>NC_143557.1:2982500-12027500 GCF_054136105.1 Typopeltis vanoorti | reverse complement strand
CAGTGTAACTTTTTTATCATATACCCAAATGAGGGAATATTTGTTGAATGCAGTTACTTTGTATTTGAAATTTCAAATAACCGCTGTCGTATGTTATTGTAAGTGCAATTCTAATTCTAATTCTGAATAGTTTTTCACGAGATTAATTATAGCTACATTAGCGAATTTTAATGTCTAAGTTACTAATATATGGTAATAAGGTGGTTTTTGCAACGGAAATAATAATAATAATAAATAATAATAATAATAATAATAATAATAATAATCATCATCATCAAATTCCTGCCATGTACCGTCAAGGGGTGTACAGGATATGACAGTACTACATGAAAAAATTACATCATTACTAACTTCCTATCTACAATTTTCCTCCAAATGATGGTACAACATGATAATAATAATCATGTTCATGAAAATATTTCCAACTGTTTTGTGTTAACTGAAATGTCCATAAGTCATTATATTTTTGCTTGTAAGGGTGAGGGAAAGGGGAGGGATAAATAGTAAAAAATGTATCAGAGAATAGATCACATAGTGGGTGAGCCACAAAACATTCATATTCCTGTTCCATTTTTTGTCCATAGAGACCAGTGGAGCTGTCAACTCAAAATGATCTCCGTAACAAAAAGATTTGGATACACTTTTGCGAAGCGCATTGTGTCATAAGACACATGAATTTTCCCCTATGGGTATTTTAAAGGATAAATCCTCGCACTCATATACCCCATAAGCAAAATCTGCCATCTATGGGAAAGAAAACTAAACAACATTCTACCGTAGGTAAAAAAAAACATGGTTGTTTCCCACACGATAATCTGCAGTGTCACCCGTCTCTTGTGCAATTTACACATTACTGTTATTGTTACTATTATTCCACGATAGCACTTTTTTTTTATAATTAAAAAAAAAGTTCACTTTGGAATAATTACATGCTGATGACTGTGATACAAAAAAAATCTTGATGGGGAGATATAAATTGTATTTAAAAAGAACAATTATGTAACTATTCTTACATGATCTCTGATTATGTTAAAAATAATCACAGTCTAATAACGTTTTCTCTATGTTCATACATCCATTTACATGCGTTACTTTGGGAGCTACTTAGTCAGGAAAAACAACTTTCGTGTTGTCTCAGACCATTGTAAACATCTAATGAACCCACCACCGGAGCGAATCATATATTGTTACAGTGAAAATGAAGATAAATTAAAAAAAATTACTAACATATAATTTGTGAATGGTTTGAAGTTACCTAAATTTGATTCAAATTGAGAAATTTACTCATAATCGATGATTTGGTTCATCAGGCTAAGGACAGCACTGAAATAGCTGATGTTTTCATAAAATGTTCACACCACCATAACCTTAGTATCGTTCTGCAGACACAAAATTTATTCTGTCAAGGAAAACACATTTTCCGACAATTTCTCTCAATAGCTACTATGTTATTGCATTTAAAAATTCCCGAGACTCATTACAAATTTCTCATCTTGCTGCTCAAGTGTTTCCAGGGCAGTCGGGTGTGTTAGTAGACATTTATAAAGACTCAACACTGGAACTCCACTCATATTTAATTTTAGATTTTAGGCAGGAAACACCAGATAATTTACGTTGGCACTCACGAATATTGCCTGGGGAAGAACCCATTGTCGTCTACATTCCAGAATGGTTGATCGACTCAAACGATATGCATATCTCATTAAGTAATCTCCTTCCTATCCCAAACAGACAAACGATGCTCTAAAACACTGCACCTCCCACCAAATCACGACACTGTGAAATCTGCAGTGCCGTGATTTCGCAATATTCCACTAAATAATCACCAGAAGGAATGCCTATGAAAGAAAAAAAAATTATAAGAGCACTAAGCAACAAATCGGCTCCATTCATTATTAGAAGAAAACTGGTTTTACAGCGTTGGAGAGTACTATTCCCATTATTAGGCAGTATCATTGTTTCATTATTGAGTTCATTATTAGAAAATGAATCGCGTGTTTAAAAAATTTATGCTTCTACAACAACCAGAACAGCGTGAGTTGTACAATCAAGATGATGAAATGAGCACCATTTTAAAAAGGTCTAATGAAAATCCAGATGAAAAAGTAAAACATATTTAAGTGTTCTGCAGAACTATTTAGGTTTGAAAAACCAACGGGCTCGCACAGAAGGAGAGCAACAGTAATATCGGCTGTCACATTTGGAAAAAAAGCGTCCGGATCCTACAGTGCGCAAACAGAAAACCCAGACCCTTCCCTGTCAGTCATCAACATCAGTCACTCCCAGTGAGGAAAATGTTTCCAGTCCACTCCCAAGTCGGAGAACCAATGCCAATTTCGTCTTTTTATCTCCCCAAAAACTGTGTGGGAATAAGAAACTGGTGTGAAATAAATGATAATTTTTTTCATACCATTAATTTCACAACATTAATCTAGATGGCATTTTACTTTGATACAGGTTGTCTTGTGTGGCATCTGACATGCTCTTTGGAATCGAAAAATAATAAGACACTTGCACTCGATTAATGGAATATACCATGATTGACTTGTCCAACACAGACAGGTGAGCCAGTTGAATCTTTGGGTTTATTTTGACTATGCAGACAAAACGTGTAGCCTCTTCAATTTGCACTTTAGCCTTATCATCAGCACTTGCAGTTAGTAAAGGAAATTCGGGAGAACTGCGAACCAAACGAACACGAACAGAAGCGTTGTTGATCAAGTACTGGTCTTGATGCATGATGTCAGCGTGTATTCCCACAAGCATCTCGACATATTTCAATTGATTAATTCGGGCTTGTCGTATACAAATCCAGTACAGTAACGTGGGTATGAAGCACTTGTGGCAAGTGTCTAACTTGCTGTCCCCTAACCCAAAAATGACAAAGATTTTGAAAAATGTAAGTGTAACAAGTTAAATTTTACTAAATGCAATATGATCCCATCAAATACTTATTAACCACATCAAAATTAGTTTCAGTGTGTTACAGAATTTGTGTGCCTAAAGCGCCGTATTGCCGAAATTTAAAAATACAATATAAAATAGCAGACTTTTATATCTATTTATTTATTTTCATTTTTTACGTTTTGAACAAATTTCAGTGCTGATTGACTGAAATATTTGTTTTCGTAACAGATAATAATCAGTGTGAGCAGAAACAAATGTTCAAAGTACACTTGGTGCTGCACTGAACTGTAACAGTGGTACACATGGATCACCAACTATCTGCTCTTGGATAAAATTAGAATAAACAAAATATGCGGCTACACCCCCTCTTTATATCAATCGGATATTTCCCAATGATTGGGCCTTTCAGTCTTACACCAATCTTATTAAAACCCTGTAGCAGCCCTTGGGACTCCCTGGGAAACAACAGGTTATATATAATCTTTTGGTACCATCAGAGAAATGGTGTTGTTTGGGTTCTTTTTTCCAGTAATCACAGAACTCACATGAAACACTACTTGAATTTCAGAGGGTGAATTGTAACTACCATGGGGAAATCTGTACACTTTGTAAAATCCTTCATTAGACTTTTTGAAAACATTATTTCCTGTGATGTTTTTATTCTCGATGATATTGATTCCTCCTCCTCCTACTCCACGTATCATATGAAACTTATCATAACAGGAATCGATGTTATTAAATGCTCCTGGAAGATGAATTTCGGCAAGAGCAACTTCCCATTTACCTTTAAGTCTGATCTCGTATGGTAATTCCACTTGAAATTTCGTCTGCATGTTAGTAGGAAACATTTTCATACTGGCGTTACTGGGAAGGGTTAAGTAAAACATCTTCGTTACGAACCCAAGAATTATACGAGGAGGGATGACCGAGCCACTTAACAAAATACTGAAACTTTCCTTTTTGCTTCCGCTGCTTAAGTACTCGTTAGATTAGATATACGTCTTCAGGAAGTTCATTGAGTATATCAGCCTTTTGCAATTGGGGTTCATAGACAGTTCCCTCTACTATCTCTCCGTCCCAACCGCGAACTCTATATACTACAGGGTTTCTATTAATAACCTGAGCAATAGTGAACAATGCTCGTGTCCAGTTACCCCAAGAGCCTTTTCTAAATTTGTGGGTATCATCGCTTAAAATCCCACTATCGCCTATGTGAAATTTTGGTTTGGTAGGCTCCTCTTCAATTCCATACAAATATTTCCAAGCACTGTCCTTGTAGTGAGCGTTAACTTCCGAAGGTGCCATACCGGTCATGCGATGTGTTGTGAGGTTTTGCCGCTAGAGGGCTACATGATGTGTAGTGTTTGTAGAGAGCTCTGGAAAAGATAAGTGTTATTTTGAGTAAAAATTGGCAATATTGCTTGAATCTTATGTAGTATTGTTTGCTTTTGGTAACTTAATGTGTCTGTGTGATTTTTTTGTGTTTTCTGCATTATTTTTTAATTAGTATTTTGATAAAATACGATAGATAGCGTGGACCTAGCACAGATGAGAAGAAAAATAATGCCGTTCAAATCGCCATCTTTGTTAAAAAAATTGAAGGGAGTTTGTTCAGTGTAACTTCTGCAAGATGTGCGCTTTGCAGAGAGCGGTTAGAGTTTGGTTCGATAATGATAGTGAAGTGAATGTGTGCCGAAAGTGTAAGGAAAGTGAGGATTTGAAGTGTGCCTCAGGTCGCGAGATTGATGTCGATATTGAAAGTCAGAATGTAGAAAATAGTGATATGATAGGAATTTGCGATGTAGTACCAGATAGCTTTGGGAGTGGTGTTGAAAGTCATAGTGAAGGTAAAAATACATAGCGAGAAAATGGTTTAACGGATAAAAAAATGAAGAGTTAGTTTCAATAAGTGAGATCGCTCGGTTGCGCGGAGTGATACATAGGGGCGAAGCAGCAGCTTCAAAATTGCAAAATATTTTACAGAGCGCATCAGCTAATAAAAGCCAAATGTATGATAAGAAAAAAAAGAGTATGATCGGGAGTGTAAGAAAAATGAAGGAGCGAGTGTTGTAGGGTGATTCTTTAGTAAAAGGTGTAACAGATGAGAGTTTGTTAAAATCGTACTTACCGGGTGCGAAAATTAAGAATGTAAGTGAGTCTATTAGAGTGCAAAAGCAGAGGGTGAAAGAAATGATAGTAGTGGCAGCAACAAATGATTTGAAAGGTGATAAATTTTCTGTGAGAGAGGATCTGAAGAAAATACTAGAGGTAGCGAAAGAAAAGAGTGAGATAGTTAAGATCGTGAGTCTGTTGCCATGGTATGACAAAGAGGAGTTCAGAAGGAGGACCATAATTGCAAATGACTATGCGCAGGTTATGCAGAGGGTGTGGTGTTTTTTTTGTGGAGATGTGGAGTGAGTTTGATGGGCAAAAGGATTTATTAAGATGGATGGTTTGCATCTGAATGGATTTGGTATGCGGAGACTGGAAGAAGTGTTGTTGAATGACGTGGAAGTCGATGTGTAGAATCAGGGAAACTAGAGTTATTAAGGGAAGGAGGAATAGGATATGCAGACTTTAGGAAGGCAGTTGAGTTCATGAATGCGTATAATATACCCGAGCAAGTACGAAGGAAAACAAATCAGAATGGGATAGTTAGTATAATGCATCAGGATAGGGGTGCGATTAACGGGCTTCTGTATTTCATGTATACTATTGCCAGGAGTATTAGGAACAAGAAGGAAGAATTTTTGGCCTTGGTCGGCTCTTCCAGGCCATAGGTTATTGACATTATTGAAACAAAAATATAAGTAGAACAGCAGAATAGAGAAAAGAGTGCATTTGAGGCTATTTGGTGTCAGATTGTGACTAGCAGAACAAAATATACAGTTAGGTGCTGCTATAGACCAGGTGATGGAATAGATGGTGGAGATAGTATGCATAAGAAAATAGAAGCAATGAGTGGTAACATTAATTGGAAGGAGAGGACACATGGGAGGAAGGAATTCGATTTTATGCAGTTATTAAGGGATAACTTTCTGTGACAGCGTGTAATGGAAAAATACCAGGGGCCAGAGAGCGTTTGACCTAGTAATTGCATCCGAGAATTTGGCTGTAATGAATATGACCACGTTGCCACCAATTGGTGAGAGTGATCATAGGGTTTTGACCTGGGAGGTGGCTAAATGTGTGGAATTTTCAATTAAGACAGTGTACATGTGGAATTACTGGGCTGCTAAGTATGACAAGCTTAGGAGATTGCTTGGTTCAGTGCCATGGCATCTAAAACTGCAAGGGCTGGATGTCGATAGTGCATGGGAGGTAGTTAAGTAGTGTTTGCAGGACGCAATGGCTGACTGTATACCTAGAGTCCGAATAGTGAATCAAGTAGGGGTTAAATGGATGAATAACACCATTAAGCTTGAGCTGCAAAAAAAGAATAAACTGTGGAGGGAATTTAAGGAGAAAGGTGACCTGCAGGCACATGAACGGTATAAAGCACAGGCCAGAAGGGTATCGAGCGTGGTTAGAAAAGCAAACGTGGATTATGAAAGAAAATAGCCATGCATGCTAAAGAGAATCCCAAACAGTTTTTTTCGATGTGTTGCAAGTAAAAGAATAAATGTATATGGCAGAATGGTTTTAAAGAATGCTGATAGTAGGGAGATAACTGAATCAGTTGATATAGTGAAATTACTGAGTGAGAACTTTTACAAGAGTATATCATCCAGGTGGTGATATTGCAGGGATGAAGGAACCAACAGCTTATACGGGAATTGGAGGTGAATAGTCTATTACAAAACCTCAATGTGCATACATCTGTGGGATTGGATGGTATACCAGCTCATGCCGTATGTGAATTGGCTAAAGAATTGTCAGTGCTCTTGACCATTTTCTTTAATTTGAGTCTCGGGTTCGGATTAGTCCCGAGGGGGTGGAAAGAGGGGAAAATAGTTACACTGCATAAAGGAGGTTCCAAGACTGCTGTTGAAAATTACCGACGATCAGCATATCAGGAGTTGTTGTCAAGGTATTGGAGAAAGTAGTCAAGGAGGAAAATACAGGATTGGATAGATGAAAATGGGATACTGTATGGGGGAACAGCATGGTTTTGTGAAGGGTAGATCATGCCTCAGTAACTTGCTCATGTTTTATAACACAGTGAAGGCTGAACTGGATAAGGGTAGTGGGTTTACAGTGATTTTGCTGGACCTTGCCTTTGACAGGATACCACACGGAATTCTGATCAGTAAACTGCAGCATATGGGGATAGATATAGGGTTGGTGAGATGGATAGGAGGGTGGTTGATGGTGAGATATCACAGAGTAGTTTATTCAGGAGTAGAGTCCAAAAGACGGCCTGTGAGTAGTGGTGTGCCGCAGGGTTCTGTTCTTGGACCACTATTATTTAATTTGTTCATTAACGATATAGGAAAGAATCTGAGAGGAACTGTTCATTCGTTTGCTGATGATGCAAAGTTGGATAGAGCGATAGTGAATGCACAGGATGTCAAGATTTTGCAGGATGATTTGGATAGTGTGGAGGACGGCTAAGGAGAATGGATGTCAATTTAATGTGGCAAAGTGTAAAATTATGCAATTTGTGGTGAAAAGATTAGCAGCAATATATCACATTGGTGGAACCCGTACTCCAGTAGATTGACGAGGCCAGGGATTTGGAAGTGTTGGTGGATAGGGAGTTGAAGTTTATGGGGAACATTGCAAAAGTGGCTAAATCAGCTCATCAAATCACTTGATTGCTGAAAAATAATTTGTCGAGCAGAGACAAACAGGTTATTGTTCCTCTGTATGGAGCCTTGATAAGAACCCATCTAGACTACTGTGCCCAGATATGAGCGACAGGGTTTGTTCTTGATGGGGAGGAGATGGAGAGGATCCAGAGACGAGTGACCAAGATGATAGCAGGAGTATGAAATGAACCTTATGAGAACAGGTTGAAGATTTGTGGGTTTTGCAGAAATTGGTTGATAGGCGGAAGAGGAGTGATATGATTGAGACATTCAAATTACTGAAGAGTTTCTATAAGATTAATTCAGAAGATATTTTTGAGAACAGGACTAGTGGTGGGAGGACTAGGGGCCATCCATGGAAACTGGGCAAGAGTGTGGTTAGCAACGGTGTTAGAGCTAGGTTTTTTACTTGGAGAATGGTGAATGAGTGGAATAAGCTGCCAGAGTTTGTTGTGGGTGCCATGACTGTGAATGAGTTCAAGGCGAACTATGATAGATACTGCGTGAATGTTGAATAATTGTTCTTGACATGATGTTAGGGCCTCCCTCGATGAGTCCAAGGACTCCTTGGAGTTGCCTCAAATAACAATAATAATAATATTTTTTTAATAATAATAATAATAAATTTTAATAATAATAATAATAAATTTTAATAATAATAATAATGATAATAATAATAATAATAATAATAATAATAATAATAATAATAATAAATATTATATAGAAATATAATGTAGAATAATAATAATAATAATAATAATGTAGAAATGAATATTATGGTTTTTAAATAATGCACGTACTTTCTTGTTACAAAACACCTTTCCTTGATCTGTGTTTATGTAACATGGCACTTCTTTAAAAATTGACTCGAATGCTTTAACAACAGCGTCTGCTGATTTCTTCTTCAGTGTTCGAACCTACGCGAATGGGGGAAAAAATCAATGCATACAAGAAGGAAACATATGCCCCATTCTCTTTTGTATGGGATGACATATCTGCCAAATCACATTGAAAAGTGAGCAAAAGTGTCAGGACTTGGATTTGATTGCGTTTAAACTTTCTTTTAATGGGTTTATGTCTTACATAAATAGACTTTGTTGCTTACCAAGTTTTCACCGTTTCATGTGGTAATTTTGTATGTTTCTGTAAACCTTTGATACTGCCAAAACTACCTAATGTATTAGAATTATAGTAATCTTCTGACATTGCCATCACTAACAATAAGATTTTTTACTTTGCAGATGAAAATCAACAACCATCACAAAACACCAGCTGATTGTTATTATTATATAATAATATATCATTATGAACAGTTTAGATGGATATGACACCAGCTGATTGTTTTCATTATAATACTGTTGCTCATGCTAGCGTACTGTGAAATATGTATTCTCGTATTGGGAAACCGTATCAAAAACAAACAATAAGACATGTCTCATCAGTGAAATGTACGACAAGAAAAACACCACAGGCAATGGTGATGTCAGAAAAAACCATATTTCTGTATGTTAGATTCAGAAAATATACTATTCTAAATAATATTTCAGTCAAATAAAATGTGTCTTTGTAAACTTAAATGAACATTTTTGGTGTCGTTGGTGTGTTTTCCATATTTAAGAAAATCACATCTAATTTTAAAGACAGTGAATTCACACACATTTTTTATTTATCTTTTTTTGCTCTGTTATTCAGCTTAGAATTTGATCATTTAACATTTAATTAGTCAACATTTAATTAGAAAACGTAGTGAACTTTAAGATCTTGAAATTTTAGACAAATCAGAATTAAGAAAATACAATATTGTAAATTATATTTCAGTCATATAAACACCAATCATATCAGTCAAATAAAATGTGTAAACTTAAAATAACAATTTACACTGTCTTTGATGTGTTCTGCATATTTGAGAAAGACAACGTCTATTTTTAAAGTCACAGTGAATTCACACTCAATTGATTTATTTAATTAATTAATTTATTTATTTTGCTCAGTTATTCTGTTTACAATTTGTAATAAAGTTAACATTTAATTAGAAAAGTAATGAACTTTAAGATCTTAAAATTTTAGACAAATCAAAATATATGGATGAGTTATATATATATATATATATATATATATATATATATATATAAATGTGTGTTTGAGGGGGGGGGTCGGGTGAGGGGACCATACTGATAGCCAGTAATTAATTATTTAGAAAATGTCTGACTGCTGATGCCATCTGTTGACTCAAAACTAAAAATTCCATAGTCAAAATTAGGAATGAAATCCCACACACTTATACTGGAAAATTCGTGCTGTCACCTATACACAAATATTTTCCAATTGTTCCACAATCGAGTCAAATACCACACCACTTGAGCAAATATCCTCCCAGAATTCCAATCTCTAATCATTACCCATAATGCCACACATCAACAAAATACTCATCTCATGTCATTGACAAATACCGACCATCCTAGAATTCCATGCTCTGACCATTGCCCACAATTCCCCACTGGAACCAAAGACACAACGTGACGTCAATGACGGATGGTTCCCCAATGGAAATTCCAAACATTCCATATCCTAAACATCACCTATAATTCCATATTCGAACCTTTACCCACAATTCCACACTCTAACCAAAGACAACGTGACCTCACCCAGGATGTGCCACCCAGGGAAATTCGAAGGATTCCATACGCTCTCTTATCTGTAAACATCACCCACAATTCCATACGAGAACAATTACCCAGAATGCCATACGCGAACCAAAAGACACAACGTGACGTCACAGACAGATGTGTTCCCAGGGAAATTCCAACCATTCCATACTCCTGACGTCACGAATCCTTATGTCATCTTGATCTTGATCTGGTTATTAGTGACACTCCTACTACTAATGGTCATATGGATAGAATGCAATGGTATAGTATCTTCAAAGAGGACAGAAAAAACAAGGCCAGGGGGGGAGGCGATTGCTAATGATAGCAGAGAAATTAAAGCCAAAAAGAGTAGATGTGCATCAGAGGGAAAGGGATTCAGATAGCAATTCATTTGAGGCTATCTGGCGTGAGATAGAGAGCCAACAGTACTAAATATGTAATTGGTTGCTGCTATAATCCAGGGGGGGGGAATAAGGGAGAATGTAGATGGCATGCCCTTACAAATGAACTCACAAAGCATGTGATTATGGCAAACTGAGATGACAGCTTTCTGCGCCATAAGAATTTGTATGGAGAGAGATGTTGTTGGTGCATAGATGTTTAATAGGTTTTTGAACAAATAAGGTTTTTTAATAGTATATTAATAGGACTTTTAATAGGTTTTTCGTATTTACAGTCAGAAATACGAGCGGGATAGAACTTTCTGATAAACACCTAGAACAAAAATGATATTAAATCAACTGATATGACCACAAGAAAGAATATATGAGCATATAATAATATAATAACATATGTTACCTTCATCACTCTGCTGCTAGTATATTCTTTCTTGAGGTTATATCAGCTGCATTAATATAATTTTTGTTCTGGGTGTTTATCAGAACTCCCCCCTCCTCCCTCCCCCTTCGTATAAATCAGGTAGTATTTAGAGGGACGAATAGGTTCACATTAAGCAGGAGTCACACACGAAGAAAAAGTAGTGGGTTATAAAGAAAAAGGTGATCGGCATGCTTATGAGCAGTATAAGACACAGGCAAGAAGGGTGATTGGTATGGTAAGGAAGGCCAAAGCTCATTATGAAAGAAACTTAATTGATGAGTCCTTAAGAAACCCTAAAATATTCTTTAGCTATGTGGCAAGTAAAAGGAGGAATGGCCATGAAAGGATGACTTTTAAAATTGGTAATAGCAGAGAGAGAGAGAGAGAGAGAGAGAGAGAGTGATAGCAGAAACAAAACAGATAGTTGAATTATTGAAGGCATTTGGCAGGGTTGTACCATCTAGGTGGTAATATTGCAATGCACATGTGACAGTGAATGATATGGGAATAGAAGTTGAAGAGATGAAGGACTTTGAATATTGCAGAACCTCATTACCAGCATAGCCATGAGATACTTTACTTACTTTACTTTCCAAGTCCTGAACACCAATCATATCCTCTCCATCCAAAAAACAGCAGCTTGTATCGCCTTGTCAATGACCATCAGAATGTCATCCGTGGAGCACACATCGATTAGATCTGGGCAACATTAAAGATGTTCGTCAGTTTGGGCATCTCCGCAGTCACAGTTGTCATCATCTGAATAACGCCATTTCATCAGGTTACTTCTGAATCTGGACACTCCCACTCTAAGACGGTTCAGAGTCCTCCAGGTGCTATAGGATAGGTGATATCGCTTGGTTAACTCTTCCTTAATTATGGGGGGGCTTATTGAAGTTGAACCGAGTCCCTCCATAGAACAACCCGTCGCTCTTCAGGTTTCTTTCGTGCGTCATCTGCTTTTTTTTCTCCATCTCACCGGCCACTTGACATCTTATGCCTGGTTGCGCTATGCCTGCTAAGGGATACAGCTTGTTGACTGGGGTTGGTCTAAGCATCCGGTTATGATCCTAATGGTATCATTTAAAGCCACATCCACGTGTTTCGCATGGTAAAGTAAGTAATGCCACACACACTGGGGCAGCATACTCCCCTGCAGCAAAACACAATGCCAAAGCCATCGAGCTGAGTACCTCTGGTTGAGCTCCCCACGTCGTGCCGGTCATTTTTCTTATGATGTTATTTCTTGCATAGATTTTTCCTTTTAGTTCCTAGCAATGCACCTTATACGATAAGGTACGATCCAGCTTAACTCCAAGATATCTGGGATTGCTGCAGTGTTCGAGGCGTTTTCTTCTCCAGACAATGTTTAACTGGCATTTTGCTTCCCTGTTTCGAAGATGGAAAGCGCATACCTGAGTCTTGTTTGCGTTAGGCTTCAGGCAATTAGTCTCATAGTAATTGGAGAGTATTTCTAAGGCTTCTGTCAATCTCTTCTCAACTTCTTCAAAACTCCTTGCTTGACTGCATATAACTGTGTCGTCGGCATAGATGAACCTCCTCACTTTTGGGTGGGTTGGCTGATCGTTAGTATAAATATTGCATATCGGGGCCAATATGCTTCCTTGAGTTAAACCATTCTTCTGATTTCTCCGTCTGCTTCTCTTTCCTTGCAAAGTTACGTAGAATCGTCGATTCTAGAGCATGGTTTTAACTACATTCATGAGATGAAAATCTTTCGTTATTTGGTACAGCTTGACCAACAGTTTCTTGTGATTAACGGTGTCATATGCTGCTGAAAGATAGATAAAAGCTGCTCCAGTCACAAGCTTCTTCTAGTAACCATCTTCGATGTGCTGCGTGAGATTCAGAATTGGCCACAGCAGGACTTTTCGGGACGGAAACCAGTTGCTCGGGTATAAGTTTCTCGTCAATGTTTGCTGCTATTCTTTCCAGAATCATTCGTTCAACAACTTTATACAAGTGGCAGAGGAGAGAAACAGGGCGAAAATTTTTCGACTCTGTAGGTTCCTTTCCTGGTTTAAGTAAAGCTACCAAAGTTGAGCTTTCCTCCATAATTTGGGCAACTGAAGAGATTCTACACACCTATTCATCAATTTCACCAGCCATTGGATGGTTACTTGACCGAAACGCTTTATCTATTCTGTCCGAATGTCATCCGGGCCAGCAGCTCTATTCTCTTTCAGATGACATATGGCTTTTCTTAGTTCTTCTTCGGAGAACGGAGAGGCTAATGAATTAGTCTCAGCTTCTTTAATGCGAGTAAGATTGGTTTTCAGTATCTTCTTGTCTGTCCTGCCATTTAATAATAGCTGGTGAGCAATCTGGTTTGGCGTGACCCCTGTTACCTCAACTGGAGTTTTAGTTGGATCGTTGCTTAAATTCTTCAACGGTTTCCATGCTCGTCTGCTGTTCTGTTTCATATCCAAATCTTGTAGTAGCTGCATCCATCTCCTCTTTCTACCATCCGTGAGTTTGTCCATCAGTTTTTCGCCTGCCTCAATTGTATCTACAGTGAAAGGATCCTTGTCATATCTGATTTTATATTCTTTTGCTCGTTCCGTCTGGTTTTCATTAACCACGGCGATATATTGAGTTCTGCACCTTCGTGGTATGTGCCGCCGAGATACTATTTTGATGGTATTCACGAACTCTTCATAGTTACTTGGATCCGCTTCAAGAGTGTTTACTGTTTGATCGAGTTCCTTCTCAAGTTTGTCCCATCTTGCTTTTTTAATATTAAACGGTCGCTTAAAAGAAACTATCTCTGGATTGATAACGGCTCTGACTTCACAAGTAACAGGTCTGTGCTGAGTTCTTGGTATCCGCTCTTTCATTATCTTCGTCGCTTGCACGGCTACTTGTTCTCTGATAAAGATGTTATCTGGATTATATCATCTTCTCCACCTTCCACCATCGAATGATGGTCTTAACTTGGGACCGTGGATAAGCTTCAGTCCTTCTCTCTCAGCCCAATTTTCCAGCTCAGCACAATTCCTCTCAGTCATTTTGTAGCCCAATGTTAAACTCTGACAATTAAAGTCTCCGAGTATTATTTTAACCTTCTGGGCATTAAAGTTGGCAGGTTCTTTGAAGACGAAATCTTCATTAGGTGGCTAATATACCGATGTGATTGTGCAGGACTTGATCTCGATGGTTAATATCTCTATATGATTATTGGATGTCATATATATAGATTTAATATTCAAGTCTGGTTTAGCAAATATAACACTATCGTATTACTGGTGTGGTCTCTCAGCTCTAATTTCATGCTATGAATTTTTGGTCTACTGCTGTTTACTCCTCGATGTGTCTCCTGGATAACTAAAACATCACATTTGCGTGTATCACACATGTCTGCTAATAAAATTTCCTTTTTGGATGACAGTCCTTCAATATTTATTGAAGTTGTCTTTAAAGCTGGCCTTGAAGAAGGCCGATTTATAGTTCGCATGAGTGTTCCGGCAGCTGAAGGATTAGCCAACGTTGAGTTTCAACTTTGCCCAGGGTACGCCCGATTGTGATTTCTGAGTGATCGCTTTTGTATATAACACAATCTATGAGGAGGCTCCTTCAATGTACCCCAGCGATGAGATTAGATGGCATATTGGCCAGTGCATTACGAGAATGTGCAAGGCAAGTTGTTCATTTAAGCTTCAGTAGTGGGGAAATCAGTATCTCCTATGGTTAAGGTGATGGAGAAATGAGTAAAAGAGAGAATTCAGGAGTGGGTAGATAGAAATATAACATTTTATAAGGAACAGCATAGTTTTATGAATGGTACGTCTTGCCTTGGTAAGCTGCTTACTTTTTATAATAAATTCACAACGGAGTTGAATAATGGAAATGACTACCGAGTGATGTTAATAGTACCCTGGATCAGATTTGTCAGTTTCTTGGTAGAATTAGGTAGAATTAAAGGGGTTTGGTGTTTCCATGAAGTTTCCACTTCACGATAACCACGCTGACAGTAGACCTATGGGAGTGTCCGAAGACTTGGCAATATAGTGTATCCCCCTTCCTAAACTGGAATTGCCATATGGTTTACTGTCCCCCAAATCAAGACCAAATGATCACTTTTCCGAGTTGGAGGCAATGTAGCCACCTTAGTTATGGATAAGTCTGATTCTTCTGATCAGAAGGATCACTCTCTTACTTCGAGTCCCTCTGTTGCATTCTGTTTCAAGCAATTAATTCTCAGTAAGTGTATAACTTTTATTTCCTTCTTGCCATATGATCTTTCGTACTTTCATTCGATGTCTCCAAAGCTGAAGTCTCCGTAATAATTACTCGACTTGCACTCATTGTAATCTGCTGAGACATTCATCTCCTACATCATCACTTGCATCTCAGGCGTATAGCAACAACCACTTTAATATTTTGTCATATTATCTCAAAGAAACTGCACCTGCTGACTTCTACTCTTGTTGGGTGCAATTCATCTGCTGTGATCAGTATTATTCACTCTCTATTCCATCAACTCTATCCTCTCTGAAATTAATAAATCCATTATTTTCTATCCCTTTAACTATGCCATCTGCCATTAGCCAAGTTTCGCTAATGCCTGTAACGTTTGGCGAGGTTGCACTAACCAATGTCAAATCTCATCCCTCTTATTTCTGATGCTTCTAGCATAAGTATATCGAAACTGTAGTATTCCCTTAGGCCACACTTTTACATTCTGAATTGACTACCCCCATTCGATATTGTTGCCTGAGAGAGTAGATTCCGAGGAGCGTATTGATATGCAGAAGCAAAGATCTTATGGTACCCTTGTATTAGTCTTTGATAAGGCCACATATGAACTGCTGTGCATAGATTTGGTCGTCTGGTTTTCAAGAGAATGAGGATGTATTGGATAGGATCCAGAGAACGTTTAGACGGTTAATGTTTGATCTGAGGAGAGATTAAGCGAATGTGAATTGCAGAGCCCAGTGAATGGAGGATAAAGAATATGATCGAAACATATAAATTGGTATAGGGTTGTTTCTTGATTATTGTGGAGGAGATATTTCCTCCTCCAGGTTATGGACCATGACATGGCAGCAGTGGCTGCCTTATTCCAATACCCGGATGCTCATTAAAATCATTGATAATTCTGGGCCAACTGTGACTGCCTACTGGTAGCAGTTGGCGATCACCCATTTCCAAAACATAGTTTAAATGGCCTCCTCTACCTCTCTTTATTAAATAAAGGAACCAGGAGTGTATATATATATTTATTATTTAAGCCAGAAGGCAAAGCTGGCTGTCTTCAATATAGTCTAAGTCCCCATCCTCACCTATGGTCATGAGAGTTGGGTAATGACCAAAAGAATGTGGACACAAATCAAAGCAGCTGAAATGAGGTTCCTTCGAGGGGTTTGCAGGGCTGCAAGACTCGATAGAGTCAGAAGCTCTGCAATTCTGGAAACCCTCAATACTCAACCGCTGCTCCTCCGTGTTGAGAGTTCACAGTTACATTGGTACTGGCACCTGGTCAGAATGCCACAAGAGAGGCTCCCTCAGCAGGCCCTCTTTGCCAATCCAGAGGGCGGGAGGCCATGTGGAAGTCCAAGGACTCGCTGGATAGATTATATCCAAAACTTGGGTGGACACGTTTGGAAATCCCACCAGAACACCCGAGCTTGGTAGTGGAGGATCATGACCATTGGAAGTTCCTCTTGTAGCTGCTGCCCCCATAACCCAATTAGGAAAGGTGGGCCTTGAAGATGTATATATGTTATATATGTATGTATGCATGTGCAAATATATTCTTCTTGTAGCTCATGGAACTAGGGTTGCAACCTTTTGATAAGTCCAAAAAGGGACACACTTATCGAATATGAGAGTCTTCCTCTCCTCTAAATGTATAAAATGAAAAAGCCAAAGTTGAATATGTAATTCTAACCTTATAAAAATTAAAAGATTGAATACATTGGCACCGGTATTAGCGATTTAATAATATTTGTATTTTAAATATATAAGTTGTCCCGCTTAGGTGTAATTCGGGACGCTGAAAATTTTCTTAAAATTCGGGATGTCCCACCTAATTCGGGATAGGTGGCAACCCTACATGGAACCTCTAAAGCTCTTTATTGCCAGTACCATCCTCCTTTTTTTTACAGTCCAGTCAAGAAAACACCTTTTTTAGTGAAGTCCTTTTTGATATCATTTTCTAGTGATATCAGCATGGAAACTTTGGTTTTACCAAACCCTACATCTCAAAAATTGACCTTAGAACTGTTGTCGATAACAACATGAGTGTTACAGGTTATGAGCGCGAAATAACGGCAGTTGTCTGTCGAATTCTCCCTTTCTCTCTTTATTTCTCTATTGAAAGTTTTGGTACATTAAGGGCTTGAGTTCACTCTCAGTAAAGGCTGAAGGATGGAGCCTAGCCGCCCCTCTATTTCAAGGAAGAGCTAAAGAAACCTCGCTTACTTCCTTTGGAAATAAAAGACATTAGTGAGTTGCTTATTTTGATGTCTTATTTTATAACATGCCACTTAAATTTGTTAATGTGTGTGCGTGCGCGCGTGCATACATATATAAGCAATAGAAATTTTCTAAATGTCTGCCGGCTTTATTGTGTAAATCTGCCGTATATTTCGAGCGTATATAATTTTCTTTTAATTTTTTCAGCATTCATTTGATGATGTCTCAAGAATAATTGCGTTATTTATGATTTTAAGATAAGCAGTCTTAAAATTGTCTACCGAAGTTATTAGCATAATGCAGGTCTTGTCAATAGCTTTACTTTCGTTATTTCTGCCGATAAGTTGAATACGATGCGAGGTGCAATTTCTCTCCTTGCTATCAAAGAAATTGTAACTCTTCTAATTCGTTGATACTGAAAGATTATAATTGTGCTGTATTGCTTTTTCTCTTGGTAATTAAGGACTGCTTAACACTTATGTTATATTACACGTTTCAGTTTGGCCTTTATTTCATTAAATTGATGTCACTGGCATTCCTGTTGCAGTTTGAATCAAACAGCTGTGTGGATGTTATTTCGGCTTCGTATTTAGATAGGCATTTATTAAGTTTATTTTATTGATATACAGAACGAAGAGTTTTGTTTCATTGTATGTTTCGTTATCTGTGTTGCCAAATGGGCGTGCCAAAATGTTTCAGCTGTGTTGCAGGTTATCGTCTTTTGCGATATTGCGAATGTTGCAATTTAAAGGACTTTAAATAAAGAAAAGAGGTGATTTAGTGTTACTCACATTAACATCTTTGTGTTTTAATTTTGTAGTAAGTGTATAACTGTTGTATATTTAAAAAAATAAAAACGAGTAATGTTGTTTGGGTGTTTAATATCGATCTGGCATCCTTTCGAAAAGTAGACATGAGAATGATAGGGATGAGATTTATTGGGTGCGAGGGTTTCTTCATTATCAAAGGGAGAAAATTTATGTTTTTAAACTTGGCTCTCTTGAAAAAATTATTATTATTATTTGGTAACGCCCATGGAGTCAACAGACTCTTCGCGGGAGGCCCATATGTGAATGGCAATAATATAGAATTTTACTTCGCAGTGTTTACTAGCATCTGTCAATCATTTGTTTTAACTTGCTGGATATGTTAGGATAGGGAACTGTGTTTTTGCAACTCTTCTAATGTTTCCCTATATTTATATTATTGGGCCTTAGTATACCCAAGATATTTAGAGATATGTTCTGAGCTTTAACCGAACGATTATTCTGAATTCTCAGACCCATAGATCCGTAATGGACCAAGGTGTTACTAATGTAAACTTTCCCGAAAGTTTCCTCTGGATATAATGAGCTTTATATGTTATGCTTATAAAGTTGATGACACTAACAGATGAAATGCGCACTTGTGTGATTTCGCCGTGAATAAGCTATATCCTGAAATTGGGTTGGCACGGAGAAAACAATGCTCTTTGGAAACTCTACTACAAATAAAATGATTGCTATATAATAACGAATATTTTCATTTTAGGAACCTCTTTAAATTGGGGACCAGAACTCATTAGAAAAATTAACTCTGTTGCAAATAGTCTTTTTGTAGACAGTTTTAAGAAATTGTGCTGTTAATAATGCTTTATCAAATATTAGTAATACGGGTTAAAATATTAAAACTTATTGCTGATTCAGATAGTTCAATTCTATTGGTTTGGCTAGTGACATGTTGCTTTCTTCCATATAGAATGTATCTTGCTTTCTTCCATATAGAATAGTATAATGATTGCTATATAATAACGAATATTTTAATTTTAGGAACCTCTTTAAATTGGGGACCAGAACTCATTAGAAAAATTAACTCTGTTGCAAATAGTCTTTTTGTAGACAGTTTTAAGAAATTGTGCTGTTAATAATGCTTTATCAAATATTAGTAATACGGGTTAAAATATTAAAACTTGTTGCTGATTCAGATAGTTCAATTCTGTTGGTTTGGCTAGTGACATGTTGCTTTCTTCCATTCCCAGGATGCCTCCAGAACCCTTAAATAATTGTTCATTAATATCTAGCCAAACTGATAAGAAACATATGTGCAGTATCTTTGTTCTGTTAGAGAAACTTATCACATCGATATGGTTTTAATAATTAGTAGTTGAAAGGAATGATCTGAGAAGCCAGCCACTAATTTTAAAAAAATGAAATTAACAGCTTTACACATGTAAGAGAAAACCAAATGGTTTCCTTACATGTTTTTTAGAGTGATTATGGGATGTCTGCTTTTATTCATCAGTCAGTCACTACACCTTAAACTTATTTATTGTCTGCACTCCCACCACACCTTTAGGTAATACATTCCATGCTCTTGTCACTTGGCAGAGTAGCTAATACTTGCTTTATGATTGCTGTGTGAACAGTTTTCAGAAATAGACTTTAATCCATTCCCCGTCTGCCATATGAAAAATCCCACAATGTCCGTTCAGGAAATTGATGATTCTAAGGACTCCTGGAGTCGCCCGAAATAATAATAATAATAATAATAAAAAATACCTCATATCAGCTTAAATGTCTCAATCATATCATGCCTTCATCTTTCAATTACCAACGTCTGCAGATTACATGCTCTCGTTATGTCCTTATAAACAATATTCTACAATCTGAATGTTGTTTCATGTAAGATGACTTTGTCTCCTCTCAAATTTCTTTATACCTTCAAATTCTGATGATGTCTGAACACAGTAATCCTGCATTTGACTGATCAGATATACATTGGAATTACTACTGTCTCATTTTTAGTGGTGGTCATTCTTCTTGGAAATGTAGAAGTTTTCTGAATTGTTGTCATCACCTTAGCAATATTCACAGAATTACAGATTTCTATGCACCCTGATCATTTGCTCTTTCATTTCCTCCAGTGTAGTTTCTTCAGGAAAGAATACAACTTCCCATCATGGATCTCATATTTCTAAACCTTACACTTATATTAAACTGAAACTGATTTATTCATCTATACTTCCAGCTAACTGAAATCCTCCAGAAGAACCATAACATTTGCACTATTACTAATAACCCTCCCCAGCTTTACATCATCTGCAAATAATTGAATATCTGCTTGTAGTCCAGTTGTTCAATCTTTTGGACAATATCATTGACATAATGGGTGAACAGTAATGTGCTGGAATACTTCTCCCAATACACAGCTCTGATATCTGTCATATGTCATCTGTCATTTGGGATATATGTCATATATCCCAAACCAATCTACTAACTTGATATCCAAACCTGTATGTTGCAAGCTTAATATCAACGTTTCATGTGGCACTTTGTCAGATTCTTTAGTAAAATTCAGAAAAGTGATGGTATAGCAGTCTGGTACTGTTATCAGACTGCATATGCAAAGTCAGGAGGATAAACCAAGTTGGAATTAAGTGGATGAGTAGGGATATAAAGCATGATCTGCAAAAAAAGAAAACATTGTGGAGGGAATATAGAGAAAAAAGTGATCAGCATACTCATGAGCAGTACAAAGTGCAAGCAAGAAGAATGACTAGTATGGCAAGAAAGCCCAAATCAGATTATGAAAGAGAATTAGCTAAACAGGCCAAAGAAACCTTTTGGGTTTACTTTGTCCTGTTTAGCTAATTCTAAATTTCTAATCCTCCCTACCATGATATGAAGCAAGTAAGAGAAAAAATTACTATGGTAGGATGATTTTAAACAATGCTCATGGTAGGGAGGTTACTGAACCAAAAGGAATAGTTGAGTTGCTGAGTGATCATTTTGCAAAGGTGGTGATTTTACAGTTGTTGATGTTACAGAGATACATATCAAAATAGAAGGCCAGGTGTTTGGCATATTAAAAATTAAGACTCTGAACAGAGCATTGGGACTGGATTGCACATCAGCCCGTGTACTATGTGAATGTGCAAGAGAATTGGCATTGCTGCTAACAAAGTTGTTCAATCTAAGTCTCAGCTCTGGAAGGGTTCCAAGGGAGTGAAAGAGGATAAGATACTAACCATTGTATAAAGGTGGTTCCAAGACAGAAGAATTAATTGCAGAACAATGAATATATAGGGTTGTTAAAGTATTGGAAAAGTTAGTGAAAGGTAAAATACAACAGTGGGTGGATAGGGATGCGATACTCTATAGTGGGCAGCATGGCTTTGTAAAGGGTAGGTTCTGTCTTAGCAGCATATTCACGTTTTATAATAAATTGACAACAGAGTTGGATAGAGACAATGGCCACGCTGTGATACTTCTGGACTTTGCCAAGGCATTTGGCAGAATACCACATGGAAAACTATTACAAAAACTGGAGCAAATGGGAATGAATATGAGGATAGTAGCATGGATAGCAGGGTGGCTGACAGACACACTCCACCATATACTACACCAGGCAGTAGTATATAGTGGAGTGGAATCTAGGAGAATGATGATGTTTTATCTTTCTTTTATGTGGTCTGTGTGTGTGACTGTGACTATGTGACTGCCTTATCGTTATATCTCTAACAGTCTTTTCTTTAGCCTTACAGTTAACATAAATTTTTGTTATCACTTAATATCAGATATTCGTTTGCCGACGAATTTAAATTAATTAAAGACTGCGCCAGCTGGCAACTAAATTCTGATATGTCATCCAAGAATACTTAAAGGAAATGTAGGGATCAAGAAGTAAGCAGTCATGGTCCCAATTCTTCTATCGCTAATGGTTTCCCCTTAAATGCACGGTACGAAATTTTCCAAACGGTAGCTCAAATCCGCAGAAGGGATGACAAACTAATTTGATTATATTTAAAGAAACGCATTTATTATTGCACAAAGACAAGTATACATGTTAATCAAATCCTTAATCTTAAAAGAGTCTGGGTTCCCTTTACTTAATCACATACAAAACTTCTATAGTCCCTTACTTTGACATAAATTCCTCACTTCTAAACGTACATCTATTCTCAGACTCTTATAACTAAGTTACCTAATATTATCACACATGTAATATTGCATATATACACAAGCCAACTCAATACTTCTGACATGAACTTCTCTAGGATCATACTTCTTATTCTTACTTACCCCCCCCCCCCTTCCAAAATTTTAGTTAACAATTAGTTACGTTCTGACCATATAACATTACTGTTCTTAAATCACACACCAGTTCGGACCTCGGTCTCCTGTTCGACTGGAGCCTAATATGCTTCCTTCTCAACTGTAGACAAAAGTGTCCAAATCGCAGACTGTTCCTATAACGCTACACAGAAATAGCATGCTTCCTTAACTTCTGTTTCCCTACTCTTCGGTTACTTTAACTTAACATTTAACATAAGAAAATCTTCTGTTTACCGTTGTTGCCTTGAACTGGATACTTTGGTCGGCTTACTGTACCTTCACTGATGGCGGTCTTGCTATTCCTTTGTTTCCATATGAACCGAAAAACACTCATACACAAATTTGAACACTGACGTTGATTTCATCAGTGGCTCTTTCTTCTTATGGATCTGAATACATTGTAGTTGCAGCCTTGGCCCACATAGCACACATAACAAGGGGGGATTCTTGCTACACGTGTGTAGCAAGCTCTACACAACTCTCCGACAGGACTAGGTGCCGACGAAACCCGGAGATAAGAGAGCGATTCGAATTCCCACCGAAACCTTTATACTCCAAAACAGCTCCCTCACGCGGTGGTGTCGTCATGCATACAGCGGCTGCCGATTGGACGGCGTGGCTACGAACTGCTTTTACATGGCTTAAAGTTTGCTTTAGCTTATACACATTTACTTGGCAATTTATACATAATTTTATATTTTAATTCACTTACAACTAATTTCTACTTAATTCATGGGCTATTTTAACATTGTCTAGAGCTCACATATTTGGATATTTACATGTTCTTGGATTGTTAAATGGCACATTCTCTGTCCGGAGGCATAAGCATGTCCTTATACTCTCCTTATGAGGTAACTTAGTGTTGGGTGGGAAAAAGGATGACTCATCATTTTATTCCGACACAACAATGGTGACTAGTGGATACTTAAGGGTTCGGTAATAGGGCCACTAATCATTAATTTGTTTATCAATGACATCGAAAAATATTTAAGAGGGGATATTCAGTTGTTTGATGATGCAAAACTGGGGAGAGCAATAGTTGATATAGGTGATGTAGATATCCTGCAGGATGATTTAAATAAATTGACATTGTGATCAAAGGGTAATGATTGTCAATTTAATGTTGGAAAATGTAAGGTTGCATATGGTGTTACATATTGATGGTATTGGATTGCAGGAAACTGATGAGACTAGGGACTTGGGGATAATGATGGCAAAGAATTGAAGTTCAGAGGGCATATTGCAAAAGTTGGTAAAATAGCTTAAAGGATTACTTGGATGTTGAAAAATGCTCTACCAAGTAAAGATAGGGAAGTTATTATCCCCCTTTATAAGGCTACGATTTGGCCACATCTTGACTACTGTGTTTCTTAGGACCAGCAGGTGGTAGAGGGGATTCAGAGATGAGTGACCAAGATGGTGACAGGTTTGTGGTATACTCCCGACAAGGATAGTTTGAAGGTTTGTGGGTTAGAAAGTTTAGTTGATATGTGGAAAATTGGGGACATGATAGAAACTTTTAAAATATTAAAGGGGTTTTCTAAAATTGATTCAAGTGAAAATTTTCAATATGTGACAAATAGTCAGAGAACTAGGGGTCATCCATGGAAGTTGTGTAAAATTGTGGTTAGTAGATGTGTGCAGACCATATTTTTTGTATGGAGAGTGGTGGGTGAATGGATTGGATTGCAAAAATTAGTTGCAAATTGCCTGATGGTGAATGGATTCAAGAAGAGGTATGATAGGATTTGTATGATGGTTAATTTGGGTCTTTCAAATGATGAGTCTCCATACTCCATGGAGATGCTGTGAAATAATAATAATATGCCTTTCCCCCTTGTCACCCTCTCTTTTTTTGCCTTTATTGTAAAAGGTAATTAGATTACTGAAACAGCAACCCCCCCATTTCCCATAGCAAATCTATGCTGATCTTCATTAGTAATATGACTTTTACTACTCAATTCTGTATACTTTCTCTTATGAATCCCCCCCCCCCCAAATCTTAATAACTGTGGAAGAAATACAAACTGTTCTATAGTCTAATGCCTTCATTCACTATTCACTTTCCCTATGTTATGGTACATAGGGAACAGCCAGATTATAAGCATTGTCATTTTTTTAGTTCATTCATTCACTTTAAAACAAATGGCAAAATTTCATCTAGTTTTACTGCCTTATACACATCTAAAGTGCTTATTCCAAATATATCTTCTTCATTCACTTCTGATCCTTCAAATTTGCTCCTCTAGAATTATTATTATTAACATCTGACCTCCACGGAGTCAGGGAATCATCGTGGAGATACATAAATCTACTTAATCAGGATAAAATAACCTAACAAGATTAATAAACTGCTATGTCATCTGTATTGGTCACTTGGTCTCCCATGAACACACAGATACAGTCGTGAATATCACCCTTAGGGCAGTGCTTCCCAAACTTCTGGATGTCAGGGTCCCCTTTGGAAAAATTAAAATATTTCACGGTCCCCCTTGAAAAAAAATCATAATATAGACATATATTATTATAATATTTATTGTATTTATATTCAATACAAAACATACACAGCGAATATTGCAAAAATCAAATGCAAATATTACATTTTTAGCATCTTACATACACATTTGACATAGCACATTATCTCATATTTTTATATAGATAGATATATTGTTATTGTACATTTGCAGTACAAGCACATGAAATGTAAAATGATTAGTAATACAGCAAGAATTAAAAACATAAAAGAAGTTTAATAACAATTTAATGTGATGGATGTATTTCAATACTGCTACACGAATCAGGTGAAATATTTGTAAATGCAATTCTTTGATTTCTGCTTTGAATTGAAACTTATATTAATAAGCATATATTTACTAATATTCATTAAGCGCCAAAATACGTAGGAAGCAAAATTTATGAACCCACACCAATGTGTGATTTTTTTTCATTAAAATATAAAAAAGAAATAATAAATAATAAAAATTAAATACGTTTCTTTTAAGATAAAAAAAAAATCTACTTAGCCTTTAAAAGATTTTAAATTTGTTTTCATTATTTCAAGGCCCCCCTCAACAAAACCAACAGCCCCTAAGGGGGGCCGCAGCCTACAGTTTGGGAAGCGCTGCCTTAGGGGATGCAGCAGAGGAGTGGTGAACTGGCTGCATTAGTACGTTAGTAACCCCTTTTTAGGAGGGGACTCAACCCATCCTAGACGGATGAGAAGGATAGGATAGATAGGTCTCCATCTAGCAAAGTTATTCATCTCAGTCATTACTTTTACCAGACATATAATGGAAGAAGTGTTAGGATTTCTTTTGAATCATCAAGTTATGTTTCTCTCTCATATATTATTCTTTCTTATGGTATGAATTACTTTACAACTTGAGCCATATATTCCTGAGGTAAATGTTTTCAACCTATGTATGCTTTTCCACAATTTCATTTTCATCTGCAGTTCCTGTTTGATTTCTCTAGTCATCCATTTTACTTCAAATATTTTTCTCACTTGATGTGTATATGTTACCGCTAAAGTGCGAAAACCGTTAATGTGCACATTACCTAGCTAATCTGCAGATTAACTGATTTGCTCCGTTAACGTGCAGAATCGAGAGTTTTCCGCATTTTACCTAGGTAATGTGCACATTAACGGCTTCCGTATCGTTAAAGTTCAAAAGTTTGTTTCTCTCATTTCCTTTCCCTACTCCTTCCCCCCCCCTCTCCCTCCACTTTTAGTTTGGTTTTTTAATAAGTAAACATAATTTTATCATATGTTTTTTTTCTTAATTGTAATAATATTTTAAACCGTTTGTTTCCTTGTATTATATTAATTGATTGATGATTGATTCTATCAACTAATTTGTTGATTGTTTGATTGTATTAACTTGATTCTTTAGATATCAAAAAATAAATAAATAACATTATCTTAATTTAAACATACAGAAACGTTGCTGTTGTTCCAGCAAAGATCTTATTTTCACTTTAACGAGTGCCTAGTAGGTAATTTGCAGATTACCTAGGTAATTTGAGAAATGAAACAATTTTCCGCACATTAACGGATCACCGTAGTTAATCTGCACAATACCTAGATAATCTGCAGAATAACTGATTTCCGCACTTTAGCGGTAACATATATATAATTATTACATGACTCCTCCAGGGAGTCCAAAGACTATTCGAGGGAGGGCACCTACTCAGCAACTCGGCACCGCCTCCACTACTTAATATACCAACTACAGCGAACTGCATCATCTACACCAATGCCACCTGCTGTTCACCACCACTAGTATTTTCACAGACAATCACAAACATCCATGCCCACGGCAGAATTCGAAACTGCAGCCTTTTGGCTGGAGAGCAGATACACTATCCACTCGGCCAACCAGGCTATAATATATATAAAATATAATGTGTAGTCTTTGAAAGACTGTTAAACAAACCAACCAGGGACAGAAACATACTAAAAAATTTTCATGAGGAATGCAAAAAAGAAAAAAAATGAGTACATATCAACACTTGAGGTAGAAAAAGCCATTAAAAACTTGAAATATGGAAAGGAAGCTGGAGTAGATAATATTCGACCAGAAATGCTGACATATGGAGGTATAAAAGTTTTGCAGTAGCTACACTGCATAATTCAGAGGGCCTGGTCAGAATGTTGAATTTCCAATGATTGGATTAGAGCTCTCATAGTACCCATCTACATAAACGAGAATAAAACAGTGTGAAAATTACAGAGGAATTTTTCTTCTGACTGTTCCAGGTAATATTTATGCAAGCATACTTGAAAAGATGTTGAGAACAATTGTGAAAGAGGAACTTGGAGAAGAACAAGCTGGGTTCAGGCAAAATAGAGGTTGTCAGGAGTTTCACTTTAAGACAAATAGCTTAGAAATTGTGGGAATATGACAAGGATCTCTACTTAAGTTTTGTATGGAAAAGGCTTACGACAAGGTGCCCAGAGAAAAATTTTCAAAACACTACAATTACACGGGGTGAATGAAACATTTTAGTCTATATTTAAGTTTTCAGTGAGCAGTTAGGATTGAAAGAAATACGGGAAGATGGTTTGATGTAAAATCAGGGGTAAGACAAGGATGCACATTATCTCCACTCCTATTCATTCTCTATATGGATCACATTATTAAAGAAAGTGGCATCAAGCCTGATATTAGAATTGGGGCTGTCAAATTGCTTTATGTAGATGATGTACTCTTAAACACATCTAGTGCAAGTCTCCAGGATTCGCTAACTAAATTGAATAACGGCTGTAACAGATTTGGCATGAACATCAGCAATAAAAAAAAAACAACTATGAAAATAGGCAGGAGCATAGAAAACTTCAGCTACATTCTGAATGGAGATCCTGTAGAACAAGTGAAATATTTCAGCTTTTCAGGCACAGTTTTTTAGTAAAGATGGTAAATTAAATATGGAAATAGACAACAGAATTAACAGAGTTGGTATGATAGGAAGTCAACTAAATAAATTTATATGGAATAAGATAGAAATTAGCAAAACACCAAACTAACAGTATACAAGATATGATCAAACTAGTTTTAAGTTATGGATCTGAGAGTTGTATTAGAAATAAAGCACTTGATCAAAGACTAGAGACAACAGATATTAGGGTTCTGAGAAAAATTAGAGTGAACCAATAGCAGAGTCATATTAAAAATGAAGATATTAGAAAGGAACGACATTTTTAGCATTCATGAATGTGTCAGCAGAGCTCATCTAAGGTGGTATGGCCACTTAAATAGAATGGATGAGGAAAGGTTAGCAAAACATGTGGTGTTTGAGGCTAAATATCAGGAAAGAGACCCAGAGCAAGTTGTAGGTGGATTAATTCAGTCAGAAGTTCCTAAGAAGCACAAAATGTTAAATATGACAATATTGGCGTGCTCACAAGTAATTAAATAGATTGATTTGGAGGAAATTTGTTGATAGCAGATTAATAATAATGTTAACTAAATCATGTAGTGCTGTCATAGTAACCTGAGCACCCCTTGGGGGTACAAATCAGGAAATTGATAATGATGATGATATGTAATTTGCCATCACCAAACAAATACTTCTTAACTAGCCTTTATGCACTAATGTCTTCTTTTATTATTAACACCTGACCTCTATGGATTTGGAGACTTGTCGTGAAAAGTACACATTTTTGCACACAATGCTTGTCAAAATGTACTTTAAACTGATTCAATGTGTCTACATTCAAGGCACACTCAGGTAATGCATTCTGCTCACCAACTACTCTCCATGCAAAGAACCTACTCCTCACTCCTCTGCTCACACCCTCCTTATACAGTTCCAGTGATGGCCTCTTGTTCTACCCCCTCCCCCATTCTATGAAAAATCTCTTCCATGGCAACCTAATACTAACCCCTGACTAGCTTATGTCTCAGTTATATCCTTCCTCTTCCTCCTATTCACGAGGCTGTGCAATTTACATTCTCTCAATCTGTCCTCGTATTCCATATTCCAAAGACCACTGACCACCTTTTTGAATCTTTTCTGGATCCTTTTCAACATATGCATGTCACCATGAAAACCTGGTGACCAAATGTGCATAACCTATTTTTTCTGCATGTTGGGGTCCTCCACATCATTGCCATTATGCAATGCGATGTCTTCACAGCTTGTGCAATGTGGCCCCTGAATTTCAAATCTTTGTCCACCAATACTCCTAGATCTCTCATTTCCTCTACTTATTTTAAAGTTTCCCCAGCAGGTGTATACTTTGCATCCCATTGTTGCTTACCAAATCTCAGAACATTACACTTTGCAACATTGAACTGATAGTTCCACTTTCCTTTCCATTCATGCAATCTGTTCATTTCCTCTTGTAAGGCCATAACATCCGCTTGACTCTGCATTGCTCTGTCTAATTTTGATCATCTGCAAGCAGCTGCATAACACTAGTTAAACCCGTCCCGATATCATTAACATAAAAATTGAACAATAAAAGCCTCCAAAACTGATCCCTGCAGCATGTGACTTTTCTCTTTCGGGATACCACAACCCCATATATAACTTTCTGATATCTATCCGATATCAATTTATTTAAGAGTTGGTCATCTGGCAGTCTATCAAAAGCCTTTGCAAAATCCAAGTACACCACTGTATATTCATCTCCCCTGTCCAAGATATGAGTGTGGTCTGAAAAGTTCTTCGCCTAACAATGAAAAAACGAATTTATACTTTCATAATTATTTTTATTTTTCAATATACTGTCTGACCACAGATTCGAGACCCTAGTCTGGAAACTTGCCAAGAAGAGTCAGTTCATGTTGAAGGAGAAAAAGAAATAAGCTGATGTACAAATTGGTCACCAACACGCAAAATCACATGCTTTATATGTAAAATTTTCCAACTGTTATACAAGCAAAATAGTTACAACTTCAAAAACTACAATGTTTATAAAAGAAAAGTTAATTTTCTGATGTGTAATAATAAACAACTCATCCCACAAGACTGATTGATTACCCTATTATCGGAATGGAGTCTCCTTCTTCTGACGTGCAGAAGTGTCGAAGGGTCTTGTATCTGTGGGCGTACAGTAATCTCCCTTAAGACTAATACATTTATTTCAGTGATGCTCCAGCATTATTATCCCATCCCCGTAGTGGTTCTCGGTAAGATCTGCAAAATACCCCTCTACAGCTGCAATCACCTCTTGATTCAAAGTAAAATGCTGACCAACGAAGAAGAGTTTTAGTTTTGGGAAGAGATAGAAGTCAGAGGGAGCAAATCTGGATGTTCCAACAATTCAGTGCAGATCCATTAATTTTCCTATTGCCAAAACAGCTTTGTGGGTAGGTGCATTGTCCTGATGAAAGATGATTTTTTTTCCTTCTCTAAACCGGGTCTTTTCTCACTAATTTTTTTGTATAGTCTGATTAAAAGATTGGAATAATATTCCACTGCTATTGTTTTACCCTTTTCAAGATAATTAATAAACAGAATGTCTTTGGCATCCCAAAACACCGAAGCCTTGTCCTTTCCTGCTGATGGAACTGACTTTGTTTTCTTTGGCGCTGAACAACTGGCTTCTGTCTGCTGTTTTAATTGCTGTTTGGATTCTGTTGTGTAATGTTTAATCCAAATCTCATCCGTAGTAATAAATTGGCGTACAAAATCAGTTTTATTCTTGTTAAAACACTCCAAGCACTGTTCAGAGATTTTCATGCGAGTGCGTTTTCGATCTGCTGTGAGCAAGCACGCACCCATTTTGTGCAAAGCTTTTTCATTTGCAATTCTTCATGAAAAATATATCCTGTGCATTCTTTTGAAATGCCTGTAGTGTCATTAATTTCACGCACTTTGACTTGCCAGTCATCCGATACCATATCGTGCACTTGATCAATGATTTCTGGTGGTGTTACACTTTTTGGACGTCCTTCATGTTGATCATCTTTAAGGCTGGTACGGCCACGTTTAAACTCAGCAGCCCATTTCTTAATTGTTGAAAATGAAGGAGAAGAGGCCCATAAACTTTTATGAACTTCGAATGGATTTCTTTTGACATTAAACCTTCTTTTACAAAGAATTTTATAACCACACAATACTCAATTTTATCCATTTCAAGGGATACAGACAACACTTTTACTTCAGACAGCTGTATAAAACAAACTACTTGATTGAATGACTTGCAATTTCACATGGATGCTTATGACAGATGTACCAACTTAGAAAAAAGAAATCGTGCCAATAGTGTTGCCATCTATGGTTAAGGCAGAGAACATTTCAGACCACCCTCGTATTTCTCACCTTGTTATAGTACATTAGTAAGTTAGTGAAACATGATATCTGCTTAACAAACTCATGCTGATAACCATAGAGAATGTTGCTGTTATCAGTCGATTTCTGTGTCCTACATCTTGCCAATCTTTCCAGTACCAGTACTTTCATCACAACTCCAGATAAAGACCAGCCGGTAATTTGAAGCTGCAGCCTTATCACCACTGTTATGCAGTGGAACAATTTTACCCTACTTCCACTCCTTTGGAACCTGTGCTGTTGCAAGACTTTTATTAAACAGGCATGCTAATGCCAATTCCCTGGAACATTCCCTTAAGATACATGGTGATATATCATCAAATCTTATTGCCTTATTGACATTAAGTTTATTTCTTTCTTCAAATATCTCCTGCACACTCACAATTAAGCCATCATCTTCTATGTCCTCTACACTTGCCATATAATCACCAGCCGTATAATTTCATATATATCCTTTACTCACAAAAGTCTGCATGTCACTAGCCACAACACAGGTGATCACTTCATGATCATTTTCACTAGCTGGAGGACAATGAAAAACCACTCTCACAATTTCATCCTCTGATGAAATGATCAAATCTAGAACTCTCAATTTTCGCATGTCTCCTTTACCTGCTGCCTGAGATAGTTATCTCTTAAGAACTCGAGAAACTCATTTTCCTTATTCCCAAATGCTGTCATCATCTTACCATGATCATTCTTCCTTCTACTAACTGCATATCTTAAAAAAAAAAAAAAAAAAAAAAAAAAAAACTATCGTTTTCTTTAACTGATTTGTTTAACTGGTTTTTCTTTAACTTTGTTCCAATCTATAGTGCCATAATTAAAATCACCCATAATAATTACCATCCTTTGTTCACTAATCCAATTGTTTATACATTTCTTCATCACTATCCTCCCACATTCCTTGGCGTATAGCAACATTCAACTAAATGTCTTCCTCTCGACCTCCACATTACACCACAGTTCCTTATAACCATTGCCACCATTATTCTTCCATATCTTCAAATTTTTCCATCCATGATACTGCATCAAGTTGTTTTCTAAGTCTGTTACAGTTATTTGCTTTATAATTTGACAAAAATTCCTTTCTCCTCGATACTTCTGTGTTCACATGTATGTGTTAATAATAATATTTGCCTTCTCCCCATCCATCCATATGTCACTGGGCATCCACAGATGCCATATGGTCACTCCAATGCTTAGTGATGTGTGACACCAGGCCTTTCCATATATGCCTGTTATATGCTTTTCTGTGGCTTCAACTCTCTGAAGATCAGCCAGTCCATGCACACCATCCATCTCATTGATGGTCTACCCCTTCCTGTTTTTTCAAGTAAAGATGGAAAGAATGCTGTGAGGAACTATACAGTAGAGTGGATAAAGAAAATTTGGAAGAGCCCTCTCACCAGAAAAATTCCGATTTGGAACCTCCTCCACTTTGGCATAAAGTTGAAAGCACAGTAAAGCAGCTTAACAGCAATAAGGCCCCAGGTGCAGATGGAATCCGAGCAGAGTTAATTAAGGCCACAGGGGATGGGTGATAAGAGTGTTTTATAGATTGATTACAAGGATATGGAAGACAGGGTCATGGCCTAGGGACTGAAAGAAGTCAATTTTCATACCACTGTATAAGAAGGGAGATATGAAGGCTTGCAAGAACTATAGAACTATTAGCTCTATAGTCTATTAGTTCTACAATCAGATCCCCTAATGCTGAACAAATCCACAGCTCTTGATCAGGAGATCCTTGCTTAGGTTGCATGTGAATGGAACACAAGGTTCCCTTCACAAGCCATCTAAGATATTTGCCTTTCAAGAATTTGAGAAATACAGTTTTCTAGTTACTGTATGCGATTCCAATTTTATTACTACTAAATGTTCTGTGCTTCCCACTGTTGCCTCATGCCATACACTCTCTCTCTCATCAGTGCCATTACCTTCTGTTCTCTACACTGAGAAGGCATATCTCGTCACAACACTTCTCCATCCTGTTTTACTCTCATTATCCTACCAAACTATGTTATATATCTTTGTTTCTCCCAGGACATATTTTTCATCAACTATATTTTATAGACAGCAATAATCTCTGAACAGTGAGTCTGTTCTTCTCTGTCATTCTCTTTATTCTTGATCCTCGATCTGGAAATCAAGATGGAAGAATTCATAACTAATTAATCACAGAAGCAGATACGTTAATGTGAATATTTTTATTTGTATTATTTTTGGATATGTTTCATAGCCAATTTCAGTATGCTTATAGGAAAACAATCGCAGATGTTTGCTGTGAGGCAGACATTCACGATCCAAACCAAACCTTAACCAAAAAAAAAAAAAAAAAGAATTGCCTTAAACTTTCTCAGTTTTCGGAAGTTATACTAATATTCACCATTCATGTGTTCCATAAATTGTAATTAATTGTTTATATTATAAAATATTTTATTAACTAATTTATTTTATCATAATTATTTCTGGATATCTATTAATGCAAAATGAGCTATTCTCCTGCAGCCGATAGTGCATATATCAAATTCTTTCAGTTGAATTCATGCTCTCTTTTTTTGTAATTGTTTTCCTATAATCATTTTGAAAATGGCTGTGAAACATAGTCAAAACTTCTACAAATAAAATATTTAAATTAACACGTTTCTGTTATTAATTATCAATTTCCAATCCTACTCCTGAAAATGTGTGTTTTCAATATTCTCGTTAGTCTCATACTTATTTTTACTTTTCCCAGTTATGCTAGACTATGCAACCTAACTTCTCCAAAGCTACTTCCTTTCTCTTAGCACTCTCACTTGCCCAGAGAACAGCAATGTCTCTCATAATGCAGTTCTATTCTATCATGAAATACATTTCAAGAATGTATTTATCTCTCTTTTTCTACATGTTTTCACTATCATGTCATTCATTATCACTGCATTTCTCAACTCTGCATTTATCAAACTGAGGTAATGTGTCGAGTCTTCTCTTTTTTTTTTTTCTACTATGCAGTTGTTTTTCCATATCACACTGTCAACTTGCATCATTAGTACACAGTTGGGTATTATCCTGGGGCTGTTCCCTGTATCATTACCATACAAGTTAAGCATTAATAGTTCTTGCATATTATTATTCATGACATCTCCAAGGAGTCCGAAGACTCATCGTGGGAGGACACCCATTGTACAACTCTCTGTCTCCACCACACACTGAACCTCTACTACTAATCATCAACTTAAGCACCATCTACTGCCTATCACCATCACAGCTAGTATTTTTTTGTCTGTAAATCGCGTGTGTTCTGAAGGCTGATTTGTCTTAATGCGGGATGAAAAACCCGAGTTACCGGGAGAAAAAACCATGATACCTCCGTATGAGATCGGCTAACTCACCTTCAATTGAAAACGTTCATATAAAGATTCCTCCCTTCATGACAAGAATCGAACTTAGACCTTTCTAATCGAAGGGCGCAATTTACCGTCTTCTTCCAATTGCGCTACGGAGGTGCTAAAAATATGGGGGTGCTGGGGATCGAGCCCGGGGCCTTTCACATGCAAAGCAAATGCTCTATCACTGAGCTACACCCCATATGAAGTACTCCACCTTGTGCTCATCCTCTTTATCTTACATTTGCCTTCCACATATCATTTTTTGCCAACTACTTTAATCCATATCATAAGTATATTTTGCATATCCTTCCTTGGAGTTTGTATTACAACCCTATGTGTGGAATCCTGTGTCTTGCATAGTCCATTGTTGTATCTTAGTATATATATATATATAGGAGAGATACACCACTCTCATATATAGCAGTCAAGTAACATATGACAGAAGTCAGGGTGTCACATCCACACCCTCTGTGGCATTAGAGCAGTGAAACATCTACAACTAAGCAGTAAATGTTTCATTTCCAACTTTGGTAACTAAGTATGTTCTCCAGAGTAAATATCCATTTTACTTTTTCTCATGTTCCTTCCACTATGCCATATGATTGTTTCTTTCTGGCTGGACAGATTTAACATTTCTTTTTAAGGGTACATTTTCAAACCAGATATTCTGCAGTCTAGTAGATGAAATCTCATGTTAATGCTATAGGAGGTTAGGTTAACTAGTGAATAATCTTGCTGCCACTAGTCTGTAAGGTATGCCAGGAAGGAGGGCCCATTAGTGGTATGTGACAGGACTGTCAAGGCCTTTATTTGCTGAGTGGCTGGGTGAAATTCTCCACACATAGGGCAAAGAATGAATAAAGAATCCATTACTGTATATTCCTTCTCTCTTCTTTTTACAAGTTACCTTAAATAACAACTCTTTAAAGTAAAAAAAAATTGATTACGTGCAGATTTTCTTCACAAATATATGTTATCTGGTAGAAAGTTTTACGGTTGTGTTACAAAGTATGTTATACTTAACAGGAAATTATATATTGCTTATGATTGGGTAAAGGATTAAACAAGAATATAATTTTTTAACAAGTATAATGTATATAGTCATTTTCATCTCTAATCTACAGAATCATGCCTGAATTTCCTAACAGAGGCTGAACTTGCATCTTCAATGTTACTTATCATTTTGCCAATTATTACACATGCTTTGCTGCTTTTTTCCCCCCTCTCAAACAAGCATTTATGCATATGTTTTGCTCTATCATATGCAATTATCAATGACCATTCTGTTTGATTTCCTTTCTTTCAATATTAATTTTCTCCAATTTCTTTCCCAAAAGTAAAGCATCTTCCTTGGAAATTTTAATATTTGCAACTCAAACTGGTTTCCAACTGCACAGATCAAGCAGTAGCAATGCTATGATATTTGCAGCAACCAATAATCTTATGCAAATTGTTCGAGCTATAATATCAACTTATCCTAACCACTGTCAACACATTAGAGCTCTTCCTTGATCTGTCTAGGCATTTCAAAATATAACGCACAATATTGCTTTATTCTCTTATGCAGCAAACAAGACTTCCACAGCCTCCGGTAACTTTTTCTGGCATTATATGCCAAGTAATGCAATCTTTGTCACTTCTATGCTCATTTCTTTGGTTGGATTTTTCATCTTTCAAGCCAATTATTTGTGCTAAGCACTTCTGAAGTTATTTCAGCCTTGGTTCTCTAAGAAGTGTTTTAAGACTAGACAAGAGAATTATTATTATTATTATCAACACCTGACCTCCATGGAGTCAGAGACTCATCATGGGAGGTACTCACTATTGCATACAATGCTCATCCAACCGCGTCTTAAACTGATTCAATGTGTCCACATCCACAACACACTCAGGCAATGCATTCCACTCACCTACCATCCTCCATGCAAAGAACCTGCTTCTCACTCCTTTGCTCACACCCTCCTTATACAGTTTCCAGCAATGACCTCTTGTTCTACTTCCCTCTCCAATTCTATGAAAAATCTCTTCCATGTCTACCTGATAACCCCTGACTAGTTTGTCTCAATCATATCCCCCCCCCCGTTCTTCCTATTCATGAGGCTCTGCAACTTACATTCCCTGTATCTGTCCTCATACTGCACATTCCAAAGACCACTTACTACCTTTGTGAATCTTCTCTGTACCCTTTCCAACATATCCACGTCACCATAAAATCCCGGTGACCAAATCTGTGCACAATAATCCATATGAGGCTGATCAAAGCCTTATACAATGGAATCGTAACCTCTTTATTTCTGCATGTCAGGGTTCTCTGCATCATTACCATTATTTAATGTGATGTCTTCACAACTTGTGCAATGTGGCCCCTGTATTTCAGGTCTTTGTCCACCATCACACCTATATCTCTCATCTCTGCTTCTGTTAAAGTTTCCCCCAAGTGTATACTGGACATCCCATCATTGCTTACCAAATCTCAAAACCTTACACTTGGCAACATTGAATTGACAGTTCCATTTACCTGCCCATTCATGCTATCTATTCAAGTCCATTTGTAAGGCATTAGCCTAACTGTGCATTGCTCATCCCAGTTTTGCATCATCTGTAAACAGCTGGTTTATCACTAGTTAATACCAACACAATATCATTAACATACAAATTGAACAACAATGGCCCCAAAACTGTCCCCTGTGGCACACCACTTTGGACCTTTCTCTTTTGAGATACTGCACCCCCATATACAACTTTCTGATGCCTATTTGACATCCAGTCACTGATCCAACACAGAAGTCTGTTATCCAATCCCTTCTCTTTCAATTTAATTAAGAACTTGTCATGTGGCAGTCTATCAAAAGCCTTTTCAAAATCCAAGTACACCACTGTATATGCATCTCCTCTGTCCAAAGTATTTGTCATCTTGTTATAGTACATAAGTAAGTTAGTGAAACATGATCTCCCCTTAACAAACCCATGCTGATAACCACAAGAGAATACTGCTGTTATCAATCCATTTCTGTATCCTACTTCTCACCAATCTCTCCAGGACCTTCACCACAATTCCAGATATACAGACCAGTCTATAATTTTGAAGCTACAGCCTTATCATCACCTTTATGCAGTGGAACAATTTTACCCTCCTTCCACTTCCTTGGAACCTGTGCTGTTGCAAAACTCATGTTAAACAGGCATGACAATGCTACTGCCAGTTCCCTGGAACATTCTCTTAAGATGCGTGGTGATATTTCATCAAATCCTATTGCCTTCTTAACATCAAGGTTATTAATTTCCTCAAATACCTCCTGCTCACTCACAATTAAGCTATCCTTTCCTATGTGCAGGGAAACAGCGAGGCTCAGGGTGGACAGGGGTACACAGGTGAGAAAGGTGGATGCTCTGAGAGGAGGTGTGAGCATGTGTAGACATGAAAGAAATGGGATGACCTGGTATCACGAGGAAATAGTTGGAATTGAAAAGAGTTTTAAAATGAATAAGCAGAAAGGGAAATGGCTCCAGTCGAGCATGGAGAGATCACATTGAGTGAGTGGTATCAGTGGAACTAGCTGTAGATCCAGAAATGAGCTGTTGTGTTTGTTTACAAATGCTAGAAGTATAAGAAACAAGGCAGATGAAATGGTTGCGTTAATTGCATCTGTTCACCCAAAGATTGTCGGAATAAGTGAGACATGGTTGGAAGGGTATGATGTGTTTCGTGAGGATAGAAGGGGTAAAAAAGGGAGGGGGAGTGCTATTGATGATAGAGAAAGAGTTATGTCCATACAAGGTAGAGATGCAAGGGGGAAATGGGGCCAGTGGTTTTGAGGCAGTATGGTGTGAGATAGAGGTGAATAGAATCAAATACTTGGTAGGATGTTGTTATAGACCAGGTAATGTGGATGGTGGTGATAATGAAATGAATAATCAAATTCGTCAAGCATATAAGAAAATGGTGATCATTATGGGCAATTTTAATTATGACAGTATAGACTGGAATGATGAGATAGCAACTAGAAGTAAAGAAAATAAGTTTCTTGAGTTTTTGAAGGATAACTACCTCAGACAGTATGTAACAGAGGGCACACGAGGATTGAGGGTCTTGGATTTGGTCATCTCATCAGAGGATGTAATTATAAATGAGGTGTCAAATCATCCACCAATTGGTGAGAGTGACTATGAGGTGATTACCTGGACGGTTGCCAACAGTGTGAGGACCTCTGTGAGAAAAGGTATATGTGAAACTACAAAGGGGGTGATTATGAAAAGCTCAGGAGGCGGCTTGTGGGTGTAGCATGGAATGAGGAGTTAGCTGAAAAGACATCAATGCAGCTTGGGGGATTTTCAAAAATTATCTAGTAGATGCAATGTCTAAGTGTATTCCAAGGGTGAGAAGGTTAAATAAGGTAGATGTGAAATTGATGAATAAAGAGATTAAGCATGCGATACAGAGAAAGAGGGCATTGTGGAGGCAGCATAAGAGAAGTGGAAATAACCAATTTCATGAGGTCTACAAAGACCAAGCTAGGAAGGTGGCTTGGTTGGTGAGGGCAGCTAAAGAGTGGTATGAACACCAGTTAGCTAATGAAGCCAAAAAGAATCCTAAGGAGTTATTTTGATATGCCAGCAAAAGAAAAAATGATTATGGAAGGATGACATTGATAGGAGAAAATGATATAAAGACAGCTGTTGCAGAATGTGTGCGATACTTAATGAGCAATTCATAAAGGTCTTTCAATCTTGTGAATGTGATTTCATGGAGAGATTGAGAGCAGTAGATGATGGGGAGGAGAGACTTGACTGTCAGTGAGCAAGAGGTGTATGGGGAGGTGAGTAAACTAGATGTTAATAATGCTGTGGGACTTGATAATATATCACCATGTATTCTGAAGGAATGTGCCAGGGAGTTGACACTTGTCTTAACATATTTTTTTAATACAAGTCTTGCACTCGGTGAAGTCCCTAAGTAGTGGAAGGAGGGCAAGATTGTGCCACTTCATAAAGGAGTAGATAGAACTCAAGCATATATCTATAGGCCTATCTGTGTCAGGTGTTGTGGTTAAGTTGTTAGAGAAGCTTGTGAGAACTAGGATCCAGAGTTGGGTTGACAACAATGGTATTATCTTTGATGGACAGCATGGATTTGCTAAAGGTGGTCATGTTTTAGTTTTTTAGTAATCGGTTTTAGTAATTGGTTTTAGTAATCTACTTATTTATTACAATAAAGTGACTGATTCCTTGGACAGAGGAGAAGGATACACAGTAATATACTTAGATTTTGCAAAGGCTTTTGATAGAGAACCTCATGATAAATTGATAGTCAAACTAGAGCAGATGGGTTGGATATTAGATTAGTACATTGGATTAGAGACTGGCTATCTGAGAGGTATCAACAAGTTGTGTGTGGGGGAGCGATATCCAGGAAAAGGAAAGTCACTAGTGGAGTGCCTCAGGGGTCTGTTTTGGGGCCATTACTGTTTAACTTGTATATTAATGATATAGGTGAAGATTTGGATGGAGATATTCAGTTGTTTGCAGATAATGCAAAGTTGGAACGAACCATGAAGAGTAGTGAGGATGTTGTAGCCTTACACGAAGAGTTGAATAAATTGATTGATTGAGCACGGAAATGGAGATGCGAGTTCAATGTTGCAAAATGTAAGGTTTTAAAATTTGGAAAACAAAGATGGGATGCAGAATTTATACTTGGTGAGGATATATTGTTGAAGGTGGAAGAAATAAGAGATCTGGGAGTGATAGTGGATAAGGATCCGAAATTTAGGGGACACATAGCCGAAATTGTGAAGACAACACAAAGGCTTCTGGGAATGATGTGGAGGACACTAACGTGTAAAAGTAGGGAGATTCTTGTTCCGTTGTATAAGGCTTTGATTAGGCCACACACGGACTATTGTGCCCAGATTTGGTCACCTGGTTTTAGTTTTACGAAGGATGAAGAGATGTTGAAAAGGGTCCAAAGGCGATTGACTAAGGCAGTTTCTGACCTATGGAATGTCGAGCATGAGGAAAGATTGAGAAGATGTAATTTGCAGAGTCTGATGGACAGGAGGAAAAGGGGGAGATATGATAGAGACCTACAAGTTGGTAAGGGGTTGCTGAAGAAGTTCTACAGAAAATAGTCGGAGATCAGGGGAGAACCAGAGGTCATCCCTGGAAACTGTATAAAGAGGGTGTGAGTAGAGGAGTGAGGGGAAGGTTTTTTCGTGCAGAGTTGTAAATGATTGGAATGCCTTGCCTGAGAGTGTGGTGTTTGCAAGGAATTTGAATGTGTTCAAGGCACGGTATGATGAGCTGTGTGTGTGATAAAAGAACCTCCCAGATGAGTCTTTGACTCCATGAGGTCTTGGGGTAATAATAATAATGTCCTCTACACTCAAGTTCCTCATGATTCCACCCTGATCAGGATGAAACATACTTATAAATTGATCACTGAATACCTGAACAATGTCTTCTGCAGCAGTTACCATTTTACCACTTTCATTCCTGAACTTCATCTTTCCATGATCATTCTTCCTTCTACTTGCCACATATCGAAAAAATTCTCTAGGGTTTTTCTTAGCTTGATTTGCCAATTTCCCTTCATACTCTACTTTTGTTTTCCTTACTGAGTCACTCTCCTGGCTTGTTCTTTATATTCTTCCTATGACTGATTACCATTATTCAACTTGTACTTCCTCCAAAGTAATTACTTTTTCCAGATTTCGTGCTTAAGTTCCACATTCATCCATTTTACACCAACCTTATTCAGTTTTGGCCTTTGGGATACATTCATACATTGATGCTATTATGAATTTTTTTGTAAGTTCTCATGCAGCATTTAATTCCTTACCGCTCAACTGCTCGTTCCATGTTATGGCTCAAAATTGTCTCATAAGCTTGACATAGTCACCAGCTTTATAATTCCACATATATCCTTTCCTTGCAAAAGCCTGCATATGACTAGCCACAACACAGGTGATTACTTCATGATCACTTTCACCAACTGGAGGAAAATGTGAAACCCCTCTAACAATTACATCCTCTGATGAAATGATGAGATCTAGAACTCTTGATCCCCGCATGCCTTTCTTTACATGCTGCCTGAGATAATTATCTCTCAAGAACTCGAGAAATTCACTTTCTTTATTCCCAAATGCTATCTCTTCATTCCAATCTATACCGCCATAATTAAAATCACCCATAATAATTACCCTTCCTTTGTTCACTAATTCAAGTTATTTATATATTTCTTCATCACCACCTTCCACATTCCCAGGCCTATAGCAACATCCAACTAAATTAGAATATTCTAAGACTAGAGGAGATTAGGAATAGCAGTTTGCTTTTAGTGAAAGAAAGTCAAAAGTAGTTTGAAGCAAATTATTAACATATGCAAAACTGATTTTGGAAGGGCTTCAGCCCTTTCAAAAGTAGGAAACTTGGTTTATGTCCAAAATGCAGTCATGCATTTTTGGTCCTACATTCTTACACAGTTTCCATGGATGACTCCTAGTTCTCTGAATATTTGTCATAAATTAAAAAATTTGAATTCTCAATTTTTCGAATGGTGGAAACAACTGTAAAAAGCTGTTTTCGCCATTCAAATAAGAGTCCAATTAATGGAGATAATATAAAAACTGTAGAGTGACAAAACAGGGGTAGAAAATCAGGCAGTAGGCAATCACTAGTATAAATATCTGCACTTGAGATAAAAGGGGATATCGGAAAACTGAAATAAGGAGAACAGCTGGAGATGATATTATTATACAATATTTCAAAAGAGTCTGAAGACTCATTATGGGATTATTATTATTATTCAGGCCTCCATGGAGTCAAAAGACTCATTGTACAAGGTCCTTCCTAAGAAACACAAAGTCTATCAAGACTCATCGTGGGGAGGTTCCCTCCCCTAAGAAAGTCTATCATACCACTCCCTGAACTCATTGACCATTCTCGCTCTCACCACTCCACCAGGCAATGCATTCCATGGTTCAACCACCCTCCATGCAAAGAAACCACTCCTCACCCTCTTGCTCACAGTTTCCTTTCGTAACTTCCAGGGATGGTCTCTTGTCATCACTCCTTCATGCTGTTCAACCAAGCTTGAAGAACTCCCCAGTGTCAACCCTGTAACCACCTCTCAACAGTTTAAAAGTCTCAATCATATCACCTCTCCTTCTTCTATCCACCAATCTCTGCAGTCCTTATTCCCTCAGCCGATCCTTATAACCATCATTGTACAGTCCTGAAACCATCTTTGTTATCTGCCTTTGTACCCTTTCCACAGTTAATTTATCCCCTTCAAATCCTGGGTACCAAATCTGAGAACAGTAGTCCAAGTGTGGTCTGATCAGGGTCTTATACAACGGAATGATAACTGTTTTATCTCTGCAGATCAGTGTCCTTCTCATTATTGCAACAATCCTCTGTGTTACCTTTGCAACATGTCCCCTAAATTTCAGGTTTCTATCAATCATCAACCACAGATCTCTTGTCTCCTCTACTTTCTCCAGTATAACTCCCATAGAGTATGCAGTCTCCCATCGATGTTTCCCAAACCTCAAGACCTTACATTTTGCTGCATTAAACTGACACCCCCATTCATTTTCCCATCTATCTAGCTTATTCAAATCCTCTTGTAGGGCTGTCGCATCTGCACTATTTCTAATAATCCTTGCCAGCTTCGCATCATCTGCAAACAATTGAATATCCCCTTGCAATCCACTGGCAATGTCACTGATATAAAGGTTAAACAATATAGGTCCCAGTACTGAGCCCTGTGGGACCCCACTTGTAACCCTTTGCTTCCTTGAAACTGCTCCACCATACACAATTCTCTGATACCTATCGGACAGCCGATCCTGAATCCAGTTGTCCAATCTGACATCCAGACCCATGTGCTGCAACTTAAATATCAGCTTATCATGTGGCACCATGTCAAATGCCTTCACTAAGTCTAAGAAAATGGCAGTATATGCCTTTTCCTCATCTAATGCTCTTGTAACTTTATCATAAAAGGTTAGCATATTGCTAAAACAAAAGTGCCCCTTCACAAATCCATGTCGACTCTCACAGATAACATTACCCTGATCTGCCCAATGCTGTATACGATCCTTCACTACTTTCTCCAAGATCTTACTAACTGTTGATGACACACAAATTGGTCTATAATTAGACACTTCCAGTCTGCTACTGCAGACTGGAAGTATCTAATTATGCAATGGCACTATCTTTCCTTCCTTCCATTCCATGGGCCCCTTTCCAGTAGCCAGACTTTCATTAAAAAGCCAGGTCAAAGGCACTGTCAGTTCCCTAGCACATTCTCTCAAAACTCGTGGTGAAATACCATCCAGTTCCACAGCTTTACTGACATCCAGAGTACTAAGTATTTGAAACACACTCTCCTCCAGTACCTCTAAACCTTGAACCTGCCCTATCCCTCTAGCATTAAAACTGACTCCTCCAGGATGAAATAATCCAATAAAGTGTTCATTGAACAATTCTACTATGACCTCTGCATCAGTCACTCTATTCCCATTTTTATCCCACAATATCATTCTTCCATAGTCATTTCTCCTCCTATTGGCCACATATCTAAAAAATTCCCTAGAATTTTCTTTGGATCTTAGGGCTAATCTCCTCTCATGTTCCAGTTTCATCTTCCTTACCATACTAGTCACTCTTCCAACTACTTTATAAAAACAAAACTTATCATACTTCTCTTTAAGCTCATTTACTCAGGGCAATCACAACTAATTCTGGCAATCTGTTCCCCTCATTCACCGCTCACTCTCCCTGCAAAGAATCTAGTTCACACACCTTTACTAACCGCATTCTGGAGAGGTATATCATCCAAGCAAAGTTACTGCCGTGACCTGTGTTACAGAGACTCATGTGGAAACAGTGGTGAATGAATTGGAGGTTCTTAGGATATTTCAGAATCTGAATGCAGGCATCTATTGGATTGGATATTGGCTCGCATTTTACGAGAATGAGCAGGGGAAACCTATGATGCCTTTGATTCGGCTCTTTAATTTAAGTTTCAGCTCTGGTAGAGTTCCAAGGGAATGAAACTCTTGGTGTGACTAGCTAGTCTTCTCTTATAACCCATCCTTTTTTCCTTTACCATGCACATCACTGTCCTATCCTGCACCTTATACTTCTCATGCATATGATTGCCACTGATTGTCTTGTACCTCCTCTATAACATTTTATTTTCCAACACAGCTTGCTCTTGATTGCACTGTTCATCCATTTCAGTCCTACTGTATTACTTGCTTAACTCTTGGTATGCAGTTATACATTGTTTGTCAGATACTGCCTTATAAATTTCCATGCACTGTCAACATCTTTTACTGTACACTCATCCACCAACATATCAATGCTAGTTGACTACAGAGCTTCCCATAATCACTCTCCATATAATTCCACATATATCCTTTTTTGGCAGCAACTATTTCACCACTTCCCAAACAAGTACCTCATGATCACTCTCACCAAATGGTGGCAGTGTTAATAACTCATTAACAACCACATTTTGTGAAGTTATCAAACAAATCCAATACTTTAAAACCTCCAATTGCTTCATTCACATGTTACTTAAGATCGCTCAGAAATTCAACAACTTCCTCTCCTTGTTCCTATACACTACCTCCTCCTTCCATTCTATAATTAGTCTCCCATCAGGATCACTTCTTTTTATGTGTCCAACCAATTTGCCTAAACATTTCACAATCAGTATTCTCTACATTCCCTAGCCTCTAACAGCATCCTATTATATATACTAGTGTTTTAATTTTAACTTCACCACATAGATTCAAAATCTGCACATGTACTGTTATCTTTCAAACTTTGTGGACACGATTCCTCTGCAATCATTAACAGTACTCTCCCTCTTCTTTTACCTTCCTATCCTTCTGGAAAATTTGTATATCTTTCCATTTCTATTATTATTATTATTATTCAGGCCTCCATGGAGTCAAGAGACTCATCGTATCAAGTCTTCTTTAGATTTATTTTCAGTGCCATTCAGTTGCCCATCTGTCCAGTTTATTCAAATCCTCTTGAAAAGCTGCCACATCTGTTCTATTACTAATAACCCTTCCCAGCTTCAAATCATCTGCAAACAACTGAATATCCCCTTGCAATCCATTGACAATGTCATTTATATAAAGGTTAAACAGTACAGAACCCAGTACTGAGCCCTGTGGAACCCCACTTGTAACCTTCTGCTTCCTTGATGTTGCCCACCATACACAACTCTTTTATACCTATCAGACAGCCAATCCTGAATCCATTTGACTAACTATACCTATCTGCTGTAACTTAAATATCAGCTTATCATGTGGCACCCTGTCAAATGCGTTTGCAAAATCCAAAAAAATGGCAGTATCTAAGCTTTTATAATCACCAGCCTTATAATTCCACATATGTTATCTTTTCTTTGCTACTCCTTCATATCTATTCATCCTCCATGTCAAAACCACATGGTCACTCTCCAGCTGGGGGTGGGGAGAGATGTCATCTCAGTTATTATCAGTTCTTCTGACGCCATGATCAAATCCCAAACTCTTGAACTTTGTTCCCTCTATTACATGTTGCCTATGACATTTGTCCCTCAAGAATTCTAGAAATTCCATTCCCTTATTACTACATGCATTCTCCTCTTCCCAGCTTATACTGCTGTAGTTAAAATCTCCCGTAACAATCATTCTTCTTGCACTTGCCAAGCTCGACTGCCTAAACATCTCCTCTTCCCCACCCTTTGTACTCCTTGGCGTGTAGCAACACCCCACTAAATATCCTGTCTTGCCCACTTCTACCTCAGACCATATGCTTTCCAAACCAGTGCTATGACCAACACAATGCAACAAAGTCAACTTTTATTTCAGATACTTGTTACACTTCTGTACAAACATAACAATTGTTTTTGAGGCAATTCTCCCAACACTGACATTTTCTACTCAGCTCTAGCTACTATACCTCCCCCTCCCTTCTCTCTTCAGTCTGACTATTCCTGTTTCCCTGATCCTAACTTTGATTGCCATCAATACTTGTCCCATCATCACTTTTATGCCTTTTATCACCTTGTCCTGCCGTAGTCACATCTTTAACCTCATGTCAATCTTCCTCCCACTATACAGTCCATTTTGCTGTGCTATTCTACAGGGTGACCATAAACTAAATTTCCCTCTTTGGAGGTATCTGTAGCTAAAACTAATACACGGAATGAGACCACATTTTATATTGAAACTTTCGAAGGCATGGGGAGATGAATTCTGCAAAAAAAAGATTTAGTACCAAAAGTCGCCAATAGAGGAAATTTTGAAGCTGGCGGAGCCGAAAGCAATCGAATATTTTCAGTAAACACAGGTAAAAAGGATTATGCAAATTTGCTGTGTGTATGTGACAGCAGCACTACCAATTCCACTTAAAAAGGGATTGGGAACGTTCAGGCAGTTATTCAAATGACTTACGAATTGTGCTCTACATGCATCCTGCCTTGCCTCAGCGTGCTTTAAGTTGTTTTACCTTAAACAGTGCAATGCTGTAGTGGTCCTTCGGGAATTTAGAAGGCTTCATAACCTGCGTATAGGTCCTATGTTAGCTGTAGCACTGAGAGCTATGATTAAGAACTTTGAAGAAACTGGATCACTAGGAGTTAGACCTGGCAGAGGACGGAAAGCAGTGCAAGAAGAGACAGTAACAGACGTTGCTACTGCGGTATTCAACAACACAGGGACCAGTACTGGTCCAAGCACTCGTGCCATAGCTCATCAACTTGATATGGCTTATGTTACAGTCTTGAAAATCTTATGGAAAATGCTTCACTTCTGTCCATATAAGTTCAGTCGTGTACAAGCACTAACTACTGCAGATTATGATAAGTGTATGACTTTCACACTGTTTCTTGCCCGAATGGAGGTCGACAATGACTGACCTTGGAGAATATTGTTGGGTGATGAGGCTCATTTTTATCTGAATGGGTCAGTGAACACTCACAACTGCAGAATTTGGGCATCTGAACATCCCCAAGCGATCCAGCAAGTAGCACTGCATTCTCCAAAAGTAACCTGTGGTGTGGCTTCACAGCCGATTTCATAATGGAACCATACTTTTTTGAGCATATTACTCCTACAGGTCCTGTAAACTGCTCCATTACTGGAGAGATTTATTGACGAATGCTGGAAAATTTTGTCATTCCTGCATTGCAGCAAAGACAATGTTTGGACTCCATAATTTTTATGCAGGATGGAGCACGGCCACACATTGAACATTCAGTACAGCGCCTTTTACGCCAGCATTTCAGTAATGAGAGGGTTATCAGTCAGTTCTTTCCAACGGCATGGCCGCCTCGATCCCCAGGCATCACTCCATGTGACGTTTGGCTGTGGGGGTATTTGAAATCCGTTGTGTATGTTGGTGGCGTTCCCAACTTTTATGTCTTGAAAGAGAACATAAAACTGGCTGTTATGAACATCCAATCCAACTCCTTATGCTCAGCTGTAGAGCATGTCACACACCGGATGCAATTTGTTGTACACAAGAAAGGTCAGCACATTCAAAATCATGTATGTGGTCCAGGGGACCCTGATTCTGATGAATAAAACATTATTTCCTGTGAGTTCAATTTCTGTGTCTCTCACAAGTTGTTGTTTTAGTTTAATTATTATTATTCTTATCAGTGTAACGTTCCACAACAACTTCAAGTCTCAATCAGAATTCCTTTTTTTTTTTTTTTTCCACCAATGAAGTCATTCATGCTGACAACTAACACTAATTCTGGTGCCTCCTCTTCCCTTCTCTACAAAGCATCAGCTATTTGTTTCAATGTTCCACCAGGAAAGCATGTTTTGTGTACTTTATTAGTCATCACACTTCTAATGATTGAGCCCTTATATGATAATATACAATTATCCTTTGACTCTTTCTCTCAATACTAACTTCTTCCTTTTTCATTCACATTAGCCTGTCTTCTTTAGATGTTTAATATTATTTTCCAGACACTTCATTTCACTTTTCATTTTCATTGACTCTTGCCTAAGCTCTTCCACTCCATTCCCTTTGTTATCAAGAGTAACTTTTTGATATCTCACCCAGTTTAAATATTGATGTGTATTCCACATTTCTCTTGAATATTTTTACAACTATTCTGTCATTGCTTGTATCATTTAAGTCTTTCAAAGTAATGCTCCTGATATTCAGAATGCTTAGTTTCATGTCTTGTCATGTCATGATTTTCATCTCTTATTCCTTTTTCTATACTCTTTCCTCTATTTCTAAGCTTTTCAATAGCCTCTATAACATTTTCTTACCTTTCTGATATTTATGTTTTATATTCTTACCAAAGTATTCCCATGACTTGCTTAGCTATTTTTACACATATCTTTGTTAACTGTTACATTTTTTCTCTGCATTCTCTTAGGGCATATACCTCTAACTTCTGGATGCATCATGTAGTTCTCATTTTTGTCTACTTGAAGACAACACCACCACATACTCACTAGCTGAATCTAGTGTTTTCTTTAGAGGTTGCTATCAAGATTCCAAGGTTTGGTTTTTGTTTTTAAACTATAATTTTTTTCTTAAATAACTTGAAAATTATAATATGAATATAATAACTTGAGTTTACAGTTCACCTGTAAAAGCACATTACTAGGTCTATATCAATATCCAACAAAGTATTTCATTCCATTCACCTCTATTTAAAACCATACTGCCTCAAAACCATTACCACTATTTTCCCCTTATATAACTTTTTTTTATAACTTTTGGATATAGATATAACTTTTTTTCTGTCACCAATAGCACTCCACCTCCATTTTTGCCTTTTCTATAATCATAATATACATCATACCTGTCCATCTCTATTCCTGTCAGGATGTAATCCTCATCCAACCATGTCCCACTTATTCCAAAACTTTTTGGATGAACAAACTCAGTCAATGCTACCATTTCATTTTCCTTGTTTCTGATACTTCTAGCATTCATACACAGACATAACAGATCAATCCTGGATGTATAACAAGCTTCACTGATACTACTTATTAGATGTGACTTCTTCATACTTTTCTTGAGTCATTTCCTTTTCTCTTTACTCATCCCAGAACCTTCTTCAAATCTGTATGTTTTCCCTGCATCAAATCATCCCTTTCCCTTTTTGTCTACACACATTCACATCCTCTTGGAGCATCAACCTTTCTCATGCTGTTTCCCTGTCCACCCTAAATCTCTCCATTTTCATATATATCTTGCACACTTGTTTTCTCAGTCTCTACATTCATAAGCACCACTTCAAATCTCTCCTTCCTTACTCTCCTGCTCTTTCACATTGCTTCTTACTTGCTCAAATTCATTCTCTGGACTCATTACTCTTTCTCTTCCAGCAGCAGTCTCTCCAAATGACTCACACCCAAAACCATTCAAATGCAGTTCATCACTCTTACACAGTTCAATTCTTCTTTCAAACTCATTCCACACATTAACAAACTGCACTCCTTTCTCTTTTCTGGTAACATATTCATAATTCTTGCTCTCTGCTTCATCTCATCACTGTCATACCTGGGCAACATACTGACTACCTTTTCTATCACACTCTTATCTTTTATCCTTCTCAACAACTTCCTGATATCCAATCTTACATTCTCCTTGTTTCCAGTCAAGAAATTTGTCCCTACTACCATTACCAATTCCTTAACTCACTTAGTCCTCATATCCAATGCCTCAATCACTCTATTCATTTTACCTCTGGAAAACATCCTTGTGCATCTTCTCATTCACCACACCTCTAATAATAGAATCGCTATACAATACTGCTTATTCTTTCATTACCATTTTCACACAGACATCATCATCTTCACTCTTCAGTGCATATCTACAGTTCTCTTTGTTTCACTCTGCATTCTGCCTCATTCAGCTTCTCTACATAAATATTTGCAACATCTTTCCATGCATACACATTACGTTTACAGCACTGTACCATTTTTGAGATATCCATGCCATCCACTTTGTCTTTTGCACAGACCTACATAATGATTAATTGCCTTTCACCACCATGTTGTATCAGTTGCTAACAAAAACAATGAATTTATGATAATATCGCCTGAGAATTTATCCAAAGACTGCATTCCATACTCAAATGTCTCACAGTAATAATTAATCAATAATTTATTATTATTATTATTATGTGACACCTCCAGGGACTCCAAAGACTCATTGAGGGAGAGTGTGCCAACATCATCGAATGATTGAACCCCTTCCAACTACTAACCGTGCTCAGCTGTACTTGCTTAACTTTTTGCGAGCCATTAGTAGCAGAGGCTCTACAATTGACCAAATGTTGGCCCACATTTAAATATAAAATTTACTTATCTTGCTGCAGCATCATCACACAACGATCAATGTTTAACCTACGACACCCAGTGTGATTGATATATATGTGTGTGTGTGTGTGTATTTATATGTGTGTGTATATATTTATATGATGGACCTATAGCAAATAAATGCCATGTATGGACAGGGGTTAGAAGTGGAGTAATCCTGTTGATATAATTACTGGAGATGGAGATTGTGGTTCTTCATGGGGGGGGGGGAGGCCATTCCACAGAATTGAGGTGGATGGAATGAAAGATGACTGGGTGTAGCAGGGTCAGTAAGTATGCAATTTCACAATAATGAGATGTTGAGTAGCTGTTGCCCAAGTTCCTGTAGATCTGGCAGAAATGGGAGGGGAGACATAATGGATGCTAGTTCTGCTATTCAATGGCCATGGAAATATCTGTAGAAGAGACACATTGCAGAAACTGATTTATGGGAAATTGGCTGAAGAGTCTATAAGAGGTGTCATTAATCAACAGAACTACCCTTTTCTGAACAGTGACATGAATTTTTTGGAAGGTCTTAGGTGCATCATGCCAAACATGAGAGCAATATTCTTTGGGTGGCCAGATTTTGGCTTTATACAGAGTAAGTAACTGTTCAGTAGAAAGGTACTGTCTTGAGTAGAAAAGGATGCCAAGTTTTTTGGAAGCTGATGATGATGATGCTATAGAAGTGATACGATTATGATAGGAAAGGAGTAAGATTCAGTCTCTGGGAACAGATATTTGGTCTTGCCTCTTTAGCTCAGTATTATTAAAACTAAGTAGAGAAGATTGGAGTTTTTTGAGGAAACAAGCACAACTGTCTTTTGGAAGCATTAAATTTGTGATTATGTTGTTTTCACCCTGATCAAGGATATTGTGGAGATCATTGTTGAGGGCACTTATTACAGATGATCTTGAAGCTTGAGATGTTTGAGCATGACAAGCCTTGTCATATGGGTAGGATGAGTGGAGAGTGCTATCATCAGCAAAACTGTAAATAGGGTTTGCAGTCAACGAGAGCAGGTGTATGTAAATCGGGAAAAGGGTGGGTGAAATATCAGAGTAGTGAGGGGCACCACCAGCATTAGCGGGAAAAGTTGAAGAGAACACCAATCTATTTCAAATTGGATTTATCTGAGAGAAACCTGCCAATCCAGGCACACAAGGATGGAGGCAGTCCATATGATGGTAGTTTGTTGAGAAGCCCTCAATGCTAGACCCTCTTGAAAGCCTTAGAGATCGCAAGTCAAATGGCACAGATTTCTTCAAACCTTTCCATATCTAGATTGGCGAAATCCATACTGATGGTCACTAATTACATGGCAGTTCTCCAAGTGTTGAAAGTGTTTACTATTGATAACTTTCTCCATTACTTTGGACAAAATTGAGGTTAGAGCAATAGGTTGATAACTTGATGGTAAACGTTTATCACCTTTTTTGATAACTGGCTGTATATGGACTGTCTTCCATGCTGTAGGATGGAGCTGAGCTGAGCATAGCTGTCAGCTGAGCACAATTTAGTGTTTAGAAGATAAAGAACAGGTGTTAGTTCAGGACCACATCTCGTGAGCATAATGGGTGAGATTCCATCAGGCCCAGCATACTTTTGTGGTATCCAAGTTATTCTAGATTCTCTGTTGTCTTTCTGGTGGAAGATCACAAGAAGCATGAAATGCAGTGTTCTAGACAAAGGAGGTAACTTGTTATGGTCATCTATGGAGAAGTTTGAAGAGAAGAATGAAGTCAAGACATCACCTTATCTTTAGGTGGTGATATAATGCTACCATTAAGGGAAGAGGAGGAAACACAGATGGACAGAAGTTGTTCATTACAGCTTTCGTGAGGGACCAGAATGCGCAACTTCTAGTGGCACATGCAGCGAGTTTTCTACATTTATCCTTGTTGAATTTAGACTTTGCTCTTTTAATGATGGTTTTACAAGTGTTGTGGGCAACTGTGTAGAATGTGAATGAAGCTGTTTTGGTTTCGAGCCACTTTTGAAAGGCTGTTTGTTTTTCTTGCACAGCTCTAGTACACTTCCTGGAGAACCATGGTTTAGAAATAGGTTGGGAAATTTGAACAGAGCGAGGAATGAAAGTTTCATTCGATCATAGATTATTTCTGTAACAAGGTCACAAGAGGTGTCTGGGTCTGAAGAATGAAAACAGTAGTTTGACCATGCAAAGGAGGAGTAAAAGTTACATAAGTCCTCCCACTTGATGTTGCTTTAATGCCAAGCATGCAAAGTTGTGAATGGCTGAAGGAAGGACTTTCTACTCGAGACAAAACTTGGATGAGATTGTGGTCTGAATTACCAAGAGAAGCAGTCTCTTGAACAGAGTATTTGGAAGGGGGAACTTGTTAAGAAGAGACCCAGAATATTGGGTGAATGAAGGAGATTGTTGGGAATTCTGGTAGGGAGATGAATGATCTGTTTTGAGTCATTGTTTACAGCAAAAAAAAATCTCTATCTCTGCCTCTCTTCCAGCTTGGTCAGTGAAATTTGAAAAAGGGAGCCAATTAGAATTGTGGATATTGAAATCACCAAGAAGGATGACTTTGCTGATTGTAAATTTGGACTGAATGAAATCAGTCTTTAAGATAAGTAGTTAAAGAGTTCAGAATGATTTTCAGAATTTGGAGGATGTAGAGGCATCAAATGAAGGAAACAAAATATGAAAATAATGCCATAGCACGTGGCGGTGAATTTGAGCCGTGCAGAAGAAAGTGATTTTTAATTGGTGAATAGTTCGTTTTTTTCCCCCCGTTTTTCTATGTTTTTCAGTGCTAAATTGTTTCTCTGAATATGAGTGTACTTCAGTGGTTGTTTTTTGGAAGTTAGTTGCTGTCGCGATATAATATATTTTGGTTACCATCGGAATCGGATGCATAACGGTGGAAGACAAAACGAAGCTAAGTTTTCATTACTGTATTTAGTTATATTTCATTTCATTTAATTATATTTAGTGCACTTAAACGTTTTTTTTGCTTGTAATTGTTCGTACTTTTTTTCTTATTTATTTAACGGAATTTATTAATTGAATAATTATTAAAGATTACGCTACTCGGCAGTAAGGAATGATGGCAGATTCAGCTGCAGTCGCAAGTGGCATATCGCCAAGTCCTCTGCCATTTAAGAACTCTATTATAAGTAATATCATAAGGGACTTTGTGGCATGTATGCCTCTCGGGAATTGGATATGTGGCTTGTGAAAGAGAGTGGAGAGCATATGTGTGCAAAATGCAGGCAGTTGGAGGAAATAAGTGCATTACAAATATCGATATCCGACCTTGTTGCTCTAGGAACGGGGAATGAATGTAGGAAGACAAGTAGTGTGATAGGAGAGAATGAAAAAATATATATGTGAATGAGAAAATAATAGTTGATAGTGTGGAAGGTGTGAGTGACTGTGAAAGTTTAGGAGATGGTTTTGTTTGGGAGAGTGAATTTAGATTAAGAGTGACTGACCTGCAGAGGAAGATAGATGAGCTGAAAGAGGAGGTGGAATGTCTTGTGAATGAGAGCAGAAGTATGAAAGATAAGATTAGGAGAATGGAAGAGATAAATGCAAGGCAAATCAGAGTAGGGGAGAGAGAGAATTTAGGGAGTATGAGTGAGAGGTATGGGGGTGCTAGAAGAGGAGAGAATGGAAACAGTAGAAGAGAGGGAATGAGAGAGAGGTATGCGAATGCTAGCAGACGAGAGGATGGAAACAGTAGGAGAGACGGAATGAGAGAGAGAGAGAGATGGAAGTGCTAGAAGAGGAGAGAATGGAAATGGTAGGAGAGATAGGGTTAGGGAATGAGAGAGAGGTAAGGGAATGCTAGAAGATGAGGGGATGGAAACAGTAGGAGAGACAGAATGAGAGAGGGATATGGAAGTGCTAGAAGTGGAGAAAATGGAAACAGTAGGAGAGAGGGAATGAGAGAGATGTATGGGAGTGCTAGAAGAGGAGAGAATGGAAACAGTAGGAGAGAGAGGTATGGGAATGGTAGAAGAGAGAATAGCAGTAGAGGAGAGGGAATGAGAGAGACCTATGGGAATGAAAGAAGAGGAGAGAGGGAATGGTAAGAGGTATAATATATGGCGACTCAATGATCCGTGGTGTTCAAGATAGGATGCGTGAGGAGTGTTTGCCAGGAGGAACAATAGAAAGGGCGGCTATGGCAATTAAGAGAAGTGAAAGGGTGGATGAGATGATTGCGATGGTAGGAACGAATGACTTGAGTGGTAATGTAAGTCGGGAAGCGAGAGAGATGTAATTTTTGCTTGAGTCTGTATGGAAGAAGACAGAGAGAGGAAAAATAGTGTGCGTGTTGCCTAGGTATGATAATGATGAGCTGAGCAGAAGAGCGGTGATATTGAATGGCATAATAGCAAGAATGTGTGACAAGAGAGGACTGGTATATGTGGATGCTTGGAGTGCGTTTGAGGAAAGAGAGGAATTGTATGCGAGAGACCGTTTACATTTGAATGAGGAAGGATGTAGGCATCTGGAGAGATTGCTGTTCTGAATGAGTCAGTGTGTCCCAGGGAGGATGATAGCAGGGGTGGCCTCTTGTGGGAATGGATACTTGGGAGAAGGGAGACGATGTCAGGTAACACTGAGCCCAGTGGAGTCTAGAAGGGATAATGCTGGGTATAGAAACAGTGGCATTTATATGCTTTATACTAATGCCAGGAGTATCCGGAATAAGGGAGAGGAATTGGTGGCGCAGATAGCATCAGCCTGGCCAAAAATTATTGCAATCACTGAGACATGGTTGACAGAAGGGGATATAACAACAGGAATAGAAGTCACTGGGTATAGCATTTTTCAGCAGGATAGGAGGGGAAAACGTGGTGGTGGGGTACTGATTATGATAAGTGATGACCTATGTCCTCTAAGAGTGGAGGCTTTGGAAGGAAGTGAGACAAATGATTTTGAGAGCATATGGTGTGAGGTAGAGGTAGGCAAAACAGGATATTTAGTGGGGTGTTTGCTACAGACCCAGGAGCACAGAGGATGGGGACCAGGAGATGTTTAGAGAGCTAAGTTTGGCAAGTGCAAGAAGAATGATTGTTATGGGAGATTTTAACCACAGTAGTATAAATTGGAGAGAGGAAGATGCATGTAGCAATAGGGGAATGGAATTTCTAGAATTCTTGAGGGACAAATGTCTTAGGCAACATGTAACAGAGGGAACAAGAGGTTCAAAAGTTTTGGATTTGGTTATAGCATCAGAAGAGTTGATAATAACTGAGTTGACATCTCTCCCACCAGTTGGAGAGAGTGACCATATGGTTTTGACTTGGAAAATTAATAGACATGCAGGAGTATCAAAGAGATGGGAACTTATGTGGAATTATAATGCAGGTGATTATAATAGTCTTAGATGTCAACTTCGGGAAGTTTCATGGAGGGAGGAATTGGAAGGCCGGGATATCATTATCATTAGTGCGTGGGAAATAGTTAAAGAATATTTGTTAACGGCAATGGTAAGTTGTATACCACGAGTGAAGAAGAGGACACAATTTGGAGTAAAGTGGATGACAAACAATATTAAACAGGAAATACATGCGAAAATGTGGCTATGGAAGAGATATAAGGAGACAGGCGAAGAGAAGATGCATGAAGAATATAAGACACAGCCCAGGAGAGTGACTAGTATGGTAAGGAAAGCGAAACTGGAATATGAGAGGAGATTGGCCCTAAGATCCAAATAAAATCCTAGGGAATTTTTTAGCTATGTGGCCAGTAGGAGGGTACTGTCTAGGTCAGGGGGTCTTCAACTTTTCAGACAGTGTGGGCGCATTAAAAATTTCAATGAAGCCCACTAGCCACTAAGCTATACTGCAGTATGTAGAATTATAAGATGCTTTCCAGATTCACAAAGAACACTGTTCATTTGATACTTTACATAAAATACTATTAAAATAAAGTCAGCTTTAAGAGCGTAGATAGGAGTCGGGTTCATGATAAGTAAATAGAATCAATACTTGAAAAAAGATAATTTAATGAAGAAAACATTCATTTTTACAATGTCAGTGGGCAACTTAGCAATGTTTTTGCTTGACCAGCTTGTCGATGTTGGCATCGATGTTGGAAGTCGCTATGAGCAGAGTATTCTCAAGATGGTCGTAATCTGAGTTCTTGTCTTGGACTTCACATGCTTCGTTCTTTAGAAGAACTGTTCACATAAGTATGTGCTTCCTAACAAAGCGCACATCTTCAAAGCCTGCTGGCGAAGATTTGGGAATGCATCTTCAGAAATGTAGTCTTTGTAAAATGTAAGCAAGGGCACATTGAATAATTTTTCTCTCAAAGAAGAGTTATTTTGGAGTTCAAGCAGCTCCATTTGTACTGAGCCTGGCATTTTGGCAGCATTAACACTGAATGGCATTGAAAATAAATTTAAAGAAGACTTGATGCGATGAGTCTCTTGACTCCATGGAGGCCTGAATAATAATAATAGAAATGGAAAGATATACAAATTTTCCAGAAGGATAGGAAGGTGAAAGAAGAGGGAGAGTACTGTTAATGATTCCAGAGGAATTGTGTCCACAATGTTTGAAAGATAACAGTACATGTGCAGATTTTGAATCTATGTGGTGAAGTTGAAATTAAAACACTAGTATATATAATAGGATGCTGTTAGAGGCCAGGGAATGTAGAGAATACTGATTATGAAATGTTCAGGCAAATTGGTTGGGCACATAAAAAGAAGTGATCCTGATGGGAAACTAATTATAGAATCGAAGGAGGAGGTAGTGTATGGGAACAAGGAGTAGGAGTTGTTGAATTTCTGAGGGATCTTAAGTAACATGTGAATGAAGCAATTGGAGGTTTTAATGTATTGCATTTGTTTGATAACTTCACGAAATGTGGTTGTTAATGAGTTATTAACACTGCCACCATTTAGTAAGACTGATCTTGAGGTTCTTGTTTGGGAAGTGGTGAAATAGTTACTGCCAAAAAAGGATATATGTGAATTATATGGCGAGTGATTATGGGAAGCTCTGTAATCAACTAGCATTGATATGTTGGTGGATGAGTGTACAGTAAAAGATGTTGACAGTGCATGGAAATTAATAAGGCAGTATCTGATAAACAATGTATAACTGCATACCAAGAGTTAAGCAAGTAAATAGAGTAGGAGTGAAATGGATGAATAGTGAAATTAAGAGCAAGCTGTGTTGGAAAATAAAATGTTATGGAAGAGGTACAGAGACAGTCAGTGGCAATCATATGCATGAGAAGTATAAGGTGCAGGCTAATCTGTCCTAGCCTGCACCTTATACTTCTTTTTTCCTTAACCATGCACAGTGATGTGCATGGTTAAGGAAAAAAGGATGAGTTATAAGAGGAGACTGGCTAGTCAGGCCAAGAGTTTCACTCCCTTGGAATCTAGAGCTAAAACTTAAATTAAAGAGCCGAATCAAAGGCATCATCGGTTTCCCTGCTCATTCTCGTAAAATGCGAGCCAATATCCCATCCAATCACACAGATGCTTGCATTCAGATTTTGAAATATCCTAAGAACCTCTCCAATTCATTCACCTCTGTTTCCACATGAGTCTCTGTCACAGCAATAACCTTGCTTGGATGATATACCCTCCAGAATGCGGTTAGTAAAGGTGTGTGGACTAGATTCTTTGCAGGGAGAGTGAGTGGTGAATGAGGGGAACAGATTGCAAGAATTAGTTGTGATAGCCCTGAGTAAATGAGTTTAAAGAGAGGTATGATAGGTTTTTATTTTATAAAGTAGTGGGATAATCCTACAATGAGTCTCCAGACTCTTTTGAAATATTGTATAATAATATCATCTCCAGCTGTTCTCCCTATTTCAGTTTTCTGATATCCCCTTTCATCTGAAATGTAAGAATGTAGGACCAAAAAAGCATGACTGCATTTTGGGTGATTTTAATTATGGCGGTATAGATTGGAATGAAGAGATAGCATTTGGGAATAAAGAAAGTGAATTTCTCGAGTTCTTGAGAGATAATTATCTCAGGCAGCATGTAAAGAAAGGCATGCGGGGATCAAGAGTTCTAGATCTCATCATTTCATCAGAGGATGTAATTGTTAGAGGGGTTTCACATTTTCCTCCAGTTGGTGAAAGTGATCATGAAGTAATCACCTGTGTTGTGGCTAGTCATATGCAGGCTTTTGCAAGGAAAGGATATATGTGGAATTATAAGGCTGGTGACTATGTCAAGCTTATGAGACAATTTTGAGCCATAACATGGAACGAGCAGTTGGCGGTAAGGAATTAAATGCTGCATGAGAACTTACAAAAAAATTCATAATAGCATCAATGTATGAATGTATTCCAAAGGCCAAAAGGCTGAATAAGGTTGGTGTAAAATGGATGAATGTGGAGCTTAAGCACGAAATCTGGAAAAAGAAAGTACTTTGGAGGAAGTACAAGATGAATAATGGTAATCAGTCACATGAAGAATATAAAAAACAAGCCAGGAGAATGACTCAGTTAGTAAGGAAATCAAAAGTAGAGTTTGAGCAGAAATTGGCAAATCAGGCTAAGAAAAACCCTAGAGAGTTTTTTAGATATGTTGCAAGTTTTTTTATTTTATTTTATTTTTTTAAACAAACAAAAAACTTTCTGCTTCCAAACTTGCTTACTTGATTGGTTACTCCTCCACCTCAATTATAAAAAGAACTCAGTATATTTCATATCTGTAATAACATTCACATCCTTAAAAATTCAAACTTTGTGGTTAGTTTTGATGTTAGTTCTCTTTTTACTAATACACCACTAACACGGACATGTTATTTAATAAAGTATCATATTACTTCACACCCAACAAAAGGGAAAACATTTATAAACAAATTAATAGAACTGCCATGGGTTCCCTATCCTCATTTGGCTCATCTCAGGATGAAACATTTAGAGAACAAAGCATTGAGCACAATTGCACTCTAACTTTTAGTCTAGCTGTACTGTGTAGATCAGTATTTCCCCAACATTTTTTGGATCATGCCCCACCTCAATGCGTCAAAGATTTTGATGTCCCCCCCTCACCGACAATGGGGAGTGTTTTGAGTTTATCAGTAAATGAGGTGAGGAATGCAACATCATTTTCTAATTGCCCCCCCCCCCCCAAATTGGGAAACACTGGTGTAGATGTTTGCTATCAGACATTAGATCCTTTTTAATTCATCTAAACAGCCAACACTCTGAAATACTTGACATTAGAAAAAGGTTGAAATAGCTGTCTGTTCTTTCTTGACATACTAGTAACACATCTCTCAAGTGGTTTACTGTCTCTTTCTATTTATAAAAAGCCAATACACATTGGAAGATATTTGTATAAATAATCACACTATTTCACCCTACAAATGGGGTTGGTAAACAACTCATTTATCACTTATGATAAATGAGTTGTCCTCAGAGTAGGCAATTTGGAAAGAAATAGTACAAATGGTTTTGAACCATTAGTACCATTTCTATATGAGGTGGACAGGTCAAGATATTCAGTGGGATGTTGTAATAGGCCAGGGAAAATTGAGAGCAATGAACTGGAAATGTTTGGACTGATAAGTCTGGTAAATGAAAAGTGATTATTATCGGAGATTTTAATTACCATAAATTAGACAGAGGATACAAAATAATAAGGGAATAGAATTTCTGGAATTCTTGAAGAACCAATTTCTTATAGAAAATATGTAGAAGAGAGAATGTAGATCAAGAGCTTCTGATTTGTTCCTAGCATCTGACTGCTTATATTCAGATGTCATCCTTCCCCTAGTTAGGAGAGTTACCAAGTAGCCTTGACCTGGAGGAATGCAGAAGTATCAAGGAGAACAGAATTGATTAAATTAATTATAAGGCAAGTGACTATGTAGTAATCTTGGAATCAGCCAGGATCAGTTCCACAAATGAAAAAAATTGAAACAGATATCGGCAGTGTAAGAGAGTTAATTGAGAAATATTTATCAGTGGCAATGCCAGATTTCACACCTCAGCTGAAGATGTGGAGTGGGTGATTAATGAAAAGGAACTGCAGATGAAAAATACATTATGGAAAGAGTATATTAAGAAAGAGGAGGCATTTGCACGTGGAATAGAAGACTTAAACTAGGAAATTAACTACTATGTTAAGGAATACAAAATTGGAATGTAAGAAGAGACTACCTCAGCAATCCAGTAATAAATAATCCTAAGGAATTCTTTCAGTATGTGGCCAGTATGAGGAGAAATCATTGTGGACCAATGTTCCTGTTAGATGTAAATAGGAGTCAAGTGACCTATTCAGATGAGTTGACCTATTTAATTATCACTTCATTGGGGTATTTCATTCAAAAATTCAGGTCTTATTTTTGGATAGATGGGTAGGCATGAAGTTTTAGATGTGCATGAGAAGAATATATTTCAAATCATAAGTTTTCTGGAAGTCAGTGAAGCACTGGGACTTCTCTACATTATCGATGTTATTGTTGATAGTGATATCTTCACACTGGTTTAGAATGCAAGTGTACAGAGAATTTAAAATCGGAAGTGATCATTATTCATTTTAAAGTAGAATAAAAATAAACATCACATTGAAAATGTATGTAAGAAAGTTTTTAAAATAATTAAAGTTGAGAAGCTTATTCAGGTAAACTGCAGACTCAGCTATACAAACATCAATGAAGAAAAAATGAAACAGTTCAAAAACAAAACCAAACGTTGGAGTCAAACAAACTCTGATGAGAAACTCTGAAGAAAACATTGATTGTTTCAGCTAGGGAGGCATGCGGCAACTGTCTGCAAGAAGAGAAAAATAAAAACATGTTTGACACAAGAAGTTCAAGAAGCAGTCCTGGAATAGAAGAAAGCATACCAAAAGTTCCTAGCAAATAAATCATCAGATGCCCTAGAAGAATACAGAGACAAATCTAAGAGACCTAAGCTATATTTAGCTAAACATAAGTAATGGAATGACTTTGGTAAGAATATGGAAAAATGAGTAAAATGTTCTGGAGGCTATTGAAAAGCTTAGAAGCAGAGGAAAGAGCCTTGTAAAAGGAATCAAGGCTGATAAGGTGACATGAAAACTGAAGATAAGGATATCCTAGATATCTGAAGTAATTACTTGAAAGGCTGTTAAACAAAACAGGCAGTGACAGAACAATAGGAGAAAATTTTTAAGAGGAACGCAAGCTCAAGTACATAACCAGGGGCAGCTCATCCATAGGCACTGCAGAACTGCAGCACCCCCAATTTTTCTCGATATATAAATATATTTATTAATTTATTGTATTTATATTTACTTGTAATATTTAATTTTATCATCAACAATCCTATACAGTTCTCTTATTTTGTATAAAAAATAATAAAAATCCATCTTGTAGCACTTAGGAGGGCGAAGGACGCTAACAGCACTATGTTTACCACAGTGTCACATTGCTACGCGCGCAAGCATATACACGTCATTGTGAGATGCGAGATATTAGCGTAATGCAGCACTGTCCGTCTCGCAGTTCCACTGTTGTTTATATGCAGTTTGCGCCAGTAGTAGAGTGTTCGTAGTGCTTATCGTGTTTACTCCGTCTCTTTAAATATTTAGACATTACAATTATTTAATTTAATTATAATGTCCAAAAATTGTAAATCTATTCCTTTAAATTACAATTAAAGGAATGGATTTTATTAAGTAATTTTGAATTATACCAAACTGTATAATTTTATCGATAATAAACAATATTTTTTCATGCTTAATTTTTTAAAAAATTTTTACCATAATTTTGATATTTTTTCCAAACACGCATACGCTGTACTTACAGTGTGTATGTATATTTCAAAAGTTGCAGCACCCCCCCCCCCCCACGATTTCAAGTCATGAGCCGCCACTGTACATAACAGTATTTGAGGTAGAAAAAGTTGTCAAAAACTTAAAATGTGGAAAGGCAACTGCACAATATTCAACCAGAAATGCTCAAATATGGTTTTATAAAAGTTCTGTTATAGCTATACTGTATAATTCAGAGGACATATCCAGAAAAAAAGATGGAATCTCTGAAAAAAAAGGGAATAAAGGTGAATGTGAGAATCAGGACTGCATTTACCATAAGGCACATTAGGTGCAAGCTTTGATCACATTTTAAAACCTTACATTTGAAAATTCACAAAAAAAAGTGAAAAAACATAAAAATGTCTTCTTCTGTTGCACTGATTCTCTGGTCATTTCAGGGTTGATTATTTTCGCACATGTGAAATTCGTTTTTATTTTTGGGAAGAGACACAATAAATAAATTGTGCAGCAAAAAAGGGTCAAATATCACAGGACAATAAAGGAAATTCCAAGTAACATAGTACATGTAAAGACAAGTGACATAAGGGTCACTCCTCCACAGTTAATCCATTAACAGCTCTAAAATTGCTATTCAGGGAGATTAATGGCAGAGGGGTAATTGCATGATAAAAAGTAGAATGCTAATGAAGTTTTGATCCATGAAAAATGCTGGAGTAGAGTATCTATTTCATCCATCTTGGCCATAGGGAGGTTAAGTGTCATTCGTACACACTCGTAACAACTGATAGTTTAGTTATCATTATTTGCTAATATTTGTAAAGTGGTATACAAGTGTATATACCTAATTATATGGTTAAAGCAGTTGTCGCAGTAGGTAAGAATATATTTTTCAATGCATTTATTATTCTTATTTTACTGTTACTTGTTTATTTTAACAAAACCAAGATACTTATATTTTTGTATTTTTTTAGCTTTCAACGTAATTATTTATTTTATTTATTTATATGTTTATTTTAGATTTAATAAATATTTATTTCGCTTTTGAAAGTATAATACACATAATGATGCCAAGAAAGTTTGAATTTGGAGCTGGTAAAAGAAAACGACCTGGAGAAAAGGAAAAACAGCTAAATAGTCAAAAAGGGGCAATTTTGTTTTTCTTACATTCTTCTGAAAATGAAGGAAGTGAAGAATTTCATAGAATTGAAGTTGTACCTGAAACTTCTCAGAATGAATGCGAAACATTGGTATCAGAAGGAGACGAAAGTGAAAATGAAGAACATTAAAATAATATGGGAAAAACAGGAGGAGAGAAAGAAGTAAATGAAACAAATCAAGAGGGGTTTTGAAGAAAATTTCCATTCGGAGTCTGTACTTACCAGCAAGCAAGCTATCTCTTATCCTACTGATTTATCAGTGTGGCCAATTAGTATTAATGAACAATTTATCAAGCATATTTTAATAAATATACCTCAGAATGTTGGTAAAATTGAAAATTTAAAAAAAGAATAACCAGAATGCAATAGAATATATGTCAGCAATGTAAATGCATCTCATTTTTACTGTAAAAAAGGTAAATGGAACAAAGGAGAAATGAGAGTGGGTAATTTTTTCAGAAACCAGCAAAGCAATTTACTGCTTTGTTTGTGAATTGTTTTCTAAGTCAAATAATAGCTTAATGAAGGATTTTAATGACTGGAAAAATATAACACAAACATTATGTGATCATGAGTGTTCTACTGAGCATATACGAGTGATGTGCACATATTGCAAAAGAAAATCACATTCTGTAAATAGTCTAATTGATTCTGAATTGATGTGATGAAACAAATACAATCTGGAGAAAATTATTGAAGAGAGGTTTTAAAAAGAATAATAGCTATCGTTAAGTTACTGAGTAAACTAGGGCTAGCCTTTAGAGACAACGATATTTTTTCTGATTCTTGTGGAAATTATTTATCGTGTTTACATTATTTAAGTCAATTTGATGATTTTCTAAAGCATCACATGAAAATGTATGCCATTTGTGGTTCTGGAAGATCACATTATTTTTCTTACCACACCTGTGATGAATTCATAATGTTAACAGCTAATAAAACAAGAGAAATATTAATATCAGAAATTAAGGAAGCTGCTTATTTTGCAATAATACCTGACTCAACAGCAGACGTTGCCCATAATGGCACGTTACCACTAATTCTGACATTAGAGAAACATTTATCTGGTTCATCAGTATTGCACAACATAATTCCTTATATTTAGAAGTAGTAGTATTATAAAAATTAGAAGAATTATTTTTGAAGATAAAAATGTGCAGAGGGCAAAGCTATGATAATGCTGCCAATATGAAAGGTGTCTATACAGGTTTACAACCTAGGCTGAAAAAACATAGGTTCTCTGCACATTGCATACCATGAAATTTAATTGGCAACTATGCTGCTTAATTTTGTCCCGAAGCAGTGCAATATTTTGTTTTATTCAAAATGTATATAATTACTTTTCATCTTCAACAAGAAGATGGGGTATACTTCTTAAACATTTAGAAAAAAAAATCTTTAACAGTTAAAAGACTAAGTGAAATGAGGTGGCCCGCAAGAGCTGACGCTATATTGGCTTTGTAATGTGAATATAAACAAATTAAAGAGGCATTACTTGAACTATCCATTTCTCCTCATGAAAAACCTATTTCTAAATTAGAAAGCTCATCATTGGCTGAATATTTTGACAATTCAGAAACAGCAATTTTTAAAGTTGTGTAGGAGAAAATTTTACAACAAATACTTGCTACTAGTAAATCTCTACAAGATCCCGATATGGATTTGTTGTTAGCTAATAATTTGTTAGTCTTTAGTTGGTTTTATTTTAGATATAAGAAATAGTTTTGCTGCCTTAAATGAAGAAGCAAATTTATTAACAGATGTGACAAAATTTAAAGGTGAGAAGGAAAGAGTGAAAAAAACGAAAAAACTGTCATGAAGTTTCAAAATCTAATGATCAGATTATATTACATGGGAAAGAAAATTTCATTGTTGATATTTTTAATGTCATTTGCAATAAGCTAATTTTGGAAATTAATTAAAGAGCAAAAAGCTATTTAGACAATTAGATATGTTTAAGAATTTTTTTTGAAGAAAGATATAGATCAAGACAAGCACAAGACTATTAACAAAATTTTATTTTGGTAATAGTCTTGACAAAATTTTACAAACTTATGGGACTGATATTGACTCAGAGAAATTGATTAATGAAGTTGAGCAATTTTTAATAATGATAAAGGAAGAGAATTCTTCAATTAAAAATATGTACAGATTTATAAATGATGGGTTAAGGTCTACTTTTCTGAACGTAGAAACAATTTTAAAAATATTTTTCACGATGCCTGTTTCATATGCAAGTCCTGAATCGGCATATCTGCCAGTTTGTAATATGTAGTGCAGCTCACAGCTGCAACTGATCTAGTAGAACTTGACTTTTTTAAGTTGTGAATGTGGTGGTTTAGGAGGTCTGATCTCCAATCATCTGAGATCTCCTTGCTTTATGCTGGTGATGTAGTACTCCTAAATACATCCATTTTAAGCCTCTAGGATTTCTAAGTAAATTGCCTAACATCTGTAACAAATTTGGCAACATGAGATAATCAAAACATTAACTCTCAAAGCGAGGGTTATTTGTTCCAATGATTGCTTCTTTTGTCACAGAACTCAACTACCATCACCACCTTTTTTGCAAATACTATGTCACCTCCTGTAAAATAAATAAAATAATTTAAAAAAATTTAATCTTCACATTACATTCAAACTACACTTCACGTTAGCAACCCTAATCTACTTATCAAAGGGCTGACTCTGTGTTATATTTTGGTGTGTGTGTGTGTTAAAAGAGAGAGTGAGTAAAGTGTGCTCTTTCTGTAACTTGGTCTAATATGGACAGACCTAAGATCTGTTTACAGCTCTTATGATTATTGCAATTTAAAGACTGGCAGATCATGCCTTGGACGTATTTTCACACATTGTTAGATGGAAGAAAACTAATGTGCTATATAGAAGTCAAAAAGTCGGAGACTGTGCTTAGAGGCAGTAATGGTATTGATAATTGTAACCTCAATAAGAATGCTTATTAAATAATTTAAGGAATTTACATCATACACAGGATATAAATTAAACTTTAACCTATATTTCCAATATTTCGGCAATGTCACGTTGCCATCTTCACAGGAACTTAAAATAAAGACACGTGCACGCAAGCACTACACACAGTAAATGAGGATGAAGCAGGAAGCTATTGTTTCTCCTAAAAGTCCTGATGGTGTCCCCTAGAGGGCTATGTAGGTATTTTTGGCCGTTGGGCTGAAGGTCTTCTGATGTAAGTCTCTTAAATTTGGGGCAGTCTCATGCAACCAAATTTGTTTTGGTTTGGACTGTTTCTTAGGGCAGAGGCTTATTCCATGAATAGCCTTTCAAATTTGAATTTACTACGGTGTATTACCGTGGCTTTCTTCCACCGTATTCTGTGGCATGTATTTTGTTTAATTTAATTTATATCCTGTGTACGTTGTAAATTCCTTAAATTATTTAATAAGCATGTTTAACCAACATCTAAGCATTTCTATGAGAACTCAATAAGAATGGCTGCTTAATTTACCTAAATTTTGGGAGACTCAGTCTAAGATCATTTCCAACCCAAGCTGCAAAAGCTTCTGTTTGTACAACATAAAAGACACCAAATAAAAACTATAGGTCTTTTTGTCCTTTATAATTTATAGTTTCCTATACTCGTTGCTTGTAATGTAACAGTAGTTTGTGTGCTAATGATGCTGGTGAATAAAATTCAGCAAATTATTAGCTAGTTATTAAATATCCTATGTATTGTTAATTGTCTTTATGTTCTGTAATACCATTAAAACAGATGAATAACTTATAACCCATACTCTTTTCTCTGTCCTTTATACTTTCGATCCTGTGTAATTTGATAGCCAGTTACAATTACAGAGGGTGGCGGAATTATTGGTCAGTGAGAAAACATCATTTATTTATGTATACGAGGATGATCTTAGATGTTCTCATCCTCGACCATAGATGGCAACACTATCAGCAAGATTTTTTTTTTTCCAAGTTGGTACATCTGTCATAAACATCCATGTGAAATTGCAAGTCATTCTATCAAGTAGTTTGTTTTATACATCTGTCTGAAGCAAAAGTCTGTATCCCTTGAAATGTATAAAATTGAGTATCATAAAAAGAAGGTTAAACACCAAAGAAATACATTTGAAGTTCATAAAAGTTTATGGGCACTCTTCTCTTTTGTTTTCCACAATGAAGAAATCCATGTGAAGGACGTCTGAAAAGTGTAACAACACCAGAAATCATGGATCAAGTGCACGATATGGTATTGGATGACCAACTAGTCCAAGTGCAGGAAATTGCTGAGACTATAGGCATTTCAAGAGAATGTGCTGGATATATTTTGCATGAAGAATTGCAAACGAAAAAGCTTTGCGCAAGATGGGTGCCACCCTTGCTCACAGCAGATCAAAAATGCACTTGCATGAAAATCTCTGAACAGTGCTTGGAGCGTTTTAACAAGAATAAAACTGATTTTGTGCATCGATTTATTACTATGGATGAGACTTGGATTCACCATTACAAACCAGAATCCAAACAGCAATTAAAATAGTGGACAGAAGCCTGTTCAGCACCAAAGAAGACAGTCGGTTCCATCAGCAGGAAAGGTCATGGCATCGGTGTTTTGGGATGCTAAAGGCATTTTGTTCATTAATTATCTTGAAAACAGGAATATTATTCTGGGGAATATTATTCCGATCTTTTAACCAGACTAGACGAAAAAATTTGTGAGAAAAGACCCAGTTTGCAGAAGAAAAAAATTGTCTTTCATCAGCACAATGCGCCTGCCTACAAAGGTGTTTTGGCAATTGGAAAATTAAGGGATCTGCACTATGAATTTTTGGAACATCCACCCTATTCTCCTGATTTGGCTCCCTCTGACTTCTATCTCTTCCCAAAACTAAAACACTTACTCGCTGGTCAGCATTTTTTTTTAGAATCAAGAGATGATTGCAACTGCAGATGTGTATTTTGCAGATCTTACTGAGAATCACTACAGGGACGGGATAATGGTGCTGGAGCATCGCTGAAATAAATGTATTAGTCTTATGGGAGATTATGTTGAAAATTAAAATAATTTTGAAATTATCGATTTGTTTTTTCATTATTAGGCTATGAAGAACTTTTCAGACCACTCTCATAATAGAAAGATTGTATGTGATTTAACTGAGCACTGAGGAAATCATGCATTAGTGGAGAAGTTGAAAGGGAGGAACCTGGCAAACCACTTATGGAGGGTAGGAAGTAAACTTGAAGGATGGTAATTTACTAAATATGCCTTAATGCCAGCCATTATCTTGCCAACACTTGAATAGAAATGCTTACGTATGGTATGCAAGAGGTATACAAGTTTTACATATAATAAAAGAGGTATACATATGTAATACATATGTAAAAGAGGTATACAAGTTTTACATTGGCTACACTGCACAGCATTCAGTAGCCTAGTCAGAGGTTTGAATTCTAGATTAGAGTAGATCTAGCTCTCATAGTACCATCTATTAAAAGGGAAATAACAAAGGAATTTCCCCTTTTCAGTGTACCATGTAAGATTTATACAAGCATATTTGTAAAAAGGCTAAGAAAAACTGTGGAAGGGAAACTTGGAGAATAACAACTTGGATTCAGGCAAAATAGAGGTGGTTTGAATCATATTTTCACTTTATAATAAATAGTTGAGAAATCAAATAAGGATCTGCCGACCTGGTTGGCCGAGTGGTTAGTGTATCCGCTATCCAAACAAAAGGCTGCGGGTTTGAATCCTGCCGTGGGCATGGATGTTTGTTTGTCAAAATACTAGTGGTGGTGGTTGTGGTGGATGGTGTTGGTGTAGATCAGTGCTTCCCAAACTTCTGGATGTCAGGGCCTCCTTTGCAAACATTAAAATATTTCATGCCCCCCCCCCCCCTCGAAAAAAAATCGTAACAGAGAGATATATTATTATAATATTTATTGTATTTATATTCAATACAAAACATACACAGCGAATATTGCAAAAATCAAATGCATATATTACATTTTTTGCCTCTTACTGTTTGGTTCTGAAGACGATGCGGGCTGTTCTGGTAAAATATGAAATACTGTCCTTTTTTTTTGAGTCTGTTTCTGCTTCTTCTGATTGTTCGTGGGAATTTTTTTTATTTTTTATCAGCCACTTATCCCTCTCGGGGTTAAATTTTTTAACGTAGAATAGATCAAATAATATCACCACTTACCGATACTGGCACACCACAGACTTATAACATGAAATTAGTGAATATTACCTGAATAAGGGAATCCTCAGACCAGGAACATTTTTCTCTTTTGTGACTTTTCTCCCTTTAAGGTAATTAAGCCTAAAGCAAAACAGACAGCAAAGGCAGGTTATTAAAACATGCTTATGATTGGTGCAGTATTAACAAAAGATCACACAACCGAAAGATAAAAGCATAGCTGACAATTGAGTTGAAATGCTAACGCTCTTCAACCGAATTCCATGTGTAAACTGCCATAACATTCATTATATATATATATATGTATATTTCTTAGTTTTAACACTTTTACGAATTTTAACACATTCGGTTGAATTTTATTGCTGCCTTGGGAAATCGAACTCATACACATCTAATTAATAACAATAGTTTTTAGTTAGATACTGTGTTTACCCATGCAACATGATTTTGTTTCAGTCTATACGGCATAGTTTCTGTATGAGGGGACATGTGATTCATTAATTACTGTGTTTTTATCCCAGTTGTCTCTAATTGCACTATTTGTTGAGAAATATATTACACAGACTCCTCATACCTTATTCACTGGCATAATAAAATTACTTGTTTTTATTGCCTCTGCAGTATAGTGGCTGTTAGGGAGGGTTCACTCTCCTCGCTGCATCTTATATTTTTCGTGCATCTGCTCTCCACCCTTCTCCTTATGTCTCTTCCATAATCTCTTCTTCACTTGCATTTCCTGTTTGATATTGTTTGTCTTCCACTTTACACCAAATTGTGTCCTCTTCTTCACTCATGGAATACAGCTTACTATTGCTGCTAACAAATAGTCCTTCACATTTCCCAAGCACTAATAATATCCTGGCCCTCCAATTCTGCTCTCCATGAAACTGCCCCAAGTTGATATCTATGACTATTATAATCACCTTCCTTATAATTCCACATACGTTCCCTTTTCATTGATACTCCTGCATACTCCTGCGAGTGTTGTATGGTGACTCGTTATTAAGAGGGGTGATAGATGGCAGTGTAACTAAATCGTACTTACCAGGTGCGAAATTTAAGGATGTAAGTGAGAGTATTAGAGTGCAAAAACAGAGGGTGAAAGAATTAATAATTGTGGCGGGTACGAATGAATTGAAAGGTGATAAATTTTTTATGAGAGAGGACTTGAAAGTATTGTTAAAGGTAGCGAAAGAAAAGTGACAGAGTTAGAATGGTTAGTCTGTTGCCACGGTATGACAGAGAGGAGTTTAGGAGGAGGGCCATAATCGCAAATGACATTATGCGTAGGTTATGCAGATGGTGTGGTGTGGAATTCGTGGACATGTGGAATGAATTTGAAGGGCGAAAGGACTTATACAAGATGGATGGCCTGCATTTGAATGGACTTGATGTGCGGAGACTGGAAAGAGTGTTACTGAATGAAGTGAAAATGGATGTGCAAAACCAGGGAAAATAGAACTACCAAGGAGGGGGGGGGGGGATGGATATGCAGACATCAGTGAGACAGATGAGTGTAAGAATGTATATAATGTACCCGAGCCAGCACTAAGGACAAAAAATGGGAATGGGTCATTTAGAATAACGTATCAATATAGGGGTGGGACTAAGGGATCACTGCATTTCATGTATACTAATGCCAGGAGTATTAGAAACAAGAAGGAAGAATTTTTGGCCTTGATTGGCTCTTCCTGGCCACAGGTTATTGGCATTAGTGAAACATGGCTGACGGAAGAAGATATAGTTAGTGGGATAGAATGTGTAGTTTATAGTGTGTTTAGGCGGGACAGAGAGAATAAAATGGGGGGGGGGTATTATTGATGATAGCTGATGAACTGCAGCCAAGGAGAATTGAAGTTGTATTGCAGGATAGTGAAAGGAGCTCATTTGAGGCTATTTGGTGTGAGATTGAGACTGGCAGAATAAAATATACAGTTGGGTGCTGCTATAGACCAGGTGATGGAATAGATGGTGGAGATAGTATGCATAGGGAAATTGATGAAATGAGTGGAAGGAGGGTAATTATTATGGGGGATTTCAACTATGGTAACATTGATTGGAAGGAGGAGAGGACACATGTGAGGAAGGAAAAGGATTTTATTCAATTATTAAGGGATAACTATCTGAGACAGCATGTAATTGAAAATACTAGGGGTGTGAGAGTGATTGACCTGGTAATAGCATCTGAGAATTTCACTGTAATGAATATGACCATGTTGCCACCTATTGGTGAGAGTGATCATAAGGTCTTGACCTGGGAGGTGGCTAAAGGTGTGGAATTTTCGATTAAGACAGGGTATATGTGGAATTACTGTGCTGGCAAGTATGACAAGCTTAGGAGATTGCTTGGATCAGTGCCATGGCATGTACAACTGCAAGGGCTGGACGTCGATAGAGCATGGGACGTGGTCAAGAACTGTTTGCAGGAGGTAATGGCTGATTGTATACCTAGGGTCCAAATAGTAAAACAAGTAGGGGTTAAATGGATGAATAACACCATTAAGCTTGAGCTGCAAAAAAAGAAACAACTGAGGAGGGAATTTAAAGAAAGGGGTGACCTGCAGGCCAGAAAGGTAACGAGTGTGGTAAAAAAAGCAAAAGCGGATTATGAAAGGAAACTAGCTTTGCAAGCAAAAGAGAATCCAAAACAGTTCTTTCAATATGCTGCAAGCAAGAAAAAAACTGTACACGGCAAAATGATTTTAAGGAATGACGATGGTAAGGAGGTCACTAAATCAGTCGATATAGTGGAGTTACTGAGCGCGCACTTTGCAAAAGCATATCATCCAGGTGGTGACATTGAAAAAGTGAAGGAACCATTAGTTTATATGGGAATAGTGATGAATGAAGTGGAGGTGACTAGTTTATTACAGAACCTTAATGTGAACACATCTGTGGGATTGGATGGTATACCGGCACGGTCTTGCGTGAAGCAGCTAAAGAATTATCAATGCCCTTGACCATGTTGTTTAATCTGAGTCTCAGGTCTGGCTTAGTCCCGAAGGTGTGGAAAGAGGGGAAAATAGTTTCACTGCACAAAGGAGGATCCAAGACTACAGTTGCAAATTACCGACCGATCAGCATATCAGGAGTCGTTGTCAAGGTCTTAGAGAATGTAGTCAAGGGAAAAATACAGGAATGGATCGATGAAAACGAGATATTGTACAGGGGACAGCATGGCTTTGTGAAGGGTAGATCATGCTTCAGTAACTTGCTCAAGTTTTATAACAAGGTGACGGCCGAACTGGATAAGGGAAATGGATTTACAGTGATACTGCTGGACCTGGCAAAGGCGTTTGACAGGATACCACATGGAATACTAATCCGTAAACTACATATGGGAATGGATATAGGGTTGGTGAGATGGATAGGTGGTTGGTTGATGGAGAGATATCAAAGAGTAGTTTATTCAGGAGTAGAGTCCAAAAGATGGCCTGTGACTAGTGGTGTGCCGCAGGGTTCTGTTCTTGGACTGATTAAACACTGAACACTGCAAACATTGAAAACACTGAAAACATTAAACACTGCTGTTTAATCTGTTCATTAACGATATAGGGAAGGATCTAAGTGGAACAATTCATTTGTTCGCTGATGATGCAAAGTTGGGTAGGGCAATAGTGAATGCAGAAGATGTCAAAGTCTTGCAGGATGACTTAGATAGATTGGAGTTCTGGGATAAGGAGAATGAATGTCAATTTAATGTGACAAAATGTAAGGTTATGCATTTTGGGGTGAAAAGATTAGCAGCAGTATACCACATTGGTGGAACTGTACTCCAAGAGATTGATGAGGCCAGGGACTTGGGAGTGTTGGTGGATAAGGAGATGAAGTTTAGGGGGCACACTGCAAAAGTAGCTAAATCAGCTCATCAACTCACTTGGTTGTTGAAAAATACCTTGATGAGCAGAGACAAGCAAGCTATTGTACCTTTGTACCGAGCCTTGATAAGACCTCATCTCGATTACTGTGCCCAGATTTGGTCACCTCGGTTCCTTCTTGATGGGGAGGAGGTGGAGAGGATCCAGAGGCGAGTGACTAAGATGATAACAGGTCTATGGAATGAACCATATGAGAACAGGTTGAAGATTTGTGGGTTGCAGAAACTAGTTGATAGGCGGAGGAGGGGAGATATGATTGAGACATTCAAATTGCTAAAGGGATTCTATAGGATTAATTCAGAGGATATTTTTGAGATCAGGACTGGTGGTGGGAGAACTAGGGGACACCTATGAAAGCTGGGCAAGAGTGTGGTTATCAGGGGTGTTAGAGCTGGGTTCTTTACTTTTAGAGTGGTAAATGAGTGGAATAAGCTGCCAGAGTCTGTTGTGGGTGCTATGACAGTGAACGAGTTCAAGACAAGGTATGATAGATACTGTGAGAATGTAATCGCATAGTTGTGTGGACATGATGTTTAGGGCCTCCCTCGATGAGTCTAAGGACTCCTGGAGTTGCCCCAAAAAAAAAAAAAATAATGTCTATTCATCTTCCAAGTCAAAACCACGTGGTCATTCTCTTCAACTGGTGGGAGAGATGTCATCTCAGTTATTATCAGCTCTTCTGATGCTATGTCTAAATCCAAATCCAATCCAAATCCTTGAAGTCAAGCGTGGCGCACGTGTGTAAGAAGAGCTCCAGATTGAGATAAGTATTCTTGGAATGATTAAGTATATATGAGTTGTTTGTTTGAGTAAGAGCTGCTGTAAAAGTTATGCACTACCATTATTATTAGTGTGGGAGATTTTGTTTTGCTTAAACTTAATTACACATTTGTTGTTATTATTAGACTTTAGAGTGGTAACCGGCAGATTAAACATGGCGGCGGCTTTAACTTAGATTTCAGTCGTTTCGTTGTGTGAGGTGTGTTATATGTATTCTTTCGATTACATAAATGATTTGTGGATGGAAGGAGGGTGTGTGCAAAGTGTGACCTGAATGAGGAATTGATGAATGCAAATATGAAATTGATGACAGAAAGTGTTAGTAGCGAGAATATCGCGTGCAAAATGAGTTCACATTTGAAAGAGAAGGATGGTGTGAAAGAGAGGCGAAAGGATATTAAAAAATCAGTAAAAAAGAAGTGTGATTTAAAAGAGTGATTTAAAAACCTTATCAGATGTTAATAAGGAAGAAAGTGAGGTGAGAGTGGCGAAAGGAAACGAAATTGAGAGAACGAATGAAACTGGAAATGGCGTGATGCAAGAATCGAAAGAATGAAATCATAGAATGAATCATAGCGAAAATCAGATGAATGATAGAGAGAGAGAGAATGTGATGCGAGATTCGGAAGTTGAATTGGATGAGGAAAGAGATGAAAAGTCGTTTGGAGAGACTGCTGCTGGAAGGTAGAGAATGAATCAGATAAAGTGGGAAGTGATGTGGAAAAGCATGAGAGTAAGACAGGAGAGATTGAAGAGGTGGTTATGAATGAGGAAGTGAGTGGTATGAGTATAGAAAATGAAAGAATGGGTGTGCAAGAGGAGCAGGGAAATGGGGAGGCTCAGGGTGGACAGGGGTAGAGAGCGTGAGAAAGGTGAATGCTTCGAGAGGAGGTGTGAGTATGTGTAGCCAGGAAAGAAATGGGATGACCTGGTATCAAGAGGAAACAGTTGGAATTGAAAAGAGTTTTAAAATGAATAAGCAGAAAGGGAAATGGCTCCAGTCGAGCATGGAGAGATCACATCGAGTGAGTGGTATCAGTGGAACTAGCTGTAGATCCAGAAATGAGCTGTTGTGTTTGTATACAAATGCTAGAAGTATAAGAAGCAAGGCTGATGAAATGGTTGCATTAATTGCATCTGTTCACCCAAAGATTGCGGAATAAGTGAGACATGGTTGGAAGAGGACGACATCTTGACAGGAATAGAGATGGAAGGCTGTGATGTGGTTCGTGAGGATAGAAAGGGTAAAAAGGGAGAAAGAGTTATGTCCATACAAAGTAGAGATGCAAGAGGGGAAACAGTGCCAGTGGTTTTGAGGCAGTATGGTGTGAGATAGAGATGAATGGAATCAAATATTTGATTGGATGTTGTTATAGACCAGGTAATGTGGATGGTGGTGATAATGAAATGTATAATCAAATTAGTCAAGCATATAAGAAAAGGGTGATCATTATGGGCGATTTTAATTATGGCAACATAGACTGGAATGATGAGATAGCAACTGGAAGTAAAGAAAATGAGTTTCTTGAGTTTTTGAGGGATAACTACCTCAGACAGTATGTAACAGAGGGCACGCGAGGATTGAGGGTCTTGGATTTGGTCATCTCATAGAGGATGTAATTATAAATAAGGTGTCAAATCATCCACCAATTGGTGAGAGTGACCATGAGGTGATTACCTGGGTGGTTGCCAGCAGTGTGAGGACCTCTGTGAGAAATGGGTATATGTGGAGCTACAAGGGGGGGGGGTGATTATGAAGAGCTCATCAGACAGCTTGCGGGTGTAGCATGGAATGAGGAGTTAGCTGGAAAAGAGATCAATGCAGCTTGGGAGTTTTCATAAACTATCTAGTAGATGCAATGGCTAAGTGTATTCCAAGGGTGAGAAGGTTAAATAAGGTAGATGTGAGATGGATGAATAAAGAGATTAAGCATGCGATACAGAGAAAGAGGGCATTGTGGAGGCAGCATAAGAGAAGTGGAAATAACCAATTTCATGAGGTCTACAAAGACCAAGCTAGGAAGGTGGCTTGGTTGGTGAGGGTAGCTAAAGAGTGGTATGAACAGCAGTTAGCTAATGAAGCCAAAAAGAATCCTAAGGAGTTCTTTTGATATGCAGCCAGCAAAAGAAAGAATGATTATGGAAGAATGACATTGATAGGAGAAAATGGTATAAAGACAGCTGTTGCAGAATATGTGGTGGAGATACTTAATGAGCAATTCATTAAGGTTCTTCAATCTTGTGAATGCAACTTCATGGAGAGATTGAGAGCAGTTGATGATGGGGAGGAGAGACTGACTGTAGGTAAGCAAGAGGTGTAATGGGGAGTTGAGTAATCTGGATGTTTATAAGGCTGTGGGAATTGATAATATATTGCCACGTATTCTGAAGAAATGTTCCAGGGAGTTGACACCTGTCTTAACATATTTTTTTAATACAAGTCTTGGACTCAGTCAAGTCCCTAAGGAGTGGAAGGAGGGCAAGATTGTGTGCCACTTCAAAAAGGAGGTGATCAAACTCGAGGCATCAAACTATAGGCCTATCTGTGTGTCAGGTGTTGTGGTTAAGTTGTTGGAGAAGCTTGTGAGAACTAGGATCCAGAGTTGGGTTGACAACAATGGTATTATCTTTGATGGACAGCATGGATTTGCTAAAGGGAGGTCATGTTTTAGTAATCTACTTACTTATTATAATAAAGTGACTGATTCCTTGGACAGAGGAGAAGGATACACAGTAATATACTTAGATTTTGCAAAGGCTTTTGATAGTGTACCTCATGATAAATTGATAGTCAAACTAGAGCAGATGGGGTTGGATATTAGATTAGTGCATTGGATTCGAGACTGGCTATCTGATAGGTATCAAACAAGTTGTGTATGGGGGAGCGATATCCAGTTAATGGCACCAAAACAGACTCAGGAGTCTGTTTTGGTGCCATTAACTTGTATATTAACGATATAGGTGAAGATTTGAAAATGGACATATTCAGTTGTTTGCAGATGATGTGAAGTTGGGAAGATCAATAAAGAGTAGTGTGAACATGTTTTGGCCTTACAAGAAGACTTGAATAAATTGAGTGATTGGGCCCGGAAATGGAGATGCGAGTTCAATGTTGCAAAATATAAGGTTTTAAAATTTGAAAACAAAGATGGGATGCAGAATTTTTGCTTGGTGAGGATATATTGTTGGAGGTGGAAGAAATAAGAGATCTGGGGGTGATAGTGGATAAGGATATGAAATTTAGGGAGACACATAACCAAATTTGCGAAGACAACACAAAGGCTTCTGGGAATGAGGCAGTGGACAGTGAAGTGTTGAAGTAGGGAGATTCTTGTTCCGTTGTATAAGGCTTTGATTAGGCCACACATGGACTATTGTGCTCAGATTTGGTCACCTGGTTTTCCAAAGAATGAAGAGATGTTGGAAAGGGTCCAAAGGCGATTGACTAAGGTAGTTTCTGACCTCTGGAATGTTGAGTATGAGGAATGATTGAGAAGATGTAATTTGCAGAGTCTGATGGACAGGAGAAATAGGTGAGATATGATAGAGACCTACAAGTTGGTAAGGGATTGTTATAGGGTCAATGCTGAAGTTCTACAGAAAATAATGGGAGATCAGGGGAGAACTAGAGGTCATCTCTGGAAGTTGTATAAAGAGGGTGTGATTAGGGGAGTGAGGGGCAGGTTTTTTTCGTGCAGTGTTGTAAATGATTGCAATGCCTTGCCTGAGAGTGTGGTGTCTGCAAGGAATTTGAATGTGTTCAAGGCACGGTATGAAGAGCTGTGTGTATGATAAAAGGACCTCCCAGATGAGTCTGACGTCATGAGGTTTTGGGGTAATAATAATAATAATAATAATAGAAACTCTTGAACCTCTTGTTCCCTCTATTAAATGTTACCCACGACATTTGTCCCTCAAGAATTCTAGAAATTCCATTCCCTTATTACTACTTGCATATTCCTCTTCCCAGCTTATACTGATGTAGTTAAAATCTCCCATAACAATCGTTCTTCTTGCACTTGGGAAGCTCAACTGCTCCGCACCCTCTGTGCTCCTTGGTTTGTAGCAACACTCTACTAAATATCCTGTCTTGGCCATTTCTAACTCATGCCATATTGTTTCAAAACCATAAGTGTCGCTGCCTTCCAAAGCATTCACTTTTTGAGTACATAAGCAGTACTCCAGGTTTTCATTTTCTATCTTGCCGAAAAATGCTGTACCTTGCTACTTCAATTCTTGTTATTATATCATCTTCTGTTAACCACGTTTCTGAGATCCCAATAATCTTTGCCCAGGCTGATGCTATCAGCACCACCAATTCATCTCCTTTATTTCAGATACTTCTGGTATTAGTATAAAGCATAAAGATGTCACTGCTTCTGTACCTATCATTATCCCCTCCAGACCTCACTGGACTCAGTGTTACCTGATGTCCCCCCCCACCCATTCCCACAAGATGCCCATCCACCTTGGGAATTCTAGTTTCCTTGCATTGACACCGAACTCTTTCAGAAAACAGCAATCTTTCCAGATGCCTTCGTCCTTCCTCATTCAGATGCAAATGGTCTCTTTCATACAGTTCCATTCTGTCCTCAAATGCCCTCTAAGCATCCACATATTCCAATCCCTCTCTTCTGACACATTCTGGCTATTATGCTATTCTGTATTACTGCTCTTCTGCTCAGCTCGTCATTATCATACCTGGGTAACACACATACAATCTTTCCTCTCTGTATTTTCTTGTGTACAGCCTCAAGCAAGAATCTCAGATCTCTCGCTGCCCAATTTACATTGCCTCTCAAGTCATTCCTGGCCACCATCATCAAGTTCATCCTTTCACTCCTCTTAATTGCCATAGCCACACTTTCTATCATCCCTCCAGGCAAACACTCCTCTGTCATCCTATCTTGCACACCACGGATCATCACATCTCTTACCATCCTGTTCCTTGATTTCTCACCTGCATCCGTCACTCTCTCTCTCTCTCTCTTTCCTCTAACCCTTTCTCTCTGTGTTCCCCTGCTTTACCTGCTGTCTTGGCATTACTTTATTCTTAGTTCCTGCACTCGCTTGCATTCGTCTCATTTTCTCTTTCTGACTGTTTCCATTCTCCCCTCTTCTATTCATTCCCATACTTCTCTCTCATTCCCTCTCTTCTACCATTCCCATACCTCTCTCTCATTCCCTCTCTTCTACTGCTCCTATTCTCTACTCTTCTATCATTCCCATACCTCTCTCTCTCTCTCATTCCCTCTCTCGTACTGTTTCTATTCTCCTCTGCTATCATACCCATAGCTCTCTCTCACTCCTACTCTGATTCACCTTGCATTCATCTCTTTCATTTGCCTAATCTCATCTTTCATACTTCTCATCTCATTCCCGAGACATTCCACCTCCTCTTTCAGCTCATCTATCCAACTTCAGGTCCCTGTTCAGCACCATTTCTAGATTCCTGGCTGGCCGTGTGGTTAGAGTATCCACTCTCCAGCCACAAGGCTGCAGGTTCGAATCCCACCGTGGGCATGGATGTTTGTGATTGTCTGTGGAAATACTAGTGGTGGTGGTGATCGGTGGTAGATGGCGTTGGTGTAGTGCGGACAGCTGATGGATTGTGTGGTGGAGACAGAGTTGTAGAGTAGGTGCCCTCCCTCGATGAGTCTTTGGACTCCTTGGAGGTGTCAAATTATAATAGTGATATCCTCCATCTTTTTCAAAATTTTCTCACCAATTATGTACAATAATCCTTGCTTTCCAAATTTTGAGACCTTACACTTGGCAACTGTGAACTGTAGATACACTTTGTCTTCTCATACAGATCTACAGGTTTTCATATCCACTGTCAATAAGTTTCTTCTTACTCAGCTTTCTGCTCATCTGTGCTAAAGTAGTATAAGTTAACCTCTTATAAATGAATTACCTTAAAATATAAGTTGGCAAGGAGTTATTTCTAGCTTAATGTGGATGAGATTTTCCATAGTCCAAAGGGAGACTGGAATGGTACTTGATGCTGTCATGGAAGTTTTATAAAGAGGATATGATCAGGAGAGTGAGGCGGTAGGTTTTTTGTGTGTATGTGTATGGAGAGTAGTTGATGAGTAGAATGCCTTGCCAAAGAGTATGGCAAGTACAGAAACAGTGAATTTAAAGTATAATTTTATGATCTGTTTGTTTGTGACAGTGAGGATAAATAAACTCCCATTTCTTCCATTGGAAGTCTTATGATAAAAATAAATGGGCTGCTTGTCGAATGCTTAATCTTTGTCATAGATTAAATATTTATATGTTTCAAACATTTTTCACACAAATGTTTTTTTTTTTCGTTCTCTCTCTCTTTTTAGGAATATGGCTTCCCATGTATGAATTTGTAATTTCTAAAAATGGAAGAAAAGAGTGCATTGAAAGTGTTGGAAGTCTGGTGTCATAAAGTTACAGAAGGTTATAAAGATGTTGATATTAGAAATATGTCTACATCATGGAGAGATGGCTTGGCTTTCTGTGCCATTATTCATCACTTCAGGCCTGATTTGATGTAAGCAGCATACTGTATATTAATTTAAATGTAGAATTTTTCTTTAGAAATCATAATAATACCAGCATCTGTAAAAAAATATTCAATATCTTTTTTGTTTTTTTTTAAACATAAAAGAACTAATTTAAACATTCTCAGTATGTCTATGTTCAGACAGCATTCTAAAAAACTCTGCACATTGGATTTATTATATATGAAGGGTACAGAGGAAAAACAACTTCAGTCCAATTTTTGTGAATTCAACCTAATGCTGCCATCTGTTGGGGATTAAAGGAAGGTTTCATCTCATAAATACTACTTTCTGCATAAACAACCTCGGTCCAGACAAATGAACGGAGAATATTTCTTAAACTTGGGAAGAACACCCTCATTCCGAGTGGTTGTATGGAAAAACAACTTCGGTCCAATCACATCAACTATTATCACTATTGCATCAGCCATTATTTTGTTATCAGTGGTTTGTTGAATCACTACTAGTTTTGATTATAGTTTTACTGTTTTGGTTTTACGATTATTTTAATTGTTTTTAATAATAAAAAGTAGTGTGAAAATGATGTGATTATTCTAATAGTTCTAATGAAAGTGAAGCTGACACTAAAGAAAAACTCACAAAGAAACGAAAAAAGAAAGGTAGGACTAGAGAAGTTGGTCCTGACTGTTTATGCAAAAGGTATTGTTGTTTCGAAACTATTCCTGATGCCGAATGAAAAAGAATTATTCGTGATTTTAACTTATTAGGGAACTATAATGACCAAAACTCTTATTTAAGTGGACTAATTACAATCCTTCTCATAATGAGAAAGCGTCCTAGAAAAGGAGTTGATGCGAGGGTGAACACAGCTTCATTTGCTTTTCGTGTCAGATTACTGCAAGGCAGCGATGAGGGGAATAGCGAAGAAGTCATAATTTGCCGTAAAGCTTTTATTTCTTTGCATGGTATATCTGAAGAATGAGTGAAAAGGATTAAAACCTGTTTGATAAATACTAGTCAGTCACCTAAAGGTGGGCGTGGTAAACACCTAAACAGACCCCACATAATTTCAGAAGAGACTAAGAACAATGTTAAAAGTTTTATTAAAAGTGATGACGACAACGTTGATGACCATCCAATAGATGATTGAAATAATTATAATTTAAAACTACAATATTTTAACTACTTAAATTTTTATTACTTTTTACCATATTTCATTTTTTGTGTATTATTGCTTACTTAGTAAAGAAGCACTTACCAACCTTTGTTAGTTATAATAATTCCCTTAGTACCTATTATCTTTAAAACAAGGGGGATGTGATCTGATCATTATTTATAAATTAAATAATTAATTAATTAAAAAATCAGATATTACCAATCCGATTAATAAAAAAATGTGCATAACAACCATTTTTTATATAGGATTTACCGGGGAAAAAACCACTTCAGTCCGGCCATTTCAACAAAAAGGCCATTATTTGCCATTTTTAAGTACTATTTAAATTAATTATGCTTAATATACATGAATGTACCATATCTATTATTTTTTTATTTTGTTATGCAATGTTTACTTGCATTTTGACAACAAGGAAAATTTAATTACGTTTTTTTCGGAAGTCAATATCGTTGACTGAAGTTGTTTTTCCCCTACACCCTTCATATATATATATATAGAGAGAGAGAGAGAGAGAGAGAGATGGAGTGCATTTGAATGCTTTTTTATGAGCCATTTGAAGAGACTGCTGCTGGAAGATAAGAGAAATGCATGCAGAGAATGATCTGATCAAGTAAGAGGCATGAAAGGGCAGGAGAGTAAGGAAGGAAGGAGAGATTGAAGTGGTTCTTATGAATGAAGAAGTGGATAGCATGAGTTTAGAGAATGAGAGAACAAGTATGCAAGCAAAGCAGGGATATGGGAAGACTCAGGTTGTACTAGAGGAACACAGCATGAGAAAGGTTGATGTTCCAAGAGGATATGAATGTGTGTGTAGACAAAAAAGAAGAGGATGACCTGAGATGTAGGGAAAACAGTTGAATTCGAAGAAGGGTCTAAGATGAATAAGGAAATAAAGAATAGCTCTAGTTAAGTATGGAGAAGTCGCATCTAATAACTGGTATCAGTGAAACTTGTTATAAATCCCGGAATGAGCTGTTATGTTTGTATACAAATGTTAGAAGTATAAGAAACAAGGGAAAGGAAATAGTTGCATTGATTGAATTTTTTCACCCAAAAATTGTTAGAATAAGTGAGACATGGTTGGATGAGGATGACATTTTGACTGGAAGGGTATGATGTATTTCTTGAAGACAGAAAGGGTAAAAAGGGAGGGGTGTGCTGTTGATGATATAAAAAGAGTTATGTCCATACAAGGTAGAGGTTGCAAGAGGGAATTAGTAGTAATGGTTTTGAGGCAGTATGGTGTGATATGGAGGTGAATAGAAGGAAATGCTTAGTCAGATATCGTTATAGACCTGGTAATGTGGATGGTAGTGACAATGAAATGTATAATCAAATTAGCCAAGCAAATAAGAAAAGGGTGATCTTTATGGAATTATTTTAACTAGGGCAATATAGACTTGGATGATGATATAGCAACTGTAAGTAAAGAAATTGAGTTTCTCATGTTTTTTGAGGGACGACTACCTCAGAAAGTAATTCTTTTAGAAAGGCTTATATGCTGGTTAAACATGATAATTAACACTTAAGGAATTGGCAGCGTACACTAGAAATATAAATGTTTTTTAGAAAACCCACCCATACAGGCAGATACATTCACCAACAATCCCCCCCCCTCACAACAATATGGAGTTATTAAGACACTATTCAACAGGGCTAAAAACTAATCTGTTCAAATGACCAAGCCCTAACCACTGAATTAAATCACATCCTTAACACTTTCTCAGCCAATGGTTACCTCCCCTAAAAAAAAAAAAAAAAAAAAAAAAAAAATCCAAAAACCAGATATCCACCCCCCCCCCCTTCACAAAAAGATTACTCTAAATCTGTCACCATTCCCTACATCTGAGGCACCTCGGAAAAAATCAACAAAATCCTAAAAAAAAACAACTTGACCATATGTTACAGATTATATAGAAAATTGGCATCCCTTATCCACTCCACTAAAGACCAACCACTTCCCCTAGACCTACCTGGTGTATACCAGGTCCCTTGCAGCTGTAAATTGTCCTACTTTGACCAAACAGGCAGGACAGCAAATATCAGAATCTCAGAACACAAGGACTACATCCGATTTCACCAGTACAGCCACTCCGGGCTTGCAGACCATGCTCTGGATACTCGCTACAGAATAAGGTGGAAGAAAGCCACAGTAATACACCACAGCAAGTTCAAATATGAAAGACTATTCATGGAATCAGCCTCAGCCCTTAGGAACATGCCAAACTTCAACAAATTTGGATGCATGAGTCTGCCCCAAATTTGGGAAACATACATCAGAAGAATTTCAGCCCAAAGGCCAAGAACATCTAATATAGCCTGCCAGGGGGCACCATCAGGACTTCAGGAAAACGGTAGCTTCCTCGCTTCATTTCTCATTTGCTGTTATGTAGTACTTGCGTGCACGTGTCTTTATCTTAAGTTCCCATGAAGATGGCAACATGACGTGGCCGAAATATCGGAAAGTATATATTAAAGTTATTTTAATTTATATTTCTAGTGTGCGCTGTCAATTTCTTAAGTATTAATTATCATTACCTCAGAGATTATATAACAGATGGCACACAAGGATTTGACGGTCTTGGAGTTGGTCATCTCATCGTGTCATATCATCCTCCAGTTGGAGGATGTGTTGGAGAGTGACCAGCTGGAGGATGTGTGGAACTATATGTGGAACTACAAGGCAGGTTATTATGAGAAGTTGAGAAAGCTTGCAGGTGTAACATGGAATGATTGAAAGGAGATCAAAAAAATCTTGGGTGATATTCAAGAACTATCTAGTAGAAGCAATGTCTAAATGTATTCCAAGAGTCAGAAGGTTAATTAAGGTAGGTGTGAAATGGATGAATACAGAGATTAAGCATGCGATGATTCAGAGGAAAAGGCATTATGGAAGCAACATAAGAGGAGCAGTAATAATCATATCCAAGGGTTACAAAGAACAGGCAAGGAGCATGACTTCGTTGGTAAGGATAGGAAAAATTCAGTATGTGTAGCAGTTAGCCAATGGAGCCAAAGAAAATCCTAGTGAGTCTTTTGATATGTAGGCAAAAAAAAAAAAAAAAAAATTTGGAAGCATGACATTGATTGGAGGAAATGTATGAGGAGCAGTTCATGAAGGTCATTCATTCTTGTGAATTGTGACATCACATGGAGAGTTTGAGAGCATTGAATGATGATGATGAGGAGGAGGAGATACTAACTGTAAGTGTACAAGAGGTATCTGAGGAATTTGAGCAAACTTGATGTTAATAAGGCTGTGGGACTTGATAATATATCACCACATGTTTTGAAGGAATATGCCAGGGAATTGACATCTGCCTTGTGATATTTGTTTAATATGAGTCTTGCATTGGATCAAGTTCCAAAGGAGTGGAAGGAAGTCAAGATTGTGCAGTTTAATAAGGGAGGTGACAGAACTCAGTCATCAAATTACGGACCAATCTATGTGTAAGGTATGGTTAAAGTGTTCGAAGGAGTGGTGAGAATCGGGATCCAGGGATTGCATTGACAATGATGGTATTATCTTTGACGGACAGCACGGATTTGCTAAAGGGAGGTCATGTTTTAGTAATCTGCTTACTTATTACAATAAAGTGATAGCAGCGTTGGATGCAGGAGATGGATACACAGTATTATACTTAGACTTTGCAAATGCTTTATACTTAGACTTTGCAAATGCTTTTGATAGATTACTACTGGATAAGTTGATAGTCAAAGTAGAGCTTAATGAGATTTGATATTAGACTAGTGTATTGGATTGGAGATTGGCTATCTGATAGGTATCATCATGTTGTGTATGGGGGAGCAATATACCAGAAGAGGAAAGTCAATAGTGTTGTGCCTCAGGGGTCTGTTTTAGAGCCATTGCTGTTTAACTTGTATGTTAATGATATTGGGAAAGATTTGGATGGGGTTATTCAGTTGTTTGCAGATGATGCAAAGTTGGGACGAACTGTGAGGAGTAGAGCAGATGTTGTGGCCTTATAAGAAGACTTCAATAAATTGAGTGAATGGGCATGGAATTTGGAGGTGCAAGTTCAATGTTGCACAATGTAAGGTTTTAAAATTTGGGAAACAAAGACGGGATATAGAATTTATGCCTGGTGGGGATATATTATTGAAGGGAGAGAAAATAAGAGATCTTGAGTTTATGGTGAATAAGGATCTAAAATTTAGAAGACATGTTGCCAAAAACTGTGAGGACAATACAACAAATTCTGGAATGATGAGGAGAACACTGACTTGTAGAAGTAAGGAGATTCTTGTTCCATTGTATAAGGTCTTGATTAAGCCACATATGGACTACTGTGTATAGATTTTGTCACCTGGTTTTCAAAGGGATGAAGAGATGCTGGAAATGGTCCAGAGGCAACTGACTAAGGTAGTTTCTGATCTCTGGAATGTTAAATATGAGGAAAGGCTGAGAAGCTTCAATTTACAGAGGCACTGGATAGGAGGAAGAGAGGTAATATGATAGAGATGTACAAGTTGGTAAGGAATTGTTATAGGATCACTGCTGAAGAGATTTTTAATAAAATGGTAGGAAATTGGGGAGAACAAGAGGTTATTCCTAGAAGCTGTATAAGAAGGATGTGAACAAGGAAGTGAGAAGCAAGTTTTTTGTGTGCAGAGTTGTGAATGATAGTAGACTGAAGTTTAGAGGTCATATTGCTAGTGTTGCAAAAGTTGCACATCATGGTGCTGCTGTGATAAGAAGTATTCTAACATGCAAGGATAAGGAAGTGGTTGTGCCACTGTATAAGGCACTGGTCAGACCACACTTGGACTATTGTGCTCAGATTTGGTCACCTGGTTTTCAGTGTGATGTTGAGACATTGGGGAGGGTCTAGAGATGAGTGACTAAGACAATATCATGAGTTTAGAATGCTGGCTATGGAGAGAGGTTGACGAAATAGTGAGAAGATTTTATCAGATTAATCCAGAGGGGATGATAAAATAAGTAGAAGGTGAGAGGGGAAGAACCAGAGATCATTCCTATAAGTTATTTAAAAGTATGGTGAAGAAGAGTGTGAGGAGAAGATTTTTTACTTGGAGAATTGTTAGTGAATGGAATGCATTACCAGAATGTGTTGTTAATGCAAGGAGTGTTAAGGATTTTAAGATTCTGTACGTTAGATATGTTGTCAGTTGAATGAATCTCCCACGATGAGTCTGTCAACTCCATTGAGGGTATAATAATAATAATTAATATTAATTATTAATATTTATAAAAAATGTGTGTCTGTGTGTATTATTATAATGATACACACAGACACACGTTTTTTTTTTTTAAATTTATTTTAACACTAAGAATCTCCAAATTCTATTTATGAAGTTAATTGTATGCTCAATATTTTTAAAATGAATTTGATTTGTTGTGCATGACAATTTTCTTAAATTGTAATATGAGAAATTTGATAATTAGTGTTTTTTTCTCCTCAGAAAAGTAAAAACCACTGTAATGCTCCCCACAGTGAGCAAAATTTAGTTCTTATTAATATAAGAAACCAAAAGTTATTATGCTGAATATTATACAATTATGTTATTTGTAAGCATACAAGGTGCTGTAAAATCTTGTATAGAAGGATTTTTATACAAAAATATCTTATATACCGATTTTATTGGAAAACAAAAATCCATACAAACATACTTATGGTTAATCAGCAAAATTTGGTATATTTAGTAATATGAAAATAAATTTTTGTGAATTGTTAAGTAGTGTAACTACCAAAATTTTGTAAAAGAACAAAGAAAGTTAAATGTGAAATAATTTGTGTCAAAAGAAAGTTCGAGACAAAGATATTTCCAGACGGATTATCTTATTAACTTATGACCTAGGGCAATTACAATCATGAAGGTCAAATACCCAAGGGATTAAAACGTAGCAGAACCCAAGGTCAAGTGAGCCAGATAAAAGAGGGTTGCTTCGACGACACAGAGTTACTGGGACACGACGAGAGCAGTTACTACAAAGAGGACACAGCGAGAGGGTTCCGGTGACTCAGGTCACGCAAATTCGATGTAAGTTACGAGGGTCACGGCAATGGAGGTCAGAAGTTACAGAGTTGCAACGGAGTTTTGCTAATCGTCTTCAGGTTGCAGGCCACGCAGAAGGAGAGGCAGATTCGATGTGTGTGGCAGAATAAGTTCGTCTTCGTTCTGTTTTGGATTCAGGTTCGGGAAGGCTGCCCCGACTCAAGGTCGGAGTCCTGCGTTCCAGCTGATAGATTTTTCATGCCACCAAGTTCTTGACGTTCGCAAAGTAAGAAGTGATCTCACAACTCCCAGAAAAAGGTACCCGTGTGCGTAGCCAAGATCGGAAAGTAACAGAAGAAAGAGAATTCAAGAATCTATGAGAGTGGACTAGACTACTATTTCAAAGTAAGGTCTTTATATTGTTTTTACTGGAGACAGAATTGTGACGGTGATTTGTCTGAACTTTTCTTTGTAATAATAATTGAGGACTATGGGCATTAAGCTAATCTTTGAATTATCTTGTTCAGTTGTATGAGAGAAAACTTAGCATAATTTAAGGTGAAATATTATGTGCTTAATATTGTTGGTATTAGCTAAGCCTGCTTTTGTTTAGAATGAAAGAATTGCACTGTGTGTGATTAAATGTTAACTAAAGAAATATCATAGACACATTGTTTTACAAGGATTGGTTACCTAAGAGGTTTAATTGTATTTGTATTCATGCAAATGAATACAAGTTCAGGTAAAGGGAGGGGGAAAGGGGATTGACCATTGGATTTCTGGATGCCAGGAACTGTTGAACGAGTGATGTGTGGTTCCAGTCATTGTTTTTCCAATTGTCTGGATCTGATCTCTCCCTTAGCTGCTTCAAAACCTCACAGTAAAAATTTCAACGATTGTTTGACTGTGTGTGTGTGTGGGGGGGGTTAAATTTTTTAAGCCTTTTAGCATTATCACCAAAAGCTTCCTTAAGTGCTCAGTGGATTTCTTCAGCTGTTTTTTGAGGTTGAAGTAAAATTTTATGCAAATTCTTTACTCCTTAAAATCTGCTATTTCACTTGGAAAGAAAATCATCAAACTACTAAAACATGATATTACAAAAATGTCCAGGAGAGTGATTTTTAATCGGTGAATAGTTCGCTTTTTTCCCCGTTTTTCTACGTTTTTGAGTGCTAAATTGTTTCTCTGAATACGAGTGTACTTCAGTGGTTGTTTTTTGGAAGTTAGTTGCTGTCGCGATACAATATATGTTGGTACCATCGGAATCGAACGCGTAACGGTGGAAGACAAAACGAAGCTAAGTTACTGTATTTAGTTATATTTCATTTTATTTAATTATATTTAGTACTTAAATGTTCTGATGTTTGTACTTTTTTCCCCTCTTATTTATTAATTGAATAATTATTAAAGATTACGCTACTCGGCAGTAAGGAATGATGGTGGATTCAGCAGCAGTCGCAAGTGGCGTAACGCCAAGTCCTCCGCCGTTTAAGAACTCTATTATTAGCAATATCATAAGGGACTTTGTGGCATGCGGTACTTACGGCATGTATGCTTCTCGGGAATTACATATGTGGCTTGTTAAAGACAGTGGAGAGCGTATTTGCGCAAAATGCAGGCAGTTGGAGGAAATAAATACATTAGATATATCGATATCCGACTTTGTTGCTCCAGGAACGGAGAATGAATGTAGGAAGACAAGTAGTATGATAGGAGAGAATGAGAAAATAATAGTTGATAGTGTGGAACGTGTGAGTGACTGTGGAAGTTTAGGAGATGGTTTTGTTTGGGAGAGTGAATTTAGATTAAGAGTGACTGACCTGCAGAGGGAGATAGATGAGTTGAAAGAGGAGGTGGAATGTCTAGTGAATGAGAGCAGAAGTATGAAAGATAAGATTAGGAGAATGGAAGAGATAAATGCAAGGCGAATCAGAGTAGGAGAGAGAGAGAATTTAAGGAGTATGAATGAGAGGTATGGGGGTGCTAGAAGAGGAGAGAATGGAAACAGTAGAAGAGAGGGAATGAGAGAGAGGTATGGGAATGCTAGCAGACGAGAGGATGGAAACAGTAGGAGAGACGGAATGAGAGAGAGATATGGAAGTGCTAGAAGAGGAGAGAATGGAAACGGTAGGAGAGATGGAATGAGAGAGAGGTATGGGAATGCTAGAAGACGAGCGGATGGAAACAGTAGTAGGAGAGACAGAATGAGAGAGGGATATGGAAGTGCTAGAAGTGGAGAAAATGGAAACAGTAGGAGAGAGGGAATGAGAGAGATGTATGGGAGTGCTAGAAGAGGAGAGAATGGAAACAGTAGGAGAGAGAGGTATGGGAATGAAAGAAGAGGAGAGAATGGAAACAATAGGAGCGAGGGAATGGTAAGAGGTATAATGTATGGCGACTCAATGATCCGTGGTGTTCAAGATAGGATGCGTGAGGAGTGTTTGCCAGGAGGAACAATAGAAAGGGTGGCTATGGCAATTAAGAGAGGTGAAAGGGTGGATGAGATGATTGTGATGGTAGGAACGAATGACTTGAGTGGTAATGTAAGTCGGGCAGCGAGAGATATGAGATTTTTGCTTGAGACTGTACGGAAGAAGACAGAGAGAGGAAAAATAGTGTGCGTGTTGCCTAGGTATGATAATGATGAGCTGAGCAGAAGAGCGGTGATATTGAATGGCATAATAGCGAGAATGTATGACAAGAGAGGACTGGTATATGTGGATGCTTGGAGTGCGTTTGAGGAAAGAGAGGAGTTGTATGCGAGAGACCGTTTACATTTGAATGAGGAAGGACGTAGGCATCTGGAGAGATTGCTGTTCTGAACGAGTCAGTGTGTCCCAGGGAGGATGATAGCAGGGGTGGCCTCTTGTGGGAATGGATACTTGGGAGAAGGGAGACAATGTCAGGTAACACTGAGCCCAGTGGAGTCTAGAAGGGATAATGCTGGATATAGAAACAATGGCATTTATATGCTGTATACTAATGCCAGGAGTATCCGGAATAACGGAGAGGAATTGGTGGCACAGATAGCATCAGCCTGGCCAAAAATTATTGCGATCACTGAGACGTGGTTGACAGAAGGGGATATAAAAACAGGAATAGAAGTCGCTGGGTATAGCATTTTTCGTCAGGATAGGAGGGGAAAGCGAGGTGGTGGGGTGCTGCTTATGATAAGTGATGACCTATGTCCTCTAAGAGTGGAGAATTTGGAAGGAAGTGAGACAAATGATTTTGAGAGCATATGGTGTGAGGTAGAGGTAGGCAAGACAGGATATTTAGTGGGGTGTTGCTACAGACCCAGGAGCACAGAGGATGGGGACCAGGAGATGTTTAGACAGCTAAGTTTGGCAAGTGCAAGAAGAATGATTGTTATGGGAGATTTTAACTTCAGTAGTATAAATTGGAGAGAGGAAGATGCATGTAACAATAGGGGAATAGATTTTCTAGAATTCTTGAGGGACAAATGTCTTAGGCAACATGTAACAGAGGGAACAAGAGGTTCAAAAATTTTGGATTTGGTTATAGCATCAGAAGAGTTGATAATAACTGAGTTGACATCTTTCCCACCAGTTGGAGAGAGTGACCATATGGTGTTGACTTGGAAAATGAATAGACATGCAGGAGTATCAAAGAGACGGGAACTTATGTGGAATTATAAGGCAGGTGATTATAATAGTCTTAGACGTCAACTTTGGGAAGTTTCATGGAGGGAGGAATTGGAAGGCCGGGATATCACCAGTGCGTGGGAAATTGTGAAAGAATATTTGTTATCAGCAATGGTAAGTTGTATACCACGAGTGAAGAAGAGGGCGCAATTTGGAGTAAAGTGGATGACCAACAATATTAAACAGGAATTGCATGCGAAAAAGAGGCTATGGAAGAGATATAAGGAGATAGGTGAAGAGATGCATGAGGAATATAAGACACAGGCCAGAAGAGTGACTCGTGTGGTAAGGAAAGTGAAACTGGAATATGAGAGGAGATTGGCCCTAAGATCCAAAGAAAATCCTAGGGAATTTTTTAGCTATGTGGCCAGTAGGAGGAGAAATGACTGTGGAAGAATGATATTGTGGGATAAAAATGGGAATAGAGTGACTGATGCAGAGGACATAGTGGAATTGTTCAATGAACACTTTATTGGAGTATTTCATCCTAGAGGAGTCAGTTTTAATGCTAGAGGGATAGGACTGGTACGAGGTCCGGAGGTACAGGAGGAGAGTTGTTTCAGATACTGAGTACTCTAGATGTCAGTAAAGCTGTGGGACTGGATGGTATTTCGCCACGAGTTTTGAGAGAATGTGCTAGGGAATTGACAATACCCTTAACATGGCTTTTCAATGAAAGTCTGGCTTTGGCAAAGGTGCCCAGGGAATGGAAGGAAGGTAAGATAGTGCCATTGCATAAGGGTGGTAACAGACTGGAAGTGTCTAATTAGGCCAGTCTGTGTGTCATCAGTAGTTGTTAAGATCTTGGAGAAAGTAGTGAGGGACCGTGTACAGCATTGGGCAGATGAGGGTAATGTTATCTGTGAGAATCAGCATGGATTTGTGAAAGGACGCTCTTGTTTTAGCAATATGCTAGCCTTTTATAATAAAGTTACAAGAGCATTAGATGAGGGAAAGGCATATACTGCAATTTTCTTAGACTTGGCGAAGGCATTTGACAGGGTGCCACATGATAAGCTGATATTTAAGTTGCAGCACATGGGTCTGGATGTCAGATTGGTCAACTGGATTCAGGATTGGCTGTCTGATAGGTATCAGAGAGTTGTGTATGGTGGAGCAGTTTCCAGGAGGCAGAGGGTTACAAGTGGGGTCCCACAGGGCTCAGTACTAGGACCTATATTGTTTAACCTTTATATCAATGACATAGCCAGTGGATTGCAGGGGGATATTCAGTTGTTTGCGGATGATGCGAAGCTGGGAAGGATTATTAGTAATAGTGCAGATGTGGTAGCCCTGCAAGAGGATTTAAATAAGCTAGATAGATGGGCAAATGAATGGGGGTGTCAGTTTAATGCAGCAAAATGTAAGGTCTTGAGGTTTGGGAAACATCGATGGGATGCTGCATACTCTATGGGAGGAGTTATACTGGAGGAAGTAGGGGAGACAAGAGATCTGGGGTTGATGATTGATAGAAACCTGAAGTTTAGGGGACATATTGCAAAGGTGGTGAAGGTAACACAGAGGATTGCTGCTATTATGAGAAGGACACTGACCTGCAGAGATAAAAGGGTTATCATTCCATTGTATAAGTCTCTGATCAGACCACACTTGGATTATTGTTCTCAGATTTGGTCCCCAGGATTTGAAGGGGATAAATTAACTGTGGAAAGGATACAAAGACGGATGACAAAGATGGTTTCAGGACTGTACAAGGATAGTTATGAGGATCTGCTGAGAGAATGTGGACTGCAGAGTTTGGTGGATAGAAGAAGGAGAGGTGATATGATTGAGACTTTTAAACTGTTGAGAGGTGGTTACAGGGTTGACACTGGGGAGTTCTTTCGCTTGGTTGATCAGCGGGAAGGAGTGATGACAAGAGGCCATCCCTGGAAGTTACGAAAGGAAACTGTGAGCAAGAGGGTGAGGAGTGGTTTCTTTGTGTGGAGGGTGGTTGAGCCGTGGAATGCATTGCCTGATGGAGTGGTGGGAGCGAGAACGGTCAGTGAGTTTAAAGAGTGGTATGATAAACTTTATGTTTCTGAGGGGGGGGACCTCCCCTCGATGAGTCTTTACAGAATTTATGTCTTATGAAGGACCTCCCTCGATGAGTCTTTTGACTCCTTGGAGGCCTGAATAATAATAATAATAATAATAAACCAAGAACGCAACCTCTTAACGAGCACATTAATTGAGAAAGAAGTAATATTTATTTGTTAATAAATGCATGCATTTATAAGCATTCCATTTAGGCTTTTATTTTTGTAGACAGAAGATGTCTTAAGCTTGCGCAGCAATAATTGAGTTTTGCGTTGTGTATCGAAGGCCGATGCTTGCTCGTCTAGTCAAAACTACCTTGGCTTGCTCGGTTGTCAGAGCTTCCAGGTCCTCGCTACAGCACTGCGATTTCATGTGCGTGCATAGCCATTTCCTCTCCCTTCACGTCATCTTAAACACAGGTCATATGCAGTGAAAGCAACTCTAGCCAGTGAACTTCAGCTAGCCTTTAATGTCAAAAACATTGTCATAAAAAGTTATAACCAACTTTTTATGACGATGTTATTGACCAGTTCATAAAGAAGAACCGTAGGGTAGAATTAGTATTCAAGTAGCTAAATTCGAAAAGATAGAATATCATTTGTAAAATAAATGTTGTATTTGTATGATTAAATGTACATAAATTTCTAAATATATAGTTTTAAATGGTCAGTAATTCATTATTCCTCTAATCGGACTTCAATCACACCTCTCACTCCCTGAATGATAACAAGAGCAAGCGTGAATTTCAAGACCAGCATTCACCCCTGGAATAGAACACTTTTCAGATTCCCTGAACTTTTGAATGCACCTTGTATGTCAGAGTTTTAAATGTTTCAATTCATAAATGTATATTATATTACTTCCAAACTGAAAATAATAATGCAAAACTGAAATGATAGCAAGAAAATGCAAAAAAGTCTGAAAAAATTTTGACAAGAAGCTGAATATAGAACTTACTAGAACTCCTCCAAAAATTGAAGCCCTCATTATTCCTACCTATCCTGGCAGAATCGCAAAGCTCTACTCATGTCAGCTTTCCAAATTACACACTCTTTGAGTCCTTTTGACCCGAAGAGGGCTTGCATATGTTATAGAGAATCCAACCTAGAATCACTTGACTTTGAGACTTTCTTTTGTTGAAAACCTCTCTGTCCCACTTACTCAACTTCATATGCTGTCTCTATTGCTCTTCCAGTCCCACCAATCACTCTGAATTTTTTAACATCATCTCCTTTAACATTGATTTTTTTTTTCTAGTCTAACTTTCCTAGGATGAAATTGCCCTCCCAGGAGATTTTAATTATCCACAATGCCGACTGGCTTTCCTCCTTCAGTTGCACAGGCCAAGTAGGCAGAGATGCTGAGATATTTTAGAGGTGCAAAAATTAATATTAGTGATATCAGAATGCAGAAAGGGAAGGTGAAAGAATTGATTGTTTTGCCTGGAACCAGTGACCTGAGAAATGAGAAATATTGTATGATGGAGGATATGAAAGAGTTATTGGAAGGAGCAAAAAAGAATAGCTAGAGGTTGAAATTTGTCTGCTGCCACACTATGATAGTGATGAACTGAGAAGGAGGGTGATGATAGCTAATGAAGTAATATGCAAGTTGTGCAGTAGGAATGATGTAGAATTTTTGGATCTATGGCATGAGTTTGATGGATGGAAAGATTTGTACAATTCTGATGGACTGTACTTAAATAGATTCAGAATTAGGTGTCTATAGCGCTTTGTTCATTGGGAGTATATACGTGCAAAGTCAGGAAAATTAAAGAAATTAGAGCAAAAGCAGGTGAGTGCATGTGAAGGCACCCATAAAATGAATGAGTTTGTGAACGAACAAAAAATGCAGAATCTAGCCTCTGTTAATAGTATCAAATGGGGTAGTCCAGTGGTTTCCAAACTTTTGGGTTCGTGGTGCTCCAAGTTTATTCCATGGTGCCCCAAGTCAGAACATAGGCCTACCTAACAGTTGCGGTGCACAGTTGGTGTAGTTATTTCATTTATTTCAGTGAAAATATAGGAATATTTCCCCAACTGAGCTGCAGCACCCTGGGGCACAGCGTCGTGCAGTTTGGGAACTACTATGGTAGTCAGTTCATGATGTAAAGATTGTTGGTGGCCTATGGGGATTCTACAGTGTGTATGTACTAACACTATAAGTATCAAGAATGAAAGGGAGGAGTTTTTGGCATTGGTTTGTGCAACGTTGCCAAAAGTTATAGGCATTAGTGAGACTTGGCTAACAGAAGATGATATAGTTATAGAGATAGAATGTGATGAATTTAGTATTTTCATGGAGGATAGAGTAGACAGGACATGAGGTGGGATATTGCTGATGATAGCAGATGAATTGCAGCCAATAATAATAGAAGTCAGTCAGGCAGTTCGCAGTTATTTCAAGTAAGTATGATGTGAAATTGAGGCTAGTAGGACAAAATATGAAATTTGTTGTTAGTATTGGTCAAGGAGTGCTACAGATGATGTGGAAGACATGCCTCAGCAGATTAGTACAATGAGTGAGTGCAGGTCGAGTGACTTATTATGAGAGACTTCAACTTCTGAGACATAGACTGGCAGAAAGGAGATGGAATTTATACACTTACTGAGAGATAATTACCTGAAGCAGAATGTGCTGGAGGTACAAGAGTGTTGGATCTGGTTATAGGATCAGAAGACCTGTCCATAACTAAGGTGGTTACATTGCCTCCAGTTAGGGAAAGTGATCATATTTTCTTCACTAGGAAGGTAGCAAAATGTGGAAATGAAAGTTAAGAAGGGGGATACGTGTGTAACTACAAGGCAGGTGATTATGATACATTTTGGAGGCAGCTTGAAGCAGTACCATGGTATAAAGATCTGCAAGGTAAGTCCAATATCACACTGTATACCAAAGTTCAGGAGGGTAAATCAGATAGGAGTTAGACGACTGAGTAGTATCATTAAGCAAGAGCTGCAAAAAAGAAAAGTTGTGGAGGGTATATGAGAGGAAAGATGACCAACTTACTCATGAATCAGATTATGAGAAGAAATTAGGCAAAAGGAAATTCCAGTTTTTTTGTTACAATGGCAAGTAGGAAGAAGAATGACTGTGGAAGAATAACTGTCATGAGTGCATATATAGAGAGGTAGCAGAGGCAGATGAAATTATTGAGCTACTGAGTGACCACTTTGCAAGGATATATCATTCAAGTGAAGATATCGTTATGGCATGATGACAAGAAACAATGCAAGAACAGATGTTGATGAATTGGAGGTACTTAGGATATTGCAGAATCTGAATACAAGTGGAATTGGATGGGATGTCAACTCGTATTTTGTGAGAATGTGCAGTGGAACTAATGATGACATTGACTAAGCTTTTAATTTAAGTCTCAGCTCTGCAAAGTCCCAAGACAATGGAAGAAGGGTCTAAGTCTATGGTAGCAAATTATATACCAATCAGTATCTCAGTAGGAGTTGTGGTAAAAGTACTGGAAAAATTGGTCAAAAAGAGAATTCAGGAATGGGTGGACAGTGATATGATTCTATAATAAATTAAATAATCCTTTATTCAAGTGTAAGCAAACAAAGTTTGCGCCTGAATTCTCTTAAGGACTGAGGCAACTCATGGTAAAGGTGAACCAAGCTCTCATCACTCCTTATCTTAGTATCTCCCGTATGCATTAAGGGAAGGACCACTACCCAGATCGGTTTTGACCTTTATTGAGGTCTCATCAGTTGGAGCCAGACCCAGAGGTGGTGATACCAAGGTGGAAGCAATGGAGAAGTCATATTTACCTATACGAGTTGCCAAAAAAGGTGTCTCACCTTATTATCAAATTACTCTGGATTTAGAGAAAGATGTTGGAAGTTTTTTCCAGTTGGTTAGACTATAATAAATTTAGTTTAATCCTTTATCCAAGTGTAAGCAAACAAAGTTGGTCCACCTTTACAACTAGTTGCCTCAGTCCTGAAGAGACTTCAGGCATAAACTTTGTTTGCTTACACTTGGATAAAGGATTAAACTAAATTTATTATAGTCTAACCAAGTGGGGAAAAAACTTCCAACATGATATGATTCTCTGAGGGATAGCATGGCTTTGTGAAGGGTCAGTCATGCTTTGGTAAGCTGCTAACTTTTTATGATAGAGTGACAGCTGAGTTGGATAAAGGGAATGGCTACACAACAATACTGTTGGATTTTTCAAAGGCATTTGACAGGATACCACATGGAACTCTGTTACACAGACTGCAATAAATGAGGGTGGATAATGAACCTGGTGATAGAGATAAAAGGGTAGCTGAGTGACAGCCAAAAAGTATTATATGAAGGAGCAGAATCAAGGAGAAGGCAGGGCTTTCTGCTTGGACCATTGCTGTTTAATTTGCGCATAAATGATATAGGAAATCATTTGAAGCAGATATTCCATTGTTTGCTGATAATGTAAAGTTTGGTAGGGTAATAGTTAATCTCAGCGGTGATGTAGAGAGCTTGCGCGGGGGGTGGGGAAGAAAAACAAGTAGAGAGAGAGAATGAAAATATGAGAGCAGCAACCAGAGAATTTTTATCTTAGGAAATTTTTAAGAAAACATGACAGTTGGGAGAATATTAATAGAAGATTTCAAAAAGGAATCGTAACACTGTGAATCTTTAAACTGGAAGAGTTGAGACTGTCAACAAGTGTTTAGTAAATAAAAGAAGATATTAGAGTTGACGTTCTAATTGAATGTTTGAAGAAACAGTGAATTAAAAGTTTCATCTTCTGTCTTCAGTATACCAAATCTATTTATTATTCTATGAGAAAAAGCAACGGAATTGTTAAAATCTGAAACTGTGAAGTGGCTTAACATGAAGAGCTCTACTTAGATATGTTGTTTATGAAGTAGTAGAAGAAACTTCTTTCTCTGGTACAAAAAATTGTAATTTGTGTGTCAAATTGAACTGAGAGGTAAGAGTATTTATACTCCAGTGAAACAGGAGGAATGATTGAAAAAATCATATGCTAAATAAGGAATTTAAAAAAAATCCCATGGAAGTGAAAAGGTAGTTCTACATTCATAGAGTCAGAGTGAATGATTGTATTCTTTTAAGATAAGGATATATCTAAAGTGTAGACTTATTTTGAATGCCTTGGATCTAATTAATTTCGTAATTAATTATGTAATTATATTTAATGTATATAATGTTTAGTTTTTCATTAAATGCATATATTTTATTTGGTACTCGAGTCAATAATTTTTCCATATTCTAAAAGAAATAGAGTTAAAGCTCTTCAATGTTAATTCTATAACAACCCTTTACTAACTTGCACATTTCTATCATATCGCCCCTCTTCCTCCTATCCACTATACAAATTGCATCATCTCAACTTTTCTTTATAATTAACATTCCAGAGATCAGAAACCATTTTGACCAATTGCTTCTGGACCCTTTCCAACATTTCCCTCATCCTTTTGAAAACCAGATGACCAAATCTGTGCACAATAGCCCATATGCAGCCTTATCAGAGCATTGTACAATGGTACCAGAATCTTCTTATCTCTACAAGTCAGTGTCCTCCGCATCATTGCCAGAATTCATCATTGTCCTCAGATCTTTGTTTTTCGAATTTTAGAACCGTACATTTCACAACATTGAACTGGCATCCCCACTCCTGTGCGCACCCACTCAGTCTAGTCAAGTCTTCTTGTAAGACCACAACTGCTCTGCTCCTCATAGTTGTCCCAACTTTGCATCATCTGCAAACAGCTGTATATCCTTATTCAAATCTTCTCCAATATCTTTAACTTATAGGTTAAACAGCAGTAGTCCTGAAACAGACCTGTGAGGCACACCACTAGTGACTTTCTTCTTCTGGGCTATTGCTCCCTATACACAACTTATTGATATGTATTAGACAGACAAACAATAATCCAATGTGCACTAGTGTAATATCTAACCCCATCTGTTTTTGTTTCATTGAAATTTTCTATGCACTATGAACTTATCATGCATTAATCTATAAAAAGTCTTTATAAAGTCTAAGTATACTATTTGGTATCCATCTGTCACGTCCAATGCTGCTTTCACCTTATTGTAATAAGTAAATAGATTACTAAAACATGACCTCCCTTTAGTAAATCCATGCTGTCAATCAAAGTTAAGATCATTATTGTTAATCTAATTCTGGATAGTGATTCTCACTAGTCTATTTGAACACTTTAACCACACCTGACATACAGATGGGCATGTAATTTGATGCTTAAATTCTGTCACCTCCTTTATGAAGCAGTAGAATTTTGCCTTCCTTCCACTTCTTTGGAACTTGACCCAATATAAAACTCATATTAAACAAATATGTCAAAGCAGACTTCAACTCCCTGGCACATTCCTTCAAAATGTGCAGTGATATATCATTAAGTCCCACAGTGTTATTAATATCAAGTTTGCTTAATTCCCCATATACCTCTTCCTCACTCACAGTCAGTCTGCCCTCTTGCTTATTCACTGCTCTCAAACTCTCCATAATGTTACATTCACAAGATCTGATCTGGATAACAGAAACAGTAGTCAGGCTATTACTCCTTCTTTCCATGGTCAGTCTTCCCACTTAACATTCTGCTGTGTCAAAGGACATCAGGTTGTGAATGGCTGAGGAGAGAGTGTTCCACTCAAAATGAAACTTGGATGAGATTGTCATTTAAATTACCAAGAAGATTAAACATGTCAGCAGTGTACCTGAATGGAAAACTGGTTAAGAAAAATATTCAGTGTTTGGTGAGTTGAAAGGGTTGTTAGGAATTTCAGCTGGGATATGGAACAATTTGCTTTAGATCATTACTTAACGAGTGTTAAAGGGCTGGTGTCAAATCCTTCTGCCAGTTTGTGACCAAAGGTAGAAATGTCAATGCCACATGTGGACAGGAGACTGGGTTCCCACTATGTATTTGGTATGTTTGTGAATCTATTGCCTCTCATTGCATACCCTTGATTCCTTTTTATCTATTTCTCCCCATGTTTAATGGATCACAACTCAAAGAAACACAACTTTATTGTGGATCACAGAAAATTTTTTTCCATATAATGCAGTTAAAATCATAACCCCCCCCCCCCAAAAAAAAGAAGCTTAAAATTCAACAAAAGACTGAAAAAAAGAACAAAAAATACAATAAAAAAAATAACAAAACACACAAAATACAACCAAGAACATAAAAAAAAACCACACAAAAGACAGCAATAATGCAACCAAGAAATACAAATTTGTATATAATAAATTCGATATAATAAAGTTGTATTAGATAAAATGATATATATATATAGTCTGATTGTGGTGTATTTTTGTACCATGGATGGCTTAAATATATTATTTATTATGGCATTTACTTCAACAAAATTTGATATTTTAATGTCTATATTTTTTTCATCTTCACATAATAACAACAACATCCCAGGTATTTGAAAGTATTTACTTTTTCTAATATTTTAATATCTATCACTATTTCATTACATATTGGGTTTTTCTCCTTTGAAAGCCATTATTTTTGTCTTTATTTTTGATATTCTCATATTATATTGTTCTGAAGTTTCATTTAATGATTTTACTGATATCTGTAGCTCATCTTCAGATATAACTAATACAATTTTCTCATCTGCACATAATAGTGTATCTATATTTGTGGATTTATTTGTATACCAAATGGGTTATATTAAAACGTTTTTAATATAACTATCTGTTTATATTAAAAATTAGAATATGAGAGGAGATTTGCCATTCAGGTCGAAGCAAATTCAAGGGAATTTTTCTGTTATGAGGCAATCAAGGGTTAAAATAATTATGGCAGGTTGACACTGGTTGATTGTTATAGTAGTAGTGGTGACCATAGCAAATGATATGGTGGAATTATTTAATGAACACTTCATCAGTTTATATCGTATATAGTACATATAGCAATGATGTTGTGCAACGTGTAGTAAGAGGCAAGGATTAGGAGAATCAAAGATGAAAGAATCAGAGGTGTATCATGTGTTGCTTGGGTTAGATGTTAATAAGACTGTGGGAATGAGTGAAATATCACCACGTATTTTTAAAGAATGTGCAAAAGAGTTAGCCATGTCCTTGATTATATCTTGAATATCTCTCCACAAGCATGATTTGAAAACAGAAGTTTCCAATTATAGACTAGTCTGTATTACTGTAATATGTCTCAGAAAAGGAAGGCGACCAGTGATGTGCCTCAGGATTCTGTTCTTTGGTACCTGCTGTTTAACTTATTTGTTAATGATATTTTATGTGGTTGACTGGGAATCTTCAGATATTTTTTGATGATGCAAAGTTAGGTAGAATTATCAGGAGTAGTGCTGATGTTAATTCCCTACATGAAGATTTGAATAGACTTATAGCTTGGAAAAATGAGTGAGGTTGCAGTTTTAATATTAATAAATGCAAGGTGTTACACTTTGTGATACAGAGATATAAGGCTATATACTGTATTGGTGGAGCTGTACTTCAGAAGTAGATGAGATTCAGTATTGTGGAGGGATGGTATGCAGTGGACTGAAGTTCTAAAGGCACATCATATTGCTGCTAAGATAATAAAAAGTACACTGATGTGTAGGGATAAGGAGGTGGTAGTGCCTCTTTTAAAGGCATTGGTCAGGCCACATATGGACCAATGTGCCCAGATCTAGTCATCTAATTTTCATTGTGATGTGGAAACACTAAAAAGGGTTCAAAGACAAAGTCCAAAGTGATATGAGGACTTTGGAGTGTTGGTTATGAAGCTCATTTAAGGGAATGTGGATTACAGAGGTTGGTGGATAGGTGGAAAAGAAGAAATATGATAGAGACCTTCAAGTTAGTTAAGGGGATTCTATCAGATTAATACAGAAGGAGTTATAAAAAGAAAGGATGTTAAGATGGGAAGAACAAGAGCCAATCCTTGGAAAGTGTATAAAGTTTTTGTGAAGAAGGGTGTGAGGAGTAGATTTTTTACACATAGAGTTGTTAATGAGTGGAATGCATTGTGAATGCAGGTAGGTACCCTCCTTCAAATATCATTATGATAGACTTGTTGCTTGTTGAGTGGGCCTTCCACAATGAGTGTTGACTTCATGGAGGTTACCATGAAGTCAACACTCATGGTAACTAACCTCCATGAAGTTATTTCTTCAATAGATTGTTACTGCTGGTTTGGTATATTTAGATTGGTTAATATCCGCTCTCCAGCCAAAAGGCTGTGCGTTCGAATCCTGCCGTGGGCATGGATGTTTGTGATTGTCTGTGAAAATACTAGTGGTGGTGGTGGTGGTGGTGGTGGATAGTAGACGGCGTTCGTGTAGATGATGTGGTTCAATGTAGTTAGAGAATTGAGTGGTGAAGGCAGAGAGTTGTAGAGCAAGTGACCTCCCTCGATGAGTCTGGAACTACCTGGAGGTGTCAAGTAATAATAGTAATACCTTGCCGGCTTGGTTGGCCAAGTGGTTAGTGTTTTTGCTTTCCAGCCAAAAGGCTACGGGTTTGAATCCCGCTGTGGGCATGGATGTTTGTGATTGTCTGTGGAAATACTAGTGGTGATGGTCGGCGGTAGATGGCACTGATGGTGATGATGAAGGTAGTTGCAGTTGGTGGAGATGGAGAGTTGTAGGGTAGGTACCCTCCCTCAATGATTCTTTGGACTCCCTGGAGGTGTTATGTAATAATAATAATAATATTTTAAATAACTTCTGCCTGTTAATAGGTATTTGAAAGTATCTGAAATTTCAAGCAAAGTGAAAGTTCATGGTTACTATTTTCCAAATTTTGAAAAATTTAAACTCTCATTTTGATTCAAGTTAGTTTGTGGAGGACTTCATAGCATTGTTTGAAGAGTCTCTTAAATTTGAAAAAACTTGTATGAAGGATTTTTGTATTGTTTTCAACAGATATTGTGGCTAGCAGAAACTCAGTGTTCTGCAAGGTGTTGGATAAAGTCCATTTTATCCAACCTTCTCAGATTGGATAAAATGTATGTAATTCTTATGCTCTGAATTGTCATTGTGTTCAGTATGACCAGTTTTGAAATAATCACATTTCAGGAATAAGTAATCATATGGTACATACCTGGTGTTCCAAGGAAGGAATTTTATCTTTAGTGGAAGGAAGGATAAAAAAAAAAGTTATATACTGGTTTGTAGGTTGCCTGGAAATCAAAGCACAGGAAAGCCTCACTTTATGAAGGGATTAAGTTCCTAGCCAAATTTTTGTAAAGTAAATCATTTGTAAATTTCAGTAAAATTATAATGTACAGGTAGCCCTCGGTTTACAACAGTTCAATTTACGTCGATTCACAATAACGGTGGATGCCTGCGCTTGCTTTCTTACTGTAGTGTGGTCTGACTGATAAACGACGCTAGCAGGCACTCTAGTGTTTACCGAGCTGATATGATGTATACGTATCAAACCTAGTTTTACTGTTGAATCTACCTAATTGTTCTATTTAATTTTTTTTACATACATACGTATTTAAATTGATAAAGTATGTAATTACATACCATGTCTGATAAAAGAAGTGCAGAAAAGTTAGCAGAACTTGGTGTTAAGACGGTGCGGAAATCAATCACACTTGAAAAGAAGATGGAGATGATTCGAAGAATGGAAGATGGGCAGACACGTGCTAATATCTGTAGAAGTATGAACTTACCTTCATCGACTGTTACTGCAATTATGAAAAATGCAGATAGAATAAAAAACAGTCTGCGCAACAATCTACAGCAGTACTAAATGCAAAACATGTAAGTCATAGCAGGGGTATACTTCATAAAAAAATGGAAAAATTATCATTATGGGTGGATGACTTGAATCAGAAAAACATTCCTCTGACGCAGGCTATTATAACTGAGAAAGCAAAAACAATTTTTGAGGATCTTAAAAAAACAGATGGAGGTGAAGAAACAATTTTAGGAAGCAAAGGTTGGTTCATGAGATATGTCTCGAAATAAGTGCCATAGTGTCAAATTATATGGTGAGGTGGCAAGTGCAGATGTTGCGGCAGCAGCTGCTTTTTCTAAAGAATTTCAAGACTGTGTAGAACAAGGAAGTTATCCCCATGATCTCATTTTTAATGTTGATGAGACTGGGCTCTACTGGAAAAAATTGCCATTACGCACCTTCATTTCCTGTGAAGAATGTTCCGCTCCAGGTTTTAAAGCTGCAGAAGATAGACACACTTTTGTTTGGTGCAAATGTCTCCGGAACCTTGAAGCCTAAACCAATGTTCGTGTACCATTCACAGACACCATGCGCCTTCAAGGGTCTAAAAGCAATGCTGCCAGTCTATTGGAAATGGTACAAGAAAGCTTGGGTTTACACAACGCGTTTTTATAGATTGGTACACAAATTATTTTTGTCCTACCGTGCTTTGCTTCTGTGAAGAAAATGATTTGCCAGCCAAGGCATTGCTTCTTCTTGAATAATGCCCGTGGACATCCTCAAAACCTTGCTGAAGTAAGAACACCATTGGATGTCAAGGTTGTTTACATGCCCCCAAACACAACATCACTTTTGCAGCTGATGGATCAGGGGATTATATCAATCTTCAAAGCATATTACCTCTGTATAACATTTATGGAAGTGGTAAGAGTCTTGGACACTTCAGGAAAAACTATTAAAGACTATTGGCAAACATTTGATATTTTGAAGGGTATTAACAACATTAAGGCAGCTTGGAACAAAGTGTTTAAAAGGAGCATGGCAAAAACTTCTTCCAGCATTTATGCATGACTTCGAGGAATTACGGCAAGAGGAGAATGTTATTGAAGAAGTTACCAAACTTGCTCTAGAGGTGGGATGATATTACAGCTGAGAGCCATGATAAACCGCTTTCCAATGAAGACTTAAAAGAATTAGCCGAACAATTAAGTCAACATTCAAAGGAGAAGAAAGAAAACAAAGAAGGTCCTCTGAGAGATATAAAAACTTCCGATTTACAGCGTATCCTTGCAAGCATAGAGACATTGACCGATGAACTCTGCGAAATGGACCACGATTGGGAATGGAGTGCAAACGTAAAAAGGAGTGTAATTGCATCTATTTGACCTTACACTGAACTCCTTAAAGAAAGAAAAAGAAAATCTAGGCAGTTAATACTGGATACTTTTTTCAAAAAAAAAATGCATGTTGTCCGAAACTTGGAACTTCAACATAGAAATATGTAATATCTTTTCGAAGTTTCATATTTTTTGTATATAATTTTGTTTTGTTTTCGTTATTAATAATTTTATTTTAACAAACACACACATATATATATGTATTATCAAAGCTTTAAATATAATAATGTTACACATATTTCATGTGCATAATTTTTGACTGCGTGGAACATAACTTTGTACCTCCCATTAAAATTGGGTTCTTTTTATGCCGATTCAGTTTTACACCCATTTCTTTCAGGAACGTAAGTGAGGAGTAAACCAAGGGTTGCCTGTATTTAAATGAGATTGGTTCTTTCAGTATCTTAAATTTGAGATTGTGCCTGTGACATTGTGCAAAATGATTTCTACAGTGATTCTTTTTCACCATCTTCTTCATTTATTTCATTAAACAAGGACTTTTCCTTGTCCATGATTAGTGCTTTCGTTACAAAAATGTCATTTTGATTCATTTCGTGTGTTGAGGCTTAAGTGTGTGAAGAATTCATGTTAGAGGTTTAATGGAATGTTATCAGCACCGAGAAAGGATTAAAAACAATTTTAATGCTTCCAATATTTCGTCTCCGTCACACAGACATCTTCAGGGATTACAAAAAAACCTTTTGTAACAACACACACACAAAGATAATACAATAGTAAGTGAAACTAAAGTCCTATCTAGGTGGTGTGCCCTCTATGGGCATTAGCAGGTGGCCTGGGATGTAAAGAGGGATCTCTGATAATTAATGTTTCCCAAATTTTGGGAAGTTAATTCAACCGTATTTGTTTAAATTCGGTTGATTCCTGAGTGCAGATGCAGATTCAAAGAAAAGTCTTTCTTTTTTGAATTTACTATTGTGGAGCATGGTGGTTTTTTTCCCCAGGAGATCCTGTGGGTTGTATCCAAAACATGGTCTGCAAGGCCAGATTGACCATAATCGTGATTGCAGATGTATGACTTGTGTTCTTCTAACCAGATTGTTGCTGATCTGCCTGCCTGTCCACAGTAAGCCAGTTTACAGGCACAAGGTACCCTATATACTCCAGGCACTGAGAGAGGAGGGAGCTGGTCTTTGGTGGAACGGATAAGGGTAGCACGTTTACGGTGGGGCTTAAAAGCTGTATGGACATTGTACTTTTTTAATGATCTGGCTATTTTTTCTGATGTACCACGGATGTAAGGTATGGTGATGGGCATTTCTGAAGTCCTTCTGAAGAGATGGTTGGGGAATGGGGAAGGACTTGATTATTTTTTTTAATTCTGTAGTTACTGTAGCCATTGGAAAGGAAGGTGTGTATATGTTTGAGTTCGGTTGAAAGGGCAGTTTCACTGGAACAAATATTGTGGGCTATATTGGTAAGAGTTTTAATAATGCCATATTGCTAAGAGGGGTGGTGGTGGGAGAGTTTGTGAATATGTATCTGCCTGTATGAATAGGTTTTCTATATACAGAGAAAGAATGATTACCATTAAGAAGGCATGTTGATAAGGTGTCTAGGAAGGGTAAACAATTCTTATTTTCCTTTTCCATCGTAAACTGGATTCTTGGATGTTGACTATTGAGATGAATGTGGAGGTGTTACACCTGATATCTTAGGAATATAGTATTCTCAGCTATCATGGTGTAACATGAGGAATAAATATCATAAATTAAAACCCCTGCATAAAAAATGAATTATTTAATGAAAAATTTCTTGCATCCAGTAAAATGTATGAAACGTAAGGGTTGTTGTTAAAATAGCTGATAAAGGAAGGAATGTATTATTATTGTAATATGACTTAAAAACGGAATTCTATCTAAATAAGTAGCTAACAAAGGAAAGTATAGATTAATATTGTAATACGATTAAAAATGAGAGAGTTGAGTAAATAAGTAGAAAGGGGTGAGTCATAAAAGACGTTATGTGAGAGATTAAGTTATTAAGTAGAATTCATAGAAAAAGTTTGAAAGGGGGTTAAGTCAGGCTAGCACAAGAAAAGCAAAGCTATCGCTTAGGGCTGATCCCTGGATCGAAACATTGAGAACGGGCTTGCCGATCAAATGATGTTTGGTGGGAAAACGCAACCCTAATTGGTCGATGATTAAAAAACAAGTAGAAGGAGGAGAAAGGAAGTAAGAAAAGGTGCCGTTAGGGGAGCAGCTATAAAAAGGTTGGTAACCCCCCCCCCCCAGGACCCTTTTTTGGATAGTCGCTTTTGGCCTTGGAGTTTGGTTTTGGTTCCGGTGGAGTTCACGGGGTTTTCCTGAGTGGCGACAGGGGTGATATCTCCTCGTCACAACACGGAAACGAAAGTGAGCGGGATTTCGATTCCCGTTTTCCCGAGTACGAAGCAAAGGAAAAATTGCCATAAAGTCCTGGAAAAGGAGGGATCTTCTTTGTTTCGACGCCAGTGATAACTACGCAAAGCAGAAAGCTGTAAAGAGATCGATGTCCTCGTTGCTAATAGTAGAGCAAATATATGTGTGTTAAAGTATTCCAGAGTTACGAGAAGTTATACCAGAGGTTCGTTTGGAAAAGAATAAAGGCCCATACGAAAAGCTCAAGAAAGGTACTGTAAATCATAACCTATGTTAGCTAGAAATTTGTCTGTGAAAAGTATCGTGATTCCAATATAGAACTGTTGAAGTTATACTAGGACTTTAGTATATGATAGAATGTGTTACGTGTAGATTGACTAGTGTTAAAGATTTATGAATGGTTAAGAGTCCTAAGGTATTTTTGCATGTCTATTATATTGCACAAGATATTTAAATGACATAATTGTGTGTTAGTGCAATTAACGGTATAACGGAATAGTGTGAATTAAGTAATTACGGATCCTAAGAATTGAATGCCTAATGTAATGTATAAAATAATTGAAATGTCACAAGTATGTGTTAGCAGTGAATGATTTGTTAATCTACTTCAGTATGAATAATCAGATAGTGTGAATTGATGTAATTTGTTCACATCAGGTGAATTTATGAATTAATGTGTATGGCGGCATAATCACAAATAGCCATATTGCTTGTAATAATTAAATGTTAGTCTATAAGTATTTTAGTTTAGTATTTGAATTGTACCATGTTTAGAAACTTAATAAACCTTCTGTTCAATGATAAAAGAGTTGTCTGATGTTGCTAATCCAATGCACCGCTTAAAATCATCATACCTAATCACCGGGAAATTTAATGTTGAGGAAAGAGATTAAGAGTCACGACTGCAATAATAATTAAATACTAAGAGATATTCGAGATTGACTTTCTCCCTATTTATGACAACATAAATGGTGCAGTTGATAACCACTTGAAAATATTGTGCTTAGTCACGCGGAAAATTTAAGTTGAGATTCGAGTTAAGTGTCATGACTGCAATAGTTACACTTTCAGATATATTTGAGTTCTTTCTCCTTGTTTATGTATGTAATATCCTAAGCTAAATATCCCAAAAGGCGCAGTATAAATACAAATATTAGGGGTACTACGGGGAGCAATAACTTAGATATTGGTATAAGTTTTGGTAAAATCTCGGGCATAGAAGTTAGAAGAATATAGATAAAAGGAATTTGTAAGATTAGAGTAGAAATCGTAAAATGGGACACAACAGAGGGAATCTAATGTGTGTGGGCCATGAGGCCAAATAGAGAGAACACCGAATTTAAACAAATACGGTTGCATTAAACTTCCCAAAATTTGTGAAACATTAATTATCAGAGATCCCTCTTTACATCCTAGAAAACCTGCTAATGCCCATAGAGGGCACACCACCCAGATAGGACTTTAGTTTCACTTACTATTGTATTATATTTGCGTGTGTGTTGTTACAAAAGGTTTTTTGTAGTCCCTGAAGATATCTCTGTGACGGAGACATAATGTTGGAAGTATTAAAATTGTTTTTAATCCTTTCTCAGTGCTGATAATATTCCATTAAACCTCCAACATGAATTTGATTCATTTCATCTATCCACAGCACTAATAAGTTTTCAATTTTTTTCCCTTACTCCACTCCTTGAATACAATGTTCTTGACACTTTTGCATTAACATCTCCTGCATGTGAAAACTTTTCATTATATGTGTTGATTATTATTGTTGAAACTGTAGGAGTTAACTTTAATTCTTTACACGCATCAGAATAAGATTCACTTGATTTGATCACCAAATCACTTCCATTTTTTCCTCAGTGGTAAGTTATTTTGTGTTTTTTTTTAAACTAAGGAAAACACTGAATTGGCTCTGTGTTTAGAACAAATTTTTTTAATTTTTAATTCTTTAAATACTAATATTGTTAAAAGTTTCACTTTTTTCCCACCTCTAGAAGTCCTTATAACATGTTTCATGGAGGACCAAAATGTTAAAAAAAGCTTTTGTAATATCTACTCTTCTCCCTATGCTGTTGTGCTATAGAATAAAACACAAAAGATAATCATTAACTATAAATTATATATTTAGTTTAATCTTTTATCCAAGTGTAAGCAAACAAAGTTTGCGCCTGAAGTATCTTCAGGACTGGGGCAACTCGTAGCAAAGGTGGACAAAGCTTCACATCACTTGCCTTAGTATCCTATAATGCAAAGCACATCTCTTTGCAGACATGTATAATGCTATGCCATATGGGAAGGATCACTACCCAGACCGGTATCAATCTTTATTTCGGTCTCTTTAGTGGAATCCAGATCCAGAGGTGATACCAAGGTTGAAGCAATGCAGAAGTCATGTTTGCCTATACTAGTTGCCAAAAGGTGTCGCACCTTATTATTAAATTACTCTGGATTAAAGAAAGATAGGAAGTTTTTTTTACACTTGTTTAGACTATAAATTGTATATTTAGTTGAATCCTTTATCCAAGTGTAGAAAATTTATTTTGCACTTGGTTAGACTATAATAAATTTAGTTTAATCCTTTATCCAAGTGTGAGCAAACAAAGTTTGCACCTGAAAATATCTTCAGGACTGAGAAAAGGTAGTGCAACTTGTAGCAAAGGTGGACCAAGCTAACTTCAGTCCTATCTCAGTATCTCCCATAATGCAAAACGTATCTCCTTGCAGATATGTATAATGTTATGCACATCAGGGGAAAGGCCAATATCCTGACCGGTTTCGACCTTTATTGAGGTCTTGTCAGTGGGAGCCAGGCCCAGAGGTAGAGATACCAAGGCAGAAGCAGTGGAGAGGTCATCTTTACCTATAGGAGTTGCCAAAAGGTGTGCCACCTTATTATTAAATTACTCTGGATTTAGAGAAAGATGTTGAAAGTTTATTTTCACGAGACCTCAATAAAGGTCGAAACTGGTCTGGGTAGTGGCCCTTCCCTTAATGCATAACATTATACATCTCTGCAAGGAGCTGTATTTTGCATTATGGGAGATACTGAGATAGGAGTGATGATAGCTTGGTCCACCTTTGCTCCGAGTTGCTTGGTGTTGCACTACCTTTCCTCAGTCCTGAAGATATTTTCAGGTGCAAACTTTGTTTGCTCACACTTGGATAAAGGATTAAACTAAATTTATTATAGTCTAACCAAGTGCAAAATAAACTTTCAACATCTTTCTCTAAATCCAGAGTAATTTAATAATAAGGTGGCACACCTTTTGGCAACTCCTATAGGTAAAGATGACCTCTCCATTGCATCTGCCTTGGTATCTCCACCTCTGGGCCTGGCTCCCACTGACATGACCTCAATAAAGGTCGAAACCGGTCTGGGTAGTGGCCCTTCCCTTAATGCATAACATTATACATATCCCCAAGGAGATGTGTTTTGCATTATGAGAGATACTGAGATAAGAGTGATGATAGCTTGGTCCACCTTTGCTCCGAGTTGCCTGGTGTTGCACTACCTTTCCTCAGTCCTTAAGATATTTTCAGGCGCAAACTTTGTTTGCTCACACTTGGATAAAGGATTAAACTAGATTTATTATATCCAAGTGTAAGCAAACAAAGTTTGCGCCTGAAGTATCTTCAGGACTGGAGCAACTCGTAGCAAAGGTGGACAAAGCTTCACTTATAGGTAAACATGACTTCTGCATTGCTTCAACCTTGGTATCACCTCTGGGTCTGGCTCCCACTGAAGAGACCTCAATAAAGTTCGGAACCGGTCTGGGTAGTGACTCTTCCAATAATGCATAGCATTATACATGTCTACAAGGAGATGTGCTTTGCATTATGCACATCTTCTTGCACATCTATGCTAAGGCAATTGATGTGAAGCTTTGTCCACCTTTACTACGAGTTGCTCCAGTCCTGAAGATACTTTGGACGCAAACTTTGTTTGCTTATACTTGGATAAAGGATTAAACTAAATATATAATTTATAGTCTAACCAAGTAGGAAAAAACTTCCAATAATCATGAACTCTGCTGACCTGCTGTATTTGTGCTTTTGTTTTTTTTTTTTATTTTTTGCTGTTGATTTTGAAATTTTCATGAATTTAAATCTTAAATAGAGGAAATGTAAAATATAAGGCCTTTCTGTATTTATTTTGGAATTCTTGAGATTTTTCTGGGATTCCTTTGTAGGAATGAATGTATGGATAGATAGGTGGCCTTGATTCAACCACATATTGACTACTGTGCACAGATATGGTTACTTGGTTTTCATTTGGTTTTAGGAGATGTTAAAAAGGACCGAAAGGCAGTTGTCTAAAGTAGTTTCTGATCTCTGGAATGTTGAATATGAAGAAAGGTTGAGAAGATCCAATTTACAGAGTCTCTTGGATAGAATGAAGAGGGGTGATATAGTAGAGAAGTGCAAGTTGGTAAGGGGTTGTTAGAATTAACAGTGAAGAGGTTTTTCATAAAATGGTGGGAGATTGGGAGGGAGGGGGGAAGAAGTCATCTCTGGAAGTTGTACAAGGAGGATGTGGACTGGTGTACGTTCCAGTGGATTTGTTTACTGCAATCAAGATTAGGGTCAATATCCATGAATTGTTTTAAAATTTCAGCAGCTTGAAACAATGATTCATATCGTTTTAAAATTACGTCCTCCATTAGTACATTTTCTTCTGCATCGCAATCATTTTGTTCTTCATATACTCATTCACTGCTGTTAATGAGGTCATCATCATCATTCAATTCTTCTGAAAGCAAGTTTAATAATTCCCTAATATTTACTGAATGAGGCAAGAGTTTGCACTATTACCTCATTCAGTCCAAAATTGCATGCACTTTTGATTGTTCTTATCACCAGACTCATATCCCTGAATTCTTTTTTATATTTTTAAAAAGATATTCTTTTTATTTATGCTCACAGTATGTGGTACGGTATGTTGTACATTCACATTCTTAGGAAGTCATGTGCTTCATTTGAAATTGTAAGGCAATTCTTGTCAAAAATACTGTAAATTATTTCCTTTAGGGATATAGTATATTGGTAGAGCATCTGCCTTGCATGTGGAAGGTCTGGGTTCGATACCCAGCAATTTTTTTTTTTTTTTTTTTTTGCCAGCCTGGTTGGCTGAGTGGTTAGTGTATCCACTCTCCAGCCAAAAGGCTGAAGGTTTGAATCCTTCCATGGGCATGGATGTTTGTGATTGTCTGTGAAAATACTAGTCGCAGTGGTCAGCAGTAGATGGCATTGGTGTAGATGATGATGGAGTAGTGGTTCGGTGTAGTTGGTGGATTTGAGTGATGGAGAGTTGTAGAGAAGGCACCCTCCCTGGGTATCGAACCCTCGATGAGTCTTTGGACTCCTTGGAGGTGTCACATAATAATAATAATAATAATAATTTGATGTTAGAGTTGTGTCTCTGCTTATTTTGCTTAAAACTGGAATTTGCTTGTCAGTATATTATGTCCCTTCCACATGGTACTGGCACAAAATTTTCAGTATATATGACAGACTAGCCTGAATGCCTTCAGTTAAATTTTATTTGTAAAATTGTTATTCGTAACTGTTTTAATGATATAGAAAATCTCAAATGCCATTCTGATATAAATCTTTATTTGCTTTTGAAAATAGCATCTTTGTAGTGCTATTGGAAAAATGATGATACGTTTCACCATTTGATTGGAAAAGGCCTAAGTTCGATTGTCATTATGACAAGTGGAATTTTTATATGGGTTTTTTCAATTGAAAGTGAGTTAACCAATATCATATGGCGGTAGCAGGGTTTTTTCTCGTGGAAACTGGTTTTTCCTTCTGCATACAGACAAATCGGCTTTGAGAATACATGCAATTTACAGACAAAAAATACTAGTAGTGGTGGTGGTGGGCAGTAGATGGCATTGGTGTAAATGATGATGATAGTGGCAGTTCACTGTAGTTGGTAGATAAGTGATGGGGGCGGCAGGCCCCTTGGCCCCCTCCCTGGGTGTGCCAATGTTCTGCACTCATGTACTATGTCCTGAACAGATGTGACCACACATTTTCGACAACTTCAAAATTTGAAAGGGGATTTTATTATAGATGCATTTAGTTAGACACCGTGTTTGGCTCTACAATAAAACTTAATTTTGCTTGCTTGTATGCTATGTAGTGTCTGTCGAAAGGTGTTTTTCATTATGCAAGGTCATTTTCATTCTAGATGTCTCTAATTATACTTGTTGCTAAATATAGTATATAAATATAGTAAATACTGTGTATTTAGTGATACACAAATACTATGCCTTATGTCCAAGTTATGAACAGTCCAAAAAGTTTCATTGAGACTAGAATGAATTGTGCATGTTTAAGGGAATTTTTAAGCCATGTTAAATAAATTGTGGTATCAAACCATTTAAAGTGATTGATTCCTGTCTGTAGAGACTGTTTACTTCACATCAGTGCCTCAATATTCCATAATGCAAAAGCACACTTCCTTTTCGACCTGTCTATTGATATGCATTATGGGAAGGGTTTTCTCTGTTGTCGAATATTGCTCACCAGTGTGGCTAAATAGCACACATGTTAATCTTGTTGATAACCAACTAAATAATACAATGAGACTTATTTCTGGCACAATCAAATCATTACCCACACACTGACTCCTGGTTCTTAGCAACATTGTTCCACCAAGTCTGCGCAGGGCCAAAGCTCTTTTACAGGAGTATAAGAAAATCCTGGAGAACACAGCCCTGCCAATACACTTAGATCTCCCAGATTTAAGTATACAACGATGGAGATCGAGACATCCACCACTACAATTAACCCAACAATTATTACAATCTAACTTTTACTTGAAGCAAAAGTGACAAGAATAGTGGGAGGGGCGAGGCAGATGATATTACAAAATATCTTCTCAACAAATTATAAGAAAATTTTAATGCTTGCTCTAACCTTCCATGAAAATTCTGGACTCAGCTTAATAGAATACGAACTGGTCATGGTGTTTGTGCAGATATGCTTTTTAAATGAGGTAAATGACTGTCCCCACATTGTGATTGTGGAGCTCAAAGACAAACTGTGGACCATATTATGACCCAATGTTATCTTAGAGCTTATTCAGGAGACAAATCAGATTTTTTAAGTGCCACTCCCAAAGCTATGAACTATTTGACTAATATAACCTTTTAATTTTATTGGGTTTTAAAATGACTTTTAACTTTATTTGCTTTTAAAATGACAGTCTATTGTACTGCACGTTTTGTTATTTATGCCATACAAATAAATAAATAAATAAATGGGAAGGGTTTCTACAGTTTTGATCTTTATTGGGATCTCATCAGTGGGAGCCAGACCCAGAAAGATACCAAGGTTGATTTAATGTAAAAGTCCGAGTGCCAAGAATATAATTCTTGGCACTCGGATTATAATATAATTTCTTGGCAAGTATAATTCACTTTATAACCAAGTGAAACAAAAACTTTCCACAGGTGAAGTGAGTCTGTGAAGGGAAGGGTTTTCTATCAGCTGAATTGCTCTCAAGCCAAATTCATAAAGAATTTTTAGAGAAGTTTTAGGGTGCATCACCCGAATGTGTGAACAGTATTCTCAGGATTGATGGATTTGCAATTTATATAGGGTTGATAATGAATTAACCTTCTTCTTGAATGCCTAGTTTTTCAGAGACTGAGGATGCTATTGATGTAATGTGTTTATGCTAGGAGAGGCTGGAGATTAATATCAGTCTAAAGAGAGAGAGAGATCCCTTTTATGAGAGACATGGCAGGACTGTGTTTTGGTGGCATTGAAGGTAAAAGTATGTTATCCTTGTCCCACTGAAGGATGATGGTATGAAGATTAATGTTTCAGCATTGGTTGCAGATCTTGAAGCTCAGGATGTCTGAGAATTAAATGGTTTGTCTAAAGAGTAAGATGAATGGAGTGTGCTATCATCACACTCTATTCATCATTAATGAATGGAGTGTGATCATTAATGGATATCATTAATGATGATTGAGAGTAGGTCATTTATATATATGAGAAAGAGGGCAAGTGATAGAATGGAGCTCTGAGGAATTCTTGCATTAGTGACGAAGAGCTCAAAAAGTACCATCCACTATGATATGCAGTGAATGACCAGATAGAAAACTGGCTATCCAGAGGATGGCCAGCAGACTGAAGTAAGGCAGTTTGCAAAACAGGCCTCATCGCCAAACATGATTAAAAGAAAGCTCTGGAAATGTCAAGGGCAATGGTGAGCAACCCTTTGTGTTCTATTTGCCATATTTAAATTGTTCTGCCTTTCTCAGATTTCTGATATTTTATTTCTGACTCCATAGTAGTGGAAGGAATGCATTTCTCAGTGTTTGTACTTATCGTTGTAATGGTCCATACATTGTGTGGTCACTTTGATGTGATACCATCGTTGTCAAATTCCTGATTTATAAGATCAGGAATTTCCATGATAGATGATGATGTGATATTATGATATTACCACACAATAAATTTGTATTATTATTACCATCCTATGGATTGATCTTCTCCCAAAATAATGTGATATGTCAGAACTTCAGTATTGACAGATCCTATATTTTGCTATTTTAATACACTTAGAAATGCATCCACATAGATCTCGGTCTTCTGGGCCTTTTTCTCATATGGGATAGGTAAGATTAGTGAAACAATACTTGTTTCACTAATCTTACCTATCCCTTCTGTTTAAGTGACAATACTACTGTTGGATCCTACTTCTTCTCAATCTATACTTTGGATCCGATATATAGTTATCAGGATGTTCTTAACTAGTTGATAGGTTGCAAGTTGGTTTCTAATTCAAATATAAAGAAAGTTTATATTTAAAGACTGCGCCACTTTATATCTGAATTAGTTCAAGAATTGAAGAAAAACCAACTCTCAATTACCTTTCCTTTATATGTTGTTATTATATATACTGGCCGAGTATATTTAACTTACTTAATTTACCCGCTTTAGTTCGAATATTTTATGAATGGTGCAGTAAAAGAGATTCAGGCAAAATACAACCTTGATTAACAAAAACAAACATTTAATTTTAGAATCACAAATTTTACACTTAAGTTCAAATCAGTAATTAAGATATCACAAACATTTTAGCTTCTCTGATAAGTTCAATCATACAGACTCAGACAAAGGTAAATCTGTTCTCTATAATACAGTCTTCTCACAGTTCCTTAAATTCCAAAATACAATAAAAATTACAGTAATACCTCTTCACAAACAAACATCTTTAATTTTACACTTCAGCTAATTCTCTGCAATAGTTACTGTAAGTATAGGGAAATTCTAGGATGAAACTCTCACACTTCTCTGTATAGGAATATTAATGGTTGGAATAATCTTACCGATAATCTTCTTTCTTCATCAACTTACAAACACTTTTTATAACCGTAAACATTTTAAACAGTATACAGCACTCATTAAAATAAATCTTCTAAGCAATAACTGAATTAATCATCAGTCACAATACACATAAACAAACGTTCTTGCATGAAGCACATGAAGAATGATCACTCATGAACTAAGGTAACACAATAATCCCTTAACTTGAGGTTTTATATGCACAGTTGTTCATTCCTCCGGCATTCATGTGCTTCTTTAATTCTTTAGGCACTATAATTCTAAACACAGCTAACGGTAAACTTCAACTTTACAGCCTCTACTATTCTCTAGTTACTCTGTGCTATGCTTAAAGATTCCGTGTGTCCTTGAAAGGTCGGTCTTAAAATCAAATCTCAACTATAGTATTGCTAGTCATTTAGTAGTCACTCAGCTGTCTTCCATAGCTATAATTGTTATTCTACAACTTATTAGCTAACTGCTTCTCGACTAGTAGACTTGACTTAGCTACTTGAGTGATTCGCCAACTTGCTATTACTGCACTCTGATTCCCCGAATGCTGAATGCTCTGATTCCAACCGAATGCCAATCCTTTCTCTCTTCTCTGGCTATTTTTTTTTTTAGTATACAGTGTTCTTCCTTTTTATATCCATTCTTCCTGCCTAAATTGTTCTCGTGATTTCTTTGACTAAAACTCTTTTTAATAAACCTTCAACATTCTCCCTCACGCTCTGTTCCAAACTCGTGCAAGCTATCTAACATACGTTTCCATGACAACAAAACAAAACAACATAATAAAATTGAGGTATTGCATAACGCTAAACTTCTACAAATAGGAATAAATAAAGAATATTTACATTTCAATTAATGCACAGTTAAAATATCAAATACAAATTCTTATAATATTAACATAGTAATAAATAAAATAGCTTAATAATATTTAATACAGTCTTTTCATTATTAATACATATATCTTTGGTTAATTAATTAAATATTAGATAAAATTAAGGTAGTTATATGAATATTAAATTATAAAATAAGTTATTTACATTAATGTTTACAAGTCTAGCCTTTGTGATGGAAAATCATGTTGGATTCTGAAGCAAATAATAATTACTTAAATCTCTATATATTCAGAATCCAATACTACTTTATGTCAACTCTGCTCACATATTCCTAATGCTAAGAAAATCTCCTATAAATATAAATAATATAAAAACATAAAATGTGTTTTTATATTAAATTATTTATTCTTTATGTAATTTGCTTGTGTAGTCAGATTATTATGTTTTTTTAATTAGGTTATCATCATCACATCAACCTCCCTGAAGTCAGCACACTCGTCATGGAAGGTCCACTTAACTAACAACATATTTATCATGTTAAACTTCGTAACATTCCTATCATCCACAGTACATTCTGATAATGCATTCCACCCACCCACAACTTCATATAAAAAACTTACTCCTGACACCCTTCTTCAATGTACTTTTACATAGCTTGGAGGATGGACTCGTTGTTGTTACCCTCTCATCTTCCACCTTTTTTATACTCTCCTCTGTATTAATCCATTAAAAAACCACAGTGATACTCTCCTAAGCACAGTGACATGTATAAGAAGAGCTCCTGATTGGGATAAGTTTTCTAGGAATAATTAAATATATATGCATAATTTTTTGAGTAAGAGAGTCTGTAAACGTGGTGCGCTATCAGTTTTATTAGTGTGGGGGATTTTTTTTGCCAAAACTTAATTACGAAATCGTTATTATTAGACTTAGTAACCTGCAAAAAATGACGGCAGCATTGTCATTCCATGACTTCAATTTAGATTTCAGTCGTTTTGTTAAGTGTGAGGTCTGTTATATGTATTCTTTCGATTACATAAATGATTTGTGGATATTTGGTGAGGATGGAAGGAGAATGTGTGCAAAGTGTGACCTGAACGAGGAATTCATGAATGCAAATATGAAATTAATGACAGAAAGTGTTAGTAGCGAGATTGTCGCAGGGAAAATGGGTGCACATTTGAAAGAGAAGGATGGTGAGAAAGAGAGGCAAAAAAGTGTTAAAAAATCAGTAAAAAAAAGAGCGATTTGAAAACCGTAACGGATGTTAAAAGGGACGAAAGTGAGGTGAGAGTGGTGGAAGGAAATGAAATTGAGAGAACAAATGAAACTAGAAATGGCGTGATGCAGAAATCAAAAGTGAAAAAAATCGAAAGAATGGATGATAGCAAAAAAAGAATGAATGATAGCGAAAGTTCGACGCATGTTGTACTGAAAGAACAGAAACAAAGAAAGATGAATGAGTGTGAAAATGGGAAGAATGATAGCGAAAGTTGGACGCATGTTGGACCGAAAGTACGGAAACAAAGAAGGATGAATGAGAGTGAAAGTGAGAAGAGGGGGTTGAGAGTTAGAAAGATTGAATGATAGAGAGAATGTGTCGAGAGATTCGGAAGTTGAATTGGATTGGATGAGGCAAGAAATGAAATGGATGCGGAATGAAATTAAGAAATTTCAGGTCAAAACTATTAAAATAAATAATGATGGAATTGAAAGAGTTAATGAAAGATGAGCGAGTGGTGTTGTATGGCGACTCCATTATTAAAGATGTGCTGGAGGATAGACTGCATATGGTATGTTTTCCAGGCGCTAAAATGAGTAGAGTGATTGAGGCATTGGATATGAGGCAATCAAATCATTCATACTTATTAATAGTATTAATAAGTATGAATGATTTGAGAGAGGACAAAGAGTGTGTCAGAATGGATATCAGGAGGCTGCTTAGAAGAATTAAAGAGAATAGTGTGACAGGAAGGGTAGTTAGCGTGTTGCCTAGGTATGACTGTGGTGAAATGAGGCGGAGAGCAAGGATTATGAATAATATGCTGGCTGAAATGTGTGAGGAGACGAGAGTACAGTTTGTTAATGTGTGGAATGAGTTTGAGGGACGAAGTGAGCTGTATGGGAGCGATGGACTGCATTTGAGTGGTTATGGTGTGAGTCGCTTGGAGAGACTGCTGCTGGAAGGTAGAGAAGTGAATTGAGAGAATGAATCGGATCGAGTGAGAAGTGATGTGGAAGAGTTGGAGAGTAAGACTGGAGAGATTGAAGAGGTGGTTATGAATGTGGAAGTGAGTGGTATGAGTATAGAAAATGAGAGAATGGGTGTACAAGAGGAGCAGGGAAATGGGGAAGCTCAAGGTGGACATGGGGTACACAGCATGAGAAAGGTGGATGCTCCAAGAGGAGGTGAGCATGTGTAGGCAGGAATGGGATGACCAGGGATCAAGAGGAAACAATTGGAATTGAAAAGAGTTTTAAAATGAAGCAGAAAGGGAAATAGCCCCAGTCGAGCATGGAGAGATCACATCGAGTGAGTGGTAGTATCAGTGGAACTAGCTGTATATCCAGGAATGAGCTGTTGTGTTTGTATACAAATGCTAGAAGTATAAGAAACAAGGCAGATGAAATGGTTGCACTAATTGCGTCTGTTCACCCAAAGATTGTCAGAATAAGTGAAACATGGTTGGAAGAGGATGACATCTTGACAGGAATAGAGATGGAAGGGTATGATGTGTTTCATGAGGACAGAGGGGGTAAAAAGGAAGGGGGTGCTATTGATGATAGAGAAAGAGTTTTGTCCATATAAATGGAGATGCAAGAGGGAAATAGTGCCAGTGGTTTTGAGGCAATATGGTGTGAGATAGAGGTGAATTGAATCAAATACTTGGTGGGATGTTGTTATAGACCAGGTAATGTGGATGGTGGTGATAATGAAATGTACGATCAAATTAGCCAAGTAAATAAGAAAAGGGTGATTTTAATTATAGCAATATAGACTGGAATGATGAGATAGCAACTGGAAGTAAAGAAAATAAGTTTCTTGAGTTTTTGAGGGATAACTACCTCAGACAGTATGTAACAGAGGGCACACGAGGATTGAGGGTCTTGGATTTGGTCATCTCATCAGAGGTTGTAATTATAAATGAGGTCTCAAATCATTCACCAATTGGTGAGAGTGACCATGAGGTTATTACCTGGGTAGTTGCCAGCAGTGCGAGGACCTCTGTGAGAAAAGGGTATGTGTGGAACTACAAGGGGAGGCGGGGAGTTATTATGAAGAGCTCAGGAGACAGCTTACGGGTGTAGCATGGAATGAGGAGTTAGCTGGAAAAGAGATCAAATGCAGTTTGGGGGGTTTTCAAAAACTGTTTAGTAGATGCAATGTCTAAATGTATTCCAAGGGTGAGAAGGTTAAATAAGGTGGGTGCGAGATGGAAGAATAAAGAGATTAAGTATGCGATACAGAGAAAAAGGGCATTGTGGAGGCAGCATAAGAGAAGTGGAAATAACCAATTCCATGAGGTCTACAAAGACCAAGCAAGGAGGGGGCGTGGTTGGTGAGGGTAGCTAAAGAGAGGTATGAACAGCAGTTGGCTAATGAAGCCAAAAAAGAATCCTAAGGAGTTCTTTCGATATGTAGCCAGCAAAAGAAAGAATAATTATGGAAGGATGACATTGATTGTAGAAAATGGTATAAAGACAGCTGCAGAATGTGTGGTGGAGATACTTAATGAGCAGTTCATAAAGATCTTTCAATCTTGTGAATGTGACATTCATGGAGGCATTGAGAGCAGTTGATGATGGGGAGGAGAGACTGACTGTAAGGTGAGCAAGAGGTGTATGGGGAGTTGATTTAACTAGATGTTAACAAGGCTGTGGGACTTGATGATATATCACCACATATTTTGAAAGAATGTGCCAGGGAGTTGACATCTGCCTTGACATATTTTTTTAATATGAGTCTTGCACTCGGTCAAGTTCCTAAGGAGTGCAAGGAGGGCAAGATTGTGCCACTTCATAAAGGAGGCGATCAAACTCAAGCATCAAACTATAGGCCTATCTGTGTGTCAGGTGTTGCGGTTAAGTTGTTGGAGAAGCTTGTGAGAACTAGGATCCAGAGTTGGCTTGGTAACAATGGTATTATCTTTGATGGACAGCATGGATTTGCTAAAGGGAGGTCATGTTTTAGTAATCTACTTACTTATTATAATAAAGTGACTGATTCCTTGGACAGAGGAGAAGGATACACAGTAATATACTTGGATTTTGCAAAGGCTTTTGATAGAGTACCTCATGATAAGCTAACAGTCAAACTAGAGCAAATGGGGTTGAATATTAGACTAGTGCATTGGATTGGAGACTGACTATCTGATAGGTATCAACAAGTTGTGTATATGGTAGCGATATCCATGAAAAGGAAAGTCGCTCATGGAGTGCCTCAGGGGTCTGTTTTATGTCCATTGCTGTTTAACTTGTATATTAAAGATATAGGTGAAGATTTGGATGGAGATATTCAGTTATTTGCAGATGATACAAAGTTGGGACGAACCATGAAGTGTAGTGAAGATGTTGTGGCCTTACAGGAAGACTTTAATAGATTGAGTGATTGGGCATGGAAATAGGGATGTGAGTTCAATGTTGCAAAATGTAAGGTTTTAAAATTTGGAAATTTTAATTCCAAAGATGGGATGCAGAATTTATGCTTGGTGAGAATATAATTTTTGAGGTAGAGGAAATAAGAGATCTGGGGGTGATAGTCGATAAGGATCTAAAATTTAGGGGACACCGCCAAAATTGTGAAGACAACACAAAGGCTTCTGGGAGTGATGTGGAGGACACCGACGTGTAGAAGTAGGGAGATTCTTGTTCCGTCGTATAACGCTTTGATTAGGCCACACATGGACTATTGTGCCCAGATTTGGTCACCGGGTTTTTACAAGGATGAAGAGATGTTGGAAAGGGTGAAAATGAGACTGACTAAGGTGGTTTCTGACCTCTGGAATGTCGAGTATGAGGAAAGATTGAGAAGATGTAATTTGCAGAGTCTGGTGGACAGGACGAAGAGGGGAGATATAATAGAGACCTACAAGTTGGTAAGGGGTTGTTATAGGATCAATGCTGGAGAAGTTTTACAGAGAATAGTGGGAGATCAAGGGAGAACCAGAGGTCATCCCTGGAAACTGTATAAAGAGGGTGTGAGTAGGGGAGTGAGAGGCACGTTTTTTCGTGTAGAGTTGTGAATGATTGGAATGCCTTGCCTCAGAATGTGGTGTCTACAAAGAGTTGAATGTGTTTAAAACACGGTATTATGAGCTGTGTGTGTGTGCGTGTGATAAAAGAACCTTCCAGATGAGTCTTTGACTCCATGAGGTCTTGGGGTGGTAATAATAACAATAATAAAATTCTCTCGCTCACTTAAACATTTTGATCATATGACATCTTTTTGCCTGTTCACCAAACTGTGCAATTGACATTCCCTCATCCTCTTCCTATAACCAACATTTCAGAGTCCTGATATTGCCTTGGTCACTTATCTCTGGATCTTCTCCAGTGCTTCCACATCACAATAAAAAGTAGACAACCAAATCTGTAGACAACCATAGTAGCCCATATATGGTCTGACTGATGCCTTATACAATGTCAATATATTCTGCATTATTGCAGTAATGTGATGTTGTCTTTGAAATAGTTGCAGTGTGCTTTCTAAACTTTCATCCACTGCCAACCATACTCCCCCCCCCCCGATCTTGAACATCATTCACCTCTTGAAGTACATGTCTAACATATCGCTGCAAAATCTTACACTTCTTAATATGTGCTTACATTTATTACACTTTACCTTGCACTTGTTAATAAAGAAGTGCATATCAACAGATGGAAAGTTCTAACACATGTAGAGTTTTCCCTAGATTTTTCACGGTTGATATGCTAGGACAATTGTTAAATGTGTACATCCAAAAAATGTTTAAAGAATTATTAGAATTAACACATTACAGTGTGCGAAAAAGTGTGATGATGTTATGACTTTCCAGAAATGAGAACAGTGTCACCAGAAGTAATCAGAAAATGGATGCTAGTGGTGGCAACAATGAAAGAAGTCAAGTAGAAGAGTTAATGAAAATAAACTCTTACCTAAGTTAATCTCTTCTTTAAACGTATGGAGGACGTCTAAAAATAGATTAACGAATGTAAATGAAAAGGAGCTTAATTAGGAAGCAAGTATCCAAGGATAATATGGTGGCTTTCTATGGAGATTCAGTCATTAAAGGTGTGATAAATAATAAGGTCCATAAAGATGTCTTTTCCACTTGGTACAAATATCTGATGCTTTGCATGGGAGGAAAGAATGGGGATCAGAATTAGGGGTAGTAGTGGACACAAATGACTTGGATAGTTAGACAAACAATGAAGAAAACAATTTGAAATTGTTGCAGCTGGTGAAGAATAATAGTGTCATTGTGAAAGTGGTTAGTTTGTTACCCAGATATGATAGTGAACTGAGAAGGAGAGCAATGATACTGAATGACAAGATGGCTGAATTGTGTCAAGCAAAAACTTTTCAAATTGTGAATGTATGGAGTGAATTTGAAGGGAAGTTAGAATGCTATAAAGTTGATGAATTGCATTTGAATGTTTTTATGCAGCTTCCACTGATGAAAGTTTATTTGTAAACTTATAGTACATTCGTATCATGGTGGGCTGAGGATTTTTTCTCTATTTTTTTTTTGTATTTTTGTTTATTTTTTACATGATAAAGAAACCCTGCTCTAGAGAGACCAAACATGAAACTTTTTCAAGCCACTTCAGGCCTCCAATAAGCCACGGTGGTTGTGGTCTTACAAGTTTCTTACTTGGTTTTTGCTGCCTGTGTGTGTGTGTGTGTGTGTGTGTGTGTGTGTGTGTGTGTGTGTGTGTGTGTGTGTGTGTGTGTGTGTGTTACAGATCTCATTTTGTACTCCTAGTCAATGTCTTTAACTGGTAATTAGCTTACGGAATTAACAACGCATATGAAGGATATTAATTAAAGGCAACTTTAATGAATAACTTCTATATTTCGGCAACGTCACATTGCCATCTTCAGGAACATAAAAATATGGTATGTGCACGCAGGCATTAACAAAAGCAAATGAGGAAGAAGGCAAGAAACTAATATTGTTCCTAAAGTCCTAAGGTGCCCTCTGGCAGGCTAATTTTGTTGTCTTGACCGTTGGGCTGAAGTTCTCATAATGTAAGTCTCCCAAATTTGGGGTAGTTTCATGCACCCAAATTTGTTGAGGTTTGGAACGTTTTTTAGGGCTGCTGATGATTCCTTGAATAATCTTTTGTACTTAAACTTGCTGTGGTGTATTATTTTAGTTTTCTTCCAACGAATTCTATGGTAGGTATCTAAGGCATGGTCTGCCAACCCAGAGTGGCTGTACTGGTGAAACCGGATGTAGTCTTTGTGTTCTGAAATCCTGATATTTGCTGTCCTGCCTGTTTGTCCAAAGTAGGATAATTTGCAGCTGCAAGGGACCTGGTATACACCAGGTAGGTCTAGGGGAAGTGGTTGGTCTTTGGTAGAACGGATAAGGGATGCCAACTTTTTATATGGTCTGTAACAAGAAGTAAGGTCATATTTTTTTGAGGATATTGGTTATTTTCTCAGATGTAGGGGATGGTGATAGATTGGTGTAATCTTTATTGTGGAGGGGGGGAGGGGGTGTTGTGGTTTACTGGTTTTAGTATTTTTTGGGGGTTATAGCCATTGGCTAAGAACGTATTGTGGATGTGGTTTAGTTCAGTAGTTAGGGCCTTGTCATCTGAGCAGATTAATTTTGCCCTGTTATATAGTGTTTTTATAACCCCATATTGTTGTGAGGGGGGGGGGATTGCTGGTGAATGTATCTGCCAGTATGGGTGGGTTTTCTGTAAACAGAGAAAACCAAAGATCCATCGAACTGAAGAGTGATTAAAGTGTCTGGGAAGGGGAGGGTGTTGTTTTCTTCTTTTTCTAAGGTGAACTGGACTCTGGGGTGTTGGTTGTTTAAGTGTGTTAGGAAGGAGTGGAGTGTATCTGAGCCATGTGGCCAAATAGCGAACACATCATCGATGTATTGAAGCCAAATAGTGAGTTTTTGGGAGGCAGAGTTTAAGGCTTTCTCCTCAAAGGTCTCCATAAAGAAATTGGCCGAGGGTGGGGGAAAGTGGTGAACCCATGGATGTCTCCTCTATCTGTTTGTAGAATTTTCCTTGCCAAACGAAATAGCCTGAGTTCATTGTGAACTGAGATAGTGCTGAGATATCGGGAGGAAACTTGGCTTGGATGCGGTCTAGGGTTTCTTTGAGTGGGACATTAGTGAATAGGGAGGAGACATCAAAACTGACCATTATGTCAGTGTGTCGGAGTGAGAGGTTTTCTATACTGAATTAAGAGTGGGCTGAGTTTTTTATGTGTGATGGTATGTTGCCAGTATAGTGTGTGAGCATTTTGGCTAAATGTTTGGCTAATTTATATTTGGGGGAATCAATGCTATCCACTATGGGACGTAATGGCACATTTTGTTTATGTATTTTTGGGAGTCCATATAATCGGGGGGGGGGGGGGGGGGTCTAGAGTTATAAGGTTTTAATTTGTTAGTGACTTCCACAAGCCAAGAAGTGACTTTCTTAAGGAGTCTGTAGAGAGTTCTAATCTGAGAGCTGGTAGAATTATATTCAATAGGGAGGTAAGTAGTACGGTCTAGTACTAAAGCATTAAGCTTACCTTTGTAGTACTTTTGATTGAGCACCACAGTGGCGTTTCCCATATCCGCTTTGGTGATTACTATTTTTTTGTTTTTCTTTATTTCTAGTAGGGCTGCATATTCGTCTTTGGATAAGTTGGTTTTTGGAGGTTTTGCTTTGGTGAGAACACCGGCTACATCCAGTGTGACATTGTTGGCGATATGGTTAGGAAGGTTGCGAATCCCTCGTTCTATTTGGATCATGATTTCCTCGGCAGGTATTCTTTTAGGAGCTAGGGCGAAATTGTGGCCACGTAATAGTGCGGTGAGTGCTTCAGGCTTTAAAACTACAGACAAGAGGTTGACTACAGTGTTGAGTGGTCTCTGTGATAAGGAAGTCGAATTCTTTATCAGGTTTTCATATTTTTTCAACTGCCGACTACGTATTCTTTCGAATTCTTTTCTTGCCGAAGCGCATGAGACGTCATATAGAATCATCCAAAGATCATGGCTGAGTGTATCTGAAAGCTTTTCCTCTAGCACCCGTAACGTTTTGTTTTCATTGGCAAGGAGTACACGCGTCACGGTAATTTGTTCTCTTAATAGAGCGAAGCTAGTGCGATTATAAATACGCAGAGCTTTCTGTGAAGTAAAACAGTGCCTCAATTTAACACAATTAGGGATTACCTTGTTATCCCGACAGTGTTTTAGGAATGTCAGATGATTTAGTTGTCTCGATATCTTCAACCTCATTTTGCTGTATTGATGGGCCTTTCGTGCAATGGAATCTCTGTGGATGATCGTAATTCTAGTAGCAAGGCTTATATTGGTCATACATAACTGGTAATTAGCTTACAGAATTAACAACACATATGAAGGATATTAATTAAAGGCAACTTTAATGAATAATTTCTATATTTCGGCAACGTCACGTTGCCATCTCAGGAACATAAAAATATGGTATGTGCACGCAGGCACTAACAAAAGCAAATGAGGAAGAAGGCAAACATGGCTCAGATACACTCCACTCCTTCCTAACACACTTAAACAACCAACACCCCAGAGTCCAGTTCACCTTAGAAAAAGAAGAAAACAACACCCTCCCCTTCCCAGACACTTTAATCACTCTTCAGTTCGATGGATCTTTGGTTTTCTCTGTTTACAGAAAACCCACCCATACTGGCAGATACATTCACCAGCAATTCCCCCCCTCACAACAATATGGGGTTATAAAAACACTATATAACAGGGCAAAATTAATCTGCTCAGATGACAAGGCACTAACTACTGAACTAAACCACATCCACAACACTTTCTTAGCCAATGGCTATAACCCCCAAAAAATACTAAAACCAGTAAACCACAACACCCCCCCCCTCCACAATAAAGATTACACCAAATCTATCACCATCCCCTACATCCAGGGCACCTCTGAGAAAATAACCAATATCCTCAAAAAAAATATGACCTTACTTTTGTTACAGACCATATAAAAAGTTGGCATCCCTTATCCATTCTACCAAAGACCAACCACTTCCCCTAGACCTACCTGGTGTATACCAGGTCCCTTGCAGCTGCAAATTGTTCGACTTTGGACAAACAGCCAGGACAGCAAATATCAGGATTTCAGAACACAAAGACTACATCTGGTTTCACCAGTACAGCCACTCTGGGCTGGCAGACCATGCCTTAGATACCCACCATAGAATTCGTTGGAAGAAAACTAAAATAATACACCGCAGCAAGTTTAAGTACGAAAGATTATTCAAGCTAATTACCAGTTATGTATGACCAACATATAAGCCTTGCTACTAGAATTGTCAATGTCTTTGTAACTGAGATGAAATATTGGAAGCATTAAATACTAATTTTAATTGTTTCCTAGTGCTGTGTCCTGCATTAAACTTTTATCATGAGTTTTTCCAGCACTTAAGCCTTAACACAGAGATAACATCATGAATGTTAATCATGAATTCTTTCTCTACATTTGGAGTCACAGTTGTTTGCTAAGAATATACAACAGTGGTGAATTCTCCATGCTTGCTATGCTTGCTGTGCAAGCTCATTACTTGAGAAAGAAGTAATATTTATTTGTTAATAAATGCATGCATTTATAAGCATTCCATTTAGGCTTTTATTTTTGTTGACAGAAGATGTCTTAAGCTTGCACAGCAATAATTGAGCTTTGCTTTGTGTATCGAAGGCCGATGCTTGCTCGTCAAGTCAAAGCTACCTTGGCTTGCTCGGTTGTTGGAACTTCCAGGTCCTCGCTACAGCTGTGATTTCATGTGCACGCATAGCCATTTCCTCTCCCTTCACATCATCTTAAACACAGGTCATACACAGTGAAAGCAGCTCTAGCCAGTGAACTTCAGTCAGCCTTTACAAGTGTGCTTATTGCTTGATGATCTTATTGACCAATTCATAAAGAAGAACTGTAGGGTAGTAGCTAAATTCAAGTAGCTAAATTGAAAAAGATAGAATATCATTTGTAAAATGTTGTATTTGTATGATTAAATGTACATACATTTCTAAATATATAGTTTTGAATGGTCAGATTCATTATTCTGCTAATCAGGCCAATCATACCTCTCACTCCCTAAATGATAACAAGAGCAAGTGTGAATTTCAAGACCAGCATTTGCCTCTGATATACAGAGTTCATTATTTGTCATTCTGTGATTCTGTACTGAAGATGCCTATGATACTTAGGTGAAAATTTTACTTTAAATAAGTTTTTTTTACATGAGTTTCCCTTCATTTTTATATTTGTTTTGATTATGTCAACTCATGGTATTCCATTGTTTAAACAAAAAGTGTACTGTAAGCAGAAAGAGAGAGTGCAGAGTGATGGTGTTGGTGGGATGGCCTCAAAGAGTGGAAAATGTAAGGATTATGAGAATAAAGGGCTGAGTTTTTGTAGCGTTGATGAAGTCACTAGATCCAAAGCTAATTGGTGTAAGTGAAGCTTGGTTGTCTGAAGATTATATACATATGTGAGGACTAGAAATGTTAGGATATAGAATTTTCAGAAAGAAAGTTGAAGAGAGGAAGTTGAAGTGCTCTTAATGATAGCAGAGAAATTGTCCTTAAAGAATGAAAGTGACAAATGGTAGTATATGTAAAGATTCTGAAGCAATTTAGTGTGAACTTGATATGAATGGAATGGTACAGGGTGTTCGGGATAAATTTGACATATTTATAATTAATTATATTTCTCCGTAAGTTACATGTATTAACACACACTTCTCTTCATTTAAAAGTTTGGACCCTTCTTCATTCATATACAAGATGTCAGAAAGGATGGATAGCTGGAACCCACCTGAATCATGGAAGAGAATAACTTGTATCATGATGATTCGTGCCCGCCATCAAAATAAGGATATTACGACTGCTGCCCAATGCTCCCTGAATACAGTAAAAACAATCAGGCATGAACTAGAGACTTGCAATGGTGACTACGAGGATGTAGCAAGAAGAAAGATCCCTAGCAGACGATCTGATTGCGTTCGTACAGCAGAATTCCTCGCAAATCTGCAGGAACAGGTGTTGAAGAACCCTGGCATTGGAATTCGGGCTTTGTTCGTGGAGTTGCTAACTGTAGTCAAGCCCTGGATAACAAGGGTAGCCAATGGTAGGCCGTATGTATGGCAGCAGGATTCGGCCCCTTGCCACACCTCTGGGAAAAGTCAAAAATGGTTGTCTGAAAATTTCTACGACTTCACCAGTCCAAATGTTTGGCCTCCAAACTCCCCAGACCTTAACCCCATGGATTATTTTGTATGGGGCGCAGTTGAAAAAGACACCAATTGCACTTCCAGTAATACAAAAGCCCAGTTAATGGATAAAATTAAAACAGTTTTTGCTGCCCTTCCCAGGGAGACTGTAGCATCAGCTTGTTCGAGGTTCCGAAGCAGAATTGAAGCTGTGATCGATGCTAATGGTGGTTATTTTGAGTAAATCTTGTTGATAGTATTGTAATTAACTCTGCCTGTAATGTTTTTTTGTCAATTCATTAAATTTAATAGATACAAAGAAGATTTTCTTTTTCCTTACGTAACTGTCAAATTTATCCCGAACACCCTGTATATCTAATAGGATGTTGTTATAGGCCAGGGAATGATTGTGATATGTTTAGACAAATTAGTTGGACAAGTAAAAGGAAGTTGAGTTTCTTGAGGGATAACTGTCATAAGCATCATGTGATGGAAACAACACAAGATTTTTGAGTGTTGAATTTAGTGATATCCTCACAGGTGGTTGTGATCTAGGTATCAACACTCTCATCTATTAGTAAGAGTGATCATGAGGTGCTGGTTTGGAAGGTAGTCAAATGGGAAAAGGTTATTATCAAGAAGGTACATATGTGGAAGTATAAGGTGGATTATTTTGATAAGTTCCATAGTTTGGCATCAATATACTGGGTTGATGAGTTGTGCAGATAAAAGGTTGACAGTTCATGGGAAATGATAAAGCAGTATCTGACATCAGCAATGTATAACTGCACTCCAAGAGTTAAACAATAAGTAGACTAGGAGTGAGATGGATGAACAGTGAAATCAATCAAGCAGTGTGACAAAAGAAGTTGTTATGGAGGAGGTACAAGGCAGTGTGTAGCGAACAGATGCATGAAGAATACATAAACTGCAAGGAAGAAAGGCAACAAGCATAGTTGAAAAAAAGAAGTAGAATATGAGGATACTGGCCAGTGAGGTCAAAGATAATATAAGGGAATTTTTCTGTAATGTGGCAGGCAAGAGAAAAATAATTATGGCAGGTTGACACTGGTAGATAATTATTGGTAGCAGATTGACCAATGCAAATGATGTAGTAGAATTATTTAATGAAACATCGATGTATATCACACTGGTGTCAATGATTCTCAATGGTATGTAGAATGGAGGCAAGTATTAGGAGAATTAATGGTGAAAGAATCAGGTGTACCATGTATTTCTTGGGTTAAATGTTAAAAAGGTGGAATGGATGACATATCACCAAGTGTTTAAGGGATGTGCAGAAGAGTTAGCCATTAAATAATCATTAAAGTACATTAAATAACCATTTACTTGGTTATTTAATGTGAGTCTTGCAGTAGAGAAGGTTTTCCTAAGGAGTGGAAAGAAGACAAAATAGTACCTCTCCACAGGCATGGTTCTAGTACAGAAGTTTCCACTTACATACCAGTTTGTATATCTGCAGCTGTGGTCAGTGTTTGAGAAAATGGTTAGGGATAGAATAGGAGTGAGTATATAACATTGTGGATTCTCTTTGATAGTCAACATGGGTTTGTGAAGGGCAGGTCTTGTTTTAGCAATCTGCTTATGTTTTATGATAAGGTGATGTATGTGTTGGATAAGGGAAATTCATGTACAATAATTTTTTGGAACTTTGCAAAGACATTTGATAGAGTACCACATTACAGATTCATGCAGAAGATGGATATGGTTAACAGATTGATTAGATGGAGTGAAGATTCTTTCTAAACAATACCAGCAAGTTGTGTATGATGGAGCATTGTCTCAGAAAAGGATGGTGACTGGTAGCATGCCTCAGGATTTTGTTCTTGAGCCTGTACTGTTTAACCTATTTGTTAACGTTTCATGTGGACTAACTGGAGAGCTTCAACTGTTTGCAGATGATGCAAAGGTAGAATTATCAGGAGTAGTGCTGATGTTAATTCTTTTCAGGAAGATTTGAGTAGATTTATAACTTGAACAAATGAGTGATGTTGCAGTTTTAATATTAATAAATGCAAGATTCTACACTTTGGGTTCATATATATGAGGCTATGTACTGTGTTGGTGCAGCTATGCATCTGGAAGTGGGTGAAATTCGGGATCTTGAGGAGATGGTAGTTAATGGACTAAAGTTCTGAGTACACATAGCAAGTGTTGAGAAGACCACTTTGTATTGCCTGAGATCATAAAAAGTACATTTACATGTAAGATAAGGAGATGGTTGTGCCTCTATATAAGGCATTGGTCAGACCACAAATGGGTCATTTGTGGTCTGGCCTTCTTCATTATATTTGGTTGCCTAGTTTTCATGTGATGTGGAAACACTAGAGAGTATTCAAAGATGAATGACCAAAGTGAAATTTGGACTCTGGAGTGCAGGTTATGCAGAGCTGTTGAGGAAATGTGGATTACAGAGTTTTGGTGGATAGGAGGAAAAGAAGAAATGATAGAGACCCTCAAGTTTGTGAAGGAATTTTATGAGATAAATAGAATCAATTATAAAAAGGGTGGACCATAAGATGGGAAAAATGAGAAGCCATTCCTGGAAGTATAAAGATGTGGTGAAGGAAGAATGTGAGGAGTAGAATTTTTTAGATGGAGAGTTGTTGGTGAGTGGAACACATTGCTAGAGTGCATTGTAAATGTAAAGAGAGTAAATTATTTCAAAGTTCAATATGACAGATATGTTGCTGGTTTAGTTGGCTTCCCAGGATGAGTCTGCTGACTCCATGGAAGGTAATGTAATAATGATAATATCCAAACTATCACCTCACTCATTTGTCCAAGCTAATAGTCTATTTAAATCTTCCTGAAGGGAATTAAGATTGGCAACACTCCTTATAATTTTCTCTAACTTTGCCTCATAAGGAAATAACTGAAGATCTTCAGTCACTTTACATGAAACATCATTAACAAATAAGTTAAACATCAGGGCACAATAACAGAAAATCCAGCTTACTAACTAGTTGTCCGTTCTTGTCTTCTTTAGCTTGTATTAACTAACCTATCATGTTATAATCAATCAAATGCCTTTGCAAAGCGCAAGAATATTATTGCATATGAATTTCCCTTAAAATGTATGTAGACTTCTAAAACAAGAACTTCCTTTTACAAACCGAATCCTGTACCCTTTTACCTACAAACCTCGCCAATACCCTCAGATATACAGACTGGTCTATATTTTGAAAGTTCTATCCTAGAAACATTCTAAAGGAATGGCATTACTTTGCCTTCTTTCCACTCTTGTGAAGACTTTCTCACTGCAAGGCTTTCATTAAATAACAAATCTGCTGTTTTAAGGATACTTGTGACATAAGACTGAATGATAAATGCACGTAAACACAAGAAAGATATTTAATTAACCAAATATTTCGGTCTGGAAATAGCAGACCATTTTCAGTGGTATTACAAGAACAGTTTTAAAAAATACAAGCTAGAATACTAACAATAGATCGTTAAAAATAGAACACGGCGCATGATGTTATATCACTAAGTATTAAGTATAAAATGGAACATTTTGAAGTAGAGACATGATTGAAAAAAAAATAAAAAATTAATGAGTAATCTTGATTAGACTTTCCCAGATTTTTGATATAGATATACAGTCATTACGATTCAGGTTGTGACGATGAAGTAAGACCTCCACGCTTTCCTTGAACAAACGTTCGAACCTATAACAGGATCTATGTAAGAGGCGAGTCCTGGACCAAAAGATGCTGTGGTCAGTTTCAATCCCGTGTTGAGCCAATCCAGACTTTTCAGGTTTGTTGTGAAGAATGGAGGATTGATGTTCTTGGATTCTTTTTTCAAGAGAACGTCCAGTCTGTTCAAAATAGGAAAGATCACAGTTGCAAGGAATTTGATAAACTCCAGGAAGAGATAAAGTTGAGCGTTTGTCTTTAGGAGAAGGAAAATGAGAAGACAATTTGTTAATAGGTGAATACGTAGTTTTTAAATCATATTTCTTTAAAATTCTTGCAATAGGTTTTGAAATACCAGAGATATAAGGAATAGGCACTGGACGTATTGAAACTTTGTTGTTTTGTGGAGGATTATAAGAATTGAGAAGATGTTGAGTACTTTTTTTAGAAAAGCCATTGAGTTTCATGTGTTGTTGGATAGTAGAAAGTTCTTTCTGTAGATAATCAAAAGTAGAACAATTAGTTTTGGCTCTTCTGATGAGGCATTTTATAATTCCTGTTTTTTGACAAGGATGATGGGCTGATTCTTTAAGAATATAACGACCTGTGAACATTGGTTTCCTGTATACTGTAGTTGTAAGAATATTTGAAGGTGACCGGATACAGGAAACTACAACTACAGTATACAGGAAACCAACGTTCACAGGTCGTTATATTCTTAAAGAATCAGCCCATCATCCTTGTCAAAAAACAGGAATTATAAAATGCCTCATCAGAAGAGCCAAAACTAATTGTTCTACTTTTGATTATCTACAGAAAGAACTTTCTACTATCCAACAGCACATGAAACTCAATGGCTTTTCTAAAAATAGTACTCAACATCTTCTCAATTCTTATAATCCTCCACAAAACAACAAAGTTTCAATACGTCCAGTGCCTATTCCTTATATCTCTGGTATTTCAGAACCTATTGCAAGAATTTTAAAGAAATATGATTTAACAACTACGTATTCACCTATTAACAAATTGTCCTCATTTTCCTTCTCCTAAAGACAAACGCTCAACTTTATCTCTTCCTGGAGTTTATCAAATTCCTTGCAACTGTGATCTTTCCTATTTTGGACAGACTGGACGTTCTCTTGAAAAAAGAATCCAAGAACATCAATCCTCCATTCTTCACAACAAACCTGAAAAGTCTGGATTGGCTCAACGCGGGATTGAAACTTACCACAGCATCTTTTGGTCCAGGACTCGCCTCTTACATAGATCCCGTTATAGGTTCGAACGTTTATTCAAGGAAGCCTGGAGGCCTTACTCCATCGTCCCAACCTGAATCGTAATGACTGTATATCTATATTCAAAAATCTGGGAAAGTCTAATCAAGATTACTCATTAATTTTTTTTTTCAATCATGTCTCTACTTCAAAATGTTCCGTTTTATACTTAATACTTAGTGATATAACATCACGCGCCGTGTTCTATTTTTAACGATCTATTGTTAGTATTCTAGCTTGTATTTTTTAAAACTGTTCTTGTAATACCACTGAAGATGGTCTGCTATTTCCAGGCCGAAATATTTGGTTAATTAAATATCTTTCTTGTGTTTACGTGTATTTATCATTCAAGTAACAAATCTGTATGTACACGAATGCTAGGAGTATTAGAAACAAGGGCATAGGTAAATCTTTTGCACATTCATTATAAATACATGGTGACATGTCATACATTCCCATAATCTTGTTAACATCTAAACCAATCAACACTTGATACACCTGATTCTTTCACCTCTATTCCTTTATTTGCCATCCTTCTTCATGTTACATGGCTTAATTTATACTAGTATGATATACATTGCTCATTAAATTTCTTGCCATTTATCGAAACTACATTTCTTGCCATTGTCACTATGCTACTATATCTATTCACCACAGCCATCCTTTCTATAATTCTTCTTCTTGCTTGCCAAATTGCAGAAGATTTTGAGTAATCTTTGGTCTGACAACTAATCTCCTGTTATACTGAACTTTTTCTTTCTATTCTATTCTTGTCAATTTTTCAGACAGCACTTCATATTCCTCATACATCTTATTTCTACCTGCTACTCTGTACCCCTCTAATCTAATTTTCCCACATCTTGTCTGAATCATTTCACTATTCATAAATTTCACTCCTACTCTATATATTCACTTAACTGTTGATATAAAGCTATGAACTGCTTGTGTGAGATGCTTCCTAATTAATTCCCATGCTCTGTAACCTCTTTTCTATGCAGCCCATCAAAATTTGATATTGATGGTAGTTGATAATAAAGCTTCTCATAATTATTCACCTAATAATTCCACATATATCACTTCTTGACAGTACCTTTTTCCTCTTTGAACCTCCAAAACTAGTAACTAGTACCTCATGATTACTATCACTATCTGAAAGCAGTATTGATACCTCATTAATAACGACATCCTGTCAGAATATAACCAAATGTTGTCCAACTGTCATGCAGAACTGCAGACAAGAGTATACAAAAGACCATGCAATTTGATTATTATGTCTGTACACGAATGCTAGGAGTATCAGAAACAAAGGAGTAGAGTTTGTTGCCTTAGTCGATATGTTGGGACCTTAGATTGTAGGCATGAGTTGACCCTGGATATCAGAATCAGAGATAGTAACTGGTATCAAGTGTAAAGGATACACTATTTTTAGGAAAGATGGATAATAGGAGAGGAGGGGGGGGGGGACGTTGCTGCTAATGATATCGGATGACTTGAATCCAGTTAGAGTTGAGACCTATGATTGTAGTACTACTACGAACAGTATTTCATGTAGCAGTGAGTTTGAATCCATCTGCCGTGAGCTGAAATCTAACAAAATCAATTACATAGTGGGGTGTTGTTACAGACATGGTGAATCGGTTGCTAGTGATGAAGAAATGCATCACCAAATAGATGACAAATGAGCATGAAAAGAGTAATCATAATGGGAGACTTTAATTATCCAAATATTGCTAGGGTAGCAGTAGAATCTCATGAGAAGAATGAAAATATATTTATTGAGCTGTTGTGGGACAACTTCCTCAAGCCGCATGTGACAGACTTGATGTCAAAGAGTGTTAAATTTGATTATAGTGTCAGAGGTCATTTCAGTTAAAGACTTAACTATTCTGCCTTCAGTTGGTGACAGTGATCATGCGGTACTCACTTGGGAGGTGACCAAGTTTATGAATATTCCATTCAGAGAAGGTTAAATGCTGGAACTACAAAGCAGTAAATTATGACCAATTAAGGAGTATACTGAGTTCAGTGGAATGAGATCAGTTTCTGGATGGGAAGAACAGTGATAGTGCATGGGAATCATTTAAACAATACTTAAATGATGCAATATCAGAATGTGTCCCAAGAGTTTGAAGAATAAATAGGGTAGGAGTCAAATAGATATGTAATCTTAATGAATAACTAACTTTTATTTAGAAGTATTGGTCAAGTGTTAATAAACTATTTAATCACCATCTAGTTTCACCGGCTTCTTCGCGGTACAATAAGGTAGGCAAAGTAAATTACAAGCTAGACTTTAGCTGACAATTCTAATTCAATAACAAAATAGTACTGAGTATGAAACAATACACGTGTCACAGATACATGATTTACTTGTTGAGAAACATTTTGTAGTTGGCACTGAAGTTCATTTCATGTGTGTTTAGTATTCTGATTAAGGTTTTCCATATATCAGGTAGGATTAAACCTTGTTTCCTGTTTAGGTTTTTGTGGAATGAGTGACTGTAGCTGCTCTGAAGAAGCCAACAACAATAGCCGGCGAAACTAGTTGGTGATTAAATAGTTTATTAACACTTGACCAATACTTCTAAATAAGAGTTAGTTATTCATTAATCTCAGTGGTCAAGAATTATAACAATTTGAAATATGTAATCTGATTAAGTGAGAGATTCGTAAGAAAAGGATGATGTCTGTTATAAAAATTATAAGCAGCAGGCTAGAATAGTCGTAACTGTTGTATGGAAAACAAAGTCTGAGTAAAAAAGAAACTGACTCTGCATGCTAAAGACAACCCACAAGAATTCTATTGATATGCTGCAAGTTAAAGAAAGAATGAATATGAAAGAATAACTCTTCTAAATGCAGATGGTGTGAGGGTTACAGATGCAGAAGAGGTTGTTCAACTAATGAGTGCCCATTTTGTTAAAAGCTATCAACCTGGTGTATACGAGATTAAGCTCACTGCTACCTCTTCACTAGATGAAGAAACTCAGATGTATGAGGATGAGGTATTAGAGCTGTTGCAGAAACTGAATAAGAATTCAGTAATAGGGACTGATGGGATATCTGCACATGTGCTAAAAGAATGTTCAGCTGAACTGGCTATTCCTTTAACCATGCTGTTTAATATGAGTCTCAGAACAAGGAAGATTCTGCAGGAATGGAAAGAATGTATGATAATTCCATTGCTCAAGGGTTGTTTAAAGACCCATGTATCCAACTATTGACCAATTAGTATCTCAGGAGTGGTGGTGAATATTTTGGAAAAATTGGTTAGGGATCGCATTCAGAAATGGGTTGACAGTGCATCTCTACTTAGCAATGATCGACATGGGTTTACTAAGTGAAGGTCATGTTTTAGCAACTTGCTCACAATCTATAACAATGTTACCACTAAACTAGACAAGGGGAATGGATACACCATGATATGTTCGGATTTTGCTAAGGCTTTTGACAGAATACAGCACGGTAGACTGTTGTATAAATTGGAGAATTTATTATTATTTTTATTATTATATCACACCTCCAGGGAGTCCAAAGACTCATCGAGGGAGGGCATCTACTCTACAACTCTTCGTCTCACTACTCCACCAATCTTCATCATGTAACACCAACTCCATCTACCGCCGACTACCACCACTAGTACTTTCACAGACAATCACAAACATCCATGCCCACGGCGGGATTCGAACCCGCAGCCTTTTGTCTGGAGAGCGGATACGCTGATCACTCGGCCAACCAGGCCGGCAATTTGGTTTCGGATTATAGAATATTAACGTTGATAAGAGGATGGCTGAATGACATATCAAAAAGTGGCATATGGCGGATGTGAGTCTGCAAGATTTAAGGTAACCAGTGGTGTACGACAAGGATCAGTGCTTGGTCCACTGTTATTCAATCTATACATTAATGATATTGGGAAGGATTTGATAAGTGGCATATAGCTGTTTGTTGATAATGCAAAGATAGGTAAGGTAATCAGGAATGCTGCTGATATACAGTACTTGCAGAATGATTTGAATAGGGTAGAATTGTGGGCATGGGAAAAGTGATGTCAGTAAATGTCAAGTCATTCACTTTGATGTGATTAAATATACAATGTGGTATTATATTGGTTGGATTATGCTTGAAAAAACTGATGAGGCTAGGGATCTTGGAGCATTAGTAGATAGGAAGTTGAAGTCAGGGACCATGTAGTAAAGATTGTAAATACAACTCAAAAAGATATTTGCAATGGATTTTGCAAAGGCATTGATTGGGTGCCACACGATAAGTTATTTAAGTTACAACACATGGAGTGAGACATCAGACTAGTGAAGTGTATTAAAAATTAGTTGAGGATAAGGATACAGATGCAGATAACCAAAATGATATCAAGACTCTAGAATGTTAATTATAAGGATGTGTTTGTCTACTGTCAGAGGATTTTATGTTGATGAGCTGTATCAACTAAGAAGGTCATGAGTGGTGTCCCCACAAAGATCATTAGTTGTACCTTTGCTTTTTAACCTTGAATGATGTTGTCACTGGGCTGCTCGGAAATATTCAGTTATTTACAGTTGATGTGAAGCTTGGTAGGGTTATCAGTAACAGTGCTAATGCTTTGGCACTCAAGAAGATTTGAATTAAGCTGGAAAAGTGGGCAAATGGTTTGATGGGGAAGTCAGTTTAATGCAGCTAAATGCAAGGTCTTAAAATTTATGATCCACAGACTACTTACTGTAATAGTGGATTTTTACTAGAATTAGTGGATGAGGAAAAAGATCCTGGGGTGATTATCAATAAAAAAAATTTGGAGTTTAGGGCACATACTCTAAACATAGTGAAGTAAAGGTAGCGAACCCAAAAGGATTACTGCAATACTAAAACAAGACTGACTAGTAGAGATAAGAGTGGTAATTCTTTTGTATAAAGTCCTGATCAGGCCATATCTGGACTGTTGTGCCCAGGTCTGGGCACCAGGATTTGAAGAGGATAAATGAACCCTTTTGAGGATAAGGATATAGATGCAGATAACCAAAATGATATCAGGACTCTAGAATGCTAATTATAAGGATATGTTTGTCTACTGTCAGAGTTTGTTGATTAGAAAGGAGAGACATGATTAAGACATTTAAATTGTTAAGAGGTACATATAACATTGATGGGGGGGGGTTTCATACAACTAGGAAGACGAGAAGTGGATTTTTTTGTATGCAGGGTGGGTTGGTTCATGAAATTCATTGCCTGATTGAGAGGTGAATGTGCTGACGGTAAATAGGTTAAAGGAGTGGTGGTGTGGCACTTTGTTTTATGACTGTGAGAAGATCATAAAGTATTAATGTACTACATCCTGACCTGTTGATCAAGCTGTAGTACATTAGTACTGTGGATGGGCAAGAAGGAGCTTGTCTACATTTGATTTAAACAGCTGCAGATATTATTCCTTGAGTATACATAAAAGGAAAGACTAGTCTAGAGGGTAGAAGGGATGAATGAATGGTGTCAAAATTTGTTCTGTGGGTTTGGAGTTGTTGTGAAAGAGTGGAAATATCATTTGATTTTATTTCAATTGAATTGTAGCACTTTGGAAGTATTTGTAGAAGATGCAAACAGGAGAAAGTGAATACTTGTATTGAAGTGAGTGAACCAGTGAGAAATATGTCATTAAAAAAAAAAAAAAAAATAGTGAATAGGAAAAGTTTAAAAGTGCCAGAAACTGGAAGACAAGAGAAAGTATTGTATGAGAATTCAATGATAAGAGGTGTACTCAGTGAGAAAGTGACAAAAGCATGTTTACTGCATGTGAAGATAAAGGATGTTAGTGCAGCTGTAAGTTTACAGAAGAAAGAAGTGAACGAGTTAATGTTTTGATTAATTTGAAAGGTGAGAAATGTGCATTGAGAGAGGATATGAAAGACTTGTTGGAAGAAGCAAAAATGAAGAGTAAGAAAGTATAGACTGTGAGTCTGCTACCTTTTATGATAGGACAAAATTCAGAAGAAAGGCCAGTTGTCAGTGATAAAATTGTATAGGAGGAATGGTATGCAGTTTATAGATGTGTCGAATGAATTTAATGGATGAAAGTACCATATATACCTCATGGACTGCACTTGAATGGTTTTGGAGTTAGATGCTTGGAGAAAGTGTTCAGCGAGAGTTTGGAAGGGCAAAACTAAGGAAACTAGATATATTTGGGTGGAAGCAATCAAGTATGTGTTTAGCCATCCCTGGGACAAATGAATCAGAATGTTGAAATGATTGTGAGGAAATAGCCACTTCTCGGATAAATGAGCATGTGTGGAGAAATGATTATGGAGAGCCGGGTACAGTTTCCCAGGTTTTGAATCCAAATAGGCAGGTAATGACATTATGTAAGGGTAACTGTGGACCCAAAAGGATGTTTAAATGTATGTAGATGGCATTGGTAGCTTGAGTGGTGTAGACAGAGAGTTGTAGAGTAGATACCCTCCCTTAATGAGTCTTTGGACTCCCTGGAGATGTCATGTAATAATAATAATAATATAATAATAATAATAATGAGTCTTTTGACTCCATGGAGGCCTGATTAATAATAATGATAATAAAATGTTTACATGTATGGATGTAATAAGATAAGGATGTAATTTTGCCTCTTTACAAGGCCTTGATAAGACTTCAATTCGACTATTGTGCACAGGTCTAGTCTCCTGGTTTCCATTGTGATTCTGATGTATTGGAGAGAGTGCAAAGGAGAGTGTTGAGGAATACTGTTTATGAAGACAGATTGAGAATTTGTAGACTGTAGACACTATCAAACAGGAGAAAGAGGGGTGATATGATTTGAGACTTACAAATATCTGAAAGGATCACACAGGATTTCAATTAATGGAATTTTTCAATCTATGGAGGATGAGGAAAGGACAAGAGGGCATCCTTGGAAAGAGAGAATGAATGCCACTAAGAAGGAGGTAAAGGCTAGATTTTTCTCTAATAGGGTGGTGCGTGATTGGAATGGATTGCCACTGGATGTTGTAGTGCAAGCAGTGTGAATGAATTTAAGAGTAAGTATGATAACTAGTGTGTGTAATATGTGGCCTCCTTGATGAGTCCCTGACTCCCTGGAGGTTAATAATAAAATCTAACACTTTGTGTTGCTGCCATCACATGCTGATTAAGACAGTTATCCCTCTGAAATTCAATAGATTTACCCTTCTTTTTCCCATATGCTATCTCCTCTTTCTAATCCACATTTCTACAATAATGAAAGTCTCGTTTCTGTTTTTATGTGGCCAACCAATTTGCCTAAATATTTTTACAGTTGCTCTACATTCCCTGGTATATTACAACATCCTGTTATTATGCTATTCTATTAATTTCAACCTCACAATAACAAACATATTCAAGATATTCACATATAATACCCTTTTCAACTTTCATCCTTACTGGATACAGTTCCTCTGCTAAAATTAACAATATTCACTCTCCTCTTTTCACCTTTCAATACTTCTGGGAGAGTCTGTTTTTAACAGTATATCATCCTCAGAGAAAACAAAGTCTTGCATAAACTAATTATCTTTTGACATACTGACTCAGTCAATGCATCAAACTTGTCTCCTTTTTTTCTGATACTCCTTATATTAGTATACAAACATAACAATCCTACTCTATTTGAGACCATACCACCAACGCCATCACTCCTTATTCTAGTTGCAATAATACCTCTCTCTCTAATTTCCTTATTCCTGACTGATTTCTGTTTATATCCCTTTCATCCACACTCATACATTCCATCATTTTGTCTTGCCATAATCACTTCTTCACTTTGTATCAATTATTCTCCTTCTGCAATCTGCTTCTTTCTCTTCCTTACTGATCCTTAAAATAACTGTGTTGACACTCTCAGAAAACAACATTTACTCTAAATATCTACCAAACCCATTCAGATGCAATCCATCAACCTTCCATTCCATTTTCCTTTCAAATTCACTCTGCACATTTATAAACTTGACCTGCTTTTGCCTTGCAGAACTCAGTCATCTTGCCATTCGTTATTTCTGCTGCTCTCCTTCTCTTTCACCATTATTGTCTGGGCAACATGCTAACCATTTTTCCGACAACACTATTATCCCTCTCTTTCCATATGCTCTTTATCACCATCCAAGTTATTTGTTTCCACAGCTGCAACTAATTCTGATTCCTTCCTTCCATGCAGTGCATCTAGTGGTATGGTGGGTATTCCAGTGGGTATGCTGTGGTAAAACATCTCTTATTTTAAAAAAAACATTACATTTTTATAAAAAACTTAGTTTATTAAAAAAGTTTTATTTATAGATCACTTCAATCCTTAGTTTCTGAGATGTAAACGCTATGTAAATTTGGAAGAGGCAGAGACTTTTATAATTGTATTTAACAATGTTTAACTTGGCTTCATATATTCTTGGTTTAAAAAAGGTGTACATAAAATATATTCAACATTGTTTCAAGTTGTGGAGAAGGATAAAAATAATCAGTTTAAAAAAAAATGCAGTTATCTAACATGAAATCATAAGGAATAATCAACTGCACTTTACTTCTAGGCTGCGGGAAATATGCTGAGTAAAACTAAGCTAATTCTGCTATTGACAGTCCACATGCCTTTAATTCCTATGCAAATTTCAGTCATGCAAATACACCAGTGAGTGTGCTGCTTCGTCTCCACTCACCTTCAGCCATTAAAAACACACACACATAGATGCCTCGTCTCAGACTCCACATAGAGAATCATATTACTCTTGATCATCTTTTCTATGAAACGCTATGAAATTATCCAAACCTCAAATGCTCTTACTGTATGCTAGTCTCCAAGTTTTGGGAAGTGACTTGTCTCAAATGACAAGTCCAAGTGTGCTTTAACAGCAAGCCTTGCTTTATCTGATGTACGGTAACACTGTGAGTGTCTTGATATTTGTAATAGTTCATGACTATTTATTTAAAAATTTAAATTTAAAAATATACTGCTCAAAAATTATTTCTTCATGAATTTTCCAGGCATGCAGCACACTTACACACCTAGCACACTCCAGAATATATGCCCCTGAAAGCATCAGTAATTTGTTGCAACAATATTCCACCTGCAAAACATGTTTTGTGTATTATATGTTATTTACCACATCTCTGATGATTGAATCCCCATATAATGATACATAATCATCCTTGGATGCTTGCTTCATACTGCTAATTTCCTCGTCCTCATTCCCATCAGCCAATAGCATCTTTAGATATTTGCTTGCATCCTCCAGTTTCACTCTTCATTTTCATCAACTCTTGCATAAGATTTTCTATTACTGCCATTACATAGCTTATTCTACTTTTACCATGAGTTGCCTTGACTTGCACTACTTTGAGGGTCAGCTAGACTCACAATACGTGCAGGTGCAAACTTGACTACTTATTTGTCTATTTGCTTACTTGGGAAATGGAGTAAAACCAAGTTTAAAATAGCTTGTCATCTTTAACATTTATTATACCCAAGGTAAAATACTTTTTACATTTATATCTCATCCTGAGATTTTTATTTAATAAGGTCAAAACACCTTAGGGTAACTTATTCTGGTAAAATACTTATAAGCTCTGTATTACTAAAATCTTGGTATTTCTAGCCTGGCTCCCACTGATGAGACCTCAATAAAGATCGAAACTGGTCTGGGTAGTGGCCCCTTGCCTTTAATACATAGCATCATACATCTCCTCAAGGAGATGGGCTGTGCATTAAGGGTAAATATTAAGAATAGATCAGAGCTTATTCTACTTTTACCATGAGTTGCCTTGACTTGCACTACTTTGAGGGTCAGCTAGACTCGCAATACGTGAAGGCGCAAACTTGACTTATTTATCTGTTTGCTTACTTGGGAAATGGAGTAAAACCAAGTTTAAAATAGCTTGGCATATTACGTATCATTACATTGCCAGCAAAGGTTGGTCGATTGGTAGAGCATCAATCGTTCGATGCTCTTGGCACATTTTCCCTCGATGAGTCTTTGGACTCCATGGAGGTGTCACATAATAATAATATTTAAAATTTTCTTGCAATGAATTTTCCCTGCAAAGAATATTCTCGATGATGGATTGTGTGGACACAGATCTATAATCACAGCAGGAGATTTCTTATCCTTGTATTAGCCTACTCTCTAATTTCTTCTTAGAATAAGATAACAGAGCTGATTTTGTTGCATGGATTACAAATTTGATACAGAAATTTTAATTTATCAGCATCATAAAATTTTCACTTTAATTGGCAGTTTAAGAGAATTAGATGCAAAGCCCACCTTTTATGATTCTTAGCTTATGTTCGTTTATATATTGCCTTTATAAAGTATTTTGTTCTACAGTAATATTTTAATATATCAAAAACGAAATTTAATCATTAGTTTTTTTCTGAAAAGTAAAATTTGCCATATTTAAGTAAAATCTCAAAATGAATAAGGAATTTTTTTTTGTTTCCCTTTCTTTTCTTTTAGAAATTTTGATTCATTATCCAAAGAGAGTATATATGATAACAATTCACTGGTAAGTAAAATTTATTTTATATTATACCACATATAGTTTTATATTAATGTTTTTCTTCATATTAATATTATTTCTTGGTCTCCATGGAGTCAGAAGAGTCATTACAAACAGACTACAACACACATCATATCCAGCCTTAAATTCCTTTCTTTATCAGAGTAATGAATTCCACTTATACACCAATTATCATGCAAAGCTTCCTCTTCCTTAAAATGTGATCCTCATATACAGGAATTGAAAAATATTCTTGTCGTACTACAAGGTAACCAATTAATCTCAACATGGCAACTTAAAATAAATAAGCATCACTAATTAGCTTATTTTTTAATCAATTGATGGAATATGCAGAATTTGTACCATTAATAGTAGATATTAAAACTTGGGAAGTTGAGAAAGAAAGATTTATTTTCTCTAAAATATTTCTTCATATTGGTTCTAACAATATGAAACATTGTCCAATGAACCAGGCCAGTGATATCACAGGACATGAAAGCAGCTCATAAAACAATTGCAAAACATTTAGGTTAGAATCAATATTTCTTCATATTGATTCTAACCTAAACGTTTTGCAACTTCTTGCTGAGCTGCTCTTATGTCCTGTGATATCACTTGCCTTGTTCATTGGACAATGTTTCAGAGCTAATCAGAAGTCAGAAACATAGTTATATGTGTAGACCTAAGATTTTTTTTTTTTTAATTTGATAGTTTTTATGAATCCTGAATGTTTTCAGTGTTTCTTTACAATAGTCTAGAAGAAATTTTTTTCCATAAAAGTGATTTGAGCATATTATTATTCGTGGCACTTCCAAGGAGTCCGCAGACTCATCGCGGTAGGACACCTATTGTACAACTCTCCATTTCCACCACTACACCGAACCTCTACTACCAATCATCTACATCAACGCCATCTACTGCCCAAAACCATCACTGCAGCTAGTATTTTTTGTCTGTAAATTGAGTGTATTCTGAAGGGCCGATTTGTCTGTATAAGGGATGAAAAACCTGAGTTTCTGGGAGGAAAATCCCTGCTACCTCTGTATGAGATCAGCTAACTCACTTTTGATTGAAAAAGTCCATATAAAGATTCCTCCCATCATGACGAGACTTGAACTTAGGCCTTTTCCAATTGAACGGCGCAACGTATACCGTCGTTTTTCCAATAGCGTTACTGAATGTAGCAAAATCATGAATATAAAAAATAAATAAATAAATAATAATAAATGGTCTTGTATCACTTATAAAGTGAATGAGTTTTTTCTTCACAGAATGATAAACACATTAATATATAAATAATATAACATTCATGATCCAAATGGTGGTTATACAGGGTAAAATTAGCAATAGTATTAATAGAAGCTTATAAATTGACCAAATCCAGGATTAAAAACACGACTGTGATATATTAGGCCACCATGGTAGTGTATAGCTAGGCTGACATCTGACTAGTGAGATATTTGTCTGGCTGGTGAACCAGAATAATATTTTTCAACCCCTGATTATACAGTTTCCAGAAATGGCTTATTCTTCTCCCAATCACCTTTTACCCTTTGCAGTATCTCTCATGTTATCTATCTAATAAGCTTCTTTCACTGACTATTATGCTTTAACCATTTTGTTTCCACTCCTCTTAGCATTTGCCAAGCTCTATGAAACACATTCCCTTAATCTGTTCCTTGTGCTTGCCATTCTGGAGTCTAAGATAATTGCTCACCTCTGCACACGCGTGCGCGCGCACACACACACTCTCTCTCTCTCTCTCTCTCTCTCTCTCTCTCTCTCTCTCTCATGTTCCCTTATCCAGATATCCAGGGGGACAAATTGAACTATGTGTTTCTACAGTGGAATTGTCACTTCCTCCTTGTCAAGTGTCCTTTGCATTATGCCAGCAGTTTTCTGATTGCCCCTCACAACTTTTTCCACTCACAACTGTGTCCCCTGAACTTTGACTCCCTGTCCATCAACTCACAAATACCTCACCGTCGTGTTTTTAATCCTGGATTTGGTCAATTTATAAGCTTCTATTAATACTATTGCTAATTTTACTATGTATAACCACCATTTGGATCATGAATGTTATATTATTTATATAACATTCATGATCCAAATATAATAATAATATATAATTTTTGTCAATTTCCATGTTATGATATGTTGCATTACAGATGTTATGTAATGCATTGTCATTGTTATACGTACATCTTTATATACATGCAGTAGAAGTTGAGGATTTTACATGTTTGGGAGCTAATGTGAAGGTGGAACTGTGACAGGGATATAATGCAAGGATTAAAAACATATACTGTTTTCAGAAAATTGAATAATATATAGAAATAGAAATCATCCTTATATTGTAATGAAACCGGAATAAAGATCTTCAATAACAGTATTAAGGAGGTATTATTATATGGATCATAGACATGGAAATTGACAAAAAAAAAAAAAAAAAAAAAAAAAAAAAAAAAAAAAAAAAACAGGAAGCTTAATTATATAGCCTCCATACACAATATCTATGCAAAATATTAAAAATATTTTGGCCCCAAATTATAGCAAATGATGAATTATATAAATGAATTAAGCAAAAATGTATCACTAGTGAATTTAAAAAAAAAAAAAAAATGTATATGAAAATGAATTGGGCAGGTATGATAGAGAGAGATTCTGAGAGTAGCTTTGACATGGATCCCTCAGAAAGAAAAAGGGAAAATTGGGGGGGGGGAGAGATAGGGGGAGAAAAAAGAAGAATCTTAGGTTGGGAGAGCTGGAGAGCGACAGAATTAGCACAGCACAGATGTATCTGGAAGAAACAGATCTCAGGCTTATGCACCTTGGGACACCAAAGAAGATACGTACATCTGTGTATGTACGAGAGAAAATGTAATATGCTAATATGTGCAGAAAAAAAATTGCATAACGTCAATTAGATTTTGAAACAAAATAAAACAGTAGTAAAATAGTATTTAGCATGTAAAAACACAAGAATGGAACCTTAAATACAACCAATATGCTAGATACTACTGTTTCTTCATCATCAATTTCCTGATATTTACAGGGTGGCGATAAAATAACTTTCCCCTCTTTGGAGGCATCTGTAGCTAAAACCAATAAACGGAATGAGACCAAATTTTATATTGAGACTTTTGAAGGCATGGAAAGATGAATTCTGCAAAAAAAAGATTTAGTACCAAAAGTCACCGATAGCTGAAATTTTGGTGCTGGCGGAGCCAAAAGCTGTCAGATATTTGCTGTAAGTGCAGATAAAAAGGATTATGCAAATTTTACTGTGCGTATGTGACAATAGTGCCACCAATTCCACTTAAAAAGGGATTGGGAATGTTCAGGCAGTTATTCGAGTGACTGACGAATTGTGCTCAACATGCGTCCTACCTTGCCACAGCATGCTTTACTTGTTAAGTTGTTTTAACTTAAACAGTGCAATGCTGTAATGGCCCTTCGGGAATTTAGAAGGCTTCATAACCTGCATACAGGTCCTATGTCAGCTGTAGCACTGAGAGCTATGATTAAGAACTTTGAAGAAACTGGATCACTAGGAGTTAGACTTGGGTCAGGACAGAAAACAGTGCAAGAAGAGACAGTAACAGACGTTGCTACTGTGGTGTTTGACGACACAGGGCCATATCAAGTTTGCCAATTTGATATGGCTTATGGTACAGTCTTGAAAGACTGTACTCTTTAGAGGAAATGGCAGTATTTCCTCTAAATTGTGAGAACGATACAAAGAATTCTGGGAGTGACCCGTAGGACACTGACTTAAAAAGCCTTTTATTGGTCCATTTTGATAAGATTTCACTGGCCTGACAGCTGTTTCGAACTGGTTAGTTCTTTTCAGTGACTAGGCAGAAACCTTAAGAGAGCAAAAATTCTCCTTCGCTACTAAGGTACCCAGTACTCAGTTCAGTAGTACTTTACTCACCGGATGAGAGTTCGTGTATGAAAAATACACCTCTACAACACTTCGGGTTCCTTAGTACTGAACAAGAGTTTTTGCTCTCTTTATGTTTCTGACTGGTCTCTGAAGAGAACTAACCATTTCGAAACAGCCATCAGCCAGTGAAACCTTATCAAAGTGGACCAATAAAAGGCAAATATATAGATGCTTGGGGTGGTGCCTATGCCTTCTATATGGTCTGCACTAGGGCAACTCGTAAATGCTGGTGAGTGTATTCCTGTAAGCTCTCTGGTCAAACTCTTATGAAACATTCATAGTTTCTACATTTGGCTCTAAAATAATGCCGGATTTAATATCCACTTGATTTATATAATTGTGCATTGCCAAAATTAAGCCTTTTGACTCTTTATTTTAGTAAGTAAGGCTATTCTGGTTCCATTGTATAAGACTCTGAATAGGCTACATATGGACTACTGTGCACAGATTTGGTTACCTGGTTTTCAAAAAGGATGAAGAGATGTTGGAGAGGGTCTAGAAGTGATTGACCAAAATAGATTCTGATCTCTGGAATGTTGAATATGAAGAAAGGTTGAAATGATGTAATTTGTAGAGTGTAGTGGATAGGAGGAAGAGGGATGATACGATAGAGATATACAAGTTAGTAAGGGGTTGTTATAGGATTTATGTTGAAGAGGTTTTTCATAAAATGATGGAAGATATTGGGGGAGAACAAGAAGTCATCTCCAGAAACTGTACAAGGAGGGTGTGAGCAAGGGACTAAGAATTGGGTATTTTTGCATGGGGAGTTGCAGATGATTGGAATGCATGAGAACATGGTGTCTGCAGAGAATTTGAATGTGTTTAAGGCATGGGCAGTATGATGAGCTGTGTGTATGACAAAAGGAACCCCTTAGATGAGTCTGTGACTACATGGAGTCTAAGGATAATAATAATAAATCTGTTTTTAATAATCCATATGAGGCCTGATGAAGGTCTTTTACACCGCCATCAATACCTCTTTATATCTGCACATCAGGATCCACATCATAGCCATAATCCAATGTGATGTCTTCACAACTTGTGCAGTGTAGCCATGAATTTCAGGTCCTTGTCCACTATCACTCCCAGATCTCTCATCTCCTCTACCTCCTTTAAAGTTTTCCTGCCATGTCTGTACTTTGCATCCCATCGTTGCTTAAGGAATTTTAGAACCTTACACCTGGCAACTCAAGCCTCTGTACTCGATCAGTATAGATGAACTCCTTTGGTCGGAAAGACCCTCAGATAAGGCAAACCAGCTCCATAAACATACACTTCTATGGACATAAGACACTCCTGGAATAAGGAGTAACCAACCTATTCCATAGGATATCGGTTTCAAATGCCTACATGGTAAAGTGTGGGTCAATGCTGAGCATTTGCAAACATCCACATATCACCAATTAAACCTGTCTCAATATCATTAATATATACAAATTGAACAACAATGTCCAAAAATTATCCCTGTGGCACACCACTAGTGATCATTCTCTTTCTGGATACTGCACCTTCTTCCCCCTTTCCCATATGCATCTTTCTGAATCTGACAGCCAGTCACTGATCCAACTCAAAAGTCTGTTATCCAATCCCATCCATTTCAGTTTATTTAATAGTTTGTAATGTGGCATTTTATCAAAATCTTTTGCAAAATCTAAGTAGTATACTGCTGCATATGCACCTCCCTTGTCCAAGACGTTCGTCACCTTGTTCTGCTATAGTATAGTACGTGATGAAGTTGTCTGCAAGGATAGAAATCTAAGAAAGCCATGGTGAACACAAAAATTAGAGATGCAATCCTGGAAAAGAAAAAGGCATATCAAAAATTCTTAGAAAATGAGTCTGTATATTCCCTAAAAGAATACAGAGAAAAATATAAATGAGTGAAGCTGTGTGTGTGTGTGTGTTTAAGTAGCTAAAGGAAAGTCATGGGAAGACTTTAGTAAGAATATAGAAGGTAAATATCAGGAAGGTGACAAAATGTTCTGCAGGCTATTGAAAAAGCTTAGAAATGGAGGAAAGAGTACTATAAAAGGAATCAAAGATGATGATGGTGACGTGAAAACTGAAGATAAGGAGATATCCTAGATGTCTAGAATAATTATTTTGAAAGACTGTTAAATGAAACACTGAAACAAGCAGTGAAAGAACTGCAGTAGAAAGTTTTCAAGAGGAATGCAAGCAGGGATACATATCAGTATTTGAGTATAAAAAGCATTTCAAACACTTGAAATGTGGAAAGGCAGCTGCATGATATTTGGCCAGTAATGTTCAATGGCATAAAAGTTTTGTAGTGGCTACGCTGCATAATTTAGAGCCAGATTCCAGTTGATTGGAGTAGAGCAGGGGGTCGGCAACCGGTGGCATGCAGCCCAAACGTGCATTTTTGGCAGCCCATAAAAGATTGACAATACTTACATGGCATGTGGCCCGTATGTTGAATTATTTGAATAATACATTTTATAATATGAATAATAAATAAAAAATAATTTTATGTTTTTACTTCATGATATCGCTGCTACTTGGCACAAGTCAACCGTGTGAGTCATCATGAGTGGGGATAACAAAGGCGACTTCATCTGACGACAACCGAGATTTTGGCAAGATTTTAAGATTGATATAATAAAAATTGATAACTTAAATATTTTTTTCACTCACTATTTTCTCTGAATTAAACTCTTGTGGCCCGATTATTAAAAATAAAAATTAAATGTGGCCTGCGAGCCTGAAAAGGTTGCTGACCCCTGAAGTAGAGCACTCATAGCTCTCATCTATAAAAAAAAGGGAATACAGGTGAATGTGAGAATTACAGAAGAATTTCCTTCTAAGTGTTCCAAATAAGATTTAGGCAAGCATACTTGAAAAGAGGCTGAGAAAAATTGTGGAATTAGAAACTGGGAGAAGACCATCCTGGGTTCACGCCACATAGACTGTCAGTCATGACAAATAATTGAGAATTCGGGTGAATATTACAAGGATTCACCCGATTTTTTCCCAGGTCTACTTAAGTTTTGTAGACCTGGAAAAAAAACATACAAGGTGAAAAGAAAACATTTAAAACATTTCTGTTATATGTGGTAAATGGAACATTATACAGGGCAGTACATTATATTTAAGTTGTAAGTCAACAATTAGAAGTGAAGGGAATACAGGAAGATGGTTTGATGTAAATTCATGTGTAAGATAATGATGCATTTTATCTCCGCTGTTATTCATCATCTATATGGATAACATTATGAAAGAAATTGGTATTAAACCTTATATTAGAATTGATTGTATCAAACTCAGCTCTTTGCTTTATACATGATGTTGTACTCCTAAACACATCTAGTGTAGGTTTCCGATTCAGGTTTCGAATCTGAATGGGCAAGTAATGACATTATGTGACATAACTGTGAGCCCAAGGGAATGTTGAAATGCATGTACATAATTAAATTGGAAATATCATTGGTCAACTTGACTTTGTAAAAAAAAACTATTGGCATCAGTGAGAACTAGTTGTCAGAAAATGATATAGTAGGGATAGAATGTAACAGATGTTGTATTTTCAAAAAAAAAAAAACATAGTTAGGATGAAGGGGTATTTATTAATGATAGCTGAAGAACTTCAAACAGAAAAAATAGAAGTTAAAGAAGATTGTAGATCAGAAGTAGTTCATGTGAGGCTGTCTGGTGTGCGATAGAGGTCAAGAAGACAAATTATATTGTTAATTGCTACTATAGACCTGGGAGTTCAGAAGAAGATGTGGATGACATTCATCAGCAGATCAGCACAACAACTGCAGACATAGCAATTATCAGGAGACTTCAGCTATTATTATTATTATTATCACATGGAGTTGAAGACTCATCTGGAAGGTCCTTTTATCACACACACATCTCATCATACCGTGTCTTAAACGCACTCAAACTCTTTGCAGATACCACACTCTCAGGCAAGGCATTCCAATCATTCACAACTCGGCATGAAAAAACCTGCCTCTCACTCCCCTACTCACACCCTCTTTATACAGTTTCATGGGATGACCTCTGGTTCTCCCACTATTTTATGTAGAACTTCTCCAGCATTAATCCTATAACAACCCCTTACCAACTTGTTGGTCTCTATTATATCTCCCCTCTTCCTCCTGTCCACTAGCCTCTGCAAATTACATCTTCTCAATCTTTCCTCATACTCAACATTCCAGAGGTCAGAAACTACCTTTGTCAGTTGCCTTTGGACCCTTTCCAACATCTCTTCATCCTTCTGAAAATCAGGTGACCAAATCATGTGTGGCCTAATCAAAGCCTTATAAAATGGAACAAGAATATTCCTACTTCTACAAGTCAGTGTCCTCCGCATCTTCCCAGAAGACTTTGTGTTGTCTTCACAATTTTGGCTATGTGTCCCCTAAATTTCAGATCCTTATCCACTATCACCCCCACATCTCTTATTTCCTCCACCTCCAACAATATATCCTCATCAAGCATAAATTCTGCATCCCATCTTTGTTTTCCAAATTTTAAAACTTTGTAACATTGAACTCGCATCCCCATTTCTGTGCCCAATCACTCAATTTATTCAAGTCTTCTTGTAAGGCCACAACATCTTCACTACTTTTCATGTTTCGTCCCAACTTTGCATCATCTGCAAACAACTGAATATCTCCATCCAATCTTCACCAATATCATTAATATACAAGTTAAACGGTAATGGCCCTAAAACAGACCCTCGAGGCACTCCACTAGTGACTTTCCTTTTTCTGAATATCGTTCCCCCATACACAACTTGTTGATACCTATCAGATAGCCAGTCTCCAATCCAATGCACTAGTCTAATATTCAACCCCATCTGCTCTAGTTTGACTGTTAGCTTATCATGAGGCACTCTATCAAAAGCCTTTGCGAAATCCAAGTATATTACTGTGTATCCTTCTCCTCTGTCCAAGGAATCAGTCACTTTATTGTAATAAGTAAGTAGATTACTAAAACATGACCTCCCTTTAGCAAATCCATGCCGTCCATCAAAGATAATACCATTGTTGTCAACCCAACTCTGGATCCTAGTTCTCACAAGCTTCTCCAACAACTTAACCACAACACCTGACGCACAGATAGGCCTATAGTTTGATGCTTGAGTTTGATCACCTCCTTTTTGAAGTGGCACACAATCTTGCCCTCCTTCCACTCCTTAGGAACTTGACCGAGTGCAAGACTCATATTAAAAAAATATGTCAAGGCAGGTGTCAGCTCCCTGGCACATTCCTTTAGAATACGTGGTAATATATTATCAATGCCCACAACCTTATTAACATCTAGTTTACTCAACTCCCCATACGCCTCTTGCTCACTTACAGTCAGTCTCTCCTCCTCATCATCAACTGCTCTCAATCTCTGCATGAAGTCGCATTCACAAGATTGAAGGACCTTTATGAACTGCTCATTAAGTATCTCCACCACACATTCTGCAACAGCTGTCTTTATACCATTTTCTCCAATCAATGTCATCCTTCCATAATCATTCTTTCTTTTGCTGGCTACATATCGAAAGAACTCCTTAGGATTCTTTTTTGGCATCATTTGCTAACTGTTGTTCATACCCTCTTTTGCAACATTCACCAACCAAGTCATCCTCCTTGCCTGGTTTTTTAGACCTCACAGAATTGGTTATTTCTATTTCTCTTATGCTGCCTCCACAATGCCCTTTTTCTCTGTATTGCATGCTTAATCTCTATATTCATCCATCTCACACCTACCTTATTTAACCTTCTCAACCTTGGAATACATTTAGACATTGCATTTACTAGATAGTTTTTGAAAATCCTCCAAGCTGCATTGATCTCTTTTCCAGCTAACTCCTCATTCTATGCTACACCCGCAAGCTGTCTCCTGAGCTCTTCATAATCACCCCCCCACCCTTGTAGTTCCACATATCCCTTTTTCTCACAGAGATCCTCGCACTGTTGGCAACCACCCAGGTAATCACCTCATGGTCACTCTCACCAATTGGTGGATGATTTGACACTTCATTTATAATTACATCCTCTGATGAGATGACCAAATCCAAGACCCTCGATCCTCGTGTGCCCTCTGTTACATACTGTCTGAGGTAGTTATCCCTCAAAAACTCAAGAAACTTATTTTCTTTACTTCTAGTTGCTATCTCATCATTCCAGTCTATATTGCCATAATTAAAATCTCCCATTTTGATCACCTTTTCTTATTTGCTTGGCTAATTTGATTATTCATTTCATTTTCACTACCACCCACATTACCTGGTCTATGACAACATCCGATCAAGTATTTGATTCCATTCACCTCTATCTCACCCCATACTGCCTCAAAACCAGTGGCACTATTTCCCTCTTGCATCTCTACTTTGTATGGACATAACTCTTTCTCTATCATCAGTAACACCCCCCCTCCCCTTTTACCCCTTCTATCCTCACAAAACACATCATACCCTTCCATCTCTATTCCTGTCAGAATATCGTCCTCTTCCGACTATGTCTCACTTATTCCGACAACCTTTGGGTGAACATACGCAATTAGTGCAACCATTTCATCTGCCTTGTTTCTTATTCTTCTAGCATTTGTTTTCAAACACAACAGCTCATTTCTGGATCTACAGCTAATTCTACTGATACCACTCACTCGATTTGATTTCTCCATGCTCGACTGGGGCGATTTCTCTTTCTGCTTATTCATTTTAAAACTCTTTTCAATTCCAACTGTTTCCTCTTGATACCAAGTCATCCCATTTCTTTCCTGTCTACACATGCTCACACCTCCTCTCGGTGCATCCACCTTTCTCACGCTGTGTACCCATGTCCACCCTGAGCCTCCCCATTACCCTGCTCCTCTTGCACACCCTTTCTCTCATTTTCTATACTCGCTTCCCTTATACACATACCACTCACTTCCCACCCACTCACATATCACTCACTCATACCACTCGGCTATGGGGATATAGATTGAATGGAAAGGACACATGGCAATTATTAAAGGATAATTACCTGTAATAGCATGTCATGGAGGGGGAAGAGAGTTTTAAGAGTGGATCTGGTAATATCATCAGAAGATCGATCTATAACTACAGTAGCAACTCTACCTCCAATCAGGAAAGTGATAATGCAGTCTTATCCTGGGAGGTTATACAACATGCGAAATTTTTAGTCTAGAAATGGTTTGTGTGGAACTACAAAGCTGGTGATTATGAAAAACTTAGGAGGTAATTTGGAACAGTGCCATGACTACGAAGCTACATTCATTGGTACATGGGAAGCAATCAGGGATTGTTTGAACGAAACACATATCACACTGTATACCCAAGGGCAGGAGGATTAGCTAAGTAGGGATTAAGTGGATGAGTTGCAGAAAAAGAAAGCAGTGTGGAAGGAATATAAACAAAAAAGTGATCAGCAGGTTTATGAGCAATATAAAGCACAAGAAGGAACTGTAACAAGTATGGTGAGGAAGGCTAAATCAGATTTTGAGAAAAAAATTAGCCAAGCAGGCCAAAGTAAATCCCAAAGAATTTTTTTGCTATGTAGCAAGTAAGAGAAAGAATGATTATGGAAAGATAATTTTAAATTATTTAAGGAATTTGGAACATGCCAAACATTTAGCCAAAGCGCTCGCACACTATACTGGCAACACACCATCACACAAAAAAAACTCAGCCCACTTCAAAGCCAGTATAGAAAACCTCTCACTCCAACATACTGACATAATGTTCAGTTTTGACGTCTCCTCCCTATTCACAAATGTCCCACTCAAAGAAACCTTAGAGCTCATCCAAGCCAAATTTCCTCATGATATCTAAGCACTATTTCAGTTCACAATGAACTCAGGCTATTTCGTTTGGCAAGGAATATTCTACAAACAGTTAGAGGGGACAGCCATGGGTTCACCACTTTCTCCACCCTTGGTCAACTTCTTTATGGAGACGTCTGAAGAGAAAGCCTTAAACTCTGCCCCACAAAAACCCACTATTTGGCTTTGATACGTGGATGGTGTGTTCGCCGTTTGGCCACGTGGCTCAGATACACTCCACTCCTTCCTAACACACTTAAACAACCAACACTCCAGAGTCCAGTTCACCTTAGAAAAAGAGGGAAACAACATCCTCCCCTTCCTAGACACTTTAATCACTCGCCAGCTTGATGGATCTTTGGTTTTCTCTGTTTACAGAAAACCCACCCATACTGGCAGATACATTCACCAGCAATCCCCCCCCCCACCTACAACAATATGGGGTTATTAAAACACTATATAACAGGGCAAAATTAATCTGCTCAGATGACAATGCCCTAACTATGGAACTAAACCACATACTTAAAACTTTCTTAGCCAATGGCTATAACCCCCAAAAAACATTAAAACCAGTAAACCACAACTCCCCCCCCCCCCCTTCACAATAAAGATTACACTAAATCTATCACCATTCCCTACATCTGGGGAACCTTGGAAAATATAACGAAAATCCTTAAAAATATGACCTGACTTCTTGTTACAAACCATATAAAAGTTGGCATCCCTTATCCGCTCTACCAAAGACCAACCACTTCCCCTGGACCTATCTGGGGTATACCAGGTCCCCAGCTGTAAACTATCCTACTTCGGCCAAACAGGCAGGACAGTGAATATCAGGATTTCAGAACACAAAGACTACATCTGGTTTCACCAATACAGCTGCTCTGGTGAAACCGGAACAACTATAAATAGGACTGTTGAAAATCCAGTATCTTAAATAACAATTGTAATACTAAAAATAGAACATCATTGTTTCTGAAAGAAAACCATCTGTAAGAAAGAATGTTTAATCCTGTCATCAAAAAATAGAATTTAGCTTGATGTAATTTATAATTTTTTTTTTACTAGAGGTCATGCCAGTAGAATAACGTGATCAAATCATTGTTTCTCTAGCTTAGTTAGTAATGTAACTCAGCTTGTCTTATATATTTATGTATGCTCCAGATGATGATCTTGATATGAAGATCGAAACGTCGGGATAATAAAAAAGTTTTTTAATATGGTTGTAAATTCCATAAAATTTTTTAAAGGAATGAATATTAGGTTGATACTTGGATGGTGGGGGGGGATAGACATCATACAGTTGTATGGCAGAGTGGAATCAAGGTGACTGGTGGAGTGCCCCAAGGCTCTGCACTAGAACTACCACTGTTTAATTTCTACATTAGTGATATATATATATATGAGAAGGTTTCAGGGGTGATATTCAGTTGTTTGCTGATCATGCAAAATTTGATAAAGGTTACATAGATATCTTGCAGAATGACTTAAATAAATTGGCAGTGTGGGCAAAGGACAATGGCTGTCAATTTAATGTAAAATGTAAGGTAACGCACTTTGGGATGAAACGCTTAAATACTTCATATCATATTGATGGTATTGCAGATACTGATTTTACTGTAGAGAACTACTAGTTGTAGTAGTTCCTAGTACTCGGCAATATTTGAATGATGGCAGCAGCTGCAGCTCAAATTACAAATGACGTGTCATCACGTCTTCCCCCATTTAAGGACTATATCTTACATAGCATACTACAGGATTTCGTGGTATACGGTGCTTGTGGTATGTATGCATCCTGGCAGTTGACTATGTGGCAGGCGAAAGACGGGGTGTGTGTGTGTATATATATATATATGCAGAAAATGTAGGAAATGGGAAGAACTTTGTGAGTTACAGATTACTAGAACCGATCTCGGCAACGTCACATCAGAGGCAGGAGAATATCGACCTAGAGAGACGAGTAACGTGATAGAGGGTGACAATAATGAGTTATAAATGAAAAAATATGAGTAGGGAGTGTGGAAAGTTTGAATAAATATGAAGTTTTCGGAGATGGTCTTAATTAGGAGGATGAATGGCGAGAAGGAGGTGGTAGTTTGCAGAGAGAGAGAGATGAACTGAAACAGGAGGTGGAATGTCTTCGGAATGAGTTAAGAAGTGTGAAAGATAAGATTAAGTGAATGGAAGAGATGAAATTAAGGCGAATCAGAGTAGGGGAGAGAGAGAGAGTTATGAGAATGATAGAAGAGGAGAGAATAGAAATAGAAGAGAGGGAATGAGAGAGAGTTATGGGAATGATAGAAGAGGAAAGAATAGAAACAGTAGAAGAGAGGGAATGAGAAGAATCTGAGGGAGTGCTGAAACCAAGGAAAGAGAGATGCCAGGGTATCAGGTAAGTAGGGGAACACAGAGTGAAAGAGTTAGAGGAGAGAGAGAGAGAGTGAGGGATGCAGGTGAGCAATCAAAGAAAAGAGTGGTAAGAGGTTATGGAGACTCAATGACTCATGGTGTGCAAGATAGGATGCCAGAGGAGTGTTTGCCTGAAGGAATGATTGAAAGGGTGGATGAGATGATTGTAATAGTGGGTACTAATGACTTGAGAGGCAGTATAAATTGGGTGGTGAGAGATCTGAGATTCTTGCTTGAGGTTGTACAAAAGAAAACGCAGAGAGGAAAGAGTGTGTGTGTGTGTTGCTCAGGTATGATAGTGACGAGCTAAGTGGAACAGCAGTAATAATGAATAGCATAATAGCCAGTATGTGTCAGAAGAGAGGATTGGAATATGTATATGTGGATGCTTGGAGGGCATTTGAGGACAGAAAGGAACTGTATGCGAGAGACTGCTTACATTTGAATGAGAAAGGATGTAGGCAATTACCAGGGTGGATGGTAGCAGGGTTTCCCTCTAGTGAGAATAGGTGCTTCAGAGCAGGGGTAATACATCAGGTAATGCCGAGTCCAGTGTAGTCTGAAGGGGTTAATGATAGGTATAAAAACAGTAACATTTTTATCCTTTATACTAATGCCAGGAGTATCCAGAATAAAGGAGATGAAATAGTGGCACTGATAGCCTCAGCCTGTCCAAAGATTATTAGGATCTCTGAGATGTGGTTGATGGAAGATGATATACTAACAGGAATAGAAGTAGCAGGGTATAGCATTTTTCTCTGGGATTGGAAGGTCAAATGGAGTGGTGGAGTACTTGTGATGAGGTGTGTCCTCTCAGAGTGAAGGATTTGGAGGGCACTAGCACTAATGGTTTTCAGAACATATGGTGTGAGGTGGCGGTGGGTAGTTCAGGATATTGAATGGATTGTTGTTGTAAGCCAGAGAGCATAGAGGGTGAAGAGCAAGAGATGTTTAGGCAATTGAGCTTGGTGAGTGAAAAAAAAAAAAAATCATTACAGGAGATTTTAACAACAGCAGTATAAATTGGGAAGAGGAAACTGCATGTATTAGTAAGGGAATTGAATTTCTGGAATTCTTGTGGGACATATGTCTTAGGCAACATATAGTAGAAGGAACATGAGGATCAAGAGTTATGAATTTGGTCAGAGCATAAGACAATCTGATTGTAACTGAGATGGCATCACTGCCTCCAGTTTGGAGAGAGTGGTAATGTGGTTTTGACTTGGAAGATGAACAGACATGCAGGAGTACCAATGAAAAGGGAATGTATATGGAATATAAGGCAGGTGATTATAATAGTCTTATATATCAACTTGGGGTGGTTCCATGGAGGGCAGAATTCGAAGGCCAGTATATCATTAGTGCTTGGGAAAATGTTTGTTTGCAGTAACAGTAAGTTGTATTCCATGAGTGAAGAAGAGGACACAATTTGGTGTAAAGTGGATGACAAACAATATCAAATAGGATCTGCAGGTGAAAAAAAGATTATGAAAGAGATATAAGGAGAGGGGTGGAGACCAGATGCATAAAGAACATAAGACTCAGACCAGGAGAGAGAGACTAGTATGGTGAGAAAGGCAAAACTGGAATATGAGAAGAGACTGGCACTAAGATCCAAAGATGATCTTAGGGTTTTTAGCTATGTGGCCAGTGACAGAGTGACTGATGCAGAGGACATAGTGGAGTTGTTCAGTAAACACTTTATTGGAGTATTGCATCCTGGAGAAGTAAGTTTTAATACTAGAGGGATAGGGCAGGTTTAGAGGTGCAAGAGGAGAGTGTGTTCCAAATACTGAGTACCCTAGATGTCAGTAAAGCTGTGGGACTGGAAATAATTTCGCTATGGGTTTTGAGAGAATGGGGCTAAAGAACTGATAACTCCATTCACCTACCTTTTTAATGACTGTCTTGGTACAGGAAAGGTACCCAAGGAATGGAAGGAAGGTAAGATAGTGCCATTGCATGAGGGCAGTAGCAGATTGGAAGTGTCAAATTATAGACCAGTTTGTGTTTCATCAGTAGTTGTTAAGATCTTGGAGAAATTGGTGAAGGATCATATACAGCATTGGACAGATGAGGATAATATTATCTGTGAGAGGCAACATGAATTTGTTAAGGGGTGTTCTTGTTTTAGTAATATGATTGCCTTTTATAATAACATGATGAGCGGTTGATGAGAAAAGGAGTTATTCTGCCATTTTTTTTTTGATTTTGCAAAGGCATTTGATAGAGTGTAATGTTAGCCACATGATAACCTGATGTTTAAGTTGCAGCACATGGGTTTAGATATTGGGTTAGTCAACTGGATTCAGAATTGGTTGTCTGACAGGTATCAGAGAGTTGTATATGGTGGAACAATATCAAATAGGCAGAAGGTTACAAGTGGGGTCCCACAGGGCTCAGTACTGTATTGTTTAACCTTTATATCAATGACATTGTCAGTGGGCAAGGGATATTCAGTTGTTTGCAGATGATGTGAAGCTGGGAATAGTTATTAGTAATAGTGCAGATTTTGCAGCCCTGCAAGAGGATGTGAATTAACTGGACAGATGGGCAAATGAACGAGGGTTCAGTTTAATGCAGCAAAATGTAAAGTCTTGAAGTTTGGGATACAGCGATGGGAGGCTGCATACACTGTTGGGGGAGACAAGAGATCTGGTGATGATTGACAGAAACCTGAAATTCAGGGACCATATTACAAAGCTGGTGAAGGTAATCCAGAGGATTGCTGCAATATTGAGAAGAATGCTGACCTTCAGAGATAAGAGTTGTCATTCCATTGTATAAAGCCATGATCAGACCACACTTGGACTCCTGTTCTCAAATTTGGTCGCCAGGATTTGAAGGGGATAAATTAACTGTGGAAAGGGTACAGAGGCAGATAACAAAGATGGTTTCAGGACTGTATAATGTTCATTAATAGGAGTTGAGAGAATGTGGACTACAGAGTTTGGTAGATAGAAGGAGAGGTCATATGATTGATACTTTTAGACTGTTGAGAGAAGCTACAGAGTTGACACTGGGCGGCTGGGGAGTTCTTTCGCTTGGTGGAACAGCAGGAAGTAGCGATAACAAGGGCCCATCCCTGGAAGTTACGAAAGGAAGCTGTGAGCAAGAGGGCGAGGAGTGGTTCTTTGCATATCAGGCAATGCATTCCATGGTTGAACCATGGAATGCATTGCCTGATAGAGTGGTGAGAGCAAGAACAGTCAATGAGTTCAAGGAGTGGTATGATAGACTTTGTGTTTCCTAGGAAGGACCTCCCATGATGAGTCTTTTGACTCCATGGAGGCCTGAATAATAATAATAATAATAAAAAGTTAAACTCACAAAACACAAAATAAAATCCACCCACAAAAAACATCCAAAATTTAATCAAACAGCCCACCAACATTAACTCTTTCTAAAGAAAAAAAAATTTTTCATATCCACTTCACCAACATTTGTGATCTAAACAGCAATATAAACAATGTGCACTACCACCACCATTACATGCAGTCATCTAAACCAGAAGTACTGTTCCTATCAGAACCCCAAATGGCAACCTCAACAGCCGCTATTCACTTCCGCTTCCCAAACTACACATCACATAGCTCTTTCTGCCACAAGGGCTGCACTTGTACAATCATCAGAACTGATATACCATAACAGAGATTGCAAAACCGTGAATTCCCACTGTTTGGTCTGCTTTGGTTTAGAAGTTCTGTACAAACCACCTGCCCTTTTCATATGCTCTTTCTCTATCACTCTCCAAACTCTGTCAGCCACTCTGACATCTTCAGTTATCTTTCTCTAAAGCTTCGCTTTCTGCAGTCAAAATACTCCAACAGTGAGGTCATCCTTCTTGGGGACTTCAATGTCCACAACTCACATTGGCTCCCTGCTTCTCCAGTTTCACTGACCAAGCATGCAGAATGCTAAGTTCTTAGCATCTCTGCCTGCTTTGTTCTCCTCTTTGCCATCAGCAATTATCTACTCCAAATCATCAATCTTCCTACCAGAGTAAACCCCCTGCCTGCTTGGTCAGTGAAACTGAGATGGGGAGCATGTGAGTTGTGGACATTGAAGTTCCCAAGAAGGTTGACCTCACTATTGGGGTATCTGGAAGGGGTAACAAGTTCCCCTTTCAGGTATACGGTGGTTCTCCTCTTGGTAACTCAGACCACAATGTCATACAAGTGTCTTTTACCATGGAACAACCTCCAGCCTCCAGTTCACAGTCTCGTATCCTTTGGCACTTGAAGAGTGCCAACTGGGAGAACCTTCTCAACTTCTATTCCTCCTCCTCATGATCCGACTACTGCTTCAGTTCTTCCGATCCAAACACCTGCTCAGAGCAAATAGCAGAAATTATCCTCACACGAACGAAGGCTTTCATCCCTTATTCCACACCAAATTCTCAGCCACCATCCACTTGGCTCTCAAAAAAGCATGCCAATGCTGTAAAAGAAAAAACCTGCATGCTACAAACAACTTAAAACCTAAACTCCATCTGCCTACACTGCAGCCATCGTAAAAGAATCATCACCAAGTCTGAGTCGGACTTTGAAAGGGCCAAATGCTGCACACTCGCCTCTTGCCCAAATGGCAGTTGCTCCTTCTGGTCCCTTGCCAAGGCCATTGGGCACAACTTCTATCCACCCAGGTTTCCACCACTCCCACAACCAGATGGTACTTTAGTTACCTCACCTAAATACAAGGCCAACTTACTGGCATCACTCTTCAGTTCAAATTCCTACATTGAAGACCTGAGCAAAGTTCCCTCCACGCTACCAAGAATGGCTCCCTTCATGTTGCCCATAGTCTTCCGACAAAAAGAAATCCAAAGAATCCTTAATAACCTGAACACAAACATGGCATCTGGTCTTGATGGTATCCCACCTATTGTGCTAAAAATTGTGCCCCAGAACTAACACATCCTGTATTACCTCTTCAATCTATCCTATTCAATTGGCCTACCTTACAACATGGAAGCAGGTCCACATCGAGCCCATCCCAACGAAAGGTAATAAAAGTCAACCAACGAATTACTGTTCAGTTGTTCTCACTTCTGTTCTCTCTAAAGTTATGGAGAAGGTCATCAACAGCCAACTCTTGAACCACCTAGATTCATACCATCTAATCGGTGATCAGCAGTATGGATTCTGCCACTTGCAATCTATGGCTGATCTTCTCACCTTCATCACCCCACCTCTGGACTCAAGCCAGGTAAAAATTTGGAGAAACTCACGTGGTTGACCTCGACATTTCAAAGGCATTTGATCGGGTTTGGCACTGGGGCCTACTTAAAATACTGCCATCCTATGGTCTGCCTTCCTCATTCTGCAACTGGATCACCAACTTTCTCACTGGTCACTCACTACGTGGCATGGTGAATGGTTTACTCTCCTCAGATTTCCCCACCACTGCAGGAATTCCCTAGGTTTCTGCTCTTTCACTCACTTGCTTCCTCTTATATATATAAATGATCTGCTCACTCAGATGTCCAATCCTATCCATAGCTTTGTTGATGTCTGATCTCTTGCAAGAAAGAGTTCACATCCCTCCCCCTTACTTGCAAGTAATATTGAGATATCCAATCATGATCAGATTTCTTTATTTGGACTAACCTGCATCTCCAATCTTTCCTGGCACAACCACATTTTAATTGTAGTTTCTGCAGCCACCAAAAAACTTGGTGTACACAACACTACTTCACACCTTCACAGCTGCTAACTCTATACAAATCCCAAATCCACCCAACCATGGATTTGAAATTCAAAGGACATATATCAAGAGTTGGCAAAATAGGTCAGGGGTATTACTTGGGTGTTGAAGAATACATTGACAAGTAAAGATAAGGAGGTATTATCCCCCTTTGCAAAGCTATAATTCAGCCACATGTTGACTGTGCATAGATTTGGTAATCTGCATTTCTAGGGGAATAGGTGGTGGAGAGGATTCAGAGACGAGTAATCATGCTTGCAATTAGTCTATGGAGTGTATCCTATGATGATAGATTGAAGTTTGTGGGTTGTAGAGTTTAACTGACAGGTGAAAGAGAGGAAATATGATAGAAACTTATAAGTTATCTGTGCATTTAACACAAAATAAATTTTTCAATATGTGGGAAAATAATTGGTCACACTTGGAAGTTTTCTAAGAGTGTGTGGACTAGGTTCTTTACTAGAGCTTCTTTACTAGTGAATAAGTGGAATGGAATGCCAGAGGTGGTTGTGAGTGTCCCAACAGTGAATAAGTTTAAGAAAATGTATGATAGGTATTGTGTTAATGGATAACGTGGGTCTCCCGTGATGAATCTCTTGACTCCATGGAGTACCCATATAAATAATTATTTTGGTAGTACATATTTATCTTCATATTTCCATGTCACCTTTATCATCCTTGATTCCTTTTACAGTACTCTTTCCTACATCTCTCACATTTTCAATAGCCTCTAGAATATTTTTCTACCTTCATCATATCTGTGTTCTTACCTAAGTCTTTCCATTACTTGTATAGCTAATTTTACACAGTCCTTTCTATTCTCTCAGAGCACAAGTTGACTCACTTGCCAGGAACTTTTGATAACACTTTCTACTTTTCCTTGACTGTCTCTCTAAGTTTCTAAGTCCATCATGGTGTTGTGATTTTTCTGTTCTTGAGTCAATCAATCTCGAGTTAATCAATGTTTTCTTCAGGGTTTGCCAGTGAATCTCCAAGCTTTGATTCTTTCGTTCAATTTTATTTATTTATTTTTTGAATAATTTGCAAATTTTTTACATACTCGTCTTTTAAATATGAAATTCAATTTTGTTCTGTTTAAAACTTAAATGGTGATAGCTTCCTATTTTAAATCTTCTGTATAATCTTCATTCATGAACCAGCATGAAGATATCACTATCAACAATAGCATAGGCAATGAGACTTCTCATTTCTTGCATCTTTTCTCCATGTGAATTTGTGCACATTTTTTGTTGGAACATAGTGTTAGTAATAAGTAGTTCATGCTTTGAACAGAAATCTAGTGGGTGCTTCTCATTATTATTAGCTTTTCTTGTTTTACCAAATTTCCCCAACATATTGCTATATGTCTAGTAGTCATTTCCTACCCTGCTTTTTAGATCTCCAACAAGGACCAACCTTTTCTATTTCTTTGTGTCAGCTGCCTTCTCTAATGTCTCAAAAAAATGAATCATTCTCTGTCTTAGTAGAGCCTCTGTTGGATCATAAGTACAAATAAGTCTCATTGTGTTGTTCCCTATTTTGATATTTGACCACATCACTACTCGATATTGCCTGTCATTCAAGATCACCCTCATATTTAGTGTTGAATACTATAGCTATTCCTTCATTTATAACAATATCATGCTAGGTCAACTGTGTCTCACTAATGCCTGCAACTTATGGCCAAGGGCTGCTATCTAGTGCCAAAAACTCCTCAACCTTATTTTGAATACTTCTGGCATTAGTATACATAAACTGCAATACCACCCTCCCCCTCCCTCATCCAACAACTTCCCTTATATCTTGTGTTACTTAGCTTACCAAAGTCAATCTAGGGTGCTACATTTTGCATCATGTGATTACTCTTCCTCTTTCTAACCTCTAGTTTGCTCCGTACCCATGCACACCTGCACCCCCCTCCCAACATTCTAGTTTCCCTGACTTTGTACTTCTGAACTCTCACTGAACAACACTTTCTCAAGATTTCTGTACACCCAAATCTGTTTAGATGCAAGCCACCTTATATTTATATCCACCTTATATAAATCCTTCCTTCCATCAAACTCATTCCACAAATCCACAAAAACTCCACACCATTCCTCCTGCACAATCTGCACACTGAATCACTCGCATACCACACTTTTCACCTGCTAAATCATTTGTACCATCCAAAATATACATCTTTTTCTCTTTTACTCTCTGCTTTCTTTCTTCATCACTGGCATCTTTTATCTTAGCACCAGGAAAACAATCAAGTAATATATTATTTTTTATATATTTGTGGGCATTTTATTGCCAATTTTCTTCAGACATATACGGCTATCTCCTTCTAGAATTTTGAATATGGATGATGCATCTCCTTCAGTCCTATTCACTTGAAAATTAGCTCCCATTCCCAGAAAATTGGAGTGCCACAGACTTTACATTATCAAATGACTTTATTTATGATATCAACTGTTATTACCCTTAACATTTATTTATAATTGTTGAGAAGAAATTGACCTTTTTATATTTTCAGAAAAGGTGATTCAAGACAACATAGTGTAAGTTTTAGAACTAAAAATGTGAGTGAAAATGATCATGTACTGTTAATAAATAAATAATAATGGATCATGCATCACTGATAAACTATATATATATATATATTGTTTCTTCATGCCTCACAAACTGACATAACACTAATACATTAGTAATTAATGTATTAGCTTCAACACTAGTAGTTGCACAGGGCAAAAGTTAGCATTAACAAGAGCGTATGATTTGACCATATTGGGGAATGAGCATATGGCTGTAGTACTCCACCCTGGCTAGCACCTGACCTGAGATATTTGCCTTGTTGAGCTAATACCTTGTGTATGTACACACAAACATGCAGCATTTTATTCTTAACAGTGCTTCACTGTTACGCTGCAACACAGAAAGAAGAGACTAATTAATCGATTCATTGAACCTGCTAATTTTTTTTTTTTTTTTTTTTTTTTTTTTTTTTTTTGTGTGTGTGTGTGTTTTGTTTGAATGAGCATCATCATTTTAGAGCACAAGTTGCAGCTGTGGTAGATGTACACTACTAAATTAGAACATTATGTAGACAATTCAGATAGTAACAGAAATGGAACTACAGAAAAACCTCGCTTAACACAATTAATTAATCCATCAATTAATGTGTGCTAAGTGAAATCGCGTTAAGCGAATGCAATAAACAATAGGAATAATTATAATTCATCCATCAGTTAGCATAAATCTGAAAAAAAAATTAGTGTAATTTATAGTGAAAAGTTTATTTGAAGATAAAATCATCAAAGTTAATAAAAATCAATGGCTTAAATTTTTAGTTAATATCTAAACATTTGATTGAGCTGCTTTTTTACAAAAAAAAAAAAAAATTGTTTGAATGGTGCTCGACTTTTTCATCTTGTCATACAATTTGCGATAGCTGGCAATCGCTTTATCAAGATTTCGGTGGACTTCAAAGCGTCATTCCATATCAGGATCAGCATCAAACAAAATTTCCTTATCATGCTCAATGTATTGAAACCTAGCTCAAGTTCCTTTGCAGTTAGTTTCTCAGTCATAACCTTTCCTTCCTGCTTACACGATGATCAGAATACCTTATGAAAATTATAGAAACAGCTACCGTGTTGGAGTAAAACTTTAGTTTAATATAAACCAAAATAAACACTCAGTGTTTTGACCTTCACATTAAGGACCTTCACATCTGGAGTATGCACATATATATAAAGAAAAAAACTGCACTACAATCTACATGGCATACTAAAGTTGCTGACCAAATGTTACATATAAGCTTGAACTCTGGTGAAAAAAAAAACATCCACATCCTGGAATTTATTGCATCTATTGCACCTGCAACTTACCTTATATTGGAGAAACTGGATGTACAATCCCTACCCGTGTAAAAAAAAAAAAAAAAAAAAAAAAAAAAAAGTGTACAAACAATACATTAAATTTAACAATTTTGGTAGAGCAGGCCTCTCTGATCACGCCCTTAACATCCTACACCAAACTGATTGGAAAAATATCTTCTCGTTACATCATACAAAAATCCGGTATGAACTGAAATTTAAAGAAGCCTGTGAAAATTATGATTAACCACACTAATCTTAACAACAATAATGGTGGCATAAAAAAACCCAAAATTTGATGGCACACATTCAGACCACTTTGTTTCCAGCAAACCCTGACTTTAAGACTCTAAGCTAATTTTCAGCCTTTATTGGTCACTATCCATACCAGTTGGTTGTAACTTATATGTATACTTATATAAGTAATTTGTTTATTATTTTTTTAAAAAAAATTATTTATTAATTTTTTCTTTTTGGTAAACATGTTGCTCTCCAGCTTAATTTAATTTTGTAACCTAATAGAGGATAATAATAATAATCGAACTCTAGCTTTGAGGTAAGTTTTTTTTTTTTTTTTTCACCAGAGGTCAGGCTAATAGTTGTAATGGTTTGTCCATAACTTTAGCATGGCATGTAGATTGTAATGCAACTTGTTTCTTTGTATATATGTGTATACTCCAGATTGATGACCTTAATATGAAGGTCGAAACGTCAAGTGTTTATTTTGGTTTATATTAAACTAAAGTTTTACTCCAACACGGTAGTTGTTTCCATAATTTTCATAATGTATTCTTAGTCATAACATTCTCCTATTGTTCGTACTCCTTATCTTCTTCATATGTATACTGTTCTTCTAGTTGAAGGAGATCATTCTCGCTTAACTGTTCTGAATGGGAATCAAGCAAATTCCTCACATTGTTATTATCCAGTTCATTAAATCCAAGTTCTTTTCAAATTGTGCTGATTTCTTCAATAATGTTAAATCTTGGATTTTGCGCATGATAAACTAACATAGGCTTGAGTTTAAAGTCTCCTTCTGCATTGCCTCCTAATAAAAGTGTAAGGCCATCTTTAGATACTTTGTATCCTGGTTGAGATGCTTCAGTTTTAGCTAGGAAAGTTTTTGTTAACATACTCTTCCAAAAGAGACCAGTTTCTTTGCCGTTGAATATTTGAATTATCCTTTGCAATTCTTCAGGAAACTTGGCTGAAGAATCATTATCACCACTAGCAGATTCTCCAGTTATTCTTATGCTATGCAGTTCAACTCAGTTTTTAAAATGGTCAAACCATCCTAAACTCACAATAAAGCTTTCACATTCTTCTTGAAATTTGGTCTCTTTCAATGATGTAAAAATATTGAGAGCTTTTTTGCCTGAATATTCCTTGTAGCAACTTTTCATTGTTCTTTGTATTCTTTGCTCTTATTTAATATAGTCCGAACTGTAGACTCGCTGTATCCCAGGTCTCGCACAATCATTGTATTACTAGTGCCACTTGCATGTCTCTTAATGACTTCCAGCTTTTCCTTTAACGTAATTACTTTTCTTCTCTTTTTATTACTGTTGCATTCTTTATCAGTTTATACCAAAGAATGTCTCGCAGCTCTTTGGTATCTAAATTAATGCAAAATGAAGGAAAAGTGATTGAGCAAAAGAATAGTGTTTGCACGTGCGCTTACGATGATAGCTTTGAGTCAACTGCCGAGTTTCACCGGCCACTGCATGCAGCACTGCCACTGCTCACTGGCTGCTACATTGACAAGTGCCACCGCTCGCTGCAGATTGGCGACAAAAAATTTCGCGTAATGTAAAAAATTGCATTAACTGGTTAATCACTCACTTAAAGCAGAAAATAGTATCATTTCACTCAATCACACTAACTGATTATCACTCATATCGATTCTGCGTTAAGCATAACCTTATACTTTGCCACATTGAACTGATATCTATTTTTATTTGCCCATACTACCAGTCTATTTAAATCATCCTGCAAAATTTGAGGTTAGGGGAAACTTAAACTTCCTATCCACCCCCAAATCCTTGACTTAGTCAATTTCCTGGAGTATCGTTCCATCAATATGGTATCACCCCAAAATGCATAACCTTACACTTTGCCACATTGAACTGATATCTATTTTTATTTGCCCATACTACCAGTCTATTTAAATCATCTTGCAAAATTTAAGGTTAGGGGAGTGCTTCATAGCTGATGTCAGTTTATTGCCCTTGGTCAGTGACGTAATCTTGCCATCACTTCCAAGAAAGTACCTGCTTTAAAAATCATGACCACTATGGAATGTGGAATCTAAGATCTTTCTCCATCAGTCATCAACAATATTCATTTAGACATGACTGGAATTCTGGCAAAATCCAAATCCCTTAAGAACAGCATTCCACCCAAAGAAAGAAGTTTAAAAGCTTATTTAAAAAAATACATAAACTTTTTCTAACAAAAGCAAATAAGGATAATGCCACCTCTTAAAGACTACTCTGCCTTACAGATTATAGATTGGAACCTACAAAATCACAAAATAAAAGAGTATGTAAATTATCAAAAATCTTAAAACGTTGCCATGTTAAACCACCTTGGATATACAGGTTCCCAAAAATTCACAAATCTCATCTTCCTCTTCCCTTCATTCAGCTCCACCTACAAATTTTCTAAAGAATTATTATTATTACATGGATAACTCCATGTAGTAACTTGGATTCATTGAGGAAGGTCACAAACATTATGCCAAATGTTATCCAACATTTGTCCAATATCTATCATTGAACTGATATCTATTTTTATTTGCCTTTGCTTTGAAACATTCACAGTCAAGGTACACAAAACAGACTTGGGCAGCCTATTCCACTCATTTACCACTCTCTAAACAAGAATCCAGTCTCCACACCCTTGCTAACTATATTCTTGCTCAATTTCCAAGGGTGCACACTAGTTCTCCACCAACAGACCTGCTTGGAAAAAAAAAAAATTTCCTCTGTATTAATCTTGTAAAAACCATTCAGTAATTTGTATGTCTCAATCATATCACTATCACCCCTTTTTCAATGTCAACCAATTTCTGTAACCCACAAATCATCAACTTGCCATCATAAGGTGCATTCCATAGACCTACCATCATTTTGGTTACTCACTCACCTCTGGATCTTCTCTACCCCCTCCTTCCCCCAAGAAACCCACTTGACCAGATCTGTGCACAATAGTCAGGATAGGATCTTACCAAGACCCTATAAAGTGGTATAATAGCCTGCTTATCTCTGCTCAGCTCATCAGGGTGTTCTTCAGTAACCAAGCAATTCAATGAGCTATTTTAGCCACTTTTACAATATGCCCTCTAAACTTAAACTTCCTATCCACTAACACCTCCAAATCCTTGACTTAGTCAATTTCCTGGAGTAACGTTCCATCAATATGGTATACATGACTGGTAATCTTTTCACCCCAAAATGCATAACCTTACACTTTGCCACGTTGAACTGATATCTGTTTTTATTTGCCCATACTACCAGTCTATTTAAATCATCCTGCAAAATTTTATCATCTTTATTTACTATTGCTCTACCCAATTTTGCATTATTGGCAAACAACTGAATAGTTCCTCTGAGATCATTTCCTATATCATTAATATACAAATTAAACAGTAGTGTCTCAAGAACAGAGCCATGTGGCATGCCACTAGTCACAGGCCTTCTACTGGACTCTACTTCTGAATAAAACACTGTCTAGTATCTCTCTTTCAATCATCCTCTTATCCACTTCACTAACTATATATCCGTTCCCATGTGCTGCAGTTTATTGATTAGAATTCTATGTGGTATCCTAAAAAAACCTGTGCAAAGTCCAGTGATATATCACTGAAAACCCATTACATTTATCCAAAGTAAGTTACTGAGGAATGACCATCTTCACAAAACCATGTGAAGATGGTCATTCCTCACCTATTTCTGTATTTTGCTCTTGCAACTTCTCCAACACATGACAATGACTCCAGAGATACTGATCGGCCAGTAATTTGATACCATCAGTCTTGGAGTCTGCTTTGTGTAATGTAATTTTCTCCTTCTTTCCACACCCTTGAGACCAACTGAGAGCTGACACACAAATGAAACAATGTGCTCAAAGGCACTGCCAATTGCCTAGCAACTTCTTGTAAAACTTGAGCTGATATGCACCTCCAGTTCATTAATGTCAGTTTCCATATAAGTTTTTGTCTCTTTTGTTACTGCACTATTTCCACCAATATATGATGTACATTTGCAAAGTGTTCACTTAGTCATTCTACTATTTTGCCTGATTCAGTTACCTCCATACTATCGGCATTCATTAAAATCTTTACTTGCAACATATCGAAAGAACCTGTTGGGATTATCTTTGGCCTGTACTGCTAATTTCCTTTAATACTCTGCTTTTGCTTTTCTTACCATACTTTTTACTTTTCTGGCTTGTGCTTTGTACTGCTCAATATGCCTGCTGGTCATCTTTCTTCTTGAATTCCCTCCACAAATTTTTCTCTTTGTTGTAGCTCCTGTTTAATGATGGTATTCATCCATTTAACTCCCACTCCTCCTGACTCTGGGTATGCAGCCTACTATTACTTCCTCAAACACTCCTTTACCACTTTACACTCTCAACATCCAGGCCTTTCAGTCTGTCATGCTATGTCACTGCTCCAAGCGATCTCCTAAGTTTGTCATACTTACCTGACCTGTAATTCCACATATACTTTCTATATACTGAAACTTACATTTAGCCACTGCTCAGATCAAGGTGGTATGATCACTCTCACCAGATGATGGCAATGTTGTCCTCTTCATTATAGACAATTTTTCTGATGCCGTTACTAGATGTAATACTCTCAGACTCCTAGTATATTCCATCACATGCTGTCTCAGGTAATTATTACTTAGTAACTGCATAAATTCCTTTTCTCTGTTCCCTTTTCTCCTTCTAATCTATGTTCTCATAGGTACATAGATTATGATAAGAGACTTCAACTATGGTTGAAGTTCCTTATCATAATTACCTGCCAACCACTCACTGAACTTACTTGCTGATGCATACTATCCATGTCATCCTTCACATTCCCTGGTCTATAGCAGCAACCAACTGTATATTTTGTCCTGTGGTCTCTATCTCACATTAAATGGCTTCAAATGTGCTATTTTGGCCTGCAATTGGACTCCTACTTTCTTTGGTTGTGGTTCATTGTCAATAATACTCCTCTCCCCATTATTTTCTCTCTATCCTCTCTGAACACACTTTATGCTGCTAACTATATCATTTTCTCTCAACCATGTCTGATTAATACCTGTAAACTCTGGGCAAGATTAACTAACCATTGCATACAGGAAAGTGCTTACATAAACTATCTCACCATCCATCCCAACACTATAACATCCTCAGAATACATACAGAACCAGAACTATTTACTCAAATGACACAGGCCTAAAAACTTAACTCACGTACCTTTGCAACACATTTTTATCCAGTGGCTACAACTCCCATTAAAAAAAAAAAAAAAAAAAAAAAACCCTACATTCCTCATCATCTCTTCTACAGTCAACACACAAGATCACAACAAAACTATTCCCATTCCTTAAGTTCAAGGTACATCTGAAAAGAAACCTAAAGGTCTTTGCCATATCTGTGCTACCTTCAAACCACGCATTTAGCTAGTTGCTTTAATCTATTCTCCTATACATCATATTCATCCTCCTGCACATCCTGGAGTATATAAATTCTAGTGCCTGCAGTTTGGCCTACTTTGGACAGACTCGTAGATCTGTTAATATCCACCTTAAAGAACACAAGAATTATGTCCATGATCATTTGCCAGCCTGGTTGGCTGAGCAGTTAGCATATCTGCTCTCCAGCCAAAAGGCTGTGGGTTCGAATCCCACCATGGACATGAATGTTTGTGATTGTCTGTGGAAATAGTAGTGGTGGTGGTGGCAGGCAGTAGATTGCACTAGTGTAGTTGCGGTTAGTTGTAGTTGGTGGATTTGAGTGGTGGAGACAGACAGTTGTAGAGTAGGTGCCCTCCCTCAGTGAGTCTTTGGACTCCCTGGAGGTGTCAAGTAGTAATAATAATAATCATCATCTGTATAGCAAGTCTGGACTGGCACCTCGTGTTCAGGATATTCCTTCACACAGGATTAAATTGGAGAAGGCATTATGCTACACAGAAGTTGCTACAGGTCTGAGAGACTATTTTTAGAATCGGCAGCTATGAAACACTGCCCTAACTCAACAAGCATGGCTGGAATAATTTGCAAGATTACCACAGTCATAGTTTCTGCTCTGATGAAGAAAACCAGCAAAATATTAGCAAGTTCAATAAATTGTTATTTCTTCTTCTTCTTCTGGTGGTGTTTATACCGTGAAGCATGGTTATGAATAATCGCTGACACCTAAGCTTTTTTATACATATCTGTAACATTTTAATATTTATTACATGTGTATATGTACTTAATATAGAATTTTAATTTTATGAACATGGCAACTTTTATGAATATTGCAGGCTTTCAGTATAGCAGAAAAACAGTTAGGTATTCCTGCTCTTCTTGATGCTGAAGATATGATGAAGTACAAGCATCCAGACAGACTAAGCATCTATACGTATATATCACAGTTATATCATTATTTTGAAAAAAACCATGAATGTAAGTTATTTCTTACTATTTTTCTTATTATTAATAATGAAGAAGACTGAGCATATAATACCTCAGCTTCATATTGAAACATGTTAAAAAAACAAAGGATAATAATATCTCTTACTTTATATATCAAATAGGCAAACCATGTTTATGGTTTAAAAACTTGAAAAGTTTCCAAAGTGACATAACATTCATATATTTCTTAATAAATGGCTAAAACTCTGAAGCAGATGTACATTTGCCTTTTGTTAGTACTTTATTATTATTATTACATGACACCTCCAGGGAGTCCAAAGACCCATCGAGGGAGGACACCAACTCCACAGCTCCCCATCTTTACCACTCAGTCCACCAACTACAATGAAACTAAACTACACCAATGCTACTTTAATAGTAGTATACTTTTAGCACTAATTATATTTAAATTTTAATGCACTGAAGGATGAAACTAAAGTCCGTTAAAAGCTTAACATGTTATATTTCTCTAGGGTAAAAGTAGCATCCTCAGAGGGAAAAAAAAAGTAATTACAAGGTTAAGAGTAAAGAATCAGATATATTAAGTAATCACATTTAAAGCTGAAAGGTGATATCTCTATTTCTAAAAAGTAAATATAAAATTAAAAGTTACAGAATAAGGTTATGAAATCTGAGAGATTGACATGTAATTAACCTGGTTAAGTTTTGGTTGATGTAGAAAGTCTTCACAGGAATTCTTTTTTGAGTAATAGCCAGGTGGAGCATAACATAAGTAATAATGGCTATGAGAACACTGCCAATGTACTGGTATACAAATGCCAGGACCATTAGATATAAAGAAAATAAGTTTGTGGTGTTGACTCAGACTTGAGGATCAGTGCTTGGTCCACTGTTATTCAATCTATACATTAATGATATTGGGAAGGATTTGATAAGTGGCATACAGCTATTTGCTGATGATACAATCATCAGGGTAATCAGGAATGCTGCTGATATGCAGTACTTGCAGAATGATTTGAAAAGCTGGAATTGTGGGCATGGGAAACTGGGTGTCAGTTCAATGTCAGTAAATGTAAAGTCATTCACTTTGTCATGATTAGATATCCTACTTGGACCATTACTATTCAATCTTTATGTCAATGATATAATGGTACTACTGGGAAATACTCAGCTGTTTGCAGATGATATGAAGTTTGGGAAGATTATTAATAATAATGGTGATGTTTTTGCTCTTCAAGAGGATGGAATAATCTGTCAAGATGGAAAATGAATAGGGATGTCAGTTTAATGCAACTAAATGTAACATTTTGAAATTTGGGATCCACAGATGGGATGTTTCATACTCACTTAATGGAGCAAGGAATCTTGGGATAATTGTAGATATATATTCAAAGTTAGAGGGCATATAACAAAGGTTGTGAAGACATATCAGAGAATTGCTGCAATATTGAGGATATTGACCATGAGAGATGTTACCATAAGGGTAATATCCAATTGTATAAAGCTTTGATCAGACTGCATCTGGAATTCTGTACTTCGAATCTGGTCACTGGGATTTAAAGGGGATGATGTAACCTTGGAGGAGGTGCAGGGATGAATAAAAAAAAAATTATATCAGGAGTGTACCATGTTGATCATGAGGATAGACTGAGTTCATGTAGACTTCAGAGTTTGACAGACAGAAGACAAATGAGTTGGAGATGATGATATGATTGAGATTTAAGCTGTTCAAGTTCAAGCATTACTATTGGATTGTTGACTAACAGCTGTTCATGTTTGTGAGTGATTAGACAAAACTGGAGGAATGGGCAGTTCAGTGGAGCAGTGTATGGAAAAGCAACTGAAGGAAGTTAGTGACTTAGAGGAGGGGGAATCACCCATCAAGCAAACTGCACTCTTCTGAATATGATCCGGCCTTCTGAAGGAGGTTTTAGGTGCACCACTCCATTTGAAAACAAAAATAAAAAAAACAGTGTTTCCATGGGACATTGGGGAGATTTTCCATATGATAGGATGAGATAAAAGAACAAGGACAAGGGCCATCTCTGGAAGTCACAAAAGAAAGTAGTGAGTAAAAGGGAAAGAAGTATGTTTTTTATGGAGAGTGGTAGGCATATGAAATGCTTTCCATGCTCTTACCTGAAAGTGGGGTGAAAGTGCAAATGTGGATGAGTTCAAAAAGTAGTATGATAGACTTTGTATTGGCCAGTGACCTCCCACAATGAGTCTTCTGACTCAGTGAAGGTCAAGAAAATAAAGTTTTTTATGCTGCCAGCTAAATATGGTGATCAGTGTTAAAACCATGGTCACACTTTTTTTTTTTTTTTTTTGGTTTTTGTTTTCAAATTTGTTCAAGATGTTATATAAACAAATCACTTCATAAGACTCATTAAACATCATAGTGAAAGGCTGTCTTTCAAGTATGGAATGAAAACGGACTGTCAATCCACAGTGTGATGTTCAGAGAAGATGTGTGTAAGGAGACTACTTTTTTCTTTCTTTCTATGTTCCACATTGCCTATGTACATTTTCATAAGGATTTCAAAATTTCTCTGTCTGACCAATGTAAAGCTTGTCACATATATGTGGGATCTTATATACCCCAGAGTATTTTACGAATGGAATGCTGTCTTTAGGTGAATGTAGCAAGTTTTGTAAGATGTCTACTTGTTTGAAAGCTGTTCAAATGTTAACTGTTTTTAAAGGATGTGCCAGCTGCCTTGATATTTCACCCACTTAGGATAAAGAAATTAATTATACCATTGTAATTAATTTCTGAAGATGCATGAGTTGGCTTATCAGAGATGTTTAATAACTATCTTTAATATCTATTTTGAAGCAGTTAGTTGAACAAGAGTAAGTCCTTTCTTTTTTATTTCATTGTTGTTAATAATCCTCACAGCATGGTTTTTTAGGTTGTGATCATACCTTATCTTTGAGGATGACAAACTGAGCCGACACCTACGTGTCGGCTCAGTTCATCCTCAATCATCCTGTATGACTTGATTTTCTGTAGCTATCTAAATATACAAAGCTGATGTTCCACTCTGTCCAACAGTGCATGGCATAAACTCTCTCACCTATGTTCTCTCTCTCTCTCTCTAGGTATTTATCCAAACTCTCTTGAACACCCATTAGCTACTCAGATTTGTTTTTAAAGAACTCTGTTCATTTTGTTGAGAAGCTTGCTGATATCCAAGTCACTCCTTCAGATAATTTAGATAATTGTATCATTATTTACAAGAGTTCCAGTCAAGAAATCAGTTGATGTTCTCACAGTCCTCTTTCCACCAGACATCACTCATCTCTTCCACCAATGTCTTCAGTTTTCATTATTAAGCTGGAGAGGAAAGTTTTACTTCCAAAAATATAGTTCGCTGATGTGTTACCTCGTTGCCTTTCATCATCAATTCATTTATGGAAAAATCTAATAATGAAGTGTTGGGACGTGCTGCCCTAAAACCATAGTTTTAAAATACCTAAAACCACTCTTCTCAATTTCCACTATAAATGAAGTATGACAAATTACCATTTTTGGATATCCTTATCAAAAAAAAAAAAAAAAGTGAGAGAAAGAGAGAGAGAGAAGTGAAAACATAGAGTTAACCATTTCTACAGAAAACCAACTCATATGGGATAATATCTAAATGCCAACTCATTTCACTATCCTCAACAAAAATTAAGTGTCATCACAACTTTAAAAAACCATGCTCTTAGGATTATGTTAGGATTATTAAAAATGAAATAACAAAAGCGAACTTAGATTGTTCAACCATTTCTCTCAAAATGGCTATTCCAGAAGGTTATTAAACAAATTGTTATTCTATGATAAACCAATTCAAGTATCTGCAGAAATTAATTACAAGAGTACAGTTTCTTTACTGTACTCTTGTAATTAAGATGAGCGGAATATCAAGACAGATGGTATATTTTTCAAAAACAGTTAACGTTCGAACAGCCTTCAACCAAGCCACTTCTTACAAAGCTTCCTGTGTTTGCCTAAAGACAGCATTATGCTTGTAAAACTTTTCGGATTTATAAGTTCCCATGTTTTATGTGGCATGCTTTACATCAGTCAGAAAGGAGAAGTTTAAAAATCTATAAGAAAGAGCAATGGGCCATGTACAAAAATGAAAGAAAAAAGTAGTCTCACTGCACACATTTTCTGTTGGAATTTGCCCATTCTTACACGTTAGTTATTACCAATATCTGCTTCCGGGAACATCCACAATGCACCTATATTTGGACATCTAACATTGATAGGTGAAGGCATCAGATTGATTGCATCATAGCACTCCAGTAGTGAAAAGACGAGCATTTATAATGTGCATACTTGTATTGGAGTAGACTGTGCTACAGGCCATCTGGTAGTAAGAGCCAAAGTACGATTCACTTCAAAACCTTCCAAGTCGGTCCTGTCCCATGTGATTGAATGTTGGAGTAATCCCTAGTGGATTCACAGAAGAAACATCAACATAGGTGGAGATGGTCTTTTGGAGACTAGTGAAGAGAACACATCTGAAGTGCTCTGGGAAGGAGTCAAAGTTATTATACAGGATATAGACAAGAAATACCTAAGCCCAGTTAGAAGACCAAGAGACCTGTTGATATTAGATTCATTTGGAATCTGGAGGCAGCTGGAGAAACAAAGACACGGGAACTGAAGAATATGAGATTACATAGAGCAATCAGAAAAGCCATCAGTCAGTGCAAGAAAAATTATTTTGCTAATAAACATGAATAGATGGAGTTCAAGGTGAGGAGGCACAACTATAAAAAGGATATTTTGTTCAGTTTGTGATGCTAAGCACAAGTTTAAGCCCAGATTCAATCTTATCAAAGCAGATATGGATCATTGCTAACAGAAGAACTACAACTATTATATAAGCAAAGTGGATATTAGATCCAGCATTATTTCAAAGCCAAATGTAGAAACTATGAAAGTTTCGTAAGATAAGTTGACCAGAAATAATGTTGAAATAATTTTCCACTTTGCTTATATAATTTTGCATCGCCGAACTTAAGCGTTTTCGCTCTTTATTTTAGTAAATGCAACTATTAGTTTAATCTCTCATGCAAGCACGATTGTATTAAAGATCTTTCTAAATAGGATTGAGGCTAAAATAGAAGTGGATATACCTGAGGAACAAGCTGATTTCAGAAAAGGCATGGGTACCAGAGATCAGATCCTTTGCCTTAGACAGATCATTGAGAATTATAAAGAATTTATAAAGACTCCCTTTTGGTAATGTGGTTTTCCTCAACACATTATCAGGTTAATTCGACACCTCTTCACAGTGTGAAGAGGTGTTGAATTAACCGGTTGGCTTCAAGTAAGCAGGGGAGTTGAACAGTGTTGCCACTTTCTCCTCTCCTATTAAGTATCTAATCTGAAGACATCATTCACGTAGCATTGGATGAGCTTAAGACAGGAATTAGAATAGATGGCAGATGAATCAGTATTCTGAGGTAGTACACTGATGATATAGTACCCCTTGTAATGACAAGGAAGACCTTTGCCATTGTTTTAGAGAGCATTGAAATGAGAACTATAAGTTAATAGTTTGATGACGTAACTTTCTCTTTTTGGAATTCACTGAATATAGACTTCTTTCTTGTTGTGGAGTAAATGCCACCTAAGTAATAATGATTTTAATTCCAGAGTCCTTCTCTTAAATGCAGTTGGAAAGGATTCCTTCAGGATTAAAGCCTTTTTGGTATCTAGTTGTTTAAGATTCATCTGTCTTTCTGGCAAAAGACTACAGGAGGCATGGGGTGAGTTATGCCTGGTATGGTTGGGGATGATTTGTCTTGATATCATCTATTCATGAGTTGGAAGAAAGAATGATTCCAAGAGGGAGGTCTGCTTTGTTTTTGGTTGCAGTTATAATGGGTGAGAAAAAGCTGAGAACACAGATGAACAGAAGTTGTGCTCAATGGCCTTCACAAGGAACAGAATGCATGCCTGCCATTTGTGCAAAAGGCAGGTTTTCTGCATTTAGCATTTTTGAATTCTGATTGTTTTGTGGACTGAGAATGTTCTGTAGGCTGAGAATGAGGCTGGTGTTTTTGAACTTCCTTGTTATACATCTCTGCATCCTCTCCAAGGTTACTTCATCCCTTCAAATCCCAGTGACTAATCTGAACACAGAAATCCTAACTCTTCATCCAATGTAGCAGTTACACTGTGCACCTGTTACATGCATCTGGTTGGTATAGTGAGCACTCATTAATTGAACAATTCCATTAGCTTCTGACGCTAGAGTACCATCTGCATTCAGATCATAATAATCTACAGATAAGTAACCTGCTTCAATGTACTCATGATTCAGGAACACTTTAGTCTTACTCTTTTGCATATAAGGGTCAACAGTAATTAATTATAATTATATTAAGAGTTTGCCTTCCTCCTTCTTGTTCTTCCTTCTCCTTCTCTTCTCGTCCATTATTATTTTTGCATATCTGCATTTTTACTGCTTGACCGGACTGGATACTAGAATAATTCTTAGTGGGTTCACAGAAGAAACATCAACTCGGTAGGGTGATTTTTTGGAAACTACTGAGAAGAACTCACCAGAAATGCTTTGGAAAGGAATCAAGGTGATAATACAGGATACAGCCAAGAAGCATCTTGGCCCAATAAGAAGACCAAGAGATCCATGGATATCAGATTCAACATGAGAAGTAATCAAAAGAAGGTGGTTGGAAAAACAGAGGGACTAAAGAATATAAGAGATTACATAGTGAAGTCAGAAGAGCCATCAAGCAAGGGAGTGAAAAGTTTTATACTAATAAATGTTAAGAGATAGAGTTCCAGATGGAAAGAATATTGTGAGGAACTGTACAACAAAGTGGATAAAGAAAATTTGCAGGAGCCCTCTCACCAGGAAAGTTATGCAAGTTGAAAGAGCAGTTAAGCAGCTTAACAGCAATAAAGCCCCCAGGTGCAGATAGAATCCCAGTGTCAGTATGGTTGGCTGAGTGGTTAGCATACCCACCCTCCAGCCAACAGTTTGTGGATTCTCCTGCCATGGACATGGATGTTTGTGATTGTCTTTAGGTGGCAGATGAATTTTATCACCTGGTGTGAGACCACTACCCACTTATTGGAGGAGTGAAGTGACTGAAAAAAAGTTCAATGTTTGATCTCTAGAGCAGGGTTTCTGGATGATGTAAAAATAAATAAAAAATTACAAACATATATATAAAAAATGTATAAAAATGGGAAAAAAATCCTCAGCCTACCCACGGTACAAATGTATTATAGGTTTAGTAATAACCTTTCGTGGGTGGTAACCACATTAAAAAAAAAAGATGAGGAGGCACAATTATAAAAGGATGTCTTATTTAGTTTGTGACCTAAAGAACAATTGTTGGATTCACTGATTGTCTTCAGGTTGGAAAGGGAGTTAGGCAAGGATGTTTGCTTTCTCCTCACTTGTTGAGTATGTATGCTGAGGACATAGCGCATCAAGCATTGGATGAGCTCAAGACAGGAATGAGAATAGGTGGTAGATTGAGTAATCTTAAGGGGGTTGATGATGATGATACTGTACTCCTCTGTAATGACAAAGAAGAACTAGGACATATTCTTGACGAAGTTAATGAGATCAGTAATAACAGAGGAGTTCAGCTCAATCCTAGCAAGACAGAGATTATGGTTCTTAAAGGAAATGCAGACATGGAAGCTGCTGAGAAACAAGTGTACCTTAATGAAGAAGGAATTGAGGAAGTCAGCAAGTTCGAGTACCTGGGATCCATTATTAATGTGAAGAATTGTTGTTCAGAAAACATCAGAAGAAAATTAGGAATGACTAAAACAACAGTCAGAGTTGTCTAAATCTGGAAGGTTGGATCTATCTCCACGGGAACAAAGCTGAGGATTTTTGAATGTTGTTTTTCCAACAGCAACTTATGGATGCGAGACTCAGAACCTAAAGAAATCAAATAAGAAAAGGATAGCTGCTTTTGAGATATGATTTACAGAAGGCTGTTGAGAATATCATATACTGAAAGGCATGCAGATGAATGGGTGTTAGAAAAAATCAATAGAACTTAAAAGCTCCTTAAAGATGCTGACAGGAGAAAGTTAAAATACTTTGAATACATTGAAAGGATGTAAGGAGAACTTACGGGGGGATCCCCCCCTTTTGAAGACTCGACACTCAGGGGCTATCATGAGTGTCGAGTCTTCAAAATTTGAGTCATCAGAATTCAAAGAGAACCGGCCTACCAGTCCGGAACACAGGTGGGGGGGGGGGGGTTGAGCACCATAGGCATCAGGGGCAGAGCCCCTAGTTATATTATAATTTTAAGTCCATAAATAATTTAGGTAACATATATTTGAGTGTTTGATAATTTTCTCTTTGTGTGGGCATTGTATTTCTGCTGTCTGATATGATCCCTGCTAGAGATAAATTTTTAATTGAAAATGGAATTTTCATTTCTTCTAAAATAAATATTATTTCATTTAATAATTTTAGCAAAGTCTTATACAACTGGAAGACTAGCAAAACAGCTGGATGCTTCAAATGAATTGCCATCATCAAAGGTATGAGCATCATTTATTATCTTAGTGTTTTTATAACCATGATAAAATTCTAGACTATATTTTTTTATTATGAACGATAAGAGATAATGCAGGAACTATATTATTTAATATGTGAACATCCAATAACAGAAGTTAATGAAGGATACAGAATATTATAGAATACATTACAACAACAATTACAGTAGAAAAACTTGTATAAAGACTTAGTCTTTATTTTAAAAAAAAAAAAAGCTTTTATTTATTAAAATTTATTATTACCAAAATTTTTGGATACAGCAATCACAAGGAGCCTGATCTATATATCATTCAACTTCAGAGTAAAAATAATAATAGTCATAATAATAATAATTAAGTTGTAGTGGAACATAGGAACAACAACAACAACAAAAAAAAGCTTTTATTTATTAAAATTTATTATTACCAGAATTTTGGGAGTTTGGCAGTCATTATGAATGCAGCCAAGTGATCAAGAGAAAACAATTACAATTTCTAAAAACAAGAAAAAAAAACTTGTTAGAAATATAGGATACAGCAATCACAAGGAGCCTGATCTATATATCATTCAACTCCAGAGCAAAAATAATAATAGTCATAATAATAATAATTAAGTTGTAGTGGAACATAGGAACAACAACAACAAAAAAAAAAATTAACAATAGTGGTGAGATGTATTTAGTAACATTACTTCCCAAAACTGGGAAAGTTTGAATGTTTGGTGAATTACAGCTTCACAACTCTTTTTAGTCTTTATTAAAAACAGCTTTTATTTATTATCACTTTACTCTTTTCCTGTGGACTTTGTGTCTGAAATATATAGATTGACCTGGAAGAAATGATTTGTCCAACTTATGGAAATGAATATAATCTTGGTCTTTTATAAGCATACCATTGCAGATCTGCTTATTTGCTTATAATAATTCTTTGTTTTTATTGTTATTATAATGTCTTCTATTTTCATTCTTATCTTTTATCATCTCCATATCCTCCATGGGCCTCCTCCCTGTGGTGCACCTGTTTGTGGATATATATTCCTGACTGCATGCTTGGTCAGTGTTTTTTATCACTGTACTGTCATCACTGCTTGTTTCATTTAGCAGTTTTTCAAAGTAATTACTCCATACGTCAAGGATATCTTTTTCTACCGTTTTCATGTCACCTTTATCATCTCTAACTCCTTTTACAACACTCTTTCCTCCATTCCTAAGCTTCTTCAACAACCTCCAGAATATTTTGCCACCTTCTTGATATTTATTTTCTATATTCTTGCCAAAGTCCTTCCATGACTTCTGTTTAGCTAGTTTTATACCACCATACTTCAGAATTTCTAGTCGAATATTATCTACTCCTGCTGCCTTTCCACATTTCAAGCCTCTGATGGCTTTTTCTACTTCAAGTATGGATATGTATTCCTGACTGCATGCCTGTTGAGTATTTTTTACCACTGTGCTCTCACTGCTTGTTTCATTTAGCAATTTTTTGAAGTAATTACTCCATACTTCAAGGATATCTTTTTCTCCTATTTTCATGTCACCTTTATCATCTCTAACTCCTTTTACAGCACTCTTTCCTCCATTTCTAAGCTTCTTCAACAACCTCCAGAATATCTTACCACCTTCTTGATATTTATTTTCTATGTTCTTGCCAAAGTTCTCCCATGACTTTTGTTTAGCTAGTTTTACACAGTATTTTGCTTTCTGACATTTATCTCTGTATTCTCTAAGAGCAAAAGCTGATTTATTTGCCAGGAACTTTTGATATGATTTCTTCTTTCCTTCACTGCCTCTTTAACTTCCTGTGTCCACCATGGAGTTCTGATTTTTCTATCCTTGCAGACAACCTCACCACATGCCTCTCTGGCTGAATCAGTCAGGGTTTTCTTCAATGCTTGCCACTGAATCTCCAAGGTTTGGTTCCTGTTCTCAAACTCTTTCATTTTTTCTTCAATAATCTTTGTGTATTTTAGTCTACAGTTCACATCTGAGAGCTGCTCGACTTTTATTCACTTTAAAACTTTCTTACGTGTTATTCTTTTCAATACGAAATTCAATTTTATCCTGCTCAAGACTAAATAGTGATCACTTCCAATTTCAAATCCTCTGTACACTCTGGTTCCTGCACCAGGGAGGAAACATCACTATCAACAATATCATAGTCAATGAGGCTTTTCTTATTCCTTGTCTCTTCTCTCTATGTGAATTTGTGCACATTTTTATGTTGGAACATGGTTTTAGTAATAACCAGTCCATGTCCTGAGCAGAAATCCAACAGCTATTTGCCATTATTATTATTAGCTTTGCTCTTTTCTCCAAATTTTCCAAAATATTTTTGTATGTCTGACAATCATTTCCTACTCTGTTATTTAGATCCCCAACAAGGACCAACTTTTCCTTTTTCATTGTGTCAGTTGCTTTTTCTAAAGCATCAAAAAATTCCTCCACTTCTACCTTAGTAGAACCTTCTGTGGGACCATAGGCACAAATAAGTCTCATTGTACAGTTCCCCATTCTGATATTTGCCCACATCACTCTACTTTTTTGTTTCAGTTACTCTTATTATGTCGATCTGGTACTTAACTAATTCCTCAGCTAACTCCATTTCTTTGCCATTCAGGCTTCTTATGTTGATAGTACCGATCTTTAACTCTGGTGATGTTGAGTTGGGGTGTGTTTTCAGATTTGTTCCAGTAGCTGACTTTTCGCTGTTCGCCCTGGTTCCCTAGCGAAAACAATGCAGGCCTTGTTTAACTGGGCGACGCCCCAGCTGGCATGAAATTTGGTCATGTTGTACCATCATAAATAAACTTTATTTACACCATTTATGTATATATATGACTGCTTAAAAATGTTATTAAATCAAGACATACATCTACAAATAAAAAATAATTATTTTTTTATTTGTTATTTGTAATAATTATTACAAATAAGAAAGTTGTGATTCACTATACTACAAAATGTAACGTAATTATTACTATTATCCTAAGCCCCCGTGGAGTCAAAGACTCCACGGGGGCTTAGGATAATAATAATAATAATTAGGTTTGAGTAGGTTAGGCTAATAGTAATAAATAGTCAAAGGTGGTCCCTTTGTCATGCACATAGCTCATCATACCTTGCCTTAAACTTATTCAAATTCTCTGCAGACACCACATTTTTAGGCAAGGCATTCCAATCATTCACAACTCTACATGCAAAAAAACCTGCTTCTCACTCTCTTGTTCACATCCTCTTTATACAGCTGCCAAGGATGACCTCTTTGTTCTCCCCTGATCTCTGACCATTTTATGAAAAACTCTTCAACATTGATCTTCTAACAACCCCTTACCAACTTATGATTCTATCATATCACACCCTCCTCCTTCTATCCACTAGATTCTGTAAATTGCATCTTCTCACCCTTTCCTCATATTCAACATTCCAGAGATCGGAAACTACCTTAGTCAATTGCCTCTGGACCCTTTCCAGCATCTCTTTATCATTTTGAAAACCAGGTGACCAAATATGTGCACAGTAGGGGCATAAATTGTGTAGTGTCAGAAAGATAAGTGCTATTTCGAATGAATGAATTGCAATGTTTCATGAATTTTAGGGTTTTATTTATTTGTGATAACGAAGTGAATCTGCATGATTTTTGGCATGAATTCTGCCAGATTTATCAGTCTAAATTGCCTTTTTAAGAATAGCACAATGGCGGTCACGAGGTCAACCACGCAGACATCAACCAGTGCTACTAGGCGAACACCATAAAAATTAAGTGTCATTGGCAACATAGACTTTTTGAAACTGATTCGATATTGTGAGTGCAATATGTATGCATGGCAGAGTGTAAAAGATGTGCTTGTGGAGAGAGAGGGGGGGAGAGAGAGAGAGAGAGAGAGAGAGAGAGAGAATGAATGAACAAGAAAGGAGAGAAAGTATGAATTTGTCAAGAGTGAGATATATTGTTGGACCATGATGCAGAGAATGCAAAACTGACTGAAAAGACAGAAGATGGTTCAAAATTAATGATGGAAAATCTCACATAAAAAGATTTTTTTAATAGTATAATTTTCGCCTGTGTGTCACAGGCATCTTCAATACATGTTAAGCTGAAATTAAACAATAACTGACAATTTCAAAAAGTGCCACCTAAGTAGCTAATGTAAGATAACTAAAAAGGTCAATAAAATTTCCTAACAAAAAAAACAAAAAACTATATATATATATAATAAAAAGTTAGGAAAGATTAGCTGATTTGTAAAATACTATCTCCCATAAAGGGGATAGATGTAAACCATCAGATATGTTTAAGTTAGGAGAGTGGAGTAAAGTTTCACGTTTTTTTATAAAGCCGTTCTAAGAGGAACCGACTTTTGTGAAGGACTCTTGTCTTTTTCCAATGAGCTCTATTTCTGGTTAAGATGGCATGTTCTGCAAGTCCAGACTGTTCAGGTTTAAGGTACTGAATATAAGACTGGTGTTCTTCTAGTCGAGTAAAGGCAGATCTTCCTGTTTGTCCGAAATAAGATAATCCACAAGAGCAAGGAATCTGGTAGACACCTGGATAATTAAGATGTGGAAGCTTGTCCTAATATAAGAAGTAAAAAAGGTGATTTTTCTGATCGGTCGAAAGGCAACAAAAATATTCAGTGGTTTTAAAACTTTTGCTATACTTTCACTAATGCTGTGTACATATGGGATAGGAATGCATGTTTTAAAACCACTTAATATTTTTGTTGCCTTTCGACTGGTCAGAAAAATCTCCACCTTTCTTACTTCTCCTAAGGACAAGCTTCCACATCTTAATTATCCAGGTGTCTACCAGATTCCTTGCTCTTGTGGATTATCTTATTTCAGACAAACAGGAAGATCTGCCTCTATTCGACTAGTAGAACACCAGTCTTATATTCAGTACCTTAAACCTGAACAGTCTGGACTTGCAGACCATGCCATCTTAACCAGAAATAGAACTCATTGGAAAAAGACGAGTCCTTCACAAAAGTCGGTTCCTCATAGAACGGCTTTATAAAGAAACATGTGAAACTTTACTCCACTCTCCTAACTTAAACAGATCTGATGGTTTATGTTTATCCCCTTTATGGGAGATAGTACTTTACAAATCAGCTAATCTTTCCTAACTTTTTATTGTGATGTATATAGTTTTTTTTTTTTTTTTTTTTTTTTTTTTTTTTTTTTTTTTTTTTTTTAATTGACCTTTTTAGTTATCTTACACTAGCTACCTCGGTAGCGCTTTTTGGAATTGTCAGTTTTGTTTAATTTCAGCTTAACATGTACTGAAGATGCTTGTGACACACAGGCGAACATTATACCATTAAAAAAATCTTTTTACATGGGACTTTCCGTCATTAGTTTTGTATTTATATGTCTACTCATGGTATTCCCTTACTAAGAGTTATAGAAGATGGTGTACATGAAAGAAATGGAAATGAAACAAAAGCTAGAGAAACTGAGGGAGTGAAAGAATGCAAGGATGTAGAAGTGAAAGTTATGGAAAACTGAAATGAAACGAAAGTTAGAGAAGCTGAAGAAGTGAGAGAATGCAAAGATGTAGAAGTGAAAGTTAGTGATAACGGAGTGAAAGAAAGTATGAATGAGGAAACGGATGTAAGGTGCAGCAGAATGAAAGGTAGTGAGATTGCAGCAGTGATAGACAATGAAATTGTCAGAATGCAAGATTTAATGAAACAGTCATTAAAATGAAATGAGGAATATGTGGAGTGATGTTAGACATCTAGTGGAAACTAATGAAAGTGTGCAGGAGAACAGAATGAAAGAAAAAAGAGTAAAAGAGGTGATGAGTGATTCCAGGATAGCAGTATATGGAGACTCCATAATTAGAGGACTAGCTACTGAGAGAGTGCATAAGGTCTGCTATCCAGGTCGGAGAATGAGTATGATAATTAAGATGTTGGACATGAGGAAGAAAGTAGCAAGATAGTTAGTCATGATTGTAGGGACGAATGATCTAAGTGGACATAAGAAGGATATGAGGACAAATATCAGGAGACTATTGAGAAGAGCAAAACATAACAGTGTAGTAGGAAAGGTTGTCAGCATGTTGCTGAGGTATGATGATTATGAATTGCGACAGAGGGCCAAAATTATGAATGGTATGCTAATGGAGCTGTGTGAAGAGAAGGGAGTGCAGTTTGTGGATGTATGGCATGTGTTTGAGGGAAGAATGAAATTATACAGGTGTGGTGGGTTGCATTTAAATGGCTTTTGAGTGAGTGTACTGGAGAAAGTGTGGAAGTACGTGTGATCTGTGCAATAGATCAGAAGAAAGAGATGAAGGGAAAAATCAGTAGAGTGGTACTGAAGAGACAGAAGTGCTTGGCAGTGGAAACAGTAGTAGTGTGAGAAAAGAAGAGAGAACAGGAATGCAAGAGGAACAGGGAAACGGAGGGAGCTCAGGTGGACAGGGAGACATGGCATAGGGAGAGTTATTATTATTATTTGACACCTCCAGGGAGTCCAAAGACTCATCGAGGGAGAGTGTGCCAACAGCATCGAACGATTGGCCCCCTTTCAACTACTAACGGTGCTCAAACTTACTTAACTGAGCCATTAGTAGCAGAGACTCTACCAATCGACCAACCTTTGCCGGCTACTGAATATGAACTAAAAATGAACTGCTGTGTTTGTTTACAAATACCAGAAATCTCAGAAATAAAGGGGATAAATGTTTTCAGTGATTGAGTTTATTTGCCCCAAAATGATTGGAATAAGTTAAACATGGTTGAATGAAGATATTGTAAAGGAAATAGAAATGGAAGGATACGATATTTTTAGTGAAGATAGAAAGGGCAAGAAGGGAGGGGGGGAATGTGGCTGCTGATAGCAGGGGAATAAATGTCCACATAAGGGAAATAGTGGCAATGGTTTTGAAGCAGTGTTGTGTAATGTGGAGGATGAGAGGAAGAAATATTTAGTTGGATGTTGCTATAGGCCTGGGAATGTGGAAGGTGGTGATGAAGTAATGTAGAAAGAACTTGGATTAGTGAACAAAGGAATGGTAATTATTATGGATGGTTTTAATTATGGTGGTATAGACTGGAATGAAGAGAATAAGGAAATTTTTTGGGAATAAGTAAAATGGATTTCTCAAGTTCTTGAGAGATAATTATCTCAAGCTGCATGTAAAGGAGGCACACTAGGATCAAGAGTTCTAGATCTGATCACTTCATTAGAGGATGTAATTGTGAGAGGGGTTTCACACTTTCCTCCAGTTGATGAAAGTGATCATGAAGTAATCACCTGTGTTGTGGCTAGTCATATGCAGACTTTTGCGAGTACAGGATATATATGCGAATTAATAAGGCTTATGACATGGATTATGACAAGCATAGGAGACGGCTTGCAGCTATAACGTGGAATGAGGAGTTGAGTGGTAAGGATATAAATGCTGCATGGGAACTGACAAAGAAATACATAAGCATCAATATGTGAATGTATTCTGAAGGCCAAAAGGCTGAATAAGATATGGAAATACAAGATGAATAATGGTAAGTCAGTCACTTGAAGAATATAAAGAATAAGCCAGGAAAGTGACTCGGTAAGGTTAGATTAATTTATAATTAACACGTTCGCTGCCAACTATGAGTATACTCGTATGACGCTTACTGCCGGCAACGAGATTACCGTACTAACCTTGAAGAAGTGAAAATGCTTGGCTCATGGAGCTAGCATCAAAACTGTGTATTCTCATAGATGGTATATGCTCTGCACAAGCCAACTACGAGTATACTCGTATGTCGCTGACTGCCGGCAACGAGAGTACCGTACTGACCTTGAAGAAGTGAAATTGCTCGGCGTACGGGAACAGACTATGCCAAAGTAGCATGGCAGCGAATGTGTTAAACAGGCATGCTTTAATAAGCATGCCTGTTTAATTATAGACGACAGATAGAGAGAATGTAAGTTGCAGAGCTTCGTGAATAGGAGTAAGGAGGGGCAGATACGATTGAGATATATAAGCTAGTAATGGGTTGTTATCGAGTCAACATGGAAGAGATTTTTCATATAATGGGAGGGGGGGTAGAACAAATGGCCATCAAAAGTAGAGTATGAGCAGAAATTGGCAAATCAGGCAAAGAAAAATCCTAGATTTTTTTTTTAGATATGTGGCAAGTAAAAGGAACAATGATCATGATAAGATGAAGTTAATGGATGAAATTGGTAGAATGGTAACTGCTGCAGAAGACATTGTTGAGGTATTCAGTGGTCAATTTATAATGGTGTTTCACCCTAATCAGGGTAGAATCATGAGGAACTTAAGTGTAGAAGACATAGGAGAAGGATGGCTTAATTGTTAGTGAACTGTAGGTATCTGAGGAAATAAATAAACTTAATGTCAATAAGGTGATAAGATTTGATGACATATCACCATGCATTTTAAGGGGAATGTTCCAAGGAATTGGCATGCCTGTTTAATAAGAGTGTTGCAACAGCACAGGTTCCAAGGGAGTGGAAGGAATGCACAATTTTTCACTGCATAAAGGTTGTGAGAAGGATATAGCTTCAAATTATAGGCCAATCTGTATATCTGGAGTTGTGTTGAAGGTACTGGAGAGATTGGTGAGAACTAGTATACAGAAATGGGTTGATAACAGCGGTATTCTCTGTGGTTATCAGCATGGATTTGTTAAAGGGAGATTGTGTTTCATTAACTTACTTATGTATTATAACAAGGTGACAAATACCTTGGACAGGAGAGATGCATATACAGTGGGGCACTTGGATTTTGCAAAGGCTTTTGATAGACTGCCACATGACAAGCTCTTAAATAAATTAAAACAGATGGGATTGGATAACAGCTTCTGAGTTGAATCAGTGACTTTCTCAGAGATAGGTATCAGAAAGTTGTATATGTTGATGTGGTATCCTAAAAGGGAAAGTTCATGAGTGATGTGGTGCTGGGGTCAGTTTTAGGGCAATTGTTGTTCATTTTGTATGTTAATGATATTGGGATCGATTTAACTAGTGATATGCAGCTGTTTGCAAATGATGCAAAACTGGTGAGAGCAATGCAGAGGCAAGTGGATGTTATGGCCTTACAAGAGAACTTGAATGGATTGTATGAATGGGGAAGTAAGTGGAACTGTCACTTCAATGTTGCAAAGTGTAAGGTTTTGAGATTTAGTAAGCAATGATGGGATGCAAAGTATACACTTGGTGGGGAAACTTTAAAGGACATAGAGATGAGAGATCTAGGAGTGATTGACAAGGACTTGAAATTCAGGGACCACATTGCACAAGTTGTGAAGATGTCGCATCGGATAATGGCAATGATGCACAGGACCCTGACATGCAGAAATCGAGTGGTTATAATGCCGTTGTGTAAGGCCTTGATCAGGCGTCATATGGATTATTGTGCATAGATTTGGTTGCTGTGTTTTCATGGTGACGAGTATATGTTGGAAAGGGTCCAGAGAAGATTCACGAAGGCGGACAGTGGAATCTTTGGAATATGGAGTACGATGACAGATAGAGAAAATGTAAGTTGCAGAGATTCGTGAATAGGAGGAAGGGGGTCAGATATGATTGCGACATATAAGCTAGTAATGGGTTGTTATCGGGTCAACATGGAAGAGATTTTTCATATAATGGGGAGGGGGGTAGAACAAATTCACTGGAAGTTGTATATGGAGGATATGAGCAGAGGAGTGAGGAGTAGGTTTTTTGCATGGAGAGGGGTTGGTGTGTTGTGGGTGTAGACACATTGAATCAGTTTAAAGCATGGTTGGATGAGCATTGTATGCAATAGTGTGTACCTCCCAGAATGAGTCTCTGACTCCATGGAGGTCAAATGATAATAATAATACTAATGTGGCCTAATCAGAACCTTATACAATGTTACCAGAAAAGCCTTACTTCTGTAATACAGTGTCCTCTGGATCATTCCCAGAATTCATTGTGTTGTCCTCACAATTTTGGCAGTATGTCCTCTAAATTTCAGATCCTTAACCACCATTACTCTGAGATTGCTTATTTTCTCTACTGCACTGGGATCCCCAACTCCTGTGGCCATTCACTCGATCTATTCAAGTCTTCTTGCTAGGCCACATCTAATCCATGCTGTCCAACAAAGATAATACCACTGTTGTCAACCCAATTATGAATTTTGGTTCTCACTGGCCTTTCCAACACTTTAACCACAACTAATGCATACAGATAGACCTACAATTTTTAATCTTGGAGTTCTTTCACCTCCGTTATGAAGTGGCACAATTTTGCCTTTCTTCAACTCCTTTGGAACTTGACCGCATGCAAGACTCATATTGTTATAAGTTTCAGTAAGGAAATACCGTGAGGAGACATATTACTTACTATTATAATAATGGAATTAACTCACATAAAATATTCTTTATTAGTAGAATTTTCACCTGAGTATCACAGGCATTACAAGTACAAAGGCTAATTAAACAATAACTGATATATTCACAAAGCGCCACCTAAGTAGCTAAAGTTAAATTTCCTAAATTTATTTTGGGGGAAAAAAAAAAGTTTTTCCCCATATGTATGTATGTATGTATGTGTGTGTATATATATATATATATATATATATATATATAGTTTTATGAAAAATATTGAATGACTAGAACCGAGATTTAATTAAAAAGGTTTTAATATAAACACACTACTAGTTTCGGCCTGTAACAGCCTTCTTCAGGTGACATTATAAAAGAAAAAACACTAAACATTGAGGGTTAAAAGACTATGAACATCATAGACAGTCTTTATACATAATCATAGTCTTTTAACCCTCAATGTTTAGTGTTTTTTCTTTTATAATGTCACCTGAAGAAGGCTGTTACAGGCCGAAACTAGTAGTGTGTTTATATTAAAACCTTTTTAATTAAATCTCGGTTCTAGTCATTCAATATTTTTCATAAAACTATGTATGTTAACCGAGTCAATGATCATTCTGTCATATATATATATATATATATATATATATAAAAGATTACAATTTAACTGATTAGAACCCGAGAAAGTAAAACAAAAACCTTTAATAAATCACGACTAGTTTCATCGGTATTCCGACTTCTTCAGGTGAGTAAGAAATAACATAAGACTTATAAAAATAACAAGGTAAAAAACACAGACTTTCTAGCTTAATAAAAAGAAACAGAATAGTAACAGTCATATTTGAATAAGTGACCGCGTGCTACTGTTGGCATGAGTAGAATGTGTGTGACAGCTAATTTTAGAGTGCCAGTATTGGATTACTGCACTATGTGAATCAGGCAAATTGTAGCTTAGATTGTTGTTCAAGTGTGAAGAGTCCAGAACTATTTCTTTTGATTCTATAATTCATCTTTACATATATATAAATTGGTTGTGTTGTCCCAATCAACTTGGTGTTGCCGTTCTTCGAGGTTAGAGTTTGCGGAGAAGAGCACATGACTGGAAAGGGCGCTCGCTCATGTTCTACTGTAGGAGATGTTATGTCTATGTTCCTCAAGACCAAGTGAAACAGATTTATCTGTCTGGCCAATATTTTGTATATATGCATATATGTTATATATATATATATATAAAACATATATGCATATATACAAAAAAAAATGTATATATATGTGTGTGTGTGTGTGTATACAGTTACACAAGTTAGGAAAGATTTGCTGATTTATAAAGTACTATCTCCCATAAAGGGGAATGATGTAGACCATCGGATCTGTTTAGGTTAGGGGAGTGAAGGAACACTTCACATGTTTCTTTGTAAAGCCATTCCATGAGGAACCGACTTTTGTGAATGACTTTTGTCTTTTTCCAATGACCCCTGTCTAGTGTTGATGACATGCTCTGCAAGTCCAGATTCTTCTGGTTCAAGGTACTGAATATGCGACTTCTGTGCTTCTAACTGGATAAGGGCAGATCTTCCTGTTTGTCCAAAATATGATAACCCACAAGAGCAGGTAATCTGATACACACCTGGATAGCTGAGATGTGGAAGCTTGTCCTTTAGAGATGTGAGGAATGTAGGAATTTTTCTGATGGGTTGAAAGGCAACACAAATATTTAGTGGTTTTAACACTTTAGCTATGCGTTCGCTAATGCCTTGCACATAGAAATAAAATAGGAGATATTTTATTTCTTCTGTATTTGAAGAGGATGCTGAAACACGACTACTTAATGCACTTTTTATGAAGGAATTCTTGTAACCATTGGATAAGAAGGAGGAGTTAATATATTAATTATTTTTGTAATAGTTCTTCTGAAGAACAAAAGGAGCTCTTATGAACCAGTGTTTTTATAGTACCTGCCTTTTGACTGGGATGGTGATGTGATTCAGCATGGATGTACTGGCCGGTATGAGTCTCCTTCCTATAGACTGTGAATTGTAGGTTACCATCTGGTTGGTGTAGAATTAAGAGGTCTAGAAAGGCTAACTGCTTATTTACTTCTACTTCTAGGGTGAACTGGATCCTTGGATGAAGTGCATTTATTTTTGAAAGAAACTGTTGTAATTCTCGAAGTGCCCTTCCATATGGTTAGGTCTGGTTTATATATGTATTTATATAAAATATATATATATATATATATATATATATATATATGGGGAAAAAAAATTTTTTTTTTTCCAAAATGAATTTAGGAAATTTAACTTTAGCTACTTAGGTGGCGCTTGCTAAATATATCAGGTATTGTTTAATTAGCCTTTTTATTCTACTAATAAAGAATATTTTACGTGAGTTAATTCCATTATTATAATAGTAAGTCAGTGGCATAGCTAGATCTTTTGCCGCCTGGTGCAGTCCCTGAGTTAGCCGCCCCTCTCGATACACAAAAATACTACAAAAAGTCGACACTACATATAGGGAAATAAATTAAAACACTATGTTTATTTTTAAACTTTAATTCCAACATTCTTGCTTTTCTGTTAGCAAAATCGATGGCATTGTCGAAGTCTATATCATCACTTAGTTGCTTCTATAGACAGTTATGGCAAGATTTCTAAAACGCAAGGTACTCATTGTAGATTTTAGATAATTCTTCATCAATTTTAATGTAGAAAAATTCCTCTCCCAAATAGCAACACTTACAGCAATTGTGAGGAAAATTCGCAGTAATATTACAATATTTGGAAATGAGTTCTCGAGACTGTATTTTAGAATAAACTGCAAAAGTTCAAGAGGACCGTCCTTCCACATTTCTGTTTTTTCTTGCGTAGCAGAAAACAATAAAACTGAAGTCTTTTTCTCTCAATGAGGAACTCTTCCTTATTAATGCCATCGTGATCATGATTTAGTTGACATTTGTATTTATCATTCAAAAGATTTAAAAGGAGTAAGGAAGACATATTTTTCGGCAAGAACATGAAGCTGTTGAAATGACATGGCGACTTCTTGGATCACTCTGTCCAGTGGGAAAAAAAAAATTCTCTCCTCAACTCAGTTTCGTATGACAATTCAGCATCTCGTGATTCTTCACCTGCAATCAGTTTTTTCTTTCTACACTGATGATCCATGACTATCCCGAGATCATCACAAATTTCTTTGGCTTATGCTACTGAATTGTTATCTAATTCGTCCTAATTTTCAGTTAAAAATGATTTTAAAGCCTCGAGTTTTATGTCACATTGTGGTATATTCAATCGTTTGGTTTGGAGATGCTGTCGAATATCAGAAAAATACTTTGCTTCTTTTACTTGCTCGATAACTTTACTTCTTACTTTTTCCTCCCTAAATTTCTATAAAGTCGTCCTGAATAGTTCTCAATGGCCTGAATAGTTCTCGTAGCAAGGGGGGGGTGCAGACCACCCCTTCTGCACCCCCCCCCCCTTGCTATGCCACTGTAGTAAGTAACTCATATTATTGTATGACTAGGTTATGCCTGTAGGTATTTACTTCTTAAACAGATGCACATGTTAACAGTAATATGAACAAGCATATGAGTGAGAAATCCATATATGACTGACATAACCCATTAACATTGTATAAGTTTGTTATTATTATTATAGGCTACCCCATGGAGTCCTCAGACTCACTGGGAAGGCCCTAAACATTATGCCAAGCACTATCCAACACACACACTATCTATCATAATTTGCTTTGAATTCATTCACTATCATGGCTCCCATAACAGACTCTGGAATCTATTCCATTCATTCACCACCTCGAAGCAAAACATCTAGTCCTCACACTCCTGCTAAGTACACTCTTTTTCAATTTCCAAGGATAGACCCCAGTTCTCCCACCAACAGACCTGTTCTGAAAAATTTCCTCTGTATTAATCTCTTGTAAAATTTATATTCAGTAGTTTGTATGTCTGAATCATATCACCCTTTTTCTGCCTGTCAACCAATTTCTGTAAACCACAGATCTTCAACCTGCCTTCATCAGGTTCATTCCATAGACCTGCTACCATCTTGGTCACTCTCCTCTGGATTCTTTCCACCTCTTCCTCATCAACAAGAAACCCAGGTGACCAGTTCTGGGCGCCATAGTCAAGATTGAATCTTATCAAGGCTCAATAAAGAGGAAAAATAACCTGCTTGTCTCTGCTTGTCAGAGTATTCTTCAGTAACCAAGTAATCCGATGAGCTGCTTTAGCCACTTTTGCTTTGTGCACTCTAAACTTTAATTCCCTATCCACTAACACTCCGAAATCTCTGGCTTCATCAATTTCCTGGAGTTGTTGGACTGCCATGAAGAATGCTTGTAAATAACAGAAGGGAGCAGGTGAGAGAGAGAAAAATGGCTGTAAATTGAATGATATGGATTCAGCACTTCTGTAAAATTAGGAGAAAAAATGGAAGTTTTGAGAAGTGCATGGACACGTTGTTCAATTCCCTAAGTGATTTAGAAATGCATAACCAACGTATAAGCCTGTCTACGAGAATAGTCTCTTGAAGACAACTGATATGCTACTACTACTTTTAAAATACTTCTTACAGGATTTGTTTTAATTGAAGAAAGCAAAGCAACTGCTTATAATTTCTTTCATTAGTGATTGGAACAGAATAAACTAAATTAATTAATCTATCTCTTATGCAAGAACTAATTCTTCATATTGCAAGGAAGTAGTATTGTCTGTCCATATGTATTTTTCTCTATTTCTGGAAGGCGGAACTATTTCATTTTTCTACTGTTAAATTCTCTCTTTCATTAAAAAGAAAGAATCGCTGAGAAAAAAACTCCATCGTTACAAGGAGTGATATAATTTGCCTGCTCTGCTTAGTTCACTTAGAGAACTAACTGTATTGAAACTTTACGTAGTTTTACATGGAATGCAGTTTGATTGATTACCGTATTGTTAATTTTTGACCTACGGTTTTCTTATATTAAGTTTTTTAATTTAGTAGGTGCAGTGTGTAATCTTTGTTGATTACACATCTTAATTTTGAATGAAACTGTCGGAGTGAATTATTATTAATTCACATATTATTTGTTTACTAATTATTGTAAATGATATTTCATCAAATTGTTTATTTTGATAAACTTGAAGTAATTACTGACTTCATCTATAGTAAATCAAGATAAGGTTCTTTCAGAATCAGGTATACTTGAGTCTGAGATCAGTAGTAGCATTTCCTAGGAAGACAGACCTGTTTGAATTTTGGCATTTAAAAACAGATGCAAATATTAAAAACAAAAGTTATTGTTAACCATTAGTTATGTTATGTTTGGTAAAGAATTGGCAATAAAAATATTGTCATAAGAATTGATAATAAAATATTGATGATGTGCATTTATTTAATACACACACACACACACACATATATTTTTATTTTTATTTTTCTTTTATCTCAACAGATTTTTTCACGAAAATCATTGGTCGATGGTGGTAGAAAATATGAAGTATGCCAAACATGTAAAAATAGAGTGTTTATTCTGGAGCGTCTTATAGTTGATGGAAAACTCTATCACAGGACATGCTTTAAGTGCTGTAAGTGTAATACTTTATTGAAACCTGGTGCTTACATAGAAGGAGAAAATTTGGGGACTTACGAATGTGCAGTGTGTCCAAAAGATGATATATTTACATCACAGTATAATTCACAGCAGAATGATAACTCGAATACTTCAACTTGCATTAATACACCAATATCATCTAATGATAATATAAAAGATAGGTGTTTGTTAGCAATACATCCAAAAACTTCTAAGGAGCAGCTTGATATAATTGCTGATCAAAATATTATTGTAAAAAAACTTGACAGAAAAGAAAAAGAATGACGATTCTTTATCTACTTTTGAAGGAATAAATTTGTCAAATACTAATACACAGCTTAAATCACATTTAATTTTAACAGGAGAAATAAATGATTCACAGATACCAGAAAGAAATATTGAAAATAATCAACCTTTTTCTGTTACCAAAATGTCTGATTTTTTGCATACTAGAGAGTTTCCTCCAGAAATGATAGAAACACATGAAAAGAAACAAAAAAATGCTATGTATTCAAATTCAGGAGCTGTAGAGAAATTTAGGAACTTATATATAACATTGTCTTCCAGTGAAATTCCTTCTTCAAAGACTGATTCTCAGTGCCAAAATATGTTTCTTTCAGAAAATCTAAAACCAGTTTCTAATCGCTCTCTTAGTATTAACTGCCAACAAGAACACAGCCTTGCAGATAATGTAAAAATCTTATCTTCATCCAGTTCTACAGCAGATTCATTATTAGAATTTCCTGTTAACAAAGATTCTAATTTCCCTTTAAATTCCGTATCAAAATCTATGTCCCGATCAAATACTGTTGCTGATTTTCGTAAATACTTGAGAAATTATGATAATCAGTTTCACTCTGAAATGCCAAAAAAAGTCAGTTCTAATGAAAACCTAAATTCAGTGCCTCATAATGAATGGAGTAAAAGAACTTTTGAAGTTAATGATGTTAATGGGGGTAATGTGAAAAGTGAAGATAGTTTAAGTAATGTGTTTTTGAAAAAAGCATCTTCTAACCATAAAAGTTTTACTTCAAAGACTGATGAAAAAGAAAAAATTCATTATCATGCATCTGACATTATTTCCCCAAATATCCATGATAAAATACTGAAATTTGAAGAAAAAATAGCCACAGCAGTTCCCAAAGCAAGATTTTCATCTTTTCATATTAAAAAAACCTGGAAATCACCCCACATTTCATGATAATAAACAAGAGCATATTTCTTCTGAATTAAATAATGAATCACGATTCTCTAACTTTGTAAGTGAACAGGAATCAAATGTATTAAATGCTCCAACAGGAACTGTAGTCAACACAGAAGAACTCATAACAAACACAGAGCATGAATCAAGGCAAGTTACTAATGTGAAAAAAAGTACTCTGTCCTCATCTTTAGAATTAGAAAATAAATTTTCTTCCATAGATGGCTCTATTAAGGATTTTACTGATTTTGACTATCCATCAGATCTGAATCCATTTGGTGATGAATGCGAAGTTAAAGAAAGATTAGTACTTAAAGAAACACCTACACGTGAAAAAGATTATCCACAGACACTTAATCCATTTAGTGATTTTGAAGAAATCCAGAATGAACAAGTAAAAGAAGATGAATATGATAAAAGCTGCAACCCTTTCTTGTCCTCTTCCTCGGATTTTGATGATGAGGATCCAGTTATGCCCAATTCTCTAACACATGGGATGAATATGAAGCCAGTTCCTGCAGGCAGAACAGATACAGTGAAGAGAAGCTTAATAAATGAAAATAAAATGCACTCTATTATTAATTCACAAAGAAGTTCTTCTTTAACACAATTACAAACTGGCACTCTTAAGGGAACAAGTAAGAAAAGAAAGGCTCCAGTTCCTCCTTCATTAACTGAAATAATTTCAAAAGATGAGAACACAATAAATCAAATTACTGAGATTTCTGCATCTCCACAACATACATCTGAAGTTGAACATGATTTGACATTGAATGGCACAGTGTCTGTTTTAACCCATAAAACTAAGTCTGCACCACCTCTGCCACAAACATTGCATTTGAATACTCCTGGAGCCACAAGTCTTAGCAAGGAATGTGACAAAAAAGATTTCACCATTCTTGATAATAGAGCAGAAATAAAAAATGAAACTACAAGCAGAAATTTATTATCTATCACTAAAGAAGAAATTTCTCCTTCAGTCCCCAGTCCAATCAGGAAGAAAAGACCTGCTCCTCCTGTTCCCTTACCACCTAGAAGACAGGTAATTGATATAAATCAGTAAAATTTGATCAATTTTTAATATTTAATTGCTGTTTTTATGCTATAAAAAAAATCCAAAATCGAACATACTGATAATGTACATAAACTATTCCATTTTATCTCTGAAAGATTCTGTCCAGATTGCCACTGTAAACCTATTGGACCTGGTGCTTTAGGGTTATTCCACCTATTGCTCATTTTAAACTGCTATCCGATCATACGACTTTTTTTTTTTTTTTTTAAATAATTTTGGTACGTGCAATTATTATGATTATTATCTTCACACTTCCATGGAATCAAGGACTTATTATTTCATTATGGGAGGTCACTCTGTCACATACACAAATCATCATATTGTTTTACATTCTCTGCAGTCACCACAATCTCAACCATTGCATTCCAGTCATTCTCCATGCAAAAAGCTATCTACTTCTTGCTCCTTTGCTTATAACCTTTCTTCATAACTAACAGAAACCAGAAACAACCTTAGTCAGTTAACACTGGACCATTTGCAATATCTCTCATCCTTTTAAAACTAGGTAGCCAAATCTGTGCACTAGAGTCCATTTTTTGTGGCCCAATCAAGGCCTTATATAATGGAACCATAATACCTTTGTCTACAAGTTAGTGTCCTCCACATTATTGTCAGGGTTAGTTGTGCTGTCTTCACAATTTTAGCAACATGCTGTCCAAATTTTAGGTCCCTGTCTACCATCACCCTCAGATCTCTTGTTTCCTCTACCTCCTCCACTATATCTGCATGAACTGTATACACTAATACCCCATCTTATAATGCTTTTCTTTACAACAATCTGCTCATACAACACCTTTCAGTTATCACCAGTTCCTATTTGTATGATGCTGTATTCGCTCAAATGACGGTTTTGGCAACATTATGCTCCTGGGAATCAACGATACACTTTTTGTGAACTGTTTGTTTACAACATCTTTACTCACTGCATATCTGTGTTTTTGTGTCTCACTGTGAATTATAAACTGTTTATAACTATTATTGTATTTTATTTTTGTTAATAATGGCAGATAAAATTCAAAACAAGAGTGCCGTTGTTTCCTCTGAAAAGAAGAAAATACATAAACCTATTAGATACTAAGATTAAAATTATTAAATTGTGATCACAATGTATTGAGCACTGAGAAAAGTTGCTGGCTAAAGTTACCTTGCACTACTGTTGTTACATATGTTAAAAAGAAAGATAAAGTGAAAAGTGCTACCATAGTTAATACTACAGTTGCCCATAAAGGTACTAGTCTTATTGCTGAAATGAAAGAAAACTTTTAATGGTGTAGGTTGTTGACCAAACTGGTTGGTGTGTTTTTTTAAACCAACCTATTCAGAATAACTTTTATGTTTGAGAAAATTATTATTATTATTATTTTTTTTTTTTTTTTTTCAGAACTGACATGTGTGACTTAATGTAATAAAAAATAACTAACAGTGGGTTTATGGGTTGTAATGGTCTAATAAACTTACTATTTTTGCCACTTAAGCTAGTGACTTCATCTGAGTTGGGATGAACATACAAATATACAAAAAGCGTATATGTGAATGCTTAAAAACATTATTAAACCACATCTTTTTCCCACATCTACAAGTGGGAAAAAAAAAAACAGTGATTCATTATACGATCTGGAACCTAACTTGTCATGTGAGGGGCATATGCTTGTACTCGGCATCCCATGCTTCTTTCCCAAATTTTAAAACCTTACACTATATAGCACTGAACTGCAACCTAATGCTCATGCACATTCACTCAGTTTATTTAAGTCCTCACATAAGGCCACAATGTCTGCTTTACTCATCTTAGTTCTTCCCAACTTTGCATTATCTGCAAACAGCTAAATATCCTCATTCACACCTGCCCATTGTCATTAACATATGAGTTAGCCAAATTGGCCCTAAAACAGACTCTTGAGGTGTCTGTTTTAGGGCCCATTAGTGATTTTCCTCCAGTCCAAATCGCTAATCTGTTATCCAATCCCTTCCATTCCAGTTTAACTATTAACTTCTCATGTGATAGTCTATCAAAAGCCTTTGCAAAATCGAAGTATACCACTGTGTGAGCATCTCCCTTGTCCAATGAACCTGTCACCTTACATTCATGTTCATAGAAACTGTATCACCTTTCAACTGTCTGTCAGCGGCACCCTGCGGGTTAAACTTTTTCTTGTCAGAAAAAACTACTCTTTTCCATTGATTAGGAGTCCATTTGGCATGCTATCTACACCAATTTAACTGAGCCAGTCTCATTTTTTTGGTAAATAAGAGCTTCTTTTCAGGATGCCTGGCACTCGGTCACTGTCGAATACATTCTCTCCTGACAGTTACAGAGCTTGCCACAACTTCTGTTGTTTTTTCCAGTTCTGTTTCAGTTTCAGGATGACACACTGCGATTTTTGAGGCAGAGCTGCTTTAGAACTTGATCTTGGCATGATATAGACCAGCATTCCTCAAACTTTTCCTACGACAGAACACTTCACAAATCCTGAAATTTTGACGGAACACCTTGGTTAGAGTCAAGTATCATTGGTTTCATATTCAATATTAAGCTAAGCGCACACTATCGCTGAAGCAGGCTGTATTGCAGGCCTGTAGTGTATGACAGTGCACTACAGACATGCCGGGCCGCAGCGCATTGCATTGGTCTTGCTCGTGACTACATGTTTCCTAGAATAGATACCTCTGTACTTCACTCGGCTCGGAGAGGTGTCGACAACTGCGGGCAGCTGAGTCAAGGTGACTGCGCACTGGCCTTAATAGCACAACCCACACAAATTGAGGAGTGCCTGATTTTCAAACATGTTCGAACTTGTTGCAGCATTTAAAATCATTCCAAGCTCATATCAATTTTGATAATTTTTAACGGAACACTTATTCACTTTCCGCAGAACATAGCTTGGGAAACCCTGGTGTAGACCGTGGCTTTCTTCCTGTCCTCTTCTCCCTTTCAGCAGATCTGGTTTCATTCACTTGTGAAAGCCATACCATACTATAGTAGATTGACTACAGGACACCTTTTTAGCTATTTCATGAGAGGAATAGCCTTCTCTACTCAAAACTTGAATCACACTTTTTCTGTGAGGTGTAACTGCATGTAACTAGCAATAGCGATTTCAGCATGAAATATGAAAACTAGTTCTTGCTGTCTTATTTATAGCATGAAAAATTCTGACACAATAGCATCAACTATTACATTATACTGTGGGAATGATAGATGATGCAATCCAGTGAAATATCTAATGATAAACCAATGAAAATGACCAGATTATTAAAACATGACCTTCCTTCAGCAAATGCATACTGCCCATCAAAGAGAATATTCATTGTTGTCAACCCAATTCTTGATCTTAGTCCTCACTAACTTTTCCAACACATTAACCACACCACTTGACAGACAAATTTGCCTATAATTTGAAACCTGAATCATATTACCTTCCTTATGAAGATGTACAATCTTGCCTTCCATTCTTTCTCAGCTTTAGAACTTGACCCAGTATATTGGAAGTTTTTCCACTTGGTTATGCTATAAATTAAAGATACCAAGAAATTATATACTTGGTTTGATCCTTTATCCAAGCATAAGCAAATATGTTTGCTCCTGAACTATTTTCAGAAATGGAGCAACTCGTATAAAAAAGCTAAGAGTTCACATCACTTGCCTAAGTATCCCATAATTCCAAGCACATCTCCTTGTGGACATGTATAATGCTAAGCATTAATCTCTAATTCAGAGTATTTTGATAATAAGGTGTGACACTTTATGGCTACTCGTATATGAAAATATGACTTCTGCATTACTTCAACCTTACTTTCACCTCTGGGTCTGGCTCCCATTGATGAGACCTCAATAAAGGTGAATATGGAATACTAGGGCAAGTGATGTGAAGTCATTAGCTTTTTTATACGAGTCGCTCCAGTCTTGAAAATAGTTCAGGTGCAAACTTCCTTGCTTACACTTGGATAAAGGATTAAACCAAGTATATAATTTCTTGGTATCTTTTATCAAAGGCACCTATGCCAATTCAACTAAACGCCTCAAAGTTAATGGGTTCCTATCAGACCCGGTAAAAATACGAAAAGGAGTCAAGAAAGATTGCCCTCTTAGTCCACTGCTCTTTGCATCGGCTCTTGAACTTTTCTTGCAGGAAGTAGTAAACAATGCACATGCTGTGCAAGGAATAACAGTTCCTTCAACTATAAAAGAAAATAAGTTATTAGCATATGCTGATATAGTGGGAACTTTGAAGGATAATGATTCCATATATATATTTTTTGGTATTTTGGAAAAATTCAGTGAAAGCAATGGATTAATTATTAATGCAGACAAGACAAAATTAAAAGTTTATGGAAAGTGGGATCTTGGAGGCATTCCTTTTGGACTAACCCTTCATTATACTTGGAATTCCCTTCTCCATTTACTCAATATTACCAGTTCAAGAACTTATATACAAGAACATTGAAACTTTAGAAGACTGGAAAATTGGGCCACTTTCCTTTTCTTCTAAAGCCATAGTACTCAAAACTATAATCTTTCCTGCTTATTCATACATAATGAATATTACAGACATCACAGAAGCTGAAGAAAGCAATTATATAGTAAACCTGTGCAATTTTTTTGGTCCAGCTGATACCAAGAACTTATAAAAGAATTTCTTCAACTATCAAAAAAGCATGGAGAATTTGAACTTTCAGTCTTAAAATTCTGCAATACAATACAGCTTCTAAAATCCATAAAATATTGCAGACTAATCACACATGTGCAGACCTTATGTGGTACTACTTGGGTTTTCATATTCCCCTGTTTGGATACGTGTGTAGAGGCTTAAGTGCTGTGAGGACATCATGTTGGAGGCTTAATGGATTTTTTACAACACTCAAAAAGAATTAAAATAGAATTTAATACTTCCCATATTTCGTCCTAGTCACTAGGACATCTACGGGGATTACAAAAACAATTAATGTAACATATACACAAATAACAAACAATACTAAGCCCAACCACATGGGTGATACTAAAGAAAAAAGTATCGTCATCACCATAGCGGATAAGGGTAATGCCACAGTCATTCTTAATACCAGTGAATACAATTGTAAAATGAACATTATCCTCCGCGATCGTGCTACCTACATCCCACTAGAACACGACCCCACAAAGACACAAGTTAAGAAACTAAAAATCTTACTCAAAAAAGTATCTTCCTGGCCCCCTGACGTCACGAAAAAACTTAAACCTTTCCGCTCCCGCCCCCCCCCCCCCCCCCAATATACGGTTTACCAAAAATCCACAAACCCAATTCCCCACTCAGGCTTATAGTAGATGCCACCAATGCACCTTGCTATAGACTATCTAAACAGCTGGCCAACTCTCTGATCCCCCTCACCGGAAGGTCCCCTTCCTATATAAAAAACTCGAACCACTTTAAAGCCCTCACAGAAAATTTAACCTTGAATAAGACAGACATATTGATAAGCTTTGATATCTCCTCTTTGTTTACCAATATTGCCTTAATTGACACCTTATCTCTCTTAGAAAACGTTTTTCCCTCTGACATCTTAGATCTCTTTTCCTCTGCCATTAACTCTGGGTATTTCTCTTGGAACAACAAAATCTACAAGCAGATAGAGGGAACTACCATGGGTTCCCCCCCTCTCACCCCCCCTTGCCAATTTCTATATGGAAGATTTCAAAAAACGAGCCATAGACTCAGCCCCACTCAAACCTTCTATCTGGCTAAGATATGTAAATGATGTGTTCTCTATTTGGCCTCATGGCCCAGACTTGTTAGACTCCTTCCTCAGTCATCTCAATAGTCTACATCCAAGAATCCAGTTCACTATGGAAAAGGAAAAGAACAATTGTTTACCCTTCCTAGACACCTTAGTCACACGCCTGCCTAATGATACACTTACCTTCACCGTATACAGAAAACCCACACACACAGGCAGATACATTCACAAACTCTCCCATCACCACCCCTCTCAACAATATGGCATTATTAAAACTCTTACCAAGAGAGCCCACAATCTTTGTTCCAGTGGAACTGCCCTCACTACTGAGCTTAACCACATACACAGCACCTTCCTCTCCAATGGCTACAGCGATCACAGTATCAAAAAAAATAATCAACCCCCATTCCCCGTCCTTCTCGTCAACAAGATTTTAAAAATGCCATCACCATACCCTACATCCGTGGCACATCCGAAAAAATAGCCAAGATACTGAAACAGTACAACCTACACGCAGCATATAAGCCCCACCGCAAACTTGCTACGCTTATCCGTTCTACGAAAGATCAGCCCTCTCCTCTCTTTCTGCCTGGAGTTTACAAAGTACCCTGTTCCTGTAAGCTGGCGTACTTTGGACAGACAAGCAGATCAGCATCCATCCGTCTAGAGGAACACAAGTCTTACATCTTCAAACACAATTATGGCCATTCAGGCTTGGCTGACCATGTTCTGGCCACCACCCACAGGATATCATGGAAGTAAACCACTATTCTCCACCACAGCAAATTCAAGAAAGAGAGACTTTTCTTAGAAGCAGCAGCAGCAGCTCTCAAAAACCAACCAAATCTCAATAAATACGGTTGCATTAAGCTTCCGAAGATTTGGGAAACACTCATCACCAGAGTTCCCACCTTACATTCCAGGCCACCTACTACTGCCCTTAGAGGGCGCTCTACCTAGATAGGACTTTAGTGTCACCCACGTGGTTGGGCTTAGTATTGTTTGTTATTTGTGTATATGTTACATTAATTGTTTTTGTAATCCCCGTAGATGTCCTAGTGACTAGGACGAAATATAGGAAGTATTAAATTCTATTTTAATTCTTTTTGAGTTTTGTAAAAAATCCATTAAGCCTCCAACATCATGATCCCCTGTTTGGAGTTAATGATTATAAAGGTCCAAAAGCTGAGATTATTCCTGAATACTATAACACTCTGTGCTTAACTCTAAGACTGCTAAAACACTCTGGAATTGACATTATTTCCATTAACTTTCCATCAGTCTCTTTCACCACGAGGTTCTTCGGTCTCTTTCATCACGAAGTTCCCCAGTTGGGTATTGACAACAATATTTTGTTTCATTACTTGATGAAGTTCCAAGGGTACCTTAACAGGAAGGATCTTGCTTGGAGAATTGGATATGGTCGCTTTCCAGTCACTGCCATCAAATGGAGGTACGTTAACATCGGAGATCCAATCTGTGACATCTGTTACCAATTGGAAACAGTAGAACATGCATTCTACAGCTGCCCTTTTGCTTTGCGTATTTGGAACAGATTATATAATGTGTTGGGCATTCCATTACTTACAACAGAACAGGTTATTGTTTTGCAATACCCACCACCTGTCAGCAATGGGAAGAGAATTTTGATTTTTATAATTAATGAATTAAAATACCATTTATGGAAGGTAGAAAGAAACATGGATTTGAAAACCAGCAATATGACATAGAAATGCTATTGCGGAAATTTTATTGTTCAGTCAGATGATTTTTGTATTTAGAAAGAAACATTATAGGAGATATCAAGTTTATGACTAGATGGTGTAGACCACCCACATTATACAATATTCACCAGAGGGAGATAAAAATCTGTCTCTTCTTGCTATGAGAGGTTTTTTATATAGTTCCATCCTCTTAATTCAATGTGGTCTTATAGTCACTTGCAGGGATGACTCAAGAGCAATCCCAGGCAGAGAAGGCCAACTCAAGGCAATTAACCCAGATGGGGCTAACCACCTGGGTATCAGTCATCTTTGCACTTTAGTTTCAGTTGGCCTTTTGGTTGTTCATCTATATGAGACTGGCGAAAAAGGAAAACTGATAGCCTTTGGCTATATGATGATATAAAAGAGCTGAGGACTTCTCTCTCTCATGTCTCTCTGTCTTTTCTTTTTCCTAATACTATCAGGCTCTCTTGCATCCCTATACAAACTACTCTAGGCCTATGATGAGCAATCTTTTACTTTTTCACCTCAATAAAGTTCGAAACCAGTCTGGGTAGTGATCCTTCCCATAAATCATCATCATCATCATCATACATATCAAGGATTTAGGCCTAGTATGGCTTTAGAAGTCATCGTTGAATCGTTTAAGAGGACGTCCTGGTTTTCTTTTTCCTAATGGCTTGTACTTTAAGGCTTGTTTTGGTAATCTTTCTGTTTTCATTCTTTGAACGTGTTCCATCCATCTATGTTTATATTTTTTAATTTTTTCAATTACTGGTTCTTGGTTTAATTCTTTCATAATATCTTTGTTTCTTTTGTGATCAAATAGGGTATACTTTGCAGTTTTTCTCATAAACTTCATTTCTGCTGCTGTTAATCTTTGTTTGTCTTTTTGTTTTATTGTCCAGATTTCGCTTCCATACATTAAGACCGGTAGGGCTAATGTATTGTATACTTTTAGCCTGGTTTGTTTTTGAACTAGGTTTGGTTTAAATATAGAGTTAATTACTCCTGTTATTTTTAAATATTTTGCAATTTTTATGTTTATATCTTTTTCATTTTCATAAGTGATCATACATCCTAGGTAGTTAAATGAATTCACCTGTTCTAAGATCTTGTTATCTAATACTATTTTAGTTCTTGCTGGATCTTGTCCTTTAAAGGCCATAGTTTTTGATTTTTCTGTTGATATTATCATACCATAATCTTTGGATATCTCATTTAGATTTAAAATAGCTTTCTGTAAGTTATCTTCAGAATTTGTAATTATTATTTGGTCACCTGCAAAGAGGAGAGTGTTTAAGTTAACTGTAGGTGAAAGTTTAATTCCTTGATGTAAATTTTTACTCCATTTTATTATTATTTCATTTAAGTAGATATTAAAAAGAGTTGCTGAGAGGGGACATCCCTGTCGGACCCCTTGGTTTATCTCTCTTGTATATGATAGCTCGTGATTTAATCTTATTTGTATTTGATTATTTTCATATATACTTGTGACAGCTTTTAAGATATTATTTGGTATTTGTCTTTCTTTTAATGTTAAATAATATGTTTCTTTTAACTTTGTCAAATGCTTTTTCAAAGTCAATAAATGCAATATGTGTTTCTAAATTATATTCTCTTCTTTTCTCTATTATTAATTTTAGGCAGAAGGCTGGGTCTATACATGATCGTCCTTTTCTAAATCCATTTTGTACCTCTAGAATAAAGTTTTCGGAATATTTTATTAGTTTGTTATTTAAGATTCTGCTTTTTGTTTGTTATTTAAGATGAAGTATATTTTGTAACATGAATTTAGTATACTGATACCTCTATAGTTTTTAGGGTCATCTCTATTACCTTTCTTAAAGATAGGAATCACAATTGCTTTTTTCCATTCTATTGGGGGGATACCAGTTGAGTAAATTTTATTTAAAAATAATAAGAGTCTTCCTTTGAATCTTGTTCCTGCGTATTTATATAGTTCTGAACCTAGCTTATCTTCTCCAGGTGATTTTCCGTTTCTTGTTTCTTTCAGGCTGATTTCTTCCCAAAAATGCATAGCATTATACATGTCTGATTCTTTAACGATACTTGTGACATAATGATTAGAAATATCTACACGTTTACACACGAATAAAAATTTAATTTGCCAAATATTTCAACCTGAATATTACAGACCATCTTCAGTGGCTACATAGGAATAGTTTTAATAAAACAAGGTGGAATACGAACAATTGATCATTCACACATAGAATGAGCCGCGTGATTTCTTATCGCTAAGTATTAGAAGTGTAAACATTTTTAAAGTCATAATTAAAGATATTAATTCAGAAATTCATGTAATAATCTTAAATAACATTAGACTAATATAGGAAATTTACATAAAAAAAAAATTGTGTTATCCTGATTAAACTTTCCCAAATTTTTGATATAGACATACAGTCATTACAATTCAAGTTAGGACGTTGAAGTAAGTCCTCTACACTTTCTTGAAATAAACGTTAATTTGTAGCAACATCTGTGTAGGAGGAGAGTCTTGGATCAAAGGATGTTGTGGCTTGTTTCTAATCCATGTTGAGCTAATCCAGATTTCTCGGGTTTGTTGTGTTGAATTGATGATTGATGCTCTTGAATTCTTTTTTCTATGGAACGTCCAGTTTGTCCAAAGTAGGAAAGATTACAGTTACAAGGAACTTGATACACACCAGGTAGAGACAAGGTTGAGCATTTATCTTTAGATGAACGAAAATGGGTGGATAATTTGTCAATAGGTGTATAAGTGGCTGTTAAATATTTCTTCAGAATTCTTGAAATTGGTTCTGAAATCCCGGAAATGTAAGGAATTGGAACTCGACGTATTGAATCTTTGCTATTCTGTGTTGGATTGTAAGAATCAAAAAGATGTTGTGTACTCTTTTTGGAGAAGCCATTTAGTTTCATGTGATGTTGGATAGTCGAAAGTTCTTTCTGTAATAAATGAGAAGTTGAACAATTAGTTTTGGCTCGTTGGATTAAACATTTTATGATTCCTGTTTTTTGACAAGGATGATGAGCAGATTCTTTGAGAATATAACGACCTGTGAAAGTTGGTTTTCTGTATCTAACCCAAAAGGATGATTGAGGGAATAAAGATGAGAACAGGACTTCTTCTAGATGTTCCAAATAAAAGTTGGCAAGAGCAGGAGAGAGTGGACTTCCCATGGCTGTTTCTTCCACTTGGTTGTAAAATTTGTTTTGACATAAGAAATATCCAGAGTGCATTACGAAATCAAATAATTTTATAATATCTTGTGGGAAGATGTCAGCAAGTAATTCTAAAGTCTCTTCGAGAGGTACATTCTCAAAAAGGTACATACTTTTTTATACGAGTTGCCCCAGTCCTGAAAATAGTTCAGGCGGAAACTTGTTTGCTTACACTTGGATAAAGGATTAAACCAAGTATATAATTTCTTGGTATCTTTAATTTATTGACCCAGTATAAAATTCACAGTAAACAAGTATGTCAAGGCAAGTGTTAAATCTCTGGGACGTTCCCTCAAAATATGAGGTGATATGTTAAAGTCCCACAGCCATATTAACATCAAGTTTACTGAATTCCCCAAATCCCTCTGCTCACTGAGTTCTTTCCTCATCCCTTTCTGCTACACTCACTCTACATGATGCAACATTCACAAGGATGAAATACCTGTATGAACTGCTTATTTAATATTTGAACTATATTCTCCACAGTGATTATCCTTTTACCATTTTCACTACACAATATCATCCTTCCACAATTGTTCTTTTTTCTGCCGGCTGCATAACAAAAGACCTTCCTGGATGGGGGAATTCATTAACTAACTGCTAATCATTCTGCACTTTTGCTACCCTTCCAACCAAGTTACCTTCCTTGCCTGTTCTTTGTACTTCTCATGCAACTAATTGCTACTTATGCTGCCTCCATAATCTCTTCTTTTTCTGGATAGTATGCTTAAACTCTTCATTCATCCATTTTGCACCTACCTTATTTAACCTTCTGATCCTTGAATACATTTAGACATTGCTTCTGTTAGATAGTTCTTGAATAATACCTAAGCAGCATTAGTTTCCTTTCCGCCCAACTCCTCTTTTCATGCTTTAGCTCCAATCTGCCTCGTAAGTTTTCATAATCACCAGCCTTGTAGTTCCATATATCCTTTCCTCACAGAAGTCCTCAGATAGTTGTCAACTATCCAGGTAATCTTTTCATGGTCACTCTCACCAACTGGAGGGAGATTTGACACTCATTTATGACACCTTATGAGGTGATCAAATCCAAGACCCTTGATCCTCGTGCCCTCTGTTACATACTGCCTAAGATAGTTTATCCTAAACAACTCAAGAATTAATTTCTCTGCATCCAGACACTATCTCGTCATCTTACTTTGTATTACCATAATTAAAATCACCTATAATGATCACTTTTTTCCTATCAGCATGGGTAATTTGCTTATACATTACATTGTCACTGCTCTCCCCTTTACCAGATTTCATTTTACCTATATCTGTGCCACACTGCCTCAAAACTATTACCACTGTTTCTCCCTTGCATGTGCACAGCCCCTTTTCTTTCATCAACAGTACTCCACCTTCATTTTTGCCTTTGCTATCTTTATGAAAATCATCATACCCTTCCATCTCTGTTCCTGTCAGGATGTCATCCACATCCAACCACATCTCACTTAATCCAGCAATTTTTGGGTGAACAAATTCAGTCAATGCAACAATCTGATTTCCCATATTTCTTTTTCTTAACAAACATAACAGTTCATTTCCTGGTATATAACAAATTCCACTGATCCACTTATTTAGGATATGACTTCTCCATGCTTTCCTCTAGCCATTTGTCTCTTGCATTACTCATCCCAGACCCAGATGTTGGGAAGAACAATTGGGTAGCTTAAGTAGCTTTTTTTGAGAATGGTGCAGCACTGCACCATTCTCAAAAAAGCTACTCTGTTGTTGAGAATGCTTTTTCGAGAATTTTTTTTTTTGTATCTCACACTGATTTATGCAATAATTTACCTGTTACTTCTATTTTTATCCATAGTACTAAACAAGAAACACAGAATTGAAAATAATCCTGTTTTAAAAATTTGACCAAACATTGTACCAATCACAAAGGTCAGGCATCAATACTAACTCTAAAAATTACACGGTATTATCATACAATCAGTGGCATATTTAGGTATTTCCTGCTCCTAAGCCCACAGAAAGTGCCACCCCCCCCCCGTATTTAATGAACATGTTGATTTACATGCATAACCTATTTATATCATAAATTCGTAATATAATTAAAAAATGAGAGCCCGGAAATTTCCGCCGCCCCTCAAAATTTGCTGCTCTAGGCCCGGGCCTGTATGGCCTATACCTAAATACGCCACTGCATACAATAAATATAAAATTAACCGATCTTACTGCAGCCTATGTAACAGTGTTCTTCATGCATTCCATTTGGGTACATACACAACAACTGGTCGATGGACAACTGGGCGATTCTATTCTGTTGATCTATTACCAGATAAATTTAAATAATATTTTTTGACAAATGAGTTAAAAGAATGGCATAAACATAAAATTTGAAAAATCTTGCTTATAATTAAGTTTATTTTTATTGTTTATTTTATTATAGTGTAGAATTACGAATTGTATAGAAGTCATATTGAAATTTTTAATACAAAAAATGAGTCAGCTAGTTAAGAAATAAAGTTAAGGGGATAATAAATCCCTCATTATTTTAAAGCCGAATAACATTCGGCGAGTCCAAGCGTAAGTCAACACCTGGTAGTACAACACTAGGGCAACTCGAAGCAAAAGCGGAGCAAGTTTCGATCACTGTCCTTAATATTTTCTCATAATGTAAAACACAGCTCCTAGGAGATGTATTACTGTTTTACATTATGAGGGAAGGTCACTACCTAGACCGATAAAAATAGCCTCTTGGCTCTTATAATATTTATATAATATTATAATTTAATTTATATAAATATAATATTTATATTATATATTTTGTTTATATCATATAACAAAATTTGTGGGATCATTTAAGAAAGAGATGGTTAAAAAGAGTGCTCCGAAAATGATTTAAGAATGAAAAGGTATAATTGCACAATATTAAAATAAAGAAAATGTGTGTTGAGGCTTAAGTGCTGTGAAGAATACATGTTAGAGGTTTAATGGAATATTGACAGTACTGAGAAAGGATTAAAACTAATTTTAATACTTCCAATATTTCGTCTCTGTCACTAGGACTTTAGTATCACTTTGTATTGTATTTGTGTGTGTGTTGTTACAAAAAGTTTTTGTAATCCCCGAAGATGTCTCTGTGATGGAGATGAAATATTGGAAGTATTTAAATTAGTTTTAACCCTTTCTCAGTGCTGTTAATATTGCATTAAACCTCTAACATGTAAAATAAAGAAAACAATAAAAATACAGTTTTTTAATTCATTTAGTAATGTTATTTTGTAATTAACAAACATAATTTGTAGTTTAATTTCTAGTAACCTAAACTAACCTATCCTAACCACACAATAAAAATAAACTTAAATAAACTTAAACTTGAAATAAACTTAATTATAAGCGAGATTTTTCAAATAACCTAACCTAACTACACAATAAAAATAAACTTAAATAAACTTAAACTTAAAATAAACTTAATTATAAGCGAGATTTTTCAAATAACCTAACCTAACTATACAATAAAAATAAACTTAATTATAAGCGAGATTTTTCAAATTTTATGTTTATACCATTCTTTTAACTCATTTTTACCTGGTAATAGATCAACAGAATAGAATTGCATATTTGATCTTTTATTCAGTCACCCAGTTGTCCATCGCCCAGTTGACCGTGTCCCTTCCATTTCACACATATATTATATAATCATAATATATATTGTTCATTATGTCATTATCGTTAAATTTCTAACATCCACCCTCATGAAGAAGTTACATCATTACTAACTTCCTATTAACAATTTTCCTCAAAATTAATGTATTATCTGTCTTCTGTGACACTTTTTACTGTATCAATCCACCTAGATCTTCATCTTTTTCCTGTCATCCTGGTGAAAACCACTTGCTTTATAACTTTCACTTTCCCATTCTGTTTAAGACTATGTCACCTGACATCCCTGAATGCTAATGTTAAGTTTCTTTCTAATATCCTCATTTTAAATAGGATACTACCATTGATGCTATCTGTTCACTTTCTTAATCTTTCTCAGAACTTTCTATCAGTAGTCTCCAGTCTTTGATTAAGTGTTTTATTTCTAACTTAGCTTTCAAATCCATAAGTTAAAATTGGTTTGAACATTATCTTTTAAAAAATTGAGTTTAGTGTTGTGACTAATTTCTCTCTTATTTTGTACAAATTGATTCAACTGACTCTCCCACCATACCAGCTTTGCTTATTCAATTGCCTATTTCCATATTTAATTTGCCATCTTCATAAAAGATTGTGCTAAAATAGCCAGAATGTTTAATTTGTTCTATAGGTTCTCGATTCAGGTGATCTTTTCAGCGATTCATGCCTATTTTCATTGTCTTGGTCTTTTTTTGTTGATTTTCATACCAAGTTTATTACAGTGGTAGAAAGTTTTTTTTTTACTTAATTATGATTTAAATTAAGCATTCCAAGAAATTATATTCTTATTTAATCCTTTATCGAAATGTCAGCAAACAAAATGTGCATGTTAAGTATCTTCACGACTAGTCTCCTTGTGTATAGAGGCTAATGACTTCGGACTTCACCATCAACAACTTAGTATTGCATAACCCAAAACACATCCCCCCCCACCTTTCAGGCATGTATAATGCATAGTGTTATACATTCCTGAAAGTTCCACTACCCAAACTAGTTTTGGCTTTTATTGAGGTACTATTAAAGTGAAGGGTACCTCTCTAAAAACTCTGAGTGATTTACAACATCACTCTGACCCTTAAGGACCACTACTAAACTCATCACGCCAGAATGGGAAACTCAGTGGTGGCTCCAATTAGTGATAGGCAAAAGCCTGCCACTGAGAGTAACCACTCTACTCCCCAGGAAGCAAGCAAGTACAAAGTCAAACATTATTAAATATCATCAGTGGGAGCCAAACAGAAGGAATATTGAAATTGACTGTTCTGGCAAGATGGATTGATTGAACGTGTGGTCCTTTATACCTTTGTTGGATTTGCAAAGAAAATTCTGGATTAAGGAATATTATTGAGCACTTAGCTTATCCATTGTAGGTTACTGATAACAGTGAGGGTTTTTTATTTAATTAAAAAAAAAACACTTGATTTAGTATGGATTTTGGGGATATTTGTCCTGGGATATTTGGTTATTTTAGTCTACCATTAACTGGTAGACTAATGTACTGTGCATTTCAGCATATCCAGGTGTGTACAGATGAAATCTAGATCTGCATGGGTGTAGTTTGGACTACACTGGTTCTCTAGGATTTTGGGAAAAGTTTCAACTTTGTCTGTGTCATGGTAAACCAGACCATGTTCACCATGGATTGGTGGGAAGGATTTATGGTCTGTGCATAGATCTTTGGGCATTTTTCAGTGTTTGGTCCTCTGTGTTGGGATCCTATCTAGGATATTTTCATGTTGTGAGTCCATTCGGAGTAAGACTGGGTTTTGGTTAGCGCTGAAGTCATCCATTGCACACTTATTGTGTAATCATGCATGATATTTTGTAGTATCATTATGTCAAGGACATCAGAAAGTCCTGTCACATTGTAGTATGTGGGTTCTGGAGGTCTTATTATCACAGTGTTCTTGGTGGCAGTAAAGTTGTTGAGGGTTCTACCATATTGATTTGTAGCTCTGATGTTCCAGGGTGTGTGCTTAGTGTCTGGGACTCCTGCTACTAGCACTACTTCATGTGTGTCTAGAATTTCAGTCTAGTCTGCTTTCAGTAACTGTTTGTTTGGAGAGTTATATATGGACTTCAGGGGACCCACATTTGTAATTTGGATCTCCACCCTCATGATCTCTGTGTTGGTAGTGGCAGGATTTACAATTTCATTGTGTTTGAATATTGAGCTTGAAAAATGTGGCTGTGCCCCTCCCCACCAAAGCATTGGGTCTGTCATTGCAATATAAAACGTAGTTCCTGAGCTTTGGATTATTGGCTGGTGAAAGATGCATTTCATTTGCAAGGATTACCTCAACACTATACCATGTCATAAATTCTTGTAGTTCACACATTTTGTTTTCTAGACTGTTGGCATTCCAGAACAATCTGTAGAGAATTTGATCTTTTGCATTTGTTAACCATCAACTAGTGTTGTAAGATTTGTTTATGTATGACTTGCAAATTTGTTTGTGGATTCCTGGCTGAGATTTCTCCGCTGAACTGGATAAACAGTTCACCCAGAGTGGCTGTTACGAATGCAACTTTGCTGGATTTGGTTGAAGTTGAAGTTAAGTTTTTCCTGCTGGTTTTGAATCCACCACCTCTATGTGCTTGGGTAGTTTGTTGTGCTGTTAGGAGGTTATTGGTATTTGCATCAATGCCTGTGCAGTTGCTGGTGGGCTCTTTGGTTTTCTTTCATTGAAGTTTGGATTGCTAAGTATTGCTTGCACCCTCTGTAGTTGGGCAGGATGTGGTCTGCCACAGTTGCCGCATTTAGCTGGCTCTGTTTGTGATTTTTTGCAGGAAGCTATTGTGTGGTTTTCTTAGCATTTATTGCAGCAAAAATCAGCATTGCACGTTTCCAAATTTTTGACAATAGTGGCATTGTCTAGTTGGTGCCTTCTATTGTAATGGTTCTAATTTTATAGCCAAGTCACAGATGGTTTTTAGGTTGTAGATTTCTTGGTACTCTTTGCTTATTTCCACGAGGACAAGATGCATTACATGTTTTTCTGCATGGAGCATACAGCTAAATTCAACAGGGTTTAGTCCACCATTTTGGAGGTCTCTTGTGACTTCCTTGATGCTGATGGATTCTATTATACCATGCAATACCACCTTGAAGTATTTTTCACTTTTTAAAGCAAATGTGTGGTACTTGGACGTTTATATCATCTAAAAGTTTAGTGAGTGCATAGTAGTCGACCACTCTCTCTCTGGTTGTATTCAGATTCCCCCCCCCCCTCATCTGTGTTCCTTGCTTTTGTAAAATTTATTTCACAGTTTTTGATGGCTGTAGCCACTTCCATCCATTGTTTCTTGGCTTGCAGGATACCTGGAGGAACTCTTTCCTTATGTTGGTCTGTTTCTACTTCCATGGGAGTTGCAATTTCATTTGATATTGGTTCCTTGCATCAGTTTTTCCTTCTGACTTAACAGAACCCATCTTGTCCCTCAGCTGTTTCCTGGGTTATGAGCAAGATTGTGAGTACAAAGTCTGGAACTCTGGTATGTGGTCAATGACCAGAGTGGTTATTGGCTTCTCAAGTTCAACCTGCAGTTAATCGAGGCCATTTTTTTTTGTAAGAATTCATAAAAACTTCTGACTTGTGCAAATACCTATTCAAACTCTAGGCTTTTCCATTGGGGGATGGCCAATTTTAAAGTTCATAAAGCAATTGTAAATTCTAAGTTAAGAGTAGAAATAAAATTTTACAAAAAAAAAAAAAAAAAAGAGAGAGAGAGAGAGAAAAAGAAATAGAATAAATCTAGTAACTAACTGGTACTTACAGAAGCCTCCAACCCAAAGTCTCACTAAAGATGGAATGAATCAGTCTGAATGAGTCACACTGAAAAGTCAGATGTCAAGATCAGATGAATATTAAGGTTAAATAAATGCAGAAATCATATATTTCTCATATTCAAGTAGTGAAAAGGAGTATCACCTTATTAATAAAATACTCCAGATTGGAGCTAGTTGTAGAAAGTTTTACTGCTTGGTTATGATTTAAATTAAACATACCAAGAAATTTTATTCTAATTTAATTTAATTTATTCTAATCTAATTTTAAAAAGACAATCACAAACATCCATGCCGTGGGCATTGATGTTTGTGATTGTCTGTGAAAATACCAGTGGTTGTGGGGGTCGGCGACAGTAGATGGCATTGGTGTAGATGATGAAAGTAATTGTGGTTGGTGGAGTGGTAGAGAAGGAGAGTTGTAGAGTAGGTGCCCTCCCTCGATGAATCTTTGGACTCCCTGGAGGTGTTACATAATAATAATTAATCCTTTACCCAAGTGAAAAAATTGCATCTGAATTATCTTCACAAAGATATTTCACACAAATACTTTGCTCACACTTGGATATGGGTTTAAACAAGAATATAATTTCTTGGCACGTTTAATTTAAAAGATTATTACAGCAGTTATTCAGGGAATTCTGCAGACTCATACTAGATTTATTTAAGAGTTTAACACCATCTGTGTAAAGTTAACAGCTGTGATTAATATCTCTAATTTTGATATCAGATTTAATACCACTTTCCTTCATAATGTGATCCATACATCTAGATGATGAATTACAGTGGAGATAATGTGTTCCATAATCTTACACCTGATTTAACATTAAACCATTTTCCTGTATTTCTTCCAGTTCTAATTGCCTGAATTACTCAAGTATGGACTATGTATTGCTCAATATAATGTCCCATTTATAACTGTTATTTATCCCACCATATAACTGTTGTTTTGAACAGTTTTTATATTGACACCTTGTCATATGCCTTTTTCCATACCTGCAAAACTTAAATCCTTGTTATTTTCTCAACTATTTGTCATAATGAAATTCTGATCCTGGCTGCCTATATGGCGTGAATCCAGCTTGTTCTTCTCTAAGCTGCCCTTCCACAATTTTTATTAGCCTTTTCTCAAGTATACTTGCAAGTATAAATCTTACAAGGAATACTCAGTAGTAAAATTCCTCTAATTCTTACATTCACTTTTATTTCCTTTTTTTTAGATGAGTATTATGAGAACTTTGCTTTAATCATCTAGAATTTGATCCTCTGACCAGGCCTTTTCAGTTATGCTCTGCAGCAACTATATAACTTTTATACCTCCATATTTCTGCATTTCTTGTTAAATATCATCTACTTCAACTGCCTTTCCACATTTCAGGTTTTTGATGGCTTTTTCTACTTCAAGTATTGGTATATATATATTCCTGATTATATTGATGTTGTTTTCTACCTCTGTATTATCACTGCTTGTTTCATGTAGCAATCTTTCCAAGCAGTTACTCCAGACATCTAGAATATTTTTATCTTCAAAAGATATATTTCGGTGATTACACATTTTTTTATTATTCAGTTATATAAAACACTGAAATAATAGTTCCCAACAAGTTTCGTAAATCGTAGGATTTACATCTTCAGGAGGTAAATAGTATAACTTAAAGTTTAAAAAAGAGAATTAATAAGTACGAGAACTATTTATTAATATTAATAAGAGAACTAATAAATTAAGAAATTAAGATGCATTTTTGGAAATTATGGAGACAACTACCGTGTTTGAATAAAAACTTTAGTTTACTATTACTAAAATTTTACAATTCGACGTTTCGACCTTTATGTCAAGGTCATCTTCTGGAGCGTACAAATATACACAGGAAACAAACTATACTACAATCATACTGGTTCGTTAAAGACACTGACTAACCGCTACCACAATTGTTGGCCTGACCTCTGGTGAAAAAAAAAAAAAAAAATTATACATCAACGCTAAAGTCCTATTATTTGTGTTGTCTACTATATACATATATTAACATTATATTAACATCATTCCAGCCAGTTGGAGTGGAATGGTTTCTAATAATAGCAGATTGGCTAGAGTCCTGACTTGTGTTGAATCTTTCAAATTAGGTTGGCTGAATGTGTGCCATCCAGATCCTTGGAATTTTCATACCATCTTTATTGTTGATATTTGGGTGGTTTATCAGGATTTCGCAGGATTCTTTAAATTTTCTTTCGTACCATGTTTTTGTGCGGTGTAAGGAGCAGGTGCTTTTCCAGTTGATTTGGTGTAAGGTGTTGAGTGCGTGGTCTGAGAGGCCTGCTTCACAATAATGGTTATATTTAATGTGTCTAATGTGTTCTTTTTTGCGTATAGGGATTGTCCGTCCTGTTTCACCAATGTACGGTAAGTTACAGGTGCAGCGGATGCAATAGACTCCAGGATGTGCTAATGGGAGGAGAGGGTCTTTAGAGGAGCTGAATATGGTTTTAAGTTTAGTGGGTGGTTTAAAGGTGGCATTAAGGTTATAATGTTGTAGGATTCTGTTGATTTTTTCTGATAACCCTTTAATGTATGGGATGGCTATGGTTTTACTGTAGTCTAGATTCGTTTTTGTTGTGGTTTTATAGAGTATTTTATTGACCGTGTTTTTGTTATAGCCATTGTTTATGAATGTGTCACTAATGATTTTTAGTTCTTGTTTCAGGGCCTGCTGGTTAGAGCAGATAGTTGTGGCTCTGTTTTTAAGGGTGTTTATGACTCCATATTTTTGTGCTGGGTGGTGATATGAATTCGCATGTATGTATTGGCCCGTGTGTGTCGGTTTTCGGTAGACCGTGAAGGATAGATTGCCTGAAGGAAGACGTGTAACTAGTGTGTCTAGGAACGGGAGCGAATTTTGGTTTTCGATTTCGATGGTAAATTGTATGCGTTCGTGTTGTTTGTTTAGGTGGCTGAAGAATGTGTTTAGCGTTTGTCGGCCGTGCGGCCAGATCGCGAACACGTCGTCAACGTATCTGAGCCAGATTGTCGGTCGAAGCGTGGCGGAATCAAGAGCCCTTTGCTCAAAGGTTTCCATGTAGAAGTTCGCGATTGGGGGGGATAATGGTGAGCCCATGGCCGTACCTTCCTTTTGTAGGTAGAATTTGTTTTGCCACACGAAGTAACCGGACTTTAGTACGTGGGCAAAGAGGGCCGTAATGTTGGGTGGAAATTTGTTCTGTAGTAGGAGAATTGTGTCATTGATGGGGACATTAGTGAAAAGGGCAGAAACGTCAAAACTGACTAATAAGTCGTCTTTGTCGAGTGTTATGTTTTTGATTATATTTATAAAGTGTTGTGTGTTTTTTTAAAAAGAAAGGATAAGAAATTAAGAAATTTCTTATATAACTGTTGTTTTCTATGTATGATATCGTCGTTTTTTGCCAGAGTACATCGTGTCCAGTGGAAGTGGTATGGAAAGTAAGACCCGTTTTTTGTTCTCTTTTGTATTGTACGTCATTTTGGTGTTCAGCCATGTGTATTTCTCCAGATCTTCCTGTCTGTCCTACGTAGCAAATCCCGCAAGAGCAATGGATTTTGTAGACTCCTGGTTTTTTAAGGGATGATGAGGTGGTTTTCCTGGATGTAGGAATCTTGAGATTTTTTCCATACGAAGGAAGGCTACTTTTATGTTGTGTTTGTTCATTGATTTGGCTAGCTTATCTGTAACATTGTTGATATAAGGAAGCGAGATTGCGTTTTTGTAATCCTGTTTTATTGTGTTGTTAGCTGGAGACATTTTAAGGATTCTCTTGATGGTTTTTGTTTCATATCCATTCTGTTGGAGGATTTGTGTTAAGTATTTTAGTTCTTCATTACATCTTTCTTGTGTGCTGGAGATATTGTATGCTCTGTCTCGAAGAGTTTTAATTAAGCTTATTTTTTGTGAAGGATGGTGGTGTGAGGTTGCATTTAGAAATCTTCCAGTGTTTGTTGGCTTCCTATATACTGAGGAGAGTTTACTTTCTTCATTAACTTCTAATAGAATATCCAGAAAAGGAAGTTTTTTATTTTTTTCTTGTTCTAAAGTGAATTTTATGGTGTTGTGCAAATTGTTGAGATAATCTTTGAAATTGATAAGTTCATCTGTTGTTCCACTGAATATGATGAAAATATCATCCACATAGCATAGCCATATTTTTGGTTTTTTATGGTAATTCTTAAGAGCATTGTTTTCAAATTTTTCCATAAATAGATTTGCTAATACCGGTGATAATGATGAACCCATGGCCAGTCCTTCTTTTTGTTCCCAGATTCTATCTTTATAGGTGAAAAAAGTATTGTTTATATAATGTTGAAAAAGATTCAAGATGTCCGGAGGGAAGAGGTCTGAGGTCTTCTAGGAGATCAAAATTTCTTGTCTCGGGACGTTTGTAAACAAGCTGATAATGTCGAGACTTGCTAAGATGTCTGTTGGGCCAATATGTACAGGGTGTTCGGGATAAATTTGACAGTTTCGTAAGGAAAAAGAAAATCTTCTTTGTATCTATTAAATTTAATGAATTGACAAAAAAACATTACAGGCAGAGTTAATTACAATACTATCAACAAGATTTACTCAAAATAACCACCATTAGCATCGATCACAGCTTCAATTCTGCTTCGGAACCTCGAACAAGCTGATGCTACAGTCTCCCTGGGAAGGGCCGCAAAAACTGTTTTAATTTTATCCATTAACTGGGCTTTTGTATTACTGGAAGTGCGATTGGTGTCTTTTTCAACTGCGCCCCATACAAAATAATCCATGGGGTTAAGGTCTGGGGAGTTTGGAGGCCAAACATTTGGACTGGTGAAGTCGTAGAAATTTTCAGACAACCATTTTTGACTTTTCCCAGAGGTGTGGCAAGGGGCCGAATCCTGCTGCCATACATACGGCCTACCATTGGCTACCCTTGTTATCCAGGGCTTGACTACAGTTAGCAACTCCACGAACAAAGCCCGAATTCCAATGCCAGGGTTCTTCAACACCTGTTCCTGCAGATTTGCGAGGAATTCTGCTGTACGAACGCAATCAGATCGTCTGCTAGGGATCTTTCTTCTTGCTACATCCTCGTAGTCACCATTGCAAGTCTCTAGTTCATGCCTGATTGTTTTTACTGTATTCAGGGAGCATTGGGCAGCAGTCGTAATATCCTTATTTTGATGGCGGGCACGAATCATCATGATACAAGTTATTCTCTTCCATGATTCAGGTGGGTTCCAGCTATCCATCCTTTCTGACATCTTGTATATGAATGAAGAAGGGTCCAAACTTTTAAATGAAGAGAAGTGTGTGTTAATACATGTAACTTACGGAAAAATATAATTAATTATAAATATGTCAAATTTATCCCGAACACCCTGTATATCTTTCACTTTTTTCTATGAAATGTTTACTATTTTTTTTGAAGGAAGGTGTTTTTCCTATATGTTGTGAGATCATGTTGGGGAGATATTTCGCCTAGTTGGAAGTCGGTGAATCTCTTCCATCTACTATTGGTCTTAAAGGTATATCTGTCTTATGGATCTTTGGAACACCATATATTCTTGGTATCAAAGGATGTTTTGATTGTAAGTATTTTTTAAGTTCTTCCGTCCAGAGAGGCACTTTTTTAAGTAGATCATTTGTTTTTTTGTGTGTAGGCCAAGTCGGGTCTCTGTCTGTGGGTTTGTAAGGTGTTGGTATCTTCTAGGAGACTTTTCATTTTGTTATCATATTCTGTTGCATTTTAAAACGACAGTTGCGTTGCCTTTATCCGCTTTTATTATGCCAATATTTTTGTCATCCTTTAATTTTTTAAGGTAAACGTATTCTTTGTAAGGTAGATTCCTACGAGATAATCTGCTTTTTAATAGTAAAGCTGTACTTTCTATACGGATAAGATCTGCCGTGTTGTCTGGTAGATTTCTAATTCCTTTTTCTATTTGTACTATGATATCAATTTTTGGAAGGAAATGAGGGGTTAAGGCGAAGTTAAAACCCTTAAGTAAAAGATTATTCTCCTCTTTTGTTAGGACTCTTGAAGAAAGATTAATAACAACTTTTGAATGATCTAGTTGTTTTTTATGTATTTCCTTCTTCTGAAGGAGTACGTTGAACTTATGAATTAATGTATGTTTCTTCTGTTCTGAGATCGCTATTGCTTTGTTAAATGTAACACAATCGATGTTGTTCCATAGGTAGGATGGAAGAGATGTGGCCAGTTCATTATGAAGAGAAAAAATGTTATTACTAATTAATGCTAATTCAGCTCTAGTGACTGTAATTCTTTCTCTTAGAAAAGCTAGTTCCATTTTATGATAAATTCTGGAGGCCTTGTTTGTGTGGAATATGCGTTTGATTTTGATGAATTTCGGGTTGACTTCGTTATCTCTGCATCGTATTAGGAAAATTAGACAATTAATGAAGTTGAGATGTTTAATGCGTAGTTTCTCTAGTTGTATAACTTTATGCCAAAAGCACTCACCGTAAGTTTGTAATTGCAGGCATAGACTTCTGTGGCTAATTAGTTCAAAAGATATATTTCGGTGATTACACCACATTTTTTTATTATTCAGTTATATAAAACACTGAAATAATAGTTCCCGATGTTATGTCGGGTACTTCCCTGTTATTATTTATTATTATTCAGCATTTACCTATCCTCAGCTCTTCCGTTGCCGATAAATTTATATTCTTTAAGTCGACTGCACCAGCCGGCAACTGAAGTCGAGACACAATTTTAAACTACAAAAAAAAGCAGCATAGGGATCATGTGGTTTGCAGTCGTGTCCTCTATAACAACATGTTATACCTTTCGTTCAATCCCCCCCCCCCCTGCTATGGTTCGAATTTTATGAGTGGTAGTTTTGGTTCATAACACAGGCAAAGCTCAGGTATCCAAGAAAAAAAACATATTTATTGGAATCTAAAGACATAATATACACTTTCAATTAGTTCAATGACATGCTAAATTAAACCTTTTCAAATTAATTAATACTCTAATACATGAACAATGAATCCTTTCTTTGTGTTAGAAACTTACATAATACACAGTTCTACCAAATTTTCTACTTACTAATTTTAGTCTAGCATATTCAACTATTCACAATCATCTACAGTCATTCCTAACAATTTGTCTAATGGACATTAACATTGCTAAATAATCACCTAAAGTCCTTAAATACTGTCCATATTCGATTAATACATTACAAGCACACATAATATACACAATTCGCTCTTCTAATCAATATTCTCCCTATTGTGTTAATCTTGCATATTAAACCAGTCACAATCATCTATAGTCATTCCTAACAATTTGTCTTATGGACACTGCTAAATAATCCATATTCGATTAATTCACCGCAAGCACACATAATATACTCATTATAATCTTCTAATCAACATCTACCTATTGTGTTAATCTTGCATATTAAACTAGTCACAATCATCTATAATCATTCCTAACAACTTGTCTTATGGACATTAACATTACCAAATAATCCATACTCGATTAATACACCGCAAGTACACATAACATACTCATTATACTTTTCTAATCAACATCTACCTGTTGTGTAAAATCTTGCATATTAAACTAGTCACAATCATCTATAATCATTCTTAACAATTTGTCTTATGGACATTGACACAGCTAAATGATCACTTAAAGTCCTTAAGTACTGCCCACACCCGATTAATACACAGCAATAATTCTTCCCTTTTACCTACTGAGTAATTAAGCAACAAAATCTCTATGTTACCATTTCTTGGGGCAGGGTCTCCAGGTCCATCTGAACTACCACTCTTTGTTTGAGATCTCTTTTGGTACCTCCATGAGCCTACGTCCACGTGGTGGGTCACTATGGTCATCAGAATAAGCTATACTCTGCGCCTGGCGTTCTTCCTCGTCTATTCCCGATCTGCTTTCGACCATCGCTTATACTGTCGGTTCTGGTATACGCTCGCGATATTATTATGTCAGGAATTTCAGCGAAGATATATCGGCTTTCGCACTGGCAGACGTTCAGATATCGAAGGGAAATGCGTGCCCTCCGATATCGAACCATCGCCATGAAACACCGTTAGGAACCCTCGATCCACCAGAGAAGTCAAATCATCATCCAGGAAGACAGGCGAAAAAAAGCCTTGAGAAAGGGGTGCAAAACCTTTTTATTCACCCTTCACTCCCCCCTATTTTCACCCTTGTTGCTAGCTGCTAAAGCGCGCTCTTATTTTTTTTCTGCGATCTTTTCCTGCCCGCTACTTTAATCGACCACGGCAACTTCAGAAAATCGCGAGACCATAGCAGCGTCTTCCGGGAAACGAATGTGCATCACTTTCGTGAGATCAAATTTGCCTCAGGCTCACCCTTGACCTTTGGACTAATGCTTGCATCTAATTTACATTTCATTGTGTGCATGATGCTTTTTGCATAATACTAATTATATATGCAGTTCCTTACCTAGTATTACAAATCTACTACCATAAAGTAAATTCTATTTTCATTTACAGTTAGTATTTTAATTCTTCTGCTTGAGTACAAGTTTTTTTTTTCTCAGCTTAACTTTCTGACTTGTTAAATTCTGAATGAATTATTTCTTTAATAAAGTGTTTCATTCAGGATGTAACACCGACAAGTATCGTAAATCGTAGGATTTACATCTTCAGGGGGTAAATAGTATAACTTAAAGTTTAAACAAGAGAATTAATAAATACAAATCATAACCGTCTGGCTATTCATAAAACTCAAATAACAGAATGCAGATATATAACGTTGACGTTGAACAATACTGAACGATGTCACGTGTTGTTCTCGTTCATACAGTCCGAGCTCAGATTGAGGTAGATTTTTTATTAGAGCTGATCACACTTGATGGAGAATTAAACCTTGATTTTTATTGCATTGGGTTGGGTTTTTTAGTATATTAGCAGCTTCTTTAAATTTTCTTATATAACTGTTGTTTTCTATGTATGACATCATCGTTTTTTGCCAGAGTACATCGTGTCCAGTGGAAGTGGTATGGAAAGCAGCACACCAACATGATCTCACAACATATAGGAAAAACATCTTCCTTCATAAAAAATAGTAAACATTTCATAGAAAAAGTGAAAGATATACATATTGGTCCAACAGACATCTTAGCAAGTCTCGACATTATCAGCTTGTTTACAAACGTCCCGAGACAAGAAATTTTGAATCTCCTAGAAGACCTCAGACCTCTTCCCTCCGGACATCTTGAATCTTTTTAAACATTATATAAACAATACTTTTTTCACCTATAAAGATAGAATCTGGGAACAAAAAGAAGGACTGGCCATGGGTTCATCATTATCACCGGTATTAGCAAACCTATTTATAGAAAAATTTGAAAACAATGCTCTTAAGAATTACCATAAAAAACCAAAAATATGGCTACGCTATGTGGACGATATTTTCATCATATTCAGTGGAACAACAGATGAACTTATCAATTTCAAAGATTATCTCAACAATTTGCACAACACCATAAAATTCACTTTAGAACAAGAAAAAAATAAAAAACTTCCTTTTCTGGATATTCTATTAGAAGTTAATGAAGAAAGTAAACTCTCCTTCTCAGCATATAGGAAGCCAACAAACACTGGAAGATTTCTAAATGCAACCTCACACCACCATCCTTCACAAAAATTAAGCTTAATTAAAACTCTTCGAGACAGAGCATACAATATTTCCAGCGCACAAGAAAGATGTAATGAAGAACTAAAATACTTAACACAAATCCTCCAACAGAATGGATATGAAACAAAAACCATCAAGAGAATCCTTAAAATGTCTCCAGCTAACAACACAATAAAACAGGATTACAAAAACGCAATCTCGCTTCCTTATATCAAAAATGTTACAGATAAGCTAGCCAAATTAATGAACAAACACAACATAAAAGTAGCCTTCCTTCGTATGGAAAAAAATCTCAAGATTCCTACATCCACGAAAACCACCTCATCATCCCTTAAAAAACCAGGAGTCTACAAAATCCATTGCTCTTGCGGGATTTGCTACGTAGGACAGACAGGAAGATCTGGAGAAATACACATGGCTGAACACCAAAAAGACGTACAATACAAAAGAGAACAAAAAAAGGGTCTTACTTTCCATACCACTTCCACTGGACATGATGTACTCTGGCAAAAAAACGACGATGTCATACATAGAAAACAACAGTTATATAAGAAAATTTAAAGAAGCTGCTAATATACTAAAAAACCCAACCCAATGCATTAAAAATCAAGGTTTAACTCTCCATCAAGTGTGGTCAGCTCTAATAAAAAATCTACCTCAATCTGAGCTTGGACTGTATGAACGAGAACAAGAACACGTGACATCGTCCAGTATTGTTCAACGTCAATAACGTTATATATCTGCATTCTGTTATTTGAGTTTTATGAATAGCCAGACAGTTATGATTTGTATTTATTAATTCTCTTGTTTAAACTTTAAGTTATACTATTTACCCCCTGAAGATGTAAATCCTACGATTTACGAAACTTGTCGGGAACTATTATTTCAGTGTTTTATATAACTGAATAATAAAAAATGTGATGTAATCACCGAAATATATCTTTTGAACTAATTAGCCACAGAAGCCTATGCCTGCAATCTTTATCTTCATCTTCTGTGATTTATTTTACAGTACACTTTCCTCCATTTCCAAGATTTTCAATACCCTTGCAGAATATTTTGACACGCTACTGAAATTTATTTTCGATGTTATTACAAAAGTGTTCCCCATGACTTTTGTTTAGTTAGTTTTACACAGTGCTATGCTTTCTTACATTTTTCTCTGTATTCTGTAAGAACACAAGCTAACTTGTTTGCCAGAAACTTTCAATATACTTTCTTTTTTTCTTACTGCCTCTTCATCTTCTTGAGTCTGCCATGGAGTTCTGATTTTTCTATCATTGTAGACAATTTAACATGTGCTATATTAATTAATTAATCAATCTGCAAGGTTTGGTTCTTGTTCTCGAACTAATTTTTTTGTGAATAATGTTTGTGCATCGAGCCTACATTTCACCTCTGAGTGCTACTCAACTTTGCTTCATTTTAAACTTTCTTACACACACTCTTCTTTCCAATAAGAAATTCATTTTTATCCTTTCTCAAAACTAAATGGTGTTCATGTCCAGTTTCATCTCTTCTGTATACTTTTGGGTCCTGAAAAAGTGGGAAAACATTGCTATTAACAATAACATGACCAATGAGACTTTTCTTAATCTCTCGATTTTACTTTGGACACATTTTTATGTTTGAATATAGTGTTAGTAATAACTAGTCCATGTCTTGAACAGAAATCCGTCAGGTACTTACTATTATTATTATTATTAGCTTTCTCTTTTCTCCATTATATTTTCGCCGGCATGGTTAGAGTATCCGCTCTCCAGCCAAAAGGCTGCAGGTTCGAATCCTGCTGTGGGCATGGATGTTTATGATTGTCTGTGAAAATAACAGTGGTGATGGTCGACGGTAGATGGCGTTGGTTGATGATGAACATAGTTGTAGTTGGTGGATTGAGTGTTGGAGACGTAGAGTTGTGGAGTAGGTGCCCTCCCTCGATGAGTCTTTGGACTCCTCCCTGGAGGTGTTATGTAATCATAATATTTATTATGTCAAAACTTCAAAATTCCACTGCCTGTGGGACTTCTCTCTAAGATGTACAAAATTGCAGCAAAATTTGCATGAACTTCATAATCATCTAAGTACATTTTGCACAGGAACATCGAGTATTATTGTTATTATTATGTCAATATCTATTGAGTCGGAAGATTCATTGCTGGAGACTTACTCTTACTTCTGTGCACACAACACCTATTATATCTCTCCTTAAACTCATTCACTATCAGGGTACTCAACTAAACTTTACATTCCACATGTCTTCAACTAATTCCTTTTTCTCTGAATCCTGTCCACTAATTCCTTTTCCCCAAAATCTACTCTGCAGATTTTGACTAAATCTGCAGTGTAGTCAAAATACAGTGGAATCGTAGCCTCATAAAGGGAACTTCCCTATTTTTATTTGTTAGCATGTTTTTCAACATCTGAGTAATCCTTTGAACTATTTTTCAACTTTTACAATAATCCCTCTGAACTTTAACTCTGTCCATCGTTACTCCTACTCCCCAAGTCTCTAGCTCCAACGATAATTAAAGTGTATAATTTTTTCAAGCCAAGAGCATTGAGTAATCCTTTGAACTATTTTTCAACTTTTACAATAATCCCTCTGAACTTTAACTCTGTCCATCGTTACTCCTACTCCCCAAGTCTCTAGCTCCAACGATAATTAAAGTGTATAATTTTTTCAAGCCAAGAGCATAAGCTTACATGTTCCAACATTTCATTGACAACAATTATCCTTTGTCCATGATACCAATTTATTTAAATCATCCTGCAGGATATCTACACCACTTTCATTAACTCTTACTCTCCCTTGCTTTGCATGATCAGCAAACAACTGATTATCCTCCCTCCTTTAAATCACTCCCTATATCATAAATATGCAAACTAAATAGTAGCCCTAGTACAGAGCCTAGAGTCTTACTCATGACCCTCATTCTTCTGGATTCAACTCCACCATATACTACATATAGTTTTTCAAAGAATGCTGGCTTTTTTATATATATATATATATATATATATATATATATGTGTGTGTGTTGGGCTCATATACAAGAGGTTGGCTGATCAACCTCTAGTACGTTAGTACCGTATATGGGTGGTGGGTTGGGAAAGGAGAAACTTGTTTACATTTGATTTAAAAGCCTGTATGTTGTATTCCTTGGGAAATATGTCGGGGGGAGGAAGACTGTTCCACAGTACCACAGTAGCAGGGATGGAGGAGGAGGAGGAAAAGAAAACTTGTTCTGTGGGTTTCAAGGTGTACTGTGAAAGAATGTTGGGTGGCAGCTGTACATGTTCCAATGGGCTTAGTACAGAGTGGGGGAATTATTGATGCTGTTTCAGATGAACATTTCCCCTGGAAATATTTATATAATATACAAATTGCAGAGACCAAGCATCTATGTGAAAGTGAGGGGAGCAAGTTGGTGAGAGATGGGTCATTTATCAGTCTAATTGCTCTCCTCTGTATTGAGTCAAGCATTTTGAGGGAACTTTTAGGATCCCAACTCCAAATGTGAGAGCCGTATTCAATAGCTGGGCGGATTTGCGATTTGTATAGTGTTAACAGCTGTTTAGAGGTGAAGTAGCATCTCTTGAGCGAAAGAGAAAACCTAGTTTTTTGGAAGCTGAGCATGCAATGGCTGTGATGTGTTTATGCCAGGAGAGGCTTGATGTCAGGGTAATTTCGAAAAGAGAAATCTCATCTTGTCTGGGAATTTGAGTGTTATCAAAAATAATGCTGGGAAAAAATGGTTCTTTTTTGTGAGAAATAAGACAGAACAGAAGCTTACTCTGTAGCTAATATTGTTGATGAAGGAAAGGCATATACTGTCATTTTTTTTTTATTTTGCAATGGTATTTGATAGGGTGCCACATGATAAGCTGATATTTAAGTAGCATCACATGGGTTTAGATGTTGGGTTAGCCAACTGGATTTAGGATTGGCAGTCTGATAAGTATCAGAGAGTTGTATATGGTGAGGCAATGTCAAGGAGGCAGAAGGATACAAGTGGGTTTCCACGGGGCTCGGTACTGGGACCTGTATTGTTTAACCTTTATATCAATCATATTGTCAATGGATTGCAGGGAGATATTCAGTTGTTTGCAGATGATGTGAAGCTGGGAAGGGTTATTAGTAATAGTGCGGATGTGGCAGCCCTGCGACAGGATTTGAATGAACTAGACAAATGGGCAAATTAATGGGGGTGCTGGTTTAATGCAGCAAAATGTAGTCTTGAAGTTTGGGATACATCTATGGGAGGCTGCATACTCAATTGAAGGAACCGTACTGGAGGAAGTAGTGGAGATAAGAGATCTGTGGGGTAATGATTGATAGAAAACTGAAATTCAAGTAACATCTTGCAAAGGTGGTGAAGGTAACCCAGAGGATTGCTGCAATACTGAGAAGGACACTGACCTGCAGAGATGAGAGTTTTCGTTCCATTGTATAAGACCCTGATCAGATTACACTTAGACTATTGTTCTGAAATATTTGATCCTCAGGATTCGAAGGGATAAATTAACTGTGGAAAGGGTACAGAGGCAGATAACAAAGATGGTTTCAGGACTGTATAATGTTATGAGGATCAGCTGAAGGAATGTGGACTGCAGAGCTAAGAGGATAGAAGAAGGAGAGGTGATATGATTGAGACTTTTAAACTGTTGAGAGGTAGTTTCAGGGTTGACACTGGAGTTCTTTCGCTTGGTGGAACAGTGGGAAGTAGCAATGACAAGGGCTATCCCTGGAAGTTACGAAAGGAAGCTGTGAGCAAGAGGGCGAGGAGTGATTCTTTGCATAGAGGGTGGTTGAACCATGGAATGCAAATCCCTGATAGAGTGGTGAGAGTATGATAGACTTTGTGTTTTTCCTAGAAAGGACCTCCCATGATGAGTCTTTTGACTCATGGAGCCCTAAATAATATAATAATATAGCCTACTTATTTTTCATTCACATCCTATGATTGACATGGATTGATATAAAATTCTTTTCACATACACTAATAAGAAATTTGTTAGTTTTTGTTCTTGTTAAGAGACACAGGTTTTGCCTCCTGAAAGATTGGCACTTCTGTCCCATATCACGTTTATTTAGACATTGCATTACAATAACATAAAGAAGTAAAATAATAGGCCAAAAGATAGTTTGCTAAACATATTTTTAATGATGATCCCACTGGCAAAATGCTGAAAACATATGCCACTCACTACATTGAATTCACTCACTTTAAAAATTATAAAAAATCCTATTTAGATCACTATAGTATCAGTGTACATTAAATTAATTTTACTATAGCAAATCATTCACTATACAGCAGTGGCGGCCCGTACATAAGCACTGCGACACTGCAGCACTCCCAAGGAAAAAATGAAAAAAATAAATTTTGTTTGTGTTTATAAATAATAACAGTGCTTACAACATTATATAAATGCAATATGTTAAAGGTTACAACTTATGTTTTGACATTGATTGAATAGTTAATAATTGGAATTGTTCGATTAACGCTTTAGATTACGAAACAAATGCACTGTGATCTAACGCCAATTTTCGTTTGTGCTTGTCATTGCATGTTACATCATTAGATACACTGCCGTCTAAGCAGTGAATCTTATTATTGCGCGCTTTATTTCTGTGAGATATGAAACGTTTATTATTGGTGCGTGTGAGTAGTGAACTATTTTTTGTAAATCCTATTTTATTTTGTTAAAATAACATATAATTATTTATTTATTATAGATAAAAGGCTAAATTATGATGAGTGTCACCGTTGAAAATATGAAAAGAATTATATTTTTTCAATTATCGTTACACGAAACAAATGCACTGTGATCTAACGCCGATATTCATTTACGCTTGTCATTGCTATTGATACGAAACTTTTATTATTGGTGTTTGTTCGTGGTGTGGATGAAATATTTTTAATAAAGCAATTTTTTAATATGTAACTTTATTTATTAATAAATTCGTTACTGATTAGGAACAGTGGTGAGCCATGGAAATTTTAACATAGGGCTCACATCGTCGAACAACAACAACAAAAAAAAGCCTACTTAGCCCTTATAATACTTGTATTGCGACTTTGTAGAGCTTCTGATAGATATGATAATTCCTGTAGGACATCAATCATTAATGCTAGATCTTTTAAAAATTCCAAATTGAGAAGTCGTTTAAAAAGCCCTTATATTTATCGTTCGATGCAAAATGCTTGCATAAAGCTGGATAATTTTTCCACAAGGCAAGAGCCATTCCATTCGTAAACTGCAAGCTGCTCATCGTGGTCCAAACACACACCGCCGATCTTTAAAATTTCAATACCAAGGTCTTTTGTAATCGTATTTAATTCTCGTTGATTTTTTAGTGATTGATGATAAAAAACATATAATTTATCCATAAATATTTCAAAATGATTTATTTCTTTAATGTTTCATCTAATGCTAAGTGTAAACGATGAGTTATGCAATGCCAATCACAACGTTGGGAAATTTTTGTAGAAATTTGATTGCAACACCTGATTTGTTTCCTAACATTACACTAACTCCATCAAAACAAAATGCAATGAAATGATTTTTTATATAGTTATCAGAAAATCCATATGAATTTAAAGTAGCAATTATAGTAGCATGTATACATTCCACGGTGGTATTTTCTAGTTCTACAAGATTATTAAACAAGAAGAACAAGGGGCTCGCAAATTTGAGAAAAATTTAACAAAGGGCTTGCGCGAGCACCTTATAGCTCACCACTGACTAGTTGCTAATGTACTGGGCAGTTTTTAGGAGGGCAAAAATTAATAGAAAATTAATTAATTTATAATATATAATATTTAATAAATAATTATTTATAATTTTGTAAATAATATTTTATTTTATTTATAATATTTATTTATATAATTAATATATAATATAATTTATATTATTCAGTGCAATTGATTATTGTATTATTAAATTAATTTTAATGATGTTGGTTTGAAAAAAAAAAAAACGGTAGTGAGAAAAATATTTATATATTTTAATTCACCATACAAGTCAGCTGAGCAGGAGACACAGCAGGATATCAACTGGTTGGCGAAATGCTTACTACATTTACTCGAATATAACTTGCCCTCACGTATAACTCGTACCCGTGATTTTATTTTATGAAAAACATACATTAAAAAGTTTTGCATATACCTCACACACAAAAAATGTTTAAACATGTTCACATCATAGCGATAGTAACTCGCTCCCCTCGGTAACAACACGCCCTCTCCAACAGCCATTATACTGCAGATGCAAGGAAAAACAAGTCTGTGTAATATATTTCTCAACAAATAGTGCGATTCATTAGCTGTTTTTATTTCAGCTGTTTCTAATTGCACTATTATTGTCCCTCCCACAGAAACTATGCTGTATAGACTCAAGCAAAACCATATTTGCACCAAAACAGAGTATCTAACTAAAAACTATTGTCCAATTTTTCAATTACATGAAATAAGTGTTTGTTTTATTGCATTTGAAGTTCTCAATGTCATTTTGACAGATCACAAAGGCTAACTTCATATAAAATTCTACCACAAATTGAAACATGCCATATAATTACAGTGACCTTGCGTCCTTTATTTAAGAGGAGAGTCCTTTATTCACTGCTCTGTCCTTTAGTTTTTTTTTTTTTTTTTTTTCTAAAATGGCCATTTTGTCCTTTATTTTGTGAATTGAAACAGTAAATTGAATATTGATGCCAACATATTTAAAGATGCAATTCATAAACTTTACCAAACCTGCATTGATTATTTAAATACAGTGGTACCTCGACTTAGGAACTGAATTCGTTCGTGACCGTGGTTCGTATCTCGAAACAGAATTTCCCATTATTATGAGAAATCTTATGGAAAACCAATTAATCTGTTCTCAGATTCAAAAATTAAAAAAAAAATTACAAAATAACTATTCTCGACTAAATGAAGAAAATGCAAAGAAATGAAGGAGTGAGAAGGAGCATTTTTACACTGCAAATATGCATTTCATATACCATTACATATTAATTTTTATTTATAAAATATTTGGTTTTACATGATTAGTATGAAAATCATCCTCCATTAAATTGTAAAAACAAATCAATTTTTTTGTGGCCGGTTTTGTGGTTCAGGAGTTTTTGATTTGTTGTCATTAGTTGCTTCTTTTTGTCTCTTAGGTCAGGGAGTTTTAAAAAACTTATCCAACATTGACTGAATCTGTTGTTAACTTAACACCCTTCAAAAGTGATTCATGACTTTGTCATTGAAGATATTCGTGGCTATAGAAACAACACCTCGATTTGGATGCCACTTGTTAACCAGTATCCAATTCTTGCAATTCGCCCCAGTGCTGCAAGATTTTTTTTACATTTCTTGTTGGAATTGCTCCCTTTTTGTTGCTGTCTTCTTTGTCCTCTGAAGGACAAAGACGAGAGCAACAAAAAGTGCGGCAGTGCTGCACCCAGACGGGGGGCCAAGGGTAGGGATCCCAGATACATTGGAAAAAAATATGGGACACTTATGACTGAGGGTGAAAGTTTAGCATGCGCATCCATCACATATGCCAGTCTTCCAAAATGATTCTAACTTTCCAAGTGTGTGCATGGTAAGGTTTACTATGCACACACTTTACTGAATATAAGTAAACAAAATAGTAAATCCAATTGTTAGGCTTTAAGTTGCCTTCAAATGGTTTTTTATTTACTATTATAGATACAAAATAGATTGTTAATACAGTAATGCTCTTCTTAACACCCTTCTTCTTAACACCCTTCAACTTAACAACTGAATCTGTTGTTAACTTAATACCCTTCAAAAGTGATTCATGACATTGTCATTGAAGATATTGGTGGCTATAGAAACAACACCTCGATTTGGATGCCACTTGTTAACCAGTATCCAATTCTTGCAATTCGCCCCAGTGCTGCAAGATTTTTTTTACATCTCTTGTTGGAATTGCTCCCTTTTTGTTGCTATCTTCTTTGTCCTCTGAAGGACAAAGAAGAGAGCAACAAAAAGTGCGGCAGTGCTGCACCCAGACGGGGGGCCAAGGGTAGGGATCCCAGATACATTGGAAAAAAATATGGGACACTTATGACTGAGGGTGAAAGTTTAGCATGCGCATCCATCACATATGCCAGTCTTCCAAAATGATTCTAACTTTCCAAGTGTGTGCATGGTAAGGTTTATTATGCACACACTTTACTGAATATAAGTAAACAAATAGTAAATCCAATTGTTAGGCTTTAAGTTGCCTTCAAATGGTTTTTTATTTACTATTATAGATACAAAATAGATTGTTAATACAGTAATGCTCTTCTCAACTGACAATATTCTTATTAATCAATTAGTCTTGCAATACTTTTCTGAAGAATGAATTTCGTAAAACGTCTGTAAAATATGGGACAATCCCATATTTTACGGGAGGTCTGGGATCCCTAGTCAAGGGGACCCGGGCACCCCCAAAGAAAAAGGAAAAAAACACTAGAAAATTTTCCAAAACTCTTTTCCTAATTAATAAAATTCATTTATGTTATTTATGTTGTGTTGTGTCTTCTATTTCTATACTACTTATGAATTAGCGATCATTGCAGATGCTCAGTCATAGGTCGTATGTGATGCGTAGTGTGTATTCTAAAATTGTCTACTCAACTCAGCCCCCCCCCCCCCCCCAAGATTAAATCCTGAGTGCGCTACTGCTCTGAAGACATTTCCTTTTCCTCCTCATCCCTTTCTTTTTCCTGCTCTCTTCTTAACTCCTATAGCTCTTCAGGGGTGAGATCAACATTGTGCTCCTCTACCAGCTCCTCTGTCTGCATCATCAACTTCCAAATGCATGGTCTTGCCCAGGGAGACAACTGTATCTACAATGTCAATTTCACTTTCAGGTCCTTCCAATGCAGTTTCTCAGACACATTCAGGCCATAACTTTTTCCAGACTGATTTTAGAGTTCTCACAGAAACATCTTCCCATGCCTGACTAATAAGATGCAAACAATGAAGAATATTGAAGTGATTCTGTCAGCCCTGAGGGTTAATTCTGTGTCGGTGATAACTTCGAAACATGTTTGGAAAAGAGCTTTGGTATAAAGCTTTTTGAAGTTGGAAATAACATATTGATCCATTGGTTGTAGGAGTGGTGTGGTATTAGGAGAAAAAAAAACTTAATTTTGATGAAATCAAACTTTTCATCCAAATCTTCTTCCAACTCTGGTGCTGGAGCATTGTCCATTATAAGAAGAATTTTCTTAGCAGAACCTTTTCTTGTAGATACCATTTCACTGTGGGAGCAAAGACCTCTGTCATCCACTCACAGAAGAATTGCCTGGTTACCCAGGCTCTGCTTGTGCCTGTTAACTTTATGCTTTTTAAAGACTCTAGGATTTTCAGAGTGGTAAACCAACAGAGGTTCTTATCTTCAGGTTACCACTGGCATTGGCATAAAAAAACAAAGTTAGTCTGTCTTTCATTGGCTTGTGTTCTGGCAATGCCATTTCCTCCTTAGCGAAAATGCACAACGTTCTCTTAGGCATGTTCTTCCAGAAAAGCCCAGTTTCATCGCAGTTGAAAACTTGTTCGTCTGTAACCTTCTTACTCCATCAGTTTCTGAAATTCCTTCAGGAACCTTTCAGGCAGCTTCTTTGTCTGTTGTTAGACATGAGCACCTTCTACATGTCTAACAACACTATGGATACCGGTTTTATTCTTGAATTTCTCAAACCATCCTTTGCTAGCTTTAAATGCTTCACCAATGTGTTTGCTACTGCTAGTGGATGGCAAGTTCTGTGAAAGATCTTTGTAAATATTTGAGCTTGTAAACAGATCATGTTTTGAGATACACTATCTCCTTTCAGTTGCATGTCATTAATCCTGACGAGTAGTAAAGTTTCCATTTCTTCCATAACTTTATTTCTTCGAGATGATACGATAGATACTCCTTTGGCCACATCCAGTTCCTTATAAAAATCTGCTTTCTTCACAATTGTAGTTATGGTGGATTTGGACAAGTCATATTGCTTGCACAGATCACTTTGCCTGACTCCTTTCTCATATTTTCCCACAATCTCTTTCTTAATTTCTATTGCGATTTTCTTCTTCTCTTCTTTCTTAGTTTTTTTTTCGTCCTATGTTGAAAATAATACTCTGATCAGTGAAATGACGTTTTATCTGGTAGATTATTCAGAAAATAAATGAAGCTACAATAAAACACGTCACTTATAAAAAGAAATACATACAGTACACATCATAAATACAAACCTTAAAAAAATCTTCACGAGGTGTATTGTTTGTTTACACAAATACCGAAGTAGATACACACAAAAAAGCAAATACATGCAGTGTTCATCGTATTTATTTCAGATAAATACGACGTACTAACAACAATCGTTACACTAGAGGCAGTTCAGCAGGTGCTCAACTAAACATGCATAAAAAGTTTTAAAAAAAAGTACAGGTAACGCTCGTATAACGCAGATGTTAGGTTACGTAGAAATACCCATTATATAAATCGCGTTATGCAAGCCTCAGATCACTTAGAAAAAGTTGGGTTATGTTCCAAAAACGTTTTTTTTTTTTTTTTTTTTTTTTTTAAATTATATAAACAACAATGACATATCCAACAAAAAATATATTTTTATTTAATTCAGGTAATTCATGTAAGTTAAGAAAACATATGAACAATGAAACAAATACATAGTATAACAGTATAAAAATTACAAATTATACTTAAACTTCATTGCATATAATGCATAAATGTTTTAGGCAAAATAAAATAGTGCATAGTTTAATCTTTCATAGCACGGGGATTTGAGGATTGGTTAATAAACACTGGTCTTGTAATTTTGTCTTGTAATCACCCGATGCATTACTACAAAACAGTAGAGTAATTCTATCTTTGGAATCTTTGAATCCAGGAGCTGATCTTTCATTTTTCAAAATATAGGCGCGTTTTTGCACTTTTTTCCAATATAACCCAGATTCATCTGCATTGAACACCTGGTCTGCACTATAAATGTTTATAAACTTTGAGAGTTTTTTTGTTTAATAAGATTCCATCCATAGGAATTTTCTTTTGAGGTGCAATCTTCTATCGAAATCATTAGAGATTTCTCCATTTTTCCATTAGAATATCGCATATACGAGCAACGGGCTTTGCACTTATCGTTGATCCAGCAATAAACACTTTCTCGGATTTTATGTTCATTTTGTTTAATTATTCGAATTGTTGATTCATTTAAATTCAAAGTCCCTGCAAAAACTCCTGGTTTTTCTCCATTTTTCAACCGATCCAAGATTTTGAATTTTTTTCTTCGAGAGAAATTAATTTTGTTTTCAATGTTGGTTTTTCCCTTTCATTGCAGTTTGTGGCCATTACTATAAAAATAATTTTTTACACAAAAAAGCAAGCATTACATATTGTATGTAACTCACCAGAAAATAAAGTGCTCAGCTTGAGATAAACACACTTATGATTTTTAATGCACTTTCCTTGCAGAAACGAGAACAATTTTCAGCAATAAACGTTTTATACGGTAAACAATTGAGGTACATGCGTACTAAAGGGTATTTCCCCTAATATAAATTCGCTACTTATAATTACGTGCGGGATACAGGTAGACACAAATTTAACAAAGATAAAATTTGATTTTTAAGTCGTGCCATGAAAAACATATGAAAAGATAAAGGGTTACTACAATTTGTAGACCGTGTTTTTATTGGAACCGTGTTGTATAAGTACCGCATTCAACAAGGGTTACTACAATATTAGGCCGCATTATATCGAAACCGCATTGTATAAGTACCGCGTTATACGAGGGTTACCTGCATATGTAAAACAGGCTTTAGTTCATTTGAAAAGAAAAGCATCAAGGTTCATATCTAGAGATCCAAATGGGATATGAAAAAAGTTCGTATCTTGAAAAGTTCATAAGTCGAGGTACCACTGTAACTAGAACAGTTACAATGCACGTTAAGCTGTTTCGTGGAAATGGAAGTATTTGAATCAGTCCTACTACGAGAAATCCCTCTGCTGGCGAAGATCGAGGAAAGTGTTTTGTTCATTTCCAGTCACTGGAACTTAAATATACATGACGGCAACTATTTGATGAAGTTTCGTGTATTAAAAGTTATGTCACCAGTGAAAAAAGATCGAAGAATGGCAACAAAACTAGATAAGAGTCCTGCAAACGTATCTTTTAAAAACATTTTAAAAATCATTGAATTTTGCTTATGTCTCCCTGGATCTAATGCCCCCACTGAACGAGTAATTTCATTAGTGAACAATATGCGGACCAGTGAAAAAAACCAATTAAAAATCAAAACATTGAAAGCATGCATTTATACCAAATGCAAGTTTGACATGAATTGTATACAGTTTTATGAATTTTTAAAAGACAAACCTGATTTATTAAAAAAGTTCATTCTTGTGAAAAGTATCAAAATTAAATTTTTTTGAGTAATAATATCATTGTTTAAAATGCTACTGTATGTATATGCTTATATTTTACAATAAACGTTATAAAGCTTTTTAGTTTTAGTGAAACAAATAAACACAACCTGTGTTTTTGTTTATTTATTATGAAACAATTTCTGATTTGTTCTTTATTTTCTCCAAAAAAAATAAGGTCACTGTACATATAATGCCTGAGTGAGTTTGCCTGCTAGCTCAAATGCAAACAAGCAGGAATAGAATTCAACCATGGGTTGAAACTTTGTGTGAGTTGAGCCCGTCAGTAATGAGAAGTTCTGTTGGAACAAGAAATGACACCCTGTCGTGAATGTGTTAAAACTAAGAAATATAGGGTGAATGTTGTTATGACAGTTTCATGTGTTATGGAATTCGGTTGAAGAGAATTAGCATTTCAACTCAACACTTGTCGGTTGCCTTTGTCTTTGGGTCGCGTGATCATTTGTTAATACCACACTAATCATATACACATCTTCATAGCTGCTCTCTCATGTAAAACAAAATTTAACTAGTACGTATTGTAATAAATTTTTAAAAAAAGTTGAATAATTTATAAGCATATAAAAGGATATCTGTAAATCGTTAACGTGCCATAGGTTTGCCATCTATGCCCTAGGCCATGCAGTTGTGATCCAAATTCACTGACATAGAGCTGTTAAAATTTTAACTGCCTCTTCTCCCAGGGCTTTGAGCAGCTCAATGGGTATTCCATCTCCTGGTACTTTCTTACTGGATAGCTGTTGCAGTGTCCACCTCCCTTCACTCTCCAGTGGCACTGGCTCCTGTGTATAATCCTGCTGTTCAAATTTCTCAGTAATTTTGGAGTCCTTTCTGTAAAGGGCTTCTGTATACTCTTTCCAATTTTCTTTGATGTCTGCAGCTTCTGTAAGATATCCTTTGTGGTTACTTTTCAATATTGTCACTCTTTACAGTTTTGCAGAATTAAATGGTGTCCAAGAAGAGTAATAAGAGATAAGTTAATACTGCTAATGCACAGTTTTCTCTATATCCACATGCATGGAGTATCAGAAATAAAATTAATGAGTTATGGTATTGATAGACTTCACCTGTCTGAATATTATTGGTATCATTGAAATGTGGCTAACAGAAGATCATGTCCTAATAGAAATAAAAGGCATAGCATATTTCACAAGGATAGGAGGATAAACAGAGTGGTAGAATGTTACTTATAAGTGATAAATTGTGCCTTTAATAGAGAGGTGAGTGGGAAATGGCACTAATGCTTTGAAAATCTGTGGTTGGTGGTAAAGGTCATAATATTTAGTAGGATGTTGTTCTACAGAACATAGGTATTGATAAGTAGGAAATGTTTAGGCTAGTTGTGCATTTGACAAACTAGTTTGTCAAATGCACAACAAGCGGTCGTTATGGGATATTTTAACTGTAGCACTATACATTGATTAGAGGAAACAAAACATTAATAAGAGAACTAAATTTATGGAATTCTTGAGGGACAGATATGTTAGGCAGTATGTTATGACAAAATTAAAAGAATTTTATTTTTCCTACCATCAGAGAATCTTGTTGTGACAGTTGACATTTTTTTCTTGCAACCGTATTATCCTTACTTGGAAGATGAATAACCATGTATAAATATCAAGGAATGAGGAAATTATGTGTAAGTATAAGACAAGTGACTATAATAGAAAACCAGCTTTGAGTAGAATCATAGGTGAAAAAATTTGAAGGAAGAGAGATCAGTAGTGCATAGGAACTAGTTAAGAAATATTTGTTATCAGTAGCAGCACTATATACCTCAAGTGAAAAGATGGGGGATTGATGAAAAGATTCCATGCATTTGACTAAAATGTATGGAATCTTCTTCCCATAGTCCATAATAGGACCATTGTCAAATGAAATTTCCCAATCAATACATTATTGACATTTAGCTTTCAGCTCTCTACACCTGTCCAGTTTATTCTAGATTTGCCTCTTTTTCAAGTTTGTAGAATAAGTCCTTTGAGAACTTGTACCAGGAGGCTGTTAGATCTGCTAATATGACCAAGCCATATGAGTTGTTCCCTTTGAATGTTTGTTATAATGTTATCTCTTAGATAGGCAAAAGAACTGATTTTATCTTACTTCAAAATCTGTGATAATCAGTGTATTGTATCTTCAAGGGTCATCTATAGCATCTCATTTCAAATGACAGCAACCTGTTTTCATCTTTTAAGAGGGTCCAACTTTTACCTCCATATAAGAGTTAGTACTCTTAATTTAAAGTACTAACTTTTATTAGAGTTAATACTCTAAATTAACTAGCATGTCAATATGCCATAATCTTATCTGTCCGTAGTGGTTTTAGCTTTTGGTCAGAAGCACAGTTATGTGTCACTCTTTTTGATTTTTAATACTCATGTTTAAGCATATTGTTTAGGAGTATGAGCTAACTTTTGTGATGATTTCCTGAATATATGAGTTATTTTCTGTTAGGAGATCGGTATCATCAGCAAACTTTAGATATTAAACATTTCTTTTGAGATATATCATTTCCTTGGTTTTCGTGTTTTTAATCTTAAAACCTTTCTTTTTATTTATTTATGAAGTGTAGAATAATCACTATCCTCTGTTATCATTGGGTCAATTCCCTCTAAATTTGAATAGTTTACTTGAATATTCATGCCATAATTTCAATATTTTTCCATAATCAGTAATAATCATTCCAATCCTCCTCCTTGGTTATCCAGCTCTTACAAAAAGTTTTGTTCCTTTCTTAATTATGTAGTATGCTGTTGTATGGTTATTCTTTTGATTATTACCCTTAATTTCTTTGCATTCTTTAGATTACCACTTTTCTGCAAGCTTTATCTCCTTTTAATCAGTGTATTTGGATAATTGTACGGTTTATTGTTTTCAGTGTTCTGAATTGGTCATAACTATCTCTGCTGATTATTGTTTCTTGGTATGTCTGTCATCAATGTTGCCAGCTTCATATCTTTTCTCATATTATCATATGTAATAGATCTCCATGCAGTATCCCAAATGTTTTGCGAAGTTCAGTAACATCACGATGCAGCAATTTCCTTTAACTCTCCAACTGGCCAGGATGTATATATATATATATATGTCCTGCAAATCTTGGATATGATTCAGACCACCTGTTGAAAGAACATGGATAAGAAGTGCATTTGACCGTCATGTCCATTAGAAGGTGCAATAATCCTTCACGTTGACAAGAACACTTAACCAGATTACTTTGCGTATGTAGCTACATTGTTACCTATTGCCAGAAACGCAGTTTCTTGCTGTTTGCTCAGTAATGGGAATCTAAATTATATTAGACTAAGTACCTACAAGTTACATTTATTTTTGTTACTTGTTTTATCTTATAATTATAGTTTTTAATGCCAGTGCAAATTAACAGATCCTTTCATATTTCTTCACTTAAGATTGTATCACTCTGGAAGAACAATGCCACTATCATTTTTTTTTTTTTCCTCATTATCTTAGTCACCAATACATGTTATTCTCCCAGAACTTGATTCAAGATAATTATTTTTATCAAACAATTATTTTTTAAATTCATGAAAATCTGAATCTTAAAATAAATACAGCCTCCATCTGTTCCAGCTTGTTTTCTTTAATTTTATTCATAATCTTAGTTTGAAAATTAGTTCATCCATTGCATGAAGGTTCGCTCTTTTAGGATATTACTTGATAGAGAATCATCCGCAAATGTTGAATCACATCAAATAATATAATATTTATAACGTAATCTGTAGTTCTTTGCACTTCAAATTTCTTGGTGTCCTTGAATTGCTCATTACATATTGAAATAAATGGCTATTAGGTAGTGAGCTGTTATCAACATTTTTTCTGCTAATTTTGATATTATGTGGCAATTTTGAAGTAGCGATACTTTTCCTACAGTTTATCATTCAAAACATGTATAGGTGCATGCGTCAAAATGAAATTTTATTTCTAAAATTTTTGTAATAGAATTAAAATTGTATTTTCTCTTTGATGGCTCACCCCCCCCCCTCCAAACTATCACACACACAAATACTGCTAGGTAACACGTGTGCACCTTCTTTTTGTTTGAATTCGTTATTTTTCCAAAGTAATTGTACCAGATAACTTTTAATATTCCAATACTGAAATTAAATTGTGATTATTATAAATGAGAAAATTGTATATTTGTATATTTTCTCATTTATATTATTTCCTGATGAATATAAATCATTAAATTATGTGATATTGGGGAAATTAATGTTTAAAAAAACAGTGTCATCCTACAAAAGCAATATCAGAGTAAGATGTTTTGAATATCTATAAATCAGAAAGGTGTATAATAAAATAAAATAAGTTATATCTATAGTTATACACATTTATACTTATTTAGCGTTTAGTTGTAAAAGTTCCTAGACACTATTTTGAATAATGGCGGCGGTGGCAGCAGCAGCAGCTAAAATTGCAAATCACGTATCACCAAGTCCTCCCCCATTTCAGGACTCCATTTTGCGTGATATAATACGGGATTTTGTAGCATGTGGGACTTGTGGAATGTATGCGTCCTGGTGGTTGTATATGTGGAAGGTGAGAGAAGGTGAAATACGTACATGTGCAAAATGCAGGCAATGGAAGGAACTTGGTGAGTTAGAGATGACTATAACTGACCTCATTGAGTCAGAGGCAGGAGATTCTCCATGTAGAGAGATGAGTGGTATGATATAGAGCGAGAATAGCGAGAGAAATATGAATAAAATAATGAGAGCAGGGAGTGTGAAATACGTACATGTGCAAAATGCAGGCAATGGAAGTGAGTTAGAGATGACTATAACTGGCCTCATTGAGTCAGAGGCGGGAGATTCTCCACATAGAGAGATGAGTGGTATGATAGAGGACGAGAATAGCGAGAGAAATATGAATAAAATAATGAGTGTGGGGAGTGTGGGAAGGTTGAATGATTGTTAAGTTTTTGAAGATGGTCTCAGTGGGGAGGATGAATGGCAAATAAAAGTGGCTGACTTGCAGAGAGAGATAGATGAGCTGAAAGAGCAGTTGGAATGTCTAGAGAAAGAGATGAGAAGTGTGAAAGATGAGATTATGCAAATAGAAGACATGAATGCAAGGTGAATTGGATAGGGAAGAGAGAGAGAGAGAGAGTTATGGGAATGATAGAAGAGAAACAATAGAAGAGAAGGAATGAGAGAGAGTTATGGGAATAATAGAAGAGGAGCAAGTAGTAACAGGAGAAGAAAGGGAATGGGAGAGAGTTATATGAATGATAGAAGAGGAGAGAATAGGATAAGTGGAAGAGAGGGAATGAGAGAAAGTTATGGGAATAATAGAAAAGGAGAGAATGGAAACAGTAGAAGAGAGGGAATGAGAAGAATGCGTGGGAGCACTGGAACCAGGAATAGAGTGATATCAGGAAGGCAGATAAGTAGGGGAAAACAGAGAGATTAAGGGATGCATGTGCATGTGAGCAATCAAGGAACAGGGTGGTAAGAGGTGTAACGTATGGGGACTCAATGATCCGTGGTGTGCAAGATAGGAAGCATGAGGAATATTTGCCTGGAGGAATGATAGAAAGTGTGGCTATGGCAATTAAGAGGGATGAAAGGGTGGATGAGATGATAGTGAGGGTAGGAACGAATGACTTGAGAGTTAATGTAAATTGGGCAGCGAGAGATATGAGATTCTTGCTTGAGGTAGTACGAAAGAAGACTCAGAGAGGAAAGATAGTGTGCATGTTGCCTGGATATGATAGTGATGAGCTGAGTAGAAGAGAAGTAATATTGAATAACATAATAGCTAGAATGTGTCAGAAGAGAGGATTGGAATATGTGGATGCTTGGAGGACATTTGAGGACAGAAAGGAATTGTATGCGAGAGACCACTTGCATTTGAATGAGGAAGGACGTAGGTATCTGGAGAGATTGCTGTTCTGAACGAGTTGGTATGTAAATGCAGAGAAACTAGAATGCCCAGGGTGGATGGTAGCAGAGGTAGCCTCTTGTGGGAATGGATACTTGGGAGAAGGGGGACGACATCAGGTAATGCTGAGCCCAGTGGAATCTAGAGGGAATAATGCTAAATATAGAAACAGTGGCAGTTTTATGCTTTATACTAATGACAGGAGTATCCGGAATAAAGGAGAGGAATTGGTGGCACTGATAGCATCAACCTGGCCAAAGATTGTTGGGATCACTGAGACGTGGTTGACAGAAGAGGTTATAATAACAGGAACAGAAGTAGCAGGGTACACCATTTTTCGGCAGGATAGGAAGGGAAAGCACGGTGGTGGAGTACTGCTTATGATAAGTGACGACTTATGTCCTCTAAGAGTGGAGGCTTTGGAGGGCAATGACGTTAATGATTTTGAAAGCATATGGTGCGAGAGGTGAGCAAGACAGGATATTTACTGGGGTGTTGCTACAAACTAAGGAGCACAGAGGGTGGGGACCAGGAGATGTTTAGACAGTTGAGCTTGGCAAGTAAGAAGAATGATTGTTATGGGAGATTTTAACTACATCAGTATAAGCTGGGAAGAGGAAAATGCATGTAGTAATAAGGGAATGGAATTTCTAGAATTCTTGAGGGACAAATGTCTTAGGCAACATATAATAGAGCAAACAAGAGGTTCAAGAATTTTGGATTTGGTCATAGCATCAGAAGAGTTGATAATAACTGAGATGACATCTCACCACTCATTTGGAGAGAGTGACCATGTGGTTTTGACTTGAAAGATGAATAGACATGCAGGAGTATCAAAGAAAATGGAAAATATGTGGAATTATAAGGCAGGTTATTATAATGGTCTTAGATATGAACTTGGGGCAGGCAGTTCCATGGAGGGAAGAATTGGAAGGCCAGAATATCATTAGTGCTTGGGAAATTGTGAAGGAATATTTGTTAGCAGCAATAGTAAGCTGTATTCCACAAGTGAAGAAGAGGACACAATTTGGTGTAAGTGGGTGACAAATGATATTAAACAAGAACTGCATGTGAAAAAGAGGCTATTGAAAAGATATAAGGAGACAGGTGAAGAGCAGATGCATGAAGAATATAAGACCAGGCTAGGAGAGTGACTAATATGGTAAGGAAGGCGAAACTGGAATATGAGAAGAGATTGGCCCTAACATCCAAAGGAAATCCTAGAGAATTTTTTAGTTATGTGGCCAGTAGGAGGAGAAATGATTGTGGAAGAATGACATTGTGGGATGAAAATGGGAATAGAGTGACTGATGCAGTGGACATAGTAGTGTTCAATGAACACTTTATTGGAGTATTTCGTCTTGGAGGAGTAAATTTTAATACTAGAGGGATAGGGCAGGTTCGAGGTTTAGAGGTGCAAGAGGAGAGTGTGTTCCAAATATTGAGTACTCTGGATGTCAGTAAAGCTATGGGACTGGATGGTATTTCACCACAAGTTTTGAGAAAATGTGCTAAAGAACTGACAGCTCCTTTGACCTTGCCTTTCAATGAAAGTTTGGCTATGGGAAAGGTGCCTGGGGAATGGAAGGAATGTAAGATTAGTGCCATTGCATAAGGGCAGAAGCAGACTGGATGTGTCTAATTATAGGCCAGTTTGTGTGTCATCAGTAGTTAAGATCTTGGAGAAATTAGTGAGGGACCGTATACAGCATTGGGCAGATGAGGGTAATGTTATCTGCGAGAGTCAACATGGATTTGTTAAGGTGCGCTCTTGTTTTAGTAATATGCTAGCCTTTTATAATAAAGTTACAAGAGCAATAGATGAGGGAAAGGCATATACTGCCATTTTCTTGGATTTAGTGAAGTCATTTGACAGGGTGCCACAAGATAAGCTGATAAGTCAACTGGATTCAGGATTCGCTATCTGATAGGTATCAGAGAGTTGTGTATAGTGGGTTAGTTTCAAGGAGGCAGAAGGTTACAAGTACGGTCCCACAGGGCTCAGTATACGTTTGTTAAATCTTAAGTGCTGTGAAGAATTCATGTTAGAGGTTTAATGAAATATTAACAGCACTGAGAAAGGATTAAAACTAATTTTAATACTTCCAATATTTAGTCTCCGTCACAGACTCTGTGTGATGGAGACAAAATATTGGAAGTATTAAAATTAGTTTTAATGCTTTCTCAGTGCTGTTAATATACCATTAAACTTCTAACATGAACAGGGCTCAGTACTGGGACCTATACTGTTTAACCTTTATATCAATGACATTGTCAGTGGATTGTAGGGGAATATTCAGTTGTTTGCGGATAATGTGAAGCTGGGAAAGGTTATTAGTAATAGTGCAGATGTGATAGCCCTGCAAGAGGATTTGAATAAGCTAGACATATGGGCAAATGAATGGGACTGTTGGTTTAATGCAGGAAAATGTAATGTCTTGAGGTTTGGGACATATCGATTGGATGCTGCATACTCTATTGGACTCTATAACACAGAGGATTGCTGCTATAATGAGAAGAATGCTGACCTGCAGAGATAAGAGTTATCATTCTTTTTTATAAGACCCTGATCAGACCTCAATTAGACTATTGTTCTCAGATTTGGTCCACAGGATTTGAAAGGGATAAATTAACTGTGTAAAGGGTACAAAGACAGATGGTTTCAGGACTGTACAATGTTAGTTATGAGGATCGGCTGAGGGAATGTGGACTGCAGAGTTCGATGGATTGAAGAAGGAGAAGCGATATGATTGAGACTTTTAAACTGTTGAGAGGTGGTTACAGGGTTGACACTGGGGAGTTCTTTTGCTTGGTTGAACAGTGGGAAGGTTCAAGGGACCATCCCTGGAAGTTACGAAAGGAAGCTGTGAGCAAGAGTGTGAGGAGTGGTTTGTTTGCATGGAGGGCAGTTGAACCGTTGAATACATTGCCTGATAGAGTGGTGAGAGCGAGAACAGTCGATTAGTTTAAGGAGTGGTATAATAGACTTTGTGTTTCCTAGGAGGGACCTCCCGATCAGTCTTTTGACTCCATGGAAGCCTGAATAATAATAATAATAAATTCTGTATGTATTTGGCTGTTGTTAGCAACTTTTTTTGGTGTGTCTACAGGAAGTGTTCTTTCATCACATTCTCAATAATTTTCGTTAGTTTACAGCCTGTTACTCAAGCAGAAAGGAATATTAGCAAGTATATCTAAAACACAATTCATTTCTGAGATGGCAAGTAGTAGCAGCAGCAGCAGTATCGTCAGTTTCAAAGTACTGACACTTTCCCGTTTAGTGACGATCACCCTTCGTTTGTACGAAGACATATCTAAATTACACACAAAATCCTATCTTCATAGCTAGAAAAATTTCCCTCATCAGTAGAGTAAGAACTACTTGAAAGGCAAAGGATCCATCTTTTCTGCATCTCCTGAACTTTTCTATTTTTCACTCCTTACAATTTATAAGTGCTGCACTGCAGCACTTATACATGTATATACTTATGCCATTCAAAAGCAGATTGAAACGTAAGCAGTACATTCCCCAAAAGAAAGCAAAGTATGGGGTGAAAAACAGAAGTTCTGAAGATGCAGAAAAGTTGGATCCTTTGCCTTTCAAGTAGCTCTTACTCTATTGATGTTGATGAGGTAAATTTTTCTAGTTGTTAAGATAGCAATTTTGCCTGTATTTTAGACATGCTTTTGTGCATGCGGAAGATGGTGATCGTCACTAAATGCATACCAGCCTGACCAGTTTCCATTCATAGGTAAGCCAAGAACTACTGAAGATTTTGACAGAGCAACATTTTAGGCTTATTCCACTATTTCTAGACGATGCTATTCTTTCCTTCATAGTGGAACAGACTTACTGGACTTGATGCTTGGCAACAACATAAGCAAGATGATTACAGGCTGCTTTCTCACAGTACACTTTGGAGCCCAATAGATAAAATCATCATGCCACTTACATTTATAATACTCTTGATTGTGCTTGAAATCTATAGCACGTTAATGCTATATGTAATTAACATCAGAGATGACTAAACATGTTTTTTTTTTTTTTTCAAGCCTCCAATAAACTTGGTGATGATGGCCTTTCAGTATGTTATTTACAGAACCATATTCATCTATCCACCTAAATCTTTTCATAAGCATTCATACCAGTCTTGAAGATTCTAATCCTCAGCCACTTGGTAAAAAAGCACCGACCCTCTCCAGTTAGCTACCCAAGCTTAGTTGCCTCAATCAGGAAAATTATTGAGTAGACTAAGGCCGTAGTTTTGTTCTGATTGGAATTATAGCAGAAACAACTATGATGCAAGTAAATTGTGTGTTTATTTTCCAGTGCTTTGCCCGTTTGCTGAAAAATGCAACTTCCTGGTAGGGGGGGAACCATCATCTTCATATGACCCTGCCTAATTTATTTTCAGTTGAAAAGCCCTGATGAAGGTTCTCACAGCTACATAGATTTCAGACCCAGATTTTCTAACCAAAGAAAACTGTTGCATTCTCCTCACATCTGCTTTAGAGGCATACACTATGGACGACATATCTGGGAAACAAATGTTTGGCGGCAATTTTGTTTTGCATGGGGAAGAGCCCTAATTTCTAAAAAGGAATGAAACTGGGATAATTTTTCTATTGTTTTCAGAAATCTCATGCTTACAGTTCTTACACAGCATAGTGTTCTGGTTGAGCTATGAAAAATCCTCAGTTTTAAATGCAAAAGTAACACTTAAAAGATGTTGAGAGTTTATTTTTCACTTGGTTAGACTATAATAAGTTTAGTTTAATCGTTTATCCAAGTGTGAGCAAACAAAGTTTGCGCCTGAAAGTATCTTCAGGACTGGGGTAAGGTAGTGCATCACCAGGAAACTCATTGCAAAGGTGGAGAAAGCCCTCACTACTCCTATCTCGGTATCTCCCATAATGCAAAGCACATCTTCTTGCAGATATGTGTAATGCTATGCATTAAGGCAAGAACCACTACCCAGCCACTACCTTGGGTAGTGGCCCTTGCCTTAATGCATAGGAGTAGTGAGAGCTTTCTCCACCTTTGCAATGAGTTGCCTGGTGACGCACTACCTTACCCCAGTCCTGAAGATACTTTCAGGTGCAGACTTTGTTTGCTCACACTTGGATAAAGGATTAAACTAAACTTATTATAGTCTAACCAAGTGAAAAATAAACTCTCAACATCTTTCTCTGAATCCGGAGTAATTTAATAATAAGGTTGCACACCCTTTGGCAACTCCTATAGGTTAGGATGACCTCTCATTGCTTCTGCCTTTGTATCTCCACTACTGGGCCTGGCTCCCACTGACGAGACCTCAATAAAGGTCGAAACCGGTATGGGTAGTGGCCCTTGCCTTAATGCATAGCATTACACATATCCACAAGGAGATGTGCTTCGCATTATGGGAGATACTGAGATAGGAGTAGTGAGAGCTTTCTCCACCTTTGCAACGAGTTGCCTGGTGTTGCACTACCTTACCCCAGTCCTGAAGATACTTTCAGGCGCAAACTTTGTTTGCTCACACTTGGATAAAGGATTAAACTAAACTTATTATAACACTTGAAAGAGTTTTCACGGTTTTACATTACTATTACTGTTATCAAATTTTTATTTCTAAGGGGAAAGAAAGAAAAACAGTTACTTTTAGAACATGCAATTTTCCAAACTACAGAGTTATCTTCATCAGAGAATGCTCATGTTATCTCATAATACTCAAATTCTGTTTTTCATGAAATATCAATTTTTTATCAATCGAGAAAACATGCTACAATTGAAAAGTAAATTCACCAAAAGATAAAAAAAAAAAAAAAAGAAATAATAAAATAAAATATTATTTTATTATTTCTTTTGTGAACGTGAACATTTTCCCCTTGCTAACACACAGCATTGGTGTGCTGTGGGTTCCAAATTTCTTCTGTGGGAGATTTATATATCATTTTCTGAGATGTTTTATTTCTTAATTTTTTGAAACATTCTGTGTACTACAATCCCTCCTAATATAACTGTTTGAAATTCACCTATTTTAAGATTGTTTTTAGTATTATTCTTATTCTTATTACATGACACCTCCAGGGAGTCCAAAGACTCATCGAGGGAGGGCACCTACTCCACAACTTTTCATCTCCACCAACCACAACTACCTTCATGATCTATACCAATGCCTTCTATCGCTCACCACTACTAGTACTTTCACAGACAATCACAAATATCCATGTCCTTGGTGGGATTCGAACCCGCAGCCTTTTAATAATAAGAATACAGTTTGCTGAAAGTGAAACTTTGTCTAATACACTTTTATATTAGTGTGTGCCACAGATTAGAAATTTTTAAAGTAGCACTAATAATATTTTTTATTACAAAACAGCAAAGTTTGTAATAAAAATTTCCGCTACAATAAAGTTCTGCAGATTCGTCAATATTATTGCCTTATTTCTTTTTCTCGTGTGGGAGAAAAATGGTAAAATGTCACTCATAATTATATCAGATGTTCTGTTGGCAAAATAGTAAGACAATAATCATTTGCAATTTCTTTTAAAAATACAAAGAACATTATAAATTTACCCAGTGAAAAAGAAAATTCCACATATTTTTTTTCTGTTATTATCTGTTTTTTTTTTTTTTTCTTGTAGCACTAACAAAGAAGAAATCACTGCTCATAACATGGGAGAATACAAGAGGGCAAAAATCTCTACATTGATTCTATTATAACTAATAGAATCATGCCAGAAAATACTATTTATGTAAGAGTTCTAACATCAGCAGATATAACGACATTTTCTTCTATTTTAGATACATGGCATTCTTGAAGTAGCTAGACTTTCGCTACTATTTTACACTAAAATGCAAGCATGTTCCCCAAGTGGTTTACGTTTGTAAGAGTTGTCTTGCGAACAATTTTTAAAATAAATTCTCTGAAATATCTGCAGATTGAATAGGTCAATAATCCCCCCCCACCCACCACCAAAAAAAAATATAAATGATCATGTAACACATATGCACCTTTTCTTTAAATAATTCAAATCCCATTTTTCAAGATAATTGTATCAAATAATTTATAATTTTATATTTTGGCATAAATACTGTATCAGCCTGTATTCTTGTCAGTATATAAATCTCAGTATTTCTGTGTAGCATTTCTGCTAATCAACAATTGAAAACGATACAAGACATTCTTGATGTATTCTGCACTGCAGCTTGAGGCACTTTAGTGTGACTTCTGACTAAGCGTTTCCTCTTTTCTTTCTCAATACCAATGAGAGTAATCCAAGCCTTTATCTATTCCTCCAGCTGAGAGGATTATTATCGAGTATTTCTAAGATGTAGATTATTTCAGAAATAGCAACCAGCAGCAGTAGAAGTAATAATATTTAGATTTTTTTTAATAAACAAAAACAAAAATAACTGTGTGGTATGCATATGAACAGTTTTCCATGGCAAAAATATACCATAGTATTTCTAAAACTTAGAATAATTTGAGCAGACAGCTGATTTTAGATTGCAAAGAAATACTACAGAATTAGAAACTTTGATGGTACAAGAATAATATTGCCTTATTTCTTTTTTCAAAACGGGAAAAAGTAAAAGATTTTGAGTACTGCCTGTGAAAGCTTTCAAAGCATTAAAAATTTAGAGTAGTTATGTAATTGAGCTCCAGGAAAGGAGTGGGGGGGGGAGTAGAAAATCTTCAAAATGAGCATAAATTTTTAAACATTCCGTATAGGATATCCTTGATATTATATTTTCAACATATCTACAGTGGTTACATACTGTATATTATAGTAATATGCATCCTACAAAAAAAAATTGCTGCAATTTTAAGCAAAAGACGAAGAGTCCCTGCTAAAATATCACTGGATATAAATTTTTGATACTAAAAAAGACACAAACGGAAACCGAGTAATGCAGTTTAACATCATTTGTTGTAAAGTCATTTCTAAAATGAAATGTGATGATCCATATAATGGTATTTTTAAAGGAAAGAAAGCAAAAGGTCATATTCATTTCAATAAATATTATTTTAAAAATATAAATATTTGACATAATAATTTCAAAGCAAACAAACATTTGAAGATTCTTGAAAAAAAATTTTTTCTATATTGTCGGTGAAGTAAAAGAACATAAAGTTGTCTTGTTCTGTTGCACTGATTTGAAGAATTAAAGACAGCAAATTTACTATTACAAAACAGATTCATTGCAAAGGCCGGTCTGTCATTTCAGGATTAATTATTTCATTTCGCAATCTGAAATTCAGTGTTATTTTTGGGAAGAGAGACAATAAATAAATTGTGCAGCAAAGAAGATCAAATATTGCTGGAAACTGTATAAGGAGGGTGTGAGCAAAGGAGTGAGAAGCAGGTTCTTTGATGGAGGATGGTTGATGAGTGGAATGCATTGCATGAGTGTGTTGTGGATGTGGACACATTGAATCAGTTTAAGACGCAGATAGATGAGCATTGTTTGCAACAGTGAGTACCTCCCATGATTCATATTCCTCGCCACTCAGTCCTGAATTCTGATTTTAGCTAACTTTTCTAGTATTTCAGCTACCACTACTTAGATAATGACCAGTCTGTAATTTACTAGCTCCTTTGTGAAAAGGAACTTTTTTTAATCAACTTTCCACTCCTTTGGGACCGTTTCAAGACCCAAACAGCCTAGTCTGGAGTCCTATTAATTTTCTTGCACTCTGTTGTAATACATAGACATATCCATTTAGCTATATTCAAATGGAGAATTTGTAATACGATGAGCACTTCTAGTTCATCTACTTCAATTCTGACATAATTTATTTATTGAATATTCTCAAATCATCGCAACTTGGCTGATACTCTAATACAGTGGAAGTAATATTTTCGGCTAGTATTGTTTAGCATTTCAGCTGTGGATTCTGTTTTTATTATCTTCCCCCATCTGCATTCATTAAAGTTGACCTTTCATACTCATTCTTCCTTTTATTCACATGGCAAAAAGAACTTTTGAAGATTTCTTTTGGGTTTTTTTGGCTAATTTCCTCTCACAATATCATTTTGCCTTTCTGACTATGCTTGTCACCTTCTTTGCTTTTATTTTGTATTGCTCGTGAACTTCATGTTCACATTTTTCTTATATTCCCTCTAAAACATTTTCTTTGTGCTCTTCAATTTAACTCCCACCTCATTTGTTTTCTTGAACCATAGGTATGCAGTTATTCTTCCCAGATCTAGCTCTCAAACTCCATGTCCTCTTCATCACATGAAGAAGACATGGTAATTTCTTTCAGTGATTGCATAAATCCCATTTTCTTCTCCCCATATGTTTTTACCTCCTTCAGATATGTCCCATAGTTGATGTGTCCCATAATAGTTAGCTTACTTGTGCATAAATTTACTGATGAATCCTATTACATATTCCTTGGATATCTTGAGGAATATAGTAGACCATGCAACCTGAAATATACTGCATCTCATAACACTGCTCCTGTCTAACTATTTTTTCTATTCTTGCTGATTGTAAATTTTGGTGAAGCAGGCCTCTCAGATCACGTTCTTAACACCCTACACCAAATTGATTTGAAAAGTACCTGTTCTTTACATCATACAAAAACCTGGTATGAATGCAAATTTAAAGAAGCCTGTGTTGTATGTTGTGAATGTTGTATTTTCAAGAAGGATTAGAGAGAACAGGAGAAAGGAGGGACATTGTTTATAGCAACACAAGAATTACTTTCCTTCATGGTTACACAGTGATCAGAATTCATTGTAAAAATTATGGAAACAACTACCATGTTAGAGAAAAACTTCAGTTCAATATAAACCAAAATAATCACTCGATGTTTCAACCTTCACATTAGGGTCATTATCTGGAGTATACACAGAAACAAGCTGCAGTACAATCTACATGGTATGCTAAAATGACATTAATTTAGTCAACCATTAAAACTACTGGCCTGACCTCTGGTGAAAAAAAACCTTACTACATTAACGCTAGAATCCTCTTATTATTTAGTTACAAATAAATTAAGCTAGAGAGTAACATGTTAACAAAGTTATTCATATAAATATACATATAAATTAAACCAAACAGTATTGATGGTGGCCAATAAAAGCTGAAATAATTGTTTAGAGTTCTAAAGTCAGGGTTTGCTGGAAAACTTGAAGAACTAAGTAGGCTGAATGTGTGCCATCCAAATTCTTGGGATTTTTATTTTGATTAACCATCCTAATCTCTCTAATAATGGTGGTATAAAAATCCCAAGAATTTGGAGCTTCATGGGGAGAAAGGTGGAGACGTCAGAGTGGTTTTTGGAATTTGAATAGATTGATAAATGCATCAGATGAATGTTACAAAGTGGAGCAAGGAAACCTTGAGCCAGAGGAGGTCAAAAAGCAGGTGATTCTAAATTTGGCATTCTCTGGTAAGCACTGTCAAATCATACAAAGGCAGGTGACACTCTTGTGGCAAAATGAATCATGAAGAGTATAATTTGGGTATTGAAGTAAATGGAGGTTGATGTAGCTGCAGTTTGGGTTTCTGTTAAGAGCAGGAGGTCTGGTGTAGATATTTGTAAGTAGTGATGGTCATTGTTTATGCTGGAATTTATGCCATAGATGTTTGGTTTGTAAAGTAGATGTGTGGATGAATTTTTTTTTTTTTGGTAGGGATTCTGGTATGTTTGGAATAGTGTTTGAATGGTGGATTAGTTTTTGAGGAAGATTTATTTTGATCACAGTATCACCGTTATTGGTTGTCTGTTTCATTTTTCAATTGTTAGATGAAAGGAAAGAATGGAAACATGTAGTGAGAGTGTCATATCAAGGTCACTCTTGATATGAGTGTCGTATCAAGAGTGACCAGTCCTTGCTATAACATGGCCTTGTCGGTGCCCTCCAGCCACAGTCTCCTTGCTATAATGTGGCTTTGACAGTGCCCTCTACTGCTACTTGGATCCCTACCCCCCTCCAGCCATGACTTGGCAGATTATGTATCAGCTCACTGGAAAGCTTACTGATTTTCTACTGACAGGTTCAGGCTTGTATACTATCTCTGCCAGTTGACCTGCAGCACTACCATTTTTAACAATGTACTCTTAAAATGAAGGAGGACCTGGGTCTTTAAGCATGTTTGCCATGCCCTTGAGAAAAGAGGGAGGGACACCAGAATCCCTTCTCTGGAGGCCATACATAGCCTTTGCTACTTCATGTCCCCAATAAGTAAGGTGGTTGTATTTCACCAGGTGATGGTTATCTACCAGCTAGTGTGTCTAGTTAATATTTCCTCCAACTATGATGGTATCATTTTGCAATGGGAATGCTCACTGTATCAGAGCCCCTCTTGTGGAGAAGACAGGATCAGCATGATAGGGAGAGGCTGTATATTGTACACATCCCTGTCCGTTAGTGACCCAATTAATGGACCTACAGGATTAATATACACTGCTAATTCTGTTTACAACTTTATTGATGACAGTATCCTGCATTCATCCTACTCTTTCAACAAACAGTATAGTGCTCAGACATCCCAAGCTTCAAAGGCCATCTACAACCAGTACCTTAAGCACTGACCTCCATACCATTCTTCAATGGAGAAAGATAACGAGATCCCTTTTTCTCTCACAAAAGGGATCTCAGCTTGCATTTCTTTGCTTTCAGTAACATATAAATCACCAGACAGGATTAAACTTGGGATTTACCTCCGTTCTCTCCTGTTCTGAGCTTATCATCAGTGGTGTCACATGCCCATTTTGGTTGGGTGGCTTATGCAACCTGTGCTACAAAATTCATGTTAATTCGACTGTGTGATTGCATTTTTATTGATGTATGAGAGTTTTAAAAGTACATAGTGCATCAGCGCTCATCTTAATTGGTCCAGTGCAATTAATTGTAGGATAACTTTGAATACTTTAATTTATCAATTAATTTAACCAAAATCTGCATAGAGTGGGGGACAATGTGTATGTTTTAAGATATATTAGAAAACAATAATATATCAGGACTTCTCCTAGAAGTCCTGATGGTACCCTCTAGCGGGCTAAGTATGTGTTCTTGGCCGTTGGGCTGAAGGTCTGCTGATGTATGCCTCCCAAATTTGGGGCAGTCGCATACAACCAAATTTGTTGAGGTTTGGAGAGTTTCTTAGGGTTGAGGCTGATTCCATAAATAGTCTTTCGAATTTGTATTTGCTACGGTGTATTATTGTAGCTTTCTTCCACCGTATTCTGTGGCGTGTATCTAGAGCATGGTCTACAAGACCAGAATGGCTGTACTTGTGAAACTGGATGTAGTCCTTGTGTTCAGAAATTCTGATATTCGCTGTCCTGCATGTTTGGCCAAAGTACGACAGTTTAGCTTCGCTACGTTAATGATGTGTTTGCCATTTGGCCACATGGCTCTGAAATACTCCTCTCTTTCCTTACATACTTAAACAACCAACACACCAGAATCAAGTTCACCCTGGAAAAAGAGGAAAACAACAGCCTCCCTTTCCTAGACACACTAGTCACCCGCCAGCCTGATGGAACCTTGGTTTTCTCAGTTTATAGAAAACCCACCCATACAGACAGATACATTCACCAACAATCCCCCCCCCCCCCACAACAATATGGAGTAGTGAAAACACTATACAGCAGGGCTAAACTAATCTGTTCTAACGACATGGCCCTAAATACTGAACTAAATCACATCCTCAACACTTTCTCAGCCAATGGCTACCTCCCCCCCCCCCCAAAAAAAAATCCAAAAAATATTAAAACCTACAAACCACAGCCCCCCCCTCCACAACAAAGATTACTCTAAATCCATCACCATTCCCTACATCCGAGGCACCTCGTAAAAAATTACCAAAATTTTAAAAAAACATGACCTCACCTCCTGTTACAGGCCTTACAGAAAATTGGCATCCCTTATCTGCTCCACCAAAGACCATCCACCTCCCCTAGACCTACCTGGTGTATACCAGGTCCCTTGCAGTTGTAAACTGTCGTACTTTGGCCAAACAGGCAGGACAGCAAATATCAGAATTTCTGAACACAAGCACTACATCCGGTTTCACAAGTACAGCCATTCTGAAATGGCTGTACTTGTGAAAGTACAGCCATTTCTTTCTGTACTGACCATTTCTTTCTGTACTGACCATGCTCTGGATACACGCCACAGAATACGGTGGAAGAAAGCTACAGTAACACACCGTAGCAAATACAAATTCGAAAGACTATTTATGGAATTAGCCTCAGCCCTAAGAAACTCTCCAAACCTCAACAAATTTGGTTGCATGCGACTGCCCCAAATTTGGGAGGCATACATCAGCAGACCTTCAGCCCAACGGCCAAGAACACCTACTTAGCCCGTTAGAGGGCACCATCAGGACTTCTAGGAGAACGATAGCTTCATATCTTCATTCTCAGTTACTGTGTTGTAGTGCCTGCATGCAGGTGCCTTTTTGTAAGTTCCTTTTGAAAATGGCAACGTGACATTGCCGAAATATCGGAAATATTTATTAAAGTATAATTTAATCTATATTCGAATCTACGTTGTTCAATTCCCTAAGTGATTTAGAAATGCATAACCAACGTATAAGCCTGTCTACGAGAAACAATAATACGATACATGATATATGATCATTATTGCAATTATCCACACTTTCGGAAATTCTACATTTGTTAGTTTATTTATTTATTTTTATTTATTTAGTGTCAGTGGCTCTTCTGTCTTATCAATAATAGATATCTCAGACATGCTAGCATTTTGTTGTAGATCAACAACTTATAATACACAGAAGTGTTCATTTTTATTCAGGAATAGATAAATTTTAACTATATCTGTTGTTTCCAAAGACTAGAATAAAAATGTTCCTTATACCATTAAAAAAAATTTCCAACCACAACAGATGCTGTACTGCACAATCAAGAAAAACAAGTTGCATTATTATTAAATATAGCAAACATACATTTAACATCTGTGTATACTGTATTTAAGAACAATTAATGTAATTAGAGACAACTCAAACAACACACTTAATGAAAAACACTCCACTCCTGCAGACTATAATGCATGCTTGTAAACAGAACAGATTTATTGTAGCAGTAAACATAAGCTAAGTACATTTGTGCTAACAGCCGCTTTTGTAAAATCATGTATAGAAGGAAAATTATGCAAAACGTCTTATATACTGATTTTACTGGTAAACAAGATTCCAATAAAAATACTTGTGATTTAATAGTGAACATTTTTATTTAATGAATTGGAATTAATAAATTGTGAAATACTGAATATTGTAACCTACAAATGTTTTGTAAAAGAACAAAGGAAAATAAGTGTAAGATAACTTGTGTCTAAAGAATCCTCTAGTCAGCGATAATTCCAGATGGATTATCGTATTTTATTATGACCTGGGACAACTACCATTACGAAGGTCAACATTGCACGGGGGTTTCCTGCCTTAATGCAATGACTGGAAAAGGTGGCAGGTGTGGAACATCGAAATACCCAGTGGATGACAACGTAAGCGAACCCAAGGTCATCGGAGCCAGATAAATAGAGGGCTGCTGTGGGAGTTAGGGCTTTTTCTCTTTCGGGTTATTCATCTCGCTAGTCAGATGTGGAGTTCGTTCCGGAGCGCTGCTCCCATTCTTGGGTCAGTGAGAAGTTACGAAGTCACGTGGAGTTCCGACCTGAGGTTACGTTGTACGCGACGGCAGCAGAGCTTTGCAGGAGATGATTTGTGATTGCCATCGGAGACCTGGATTCCAGACGTGTTTCCATGCCACCGAGTTCCTGATGCTCGCTGATAATAATGAGGGAGCTCACAAGCCCCAGAATAGGTACTCAAGTTCAGAGCTAAAGACGAATGGTAACCGAAAGAGATGATTTCAAGGATCATTCAGAGAAGTCCAGATTTATGTTCAAGTAAGATCTTTCCATTGTTTAACTTGAGAAAAGGATTGTGACAGTGTTTAATTAAGGTTTTTGTTTAGATAGGATACTTGAGGACTTTAGGCCTAATTCTGATATTTGAATTGTTATGTCTTATGTGAGAGAAAGCTTAGTTTAGAAATTTAGGTAATACTTCTTGTGTTTAATGTTGGAGCTATTGCATATACTTGCAAAATGTTTATTTGAGTACATCTAGGTTAATGTTTTAGACACGTAGTCCTACTAGAAGTAATTGTGTTGAGGAACTAAATGTATCATAATTTTGAGTTGTTATTTGGAGCATAGAAGCAAAATTTACTTTGCACTTATAATTGACCTTTTGTATATTTCATTAGTGATGAATAGGTTGTTTTCATGTTTAAATAATTTGCCTGATTCATATTTCCAATGCACTACTCATTAAACTGGAATCTGTGTGCCTTAAGGTAGATATTGCCACGACTGTAGATTAGAAGGGATAAGCTGCTAGATTTAATTATCATTAAGAGAGGAAGGTTCCGTATGTTTTTCTTTGGAGGGAGATTCACCTCCCATCCGCGTATTTTGGTGGTGCTGCTAGAAATCAAACAAATTTCTAAAATTCTGTTTATAATAAACACCGGTAGATCAGACCAAGAGTTTGGCTCCAGCCTGAGGTAATTTCTTTGTTTTGTGAGCTTTGCACATGTGAGCTTCAGTGTTTGCGGCCAAACGGATAAGAGAGTAATCAAAGTTAAGAAGATAAGGTTAAATGAGATAGTGTAGATTTACAAAGGCGCAGCAGCAGGTGACAAGACTTAACAAGAATTGGTATAGAGTTTGATAGGATAAGTAATTTAGTAATAACAAACGTGGATAAGTGAGATAACACATATTGTTACAATGCAGTAACCGGTAGGATTAATAAGATTTAATGAATAACCATAGAGTATTTTAGCACTTTCAAATTTTCATTTCCAGAAAATATGGGTAACAGCTGTTTATAATGCAGTCATTGGATAAAGAAAGTGCTCAATTTATGAAAAGCAAAATGAATATAGTTGTTAGCGTAAACACTCTCTAGTCAAAAGGCTGCTGGTTCAAATCCTGTCATGGGCATGGATGTTTGTGGTTATCTGAAAATACTAGTGGTGGTGGGCAGTAGATGGTGTTGGTGTAGCTGATGCGGTTTGCTGTAGTTGTTGGTAGTCAGTGTAGTCGTTAGTGGTGGAGACGAAGCATTGTGGAGTGGGTGCCCTCCCTTAATAAGTCTTTGGACTCCTTGGAGGTGTCGTATAATAATAACTATAAGTTGAAATCAGTTTGAATTGCATTTGAGATATTCGATATTATCCAGACGCTTAACAAATGCTAATTTTAGAAATAAACTTCTACCTAAAAATGTGCAACTAACGTACCATATAACATCTTTAACCACATCAGATATAGCTCTGATGATATTATTTTGAACTGTAGAAGAAGTTCCTTGAAATACAATCGAATCCTTTAAATGACTGTCTAAAAGAGGATCATACCACCGAGCACATTTAAAAATTCTATATAATTTCCTTGATTAGCTGAATCTTCAGACTCATCATGACCTCTCAAAGGAAGCTCTTGCTTAGCCAAATAGCATACAGCATCAATTAATATTTTTAAAAATGTCTTTATTTTTCTTTATTTGTTCATTTTGACTGGTAACTTCAATTTTTCTTTGTTTGTCAATGGGCCAATTCTTTGTTTTCCAAATCTTAAATCTTAAATCACATGTTCAGTCATTTTTAAATCTTAAGATTTAAAAATGACTGAACAAGTGATTGGAAGCACTCGTGTTTTTGCACTGGTGCGATTAAATGATTAATGTCAGAATATCCATGCTTATTCCAAACATCTTTCTCTCTGAAGAATAATGAACAAGGTCAACAAAAAAAAAAATCTTGACTGCACTTCACATCCAGTTAACCATTCTACTGCATTATATTGTGAAATAGAGAAGTGTCTCATGTACTCAGTTTTTGCATTTTGTGCTTGCTCAATAAATTTGTTAGAGGAGGGGATGAGGCTTACCTTCTTCGACTACAGTCATACAATTTGCAAAAGTTCTAGCAGAAAATGGGACATTCATTAGATCTAACTGATAAGCTTAGGCGTTGCTGGTTATTCATTATTTATTTTTTCACGGTATTAACAACACCACAAACACTTTTATCAACAAGGATGTTTTATTAACGCTAATATTTCGCTGATTTTCAAATCAGCATCATCAGAGCACAACACACATGTAAACGCGACAGTGAGTGAAACAATATAATTGCAGAAAGACAAAAGATCTAAGTTGAAACTGAAATTGTCCAGAAAATTGAACCGGTTAGCCTTCCTTAAACGATGCCGCGACAACGATATTATTCCATCCTTTCTGAAATTCAAAGAAAAGTTGCAATCGGCAAAGGCACATCGTATTTATCAACGGGCGAGTTTAGCGCTTCTTCGAGAACAAATCGCCGCTACTCGCATAGAGCTTAGTAAGCTAAACAGCGCCATCACAGCTCTACAACAAGAACTAACTAACGTGTTAAATCTTGAAATATGGACGGTCCTACAGCAGATCTCCGAAGTTGCAGCAAAAAAAGAATTCACAAAAGTTAAAAGCAAGCACCTAAAAAAATTTGAACTACTACAACAGCGCCAACATACGAAGTCCCGACCGCAACTCCGACGAGACCACGTGGTCGTAAACCTATCGTCGGAAACACTCACTGAAGAAGCCAAGAACGCCCTCAGTTTAGGACATAACTTTGCCGTCGCGCCCAAACAAATTCCTAAACTCGAAATTATGATGAAAGTAGAACGGGGTATCCACGATCTTCCGCCAGCAATGGCCAACAACGTGCGACTAGACATAGCAAGTATTATAAACAAAGCTAAGCCTCCAAAAAGTAATATACCACATAAGCAAATAACTGCCCTAATAAAGTTATACAATAATAAAAATATTATTATTACAAAAGCCGATAAAGGAAATGCAACAGTTATCATGAATAAAGAAGAGTATAACAAAAAAATGCAAGATCTCATATGTGACAGTTCTACTTATCAAAGTATACATCGAGACCCTACAATGGCGCAAAAGAAAAAAGTCCGAAAATTACTAAAAAAAGTGACATCATGGCCCAAAGAAATCATCAAGAAAATAAAACCAATTCATGTTAAAACACCCCGCATTTATGGATTACCAAAAATCCACAAAACTAATGTTCCCCTACGCCCCATAGTTGATAGCATAGATAGTCCCACATATAAACTGGCCCGGCATTTAGCTAAGTCGCTTGCCCCTCTTACTGGCAACTCCTCTACTTTTGTCAAAAATTCTATCCATTTCAAAACACTGGTTAAAAATCTAATCCTAAAAAATTCAGACATAATGGTTAGTTTCGATGTCACCTCCCTATTTACCAATGTACCACTTATAGACACTCTTGAATTAATCAAGTCTAAATTTCCCCCAGATATTTTTGAATTATTTCAATTTACCATGAATGCAGGTTACTTTACATGGGGGGGGAAATTCTACAAACAGATTAATGGTACCGCTATGGGTTCCCCCCTCTCCCCCCCGTTAGCAAATTTTTACATGGAACACTTTGAAAACAAAGTACTTACCACAGCTACATACAAGCCACTAGTGTGGTTGCGCTATGTAGATGATGTGTTTGCCATCTGGCCCCATGGACAAGACACTTTGGATGCTTTTGTCACCTACCTAAACAGCCAACACCCCAAAATTCACTTCACAGTAGAAAAAGAATCAAATAACTGTTTACCATTTCTTGACACATTAGTCACCCGCCTTTCAGATGGATCACTATCTTTTTCTATTTACAGGAAGCCTACACACACAGGAAGATACCTACATAAACAATCACATCATCATCCAGTCCAACAGTACGGCATTTTAAAAACACTGACACAGAGAGCCAGAGCCATTTGTTCTAACGATACAGCTCTGACCACTGAACTCCAGTACCTGCGCCATACGTTCTTAGCCAACGGCTACAATCCCTACAAAATAGAAAAAATACTACATAGGCCCATTACTTTGCCCCCCCCTAATACACAAGAATACAACATGACCATTTCTATTCCCTATATCAGAGGTACATCGGAAAAGATAGCCAAGGTATTGGTGAAACATGGCCTTCGCACCACCTTCAAGCCTCATGTCAAGCTGGCAACTCTGATCCGCTCACCAAAGGATAAACTTCATCCTTTAGCACACCCAGGAGTGTATGAAGTTCCATGTGACTGTGACTTGGCCTATTATGGGCAAACAGGAAGATCAGTGAACATCCGCCTGGAAGAACATGAAAGATACATTCGCTACTATTACTATGGCAAGTCGGGACTGGCAGACCACGCTTTGGACACTCCTTCACACAGGATTAGATGGAAAAAAACGAATGTGCTATTTAGGAGTCGTTATAGATCTGAAAGATTATTTTTTTGAGTCAGCAATGGCTTTGAAGAATTCTCCCAACCTTAACAAATATGGTTGCATTAATTTGCCAAAAATTTGGGAGACGGTTATCCTAAGAAAAACTCCTGGATAACTGCTGCTTTTTTTTTTTTTTTTTTTTTTTTTTTTTTTTTTCCCGTTAGAGGGCGCCAAAAAATAGGACTTTAGATCTTTTGTCTTTCTGCAATTATATTGTTTCACTCACTGTCGCGTTTACATGTGTGTTGTGCTCTGATGATGCTGATTTGAAAATCAGCGAAATATTAGCGTTAATAAAACATCCTTGTTGATAAAAGTGTTTGTGGTGTTGTTAATACCGTGAAAAAATAAGTAATGAACATTCATTAGATGTCAACATTGTTTCCCAATATGGGCAAAAAAATTATACATTATAAAATTATGGAAAATTATATATTAAAAACTTGTCTATATTATATATAAAAACGTTCCTTGCATGTCAGTTCACACTTCACACACGGGAAACAGATGAAACTCAGAAAACAAAAACAGCAACTCATTACAAATGGCAACTTCATTTGGATTGGTTGACACAATAACTGATCAACAGCTGCTGATTTCTAGCTGCTATTGTCTTAGTGCTCACCCCGCCTCACCTTCTCGGCAGTTTAAAACCACTGGAATACTAAGAAGTTGACTCACTGCTCCATCTGTACATCTGATCAAAGGGCTCAAAGATGTGTGTATTTTGAATGCACACCCAGGCTATTAATGTGAATGTGATGCAATTTTCTCATGTCGAAAAAGGTTTTCTTCATGAAGCATTAGTACTGAGGGTGGTCTGAAAAGCTCTTGGCCTAACAATGAAAAACAAATTTATAATTTCAAAATTATTTTTATTTTTCAACATAATCTCCCTTAAGATTAATACATTTATTCCAGCGATGCTCGAACGGCATTATCCCGTCCCTGTAGTGGTTCTCAGTAAGATCTGCAAAATACCCCTCTACAGCTGCAATCACCTTTTGATTCAAAGAAAAATGCTGACTGGTGAGGAAGAGTTTTAGTTTTGGGAAGAGATAGAAGTCAAAGGAAGCCAAATCTGGGGAATAGGGTGGATGTTCCAACAATTCATAGTGCAGATCCCTTAATTTTCCCATTGCCAAAACACCTTTGTGGGCAGGTGCATTGTCCTGATGAAAGATGATTTTTTTCTTCTGTAAACCGGGTTTTTTCTCATAAATTTTTTCATCTAGTCTGGTTAAAAGATCGGAATAATATTCCCCAGTTATTGTTTTACCCTTTTCAAGATAATTAATAAACAAAATGCCTTGAGCATCCAAAAAATCGAAGCGCAAAATCAGTTTAATTCTTGTTAAAACGCTCCGAGCACTGTTCAGAGATTTTCCTGTGAGTACATTTTTGATCTGCTGTGAGCAAGCAGCACCCATCTTGTGCAAAGCTTTTTAATTTACAATTCTTCATGCAAAATATATCCTACACGTTCTTTTGAAATGCCTATAGCCTCAGCAATTTCACTCACTTTAACTCGCTGCTCATCCAATATCGTATTGTGCACTTGATCAATGATTTCTGGTGTTGTTACACTTTTTGGACGTCCTTCACGTGGATCATCTTCAAGGCTAGTACAGCCACATTTAAACTCGGCAGCCCATTTCTTAATTGTCGAAAATGAAGGAGAAGAGTGCCCATAAACCTTTATGAACTTTGAATGACTTTCTTTTGGCATTGAACCTTTTTTTTTTTACAAAGAATTTTATAACCACACGATAATCAATTTTATCCATTTCAAGGGATACAGACAACACTTTTGCTTCAGACAACTGTATAAAACAAACTACTTGATAGAATGACTTACAATTTCACATGGATGCTTATGACAGATGTACCAACGTAGAAAAAAAAAATCTTGCTGATAGTGTTGCCATCTATGGTCAAGGCTGAGAACCTTTCAGACCACCCTCGTATATCGTGTTTAATTTTAGGAATCACTTGAAGCCAGAAAGCAATTAGATGAGTCTTTAATGGGAATAAATGTAGAAATATAATATCGGTGATATTGATATTCCATGGATGTGCACCACACACCTAGCATGCCCAGAATATTTGCCCCTGCTCATCACATCAAGCATCTTCAGCCTCTGAAAATGTAGGCATTTTTTATGTTCAAGATGCTATTTTTCATCCACCCAGTTACTAACTGTAGAAATCCCAAACTCACCCATCCTAAGAATACTCTTCACATTTTAGAGTATGCACATAAAACCTCCCTAAATATCCTCTCCTGAAGAAGAGGAGGAGAAGAGTAGTTCAGATCATAGGTAATCCATTCTTCATGGATACAGTGTTTCAGCTCTGTGTCTTTTATGTGTACTTCCATGGATACTACTCAGAACTTACCAGTTCAGAGTAGTCACCTCCACAACTATCATTTGTGTGCTATCGGTTGGCTTTGTTAAAACTAGAGCAGCAGATAGCCAGCATCCCTTTTCAGTACAACTGCAAACACATCAAATTTTCATCTCCCCATTTATTCCATCTGTCCTCTGAAACTACCTTCCTCATGAAGTGTTTTACAACAAGTACACTCTCCAACTCTGTAGAAATATGCCAATAGATTTCTTCTTTTTCACCTACACCCCTACATACAGTACTGGTGTGCTATAGATTCTTCCACCTCTCATGTAAGAATTACAAAACAAAACAGTATTTTAATCTGTTAAAATCTGTAATTTCTGATTGCATGTTTTCTCTGGCTGAATTGACTGTTTTGTGTATTAAAAACCAAAATTTCTGAGAGGAAAAAAGTTCTACTTTCATGTGAGTGACTAAGTTATCTTCAGTTGAAAAAGCTTATTAATATTCTCCTCGTGACAGGAATCAAACTAAGGTTTTCTATGGTCAAAGGCCACATATCCCATTGTTCTTCCAGCTGCACTAAGGAGGTGCTGTCATCTTTTCCATCTGTCTCTCCATGTTATTGCTGTCTGTTGAATTTTTCTAACTTCAGTATTGATATGTGCAACTGATTGCATTTTTAAGGGGATAATTTCTGTCACTGGTTACCTGGATTGAATAATTTTTTACATTAATTATTCCAAACATCCTAAATTTTCTTGTTTTTTTTATCACTTTTTTGAACTTTGATTCATTTTGTGGTTCCTTTTCCTCCATTTCTAAGCTTTCTTAATAGCTTCCAATGCATTTTTCCACCTTCGTATTTATATTATATATTCTTTCTCAAATTTTTCCATGACTAAATCTTTGCTACTTTTTCCATATAACTTTCTGCACAGCTTTCCTACATTTGTCTGGATATTATCTAATAGCACAGCACATGTTGACTTATTGGTCAGGAACTTTCTATATAATTTCTGATTTTCATCGATTGCTTCTTTAACTTTGTGTGTTCAGCATAGAGTCATTATCACCTTCATCACATTTCTCTGACCAAGTCAGTTTCTTTTGTTTGTATTGTGCCATTCAGTCTCATTTTATCCCTTAGATTCATGCACTTTTTCATCAATATTCTTATTAATATCTGACCTCCATGGAGTTGGACTCATCACAGGAGGTCCATACTCTCTCATGCAAAAAAATCATCAAAATGTGCCTTAAACTTGTTCACAGTTTCTACACTTGCCACACTCTCAGCCAATGCATTCCATTCACCACTCACTCTCAATTTGCATATTTGAATCTGAACCATATTTGAACCATTTGTATATTTCAATCTGCAGTCTTCATCTGAGAGCTGTTCAACTGATTATTTTCAAAACTACACATTTTTCTTTTCAACAGAATATTTGTTAATCATGCTCAACACTGGGTGATGATCATTTCCTCTTTCAAATCTCTTGTAACCTCTTATGTCTTAGTCTATTTTGATATCATACTGTAACAATAATAATATACGTAAGACATTTTGTGTTTTCTCTCCCAACGTGTATGTACAATTTTATGCTGGAATGTGGTGTTAATAAAATATATGTGAAATATGTGTATGCAAAAATATAACACTTTTCTTTACTAGCCCTGCCATTTTCGTTCACTTTTCCCCAAACATATATGGGTGTCTAGATTAAATTCCAACTCAACCATTTAGATCACTCACAAGGATCAGTATTCCTTGTTAGCAAAGTTCTGATGTAGGCACAGATAAGTCTCATTATACAGTTTCCCATTTTGAAATTTGCCTATGTTATGCTATCGAGAATGATCTCCCACAGATAAATTTATTGAAAAGTTTATCTATGGTTAGTGTCAAATGCTCTAGTTGCTCTATGCTTTCTGTTACCCCTTTTTTCAAATAAACCATCTCATTACTAAAAGAAAGAGCCATAAGGCTTCATTTCAGTAATGTAAAATTACATAGAAAAAGCGGATACTAGATTCAACATTATTTCAAAGCCAAATTTCTGTAGAAAACTATGGGAGTTTCTTAAGTTGACCTGACAGCTTGCGAGAATACAATCCTCAGCATCCCTAAGTTGCCTTAGCTTGCACTACTTGAAACACATGAGTACTGCACAAGCATCCATATAATTGATATATTTGCCTTTTATTAGTGCATTTGATAAAGGTTTCACTGGCCTGACAGCTGTATTGAACTAGTTGGTTCTCTTCAGAGACCAGGCAGAAACCTTAAGAGAGCATTCGACTTTGAAATAATGTTGGATCTAGTATCCATTTTGCCCTATGTAATTTTACATCACCAAAATGGAGCCTTATGGCTCTTTTAGTAATTACTTTTATGCACCAACCAAGAGTTCACTTACGAAAAATGCATTTCTCTGACATTTCAATTTCCTTAGTACTGAACGAGAAATTTTGTTCCCTTAAGGTTTCTGATGATACAGTACTCCTTTGTAATGACATGGAAGAACTAGGACTAATTCTTGACAAAGTTAACAAGATCAGTAATAACAGAGGACTTCAACTCAATCCTAGCAAGACAAAGATTATGGTTTTCCAAGGAAATACAAACAGAGAAGCTCTTAAGAAAAAAGTGTACCTTAATGGAGAAAGAATTGAGGAAGTCAGCAAGTTTGACTACCTGGGTTCCATTATTAATGTGAAGAATTGCTGTTCAGAAGATGTCAGAAGAAGGTTAGGAATGGCTAAAACAACAGTCAAAGACCTGCTAAATCTGGAAGGATGGATCTATCTCCATGGGAACAAAGTTGAGGATTTTGGATGCAGTTGTTTTTCCAACAGCGACTTATGGATGTGAGAATTGGAACTTAAAAGTCAGATAAGAAATGGATATCTGCTTTTGAGATGTGGTGTTACAGAAGGCTGTTGAGGATATCATATGCTGAAAGACATACAAATGAATGGGTGTTCGAAAAGATAAGAAGATTTTAGTAGAACTTTAAGGCTCCTTAAGGATATTGACAGAAGAAAGTTAAAATATTTGGACACATAGAAAGATAGAAGGGGGACTTCTCAGAACAGTAATAGAAGGTAAAGTTCCTGTAAAAAGAGGAAGGGGTAGACCATCAATGAAATGGATGGATGTGTGTGTGTGTGGAGTGACTGATCTTCAGAGAGTTGAGGCCACCAGAAAAGCAAACAACAGTACTGCATGGCGAGGCCTTGTGTGGCACATCACCGAGCATTGGAGTGACCATACGGCATCTATAGATGCCCAGTGAACATATAGATAAGGTTTCTGCCTGGTCTCTAAAGAGAACCAACCGATTCAAAAAGGCTCTCAAGGAGGTGAAAGCTTTATCAAATGCGCTAATAAAAGGTGAATATATGGCTCAGTTGCAGGGAATGAAGAAATGCCTCACCAATTTAGCATTATGGATACTAAACCAGTGATCATTATGGGTGACTTTAATTATCCAAACATTGATTGGGTAGAAGAGAAATCTTGTGATAAGAATGAAGAAGAATTTTTTGAATTGTTGTGAGACAATTTTCTCAAGCAGCATGTAAAAGAAGAAACTTGAGGTCAAAGAGTGCTATATTTGTTCATAGTGTGAGAAAGGTCTCTGTTATATGACTATATTACCAACAGTTGGTGATAGTGACCTTGCTGTGCTTTCTTGGGAAGTATCTAATTATATTGATGTTCCAATTAGAACAGGTTACATGCTGAACTACAAAAATGACAGTAATGCATGGGAATCTATGAAAATGTGCTTAAATTAGGTGGTATCTGAATGTATCCCTAGCGTTCAAAGAATAAATATGCTAAGAGTGAAATGGATGTGCAACTTTATTAAAAGAAATTGGCTATGCAGGAAAAAGGCAATCCAAAAGAATTTTATCCATATACTACAAGCAAAAGAAAGAATGAATTGATTGAATGTATGATTGATCTATTGTACAAAGATGGTGCAAAAACTGATGTATGTCTAACTACCAACCTGTCAGTATCTCTGGTCTGGTAGTGAAGATTTGAGAGAAATTGGTAAGAACTCATATACAGAAATGGGTAAAACAAGCTAGACTCTAAGGAATAGCATGAGTTTACTAAAAGGTCACGCTTTAGCAGTTGCTTATATTTTATAACAATGTTACGGCTGAGTTGGATAAAGGGAATGGATACACTATGATAATATTACAGCTGAGTTGGATAAACGGAATGGATACATTATGATAATGTTGGATTTTTCTAAGGCATTTGATAAGATGCCACACAAAAGATTGTTGCATAAACTAGAGAATATGGGATTGGAATATATAAACTCTTCACTCGGATTAGTGAATGGTTGACAGACATATCAAAAAGTAGTATATTGTGGGTGTGACTCTGCCAGATTTAAGGTGACCGTTGTGTACCTCAGTATTCAGTCCTTGGACCATTGTTATTCAATCTATACATTAATGACATTAGGAGTATGATGCAGAGATAGGCAGGACAATCAGAGATGCTACCGATATTCATCACTTACAAGATGATTTGAATAGACTGGAAATTTGGACAAACAAAAATGACTGTTAGTTTAATGTTAGTAAGTATCAAGTTATGCACTTTGGCATGATGATATTTCCAGTGGCACATTATATTAGCGGGGGTTATGCTACAGAAACTGATGAGGCTAGGGATTCTAGAATGATGGATGGGAATTTGAAGTTCAAAGGTCACATAGCAATAGTTGCAAATATAACTCAGAAGATAATTTTGATGTTGAAGCAATTATCTTCTGAGATAATTTGACACGTAAGGATAAGGAAGTCACACCTTGACATGTAAGGATAAGAAAGTCATTTTGCCTCTTTATAAGGCCTTTTAAGACTGCACGTGTGTTCACATTTGGTCTCTCGCGTTCCAAGAGGATAAAGAAAATGTGGAAAGAGTGCACAGAAGAGTTTTAAAGATTATATCCTATGGGATTTAGATTTTGAGGACAGATTTCGAGTATGTGAATTACAGACTCTGGTTAATGCAGAAAAGAGGGCTGATATGGGTGTTATAGGATATCGTCTAATGAATTTTTTTGTGATATGGGAGGTGGTGAGAGAACATGGGACATCCATGGAAGTTAAGTTGGTTCGCAGTTAAGAAAAGGATAAGAGCTAGGTTTTTCTCTCACAGAGCAGTGAGTGAGTGAGTAGAATAATGTGAATGAATTTAAGGGAAGGTATGATAGCTAGTTTGGGTGATTTATAACATCTCTCTATGAGTCCTTGACTCCCTGGAGGTCTCATATAATAATAGTAACAATTAATTTGAAGCACTTTTTCAGAATAGCAGTTGGCGGTAAGAACAAAGACATCCAGACACATGCTTTTAAAGTTGAGTGGTGTGGATTTTACCAAGATGGTTTGTTGCCAGGAATGTACTATGTATCTGTGAGTGACTGTGGCAGATGTGTTTGTTAAATAATTAAACAAGAGAAATGAGACAGTGAAGGTCCATAGAAAGTGTGATATGTTAATAGATTGTGGTGATTTGAACATGAACCAGAAATCAAGAATGCTAGGCTAAAGGTAGTGATGGATGTAAGACTAAGAATGATATCCAGAAGAATGAGCATGAGAATATGAGTATGGAGAATGTGATTGTGAATACAGAAATAATTAAAAAAGGAAAGCCAGGTGTAGTTACTGAAGCAGAAGTATGTCTGACTGATGAAGCAAGAGCTGGTGTGACTGTGGAAATGGAAGAAAGTGAGACTGACGAAGCAATTGCAGATGCGATTGCTGGAATGCAAGAGTTGAAGAATGAAATTAGATGTATGGTGGATATGAATGGAACGGTGTGAAAGAATAAAAAGAAAGAAAGTGGAAAGAAAGAATAGCACTATATGAAGATTCTGTCATAAAAGGTGTGGTGGATGAGAAGGTGCAAAAGGTATGTTTTCCAGGACAAAGAATGAACAGGATGATTGGTTGAAGTGCTAGATATGAGAAGTAAGTGTACGAGAAATTTAGTGGTTGTAGTTGGGACGAATAATTTGGTTGGGCAAAGGAAGAATGTGTGATTGGATATCAGCAGATTATTGATGAGAATGAAAGACAACAGTGTTGTAGAAAGAGCGGTTTGTGTGTTGCCCAGGTTTGACAGCGATGAGTTGTGGCAGAGAGCAAAGATCTTCAATGACATGTTAGCGGAAATGTGTGAAGAGAAAGGAGTGCAGTTTGTAAATATGTGGAATGAGTTTGAGGGATGAATAGAGCTGTATATGATCAATGGACTGCATCTGAATGGTTTTGGAGTGAGTCATTTGGGAAGGTTGCTGCTGGAGGGAAGTGTAATGAGTGATGGAAAGAAGAGAATGTGACAACAGGAAAGCAAGTTGGACAGGGTGGGCTAAGGAGGTCAGGAGGACATGATGTAAGGAGAGCAGATTCTGGAAGTGGTAATGAATGCATGTATGTGGATGGCTAGTGTAGGAATGGAATGGCCAAGAATACATAGGTGAGTTGAATCTGGGAGACTATGTGGGGCAAACGATGAGCAGACAGGTGAGGAGGAGGAGTCACAGACAGGAGACTGCATACGTAGGACTGGCTATAGACCAAAAAATGAATTGTTATGTTTATTTATGAATGCCAGGAGCAGGAGTGTCAGAAATAAGAGAGATGAAATTGTTATATTGGTTAAATGAAAATAGTTGGAATAAGTGGAATATGGTTGTTTGAGAATGACATCTTGATAGGAATAGAAATTGAGGGATAGGATGTTTTTCATGAAGATAGGAAAGGCAAGGGGGGGGAGTGCTGCTGATGATAGCAGCAAGGATGAGATACAAGGAGAAAAGGTGGCAGTAGTTTTGGAGCAGTATAGTGTGAAATAGAGGTTGATAGATGATATATTTGGCAGGATGTTGCTATAGACCAGGGAATGTAGAAGGTGGAGACAAAGAAATGTATTAGAAAAGGTGATCACTATGGGTGATTTCAACTATGGGAATGCCAATTGGAATGAAGGGATAGTATTGGGAAATAGGAGAATGAACTTCTTGAGTTCTTAAGGGACAAGTCTCAGGCAGTACATAACATAGTGTACATGAAGATAAACACTCTTGGATCTGGTTATATCATCAGAAAATGTGATTGTGAATGGAATGTCTAATCTTTCCCCTGTTGGAAAGAGTGACCATGAAGTGATCACATAGCTTGCAGCCAGTCACATGAGAACTTCTATAAAGAAGGAATACATGTGGAACTAGAAGGCTGGTGATTATGGAAAGCTTAGGAGACAACTGGGAGCTATAACATGGAAAGGGGAGTTGAGTGGGAAGGATATAGATGCTGTGTGGACATTGATCAAGTGCCATTTAACAGCGGCATTGTCTGAACATATTCCAAAGATGAAAAGTTTAAACAAGGTAGGAGTAAAATGGATTAATGAAGAGATTAAGTGTGAAATTTGGTAAAAGAAGGCACTGCGGAGGCAACACAAGATGAATGTTGGTAATGATCAGTTGCATGAGGAGTACAAGAAGCAGGCCAGGAAAGGTGACTTGTTTGGTTAAGGGCAACAAAAGTGGGATATGAGAAGAAATTAGCCAATAAGCTAAGAAATATCCTAGTCAGTTCTTTTGATATGTAGCAAGTAGTAAGAAAAATGATTTTGGGAGGATGATGCTATTTGATGCCACTGGCAGATTGGTAACTAATGTGGAGGATATAGTTGAACTATTCAATGATTAGTTTATCAGCATATTTCATCATGAAGGCAACAGGAGGGACTAATGGTGAATGAGCAGGAAGCATATGAGGAATTAAGTAAACTTGATGCTAATATGGCAGTAGGAGTTGACAGTATATTGCCACGTGTGTTGAGGGAATGCCCTACAGAATTAATAGCACCTTTGATGCAACTATTTAACATGAGTCTTGCGACAGAGTGAGTCCAAAAGGAATGGAAGATGGGAAAAATTGTTCTACTTCACAAAGGGGGAAAGACTAAGGCTACAAATTATAGGCCAAGCTGAGTGGCTGGGGCTGATATTAAGGTATTAGAGAATTTGATGAGGACTAAAATTCAGAAGTGGGTTGATAAAGCAATATTCTTCATGATGGTCAGCATGAGTTTGTTAGGGGAATGTCATGTTTCAGCAATCTGCTTACATATTACAAAAAAGGTGACATATTCACTTAATAAGATGCATAAATGGTGATAGTGTGCTTGGATTTTTCAGAGACCTTCGATCGACTCCACATGACAAGCTGGTAGCTAAACTGAAACAGATTGGATTAGATAACAGACTAGTAAGTTGGATTTAGCTGATTGTATGTTGGAGAGGTATTAGCAGGTTATATATGGAGGAGTAGTATTCCAAAAGAGGAAGCCACTAGTGGAGTGCCACAAGGTTCTAGTTTGGGACCATTATTGTTAACTTATATGTTAATAACATTGGGACTGTCCTAACTGGAAATATTTAGCTGTTCACCATTAGTTAGGAAGGGTGAGGAGAAGTAGAGATGGCATTATGGTCTTGTAGGAGGATTTGAATAGACCATGTGAATGGGCAGATTGGAGCTCTTAGTTTAATATTGCAAAATGCAAGGACTTGAAACTTTGCAGACAAGGTTGGGATGTAGAGTATACAATTAATGGAGAAATTTTGAAGGAGGTGGAAGAGATAAGAGACCTGTGATTGATGGTGTACAGAGACTTGATCTTTAGGTGTCATATTGCTAAAATTTTAAGAACATTTGAACAGATTATTTTAATAAGGAGGACATTGACATGCAGAGGTAAAGAAGTTATGTTTCCCTTATATAAAGTTTTGATCAGGCCACATATTGACTACTGTGCACAGATTTGGTTGCCTAGTTTCCGTATGTATTGGAGAATGTCCAGAGAAGGTTTAGTAAGTTAGCGTTGGGTCTGTGGAATGTCAGATACGAGGCAAGATTAAGAGAATGCAACTTACAGAACCTTGTGAATAGAAGTATGATTGAGACATATAAGTTGGTGAGATGTTGTTACCAGATTAATGTGAAGAGGATATTTCATAGCGTAGAGGGTGGCAAGGGTATCCATGGAAGCTGTGTAAGAAAGGTGTGAGCAAGTTTTTTGCATGAAAAGTGATTGGAATGCATTGCCTGAAAGTGTGGTGAGTGCAGAAACTGGGAATGGGCTCAAGGTATGATTCGATGATCTTTTGGTATGAGAGAGTATAGACCTTCCACGATGAGTTCTATGATTCCATGGAGGTTAGATAATAATAATAATTTGTCATCAAAATTTGTTTTAATTTCGTTAAAGTTTAAATCTTTTTTTCCTACTTTCTTTATTATTGTGATTTAGTATTTCCTAAGCTTCTTTATTTTTACTAAAAGAACTATATCTTCTGCAAAACATAGATGATTGAGAATTTTTCCTTTGGTGTTTTTCCATAGTTAAAATACCATCGAACATATCCAATATAACCTTATGAAAGTGTGAATCTCCAATTTATGTGTTCTGTGAATATCTGCTCCAGGACTTTTATTATTCTTTGCTGACTTCAAGACGTTCGATTATTCTTCATTACTATTGGTGGTTTAATTTTCAATAATTTTCAAATTATTCTTTATCCTAACTTTTTAAATTCCTGAATTACAAATATCTGTTATTCATAATGTTCTATTGTGATTTCAAGATTAAGATGATACCACTGAAACAAATCCAGACAGAAATGGCCGTGATTGAAGAAAAACAACAGCAACTTGAAAAACAAGGTAGAGAACTGGAGGTTATTATACGTGACAGAGATAAAGGCAAGTTTATATAGCAGGTTACATAATTTATATTCTTATAGTGTAATGATATTTTCTGATTAAATAAGATTTTAAGTTTGTATTAAACAAGGTGCCTGTAAATAGTTATTCTAAACTTGTGCTCCTTGCATTTTATCGTTACTATAAGTGTTCTTCACTCAAATAAACCAATGAACAAAAATCACAACAGATTACTTCTGCACAACCTGTAAGTACATATAGTGCATCGAGTCAGTTATTTTTGCAATTCAAAATCAGCCATGTGCAAGTGCTCACTATGCCTATCGTGTGAAGCAAAGATGACAACAACAAAGGCCAATGATGGAAGAGCACCTTATGTGTCACCAACAAACCCAATGATAATATAAAGTGCCACAGCTCCAAAATTTATGTTACTGATAAGAAAAATACTGGCTACATGCTTCCTGTGCAAAAATAGAAGAATCAGCGCACAAACTACTTATGACTTCAACTAGTCCTTTTTCTGTTTGCTGAGCCGTCCTTCTATAAAGCAGCTTCTGAACTTATATAAAAGTCGAAAACCTTCGAGCAGCATCTTAACACTATGACTGAAATTTTCCCCTCCAAAATCCAAATGCTGGAAGCTAAGCTTGAACTACTCGACGATCAGCGCTGCAACACAAGTGCACACTTGCCTGACAACACTCAAGATCTCTGTGACCTAATCGCATCAATGGTACAACTCAATTGAGGCTTAAAACAAGAAATTCAATGGCATTATTTTGAACTTTCCGACGGAAACTGGAGGATCACTAAAAGATGACATCAGCAAATTAGCAGTGGTTGTAGTCTAGAAATATCTTTAGATGCCATCTTTTCAGACCCACAAATGAAAGAAAAGACAGAACAATCTTTCCATGCCTGGTAAAAGTGACTTGCGACACACCAACAAGCATATCTATACTAATAACAGTTGATTAATAACAAGTTTAAACTGACTTGTCCCCAATCATGCATATGAGCTCAACCTGACATAACTTTTTTCCAGAGAGAACAAGGATGTCAACTTTGATAACAACTTGAAAAAAAATGCCAAAATGGAGGAAAACAGTTGGGTGATTGGCTACAAAAAAGGAAAATTGGTGCAGAAATCGAATGACACCACCATGGAGACCAGTATGCAAGTACTGCATAGAAAACATGTAAGACCCTTGTAGTCAAATATATTCCCCACAGAGCATTGCATATCCACTTCACTAACAACTGTGACCTTAACTCTAATCTTAATACTGTCCACTATCATCTCCAGTCTACCAAGCCTCACCTACTCTTCTTGGCTGAAACCCAAATTTCACCTCCCACCAGCACTATTCATCTCAGCTTTCCAAACTACACACTCTTTAACTGATTTTGACCTAAGGGTGGCCTAAGATAAGGCTACCCTTAGGTCAAATGGAATATATTTGACCTAATCTGTAAATATACCTTATCAGAGAGCACCCAACCTAGAATTACCTGACTTTGACCTTCTTTGGTTGAAATTTCCCTTCCTCATTTAGTCAAATTCATTTGCTGTCTCTCACTCCCCTGATGCCCCCAACCACCCTGAGCTCCTTAATTTCCTCTCCTTAAATATTGACTTTCTCCAGTCCCACTTCCCTAACGGCAAAATTGTTCTCCTAGGAGATTTTAATGTCCACAACAATAAACCAACTTTCCCCCTCCAGTTTTACAGATCTAGCAGCCAGAGAGATACTGAAAAAACGTTTGCCACCTTGTACAAATTGTTCACATGCCAACCATAATAGCAGATAACGGCAAACACTCCCCAAACACCCTACATCTCCTCCTCACACAAGCACAATAGTGTTTGTGTGAGGAGGAGATGTAGGGTATTTTTGGGGAGTAAACAATGCTTACACAGCCACTCTATACAAGAGTAGTTTGGCATTATATAACAGTGTGAAGTGGAAAAGTCTTCGTGACATCTGTGCCTCATTACCATAGTTGGATTATTGGTTTTGGTCTTCTAACCCAAACATATCACCAAAGTAATTCTTACTGGCACAGAAATATACATTCCCCACACTAATCTGAACTGCTGTCCCCAAACTAAGTCTTGGTTCTCCAAAAGATGTGCCAAGAATGTACAAATAAAACATCAAGGATATCACAACAACTGGCTTACATCAAGAACTCCATCCTTCTTTAGTGTTTATACACAAGACCAAAATAGCTGCAAGAAAACTATCAATGCTTCCAAAACAGAGGTTGAAAGATCAAAGAGCAGATTATTTGCAGCCTGTCCAAATGGCAGCCAAGCCTTTTGGTCTCTTGCCAAAGCAATTGGTCGAAACTTTTGCCTAATGCTATTCCCTCCCCTTACATCATACCTCACCATCATCAAATTCCTGACATGTATCCTCAAGGGGTGCACACGATCTGATAGTACTACATCAAAAATTTACATCGTTACTAACTTCCTATCTACAATTTTCCTCCAAATCAGTCTATTACTTGTCAAGACTCCAATAATATCATTATCAGATCTTATATTTCTATCGTTTAAGGCACATTGTACTGTATCAATCCACCTATATCTTGGTCCTCTGGATCATTTTCCTGCCAACCTGGCAGAGAACACTTGTTTTGCTAATCTTTCCTCGCCCATTCTGTTTAAGTGCTGAGATTAGCTCTGCTAATGCATTCCAGGATGCCGACAGTGTCAAGTTCTTTCCTAATATCTTCGTTTTTAATATGATATTGCCATTGATGCCATCTGTTCATGCCTCTAATCTTTCTCAGGACTCTCATATCTGCGGTCTCTAGTCTTTGGTCAAGTGTTTTACTTCTAACCCAGCTCTCAGATCCGTAAGTTAAAACTGGTTTGAACACTGTCTTGTATACAGCTAATTTAGTTCCGACTAATTTCTCTCTTATTCCGTATGAATTTATTCAATTGACTTCCTACCATACCAGCTTTGTTGATTCTGTTATCTATTTCCATATTTAATTTACCATCTTCAGTAAAAATCGTGTCTAAATAGCTGAAATGTTTTACTTGTTCCACAGGTTTCCCCGTTCACAACACAATTGATATTTTCAACAATTCTACCTATTTTCATTGTCTTTGTCTTTTTAATGCTGACCTTCATACCATACCTATTACAACAGTTATTCAATTTAGTCAGGGACTCTTGCAAACTTGTAACGGATTTATTTAGAAGTATAACATCGTCTGCATAAAGCAAAGAGCTGACATTAACATCTCCAATTCTGATATCATGTTTAATACCACTTTTCATAATGTGATCCATATAGATAATGAATAACAGAGGGGGATAATGTACATCCTTGTCTCACACCAGATTTAACATTAAACCATCTTCCTGTACTTCCTTCAATTCTAACTGCCTACTTACAACTCAAATACAGACTAAGTATTGCTTGATATAATGCCCCATTGATGCCGTATAACTGTAGCGTATTGAATAGCTTCTCCCTTGGCACCTTGTCATATGCCTTTTCCAGATCGACAAAATTTAAATACAGATCTTTGTTATATTCCCATGCTTTCTCAACTATTTGACGTAAAGTGAAGATCTGATCCTGACAGCCTCTATTTGGCCTGAATCCAGCTTGTTCTTCACCAGGCTTTTCTTCCACATTTATTCGCAACCGTTTCTCAAGTATTCTTGCATAGATCTTGCCAGGAACACTCAGTAGGGAAATACCTCTGTAATTCTCACATTCAGTTTTATTCCCCTTTTTATATATGAGTACTATTAAAGCTCTACTCCAATCATTGGGAATTCGTCCCTCTGTCCAGGTTTTCTGAACTATGCAGTGCAGCCACTGTAAGACTTTTATACCACCGTACTTCAGCATTTCTAGTCGAATATCATCTACTCCTGCTGCCTTTCCACATTTCAAGCCTTTGATGGCTTTTTCTAATTCAAGTATGGATATGCATTCCTAATTGTATGCCTGTTGAGTGTTTTTTTACCACTGTGCTATCACTGCTTGTTTCATTTAGCAATGTTTTGAAGTAATTACTCCATACTTCAAGGATATCTTTTTCTCCTGTTTTCATGTCACCATTATCATCTCTAACTCCTTTTACAGCACTCTTTCCTCCATTTCTAAGCTTCTTCAACAACCTCCAGAATATCTTACCACCTTCTTGATATTTATTTTCTATGTTCTTGCCAAAGTCCTCCCATGACTTTTGTTTAGCTAGTTTTACACAGTGTTTCGCTTTCTTACATTTATCTCTGTATTCTCTAAGAGCAAAAGCTGACTTATTTGCCAGGAACTTTTGATATGGTTTCTTCTTTTCCTTCGCTGCCTCTTTAACTTCCTGTGTCCTCCATGGAGTTCTGATTTTTCTATCCTTGCTGACAACCTCACCACATGCCTCTCTGGCTTAATCAATTAGGGTTTTCTTCAAAGCTTGCCACTGAATCTCCAAGGTTTGGTTCCTGTTCTCAAACTCTTTCATTTTTTTTTCTTCAATAATCTTTGTGTATTTTAGTCTACAGTTCACATCTGAGAGCTGCTCGACTTTTATTCGCTTTAAAACTTTCTTACGTGTTATTCTTTTCAATACAAAATTCAATTTTATCCTGCTCAAGACCAAATAATGATCACTTCCAATTTCAAATCCTCTGTACACTCTGGTTCCTGCACCAGGGAGAAAACATCACTATCAACAATAACATAGTCAATGAGACTTTTCTTATTCCTAGCCTCTTCTCTCCATGTGAATTTGTGCACATTTTTATGTTGGAACATGGTTTTAGTAATAACCAGTCCATGTCCTGAGCAGAAATCCAACAGCTATTTGCCATTATTATTATTAGCTTTTCTATTTTCTCCAAATTTTCCCAAAATATTTTTGTATGTCTGACAATCATTTCCTACTCTGCTATTTAGATCCCCAACAAGGACCAACTTTTCCTTTTTCATTGTGTCAGTTGCTTTTTCTAAAGCATCAAAAAATTCCTCCACTTCTACCTTAGTAGAACCTTCTGTGGGACCATAGGCACAAATAAGTCTCATTGTCCAATTCCCCATTCTGATATTTGCCTACATCACTCTACTTGTGACTGCCTGCCATTCAAGAAGATTAACCTCATATTTTGTGTTGAATACTATGGCTACTGCTTCTTTTCCTTGATTGTCATTTCCTGAATATAACATTTTGTATTTATTGTTCAGAAAGATCTCACCAGTTTTTGTCTTTTTTGTTTCAGTCACCCCTATTATGTCAATCTGGTAGTTATCTAATTCATCAGCTAGCTCCATTTCTTGGCCATTCAGGCTTCTTATGTTGATAGTATCGATCTTTAACTCTGGTGATGTTGAGTTGGGGTGTGCTTTCAGATTTGTTCTAGTAGCTGACTTTTTGCTGTTCGCCCTGGTTCTCTGGCGAAAATAACAGAGCCTTGTTTAACTGGGCGACGCCCCAGCCAGCATGAAATTTTGTCATGTACCATCATTTTCTATATTGGTTTAAGCCAATAAGAATACAATTTGGTTGGCTAAATCCCAAATTGCCAGCCCATTCTCGTTCGTTCAGTATCCAGGTAGATACCGAACAGGGTGCACCATGAGAAGGTGAGGATTGGACATTAGGTCAGAAGCACTGGTCGGTTCTCCGCATTTCTTTAAAGGTTATGTGGAGATCTCCTCTCAGTTATACTGCTTTGACCCTTAAGCAGATGGCTTTATTGCATCATCCACAAAAAAAAAAAAAAAGCCAATCTCCTGGCTTCACACTTTGCTTCCAATGCATGCATAACTGACCATGATAAATTCCCCCCCCCCCCCCACCAATTTCAGATCCAATATGCAATTCACCCTATATACTTTTGCTAGAAAGAGATCAGACAAATATTGTCCAAATTGGACACATCTTTTGGCCCTGGTGGCAATCCTCTGATTGCCCTGAAGATTTGTGCACCAAAACCGACCTCCCAACTATCAGCATTCGTTAAAATCATTATGACATGAACATTCTTCCTTTTACTTGCAACATACCAAAATAATTCTTTGGGATTATCTTGGACCTTTACTGCTAATTTCCTTTCATACCATGCTTTTCCTTTTATAAGCTGCTATAATTACCTGCTCTCCACCCATTGTGCTTATTTACTGATGCATACTATCCATGTCATCTTTCACATTCCCTGGTCTGTAGTAGTAACCATATTTATATGGTTGCTGCTATAGACCAGGAAATGTGAACCACATGTATATTTTACTTAACTCACATTAGATGGCTTCAAATGTACTATTTGCACTGGCTTGCAGTTGGACTCCTACTCTCTTTGGTTGCAGTTTATCGTCAGTAATGCTTCTCTCCCATTCTTTTCGCTCTATCCTCCCTGAGCATACTATACCTTTCATATTCTATCCCACTAACTATATCATCTTCTGTCAGCCATGTCTGACAAATACAAATAAACTTTGGCCAGGATGAACTAACCAATGCCAAAAACTTCTCCTCCTTGTTCTGAATGTTCCTGGCATTAGTGTACATAATGTGTAATCCCACCACTGTCCTTATGCTTTATAATAGCTATCCAATTCTGGTTTGTTACCAGTAGTACTGGTAACAAACGATTGATTTGAAAGGAGAAAAGTATGATATGAGGGAGGACAAGAAAGCGTTACTGAAAATAGAAAAAAGTAGAGTGAGAGAGTTAAATAGTGAGTCTGTTGCTGCAGCATGACAGAGCTGAGAAGGAGGGCCATAATAGTGAATGAATGAATGCATAGGCTATGCAGGAGGAATGATGTGGAATTTGTGGAGTGAGTTTGATGGATGAAAGCTTATATAAGGATTGTTTGCATCTGAATGGATTAGGTGCCCTGGATCTGGAAAAAGTGTTGTTGAATAAAGTGAAAATAGATATGCAAAATCAGGGAATCTAGAGCTTTTAGAGGGAGAAGCTATTGAGCAAGTACACAGATACCATGAGGCAGTCGAGTGTAAGAATCAATAGCTTCTCCCTCTAAAAGCTCTAGATTCCCTGATTTTACACATCTACTTTCACTTTATTCAACAACACTTTTTCCAGACCCAGGGCGCTTAATCTATTCAGATGCAAACAATCCTTATATAAGTTCTTTCGTTCATCAAACTCACTCCACACATCCACAAATTCCACATCATTCCTCCTGCATAACCTATGCATTCATTTATTCACTATTATGGCCCTCCTTCTCAGCTCTGTCATGCTGCAGCAACAGACTCACTATTTTAACTCTCTCACTCTACTTTTTCTATTTTCAGTAATGCTTTCTTGTCCTCCCTCATATCATACTTTTCTCCTTTCAAATCATTTGTTCCAGCAAAAAAAAAAAATCAAGTCTTTCACTTTCCCATTGTGCATTCTTATAGCCTCGCTAACATATATCTTGCAGACATTGCATATGATCGAAGTCTGTGGATCATAGATATCAGAGTTCTCAGAAAGATTAGGGAAGTGAACAGATGGAATCAATGTTACTTATATAACACCGTATTACTTATCATTTCTTATATAACATAGCCTCTTATGATAAAATCGCTGTATAAGACTATCACCTTAATTTTTCCTTTTCTCTTAAGCTAGCCTTATTTTCTCTTTTCTCACACTTTTTTCTTTCTGTTCTCAGCTGTACTCATCAAACATTTTTGCATTCACTCCAGCTTGCACTTTGTCTTGTGTATCCCTTTATGTAACTGCTATCCCCCTCATTACAGCCAACTCTTCATTCTTTACATTTGTCATTCTACTATTCTTTCAAACATCATTTACTCTCTTTCTTAATTATCTTGCTTTTAATCTCTTTCAATCCTGTCTTCAGTTACTCATGGTAACGAATGTGTGACATGAAAATGACGCATGTCGTTTTGATGCATTTTCTCTGTTCCATCCACCTCTTCATTCTCTCTGATCTGCATTGGTCTGCCATTGCTGCCCCCCCCCCCCCCCCAGATGGCAGCAATAGCAGAATCATATTAAAAATGAGGATATTAGGAAGAAACTTGATATTATTGTTACATGTTACATGTCAACCATGTCTCTCAGTGATCGCAATAATTTTTGGCCAGGCTGATGCTATCTGTAACATTGTTACAGATAGCATCAGCCTGGCCAAAAATTATTGCAATCACTGAGACATGGTTGACAGAAGGGGATATAACAACAGGAATAGAAGTCACTGGGTATAGCATTTTTCGTCAGGATAGGAGGGGAAAGCGTGGTTGTGGGGTACTGCTTATGATGAGTGATGACCTATGTCCTCTAAGAGTGGAGGCTTTGGAAGGAAGTGAGACAAATAATTTTGAGAGCGTATGGTGTGAGGTAGAGATAGGCAAGACAGGATATTTAGTGGGGTGTTGCTACAGATCCAGGAGCACAGAGGATGGGGACCAGGAGATGTTTAGACAGCTAAGTTTGGCAAGTGCAAGAAGAATGATTGTTATGGGAGATTTTAACTACAGTAGTATAAATTTGCCAGCAAAGGTTGGTCGATTGGTAGAGCCTCTGCTACTAATGGCTCAGTTAAGTATGTTTGAGCACGGTTAGTATTTGGAAGGGGACCAATCGATCGATGCTGTCGGCACACTCTCCCTCGATGAATCTTTGGACTCCCTGGAGGTGTCAAAATAATAATAATAATAATAATAATAATAAATTGGAGAGAAGAAGATGTATGTAGCAATAGGGGAATGGAGGGTGGGGACCAGGAGATGTTTAGACAGTTGAGCTTGGCAAGTAAGAAGAATGATTGTTATGGGAGATTTTAACTACATCAGTATAAGCTGGGAAGAGGAAAATACATGTAGCAATAGGGGAATGGAATTTCTAGAATTCTTGAGGGACAAATGTCTTAGGCAACATGTAACAGAGGGAACAAGAGGTTCAAGAGTTTTGGATTTGGTCATAGCATCAGAAGAGTTGATAATAACTGAGTTGACATCGCTCCCACCAGTTGGAGAGAGTGACCATATGGTTTTGACTTGGAAAATGAATAGACATGTAGGAGTATCAAAGAGACGGGAACTTATGTGGAATTATAATGCAGGTGATTATAATAGTCTTAGACGTCAACTTCGGGAAGTTTCATGGAGGGAGGAATTGGAAGGCCGGGATATCATTAGTGCATGGGAAATTGTGAAAGAATATTAGCAGCAGTGGTAAGTTGTATACCACGAGTGAAGAAGAGGACAATTTGGAGTAAAGTGGATGACAAACAATATTAAACAGGAATTGCATGCGAAAAAGAGGCTATGGAAGAGATATAAGGAGACAGATGAAGAGAAGATGCATGAAGAATATAAGACAGGCCAGAAGAGTGACTAGTGTGGTAAGGAAAGCAAAACTGGAATATGAGAGGAGATTGGCCCTAAGATCCAAATAAAATCCTAGGGAATTTTTTAGCTATGTGGCCAGTAGGAGGAGAAATGACTGTGGAAAAATGATATTGTGGGATAAAAATGGGAATAGAGTGACTGATGCAGAGGACATAGTGGAATTGTTCAATGAACTTTATTGGAGTATTTCATCCTAGAGGATTCAGTTTTAATGCTAGACGGATAGGGCTGGTTCGAGGTTTAGAAGTACAGGAGGAGAGTGTGTTTCAGATATTTAGTACTCTGGATGTCAGTAAAGCTGTGGGACTGGATGGTATTTCACCCTGAGTTTTGAGAGAATGTGCGAGGGAACTGACAGTGCCTTTAACCTGGCTTTTCAATGAAAGTCTGGCTGCAGGAAAGGTGCCCAGGGAATGGAAGGAAGGTAAGATAGTGCCATTGCATAAGGGTGGTAACAGACTGGAAGTGTCTAATTATAGGCCAGTCTGTGTGTCATCAGTAGTTGTTAAGATCTTGGAGAAAGTAGTGAGGGACCGTATACAGCATTGGGCAGATGAGGGTAATGTTATCTGTGAGAGTCAACATGGATTTGTGAAAGGGTGCTCTTGTTTTAGCAATATGCTAGCCTTTTATAAAAAAGTTACAAGAACATTAGATGAGGGAAAGGCATATACTGCAATTTTCTTAGACTTAGCAGAGGCATTTGACAGGGGTGCCACATGATAAGCTGATATTTAAGTTGCAGCACATCTGGATGTCAGATTGGTCAACTGGATTCAGGATTGGCTGTCTGATAGGTATCAGAGAGTTGTGTATGGTGGAGCAGTTTCCAGGAGGCAGAGGGTTACAAGTGGGGCCCCACAGGGCTCAGTACTAAGACCTATATTGTTTAACCTTTATATCAATGACATTGCAAGGGGATATTCAGTTGTTTTCAGATGATGCGAAGCTGGGAAGGATTATTAGTAATAGTGCAGATGTGGTAGCCCTGCAAGAGGATTTAAATAAGCTAGATAGATGGGCAAATGAATGGGGGGGTGTCAGTTTAATGCAGCAAAATATAAGATCTTGGGGTTTGGGAAACAACGATGGGATGCTGCATACTCTATGGGAGGAGTTATACTGGAGGAAGTAGGGAAGAGAAGAGATTTGGGGTTGATGATTGATAGAAACCTGAAGTTTAGGGGACATATTGCAAAGGTGGTAAAGGTAACACAGAGGATTGCTGCAATTATGAGAAGGACACTGACCTGCAGAGATAAGAGGGTTATCATTCCGTTGTATAAGTCTCTGATCAGACCACACTTGGACTATTGTTCTCAGATTTGGTCCCCAGGATTTGAAGGGGATAAATTAACTGTGGAAAGGATACAAAGACGGATGACAAAGATGGTTTCAGGACTATACAAGGATAGTTATGAGGATCGGCTGAGGGAATGTGGACTGCAGAGTTTGGTGGATAGAAGAAGGAGAGGTGATATGATTGAGACTTTTAAACTGTTGAGAGGTGGTTACAGGGTTGACACTGGGGAGTTCTTTCGCTTGGTTGAACAGCGGAAAGGAGTGATGACAAGAGGCCATCCCTGGAAGTTACGAAAGGAAACTGTGAACAAGAGGGTAAGGAGTGGTTTCTTTGCGTGGAGGGTGGTTGAACCGTGGAATGCATTGCCTGATGGAGTGGTGGGAGCGGGAACGGTCAATGAGTTTTAAAGAGTGGTATGATAGACTTTGTGTTTCTTAGGGGGGAACTCCCCTCGATGAGCCTTGACAGACTATGTTCTTAGGAAGGACCTCCCACGATGAGTCTTTTGACTCCATGGAGGCCTGAATAATAATAATAATAATAATAATAATGACACCTCCAAGGACTTATCACAGGAGGGCCCTTCACTCCACTCCATTACACATCTCAACATCTCTCCTACTACTCACAACTACCATCACCAGTAACATAACAAACAAAAACAGTCCATTTTTGTCTGTTACATTTTGTTTGCTTTCTGAAATGTGTTATCAGAGCTAATCTGAGATGGTATTATTGCTTAAACAGGACAGGAGTGGAAATGTTAGCAATGCAAGTTTTTTTTTTTTTTTTTTTGACAGAATGGTAAGAAAATGATCCAGATCTCAGTGGACTGACATGGTAACAATTAACTTAGAAGAGTGAAATGTAAGATCTGATAATATTGGAATCCTGACAGCACTTTCTATTCGCATATTCTATTTGGAGAAAAAACTGACAAGAGGAAGTTGATAATGATGCAATGTAGTACTATCATAATATTCTATACCCCCTCTCCCTCCTGAGGGTACATATCAGAAATTTGATGATAACAAGTAATTTCTTGTCAACAATTTTCCTCCAAACTAACCTGTTATCAGTGACGACTCCAATATTTTCAGATATTATATTTCTATCTTCTAAGGCACTTCTTCTTACTGTATCAGTCTACCTAGTTATTTGTCTTCCTCTGGGTCTTTTTTCTAGCAACCTGGTAAAAAATAATTTTTTTTGCTAATCTGCACTCTCCTATTATGTTTAAATGATGAAATCACCTGAGGTTAGCTCTGTTCGCATATTCCTAAATGTTAATAATGTCAAATTCTTCGTACTATTTTCATTTTTAATATAGTTCAGCCACTGATGGCATCTGTTCACTCTCTTAAACTTTCTCAGAATGTCTCTCCAGTCTTTGGTAAAGTGTTTTATTTCTAATGCAGATCCATAATTTAAAACTGGTTTAAACACTGTTTGTATACATCTAGTTTATATTTTGAATAGGTAGGAAATGAACTGAATATAAATTTATTCAGTTTATTTCTTATTATACCAGCTTTGCTGATTATGTTATCTCTTTTTGTAATTTAATTTGCCATCTTCACTAAAATTATGCCTAAGTAGCTGAAATGTTTTACTTGTTTCATGGGTTGTCTTTTAAGGCAGTCAATGTTTCTGCCTGTTGTCATATGCTTTTCTCTTTTTGTTTCTGATTTTTATACAGAATTTATTACATCACCTATTCAATTTAGTTAGAGAATCTTCCAAACATGTACTGGCTTTGTTTAGGAGTATAACATCATGGGATGTTTTAGCTTAAAACAAGACACAGTTACGATACAGCAAGATGAAATGTTATGCCAGCTGTGGAATTGCTCAATTAAAACAATGTCCCCCTGTATTTGTCAGGAAACCATGGTGAAAAGTGTAATGTGTGTTAATGAAACAAACTTTAAATCAGTAGCAGCAGAATTCAAGATAGGCACTGTCAACACAAGGAATAACATCAGAAACCAAGTGAATGACAAGAATTGGGACATACCACACATAGACATAATTGGTGTTACTGAAACAAAGAAGACAAAATCATTATTATTATTATTATCCTAAGATCCTATGGAGTCACATACTCATCTAAGAGGTCCCTTTTGTCATACACAAAGCCCATCATACCTTGCCTTAAATACATTCACATTTTCTGCAGACACCATGCTCTGAAGATCTATGCATTCCAATCATTCACAACTCTCCATGCTAAAAAAACCTGTTTCTCACTCCCTTTCTCATACCTTCCTTATACAGCTTTCAGGGATGACCTCTTGTTCTCCCCCAGTCTCCTGCTATTTTATGAAAAGCTCTTCAATGTTAATCTTATAACACCCCTTACTAACTTGTATGCTTCTATCATATCATCCCTCTTCCTCCTATCCACTAGACTCTGCAAATTGCATTGTCTCAATCTTTCTTCATAATCAATATTCCAGTGATCAGAAACTATTTTGGTCAATTGCCTCTGGACCCTCTCCAACATATCTTCATCCTTTGGAAACCAGGTGACCAAATGTGCAAAACAGTAGTCCATATGTGGCCTAATCAGAGCCTCATACAATGGAACTAGAATCTCCTTACTTCTACAATTCTTTCTTTCAAGGTTACACAGTGGTCAGCATTCATAGTGAAGAATTTATGGAGATATAAACACACATTGGAGTAATTACTTTACTTACAATTAAGAAAATAACACTCGATGTTTCAACCTCCGTATCAAGGTCATCATCAGAAAAACATACATATGCACAGGACACAAGCTGCATGACACTACACAAAAGTAAGAGAAATCTAAATGCTTTGTTATTCATTTGTTCTAGCCTGAATTCTGGTAAAAAAAAATAAATAAATAATAATAAATAAAATATATATAAATATATAAATTAATTAACAAAATAAAATACATATTATATACATATCATTATAATAATGTACAGATGATAGAAGAAGAAAACAAAAGCTCTTATAAATAAAAATAAAGTTTTATAGCAGAAATACATTAAGCACATCTCTCTCTCTCTCTCTCCAGTCATCTTATATTAAGGTTTTCTTGTTTTGGGGTTCTGCCATAATATTCTGGATGCTATATGCCATTCAAATCTTCCTGAGTATCATTAACATGCAGATTAATGCAATGGACTTGGAAGTTTTTTTTTCCACTTGAAAAAAAACTTGGTTAGACTATAAATTATATATTTAGTTTAATCCTTTATTATTATTATTATTTGACACCTCCAGGGAGTCCAAAGACTCATCGAGGGAGGGCACCTGCTGTACAACTCTGTCTCCACCACTCAATCCACTAGCTATGCCAATGCCATCTACTGCCGACTACCACTGGTATGTCCACAGACAATCACTAACATCCATGTCCACGGCGGGATTCGAACCCGCAGCCTTTTGGCTGGAGAGCGGATACACTAACCACTCGGCCAGCCTGGCTGGCCAAGTGGTTAGCGTATCCAAGTGGTTATCCAAGTGTAAGCAAAGTTTGTGTCTGGAGTATCTTCAGGACTGGGGCAACTCGTGGCAAAGGTGGACTAAGTTCTCATCACTTTCCTTGGTATCCCATAATGCAAAGCACATCTCCTTATGGACATGTATAATGCTATGCATTATGGGAAGGATCACTACCTAGACCAGTTTTGACCTTTATTGAGGTCTCTTCACTGGGAGCCAGACCAAGAGGTGATACCAAGGTTGAAGCAATGCAGAACTCATATTTCCATATGCCAGATGCCAAAAGGTGTCACACCTTATTATTAAATTACTCTGGATTAGAGAAAGATGTTGGAAGTTTTTTCCCACTTGGTTAGACTATAAATTATATATTTAGTTTAATCCTTTATCCAAGTGTAAGCAAACAAAGTTTGTGCCTGAAGTATCTTCAGGACTGGGGCAACTCTTGGCAAAGGTGACCACAAGGAGATGTGCTTTGCATTATGGGATACCAAGGAAAGTGATGAGAACTTAGTCCACCTTTTCCACGAATCTAATATCCAACCCCATCTGCTCTAGTTTGACTATGAACTGATCAATTAAAGTCTATGTCCAATGCTGCTGTCACCTTATTGTAATAAGTAAGTATCCATGCTGTCCTCAAAGATAATGCCATTATTGTCAACCTAATTCTGGATCCTGATTCTCACCAGCTTTCCAACACTTTGATCACAGCAGCTGACACACAGATTGGCCTATAATTTGATGCTTGATTTCTGTTACCTCCTTTATGAAGCAGTACAATCTTTTATTCCTTCTGCTCTTTTGGAACTTGACCCAATGTGAGACTGATATTAAACAAATATGTCAGTGCAGATATCAATTCTCTGGCACATACCTTCAAAAATGCATGGTGTGCTATATTCAAGTTCCACGGCCTATCAAGCCTATTAATATCAAGTTCGTTAAATTCCTCATATACCTCTTCCTTACAGTCACTCTCTCTCCTCCTCACTCTCAAACTCTCGATGATGTCACATTCACAAGATTCACAAGTCATTCATTCACAAGAGTCATGAATGACCTTTATGAACTGCTTATTAAATATCTAAACTATATCCTCTGCAGCAGTTGTCCTTATACCATTTTCTCCAATCAGTGTCATCCTCCCATAATCATTCTTATTTTTGCTGGCTACATATCGAAAGAACTCCCTGTGTTTTGCTTCATAGCTAACTGCTGCTCATACTGCTCATACATAACCGAGTCATTCACCCTGCCTGTTCTTTGTATTCCTCATGTGGAATTGATTATTATTCTTCCTCTTATGTTGTTTCCATAATGCCTTTTTTCACTGTATTGCACCCTTAATCTCTTCATTCATCCATTGCAAACACACCTACCTTATTTAATCTTCTGATCTTTGGAATACATTTAGACATTGCTTCTACTAGATAGTTCTTGGATATCACCCAAACAGTATTGATCTCGTTTCCACCCAACTCCTCATTCCATTCTACAGCTCCAAGCAGTCTCCTGAGATTCTCATAATCACCAGCCTTGTAATTCTACATATACCCTTTTCTCACAGAAGTCCTGGTTACTCTTGCCAAGTGGAAGAAAATTTGACATCTCATTTATAACATCCTGTGATGATATGATCAAATCCAAGAACCTCAATCCTCAAATTTTGCCATCTGTTACGTACTGCCTGAAGTAGTTTTCTTTCAAAAACTCAAGAAACTCATTATCTTTACTTCCATTTATCTCTTCATCCCATTCTATATTGCCATAATTAAAATCACCCATAATAATCACTCTTTTCCCTTTTTTGTTTGGATAATTTGCCTATACCTTTCACTATTTCACTCTATCTCACACTATACTCCCTCAAAACCATTCCATTATTTCCCATTTGCAGTTCTACCTTAAGTGGAAATAACTCTTTTTCTATCATCAATAGCACTCCAGCTTCCTTTTTATCCTCTGCATCTTCAAAAAATGCATCATACCTTTCCATCTCTATTCCTGTCAGGATGTCATCCTCATCCAACCATGTCTCACTTTTATATTTTTTGTTTTATATTTTATATTTATACAAAAAAATTATATATATATTTTATTTTTTTTTATTTTTATATTGTTTGAAAACCCTGCTCTGGAGACCAAACATGGAACTTTTTCAAGCCACTTCACACCTGCAATAAGTCTCTTCAAATTACTCATGTCAAAACCATTCAAATATCTATCACTCTTATAGAGTTCAATTCTTCCTTCAAATTCATTCCACGCATTAAGAAACTGCACTCCTTTCTCTTCACATGTTTCTGCTAACATATCATTCATATTCTTGCTCTCAGCCTCATCTCCATCATACCTGGGCAGCATCTTTCCATCACACTATTATCTTTTATCCTTCTCAATAACCTCTTGGTATGCAATCTTACATTCTCCTTGTTCCCAGTCATTTGTCCATACTACTACTACTACCAACTCCTTTGCTTGCTTAGTCCTCAAATCCAATGCCTCAGTCACTATTCATTTTATCTCCAAGAAAATAAACCTTGTGCACCTTCTCATTTACCACACCTCTAATAATGGAATCCTCATACAGTGCCAGTTGCAGGTGTTTCATTACCATTCTCATACTGACATCATTTGCTTTTGTCTTTTTCACTCTGCCATACATATCTACAATTCTCTTCATTTCACTCTGCATTCATCTCATCTCATCTTCACCAACTTAGCTTTCAAATCTTGCATTTTTTTTTTTTCACTATCATCCACATTTGCTGTTTTATCACCATTCACACACACACACACACACACACACACACACACACACACACACACACACACACACACACACACCTGTTCACTGTGACTCCTGCTTGCCACCTTACTGTTAAATGCACTCTGTTTTTCAATGTCATTATTGGCCACTTTATCATTAATTTCGCTCTCTCTTTTAACATATAAATTATCACCTGCTTTTCACCAATCAAACTTTTTTCCACACTATCATTTTCACACAAACTCTGAACATTTACACAATCTTCAACTGCTGCCGGTTATGATTCTATGTTATCTACTAGTATTTAAACCCATATTTAAGCAAGCTCATGGTTCATCAGAATGTTGCATTTCCTACATACCCACACTCATTCTTTTCTCTTATTCAGTCTCTCTGCATAGATATCTTGTGGTATCCACTTAATTTGTCTTTTGCACAGATCTATGCAATGATTTGCCTTTCATAGCTATGTTGTATCAATGTGCTGAGTTTATCGATTAACATGTGAGGTATTTCTAAACAACAAAATTCAGGCAGTCATCAGGGAAAGGAAGATTAACTATTGTATTCAACACTACACATGGGATAATAATCCTGGATGACGGGCACCTAGTGGAGTGATGTGGGCAAACATCAAAATGGGAAATTAGACAGAGATTTTTTTGGTCTAAAAAATGGTCACAGAAAGTTCTATTAAAGAAGAAGTGGTGCAGTTTTTTATGTTATTAAAGAAGACAGCTGATATAAAGAAAAAAAAAAGTTGGTCCTTATTAGAGGAATATCAACATACATAATTGTTTCGGAGAAAATTTAGATTAAAGAGCAAAGGCAATAATAATGGTAAGTACTGCCTGAACTAATAACATATTCCAACATAAAGATGTGCACAAATTTACACAGATAGAAGACTCCAGAAATAAGTCTTATTTATTATTATATTGTTGACAGAATTACTTTCATTCTGGTTCAGGACACAAGAATACACAGAAGGTTTGAAATTCAATTTTATCTTGCTCAAAACTAAATGGTGATCACTTATTTCAAACGCTATGTGCATTCTTGTGTCCTGAACCAGTGTGAACAAAAAATATATGCTAAAGCTATAAGAAAATCGAAGTTGAGCAGCTTTAAGGTGATCTCTAGACTTAAGTATATGAAAATTATAGAAAAAATGAAAAAGCTTAAAATCAGAATTTGAGGAGAATCAGAGCTTGAAGAGAATCTTTCAAGAGAACAATCAAGACAACGTAGGAAAATCATTGGCAAAATTTGAAGAGAATATTGATTGAATCAGTCAGAAGAGGCATGTGTTGAAAGTTACCTGCAAGGCAGAAAAATTCTTAATTTCACAGTATACATGAAATAGAGAGAAGGCAGTCTCATAAGAGAAGGTACATCAAAAGTACTTAGTAAGTAATATGGAGAATGATGCAAAAAAGATAAATAATCTGTAAAAGTAGCTAAACAGAAGTCATGGAAAGACTAGTAAGAATATAGTAGTTGTACATCAGGAAGAGGATAATGTGTTCTGGATGTTTTTGAAAAAGATTAAAAATGAAGAAAATAGTTCATTTTAATTTTTTATTTTTTTCAGTTTAATTAACATCACAAAGAAAATACGATATTGAAAGTTTTTTTCACTTGGTTAAACTATAAATTAAAGATGCCAAGAAATTATATTCTTGGTTTAATCCTTTGTCCAAGTGTAAGCAAAACAAAGTTTGAGCATGAAGTATCTTCACGACTGAGCTACTTGTATATATAGAGGCTAATGATTTCGCTTTAATTGTCTTAGTATCCCATAATGTAATGTACACCCCATTCAGAGGTGTGTGTAATGTTAAGCATTATGGGAAAGGTCACTACCCTGACCAATTTTGATCCATTCAAGTGTGGGGATACCCCTCCAAAAACTCTGAGTGATCTACAAGATCAATCCAAATCTCACTAAATGATCCTAAAGACTTACTACTAAATTCATCACTACTCTACTGGCCTGAATCATTTCAGGACAGTAAACGCAGCAGTGGCTCCACTCGGTGAGGGTGAATTGCATATTGAGCATCTGAAATTGGTGGGGGGGAATTTACCATGGTCAGTTATGCATGCATTGGAGGCAAAGTGTGAAGCCAGGAGATTGGCTTTTTTTTTTTTTTTGTGGATGATGCAATAAAGCCATCTGCTTAAGGGTCAAAGCAGTATAACTGAGAGGAGATCTCCACATAGCCTTTAAAGAAATGCGGAGAACCGACCAGTGCTTCTGACCTAATGTCCAATCCTCACCTTCTCATGGTGCACCCTGTTCGGTATCTACCTGGATACTGAACGAACGAGAATGGGCTGGCAATTTGGGATTTAGCCAACCAAATTGTATTCTTATTGGCTTAAACCAATATAGAAAATGATGGGACATGACAAAATTTCATGCTGGCTGGGGCGTCGCCCAGTTAAACAAGGCTCCGTTATTTTCGCCAGAGAACTAGGGCGAACAGCAAAAAGTCAGCTATTAGAACAAATCTGAAAGCACACCCCAACTCAACATCACCAGAGTTAAAGATCGATACTATCAACATAAGAAGCTTGAATGGCAAAGAAATGGATCTAGCTGATGAATTAGATAAGTACCAGATTGACATAATAGGGGTGACTGAAACAAAAAAGACAAAAACTGGCGAGATCTTTCTGAACAATAAATACAAAATGTTATATTCAGGAAATCACAATCAAGGAAAAGAAGGAGTAGCCATAATATTCAACACAAAATATGAGGTTAATCTTCTTGAATGGCAGGCAGTCACAAGTAGAGTGATGTAGGCAAATATCAGAATGGGGAATTGGACAATGAGACTTATTTGTGCCTATGGTCCCACAGAAGGTTCTACTAAGGTAGAAGTGGAGGAATTTTTTGATGCTTTAGAAAAAGCAACTGACACAATGAAAAAGGAAAAGTTGGTCCTTGTTGGGGATCTAAATAGCAGAGTAGGAAATGATTGTCAGACATACAAAAATATTTTGGGAAAATTTGGAGAAAATAGAAAAGCTAATAATAATAATGGCAAATTGCTGTTGGATTTTTGCTCAGGACATGGACTGGTTATTATTAAAACCATGTTCAAACATAAAAATGTGCACAAATTCACATAGAGAGAAGAGACTAGGAATAAGAAAAGTCTCATTGACTATGATATTGTTGATAGGGATGTTTTCTCCCTGGTGCAGGAACCAGAGTGTACAGAGGATTTGAAAATTGGAAGTGATCATTATTTAGTCTTGAGCAGGATAAAATTGAATTTTGTATTGAAAAGAATAACACGTAAGAAAGTTTTAAAGCGAATAAAAGTCGAGCAGCTCTCAGATGTGAACTGTAGACTAAAATACACAAAGATTATTGAAGAAAAAATGAAAGAGTTTGAGAACAGGAACCAAACCTTGGAGATTCAGTGGCAAGCTTTGAAGAAAACCCTAATTGATTAAGCCAGAGAGGCATGTGGTGAGGTTGTCAGCAAGGATAGAAAAATCAGAACTCCATGGTGGACACAGGAAGTTAAAGAGGCAGCGAAGGAAAAGAAGAAACCATATCAAAAGTTCCTGGCAAATAAGTCAGCTTTTGCTCTTAGAGAATACAGAGATAAATGTAAGAAAGCGAAACACTGTGTAAAACTAGCTAAACAAAAGTCATGGGAGGACTTTGGCAAGAACATAGAAAATAAATATCAAGAAGGTGGTAAGATATTCTGGAGGTTGTTGAAGAAGCTTAGAAATGGAGGAAAGAGTGCTGTAAAAGGAGTTAGAGATGATAAAGGTGACATGAAAACAGGAGAAAAAGATATCCTTGAAGTATGGAGTAATTACTTCAAAACATTGCTAAATGAAACAAGCAGTGATAGCACAGTGGTAAAAAAACACTCAACAGGCATACAATTAGGAATGCACATCCATACTTAAATTAGAAAATGCCATCAAAGGCTTGAAATGTGGAAAGGCAGCAGGAGTAGATGATATTCGACTAGAAATGCTGAAGTACGGTGGTATAAAAGTCTTACAGTGGCTGCACTGCATAGTTCAGAAAACCTGGACAGAGGGACGAATTCCCGATGATTGGAGTAGAGCTTTAATAGTACTCATATATAAAAAGGGGAATAAAAATGAATGTGAGAATTACAGAGGTATTTCCCTACTGAGTGTTCCTGGCAAGATCTATGCAAGAATACTTGAGAAACATTGTCCGCATCCCGGAATGCATTAGCAGAGCTAATCTCAGGTGGTATGGGCACTTAAACAGAATGGGTAAGGAAAGATTAGCAAAACAAGTGTTCTCTGCCAGGTTGGCAACAAAACGACCCAGAGGAAGACCAAGATATAGGTGGATTGATACGGTACAAAATGCTTTAGATGATAGAAATATAAGATCTCATAATGTTGGAGTCTTGACAAGTAACAGACTGATTTGGAGGAAAATTGTAGATAGGAAATTAATAATGATATAATTTTTTTCATGTGGTACTATCATATCCTGTACACCCCTTGAGGGTACATGGCAGGACTTTGATGATGATGATGATTATGCAGGAAAGTGGTATTAAACATGATATCAAAATTGGAGACGTTAATGTCAGCTCTTTGCTTTATGCGGATGATGTTATTCTTCTAAATAAATTCGCTACAAGTCTGCAAGATTCTCTGACTAAATTGAATAGCTGTTGTAATAGTTATGGTATGAAGGTCAGCAATAAAAAGGCAAAGACAATGAAAATAGGCAGAATCATTGAAAATATCAACTGTGTTGTGAATGGAGAACCTGTGGAACAAGTGAAACAGTTCAGCTACTTAGGTACGATTTTTACTGAAGATGGTAAATTAAATATTGAAATAGACAACAGAATCAGCAAAGCTGGTATGCTGGGAAGTCAATTGAATAAATTCATATGGAATAATAGAGAAGTTAGTCGGAACACTAAATTAGCTATATACAAGACAGTGTTCAAACCAGTTTTAACTTATGGATCTGAGAGCTGGGTCAGAAGTAAAACACTTGACCAAAGACTAGAGACCGCAGATATGAGAGTCCTGAGAAAGATTATAGGCGTCAACACATGGCATCAATGGCAATATCATATTAAAAACGAGGATATTAGGAAAGAACTTGACATTGTCAACATCCAGGAATGCATTAGCAGAGGTAATCTCAGGTGGTATGGTGACTTAAATAGAATGAACAAAGAAAGATTAGCAAAACAAGTGTTCTCTGCCAGGTTGGCAGCAATACGACCCAGAGGAAGACCAAGATATAGGTGGATTGATACAGTACAGAGTGCTTTAGACGATAGAAATATAGGATCTGATAATATTGGAGTCTTGACAGGTAACAGACTGATTTGGAGGAAAATTGTAGATAGGAAGTTAGTAATGATGTAATTTTTTTCATGTAGTACTATCATATCCTGTACACCCCTTGAGGGTACATGGCAGGAATTTGATGATGATGATAATAAAATAATATACCTATAAATATATTAAAAAGGAAAGTGTAAGGTAAATGAGAGAAGTTAAATAAAAGTTATTGTTTTCACAAACCACTTCACAATCACATGATTCTTCAAATGAGTAAAATTAATAATTGGATATATTTTTTATTTTATATTTTATTTATTAATAACATTAGATTGGCTTAATAAATTATAATAGAGATGTTCATTAAAATTTGGATAGCTGTTTATTTAACTGTTCATTGATTGCTTATGATAATATATTCAGGCAATTTTTGCAAGTTGTTAACAGTTAGATATGTAATTAATGAATAAAATTATGTTTATTTATGAATGATTTTATCATTTCTGATTCACTGCAACTAAAATTATCAACATAAAAAAATAATAAATTCAATAAAATCAACAATACAAATGAAACAGTTTGTATTCAAGATGTTCATTTAGTGAATAGCTCTTATGAAATTCACATGTGAATTTCATTATTATTTTTATAACTCACCACCACCTCGTAAGACTAATCATGTTAGGCCCAACTTAAACAATACAAAGTCTATCATACCATTCCTTTAACTTACTCACTGATCGTGCTCTCACCACCCTATCAGGAAATGGGTTCCATGGTTCAACCACTGTTGAATTTTGAATGAAAATATTTTACTAAGAAATATCTTATTCAGAATTTAACAAGAAAAAAAAAAACTAATAGGGGAAATGCTTGTAAATAAGTGTAAAGATGCTAATTTGTTTAAAGAATTATACTAATACAAACTTTATTCTTGTTGAGAGGCTTATACGCTGGTTAAACATGATAACTAATATTTAAGGAATTGACAGCGTATACTAGAAATATAGATTAAATAAACTTTAATATATACTTTCCAATATTTCGGCGAACGTCACATTGCCATCTTCTTGAGAACTTACTACAAGACACGTGCACACAAGTATTAATAACATCAAATGAGACTGAAGCTAGGAAGCTAGCGTTTCCTAAAGTCCTGATGGTGCCCCCTGGCGGGCTATATTGGTAGTTCTTGGCCTTTGGGCTGAAGTTCTTCTGATAAAAGTTTCCCAAATTTGGGGCAGTTTCATGCATCCAAATTTGTTGAGGTTTGGCATGTTTCTAAGGGCCGAGGCTGATTCCATGAATAGTCTTTCATACTTGAACTTGCTGCGGTGTATTACTGTGGCTTTCTTCCATCTTATTCTGTGGCGAGTATCCAGAGCGCGATCCGCAAGCCCAGAGTGGCTGTACTGGTAAAATCGGATGTAATCCTTGTGTTCTGAGATTCTGATATTTGCTGTCCTGCCTGTTTGGCCAAAGTAGGACAGTTTACAGCTGCAAGGGACCTGGTATACACCAGGTAGGTCTAGGGGAAGTGGTTGGTCTTTGGTGGAGCGGATAAGGGATGCCAGTTTTCTATGTGGTCTGTAACAAGTGGTCAAGTCATGTTTTTTTAGGATTTTATTGATTTTTTCCGAGGTGCCTCTGATGTAGGGAATCGTGATAGATTTAGAGTAAGCTTTTTTGTGAAGGGGAGGGGGTGGTGGGTTGTGGATAACTGGGTTAAGTATTTTTTGGATTTTTTGGAGGGGGTAGCCGTTGGCTGAGAAAGTGTCACGGATGTGATTTAGTTCAGTGGTTAGGGCTTGATCATTAGAACAAATTATTTTTGCCCTGTTGAATAATGTTTTAATAACTCCATATTGTTGTGAGGGGGGGGGGATTGTTGGTGAATGTATCTGCCTGTATGGGTGGGTTTTCTATAAACTGAGAAAACCAAGGTTCCATCAGGTTGGCGGGTGACTAGTGTGTCTAGGAAGGGGAGGTTATTGTTTTCCTCTTTTTCCAGGGTGAATTTGATTCTAGGGTGTTGGTTGTTCAAGTGTGTTAGGAAGGAGAGGAGTGAATCCGGGCCATGTGGCCAAATAGCGAAAACATCATCAACGTAGCGAAGCCATATGGTAGGTTTTTGTGGGGCTGAGTTTAAGGCTTTCTCTTCAAACATCTCCATGAAGAAGTTGGCCAAGGGTGGGGAAAGTGGTGAACCCATGGCTGTCCCCCTCTATCTGTTTGTAGAATTTTTCCTGCCAAACGAAATAGCCTGAGTTCATTGTAAACTGAAATAGGGCTGAGATATCGGGAGGAAATTTAGCTTGGATTAGCTCTAAGGTTTCTTTGAGGGGGACATTCGTGAATAGGGAGGAGACATCAAAACTGACCATTATGTCATTATGTTGGAGTGTAAGGTTTTCTATACTGGCTTTGAAGTGGGCTGAGTTTTTTATGTGTGATGGTGTATTGCCAGTATAGTGTGAGAGCGCTTTGGCTAAATGCTTGGCTAGTTTTTAAGTGGGGGAATCAATGCCATCCACTATGGGACGTAATGGCACATTTTCTTTGTGTATTTTTGGGAGCCCATATATGCGGGGGGGTCTAGAGTTATAGGGTTTTAGTCTGTTGGTAATCTCCACAGGCCAAGAAGTGACCTTCTTAAGGAGCCTATGGAGTTTTCTAATTTGTGAGTTGGTGGGATTGTAATCAATGGGGAGGTAAGTGGAACGATCTAATAATAAAGCCTTGAGCTTACCTGTGTAATCTTTAAGATTAAGTACCACAGTGGCGTTTCCCTTATCCGCTTTGGTGATCACTATTTTTTTTGTTTCTCTTCAATTCTTGTAGTGCCTTGTATTCACTACTGGATATGTTGGATTTTGGAGGTTTTGCTTTGTTGAGAACACAGGCTACATCCAATCTGATATCGTTGGCGATGTGGTTAGGCAGTTGGCGAATCCCGCGTTCAATTTGAATCATTAATTCCTCGGCCGGTAATTTCCTAGGAGCAATGGCGAAATTGTGACCACGTGACAGAGCGTGGTGTGCTTCTGGCTTTAAGGTAGCAGACGATAGGTTAACAACAGTGTTGGTTTGTAGTTTAGGTTTGGACGCCGAGTTCTTTGTTAATTTATCAAACTTGTTGATATGTCGGCTTCGTACTCGTTCAAATTCTTTTTTAGCTGCTGTACACGAGACGTCATGTAGTACCGACCAAAGCTCGTGATTCAGCGTAAGTGAAAGCTCTTTTTCTAGCGTTGATATAGCGCTGTTTATGTCGGCTAGGTAACCGTGTGTAGCGGTAATTTGCTCCCGAAGTAATGCCTGGCTAGCGCGGTTGTAAATACGGAGAGCTTTCTGTGAGATGAAGCGGTGTTTAAATTTGACACAGTTCGGGATGACATGATTATCCCGGCAGTGTTTTAGGAATGCCAGACGGTTAAGTTGTCTGGATAATTTCAACCTCAGTTTGCCGTATTGGCGGGCCTTGCGTGCGAAGAGATCTCCGTGGATGATCATTATTCTTGTTGAGAGGCTTATACGCTGGTTAAACATGATAACTAATATTTAAGGAATTGACAGCGTATACTAGAAATATAGATTAAATAAACTTTAATATATACTTTCCGATATTTCGGCGAACGTCACATTGCCATCTTCCTGGAACTTACTACAAGACACGTGCACACAAGTATTAATGACAGCAAATGAGACTGAAGCTAGCGTTTCCTAAAGTCCTGATGGTGCCCCCTGGCGGGCTATATTGGTAGTTCTTGGCCTTTGGGCTGAAGTTCTTCTGATAAAAGTTTCCCAAATTTGGGGCAGTTTCATGCATCCAAATTTGTTGAGGTTTGGCATGTTTAAAGGGCCGAGGCTGATTCCATGAATAGTCTTTCATACTTGAACTTGCTGCGGTGTATTACTGTGGCTTTCTTCCATCTTATTCTGTGGCGAGTATCCAGAGCATGGTCTGCAAGCCCAGAGTGGCTGTACTGGTAAAATCGGATGTAATCCTTGTGTTCTGAGATTCTGATATTTGCTGTCCTGCCTGTTTGGCCAAAGTAGGACAGTTTACAGCTGCAAGGGACCTGGTATACACCAGGTAGGTCTAGGGGAAGTGGTTGGTCTTTGGTGGAGCGGATAAGGGATGCCAGTTTTCTATGTGGTCTGTAACAAGTGGTCAAGTCATGTTTTTTTAGGATTTTATTGATTTTTTCCGAGGTGCCTCTGATGTAGGGAATCGTGATAGATTTAGAGTAATCTTTATCTCAACATATCAACAAGTTTGATAAATTAACAAAGAACTCGGCGCCCAAACTATAAACCAACACTGTTGTTAACCTATCGTCTGCTACCTTAAAGCCAGAAGCACTCCACGCTCTATCACGTGGTCACAATTTCGCCATTGCTCCTAGGAAATTACCGGCCGAGGAATTAATGATTCAAATTGAACGCGGGATTCGCCAACTGCCTAACCACATCACCAACGATATCAGATTGGATGTAGCCTGTGTTCTCAACAAAGCAAAACCTCCAAAATCCAACATATCCAGTAGTGAATACAAGGCACTACAAGAATTGAAAAGAAACAAAAAAATAGTGATCACCAAAGCGGATAAGGGAAACGCCACTGTGGTACTTAATCTTAAAGATTACACAGGTAAGCTCAAGGCTTTATTATTAGATCGTTCCACTTACCTCCCCATTGATTACAATCCCACCAACTCACAAATTAGAAAACTCCATAGGCTCCTTAAGAAGGTCACTTCTTGGCCTGTGGAGATTACCAACAGACTAAAACCCTATAATTCTAGAACCCCCTGCATATATGGGCTTCCAAAAATACGCAAAGAAAATATGCCATTACGTCCCATAGTGGATGGCATTGATTCCCCCACTTACAAACTAGCCAAGCATTTAGCCAAAGCGCTCTCACACTATACTGGCAATACACCATCACACATAAAAAACTCAGCCCACTTCAAAGCCAGTATAGAAAACCTTACACTCCAACATAATGACATAATGGTCAGTTTTGATGTCTCCTCCCTATTCACGAATGTCCCCCTCAAAGAAACCTTAGAGCTAATCCAAGCTAAATTTCCTCCCGATATCTCAGCCCTATTTCAGTTTACAATGAACTCAGGCTATTTCGTTTGGCAGGAAAAATTCTACAAACAGATAGAGGGGACAGCCATGGGTTCACCACTTTCCCCACCCTTGGCCAACTTCTTCATGGAGATGTTTGAAGAGAAAGCCTTAAACTCAGCCCCACAAAAACCTACCATATGGCTTCGCTACGTTGATGATGTTTTCGCTATTTGGCCACATGGCCCGGATTCACTCCTCTCCTTCCTAACACACTTGAACAACCAACACCCTAGAATCAAATTCACCCTGGAAAAAGAGGAAAACAATAACCTCCCCTTCCTAGACACACTAGTCACCCGCCAACCTGATGGAACCTTGATTTTCTCAGTTTATAGAAAACCCACCCATACAGGCAGATACATTCACCAACAATCCCCCCCCCTCACAACAATATGGAGTTATTAAAACATTATTCAACAGGGCAAAAATAATTTGTTCTAATGATCAAGCCCTAACCACTGAACTAAATCACATCCGTGACACTTTCTCAGCCAACGGCTACCCCCTCCAAAAAATCCAAAAAATACTTAACCCAGTTATCCACAACCCACCACCCCCTCCCCTTCACAAAAAAGCTTACTCTAAATCTATCACGATTCCCTACATCAGAGGCACCTCGGAAAAAATCAATAAAATCCTAAAAAAACATGACTTGACCACTTGTTACAGACCACATAGAAAACTGGCATCCCTTATCCGCTCCACCAAAGACCAACCACTTCCCCTAGACCTACCTGGTGTATACCAGGTCCCTTGCAGCTGTAAACTGTCCTACTTTGGCCAAACAGGCAGGACAGCAAATATCAGAATCTCAGAACACAAGGATTACATCCGATTTTACCAGTACAGCCACTCTGGGCTTGCAGACCACGCTCTGGATACTCGCCACAGAATAAGATGGAAGAAAGCCACAGTAATACACCGCAGCAAGTTCAAGTATGAAAGACTATTCATGGAATCAGCCTCGGCCCTTAGGAACATGCCAAACCTCAACAAATTTGGATGCATGAAACTGCCCCAAATTTGGGAAACTTTTATCAGAAGAACTTCAGCCCAAAGGCCAAGAACTACCAATATAGCCCGCCAGGGGGCACCATCAGGACTTTAGGAAACGCTAGCTTCCTAGCTTCAGTCTCATTTGATGTTATTAATACTTGTGTGCACGTGTCTTGTAGTAAGTTCCCAAGAAGATGGCAATGTGACGTTCGCCGAAATATCGGAAAGTATATATTAAAGTTTATTTAATCTATATTTCTAGTATACGCTGTCAATTCCTTAAATATTAGTTATCATAATACAAACTTTGTGATATTAATTAAAGGTGAAAGATGTAATTTTTTTTGTAAAAAGGTTCTCTATAAGATATATGTTAGAGCATAATAATGAAGGATCGAAGTCCATTAACGACAACTTCGGATAAATTATATAGCCGACGGCAAATTGCTTATGTGCCAACTGCATGCGCACACTGTTTTTTTCCGGGAAGACGTGGCTATCGTAAGGAGCATTCCAGGAAGATAGGAATGAAGTAGGAGCCGGGCACAAAAAAAAGGAAAGTTTTGGGTGAAAGAGGGCGCTAGAGATACGAAGTATAAAACGGGTTTGTCCCCCCCCCCCGTTCAAGGCTTTTTAGGTTTCTTCATCTGGAATTGCTTGAGAATTTCTGGTGGAGTCAGGAAGAGTTTCAGTTCGAGATCTAGTCGATAGTGGGCAGCTATTCTCTGCTGTCGTTTCGCGATGTTGGGCGGAAGGAATAGACAAAGAAATATTAGGTACTTTTCTGAGTAAGCCTGAAGGAACTGGCCGCCACATACGTCCACGTGGATCGATTCAATCCATGCTGTTTCCAGTCGAGAATAAGGTGAAAGGACAGAACAATGAAGACCAAACCTAGCCCGTGAGTTAATCGCCAAGGACGAGATCGAACATTCGGATGGAAATTATAACGAAAGGATAGACGGAATAAGTTACAGGAATGTCTGTCTGTGTTCACTGGGCATCTACAGATGCCGTATGGTCACTCCGATGCTCGATGATGTTCCACACTAGGCCGCGCCATGTAGTCCTGTTGTTTGCCCTTCTGGCAACCTCAACTCTCTGAAGATCAGTCACTCCACACGTGCCATCCATCCATCTCATTGATGGTCTACCCCTGCCTCTTTTTTCCAGGAACTTTACCTTCTATTACTGTTCTGAGAAGTCCTCCTTCCATCCTTTCTAAAGTCCAAAATATTTTAACTTTCTTCTGTCAATATCCTTAAGGAGCCTTAATGTTCTACTAATCTTTTCTAACACCATTCATTTGTACGCCTTTCAGTGTATGATATCCTCAACAGCCTTCTCTAACACCACATTTCAAAAGCAGATATCCATTTCTTATCTGACTTCTTTAGGTTCCAAGTTTTGCATCCATAAGTCGCTGTTGGAAAAACATTGCATTTAAAATCCTCAACTTTGTTCCCATGGAGTTAGATCCATCCTTCAAGATTTTAGACAGGTCTCTGATTGTTGTTTTACCCATTCCTAACCTTTTTTTGACATCTTCTGAACAGCAATTCTTCACATTAATAATGGATCCCAGGTACTCAAACTTGCTGACTTCCTCAATTCTTTCTCCATTAAGATACATTTGTTTCTCAAGAGCTTCTCTGTTTGTTTTTCCTTTGAGAACCATGATCTTTGTCTTGCTAGAATTGAGTTGAAGTCCTCTGTTATTACTGATCTTGTTAACTTTGTCAAGAATTAGTCGTAGTTCTTCCATGTCATTACAAAGGAGTACTGTATCATCAGCGCCTCAGATTACTGATCAATCTACCTCCTATCGTAATTCCTGTCCTGAGCTCATCCAATGCTTCACGCATGATATCCTCTGCATATATACTAAACAAGTGAGGAGAAAGTAAACATCCTTGTCTAACTTCTTTCCCAACTTGAAGCCAGTCAGTCAATCCAACACCTGTTCTTACTGTGGCTTCTTGCTCCTTATACAAGTTGGCTATCAACCTGATAGTGTGTTGAGGAAAACCCATTCTTTTCATTCCTTCCCACAGTTTCACATGCTCAACACAATCAAAAGCTTTAGAGTAGTCTAAGAAACACATTACCAGAGGGAGTCTGAATTCTTTATATTTTTCTATGATCTGTCTAAGGCAAAGGATCTGATCTCTGGTGCCCCTACCCTTCCTAAAACTTGCTTGTTCCTCGGGCATCTCTGCCTCAGCTTTGGCCTCAATCCTATTTTGCATGATCTTTAATAAAATTTTGCTTGCATGAGATATCAAACTAATAGTTCTTTTAGTTTGATATCTCATGATTATATATTATATATATTTGATATTAGTTTGATATACAGGAATGTGGTAATATAAAACCTCTTTATAATTCTTCTGTTCAGAAAGAACGGAATAATGTGTTATGGAAGAAACGAGATGTTAGGTTATATAACTCTAAACTTGTAGGAAGGATTATAGTGAGATTTTAGATACCAATGTTTAGAACCTGATGGCTGTTTCTTCAGTATTTGTGTGAATGAGTAGTAGTTAATTTGCTATAAGTAATGATCTATAGAATTATCGATGTGAATGTTTTAAGAATATGTGTAAGTTAGTAGTGATATTTAAAGGATGCCAGCTAGAATTTTGTGTAGTGAAATGAGCCTATTCTTAGATGTGATATGTGAATTACAGTTGTTATGTCTAACCTTATAACTTGGGATAACTCTGTTTCTATTGAGTGTTTTTATTGTAAATGTGTAATCTTTAGAATCGAATAAATATATCTTGATTATCTTAACCTGTTTTGTGCCTTGATTTGAATCCAATGCACCGCTTGCTAATATTTGAATCTGAGCAGGAGTGAAATATATGACAGAGACCACGACTGCAATCTAAAAGTGTTTTAAGAGAGAGAGATAAAAAATTGATATGAGGAGTAATTAATAGATTGATTTACTTAGTATGTTTTTTGAGGGTTACTTCTTGGTGGAAAGGAATTTCTAACCTAGGGATCTGGCTGGTGCAGCTTGATCAAATAAATATTGCCAGAACCTGAATAGGAAGTAATTCCAGACCGTTATTGCTGAGGATCAGACTCTATTCAGAAGTCAATCCTTTGTCAATTTATTTAATATACGTAATCATTCTAAGAATCAGCCAAATTGTGTGGATAGATTTAACTGTGAAAAAGAAAAGTAAAAGCAGACCACAATATAACAATGGCACAGCCGAATGGATGTGATTAGGTCCCGAAAAAAATTAAGTAAATTGACCTATCACAGTGCGTTGGTCTTTGGTTCATATCAGGCAATCAGATATTTGTTGGAAATAGTAGAAAATTTGAGAAAATAATTTTATATTTCAGTGTAAGCTCTAGTACAAGTATGGCTCTCCCAACCAGTTCGGAGATGAACGATTCTGAATTTTTTCATATGATAAACCCACAGCAAGTATTCCCCCAGTTCTCTGGAGAGGAATCAGATGATGTGTTAACTTTTTTGGTTGTATTCAGGAGCTGAGAAAAATCAGTAGATGGAGTGATTTCCAACTCCTTGTTCTGCTACGCAGCAAACTAGCACAAGAGATTAAAGGATAACAAGTGTATATGACTTGAGAAGGACAGGGTGATCTGCGTAGCACAAGTTGTGAGGTAGCAGAGGCAGTTAGAAAGAATAGGAGATGCAGTTAGGAAGAATAGGAGAGGCGGTTAGAAAGAATAGGAGAGGCGGTTAGAAATAATAGGAGAGGCAGGTAGAAAGAATAGGAGAGACAGTTAGAAAAGAAGGAGAGGCAGTTAGAAAGGATGCAAAGCCCGCCTTCTTATCTAAGCATAAGTCAAAAAAAAAAAAAAAAACAGGCGAAAAGGAAAGGTAACTCCCAGAGGATTGAGGGATGTCTAAAAAGAAATTTTCTTGAAAAATTTTTTTTCTAGAAAGGGGAGACCTTTGTTACATACTATATGCAGCACTTTATTAAAGAAACAATTCATTCAGGATTTAACAAGTCAGAAAAATCAGCTGAGAGAAAAAACTTGTACTCAAGCAGAAGAAATAAAGTACTAACTGTAAATAGAAATAGAATTACCTCCTTTTAGTAGAATTGTAATACCATGTAAAGAACTTCGTGTATAAATTAGTGCTATATGAAATGCATCATGTATACAATGAATGGGTAAATTAGATGTAAACATTAGTCCAAAGGTCATGGGCAGGCTTGAGGCATTGGCAATCTCAAAAGTGATGCACATTCATTTCCTGGAAGACGCTGGTAGCGATCCTGCGATACGTCGAAGTTCCCGTGGACGAAGTGAGTAGAGGGCGGGAAAAAGATCACGGAAAGTAAGAGGGCACTATCGCGGCTAGTAACAGGGTGCTAAAAAGGGGGGGAAGTGAAGGGAGAATAAGAATTTCTGCCGGTACTAAAGCGTGAGATGTCGGCATATGCTGCCTTTGCTGAAAGTTCCGACAGAATACAATCGCGGACGTATATTATGAACCGGCAGCTAGAAATGAGGATGGCCCGAAACAGATTGAGAATAGAGAGGCTGATGACTATAGTGACCCACCAGGTGGATGCAGGCTTACGGAAGTATCGAAAGGTAATTCAAACAAAGAAGGACAGTTCAGACGGATCTGGAGATCCTTCCCCAAGAAATGGTAAAGTACAGATTTTGTTGTATAATTACCCAGTCAGTAAAAGGGAAAGATCATTGTAATGTAATAATCGAGTATGGACAGTATTTAAGAACTCAAAGTGATTATTTAGCAGTGGCTAATGTCCATAAGACAAATTGTTTGGAGTGATTATAGATGATTGTGACTAGTTTAATATGCAAGTAACATAGCAGGTAGAATATTGATTAGAAGTGTATAATGTGTATATTATGTGTGTTAAATCTCTAACTCAAAAAGAAGGATTTATTGTTCATGCATTAGAGTATTAATCCGTTTGATACAGTTCGATTTAGCATGTCATTGAACTAATTGAAAGTGAGATTGGTCTAAGTGTATATTATGTTTTTAGATTCCAATAAATATGTTTTTTCTTCTATACCTGAGTTTTGCCTGTGATATGAACCAAAACTACCACTCATTAATCTGAACCATAGGGGGGGGGGGGGATTGAAAGAAATGTATAACATGTTGTTATAAAGGTTACGACTGCAAACCAGAATTTACTTAGCCACAGTAAAGCGTTTGATTTATGAGTATAAGCATTAAATTTATTCACCTATGTGCACCAAGAGTCTGGAAAAGTCTCCCTTCTATTCTAAGATATTGGCTGGCGCAGCTTTAAAAAATAAATTTGTCAATATCTGAAGAGGCGATGGCCCCAGAAAGAAATTAGAGGATTCGTTTCTTTTAGCAAGGAATAACCTTTAACAGTCAAGGTAAGCACGTCAGTAAAATTAGGAATCGGCTAGAGATATAGAATTTACTTTCCTTATAGAATGAACCCGTAAGAAGTGATACAGATATTAGAGTCAGGGAAATTTTGCAAGTCTTGTAGTTATTGTAGAGAGGAAATTTCATAAAGGAAATAAATTATTTAAGGAAGAGCAAATATATAACACCACTCTCCATACAAAAAAGTCACTCCTTACCACCTCCATTCATGACTTTTAGGGTCAACCCCCTGTCCTTGCTTCTTTCTCTTGTTCTACCATATGAAAGAACTCCCTAATGTCAATCCTCTACTTTTCAACAGTTTAAATGTCTCAATCATATTACCTCTCCTTCTTATATCTGCCAAACTTTGCAGCCAACATTTCCTCAGTCTATCCTCATAACTAACAATGTACCGTCCTGATATCATTTTTATTATCTGCCTCTGCACACTTTCTAAGGTTAATTTATTCCCTTCAAATTATGGGGACCAAATATTAGCACAACAGTCCAGATTTTGTCTGATCAGGGATTTATAAAATGGAATCACAACTCTTGTATCTTTGCTGGTCAGCATCCTTCTCAGTATTGATGCAATCCTATGAGCTAAACTTATCACTTCTAAAATATGTCCATCAAACTTCAAATTTCTGTCAATTACTTTAAGGTCCCTTAGCTCCTCCAACAGAGTATGCCCTTTCATCATTGGATCGCAAACTTCAAAACCTTACATTCAGTTGCATTAATATTATTGATTAAATTGTTACAGTCTCAAATTACATTTTATTCATTGCTTCTATGCCTTTGCTCTTGAGAGCTCAAGCATGTCTTTATCTTAAGTGAGTAATTTCTCATGTTGTGGCTGAAACAAATGGCGGACACAGAGTGGGCCAGTTATTTCCGACACAACATACCTCATTAAGAACTACATCTGTGAAGTTATTGCCAAATCTAAAACATTAAAGCCTCTAGTTGCTTCAGTCGCATGCTGCTTCAGATATTTCTCTATAAAAAATTCTACAAACTCATTCTTCTTGTTCCTATACTCTATCTTCTCCTTCCATTCTATATCTCTGTAATTAAAGTCTCCCCATCAAGATCACCTCCATTTTACATGCCCAACTAATTTGCCTAAACATTTCACATTCATTTGCCAAATCTGTTGAGCTTATTCCAATCCTCCTGAAGGGCTACTGCATCAGCACTATTAGCAATAACCCTTCCCAGCTTCATATAATCTGCAAATAACCAAATATCTCTCTCTGCAATCCAGTGACAATGTCATTGATATAAGGGTTAAACAATACAGGTCCCAATACTGAGCCTTAAGGGATCCCACTTGTAACCTTCAGCTTCTTTGATATGGTTCCCTTAAAAACACAACTCTGTTATTTTCAGACAGCCAATTCATTAACCTGATATCCAATCTCATATGCTGTCACTTAAATATCAACTTATCATGTGGCGTCCTGTCAAATGCCTTTGTAAAATACAAAGCAATGGGAGTATATGCCTTTCTATCATCAACCCTTATAAAGGCAATTAAATTATTAAACAAGGGTGTCCCTTAACAAATCTATACTGACCCTAACAGATAACATTAACCTCATCTGCCCAACACTGCACATGAGCTCTCTAATTTATCTAAAATCTTCACAACTACAGAATAAATGAAAACTAGTCATCTACAGTTTTGACACTTCCATTCTACCACTCTTTTGACCATTATCTTTCACTCTTTCGGCACTTTTTATCATATCAAAACTTTCATTGAAAAGCCAAGTAAATGGAGCTGTGAGTTCCTTAACACATTCTTTTAAAACACGTGGTGAAATCCTATCCAACTTTATTGAATTCCAGAGAACTTAGCGTTTGTGACACTTCTCTTGCAGTTCCAAACCTGTGTGCTTTTAATTATGTATCTCATTCCCACTTTGAGCCTGTTATTGATAATGCAGAAAAATATCTTGTAGTCAGTATTAGATACAGAAATAGGTCTCCAGCTGCTGATTAAGGTGTGATCTCTATTAGGTTTTGGAATGAGGGTGGTATAGCTTGCTACAAATTCACTTGGTATGTGTTCTGACAAGAGAAAATAATTCAATAGTATAACTAGAATGGGAAGAATAAAATCCCAGGCCTCATGGTAAAGTTCTATCCCCAGACCATCAGGTCCTAGGGATTTTCTTGTTTGGCATTCTTTATAGGCTGTGGTAACTTCAGATGCTGTAATAAGTCTGTCAAGACCACCTTGGATATGAACAGGCAAGCCATTAATGTTCCAAGAGTGATAATTTCCCACAGTACTATTGTCTTCAAACAGGTTTTTGTAGTGTTTTTGAAAGGAGTCAAGGATGTCCTTAGTTGTGGACGTGTCTTCACCTCAATGCAAATTTGAGTGATAGGCCTTTCTTTGCAGAATTCACTGAATTGTTAATTGAAGAATGCAGCCAAAAGGTAATATGCCAACTGCTGCTGTATTGTTATTTTAAAATTTCTTTCTTCTACTTGTTTCTGCCTTTCCACTTCTATCTCTATGTTAATGTTTCAAATGATGTTGTTACATTCTATACCAGTGCAAACATAGCAAACAGTGCACTGGTTTCCTACAAATAAGTTTCTCTCTTATAACAGGTCTTTCAACTTTTTTTCTTTTGAAGAAAGCCCGTCCCTTTCCCCCTTCCATCATATTCTGTTTTACCACTTGCCTGAATTTTAACCACATTTCCCTATTCCAGGTAACATTATTTCAATTTGAATAGAGGTTTTGGAATTTGGTTGAAAAGTTCAACAGAAAATTTGGTGGAAGTCTCCATGGTCCAGAACTGATCTCTATTTGTTCCATGCAGTGGAATTTAAGTAGAACTGGATTGTGATCTGACATGATGATGCCAAGAAGTTTTATTTGAATTATCCTATTTATAAGGGAAGAAGAGATGTAAATTCGATCAAGATGAGTACCAATACCTTCATTCATGTATGTGTGAGCTTGGAGATTAGGATTCTGAATCCTCCATATGTCTTACTAGTTGAGCATTGTCGAGACATGTTTTTAACTGTGCATATCCCACTTTTCCACTCTTGGGTTGTCCTCCTATTTTGTCTGTGGGGTTTTCAACACAATTCCAGTCTCCAGCTGCTATGACATAGTGGGCACCAGATAAATATAGCTCCAATTCCTGGAATAATTTTCATCTAACTGCTCTATTGGATGGAACATAAACATTTATAAACCTTATTACACATTCACAGCATTTCCAGTCTGGATACTGAGTGGCCCTCAGCATCCACTGTTCTATCATACTGAACCTTTTCTTTCTTTACCATGCTCATCACCTTCCTAGCCTGCACTTTATATTCTTCATGGATTCGATCACCACCAATTGTCTTGTACCTTCTCGCATAGCATTTTCTTTTTCAACGCAGCTTGCTTGATTTCACTGCTCATCCATTTCACTCCTACTCTATTTACTTGTTTAACACTTGGTATGCAGTTATACATTGCTTGTGTGAGATACTGCCTAATGAATTTCCATGCACTGTCAACATCTTTCTGCTCAGCTCATCTACCCATTGTATCTACCTGCTTTATACTTCCACATATATCCATTTTTGGCAGTAACCTTTTCTTGTTTCACCACTACTCAAACAACTACTACCTCATAATCACTCTCACCAAAGAGTGATAGTATTAATACCTGTTATGTATTGGTATTTTCTTTAATGTTTATATTCTCTTTATTCCTTATTGTTTTTACTTCTTACTTGTACCAGGAGTTATTTCCGCCAAATTTATTTAATTTTAAATGACTGCGCGATTAATTCCTGATTCTTAGGTCTACTTCAATGACTATCACTATAATAATACTTGGTAACGGGAACACGTGGTATGCAGTCATGCCCCCCCCCCCCTTTTTCTTACACAAATGTTTCTCCCTTCACTTACACAGGTTCATAATTTTAACAAGTGGTAGGTCAGTCTCAGTTAACAGAACACACAAACTTTGATATAAAACAATGCACTTTAATACTACTAATTATAATATACATGAAAATCAAGCAATGCTAATAATATGCAAGAGATACATTCATGCACACATACAATGAGCTCATTCAATCTCTTACGTACTTCTTATAATACAGGGTTATACAATCATAACTCGGAAACATTATTCAATCATCGTTATTCCACTGATTTGCTCTAGGATTGAGTGATGCTCCTGTTATTATGTTAGTTCTGGCAATAATAAGTTATTCAAAATTCATACATGATATTTCGCTTAATCTTATTTATCACAAATCTCATGAGAGTCATTCTCCTTGCTATTAGATTTACGCAATTCATAGGTCCAATGTACAAAACTGTATTTTCAATCAGTGCACTTCATTTAACATTTCATTTCTTAAACTGTCTTATTAAAAGTTCATGTGTACATATTTTATAAGTCACAGCAGGAAAGTCACATCTAGATATTCAGTCCAAAAGGATCTATGAGTCGAGTCTAGTAGGGCTATGCCTAAGGTTTTCTTTTCCTTTCCCTTACAGCACTTCTTAAGCATATAGGTAAGAATTATTTGGCTTACCGATTAGTTTCCCTGGTTTTATGGCTATTCTTTCCTCGGATACGACAAAACTTCCTTGTCGTCTCCGCTGTCTTTCTTTGTTGAATCCTATGAAGTAGTTACATTGGTGGTAACTCACCAATGGCCCTGTCTGCTGGTTTCTTGTTGTACAATTGGAAGACGTACGTGATGAAACCAACTTCAACGTGGAGGGTTGCTGGAAACTGGCGTCAAGCATCCTCAGCCTTCACGGCCTTCTCACTCGCACACAGGAAAAAAAATGCAGGAAACAAGAGAGCGTTTGAAGAGCGTGCCACGCTTATATCATGCTAGCGAGCGCCCTCTCTCTCTATCGATGTCACTCTCAGCCGTCTTTGATTGGTCTTATAGGGTCACATTCTTTCCTCGGCGGCCTTCTTGACGGAACTCTTACTGCCGAGTTTACTGGATGACGTCACGGATTTTTTTGCTGAGTCATGGACTGATACGTAATGATGAGACCCTCTGCTGATTGGTTAACAACTCTGAAGTCACTTAACATAACTTTTCCTGTATTGGGCATGATTTATAACATAGCTTTTGGATTACATTACAATAATATTATTGATTAAATTGTTACAGTCTCAAATTACATTTTATTCATTGCTTCTATGCCTTTGCTCTTGAGAGCTCAAGCATGTCTTTATCTTAAGTGAGTAATTTCTCATGTTGTGGCTGAAACAAATGGCAGACACAGAGTGGGCCAGTTATTTCCGACACAACATACCTCATTAAGAACTACATCTGTGAAGTTATTGCCAAATCTAAAAGCTTCAGTTGCATGCTGCTTCAGATATTTCTCTATAAAAAATTCTACAAACTCATTCTTCTTGTTCCTATACTCTATCTTCTCCTTCCATTCTATATCTCTGTAATTAAAGTCTCCCCATCAGGATCACCTCCTTTTTACATGCCCAACTAATTTGCCTAAACATTTCACATTCAGTATTCTCTGCATTTCCTGACCTATAATAACATCCTCTCAGATATATCAGTTAACCAAAAAAAAAAAATGTTGGTGTGATTTTCGGTACAGTTCACTGCATTTACTTGTTTTATTTTGTAGTGGTTTGTACAGCACAGTTTTTATGTGTGTGATAAGGCACAGATATGCATCCGTCAATCATTGCGGTATAAGTTAGTATGTACTCTTTTTTTTTTTTTTTTTGTGACTTTGAACCCTTTTAAAATGTCAGTTGAACCTGGTGTAATTTGGGCTTGTTTGCTTTAGGAATTTAAACTTGGTTTGAATGCTTCAGAAGCATTGCATAAGATATGTGTGCGATTTGGAAAAGATGTGGTACTAGAACGTACTGCACAGAAATGGCTTAAATAATTTGTTTCTGGTGATGAATCACTTTAAGATACACCACATTCAGGAAATCCTCCATTATTGATAATAAAGAATTATGTACTGCTGCTGAAAATAATTCAAAATTAACATATCAAGAGAATAGCTGCCCACTATCGACTAGATCTCGAACTGGAACTCTTCCTGACTCCACCAGAAATTCTCCAGCAATTCCAGATGAAGAAACCTAAAAAGCCTTGAACAGGGGGGGGGGGACAAACCCGTTTTATACTTCGTATCTCTAGCGCCCTCTTTCACCCAAAACTTTCCTTTTTTTTTTTGCGCCCGGCTCCTACTTCATTCCTGTCTTCCTGGAATGCTCCTTACGATAGCCACTTCTTCCTGGAAAAAACAGTGTGTGCGTGCCGTTGGCATGTAAGCAATTTGCCGTCGGCTATATAATTTATCCGAAGTTGTCGTTAATGGACTTCGATCCTTCATTATTATGCTCTAACATATATCTTATAGAGAACCTTTTTACAAAAAAATTATAATTCTTTTCAAATTAGCATCTTTACACTTATTTAAGCATTTCCCCTATTAGTTTTTTTTTTCTTGTTAAATTCTGAATAAGATATTTCATTTTAAAATATTTTCATTCAAAATTCAACAGTGGTTGAACCATGGAACCCATTTCCTGATAGAGTGGTGAGAGCACAATCAGTGAGTAAGTTTAAGGAATGGTATGATAGACTTTCTATTGTTTAAGTTGGGCCTCCCATGATTAGTCTTACGAGGTGGTGGTGAGTTATAAAAATAATAATGAAATTCACATGTGAATTTCATAAGAGCTATTCACTAAATGAACATCTTGAATACAAACTGTTTCATTTGTATTGTTGATTTTATTGAATTTATTATTTTTTTATGTTAATAATTTTAGTTGCAGTGAATCAGAAATGATAAAATCATTCATAAATAAACATAATTTTATTCATTAATTACATACCTAACTGTTAGCAACTTGCAAAAATTGCCTGAATATATTATCATAAGCAATCAATGAACAGTTAAATAAACAGCTATCCAAATTTTAATGAACATCTATATTATAATTTATTAAGCCAATCTAATGTTATTAATAAATAAAATATAAAATAAAAAATATATCCAATTATTAATTTTACTCATTTGAAGAATCATGTGATTGTGATGTGGTTTGTGAAAACAATAACTTTTTTTAACTTCTCTCATTTACCTTACACTTTCCTTTTTAATATATTTATAGGTATATTATTTTATCATCATCATCATCAAATTCCTGCCATGTACCCTCAAGGGGTGTACAGGATATGATAGTACTGCATGAAAAAAATTACATCATTACTAACTTCCTATCTACAATTTTCCTCCAAATCAGTCTGTTACCTGTCAAGACTCCAACATTATAAGATCCTATATTTCTATCGTCTAAAGCACTCTGTACTGTATCAATCCACCTATATCTTGGTCTTCCTCTGGGTCGTATTGCTGCCAACCTGGCAGAGAACACTTGTTTTGCTAATCTTTCTTTGTTCATTCTATTTAAGTCACCATACCACCTGAGATTACCTCTGCTAATGCATTCCTGGATGTTGACAATGTCAAGTTCTTTCCTAATATCCTCATTTTTGATATGATATTGCCATTGATGCCATGTGTTCACATCTATAATCTTTCTCAGGACTCTCATATCTGCGGTCTCTAGTCTTTGGTCAAGTGTTTTACTTCTGACGCAGCTCTCAGATCCATAAGTTAAAACTGGTTTGAACACTGTCTTGTATACAGATAATTTAGTGTTCCGACTAATTTCCCTCTTATTCCATATGAATTTATTCAGTTGACTTCCCACCATACCAGCTTTGCTGATTCTGTTGTCTATTTCCATATTTAATTTACCATCTTCAGTAAAAATCGTGCCTAAATAGCTGAAATGTTTTACTTGTTACACAGGTTCTCCATTCACAACACAGTTGATATTTTCAATGATTCTGCCTATTTTCATTGTCTTTGTCTTTTTATTGCTGACCTTCATACCATATCTATTACAACAGCTATTCAATTTAGTCAGAGAATCTTGCAGACTTGTAGCGAATTTATTTAGAAGTATAACATCATCTGCATAAAGCAAAGAGCTGACATTAACATCTCCAATTTTGATATCATGTTTAATACCACTTTCCTGCATAATCATCATCAAATTCCTGCCATGTACCCTCAAGGGGTGTACAGGATATGATAGTACTACATGAAAAAAATTACATCATTATTAATTTCCTATCTACAATTTTCCTCCAAATCAGTCTGTTACTTGTCAAGACTCCAACATTATGAGATCTTAAATTTCTATCATCTAAAACATTTTGTACCGTATCAATCCACCTATATCTTGGTCTTCCTCTGGGTTGTTTTGCTGCCAACCTGGAAGAGAACACTTGTTTTGCTAATCTTTCCTCACCCATTCTGTTTAAGTGACCATACCACCTGAGATTAGCTTTGCTAACGCATTCCTGGATGCTGACATTGTCAAGTTCTTTCCTAATATCCTTGTTTTTAATATGATATTGCCATTGATACCATCTGTTCACGCCTATAATCTTTCTCAGGACTCTATCTGTGGTCTCTGGTCTTTGGTCAAGTGTTTTACTTCTGACACAGCTCTCAGATCCATAAGTTAAAACTGGTTTGAACACTGTCTTGTATACAGCTAATTTAGTGTTCCGACTAATTTCTCTCTTATTCCATATGAATTTATTCAGTTGACTTCCCACCATACCAGCTTTGCTGATTCTGTTGTCTATTTCCATATTTAATTTACCATCTTCAGTAAAAATCGTGCCTAAATAGCTGAAATGTTTTACTTGTTCCACAGGTTCTACATTCACAACACAGTTGACATTTTTAATAATTCTGCCTATTTTCATTGTCTTTGTCTTTTTATTGCTGACCTTCATACCATATCTATTACAACAGCTATTCAATTTAGTCAGAGAATCCTTCAGACTTGTAGCAGATTTATTTAGAAGTATGACATCATCCGCATAAAGCAAAGAGCTGACATTAACATCTCCAATTTTGATATCATGTTTAATACCACTTTCCTTCATAATGTGATCCATATAGATAATGAATAACAGAGGGGATAATGTACATCCTTATCTCACACCAGATTTAACATTAAACCATCTTACTGTACTTCCTTCAATTCTAACTGCTGACTTACAACTCAAATAAAGACTAAGTATTGCTTGATATAATGCCCCATTCACACCATATAACTGCAGCGTATTGAATAGCTTCTCTCTTGGCATCCTGTCATATGCCTTTTCCAGATCGACAAAACTTAAATATAGATCTCTGTTATATTCCCATGCTTTCTCGACTATTTGTCGTAAAGTGAAGATCTGATCCTGACAGCCTCTATTTGGCCTGAATCCAGCTTGTTCTTCACCAAGCTTTTATTCCACAATTCTTCTCAACTGTTTCTCAAGTATACTTGCATAGATCTTGCCAGGAACACTTAGTAGGGAAATACCTCTGTAATTTTCACATGCAGTTTTATTTCCCTTTTTATATATGGGTACTATGAGAGCTCTACTCCAATCATCGGGAATTCGTCCCTCTGTCCAGGCTTTCTGAACTATGCAGTGCAGCCACTGTAAGACTTTTATACCACCATACTTGAGCATTTCTGGTCGAATATCATCTACTCCTGCTGCCTTTCCATATTTCAAGCCTTTGATGGCTTTTTCTACTTCAAGTATGCATATGTATTCCTGACTGCATGCCTGGTCAGTGTTTTTTACCACTGTGCTGTCATCACTGCTTGTTTCATTTAGCAGTTTTTCAAAGTAATTACTCCATACTTCAAGGATATCTTTTTCTCCCGTTTTCATGTCACCTTTATCATCTCTAATTCCTTTTACAGCACTCTTTCTTCCATTGTTAAGCTTCTTCAACAACCTCCAGAATATTTTGCCGCCTTCTTGATATTTATTTTCTATATTCTTGCCAAAATCCTCCCATGACTTTTGTTTAGCTAGTTTTACACAGTGTTTAGCATTCTCGCATTTGTCTCTATATTCTCTAAGAGCACAAGCTGACTTATTTGACAGTAACTTTTGTTATGCTTTCTTCTTTTCCTTCATTGCCTCTTTAACTTTCTGTGTCCACCAGGGAGTTCTCATTTTTTTTATCCTTACAGACAACCTCACCACATGCCTCTCTGGCAGAATCAATCAATGTTTTCTTCAGAGTTTGCCACTGAATCTCCAAGGTTTGATTCCTGTTCTGAAACTCTTTCATTTTTTCTTCAATAATCTTTGTGTATTTTAGTCTACAGTTCACATCTGAGAGCTGCTCAACTTTTATTCGCTTTAAAACTTTCTTACATGTTATTCTTTTCATTATGAAATTAATTTTATCCTGCTCAAGACTAAATAGTGATCACTTCCAATTTCAAATCCTCTGTACACTTTGGTGTCCTGCACCAAGCAGAAAACATCACTATCAACAATAACATAGTCAATGAGACTTTTCTTATTCCTAGCCTCTTCTCTCCATGTGAATTTGTGCACATTTTTATGTTGGAACATGGTTTTAATAATAACCAGTCCATGTCCTGAGCAAAAATCCAACAGCAATTTGCCATTATTATTATTAGCTTTTCTATTTTCTCCAAATTTTCCCAAAATATTTTTGTATGTCTGACAATCATTTCCTACTCTGCTATTTAGATCCCCAACAAGGACCAACTTTTCCTTTTTCATTGTGTCAGTTGCTTTTTCTAAAGCATCAAAAAATTCCTCCACTTCTACCTTAGTAGAACCTTCTGTGGGACCATAGGCACAAATAAGTCTCATTGTCCAATTCCCCATTCTGATATTTGCCTACATCACTCTACTTGTGACTGCCTGCCATTCAAGAAGATTAACCTCATATTTTGTGTTGAATATTATGGCTACTCCTTCTTTTCCTTGATTGTGATTTCCTGAATATAACATTTTGTATTTATTGCTCAGAAAGATCTCACCAGTTTTGGTCTTTTTTGTTTCAGTCACTCCTACTATGTCGATCTGGTACTTATCTAATTCCTCAGCTAGCTCCATTTCTTTGCCATTCAGGCTTCTTATGTTGATAGTATCGATCTTTAACTCTGGTGATGTTGAGTTGGGGTTTATTTTCAGATTTGTTCCAGTAACTGACTTTTCGCTGTGCGCCCTGGTTCCCTGGCGAAAACAACGGGGGCCTTGTTTAACCCGGCGACTCCCCAGCCGGCATGAAATTTTGTCATGTTGTACCATCATTTTCTATATTTTGGTTTAACCAATAAGAATACAATTTGTTCGGCTAAATCCCAAATTGCCAGCCCATCCTCGTCTGTTCAGTATCCAAGTAGATACCCAACAGGGTGCACCACGAGGTGAGGATTGGACATTAGGTCAGAAGCCCTGGTTGGTTCTCTACATTCCCTTAAAGGCTATGTGGAGGTCTCATCTCAGTTATACAACTTTGACCCTTGAGCACCCCGTATATTATTTTAATATATTATTATTATTATCATCCAAGACCTCATGGAGTCAAAGCCTCATCTGGGAGGCCCTTTTATCACACACACAGCTTATTATACCGTGCTTTGAACACATTCAAACTCCCTGCAGACACCACACTCTCAGGCAAGGCATTCCAATCATTTACAACTCTGCACGAAAAAAACCTGCCTCTCACTCCCCTACTCACACCTTCTTTATACAGTTTTCAGGGATGACCTCTGGTTCTCCCCCGATCTCCCACTATTTTCTGTAGAACTTCTCCAGCATTGATCCTATAACAACCCCTTACCAACTTATAGGTCTCTATCATATCTCCCCTCTTCCTCCTGTCCACCAGACTCTGCAAATTGCATCTCCTCAATCTTTCCTCATACTCGACATTCCAGAGGTAACTATATTTATAGGTATATGGTACATAATAATACTGTATATTACTATTATTTAGCAGCCACAAATATATCATAAAGTATGAGCTGCAGGAAATTTTAAGAGCAATTAAAGGATGCACAAAATTGGACCATATAAAAAAAAAGGAAGGCATCAGAAAAGAGCTAGATATTTACAACGTAAATGAAAAGATCAAGAATGGAAAGAGCATCTGTTTAGGATGGAAATATATTTATTTACCTCTTTTGGTAGCTGATATCTTAGAGAGAGAGACCAGTTGCAAGATGTAAAGACCATTAAAACCAGAACAGGCAAATGCCTAATCTTTGAAGAGAAGAAGAAGAAGAACAAATTCATCTAGCTACTCACAAAATGAACAAATGAATGCTGAATAGCTGAACAAATGATATGCAGTTGCACAATAGGGTGCAACACAAGTCTTGAATAGTGGGCTGTTCAACATCACTCTTGATGTCGTGTGCCTAGCCAAGCACATTTGTTATGTTTTTGTGTGTGTGTTTCACTGCATTTTCCCAGCTCATTTGAGAAACAATTTTATTAATGACTATTTTCCAAACAAAATGAAGTGTGAATGTTTTTTTTAAAAAAAAATCAGATATTTAGTCCCATTTGCATGTCAGCCCACTGGACCAGTCTGTAACTGGGTGGTATGCAGTTAGAAATGCCTTAGAAACAGACCAAACTATAAGATCTGACAATACTGAAGTCTTGACAGGACAGGTTAATTTGTAGGAAAATAGTTGATAAGAAGTGATAATAATGTAAACTTTTCATGTAGTATCATGTACACTCTCAAGAGTATATATCAGGAATTTGAAGAGATTTATGATGAAAATAATCTGTGAAAACACAGACAAAGTCATAATCGAAATAACATTAAATTTTGACTAAAAGTTGATAATGAAATAAACAGAATGTATAAATAGTAACAGTAATGTGACACTGAATGTTGCTGGACAGAACTGGGATTCTCTCTGAGAACAGATCCTGACTTTCTGTTATTATATTATATTATATGTATATTTGATACAACAGATTTATTATTATTATTATTAAGACATACCTTCAGGGAGGCAGAGACTCATCGAGGGAGGCCACGTACTGCACACACCAGCTATCATACTTATTCTTGAATTCATTCACACTGCTTGCACTCAGAACATCCAAAGGCAATCCATTCCCACGTACCACCCTCTGAGAGAAAAATCTAGCCCTCACACCCTTCTTGGTGGCCTTCATTCTCATCTTCCAAGGATGCCCTCTCGTCTTTTCCCCACCCTCCATAAATTGAAAAATTCCATCAATTGAAATCCTGTATGACCCTTTCCGAAATTTGTAAGTCTCGATCATATCACCCCCTCTTTCTCCTGTTTGCTAGTGTCTGCAGTCTACAAATTCTCAATATGTCTTCATAATCAGTATTCCACAATCCTGATATCATTTTTAACACTCTCTTTTGAACTCTCTCCAGTATATCAGAATCACAATGGAAACCAGGAGACCAGACCAGAGATCAGATTTACTAAGCAATATGGCATAATTAAAGAAATTTTAATGACTGGATTTCTGTATTTCTCTTTTCATGTTATGCACCAGATGAAGTTTTCTAAGAAGACGAAAATAGTTGTGCATTCAAATAATAAATAGTTTTATCTATTTTGGTATCGCTCACATTCCAGTCATTAAATTCTTTAATTTTTTCTTATTTTTAGTTAAAAAAAAACAAAAAAACTTATGCACAAAAGTTCAACTGACGTTAATTAAGGTGTGGACTGTGTTCATGCTGAGCCTTTAGATTCATTGTGATTGTTAAATGCAAAAATTACAAGATTTGATGAAAAGAACAAAGTCAGTTTAAGGATTGTTGTTGACAGGGTTCTAGGCCATAAATGAGCAGGAAAGGATATTTTCCCCTACATCCCCCCCCCCTGGGGAGATGATAATGTTGCTCATAGTCTGGAAACTGGATTGTGATGTTGTCTTGCTCAGCCACCAGATTCATTTTATTCCATTGTTGCTGAAAGAAGTGTATGGTATTGTTTTTATTGTGATGATGATTATGCTTGTGGGGAAGATGGCTTCTCACCTTTTGTTTAAAAGCTGCAAGAATATGGTCAGTTACATCTCTCACTGAATAGCTCCTGCTGCTTGCTCTAGTTGTATTGAAGTTAAAGGCTCTATATCACTGCTTTTGCAGTAATGAAGAAATGGCTACATAGTGGGTGGCTTCTCTGCCATGCACAGGCTAGGTTCAAGTATTCTTCTTCTGAATGGAGCTGGCTAAGGTTAGAGCTACAGTTTCCCAAGCTAAACAGATAAGTTTGCTGCTAACAGGACACTCGAAGTAGACTTAAGGAATTGTTCTGGTTTTCTTCCACAATAGGTAATTCTCTGATAATTCTGAATGAAGCTCCATTTAATGGATGTTTGCTGAGATGATGGATTCTCTGAAGCTGCTTGCTGTGTTCTTTGGATTAGAAAGGCATACACCTAGTGCATGTTGGACAAATTGAGTGTCACCATTGTATTACCAGTTTTGCAAGAGATATATAGGTGTCGAATTTCCTGCTGTTGGTTTTCAAAGGCATTCAGATGCAATTTATGGCATGGCTATCTGAACTGCATATTGATGGCATCCATCTATTCAGCTTAACTCCTATATTCAAGGGTTGTTAGGGTTTGGGAACAGGGCAATCTGAGGTTTGGAGATAAAATGTTTGCTATGATTTTCACACCATGCCAACTTCATGAAAGGAAGAAAAGCTGTTTGTTGTGGTGGGATTTCTTATCATGTTATTGTGGAAGAAAGGCTCTTTGAGTATTTCAGAAATTTACATGTCTGAAAAGTCCCAAGAATGGCAACAGAACATGTTGCCATTCTTGGGACAGAATAGACCTCTGATGGCAGGAGAGATTTTGTTCCATTGTATTTTTATGTGGTTTTTCACAATATTGCCTATTTATGAAAAACGGGGTACAAAAAGTTGTTACTTTATAGTCAACTGATATTAAGCCTTCATCTCTCTCTTAAGAAGAGGAAGAGGATAGTTTGGTGTAGGAGAGCCAACTGCTTTTGTTCCATGTAATTCAGTAGATTTCAGATTATGTTTTTTTAATGAGCTACAATGTTCAGCACATGCCAGAGCACACTTGATTAATGATTATTTCTCTTCCTCTTATAGATGCAGTGGCTCATATGAAGTTCCATTTTGCTAATATTTATTTGGAACATTGGATTAGTGTATCCTGGTTTCTGTTTGCATAGAAATGTGTGTTTCCAAGGTAGATTCCAAGATATTTGTTTTCCTCACAAGACCAGTGGTCTGGCATAGGTGATTCAGTTCTGTCTTTTCAGTTTCTTCATCATCTCCTGTAGTTTTGTGCAGATTTAACTTTGCTCCTGGAGCTGTTTAGTACAATTGATATGCTGTTTGTATTCATGAAAAGTCGTCCTCCTCACGAACTTCTATGATAACATCACTGGTACAAGCTGTCAAGTCAAAGTCAGTATTTAATAGGAAGGAGTCAAAGAATGAGTTTCTCTTAGATTTAATCTTTTAAATCATTTAATCTTCACAGGAAAGGCTCTATGGCAATTATGTGAAGTATGCCAGATAGTAGGCAGCCTTGTTTTATTCCCCTCTGGTATGGAAAAGCTACAGTGAGTCTGTTTACTTTCAGGCAGAAGTGAGCATTGGAATATAGCAGCTTTATTGCATTAATGATGTTGGGTCCAAACCATATGCATGTAAATATTTAAACAAGTAGGCATGTTCAATTTAGTCAAAGACCTTCTTGTGGTAGAGTGTTATAAGGCTCTTGCTCTCATTTTTTACGTTGGCAAGACTTATAAGATCTCTTAAGTGTACATTGTTGTGGATCGATGTGTTTGGAATGACATAGCCCTAGTGTTTGTCTGTAATCTCCTCTAGTGCAAGTCTAATCCTGTTAGCCATGACTTAAGTATTATTCTGCAATCAGTATTGATAATGAAGACGGACTGCCAGTTTTCCAGTTTGGTGAGATCACCATTATTTGGGAGGAATTGATGATTGATATCATTCTCCTAGAGAAGCAATTAGGGAATGCTTCAATGTATACTCTGTACAGAAGCAGCTTAGTTGCTCCCAGAAGTGTGATAAAATTCATTTGTGAGGTCATGTATCATCCCTGGAGACTTACCTTTTGGCAAGCAGTTTCAGGCTTTTGTCAGGTTATGTAGCATGATTGGTAGTTCAGTTTTGTGCTTTAAACTGATTCAATGTGTCTACATTCACAACACACTCAGGCAATGCATTCCACTCACCAGCCACTCTCCATGCAAAGAGCCTGTTCCTTACTCCTCTGCTCACATCCTCCTTATAAAGTTTCCAGCAGTGGCCTCTTGCTGTACCCCCTCCCTTCTCATTCTATGAAAAATCTCTTCCATGTCGACCTAATAACAACCTCTTACTAGCTTATATGTCTCAATCATATCCCCCCCCTCTTCCTCCTGTTCACGAGGTTTTGCAATTTACATTCTCTCAATTTGTCCTCATAATTACCCACATTCTAAAGACCACTGACAACCTTTGTGAATCTTCTCTGGATCCTTTTCAACATATCCTCATCACCATGAAAACCGGTAACCATATCTGCGTACATTAATCCATATGAGGTCTGATCAAGGCTTTATACAATGGCATTATAACCTCTTTATTTCTTCATGTCAGGATCCTTTTGCATCATTGCCATTATTCAATGTGATGTCTTCACAACTTGTGCAAAGTGGCTCATGAATTATAGGTCCTTGTCCACCATCACTCCTAGATCTCATCTCCTCTACTTCATTTAAAGTTTCCCTATCAAGCGTGTACTTTGCATCCCATTGTTCATTACCAATCTCAAAACCTTATACTTTGCAACATTGAACTGACACTTTTGCTTACATGCCCATTCATGCAATCTATTTCAGTCCTCTTGTAAGGTCATAACATCTGCTTGACTCTGCATTGCTCTCCCGAGTTTTGCAACAGCTGCATATCACTAGTTAAACCCATCCCACTGTCATTAACATACAAATTGAACAACAATAGTCTCAAAACTAACCATTATAGTACACCACTAGTTACCTTCCTCTTTTGGGATAATACACCCCATTATACAACTTTCTGATACTTAACTGGCAGCCATTCACTGATTCAACTGAGAAGTCTGTTATCCAATCCCATCTGTTTTAATTTATTTAAGAGCTTGTCATGTGGCAGTCTATCAAAAGCCTTTGTAAAATCCAAGTGCACCATTGTATATGCATCTCTCCTGTCCAAGGTATTTGTCACCTTGTTATAGTACATCAGTAAGTTAATGAAACACAATCTCCCTTTAACAAATCCATGCTGATAACTGCAGAGAATACTGCTGTTATAAACCCATTTCTGTATACTAGTTCTCACCAATCTCTTCAGTATCTTCACCACAACTCCAGATATACAGATTGGCTTATAATTTGAAACTATATCCTTATCACTACCTTTATGCAGTGAAATAATTTTACCCTACTTTCACTCCCTTGAAACCTGTGCTGTTACAACACTCTTATTAAACAGGCATGCCAATTCCCTGGAACATTCCCCTTAAGAGGCATAGTGATATGTCATCAAATCTTATCACCTTATTGACATCATGTTTGTTTATTTCCTCAGGTAACTACCGCTCACTCACAATTAAGCCATCCTTGTCCTGTGTCTTCTACACTTAAGTTCCTCATGATTCCACCCTGATCAGGGTGAAATACCATTATAAATTGATCACTGAATACCTCAACAATGTCTTCTGCAGCAGTAACCATTCCACCACTTTCATCTATGAACTTCATCTTACCATGATCATTGTTCCTTCCACTTGCCACATATCTAAAAAAAACTTGAGGGTTTTTCTTTGCACTTGCCAATTTCTGCTCATACTCTACTTTTGTTTTCCTTACTGAGTCACTCTCCTGGCTTATTCTTTATATTCTTCAAGTGAATGACTTACCTTTATTCATCTTGTATTTCCTCCAAAGTACTTTCTTTTTCCAGATTTCATGCTTACGCTTCACATTTATCCATTTTAACCTATCTTATTCAGCCTTTTGGCCTTCGGAATACATTCACATATTGATGCTGTTATGTATTTCTTTGTCAGTTCCCATGCAGCATTTATATCCTTACCACTCAACTCCTCATTCCATGTTATAGCTCCAAGCCATCTCCTAAGCTTGTCATAATCATCAGCCTTATGATTCCACATATATATCCTGTCCTCACTAAAGTCTTCATATGACTAGCAACAACACAGGTGATTACTTCATGATCACTTTCATCAACTGGAGGAAAGTGTGAAACCCCTCTCACAATTACATCCTCTGATGAAATGATCAGATCTAGAACTTTCGAACCTTGTGTGTCTCCTTTACATGCAGCTTGAGATAGTTATCTCTCAAGAACTTGAGAAATCCATTTTCCTTATTCCCAAATGCTGTCTCATCATTCCAATCTGTACAGCCATTAAAATTAAAATAAAATCACCCATAAGAGTTCCCATCTTATATTCACTAATCCTAGTTGTTTATACATTTCTTCATCACCACCCTTGACATTCCCAGGCCTATAGCAACATCCAACTAAATATGTCTTCCTCTCAACCTCCATACACCAAACTTCCTCATAACTATAGCCACTGTTTCTCTCTTTCATGGCTGCCGTATGTGGACATAATTCCCCTGCTATCAACAGTACTTCTCCTCCCTTCTTGTCCTTTCTATCCTTGCGAAAAATACTGTATCCTTCCATTTCTATTTCTGTTAGAATATTATTATTATTACTATTGTATTATTATTACGTAACACCTCCAGGGAGTCCAAAGGCTCATCGTGGGAGGGCACCTACTCTACAACTCTCCATTTCCCACCAATTCACCAACTGCAATTATCTTCATCATCTACACCTATGCCATCTACCGGTGACCACCACCACTAGTATTTTCACAGATAATCACAAACATCCATGCCCACGGTGGGATTTGAATCCACTGCCTTTTTGGCTGGAGAGCAGATATGCTAACCACTCGGCCAACCAGGCTAGCAGGTTGAATGAATATAATCTTCATTTAACCATGTTTCACTTATTCCAGTGATCTGTGGGCAAATAAACTGAATCAGCAAAATCATTTCTTTTACCTTATTTCTGATTCTGCTGGTATTTGTAAACAAACACAGTAATTTATTTTTAGGTCTATAACCAGTCCTATTCAAGCCACTTTGTTGTGATTTCCACACCACACCTGCCCAACCACTTACTGCATATATCTGCTCAGTCTCAACTTCCCCACCTATATCACAATATACTTCATCTTCATGCACACATTCACTGCCACTTTCAACTTCCACTGTCCTTGTCCACCTGGGTTACCCCCGTTTCTCTGTTCCTCTTGAATTCCCATTCTCTCTCTTCATCTCTCACACTACTACTATTTCCACTGCCAAGCAGTTCTGTCTCTTCAATACCACTCTCCTGATTTTTCCCTTCATATCTTTGTTCTGATCTCTTGCACGCATTACATGCTGTACTTCCGTTCAGCAATACTTTGTCCGGTGAACTCACTCCTAAGTCATTGAAATGCAACTCATCACACCTGTATAATTTTATTCTTCACTCAAACTTCCCTGAAAAATCTTTCCTTTTTTGTATGCTGATGACATGACTAATGGATGGTTTGCTGTTGTTGAGTCCATTGATTAGGCAGTAGATCCTTCTTCCGAAATTCACAGTTTTTCTTCCTTTTTTTTTTCTCCTGGCCAGAAGATTTTTCATTTGTTCTATATGAGTTATTACCCCACTGATATTTATGTAGTCGTATATTGTGAACAGTTTTTGTGATGTGCCGCAAACTCTCTTGAAAAAGCTGCTCTGCTAATAGCAGAGCAGCTTTCTCAAGAGTTTGTTTTCCACATACAGCCTTTCTGTATGTGGAAAACCAACATTCTCCTCATCATCTGATGACTTGGGGAGATTGAGCTCTTTCCCCCCTCTTTTGGCTGTGGGAGTGATGTCACTTGAGTATGATGCTGTTTATGTTGTGCATGATCACTGGTTATATTTTGGTTGTTTGATTAATGTTTTCTGATGTTAGTTGTAAATTTCATTTCTTCTGCCACTTCTTTACTTTGCTGTGGTGCTCTTATGGTTGTTTGTCAGGTCTCACTTTTATTTCTCTGATGTTGCTTTGAGCTGGTGCGTGCGTGGCAGCCTTCTATCAAAGGTGGAATTTTGTGAGTTCTTCCACCTCAGCAGCAGTACTTCCACCAGCAGTACTGGTGGAAGTACTGCTGCTGCACATCCTATTGATGTGCAGCAGCAGTACATGGGGTTATTTAAAGCAACTATATTTGCATGGGAAGGATAAATTACTGATCTTTGCCTGCTGTCATGAGTAGTGCCTTTCCATGGTTGTCAGAATCTTGCAACCCTTGACTACCATATTTACTCGAATATAACTCGTCCTCACATATATCTCACATCCCTGATTTTACTTTACAAAAAAAAAAAAAAATTTAAACGTTTCACATATAATTCAACATTAAAAAAAGTTTATAACTTTTAGAAATAGATAGTGAATGTTGTTATGGCAGTTTCAGATATTTTGGAATTCGGTTGAAGAGAATCAGCATTTCAACTCAACAATCGTTGGTTTGTCATTGAGTCATGATTTTTTATTAATACCCCTCCAATCGTATGCATAGAGACAGAGGCAACCAGTAGACGAAATGTGGGAGTTGAGAGCATTGACTTCTACTTGAGCTTGGATTGCGTGAGGGGGGATTAAGAGATTTGCATGGGATTATTTCCACTTCTCATGATTGTTGTCCCAAGTTCTCAAATTCCAGTTGCACCATTTTGTGCAACTGGATTTTGAGAACTTGGGACATGATTTTGCCCAGAAATTGACTTTAAGAAGCATTGTCACAAAAGATTCAAATATATCGCATGATGAATATGAGCGGCCGGTTGCATAAATAACGTTGATAATAAAAATTTAAATGCATTCATTTCATAAACAGTGTGAGCAAGTATAAATTATAATGAATACTGAGGATTTAATTATAAATGTCATTTTAGTTTTTTAAATCCTAAAAAACTTTAATTTCTGAAAATTCCCACATATATCTCACACTGTGATTTTTTAACTTTCATTTTGTGGATAAAAGCGCAAGTTATATTTGAGTAAATATGGTAACTGCTGCTGAACTAGAGTGGGTGACTGCTGCTGGTGGTGAAACATGAATGCTGATTGTTGTTATGCTCGCTGAGTTTTTACTGGCCATAGCTTTTAGCAAATTCAGGGAAGCATAGGCTACTACCCAGAACTCTAAGGGCATACATTTATAGCAGTGACAATGGAATTTTTTTAAAAAAAAACTCAACGTTAACTAACTTCACATATTTAAAAAATCAATTTTATAACATGGTAAATCTAGTTTATATGAGGGCAGTCTGAAAAGTTCTCGGCCTCGCCCATAAATGGCAACACTATCGGCAAGATTTTTTTTTTTTAAGTTGGTACATCTGTCATAAGCATCCATGTGAAATTGCAAGTCATTCTATCAAATAGTTTGTTTTATACAGCTGTCTGAAGCAAAGTGTTGATGGAAGTGTCGGTTGAAGAGAATCAGATTGAAATGGACAAAATTTAGTTTCCTGCAGTTATAAAATTCTTTGAAAGAAGGTTTAAACCAAAAGAAATTCATACGAAGTCCATAAAAGATATTGGCACTCTTCTCCTTCATTTTCGACAATTAAGAAACGGGCTGCCAAGTTTAAACGTGGTCATACCAGCCTTGAAGATGATCCACATGAAGCACTTCCAAATGTCCAAAAAAGTGTAGCAAAACCAGAAAGCATTGATCAAGTGCATGATATTGTATTGGATGACCGACGAGTCAAGGGTAAAATGCGTGAAATTGCTGAGACTTATAGGCATTGCAAATGAATGTGTAGGATATATTTTGCATGAAGAATTGCAAATAAAAAAGCTTTGTGCAAGATGGGTGCTGTGCTTGCTCGCAGCAGATCAAAAACGCACTCGCATGAAAATCTCTGAACAGTGCTTGGAATGTTTTAACAAGAATAAAACTGATTTTGTACTTTGATTTATTACTGTGGATGAGGCTTGGATTCGCCATTACACACCGGAATCCAAACAGCAGTCAAAACAGTGGACAGAAGCCGGTTGTTCAATGACAAAGAAGACAATGTCATTTCCATCAGCAGGAATGGTCCTGACATCGGTGTTTTGGGATGCTAAAGGCATTTTGTTTATTAATTATCTTGAAAATGGTAAAACAATAACTGGGGAATATTATTCCAATCTTTTAACAAGAAGACGAAAAAATTTGTGAGAAAAGAAAAAAAAAATCATCTTTCATTAGGACAATGCACTTGCCCACAAAGGTGTTTTGTCAGTGGGAAAATTAAGAGATCTGCACTATGAATTGTTGGAACATCCACCCTATTCCCCAGATTTGGCTTCCTCTGACTTCTATCTCTTCCCAAACCTAAAACTCTTCCTCGCTGGTCAGCATTTTTCTTTGAATCAAGAAGTGATTGCAGCTGTAGAGGGGTATTTTGCAGATCATACTGAGAACCACTACAGGGACAGGATAATGGTACTGAAGCATCACTGGAGCATACTTAAGGGTGATTATGTTGAAAAAAAAAAAAAATTTTGAAATTATAAATTTATTTTTTCGTTGTTATGCCGAGATCTTTTCAGACCACCCTCGTACATTCATGTAAGTATATAGCATGCAACTAGCTGAGATTTAAAACTGCACAAAACAACAATTTAAAGCAGGAGCGACCTTGGACATATCTCCCTCCCAGAACTGCTAGGAATATGTCAAATGGATGCTCATAAATCAGCAAGTTGGAATTATAACATAAAAAGATATGTATGTCCTCTAGAAGAGAAGCACAGGATATGTTAAAAGAAGAATGGAGAAAGATTCCTACAACACTGACTGAAATTGATAAGTCAGTTACCAAATATTTAATAAGGTGACAATTGATATAATATTCAATATAAAAATATTGAGCAAGTTTTCTTGTATTTGCTTCTTATGTACTGTTTGTATATTCATATTTTTCACTTATTTATGCATTGTGCATCTTTAATTTTGTGTTATTTCACTGAATTTAGATGAAAATCAGACTGTTGAAGAAGAAGAACTTATTATTCAGTTATTTGAACTTGTAAACCAGAAGAACTCCCTTTTCCGCAGACAAGCAGAATTGATGTACATGTAAGTAATGAAAATGAGTATATGCTGTTTTACTAATATGATACTTATTATTACTATTATTAACATCTGACCTCCATGGAGTCAAAGGACTCATCGTGGGTGGTCTGTACTCTATCTCGTACAAAAAGATCATCAAACCATGCCTTAAACCCATTCACAGTTTCCATACTCACCACACTTTCAGGAAGTATATTTTCCTCACCAATCACACTCCATGAAAAGAACATACTTCTCACTCATCTGCTCATTCCCTCCTTATACAGCTTTCTGGGGATGGCCTCTAGTTTTGCCCTTGACTCTCTCTACTCTATGAAAAATATACTCTACATTCATCTGGTAACAGCCCTTCACCAACTTATGTCTGAAGAATCATATGCCATCTTCTTTTTCTTCTATTCACAAGGCTCTGTAAATTGCATTCTCTCAATCTCTCCTTGTATCTGACATTCCGTAGACCTGACTGTAACTTAATATAACTCATTAATAACAAAATAAATTACATTAATTTAAATATTTTTATTCGTAGCCTTTTCAGCTATGTTTCATGGTCATTTTCCTATACAACTATTAGAAAACGTTCATGAAAAAGAGAACATCAGTTCAGTTGAAAGTGCATGATATTATATATGCACTATCAGCTGCAGGAGAATAGATCCATCTGCATTAATAGATATCCAGAAATAATTACAATAAATCAGGTGCTAGAGTCACTGAAGAACATGGTGGTAAATTTGAGCTGTGGTATAGTGTGCGTGTGACTTCTGTCACGAATTGTGCTACTTTAATTTTCCAGTAATGCTGCAACTTTGAGAGTTTAATTGTTGTTTATATTGTGTTATTTTTGGGTTACTGAGAAGGTGAGGTAAGATTCGGATGCATCTACAGTGGAAGAGAAGATGATGATAAATTTTCGTATTTAATTATTTAGTATAGTTAAATATAGTTTATACTTATAGTATCGCGTAAGTAAATTAGCTTACAGTAGAGCATATAACATAGTATAGTAGAGCATTTAGTTGTAGTAGTTCCTCTGTACTATTTAAATTATGGTGGTAGCTGCAGCTCCAATTACAAATAGCATGTTACCAAGTCCTCCCCCATTTAAGGATCTATTTTGCATAATATAATACAGGATTTTGTGGCATGTGGTGCTTGTGGTATGTATGCATCTCGGCAGTTGGATATGTGGTGGGTGAGAGAAGGGGGAATGCATATATGCACAAAAGGTGGGCAATGGGAGGAACTTAGTGAGACATATATTACAATAACCCTAATTCTTTGTGTCTGGGGTGGGAGAATCTCAACCTAGAGAGACGAGTAGTGTGATAGAGTGTGAGAATAACGAGCAGAATATGAATGAAAAAATAAAAGTGGGGAGTGTGGAAGGCTTGAATGATTGTGAAATTTACAGAGATTGTCTTGATTGGGAGGATGAATGGTGAGCAAGAGTGGCTAACTTGCACACAGAGAGAGAGAGATGAGCTGAGCTGAAAGAGGAGGTGGAACGTCTTGGGAATGAGATGAGAAGTATGAAAGATGAAATTAGGCGAATCAGAGTAGGAGTGAGAGAGACTTATGGGAATGATAGAAGTGGAGAGAATAGAAACAGCAGAACAGAGGGAATGAGAGAGTTATGAGAATGATAGAAGAGGAGAGAATGGCAACAGTGGAAGACAGGGAATGATAGAAGAGGAGAAAATAGAAACAGTAGAAGAGAGTTATGGGAATGATAGAAGAGGCGAGAATGGAGAGAGGGAATGAGAAGAATGCTAGGGAGTGCTGGAACCAGGGATAGAGTGATTCCAGAACAACAGGTAAGTAGGGGAACACAGAGAGAAAGGGTTAGAGGAGAGAGAGAGAGAGTGAGGGATGTGAGCAATAAAGGAACAGAGTAATAAGAGGTATGATCTATGGACACTCGATGATCCGCGGTATGCAAGATAGGATGCCAGAGGAGTGTTTGCCTAGAGAAAAGATAGAAAGTGTGGCTATGGCAATTAAGCGAGGTGAAAGGATGGATGAGAATGATTGTGATGGTGGGCACGAATGACTTGAGAGGCAGTATAAATCGGGTGGTGAGAGATCTGAGATTTTTGCTTGAGGTTGTACAAAAGAAAACACAGAGAGGAAAGATTGTATGTGTTACCCAGGTATGATAATGACGAGCTGAGCAGAACAGCAGCAATAATGAATAGCATAATAGCCAGAACGTGTCAGAAGAGAGGAATTGGAATATGTGGATGAATGGAGGGCATGAGGACAGAAAGAAGTTGTATGCGAGAGACAGCTTGCATTTGAATGAGGAAGGATGTAGGCATCTGGAGAGATTGCTGTTTTCTTGAATGACTTGGTTTGTCAGTGCAAGGAAACTAGAATTCACAGGGTGGATGGTGGGAATGGGTGCTTGAAGGAAGGGAGACGACATCAGGTAACAATGAGTCCAGTGGTGTCTGGAGGGGATACTGTTAGGTATAGAAGCAGTAACATTTTTATGATTTATACTAATGCCAGGAGTATCCGGAATAAAGGAGATGAATTGGCTCTGAGATGTTGTTAACGGAAGATAATATAATAACAGGAATAGAAGTAGCAGGGTACAGCATTTTTCAGCAGGATAGGAAGGGAAAATACGGTGGTGGAGTACTGCTTATGATAAGTGATGACTTATGTCCTCTAAGAGTGGAGGCTTTGGAAGGCAGTGACACAAATGTTTTCGAAAGCATATGGTGTGAGGTAGAGGTGGGCAAGACAGGATATTTAGTGGGATGGTGCTACAAGCCAAGGAGCGCACAGGCTTGGGAAGCAGGAGATGGTTAGGTAGTTGAGCTTGGCAAGTGCAAGAAGAATGATTGTTATGGGAGATTTTAACTACAGCAGTATAAGGTGGGAAGAGGAAAATGCATGTAGTAATAAAGGAATGGAATTTCTAGAATTCTTGAGGGACAGATGTCTTAGGCAACATGCAATAGAGGGAACAAGGGGTTCAAGAGTTTTGGATTTGGTCATAGCATCAGAAGAGCTGATAATAGCTGAGATGACATCTCCTCCCCCTCTGTTGGAGAGAGTGACCATGTGGTTTTGACTTGAAAGATGAATAGACATGCAGGAGTATCAAAGAAAATGGAAAATATGTGGAATTATAAGGCAGGTTATTATAATGGTCTTAGATATGAACTTGGGGTAGGCAGTTTCATAGAGTGAAGAATTGGAAGGCCAGGATATCATTAGTGCTTGGGAAATTGTGAAGAAATATTTGTTAGCAACAATAATAAACTGTATTCCACGAGTGAAGAAGAGGACACAATTTAGTGTAAAGTGAATGACAAACAATATCAAACAGGAAATGCAGGTGAAAAACAGGTTATGGAAAAGATATAAGGAGAGGGGTGGAGAGCAGAGGCATGAAGAATATAAGATTCGCGCCAGGAGTGATTAATATGGTAAGGAAGGTGAAACTGGAATATGAGAGGAGATTGGCACTAAGATCCAAGGATAACCCTAGGGAATTTTTTAGATATGTGGCCAGTAGGAGGAGAAATGATTGTGGAAGAATAACATTGTGGGATAAAAATGGGAATAGAGTTACTGATGCAGAGGACATAGTGGAGTAATTCAATGAGCACTTTATTGGAGTATTTCATCCTGGAGAAGTAGGTTTTAATACTAGATGGATAGGGCAGGTTCGAGGTTTAGAGGCGCAAGAGGAGAGTGTGTTCTAAATACTAAGGACTCTGGATGTCAGTAAAGCTGTAGGACTGGATGGCATTTCACCACGGGTTTTGAGAGAATGTGCTAAAGAACTGACAGCTCTGTTGACCTTTCAGTGAAAGTCTGGCTATGGAACAGGCACCAAGAAATGGAAGGAAGGTAAGATAGTGCCATTGCATAAGGGCAGTAGCAGACTGGATGTGTCTAACTATATGCCAGTTTGTGTTTCATCATTAGTTGATAAGATCTTGGAGAAATTAGTGACAGACCATATGCAACGTTGGGCAGTGAGGGTAATGTTATCTTGAGAGTCAACATGTATTTGTTAAGGGGTGCTCTTGCTTGAGTAATATGATTGCCTTTTATAATAAAGTTACAAGAGCAGTTGATGAGGGAAAGGCATATACTGCCAGTTTTTTTTTTTTTTTTTTTTGGATTTTGCAAAGGCATTTGACAGGGTGCCACATGATGAGCTGATATTTAACTTGCAGCATATGAGTTTAGATGTCAGGTTAGTCAACTGGATTCAGGATTGGCTGTCTGATAGGTATCAGAGAGTTGTGTATGGTGGGCAGTATCAAGGAGGGAGAGGTTATAAGTGGGGTCCCACAGGGCTCAGTACTTTGACCTGTATCGCTTAACCTTTATATTAGTGACATTGTCAATGGATTGCAAGTGGATATTCATCTGTTTTCAGATTATGTGAAGAATGGAAGGGTTATTAGTAATAGTGCAGATGTTGTAGCCCTGCAAGAGGATTTGTAGGGCTGCAAATGAATTGGTTCTGAGACGTGGTTGATGGAAGATGATATAATAACAGGAATAGAAGTAGCAGGGTACAGCATTTTTCGGCAGGATAAGAAGGGAAAGCGTGCCGGTGGAGTACTGCTTATGATAAGTGATGACTTATGTCCTTTTAGAGTGGAGGCTTTGCAAGGCAGTGACACTAATGGTTTTGAAACCATATCGTGTGAGGTAGAGGTGGACAAGACAGGATATTTAATGGGATGTTGCTACAAGCCGAGGAGCACACGGGTTGGGAAGCAGGTAAGTAGACAGATGGGTAAATGAATTGCGGTATCGGTTTAATGCAGCAAAATGTAAAGTCTTTAAGTTTGAGATACATTGATGGGAGGCTGCATACTCGATTGGAGGAGCTGTACTGGAGGAAGTAGGGAAGACAAGAGATCTGGCAGTGATGATTGATGGAAAACTGAAATTCAGGGAACATATTGGAAAGGTGGTGAAGGTAACCCAGAGGATTGCTGCAATACTGGGAAGGATGCTGACCTTTAAAGATAAAAGAGTTATTGTTCCTTTGTATAAGACCCTGATCAGACCACTCTTAGACTATTGTTCTCAAATTTGGTCCCAAGGATTTGAAGGGGATATGAGGGTTGCTTGAAAAGTTTGGTAAATTTCCAATAGATGGTGGCACATTTCATTCATTCATACCAGTGTTGGCACGTATCATCTTTTTCATGACACCTGGCAAAATTTGAACCATGTGCGACATGTAGTTCTCATTTGGGAATCATTTAAAATGACTGTATTCACATTTTTCATAAAAATGGAGAGAAGCAAGTTTCATGCAGTGATAAAACACTTTTATTTGAAGAAATGAACAGCTGTGCAGATCAAAGCCGAGTTACATTCAGTTCATGAGGACTCTGCACCAGCATTTAAGACTATTTATTTTTGGATAAATGAATTTAAACGTGGTTGTAAGTCCATCGAAGATAAAGCGCACTACGAAGACTGAGGTCACTACGAAGGAAATCAATCATTTCCTTCGTAGAATTGACAAAATTCATGGTATTGTTATGGAAGAACGCTGAGTGAAAGTGCATGAGATTGCAATCATCTCAACTGAATGGGTGTATAATATTCTTCACAAAAAAATTGCACATGAAAAAGCTGTGTGTATGATGGGTGCCACGATTATTGAATGTCGATCAAAAATGCATGCGAAAAGACATTTCAACGCAGTGTTTGGCGACGTTTAATTGCATTTGGCAGAATTTTTTGTGGTGATTCGTGACTCTAGACGAAACTTGGATCTACCACTACACACCTGAGTCTGAATAGCAGTCAAAACAATGGGCAATGCCTGTTGAAAGAGCATCGAAAAAAGCGAAGATCGTTTTGTCAGCTGGGAAGGTGATGACTACGGTTTTTTGGGATTCCAAGGAATTATCACAATAGACTATTTGGAAAAGGGTAAGACATAACAGGAGTCTATTATACATCATTGTTGGATCATTTAAAAGAAGAACTGAAGAAAAAACAGCTAAGATTGGTGCACAAAAAAAGTGCTCTGTCATTGAGGCAATGGACCATCCCACACATCGGCCATCGCAATGACAAAATTTCACGAATTGAGTTTTAAATTGGTTTCACATCCACCAAATCTGGACTTTGCCCTGTGTGACTTCTTGTTCCCAAACTTAAAAATACATCTCAGCGGGAAAAAATTTTTCTTCCAACGAGGATGTCATCAAGGATGTTAATGACTATTTTGCACAATTTGACAAATCCTACTTTTTAGATGGGATGAAAAAATTGGAAACTTGCTGGACCAAATGTGTAGACTTCAATAGAGACTATGTTGAGAAATAAAGATTATTTTTTTCCAAAAAAAAATGTGTTTAACTTATTTTTTTTACCAAACTTTTCAAACAACCCTCGTAGATTAACTGTGGAAGGGTACAGAGACAGATAACAAAGATGGTTTCAGGACTGTACAAGGATAGTTATGAGGATCGGCTGAGGGAATGTGGACTGCATAGTTTGGTAAATAGGAGAAGGAGAGGTGATATGATTGAGACTTTTAAACTGTTGAGAGGCAGTTACAGGATTGACTCTGGGGAGTTCTTTCGCTTGGTGGAACAGCAGGAAGGAGTGATGAGAACAGGCCATCCCTGGAAGTTTGGAAAGGAAGCTGTGAGCATGAAGTTGAGAAATGGTTTCATTGCATTAGGGTGGTTGAACCATGGAATGCATTGCCTGATAGAGTGGTGAGAGCATGAACAGTAAATGAGTTCAAGGAGTGGTATGATAGACTTCATGTTTCCATAGGAAGGACCTCCCACAATGAGTTTTTTGACTTCATGGAGGCCTGAATAACAAGAAGAATAAATACAAATTTATTAATTCACTGACTGGCCACTGTGATACAATGGACTTAAGCAGTTTGGAGATTCGTCAGTTAATGAGTGGTATGATAGATTTCATGTTTCCATAGGAAGGACCTCCTACAATGAGTTTTTTGACTTCATGGAGGCCTGAATAATAATAATAACAAGAAGAATAAATACAAATTTATTAATTCACTGACTGGCCACTGTGATACAATGGACTTAAGCAATTTGGAAATTTGTCAGTTAAATCTTTGACATACATGTATGGGATGGTAATATGGTTGACAACTTCATTGGAGACTAGCAACAGAAAAACTTCATAACTATTAATAATTTTGTGTACAAAATACTCAATGAAGCCATAAAATAGGAAGGTGTGGTTTGATAAGCTGTATTCCTTGCAGGGCTGGTGAAGCGGACTGCAAGGCCTGCATTGCAGGCAGGCGCCACTACAAGGTGGGCACCTTTTCAAAGTGCAGGCGGTTGCCACTACAAGGTAGGCGCCGTTTCGAAGTGTTAGTATGAAATCTCATTCTTTCTTTAAAGTTTTGTAAATGAATTAAGTAATAATTAGGTAAGTCAATATAATTGCTGCAAATTTACAGTTAGAAAAAGTTACAAAGTTACAGTTACAAATTTACAAAACAACTCTTGTAAATTCTTTCCACATGATTATGACAAAAATATAAATAAATAAACTGCAATTTGTTTGGGGGCCACCCATTTTAGTTTTGCAGGTGGGCGACGTCCAGCCTAGTGCCAGCCCTGATTCCTTGTGTTAGTAATGTCTGAGTAAAGCACAGGGAGAGAGCCTGATGGATAAGAGTGTAGGATATCTGCTATTTAGCGATATAAGATTATCTTACTTTTTTTCTTTTTTTTTTATTAAATATTTCACAACAGTTGATTTTGAATAAATAAGTAAAAAGGAAATGATATGGTATTGACCCGTGTACCACAAGAATGTGCAAGAATCTTAGTCTCAGCTCTGGCAAGACTCCAAGGGAGCAGAAAGAACGTAAGATAGCTTGATGATATAAAAACAGCACCAAGGCAGAAATAGCAAATTTAATTGCAGAAAGTATTGGAAAAGTTGTCTGAAAGTAAAATTCGGGAATGGGTGGATAACAATACAGTGTTCTACAGTGGAGATTGTAAGAGGTAGGTCCTTGCCTTAGTAATTTACTCATATTTTATAATACAGTTAAAACAGAATTCAAATAGGGAAATGCCTAAACCATGAGATACTTCTGGACTTTGCGAAGATATTTGACAGAATACTGCATGAAAAGCTATTAGGTAAGTAAGAGCAAATGGGAATGGATATGAAGTTGGTGGCGTGGATGGGGTAACTGACAGACACCAGAGAGTAGTGTATATGGTAGAGTGGAATCTAGGAGAATGGCGGTGACTAGCAGAGTGCCTCAGAAATCTGTACTATGGCCACTGCTCTTTAGTTTAGATATTAATGATATAGGTAATGATTTATTGCTGATAATGCAAAACTGGGGAGGGCAGTAGTTGATAAAGGTGATGTAGATATCCTACAGGATGATTTAAATAAATTGACATTGCAGTTGAAGGATAATGGTTGTTAGTTTAATGTTGCAAAATGTAATGTTATGCACTTTGGAATGAAAGGTTAAATACTGTGTATATTACATTAAGTTTCGGTAAGGAAATACCACGAGTAGACATATTACTTACAGTTATAATAATGGAATTAACTCATGTAAAATATTCTTTATTGGTAGAATTTTCGCCTAAGTATCACAGGCATCATCAGTACAAGTACAAAGGCTAGTTAAACAATAATTGTGCACTAACTATTGCTCTACCCAACTTGGCATCATCAGCAAACAAATGAACACTTCCTCTCAGATCCTTTCCTATATCGTTAATGAACAAAATGCACAGTAGTGATCCAAGAACAGAACCCTGTGGCACACCACTAGTCACAGACAGTCTTTTGGACTCTACTCCTGAATAAACCACTCTCTGATATCTCTCCATCAACCACCCTCCTATCCATCTCACCAACCCTATATCCATTCCCCTATATGCTGCAGTTTACTGATTAGAATTCCATGTGGTATCCTGTCAAAGGCCTTAACAAGGTCCAGTAGAATCACTATAAACCCATTACCCTTATCCAGTTCAGCCATCACTGTGTTATAAAACATGAGCAAGTTACTGGGGCATGATCTACCCTTCACTAACCTGAGACTCAAATTAAACAAAATGGGCAAGGGCACTGACAATTCTCTAGCTGCTTCATGTACGACATGAGCTGGTATACCATCCAGTCCCACAGATGTATTGACATTGAGGTTTTGTAATAGACTATTCACCTCCACTTCATTCATCACAATTCCCGTATAAGCTATTTGTTCATTCATTCCTGCAATGTCACCACCTGGATGATATACTCTTGCAAAGTGCTCACTTAGTAATTTCATTATGTCAACTGATTCGGTTACCTCTGTACCATCGGCATTCTTTAAAATCATTCTGCCATATACATTTTTTCTTTTACTTGCAACATATCGAAAAAACTGTTTGGGATTCTCTTTAGCCTGCATGGCTAATGTTCTTTCATAATCTGATTTTGCTTTTCTTACCACACTCGTTACCCTTCTGGCCTGCACTTTATACCATTCATGTGCCTGCCGGTCACCTTTCCCCTTAAATTTCCTCCACAGTTGTTTCTTTTTTTTTTTTTGCAGCTCAAGCTTAATGGTGTTATTCATCCATTTAACCCCTACTTGATTTATTATTCAGAATCTAGGTATACAGTCAGCCATTGTCTCCTGCAAACACTTCTAAACTGCTTCCAATGCACTATCAATATCCAGCCCTTGCAGTTTTACATGTCATGGCACTGGACCAACCCAAACTTACCAGTCCGATAATTCCACATGTACCCTGTCTTAATTGTAAATTCCACACCTTTAGCCATCTCCCAAGTCAAGACCCTATGATCACTCTCACCAACTGGTGGCAACGTGATCATATTCGTTACAGCCAAATTCTGAGATGCAATTACTAGGTCAAGCACTCTCTCTGACCCCTAGTATATTCCATTACATGCTATCGCAGATAGTTATCCCTTAATAACCGCATAAAATCCAATTCCTTTCTCCCATGTGTCCTCTCCTTCTTCCAATCAATTTTACCATAGTTGAAATCTTCCAAAATAATTACCCTCCTTCCACTCATTTCTTCTATTTGCTTATGCATACTATCTCCACCATCTATTCCATCACCTGGTCTATAGCAGCACCCAACTATATATTTTGTTCTGCTATTCTCAATCTCGCACCAAAGAGCCTCAAATGTGCTCTTTTCTCTATCCTGCAGTTCCACTTCTATTCTCCTTGGCTGCAGCTCATCAGCTATCATCAATAACACTCCTCCCTATATTTTACGAGTTAATTCCGTTATTATAATTGTAAGTAAGAATATTACATTGATGGTACATGGTTGCAGGAAACTGGTGAAGCTAGGGATTTAGGGGGCAATAGTGGAAAGAGAGTTGTTCAGAGGATAAATTAGCTCAAAGGATTACTTTTATGTCGAAAAGCACACTAACAACTAAAAATGGGACTTTCGTTATAAAGATATAACTCAGCTGCATCTTGACCACTGTTGCACAGATTTAGTCACATGGGATGGGGATCAGGAGTTAGTGGAGAGAATCTAGAGATGAGTAACCAAGTTGGTAACAGTTCTGTGTAGTGCTCCCTATGAGCCCAGATCAAAGGTGTGTGGATTTTAGTTACAGGCAGAGGAGAGGGGACCTGATAGAAACTTATAAGTTACTAAGAGAATTCTATAAGATTGACACAAAAGAAATCTTTCAATATATATGATAAATAGAGAAGGAACCATGGCTCACTCCTGGAAGTTGTGTAACAGTGTTGGGGAGTAAGGTTGTGTTGGACTAGATTTTTTTGCTTGGAGAATGGTGAAGAATAATGGATTGCCAGAAGTAGTTGTGAGTGTCCTGATCAGTGAATGAGTTTAAAAAAAGGTATGGTAAGTATTGAATATATACAGATTAGTGTGAGTCTTCCATGATGAGTCTTATGACTCATTGAAGATACCCATATAATAATAATAACCTTCTTAACAGTTCTGACCACTGCTACAGAGTCCTTGCTCGTGATATAGCTTGTGTTATATATTAGTATATATAATCATATAATATTATTAGACCAAAAAAGGAACAAAGATATTTTAAAAGAACTAAAAAAAAATCAATAGAAGAAAAACTAAACATTTATAAGCAAAAATGGATAGAGCATGTGAACCGAATTGCCAACACCCAATTTCCTAAGCAAATGCTGAAATATAAACCAATTTGAAAGAGAAGGCCAGGTATACCTCTAAAAATTAGATGAATAATGAGACTGGAACAGACTAATATGGTCTATACCCATAATTAGTGCTATGATGATGGTGATGATATGATTTATTATATATTGTCATCATCAATGATATGTACCCTCAAGGAGCGTTCAGGTTATTATGACAGCACTACATTATTAACTTTACATTATTATTAATATCCTATCAATAATTTTCCTAGGCATGATTTTTAGTGAAGATGGGAAATAGATAACAGAATCAACAAAGCTGGTATGGTAGGATGTCAATTGAATAAATTTATATGGTATAAGAGAGAAATTAGTCGGTACACTAAATTAGCTGTGTACAAGACAGTTTCAAACCAGTTTGAAAATGGATCTGTGAGCTGGGTCAGAAGTAAAACACTTCACCAAAGACTAGAGACTGCAGATATGAGAGTCCTGAGAAAGATTAGGGGCACAAACAGATGGCATCAATGGCAATATCATATTAAAAAGCGGGGATATTAGGAAAGAACTTGACATTGTCAGCTTCCAGGAATGCGTTAGCAGAGCTAATCTTAGGTCACTTAAACAGAATGGGAGAGGAAAGATTAGCAAAACAAGTGTTCCCTGCTGAGTTGGCAGAAAAATGACCCAGAGGAAGACCAAGATTTAGGTGGATTGATATGGTAAAAAGTGCCTTAGATGATAGAAATATAAGATCTGATAATGTTGGAGTCTTGACAAGTAACAGACTGATTTGGAGGAAAATTGTAGATAGGAAGTTAGTAATGATGTAAATTTTTGATGTAGTACTATCATATCCTGTACACCCCTTGAGGGTACATGGCAGGAATGTGATGATGATGATGATAATTTTCCTCTTAATTTGTCTATTACTTGTCAGCACTGAAATGTTGTCATATCTAACATTTCATTCTTCTTTCGTCCTGAATGTTTTTTGACAGGATATTAGGAAAAGTTCTGAGGAAGAATAAGATTTCAGTGTGGAGGGATGCAGTAAGAACTGATTGATGCTTTAGAACAGTATTTCTTAAATGATGTGTCACAGCACACTGGTATGCCCCATGTTGAGAGCAAAAAATAAGTGCACTGTACTTTTCTGCCAAGTACAGTGCACTTTTACCTATTTATATAATTATTATATTTGTATAAAAGCTTTTGCCAGCTTTGCTATGCAACATTAGTTTATTTTGCTGCAAATGCTATACCAATCAAGCACCAGTAATACAACAAGGATTACTTCATCAAGTACGCATGCTTAGTAGTTACTAGTCCAGCTGTAATGTTAAGTTTAGCTATTCCGACTTCAAGAGTTTGACCTAAATTTTTATTAATTTCATTACTGTTTGATTCGTCACATTGGATTTCACAAAATATATATTGTAACAGAAATTGAATATAGTCATTGTAATGTAAACTGTAAAATACTATAAATTTACAGTTAATTAATGAGTGTCCAGCATTAAGAACAGAGGTATGCTGTGAAAGAAATTTGCATTGCCAAGTATGCCATGGTCTGAAATAGTTTGAGAATCACTGCTCTGAAGCAGTGAACACAGAAATATCATCAACATCGACTTCCTGATGTGTACCCTCAAGGGAAGAGGGCCGTTCAAGCTATATGACAGCACTACATGATTATGTTTACATGATTAATTATCTCCTATCAGCAGTTTTTCTCCAAATTAGTCTATTACTTGTCAGCACTGAAATACTATCATATCTAACATTTTGTTCTTCTAAAGCACCTTTGGCCAAATCAGTCCACCTGGATCTTGCTCTTCCTGAGTCTTTTCCTGCCATCTTGGCATCAAACACCCATTTTGTTTTGCTAATCTTTCTTTGCCCATTCTATTTTAATTGACCATATCACCTTAGATTAGCCCTACTCACACATTCTTTGCATGTCAACAATGCAAACAATGTCAAATTCCTTTAAATTCAAAGGGACCTGAACAGATGGCATTAATTTGTAATGATTCTGCCATCTGTTCAGGTCCCTGATTTTTCTAAGAACTCTCATATCTATACTCTCTAATCTTTACTCACACATTCTTTGCATGTCAACAATGCAAACAATGTCAAGTTCCTTCCTAATATCTTAATTTGTAATGATTCTGCCATCGATACCATCTGTTCAGGTCCCTGATTTTTCTAAGAACTCTCATATCTGTGCTCTCTAATCTTTGATCAAGTGCTTTATTCCTAATCCAACCCTCCAATCCATAACTTAAAACTGGTTTGAACACTGGTTTGAACATTTCCAGTTTAATTTGCCATCTTCACTAAAAATGTGCTTAAATAGTTGAAATATGTTACTTATTCTATAGGCTCTCCATTCAGAAAGCAGCAGAAGTTTTTCTTTGTTCCTACCTACAGGAAAATCTTGCTTAACACGAATTCAATATGCACGATAATCAGTTAGCGTGACTGAGCGAAATAATACTATTTCCCACTTTAAGCGTGTAATTTATCAGTTAATGCAATTTTTTTACGTTATGCAAAATTTTACTTTACACAAAAATTTTTGTCACCAGTCTGCAGTGAACAGCGGCACTTATCAATGTAGCAGACAATGGCGTGGGCAGTGGCTGGTGACACTCGGCATTTGATTCAAACTATCATTGCAAGTGCATGTGCAAACTCCATTGTTTTGCTCAATCATTTTTCCTTCATTTTGCTTTAATTTAGATACCTATAAGACTTTATTATATTCAACCCCTGATATGGAAAAGAGAAAGACTAATAAAGAAAGCAGCAGTAATAAAAAGAGAAGAAAAGCAATTAGTTAGAGGAAAAGCTGAAAGTCATTAAGAGGCATGAAGTGGCACTAGTAATACAATCATTGTGCGAGACTTGGGATACAGTGAGTCTACAGTTCGGACTATATTAAATAAGAGCAAAGAATACAAAAAACAAGTTGCTAATGCTTCTTTAAGCATGCAGGTCATCAAAATAGAAGCCATTTAACCCTTTGACATATAAATTATTTTTAAAGTTGGCTCTAAATTTGTTTGAAATTGACACGAACTTGGTAACGTCTGTGATACGTCAAAATCAATTTTGGTGCAATAAACAAAAGGCTTGTCACAGACATCTTTATATGTTAATGGGTTAATGAACAAGATGGAACGTCTTCTATCACTCTAGATTGAGGATTGTAACCAAATAAGAATACCTCTTAGTACAAGGAATAATCAGGCAAAACCTCTCAATATTTTTACATCATTTGAAAGAGACCAAATTTCAAGATGAATGTGAAAGCTTTACTGCGAGTTTAGGATGGTTTGACCATTTTAAAAATTAAGCTGGACTGCATAACGTAAGAATAACTGGGGAATCTGCTATTACTGATAAAGTTCTGCAGCCAAATTTCCTGAAGAATTGCAAAGAATAATTCAGGAGGCTGATTATGACAATTGTCAAATATTCAACATGGATGAAACTGGTCTCTTTTGGAAGCATATGCCAACAAAAACTTTCCTGGCTAAAACAGAAGCATCTCAACCAGGATACAAAGTATCTAAAAATTGTCTTACACTTTTATTAGAAGGCAATGCAGAAGGTGACTTTAAACTCAAGCCTATGTTAGTTTATCATGCACAAAATCCAAATCTAACATTCCTGAAGAAATCAGCACAATTGGAACTTGGATTTGATGAATTAGATAATGAAGATGTGAGAAACTTGTTCAATTCCCATTCAGAACAGTTAAGTGAGAATGATCTCCTTCAACTAAAAGAACAGCGTGCATACGAAGAAGAAGATAAGGAACGTGAACAAGAAGAGAATGTTACGACTAAGAAATTAACTGCAAAAGAACTTGAGCAGTTTTCAATCACATTGAGCATGCTAAGGAAATTTTGTTTTAAATCGGACAACTACACGGAAAAAATGAACTATTTGGTATCGGACCACAACACCTACCAAATGGTAAATTACAACCCCATGCAACGCAACAAAAAGAAAACAACTCAATTACTTAAATCAGTTAACACGTGGCTGGAAGAAACAATTAAAAAATTAATACCTCAGTATGCTGCGAGCCCAGAATTTATGGCCTGCCGAAAGTACACAAAACAGACACACCATTACTTCCAATTGTGGAAGGAATCAACAGCCCGAATTAGCACTTAGCCAAAAAATTAGTGTCCACACTCAAGGAATTGGTAGGTCATTCCCCTTCCTACATAAAAAAATACACAACATTTCATAAACAAAATTAAAAACATTACACTCAACGACCAAGATCTGTTAGTCAGCTTTGACATAACTTCCCTTTTCACCAATGTCCCAATCAATAATACTATACTTGCTCTTACAGAACATATTTCCACACGACATCATGGCCCTCTTTGCCCACGTACTACACTCCAGGTATTTCGTGTGGCAAAACAAGTTCTACCTTCAAAAAGAGGGTACAGCCATGGGCTCACCATTTTCCCCCTTAATAGCATGTGTTTTGTGTCCCTAAATTCATAAATATGAATGCTGATTATCACCGTGTAACCTTAAAAGAAAGAATTATTTCTATTGTTTATTGTATTCTTTTAATGCAATTTCACTTAGTGCATTGATGGGTTAATGAATTGCGTTAAGCAAGACTTTCCTGTATTTTCATAGTTTGTCTTTTTTATTGCTGATTGTCATGTCAAATTTGTTACATCTCTTACTCAATTTAGTTAGAGAATCCTGGAGACTTGCACTAGATGTGTTTAGGAGTACAACAATATTTGCATGAAGCAGAGAGCCAAATTTGATATCTCCAATTCTAATATCAGGTATAATGTCACTTTCTTTCATAATATGATCCATATAAATGATTAATAATAGTGGAGATAAAGTGCATCCTTGTCTTACACCTGATTTTACTCAAATCATCTTCCTGCATTAACTTCAGTTCTAACTGCTGACTTACAACTTAAATATAAACTATGTATTATTCTCTATAATGTCCCCTTTACCTTATTATATTATATAATATACGCATGTGTGCATTCCGGCAGTTAGAAATGCGTTAAGTGAGACAGAATGAAGTGCATTTTTTTTTTCTAATTTCTAAATCACGAAATGAATTAGAGATTAGCATACCATACTTCAGCAGTGTTAGGTCATGAAAGTTTATTTTTCATTAGGTTAGACTATAATAAATTTAGTTTAATCCTTTATCCCAGTGAGAGCAAACAAAGTTTGCACCTGAAAATATCTTCAGGACTGAATATAGTGTTGTACTATCTTACCTGGGTAAGTAGTACAACATCAGGCAACTCGTAGCAAAGGTGGAGCAAGATACCAACACTCCTATCCCAACACTCCTATCCCAGTATCTCCCATAATGCAAAACACATCTCCTTGTGGATATGTATGCTGTTATGCATTAAGGGATTGGCCACTACTCAGACTAGTTTCGACCTTTATTGAGGTCTCTTCAGTGGGAGCCAGGCCCAGAGTTGGAGATACCAGGCAGAAGCAGTAGCACGGTTATCTTTACCTATAGGAGTTGCCAAAAGGTTTGCCACCTTTTTTTTTTATTAAATTACTCTGGATTTAGAGAAAGATGTTGAAAGTTTATTTTTCACTAGGTTAGACTATAATAAATTTAGTTTAATCCTTTATCCCAGTGAGAGCAAACAAAGGAGATGTGTTTTGCATTATATGGGAGATACTTGGATAGGCGTGTTGGTAGCTTGTTCCACCTTTGCTACGAGTTGCCTGGTGTTGTACTACTACTTACCCAGGTAAGATAGTACAACACTATATTCAGTCCTGAAGATATTTTCAGGTGCAAACTTTGTTTGCTCTTACTGGGATAAAGGATTAAACTAAATTTATTATAGTCTAACCTAATGAAAAATAAACTTTCAACATCTTTCTCTAAATCCAGAGTAATTTAATAAAAAAAGGTTGCAAACCTTTTTGGCAACTCCTATAGGTAAAGATGACCTTGCTACTGCTTCTGCCTGGTATCTCCAACTCTGGGCCTGGCTCCCGTTGAAGAGACCTCAATAAAGATCGAAACTAGTCTGGGTAGTGGCCAATCCCTTAATGCTTAACAGTATACATATCCACAAGGAGATGTGTTTTGCATTATGGGAGATACTGGGATAGGAGTGTTGGTAGCTTGCTCCACCTTTGCTATGAGTTGCCTGGTGTTGTACTACTTACCCAGGTAAGATAGTACAACACCATATTCAGTCCTGAAGATATGTTCAGGTGCAAACTTTGTTTGCTCTCACTGGGATAAAGGATTAAACTAAATTTATTATAGTGTTAGGTCAAACAGGTGAATACCAACTAAGAGAAGAGAGTAGCATGAACCAAGGGTAAGGAAAACTATGGTATGTGAATGAGAATGGATGTGAAGCTAATTAGAGTAGGAGTGAGAGAGTTATGGGAATGATAGAAGGGGAGAGAATAGGAGAACCAGTGGAAGAGAGAGAATTAGAGGAAGGCAAGATAATGCAGAAATCAGGGATGTAGAGAGATGACGAATGACTGGTAAGTGGGAGAAAGTATCAGAGGAGAGAAAATGAGGGATGCAGAAGAGCAAGGAAGGTACAGAGTAGTTGCAGGTGTGATGTATGGAGATTTTGATAAACTGTGACGTGCAAAGTAAAGTCAGAGGAATGTTTGCTTGGAGGAATAATAGTGACAATATCAATTAAGCGAGTTGAAAGAGAGGATGAGATGATTGTAATGAGGGCCAGATAACTTAGAGGCAGTGTGAATTGGGTGGCAAGGGATGATACGAGGTTGTAGAAGAAGACAGAGAGGGAATATAGTGAGTGTGTTCCCCAGGAATGATAATGCAGAGCTGTGGAGAAGCGCGTCAGTAATGAATAATATGATCGCCAGAATGTGTTGAAGTAGAGGATTTGATTATGTGGATGCTTGGAGGGCATTTGAGGATGGAAAGGGACTGTATGTTAACATTGGCTTGCATTTGAATGAGGAAGGACATAGGCATCTGGAGAGAATGTTGTTTTCCAAACAAGTCAGTGTGTCAAAGCAAGGAAATTAGAATTATCAGGATGAATGGTAGGAGTGGTGGCCTCTTGTGGGAATAGTCACTTGGGAGAAGGGATAATACATTGTATAATTTCTGAATCCATTGGAGTCTGAAGGGAATAATGATAAGTATAGAACCTGTGACAATGCATTAATGATTCTTTATACTAATGCCAGGAGTATCCAGAATAAAGAAGATGAATTGGTGGCACTGATAGCCTCATCTCGTCCAAAGATTATTGAGATCAATGAGACACGGTTGATAGAAGATGATATACTGACAGGAATAGAAGTAGCAGGGTATAGAATTTTTCTCTGGTAAAGGTCAAATGCGGTGGTGGAGTACTTGTGATGAGTTGTGTCCTCTCAGAGCGAAGGATTTGGAGGACACTGGCACTAATGGTTTTAAAAACATATAGTGTGAGGTGGAGGTAGGTAGGACAGGATATTCAATGGAGTGTTGCTATAAGCCAGAAAGCATAGAGGGTGAAGAGCAGGTGATGTTTAGGCAATTGAGCTTGGTGAGTGCAAAAAAAAAAATTATCATTATAGGAGATTTTAACTACAGCAGTATAAATTAGGAGGAGGAAACTGCATGTAGTAGTAAGGGAATGGAATTTCTGGAATTCTTGAGGGACATATGTCTTAGGCAACATATAGTATAAGGAACATGAGGGTCAAGAGTTACGGATTTGGTCAGAGCATAAGACAATCTGATTGTAACTGAGATGGCATCACTGTCTCCATTTGGAAAGAGTGGCCATGTGGTTTTGACTTGGAAGATGAATAGACATGAAGGGGTATTAAAGAGAAAGGAATGTATGTAGAAGTATAAGGCAGTTGATTATAATAATCTTGGAAATCAACTTAGGGAAGTTCCATGGATGAAGGAATTGTGAGGGCAAAATATTATTAGTGTTTGGGAACTGGTGAAGAAATATTTATTAGCAACAATATGAAGTTGTATCCCACAAGTGAAAAATCGACCACAGTTTGATGTAAAGAGGATGAAAAACAATATCAAACAAGAACTGCTGGTGAAAAATAGGTTATGGAAGAGATATAAGGAGAGTGGTGAACTGATGCATGAAGAATATGACTTATGCCAGGAGAGTGACTAGTATAGTAATGAAGACAAAACTTAAATATGAGAAGAGATTAGCCCTGAGATCAAAAAAATCTTAAGGAATTCTTTCATTATGTGGCCAGTAAGATGAAGAATGACATTGTTGTTGGATAAAAATAGGAGTAGAGTGACTGATGCAAAGGACATAGTGGAGGTGTTCAGTGAACACTATTGGGTATATTTCATCCTAAAGAAGTAGGTTTTAATACTAGAGGGTTGGGTCAGGTTCAAGGTTTAGAAGTGCAAGAAGAGAGCATGTCTCAAATACTGAGTACTCTGCATGCCAATAAAGCAATGGGACTAGATGAGATTTTGTCACAGGATTTGAGAGAATGCACTAAAGAACTGATCAGGGGAAAGGTGTCTGAGGAATGGAAGGAGAGTAAGATAGTACTTGCTTAAGGGTAGTAGTAAATTGCAAGTGTCAAACTATAGATCAGTTTGTGTTTCATCAGTAGTTGTTAAGATTTTGGAGAAATTAGTGAGAGATCAATTACAGCAGGGGTGGGGAACCTTTTTTCTGCCAAGGGCCATTTGGATATTTATAACATCATTCTCGGACCATTCAGAATTATCAACTTAAAAGTCTGCTATATTTGGTCAAACATTTAATTAACTCACCTCTAATGTGATGGCTGGAACTGCTTCTCTTTGGTGAAGCATGTGATGTTAGCTGGTACTGATGATGTTGCTACATGCAATGCTTTTCCAGGTTTGCATCAGTCAGTCTGGAGCGCAGTCGACTCTTTACGATGGTAAGTTTTGAAAAAACAGTGAGTTGTTCTGAACACAGGTGCATATTTCAATGCATGTCTCTTCAAAGTGGGAAATTCATCCTTGCTTATGTAACGTTTATAGAACTCAAGCAGTGGGATGTTGTTGTACCTAGCTTTCAGCTCATCATCGCTTTGCAGCTGAATGATTTCATGTTGTAGGTTATCAGGCACATCAGTTGGTTCCACATGAGCAGTGTAGCAAAGATGTTCAATTCCATTTGTTTACTTTTCACATCCTTGAATCTTTTATTAAATGCCTCAATTAGTTTTGCATATTCAAGTGTCGTAGAAGGCTTTTGTCCTTCCATAGTGGGAAAATGCACTGTGTTTTTCATTTCGAGTTGCATTTTCCACAACTTAATTTAACTTCAAATGATTTCACATTTGAAAGCAGGGAGCTGAGAAGCTGGTTGGGGCCCTGCAACTTGACATTAAGCTCTGAGAGGTACTTGGTAATGTCCAACATAATCACACACCCACATGCTATCATTGAGTTCATTTTAGAAATTATGGACTTTACAACCATGTTATAATTAACTATTTTAATTTCCCAACGTTTCGACCTTCATATTAAGATCATCATCTGGAGTATATACAAATATACAAGAACAAGCTGAGTTATATTTCTTACAGTAAGCTAAAGAAACAATGATTTGATCACCATCTATTCTACTGGCATGACCTCTAGCGGGAAAAAAAAAAAAAAAAAAAGATAAAATTACAAATAAATTCATTGTCCTATTTTTAATTATTACAATTGTTATATTAGATTTAGGATTCTGGATTATCTACAGTCCTGTTTATACATTAAATATAATAACTTCACCATAGTTATTATATTTAATGTGTCGTTTATGTCTGATAGGAATTGTGCTTCCTGTTTCCCCTATATATGGTAGATTACAGGTGCAATAAATACAGTATACTCTAGGGTGGGCCAGCAGGGGGGAGTGGGTCTTTGGATGAGTTGAGTAAGCTCTTTAATTTTGCAGGAGTTTTGAAGGTGGCTTTGTTGTGTTTCTCTAGTATTCTGTTTATTTTATCTGATGTCCTTCTAATGTAAGGAATGGTTATAGTTTTATTGTAGTCTGGTTTAGCTTTGTTTTTTATTGAGGTCTTGTGGAGAATTTTGTTAATAGTGTTTTGGCTGTAACCATTTTTCTAAAAATTGGTTACAGAAATTACAGGAATTTTTAGAAGAGTTATTAGCAATACTTTTAGAAAAGTATTGCTGATAACTTTAAATTCGTCTTTCAGAGCTTGTTCATTGGAGCAGATCTTCAAAACCCTGGTTTTTTAGAGTATTAATGACACCTAGTTTTTGTGTTGGGTGGTGGTAGGAGTTTATACGTATATATTGGCCAGTATGTGTCAGTTTCTAGTAAACAGTGAAGGAAAGACGTGTGACAAGTATATATAGAAACGGAAGTGTGTTCTGTTTTTTTCAATCTCAGTTGTGAACTGTATGCGTTTGTGGTGTTTGTTTAGGTGGCTAAGGAAAGTGTCTAGTGTCTGACAGCCATGGGGCCAGATCGTGGAAACATCATCAACATATCTAAGCCAGACTTTGGGTTTTAAAGAAGAGGAATCTAGAACATGTTGCTCAAAATGTTCCATATAAAAGTTAGCAGTAGGGGGGGGGGATAACGGCGAGCCCATTGCTGTGCCTTCTTTTTGTAGGTAGAAAACATTTTGCCATACAAAATAACCAGAACATAATGCATGCTCAAAGTGCGCCATGATATCTGGAGGGAATTTGTTTTGTGAAAGAAGGATTGTATCATTGATGGGATATTCGTAAAGAGGGCAGAGATGTCAAAACTGACTAATAAATCATCTTTTTCTAATGTAATGTCGTAAAACCTCATGAGCATATTCCCACAACTCAGTCACCACACTTCACAGTGATAAACAAGATCACCGTACTCAGACTTAAGATCATTCAGTAACTCCTTAAACTGGCGGCTGTTAAACCCTATGCTTTTGACAAAATTTATGCATGACACTACTGTTGACATCGCTTTGTTGAGCGGCAACGACTGTCCACAGAGACTTCCTTGGTGTATGATGCAGTGGCATATAAATAAATAACTTGGATCAAGGCTGAGACGATTCAATTCTTTCTTGTCAAATGCAATTAACACATTCACTGACAACTATGAGTATACTCGTAGTTAGTAAACCAGCTACAAGTATACTCGTATGATGCTTCCCGCCGGCAACGAGTTTACTGTGCTGACCTTGAAGAAGTGAAAATTCTTGGCTTGTGGAGCTAGCATCAAAACTGTGTATTCTCATAGATGGTATATGCTGTGCACAAGCCAACTATGAGTATACTCGTATGACGCTTACCGCCGGCAACGAGATTACCGTACTGACCTTGAAGAAGTGAAATTGCTCGGCATACGGGAACAGACTATGCCGAAGTAGCGTGGCAGCGAACATGTTAACCCTTTTTGCGAGCCAACCATGGCTGGAGCTCCATCTGTAGTAAGGCCACTAAAATTTTCAAATGTTAGCTCAAGTTTTTTCATTGATCAAACAAGTCCTCACCTCTTATAGTGCCATGCATTGCTTTTTCCAGTGACAGCAGTTCCTCTTGCGTGTCAAACTCTGCAGTTATCCCACGAATGAAAACGGCCAGTTGAGCAGTATTTGTTATGTCCGTTGTCTCGTCACAAGCCAGAGAGAAAAATTGGAAATCTCCTTCAGAATCCTTCAATGTTTTTTCAATATCTTGTGCTAAATCAGTAATCCGATCTGAGATGGTTCTCCGAGACAAACTAACACTCTGAAACAATTTTACTTTGTCTGGTGCTAACAACTCTGCAGCAGTCACCATGCGGTCTTTCATAAACTCTCCCTCTACATGAGGTCTCAGCTTCTCTGCGATTAGCTCGCTCACTGCATAACTCGTCTGAATAATGTCTCTGTCACAACGAGGCTTAGTGAAAGCATCTTGTTGTGATTCCAAACTCCGCTGAAGAGCATTGATTTTATTCAGATGCATTTGGCCTCCCAATTCATTGAATTTAACATGTTTTGAGCTGTAATGACACTCCAGATTGGCTTTTTTTTTCATTACTGCTAACGCATCTCCACAAACTAGGCACACAGGTTTTCCTTTGACTTCAATAAAAAAAAATAATCATTTGTCCATTTCTCTTGGAAAGATCGACACTCTGCATCAACTTTTCTTTTCTTTGTAGTCGCCATTTGTAGGATGTCACACCACTTAAGTTTTAATAACTATCCAGCCTGTGTGTCACCAGCAATGCAATTATTTTGCTTTGATCGCTGTTCTAATCCTGCATCTTGGATTTGCAACATATCCAACGTTCATACCATCGACTCTCGAAGTCTTCTCGTTGACTGCTGCGGTAGCCAACTAGAAGCATACGCATATCTCCCGTCATGGAGTCGTATGTGTCCTGCCTATCCTGTAATGGACATTCCTTGCTTGTCCCTCAATATTTACGTCATTATTATGATTCACTTAATATAAATTTATGTTGCTATGAAAAAAGCTCCTAGATTTATTGAATTTCGAGTCCTACCTCTGGTTGTGGCAAGGCCAGACCAAATGATTTCACAGGCCGGACGTTCCCCACCCCTGATTTATAGCATTAGGGAAATGAGGGTAATGTTATCTGTGAGAGTCAGAATGGATCTGGTAAGGGATGCTGTTGTTTCAGTAATCTAATTGCCTTTTATAATAAAGTAAAGTACCAAGAGCAGTTGATGAGATAAAGACATATGCTGCCATTTTATTTGGATTTCACAAAGCCATTTGATAGGGTGCCACATGGCTTTAGATGTCAGTTCAGTGAATTGGATTGGGGATAAGCTGGAACCTGTGTTATTTAACATTTATATCAATGACACTGTCAATGGATTGCAGAGTAACTATTTGCCCTACAGTTGTTTGCAGATAAAATGCAAAGCTGGGAAGGCTTATCAGTAATAATGTGGATGTGGCAGCTTTTCAAGAGAATTTGAATAAACTGGACAGATGGGCAAGTGATTGGTTGTATCAAGTTAATTCGGCTAAATGTAAAGTCTTGAAGTTTGAGATATACAATGAGAGACTACATATTCTGATGGAGGAATTGTACTGGAGAAAGTGGGAGAGGCAAGTGATCTAGGAATGATAATCGATAGAAACCTGAAATTTGGAATATTGCAAAGGTAGTGAGGATAACTCGGAGGAGTACTGTAATACTTAGAAGGATGCTGACCGGCAGAGATAAGAGTTGTTATTCCATTGTATAAAGCCCTGATCAGACCACACCTCAACTCTGTGCTCAAATTTGGTCTCCAGGATTTAAAAGGGATAAATTAACCTGGGAAAGAATACAGAAGCAGATGACAGAAATGATATTATTATTATCAGAGACCTCAAGGACTCGTTGAGGGAGGCTATACACCAAACCAGCTGTCATACCTTCTCTTAAATTCATTCACACTAGATGCACTAACTACTCCTAAATGCAAACTATTCCACTCACTCACTGCTCTGTGAGAGAAAACCTAGCTCTTACCCCTTTCTTTACTCAAACAAACGTAACTTCCATGGATGCTCGCGTGTTCTCTCCCCAACTTCCATATAATGAAAAGTTTCATTAGACAATATACTACAACACCCATTAAGTTTATAGACCTTATCATATTACCCCTCTTTCTCCTGTTAACCACAGTCTGTAATCCATATTATTATTATTATTATTATTAAACAAGACCTCATGGAGTCAAAGACTCATCTAGGAGGTCCTTTTATCTCACACACATCTCATCATACCGGGTCTTAAACACATTCAAACTCCTTGCAGACAGACACCACACTCTCAGGCAAGGCATTCCAATCATTCACAACTCTGCACGAAAAAAACCTGCCTCTCACTCCCCTACTCACACCCTCTTTATACAGTTTCCAGGGATGACCTCTGGTTCTCCCCTGATCTCCCACTATTCGCTGTAGAACTTCTCCACCATTGATCCTATAGCAACCCCTTACCAACTTGTAGGTCTCTATCATATCTCCCCTCTTCCTTCTCTCCACTAGACTCTGCAAATTACATCTTTTCAATCTTTCCTCATACTCGACATTCCAGAGGTCAGAAACTACCTTAGTCAGTCGCCTTTGGACCCTTTCCAACATCTCCTCATCCTTCTGAAAACCAGGTGACCAAATCTGGGCACAATAGTCCATGTGTGGCCTAATCAAAGCCTTATACAATGGAACAAGAATCTCCCTACTTCTACACGTCAATGTCCTCCTCATCATTCCCAGAAGTCTTTGTGTTGTCTTCACAATTTTGGCGATGTGACCCCTAAATTTTAGATCCTTATCCACTATCACTCCCAGATCTCTTATTTCCTCTACTTCCAACAATATATTCTTACCAAGCATAAATTCTGCATCCCATCTTTGTTTTCCAAATTTTAAAACCTTACATTTTGCAACATTGAACTCACACCCCCATTTGCTTGCCCAATCACTCAATTTATTCAAGTCTTCTTGCAAGGCCACAACATCTTCACTACTCTTTATGGTTCTTCCCAACTTTGCATCATCTGCAAACAACTGAATATCTCCATCCAAATCTTCGCCAATATCATTAATATACAAGTTAAATAGTAATGGCCCTAAAACAGATCCCTGAGGCACTCCACTAGTGACTTTCCTTTTCCTGGATATTGCACCCCCATACACAACTTGTTGATACCTATCAGATAGCCAGTCTCCAATCCAATGCACTAATCTAATATCCAACCCCATCTGCTCTAGTTTGACTGTCAACTTATCATGAGGCACTCTATCAAAAGCTTTTGCGAAATCCAAGTATATTACTGTGTATCCTTCTCCTCTGTCCAAGGAAGCAGTCACTTTATTGTAATAAGTAAGTAGATTACTAAAACACGACCTCCCTTTAGCAAATCCATGCTGTCCATCAAAGATTATACCATTGTTGTCAACCCAACTCTGGATTCTAGCTCTCACAAGCTTCTCCAACAACTTAACCACAACACCCGACACACAGATAGGCCTATAGTTTGATGCTTGAGTTCGATCACCTCCTTTATGAAGTGGCACAATCTTGCCCTCCTTCCACTCTTTAGGGACTTGACCAAGTGCAAGACTCGTATTAAAAAAATATGTCAAGGCAGGTGTCAACTCTCTGGCACATTCCTTCAGAATACGCGGTGATATATTATCAAGTCCCACAGCCTTATTTACATCTAGTTTACTCAACTCCCCAAACACCTCTTGCTCACTTACAGTCAGTCTCTCCTCCCCATCATCAACTGCTCTTAATCTCTCCATGAAGTCACATTCACAAGATTGAAAGATCTTTATGAACTGCTCATTAAGTATCTCCACCACACATTCTGCAACAGCTGTCTTTATACCATTTCTTCCAATCAATGTCATCCTTCCATAATCATTCTTTCTTTTGCTGGCTACATATCGAAAGAACTCCCTAGGATTCTTTTTAGCTTCATTAGCTAACTGCTGTTCATACCTCTCTTTAGCTACTCTCACCAACCAAGTCACTCTCCTTGCCTGGTCTTTGTAGAACTCATGAAATTGGTTACTTCCACTTCTCTTATGCTGCCTCCACAATGCCCTTTTTCTCTGTATTGCATGCTTAATCTCTTTATTCATCCATCTCACACCTAACTTATTTAACCTTCTCACCCGTGGTATACATTTAGACATTGCATCCACTAAATATTTTTTGAAAATCCCCCAAGCTGCATTGATCTCTTTTCCAGCTAACTCCTCATTCCATGCTACACCTGCAAGCTGTCTCCTGAGCTCTTCATAATCACCCCCCTTGTAGTTCCACATATACCCTTTTTTCACAGGGGTCCTTGCACTGCTGGCAACCACCCAAGTAATCACCTCATGGTCACTTTCACCAATTGGTGGATGATTTGATACCTCATTGATAATTACATCCTCCGATGAGATGACCAAATCCAAGACCCTTAATCCTCTTGTGCCCTCTGTTACATACTGTCTGAGGTAGTTATCCCTCAAAAACTCAAGAAACTCATTTTCTTTACTTCCAGTTGCTATCTCTTCATTCCAGTCTATATTGCCATAATTAAAATCACCCATAATGATCATCCTTTTCTTATTTGCTTGGCTTATTTGACTATACATTTCACTATCACCACCATCCACATTACCAGGTCTATAACAACATCCCACCAAGTATTTGATTCTATTCACCTCTATCTCACACCATACTGCCTCAAAACCACTGGCCCCATTTCCCCCTTGCATCTCTACCTTGTATGGACATAACTCTTTCTCTATCATCAATAGCACTCCCCCTCCCTTTTTACCCCTTCTATCCTCACGAAACACATCATACCTTTCCATCTCTATTCCTGTCAGGATGTCATCCTCATCTAACCATGTCTCACTTATTCCGACAATCTCTGGGTGCACAGACGCAATTAGTGCAACCATTTCATCCGCCTTGTTTCTTATACTTCTAGCATTGGTATACAAACACAACAACTCATTTCTGGATCTACAGCTAGTTCCACTGATACCACTCACTCGATGTGATCTCTCCATGCTGGACTGGGGCCATTTCCCTTTCTGCTTCTTCATTTTAGAACCCTTTGCAATTCCATCTGTTTCCTTTTGATCCCTGATCATCCCATTACTTTCCTGCCTACACATTCTCTCACCTCCTCTTGGAGCATCCACCTTTCTCACGCTGTGTATCCCTGTCCACCCTGAGCCTCCCCGTTTCCCTGCTCCTCTTGCACACCCATTCTCTCATTTTCTATACTCATACCACTCACTTCCACATTCATTTCCACTCCTTCAATCTCTCCTGTCTTACTCTCCTGCTCTTCCACATCACTCCCCTCTTGATCTGATTCATTCTCTCTATTCACTTCTCTACCTTCCAGCAGCAGTCTCTCCAAGCGACTCACACCATAACCACTCAAATGCAGTCCATCGCTCCCATACAGCTCACTTCGTCCCTCAAACTCATTCCACACATTAACAAACTGTACTCCCATCTCCTCACACATTTCAGCCAGAATATCATTCATAATCCTTGCTCTCCGCCTCATTTCACCACAATCATACCTAGGCAACACACTGACCACCCTTCCTGTCACACTATTCTCCTTTATCTTTCCAAGCAGTCTCCTGACATTCATTTTGACATGCTCTTTGTTCTCTCTCAAATCATTTGTTCCAATTAATACAATTAACTCTTTTGCTCGTTCCCGCCTCATGTTCAATGCCTCAATCACTCTACTCATTTTACCGCCTGGAAAACATACCTTGTGCATTTTATCCTCTAGCACACCTTTAATAATGGAGTCGCCATACAACGCCACTCGCTCATCTTTTGTTAACTCTTTCATGCCATCATGATTTATTTTAATAGTTTTGACCTGCAGTGTACCTGCAGTGTAATATACTCTTCATCTCTCCTCATAATGTAAATCCCATAATCCAGATATAATCTTTGTAACTCTTCTTCTTCTTCTTTGCAACCTTTCCATATCTTCTTTATGCCCTTGGAACCTGAGAGATCAAATCTGCACACAGTAATCCAGATATGGTCTTATCAAGGCCCTATAAAGTGGCAAAATGACTTCCTTATCCTTACATGTCAAGGTTTGTTCAACATCACAATTATCTTCTGAGTTGTATTTGCAACTCATGTTATGTGATCTTTGAACTTCAAATTCCTATCCATCATTACACCAAGATCCCTAGTCTGATCAGTTTCTTGTAGCATAATCCTGCTGATATTATATACTGCTGGAAATCTCATCATGCCAAAGTGCATAACTTTACACTTACTAACACTAACATTGATAGCCATTTTTGTTTGCACAAATTTTCAGCCTTTTCAAATCATTGTGTAAGTGTTGGATAACAGTAGCATCCCTGATTGCCTTGCCTGTCTTTGCATCATCGGCAAACAATTGCACATCTGCTAGACCCTTCCTGATATCTAACAGTGGCCCAAAGACTGAACCCTAAGGTACACCACTGGTCACCTTAAATCTGGCAGATTTACAGCTACCATATACCACTTTGTGATATCTGTATGTCAACCATCCACTGATCCAAGTCAAGAGTTTATATTCCAATTCCAGTATCAGGACTGTTCAGTGTTAGTTATGAGGATAGACTTAACAACACTTTGAGTCTTATCGATGTAAATGTACATTGATCGCACTTAAACCCAGAATCTCATCAATGTATATTTATATTCATAAATTAAAAATTCCAAAAATAATAATATATGATTGAAATTCATTATCAGACTGTCTGTCTCTCTCTCACTCAGATCTCCTCATCTCTGAGGACTCGTGACCTTCCTGATGATGCTTCGCCATTACTTTCTCTCCTGTGCTTCTCCTATTGCTTGTTCTAGTTTAAGTCCAGTGATTCTTGATATTTGGTTCAATTTTCCTCTTTTTCTTTTCCCACACGGTTTACCCTGGATGATTATTTTTTCCAGGCAGTTGCCTTCCCTTCTACATATGTGTCCTAAATATTGCACTATTCTCTTGTCAATTACATTTATCTGTTTGTTTGTTTTTCTGTCCAAGACACTCTTAACAATCTTCTCGAGCACCAGAACTCGAACGCGTCAATTCTTCTGTCATCTTTTGTCATTGTCCAAGATTCAGAATCATAGAGAAAGATCGAATAAACTAAGGTTTCTACAAGCTTAATTTTCGTCTCTTTGGAGATGTGCCTTTCTTTCGATCTTAGTTAAATCAGTCATCGCTTTCTTAGCTAGTGCTATTCTTCTTATCTTTTTTTTACATCCATCTTTTTTGTTATTATCACTCCAAGGTAATTGAAATTGTCGACAATTTCAATTCCTTCTACATCTATCTCTTCTGCATTGTTTAAAACCATTATTTTGGTTTTGTCTTGATTTATTCATAAACCATGGCTTAAGCTTTCCCATTCTAATTGATTTAGGATGGATTTTAATTCCTGTTCATTTGTGCTATTATCACTGTGTCATCTGCATATCATAGGTTAGTGATTGTTCGGCTACCCAATTTAATGCCTCCATTCCGCTTTTCTAGAGATCTTTTCATTATAGTTTCGCTGTAAAGGTTGAATAGTAATGGTGAGAGTATGCATCCTTGTCTTGAACCTTTTTCAAATTGGAATGCAGGAGACACTGAGTTTTCAATTCTTACTGTTGCTTGATTTCCCTGATATAAGTTCTTCATGAGGGTTACTAGATGGTTTGGTATTCCTTATTCTTGCATGATGTCCCATAAAATATCCCATCTCATACAGTCAAAAGCCTTGGAGTAATCTATAAAGCATGGATAAAGGCCTAAGTTGAATTCCCTTGCTTTTTCGATTATTTGTCTGATGTTAGATATATGATCTTTAGTTCCTCGACCTTTTCTGAATCCTGCTTGTTCTTCTGAGATCTGATGGTCTATAAAACTTTGTAATCTTTCCTTAATAACGTGCAGTAAAATCTTGCTGCTATGTGAGATAAGGGGAATTGTGCGGTAGTTTTCACATTTCTTGTAGATTGGGATAATGGTGGAACTAGTCCAGTCATTTGGCCATCTTTCAGTCTTCCAGATTTTGTTGCATAAATCATGTATCCAGTTGACTGCATTCTCTCCAAGGTTTTTCAGCATTTCAGCTGGTATTGAATCAGGACCTGGGGTTTTGTTATTCCTTAATTTTTTGATTGCTTGTTCTACTTCACTTTTGAGGATCTCTGGTTCCGTTTCCATGTTTTCCATAGCTCCTTCGTCTTCTTGTTGAATAGCTGGGTCCTTGTAAAGCTCGGTGCAATATTCTTTCCATCTTCTGGCTATGTCATTAGTGTTGTTTAAGATCTTGCCATTTTCCTCTGTAATTATATTAAGTTTTGGTTTGAATTTTTTGATTATATACTTAACCTTCTTGAATAAATCTGTTGTTTCATTAGAATTAGAGTGTCTTTCTATTTCTTTGCAGATGTTTTGGATATAGCTATTTTTATCTTTTTGACAAGATTTCTTAATAGCTTTATTCAGGTTCAGGTAATTTGGGTTTTGCCATTCTGTTGTTTTAGTTTGTTTCCATTTTTCAATTAGTTCTAGAGTTTCTTTTGTAATCCATAGACTGCCATTCTTCTTTTTTTATTGGGATGTTTTAGGCTGCAGATTTTGCAATGGTTTATTTTAGATGTGTCCAATGTGATTCAATGCTTTGTTCTTGAGGTGTGCTTTTTTGTTTCTTGAGCTCTGCTTCAATGTCCATCATAAATTTGTTGTTCATTTGTGAAAAGTCATATAGTTTGTTGCTGTTATTCTTGTTTGCTTTCAGATGGATCTTTAAATTAGGGATTAATGATTGATGGTCTGATCCACAGTCTGCACCTGGCAGTGTTTTGGTGTTATTGATTAGTGTCCTCCATCTTCTGTCGATTAAAATATAGTCGATTTGATTCTTACATCGATTCCCAAGTGCTACCCATGAGTATAGTCTCCTCTTGTGCTGTTTGTACATTGTGTTTGTGATTAATAATTCCCTTTCAATGCAGAACTCCAATAGTTTTCAGACTGTCAGACTGTACTGTAGTTAAATTTGAGCCTTCAGTTTCATTATCCATGAGGATGGTCGACTTTTATGAATAAAAAAGGGAATTTATATTGGAAGAAATCATTTTCCATATGCATTTCCCATCGCTCCAGGAAGTAAGGGAAGAACAGGACAGTGGATAATTATAATGATGTACACCCCTTGTAAAATGATATTTTCATCATAATAATAATACACACAAATTTTATTTGTAATTTTCATTATTTATGTAACATCTAAGCAATATTTTGACTGAATTTGTTGAATTTTGAACACTAAAGAAGTAAATATAAGTAGAAACTAATAAAAAATTAACTTTTTATTTTTTATTTTTTCAAAAACCTTGATTTCTTGCAAATCAGGTCTCCAGAAAAGAGTCCACATGTATAACTAAAATTTTTGTTCCGATTAATTGTCAAAGATGCTAACTACAAGACAAAAATTAATTATTTGGATATTTCATAGAAGTACTGCACAGCAATTTTTTAAATAGAGCTAAAAATCGCCAGGACACAGGCTTCTTTAAGTCCCAGTAGGTCTAGGAGTTAAAGTGTTAAGGAATGTGGACTGCAAAGTTTGGTGACATAAGAAGGAGATTATGACATTTAAACTGTTGAGAGGTAGTTACATTGACACTGGGGAGTTCTTTTGTCTGGCAGAACAGAGGAAAGAGGGAGTGAGATATCAAGGCACCATCCCTGGAAGTTGTGAAAGGAAATTATGAGGATGAGGAGTAGTTTCTTTGCATGAAAGGTGGTTGAATTATGGAATCCATTGCCTGATAGTGTTTAGAGCACAAACAGTGAATGAGTTCAAGGAGTTTTCTAGGGTCCGCTTCCCACATTGAGAGTGGCCACTCCATGGAGGCCTGAATAATTATTATTATTATCAGGAGGTATCCTCATTTCAAACAGTGAGGGTAGACAGGTAGTATGGGCAAAATATATCAGGAGAGTATTCTTCCAGAAGGGCCACTTAAGGCTTGAAAGTCATATACATGGCTAATATGAATTCCTTCTTCACCACATCCCTATACAACTTGCATGTACCTTTGTTCTTCCCACATTAACATCCCCTATTTTTATTTCTTTTGTATTAATCTGATAGAATCCCTTAACTAACTTCAAGGTCTCTATCATATCTCCTCTTTTCCTCCTATCCACCAACCTCTCAAATACTCTTTATAATCAACACTCCAGAGTTCTGCTATCACTTTGGTTATTCATCTTTGGACCCTCTCTAGTGTTTTCACATCACAATGAAAACTAGGTGACCAAATCTAAGCACAACAGTCCATATGTGGTCTGACCAATGCCTTATATAGATGCACCACCATCTCCTTATCCCTTACGTATGGCAATGTACTTTTTATCATAACAGCAATATGATGTGCAATCTTTGCAACACATGCCCTCAGAACTTCAGTTCTACTGTCCACCGTCCCTCTAAGATTCCAAATCTCATCTACTTCCTGAAGTACAGCTCCACCAATTTGGTATGTAGCCTTATTATCTGTATCCAAATTGAACACCTTGCATTTATTAACATTAAAACTGCAATCCCACTCATTTGTCCAAGCTAAATGCCTATTCAACTCTTCCTATAGAGAATTAACATCAGCCCTACTCCTGATAATTGTACCTAACTTTACATCATCGGCAGACATTTGAAGATCAACAGTCAATCTGCAAGAAATATCATTAACAAACAAGTTAAACAGTAAAGGGCCCAAGAACAGAACTCTGAGGCACACCTCTGGTCACCTTCCTTTTATGAAACACAGCTCCATCATACACAATTTGCTGGTATTGTTCAGAGAGCCAATCTCCAGTCCATCTAACCAATATACTATCCATTCCTATCCTTCATAGCTTGTACACCAACTTATCATCTGGTAATCTATCGAATAAGTTTGCAAAGTCCAAGAATATCACTGTGTATAATTATCCCTTATTTGACATATTTGTCACCTTATCATAAAACATAAGCAGATTGCTAAAACAAGACCTGCCCTTCACAGATCCATGCTGACCATCATAGAGAATCTTACATTCATCCACCCAATCCTGTATTCTATTTTTAACCAATTTTTCAAACACTTTGATTACAACTGCAGAGACACAGACAGGTCTATAATTGGAAATTTCTGTTCTTGAGCCATGCTTGTGGAGAGGTATTATTTTGACTTCTTTCCATGCCTTAGGAATTTTATCCACTCTGCAAGGCTCTCAATGGACAAGGCTAACTCAAGGCTAACTCTTTTGCACATTCTTTAAAAATATGTGGTGATATGTCATCCATTTGCACAGCCTTATTAACATCTAACCTGAGCAACAATTGATACACCTCCGATTCTTTCACCTTTAATTCTCGTAATTTTTGCCTCCCTTCTACATGTTATAAACATCATTCACACCACTATAATGTACACTGATGAAGTATTCAATAAATAATTCCACTATATCATTGGCTATCCACAAGCATCAACCTGTCATAATTATTTTTCCTATTCTTTGTGAAAAGAGTAGGAAACAGCAGAAAAAATCCGTTGGATTAGCTTTGACCTAACTGGCCAATCTTCTCTCATATTCTACTCTTTTCTTTTCTAACTATGCTTGTCTATATTTATATGTTTATTCTCTTGTTTATATTCTTCATGCATATGAACATATGCAAACTGTCTTGTACTTCCTCCATAATAACTTTTTTTCTAACATTGCTTGCTTGATTTCACCGTTCGTCTCTGTCACTCTTACTCTATTTATTTACTGAACACTTGCTATACAGTTGTGCATTGCTTGTGTTAGACACTGCCTTATCATTTCTCATACACTGTCAACATTTTTCTACACAATACATCAACACAGTGTACTGAAGCTAGTTGACTATGGAGCTTCTGATAATCACTCACCTTATAGTTCTACATATAGAACTTTTTGATCTTCTTGAACTTCTTCCTGTTTGACTATTCTGACAAGCCAATACCTCATGATCACTTTCACCAGCAGGTGGCAGTGTGATACCTCATTCACAACCACATCCTGTGAGGATATCACCAAATGTAACACCAATAAACCTTGTGTTGCTTCTATCACTGCTTCAGATAATTATCCTGCAGAAACTCAACAAATTCACTCTCCTTGTTACTACACACAATCTCTTCTTTCCAATCCGCATTCTTATAATTAAAATCATCCATTAGGATCATCTTCATTTTACTTGCCTAACTAATCTGTTGAAACATTTTATAATCAATGCTTTCCACATTCTCTGGCCTATTAGATATATTATTCTATTAATCTCAACTTCACATCAAATAGCTTCAAAATCTGCACATGTACTACTATTTTCCACTTCTACTCTTGAAGGACACAATTCCTCTGCTACCATTAACAATACACCCCACTCCTACTTCATCTTTCTATCCTTATGGAAAATTCTGTATCCTACCATTACAAGTCCTGACAGTATATCATCCTAAGTCAACCAAGTTGCACTTATGCCAATTATTTTTGGGCATACTGATTCCATCAATGCTACAAACTCAACCCCTTTCTTTCTGATACTCTACACATTAGTTCTGCCCATCCCCATTTCCCTGATCTTGATTTTCATTTATATTCTTTTCATCCCCACCATTTTACACTGCATCACTTTGCTCTGCTATTAACACTTCCTCACCTTTGTATCCATCCTTCCACAACCTACTTCTCAACTTCTGTCTTACTCTTAGTCGTACTAATTTTGTATGGACCCTGTGCACTCTTATTAAACTACAATAGCTCCAATGACCAACACCAAACCCATTCAAATGCATTCCATCATCTTTGAAACATTCTGATTTCCCTTGGAATTCATTCCACACATTTACAAATTGAATGCTCTCTGCCTGACACAATTTAGCCATTTTGTTATTCAGTATTATTGCTGTCCTTCTCAGTTCAATATTGTCATATCTGGGGAACAATCTAAGCACCTTCCCAATGACACTGTTATTCTTCACTTCTTGCAACAACATCTTCAAATCCCTTTCCACATTCTTTGTCGCACTACTCAAGTCATTTGTGCCCGCCACTAGCTAATTCTGATTCCCATTTCTTCCTTCTATGCAAAACATCTGATATTCGTTTTCTTGTACCACCTGTAAAACACGTCTTAGTGATTGAATCACCATATAAAGCAACTTTATCATCCTTAGATATTTTTCTTCTTTTTGTTAACTTCCTTGTCATTTACACCAGATCGGCTCTTCTTTAAACGTTCAATTTCCTCCTCCATATATTTAACTTGACTCTTCATTTTACTCCTGGTATCGCCATTCTTATTTTTGGAACTTTCTAGCCTTTCATTGCACTTTTCACATACTGTAATATGTTCCATCTAACATGTCATAAATCTTTAATGTTTTTGGATGCATACATGAAACAATTGTTGCATCTTATCCACTGCAAAAAGTTCAGGGAAAAACTTGATCTCCAAGTCAAAACCTTCTGTACTGCTGGTGTATGCTTTTTTTTACTCCTGCTGCCACCATTTTTGTAACATTAGCAAGCACTTCAATGTTAATCACGATAAAAACTGAAGTGAACACTTTTAGAACTATAATACCACAGTACAACAATTATATCCAGCCTGGCTCTCACATAAAAACACTATTATACAAATCTACACATTATAATTTAAAAATAAAAATAAAAATTTCATAGCAGCATCAAAATAGACCACTACGTCTTTCGTCGTGACACTAGTGCCAATTCCACATGTATTCCTTTCTGTCTGAGATCTTTACATTCCAATTCATATCCTAAGCAAAGACCTCAAGATTGGGTTCCACATCTATTGACAAAACTGACATCCATTCATAATTACATTCTCTGATACTGTTACAAAATTTAGCTTCCATGATCCCCATATTCTCTCACATGTAACCTGAGATAACTGCTGTACAACTCTAGAAATTCGCTTTCTTAATTTCTGCTCGGTGATTGATTCTTCCTTTCAGTTTATCATATTTGAAATCTATCCGAATATCCGCAGCAGGTCTCCAAGGTGAAAAGCTTCTAGTCGATAGAATAATGTAGGTAAGGGAAGTCGGCAAGACGGATCCATAACCTCGGGACAAGGATTGGTTCTGAGGACTGGGCCGGGGGTCCGAAGCGGGTATGGCACTGCACCGGGACTGGGCGAAACTGTCCAGTGATGGAACGGTTGAGCTCAGACCAGTGGGGGCCTTCTCATGGAATGCCTTAGCTGCAAGGCGTGCCTGATGACCCATCTGGCACGACCATTTCAGCAAAGCAACTAACAGATGAATCAGAACTGGCACGGACCAGGGGAATCCGACTGTCTAATTAAAAGCAACTTAAGGTGGCTTTTGATAGGTGTTACCACCAATGTAATTCTGCCCAGTGATCTGAATGTTTAAGAATATCAATCAAGATCACGGGTAATGGGCAGGAGTAAACATGACTCTCATTTGAGGTGGATCTGTGGAATGGAGTCCTGGTCTAGCTGGTGAGATTACTTACTGTTTCTATTGAAAATAATCATCAGGGGAAGCCTGATGAGTGCAAGATTGCACAATTGATATTTTTGGTAATCAATTTATAAAGATATTGCAGGATAATGAGTAATTCCCGGTGACTACTTTCTTTATACCTGATCCAGATGATGACCATCGAGAATCTCAAAGAGATATGCCTGGCCTTGTTGCGGATCCAAGAAGGATTGGGCCTTCGTGCTGTCTTTAACATGGGGAATTGCCATCCCGCCCGTGCACCTATACACACAAGCTTAACGTAGAAAATTGGTTATCTGACTTCCTTTGCTAGAGTTGGGAAGAGGTGAGAGTGCCCTTAAAGACTCTCACTGTGTCCCTATGCATAGAAATAAACCATGGGGAGGTTTATTTCTAACTCACAGGCATTGGTGTTCTCAGTGGTTTGTGGATTGTGGGACTCAGAGAGTCAACAGGACCAGTAAGGAACTACTCCATGAGAAGAATTATAAATGTACTTGTGTTTCCCTAATAGGGGTAGTCGGGAATATAGCTTTTAGATTTAAGGTAGTATGTAAGTTAGGTTAAGATGGGAAAATAACAAGTCATGTGCTTGGTCAAATCTTTAAAATACAGGAACGGTGCAAATTTTGGGCCAAATCCATGGCCGGTGCTTGTCCTGGTGTTAGTGACAGCATGAACATTAAACGTGTATTATATTATAATTAGGTATTGTCTTGTGTTGGAGAGTATGGCTGATAGTCATACTGTGGTAAATACATGAACTGAACGACTTTAGGTTCATGTAACACAGGACATTAAGGACTGTATGCCTTTAGGTCCTTAATGCGAGACAGGAGCACATTGCTGAGAGAGTTTAACTTGATAATAAAGATAACCAAGAGAGTCTAACCTGATAATAAAGATGACAGGTTAGTTTTACCCTACTGATGACTAGTCGTTGCAATAGTAATCCTGCTCAGTACGAGAGGAACCACAGGTTCGGATACATGGTGACCAGTGGTGTGAAGCTACCATCCATGGGATTATGACTGAACGCCTCTAAGTCAGAATCCCATCTAGCCACTGCAATGATACCTCAAGGAAGATAAATCTCCAAGGGAGATTTATCTTCCTTGCATTTATTAGGTGATTGACATAAAAATGTCTTTTCTCTGTACATTTTCAAGTCAACCTGACTAAGCATTTTGACCTGCTTGTCTCTTTCTTGCACTGCTCACTTTATTTTCCCACTTCTTCCATCTTGTTCTCTACTATGAATGTACATAATTCCTCCCTTTACTAGTTAGCAATACTACCCTTCCCCCCCCCCCCCCACACACACACATGGAGATACAGAAAACAGTTTTTGTCTCTCTACTGCAATCTGTTGCTTAATCTCAAGGAGTACATTCAATAAATCTGACATTGTATGGTATCCTGAAAGAAAGTCCACCTCAAAAGGTAATACAGACATCAAGAATGAAGATACAGGTAAATTTCAGTATTGGTCAAGTTTTATCCATGCATTATAAATTTGTTTTTTATGTTAAAAGTAGTACACTAGTGGCCAAAATTGTGGAAACCTTTTGGAAAAAGTGTATTTCTGAGGTCTGATGGCTCATAACACCACTCTTTTTTTTTTTTTTTTTGAGTAATACCATAAAATTATATATCAATGGAAAGATAATTTAATCAAGAATGTAATGCAATAACTTTTATGAAGGATTTTTTATTAGAACAGCAGTTATAAAGAAGAAAAGTGAAACACATAAAAAAATGAGATATACAAAAAATTCTGACAATGTGAGTTAATACCTAGTTGAGTAACCTTTAGCATTAATTACGGCCTTACAACACCTTCCTATGGAGTGAACCAAGTCTTTTAGTTCTGCAGCTGTTATAATGTGAAACCAAGATTGAATTATTGCTTCTATTAATTGGGTTTTATTGGTGGGTTGCTTCTGACTAAGAAGTTTCTTTAGTTGGCTGCATAGATTTTCGATTGGGTTAAGGTCTGGGCTATTCCCAGACCATTCCAGCAGTGGAATATGATTATCTTGAAACCACTTTTTGCATACAGCAGCAACATGACATGGAGCTGAATCCTGTTGAAATATAAATGCTTCATTATCTTGGAAAAGATCATGTGTGGAAGGCTTCAGTTTGGGCTCAAGTATTTCATTTATGTATTTTGGGGCATTTATATTCCCATTAATCATGCAAATTCTGCCCACACCTTTTGATGTCATACAACCCCAGATCATAACACTAAGTGGGTGTTTCACGGTAGGTGTAATACAATCAAGATGCAAATCTTCTCCGATTCTTCTCCTTACGTATTTTATGCCATCACTACAAAACAGGGAGATTTTGGTCTCATTACTGCAAATAACACTGTCCCATTGTTCTGCTGTCCAGTTAACATGGGTTTTAGTCCAGTTTAATCTTTTCAACCTTGAGAGATAAAAATGACTTTTTCCATGGAATTCTAGTATTTAGACCAAATTCCTGCAGTCTGCACCGAACAGTCCTTGTACTCAACTTTACATTGCATTGCGCCATTTCATCTTGTATACATCCAGATGATTTTCTTCTGTCACGTAGGCACAGTCTCTCAATTCTTCTATCATCACTTGCTGTTGTGCACCTTTTCCTGCCTTTACCAGTCTGGTTTTATAGTGACTGAGTCTCCTTATACCTCTTCAAAAATTTAGAAATGCCACCTTTGGTTAAGTTTCCACCAATTTTTCTTCTAATTTCTTCATAACTGTAGCCTTGTTCACTTAATAGTAGTATTTTACATTGCTCTCTGGGTGACTAGTCAACTCTTTGTGCCATTTCTTTAATTTTATTACGTTTTACAAGCTCACTAAATGAAATAACAGAAAAAAAACCAACCAACTTGATAGCAATCACATAACACACTGACGAATGTCCTCCTCTCAGCTCCAATACATGACATCAATAGCTGAATCCTATGACCTTATTGGCTCATTTCCAAAACAAGATGACACCTGAATGGCTCTCTAAACACTCATGCTCATTGGCTGCATTCAAATGAAGGAAAGCTACTTCATATCAATCTAAGCAAGTTGTGCTTCTTCTTTCTGGTTATTTGGCTATAACTTTTCATAGAATACAGATAATTGAACAAACTTTGTTGCATTACATTCTTGATTAAATTATCTTTCCATTGGTATATAATTTTATGGTATTACACCAAAAAAAAGTAGTGTTATGAGCCATCAAACCTCAAAAATTCACTTTTTCAAAAGGTTTCCACAATTTTGGCCACTAGTGTATATGGTGAAGTAGAATCAAAATGAAAATGGATGACCATTGGCATGCCAAAGGAATCTCTACTTAGTTCGCTGCTATTTATTTTGTACACTAAATTTTTAGTGTACAAAAGAAATAGCAGCGGATGATATTGGGATTGATTTGAGGGGAAGAATAACCTGGAAGAGCAGCAATTAATAAGCATATGTAGAGGTCATGTAAGATGATTTAAATGGACTGACATTCGGGATGAAGGCAATGGTTGTCAGTTTAATGTGTATTACATAGATGGAACGAGAGTGAAAGAAATTAATGAGACAATGATTGGAGCAAGGGTGGTTGGAAGGTGATGTTCAGACTACATATTCCAAAAGTGGCATTTTAGCTGAAAAGAAGACTTGGATGTGGAAATTGCACTGACGAGTGCAATTTCAGGAAGTTAGTTTTGTAAGGTAAGATAACCATAAGCTCTCTTGTCAACTTACCTGATGAAACTGTCATAGTTTCTACATTCGGCTTTGAAATAATGTTGGATCTAATATCCACTTGACTTATATAATTTTACATCGCCGAACTGAAGCCTTTTGGCTCTTTATTTTAGTAATTACTTTTATGCACCGACCAAGAGTTCGCTCACGAAAAATACATTTTGCTGACATTTCAAGTTCCTTAGTATTGATGGGAGTTTTTGCTTTCTTAAGGTTTCTACCTGATCTCTGAGGAGAACCAACCAGTTTGAAACAGCTATCAGATCAGTGAAACCTTATCAAAATGAACCAATAAAAGGCTAATATATAGACTCTTGGGTGGCGCTTATGTCTTCTATATAGTCCATAGTAAGGCAACTCGTGAATGCCAGGGAATAGATTCCTGTAAGCCCTCTGGTCAACTTACCTTACAAAAGTGCCATAGTTTCTACATTCAGCTTTGAAATGATGCTGGATCTAATATCCACGTGACTTATGTAATTTTACATCGCCAAACTAAAGCCTTTTGGCTCTTTATTTTAGTAATTATATATTATTCTATTTCTATTCCTGCCATCACATCTTCCTCAGACAACCAAGTTTCACTTATTCTAATTATCTTTGGACCTAGACATAAGTATTCTAATTATCTTTTGAACATAGACTAAATCAATGCAACAAACTCGGCTCTCTTGTTTCGAATACTCCTTATATTTGCGTACAAAAAAAATTCCCTGTTGTCTTTGAGGCCATTCTACCAGCACCAGCATTCTCTATTCTTGCTGCTATGCCACACCCCTTCTCTCTTCAGTCTGACCACTCCTACTTCCCTAATCCTGACTTTGATTTCCATTCCTACCTATCTCATCCTCACCTTTACGCGTTCCATCATCTTGTGCTGTTGCTGCAACCACATCTTCAACCTTGTATCCATCTTCCTCCTGTTGTACAATCCGTTTAGTTGTAGTATCCTGCTTCACAAATAGACTCTGATCATTTACTATTTGAACTTCTTGATTCTGTTCCTTCTCAGAAAACAATAGTCTTTATAAGGCCCAATACCAAACCCATTCAAATGCATTCCATCAGCTTCCAACTTCCCTTAAAATTCACTCCAAAGATTTACAAATTGAACCCTCTTTGCCTTACACAACTCATCCATCTTACTATTCATTATCTCTGCGCTTCCTCTCAATTCACTATTGTCGTATGCCTACGACTTTTCAAACAACACTATTCTTCCTCACTTACCACTACCACTTCCTCAAGTCTCTATGGACATTCTTTTTTTTTTCCCCAACTAAGTCATTTGTGAATTTTGATGCCCAGTCTTTCATTTTCTGCAACACATCAGTTATTTTCTTCATTGTTCCACCAGGAAAGCATGTTTTGTACATTTTATTAGTCATCGCACCTCTAATGACAGAGTCCCCATACAACGATATACGACTATCCTTTGACTCTTTCTTCCTGATACTAACTCCCTCATCAGCCAATCTCTTCTTTAGATGTTTAATATCCTCTTCCAAATGTTTTATTTCACTTTTCATTTTCACTAACTCTTGCCTAAGCTCATCTACTACAGTCCCCACTGTTGCTTAACTTTTAATCTCTCTAATCTGTCAAGACAATTTTCACATACATCAATGCTTTCCTTCTCATTTACCCAAGCAGTCCACAAATCTTTCACTTTTTTTGGGCATACATATACCAATTTTCGCAATGCATCCACTGCAAAAAATCCTTAGCAGAGCTAGATCTTCGTACTAAAACCTTCCATGCCACTGAAGTGCGATTTTTATGGATGCCATTTACAGAAGAAATACAATATTAACAACAAAAAATTCCAACAACAACACTACTGAAGGACACTTGTATCCAAACTGAAAAAATATGCAGCACAACAACTAAAATCTACTGCTACTAGCAACACTAACACCATGATTTTTTTTTTTTTCAATTTTATTGAGTTTTTATAGTTTCATTTTATCATCATCATCATCATCATCATCATCAAATTCCTGACATGTACCCTCAAGGGGTACAGGATATGATAGTGCTACATGAAAAATTTACATCGTTACTAACTTACTATCTGCAATTTTCCTCCAAATCAGTCTGCTACTTGTCAAGACTCCAACATTATCAGATCCTGAAAGTTTATTTTTCACTTGGTTAGAATATAATAAATTTAGTTTAATCCTTTATCCAAGTGTGAGCAAACAAAGTTTGTGCCCGAAAGTATCTTCAGGACTGGGGTAAGGTGGTACAACACTAGGGCGACTCCTTGCAAAGGTGGAGCAAGCTACCAACGCACTACTGAGATAGGAGTGTTGGTAGCTTGCTCCACCTTTGCAAGGAGTCGCCCTGGTGTTGTACCACCATACCCCAGTCCTGAAGATACTTTCAGGCGCAAACTTTGTTTGCTCACACTTGGATAAAGTATTAAACTAAATTTATTATTATCAGATCCTATATTTCTATTGTCTAATGCACTTTGTACCGTATCAATCCACCTATATCTTGGTCTTCCTCTGGGTCGTGTTCAACCACAAGTGTTCTCTGCCAGGTTGGCAGAGAACACTTGTTTTGCTAATCTATCCTCGCCCATTCTGTTTAAGTGACATACCACCTGAGATTAGCTCTACTAACGCATTCCTGGATGCTGACAATGTCAAGTTCTTTCCTAATATCCTCGTTTTTAATATTAAATTGCCATTGATGCCATCTGTTCACGCCTCTAATCTTTCTCAGAACTCTCATATCTGCGGTCTCTAGACTTTGGGCAAGTGTCTTACTTCTGATCTAGCTCTCAGATCCATAAGTTAAAACTGGTTTGAACACTGTCTTGTATACAGCTAATTTAGTGTTCTGACTAATTTCTCTCTTATTCAATATGAATCTATTCAGTTGACTTACTACAATACCAGCTTTGTTAATTCTGTTGTCTATTTCCATATTTAATTTGCCATCGTCACTAAAAATCGTGTCTAATTAGCTGAAATGTTTTACTTGTTCCACAGGTTCTCCGTTCACAATGCACTTGATATTTTCAACGATTCTACCTATTTTCATTGTCTTTGTCTTTTTATTGCTAACCTTCATACCATATCTATTACAACAGTTATTCAATTTAGTCAGGGAATCTTGCAAACTTGTAGTGGATTTATTTAGAAGTATAACATCGTCCACATAAAGCAAAGAGCTGACGTCAACATCTTCAATTCTGATATCATTTTTAATACCACTTTCCTTCATAATGTGATTTATATAGATAATGAATAACAGAGGGGATAATGTACATCCTTGTCTGACACCAGATTTAACATTAAACCATCTTCCTGTACTTCCTTCAATTCTAACTGCCTACTTACAACTCAAATACAGACTAAGTATTGCTTGATATAATGCCTCATTGATGCTGTATAACTGAGGTGTAGTGAATAGCTTCTCTCTTGGCACCTCGTCATATGCCTTTTCCAGATCGACTAAACTTAAATACCGATCTTTGTTATATTCCCAAGCTTTCTCGACTATTTGTCATAAAGTGAAGATCTGATCCTGACAGCCTCTATTTGACCTGAATCCAGCTTGTTCTTCACCAAGCTTTTCTTCCACAATTCTTCTCAACCGTTTCTCAAGTATAATATACTTGGATTGGATGAGAGACTGCTGCTGGAAGGTAGAGAAGTGAATAGAGAGAATGAATCAGATCAAGAGGGGAGTGATGTGGAAGAGCAGGAGAGTAAGACAGGAGAGATTGAAGGAGTGGAAATGAATGTGGAAGTGAGTGGTATGAGTATAGATAATGAGAGAATGGGTGTGCAAGAGGAGCAGGGAAACGGGGAGGCTCAGGGTGGACAGGGATACACAGCGTGAGAAAGGTGGATGCTCCAAGAGGAGGTGAGAGAATGTGTAGGCAGGAAAGTAATGGGATGATCAGGGATCAAAAGGAAACAGATGGAATTGCAAGGGGTTCTAAAATGAAGAAGCAGAAAGGGAAATGGTCCCAGTCCAGCATGGAGAGATCACATCGAGTGAGTGGTATCAGTGGAACTAGCTGTAGATCCAGAAATGAGTTGTTGTATTTGTATACCAATGCTAGAAGTATAAGAAACAAGGCGGATGAAATGGTTGCACTAATTGCGTCTGTGCACCCAGAGATTGTCGGAATAAGTGAGACATGGTTAGATGAGGATGACATCCTGACAGGAATAGAGATGGAAAGGTATGATGTGTTTCGTGAGGATAGAAGGGGTAAAAAGGGAGGGGGAGTGCTATTGATGATAGAGAAAGAGTTATGTCCATACAAGGTAGAGATGCAAGGGGGAAATGGGGCCAGTGGTTTTGAGGCAGTATGGTGTGAGATAGAGGTGAATAGAATCAAATACTTGGTAGGATGTTGTTATAGACCTGGTAATGTGGATGGTGGTGATAGTGAAATGTATAGTCAAATAAGCCAAGCAAATAAGAAAAGGGTGATCATTATGGGTGATTTTAATTATGGCAATATAGACTGGAATGAAGAGATAGCAACTGGAAGTAAAGAAAATGAGTTTCTTGAGTTTTTGAGGGATAACTACCTCAGACAGTATGTAACAGAGGGCACAAGAGGATTAAGGGTCTTGGATTTGGTCATCTCATCGGAGGATGTAATTATCAATGAGGTATCAAATCATCCACCAATTGGTGAAAGTGACCATGAGGTGATTACTTGCCAGCAGTGCAAGGACCCCTGTGAAAAAAGGGTATATGTGGGACTACAAGGAGGGTGATTATGAAGAGCTCAGGAGACAGCTTGCAGGTGTAGCATGGAATGAGGAGTTAGCTGGAAAAGAGATCAATGCAGCTTGGGGGATTTTCAAAAAATATTTAGTGGATGCAATGTCTAAATGTATACCACGGGTGAGAAGGTTAAATAAGTTAGGTGTGAGATGGATGAATAAAGAGATTAAGCATGCAATACAGAGAAAAAGGGCATTGTGGAGGCAGCATAAGAGAAGTGGAAGTAACCAATTTCATGAGTTCTACAAAGACCAGGCAAGGAGAGTGACTTGGTTGGTGAGAGTAGCTAAAGAGAGGTATGAACAGCAGTTAGCTAATGAAGCTAAAAAGAATCCTAGGGAGTTCTTTCGATATGTAGCCAGCAAAAGAAAGAATGATTATGGAAGGATGACATTGATTGGAAGAAATGGTATAAAGACAGCTGTTGCAGAATGTGTGGTGGAGATACTTAATGAGCAGTTCATAAAGATCTTTCAATCTTGTGAATGTGACTTCATGGAGAGATTAAGAGCAGTTGATGATGGGGAGGAGAGACTGACTGTAAGTGAGCAAGAGGTGTTTGGGGAGTTGAGTAAACTAGATGTAAATAAGGCTGTGGGACTTGATAATATATCACCGCGTATTCTGAAGGAATGTGCCAGAGAGTTGACACCTGCCTTGACATATTTTTTTAATACGAGTCTTGCACTTGGTCAAGTCCCTAAAGAGTGGAAGGAGGGCAAGATTGTGCCACTTCATAAAGGAGGTGATCGAACTCAAGCATCAAACTATAGGCCTATCTGTGTGTCGGGTGTTGTGGTTAAGTTGTTGGAGAAGCTTGTGAGAGCTAGAATCCAGAGTTGGGTTGACAACAATGGTATAATCTTTGATGGACAGCATGGATTTGCTAAAGGGAGGTCGTGTTTTAGTAATCTACTTACTTATTACAATAAAGTGACTGCTTCCTTGGACAGAGGAGAAGGATACACAGTAATATACTTGGATTTCGCAAAAGCTTTTGATAGAGTGCCTCATGATAAGTTGACAGTCAAACTAGAGCAGATGGGGTTGGATATTAGATTAGTGCATTGGATTGGAGACTGGCTATCTGATAGGTATCAACAAGTTGTGTATGGGGGTGCAATATCCAGGAAAAGGAAAGTCACTAGTGGAGTGCCTTAGGGATCTGTTTTAGGGCCATTACTATTTAACTTGTATATTAATGATATTGGCGAAGATTTGGATGGAGATATTCAGTTGTTTGCAGATGATGCAAAGTTGGGACGAACCATAAAGAGTAGTGAAGATGTTGTGGCCTTGCAAGAAGACTTGAATAAATTGAGTGATTGGGCAAGCAAATGGGGATGTGAGTTCAATGTTGCAAAATGTAAGGTTTTAAAATTTGGAAAACAAAGATGGGATGCAGAATTTATGCTTGGTAAGAATATATTGTTGGAAGTAGAGGAAATAAGAGATCTGGGAGTGATAGTGGATAAGGATCTAAAATTTAGGGGTCACATCGCCAAAATTGTGAAGACAACACAAAGACTTCTGGGAATGATGAGGAGGACACTGACGTGTAGAAGTAGGGAGATTCTTGTTCCATTGTATAAGGCTTTGATTAGGCCACACATGGACTATTGTGCCCAGATTTGGTCACCTGGTTTTCAGAAGGATGAAGAGATGTTGGAAAGGGTCCAAAGGCGACTGACTAAGGTAGTTTCTGACCTCTGGAATGTCGAGTATGAGGAAAGATTGAAAAGATGTAATTTGCAGAGACTAGTGGAGAGAAGGAAGAGGGGAGATATGATAGAGACCTACAAGTTGGTAAGGGGTTGCTATAGGATCAATGGTGGAGAAGTTCTACAGCGAATAGTGGGAGATCAGGGGAGAACCAGAGGTCATCCCTGGAAACTGTATAAAGAGGGTGTGAGTAGGGGAGTGAGAGGCAGGTTTTTTTCGTGCAGAGTTGTGAATGATTGGAATGCCTTGCCTGAGAGTGTGGTGTCTGCAAGGAGTTTGAATGTGTTTAAGACCCGGTATGATGAGATGTGTGTGAGATAAAAGGACCTCCTAGATGAGTCTTTGACTCCATGAGGTCTTGTTTAATAATAATAATAATAATAATACTTGCATTAATCTTGCCAGGAACACTCAGTAGGGAAATACTTCTGTAATTCTCACATTCAGTTGTTTTATTTCCCTTTTTATATATGGGTACTATGAGAGCTCTACTCCAATCATAGGGTATTCATCCCTTTGTCCAGGCCTTTTGAACAATGCAGTGCAGCCACTGTAAGAATTTTATACCACCATACTTCAGCATTTCTGGTCGAATATCATCTACTCCTGCTGCCTCTCCACATTTCAAGCCTTTGATGGCTTTTTCTACTTCAAGTATGGATATGTATTCCTGACTGTATGCCTGTTGAGTGTTTTTTACCACTGTGCTATCACTGCTTGTTTCATTTAGGAATCTTTCGAAGTAATTACTCCATACTTCAAGGATATCTTTTTCTCCCATTTTCATGTCACCTTTATCATCTCTAACTCCTTTTACAGCACTCCTTCCTCCATTTCTAAGCTTCTTCAACAACCTCTAGAATATTTTGCCACCTTCTTGATATTTATTTTCTATGTTCTTGCCAACGTCCTTCCATGACTTTTGTTTAGCTAGTTTTATACAGTATTTAGTTTTCTTACATTTGTCTCTGCATTCTCTAAGAGCACAAGCTGACTTATTTGACAGGAACCTTTTGATATGCTTTCTTCTTTTCCTTCACTGTCTCTTTAACTTCCTGTGTCCACCATGGAGTTCTGATTTTTCTATCCTTGCAGACAACCTCACCACATGCTTCTCTGGCTGAATCAATCAGGGTTTTCTTCAATGCTTGCCACTGAATCTCCAAGGTTTGGTTCCTGTTCTCAAACTCTTTCATTTTTTTTTTTTTTTCAATAATCTTTGTGTATTTTAGTCTATAGTTCACATCTGAGAGCTGTTCGACTTTTATTCGCTTTAAAACTTTCTTACATGTTATTCTTTTCAATATGAAATTCAGTTTTATCCTGCTTGAGACCAAATAGTGATCACTTCCAATTTCAAATCCTCTGTACACTCTTGTGTCCTACTCCAGGGAGAAAACATCACTATCAACAATAACATAGTCAATGAGACTTTTCTTATTCCTAGCCTCTTCTCTCCATGTGAATTTGTGCACATTTTTATGTTGGAACATGGTGTTAGTAATAACCAGTCCATGTCCTGAGCAGAAATCCAACAGCAATTTGCCATTATTATTAGCTTTGCTCTTTTCTTCAAATTTTCCCAAAATATTTTTGTATATCTGACAATCATTGCCTACTCTGCTATTTAGATCCCCAACAAGGACCAACTTTTCCTTTTTCATTGTGTCAGTTGCTTTTTCTAAAGCATCAAAAAATTCCTCCACTTCTACCTTAATAGAACCTTCTGTAGGACTATAGGCACAAATAAGTCTCATTGTCCAGTTCCTCATTCTGATATTTGTCCACATCACTCTACTTTAGACTGCCTGCCATTCAAGAAGATTAGCCTCGTATTTTGTGTTGAATACTATGGGTACTCCTTCTTTTCCTTGATTGTTATTGCCTGAATATAACATTTTGTATTTATTGCTCAGAAAGATCTCACCAGTTTTTGTTTCAGTCACCCCTATTATGTCGATCTGGTACTTATCTAATTCCTCAGCTAGCTCCATTTCTTTGCCATTCAGGCTTCTTATGTTGATAGTATCGATCTTTAACTCTGGTGATGTTGAGCTGGGGTGTGCTTTCAGATGTGTTCCAGTAGCTGACTTTTTGCTGTTCGCCCTGGTTCCCTGGCAAAAATAATGTTTCATTTTATTGAATTTTATTTCTTTGATTTTATTCAGTGTATATATTGGGTGAAAACTGTAGAAGAAATGGTTTAAATAGAACATTTTGCTAAAGGCTGAGAGTGGCTAGGATTGCAATAATAGTGACAAGATCACAAAAAAAAAAAAAAAAAAAAAAATGGATATTACTCCCTGTTTACTTCATATTTTCTCTGGCTAGTCAGTTTTTTAAGATAAAAATCTTGATTTCCATGAGTAGGAATCATGCTGAATCTATGTGAGACCAACTAATTCTCTTTTAACAGAAGTTCATACAAAGGTTCCTCAATATCCTAGACCTGGATGTATTTACATACAGATCTTTATAAGTAAAGGGCATATTTTCCTAGAACAATAACATCTTAGTAGCAACACCAGCAGCATAGGGCTGAACAGATGAGAGGCAGAGAAGACTAACAGCTAAAGTTATCCAACCTCAAAATCATGCTGCCTTCCTCTTCCCATAATAGTATCGTATTCCTATTTATTATTATTATTATTATTACACCCTCCATAGAGTTGACAGACTGATCGTGGGAGGTTCATTCAACTGACAACATATTATCATATAGAATCTTAAAATCCTTAACACTACTTGCATTAGCAACACATTCTGGTAATGCATTCCATTCACCCACAATTCTCCGTGTAAAAAATCTATTCCTCGCACCCTTCTTCACCACACTTTTACATAACTTCCAGGAATGACCTCTAGTTCTTTCCCACTCACCTTCTACTCCTTTTATAATCCCCTCTGGATTAATTTGATAAAATCTTCTCACAAACTTTAACATCTCTATCATATCATTTCTTCTTCCTATTCACCAAACTCTGCAATCCACATTTCTTCAACTTCTCTCCATAGCCAGCATTCCAAACTCCCGATATTATCTTAGTCACTCATCTCTGGACCCTCTCCCATGTCTTCACATCATATTGAAAAACAGGTGATCAGATCTGAGAACAGTAGTCGAAGTGTGGCCTGACCAATGCCTTGTAGAGTGGCACAACCTCCTCCTTATCCTTGCATACTAAAGTACTTCTTATTATAGCAGCACTACGATGTGCAAACTTTCCAGCACTAGCAATATGCCCTCTAAACTTTAGTCTACTGTCAACCATCGTTCCCAAATCTCTAATCTCATCCACTTCCTGCAGTACTGCACCATCGATACAGTACACAGTCTTATATTTCTGCATTCCAAAATGCAACACCTTGCACTTGTTGATATTAAAACTACAGCCCGACTCTTTTGTCCAAGTAAAAAGTCTATTCAGATCTTCCTGAAGGGATTCAACATCAGCAGTGCTACTTATAATTCTTCCCAACTTTGCATAATCAGCAAATAACTGAAGATTCCAAGTCAGTCCACATGATATATTGTTTACAAACAAGTTAAATAGCAGGGGTCCAAGAACAGAACCCTGGGGCATGCCACTGGTTAACCTTCTATTTTGAGGCGCTGCTCCATCATCAACCTACTGGTATCATTCAGAGAGCCAATCTCTGATCCATCTAACCAGTATACTATCTATTCCCATCCTCTGCAGCTTGTACACTAACTGATCATGTGGTAATCTATCAAAAGCTTTTGCAAAGTCTAAGAATATCATTTTATATGATTCACCCTTATCTAACACACTTGTCACCTTATCATAAAATATAAGTAAATTACTAAAACAGGACCTACCCTTTACAAATCCGTGCTGGCCATCATAAAGAATGCTATGTCCATCAACTCAATTCTGTATTCTATTCCTTACCAATCTCTCCAACACCTTGACCACACAGTTATACAGACTGGCCTATAGTTAGAGACTTCTGTCTTAGAACAATGCTTGTGGAGTGGTACTATTTTGCCTTCTTTCTACTCCTTAGGAATCATATCCACTGCAAGACTTTCATTAAATAACCAGGTCAAGGACACAACAAAAGGGGATAGACGTAAGCCGTCGGATCTATTGAATACTTTAAACCTGAAAAGTCTGGACTTTCTGAACATGCCATCTTCACTAGACACAGAGGTCATTGGAGAAAGACGAGTTCTTCACAAAAGTCAGTTTCTCATGGAATGCCTTTATAAAGAAACATGTGAAACTCTACTTCATTCTCCTAACTTAAAGAGATCCGACGGCTTACGTCTATCCCCTTTATGGGAGATAGTACTTTACAAATCAGCTAATCTTTCCTAACTTTTTATTGTATTATTATTATTATTATTATTTTTTTAGGAAAGTTATTGACCTTTTTAGTTATCTTACACCAGCTACTTAGGTGGCACTTTTTGGAATTGTCAGTTAGTGTTTATTTTTGAGCTTAATGTACTAAAGAGATGCCTGTGACACACAGGCAAAAATTATACTAATAAGTAATCTTTCTACGTGAGTTTTTTCTGTTATTTATTGTGTACCGAAGTTCAGTGTATAATAATGATACTGTGAAGACTGACAAGTAAAAATAAGGGTTTTTTTTTTTGGTATGGGTAGTGACCATTGCCTTTAATGCATAGCATCATACATCTCTGCAAGGGGATGTGCTTTATATTAAGGGAAAATTACTAAGGAAAGTGAGCCGAGCTTAATTCACCTTTACCGCGAGTTGCCTAGAGTGGGACTATCATGAATTGCCTCAGACTAGCACTACATGCAGTGCAAACTTGACTGACTTGTCTGTTTGCTCACTTGGGAAATAGTATTAAAAACCAAGTTTATATAAAATTACTTGGTATCTTGAAGTAAAAATAAGGAAAGTACTATGTCTCAAGGCCTTGTTACAACTGCATATAACTACCCTGACCACAGGACTCAGATTTAATCTCCAAGGTTCTAAGGAGTTACGGAAACAGTGGGGAGAGTACATACATGGATATCCAAAATTATACTGAGACCACAGAATACCGAGTATAAAGAAATAGTTGGTATTTCTTTATACTCTATATATTTCTTTAAGGGTACAGGACTATGGCTACAAACTTTGGCAAATAGGTGGGAATCAGTGATATAAGCTGTAATGAGATTTTATAGCATAGAGATGGGCAAGATCTTTCAGTATATGGTAGGATGGGAGAGAATACAGAGTCATTTCAGTGAAATGAGCAGATTTTTGGTCAGCAAGGATGTGCGGATTAGATTTTTCTCATGGCAAGTGATGAGTGAATGGAATGAACTACCAATAGAATGATTAGTATATTATCCATGAACATATTTAAGAAAAGATAAGACATACATTATGAAGGTCTCTCACATTGAATGTTTGGACTCTATGGAGGTGTTCTATATGATATTTTTGTATAATACAATATACGTTGCTTGGAAAGAAGTCAACAGACACCATAGTGTGAGGAACAAACAGCTATGGCTCCTACCTTAATTAGATATAGGACCTCCTTTTGCTGTGATGACTGTAGCAATCCCCTGTAGCACACTTTCCATAAGTGTACGATAGCGATCGATGGGAATTTTGGACCATTCTTCCTGTAGGCATGTAATGAGGTCCTGTACTGTTATGGGCTAAGATCAGACCTATGTGGAGGCCAATCATGTGTGGTGATATTCATCTCCACAAACCACACAGTTGCAGCAGTAGCCTTATGATGCAGTGCATTGTCTTGCTGAAAGAGACAATGGTCATTTCCATAGAAATGACACAAAGCAAGAAATGACACAAAGCATTGTCTGGAATGTTCAGATAACTTTCGGAGTTAAATATCCATGACACCACAAACAGGGGTCCAAGGGAAAACCAGGAAAAATAGGACCATACCATCACAATGCCACCTCAAATTTCATAGATGTGGTTAAAAACTCTGGTAAGAAACATTCTTATCAAAGGCATCCTCCACCCACACTAGCCCCATCTGCTTGATAGAAGGTGTAGTGTGATGTGTTACTCCATAACACAGCTTTCCAAGCTTAAACATCACACTATATATGTTCTTTGCGCCACTGAAGACAACACTGCATGCTGGTTCAGGTAATGTGGGGCTTGCATATTGCAGTCCTACTGTGGAGATCCATGTTGTGAGCCTCCGTTCTGAATGTTTTTGTGCAAATTCATGTTCCAGTCGATGACTGGAACTCTGCATTCAACATGTTGACCGACAAATGGTGGTTTTTACCTATTATCCTTTGTAGTACCCTACAGTCCCATTCACTGAGTGTGGTGTTGTCACTGCAGGTAGCACTTGCAGTTGACACCCCACGCTTCCATTTCAACATTATATCACTGAATGTTGACCTGGGATTGCCCAAAGTATCAAAAATTTGCCGAACCAATTCCTGTACCATGACATCTTATCACAATGCCTCTTTCAAACTCCATCAGTTCCCTTCTCACAGCCATTGAGCCTGGACACAGTGGCACTGACTTAGGAGCATCATATTCCTCTAATTTATACCGGCTACAACCACATGACTAAGTACGTGGCATGATGCACCTTGCCCATGAAGGTGTTCATTAACTTCTTTCCAAGCAGTATATTATGTAATATTCTTCTTCTTTTCTCTTCCATCATCTATGTGGATGAGGCCGAATGAACTCTTCCACTTCTGTCTGTCCTGGGAGAGTCCGAACAATTCTGTCCAGTTTGGTGTCGCTTGTTGTGACTTGGTTTTCAAATCCTCTTTTATTTTGTCTATCAATCTAATCCTGGGCCATCCTTTGGATCTTTTACCTTCCATCATTGTATTCTTCAGGGCTTTAGATGGTAGTCATTCCGGTCACATGGCCAAACCATCACAGTCTTCTTTCTTGGATTTTGTCTATTATTGTTATTTCTTGTTTCAGTTGTTTCCTTATGTCTTCGTTTCTTAGTCTATCCAGCAGAGATACTCCAAGTAATCTTCTTAGCCACCCCATTTCAGTAGTTAATAATTTTTTCTCTTCAGACTTTTTGAGATTCCAGCATTCACTTCCATAGAGGAGTATTGGGAGGACCATTGTTTCATAGGGTCTTATTTTGTTACTTGTTTGTCTCTTGACTTCCATATTTTATTAATTCGTCCAAAAGTTTAGGATGCTTGACTGATTCGTCTGTTTATATCTTTTGTAATTTCATCATTGTACTCAATAACTCCTCCAAGGTAGGTGAAGGACTTTTTTCTACCTGCTCTAGATTCTTACTATCAATTTCAATTTTCAGATTTGTTCTTCTTTTTCCTATTTGCATAATTTTTATTTTGTCTATATTTATGTTTAATCCAAATTTTATACACTCCTTTATTTTATCAGAAATTTGCTGTAGATTTTCTTCTGTGTTTGCAAGTAATGCAATGTCATCTGCAAATTTTAAATTTGTTACATTTTTCCCGTATATTTTGATTCCGGAGTCTTCATTGTTTAAGGCCTTACTGGTTGCTTCGTCCAGTATAAGATTGAACAGGTCTGGTGACAGGTTGCATCCCTGTCTTACTCTGCTCTCTGTGTGGAACCAGTTGGTTAAGGTGTCCTCCATTCGTACTGCACTTTCAGATTTCTCATACAGATTCTTTATTATTCTTATTGTTTTGTTGGGAATTCCAAATTCTATATAATTTTCCATAGTTCTCTTCTACGGATTGAATCAAATGCCTGACGAAAGTCTATGAAATTTATGCAGCAACTTTGTTTGTACTCTAGTGTATTTTCTATTAGCTGTCTTAAGGTGAATAGTTGATCAATTGTGCATCGTCCTGGTCTGAAACCTGCTTGTTCTTCTCCGAGTGCTAGTTTTATATATGACTTAATTTGTTTTTGGAGTACTTTTGTAAAAACCTTACTTGGAATACTGAGAAGGCTAATGCCTCTGTAATTATCACATTCTGTTTTATCTCCTTTTTTGTATAGAGGAGTTATAACTGATTTGGTCCAATCAATAGGTACTGCTTCATTTTTGTAGAACCTTTCAAATAATGTTATTAATGGTTCCAAAAGTTGTTCCTTTCCTGCTTTTAAGAATTCTGCATGTATTTGATCAAAACCAGGTGCTTTCCTAGTTTTAAATTTTTCTATGCTGTGTGCTATTATTTCTTTGGTAAGGATATTTGTTTCCTCTTCCATTTCAGTGGCTGGAATAGTAATATCCTGGGAGCTGTTCTTATTATACAAATCTCTGAAGTATTCTTCCCATCTGGCCATTCTTTTTTTTACTTTCAATTAGTAGTCCCTCTTTGTTTTTGATCATTATCATTTTTATTGTCTGTGTCTTACTAATTTGGCCTTTTTTGTTTATATAATCCATGAAGGTTATTTTCTTTTGATAGTTTCTCCACCATTTTGCATTTTTCTTCTAACCAGTTATTCTTCTCTCTTTTAACTAGTTTTCTAATTTCTATGGTAAATCTATTATATTCATTTCTGTTATAGTTCTGTTTTAGTTTCATCCTTTCCTTTGATCGCTTAACCTTTTTACTTCATTCGAGATCCAATCCTTTTTACTTTCTCTTTCTGTGTAACCTGATAACTATCTTCTGCTGATTTTAATATTATTTCCTTTAATTTGCACCAATGTTCTTGGATGTTTATATTCTGTTTTGGTAGTTCCTTCAGGTTTTTATCTAGTTCTAGTTGATATTTTCTTATAATATTGTTGTCTTGTAGTTTTTTTACATTCATCTCCTTTTGACTCTAAAAATGCTTTCAGATTTTAACTTTATTCTTAGGTTTGCTAATACTAGCTTATGGTCTGATCCACAATCTGCAGAAAAGGATCTGCAATTTAGGATACTTGATTTCCATCTTTGGTTTACAATAATTATTGTCTGTGTCTTACTAATTTGGTTTTTTTTTTTTTTTTTTTTTTGTTTATATAATCCATGAAGGTTATTTTCTTTTGATAGTTTCTCTGCATTTTGGTTGTTTTGGACTTTTGGTTGTTTAAAGAGTGTTGGTTATTGTTAGTCTATTATTTGAGCAGAAGTTTATCAGTCTTTGGCCACGTTCATTGCTTTCTCCATACCCGAACTTTCCGATTACTCTTGGCCAGGTATCTCAGTCTTGGCCTACTTTTGCATTTAAGCCTCCCATTACAATTAGGAGATCTTGACTTGATGTCTGTTGTACTGCTGATATAATATACAATATTATATTACAGTATATTATATAATATATAATGTACTATATTATGTAATATAGTATATTATATTTCAACTTCTGTTGACACTATGACATTATTGAAGCATGTTAGCAGAGCATTTAAATAGCATATTGGGAGAACAATATAACATTATATTAAAAAAAAGGTATAAATTAATCAAGTTTAATTATTATATTCATATTACTCTTTATTCACGTAGACAGGCTTATACATTGATTATGCATTATTAAATCACGTAAGGAATTGAACAACATAGATATGAATATAAATTAAATTACACTTTAATAAATATTTCCGATATTTCAGCAACGTCACGTTGCCATCTTCAAAAGGAACCTACAAAAAAAGGCACGTGCACGTAGGCACTACAACACAGTAACTGAGAATGAAGAGATGAAGCTATTGTTCTCCTAAAAGCCCTGATGGTGCCCTCTAGCGGGCTAAGTAGGTGTTTTTGGCTGTTGGACAGAAGGTCTACTGATGTAAGCCTCTCAAATTTGGGGCAGTCATATACAGCCAAATTTGTTGAGGTTTGGAGAGTTTTTTTAGGGCTGAGGCTAATTCCATAAATAGTCTTTCAAATTCGTATTTACTACGGTGCATTATTGTAGCTTTCTTCCACCATATTTTGTGGCGTGTATCCAATGCTCTGGATAGAAGGGGTTCCGGTACCAGAATTGCTGTCAGAGAGGAGGCCGCCCGGTCCAGAGTCGCCGACAGAGAGGCTGCCTGGATCCACGTTGTTTGAGAGAGGAGTTTCCCGCTTTCAGAAAGGAGCTTCTCGGTTCGAGACATCACTAGAGAGAGACTACTTCTAGGCCGCAGACAAGGTTTCAAATTGCCAAAAGGAAGAGTTTCAATTGCCAGAGAAAAGTTTCCAGGCCAGAGAGGGATCCAGTTAACAGTTGGCGGCAGTTCTAGCTGTTGAAAGATGGCAGAAAAAGAAGGCAGTCATCCAGGCATTTTCGGCAAGCCCAAGCAGAGGAGAAAAGGCAAGGCAAATTTCCTGAAGCACCTTCACTCGTAAGTTTTTCTTTTTGCCGAGGGAGAGTAACCTTTTGCCAGAGCTGAATGAGCCCACAGCCTGCTACATTCCTGATGAGATGCAGCCGAGCCAAAATATCCTGAAGAAGATCTGAGACTAAAGAATTTCCATAGAACTTTTAGTGAAAGACTTTTGACTGAATGTGAGATACAGAGCCTTTGTAAGTTCAAAACTTTTATATAATTCCTGTTATAGTTGATACAAGAAAGACTTTTAAGATATATGTTTAATAGTGTTAAGAAATGTCCATAAGAGAATCAATTGGCATGTTAAAGGTTGATATCAAATGTATAAAGATAACTTAACACAGATTTAGGTAACTTCTTTATGAGTAAGCTTAGAGATTAATAAGTAAAAATTTGTAAACTGAGAGTAGGTAACCTTATGTGTTGAAGAAAGAAGGTTCTAATTTTTGCTAAAGAGTTTTTATAGATGGATAGAGAAAGCAATCTCCCTAACGTTAAAACTGTGTATAATTCATAGTAATGTAAATAATTGTCATTTGACTTTCTTGTTAAATGAGTGCTGCCTGTTTGTTTATTTACAATTGCACTGTTTCTAAAATAAATCGGACTTGTTGAGCAGGAATCTAAGTGAGTTGGCCAAAGCGTGATATTAAGAAAAAGAATAGACCACGACTGTTTGTAAAAGTTTTAATGTAGGAATTTGTGTTAGAGAGAGAGAAATCTATCAGCCATATATTTGAGTTCTTTTTGTTAATCAAAGATATTAGTGGTGCAGTCTCATTTTAAATAAATTTCTAATATCTTAGGCATAAGACTCGTAATGCAAAAGGTAGATAAACATAGCACGTAATAAGATAAACGAGAGATTCTGAGAGAGAGAAAGTGTGCACAGCAAATTAGAATAATGGAGAATAAAGTATAGAGTAAAAGACATCACAAGTAATTAATAGAAATTACAAGTATACAAAGTTAAATAATAATAAAAGTTTACAATGTCGCAGTAACGACTGGATAGCAAAAGTAGACGTATAACAAAAGCACATTGTATGCGTTTCATTTAATTAGAGGATGATCATGAGTGTATCAAAGAAATCGAAGACGTATCATTTTCACCAGGCATGGGAAATGGATTTTTTCTTTACAATGGTAAATGGAAAGTGTTGTTTGATTTGTAATTCATCTGTAGCAATTCCAAAAAAAGGTAATATTGAGAGACATTTTCGATCGCTACATGCAAAATATAATGAAGATTTTCCCCAAAATTCCGAAATATGTAAATCAAAAATTATAAATTTAAAGGCAGGACTTTCTGGACAACAAAATATGATTTCGAAAGTAATAAATAAACCAATATCAGTCACTATTGCATCTTTGAAAGTGTGTCATTTATTAGCAAAAGCAAAAAAAAGCCTTTTACTAATGGAGAGTTAATAAAAGAATCGTTTCTTGCAGCAGCAGAATCTTTATTTTCTGATTTTAAAAATAAAAATGAAATCATTTTGAATATTAAAGATTTACAACTTTCCAGAACGGTGGTTATGAGAAGAGTTGAAATTTTTAGTGTCGATTTGAATACTCAGTTATTGTCAGACATTCACCAGTGTGTTGCATTTTCATTACAATTTGATGAATCAAACGACTTCACTGATATTGCTCAATTAATGGTATTTATTCGCATGGTATTTCAAGATTATTCAAGTAAAGAACTTTTGAAAATTATACCATTATTGGGAAGGACTAGGGGAGAAGACATTTTTTCCGCATTTGATGAATCAAACTTCTGCTTTTTAAACTTGTGTCTATTACTACTGATGGTGCTCCTGCAATGATCGGTAATAAATCAGGCTTCATTTCATTATGTAAAAACGATGATTTTTTAACGTGCCACTGTATTATTCACCAACAAGTACTGTGTAGTAAAAATTTTAACACAAAAGATGTTTTGGATATTACATTTAAAATTGTAAATTCTGTTCGAGGAAAAGCCCTGCAATGGTGGTTATTTAAATTACAGGCAGATGATGATAGGGAACTTCTGTTGTACAATAATGTTCGCTGGCTCAGCAGAAATCAATTTTAAAAAGATTTCTTGTATTAATTAACGATATAAAAATTTTTCTTGATGAAAAAGGAGATATTTATCCATAATTGAGTGATAAAAGATGGTTGTTACACTTATCATTTTTAGTAGATTTCTGTACGAAATTAAGCAATTTAAATTTAGAGTTACAAGGTAGAGATAAAAATTTAATTGACATGTTAAGTTCAATAAAAAATTTCAACAATACTTACTTTTATTAAAGAAAAATATAAATGACCGTGAATTTAGACATCTCCCATATTTATTAAAATTTTTTGAACAAAATCAAGAAATGCTTTGCTATGATTTAAAAGAATTTATTCATGAAATAGAATTAGTTGAGGAAGAAATAAATTCAAGATTTAAAGATTTTAATAAAACTGAAATAATTGTATCTTTTATCAATAATCCATTTCAAAAAAACTTGAACATCACAGAAATTTCAAATAAAATTAGTGGGCTGTTTGATATAAACCAAGCTTGAAGTAGAACTTGAGATAATAAACATTCAGAATAGTTTATATTTAAAATCAATAAACAATGAAGTCATTTGGAAGTATGCACATGAAAAATTCCCAATATTAACTGATATTGCGCGAAAAATTCTGTCGTGTTTCGGATCGACATACTTGTGAGAATCCGCTTTTTCAAATATGAACGTCATAAAAAAATCAATTACGAAACCAAATTACAAATGATCATTTGGATGATTGTCTGCAATTGGCCACTTCTTCATATCAACTTGACTATGAAAATATTGCGAGGTCCAAACAATGCCAGATTTCCTGTAACTTGTGAGTTTGTAATCAATCTGTTGTTTTTTCTAACTTTGGTTTTCCAAAATAGAGAAATAAATATTTTATTCCGATATTTTTTTTTTGTTGTATTAAAATAATTAAAAGTGATAAATAAAGTTTTTAGTTGTGTATTTTTTTTTTTTTAGTTGTTTATTTGTGCGTAATCAGATATCAGGTTGGGAGAATGTGATCTATATAAGACAGTAGATCGCCGAATAACTTTTTATAGAAAAGTAGCTTGTGTAGTAAAAAAGGTTGAACACTACTGGTGTATGGGAACAAGGACAGTGAGTTTGTTGAATTTTTGAGAGAGAAATATCTTAAGCAGAATGTGATTGAAGCAACTAGAGGCTTTAATGTATTGGATTTGGTGATAACTTTACAAGATGTAGTTATTATTGAGGTGTTGACACTGCTGCTGGTTGGTGATAGTGATCATGAGGTACTTGTTTGGGAAGTGATGAAACAAGAAATGTTTATTGCCAAAAATGGATATATGTGGAATATAAAGCTGGTGACTATAGGAAGCTCTGTAGTTGGTAAGCATCAGTATGTTGGGTAGATGAGCTGAGCAAAAAAGATGTTGACAATGCATGGAAACTCACAAGGCAGTATCTGACAAAAGCAACATATAACTGCACATGAAGAGTTCAGCGAGTAAATAGAATAGGAGTGAAATGGATGAACAGTTAAATCAAGCAAGCTGTGCTGGAAAAGAAAATGCTATGGAGGAGGTACATGACAGTTGGTGGTGATAAGATGCATTGAGTATAAAGTGCAGGAAGGTGATGAGCATGGTAAAGAAAGAAAATGTGCAGTATGAGAGGAAATTGGCTGATCAGGCTGAGGTTAACTGAAGGGAATTTTTTTACTGTATGGCAAGCAAGAGAAAGAATAATTATGGCAGGTTAACACTGGTGGATAGTCATGGCAGCAGAATAACAGTTGCAAAGTATATTGTGGAATTATTGAACGAGTACTTTATCAGTCTATATCATACTGGTCTAAATGATGCAATGCAATATATAGAAGCGAGGTAATTAGGAGAATTTGGAAGTGAAAGAATCAAAGGTGTACCAAGGCTGTGGGACTAGATGACATATCACCACATATTCTTAAGGAATGTGCACCACGGTTGGCTATGCCTTTGACCTGGTTATTTAACGAAAGCCTTACACTGGGTAGGGTTTGTAAGGAGTGGAAAGAAAACAAAAATTGTACCAATCCTCAAGCATGGCTCTAGGACAGAAGTTTCCAGTAATAGACCATTCGGTATAACTGTAGTTGTGGCTGAGGTGTTGGAGAGATTAGTTAGGAATAGAACACAGGATTGGATTGATAGATATAGCATCCTTTTTTATGGTCATCATAGATTTGTAAAGGGTAGGTCCTATTTTAGCAATTTACTTGCATTTTATGATAGGGTGACAAGTGTGTTAGATAAGGGAGAATCATATACAGTGATATTCTTGGACTATTATATTTATGGCTATTTGCCTGCTTCTGTTTAGGAGTGCCCCATTGGATTGATAGATATAGCATCCTTTTTGATGGTCATCATAGATTTGTAAAGGGTAAGTCCTATTTTAGCAATTTACTTGCATTTTATGATATGGTGACAAGTGTGTTAGATAAGGGAGAATCATATACAGTGGTTACTGAGTGGTTACTTGGGGTACTCCTAAACAGAAGCAGGCAAATAGCCGTAAATATAATAGTTTGTTAAGAGGAGTAAGATGGGATTTTTACGAGAAATAATATTCTTGGACTTTGCAAAAGTATTTGATAGATTACCACATGATAAGTTGGTGTACAAGTTGCAGAGGATAGGAATAGATAGTTTATTGGTTAGATGGATTGAGATTGGCTTTCTGAACTATACCATCAGATTGCGTATAATGGAGCAGTGTCTCAAAAAAGCAGGCTAACCAGTGGCAAGCCCCAGGGTTCTGTCCTTGAGACCCCTGCTGTTTAATTTGTTTGTAAATGATATATCATGTGGACTGACTTGTGATCTTCAGTTAGTCATTGATGATATAAAGTTGGGAAGAATTATAAGTAGCACTGCTGATGTTAATTCCCTTCAGGAAGATTGAATAGACTTTTGACTTGAACAAAGTAGTGGGTTGTAGTTTTAATATTAATAAGTGTAAGGTGTTGGATTTTGGAGTGCAGAAATATAAGTTGTGTACTATATTATTATTAATCATCATCATCATCATACTTATCAAGGATTTAGGCCTAGTATGGCCTGTTCCGGCCTTAGAAGTCATCGTTGAATCGTTTAAGAGGACGTCCTGGTTTTCTTTTTCCTAATGGCTTGTACTTTAAAACTTGTTTTGGTAATCTTTCTGTTTTCATTCTTTGAACGTGTTCCATCCATCTATGTTTATATTTTTTAATTTTTTCAATTACTGGTTCTTGGTTTAATTCTTTCATAATATCTTCGTTTCTTTTGTGATTAAATAGGGTATACTTTGCAGTTTTTCTCATAAACTTCATTTCTGCTGTTGTTAATCTTTGTTTGTCTTTTTGTTTTATTGTCCAGATTTCGCTTCCATAAATTAAGACCGGTAGGGCTAATGTATTGTATACTTTTAGCCTGGTTTGTTTTTGAACTAGGTTTGGTTTAAATATAGAGTTAATTACTCCTGTTATTTTTAAATAGTTTGCAATTTTTATGTTTATATCTTTTTCATTTTCATAAGTGATCATACATCCTAGGTAGTTAAATGAATTCACCTGTTCTAAGATCTTGTTATCTAATACTATTTTAGTTCTTGCTGGATCTTGTCCTTTAAAGGCCATAGTTTTTGATTTTTCGTTTATATTATCATACCATAATCTTTGGATATCTCATTTAGATTTAAAATAGCTTTCTGTAAGTTATCTACAGAATTTGTAATTATTATTTGGTCGTCTGCAAAGACGAGAGTGTTTAAGTTAACTGTAGGTGAAAGTTTAATTCCTTGATGTAAATTTTTACTCCATTTTATTATTATTTCATTTAAGTAGATATTAAAAAGAGTTGCTGAGAGGGGACATCCCTGTCGGACCCCTTGGTTTATCTCTCTTGTATATGATAGCTCATGATTTAATCTTATTTGTATTTGATTATTTTCATATATACTTGTGACAGCTTTTAGGATATTATTTGGTATTTGTCTTTCTTTTAGTATGTTAAATAATATGTTTCTTTTAACTTTGTCAAATGCTTTTTCAAAGTCAATAAATGCAATATGTGTTTCTAAATTATATTCTCTTCTTTTCTCTAATATTAATTTTAGGCAGAAGGCTGGGTCTATACATAATCGTCCTTTTCTAAATCCATTTTGTACCTCTAGAATAAAGTTTTCGGAATATTTCATTAGTTTGTTATTTAAGATTCTGCCGTATATTTTGTAACATGAATTTAGTATACTGATACCTCTATAGTTTTTAGGGTCATCTCTATTACCTTTCTTAAAGATAGGAATCACAATTGCTTTTTTCCATTCTATTGGGGGGGATACCAGTTGAGTAAATTTTATTTAAAAATAATAAGAGTCTTCCTTTGAATCTTGTTCCTGCGTATTTATATAGTTCTGAACCTAGCTTATCTTCTCCAGGTGATTTTCCGTTTCTTGTTTCTTTCAGGTCCGCGTGGTTAGCCTAGTGGCTTTGCGCTTCGCAACCATATGCCTGGGGAAGGAGTGTTCTAGGTTCGATTCCCGTCCACGACGTGAGGAGCTTAAGGATCTTCCTCAGCCATAGCCAAGTTAGCCGGTCTTGGGCGTCGGCAGCAGGGTTTTTTCCACCAGTTTATCTGGGGTTTTTCATCCCGCAAGCAGGCAAACCGGCCCCGTGAACACGCAGGTTACAGTCATAAATACTTACGGCAAGGAAGGCAACGGGAAACCACCTTGCTCATAATCATCTCTCCCTAGAATGGTAGCATATAGCTACCCTCCCCCGGCCGTATGGCAGATGGGAACCAGAAGAAGTTTCTTTCAGGCTGATTTCTAATTCTTCTTCAGTTATTTCCTTTTCATTTTCGTTAATTGTTTGCCAGTTGTCTTTTTTAAAATATTTGTCTGTCCACAGTTCTGTGTAGTAATTTAGAAATTCTTCTAATTTCAATTCAGTGTTTAATTTTATGTTTTCTTTGGTATCTGCATTTAGGTGTTTCAAAATCTTATATACATTGGGTCTTATTTTATATAAATCATGTTCTAAATTAGAAACAAATTTATTCCATGATTCTCTGTCTTTTTTCTGACTTCTCTTTTAGCTATGGCTCTTATTCTTTTATATTCTATTTCATCTTCTAATCTTTTACTGCTTAACCATTTGTGATAGGCTTCTTTTTTCTTTTTGATTATTTCTTTGATTGTATCATCCCAGATCTTCAGTTTTTTTCTTTTATTGAATTTTTTGGTCTTTCCTAAGCTTTCATTTGCTGCTGCATTTAGTATCGTTTTTATATTAAGCCATTCTATTTCTATTTCTTCATTTTGTTTTATTTTATCTAGATACTGGTTAATTCTTTGTTCACATAGTCATTGTACATTTGTGTCATTCAATAGTCTAGTTTTATAAACAAATATTTCAATTTTTCTTTCTGTTCTTGTTACTTGTAGCCATTTAGGTGGTAATCTTAATTTTATTTTAACAAGGAAGTGGTCACTGCTTATTTCATATCCTCTGTGAACTCTAACATCTAGTCAAAATTTTGATGTCTTTTCATTTAATATGAAGTAATCTAATATTGATTTCCATCCTCTTGCTGCCCAAGTATATTTATGTATGTCTTTATGTTTATAGAAGGAATTCATTATTTTTAGGTTATTATAAACTACAAAGTCAATCAATTTTTTACTGAAAATTAAAATTTTCAGTTCTCATAGTTCCTTTTAATTTCTTTTTTGTTTCAGTGATTACTGCTATTTTAAAATTTCTTTCATTTAATAACTGGTTTAATTCTATTTCTTTATATGCTATTCCTCTTACATTCCAGTTTGCTATGTGTATTATATTTTGTCGTTTCCATTTTTGTTTTCCCTTTTCCATTCCAGGGTCGTTTCCCAAAGATTCAATCCGATTATCTTTTTCTGTCAGCTTACAAGTATGGTTATGTTCTCCATGTCAGGGGACTAGCCTGACGATGGAATAGCTCAGTGTTAGGGCTGCTACCTTAGGGCTTCTGAACTCGCCTTCTTCCAAATTTAAACCCATAGGAGGAATAGGGTATATTGAAGGGGAAAGGGTAGATTATAGAAGAAATATAGTAAGGTTTATAGAGAGGACATAGTTGTAAGGCCAGAAATGAAAAGACCCCATGGCCCTCGAGTACTCTAATAGCACAAGGGTCATAAGGTAAGAAGAGTTGGCTGATAAGGCCTTATAGGAAAGATTAAAGTAAGTGGGTCTTCCTCAAAGTAGAAGAATGAGAGGATAGATCCAGCTAGGGGTTCATGGGAGTGCCGCTTCCCTTACAATCAAGATGATTGCCCCTTATGGCCCTGTTGGTCCACGAGTCCTTATTCAGTATATTCGGACCACCCCACCATATATACACACACACGTGCTCGCGCGCGCGCGCATGTACACACATACACATGGTGGGCTCCCCTATCCGCCACCCAGGGGACGCGCTCTCTAGGGGTTACAGGGCCCCTGAGATATTATTATTAATATAGTAATAATAATAATTATTATTATTATTATTACGGGTATCTCCATGGAGTCAGTAGATTCATTGCGGGAGACCTAAACTATCAAATCAGTATCTATCATATCTCGTCTTGAATTCATTACAGACAAAGAACTCGCCACTGAGTCAGGCAATGCATTTCACTAATTCACCACCCTCCAGGTGAAAAACCTCATTCTCACACCCTTGTTAACCACACTTTTCCTTAATTTCCAGGGATGACCTCCTGTTCTTTCATCACTATCACACAGCTGAAACATTTCCTCTGCATCAATCTTATAAAAACCTTTTAATCACTTAAATGTTTCTATCATATCCCCCTCTTCTCCGCCTATCAACCAACATCTGCAATCCACAAGCTCTCAATCTATCAATGTAGGGAGCATTTTTTACATCACTCACCAACTTAGTCACTCTCCTCTGAACCCTTTCCACAACCTCCTCATCTCCAAGGAATCCAGGTGACCAGACCTGAGTACAGTAATCCAAATGTGGAAGTATCAATGCTTTATAAAGGGGAATAATAACCTCAATATCTCGGGATAAAGAGGTTATTATGTTCCTCAATAACCTCACTGTTAGTGTGTTCCTCAGTAACCAAGTAATCCTATCTGCAATCTTGGACACCTTAGGTATTTATCCCCTGAACTTCATCTCCCTATCCACCAACAGCCCTAAGTCCCTAGCCTCATCAATCTCTTGAAGTACCGTTCCATCAATGTAGTACACAGCTGGTAATCTTTTAATCCCAAAATGCATAACTTTACACTTTTCTGCATTGAACTGACATTCATTACCTTTTGCCCATTTTTCCAGCTTATTTAAATCATCTTGCAAACTCTCAACATCAGCTTGATTTTTTTATTGCACTACCCAACTTTGCATCATCAGCAAACAACTGAATAACTCCCTTTAAGCCATTTCCTATATCATTGATGTACAAATTAAACCACAAAGGCCAAGCACAGAGCCCTGAGGCACACCACTGGTCACCTGCCTCATCCTGGACTCTGCTCCTCCATACACTCAGGTAGAGATACTTCTGGTATCTCTCCCTGAGCCATTCTCCTATCCATATCACCAGTTTAGTATCCATCCCCATCTGCTCCAATTTGCACAACAGTATTCCATGGGGTATTCTGTCAAAAGCCTTAGCAAAATCCAGAAGTACCACTGTGTAGCCATTTTCTTTGTCCAACTCAGATATCATCCTATTATAAAAGTTAATAAAGTGCTAAGGAAGGATCAACCTTTAACAAATGTTGACCCCTATAGAGTATCATATCCTGATCCACCCATTCTTGAATTTTGTCTTTAACCAACTTTTCCAATACTTTTACCACCACTCCTGAGATAGTGATTGGTCTGTAATTAACTACTGCAGTTTTAGCCACCTTTATTCAAAGGAACTACTTTGCCTTCCTTCCACTCCCTAGGTACCATACCAGAGTTCAAACTTAAGCTAAATAACCAAGTAAGAGGCATTGACAATTCATTTGCACATTCACACAACACCCGAGCTGATATTCCATCCAAATCCACAGCAGTGTTTGCATTTAAATTCTGCAATATACTAAGTACCTCTGATTTTTTAACTTCAATTCTCACATTAGTTATTGCTACAGGTACAGAGATATCCTCACTTGGATGATAGCCTTTTGAAAAGTGATCACTCAGTAACTCTACTATTACATCTGAATTTGTCACCTCAACACCATCATTACCCACTAAAGTTATCTTTCCAAAGTCATTCTTCCTTTTACTTGCTACATAGCAGAAGAACTCTTTGGGATTACCCTTGATCTCCTTGGCTAGGATCTTCTCATAATCTGATTTAGCTTTTCTTACTATGCTGGTAACCTTCCTAGCTTGAGCCTTGTACTGCTTATGGGTGTACTGACTGCCTTTCTCTTTGTAAATTCTCCATAAGATTTTCTTTTTTTACAGATCAAGCTTGATTCTACTACTCATCCATCTTATGCCTACCTTGTTTGTCTTCCTGACCATGGGGACACAATCTGATATTGCCTTCCTCAGATACACACTGATTTTATCCCATGCACTGCTAACATCTTTCCCCTGTAATATGTTCTGCCATGGGACAGCTGCAAGCTCACTCTGAAGCTTGTTATAATTGCCTAACCTGTAGTTCTGTATATACCCCTTCTTAAGAGAGAAATTCACAAATTTTGCAACCTTCCAAGTTAATACTACGATTGCTCTCGCCAATTGGAGGTAACGAGGACATCTTACTTATGCATATATCTTCTGAACCAATGAATAGGTCCAACACTCTCACACCACGTGTCCCTTCAGTTATGTGCTGTTTCAATTAATTATCTCGTATAAGATGTATGAATTCCATTTCCTTTTTGCCACGTGATATTTCCTCCTTCCAATTGATATCACCATAATTAAAATCCCCCATAATAATCACTAACCCTGCACTCATTGCACTAATCTGATGATGCATGAATTCAATATCACCCGCTGTATATTTGATTGCATTGTTCACTATTTCACATCAGACTTCCTCAAATGTACTATCATTCACATGTCTATCATCTTGATATACTACTTTCTTTGACTGCAACTCATCAGCTATCATCAACAGCACTCCTCCCCCATTCTGTCTTCTCTATCCTCCCTGAAAATACTGTTCCCATCACATTCGATTCCAGTGATCACATCTTCTGCTGACAGCCAAGTTTCACTAATGCCTACAACTTTTGACAAGATTTTGGTGAGAATAATAAAGATATTCTTCAAAATAATTCTTTTACTCCCTACAGCACAACAGAACTCACTGAGATTAGGATGAGATTAGAGATTTGCAAGTGATGGTTGACAGTAGACTGAAGCTGAGAGGGAATATTGCTAGTGTGTTGCAAAGGCTGTCCATTGTAGTGCCACCATGATAAGAAGTACTCGAACATGTAGGAATGAAATTGGTTGTGCCATTGTATAAAGCACTGGTCAGACCACACTTGGACTATTATGCTCAAATCTGGTCACCTGGTTTTCAGTGTGATGTGGAGACATTGGAGAGGGTCCAGGCAAGTGACTAAGACAACATCAGGACTTTGGAATGCTGGCTATGCAGATAGCGGGAGATAGGCTGAAGAAATGTGGATTGCAGAGTTTTGTGGATAGGAGGAAAAGAGGTGATGCGATAGAGACATTTAAGTTAGTGAGAGGATTTGGATTTTATCGGATTAATCAAGATGAGATTATAAAAAGAGTAGAAGGCAAGAGAGGGAAAAACCAGAGGTCATCCCAGGAAGTTATGTAAGAGTGTGGTGAAGAGCACTGTGAGGAGTAGATTTTTCACATGGAGCACTGTCAATGAATGGAAGGCATTACTGGAATGTGTTGTTAATGCAAAGAGTGTTAGGGATTTTAAGATTCAGTATGATAAATAATGTGTAAGTTGAATGAACCTCCCACACTGAGTCTGCCAAATCCATAGAGGGTGCAATAATAATAAAGTTATTCTTCAAAATAATTCTTTTACTCACTGCATTGCAGCAGAACTTGCTGAGAGTTCATTTAGCCTGCTCATTTAATTGCTTCTCTTAATTTGATTTTTTTTCCTTCTAGCCTAGATTGTATATTGCTAATACACCTGTTTTTCTTTTTCTCTCAAAACTCCTGTTCTGTTTATTCTTCTAAGAGCTCTTTAAATGCATTTAGATAACTATTTTCCTATTGTCTTTTGACTGTTTCTTATGCAACTGGTGACTTGAATTATTTGGCACTGCTTTTTTGCTGTTTTTAAGACAAAATTTCAAGCGGAATGTGAAAGCTTTACTGTGAGTTTAGGATGGTTTGACCATTTTAAATATCAAGCTAGACTGCATAATGTAAGAATAACTGGGGAATCTGCTAGTGCCAAAAAGATTCTGTAGCCAAGTTTCCTGAAGAATTGCAAAGGATAATTCAGGAGAATGATTATGATGATCAACAAATATTCAATGTTGGTAAAATTGGTCTCTTTTGGAAGTGTATGCTAACAAAAACTTTCCTAGCTAAAACTGTAGTATCTCAACCAGGATATAAAGTATCTAAAGATCGCCTATGCTTTTATTAGGAGGCAATGCAAAAGACGACTTTAAACTCAATCACGATAAACTGTTAGTTTATCGTGTGCAAAATCCAAGATCTAACATTATTGAAAAAATCAGCACAATTGGAAAAGAACTTGGATTTAATGACCTGGATAATGAAGATGTGAGAAACTTGCTCGATTCCCATTTAGAACATTTAAGCAAGAATGATCTCCTTCAACTAGAAGAACAGCATGTATGAGAAGAAGAAGATAAAGAGTGCGAACAAGAAGAGTACTAAAGAAATTTTGTTTGATGCTGATATGGAATGAAGCTTTGAAGCCCACTGAAATCTTAATAAAGCGATCGCCAGCTTTATTAGAGATTCGACCATCTTTACTTAATTTTTTTTGTAAAAAAAAAGTAGCTCAATGAAGTGTTTAGACATTAAATAAAAATTTAAGCAATTGATTTTTATTGACTTTTATGATTTTATCCTCTAATATAGCTTATACCATAATTTTTTTTTCTAATTTATGCTAACTAATGGATAAATTATAATTCTTCCTATTATTTATTGCATTCACTTAATGCAATTTCACTTAGTGCGCATTAATTGGTGGATTAATTAATCGCGTTAACCTGGGTTTTCCTATATATCTTGTAAAGACAACAGAAAAAAAGATGCCATTCTCAGACAGCTTAAAAAATTTTTTCATTTTATTTTATTGGTTCTCTTAGCTTATTCTTCTATTATGTATAATAACTAGTATGATTTTACCTGCAGCAAACGATCTCAGAGATTGGAAGAACAACAACTTGATCTGGAATACAAAATACGTTGCCTCATGAATAAATCTGGTAATCATGATTTTTGTTTGTCTGGTTTTTTTTTAGATATATTCACTTACTATGCTTTTTTTTTATTATTAATACAAATTTGAATAGCTTCATTGGTATTATTCCATGTTATCATGAAATTTAGATTAAATAATATAATTCTTATTTAAAGACTTAATTTCATTTAAAATCAGTTTCAGAATTATCTAATTAAAGATTATTGAAGATTTGAAAAAGCAGTAAATGTGCTTTCCCTTGTAAATTCTGTATTTAATCTTTTGACTTAGCTTATCAGCTCACTTTTAATGGTACTTGTGACATAAAGAATGAATAACTAGATACACAGAGGCATAAGATTCTGTTTGATGATAAAATAGATTTCCTGAGCGATTTACTTTCTATCCTTCAAAGATAAACTATTTTGGCTCTTATCTCTCCAGCATTTTACCAGATGCCTTGCCATCTCTCATATTTTAGACAAACTCGCAGTTCTGTTGAGAAGGAACATCAGTGCTGCATCTGCTACCAGAAATCCTGTAGATCTGGTTTTCTTCAGCATGGAGTTGACAGAGATGTTTAAATTTCTGAAGATATTTAAACCAATATCCAGTTTGCAAGTTTCTGCCATGAAGGTGAAATCCATTGTTGTATCCTTTTTTTTTTCTTAAAAATAATCCAAAACAGGTTTTTTGGATTCTAAACACATGCCTCAGGTTCAGCCTCTTCATAAACCTGTTGTTATAAAAGTTAACAAATCTGCCATCAGCACAATAAGTCTCAGCCACAATTTTGCCGTTGCACTGAAACAAGTACCAGCACTAGACCTGATGTCCAGCACTGAATGTAGAATCTGTAACATAGCTCCAAATAGCTAACAATGTTATACTTGACATTGCCAACATTTCTAGGTATTCATCTCCTAAAAGAAAGCTACCACATCAAACATCCAGCAAACTTAATGTCTCAAGAAACTATACAAAGAACAGTATAGTCATCACCAGAGCTGATAAAGACAATGCCACTGTTATCCTTAATGCCAGTGAATACAACAGAAAAAAGGATGCCATTCTCAGACAGCTCAAAAAATTTGTTTTTTCCTGACCTGAAATCACAAAGAAACTTAAACCGCCTAAGTTCTCATTCCCCCCTTTCTGGATATATGGCTTACATAAAATCCACAAACCCAACCCTTCCACACACACAATCCATTTTAAAACTTCTGTTGAAAATCTAATTGTTAATAATACAGATATCTCAATCAGTTCACCAATATTCCTTAAATGACACCTAATCACTCTTAAAACAAAACTTTATCTTCCTGATATCGTAGATCTCTTTTTCTTTACAGTTCATTTTGGATATTTCTCTTGGAAGAACAAAATTTACAAATCAATAGAAGGTGCTTCTATGGAATTCCCCCCCCCCCCACACACACACACACCTTCCCTTGGCAGTTTTTTTCCTGGGTGATTTTGAAAAACAAGCTCTTGACTCAGCCTCTCTCTTTCTCTCAACCCTATATGACTAATGATATGGTGATGATTTATTATCTGTTTGGCTACATGGCCCAGACACATTAGTCTTCACCTTGAAATCTAATTGACAATGGAAAAGGAAACTAATAATGGTCTAGCATTCCTATACACCTTGACAACAAGCCTACTAATGGTAACCTGTCCTTTTCAGTATACAAGAAACTTGCTTACATAGGCAGATACATTCAAAAGCTTTCCCATCACCCCACTCTCATCAGTATAGTGTTATTAAGATACTAACTAGTACAACTTATAACCTTTGTTATAGTGTGCTGCAGTGAGGGCCTTCAGGGAGGCCTCACTGCAGCAGAACTCAATCATATCTAATGGCTACAGTTCCCACATTATCAAAAAAATAATCAATTTTCCTCCCAATCCACGACCTTTTCTTCAGAAAGATTTTAGTAATGCTATTACCATCCCCTCCATCAGAGAGATGTTAGAAAAATAACCAATATCTTAAAGAAATACAACCTCTGCACAGCTTTCAAGCCCCACTAAGGATTAACTCCCTTCATTCTCATTTTCAGGCTATGGTTAGTCAGACCATAGTCAGTCATGACAATGTTCAAATGGGCCTTGCAAATCATGCTTTGGATACAGCTCATAGAATCAATTGGAAAAAAGATCACTGTGCTCCATTGCATCAAATTTAGAAGAGAAAGATTGTTTTTAGAATCTGTATTAGTCTCAAAAATGAGTAATCTGAATAAACATGGTTGCATAAAACTTCCATTTAATAGTGTTTCCCAAAATGTCAGAAACATTTACTTCAAGATCCAAGATTACATCCTAGGCTGCCAACAGGTGCCCAATAGAGGGTGCCCCATCTAGTTAAGACTCTAGTCTTTTGTCCATGTGTTTCACTTAGTTGCCTTGTGTGTATGTGTGTTACAAGTCTCATATAGTACTCTCTGAAGATATCTCTGTGACTGAATGAAATATTGGAAGAATTAAATACTTTCTGAGTACTTTTTCACTCCATTAAGCCTCCAACATGAGTTCCTCTCAACACTAAGCCTTAACACACAGAATGGTTTAAACTTATGGATTGGTGTTGGTCATTTGGAGCAACTGTTGTTTGCTAAGAGTACACAAACTTAAAGTTAGTATGACTAAGGATTAGAGTGAGACGGAGAAGCAGGCTGTACAAGGACAGGAAAACAATAGATACAATGGTGAAGAAGTGATTTTGGCATGGCAAAGTGATGCAGTACAAAAAAAAAAAAAAAAAAAAAAATGGGGATGAACGGGATATGAATGGAAGTCATTCAGGATCATAGAAACAAGGAGTGGTCAAATCAAAGAAAGAGGTGCACCATGGCAGCCAAGTTTCACTTATACCAATTATTATCTTTAGACATGTTGACTCAATCACTCTCACAAATAAAGGGGCTAAGTTTGTGACATTGATTGAGTCTGTATGTCTAAAGATAATTGGTGTAAGCGAAACTTACCATATATTATCGCGTATAATGTGAAAAATTTATGGTAAAAAAATACTACTTAAAGTTAGGGGTTCGCATTATATGTGGATCCTAAAAAATATAACATCTTATTAGACCTGCACACACAATATATACTACCTAATGCCTATGCAACCAAATCTACTTGACCCACTTGCATTCGGCGACCGAGCACACATCGTATCTGCGCATAAATGTGCGCTTGGTCACCGAATGATAAGAGCACAGTGAGATAGATAGAGCATTGTTAGGTATATCGGTTTAACCTGAGTTCATTTTAAATATTATTCATTAAACAAACCTAGCCTGAAAATGAGCCAACAGAAACATAAACGTTCATCTTTTGAAGCAGGATTTAAATTGCATGTCGTGCAGTTTGCAGAAGAACATAATAACAGTGTTGCAATGAGAGAATTTGGTGTAGCAGAGAGTAATATTAGACTTTGGCGTAAGCAAAAAGACAGTCTTGAAAAAATCCCCAAAACGAAACGTGCCTGTCATAGAGATGTAGCATCCTTTCCAGAACTCGAAGAAGAGCTAAATGAATGGATTTTGACGCAACGACAAGATGGCATTATAGTAACAAGAAATACAATTCGTTTTCGAGCTCTACAACTCAAGAATGGTAAATTCAGGGACACACCAGGTATTTCATCTTTTCTTGCTTCACCTGGGTGGTGCAACAGATTTATGGAACGCAAGCATTAACATTATGACACTGAACAAAAATTGCGCAGAAGTATCCAAAGCAGCTTGAAGAAAAAGTTCAGTCCTTCCTTAAATTTATCATAAAATTACGGATGTGTCACGGATATAAACTTTCCGAAATTGGCAATATATAGATGAGACGCCCATGTACTTTGATATGCCTGGGAATTGAACAGTAAACTCAGTTGGTGAAAAGGGTGTCTTCATAAAAACAACGGGAATGAAAAAATGCATTTTACCGTTGTTCTAGCATGCATGGCAGACGGAACCAAATTAAAGCCGACGGTGATATTTAAAAGGAAGAAAATTCTGAAGCATATGAAATTTCCACCAGGTGTAATTGTTCACGCCAATCAGAAAGGTTGGATGGATAAAGAAGGTGTACAATTGTGGCTGGATCAAGTATGGAACATATGTCCAGGTAGCTTGTTACATCGACAAAGCATGCTAGGCTGGGATATGTTCTGGGCGCATTTAACGGAGGCAAGCAAAGAGAAAGCACGTGAGCTACATACAGACCTAGCAGTCATACCGGGTGGTCTAACTTCCATTTTGCAGCTGCTTGATGTCAGCTTGAATAAGCCGTTTAAAGATCACTTACGTGAAAAATGGAGAGAATGGATGTCATCTGGTTTGGTGAAAATGACAAAGGGTGGGAATTTTCAGAAGCCTGAGATCACCCTGGTCACCAGCTGGGTGAAAGAAGCATGGGATTCGATACCATCTGAAATGATTCAACGCTCATTTCTTAAATGTGGAATAAGTAATTCAATGGATGGATCCGAAGATCACGTCATATACGAAAGCGAGGATTACGCACAACAAAATGGAGAGCATGAAGATGATGATGCAATGCCTACAGATGAATTTATAAATGAAATGTTTGATGACTCAAAAGATGAAGGATTTTGACATTTTGTTTTAAAATAATTATTTCTTTCGTTAATTCGTATTGTATTATTTATAATGTTATGGAACAAGATTAACAGATCGCATTATATGTGGACATGGCATTTTAGGGCAAGTTTTCAAACAAAATTTCTAGTTCGCATTATACGTGGATCGCATTATATGTGATAATATATGGTAGTTGTCTGAGAAAGATATACTGTCAGGAATACAAGGCATGGCTATTAAATAACGAGATCAGTTGCAAAAATGTGGTTTAATATTATAATTTTACAACTTAATTGTTATCCCCCTTCAACATACTCCCCTCCTCTATCTATACACTGTTGCATACGAATTTTCCATTGTTGAAAGCAGTGCTGCAAATCATCAGGTGTTATCCACTGACTGAAAATGGGTGCCCTTTAATGCAGATTTCAACTTTGGAAAACTCCCACATAACCTAGAATGAAAAAAGCAAGAATGAGCAAGTCAAAACTGAAGGCAATGCTGATCGTTTTTTTTATATCAATGGCATGGTAATGATTGAATGGGTACCAGAGGGTCAGACAGTTAATCAACATTATTACCTTGAGGTTCTGGCCCAGCTGAGAGAACAAGTGAGGAGGAAGAGACCCGATCTGTGGAAGAACAATTAGATTCTCCATCAGGACAATGCTCCAGCCTGTCTGTAAAGCATTATCTGGCTGATAAGAAAATCCCAGTGTTGGACCATCCACCTTACTCGCCGGACTTAGCTCCATGTGACTTTTACCTTTTTCCAAAGTTCAAATCCGCATTGAAGGGCACCCATTTTCAGTCAGTAGATGAGGTAAAGGAGAAAACGGCAGCGCTACTGAAGCAGATAACACCTGATGACTTGCAGCACTGCTTCCAACAATGGAAAATTCGTATGCAACGGTGTATACATAGAGGAGGGGAGTATGTTGAAGGGAATAACAATTAAGTTGTGCAATTGTAATAATAAACCACATTTTTGCAACCAGTCCTATTATTTAATAGCCATACTTCATGGAAATGGAAGGATATAGAATTTTCCAAACAGATAGGAAGGTAAAGAGAGGAATTGTATCATATGTTAGCAGAGGAATTGTATCTTTTGAAAGTGGAAGTGGAAAATAGTAAGTACATGAAAAAATTTTGATGCTGTTGGTTTGAGGATGATATCAATAGAAGAGTATGTCTAATACAATATTGTTATAGACCTTGGAATGGGGAGCACTGATTGTTTAGCATAATTGGTTGGGCATGTGAATGAATTTCTTGAGTTTTTCAGGGATAACTGTCTTAAGCAGCATGTGATGGAAGAAACATGAGATTTGTGGGTGTTGGATTTAGTGATATCCTCATAGGATGTGGTTGGAAAAGGCAGTCAAACAGCCAAGGTTGTTGTCAAGAACATATGTCAAATTATAAACTGCTGATCCCTCAAATATACACACACACACACACACACACATATATACATACACCTTGACATACTGTTAAATATTGAATGAAGAGACTTCGTTGTGAAATATCTCATTCAGTATTTAACAAGCAACAAATCACTGAGAGAAATACTTGTATATAAGTAGAGATGTTAATTGCTTGAAAAATTTTTAAATAAATGCTTTTAATATTGGACTATCCTATGTAAGATAATATTACCTGTTCTTGTAAATTTAACAATGAAAGAAAAATTGATGAGAATTATGTTAGTATGTAAAAGTGAGTTCAAAGTTCGCAAATGAGACATTCGGATTAGTAACATGCCCCACAGCAGTCACGTACACACGGAGTAAGTTGCGTGCAGCAGTTTTCTGTGAGATCCGAGGAGAAGGACCAGAACCGCATGCAAAGGTATGATGCTGTAGGAGCGCCGCTCAAGGTACGATATAAAAAGCTTGACACTACTAGCTTGCTCTCTCATAGGTTCTTAATCTCAGCAGTCTTCATTTGGTTGCTTCTCTCTCAACTTTGGCGCAGGTCACTCACGTGGCCCAGCTCGAGATATTCCCTGAGATGAATACGTGAGAGCAGTCAACAGAATGATGTCTGGACGCAGTTACACAACCGAGTAGCGAGCCAAGTGCAGGCATTTCGTCAGTAAAGCGGGAAGAATCAACGCAAGCTGACCGTCATGCTAGACCATGTGGACCAACTTAAGCAGAACTGTTCTCATCTACATCGGAGAGGATAATTCATGATTGTGAGTTCCAGGCTGACCCATCGGAAGGACAACTTTGAGGAAGAAGAAGGAATGAGCTGTGGAAAGAATTGTAAGGATCGAGAGATAGACCTGACAAAGTCTGAAGGTCCTGGTAACATATGAATCTTTTAGTTTCCATTGTGTGTATATAAGAACTTTGTGTGTAATAATGTGCAAAATTATTCATTAGTGGGACCTATATAAGATATGAAACAGGACATTAGGGCTTAGCCTGATACCAGAATGTTTTATCTCTGAGAGTGAAATCTGATTTGGTGAAGTGATATTTGTATATAGTATGTTATAGTTTAGTAATGCTTGAAGTTTGATAAGTTAAACATTGAGAGAAATTGTAGATTCGATTGTTAGAAATCAGTGAATTGATTCGTAACTAATATTGTCTCGTGGTAGAATTCAACTAGGAATACTGAAGTATTGTATTGTTAAGTCTGTTAACTTAGGAGAAAGATTTACTTTAGTCATATGACAAGTCTTGTAAATTTGTATTGTGATAATTTGATGAATAAACCGTTTGTCTTTTACCTAACAAATTGCCTGATGTATGAATCCAATGCACCACTCATCAAAATAGAACCTGAGGGGAACTAATTAATTGTGGAAGATCATGACTGCAATGAGAGTTTAAAATAAGGGATTTAGCTTAACTTGGAAACTGTTATTTTATAAATTGTATAACCGTGTGTCACTCTGAGAGCTCATTCCTTGATTAAGAAGCTTTTTCCGATCTAAGGGTTCTGGATGGCGCAGCATTAACAAACAAATTTTCCAGAACCCAACAAGGAGACAGCTCCATATTTTCAATAAAGGAATTGGCTCTATCCAGGGGCAGTTGCTTTGTTTATCGAATTCGCACACGTCAGCAACCTAAGCGACGGCAGAATTGTTAGGTAGTTTGAGTATCGATAGGGCATATAAAGGGGAACCAGAGAGTAATGTTCCCTACCTAAATAATGCCATAATAAATCATAATAAAATAAGGTACAGAGACAACATTTATAACAGTACACAGTGTGCTGTTAAGTAATGAGACTGATTTTTGAAGAAAAGTAACAAACGTGTTTATGCTTGTTTGTAAATATTGAGGGCGCATTGATGGTAGTACTGCATTTGAAGAGCTCTGAAAGATAAGTTATTCAGTTTTTTAAAAAAATTGTGTTATTAGTTTAAAAATTGGGCTAGAATTAGAGTATGTTGCAGAGTTGATTAGTTTACCTTAAAAAGTTTGTTTTAAATAGAGTTAATTTAATATTTTGATAAGACACGTTAGATACATAGCATAGCACATGGCACCAAAGCGAAGAAAGGCATCAAAACCACTGTATTTGTTTGAAGAATTTAACCAAAGGGAATTCGTCCAGTATAAAGTCTTTGGAATGTATGCTTTGCCTAGAGCGACTGGAGTTTAGTTTGAGAGCAATAGTAGTGGGAAAGTGTGCCGAAAGAGTCATGAAAGCGAGGATCTGAAGTGTGTCTCAGGTCGTGAGATTGACGTGGTGGATGAAAGTTTGAATGTGATATAAAATTGTGATGTAATGCCAGATAGCATAGAGAGTGAGTTTAAAAGTGATACAGTTGATGGGGAAAGTAAAAGTACAGGGCGAGAGAATGGTTTGACTGATAATAAAAAAATGAAGAGTTAGCTGAAATGAGTCAGATAGCTCGGTTGCATGGAGTGGTACATAGGGTGAAGCGGCAGCTGGAGTGATTACAAAAACGTCTGCTGAGTGGATCAGCTAACAAAAAGAAGCAAGTGCATGATAAGATAAATAAGAACATGATCGGGAGTGAAAGAATGATTAAGGAGTGAGTGTTATATGGTGATTAAGTAGTAAAAGGTGTAATAGATGAGAGTTTGACAAAATCGTGTTTTCTGGGAGCGAAAATTAATAATGTAATGAGGCTATTAGACCACAGATGCATAAGGTGAAAAAAATGATAGTAGTGGCCAGAATGAATGATTCAAAAGGTGAAAACATTTCTATGAGAGAGAACTTGAAAGAATTACTAGCAGTAGCAAAAGAAAAGAGTGAGAGAGTTAAGATAGTTAGTCTGTTGCCGTGGTATGACAGAGTAGAGTTGAGAAGGAGGGCCATAATTGCGAATGACTCTATGTGTAGGTTAAGCAGGAGGAGCGATGTGGAGGACTTATACAAGAAGGATGGTTTGCATCTGAATGGATTTGGCGTTCGGAAACTGGAAAAATTGTTGCTGAATGAAGTGAAAGTGGATGTGCAGAATCAAGGAAACTAGAGCTTTTAGGAAGGGTGAGGATGCTGTTAATTGGACATGCAGACATCAGTGAGGCAGTTGAGTGTAAGAATGTGTATAATATTCCTGAATTAGGATGAAGGATAGCAAACCAAAATGGGATAGTTAGTAAAAGGCATCAAAATAGTGGTGGGGCTAGGGGACTTATGTACTTTATGCACTTCTCACTAATTCCAGGAGTATTTGGAATAAGGAGGAGGAATTTTTGCCTTGGTTATTTCTTCCTGACCACAGGTTATTGGCATTAGTGAGCCATGGCTAACAGAAGATGATATAGTTAGTGGCATAGAATGTGAGGGGTATAGTGTATTCAGGAAAGACAGAGAGAAAAGAATTGGGGGGGGGGGGGTGATGATAGCTAATGAACTGCAGCCAAAGAGAATAGAAGTTCAATTTCAGGATAGTGAAAATAGCACATTTGAGGCTATCTGGTGTGAGATTGAGGTCAGCAGAACAAAATTTAGAGTTGGGTGTTGCTATAGACTAGGCAATGGAATAGATGATGGAGACAGTATGCATAGGCAAATAGACTCAATGAGTGGAGGACAGATAATTATTATGGGGGATTTCAACTATGGGAACATTGATTGGAGGGAAGAGATGACAAATGGGAGGAAAGAAATGAATTTTATGCAGTTACTAAGAGATATGTACCTGAGATAGCATGTAATGGAATACACTAGGGGATTCGAGAGTGCTTGATTAATTGTATCTGAGAAATTGACTATTATGAATATGACCATATTGCCACCAATTGGTGACAGTGATCATAAACGTGTGCAATTTTCAATTAAGACAGGGTACATGTGGAATTACCGGGCTGGTAAGTATGACGAGCTTAGGAGATTGCTTGGATCAGTGCCTTGGTATGTTAAACTGCAAGGGCTGGACTAGTGCATGGGAAGTGGTTAAGGAGCATTTGAGGGAGGTAATGGTTGACTGCATACCTAGAATCCGGAGAGTAAATCAAGTTGGAGTTAAATGAATGAATAACACCAATTAAGCTTGAGCTGCAAAAAAAGAAACAGTTGTGGATGAAATTTAAGGAGAAAGGTCACTTGCAGGCACACGAACAGTACAAAGCACAGGCCAGAAGGGTAACTAGTGTGGTAAGAAAAGCTAAAGCAGATTATGAAAGTAAATTAGTAATGCAAGCTAAAGTGAATCCCAAACAGTTCTTTCGATATGCTGCAAGTGAAAGAAAAAATGTATACAGCAAAATGATTCTAAGGAATGTTGATGGCAGGGAAGTAACTGAATCAGATGAAATAGTAGTATTACTAAGCAAACTCTATGCAAGAGTATATCATCTAGGCTGTGATATTCCAGGAATGAGAGAACGAATAGCTGATACAGGAATTGAAGTGAATGAAATGAGGTGAATAGTATACTACAGAACTTTAATGTAATTACATCTGTGGGAGTGGATGGTATACCAGCTCGAGTCTTACATGAGGCGGCAAAGGAATTGTCAGTTCCCTTGACCATATTGTTTAATTTAAGTCTCAGCTCTGGGTTAGTCCTGAGGGGATGGAAAGAGGGGAAATAATTCCATTGCATAAAGGAGGTTCCGAGACTGCTGTTGCAAATTACCGACCAATTAGCATATCAGGAATCATTGTCGAGATTTGGAGATATTAGTCGAGCAAAATACATTTACTGTATTTTGCTCTTGAAAATGGGATACTGTATGGAGGACAGCATGGTTTTGTGATGGGTAGATCGTGCTTCAGTACCTTGCTCACGTTTTATAATACGGTGACAGCTGAACTGGATAAGGGTAATGTATTTACAGTGATACTGCTGGACTTTGACAGGATACCACATGGAATTCTAATCAGTAAACTGCAGCACATGAGGATGGATATAGAGTTGGTGAGATGGATTATGAGGTTGGTTGATAGAGAGATATCAGAGAGTAGTTTATTCAGGAGTGCAGTCCAAAAGAAGGCCTGTTACTAGTGGTGTGCTGCAGGGTTCTGTTCTTGGAGCACTGCTATTTAATTTGTTCATTAATGATATGGGAAAGGATCTGAGAGGAACTGTTCATTTATTTGCTGATGATGCAAAGTTGGGTAGAGCAATAGTGAATGCACATGATGTCAAAATTTTGCAGGATGATTTGGATAGATTGGCAGTCTGGGCTAATGAGAATTGATGTCAGTTTAATGTAGCAAAGTGTAAGGTTATGCATTTTGGGGTGAAAAAAATTAGCAGCGGTATATCACATCAATGGAACTGTACTCCAGGAGGTTGACGAAGCTAGAGATTTGGGTGTGTTGGTGGATAGGGAGTTGAAGTTTAGGGGGCACATAGCAAAAGTGGCTAAATCAGCTCATCAGATCACTTGGTTACTGAAGAATACTTTGACGAGCAGAGATAAGCAAGTTATTGTTCCATTTTAACGAGCCTTGATAAGACCCCATCTTGACTACTGTGCTCAGATCTGGGCCCCTGGGTTTCTTCTTGATGAGGAGGTAGAGAGGATTCAGAGGCAAGTGACCAAGATGATAGTTGGTCTGTGGAATAAACCTTACGAGAACAGGTTGAAGATCTGTGGATTACAGAAATTGGTTGATAGGCGGAATAGGGGTGATATGATTGAGTCATTCAAATTACTGAAGGGTTTTTATGAGATTAATTCAGAGGAAATTTTTCAGAACAAGTCTGGTGATGGGAGAACAAGGAGCAATCCATGGAAACTGAGCAAGGGTGTTAGAACTAGGTTTTTTACTTGGAGAGCAGTGAACGAGTGGAATAAGCTGCCATAGTTTGTTGTGGATGCCATGACTGTAAATGAGTTCAAATCAAAGTACGATAGATACTGTGTGAATGCCAAATAGTTGTTCTTTATATGATGTTTAGGACCTCTCTCGATGAGTAAGGACTCCTTGGAGTTGCCTATATAATAAATAATAATATATATATATAGAGAGAGAGAGAGAGAGACAGAGAGAGAGAGAATATGAGAGGACATTGCCCAGATAATTGCAGAAGAACGACACCAGTAAATAGTTATAACAAAGTGACCATAGCAAAGGATATAGTGGAGTTATTTAATGAAAACTTCATCAGTGTATATCAAGCTAGTGTAAATGATGCTGTGCAACATGCAGAAGGGAGGTAAATATTAGAGGAGAAATTATTCGAGGTGTGAAGTGTTGCTTTTGTTTGAGGTTAATAAGGCTATGGGAATGGATAATATATCACCATGTGCAGGGTGGTCAAAATTAAAGTATCCCTGTTTGAGGCCTTATGGAGTACCATCCAATGATCCAAATTGTTATTATTATCAGTGCTTTTTTTTTTTCTGGAAAAAAAGGTGCTAGTACTGATCATGAAGATGTTATTAGCAACTTCCACACCTTTAACATATCCTCCGATATACCCTCATCGTCTCTAGATCACTTCTTGCTTTTGGTATCGAATGCAGAATGATGATCTTGGGAGAAGCCATGAGTCCACATATTTGCTAGAGTTGAACTGAGTGAGAGGAGGTCCTACTATCCTGATAAACATCAGTGCAGAAGTTGTCCGTACAAGCAGATGACCTAAATGAAGTTACTATAAGATTCATCTGAGAGAAACCCCTTTCACATTCACTGGAAGATATTGCAATTGTGCCCAAAATGTATTTTAGAGGAAGTAGTATGTCCGGAACTTTATTTTCTTGAAGATATTCACGGAAACCACGAACTGCTTCTCTTTCATTTAAGCGAAATTTGCATGCTAACTTTTTAATTTCAGCTTCACCAAATGTCAGATACTTTCCAGGATTTTCTGGCCAATACTTGGAATCTAAAATCTTAACACATTCAGGCAAATTAGCATCATCTCCTTAAAGCAGATGCTTTCCAACAGCTTCTTTCAGACTTTTATAGAAAGCAGATGAACTTATTGCAGGACTGTGTCTTTCATTTTTGTGGAGCTCAATCCCTTTGAACTTCGTGTTCTTCTGACTTTGAAGAGAAATACTGTAGTACAGACCAGGATTTTCAATTCTTTCTTCAAAAAGTTAACTGCATTCTTTATCTTCCTGTCTGCTTTGTACAAGTCAATATTTCTCTCTTGTAAATCTAGACTTAGTTCACTAAATTCTTGGAGAGCATCGCACATAAAGCCCAAATCAAGAACAAACTTACATGACGTTAGTTTTCTTAAAATGCCCTCATAAAGAAAGCAATCTGTTTTACTTCTTCTACTGTCTTCTTTTGCCTCCAGAAAGTGATTGACAAGAGCTTTAAATAAAATCTGAAGCAAAAAACGAAGCATTAGAGAAAGTTTTCCTAAATACTTTGTCTCATAATAAAGACGTAACAGGAAAAGTGTTTCAAACCACTTACAAAGTTGCGAGGAGAAATCAACCGTTTAACAACTTTGAAGTCGAAATAAATTTACAGGAACTTAATGGCCTAGAAATGGGATATATTCTTTATTTTGCAAATGCTTGCATTAACATTGTGAGCCATATTGCAAATGAAATGAGAAAAACATTAATAGACAATATACTGAACTCCAAGAACAAAATATCATTAATTATTGATGAATCGACAACTGTGAGTAACACAACAACATTGATTGCTATTGTTCATGTAGTTCTTCCTGAACTTTCGGCTACTGTGAGTCTTTTCCTGGATTTGATCGAATTATCAGATCTAGAAGAATTCTAAACTCTTTAATTAGTCATCTTGAGTGTTTAGGATTATCTGAAGATTACTTAAAGTAGTATTTATTGTCTGTAACTTGTGATGGTGCAGCAGTGTTGTTTGGTGTGCGTAATGGTGTAAGGAGGCTAATGCAAGAGAAGTTTCCTAGTGTTATATTCTGGCATTGTGCTAGCCATCACATTGAATTTTGTGTTAGTGATATAGTGAACAATGTGGCAGGAGTGAATCGCTTTAAGAGTTTCATGGACAAACTTCATGTGCCTTATTATGCTTCACCTAAGAATGCTAGGAAACTACAGGAATCTGCAGCGATTCTAGAACTTCAACTTCTTAAGATTGGCAGAATTTTAAGCACTCGCTGGGTTGCAATGCAGTGGCATTAACTGTTGTTTGCGAGATTCTCCAAAACGACTGATTTTACCATTTGCCCACTCCACTGAAATTTTCATTCCCGTGTTTATCGATGGCAAGACTTCTGACATCACAACACACTTTACAGCCCAACATGTTATTCTTGACATACAGAGCCACTCGTTTCTCTCGCAGAAGCCATTTTTCTGCAAAGCTGTCCAACATTCGGGCCAATTATTATCAGAATCTGCTTCCTTTTGACCATGTGGATCTTCGGTCTTGGTTTCATGATCCTCTGCACCAAGTGTATTTTCGGTGCTAGTTTTCTGTTTTACAGGATTACAAGTAGATTCAACAATTTCTGCTTCTTTAGCCTTCCTTTTTTTTACTCATTGGCATAAAGTAACTACTTATTTTACTCATTTTGAACAATGATTGCACTGATTTAACTTGGATTAATTCAAGACTCATGTGAACACCTGCCTGTTGCAGAATGAATATGGAACTGATAAACTAATATTGGAAGCAATCGGAAGTGAACACAACCTCCTGTTTCCGGTTGTGTACCAACCTATGAAAGAGGAAAGCAGGGTACCAACTTATGAGTAATCAAAACTGAAAATTCAATTCGTGAACACAGTACTCGACCGGAATATTTATAATACATTTTGCTGTCAATAAATCGCAAATTTTTAAAAACTTAAGAAAAGAGGTGCCAGTACTGCATACCGCCAGAAAAACAGCACTGATTATTATTAACATTTGACCTCCATGGAGTCAAAGACTCATCGTGGGAGGTACACAGTGCTCATCCAACTGTACCTTAAACTGATTCAATGCATCCACACCAACAACACACTCAGGCAGTGCATTCCACCCACCAACCACTCTCCATGCAAAGAACCTACTCCTCACTCCTCTGTTCACACCCTCCTTATACAATTTCCAGCAATGACCTCTTGTTCTCCTCCCCCCTCTCATTGTATGAAAAATCTCTTACGTGATAATAACCCCTGACCAGCTTATATGTCTCAATCATACCTGCCTCTTCCTCCTATTCATGAGACTCTGCAACCATTCACTCAATCTGTCCACCTGTCTGTGTGGTTAGCCTAGTGGCTATGCGCTTCGCAACCATATGCCTGGGGAAGGAGTGTCCTAGGTTCAATTCCCGTCAGCGACGTGAGGAGCTGAAAGATCTTCCTTAGCCATAGCCAAGTTAGCCGGTCTTGGGCGTGGACAGCAGGATTTTTTCCCACCAGTTTATCTGGGTTTTTCATCCTGCAACCAGGCAAACCGGCCCTGTGAACACACCCGGATCTACAGTCATAAATACTTAACCCCCATGAGGAGGCTCAACTCGCCCCAAAAGGGATGGGAGAAAAAGGGAGAAAACTCCATACGAATAAATAAAGAAATAAAAAAGCTGTCCTCCTGCTCCACATTCCAAAAGACCTCTGACCACCTTTGTGAATCTTCTCTGGATCAAATGCTGTGAAACTTTTCAGGAATACATTGTGCGTCATGCAGAAGCAAAAAATTCACCATCAGTGGCATTGTAAGTACCAAAGGCATGAAATTTGCATATCACGCAACTTGGCGGGTACCAGGAGTGTTTAAAAAGATGAATTTGGGATTTTTCCCTTCATTCTCATTTTTAATACTGTCCAGAGTGGGGGCACTAACCTTGCCCCATCATATTTTGCTCGTGAAGCTGTATTACCTAAAGAATTGCAATGCTGTTACTGTACTCTGCAAATTTCCTTGCCTGAACAAATGTCAACGAGGTCCACTATTTCCAAGTGGTCTGCAATGAATGAATGAATGATTAATCATTTTGAATGAACAGGATCATTGGGAGTTAGACCTATCGGAGGTAGCAAACCAATCAGTTCACAACAAGTGACTGAAGTTGTTACTGTCGTTGTGGAGCAGGCTATAAATAAGAGCATTGATTCCTGCGGTGCACATGTTGTATCAAGACACATGGGTGTGCCTTACAACTGTCTAGAAAATTCTACTGAAGATTCTACCTATTCAAGATCACCCTGATACTGGACAAATGAGTGGGGTTGTAACACACACACACACACACACACACACACACACACACACACACACACACACACACACACACACACACACACACACCTTATCCTCTTAATTAACCTATTAACCCATTTAACTCATTAAGTGATTGTTTTCGAACACCTTTAGTGAAACTTTATCAGAATGGAATAATAAAAGGTGAATATATAGACGCTTGGACAACATCTATGTCTTCTAAGTGGTCCACGCTAAGGCAACGCATGAATGCCAGTGAGTGTATTCCCATAAGCTCTCTGGTCAACTTTTTTTTTTTTTTTATGAAACTTTCATAGTTTCTACATTCACTCCTCCATAGCACAATTGGAAGAATGACTGTACATTGTGCCCTTCGATTCTCACCATGACGGGAGGAATCTTTATATGGACTTTTTCAATTGAAGGTGAGTTAGCCGATCTCATATGGAGGTAGCAGGGTTTTTTCCTCCAGGAAACTTTGGTTTTTCATCCCACGTACAGACATATCGGTCCTTCAGAACACACGCAATTTACAGACAAAAAATACTAGTCGTAGTGGTGGTGGGCAGTAGATGCTGTTGATGTAGATGATTGGTAGTAGAGGTTCGGTGTAGTGGTGGAAACAGAGTTGTACAGTAGGTGTCCTCCCTCGATGAGTCATTGGATTCCTTGATGGTGTCACGAATAATAACAATAATAATGCTGGATTTAATATCCACTTATATAAATTTACATCACTGAACTAACTCCTTTTGGCTCTTTATTTCAGTAAAGGATGAAACCAGGAATATAATTCTTTGGCATCTTTAATTTATAGTATAACCAAGTGAAAACTTTCAGTGGTACAAAAAAAGTAGGGACTATGTGCCAAAAGCTAACAAAAATACATTGTTTTATGTTGTTGAAAGTTTTCCACTTGGTTATATTATAAATTAAAGAATGGATAATGGATTAAACCAAGTATATAATTTCTTGGTATCTTTAATTTACACTGTTTTATTTTTAGAACTATTGTTTTAACTTATAACTAAATTATGCCTAATAAAAGTAAGAAAGCACTCAAAAGAAACTTGCTTGAGAATTAGAGATAATACAGATTTTGGATAATCTCAAAAAAGAAGAAAGCTATCATACATACATACAATGCAATAATTTTAAATTTAAATGGAGCAACAATCCATACAGTAAAGAAAAATGGATAGAAAATTAGAACAGCTATTGCTGGTGCATCTGCCGTTACTGTCCGGATTGTTGCTTCATTTAAATTTAAACTTATTGCATTGTATATATGAGTGTTTTTTTCTTTTTTGAGATATTATCCAAAATCTGTATTATTTCTAATTCTCGAGAAAGTTTCTTTTGAGCAGTGCTTTCTTACTTTTATTAGGCATAAATTATGGCTGGAATTTAATTCACAACAAAGAAATTATTCCAATACAGTTCTTAAAAGAAAGTTCAGTAATACACAGACCCTCACAATTTTTAATGGTCTCAAAAGTTCAATAGCACAGAACCTAACATGGGGATTTCCCAATAATTTATTTATTTATTTATTTGCATGTTGTTGTCAGCCTGTAAAATCCCAATGCTTTGCAAAGGCCTCCCCCATATTATTCCATTTGGCTCTATTCTATTCTGGGCTGTTCTCGACTAGGTTGGTCCTGCTGTTAGTCAGTTCATCTCTCCATCTGGTCTTCTGTCTACCTTTTACTTTTCTTTCCCTCTCCAGGTATTTTTTGCAAAAAAAAAAAAAAGGTATGAAAAATTTTTTTTGCACAACAGCTGACAAATCAACAGCAGGAACATCAAAACAGAATAGAAATGTTAAAAATTGCATCCAACATAATAACAGGATTTATCCCTGCACAAAAGCCAAAAATACTATGTTACTTAATTTGCTGCAATTATCTATCTTGTAGAGGTACTATGTTATATTGCAGGGAGGAAAAAGTTGCCTGTATATATATATATATATATATATATATATATATGTATACATCCATCTTAATAGCTTTCTATCCTTTAATATGGCTGCTTTCAAGATGCACTTAGCCATCAAAGCAAAGTTACTCTCTCTCTCTGGTACCACCTTAAGCTAGAACTTGGTCCAATCATCGGGAGGAAGATCTTGAAGTTGAGAGTTTTTTCACTTGGTTATACTATAAATTAAATATTCCAAGAAGTTATATAATTGATTTCATCCTTTATCCAAATGTAAGCAAACAAAGTTTGCACATGAAGTTACTTCACGACGAGCTACTTCTATATATAGAGGCTAATGACTTTACATCAATTGCCTTAGTATCCCATAATGCAATACACATATCCTTTAAAACATGTATAATGCTATGCATTATGGAAAGGTCCCTGCCCAGACCAATTTTGACCTTAATTGAGGTCTCATCAGTGGGAGCAGTGCCCAGAAGTGATACCAAGCTTGAAGTAATGCAGAAGTCATATTTCCATATACAATTAGTCTAAGAGTGTCACACTTTATTACTAAAATACTCTGGATTAGAGATAGATATTATTTTTATTATTATTACTATTATTATATGGTAACCTACATGGAATTAAGAGACTCACTGTGGAAAAGCTAACGCAACCAGCAACAAGTCTATCATAATGAGCTTTGAAGTTATATACACTACTTGCACTCATGCATTCAGGCAATGTATTCCACTCAGTAACAACTCTCCATATAAAAAATCTACTGATTATACCCTTCTTCACCACATCTTAATACAACCTCCAGAGATGGCCTCTTGTTTTTCCTATCTTGACATCTACTCTTTTCATAATTTCTTCTGAATTAATCAGATAGAATCCCTTAACTAACTTGAAGGTCTCTATCATATCTCCTTTTTTCCTCAAACAACCTCTGGAATCCACAATCTCTCAAATGCTTTTCATGACCAACACTCCAGAGTCCCGATATCACTTTGGTTATTCATCTTTGGACCCTCTCTAATGTTTTCACATCACAAAGAAAACTAGGTGTCCAAATCTGAGCACAGTAGTCCATATGTGATCTGACCAATGCCTTATATAGATGCACCCCCACCTCTTTATCCCTACATGACAATATTCTTTTTATCATAGCATGAATTTTATTTATCCCATAATTATTCAAACAGATTTATTATGGGATGAATAAAAGTTTCAAATGGCGAATCTGAATCAGATTCGCTATTTGAAACTTTTACAAGAAAATGTCGAACCGTTCCAGTTTTCAGTTCATCTATATTCAAAGACAACAAAGAAATAATATGTCCAAATTATGTATTACAATAACTCTCTGACAGCGGAATTAGTAGAAGTTGTCGGTACAAGAAGCTGCCTGCACAATTCAGTTTTTGTTCTAAATGGATCACTTTTATCATAACATTTTGGGGAAAAAAGTTTTGAAATGATATTAGTAATTTTGCTTTGGCTGGATCAATTTAATGAAATTTTAGTTAAAATTTTTGATGAATTGTCTTTTGATTAACTGTTTTCTCAATGAATTTTCATGGAACTTCATGAATCCTACCAGCCTTGAAGACGATCCACGTGAAGGATGTCCAAAAAGTGTAACACCACCAGAAATCATTGATCAAGTGCACTATATGGTATTGGATGACCGGCGAGTCAAAGTGCATGAAATTTCTGAGACTATAGGCATTTCAAAAGAATGTGTAGGATATATTTTGCATGAAGAATTGCAAATGAAAAAGCTTTGCACAAGATGGATGCTGTGCTTGCTCACAGCAGATCATAAACGCACTCGCAGGAAAATCTCTGAACAGTGCTTGGAGCATTTTAACAAGAATAAAACTGATTTTGTCGTCGATTTATAACTATGGATGAGACTTGGATTCACCGTTACACACCACAATCCAAACAGCTGTCAAAACAGTGAATAGAAGCCAGTTGTTCAGCGCCAAAGAAGACAAGGTCATGGCATTGGTGTTTTGGGATGCTAAAGGCATTTTGTTTCTTAATTATCATGAATAGGGTAAAACATTAACTGGAGAATATTATTCCGATCTTTTAGCCACACTAGACAAAAAAATGTGTGAGGAAAGACCCAGTTTGCAGAAGAAAGATCAACATCTAACCTGAGAAGCACTTGATGTACCTCTGATTATTTCACCTTTAATTCTAGTAATTTATCTGAAATTTAGGGTACACATAACCAAAATTGTGAAGCCAACAGAAAGGCTTCTGGGAATTATGCGGAGGACACTGACATGTAGAAGTAGGGAGATTCTTGTTCCATTGTATACGGCTTTGATTAGGCCACACATGGACTATTGTGCCCAGATTTGGTCACCTGGTTTTCAGAAGGATGAAGAGATGTTGGAAAGGATCCAAAGGCGACTGACTAAGGTAGTTTCTGACCTATGGAATGTTGAGTATGGGGAAAGATTGAGGAGATGCAATTTACAGAGTCTGGTGGACATATGATAGAGACCTACAAGTTGGTAAGCAGTTGTTATAGGATCAATGCTGGAGAAGTTCTACAGAAAATAGTGGAGATCAGGGGAGAACCAGAGGTCATTCCTGGAAACTGTATAAAGAAGGTGTGAGTAGGGGAGTGAGAGGCAGGTTTTTTTCGTGCAGAGTTGTAAATGATTGGAATGCCTTGCCTGAGAGTGTGGTGTCTGCAGGGAGTTTGAATGTGTTCAAAGCACGGTATGATGAGCTGTGTGTATGATAAAAGGACCTCCCAGATGAATCTTTGACTCCATGAGGTCTTGGGTAATAATAATAATAATAATTCTTGCCATCCTTCTACATCTGCACAGGATTATTCACACCATTATGATACACGTGTTCATTAAATAATTCCACTACATCCTTCATTTGTCATGGTTACTCTGCTACCATAACCGATCAAGAAAATAAACATTCATTATAATTATGGCAAGTTGATATTGGTGAATAGTTATGGTATAGTTATTTGGACAATAGATCAAGTGTTAAATAATAAATATTTATTAAACCTACTAGTTTCACCAAACTTTAGGTGTTGGCATCTTCAGGATACAAGCACTTAGGTTAAAAAACATTACACAAATATGAATAACTATAAAATTCTAACGATTATAGTTACAAACTAAAATAGCATTGAACGTGAGTGATACACGTATCGCGTGTACATGATTAACTAGTTGTTGCTAAGGAACGTTCTGTAGTTTGCGTTGAAGTTCATTTCCTGTGTGTTAAGAGATCTAATTAGGGTTTTCCATATCTCTGGGAGTATTAAACCCTGGTTCCTGTTAAGGTTATCAACAGAGTAAGCGACTGTAGCTGCTTCTTTAAACAGTTGGGAGTGGTAGTCTTCTTCTATCCCACTCAATGACATGGTTAGTTATAGAAAAATGAGATGACAGGCCTGATGTGTCTTGTCTGTTGTTTTTGACGTAACCAATGTGCTCCTTCTGTCTAATTTCGAGGCTTCTTGCCTATAGAAACAATTCATAAACTACTAAGATCTCCAACAAATAACCATCCTTTCTATAAATATGCTGGAGTTTACAATATTCCATGCTCATGTGGTTCAAGTTACATCGGGCAGACATCAAGAATCCTCGAAATTAGACAGAAGGAGTCTAATTCCTCCTGAGACCCGGTTCCTGTTAAGGTTATCTGTTGATAACCTTAACAGGAACCTGGGTTTAATACTCCCAGAGATATGGAAAACCCTAATTAGATCTCTTAACACACAGGAAATGAACTTCAATGCAAACTACAGAACATTTCTTAGCAATAACTAGTTAATCATGTACACGCGATACATGTATCACTCACGTTCAATGTTATTTTAGTTTGTAACTATAATCGTTAGAATTTTACAGTTATTCATATTTGTGTAATGTTTTTTAACCTAAGTGCTTGTACCGTGAAGATGCCAACACCTAAAGTTTGGTGAAACTAGTAGGTTTAATAAATATTTATTAGTTAACACTTGATCTATTGTCCAAATAATTACTTTACCATAATTATATTTATTCTTGCCGCATAGAAGAAAAATTTCCTTGGATCAGCTTTAACCTGATTGGCCAATCTCCTCTAACATTCTACTTTTTCTTTTTTAACCATGCATGTCGCTTTTCTGGCATGCAGTTTATACTCTCATGAGTCTGTTCACTACAAGCTGTCATCTACCTCCTCCATAACTTCTTTTGTAATGTTGCTTGCTTGATTTCACTGTTCATCCATCTCGTTCCTATGCTATTTATTCTCTTAACTCTTGATATGCAGTTATGCATTGCTTGTGTTAGATCCTCCCTTATCATTTCCCATGCACTGTCAACATTTTTCTACACAATTCATCAACTCAATCTGTTGATGCTAGTTGATTATGAAGCATCTGATAATTACCCAACTTACAGTTCCACATATAGACCTTTGTAATAACAACTTTTTGCTGTTTTGACTACCTTCCAAACCAATACCTCACAATCACTTTCACCAACAGGGCGCAGTGTTGATACCTCATTCACAACCACATCCTGTGTGGATATCACCAAATCTAATACCAATAAACCTCGTGTTGCTTCCATCATGTACTGCTTTAGATAGTAATTCTACAGAAACTCAACAAATTCACTCTCCTTATTACCATACACTATCTCTTCTTTCCAATCTACATTTCTGTAATTAAAATCTGATTAGGATCATCTTCTTTTTACTTGCCAACTAATTTGTCTAAATATTTCGTATTCAATTCTCTTGACATTCTCTGGCCTATAACAGCATCCTATTAGATATAGTATTTTACTGATCTCAGCTTCACACCAAACGGCTTCAAAATCTTCACATGTACTACTATTTTTAACTTAGATTCTTGAAGGGCACAATTCCTCTGCTAACATCAACAATACTCCCCCTCATCTCTTCATCTTTCTATTCTTTTGGAAAAATCTATATCCTAACATTTCAAGTTCTGACAGTATAACATCCTCCGTCAACCATGTTACTTATGCAATTATTTTTGGGTATACTGTTTCAATCAATGCTACAATCTCAGACCCTTTATTTCTAATACTCCGTACATAAGTATACAAGCATAACAAATCTCCACTCTTTAAGCCCATCAGCACAATCACTTTTTACTCTCTCTCTCTCTCTCTCTCTCTCTCTTCGTTCTGACCATTCCCATTTTCCTGATCCTGACTCTGAATTTCATTTATATATTCTTTACATCCCTACCGTTTTGCATTGCACATCACTTTGCTCTGCTATAATCACTTCCTCACCTTTGTATCCATCCTCTTCCCATCCTTCTGCAACCTGCTTCTCAACCTTTCTCTGACTCTTAGTGGTACTAATTTCATATGAATCCTGTGTACTCTTAGTAAACAGTAATCATTCCAAATGGCCAACACCAAACTCATTCAAATGCATTCCATCAGCTTTGAACCATTGTAACTTCCCTTCAAATTCATTCCATATATTCACAAACTGAACACTCTCTGACTGACACAGTTCAGCCATCTTATTATTCAGTATCATTGCTCTCCTTTGTATCCACCACTTACGTTAATTTTGATGCTCGTTCCTTCCTTCTATGCGAAGCATCTGATAATGATTTTTATTGTCCCACAAAACATGTCTTGTGAACTTTATTTTTTACCACACCTTTAATTTCCTCCTCCATACAAATCTGACTCCTCATTTTCATTAACTCTTGCTAAATTCTTCCACGTCACTTGTATTATTACTGTCGCAAGCACTTAAATAATCCATTTTCTGATTATTCCTGGCAACACCATTCTTATTTTTGGAATGTCCTAACCTTTCATCACACTTCTCACATACTATAATACATTCCTTTTTATCATTCAATTGAACCCTCCATAAATACGTTTTTGGACACATAAAACAATTGTTGCTTCTTATCCACTGCAAAAAGTCCAGAGAAAAACTCGATCTATGAGTTGAGACTATCCACGCTGCCCATGTATGTTTCTTTGGTGCCACTGCTGCCATTTTTATAACATTAACTACCACGCTGGAGAAGGATTGTGGAAGGGAAACTTAGTGAAGAACAAGCTGGATTGAAGCCAAATAGAGGCTATCACGATCAGATTTTCACTTTACAACAAATAGTTGAGAAATCATGGTAATATAATAAAGATCTGTATTTAAGTGTTGTAGATCTGGAAAAGACATATGACAAGGTGCCAAGAGAGAAGCTATTCAAAACACTACTGTTGTATGGTGTTAATGGGGCATTATATCAAGCAATACTTGGTCTTTGAGTTGTAAGTCAGCAGTTAGAATTGAAGGAAGTACAGGAAGATGGTTGAATGTTAAATCTGGTGTCAGATAAGAATGTACATTATCCTTTCTATTGTTCCTTAGCTATATAGATCACATTATGAAGGAAAGTGGTATTAAACCTGATATCAAAATTGAAGATGTTAATGTCAGCTCTTTACTTTATGCAGATGATGTTATACTTTTAAATAAATCCGCTACAAGTCTGCAAGATTCACTGACTAAATTGAATAACTATTGTAATAGATATGGTATGAAGATCAGCAATAACAAGACAAAGACAATAAAAATAGGCAGAAGCTTTGAAAATATCAACTGCATTGTGAATGGAAAACCTATAGAACAAGTAAAAACATTTCAGCTACTTAGACACGATTTTTAGCGAAGATGGTGAATTAAATATGGAAATAAACAACAGAATCAACAGAGCTGGTATGGTAGGAAGTCAACTAAATAAATTTATATGGAATAAAAGAGAAATTAGTCAAAACTCTAAATTAGCTATATACAAGACAGTGTTCAAACCAATTTTAATTTATGGATCTGACAGCTAGGTTAGAAATAAAAACACTGGACCAAAGACTAGAGACCGCAGATATGAGAGTCCTGAGAAAAATTAGGGGCATGAACAAATGGTATCAATGGCAATATCTTATTAAAAATGAGGATATTAAGAAGGAACTAGACATTGTTAGCATCTGGGAACATGTTAGTAGAGCTAATCTCAGGTGGTATGGTCGCTTAAACAGAATGGGAGAGGAAAGATTAGCAAAACAAGTGTTCTCTGCCAGGTTGACAAGAAAATAGACCCAGAGGAAGACCAAGATAGAAATATAAAATTTGATAATGTTGGAATCTTGACAGGTAACAGATTGATTTGGAGGAAAATTGTATATAGAAGTTAGTGGTGATGTAAGTTTTTCATGTAGTGCTATCATATCCTGTATACCGTTTAAGGGTACATGTCAGGAATTTGATGACGACAACTAGCACTTCTACATAAATCAAGATAACAACCGAAGCGAACACTTTTAAAACAATACAATGATTATATCCATTCTGGCTATCACATAAAAGCACTATTATACAATTTTAAACAATATAATTTAGGGGAAAAAGATCAATTTTTGCAATACCATTGGAATACACAACTACATCTCGTCACAACACTTGTTTAATCTATTATCCAAGTGTAAGCAAACAAAGTTTTCATGTGAAGTCACTTCAGGACTGGGCTACTTGTATATAGAGGCTAATGACTTTGTATCAATTGCCTTAGTATCCCATAATGCAATGCCATATCCTTAAGGGCATCATTAATTCTATGCAAATAGCATTATGCATTGCACATATCATCATACATGTCCGTGTATATGTGACATTTCATTATGGGATGCTAAGGCAATTGATGTGAAGTCATTAGTCTTGATAAACAAGTAGCCGAGTCGTGAAGTGACTTCATTTGCAAATGTTGTTCGTTTACACTTGGATAAAGGATGAAACCAAGAATATAACTTCTTGGCAATTTTATGTTATAGGATCTAGAAGTCATATTTCTACAAGAGAATATTCAAATTACAGGAAATGAATGCTTCTGTAACTGAATAAATGAATACTGATTCATAACAGTGCTGTAGATATATAGCACTGTATGAAGGCATATATGATATTGAGTATTGTAATTATGAGTAATATTCTGTGAAAGTTACATCAAAAAGTCTGTATCTCATTAGCATTCTGGTGGGATAATGAAATAGTTTCCACCCTCACATCTGGTGTAAACCACACTTAGTAGAAATGTCCTGTGCTCCTTTTCTATTCCTGATATTCTTCAAATTCAGAATGAAGGAGAATAATCTTGCTTGGGTTGGATATTGCACATTTTGTATGCCATTGCGAGGCCACGTATTTCATATGAAGTATGAAATACGTGGCCTTTGAAACACAACAAAAAAAGTTTGCTGACAGCAATACAAGACACCAAACATTAGGTAGCAGTGATAAAGACAGCATGGAGATGATAGAAATGTTTAGTTTTACAACAGGATTTTTTTATCTATTTAAAATGAATATTATACAAAAGCTTAGAATTTTCTATTTGAGCCTTATAATAATGATCTATAAATTCAACTAATAGGATAATATATTCTCTTGTAATCAAATAGTTTATTTATCTTTTAATGAGATATGATTCTGTTGATGTTATTGATAGCTGACCAAAAAAATGAAGAAGACAAAAGAATAGAAGAACAGCTATTACAGAAGCTAATTGATGTTGTTGAGCAAAGAAATGAGATAGTGGAGAGCATTGAAACAGATCGCAAAAGGTTGGTTTCACTTTGAGTACAGAATTGGCTATATTTTATTTAGTATTTATTATTGAAAGAAAAACTAATTATAATACTTTGGAAGTTATAACTTTACATAGCTTAACTGCAATTAAATATCTTTGCTAGCAACATCTCCTGTGATATGAAAACTCAATTTTGTTTTGACTTCAGGTATCCTATTTAACCCTAGACAAATTTCATTTCTCAACCTGTATTATATACTTTAGTTTGTATATTACTGACTGATCAGCATGTCAAGAGCAAAATACAGGGATGGATAGATGGAAATGGGATATTGTATGGGGGAGGAGGCAACATGGTTTTGTGAAGGATAGGTCATGCCTCAGTAACTTGTGCATGTTTTATAATACAGTGACAGTTGAGTTAGATAAAGGTAATGGGTTTACATTGATACTGCTGGACTTTACAAATGCCTTTGACAGGATACCACATGGAATTCTAATCAGTAAACTGCAGCACATTGGGTGGATGGATATAGGGTTGGTGAGATGGATAGGAAGGTAGTTGATGGAGAAATTTCAGAGAGTAGTTCATTCAGGAGTAGAGTCCGAAAGAAGGCCTGTGACTAGTGGCATACCACAGAGTTCTGTTCTTGGACCACTACTGTTTAATTTGTTCATTAACAATATAGGAAAGGATCTGAGAGGAACTATTTAGTTATTTGCTAATGATGCAAAGTTGGGTAGAACAATAGTTAATAGAGATAATGTCAAAATTTTTCAGGATGATTGATTTGGATAGATTGGCAGACTGGGCAAAGGAGAATGGATATCAGTTTATTGTGGCAAAGTGTAAGGTTATGCATTTTGGGGTAAAAAGATTACCAACTGTATACTACATTGGCAGAACTGTACTCCAGGAAATTGACAAAGCCATTGACTTGGGAGTGTTAGTGGATAGGTAGTTAAAGTTTAGGGGGCACATAGCAAAGTGGCTAAAGCAGCTCATCAGATTACTTGGTTACTGAAAAATACTTTCACGAGCAGAGACAACCAGGTTATTGTTCCTCTTTATCGAGCCTTGATAAGACCCCCATCTTGACTACTGCATGCAGATCTGGGTGCCAGGGTTTCTTGATGATGATGAGGATGCAGGCCTATGGAATGAACCTTACAAGCACAGGTTGAAGATTTGTGGGTTACAGAAACTGGTTGATTGGTGGAAAAGGGGTGATATGATTGAAACATACAAATTACTGAGGGGTTTTTACAAGATTAATTCAGAAGGAATTTTTCAGAACAGGTCTGATGGTGGTAGAACTATAGGCCATCCATGGGCACTGAGTAAGAATGTAGTTAGCAATGGTGTTAGAACTAGGCTTTTTGCTTGGAGAGTAGTGAATGAGTGGAATAGGTTGCCAGAGTCTGTTGTGTGCCATGACTATGAATGAGTTCAAAGCCAAGTATAATGGATACTCTGCAAATGTTGTGTTGTGTCGGAAATAACTGGCCCACTCTGTGACCGCCATTTGTTTCAGCCACAACATGAGAAATTACTCACATAAGATAAAGACATGATTGAGCTCTCAAGAGCAAAGGCATAGAAGCAATGAATAAAATGTAATTTGAGACTATAACAATTTAATCAATAATATTATTGTAAAGTAATCCAAAAGCTATGTTATAAATCATGCCTGACACAGGAAAAGTTATGTTAAGTGACTTCAGAATTGTTAACCAATCAGCAGAGGGTCTCATCATTACGTATCAGTCCATGACTCAGCAGAAAAATCCGTGATGTCATCCGGTAAACTCGGCAGTAAGAGTTCCGTCAAGAAGGCCACTGAGGAAAGAACGTGACTCTATGAGACCAATCAAAGACGGCTGAGTGAGTGACGTTGATGGTGAGAGAGAGAGGGTGCTCGCTAGCATGATATAAGTGCGGCGCGCCCTTCAAACGCTCTCTTGTTTCCTGCATTTTTCCTGTGTGCCAGTGAGAAGGCCGTAAAGGCTGAGGATGCTTGACGCCGGTTTCCAGCAACCCTCCACGTTGCAGTGGGTTCCGTCACGCACAAGTCTTCCAACTGTACAACAAGAAACCAGCAGACAGAGCCATTGGCGAGTTACCGCCAATGTAACTACTTCGTAGGATTCAACAAAGAAAGACAGCGGAGATGACAAGGAAGTCTTGTTGTATCCGAGGAAAGAATAGCCATAAAACCAGGGAAACTAATCGGTAAGCCAAATAATTCTTACCTATATGCTTAAGAAGTGCTGTAAGGGAAAGGAAAAGAAAACCTTAGGCATAGCCCTACTAGACTCAACTCGTAGATTCTTTTGGACTGAACATCTAGATGTGACCTTCCTGCTGTGACTTATAAAATATGTACGCATGAACTTTTAATAAGACAGTTTAAGAAATGAAATGTTAAATGAAGTGCACAGATTTAAAATACAGCTTTGTGCATTGGACCTATGAATTGCGTAAATCTAATAGCAAGGAGATTAACTCTCTTGAGATTTGTGAAGATTAAGCGGAAGTATCATGTATGGATTTTGAATAACTTAGCATTACCAAGAACTAACATAATAACAGGAGCATCACTCAATCCTAGAGCAAATCAGTGGAATAACGATGATTGAATAATGTTTCCGAGTTATGATTGTATAACCCTGTATTATAAGAAGTGCGTAAGAGAGATTGAATGAGCTCATTGTATGTGTGCATGAATGTATCTCTTGCATGTTATTAGCATTGCTTGATTTTCATGTATATTATAATTAGTATTATTATTATTATTATTATTATTATTACCACGGGCTACTCCAGGAGTCCTTAGACTCATCGAGGGAGGCCCTAAACATCATGTTCACACAGCTGTTCAACATTCTCACAGTATGCCACAACAGACTCTGGCAGCTTATTCCACTCATTTACCACTCTGAAAGTAAAGAACCCAGCTCTAACACCCCTGCTAACCACACTCTTGCCCAGCTTCCATGGGTGTCCCCTAGTTCTCCCACCACCAGTCCTGATCTCAAAAATATCATCTGAATTAATCCTATAGAATCCTTTTAGCAATTTGAATGTCTCAATCATATCTCCCCTTTTTCGCCTATCAACTAGTTTCTGCAACCCACAAATCTTCAACCTGTTCTCATATGGTGCATTCCATAGACCTGCTATCATCTTAGTCACTCGCCTCTGGATCCTCTCAACCTCCTCCCCATCAAGAAGGAACCGAGGTGACCAAATCTGGGCACAGTAGTCGAGATGAGGTCTTATCAGGGCTCGGTACAGACGTACAATAACTTGTTTTTCTCTGCTCGTCAAGGTATTTTTCAACAACCAAGTGAGTTGATGAGCTGATTTAGCTACTTTCGCAATGTGCCCCCTAAACTTCATCTCCCTATCCACCAACACTCCCAAGTCCCTGGCCTCATCAATCTCTTGGAGTACAGTTCCACCAATGTGGTATACTGCTGCTAATCTTTTCACTCCGAAATGCATAACCTTACATTTTGTCACATTAAATTGACATCCATTCTCCTTAGTCCAGAATTCCAATCTATCTAAGTCATCTTGCAAGACTTTGACATCTTCTGCATTCACTATCGCCCTACCCAACTTTGCATCATCAGCGAACAAATGAACTGTCCCACTTAGACCATTCCCTATATCGTTAATGAACAGATTAAACAGCAGTGGTCCAAGAACAGAACCCTGTGGCACACCACTAGTCACAGTTCGTTTTTTGGACTCTACTCGTGAATAAACTACTCTTTGATATCTCTCCATCAACCACCCAGCTATCCATCTCACCAACCCTATATCCATTCCCATATGTTGTAGTTTACGGATTAGAATTCCATGTGGTATCCTGTCAAACGCCTTTGCCAGGTCCAGCAGTATCACTGTAAACCCATTTCCCTTATCCAGTTCAGCCGTCACGTTGTTATTAAAGTGCATTGTTTTATATCAAAGTTTGTGTGTTCTGTTAACTGAGACTGACCTACCACTTGTTAAAATTATGAACCTGTGTAAGTGAAGGGAGAAACATTTGTGTAAGAAAAAGGGGGGGGGCGTGACTGCATACCACGTGTTCCCGTTACTAAGTATTATTATAGTGATAGTCATTGAAGTAGACCTAAGAATCAGGAATTAATCACCAGCTGGCACAGTCATTTAAAATTAAATAAATTTGCCGGAAATAACTCCTGGTACAAGTAAGAAGTAAAAACAGAATAAGGAATAAAGAGAATATAAACATTAAAGTAAATATAAATACGTAACCGTTGGATAGTTCTTGGCACGATTTTTAGGACCTCCCTTGGTGAGTCTAAGAACTAAGTTGCCTGTAAAAGTTAACAATAGTGATAATAATTTGTAGAAGTGATGATACATTTTGTAATTTGTGCTCTCACAATGCTGGGTTGAAAACCAGTGAGATATTAGTACTTAAATAGATTTTTTTTTCTCTTATATAAATACACCACAGTGTGTTTAGCGAATGCAGGCACTTTTTATTGCAATGACAGTTCAATGGAAAAACTTAAGGGAAATTGTAATATCATAAATTTTCAGTAATATGATAACCATAAGGTTACAAAAAAGAGAACAGTTGAAAAACAAAAAGTCACATGTTATGTTACAATATGGGAAGGGCTTAGTCTATATACCATTAGTTGACAGTGGAAGAATATTCAACTACAGTGATGAGCTGTGTTTGACACCATTAATTTCAACAAGTTAGCAATATTAACTACACTGTTAACTTGTTAATTGGATGGAAGTAGACTTACAGGTTAACAGTACACAGAAGCCTTTGATAGATTTTTCTGCTAAACCTCGTGTATGAGAAATAGCAAACTTAAACATGTCACTTGAGGAAAATGAAGATAGATGCTATGATTCTACATTCTTTTTCATCTTAGAAATTAATTCTGTTTTATAACCATTACAGAGGAAAATGGATTTAATATGCAGCAGTTCTGTTATTAAAGCACTTCAGTTGAATATGAAGTGTGTTCATGATGAACTAATCTTCTGATATCTGATACATTATTTCAGTAGCCTCTGTGGAATCAATAGACTCATCATGGGAGGCCCACTCAACCAGCAACGTGTCTATCATAATGAATGTTCAAGTTATTTACATTCCCTGCATTCACAATGCACTTTGGCAATGCATTCCACTCACCAACATCTCCACATAAAAAAATCTACTCCCCACATCTTTATACAACTTCCAGAGGCAGCCTCTCATTCTTCCCATCTTAACATCCTTTCTTTTTATTCTTTTTTCCCCTTTATTTAATTCCTTTTGTATTAATCTGCTAAAATCCCTTAACTAACCTGAATGTCTTTATCATATCTCCTTTTTTCATCCTATCCACCAAACTCTGTAATCCACTTTCCTTCAGCTGCTCTGCATAACCAACACTAGTCCCAATCTCACTGGTCATTCATCTCTGGACCATCTCTAGTGTTTCCACATCACAATGAAAACTAGGTGACTAAATCTGAATACAATATTACATGTGTGGTCTGACCACTGTCTTATATGTAGGTGCCACTGCAAAATATCTGTAATATATATGTTCACTACTCTGCTTTGTCTTTGGTTCTCTTTATATTTTTAATGGTTGGCTGTCTTAACTTCTGACTGCTGCTATGTATATGCTTATATTGTATCTTATCCCATGTTCTATAGTCTAGCAAATTTATTTGTTTATTGACTCCACCAGCTAGACTATATGTTGAGTGTGAGAGTATAAGACTTCAATCCAAAGACAATTCAGACTGTGTATTCATATTCCTCACTTTAATCCATTCTAACCTTAACTTAGTTGTGGCAACATGAATAAAATTCGTATACTTCTCTTATGCAGGTTCAAATTTTTTAAGGATATTTGTAAACATACAGTTCAGTATGTTTACAAATCATTCATTTAAGCCTAAAGAGTATTTACAGTATACACACAAAGGAGTTACAATTTCCTTACTGCTCTAACTTTAGTTCAGAGCTAGTTTAAGATCTAAACATAATATTACTTGATTATGAGACATACACTAGTCAAGCCTAATTTTTCCATTACTGTACAATTGCTCACAATTAATTTTACATACAATCTTCACATACATTCACATTGACTTAATGTTCCATGAGGATTTTATCTTTCTCTATTTCTTTCTTTGCTCAAGAAGTCAATCGTCCCTATCTTTATTATAGTGGTGATATGTAGCTCCTTCCTTCCTGATGACTCGACACAATGTTTCCCTCATGACAGCAATCCTAGTAGACGATGAACGAAGCTTCTCTTTCAAGCCCCAACCACGAATGGTGGTGATCTCAGGTAAGAGAAAGCATTGAAAATTCTGGGATAAATTCCTTTCTGACGAAGTGCCTTATATAGGCCTAGATTTCCATTTTGCACATGCGCACATTTCTCGAGACTGGTTGCATGCTGACATCACTTTTCATGCCCTATTCAAATTTCTTCTCCTTGACACTGCATGAATGTTTGCAAATGTCTTTAGGTGACATAAATGATGGTCATTGGTGCTGCAAGACTCTCATCTTGCATATTAGAGGCCTCGAGTCACTTGAAGAAACTTTCATGGTTGGTTTCTAGAGCAAGATTTTTAGAATATCTAATATCAGCTCTTAGATCCAGCGGCTTTTCCATAATTCCATGCATCCTTGGAAGTCCTTAAGTGTGATGTGTTGAGCACCTCCTGCGATTCTGCCTGGATCTTCTCAACAGTGTCAAAATGACACCCTTTCAGTTGGAATATCATTTTGGAGGAACAGGAAGAGGTCACGTTGGGGTGAGACAGGAGAATAGAGAATGACTCATGTTTTTGGAAGCAGGGAACTATCGAAATTTGGTGTGAATATAACGATTTTGAAAAAATTTCATATTTTTCTATTTCATCTTTTTTATTTTTTTCTAAAGCATCCATATATAATTTAAAAATTTTTATGAAATCATTTTCTTTAATTATATTAAATTGATCAAAAAATGCCATTTCAATTAATATTTAACAAATCCTTTAAGTACATTTTTCTTAATTAAAAACCATGTAAAACCGAACATGATAAATAATAAAGTTACTTATCATGAGAGATTTTATACCACCACCTTATCCCTACATATCAGTACTTTTTATGATAGCAGTGATACAGTGTGCAGTCTTCATAGCACTTCCAATGTACCCTTGGAACTTCTGTCTGCTATCTACCATCACTCTAAGATTCGGAATCTCATCCATTTCCTGATGCACAGCTCCACCAATACAGCACATAGCTGTATTGGTGGAGCTGTGCATTATATCTCTGTACCTCAAAGTGTAACACCTTGAATTTATTAATATTAAAACTAGAACCCCACTTATCTGTCCAAGCTAAAAATCTATCCAAATCTTCCTGTACAAAATGAACATCATCAATACCCCTGATAATTCTATCTACTTAACTATCATCAGCAAACATTTGAATATCCCCAGTCAATCCCATGAAATATTATTAACAAATAAGTTAAGTAGGGCCCAAGAAGCATTCCACTGGTCCCTTCCTTTCTCCCTCACACACACAACTTGCTGGTATCTTTCAAAAAGCTAGTTTTCAATCCATCTCTAACCAATCTGTTATCTAATCCTGTCTTCTGCAGCTTATACACCAGTCTTTATGTAGTAATCTATCAAACGCCTCTGCAGAGTCAAAGAAAATTACAATATATGAATCTCTCTTATGCATTGCCATAAACAATCTCTCTTATCATAAAATGTAAGCAAGCACATTGCTAAAATAAGCCTTGTCCTTCATAAATTCATGCTGATCATTATAGAGAATCTTATGTCCCTCTACCCAATCCTGTATTCTAAGAGTCTAGATTCTTTTGAAATATTTTTTGAGAAAACATTAATGTTTCTTCTAGGGAAAGATGACTAGTCTCATATTTTTAAAGAGGTTATTCAGTAAATTTGCTTCATCCTTTACTGAAGAGATCTAATTTGTCAAAAACAATTGTGGTTGATAACAAAGCTCTAATGTGGCATTCTAAGAAGTATCACCTTAATCTTTCATCAGTATACGAGGGTTGTTTGAAAAGTTCTTGGCCTCAACCATAGATGGCAACACTATTGGCAAGATTTTTTTTTTCTAAGTTGGTACATGTGAAATTGTAAGTCAGTCTATCAAGTAGTTTGTTTTATATGGCTGTCTGAAGCAAAAGTGTTGCCTGTCCCTTGAAATGGATAAAATTGAGTATAATGTGGTTATAAAATTCTTTGTAAAAGGTTTAATGCCAAAAGAAATTCATTGGAACTCCATAAAAGTTTATGGGCACTCTTCTCCTTCATTTTTGACAATTAAGAAATGGGCTGCTGAGTTTAAATGTGGCTGTACCAGCCATGAAGACGATCCACATGAAGGATGTCCAAAAATTGTCACAACGCCAGAAATTATTGATCAAGTGCGCTATATGATATTGGATGACTGGCAAGTCAAAGTGCATGGAATTGCTGAGACTTTAGGATATATTTTGCATGAAGAATTACAAATGAAAAAGCTTTGTGCAAGATGAGCGCTGCGCTTGCACACAGCAGATCAAAAATGCAATCGCATGAAAATCTCTGAACAGTGCTTGGACCATCTTAACAAGAATAAAATTGATTTTGTGCATCAATTTATTACTATGGATGAGACTTGGATTCACCATTACAGACTAGAATCCAAACACCAGTCAAAACAGTGGACAGAAGCAGGTTATTCAGTGCCATAGAAGCCAGTTGGTTCCATCAGCAGGAAAGGTCATGGCATCGGTGTTTTGGGATGCTTAAGGTATTTTGTTTATTAATTATCTTGAAAAGAGTAAAACAGTAACCAGGGAATATTATTCCGATCTTTTAACGAGACCAGACGAAAAATTCATTAGAAAAGACCCGGTTTGCAGAAGGGGAAAAAACATCTTTCATCAGAACAATGCGCTTGCCCACAAAGGTGTTTTGGCAGTGGGAAAATTAAGGGATCTGCACTGTGAATTATTGGTACATCCACTTAATTTGGCTCCCACTGACTTCTATGTCTTCCCAAAACTAAAACTCTTCCTTGCTGGTCAGTGTGTTTCTTCAAATCAAGAGGTGATTGTAGCTGTAGAGGGGTTTGCAGATTTTGCAGATCTTACTGAGAACCACTACAGGGAAGGGATAATGGTGCTGGATCATCGCTGGAATAAATGTATTAGTCTTAAGGGAGATTATGTTGAACAATAAAAATAATTTTGAAATTATAAATTCATTTTTTCATTGTTAGGCCAAGAACTTTTCAGACCACCCTCTTAATTCTAACATACATTTTTACATGTAATTTCACCATTTCACACTATCTGAAGAACATGCAGCAAAACATAAGTGCCAATAAATTTGAATTTTTGCATGTGTCAAACTTATTCATATTATCTGATTTATTTTATGCACTCAAATTTTTGCCATAACCTTTCAAACATAATAAGTAAAAATATTACTATATACAACAATTGCAATAATTATGTTTATATAATCTAAGCTTATTATGAAATATTGTTTTGAATAGAGAAGTACAAGAGGATGAAAGTATCTCTGAGCATCTTGAATTAAAGCAGAGTAAGTAATTGCAGATGTATATATCATTTGTGATGGGAGATGATTTTCTTTATTTAGTGTTTTTGATCACATAATCAGAATTGTAAAATTAAGAGAATGACAGTCTGGACAATCATAATTATAAGAAACAGTTTTTTATGATGCCATGGCTTTCAGCATATGAAAATATTTTATTTTGAAAAAAATACAAGAGTTGGTTGTTTTACAATGTTATTTTCAAGAACAGCTGATAGCATAACTCTTAGACACTGTAATATAAAAGAGCTAGTAATGTAGAACTGTATTTTAGAATGATGAAAATTTTTAGATTTTAATAAGCACATATGCATTATATGTGCTTATTAAATCCTTATTATTCACTCAGTGGAACTGTTGGTTGATTCCATAAAAGCCACAAAGGTCAACAATGTGGCAAGAACAATCTCCAGAGGCTGTGAACTTAAATGAATCTCTTCCATATGGCTTAATAATATCCTGAGCCAATTTACATCATCTCAGCAGGGTGCAAGTCCACAAGTACTACACATCTCAGCACTGGCACTTTGCTTTTCGACAGCCGAGTATGCTAGCCCTGTTTGGGAAAGATCACCACAGATCAAAATTTTTGACAAGGTTCTTAATGAAATGTGTCGGCACATTACCAGCTGCCTTAAGCCTACAAAAATTGACCATCTATACTCACTGTCTTGTATTGCACTTCCTCACATCAGAACAACAACACAGAGTAGATATGAGTGGAAACAACAACTAAATGATGAACAGCATCCTTTGTATGGACATGTTCTAGCGCCTCTGTAGTGCAATTGGAAGAACAACGGTACGTTGTGCCCTTCAATTGGAAATTCGAGTCTCGTCATGACAGGAGGAATCTTCATATGGACTTTTTCAATCGAAGGTGAGTTAGCTGATCTCATACGGAGGTAGCAGGGTTTTTTATCCCGGAAACTCTGGTTTTTCATCCCGCATACAGACAAATCAGCCCTTCAGAACACACTCAATTTACAAACTGAGTGTGTTCTGAACCTCTACTATCAATCAAAAGCAGAATGATTGATAGTAGAGGTTCGATGTAGTGGTGGAGACAGAGAGCTGTACAATAGGTGTCCTCCCGCGACGAGTCTTCAGATCCCTTGGAGGTGTCATGAATAATAACAATAATGTTGCAGTAAAAAACTCTAGGAAAAGTTTTATTCACGCAGTGGAATCATTGGTTGATTCCATAAAAGCCACAAGGTCAACAATGTGGCAAGAACAATTTCCAGAGGTTTTGAGCTAAAATGAATCTCTTTCATCCAGCTTGCATCTAAACTGGCAAAGATGGAGGACATTGAATAGACTTCGTTCCGGAATGGGGGCAGATTAAAGCAGAATGTGGCCAGATGGGGGCTACATAGACAATGCTGCCTACCATCAACATTAAGATAGACATTAATAATATGTGTACCTGAGAAGATTTAATGCAGTGCAATGAAACAGCTTTAAAGTATATTAATCACTGGATGAGTGAAATTTGACATTTTATGTTTTTGTGTAATATTTTATGCAAGTGGCATTTTGTCTCTTAATGTATGCTTTTAATCTATTCTTTTAATGTCTATTTCTTTAAATGTATGCTTTTAATTGTTTATATGTATGATCTTACATTTTCTGTAGTTTGCACATGAAATAAATAAATATGCATCATAAAAATATGATACGAGAAAGTATAAGCAAGGTTTTTGTTATGGAACTTCCTACTTTAATGAACTGTTTTTGGCTAAATTTTGTCTATGATTATGCCATGAGATGTGGTTTAAAATTATGTTAGTGAAAGAGGGCATCTATTCCATTGATTCATGGAAAATAATGATATCATAAAGCTACTTTGATAGTTTTAACTTCTTTTGCATGTATGTATGTATGTATAGTGAATTTGCCTTTGAAATTAGGATAAATTGTTTTGAAGAAAAAATACAAAAGTTAAAAATATGGAAGAGTAATAAATAAAATGGATAAGTAATGCATTAACAGTGAGATATATAGAAGTACTGAATAAAAACCAGTGACATAATATTGATCAGTGAACTCGTGATATGAAAATTACTAAAATTGAAACCAAATTACAGAAGTAATGAATTAAAAATGTGAATGTTATATCTTTTACATTCTGAATTTATTAATGATTAATTACCAAATGATATGAAAAGGATAAGACTTTAAAAAAAAAACCATGATATAAAATTACTGTATAATGTAAAATTGAGTGAAACATACTAAAAATGTAAGTATGCATGAAAATTGGAAACATATCAAGAAATGGACAACCAGTATGAGAATAATCATGATATTGTTCACTTCACCAGGTAAAAAACCATTTTGGATGGAGCCATTCTCAGAAATGTGGGAGAAGGTTTTTTTTTTACATTTCTGGGAATGGCCACATACAAGACAGTTTGTCACTGTTTTGTGAAAAAATGTGAAGTGAGCTCATACTGGTCATCCATTTCCTTTTATTACTTTCCAATTATTACACGTATTTATATTTTTAGCATGTTTTAGTTCTTTATGCAGTTCTAAAAAAAAAATATGTTTTTACTTGATCTTGTATTATACAGTCATTTAATTTTTAACGTTTGAATTTTAGTGTTCCCATATCCCGAGCTCATATTCCATATCCTGGTAAAAAAAACACTGACCAGGTATGCACATTCATACTTGAAGTAGAAAGGCCATCAAAAGCCTGAAATGTGGAAAGGCAGTTGGAGTAGATGATATTAAACCATAAGTGCTCAAGTATGGAGGTATAAAAGTCTCACAGTGGCTGCACTGCATAGTTCAGAAGGCCTGGACAGGGGGTGAATTCCAGATGATTGGAGTAGAGCTCTCATAGTACCCATATATAAAAAGGGAAATAAAACTCAATGTGAGAATTACAGAGGTATTTCTCTAGTGAGTGTTCTTGTTAAGATTTATGCAAGTATACTTGAGGAACGGTTGAGAAGGATCATGGAAGGACTGTATTTAAGTTTTGTAGATCTGAAAAGATCTTTTGTAGATATGAGAGTCCTGAGAAAGATTAGGGGCATGAACAGATGCCATCAATGGAAAGAGCAGTGTACAACTGCTCCAATTAATGCAAAAACGCAGCTTGTTCACCAAGATGGTCGCTGACCTTCCATAGAAGATAGCACCATAAGAAGATCTGGAAAAGGCATATGAAGAAGTGCCAAGAGAGAAGCTATTCAAAATGCTACAGTTGTATGGTGTCAATTTATTTATTTCATATCCAAACACAAGTGGTACAACATTATTTACAACAAATTAGGATTCATTACAAATGAGAACAGCTTAAATTTGATAGGTGAATTATACAGGGAATAATAAGTAAAATATGAAGAAAAAACTATACATGTTATATATAATAAATATGGTGAGATATTCCTCCAGTATCTTGCACAATCAACTGCTCTTTCTGTGCAGGATATAAGGTCCTTCTTTGTGCAAGGTCATTGAAGAAAGGGACAAGAAAGAAGGTGTTCCATGGACCGAGTTGTTCCACACTCACAATTATCTGGTCCAGTGAGGTAGTTCTGAATGTTCTAAATTTGAGCCTTCCCAAGAAATCTGTAGCTTCCTGTTGGCTTCCTTATTGTTAAGGTGGAAAGGGCCAGCCTGGGTTTTCAAGGGGTTTGGTTTTAATTGATTGCTGTACTACGTGGTTAGATTATTTAAAAGCAAGTGATAGAGTAGTTTCAATGAACTTGAAATTTTTTGATTGAGTTGCTATGGCAAGGTCAACAGCATAGATAAAATTTCTAGTTCCTGGAAAGATGAGATGAGGAGATTGTTGACGTAAATGTTGAAAAGTAATGGTGATAACACATTTCCCTAGGGGAGGCCATTTTGGGGGGGATGCCAGCAGCTCTTCCTACCCCCCCCCCCAGGTCCACAAAAAAGCATCTGTTTTCCAAGATGATTGGATCAGAATAAGGTGATAGTTTCTAGTTATTCTGTATATTTTATTTCTGCGTGTGAGATGGTTTATGGTATCATATGCTGCAGTTAGGTCTACAAAGACTGCTCCTGTTGCTAGTTTTTGCTCATAACCATTTTCTATATATTGAGTGAGGTTGAGAATTTGTGATGTACAGGATTTGTCTAGTCTAAAACTAGCCTGCTCAGCAATAAGATGGGGTTCAATTAGGGGGTTATAGCCTATTCTAAATTAATCATTCATAGAGTTTGAAGAGGTTGCTGAGTAGTGATATAAGTCTGTAATTTTTTGCTTTGGTTGGAGTTTTCCCTGGTTTCAGAAAGGCCACCACTTTACCAATTATCTGGAGGCTTCTGAGGCAAGTGTTGTATAGTGTTAATAACCACTCTTTAGTTCTGGATCCAAAATGTTTAATTTGTTCATTACAGATATTATTATTATTATTTCCCAAGACCTCATGGAGTCAAAGACTCATCTGGGAGGTCCTTTTATCACACACACACACAGCTCATCATACTGTGCTTAGAACACATTCAAACTCCCTGCAAAGACCACACTCTCAGGCAAGGCATTCCAATCATTTACGACTCTGCATGAAAAAAACCTGCCTCTCACTCCCCTACTCACACCTTCTTTATACAGTTTCCAGGGATGACCTCTGGTTCTCCCCCGATCTCTCACTGTTTTCTGTAGAACTTCTCCAGCATTGATCCTATAACAACCCCTTACCAACTTGTAGGTCTCTATCATATCTCCCCTCTTCCTCCTGTCCACCAGACTCTGCAAATTGCATCTCCTCAATCTTTCCTCATACTCAACATTCCAGAGGTCAGAAACTACATTAGTCAATCGCCTTTGGACCCTTTCCAACATCTCTTCATCCTTCTGAAAACCAGGTGACCAAATCTGGGCACAATAGTCCATGTGTGGCCTAATCAAAACCTTATACAACGGAACAAGAATCTCCCTACTTCTACAAGTCAGTGTCCTCCGCATCATTCCCAGAAGCCTTTGTGTTGTCTTCACAATTTTGGCTATATTATTATTATTATTATTGTTCCGGGAAACTCCAAGGAGTTGACAGACTCATCGAGGGAGGCCCTAACATCATGTCTGGAACAACTATTCAACATTCACACAGTATCTATCATATCTTGCCTTGAACTCATCCACGGTCGTAGCACCCACAACAGACTCTGGAAGCTTATTCCACTCATTCACCACTCTCCAAGTAAAAAACCTAGCTCTAACACCCTTGTCAACCACGCTCTTGCCCAGCTTCCATGCATGGCCCCTAGTCCTCCCACCACCAGTCATATTTTCAAAAATATCTTCTGGATCAATCTTATAAAAACCCTTCAGTAATTTGAATGTCTCAATCATATCACCCCTCCTTCGCCTATCGTCCAATTTCTGCAACCCACAAATCTTCAACCTATTCTCATAAGGTTCATTCCACAGACCTGCTAGCATCTTGGTCACTCGTCTCTGGACCCTCTCCACTTCCTCCCCATCACGAAGAAACCCTGGTGCCCATAACTGGGCACAGAAGTCCAGATGGGGTCTTATCAAGGCTCGATACAGAGGAACAACAACTTGTTTGTCTCTGCATGTTAATGTCCACTATCACCCCCAGATCTCTTATTTCTTCCACCTCCAACAATGTATCCTCACCAAGCATAAATTCTGCATCCCATCTTTGTTTTCCAAATTTTAAAACCTTACATTTTGCAACATTGAACTCGCATCCCCATTTCCGTGCCCAATCACTCAATTTATTCAAGTCTTCCTGCAAGGTCACAACATCCTCACTACTCTTCGTGGTTCGTCCCAACTTTGCATCATCTGCAAACAACTGAATATCTCCATCCAAATCTTCACCTATATCATTAACATACAAGTTAAACAGTAATGGCCCTAAAACAGATCCCTGAGGCACTCTGCTAGTGACTTTCCTTTTCCTCGACATCGCTCTCCCATACACAACTTGTTGATACCTATCAGACAGCCAATCTCCAATCCAATGCACCAATCTAATATCCAATCCCATCCACTCCAGTTTGACTATCAATTTATCATGAGAGACTTTATCAAAAGCCTTTGCAAAATCCAAGTATATCACTGTGTATCCTTCTCCTCTGTCCAAGGAAGCAGTTACTTTATTGTAATAAGTAAGCAGATTACTAAAACATATCCATCAAAGATGATACCATTGTTGTCAACCCAACTCTGGATCCTAGTTCTCACAAGCTTCTCCAACAACTTAACCACAACACCTGACACACAGATAAGCCTATAGTTTACTGCTCGAGTTCGATCACCTCCTTTATGAAGTGGCACAATCTTGCCCTCCTTCCACTCCTTAGGGACTTCACCGAGTGCAAGACTCATATTAAAAAAATATGTCAAGACAGGTGTCAACTCCCTGGCACATTCCTTCAGAATACGTGACGATATTATATTATCAAGTCCCACAGCATTATTAACATTTAGTTTACTCAACTCTCCATACACCTCTTGCTCACTTACAATCAGTCTCTCCTCTCCATCATTTACTGCTCTCAATCTCTCCATGAAGTGACATTCACAAGATTGAAAGACCTGTATGAAGTGCTCATTAAGTATCTCCACCGCCTGCAGATTTCTAGGTTTTAATAGGTTTATGGCAGCATCGAGTTCAATGAGTGAAATCTAAGTTAATCATATTTTGTTCCTCACTTGGGGGTTCTAAGTATCTTATTTTTTAGGGAATTTTCCATTCAGCAGCAGCTGGTGAGCAATTTGATTAGCTGTTACCTGTGGATGCTCATATGGCTTAGTGAAATACTTCCTAATTCTGTTGATAAAGTTCCATGCCTTTCTCCTACTATGGGTCATATCAAGGGCTTCTATTTCTTTATTCCATGATCAACACCTTTCCTCTGCCATCTTGAAACATAATATTTCTCCTGCTTGGATAGTCTCATCTGAGAAGGGGTTGGTGTTGTAAAATTGTAAGTAATTAGCATACTGGCTTGTATGTCACTAGTATGGAATGTAGTTTGTGCAGCATCCTCAGGGGGGTTTTGGTGGAGATTTTCCTTAGTATTTTTATGAATTCGGAATACTCTTGAGGGCTTGGAGGGACTGGTTCTATGGAGCGGTCAAGATCTTCCATGAAACCCTTAGAATTAGCTTTTTTGAAATTAAATCTGTAAGGGACTGTTATGCATGATGGCTGGACTGAAATGAAGCATTATAGGTCTATGTTGGATATTTTTGAGCCAACAAATATGAGGTCAGGGTTATAGCCTCGCTTCCATCTGCCACTGTTGAAAGATGCAGAGGTTTGGATTATGTATCAGGTTTAGAGAAAGGTTTTCAGCCCATGTTTCAACAAGTTCTCCATCTTCGTTGGACTTTGTGTAACCCTAGTTAATACGATGGGTGTTAAAGTCACCTAATACAACATTCATCATGCATGCATTATTATTGAGGGGGATGTCAAGGAAGGAGATAGCTTCTCGTGGTTTATAAACTGAGGTGATTGCGATATTTTTAAATGTGATTGTAATAATCTCAATGTTTTTGATATTCGTTGAATCAATGGACGATGGAATTAAGTTTTCTTTTATAAATATTGCAATACCATATTTATCATGGGATATCTCTTTGATAAGTTTCATGCCATGGATGTAAGGTCTTGCGGCACCTTCTCCTCTGTGAGTTTCTCGCAGGAAAAGGGGAGATATGATAGAAACCTACAAGTTAGTAAGGGGTTGTTATAGGATGAATGTTAGACAGATTTTACAGCAAATGGTGGGAGATCAGGGAAGAACCAGAGGTCATCCCTGGAAGCTGTATAAGGAGGGTGTGAGCAGGGCAGTGAGAAGCAGGTTTATTGCATGCAGAATTGTGAAAGATTGAAAGATGCCTTGCCTGAGAGTGCAGTGTCTTCAAGGTATGGTATGATGAGCTGTGTGTATGACAAAATGACCTCCTAGATGAGCCTTTGACTCCATGTGGGGTCTTGGATAATAATAATTTGCCCAAACATTATGGGAAGGGTCACTACCCAGACCGGTTTCAACCTTTATTTAGGTCTCATCAGTGGGAACCAGACCGAGAAGTGATGCTAAGGTTGAAGTAATGCAGAAGTCATATTTTAATATATGAATAGGAAAAAGATGTCACACCTTATTATTAAAATACTCTATGTTAGAGATAGTTGTTAGAAGTTTTTTCACTTGGTTATTCTATAAATTAAAGATACCAAAAAAGTATATACAGTACTTGATTTAATCCTTTATCCAAGTTTCCCAGATTATTTATCTCCTTGTCCACTCACACAATACAAAATGTGTGATGTATTTCCAACCACTGATGGATGGGAATTAAAAAAAAAAAAAAGTTAAAGCCAGATAATCTAGAGTGAGAGTAGACATGAAGTTAACATTCAGCACAGACAATCAACACCACTATATTGAGAAGATCATATAGCAACAAGAAAGAGTTGAACAAACCACATCTGTTGCATGGGCAAAAGAAAAATAACTAACTAGTAGTTTATTATTTTTTTGCAATCTATAAGCAAATCCCAGAATTGTAGTTTCTGTTAATCATTGTCTCTGTAGTTTAGTTTCAATAACTAAAGTAACAGCCATAGGCATGTCGTGGTTAGTAGAAGAAAGAAAATATATTATATGATTGACAGATATAGGAGTTTTGAGTTGTCATTTTTGTGGACAATTGAAACCTGCTACCTTCTTCAGAAACTATATCAAAAAAGTTGCATAGTTTCAACACTATTAAAAATTCCTATCAGATCTGTGTTCTCCAGTATCGTTATCCTCCATGAAGAACAAACTAGAAGAAAATATTGGAAGTTTATTTTCCACTTGGTTAGACTATAATAAATTTAGTTTTTGTGGACAATTAAAACCTGCTAGGTTTCAATTTCTTCAGAAACTATATCAAAAAAGTTGCAGAGTTTCAACACTATTAAAAATTCCTATCAGATCTGTGTTCTGCAGTATCATTATCCTCCATGAAGAACAATCTAGAAGAAAATATTGGAAGTTTATTTTCCACTTGTTTAGACTATAATAAATTTAGTTTAATCCTTTACTCAAGTGTAGGCAAACAAAGTTTGTGCCTGAAGTAGTTCAGGACTGAGGCAACTCGTAGTAAAGGTGGACCAAGCTCTCATCACTCCTTGTCTCAGTATCTCCCATAATGCAAAGCTCATCTCCTTGCAGACATGTATAAAGCTATGCATTAAGGGAAGGGCCACTACCCAGACCGGTTTTGACCTTTATTGAGGTCTCGTCAGTGGGAGGCAGACCCAGAAGTGGTGATACTAAGGCAGAAGCAATGGAGAGGTCATGTCTGCAAGGAGTTGAGTTTTGCATTATGGGAGATACTGAGACAAGGAGTGGTGAGAGCTTGGTCCACCTTTACTACAAGTTGCCTTAGTCCTGAACTACTTCAGGTGCAAACTTTGTTTGCCTACACTTGGTAAAGGATTAAACTAAATTTATTATAGTCTAACCAAGTGGAAAATAAACTTCCAACAGCTTTCTCTAAATCCAGAGTAAATGAATAATAAGTTGGTACACTTTTTGGCAACTCGTATAAGTAAATATGACCTCTCCATTGCTTCTTCCTTAGTATATCACCACTTCTGGGTCTGCCTCCCACTGACGAGACCTCAATAAAGGTCGAAACTGGTCTGGGTAGTGGCTCTTCCCTTAATGCATAGCTTTATACATGTCCGCAAGGAGAAGAGCTTGGCATTATGGGAGATACTGAGACAAGGAGTGATGAGAGTTTGGTCCACCTTTACTACAAGTTGCCTCAGTCCTGAACTACTTCAGGCGCAAACTTTGTTTGCCTACACTTCGGTAAAGGATTAAATTAAATTTATTATAGAAGAAAATATGTTAGTTTGAATAATCTTAACAATTAACTACTTAATGAGATGCAAAACATGCAGAAGGAAGAATTAAAGAAAGAATTACATAGTTATGGACTAGAGGAAAAGCTAATTCAACTGCATATTAATTCACTTTGAACATATTGGGTATTGTTATGTGCTGGTGTGTAAATGTGTAGGTAAAAAAAAATTTTTTTTGAAAATAGTAATTATACACAAACTGACCTATAATACATGAATGTTGAATTGTTTGTCGTGCATCTAAGTTTGGCCAGGAGCAGTTTCTTAGCATGTGGTTCACCTACCATTTGTGTTTTTTGCTTTCTTTCCAACATTGACTTAGCTGACAGGCCTGTTTGGCCAGGTGGTTAGTGTATCACATGGGTGGCAACCACCCAGGTAATCACTTTATGGCCATTCTCACCAACTGGAGGGAGATTTGAGACCTCATTTATAATAACATCTTCTGATAAGATGATCAAATCCAAGATCATCAATTCTCATATGCCCTGTGTTACATACTGCCTGAGGTTGTTTCCTTCAAAACTCAAGAAACTCATTTTCTTTACTTCCAATTGCTGTCTCGTCATCCCAATCTATATTGCCATAATTAAAATCACCCGTAATGATCATCCTTTCCCATTCCCTTGGCTAATTTGCTATAAATTTTCTGGTCAATACCCTCCACATGTCTATAGCAACATCCAACAAAGTATTTCATTATGTGCACCTGTATCTCATGCTATACTGCCTCAAAACCATTACCACTATATCCCTCGTACATCTCTACCCTGTATGAACGTAACTCTTTTTCTGTCATCAATAGCACTCATCTCCCTTTTTTTACCCTTTCAAAATACATCATACCCTTCCATCTCTTTCCTGTCAGGATGTCATCCTCATTTAGTGATTTCATTTCCCTGGTTTCTAATACTCGTAGCATTCATATACAAACATAACAGCTCATTCCTGGATCCATAAACCAGTTTTACTGATACAACTTGTTAGATGTGACTTCTCCATACTTCCCTCGAGCCATTTCTTCTTACTCATACCAGAACCTTCTTCAAATCCAACTGTTTCCCCTTACATCCCAGGTCATCCTCTTGGGACATCAACCTTTATTATTCTATGTTCCCTGAGTCTCCCTGTATGTCTTACACTCATGCTACTCAATTCTTCATTCATAAGCACTACTTCAGTCTCTCCTTCCTTACTCTCCCACTCTTTCACATTGCTTCTTAATTGCTGAGATTCATTCCCTGCATTCCAGCAGCAGTCTCTCCAAAGTCATTTGGAGAGACTGCTACTGATGGTTTTGGTGAGACTGAGTCTTCCTAAAACCTTTTATCCAACTACTTCCTGATATCCAATCTTACATTCTCCTTGTTCCCGGTCGAGTCATTTGTTCTTACTCCTTTGCTCACTTACTCCTTATATCCAATGCCTTAATCATTCTGTTCATTTTACCTCCAGGAAAACAATCCTTGTGCATCTTCTCATTTACCCCACCTCTAATAATCAAATCACCATTCATTGCCACTCACGAGTCTTAGGTTACCTTTTTCATACCGACATCATTTGTTTTCATCTTCTTCACTGTTCCATAGAAATTCTCAATTCTCTTCATTTCATTCTGCAACTGTTCAACGCAGCTTTCAAATCTTGCATCCTTTTTCACTATCATTCACTCTCACTATATTATCACTAGTCATACACGCTTGTTCACTATCAACCTCACTTACCATTAATTGCACTCTGTATTTTTAACATTGTATAAATTATCACCTGCTTTATCGACTTTTTTTCTTGCTATCTTTTCTGCACAATCTTAACTGCTGTTTCAGTTACGAGGCTTTGTTCGCTACTCATATTCAAACTATTTCAACTCATATTTAAGCAAGTCTCATGGTTCATCAGAATATCATATTTCCTACATATCTGCACTCATTCTTTTCTCTTATTCAATCTCTCTACATAAATATCCATGACATCTTTCCACATATACATAATACATTCATGGCACCGTACCATTTTTGAGAAATCTACTGTTTATTTGTCTTCTGTGCAGACCTACACAATGATTTGCCTTTCAAAGACAGTGTTCAAACTTGAGAGCTGGGTTAGAAATAGAACAGCTGATCAAAATCTAAACACCACAGATATGAGAGTTCTGAGAACAGCTAGGGGAGTGAACAGATGGATTGTATGAAAAATGAGAACATTAGGAAGGAACTTGATATTGTTAGCATTCAGTGGTGGGTGAGCAGAGCTAATCTCAGGTGGTAGGTCAGTTAAACAGAATGGAAGAGGAAAGATTAACAAAACAAGTGACTTTTGCTTAGATGGCAGGAGGAAGATGAAGATCTAGGTGAATTGATACAATAAGAAATGCCCTCCATCCATCTATTCATTGTACATCAGATGTTGTATGGTCACTCAGTTGCTTGGTGATGTGCCACACCAGTCCATGCGAGGTAGTCCTGTTGTATGCTTTTCTGAAGGCTTCAACTCTCTGAAGATCAGTCATTCCAGATGCACCGTCCATCCATCTTATTGACAGTCTACCTCTTCATCTTTTTCCAGGATCATGCTCAATTGCAGCAAATTCAGAAGAGAAAGACCATTTTTAGAACCTGCAGCTGCAGGTTCTAAAAATGTTTAAATCCAGTTTACATCCAAGACCACCAACATGTGTCCACAGAGGGTGTCCCACCTATTTAGGCAACACATGGACAAAAGGCTGAAGTTCTTTTTTGTGTGTCACAAGTCTGATATTGTCCTCCAATATCACACTTGTGACAGATGAAATAATGGAAGAATTAACTAGTATTTTCAATTCTTTCTCAGCACTGTTTCACTCCATTAAGCCTCCAAGATCAGGTTCCATATTCCTACAGTCTTTCCTTTTTTTTTTTTAAAGCAGATGAGTAGTGGTGTAGACATACAAGAATCAGAACATGGAGTTTCTATTGGCCACAGAATCCTTTCAATTAGAACAACTTAAATTTTTCACACTTAGTTCTTTCAAATATCAGAGACTAGATTCGAAAAACATTATATAAAGCTCTTTGCGATCAAATTCTTTAAATCATGATGATAGTTTAAATTTTCAAAATTCTGAGAAATGCTGTCTTTAAAGTCTCACTAATATTCTTAAAATTATTTTTAATATGTATATGCATGTTTTACACAAAACTCTATATATATATATTTGTTCAAGTTTTTCCACTTGGTTATACTATAAATTAAAGATACCAAGAAATTATATGCTTGGTTTAATCCTTTATCCCTTAAGTGTAAGCAAACAAGTTTGTGCCTCAACTATTTTCGGGACTGGGGCAACTCGTATAAAAAAGCTAATGACTTCACATCACTTGCCTTAGTATCCCATAATGTAAAACACATCTCCTTGCAGATTTGTATAGTGCTATGCATTATGGGATACTAAGGCAAGCGATATGTAGTCATTAGTTTTTTTATACGAGATGCCCCAGTCCTGAAAATAGTTCAGGCGCAGACTTGTTTGCTTACACTTGGATAAAAAATTAAACCAAGTATATAATTTCTTGGTATCTTTAATTTATAGTATAACCAAGTGGGAAAGCTTCCAACAACATTCTCTAATCCAGAGTTTGGCTACTCGTATATGAAAATATGACTTCTGTAATACTTCAAACTTAGTGTCACCTATGGGTCTGGCTTCCACTGACCCTCAAGCAAGGTTGAAGCCAGTCTAGGTAGTGACCTTTTCCATAACGTATAGCATTATACATGTCTGCAAGGAGATGTGCTTTGCATTATGGGATACTAAAACAAGTGATGTGAAGTCATTAGCTTTTTAATATGAGTTGTCCCAGTCCTGAAAATAGTTCAGGTGCAAACTTGTTTGCTTACACTTGGATAAAGGATTAAACCAAGTATATAATTTCTTGGCATCTTTAATTTATATATATATATATATATTTATTACTATTATTATTATTTATGGACTGAATTGATAGGCACAGTTGAGGCAGTGAGTGTGTCAGAATTGGAAGATGTAGCATTGGATGTCTGCTTTTTGCAGATGACCTAGGCCTGCTTAGCTCTTCCACAGATGACCTCTTTGAGTCCATATTCACGAGTGATGTAAAGTGGGACATAGAGCTAGATACTCGAATTGGCTCAGCAAGCGCAATTTTGCGGGAGCTTGGCCATTCAGTAGTATTGAAGCAGGAGTTAAGGCAAAGCTGGCTGTCTTCAATACAATCTATGTCCCCATCCTCACCTATGGTCATGAGAATTGGGTAATGACTGAAAGAATGCGGACATGAATCCAAGCGGCTGAAATGAGTTTCCTTCGAGGGGTTGCGGGGCTGACAAGACTCGACAGAGTCAGCTCTGCAATTCGGGAAACCCTCAATACTCAACCACTGCTTCTCTGTGTTGAGAGATCACAGTTACGTTAATACAGGCACCTGGTCAGAATGCCACAAGAGAGGCTCTCCTTGCCAAACCGGGGGGGGGGGGGGGACGCCAAGAACTTGCTGGATAGATTATATCCAAAACCTTGGGTGGACACGTTTGGGAATCCCACCAGAACACCTGAGCTTGGTGGCAGAGGATCATGACCATTGGAAGTTCCTCTTGCAGCTGCTGCCCCCACAACCCCAATTAGGAAAGGTGTGCCTTGAAGATGAATGAACGACTATTATTATTTCAGTAACCCTCCATGGAGTCAATACTCATCAACAACTTCACATAAAAAATTTACTGATCACACCCTTCTTTATGCAACTTCCAGGAATGGCCTCTTGTTCTTCTCATCTTAACATTCACTATTTTTATAATTCCTTCTGTAGAATCCCTGAACAAACTTGAAGGTCCATCATACTCCTCTCTTCCTCCTCTTCAATCCCTACTCCCTCCAATGCTCTTCCATAACCAATACTCTAGAGTCCAGATATCACTTTGATCATTCATCTTAGGATCCTCTCTAATGTTTCCACATTGCATTGAAAACTAGGTGACTAAATTTGAGTACGTCCACATGTGGTCTAACCAAAACTTTAGCAGAAGCACCACCACTTCCTTATCCCTACATGTCATTGTACTATTTATCATAAAAGTGTAAAATTCGATGCAACATCATAATTCTTACAATGTTTAATTGCATCGATTTTACAGGCGTCACATCTGAAATTCAAAGAATTTTAAACTTGTATATAATAGATGTAAATAATAATATCAGCCCAGAAAAATTTACATGATACTGTAGATAGAAAATATACGAGTGTGTATTTCAAAAGAAAATCCCTTAGAGAGCAGAAAAATGTTAGAATTACCTACATAAGTAATACAAAATGCCCATCTGTAGAAACCCCAAGGAATTAAACATGCTAAAATAAAGTAAACAAGTATCTCAAAATAGAAGTTTAGGGGCAATTACCTTAGAGTTCAGAAGTATATTTGATGTATCACTTGGTATAGGGTAGAATGGAAACCCATTGTAACCAAAGCAGTCCGACACCGCAGTCAAGGTTGATAGCAGAGGGGGCGGTATACATCATAACAGCTATGCTTTTTCAGCATAGCTGTTACGCTATGCTGAAAAAGGGATTAAACTACACTTCAGGGAGATAGAAGTCAGAACTTTCTAGAAGGAAAGGAGTTAGCACATGATAGGTACAGGGATCTCAGACCTTAGTTCAAAGTTTGCACGGAAATATTTGGGATCTAAGAAACTTCGCGCAAGGTCCAGAGAAGTGAAATAAAAAGGTCAGGAATGGACTACATACGATCCCGGATGAAGTCATGGAGGGTAATCAGACAAAACCTTGTAGAGCAGCCCAGGACCAAGATGACCCTACATCCGAGTGCCTACTACGCCGAAAGATCGCGCTCCAGCCCTGTGAGTAATTCCAGAAGAGAACACAGTGTTCATGATGCATCTGAAGCGATAAAGCAAGCCGTAACAATAGAGGGGGGATCCAGAATAAGCCCAAAGAGAAGATATGATTAAAGTGCTATTGTGCCTATGAAAGAATTAATGTGAGTTGAATTTTTTTGTCGAAAACTTTCTCTTAATTTATGATGTGAAGGACTGTTTCGGATAGACTGAATTCATAGGATTGAAAGATGTAATAGATTGAAAACTAATTCGTATGAAGTAAATCTGCTTTTAGAATAATTGAAAAGATGTTAATGAAAGTTTAAGCTTGTGTTGTATTACATTGAAATGGTTTAAAAGAGCTGATAAGAAAATTATAGAATTTTGAATTGTAATGGTGTGAAAGGTTGATTGCTAAGTGAGTGTTACATTCTTTTTTGTGAAAGTTAGAATTGGAGATTTTTACTTGTCAAAGCATGATAATTCCTAGATTGTAAATGGGCTGATAGTTATTTGATATACAGAATTAATTGTTTGATGATTTATGTATTTGATGCGTATAACATGCCTGAGAGTTGTTCTATGTGATGTTTAAAATTTTGATGCTTAGCTTTGAGAGAAAATGATAGTTATTTGATATACAGAATTAATTGTTTGATGATTTACATCTTTGATGTTTATAACTTGCCTAAGAGTTGTTTTATATGATTTTTAATCTTGATGCTTAACCTTGAGAGATAATGATAGTAATGATAGTAACATCATTTAAGTGTATACATTGTATTATTGTCTAAGTGTGAATAAACATGTTTGTTTTATTTATAAGAAGTGCTTTTTAGCAACTGCACTGTTCCCAAATAAAACGATCCTGTAAGCGGGAAAGAAATTAAATCTTGGTGTGAATTTTAAGTTAGGAGTTAGCCACGACTGTAATTAACTGTATAGAGGTGCTTTACTGGGGGTATAATTAATTTCTTATGCCAATTAGAGATTTTTAGTGATGCAGTCTGGAATAATCAAATAAATTTCTAGAAATCTCAAGTATAAGTTTAATATACTGAAAGTGGAGAGAAGGAATTAAGATTAACTGACTATATAGAATGGTAACGGAAAAGGATAAAGAATAATAAAGGTAACGAATGAGAATATAGAAGAAAGTCTAAAGAAATAGACAGATAAAAGGAAACAGAGATTTTACAGAGGAGTAGAAAACAGTATAGAAATATAAAGGCGCAGTAACAGAAACATAACCAAAAATATTAAAAAATAGATAGATATATGAAGAAATCGATAGACAGATTTAAGATAAAAATATTACAAAAGCATTATGATGTGTAGTCTTTGCAACACTTACAATGTGCCCTCAGAACTTTAGAACCTCAGTCCACTGTCCACCATCATCCTAAATCTCATTCACCTCCTGAAATACAGCTCTACCAATACAGTACATAGTCTTATATCTCTGTATTCCAAAGTGTAACACCTTGCATTTATTAATATTAAAACTATGACCCCACTCATCTGTCCAAGCTAAAAGTCTGTTCATATCTTCCAGTAGAGAATTAACATCAGCAATACTCCTGATAATTCTCTGTACTTATCTATCATCAGCAAACATTGAAGATCCTCAGTCAATCCACATGAACTGAGGCATGCCAGTGGTCACCTTCCTTTTATGAGACAATGCGCCATCATATGCAACTTGATACTATCTTTCAACAAATCTGTTATCTAATCCCATCTTCTGCAGCTTATACACTAATCTGTCATGTGGTAATCTAACAAGTTCCTTTGCAAACTCCAAGAAAATCACTGTATATAAATCTCCCTTATCCAATGCATTTGTCACCATATCATAAAATGTAAGCAGATGCTAAAACAATAACCTCTTTCACAAACCCTAGCTTATATCCATCAACCCAATCCTGTATTCTATTCCTAACTAATTTTTCCAACATTTCTGATCACAACTACTGATATTCAAGGATCAGACAACAAAGGTAACCAGCATTGTAAGGAGGGCAAAATCAGATTGAGAAGAAATTAGCCAAGCAGACAAAAGGAAATACCAGGGTTTTTTCATTTTGTGACAGGTAGTAGGAAGAATGACTATGGAAGGAAAACTTTAATGGATAGAGAGATAAGAGGCAGACAAAATTGTTAAGCTACTGAGTGACCATTTTGAAGCGGTGTATCTTCCAAGTGAAGATATTGTTATGACAGAAGTGACAGGGACTGATGTGAGAACAGAGGTTGATGAATTGGAGGTACTTAGGATGTTACAGAATCTGAATGCAAATACAGCTGTGGGATTGGAAGGGATATTGTCTTGCATTTTAAGAGAGTGTGCAGGGTGTTAGATCTTGAATGATGGCTCTATCAAGAATAGAACTGCTCCATTCGAGATTTAACAAGAGAACAATATCAAGCAAAAGCACACTTGTACTCTTGGCAAAACAGACATAATATGTGAAGATGCAGATATTAACTTTGCTTAAAAAGGAATTAAAATATAAAAGAAGAGGTTGAATCTTAAAAATTAAAATGAAATCGAAGTAAGAAATAAATATTAAATTGTACTATGTTAAGGTTATTTGTCTAAAATAGATGGAATCTTAATTTGTCAAAAACATCAATGTTAAAATATACCATGTATAAAATTGTGTATCATTGTGTGAACGAAAGTTCAAAGGTTGCAGTTTGACCATCAAAGATGACGTAACGAGCGATGAATAGGCATTCGTGGAAGGCGCAAGAAATTCGCGTTCCCCGAAAAAAGCAATGCGCGTACAACAAGGAGGTGACGTCACTCGGTGACAGCAAATGGGAAAGCAGTACGTTCATAGACAAGTTTGGAGTGCAGAAAGAGGGCATTAGAATGGGGTTTAAAACATATTCACATCGTTGAGAGGGGACTTTTTGCTTCTTTTTACCTTTTTTCTTCTGGTTCCTGTGGTGTTCCCTGGTCGCGTGTGCCCTCCCCCCATGGGTCTCCTGTTCGAAGTTCCAGAGCGGATCAGCATGCCTGATATCCGAAAAGACATGTGAACACAAAGCAGCAGCGTGTTTCCCATTGCTGAACGACACAAGTCGAAGAAATTATAGCACGAGATGATGGCAGTTTTTGAGTTTTAGACCATCGGTGTGGATCTAACTGATGAGAAAGCACCAAAGGATTCCTTTGAAGGTAAATCGTGTTAGAAGCGGCGACGCGAAAAGTTCGTAAGCCTAGAAGAAACAAGTGGCGAATTCGGGACAAGCATGTGACTCCCACGTGGCAGCATTCCATTGTATAGAGGGATAATCTATAACAAAGAACAGACGGAAGGATTGAGAAATCATCTAACAAGGTGGTAATGTACAAATCTCCTTTTTATGTGTTATCTATTGGTGACAAAGGTGTAAAATGGACAGAGTTTAGAAAAGAAGAAAGAGAGAGAGATTTTGAGACAGTTTCCTGTGTATGTTAGTCGAATTGGACTGATAGTCTACGTTCATAAGTTGTATAGGCAAAGTTTAATGTGTATGGGTCGTTAGTAACAGTAATCTAGTTTAATACCGACATCCATGTTTGTAATATAGATGAACATGAGATTCTCATAAGTGTGTTTGAATAGCCTATCTGTTTGATTATTATTACCCTGCTTTACTTGTATTTTAGTATTAACCTTGATTTGCTTGATTATATGTGTTGTTTAAATTGCAATGTCTTAGATAAATAATAAATATGTTTTCCCACATATACCTGAGTTTGTCTGAGTAAGAGATTGAATTTTACCACTCACGAAATTATCGAACCTAAGTTTAGATGAAAGAAGGGGAATTTAAGATTGTCAAGGCCATGACTGTATACTGAGAACTCAATCTACCTAACTACTTAATCTATATAAAGTATTACTTGAATTCTGGGAAAGTTTTTTCGGATAAGAATTTCTAGCCTAGAGTTCTGACTGGTGCAGCATTAACAAATAACTTTCTTCAGAGCTCGAAGAAAGAAACGGCCCCAGAAAGTCAGTTTAGAAGCCGACAGGAGTTAATTCACACAATGAATTAATCAATATAGTGAATTAAAGTGAGCAAGTTTTGAGTTAGAATCAGGCAGTTAAAAAGATTTCATCCCTGTATATTCCCTTTGATTATAATCAAAGGGAATATACAGGGATGTTATTGTAATTGCTAGATACTGGTTCCTGGGCCTCAGTAATTACTGAAGATTATCTTCAAGAAATAAAATCCAGTGTATGGCGAGGTATTTCTAAACTAAAGAGAGTGATTAGATTATCAGGAATCTCAACATCAGAGATACATGTAACAAAGAAGGTTAGAGTGAAATTGTACTTACCTGAATTTAACATGAGTGTTTGGCAAGATTTGTTGGTCCTCCCTAAGACATCTCGCCCAAGTGCACAAATCATCTTGGGAATAAATTTTCTAGAGAAGTACAAATTCTCATGCGACTTCTCTCGTAATGAAATTCTTTATGGGAAGAAAACGGTCAGGTAAAGGGAGAAATAATAATGGAAAGAAAGTTAGGGAATCACATCAAGGCAGAATGAAAAATGAGACTAACATCACATAAAAGTGTACAGTCTAAGAGGGATAATGAAGAATGTATAGATAACCAGACTGGTTCTTCATTAACTTCAACATCCGAAGACAACAGCCAAACTGAGACTTACCTCATATCAAGCGTCAAAGTAGTAGAGGAAAATAAATTAGTGGAAAGTAGTCAGAGAACAATCGCTGTGAATTTAATTGAGAGATTTGAAAGATCTAGAGCAGTGGTTCCCAAACTTTTTCAGGCCACCGCCCCCTCGAATCCATAACCTCATCGTCAGTGCCCCCGTGTCTTACCCGAACCCACCCTACATTCAGAAAAGCAATTCACACAACCCACAAGGAACGGTAATAACATTTCAAAAACAAATATTAATTTATAATTTAAATTTATTTTAAATCCAAAAAAAAACATTTAACTTTAATAGCAACTTTACATTAAAATCTAATAAAACATTGTATTATAAGGCTATTCAATAGCAGCTATTGACATGAATATTTTGAAAATCCTTAATGGGACTTCATGGGGACATAGTTTTCCTATGTCTGGTTTAATATAACTTAGCAGTAGTCTTAAATCTCCACGTTGAGTTATCTGGAGTCTTATTCAAATTAAGTGGATATCGAATCCAACATTATTTCAAAGCCGAATAGAAAAACTACAAGAGTTTCAGTGAAACTACAAAAGTTTCATACCGAATATAGAAACTATAAAAGTTTCGGCGGATCCAAGCATAAGCAAACCTTTCATGACAGGAGCAACTCGTAGTAAAAGTGGAGTAATACTGATCACAATCCTTAGTATTTCCCATAATGTAAAACACATCTCCTAGTGGACATGCATAACATCATACATGTCTGCTAGGCGATGTGTTTTATATTATGGGAAATACTAAGGATAGTGATCAGAGCTTACTCGATCTTTACTATGAGTTGCTCCTGTCATGAAAGGTTTGTTTACCCTTGGATCCACCGAAACTTTTATAGTTTCTATATTCGGCATGAATCTTGTAGTTTCTCTATTCGGCTTTGAAATCTCTTTGCAGAAAGAGCAGAGATCTCTTTCTACAACCAGAACTCTTCATAAGATTTCTTAAATTTTGGCATCAGCTCAAAGTCATTTTGCAGCTCAGTTAGTTCTTCCTCCATGGTTCCCACTACCTCAATATCGGAAAATGGATTTATTATCTAATCTGGAACTTCCAACGAAAGTAAATCCTTGATCTACTTGCCTTGTCAGGATGTACCTTCTTCAAATGTTCAATTATTCTGGAAGGCTTCATGGCAGCTGCTGGTTTGTTGGTGCTGGTATCCATCCATATTTTAGGTATTCAAAGCTATACTGCCTACATTTCTTCTTTGACGTATCTGCATCTGCCATTTCTATTCTGGAACATGCAGAAATAAGCGTACATACATATTTGAAAGCAGTTTTTATAAATAATAATCTTTATCTTTATATCCTCACAATATAACAGAACCTATAATTTGCCAAGCTGTGACACAACACTTACATAGCTAAACGCTTCACATTTTTGTTCAGTAAATAAGAATATGGGAAAATACATTATAACACACTCAATACTATTAAGGTAAAAAAGGACCACTTCAGAAATTACCAACAAAAAACTCGAAAAATGTCTTGGAAAACAACAACATGGAAAATAACAATAATAATAATAATCAAACAGCCACAATTGATTATTGCACATTTCAGCATTTTGCAGCACACCTTCAGCGCCCCTGCTGTCTGCTTGCCTCTTGGCGCCCACCAGGGGGCGGTACCACCCACTTTGGGACCCACTGATCTAGAAGTTCCTTTAACAATTCAAGATGGAACAGGAACAGAAGATGCGAAGTAAATGTACAATCTAAGCGACAGTTTATTTATGCCCACTTCTTATGTTTTCCTTTCAGGCTCAGAAAAGTATTAAGTGAATTATTAGTTTTGAAATTACAAAGAAAATAAGTCTAAAAATGGGAGCAGAGCATGGGAGTTTTTGTGTAAGAACAAAGATGATTATATTGTGTCTAAATATGCCATAGTAAACAAAAAAAATTCCAGACAGGATTAAGAAGATTAGAAAAAACTTTTGTGGTCAAAATTCTTTCCAGAAAATGTGCAGGAATGGAGTTAAAAGAATTTTTTTTTTTTCGAAGAGGAAACCTTTGTTAAAATTTGACTAAAAGGAATTTTTATATTAAAATACCTTTTATTCAGATTTTACAAGTATATTAAGTCTCACAGAAATACTTGTAAATTAATAAGAAAACTTAGTGTAATTGAAATTAAAATAATGTTTTTTCTTTGATTTCAAAAGTTTTTGTGTAAAAACAAAGGAGATTATATTGTGTCTAAATATGCCATAGTAAACAAAAAAATTCCAGACAGGATTAAGAAGATTAAGTCCTGACCTGAGGCTACTGAACATGTGCAGTGCGATATTACACGGGAGTCCCATCTAATTGCACCGATAGACGTGGGTGTCGGGTGCAGAAAATTAAGGTACTGAGTGGACGATGACGTCTTATAAAAGGAGTTGCTGAGTCGAGTTTGGGGCTTTTTGATCAGAGTCGCAAGTTTTTTTTGTTTTAAGTAGTCACTTCCTGGGAGATCGAGTTCCAGTCCGGAGTGATGTTCTATCTGCAGAGCAGCAAGTCACATGGAGCTTCGATGAGAGAAATCGGACTTGTGCCGGTTTTAAGGTTAAGGTAAGCCGCAAATTCGGGATGATCGTTAACGACAGTAAGTTTCGTTGGAGTCGTAAGCGATGAATAGTTACCTTATTCGGAGATCTGTACTCATGATGCAAAGCACAGAAGAACGATACATCGAAGGCGAGTCGAATTAGGAGGAACCAAATGCCGATGTTCAAAGCCATAGCAGTCAAGTTGTCCACAAATACTGAAGAAGTAGTTAAACTAATCTACAAAAGGGATGTCCATGTACAGTAACGGAAACTACAAGGAAATCAGCTTTAGAGGGTCTGACTTCCTAAAAAGTAAGAACTTTCCATTATTTTACCTGAGAGAACTATAGACTGTGACAGTGATTTCAGTTAACGGAATCGTTTTAAAGTTAAAGATTACAGAACTTTAGACCTTTAGCCAACATTTGATTTAATTTACTAAATGTAAGAGAAAGCTTAGATGAATTATAATGGGAATCTAATTGCACTTAAATTTGTAGTAAATCGTTAAGGTAGAAAATTTTCTTATGGATAGTAGGTCTGAATATATGCGAGTTTCAGAAAAGAGGGAAAAAATTCTAGACAAATAATGCCGATGAAATTCAGATGATTCTGAGAATGATATTTTAAACTTTTATTGAGTTGTTAGACATAGCTTACATGTTAGAGATACATCAGATCAATTTGTGTCATTTTTGTAATTCTTAGTAATGAATAAATTGTTTTCTTGTCAAACAAAAGTAACTTGCCCGATTTTTAATTTCAATGCACTACTCATAAATACAAAACTATGTGTCTTAAGGGAGATATTGCCATGACTGCAAAGTAGAGAATATTTGAAATTTTTGACTTAGAGACTAATTGGGAAGTAAGGAGCAGTGTATCATACTGGGTGTTTTATTCTTCAGAGGGAGATATTTCTCTTATCCTAGAATTTTGGTGGTGCAGCTGAATAACAAATAAATATTCCAAAATTTGATTTAGAATTAACACCAGTAAATCAGACAAAGAGATTGGCTCCAACCCAACACTATTTCTTGTTTGATAGGCTGCCCATAGCTAACCTGCTAATGCTGTTAGTGGGTTAGCTATGGGCAGCCCTCTATCCCCAGTCTTAGCTAACATTTTTTTAGAAGATTTTGAAAAGAGAGCTATTTCTGTAGCTACTTTAAACCCTAAACTGTGGTTACGCTACATTGATGACATCTTCCTTATCTGGGAAAATGGTTTGGAGGAACTTCAAAACTTCCTAAACCATTTAAATAATCAACATCAGAACATTAAATTCACTTCAGAACTAGAGATTAACAGCGTTCTCCCCTTCTTAGATCTAAAGATCAGTAGATCACCTGACTGTCTTAAATTTTCAATTTTTCGAAAAACCACCCACACTGATAGATATTTGCATGGCTCTTTTCATCACTTCCCTTCTCAGAAACTGGGCATCATCTCCACCCTTTCCCATTGAGCAAGATGTCTCACTTCCACAGAAGAAGACCTACAAACAGAGCTTAACTTCCTGAAAAATACCTTAAATAATGGATATTCATCTCGTAACATCACTAAACGTTTGAGACCACGCCAACAGCCTCGACAAGAAGATGAATCCAACCCTATCACTCATATACAGTTACCATTTATCAGCTCTCTTACCCCAAAACTATCTAGGATTATGAAGAAATTCATCATAAAGCCCGACTATACTACTCTGCAAAAACTTTGTTCTTTTCTGAGTTGACCAAAACACAACCAACTGCATTTTCCTGGTGTTTATAAAGTTATGTGCGACTGTGGTCAACCTTATTTTGGCCAGACAGATAAATCTGTTTCACTTCGTCTTGAGGAAAACATAGACGTGACATCTCCTACAGTAGAACATGAGTGAGCGCCCTTTCCAATCATGTGCTCTTCTCCGAAAACTCTAACTTCGAAGAACGGCAACACCAAGTTGATTGGGACTGCACAACCAATTTATATATATGTAAGGATGAATTTGAAAGACGTGTTATAGAATCAAAAGAAATAGTTCTGGACCCTTCACATTTGAACAACAATCTAAGCTACAATTTGCCTGATTCACATAGCGCAGTAATCCAATACTGGCGCTCTAAAATTAGCTGTCACACACATTCTACTCATGCCAACAGTAGCACGCAGTCACCTATTCAAATATGACTGTTACTATTCTGTTTCTTTTTATTAAGCTAGAAAGTCCATGTTTTTTTACAAGTCTTATATTATTTCTTGCTCACCTGAAGAAGTCGGAATACCGACGAAACTAGTCGTGATTTATTAAAGATTTTTGTTATACTTTCTCGGGTTCTAGTCAGTTAAATTTTAATCTTTTATATATATATATATATTTATGCAAAATAATATTCCTTGTTTACACTTTAATTACTCATAATTCCCTTGCAGCAGAAATCGGTCAAACAAAAACAGGCAAAGACAAATATAAAACAAAGAAGAAAATGAAAAAGAAGCAAAAAGAAAATAATGTTACTGAAGGGAAAAAACAAGTAAAACACAAAAAGAATTGGTTTTAATAACTACATACTGTAAAAATACTTAATGTTTGTTAAATTTATTGTCAGCATTAAATTAATGAGTTTCTATTTTTTCACTACAGAGTAAAGTATTTCTTTTATATTACTGTTGATGTAATTGTTTAAAATTGTCTGATTTACTAAGAAGTTTAATATTATATAATACATTTTTTGCAAAGTGTATGAATTTTGATGCCTGATGTAAAAAATCTTAATATTTTTGTTACTGATAGATGCAGAAGTGGTAATTTAGCTATCAGGTATATACAGGGTGTTCGGGATAAATTTGACATATTTATAATTAATTATATTTTTCCGTAAGTTACATGTATTAACACACACTTCTCTTCATTTAAAAGTTTGGACCCTTCTTCATTCATATACAAGATGTCAGAAAGGATGGATAGCTGGAACCCACCTGAATCATGCAAGAGAATAACTTGTATCATGATGATTCGTGCCCGCCATCAAAATAAGGATATTACGACTGCTTCCCAATGCTCCCTGAATACAGTAAAAACAATCAGGCATGAACTAGAGACTTGCAATGGTGACTACGAGGATGTAGCAAGAAGAAAGATCCCTAGCAGACGATCTGATTGCGTTCGTACAGCAGAATTCCTCGCAAATCTGCAGGAACAGGTGTTGAAGAACCCTGGCATTGGAATTCGGGCTTTGTTCGTGGAGTTGCTAACTGTAGTCAAGCCCTGGATAACAAGGGTAGCCAATGGTAGGCCGTATGTATGGCAGCAGGATTCGGCCCCTTGCCACACCTCTGGGAAAAGTCAAAAATGGTTGTCTGAAAATTTCTACGACTTCACCAGTCCAAATGTTTGGCCTCCAAACTCCCCAGACCTTAACCCCATGGATTATTTTGTATGGGGCGCAGTTGAAAAAGACACCAATCGCACTTCCAGTAATACAAAAGCCCAGTTAATGGATAAAATTAAAACAGTTTTTGCGGCCCTTCCCAGGGAGACTGTAGCATCAGCTTGTTCGAAGTTCCGAAGCAGAATTGAAGCTGTGATCGATGCTAATGGTGGTTATTTTGAGTAAATCTTGTTGATAGTATTGTAATTAACTCTGCCTGTAATGTTTTTTTGTCAATTCATTAAATTTAATAGATACAAAGAAGATTTTCTTTTTCCTTACGAAACTGTCAAATTTATCCCGAACACCCTGTATGTGTGTAATGTATAATTAGAGTACATGCTTTTTTTACTGAATAAAATAAGAAAATGTGTGAAAATGTGATAAAAGAATAAGCACAAAGTTTATTGTGATAAACATCAAAAAATCAGATATTTTACTGTTTTAAAATTACTAATATAGCTATAATTTCAATTTGAAACCACCTAAATATTTATAAGTGCTCTAAATGGGTAGTTTCAGATCATTTATTGGTGTAGCCAGCATTTTCTGAACTAGAAGGTTTGACTACTTTTTTGGTGACTGCCAGAAGTGATTAATGTTTGTCATTTTAATGACAAACATTTTAATGTGGTGGTAATGTATGTAAGTTAAAAAAAAAGTTGTGTTCTGAGTACGTCAGCATTTTTTTAATCAACTGTATGATGAAAATTCCCACATGACCTGTTTGATATATCTTCTGTTAATTTATTAGATCTAATAGCCTATTACAGCTAATCTTGGCTTTTATGCTATATTAGACTGATTAACCGAAGTATGCTGTATCTGTTGGAGCACGTTTTCTCTGGTCTGTTTTGTTTGTGGTGGGGGCGAGGGAGGAGTTTCCAACTCAGCTGAAAAGCTGTTAAAACTGTCCTTGCATTCTAAATTGGATTTGAACCTAAAACTTTCCAACTAAACAGTGTATCATCACTCAGGTGCTAATTAGCCTGTGCTGATATTTTTTTAAATCAGTATAAGGGACCAAATAAAATTATTCAGGTTAAAAAAAAAAAAAAGATTTTTTCAGGGAGTGCTTTTCCTTGCTTGATAAGATTTTAGTTTTTTAATTTGTTTTTAAAAAAAGGAAAGAGAGAGAGAAAGAGAGAGACTGGATTTGTTGCTGATAATAAAAAACCTTTTCCCCACTTTTTAATAATAAACAATTTGGTTTATTATAAAAGAAAATCAAGAGAAGCAATTTTTGTTTAATTACAAATGTTAATAAGTGGTATTTCACATTTAAAAAAAAAAAAAATACATGCCATTACTTCAATTTTCTCTTAGATGTACATTTTCTGAGTGGCAGGTCAGCAATATTGCAGAAATATCTCCATATGCAAAAATTAACTAAAATACTCAATCTCATATTATTATTAAATCTCCATGGATTCGAAAGACTTATTGTGGGACTTCCCACTGTTACACACACACAGTGTATCATACTGTGCCTTAAATATATTCACTGTCACTGCACTCACCACACTCTCAGGTAATGCATTCCACTCACTCTCCATGCAAAATATCTGCTCCTCATCCCCCCCCCCTTGCTAACATTCTTCTTATACAGCTTCCAGGAATGACCTCTTTCTCCCTGTCTTCATCCATTCTATGCAACCCCCCCCATATTAATCTGGTAATAATCACTTAACAGCTTATATGTCTCTATCATATCCCCCTCTCCTCCTCCTGTCCATGAATTTCTGCAAATTACATTTTCTTAATCTTTCTTCATACTCAACCTTACAGAGACCAGAAAGTATCTTAATCAATCATCTCTGAACCTTTTCCAATACATCTTCATCTTATTGAAAACCAGTGACCAAATCTGTATGCAGTAATCCATATGTAGCCTGATTAAATCCTTATAAAAGGAAACAATAACATCCTTACTTCTAGAAGGCAGTGCCCTCTACATCATTCCTATTATCTGCTGTGCTGTTCTCACAATTTTAGCAATATGTCCCAAAAATTTCAGGTTCTTGTCCACAATCACTCCCAGATCTCTCATCTCTTCTACCTCTTCCAAGGTATTTCTATTGATTGTGTACTCTACATTCCATCTCTGCTTCCCAAATTTCAAAACCTTACACTTTGCAACAATGATTGCTAACCTCACTCATTTACCCATTCAGCCAGGGCATTCAAGTCCTCTTGCAAAGTCACAGCAACTGCTCAACTCCTGATAGTTCACCCCAGCTTTGCATCTGCAAACACTGTATATCACCATTCAGACCTCTCCCAATATCATTTACATGCAAATTAACCAGCAATGCCCAAAGACATTTGGGATGTACCACTACTAACATCCCTCTTCTGGAATTTGCTCCTCCACAGACAACTCGCTGATACCTATCAGACAACCAATCTCCAATCCAGCACACTAAGTACTGTTTAGCTTCATCCATTCCATTTAATTACCAGGTTGTTATGTGGCAATTTATCAAAGGCATTTACAAAATCTAAATATACAACTATGTATACATCATCCTTATCCAATGCATTTGTCATCTTATAATAACTAAGCAGATTGCTAAAAACACGATCTTCCTTTAACAAACCCATGCTGGCCACCAAAGAATATTTTTCTGTTGTCAACCCAATTCTAATATTTGTCCTAAGTAACGTCTCAAACACTTTAACTACAACTCCAGACACACAGACTGGCCCATGATTCAAAGTCTTAGTCTTATCACCTCCCTTATGAATCAGAACAATTTTGTCCTCTTTCCCCACTTGCCCTCATTTGGAACATGACCCAATGTAAGACTCATTTAAAAAGATATGTAAAAGCCTGTTTATAACTCCCCAGACCATTCCCTCAAAACATGTGGTGAAATAGCATCAAGTCCTACAGCCTTATTAACATCAAGTTTATTAAATTCTTCATATACCTCCTCCTTTCTCACTGCCTTCAAGTTCTGCATGATGTCACATTCACAAGAATGAAATATCTTTATAAATTGCTCACTAAATATCTCAACAATATCCTCTGCAGCAGTTATCATTCTTCTATTTTCACCAATCATTGCCATCCTTCCATAATCATTCTTTCTTCTACTGGCTGCTTATCTAAAAAATTCCCTAGGAATTCCTTAACTGCTGCTCGTATTGCACTTTTGCTACCCTTACAAAGTGAGTAACCTTCCTCGCCTGCTGTTTGCACTTCTCATGCAACTGCTTATAATTGTTGTTATTTTAGTTATAATTATATAGTTGTAAATATATAATTATATATTTCCACCTTAATTCTCATGTTGAAATGAAAATATAGTAATCCTTAAATTTTCCAACCACAGCAGGAGAGCAGTTGGCATGATTATGCTGAAGGTTGTATAATCATGCATCACAAAAAAAAAAAAACTGTATATAAATATCACTGGCATGGTTGGCCGAGTAGTTAGCATATTTGCTCTCCAGCCAAAAGGCTGCAGATTCGAATCCTGCCGTGGGCATGGATGTTTGTGATTGTCTGTAAAAATACTAGTAGTGGTGGTGGGCAGTAGATAGCACTGGTGTAGTTGCGGTTCATTTGTAGTTGGTGGGTTTGAGTGGTGGAGACAGAGTTGTAGAGTAGGTACCTACCCTCAATGAGTCCTAGGACTCCCTGGAGGTGTCATGTAATAATAATACATATTCAGTAGTTATTGTTTGTTTTATATTTTAAATTTTCTTCCTTTACTGCATTAAAAATGTTCTCCAATGGTTAATCATGAAAAAAAGGGATTGATGATGGATATGGAAAAGTGAAAGTGGCCAAAGCAGCTCAGATTACCTGGTTATTGAAGAGTAATACTGACATGAAGAGATAAGATTATTATCCCCGTTTATAGAGATTTGGTAACAGGATTGTTGTGCACAGATCTAATCAGCTGGGTTTCCTCAGCGATGAGGAAGTGGTGGAGAGCTGAGAGAGATTATAGGTCTTATAGCAGTGTTTCCCAAAGTGCGGTATGCATTTTAATTTGGATTACTTTTATATTTTTGTCATCATATGTTGCAAATAAGTTCAGTTTATTCTATAATTAATTTTTTAATAACTAAAAAAAATCTAAAGGAAGATTTAAACAAAAGTGACTTATCATGTATCGACTGACATCCATTAGGACTTGCGTTTAGTTAAACAATTGTTCCAACCACACAGTTGGAAATCTCTGCTAAATTTTGGAATCATTCTATCTTAAATTGTAATGGTTCAAGCAATTGTTTCACCATCCATAGGTGCATATATATCTTTTTGATGTGGAGTCCCCGTCTATGACTAAAATTGAGAAATACAGAACCGGATTTCACCAAACTTCTTCCCAACAGAAACAATTTCGTCTCATTAAACATTTTTTTATTAATGAAAAATTATGTTGTTTTTTTTATTTCTACCATATATGTATTGATCTATATAATCAAAAATATATTTCATAATTTAAAATATTGTTTCACATGTTTGTAATTTATTATGATGGAAATGTTAAAAAATAAATATCTTTATAATTATTCGTGTTTGAATGAAATATTATTATTATTACAGTGACCTCCATGGAAGCAGTAGACTCATCGTGGGAGATCCTCAACCAGCAGCATGTCTTTCATATTGAACTTTGAAATCATTTACATTCCCTGCATTCACTATGCACTCTAGCAGTTCATTCCACTCACTAACAACTCTCCATGAAAAAATTACTCTTCACCATATCTTTATACAACTTCCAGGAATGTCTTCTTGTTCTTACCATCCATTCTTTTTATAATTCCTTCTATATTGATCTGGTAGAATCCTTTAACTTGAATGTTGCTATCATATCTCCTCTTTTTTTCTCCTATTCACTAAATCTGTAAGCCCCATTTCCTCAACTGTTCTGCATAACTAATGTTCCAGAGTCTCAATATCACTTTGATCATTTGTCTTTGGACTCTCTCCTGTTTCCACATCACAATGAAAACTAGATGACCAAATTTGAACACACATAGAGGCATCACCACCTTCTTATCCCTACGTGTCAATGTATTTTTTATGATAGCAGCAATACAATGTGCAGTCTTTACAACACTTGCATTGTGCCCTCGGAACTTTAGTCCGCTGTCTACCATTACCAGAAGATCCCGAATCTCATCTATTTCCTAAAGTACAGCTGCACTGTATTGGCGGATGCTTGAACAGATGAGTGGGGTTCTAGTTTTATATTAATAAATGCAAGGTGTTACACTTTGGGGTAACACCTTGCATAACACCACACTCACTATGCTCTAGGTGATGAATTCTGGTGGCCAGCCACTCCATGCATAGAACCTGTTCCTGACTCTCTTGCTTATATCTGCTTTATATAGCTTCCAGGAATGACCTCCAGTTATACTTCTATTTCTCTACTATATTAAGACTTTTGACATTAATTTGTTAACAGCCTCTCACAAACTCATGTGTCTTTATCATATTCCATCTCCATCTGCTATTCACAATTATCTGCAAATTGCATTCCCTCAATTTGTGTTCATATTCCAGATTCTAAAAACCCAGCACTGACTTATTGAATCTTCCCTGGATGCTCTTAAGCTACCCTTTGAAAAACCAGATGACCAGATCAGTGTATACTAGCTCATGTGTGGCCTGATCAATGCCTTATATAAGGAGACTATAACATCTTTACTTCTACATGTTAGTCCTTCTCATTGTTGCCATAATCCACTGTAATGTTCTCACAATTTTATCACTAATTTCCCCATTAACAGTTGCATATTATCCTATCCTTGCCTAGCAGAGTACCTAGACCTTACACTTTGCAACATTAAACTGGTAGTGCTACTCACTTGTCCATACAGTTTCTTATCAACCTGAAAAGCTACACATCGAATCTATTCCTGAGTTCTTCCCAACTTTGGATCATCTGCAAACAGCAGCATATCACTAGTTAAGCCTGTCCCCATATCATTAACATGATTTTTAAACAATAATGGTTAGTAAGACAACACCTCTCCCTTGGCATACTGCTAGTTACTTTCCTTTTTTGGGATAATGTTCCCTTCTGCCGATGCCTATCCAATCCCATCCATTTACAATTTGGTTATGAGCTTGTCATATTACAACTTTTGGAAAATCCAAGTATACACCACTGTACAGGAATCTCTCTGATCCAGTGATTTGTCTCCTTGTTGTGATAAACAGATTGCTGATGCATGACTCCTCTTTACTGAACTCATTCTGACCATCACAGAGAATGCTGCTATTATAAATCCAGTTTTCAATCCCACTCCTCACTAACTTCAGCACCTTAACACAGTGCCATTTGGCCTGTAATTTGTAGCTTCAGTCTTGTGTCTTTGTGAAGTTGAATAATTTTACCCTCTTTCTGCTCCTTTAGGACTTGCCATTTTGCAAGACTTGAAATGAATAGTTATGCCAAGGATGCCACTACTACCTGAAACATTCCTTTAAGAGACATGCAGTGATATCTTGTAGTCTTACCACCTTATTAGTAACTGGAGGTATGTGAGCAGAATATTCTAGCTGCGCACTGATGAAATACCCTGATAAATGGCTATCATTTTCATCCACTAACATTATCCTCCCATAATCACTCTTTCTTCTACTTGCTACAAATTGAAAGAACTCTCTAGAATTTTTCTTAGCTAATTTCTACTAATACTGCACTCCTCAAAACCACTGTCACTATTTCCCCTTGTATGGGCATAATTTTCTTGCTATCAACAGTAGCCCCACCCACTCTGTTCTTACTCTTCCTGTCTTCACTAAAAACATTCTTCCATTTCTGTTCTATTCAGGATATCATCCTTGTACATGTTTCATTTATTGCAACAATTTCATATTTTTTCTGATAAACTTCTGGCATTTGTAAAACTATCGATTCACTTCTTAGTCTATAAAGGGTGCAAAGAAGAGTTACAAAGATGGGATTTAGATTATGAAGACAGATTGTGAGTAGATTAGACTCTGGTTAACAGTAGAAAGAGGGGTGATATGATGCAGGTCTATAAACTTTTGAGTGGGTGTTATAGAATATCGTCTGATGAAATTTTTATTTATATGGAAGGTGGGGAGAGAACACATGGACATCCATGGAAGTTTGTTCACAGTCAAGAAGGGATAAGAGCTAGGTTTTTCTCTCACACAGCAGTGAGTGAAACAGTCTGCCTTTAGGAGTAGTGAATGCAACTAGTGTGAATGAATTTAAGGTAAGGTATGACAGCTGGTTTGGGTAATTCATAGCCTCACTCAATGAGTCCTTGATTCCATGGGGGTTTCAGATAATAATAATAACCAGTCCTACCCATTGCACCCATCATCTGTGACTTTTCCACACCTATTTCTATCTCCTTTACAACCTATTATCCCCCATATGTACAGTTTTAAAATTTGGAAAACAGATGGAATGTAGAATTCACTTTTGGAGAGAACACACTGTTGGAAGAAATAAGAAATCTTGGGGTGATGGTGGATAAGAATCTGAAATTTAGAGGACATATTGCCAAAATTGTGAGGAGAACACAACAAATTCTGGGAATGATGCACAGGACACTGACTTGTGGAGATAAGGAGATTCTGGTTCCATTGTATAAAGCTCTGATTATGCCACATATGGACTGCTCTGCAAAGATTTGGTCACCTGGTTTTCAAAAGGATGAAGAGATGTTGGAGAGGGTCCAAAGGCAATTGACCAAAATAGTTTCTGATCTCTGGAATGTTGAGATGATGCAACTTGCAGAGTCTAGTAGATAGGAGGAAGAGGGGTGATATGATAGAGATGTACGAGTTAGTAAGGGGTTGTTATAGGAGTTATGATACACTTTGTTAGACGTTAGAGGTTTTTCATAAAATGGTGGGAAACTGGGGGAGAACAAAGTCATCTCTAGAAACTTTATAAGGAGGATATGAGCAAGAAAATGAGAAGCAGATTTTTTGCATGGAGAGTTGTGAGTGATTGGAATGCATTGCCTGAGAACGTGGTGTCTGCATAGAATTTGAATATGTTTAAGATGTATGATGAGCTGTGTGTATGACAAAAGGGACCTCCTAGGTGAGTCTGTGACTCCATGAGGTCTTGGGATGATAATAATAATGTATCATCACACAGTCAACTACTCCTCATGCATTCAAGTCTAACCCATTCCTGTGTTGACCTTCCCCACATATACATTCAGTTACTGCTTCCAGAATCCACTCTTAGTTCACACTGTATCTCCCTGTTTATTTTGCATTACTTTTTCTCACATTCTCTCCATTCAGAAATACTTTGGTCATACCTATTCCAGTTTTTTTATCTTTCACATCACTTCTGATGTCCTGTGATCTTTCTAGCAATATTCTTTTCTCTCTCAATGACATTCACGAATTCCATTTAAATTTGACCCATTTCTTTTTTACAGTTCTGTCTATCTCTCAAATGCATCCCTTTCTCCTCACAGCCTTAGTAGCATGCCATTCATGACTATTGTTATTATTTTTATTTCTTTTTATTGTCTCTCTCTTTCCACAATAGTGTACTAATATCCATTCCTCAAGTTCTCCCTGTGTCCATCCAAACCATATATGTTCACAACCACTATTTTCTTGCACACTTCATTCTCATATCCAAAGTATTAATCATCTTGTTTATCCTCCCTCACAGAAAACACTTCAACCCTCTCATCTGCCACAGCTTTAATAATGGAATCTCCATCCAGTGCCATTCTGTATCTCCTGCCTCTGTTTCCTATCTTTCTTTTAATTCTTTTGCATCCTTCCATTCATATCACCAAACATCTAATCTCATTTACATATGTAATTACAAGATTGATAAGTATATGACAAACAGGAGAGATTGCTTGGAGCAATGCCATGACATGAGAAATGTCAAGGAGTGGATTTTGATAATAAGTGCATGATAGGTGGTAAAGGAGCGTTTGGGGGGAGTAATAGCAGACTGCATACATAGAGTTAGGAAGATAAATCGAATAACATTAAATAGGAGCTACAAGAAAAATTTGTGGAGGGAATTTAAAGAGCATGGTGGCCAGCAGGCACATGAGTAGTGCAAACAATAGGCTAGAAGGGCGACCAGTATGGTATGGAAGGTAAAACCAGAGTATGAGAGGAAATTAGTGGTGCATGGCCAAATGCAATCCCAAAGAGTTCTTTTGGTAAGTGGCAAGTAAAAAGGAAGAGTGATTATGGAAGAATAGTAATGGTAGGGAGGTAACCAAAGCAGATGACATAGTTAAATTATTAATGATCAGTTTGACAGGGTATATCATCCATGTGAAGATATTGCATTAACAAGAAAGGCAAGGGCTTATATAGAAATAGATAGATGATATTGAGCTGCATAGGATATTATAGAATATTGATGTGAATACAGCTATGGAATTAGATGGTATACTAGCTTGAGCATTTTTAAAAGGTGCTAGAGAATTGGCAGCACCTTTGACCACATTACTGCAGAAAATAGTTCCACTGCATAAAAGAGGTTCCAAGACTGAGGTAGCAAATTATCAACATCTCATCAGTGGTGGTGGTCAAGGTATTGGAGAAGTTGGTTAATAGAAAAATCCAGGAATGGGATACTATATGGAAATAAGTGTGGTTGTGTGAAGAGTAGGACATGATATCACATGGAATTCTGATAAATATACTGGATATGAATTTAGTGAAGTAAGAGGATGGTTAATAGAGAGATACCAGAAAATATCTATTATTAAGGAGCAGAAGGCCTGCGACTCTAGTGACATGCCACAGGGCTGCTACTATTTAAGTATATTAATGGTATAGTAGGAAATGACCTGAGGAGAAATATTCAGTTGTTTGCCAATGATGCAAACTGAACTGGATAGAGCCTTAGTCAATAAAGATATTAAATTTGCAGGATGATTTAATATACCCAATGAAAATATTTAAATTTATTTTAAATTAAAATTTAAGTTAAAAATATTTAAATATACCAAATAATAATAATGCTAACAGTACTATTATGTATGGGCAAAGAAGAACAGATGTCAATTTAATGTGTATGAGGTTATGCATTTTGGGGTAAAAACACTACCAAGCTGTGTAAACATATTGATGATACTGTATCCCATGAAACTAAGGATTTGAAGTTTAGTGGGCATATTACAAAATTGGCTGAAACAGCTCATCAGATTACATGGTTACTGAAGAACACCCAGATTGGACCTCTTGATAAGACCTCAGCTTGACTACTCTGCACAGATCTGGGTTTCTTTGGGAAGAGGATCTAGAGTCAAGTGACCCAGATAATGGCAGAAATTGGTTGATAGGTGGAAAAGGGATAATATGATTAAGACAATAAATTACTAATAGGTTTTCTAATAGGATTTAGAGGAAATATTTCAGAACATGCCTGGTGGTAAGAGAACTAGGACCATCCTTGAACTTGAGCAAGAATGTGGTTAGCAAGGGTCCGAGGATTTAATTTTTTTTTTCTTTGCATGGAGTGAGTTAAATGTATGGCATAGGATGGCAGTAGGATTGCATGCTTGGAATCCTACTGCCTTTTGTATTAGCAGTTATGGTCAGTCAGTCATGATCTCTTCCTTTCCCACAGTCATGCTCGCTTTTCCTCTTTCCATCTTGTCCATATAATCATATTCTTGGTACTCATATTCCATCAGTCACCATTCTAGTCGATATTATTCCTAATGTTAGGTTTCTCACTGGCTTTTGCCCTTTATCTAAATATTCCCTCCTTAGTTGCAACTCTCATTTAACACTCACTTTACATTCGATCGATATCTTCCAACTTCACTTGTTCAATCTCTCCATAAACACATTTTCTGTATTCCCCAAAGCATGCATACTACACTCATAACAGTGAATCATCTTCAAAAAAAATTATACACATTGTACGGTTCTAGTTCTCACTCCAATATGATCTTTGTTTACCATAAGCTGCAACTACACAAAAACCGTGACCAAACATACCACTAAGACAAAGTCCATCTCATCTATTACTAATAAATAAAATTTCACAGAAATGTGAACAGCCTCACTAATATTATATTGGTGTTATTGTATAGGGATTTGAAGTTGAGAGAGCATATTGCAAAAAAGTGGCAAAGACAGTTCATCGGATTACATGGTTACTAAAGAGCACTGATAAGCCAGGCATAAGCAGGTTATTATATCTCTTTATAGGGCCTTGATAAGACCTTATCTTGACTAGTATGCACAGATCTGATCACTTGGGGGGGGGGGGGGGTTTCTTGGAGATGAGGAAAGGCAGAGGTAAGTGACCAAGATGGTGGCAGGTTTATGAAATACACTTTATTGAGGATAAGTTGAAGATTTGTATATTACAGTAATTGGTTGGTATGCAGAAAAGGGCTGATGTGATTGAGACATACATATTAGTAAAACGTTTTTACAGAATTAATATTGAAGAAATTTTTCAGAAAAGGTCTGGTGGTGGGAGAGTTGAAAGGGTTTTTTTTTTTTTTTTTTTTTTTTGAGATTTGTGAATGAGTAGAATAGGTTCCCAGAATCTGTTATAAACACCATGACTATGATTGAATTCTAAGCAAAGTGTGATAGATATTGCATAGTGCTTGCCATAATATTTAGGACCTCCTTTGATTAGTCCATGGAGTTGCTTGAGTAATAATATTGCAACGAAGACAAATTTATGCTGGTTTTAGCATTTTTACCAGTTGTTCTCCAATGTCACCTCTTTGGCACTTTGTCTTTTCTAGATTGTTATTTCTACTTAAAATACAAATCCTTGATGAGCCTGATGCTAAGTAGGTGTGGAGATATTTTAATTTTCACCTTCCACTTATCCATTTACGTTTGTATTTAATTATATCCATGGTATGTCTTCCATTTGTTATATATATTCTTCCCTATTCTTTTAATGTTCTTTAGTTTTAAATTTTTTTCTACCAATTCAGCTTTCTGGAACTTATAAAATTGTACTTGTTTAGTCTTGGCATTGTTCATCTTACAGAAATAATGTACTTTATTACAGTGGTGTAGCTACAGCTTTTGCTGCCTGGGACGGTCCCTGAGTTTGCCACCGCTCTCAATACACACCAAAAATACTACAAAAAGTTAAAACGATGTACAGTGAAATAAATTAAAACATTGTTTATTTTTGAAGTAAAACTTTAATTCCAACATTCTAAAATGTTATTTTTCTTGCTCTTCTGTTAGCAAAATCATCGATGACATTGTCGAAGTCTATCACTCAGTTGCTGTTCTATAGTCAGCATGGCAAGATTTCTTAAATGCAAAGTGCCACCCGGGGTGGACCGCCCCCTCCCCCTTATCTATGCCACTGAGTCTACATCATTATCAGTTCAAACATTGACTGTTCTTGTTCTCACCGCTATGAGTTCAAGGAGTGGTATGATAGACTTTGCGCTTCCTAGGAAGGACCTCCTGCGATAAGTCTCTTGACACCATGAAGGCCCGAATAATAATAATAAATGCTATGTCACATTGAAAATGTGTTGTTGTTGTTTTTTTTTTTTGGTTTTTAATTAGTGTTGTTGTAAAGGATGCTTATCCCAAAATGCCACCATAGTTTTAGTTTTCTATAATGAAAATTGTGAGTGGTAAATGAATTCTGCATACAGCATATGAATTTTGTTTAACAGTCTTATAAAGTAATTACTCCAGACATTCAGGATATCTTTATCTTCAGATTTTATGCTACCTTTGCAAATGACAAAAGATGCATAAAAACTTATTCCTCTTACAGTATTACTCCTTTCTCATCTTTCCCTTACATGCTAGGCTCAGTGGCCTGTAATGGTCGAATTTGACACCCTGTAAACCTAATTAATGCTATCTGCCTTAATTACGTATGAAAAATTTATGCATTCTCAGAAAGAGTGTGCAACTTGGAGGGAAAGTTTAGGAAATGCTGGTTTATGCCACAGAAATTAACCAATTTTTAATTCCAAACTTAATTTTTACATGATAATTTGTATTTTATTAGGGAAAAGTTTTATTGTAAACAGATCTTTAAATAAACAAGAATTGCAGCTACTCACAGAGAGCATGCACATAGACCGCACACACAGAGAGACAACCAAGTATCTGAAAGTGTCTGTTTTGACAATATAAAATTTGCCTTCCCAGATATTTTCTTGGGGATGGGGGAGGATTATGCAGGTCTAAGAAAAGACAGCAGCTATAAGAAAATTATAATTTTGTTTAAAAAGCATTTCACATTTTAGTGTTTTCCTATATCTATAATTAATGCAAATAAATCTGATCTATGAAGTTCCATTTTTGGATTATTTATATATATGTACATCAGTAATTTTCTGTATGTACTGTACATATATAGTGCTCGATGACGGTAATGTGTGAAAATCATATTGAAAGCTTTTTAAAATAAAAGGTTGCAATTCATTTTCATCTTATATTGTTATGATTTTCTTTCTTTTAGAAGTATATAATGGCAGGGGATAGAAAATGCTGGTCACATCTCAGATACACCTGCAAGTTCATCATCCCTTGCTAACAACACATTTAAAAAAACTTCCAGGAATGATTTTTTCCCCTTATGCTCACCACCATCTGCATTCCACAGAAACTTTGTTTATTTAAGTTCTAGTATACTCCTCTCATTAGTTGAAAGTTTTTTTTTTTTCATATAGTTATACTATAAATTAAAGATACCAAGAAATTATATTCTTGGGTTAATCCTTTATCCAAGTGTAAGCAAACAAAGTTTGCATGTGAAGTATCTCATGATTGGGCTATTTGTATATAGAGGCTAATGACTTCACATCAGTTGCCTTAGTATGCATCTGATGTGAAGTCATTAGCCTCTACACACACATCACATCAGTTACCTTGGTATGCCATAATGCAAAACGCACCCGCTTAAAAATGTGTATGATGCTATTGCATTATGGGAAGGGCCACTATGCGGGCTGGTTTCTTGCAACGGCATCTGTTTTGTGAATGCTCTGCTAATTTTCAAACGGGAATCCATTTCTTTTGGTAAACTTTCATCTATATATAATATCCTGTATCCAATTCCATATTAAGAGCCTCCTTAGCTCAGTCGGTATAGATCAAGCCCTTTGGTCGGAAAAACCTGGGTTCGATTCCTGTCAGTGAAGTGAGGAACCTTTATCTAGTCTTTTTTGACTAAAGGTGAGTTAGGGGCTTTTTTCACCCAGAAACTCAGGTTTTTTGTCCCCCAAAACAGGCAAACTGGCCCTGTGAACATACATGGATTACAGTCATGAATATGTCCCAGCCATATGCAGGTCCGGATCCTGGATAAAATTGGGGGAATACTGCGTACACGTGCTGGCCAGTATCTCTGAAGATCCATCCTTCCTCAATGTCTGGTTCTCAGATGAATTGCATTTCCATCTAAGCGGTCATGTAAGCAGACGAACCTACAGGTTTCTTGAGACGTGAGTTTGTCCAAGAGAAACCTCTTCACAGTGAGAATGTCACTATATGGTGTGTGGGTTCTGGCCATTTGATAATTGGGCTCTACTTCAATGAAGAGGGTGGTGTAGATATGACCTTGAATAGCGAATGCTATATTGAGAATGTGTGGGTCTGTTCACCCAGGATTTGCATAGGATGTGTTGTGCAAAAACCATTCCATTTTTCCATGCATCACATGGGTCTAGAGTCTATTTATCTGAACGCTTCCCTCGGAGGCTCAATTTAAGGTTCACAGAATTCCCATACCATTCACATTCTCCTGATTCTTTCATTTTGAATATGTTGAAGCAATGGATATTCCACCATGACCTGCCTTCTAATCTTGTGAACTAAGGGATAAAATTACATGCCGTGTCCAGCAGATGTACCAACCCTTGTTCTTCAAGATAACAGAAAACTTTCACATGTGCTACAAAACCTGTCTTGAAAGACAAGGTGCCCATTTTGAGCACGTAATCTGTTGTCATTAAATGCTTTATTCAACCAAGATTCCACCACTAGTTGTGGATGTACATATCATGTGTAAACATATATCATTGTAGTTAATCAATACTTTTTTCTTTTTCTTTTTTTTTGCACCATGCTGTATAAGGCTTGATCCGACCTTTTATATGGATTATTATGCACAGATTTGGTCACCAGGTTTTCATGGTGACGAAGATTTGTTAGAAAGGGTTCAGAGAAGATTCACAAAGGTGGTCGTAGTCATTGGAATGTGAAGTATGAGGACAGATGGAGAGAATGTAAATTGCAAAGCTTTGTTAATAGGAGGAGTGGGGATATAATTGAGACATAAATTAGTCAGTAGCAGTCTCGCTATTGAATGATTGATTTATGGGGGAAGTATTTAAAGATATACATGCTTGTATGTCCATTCTAAGGTATGATGATTTTCAGCAAAATATTGATCCTCAGCCATGACAGAGAAGAGTAAATTATAGACTAAAAAGTTGAATGAGTATGCTAGCCGACTGAAAAGCATGTTATCAGGTTAACATGGAAAAGATTTATCATAGAATGGGAGAAGGGGATAAAACAAGAGGCCATCCCTGGAACTGTATAAGGAGGGTGTGAGTAGGTTCTTAACATGAGAGTGGTTGGTGAGTGAAATGTATTGACTGAGTGTGTTGTGAATGAATCAGGTTAAGGGACAGTTGGATGAGCTTTGTGTAGGATAGTGTGTACCTCTCATAAGTCTTTTACTCCACAGCAGTCAGATGCTAATAATAACATAATATGTTTACGCATCTTTTCACTGGAAGCAACAACACCCTTACTTTGAATTTTATCTGCCAATAAAATCAAATAATAGTTATAAACAGTTTATCATTCACAGTGAAACATCTGAACACAAAGAGATGTAGCAAGCAACATAGTCATAAACAAACATTCATGAAAACTGTGCATCAGTTGAATTCATAGGAGCATCATATGAAGGAATGCAGTGTCATAAATAGGCACCGGTAATTGAAAAGTGTATGAATGGATTGTCATAAGACAACATATTTACATATATAGTAAAACCTTAAGTATCAATGAGGGCAAAGAGTTTTTAGCATTAGTTAATTCAGTTTGTCAGAAAATTATATAGAATTTAGGATATATTGAGTCCTTGAACTCCTGGGAGGTGTCATAATATTACAAAGGAAAGAAAAATTTCAACTAAGAAGAGCAGAAATGCTGTAGAAACACAGTAGGTAGCAATGCATTTGAAGCTAGTCATGTTACACAAGAGGACAATAGAACAAAACATAGTTGCTATTCACCTCCATAGCATATTTTTGAAAAACAGTGGGACTTTGCCTGAATAATATTATCATAATGAGAGGAATCTTTATAGTGATTTATTGAATTGAAGGTGTGGAATCTAATCATATATGGAGGTGGGAGAGTTTGTGGTTTTTCATCCTGCCTACAGGCAAATCAGAAACATTCAATTAACAGACAAAAAATACATCCCAAGCACTTAGATGAGGGAAAGGTATATACTGCAATTTTCTTAGACTTAGCGAAGGCATTTGACAGGGTGCCACATGGGTCTGGATGTCAGATTGGTCAACTGGATTTAGGATTGGCTGTCTGATAGGTTCAGAGAATTGTGTATAGTGAAACAGTTTCAAGGAGGCAGAGGGTTACAAGTGGGGTCCCACAGGGCTCAGTACTAGGACCTATATTGTTTAACCTTTATATCAATGACATTGCCAGTGGATTGCAAGGGGATATTCAGTTGTTTGCAGATGATGCGAAGCTGGGAAGGATTATTAGTAATAGTGCAGATGTGGTATCCCTGCAAGAGGATTTGAATAAGCTATATAGATGGGCAGATGAATGGGGGTGTCAGTTTAATGCAGCAAAATGTAAGGTCTTGAGGTTTGGAAAACATCGATGGGATGCTGCATTCTCTATGGGAGGAGTTATACTGGAGGAAGTAGGGGAGACAAGAGATCTGGGGTTGATGATTGATAGAAACCTGAAATTTAGGGGACATATTGCAAAGGTGGTGAAGGTAACACAGAGAATTACTGCAATTATGAGAAGGACACTGATCTGCAGAGATAAAAGGGTTATCATTCCGTTGTATAAGTCTCTGATCAGAACACACTCAGATTTGGTCCCCAGGATTTGAAGGGGATAAATTAACTGTGGAAAGGATACAAAGATGGTTTCAGGACTGTACAAGGATAGTTATGAGGATCGGCTGAGGGAATGTGGACTGCAGAGTTTGGTGGATAGAAGAAGGAGAGGTGATATGATTGAGACTTTTAAACTGTTGAGAGGTGGTTACAGGGTTGACACTGGGGAGTTCTTTCGCTTGGTTGAACAGCGGGAAGGAGTGATGACAAGAGGCCATCCCTGGAAGTTACGAATGGAAACTGTGAGCAAGAAAGTGAGGAGTGGTTTCTTTGTGTGGAGGGTGGTTGAACCGTGGAATGCATTGCCTGATGGAGTGGTGAGAGCGAGAACGGTCAATGAGTTTAAGGAGTGGTATGATAGACTTTGTGTTTCTTAAGGGAGACCTCCCCTCGATGAATCTTGACAGACTTTATGTTCTTAGGAAGGACCTCCCACAATGAGTCTTTTGACTCCATGGAGGCCTGAATAATAATAATAACAATGAGAGTGCTCTCTCATGATAAGCGCTTGGAGGTGGCGCGTAATACTAAACCAGCAGGTGCAACAGAAAATGCAGATGGCATATTGGCAAATTAACTCAATGAGTGCAATTAAGTAACTGTTACTGGAGAATTTTAACTATGGGGATAGAGATTGGAAGAAAATGGAATTTATGCAACTACTAAGAGATAATTACTTGAACAGCATGTGATAGAGGGGATCTGGTATTTGAGATTTTGGTGACAGCATCAGATTATTGAGAGATTTTAACACTCCCATTATGATTTTTCTGTCAAAATTTACAAACTTATGCTGTCTTTTTTTTTTTTTTTAATTTCTCCCCACACCAGATTCCCTTGAAACACTTGAACCTGTCTATCGTTCTCTGTTCTAATTAGCAGGCAGTCTTCTCACCATTTATCCCAAACATGCTTATCCTTAAAATGTTCCCATGAGGATATTGTCCTTAAGAACATACCATTCTCCCTTTGTATATTGCTGTTACTAAATTTCTGGTATATATAAACAGCATATTGTTATTCCTCAAGATAAAGGCTATGGAGAATATCGTATGGTGCACACATTGCAGATTTGAAAGGTAGATATATTAAAATTGCATTTGCACATTGAGGCCATCAACTGCATTATATATTTAAACTACATACATACGCTCCCTCACCAGGTTGCACAGCAATGTCAAACATGAAGTACATCCTTGTCTTTAGAAACCTCTACTAGGAGAATCAGAAAATACATTAGATATAACTATATTATTATTATACCCTCCATGGAATCAGCTGTACGAGGTTCATTCAACTGATAACATATTTATCATACCGAATGATATGATAAATATATTTTATCATATCATTCAGGGACCCGGGGCGGCCCCTGAATTCTCCATGTAAAAAATTCACTACACACACACATACACACATAACTTCCAGGAATGGCCTCTGGTTTTCCCCCTCTCATCTGGATTAATCTGATAAAATACTTTTGCTAACTTAAATTTCTCTATCGTATCACCTCTTTTCCTCCTATTCACTAAACACTGAAATCCACATTTCTTCTACCCCTTTCCATAGCCAGCATTCTAAGGTCTTAATATTGTCTTAATCACTCATCTCTGGACCCTCTGCAATGTTTCCACTTCACACAGAAAACCAGGTGACCAGATTTGAGCACAATAGTCCAAGTATGATCTGACCAGTGCTTTATACAGTGTAACAACCACTTATTCCTACATGTTAGAGTACTTATCATAGCTGTGCTACAATGCACACCCTTTGCAAAACTAGCAATATGTCCTCTAAACTCAGTGGCGTAGCTAGAGCTGTTGCCGCCCGGGTGGTCCCCGAGTTCGCCTCCCCTCTCAATACACACCAAAAATACTACGAAAAGTCAAAACGACATACAGGGAAATAAATTAAAACACTATGTTTAGTTCTGAAGTAAAACTTTATTTCAACATTTTAAAATGTTAGTTTTCTTGCTTTTCTGTTAGCAAAATCGTCGATGACATTGGCGAAGTCTATTTCATAGTAATGTAGGTAATTCTTAATCAATTTTATTTAGAAAAAACTCCTCTCACAACTAGCAACACTTCAGCAGTTGTGAGGAAAATGCGCAGTGGTATTGCAATAGTTGGAACTGAGTTCTCGAGACTGTATTTTAGAATTAACTGCAAAAGTTCAAAAAGGTTCAAAGTGCCGTCTGGGGTGGACCACACCCCCCTAGCTACGCCAATGTCTAAACTTCAGTCTACTGTCAACAAATCACTCCCAAATCTCTCATCTCATCCTTCCTGTACTATATTGACAGTACAGCACTGTCAATATAGTACACAACCTTATATTTCTGCACTCCAACATGCAACACCCTGCACTTATTAAAACCACAACCCCACTTCTTTGTCCATGTCAAAAGTCTATTCAAATCTTCCTGAAGGGAATTAACATCAGCACTGCTACTTATAATTCTCACCAGCTTTGCATTCATCAGCAAACAACTGATAGATCCGATCACCACCAACTGTCTTACACCTCCTCCTCAGCATTTTCTTTTCCAGCACAGCTTGCTTGATTTCACTGTTCATTCATTTCACTCCTACTCTATTCATTTGCTTAACCCCTGGTATGCACTTATACATTGGTTGTGTGAAATATTGCCTTGTAAATTCCCATGCATTGTCGACATCTTTTCCACTCAGTTCATCTACCCAACATACCGATGCCAACTGGCTATAGACCTCCTATAATCACCTGCTTTATACTTCCACAAATATGGAAGCCTCCCTTGATGAGTCTAATGACTCCCTGGAGTTGCCTGTAATAATAATAATATCCATTTTTGGCAGTAATCTTTTCTTGTTTCACCACTTCCCAAACGAGTACCTCATGATCTTTCTCGCCAACCGGCAGCAGTGTCAACACCTCATTAACAACTACATCTTGTGAAGTTGTCACCAAATCCAAAACATTAAAGCCTCTAGTTACTGCAGTCACATGCTGCTTAGGATATTTATCTCTCAGAAATTCAACAAACTCACTCTCCTTGTTCCTATACATTATCTCCTCTTTCTTTCTGTATTCCTATAATTAAAGTCTCCCACCTTTTTTACATGCCCAACTAATTTGCCTAAACATTTCATAATCAGTATTCTCTGCATGCTCTGACCTATGACAGCATCCTATCAGATATACTAGCCTGTTAATTTCAACTGCACACACACACATTCAAAATCTGTGCATGCGCTATTAACTTCCACACTTTGTGGACACAATTCGTCTGCAATCATTAACAGCACTCTCCTCCTCTTTTCACCTTTATGTATTTCCGAAAAATTATGTATATATATTCCATTTTTATTCTCAACATCACATCCTCCTCAGACAACCAAGTTTCACTTATTCCAATTATCTTTGGGCATCCTGACTCAATGTAACAAACTCAGCTCTCTTGTTTCAAATACTCCTCACATTTGTGTACAAACGTAACAATCCCTGTGTCTTTGAGGCCATTCTACCAGCACCAACATTCTCTATTCTAGCTGCTATATCACACCTCTCTTCGGTCTGACCACTCCCGTGTTCCTGATTCCATCTCATCCTCACCTTTCACATTCCATTAAATTGTGCTGCTGCAACCACATCTTCCTTGTATTCTTCTTCTTCCTCCTGTCGTGCAGTCCGTTTAATTGTGCTATGCTGCTTCACAAGCAGACCCTGATCGTTTACTACTTAACTCTGTTCCTTCTCAGAAAATAGCCTTTCTAAATTCCCAATGCCAAACCCATTCAAATGCATTCCATCAACTGTGGATTGCATTTGAATGCATAACAAAATTTTTGTTTCTGCTGCACTCAGTAATTTATGGTTGAACTAGCCTAATTATTGGTATAATTACTGAGTGGAGTAGAAACAATAATTTAGATAACCATACTATTAATCACACAGAAAAATATACAACTATCTGAATGAAGAATTCTTAGGAACATTAGAAAAATTAAGAATATGACATGGTGATTCAAATCATGAAATTTGGCTTGCCACCTCCAGCTATACAGGAGCAAGAATTAAAGATATAACTAATGTAATAAATAAAAGTAAAGGAGATGGTAACAATTGTGACAATTAATGATTTAATTAGTGATATGAAAGGATTGCTGGAAGAAACAAAGAAAACACAGAATAAAACTTGTTAGCTCATTACCAAGATATGACAGAACTGAGTTAAGGAAGAGGGCTATGATAGCAAATTATTCAATGTGCAGACCGTGTAGAAGAAATGGATATGAATTTTTGAATGTGTACAGTTGAGTTTGTTGATAGGAAAGATTTGTATAAGAGGGATGGCCTGCACTGGAATGATTTGGCATCAAGAGCCTGGAGAAATTATTAATTGGAGTGAGACCTAGTTTCCCTGATTAGACCTCGAATCAGGGAAACTAGATCATGGGAGACTGCATGTGTGTGTAGTTATGATATGCAAACATAATGCTATGAATGTCATTGAACATGATAATGAATCTGGTGAAGGGATACAAATTTGCTCTTTGGGTTCAGACTTTTTGAAGATGGAAAAGAGAAAGTCGTCCAATTGGACCAAGAAGCTAAAAATTTAAGTATAGGGGAAAAAACAAGAGATAACTTATGTCTATACACAAATGTTAGGAACTTCAGAGATTAAGGGATAGTCTGGCACCTTGGTGAATATATTTTGGTATTAGTAAAACCTGGCTACCAAAGTCAAATGTAATAAATGGGATAGTATTTTTAGAAAGGATAAAAAGCGGGGTGTACTACTCATGATATCAGATGATTTGTGTACATTTAGGTAAAAACTCATGAAAGTGATAATGTCCACATAGTACCAAGTTTGAGGCTATCTGGTGTAAAGTCAAAGCTAACAGGATGAAATATATGGTTGTGTGTTAAAGTGGTTCGGCTATCGATAATTTTGTTCATACAGACCTGTTGTTCAGGATTAGGGGTCTATTGCTTGCAAGGCTGCAAAGAACTAAAAGTAAACTTAGTATTAAACAAAATATGTGAATATTGAAAGAATGGAGAGCATATAAGTTTCTACGCGTTATGGAGCCCTTCTAAGTTGTACCCGTCCTGAGGATAAGGTGACTAGCCCTATGCCTCGTGGTATATTCTATGGCTGTAGCTGCGTGTGTTTACACAGCCAGTTTGCCTGCTTGTGGGAGGAAAAACCCCAGATAAACTGGGGAGAAAAACCCTGCTGTCCATGCCCAAGATCGGCTATGTCTGAGCAAGATCCTTAAACTCCTCACGTCGATGACAGGAAGCGAATCCAGGACACTCCTTTCCCAGACATATGGTTGCAAAGCACACACGCATCCACTAGGCTAACCAGACGGGCATATAAATCAGAGACAACAATGGAAAAGACTAAATGAGGCCCTAAATCCTTGGAAGGTTGATGATAGTAAAGTTTTGCACAAAGAACTAAAATCAAACACCTGTCATATGTGAACTCTAGACTGAAATACATATAAATAAAAAATAAAACAAATCCACTAAAGCTGTTATTCCCCAAAAGGAAAAGGCAAGGCCGTTTTAGGAGACCAAGAAGCAGTGAGTCAGTCTCAACTGTCCAATCAGAAATAGCTGGTCCAAACTCTCAGTTGATTTTATATTATTCAGTGAAGAGAGTACTGCAGACAACTGCCACCACCTTTTGGTCCTAACACAATATATTGTCTGAAAAAGTAGGTTCTTAAACCGGTTGAAGGAAGGTTTAGAAAATGTTTCCCTAGTTGGTGACTAGAATCGAAAAACAAGCAGTTCTTTTCCACTGAGTACAAAGGAGAAAATAGTTTAGTTGACTGCACCAAAGAAGAATGTGATGAGGCTATCTGCAAAAATAGACAAACTGGAATGTATTTCCAGAGGGTATTGTGAATGCAGAAACTGTAGATGAGTTTAAGGTATAATGACATGTTTTAGTAGTTGAAAAGAACCTCCATGAGTCTGTTCACTCACATATGCTAATTGTCTTAAGAGGCTTGAGCAGTGTTTAACCTATAGTATACATTAGTACTACAGAAAGGTGAGTAAAAAGAAGAAACTGGTGAGCTTTGGATTTGAAGACTTAGATTATCTCTTTAAGGAAAAGACTGTTCTAAAAGAGTAGTAGTAGAAAGAGTAAATGAAGAACAATCTGTTTGTCATTTGGGGATACAAATATGGAGGCACGACAAATAAATGCTGTGCGTGTGTAACACTTAAAAGAGAAAACCAACAGTTAAACTGAACTGTGGGAAAGATATGAAATAGAGATGGACCATTAATCAAATGAATTGATCTCTTCTGTACTGAATCAAGTATTTTAGAGGGTTCTTACGATACTCACTACTTCAAATTAAAAAACAGTATTCAATGGTTAGATGGATTTTTATAGAGTTAATGACTGTTCAGAGATAAAGCAAATGAGAAACCTAATTGAAGTTATAGCAAAATTTATTTAACTCGAATTATCGAAACGGAAGGTTACGTTTAAAAAGGTCAGTGAATACAAATTGCTAAAAACTAGGTAGTCATGGAATTATATTTAAATATATTAGGAGTTTTGAACTTTTTCAGAGTTCTAAATCATAAGCAGAACATATAATTTTTGGATACTAAAGAGGTAATACAGTGAAAAGCCAAAACGTGACCAGTACGTCTTCATACAAATCGAAGGAACTTCAGGGAAACGATGCCATGTGTACAGGCCATGAAAGAATATAAATAACCTGATACTGCACTTTGTTAATCAAAGTTATTCTTGTTCTTCAGATGGAAGAGACAGCAGACTTAAGCGAGTTTGGCAAAGTCCCAATTGTGATGGCCAGATGACTTGGTCAGAGCATTTCCAAGACAGCAAGGCTTGTGGGGAGGGGGGTGCTCACAGTCAGCCAGGGTGAGTACCTTTAAAAAATGGTCCGAGGAGAGGAAAAACCATGAACTGCCGGCAAGATGTGAACCAGCCACTGATCATCGCTGCTCGAGGTGAGCAAAAGCTATATCGGATGGTACGAGCCAACAGAAGTTACCGTGGCACAACTCGCCAGTAATTTGAATGCTGATGACGGGTGTAATGTGTCACAATACACGGTACATCGAACCTTGCTGAAAATGGGACTGTGTAGCTGCAGACTGCTCCAAGTATCTGTGCTAATCTCGATTCAAAAGCTCATCAAACACCTCAAATAAACATCATCAAAACGATAATGTTCATCTGAGGTGCTTTCTAGCATCAAAACTGAACTTTGCATGAATAGAAGGTCGTCTGGTCTGATGAATCCCTTTTCCTGTTGCACCATGTTTATGGCCGGTTACATGTATCACGTTACCTTGGGGAAGTACTGGCACAGGAGACACTGTGGGATGAAAACAAGCCAGTCAGGACAGTAATGCTTTGGGCAATGTTCTGCTGGGAAAGTCTGGGTCCAGCCATACTTGTGCAGGAAACTATGATATAATACCACCTACCTAAACATCACTGCAGACCAGGTACATCTGTTTATGGCAACAGTATTCTTCTCTGATAACCATTCTTGCACAATCCAGACAGGATAATGCACAATGTCATACTGCCCGGATTTAGCGAGAATAGTTTGTGAAACATGAGGAAAACTTTGAGGTTTTGCCCTGACCTCCAAATTCTCCTGCCCTCAATGCAATCGAGCATTTGTGGTTTGTGTTAGAACATCACATCCGCTCAACCACGTAACTTACAAGAGTTAAGGATTTGCTGGTTATGTGTTGGTATCAAATACCACAAGAAATCTGGTAGCATCGACGCATTGTAGGATAGCTGTTTTGGCGGCATATGGAGGACTAACATCATATTGGGTAGGTGCAGGGCTGTGCTTATATGGCACACAAGGCCCCAAAAAATTGGGCCAATTAGGGGGCCAATTTTGTAGTGCTTTCTAATTGGGCCAATCAGAGCACTCTAGCACCTTGGGAAAAGGAATTACAGTCCTAGGTATTTGGTCATAATGTTTTGACTCTTTGGTGTATGTTTAAGGAAAAATTAAAACATACTCTGTACAGCTTGGCAGGTAAGAAAAAATGTGACATGACTGAGACATAAAAGATGGTGAGAAGAGCCTACTATAAAGATATAGGGAAAATATAGCATAAGATAAGGTGAGGGAGCACAGAAAGTCATGCCTGCAAATTGTATGAGACATAACTGAAATGGAGATGTCTTACATGTACAGAGGTGAATGAGTTAAACTAAATACTAGATCGCGCAAAGGTGAACAATATTGAAGTTTTCATGGCAAGGTATGGTGTGTCTTGCGGTTTATTAGTTTGGTCTCTGCAATGAGTCATTCGACTCAATAGCACAGCATAGAAAATACTAAATTCATAACTTTTCTACCAAGGCGTACCGGCACCATTCATTCCACATAATGGATTAATGATGCCCTATTAGAAAATCTTTCAGCATTAATTTATATCAAAGGTGATCATTTTAAATTCTTAAAAAAATATGTAAATTTCGTTCCACTGTCTCAGTAAACTGGTGATGGACTGAGATTCTTGAGAGATATAAAACGAGATTTCAAGAAATGGCATAAGTGAAGAAAACATTGTCAAAGACTTATCCAGGGCGATTAAAATAGACAAAATTTTAGGAAATAATAGTAAGAGAGAAACAAATCGGTAGTTGTTTTGTTGTAAAATATCAGTGTCGTACAGGCATGTCAAACGATAAAACAACCTAACCATACAAACAGTAAAAATAAAACCAAAAGCACTACAAGATATACCTAGTTGGAACTCATTATTCATCCTCTTGTAAATTTTGAAAAAGAAAAAAATTTCGAGATACATCCCTATGTGTAGCTCAATGGAAGTAGTGCTTGCATCCTCTGCACTAAACCGCACAAAGACAGACACTAAGTTCAAGTCTAGTCTCCAATTGGAGGCACTTTTCCTAAGCTTTTCTTCGACCTGTTCAAGAGTTAGTCGATCTCTGACACAGACAAGCAGTTTATTTCCTCGAGTAAACTCAACAAAATCGACTGTAAAAGCAACATCACTTCAGGCTAACGTATAATGTTAGGGTTACGTACCAAGAGATAGCAGCCCTTATAATTAGTGATAGTCATGGTCCAACTCTCTCTCTAAATGGCTACTCAGTCTCCGAAAGCTAGATAGAATTAGAAGGCCTCGTCTACTCCCTATAAGGGAATAAAACACGTTAGCTGATTTTTGAGGTCGACTATTCTAAATATCAATAAATGTCTTAATCAAATAATTATCGCAAACCGACGTATTCCTTAAATACAAGTAATTAAAATCAAAGATTTGTATATTCCTAATATGGCATCATTAACAGAATCATTCCACAAAGATCTTTGTTCCACCTTAGATTAACTCCGTTCATATTCTTGAATGCTGAGAAGTGTAGTTCATTCCTGATATCTTTATTTTAATATGTTTTTACCATTAATGCAATTTGTTCTTCCACCATGCTTATTCCCTCTTATCTGGCTTCTCATCTATTTGAACTCAATCCTCTAATTCATAAATGAAAACTAGTTTGAATATTGTTCTGTATTGTAGTTAGGCTAATTTCTCTTTTATTCTATATTAATTTTTTCATCTTGTGTGATGAAATAATTGAACAGCTATATTTCTTCTGTACGAGTACGTTCTCTTGAAATGCGGTTGATTTCCATATTCCTGCCTATTTTCATAACTTTTGTCTTTTTATTGTGGGTTTTCAGGACAAATTTATTACTGTAGTTTTTCAATGTCGTTGAGGAATCTTGAAGACTTCTGATCGTTTTAATTAGGATCATAACATTATTACATGAAGTATATAACTGAGTTGAATATCGCCAAATTTAATATCAAGTTTAATACCACATTTTTTCATAATGTGACATACACAGATTATCAAGAACAGGAGATAGGATGAACCATTGTCTAATACTGGATTGGATTTCACACGAAACCATCTTCATGCACTCCTTCAGTTCTAACTGCTAACTTGCAAATTAAATATAGAATATATATGACTAGTTTTCTCAATTAAATGTAGTATTTTGATAGTTTCCCCTCTTGGCATTTCTTATGCCCTCTATTCATATAAACTTAAATACAGAACCTTGTCACATTCCCTTGATTTCTCAACTATTTTTGTAAAAGTAAAAATCTGGTTCTACCATTCTTATTTAGCTTGAGCCCGTCATTTCTTTTCTAAATTTCTTTATCGGGTTTTCTTAGTCTCTTTTTACGTACACTATGCTTAAATAACTTATACCTGGGGTGCTCCCAACAGAAATATTCCTTTGCAGTTTTAACATTCAGTTTCTTACAAACAGGTATTAAGACAGTTCTTCCTCGGTCATAATAATAAAAATTCAGTTTTATTATTACACCATCTACCGCCCACCACGAACAGTATTTTTGTCTGTAAATTGTCCATGTGTGTCCTCTCAGTCGATATGCCCGTATTCAGAATGAGAAACAATTTCCCGGAGGGAAAGGGGGGGGAGACCTTCTATATCCGTGAGAAATAGGCTAATTCACTTTCAATTGAAAATGTCCATATAAAGATTTTCTCAATGGATTTCTATTCAAAGTGCTTGGTGTATATTTTTCTTGAATAAATTGTTAATCTGAGTGTACATTTAATCTCTGAATGTTATACACAATATATATAAGCCTTTCAAAGTCTGACCAAATTAAAAAATGCTGCGGATGTACTTGATCAGTTGATGACGAGGAAGTGCACCGTGAAATCAACCTCGCAGGCCATTGTAATTATCAGAACATTGATTGGGGAGTAGAGAAATCTCGTGAGAACAATGAATCAGAATTTATTCAGATGTTACGAGCTGTGCATATTCAACAAGCAATGCAATAATTTGAAAGCAAATAACAAACAACCAATAATACTACAGAAGTTATCTTAGCATCGTGCCGTTTGACAATCGTTGCAGAAAAAATTTTGACCACATACTGAAACGTAGTACATGGAACGGCCAATTTATAAGACTATCTACCTAAAAAAAAAAAAAATTTCGACTCCTATAAAGAACGCGAAGCATTTTTATCAGTACTTTTCAATTGAAGGCGAGCTAGTATTATATTATAGGCGAATTTAAGCGATAGCGCGAAATGATTGTGAATAGCGCAGTTGACGGTACGACTGAGTGCTTGAGATAGCGATTTTGGTTGGCGTAGATGATGACCAATTAGCGGCGGTCAGCAAGCAAAAGAGTTGACACGAATGATTTTGCTGGTAACAAAAAAAATGTAGGGAAGAATCTCATGAGGCTGTTAATGATGGATAAGAGATAATGGTGTGGTAGGTGAGGTGGTCGGCATGTTGCCCAGGTATGATAATGATGAGTTAAGAAGGGGAGGGAGATTATGATATGCTAACAAAGTTGTGCGAGGAGAAAGGAGTATATTTTGTAAATAGGTGGGATGAGTTTGAGGGGAGGATACAGCTGTATAAAAGAAATAGCTACATTTTAATGGATATAGTGTAAGTTAGAGAAACTGTTGCCACAAGAGAGAATGACTGAAGACAGTGTAAGACCTGAGAGAGAGCAAGTGGAGGTGTGGAAGAACAGGAGAGTAGGAAAGTTTGCGAATGAAAAGAGAATAAGACAGAAGGAACGCGTGGTGGACAGGGAAACGGGGAAGGTCAGGGGGACACTACAGGAAATGTGTAGATGACGGTTTCAAGAGTAGATGTGTGAGCATGCAAGTCATATGCCTTTTCCAGATCTACAAACTTAAATACAGATCTTTGTTATATTCCCATGATTTCCCAACTATCTGTCGTAAGGTGAAAATGACAGCCTCTATTTGGCCTGAATCCAGGTTGTTCTTCACCAAGCTTCTCAAGCATACTTTGCATAAACCTTACCAGGAACACTCAGAAGGGAAATGCTTCTCTAATTCTCACATTCAGTTTTAATTCCCTTTTTATATATGGGTACTATGAGAGCTCTACTCCAATCATCGGTAATTCGTCCCTCTGCCCAGGCCTTTTGAACTATACAGTGCAGCCACTGTAAGACTTTCATACCTCGATACCTGAGCATTTCTGGGCGAATGTCAAGTACTCCTGTTGCCTTTCCACATTTCATTCTTCTGATGGTTTCTTCTTCAGGTATGAGTGTTTCTTACCACTGTACTATCACTGCTTTGTTTCATTTAGCAATTTTTCGAAGTAATTACTCCATACCTCAAGGATATCTTTTTCTCCTGTTTTCATGTCACCTTTATCATCTCTAATTCCTTTTACAGCATACTCTTTCCTCCATTTCTGAGCATCTTCAACAACCTCCAGAATATCTTGCCACCTTCTTTATATTTATTATCTATGTTCTTACCAAAGTCCTCCCAAGACGATTGTTAGCTAGTTTTATACAGAATTTAGCTTTCTTACAGTTGTCTCTTTATTCTCTAAGAGCACAATCTGACTTATTTGGCAGGAACTTTTGATATGCTTTATTCTTTTCCTTCACTGCCTCTTTAACTTCCTGTGTCCACCATGGAGTTCTGATTTTTCTATCCTTGCAGACAACATCATCACATGCCTGTCTGGTTGAATCAATCAAGGTTTTCCACTGAATCTGTAACGTTTGGTTCATTTTTTCTTGAATAATATTTGTGTATTTTAATCTACAGTTCACATGTGAGAGCTGCTCAACTTTTATTCGCTTTAACACTTTCTTACATGTTCTTCTTTTCAATACGAAATTCAAATTTATCCTGCTCAAGACTAATAGTGATCACTTCCAATTTCAAATCCTCTGTACACTCTGGAGTCCTGCACCAGGGAGAAAACATCACTATTAACAATAACATAGTCTATGAGACTTTTCTTATTCCTTGCCTCTTCTCTCCATGTGGATTTAGGTGCACATTTTTATGTTGGAACATGGTGTTAGTAATAACCAGTCCATGTCCTGAGCAGAAATCCAACAGATATTTACCATTATTATTAGCTTTGCTCTTTTCTCCAAATTTTCCAAAAATATTTTTATATATCTGACAATCACTTCCTACTCTGCTATTTAAATCTCCAACAAGGACCAACTTTTCCTTTTTCATTGTGTCAGTTGCTTTTTCTAAAGCCTCAAAAGATTCCTCAACTTCTACCTTAGCAGAATCTTCTATGAGAAGATTCTGCCAATTACCAATTCTGATATTTGCCCACATCACTGTACTTGATATTGCTTGCCATGCAAGAAGATTAGTCTCGTATTTAGTGTTGAATACTATGGCTACTCCTTCTTTTCCTTGATTGTCATTGCCTGAATATAACATTTTGTATTTATTGCTCAGAAAGATCTCACCAGTTTTTGTCTTTTTTGTTTCAGTCACCCCTGTTATGTCGATCTGGTATTTATTCATTTCCTCAGCTAGCTCCATTTCATTGTCATTCAGGCTTCTTATGTTGATAGTACCGATCTTGACCTCTGGTGATGTTGTGTTGTGGTGAGTTTTAGGATTTGTTCCAGTAGCTGACTCTTCGCTGTTTGCCCTGGTTCCCTGACAAAAACAATGGGGGCCTTGTTTAACCGGACGACGCCCCAGCCAGCATGAAATTCTGTCATGTTGTACCATCATTTGAAATTTTGGTTTAAGCCAATAAGAATACAATTTGGTTGGCTAAATTCCAAATTGCCAGCCCATCCTCGTTTGGCTACTATCCATGTTGATACCTAACAGGGTGTACCATGAGATGAAGATTGGACATTAGGTCAGAAGCCCTGTTCGGTTCTCTGCATTCCTTTAAAGGCTATGTGGAGGTCCCCTCTCAGTTATATAACTTTGACCCTTAAGCACCCCGAAAAGTACTCATGCTGAATTAAATAAATTTTGCTGGTAATGTCATTAAACATTCTGACATTTTTCCTTGTATATAATTTCACTGAAGCAACGGTTCAGGACTAAACGCCAATTGTCTGTATGTGTACATGCGCGCGTGCTTTTAAACTTGAATAAATAATAATTACGTATTTCTATTGCTTTATTTATTTTATAATTTATAGCTTGAAAGATTTAAGTTTCTTCCTTAATGGTACTTCACTTCGAAATGATAAAGAGGTTTTCGTGCACCAGGGACCTCAGTACCTAATTTACTCGTAATGTAGGTACTCCCTAGCTGGGTATCCTATTCGGCAAGGCTGCGAGTTTTGCATAGTTACCTCACCAAGTAAAAATCTCTAACCCAGAAGCCTTAAACGGGAAATTCATCGGACAGAAATAATAGATTACGACCAGGTAAAGCTAAAGATAAGATTAAAAATCTCGGACATTCTAAAAAAGGTTGCTGCGTGGATTGTAAGAAGTATAACAACAAAATAATCGAAATCATGGAGCAAAAATATTAACACAGACAAGATAATTAACAGAAACAAGGGAAAAGAAAGAAAGAGAAGATATGTTATATAGCGGAGTAGACCAACTTATCAGAGCTTCGAGTAGCGTGTCCATTTTAATTGATGATAAATAGAAAAAATAAAATACAAAAATACACTTTTATAAATGATCAAATTAAAAAGAAATGGCATGTACACTGCTTTATGAGAGAATTTAGAGGAGAAAAAAAGAAAAAAAAAAACTTCCGAAATGCTACGCACTCGGTACAGTACGAACCAACGCTACTTAACTTGCTGTGTTGAGTATCATGCCAATACCATCTGGTACACCTGCTTTCACGCGTTCATTGTTTATTTAAAATTTCATCCGCTGTATCTTTTTTTTTATTGCCCTCATGTTAAATAACTTAATCGTTAATGATAAAATTTTTGCCTAAGTGATACGTTCTACATCTCTGTCTGAGTTACCCCTGTCCAGACTTCTGCAGGTCGGAAGTTGATACAAGTGTAAATTGAATTCTCAATCGACTGCTCACGTGCCATTATCTGAATATTTATATTTTTAGAGCAAGTGGGCGCAGATCGCCATTTGGGAAATGCTGATTTGGGTTAAAAGGTGTAATTTACTGTACAATTTAGCGATTGATACTTTGCTATAAATATTTTCATTCTTTACTGATGTTTTACGAAAACAAGGCCAGATCAAGTGATATAACCAGCACAATAACAAACATCAAGCAGTTTTCAATAAACAATTACTGAACACCAGCATGAAGTAAATATTATTATTACTCATATTATTACATGAAACCTCCAGGGAGTCCAAGGACTCATCGTGAGAGGGTACACCACTTCGCTAAACACATCTCATCCTTTCCACTACTATACGACACTACTACCATCAACGCCATCTATCGCCCGTCATCACCAACAAGACCAGTACTTTTTGTCTATAAATTGCGTGTGTTCTGAAGGCCGATTTGTCTGCACGCGGGATGCAAAATCCGAGTTTACGGGAGGGAAAAAACCCTGCTACCACCATATGAGATCGGCTAACTGATCTTCGACTGAAAAAGCTCATATAAGGATTCCCCTCGTCACGACGAGGCCGAACCCAGGTCTTTTCCAATCAAATGCCACTTGCGCTACGGTGGCTATATAATACCGTATTTCCCCGAAAATAAGACTTAACCGGAAAATAAGCCCTAGCATATTTTTTCAGGATGCTCATAATATAAGCCCTACCCCAAACATAAGCCTCAGTTAAGATCGCCAGCCAGACGGACGCATTTAGTACATCTGTTGCAACACACGACGGACGTATTGAATTATAAAATAATAATATTAATATATAATTAAATAATATTATTGACATTAATACTTAAAATAAATGATAATATAAATTATAAGTATTTGTAAATACCCAAGCGGGCGCCTTTGGACGAGAGGTAAACGCCTTTGTAAACAGATGAACTCTAACCTTATTGCCGAATGACCAATCGGAGTACAGACACAACGCACGAATAAAGTGCGCACTTGATAACGAACGGACGTGGTTGTGTCTAATATGAATCTTCATAATTCAATACGTCGTGTGTTGTAACGAACGTACTTAATGCACTCGTGTGAAATAAAGAAACGTTTACTGAATTTTGGTGGCTGCAGCTTTTCATCGCTTTTGTGTGGACCATCATTCTTAACTGTCAGTCATTTTTGTTGCCACTCCTGTCTCGTAAGGCTTCAATTAATACTCGATTTAATGGTAGATTTAAAGGGAATAATTTTTGACCCCCAGACAAGATGAGTGCAAAAAGAAAGACCTATTCCGTCGAGTACAAGAAAGGAACCGTGGAGGGCTCCTGGGGCAAGAATCTTACAGCTTTCTGCAAAGAGAAGAAGTTGGATCTCCGAATGGTTCCGAAAATTGCGAGCGGAGTACGATAACCTCAGTCAACAGGTGAACGAGGGAAATGCTAAGAAGCGCAAGTGTGGATCAGGTCGGCAACCATTATTTTCTGAGCTGGAAGACATCTGTGAATGGATTGCTGACAGGAGAGCAAAGGCTTTGGTTGTGTGCAGGGCTGATATTCAAGCATTTGCCCTTGCAATGGCACCACAGTTAGAAATATCCCCAGAAGAATTCAAAGCATCACAACACTGGTTGGATGGCTTCCTTCAGCGATATGAACTGTCTCTAAGAAGATCGACAACACTGTTCAAGCTGGAAGATACTAAAGCTATTAAACGTGCACTTGCATTCAAGTCCTTTGTTTATGGCATCGGCTTTTCTAAATACCAACTCTCCAACATGATTGCTATGGATGAAACTGCAGTGTTTATGGGCCAAGGATCTCAAACGACAATTGATCAGAGGGATGCCTCTTCAATCTACATTCCCTCCACTGGTTGCGAAAGTGCACGTGTTACCTGTATTTTGGCAATTCGTCTGGATGGAAAGAAAGCCCACCTCTAATCATCACTAAAGGCAAGAAAGATAATATTGAACGTGTCTCAGGCATTCTTGTTCTTGAAATCGAAAAAGCCTGGTGCACACAAGCAGTTATAAAGAAGTGGGTCGATTTAATGTTGCCACTTGTTTTGCGAGCTGCCCAAAGAGGTCTGCTACTCTGGGATTCAACCAGCACTCACCGCATGAAGAACTTCCTTGCAGAGAGAAGAAGAGATCAAATGATTCCTGCAGGAATGACTGCCTATCTCCAAACTCTTGATATTGCAATAAACAAGCCATTCAAGGACCATTTGCGCATGGGAATCAATGACTACATTGAAAATAGAATGGATAGAAATCAGCGTGGAAATTTTGTGAAGCCTAACCTGCAAGAGGTCGTGACTTGGGTGAAGAATTCATGGGATAAAATCACTGACAGCTGTGTTACCAATGCACTACGAGTAGACTACACGGACAAGAGGAGCTCGTTTAAGGAGAGCTCTATTGCTGGACATGAGAGATTGGTGCCAATGGTTCTACCGGAAATGGAGTCGCAAGAAATTCAGGCCGGAATTTGGGGTTTGGAGAGTTATGACGATGTTCCAGAAGAAGATGACATGACTGTATTGGAATAAATGTAGATTGCTGTACATGAAAAAATAAGACAACCACTGAAAATAAGCCCTAATGCGTATTATGGAGCAAAAATGAATATAAAATCCGGTCTTATTTTCGGCGAAATACGGTAGTAATAATATCTTAATTAAACAGAAACCAACATACTTTCCTCGTTTTACTAAGCAGCGTGCTTTTATTTAACTACAATAATAAACTAAACTGATTTTCTAGATATATTGTTGAACTATTATTTCTTTTCCTTCAAGGCGATGAAAACAATGCAATTTAATTTCATTTTGAACAGAACTGAAATATATCTTGAACGCGTTTATTATTTTCGGTTACACAACATGAACCAAGAAAAAATTCAGTTATCAAAAAACTCAATTATATTTATCACACCAATATTTAAATACTTAATTAAAATAGCAGGGACATTCTCCACTGTCTTAAAACAATATGAACAGATCCGGTTGTTTTGGAATACGGCAGAAGAAACTAAAACCATGAGGTCAGCGTATTAAGTCATCTTTTCGATGTTTAGGAGAAGGACTATCTTACTACACGAAAATTTGCATGTGAAAAATTAGCTATTGTAGCATAAGTTATCCAATTTGTAACAACTGAAGATAAAAGTATATATATTACAAAGAAACTTGCAATATCGTTGTAGCCAAAATCCTATTTCACTACAACAATCAACAACCACGAGGATGACACCGAACTAAATATTATGTGGAACAATAATCAAAACGCACCGAAAGCATCTCGTATATCTTATAGTCACTCGTAATCAACTCGAACATTTAAAATACAGGGGCTATCAAAATAATGGAAACACAAATTGATTGGAGAATTTTTTTTATTATTATTAATAAGTCGTATGCCCAACTCGGGCTGTTAGAACACCATGAATTCGACGTGGAACAGACTTCTACCTGAAAAAAATGTCCCAACTGTGCCAGTGATGCTGCAGGCAAAAAATGTGATCGAACCGTGGAGAACCGATTAGAAAATATATATATATAGTGGATGACCATTGGAGAAGTAGACCTAACCCCTCTCCCATGAGACCGTAAGGTCTACTACCAAGAAGCCTTCACCCACCCAGCGGGGAAAATGAAGGCTAAATAATATATATAACAGGGGCGAATATTCAGGGTGTGCTAGGTGCGCATCCATTGAATAGCAATATGACCAATATTGTATTCTTGCATTTATTCCTGGAAAAGACTTCCCTAATGGTTTCCTGGCTTCGCGTGATTCCTAAAAATAAACACAATGCTTCACAAAGAGGACACTTTTTGACGCCTAAACATTGCATCACATACGCGTTAATAGCCCGGGTGTGCTTTCAAAATGCATACACCTTTGCGCCCTTTGAAAAGATATAAAGAGGGCGTAGCGGGTCAATTTCTTAGAGTTCTAGTAAATTTAAACCGCACAGAAGGCGAGGCAGAGTGAACTCTGAGACGATAAGCATCTGGAGGATGTAATTGGTTATTGTGTCAACCAATCCAATTGAACGTTGTCATTTGTCACGAGTTGCTGTTTTTGTTTTCTGAGTTTCATCTGTTTTGCGCGCGTGAAGTGAACTGACGTGGTAGGCAAGTTTTTATATACAATATAGACAAGTTTTTAATATATAATTTTCGATAACTTTATAACTTTTTGCCCATATTTATGATGAGGAAACAGTATATTGTAGTCGAAGTAGGTAACCTCCTCTTCCAAATTTTACACCTCTGAGTAATTCAAATACAACAAATAAAATATGCCATTCTCCTTCATTATTGTTTTCTAATATACAGTACCTTAAAACAAACACGTCCTCCCCACTCTGCGCAGATTTATTTACAATTAATTGATAAATTAAGTATTCCGTTATTGTGCAATTAATTGCATTAGACCAACTAAGATGAGCACTGATGTGCTGCACACTCTTAAAACTTTCACACACCACTAAAAATGCAATCATACGACAAAATTCCGTGAATTTTGTAGCGCTGGTTTCGTAAGCCACAACAGCACACCCAACCGAAATGGACACTCGATGCCACTGATACACACACACAATCTACCAATAATTGTCTGGACATCCCTGTTATTTGAAGTTATTGAATATTCCAGTTTTGCTAATAACATAAAAACCGGTGTACAGATAGCAAGAAGCAGTATTTCATCGTAGCAGTTGAATATAGGTGGTATGACAACACGACGTGAACTCAGTGACTTCGTGAGAGGTGTCATCGTGGACTTCACATTGACACTCAATTGGAGCATCCAAAATTTAGTTGGCGATGTGATCGACATATACAAATGGAGTCGTTTTGGCATCACTAGTGCAGGAAAACACCCGGGGCGGCTGCCAAAATGACTGACAGGAAGGTGTTAAAATGAGTGACACGCAAAAACCAGTTACAACCGACACAAACCATCCTAGATGAGTTCCAGAACGCCATGGTGAGTACTAATACTGTACGAAAAAACTCCATTTACCGGACTTCCAGGAAAGAGCAGTGGCACACAAGCCGAACATCAAAACAATGAACAATGAGGCTCATCTGGCCAAGTGCAAAAAGCATGTGAACTGGACAATTGACCAGTGGAAAATGGTACCGTGGGCCGATGAATCAAGGCTCACCTGATTCCAGTCTGATGGCTGGGTGTGGAGGCACACTGTTAACAAGGATTCATCCTTGTTACCAGTGTGTTGTACCCACAATAAAATTTGGTGGTAGCGGAGTAATGGTGTGGGCTGCATTCAGTTGGTTTGGAGTAGGACCACGAGTCGTTGTCCATAGTTCCATGAAGGCAGCTCAGTACCTTGATATTCTGGATAATCGGGTGTTGCCTACACTGTAGAGTTTTTATGAAACGGACCCATGTTACTATCAAGACAATGCCCATGCCATAAAGCTGCAGCTGTTATGGAATGGTATGAAGAGATGGTTTTTAAACGACTGCCCTGTTATGCACAGAGTCCTGACCTCAACCCCATCGATTACCTGTGGGACGAATTGGAGCGGCGATTCAGGTCCAGAGCAACATGTCCTCGATCCGTCACTGAACGCAGTGCATGCTTGGATGGAGGAATGGAGAAAAATTCAAGCTGATGTCTGTTGCACATTGGTGGAAAACCTCCTTCAAAGCGTGCAGGAGGTGACCAAAACCAAAAGTGGACACACCCAATATTAGGGTTCGCCTGCTGGTATCAACTGTAAATTACTACAGTGTCTGGAGGATTATTAATATTTATCTGAAGAGATTCTCTTAGAAGGTAATCCCATTTATAGAAACCAAATTAGTTTCCATGTTCTGTGAGAAATCATTGATAAATATCTGCATTACTTAGAAAGAACTAACGAGGTCGGGGTGGCGAACCCGTGGTACGAACCAAATTTTTTGAACACACAGAGTTCAGAGCCCTCTAGAAAATCTTTCAACTTCGAAACACATCACATCAGGAACTCGATCCACCTTGAGTCAAGACCCGAGCCCGCATGTTCTCTCTTCGAGGCTGTAGTGGTGTCACACGATTCAATTGGGAGCAGTATTCATGAAGTGATTTGCTTGAAGTTGGCGTAGTGAGACGTACTGAAGAAACTGTGACAAAATTTAATTTGTTTCTTTTTGTGCAGGATTTTATTTAAGTACAGTACCTTTATTTTTATTATAGCATGTTTTTTTAGTGCTTCCTCCGTTTTCTATTTTTTTTTTTTTTCAATCTCCTGTCTAGATTCTGTTTCCGAACATTTTTTGTTAAAAATTCGTCGAATAATGAACTATAAGGCATGTGGAAGGAAAATGTGTGTGGCAAATTTTCGTTTTGCTTTGAGAGGGATATACCTTTCAGGTCACTTATATACTGTAAACTACTGTTTATGCGACTTTGTTCGGAAAGCGATTTTTTTGCTGGGCGATATGAAGGATCGTTAACTAGCTATACATTGCAGTAAATGATATCCACTGAGGCAGATATAGTAGAGATGTTAAATGAACATTTCATAAATGTTATTCATCCTCGTGAAAATAACATCCGGCAGAACTTGAAGTCAATGGGGAGGGAGGAAGAACACTGATGGTGAGTGAGTTGGGGGGGGTACACATGAGAAATTGAGTATAAACTATATCAATCAGCATGCAGAATTTGTTGATATATCACCGTGTGTCTTGAGGCATTCCCTTTGATGAAAATCATGGGTTTACTAAAAGAAAATCGTGTTTCAAATAACAGCAGAGCCTGTGTAGCTCAGTGGATGTGGCGTTTGCACACCACGGCGCTTGACCGCACGAAGGAAGACTTGGTTTCGAGTCTAGTCGCGACTACAGGAAATTTTTCTAAGCCTTTTTTCGACCGGTTCCCGAGTTAGTCGATCTCTGGCACGGGCAAGCAGGTTTTTCTTCCCGGAAACTCGGGTTTTTCATCTTGTAAACTCAAGAAAATCGACCGTAGAACCCACATTATTTCAGACATTAAATATATTGTGTTAGGGTTAGGGACCACGAGATGGCGGCACATTTGAGCCGTCTCTCTTCACTGTGTACCGCTTAATTAGTGATAGCCTTGGGCCATCTATCTCTGATTGGTACCAGTGGAGATTGAACTGCCCACTCAGTCTCCAAAAGTTAGATAGGGCTAAATGGCCTCATCTACTCCCCGTATACGGAAATAAAAAGGCGTTAGCTGATTTTTTTTATTATTATAACAGCAAGACAGGTGAATTGGGAAAACGGGATGCGTACACCGATTTTGCTACATCCTTTGATAGATTGCTAAATAACAACCTGGTATTTAAAGTGGAACAGATGGGATTGGGTAATACAGTACATTAGTGCACTCGACTGGAGATTGGCTGTCCGATAAGTATCGGCAAGTTGGGTATGGGGGGGGGGGGTACGAGTCACTAGTGGTGTGGCCCAAGGACTAGTTGGACATAACAAGCTGTACGAGGACTGAAAAGTTCTGATAAACACCTAGAACAAAAATCATATTCAAGCAACTGATATAAGCCACAAAGAAGAACATATCTTAAAACCCTTTAACACCCATATTTCCTCAAATCTTAATTATTTATTATTTCGGATATGTAAGAAGACATGTTAGAAGTTTTGAAGAAATTCGAAGACACAGAGGTGCGGGATCAAATTTTTCGTGCTGCAAGAAAGGTCTGCTACTGAGATTCAACAAACTTTGTGTGAGACTTTAGGGGACTGTTCCCAGTATAACCAACAATTGCTAGATGGATGGCTAAGTTAAAAACTGGGCATCCTGAGACACAGATGCTCCCAGGTCAGGGAGACCTTCCACAGCGGTCACACCTGAAAACATCGATGAAGTGCATGCCGTGATCCTTGATGAACAAATTATTATTATTACGGGCAGCTCCAAGGAGTCCTTAGACTCATCGAGGGAATACCAACCAAAAGCATCGCAAAGACTCTATAGATATTCAAGGAACGAGTCGCGGTAATTATCCACCAAAATTTGAACATGCAGAAACTCTCAGCGAAGTGGATCCTGAAAGGTTTGAATGCCGACCAAAACAGAAAACGTGTACTGTCATCTCAAGGGATTTTTGATCAATTTGAGAAATTAGGTGCAAATTTTTTGGCTCGTATTCTGACTGTTGATGAAACATGGCTTCGTCACTATGAACCAGAGAACATACAGTCGATGGAGTGGAGACACCAAGGTTCTCCATGGCCAAAGACGCTTCGAACCAAAAAGTCAGCATGGAAGGTTCTTGCCATTGTGTTTTGGGATATGGATGGTATAATCCTTACGAAGTACCTCAAAAAAGGTGAAAGTGTTACAGCAGCTCTGAAGTAATTGAAGGAGGTACTGAAAAATGGGATTGAGCAGAGGATGTCGCTTTTTCAGGATAACGCACCTGCTTATGAAACCAAACAGACAATACAGAACTTGGGCTTTCACTGTCTCCCTCACCCACCATATTCGCATAATACATTATTAGTCTCTTGACTGAAAGTGTTAGAAGCACATTTCAAAACATAGAATGAGTAAAATAATTCCAACATTACGATTTTAAAATTTAACTGTTTGATGGAATGACATTGTTTTCTTGTAAAAGTCCGAATTTTACATAAGTGGACTGTAATTATTATTGGCACAAATTGTAGGAAAATTGCATCAATTGCCACCGATACATTTCTGAAGGCTTGTATTTCGCACTTAACAATCGCGTTTACCAAAATTCACGGTGCTTGCGCTTGCATTTAAAAAATGCAGTATACCGAGAAGTAAATCTAGGTCAGTTTCGCAGAAAAGAACCGCTTTTGTGTAATTTTATGTTAGTGTTGACTGCCATATGTCAGCATCTAATTGACATTATTCAGAAGTGGGGAAAATGTACTTTTTGAAATCTTTTGTCGGCAAATTCAGGATTTTTCTTCCATTACATTTCACACCAGATGTTATTTTAGTTATTAGCAATGAACCTTTCACTTCCCTCATTTATATGTAATACTTAAACACCATTAATTCAATATGAAATTATGAATGAAAATATGAAACTTAATTATGAAAAGCTCAGGAAACAGCTTGCGATAATAAATTGGGAAAAGGAACTGGATGGAAAGGATATCAATGCTGCTTGGGCCCTACTCAAGAACTATGCGGTGGAAGCAATATCAGAATGTATTCCAAAGGTTAAGAGAGTAAATAGAGCAGGTGTGAAATGGATGAATCAAGCGATAAGGTATGCAATCTGGAAGAAGAAGGTATAATGGAAGAAACACAAGGCATTCAAATAATAAATTGGGAAAAGGAACTGGATGGAAAGGATATCAATGCTGCTTGGGCCCTACTCAAGAACTATGCGGTGGAAGCAATATCAGAATGTATTCCAAAGGTTAAGAGAGTAAATAGAGCAGGTGTGAAATGGATGAATCAAGAGATAAGGTATGCAATCTGGAAGAAGAAGAAGGTATAATGGAAGAAACACAAGATGAGTTGCATGAGAAGGCGAGGGAGGTGACTCGCTTGATAAGGGTAGCAAAGGTGTGGTACGAGCAGCAGTTAGCTAAAGTGACCAAAAAAAAAAAAAAATACTAAGAACTTTTTTCGATATGTGGCCAGTAGAAGAAAGAATGATTGTGGAAGGATGCGATTGATTGGTGAAAACGCAGTAATGAAATGATAACTATATCCTATAGTTGAGATATTTAATGATCAATTTATAAAAAGGTATTTCATTCTTATGAATGTGACATCATGCAGAACTTAACAGTTCCTCCTCCTCTTAAGTGAACAGGATGTTTACGACGAATTGAATAGACTCGATGTAATAAGGCTGTGGGACTTGATGCTATTTCACCACGTGTCTTGAGAGAATGTGCCAGAGAGTTAACAACAGCTTTTACATATCTTTTCAACATAAATCTTTCACTGGGTCAAGTTCCAAATGAGTGGAAAGAAGGTAAAATTGTTCCAATTCATAAGGGAGGTGATAAGAGTAGGGCTTTGAATTATAGACCAGTCTGTGTGTCTGGATTTTGGTTCAAGTATTAGGGAAGTAAGTTAGGACCAAGATTCAGAATAGGGCTGACAACAGGAAAATACTCTTTAGCAGCCAGCATGGATTTACTAAAGGAAGATCGTGCTTTAGCAATCTGCTTACTTTTTATAATAAAGTGACAGATACGTTTGATAAGGGTGCAGCTTATACAGTGGTATATTTAGATTAAGCAAACGCGTTTGATAAATTGCCACATGACAAGCTGGTAATTAAATTGGAACTGATGGGGCTGAACAGTAGATTAGTTCGCTGGCTTGGCTGTCTGATAAGTATTAGACAGTTGTCTATGGAGGAGCGATGTCAGAAGAGGAGTCACTAGTGGTATACCCCAATGGTCTGTTTTGGGTACATTGCTGTTTAATTTGTATGTAAGTGATATTTGGAGAGGTCCGAATGGTGATATGCATTTCTTTGCAGATGATGCAAAATTGGGGAGAGCTATCAGAAGTACAGCGGATGCTGCAGCTTTGCAATCCTCGAATACACTGGCTGAATGGGTAAATGGGTGGGGATGTCAATTCAATGTTGCAAAGTGTAAAGTTTTGAAATCTGGGTAGAAGAGATGTGATGTAGAGTGCACAATCGGTGTAAATACCTTGGAAGAGGTAGAGCAGATGAGAGATCTGCGAGTGACTGTGGACAAGGACCTAAAATTTCAGGGACGTGTTTCTAAAATTGTAAGGACAGCACAGCGGATAATGGAAATGATGCGGAGGACACTGAATTATAGAATTATGGATGTTACTATTCTTTTGTATTAGACTTTGATCAGGCCATATATGGATTACTGTACACATATTTGGTCACCTGATTTTCCAAAAAAGATGAAGATTTATTGGAAAAAGTTCACAGACGATTGACTACGGTGGTTTCTGGAATGATGGGAATGAAGACAGATTGACAAAATGCAATTTGCAGAAATTGGTGGATAGAAGGAGGAGAGGGGATTTGATCAAGACATATAAGCTGTTAAGAGGTTATTAGCAGATTAATGTCGGGAAGGTTTTGCACAGAATGGGTGAGGATAGCAGGAGAAGAGGTCATCCCTGGAAGCTGTATAAGAAGGGAGTGAGGAGCAGGATTTTTGCATGGAGAGAGTGGTGAGTGATTGGAATGTATTACCAGAGAGTGTGGTGAGCGTAGAGACAGTGAATATATTTAAGGTGCGGTATGATAAACTGTGCTTATAACAGTGGATCTCCCATGATGAATCTTTGACTCCATGGAGGTTTTTATAATAATAATAATAATAATTTATTAAGTGAAATGTGTGAATTTCAACCCAAGTGTTATTGTTGAAAGGAAGGTATGAAATAGAAAAAAAAAGTTGATTCGGTCTTAGCATATTTACGCGGTAGATATTTACATAGGGAAAGACGTTTAGCTTCTGGTCAAATGATATAAAACCACGTAATCAACTCGAAAACTCCAAAACAGAAAAATCAACTTTAAGAAACATCTCATCTAGAAAATAAAAAAAACTACAAAAAACATGGGTGCGAATGTATAAAAAAAAAAAAGAAAAAAAAAAAAAAAGAAACCACTCCTCCATTTTTAACTTATTTTCTACAAAACTACAGAAACTGAGAAGAGAAAAATTCTACACCACCTCATTTAATGAAACTGCTGAAAATGACTTCAGCATCCTACTTTTATCGAGGCTGCCAAGAGCCTTTATCAGAGCGTTTCACTTGAAAGTGAGTTAGCCTGTCTCATGCAAGGATGGAAGGAAAATCTTCCATCCTCGCATGAGACAGGCTAAAAAGTTTTTACAAGTTTTACACATTTTTGCAAGTTTTTTTTTTTTTTTTTTTTTTTTTTTTAACTAAAAACAGGCTAAAAACAAGTTTTTCTATTCGGTTCACTTGTTTTTCGGCAAGGCTGAAAAACAAGTGAACCGAATAGAAAAACACACACAGTGATTTAAGGCCAGTTGATTCGGCCCGAATTCAAAACAACTGAACCCAATCTCATTTTTCTTGCGTGCTGTGTTTTCTAACTGGGATCCGCCGACCACTGGCATCCGTCAGCAGTTCGAATGCGACTTCCAATCGCTGCTCGTCTAAATATAACAATAGATGAGCATGATTCAAAAAGCTTTGTAAGTTTGTTTGTTTTTTCTGATACTTTATTCATCATTCCTGTTTTATTATTTTCCGAGGGAACTTTTTTTTTTTAACAAACAGCATCGATCACCTCTACAAAACCCAGAAATGTAGCCACCTGTATACTCATCAGTATTCCTACTTTAATCCTCACCTTATTAACTGAAATTACTTGCCTACGAGGAAATTTTGCGAGATATTTTGTCGTTCAGGAATAAGAGAAGCAAGAGTAAATAAGTGAAACATAATTGAAAAAACTTCAGGAATGATGATTTTTTTTTTCAAGTTTTCCAATATTTTTACTCTGAATTCCTGTATATTTTATTATTATATTCTGAGAAATCCTTTACATCAAAGGATTAATTAAAATATTATTATTAGTAGTAGTTGTAGTAGGTACATTAATGACGTTCATAACCTGGCCACACGAAGTCAAATATACAGGGTGTTCGGGATAAATTTGACAGTTTCGTAAGGAAAAAGAAAATCTTCTTTGTATCTATTAAATTTAATGAATTGACAAAAAAACATTACAGGCAGAGTTAATTACAATACTATCAACAAGATTTACTCAAAATAACCACCATTAGCATCGATCACAGCTTCAATTCTGCTTCGGAACCTCGAACAAGCTGATGCTACAGTCTCCCTGGGAAGGGCCGCAAAAACTGTTTTAATTTTATCCATTAACTGGGCTTTTGTATTACTGGAAGTGCGATTGGTGTCTTTTTCAACTGCGCCCCATACAAAATAATCCATGGGGTTAAGGTCTGGGGAGTTTGGAGGCCAAACATTTGGACTGGTGAAGTCGTAGAAATTTTCAGACAACCATTTTTGACTTTTCCCAGAGGTGTGGCAAGGGGCCGAATCCTGCTGCCATACATACGGCCTACCATTGGCTACCCTTGTTATCCAGGGCTTGACTACAGTTAGCAACTCCACGAACAAAGCCCGAATTCCAATGCCAGGGTTCTTCAACACCTGTTCCTGCAGATTTGCGAGGAATTCTGCTGTACGAACGCAATCAGATCGTCTGCTAGGGATCTTTCTTCTTGCTACATCCTCGTAGTCACCATTGCAAGTCTCTAGTTCATGCCTGATTGTTTTTACTGTATTCAGGGAGCATTGGGCAGCAGTCGTAATATCCTTATTTTGATGGCGGGCACGAATCATCATGATACAAGTTATTCTCTTCCATGATTCAGGTGGGTTCCAGCTATCCATCCTTTCTGACATCTTGTATATGAATGAAGAAGGGTCCAAACTTTTAAATGAAGAGAAGTGTGTGTTAATACATGTAACTTACGGAAAAATATACTTAATTATAAATATGTCAAATTTATCACGAACACCCTGTATCAGTACGGATGACACTACGCTACTAGCAGTCCACACAGACATCAACATGGCTCTCTCCAAAGCACAAGATCTAAATGAAATCACAACTTACTTCTACCAAAACTCAGTTATAGTCAACGGCACCAAGATACAGATGCTAATTATACATAATCCGAGAATCATGCGACCCGCACCACTCTCACACATTCCACTGCATCAACAACAAAAATAGCAAATCTCAACTCAGGTACGGTGTATACCGTACCTGAGTAGAGATTTGCAGTCTACACAAACACATCAAACAGCCACCTAACAAAATTAGAAACATTACACAGGAAAATTGTTTCAATAGTGTTTTGGAGGCTTTAGATACAACAGAAAATACCCGATCCACTGTGGCGATACACAGAATCCTGAGCATAAAAAATCTGAAACACTACACAATGTTACTAAAGAATTACTTCAACATCGCCTATCATAACAACGGAGAAACATATCGCATAACACGACCCACAACAACTCTTTACATCCCTAGACCCTTATAAAAAAACTGATATGGTTCTTTTGTGAGATCACATCTGATACCCACGCTACTCAACAACCCACCAAGAAATTTAAAACACATAGACAACTATAGAACATTAAAACAAGAACTCTGGAAGCTATACCAACGTGGTTAATATAACTTTAACACTTATATACACCTCACAAATAATCAGAATTCAATGCCTACATTCCATCCATAAACAGTACCAAACAACATAAATAGTGAAGGCTAATCCCACTCTCTTCATAAAAGCTAACCCTAGCTTCGAAGTAGGCGGGATCATCCTGCCTCGGTCAACTAATCCTCATAATCATAGACTGCAAATTACTGTAATGTATATGCCAATACCATGTATAATAATAAATGATGATACTGATATGGGAAAAAAAATGTATATATTTATTCAAAGAAAAATATATTAAAAGCAATTAAGATTAGAACTGTGTACAGTATTTTGTACAGAGCAGAAAATGCAATGTTTTAATTGATATATGTAAATACTCCGTATGATAATAATAAAAATATTGTAATAAAAAAAGCAGTAGGTGTATTATTAGTAGTAGCAGCAGTACGTGCATTATTATTGTTAGCAGTAGTAGTAGTAATAATAATGATGATGATTAATGCTATTCCCCCTCAACCTAAATGATTGGTGGGATAGCAATGCTACTTTACTACGGAATAATTATAGAACATATGGTTTCTTATTGACTTTCTTGTCCGACAACTGTTTCATGTCTGTGGATAAGTGTGTTGGGAGTGATTTGCCTGTTTCCCGGAGGAAAAGCCCGGGTCTTTCTAACTAAAGGGGCTTCGTTTACAGCGACTGAACTACGAAGACTCCATTATTATTATTATCATTACTAGCAGTAATATGAGAAGTCAATACAGTAATTATTACGAGATGAATTTTACTCAGTTTCAGTACTTGAAACTTTTACGATCCAGTTCAACTAATTCGGGGTTACAAAGAAACAACGTGTCGAAATTATGCATTACAAAAACTCTCTGACTTAGCGGAATTAGTAGAAGTTGCCAGAGCAAGAAGCTGTTTGCACGGTTCAGTTTTTGTTTTAAATGGATCACTTTTATCATAACATTTTCGTAAAAGTTCCGAAATGATATTGGCAACTCCGCTCTGGCTGGATGAAATTTTACAGTTAAGATATATATATTCAAGTTTTAATTTCAGTCTGACTATTGTTGTCGTGACAAACTTTGGTAGAACGAAATTTGTTCTCTACAGATAAATCGCTATATGCACAATGAAGCAGGATGTACACTTATACAAAACGTTCTTCCAAAATGCAATAAAATAATTACTACGTTTCAATGACCTCTTCCATAGGTTGTTTATATCTTGAGTAACGTTGGTATTATTACCGAACACTTTTGAACAGTGGTTTGCAAGAAAAATGACTTTTCGATGAATTATGAAAGATTCATCGAAAATTTTTCGGTGAATTGTTTATTCGGCGAATTGCTTTTTCGATGAATTTTCATGGAACCGTAAATCCTAAGGATACTCAAAACCTATTAGTAAATCAAATATTTAAATCTTTTCCTGATATTATAATGCCACAAGAGACAAAAATTTGTTCTATAGAACCCGTACAACAATTAAAAAAAAAAAGTACAACTGTCCATTATATCCTAATTTGCAAATAAAAATAAAAGGGGTGGTTTAATGACATTAATAAAACGTAACCTGGACATTCAGTTACTTTCTCATGAGATACTCATAAAGTGTTAGAAGTTGATACAGTGTTGGAAAACAAAGTATGAAATCCCATTAATGCAGTCATTCTCAACCCATGGGGGCGCGAAGAAAGTGGAAATCAAAGGAAAAACTACTTTATTGAAACAAAAGCATTTAATGAAACATTTATTGACACAAAAACATAAAATACACTCTGAAAATAAAATAATAAAATGTATAAAATCCACTATATTGAATAAACTAGTTACGCTTACGAGAATATATCAATATTGCAAAATATACCGAGCAACTAATTAAAACTAAACAATAACAATGAATCTAAAAATTAATGACTTGCTTGGTGTTGCGGAGCAAAACTTTTCATATGATGGTGATACATTGGAAATTGACACTCTTAGTTCTCTTTCTATACATATTTAACTGAGATCTATATTTTGTTTTTAAGGCAGCCACTGCAGAAAACCAGATTTCACAAAGATAAGATGTTGGAAATGGCAAAAGTGCACGAAAAGCTCTTGACTTTAGTGCAGAAGATTTATCATCAACACCGGCCCAAAAAAACAGCGTTTTCGATGCAAATTGTCTTTTGATTTCGCCGCTTGACGTGAAGTCTATACATTGTTCCTCTTCTTCAATTGAGAAATCTTCAGGGATAATTTGAAATCGGTTTCTAACCCATTCGTACATTGCCATTACGTTGTCATCAGTTATAAAATAATTTCCAAAATTCTTCGTCAACATTGTTAAATGATTTTCAATAGTTGCAAATAAGACCTATGTGTTGCTCTTCTGCTTTATTAGGTTTTGATAAATTCATCTCCATTTGCAAACATTTCTAATTTTTGTTGCTTTACCTTTTTGTTCCATAACTTTTTTTTTTTTTTTTACAAAAAGCTTTAACTTTGTCACTCATCTCGAAGATATGTGTATTTTTTCCTTGGAGTTGCACGTTTAATATATTTAGTTTCTCGAATTTGTCCACCGAGTAGCTCAATTTCATCACAAATAAGTGGTCTCTAAACTTCTCTGCTTCTTCCTAATTTTCCTCTTCCAAGAAGATTGCTATTTCGTCTCTTAATTCGTAAACACACTCCCTGTGATAATCATCTTGTCTCGCAGTAAAATAGTAACGCTGAATGTTCCGCTCCAGCCATGTCTTTGCAAAGTTCAGAAAACAGTCTTGATTTCAAGGGCCACATTTTTATATAATTCACCACGTTTATAACTGTTGTTAACACAATGTTTACACCAGGACTCATTTCCTTTGCAACAAAAACGTCTGTATGAATCATGCAATGTGTCTAAATACACTGTGGGGATTTTTCCCTCACAAGGGCTTGTAAACGCTTGAGTTATACCTTCCAGATATAACTCAAGCATCATCAGTGCAAATTCCAACACAATTTTCAAACTGTATGTTTGCCTTACATATAAAATCGTCCAATATTTTGAACAATTCAGGTGCTCTTCTTTCTATTGATTTAGAAAATAACTTTTCAACTGCTGATAATCCATCGCAAAATCGAACATAAGTAATTAATCCTTGTTGCTATCTGTTGCCTCGTCAAGCTGAATTGAGAATAATTGGTCACAAAGCTTCGACAAAAGTTGTTGCTGCATATCTTCACATATATCACCAATTCACAGAGCAACAGTATCATTTGATAGAGGTACGCGGTGTAGTTGTTTAGTAAAACGTTCTCCAAGCATAGTTTCCACAATGTCAATCAGCTGGCAGAATTAGGTCTTCTCCGATAGTGTGAGGCTTTTTGCACCTAACTATTTTATATGCTACTATGTAAGACGCTAATAAAGCTTTTTGATTTACATACAAAGCTTTTTTTAATGCTAGAATTTTGCTTTTCAAAAAGTTCAGTTTGACAGCAAAGACCTTTCGAGGTTTGTTAACATACTCCTTATGAAGTGTCTCAAGTTTATTCGGTTTCATGCCATCAGCCGCCAAAATTTTCGAACAAAACACACAGTGGTCTTTCTTCATGATTGTAAAATCGAAATCTATAAATATTCTGCTGCGTACTTTCTTGATTTTAATTTCGAAGTGATATTCTGTGAACTTGAATCTGTTGACGTCGCCGCTCCACAGTCGTCAGATGCCCCGCTTACGTCCAATTAAAAATTTATCCATTTTTCTACACTAGAAAAGATTGTTTTTATACCGTGTATTACAGTCGTTGAGAATAGGAGTAAAATGACGCCGACCATAGACTTCTCACTGTTGCAGTGTTACTGCCGTCTTGCCATTTTAAGCCTTATTTATACTCGCAGAAACATTTCCAGAACATTCGAGACTTCCTGTGATGAAATCGCGAATGTTTTCGAAAGGCCAATACGATTCAACGGTCTGTGCGGTGATACCAGATCTATACAATTTTCGAAAGATTTGATTACGTATTTAAATTTTTATGAGTATTTAAAATTTTTTTATTAATTCCTAGGTTTTTTTGTTTGTTTGTTTTTCCAACTGTTATGGGTTTTGTCAGTGTCTCATCAAAATAATTACAAGGGGGCAGGTGGGGCCGCCACAAAAACTAATATCAAAAAATGGGGAGCACATGAGGCTGAGAAACACTGCATTAATGTATATAGGTCAACAAAACCTAAAGAAAAAAACGTTTTGGGAACAAATAAAACATATGTTGCACAAAAAAATATTGTCAATAGTACAGGGAACATGAATTTCATAGAAAATGAGATAAAAGACCAAGAAAAAAAACAGAATTATCAGAAAATGACTGCATTAGTATCTGTAAAGACTGCAGACTTACTAATCGGTTCAGGTTTTTATATCCGATGAAAACCAAATTCATCCACATTCTACCCTGTCGAGATGTAAGTGTTAAAAGCCTTATTAGACATACTCCTATCGTCTTCAGTAATCACCACACGGTAGAGGGCAAACTTCAGTTTTCCTAAATATATTATTCATTAATCGGAACTTTTCCTTACGGAAATTCAATCAAAGCCTAACCGAGGAAAGTGAAAAATAACAGCTGAAGCAGAGAAACTTAAAAATGCAATAAGGCATGGGGAATGTTTAAACTAAATAGGAAGTAGAAAAAGAACCAGCAGAACAGAGAACAGGAAGTAGATCTAAAAATAAAAATTATGTAGCCTATACTACTCAGACAGAACAAAACGGACAAGTAAAAACAGAAATAATAACATTATTTTACGACATTTCCACAGATTTCCACAGTAAACTACATGAAAAGAGTTGCTCCATTGCTAAATTTCCTAGCAACCGTTTTTCTTCCAGATAATACGTTATCTGTCAAGAAGCCAATATTATCCAAAATTATATTTCTCTTTTCTAAGGAAAGTATTACTGTTTCAATACATGTAGTAACAAAAAACAAAAACAGTATCTGAGTGTTGGATGCATTTTTCTAAAATTTCAACTCAACTTACTTTTTAGTCTTCATTTTTTTTGTGTTCATTTACATATTTTTAATAAGTAAAAAGTATTCGTGCTTTTTAATTAAAAAGCGATATTTCCGAGTAGTAGGTTAATACATAATGAATGGACTTTTCTTTTCCTCTAAACATTTCCATCTAACTACTTTACTGTGTTTCGGAATGTAGAATTAAAATTTAACAAACAGATATTTTTAACGTATTCAGTTTTAGCCATTTCAGCTAGTTTATTATTATTATTATTATTATAAACCTCCATGGAGTGAAAGACTCATCATGAGAGGTCCACTGTTATACGCACAGTTTATCATACCTCACCTTAAATATATTCACTGTCTCTGCGCTCGCCACACTCTCGGGCAATGCATTCCAATCACTCACCACTCTCTCCATGCAAAAATCCTGCTCCTCACTCCCTTGCTCGCACCTTCCTTATAGAGCTTCCAATTGCTTGCTCACAACTCCCCACCATTAATCTGGTAATACCCTTTGCACCAATTTCTGCAAAGTACATTTTGTCAATCTGTCTTCATTCCCATCATTCCGGAAACCACCATAGTCAATTGTCTCTCAACTTTTTCCAATAAATCTTCATCTTTTTGAAAATCAGGTGATGACCAAATCTGTGCAATAATCCATATGTGGCCTGATCAGAGCCTTACACAAAGGGATCCTTACTTCTACAAGTCAGTGCTCACTGCATCATTCCCATTATCCGCTGTGCCGTCCTCACAATTTTAGCAACACGTCCCTGAAATTTTAGGTCCTTGTCCACAGATAACTCATCTCATCTACCTGTTCCAAGGTATTTCCACCGATTGTGCACTCTACATTCCATCTCTGCTTCCCAAATTTAAAAACTTTTCACTTTGCAATACTGAATTGACATCCCCACTCTTTTACCCATTCAGCAAATGTATTCAAGTCCTCTTGGAAAACCAGAGCATCTACTCTACAGCTGATAGCTCCCCCAAACTTTGAACTCTCCTGCAAACAACTGCAAATCACCTGTTTGCTACAGGTGATTTGCAGTTGTAGGACACAGTTGCAGTTGTAGGACTACAGACATAGGACACACCAGGAGGCATGGGACCAACCACCTTATCCTTGAGAAGGTCACAGTTGTGAAGTCCATAGCTAAAGAACTTCAGTGAAAAAGCTCAAGACAAAAGCCAACTGAGACAAAATTGCATTGTAAAAATTGCAAAATATTTAAAAATAACAGGTGTAATTAACTCTATATTTAAACCAAACCTAGTTCAAAAACAATCCAGACTAAAAGTAGACAATACATTAGCCCTACCGGTCTTAATGTATGGAAGCGAAATCTGGACAATAAAACAAAAAGACAAACAAAGATTAACAACAGCAGAAATGAAGTTTATGAGAAAAACTGCAAAGTATACCCTATTTGATCACAAAAGAAACGAAGAAATTATGAAAGAATTAAAGTAGGAATGAGTAATAGAAAAAATTAAAAAATATAAACATAAATGGATGGAACACGTTCAAAGAATGAAAACAGAAAGATTACCAAAACAAGCCTTAAAGTACAAGCCATTAGGAAGAAGAAAACCAGGACGTCCTCTTAAACGATGGCTTCTAAGGCCGGAACAGGCCATGCTAGGCCTAAATTCTTGATACGCATGATGATGTCTAAAGAAATATGGTCAGCCTATTCATAAGTGAGTTCTTAATGTCCATTGCTTTGGTGCTTTCTAACTGAATTAAATCAAAGAATAGTGTTGTAACATCACCACCATTTATTGCACCCTGTATGTACACTGGCAGAACAATTTGATTAGATAAGGATGTACTTTCACCCAGAATAGTACAAATTTTGGTTCTATGGTTTATAATGCTGTCCGCAATTTTGTGTTTCATTTGTTTTGCAATATGATTCACTATCTCAGTGCGTATCACATTACTATAAAGCACGTCCCACATCTAGTCCATTAAGAATCTGAAGATCAATTAATTTTGGATGATCTACAAAAGGATGATTATGCTTTGCAATATGATACGCAGTGCGAAACACACGGCACGTGATTTCGTGAGCTAAAGAGTTCTGTTCTTCTACAATGTGTCGCAACGAATTCTCACCTTCACTTCTAACAATTGCTTCTGCATTCTCTGGGTTCGTCAATTTTCTTTCCGAGTTGCTTTTGTTGGCATTGTTGAGACCCTTCCCCTTTAGTACGTATTAATCCATTTATCCACCCTGATGCTAAGTGGATACCCCTGATGCGAAGAACTTGCACCTAGGGTCTGTACCTCTGCGCGTGTTATACACCCCGAACCTCCGTCCTTACAAAACCGTCTTTATTTACCAGTGAATGCTCTCCACTGGTCGAGTGTCCAGCAAGTCGGCAAATCTTTTCTTTTGTTCAACGCATTAATATTATCGCTTCGCAACTGATGGGAATCCTGTGATTCTGTGGATTCGTTACAGACTTCTTTCTTTCCGAAACCACCCACAAACTGTCATTACAAACTCGTTTTGTATTATCGCTGTCATCCGAGCTATTTTTCCGTTTAAAGAAGGTATTAATGTACTTACCCATAATTGAAATAGTAGGCCTACGTAAACACAAAAATATTACACGATTTTCGTTGTGCTTCTCACAATCGCGAGCTCTGATAAACAACTGCTAATCTGCTGTTCTATTGTTGGTTACTGACTGTTGGTGACAGTGTTGCCAACCAGAAATGACAAAATAGCATTACGAGTCTGTCAAAATTCCGCTACACTACTCTGCAATAATATTTACTTGTCAAACATTACTGCAGCGTAGTGTAGCGGACTTCAAACTTGCCCCTCCCTTTCACATCGCGCATTCATAAACAGGCGACTGTTCATATTGACTTTATATACACATTCAAAACTGTAAACAACTGTTGAATAACAACACAATAATGTAGACCTAATTACTGCAAAAGAAGAAAAATCACAAAACAGGTAAATGTTCCTGCTCCGGTGAATAAAAAAGTTCCGGGGCCAAGCCCGGCTGAATTTAACCACTGCCACCACACAAAAATATTATGCATAGAGAAATCTACATCACCATCTCCCAAAAATAAACGCACCCAGCCAGGAAATCCTCCTGAGGCTAAAGGGATACAAAGACATCCCCCCCCCCAGGGGTCAATGAACAAGTACCTCTTTCATTCCACCACTCCCCCCCCCTCTCCCCCATCAAAGTCATCAGCTCTCTTCCTTCGATTAAACAAAAAAGCACATTGAACGTTCATTGAAATATCTAAGGGATACCGGTTTGTAGAAAAAATTACAACATAGAAAAGTTATCACATGCCAAATCACGAGCAATATATGCAAACGTTTCTAGATTCATTTTCCCAATATCTGAGCACCGAGAACAAAATCGAGGAGAGATCATTCAAAGTGCATCATGCATGTTTCCCGACCAAAATGTGGGTTGTGGAAAAAGTAATATAGTTGGATGGCCCTGTATCTTGTCATTTTTGTAAAGAACAGGAAACACTTTACCACATGATTATTTATTATGAAAAAGCGAAAGAAATCGGGGAATGTTGTGAAACAATGGATGTCACAGTAATAAACGAAACTGTTTTCTTTTCGCTAAATGAGAAGAAGCTAAGCAGGGTACAAATCATAATTATTATAACTATGTTTACTATTTGGTCATACAGATGTAACTATATGTATGAAAGAAATGGCTGTGAAAATATCCTAAAAGTTCTATCAATATCTTCAAGATGCAATGAGGAATAAATATCCTTTCGAAAAAGAGCACAGATGAATAAGAATCCTTAGGAATTCACTTCCCATCAAATTAAGTCAATCACCCAGATAGTGAAACAAGAGGTACTTATATATATACTCTATAATATAAAATGATAAGCCTTTTTTGTAACGTTTTTGTGTCACGTTTTTTGCCAAGTTATTTGAAACGTTTTGAAACTCAGGGGATACCCTGAGTGTTGAGTGTTCAAAATTCGAGTCATCAGAATTCAAGGAGAACAGGCCTACCAGTCCGGAACTCGGGGGGGAGGGGGAGGATTCCCCCTAGTATGTGTGTGTGTGTGTGAGAGAGAGAGAGAGAGAATACCTAAAAAGAATCATGAAATTCAGCTGACAAGACAATTTCTGGAATACTACGTGAACTTACAATGGGTAATCAAGCGACAGTGCACTAAAGTGTTTAACAATTTATATTATCATTAATAATAGTAAACCAAATGGGATAAATGTGCAAAAGTGAATGTAATTATTATGTAACTATTCTTACGTAATTAGAAATTACGTATCGAAAATCCCAAGGGTGTCACAAATGCAATGTCTTAAATATAAAATAAAATAAAGAATTGGTCAAACGAAAAAGCAGGAATGAAATTATATAAAAGCAATGTTGGTTTTTAGACTATAGAATTACGAGAAGTAATTTAACAAAATTAAACAGTTGTAACAAACAGTACCTCTCAGGGTAAAAAGGTATCCGTATACACGGTAAATATTATTTACTATGATGTATACATTTATTGGTGATCCCGCCTAGTTGGCCGAATGATTGGAGTAAATCTCCAGTCAACAGGCTGAGTGTTCGAATCCCGCTGGGGGAACGGATGTTTGGGATTGTCCCACTAACCCTTTGTGGAAAAGGAATCTGCGATCCCATCACTTGTAGTGGATGGTTCACTCCCAAATTCCAATGAGGTGCAGAGTGACTATACAGAGTCAGAATGACTTCACATGAGAATAACTAACTAGTAAAATAGTCCCGGTGGACGTGCCGTGTGCATCCGCAGCACTAAGCCACCTGAAGAAAGACCTAATTTCGATTTTAATCGCAGACTACAATAACTTCTTCCGTGCCTTTCATCCACCACTTCCAAACTTAGTCCAACTCTGGCACGGGCAAGCAGAATTTTTCTCCCTAAAACTCGAGTTTTTCATTCCTAAACTGAAGAAAATCGACCATAGAACTCACACTATTTCTGGAAATAAATATAATGTTAGAATTAGGGATCACGAGATGATAGGGACCTCTCTTCATCGGATGCCGTATATAATTAGTAACAGTGTTGTGTTAGCTTCCTCTGATTGGCTACGACTCAGTCTCCACGAAGTTAGACAGGACTAAACCGGCCTCGTCTACTTGCTATAAGGAAATAAAAGGCGTTGGCAGTTTTGTTACAGCTAGATGAACATAGCATCATAAATTATTAAGTGAAATTAACAAGAAATGAACTTTTTTAATTGTATTAATGCTTATAAGTATCGAAGTGCGACGAATCATCAGTGATGTGTTACTAATACATCACACGAGTTGCGATTTCAGTACAGATATGGTTCGGTTATCGATGTAATTTAGCTTTTGATTAATTTGGAATATTTGTGAATGTTTATATACATTTAACCCTGTTGATCTGAAACAAAGGTGCTTGCGCGATCACTAGTTTTCTTTATTCGTATGCGATTATGAAATCAGCCTGCTACATATTACTACTGGACGAAGGCCTCTCCCAGAGTTGTCTTCCCTCTCAAGGACCATCCTCTTCTATTTGTTTAAAATAATGTTAAATAATACCTAGTTTAAATATCGGAACAATAAATAGCGTAAACATAAATGACAAAGATCAAACAATGAAGATGTGCTCACGAATTGTATCTCACACAAAAGTCCTTGCAAGGACCAGTAACTTGGATTAAATTCTGGCATACAAGTTTAAGCCTGTTATGTCACAAGCCTGTCTTATATGGCTAGGACTGCGTATTATCTGCAGATATACATGCAGATACAAGCTATTCGATTGCTAGAGGAAAAAAAGAAATGTAGATGGAATTGCATTGGCAAATTAGCATGATGAGTAGAGGCTGAGTAATTGTTATGGGGACATAGATTGGGAGAAGGAATAGTCACAAGGAATGAAATGGAGTTTATACACTTGTTAAGAGATAACTACCAGAGACAGCACATAATGGAAGGGAGAAGAAGAAGTTCGAGAGGGTTGGATCTGGTCATAGCATCTTAGAACATATGAATAACCAATTCAGTTACACTGTTTTCACTTGGGGAAAGCGATCATGTGGTCTGGGAGATTGTAAGAACTGCTGAATATATGTGGAATTACAAGACTAATGATTATGACAAGCTGAGAAGTCAGCTTTCAGCAGTGCCATGGCATGAGAATTTAAAGGGGAAAAATGTTGATAGTGCATGGGAGATTATCAAAGACTGGTTAAGGAAAGCATTATTAGACTGTATTCCCAGAGTAAGGAGTAGAAATCAAGTAGAAGTAAGATGGGTGAATAGCATTATCAGGGCAGCGCCATGGGTAGGAGGCGCCCTTGTGCAAAACTTTTTTCAGCGTCCCCACAAAATAAGTTTCCATGAAACATTTTTGCAAAAAATTTTACTTCGTTAAAAGTACAAAACAGTTTATACGCATACATAAAAAGAAATGTTATTTAACAGTAGTAGAACATTGTAATCACTGAAATTCATTAAAAAGGAATTTTTAATAATAAAAATTTTCAAAAATGTTTATTCCCTAATATATAAATACAACAGAGCTTATTTATATATATATTCTGTTGTATTTATATATTAGGGAATATATATACAGTATATATAAGTTTTTTTTTTTTTTACCTTGGGAATAATGTATTATTAGGGTTACCAAGTAATTTTATAAACTTGGTTATTTTACTCCCAATCCCAAGTAAGCAAACAGTTAAGTTTGCGCCTGAACGTAGTTCAAGTCTAAAGGTGGTGCAACACCAGGGCAACTCATTGTAAAGGTGGGTAAAGATCTGATCACTATTCTTAGTATTTTTCGTAATGTAAAGCACATCTCACTAAGAGATGTATACTGCAACACATTATGGGTAATGTATTGCAGTAAAATTATTGGATTAGGAGTAAACTAACCAAGTTTATAAAATTACTTGGTAATCCTAATATACATTATTCCCAAGGTAAAAAAACTTATTTACATCTATATCTCCTCCAGAGATTCTTATTTAAAATAAAAATACCTTGTAGCAACTTCTATATTACTAAAACCTTGGTATTTAGGGTCTAGCTACTCACTGAGGAGACCTCAAAAAAGGTTGAAATCGGTCTGGGTAGTGACCCCACCCATAATGTATTGCAGTATATATCTCTTAGTGAGATGTGCTTTACATTATGGAAAATACTAAGAATGGTGATCAGAGCTTTACCCACGTTTACAATGAGTTGCCCTGGTGTTGCACCACCTTTACACTCGAACTACGTTCAGGCGCAAACTTAACTGTTTGCTTACTTGGGATTGGGAGTAAAATAACCAAGTTTATAAAATTACTTGGTAACCCTAATATATATATATATATATATATATATAAACAAAAATTACATTTATTTTAATATAAAAAGAAATATTACATAACAAAGATAATTTGGAGATATGCTTTTAACTATATAACAATTAGTATAAATGTAGATTTATTTTACATATTTATCCGTCTTGCTTTTGCCGCCACAAAATTTTTAATATCTTCAATGTCTAATGAATCCATAATACTATTTTCAATTGATATATCCTTTAGATGCTCTCCATACTTTATTGACCGCAAATAATTTTTTTTTGTTTGTTTTGAAAAACTTCTTTCCCCTGATGCTACGGATATTGGTAATGTTAAATAAATACGCATCACAACAATCGCAGTATTCGGAAACGTATCAGTTAATTTATTTTTGTATATATAATTTAAAACATCCTGAGGAGCCGACTCTTTTTAATAAAACATTGCAAAGTTTTTAATTCCTCGGATAAAGTCATACCATCAATATCGCGATTGTCGGAATCTTGATTGTCGCTCAGTTTTAAGTGCAAATCTTTACAATGTTTCATTAAATCTTCATCGCTCCAATCTTTTAATTTGCTAATGTCTCTTATAACTTTAAAGTCCTCGCTATGTAGTTTTAAGAGTATGAATCTTTCCGTGACTGAAGTTATTGTCGTGTCTAAAATCGCGAAGATAAAATTTATTTTAAAATTTTGTTTAGGATCATGCGTTGTCTCATCTGATGCTTCGTAACCAAACATTTTTGTTTTTGTTTGCACACCACCGCGCTTGGCCGCACGAAGGAAGACTTGGTTTCGAGTCTAGTCGGCGACTAGAGGAAATTTTTCTAAGCTTTTTTCGACCGGTTCCCGAGTTAGTCGATCTCTGGCACGGGCAAGCAGGTTTTTCCTCCCGGAAACTCGGGTTTTTCGTCCTGTAAACTCAAGAAAATCGACCGTAGAACCCACATTATAGTTAGGGACCACGAGATGGCGGCACATTTGAGCCGTCTCTCTTCACTGCGTACCGCTTAATTAGTGATAGCCTTGGGCCATCTGTCTCTGATTGGGTACCAGTGGAGATTGAACTGCCCACTCAGTCTCCAAAAGTTAGATAGGGCTAAATGGCCTCGCCTACTCCCATATACGGGAATAAAAAGGCGTTAGCTGATTTTTTTTTTTTTTTTTGTTTAGGATCATGCGTTGTCTCATCTGATGCTTCGTAACCAAACATTTTTGTTTTTGTTCTTTTGCGAATGTCTGGAAAAATAGGATCAATATTAAGTTTACTACTTCTTTTGCAGTTCTAATAATATTTTCAAAATATTGGTCTATTCGGCAAGTATTTAATTCTTGTATAACATAATCAAGATTTTCTGTAATTTTTCCTATATCAAATGTCCGATTCTGCATTATTTTGCTTGCAACATTTACGAGACTTAAGATTTCGTACCAAACATGAACAGAGCAAATAAATTAAAACTAATAAATCTTTGAAATTAAGTTGTCTGCCTGAACTCTAGAATCGAAATCTTTAGTTTCACCTTCCGTAATATCAAAAAGGTAAATTTCCTTGATATTATTTTTAAGTGGCTTTATTGCTTCTACTCTACTTTCCCACCTAGTAGCAGAAAGTGGTTTCAAATTTAAAACACGAATATGTTTTTTAATATACGTTTCACATATATTGAAAAATAATTATATAATTCCTGTATTACCCCAAAAAATTTACAGTTTCACAGAATATCTCAGCTGCATCATTAACTACCAAATTTAATGAATGAGCAGCACACGGAATTAAAAAAAAAAAAAACTTCAATTTATTTCAAGGATATTTTCCGCAGTCCATTATGTCTGCCTCGCATATCCGAAATGTTAATATTCAATAATTTTAAATATTTTTTTATAAATTGAAATAGTCCTTGCCCAGTGGTATCTTCTACAGATTGAAAACCCAAAAAATGTTTATGAATTTCTGCTATATTTGCATCTTTATTTTGATTAACAAATCTAATAACAATAGATAATTGTTCTGTGTAGCTTATATCCGGAGCAGTGTCAAGAAATAATGAATAATATTTCGCCTCTTTAACCATTTCTAAATTTTTTTGTTTTATAGCTTCAGAAATTATACGGATAATTTCATTTTGTATTTTATCACCTAAATAATGAGCAATGTTCCTTTTTTTGTGATGTTTGGATGCGATGCAAATGTTCTGCAATTATCGAATCAAATTTGGCGACAGTTTCTACTAACTTTAAAAAAATTGCCGTTATCATTTTCAAAAAGTTTTTGTGAAGAACCTCTAAAAGCTATACACTGTCTTGATAAATATTGTATTATGTAGATTAACCGTTCTATATCAGATTGCCAATATTTTTTCTCAGTTTCGTATAATCTTTGTGTGCAATCAATAATGCATTTCTTAATCAACGACATTTTAAGTTCGCTGAATTTTGAACAGTTTTTAATGTGCGCGGAACTTGTCTCGTGTATTATATGACTCAAATATTGCCAATCGTTACAACCGTATTCGTTAGTAAGTTGGGAATTGTGAATACCAAATATTTTGCAATAATAACAGAAAACAAAATTTCGCGATTCTGAATAAACTAAATAACTTCGCAAAAGTTTTTCTCCATTTGCTGAAATTCGATAATAGTATGAATCGGAAAACTTGCGGCCAGATTCATCTTGGAAATTCTTTATTAATTACTTGACGCGGGCAATGCTCAACTAAACAATCTCTAACTTTGGTAGTTATATGATTCGGCCAAGTACCTGGATCATTAACATTAAAATTTAAAGTAAAATTTGAGGTTTCGTGTTTCGCTGAATCGGAATCCAATATTTCTTCTGCTGCAACTTCTGTAGACAGTCTAGTCAGGCCAGTTTCATTTTCTCATGTAACATTTGTTTCTTCATAGTTATCTTATGTCCTCTCTTTTTCTGTAGTAGAGCTACACGGAGTACTTGCTTCGTCAGAACTTTCTGTTCTTCGTTTTTTATGTGATCCTGAAGTTAAAAATTTATTCAGCGATCCAGCCAATTTACATTCCAGTTGTACTCGTTGCAAGTGTTTTTTCCTGTTTTGTGCACCAGATAACTTCTTTGCCTTTTTTCCCGATATCTAGGGGTTAACACACTTGGTTAGACTTTAAAATAAGAAAAGCGTTAAAAGTTGTCCACCAAAATAATAATAATTTCTAAAATTTTCCCTTAAACTTATTTTTTAACCCCTTAACCGACTATTATTTTTAAGGTGAACGGCCCAAGACCGACTATTTTTTTTTTATTACAGAATTTGATTTTTCAGATGTTTTGAATAATACATATGCTTACATTTTAGGTATTTTTGAAAATTAACATGTAGAGATATTAGCCACTGATTGATTTCTCAGTGATATTTATTTAATAATTAAGAAATTTCTAGAATATTAAAATTATTTATTAAAGAAATTAGTAAAATGACCCCAATGTCTTCCAACCAGAACAAGAACGAATATATAAATAAATCTCTTATTGAAAATTATTTATTTTCTAGACGTCTACCCAACATAAGATAAAAATCTTTTGTTTTCAAAATAAGATAATTAACTAAAATGAAACTTTCAAATTTTCATTGATTTTCAAACTTAGCAAAAATATAATAGATGTACTTACTTTACGTGAATAATAATCCAAATTCACAAAAAATTTACTAAACAACATTAAATATATTTTATAAAACAAAAGGCAAATGCACAGTAACACTGTTACTGTAACGCACAAAATGAAATGATGCAAAAATACACCAAAAAAGTATGAAGAAAGGGCCAATTGCAGTATGTGTAAACAAAGATCATCTAAAGAGTTCTACAGCTCATAAATAACCTATGTTTATTAATTTAATTCGAGCCGCGTCAGCCTGACGCGCTGATAGTCTATCCTGCATATATACGGGAATTTTAGCTATGGTCCCTCAGCTGATTAATATGTTTATAATTTATAAACTATTACACAGTCCAACACAATTTTTGCTGACTTTTATATGAGACTTGTTTTTTACTAATTTGGGTGCGCTGATTTCAAATATCAAACCCATTTTTCTCTATCACGTCAGGTTTTTCCTCTATGGCATTTTCTTTTTGCTAATTTGTAAGTTTTTGATAGTTTTAAGGAGGCAGTACTATTTAGAGGATCAAAAAAATAGATTTTTTAATATTATTTTCTGAAAGTATGTACTTTTAAAAATCTGTTCCTAACTTTTTATCAAGAAATTCGAAAAATTCCCGAAGATATAGCCTATTATTCAAAGCGGTGAGCAGATCAGAATCGGAGCGCTCACCGCTCTCGCTTGTTAGTAAACGAATAAATGTGTAAGAACCTGCAACGGCACGTACTGGCACTTTAAATGCGAGAGAGGCCGATAATTAGATACATAACTACTTAACAATATTCATTAAAAATTACAAGAATATTTATTAAAAAATAACAATTTTACTTACACACGAGTTTCAGGGAATAAATTTTTGTTTGTAGCAATTTCTGCTGTGTGTTCTGTTTTGGCAATCCCTTTGAATACTCCAACAGTAGTCGGCCATCATGTGAGAATCCCATCTTCCTTGGTACCGATCTTCCATAGTTTTTAAGTCTTGATGAAATCTTTCGCCTTGTTCATCGCTTACAGCACCTAAATTCTCGGGAAATCTATCAAGATGACTGTATAGGAAATGAAGCTTTATGTTCATGTTGCAACCTAGGCGCTGGAAATTTTCAAGCATTGTTTCCACTAGATCTTTGTAATTGCACGCTTTTCTGTTTCCAAGAAAATTATTCGCAACCATCGTAAATGAAGTCCAGGCCTCTTTCTCAATTTCGTTCATAGAGTTGATGAAATTTGGATCTCTCATTAAAGTTCTAATTTGCGATCCATCAAATACACCGACTTTAATTTTTTCATAACTAAGTCGTGGAAATTTTTCACATATGTATTGGAAACAGTCACTTTGTAAATCTAAAGCTTTAACATACTGCTTCATAAGACCTAGTTTGATGTGCAGAGGTGGAAAAATGATTTTTTCTCTGTCGATTAAAGGTTGATTTATAACATTCTGTTCTCCAACATTTAAGGATATTCTAAGAGGCCAATGTTTCTGACTCCAGTGTTGGTTTCTAGCTCGACTATCCCAGAAGCATAGAAAACACGGAAACTTTGTATATCCTCTTTGAAAGCCAAGTAAAAAGTTCACCATTTTAAGATCCACACAGATGATCCAGTTATGGTCTGTATATTTTAATAACTTCAGAACCTTTTTAATGTCCTCATATGTTTCCTTTAAGTGGACTGAATAACCAATAGGAATTGAGCCATATACATTCCCATTGTGTAGTAAGACACACTTGAGACTTCTGCTTGAACTGTCGATAAATAAACGCCACTCATTTGGATGATATTGTACAACACTCGTTTCAGTTAATAAACCTGACACATTGTTACAGTAAACAAACCCACACTCGTGTTTAAAATATTGTACAAGATTACTTTCCCCGCTACGATAAAAAGTTATCTTCGTATCTTGCTCCAGTAAGTTTTTTTTCATTTAATCTTGAAGCTAACAATTCCGATGATTCCTTTGATAGGCCCAAATCTCTTACTAAGTCATTCAATTCCACTTGAGTAAAACGTTGCGGTCCAGAACTAGAAATTAAAATTTCGTTGTCTAAATCAACATCCGGGTCTTGCTCCTCAAGAACATCTGGCATATCCCGATCATGCTCGTTCTCAAGTAAAGGAAGTCCTTTATAAATTGGCACGTCTATTTCATTGGAATGAGCAACTGGCCGAATCGAGATTTGGATACACAATTTTTTTCTTATTCTTCTTATTATAACCAGAAGTCTGAACTAAACAAAAATAGCAATCATCTACGTGATTTTTCGGTTCACGCCAAATCATTGGAAAGCCAAAAGCTAATTTTTGGCGTTTTCCCTTGCTCCACTGTCGTAAATTTTCTACACATGACTTACACACTTTATTTGGAGCCCATGACTTGTCCTGATCTGCAATTTGTACGTCAAAGTATGCAAAGTACACTTTATTAACGAAATCAGTGATATTTGTCCTTTGACTGGGAACAGTAAAGCTGCCACAAATGTAGCAGAAGGAATCTACACTATTAACACAATTCCGAGTAGTAGACTTTATGTATTTTCTTCAATGTCAACTAACATGCAATTAACAAGACAAAAAAAAAAAAAAAAAAACAGGGACTTTATTGAAACGTTATAAGCGCTCATCATACTTTCACGATCGATTAACGATTGACTGATTTCGATCGTTCTTTGTCCGCTATGACGCATATAGCATTCATTTGTTTTAGGCAGGTGTCATCGCCTACTTTTCATCACCTAAATGTATCAGGTCGGTTATCGGCCTCTCTCGCATTCAACGCGCCAGTACGTGCCGTTGCAAGTTCTTACGCATTTATTTGTTTACTAACAAGCGAGAGCGGTGAGCGCTCCGATTCTGATCTGCTCACCGCTTTGAAAAATAGGCTATATCTTCGGGAATTTTTCGAATTTCTTGATAAAAAGTTAGGAACAGATTTTTAAAAGTACATACTTTCAAAAAATAATATTAAAAAATCGATTTTTTTTGATCCTCTAAATAGTACTGCCTTCTTAAAACTATCAAAAACTTACAAAAGAAAATGCCATAGAGGAAAAATCTGACGTGATAGAGAAAAATAGGTTTGATACTTGAAATCAGCGCACCCAAATTAGTAAAAAACAAGTGTCAGATCATAATCAGCAGGAAAAAAAAAATTTTGTTGGCCAGTGTTATCTTTAAAATTTTAATTGTCTATCAAAAATCCAAAAAATAAGTACACAATTAAAATCAAAGTCAAATTGTCCAAAGTCACTTAAACACAGAATACACGATACACTCAATATGTTTCACATTCAAAATTGAAATGACGTCGAAAAAATGAAAGTAGTGCATATTTGAATAGACGCTATTTCGTCTATCCAAATTCGAAGCAGAATTTAAGAAAACGAACATTCAGACTAAATAAATTTAGTTTAATCCTTTATCCAAGTGTGAGCAAACAAAGTTTGCGCCTGAAAATATCTTCAGGACTGGGATAAGGTAGTACAACACCAGGCAACTCGCAGCAAAGGTGGACCAAGCTAACATCACTCCTATCTCAGTATCTCCCATAATGCAAAACACATCTCCTTGCGGATATGTATACTGCTATGCATTATGGGAAGGGCCACTACCCAGACAAGTTTCGACCTTTATTGAGGTCTCATCAGTGGGGCCTGCCGCACTGAAGAGCCCTCAATCAATGAGGTCTCTTTTATTATCAAAAGATCGCGCGACACAAACAAAACAAGCTGACAATTGAATTGAAATGCTAATTCTCTTAAACCGATTTCCATAATATGTGAAATGCATTCACTATATATTTCTTAGTTTTAACACGTTCATGACGGCGTAGTGTCAAGCAAAACCATATGTTGCACCTGCTGTATATAGCAGTTTCTGATGGAGGGAAGATGTGATTCATTAGTTCGTGTTTATATTCCCAGTTGTCTGTTATTGCACTATTTGCAGGGCCGCATTTATACTTTTGGAGGCCCTAAGCACAACTTCATTATTAGGCTCAAAAAAAAAGCATTTTTTTAGTTTATTGAAATAAAAAGTCAAGATTTCCATAATAACTCATTTGAATAACACAATACAACATTGGTATACATATATTTGCATTTTAAAAAAAGTATAAAAATAAATCAGTTCAAATTTAAATAAAAAAAATTAATAACCATAAGTTTTTTTTTTCTGGCTCTGGTTTTAGCAAATATATCTATAATGTCATCATAATTGATCGAGTCCATTACATCTGATTCAATGCATAATAACGACAGGTCACTTGTTTCATTTTGGTGCAAGTTCCTTCTTAAATAATTTTTTATTCGTTTCAACACTGAAAACAAGCGTTCAGCACTTGCATTTGAAATAGGCATCGTCAAAAATATTTTTAAAATGTTTCTGAACACATTCGAAAAAGTAGACCATATGTCGCCAAATTGAAGCCTTTGGCTTTTCATATATCTAATATTTTTAAAATGTTTCTGAACACGTTCGGAAAAGTAGACCTTAACCCATAGTATATAAATTTTTTCATATTTTTAATCTTCCTTTATCATTATTAAAAATTGCTTAACTTCATTAATAAATTTTTTGGATCAATATCAGTACCATAAGTTTGTAAAAATTTATTAATACTAGTCTTGTACTTGTCTTGATCCATATGTTTCTTCAAAAAACGTCAAACGTATCTAATATGTCGAAATAGCTTTTTGTACTTTCATTAATTCCAAAATTAGATTATCGCAAATGACATTAAAAGTGTACACAGCGAAATTTTCTTTCCCATGCAATATAATCTCATTGTCATCATCATCAAATTCCTGCCATGTACCCTCAAGGGGTGTACAGGATGTGATAGTATTACATGAAAAAAATTACATCATTACTAACTTCCTATTTACAATTTTCCTCCAAATCAGTCTGTTACTTGTCAAGACTCCAACATTATCAGATCTTATATTTCTATCATCTAAGGCACTTTGTACCGTATCAATCCACCTATATCTTGGTCTCTCTCTGGGTCATTTTCCTGCCAACCTGGCAGAGAACACTTGTTTTGCTAATCTTTCCTCTCCCATTCTGTTTAAGTGACCATACCACCTGAGATTAGCTCTGCTAACGCATTCCTGGATGTTGACAATGTCAAGTTCTTTCCTAACCTCTTAATCTCTAACTTTCTTAATCTCATTGTTAGATTGTGAAACTTCGTCACTCATTTTTTTTCTTTTTCGTGTTTTAACTCTCTCCTTTTCATCTTTAAATTTTGTCTCATCTGTTAATAAATTCACTTCTTCATTTACAGCAAAACTATTTCTTATATCTAAAATAAAACCAACTAAAGACTGTAACAAATTATTAGCTAAAAACAAATCCATGTCGGAATCTTGTAGAGATTTACTAGTAGCATGTATTCGGTGTAAAATTTTGTCCCACATAACTGTTAAAATTGCTGTTTCTGGTTAGTCAAAATGTTCAGCCAATGATGAGCTCTCCAATTTAGAAATTGGTTTTTCATGAGGAGAAATGGATAGTTCAAGTTTTGCGTCTTTAATTTGTTTATATCCACGTTTCAAAGCCAACATAGCGTCAGCTTTTGCGGACCACCTCGTTTCACTTAGTCTTTTAACTGTTAAAGATTTTTTTTTTTCTAAATGTTTTAGGAGTACACCCCATCTTCTTGTTGAAGATGAAAAGTAATTATATACATTTTGAATAAAACAAAAATATTGCACTGCTTTCGGACAAGATTCCGCGGCATAGTTGCCAATTAAATTTAAGGAATGACTAGAGCACGGTATATATGTGCAGAGGGACTACGTTTTTTCAGTCTAGCTTGTAAACCAGTATAGATACAATTCATATTGGCAACATTATCCTAGCTTTGCCCTCTGCACATTATCATATCCAAAGATAATTCTTCTAATTTTTTTAACACTACCTCTTCTAAATATAATATAAGGAATTATGTTGTATAATACTGATTAACCCGAAAAATGTTTCTCTAATTTCAGAATTTGCGGCAACATATCCAAATATCATAGCTAATTGGTCATTATGGGCAATGACTCGCGTTGAATCGAGTATTATTGCAAAATACGCAGCTTCTTTAATTTCTGGTCTTAATATTTCTCTTGTTTCTTTAGCTATTAACGCTATGAATTCATCACAAGTATGGTAAGAAAGATAATTTGATCTGCCAGAACCACAGATGGAGTACAATTTCATGTGATGTTTTAAAAAATCATCAATATATATATATATATATATATATATATATATATATATAGGATTAATTCAGTTCCAACTTTATCGTATAATTATTAAGATTAATTAAACTCCAGCTTTGATTTTTTTAAGTTGCAGTAATAAGCATAATAAAACCAGCTTTAGTTAAAACGAAGAGGCAATAAATAGTAACAATAACTTGCTATGCTCGCTAGCATCCACTGTTTACTCGACATTTTACCCTAAAATAACTAGAATCTTGATGCTCAAAAAAATGAACCGAAAAATCAATTTAATTTATAATTAATAATAAACTTGAAAATCAAATGCTCTGTTTATGTGATATAGAAACTGCTCTTACCCAACTAATTAATACAAATAGCAGTAGCATGCAGAAAAACTTCTGTTGTCTTAGGAAGACGTTTCAATATGATCGCAAATTCAATACTCAGCGATCTGTTCTTTCCTGGCAGGATTCTGGGAAATCACAGGGTGAAATATTTAATCTCTGGATTAAACTGCTAAGTCAGTGATTGGTCAACACAAGCCAAACATTTGGTAAGAGAAAATTTCCAGAGAAGGGGATTGGAATTTAGTAATATTGATAAGAACAATAGTCCAGGTAGTTCAGAAGCGAAAACCATCTGCGACAAAATGAAACTAGTTTATTTAATTAAAAACACAAAAATACAACCAATTTATTAAATATATCTTTATAGAGTTCATAATTAAAAGGACTCTAATAATAATAATAATCATAATAGATTTCTACAGATGTGTCTCATCTTGATTTGGTATTATCAAAATTATCAAGTTATTCTGAAGCATTATGAATTTTGCTATTTTATTATTATGCTGCTAATATTTCTGCAAATGAGACACTTTTTACAACAAAACTGGCTAAGTTATGTTGAATATATCTGTTCGTAATTATCCTCAAAATCCCTTTGACCTAATAAAAAGATAAAATGCTGATGAAACTTCATCAGCATTTTATCTATTAAAATGCAAAAAAGACCAAATTTCATAAATTTGGTCTTTTTTGCATTAATATCTAATCCAAATTCTTTACCTTCAATTAATAGCTGCAGTAATTTGATTAATTTGTTTCGTTTTCTGCTATTAGAATGATATCATCGGCATATCTAAGATTGTTGTATTTTATACCATTGATACTAATTCCTATTTTTTGTTTTTAAATCTTTTTCATCACTATCTCACTATAGATATTAAATAGATTTGGTGAAAGGATACAACCTTGTCTAACTCCTCTTTTTATTTCCACTACAGACGTCTCAGAGTTAAACAGCTGCATTTTCTGTTTGGTGTAAATCATTTTTATAGGCTTAAGTACATGATCTTCTGTGTCTAATTTATCTAATATATTGAACATTTTATCATGCTTTACCCGGTCAAAAGCCTTCTGAAAGTCTATGAAGCATATGTAAATATTCTTATTTCTTTCGAGTGATCTTTCTATTAATATTTTTAGCTCCAGGATAGCATTAATGGTTCCCATTCCTCTTCTGAATGTTGTTCACTCAATTCACCGCCTATGGCTCTTCCTGTTTGTTTGTTAACAATGTTTTTAAATAATTTTAGATGCATGGGATATTAGGCTCACAGTTCTCTAATCCTCGCAATTTCGTGCATTATGTTTCTTTGGAATTGGTATGCAGATAGATGTTGTAAAAACTTCAGGTAATTGTATTGTTTTATAGATCTCCTGAATGGATTACACTAAATAGTTGTTATTATTGCCAGTCAAAGCTTTCAACAGCTCAGCAGGAATATTATCACACCCAGGGGATTTATTATTAGGAAGATTCTTGATTGCGTGTTCTACTTCCATTCTTGTGACTGACTTACTTTCTATAATAAAGTAACAGTGGAGCTGGATAAAGGAAATCCTTACTCAGTGATACTGCAGGACTATGCAAGGCATTTGACAGGATTCGACATGGAACTCCGTTTCATAAATTGGAGCAAATGGGAATAGATCCGAAGCTGGTGATCTGGATTAGAGGATGGCTGATGGGCAGATATCAAAGTGGTTTATGAAGGAACTGAGTCTAGTAGATAGCAAGTGACTAGTCGTGTACGTAGGGCTTGGAACTTGGACCTCTGTTGTTTATTTTGTACATTAATGATATTGGAAATAATATGAAAGTAAATATCGACTTGTTTGCTGATGATACAAAACTAGGAAGGGCGGTAGTCAATTCAAATGATGTAGATATCTTGCAGGATGACTTAAATAGGCTGGCGGTATGGACTAAGGTAAATTGCTATTAGTTTAACGTGGCAAAGTGTGAGGTGATGCACTTCGGGAGGATGAGATCACATGCTGTGTACTATATTAATGGAACTTAAATGCAAGACGATGACGAGGCTGGGGACTTTGGGATTACTGTGGTCAGAGAACTTAAAGTTAGAGGGAATATTTCAAAGGTTGCCAAAATATCACATCAAATTACATGGTTGTTGAAGTACACATTGTGAAGTAGGAACAGAGACAGGGCCGTCGCCAGATTAGATCGCGCTGTGAGGCAAACAATTAAATATCATCCCTGATGGATTATAAGACAAAAATATAAGAAAATCTCCAATTGCTACTTTGTTTTTATTACAAGAGAAACATTAATGCAAAACGATTACATAATAATATTAATTAAATGTTTGCTTTACGGGGATATCACACAATAAAACTGTTTATAAGCTCTTCGAAATTTAAATTATAAGCTATGTCCGCCGCTATCGATATAGTTGCTAGACCAAGCAATCTAACTTGGGTCATTGCTATTCGCAAATAATTTTTGATCATTTTAAGCTTGGAAAAACTTCTTTCCGCATTTGCTACGCTAACAGGAATTGTTAGCATAGCGCAATATGGTTGAATGTTGCTATGCCCTGTCGACGGTACTGGACAGAGAAGTTATTGTTCCACTTTATAAGGCATTAATAAGACCACATCTGGACTGTTGAGCACAGATCTGGTCACCTGCATTTCTTGGTAATGAAAAAATGGTGGAGAGGATCCAGAGGCGAGTTTCGAAGATTGTTGCAGGTCTGTGGAATGTTTCATATGAGGAAAGACTGAAGGTCTGTGGACTCTAAAAAGTAGCTGATAGACGTATGAGAGGAGATATGATAGAAGGATTTAAGTTATTGAAGGGATTTTATACGATTTATACTGATGACCTTTTTTCTGAACAGTGCAGGAAGGGAGAGAACGAGGGATCATCCCTAAAGATTGTGTAAGAGTGTAGTTAACAAGGACGTTAGGACTAGATTATTATTATTTATTTATTTATTGCTTGGAGGGTGGTGAATGTGTGGAATGCGTTTTCAGAGGTGGTCATGAAAGCTTCCTCTGTTACTAAATTTAAGAAGTATGATAGGTATTGTGCGAATAATAGTTAGTGTGTCAATGTAGGGTCTCCCGCAACGAGTCTTCTGACTCCATAAAGACACCGTTATAATAATAACTCGAACTGGGACGTAAATGAAGCACAGTTCATTGCCCCTAATTACGTATAATTAATTAATGAGTTTAGAATATTCGATTAGTAATTTCTTTCTTCTGAAAGGTTTCAGTCGCTACTAATTCACCTATGAAAATGCTTTCTGTTTTTACTATGAATTTTAATTGCTGCTTATTTTAATATGGTTTGGAATAAAACTTCACTATGTGTAATAACGTGAAATCGTAAAATAAAGCTGAGTGAAACAATAAAATTATTCACTCATTCCAGTGCCGTCTCGATCTTGAGGTTGACAGCCATGACACTCCACTAATTCCTGTCTTGTGCCTAAAGATGTAATTCAACAAATTTGAATTTTAAATATCGATAGTCGCAGTCCTAAAATAACTTGCGTATTGACGAACTTAATATGTTCAGACATTTTGAGAAACTCGACTAATGATATGAAATACTTTTAGTGCTTCTTTCAACTGTCTACTACTTTCTCTTGCGATTGATTCATTCTAGTAATTGGTTAAAAAACAAAAAAAAAAAAAAAACGCTAACGACTTTGATTCCTTTGCAGGGAGCAGGCGTGGTGGTTTTAGCCCTATCTAACTTTCTGGAGACTGAGGGACTAATTCGGTCTCCACCGGAGGTCAATTAGAGATAGCTGACCGAAGACTATAACAAGCAATATCCTGCATCCTGTGAAGAGAGGTAGCTGACAAGTGCCATTTCGTGGTCCCTAACACCATATATTTATTGTCTGATATAGAGTGTTTTACGGTCGATTTTCTTGAGCTTACAGGACAAAACAAACAACGTTTCTGAGTGGAAAAACCCGCTTACCCGTGCCAGAGATCGAAGAAATGCTTAGAACACATTTCTCTAGTCGGCGACTAGATTAGAATCTAGGTCTTCCTTCGGACAATCAAGCGCCGTAGAATGCAAATACCACTTACACTGAGCTACAGAGGCTCTATTGGTTTATCATTTTTAATTTATTTGTTTCAATAATGGCTTCTTTAAGTTCATTTCTTTAATTTCATTGAATCTTAATTTCATTACCTTTCACTTATCGGGAAAAGAACTCAAACAGTTTTAACTTGGGATGAAGAATATTAAAGGAAATTAGTGATAGAGTTGGGCAAGCTTTCTCTAATTGGCTACCGGTGGAGAGTTAACTTCCCTCAGTTCCCATAAAGTTAAATGGGTTGAAATAACCTCGCCTACTCCTTATAAGGGAATGAAAAACGCGTTAATGGAGATCAAACGAATACATAGGCCGACAATGTTTGCATACAAACATTGTCGGCCTATGTAACGAACATTTATTTGCTTTTAACGTTGTATTATAGAAATTTTTACTTGCTTGCTCTTCAAATCGAAGTATTGCTGAGGACTGTAACAGCGAGTGATGCTGCATGTCTCAATGGGATTCACTGAAGTTTGATAACAATTGTTGCCATCACAAATTTTCTAATAAAATTTTAAAGAAAATTCACAATTTTCATTTCCAAAAGAAAGGGAATAAACAGCGCCCATTCAGAAATCTGCTGATAAGTCTTTGCCGCTCCGTTTCACATGCTACACAACACTGTTTCTAGTCCAGAATGCTATTCATTTGTACTTGCGAGTGTTCCATTCCAAGGTTCTGCTTGGTTGTAGTTAATTCGAGTTGCTTCAGGAAGAAAAACCTGCTGTCTCACCAAATATCGACTTATTCTGAATAAACATAAAATAAGGCCTACAAGAAGTTCTAGACGACGACATAGAAGGGTCATTCTTCTGAAGCCCATGCGTCATGGAAGATATAAAGCGGCCTGTCTAAAGGTTATGCAGACCAGTTTGTTACGGCATCAGTAACTTTTTCATAATAATAAAGAAGTACAATGATAGAAAAACTTAAAAGGCAACAACATTAACAGTCCGTACATGCAAGTTTGTTCTTTCCCCTTTTAATTTCGATGCAGTTTTACACTTTATGTTAATTATAAGCATTGTGCTGATAGTGCCGACGGCAACTTCAACTGTGGAAACACGTCCTGCCACAGTAGTAGTTAATAGTTACCGCCTCCGATGGTTGAATTGATTGTGCGAACTTCCTCAACACTTCGTAGCTGATCTTTCATCGACTGCAGTATGAACCTATACCAGGGGCGCGCCGGCCATATGTGCAATGTATGCGACGCACACAGGCGCCAGGATAGTAAAGGCACCAAAGAGGAGAAAATACTTTAAAAAGAACGTTTTTTTTAAAGTGATTTTTTTTATTGGAGGGGGGGGGATAGGGGTGCCAACTAAAGTTTTGCACACAGGCGCGTCCCTGACCTATACCTTATTCGGGACGAGTAATGCTACTGAAATCAATGTCAAGAAGAGCAGATGCGTCATAAAAAATAAACGCATTTTTACAAGGCAGATATACCACTCAACCATGTCTCTCCCTAAAAACACGCTTCCAGAAAGCAGTCACCAACGGGACATGGCACCCTTCAACTGGATAGGACCTGCTGACGAGAGGAATATTTATATGGATTTCTTCAAATGAATGCGAGTTAACGAGTCTCATACAGTGATATCACGATTTTCTCTCTCCCTGATTTTTTTTTTTTTTTTTTTTTCTGCATACAGGAAATCGTCAGTGTAAATGAAGCAGTGTAAACGGTGGGGTTTGTGGTATGCAATGCGCTCCCTCAATGAGTCCTTCGACTCCTTGGAGGCGTCACGTAATAATAAGAAATGGCAATCATCGATAGCAATTTCTTGTTTAGGGAGGGCTTACATTATCAAAATGTAAGTGAAATATATATATATGTATATCCTATAGAAACTGTGGCCCAGAGGAAAATAACATCAGCAGGATGGAAGTAGCAGAGATAAGAATGCTCAGGTGGATGTGCGGTGTGACCAGAAAGGATCGTCTGAGAAATGACTATGTGAGGGGAACAGTGAAAGTTACGAACTTAGGAGCGAAGATACAGGAGGCAAGGTTGAGATGGTTTGGTCATGTGATGAGGAGGGAGGACGAATATGCGGAAAGAAGGGTCATGCAGATGGATGTGCAAGGAAGGAGGAAACGTGGGCGGCCAAAGAAGAGATGGAGGGAGCTGGTAGAAGAGGCCTTGAGGATGAAGAACTTGGATGTGGTGACAGCCCAAGACAGGAGGTTGTGGAGGAGACTCATCATCAACAGTGATCCCACTTAAGTGGGAGAAGCTGCAGAAGAAGAAGAAGTGAAATATATCTAATGATTGCTTTATTTTTTGGCTACAGGTAAGAACAATCGAACAGACATGAAATCATTCACATGAGTAAAAAAGACAAACGGTAAGCTATCTTAAGTTTCAACCCAAAACAGTGTCTATTTTTAATTTATTTTTTAATAACAAAAATATATGCTCTTTATATTAAATTAAAATTTTCAGTTAAGAGAAAAAAAAAAGTTCTTTCTCTCTAAATATTTTAAATCGTGTGTACTGCGAGGACTTGCATGGCGTAAAATGCAAACTGCGAAAAAAAAAAAAAACTGCTTTGCTAGGACCAGCTGAGGCCACCACTTCTCAAATCAGCTAACTTATTGTCATTTTTTTTCTTAATGTTCTTTGAGTTAAATACGCGCGCGTGTTGGAGGGTAGATTAATTTTACATGTCAGTCCACTAGGAAACGTTAGTAACCTACTGCTCTACATCACTGACCTTTCTGGTTAAGAGTGTATAACAAGAAACTAAGTGTGCTTTAGTGACTTTATCCGCAATAATAAACGTTGTTCGCATTACCGTGCGCAAACTAAGTAATAAATAATCCACAACCTTCCTCTCCGGAGACTTATGTAAAAATTTTCAAGCGTTCAATAAACGTGGGGGGGGGGGATTAGTCTCCAATCAGATGATGAAAATCGTCTACATTCTCAATTTTAATCGCCCACATGAAACCAACCGTAATTGGGAATGTGAAATAGGAGTTATTTCCATCATAATATTATTTGGTAACTTCCATGGAGTCAGACTCATCGTGGGAGGCCCACTCAACCAGCAACTTGTCTGAACTTTGAAGGTACTTCCAGTGGCAATTGTATCAGCTTCAGAGTATTTTTAGTTATGTCCACTTGAACTCAACAGAGAAGGGGTAAACGAGTTTTGATATTCACCTTGGAGACCATAAAGAAAAACAAAGTAAATGTTTGCTTTGGGAAGGGGGGGGTAACCAACAAGTAATGGTGAACTACTTTAAAAAATAGAAGGCGCTTAAACAGTGATGAATGGCCAACACGAAAGAAATACAATACTATCATAATCATAAATAAAAATTAAAAATTTAAGCGTAATGCAAATTAACCATACTGAGTCATCCTTTTGGGTCTTTCTACTCAAGCCAGTTTAATCAGTGAGAAATGAATATAAATAAATAAGTGCTCTGACTTGCTAATCTAGACAGGGCTGTTACGATTGTGGAGACAGAACACTGTTTTGAATTAATCTCTGCAGGGCCGTTCCGAGAGTACCTGATGCCCCTCGTTAAAGAAAATGTAGTCACCCCTATACATTGTCTCTCTATATATTTTGTCATACTGACACAAGCACATGTACACCTACACACGTGGATATTTATAAAAATAAATAATCTTCCCTAGGTGATTGCCTAGGTTCACCTCATGATAAAATAGGCCCTGAATCTCTGTAATCAAATTTCAAAAAATTACAATAATTATAACACTTAAGACCAGAATGAAAATACGATATTAAACAAAACGAAGGTAAGTTTAGAAGTTTTAAAACTGAGTGCAGTGGAATTCGCCATAAAATAGAATGCCAAACTAACCCTACTCACGCTATTGCTACAATGCTTTCTTAGGAGGATCAGTTAGCTGTCAGGCACGTACAATTCTGAAGTTGGCGCAGGGGAAGATACACTAGCGGTTTGAATTCTGCACGAGGCACAAAGTTGTTTGCAAAAGCCTGCTTAGGGTGGGTTTATGGCGTTTCGACTTTATAACGCTTACCTTTATAATAATCGTGAACAGTGTCCCTGAGGATGAAGCAGCGCATGGTGGGATGAATGCATGTCAACTTGGCAGCCAAAGTTTAAGGAATAGAAGTTCATACCTGTGCACTTCCTTGAGTAGACGGCTGGGATGAATTCACACTCGGTAGACTTATTACATCAGAATTCTGGTGTTCTCCCGTTTCCACATGTGGCAAACTGTCTGTGACACTACAAATTATGAATGACGTGGACTGCGAAAGTTGGACACAGACAACCCTTAGCAATACTGCAAGTTCTCGAACGCACAAGATGATTCGGAAACAGAATGACAGTTAATACACGCACACGGAATAAACCTCTGAAATCTACGTTGCTGTCTGCAGGGAACTTCGCACTAATCTAATCCGCACCGGAGGCATCCGCCACGTTCATTATATGAAATAGGGCATTGTTATTTCCTATAATGCTTGCAGTCGCTGTTTGCAATCTTAGATCTGTTTCCGGATCTAGAATTGCGAACAGAAACATGAACAGTAAGGATGGGCTTCGAACCCCTAAAATAATTAATTAAACTTATGGCAAAAATGAATTAATTTCAAATAATTCAGTGCTTGCAACTGTTTATTATTTTATTTGATTGTTTTTTTTTTTTTTTTTTTTTCAGTTTAACAAATCCCGCAATGTTATTCGGAAACAAGTTTGCGGGATTATTCGGATCTGAACGGAATCGTGATTTCAAATTTTGACATCGTTCATAACATTTCGAGAACAATCATATTTATCTCTCTCTAACAAATTACTTTTCCCTGCGTCACATCCCTTTCTCGTAAACTTATTTCGTCCCATGTGCGAATAGAAGACTTCCAGATTTACCATAAGGGGCATTAGGTGCAGGCTGGGGCCTCACTCTCTATGGGGCCACGTTTTTAAAACTTACATTTGAACAAACATTTGAAAATTCGCGAAAAAAAAAATCTTCTATATTGTTAGTAAAGTGAAAGAACATAAAATTGTCTTGTTCCATTGCACTGATTTAAAGAATAAAAGACAGCAAATTTACTTTTACTAAATATATTCATTGCGAAGGTTGATCTCTGGTCATTTCAGAGTTGATTATTTTCGCACATGTGAAATTCGTTTTTATTTTTGGGAAGCGACACAATAAATAAATTGTGCAGCAAAAAAAGGTCAAATATATTAGGAGATGAATGAAATTCCAAGTAACACAGTACACGTAAGACAAGTGACAAAAAGGTCGCTCCACCTCAGTTAATCCGTTAGAGGCTCTAAAATCGCCGTTCAGTGGTTAACGGCAAGCAGTGTAATTACATGATAAAAGATAGAACTGATGAAGTTTTGATCCATGAAAAATGCTAGGGTGGTCTAGCTATTTCATCCACCTCGGCCAGTAGGGAGGTTAAGTGTCGTTCGTACTCATGCGTAACAGCTGATAGTTTGGTTACCGTTATTTTGCGAGTATTTGTAAAGTAGTATACAAGTGTATATACCTAATTACTGTATATGGTTAAAGTAGTTTCTTAACGCAGTCAGTAAGAATATATTTTTCAATGAATTTATTATTCTTATTTTACTATTACTAGTTTATTTTAACAAAATCAAGATACTACTGTTTCTATTTTTGCATTTTTTTCTAGCTTTTAACTTCATCATCATCATACGTATCAAGGATTTAGTCCTAGTATGGCCTGTTCCGGCCTTAGAAGTCATCGTTGAATCGTTTAAGAGGACGTCCTGGTTTTCTTTTCCCTAATGGCTTGTACTTTAAGGCTTGTTTTGGTAATCTTTCTGTTTTCATTCTTTGAACGTGTTCCATCCATTTATGTTTATATTTTTTAATTTTTTCAATTACTGGTTCTTGGTTTAATTCTTTCATAATATCTTCGTTTCTTTTGTGATCAAATAGGTTATACTTTGCAGTTTTTCTCATAAACTTCATTTCTGCTGTTGTTAATCTTTGTTTGTCTTTTTGTTTTATTGTCCAGATTTCGCTTCCATACATTAAGACTGGTAGGGCTAATGTATTGTATACTTTTGGCCTGGTTTGTTTTTGAACTAGGTTAGGTTTAAATATTTTGCAATTTTTATGTTTATATCTTTTTCATTTTCATAAGTGATCATACATCCTAGGTAGTTAAATGAATTCACCTGTTCTAAGATCTTGTTATCTAATACTATTTTAGTTCTTGCTGGATCTTGTCCTTTAAAGGCCATAGTTTTTGAATTTTCCGTTGATATTATCATACCATAATCTTTGGATATCTCATTTAGATTTAAAATAGCTTTCTGTAAGTTATCTTCAGAATTTGTAATTATTATTTGGTCGTCTGCTAAGAGGAGAGTGTTTAAGTTAACTGTAGGTGAAAGTTTAATTCCTTGATGTAAATTTTTACTCCATTTTATTATTATTTCATTTAAGTAGATATTAAAAAGAGTTGCTGAGAGGGGACATCCCTGTCGGACCCCTTGGTTTATCTCTCTTGTATATGATAGCTCATGATTTAATCTTATTTGTATTTGATTATTTTCATATATACTTATGATAGCTTTTAGGATATTATTTGGTATTTGTCTTTCTTTTAATATGTTAAATAATATGTTTCTTTTAACTTTGTCCAATGCTTTTTCAAAGTCAATAAATGCAGTATGTGTTTCTAAATTATATTCTCTTCTTTTCTCTAATATTAATTTTAGGCAGAAGGCTGCGTCTATACATGATCGTTCCTTTTCTAAATCCATTTTGTACCTCTAGAATAAAGTTTTCGGAATATTTCATTACTTTGTTATTTAAGATTCTGCTGTATATTTTGTAACATTAATTTAGTATACTGATACCCCTCTATAGTTTTTAGGGTCATCTCTATTACCTTTCTTAAAGATAGGAATCACAATTACTTTTTTCCATTCTATTGGTGGGATACCAGATGAGTAAATTTTATTTAAAAATAATAAGAGTCTTCCTTTGAATCTTGTTCCTGCGTATTTATATAGTTCTAAACCTAGCTTATCTTCTCCAGGTGATTTTCCGTTTCTTGTTTCTTTCAGGCTGATTTCTAATTCTTCTTCAGTTATTTCCTTTTCATTTCCGTTAATTGTTTGCCAGTTGTCTTTTTTAAAATATTTGTCTGTCCACAGTTCTGTGTAGTAATTTAGAAATTTAGCTTTTAACTTAATTATTTATTTTATTTATTTATATGTTTTTATTTTGGGTTCAATAAATATTTATTTCGCTTTTGATAGTGTAATACACATAGTAATGCACCAAGAAAGTTTTAATCGGGAGCTAGTAAAACAAAACGACTTAGAGAAAAGAAAAACACCTAAATAGTCAAAAGTGGGCAATTTTGTTTTTCTTACGTTCTTCTGAAAACGAAGGAAGTGAAGAATTTCACAGAACTGAAGTTGTACCTCAAACTTATCGGAATGAAAGCGAAACATTGATATCAGTATCAGGAGGAGACCAAAAATGAAAACCACAAAATAATGTGGTAAACATAGAACAAGAAAAAGAAGTAAAGGAAACAAATCAAGAGGGTTTTGAAGAAAATTTTCAATCGGAGTCTGTACGTACTTACCAGCAAGCAAGCTGTCTCTTATATTACCGATATAGCAGTGTGACCAGTTAGTATTAATAAAAATTTATCGAGCATATTTTAATAAATATGCCTCAGTATGTTTGTTGGTAAAATCAAAAATTTTAATAAAAAATAAATAAAAATACACAGAAACAACAGAATATATCGCAGAAATGTAAATAAATCATATTTTACTGTAAAAAGGCGAATGGAACAAAGAAGAAACGAGAGTGGCTAATTTTTTCAGAAATCAACAAAGCAATTTACTGCTTTGTTTGTAAATTGTTTTTGTAAGTCAAATAATAGCTCAATGAAGGGTTTTATTGACTGGAGAAATATAACACAAACCTTATGTGATCACAAGCGTTCTGCTAAGCATATACGAGCGATGTGAACATATAAAAAAAGAAAATCACGTTCCGTAAATCGTCGAATTGATTCTGAATTGATGGAACAAATACAATCTGAAGAAAATTATTGGAGAGATGTTTTAAAAAGAATAATAGCTAGCATTAAGTTACTGACTGAACTAGGGCTAGCATTCAGAGGCAATACAACTGATTTTTTTTTCCTGATTCTTGTGGAAATTATTTATTATGTTTACATTATTTAAGTGAATTTGATGATTTTTTAAAACATCACATGAAAATGTATGCCAACTGTGGTTCTGACAGATCAGATTATCCTTCTTACCACACTTGTGATGAATTCATAGCGTTAATAGCTAATAAAACAAGAGAAATATTAATATTCAGAAATTAAGGAAGCTGCTTATTTTGCAATAATACTCGATTCAACGCCAGACGTTGCCCATAATGACCAACTAGCTGTTATATTATAGTTACATTTATCTGGTTCATCAGCATTACACAACATAATTCCTTATATTTAGAAGAGAGAGCATTAAAAAATTAGGAGAATTATTTTTGGAAATAAAAATGTGCAGATGGAAAAGCTGCAGTAACTGCCAATATGATAGGTGTCTATACAGGTTTACAAGCTAGGCTGAAAAAACAGTCTCTCTGCACATTATATACCATGCTCTAATCATGCCTTAAATTTAATTGGCAACTATGCCGCGGAATCTTGTCCGAAAGCAGTGCAATATTTTTGTTTTATTCAAAATGTATATAATTACTTTTCCTCTTCAACAAGAAGATGGGGTATACTCCTTAACCATTTAGAAAAAAAAAATTTAACAGTTAAAAGACTAAATGAAACGAGGTGGTCCGCAAGATCTGACGCTATGTTGGCTTCGAAACGTGGATATAAACAAATTAAAGGCGCATTACTTGAACTATCCATTTCTCCTCATGGAAAACCTATTTCTAAATTGGAGAGCTCATCATTGGCTGAACATTTTGACTAACCAGAAACAGCGATTTTAACAGTTATTTGGGACAAAATTTTACACCGAATAAATGCTACTAGTAAATCTCTACAAGATTCCGACATGGATTTGTTTTTAGCTAATAATTTGTTACAGTCTTTAGTTGGTTTTATTTTAGATATAAGAAATAGTTTTGCTGTAAATGAAGAAGTGAATTTATTAACAGATGAGACAAAATTTAAAGATGAAAAGGAAAGAGTTAAAACACGAAAAAGAAAAAAAAATGAGAGACGAAGTTTCACAATCTAACAATGAGATTATACTACATGGGAAAGAAAATTTCGCTGTGAACATAATGTCATTTGCAATGAGCTAATTTTGGAAATTAATGAAAGAACAAAAAGCTATTTCGATATATTAGATACGTTTGACATTTTTTGAAGAAACATATGGATCAAGACAAGTACAAGACTAGTATTAATAAATTTTTACAAACTTATGGTACTGATATTGATCCAGAAAAATTTATTAATGAAGTTAAGCAATTTTTAATTATTATTATTATTATTATTATAAAAACCTCCATGAAGTCAAAGACTCATCGTGGGAGGTCCACTGTTATACACACAGTTTATCGTACTGTGCCTTAAATATATTCACTGTCTCTGCACACACCACACTCTTGGGCAAAGCATTCCAATCACTCACCACTCTCCATGCAAAAAACGTGCTCCTCACTCCTTGCTCACACCCTCCTCATACAGCTTCCAGGAATGACCTCTTGTTCTCCTGCTATCCTCACCCATTCTGTGCAAAACCTCCCCGACGTTAATCTGGTAATAACCACTCAACAGCTTATATGTCTCAATCATATCCCCCCTCCTCCTTCTATCTACCAATTACTGCAAATTGCATTTTGTCAATCTGTCTTCATACTCTACATTCCAGAGACCAGAAACCACCTTAGTCAATCGCTTCTGAACTTTTTCCAACGCAATTTCATCTTTTTGAAAACCAGGTGACCAGATTTGTGCACAGAAATCCATATGTGGCCTGATCAAAGCCTTATACAAAGGAACCATAACATCCTTACTTCTACAAGTCAATGTCCTCCGCATCATTCCCATTATCCGCTGTGTTGTCTTCACTATTTTAGTAACATGTCCCCGATATTTTAGGTCCTTGTCTACAATCACTCCCAGATCTCTCATTTCCTCTACCTCTTCCAAGATATTCGCACCGATTGTGTACTTTACACCCCATCTCTGCTTCCCAACTTTCAAAACCTTACACTTTGAGACATTGAATTGACATCCCCACTTATTTACCCATTCAGACAGTGTATTCAAGTCCTCTTGCAAAGCTACAGCATCCACACTACTCCTGATAGCTCTGCCCAATTTTGCATCATCTGCAAACAATTGCACATCACCATTCAGACCTCTCCAGATATCATTTACATACAAATTAAACAGCAATGGACCCAAAACAGACCCTTGAGGTACACCACTAGTAACTTTCCTCTTCTGGGATATCGCTCCTCCATCGACAACTCGCTGATACCTATCAGACAACCAATCTCCAATCCAGTGAACCAATCTACTGTTCAGCCCCATCCGTTCCAATTTATTTACCAGCTTGTCATGTGGCAATTTATCAAACGCCTTTGCAAAATCTAAATATACTACTGTATATGCAATACCCTTATCCAACACATTTGTCATTTTATTATAAAAAGTAAGCAGGTTGCTAAAGCACGATTTTCCTTTAGTAAATCCATGCTGGCCACCAAATCATATTTTTCTGTTGTCAATCCAATTCTGAACTTTATTCCTAACTTCTCTAATACCTTGACCACAACTCCAGACACACAGACTGGTCTATAATTCAAAGCCTTACTCTTATCACCTCCCTTATGAATTGGAACAATTTTACCCTCTTTCCACTCTTTTGGAACTTGACCCAGTGAGAGACTCATGTTGAAAAGATATACAAAAGCTGTAGTTAACTCTCTGGCATATTCCCTCAAGACACGTGGTGAAATAGCATCAAGTCCCACAGCCTTATTTACATCAAGTCTATTCAATTCCTCATATACCTCCTGTTCACTTACTAACAGTTCCCCCTCCTCTTCTTCTCCCACTACTTTCAAGTTCTGCATGATATCATATTCGCAAGAATGAAATACCTTTAGAAATTGCTCATTAAATATCTCAACTATAACTTCCGCAGCGGTTATCATTCCTCCGTTTTCACCAATCAATCCCATCCTACCATAATCATTCTTTCTTCTACTGGCAACATATCGAAAAAACTCCTTAGGAATTTTTTTGGCCGCTTTAGCTAACTGCTGCTCATACTGCATTTTTGCTACCCTTATCAAGCGAGTCACCTTCCTCGCCTGCTCTTTGTACTTCTCATGCAACTGGTTGTTATATATACTCATTTTGTTTCTTCCATAATACCTTCTTCTTCCATATTGCATACCTTATCTCTTGATTCATCCATTTTACACCCACTCTGTTTACCCTCTTGACCCTTGGAATATACTCTGATATTCCTCCACCAAATAGTTCTTGAGTATGGCCCAAGCAGCATTGATATCTTTTCCATCCAGTCCCTCTTTCCAATTTATTATCGCAAGCTGTTTCCTGAGCTTTTCGTAATTACCAGTCTTATAATTCCACATATATCCCTTTCTAACAGACGTCCTCGAATGACTGGTCACCCTGCATGTGATCACCTCGTGGTTACTCTCACCAACTGGTAGAATATTTGACACCTCATTTATAATAACATCATCTGATGAGATGATCAAATCCAATACGCTTGATCCTCGTGTACCCTCCGTTACGTACTGCCTAAGGTAATTATCTTTCAAAAACTCCAAAAATTCATTTTCTTTGTCGCCAGATGTAGTCTCTTGCTTCCAGTCTATATTACCATAATTAAAGTCACCCATAATGATAACTCGTTTCTTGCAAGCTAGGCCAATTTGCCTATACATTTCCTTATCATTACCCTCCATATTGTTGCTATAGGCCTCCAAGGTCTATAGCAACACCCAACTAAATATTTCCTCCTGTTAACCTCTACCTCACACCATACGGCCTCAAAACCGTGACCACTATTTGCACCTTGCAATTCCACCTTAGATGGGCACAACTCATCTGCTACCATTAACAGTACTCCTCCTCCCTTTCTTCCCTGTCTATCTTCACGAAAAATATCATATCCATTCATCTCTATTCCTATCAGGATGTCATCGTCATCTAAACATGTCTCACTTATACCAACAATTTTGGGGCGAACAGACTCGAGCAAAGCAACAATTTCGTTCCCCTTATTTCGAATATTTCTATCATTAGTGAATAAACATAATAAATCATTACTGCTTCTACAAGTCCTAAGAACATCACTCCTGCGATGTGACTCTTCAATACCTTCCCCTGTCATTTCCTCTATATTACTACCAATTCTACAACTTTCTTCACACCTAAACTCTTTCCACCTATCCCAGGTCATCTCAATTTGTGTTTGTCTGCTTACACATTCACTTCTGAATTAATTATAATACATTCATTAATAATGAATGATATATAATCTAACATATCATTCATTAATAATGATAAAGGAAGATTAAAAATATGTAAAAATTTATATACGATGGGTTAAGGTCTACTTTTCCGAACGTGTTCAGAAACATTTTAAAAATATTTTTGACGATGCCTATTTCAAATGCAAGCGCTGAACGCTTGTTTTCAGTCTTGAAACGAATAAAAAATCATTTAAGAAGGAACTTGCACCAAAATGAAACAAGTGACCTGTCGTTATTATGCATTGAATCAGATGTAATGGACTCGATCAATTATGATGACATTATAGATATATTTGCTAAAACCAGAGCCAGAAAAAAAAACTTATGGTTATTAATTTTTTTATTTAAATTTGAACTGATTTATTTTTATACTTTTTTTAAAATGCAAATATATATGTATACCAATGTTGTATTGTATATTATTTCTTTTATTTCAATAAACTAAAAAATTGCTTATTTTTGAGGCCTAATAATGAAGTTGCGCTTAGGGTCTCCAAAAGTATAAATGTGGCCCTGCATCTCATCCAATAACAGCAGCAGAAAGAAAGGTCGACATCGAGGATTTATATAAAACTTCCTCGAGTGATCCCAATTTTGGTTTCAGTAGGAGGTTGGAATACGATGTGGTGTCCAGTATCACTGATGCTACTTCACAGGAAAAGTGAACATAGAAATATCTATAGATATCGCAAGTTGCTGCGAAAAGAGAGTAGCGAATTTGTGAGGGATTGGTAATTAATCGTTCTTATTACTGTTTAAGTTAAGGGATATTACATCCCATATAGTTTCTCAGCCGAATAAGAAACTCAAAGAGTTTCGTGCCGAAAATAGTAAAAACTATATATATATATAATATATATATATAATATAATATAATATAATAATATATATATAATATATATAATATAATAATATAATAAAGTTAGGCGATTCCAAGCGTAAGCAAATACCTGGATATACTGCAGCAACTGACCCTAAAAGTAGTGCAAGCTGAGGCAACTCGTGTCAAAGGTGGAGCAAGCTCCGATCACTATTCTTGATATTTACCATAATGTGAACTTAGCTCCTAGGAGCTGTATTATTGTTCGACATTATGAGAGAAGGTCACTACCCAGACCGGTTTCAACCTTTATTGAGGTCTCATCAGTGAGTAGGCAGACCTAGTTAATATCAAGTTTGTAGCGAACAGAACTTACAACCTTTCTACGAGTTTTGCCATGAGGTGTCCTAATAAATTATTAGATATATGAAGAGCCAAAGGCTTCAATTCGGCGACATATAACTTGTTTAAGTTAAGGGATATTACATCCCATATAGTTTCTCAGCCGAATAAGAAACTCAAAGAGTTTCGTGCCGAAAATAGTAAAAACTGTATATAAAGTTCGGCGATTCCAAGCGTAAGCAAATACCTGGATACTGCAGCAACTGACCCTAAAGGTAGTGCAAGCTGAGGCAACTCGTGTCAAAGGTGGAGCAAGCTCCGATCACTATTCACCACCACCCCCCCACCCCAGGAGAAAGATTAACCACTCTGTCTCCCCTAGCCACAAAGCTTTCGCTGGCACGGTTTCTTTACTCCAAACAAGGGGGGGGGAGAGCTGAGAACCCGGGCGGCGAAGGCTTACTGCGAGGCGGTGCAGCTCCTCGTGAGCGGCATCTCCCGGGCCAGTCTCTTCCCCATTCTAAGTCCCAGTGGTACCAGGTATACAAGTTCCTCAAAAAGTTCCTATTCACTCCTACTTACCGGACCTTAAGTCCTGTTATTTTAGATTTAAAATAAATATTTAAATAAGTACTATTATTTACATCTTGTCTTAAAAAAAAAAAAAAAAAAAAAAAAAAAAATTACCTGGAATAAAAATAAGGATATTATATCTAGTAACATAAAAAGAACCTCCATTAACACTGGAGTAAATCATTACTTTAGATAAAATAATATGTGAACTATAGACAAAAGTCTATCTTTAACCTTTTTTCTGAACAGATAAATTGAGTTATATGTTACAGACCAATTAGCCATTAAGGCTAAACAGGTTGACTGAGGCCTCTTTTTACCTCCTACTATCCTACTCTATCTTATATCATACTCCTCTTTTACTGTCTGCTGATCCTCAGCATGCTTTATTCTCCAAAGGCCAATGATGAGAGACATAAACTCCCATTCTACCTCAATAAAGGTTGAAACCGGTCTGGGTAGTGACCTTCTCTCATAATGTCGAACAATAATACAGCTCCTAGGAGCTAAGTTCACATTATGGGTAAATATCAAGAATAGTGATCGGAGCTTGCTCCACCTTTGACACGAGTTGCCTCAGCTTGCACTACCTTTAGGGTCAGTTGCTGCAGTATCCAGGTATTTGCTTACGCTTGGAATCGCCGAACTTTATATATAGTTTTTACTATTTTCGGCACGAAACTCTTTGAGTTTCTTATTCGGCTGAGAAACTATATGGGATGTAATATCCCTTAACTTAAACAAGTTATATGTCGCCGAATTGAAGCCTTTGGCTCTTCATATATCTAATAGTTCTTATTACTGTCTTCTATACTGAAAGAATTTTAGGTAGCTCCTAAGAGCACCATCCTTAGATGTAAACAGCTTTCAGTGGTTGACGGATTAGTGATTTGCATTCAAGCATAAAGCAAGTGAAAGTGAAAATCTAATTGCTTACATGTTGACCAGACTTGTATAAATGCTAGTTTTTCAAAAGGAAAACACCTATTCAGTTTCAGCCACACCTTTCTACTGTACGCAGTGATATGAGCAGCAACTGCCAAATAACCATTTACCCTTCAAATATAGCACTATTCTACTGTCCCTGTTCAAAGAAAGCATTCACAGGTTCGTTCCCTTTTTCCTGCCCTCATATGGTAGTATGAGGGCAGGAAAAAGGGAACGACAGATTCTGAAACCTTTCTTGCGAGGGAGTGATATTACAAAAAAGAAGAGAAAAACTCCACGGAGGAGATATTGTAAAAATAGTCATAATTTACAATCTTGAGTCTTTTTACAATCGTTTATGTATGTTAAATATTTTGTTAGTTTTGGTTTCATCACCACTTATAATTAGGCTGACCATATTTTCTTGAGACAAAAACGGGACATTGGGGATGGCAAAAACGGGATGAAGGTTATGTAATATTCTGTATTCATGAAAAAGACTATAAAAAATAGTATTACTCTGTCCAATACGTATAGTGATAAAACATTGGTAATTAGTGCTTCTGATTCGGTATGTGCTGAATAAAATTTTGGTTCATAAATTTTATTTATCAATGTCGACAAGCAGTCATTTACGCGAAAACTTTGGCCTGACCATAGTATGATAAGCAACAAGAGCTTCACTTGCAGCAATTTTATCACTTTCGCTATCACCATCACGTCTCACCATAAACGACTGATGTTTTTAACTGAAGTCAGTCTTTTCAGCATCCATGTTTTTGCCTACGCAGATGTTGGTTAATGTCGCTTCTGCCTCCACGATCAACGGTAAAATGGATATTACAATTTTGGCATACCACTTTTGTTCAATCACTACACAGCTTGTCCAGTTTAATAAATTTGAATTCTTTCTAGAGACCGTCATTAAAACTGCAGTTTCGCCTCTTTGACATTGCAAGGATAGACTTAAAATTTAAAAAAATAAGACATAGAAGTTAAAAAAAACTTTTAAGTTAGCATACAAGCAAAACAAAAACTAACGCTACAGCAGAACAGACGCCTCGTCTGAGACGCGCAAGCGTTGCCAACATGTATTTTTTGTTTTCTCTGAATAATTATGTTGGAGGTTTAATGGATTTTTTACAACACTCAAAAAGAATTAAAATAGAATTTAATACTTCCTATATTTCGCCTAGTCACTAGGACATTACGGGGATTACAAAAACAATTAATGTAACATGCACACAAAAACTTACAATACTAAGCCCAACCATGTGGGTGACACTAAAGTCCTATCTAGGTGGAGCGCCCTCTAAGGGCAGTAGTAGGTGGCCTGGAATGTAAGGTGGGACCTCTGGTGATGAGTGTTTCCCAAATCTTCGGAAGCTTAATGCAACCGTATTTGTTAAGATTTGGTTGGTTTCTGAGAGCTGCTGCTTCTAAGAAGTCTCTCTTTCTTGAATTTGCTGTGGTGGAGCGTGGTGGTTTTCTTCCATGATACTCTGTGGGTGGTGTCCAAAACATGGTCAGCCAAGCCTGAATGTCCATAGTTGTGTTTAACGATGTACGACTTGTGTTCCTCCAGGCGGATGGATGCTGATCTGCCTGTCTGTCCAAAGTATGCAAGTTTACAGGAACAGGGTACTTTGTAAACTCCAGGCAGAGAGAGGGGAGGGAGCTGATCTTTCGTAGAACGGATAAAGGTAGCAAGTTTGTGGTAGGGCTTATATGCTGTGTGTAGGTTATACTTTTTTAGTATCTTGGCTATTTTTTCCGAAGTGCCACGGATGTAGGGTATGGTGATGGCATTTTTAAAATCTTGTTGAAAAAAAAACGTGTTCCAGACATTTGCTAAGAGGTCACCCTCACTCTGCCACAGAGCACAAAAACATATTTTTGAATATAATAACAGCAAAATGTAATCAATGCACCACGACAGGTCAGCTTGAAAATCGGCTACATTCAAGCAGATATCTAGACAAACTGTAGCAAGGTACCTGCAACAAGTAGGCCTGCGTCCCTTTATCCAGCTCATCGTAGAGCACGTTTTCAGTGGTGTTGTATCCATAAAAATTAGACAAGACACCAGGGGCGAATTCTCCATGCTTGCTACGCAAGCTCATTACTTGAGAAAGAAGTAATATTTATTTGTTAATAAATGCATATAAATGTACATAAATTTCTAAATAGTTTTAAACGGTCAGTAATTCATTATTCCACAAATCAGACTTCAATCACACCTCACTCCCTGAATGATAAAAGCGTGAATTTCAAAACCAGCATTCGCTCCTGCAAGACACCCTCCTATTCTAGACTCTTGATATCACAAGAACTTTCTTGAAAGGGATGGATACAACTGTGTTGGAGTCATGGTGTGGGGGTATTATGTTTAATGGAAACTCCAGCTACAAGTACTGGAAAAATGGACTATGACTGGTGAATAATATTGCAGGGAAGTTCTTCAATGTCACAAATGTTCTATGGTACTGTAGTGAAGTCATTTTTATGTATGACAATGCCACACCACATCGTATATGAGTAGCAGAGATGCTTCTTGAGACTTGAGGATATTGAATTGAGTGGCCAGCACACATCCCAGATCTCAACCCTATAAAACACATTAGGGACATTCATTGCTGCTTAAAATTCCCCTTCAGAAAATAGAATCAAAATCCAAACTTTCAGAGCTGCATCGCAGTTCAGGGGAAAAGTATTCCATAGCAAAATGTGTCTCCATATAGTCCTCTAAGCACAATACATTAATTCCTTAACTATGTCCTTATGAAATTAGTAACTTTTGCTAAAAATGTGTTGCAATTTAATTTCTACGAAACACGTTTTTTTTGTAATATAATTTTTATTAGCATGCTGGCAATAAATTTGTCCACATTTGGCTGTAATCATGAAATTTTTTTCATATATACAGGTAAAAATGTAGTTTGTCCTTAGCTTTTGGACATCTGTGTAGTTACACAGACTTAATAATTAATAGCATAATGTTTATTTCCATATAATGGAAATAAGCATTATGCTATTATGCATTAAGCAAGCAATCAAATTCTGCATTTTTGACACGTTCTGAGATGTTTTTTTCTTTAACCCTGCAGAAAAAAAAATAATAAAATTCTAACTTGTAAACAAGTAATAATAATATTTAGGGGAATATCAAGTTGAGGAAGGATGAAAAAAAAATAAATTCATGAACTGCTAGAACAGAAAATAAGGCAATAGTAAAGTATGGAAATCGCCAGCTGTCGTTGAAGTCTACTATGTTGAGAGATCTGATCAGAGATTTCTTTATGTACTTAAAGATGAGATTCTGGTTTCTGTTGAGGGAGCCACTTAAGTAAACGACCAGTGATTGCTCGATTAGAAATGAAAGGAAGTTATCCCCAAGACAGATAGGACATAGTGGTCATATCCAAGTTGATGGCATAATATGTAGTTCCAAATATTTCTGCTCTTGTATTCTACATATATGAGGGTGGTTCTGAGTTACACCATAGATTGTAACACTACTGGCAAGATTCCCCCCCCCCTAAGTTTGTACATCTGTCATAAGCATCCATGTGAAATTGCAAGTTATTCTATCAAGTTTTATACAGCTGTCTGAAGCAAAAGTGTTGTTTGTATCCCTTGAAATGGATAAAATTGAGTCTCGCGTGGTTATAAAATTCTCCGTAAAAGAAGGTTTAACGCCAAAAGAAATTCATGTTTATGGGCACTCTTCTCCTTAGTTTTCGACAATTAAGAAATGGGCTGCCAAGCTTAAAGGTGGCTGTACCAGCCTTGAAGATGATCAGCCTCAAGCACGTCCAAAAAGTGTAACACCACCAGAAATCACTGATCAATTGCACGATATGGTATTGGATTACAGCAAGTCAAAGTGAGCAAAACTGCTGAGACTATAGGCATTTCAAAAGAACGTGTACGATATATTTTGCATGAAGAACTGCAAATGAAAAAGCTTTGTGCAAGATGGGTGTCGTGCTTGCTCACAGCAGATCAAAAACGTACTTGCATGAAAATCTCTGAACAGCGCTGCGTTTTAACAAGAATAAAACTGATTTTTTGCGCTGATTTGTTACTGTGGATGAGACCAGGATTCACCATTACACACCAGAATCCAAACAGCAGTCAAAACTTGCCTGGCAAAGGTTGGTTGATTGGTAGAGCCTCTGCTACTAATGGCTCAGTTAAGTAAGTTTGAACGCGGTTAGTAGTTGGAAGGGGACTAATCATTCGATGCTGTTGGCACACTCTCCCTCGATGAGTCTTTGGACTCCCTGGAGGTGTCAAATAATAATAATAATAAAAACAGTGGATAGAAGCGGTTGTTCAGTGCCAAAGACAAAGTCGGTTCCATCAGTAGGAAAGGTCATGGCATCAGTGTTTTGGGATGCTAAAGCATTTTGTTTATCTTGAAAAGGATAAAACAATAACCAGGGAATATTATTACGATTTTTTTAACCAGACTAGACAAAAAAATTTGAGAAAAGACCCAGTTTGCAGAATTAAAAAATCATCTTTCATCAGGACAATGTATTTGCCCACAATGGTGTTTTGGCAATGGGAAAACTAAATTAAGGGATCTGCACTATGAATTGTTGGAACATCCACCCTATTCCCCAGATTTGGCTCCCTCTGACGTCTATCTCTTCCTCGCTGGTCAGCATTTTTCTTTGAATCAAGAGATGATTGCAGCTGTAGAGGTGTATTTTGCAGATCTCACTGAGAACCACTACAGGGACGGGATAATGGCACTGGAATAAATGTATTAGTGTTAAGGGAGATTATGTTGAAAAATAAAAATAATTTTGAAATTATAAATCCGTTTTTTCATTGTTAGGCTAAGAGCTTTTCAGACCACCCTTGTACATGCTGAGATGTTCATTTTTTCTTATTTCAAATCTCCTAGAATTCTTCAAACACTCAGATGTTTGTAAAGGGTTCTGCTATATTTTGTGAGATCTACAAACAGTTTGGATAGGCTTGTAAGCTACTTGGATATTATGACTCTTGAGAAGGGCAGAAATCCTGACAGGTAAGACAACTGTATAATATAATATATACTGCACTCATTGAGGATATAAATAAAAAAAAAAATTTCGTTGGTTAGAAAAATTCTGATTAAAACAACGTGAATGGGTTTGTTCAATAGCAGAGTAGAGGCAAGTCAAAAGCAAACAGCAACGTACAGCAAGTGATGGAAAAGTAATCAATGCCATTTTAAGTTCACTATTACAAACAGTAAAAAGCTCAAAAACCTTCCCAATAGCACATTTGCTATCATGTGACATAAGGGAGGAAACCGTACACTGACAACAGAACAAAACAAATTGCGTTAAAAAGAATGAAAATCACACAAGAAAGAACACAGAAAATGGTGGGAAATCACACATCGACAAAGAACTAGAGTATGAAAAGAACAAAACTTTTAGTAATGGTTAAAATATTAGAAACATCAGCTTAATGTCAGTGACCTGAAATCACAATGAACTAAACATGTGAAGACTGTACTATTAAAATCAAAAATTCAAATTCTAAATTCAGCAATTGACAATTTTTTATCCTATGGATAAAAAATCTTTCTCACACAAAATAAGCTGTTACCCAAATTTCACAACTTTTAATTTTCAAATTAAAGAAATAATGTATGTTGTGCATTTTATATATGTGTATATTAATTTACATTTCTAAGAGAATAAGTATAATTTGTCAGCTGTATATCACTAGATCTCTATACAAGTAGGAAGCTGACATTCACAATCAGGTTGATTAATGTTCATCAATTCTTGGAGACCAATTATAAAGTCTACTGACTGCTGAAGTTTTTAAGTAATATTTGACTTTAATGGTAGATACTGCATTTATTTAGATTATGAAACTATCAGGAGACAATTTAAGCTAACATATGTTGATTAAATAATTCTGATTTACATAATTTCATACTTTTCTAGTTACTTCTTAACTTTACCATTACTGTATTTGTACTTTTGTATGCTTTTAAGCACGGTCCCTGCCCATGTTCTGTTTCTAGCAATTTCTTTTGTTTCTTTCTCCCCCCCCCCCGCATTGTCCCTATTGCTTTTGTCATGTTCATTTTTCTTTGTTTTATGGGAATAGAGAACAGCCCCCCCCCTCCCCCAAATCATTATAGTGATTATTGTATCTTCTGTACTGAAGCTTTCATCTTTTTAATAATAGTTTTTATTATTGAGAATACCAATTATAATAATAATTAATAATTATTGTAATTACATACGATAATTAATAAGACAAAATATAATTTAAGATTTTGATACAGTTTTAATATTCATAAATACCAAGTAGATAATGTGGCAGAATGAAGATAATGTTCTATTTCTATTAAATAGTCTTGCTCATGTTTTTACCTGTACTGTTTTGTATACTTGTATGAAGAAACAAATGTTTATGCATGTTCCTATTAAAGTTACAACTGTACAAGACTTAAGAAGGAAAAATTTTCGTTTTTAAATATGAATTTTATATTTATTTATCATATTTATTTATCAAAGTCTGCTGCTACTGAGTTTCTGTTCCAAAATGAAGAGCAACTGCAGTCTGTCAAGTGGTTAAACTGCTAGTGCTATACATCTGCAGATGCACTTATGGAAACATAGGAAAAAAATTAAAACCATATCCACCAGGAAGCATTATATTCCACATATCTTACAAATTAAGTATACATTTAATGAAACTACATCATGATATAACTAAGATGTAGTCATATATCTTGAAAAAATTGATAAAAATGTCTACAAAGCATCTGTGTCTTGTGTGCAGTAAATTTTATCTCATGACATACAAAAAGTTATTTTATTGACACCAATTCTGAATAATGGTTGATAGCTAGGATGATGTATTTGTAGCATTTTTCAAGCTTTATACAGTTATTAAAAGTATAGAGAATTTTCACATGCTAACAATTATTTCAGAATATTTTTAAGCTTAAATTCACATGAATCTTAAATTGGACAGGCTTGTTTCATTTTATGCTTTTATAACAGAAATACAACTGTTTGAGGTGGGGGGGGGGGAATTTACAATCCACTGTGAATAAAAATTTAATGATGTATGAGAGCAATTCTAACATATAAAAAGGTCAATTTTAAAATAAAATCTTACATAAGAAATTTTGTTTCATAATTTCAATGCACAAAGTGCATATTTATTTACATTATGAGCAACTTTATGTCTACTATTATAAGAGCATGTTTAGACAGTCTAAACACATTAACCTTCAAGAAATTAAAAAGTATTGTGAAATGACAGCCTTGACCAATAATGCCAGTTTACTCAATAAGAGAAGGTATGGCACTTCTAACATGCAAATATTCAACATTTGGTAAACAAATATTTTAGTGATTATAAATAATTCATGGTAAAAGTGTTCCCCCACCTCGTTTTTCTCTTGTTCTTTCAATCACATAAAGTGATAACAATTTAACCCAACATAATCGAAGGAGTGCAATTACAGAACTTAACTGCAAATTTGTAATCGTGGTGCTATAAAGACAAGTCAAATAAATCAAAAATACAAAGTTCCCCAAAAACTCATAATTAGACATCACCAGTTATGACATGTAATTCATGTCAGTCGGCTGCGTTTATGTGTTGGGGAGTCCATGATAACATCCATTGAAGGTGTTCGTTTTCTGGAGTCCACATGACGAGTAAATTCTTCTGTAATGAAAGCATTGGATTCTGGATGTGAACTAGTGCTCTGATTACAGCTCCGACTTCTAAGGCGACAAAATCCACTAGGTGAACATGAGCCAGATGTATGCTGCCTAGCTCCTCCAGCAGATACTCCACAGTTAAATCCTGATAATAATAAAAAGAATCCACAGTTAAATCCTGATAATAATAAAAAGAATTAAAATTGGACTACAAGGATTACTTTGCGGAAAAAGAAAAAAAAAAAATCCACAACAGAAATCATAAAAGAGAAAATGATTACTGAGGAGAAAAGAAATAAAACCGGAATTCAGAATAGCAAATTACTGTATCAACATGAAAACAATCTCTCATTAGGGCAACAAACATTTACTCCAATTAGTTTTTGTATCTTCTGTAAAATTTTCTATTGAATGCTTTTAGCATATTCCTGCATCTTTGATCAAATATCTTTACTTAAACAATATTTTGTGAATCCCCCACACAAGATTGTAAACCTAAATAGCACTTTCTAGTATACCATGTGGAGTAAGGATTAGATAAGCTGGTTCCAATGGCCTAGACATGAAACTTCCTTTAAAGCTAATTCAGACCGCCAAAAAAAAAGGATGGTAATCCCACACCACGTGATAACAAAAATCTACTACATGGAAACATTCACAAACATCTATGCTTCATCATCATCAAATTCCTGATATGTATCCTCAAGGGGTGTCAGGATATGATAGTATTGCATGAAAAACTTACCTCATTATTAACTTCCCCTCTACAATTTTCCTCCAAATCAATCTGTTACCTGTCAAGATTTCAACATTATCAGATCTCATATTTCTATCTTCTTCCTCTGGGTCTTTTTTCTGTCAATCTGACAAAGAACACTTGTTTTGCTAATCTTTCTTCGCCCATTCTGTTTAAGTGATCATACCACCTGAGATAAACTCTGTTAACACATTCCTGGATGCTAACAATATCAAATTCTTAATTAATATCCTTGTTTTTAAAATGACATTGCCATCTGTTCACCCCTCTAATCTTTCTCAGGATTCTCGTAGCTGTGGTCTCTAGTCTTTGGTCGTGTGTTATTTCTAAGCCAGCACTCAGATCCTTAAGTTAAAATTGGCTTGAACACTGTCTTGTATACAGCTAATTTAGTGTTTTGACTAATTTCTTTCTTATTCCACATAAATTTATTTAGTTGACTTCATACCATAGCAGCTTTGTTGATTCTGTTGTCTATTTACATATTTAATTTGCCATCTTCACTAAAAATTGTGCCCTAAATAGCTGAAATGTTAATTGAAACAACTTGTTCTATAAGTTCTCCATTCACAATGTAGTTGATATTTTCATTGTCTTTGTCTTGTTACACCTGATATCTTAGGAATATAGTATTCTCAGCTATCATGGTGTAACATGAAGAATAAATATCATAAATTAAAACCCCTGCATAAAAAAATGAATTATTTAATGGAAAATTTCTTGCATCCAGTAATATGTATAAAACGTAAGGGTTGTTGTTAAAGTAGCTGATAAAGGAAGGAATGTTTTAATATTGTAATATGACTTAAAATAAGGAATTCTAACTAAATAAGTAGCTAACAAAGGAAAGCATAGATTAATATTGTAATACGATTAAAAATGAGAGAGTTAAGTAAATAAGTAGAAAGGAGTGAGTCATAAAATATATTATGTGAGAGATTAAGTTATTAAGTAGAATTCATAGAAAAAGTTTGAAAGGGGATTAAGTCAGGCTAGCACAAGAAAAGCAAAGCTATCGCTTAGGGCCGATCCCCGGATTGAAACATTGAGAACGGGCTTGCCGATCAAATGACGTTTGGCGAGAAAACGCCACCCTAATTGGTCGATGATACGCCACCCGAATTGGTCGATGATTAAAAAACAAGTAGAAGGAGGAGAAAGGAAGTAAGAAAAGGTGCCGTTAGGGTAGCCCCCCCCCCCCCCAGGACTTTTTTTTGGATAGTCGCTTTTGGCCTTGGAATTTGGTTTCGGTGGAGTTCACAGGGTTTTCCTGAGTGGTGACAGGGATGATATCTCCTCGTCACAACACAGAAACGAAAGTGAGCGGTATTTCGATTCCCGTTTTCCTGAGTAGGAAGCAAAGGAAAAATTGCCATAGGGTCCTAGAAAAGGAGGGATCTTCTTCGTTTCGACGCTAGTGATAACTACGCAAAGCAGAAAGCTGTAAAGAGACCGATGTCCTCGTTGCTGATAGTAGAGCAAATATATGTGTGTTAAAGTATTCCAGAGTTACGAGAAGTTATACCAGAGGTTTTCGTTTGGAAAAGAATAAAGGCCCATACGAAGAGCTCAAGAAAGGTACTGTAAATCATAACCTATGTTAGCTAGAAATTTGTCTGTGAAAAGTATCGTGATTCCAATACAGAACTATTGAAGTTATACTAGGACTTTAGTACAAGATAGAATGTGTTATGTGTAGATTGACTAGTGTCAAAGATTTGAGAATGATTAAGAGTCCTAAGGTATTTTTGCATGTCTATTATATTGCACAAGATATTTAAATGACATAATTGTGTGTTAGTGCAAATAACGGCATAACGGAATAGTGTGAATTAAGTAATTACGTAACCTAAGAATTAAATGCCTAATGTAATGTATAAAATAATTGAAACGTCACAAGTATGTGTTAGCAGTGAATAATTTGTTAATCTACTTCAGTATGAAAAATCAGATAGTGTGAATTGATCTAATTTGTTCACATCAGGTGAATTTATGAACTAATGTGTATGGCGGCATAATCACAAATAGCCATATTGCTTGTAATGATTTAATGTTAGTCCATAAGTATTTTAGTTTAGTATTTGAATTGTACCATGTTTAGAAACTTAATAAACCTTTTGTTCAATGATAAAAGAGTTGTCTGATGTTGCTAATCCAATGCACCGCTTAAACTCATCGTACCTAATCACGCGGGAAAATTTAATGTTGAGGAAAGAGATTAAGTCATGACTGCAATAATATTTAAATACTAAGAGATATATTCGAGATTGACTTTCTCCCTATTTATGACAACATAAATGGTGCAGTTGATAACCACTTGAAAATATTGTACTTAGTCACGTGGAAAATTTAAGTTGAGAATCGAGTTAAGTGTCACGATGCAATAGTTACACTTTCAGATATATTTGAGTTCTTTCTCCTTGTTTATGTATGTAATATCCTAAACTAAATATCCCAAAAGGCGCAGTATAAATACAAATATTAGGGGTACTACGGGGAGCAATAACTTAGATATTGGTATAAGTTTTGGTAAAATCTCGGGCATAGAAGTTAGAAGAATATAGATAAATGTAAATGGAATTTGTAAGATTAGAGTAGAAATCGTAAATTGGGACACAACATTATCCAATTTAAACAGGGAATCTTGCACACTTGTAGATTTATTTAGAAGTATAATATCATCTGCATAGAATAAAGAGTTGAGATTAACATCTCCAATTTTGAGATCAGGTTTAATACGACTTTCCTTCATAATGTGATCAATATAGATAATAAATAACAGAAGAGATAATGTACATCCCATGTCTGACACTAGATTTAACATAAAACCATCTTCCTGTACTTCCTTCAATTCTAACTGCTGACTTACAACTTAAAGAATAAGTATTGCTTGATATAATACTCCATTGACATCATACAACTGTAGCAGCACTTTGAACAACTTCTCTCTTGGCACCCTGTCATATGCTTTTTCCAGATCTACAAAACTTAAATAAGATCTTTGTCATACAGCAATCCCTCGATTAGTATGCTCTTTAAAACGGGTGCATTAATCTAAAATGCACTAATTGAATATAATAACCTATGGAAAAAAGTATAATTTGTTCCTCAAATTTCTTTTTTGAACCTTAATTTTTTATAAAAGAATTAAGGTATGTCTCAGGGCCTAGTAAAAGGAAAACCATAAAACTGAAAGACAATAAAACATATTCAAAATATAAATTTTATTATTCTACTTCTTAAAAAAGAATTGAGCTAACGTAGTCTGGCGGGCATTTTGTTTCTTTTTTTCATACAACCGACGGTATAGACCTATTGCCTCTTCTACTCTTCTGCAAATTTTATTACTTCTCTCTTCATCAGGTCAGCTTCTCAGCATTGCTGCTTAAAAATTTTGATTGTACAAAAAATATTTTCAAATTGTTTCTTTGAAATCTCTTTTGGCTGACCATCAGTGGTTAAATTTTCTTCATATTCTTTGGGATCTTCCTGCTGTGCATCTAAATTTAGCAGGTCAGAATCACTCAATTCTTCAGAATGAGATTTAATTAACTCTTGGACGTTACAATTGAAGGGGAGAAAGAAATGAAGGCCGTACGAATTGGTCGCCAACACGTGAAATCATGTGCTTTATAGATAAAATTTCCCAACTGGTATACAAGCAAAATAGTTACCACTTTAAAAACTACAATGATCATAAAAGAGAAGTTAATTTTCCGACGCGTAATAATAAAAAACTCATCCCAGAAGACGGATTGATTACCCTATTATCGGAATGGATTCTCCTTTTTGTGACATGTGCAGAAGTGTCTCAAATCTGTGAGCGTACTATAGCAGACAACATAAATTTTGACAGTAAAAATTTGGAACACAGTATACATGGAAGTAGTGTAGTATGCCATTAAAAATAATTTTTGTAAAATGTTTTAAACCAGTAACTAAATTATTTCATTATGGTGAGTTATTTTTTAAAATAACTAACCATAAAAATGTATAGATAGAAAATTTTTAAAATCTGTAACATTTATTTTTAAAATGTATATAGGTGCACTAATCGAATTCGGGTATCGAAAAAAAATGACGCACTAATCGAGGGATTACTGTATTCCCATGATTTCTCAACTATTTGTTGTAATGTGAAAATTTGATCCAGCATTTATTTGGCCTGAATCCAGCTTGTTCTTCACCAACCTTTCCTTCCACAATCCTATTTAACCGTTTCTCAAGTACACTTGAATAAATCTTACAATGAACTCTCAGTAGGGAAATTCCTCTGTAATTCACACATTCAGTTTTATTTCCCTTTTTATATATGGGTACTATGAGAACACTACTCCAATCATCTGGAATTTGTCCCAGGCTTTCTGAACTATGCAGTGCAGCCACTGCAAGACTTTTTATACCTCCATACTTGAGCATTTCTGGTCAAATATCATCTACTCCTGCTGCCTTTCCACATTTCAGGCTTTTGATGGCTTTTTCTACTTCAAGCATGGATATGTATTCCTGATTTGAGTGTTTTTTTACTACTGTGCTGTCATCACTGCTCGTTTCATTTAGCAATTTTTCGAAGTCATTACTCCATACATCAAGGATATTTTTTTCACCAGTTTTCATGTCACCTTTATCATCTCCAATTCCTTACAGCACTCTTTCCTCCATTTCTGAGTTTATTCAACAGCCTCCAGAATATTTTGCCACCTTTTTCATACTTATTTTCTATGTTCTTACCAAAGTCTTCCTATGACTTTTGTTTAGCTAGTTTTACACAGTGTTTAGTTTTGTTATATTTGTCTCTGTATTCTCTAAGAGTGCAAGCTGACTTATTTGCCAGGAACTTTTGATATGCTTTCTTCAGGATTTGCCACTGACTCTCCAAGGTTTGGTTCCTGTTCTCAAACTCATTCGTTTTTTCTCGAATAATGTTTGTGTATTTTAGTCAGCAGTTTACATCTGAGAGCTGCTCCACTTTTATTTGTTTTAAAACTTTCTTATATGTTCTTGTTTTCAGTATGAAATTCAATTTTATCCTGCTCAAGATTAAATGGTGATCACTTCTAATTTCAAATCCTCTGTACACTCTAGTGTCCTGCACCAGTGGGGAAACATCACTATCAACAATAACAGTCAATGAGACTTTTCTTATTCCTTGCCTCTTCTCTCCATGTGAATTTGAGCACATTTTTATGTTGGAACATTGTGTTAGTAATAACCAATATGTCCTGAGGAGAAATCCAACAGCTTTTTTGCCATTATTATTAGCTCTGCTCTTTTCTCCAAATTTTCCCAAAATATTTTTGTATGCCTGACAATCATTTCCTACTCTGCTATTCAGATCCCCAACAAGGATCAACTTTTCCATTCTCATTGTGTCAGATGCTTTCTTTCTCTAAAGCCTCAAAAAATTCCTTCACTTCTACCTTAGCAGAACCTTCTGTGGGACCAAAGGCTCATTGTCCAATTACCATTTCTGATATTTGCCCACATCACTGTACTTGATATTGCTTGCCATGCAAGAAGATTAGCCTTGTATTAGCCTGAATATAATACAAAATATTATATTCAGGCAATGACAATCAAGGAAAAGGAGTAGTAGCCATATCCTTGATTGTCATTGCCTGAATATAATATTTTGTATTTATTGCTCAGAATTTTGTCACCAGATTTTGTCTTTTTTGTTTCAGTCACCCCTATTATGTCGATCTGGTACCTATCCATTTCCTCAGCTAGTTCCATTTCTTTGCCATTCAGGCTTCTTATGTTGATAGTATCGATGTTGAACTCTGGTGACAAGTTGGGATGTCTTTTGGGATTTTTTCCAGTAGCTGACTTTTCGCTGTTTGCACTGGTTCCCTGGCCAAAACAACGAGGGCCGATGAATTTCAAGACATCAGAGATGCTATCCACTTGGTCAACTAGGTCGGTAACAATGTTTTTTTTTTTTTTAAACAAAATGCATAAATGAATGTAATAGGTACTATTACATTCATTTTGTCCATCCTGAAATCTACTGGATGGATTTTATTGATGTTTGATATTTCGAATTTAAAAAAAAAAAAAAAAAAAAAAAATATATATATATATATTCAGTTTTCATTTAAAATCAGACTGCAAAACAAAACTTTTCCAGTGTCTAGCATAGAATGATTCTTGCCAGGGCACTAGACAAGAATTTGACAAGTTTTCCCTATGTTTTATTGCTTTCAGGATAAGTAACCAATAATTAAGAGAATTTCTATAATTGGTTATGTTTATATTTCTAAGAGATATACATATTAATTTTAACTTGCATTAATCTGATATGAACTGTTTGTGCATGACTTATTTATTCGTATGATGAAATAACGGTCATGAGGCCCCTTTTACAGTAAAGTATGGCATCATCTCAATCCCCCCAAATTTTATCTGGGCTCGGGATGGGCATAGCTGATGAATCAGGCCTATGGCTGGGTCTTAAGTATTCCTGACTGTAATCCGTGTGTTCACGGGGCCGGTTTGCCTACTTGCAGGAGTTAAACCCTGCTGTTCATGCCCAAGACCTGCTAACTTGGCTATGCCCGAGAAAGATCCTTAAGCTTCTCACGTCAGTGACGAGAATCGAACCCAGGACACTCCTTCACCAGGCATATGGTTGCGAAGCACATAACAACTAGGCTAACTGTACAGATTTGTGCATGACTACTAAGCCTGGTTGGCTGAGTGGTAAGTGTACCTGCTCTCCAATCAACAGTCTGCAGGTTCAAATCCTGCCATGGGCATGGATATTTGTGATTTTTTTAGATGGCAGATGAATTTCATAGTCAGGTGTCAGACCACTGCCCTGAAGGCCTAAAGGCCCACCAACACTGCAAAACATACTCTAGCTTTGCAAATAACTTTTTGTGAGTTGGATCAACATAAAGAAAAAAAAAGCCAAAAGAAAAGAATATACATTAATGCAAATAGATTTCATCATCGTCAAATACCTGGTTTGTACCTTTGTGGGGAGGGCACAGGATATTATGATAGTATTACATGAAAAGTTACACCATTGCAAACTTCTGATCAATAATTTTCCCCGTGGATGAATTGCTTTCATCCACGCATTCAATTCACCGTGGAAAAAGAAAAGGCTGGCTGATACTTTACCATTTTTGGACATCCTTCTTACGCACGCAGCCCCTGGTAATTTATCAACCAGCGTTTATCGAAAACCTACCTTTACTGGCAGATACATTCGTCAAAAGTCTGTTCATCACACCTCTCAAAAAACTGGTGTTATCAAGTCTTTAATTAATAGAGTACATAAGGTGTGCTCCTCTCCCTCACGCTTACAAGAACTTCTCACCATCAAAACATTAATGGAATTTAATGGTTACAACCCTAATTAAATTCAGCAGATAACTGACTCCTATGTATCTCATTCCCACATATTTTCCTATCAACAAAATTTCTCATCTGTTTACCAGATACCTTGTGAATGTAATCTAACATATTTTGGGCAAATAGGCTGTTCTGTGGAAAAAAGAATTAAAGAACATCAATATTATATCGAATACATGAAACTTCAAAGGTCTGATCTTGCACAACATAGTATTGACACTATACACAGTGGGATGAAGCGCGTCTTCTCCACAGAAGCAAGTTTAAATATGAATGGCTTTTTTCATAGAAAGTTGAGAAGCTCTTTCACATTAGCAAAATCTGAATTGGAACGATTGTCTCTCTCCCAAAAGTTTAGGAGATTCTTATCTTATGTAACCATCAAAAATAGTTTTAATAATATTATTTATTAATATTAATTTCTAGCACACAGCAACAGTTTTTAATTGGTAAACCACTGACTCTGTATGTACCTCGTATTCCTGTTCCTTTGATTTGTTTGTTTCCAAACACTGATATTGTGCTGTTATTTTTAGTACGAAATATCTGTACTTCCATTTCATTAAAGTTAATTACTGTGGTTATTGTATAATTTACTGTTCTTAGTAAATGTATAGATTCCATTTCCTTCATGCCATGTGATCTCTCATTCTTCCAATCTACACTCATTGTATTAATACCAATTTGCTAATGCATGTCTTCCAGATCATCCCTGGAACTCCCTGACCTATAGTGGAAACCAAACATATATATTGTCTTCTGGCCTTGATCTCACACCAGACTGCTTTAAATGAACAGCCCCCCCCCCCCACTGATCTCTTATTCATTTTGGCTGCAATTCATCTACTATCATTAGCATTCATATATAAATATATATAGAAACTGCAGCATCACTTTAGGCCACCATCCACTTTTACTTCCTGAATTGACTACTCTATTCAATATTTTTGCTTGAGAGAGACTAGATTCTGCACTTGCTCATTTTCACTCTCATTTGCCTCATGGGTGCCTTCACACACAATCACTTCCATCCACCCTAACTGTTTAGGTTTTCCTTAATTTGTATTTCAGCATGCTTGGTGAACAAAGCTCTCTCTCTCTCTTCATAGACACCCAACACCAAAACCATTTAGATGAAGGTCTGTCAGCTTTATACAAATTCTTCTTTCCATCACACACTGTGTATTAATTTGTTTGCTATTAATGTCCTACTTCTCAATTCACCTCTATCATAGCTCTTCATCCAACAACTCCTTCACATCTTCCCTCATGGAATACCTCTCAGATCATTAGTGCCAACCAAGACGGTTCTTGCACCTTACCTTTTTTGCATCTGGATGGCTTGACTATTATCATTAAAGTTTTGAATCACAAAAACATGATTTTGTTATACTTTCGTTAAGTACTCCTCTGATCACTGAGTTCCCGCACATAAATTTCTCCTTACCATGTTGCACTCCTGATCTAACATTAAACCATCTTCAATTCTAACTGAAGACTTACAGCTTAAATGCAGCCTATGTACTGTTTGATATAATGTCCCATTTACACCATATAACTGCAGAATTTTGAAGGGCTTGTCATAATGCCATTTCCAGGTCTATGGAAGTTAAATACAAATCCTTGTTATATTCTCAAAATTTCTCAGCTATTTGTCTTAAAGTGAAAATTTGATCCTGACAACCTCAGAATCAGATTTGCCCAGAATCCAGGCTTGTTTTTCACCAAGCTTCCCTCCCACAATTTTTTTAAGCTGTTTCTCAAGTCTAGTGCATGAATCTTACCAGGAATAGTCAACAGAGAAATAACTCTGTTATTCTCATATTCAGTTTTATTTCACTTTTTTATAGATGGATACAATGAGAACTACTCCATCTGGAATTCGATTGACCAGGCATTCTGAATTAGGCAGTGCAGCCACGGTAAAACTTTTATGGGCATTTCTGGTCGAATTTTATTTACCCCAGCCGTTTCCATTGTTCAGGTTTATGATGAATTTTTATACTTCAAGTATGGATACACATATTTCTGAATGCATTCCTATTAGGAGTTTTCTAACAGCGCTGCCATTGCTTGCTTCATTTAGCAATCTTTCAAAATAATTACTCCAGACACCTAGAATATCTTTATCTACAGTTTTCATGACACCTTTATCATCTCTGATTCTTTTTACAGCACTCTTTCCTCCATTTCTGAGCTTTTCCAGTAACTCCAGAATTATCATCTTCCTGATATTTTTTTTTATGTTCTTACCAAAGCTTTTGTTTAGCTAGTTTTACAGTGCTTTGCTTTCTTATATTTTTCTCTGTATTCTGTTAGAACACAAGCTGACGTACTTGCCAGGAACTTTCAATATGCTTTCTTTTCTCTGACCACCTCTAACTTCTTGAGTCCACCATGGAGTTACGATTTTCGTAATCTTGCATGCATCACCACATGCCCTTCTTACTGAATCAGTCAGTGTTTTTTTCAGGGTTTGCCACTGAATCTGCAAAGTTTGGTTCTTGTTTACAAAATCCTTTCCTTTTTTTTTTTTTGAATAGTATTTGTATCTTTTAGTCTACAGTTCACCTCTGAACTGTAGACTAAAATATGGTTTGTTTTAAAACTTTTTACACACACTTGTTTTCAATAAGAAATTCAATTTTATTCTGCTAATAACTAAACAATGATCACTTCCTATTTTAAATCCTCTGTATACCATTGTGTCCTGAGCCAGTGAGAAAATATCACCAACTATAACATAATGAATGAGACTTTTCTTATTTCATACAGCTTCTCTCCATGTGAATCTGTGCACATTTTTATGTTGGAATATGGTATTAATAATAATTTGTCCATGTCCCAAACAGAAAACCAGCAGGCACTTACCATTATTCTTAGTTGTGCTCTTTTATCCAAATTTTCCCAAAACATTTCTATATGTCTGGTAATAATTTTCTAACCCATTGTTTAGATCCCAGGCAACTTTTCCTTTATCATTATGTAAGTTGCCTTTTGTAATGCCTGGAAAAATTTACCCCATTTCTCCCTTTGCAGAATTTTCTGTGGCACTATAGGCACAAATAAGTCTCATTATCCAGTTCCTCAATCTGATATTTGCCTGCATTTCAAGATTATCCTCATATTTAGTGTTGAATACTACAGCTACTCTTTTCCCCTGCATGCTATTACCTGAATATAACATTTTGTATTTTTTGCTCAGAATGATCTCACCTGTTTTCATCTTCTTTGTTTCACTCACGTCTATTATGTCAATCTGGTATTTATCCACTTCTTCTGCTAGTTCTATTTCTTTTCCATTGATGATTCTTATGTTGAACTCTGCTGATGTTGAGTTGGAATGTGTGCTGGGATTTGTTTCATTAGCTGACCTTGCGCTGTTTGCCCTGGTTCCCTGATGAAAACAGCCTTGTTTAACCAGGTGATGTCCCAGCCTGCATGAAATTCCCATGTAGCTGGGCTAACATTGTTGTACCATCATTTTACATTGCAGTTTAAGCTAATAAGAATACAATTTGGTTAGTTAAATCCCAAATTGCCAGCACATCCTCGTTCATTCAGCATCCAGGTGGATACCTAACAGAGTGCACCATGAGAAGCTAAAGATTGAACATTAGGTCAGAAGCCCTAGTCAATTCTATGTGTTCCTTAAAAAGCTATGTGGAGGTCTTTTCCCAGTTATACAGCTTTGACCCTTATTTGTTATAGATAAAGCAATATCCAATTTACAGTGTAATAAATTACTATGATAGGGAATGAATTGTACGTCATCCTATAAACTCTAATAGTTATTCATGGGCCCAAGGACTGAACCCTGAGGCACACCACTGGTTACCTTAAATCTGGTAGATTCACACCCACTGTATACCACTTTTTGATATCTGTCTGTTAACCATCCCCTGATCCAAATCAATAGATTATGTTGCAATCCCATTATGATGAGCTTCAATTAAAGAGGGGAGGGATTTGTGAATAAATCCTCACCACTGCACAGCAGAGGAAACAATGGATAAGAGAAAATTTTATAAGAATTTTTAATGAACACACTGTTCTTTAGTACTAAGAAAGAAGTGACTTTAGTTTTTGGAAATGCATGTTTAAATTTCCGTAGCTGTTGCTGTATTTATGTTTATATTGACATCGACATTTCTGGAACATACAGCTCGTAGACATGTCTATGCAGTTTATTTTTTGGAATTTACTTCCAAGAAATCCAACAAAAATCTGGCTAAATCGAAAAAAATTAGCAAGGTTTATCTTGTTTTTGGAAAATATTTTTGTGAGGTATAACAGATGAAATATGGAACTGCAAATCTTAATGTGAAATCAGCATTCTTAAACTTCATGACAAATTTTATCTTACAGGATTTTGAATTTTCTTCCGCATATGATATGATGTTTGATTTATTTTTGTTGGCTGAACTGGAATGCGAATTCAAACTATTCATTATGTAAACCATAATATTCAGTAGTAGTATATAAAATGATTGAAAATTCAAAGCATGAAGTGATAATTCAAATACACATTTTCAAAGCATGTATTTATTAAATTTATAGGGGCCACCTGTGGAAGTTTTGTAAGAGTGTGGTTAGTAGGGGGGGGGGAGTGAATAGATTTTTTTGTATGGAGAGGGTGAGTGAGCAGAATGGATTGCCAGAATTGGTTGTGAGATCCCTGATGGTGAATGCATTTAAGGAGAGGTATGATAGGATATGTATGTAAAATGGTTGATTTGGGTCTTCCGCAATGAGTCTCCAGACTCGATGGAGATACCATAACATAATAATAATTAACCAATGTGCAGCTTTTGTGAAATGTTTGTTTACAGCATTGTTATATACATGTGTTTTGTTGTGAATTATGTACTGTTTATAACTATTATTTTATTTTATCGTTGTTAATAATGACAGATGAAATTCAGAATAAGGGTGCTGTTTGCTTCCAGTGAAAAGAAAGCATGTAAACCTATTACATACTAAGATTAAATCCCATATATGTAACTATCTTATTGCTCAAATGGAAAAGTTTATTGGTGTAATTGATGGCCAAAATGGTTGGCACGTTCCCAAACATATTATTCTAAATTTTTTATTTACATATCTGACATAGTACTTTATTTGCATCATTTACACACATCACTGCTTAAAACAATTACAACATCGTGGCAAACTCTGAAGGAAACATTGATTGATTCTGCCAGAGAGGCATGAAAAATCAGAACTCCCTGGTGGACACAGGAAGTTAAAGAGGCAGTGAAGGAAAAGAAGAAAGCATATCAAAAGTTCCTGGCAAATAAGTCAGCTTTTACTCTTACAGAATACAGAGACAAATGTAAGAAAGCTAAACAGTGTGTAAAACTAGCTAAACAAAAGTCATGGGAGGACTTTGGCAAGAATATAGAAAATAAATATCAAGAAGGTGGCAAAATATTCTGGAGGTTGTTGAAGAAGCTTAGGAATGGAGGAAAGAGTGCTGTAAAAGGAATTAGAGATGATAAAGGTGAAATGAAAACAGGAGAAAAAGATATCCTTGAAGTATGGAGTAATTACTTTGAAAAACTGCTAAATGAAACAAGCAGTGATGACAGCACAGTGATAAAAAACACTGACCAGGCATGCAGTCAGGAATACATATCCATACTTGAAGTAGAAAAAGCCATCAAAGGCTTGAAATGTGGAAAGGCAGCAGGAGTAGATGATATTCGACCAGAAATGCTGAAGTATGGTGGTATAAGAGTCTTACAGTGGCTGCACTGCATAGTTCAGAAAGCCTGGACAGAGGGACGAATTCCCGATGATTGGAGTAGAGCTCTCATAGTACCCATATATAAAAAGGGAAATAAAACTGAATGTGAGAATTACAGAGGTATTTCCCTACTGAGTGTTCCTGGCAAGATCTATGCAAGTATACTTGAAAAACGGTTGAGAAGAATTGTGGAAGAAAAGCTTGGTGAAGAACAAGCTGGATTCAGGCCAAATAGAGGCTGTCAGGATCAGATCTTCACTTTACGACAAATAGTCGAGAAAGCATGGGAATATAACAAAGATCTGTATTTAAGTTTTGTCGATTTGGAAAAGGCATATGACAAGGTGCCAAGAGAGAATCTATTTAAAACACTACAGTTATATGGTGTCAATGGGACATTATATCAAGCAATACTTAGTCTTTATTTGAGTTGTGAGTCAGCAGTTAGAATTGAAGGAAGCAGGAAGATGGTTTAATGTTAAATCTGGTGTGAGACAAGGATGTACATTATCCCCTCTGTTATTCATTATCTATATGGATCACATTATGAAGGAATGTGGTATTAAACCTGATATCAAAATTGGAGATGTTAATGTCAGCTCTTTGCTTTATGCGGATGATGTCATACTTCTAAATAAATCTGCTACAAGTCTGCAAGATTCTCTGACTAAATTGAATAGCTCTTGTAATAGATATGGTATGAAGGTCAGCAATAAAAAGACAAAGACAATGAAAATAGGCAGAATCATTGAAAATGTCAACTGTGTTGTGAATGGTGAACCTGTGGAACAAGTAAAACATTTCAGCTACTTAGGCACAATTTTTACTGAAGATGGTAAACTAAATATAGAAATAGACAACAGAATCAGCAAAGCTGGTATCGTGGGAAGTCAATTGAATAAATTCATATGGAATAAGAAAGAAATTAGTCGGAACACTAAATTAGCTGTATACAAGACTGTGTTCAAACCAATTTTAACTTATGGATCTGAGAGCTGGGTCAGAAGTAAAACACTTGACCAAAGACTAGAGACCGCAGATATGAGAGTCCTGAGAAAGATTAGAGGCATGAACAGATGGCATCAATGGCAATATCATATTAAAAATGAGGATATTAGGAAAGAACTTGACATTGTCAGCATCCAGGAATGCGTTAGCAGAGCTAATCTCAGATGGTAGGTCACTTAAATAGAATGGGAGAGGAAAGATTAGCAAAACAAGTGTTCTCTGCCAGGTTGGCAGGAAAACGACCCAGAGGAAGACCAAGGTATAGGTGGATTGATACGGTACAAAGTGCCTTAGACGATAGAAATATAAGATCTGATAATGTTGGAGTCTTGACAAGTAACAGACTGATTTGGAGGAAAATTGTAGATAGGAAGTTAGTAATGATGTAATTTTTTCATGTAGTACTGTCATATCCTGTACACCCCTTGAGGGTACATGGCAGGAATTTGATGATGATGATGATGATGATATCTTTAAAAAAAAAAAGGGCAGTGATTTGCTATATGATGGTGATGTGGAACCTAACATGTCTTTGACCAGGGTTGCATTCATGAACGTGTAAAAATTTGCTTGCTCAGTGTGGAAAACCAGTACAGTACAGTATGTGAATGTGCTCATAAAATTCTGAATTTTTTTTTTTTATCCACAAACTATTATGATTTGAATCCTCTTCATGGAAGACTACTGGCCTATAGTACATTTGTATTGGTACTATGGATGGATTTGAAGATTAAATAATCAGAAAATCCCCCTAAAGACTAAATATGTCATTTCAGGCCCCACTCCCTTTCCAGGCACTTAGGTCTCCAATGAGTAGGGTATTGACCTTGCATCAAGTTTGTTTGTTTGTTTGGTGTTTTATGGTGTAAGGAAGGAAGTGGTCATACACTGCAGTAAATGATCCAAGTTATACAAGTTAAAAAAATAGTAAAGTACGACAACCTGATATAGATAAATAATAATGTATGCAAGGGAACTCCCATTATATGTGGGGGTTGTGTTCTAGAGAATCTCTTTGTACATGGAAAACATATAAAATAGGAAACTTATAACATGGGATAATAGCGGTTAGGTTTCCAAAAGAGTGAGATTCAGATCTTTTACTAGGATTAATTTAATCAAAATTATACCTATTTTGAATACATATTAAGGCAACATATTAAGGTACGACATGACAAACTTTCATGCCGGCTGGGGCGTTGCCCGGTTAAACAAGGCCCCCGTTGTTTTTGCCAGGGAACCAGGGCGAACAGCGAAAAGTCAGCTACTGGAACAAATCTGAAAACAAACCCCAACTCAACATCACCAGAGTTAAAGATCAGTACAACATAAGAAGCCTGAATGGCAAAGAAATGGAGCTAGATGAGGAATTAGATAAGTACCAGATCGACATAATAGGGGTGATTGAAACAAAAAAGACAAAAACTGGTGAGATCTTTCTGAGCAATAAATAAAAAATGTTATATTCAGGCAATGACAATCAAGGAAAAGAAGAAGTAGCCATAGTATTCAACACAAAATACGAGGCTAATCTTCTTGAATGGCAGTCAGTCTCAAGTAGAGTAATGTGGGCAAATATCAGAATGGGGAACTGGACAATGAGACTTATTTGTGCCTATGGTCCCACAGAAGGTTCTACTAAGGTAGAAGTGGAGGAATTTTTTTGAGGCTTTAGAAAAAGCAACTGACACAATGAAAAAGGAAAAGTTGGTCCTTGTTGGGGATCTAAATAGCAGAGTAGGAAATGATTCTGAGACACAAAAATATTTTGGGAAAATTTGGAGAAAAGAGCAAAGCTAATAATAATGGCAAATATCTGTTGGATTTCTGCTCAGGACATGGACTGGTTGTTACTAACACCATCCAACATAAAAATGTGCACAAATTCACATGGAGAGAAGAGGCAAGGAACAAGAAAAGTCTCATTGACTATGTTATCGTTGATAGTGATGTTTTCTCCTGGTGCAGGACACCAGAGTGTACAGAGGATTTGAAATTGGAAGTGATCACTATTTAGTCTTGAGCAGGATAAAATTGAATTTCATATTGAAAAGAATAACATGTAAGAAAGTTTTAAAGCGAATAAAAGTTGAGCAGCTCTCAGATGTGAACTGTAGACTAAAGTACATAAAGATTATTGAAGAAAAAATGAAAGAGTTTGAGAACAGGAATCAAACCTTGGAGATTCAGTTGCAAACTCTGAAGAAAACATTGATTGATTTTGCCAGAGAGGCATGTGGTGAGGTTGTCTGCAAGGATAAAAAAATCAGAACTCCCTGGTGGACACAGGCAGTGAAGGAAAAGAAGAAAGCATATCAAAAGTTCCTGTCATATAAGTCAGCTATTGTTCTTAGAGAATACAGAGACAAACGTAAGAAAGCTAAACAGTGTGTAAAACTAGCTAAACAAAAGTCATGGGAGGACTTTGGCAAGAAGATAGAAAATAAATATCAAGAAGGTGGCAAAATATTCTGGAGGTTGTTGAAGAAGCTAAGGAATGGAGGAAAGAGTGCTGTAAAAGGAGTTAGAGATGATGAAGGTGACATGAAAATGGGAGAAAAAGATATCCTTGAAGAATGGAGTAATTACTTTGAAAATTTGCTAAATAAAACGAGCAGTGATAGCACAGTGGTAAAAAAACACTGACCAGACATACAGTCAGGAAGACATATCCATACTTGAAGTAGAAAAAGCCATTAAAGGCTTGAAACGTGGAAAGGCAGCAGGAGTAGATGATGTTCGACCAGAAATGCTGAAGTATGGTGGTATAAAATTCTTACAGTGGCTGCACTGCATAGTTCAGAAAGCCTGGACAGAGGGACAAATTCCCAATGATTGGAGCAGAGCTCTAATAGTATCCATATATAAAAAGGGAAATAAAACTGAATGTGAGAATTACAGAGGTATTTCCCTACTGAGTGTTCCTGGCAAGATCTATGCAAGTATACTTGAGAAACGGTTGAGAAGAATTGTGGAAGAAAAGCTTGGTGAAGAACAGGCTGGATTCAGGCCAAATAGAAGCTGTCAGGATCAGATCTTCACTTTACGACAAATAGTCGAGAAAGCATGGGAATATAACAGAGATCTGTATTTAAGTTTTGTCGATTAGGAAAAGGTATATGACAAGGTGCCAAGAGAAAAGCTATTTAATACGCTACAGTTATATGTTGTCAATGGGGCATTATATCAAGCAATACTTAGTCTTTATTTGAGTTGTAAGTCAGCAGTTAGAATTGAAGGAAGTACAGGAAGATGGTTTATTGTTAAATCTGGTGTGAGACAAGGATGTACATTATCCCCTCTGTTATTCATTATCTATATGGATCACATTATGAAGGAAAGTGGTATTAAACATGATATCAAAATTGGAGATGTTAATGTCAGCTCTTTGCTTTATGCGGATGATGTTATACTTCTAAATAAATCCGCTACAAGTCTGCAGGATTCTCTGACTAAATTGAGTAGCTGTTGTAATAGATATGGTATGAAGGTTAGCAATAAAAAGACAAAGACAATGAAAATAGGCAGAATCATTGAAAATGTCAACTGTGTTGTGAATGGAGAACCTGTGGAACAAGTGAAACATTTCAGCTACTTAGGCACGATTTTTACTGAAGATGGTAAATTAAATATAGAAATAGACAACAGAATCAGCAAAGCTGGTATGGTAGGAAGTGAATTGAATAAATTCGTATGGAATAAGAGAGAAATTAGTCGGAACACTAAATTAGCTATATACAAGACAGTGTTGAAACCAGTTTTAACTTATGGATCTGAGAGCTGGCTCAGAAGTAAAACACTTGACCAAAGACTAGAGACCGCAGATATGAGAGTTCTGAGAAAGATTATAGGCGTGAACAGATGACATCAATGGCAGTATCATATTAAAAACGAGGATATTAGGAAAGAACTTGACATTGTCAACATTCAGGAATGCGTTAGCAGAGCTAATCTCAGGTGGTATGGTCACTTAAACAGAATGGGCGAAGAAAGATTAGCAAAACAAGTGTTCTCTGCCAGGTTGGCAGCAAAACGACCCAGAGGAAGACCAAGATATAGGTGGATTGATACGGTACAAAGCGCCTAAGACGATAGAGATATAAGATCTGATAATGTTGGAGTCTTGACAAGTAACAGACTGATTTGGAGGAAATTTGTAGATAGGAAGTTAGTAATGATGTAATTTTTTTCATGTAGTACTATCATATCCCGTACACCCCTTGAAGGCACATGGCAGGAATTTGATGATGATTAAGGCAACAAAAATAAATAAATAAAAAAAAAAAGCAAGAAATTATGACCACTTGAGGGATATGCTGGATTCTGTGTCATGGTATCAGTTATTGGATGGGAAGAATATCAGCAGTGCATGGGAAGTGTTTAAAAAATAAATGATACGATATCAAAATGTGTCCCTAGAGTTCGAAGAATAAGTAGAGTAGGAGTGAAACTGATGTGTAATCTAAATAAGCAAGAGATTCGTAAGAAAAGATGATGTGGAAGGCATAGGATGATGTCAGTTATAGGACGTGTGCATAGGATGATGTCAGTTATGATAATTATAAGCTGCAAATCAGAAGAGTCACAAGTGATGTACGGAAAGCTAAGTCCGAGTATGCAAAGAAACTGGCTCTGCAAGTTAAAGACAACCTAAAAGAATTCTGTCGTTATACTGTAAGTAAATGAAAGAATGAAATTGAAAGAATAACTCTAATGAATGCAGATGTAGAAGAGGCTCAACTAATGAGTGCCCATTTTGCTAAAAGCTATCAACCTGGTGTATGCAACGTTGAGTTCGCTGCTACCTCTTCATTTGATGAAGACTGCACAAACTTAATAAGAATTCTGTAATAGGAACTGATGGGATATCAGCATGGATGCTAAAAGAGTGTTCAGCTGAACTGGCTAATCTCTTGACTAGGCTATATAATTTGAGTCTCAGAACAGGGAAGATTCAACAGCAGTGGAAAGAATGCATGGTAATTCCATTGCACAAGGGTTGTTCAAAGATCCATGTATCCAACTATTATGTTTGAGGCTTAATGGATTTTTTTACAACACCCAGAAAGGATTAAAACAGAATTTAATACTTCCTATGTTTCGTCTCAGTTACTGAGACATCTTCAGGGATTACAAAAAAAAACTAATGTAACATAAGATGTCTCATCAGATGTTGCATACACCAGGTTCATAGCTTTTAGCAAAATGGGCACTCATTAGTTGAACCTCTTCTGCATCCATCACCCTCACATCATCTGCATTCATCAGACTTATTCTTTCATTTACTTGCAGTATAACGATAGAATTCTTTTAGGTTGTCTTTAACTTGCAGAGCCAGTTTCTTTTCACACTCAGACTTAGCTTTCCGTACATCACTTGTGACTCTTCTGGTCTGAGGCTCATAATTATCATAAGATGTCCCCTGAAGATGTCTCAGTGACTTAGACGAAATATAGGAAGTATTAAATTCTGTTTTAATCCTTTCTGAGTGTCGTAAAAAATCCATTAAGCCTCCAACATGTCTGCACTTAAGCCTCTACACACATATCCAACTATCGACCAATTAGTATCTCAGGAGCGGTGGTGAATATTTTGGAAAAGTTGGTTAGGGTTTGGGGTCAGAAACGGGTTGACAGAGAATCTCTACTTTGCAATAAACAGCATGGGTTTACTACGAGAAGGTCATGTTTTAGCAAACTGCTCACATTCTATAATAATGTTACTACTGAGTTAGACAAGGGCCATTGATACACCATGATACTTTTTTTTTTTAAATTTTGCTAAGGCTTTTGGCAGAATACAGCATGGAATACTGTTGCATAAATTGGAGAATATGGGATTGGATTATAAACTATTGGCATGGATAAGAGGATGGATGACTGACATATCAAAAAGTGGTATGTGGGGGAGTGCAAGTTTCAAGGTAACCAGTGGCGTGCCTAAAGGATCAGTCCTTGGTCCATTGTTATTCAATCTATGCATTAATGACACTAGGAAGGATTTGACATGCAACATACAGCTATTTGCTAATGATGCAAAGATAGGTAGGGGTAATCAGGAGTGCTGCTGATGGGGAGTAGTTGCGGAATGATTTGAATAGGTTGGAATTGTGGGAATGAGAAAATGGCTGTCATTTCAATGTTAATAAATGTAAGGTAATGCATTTTGGTGTGATTAGACATCCAATGTCATATTATACTAGAGTGGTCTGAAAAGTGGTCTTGCAGAAAGCTTTTTCATTTGCAATTCTTCATGCAAAATATATCATACACGTTCTTTTGAAATGCCAATAGTCTCAGCAATTTCGTGCACTTTGACTCGCCAGTCATCCAATACCATATCGTGCACTTGATCAATGATTTCTAGTGTTGTTATACTTTTTTAAACGTCCTTCACATGGATCATATTCAAGGCTGGTACAGCCACATTTCAACTCGGCAACCCATTTCTTAATTGTCAAAAACGAAGGAGAAGAGTGCCCGCAAACTTTTATGAACTCCGAATTTCATTAATAAGAATGAACCACGTCATTCTATCAAGTTGTTTGTTTTATACAGCTGTATAAAACAAACTACTTGATAGAATAACGTGCAATTTCACATGGATGCATATGACAGATGTACCAACTTAGAGAAAAAAAAATCTTGCCAATAGTGTTGCCATGTACGGTCGATGCCGAGAACTTTTCAGACCACCCTAGTATTAGTGGGATTATGCTTGAAGAAGCATAATCCCACTGATGAGACTAGGGATCTTGGAGTTTTAGTAGACAGGAAGTTGAAGTTCAATGGTCATATAGCAAAAATTGTAAATATAACTCAGAGAATAATGGTAATGCTGAAACGAACCTTGACATAAGGAAGTCATTTTGCCTCTTTACAAGGTCTTGATAAGACCTCATTTGGACCATTGCACGCAGGTCTGGTCTCCTGGTTTCCATAGTGATTCTGATACAGTGGAGAGAGAGAGAGAGAGAGTGCAAAGAAAAGTGTCAAAAATGATATCAGGATTGTGGAATACAGATTATGAAGACAGATTGAGAATTTGTAGGCTGCAGATACTAGCAAACAAGAAAAAAGAGGGGTGATATGATTGTGACTTACAGACTTCTGAAAGGGTTATACAGAATTTCAGTAGATGAAAATTTTCATTTATGGCAGGGAAAGAATGCAAGAGCATTCTTGGACAAGGATGTTTGGACAGCCTCTAGTCGATAGAGTAATGTAGGTGAAGGAAGATGGATCCATAACCTCGGTACAAGGATTGGCTCTGAGGACCGGGGGTTCGAAGCAGGTATGACGCTGCATTAGGAGTGGGCAAAACTGTCCAGTGATGGAACAGTTGAGCTCGGACCAGTGTTGGTGCCTTCTCGTGGAATGTCTCAGCTGTGCGGCATGCCAGATAGCCCATCTGGCGCAGCCGTTTTAGTGTCTCAGAACTGGTACCGACCAGGGGAATCCGAATGTCTAATTAAAACAAAGCAATTTGATGGTCGTTTGAGAGGTGTTGCCATGATGTGGTTTCTGGCCAGTGGTGTGAATGTTTAAGTGAAAGAATATCAATGAAGGTTTCTGGTAACTAGCAGGAATAAACACGACTCTCAATGAAGCGGACTTTGAGCTAAATGTGGCAGATCAAGCCCTAGATCAAACAGTTCTTAAGCTTGTTTTGAAAATCCTGGTGGAAGACCAGGTCAGGAATGCCCATAAGGAGTCACCCATAGAGAAACATGTGGAATGCTGCTCTTTGAATCGTGGAGTTGGTCACCCACCCATGTGCCATAAATATTGTTACAACTTAAATAGAAAACAAACCTTTAATCTATCAGTAAATCATTTACAGCTTTCAACACACACACGCACGCAATTGCATATAGTAGCACTTAATGTTCGAAATGTCCCACTTTTGCCTTCACACATGTCCGAAGTCTGTGAGGCAACATTTAGATGGTGGCACACAACATCCAATGGAAACAATGCTACTGTTCAATCCAAATTCACATTCACCTTAGCTATACTGGGATGTCATTTCTTGCAGGATACTCTCTCAAACTTCGACCATAATTTGAAGTCCAACAGATTCAGATTGGGACTTCCAGATGGTGATATGCGGTCGGACACATTTGCTCCCAACCACTTTTGTTTGGTCCTAGGACCTTCCAACAGGACACCATGCTGGTACCACAGGTTCCAGCATGGTGTTGTGATACACTTTGACAGAGGTTTCAACCCCTTTCTTGCAGAAATGCAACTTGGGCACACCCACCTCACCAAACCACCACTGATGTGAGGTGATAACATCTCTGAATCCCAGGTTCTATGACATGTGCTGTGTGACATATACCCAGGTATATGTCCCAGTGATCTGGGGTATATACCCAATCATTTTGGCAGTTAAATGGCTCTTCAATGGTGAAAATCTTCTCATTTGTGAAGAGCACATATCTGTGTCTTGTTTGCATACTGCTGGAGAAGTGGCTTTGACCCTTTGCCACATAAGTTGTAGTGTTAGGAAGTGTACAGTAGAACAATGATAGGTTCATTGTTCTACCCCTAGATCATCAGTTAGTATGCGACACTGTCCTCTGTGAAATGTTCATCTCTCACGGCACCACTTTCTGTTCTCACAGAATCACTGGCAAGCCTTCACAGTCATCACAAACTGTTACATCCTAACACAGCATGTTTGACTTGTTCTTTGGTGGTCAAATACACAAACATCGTACTGATACCAATACCTACAGTGTTTTTTTAGCATGTTAGATACAACATGTGGCTGCATTCCAACCTTGTGAATTGTTATTACAGCTACATAGTTCTCATAATCTCCCTATTGCATGTTAACTCATACAGCTAGACAATCTCTCTCTACTGATAAACACGTGAATGTTGGCTGTGCACAGTGCTACTAATGGAACCAGGTTCACACAATTCTGTGGGCAGCTCGGGGTTGTGCAGAAGTTGTAACAGTATTTATGACAAGACCGTGTATTCAGCATCTGGGGAAAAATGCAAGAAATGCATGAGCAAAACTATATACATACTGACAGTTCAGTTAACCAATTGACAGCACTATATGCGAGTAAATACAAGTTCCTAAGACCTCCGAGAGAAGGAATGTATGGGGCAGTCAGTGATATGATGCACAGTCTTCACAGCACCACACATGCAATAGGGAGACTGCAAAATTTCCAAATGAATCCTGGAGGTTTGATTGAAACATGATAAAATAAAATAAACTCTAATTTTGCATAAACTCAGTTTGATTTTCTCAATCCACTCTCACCAAAGTTTTCTTAGCCTCTTCTCAAGTTTGCTTGCATACATCTTACTAAGATCTACAATTTTGTTTCCCAAAGTCTTCATAAGAAGACTCTGAGAACAGAATGGAAGATGAATGCAGTTTGTTTAGCTAATTTCTGTTCAGTTACTTTCACTTAAAACAATTTTCTTATATTTTTCTCTGTATTCTCCTAAAGGCCCATGTCAACTTAATTGCCATTAAGGAATGACATCCAGGACTGCTAATAAGTTCTGATTTTTTTTTTTTTTTTAATCCTTGCAGACTATTTCATCACATACCTACCTGACTAAGTCAGCCAATATACATTTCCTTTTTGATACTTCATCTCATAATTTCTTTTACTTATTTATTTTTAAATGCTCAATTTTCCCCCAGTAATATTTGTACATTCCAGTTTACAGTTCACATTTAAAAACTGACTTTTTACTTTTTAAAATTTTGCTTAATTTTCATGACATCTTTATTCTGATCAAAACTAAATGATGATCCCATCCTTTTTCAAATCCCCCAATATCACTATAAACCATAACATATGACTATTTATTGTGTTTTCTCTCCATGTAAATTCATGCACATCTCATCAGTAATGGCTCATTCATATCATTAGAAAAAATCCAGCAGTTATTATTATGAGCTGACTCTTTAATCCAATTTTCGCAAAAATTGGTTTGTGACTATAGACACAAAAAATGTCACTGTTCTATTTCTGAAATTTGCCCACATCACTACTTGAAATATCTTTGTGTTTGGTATGGCATATACTAATACTCCCATTTCTCCTTGATCACCGTTGTCTGAATAAAACACTATATAGTTATTATTGTATCTCACTGTTTTTGTCTCAGTAATACCTTTTTCCAAATTCTTTTCCATTAATGCTGATGATGCCTATCTTCAATTTTTTTAGTTTCACGGTGTTCTAGTAGCACTTTTCAGTGTTTCGGTTCCTGGACAAAAAAAGCGGTGGTCTTTCTAAACGGGTGATATGATATCACAACTGGCATGACATTTCATCATGATATACCAATCATATCTGTCAATGGTTAAAACTACAGTCTGCCCACTGTTGAGAGAACCATAGCTGGCAGAGTGCCAAGAAGTCACTTCATGTTGAAGGGGAGAAAAGAATAAGGAATGTACGAATTCATCACCAACACACAAAATCACGTGCTTTACATGTAAAATTTTCCAACTGTTATACCAGCAAAATAGTTACTACTTTAAAAACGAGAATGTTCATAAAAGAAAATCTAATTTTCCAACATGTAATAATAAACACTTATCCCAGGAAATGGACTGATTACCCTATTATCAGAATGGATTCGCCTTCTGCTATGCACAGAAGTGTCAAGGGTTATCTCATCTGTGGCCGGACTATAATACAGAATATCATCCAGCTGGCAATTACAAACCCATCCTTGTTTATTCAGTATCCAGTTAGATACTTAATATTTGGGTGCATCATGAAAGAGAAGGAGCAGATATTGGGTCAGAAGCCCTGCTTGTTTCCATGTTCCTTACAAGCTATATGGAGATCTCCCAGTTATCTAGGTTTTAATCTTTAATCAATTCACACATTTTTTAAAATTATTTTTATTTTATTTTTTAATATATAACTGATCATTATGGGAAGCAGAGAAAAAACCCAACATTTATGTTCTCATTATTTCCAATTTAGGTACTTGTCTGGATATGATAAAGTTATGTGAAGTGAGGATTGGTGATGCTGATAACACCTGTTAACAATAATGATCATTTTACAACAATAAATATGTGATCCTTTTAGCGGCTGCTAAGTTGCATACTTAGCAGGTAACTAAATAATAACTTGCATACTTAGCAGGCAACTAAATAATTGCAAACCAGGTAACCTGGTTTGCAATTATTTAGTTGCTACAGCTTTGGAAATGTCATAGACTATATCTTTGGTTTCATACAATTCTTCATTTAGAGCACTGACATTTTTTTTGAGAAAGCCCTGCGTAGGTAGTGCTAATCTGTCACTAATATTACATTCGTGCTCAAGTTTTCAATTTGCAAATGCCAAGGACTCTTGCAACTCTGTTTAAATTCCACATAGGTGGCTATCCTATGATCAAACAGGGAGGTGAAGGGAAATGAATGACAAATCAGCCTTGCTCACAGTATGCAGTTTCTACAATGGAGCATGCAGTCCCTAAATATTCATGGCTACATAAACCTTGTTCTAGGAAGCAGTCCAGAAACTCTTCCAAAACATTCTTGATAGCCTTCTTCCCCATTCCCCAGATATATAATTACTCTTGCTCACTAGACTAATAAATCTCCTTCTATGCATGTACTACTGCAGCATTATAATCGCTTTAATACTACTTTGATTATAGCCATAAGGTGCCGACAACAGCCAAGAAACTTTTGCTTGAAATAAAAGCAATTATGTAAGTAACTGGTTCAGTCTTTATTAAACATCACACATATAAAACAATATACTGAAAAAGTTGAATTGGCACACTTACATCACAATATCGATTTCTAATAAGTGTCTTTTCAAGATAATGCATGTGGGAAAAAAAAAAAAAAAAAACTAATTGATATAAATTAATATGCAATAACCAGATACTTCTTTGAGGAATTTAAATGACCAAAATTTTAGTGAAATAACATGTGTGCAACATTAACTTATTATTCAGCATCTGTTGAGTTGTATAGTTGAGAAATTACCATATTTAATAATATTGAAAGCACCATTATATATATATATATATACACACACACACACAATCGATTCTCATTATAGCAAATGCACAAAAACTAAAGGAATAGTTCAATAAGTTGTTATAACAAGTTTTTTTAGAATAGAAAACTGTTACTACAAGAAGTTTAGGGTGGAATTTTTGACAAGCCCAAGGAAAGAGTTCATTATAACTTCATCTTTCACTGTTACAATACAACTAGCATGGTAAAACAAATCCTACCAGAAAAAGCTAATGCTTCTCGAAATGTTTGAAAATTGCTGTCTGCTGATCCATGTGGAAGTAGAGTATCAGATTCTGGTGTTGGTAACCTGGTATGAACATGATGAGGAGGGGTTCTCATTCCTTCAAGTGAAAGTCTCTGTCTAGGAGAGTTCCAGTTGCGCTGTGCAGGGGAGATCCTTCCAGTTAAAAATGCTATTAAGTCCTCTCTGCGAATGTGGCGTTTTCTCTTTTTAACCCAGGCTAGCAAATCCTTATTTCTCTTTTGATAACCACATTGAAAACCCATATCCACTAAATGCTTATGAGATTCAATACAATCTGCAAAAAAAAAAAAAAAAATGTTCAATAACTTATGTTTTATATACTAAAAGCACAAACAAAACATAGAAGAATAAAATTACTACCCATTACACAAGAGGTATTTATTATTCAGAACCCAAACTAGTAATTAGAACATTCATATTCAAGATGAAATATTTTATTACATCATACACCTATCTTGGGAGCACATCTGAACAGTATATGAAACATTTTTAACTATATAAATGCAAGGACACACGGCTTGTCTTTTTCATAAAAGATTGTATGCATTTGTATACTATTTTTGTCAAGGAAGCAGGGTGAAACAAAACTAAGTCAGAAGAGTAGATAATAAGCACCATAAATGGAAAAAGTGTCAAACTGGCAGTATTATTAGCAGGGGTGGCTCATGCAGAGGCACAGCAGAATCTCCAATTTTTCTTGATATATAAATATATTTATTAATTTATTTATATTTGCTTGTAATATTTAATTTAATCATCAACAATCCCATACAATTCTCTTATTTTGCATAAAAAATAATAAATATCCATCTTATAGCACTTAGGAGGGCAAAGGATGCTAGCAGTACCGTGTTTACCACAGTGTCATATTGCTAGTATTTGCTACGAGCAAGTATATGTACGTCATAGTGAGATGCGAGCTATTAGCGTAATGCGGCACTGTCCATCGTGCAGTTCCACTGTTGTCTATATGCAGTTTGCGCCAGTAGTAGAGTGTTCATAGTGCTTATCATATTTACTGAGTCTCTTCAAATATTTGGACATTACAATTAAAGACATAACATTTGTTATAGTTTTTATTTTAGAACATTATTAGGGTTATGATAATGAACAATATTTTTCATGAAACAAAACAAGAATATATTTTATTTTTAAGTAATTTTGATAATATAATTTTATTGATAATAAACAATATTTTTTCATGTTTAATTTTTACCATAATTTTGATATTTTATACAAACACATATACACCGTACTTACAATGTGTATGTATATTTCGAAAGTTGCAGCACCCCCAAGATTTCAAGCCACTAGCCGCCACTGATTATTAGAGAAGTATTACATTGATGTAGCTGATACTAGAGGCAAGATTGTGCTAAATAAAAATCTTATAGTATGGAAATGGTGATGAAAGAAAGAAGTAGTTACAGCATCATCATCAATTTCCTGACAAGTATCCTCATCAAGGGGTGTACAGGATATGATAGTACTACATGAAAAATTTACATCATTACTAACTTCCTATCTACAATTTTCCTCCAAATCAGTCAGTTACTTGTCAAGACAACAATATTATCAGATCTTATATTTCTATCGTCAAAGGCATTTGTACTGTATCAATCCACCTATATCTTGGGTCTTCCTCTGGGACGTTTCCCTGCCAACCTGGCAGAGAACACTTGTTTTGCTAATCTTTCCTTGCCCATTCTGTTTAATTGACCTTACCACCTGCGATTAGCTCTGCTAACACATTACTGGATGGTGACAATGTCAAGTTCTTTTCTAATATCCTCATTTTTAATATGATACTGCCATTGATGCCATCTGTTCACAGCTCAAATCTTTCTCAGGACTCTCATATCTGCAGTCTCTAGTCTTTGGTCAAGTGTTTTGCTTCTGACCCAGCTCTCAGATGCATAAGTTAAAACTGGTTTGAACCCTGTCTTGTATATAGCTAATTCAGTGTTCCGACTAATTTCTCTTTTATTCCATATGAATTTATTCAATTGACTTCCTACCATAATAGCTTTGTTGATTCTGTTGTCTATTTCCATATTTAATTTACCATCTTCACTAAAAATCATGCATAAGTAGCTGAAATGTTTTACTTGTTCCACAGGTTCCCCATGAATAACACAGTTGACATTTTCAACAATTCTACCTATTTTCATTGTCTCTGTCTTTTTAATGCTGACCTTCATACCATATCTATTACAACAGTTATTCAATTTAGTCAGGGAATCTTGCAAACTTGTAGCGGATTTATTTAGAAGTATAACATCGTCTGCATAAAGCTTAACATCTCCAATTCTGATATCATGTTTAATACCACTTTCCTTCATAATGTGATCCATATAGATAATGAATAACAGAGGGGATAATGTACATCCTTGTCTCACACCAGATCATTAAACCATCTTCCTGTACTTCCTTCAATTCTAACTGCTGACTTACAACTCAAATAAAGACTAAGTATTGCTTGATATAATGCCCCATTGACACCATATAACTGTAGCGCATTGAATAGCTTCTCTCTTGGCACCTTGTCATATGCCTTTTCCAAATCGACAAAACTTAAACACAGATCTCTGTTATATTCCCATGCTTTCTCGACTATTTGTCGTAAAGTGAAGATCTGATCCTGACAGCCTCTATTTGGCCTGAATCCAGCTTGTTCTTCACCAAACTTTTCTTCCACAATTCTTCTCAACCGTTTCTCAAGTATACTTGCATAGATCTTGCCAGGAACACTCAGTAGGGAAATACCTCTGTAATTCTAACATTCAGTTTTATTTCCCTTTTTATATATGGATACTATTAGAGCTCTACTCCAATCATCGGGAATTCGTCCCTCTGTCCAGGCTTTCTGAACTATGCAATGCAGCCACTGTAAGAATTTTATACCACCATACTTCAGCATTTCTGGTTGAACATCATCTACTCCTGCTGCCTTTCCACGTTTCAAGCCTTTAATGGCTTTTTCTACTTCAAGTATGGATATGTCTTCCTGACTGTATGTCTGGTCAGTGTTTTTTTTACCACTGTGCTATCACTGCTCGTTTTATTTAGCAAATTTTCAAAGTAATTACTCCATTCTTCAAGGATATCTTTTTCTCCCATTTTCATGTCACCTTCATCATCTCTAACTCATTTTACAGCACTCTTTCCTCCATTCCTAAGCTTCTTCAACAACCTCCAGAATATTTTGCCACCTTCTTGCCAAAGTCCTCCCATGACTTTTGTTTAGCTAGTTTTACACACTGTTTAGCTTTCTTACGTTTGTCTCTGCATTCTCTAAGAGCAATAGTTGACTTATATGACAGGAACTTTTGATATGCTTGCTACTTTTCCTTCACTGCCTCTTTAACTTCCTGTGTCCACCATGGAGTTCCGATTTTTCTATCCTTGCAGACAACCTCACAACATGCCTCTCTGGATGAATCAATCAGGGTTTTCTTCAAGGCTTGCCACTGAATCTCCAAGGTTTGGTTCCTGTTCTCAAGCTCTTTCATTTTTTCTCGAACAATGTTTGTGTATTTTAGTCAGCAGTTTACATCTGAGAGCTGCTCCACTATTATTTGTTTTAAAACTTTCTTATATGTTCTTGTTTTCAGTATGAAATTCAATTTTATCCTGCTCAAGACTAAATAGTGATCGTGCACTAGTCAATGAGACTTTTCTTATTCCTTGCCTCTTCTCTCCATGTGAATTTGTGCACATTTTTATGTTGGAACATGGTGTTAGTAATAACCAGTGCATGTCCTGAGCAGAAATCCAACAGGTATTTGCCATTATTATTAGCTTTGCTCTTTTCTCCAAATTTTCCCAAAATATTTTTATATGTCTAACAATCATTTCTTACTCTGCTATATAGATCCCCAACAAGGACCAACTTTTCCTTTTTCATTGTGTCAGTTGCTTTTTCTAAAGCATCAAAAAATTCCTCCACTTCTACCTTAGTAGAACCTTCTGCGAGACCATAGGCACAAATAAGTCTCATTGTCCAATTCCCCATTCTGATATTTGTCCACATCACTCTACTTGAGACTGCTGCCTGCCATTCAAGAAGATTAGCCTCGTATTTTGTGTTGAATACTATGACTACTCCTTCTTTTCCTTGATTGTCATTTCCCGAGTATAACATTTTGTATTTATTGCTCAAAAAGATCTCACCAGTTTTTGTCTTTTTTGTTTCAGTCACCCCTATTATGTTGATCTGGTACTTATCTAATTCTTACACTAGCTCCATTTCTTTGCCATTCAGGCTTCTTATGTTGATAGTACCGATCTTTAACTCTGGTGATGTTGAGTTGGGTATGCTAGCATTCAATAGTAAACACAAACTTCTTGACTGGTAGAGAATTTCAAACATTTAGACTTATGTGTCAATTTAAATTCATTATTAGGTTTAATGAATCCTGTATTTTGTTTTGGCCACCAAGAATACAATCTTAAAATTGTAACACTCAAAACAATGTGGAAAAAGTTAGACTAAAAGCTTCAAGTCCTAAGAGGAGGCACCTCTATGGATGCTGTTGGCTAACCTTAGATGTCGAGCAGGAGGCCTAAAGTTTCCCTTATCTGCTGCCAATTCTCAGAGAAGTCTTTCAAGTTTACATTTGCTATGGTGAAGCATAGTAACCCCCCCCCCCAAAATTTGAATCTGTGCAAAGTCTCCATGGCATGGTCAACTAGACCTGACTGACCGTAGTTATGGCAGCTGATGTATTTGTGCTCTTCTACCAAAATCTCTAAAGAAACATAATCTCTGTGCAGCTTTCAAGCCTCTGAAGCTGGCTCTCCAGGGATCCACTCTTCCCCACCCTCTCTTTTCCAGGTATTTACAAAGCTGCTTATATTTGCAAATTATCTTCAATCAACAGCAGATTTGGGAAATTACTTCTTAGGTATCCTTGCCCAACAGCATCTATAGAGGGACTCCCCCCCCACTTATTAGTTTTAAGTGTTTTTGTGTGCACTTTTACAATTTTAAGATTTTTTTTTTGGGGGGGGGGGAGGAGTGCTTAAGGGTCAAAGCTGTATAACTGAGAGGAGACCTCCACACAGCCTGTAAAGGAATGTGGAGAACAGACCAGGGCTTCTGCCCAAATGTCCAATCCTCACCTTCTTGTGGTGCACCCTGTTGTATATCTACCTGGATACTGAACGAACGAGGATGGGTTGGCAATTTGGGATTTAGCTGACCAAATTCTATTCTTATTGGTTAAACCAATCCCAGCATGAGCATGGATGTGTGTGATTGTCTGTGAAAATACTAGCAGTGGTCGGCTGTAGATGATGAAAGTAGTTGCAGTTCATTGTAGTTGGTGGATTGAGTAGTGGAGTTGGAGAGTTGTGAAGTAGGTGCCCTCCCTCGATGAGTCTTTGGACTCCCTGGAGGTGTCATATAATAATATAAAAAAAATACAAAATGATGGTACAACATGACAAAATTTCATGCCGGCTGGGGCATTGCCCGGTTAAACAAAGCCCCCCTTGTTTGCGCCAGGGAACCAAGGTGAACAGCGAAAAGTAAGCTACTGAAACAAATCTGAAAACACACCCCAACTCAACATCACCAGAGTTAAAGATCGGTATTATCAACATAAGAAGCCTCAATGGCAAAGAAATGGAGCTAGCTGAGGAATTAGATAAGTACCAGATCGACATAATAGGGATGACAAACAAAAAAGTCAAAAACTGGCAAGATCTTTCTGAGCAATAAATATAAAATGTTATATTCAGGCAATGACAATCAAGGAAAAGAAGTAGCCATAGTATTCAACACTAAATACGAGGCTAATCTTCTTGAATGGCAGCCAGTCTCAAGTAGAGTAATGTGGGCAAATATGAGAATGGGGAAACTGGACAATGAGACTTATTTGTACCTATGGTCCCACAGAAGTTCTACTAAGGTAGAAGTGGAGGAATTTTTTGAGGCTTTAGAAAAAGCACCTGACACAATGAAAAAGGAAAAACTGGTCCTTGTTGGGGATCTAAATAGCAGAGTAGGAAATGATTATCAGACATATAAAAATATTTTGGGAAAATTTTGGAGAAAAGAGCAAAGCTAATAATAATGGCAAATATCTGTTGGATTTCTGCTCAGGACATGGATTGGTTATTACTAACACCATGTTTCAACATAAAAACGTGCACAAATTCACATGGAGAGAAGAGGCAAGGAATCAGAAAAGTCTTATTGACTATGTTATTGTTGATAGTGATGTTTTCCCCCTGGTGCAGGAACCAGAGTATACAGAGGATTTGAAATTGGAAGTGATCACCATTTAGTCTTGAGGAGGATAAAATTGAATTTCATATTGAAAGAAGAATAAGTAAGAAAGTTTTAAAGCGAATAAAAGTTGAGCATCTCCCAGATGTGAACGGTAGACTAAAATACACAAAGATTATTGAAGAAAAATGAAAGAGTTTGAAAAAATTTGAGAAAAGGAAAATGGGTGGAAAATATGTTGATAGGTGTATAAGTGCCTGTTAGATTATATTTCTTTAGAATTCTCGAAATTGGTTCTGAAATCACAGAAATGTAAGGAATTGGAACTCGACGTATTGAATCTTGGTTGTTCTGTGTTGGTTTGAAAGAATTGAAAAGATGTGTACTCTTTTCGGAGAAGCCATTTAGTTTCATGTGATGTTTGATAGTTGAAAGTTCCTTCCGTAATAAATGAGAATTTGAACAGTTAGTTTTGGCAAGGGCGATGAGCAGATTCTTTGAGAATATAACGACCTGTGAAAGTTGGTTTTCTGTAAACTGTTGTTGTAAGAATACCAGAAGGTGAACGGATGAGAAGGATGTCTAAAAAGGATAACTTGTTGTCTTTTTCAATTTCCATGGTAAACTTTATACGACGATGTAAGGAATTGATACTGCTTAAGAAGGAAGGTAAGGAGTCTCTGTCGTGAGGCCATATAGTAAAGATGTCGTCTATATATCTAACCCAAAAGGATGGTTGAGGGAATATAGATGAGAACAGGACTTCATCTAGATGTTCTAAATAAAAGTTTGTAAGAGCAGGAGAAAGTGGACTTCTCATGGCTGTTCCTTCCACTTGGTTGTAAAATTTATTTTGACATAAGAAATATCCAGTATGGTTGCTTCGATATAGAATCTTTATATACGAATGTACCTCTCAAAGACTCTTTGGAATTACTAGCTGACATCTTCCAACAAGATATTATAAAACTATTTGATTTCGTAATGCACTCTGGATATTTCTTATGTCAAAATAAATTTTACAACCAAGTGGAAGAAACAGCCATGGGAAGTCCACTTTTTCCTGCTCTTGCAAACTTTTATTTAGAACATCTAGAAGAAGTCCTGTTCTCATCTATATTACCTCAACCATCCTTTGAGTTAAATATATAGACGACATCTTTGGCCTCACGACAGACTCCTTACTTTCCTTTTTAAGCAGTATCAATTCCTTACATCCTCGTATAAAGTTTACTATGGGAATTGAAAAAGACAACAAGTTATCCTTTTTAGACATCCTTCTCATCCGTTCACCTTCTGGTATTCTTACAACAACAGTTTACAGAAAAGCAACTTCCACAGGTCATTATATTCTCAAAGAATCTGCTCATCACCCTTGTCAAAAAACAGGAGTCACAAAATGTTTAATCCGACGAGCCAAAACTAACTGTTCAACTTCTCATTTATTACAGAAGGAACTTTCGACTATCAAACATCACATGAAACTAAATGGCTTCTCTGAAAAGAGTACACAACATATTTTCGATTCGTACAAACCAACACAGAACAACCAAGATTCAATACGTCGAGTTCCAATTCCTTGCATTTCTGGGATTTCAGAACCAATTTCGAGAATTCTAAAGAAATGTAATCTGACAGCCACTTATACACCTATCAACAAATTATCCACCCATTTTCCTTCATCTAAAGATAAACGCTCAACCTAGTCTCTACCTGGTGTGTATCAAGATCCTTGTAATTGTAATATTTCTTACGTTGGACAAACTGGACGTTCTATAGAAAAAAGAATTCAAGAGCATCAGTCATCGATTCAACACAACAAACATGAGAAATCTGGATTAGCTCAGCATGGATTAGAAACAAACCACAACATCCTTTGGTCCAAGAATCTCCTCCTACACAGATGTTGCTACAAATTTGAATGTTTATTTAAAGAAAGTGTAGCAATGCCCTAACTTGAATCGTAACGACTGTATATCTATATAAAAATTTGGGAAAGTTTAATCAGGATAACACATTAAATTTTTTATTTTTTAATTTTTATTTTATTTTATTTATTTATTTTTTATCAGTATAATGTTATTTAAGATCATTATAGGAATTTCTGAATTAATATCTTTAATTATGTTTTTTTAAAAAAATGTTTACTCTTCTAATACTTAGCGATATGACATCAGGCGTTGCGTTCTATGTATGAATGATCAATTGTTTATATTCAACTTTGTTTTTTAAAACTATTCCTATGTAGCCACTGAAGATGGTCTGTAATATTCAGACCGAAATATTTGGCAAATTAAACATTATTCTTGTGTTAACGTGTTTAATGTTAAATCTGGGGTGAGACAAGAATGTACATTATCCCTTCTGTTACTCATTATCTATATGGATCACATTATGAAGGAAAGTGGTATTAAACATCAATCAAAATTGGAGATGTCAGCTCTCTGCTTTATGCAGACTATGTTTTACATCTAAATAAATCTGCTACAAGTGTGCAAGATTCTCTGACTAAACTGAATAACTGTTGTAATAGATATGGTATGAAGGTCAGCAATAAAAAGACAAAGACAATGAAAATAGGCAGAATCATTGAAAATGTCAACTGTGTTGTGAATGGAGAACCTGTGGAACATGTAAAACATTTCAGCTGCTTAGCACGATTTTTAGTGAAGATGGTAAATTAAATATAGAAATAGACAACAGAATCAACAAAGCTGGTATGGTAGGAAGTCAACTGAATAAATTCATATGGAATAAGAGAGAAAAATTAGTCGGAACACTAAATTAGCTGTATACAAGACAGTGTTCAAACCAGTTTTAACTTATGGATCTGAGAGCTGGGTCAGAAGTAAAACACTTGACCAAAGACTAGAGACCACAGATATGAGAGCCCTGAGAAAGATTCGAGGCATGAACAGATGGCATCAATGGCAATATCATATTAAAAATGAGGATATTAGGAAAGAACTTGACATTTTCAGCATCCAAGAATGCGTTAGCAGAGCTAATCTCAGGTGGTATGGTCACTTAAACAGAATGGGCAAGGAAAGATTAGCAAAACAAGTGTTCTCCTCCAGTTTGGCAGGAAAACGACCCAGAGGAAGACCAAGATATAGATGGATTGATACGGTACAAAGTGCCTTAGACGATAGAAATATAAGATCTGATAATGTTGGAGTCTTGACAAGTAACAGACTGATTTGGAGGAAAATTGTAGATAGGAAGTTAGTGATGATGTAAATTTTTCATGTAGCACTATCATATCCTGTACACCCTCAAAGGGTGTACAGGATATGTACACCCTCAAATTCATGGCAGGAAATTGATGATGATGATGATAAATTTTTTTGAAAGATTTGAAAAAAGAGCAAAACTAATAAAAATGATAAGTAAGACTGGCTTCCCTTCTTGAACTTTACAAGCTGGAAAAGAAACCAAACTCTTTGTTATCAGTAATGATTTAATACAAATTATTCACCAACCCAACAGAATTCCATAATCCACATCATTCTCGCAACACCCTGGGCTTTTTCTTAACAAGCTCATCCTCCCAATATGCCACAATGTCACCTCTCAGTGTGTTTATTAAGACTTAAGCTGGGAGAAACTAATGTTAAATAGTATTTAATTCTTTCAATATGAGACTTGTAACACACACACACACACGGATGAAAGACTAGTCCTAACTAGGTGGGGGTGCTCTCTGTGCAACCTAGAATGTAAAATGGGATCTTGAAGTGCTAGTGTTTCCCATATTTTGAGAAGTTCTATGCAACCGTATTTATTAAAATTAGGCTGATTTTGTGTGTGTGTTACAAGTCTCCTATTGTACTACCTGATGTCCCAGTGACTGAGATGAAATATTGCAAGAATTAAATACTATTTTTAATCCTTTGTCAATGCTGTTTCACTCCATTAAGCCTTTAACAGTATGGTAGCTCTCTTCTTTGCAAGTCTGATTGTAACCTTGTACGCATCTCCTTTTCTACAAATTACCATCCTCCCAATCATTCTCAGCCTTTTATCCTGTAACACTATGAAGATGCCAATTGAGATGCTTTCAGGACTTCTATGCCTTGTTTTCATAGTTTAATTACTACTTCTGCTCTTCGAATCCTCACATACTTACTAGGATGAGTACTTTTATTCTCCCTATTAAAAACTTACAACCCCCTTTTTTTCTTTTTTTAACAATTGTGCTAAAGCAGGCCAAATCAAAAAACAGCATATGCCCAACAGTGACAGTCAAAACGCCCAGCATTTCACTGTTTGTTTGTTTTTTAAAAAAGAAGCCCAAAGTTGACTTTGTTAGGGCCAAATGTAGTAACCCTGTCTCCTGTCTAGATGGCAGTTAAGCCTTCTGGTCCCTCACCAAGGTTTCAATGTTTCCACCCCGCTCTCAGATCTTGATGGCAACATTTCCCAAAGATACGGCATCAGTTTTATCCTCTAACCCCTATATAAATGACCAATACACTCTACTCCCACTATTCCACAAGTTGTCATAAGTTTGCTGAATGACTGTCCTCTCCATTCCTTATTTTCATTCTCAAATCCTTGGTGCTCAGAGAATTCACACTTCAAGATCTTCTTTAACCAATACCTTAAACATTAATTGACTTGTCATTTATTCTCTAGTACAATGAGGATAACCTCATGAATTTTAATGGAAAACAATTCTGTCTCATTTCACTCATCACTTTTCTCATCTTGGTTTAACTCTCTCATATCTGACTATCCTGGCACGAGGTTCACAGTCTCTTCAGCTTTCCCGTCCCCCTCCCATACAGTACTTCTCTCCTGCTAAACTCCTGATACTTTAGAAAGTGCAAATCTGCCTAACCTCAGAATGCTGTTACTGCATTTTTGGTGTGCAGCTAAGTCCTTCCTCAGAATGCTTGGTTGTATTCAGAAGAAGACAAATTAAACCCTTCCTTTACTGACTCTCTCCAGCTGCTTTCCCATAGATGCTCTGTTACTGCATTATGGATCTTCTATAGATATTTCCGTGGGTTCTGTTCCAATGAACTGGCTGATCCGACCACTTGTCTCTAATCATGTATGAACATGAGCAGCTGCTGACATACATCCTCTGTCCAAAAAATAAACCGAACTTTTGATAGAAAATAAAACACAGGCCAATTATAATTATTCAAATCATTTATTTCAATCAATATACTCTCCCTCAGCTTCGATAGTGTTTGGCACGGTCAATTAATTCGTTAAATGAATTTTTTTATATCATTTTCTGGGATACTGTGGAGGGTCGTGGTTACTGCCGCTTGTATGTTTACAATGGTGTCACATCGCTTTCCTTTCATCAGCAAATGAAGTTGGGAGAAAGAGAAAGAAGTCACAGGGTGCTAAATTAGGTGAATATGGCGAGTAATCGAACACAGAAACTGGGTTTTTGCTCAAAAACTGCCTCACAATGTTCAAATGATGAGATGGTGCATTATCGTGCAAAAGTGACCAGCTGCCTGCATCACTATATTCATGCCATACGTGACGAATTCTCACTATCAATCACTTCAAAACTTCGAGATAAAACTCACCACTGACCGTTTGGCCAGACGGAATGAATTCCTTGTGGATAATGCCCTTGGAATTGTAGAAACAAATCAGAATGCTTGAAAAATAAAGACAATGTCTTTACTTCTAACTTCTCCAAGCGACTTTTTTTTCGGATGCCCCTCTTCTGGTGATCTCCACTCAGCACTCTGGCGCTTTGCTTCAGGCTCATATTCAAAACACCAAGTTTCGTCACCAGTAACGATCATTTCAAGGAAGTTCGAGTCCTTATGAGCGGTTTTAATGAGATCCTTGCAGTGTTCAATTCGATACATTTTTTAGTCGTCGGTCAACTTGTGAGGAACAAATCGCGAATTCAATTTACGAATGCCCAAACTCTCGGTCAAAATGTTGTGCACAGTTGATTTTAGAATCACAAATTCATCTTCAAGCAATCGTAGAGACGATTTCGGGTTTTCTTTGATGAAATCATACACTTTTTGGATGCTGACTTCGCTCAGGCCAGTTTTTGGACGGCCCAGCTTTTTGTCATCTTCAAGCGTCTCGTGACCATTTTGAAATCGCTTAAACCACTCGTAAACTTGAGTACTGGATAAGCATTCATCACCGTATGCTTTTTGAAGCATTTAATGTGTTTCGGTAAAACTTTTACCAAGTTTAACAGAAAAGTCAATCGCAGCTCTCTGTGTGAAACTCATTTTCTGACCGTTCGTCAAAACACTGTCCCTCTTGGCACTATAACTCGGCTACTAATGAAACAAATGTCATAAACAGTTGACAACACTAATGAAGGTTGTCGCTTTCGACAACAAAAAGATACAACAGGTGTCGCCACTAGTTTCTTCTATTTTCGAAAAGTTCGATTTCTTTTTGGGCAGAGGGTGTACAGTTCAAACTCATTGAACTAACTTCTCATCCTCTGCTCTTTGGAAGAGTCTTCCCCATGCTACTTTCCTTAATGATTACAACTCTCAGGTCTTCAAGAAACACATCAAATTCCTTTCACCCTTCTAATCACATGCCCACACACAGCAGCGTTGTGTCATAGGTGTTGAGACTGCTCGTGTGTAGCTGATAAATAAAAAAAGTACGGTACCTGTTGGATTTCTTTGAGACATGGTTTAATCATTACTAATACCATTTTCCAACATAAAGAGAGACAAATATACATGGTGAAGAGATGCAAGACAGTCTTATTGACTATATTATTTTTAATAAAATATAAAAATAGCAGGATAAATATTAATATTATACTGAAAAGCAAAACGTGTTATCAATTTTTAAAAAGAATGAAAGTTGCGCAACTTTAAGAAGTACCCAACTTTTATTCTTTCAACTGTGGAGTCAAATGCACAAATAATTAACAAAAAATTAGTTTGAAAGCAAAAGCCAGATGCTGGAGACTAGAAAAACATGAAAGATTGGCTGATTCTGAAGGAGATTAAAGTTGCAAGAACAAAACATCAGAAGTTCATCAGGCACTCAAGAAGATAAAGAGTGCAGAGAATCAAAAGTTCGCACCATGCAAATCAACACATTCTTGAGAGATACAAAGGAAAATGTCAGGAAACTATGTAAAAGATCCAAATAAGTCATGGGAAGAGTTTGATAAGAATATAGAAGATAATGTGTATCTTACATATGGAAGCGAAACCTGGAATTATATTCAAAATATGGTTCACAAATTGAAAGTCACTTAGTGAAGAGTGGAAGGGAATATGCTTGTTGTGACACAAATACAGGATACTCTTCCATTTGATAAGATTGAAAGCAGGTGTTATAGTTACATAACACATTTAAAATGGAGATGGGTTAGGCACATTGCAAGATATAACAAAACAAAATGGCTTAAATTATTGACAGAATGGAGATTTATGAATGCTGGAGGAAGAGATGGTAAGATGAAATCATTAGGATTACTGAAATGAAATGGATGAGGGAAAAGAAAAAAAAAAAAAAAGAAGAAAATAGATTGGAATGGAGAAAATTGGGGAAGACCTTTGCCCAGCAATGGATCGATCCAGGTTGAAGAAAAAAATATTATCAATGTGGGCAAATAGTAAAAAAGAATTAGATTAAGTAACCAGACCATAACAGTGAAAAGGGAGTTGCCATCATTGTTAATAAAAACATAAGTAAAGCAGTAAAAGGATACAACGCAGTAAGTGACACAATCATAACAGTAAGATTAAACACCAACCCAATTCCAACAACGCAGATACAAGTTTATGCACCCACATCAAATGCAGAGATGAAGTAAGTGAGGAATTCTACAAAGACCTAAATGAAACTATGGATATAATACCAAGAAAGGACATTTGAATAGTTCTAGGAGACTTCAATGCACATGATGATCACTTATATGGAATCACTGGAAAATACGGACTGGGAATTCGAAATGAACGAGGTGAAAAACTATTGGAGTTCTGCATTGAAAGGGAATTAGCAATCACTAACACTATGTACAAACAGCACAAGAGGAGACTATACACATGGGTAGCACCTGGGAATCTATGTAAGAATCAATGTGACTACATTTTAATTGACAGAAGATGGAAGACACTAATCAATAACACCAAAACATTGCTAGGTACAGATTGTGGATCAGACCATCTATTATTAATATCTAATTTAAAGATCCATCTGAAAGCAAACAAGAATAACAGCAACAAAAGATATGACTTTTCACAAATGAACAACAAATTTACAATGGACATTGAATCAGAGCTCAAGAAACAAAAAAGGACACCTCAGAAACAAAGCACTGAATCATACTGGACACACACACCTAAAACAAACCATTGCAAAATCTGCAGCCAAAAACATCCCAATAAAAAAGAAGAATGGTAGTCCATGGATTACAAAAGAAACCCTAGAACTAATTGAAAAAAGGAAACAAATTAAAATAACAGATTGGCAAAACCCAAATTACCTGAACCTGAATAAAGCTATTAAGAAATTTTGTCAAAAAGATAAAAATAGTTATATCCAAAACATCTGTAAAGAAATAGAAAGACACTCCAACTCTAACGAAACAACAAATTTATTCAAGAAGGTTAAGACTCTAACCAAAAAATTCAAACCAAAACTTAATATAATTGCAGAGGAAAATGGCAACATCTTAAATGACACAGCCAGAAGATGGAAAGAGTATTGTGCCGAGCTTCTGACCCAGCTATTCAAAGAAGACTAAGGAGCTAAGGAAAACATGGAAACAGAACTGGAGATCCTCAAAAGTGAAGTAGAACAAGCAATCAAAAAATTAAAGAAAAACAAAGCCCAAGGAGCTGATTCAATACCAGCTGAAATGTTGAAAAACCTTGGAGAGAATGCAGTCAACTGGATACATGATTTATGCAACAAAATCTGGAAGACTGGACCAATTCCACCATTATCCCAATCTACAAAAAAGGCAATCACAACAACTGTGAAAACTACTGCACCATTGCCCTCATCTTACTACACATTATTAAGGAGAAATTACAAAGTTTTATAGACCATCAGATCTCAGAAGAACAAGCAGGATTCAGAAAAGGTCGAGGGACTAGAGATCATATATCTAACATCAGACAAATAATTGAAAAAGCAAGGGAATCCAACTTAAGCCTTTATCTATGCTTTATAGATTACTCCAAGACCTTTGACTACATGAGGTGGGATATCTTATGGGATATCATGCAAGAATCAGGAATACCAAATCATCTAATAATCATCACAAAGAACTTATATCAACAAAATCAAGCAACAGTAAGAACTGAAAACTCACTGTCCCCTGCACTCCAATTTGAAAAAGGATCAAGACAAGGATTCATACTCCCACCATTACTATTCAGCCTTTACAGCAAAACTATAATAAAAAGATCTCTAGAAAAGTGGAATGGAGGCATTAAATTAGGTGGCCGAACAATCACTAACCTACGATATGCAGATAATAGCAACAAGCAAACAGGAATTAAAATCCATCCTAAATCAAGTAGAATGGGAAAGCCTAAGCCCCGGTTTACGAATAAATCAAGATAAAACCAAAATAATGATTTTAAACAATGCAGAAGAGATAGATATAGAAGGAATTGAAATTGTTGAACATTTCAACTACCTTGGAGTGATAATAACAAAAAAAGATGGATGTAAAAAAGAGATAAGAAGAAGAATAGCACTTGCTAAAAAGCAATGACTGATTTAACCAAGATCTGGAAAGACAGGCACATCTCCAAAAAGACGAAAATTAAGATTGTGGAAGCCTTAGTTTATTCAATCTATACTTCTGAATCTTGGACAATGACAAAAGATGACAGAAGAAGAATTGAGGCATTCGAACTCTGGTGCTGCAGAATATTGTTAATAGTGTCTTGGACAGAAAAGCGAACAAACAAAAGCTCTAGAAGAACTGAATATCCACACAAGACTGATAAACATAACTGAAAAGAGAATACTGCAATATTTTGAACACATATGTAGAAGGGAAGGCAACTGCCTGGAAAAAGTAATCAACCAGGGTAAACCGTGTGGGAAAAGAAAAAGAGGAAAACTCCCCAACAGGTGGACTGACCAAATATCAGGAATCAGTGGACTTAAACTAGAACAAGCAATAAGAGAAACATAAGAGAGAAAGAAATGGTGAAGCATCAACAGGGAGGTCACGAGTCCTGAGACATGAAGAGATTCGAGAGAGAGATAAGTTTCATGACTTGTAATGGACTGAATTTCAAATGAAAATCAGCAATAGACAAAAACTAGGAAAACAAACAGAAATATGGAAAATTTAAGGTATCCTGAATGAAGAACCCATAGAACAAGCAAAATATTTCAGCTTTTAGGCATGCACCGATTTTAGTGAAGATGGCAAATATAGAAACTAACAAATGATCAAAGCTGATATAGTGGGAGATTAGACAAATAAATTTATATGGAATAATAGAGAAATGAGTCAAAACTTAGTTAAAATAACTGTATACAAAACTGTGTTCAAACCAATTTAAATGAATGAATCTGCAAGTTCAGTTAGAAATAAGTCGAAAGCCTAGACCAGAAATGAGAATTCTGAAAAAAATTATGGGAATGAACAGATAGCATTAATGACACAATCATATTAAATGTAAAGATATTAGGTAAAAACTTGACATTGTTAGAAACTTAGGAATTTGTGAGAAAAGCTATCTGAAGTGATATGCTCACTTAAATTTACAGAATAGGAAAAGAAAGGTTATCAAAACAAATGTTTGATATTATGATGGTAGGGAAAAAAAAGGATCATAAGGACAACCAACATATAGGTAGAAAGAATGATGTAGTCAGAAATGCCTTAAGATCTGACAATATCAGATCTCAGAAACTGTGCAACACAGACACCAACACAACAAAACAATACATTCAGCAACATTTAATGTTGAAGTTCCTGCCTCATTCCACCTTGCCTATTCAGCACATAAAAGGCATGATATGAATTTTTATGCTAACCAATATTGTGCAGATATGATTTTACACAAACTATATATTTAAGATATGAAAAATATTTCACGACTACGGCCAAATGTGATCAATTTATTACCAGTATACTAATACTCGTAAATTATATTATGCAAAAAAAAAATGTGTTATAAATTTACTAAGGATGTAGTTAAGGAATTAATGCACAGTGCTTTACAGAAAACAATGCAGACACATTCCACTCCTCCTTCAGAGCAAGGATAAGGCCTCTTGTTTGTTTCCTGGAGAGGAATTTTGAGTAGCAATGCATCTCCCAATTGTACCCCAAATGTATTTTATGAGGTTGAGATCAGAGATTGAGAGAAACTCAATATCCTCAGTGTCCAGAAGCATATCCACTGCTCGTGTATGATGTGGTATGGCAATGTTATCCATAAAAATGAAGTCTTTGCCTACAGCACTAGAGCAATTGAACATGACATTGAAGGACTCCATTGCAATATCGTTCACTAGTCATGGTCCCTTTTTTCAGCATTTGTAGTTTGGGACATCCATTAAGCATAATGACTCCCTACACAATGACTCCAGAACTGCCATATTTATCTCTTTCAAGAACATTCTCGCAATGGTAAGCAGTACCACTTTCACATCAGATCAAGTGTCATCTAGAATCAGAGGAAAGACTGAATGACTTATCTGTAAAGGGTACATTAACCTATTGGTGTCTTGTCCAATTCTTATGGATATAACACGACTGAAAAGGTGCTTTATGATGAATGCAGATAAAGGGATGCAGACAGCAAGCCTTCAGACATATAGGTCTAGTTGTCACAATTTGTCAAGATATCTGCGTACCTGTACCTGAATGGAGCCAACTTGCAAGTGGACTACCTACTGTGGTGTGTCGATTACATGTTGCTGTTATAACCAAAATTCTGTCTTCATGCTCCATGGTAGAGGATGTTCCACAAATGTTCCACACATTTGCTAAGAGGGTAACCTCTTAGCAAATGTGTGGAACACATTCCCTTGGTTTGAAATGCAGCTCAGAGAATGGATACAACACTTTGCGAAACTTCAAAAATCTTTGGCAATATCAGTAATTCTGCAGCCTTCAAGCTTTCAAATAATTTTTTCCCATGTGAAACCATCTAGATGATGTCCTTGAGATGTTCAAGAGACAAGACATCCAAGTTTGCAACTTTATTCCTGTACGAAAACAGCTTCCTTCAAACAAAATTTGCTAAGCGCAGCCTTTTGTCTTTTATCCTGTTGAGTGCTACTATGTGACCCCTTTTGCATGCAATTCAAATATTTCCATGCGTACTAGCTTTCTACTCGAAATCATCAATTATACAAATTGCCACAAGCTGATTTGTCATAATCTTCAGAAATAGTGTTCATCCTTAGATTTTGGATACCAGTGTATTTGTCCAAGGTCCAAAGATTAGGAGGATTAGTTCATTCCATTTTACTGCCACAAACACCTATGACTTGTGGATCACACTTTGTATATCACCTATATTTAAGGTGCACACATCATTCATGTATTTCAATGTTCCTGCTTTTAAGCATTAGTAATGTGCACCTGTGTGTATGTATATAACTGCAAGAAAAATAAATAAATAAACTACTCCTCCCCATTCAAGGATTTTATTTATTTATTTATTTTTAAGAAACTCAATTACATCTTCATCAGATGCACTAGCAGATGTCTGTGAGGTATTCAGAAAAGATTTAGCATTTATTAATTTACTGTTCTGTTCTTATGTACACAATGACCAGAAACTACAGATTAGCAAAATATTATAAAGCCAGATTGATGTTAACTTAGAGCTAGCTGCATTCATATCTTACCTTTATAAAGAGTTGTTACACTGCTTGCTGCATTTTGAAAGGGAATCCATAAGGAAATACCATTCTGACGATCTAAAAAATAAGTGAAAAAAAAAAAAAGTTTCCCCTTTATAAATAACCAGAAAAAAAAACATTAATACATTGCATGTCTCAATAGAGAATACTTGCTTGCAAACAAGAAACACAGGTAACAAATTTGCCATTTGTTGGCCAAGTGGATAGAATTCACACTCTTCAACCAACAGGCTGCTAGTTTGAATTTTACAGTTGGTTGGTTGGTTGATATAAGGGTTTATTAGCATAAGGACAGCAAAGCTCATACTGCACCAAACCAAAGGTTACAGCCGTACTGAAGGTCATGGTAAACAGTAATAACAAGATAAATTAGTAAATATCGTGTTATGTACAAAAAGCAATCTGATAAAATTTAGTTAAGCAAAACAGTATTCATATATAAATAGAATATTTATATAACCAAATATGGTTGTATAAATGAATTCTTTTCAAAAATTTAAAAATTTCATGCAATTTGCCAAGTCTGATAAACTCTGTATGAAGGTAATATGGCTCAGCTAGATTAGTAAATGCCAACAGTAATGTTAATAGCTTGCATTGTCTCTTTAACATGGCATACCAAAGGAATGTGTGTAATATTGAGTCTCCCAATGCAGAGGAAAGATACTAGTTCATATAGGATGTTCTAGAAGAGTATTTTTAGGACATAGCTGAGAGAATATATGATATTCTGATGATCGATGAGGCTCAACCATCGCAGGCTGCTCTGCCTTGCAGAATCAACCATAGCCCTGAGATCAATAATCCAGCTTCGAACACAATAGAGATGAAGCAATGAATACTGATCTGCATGCCATTCATCAGAGGACAGAGTACAAAGGAGATTCAATGTTCTCTTGCACTTTTCTCTTAGTTTATGAATGTGTGCAAGTAATGTAAGCTTTTTGTTCAAGATGAGTCCTAAGAAATTGGCTTCTGTTGCTATTTGAATAATAGTTTGTCGCATTCTTAACTCGGGATCTGGATAAAGAGTAGATTTTTGGCACAAAGACTTTTTTCTGCTGAAAGTCTAAACCTATTACTAAGGGCCTACGAAAAGCATTATCGACTGCTTGCTGAAGTTGTCAACATAAACAGCATTCCTTGATGTGGGAGGAAGCTGTTCACTGATTGAATTAACTTTGATAACAAAGAGTGTCACACCTAAGACAGAGCCTTGAGGAACACTCTTTTCCTGATGATGTGGCAAAGATAATGTGTTTTCCACTCAGACTTGGCTGGAGAGTTCCTTTCTAATAAAAAAGGAAGGTGTATGCAGTGACCAAGATTAAAGAGGTCTTTTAATATTCAGTATCTCCAGGCTGTGTCATAAGATTTCTCTATGTCACTGAAGACAAACTACATGTTCTTGTTTCAGGAAACCATCTCTCATACAATACAATACAATGGCAACTGACTTATGCCAAGAATCTGCAAACACTTTCTCTGCAAGTATTTGGTTGTATAATAAGAGAAGGAAATCCAGTGAAGGTGACAGAAGATGTTTTACCATCTCAAAACGGATGTCATCAGGTCCTACTGCACTGGTATAAAAAAAAGAGTAACGAAGTTCTTATTAGTTCCTCCTTAATATTAAGAATGGCTGACTGTTTGTATCTAAACCATTTGAAGAAAAGTTTAGGTACTGTTTCTCTTATGGTACTTTCAATATTAAAAATTCAGGAGGTTATGAAGCCGTTTTGAAACTAGCAAAACTTTCTCCCAAAATGTCGACAATGGCTTTGGGTTCATCAACAACACATCCATTATGATCTAAAGGTAAATAAATAGTGTTGTATATCTATCTTTTATTTTCTGGTTTTATCTTATACAATTTTTTGAAACTTCTTGTATGATTAACAGATAAAATAAATAGATTCCAAGAATGATTTTGACTCGGACGTCTAACATAATGTGCTTTGGATCCCAAGCATGTTTGAAACAATAAGATTTTAATGCAGTGTGATATCTACAAAATATCAGCCATTCTCTGCCCTGATCTCTTTTGGATGCTTGCCACTTCGGGTTCCACCAAGACTTTGGAATCAATGGAAATTGGGATAATGTTTTTGGAATTACAGCTGTTGCTGCCTAAACAATATAATCTGTCTTCAGTGATATGTTTGACTGCTTCCACATTAAATTCTGCAAGATGGGAAAAAGTATTCCAGTTAGTTTGTCCATTTCCAGATGGCAATTTATGTAGGAACATGATTCATGTAAGGACAGAGCGCAAATAAAATTCTCTCTTCCATGTATGTTTTCTTTGACATTCCAAATGAGAAGTGGAAAAATTGTAAGGGAGCAGATTTTGTCTATTACAAAATATAAGCAGGTAGGCATATAAAAGAAAGTACTGAGTCTATTATTCAGAAAGGAAGGTCATTCTTGTCACGCATCCTCAATGATATGACTTTGTTAATTTCTGTTGGCATCACCCCACAGAGTGTTGTGCCCATTAAAGTCACTCATCAAACATACAGGCTCAGGAATTACAAAATAAGGTTATCACGATTGATTTCATTTAACTCCGAACCCGGTGGGAGATGAATGGAACATACTGCAATAAGAAATCTCATAGATAGGCAAATCACTACTGCTTCTAGAGCAGTATTACGTTGAACCTATTTGAAGTGTGACTGCCCACTAGGTATACCAACTCTACCATGAGTAGGACCATCCGAGAGTGAAATTCCTTAAGGTGAGGTCCTGACTGTTTTAAATATGTTTCATGCACACAAAAACAGAATAGCTTGTGTTTCTGCAAAAGGATCTTGGTATCAATATTTTTCCAAAACTCACACTAAAATTTTCCTTGTTTTGGTTTTGAATTTGTCTAATTTCCAGGAGGGCGAGGGATTATCATTATCAACTGATTTTGAGAAGTATAGATGTCTCCATCTATAGTGTCCATCTATTCCTCTGGAAAAATGTTCATTACATCATCTGATGTGTAAAGTTCATTTCTGTATGAATAACAGAAAAATATTAATACAATGCATAGAGAATATTTGTTTTCTTGCTCATTTAAGAATTAGCAGAACTCTGAAGTTAGCAATGGGATATATAAAAACAATCTTGGCCAGCTCAGAAACCAGAAGCTATTTGTAAAGATGTTCTTTTCCCCCTCTTTTTTTTAAATTTAATGCTTTGTATATAACATATCCTCGTCACTCCCCGTTGACATATTTTCAGTCTTCTCCCGGTTAATTTTCACGCCTCTCTCCACTCTTCCAGGGTATTTTCAAGCTTCTCTCGGGATGATTCGCATAGAACAATGTCGTCGGCAAACAGCATGCTCCATGGTGCCTCCTTGACATCCTCCACTAGTACATCCATGACCTAGTCAAAGAGGTAGGGGCTCAGAACTGACCCTTGGTGTAGCCCTACGACAATGGGGAATCCTTCTGTCATGCCGACACTAGACCTGACCTGAGTTTCTGTTCCCTCATACATTTCCTTCACCATCCTCACATACTTCTCCGACACCCCCTTCTTCCTCATACACCTCCATACCTCCTGCCTGGCCACTCTGTCGTATGCCTTTTCCCAGGTCTATAAACACCATGTGCAGCTCCACTTGCATCTCTCTATATTTCTCCATCAATCGCCTTAGTGCAAATATCGCATCCGTTGTCCCTCTTCCTGGCATAAATCCAAACTGCTCCTCACCAATTTTCGCTTCCTGCCATATCCTCCCTTCAATTACTCTTTCCCATATCTTCAATGTGTGTGACATCAGCTTGATCCCTCTATAGTTGCCAGTCTTGAACATCTCTTCCTTTGTAGATTGGGACAAGAATACTTTTCCTCCATTCCTCTGGTATCTTTTCCTGTTGGGCTATTTTCCTCATCAGATCCCATAACATATCCATGCCTTCACTGCCCAAACTTTTCCACACTTCCCCAGGTATCTGGTCTGCCGCCACAGCCTTTCCATTCTTCATTTTTCTCAGTACCCAACCCACTTCCTCTCTACTTATGTCTTGCACCGGTCTCTCGTTTTCCTCTCCATCCTCACACCTCTCTCTCGGATTCTCATCATTTAGCAGTTTACGGAAATATTCTTTCCATCTTCCTCTGATTTTGTCCTCTTGTAATACTACTACTTTATCTGCTTGACTGATGTTATGTCTTTCGAGGTCTTATCTCTGGCTTTCAGGGTGAAAGGCTAATTTCAGGGAAGAAATTCAAGTACCTTGTGTCGGTCGTCGAGAGGAATGGTAACCTGGATGAGGAAATACAGCACTGAATAACATGCGGCTGGATGAACTGGAGGAAGATGAGCGGGGTCCTGTGCGACAAGAGAGTGAGTTGTAAGAGGAAAGGAAAGCTGTATAAGATGCTGGTGAGGCTGGCGATGCTTCATGGTGCGGAGACGTGGCCTATAACAAAGGCACAGGAGAGGAAGATGGAGGTAGCGGAGATGTGGATGTTGAGATGGATGAGTGGTGTGACAAAGAAGGACAGGATAAGGAATGACTACATCAGAGGGACGGTTAAGGTGGGACCAATTGGCAAGAAGATACAAGAAAGTAGGCTGAGGTGGGTCAGACATGTAGAGAGGAAGGGTGAGGAGTATGTTGGTAAACGAGTGGAGTATATGGAGTTGGAGGGAAGGAGGAAAAGAGGCAGGCCCAAGCTCAGGTGGAGGGATAAGGTGACAGAGGATCTTAGGGAGAAAGGATGGAGTCCAAAGGATGCCCTGGACTGGAGAACTTGGAAGAGGAAGGTTAAAGATCGGTGCACCGACCCTGTTTAACATAGGATAAGGCATAGTGAAAGAAGAAGAAGATATAACATACGGTGTCTGCTTAATGGTAAAAGCTAGTAGATGACTGGGATACATCCTCCACATAATATGGAGAACTGACTAGGGCATCAGACCTTATGTACAATTCTCACCTTCTGGTGTGCCTTGCTAGTAGTTATCCATTGAATACCAAATGAACAAGGATAGTTTGGCAATTTGGGACCAGACTTTGCAAGTTGTATTATCTGGTATGGCTTAAACCAATAACAAACATGATTGTACAACATGAAATTTCTTGCTGGTTGTGCTAGTGCCCAATTTAAAAAAAATACCTTGCTATTTTCATCTGGGGAACTCAGGTAAACAGTGAAAAGGTAAGCCACTACAGCAAACTCAATGTCAAGAGAACTGAAGACAGGCAGACACCATCAGCACAAGTATCAGCAATAAAGAAGCTGGAGTGGCAGAACAACTAAAAAAGTACAACATAATGTGTTACTATTACAAAGAATATTGTAATAGGCAAGATCCTGCTAAATAAATATAAGATGGTATACTTGAAGAGTAGTGTTGAAGGAAAGGAAGGAGCAGCAACAGCACTTCCCACCAAACACAAAGATAAATTTCTTGATTGACAAGCAATTTCAAAATGGGAAAAAAGGAAGAAGTGAAGGAATTTTTCAGATTATTAGAGATGGCAGATGCACAAAGAAAATGAGACAAGCTGGCCCCTTTCGGAGATTTCAGCAGCAAGGTAGGAAACGAATCTCATGCACATAGAAATGTTTTTGAAAAATTTGGTGAAAGGGACAAAGCTAATAAAAATGGTAAGTGCCTGCTGGATTTCTGTTCAAGACAGACTAGTCGTCATTAATGCCACGTTTCAATAAAAAAGATGAGTATAAATCCACTTGCAGAGGCAGAGAAGACAAAGTCTTACTGACAATATTATTTTTAATATCTTCACACTGATTTAGAATAGGAGTATACACTACTTGGAAAGAAGCGAATGGATACCTTCCACGGGCAAGGTGCATTGTGCCATGTAATGAATCGTGTGTTTGTAGCCAATATAAATTGAAGGAATATGATGCTTCCAAGTAAGTGCAACTGTGTTTGGGTGAAATGGCTGTGGGAAGAAAACTGACTATGATAGGATGACATGTTGCAGGCATATCTGTTTGAAAAACTGTTGACAAATTGGCCATTCCAGGCCAACAATCAGTTATAACATAATGAGATGGAATAGCAGGGAGTCAATTGCAAGTGCTATTGACTATTGATACCACACTTACCAAACATAACCATAGGGTGCTATGCAGGACATGTAAAAACCACCATTCGCCAGCTGACATGTTGAATGTAGAGTTCTGGGCATCTACTGGAACACAAATCTGCACAAAAGCATTCAGAAATGAGGCTCACAATATGCAAGCACTACATTACCCGAACCGACATGCAGCATTGTCTTCAGTGATGCGAAGAGCATGTACAGCGGGATGTGGAAGTGTTATGGAGCAAATGAATCATGCTACAACCTCTATCGAGCAGATAGACAGGTGTGGTGGAACGTCTTTTACTAGAGTATGTAACCCCAACTATGAAATTCAAAGGTGGTACTGTGATGGTATGGTCCAGTATTTGCTGGTTTAGCCTCGGACTTCTGTTTGAAATGCCACGAACATTGAAATCCAAAAGGTATCTGAACATTCTGGAAAATACAATGCTTCCTACTTTGTGGCATTTCTATAGAAATGACCATTGTCTTAGCAAGACAAAGTACTCTGTCATAAGACTACTGCTATAACTGCATGGTTTGTGGACATGAATGTCATCAGACTTGACTGGCCTCCACAGTCTTGATATCAATCCTACTGAACATTTGTGGGATGAACTGGAGCATCAGGTGAGGTTAAGGGATATCCACCTCACCACAGTCCAGGACCTCATTCCATAGCTACAGGAAGAATGATCCAAAATTCTGTGATTACTATTGTATACGTGGAAAGCATGCCCTACATCTTATTAAGGTGGATGCCATGGTGGTTTGTTCCTCACACTATGGTGTCCACTGACTTCTTTCCAAGGTGTGCATACACAGAAGATAAGAAATCGATCGGAATCATCTCTTAATTTTAAGCAGGATAAAAATGAATATCACACTGAAAATAAAAATTACGATTGCATTCACACTATACAGCTTGGACATTACAGCCGGTCACATACTTTACTGGTCCAATGATAGTCATTTGATAGCTTCAGCATTATATTTTGTAAGATGGGATAAAATATTCTGGTCAGCCTGTTTCCTTTCAGGATGGTGCAAATAACAGGAAAAGGATTGCTTCCATATATGTTCTCTTCAACATCCCACATGAGAGGAAAAATACGGAACAAGGTATTGAGTCAATTATTAGAAGGGAGAAGTCATGATTGTCAAGCATTTACTCAATGACATGACCTTGTCCATTCTTATTGGTACTACCCAACAGAGTGCTCAGTTCATTAAAGTCCCATGTGAGAGGTATGGGCTGAGGCAGTTGCAATAACATTATCAAGTTCGACCTCATTTAACTCACAATCTGGTGGTAAATAAATGGAACATAACGTAAAAGGTCAAAAATAAAAACCCCTTAGATAAAACAAAAAATTTGCTGCCGAAAAGAAGACAACTAACTCATTGGAGAAGAAAAGAAATAAAATAGAACTTACAGAAATAAATAAAACAATCAGAAAAAAATAGTGAAGATAAAAAATACAAGAAACAATAGACAACAACAAAAATACGAAAGTAGTATGAAACAATCTCACAATAGGGAAAAAAAAAAGAGAGAAAGAAATAACACTAGAAAATGAAAGCGGACGAGATACTAAAAGATAAGGCATAGTAGAAATGATGGTTGGCTGTAAAAGACTGGTGAGAAGGAGAATATGAGAAGTGAAGAATATGGGAATAAAAGCAACATAAAAAGAGGAAGCATGAAACAGAACAGTAACACCACTGGGAGTCCCCTCCACAAAACTGTTCAAGCTATATCAACATTACTATCATGAATAGACAGAAAGGTAAGGAGAAAGAACTTGCACTAAAATTAAAGCTTCCTGGGCTGAATGAATAAGAATGACTTTAAAGACACTTGTGGTATTCGATAAATAATTTTTAACTCCCAAATGATACATTCATATTAAAATGTTCTGGTTTAGAAAATACAGAGGTGAGATTGTTAGCAATCATAAACCTGTCAAAGAATAGTCTGAAGATTAGAATTTGGGGTTGCAGAAAGTGGTTGTGGAAATTTTGTGCATTTCAGAAGTGCAAAGTAATGAATGGATTTGCAATTAACTGGAAAAGAATACTGAAACAAGGAAGTAAGTGAAAGAAGTCACATGACTTTGCATTCTTGTTTAGGATAAAATTATTTATTGTTTTATAATGATTTTTTCAGCCTTTGGATATCTATTTTTACATCCTTTTTTGTCCCAGTTAGGAACCCACAGGTAGTCTAGCAGAGCATGAAGCTGACAAACATCACAGGATCTTCTGGTCTATGATTTGACTGCTATATACCATTGCTTCTTCAAACATGAACTTTTGTTTAACTAGAGTGCTGATGCACATTCGGTGCTTGGAGGCAGTATTGGGCCATGTTACGCAAGGAGACCAGGTGCTCCCTGTATGGTTTACATAAAGAGTATCTTATCTCCTCTCTCAATGCATCGGTCATACTCTCATAATCAACTATGAAAAGTACAATCACAGCATTGCTGCAATTTAAATTAAAAAATTCCCAAGTACAAAAAAATCCAACAAACTCATAAAACAATTCTAACCAAAAAACTATAAATGTGAAAAATACCAAATCTCAAAATTTGAAATTTTGTTTATTCCTTATGGAAATAGATAAAATGACATTTTAAAGGAAATTTACTAAGTGAATTTCCTTTGGAAATAAGCACTGTAGGAACTAACCACTATAATTAGCCATAGCACCTATGTAGTACAATTGGAAGAATGATGGTATGTTGTGCCCTTTGATTGGAAAAGGCCTAATTCTTGTTGTGACAAGAGGAATCGTTACGTTTTTTTTTTTTTATTTTATTTTCAATTGAAGGAGAGTTAGCTGATCTCATATGGAAAACCCATTAGCAGGGATTTTCCATCCTCAATGAGACAAATTGGCCTTGAGAATACATGCAATTTACAGACAAAATTGGTGGTGGTGTGTGGTAGATGGCACTGGTGATTCGTTGCTGTTGGTAGAGATGGAGAGTTGTAGAGTAGGTGCCCTCCCTCAATGAGTCTTTGGACTCCTTGGGGGGTCATGTAATAATAATTAACTATTCTGAAGTTCCTTAAGTTTGGCATAGTGAGAGTCAATTGTATATGATTTTCATCACTCAGTGTGAGACTGCTACTCTGCTTATGCAAGCAAAGCGATTCTCATTCAAGTTTTAAAGTAGCTTGAAAAAGTACATTTAGTCTCTAAGGATTTTTCAATAATTTACAGACCACCAATGGTATTAAATGTTGCATCAGGGGTTCTCTCAGAACAATTCAAAAAGAACTACCCCCCCCCCCCAATCACACGAATTAATAATCCCAGATAGAAATTTTTTCTGTTATGATTTTTTTTTAATCTATTCTAATTGGAACAATTTATTTGCCCCTCTGAATATACATTCTGGTTAGGAGCAAAAAAAATGTTCTCTTTTGCTCAGACCATATGATATATATAACATATGGTCATAACAACAGGAATAGAAGTCGCTGGGTATAGCATTTTTCGTCAGGATAGGAGGGGAAAGCGTGGTGGTGGGGTACTGCCTATGATAAGTGATGACCTATGTCCTCTAAGAGTGGAGGCTTTGGAAAGAAGTGAGACAAATGATTTTGACAGCGTATGGTGTGAGGTAGAGGTAGGCAAGACAGGATATTTAGTGGGGTGTTGCTACAGACCCAGGAGCACAGAGGATGGGTACTAGGAGATGTTTAGACAGCTAAGTTTGGCAAGTGCAAGAAGAATGATTGTTATGGGAGATTTTAACTACAGTAGTATAAATTGGAGAGAGGAAGATGCATGTAGCAATAGGGAAATGGAATTTCTAGAATTCTTGAGGGACAAATGTCTTAGGCAACACGTAACAGAGGGAACAAGAGGTTCAAGAGTTTTGGATTTGGTTATAGCATCAGAAGAGTTGATAATAACTGAGTTGACATCTCTCCCACCAGTTGGAGAGAGTGACCATATGGTTTTGACTTGGAAAATGAATAGACATGCAGGAGTATCAAAGTAAATGGGAACTTATGTGGAATTATAATGCAGGTGATTATAATAGTCTTAGACGTCAACTTCGGGAAGTTTCATGGAGGGAGGGATTTCATGGAGGGAGGACGTGGGTGACACTAAAGTCCTGGATAGGACTTTAGTGTCACCCACGTGGTTGGGCTTAGTATTGTTTGTTATTTGTGCATATGTTACATTAATTTTTTTGTAATCCCCGTAGATGTCCTAGTGACTAGGACGAAATATAGGAAGTATTAAAGTCTATTTTAATTCTTTTTGAGTGTTGTTAAAAAATCCATTAAGCCTCCAACATGATTACAAGAACATTAGATGAGGGAAAAGCATATACTGCAATTTTCTTAGACTTAGCGAAGGCATTTGACAGGGTGCCACATGATAAGCTGATATTTAAGTTGCAGCACATGGGTCTGGATGTCAGATTGGTCAACTGGATTCAGGATTGGCTGTCTGATAGGTATCAGAGAGTTGTATATGGTGGAGCAGTTTCAAGGAGGCAGAGGGTTACAAGTGGGGTCCCACAGGGCTCAGTACTAGGACCTATATTGTTTAACCTTTATATCAATGACATTGCCAGTGGATTGCAAGGGGATATTCAATTGTTTGTGGATGATGCGAAGCTGGGAATTATTAGTAATAGTGCAGATGTGGTAGCCCTACAAGAAGATTTAAATAAGCTAGATAGATGGGCAAATGAATGGGGGTGTCAGTTTAATGCAGCAAAATGTAAGGTCTTGAGGTTTGGAAAACATCGATGGGATGCTGCATTCTCCATGGGAGGAGTTATACTGTAGGAAGTTGGGGAGACAAGAGATCTGGGGTTGATGATTGATAGAAACCTGAAATTTAGCGGACATATTGCAAAGGTGGTGAACGTAACACAGAGAATTGCTGCAATTATGAGAAGGACACTGATCTGCAGAGATAAAAGGGTTATCATTCCGTTGTATAAATCTCTGATCAGAACACACTTAGACTATTGTTCTCAGATTTGGTCCCCAGGATTTGAAGGGGATAAATTAACTGTGGAAAGGATACAAAGATGGTTTCAGGACTGTACAAGGATAGTTATGAGGATCGGCTGAGGGAATGTGGACTGCAGAGTTTGTGGATAGAAGGAGAGGTGATATGATTGAGACTTTTAAATTGTTGAGAGGTGGTTACAGGGTTGACACTGGTTTTGCTTGGTTGAGCAGTGGGAAGGAGTGATGACAAGAGGCCATCCCTGGAAGTTACGAAAGGAAATTGTGAGCAAGAGGGTAAGGAGCGGTTTCTTTGTGGGGAGGGTGGTTGAACCGTGGAATGCATTGCTTGATGGAGTGGTGGGAGCGAGAACCGTCAATGAGTTTAAGGAGTGGTATGATAGACTTTGTGTTTCTTAAGAGGGTCCTCCCCTCGATGAATCTCGACAGACTTTATGTTCTTAGGAAGGACCTCCCACAATGAGTCTTTTGACTCCATGGAGGCCTGAATAATAATAATACCTTTTAATCCTGCACATTAGGAAATTGTTTTAACATTGTACTGAAGTCAAACATTGAAAATTTATTATTGTAATTCTGCAAATCATATTACCATAGGTAGACTGAGCTTTTGAGCCTCCGTAGCTCAGTCAGTATAGACAAAGCCTGATATATATATATATATCTTTTAATCCTGCACAATAGGAAATTGTTTTAACATTGTACTGAAGTGAAACATTGAACATTTATTACTATAATTCTGCACATGAAAGTTTGCACATCATATTACCATAGGTAGACTGAGCTTTTGAGCTTCAGTAGCTCAGTCAGTATAGACAAAGCTCTTTGGTTGGAAAGACCTGGGTTCGATTCCCGTCAGTGATGTGAAGAACCTTTATCTGGTCGCTTTCGACTAAAGACGAGTTAGCCGGTCTCATATGGAAGTAAAGGGTATTTTCACCTGGAAACTCTGGTTTTTCGTCCTCCAGAACAGGCAAACCAGCCCCGTGAACACACATGGATTACAGGTCATGAATACATCCCAGCCAGATGCTGGTCCTGAGCCCGGATAAAATTGGGGGTTGGGGAAAGCAATGGTGAACTACCCTGTAAAAATCTCACCAGGAATACTTTGTGGGCAATGCCTACAAAGTCACCTAAGGTCAGAAACGACTGAAAGGGAAAATCAGATCAAATCATATACACATATATATATATTTATTGACTATTGAAGATTAACTCAAGAAATATGATAGTGAAAGGAAAAAAAATGATGCAAACATACTATTTCTTTATTTATTGTTACTATTAACAAGGAAAAAAGAATACTGCTAATTTACATTTATTGAAATACAAAATAGAAATAAAAGAAAAGTTTTTATTCATAGAGAAGATAAGCAGCATGTGTGTGTTTTGTCATTTTTTTTTTTTTTTTTAAATAAATGTATATATGTTTTTTCAGATGGGGAAAGATTTTTGCTCCAAACTGAAATGATTTACCAGTGCAAAAATTGCTCCTCTGGATTAAATCCTCAAAGTTAGATATCCTAGAATCTAAACATCAATTATTTCAGTAGAATAGAATAACTGTGAGGATTTAAAAGGATTCGTTCCTTGGATATATATTGCATCCCTTAGTATGCATGGTACTAAATGTATATTTTTATGGCTAGGAATGATATAAAACTGATTTAAATCTGACAGGCCAGGCCACACTGCATGCATGTATTTTATGTATAAGCCTGAAGATTGCTTATTACATTTGTTCAATAATGTCAGAAGTCTAAGGAACCAAAGGAAGTAGTTGGTTATTACTTGTACATGCACTGTAATAACAATAATAAATAAAGATTATTGATTAGTGGACTCGGCTAATGGACAAGAAATAGAATGCGAAGAGGACAGACAGCATTTTCGGGATGGCAGAAGAACTAAGCCAGACAAGAGTGATATGAAGGCAAAGCAAACAAACATAAAATTATAAAACAGTTGGGCATTGAATGAAAAGATTATCAAGTTATTAGAAAATTACTTCAATGGGTATAATGTAAGTAATCATCATGGGTGATTAATTATGAAGACAGTAACCAGAAGAGAAAGAATTCACCGAGTTGTTGAGAGAGAGAGAATAATCTGGTTATAGCACTGAAGAATGCCGATAAATGGCTTCCCCATACTAAAGCATTTACAGAACCGACTGCCTTTCAGAACAGAACTGCATGTAGGAGTTTCACAAAACTGCAAAGAAAAGAAGTCAGAAAGAAATGCACAGGTCAAGAGGTGATTGGAGAATACATTCCATAAGTCAGGTTAAATAGAGGAGTTAAATGGATGTGTAAACTTGTTAGCACTAGCTTTACAAAAAAAATGTGGAGGACTGAACAGTATAAAGTGGGTTAGATGAGCCACAATAAAGTAAGGAAGACAAAACTGGATTACGAGATTTGGACAAGCGGGTCAAAAACTCCAAGAGAATGACTGCAAAAGAATAACTATAATGAATATAAATGATATTCTACCAGAGATTGCAAATTCATACCACCAGAAATGAAAACCACTAATTTAGAATGGAAAGATATTGACTATCAAAAAGAGATGGATAAATATAGACCAAAGGGAAAGGGAGGGAGAAAGAGTGGAAGATCAGTTGCAAGATGGAAAGACAAGTGAAGCTGGAACAGGCAAATGTCTAATCCTTGAAGAGAAGAATATATATATATGTTGACAGATTTCAAAGAAATTGAACTATTAAGTGAACATTTTGTGAAGGTCTATCACATAGGTAGAAATAACATGGTACCATGTACTATGGCAGGAACAGCACAGACAAATACAATAAGTGGGCAGGAGTTAAGATGAGAAATTTGGATTTTTATTGAATGCCATTAAGATTACAATTAGTAAGAAAGGCTGAAACTAGTAGTCTATTCCACCACAGCAGTAAGATGAATGAATAAATGAAGATAAATTCTAATGTTTCTCTGTGTTAGAGATGAAATGAATCTGTCACAGAAACATTGAATGTTCTCTGATAAATACTACCTACAATTTTTTAAGTTTTAGAACACCCATTCAAATAGAAATACTCCATTCTTTAGGTGGATTTGGAAGTTAAAAAGGCCCTTCTTTTTTTTTTGGATACTTTATTTTTCTTTATACAGGAGAAAAGGATTTCTTTCTTTCTTTTTTTTTTTTTTTTTTTGTGAAATAATCCAAAATTAGCTTGTAAAAAGATTAAAAATTGACTAGCTATTGATTTAAAGAGTACTGAGTTGGCATTCATACAATCTTAATGGGTTTGTATATTAAGAACTTTGAGGAATGATCAGGAGACATGAGCATACTGACACTACAAAGCTATGAATCAAGTTGGTACTGAAAAAAAAAAAAAAAAAAACACTGGGTAGAGAAGCAAGAGAGCAGACTACCAGACTGCAAAATCATAGTCTGGTATAGTATGAGTTCAAAGATGTAAGTTCAAATTTAATCACCAATGAGAGGAACTTTTTCTAGGTCTTTCTTTGACTGGTTCCTCGAGTTAGTCGATCTCTGGCACAGACAACCAGGTTTTTTTCCCTCCTGGAAATTTGGGTTTTTCATCCTGTAAACTCAAATTCTACCACAGACGTACACTATTTCAGACAAATATAGTGTTAGGATTAGGGACCACGAGATGGTGGCATTTGTCAGCTGCTTCTCATCACTGGATGCAGTTTATAATTAGTGACAGTCTTGGGTCAGCTATTTCTGATTGGCTACTGGTGGAGGGTTAACTTCCCACTTAGTCTCCAAAAGTTATATAGGGCTAAAATAGCCTTGTCTACTCCCTGAAGGGAAATGAAAGGCATTAGCAGATTTTTATTTTGCAATCAAATCCACACAGATGCAAAACCTATCGCACATCACTGTCATCTGGGCAAAAAGGTCAAGGAGAAAGAAGGAATCTCAACGTTTCTTGAACAGCTGAAGCTTGCAATCTTTAGGGAAGAGAATCAGAAAGGACAGAGACAAACAGAAAGGAGGAGGAATTGATTCTGAAGTTTAGAAGCAGGTCAGTAAATAGATATTTACCTGTAGCTGCTTGTATTCTTAATGTTGCAAGAGTGGTAATGGTTCAGCAGAATGCTGCCTGAAAATACCTATAGAAGAGGCATGGAACACACTATCTGAGATAGTGAATGGAGTGGATCACTGAGAGAGTATATGGTCATGTTAATCAGACTGCCCACCTAGTACCATTATCATGCTTAAAAAGGGCCCTAATGACCAATTCTACACACAAACAATTTTCTAAGATTAGGAGGATTTGGTATTTATACACAGCAGTTCTGCAGGTGAGCAGTAGTGCACCAAGTGTACTTTTAGGTGAGATGAGTTTGTGCCAGGAAAGGCAAAATGTGGGAGTAAGCCTTTGTAGAGAAATCTGATCATGTTTGGAGAATACTTTATTTCCTTTTGCTGAAAAACATAAAGGAGATTAGAGTTTAAGTAAATAATTATGAAATATCTTGAAGCGTTGAATGATTGCACTCTACAAGGTTTTTCAAATGAACAGGAATGTAGTGTACTTTATTATTGGATAGGATTTAACATCAATGAGACAAGACTTCTAGATAGGAAGAAGAGTGGGTTAAAGTAGAAAAGTTATGGGCTATTTGACATTATGAGGATATCTGAGGACAGGAAGTCATCTACCATGACATGTAGCAGGCAACCAGAGAGGTCACTGGCAATCCAGTGGCGCAGGATAGAAGGTAGATCATACGATAGTAGCTTGGTCAGCTATCCTAAATTTTTTCCATTTCCTTTCAATCATATCTTATGGGCTATCTTCTTTCTAGTTTCTTGTTCTCCAAAATTTGAAATTGATTTTTTTTATCATAACAGAAAAAAAATCTCCTTTACTTCATTCATTTTTAACTTATGCACACCATATCTTATCCTTACATTTTGATTTTTAATTTATTTTTTACTCATATGCCATTCTCATTAAAGTGTGGCTCTTGTTAAGTAATGATCAGATCCAACATCAGCTCCTTACCTTAACATGTATTAGAAGAGTGGACTCTTAAATTTACCCTTGATTGCAAATATGACCAATTTGGTTTTTATTCTAAATCTGATGATATCCAGACATGTCTTTATAATAAACTTCCTTTCACAAAATGCTACCACTAAGTCACCATTCTCATTTCTTTGACCACATACTTCATCTAACTGTTCTTTATCCTCAATATTTCTTTTACCAACTTTAGCATTTGTGTAACCAATGAGAATAATCATGTCATGGTTTTGTATTTGTTCTAACACGCTTCTGTAACTTATCATAAAAGATCTCTTTTTCTCCAGGATCCTTCACATTTGTTGGTGCATAAGCCTATTATTATGGTTTATGTAATACACCTTACATATAATATTATTTGGTCATTTATGGGCTTCTAATTTATCTAGCTTTTACTTGTCTTGCCACTCAACACATGATTTTCATTGGCTGCTGAATACAGTATTTCATATCTATCTGCATTTCTCACTCTTCTCAATCCTGTCTATCTTAGGTCACTTATTCCCAAAACTATTTTATACTTTCTTATTTAATTATTATCTTCTTTAACATCTCCTCCTTTTTCCTAACAGAATTCAGTGGCTACCTTTGAAAATTTACTTGTTTTTAGTGGCTCCGATTAAGAGCCCTGTGTTCAGTTTAGTCAAGTTTTTTTATATTGTCTAGCCATATTTTTCTTCTTCCAAGTTTTCTCTTCTCATTAATTTTACCTTTTTTATGTTGAGCCCATACATGAGAGATTGGTAGATCAACCTATAACACATTATTACCGTGTATGGGTTGAAAGTTTTGGAGGCGTCAGGTATCGATCCTGGTACCTCTTGCATGCTAAGCGAGCACTCTACCATCTGAACTATGCCTCCCCAAGAGAATATTATATTTATGGTTTCTCATTTCGATGTCATACGTAGGCAGTTTTTCTTCTTTTCACAATATTGATTAATTATCAATTTTTTTTTTAATTCTTCCCAGTACCTCTTCATTCTTCACCTTTTCTGTCCACAGGATCTTGAACATCCTAAATATCCTCATTTCAAAGGCTTCCAGTTATTTGATTGCATTAGCCTAAAGTCCATGTTTCAACTCCTTATAGTAAACTACCCATATGTAGCACTTCATCATTTGAACTCAAATTTCAATGTTTAAGCCATTGTTACAAAAAATGGGTTTCTTGTTGATAAAGGACTATCTTGCAATTTCAATTCTTGATCTTACCTCCATTTCAGTTTGCACTTTCATTTAGCCAGGATCCCAGGTATTTGAATTTGTTCACTTGTTTGTTTTTATTTCAGTTTAGAATTAAGTCATCTGTTATCGAAGAGTTGTTGCTTATCATAAGTTTTGTTTTTTTGGTGTTAATTTTTAGGCCCATTTCTGTGCTGTTTTTGTTGACATATTCTAGGAGTAGTTGAAGATCTTGTTGTAATTAAAGCATCATCATCTACATTGTGCAAGCTATTTATTAACTGGCAGTTTATGATCATTCCTTCCTTTCTTCCTTCTAAGGCATTGAGTAGATGTTAAACAGAAGTGGAGATAGTACACATCCTTGTCTCTCACCTCTTTCAACTTTGCTATTGATTGTCCTGATGTTGTCTGTTAGGACAGACACAGTCTGGCCACAGTAGAAGTTTTTAATGATTCTAACATCCTTATTATCTAGGCCCAGTTGTTCTAAGATGAGTTTATTATGTTTGACCTATCAAAAGCCTTTCTGAAATCAATAAAATAAAACAAATATAAAGGTCATTTTGTTGTTCTCTGCATCTTTGTGCTAAGATATGGGGAGAAAAGTGCTTCTCTTGTTTCTAGGCCATTTCTCAAACCCAACTAAGTTACACTAATGAGACCATCACATTTTTGGTATATTCTGTTATGAATGATTTTTAACAATATTTCGAGTCCGTCTCATTAGGCTAATCAATCTAAAATCTTACAAGTTTTTGTATTACATTTTTTAGGCAATGCAATGAAGATTGAGTTCATCCAGTCAGAGGGTAGTTTATCAGTATCATAAATTCTGTTCAATAATTTTACAATTTTATCAATATTACTGTCATTGATTAGTTTAATAATTTCTGCTGGTAATTCATCATGTGGACCCGATGAATTACCAGCAGAATACTATTTCTTGATAATTTGATCATCTTTACTACTTCAGATTTCAAGATAGGTGGGCCTGTGACTATATTCCTTGAATTTCTTAAGTCTTGTATTATCAGAAAGTAATGCCTTAATGTACACCTAAACCTCTTTTTACACGATTGATACGTTCCTAAAAATTACACGTAAAAAGAACTACTGACTCCATAGAAAAAGTGAAGATTAGTTCCAAACCTGAAATATAAGCAAAATAATGAAAAAAACAAACAAACATTAAATTCGTTAGGATCATAAGATTTTTATTTACATTTCATGGAGAAAACACATACATACAATGAATTTTAATAACTTTAAAAAAAAAACATATCCATTTCAGTTGTTTGCTAAGGATTCTATAAAAAAATTATGTTATTCACTATCAGTTTCTGACAATAAACGCGAAAGCTTTCGTTTTCGAGAGCCTGTAATATCACTAGAACTACTAGATATGGTATTATCGTCATCGACCTCCACATCAACTTGTGAAATTCTTCTTGTCATGTCTTGAACAAAACTACCACTGGTTGTTTCAGTAGTTTTAGGCATGAACTTAGTTATTAATTGCTGTGCTGATGCTTTAGATAAGTTGGGATATAATTCTCTGTATGAAGACATTAACAACTTAAGCTCACGTGAAAACTTTCCAGCACGTTCTTCATTTGGATCATGTCGGGCAAAATAATTGCCTAAATTAGTGGCGCCAGTTTAAGACCTCCTTTAATAATATCAGCAGTAAAAGTAGGATTATCTTGATCATTATCATTAACTTCTTCGCTTTCAGGAGTCACAGAAACAATCTCCACTATTTCGTCTTTGCTAAGAGGTTTATCGATTAACAATCCTTCGATATCTGCCAACATAAGATCATCGAATCCTTCTCTGCCAATTTCACATGCAAAATTTATTGGATTGGGGAACAGGAGCATTCTCTTTAACACATGCGGGCCAAATAGCTTTCCAACACGTATTCATAGTTTCTGGTCTCAATTCAGATAACGATAATCGAACCTGATCAATACAATCCATAATTGAAAATGTTTTCCGCACATCCATAACTGACAGTGTTTCATCATCATTTAGCTTGTTCAAAACGTACTGAAATGTTCGTCTGACATAATATGTTTTAAAAGTCGCAATTATACCCTGTTCTAGAGGTTGTAGCAATGATGTGGTATTGGACAACGAAAAAAAAATTGCACATTTCGGTGTTCTATGGCAGGATGACTGGGTGCATTATCAAGAATCAAAAGCACCTTAAATTCGAGACCCTTTTCATTCAAATAACGTCTAACTTCTGGCACAAAATGTTTGTGGAACCACTCAGTGAAAATATCAATGGTCACCCAAGCTTTTTTGTTGGCCATGAACTGGCAATTTTTGAAAATTTATGCCTTTCATTGGCTGTGGTCTTAATGATCGTTTATGAGCAGTGGTTTTAACATCCGATCTCCTAAAGCGTTCGAACAAAATAGGAGTGTTATGCGATCCTTTGCTGCTTTAAACCCACCAACAGTTTTTCGCATTTTTGATACGTAAGTACCGTTTGGCATTTTTTTCCAGAAAAGGCCGGTTTCATCCATATTCCGAACTTGTTCACGACTATAACCTACATTTTCAATTATTTTAGTAAGTTTTTGTGGAAATGCTTTAGCAACTATTTCATCAGCAGAAGCCGTTTCACCTTTAATTTTTATATTATGAAGAGCATGTCTTTTAATAAACTTAGCCAGCCAACCATTGCTTGCATGAAATTCATATTTTGTCCTCGATTGTGATGAAGTATCTGGCTGCAGTTTTTTAATCTGTCCATAAAATCTTAATGCTGATTGCTTGATGGAATTTCCGTCAACTGGCATTCTTTTTTGTACATTATCTTCTTTCCACATCACTAAAGCTTTTTCGGCCTTTTCTAGAAAAACATCTCTTGTGTATGATGATAATTTCTCACTCAATTTTGTACCAGAACATACTGCTTTTCTAATAGCCTCTTCATTTTTCTTTATACATCTGACAGTTGATTCATGGACTCCAAAATGCTCACCCACAGCCATCGCACCTTCCCCAGTTTGTAGATGATTTGAATTTTTATATCCAAGGAAACGGCTTTCCTTTTTTTTTTTTTTTTTTTTTTGGTTATCGGCAACATCATGTGAGGGCTGGATTAAAATCTTTGGTTAATGAAATGAAAGTTTTGAAAATTACATATAGCTTACCATTTATTATTTCTTGGCAAAATTATTAATTTCATAATGCGATTTTTATTTTAATTTCACTTAAAAAATGCGGTAACTGTGTTGTCTACTCAAACAGCTAAGAACTTCTTTTTTATGCGCAGTCAGTTATGTAATTCGGGGAAGTCCCAATAAATGAAATTCGTAAGGATTTAGAATTTTCTTAATTGAAACGAGAATGCAAAAAAATATAAAAAAATTCTCAGAATTTTCTTTAATTACGGATTTTTTTCTAACTTAGACTTTAGGTTGGTCATGTAAAAGTAAAAAAAAATCATTTTTGATATCCCAATTCGCGTAACTCCGAATTCGTGTAAAAAAAATTCGCATGAAAAGAGGTTTAGGTGTATTTATTCTAAGCTTGTTCTTTCTTTCTTAAATATTTCTAGGATTATCTCTCCTTCATTAGTCCTAAGTAGCATAGGATTTTTTCATCAATCTTGAGAATTCTTTAAATTTTTTTTTGTGAAGATTGAAGTCATGTTTTTTTTTTTTTTTTTTGTAGATCCTCAATTTCCTTACTTTTTTCTTTCATCCAGTTTTCATTGGCTTTTTTTAATTTAGATTTTATCCTGACCTATAACTCTTTATACTTTCTAGTATCTTTATCTTTATGCAATCTGCACTAGTCTATAAGGATTAAGATCTCAGCAGTCACTCAATCCTTCTGCTTGTGAGTTGTACTATAACCCAATATTCCTGTACTTATTTTTAATAATTCTTCTTTTAGTTTCTTCCATAATTCATTCACTTCTAATTAATACTCATTGGAGTTCCAAGTAATTTTTCTATTTTCATGTTCTTTAAGTTTTTAAAATTATTATATATTATCTGCTGGCTGAAAATAGTCATTCAGATTTGAAAAGAAGAACACAGCATCTTACATAAGAATCTGTATCAAATCTAAATATATACCTCCTCCCCAAACTTCTTTAATCCTAAGTATGGCTATATCAAGTTACCATCAAAAATTTAAGAGAGTAATATCTTTTAGCCTAACAGTCTAGGGGTCAAAATTAACTCTTAGTGCAGTCACTCAGTGGGTTTAAACAGTTCTTGTTTATTCCATTACAATTTGAATTTCACCACTGTATAACCAGCTGTAGATCCTCTGCTGTCTCTGTTTAATGTCTTGAGGTGGGAGATCAATTTCATTGAATCGTTTGAGATGCCTATACTATGGCTTGAAAAACTTTCCTGTTTGGTCTCTAGCGCAAGGTTTCTGAATTATGTAAAAAATAGTCTACCAATGGTATGGGCTTTACTATAGGTTTACAACCTTTTGTAGGTGACAAAAAATTAAATTAATAAAAACAATTAAAAAATCTGCCCAGCTCAGTTGTTTGCCAGTTTTGTTATCAATTTTGATTAAATAGGAACTATATGCTATTTTCACAATGATGTTCTAGACTATGTGAAGTTCTTGGAATAGTTCGTAAGATGAAGATTACTATGCATGATAGGGCAGAATTATTTTCCTCACACTTAACCATATAGTTTGAGATATACAGAAAGAAAACAACAGGTTTGTGTGTGATGAGAAACTACAGGAATTAAAACCTCCTACTGGCCTCTTTTATAAAGATGATTAAATTCTTTATTATTGGTTGAAATTATGTTAATAGCATCAGTTAAAAGACTGGCAAGTGGCAATGAGACTAGAGCTGCATACATGGCAAAGAGATTATGTCCAAAGGTAGTTACAAAACTAATTCTTCATGTAACAAATCCAGGTACAATTACTCTGTACAGCTGCTTCTCTCTATCACAAGTGTATATCAAGTTTCAAACCACTGTGAGGTAACATGTACTACACAACAGGATGACTACTTTTCATTCTCGGAAATTCAAGAATGATGAAATTTCCTGTAAATATAGTGTATCATCAAAATAATCCAAACTATATCACATATCTGAGCAGCTCTAAGATGTGGGTTAACTACTTTCAAAATTATTTTAAGATTTGATGTAGTATTAATAGATAATTATTTAAATGGAATTTTATTCTTAGAATTATCTATCATGGCAAACCAACTATAAATATGAGAGCAATGTTTGGCTATCTGAAGTTTATTTTTTTTTCAATTCCTCACCTACCTAGTGCAATATCCCACTAGGTAGGTGCAATCAATCCTAACATCAAATAATCATTCACATGAAACCAAAAACAAACCATTTTTTTGTGAATTAAAGAATGCTCTTAATTCTATTACATGATCAACACCGCCACTTTTAGCTTTAACTTATTCTGTTTAGGTTAACTTTAGAACAGTACTGCCTAACTTTTTTTCTGAATTCAGAGAGCCTTAGTATGAAAGCTGTATGAAGGGCGTGCAGGGAAGTGAGGAGTAGGTTTTAGCATCGAGCGGTAGTGGATTGAAATGCAATGCTTGGGAGTTTGGTGAGTGCAGAGACAGTTAATGCATTTAAAGCATGGTATGATGAGTTGTGTGTCAGTTGGACCTCCAATGATGAGTCTTGCCTTCATAGAGGTCTGATGATACAGCAATATATAAGAGTGTGTATGTGTGCATATGCGTATACACACACACCTCTTAATACATCTATATATTGATAATATGCTCATGTTATCTATATATATTAAATATACAAGGTATTGCTCAGTTATATAAGACACATCGAGATGTGAGATTCAAAAGAGGTTAACTGATGAACTGAAGGAAACATCCCATGATGAGATCAATGTGAAGATACTGAAATATGGTGGCAAGGAAATGACAGATGAATTGAACCGGTTGTGTAACAATGCATGGGATGAAGGGAAAGCACCAAAGAGAATGGGCAATGATTCTAATACCAAATTAAAAAAAGCAAAATGGACTGCAAAAACCAAAGAACAACTGCTCTAACGGAAGAAACTATAAATGATGAGCAAGCAGGATTCAGATGAAACAGGAATACAATGCCCCAAATATTAATGTTAAGATTAATTGTGGAAAAAGCTATATATAAAAAAAAAAAAAAATATTCAATTTCACATGGATGCTTATGACAGATGTACCAACTTAGAAAAAAAAAAATCTTGCCGATAGTGTTGCCATCTATGGTCCGACCACCACTTTTCAGACCACCCTCATATACATAAGATATACAGAAATGTATCAGAAAACAATAATGAATGAGAATGCTATATTTGGTTGGCTTATTTGAATTACTCAAAGGTGTAAATATGTGAACGATAATTAATATGTCACGTGAGAGCAGAAAATGTACAATACTTTCATCAATAGCAAACGAATTATTAATACTTGACATTTGTGATATGAGTGTCCTGTAAGTAGCTGGGTAGAGCAAGTAGTATGTGATTCTATTAAGACTATACATGAGTAAGTGAATTTATGATCACTATTTAAAAAAAAAAAAAAAAGGCAAGAAGAGATTTGCTTGCAAAGTATAAATAAGTAACCAATAATAAACAGCCACTATAGGGAAAGACTAATCCAATGAACTAATAATGTTGATCAGTCAATTCCTTCAGGCGTGGCAGGAATACACATGGTTTGATGGAGCAGCAAATCATTTCGTAAAATTTGTTGTGCATGTTATGTGTATTTCTCTGGTTTATGAATATTTCGCTTCGTTTTCTAAGAATTTCATTTTGTTTACTGAGATTCGGTATACATTTCATGCAATAATAGGATACATAATATCCAATGATCGGAATTAAACACTGTTGGGAATCCTACATTCATTAGTTTTATTTTATTTTATTTAGTGTCAGCGACCCTTCTGTCTGATCGATAATAGATATCTCACACATGCTGGTAGTTTTTTATCGATCAACAATTTTTCATAATACAGAAGTATTCATTTTTATTCAGGAATAGATCAATTTTTACTACATCTGTTGTTTCCGAAAACTAGAATAAAAATATCCCTATACCCTTAAAAAAATATTTTCCAACTTTAACAGATGCTATACTGAACAAGTAAGATAAACATGTAGCTTTGTTTACCACAAAATACAGTAAACAGACATTTAACATCTGTCTCCTATATTTAGGCCAATTAGTGTAATTAGAGACAACTCGAACGACACACTTAATGAAAAAACACTCAAGTCTTAAAGAAAATATTCCACAGGGCCAATATCATTTTGGTAATCCATCTCTGAATCAACTTCCAAATTCCAAGAACACAGTGGTGCAGTATCAAACACTATATCAAAACTTAAATCATAACCATGCTTGGTTTCACCAAGTTGCTGTAGTGCAATCTTGCCATCATTTACTACTGCCCTCCCTAACTTAGCATTTTCAGCAAACGACTTGGTAATTGTTTCTCTTCATTATTTCCAATATAATTAATATACAAATTAAACACTGATGGATCAACTGTCTTATCTATGTCACTAAGCTTTATATCAGTTCTCATTTGCTCAGTTTACTTTAAGATTTCTATGCATTATTCATCAAATGCCTTTTTAAAGTCCAACATCAATATGGCCATTCCCTTTAACTAAACTGTCTATTACAGAATGTAAATTACTAAGGTAAGACATCCCCTACAAAATATATGTTGCCACTTAGAGTAGTAATTCCTGTCTTTTCAATTCATCACACACTCATACACCCACAAAAATCAATTTCCATTTTTTAATAGACCTCTCCTCATTTTTCTGATTCTGGACAATATATTATTATTAGTAGTAGTAACAGATCCCCATGGAGTCAGTGATTCACTGTAGGAGGTCCTCCATCACCCACACCTCATTATACTGTGATTTGAATGCATTCAACTCCTCCATACTTCCAGGCTATGTATTCAAACCTACTCCTTATAGAGCCTCCAAGGATGGTTCTGTCTCCACCTATTCCATGAAAAATCTGATCCACATTAATCCAATAATAATCATTACCAACTTATTTGTCTCGATCATGTCTTGCCTTATCCTTCTATCCACTAGACTCTGCAATTTGCATTCCCTCAATCTGTCTTCATACTCTACATTCCAGAGACCAGAAATCACCTTAGTCAATTGTCTTTGAGCCTGTTTCAACATTGCTTTATCCTTTTGAAAACCTTGTCACCAAATCTGTGTACAGTAATCCATATGTAGTACAGTCTAATCAAAGCCTTATAGAAAGAAAACCATTACATTCTTACTCCTGAATATCAGTGTTCTACACATCACTCCCATAGTGAGCAGTGCTGTCCTAACAATTTTAGCAAATTGTCCCCACAATTTCAGGTTCTTATCCATCAACACCCAGAGCTCCTTCATTTCCTCTAAGATATCCTCAGAAATCTTATACTTTGCATCCCATCTGTCCTTCCCAAACTTTAAAACCTTGCACTTTGTTATGTTGAACTGGCAGCCCATTCAAAAAGCCTATTCAAGACTCTTGCAAGGCTACAACATTCACTGTACTCCTCATAGTTCTTTCCAATTTTGCATAATCTGTAAAGAGCTGTATATCATGATTCAAACTTTTCCAATATCATTTACATACAAATAAACAACAATTGACCCAAAACAGATCCCTTCAACACATCACTAGTGACCTTCCCCTCTGTGATGTTGCTCCCACATATGCAACTTGATACCTATCAGACAGCCAATCTCTAATTCAATGCATTAATCTACTATCCAACCATATCTGCTCCAGTTTAATTACCAGCTTGTCACATGGCAATCTATTAAAGGCTTCAGCAAAATCTAAATATGCCACTGTATATGTTTCCCCTTTATCCAATGCACCTGCCACTCTGTTCTAGTAGTTCTAGTAAATCTAGTAGACTGTTAAAACACAGCATGAGTTTCCTTTAGCAAACTCATGCTGTCCATCAAAGAGAATGTTGTCATCAACTCAATTCTGAATCCTGGTTCTCACTAGATTCTCTAACACCTTTAGCATAACTCCAGACAATCTGATTGGTCTGCAATTCAAAGCCTTAGTCTTATAACCCTCTTTATGAGGCAGAACAATTTTGCTCCATTTCCACTCCTTTGGAGCTTGGGAAAATCTAACAAATCAATTTAAAGAGGTATGTTAAATCAGTTAACTTCCTGGAACATTCTCTCAAGACGTGGTGATATACCATTAATTCCTACGGCTTTACAGATATCAAGTTTACTCAATTCCTCATATATCTCCTGCTCACTCACCATTAGTGGCTCCTCCTTTCCCACTTTTCAAGTTTTGCATGATGTTACTTTCCTGAAAATGAAATACTTTTATGAACTGCTCATTTAGCACCTCTCTTGCTCAAAAGCTCCCATATAAAAGTTAACAATGGGGGGGGGGGGGAGTAACTTCATTTAAAAATAAAAAATAAACTCAATTACAACAATGCTATAGCCATTCCATACATTAAAGGGATATCAAATAAAAGAAACAAAATACAGAAATACAACCTTAATGCTACCTTTAAACTTCCTGCAAAATTAAAGAAATTATTCAACTAATCCAAGGATCCACTTCCTCTACTAGCTCACCCTGGAGTATTCCGTATTCATTGTACCTGTAATCTGCCCTATATAGATGAAATAGGATTAATAATTCCTATCAGAAAAACAGGCACATAAACGGCAGATTAAATTTAACAACTATGGTAAATCTGGCCTTTCTGATCATGCCCTGAATACTCTACATAGAATTAACTGAACTGAATTAGCAAAACAAGTGTTCTCTGCCAGGTTGGCAGGAAAAAAAAACCAGAGGAAGACCAAGATATAGATGGACTGATACGGCACAAAGTGCCTTAGACGATAGAAATATCATCATCATCAAATTCCTGACATGTACCCTCAAGGGGAGTACAGGATATGATAGTACTACATGAAAAATTTACATCATTACTAACTTCCTATCTACAATTTTCCTCCAAATCAGCCTGTTACTTGTCAAGACTCCAACATTATCAGATCTTATATTTCTATTGTCTAAGGCACTTTGTACCGTATCAATCCACCTATATCTTGGTCTTCCTCTGGGCCGTTTTCCTGCCAAACTGGCAGAGAACACTTGTTTTGCTAATCTTTCCTCGCCCATTCTGTTCAAGTGACCATACCACCTGAGATTAGCTCTGCTAACGCATTCCTGGATGCTGACAATGTCAAGTTCTTTCCTAATATCCCCGTTTTTAATATGATACTGCCATTGATGCCTGTTCACACCTCTCTCAGGACTCTCATATCTGCAGTCTCTAGTCTTTGATCAAGTGTTTTACTTCTGACCCAGCTCTCAGATCCATAAGTTAAAACTGGTTTGATCACTGTCTTGCATATAGCTAATTTAGTGTTCCGACTAATTTCTCTCTTATTCCATATGAATTTATTCAACTGACTGTCTACTATACCAGCTTTGTCGATTCTGTTGTCTATTTCTATATTTAATTTACCATCTTCAGTAAAAATCATGCCTAAGTAGCTGAAATGTTTTACTTGTTCCACAGGTTCTCCATTCACAACACAGTTGACATTTTCAATGATTCTACCTATTATCATTATCTTTGTCTTTTTAATGCTGAGCTTCATACCATATCTATTACAACAGTTATTCAATTTGGTCAGGGAATCTTGCAAACTTGTAGTAGATTTATTTAGAAGTATAACATCGTCTGCATAAAGCAAAGAGCTGAGATTAACATCTCCAATTTTGATATGATGTTTAATACCACTTTCCTTCATGTGATCCATATAGATAATGAGTAACAGAAGGGATAATGTACATCCTTGTCTCACACCAGATTTAACATTAAACCATCTTCCTGTACTTCCTTCAATTCTAACTGCTGACTAACAACTCAAATAAAGACTAAGTATTGCTTTATATAATGCCCCATTGACACCATATAACTGTAGCGTATTTAAGTTTTTAAGTAGCGTATTTAAGTTTTGTCGATCTGGAAAAGGCATATGACAAGGTGCCTTTTCCAGATCGACAAAACTTAAATACAGATCTTTGTTATATTCTCATGCTTTCTTAACTATTTGTCGTATAAGATCTGATAATGTTGGAGTCTTGGCAAGTAACAGACTGATTTGGAGGAAAATTGTAGATAGGAAGCTAGTAATGATGTAAATTTTTCATGTAGTACCATCATATCCTGTATACCCCTTGAGGGTATATGGCAGGAATTTGATGATAATGATGATGAATTGACTGAAAAGGACCTGTTGTTTACATCATACCAAAACATGGAATGAGCATAAATTTAAGGAGGCTGTGAAATTCTTATCAACCATCCTAATCTTAACAATAATGGTGACCTAAAAACCCCAGAATATGGATGGCGCATATTCTATCCACATAACCTTTTGGTCAAAGAGTTAATTATAGTTAGGACTATAAGTAATCTAGGATCTTAACTCTAATATAACATCATTCATGTTAAATTATGGATTAGGTCACCACTTTTGCTGTATTATAACTAACTATCTATATCTATCCGCGCGGTTAGCCTAGTGGCTTTCTGCTTCGCAACCATATGCCTGGGGAAGGAGTGTTCTAGGTTCGATTCCCGTCGGTGACGTGAGGAGCTAAAGGATCTTCCTTAGCCATAGCCAAGTTAGCCAGTCTTGGCCGTGGATAGCAGGGTTTTTTCCTCAGTTTATTCTGGGGTTTTTCATCCTGCAAAGCAGGCAAACTGGCCTTGAGAACTTAACACTACAGGCCATAGGATATACCGGGGCATAGGGCTGACCACCTTATCCTGTAAACGGATTGAGGTCCGATGATCAATGGACAATCGACACCGCAAGGTAAAAGAGGGTATAAAGAAGATGCGATGAGATGAGATATCTATATGAATTTGTTCTCTGATGATGTTAAAAATAGAATGTAACTTTGATGTAGTTTTTCTGTCTTTCTTTTTTTTTTTTTTCTCCACTAGAGGTCAAGCCAGTAGAATAATGGTTGATTAAATCATTGTCACTTTATCACACTGTTTTTGAAATGTAATATAGCTTGTCTTTGTATGTATATATATATATATGTGTGTGTGTGTGTGTCATCTTGTAAACTCAAGATTACCTTAACCTGGTGTTAGTAAGGTGGGGTGTCACAGACCCCCAAAGATATAGAAAGAAATAACTGACACTGCCACCTTACTAATGCCGAGTTAACATAAAGGTCAAAACGTCAGGAAATTAAAGTAATGATTCCTAACATGGTTGTAGTCTCCATAATTTTACTGAAATGAATGCTGATCATTGTGTAACACCAAAGGAAAGGTTGTGTAAACCATTCCTTTGGGTGTCTAAGCTATGAGCTTATCTGAAAAGTTTCTGCATACTGCACAATACTTATGTGCTGGTCTGGCTGGTTAAGTGGTTAGTGTGTATTAGCTTTCCAATCAACAGGCTGCAGGTTTTCATCCTGTCATGGGAATGGATGTGTACAATTGTCTTATTGGAGACCTGAGGTGTCTAAATGTGGCATGCTTAGTCTCTAGAGCAGGGTTTATAAATTATCTAAAAAAAAAAAAAAAAAAATTAATTAAAAAAATGCTTACTTCATTTAAAGTATTAATGCACTATAGCATCGGTTCCAAACCGGTGGTATGCGTACCCCCGAGGGTATACAAGAAATTATCAGTAATGGCGGAAAAACAATCATTTCCACTATTTTACATTAAGATGGGCATTGAACAAAAGTGTCAGTATTTAAAAACAACGGGTACAATTTATAGAAATTTAAAAGGGGGTACACAAGTGGAAAAAAGGTTGGGAACCACTGCACTATAGGTTTACAATGTTTTGTGGGTGGGAGCCACAATGACCTTTTATCAAATTTGCCCAAATGTATTTGAGTATGTTCATAAGACCAAAAAATAATTTTTCCCTAATTTCAAGAATTTAAACAAAAATATGCATAATTGCTACTTCCATTTATCTATTTCATGTCATGGGTGTGGCTTTGATGGAATTTTAATTTTTATTCATGAGGTGATGTGCGGGTGGCATAATACACTACAAAAACAAATTAAAGTACATCTTTTGGGAAATTTTATCTCAGAAAATTAGTTAAGACGTTTAAAAAACAAAACAAAAAATGCATAAAACTATTTAATGATGACTAATAAACTTGAGTAGTGGGAAACAAAATAGGCTGAGTTCAACCATTAATAAAACTGGGGGGGGGGGGGGGGGAAGAGATATAAGACTGTGAGAAACAGCAAGTGCAGTTTATGGTTAAGAAATATTCTTCTCTATTTACCCCCCCCCCCCCACCTCTCTTCATCCAAAGAAAATTTCAAAATTTCATTCCTGTCCAATACCTCATTTTCTTAGCCAGCACAATTCTACCCACGCCTAGATAATATACAGCCTTATCTTTTAATATTAGTTAAATATCGAGTTTGAATTTGCTGTTCTGAAATAACAGTCAGTGCTTCAAATTCATACCTGATAATATACTCCATTAATCTTATTTGACAAGCCATGCAATGTTCAGACAGCAAGCTTTAATATCATCTGCAACCAATTTCTTAAACATCTCCATACATCTTTCAGTGGGACAAGGATAACTTGATCACTTTTAATATCATCAAAATGCAGTCCTGCCTTTTTCTCTCACAAAAGAAGTCTCAGGTCACCTATCCCTACAATTTTGTAATATACAGTCATGATCTCTTTTCTCAGACTAGCATTTATCTCCAGTCTCTCTTGATATAAAGAGATCACATCAGCTTCCCTAGCATCCAAAAACCTAAGCATTCCCTTCCACCATTTTATACTTGCTCTGCTACTGTTTTGTTTATATGATATCCAGTTATTTTTGACTTTTGGTGATCTTATGAAAAAAGGCTTTTCATTCGACTCGGCCTCTTGTCCTTTCTTTTAGTAACTAAGTTCAAGTTGGCAAGTTCTTTTATGTTGTCCATCCAACTTTTTTGTGGTCTTCCTCTTCTTCTCATTCCCTCAATCTTCCCCAACATAATTGCCTTTTCCAATAATTTGTCTGCTTGCATAATATATCCAAAGTATATCAACATTTAGCAATCATTGACTTGGTGATCTTATGAAAAAAGGCTTTTCATTTGACTTGGCCTCTTGTCCTTTCTTTTAGTAACTAAGTTCAAGTTGGCAAGTTCTTTTATGTTGTCCATCCAACTCTTTTGTGGTCTTCCTCTTCTTCTCATTCCCTCAATCTTCCCCAACATAACTGCCTTTTCCAATGATTTGTCTGCTTGCATAATATATCCAAAGTATATCAACGTTTAGCAATCATTGACTCCAAGGAGCATCCTTGAAAGCAATGATCGCTCAATTTTTTTTTGGTTATTCTTGCAGTCCATGAGATTCTTAGTAGTCTCCTCCACAGCCATAATTCAAATAAATCAATTTACTTTCTATCTTTCTTCTTAATAATTCAGCTTTCACATCCATACATTACTACTCAAAATATCACTGCTATGATAATTCTCTTACTTACACCTCTATCTTTCATAATTTGTTAGGTTTAATATAGCTTTTTTTTTTTTTTTTTATTTCTCATAACTATCCTTTTAATTTCATCTTCACATTTATCATTATTTCTGGACCCCAGTAAATCATAACTTACAACAATTTCTATTTTATCTCCCTCTATTATAAATTCATTTAAATTGCAAAAGCCATCACTTTTGTTTTGCTGATGTTTAAATTAAGCCTGTCTTTGTTACTTTCTGTTATGAGGGTTGTATTATCTGCATATCTTAAATTATTTATTTTTCTGCCACCAATCTTAATTCTAGTTGGATCTTTGTCTAAATCAGCCACTCATAACACATTCACTATACATATTAAAAAGGTAGGGTGACAATATACAACCCTGCTACACCCCTTCTTCCACTCAAACTGTCTGTTTCTCCGAAGACTTTTTTTTACTGAAGCTTATTGGTTGTCATGCAGCTGTTATCAAGAGAATTAAATGTTGGGGTAATCTCACTGACCTCATTACAATCCACAGTCTGTTGTGATCCACACAATCAAAAGCTTTCTTATAATCAATAAAATGGATGAATACCTCTTTCTAAAATCCTCTTGTTCTTTCCATAATCCATCTCATGTTTGCTATTTGGTCTCTAGTTCCTCTACCTCGCCTAAAACCTGCCTGTTCCTGTAGCATTTCTCTATTCACATATGACTCCAACCTTTGATGGATCATTTTCAGCATAACTTTACTTGTATGTGAAATTAAAACAATGGTTCTATAATTCTAACAATTTCTAACATTTGATTTTTTTTTGAGATTGGAATGAATACTGATGTTTTCCAATCTCTAGGTCACTATATTTTCTTCCAACCTGTTGACAAATTTCATTCAATATATTCACTACATCTGACGGTTAGCCTAGTGGCTATGTGCTTCGCAACCATATGCCTGGGGAAGGAGTGTCATAGGTTCAATTCCCGTCGATGACATGAGAGGCTTAAGGATCTTCCTCAGCCATAGCGAAGTTAAACAGTCTTGGGTGTAGACAGCAGGGTTTTTCATCTGGCAAACAGGCCCCATGAACACACACAGATACAGTCACGAATATCACCATTAGGGGATGCAGCAGAGGAGTGGCAAACCTGCTGCATTAATACGCCGGTAACCCCTCATTAGGAGGGGATCAATCCATCCTAGACAGAGGAGAAGGATAGGATGGATATTCACTACTTCATCCCCAGCTGCTTTCAATAATTCCACTGATACCATTAGCCCCAGGAGCTTTTCCTTTTGGTAGCTGTTCTATTGCTAGTATCACTTACTTTTCATTATCATGGGTTCCCTTAAAAATTTTCTCCTTCAATATTATTATCTTTCTTGTACAAATCCTCTACATACTCTTTCCATCTTTTTTTTCACTGCTTTTTCCATCAGATTTACCTGAATTACTTTTTACAACTCCTAATCTAGGGATAACTTCTCTGTAACATCATTTATTTTTCTAAACGGATCTCTTGTTCTACCCATAATATTGCTTTCTTCAAATTTCTTGCACTTTTTGTTTACTCCAGGCATGGGCAACCTTTCCTAGTTCGGGGGCCAAATTAACATTGTCTCCGAGTCAAGGGTCGGACCAAATTATTAAATAAAATAAATTAATATTAAATGAATTAAAACAAGTTGCTACTTCATATTTCATTTATTTATAATATAATGCTTTAGTATAAAGCTCTACATAAATTTTATAATATCATGAACGACATAACAATTGTACTTCAACTATGAGACTATCAATATTGACGTTAATATTACTCAAGGATAATTGCATAGAATTTTCGAGGTTTTCATCTGTTATTCTTGTCCGAATTTTTGATTTATCGTATTTCATCCTCAAAAAAAAAAAAAAACTGTTCACACATATATGTGCTGCCGAAAAGACAAATGATTTTTCTTGAAAAGGCGCGTAAATTTGTATATTTTTCTTCCACCAAATAAAATTTATAAACATCCATCAAAGCAATGTTATTAAATTGTGATTTTAGCACTAAATCTGCCTGAAGCTCAAAAAGTTCCACCTGTAAGTTTTCTGGCACATTATTTACAGCAGCATCCATCGGACGAGCAAATGTAGCGAATGTAGAGTCTTTGTTTTTGAAGTCGGCAAACCTTGTATCAAATTGCTCTATTCAGTTCAGTGCCTTCAGTTCATCTCCATAACAATTATAAGAGATATTTTTATGAGTTGCTAGAGAAAATGATAACAATTTTTAGCTCTTATCTGACTTTCCAACAATCTTAGTTTATTACAAAAAGCTTTGACACGTCCATGCAGTTAATGAACCAATTGTCCTTGTTTTTGCAATTTAAGACTCAGTTTGTTTAGGTATCTGGTGACATCTACAAGGAATGCTAAATTACACACCCACCCATCATCTTTTATTTGGTTAATTGTGTTTCCTTTTATGTCCATAAAATAAGCAATGTCTTGTCTCAGATCATAAAATCGTTTTAACATTTTAACCTTTACTCAACCACCTCACTTCACAATAAGACAAATCTTCATAATCTGAAAATAGGTCTGCCAAATACTCCTTAAATTGGTGGTGATTAAGTGCACGTGACTTAATAAAGTTAATACTGGCTACTACTATACCATAACATTTGTGAATTTAATCAATTTCACACAGATTTTGTTGGTGGATAATGCAGTGAAAATTTGTTAAATTTTCTGGATGGATCTGTAGTTCTATTGCTCTTTCATGAACTATTCCAATAAATCCCTTCTGTGCACCAACCATTGCAGGGGCTCCATCAGTGCATATACCAGATAGTGAACTCCATTTAAGCCCAAATCTCTCGAAGACTGTGTTGACTCTTTCAAATATATCTTCACCGGTAGTTGTTCCTTTTAACAGCTGAAGTGCCAATAATTCTTCTGTGATGTTGAAATCTGCATCCTCGAATAAATAAAGCAATTGAAAATGCTTCCAATCTAGCAATCTTCTCTTTTAAACTTTTTTTGATATCATCAGCCATAATTTCTATCCATTGGACAACAGTACATCTCGACAAACGAATATTCTCAAAGTCTTTTTTCTTTTCAGGACATATTATACTTGCAACATCCAGCAGACATTCTTTGATAAATTCTCCTTCAAATGACTTAGAATGCTTAGCGATTTTTTTTGCCACAAAGCTGGCTTTGACAATGCTGAGGTGCTGCGTTCTTTGCTTGTTGAACATTTGCTGCTGGGTATCCAAGTTCTTCAACTTTTGTATTTCATCTTTTTGTAGTTGTCCATCAATTTTTGGGTGATCCGCATGTCTCGAAGTAAAGTGTCTCTTCAAGTTGTATTCTTTGTTGACGGATATGGATTCGTTGCACAGCAAACATACAAGCAAACCTTTATTCAGAATAAAATAATAATTCTCCGTCCAGTTGTCTTGAAATTGACGATTCTCTGCATCTACTTTTTTTTTTTTTTTTTGCAATAACCCCTGACATTGTCCCAAATTTATAAGCAATATTCAGAACTGTCAAACAAAACTGTCTTCTACACCGCAGGCACTGAACAGAACACAACATCAACGCAGGCGCTGAACAAAGCACAACACCAACGCAAGTACCGACCTGACATGTTCACACACGCAGCTAGTCAAAGTGAGAAAGAGACCTTGGTTGTAGAAAACATAGTGTGTTTTGCGCAAATCATATGATGGCAGCTTAATGTGAGTTAGTAGAACACATCATGTTTTCTCCCACCATGAATTAGACAAACTTTGCTGAAATAGATTAAGGCCAGATCCAGCCTGCCCATATGCTTTTCTATTTCTCTTCCTGTCTTCTCCAAACTTTTTAATTTCTTTCCGACTTCTACTTTAAATGCTTCATTTATAGGATCTAAATCAAATCTGATACTGTCCGTTTGTTTCTTCTTAGCCCTCGATTTCAATTTAACTTCAGCTAACAATAATTCATGATCTACTCTGCTATCAACTCTATTGAAATCCCAAATCCACCCATCCTCAGAATTCTGCTCACATGTTTGGGGCAGTGTCCCTAAAACCTTCCTAAAAATTCTCGATGCCATTCCTTGAGAACAATTCGGTTCATGGATGATATCCCTTTATTAGACTCACTTCTATCACGGATGCAATGTTTAGCAGTATCTATTCTACAGATAGTTCCATAATCGCTGCTCCACTAAATGGTAACACCATTTCTTCACTTTGATGGGTTATTAAAACAAGAGTAGCCAAATGCTCAGCATCCCTTTTCAGTGAAATTGCAAATACAATGAAAGTGCTTCACACATTCCTTTTTTGTACCACTTGTCTCAGCCTTACAAAGTATCCCCAAACAACAACTAGCAACTCTTAAAGAAAAGCATCAATAAACTTTCTCAATATTCACATGTACTCCACACATGGCACTGACATGCTTATAAGTTCTTCAATCTCTTGTTTATTATAATAAAATATTATTTTTTTTGGTAGGAAAATTGTCTTTCATATGAATTTTAATGGAGCACAAACATGCAATGCTATATTCAAAAGATATATGTCTGAACATTAACAAGTTACTTTGTCAATTGCTACTTATTTGCCAAGTGACAGTTTGCTTTTTCCATACCTGAGAGATTCTGGCATGGATGGGAAAATAAGTTGTAAACTTTTTGTTTAAATTTTATTGGTTCATCAGTAATGTTAAAACTTAGTTCTATTCTCCTTCCTCACAGCTCAATAAAACATAAACCATAATCTGGTTTATTGCATGATATATGATCAAAATTTTAATACAATCAAGATGATGAATGCACATAGCATGTGACATTTATAATGTTATAACTCAGTGAATGAATTTCATATACTTCATAATTTAATAAATATATCATGGTCATATTTTATTAAAAAACTTCCTACTGGAATCTTCTCTTTATCTGAAAAATAGGGAAGTAAAAATTTATTCTGTGCGGAATAGTTCACGTTTAGTTGGTATATGATTATGTGGGACATAATCATTTACCATCAACAGTGAGAAATAACACCCATCCTCCGCACCAGGAAAGGGTTTGGACCAGCAATTTAGCTTCAGATAAAGCAATAATAGTATATAACAGAATATAATATAATAAAACGAAGGCTGATTTTTTTAGCATTTTTAGTAACAACTTATAGACTGTATTGGATAACTATTAAAATATGGTCATATAGAAGCGAATAAAAACAATATGTATAATTTCAAATTATTGGACTACCTTCTTCACAAATCCAACCTTCTGTTCATCCGCACCATATGCGAAACAAGCATGTCGGATCAGCTGAATAAGAATTCTACTAAAATACTGATTTGATCACGGGCTTCATTATGTGCACAATAATTTAAGCCTAATGAATGAAACGTAAGAGGGACGGTTATACACTCACGGATTCAAAATTTTTCACGCTTCTATCGATTATGTACAATACAGTCAAGAAATGTTTATTATCTCTAGAAAAATAACTGTTTCATATTTACGGGCAGTTCGCGAAGCGGTATTCTTCATCCTTCCAAAATGAGGTACTTAAGTACATATACTCACCTTTGTACAATTGGGCTATACAAGTTGCAGCATTTTGAAATAACAGCCACAGTTTCTGAACTACGCAGTCTTTTTCATTCCGAATTTCATTTTCCATATCTGGAGTGCTTTCTACTTCTTCAATGCATTGCTGTTCCCAATTCGATAAACTTATCCACGGTTCAAACCCTTCATCTTGCTCGTGTTCTTCACTCATTCTGAATACTTGTAATGGGAATGCGCAGTTACCATACAAACTCGAATTCTTAATATCATATATTCCTATACTCAGTAACAAGCGGATTTTTCAAGTTGGGATTTTCATGTTTCTTTTTCCGGCCGACTAAGCGTAATTTCAACTGATTAACCATGAAAGTTAATTCTTCATATATAATCAACAAAAAGACAAACGACAAACTAGTCGCCTAAATAAAACAGAAGTAAACTAGCTGCGCAGCTTCCGAAATATTCACTAGGCTGTTCCCAGTTTCCATGTACTGAAAAGAATTATGGGAATTTTTCATTATTGACAAAATTTGATAAAAATAACTCAGAAATATTTTAATATAATATAAATATATTTATTTATAGAAAATATAACAAATTTTGTGCACATTTTTATTCATGCAACTGTTTACGGGAGTTCCCATCATTCACCGTAAAGTATAATCCGCCATTTTGTTTATTTTCATAGCAAGATGCTGTATTGAAGGGTAAGGTGAAAGTGATCGTCGGTTACGTTCTGAGTTGAGAATTTTCTTTTTTTTTTATCTCTCGTTTAGTACTTATTTGTTTTCTGGATTTGAACTGTGGTGTTTGGGTGTTAATGCCTTCCCCTTTCTGGGGGGTTGACACCAGCAGACATTGGGCGAATAGCGAGCAAGCACTTCAAAGTGAGCGTGTCCGGAAAGAATTTAGCGACAGGATCGGGGAAGGAGCGTGGAGGCTTAACTCCTGTAAAATCGAAGAAATCTCGACAAACTAATTCTCCTGTCGGTTTAAATATGAATCATTTGACTCAAGGAAGAATACACGAAAAGGACAATCATCTTTCAGAATCAGAGGATATGGATACTCGAGAAGGTAAATTTTATTCCTGTAGGTTAATAATTAGGCTTATGTTATTTTTGTTGTAGTGTTCTTTATTAATATACCGAACGGAGAATATATGCGTTTTAAAGTTCACTTTATTGAGCGGGAGAATATGGGTTCTTAAAAAGGAATGGTGTTTTTAAGGGTTACATGAAGTTATGTCAGGACAATAAAACAAAACAAAAAACCCCGGCTTAATTTTTTAATTCATGTCAATATACAGGGAAAGAGATAAAGTCAAGAAAGAATTTGAATAACAACTTGGTGTTGAAAATATAATTAACAGTTCTGTAATTTTATATAATAAAAGGTTTCTTTTTCCCCCTCAAAATATTGGAAATATTTTTTTCTTCCCAGAGTCTTTCAGAACACAAATGACCTGATTTGCAGTGGTCACAAATAAGTTATTACTTCTGACTTGTAGACAGGTAATATTTATTTAGGTTTAATGTCAATCTTGATAAACTAAAAAAATCACCTGGATTGGGAAGAATACAATCCCAATGCTGAAAATAAATTTAATCATGATTGTTTATATTAATAAACAGAATATATAATTTTGGTGAATTACCCCAAAAATTAAGTTAACATCAGACCTCCATGGAGTCATTGTTGTGGGAGGTCCACTCTTTCATGCATAAAGATCATTGAGCTGTGTGAAAATTAAATGTGCAGTTCCTGCACTCACCATACTTGCAGACAATGCATTCCACTGCCAGAAAACCCACTCTTTACTACCTGCTCACACCCTTATACATCTTCCAGGGATGGCCTTTTTGTCCTACCCATGTCTCTCTCTCTCTACTGTATGAAAAATCTCCTCCTCATTAATCTGGTAACAATCCCTCACCAACTTAGGTGTCAATCATATCTCACTCTCCACCTGTTCAAAAGTTGCATTCCTGTAATCTGCACTGTTATTCCACCTTCTATAGACATGAAACCTGGCTTTGTGAACTTTCTGTAGTCTAATAAATCCTTATCTCCTTGAAAACCAGGCAACTAAATCTGTGCACAATAGTCCATATGTGGACTGATCAAGGTCTCATACAAGGAAACTATAGTCTCTTTGCTTCTACATATCAAGGTCCTCCTCATCATTGCCATAATTCATTGTTAATGTTTTTAGTTTTTGCAATATGACCAGTAAACTTCAAGTCTAATTATACTATTGCATATGCTCCTTGCTTATCCATTTAATTTGTCACCTTGTAGTACATACGGAGATTGATAAAACATGACCCCCCCAACAAACCCATGCTAACCACAATAGAAAATACTTCTCTCATCAACCCAATTCCGAATTCTAGTGCTAACTTCTCTAACACCTTAACAACAACCCCAGACACACATCTGTTTATAATTTGTAGCCTGTCTTATTCCTCTCCTCCCTTGTGAAGTTGAACAATTTTATTCACATTCCACTTCTTTTGGTCTTGCCATGTTGCAAGAAATGCTGTGATATGGTTAGCATCACAGTTTACTTAATTCCTCTTATACCTTCTGCTCACTCACCATCAATCCCTCCTCCACCATGCCCTCTACACTCCAGCTTCTCATGTCACCTTGCCAAGAATGAAATACCCTGATAAATTGCTTATTGAATATCTCATCCATATCCTCTGCATCAGTTACCAATCTACTATTGCCATCAACTAACGCCCTCCTTCCATAGTTATTTTTTCTTTTACTTGCCACATATCAAAAGAACTCCCTAGGATTTTTCTTGGCTTGATTGTCTAATTTCTGCTTATGTTGCACTTTTGCTGTCTTCTTTGCAACTGAGTTATTTCTCTGGCTTGCCCTTTGTATTCTTCATGCAATTGATTATTACCAACATTCATCTTGTGTTGCTTTGACAATGCTGCCATCCTTCAGATTTCATGCTTAATTTCTTCATTCATCCATTTTTTATGGTTAGACTATAATAAATTTAGTTTAATCCTTTATCCAAGTGTAAGCAAACAAAGTTTGCACTTGAAGTATCTTCAGGACTGAGGCAACTCGTGGTAAAGGTGGACCAAGCTCTCATCACTCCTTGTTTCAGTATCTCCCATAATGCAAAGCATACTCCTTTCAGATATGTATAATGCTATGCCTTAAGGGAAGGGCCACTACCCAGACAGGTTTCAACCTTTATTGATGTTCAAGTACAGGTCAAACTCAGCATTGTTCTGCTCAGTAACAGGCTCACCCTGCCACTTAGAAGAACTCTCAGAACCGGTTGACTCTACACTGTGGCAGGCTCACCCCACCACCGAGCAGAACCGCTGATTTGCTCATATCTCATCCGAGGGGTAAAAGCAACAGCCGTGCCTCAGTTAACTTAAAGGGCTACAGCATTGCCTTTCATTATCCCCCCCCCCCACCCAGGACCTGGGTGACAGCAACAGCCAAGCCTCAGTTAAAACTTCATGGGCTACAGCATTGCCATTCATCACCCAAGCTTCTAACTGGTTTCGACCTTTATTGAGGTCTCATCAGTGGGAGCCAGTCTCAGAAGTGGCGATACTAAGGTAGAATCAATGGAGAAGTCATATTTACCTATACGAGTTGCCAAAAGGTGTACCACCTTTTGGCAGCTTTTGTTACACTTGGATAAAGGATTAAACTAAAATTATTATAGTCTAACCAAGTGATAAAAAACTTCCAACATCTTTATCTAAATCCAGAGTAATTTAATAATAAGATGGTACACCTTTTGGCAACTCGTATAGGTAAATATGAATTCTCCATTGCTTCTGCCTTAGTATCACCACTTCTGGTTCTGGCTCCCAGTGACGAGACCTCAATAAAGGTCGAAACCGGTCTGGGTAGCCTTTCCTTAATGCATAGCATTATACATATCTGCAAGGAGATATGCTTTGCATTATGGGAGATACTGACACAAGGAGTGATGAGAGCTTGGTCCATGAGCTGCCTCAGTCCTGAAGATACTTCAGGTGCAAACTTTGTTTGTTTACACTTGGATAAAGGATTAAACTAAATTTATTATAGTCTAACCAAGTGAAAAAATAAACTTCCAACATCTTTCTCTAAATCCAGAGTAATTTAATAATAAGGTGGTACACCTTATTATTAAATATTATTAAATAAATAATTAATAGTAATTAATATTATTAAATAAGTTTTACAGATTATGTTATGACTGATGAGCAGCTCATATCCTTCAATGTTTTAATGCTATAATCATTTACCAAAGCATAAGCAAAAACAGGTTTGTATGTGAAGTATTGGCATGACTGTAGTACTTGCATATAAAAGCTTTGACTTTCATTCCATTTATTCATTTTTGCTTCAATTCATCAATCTGTTGACGTCACATTAGTATTGCATTATGGGATATTGAGGTAATTGATGTGAAGTCAGCATCTTCTTTATACAAGTAGACTGGTCATGAAGATACTTCATGCACAGGGTTTGTTTACATTTAGGTAAAGGATTAAAACAAGAATAATTTCTTGCCAAGTACAATATAAAACCATGGAAAATGACTATCAGAAGTAGAATGGTTATAGGTAACAAAATAATTGAACAGGTCCACTCTGCTAATGCCTTTAATTCTTTTGTTATGGAGTGGATGAGACCGTTTTACCCTATCTAACTTTTGGGGAATGATGGGCCAGTTCAATCTCCACTGGTAGCCAATCAGAGATAGCTGGTCCAAAATTATCACTAATTATAGAGAGCATCCAGTGAAGAGACTACCAAATGCTGCCATCTTGTGATCCCTAATCCTAACACCATATTATTTTCTGAGATAGTGTGAGTTTTTTGGTCAATTTTCTTGAGTTTATGGGACAAAAAAACTGAGTTTCCGGGAGATAAAACCTACTTGCCTACTTGGAACCGGTCAAAGAAAGGCTTAGAAAATTTTCCTCTAGTTGGCGACTAGAATTGAACCTAGGTCTTTAATTGGGCATTCAAATGCCTTGGATTTAATTATTTCGACTCTAAAATGTTACAGTAAAGCATAATCCAACCAAATAAATTACTAAAGTAAATGGGATAATAAACAAAACAGTATGACCAGTAATAGTCATTAAAAAAAAAGTGGACTAAGAATGTAGAATATTTTAACAAAACTAACATTATATGAAAGACAAGACTAGGTAATGAAATGATAACAAAATGAAAGTACATGGAAACAACTAAACCAGACACCAGTAATGGAAATAATACAAGAACATGAAGTAAATGGAGAGGTGGGGGGGGGGAATCAAGCAAGAATACAATATGAAATGTCATCCAGGAAGGGATGAATTACATGTCATTAATGGTAAACTTATGAAATATTGGACTGAGAGTGAAATTGGCCCAATTTCATGAAAGGAAGCCATTCCTTTCATTTGAATTTTTAAAGGATTTTTCAGCTGTACTTTTTAGTAATTTTCATGATGTAATTCACAACAAAAAGAACTGTTTTTTCAAGACATTTTTACCATCAGTGAATAATCCATGTACTGATGCTAATAGCTTTTAGCTTCTCATATTGATCTCATAACTGATCATGTTTGCAATATATAATTTGTTGTAGTTCCCTGAGTTGTCAGCTATGAAGATAGAATTATTGATGGCAGTGGTAGTTCATCTTTTATTGTCAATAGATTTAGCTCCATTAATAGCAGTTCCTCCTCTAAAGAGATTTTTTCCAGTTTGAGAATCTTTTTTTATTCCATTCTGCATTGAAGATTTTTTTTACAAAAAATGTGAATGTTGTGCATAGTTTCTTTCAGAACTCTCAGACAAGTTTTATGCCAGCCTTACTATCAATCATCATCATCATGCTGTTTCTTCTAGGTCTTCTTCCCTAGGTAAGTCAATTATTCCATCATCTGAAAGATACTTTGTAAATTTGGGATAGTTGGGAGTTTTTCTGGATTGAAAACAAGATGTTATCCTTAGGCTCTGTATAAGAAAGGTGTGAACAAAAGAATAAGAAACAGGTTCTTTGCAGAGGGGGTTGGTGAGTGAAATTCATTGCGATAGTGTTGTGAATTGGACACATGGAATGAGTTTAAGACATGATTTGATGAACTTTGTGTGTCATAGCGTGTACTTCCCGTTATAATTCTTTGACTCCATAGAGGTCTGATGTTAATAATAATAATTGCACAGTAATAAATGGTGAAAAGTATTCTGGTGGTTGTGGATTTATTTCACAACCACCAGAATAACTATTTTAAAACAGAATTTTGGTAATTTTACTTTTGATACGTTTTGTGTTGTCTCCATCAGTTGTATGCACATGTTGAAACAGTTGATTAATATGCTGACATAAACACCAGTGTTTGGCAAACCTGTTCTCTACAGATCTGCAAAAAGCAGTACAGCAGACATCAAGTCAAGATCTCCTAATTGTAATGGGGGACTTAAACTCAAAAGTAGGCAAAGACAAGTAGGATACCAAAGTTGGACGCCTGGCCAAGAGTAATCGGACTGTTTGGGTATGGAGAAAGCAATGAATGTGGCAAAAGACTGCTAAACTTCTGCTTAAATAATAGACTAACAATAACCACACTCTCTTTAAACAACCAAAACCTCAAAGAAAATGGACATGGATATTACGACAGACAAAAACCAACATTATGATAGACTATATTCATGTAAACCAAAGATGGAAATCAAGTATCCTAAATTGCAGATCAGACCATAAGCTAGTACTAGCAAATAAAGTTAAAATCTGAAAGGACTTTTAGTCAAAAGGAGACTGAATGTAAATAAACTACTAGACAATAATATTATAAGAAAATATCGACTAGAACTAGATTAAAACCTGAAGGAACTATTCAAAACAGAATATAAGCATCAAAGAACATTTGGTGCAAATTAAAGGAAATAGTATTAAAATCGGCAGAAAATACAATAGTTTTCATAGAAAGAGAAAGTAAAAAGGATTGGATCACTAATGAAGTAAAAAGACCAAAGGAAAAACATGAAATTAAAACTGAACTGTAACAGAAATGTAATAGATTAACCAGAGAAATTAAAAAACTAGTTAAAAGAGACGAGAATAACTGGTTGGAAGAAAAATGCAAAATGGCAGAGAAGCTGTCAAAAGAAAATAACCTCCATGGATTATATAAACAAATAATCACATTAGTAAGACACTGACAACAAAAATGATAATGATCAAAAACAATAAAGAACAACTAATTGAACATAAAACAAAAAGAATGGGAAAAATACTTGAGAGGTTTATATAATAAAAACAGCTCTCAGGGTATTATTATTCCAGCCACTGAAATGGAAGAGGAAACAAATATCTTTACTAAAGAAACAGTAGCACACAGCATAGATAAGCTTAAAACTAGGAAAGCACTTGGTATTGATCAGATACATGCAGAATTCTTAAAAGCAGGAAAGGAACAATTTCTGGAACCATTAAAAACATTATTTGAAAGGATCTACAAAAGAAATAGGTAATGAAGCATTACCTACTGATTGGACCAAATCAGTTATAACTCCTATATACAGAAAAAGGAGATGAAACAGAATTAGCTTCCTCAGTATTCCAAGTAAGGTTTTTATGAAAGTACTCCAAAAACAAATTAAGCCATGTATAGAACTAACATTAGGAGAAGAAGAAGCAGGTTTCAGACCAGGACGAAGTACAATTGATCAGTTATTCACCTTAAGAGAGCTAATAGAAAAGACTAGAGTACAATCAAAGTTGCTATATAAATTTCATAGACTTTCATCAGGCATTTGATTCAATCCGTAGAAGAGAGCTATGGAAGAATTTGGAATTCCCAACAAACCTATTAGAATAATAAAGAATCTGTACGAGAAATCTGAAAGTGGAGGACACCTTAACCAACTGGTTCTACACAGAGAGTGGAGTAAGACAGGGATGCAATCTGTCACCAGATCTGTTCAGTCTTACACTGGAAGAAGCAAGTAAGGTATATGGGAAATTATATGGGAAAAATATAACAAACTTGAAATTTGCAGATGACATTGCATTACTTACAAACACAGAAGATCTACAATGAATTTCTGATATAATAAAGGAAGAATGTATGAAATTTGGATTAAACCTAAATATAGACAATACAAAAATTATGCAAATAGGAAAAAGAAACACCAATCGGAAAATTGAAGTTCATAGTAAGAATCTAGAGCAGGTAGAAAACTTCACCTACCTCAGAGGAATAATTGAATACAATGGTGAAATTACAAAAGATATAAACAAACGAATTAGCCAAGAATCCCAAACTTTTGGATGACTAAATAAAATATGGAAGTCAAGAGACATCGAATAAGTAACAAAAGTAAGAATCTATGAGACAATGCTCCTTCCAATACTTCTCTATGGAAGTGAATGCTGGAATCTCAAAAAAGCGAAGAGAAAAAATTATTAACTACTGAAATGGGTTGGCTGGAAGTGGAAAGAATTCATTCGGCCTCATCATCATCCGCAACCGATGATGGAAGAGAGAAGTTTGGCAAACCTGTCCTCGTCAAGAAACCCTTACTACCTAGAATCATCTATAATGGAAGGGGGAAGGGATATTTGAAAAATTTGTCATCAGTTTCCTGATATGCACCCTCAAGGGGTGTTCAGGCTACTATGAGAGCACCACATGAACATTATTTACTACATGACACCTCCAGGGAGTGCAAAAACTAATCAAGGGAGGACATCCACTCCTCAACTCTCCAATTATTATTATTATTATCAATAATAATTAATGGAGATTATTAATTATCTCATTTCAGAAAATTTCCAAAATTAGTCTATTATTTGTCAGCACTCCAATATTGTCATATCTAACATTTCCTACCTTTAAGGCACTTATTACTGAACCGGTTCACCTAGACCTTGATCTTCCCTCTGGGTCTTTTTCCTGCCATATTATCATCAAATACCTGTTTTGCTACCCCCCCCCCTCACTCTGTTTAAGTGACCATAATACCTTAGGTTTAGTTGGTGCTTTTTTTCTGGAAAAAAGGTGCCGGTACTCACCATGAAGATATTATTACAGCAACTTTCACACTTTTAACATATCCTCTGATATGCCCTCGTCGTCTCGCTTTGTGCACTGCACTCTCCTTATGATTGTAAATCTTTTTTCTTAATGACATTAACTGTTGTTTGTGAGATTCCCCAAAATGACTGATTTTACCATTTGACCACTCTGCTGAAATTTTCTTTCCCATGTGTTTATCGACGACAAGACTTCCAACATCACAGCACGCTTTTGCAGCCCAACATTTTATTTTTGACATACAGCCACTCATTTCTCTTGCAGAAGTCATTTTCTGCAAAAATGTCCAACATTCAGGCCAATCATTATCAGAAGCTGCTTCCTTTTGACCACGTGGATCTTCATCTTGGTTTCGTGTTCCTCTTCACCAAGTGTATTTTCGATGCTAGTGTTCTGTTTTACAGGATCACAAGTAGATTCAACAATTTCTGCTTCTTTAGCCTTACTTTTTTCCTCATTGGCATAAAGTAACTACTTATTTTACTCATTTTGAACAATGATTGCACTGATTTAACTTAGATTAATTCAAAACTCACATGAACACCTACTTGTTGCAGAGTGAATATAGAATTGATAAACCGATATTGGAAGCAATCGGAAGTGAAAACAACTTCCTCTTTCCGGTTACGTACCAACCTATGAAACAGGAAAGCAGGGTACCAATGTATGAGTAATCAAAACTGAAAATTCAATTCACGAACACAGTACCACCTGCCAGAATATTTAAAATACATTTTGCTGTCAGTAAATCGCAAATTTTTAAAAACTTAAGGAAAAAGGTGCCGGTACTGCTTACCACCAGGAAAAAAGCACTGGGTTTAGTCATGCTCACACTTTCTTGGTTGCTAACATGACTTCATTTTTAATGATTCTGCCATTGATGCCATTTGTTCACTCCTCTAATTTTTCTCAGAACCCTCATGTCTGTGGTCTCAAATCTTTGAAGTGTTTTATTTCTAACCCTCCTCTCAGATCCATAACTTAAAACTGGTTTAAACATTGTCTTGTATACTGCTAGTTTAGTGTTTTGGATAATTTCTCTCTTATTCTGTATAAATTTATTCTGTTGGCTCTCCAGCATACCAGTTTTGCTTATTCTGTTGTCTATTTCTAAATTTAATGTGCTATCTTCACTAAAAGTTATGCCTAAATAGTTGAAATTCAGCAGGAGGTTTCTCTGTTCCTGCATATTTTCATAGTTTTGGTCATTTTATTGCTAATTTTCATACCACTCTCAGAATCATAACTTAAAACTGGTTTGAACATTGTCTTGTATACTACTAGTTTAGTGTTTTGGCTAATTTCTTTCGTATTCTGTATAAATTTATTCTGTTGGCTCTCCACCATACCAGTTTTGCTTATTCTGTTGTCTATTTCTAAATTTAATGTGCTATCTTCACTAAACGTTATGCCTAAATAGTCGAAATTCAGTAGGAGGTTTCTATGTTCCTGCATATTTTCATAGTTTTGGTCATTTTCATGCCAAGTTTGTTACAGCTGTGACAAACGAGGTTATTACAGCTGAAAAAATTCAGCTGTAATAACCTTGCACTGGATGTATAGGATGATCAAAATTAAAGTATCCCTGGTTTTAAGCCCTTGTTGAGCACCACCGTGAAACCTTGCAGGAATGGATTGTGCATCATGCAGAAGCAATATCTGAGAAAAAAAAGTTCAAAAATCCACCACCAGAGTCACTATATGTTGTACCAAATGTAGATGTAATTTTTCTATACACATAGTATACTATATACTACGTGTGTAAGGAGAAGAAAAGCGACACTGACATAACACATTTTTAATCACTTCCATAATTCATTCATGGGCTGTACTGTTGAATGTGCTGTCCTTTCTGGTATGCCACAAACTTCATCCTTTGCACAGTGTATTCAATGGCAGAACACAGCTTGTGAAGACTGCTGTTGTGCGTATGCTGCATTATGCTGTCTTTCAGCGCTGGCAAGTTGTTACGATGATCCCGATATTGAAGAAATCCCCAGAAGTCATAGGAGTCAGATGAGATGATCGAGGCAACCATGCAGTATGAAATGCATTGCTGATCACTCTGGCTTCCATATCATGTTCTCGAAGAACCTCCTGTACAGATCAACAGTGTATAGAGGGCCCATCCTGTAGGAAAATGACTGAATCCACGAACAGGCACTGCTGTAGCACAACAAAATTGTTTATGATATCACAATACCGCTTGGCAGTAACCGAGCAGGTTACAGGACCAAGACTGGCGAATGTTTACGAAACTGTAAATCCTCACCAGACAGTAACTTTGAGTGAATACAAAGGAATTTGTTGGATTGCATACAGGTTTTGCATAACCCATACTTGGCAATTATGGGTATTGACAACTCTGTTCAGGTGAAAGCGAATCCCACAATCATCCTCGGCCATGCAGCATCAAACTTCACTCATGCAAGGAATGTTCAAGCAAATGTCAGTTGACTTTCATTGTCCTATGGGTGCAACTCCTATGTCAGGGGTTATCTTGAATGGGTAGAAATGCAGAATCTTCCATGGAATTTTCCAGACATTTTTGTAAGGCACATCCATGTGTCTTGATACATCACATTCACTGCAGGAACCAACAATGTTATTCTTGGCCTGCTCCACCCCACAACTGTAGTAGCAACTTCATTCACTTGTGAACTGAGGTTTGTGACCTCTGTTCTAAAGATCTAACTCCAAACATTCCTGTTTCTTCAAAATGATTAATCGTCACAGAGCATGTGGAGATAGTGGATCTTGTTGACATTTTTTCAATGCATGAAATTAGAGGAGTGCAGCAACAGCATTGCAATTGTTTAGGTCGTACACCTTCACAAGCAGAGTATGTTGGGGCAAGGTTAGTGCCATTACTGTGGACAGTAAAAACATAATGAAAGGAAAAATCCTGTGTCCATCCTTTTAAACCCTCCTGGAACCTCCCGAGTATTGCTGTTTACATTGCTCCCTGGTAGTGAACGATTACTTTTTTTTTTTATTTATCAGAAATTGCTTTTGCATCGCACACAATGTAATCAGCATTTGGATCACTGGATGGCACTCCACAAGGCCTAAAACAAAGGTACGTTCATTTTAATCATGCTGTATTTAGAAAGAATACAATATCATCTGCATAAAGCAAAGAGCTAAATTTGCTAACTCCAATTCCGATTAAAAATAAATGGCATTAATATCTTGTTTAATGCCGCATTTCTTTCATAATATGCATCTTTTTCTCACATCTGATTTAACATCGAACCATCTTCCTGAATTAAATTCAAGCCCTGTGTTATTCTGTATAATGTTCCATTTACCCCATATTATTGTAGTGTTTCAATCTTTGGGCACTTTGACATATGCCTTTTCCAGATGTATAAAATGTAAGTATAGATCCTTGTCATATTTTATGATTTCTCAACTATTTGTTGTAAAGTAAAAATGTGATCCTGATGATCTCTATTTGGCCCAAATCCAGCTTGTTCTCCCAGTTTCTCTTCCACAATTTTCTCAATTTCTTTTTTAGTATGCTTGCATAAATCTTACCTGGAACACTTAGTAAAGAAATTACTCTGCAAGTCTTGCATTCAGCTTAATTTTCTTTTTTATGAACTATGAGAGCTTACTCCAATCATCTAGAATTTAACTTTCTGACCAGATCCTCTGAGTTATGCAGTTCAGCTACTCCATATTTAAGCATTTCTGGTGAAATATCTACTCCGTATGCCTTTCCTTATTTCAAGTTTTTAACAGCTTTTTTATCTTAAGTTTTGATATGTATTCCTGTTTGCATTCCTCATGAAAATTTTCTACTATGATTCTGTCACTGCTTGGTTCATTTAAGTCTTTAATTGCTAAGACATCTAGGATATCTTAATCTTCAGTTTTTATATACCATTATCATCTTTGATTTCTTTTTACAGTACTCTTTCCTCTATTTCTAAGCTTTTTTTTTTTTTTCAATAGTCTCCAGAACACTTTGCCACCTGCCTGATATTTATTTTTCTATGTTCTTACCAATGTTTAGCTACTCTTACACACATACCTAAGCTTTTTTACATTTTTCGTTGTATTCTTTTAGGGCATGTGCCGATTTATTTGCTAGGAACTTTCGGTATGCTTTCTTCTCTTCTAGGATTGCTTCTTTAATTTCTTGCGTCTACCATGGTGTTTTTTTGTTTTTTTTTTCAGAATTTTCTGCTGAAACTCCAAGGTTTGGTTCTTGTTTTCGAACTGTTTCATTCTTTCTTTGATAATGTTTGTATAGTTAAGTCTACAGTTTACCTGGAAAAGCTGCTCAACTTATAATTCTTTTAAAACTTTCTTACATGCTGTTGTTTATAATGTGAATGGTTACTTCCAATTTTAAATCCTCTGTACACCCTTGTATCTTGAACAAGCATGAAGATTATCACTATCAGCAATAAGTCAATGAGGCTTTTTCTCCTATTTCTTGTCTTCTCTTCATGTGAACTTTTGCACATCTATTTGTTTGGAGATGGTGTTATTAATCACTAGTCCATCTTCTGACCAGTAATCTAGCATTATTACCATTATTATTAGCCTTGCTCTGTTCTACAAATTTTCCCAGAACAGTTCTTTATGTCTAGTGGGATTCACTCCTACTCTGCTTTAGATCTTCAACCAACCAATATCACTTTTTCCATTTTCTTTTTGTCAGCCACCTACTCTAATTCCTCAGAAACTTCCTGCACTTCTTCTTTTGGGAAACCTTCAGTGGGACCATTGGCACAAATAATTTTCATTGTCCATTTCTCCATTTTGAAGTTTGCCTGCATAATTACTTGAAACTGCCTCCAGTCAAGAGGTTTATATTCATGGTGTTGAATGCTAAAAATCCATCATTGTCAAAAATCACTTCTTTATGATGGTTAATTACTTTATGTTAGAATTCAATGATTAATAGAAAAAGCACTGTAATTTCACTTAAAAAATATTTTGCTTACAGTAGCTAATAAATACTTTTCATATTAAAGCTTTTTTATGAAGCATTTGTATGATTGGAAATTCCACAGTTGTTCCACTGGTAATTTCAACCTTATTATTATTATTTTGTTTGTCATTGTGCAGCTTAAGTTACAATTGATTTGACACATTTTGTTTCCTTAATGATTTTACATTTGTTACATTGTCACTGACATTGTTTCATAATTCTGATGTCAAAGTGATAGTAAATGAATATTCAACAACATTTGTAACTGTCAATACCCAGCATGGAAAATCTCTTAATCATCTATAATCATGCCAAATTTCAACTTTTGCAATATTGCAAAGTACCATAGTTATTTTTGACATATAAGTTATTTATAAATAAACTATAACTGATGTTAGTATTATTTTAGTTTATACCTACCCACTGCATCCTGAACATTCTGTGATTTATTGTGTAGAATTATAGAGACAAATTACCTTGCTAGATCACTTACTTTACTTAAACTAAGATAAAATAACATGACATTTTGACCTTCATCATCATCATCATCAGGAATACATGTACATTGGAACACAATTTGGGATTTGTCAACCAAATTGTACGAGAATTCTAGTTTGGTCAGCAGAACCAAAAATACTGATGATTGTACAGTATGATGAGATTTCATGCTAGCTGTGGCATTGCCTATTTAACCTTTTCTCTGTGTACAAATATTTTAACGTTAACCGTGTACAGGGGTGTAATTACACCCCAAGCATTTTCAGTGCAAAATGTAAAGAAAAAACTTTTGCATAAAAGTTCCAATATATATTAGATTGCCAATCATAGTATAGATTTCATCAGAATCATACCAAATACAGGGTCGTTTGTATTGCTGTGGATTTCTGAATGCATCATTATGATCTCTGGCTTTTCTGTTAGTTTCACACACAGTCACGTTTATAATTGTTTGAAACAGTTCGTTGCGGAACGTAGATTTTGAGTTAGTATTGCTCCAGCAATTCCTTCTCTTTATTGAATTACTTGAAAGTCAGGAACTTTATGTACATCAGGAGGAACATTGGTCCATCTTCTGTTCATTTTTGAGTTTCTATTTGGATACAGAACATTTTCCAGGATATTCTCAGCAGAAGAACCAGCAGCTGAAGCGTCCACAGTAGCTATAGATTCCGCCTTTGCTTCTTCTTCTCTTAATTCTTCATCTAATTGTGGTATATATTCTTCAGCAACATTGTCAAAAGCTGAGAAATCGCCATCAAAAATATCGTTTTCTAATTCCACATCTGAATCATCTTTATCGCTTGGCATATCTGATGAAGCAACTGTCGACACTTCCTCTAAAAGATCTCTCAACTCTGAACTGGTATGACGTCTTTATCTTCCTGTCATAATTATCTAAAATATCCACAGAAAAAAAAAATTCTATGAGAACTAGAACAAAAAATAAACATCACAAAACAAACTTACAAATTTAGTAGCAATAAGTAGTAGTAAAATAAGCAATAATGAAAAACAGCAATAAACACAGCAGATAATAGTTCGTAATTTGCAAGACAATATGAAATATGAAAACCATAAACGCTTATCACTACTAATTCTATAAAAAAAGATATCTTACTTTTTGAAACGCAAGTAAAGACTAAACTGAAACTGCATCAAATCATTCTAGAGATAATGAAATTACGCTACAGTCAACACTGGTAAGCTGAACAAAAAATGACTAAAAACGAAGAAAAATATACATGCTCATGCAAGAATCATACATAGTTCCCGAGCGAATATGGTAGCAAAGCAAAAAATATATATTTCAGGCAACAGGAATGTAAATACAAAACAAACTATGGAAAAACACCAATGCAGCTGCTTACAAAAACCGGTTTTTGTATGGAGAATATTGGGGTGCATATTCACCTTTGTACACAGTTAAGAACTCAATTGCCTTTTGAAGCCTTACTACTACATTCAGATTCACCGATTTCAACGAAATTTTTTCAAATTGTGTGTGAAACATATCACAGATAGCATTCCTAAGAAAACTTTGGAAATTTTCCATTTGGCAACTTTTTATTTACGTTTTTATTAGCCTGGGGTGTGTTTACACTCCTGTACACAGAGAGAAGGTTAAAAAAATGATTATTATTACATAACACCTCCAGGGAGTCCAAAGACTCATTGAGGGATGGTATCTACTGTACAAGTTTCCATCTCCACCAACCACAACTACCTTCATATCTACAACAACATGATCTACCACCAACCAGTACCACTAGTATTTTCACAAACATCCATGCCCACGGAGGGATTCGAACCTGCAGCCTTTTGGCTGGAGAGCGGATATGCTAACCACCCGGCCAACCAGGCTGGCTGAACAAGTCTCAACCGTTTTTTTTTTCAGGGAACTAGGGCAAACAGTGAAAAGTTAGCTACTATAACAAACTCCAATTCAACATCTAGAACAACAAACCCAATGTCAGAAGAATTGAAAATAGTAACCATCATCATCTTAAGAAGAATTAATGGAAATAAAATCTAACTTGCAGAATAACTGGGAAAAGTGCCATTGGTGTTACAGAGCTAGAAGACAAGAGCAGGTGAGATCCTATTAAATAATAATTATATGATGTTATATTCAGACAATAACAATCAAGGAAAGGAAGTAGTAGTGATATTTCTGGAGTTCATCACAAACATGAAGATGAACTTCTTGAATGGAAGGCAGTTTCAGGTAGAGTTAAAAAGGCAGGCTTCAGAAAGCATTGATTGCAAAGGAGATGATATGAGATTATGCAAGCCTAATCTCATATCATTACTTTACTATCACCAACAAATGACAGCTTAATCTAGACTTTAACTTAGCCATCTGGGCATTAGCACAAGCAGATATAAGGCTTCCTTTCCGAGCTTTCATCATGTCTGAAAAATCCTGTGACTCAGCTAAAGGACAATGGCAGAAAATCAGTACCTTGGTGGAATGACAAACTAACAGTCTGAAGAAAAGCTACAACAATCAGAATTTAAGGCAGAATAGACAATAGAAGTATAGACCCAAATGCACTTATCAATCCAAAATTACAATGTCAGAACAGAATAGAAAAAAAAATTTTTTTTCTTTTGCACTGAATCCTTGGAACTGTATATATAAATTAGCAGCAGGCCAAAATAAACAACACTCATATTATCAACTAATAACAAATGGCTCTTATGCAAGGCGGTCCATGTCATGAAGGGGTTTAAACACATTTAATAACTTTTTTTTATAATTTTTTTCTTTTTTTGTTATGATGAAATACAGAACCTGGAGATTTTTTTTAAAAATTAGTTATCGGTTATTCACATTTTAAACCCTTTCATGACATATGGGCCACCCTGTACTAAAAACCTTTGCAAAAACCACTGCTATTATGATTTTTATGGTGCTATTATTAAGTTTATTCCTGATGATGCCCAATCAGTTCACTAAACATACAGACAAAGAATAGAAACATATAGATACTATTAATGACGATGACTTTGAATCTAATAAAAGTGGTCCAGTGGATCCAAGAAAACCCCGGGGAATTCAAGAATGTTTCTTGAATTCCCTGAATTTATAGCAACAGTTTACAATGAATGCCTTAACAAAGGATGATTTCCCTTATCATCAAATACTCTAAAATTGTATTGATAATCAAAAACTCTAGGAAAAGAAGCATCTGTTAAAATTATTAAATACAGGCCAATTAGTCTCATAAATATTGCTGATAAGGTACTAGAAAAACTTCTTATAAATTGGATAATGCATTTTGACTATTCAAGAGGCCTATTAAGCAGCAATCATTATGCATTTAGACCTCAATCAAGGGCAGTAGACACCATTATGGAGGTTAAAAACTTCACACAACACAGTCTACAGCTAAAAGATTACGTACTATTGATATCACTCGATGCACAAAGTTCCAAAATACCTAAGAGTAACAATAGACGACAAATATAACTTCAACAAGCACATCTCATATATTGATGGAAGAAACTTACAAATTGTAAACCTAGCTAAGTCAACAAGGATAAACTGGGAACTATGCCATCGAGTGCAGAAAACAATATATACCGGAGCTATGCTGCCTTTATTGATGCTGTATACGCTTGGAAAGATTCACTCAAATCTAAGAAAACAACAAAAGTTAGAGTTCAATGCCTTATAGCCATACGAATAATTAAAGGATACAGGACATTGAAACAGCTTGTGTTATTGCTGGTCCAAAACTGTTGAAAGTTTTTTCCCACTTGGTTAGACTATAATAAATTTAGTTTAATCATTTATCCAAGTGTAAGCAAAGCAAGTTTGCGCCTGAAGTATCTTCAGGACCGAGGCAACTCGTGGTAAAGGTGGACCAAGCTCTCATCTCTCCTTGTCTTAGTATCTCCCATAATGCAAAGCACATCTCCTTGCAGACATGTATAATGCTGTGCATTAAGGGAAGGGCCACTATCCAGACCTGTTTCGACCTTTATTGAGGTCTCGTCAGTGGGTGCCAGACCCAGAGGTGGTGATACTAAGGCAGAAGCAATTGGAGGTCATATTTACCTATAGTATCACCACCTCTGGGTGTGGCTCCCACTGACGAGACCTCAATAAAGGCCGAAACCGGTCTGGTTAGTGGCCCTTCCCTTAATGCATAGCATTATACATGCCCGCAAGGAGATGTGCTTTGCAATATGGGAGATACTAAGATAAGGACTGATGAGAACTTGGTTCACCTTTACCACGAGTTGCCTCTGTCCTGAAGATACTTCAGGTGCAAACTTTGTTTGCCTACATTTGGATAAAGGATTAAACTAAATTTATTATGGTCCAAAACTGATCTGTCTGTAGAGGTAGGAGCTCTATCTTATATATGAATTCACTTCTGGAAGTTTTAGTGGAAATGCTAATATTGATCCAAACCATTATGGACTTCCACTTCACACTACACTAAGTGGCCTCACCTAATATAGAAAACATATATTAAAGAGAAGGAAAGCACTAAAAAGTAAAGAATGCACGTATATATTGATGGGAGTAAAACAGAAGGAAACTCCAATTATTCCTTCATAGAATATTACAGATAGTCCATTATACGAGAACACTGTTTTAGACTGCATCCCTCTGCTCAAACAGAACAACCTGCTATAGTTAATCCACTCGCATATCTCTGGGAATTAGAACTGAATACTTGTGATCAAAAGAACTTCAATAATTTACAATGAGTAGAAGCACCATTGATGGCACAAAAAACTAGAACACCCACCTATCCTTGATAGAGCAGACACGAAAGTTCTGCTAGGTGAGGGTGCATATACTGGGGTAACAGGAAATTAGAGGCGATCATCTGGCTTAAGTGGAATGGTTAGAAATAAGCTACCAAAAGTACCCAAAATCAGCTATAAAAACATTGACAGAAGAAATAAATCTAAACTTGTGGTAATAAAACTGTAAAACATCTAAAAATGGATCAACAACAAAAGAATTTGTGCCAAGTATCAGAAGCAGACTCCAGTTGAAAATGGACACCATCTTTCCAGTTTTAACCATGCTAATAATTGCCATAGAAAATTAAGACATTATCTAAATAAAATTCCATATTCTGGAATCATCATTTTTCATATGTTGTCCACACCTTCAACAAACTGTTGATCACTTTATGACTGTTAGGGGCATTCGGATGAAATCCGGAAGTTAATACAACACATTTGTATTGTATGGCCAGATTGTAGATGAGTGGCCAGTGTCAAAACAGAGACTTATCCAAAAGCATTGCTCAAAATTATTTCATTTTTCCAATAGGATCAACTTCCAATCACTGTAATGTAATACAAACTACTCATAATGTTTCGATTATATAGTGCAAAATATGCAGATTATATATTTAACATATAAGTAAAACATACATCTAAAAATCTAAAAGTAAATATGAATATTGATACAAAAATATAAATGTTAATCAGTTATTTACAAGCTACTTTTTTTTTTTTTAATATTAATCTCGTACATGAAAGGTTGAGTGACCTGTAGGCACATCAAATGCCATGTATATGTGAGATGCCGATGATTACTGAGATAAAAGTTTATTTTTTTATTATTATTTTATTTATTTATCTTTTTTTTTTTTGAAGAATTGCAGGTTGTAGTTGGTTGGGAATAATTCTTCAGGAAGGCTGTTCCAGAGGAAAGAGGTAGAAAATAAAAGAGGACGAATATAAGCAGGTTTGGAATGGTTTGCAGTTGCATAGTAAAGGGATACTGGGCAGCTGCAGCTCATGTATTAACAGGTGCAACAGAAAGTGTAGAAATTATGGTTGCCAGTTTACTGGAGTAGTGACTATGGAAATACCTGCAGAATAGGCACAGTGCTGAATTATTGTGCCTGTGAGATAGAGGTTGAAGAAAGTCTGTAAGACAGGGATCATCTGTGAGCCTAATTGCATGCCTTTGGATAGTGTTAAGGAATTTAAGGGAAGTTTTAGGTGCACCATCCCGAACATGTGAGCAGTATTCTAAACATGGACAGATTTGGGATTTGTATATAGTGATGAGTTGTTTGGGTGTAAAATAGGCACTCGAGCAAAAGAGAATGCGAAGTTTCCTGGATGCTGAGGAGATTATTGATGTGGTGTGTTTATGCAGGAAAGTCTGGAAGTAAATATCTTGTCTGGTGATTTGTGTATTACCGAGGGCTAAGGGTAGGTGAGCTGGGATCTATCTTGCATGAGAAAAGGCAAGACTTTGTTTTGATGGCATTGAACAAAAGGAGGTTGTTCTCGCTGCATAAGAGATAGTATGTAAATCAATATTTAAGGCACCGTAGTGTTGGGTCCCATTTTACGATTTTTATTCTATTTTATAATTTCTGCTTATCTATGTTCAACTATTATCTACGCACGAGATATTACCAAAATTTTTACTAATACTTAAGTTATTTCTCCCCTTAGTACCCCTAATATTTGTATTTATACTGCACCTTTTGGGATATTTAGTTCGAGATATTATATACAAAAACAAGGAGAAAGAACTCAAATATGTCTGAAAGTGAAACAATGTTGCAGTCGTGACACTTTATCTCATTTCTTAACACATTAATTTCCCGCGTGATTAGGTTCGTATTTTTCAAGTGGTGCATTGGACAGCAATTTCAGACAACTCTTTTTATCATTGAACAAAGGTTTATTAAATTCCTTAACATGGTACAATTCAATTTTTGTGATTACTCATACTTATAAACTAACATTAGCTTATTACAAGTAATTAAGCTATGATCCTATAATGGGTATTACGATCATGCCGCCATAACAATTCAACACATAAATTCATTTGACATGGACAAATAAGATTAATTCACACTATTTAACTATTCAAACTTAAGTAGATTAACTAAACCTTTTTCTGCACTAACACACAACTATGATATTTTAACTTTCCTATACATTACAATAGACATGCAAAATTCTCAGGACACTTAATTATTCACATAACATTAACACTAGCCAGCTTACTTTTAATATATTCTGTCAGATACTAAAGTCCTAGTATAAATTTTCCTTGGTCACTTCAACAGTTCCGTATTAGAATAATGATACTTATTACAGACAAATTTTAGTTAACATTAGATATATTTTACAGTACCTTTTCCTTCTTGAGTTTTTCATATGGGCCTTTACCTTTTTCTGATTGAACTAGCTTGGTATAACCTCTCCGATAATCTGCTACTCCTACGTTCCTTTTGGAGTTGAACTATGCTTACACGGTCTTAAACTTTCGTAATTCAGGACACACTTTGAATCATCTATATGACAGCTGTGCGACTCGCGACGTGGATATCGATATCTTTATAGCTTTCCCTTTCTCGTGGTTGTCACTGAAGTTGAAACACAAAGAATATGTTTCCTTTTCTTTGACTCTATGGCATTCTTCGCTTCTTGCATAGGAAATCTGGAATCGAAATCCCGCTCACTTTTGTTTCCATGTTGTGACGACGGAGATATAACCCCAATCTCCACTCAGGAAAACAGCGTGAAACCTATGCCACGGAGCTCATAGAGAACTCCTCGGGAACAGAACCAAAACAAAAACCAAAAAGCCCTGGGGGGGGGTCCAACCCTTTTATACCTGCTCTCCTAACGGCACCTTTTTTTTTTTCCTTCTTTTCTCCGCCCCCTTCTTGATTTTACTTCACCGACCAATTAGAGTGCCGTTTTTCTGCCAAACGATGTCTCAATCTGGGAATCGGCCCTGAGCGATAGTCTGTTGTTTTTCTTTTGCTAGCCTCTCATTTAATCCCCTTTCCAAATTTTTTCTATGAATTTACTTAATAACTTAATCTCTAGCCTCTCACATACCATCTCTTATGACTAATCCTTTTCTGTCTTATTTATTTAAATTTTCTCATTTAAATCATATCACAATATTAATATATTCTTTCTTTTGTTAGTTAGTTTAACAAAAACCTTTATTTTATATATATTTTATTGGATGCAAGAATCTTTCTTTTTCTTTTAATTAATTCAACTATTATCTTTTATGCAGGGTTTTTAATTTATTTTATTTATTCTTCATGTTACACCATGATAGCTGAGAATTCTACATTCTTAAGATATCAGGTGTAACAGTAGATATCTTGTAGCCTGGGATGTCAGAGTCATGGTATGTCAAATGAGTAGGATGAGTGGAGAGTTCTGTTGTCTACAAAGCTGCGTAGGATTAGTAGTTATTGTGAGTAGGTTATTTATGTACAGGAGAAAGAGTAGCTGATAGGACAGAGCCTTGAGTCCCTCCAGCATTGGTGGTGACTCGAAGAGGAAGAGCCATCTACCATGACTTGCAGAGAGAAAACTGGCTACTCATTTATAGGGTAACAGGGAAACCGAAGGATGGCAATTTGTTTAGTAGGCCTTGATGTCACACACACATATAAGCTTTGGAAATGTCAAGGGTGACAGCAGAAGTTTCTCTGTACCTTTCGATGGTATGTGTCCAGTTGGTGTTGATGTAAGCTACAAGGTCAGCTGTGAATCGAGTGGTGAAATTCATATGTGTTGTAGCTGATTAATTCATGTGCCTCTGAGTAGTGGAGGAGTTGGCTATTGATGACTTTTTCGATTATTTTGGAGAGGAGGACAGAGGTGGTAGCAGTTGATCAGTAGTTTGATGGTTGACTTTTATCACCCTTTTTTTGGAATAGGATTTGCTCCATTCATTGGGATAAGGACCAGATATGTATAATAAATTATAGAGATGATGATGCAGGATGAGTGTTAGCTATGGAGCACAATTTATGAAAACAATTGGGGAGATGCCATCAGGACCAGAAGACTTCACTATCGAAGTTATTTAGATGACTTTTTGTTGAAAAACTATAGGAGTCATAAAGTGCTTAGAGGGATGATCTTGGTCATCTTTGCAGGAGTTTGAGGAAAAGACTGATGCCAGGTCAGCTTTACTTTGGATGAAGTAATAGTGGTGCCATCAAGATAAGACAGAAGTGGAAGTGCAGGTGAACAGAAGTTGCAACTAATGGCCTTAGCAAGCAACCAAAAGGTACAGCTTCCATTTGGACAGGAAGCGAGTTTTCTGCTGGGGACCTTTATGATTTGGATCTGCTGATGACTGATTTGTATATGTTGCATGCTTTGGTATAGGCAGAGTATGAAGCTGCAGGTCTTGATGCTAGCTACATGCTGTAAGCTAATTTTTTTTTTCTTCAACTGATTTGATATATTTTTGGTTAAACACCAGTGCTTGAAAAGAAGCAAGGATTATGGCTTTAATGGGGAATGAAGGCCTTCATACCAGTAAGAATAATTTCTGTGACTTGTTCACAGCAGGTGTTGGGCTTAGGTGACTGGAAGCAGTTATTAGACCAAGGAAGGAGGAGTTGAAGTTCTGCAGTTTATCCCAGCTGGCTCCTTTGTGGTGTCAGAGGATGCGAGGTCAGGAGGAGGGGCTTTCTGTGGGAGATGAGACTTGTATGAGATTGTTGTCTTAGTTGCTGAGAGGAGAGTTGACCTCTACAGTATATCTGGAAAGATAACCAGTCAAAAAGAGATCCAGAGCATTTGGAGAGTAAAGAGGGTTATCCTGGATTTTGTTAGGTCATTACTTATAGCAAAGACTTCTGCTTCTCGTCCTGCTGATTGGTTATGTTGGAGTAGGGAGAGCCAGTTGGAATTGTGGACATTGAGGTCATGCAGGAAGATGACTTCACTATTTGGATAGCTGGATTGCAGGTGGTTGAGTTTTGTGGAAAGGAATGTGAAAAGATTTGAGTGGTTATCAATGTTGGGAAACTGGTAAATGCAGCCAATTGAATATTACTAAATGGGGAAAGGAAACCTTGAGCCAGAGAAGGTCAAAAGTAGGGGATTTTAAATGAACCATTCTCTGGCATCCTTCATCAGATTTTACAAAAGTGCTGGTTCCACCCTTGCGATGAAAAAAATTGTGAAGTGTATAGTTTTGGCACTGTTAGGGCTTGTAGTGTCCGGTGCCTGTGTTCAAAACTTTAGTTGGCACCCCTATACACCCCCCTCCCCCCAATTAAAAACACTTTATAAAAACGTTATTTTTAATATTTGATGCCAATAAAGTGAGTACTTCATTTTGAATTTCATTTCTTAAATAGGAGGGCATATTTTTAAAGTCAGGATCATTAGCTACATGTCGCGTGTGTTCTGATATAAAAGGATCAAACTTTTCTAACATCTCAATGCATTTTAAAAAATTGTCATTGTTGTGATCCTAAAGTTTATTACTTTTACCACGAAGAGCTAGATTTTGTTTGCCTAAAAACTGTACTACAAAAATTATTCTTTTTATAACTTCATACCAATGTTTTCTTTCATTATCTAAATTGTTTGTTGCAAATGATCAATACAAGTTTTATTTTTTAAGGATGTAATTAATTCTGTCCATTTTTTGTAATTGTTCAAATGATTTAAATTTTTCTCATGACGATTCAGGTATATTGCAAGATGTTGCCTATATTCTGCTGATAACAGCAGAATATAGAATAAAGTTAAAAACTGCAGCAGATTTTCTTGTATATGTTTAGAGCAAATGCGAGTGTGAACAAGATTAAACAAATTCAAACGCGCGTCATCCTGTAAACAGTAAACTCAGGCAAGTTAAAGTTTTTACTTGTTTACCCTAAATTACTTGATAGAACTAGGATCAGAATAAACTAAGATCTTAAGGAATAAATAATTTGTTTAAGACAAATCTATAAAATATAATTAAAATTTAAACAAAAATGTAATTTATTTTGATATAATTAATTAATAATTTTTTAAAAGTATTTCCTCCTCGCCTGAAATCTTTGGCGCCTTTACTATCCTGCCGCCTGTGTGCCTTGCACATATTGTCGGTGCACCCTTGGTGGTTGGGGCCACATTTGATGTAGCTGCGATTTGGATTTTTGTCAGCAATGAGGTATTTGGTCTGAAAGACTGCAAGTGATGATGAATTTATTTTTTTCTTTGCCATCTGGTTCTATCTGGTCATTTCTGTCATAAAAAATAGAATAAAGAATGTTATTTGTTTGTGTTAATGCTACAGATGTTAGTCAAGTGGATGCGAACATACAAAAAGTCAAAACATACAGAACATGATTTGTATGTTTTGACTGGTTGTGATGTGACATTTTGGATGGGATTAGTTTAAGAGGGAGATTTGCTTTTGTCACAGTGTCACTGTTATTGTTTGTGAGAGTCTCCATAAGTTTGATTAGATTGAAGGATATAGTGGGAATGTGCAGTGAGAGAAGATAGACGCTTGAACACGACATCCATACAGAGAGAAACCAGATTCCATGCCATGATGTCGCCCCAACAGTGTCCTCCACACATCACTATTTTGACTCCCTCTCCAAGCACTACCTGGCAGTGTGTGGTAGCAGGATTATGTATCATTTGATCTTGAAGCCCCCCTGACTGGTTACTTTCAGGTTCAGGCCCAAGCACCAACTAGTGGGTGGCTTGTGGCACCACCATGTTAACTGATGTAACCTTGAAATGGAGGAATTTCTGGGTCTCTAAGTATGTTTATCTTGACCTTGAAGGGTATCACACTGCACGGAGAAGAGGGAAGTTGGGGACAGAAACCAGAATCCCTGCTCTGGAGATCAAACATCACATTTACTACTTCAAACCTCCAATAAGCTCTGCAGTGATATTTCACTGAGCAATGAATAACATCTACCACCTAGTGTCTGGTTGACATTTCCTCCAAATAAGGTATCCCTTTGTAGCAGGAATACTTGCTGGTTTCTCTAGAGCCCATTTTGTGTGGCCTGTTGATAGATGGTGTTGACTCAACAGAGAGAGAGGCTGTATATTGTTCATCCCTGCCCATTTGTGGCCCACATATTATATACATGTAATATATGCATTGTATGCAATATAGCATGTAGGAAATAAATTATACCCTGGTAGGGTTACTATTGGGAGGACCAAAAAATTAAAAAACACTTGAAAATGGGTAAATGGATAATGAATGTTACTTGTGCCCATGACCCCCACAGAAAGTTCTTATAAGGAAGAAGGGAGGAATTTTTTTTTACGTCATTAAAACAGGAAGCTGACGGAAAAAGTGGCCGTTGTTAGCGATCCAGACAATAGAGTAGGGAAAACGAATCCACCCAGCGGTGTTACCTCTAATCTACATGGGTATGTGGCCTTGCAGTGATGAGATACTTCCTGTCACACCGACCAGATTGTTGTTGCACAGCTGAAATTTTCTTTTAAAAACACTGATAGTTCTAAGTCACTATTTACATGATTGTTTTTGCTTTTTTTTTTGTGAGGCTCTATGTATTCTAATTGGTTCATCAACTACTGTAGGATTGGTCCAGTTCATGTGATCTTGGCTGGCTGACGCACCTCGTTATGGATGAATTAGTGGCCTTTTTATTTTCAAGTGGATGTGAAAGCAATGACTGGCCGGAGCGACTGCTTTACTAGAATTAAATCTATCTAGACTAAAATCTAGCTGCAGAAATCTGAAGTTATGTGAGATAGATTCAAAGCCCAATACGAAAACATCATTTTGTAATGTTGTAACAACACACACACACACACACAAAGTGTTACACAGTCATCAGGTTGTGTAAAAATTTTCACCTTAGAGCAGTAGTAGGTCTGCATGGCTGTAAAAAGAAATATTAGAGTAAATGTTGTTCATCAGACATATAGGAATGTTTTGGGAAAATTTGGAGAACAGGGCAAGGCTAGTAATAAGTACCTGCAGAATTTCCATTCAGGATATAGGATAGTCATTACTAATGCCATATTCCAACATTAAAGATGTGCACAAGTTCATGAAAAGAGAAGACATGGGAAATAAAAGCTACATGGGATGTGTTATTGTTGATAGCAATATCTTCGTGCTAATTCTGAATGCTAAAATACAGAGGATTTGAAATTGTAAATGATCATCACTTAGTTTTAAGTAGGATAAAAATAAATATCACATTGAAAAGAACAATATATGAGAAAATTTTAAAAAGAATGAAAGTTGAGCAGCTTTTACAGAGAAACTGTAGACTCAGCAATACAAACATTATTGAAGAAAGAATGAAACAGTTTGAAAATAAGAACCAAACCTTGGAGTCTAAATGGCCAACTGAAGAAAACATTGGTTGATTCAATGAAACAGTTTGAAAATAAGAACCAAACCTTGGAGTCTAAATGGCCAACTGAAGAAAACATTGGTTGATTCATCTAGGGAGGCATGTGATAAATTGTCTGCAAGGATTGAAAAATAATTCTGGAAAAATACAAATGCCAAAAGCTCCTAGCAAAGAAGTTGTCACGCACCCTAAAAGCATACAGAAGAGATGTAAGCTATGTGTTAGTAAGAATATAGAAGATAAATATCAGGAATGTGGTAGTATGTTCCGGAGGCTCTACTATAGAAGAAATCGAAGATAATAATTGCCTCTAATTATATATTGGGTTTTATCCTTTATCCAAGTGTTAGTTAGCAAACAAAGTTTGCACCTGAAGTACTTTCAGGACTGGACAACTCATCGTAAAGGTGGTATAAGTTCTCATCACTTGCCTTAGTATCTCCCATAATGCAAAGCAATCTCCTTGCAGACATGTATAATGCTATGTATTAAGGGAAGGGTGACTACCCAGACCGGTTTCGACCTTTATTGAGGTCTCATCAGTGGGAGCCAGACCCAGAGGTGGTGATACTAAGGTGGAAGTAATGGAGAAGTCATATTTACCGTAGTTGTCAAAGAGTGGCAAGTGATGAGAACTTATACCACCTTTACCATGAGTTTGCCCCAGTCCTGAAAGTACTTCAGACGCAAACTTTGTTTGCTAACTTGGATATAGGATAAAACCCAATATATAATTAGTAGCATAGCCAAGTGAAAAAACTTCCATAATAATTGCCTCTTTATAAGACCTGACTTGGACTATTATGCGCAGGTCTGTTTTCCGTTGTGATTCTGATATATTGGAAAGAGTGGAAAGGAAAGTGTTAAAAATGATATCAGGATTATGGAATATGGATTATGAAGACAGATTGAGAATTTGTAGACTGCAGACACTAGCACACAGGAGGGTAATATGATTGAGACTTACAAGAGGGCATCCTTGGAAGCTGAGAAGGAATGCTGCTAAGAAGGGGGGGGGAGTGCTAGATTTTTCTCTCATAGGGTGGTGCATGATTGGAATGGATTGCCATTGGAGTTGAATACAAGCAGTGTGAATGAATTCAAGAATAAGTATGATAACTGGCGTGTGTGTGTAGTATGTGGCCTCCTCTTACTCCCTGGAAGTGTCTCTTAATAATAATAATAATAATAAGTGGCATAGAAACTGAAGATAAAGATGTTCTGGATGTCTGGAATAATGCCAAGGAGTACATATCAAGCAAAGCTATCAAAAGCCTAAAATTGGGAAAGGCAGCTTGAGCAGATGAAGTAGATGATGGAGGTATGAAAGTTTTGCAGGGATTACACTGTTTAATTCAGAAGATTGAATTCCGCAGCTGTTGTAGGTCCGATCTATGAAAAAGGAGAATAAAGCTGATTGTGAGAATTACAGAGTAATTTCTCTATTAATTGTTCTAGGTAAGATTTATGGAAGCATACTTGAAAAGTTGAGTTCAGGCCAGAAGTTGTCAAGATCAGATTTTCACTTTACGACAGTTAGTTGAGAAATCATGGGAGCATAACAAGGATCTGTGCTTAAATTTTGTAAATCTGGAAAAGGCATGTGACAAGGTGCCCAGGAAAAGCTTTTCCAAACTGCAATTCTTCTTCTTCTTTCTTCGTCTATGATCTCTTATGCTTTTAAGCGTCGAGATTTTGCCAAAGAGATTTCCGTGCCATCCTGTTCAAGGTTTGTTGTTTTGCTACTTTCCAGCAAATTCCCTTCTTTTCCAATTTTTCTTTAATTTCCTTTTGCCAACCTTTCCTGGGTCTGCCTATGTTTCTTTTTTCTATTTTCTGGCTTTCATATACAGTTTTTGCTATTCTTTCATTCGATTAAGATGTCCAAACCATCTCATTTGGGCTTGTGTTATGAATTGATTCAGAAGTGCAACTTGAAGGCAGTCTCTTATGGTTTGATTTCTTATTCGGTCTAGTCTTGTTTTTTGTTCCACTTTCCTGAGATATTTCATTTCAATTGTATGTAGTTTATTTGTATTTCCTGGTTTTAAACACCAAGACTCATAACTGTATGTTAATATTGGTAGAAACACTGAACGGTACACTGCCATTTTGGTATTCTGGGTGACTTCTTTCTTATCTAAGAGTGGGCCTTTCATTGCATAGAATAGATTTGTTCCCCCTCTTATCCTGTTGTTAATTTCTGTGTCTAGTCTACCATCTTCTTGTATATATGATCCCAAGCATTTAAAGGAGTGGACTTGTTCCAGTTGTGTTTTTGTTGGTTTCATTTGGTATGAAGAAACAAAGAAAAGGAATATGACCATAAATATAAATAAAACTAAAACAATGATCATATCTAGAAACCAACAAAAACACAACTGGAACAAGTCCACTCCTTTAAATGCTTGGGATCATATATACAAGAAGATGGTAGACTAGACACAGAAATTAACAACAGGATAAGAGGGGGAACAAATCTATTCTATGCAATGAAAGGCCCACTCCTAGATAAGAAAGAAGTCACCCAGAATACCAAAATGGCAGTGTTTCTACCAACAATCTATAAAACATGAATGTAGTTCTTTTCCATATTCCAATGTTTTCTCTGATATTTGTCTATGACTGAAGATAAGATCCTGCATGCTTCTATTTTTTCAAAAGCCATATTGCATTTCATCCAGTGTATCTTCTATTTGATTCCTAAGCCTCACTTCTAAAATACGGGCATATAATTTTGCTGGAACGCTTAAAAACGAAATTCCTCTATGGTTTTCACATTTGCGGTTGTCTCCTTACTTAAATATAGGGATTATTATAGCTACTTCCCAGTCTTTGGGAATAATTTTCTTTTTCCATACGACATTGAATAGGTGTAAAAGAAATTTTATGGCTTTCGTTCCTAAATTCTTTACCATTTCTGGTGTTATTTGGTCATGGCCTGCTGATTTGCCCAGTTTTATTTTATTTATTGCTGCTAACAGTTCATTTGCATGAATTTCTTCACTCTGATCTTCTATTTTGCTTGTGTGTTCTATTTTAGGGTTCTATTTTTTCCATGTTCTGCATCTTCCAATAATTCATGAAAGTACTGTTTCCATCTTTCCATGATGTCTTCGGAATTTGTGAGTAACTTTCCATTCTTATTTTTGATAAACTTTATGGGGCATTCTTCTTAAAACATTATAGAAGAGTTTTTGGTTTACTTTAAAATTTTGTTTTAAAATATGTCCGAAGTCTTCCCAGCATTTTCTTTTCTCTTCTTTCACTAAGGTTTTAACTTTATTTCTTTGGTTGTTGTATAGTTCTCTATACAACAACCAAAACTATACAATCAACCTGCAGCTTTGATGTTATATATCTCTTCCATAATTGCTTTTTCTTTTTAATTTCTTCTTTTAGTTCTTCTGTCCACCAGGGTGTTTTATGTTTCTTCTATTTATTATTTAATGATACACCACAAATTTCTTTGCTTGTTTCTAGAAGTGTTTTGAACCTGTACCATAGGTTTTCTACATCTTGGTCTTCATATATCTATTTTTCTACTTCTTTCATCTTCTCTTCTATTTTACTTTTATACTCAATGGCTGTTTCTTCTTTCTTTAGTTTGTAGGTCTTTATCTTAACATTTATTTCCTTGCTACTTTTTCTACATTTTTCAACTTTTCATCATCATCATCATACGTATCAAAGATTTAGGCCTAGCATGGCCTGTTCCGGCCTTAGAAGTCATCGTTTAAGAGGACATCCTGGTTTTCTTTTTCCTAATGGCTTGTACTTTAAGGCTTGTTTTAATCTTTCTGTTTTCATTCTTTGAACGTGTTCCATCCATTTATGTTTATATTTTTTAATTTTTTCTATTACTGGTTCTTGGTTTAATTCTTTCATAATATCTTCGTTTCTTTTGTGATCAAATAGGGTATACTTTGCAGTTTTTCTCATAAACTTCATTTCTGCTGTTGTTAATCTTTGTTTGTCTTTTTGTTTTATTGTCCAGATTTCGCTTCCATGCATTAAGACCGGTAAGGCTAATGTATTGTATACTTTTAGCCTGGTTTGTTTTTGAACTAGGTTTGGTTTAAATATAGAGTTAATTACACCTATTATTTTTAAATATTTTGCAATTTTTACGTTTATATCTTTTTCATTTTCATATGTGATCATACATCCTAGGTAGTTAAATGAATTCACCTGTTCTAAGATCTTGTTATCTATTACTATTTTAGTTCTTGCTGGATCTTGTCCTTTAAAGGCATAGTTTTTGATTATTCTGTTGATATTATCATACCATAATCTTTGGATATCTCATTTAGATTTAAAATAGCTTTCTGCAAGTTATCTTCAGAATTTGTAATTATTATTTGGTTGTCTGCAAAGAGGAGAGTGTTTAAGTTAACTGTAGGTGAAAGTTTAATTCCTTGGTGTAAATTTTTACTCCATTTTATTATTATTTCATTTAAGTAGATATTAAAAAGAGTTGCTGAGAGGGGACATACCTGTCGGATCCCTTGGTTTATCTCTCTTGTATATGATAGCTCGTGATTTAATCTTATTTGTATTTGATTATTTTCATATATACTTGTGATAGCTTTTAAGATATTATTTGGTATTTGTCTTTCTTTTAATATGTTAAATAATATGTTTCTTTTAACTTTGTCAAATGCTTTTTCAAAGTCAATAAATGCAATATGTGTTTCCAAATTATATTCTCTTCTTTTCTCTACTGTTAATTTTAGGCAAAAGGCTGGGTCTATACATGATCGTCCTTTTCTAAATCCATTCTGTACCTCTAGAATAAAGTTTTCTGAATATTTCATTGGTTTGCTATTTAAGATTCTGCTATATATTTTGTAATAGGAATTTAGTATACTGATACCTCTATAGTTTTTAGGGTCATCTCTATTACCTTTCTTAAATATAGGAATCACAATTGCTTTTTTCCATTCTATTGGGGGGATACCAGTTGAGTAAATTTTATTTAAAAATAGTAAGAGTCTTTTTTTGATTCTTGTTCCTGCATTTATATAGTTCTGAACCTAGCTTTTTCAACTTTTATTTTATGAATTGTTTCCAATACTAATAAGTAGTGGTCACTGCCTATTTCAGGACCTCTATACTCTCGCATTTTTTGTATGCTTCCAGTACGATCTGCTTGTGATGGCGTAGTCGATTATAGATTTTTCATTTCTACTGGGCTCTTCCCTGGTAAACTTATGGATTTCTTTATGCTTGAACATAGTATTTGCTATTACTAAATTATTTGTAAGGCAAAGATTTATTATTCTTTCTCCATTATCATTCCGGGTTATTTCTCCTTGTGATCCCAACACTTGTTTCGTTTCCTCATCTACTTGATTTCCTACCCGGCCATTAAGGTCTCCTAGTAGTATGATATGCCCTGAACTTCTTCAATTTTTTTTTGTAAGAGTTTGAAGAATTCATCTTTAATTTCTTTATTAGCATTATCGTTTGGGCCATATACAACAATTATAGTGAATACTTGGTTGTCTGATTTAAAATCTATAGTGATTGTCAACAACCTTTCGTTTATTAGTTGCTATTTAGTAATATATTCTTTGAGATCTGGTTTAATTATGCAAGCTACCCCTTGTTTTCCCCATTCTCTTGGGTTTACCCCTGAATAGAAAAGTATATACCCATCTTTCATTTTCTGGCAACCTTGACTTTTTTTTTTTTGTGACTGCTAGCAGATCCAATCTTGATTTTTTTTAAATTCATCTATTAATTCGTTTTCTTTTCCATGTAGACTTTTAATGTTCTTCCATGTTTCGTATCTCATGTACCTTTTTCCTCGCTTTGTCGTTAACCATTTAGGCAGTTTGGCTATCTCTTTGTTATTTCTTTTAATGGGTGAAATTTTAAGGTGTGCAGGGGATTAGCCTTCAGCACCTGAGTCTGGTGGTGGGGCTGCCACCTTCGAGGCCCCAGACCGGCCTATGAGGGAAGTGCTATCCTGTTGGTCCGCAGGAGGTATTTTATTTCCCTCCTACCTTCATAGTAAACTATGACAAGAATTCCCCGATCTGCCACCAGGGGATGTGCCCGATGGGGGTTACAGGTGTCCCCACACGGGCAAACTGCAATTATATGGCTGAATGGAACATTATATAGAGTAATGTATAATGTTCAACTTAAATCTAACATAGGTTAGATTTAAGTTGTCAGTCAGCAGTTAGAATTGAAGGAAATACAAGAAGATGGTTTGATGTATAATCAGGTGTAGACAAGATTGCACACTATCTTCACTCATATTCATCAAAATGGATTGCATGATAAAAGAAAGTGCCATTAAACCTGATATTAGAATCAGATATCAAACTTAGCTCTTTGCTTTTATGCAGATGATGCAGATATAACACATTCAGTGCAAGTCTCTAGAATTCTGAAATTAAATTGAATAACAGCTGCAAGAAATTTGGACTTGAAAATCAGCAACCAAAACTGTGAAAATGGGTAGGACCACATGAAACTTCAGCCACATTCTAAATGGAGAACCTATACAAGTAAAATCAGAAGAAGGTACCAAGCATAAAGTTGTATTTACATCTGCTCCTGTGTGTAGAGTTGATTTAAAAAGTTTCTTTTAAATAAATTATAATACTCGAATCAACTCATATAAAAAAAAAATTAAAAAAGTTTCAGTGTTTAAGTTCTTTTAAATTAATTGTTCTACTTGTGAAGTTGGAAAAAAAGTTGACACGTGGTTCAGTTACTGATTCTCAAAAAAGCTGGTAATTAAAAATCTCCATTGTTTCAGCAGATTTGTTTCACAACTGCGCTCCATTGTGAGCACAGCGGTGAGACAAATCTTCTGAAGATGTGCAGTTGACTTTGTAGTTCATTTATTTAATTTACTAGTTTTTGGAAAGCTGGTAATTAAAAATCTCCATTGTGAGCACAATGGTGAGATATCTGCTGAATGGAGATCGTGGAGGGAGGGGTGTGTATAAGCCCTTTAATGTTCATGTGCCCTACCTGCTGACAGTATTCCCAGTAATCTGCTTGAAGGTCATTACCAAGAGCCATGCTTGCCCAAAACTGCAAGGGCTGTATAGGTGCGGCTTATGAAAAAAACAAATTGCTACAATGCTCACTGGATATCACAATTACTTTCACTCTCTGTGCATTGATATGTTTGAAACTAACTTTCAGAAGATGTTTAAAGATGAGAATGAAATGGAAACGATATATGCACCGGTAGTTATTCCCCTCCCCCCTTATGTGATATACTCTGTAGGAGAAAAAAATATTCACAAATGCAATTCTACCAGAGCTTTAAATAGGGATGAAAGGGAAATTATGGCAGAATTAAAAGAACTCTTAAGAAAACCGTGAGAGCAAATACAAGAAGACATTGGTATGAAGTAAGAAATTAAAGTACACAGTTCTGCAATAAGAAATGGAGAAGCTTCTCAAATCTAAAATTAATTATCTGAAATCATCGATTCAATTTTGACTGTATTCAAGATTTAAAGAGTAAATATGATATTGAAAAATTAAAGAATAGCCAAAACAAATGCATATCTTCTTCTTCTTCTGCAGCTTCTCCCACTTAAGTGGGGTCGCTGTTTGTTATGAGTCTCCTCCACACCTTCCTGTCTTGGGCTGTCACCACATCCAAGTTCTTCATCTTCAAGTCCTCTTCTACCAGCTCCCTCCATCTCTTCTTTGGCCGCCCACGCTTCCGCCTTCCTTGCACATCCATCTGCATGACCCTTCTTCCCACATATTCGTCCTCCCTCCTCATCACATGACCAAACCATCTCAACCTTGCCTCCTGTATTTTCGCTCCTAAGTTCGTAACTTTCACTGTTCCCCTGACATAGTCATTTCTCAGATGATCCTTTCTGGTCACGCCGCACATCCACCTAAGCATTCTCATCTCTGCTACTTCCATCCTGCTAATGTTATTTTTCCTCAGGGCCACAGTTTCTATAGCATATGTCATAGCTGGCCTCACTACTGTCCTATAAATTTTGCCTTTCAGATTGATCGGCACCCTCTTATCACATAACACTCCAGCCATCTCCCTCCAGTTCCTCCAACCTGCTTGTATCCTGCATCCCACTTCCTTCTCACCTCCTCCATCTTCTTCCACTGTCGAACCTAAGTATCTAAAGTCTCTCACCTTCCTGATGACATTTCCTTCCAGCTCCAGGTCTGTCTCCTGGCCACCGCCCACTGCGCAACACATATACTCTGTCTTACTTCTGCTCAGTCTCATACCTCTCTCTTCCAGTACTTTTCTCCATCTTTCCAGTTTAGTTTCCGCTTCTTCTCTTGAATCTACACACAGCAAGATGTCATCTGCATACAACATTGTCCAAGGTGCATCTGCTCTCACCTCCTCTGTTACCACCTCCATCACAATATTAAACAGAAACGGACTTAATGCTGACCCTTGATGCAAGCCAACTGTTACTTGAAAACTTTCTGTCTGTCCCAAACAGGTCCGAACACTTGTCTTCACATTTCTGTACATTTCCTGCACCAACCTGACATATTTCTCCGGCACCTTCTTCTCCCTCAGACACCTCCAGACTTCTTGCCTTGGCACTCTATCGTATGCTTTCTCCAGATCAATAAATACCAGATGTAGCTCCCTTTGTTTCTCTCGATATTTTTCCATCATCTGTCGTAACCCAAAGATAGCATCTGTTGTTGATCTACCAGGCATGAAGCCAAATTGTTCCTTTGCAATCTCCACCTCCTCCCTCAATCTACCATCAAGAACCCTTTCTAGGATCTTCATTGTGTGGGACATCAACTTTATTCCTCTGTAATTTTTACAGTCTTGTGCATCCCCTTTACCCTTGTAGATGGGAACAAGAGTACTCTCCCTCCATTCCTCGGGTATATTTTCCTGTTGGCAAACTTTCATGAACAGGTCCCACAGCAGGTCAATTCCCTCTTCCCCCAGTGCCTTCCATGCCTCCACTGGAATTCTGTCGGGGCCCACCGCTTTTCCATTCCTCATCCTCTTCATGGCCTCCGTCACTTCCATTCTACTGATGTTCTGCACCATCCCCTCAGAAGGCTGCCCATTTCCTCTGTGAGTCCTTGCATTTTCCTCATTCAGAAGTCCCTCGAAGTATATTTTCCATCTGTTTCTTAGGTCCACATCCCTCCATAATACTCTTCCTTCAGCATCTTTGATCTGCCTCACATGTAAGATGTCCTTAGCTGCTTTATTTCTACATTTCGCTAGTTGGTAAATTTTTCTCTGTCCTTCCTTTGTTTCTAATTGATCATACAGATCTTGATATGCCATGGCCTTCGCCTGTGCCACAACTCTCTTGGCTTCTTGCTTTCTCTCTTTGTACACCTCTCTGTCCTCTTCCACTCTTGACTCATCCCACTTCTGCTTTGCCTTCCTCTTAGCTGTCACTGCCACTTGTACATCATTATTCCACCACCAACCCTCCTTCTGCTCTCTAATCTTTCCAGATGTCTCACCAAGCACCTCGATTGCACAGCTCAGGATTACTTTTGAATTATGTTTCCACCAATCTTGTACACTTTCCAGTCCATCCGAAATCCTCTCTAACACTCTCTCCCTAAAACGATTCCTCACACTCTCTTCTTTTAAGCGAAACCACTTAATTGTCTTCATCCCATGGCAACCAGAAGTTCTTATCTTTGATCTTAATTTAAAGTCTGCGCACAGCAGTCGGTGTTGTTGTGCTACTTGATCTGTTGGAATTACCTTACAATTTGTCACAACCTTAAGATGTTTTCTTCTAGTCAAAATGTCAATTTGTGAGCTGTTGTTACCACTTCTAAATGTTATCAAATGTTCTTCCCTCTTGAAGAAAAACGAGTTCACAATTGCCAGATCAAACGCTACTGCAAAGTCCACAACCCTCTCTCCTTCCTGGTTCATCATTCCCACTCCGTGGCCACCATGCACCCTTTCACAGTCTCTATTCTGTCTTCCTATGTGCCCGTTCAAGTCTCCTCCGACAATCACCATCTCATTTTCTTCCAATTCCCTCATTTCTTCATCTAACACGTTCCAGAACTCATCTTTTTCCTCTGCTGTACAACCAACTTGCGGGGCATATACACATAATACAACCACCCGCTCTTCTCCAAGACCCAATTTCATTCGCATGATCCTGTCGTTCCTTCTACCCACGTCCAGTACTTCTCCCTTCATTCTGCCACACACCACAATTCCTACACCATTTCTTCCCTCATTATTCGTTCCAGAGTAGAACAATTTATATCCATCTCCCAGTTCCTTTGCCTTTCCACCTTGTCTCCTGCACACATAAAATGTCCAACTTCCTCTTCCTCATCATGTCTGCTACCTCTCTTCCCCTTCCAGTCATGCAATAAGAAATGGAGAAGCTTCTCAAATCTAAAATTAATTATCTGAAATCATCGATTCAATTTTGACTGTATTCAAGATTTAAAGAGTAAATATGATAATGAAAAATTAAAGAATAGCCAAAACAAATGCATATCTGATGAATGAGAATAAACTGTTTAAAACAACAGATACACAATCCAAAATGGGAAATAATGATATATAGCAATGCCCCAAAGTCATCAAATGAAAATGCGTCATAAATGTTAAGCTAGGTATCATGGTATTGTTACTGGGAGTAGCAAATATGGATATAGTGCATACACATGAATTCCAACCAACAGGAAATCAGACATTAAATTACTTATTATCCAACTACACAATAAAAATGCCAAAACAAAATGGATGGAGGAGGCTAAGAAGCTACAGAAAAGATTACAAAATATACTTTACTTCCAATTCTTCATAGCTTACATAGATATCAATATGAGGGAAGTGAATAACAAGGTAAATTGTATAGATCATACATTTGTAAGAAAAATGTTGTTCCTATATTGTTGGCAGTATATTTTAGCAACATCTCACACCATCATTCTGTATTACTGATCCTCTCATTGCCACATGCTGCCAGATCAAACTGTGCTGATCATCATGAAGAGACACAAATTGGGTTCATTTACAACAGTTTTTGACAAATGTATGAAACGGTACACAATAAATAAAGGAAAAAACTCGCGTAGAAAGATTATTTATTAGTATAATTTTCGCCTGTGTGTCACAGGCATCTTCAGTACATTAAGCTCAAAATTAAACACTAACTGACAATTCCAAAAAGCGCCACCTAAGTAGCTGGTGTAAGATAACTAAAAAAGTCAATAACTTTCCTAAAAAAAAAAAAAATTAATACAATAAAAAGTTAGGAAAGATTAGCTGATTTGTAAAGTACTATCTCCCATAAAGGGGATAGACGTAAGCCGTCGGATCTGTTTAAGTTAGGAGAATGAAGTAGAGTTTCACATGTTTCTTTATAAAGGCGTTCCATGAGAAACTGACTTTTGTGAAGAACTCTTGTCTTTCTCCAGTGAACTCTGTGTCTAGTGAAGATGGCATATTCAGAAAGTCCAGACTTTTCAGGTTTAAAGTATTCAATATAAGATTGGTATTCTTCTAGCCGAATAGAGGCAGATCTTCCCGTTTGTCCGAAATAAGATAATCCACAAGAGCACGGAATCTGGTAGACACCTGGATGATTAAGATGTGGAAGCTTGTCCTTAGGAGAAGTGAGAAAGGTGGAGATTTTTCTAAACGGTCGAAAGGCAACAAAAATATTCAGTGGTTTTAAAACTTTTGCTATACGTTCACTGATGCCTTGTACATAAGGGATAGTAATGCGCGTTATTTCCTCTGTGTTTGAAGAGGAAGACATATTAAAACTACTCAAAGTTCTTTTAATGAAGCAATTCTTATAACCATTAGATAGAAAGGAAGAAGGTTTTTTTTTTTTTTTTTAAGGAAAGTTATTGACCTTTTTAGTTATCTTACACCAGCTACTTAGGTGGCGCTTTTTGGAATTGTCAGTTAGTGTTTAATTTTGAGCTTAATGTACTGAAGATGCCTGTGACACACAGGCGAAAATTATACTAATGAATAATCTTTCTACGTGAGTTTTTTCCGTTATTTATTGTGTACCGATATGTCTACTCACGGTTTACCTCTTTTAAAACTTAAATGTATGAAACATTACCATCGATGACATGATGAGCAATGTAGATCAATTATATAATTGACTGTGCTAATGATAAATTAAAATACTACAAAAAAATAGTGAAAAGATACATAATTTTTGGATAAATGACTAATTAAAAATATAAGGATGAAAGAAAAACTACTATAAGAATAGAAAGAATCCATATAATCTAGCATGGTCAAGATCCTGTCATACTGAAAAACTTGATCCAGCATTGAATGAAAGCTGCCGCTTAATTACAGGATGCCTGAAACCAACACCACTAAAAGACCTGTATACTTTGGCTGGTATTGCACCCCCCCCCCCCCTTTTTCAATTCGAAGATTTGTATTCTTAGCTGATGAAAGAAGCAGACAAATGAATGCCACCCGCTACACGGCCAGACTGCAGTGCCCCAAAGACTAAGATCCCGACATAGCTTCCTGGCAACTGTTGAACCACCTAAAAACCTCCCAGAGACAAGACTTCAACAATGGCTTCCACTATATCCTGAAAATAACACTGGTATTTCAACAGCCGAACATCTTCCATGTGGTGCCCACTTGGACTGGAATACTTGGAAAAGTCTCAACAGACTTCGAACGACAGGACGCTGCAAACAAAACCTCATCAGATGGGGCTACCTCACTGGCCCACACAATTGTGAGTGTGGGACAACCCAGTCCATGGAAAACACCTTCTTTCTTGCCCCTTTCTTCCATCACCTTGCACAAAAGAGGACCTTATATCCTGCACAGAAGGAGCAGTTGATTGTGTAAGATACTGGAGGAACATCTGACCATATTTATTGTATATAAGTTATGTATAGCTTCCTTTTTTCATATTTAATTATTATTTCCCTGTATAATTCGCCTACCAAATCTAAGCTGATCTCATTGTAATGTATCCTAATTTGTTGTAAATCATGTTGTACCCACCTACTACTGTACAACTTGTGTTTAGATATGAAATAAAATAATCTAGTTTGTGAAAATGAATATAGGAATTTTTATGAAAACTTTAGAGGAAAAGATGAAATGTGCAAAATAAAACCTTCTAAGGAAATTCCTACTGTTTGAATGACAAGAGTACAAATTTGGAAATTAGTTAATTCTGTAATTGGAGAATAAAATGCCAATATAATTTCAAAACAGATGTCACAATAGTGGAATCACCACTTTGCCAGTTATGGTAGTTGCAACTTTGATCTTATGGACAGGACAAGTTACAAGTCATCTTTCCTGGATAAGTAACTATGTACTTATGCACAGTCAACGAGGAAGAGGGAAGAGAATATTAAACACCTTAAAGGTAAAAAGACAGGTTATGATCAAATTAACATTAAAAAAAAAAACTACAAATTATAACTAAATACAAGTTCAAGTTTTTAGCAAATATTATAAATAAAGCAATTGAAATTGGAAAATTTATTAACATTTAAAAGTTGCTATAGTAACACCACTATTTAAAGGTGGAGATAGTATAGGTATATGACTGTCATTTTTCGTTTCATTACTATAGATGTTCTCTAAGGTTATTAAGATTTATTAAAATAATTAAGCATTATTTTAATTAAATAATGCTTAAACCACTATCTGAATACTATTTTTTTTTTATCAACTTGCTCAGTACAGTCTTAGACCTGATGTAAACATAAAAAGAGCACTGTTGATTTTTATGGAATCAGTATATAACAGAATAAGCAATGGGAAATATTAGACACCTGAAGCATTTGACTGTCCATCATCTGCTCTTACAGAAAATGTGTAGATATGGTATCAGAGAAGTTGTAAATTATTGGTTTTAATCGGTGATTTTCAACCTTTTTCATAATATTGCACATCTAGACTAATTATTAAAATTCTGCAGCACACTAAAAATATATTCTTTTAATTTTTTTGAAGATCTGGCAAAGAATAGACATAATTTTGATTGATTCATGAACCGTAAGTTTCGTAAATTTTAATTAGGGAGCTTCAGGTGCAGATGGAAGACCAGACACTAATAAATAAATGCGCAAATAATGTGCCACGAAATTTGTGAAAATCTTGTGGCACACCGGTTGAAAATCTCTGGTTTAAATCATATTAAGCTAACAGAAAACAGTTCATTAACTTTGGCAAACACAGTAGTGAAATACAAAATATGACATACTGCAAGGATCAATATTAGGACCTGTTCTGGTTTTAATCTATGTAAATAATCTGTATGGCTGCATCTTATTTGACAAAATACTGTCTCTCTGATGTCACAGTTATGATTTACAGTGGAGTTAATATCGATGCATTAGAAAACCCACATTGATTGTTCTGTGGTGCTGTGGGCAAAGAATTCATTTTTTGGCTGACAGTGCCATACTGCATTGTACAAGAGCATCATCAAATTCCTGATATATACCCTCAAGGGGTGTACAGGATATGATAGTACTACATGAAAAATTACATCATTACTAACTTCCTATCTACAATTTTCGACCAAAATTGTAGATAGGTCTGTTACCTGTCAAGACTCCAACATTATCAGATCTTATATTTCTATCTTCTAAGGTCTTTTTCCTGCCAACCTGGCAGACAACACTTGTTTTGCTAATCTTTCCTCGCCCATTCTGTTTAAGTGACCATACCACCTGAGATTAGCTCTGCCATTGCATTCCTGGATGCCAACAATGTCAAGTTCTTTCTTAATATCCTCGTTTTTAATATCATATTGGCATTGATGCCATCTGTTCATGCCCCTAATCTTTCTCAGGACTCTCATATCTGCAGTCTATAATCTTTGGTCAGGTGTTTTACTTCTGACCCAGCTCTCAGATCCATGAGTCAAAATTGGCTTGAATACTGTCTTGTATATAGCTAATTTAGTGTTTTGGCTAATTTCCCCACCCTATTTCATATCAATTTATTCACCTGACTTCCTACCATACCAGCTTTGTTGATTCTGTTGTCTATTTCCATATTTAATTTACCATCTTCACTAAAAATTGTGCCTAAGTAGCTGAAATGTTTTACTTGTTCTGTACTCGACTGATTCCCTTGCAAAATCGTCACTCAGTAGCTTAACAACTTTGATGGTAGCTCTCTACCATCATCGGTCTTCCTTCTACTTGCCATATAATGAAAGACACTCTTTGGAATTTCCTTTTGCCTGCTTGGCTAAGTTCCTCTCATAATCTGATTTTGTCTTCCTTACCATGCTGGTTGTCTTTTTTGCCTGGTCTTTGTACTGTTCATGAGTTAGCTGGTCACCTTTCTTATATATATATATATATATATAAACCCTCCGCAACATTTTTGCAGTTCATACTTAGTGATACTACTCATCCATCTAACTTCTACCCAATTTACCCTCTTGACCATGGGTATACTCTGTGATATTGCTTCCTTCAGATATCCATTAACTATCCTCCATGGATGTATGAACATCTTTCCTTTGGGGATCGCTATGCTATGTTACTGCTTCAAGCTGTCCCCTAAGTATATCATAATTGCTTCAAGCTGTTCCCTAAGTATATTACGATCACCTTGCCTTTTACTACCTCCCAAGTCTAGACCACATGGTCACTTTCTGCAATTGGAGACAATGAATTATGAAGTACAGTGGCATTCAACCTAATGTTGTTATCAGAGATATCAAATTCAGCTCTTTATGTAGATCATGTATTGCTAAACCAATCCATTGCACGTGTCCCGTATTCGCTAACTGGAATTGAATAACAGCTGTAACAAATTTGGCATGAATATCAGCAGTAAAAGACCAAAACTATGAAAATAGGCAGAAATATAGAAAACGTAGTCTTAGAACCTATAGAACAAGTAAAATATTTCAGCTGTTTAGGCACAGTTTTTAGTGATGATAGCAAATTAAATTTGGAAATAGACAACAGAATATGCATAGCTGGGATGGTGGGGAGCCAGTTGAATAAATTGGTATGGAATAAGAGGCACAATAGCCAAAATATTAAGCTAGCAGTATACAAGACAGTTTACCAGCTTTGCTAGTATGTTGTCTGTCATATTACCTCTCCTATCTACCACACTTTGCAGTCCACATACCTTCAGTCTGTCCTTATAACTGTTCAGTCTTGATACCATTTTTGTTATCTGCTTCTGTACTTTTGCTAAAGTTAATTTGTCCCCTACAAATCCTGGAGACCAAATCTGAGCACAGCAGTCCAAGTGTAGTCTGGTCAGCATCATTCCTACTGTTGCATGAATCCTATGGGCTACCTTTACTTTTGCAGTATGTCCCCTAAACTTCTAGTTTCTATCAGTCATCATCCCAAGATTTCCTCCAGTACAGTTCCTCCAACAGAGTATGCAGCCTATCATCGATGTATCCCAAACTTCAAGAATTTATATTTAGTTGAATTTAACTGACAGCCCCATTGATTTGCCTATTTGTCCAGCTTTTTCCAATCCTCCTGAAAGGCTACTATTACTAATAATCATTCCATCTTCAGATCATCTTCAAACAGCTGAATATCCTCTGCAATCCATTGTCAGCATCATTGATATAAAAGTTAAACAATACAGATCCCAATATCAGCCATGTGGTATCCCACTTGTAATTTTCTGCTTCCTTCATACACAACTGATATATATATCAGACTATATGATATATGATATCAGATATATGAGATATATACCAATCCAGTTCACTAACCCAATATAAACCCATGTGCTGCAACTTAACTATCAGCTTATCGTGTGGCACCCTGTCAGATGACTTTGTGAAATCAAAAAAATGGCAGCATGTGCCTATCTCTCTTGTTACTTTATTATGAAAAGCAGTCAGGTTACTAAACATGAGTGCCCTTTTACAAATCCATGCTGACTCTCATAGATAACATTACCCTCATCTGCTGAACATTGTATATGATTTCTCACTCATGTCTCCAAAATCTTAGGATGAAATACAAACTGGTCTATAGTTTGACACTTTCATTCTACTATCATCCTTATGTGATGCCTCTATCTTACCTTAATACCCCCTTGGCACCTTTTCCATAGACTCTCATTGAAAAACCAGGTCAACAGATATTGTGTTTCCTCAAAACCTCTGGCAAAATCCCATCCAGTACCATTGCTTTATTGATGTCTAGAGTACTCGATATTTAAAACACAATCTCCTCTTTCACTTCTGAACTTTGAACTGGCCTCACTCCTCTAGTATTAAGTGTTCATCAAACACCACTATGTTTTCTGCATCAGTTGCTCTACTCCTATCTTTGTCTAACAGTGTCATGTTAGAGGCATAATGGAGTGAAACAGTGTTGAGAAGGGATTAAAAATATTTAATTCTAATATTTCATGTCAATCACTGAGATGAAATTTTTTTTTTTGCTGCTGCTCACAGAAATCAGCCTAATTTAAATAAGTATGATTGCATTGAAATTCCTAAAATATGGGAAACACCAAAACTTTGAGATCGCAGTTTGCATCCTGGTCTGCCAACAGATACCCACAGAGGGTGCCACATTAGTTACGACTCTAGTCTTTCATCCATGTGTTTCACTTAGTTTTGTATCGTGTCTCTCTCTCTCTCTCTGTGTATGTGTGTGTGTGTTGCAAGTCTCATATTGTACTTCCTGACAATATCTCAGTGACTAAGATACTGACTCAGTGCTGTTTCAGTACATTAAGCCTCTAACATCAGTTTTCTTAGAACTCAAGCCTTAACACAGATTATGACTGTTCATAGTGAAGATATAACATGCAAGGGAAACATTGCGGTAAGTTGAAATGTTGACTATCTAGGGAATTAAACACGCTAGACTTTCTCAAAAGATGTTGGGATTCAAAAATATTACCCAACTATATGAAATTTAAAGTTAAGTTCAAATCTAAAATGGCCCTCCATATTCACAAGTGTGTTAGCGTTACTGTACTATGGAAACAGATCGCTGCTATGCATACCGTTCTTGCTGCTAACAATGCAGCCATTAGTTTATTGCTCTGAGCTCACAGCTATTCTGAGCATTGAACTCTGTACAATTTTCTTTTATGTTTCAGAAGCCTCTGCATAGAATTCTAAGAAAAAAAAAGTACAGCACTTGTTTGAATTCTAATCTTTTACCTCTAGTTCACCCTCTTCATACAGTAGGTTAACATGTCAAAAAGGCTTATCGGTGCTGCCATCAGTGCCTTAGTTATAATTTTGCAGTTGCTCTGAAACAAGTACCAGCACTAGTCCTAATGTTCAACATCAAATATGATATCTGTAATTATCTCCAGAAATAGCAAACAACATTAGACTTGATGTCGCCATCATTCTTTCTCAAGCTTCTCATCCTAAAAGAAATTTGTCATTTCCAATGGACAGAAAGAAGATCAGTCACCATTTGCATGGAAGAATACAAAAAATCCATCCACAGTTATGACTAGGATCAATTGGACTTTGTGGACCATGTTTTAGATATGACTAGTAGAATCGTTTGGAGAAAGAAGACCATCATGCTCTATCATAGTAAATTTAGATGAAAAAGTCTATTTTTGGAATCTGCTGCTGCTCTCAGAAATCAGCCTAATTTAAATAAATATGGTTGCATTAAACTTCCCAAAATATGGGAAACACTAATATTTCAAGATCCTAGTTTACATCCTAGACACCAGCAGGTGCTCACAGAGGGGCACCACCTAGTTAGGACTCTAGCCCTTCGTCAACGTGTTTCACTTTGTTTTGTGTTGCATTGTGTTGTTGTTGTGCATGTTACGTCTCATGTATTCTTCGATGATCTCTCAGTGACTGAGATGAAATAACAGAAGAATTAAATCCTTTATCTGAATAAAGGATTTAATTAAATATTTAATCCTTCAATGCTATTTCACTCCATGAAGTTTCTAACATGAGTTTTTCCCAGCACTGAAACTCTAACATGTATAACAATGTCATCCTTCCACAATCATTACCTCTCTTGCTGGCTATATAGCAAAATAATTCTGTAGGATTTTCTTTGGATTCCAGCAGGGCCAGTTTGTTCTCATATTCCAGTTTTGCCTTCTTCACTACACTAGTCATTCTCCTAATCTGAGTCTTATATTCTTCATGCTTCTGCTCTCTAGTCATCTTGTTATCTCTTCCATAACTTCTTTTTGAATGATAAATGCACGTAAACACAAGAAAGATATTTAATTAACCAAATATTTCAGTCTGGAAATAGCAGACCATCTTCAGTGGTATTACAAGAACAGTTTTAAAAAATACAAGCTAGAATACTAACAATAGATCGTTAAAAATAGAACACCCCACGTGATGTTATATCACTAAGTATTAAGTATAAAACGGAACATTTTGAAGTAGAGACATGATTGAAAAAAAAATTAATGAGTAATCTTGATTAGACTTTCCCAGATTTTTGATATAGATATACAGTCATTACGATTCAGGTTGGGACAATGGAGTTAAGGCCTCCACGCTTTCCTTGAACAAACGTTCGAACCTATAACGGGATCTATGTAAGAGGCGAGTCCTGGACCAAAAGATGCTGTGGTCAGTTTCAATCCCATGTTGAGCCAATCCAGACTTTTCAGGTTTGTTGTGAAGAATGGAGGATTGATGTTCTTGGATTCTTTTTTCAAGAGAACGTCCAGTCTGTCCAAAATAGGAAAGATCACAGTTGCAAGGAATTTGATAAACAAAATGAGAAGACAATTTGTTAATAGGTGAATACGTAGTTGTTAAATCATATTTCTTTGAAACTGTATATCTATATCAAAAATCTGGGAAAGTCTAATCAAGATTACTCATTAATTTTTTTATTTTTTTTATTTTATTTATTTTTTTTCAATCATCTCTCTACTTCAAAATGTTCCGTTTTATACTTAATACTTAGTGATATAACATCACGCGGCGTGTTCTATTTTTAACGATCTATTGTTAGTATTCTAGCTTGTATTTTTTAAAACTGTACTTGTAATGCCACTGAAGATGGTCTGCTATTTCCAGACCGAAATATTTGATTAATTAAATATCTTTCTTGTGTTTACGTGTATTTATCATTCAGTCTTATGTCACAAGTATCCTTAAAACAGTAACTTCTTTTTCACTTTCAGTTCCTGTTTAGTATAATTTTTCATCAAGTTTACACCAAATTATGTTCTCTTTTTCACTTGAGTTATATAACTTACCATTGCTGCTAATAAATAATTCTTCACCAGTTCCCATGCACTTCTGAAATCTCCAGCCTTCCATTTCCTCCATCCATGGAACTTTCCCAAGTTGATTTCTAAGATTATTATAATCACCTGCCCTATAGTTCCACATAAATTAATTTCTTTTTGATACTCTTGCATGTCTTTTCATCCAAAACCACATGGCTACTCTCCGTTGGAGGCAGAGATAGCATATAAGTTAGATACAATTCCTCTGATTCTGTGCCCATATCCAAAACTTTTGAACTTCATGTTCCTTCTACTACATGGTACCTAAAACATTTTTCCCTCAAGAATTCCAAAAATTCCATTCCATTACTATATGCAGTTTTCCTCTTTCCAATTTATATTGCTATAGTTAAAATCTATCGTAATGATCTTTTTTCTTTTCTTTTTTTTTTCACTTACTAAGCTCAAATGCCTAAACATCTCCTGCTCTTCTCACTCTATGCTTCCTGGCTTATAGCAATATCCCACTAAATATCTTGTCCTGTCCACCACCACTCCTAATATGCTCTCAAAACCATCAGTGCTAGTGTCCCACAGTCTGAGAGGACACAACTCATCATAAGCAATATTCCACCACTATGTTTGCTCTTCCTATTCTTCCAAAAAATGCTCTACCCTGCTGCTTCTATTCCTGTCAGTATATTATATTATCAGCAATGTCTCACTGATCCCTACAATCCTTGGAGAGGCTGAGGCTATCAGACTGCCAGTTTGTTTCCTTTATTTAGAACACTCCTGGCATTAGTAACAAGAAAAATCAACACATTGTCTGTTTCTGTACCTAACATTTTTCCCTTCAAAGTCCAATGAATGTTGCATTACACCATGTTTTTAATATATGGTTCCCACCATTGAAAGGTTATTAGTAAACCAATGGTACATTTGTACCATGGGAGAATTCAGATTTTTTTTTTTTTTCCCTCTCGTCTGCTCTTGAGGCTAAACACAACTTTTTCAAGCCACTTCAGGACTCCAGTAAGCATGGCTGGGATCTCACAGTGCATGATAAAATTCATCTCTTACATAAAGACAATCACGAATATCCATGGCCACAGTGGAATTCAAACCTGCAACCTGTTGGTTGGAGATCGGCTATGCTAACCATTCAGCCAACATTGTCTTGTCTGTACAGACAAGACAATGAAACAATGCTCAGAATATCGGAAACAATAGCTATAAAGTGTGACGCGAACTCGATCAACATACACAGGCCCTACATAATCTCCGAGGTTTGGAAGCTTCACAACATTAAATTGAGGTCACAATCCCGACCAATAGGAGACAACACAAACACCTCTGAAGCACCCACCCGACCTGACATAGCTTCCACTTTCCCAATATGTTCCGATGATGACCACGAATAGTCGAAACGGTCCACACCCCATCAACTACCTTTCCCCTTCCCCCTCCCTATTTTAAAAAATTAACCCTTTCACTTTTTCCCCACCCTATATAAAAATATATGTTTCTATATATTACGAAAAAAACCCGGGTTTTTCTAACTTATTCTACCAAGCTGCCTACCCCCCCACACACACACACTCTGCAGTTCTCGACATCGCAGACAGAGGAAAAGCCACAACACCCAGAAAAAGGTATGTGCAATTTTCTATTCCTTAAGCTACATATACTTTTTAGTACATCTACACTCATAATGCCCTAAGAACCCATGAGTAAATAGCCAATGACATTTAAACAGGGGTACTCCTAAACTGAAGCAGGCAAAATAGCTGTAATTATAATAGTTTATAATGAGGAGTAACATGGGAGTTTTCCCAGAAATAATATACATAATACATCATAAAAAAAATTGCACTACTGTCCTACTACAGATGCGAGAACCCTGGCTGACAGATTGCCAAGAAGAGTCATTTCATGTTGAAGGGGAGAAAGGAATAAGGCAATGTGTGAATTTGTCACCAACATGCAAAATCTCATGCTTTTTACGTAAAATTTTCAAACTGTTGTACAAGCAAAATAGTTACCACTTTATAAAACTAGAATATTTATAAAAGAAAAAGCTAAAAACACTCATCTCACAAAACAGATTGATTACTCTATTATTAGAATGGATTCGCCTTCTTCTGCCATTTGCAGAAGTGTCGAGGGATCTTGCACCGAACAGTAATTTCATCAACAAAATAAAAATGGAACTTTTATTTTAAATTGTGAAATAGATAGAATAATTATAAAATTAATAATCAAAATGAATTTGAGATAAATTATGATATAGAAAAAGGAATTTTTTAGCATTTCTGAGAGTTGTCTGCCTGGTTTCTTCAAAAACATTGCTAGCTTCTGATAAAAAAGCTTAATGAATATTAATAATAATAATATGCCGTTACCTAGTCACCGTAATATGCTGAAAGAAATTTTCTCTGAGAAATTGTACTGTGGAATAAGTTTACTCGTTAGCCTTAGAAATCCTCCTCCTTGAATAGTTGAGCATGGCCTGTTGTTATCAAATTTAATTATTTTAGCCATACCATACATAATACAAAGATTTTTCCTATTTCATGTACATCCTTTTTTTTTTTTTTTTTAAGATTCTTTGATTTTAGATTTTTTTTCTCTTTACATTTTGTAGTTTGATGAGCAAGTTTCTCACATCTTCATTATCCAGTTCATTAAATTCAAGTTCTTTTCCGATTGTGCTGATTTCTTCAATAATGTTAAAACTTGGATTTTGTCCACAAAAAACTCACATAGGCTTGAGTTTAAAGTCGCATTTTGTATTGCTTCCTAATAAAAGTGTAAGACGATCTTTAGACATTTTGTATCCTGGATGAGATGCTTTAGTTTTAGCTAATACGAAGGTCGAATTAGCTTCCAAAACAGACCAGTTTCTTCGACGTTGAATATTTGACGATCGTCATAATCAGCCTCCTGAATTATTCTTAATCAAGCACATTGCTGCTTGAAATTCCCCTCCAGATAACAAAGGCTAATCCTTTCTTAGAAGAAGGATTGGGAGGTTGCCTCAAGAACTCCTGTATCACTTGGTGCTAAGCATGGTACAACATTGTGAGAGCTGCATCGTAGTGTGGGGTGGACATATTCCATAGTGAAATGTCTCTCTGTATAGTGTTTTGTAATTACTGTACATTAATTCCTTAACTGCGTACTTAGGAAATTTGTAACATTTTGCCAAGAAAATGTTACAATTTAATTTGTATGAAATTATATTTTTTGCATAATGTAATATATAATTTGTGTAATGTAATATTAGTTTGCTTGCAATTAATTCATGTCCACATTTGGTTATGGTGATGAAAATTTTTTCATATACAGGTAAAAGAATAGTTTGTACTTAGCTTTTGGACACCAGTGAACTTTAATTTCCTGATGTTTCGACCTTCGTATTAAGTTCATCTGTAGTACACACATGTATACAGTGACAAAAGTACATTACATTGCAAACAGTATGCCAAAGCATCAATGATTTAATAGTTCTCTAGTGGGGGAAAAAACTACATCAAAGCTATATCCTATTTATTTATAACGTGGCCATAGAACAAATTCATATTAATACTTTTAATACAGCAATAGTTGTGGCCAATGTTCCCCCTAATTTTTTGCTGTGAGTGTGTGCAAAATTTGCCTTCTTTTGAAAAGTATGTGCGCACCCATACGAATCACCATACTGATCATTTAAGCAAAAAAGTTAAAAGATTTTAGTTCACTCTTTACCTTCTGGTGTCAATGGGACGTCAGCCAGGTCACCCCAACTCCCCACCATGTTCCCACACACGGCAGTAGCCTCCCCAGTAAACAGTCGGAAATCACAATTCACAAGCCTTGGGCTGGACTCGAACCTGGGACGTCGCGCATGTGAGGCCATCATGATACCGACTGTACTAGATAGGATTCTAAGTATGTATTATTACCATCACCAAGTAATTTGTGTGACATCAATCACAGAGCTAACATAAATATTTTATATGTATTTAATATTGATCTGATTAGAAGTAAGAAATGAAGTAAAAAAAAAAAAAAAGATAACACTAGTGACTAATTGCCTTTAATTAAATTTTCTAACTTTGCAAATAACTCTAAACATACATAATAAAATTTTCCCATTACTAATTCTCACCTTGTTAAACATTCATAATAAGTCCATTACTAATTCTCATCTTGTTTTACACACTATCTAAATTAATTGAATTTCCATATAATTGGTAACTTTTTACTATTAGCATATCCAAATGACATTCCCCTAAACCGTTTCTAAGTTGGTTTTTTATTTGATTCATTAGACTAAAACCTCGCTCACAGTCTGCACTAGATGCAAGGAAGATTCCTCTAATATCCATCAACTTTGCCAAATCACAAAACTGCTCATTTTGAAGAGCAAATACAACCATTTGTGTAAAATTTGATATCATTTTGCATTTCATTTTTTCTTGTACAGAAAATTTGAAATCATTAAACTGACAAATTATTTCTTTAGTATCATCCAGAAAATCATGATATTTAAGACAAAGGGCATTAACATGTTCACTACCAAATGAGAAATCACAATGTGAAATAGAGGAGATATCAAACACTGACCATTCTTGTATATCATTCTCAGGGAATCTCCCCTCCAAATGTGCACATAAACAATTTATAAAATTTAACAGGGCCTAGTATCTACTAGTTCAGTCTCTTCTTTGTTTAAGTAAAGCATTTATTCTATCACTCCAGCAAGCGTCACCTTCTAAATACTGATTCCTGATTTTGTTAATCTTCCCTCCTGTAAAATGATGACTGTCTAGTGGTGTAAGGTTACTCCTTTGTAAGATTTTGCACAGGGAAGCCATTTCTCGAAAACATCACCTAAAACATTAACAGCTACTTTGAATGTTAGTTAATTTATTGTGACAATAATTAACCACGGGATCATTTGATTTGTCTTTTTCAAAATATGTGATCAGTCCCTCATAGTTTCTTATTATTGCCTGTAATGCAAAATGTCTGGATAGCCACCGCACTTCATTGAGTGGTCTGAAGGCAATAGTTTCATTTTCAGATGCCTCGACAATTTCTTTAAATTCATGTCTTTTCACTGTGGAACGAGAAAAGAGTGTGTACACTGTTCTCATTAATGTATCAATATCTCTGATTAGTTTAATTTCCTTCCATGTATCACAGATCCTCACGGTGAGCTACACAGTGTTGCTGGACAAGATGTGGAACTTCTAATTTAAGTTTTGCAGCGATACCATTAACTTTGCCCAGCATCACTGCGGCTCCATCAGAGGTAAACATCACCATTTTTTGGAGATCAAGTTTCTTTTACTGATAAAACTGTTTAATAGCTAACACAATGGAGGAGGCATCACATGCCTGCAACTGAATTATTCTGCCAAAATATGTTTTATATTCATTACAATCTTTAGGTCTAAACTTAAAATAGAGAATGAGACATTTGTTAACAGTTATATCAGTGCTTTCATCAATGGTTATGATGTGGAAATTTGCAGATGCAATTTGCTCAAACATGTAATTTTCAACAATTAAATTGATTGTTTCCAGAAATTCAAACACAATTTTTGCTTCGCCAGCTGTCTAGGAGTTGAACATACTTTTCCATATGTTCATTAATATGTTGAACTGAAAGTAAAGAGTATTCATCTTAACAACTAATAAGACACTGTCAATAAGAACTTTGATCTGCTCTGGGTTTGATCGTTTTCTCTCTTGGTCATCTGAACTTTCACGTAGCATACGCAGTACTGCTGTAACTGGCAATGAACAATTTTGTTGCCTAAGTTTGTGTACACCATCCAGATGCATTTTACTTGTCAAATGGCGTTTCAAAAAGTCCAACTTCCAAGTGACATCAGACTTCTTCCCATTAGCAAAATCCCCAGCAACCTTTGCATCACAACAATAAATACAAACAACACCAATTGTAGCATCATACATAAATATTTCATGCAGCTGAATGTTTATCAACTCATGATCTTTTGGCATAGCAGTTTTCACTATTTCATCCAGCCATTCACTTTTAAAAGCAGCTAGCAGTTTGTTTTCGCTTCACACCTTTTGCTTCCTTTGAATTTGACATGGTGCATCAGTTTTTTGCAATTTTGTTATTTGAAGAATGTTTTTTTGTTTTTATAAATTTACAAATGTACACTATTCACTGAATAACTTGGCAAGGCAAAAGCTGAACCAACACTAAACATTGCCGAGGGCAACACAAGAGCTGAAAGATATGCCTAGAGGCTAGATTTAATTAACTTGGTTGTATCTCAATGCATGTGCACATCATCAAATTCCTGACATGTACCCTCAAGGGGTGTACAGGATATAATAGTACTACATGAAAAATTTACATTATTACTAACTTCCTATCTACAATTTTCCTCCAAATCAGTCTGTTACTTGTCAAGACTCCAACATTATCAGATCTTATATTTCTATCGTCTAAGGCACTTTGTACCATATCAATCCACCTATATCTTGGTCTTCCTCTGGGCCGTTTTCATGCCAACCTGGCAGAGAACACTTGTTTTGCTGTTGCATGTACACGAATGTTATTATTTAGTCTACTATTTTAAAATTCCTTTTAAAAATTAGAGAATTTTGAAACACTACAATATTTTTAATTGTACTCTAATTTAAGTTTTTAAAAGTATTTAATTATTTTTATTAAAATTATGAAACCATTGTTTTAATTTGTCATGATCTTGAACTAATTTGATCAGCCAATCACGTTTGGGAATTTTTCATGAGTCAGACCTGAGATATAAACAAACCGTGTGCCATTCTATATGCTACTTAAAAATTACACATTTAAGCCATACCCCTTTCACTTTGGCATCAAATCGCTAGCCTCAAATAGGGTGACTGTTAATAATTTTTAAGTTTTGTGTAACTTCGAGAATGTAATAAAAAATGCGAGGTTATAGGCTTGAGCATTGCCGAGTTACCGTATGTTTTAAAGAATTTGTAGGTTAATGTTTAGGTGGAACTTCTTTAATTAATAAATTTTAATTTCATCTTGAAAATCTAGTGTGCGCATATTTTTTGCTTTGCTAGTTGTAAAACGTGCATGCGTGCACACATGCACACAGCTTAGAGGGAACATTGGTTGTGGCCTTAATCAATAATTTAGCTATTATATTCAATTATAGTTAACATAATTAAATTATTGATTAGGCCACCACTATTACTGTATTAATAGTTTTTATTAAATAAAGTTTTTTTATTTTAAAATTTATTAAATAAAGATTTTATTCTATTACTGTATTAAAAGTTTTTATTAAAAGTAAGGGTTTTTTCACTAAAGGTCAGGCCAGTAGAATAAATGTTCAAATCATTGTCACTTTGGCATATAATGTTTGCAATGTAATGCAGCATGTCTTTGTATTTATATGTGTATTGTCTAGATGGTGATCTTAATATGAAGGTTGAAATGTCGGGAAATTAAAGTAATGATTCTTAACACAGTTGTGGTCTCATAATTTATCAAAATGAATGCTAATCACCATGTAACATTAAAGGAAAGCATGCCCACAGCAGAATTCAAACATATAGCCTGTTGGAGAGCAGATACACCTCCAGGCTAACCAGGATAGACAATATAATGATGACCTATTTATATTACCTTCTTTCATTGTTTAATGACTAGCATAAAGAGACAGTATTAATGTCACATTAATCATAGATGGATCATTAAAAAGCTACTTCATCTCAATAATGCTGTGAGATGTTTTTCTCAGAATTCTCATATATATGGTCTCAACTCTTTGATAGCTGTTTTATTTCTAACATACTCTCAATCCCTAAGTTCAAATGGTTTCAAAACTTGATTCCGTATAAATCTATTATACCGGTTCCCCACTATACCAGCTTTCTTATTATATTATATATTTCTATATTTACATTTTACCATTTTCACTTTAGGTTGTGCCTGAATTGTTCAGTTGCTTCTTGTTTCCTTGTTTTTATGCAACTCCCACAGAAGGTTATAAACCTCTAGTACATTAGTAATCTAGATGGGCTAAGATTTTTTTTATATTATTATTAAATTTTATAATTTTTTTTTATTTTATTCATTTATTACCTGAACCAGAAACCGTGCTCTAGAAACAAAACATGAAACTTTTCAAGCCACTTCAGTCCTCTGATAAGTGGAATAGCAGTCTCCCACCAAGTGATGAGAATGATGTAGATGTTTTTTTATTGCTTATATTCATGTCAAATTTTTTATAGCAGTTATTCAATTTAGCTAAGTAATTCGGAAGACTTGAGCTGGATTTAATTTGTGGTATGTCATTATTGCATAAAGAGCTGATTGACAAGACCTGGTAGCCTGTCTTGTATACAGTGAACCTTTATAATCAGTATTTTTTGTTTAATGGAACAAAGATAGTACAAGAAATGAATTTAGCATTGGTTTAATGACTAGTATTTCATCTGTCAGGGACGGAATCTGGAATACAGTATAAGAATTGTAATATGCCCACAAACAATATGAAATCAAAATATGATTAGACCCAAGCTGAATGTCCTGGGAGGGATGTCTTCTATAGATTCTGTTAGGCAGTCTAACATTGTTGTTTGTATATACAGTGAATTCTTATGTATAATGTAAAAGATGAAATATTACACCCATTAAACTGTTTAATTCCTTCCACATATTGTCTTCACTCCATTAAACCAAAAAAATTAGCTTTGGCTGACACTTAAGCCTAACAATATGACACAATCTTTACATCGATTTTTCAGCTGAAAGTGAATTTCCAAGATTTTTAATTCTTGGAAACTTATTTTTCAACTCTGCAAACCAGCTAGAAGAACACAGAATTTAAAACAAGAAGGTAATGCCTTCTAAATAAAAAATAAATTACATGATAACCACAGTAATTAACTTTAATGTAGTAAAGGTATAGATATTTTGTACTGAAATTTAACAGTACATCATCAGTGTAGACAACAAGCAATTCAAAGAAATGGAATATAAAGTTCATAACAGTCGGCAGATTACCGATTAAAAACGTTGCTGCGTGCTAGAAATTAATATTAAAAAATAATATTCATTTTATTCTTACAAAAAAATGCACATTTGACGTTCGTAGATGCTGTACCTCACATGGTTTTCGCAATGATGTCTTCTGCTAGAATAAGTGGTAGAGTCGCAGATTCTCTTTCTACAAAAAGTTTGTAGGGCAATCACAAACCTCCATGCCCACGGCAGGATTCGAACCCTCAGTCTCTTGGCTGGACAGTGGACACACTAACCAGGCCGGCTTTAAATTTTCGCATTTGATGTCCATAGATGCCGTATGGTCACTGCCATACCTCATGGTTTTTTAGCAATGATGTCTTCTGCTAGAATAAGTGGTAGGGTTGCAGATTCCTTTTCCATACAAAGTTTGTAGGACAATCATAAACATCCATGCCCATGGCGGGATCCAAACCCACGGCCTCTTGGCTGGAGAGTGGACACGCTAACCACTCGGCCAAACAGACCGTCAATTTTATTCTTAAAATCTTCTTTTTTTTTTTTTTTTAAATCTTATGCAACCATAAAAAAAAAAAATCCTTTTTTTTTTATGGTTAAAAAAAAAGTGATGGTTACATACGATAAGCATCCCCCAAACTTTTGGGAGAGAGAGAGAGAGAGAGACGATCGTTGCGATTCAGATGTGGCTGATGTAAAAGAATGCCTTCTATGTACAAGTAGCCTACACACACACACACACACAAAAAGCACATCCTTTCAGGTGTGTATAACACTATACATTATGGGAAGGTCTACTATCCAGACTAGTTTTGACCTTTACCGAGGTCTCATCAGTGGGAGCCAGAACCTGAAGAGATACCAAGATTGAAGTAACGAAGAAATTATATGTTTCCGATATGCAAGTAGTTAAAAGATGCAACACCTTATTAAAACATTCTGGATTCGAGTCAGTTGTTGAAAGATTTTTCACTTGGTTACAAATTAAACATGCCAAGAAATTATATTCTTGTTTAATCCTTTTATACAAGTGTAAGCAAACAAAGTTTGCACATGAAGTATCTTTATGACTAGGCTACTTCTATATAGAAGCTAATGACTTCACTTTAATTGCCTTAGTATCCCACAATGCAAAGCACACATCCTGTTCGGTGTGTACAAGTAAGGCAATTAATACTGTGTATAACTATAACTGTATAAATTAATATCGTATTGCTAAGGGCACTGATTTACTAAGGCAATTAATGTGAAGTCATTATCTTCTATATACAAGTAGCTTGTATATAGAAGATATACAATCTTGATGATACTTCAAGACTAGGATTAAACAAGAATATAATTTCTTGGCATCTTGAATTTTACCACCCTATTCTAGTAAATTAAGATTAGGTTACAGAAACTGATATTTGGCAGATGAGTATTTAAAGGTCCCGAAAAGACTACATTAGTAATCTAGTATTAATGAATACTCATTATTCCATTCCTCTTGAATATTTTGTACTACTGTTTATTCATTGAAGACACTTTCAAAATAATTAGTCCAGACATCTAGAATATCTAACTTTAGTCTTTATGTCACCTTTATCATCACTAATTGCTTTTACAGTATCCCTTCCTCCAATTTGAAGCATTTTCAATAATTTTGAGAATATATTTCCACCTTCCTCATCAATATTTCCTCTAATTTTTGCTGGCCTATGTGCACATGTAAAACTTTTGTGCACAAGTAATTTGAATGAATTTGCTGTTCTTTTCCACTGTAATTTCACAGTAACATTTTGAGAATTTAACACAATAAATCCACTAATCTAATATTTCTCATATTAATGTTGTGCCCTTTCTTCGTTTAGCTATAACCTGTAAAATTGTGATTACTAAATTAAGGTGCTTAAATCTGCATAGCTACAAAACTCAATACCCATTTGCATGTGATTATACTGTCTAGACCAGTGATTCTCAACCACTGTGCCGCGAGATTTTTTAAGTGTGCCACTACTGCGAATACCCATACATAAGCAGCGTCAGACAAGTGTTTCAGTCAGTTCTAGTGGGGACTGGCTGAACCAATGCACATGGCTATTATAGTTCTGGCTACTGGCTAACAAAGCTACATATTAGTTTAGTGTACTAGTCGCCCGCTTGATGTGTGCATATGGTTAGTTACAACTTATATATTCGTTTTTGTACGTGCAATACCACAATATTGTGTAGTCAAACTTAATTAAAACGGATTCAAAGGCAATATACAATATGTCGTTTTTAATAATTTTTTGACAAAATTATTTTTATTTTCAATGAACCCCCTAAAATGGATAAATGGATAAAAAAAAAGAAAGCTTGATAATGATGATACTAGCGATCATGTTAACGAGCCCAGTACAAGTAAAGATGTTTCCTCTGTCAAAAAATGTAATGTTCATCGTAAGTATAATGATGACTTCTTAAAATTTTGATTTACATCTACAATGGAAAATGATAAAACTGTTCCCGAGTCTGTGGTATGTGGTTGTAAATTATCAAACAGTGCTGTGGTTCCGAGCAAGCTCCAACGTCACCTGCTCACTAATCATCCTTCGCTAGCATCAAAAGACAAAGCCTCCTTTCAAAATTCATTACCTGCAAGATCCAAACAATTAAAGATTTTTATAAAGTAAATTAGTGTGTCTGAAAAAGCTCAGATAGCTTCTTATGAAGTGGCTGAAATATTTGACTATAAAAGATTACTTGAAAGGTTATATTCTCACAACCGAAATAAACCATTTCAGAGGACTTCCCTTATGTCCCAAAAGATAGACAAGCTTTCTTGTCCCTTGCTAAAGACTACTGGATAATAAAACTCATGCACTTTAATATACTTCCACCTCTCACATCCAGATGACAGCATGATATCATCCAAAAATTAGGTTGACCTCTTGACATCAGTCCTCTCCTTCAAAGCTTGTACAGGTGAACAAGAAGTCATATCTCTCTCTCTCTCTCTCTATATATATATATATAGTAAATGATTCACTAAAGAAGACTTGTGTCTTCATTAATTTTTACATGAAAAGCAAGTTCTGAGATTGAATACAACTGCCTTCCAGTCCAGATGGGGCTTGTAATTTTGCTCAAAATTTGAACTCCAGAATTAACACCTATCCTGCTTTGCCTATATATAAATTGGCATAATCATCTGTCAATATACAAGTGGCAATCTTTTTTCCCAGAGAAATCAATTATTAATCCTACAAAACAATAAAACCAGTTAGAATATGCACAATTAACAGATATCATACACTGCCCTTGCAGTGTTGCATGCTCAGGCTGTAATTCCAACTCAACTAAGTCATTACACATCCACTGCATCACCAAAAAAGGGAAATAAAAATCAAACTATCATCCCACTACTCATACCCCAATCTTCTAGAAAACAATGAAGTCATCAAAAGCCAATCTCTTCACTACATAGAGGCCCAACAATTAAATGATGAGTGATCCCAGTATGGATTCTGCCACTCAATGTCCAAGTAGTCTCAGTTCTCACAAAAATCATGGAGAAGGTTCATCAATAGCTACTAGAGGCAAAGCAGCTAATTAGTGACTAGCACATGGAATTTTCCATTCTCAATATCCATAGCAGATCTACTGGCCGACCTCTTCTACATTCTGACAAAAGCCATTCAAAGGTCTGGAAAAACTGCTCCTCTCTTAGCATTTGACCATAGAAGTCCAATTTCTTCTATGGTCAATTCACTGCATACTGTGGTGGACAGTTTCCTCTCTGGATTTCTCTGCAAATGCCAAAGTACCCAAACTTCAGTACTTTCATTCATGACCTTCTTCTACTAACCTAAAATTCTGGCCATGGCTTTTGCTCTGGTAGTAGCCTCCACTCCATTCTTTCAACAAACTTGCAGTGCTCAAATGATTCAAGTTTGAAGATATATATTAAACCTAATATACAATTGGTAGCATAGCCAAGTGAAAAAACTTCCAACATCTCTCTCTTTCTAAATCCAGAGTAATTTAATAATAAGGTGAGACACCTTTTGGCAACTCGTATAGGTAAATATGATCTCTCCATTGCTTCCACCTTAGTATCACCACTTCTGGGTCTGGCTGCCACTGATGAGATCCCAACAAAGGTCGAAAACGGTCTGGATAGTGGCCCTTCCCTTAATGCATAACATTATACATGTCTGCAAGGATATGTGCTTTGCATTATGGGAGATACTAATGCAAGTAATCAGAACTTATTCCACCTTTACCACGAGTTGCCCCAGTCCTGAAAATATTCAGGTGCAAACTTTGTTTGCTTACACTTGAATAAAGGATTAAACCTAATATATAATTGGTATATAAACCAATGTCTTAAACAGAGATCACCTTGATCTCCTGTGGAGTTAGGCTATAATAGTATCTACTTCATGGCTGAATCAACACTATGAGGCCAATGTATTATGTAGTCTGTTAATTGCAAAAGTTCTTCTGGCCAGTTTACCTGTTTTGTGGGCTGAAAACCCCTTAGTTTTAGAGAGGAAAACCATGTCACCACTGTACAAGACTGCCAACCCATCTTTCATGGGCTAAGATAATTTACAGAACTTCAATGCTACTAAAATACACCCCTATCATGTTTCTCAAAAAAAAAAATTTCACTTTATTGCTATTGATACTCTTTAGATTTGCAGTCAAGAGATTTCTCTTCCTGGACCGGCTTTCACTTCTTATCCTTTGCTAGCACAAACACATCATACCAACAGCTTCTCAATCTCAAAAAACTGTGTACTTCCACTTTTCAAGGCACCACTTCTTCTCTGCACAACTAGCATTATATAAATCCAAATTTGTCCAACCTCAGACTATTATTCTCATATTAATTATGGAAAGTAAAAACCTTCCTGAAAATGCTTTATTCTACCCAGAAAAGTCCAAGGTGCTTAAGAGATGAGCTTTCTCATCTTACACACACAACTTTTTCTCAAATTATTTTCGCAAATAGTTTTTTCTTCATTTTGTCTTTTCTATAGGTATTTGAGAGGGGCTTCACCACCATGCTGGCTGCCTCCACTCTCTATTCTCCTCTAAATATGTAACAACATGAGAAATGGCTGGTCAGTATCCATACACCATTCTTCGAACATATCCAATCAACATAAGGACTTGATAATGTCAGTTGCCCAAGCTCCAGTCCAAGTGTGGGCTTGACTTGGACAGTGTCCCTACACGAGCATGATCATAACCTGAAAGGATGCATGAACATCAGAAACAGCCTTTTGCTAAAGATAATTTTCAGCCATTCAATAAACACACAATACTGGTGTGCAAGTTCTGCAATTTCTCTTCTCATGTGGTGTGGAAATGATATTAAAAAACAAATTTGGTGGGTTTGCTCATTATATTAGAACTTAGCTGTCTGTGTTGTTGATAGGTTTTTATACTGCAACAATGCTAAAAGATAAAGTCAGACGGTATTTTCATTAAACTCATTAAAAGGGAATGTTCATAGACAAAATAGTACATTTCATAATAGCATTCTAGTACTGTAAAAAAACCTACATCTTAAAGTGAATAATGTATGACAGTTTTGCTTTGCTTAATTTTCCCACTAAAATGGTGTGGCTGAAACCAAAACTGAAATGATTCAAAATTTTGTTAGAGAGCCAATATAAAATTTCATTAAATTCCATCAAGCAAGGAGAATTATTTCACACAGATTGTTTTACTGATAAAAACCAGTACAATTACTGGGGAAAAGGTATTGTTAATCAATTTGTCTTCAATTAGACTGTTCAATTGTAGATTGAAATTACTGTGCTGTGAAAATTACTGTACAATATATGCATACAGTATTCTTAAAACACTAAACAGATAAAATACTGCATGCATTTTCTTGACTCGCAAATAATCACAGCAAAATTAGTCCTATCTTTAATGTCCAAAGTTTGAAAGATAGCTAAAGTGCTAAATAATTTGATCTTCACAATACTTTTAAACCACACAAACTAGCAACTGATGCTTTCTTGTAAGGCTAAAATCCATCCTTGGACATATCCTGGAGAGTGGTTTATGACTGCAGGTAAGCCTAAAACATACAGACAAAAACTGCTGGCATGTGATCTGAAGAACATGACGGTCATCATCATCATAAATCAGGATTGGCAGGCCACATGCCAGACATTTCTTTGGATAAAATTAGATGGAAGAAAACTACAATACTACATTGAAGCCATTACAAGCCTGGTAATGGCTTCTGTTTTTAGTCAGCATCAGCAATGTAATAATCCCTGAACATGTACAGCTGCATTACTTCATGTAAAAGTTGGAAGATAATAATTTTGAAAACATATTCAGATGCATTCAGGATACCACAAGATGCAGTTCTTTTCTCCATTACAATTCTTTTGGTTTACATGCCTTGTGTGATAAAAATTTTTCTGAGAATGATGGTTTTAAATACACTGAAATATCAGTGGGCTTCGATTTATATTTCAGTGCATAGGCTTCCGTGGAGATAGGACATTCAAGGATTTTTTTTTTCTTCCCAGTATTTTTACACAAAAATAAAGTATCACAAAGGGGAAAAAACTATTTTTATTATTTTTTCAACTAGTTTCACTTCATCAGGATAATTACATGAATAAACTAAAAAACAAGTAATAACAGTTAACAACCCCTGGCAAAAATATTTGAACATGAATAACTATGGAAAGTATGCATTAGCTATGCTTTGGCTGTTCATTCGTGGATTGCTGTATATTACTGGTAGATACAAGTGTATAATGATGAATTAGTGAAGGCTCCGTGCAGTTAGCCTAGTGGCTGTGCGCTTCGCAACCATATGCCTGGGGAAGGAGTGTCCTAGGTTCGATTCCCGTCGCCAACGTGAGGAGCTTAAGGATCTTCCTCAGCCATAACCAAGTTAGCCGGTCTTGGGCGTGGACAGCAGGGTTTTCCCCAAGTTTATCTGGGGTTTTTCATCCCGCAAGAAGGCAAACCGGCCCCGTGAACACACATGGATCTACAGCCATAAATACTTAACCCCCCCATGAGGGGGCTCAACTCGCCCCAATAGGGACAGGGGAGAAAAAGGGAGGAAACTCCATACGAATAAATAAATAGTGAAGGCTGAACTTGAGATGAAATCCTTTTTTTTGTTGTTGCACTGTAGAAGATGTTTCATCATTTCAACTGATTCTATGTCTTGAGAGAAAATGATAATCCATGTGGAGCATTTTTGTTTGCCATACTACAGGATGTTTTATTTCAGTTGTATGTACTGACAGTCAAGTAGTATGAGATGATTTTACATCAAGTTTGGTCTTCCCTAATTCATTCATCATGACACACTCGTATCTAAAGAAAAAATTTAATAAATTTTGGAAGCACATAAGGTAAGGAGCTGAATTTTATAGTCTGACTGATATTGTTCTGATTTATTCACATGAGCTTCATTTTAAGTCTGGTTTATATATTGCCTTTTTTATTTCATTCTGCTATTGAATTGCTTGATAGAGCTGCCCATATGTAATTAAGTTCTAGGCCTTGTTTCTTCTTGTACTGCATATAAGTGAGAATCGTTTTGACTACTGCTAGATTACAAAATTTTCTCTTGCTAAACCAGATTTATTTGCCCATTTTCTTATACATCTTTGATATTTTCATGCATTCTTGATTTCTCCCAAGCATTCTATCCTACTACTCTGCAGATCCTGTGTATCCTAAAGTTGCTTTCTGATTAAATTATAAATGAAACTTTTAAGGATAACTGTGGTTCAGATATATATATAGAAACACCTAAACTCAAATTATTATTTATTGACTATTTCATCAAATATTTTAGAAATATCCATCTGCTGTGAAATAAAGACAACAAGCCAGTGTAATTAAGAATGTGTAATGGTCTGCAACTATTAAGATAGAGATGATGTGTATAACAGAAAGGAAGATAAAATGAAACTTAGCATGTGAAAGCTAGTGGTAGAGATTAAAAAAAGATAACTAATTACAGCTACTTAAAATCAGAATCTGCCACATATTCATTCATTTCATTTCAAGTTATTCAGTCCAATTCCATACAGCCTCAGAACTTTTCTTGAAGAAAGCATTCATGTGTAAAATGGTATCTGTGCCATGTTGAGCTATACATACATATGTGTGTGTAGTTCAGTTAACTAATCCTCTTCTCAGAACATCTGATTTGCGCAAAGTGTGAGACAAGCACAGGTAACCTGATACACACCAAGTAAAGAAAGGGACAGCAGCTTGATGTTCATGATGGATGAAAATCCCAAAAATTGTTATAATATATGAAGATGAAGGAAGCTGAAAATTCTTCATTTTGGCAGACAAACACAGGAGTGTCCCAATTACATGTATGCTATATATATATATAAATGACAGAATGATCATTGACTCGGTTAACATACATAGTTTTATGAAAAAGTTGAATGACTAGAATGACTGTCTATGTTGTTCATAGTCTTTTAACCCTCAATGTTTAGTGTTTTTTCTTTTATAATGTCACCTGAAGAAGGCTGTTACAGGCCGAAACTAGTAGTGTGTTTATATTAAAACCTTTTTAATTAAATCTTGGTTCTAGTCATTCAATTTTTTCATAAATATATATATATATATAAATTTATTTATTATTTTTTTAATAAATAAATTAGAATCCTACTCAAACACCTGAAATGTACAAAGTTAGAAATATTTCTCAGTGGAAATCATACAAGAAAAAGGGCTGTTAATTAGAGCAAATATGCAAGGTACTGCATATGAGTGATCATTCATTTCTGGTACCCTGCACTTTTGCTCTTGTGCCTGGTACAATAAATGAGTGCAGCTCATGCTTGTTTATTAATAGACAGCTGCTGGTTTGAATAACTTGTCTCTGCTGTTTAGCACATCACTCATAACTTAAATGCACTAGTTTCTTTCTACTAAATATGATATGCATTATTGGGAGGTACAGAAGCTAATTCACCATTCCACCACCTGTATAACTTATACTTGAAAGATTCTGTTCTAGTATGAACTTACATTAATTCATGTTACAAATTGTCTGATTTTTATCCAAGGAATATAATAAATCAGCATGTTTACAATAAAAGATAAATTTAGTGTATGATGAATGAAGGGAGAGAAGTATGAGCACAGACACAGTAATTTATTAGGTAACTTTCTTTCACCTTCTGTACTTTTAGAATACTCTTTATACTCTTGTTTTCACACACAAAAAAAAAAAAAACCCTTTCAGAACTACTTCCAGGAAAGATGTCTGCAAACTGTTACTTTGCAGAAAAACTGTTAGGGAAAGAAGTCTCAGATAAGAGTGTAAAGGGGAAGTCTTTAAATTTTATGCTAGCAATAATAACAATAGTAAAACTTCTTTTTTGTTATTCTTTTATATTATACTGTTTCACTGTGCCTCCTGAAAATATAATTTTCAGGAGGCATCTTATTTATGTTGTTTATTAAATGCTAAACATCATCGTGAATAAGAATTGTGAAATTTTGTTTGATATAATCTCATTATTATTATTATTGAGTCAAAATTTAAATTACTTCATGGGATGTTCTTGTTGCTCTCACATTTTTGAAGTAATATATAATTACATTAAAAAGACAAATCATCACTTTAGTGTGCAATAGAGGAACTTGCTTGAGTAAAATATCTTGCAGGTGATTGTTCATTGTGAATGAAAATTTTAATAGGAATTCTGCCAATAAAGAAATACACTGGTTTCCACAAATTAAGGAATAAAGAGAAAAACACTGTAACTCAAAAATTTTTCAATGAATTTTTATGCAGTTCAGTGAAAAGACTGTATAAAATGTGAAAAATAGAAATTAGTTGACAGACAGAAAAGGGATGATATGATTGAGACATACAAATTACTGAAGGATTTTTAGAAGACTAATACAGAGGAAAGTTTTCAGAACAACCCATACATGATACTAATGTACTATAGGTTGATCTACCAACCTCTCATGTATGAGTTCAATATAAGAACATGTCTGGCAGTGGGAGAACTAGGGTCCATCCTTGGAAATTGAGCAATAGTGTAGTTAGCAGGGGTGTCAGGACTAAATCTTTTGCTTGGAGAGTGGTGAATGTGTGGAATAGGTTGTCAGAGTCTGCTGTGGGTGCCATGACTGTGAATGAGTTCAAAGCAAGGTATTATAGTTATTGCATGAATGTTGGATAGTGCTTGGTATGATGTTTAGGGCATTTTACTGATGTACCATAATTAAGACTCAGCTACTTTATTGAAGAAGGAAGCAGTTTTGAGTTTGAAATTTCTGATTAAATGTGTGAAATTTTATTTAAAAGAATGCCTAAAAATGCTTCTTCTCTAATATAGTTTGAATTTAAAGATTAAAACTTTTATCAGTTTTTTAAGAGCTGATTTCATGTTTTTTTCTGTGATACTTGTTTTTTTTACTGATACCACATATTTTTCACAAGATGAAAATGGCCAAAACCAAACTGATGGTGGTAGAGGTGACGACAAGTATGTGAACGGAGATATTCAAGATAGTGGACAAGGTGATCAGGATGAGACAATGGATGATGAAGGTACTATTTGTTTAATTATGTTAACCATATGTGTGTAATTTAGTGTATAAATAAAATTTTTTGCAGTTAATTGAATAATGCTACTGATCCATTTTATTATTGTGAATTCCATGTATAAATTTGAGTGATTTTCTGAAATGGAATACAGTTTAAAATAAATGAAAATTCCTAAATAAAAGGTATTTGCAACTCAGCATTTATTGAACATTTTGAGCATTAGGTAAGGAAAATAGTTTAAAAAGTGTACTCTCACACACCATTAATTTTTGTTTAAAGACATTGAAAATAAGTTAATTGTGAAATAACTTATAAAATTATTAAAAAATAATTACTTATTAAAGTAAAATTTTTCAAAATTGTATATATTACACATACCATACTTGTTACAAAAAATATTTTTCAATACAATTTTTATGTAATGTCAAAATACTGTACCTTCGTATTATTACAGTAAATAAGTACACTGCTTGGAAAGAAGTCAACAGACATCGCCATTGGCAAGCTGCATTGTGCCATTTAATCAGTTGTGTTTGTAGCTGATATAAATTGGAGGAATATGATGCTTACAAGTCAGTGCAATTGTGTCTGGGTGAAATGGCTGCAAAAAGGAAACTGACTGAGTTTGAAAGAGGCATTATGATAGGATGCCACATTGCAGCCCTATCTATTTGGCAAATTTTTGACATGTTAGGCCATCCTAGGTCAAAATCAGTGATACCATACTGAGATGGAAGCCCAGGGATTCAACTACAAGTGCTACAAATGATAGTATGTAAAAACCGTCAACATGTAGGCTGACGTGTTGAATGCAGTGTTCTGGGTATCGACTAGAACATGAATCTGCACAAAAACAGAGAGTCACAACATTAGTTATCATTGTAGGCAAGCAAGCTGCACGTTACCTGAACCAGCGTTGTCTTCAGTGATGCAAAGAGCTTGTACAGCAGGATGTGGAAGCTTGGAAAGCTAAGTTATGGAGCAGCAAATCACACTACACTCTCTCTCTCTCTCTCTCTACCGAGCAGATGGACAGGTGTGGGTGTGGTGGATGTCCAGTGAACTTCTCTTACCAGGTTGCGTGATCCCAACTAGGAGATGGTGGTGTGATGGTATGGTCTTGTTTTTCCTAGTTTGGCCTCGGACCTCTGTTTGTAGTGCCATGAACATTGAACTCAGAGAGGTATCTAAACATTCTGGACAATGCAATGCTTGCTACTTTGTGGCATTTCTACAGAACTGACCATTGTCTCTTTCAGCAAGACGATATACCGTGTCATAAGGCTGCTTCCCAGAGCCCTGATCCCAATCCTATTGAATATTTGTGGGATAAATTGGAGCATTGGGTGAAATCAAGGGACATCTGCCCCATAATAGCCCAGGACCTCATTACATGCTTACAGGAAAAATGATCCGAAATTCCCATTGTCACTATTGTATGCTTGTGGAAAGTGTGCCCTACAGGATTGCTGCAGTCATTTTTCCTCAAACTATGGTGTACATTGGTTGAAGTATAAGCATTACTTTAATAAATTAGAATTAAATTAGATTAAAATTAAATCAAAAGATATAGAACTTGACATTTCACTAGATTTTTACAGTTCACATTATTACAGCTATTCTTGTAAATTGTGTGATCAGTAGTTAAATACTTGCATCCTAAGGATGGTTATCGCTGTTGCACTTGGAGAGGAATGACCTTGAATAGCAAACCGAAATTGATCAGTATTCTGCATGTAGTACAAATTATCATATTCTTGATAATTACTTCTCATCTTTTTACTTGTGTTACCAGAATGTTTAATGTTTCTGTAACTCTCAAGAAAGAGTATTTTGGATTGGAATTTTGTTCTTTGCAATCATTTAATACTGTACTGAGTGACAGTGATCATCTTGAAACATCTTAGTAAATAAATATGACAGGATGAAATTACCAATAATGTGATGATCATTATTACTGATTATAAATAAGTAAATTACAAGTTATAACTCACCATCCAAGAGCACTTCTCCAAAGAAGCTAATCACTGCACAACAGTTTTGCACGTCTCTTGAAAACATGTTTTACTGCTCATCATCCCATTATAAACAAACCATTATTGCATAGCTGTTATTGGGTCAGTGTGTATTGGTGTGTGTAAATTGTTGATGATGATAGTTGTAAAAATCGATAAAATCTAGTGAGCTGTATACTATTTAATCTGTTATTAAATTAATCTTATCACTTAATTTGTTTAAGTGATTCAAATTCATAGTCACTGTAAAGAGTCTGTCCTGCAAGCTTAAGTTTGCATTGAGTGCATTCTTTTTTAAGCTAAAGACTCATTTATTTATTATTATTTTATTTTATTTTTTTAAACTAATTTTTATCTATAGCAAAATGATAAACCCTCTTATTGGCATGACTGCCTTCTGGCTTTCAATGAAATTTGTTAACAAAATTTTAATTATAGTTAAAAAAATGTTTCCCCATTTAGTCATTTCAATAAGACTACATATTTTAAGATTTACTTATGTATTTTATTAAATAATAAATTTTTACTTGTTTCACTGTAATGTTTTCAGAGAGTTAACAAGACTAGAAAAATGCATAATAAAAACTCTGGGAACCTCTAACAAACCGCCACTTTCCAAAATAGTATTTAAGAATTTCCACAGAGACACTCATTGTGGGTGGTCAAACTCCCACAGTCCATAATAACTATCTTACTTGGCCTTGAAAGCATTCTGCATTGGAGCATTTATTATCCACTCTTGCAATGCATTCCACTCATTTTATACTTGCCATGAAAAGAGGGAAAAAAAATTCTCCTTTACACTTCCATATATGACCTTTGTACAGTTTCTAGTGATGACTTCTTATTATTTCATTACCTATTACTCTGTGTAATAATTTCCCTATATATCTATAGGCTCCTCTCACCATATGAATCAATTATATCATCTCTCCTGTCTTCCAGGTTCTGTTTACCACATTTCCATAATCTGTTTTCATAATAAACATTCCATATTTCTGAGATTTAGTTATTTTCCTCTGCTCTCTTACTCTAATGCTTCCTCATCACCCATTTAACCAGCTCACCAGATCTCTTCACAGAAATCCAATCATGTCTTGATCAGTGCCTTATACAGTGAAACAGTTCCTAATCCCTGCTTGTCAGGATTCTTTTATTATAGCAGGCAATTTTTTGGGTAACCACTGCAACTTGCACTTTTTCTCCTGAATATCAGCTCCCTTGCCTCCTTCAATCATATTGCCTTGAGCAAAGTTCCTCTAGTATAATAAACGTGATTTATTTTTTCTGACCGAAGGGGATAACTTTATACTTAGTAACATTGAAGCATTGTCCCTGTTCTTCAGCCAAAGCACCAACATATTCAAATCCTCTTGCAACATAATATTAGAACTTCCTGACATTGCTCTTCCTAATTAAGCATTGTCAGCAAACAACTGAATATATTTTCAAGCCTTGATCTGTATTATTGATACTGTATTCACTTATGTATAATATGTATTCACTTATGTAATTTGCCCTTTTAAGCTTTGGCACTGTATTGTGCAAATTCAATATGGACTTAGTATGTTTTTATTTATTATACTTTTTTTTATTAGGGATGACAATTCATTAAAGCAAAAAAAAAAAAAAAAAAAAAATACAAGTTTTACAAATTTTAATGTTGTAATAAAATCTAAAAACCAATATAGATATTAAAACATACTAACAAAGAGCATTTATTGCTTTTAAAGTTGTTCAACTGTTCTCTATCTCCATAATATTCTGGTCATCTTCTGGTAGTTTTGGGCAATACTAGTGGATATTACAATAATGGATGGATATTTGATTTCATTTCATAAAATTTGAAATGTCAATCTTTTGTCCTCCTCCAAACTGTAGACCCAGTTTAACTCCTTGAACCTGTGAATATTCATTTTCTGCTACCATATCTTAGCTTGAATATGAATTGCCACTGTTCACGTCGAGATTCCTTGTTTTATTTTGTATATGATCCACTCAATGAGAATTTTCTGCATCTGGATATTGAGTTACTATTCTTTGAATAGCGTATTTTCTTATGGTTGGCTCTTTCAGGATATTTCTGTTTCTCCAGAGATGAATGTTGGTTTCCTTGATACTGAATTCTGAACTGCTATCCTGTTACCATTGGATGAAGCTGAGTTTGTTTCTTTCTGTACATGATTCTAACTGCTGTCCCATGGTGGCAGTATATGTTACCATTTGACCAATGGTATTCAGATTTGCAGTAATTCGAAATTTGAATCTCAAATCTTGTATAGTAATTTTAACAACTTCATAACATTTGTTTGCTAACAGCTTGTTAACAAACAAAATGTAATGAAGTTGTTAAAATTACTATACAAGATTTGAGATTCAAATTTCGAATTACTGCAAATCTGAATACCATCAGTCAAATGTAACAATCTATACTGTCACCATGGGACAGCAGTTAGAATCATGTACAGTAATCATTGTATAGTAATTTTAACAGCTTGTTAACAAACAAAATGTTTAGTATCCATTTTGACTGGCTAACGTCTCATGAAAAATATGTTTATATGGGACGGCTGACAAACTGTCTTGCAAAAATTGCATATTACGTTGAAGTCTCCCAGGAATTACACTTGCTATATAGCAAATAGGGCCAATTCAGTTTTCCTGCTTGGTAAACCATCTCTAGTTCACTGTATCTAGGTGACAGTGCTTGTGACTGAGTAACATCCTTTAGTGTTAATTAAATTGACATTTTTTATTTTTACTTCCGTTATGTTTTTTAATGACAATTTCACCATTTTCTTGAAAATTTTCAGATTTTGTGGATAATATGCATCCAGTTTTTGAACTCCTTAGGGAAGTAACGTGCACATTATACATAAGGTGAGGATTATATATAAATGAAAACACCAGTGGTCTTGGAAAAGAACCCTGGTTCCTATCAGTCAGCTATTCCTATAACCAAGCTACCAATTAATTGCCCATCATGCACGAATTCAACAGTAGTTAATTTTTGGTACTTTTATCAAACCCTTCAGCACAGTCCAGAAAAATGACTGTGTAAGCATCTCCTATATGCAATACACTAGTCACCCTGTTATAAAATATAACAAAGTTATTGAAGCAAAGCGAGACTTCTGCTTAACAAACCCATGCTGCTCTCTTGAAGGATTTCCAATCTCATGAATCTGTGTTTGTATTCTCTCTCTCTCTCTCTCTAACCAGCTTCTCTAACATCTTCACCATATACATACTGGCCTATAGTTATGAACACTATTGACTTTGGAAGTGATCACTATTTAGTCTTGAGCAGGATAAAATTGAATTTCATATTGAAAAGAATAACATGTAAGAAAGTTTTAAAGCGAATAAAAGTTGAGCAGCTCTCAGATATGAACTGTAGACTAAAATACACAAAGATTATTGAAGAAAAAATGAAAGAGTTTGAGAACAGGAACCAAACCTTGGAGATTCAGTGGCAAACCTTGAAGAAAACACTGATTGATTCAGCCAGATAGGCATGTGGTGAGGTTGTCTGCAAGGATAGAAAAATCAGAACTCCATGGTGGACACAGGAAGTAAAAGAGGCAGTGAAGGAAAAGAAAAAAGCATATCAAAAATTCCTGGCAAATAAGTAAGCTGGTGCTCTTAGAGAATACAGAGACAAATGTAAGAAAGCTAAACACTGTGTAAAACAAGCTAAAGAAAAGTTATGGGAGGACTTTGGCAAGAATATAGAAAATAAATATCAAGAAGGTGGCAAAATATTCTAGAGGTTGTTGAAGAAGCTCAGAAATGGATGAAGAGAGCTGTGAAAGGAATTGGAGATGATAAAGGTGACATGAAAACTGGAGAAAAAGATATCCTTGAAGTATGGAGTAATTACTTTGAAAAATTGCTAAATGAAACAAGCAGTGATAGCACAATAGTAAAAAAACACTCAACAGGCATACAGTCAGGAATACATATCCATACTTGAAGTAGAAAAAGCCATCAAAGGCTTGAAATGTGGAAAGGCAGCAGGAGTAGATGATATTCGACCAGAAATGCTGAAGTATTGCGGTATAAGTCTTACAGTGACTGCACTGCATAGTTAAGGAGGTGTGGACACAGGGACGAATTCCCGATGATTGGTGTAAAGCTCTCATAGTACCCATATATAAAAAGGGAAATAAAACTGAATGTGAGAATTATAGAGGTATTTTCCTACTGAGTGTACCTGGTAAGATTTATGCTAGTATACTTTAGACGGTTGAGAAGAATTCTGGAAGAAAAGCTCGGCTAAGAACAAGCTGGATTCAGGCCAAATAGAGGCTGTCAGGATTAGATCTTCACTTTACGACAAATAGTCAATAAATCATGGGAATATAACAAAGATCTGTATTTTAGTTTTGTCGATCTGAAAAAGGAATATGACAAGGTGCCAAGAGAGAAGCTATTCAATATGCTACAGTTATATGGTGTCAATGGGGGCATTATATCAATCAATATTTAGTCTGTATTTGAGTTGTAAGTTGGCAGTTAGGATTGAAGGAAGTACAGGAAGATGGTTTAATGTTAAATTTGGTGTGAGACAAGGATGTACATTATCCCCTCTGTTATTCATTAGCTATATGAATCATATGAAGGAAAGTGGTATTAAACCTGATATCAAAATTGGAGATGTTAATGTCAGCTCTTTGCTTTATGCAGATGATGTTATACTTCTAAATAAATCTGCTACAAGTCTGCAAGATTCCCTGACTAAATTGAGTAACTCTTGTAATAGATATGGTATGAAGGTCAGCGATACAAAGACAATGAAAATAGGCAGAATCATTGAAAATGTCAACTGCGTTGTGAATGGAGAACCTGTGGAACAAGTAAAACATTTCAGCTACTTAGGCATGATTTTTAGTTAAGATGGTAAATTAAATATGGAAATAGACAACAGAATCAACAAAGCTGGTATGGTAGGAAGTCAATTGAATAAATTCATATGGAATAAGAGAGAAATTAGTAAGAACACTAAATTAGCTGTATACAAGACAGTGTTCGAACCAGTTTTAACTTATGAATCTGAGAGCTGGGGCAGAAGTGAAGCACTTAACCAAAGACTAGAGACTACAGATATGAGAGTCCTGAGAAAGATTAGAGGCGCGAACAGATGGCATCAATGGCAATATCATATTAAAAACAAGGACATTAGGAAAGAACTTGACATTGTCAACATCCAGGAATGCGTTAGCAGAGCTAATCTTAGGTGGTATGGTCACTTAAACAGAATGGGTGAGGAAAGATTAGCAAAACAAGTGTTCTCCTCCAGTTTGGCAGGAAAACGACCCAGAGGAAGACCAAGATATAGATGGATTGATATGGTACAAAGTGGTTTAAATGATAGAAATATAAGATCTGATAATGTTGGAGTCTTGACAAGTAACAGACTGATTTGGAGGAAAATTGTAGATAGGAAGTTAGTAATGATATAAATTTTTCATGTAGTACTATCATATCCTGTATACCCCTTGAGGGCTTGGCAGGAATTTGATGATGATGATGTCAGTTCTTTTACATGTTTCCTTAATATATGTGGCAATATCCTCATTCAGTCACACACAGCCTTATGAACATTAAGGTTAATAAAAATTCAAAAACACTTATCATTCTTGAAATGTCGATCCTTTGTTCTCCTTCCTATTGTTATTAAATACTACTCCTAACTCCCCTGCCTCTCTTCTACATGATATACACTAATGAAATATTAAATGAACATTTCTGCTCTGTGCTTAGCAGATGTGACTTGTTTTCCATATCTATGCTTTCTTCTACTGTCAACATAATTGTAGAATTCTGTAGAGTTTTACTTTACTATTTTACCCAGTCTTTTTTCAAATGCCAATTTCTCTTCCCTTACTACACTTTTCATCACCTTCCTTGTCTGCACCCTATACACCTCATGCTGTTGATGGGTGTCCTCTTCTTTATACCTCCTCCATAACATCCTCTGAATCTTAAGAATACAATCTAACATTGCATAAGTAATTCATTCCAGACCAAATCTCAGTTACTGCTGATTTCTGTCCCTTTCAGTTGATCAAGTCACTACACAATTTATCATAATCCCCCCCCCCCCCCCAATCTATAATTCTACACAACTGTTTTGTGAAGCTTCTACCTGCCCAGCCACTTCCCACATTCAAACCACATGATCCTTTCTCCCAGTTGGTGGTATCATGGTAACATCTTCTGTTATCACTGTATGGGACAATATCGTTAAATCCAACACTTGTGTCCCATGTATCACTTCAAATTCATGTTAGAGGCAAAATTCATGTTAGAGGCTTAATGAAGTAAAATAGCTGAGAAAGGGTTAAAAAATATTCAATATTTTCGTTTGTCACTGAAACATAATCAGGGAATACAATATGAGACTTGTAACACATACATACAGGCAACACAAAACTAAATGAAACAGATGGACTACAGGCTAGAGTCCTAACTAGGTGGGGGTGCCATCTGTAAGCACCTGTTGGTAGCCCAGGATAGTAACTAAGATCTTGAGATATTAGTGTTTCCCCTGTTTTGGAAAGTTTAATGCAACCATATTTATTTAAATTAGGCTGATTTCTGAGAGCAGCTTCAGATTCCAAAAATATTCTTGATCATATAAATTTACTTTGATGGAGCATGGTGGTCTTTTTCCAGCTGATTTGTGAGCCATAACTAAAGCATGGTCTACAGTTCACTATGGAAATAAAGTAATAAGTCTGCCCTTCATAGATACCCTAGTTACAAGGAGACCAGGTAGATCCTTAGCCTTCACTGTCTATAGAAAATCCATTCACCACACATAAGGGTGAGTCACCCCCCCCCCCCCAAAAAAAAGTACTGCATTATCAAAACCCAGGGCAGGGCAGAATTGATTTACTCTAATAACACTGCACTCACTATTGAACTTAGCCATATACAAAACATCTTTTTCAGCCAGTGGTTACACTTCCCACCACATAATGTGTGGAATGAGTTCGATGGGCGAAAGGACTTATATAAGATGGATGGGTTACATTTGAATGGAGTTGGTGTACGGAGACTTGAAAGAGTGTTGATGAATGATGTGGAAGTGGATGTACAGACTCAGGGAAACTAGATTTATTAAGAGGGGGGGAGTAGATATGCAGACTTTAGGGGGGGAAGTTAAGTGTATGAATGAGTATATTATGCCCGGGCGAGTACGACGGACAACAAATCAGAATGGGATAATTAGTATAAGGAATCAAAGTAGGGATGGGACAAATGGGCTTCTGCGATTCATGTACACTAATGCCAGGAGTATTAGGAACAAGAAGGAAGAGTTTTTGGCCATGGTTGGCACTTCCAGGCCACAGGTTGTCGGTATTAGTGAAACATGGCTGACAGAAGATGATAAAGCTAGTGGGATTGAATGCGATGGGTATAGCGTGTTCAGGAGTGACAGGGTGAATAAAAAGGGGGGAGGAGTGTTATTGATGATAGCTGATGAGCTTCAGCCAAGGAGTATAGAAGTTGAACTGCAGGATGGGGAAAAAAGCACATTTGAGGCTGTTTGGTGTGAGATACAATCTAGCAGAACAAAATATACAATTGGGTGCTGCTATAGACCGGGTGATGGAGTGGATGGTGGGAATAGTATGCATAAGCAAATAGAAGAAATGAATGGAAGGAGGGTAATTATTATGGGTGATTTCAATTATGGTAATATTGACTGGAAAGAGGAGAGGGCACATGGGAGGAAGGAATTGGATTTTATGCAGTTATTAAGGGACAACTATCTACGGCAACATGTATTGGAAAATACCAGGGGGCAGAGAGTGCTGGACCTAGTAATTGCAACTGAGAATGTGGCTGTAACGAACATGACCTTGTTGCCACCAATTGGTGAGAGTGACCATAAGGTCATGACTTGGGAGGTGGCTAAAGGAGTCGAATTTACAATTAAGACAGGGTATATGTGGAATTACCGGGCTGGTAAGTATGACAAGCTTAGGTGTGTGCTTGGCTCAATGCCATGGCATGTAAAACTGCAAGGGCTGGATGTTGATGGTGCATGGGAGGTGGTCAAGAACTGTTTGCAGGAGGCAATGGTTGACTGTATACCAAGAGTCCGAATAATAAATCAGGTAGGGGTTAAATGGATGAATAACACTATTAAGCTTGAGCTGCAAAAAAAGAAACAATTGTGGAGGGAATTTAAGGAGAAGGGTGACCATCAGGTGCATGAACAGTATAAAGCTCAGGCCAGGATGGTAACAAGGGTGGTAAGAAAAGCAAAAGCAGACTACGAAAGGAAATTGGCCATGCAGGCTAAAGAGAATCCCAAACAGTTTTTTCAATATGTTGCAAGTAAAAGGAAAAATGCTCATGGTAGAATGATCTTAAAAAATGCTGAGGGTAGGGAGGTAACTGAATCAGTCGATGTTGTGGAATTACTGAGCGAACACTTTGCAAGAGTATATCATCCAGGTGGTGGCTTTGCGGAAATGGAGGAACCAACAGCTTATACTGGAATTGTGATGAATGAGGTAGAGGTAACTAGTCTATTACAGAACCTCAATGTCAATACATCTGTGGGATTGGATGGTATACCAGCTCGTGTCGTACGTGAAGCGGCCAAAGAATTGTCAGTGCCCTTGACCATTATGTTTAATTTGAGCCTCAGGACTGGGTCAGTCCCAAGGGGGTGGAAAGAGGGGAAAATAGTTCCACTGCACAAAGGTGGTTCCAAGGCTGCTGTTGAAAATTACCGGCCAATCAGCATAACAGGAATCATTATCAAGGTCTTAGAGAAAATAGTCAAGAGGAAAATACAAGATTGGATAGAAGAAAATGGGATACTGTATCGGGGACAGCATGGTTTTGTGAAGGGTAGGTCATGCCTCAGTAACTTGCTCACGTATTATAACACAGTGACGGCTGAACTGGATAAGGGTAATGGGTTTACAGTGATTCTGCTGGACCTTGCTAAGGCCTTTGACAGGATACCACATGGAATTCTAATCAGTAAATTGCAGCATATGGGAATGGACATAGGGTTGGTGAGATGGATAGGAGGGTGGTTGACGGAGAGATATCAGAGAGTGGTTTACTCAGGAGTAGAGTCCACAAGACGGCCTGTGACTAGTGGTGTACCACAAGGATCTGTTCTTGGACCACTGCTGTTTAATTTGTTCATAAATGATATAGGAAAGGATCTGAGAGGAACAGTTCATTTGTTTGCTGATGATGCGAAGTTGGGTAGGGCAATAGTGAATGCAGATGACGTCAAAATTTTGCAGGATGATTTGGATAGATTGGAGGTCTGGGCTAGGGAGAATGGATGTCAATTTAATGTGGCAAAATGTAAGGTTATGCATTTTGGGGTGAAAAGATGGGAGGCAGTTTACTGCATTGGTGGAACCGTGCTCCAGGAAATTGATGAGGCACGAGATTTAGGAGTGTTGGTGGATAAGGAATTGAAATTTAGGGGACACATTGCAAAAGTGGCCAAATCAGCTCATCAAATCACTTGGTTGCTGAAGAATACGTTGACAAGCAGAGACAAGCAGGTTATTGTTCCTCTGTATCGAGCCTTGATAAGACCTCATCTCGACTACTGTGCTCAGATTTGGTCACCTAGGTTTCTTCTTGATGGGGAGGAGGTGGAGAGGATCCAGAGGCGAGTGACCAAGATGATAGCAGGTCTGTGGAATGAACCGTATGAGAACAGGTTGAGGATTTGTGGGTTGCAAAAATTGGTTGATAGGCGGAGGAGGGGAGATATGATTGAGACATTCAAATTACTGAAGGGTTTCTATAAAATTAATTCAGAAGATATTTTTGAGAACAGGGCTGGTTGTGGGAGGACTAGGGGACATCCATGGAAACTGGGCAAAAGTGTGGTTAGTAAAGGTGTTAGAGCTGGGTTCTTTACTTTTAGAGTAGTGAATGAGTGGAATGCGCTCCCTGAGTCTGTGGTGGATGCTGTGACAGTGAATGAGTTTAAGGCGAGGTATGATAGATACTGTATGAATGTCGAATAGTTGTGATGAATATGATTTGGGGCCTCCCTCGATGAGTCTAATGACTCCCTGGAGTTGCCCGTAATAATAATAATAATAATAATAACAATAATAAAAAGAATATTAACATCTCATAGCCACCCACCTCTCTATAACCTCTGGATTTTCGTAAGGTCTACCAGGTACCCTGCAGTTGCAAACTTTCCTGTTGTGGCTAAACAGGCAAGACAACCAACATTAGGGTACTTATTTATTTATTTATCATATGATGTACAGGTCTCAGGATATTACATAAAACAGCATAAAAACAATTGTAAAAATCATATTAAAAGGAGTACAATAGGTTGAAATGATTAAACATCAAAATTAAGAATCAGGAGTCAGAGGTTAATCCTTAAATCCCAGATCCACTCCAAGGATTCTGGGGTCAGTTTAAAAAAGTCCTCTTTAGTACCTGAGAATGAGTAGAGAGGGCACACAAGCAAAATGTGATTGATAGTCTGGATCCCTTTTCTACATTCACAGTTTGGAGTATTGGACCAGTTCCATTCATTTATGCAAGAGATGCTTACATGTCCTGTTCTGATCCGCATTAAAGTGGTCGATACATGTCTAGGGAGATTGAAGTCCTCCAGACGAGATGCTGGATTTGGAAGTACATTGAAGCCAATACTCGCCCCATGACTCGCATAGGTTGAAATTCTGGTCGTTCATTTGTATTGCACTCCTCCAGGCAGGGCATCTGGATTTCAGTCTTTGTGAAGTATGTAAGGAAATGTCTAGGTGGATAGGCAAGGGAACTATTTCCAATTATTTTTGTCCATAATTTGCTTAAGGCTTAGTTCCTGCAAAGTGAGAGAGGAGCTATATTACTGAGAGTTGGGAGCCAGTAGCCACTGGAGCACCATGACTACATATGTTTCCACCACTACAGTAGCTCAGATTCAGCAGACTATGCCTTGGATACCTGCCACAATATCTGCTGTAAAAAAAGCCACATTATTCATTCAAAAGAAATTTCAGTTTGAGAGCTTTTCCTTGAATCTGCTTTTGCTCTCACTAACTATCCTAACCTCATCAAATATTGTTACATTAAAGTGCTTCTTATCTGGGGAACTCACCTGCAGAAAATCAGGCCAGTGACCAGGAACATTTGATCAAAGTCACTAGTGATGTAATTCAGGATTATAGGCCTCCTGTATTTCTCCTGTTCATCATACTCACTCACTTATGTAGTGCATATAATGCATATATTGATACTAGTGTATTATTCCCCTTACGATGCCAATTTAATTTTGGCAAAATATTGGAAATAATAAGTACATTTATTTAGTTTTTATATTATTTGTATTGTTAATTTCCTTAACATTGAGTAATAATCAGTGTATATGCTTGAATGCCAGAATTGAAAACTAATAGCCTAAAGATTTGCATGTTACTTTTTAATTTAATTTGTAAAAGAAAATTTGATGTTAACTCAGCAAGGAGAGTTTGGCCTGACTGCTTTTCTGTCGACAATGAAAAGGTTAATTATGTTAAACCAAAAATAACAGCTAATGTCTAAGTTTGCCTGTAATATTTAACCTACTTGAATTTCCTCATGGAAATATAATTGTACGTAACTTAAGCCTTGGGGAATCTTGGGCTAAATTTAAAAAAAAAAGGGAAAAAAAAAGAGGCAAATTCTTGCTTCCCAGTTATCTTGAAAATCAGACACTTTCAACCATTGTATCTTGGAGTTCTTGCCATATTTAAATTTTTATTGACTTGTTACAATTGCCTTATTTTTGTAGAAGTAGTTAAATTTTTTTAATATACACGATGGCTCCAACTTTGGTGCAAGTTGTTTTTGAGTAGTATTTAACATTTGTTTATTAGGTTTTTCTAACAAATATTTGCATAACTATTACAAAAATGTGCTTTAATTACTTTTCATTATTTGCAGGAAAAACATTTAGAATTGTTATGTATTGTGCACATAAATTTAATGAATGTTTCAGTAATGTATTAAAACTGATTATTTACAGATGAAGCAAGATCAGAAGCAACTTTCCGATTTGTAGTGCCTAATTTTAGTAAGCTTAGGGAGACGTTGCTCAGTTCTCCAACCTATGTTAGAAATCTTCCATGGTAATATAGTTTTTGTCTTTTTTATATATATATATATATATATCATGTAAAGTATGTTTATGTTCAATAAGAAATGAATTATAACAGTGTTCTTTCCCTCCCACCCAATCAGCAAGAATATTTTTTAAGGTTTGCATTTTTTTTGTGTTAACACATGCATGGCTGATTAGAGAACTTCCAGAAGTATTGGCAGGTTTGTAATTGGCTTCAAACAGTAATGCGTTTTGTCATCATGTATTACAAACTATTATCTGAACTATAATTACAAAAGAGTTTTAAGAAAGGCTATTTCATAGCTTTAGTTTAAAAGTTGTATGGGTTATTCTGAACTTCCTAAAGAATAAATGTAAACCACAACTGAGTATTTCAGAAATCAGGGAAAGGTCACAGTTTAATTTAGTAAAGAATAATTATTATACAGGAAAATTTTGAAATAGTTTTGAAAAATTTTATAGTTCAATTTTATGATTTTAGTATATATACTTAAAATATTGACATGTTCATAAGCTTGCAGGTTGTCTGTTTTAAACTGATCAAAGCTGTCACATATTTGATGTTTTTAATATATTTTTGAGAAATTTGTTCACCTTTCTAGGTGATATTTAGAGAGCAAGCAGATGGCATCAGTGGCAGAATTATTATATTAAAAATGAAAATATTAGAAAGGAACTCGGCATCATTAGTATTCAAGAACTAATCTTTGCTGGAATGGTCCTTTAATCAGAAAGGGAGAAAAAAATTGAAACAAAATAGAAGAGATCCTCTATGGGTTGGATTACCATAAAGTTAATTTTGAGAAGTCAGAATATAAGGTCTTAAAATAATAGTCTCCCAGATCTTTGGTAAACTAATACAACTATTCTTGTTGAGGTTAGGAGAGTGCTGATTTATAGCTGTTGCAGATTATAAAAATAGTCATCAAATAAAATAGCCAAAGTTCTCTGCAGATATGATCTCTCTGCTACCTTCATGCATTCTCCTAAAGATCAGCTGCATCCTCTTGAACATCTGAAGGGCACAAAAACTGTGTCTGTGATCATCTTTATGGCAAGTCAGAATTGGCAGACCATCTGGATGCTCCTTCACATAGAATCAAATGAATGAAAGCATCTTTATTACATAGTCATTATAGCTATGAGAGACTATTTTTAGAATCAGCTATGAAGCACTCTCCTAACCTCAACAAGTATGGTTACGTTAATTTACCAAAGATCTGGGAGACTGTTCTTTTACGATCTGATAGCCTGACTTCTTTAAATCAACTGTATGGTTATCTAACCCATACAGAGTGCTATCTAAGGACGTTAGTTCTGTTCAATTTATTGCTATGCCTATCACAGTTATAATTGCACTCTGATGATGCTGGTTAGAAAACCAGCAAAATATTAGTGACTTTAATAAATATATTTTTCCCCTTCTTTTCTTCTTCTTTCACTGCACGTTATTCCCACTTCCTATGCAGGGTCCACGTATTACTTAAATGTGATTACTTGTTAGTACCACTCCCAACCAAGCTGTTGCCTAGTCTGCCGCTGGAGGGGGATATATTTTTGGCTGTAGAAGCATATGTTCACGGGGCCGTTTGCCTGCTTGCGGGATGAAAAACGGCAGATAAACTGGCGGAAAAAACCCTACTGCCTGCTCACAAGACCGGCTAACTTGGCTATGCCCGAGGAAGATCCTCAAGTTCCTTATGTCTTCGATGGGAATAGAACCTGGGACACTCCTTCCCCAGGCATATGGTTGTGAAGTGCAAAGCCAGTAGGCTAACCATGCAGATCCTTTCCCCTTCTTTTGGTATTGTTTATACTGCCAAACATATTAGGGATCTGGATAGATTTAGTTAGTAATTTGTTGGAAAACTAAAATATGAGTCACAGAGTAACAAATAACATGAGTTTGGAAGAAAATTTTTGATAGGAAGCTGGTAATAATGTAATCTTAATCACATAATGTTTTGTCTTAGCTTTTCGCAAACCATTGAGGTTCTTTAGCTGTGGACTTCAAAACTGCAACCGTCTTGAGGATAAGGTGGTTGGCCCTATACCTCCCAATGTGTCCTATGTCTGTAGATGAGTGCGTTCATGGGCTAGGTTTGCCTGTTTTGGGGAACGAAAAAGCCAAGTTTTCAGGTGAAAATACCCCTAACTCCATATGAGACCAGCTAACTCTCCGTGAGTCGAAAGAGGCCAGATGAAGATTCCTCACGTCACTGACGGGAATCAAACCCAGGTCTTTCCAACCAAAGGACTTCGTCTATACTGACTGAGCTATGGAGGTTCTTTTAATTACATAATACTTTAATAATATCAGACTAAAGAAGGTGATATTTTGATAAATAAATGATGTTATCTTAACAATAGTGATTGTTAAGATAACATCATAATATAAACATGAAGATTACTTCAATTACAGACAATTTCAGCTACTTAGGAGTTTGAGAACATGAATCAAACCTGGAAACTCACTGGCCAAATTTGAAGATGACACTGATTGATTCAGCTGGATAAGTGAAGTGAAGTTGTTTGCATAGTCAAACAACTTCACTTATCATTATTATTCTGTACACCCCCCCCTGAAGGGGGTGTACAGAATAATAATGATAGTACTACATGAAAAAGTTACTCCTTTACTAACTTTCAATCATTAATTTTCCTCCAAATTTATCTATTATCTTCAATATTATTAGATCTTATATTTCTATCTTTTAAGGCACTTTTTACTGTATCAATCAATCTACATCTTGGGCTTCCTCTGGGACTTTTACCTGGCAAAGGACACTTGTTTTGTTAATCTTTCCTCTCTCCCATTCTGTTTTAAGTGACCATAATCACCTCAGATTAGCTTTACTAACACATTCCTGAATACTAACAATGGTGAGTTCTTTCCTAATATCCTTATTTTTTATTTGATACTGCCATTGATTCTATCTGTTTACTCCATTAATCTTTCTCAGAACTCTCATATCAGAGGTCTCCAGTCTTTGATCAAGTTTTATTTCTTACCCAGCTTTCAGATCCATAAGTTTGAACACTGTCTTGTATACAGCTAATTTGGTGTTTTAACTAATTTTTTTCTTATTCCATGTGAATTCATTCAGCTGACTTCCCACCATACCAACTTTACTAATTCTTTTGTCTATTTCCATTTTTAATTTTCCATCTTCACTAAAAACTGTGCCTAAATAGCTGAAATGTTTTACTTGTTCTGTAGGTTCACCATTCAGGATACATTTGATGTTTTTAATGTTTCTGCCTATTTTCATTGTCTTTGTCTTTTTATTGCTGATTTTAACACTAGTTATTCAATAGTAGTTATTTAACACAGTAGTTATTCAATTTAGTCAGGGAATGCTGACTTGTATTATATTTATTCAGAAGTATGAGATCATCTGCATAAAGTAAAGAGCTAAGATTAGCATCACCAATTTTGATATCAGATTTAATACCACTTTCCTTATAATGTGATCCATGTAGTTAATGAATAACAGTGGAGATAATGTGCACCCTTGTCGCACAGCTGCTTTTACCATGAACTATCTTCCTGTGCATTCTTCAATTCTAACTGCTGACTTACAGCTTAAATAGAGACTACATATTCCTCAATAATGTCCCATTAACACCATATAACTGTAGCATTTTGAAGTGCTTTTCTTGTCACCTTGTCATATGCCTTTTCCATATCAACAAAACTTAAATACTGATCCTTGTTATATTCCCCAGATTTGTTAGCCATTTGTCTTATAGTGAAAATCTGATTCTGGCAACTTCTGTTTTTTGGCCTGAATTTTCTTATTCAAACTTTCAAATTTTCTTAGCCATTTCTCAAGTATACTTAAGGAATTGGACAAAATGTAGGTGAAATGGGTTAAAGAAAGCTGATGTTCTCTTCATCAGCCTGAGTGTTTGGATCTAGAGAATGGAAACAGTAATCAAATCAGAGAAATTTAGGGTAAAAGTCATGGGGGGGGGGTTGTCCCATTTGGTAATTTATAATGGAAGAAGGCATGAGACTGAAAATGGCTGAGTCTCAGTTTCATAGTGAAGGAAATTTTGATGAGGTTATCTCAAATACCAAGAGAACTGGCAACTGTTATTGTATTAGTAAGGATAGCTTGTTAAACAGAGGTAGTAAGGTGTTGCATGATGAAGAAGGTGATCTGATATTCTGATGTATAATGGACTGTATGTTAAGTTAGCGTGAATGGCAAATATGGCATTGTTGTGTGCTTGAATACTGGAATTATTTATTTATTTTTATTTTATCCACGGTAAAACTTTTGTTGCATTGTCTTTATTTTTTTTTGGTTTGGCGAAAGAGTAAGGGCATACACTGAGAAGAAGTGAATGACTCAAAACATGATGCCCACACAGGAGGAAATCCAGTCTCCTGTCCACACATGGCCTCATCAGTTCCCCCTTCATACTGCCATATTTGGGCCCCACCTCCCCAGCCATGAACTGGCAGTATAAGTGGCAAAAGGATTGTTTGATAGCATCAGGAAGCCAGCCTAAGTGTACTCGAAGTAGCAGTTTTTCCATTTTTCCTTTTCTTGGGGAGTGGGTCTGTTGGAATGTTACTAATTGCCTGTAATATCCTCTTTTTTTAGTACTTGAAGGTGTTATTTGTTCTTCTTTGTGATGAGAATTCTTGCCTGTCTGGATATGGTTCTGTAGTATTATGATGTGTTTGCCTTTTCACCACTGTGGTTTTGGCCTGTGAACATTTTGTACTCTTAGCCAGTACTGGCACATTTCTTGGGAGGGGGGTGTACTGTTTGTGTGAGCTTAATTACCTGCAGAATTTTCTCTACTGAAAGCATTGTTGTGTCCCAATTTACTATTTCTACTCTAATCTTACAAATTCCTTTTATCTATATTCTTCTAACTTCTATGCCCGAGATTTTACCAAAACTTATACCAATATTTAAGTTATTGCTCCCCATAGTACTCCTAATATTTGTATTTATACTGCGCCTTTTGGGATATTTAGTTTAGGATATTTCATACATAAACAAGGAGAAAGAACTCAAATATATCTGAAAGTGTAACTATTGCAGTCGTGACACTTAACTCGATTCTCAACTTAAATTTTCCGCGTGACTAAGTACAATATTTTCAAGTGGTTATCAACTGCACCATTTATGTTGTCATAAATAGGGAGAAAGTCAATCTCGTATATATCTCTTAGTATTTAAATATTATTGCAGTCGTGACTCTTAATCTCTTTCCTCAACATTAAATTTTCCCGCATGATTAGGTACAATGATTTTAAGCGGTGCATTGGATTAGCAACATCAGACAACTCTTTTATCATTGAACAAAAGGTTTATTAAGTTTCTAAACATGGTACAATTCAAGTACTAAAATAAAATACTTATAGACTAACATTAAATTATTACAAGCAATATGGCTATTTGTGATTATGCCGCCATACACATTAATTCATAAATTCACCTGATGTGAACAAATTAGATCAATTCACACTATCTGATTATTCATACTGAAGTAGATTAACAAATTATTCACTGCTAACACATACTTGTGACATTTCAATTATTTTATACATTACATTAGGCATTCAATTCTTAGGATACGTAATTACTTAATTCACATTATTTCGTTATACCGTTATTTGCACTAACACACAATTATGTCATTTAAATATCTTGTGCAATATAACAGACGTGCAAAAATACCTTAGGACTCTTAATCATTCACAAATCTTTGACACTAGTCAATCTACACATAACACATTCTATCATATACTAAAGTCCTAGTATAACTTCAACAGTTCTATATTGGAATAATGATACTTTTCACAGACAAATTTCTAGCTAACATAGGTTATGATTTACAGTACCTTTCTTGAGCTTTTCGTATGGGCCTTTATTCTTTTCCAAACGAACCTCTGGTATAACTTCTCATAACTCTGGAATACTTTAACACACATATGTTTGCTCTACTATTAGCAACGAGGACATCGATCTCTTTACAGCTTTCTGCTTTGTGTAGTTATCACTAGCGTCGAAACGAAGAAGATCCCTCCTCTTCTAGGACTCTATGGCAATTTTTTCTTTGCTTCCTACTCGGGAAAACGGGAATCGAAATCCTGCTCACTTTCGTTTCCGCGTTGTGACGAGGAGATATCACCCCTGTCGCCACTCAGAAAACCCCGTGAACTCCACCGGAACCAAAACCAAATTCCAAGGCCAAAAGCGACTATCCAAAAAAAAGTCATCGGGGGGGGGGTTGTTACCGACCCTTTTATAGCTGCTACCCTAATGGCACCTTTTCTTACTTCCTTTCTCCTCCTCCTACTTGTTTTTTTTAATCATCGACCAATTAGGGTGGCATTTTCCTGCCAAACGTCATTTGATCGGCAAGCCCGTTCTCGATGTTTCAATCCGGGGATCGGCCCTAAGCGATAGCTTTGCTTTTCTTGTGCTAGCCTGACTTAATCCCCTTTCAAACTTCTTCTATGAATTCTACTTAATAACTTAATCTCTCACATAACGTATTTTATGACTCACCCCTTTCTACTTATTTACTTAACTCTCTCATTTTTAATCGTATTACAATATTAATCTATACTTTCCTTTGTTAGCTACTTATTTAGTTAGAATTCCTTATTTTAAGTCATATTACAATATTAATACATTCCTTCCTTTATCAGCTACTTTAACAACAACCCTTACGTTTTATACATTTTACTGGATGCAAGAAATTTTCCATTAAATAATTCATTTTTTTATGCAGGGGTTTTAATTTATGATATTTATTCTTCATGTTACACCATGATGGCTGAGAATACTATATTCCTAAGATATCAGGTGTAGCAGCATATCTGTAATTCTTGGAATCTTCAGAACCTCTTGTTCCTTTTTTTTTTTTTTAGCCAATTTGTCTTTACTAACTTTTGCCTTTTTATTATTCCAGAAGAAGCTGTAAATAATGTCTTCTCCAGCCTTTTAATTTGTAGTTTGCTGAGTGGAAATGAAGCTGTGTAGTATTTTATCAAGGGGATCATTAACTGTTTTGATGATTTGTGCTTTTCCAGTGGCAGTTAGATGTACAGATTGCCATGTTTCTTTTATACAGGTGATTTTTTCTTAATTATTTCTTCTTCATTTTCAAGTTGGCCTAGGTGGTTGAAAGGAATTCCTCGTTGGTGCTGGATGCTATGTTGTGCCATCTCCTAATACTTTTATTTTTGTTTTTGCTTTGTTGATCTATGATCTTGTTATTCTGTTGTACTTTTCTGTTGTCTGGAAGAGAGTCCTAAGGGCTGTGTTGTTGGTTATGATACAAGTGACATCAGCATGTATAACACATTTTATTTTGTTGGGGTTATAAATCCTTTAATTTCTGAGTTCTCTCTGATCATTTTTTGCAAGCAGCTCAATTTGTGTTTGTGTTATCTATAAAGCTGGTGAAACAGGGCAACCTTGCTTTACACCTTGCATTATGTTGATGTTTTCGGAGAGATTGCCATTGATGTATACTTTACTAATTATGTTGTTGTAAAGGCAGTTTATCATGTGTAGGAAGTGTGGGCCATAATTATGTGCTGTTAGGGTTGCTGTTAAGAGTTTGTGGTTAACACTGTCAAATGCTTTGCTTTGATCAAGGGAAACCAATTTGCATTTATTTTTTCTTTCTGGGTGTACTGGATGATATCTCTGATTAAATTGGAAGGTATATCTGTCTAGTATAGCACAGGTTTGATTTGTGTGGATTATCGCTTTTAGTGTTGGGCTCAATCTGTTAGTTATTATTTTGGCTAATATTTTGTAATCAGTGTTTAGTTAGGTGATAGGCCTCCAATTGCTGACCTGCAATGTGTCTGTTAAGTTTTGGGATTAGGGTTATGATTCCTAGTTTCTGTGAGGGTGTTAACTCATCATCTTTGATGACTGTGTTGTAGACTTGTGTCAGGATGGGAGCTAGGTTGTTTTTAAATGTTTTATAAAAAGTGCTTCCCAGTTCATCTGAGCCTGGTGATTTATTTACTCTCGGTGTGGAGATTGCCTGCTTTACTTCTATTTCTTTAATTTCTCTTTCCAGATCCTCTGTCTTCTTGTGGTATCTTAGGTAGGTTGCTGATTATTTCTTCCCATTTCTTCTTGTTTGATTGTTTTGTGGTATGTAGTTCTCTGTAGTAAGCTGTGAAAATTCTACTTATTTCTATAGGACCTGTAACTGTTAGGCCTAGGTGTTGTATTTTGTCTATTTCCTGTTCCTGTCATTTTTTAATTTGGTTGTAGAAAGGCTTGGTGAATTTGATCTGTTGATATCTTTAACTTTAGAGTGCTTAGTTGTGTTTCTTTAATTCTTTCTATTTCTAATTCATACTTTTTGATCATGTCCTTCATTCTAGACATGTTGTGGTTATTTGAACCAGCTTTTATTATGTTGATTTTCTTGTAGAGTATGGAAGTCATCTGTCTTTGTTCTTTCTTTTTGTTTTTTTCCCATTCCATTATGATTTTATGACATTCTTCCTTCAGGTTTTCCCACAATTCCATTAGTGGTCTTTGTGTTTTACTTAGTTCTGTTTTTCCTGTTTTCCACTTTGCACTTACTGTCTCTTCCAGTGTTACTAGTAAGTCTGGCTCTTTCATTAGTGTTTGGTTCATGCTCCAGAATCCGGGCCCATGATTTGGGGGTTTGTACTTTATGTTGATGATTACCATCATGTGGTCTGATAGATTTTTAGTGTTATTTACTGAGACTATATCTGTTGAGTCTAGGAGATGATGTAGATTTTTAATGAGATAAAACCTGTATTCTTGTGGATACTCTTCCATTGGTCCAAGTATGTGTGGGGGTTGGGTTGTATTCAGGATTTTGTGTGGTTCTTCCAGGCTGTATTGCTCACATAGTGTATAAGTTGGTTCTGCCTTGTATTCCTATATGGGTGTTGACTCCTGTTTTATCTGATTCATCTGTTAAGCAGTTGAAGTCACAAAAATGTGCTCATATGACCCTTCCATGTAAGTGTTAAGGTTCTTGAAGAAAAGTGATTTTTGGTGTCCATTGTTGGATGCATATATATTTGTGAAATTTACTCTTTGGTTTCCCAGTTTGGTTATTACAGATATTATCCTTCCTTCTTGGTCTCTTGTGCTGGAAATGGTTTTTCCTTTCCTGAGAAGTTTGCTGCCAGGATTATGGCTGTTCCCACAGTAATGTTGCTTCCTCTGCTCCAGTGCACTGTGATGTTGTGTATTTTCTCCATTTTCTTGATTTCTGAGAGTTTGGTGAAGTGGGTTTCCTGAGAGAACAACACATGGATGCCTTTTATTTTCATTTGATTGGTCATTGCCTGTTGTTTTTGTAGAGTTATACAGTCCCTTGTGTTTACGATGCCTATTCTAAGAAGTGATCTAACCATTGTTAATTGTTAGGGCTTTTGACATTCTATTTCATATGGCATATCTAGAATGTCAATTTCTGCCATGTTTTTTCTGTGTGTTGGGCAGTTTTCCAGGCTGCCGTCTTTTGTTTCTGAATGGCGGCTTCTGCTCTGCTATTAGTTTTAGTGTGATCCTTTGTTTCTTGGTATGAAGATTGTTCAACATTCTGTGTTGCTCTGTTCTGTTTCTTTATATGATATACAGGGGTTGCTTTAGGGTTTAGGTGTGCTTCTGTTCTGCTTTGGGTTGTATTATTTTGTTTTGAGGATTCTCCTGGCTTGCTGTTGATCGTTGTAATGTGTAGCTAGCTTGGGAGTAGTGGATGAGTTGGACTGTGAGATAGGCAGTGATTGTGTTTCACTGCTTCTCTTGGTTTTAATTTTATCATTAAGTAGGTCAGTTCCCCCCCTTTTTTTTCCATCAGTGTTATTGTATTCTATTGATTTTGGAGTTATCAGCTGCATAGAGCTATTTCTATAATTTCCTACTGTATGATCCACATTATCTTGAATTTCTCCTCTATTTGTTATTGGCATTCCTTCTTCTGAATTTGGTTCTTTTTCTGATTCTTTATATTAGGTGATAGCATTTGTAGGTTTAGGTGCTGGTGGGTTTTTGGTTGTTTGAGTGCCTTGGATTTCCCTGTATCGACATATTTTTTAATAAAATGTCACTTTCTGTTTCTGAGGTTGCTGAATTTTCTGGATAACACTGATGATCTTGTCTCTGTGTTATTGAGGTTTCCTGACATACGTTTGTGGTTGTCTTTGTTTTCTCACTATCTGTAGGTAGGTGTGTAGGTTTGTGGTTGTCTTTGTTTTCTCACTATCTGTAGGTAGGTGTGTAGTACTTCTTGTTAATTTTTCATTTTGTGCCTCCTGTGTTTCATCACTTGTTGTCAGGGTGGTATTTGGTATGCTATTTTCAATTTTGTTTTCTCTGGACGTCTTTTCCTACTACATTTGGCTAAGGTTTGCTTGAAATATAAAAATTAAAATGTTGAAAATGGCACCAAATTTTTTAGACATCCTAGGCTACATCGCTACCATAACTTACCCAGGAATGATAAAAGTATGTAGTAGATGTTACCAAGAAGGTAACATCTACTATAACATCTATTATTCAGGGTGGTTGATTTCTAGCTGATTGCATCAGCAAAGGTTTGGATTTGGCACTGATATGCCCTATGATCTTGAGTGCCACATTTCCTGCATGATGCAGTGCATGTTGGCTGGGTATGGCCAATGAGAGAACAGTTCCCACAGTGTGAATTTGGGCACGCTTTTGCGAGATGACCTTCTTGGTAACATCTACTACATACTTTTATCATTCCTGGGTAAGTTATGGTAGCGATGTAGTCTAGGATGTCTAAAAAATTTGGTGCCATTTTCAACATTTTAATTTTTATATTTAAGATCCCATTTTCTACTGTGGGGAAATTCTTGGATACTAGCCTCTTAATACTGAGTACCTGTCTATATTTTTGAAGACAGTTTGCAAATTGTCATCACTAATTTCTACTGGTAGCCTTCTGATTTGTCACGGTTACAATGCTTGTGGCAACTGAACTGATGGTGTAATTTTTCTGGTTGTAATTTATTCCATTATCTATCAATATCTCTTCAGCTGACATGTTCCTAACTGTAATTTCAAACCTTCCACGTGCTTCATCCCAACAATTTAAAGCCTTCATATTATCGATTCCCACTATTTCCGCAACAGTTGACAATAAAACATCTTCATCTACACGTTGTTCAGAGGAACCCGAGCAATAAAACCGCAACTTATTTTTGATTGTGCCATGGTAAAGTGTTACCAGATATGGCAGAGATAATGTTCATGGAGCTAGATTATGCACTCAGGAATATGTTCAATGCAAGGAAAGGAATATGAATGCATATATATATATATACAGGGTGTTCGGGATAAATTTGACATATTTATAATTAATTATATTTTTCCGTAAGTTACATGTATTAACACACACTTCTCTTCATTTAAAAGTTTGGACCCTTCTTCATTCATATACAAGATGTCAGAAAGGATGGATAGCTGGAACCCACCTGAATCATGGAAGAGAATAACTTGTATCATGATGATTCGTGCCCGCCATCAAAATAAGGATATTACGACTGCTGCCCAATGCTCCCTGAATACAGTAAAAACAATCAGGCATGAACTAGAGACTTGCAATGGTGACTACGAGGATGTAGCAAGAAGAAAGATCCCTAGCAGACGATCTGATTGCGTTCGTACAGCAGAATTCCTCGCAAATCTGCAGGAACAGGTGTTGAAGAACCCTGGCATTGGAATTCGGGCTTTGTTCGTGGAGTTGCTAACTGTAGTCAAGCCCTGGATAACAAGGGTAGCCAATGGTAGGCCGTATGTATGGCAGCAGGATTCGGCCCCTTGCCACACCTCTGGGAAAAGTCAAAAATGGTTGTCTGAAAATTTCTACGACTTCACCAGTCCAAATGTTTGGCCTCCAAACTCCCCAGACCTTAACCCCATGGATTATTTTGTATGGGGCGCAGTTGAAAAAGACACCAATCGCACTTCCAGTAATACAAAAGCCCAGTTAATGGATAAAATTAAAACAGTTTTTGCGGCCCTTCCCAGGGAGACTGTAGCATCAGCTTGTTCGAGGTTCTGAAGCAGAATTGAAGCTGTGATCGATGCTAATGGTGGTTATTTTGAGTAAATCTTGTTGATAGTATTGTAATTAACTCTGCCTGTAATGTTTTTTTGTCAATTCATTAAATTTAATAGATACAAAGAAGATTTTCTTTTTCCTTACGAAACTGTCAAATTTATCCCGAACACCCTGTATATATATATATAACTGGCGGTCAAGAACGTAGCACGATAGTAGACTTCCCAAGAGCTTCACATTTACATATGCACAAAGGATTGAGATAACATTAAACAGTCGCAATTATGCTGAACATACTCCATGTGGTTGCCAAGCAAGAGAGGATGTTAAAAGGAATAATGGACTAAAAAAACAGTTTTTGGTATTTTCCAGTATTGCTCACAATCGGCCAGCAGATTGATGCCGAAAAGTTATTATTACACGGAAAATTTTAGGAAAACTACTTACTTTTAGAAGAGCACTCAAATCAGCACAACAGCACCTGGTGGTATGACTACAGAAATGTACAGAAAAATCTGAATATCAACTCTGAATATGAACATGTCAGCCAGCCACTTTAGGCCTCAGTAAGGCAATGGTTTTTTCACCATGCTGTTAAAGACATCTAACACTTAAAAATTATACATAGCTGTTCTGGTATATTTAAGCTTAATATACCATTTATTTCTGTAGTAAGTTTTTTCTGTAAATTGTGATCTTCTTCTTCTTCCTAACATGGAATTTTGGCCAAGTGGCCTGTTCCGATCTCATGCCATCTCTTTCTTGGTCTTCCAATTCTTCTTTTTCCACTTATTTTGTATCTGTATAATATTTTTGGTAATCTGCTGTTGTCCATTCGATTTAAATGTTCTAGCCATTTTTGTTTATACTATTTTATATGATAAATTATATTTTTGTTTATATCCTTTAGTATAAGCAAGTCTGACTTCATGATTGGCAATTAACTTCTCAAAATGCGCAGCATCCTTTTTTCAGATGTGACCTCCATATGAGGTTTCATCTATGGAGACCTCAGTATTTTCATTATGTTGTACTGGATATTGTATGTCACTGTCTTAAAGATGAGTAACTTCTAACTTTCCATAAAAACCAATTTTCCAACCCATCTGATATTGTGCAGCTGCGTGGTTCATGCCTGGAAAATGCTGCACTAATCAAAGACAGTTATCCAAAACAAAATTATTTGTAATAGGTGTATGCTATGTGCTTTAATGAACTATAGAAAAATCTCAGCCAAGTCCAATAGAACCAGTATCATTTTAAGCACACTATTACAAATAGTAAATGATCAATCTTCACAATAGCAGACTGAATTTCCTAGCAAATGACACCACAAACCATGGACAAAGGAAATGGTGGGAAATTATACATTAATGAGAGAACAGTCGTTATGTATACAGGAGGAATCATCATCATCATCATCATCATACGTATCAAGGATTTAGGCCTAGCATGGCCTGTTCCGGCCTTAGAAGTCATCGTTTAAGAGGATGTCCTGGTTTTTTTTTTTCCTAATGGCTTGTACTTTGAGGCTTGTTTTGGTAATCTTTCTGTTTTCATTCTTTGAATGTGTTCCATCCATTTATGTTTATATTTTTTAAAATTTTTTCTATTACTGGTTCTTGGTTTAATTCTTTCATAATATCTTCATTTCTTTTGTGATCAAATAGGGTATACTTTGCAGTTTTTCTCATAAACTTCATTTCTGCTGTTGTTAATCTTTGTTTGTCTTTTTGTTTTATTGTCCAGATTTCGCTTCCATACATTAAGACTAGTAAGGCTAATGTATTGTATACTTTTAGCCTGGTTTGTTTTTGAACTAGGTTTGGTTTAAATATAGAGTTACTTACACCTGTTATTTTTAAATATTTTGCAATTTTTACATTTATATCTTTTTCATTTTCATATGTGATCATACATCCTAGGTAGTTAAATGAATTCACCTGTTCTAAGATCTTGTTATCTATTACTATTTTAGTTCTTGCTGGATCTTGTCATTTAAAGGCCATAGTTTTTGATTTTTCCGTTGCTATTATCATACCATAATCTTTGGATATCTCATTTAGATTTAAAATAGCTTTCTGTAAGTTATCTTCAGAATTTGTAATTATTATTTGGTCACCTGCAAAGAGGAGAGTGTTTAAGTTAACTGTAGGTGAAAGTTTAATTCCTTGATGTAAATTTTTACTCCATTTTATTATTATTTCATTTAAGTAGATATTAAAAAGAGTTGCTGAGAGGGGACATCCCTGTCGGACCCCTTGGTTTATCTCTCGTGTATATGATAGCTCGTGATTTAATCTTATTTGTATTTGATTATTTTCATATATACTTGTGACAGCTTTTAGGATATTATTTGGTATTTGTCTTTCTTTTAATATGTTTCTTTTAACTTTGTCAAATGCTTTTTCAAAGTCAATAAATGCAATATGTGTTTCCAAATTATATTCTCTTCTTTTCTCTATTATTAATTTTAGGCAAAAGGCTGGGTCTATACATGATCGTCCTTTTCTAAATCCATTCTGTACCTCTAGAATAAAGTTTTCGGAATATTTCATTAGTTTGTTATTTAAGATTCTGGTATATATTTTGTAACAGGAATTTAGTATACTGATTATATGATATATGATACAGGAGGAATGATACATAAAAAAGGAAGTCATGGGAAATCATGCATTGTTGACAGAATACAAAGGATTGGCAGAAGCGAAACATAAAGAACACAAAACTACAACATTAAAAAAAAAAAAAAAAAAAAAAACTGCGAATGCGAACAATAATGGGAGAACAACATGGAATTATGAAAATGTAGAATTAATGTTAAATTTCAAAATGTTACCTTAGTTTAATGTCGCTTATCTGAAATCTTCATAATGAATTAAATATGTGCAGACCTAACCATTCAAATCAAGAGTTTAGCTTAAAAAAGTCAATTCTAAGTCAGAATAATTTTTTACCTTATTAATAAAGAATCTTACAAATAATAAAATGAACTGTTATTCAAAGAAACATCTAATTTAAGAAATATTCTATATTGTGCCATACATTTTTAATTTAAAGGTTTAATTTACAAAGATCCAATGATGGGTGTTATTTAAGGCCTTTAAGCTGACTTAATGCAGGCTAACATTTATCGTGTCCTCCTTTTAACTTGCCATACAGCTTAATTTACCATCTTATCTTATTTATACTTAAAGAAGTGTTTTGACAGCGAGTGCCAGTTAGGTGGTGAGAACAAATCTAATCTTAATTGAGTAGATAGTATCGGCAGTAAAATGTTAATGTCAGAATTAATATTGAACATGCTGTGGTAGAAATACAGAACAAAATAGACCTAAATAAGGAAATGGTGCACTTACATGTTATTATTATTATTATATAACACCTCCAGGGAGTCCAAAGACTTATCGAGGGAGGGTACCTACTCTACAACATCAGTCTCCACCACTCCACCAGCTGCAACTACTTTCATCATCTATACCAATGCCATCTACCGCTGACTACCACCACTAGTATTTTCACAAACAAACATCCATTCCCACTGCGAGATTTGAACCTGCAACCTTATGGCTGGAGAGCTGATATGCTAACCACTTGGCCAACCAGTCCTTTATCCTTCAGGACAAAGCGCGACATCAAAAAGTTGCAAAAGTGTCTTTCTCTTCTGAACCCTGCTAAGAGATTAGCAGGGTTCAGAAGAGAAAGAAGGATTTGATCCCGGGTAAAAATTGAGATCAAGTCAACAGACGAAAAAATCAAGGTAAGGGGAAAATTATGTATGAGGGATCTATAAACAGAGGAGTACTTAACAAAAGTGTAACAATCGTGTTTTCCAAGCAGAAAACTTAATGATATTGTTATGCAATATTGTTATGCAAAAACTGAATGCAAAAAAGGTAAGGTAAAAGAATTAATTATCTTGTTGGCACTAATGATTTGAGAGGTTAAATGTAAGGAGACAAAAGAGATTGCAGAAATTACAGACCAATCAGTTTACTCTCTCACACACTTATAAAATATTCATAAGAGTTATGCAAAATAGATTAAAAAGCACCTATGAAGAACTGATAGGCACAGAACAAGCTGGTTTTCGAGGAAACTATTCAACAATAAACCAATTTTTCACGTTGCACCAACTAGCAGAACTCGGCTTTGCAGACCAAAAAATACTATATTGTTGTTTTGTGAACTTTAAACAAGCTTTTGATAGCATCAACAGAGAAATTCTTCTTAAAGTTCTACTAGAAAAACAGTAGATTAATATATAATACAGTTTCTGATAAAATATTACTCAAAGACCAATGCAATAATTAAAAAGGACACACACTCACAACAGAACCCATAGAGATCCAAAAAGGAGTAATATAAGGATGTCCACTATCCCCATGCCTATTCAACATATATCTAAAAGAAGTAAAGAATGCAGTAGATAATGAGACTGGAATCAGTATCAATGATTTAAATATAAATAATATCAATACAGATGATCTTGTTCTTATCACATGAACCACAAATGAACTACAAAGATTGATAAACAAACTAAACAAAACCTGTAAAATATATGACATGATAATAAATATGCAAAAATAAATATGCAAAACTAACACCTCAGTCACCCTAAATGGAGAACAAGTAGATAACCTTATATATCTTGAATCAAAACTAACTGAAACAGTAGATGCACTCAAAACAATAAAACACAGAATAGCAATAGGATGTTCCACCATGGGAAAATTACAGAAAATCTGGAAAACAAACAAGATATCTAAACAAGCCAAAATCAAATTATATGAATCAATAATTATACCAACAATTATGGCAAATGATTCGATGCGTAGGCTGTAGAAGGAATGGATGCAAGTTTTTGGATGTGTGGAGTGAGTGTGAGGGAAGATTGGATTTGTATAAGAAAAACAGCCTACACCTGAATGCGTTTGGTATCAGGATTCTAGAAAAACTAAAAACTGGTATGAGACGTAACACAGAGTCAGGGAAACTAAATTATAAAGGAAGGAATGGTGAGAATGTAAGTATAAGAGCGACTATGTTATATATCTGTGTTAATGATGGGAATGGGCTTTGTCTTGGAAATGTTGACGAGGATAGAATGATTTTGACTTTGTGTTCGTCCAGTTCGAACCCATCAAACGTGTGCAAAGATGTATAAGGCACTAGAGAAGAATAGAGATCTGTAAGTTGTCCAACGGCGTCATGCAGACTTCACACAAGAGTATACGAAAGAACATGCAGGTAGATTATTATGTCTGTATTCGAATGTTATAAGTATCAGAAACAAAGAGGTATAGTTTGTCACCTTAGTCAATATGTTGGGACTTCAGATTGTGGGCATGAGTGAGACCTGGTTAACAGAATCAGACATACTAACTCGTATCGAGTGTAAAGAGTATACTATTTTTAAGAAGAATAGAGAGGAGGGCATGCTGCTAATGATATCAGATAATTTGAATCCAGTTAGAGTTGAGACCTATGAATGTAGGCACCCCACTATGTAATCTCGTTAGATGCCACTTCACACCAAATGGCTTCAAACTCAAATCTAACGAGATCAATTACATAGTGGGGTATTGTTACAAACCTGTTGGATCGGTTGCTAGTGATGAAGAAATGCATCACAAAATAAACAAGAACAAGATAAGTGCAAAAAGAGAAATCATAATGGGAGACTAATTATCCAGATATTGATTGGGTCGCAGTAGAATCTCATGAGAAGAATGCATTAATTGAGCTGTTGCCAGGACAACTTTCTCAAGCAACATGTGAGAGAAGGAACTCAAGGTCAAAGAGTGTTAGATTTGATTATAGTGTCAGAGGGCTTTTTAATTACAGATGTAACTATTCTGTCTTTGGTTGGTGACAGTGATCATGCATTACTCACTTGGGAAGTGGTTAAGTTTATAAATGTTCCATTCAGAAAAGATTACATGCTGAACTACAAAGCAGGAAATTATGACAACCTGAAGGGTATGTTGGGTTCTGTACCAAGCTATCAGTTGTTCGATGGGAAGGATATCGACAGCATGTGGGAAGTGTATAAAAAATAATTAATCTCATCTCATTCTCATTTTCCTTTTACCCTCTTTCACCTTGTAGTGTCAAGGGTTTATTAATCATCGTACCTCAAACCATTCACAGGATAGGGTGGTCACCCTACGCCCCAGTATATTCTATGTCCGTAGGGTTGAGTTCTCAAGGCCAGTTTGCCTGCTTTGTGGAATGAAAAAAACCCCAGGATAAACTGGGGAAAAAACCCTACTGTCCAAGCCCAGGACAGGCTAACTTGGCTATGGCCGAGGAAGATCCTTCAGCTCCACACGTCACTGATGGAATCGAACCTAGGAGACTCCTTCACCAGGCATATAGTTGCAAAGCGCATAGCCACGAGGCTAACTGCTCGGACTGAAAAATAATTAAATGATGCAATATTAAAATGTTTCCTTAGAGTTCGAAGAATAAATACAGTAGGGGTCAAATGGATGTGTAATCTTATTATGCAAGAGAGTGGTGTATCACAAAGATCGGTGCTTGGTCTGCTGTTATCCAATCTGTGCATTAATGATATTGGGAAGGATTTGACAAGCGACATGCAGCTATTTGCAGATAATGCAAAGCTCGGCAACAAATTCCTGATATATATACCCTGAAGGGGTGTACAGGATATGATAGTATACTACATAAAAAATTTACATCATTACTAACTTCCTATCTACAATTTTCCTCCAAATTAGTCTGTTACCTGTCAAGACTCCAATATTATCAGATCTTATATTTCTGTCTTCTAAGGCACTTTTTACTGTATCAACCCACCTATATCTTAGTCTTCCTCTGGGTCTTTTTTTCCTGCCAACCTAGCAGAGAACACTTCTTTTGCTAATCTTTCCTCTCCCATTCTGTTTAAGTGACCATACCACCTGAGATGAGATTAGCTCTAGTAATGCATTCCTGGATGCTGACAATGTCAAGTTCTTTGTGTCTAGTGTTTTACTTCTGACCTAGCTCTCAGATCCATAATTCAGAATAGACTTGAATACTTCATATACAGCTAATTTAGTGTTTTGGCTAATTTCTCTCTTATTCCATACAAATTTATTCAGTTGACTTCCTACCATACTAGCTTTGTTGACTGTTATCTATTTCCATATTTAATTTACCATCTTAACTAAAAATCATGCCTAAGTAGCTGAAATGTTTTACTTGTTATATAGTTTCTCCATTCACACAGTTGATATTATCAGTGTTTCTGTTTATTTTCATTGTCTTTGTCTTTTTAATGTGGTCCTTCATACCATATCTATTACAACAGTTATTCAATTTAGTCCAGGAATCTTGCAGACTTAGAGTCGATTTATTTAGAAGTATAACATTATCCACATAAAGCAAAGAGCTGACATTAACATCTCCAATTTTGATATGATGTTTAATACCACTTTCATTCATAATGTGATCCATATATATAATGAATAAGAGAGGGGATAATGTACATCCTTGTCTGACACCAGATTTAACATTAAAACCACCTTCCTGTACTTCCTTCAATTCTAACTGCTGACTTACAACTCAAATACAGACTAAGTATTGCTTGATATAATGCCCCATTGACACCATATAACTGTAGCGTATTGAATAGCTTCTCTCTTGGCACCTTGTCATATGCCTTTTCCAGATCGACAAAACTTAAATACAGATCTTTGTTATATTCCCATGTTTTCTCAACTATTTGTTGTAAAGTGAAGTTCTGATCCTGTCAGCCTCTATTTGGCCTGAATCCAGCTTATTTTTCACCATGCTTCTCTTCCACAATCCTACTCTACCGTTTCTCAAGTATACTTGCATATATCTTACCAGGAATGCTCACTAGCGAAATACCTCTATAATTCTCACATTCAGTTTTATTTCCCTTTTTAAATATGAGTACTATGAGAGCTCTACTCCATTCATCTGGAATTCGGCCCTCTTTCCAGGCCTTCTGAACTATGCAGTGCAGCCACTGTAAGACTTTTATACCTCCATACTTGAGAATTTATGGTTGAATATCATCTATTCCTGCTGACTTTCCACATTTCAGGCTTTTTCTACTTCAAGTATCGATATGTATTCCTGACTGCATGCCCGGGCAGTTTTTGTTTTACAACTGTGTTATCATCACTGCAATTTTTCGAAATAATTACTCCATACTTCAAGTATATCCTTTTCTGGTGTTTTCATGTCTACTTTATCATCTCTAATTCCTTTTACAGCACTCTTTCATCCATTTCTGAACTTCTTCAACAACCTCCAGAATATCTTGCCACCTTCTTGATATTTATTTTCTATGTTCTTACCAAGGTACTCCCATGAATTTTGTTTAGCTAGTTTTACACAGAGTTTAGCTTTCTTACAGTTGTCCCTGTATTCTCTAAGAGCACAAGCTGACTTATTTGCCAGGAACTTTTGATTTGCTTTCCTCTTTTCTTTCACTGTCTCTTTAACTTCCTGTGTCCTCTATGGAGTTCTGATTTTTCTATCCTTGTAGACAACCATACCACATGCCTCTATTGCTGAATCAATCAGTGTTTTCTTCAGGGTTTGCCACTGAATCTCTGAGGTTTGGTTCCTGTTCTCAAACTCTCATTTTTTCTTGAATAATATTTGTGCATTTTAGTCTTCAGTTTACATCTGAGAGCTGCTCAACATTTATTTGCTTTAAAGCTTTCTTACATATTCTTCTTTAAAGATGATATTCAATTTTATCTCGCTCAAGACTAAATGGTGATCACTTCCAAATGCATAGATAGGTAGGGTAATCAGGAATGCTGCTGATATGCCGTACTTGCAGAATGATTTCAATAGGCTGGAATTGTGGGCATGGGAAAATGGATGTCAGTTCAATGTCAGTAAATGTAAAGTCATTCAGTTTGGTGTGATTAGATATCCAGTGTTGTATTATGTTGGTTTGATTATGCTTGAAGCAAATGATGAGTCCTGGGAACTTGGAGTGTTAGTAGATAGGAAGTTGAAGTTCAGGGTTCATGTAGCAAAGCTTGCAAATACAACTTAAATGATAATTGCAATGCTGAAGTGAATGTTCACAAGATAAGGATGTCATTTTGCCTCTTTACAACACCTTGATAAGACCTCACTTGGGCTATTGTATCCAGGGATGGTCTCCTGGTTTCTGTTGTGATTCTGATATATTGGAGAGAGTGCAAAGAAGAGTGTTAAAATGATATCAGGATTATGTAATACTGATTAAGAACACAGATTGAGAATTTGTAGAATGCAGACACTAGCAAACAGGAGAAAGAGGGGTGATATGATCGAGACTTATAAACTTCTGAATGGTCATATAGGATTTCAATTGATGGAATTTTTCAATTTATAAAGGGTGGGTGAAAGGACAAGAAGACATCCTTGAAAGTTGAGAATGAATGCTTTTAAGAAGGGGTGAGGGATAGATGTTTCTCTCATAGGGTGGTGTGTAATTGGAATGGATTGCCATTGGATGTTGTGAGTGCAGGCAGTGTGAATGAATTCAAGAATAAGTATGATAGCTGGTGCGTCAAGTATGTCGCCTCTGTCAATGTGTCTCTGACTCTCTGGAGGTCTCTCTTAATAATAGTAATAATATGGTTGATTGCTGATTTAGGCCAGGCTGTTCCATGGATGACCTGGAAGACATTCATCAGCAAATTAATACGAGTGCAGGTCAATTGATTATTACAGTGAACTTTAACAATGGAGATATAGATTGGAAGGAGGATAAATCACATGGCAGAAGAAATGGAATTTATACAATTAGTGAGAGATAATTACTTGAGGCTGAGGAATTAGATAAGTACCAGATCGACATAATACGGGTGACTGAAACAAAAAAGACAAAAACTGGTGAGATCTTTCTGAACAATAAATACAAAATGTTATATTCAGGAAATGACAATCAAGGAAAAGAAGGAGTAGCCATAGTATTCAACACAAAATACAAGACTAATCTTCTTGAATGGCAGGCAGTCTCAAGTAGAGTGATGTGGGCAAATATCAGAATGGGGAATTGGACAATGACTTATTTGTGCCTATGGTCCCACAGAAGGTTCTACTAAGGTAGAAGTGGAGGAATTTTTTGATGCTTTAGAAAAAGCAACTGACACAATGAAAAAGAAAAGTTGGTCCTTGTTGGGGATCTAAATAGCAGAGTAGGAAATGATTGTCAGACATACAAAAATATTTTGGGAAAATTTGGAGAAAAGAGCAAAGCCAATAATAATGGCAAATACTTGTTGGATTTTTGCTCAGGTCATCGACTGGGTATTACTAACACCATGTTCCAACATAAAAATGTGCACAAATTCACATGTAGAGAAGATTCAAGGAATAAGAAAAGTTTCATTGACTATGTTATTGTTGATAGTGATGTTTTCTCCCTGGTGCACAAAGGATTTGAAATTGGAAGCGATCACTATTTAGTCTTGAGCAGGATAAAATTGAATTTCGTATTGAAAAGAATAATGTGTAAGAAAGTTGTAAAGCGAATAAAAGTTGAGCAGCTCTCAGATGTGAACTGTAGACTAAAATACAGAAAGATTATTGAAGATAAAATGAAAGAATTTGAGAACAGGAACCAAACACTTGGAGATTCAGTGGCAAGCCTTGAAGAAAACCCTGATTGAATCAGTCAGAGAGGCATGTGGTGAGGTTGTCTGCAAGGATAGAAAAATCAGAACTCCATGATGGACACAGGAAGCTAAAGAGGCAGTGAAGGAAAAGAAGAAACTATATCAAAAGTTTCTGGCAAATAAGTCAGCTTGTGCTCTTAGAGAATACAGGGACAAATGTAAGAAAGCTAAACATTGTGTAAAACTAGCTAAACAAAAGTCATGGGAGGACTTTGGCAAGAACATAGAATATAAATATCAAGAAGGTGGTAAGATATTCTGGAGGTTGTTGAAGAAGCTTAGAAATGGAGGAAAGAGTGCTGTAAAAGGAGTTAGAGATGATAAAGGTTACATGAAAACAGGAGAAAAAAATATCCTTTAAGTATGGTGTAATTACTTAGAAAAATTGCTAAATGAAACAAGCAGTGATAGCACAGTGGTAAAAAACACACAGCAGACACAGTCAGGAATACATATCCATACTTGAAGTAGAAAAAGCCATCAAAGGCTTGAAATGTGGAAAGGCAGCAGATATTCGAAATGATATTCGACCAGAAATGCTGAAATATGGTGGTATAAAAGTCTTACAGTGGCTGCATAGTTCAGAAAGCCTGGACAGAGGGACGAATTCCCGATAATTGGAATAGAGCTCTAATAGTACCCATATATAAAAAGGGAAATAAATCTGAATGTGAGAATTACAGAGGTATTTCACTACTGAGTGTTCCTGGCAAGATCTATGCAAGCATACTTGAGAAACAGTTGAGAAGGATTGTGGAAGAAAAGCTTGGTGAAGAACAAGCTGGATTCAGGCCAAATAGAGGCTGTCAGGATCAGATCTTCACTTTAAGACAAATAGTTGAGAAAGCATGGGAATATAACAAAGATCTGTATTTAAGTTTTGTCGATCTGGAAAAGGCATATGACAAGGTGCCAAGAGAGAGAAGCTATTCAATGTGCTACAGTTGTATGGTGTCAATGGGGCATTATATCAAGCAATACTTAGTCTGTATTTGAGTTTTAAGTCTGCAGTTAGAATTGAAGAAAGTACAGGAAGGTGGTTTTAATGTTAAATCTGGTGTGAGACAAGGATGTGCATTATCCCCTCTGTTATTCATTATCTATATGGATCACATTATGAAGGAAAGCGGTATTAAACATGATATCAGAATTGGAGATGTTAATGTCAGCTCTTTTGCGGACGATGTTATACTTCTAAATAAATCCGCTACAAGTTTGCAAGAATCCCTGACTAAATTGAATAACTGTTGTGATAGATATGGTATGAAGGTGAGCATTAAAAAGACAAAGACAATGGAAATAAGTAGAATTGTTGAAAATGTCAACTGTGTTGTGAATGGGGAACCTGTGGAACAAGTAAAACGTTTCAGCTACTTAGGCACGATTTTTAGTTAAGATGGTAAATTAAATATGGAAATAGACAACAGAATCAACAAAGCTGGTATGGTAGGAAGTCAATTGAATAAATTCATTTGGAATAAGAGAGAAATTAGCCGGATCACTAAATTAGCTGTATATAAGACAGTGTTCAAACCAGTTTTAACTTATGGATCTGAGAGCTGGGTCAGAAGTAAAACACTAGACCAAAGACTAGAGACTGCAGATATGAGAGTCCTGAGAAAGATTAGAGGCATGAACAGATGGCATCAATGCCAGTATATCAAAAACGATGATATTAAGAAAACTTGACATTGTTGGCATCCAGGAATGCATTAGCAGAGCTAATCTCAAGTGCTATGGTCACTTAAACAGAATGGGCGAGGAAAGATTAGTAAAACAAGTGTTCTCTGCCAGGTTGGCAGGAAAACGACCCAGAGGAAGACCAAGATATAGGTGGATTGATACGGTACAGTGTGCCTTAGATGATAGAAATATAAGATCTGATAATGATAAGATTGGAGTCTTGACAAGTGACAGACTGATTTGGAGGAAAATTGTAGATAGGAAGTTAGTAATGATGTAAATTTTTCATGTAGTACTATCATATCCTGTACACCCCTTGAGGGTACATGTCAGGAATTTGATGATGATGAATTACTTGAGACAGCATGTGATGGAGGTGGACTTGAGGTGAAAGAGTTTTGGACTTGGTCTTAGGATCAGAAGAGCTGTCTGTAACTAATGTGGCTAAGTTGCCCCTGATTGGAGAAAGTGACCATACAGCCTTTGACTTGGGAGATTATAAAAAATGAGGAATATTCTGTTAAGAAAAAGTATATGTAGAACCAAATGCCAGTGATTATGACAAGCTTGAAGCTGTACCATGACATGATATTGCATGAGATTGCTAGGGACTATCTAGGGGAAGCCGTATTAAACTGTATACCTAATTTAAGGAAAGTTAATCAGGTAGGAGTTAGATAAGAAATATCATTAAGCATGAGCTGAAAAAAAAAAGTTCTATAGGATATCTAAGGAGACAGGTGAGCAGCAAACTCATGAACAGTACAAGGGTCAGGCAAGAAAGGTGACCAGCATGGTAAGGAATGAAAAATCAGATTATGAGAACAAGCTAACCCAGCAGGCCAAGGGAAATCCCAAAGAGTTGTAATGTGGCAAGTAAGAGGAAAAATGACTATAGAAGAATAATCTTAAGTGTTGAGAGTCACATAGTGACAGAAGTAGATAAAATAGTTGAGTTACTGAGTGACCACTTTGCAAGGGTATATTATCCAAGTGAGGTTAATTCTGTTATATATGTGACAGACTTATGCGGGTACAGTGGTGGCTGAATTGGAGGTTCTTAGGATAAGCAGAATCTCAATGTAAATGTAGTTGTTGGATTAAGTGATATATTACCTTGCTATTTTTTGGTGCGAATGTGCAAGAGAACTAGGAATGCCTCTGACTAGGCTCTTTAAGTCTCAGTTCTAGCAGACTTCTAAAGGAGTGAAAAGAGGGAAAAATCATTCCATTGCATAAAGGAGATTCTAAGACTGTGGTTGCACATTATAAACCAATCGGTATCTCAGGAGTGGTGTTAAAAGTACTGGAAAAATTAGTCATAAAGAGAATTCAAGAATGGGTGAGTTAGAATGATACTCTGTGAGGTGCAATATGACTTTGTGAAGTGGTGGTCATGCCTTAGTAATTTACTCACTTTTTATAATAGTCTGTATTAAATTTGTCAGCCAGCAGTTAAAATTCAAGGGAATATAGGAAGTGGTTTGTTGTAAAATCAGGTGTAAGACAAGGATGCACATTATCTCCGCTCTTATTCATCATTATATGGATCACATTATGAAAGAAAGTGGCATTGCCAGCCTGGTTGGCCGAGTGGTTAGCATATCGGCTCTCCAGCCAAAAGGCTGTGGGTTCGAATCCCACCACGGGCATGGATGTTTGTGATTGTCTGTGAAAATACTAGTGGTGGTGGGCAGTAGATGGCACTGGTGTAGATGATGACAGAGACGGAGAGATGTAGAGTAGGTATCCTCCCTGGCGGTGTCGTGTAATAATAATAATTAGACCTGATATTAGAATTAGAGATGTTAAACTTATCGCTTTGCTTTATGCAGATGTACTTCTAAACACTGCAAGTCTCCAGGATTCTTTAACTATAACAATTTGGCATGAAATTCAGCAATGAAGGACCTAAAAAGACCAAAACTACAGGGTGATTGTAAAGTTGTGCAATCGAAAGTTTGAATTTGTACCAATTGTTTCCAAATTATTCTTTAAACTACTAGATGCCACTTCCATCATATTATTACAAATTATTGGAGATGCCGAGTTCACTGTGACACATATAGGTTCTCAGTGTAGCTTTGTTCATTGTGGAAGTGAAATGTCTTTTTTTCCAGCTGCAATAAGTTTTCATTTTGGAATTGCTAATTGCTCTTGCACATGTGTTGTTGAGAAAGTTTGCGAGAAAAATCTGGGTACAGCAGTCCCTCAAAAGTCAACGATAACAAGATCAGTGCAGCATTTTCAGGAAACTGGATCTGTTGCAGATACAAATAGCTCTGAAAGAAATCTGCCATGCAATCATCATTGTCATATGGTAGTGCTCAGAAAGCTGCAAGATTGTTACATTTTCATCCATATCGTATGCACTCAGTCCATGAACTGAAGGACCTAGATAAAGGTAAATGTATTATCTTATGCAGATGGTTATGCTTATTCATTGAAGAATGTAGTTTAGAGATGTTTGATACAGTTTTCTTCAGTGATGGGGCCTGGTTTCACCTCAGTGGGTATGAGAATAGTCAAACAATAGGATTTTTGGTCATATGAAAATCCACATCCTTTTTATGAAAAAGTTCTGCATTCTCAAAAAATTGAAGTTTTATGTGCGATATCATACCATCATATAGTGGGACCCATTTTCTTTGAAACTATGGTGAATAGTACCATCTGCCAAAACATCATCACACAGTTTCTGGCACTGCTTGATGTCATTGATTGCCATTATTGGTTCTAGCAAGATAGTGCCACATGTTCTATAGTACTGTACATTTTTTGCTAGAATTTTTCGATGACCATCTCATTTCGAAAGAATTGTGGCCTCTAAGATCCCCAAATTTATCACCAGCAGATTTTTTTTCCTCGGGGGAGGGGGGGGGGAATCTCAAAGGTGTTGTTTATCGAAATAATCCTCACACTGCATGAACTAAAATGAACATTTTAAAAGCGATAGAAAACATCTGTGTGCAGGTGCTTCATAATGATAAAAAGGCATCCTGGTAAAAAGAGCATGAGTTTGTATTCATGAAAGAGGTGGCCACTTTCAACATATACTATAATGAAGTTCCTATTCTTCTTTTGTTATAAAAATCCAATTATAACTTGTATTTGTAGCTGTTTAATTTTTCATATACCTGTAATTAACCTTGAAATGTGTTATTTTTGGGTTGCACGACTTTGCGATCACCCTGTATGACAATAGGCAACAATATTAAATACATCAGTTGCATTCTGAATGGAGAGCCTGTTGAAGAATTAAAATATTTCAGCTGTTTAGGCACGGTTTTTAGTGAAGATGGCAAGTTATATCTGGAATAGACAACAGAAAAAGCAAAGCTGGTATGGTGAGTAGCCAACTGAATAAATTTATATGGATTAAGAGAAATTAGCTAAAACATGAAACTAGCAGTATACAAGGCTGAGTTCAAACCAGTTTTAAGTTATAGATCTGAGAGTTGGGTTAGAAATAAAGCACTTGAAACTAAAGCATTTGTTCTGAAAAAATTAAGGGAGTGAACAGATGGCATCAATGGCAGAATCATATTCAAAATAAAGATATTAGAAATGAACTTAATATTGATAGCAGTGTGATGCTGAGATGTCAGGAAAGAGACCCAGAGGAATACCAAGGTCTAGGTGAATTGATGCAGTCAGAAGTGTCTTAGAAGCACAAAATGTTAGATATGATAATATTGAGTGCTAACAAGTAATAGACCAGTTTGGAGGAAAATTGTGAATAGGAGATCAACAATAATGTAAACTTAATCATGTAGCTGTCATAGTAGCCTGTATACTTCTTGAGGGTACATATCTGGAAAATGATGATGATTTATAATAGTGACTTTTTATAATGGAGCGATAGCTTAGTTGAATAAAAGAAATGGCTACATGATGATTCTGCTGGATTTTTCAAAGGCATTTGGCTGGATTCCACATGGAACTGTTATGGGAATGGATGTGACACTTATGTGGATGAGAGAGAGTGGTTGCTGAACAGATATCAAAAAGTAGTATGCTGAGCTCAAGGCAAAGCTAATGACTAGTTGTCACTGCAAGGTTCATTGCTAGGATTGCTATGGTTTAATTTGTACATAAATGATATAGGAAATAGCCTGAAAGGAAATATTTAGTTCTGTGCAGATGAGGCAAAATTAGGTAGAGCAGTAGTGAATCAAGGTGGATTTTATATGGTGATTTAAATAGGCTGTCAGTATTGGCAAAACATAATGGGTGTCAGTTTAATGTGCAGAAATGTAAAGCTATGCATTTTGGGATAAACTGATTACATGCTGTGTACCACATTAATGGAAGTGTATTCCAGGAAATAGATGAAGCTAGGGATTTAGGGGTGTTGGTAGAGAGAGAATTTAGAGGACATTTTGCTACGGTAGTTCATAAGATTACTTGGGTGTTGAAGAACACACTAAGTAGAGATAAGAAAGTTATTATTCCTCTTTATAAGGCCTTCATATATTCACATCTGGATTACTGTGGGTTTCATCTCCTGGGTTTCTTGGGGATGATGAAGTTGTGGAAAGGATTCAAAGGTGAGCAACCAAGATGATTCGTGGTCTGTGTAATGTTCGCTATAAGGGTAGATTGAGGGTGTGTGGAGACCTCAGAAAGTGGATTGATAGGCATAAAAGATTCGATATGATAGAAACATTTAAGGTACTTAAAGGTTTTATACGACTGATGCAGGGGAAATGTTTCAGCACTTGGCTATAGGTTGCAGAATAAGCTGTCATCCCTGGAAGTTGAGTAAGGGTGTGAGAACTAGATTTTTCGCTTAGAGTTGTGAATGAATGGGATGGGTTGCCAGAGTCAGTTGTTAGTGGTTTGTTCAAGGAGAGGTATTATAGATTTTGTGGGTAGTTTGGATTTCCCATGATGATTCTTTGATCTCCACAGAGGTGCCTGCACAATAATAATAGTAATAATAATATAGCAATTACCTGATTAGTGTGGTTAATGCATACCTGGAAAGTGTTAATTCAAGCTGAATTTTCAGGTTATTTTTGATTTTAATGGTACAGTCTGTAAACATTTTGCTTGTTGTGAGGATTTCACCTAAGTGAAATCCTCACAACAAGCTAATATAACATTTTGGAATTTGAACATTAATTCTGCATTTTCATTTTTATATTCTTTTACTATATTTACTCGAATCTCACTCGTCCTCACATATATCTTGCACCTCTGATTTTTCTTTATGAAAAAAGAAATTAAAAAGTTTTGCAGATATCTCGCACAGGATAAAAAAGTTTCTCATATTCTCAACTCACAAGCTTCTGCTTGTGAGCTGAAAATAGGATCTGCAAACATATCCCATCTTTGTTTCTTTATTTATATTTTTATCTAAGTCGTTTAAGTAGATGGAAAAAAAAGAGTGGGCTCAAAATGCTGCCTTGAGGGAATCCCTGCCTTATTTTCACTTTCTTGGAAAAGATATTATTTATTCTAACTCGAATTATTCGGTTTCTTAGAAAGTCATAAATCCAGTAGAACTTTCCCTTCCATGACAAAGTTTGGAAAAGAGTTTCTGCCTTCACACCTTGTCAAAGGCATTGCTAAAATCTATAAAAGCTGCAGTGGTGGATTTGGTAAGTTTGTTATGAAAGTTATCTTGAATTGACTGGGTTAAGTGGAAAAGTTGATCAGTTTGTTGAGTGATTTCTTCTGAAGGCAGCCTGAAAATGTGGTAGTATATTATTTTTGTTTAGATAGTAATTCAAACGTTGGAGTATCATTTTTTCCATCAAGTTGCCTGGAATTCGAGGTCAGTGAAATTAGTCAATAACTTCCTGGTTGGTTTTGAGATTTGTTAGGCTTCAAAATTGGTATGATTGTGGCTGTTTTCCAGTCTTTTGGAGCCTTTCCTTGTTTTAGGCTATTGTTGTATATTTGAAGCAGCCAGTCTAGGGCTAGAGGAGGAAGATGCTTGATCATAATTCCTTGTATGTTATCTGGTCCACATGATTTATTTATATCTAGTCTCCAAGGCATCTCTCAATTCAGAGATTGTAAATGGGTCTGAGAATAATTTGTGTTTATATTTTGGGGAATTTGTAGCGTTTTTCTGCTGTTGAGCCTGTTTTGATATTTGATGGTCTTTGCTAGTATTCATCTCTAGTTTGCTTATATTTTGAAAATGAAAGGCCAGGGTATTTGTGATCTCCCTGTCTCCAATTTTAATATTTCCATCTGGATCTTTTAGCGTGTTAGTCTCACTTGCCTTTGGTAGGTCTCTTTGTAAATTAGTAGTCAAAGTTTGGTATCAGAAGTGTTTGAATTTAAGTTATGGCAAAATTCTTGCCAACTGGTTCTTTGTAATATATTTTTGTTTAATTGTCAGCATTTATTGTGTACTTAATCCTGGTTTCTGTAGGGTTTCCGATTTTTAAGATGTTAAATAATTCATTTCTGTTAGTTATTTTAAAGGCAAGTTCCTGGTGAACCTTTGTATAGTTTGAAATAACTTTTCTCCTGCAGCCCTTTGGAATATTTTTCTTTGCTGCATTTAGGATAATATTCTTCCAAGTTATGTAGTCTTTATCTAGGTAATCATGGTATGTGTGATCTTTCAGCATTTTGTTTACTTCATACATATTTCTCCCAATTTGTCTTTTGGAAGTTCCAGTGATATTTTCTTTTTTGGGTGGGTTTGGTCATTTTTAGGTTTAGGTTAGTTAATATTGGGGTATGGTCGATTCCTAGTGGTTCCAAAACAGACCAAATAGCTTTGTCATAAAGATCTGGAGACACCGCAGTAATATCTATGGCATCTTTTGTATCATAAGAATGAGACAGATAAGTGGGTTTTCCTCTGTTGAGAGTTATTAGTCCTGTTTCATCTGAGAGATTAATCAGGTTTTCTCCTCTTAAGTTTATTTCCTCAGAATCCCATAACAGGTGTTTGCTATTCATGTTTCCTAAGAAAATGGAGTTTTCTTCAATGAGTTGGGATAGGCTGGAAAGATTTGGGCCAGGTTTGTTAGGAGGATAATAACAATTGAATATGTTTAATGGTCTTTTAGTTGGTTCCAGTACTTGGATTCCTTGTATTTCAGTTCCTTCTGCTACTATGTCTAGTTCAACAACTTTATATCACAAGTTTCAGATTAGTGTCAGAAGCCCTCCTCCATTTTGGTCAGTAGGCCTATATTGTCGTATGATATCATAGTTTTTAATGTTTTGTCTGCTGGTTTGTCAAAGTTTGGTTTCCTGGAAGCAAATAATATCAGCATCATGTTTGTCAGCTAGTAGTAATAGTTCATTTAGTTTTTATTTGCTTGCTGGAGTAACAGTACCATTTAAATTACATTGGATTATATTAATATTTCTTGTAATGGGTAGAATGATTTGCTCATTTCTCAACTCTGACATAATTTCCAAATCAAGAGTTGTATCGGCTGCCCCGTACGCGGTAGCATAGTTATAACCAGTGAGATTTGTCTCCATGATGGAGGAAAAAAGAAATTGTTATTTTTTTATTACTATATTATATATTCCCTCTATAGTATATTAACTTTTTTGTCTACCGGCTGTGCCTTTGTTAATAATTATACTATATACTTATGAGGTGATTTATTATATAAATCTCTTTTACTAACAATTATTTTTATTTTGACTCCGAGTGTCCCTATATGTTATTATATTGCACAAAAGTTCACTCCAATTGGTGCAATGACTTTAACTATCTCCTTCAGAATCCAACTAATCATTGATTCAATACCAAGTACAAAATAAACACATTTAATAAAACTAAAACAATATATATACACTTCTAGCAATAATACATAACTATAACTACAGATTATATGGATCCAAGGCCTTATTTAAAAATATAAACTTACTCTTAAGACTAAACACTTTTTCTTTCACAATCACAAAAAAAAATGTTCATAGTCTTTTTCTCTTTCTGTTAAGGCTCTTTTCCAGAAGTTACAAGGTTCTGTACTTCATTTTCAGGATCCTTTTCATCAATCAATGTAACATAAAGTCTTCTTGACTATATCCTGTTTTCCTTTTAGTAGTAATACTCATCAGATCAGGCACCTTTAATACCTAAAAATCTTCTTAATCAATATATTTTCTAAACTTTCACTTTCAGGCATTCTTAATACTTATAAAACTTCCTTATCATTATTTTCTCTAAGAAAAACATTCACTTTAGAATGTAAGCAACAAGTTCTCCTTTCATTCACAATACTAAATTGACAGTCTTAACTTATTCCACCTTAAAAACTTACAGTTTCAAGATTTCCTTTTTATTCTTTACTTATTCCTGCTTGAAACCTATTATTTTCACTATTCCCTTTTCGGAATACATTATGAAATTTCCTTTTGACTGCTGCACAAAAAAAATCAAGTTCCTTCCAACTTGAATATATCTCGGCCAGTTTATAAAAACTTATAGTTTCAAGATTTCCTTTTTATTCTTTACTTATTCCTGCTTGAAACCTATTATTTTCACTATTCCCTTTTCGGAATACATTATGAAATTTCCTTTTGACTGTCGCACAAAAAAATCAAGTTCCTTCCAACTTGAATATATCTCGGCCAGTGTTCTAAAAACTTTCCGAACGCTCTCTTGTTTACAACTGTAACTTGGATACGCAACGCTTTCCTTGTCAGCTGTCAATCACACATCAAATTCTCTCCGGGAGCATGCGCACTTCACAAAAGTCAGAAACTACGCACTGCAATAAAATGGCTGACTCGCTATATCCATCAGCGCTAAAGAAAGTCTTTCACAAACACAAAATTCAACATTTTAAAATACAACAAACTTTCTTATAAGTAACACAAATAATCAGTTTAGTAAGTACTTCAATATTTTTACTTCTTTATATATTACCTCTAATATAACATTTTCATAACGAGCACATCACAAGTGCAGACACTGCGTGTATGAAAACAAAAACTAACAAGCATAATTAATACGTAAAAATATTCAGAATTTTTCCTCCATGATGGAGGAAAAAAGAAATGCTGCTATCGTTAGATTATCCAGAGGGCACCACGAAGAGGTGACAGTCAGATTTTGCGCTCCACCCTAAAATTATGGTTATAGAAACCAATCTGGGTAGTTCATAGGCCTTAAAGGCCTGTAAATACCACGGATTATGTTACTATTATGAGGTGAGGGAAATCAGTCAGTTATTTGATGGCAAACCATTATATTCCTTTCTTGAAGTTGGTTGAATATATGATTGCTTCCATTCTTTGCATAGGTGCCATCATATAAAAAATTGTGAAGATGATATAGGAGTGTGTGTTAGTTTGAACACAACATTTGGGAAGATATAGAGTGTACCAGAAGAATCTTCAGTGTCTAAGTTATTTTGTATTTTTCTGTCTTTTTGCCAAAATCTGTGAGAAGCATATATATGGGAAGCAATTGAGTCTGGGGAGGTATTTTGAGTAAAAGATTATAAAGATGATCGAAGAGGAGGTGTGGGGAAGTCATAGATGAGAGAGGTGTCATGGGTTATAAACCAAGAAATTAATTATTATACTTATTGAGCAAATGCAATTTGCAGAGCCTTGTGAATTAGATAGAGAGGGTACATGATTGAGACAAGTTGGTGAGGGGTTTTTATCAGATTAATATGGAGGAGAATTTGCTTAGAGTAGATTGAGGCAAAGTTAGAACAAGAGGTTTTCCCTGGAAATTGTTGAAGAAGGGTGTAAGCAAGGGAGTGATGAGTAGATTTTTTGCTGGAGAGTAATTGGTATGTGGAATACTTTACTTTTTAATTGGTGAGCGCAGAAACAATGGGTTTAATGCACTATTCATTGATCTTTTAGTGCAAGAGTATGAACTTCCTATGATGAGTATTTTAACTTGATGTAGACCTGATGTTAATAATAATGATATGGTTCTATCTCTTATTGTGGATGTGGTACGAGGTAATTTACCTTGGTCATTTGTGCAGGAGTTGGAGACATGATACCAGGAAGTATCACTTCTCCTTTAGATTTATCTTCAGGTGCTAAATGGTTCCATATGGAGAAGATAGGAGGAGGGAAGTGCAGGTGAGCAGAAGTTGTATTCGCTGGTCTTTGCAGGCAGCCAGAAGGCATGAATTCCTCTGGACAGGAGGTGTTTTCTGCTATTGGCCAACAGTCCAATTTGGATTTGCTGATGGCTTTTGCATTTACTGTATGCTTCAGTATAATTTTGAATTCTTGCAGTATTATTATTATTATTATTTGACACCTCCAGAGAATCCAAAGACTCATCGAGGGAGAGTGTGTGCCAACAGCATCGAATGATTGATCCCCTTCACTACTAACTGTCCGTTCTTGCAGTATGTTTTGGTTGTTAAGTGGGTGGGATTTTTTCCATGGAATGAAGCAAACCTTCATATGGGTGCATATAATTTCTATGTCCAGAGCAGATGTTTGGATTAGAAGAGTGGAAGTGGTAATCTGACCATGGAAAAAAAAAAAAAAAAAAAAAAATTCTGAACATCATCCCATGTGGTACTTTTATAGCATCAAAGTACATTAGGTGGAAAATTGCAGGAGGAAGTTCATTCAGTAAGAGTCGAAACTTGCTCAAAATTATAGTCTGAGTTACTGAGAGGAGAGGTTAGTTGTTGTTCTGGAGGGAGAACTGAATAAGAAAAGATAACGAATATTGGGTGAGTGGAGAGGGGTTATGAGGTATTTTGATTGGTATATGTGCAGTTTGCATTAGATCATTGCTTATGGCATATACTTTTGCATCTTGTTCTGCTGGTCAGTAAGGTTACCTAGGAAGATGACTTTACTGTTTAGTTAGATGAATTGCAGGAAGTTGAGCTTCAGGGATAAGAAGGTGAAGATGTTTAAGTGGTTTCAGAATTTGAAGAGCAGTCAATATGGCAGATGAATGTTACTGAATAGAGAAAGGAAACCTTAAAACTGAAGAGGTCAAAAGCAGTGGATTACTTCAATATAAAATGATACCTTTAAGATAAAATACTCAACATTTCACCTTTTGTGTTAAGGTCGTGATCATCTGCAACACACGCACACACATATATATGAAGAAAGGTATCATTACAATTCACTATTGTATGTTACAGTGTTATTTAATTTGTCAAGCCCAACCATTTATCTTAGGGTGATCTTCTTGGGGGGAAAAAAATAATAAAAAAATTTTTTTTTTTAACATGATCTCAATTACCTCACCTTCACATGATCAAACGTAAGTTAAATTCTGGAATGGCTTAGCACAGTGGTTCCCAAACTTTTTCGATTCTCGGCGCCCTTGTTGAATCCAGGTTTTCCCAAGGTGCCCATGTCAAATTCTAACAAGTACACTTTGCGAAATAGTGAATAATTTTTTTTTAATTAAAGGGTTAGATAAAAATAAATAAAACACATTTAAGATCACAAAAAAAGTAATTGAGCAAATCCAACTAATTATCATTAGTGGGATGGATGAGCCTGTTGATCACCACACATTTTTCTCAAATCTGGGAATCAAACTGGACACAGCCACCTTCATTTCCTTCTCCACATTGATTTTTGCGCGATTCTTAGTTTTTATGACAGCGACTGCCGAAAATCCAGCCTCGCACAAATAAGAAGTCGCAAATTGAGTTAAAATTCTCTGAGATTTTTCACTCAAAAGGGGATAATCATCTTTTACTGATATCCAACAACACAACTCAGTAAAATTCTCTTCTTCTGCAGCAGTAAATTCAGATGGAGCACTGGCATTAAATGGATCTTGAATCCATGCAAATTTATCGATATTATCATTTTGAAAATATTTCTCAAACCAAAGTAATAAGTGTTCTTCAGAAATGGATGTCATACTTCGAGAGAAATCAACTCCATTGGAGGTCAAAAACTGTTGCAACAAGGGGAAACATTCTTTGCCTCTGTCTTCATTCATTTTTCTTTTCCATAGTTTTAGTTTTTTTATAAAAGCTGAAATTTTCTGAATCGACTTTAAAAGGTGCATGTTGCATCCCTGCAGGGTGAGATTCAGAGCATTCATCTTTTCAAAAATATCACATAAGTATGCTAATTTACCAAAAAATCTTCATTCACAAAATTTTTGGTATACTTGTGGTCTTCCTCTTTAAGAAAAATATAAATTTCCTGTCGCAGTTCAAACGTACGAGACAAAACATTACCACGAGAGAGCCATCGCAAAATGCTGTAGTACAACAAAGACGTGTGCTCGGATCCCATATCCTCACATAGTTTTTTGAAAAACCTTGCTTTCAACAGCTGAGTTTTTATAAAGTTTACTACATTCACTACATATTCTAAGACCTGGTTCAATGTAGGACTCAGATATTTTGATGTGAGTGCTTCCCTGTGAATAATGCAATGGGTCCACAGTGCATCATGGGCTTTGCTTCGAATAAGTGCCTGCAATCCTCCATAACAGCCGAACATAGAACGAGTACCATCAGTACAGACACTTAGTCCACTTCAAATTATTTTCGGATATAATAGTCTCGGGCATCTCGAACAACTCTTGAGCCTTAGCATTAGCAGTGATACTTTTACTAAAGAGAAGGTCTTCTACAATGTTATTACCATCTATAAGCTGTACATAGCAATCTACCAAAATCTCCCAATACATGAATTTATTCCAGATGCTTTATCTAATAGACTAAAATCCAGAAGACCTACCATAAAAACTGCCCATAATCTTCTTAGCCAGAATGACAGTATGGTGAGTAGTTGGGATGTACTGTGATCCCAAGCAGTATCACCTGAAGTTCGCAATCACATAAACATCTTCCAAAAACCATCTGGATTTGACCTGCCCAAGAATATATGGATGACGGCTCATAGAATTCGTATGGGCCATGGTGTATGTGGAGACTTACTTTCAAAGTGGGGTAAGATACCAAATCCCCACTGTCCCTGCGGAGCCAAGACCCAAACCATTTACCATATAGTACAGGAATGCGAGCTGACAGCATATCCAGGTGACTTTAAGGATATCTTTGACCTATTCCCAGAGGTGATGAACTGGATCAAAAACCTAAAAGTTAAAATATGACTAATCTTCTGTCTGATGCTTGTCATAAATTTCATATTTGTATTTGCCTGAATGTAGACTTTTTATTTTTTATCATATATGTGTATCTTATCTATACTCGTGTATTATATCTTATTGTCTTTTAACCATGTGTACAAGCCATATGATAAATAAATAAATAAATACATAGCAAATCAAGTGAGCATCATCATTATTATCTGTGGCCTCATCCAGCTGCCATCCAAATTCCTTCACTTTTATTTTTTCAATTAATTGATCATTGAGGTCCTCCACTATGTGCTGCATTCTGTGACTGATTGTGTTATTGGACAAAGGCACTTTTGAAAGCAGCTTCTCAGCAGACTCACCGATCATAATGTTCACCATATCTACAGCAGCCAGTAGAATGAGTTCTTCTTCGATGGTATGAAGCTTCTTATATTTTGCGATTCTATGTGACGCCTTGTAAGATGCTGGCAAAGCATTGCTTAGTATTGACGCCTGCTTATAAAAACCACCTTTTTGTTGATTTAACTCTTTTAACTTTCTGGTAAAGTAGTCACGAGATGTACTAACCATGCTGGGATGATTGGTTTCTAAATGCCATTTCAACTTGCTTGGTAGCATGCACTCTGGTGCCAAAACTGTCATACACAGTACACACTGCGGCCTCCCTTCACTGTTGACGTAAAACCAAAGTCCAAATAACTGTCATCATATTTTCGATATTTACACTTCTTCACACTCTTGCCACTATTTGACTGTGTGTCTTCTTTATTTTCTCTCTCACAATGCTTATTACTGTTTAGTAAAATCCGATCCATTTTTAAAAATACATACGAGAAGAAATACTTCAAAAACTTCACTTGACTAAATCACAACAATATTCAGTTGATACAATCTCCGAAAACTAATTCAACACTAGGACCACACGAAACCGACAGCTGTTTATATATGAACACAAAATACCGAGAAAGTTCGAGAAACTACTAAAACAATCGAGAAATTTAATTATTGTATAGCTCCATCAGTAACCATTTGTAGAGACTTCTCCGAACAGTTATTACTAAATGAGTTACTGGTTTGCACAAGGTCTGCCAGATGTCGCGTCCTATCACATTGAATTGAAAATGGAAATAAAATTATGAAAATTTTGTAACTGCGGTGCCCCTGTGAGGAAGCCGCAGCTCCCCAGGGCGTCGCGGTGCATACTTTGGGAACCACTGGCTTAGCCTGTCAATTATTTGCTTGTCAGTTATCAATCAGGATATTAATAGCCAAAGGTGCAGTTACAAGGTCCTGTACACATGCACTTACAAATGTATGTATACATTTTATGATTAAAAATAAAGAGTTCAGACTAGAATAAGTAATTAGCCAAATTAGTAAATCTGTAATATACGCTGGCAAATTATAATATAGCTTGTTTTGTTTGTGCATATATATGGATGTAATGTACTCCTGATGGGTAATTAATTTATCCAAAATTCAAGTTAATACTCTGACATGTAGTTCTTAATAATTTTGCCATAATGAGTACTGATCAGTGTGTAACAAGGAATGAAAGGATTAATAGAATTAATTTCCAGTTTTTGGGAAGTAACAAAAAATATTAAAGTTATAAATTAAACCTTAAATTAGCATTGTTAATGTTGATTACATTGTTTAGTTATGTTGATGTTAAAAATCGCATAATACATGCATTCTCAGACTGTCTCTTTACAAATGTGATCGATATGCAGGAAGACGTTTTGTATTATATATGTAAAGAAAATTATGAAGTGACAAATAATGATAATTCAAGTATTTTACTTGCAATCTGGTACAAATAAACTCAGTATAGTTTCCTGTTATTTCATTTAGTAAAGTAATTACTATCATGTTAATAATTTAATTAAATGCATTGAGATTTCTTTAAATAATTTTCTCCTTGAAATCTGTAATTTTTCTGTTTCAATTTAGATATTAATGAACTCTACTTATATCTTTGGTAAATATATATATATAGGAAAATTATGGTCATGCCAAGAACAAATCAAGGACAAGATAGGCAGCCTACCAAGAGCCTTGGATTTTTCTTGCAGTGCAATGGAGAATCTGAATCTTCGTATGTATCTTTTTGATTAATTTTGTTGACTTGATAATTTCAGTGTAGTAACAAATCAGTCATCTTGTGTTAATTGAATAAAAAGAACATAATCCATAGTCATTCTACTAAACAAATGTAATGTTGTGACTAATTCAAGATTTATCCAGATCTTTTAGGTGGAAGTTGAATTTTATTGCATGGTGTTGAGACCACTGCCATGCTTATTTGGAGACCTTCCAGATTATGTAAAAATAAAAAACTATATTTTATCAGCTCTCCATACAATCAAGACTCGTCATGGGAGGTCCTTCCCCCCTCCCCCATCACAAGCTGCTCTCGAAATGCAACATACACTATGTTGCTAAAAGTGTATGGACAGCAATTGTTTATTTCCCGGTAGTGTTGCTGTCAATACAAGGTCAGGCAGCCTTTTGCTGTTGTTACCACCATTACCATCTGGAGTAGGCTCTCCACTAAGTTCTGGTAAACTTCTGCTGGAATTGTTTCCATTCACCCCCCTGTAGTATGGCAAACAGCTGATGGGTATTAGTTGGACAAGTAGGTCTGGCATGCCACCTTTGCTTCAGCTCATCCCAAAGATGTTAAATAGGGTTGAGGTCAAGGCTTTGAGCTGGTCAGTTTAGTTCTTCCACCTCCGTGTCTTCAAACCACATAGCTAGGGCTTTTGCATTTTAAGCAGGGTGTTATTGTGCTGATATAGAAAAGGGCTTATCCAAACTGTTGCCACAGTGTGAGAAGAATGGAATTATCCAAAATGGCATTTAAAGATCCAGATGCAGAAACCAGTGGACCCAGTCCAAACCAGGAAAAACAACCCCAGACCATTATGCTACCACCACCAAATTTCACAGTCGATACAAGACATTCCTGTAATTATCATTCACCAAGTATCCTCAGAGCCAGACATCTCCATTGGATTGCCAGATTGTATACTGCGATTCATTGCTCTGCAGGATCCTCTTCCATTGATCCACAGTCCAATGATGATGATGATGATGATGTTTGCACCATTCCAGACAATGCTGGGCATTGGTTGGGTTTGTGAGGGTTTGTGAGCTGCATCATGACCATGAAACCCAAGAGCAAACACCTCTTGGATAATTATTTTGTCACTGGCATCCATTCCAGACCTCGTGCAGAAGTTGTTTGCAATGGTTACTGAGACTGCCTTGACGATTTAGTAGGATAGCATGTTTGAGAGTTTGCCGATTTTGATTGTTCAGATCCTTGGGCCTACTGGTTTGGGGAAGGGGATTTGGTGGTTCCATCACGTTTCCATTTCACTATAACCTCGCTGACAGTAAACTGATGTATGTGCAATGTGGCAGAAATCTTTTGGATTGAATGACCAAACTTGTGGACTCAACTCTTTCTTTCACTCTTCTTGATGGCAGAGAATGTCTACACTGCTAATGCCCACATGTCTGTGCTTTTATAGCATTGCGGACATGTATCTGCATCATAAGAGTGAGGCAATGTAGAGTTATGGGGATGTTCAGACGCTTTTGGAAACATAGTGTAAACTACTAGCCACAAAAATATTTTACTCACCCAAGTTATTGGTCTGGTTTATATACATATTGTTATAGAGCAGCAGTTCTTAACCTTTTAGTAGTTGCAGCCCCCTAGTTTGTAGTAACATAATAATAATGATAATTAAACTTTTTAAAAAAATAGTGATTTTATTTTCTGATTGTAATGACAAAAAAATCAGAAAACAGTAATCAACTTTACTTAAATATTACTGTAAAAACTTTACTGTATTTATATTTAGGAAATCAAATAATGTTCTTTGTTTGCTCATTTTATAAGGGGGTAAATTTTGAGAAATAACAAATCAGTATTACAGCACTGAAAGTTTCGAAAAGTAAGTGCACTCAAGTAGCACTTAACAGTGTTATGTTCTATGCATTTTTATTATTATTATTATTATTATTATTATTACCATGGGCTACTCCAGGAGTCCTTAGACTCATCATCTAAGGACTCCTGGAGGGAGGCCCTAAACATCATGTTCACGCAGCTGTTCAACATTCTCACAGTATCTATCATACCTTGCCTTGAACTCGCTCACTGTCATAGCACCCACAACAGACTCTGGCAGCTTATTCCACTCATTTACCACTCTAAAAGTAAAGAACCCAGCTCTAACACCCCTGCTAACCAAGCTCTTTCCCAGCTTCCATGGGTATCCCCTAGTTCTCCCACCACCAGTCCTGATCTCAAAAATATCATCTGAATTAATCCTATAGAATCCTTTTAGCAATTTGAATGTCTCAATCACGTCTCCCCTTTTCCGCCTATCAACTAGTTTCTGCAACCCACAAATCTTCAACCTGTTCTCATATGGTTCATTCCATAGACCTGCTATCATCTTAGTCACTCGCCTCTGGATCCTCTCAACCTCCTCCCCATCAAGAAGGAACCGAGGTGACCAAATCTGGGCACAGTAGTCGAGATGAGGTCTTATCAGGGCTCGGTACAGAGGTACAATAACTTGTTTTTCTCTGCTCGTCAAGGTATTTTTCAACAACCAAGTGAGTTGATGAGCTGATTTAGCTACTTTCGCAATGTGCCCCCTAAACTTCATCTACCTATCCACCAACACTCCCAAGTCCCTGGCCTCATCAATCTCCTGGAGTACAGTTCCACCAATGTGGTACACTGCTGCCAATCTTTTCACTCTGAAATGCATAACCTTACATTTTGTCACATTAAATTGACATCCATTCTCCTTAGTTCAGAACTCCAATCTATCTAAGTCATCTTGCAAGACTTTGACATCTTCTGCATTCACTATCGCCCTACCCAACTTTGCATCATCAGCGAACAAATGAACTGTCCCACTTAGACCCTTCCCTATATCGTTAATGAACAGATTAAACAGCAGTGGTCCAAGAACAGAACCCTGTGGCTCACCACTAGTCACAGGCCGTTTTTTGGACTCTACTCCTGAATAAACTACTCTTTGATATCTCTCCATGAACCACCCAGCTATCCATCTCACCAACCCTATATCCATTCCCATATGTTGTAGTTTACGGATTAGAATTCCATGTGGTATCCTGTCAAACGCCTTTGCCAGGTCCAGCAGTATCACTGTAAACCCATTTCCCTTATCCAGTTCAGCCGTCACCTTGTTATAAAACTTGAGCAAGTTACTGAGGCATGATCTACCCTTCACAAAGCCATGCTGTCCTCTGTACAGTATCTCATTTTCATCAATCCATTCCTGTATTTTTTCCTTGACAACGACTCCTGATATGCTGATCGGTCGGTAATTTGCAACCATAGTCTTGGATCCTCCTTTATGCAGTGAAACTATTTTCCCCTCTTTCCTATGATCTACCCTTCACAAAGCCATGCTGTCCTCTGTACAGTATCTCATTTTCATCAATCCATTCCTGTATTTTTTCCTTGACAACGACTCCTGATATGCTGATCGGTCGGTAATTTGCAACCATAGTCTTGGATCCTCCTTTATGCAGTGAAACTATTTTCCCCTCTTTCCACGCCTTCGGGACTAAGCCAGACCTGAGACTCAGATTAAACAACATGGTCAAGGGCACTGATAATTCATTAGCCGCTTCATGCAAGACCCGTGCCGGTATACCATCCAATCCCACAGATGTATTCACATTAAGGTTCTGTAATAGACTATTCACCTCCACTTCATTCATCACAGTTCCCATATAAACTAATGGTTCCTTCATTTTTTCAACGTCACTACCTGGATGATATACTTTTGCAAAGTGCACGCTCAGTAACTCCACTATATCGACTGGTTCAGTGAACTCTTTACCATCGTCATTCCTTAAAATCATTTTGCCATGTACAGTTTTTTTCTTGCTTGCAGCATATTGAAAGAACTGTTTGGGATTCTCTTTTGCTTGCATAGCTAGTTTCCTTTCATAATCGGCTTTTGCTGTTTTTACCACACTCGTTACCCTTCTGGCCTGTACTTTATACCATTCATGTGCCTGCAGGTCACCCCTTTCTTTAAATTCCCTCCATAGTTGTTTCTTTTTTTGCAGCTCAAGCTTAATGGTGTTATTCATCCATTTAACCCCTCCTTGTTTCACTATTCGGACCTTAGGTATACAATCAGCCATAACCTCCTGTAAATGCTCTTTGATCGCTTCCCATGCTCTATCGACGTCCAGCCCTTGCAGTTGTACATGCCATGGCACTGATCCAAGCAATCTCCTAAGCTTGTCATACTTGCCAGCACGGTAATTCCACATATACCCTGTCTTAATCACAAATTTCACACCTTTAGCCACCTCCCAGGTCAAGACCTTATGATCACTCTCACCAATAGGTGGCAACATGGTCATATTCATTACAGTCAAATTCTCAGATACTATTACCAGGTCAAGCACTCTCACACCCCTAGTATTTTCAATTACATGCTGTTTCAGATAGTTATCCCTTAATAATTGAATAAAATCCATTTCCTTCCTCACATGTGTCCTCTCCTCCTTCCAATCAATGTTACCATAGTTGAAATCCCCCATAATAATTACCCTCCTTCCACTCATTTCATCAATTTGTTTATGCATACCATCTCCACCATCTATTCCATCACCTGGTCTATAGCAGCACCCAACTGTATATTTTATTCTGCCAGTATCAATCTCACACCAAATAGCCTCAAATGAGCTCCTTTCACTATCCTGCAATACTTCAATTCTCCTTGGCTGCAGTTCATCAGCTATCATCAATAACACCCCTCCCCCAATTTTATTCTCTCTGTCCCTCCTAAACCTACTATAACCTACACATTCTATCCCACTAACTATATCATCTTCCGTCAGCCATGTTTCACTAATGCCAATAACCTGTGGCCACGAAGAGCCAATCAAGGCCAAAAATTCTTCCTTCTTGTTCCTAATACTCCTGGCATTAGTATACATGAATTGCAGTGTTCCCTTTGTCCCACCCCTATCTTGATGCGTTATTCTAAATATCCCATTCCCATTTTTTGTCCTTTTTGCTGGCTCAGGTACATTATATACATTTTTACACTCAACTGTCTCACTGATGTCTGGATATCCACTTCCCCCCCTCCTTGGTAGTTCTAGTTTCCCTGGTTCTGCACATCCATTTTCACTTCATTCAGCAACACTTTTTCCAGTCTCCGCACACCAAGTCCATTCAAATGCAGGCCATCCATCTTGTATAAGTCCTTTCGCCCATCAAACTCATTCCACACGTCCACAAATTCCACACCACACCATCCGCATAACCTGCGCATAATATCATTTGCGATTATGGCCCTCCTTCTAAACTCCTCTCTGTCATACCGCTGTAACAGACTCACCATTCTAACTCTGTCACTCTTTTCTTTCGCTACCTTTAACAATACTTTCAAGTCCTCTCTCATAAAAAATTTATCACCTTTCAATTCATTCGTACCAGCCACAATTGTTATTTCTTTCACCCTCTGTTTTTGCACTCTAATGCTCTCACTTACATCCTTAAATTTCGCACCCGGTAAGTACGATTTAGTTACACTCCCATCTATTACTCCTTTTTTTTGTACTAGTATTGTTTAAAACTTCAGAGAATCACTTCTATCACACGTCCAGTAGGCAGACATCACGACTAGCAGCAGTAAAAAGTCGACTTGTGGCACCACCACAAAAGGAACTACGACATTAAACTGCATAATTCAAGATTACTAATACAAATCGATACAAGTTTGAAACAAATTTAAATAAAAAGAAAAAAATAATAATTATTTTAAGAGATTTCAAAATTTTAAAAAAAATCAGAACTCCCTGGTGGACACAGGAAGTTAAAGAGGCAGTGAAGGAAAAGAAGAAAGCATATCAAAAGTTCCTGGCAAATAAGTCAGCTTTTACTCTTACAGAATACAGAGACAAATGTAAGAAAGCTAAACAGTGTGTAAAACTAGCTAAACAAAAGTCATGGGAGGACTTTGGCAAGAATATAGAAAATAAATATCAAGAAGGTGGCAAAATATTCTGGAGGTTGTTGAAGAAGCTTAGGAATGGAGGAAAGAGTGCTGTAAAAGGAATTAGAGATGATAAAGGTGAAATGAAAACAGGAGAAAAAGATATCCTTGAAGTATGGAGTAATTACTTTGAAAAACTGCTAAATGAAACAAGCAGTGATGACAGCACAGTGATAAAAAACACTGACCAGGCATGCAGTCAGGAATACATATCCATACTTGAAGTAGAAAAAGCCATCAAAGGCCTGAAATGTGGAAAGGCAGCAGGAGTAGATGATATTCGACCAGAAATGCTGAAGTATGGTGGTATAAGAGTCTTACAGTGGCTGCACTGCATAGTTCAGAAAGCCTGGACAGAGGGACGAATTCCCGATGATTGGAGTAGAGCTCTCATAGTACCCATATATAAAAAGGGAAATAAAACTGAATGTGAGAATTACAGAGGTATTTCCCTACTGAGTGTTCCTGGCAAGATCTATGCAAGTATACTTGAGAAACGGTTGAGAAGAATTGTGGAAGAAAAGCTTGGTGAAGAACAAGCTGGATTCAGGCCAAATAGAGGCTGTCAGGATCAGATCTTCACTTTACGACAAACAGTCGAGAAAGCATGGGAATATAACAAAGATCTGTATTTAAGTTTTGTCGATTTGGAAAAGGCATATGACAAGGTGCCAAGAGAGAAGCTATTCAATACGCTGCAGTTATATGGTGTCAATGGGGCATTATATCAAGCAATACTTAGTCTTTATTTGAGTTGTGAGTCAGCAGTTAGAATTGAAGGAAGTACAGGAAGATGGTTTAATGTTAAATCTGGTGTGAGACAAGGATGTACATTATCCCCTCTGTTATTCATTATCTATATGGATCGCATTGTGAAGGAATGTGGTATTAAACCTGATATCAAAATTGGAGATGTTAATGTCAGCTCTTTGCTTTATGCGGATGATGTTATACTTCTAAATAAATCCGCTACAAGTCTGCAAGATTCTCTGACTAAATTGAATAGCTGTTGTAATAGATATGGTATGAAGGTCAGCAATAAAAAGACAAAGACAATGAAAATAGGCAGAATCATTGAAAATATCAACTGTGTTGTGAATGGAGAACCTGTGGAACAAGTAAAACATTTCAGCTACTTGGGCGCAATTTTTACTGAAGATGGTAAACTAAATATAGAAATAGACAACAGAATCAGCAAAGCTGGTATCGTGGGAAGTCAATTGAATAAATTCATATGGAATAAGAAAGAAATTAGTCGGAACACTAAATTAGCTGTATACAAGACTGTGTTCAAACCAATTCTAACTTATGGATCTGAGAGCTGGGTCAGAAGTAAAACACTTGACCAAAGACTAGAGACCGCAGATATGAGAGTCCTGAGAAAGATTAGAGGCGTGAACAGATGGCATCAATGGCAATATCATATTAAAAATGAGGATATTAGGAAAGAACTTGACATTGTCAGCATCCAGGAATGCGTTAGCAGAGCTAATCTCAGATGGTATGGTCACTTAAATAGAATGGGAGAGGAAAGATTAGCAAAACAAGTGTTCTCTGCCAGGTTGGCAGGAAAACGACCCAGAGGAAGACCAAGATATAGGTGGATTGATACGGTACAAAGTGCCTTAGACGATAGAAATATAAGATCTGATAATGTTGGAGTCTTGACAAGTAACAGACTGATTTGGAGGAAAATTGTAGATAGAAAGTTAGTAATGATGTAATTTTTTCATGTAGTACTGTCATATCCTGTACACCCCTTGAGGGTACATGACAGGAATTTGATGATGATGATGATGATTTGATGATGATGAAAATTTTAAAAACTAGAAACATTTATAAATTTTTTGCATCATCCCAGTTAAGAATCACTGTTATAGAGGATATTTTTAAAAACTAAATATTATAAAGGGAAATAATAAAATTAACTAAAACAACAAGAAAGTAGGTAGCACCTGCTATGGAGCTGGAATCACTTTTGACACACACACGTTGACTTCACTTTGCAGTATAATTTATTTTTTAAATAACAGTATTAAAAACCCTTTTTATAAGTACTGTAGTACATCTATACGTTTTATTTCTCCAACACCTTTAAGTTGGTCACAATTGTAATATAGTAATGTCCAAAGCTTATTTTCACAGCTCATAACAAGAATTAGCTTAGTAATTAAATACTTGAACATTTTTTAAAAAATTATAATCATAAAAAATTATAAAAAAAGGTTCAAGTTTAAAAAATTATAATCATAAAAAATTATAAAAAAAGGTTCAAGTATTTAATTACTAAGCTAATTCTTGTTATGAGCTGTGAAAATAAGCTTTGGACATTACTATATTACAATTGTGACCAACTTAAAGGTGTTGGAAAAATAAAACATATAGATGTACTACAGTACTTAAACAAATTGATCTAATTTTAATTCTTGTGTATGTAATAACTTTTTTTAAAGAAATTATATTGTGAGAAAAGTACAATGATTATTATTTTTTTAAATAATAGATTTAAATAATCTATTACATGTCAAGAGATTGTTTGTTACATTGTATAAGATTGTCTATTACACATTTTTCACTTGTGTGAATGAATGTATGAAGATAGAAGACATTCATAAACATCCACGCCTAGGTGGAATTCAAACCCGCAGCGTCTTTTGGCTGGAGATCGGCTACGCTAACCACTCAGTCAACTAGGCCAGTGGTTCCATTTAATAAGATTTTTAGCATTGAGAATGTAGTACAGAAAATAATGGAAATCAAAACTAACAGATTATTAATTCATCTCTTTATTTCACTGAAACTTCCAAATGAAATAAAAAGCAATGATTTTAGTGCTTAGACCAATTCTTTTTACTTAATCTCTAGTGCTAATTAGCTGCCATAATGCAGTAGTTTTTCCCTCAGTAGATGACAACATAAAATTCATGATATATATATATATATCATCATAATCATCAAATTCCTGCCATGTACCCTCAAGGGGTGTACAGGATATGATAGTACTACACAAAAAATTTACATCATTACTAACTTCCTATCTACAATTTTCCTCCAAATTAGTCTGTTACTTGTCAAGACTCCAACATTATCAGATCTTATATTTCTATCGTCTAAGGCACTTCATACCGTATCAATCCACGTATATCTTGGTCTTCCTGTGGGAATGTAGTCAACCTTTTCCTGCCAACCTGGCAGAGAACACTTGTTTTGCTAATATTTCCTCGCCCATTCTGTTTAAGTGACCATACCACCTGAGATTAGCTCTGCTAACGCATTCCTGGATGCTGACAATGTCAAGTTCTTTCCTGGTATCTTCTTTTTTAATATGATATTGCCATTGATGCTATCTGTTCACGCTTCGAGTCTTTCTCAGGACTCTCATATCTGCGGTCTCTAGTCTTTGGTCAAGTGTTTTACTTCTGACCCAGCTCTCAGCTCCATAAGTTAAAGCTGGTTTGAGCACTGTCTGTATACAGCTAATTTAGTGTTCCGACTAATTTCTCTCTTATTCCATATGAATTTATTCAATTGACTTTCTACCATACCAGCTTTGTTGATTCTGTTGTCTATTTCTATATTTAATTTACCATCTTCACTAAAAATCGTGCCTAAGTAGCTGAAATGTTTCACTTGTTCCACAGGTTCTCCATTCACAACACAGTTGACATTTTCAATGATTCTATCTATTTTCATTGTCTTTGTCCTTTTATTGCTGACCTTCATACCATATCTATCACAACAGTTATTCAATTTAGTCAGAGAATCTTGCAGACTTGTAGCGGATAGAAGTATAACATCATCCGCATAAAGCAAAGAGCTGACATTAACATCTCCAATTTTGATATCATGTTTAATACCACTTTCCTTCATAATGTGATCCATATAGATAATGAATAACAGAGGGGATAATGTACATCCTTGTCTCACACCAGATTTAACATTAAACCATTTTCCTGTATTTCCTTCAATTCTAACTGCTGACTTACAACTGAAATAAAGACTAAGTGTTGTTTGATATAATGTCCCATTGACACCATATAACTGTAGCATATTGAATAGCTTCTCCCTTGGCACCTTGTCATATGCCTTTTCCAAATCGACAAAACTTAAATAAATATTTTTGTTATATTCCCATGATTTCTCCACTATTTGTCGTAAAGTGAAGATCTGATCCTGACAGCCTCTATTTGACCTGAACCCAGCTTATGCTTCAAGCTTTTCTTCCACAATTCTTCTCAACCGTTTCTCAAGTATACTTGCATATATCTTACCAGGAACACTCAGTAGGGAAATACCTCTGTAATTGTCACATTCAGTTTTATATCCCTTTTTATTTATGGGTACTATGTGAGCTGTACTCCAATCATCGAGAATTCGTTCCTCTGTCCAGGCATTCTGAACTATGCAGTGCAGCCACTGTAAGATTTTTATACCACCATACTTCAGAATTTATGGTCGCATATCATCTACTCCTGCTGCCTTTCTACATTTCAAGCCTTTGATGGCTTTTTCTACTTCAAGTATGGATATGTATTCCTTACTGCATGCCTGGTCTGTGTTTTTTATCACTGTGCTGTCATCACTGCTTGTTTCATTTAGCAGTTTATCAAAGTAATTACTCCATACTTCAAGGATATCTTTTTCTCCCTTTTTTATGTCACTTTTATCATCTCTAACTCCTTTCACAGCACTCTTTCCTCCATTTCTGAGCTTCTTCTACAACCTCCAGAATATTTTGATATTTGTTTTCTATGTTCCTGCTAAAGTCCTCCCATGACGTTTGTTTAGCTAGTTTTACACAGTGTTTGGCTTTCTTACACTTCTCTAAGAGCACAAGCTGATTTATTTGCCAGGAACTTTTGATATGGTTTCTTCTTTTCCTTCACTGCCTCTTTAACTTCCTGTGTCCACCATTTAGTTCTGATTTTTCTATCCTTGCTGACAACGTCACCACATACCTCCCTGGCTGATTCAATTAGGGTTTTCTTCAAGGCTTGCCACTGAATCTCCAAGGTTTGGTTGCTGTTCTCAAATTCTTTTATTTTTTTGTCAATAATCTTTGTGTATTTTAATCTACAGTTCACATCTGAGAGCTGCTCAACTTTTATTCGCTTTAAAACTTTCTTGCATGTTCTTCTTTTCAAAATTAAATTCAATTTTATCCTGCTCAAGACTAAATAGTGATCACTTCCAGTTTCAAATCCTCTGTACACTTTGGTGTCCTGCACCAGGGAGAAAACATCACTATCAACAATAACATAGTCAATGACACTTTTCTTATTCCTTGCCTCTTCTCTCCATGTGGATTTGTGCACGTTTTTATGCTGGAACATGGTGTTAGTAATAACCAGTAATGTCCTGAGCAGAAATCCAACAGATATTTACCATGGAAAGACTTTTATTAGGATTATATTGATCAAGTGCATATAATAAACTTAGTTGTTTATTATATGCACTTGATCAATATAATCCCAATAAAAGTCTTTCCAGAACTTTTTGGTGAAGAAAATTAAACATTTTTTTAAGATATTTACCATTATTATTAGCTTCGCTCTTTACTCCAAATTTTCCCCAGATATTTTTGTATGTCTGACAATCACTTGCTACTCTGCTATTTAGATCCCCAACAAGGACCAACTTTTCCTTTTTCATTGTGTCTGTTGCTTTTTCTAAAGCCTCAAAAAATTCCTCCATTTCTACCTTAGTAGAACCTTCTGTGGGACCATAGGCACAAATAAGTCTCATTGTCTAGTTCCCCATTCTCATTTTTGCCCATATTACTCTACTTGAGATTGCCTGCCATTAAAGAAGATTAGACTCATATTTTCTGTGGAATACTATGGCTGCTCCTTCTTTTCCTTGATTGTCATTGCCTGAATATAACATTCTGTATTTATTGCTCATAAAGATCTCACCAGTTTTTGTCTTTTTCGTTTCAGTCACCCCTATTATGTCGATCTGGTACTTATCTAATTCCTCAGCTAGCTCCATTTCTTTGCGATTAGGCTTCTTATGTTGATAGTACCGATCTTTAACTCTGGTGATGTTGAGTTGGGGTGTGTTTTCAGATTTATTGCAGTAGCTGACTGTTAGCTGTTCGTCCTGGTGAAAAATGGGGGGGGAGCCTTGTTTAATCGGGCGATGCCCCATTCGGCATGAAGTTTTGTCATGTTGTACCATCATTTTTATTTTGGTTTAACCAATAAGAATACAATTTGGTCTGCTAAACCCCAAATTGCCAGCCCATTCTCGTTCGTTCAGTATCCAGGTATATACCGAACAGGGTGCACCACAAGAAGGTGAGGATTGGACATCAGGTCAGAATCCCTGGTCGGTTCTCGTTCTCTGCATTCCTTTAAAAGCTATGTGGAGGTCTCCTCTCAGTTATACAGCTTTGACCCTTAAGCACCCCATTATATATATATATATATATATATATATATATATTCTCAAATGATATACAGGATACTTCATAGTATTATAGGATTAGGTTTACCACTAGATTTCTTATCATTAGTTTTTTTTCTCAAATTAATCATTTGTCAAGGCAGGGATATCTTCGTTACTGTTATTACCAGCTACCACCTCACCCTGCTATCTATGTTGGTGACATCAACTCTCATCACACCGTGTGGGGCTATTCCTCTAACAACCGGGACAGTAATAATATAGTTAACTGGATGGGTACATATAACCTGTATTTGATTTACAATGCCAAGCAGGAAGGCACTCTCCACTCAGCCAGATTGAACAGAACCTACACCCCTGACCTGTGCATAGTTTCTAAAGACTCTGAAGACCACCCTTTGCCAACAACAAAAACGACCTCAACAGATTCCCTAATAGTCAGCATTGTCCTACACTAATAGAGACAGGCACATCAATCCCAGTCATCAGCAGAACACCAATCTCTAGATGGAACCTTCGTAGGTCCAACTGGAATGCATTTCAGAAACAAATCGAGCAATTCCATTCTCCCCTAATTGCTATTCAACATTTGTCAAACTAATCAAAACTGCAGCCAAAGCCTCTATTCCTAGAGGTTACAGAAAACAATACATTCCATGCTGGAGTAGAGAAACTGAGGAATTTTAGCCAAATATGAAGAGACTGAAGACCCATCTGTTGCTAAGGAGCTCATAGCAATGCTGGATAAAAACAGAAAGGAAAGGTGGATCTCAACCATCCATGAACTCAATTTCACCACATCTAGCCAGAAAAGCTGATCTCTTCTGAGAAAATTAGGTGGGGGCAGAGCCAACAACACACAAAACAACAGAGATAACTCCTGATCAAATGGCTAATCATTTATTGAAAACCTCCAAGATATGTTCCAACTCTATCAGGAAAATTACTGTGCAATCTTCCATCAAACCAATCCTGAAGACAGGCCCCGAGCTTCCTGAACTTGTACGCACAGTATCTTGGGAAGAGGTACAGGTAGCCTTAAAACTCACCAAGAATGGTAAGGCTGCAGGAATGGATGGTATCCTCCTTGAGTTTCTAAATCATCTTGGTGAACAAGACCAAATATGGCTATCCACCCTTTTCTCAAAAATTATTATGACTGGAAAACTACCAAATCTGTGGTTGGAAGCTGAAATAATTGCTGTGCCCAAACCAGGTAAATATCCAAATGATATCAAAAATCTATGACCTATCTCCTTGCTTTGCTCCATTTTTAAGCTCTTTGAAAGAATTCTCTTTATAGGAATTTCACCACTCATCAAAAGAGCACTCCCGATTGAACAAGCTGGCTTCATCCCGGGAAGAAGTTGCTGTGACCAGGTCCTGGCCCTGACAACACAGATTGAAGCAGGCTTCCAGAAGAAACTTAAATCTGGAGCCACTTTCATTGACCTAATATCAGCTTATGACACAGTCTGAATCACCTTATCACATTTCCTCCTAAAGCTAGGAAATGTTATAAGGTGCAAAAAAACTTTCCAGCTTTTTCAATCTATTCTCTCCAACAGAAAGATCCTGGTCCATATTTGCAGAAAGAAGAGCAGGCCCAGATTCCTTCACAATGGCCTCCCACAGGGCTCTGTGTTATCCCCTTTACTCTTTAACATCTACGTGCATGACTTACCACATACCAGCTCAAGCAAGTATACGTATGCTGATGACCTAGCGATCCTACATCAATCTACCTCCTTTGCCAACCTGGAATCAACCTTGCAGACCTGAACATCCTGGAAGAGTATTTCAAGCAGTGGTACTTGAAGCCAAATCCAACAAAGACTGTGTCCACAGTATTTCACCTGAGCAATGCTGAGGTGAATCGACACCTCAACCTTTCTTTCTGTGGACAAATGGTAGAATAAGAGCCTCACCCGAAATACCTTGGAGTGTGAGCCTGTCCAACAAAATTAAAACGAGAAACAATATCATTTCAAGGCTTGCTGGAACAACCTGGGGTTGTGGTGCAGAAGTCCTAAGGTTGTCTGCACTAGCCTTCACATTCTCTGCAGCAGAATATTGTGCCCCTGTCTGGGAAAGAAGTGCACACTCTAACATTATAGACACCCAGCTAAACTCTGCCATGCACACAATTAGTGGCACAGTGAGAAGCACCCCTCTCTCCTGGCTGCCTGTCCTATCTAACATTGCCCCACCAAACATACGGAGAAGACAAGCCTCAATTATAGAATTTAATAAAGCAATGAGCGACTCACTTCTGCCCCTGCACCAGACTCTCATAAATCCACCTAGTCTTTGCCTAAAATCTAGAAAGCCTTTCTGGTCCATGGACGAACTCTCTTCAGCTGCCCTGCCGTCATTCTGTTTCCACCCAATCCACCAACTATAACTAACCACATCTATACCAGTGGCATTTACTGGCCACCACCGCCACTAGTATTTTCACAGACAATCATAAACATCCTTGCCCCCAGTGGGATTCGAACCCGCAGTCTTTTGGTTGGAGAGCAGATACGCTAACCGTTCGGCTAACCAGGCCGAGTTGGCCTTGGATTAGAGAAATAATCCCCATATTATAATAAAACTGAAATAAAGATTTTCAATAATAATTTCATGCCATGTTATGAAATAATAGCATGAAAATTGTATGCTATCTAAAGATTGCCATCAGCATACATCCCCAGAGTGGAATTTGAGTCTGCATACTCTAGGTGGGAAACGATGAGATGCTATTCACTTCTTTACTGCCTAATTACTTCCAAAAGCATACATGCCCGAGTTGGATTTGAACCTATATTGCAGTTTGGAGAGAGATAGATGCTAATTTGTTGTCTAAGCCAGCAAGCTATTACAAAGAAATGGTGTATTGTTGAAGTTGATAAAATAGGGCGACTATCATTTGCTTTCATTGTAAAGCATTGAATACTATGGGAAATTAAAATATAAATTTAATAATGTTGCCTTTTATTTTGTGGAAGGGGAAGACTAAAGGAATTAAATGAAGGAGGATACTTCATTTATCTTTAAAATTTTATATAGATTTGATATATTTAAAACAGTTCAAAAATTGATGTTATCAAGAAAGTTTACAAATTAAGTAAGCATACATCATAGAGTATTTGATCTGATAAACATTTGCCTAATCAAATTTCACGAAAAGTATATGTTTACAGAATTCAGATATTTTCACAGCTCTCCAACAAAATCATTATTTGTTTGTGTTTATCACTTGTTAAGAATCACTTTTTATTTGTTAATTGCCAAGGGAAAACGTTAGAAGAAATTGCACTCACTGAAACAACTTTACAGCAGAGCTGTATGTAATAGAGCTTGCACTAAAATACATCATCCACCAAAGCTGCATAATATATTCGGATTTATTTAGAAGTATAACATCGTCCGCATAAAGCAAAGAGCTGACATTAACATCTCCAATTTTGAAATCAGGTTTGATACCACTTTCCTTCATAATGTGATCCATATAGATAATGAATAATAACAGAGGGGATAATGTACATCCCTGTCTGACACCAGATTTAACATTAAACCATCTTCCTGTACTTCCTTCAATTCTAACTGCTGACTTACAGCTTAAAGACTAAGTATTGCTCGATATAATACCCCATTGACACCATATAACCGTAACATTTTGAATAGCTTCTCTCTCTTGGCATCTTGTCATATGCCTTTTCCAAATCTACAAAACACAACTTATATAGCATATAATTTTTAGTTTAAGTGTCATTTAAATTTTTATGTACTAATGTCATCATCAAATTCCTGCCATGTACCCTCAAGGGGTATGCAGGATATGATAGTACTACATGAAAAATTTACATCAATACTAACTTCCTATCTACAATTTTCCTCCAAATCAGTCTGTTACTTGTCAAGACTATAATATTATCAGATTTTATATTTTTATCATATAAGGCACTTTTTATCGTATCAATCCACCTATATTTTGATCTTCTTTTGGGTCGTTTTCATGCCAACCTTGAAGATTAGGAAAACACTTGTTTTCCTAATCTTTCTTTGCCCATTCTGTTTAAGTGACCACACCACCTGAGATTAGCTCTGCTAATGCATTCCTGTATGTTCACAATGTCAAGTTCTTTCCTAATATCCTCATTTTTAATATCATATTACCATTAATGCCATCTGTCATCATCATCAAATTCTTGCCGTGTACCCTCAAGTGGGTGTACAGGATATGATATTACTACATGAAAAATTTACATCATTACTAACTTCCTATATACAATTTTCCTCCAAATCAGTCTGTTACTTGTCAAGACTATAATATTATCAGATTTTATATTTCTATCATATAAGGCACTTTTTACCTTATCAATCCACCTATATTTTGGTCTTCTTTTGGGTCGTTTTCCTGCCAACCTTGAAGAGAACACTTGTTTTCCTAATCTTTCTTTGCCCATTCTGTTTAAGTGACCATACCACTTGAGATTAGCTCTGCTAATGCATTCCTGTATGTTGACAATGTTAGGTTCTTTCCTAATATCCTCATTTTTAATATCATATTACCATTAATGCCATCTGTCATCATCATCAAATTTTTGCCATGTACCCTCAAGGGGTGTACAGGATATGATATTACTACATGAAAAATTTACATCATTACTAACTTCTTATCTACAATTTTCCTCCAAATCAGTCTGTTACTTGTCAAGACTATAATATTATCAGATTTTATATTTCTATCATATAAGGCACTTTTTACCTTATCAATCCACCTATATTTTGGTCTTCTTTTGGGTCGTTTTCCTGCCAACCTTGAAGAGAACACTTGTTTTCCTGATCTTTCTTTGCCCATTCTGTTTAAGTGACCATACCACTTGAGATTAGCTCTGCTAATGCATTCCTGTATGTTCACAATGTCAAGTTCTTTCCTAATATCCTCATTTTTAATATCATATTACCATTAATGCCATCTGTCATCATCATCAAATTCTTGCCGTGTACCCTCAAGGGGTGTACAGGATATGATATTACTACATGAAAAATTTACATCATTACTAACTTCTTATCTACAATTTTCCTCCAAATCAGTCTGTTACTTGTCAAGACTATAATATTATCAGATTTTATATTTCTATCATATAAGGCACTTTTTACCTTATCAATCCACCTATATTTTGGTCTTCTTTTGGGTCGTTTTCCTGCCAACCTTGAAGAGAACACTTGTTTTCCTAATCTTTCTTTGCCCATTCTGTTTAAGTGACCATACCACTTGAGATTAGCTCTGCTAATGCATTCCTGTATGTTGACAATGTTAGGTTCTTTCCTAATATCCTCATTTTTAATATCATATTACCATTAATGCCATCTGTCATCATCATCAAATTTTTGCCATGTACCCTCAAGGGGTGTACAGGATATGATATTACTACATGAAAAATTTACATCATTACTAACTTCTTATCTACAATTTTCCTCCAAATCAGTCTGTTACTTGTCAAGACTATAATATTATCAGATTTTATATTTCTATCATATAAGGCACTTTTTACCTTATCAATCCACCTATATTTTGGTCTTCTTTTGGGTCGTTTTCCTGCCAACCTTGAAGAGAACACTTGTTTTCCTGATCTTTCTTTGCCCATTCTGTTTAAGTGACCATACCACTTGAGATTAGCTCTGCTAATGCATTCCTGTATGTTCACAATGTCAAGTTCTTTCCTAATATCCTCATTTTTAATATCATATTACCATTAATGCCATCTGTCATCATCATCAAATTCTTGCCGTGTACCCTCAAGGGGTGTACAGGATATGATATTACTACATGAAAAATTTACATCATTACTAACTTCTTATCTACAATTTTCCTCCAAATCAGTCTGTTACTTGTCAAGACTATAATATTATCAGATTTTATATTTCTATCATATAAGGCACTTTTTACCTTATCAATCCACCTATATTTTGGTCTTCTTTTGGGTCGTTTTCCTGCCAACCTTGAAGAGAACACTTGTTTTCCTAATCTTTCTTTGCCCATTCTGTTTAAGTGACCATACCACTTGAGATTAGCTCTGCTAATGCATTCCTGTATGTTGACAATGTCAGGTTCTTTACTAATATCCTCATTTTTAATATGATATTGCCATTAATGCCATCTGTCATCATCATCAAATTCCTGCCATGTAACCTCAAGGAGTGTACAGGATATGATATTACTACATGAAAAATTTACATCATTACTAACTTCCTATCTACAATTTTCCTCCAAATCAGTCTGTTACTTGTCAAGACTATAATATTTTCAGATTTTATATTTCTATCATATAAGGCACTTTTTACCTTATCAATCCACCTATATTTTGGTCTTCTTTTGGGTCGTTTTCCTGCCAACCTTGAAGAGAACACTTGTTTTGCTAATCTTTCCTCGCCCATTCTGTTTAAGTGACTACCACCTGAGATTAGCTCTGCTGATGCATTCCTGGATGCTGACAATGTCAAGTTCTTTCCTAATATTCTCGATTTTAATATGATATTGCCATTGATGCCATCTGTTCACGCCTCTAATCTTTCTCAGGACTCTCATATCTGCGGTCTCTAGTCTTTGGTCAAGTGCACTGTCTTGTATACTTAAATATTTAGTGTTTTTGCTAATTTCTCTCTTATTTCATATATAAATTTATTCAGTTGACTTCCTACCATACTAGTTTTGTTGATTCTGTTGTCTATTTCCATATTTAATTTACCATCTTCACTAAAAATCATGCCTAAGTAGTTGAAAGGTTTTACTTGTTCCACAGGTTCTCCATTCACAACGAGTTGACATTTTCAATGCTTCTGCCTATTTTCATTGTCTTTGTCTTGTTATTGCTGACCTTCATACCATATCTATTCCAACAGCGATTCAATTTCTGTCAGAAAGTGAAGAATTACAAGAGATAACCATTTTTCTTCTAATTATACACATTTGTATATAATTAATACAAATCATATTTGTATTAATTATATATAATTAAAAATTATATATAATTTTAATTTAAAAAAATTGGATTATGCACAGTGGTGAGCTATGAAAATTTTAACGAAGGGCTCACATCGTTGAGCAAAAAAAAAAAAAAAAAAAAGCCGTATTTCACAAAAAGTTTTATTAATACAGCTTGTGTACAAATTCCAATCAAAAAGTGTGAGAGGACAATCAACCTCTAAAGATTATCATATTTAAACAAATATTTCATGATCTAAACATGAAATATTTGCACACAACTGTGCTAATTTATCTTATATGAGAAAAACATTTTTTAACTATCAAAATATAATAAGAATGAAATGTTTTATAAGGTACCTGAGGCAAATAAAGCCCAGCGTCTAATAAAGCCAGTTCAAAAAAAATCACATTTACGGTAAGTTGTGCCAGTTTAGTTTCTTACACACACACACACACACACACACACAGAGGACATAATAAGCAATGGCAAATCAGTGGCGCCATATTGATACAATACAATCTAGCGACTGTATTGTATCAGTTTGACCTAGACCTTTGTGGGAGGTGTTTGTGTCTTCCTCTTTAATAATATTACGCCGCAATAATTTGTAAGTTTTAATTAAAAATATTGTTTCTTTTCGCATTGTTTTTATATTTAAATTGTTATTTCAACATTCAGTTTTATAATAAAAAATGTTTTAATTGATTTGAATTCATATTTTACGTGAAAATAGATGTGATCTAATCTAGTTCGCGGTGGTTAATAAGGTCCTGTAAATTTGTTGATGGGCCTTATTAAACTTCTGGGTTGAATGTTAGCAGGCGTCTAATTATCTACGACTCCGATTCTTCTAACACGAGCCCAAGTCTTATGTCTCTCAGCTAAGACATCAACATCGTCCGTTTCGACTCTACTTCTCAACATCTTTGGATTCCGACAATGAAACTATCGAGCCAGTACCAAGATGGGAACAAACAGCAGAAGAGGCCGCATCAATAACAGTACCTGTAAGAACATGTCCTAATCCTCCATCTTGTGATTCAGATAACTCCAATGATGATATTCCATTGGCAAATCTAAAAACAACGAACTCTTTGAAGTCATCGTTTCAGGAGTTAATGCCAACGCCAAATTTTGCAGTTGCAAAGGCAACACCACGAAGAAAAGCGTTAAATTATAAGGGCCAGAGAGTGACCAAAGATCTTTTCAAAGAAAAGGATAGTAAGAAAGTGAAGGCTGCCACTAAAAAACAGGAAGAACCAAAAAATAAAAAATAAAGGAACAAACAGAGTGTCAAAACAGGGATGGTATTGCCATGGATGCAGAGAAGAAAAGGTTGCTGATATGAGGCAATGCACATGGTGTCTTAAATGATACCATGAAGAGTGTGTTGGTCTCACCAAAGAAGAATGTGGCATATTTGTATGCCCTTATGACTGTTTTTAAGCTAATAGTTATGATTAAAATTAATAATAATTGTTATATTCTTTTTTAAATATTTAATTTTGTTCAAAGACTTTATTAAACTACTATGGTTTAATAAGGCCCACACAAGGTGTTTTTTTGAAGGCTTGATTAAAATATAAATTACTGCAAGAATTGTTCTTATTTGTGTTTTTTTTAATTAGTGATAATACAAACTTTAATATGAACACAGTTGTTTCAATTAATCTAAACAATTGTCTAACTTATTCAAATTTTAAATAAGGTCGGCCTTATTTGTCTCATGTACTTTAATCTTTTATAAAACATTTGATTGGCTACTGGTTTTACCATACGATTGGCTACGCGAAGGGTAAAGATAGCGCATGTGCTTATTTTATTTTCAGACTTGGGGGGCATTCATTTTAGAGGAGTTGAAACAATAATTCCAAATAATATATACACTGCCGAAAAGACTAATTTTTGTTAGGTTACCGTATGAGTTTGTCACTTAATATGTTTCAAAAAAAAATTTTTTTTTTTTGAAAAAATAATGGAAACAGGAAGAACAATGGTCTCGCAAATTTGAGAAAAATTTAACAAAGACTCTCTCGAGCCCCTTATAGCTCACCACTGATTATACATAAACCTGCAAAAAACAAAAATAATGATAACCTCAAAATCAGACATTGAAACCTTAAAGATACAAATCGACAATAAACAAATTGAGAATGTAAACAAGTTCACTTACCTTGGAAGCATGCTGAGTCAAGATGGTCGTTCAAAATCCGACATTAAATACCGAATTGCTAAGGCAACTGTGGCCCTACAAAAGTTAAAACCATTGTGGAGAGATAACAGAATAGCAATCACAACCAGACGACACTTTGGTGAATTCTATCCTCTTGTATAGTTGTGAGGCCTGGGATTTATTGAGGGAAGATGAGAGGAGACTCCTGGCTTTTGAAATGAAAACCTACAGAAGACTTTTGTGAATTCCAATGAAAGACCAATGAAAATGTTCGGAAACTGATTAATTTAATAGACGGAGAAAAAGGGAAATTATTCTGACAGCCAGAAGAATACAGATGAAATGGTTTGGACATGTGGAGATGGCTAATCGCATTCCAAAGCAAACACTAGGAGGAATCGTTCCGGGATTAAGGGTTAGGGGCCCAACCTCGATTAAAATGCACTGACAACATCAAAAAATGGACAAAATCCTCCCTTTCTCGACTGATATCATGATCAACAGACCGAGATGATTTGAGGAGGATAACAAAGAACATCATCTACCAGCTCTGAATGACCCAACGGTCCATTTAGGCTATGGGAGAGAAGAAGACTCAATTTAGTCAGGGAATCTTTTTAGAAGTATAACATCATCCGCATAAATCAAAGAACTGACATTAGCATCTCCAATTTTGATATTAGATTTAATACCCCTTTCCTTCATAATGTGATCCATATAGATAATGAATAACAGAGGGGATAATGTACATTTGGCCTGAATCCAGCTTGTTCTTCACCAAGCTTTTCTTCCAAAATTCTTCTCAACCGTTTCTCAAGTATACTTGCATAAATCTTACCAGGAACACTCAGTGGGAAATACCGCTGTAATTCTCACATTCAGTTTTATTTTCCTTTTTATATATGGGTACTATGAGAGCTCTACTGAAATCATTGGGAATTCGTCCCTCTGTCCAGGCCATCTGAACTATGCAGTGCAACCACTGTAAGACTTATACTTCAGCATTTCTGGTCGAATATCATCTACTCCAGCTGCCTTTCCATATTTCAAGCCTTTGATTGTTTTTTCTACTTCAAGAATGGATATGTATTCCTGACTGTATGCCTGTTGAGTGTTTTTTACCACTGTGCTATCACTACAAGTTTCATTTAGCAATTTTTCAAAGAAATTATTTGATACTTCAAGCATATCTTTTTCTCCCGTTTTCATGTCACCTTTATGATCTCTAATTCCATTTACAACACTCTTTCCTCAATTTCTGAGCTTCAACAACATCCAGAATATCTTGAAACATTCTTGATATTTATTTTCTATGTTCTTACCAAAGTCTTCCCATGACTTTTGTTTAGCTAGTTTTACACAGTGTTTGGCTTTCTTACACTTGTCTCTGTATTCTCTAAGAGCACAAGCTGACTTATTTGCTAGGAACTTTTGATATGGTTTCTTCTTTTCCTTCACTGCCTCTTTAACTTCCTGTGTCCACCATTTAGTTCTGATTTTTCTATCCTTGCTGACAAAGTCACCATATACCCCCCACTGGCTGAATCAATTAGGGTTTTCTTCAGGGCTTGCCACTGAATCTCCAAAGTTTGGTTGCTGTTCTCAAACTCTTTCATTTTCTTTTCAATAATCTTTCTGTATTTTAGTCTACAGTTCACATCTGAGAGCTGCTCAACTTTTATTCGCTTTAAGAATTTCTTACATGTTCTTCTTTTCAAAATTAAATTCAATTTTATCCTGCTCACGACTAAATAGTGATCACTTCCAATTTGAAATCCTGTGTACACTCTGGTGTCCTGCACCAGGGAGAAAACATCACTATTGACAATAACATAGTCAATGAGACCTTTCTTATTCCATGTCTCTTCTCTCCATGTGAATTTGTGCACATTGTTATGTTGGAACATGGTGTTAGTAATAACCATTCCATGTCCTGAGGAGAATTCCAAAAGGTATTTGCCATTATTATTAGCTTTGTACTTTTCTCCAAATTTTCCCAAAATATTTTTTGTATGTCTGACCATCATCTCCTTCTCTGCTATTTAGATCCCCAACAAGGACCAACTTTTCCTTTTTCATTGTGTCAGTTTCTTTTTCTAAAGCATCAAAAGATTCCTCCACTTCTACCTTAGTAGAACCTTCTGTGGGACCATAAGCACAAATAAGTCTCATTGTCCAGTTCCCCATTCTGATATTTGCCCACATCATTCTACTTGAGACTGCCTGCCATTCAAGAAGATTAGCCTCATATTTAGTGTTGAATACTATGGCTACTCCTTTTCCTTGATTGTCATTGCCTGAATATAGCATTTTGTATTTATTGCTCAGAAAGATCTCGCCAGTCTTTATCGTTTTTGTTTCAATCACGCCTATTATGTCGATCTGGTAGTTATCTAATTCCTCAGCTAACTCAATTTCTTTGCCATTCAGGCTTCTTATGTTGATAGTACCGATCTTTAACTCTGGTGATGTTGAGTTGGGGGTGTGTTTTAAGATTTGTTTCGGTAGCTGACTTTTCGCTGTTTGCCCATGTTTCCTGGCGAAAACAACGGAGGCTTTGTTTAACCAGGCGACTCCAGCTGGCATGAAATTCTGTCATGTTGTACTATCATTTATGTTTTGGTTTAAGTCAATAAGAATACAATTTGGTCGGCTAAATCCCAAATTGCCAGCCCATCTTCATTTATTCAGTATCCAAGTAGATACCTAACAGGGTGCATCACGAGAAGGTGAGGATTGGACATTAGGTCAGAAGCCCTGGTCGGTTCTCCACATTCCTTTAAAGGGTATGTGGCAGTCTCCTTTCAGTTATCCCGCTTTGACCCTTAAGCATCCCATGTAGTAATGTATATATGATTATTTTGTGCGCCACTGTGGCCTCTGACCTTATGTGCAGAGGCCACAGTGTCCTCTTTTATTTTATTTTTTATATTTTATTTATATACAGTGTCCTGCATATAAATAAAATTACGACAAAGTTTTGCTGTAATTTTATTTATATGCAGGACACTGTATAACTTTGTACATGTTTGTATATATCTTTATTTACTAATGTATCTTTGACTATCTGTGTGCAGTTGTTGCCTTTGCTGTCATTTTGTCTATTTGTAAATACTATTTTGCTTAATTTTTTGTAACTTTCTATAACCCTTGTATTGTTGCAAACTTTGTTATGATGCAATATGACTGTTGTAGTCTTTGTATCAATAACCAAACAGACCAGTCTTTTTTGTGGTTATATCAGTTGCTTTAATATCATTTTTGTTCTAGGTGTTAATCAGAACTTTGCAGCCTCTACCCCTGTGTATATAGTTTTTAACTTATAATTCTCTTATTTATTAAATGTGTTTTTTGTTCAGTATGACCAAAGCTTTTCTTGCACCATTAAACTCAAAAACAAATAAGCAAGCACTTGATGAAATTTAAAATATTTTTTAAAAGATTCTCAACAACATTTACACACACACATGCACACACCAAAGGTATTTCAGTATTAAATGGCAGGCAGTGTTGTTTACAGACATCTGTTGCATTATTATAGCCAAGTTACATTTAATTTTCTTCCTATGTTTTTTTTACTGAAGTTAATTTACTTATGATTTTGTATTGTTTTAGATTTTTTTTCATATGATTGAAATTTAATGAAGCTTCCATGTTTTGACTGTTAAATATTGAATAACCTTTGAGTGAAATGTGTTCATTAAAAAAAAATGCTTAATTTCAGAACTTGGTCATGCAATGCTGTAGCAGAATTAAGAATTATCAGTCAAACAGAAGGAATAGAAAATTTTACTCGAAGTAAGAGATTTTCTATGGTTAATTTTTAAGTTATGGTTTCTTAAAAATAAAAATTCATGTTCATTTATATTTAATGAGTTCACAGTAAAATATAGAAAATTGCTGTTTATTGTCAAGATTAACTGTACAAAAATATTTCAGATAAGCAATTTTATTGATGGAGCAAATTTCTTTTTATTATTATTATTTTTTTTTTAGCAATTTAAATTGCATGTAACTGTATCACTTTTTTTTTTTTTTTTTTTTTTTGTAAAAACTAGTATTCTGGCTATAAAATCAGTATTGCTATTAAAAAAAAAAAAATGTGGAGGAAGAAAGTATTTTTACAAGCAATCTAAAGTATACGAGCTTTTCGCTCCTTACATTAAAAGACCAATATTATTATCACAAAGGATGACAAACGTAATGCCAATGTTGTTATTGATACTACCGAGTATAATAATAGCATATATTATTAATGGTGTGCTCCATTTTTAGGTGTCCACTTGCTACCGAACAAATGAGAAGGACTGGCTATTTGGGACTTAGCCAACCAAATTGTACTTTCTATTGGCTTATACCAGAAATACATTTGATGTTACAACATGATGAGATTTCAACTTGGGTGTTGCCTGGTTAAACAAAGCACCTGCTATTTTTGTTAGGGAACCTAGCAAAAACATCGAGTTTTGTTGAAAAGTCAGCTACTGGAACAAACTGTGACTAAGATGATGAAATAAACCCAATGTCAAAATAACTGAAGATAGGAATCAATATAAGGAGTATTAATGGAAAGGAAAATTAGACTTGTGGAAGAACTAAAAAAGTATCACTTGGACATATTTGGCATTAAAGACAAAAAATAGGTGAGATCTTACTAAATGATAAGTATTGGATGTAATATTCTGTCAATAATAATCAAGGAAAGGGAGGAGTAGCGATAGCATTCAACACCAAACACAAAGATACAGTTTGATTGGAAGGCAGTTTCAAGTAGAGTTGTGGGCAACATCAAAATGAAGAAATGGACAATGACACTTATTTGTGATTATTTTATAGGCATTTATCAGAACTTTCTAGACCTCCCCATATGCAAGAAAGTTTTAAAAAGGATTGAAGGCGAACAACTTTTATGGGTAAACTGTAGTCTCAACTCTGTAAACATCATTAAAGAAAAAAACAAAATGAAAGCAAGAATAAACCTTGGAGTGTCAGTGACAAACTCTGAAGAAAACATTGATCATTTCAGTTAGGAATGTATGTGGTGAAGTTTTGTGCAAGGATAGCAAAGTAAGGACAACATCGTGAACTCAAGATGTTAAAGAAGAAGCAGTCCTGGAAAAGAAGAAATCATAAAGAAAGTTTTTAGCAAATATACATTGGCAGATGTCCTACAAGAATAAAGAGAAGAATGAGAGAGCTAACTTTGTGTAAAAGTAGCTAAACAAAAGTCGTGGAAAGACTTCAGGAAAGTGACAAAATGTTCTGCAGGCTATTTAAAAAGCTTAGAAATGGAGGAAAGAGCAATATAAATGGAATCAAAGGTAATAGAAGTGACATGAAAATTGAAGGTAAGGATACCCTAGATGTCTGGAGAAATTACTGGACGTGCCCAGAGAAAAGCTTTCTAGATTATAATTATATGGCGGTAAATGAAATATTATACAGAGCAATACATAGTCTATATTTACGTTGTCAATCAGCAGTTAGTATTGAAGGAAATACTTGAAGATGGTTTGATATAAAATCAGAGGTAAGACAAGGATTCATATTATCTCCACTCTTATTCGTCATTTATATGGATCACATTATGAAAGAAAGTAGTGTTAAACCTAGTATTAGAATCGGAGATATCAAACTTTGCTGTTTGGTTTTTGCAGATGATTTAATCATAAACACATCCAGTGCAAGTCTCCAGGATTCTCTAACTAAATTGCATAACAGCTGTAACAAATTTGGCATAAAATTCAGCAACAAAAAAACCCCCAAAACTATGAAAATAGATATTAGCATAGAAGATATCAGCTGCATTCCCAATGGATAACTTATAAGCAAAATATTTCTGCTATTTAGGCACAACTTTCAGCGAAAATGGCAAATCAAATTTGGAAATAGACAACAGAATATGCAAAACTGGTATGGTACGTAGCCAGTTGAATAAATTTTTATGGAATAAAGGAGAATTAGCCAAAACACCAAACTAACAGTATACAAGACAATGTGCAAACCACTTTTAGATTAGGGATCTGAGAGTTGGGTTAGACCTTTAATCAAAGACTAAGATCACAGATAAGAGAGTTCTAAGAAAGATTAGGGCAGTGAACCGCTGGCAGCAATGGCAGAATCATATTAAAAATAAAGATATTAGAAAGGAATGTGATACTATTAGCATTCAAGAATTTGTGAGCAGAGCTAATCTAAGTGTTATTGACTATCTGCTGCACTCAGTAGTAGACTACTGGCTCTCACTTACCGCCTTACAAAACATTTTTCTTATCATCTTTGGAATCTCACTGGCCACACATTGACTTTAAAGAAAAAAGTAGCCTGTCTAGCTAATGAAATTATGGTTTTGATGTAATCTTCCTGCTCACCAACATCATGCTAGAAGATTTCAATTTTTGCAATCTAATATTCTTGAAGATATTTTAAAAATTATTTAAATTCACCATCATTGTAACTATAAATTCACACGTATACCACAGCAATTAAATTTTATAATATGTAAATATTTCATCTTAAGTATCTTAAGATATCATCAGTATAGTTATTACTGTTCAAAAGCATGCGCACTAACTGTTCCTTTGAATTATATTCAAAGGAATAGTTAGTGCTTACATTGGAATCCCTCTATGCATACAGTAGCGTGTTTGATGACCCCCACCCCCAAATAATTTGGCTGTAATTAAAATTAAATTTAAATATATCTGATAAATTTATTTTATACAATTGAGGATAATAATTTCCCAGACTTTTGGGATAGTGAGACAATCATTATGGTTCAGATTGGGTCTGTGATGTAAGGCTTCAATCCTTTTTTTTTATATAACCGCTCATGTTTTTATTTAAGGATCTATATAGCAGCTTGGTATTTTTCCATTGGATCCTATGGTTAGGGTTTTCAACTCCATGTTGTGCAAGGCCGGATTTTTGCAGTTTGATAAGATGGATGTGGTCTTGATGTTCAGAGATGTGTTTACTTATAGATCTTCCTGTTTGTCCATAGTAAGATATTTTACAAGAACATGGAACTTTGTATATGCCAGGTAGCATCATAGGTGAGAGTTTGTCTTTTGGAGAAGGTAGCAAATTGTAGATCTGATTTATAGGTAGTGGCGAGATTGTATTTCTTCATAATTTTTGACAGACATTCCAAGATGTCTTTAATATATGGTATAGGAGTCCTATGGGTTTCTTCTTGTTGGGGTTGATGTATAGGGAAGTGGCTGATGATTTTTTGAGTTGGAATTTTGGATTGTATCCATTTAATAAGGCCGTATCTTTAATAATTTCCAATTCTTGTCTTAAAGATTCTTCAGAGGAAAACAAAACTGTATCCTTCGCACAGTGTGTTCAACAGCAGAATTCAGCTGGTTGGGACTGATGTTGCATTATGCTGTCTTTCAGCACTGGCAAGTTATCAGAATGACCCCAATAAACCCTGTCTTTGAGAAATTCCCAGAGCCAGAAGTCACAGGTGGTCAGATCTGGTGAACGATGCAGCCATGCATTGGGAACCACATGGCTGATTACTTTGGCTTCCCTGAAATGTTCTTGAAGTGCTTGTACAGATCAACCAATGTGTGGAGGGGCACTATCTTGCATGAAAATGACTGAATCCACGCACAGGTGCTGTGTGGCAAAAAAAAAATTGTTTATCATGCCACGATACCTCTCAGAAGTAACTGAGCAGTTCACAGCACCTGACTGTTACCTTAACATCCTTAACAAAGAATGGTCCAATGATAAACGAAGCTGTAAACCTGTACCAGACAGTAATTTTTGGTGAATACAAAGGAATCATCTCAAGTCCTGCAGGCACATTCCTGTGTCATGAATGGGTAGGAATGCAGAATCTTCTGTACAATTTTCTTGACAGTTGTGTAAGGCACATCCATGTGTCTTGGTACAGCACATGCACTGCACAAACCAATGCTGTTATTCATGACCTGCTTCACAACGGCAATAGCAAGTCATTCACTTGTTGGGAACTGATTAGTTTGCGACCCCTGCCAGGCCTAACTCCTAATGATCCCATTCCTTAAAAATGACTAATCATTCACCACAGAGCACATCCTGATAGTGGACCTTATCGATGTTCATTTAGGTGACGAAACTTGCATCGTACAGCAACAGCATTGCAGTTGTTTTGGTAGGACAGCTTCATGAGGAAACAAGTTGTGGTAAGGTTAGTTCCATCACAGTAGATGGTATTAACAACCAGAATGTAGGAAAAAATCCCATGTGTATCTTTTTAAACCCTGTTGGCACCTGCCAAGTTGTATGATATGCAAATTCTATGCATTTGGTATGTACCACTCCCTTGATGCTGAATTCAGAACTGCTTTTTTTTTTCTTCCTTCTCAGATATCGCTTCTTTCATGACACACAATGTATTCTTGCAATGTTTTGCAATATGTGGATCACTGGATGGCACTCTGCACGGCCTTAAACAGGGATACCTTAATTTTGATCACCCTGTGTATAAAAAAAAAATTTAAAATGAATTCAATTTAAACAGCATGTACAAGTGAACTGTAGAATGAACTACAAATATTATTCAAGAGAAAATAAAGCATTTGAAAATGAGAACTAAACCTTGGAGTCTTAGTATATACTCGGAAGAAAGCATTAATTCAAGTATGGAGAGATGTGGTGAGTTGTCTGTAAGGGCAGAAAATTGGAACCCCATGGTGGATGCAAGACATTAAAGAAAAAAGCTCTTAGCAAGCAAGTCGACAAATGCCCTAAGAGAGTACAAAGACAAATGTAATAGCTAATCTGCATAAAAATAGCTAAACAGAAGTCATGGGATGACTTCGACCAGAATATAGAAGATATGTATGAGGAAGGGAGCAAAACATTATGGAGTTTATTAAAAAAAAAAACTTGGAAATGTAGGAAAAAAGTACAAAAAAGGATTCAGGTGATAGATACGACATGAAACTGAAACTAAAGATTTTTTTAAAATGAAACAAGCACTGACAGAATAGAAAAAAGCATTCAAGAAGAAGGTAATCAGCAGCAGCATGTATCAATACTTTAAGTAAAAAAAGTCCCCAGACACCTTGAAATGTGGATGTTTGATAATGCTGAACCAGAAATGATAAAATTTTGAGGTATAACAGATTTGTGGTGGCTACACTGCATAATTCAGATGGTTGAATTAGACTGGAGTAGAACTCTCGTAGTTCCCATCTATAAAAAAGGAAGATAAAACAATGTGAGAATTACAGAAGAATTTCTTTACTAAGTGTTCCAGGTAAGATTTATGCATGCATACTTGAAAAGAGGTTGAGAAAGATTGTAGAACAAAATCTTGGAGAAGAAGAAATATATAAAATTAAAGAAAGGAAGAAAAAGAAAATAGAAAAAAAATCTTAAGCCAACTCTTGGTACAAATGTGCTATAGGTTTAGAAGAACCTTACATTGGTGGTAGCCACATGAGGAAAAAACAGATATACACTGAGTTAGCTTTGCATTAGGAACACCCACCCTGATTTACATATTCAGCACAATAATGAAGTGCTACAGATATCAGTGTCATGTGCAGCTACTATAAATGGGAACACCTATCCTCTATATGTAATCAGTAAACATTTGCCAGTAATGAGGAAATGTGGTAATATAATTCAATTTGACCATAGGCAGATAGTTGGGGCCCAGAGGACAGGTGTCAGTATTATGTAAACAGCCACACTTCTTGGTTTCTTCCATATTATTGTATCAAGGATGTACCAGGACTGCGATTAACCATGAACAAACATCCAGCAGAAGGGCTCACATTGGTCAGCCATGCGTGGTTGATCCTAGAGGTGAGCATTAGGTGTCATGACTGGTATCTCAGCAATGATTTGCAACAGTCACGCAGCTCACCCACCAGTACAATAGTAGGGCAGTTTGGCCATTTCCACATGCACCATGCACCGTACCTTGCTTCGCCTGGGCCACAGCTGGAGACAAACAAGAGTACCCGTTGATGACAGCCAGGCATCGACATTGTCTCACATGGGCAGTGGACCTTCAGCAGATGGAAGAAGGCCATCTGGGGTGATGAGTCTCATTTCCTGCTGCACCATGCTGATGGCTGGGTTTGCATTTGGCATTATCAGCATGAAGCCCTATTCCCTGGTTGCACAGTTGGGGTTCAGCAAGCCCATGGAGGTGGTGTTATGGTCTGGAGATCTTGTTTCTGGCATGCCCTAGGTCCGTTGGTTGTCATCCTACAAACACTGAATGGTGAACACTACAGGAACCTGTAAGCTACCCATCTCCATCCATACCTGCTGGAGTTCTACCCTGACTACAGTGCCATCTTTCAACAGGACAACACCTTGTCATTGGGCTTGTACAACTACTGAGTGGTTGGAGGAACTTGACAATGAATTTGCCACATTGCTTTGGCCTCCAAACTCCCCTGACTGAAATCCAATTGAACTGGTATGGGGTATGCTAGAATGGGATGTGAGAACTGCTGATCCTCCTCCATGGAATGAGCACGAACTAATGGAGGTGCTTCAGCAGACCTGGAGTTATGCATGGAGGAAGTTCAACACCTTGTGGAATCTCTTCCTAGGTGTCTGCGAGCTGTGATTATTACAGAGAAGTGGACAAACGCACTATTAGGTGGGTGTAATTTGATACCTCTCACTAATTCATCTCAGTCACCCCCTTATAGATGTTCTCCTTCCTTATGCCTATTTAGGTGTTTTCTTAGCTATTGTTCTTGGTGTTCTTGTTACCTGGCCAACATTATTCCACTCTCTACAAAAGCTATGAGAACATTAGCAACAAATTGTCAATATTCACATACTATCCAGTTTTAAAACCAATAAAGCAAGTGTTTGCCCTCCTTTTTTATTTCACTGACTTTCATTCTTTGATTCAGTTTTCCCCTGTCTTCTCTGAATATTACAACTCGGCTATTCAAGAAATGAAGAAACATATCAACAGAATCCTTCACCTTTATTCCCCCACCACCTCCACAGGACTGATGTATTGAAGATACCTTTTGTGGTGGTGGGGGGTCACATAAAAAGAAATAAACTTATCTTCCAACTTCTATTAATAACTTTCTAATTCTTTTTGAAAGCTATACAAATTCACTGCTTCAATAAGAAGTACAGGACATTTTTGACATTTTATTGTTGTTCTCCCCCCCCCCCCCCCCCCAGAAAGGAACGAGGGAGATAAATAAATATAAGGATATTCTGTATGTGTGAATTAGTTACTTGGAAAAATTATTAAATGAAACAAGCAGCAGCAGAGAGCAGTGTAGAAAATATCTGTGAGGTGTGTGGGAGTACATATCGATACCTGAAGTAGAAAAAGCCATTAGAAAAATCTGAAATGTGGAAATGCAGCTGGAGTTGATATTTGACCAGAAATGCTCAAATATGGAGGTATAAATTTTTATAAGATTGTCACTGCATAAGTACAACATCACTGAAGTACTTAACAATTTTTTTTTTTAAAGAGACTCTCATAAGAACATCTATGTAGTAATTTGGTGTTATTTCAAATGATCCTGTGGCTCTAACGCTTCATTTGATTAGTAATCCCATGTCTACGAGAACTGATTTGTTCTCTTTCTTAAAAGAAATCTAGGATTGTTGTTGAGAGAGGTGTATAGAAACAGATCATCCTGTTTTTCTTTTAAAACAACAAGCTGATCTTGATTATTTTTTTCTTTGAATTAATCCAAAACCTTTGATATGGCTTCACTGTATGAATGATATCTTTGATGTTTGGAATAATTCATGTGAACAACTAAATATATTCAAAAAATCAATAATCTTCATCACAGAATCAATTTCACTATGGAACTTGAATCAAATGGAATTATATCTTTTCTTGATGTTCATATAAAAAGAGTATAGGATGGTTCCTTATCAAGATCTGTTTTTTGCAAACCAGGTTACATCCAGGGGCAAATATTCCGGGCATGCTAGGCGTGTGATGCTCATCCATTGAATAGCAATATGACCAACATTATATTTTTGCATTTATAATGTTGGTTAATTGTTTCCAGTCTTCACCCGATTCCTAAAAATAAATACAATATTCTAATGCTTTATGAAGAGGACACCTTTTGACATGTAAACATTGCATCACCTTCACGTTAATAGTCTGGGTGTGTGCTTTCAAAATGCATACATCTTTGAGCCCTTTGAAAAGATGTACAGATGGCAAATGGGTCAGATTCTTAGCATTCTAGTAGTTTTAAACCACTCAGAAGGTGAGGCAGGGTGAGCTCTGAGACAGGTAGCACTTAGAGGCTGTGATTGGTTATTGTGTCAACTAATCAAAATGAATGTTGTCATTTGTCATGAGTTGCTGTTTTTGTTTTTTGAGTTTCATCTGTTTTGCGTGCATGAAGTGTGAATTGACGTGGTAGGCAAATTTTTATATATAATAAAGACAAGTTTTTAATATATAATTTTCAATAAATTTATAACTTTCCCCCCATATTTACGATGGGAAACAGTAGTATTATAGTCGAAGTAGGTAAGCTTCATCTTCCTATTCCAAATTTTACATCTTTGAGTAATTTAAATATAACAACCAAATTCCCCTTCATTATAGTTTTCTAATATACAGTATTTTAAAATAAACACATTGTCAAAGTTATCCTACAATTAATTGCTTTAGACCAATTAAGATGAGCACTGATGTGCTATGCAAAACTTTCATACATCGATAAAAATGCAATCATATGTCGAACTGACATGAATTTTGTAGCGCTGGTTGCATAAGCCATGACAACACATCATCATCATGCATATCAAGGATTTAGGCCTAGCATGGCCTGTTCCGGCCTTAGAAGTCATCTTTGAATCGTTTAAGAGGACGTCCTGGTTTTCTTTTTCCTAATGGCTTGTACTTTAAGGCTTGTTTTGGTAATCTTTCTGTTTTCATTCTTTGAACATGTTCCATCCATTTATGTTTATATTTTTTAATTTTTTCTATTACTGGTTCTTGGTTTAATTCTTTCATAATTTCTTCGTTTCTTTTGTGATCAAATGGGGTATACTTTGCAGTTTTTCTCATAAACTTCATTTCTGCTGTTGTTAATCTTTGTTTGTCTTTTTGTTTTATTGTCCAGATTTCGCTTCCATACATTAAGGCTGGTAGGGCTAATGTATTGTATACTTTTAGTCTGGTTTGTTTTTGAACTAGGTTTGGTTTAAATATAGAGTTAATTACACCTGTTATTTTTAAATATTTTGCAATTTTTACAATGCAATTTTGTCTCAGTTGGCTTTTGTCTTGAGCTTTTTCACTGAAGTTCTTTAGCTATGGACTTCACAACTGTGACCTTCTCAAGGATAAGGTGGTTGGTCCCATGCCTCCTGGTGTGTCCTATGTCTGTAGTTGGCAACACACCCAATCGAAATGGGCATGCGATGCCACTGTTGCAGGCATTCCTTTTTGGGTCAATATATCCATCAGTCTTCGGCTTATATCCTTCACAAAAATATGGCATTATTCAATGCATTCTTATTTTCATAGCTCTCACCATCTGTGTTCTGATCTACTTCAAAAAGAAATTTCTAATAAAGTAACTGCCATTCTCAGTTGGCTTTTGTCTTAAGCTTTTTCACAAACCACTGAAGTTCTTTAGCTATGGACTTCACAACTGTGACCTTCTCAAGGATAAGGTGGTTGGTCCCATGCCTCCTGGTGTGTCCTATGTCTGTAGTTGCATGTGTTCACGGGACTGGTTTTCCTGTTCTGGGAGACAAAAAACCTGAGTTTCCAGGTTAAAAAAAACCCCTCTCTTTGTATGAGACTGGCACTCACCTTTAGTCAAAAGAGACCAGATAAAGGTTCCTCACGTCACTGATGGGGATCAAACCTAGGTCTTTCCAACCAAAGGACTTCGTGTATACTGACTGAGCTACGTATGCTCGCATTCTCAGTGGTTATGATCCCATAACAGTAGAGAAGATTATCAATAGTTTTTTCCTTCCACCTTTTAGTAGAAGAGAAGATTCAAACAGAATTGCCATCCTATACATTAAACACATTTCAGAGTGTGTTTCTTGTATGTTAGAGAGGTAATATTTCTACAAATTTGAAGCTCTTAAATTCAATTAGCTCATTGATACCATCTCCAAATGATAAAATTCCATCCCTTCTGCTGCCTGGAGTCTAATCAGTTACACCTAACTGCAAGTTATTTTACTTTGGACAAACTGGCTGGTGTTGTATGTGTCCTACAGATAAGTATTTTATTTTATTTAATATTAATAATTTTAGTAATTATTTTTGGTTATAACTTACTTTGGACTGTAAAGGTGTGTGTGTGTGTATATTTGAAATTTAATACAGGATATTGTTTAGAAAGCATTTTTTCATGCTACTGATGCATACTAGGAAAATACGGGCCAAGGCATCCTTTCTTCATCAAGTTCCTTCATCAAGATGGAGGATTTTGGACAATGCAGAATATGTTTTAGGTATTCATTGCCAAAAGTGAATTGGTTATGGTACTAAAGCAAGAGTGGAGAGAAAGAGTGTGTTGTAAATGTTTCGTGTGCGAGTTTAAGAAATGAAAGTCATATGGAAAGCAGGAAAATGAAATAGTAAATATTAATGATGTAAGGATAGCAAAAGTGTTCTGGAGAATGTGACAATATATGAATAAGAGCATGAAAGAAGTGACTGAAAGTAATGTGGATGATGAGGTGACAGTAAGGAGTGAAATAGCATGTTCACGCAGCATCCTTCACCAGACAAAATGGGCACTTGAGAGATTGCAGGAATGATTGCCGTGTGGTACAGCAGGGAGGTGAATTAGAGGGGAAAAAGTGAATGGGGAAAATATGAAAGGGTGAGAAACTGGAAATAAGGAGAAGGTGATGAAAGTATGTTTCCCAGGTTCAAAGATCAAGTATGTTAGTGAAGCTGATAGTTTGCAGAAGGGAGAAATGAAATAGTTCATTGTTTTGGCAGGAACAAATAATTTGAAAGGGAAGAAATGATAGAGGATATGAAAGAGTTGTTGAAAGAAGCAAAAATTGTGAGTCTACTTTCTCTGTGTGATAGGACAGAGTTGAGAAGAGCCATGATTGCTAATGAGTCAATGAGAAGATTGTGCAGAAGGAATGGTGTGCAGTTTATTGTTGTATAGAGTGAATTTGATGGATGAAAAGACATATACCTGATGGACTATATTTAAATAGTGTAGAAGTTAGATGTTTGGTGAAAGTATAATAAATTTAGTTTAATCCTTTATCCAAGTGTGAGCAAACAAAGTTTGCGCTTGAAAGTATCTTCAGGACTGGGGTAAGGTGGTACAACACCAGGGCAACTCGTTGCAAAGGTGGAGCAAGCTACCAACACTCCTGTCTCAGTATCTCCTATAATGTAATGCAAAACACATCTCCTTGCGGATATGTCTAATGTTATGCATTAAGGGAAGGGCCACTACCCAGACTAGTTTTGACCTTTATTGAGGTCTCTTCAATGGGAGCCAGGCCCAAGCTGAGATACCAGGCAGAAGCATTCGCAGGTCATCTCTACCTATAGGAGTTGCCAAATGGTGTGCCATCCTTTTTTAATAAATTACTCTGGATTTAGAGAAAGATGTTGAAAGTTTATTTTTCACTTGGTTAGAGTATAATAAATTTAGTTTAATCCTTTATCCAAGTGTGAGCAAACAAAGTTTGCACCTGAAAGTATCTTCAGGACTGGGGTAAGATGGTACAACACCAGGGCAACTCGTTGCAAAGGTGGAACAAGCTTCCAATACTCCTTTCAGTGGGAGCCAGGCACAAACTGAGATACCAGGCAGAAGCATTCGCAGGTCATCTCTACCTATAGGAGTTGCCAAATGGTGTGCCACTCTTTTTATTAAAAAAGGGTGGCACACCATTTGGCAACTCCTATAGGTAGAGATGAAGAGACCTCGATAAAGGTCGAAACTAGTCTGGGTAGTGGCCCTTCCCTTAATGCATAACATTAGACATATCCGCAAGGAGATTTGTTTTGCATTATAGGAGATACTGAGACAGGAGTGTTGGTAGCTTGCTCCACCTTTGCAACGAGTTTCCCTGGTGTTGTACCACCTTACCCCAGTCCTGAAGATACTTTCAGGCACAAACTTTGTTCGCTCACACTTGGATAAAGAATTAAACTAAATTTATTATACTCTAACCAAGTGAAAAATAAACTTTCAACACGTTTGGTGAAAGTGTTGTTTTAATGAGGGTTTAGAAGTGTAAAACCAGACAAAATAGATATTAGAGGAGATGCAATCAAGCATCTGTCTGGCCACCTCTGGAATAAATGTGTGTACAGAAATAATTTCACAGGTTTCCGATTCAAATGGGTTGGTTATGACCATGCAAAAGTAATTGTGCATCTAAAGTAGATGTTGAAATGCATGTATGAATTCAATAAGTATCAGAAGTTTTTGGCATTGGTCAGCTCGACTAGGTCAAAAATTATAGGTATCAGTTAGAACTGTTTGACTTAAAATGATATAGTTACAGGAATAGAATGTAAAGGGTATTGTAGTTTCATGGTGGAAAGAGGGAATAGCACAGGAGGTGGGGTATTGCTGATGAAAGCTGAAAAACTTCAACCAGAAAAATTAGAAGTTAAATAGAATTTTAAGTTTAGTAGAGATGATTTATTTGAGACTATCTGGTGTGAGATAGAGGCCAGTAGGACAAAATATATTGTTAGTTGTTGTTGTAGACTATGAGGACCACAGAATATTCCTTGGAAAAGAGACACTTTAAGGAAAATACTTCATGAAATCGGATTTTGTTTTAAAAAGTCCCAGAATAAAAGGAAACTTATCATGGAGCGAAATGACATTGTTTTATCTAGAACGCAGCATTTGAGAGCAATAAGACGTTTCAGGGAGGAGAAAATACTGATTGTGTATCTAGATGAAACTTGGATTGATAGTAATTTAATTTATGGAAAAGGTTGGCAGTCTAAAGAAGAATGTGGAATGCTACAAACCGGAAATGCCTCGCGGTGCATAATAATTTTGTGTGCGGGTGGAGAAATGTTTTTTTTTTTTTTTTTACAGAATTCAAAGTTACTATACAAAGCCAATTCAACTACTGGAGATTACCATGGGCAAATGAATAAAACGATCTTCGAAAAGTGGGCAGAAGAAAAACTGATTCCAAAGCTTCCTAAAAAGGCTGTTGTTATAATTGATAACGCTTCATATCATCACTCTATTTGATTAAACAAAGTTCCAAATTGGTCTAATAAGAAGCAAGTTCTTATGGATTGGTTCTCTGCAAATAACATTTCTCTCGTTCCCCAGATATGCGAAAAATTGAATTGCTTAATTTGGTTAAAAGAAACTCGCCCACAACTAAACTATTTAAATTCGACACGATGCTCAAAGAGCATGGATTTCTAGCTTTGAGGCTGCCACCATATCATTGCGATATTAATGCTATTGAGTATGTTTGGGCAGAAGTGAAAATTTCATTCGCCATCGCAACATAACTGGGGATATTGACATGTCGAAACTTTTTAAGCTTTCAGAACAGGCGATTGAAAGTATTACAGTTCAAAACTGTGGAAAATATTGCTCTCATGTCACCTCATTGGAAAATATGTATTGGGACAGAGACGGAATTATCGAATAATTATGCAATCCTTTGGTGATTAGTTTAAGTGATGCCGATTTGGACACCGATTCAGATGACTGAAGATTAAAAGGATTTGATAATGGTATTTTTTTTCAACATTTTTTTTTTGCATGGGTTTGTTAAAAGAGTCGCAACAAGTCATAAATAATTAATCGGTTTAGGACATTAAAGTGTCTCGGTTCTCTCAACTGTAAGTTTAGAATATCTAAGTTCATTTGAAAAAATTTCTGTTTTTCTGTATAATTATTTTTATTTTATAGAAAACTTTCTTAAAAATAAACTTAGTTAAATTTTTGTTTTATGCTATACCTTTTTAATTTTGTTAATACTCTATGTACATTTTTCCAAGTGTTATACAAGCAAAATAGTTTAAAAACAGCAACGTTCGTAAAAGAAAAGCTAAATTTTCTGACTTGTAATAATAAACAAACTCATCCCAGAAGACAGATTGATTACCCTATTATTGGAATGGATTCTCCTTTTTCTGACATGCGCAGAAGTGTCGAGGGATCTCTAATCGGTGGGCGAACTATACCGTGCCAACAAGAAGGGGTGGGTTACCACTGATATTACATTGGATTGGTTTCAAAACTGTTTTGTTCCTGAGGCTAGAGCTCACTGTAACTCGGTTGGATTAGACCCTAATTGCAAGATACTTCTTATTTTAGACAATTGTTCGGCACATCCAAAAGCCGATCTTCTAGTGAAAGATAATGTTTTTGTTGTCTACCTCCCACCCAACTGCACATCACTAATTCAACCACAGGACAATGGTATTATACGTTCTATGAAATGTAAGTATCGATCCCTGTTAATGAGGCACCTAGTGAGTTCAGTTAATTCAGGCACCTTAGTACAGAAGTTCATAAAAGAATTCAACATTAAGGATGCAGTGCACTGTGTTGCCAATGTGTGGAAGTCTGTGAAAACATCAACACTGAAAAATGGATGGCATAAATTATGGCCAAGTTTAATGTTTACTTCTCATTCTAACGAAGACTCTGAAAATAATATTGCAGGGTTTATGGTTCCCAAAGAAAAGCAGCTTGTACAGAAACTTCTTGCTTATGTTAAAGATGTGGGGGGGGGGTGGGGGGGGGGGGGGGTGGGGGGGGGGGGGGGTGGGGGGGGGGGGGGGTGGGGGGGGGGGGGGGTGGGGGGGGGGGGGGGTGGGGGGGGGGGGGGGTGGGGGGGGGGGGGGGTGGGGGGGGGGGGGGGTGGGGGGGGGGGGGGGTGGGGGGGGGGGGGGGTGGGGGGGGGGGGGGGTGGGGGGGGGGGGGGGTGGGGGGGGGGGGGGGTGGGGGGGGGGGGGGGTGGGGGGGGGGGGGGGTGGGGGGGGGGGGGGGTGGGGGGGGGGGGGGGTGGGGGGGGGGGGGGGTGGGGGGGGGGGGGGGTGGGGGGGGGGGGGGGTGGGGGGGGGGGGGGGTGGGGGGGGGGGGGGGTGGGGGGGGGGGGGGGTGGGGGGGGGGGGGGGTGGGGGGGGGGGGGGGTGGGGGGGGGGGGGGGTGGGGGGGGGGGGGGGTGGGGGGGGGGGGGGGTGGGGGGGGGGGGGGGTGGGGGGGGGGGGGGGTGGGGGGGGGATTATCTAAAAGAAGCCCAAATTGGTGCAGAAATAGAAGAAGAGTGAAAAACTTTAATAAAGATCATTCAAAAGATATTAAACACTGGAACAGAGATGTAGAAAATGCAATAAAAGATAATCAAATTGCATACAAATCATTCCTTCAAAAACATATAAAGGAACAGAAGAAATATAGTTAAAACCATAGTATAGAAAGTTCACCAAGATTCTGAGGACAGATTTATTAATAAAATAGAAGGCATACATGAAAGACAAGACATAACCTACAAAATATTTAGGAAATTAAACATTGAAGAAAGAGATACAGCCCAAATCAACATAATACAAGAGAAACAATGGATAGTACATTATAAGAATTTATGGTGTGACCCATATTTAATAACAGAAGCTTCTTTTAGTTCTTCCCATAAAATTTGAAGAACTAAAAGAAGCAATAAAGGTATCAAAAATAGAAAATCAACCAGATTAGATGGCATGAATACAGAGCTTTGGAAATATGGCTGAGAATATTTACATCACTGATTCTTAAAATTAATAAATAACTCTTGGAGGAAATGTGAGGTTCCATCAGTTTGGTTAAAAGCTAAGGTTATATCTATATTTAAGAAAGGAGACAGAGATGATTTTGGAAATTACAGCCTGAATAAAAGACTTAGAAGAAATATTGCAAACAATCTACTCTCAGAAGAACAAACTGGCTTCAGACATTTAAGATCATGTATAGACAGTATTTATGTATAAAAAAAAAATTAATTTAAGACTTTATAGATTGAGAAAGCTTTTGATAAAATATACAGAGAAAAACAATAGAATATAATGAAAAACAAGGATAGCATTATATCTGGTACAAGCTATCTTCTTCTTCTTTCACTATGTCTTATCCCATGTTAAACGGGGTTGGTGCTCCGATTTTTAACCTTCCTCTTCCAAGTTCTCCGGTCCAGGGCGTCCTTCGGACTCCATCCTTTCTCCCTAAGATCCTCTGTCACCTTATCCCTCCACCTGAGCTTGAGCCTGCCTCTTTTCCTCCTTCCCTCCAACTCCATATACTCCACTCATTTACCAACATACTCCCTCACCCTTCCTCTCTACATGTCCAAACCACCTCAGCCTACTTTCTTGTATCTTCTTGCCAATTGGTCCCACCTTAACCGTCCCTCTGATGTAGTCATTCCTTATCCTGTCCTTCTTTGTCACACCACTCATCCATCTCAACATCTGCATCTCCACTACCTCCATCTTCCTCTTCTGTGCCTCGGTTATAGGCCATGTCTCCGCACCATGGAGCATCGCCAGCCTCACCACCATCTTATACAGCTTTCCTTTCCTCTTACAACTCACTCTCTTGTCACACAGGACCCCGCTATCTTCTTCCAATTCATCCAACCGCATGTTATTCGGTGCTGTATTTCTTCATCCAAGTCACCATTCCTCTTGACAACTGACCCAAGGTACTTGAATTTCTTCCCTGAAATTAGCCTTTCACCCTGGAGCCGTATGGCCATATCCTCGTCACTCCCCGTTGACATATATTCAGTCTTCACCCGGTTAATTCTCATGCCTCTCTCCTCCAATGCCTTTCTCCACTCTCCAGGGTATTTTCAAGCTTCTCTTGGGATGATTCACATAGAACAATGTCATCGGCAAACAGCATGCTCCATGGTGCCTCCTTCTTGACATCCTCCACTAGTACATCCATGACCAGGTCAAAGAGGTAGGGGGCTCAGAGCTGACCCTTGGTGTAGCCCTACGACAATGGGGAACCCTTCTGTCATGCCTGACACTAGACCTGACCTGAGTTTCTGTTCCCTCATACATCTCCTTCACCAACCTCACGTACTTCTCCGACACACCCTTCTTCCTCATATACCTCCTGCCTGGCCACTCTGTCTATGCCTTTTCCAGGTCTATAAACACCATGTGCAGATCCACTTGCATCTCTCTATATTTCTCCATCAATCGCCTTAGCGCAAATATCGCATCCGTTGTCCCTCTTCCTGACATAAATCCAAACTGCTCCTCACCAATTTTCGTTTCCTGCCTGGTATATCTAGTACAAGCTATATAAAGTTACAAAAATATAGTTATAGTTAGGTAATAAAGTAACAGAGGACATTGAAATAAATCAGGGTGTCAGACAGGGATATAGCTTATCTCCACCTTTATTCAATATATATCGATCAGATTATTGAAATGTGGAAAACTATAAAACAAGGTATCCATTTAATCAGAACTGTTATTAATGTGATGCTGTATGTAAATGATCAGATTACAAGACAATGGAGATGACCTTCAAAAATTAGTTTTATGAATTAAACATAAGCCAACAATACAATTCAAAAATCTCACAAAAGAAAAAAGTCATATCATCTCAAGGTCGAGATCATGTTAGATCAAAAATAGTTTTAGAAAATAAAATAATAGAACAGATGACACCGTTTAATTATTTAGGCTGCATAATAATATATCTAAAAGATTAAGATATAGACGAAGAAATAAATCGATTTCAGAAAGTCTGTGGAACAATTAAAAAGGACACTGAATAAAAAAACAAGACAAGAAAGAAACTCAGCTAAAATTTTATAAAAGGATGCACAAAATTAGACCCTATAAGAAATGAAGACATCAGAAAATAACTAGATATTTATAATATAAATGAACAAGGAATGTATAGACAAATAGAAAGAACATCTATTTAGGATGGAAAGACTTTGGCTACCAAAAGGAGTGGAGAGATATAGACCAAAGGGAAACAGGCAAATATCTAATGCTTGAAGACAAGCAGTATAAATAACAGATCCAGTAAAGATTCATTTACTCCTGAATAAAAATGAATCAGCAAAATATTTACTAATTCAATTCCGGTATGAAGAAATGACTGCTCTTACATAGCATACCAGAGGTACATAGGTTAAAATACCTGAGAGCTACCTAATCACATGTTATCAAGAGTCACTGTGCTTTATCATTTAAAGAAATTGTCAGTAATAATTTCAAATTATCAGTATTTCAGTTGCTATTAACAGACTGTATGTCTTTGCCTTTCTTAATGAAACGTATATTTTTATTCCATAACACATTGTGCCGGGCAGCATTTGCATGTGCGTAAACCACTTGTGTGAACTAGCTTTAGAATATGTATGCCTTTTCTGCATTGAGTGGTCTCATTTCCACAAATCTTATATGGCACATTAGTTGCAACTTTTTGGTAGAATTTTATTTGTAAAATTAACATTTGTGAATTGTCTTAATGATATCAAATCTCAAATGCAACTCTGATTTCAAGTTTCTCTCTCCCTGTACCCAATGACTACATTATAAACATCTGATACATGTATTTTCTGCAACTGAAAATTTCAAAGAGGATGTTAGGGCAAAATGTTTGATTAGATGGTATGTTTATTCCTACAATAAATCTGTTTTGCTTGCATGCATGCACATAGTGTCTGTGGGAGAGGAGTGTTTTTCATTACGATAAAGAGCCAAGAGGCTGTTTTTTTCCGGTGGCGTAAATTAAGCTAAGGGGATAATTAATCCCTCATTATTTTTAAAGCCCGATACAAAACTCGGAGATCAAAATCTAAGAGTTTCATGCTGAAATTGGTATTATCTACCTACTCACTGATGAGACCTCAATAAAGATTGAAACTGGTCTGGGTAGTGACTTCTCCTCATAATGTAAAACAGTAATACATCTCCTAGGAGCTGCATTTTACATTATGAGAAAATATTAAGGATGGTGAGGCAGCTTGCTCCACCTTTGCTCCGAGTTACCCTAGTGTTGTACTACCAGGTGTTGACTTACGCTTGGACTCACCGATAGTTCTTCGGCATGAAACTTTTAGATTTCGATCTCCGAGTTTCGTATCCGGCTTTAAAAATAATGAGGGATTTATTATCCCCTTAACTTAGTGTTTTTCATTATTGAAGTTTCATTCCAGTTGAATCTAATTGCACAAATTGTCAAATATTGTGCATAGACTGTAAATGTCTCTACTTTATTTGGTGAAACAATAAAATCACTCGTGTTTCTTGCTTCTGCAGTATACAGTGTTGGTATGTCATGAGTTTCACAACACTATAGGAACATTTTTATTCCAGTTTTCATAAATAACAGATCCAGTAAAGATTCATCTACTCCTGAATAAAAATGAATATTTCTATGTATTATAAGAAGTGGTTTATCTACAGCAAAATACTAGTATATGCTAGATATCTGTTATTGATAAGACAAAGAACTGCTGGAAAAATTAAAAAAAAAAATGTTGGAAGTTTATTTTGCACTTGGTTAGACTATAATAAATTTAGTTTAATCCTTTATCCAAGTGTAAGCAAACAAAAATTGCGCCTGAGGTGTCTTTAGGACTGAGGCAACTCATAGTGAAGGTGGACAAGCTCTCATCACCCCTTGTCTCAGTATCTCCCATAATGCAAAGCACATATCCTTGCAGACATGTATAATGCTATGCATTAAGGGAAGGGCCACTATCCACACCAATTTCGACCTTTATTGAGGTCGCGTCAGTGGGAGCCAGACCCAGAAGTGGTGATACTAAAGCAGAAGCAATGGAGAGGTCATATTTACTTATACAAGTTGCCAAAAGGTGTACCACCTCATTATTAAATTACTCTGGATTTAGAGAAAGATGCTGGAAGTTTATTTCACTTGGTTAGACTATAATAAATTTAGTTTAATCCTTTATCCAAGTATAAGCAAAGTTTGCGCCTGACCTCTCCATTGTTTCTGCCTTATTCGAAACCGGTCTGAGTAGTGGTCCTTCCCTTAATGCATAGTATCATACATGTCCGCAAGGAGGTGTGCTTTGCATTATGGGAGATACTGAGACAAGGAGTGATGAGAGCTTGGTCCACCTTTACTATGAGTTGCCTCAGTCCTGAAGATACTTCAGACTCAAACTTTGTTTGCTTACACTTGAATAAAGGATTAAATTAAATTTCTTATAAAAAAAAAAGTAATGAATGGGGGAGGGGGGTAATTCTGATGATGACCAGAAATTATTTCATCTGTTGCTATGTTAAAAAAAAAAAAAAAAAATGCTGATCATCAGTGAACAAAAGAAAATTTTTAGAAAACCAGGCAAAAATATAATTTTATTTCCTGCGACACCTAAGTGGCAGGTTTTAGTCTTGCGATAGTTATTTACTGAACTACAAAATGCATACAGCAGCTGTTTATTTTTGGCTAGCTTTTATATTTCACAAAAGAAAAAAAACTCTTTCCCTTTCCTCAATACTTATATTTATTTTTTATTATTATTTTTAAATTATGCATTCATACATGTGCATAAGCATGCCTATTTGCTCCACCCAGCAACTTATAGGACACTATCACAAATGTTAATAAATAATAATTAACATTTGTGATATTGTGTCCTATAAGTTGCAGGTTTTTTTTTTTTTTTTTTTTTTTTTTTTTTGTTTTTTAATTATTGTTTTCTAATACATCCTAAAACACATTAGACCACCCATCCCAACTCTATACGGGTTTGTTTGCAACCGAAGAGCTGTCATGATAAGTAGCATGTCTGAAGCAAGCACGAAATTGATACTGGTCATGGTGTTTTCTCTCACTCCACCAGATATCTAGGGTGGTGGCGAGACAGGTCTAATCACCTTGACATGAATCTGTTAATTTTATGGAAGGTTTTAGTCAGTATTATTTCACGACTTTGAATTTTCCTCCATTTCTATCCCCCTCTAAATTACATAACTTCTTGGCAACAGTATTCATTTAAAAATATATATTTTATAAATAATTAATGCTGTGTATGTGTTTGTTTTTCACTTGAAGAAACATTTAAGAAATAAACAATTGCCCATAACATAAATGTTGTGATATATGATTTTTTCCTTATAGAGAAAAAACGTAAGTGTAGAAATTAATCATTTATTTTGTATGGTAATTTTGATTGTTGACTAGGATTATAAATAATATTAGAAAACAATTTCACGAAACTCCAGATATATACGTGATTCTTCAAGAACATAGAGTGCATATTTAGCTAAGCATAATTAGGCAACTTTAACATGCACATAAATCTCACACGTAGCCTTATCTACAATCTGATATACTACTATGGTATGAAAGGTTTTGTCTGTAGTCCGCGCGGTTAGCCTAGTGGCTATGCGCTTCGCAACCATATGCCTGGGGAAGGAGTGTCCTAGGTTCGATTCCCGTCGGTGACGTGAGGAGCTGAAGGATCTTCCTCAGCCATAGCCGGGTTAGCCAGTCTTGGGCGTGGACAGCAGGGTTTTTTCCCCAGTTTATTCTGGGGTTTTTCATTCCGCACAGCAGGCAAACTGGCCTTGAGAACTCAACACTACAGGCCATAGGATACACCGGGGCATAAGGCTGACCACCTTATCCTGTAAATGGAGTGAGGTCCGATGATCAATGGACCCTCGACACCGCAAGGTAAAAGAGGGTATAAGGAAGATGATGATGATAAGGTTTTGTCTTGCTGTGAACAATAATAAAAATATATGAGACACTGAATAATTTTAGAGTATCTCATATCTCTGCTTAATAGAGCCACCCAGCATACTGGGAGGAATTGTGCATTTTTTGCTTTTAGTTGCAATGTCTCTGAGATGCAGTTATGAATGAGAGTTAATAACTGCATCTCAGAGTTAAGTTTTTTCATGAGTGTGAATGATTATCACAGCTAGTTCATGCCAGGCAGTGCCTGAATGTTCATAAACAGTTGACAGGAATTAGCTTTAGCATATGTATGCCAATTCCACATTGGCCTATAATAAATTTAGTTTAATCCTTTATCCAAGTGTGAGCAAACAAAGTTTGCGCCTGAAAGTATCTTCAGGACTGGGTTAAGGTGGTACACACCAGGGCAACTCGTTGTAAAGGTGGAGCAAGCTACTAACACTCCTATCTTAGTATCTCCTATAATGCAAAACACATCTCCTTGCGGATATGTCTAATGTTATGCATTAAGGGAAGGGCCACTACCCAGACCGGTTTCGACCTTTATTGAGGTCTCTTCAGTGGGAGCCAGGCCCAAGTCGAGATATCAGGCAGAAGCATTAGCAGGTCATCTCCACCTATAGGAATTGCCAATTGGTGTGCCACCCTTTTTTAATAAATTACTCTGGATTTAGAGAAAGATGTTGAAAGTTTATTTTCCACTTGGTTAGAGTATAATAAATTTAGTTTAATCCTTTATCCAAGTGTGAGCAAACAAAGTTTGCGCCTGAAAGTATCTTCAGGACTGGGTTAAGGTGGTACACACCAGGGCAACTCGTTGTAAAGGTGGAGCAAGCTACCAACACTCCTATCTTAGTATCTCCTATAATGCAAAACACATCTCCTTGCGGATATGTCTAATGTTATGCATTAAGGGAAGGGCCACTACCCAGACCGGTTTCGACCTTTATTGAGGTCTCTTCAGTGGGAGCCAGGCCCAAGTCGAGATATCAGGCAGAAGCATTAGCAGGTCATCTCCACCTATAGGTGTACCACCTTAACCCAGTCCTGAAGATACTTTCAGGCGCAAACTTTGTTTGCTCACACTTGGATAAAGGATTAAACTAAATTTATTATACTCTAACCAAGTGGAAAATAAACTTTCAACATCTTTCTCTAAATCCAGAGTAATTTATTAAAAAAGGGTGGCACACCAATTGGCAATTCCTATAGGTGGAGATGACCTGCTAATGCTTCTGCCTGATATCTCGACTTGGGCCTGGCTCCCACTGAAGAGACCTCAATAAAGGTCGAAACCGGTCTGGGTAGTGGCCCTTCCCTTAATGCATAACATTAGACATATCCGCAAGGAGATGTGTTTTGCATTATAGGAGATACTAAGATAGGAGTGTTGGTAGCTTGCTCCACCTTTACAACGAGTTCCCCTGGTGTGTACCACCTTAACCCAGTCCTGAAGATACTTTCAGGCGCAAACTTTGTTTGCTCACACTTGGATAAAGGATTAAACTAAATTTATTATACTCTAACCAAGTGGAAAATAAACTTTCAACATCTTTCTCTAAATCCAGAGTAATTTATTAAAAAAGGGTGGCACACCAATTGGCAATTCCTATAGGTGGAGATGACCTGCTAATGCTTCTGCCTGATATCTCGACTTGGGCCTGGCTCCCACTGAAGAGACCTCAATAAAGGTCGAAACCGGTCTGGGTAGTGGCCCTTCCCTTAATGCATAACATTAGACATATCCGCAAGGAGATGTGTTTTGCATTATAGGAGATACTAAGATAGGAGTGTTGGTAGCTTGCTCCACCTTTACAACGAGTTGCCCTGGTGTGTACCACCTTAACCCAGTCCTGAAGATACTTTCAGGCGCAAACTTTGTTTGCTCACACTTGGATAAAGGATTAAACTAAATTTATTATACTCTAACCAAGTGGAAAATAAACTTTCAACATCTTTCTCTAAATCCAGAGTAATTTATTAAAAAAGGGTGGCACACCAATTGGCAATTCCTATAGGTGGAGATGACCTGCTAATGCTTCTGCCTGATATCTCGACTTGGGCCTGGCTCCCACTGAAGAGACCTCAATAAATGTCGAAACCGGTCTGGGTAGTGGCCCTTCCCTTAATGCATAACATTAGACATATCCGCAAGGAGATGTGTTTTGCATTATAGGAGATACTAAGATAGGAGTGTTGGTAGCTTGCTCCACCTTTACAACGAGTTGCCCTGGTGTGTACCACCTTAACCCAGTCCTGAAGATACTTTCAGGCGCAAACTTTGTTTGCTCACACTTGGATAAAGGATTAAACTAAATTTATTATACTCTAACCAAGTGGAAAATAAACTTTCAACCACATTGGCCTGTCACATTTTCACAAAGCTTATATACAGGGTGTTCGGGATAAATTTGACAGTTTCGTAAGGAAAAAGAAAATCTTCTTTGTATCTATTAAATTTAATGAATTGACAAAAAAACATTACAGGCAGAGTTAATTACAATACTATCAACAAGATTTACTCAAAATAACCACCATTAGCATCGATCACAGCTTCAATTCTGCTTCGGAACCTCGAACAAGCTGATGCTACAGTCTCCCTGGGAAGGGCCGCAAAAACTGTTTTAATTTTATCCATTAACTGGGCTTTTGTATTACTGGAAGTGCGATTGGTGTCTTTTTCAACTGCGCCCCATACAAAATAATCCATGGGGTTAAGGTCTGGGGAGTTTGGAGGCCAAACATTTGGACTGGTGAAGTCGTAGAAATTTTCAGACAACCATTTTTGACTTTTCCCAGAGGTGTGGCAAGGGGCCGAATCCTGCTGCCATACATACGGCCTACCATTGGCTACCCTTGTTATCCAGGGCTTGACTACAGTTAGCAACTCCACGAACAAAGCCCGAATTCCAATGCCAGGGTTCTTCAACACCTGTTCCTGCAGATTTGCGAGGAATTCTGCTGTACGAACGCAATCAGATCGTCTGCTAGGGATCTTTCTTCTTGCTACATCCTCGTAGTCACCATTGCAAGTCTCTAGTTCATGCCTGATTGTTTTTACTGTATTCAGGGAGCATTGGGCAGCAGTCGTAATATCCTTATTTTGATGGCGGGCACGAATCATCATGATACAAGTTATTCTCTTCCATGATTCAGGTGGGTTCCAGCTATCCATCCTTCTGACATCTTGTATATGAATGAAGAAGGGTCCAAACTTTTAAATGAAGAGAAGTGTGTGTTAATACATGTAACTTACGGAAAAATATAATTAATTATAAATATGTCAAATTTATCCCGAACACCCTGTAGTATGTTAGTTTTATTTTTTTCAGTAGAATTTTATTTGTAGAATTTGCATTTATGAAATGTCTTCAATTTTTTACGCACACACACACACACACACCTGCATTTACATCTTTGTTTGCTTTAGAAAATTTGACAATTTTACATAAATTGTGTGCTTTCTGCACCCAATAGCTGCATTAAAAACAGCTGTTACACATATTTTCTGTGACTGAAAATTTAAAAGAGGATGTTAGGACATATATTTAATTATGTACTGTGTTTGACAGCACAATAAAATTGTTTCAGACATGCATGTAGCATACTGTTTGTAGGAGAGACGCATTTTTCATTACAATGTGTCATTGTAATGAAAAATTACACAAATTGTTGCTAATAGTGCACAGATAATACACAGACTGTAAATGTCTGTACTGTGTTTAGTGATACAATAAAACTAATTTTTCTTATGTCTGCAGTGTAGTGTCTGTTAGGAAAGAAATGTTTCCATGTGTTACAGGTAAATATGAAAGTGTGTAAATGATCAGCCAGCACAATTTGAAGTTCACAGCATTTAAGGACTATTAAATGGGACCTAATGTGTCACATGAGAAGGCTCCCCAAATCATCACACAGCCACCAGCTCCTTGAACAGAGCCGACATGGCACATAATGGGATCATAGCCTTATGCTGTAGATGCCACACCTGCACCCAACTGTCAGCTTGATACAACCAATAACGGGATTCATCAGACCACATGACTGATCCACTCTGCAGAGGTCCAGATTTGATAGTCGAATCACACCAGGCGAGGTGCAGTGTCCAGTGACGAGCTGTCAACTGTGTATACGATTAGGTTGTCGGCTCCCATAGCCCATGGTATTCAGGATACAGCGTATCCTGAATGCCATGTAACCTGACTGTCAGAGTGTACCCCCTTGCTTGCTGATGCTTCTTGGATCTCCAACATTGAAACTGGATGTGATTTGTACAGACCACCATTGCACTGCAGTTGGTTTTTACAAGCCTGGACAGTATACACCATCGATGGCATGTGGTCAGCCACTACTTGTTCAATGGGCGCTGGTATATCCATTGATGGTATATTCACTGTAGACCCTTGATGGATATGGTTGCCCTCAAGAACCCTAGGGTTCTTACCACTTGGGCGATAGAATGTGACCCATCTCTCTCTCTCTCTCTCTCTCACACCAATAATACATCCACAAAGTTGCTAAGTTTGGCACATTTACCCATGTTCGTCAGTTGCGATACTTGGAAGCTTCAATGTCTGTCTAATTACTGTCTGCATTTGGTTTGGGTCGGTTTCACTCTGTGTTTGGGATGCCAATGTCAACTTCCCATCACTCCTATCTGTAATGTTTTGTCCATTGAAAAGTGTATACTGATCACCAGTGAATGAAAGAAAATTCTTAGACAACCAATTGAAATATAAATGAAACATAGAAATAAATACATACAACAAATTTTACAAGATTTTGTCCAAGAACCCACACGTATTCCTTCCATACCTAGATGAATCACCTGATTACTAGTCTTTTGCTCTAATTATTTACTGAGCTATCAAATGTATACAGTCACTGTTTATCAGTGGTTATTTATTTATATTTCACAAACAAATCTCTTTCACTGTCCTCATAAGTATTTTTGCCATCATTATGTTTATAGTTTATTACAAGATTGTTATTCATGTTATTCACTCCACCCAGCATCTTATAGGACACATATATCACAAATGTTAATTAATAATTTGTTTCCAGTAATGGTTCACATATTTGCACCATTTAGCAATTCAAATATACCCACCAGATATAGCATTATTCTTGATTATTATTTTTGAATACATCTCAAAACAAACACATTAGTCCCCTCCATGCAGATTTGGTTAGGTTAGAGTGGCAGTGAGAGCATCCAAATAGCCTCAATGTGAAAAGAGTGTTAGAGATAATTGATAACTTGCAATTTTGTCATTGTTACTAAGCCTCTGTAGTTCACTTTGCATTCATGTTTTGATGTACATGAAACTCATCAAGTTGATTAATCCCATTCAGGTTAGTTGAAGCAAATGGACTTTGGTTAGAAACAATCCAGGCACATGTACATGACTTTTTTTTTATGCTTGGGTAAAATTAAATGACACGACTATAATAATCTTATTTTTATTTTACGAAAGCAGAAAAGAAAAAAAAAAAAATATATATATATATATATATATATATTCTTCTGCATGATATAATTTTCAAACTAGTGAAAAGCCTGCTACAACTATCTTTCATTTGTGGTGTGATAATAAAATGGCAGTATGTTACTATACTACTGGTATGTGGAAAAATGACTTCTGCATCAGAATAGCTTCATTTCCCTTAGAGACAACAAGTGATGAAACCATTCTAGATAGTGACAGATCATAATGTATGGCATTATATATATATATATATATTTTTTTTTTTTATATTTTTTATAAAGAGATTTAATGACTAAAACCGAGAATAATTGTAAGGCTTTAATGATATAAAACACTACTAGTTTCGGCTTTCGACAGCCTTCAGGTATCTTCTAAAAATAGGAAACAGCAATAAAAACACTGAAGTTTAAAACTGAGAAGCACAGGAAAATTGCAGTACATAATTGACATAAAAACGTATTTACATTTAAGTTGTTCTTTCAAACGTGGCATTGTTTGTTGAGTGAGTGCTTGCAGACTCTCGTGAACGCCAGTACTGAACAACAGCAGAGTGGCTATCAGGGATATTGTAGCTCAAATTGTTATTTAAATGTTCACGTTTTATGTACAAGTCTTTGCTCATACTTCAGATAAATAGATGGAAACAAGAAGATAATTTCTTGTTTAATATGATATACTTTCAACTCAGCAAATAATTTCAGTATATGATAAATGTAGACAAGTATTGAATTAATGGTTTCATTACTGATAAGAGGAATGAAGTATGATTTAAATTTCAATCATTGTGTGTTGGTATGATTGAACTTTTGAAATGTGTATGTTTATTTAGGAAGTTCTTGATATTGAAAAAGGTTACATCAAAGATGATACTATCATTTTAGAGGTATGGGTTTGTGCTGATGCACCACATGGAGTAAGGTAAGTTACTTTATATAATGCTCTGAAAATAAAATATGTTATAGTTGTCATAAATTAATTTGAGATGCAATTTTATTTAAAACATCATTAATGGACAGTTGGAAGTAAATAAGTCAACTCATAAACAGTGAATTTGAATAGAAATTTGTTACATTTCAGAGGTTACAAATTTTTAATACATTGCAGTATGTTTTGAGGAAGGTGTAGAGTATGCATTGCATAAACAGTAAAATTTTTTACCTAGTGCATTGTAATTCAATTTTAGGATACCATAGATATTTTAGGCGAAATATGTGAGGTTTGAGAATTCATCCTACAAGTTTGATTTTTAGAAAGTAACTTTAAATATGATCATCAGTCATAAAAAAGTTTGGGTGTAACAAACATGAATTCAAAATAAACACTTATAGGGTAGAAGCAAAATGAAATATTTAATATGTTCACATATTAAATTAAATATGTTCACAAAAGCTCATATATAGTGTACTTAAAGGCAAAACTTTTATTAAAGTAGCATCTATCCTTCAGCAAGCAAAAATAAATACTTAACATTAAAATTCAATCATTAGTGATAAACTACCAGGCAGCTAAAAATTTTAGGCTGATACATTCATAAAAGAAGAAGTCATTGCAGCAGTTAGCTCCTCAAAACTAGGAAAATCACTGGGAATTGATGGTGTTACAATGGAACTGATACATGAAGGAGGTGAAATCATCATAGACACCTTGCTAAATTTATTCCAGGATGTATGGAACACAGGGACTTGACCTTCTGATTGGCGGAGTCCTTGTACCTATTCCTAAAAAGGAAAACAGCAATAAATGTAACAACTACAGAATAATAAAGCCTTATTAGTCATCCAAGTAAAATTCTTAAAAATACTATTGTCAAGAATCGAAAAGAAAATAGAAAGCAGACTATCAGATGAACAAGCAGGTTTCCGGAAGTCCTGAAGTGCAATCTATTATATTTTATACATACTTTTCACATGCTAGGCGAAAAATACATAGAACTTAACAAAATAATCTGTCACAACTTTTTAGACCTTCAAAAAGCTTTTGATTCAATATGGCACAAGGCATTATGGAAAATTTTAGAACATTATGGTATTGACAACAAAATCATTAGGATTATTAAATCTCTTTATTCCTCATCTGATATGAAAATTAAAAATTACAGCAGTGAACCGTTCCAGGCAGAATGAGGGGTAAGACAGGGATGCATCTTGTCCCCTCTTCTTTTTAATTGTTTTCTGGAATATGTCATAGATGAAGCTCTTCATGATTATGACACTGGAATAGTAGTTGGCAGGCTAAGAATAAATAACTTACATTTTGCAGACGATATCTATCTTCTGGCAGAAAGTGAAGAAGAATTACAAGAGATAACCAGCAGCGTTTTCGGAACGTTAAAAAAATGGATTATTCATAAACCTACAAAAAACAATGATAACCTCAAAATAAGACATTGAATTCTTAAAGATAGAAATTGGCAATAAACTAATTGAGAATGTAAATAAGTTCACTTATCTAGGAAGCACATTGAATCAAGATGGTAGTTGAAAAACCGATACCGAATTGCTAAGGCAACCGTGGACCTACAGAAGTTAAAACCATTGTGGGTAGATAACAGAATAGCAATCACAACCAGACTAAGACTAATTGACACCTTGGTGAATCCTATCCTCTTGTATGGTTGTGAGGCCTGGACTTTATTGAGGGAAGATGAGAGGAGACTCCTGTCTTTTGAAATGAAAACTTACGGAAGACTTTTGAGAATTCCTTATACCGCTCACGAAACCAGTGAAAATCTCCTGAAAACTGATTGATTCACAGATGGGAGAAGAAGGGAAAATATTCTGACAGTCATCAGAAGAAGACAGATGAAATGGTTTGGACATGTGGAGAGGGCTAATGGCATTCCAAAGCAAACACTAGAAGGAATCGTTCTGGGATTAAGGGTTAGGGCCCGACCTCGATTAAAATGGACTGACAACATCAAAAAATGGACAAATTCCTCCCTTTCTCAACTGACATCAAGAACAAAAACCGAGATGATTGGAGGAGGCTAACAAAGAATATCACCTACCAGCCATGAATGATCCAGCAGTCCATTTAGGACTATGGGAGAGAAGAAGACATTCAATCAAATTTTTGACAATTTGATTTTAAGCCAAAGTTTAGCCAAACAAGTATTTCAAAATTTGACAGGATGGCAACCATTGTTAAAGATGAAATTCTTTTATCTTTCATAATATAATTTCATTCCTTCTTCATCTTAGAGTTTTGACTTCAAAATCCCTCTTGAAGATATTCCAACCAGAATGAAGACAATTCTTGATCCTCGAAAATATGCTGTAGCAAAATTTACAACACTAGAATGTTTCACAATGAAATGTTCGTTGTGAAACAGTCTAGTGTCATAAATGCTTTGCACAAATCAGTTGGTTTCAACACCAGCTGACTGCATTATGAACAGATATGACCACATATTTTCTCACTGACTGAAAAATTTGAAAAATGTTGTCAGTACAATATATTCATCTGGATAGTTAAGATAGTATATGTTTGTCACTGCAATTAAGCTATTTTGCTTGCTAGTATGTAGTATAGTGTCTGTGGTAGAGGAGTTATTTTTCATTATGCAGGGTCATTTATATTTGTTATTTCTAATGACCCTGATTGTCACTAAATATAGTACAAACTCCAATTGTCACTGTTCTCTATTTAGCTATAAAATAAAACTACTTGCTTCTGCAGTGTTGGTTGTGGGAATGGAATGTTTATTTACTATTTCATTCATTATAAATTTTATGAGAAGGCGCAAGGGAACTGGTGATACCTTTGATTTGGTGGTGTAATTTAATTCTCACCTCTGGTCAAGTCCCAAGGATGTGGAAGAAGGGAAATATAATTCCTTTGCATAAAAAAGTCTGCAGTAGCAAATTATAGACCAATCAGTATCTCTTAAGAGATGGTAAAAGTACTGGGAAAGTTGGTGAAAAATAGCATTCAGGAATACATACATACAGACATACAAAAATAATTTGGGAAAATTTGGAGAAAAGAACAAAGCTAATAATAATGGCAAATACCTGTTGGATTTCTGCTCAGGACATGGACTGGTTATTACTAACACCATGTTCCAACATAAAAATGTGCACAAATTCACATGGACAGAACAGGCAAGGAATAAGAAAAGTGTCATTGACTATGTTATTGTTGATAGTGATATTTTCTCCCTGGTGCAGGGCGCCAGAGTGTATGGAGGATTTGAAATTGGAAGTGATCACTATTTAGTCTTGAGCAGGATAAAATTGAATTTCATATTGAAAAGAATAACATGTAAGAAAGTTTTAAAGCGAATAAAAGATGAGCAGCTCTCAGATATGAACTGTAGACTAAAATACAGAAAGATTATTGAAAAGAAAATGAAAGAGTTTGAGAACAGGAATCAAACCTTGGAGATTCAGTGGCAAACTCTGAAGAAAACATTGATTGATTCTGCCAGAGAGGCATGTGGTGAGGTAGTCTGCAAAGATAGAAAAATCAGAACTCCATGGTGGACACAGGAAGTTAAAGAGGCAGTGAAGGAAAAGAAGAAATCATATCAAAAGTTCCTGGCAAATAAGTTCGGCTTTTGCTCTTAGAGAATACAGAGACAAATGTAAGAAAGCGAAACACTGTGTAAAACTAGCTAAACGAAAGTCATGGGAGGACTTTGGCAAGAATATAGAAAATAAATATCAAGAAGGTGGTAAGATATTCTGAAGGTTGTCGAAGAATCTTAGGAATGGAGGAAAGAGTGCTGTAAAAGGAGTTGGAGATGATAAAGGTGACATGAAAACAGGACAAAAAGATATCCTTGAAGTATGGAGTAATTACTTCGAAAAGTTGCTAAATGAAACAAGCAGTGATAGCACAGTGGTAAAAAACACTCAACAGGCATACAGTCAGGAATACATATCCATACTTGAAGTAGAAAAAGCCATCAAAGGCTTGAAATGTGGAAAGGGAGCAGGAGTAGATGATATTCGACCAGAAATGCTGACATATGGTGGTATAAAAGAGGAACGAATTCCTGATGATTGGAGTAGAGCTCTAATAGTGCCCATATATTATAAATGTTTTTGGTCGTAAAATGTTACAAAATATAAGACTTATTGTTAAACTGACCATAGATTTTTAATTCGTACGTATGTTGGTACAATATTGCCTACCAGTTTCACTAGTAGCTGACTAGCTTTTTCAAGGCTTGCACAGTACAAAAAATGCGAAAAAGGTTTCAGAATACAAAACAACGTTAGTACCTGGTAGGTAGCTAAGGTAACACGTTCGCATGGCATTTCAGTATCATGAACATACGTTACATGCAAACGCGTAATATGATTATTCGCGTACTGTCATTCTGTTGAACTGAGGGAATTAATTAGATTTTTCCAAGTATTGTCCAGTATGGTCCCTTGATTTCTGTTTAGGTTGCTGCCTGTACGTAGCACTACTGCTACATCTTTAAATAAATGATGTCTATAATCTTTGTCTACGTAGGGCATAGAGCTGTTATTCCAGTCTATAATGTGGTTCGAAGTCGAAAAGTGATGTGCTAACCCTGAGGTGATCGTTCTGTTGTGATTTACATCGCCAACATGTTCTTTCTGTCTTATTTCCAGGCTTCTCGAAGTTTGTCCAATGTAGGAAAGACTGCACAAAAGAAATGTAGGAAAGAAATCAGCAGTAGTGCTACGTACAGGCAGCAACCTAAACAGAAATCAAGGGACTATACTGGATGTGTTACCTTAGCTACCTAACAGGTACTAACGTTTTTTTTTTTTTATTCTGAAACCTTTTTTGCATTTTTTTGTACTGTGCAAGCCTTGAAAAAGCTAGTCAGTAACTAGCGAAAACGGAAGGCGATATTGTACGAACATACGTACGAATTAAAAATCTATGGTCAGTTTAACAATTAGTCTTATATTTTAGTGCCCATATATAAAAAGGGAAATAAAACTGAATGTGAGAATTACAGAGGTATTTCTCTACTGAGTGTTCCTGGCAAGATCTATGCAAGTATACTTGAGAAACGGTTGAGAAGAATTGTGGAAGAAAAGCTTGGTGAAGAACAAGCTGGATTCAGGCCAAAGAGAGGCGGTCAGGATCAGATCTTCACTTTACGACAAATAGTCAATAAATCATGGGAATATAATAAAGATCTGTATTTAAGTTTTGTAGATCTGGAAAAGGCATATGACAAGGTGCCAAGAGAGAAGCTATTCAATACGCTACAGTTATATCGTGTCAATGGGGCATTATATCAATCAATACTTAGTCTGTATTTGAGTTGTAAGTCGGCAGTTAGAATTGAAGGATGTACAGGAAGATGGTTTAATGTTAAATCTGGTGTGAGACAAGGATGTTCATTATCCCCTCTGTTATTCATTATCTATATGGATCACATTATGAAGGAAAGTGGTATTAAACATGATATCAAAATTGGAGATGTTAATGTCAGCTCTTTGCTTTATGCGGACAATGTTATACTTCTAAATAAATCCGCTAGAAGTTTGCAAGATTCCCTGACTAAATTGAATAACTGTTGTAATAGATATGGTATGAAAGTCAGCATTAAAAAGACAAAGACAATGAAAATAGGTAGAATTGTTAAAAATGTCACCTGTGTTGTGAACGGGGAACCTGTAGAACAAGTTAAACATTTCAGCTACTTATGCACGATTTTTAGTGAAGGTGGTAAATTAAATATGGAAATAGTCAACAGAATCAACAAAGCTGGTATGGTAGGAAGTCATTTGAATAAATTCATATGGAATAAGAGAAAAATTAGTCGAAACACTAAATTAGCTGTATACAGTTTTAATTTATGGATCTGAGAGCTGGATCAGAAGTAACACACTTGACCAAAGACTGGAGACCGCAGATATGAGAGTCCTGAGAAAGATTAGAGGCATGAACAGATGGCGTCAATGGCAATATCATATTAAAAACGAGGATATTAGGAAAGAACTTGAAATTGTCAGCATCTAGGAATGAATTAGCATTGCTAATCTCAGGTGGTATGGTCACTTAAACAGAATGGGCAAGAAAAGATTAGCAAAAAAATGTTTTCTGACAGGTTTGCAGGAAAACCACTGAGAGGAGGACCAAGATATTGGTGGATTGATACGGTACAATGTGCCTTAGACCAGTGCTTCCCAAACTTCTGGATGTCACGGCCCCTTTTGCAAAAATTAAAATATTTCACGGTCCCCCTCGAAAAAAAATCGTAATAGAGAGATATATTATTATAATATTTATTGTATTTATATTCAATACAAAACATACACAGCAAATATTGCAAAAATCAAATGCATATATTACATTTTTTGCTTCTTACCGTTTGGTTCTGAGGACGATGCAGGCTGTTCTGGTAAAATATGAAATAATGTCTTTTGAGTCTTTCTGCTTCTTCTGATTGTTCGCGGGATTTTTTTAAATTTTTTATCAGCCACTTATCCATCTCAGTGTTAAATTTTTTAATGTAGAATAGATCAAATAATATCACCACTTACCGATACTGGTACACCACAGACTGATAACATGAAATTAGTGAATATTACCTGAATAAGGGAATCCCCGAACAAGGAATATTTTTATTTTTTGTGATTTTTCTCCCTTTAGGGTAATTAAGCCTAACGCGAAACAGACAGCAAAGGCAGGTTATTAAAACGTGCATATGATTGGTGCTGTATTTACAAAAGATCGCACAACCGAAAGATAAAAGCATAACTGACAATTGAGTTGAAATGCTAACTCTCTTCAACCGAATTCCATATGAAACTGCCATAACATTCATTATGTATATATATTACTTAGTTTTAACACGTTCGGTTGAATTTTATTGCTGCCTTGGGAAATCGAACTCACACACATCTAATTAATAACAATAGTTTTTACTTAGATACTGTGTTTGCCCATGCAACATATGGTTTTGTTTCAGTCTATATATATACAGCATAGTTTCTGTATGAGGGGACATGTGATTCATTAATGAGTGTGTTTTTATCCCAGTTGTCTCTAATTGCACTATTTCTTGAGAAATATATTACACAGACTGCTCATACCTTATTCACTGGCATAATAAAAGTACTTGTTTTTATTGCCTCTGCAGTATAGTGGCTGTTAGGGAGGGGTGTTGTTTACCACTGCAAGCGAGTTACTATCTCCCCACATGAACTTGTTTAAGCTTTTTTCATGTGTGAAGTATATGCAAAACTTTTATTGTAACAGAAAACTAGCTCGGATGACAGTGATAATATAAAACGAGTTTTGATATATATAAAGTCAATATCAATAGTGCCTGATTACGAACGCATGATGAAAGGGACAGGAAGATTTGGAGCTTCCTTGTAGAGCATTCGAAGTAAATACAATTAACCACTGCTTTGAAATGAAACATATGAATAAGCAATATTTACTAATATTCATTAAGCGCCGAAATACGCAGAAAGCAAAGTTTGTGAACCAACACCGATGTGTGAATTTTTCCATTAAAATATAAAAAATAATGAAATAGAAATAATAAATAATAAAAGTTAAATACGTTTCTTTTAAAATAAAAAAAAATCTACTTAGTCTTTAAAACATTTTAAATTTGTTTTCATTATTTCACGCCCCCCCACCTTCAACAAAACCTACTGCCCACAGTTTGGGAAACGCTGCCTTAGACGATAAAAATATAAGATCTGATAATGATAATATTTGAGTCTTGACAAGTGATAGACTGGTTTGGAGGAAAATTGTAGATAGAAAGTTAGTAATTATGTAAATTTTTCATCTAGTACTATCATATCCTGTACACCCCTTGAGGGTATATGTCAGGAATTTGATGATGATGAAAAAAATCACTAACCATAGAGCCTATCACCTTTGTTCCAATAACACCTCTCTTGCAACAAAACTCAGTCATATATACCACAGTTTTAAATCTAATTTCTACATCTCCAATAGCATCTAAAAAATAATCAGTCCTTCTCCCATTCACCATCCTCTATATCTGAGGCACATCAGAAAAAGTATTCAGAATGTTAAATACAATCTTTGCTGAACTTTCACGTCCCATTTAAAAGTAGCTACCCTGATCCCCTCCACTAAGGATGAACTCCCTCCCTTCTCATTTCTAGGTTTATATATAGATTTCCTTGTTCTTATAAGTTGGCCTACAATGGACAGATAGGAAGATCAACTACCAAACCCTCTATCCAAAAAAGGAACTGAACTTTTCGAAAGTAGAAGAAACTGGTGGTGCCACGTGTTGTATATTTTTGCTGTTGAAAGCAGCAACCTTCATTAGTGTTGTCTCAACTGTTTATGACATTTGTTTCATTAGAAGCCAAGTTATAGTGCCAAGAGTGACAGTGTGTTTTGACCAACAGTCAGGAAATGAGTTTCAAACGAGCTGCGATTGACTTTTCTATTAAACTTGGTAAAAGTTTTACCAAAATGCTTAAAAAAAAGCATACGATGATGAATGCTTATCCCGTATTCAGGTTTACGAGTGGTTTAAGCGATTTCAAAGTGATAGTGAGATGCTTCAGGATGACAAAAAGCCAGGCCGTCCATAAACTGCACTGAGCAAAGTTAACATCCAAAAAGTGCTTGATTTCATCAAAGAAAACCCGAAATCGCCTGTGAGATTGATTGAAGATGAACTGGGGATTCCAAAATCAACTGTGCACAACATATTGACCGTGATTTGTTCCCCACAAGTTGACTGACTACCAAAAAAGTAACGAATTAAACACTGCAAGGACCTCATTAAAACCACTCGTAAGGACTCAAACTTCCTTGAAACGATCGTTAATGGTGACAAATGTCATGTTTTGAGTATGAGCCCAAAACAAAGCACCAGAGTGCCTGAGTGGAGACCACCAGAAGAAGGGCATCCAATAAAAAGTAAAGACAATGCTGATTTGTTTCCATGATTCCAAGGGCATTATCCACAAAGAGTTCGTTCTGCCTGGCGAATCGGTCAATGGGGAGTTTTATCTCGAAGTTTTGAAGCGATTGATAGCGAGGATTCGTTGCATATGGCATGAATATCGTGATGCAGGCAGCTGGTTACTTTTGTACGATATTGCACCATTTCATTGTTCGAACATTGTGAGACAGTTTTTGAGCAAAAACCAAGTTTGTGTGTTGGATTACTCGCCGTATTCACCTGATTTAGCACCCTGTGAGTCTTTCTCTTTCCCCCGACTTCTTTTGACAATGAAAGGAAAGTGATACGACACCATTGAAAATGTTCAATCGGCAGTAACCACGACTCTCAACAGTATCCTAAAAACCAATATAAAAACTCATTTAACGAATTAATTGACTGTGCAAAATGCTGTATCGAAGCTGAGTTAGTAAAACGCTGTATCGCAAAATGAACATCCTGATCCATCACATTAAATTTAGAAGATAAAGATTGTTTTTAGAATCTGATGCAGCTCTTAAAAATCAGCCTAATTTGAATAAGTATAGTTGCATAAAACTTCCGAAAATATGGGAAACAGTAATAGTTTGAAATCAGTTTATATCCTAGTCCTCTGATAGGTGTCCATATACATGGTGCTCCACCTAACATTTCATCCAGGTGCTTCAGTTAGTTTTGTGTGTGTGTGTCACAAGTTTCATTTTGTACAATGTCTTCCTGACAATGTCTGTGTAATTGTGCTGAAATATGGAAGAATTAAGTACTATTTTTAATCCTTTCCTAGTGCTGTTTCATTCCATAAAACTTCTAACATGTCTTGTCATCTGTGTTTCTTGAGAATGAGGAAATGGGGAAGAGGATCCAGAGGCAAGTGACCAAGATGGTGAGTTGTGTTTGGAATGCTCACTGTGAAGATGGATTCAGGGTTTGTGGGTTGCAAAAGTTGGTTGATAAGCAAAAAAGTGGGATATGATAGAAACATTTCAGGTACTTAAAGGATTTTATAAGATTAATGCCCAGAAAATATTTCAAAACTTGGCTAAATGAGAAAGAACAAGAGGTCATCCCTGGAAGTTGGGTAAAGTTTGGTTAGCAAGGGTGTAAGACCTAGATTTTTCTGTTGGAGAGTGGTGAATGAATGGAATGGATTGCCTGAGTCAGTTGTGAATGCTTTCTCTCTTAATAGTTTTAATAATAAAAATGTTAATAAAATTACCTCTTTCTAGTATGCTTTATTTATTATTACTATTATTTATTTATATATTTTAAGCTGGGATTCTAAGAAACACACAGGTTATGTTGGATTGAAGAATCAAGGTGCTACCTGTTACATGAATTCCTTGCTGCAGACACTATTTTTCACTAACAAGCTAAGAAAGGTAAATATTTTGAACTTTTCAGTAACCATTGCAATTTTTCTGGTTTTAACCCTGACAGTACTTTTATTTATTATTTTTTGTGAACCATACCTCATAAATATTGCTAACCTATAGTATTATTAGGGTGAGCAAGCATCTAAGGATTTTTTTTTTTTTTTTTTTTTTTTTGTCAATGGCTCATTTAAAGTCACTTCAGGTCTCCAAGGGCTGGAATCTCACACTAGGGAATAAATTTCATCGACCTAAAGACAACCATGAATTAAATTCCAGCACATGCCTTTGCTGGAATTTAAACCTGCAACCTCTGTTGGGTTTACAATGACATGCTATCCACTCATTCAACCAGGTTAACAATAGTTTGTGGAAACCATATAAAAGGTATGTGTTTTATACTTATGACTGGATTTGTTATAAGATGCAGTGGGTAGCAAAGAATCTTTATCAGGGTTTTACAATTAAAGGTGAGTTATCTGGTCTCATATGGTGTAGGCCAGGAGTTCTCAGTCTGGTTGTGTTTGCAGGTGCATTTGAGATTCGGAAGAGAGTGGTGGGCACCAGTAATATTTTCTATGAAAATTTATACTTGCTTATCATATTAAAATGATAACAATTAACAAATTAATTAACTATGAAAGTAGGATAAATACACATGTAGCATTTATTATAGAACTAAATTAAACTATCGCATAAGCAAAAATATTTCTCTTTACTTTGGATAAAACAATATTCTTCTTCCCATCATTGAATTTATAGATTCATTGTGTTTTATTTGGATTACTCATTTTGGGGCAAATTTTTTCAACATGAGAAAAACAATGTATGATCAAAGTGTACCGACAACACCGGTGAAGTGGTGATACGTCCCTCAAGCACACATTTGCTTTTAGACTAAATACATAAAACATACACAAAAAATTGCCACTGGTAACACTCACACTCAAAGACAGAGGAATTACAAAATGTTTGTAACATAATATAAATGTTAACAATTTTTATGATTTCAATAAAAATAGTATTACTAGGAGAAGACTTATGTTTTCCAGTTTTAATTTTTTTTTTTTTTTCTCTTATTTAATAATTGATGGCAGGCACATGCAAATAGCTCTGCTGGTGCAAATGTGCCTGTGGGCACAGGTTTGAAAACTTCTGGTGCAGGCAATGATTTTCCTCCCAGAATCTTTTATTTTTCATACTGTAAGACAGGCAAAATGGCGAGAATTTACAGCCATAGCAGACACTGCAGTTAACAGGATTAAACAATGCTATCAAAAGCACTAATCATGTTTCTAAATGTTAAGTTACTTGGCTCTGACAGGTCACTGAACCTAACAGGAGAGGAAGATGAGTTAGATTACAAAATTTTTATAATTTTATTTCCATTTTCAATTCATTGTGATAGGACGTGACATCTAGCGGACTTAGTGCAAACCAGTAACTCACTTAGTGATAACTGTTTGCAGAAGCATCTACAAATGGTTACTAGATGGCACTCTACAATAATTAAGTTTCTCGAACTTTCTCGGTACTTTGTGTTCGTATATAAATAGCTGACAGTTTCACATGGTCTTAGTGTTGAATTAGTTTTCAGAAATTGTATCAACTGAATATTTTTGTGATTTAGTCAAGTGAAGTTTTTGAAGTATTCTCGTATGTATTTTTAAAAATGGATCGGTTTTTACTAAACAGTAATAAGCGCTGTGAGAGAGAAAATAAAGAGAGCACACCGTCAAATAGTGGCAAGAGTGTGAAGAAGCATAAATATCGAAAATGTGGTGACAGTTATTTGGACGTTGGTTTTACTTTGACAGAAGTCAATGGTGAAGGGAGGTCGCCGTGTGTACTGTGTATGACAGTTTTGGCACCAGAGTGCATGCTACCAAGTAAGTTGAAATGCCATTTAGAAACCAATCATCCCAGCATGGTTAGTACATCTCGTGACTACTTTACCTGAAAGTTAAAAGCGTTAAATCAACAAGGTGGCACATCATCATCATCAGCCATTATCGATCCACTGCTGGATGAAGGCCTTTCCAAGATTACTCCAACAATCTCTGTCCATGGCTCTCCTCTTCCATGCCACTATTGCAAATCTGATGATATCATCAGTCCACCGTGATTTAGGTTGGCATCATGGTCGTTTTTCCTCTCATGGAATCCAGTCCAGTACTTCTTTTGTACATCGCTGATCTTGTCTTCGGACAATATGCCCAGCCCATTGCCACTTCAGATGTTTCACTCTTCCTATGATGTCAGAGACTTTGGTTTGATTTCTTATCCATGTATTCCTTTTGTGATCCAATCTTGTGATACCAAGCATACTTCTTTCCATACTAAATTGTGTTGTTCTTAATTTTTGAATTTCCTTTGCATTCAGTGTCCATGTTTCACAGCCATATGTCAGTATAGGAAGAATACACTGGTTAAAAACCTTTCTATTCAGGCATAATGGTAGTTGTCTTTTGATTTTTTCCAAATGCTTTCCACCCAAACATCGCATGCCTTTTAATTTCATCCATAATATTTTGTTCCATTGATATCTGTTGTCCTAAGTATATGTAGTGATTACTTGCTTAATTTCTTCATTATTGATTTTTATTATTTCTGGTTGGACATAACTATTGAACATAACTTGGGTCTTCTTTAGGTTTATCTTTAGGCCTGCTGTTCTGCTAGCAATTTGGAGCTCATGGATACGAGTCTGTAATTCATGTGCAGTTGAAGTAAAGATAAACTGTCATCTGCAAAGCGTAAATGGCTTAAATATCTTCCATTTATCTTCATACCTTTCCCTTCCCAATCAAGAAGTTTGAATATTTCTTCTAGTCACACTGTGAATAATTTTGGAGATATTGTGTCACTCTGTCTTATACCTTTCTGTATTCCCACAGTAGAGATGCTTCCATTGAAATGAATTGCTGCTGTGGCATTGGTGTATGCTGATTTGATGGTTCTAATGTAGGGCTCCTCCACTAGTTGGTTTTGTAATGCTTTAAGTATTGCACAAGTTTCAAGTGAATCAAAGACTTTCTCATAGTCAATTAAACCAAGACATAGTGGTAATTGATATTCATTACACCATTCAATAATCTGTTGTACAACTTGAATATGGACCATTGTACTAAAGCCCCTTCAAAAGCCTGTCTGTTCTTTTGGTTGTGCACAAAGTCTATTAGCTAAGACTTTTGTAAACCACTAATAGTAGACTGATAGGTCGGTAGTTCGTCAAGTCTTCTGTCTCACCTTTTTTATGTAACTAGGGTAGGAATTAGGGTAGCCTTCTTCCATGTTGTTGGTACATCATTTTTCTTCAGGCATAAAGTAAATAGTTTTGCTAAGAGTTCGTAGATTATTTCTCCATCTGTTTTTAGAAGTTCAGCTATAACTCCATCCTCACCTGCAGCTTTACCATTTTGGAAGCTTTGGATGCTCTGCATAACTTCTTCTGGTAGAATCTGTGATACTTCAGCTGTGTTGTAGTTGTCTTCTTCTTCATTTAATTCATCATCCTGGTATAATATTGAGTAGAATTCTTCAATTCTTTTTGCTATGGCATATCTATCTCTGGTGATGGTCCCGTCTTGTAGTTTGACTGCAACCATCTGCTGTTCATCAATTGCTGTTTGGCTTTTTTGAGACTATGGTTGTTTTCAATTGTTTGTTGTATGAATTTACAATTGAATTTTCTTATTTCTTCTGTGATACGTTTTCTGATTGTTTTACACAATTCCATGTATTCAATTTTATTCTGTAGGTTAATTGATTGTTTCATAAGCTGTTTTGTTTCTTCAGAAATTTTGTCTTGTTTCTGTTCTGTGGTACCAGCTATTTCAGGTGAGCATTGTAAAAGGTTTTGGATAATAATGTCATTACTTTCTGATAGATCAGCATTGTCATCTACAGTAAGATGTTTAAATCTATTGTTTATTTCGTGTTGGAATACATCTTTTTTAATGTTGAGTTTGTGTACATCTATGTTTTGCTTTGATTTCCGAAACATTTTTCTTCTTTCTTTTTGGCAGTTTATTTGAATCTTACTGCATACCATACGATGGTCACTTCCAATGTTGAAGGTGTTTATAACAGAGCAGTCTTGAAAGATGTTTTTCTTATTGCTGAGGATAAAGTCAATTTCACTAGCTTTTCCATGTCCACTTTCTATTTGTTTTTTTCTTGAAGAAGGAATTCATGATATACAGGGTTTTTTTTTCTGCAAATTCTATTAACCTTGCTCCTCTGTCATCTCTCATGCCATATCCAAAATTTCCCATTGAGCTTTCATTGGAATGTTGAATACCAATTCTAGCATTAAAGTCTCCCATTACAATTCGGAAATGAAGTTTTCCTTTATTGTACAGCTGGGATATATCATGATAGAAGGCTTCAATTTCTTCGTCAGTATGACTTATTGTTGTGCATAGACTTGGTGGTTTACATAAAACAGTGCAATGATATAACTGAGGAAATACTGATAATTCATTAGTTATTTTTAAAAAAAAATGAAAATTATTGATGTATGATTAAAATAACTTTCTCATATCTCAGAGAGAGACAGTCATTCTGATTTAAATTCAGACACTGAAGTAAGGCCTCGGTGCTTTCTTTAAACAAGTATTCAAATTTTTACCGACATCAATGAACTAAGCTTGTTTCAGACCATAGAATGTTGTGGTCTGTATTTATTCCATGCTGTGCCAAGCAGGATTTTTTAGATTTGCTGTTGCTAATGTAAGATTGTTGTTATTATATTCTCTTCTCTCTAGCTGTCCACCAAGTTCCTTCTGACTTATCATTGTTACTTTCGACAAATTGGATACTCTGTAGAAAAGAGAATATAACAACAACAATCTTACATTAGCAACAGCAAATCTCATAGTAGCCACTAAAGTGTATTTCTTAAGAATTCTGGAAATGGGTTCTGAGATGCCAGAAATGCAAGGAATTGGAACTCGATGTACTGTTTCTTTATTATGTATCCAATACATGGCCTGCAAGGCCAGATTGACTGTATTTGGATTCAACCCACAGAATTTCCTCAAAGAAACCACCATGCTTGGCCATAGTAAATTTCAAAAGGAAAGACCAATTTTAGAATCTACAGCTGCACTCAGGATTCATCATCATCACATTCCTGCATTTACCCTCAATGGGTGTACAGGATATGATAGTACTTCATGAAAAATTTCCATCATTACTAACTTCTTATCTCCAATTTTCCTCCAAATCAGCCTGTTGCTTGTCAAGACTCTAACATTATCAGATCTTATATTTCTATCGTCTAAGGTACTTTGTACCGTATCAATCCACCTATATCTTGGTCTTCCTCTGGGTCGTTTTGCTGCCAACCTGGCAGAGAACACTTGTTTTGCTAATCTTTCTTCACCCATTCTGTTTAAGTGACCATACCACCTGAGATTAGCTCTGCTAACGCATTCCTGGACACTACTGCTAACAAAACCTCGAAGCAATTGTAATAATTTGTTATTAAATACTACAGTGGGAATAACTCCAAATGCAATTTATTGACGAGAAATTGCATGTGGAAAGAAACATGATTGTGACATTAATCGCATGAACGTAAACATGCAGAGTCTTAGTAAAAGTTTAATTCAACGCTAGGAAGAAATAGTCTAATTTCATATTCCACCGTATGATTAAATAATGCAATCAGGCAGATGGGCCAAAGTAAATAGCATTGCGGGACGCATATTGTGCATGCCTGATATAGATAATGAATAACAGAGGGGATAATGTACATCCTTGTCTCACACCAGATTTAACATTAAATCATCTTCCTGTACTTCCTTCAGTCCTAACTGCTGATTTTCAACTCAAATAAAGACTAAGTATTGCTTGATATAATGCTGCATTGACACCATATAACTGTAGCGTATTGATAGCTTCTCTCTTGGCACCTTGTCATATTCCTTTTGCAGGTCTGCAAAACTTAAATACAGATCTTTGTTATATTCCCATGCTTTCTCGACTATTTGTTGCAAAGTGAAGATCTGATCCTGACAGCCTCTATTTGGCCTGAATCCAGCTTGTTCTTAGCCAAGCTGTTCTTCCACAATTCTTCTCAACCGTTTCTCAAGTATACTAGCATAAATCTTACCAGGAACACTCAGTAGGGAAATACCTCTGTAATTCTCACATTCAGTTTTATTTCCCTTTTTATATATTGGTACTATGAACTTTACTGCAATCATCGGGAATTCGTCCCTGTGTCCACACCTCCTTAACTATGCAGTGCAGCCACTGTAAGACTTTTATACCGCCATACTTAAGCATTTCTGGTCGAATATCATCTACTCCTGCTGCCTTTCCACATTTCAAGCCTTTGATGGCTTTTTCTATTTCAAGTGTGGGATATGTATTCCTGACTATGCCTGTTGAGTGTTTTTTACCACTGTGCTATCACTGCATGTTTCATTTAGCAATTTTTCAAAGTAATTACTCCATACTTCAAGCATATCTTTTTCTCCAGTTTTCATGTCACCTTCATCATCCCTAATTCCTTCTACTTTTACAGCACTCTTTCCTCCATTTCTAAGCTTCTTCAACAACCTCCAGAATATCTTACCACCTTCTTGATATTTATTTTCTATGTTCTTGCCAAAGTCCTCCCATGACTTTTGTTTAGCTAGTTTTATGCAGTGTTTCGCTTTCTTACATTGGTCTCTGTATTCTCTAAGAGCAAAAGCCGACTTATTTGCCAGCAACTTTTGATATGCTTTCTTCTTTTCCTTCACTGCCTCTTTAACTTCCTGTGTCCACCATGGAGTTCTGATTTTTCTATCTTTCAGACTACCTCACCACATGCCTCTCTTGCTGAATCAATGAGGGTTTTTCTTCAAAGCTTGCCACTGAATCTCCAAGGTTTGGTTCCTGTTCTCAAACTCTTTCATTTTTTCTTCAATAATCTTTGCGTATTTTAGTCTACAGTTCACATCTGAGAGCTACTCAACTTTTATTTGCTTTAAAACTTTCTTACATGTTATTCTTTTCAATATGAAATTCAATTTTATCCTGCTCAAGACTAAATAGTGATCACTTCCAATTTCAAATCCTCTGTACACGCTAGTGTCCTACACCAGGGAGAAAACATCAATATCAACAATAACATAGTCAATGAGACTTTTCTTATTCCTTGCTTCTTCTGTCCATGTGAATTTGTGCACATTTTTATGTTGGAACATGGTGTTAGTAATAACCAGTACATGCCTTGAGCAGAAATCCAACAGGTATTTGCCCTTCAACCTAACTTAAATAATACTGTTGCATAAAACTTCCAAAATTTGGGAAACAATAATTGTTAGAGGTCCCACTTTATATCCTAGGCTTCCTACCAATGTCCATAGATAGCACACTACCTAAATGGGACTTAAGAGTCACCCACATGTTTCATTTAGTATTGTGTTATCATTTGTAACACACGCACACAGTTATTTCTAATCCCTGAAGATATCTCAGTGACTTATACAAAATATTAGAAGCATTAAAATCAGGTTTTAATCCTTTCCTAGTGCTGTACATACACCACCTTTACCACGACTTGCCGCAGTCCTGAAAATATTTCAAGGATTAAACCAAATATGCAATCTGTACATATTCCATTTTTTAAAATTTTTTTATTTCCTATCCAAACACAAGTAGTACAGTAGTAAGTGGTACAACATGATTCACACCAAATTAGGATACATTACAATGAGATCAGCTTAGATTTGGTAGGTGAATTATATAGTGAAATAATAATTAAATATGAAAAAAGGAAACTATACATAACTTATATACAATAGTTATAGTCAAATATTCCTCCAGTATCTTGCACAATCAGCTGCTCTTTCTGTGCAGGATATACAGTCCTCTTTTGTGCAAGGTGATGGAAGAAAGGGGCAAGAAAGAAGGTGTTCCATGGACTGAGTTGTCCCACACTCACAATTGTCTGGGCCAGTGAGGTATCCCCATCTGATGAGGTTTTGTTTGCAGCGTCCTGTCGTTCGCAGTCTGTTGAGGCTTTTCCAAGTGGGCATCACGTGTAAGATGTTCGTCTATTGGAATACCAGCATTATTTTCAGGATACAGTGCAAGCCATTGTTGAAGTCTTGTCTCTGGGAGGTATTTAGGTGGTTCAACAGTTGCCAGGAAGCTATGTCGGGATCTTAGTCTTTGGGGCACTGCGGTCGGGCCGTATAGTGGGTGGCGTTCATCATTCATTTGTCTGCTTCTTTCATCAGCTGAGAATGCAGATCTTCGAATTGAAGGGGATGCAATACCAGCCAAAGTACTGGTCTTTTAGGGGTGTTAGTTCAGGTTTCATTAAACCTTCAACATGCTGTCCTCTCAGAACTTAAGCCTTAACACATGAATTAAAAAACTATTGCATAGTTCTTTCTTCATTTGGGACCAGATAGCAAAAATGTCATCTATATAATGAACCCAAAATGAAGGACGAGGGTGTATGGATGAGAAAAGGATGTCTTCAAACATTCTAAATAAACATTAGCAAGTGCGGAGAGTGTGAACTTCCCATTGCGCTTCCTTCATCTGGGCTTGTAAACCTTATTCTGACAAATAAAATATCTGATAAAATATTCTACTCCTTTGTTCACTATCAAGTGAATTAATTATGTGAATTGAAGCCTACTTTCACTGGATGCTACATTCAACAGCAATCAGCTCACCATCCATAACAGAAGACTGGAATTATAAAAACCTTATTGTGATGTGGTGTGCTCATATTATTTGTTGTACACCTCAACTATTACAGCAGAAACTCTTAAACATCAAATGGTATATGAAACTCTGTGACTTCTCAGAAAGGACTATTCAACAGCTTTTTGATTCCTATAATTCTAGCTCAAATAACAAAGAAACAGTACATTGAGTTTCAATTCCTCACATTTCTGGTATCTCAGAACCCATTTCTGAGAAATGGGAGAATTCTTGAGAAATGCAGGTTAGTTGCTACTTTTCTTCCTGTCAACAAATTTTCAGCATTGTTTCCATCTTCAAAAGACAAATGGCTCCTAGCTCTCTCTCTGGTGTGTACCAAGTTCCTTGTGACTGTCATCATTCCTACTTTGGACAAATTGGATACTATGTAGAAAAGTGAATACAAGACTGCTAATCTCACATTAGCAACAGTAAATCTGAAAAATCAAGCTTGGCACAGCATGGAATAAATACTGACCACAACATCCTATGGTTCTGAAACACACTTATTTAAAGAAATCACTGAGGCTTTACTTCATCATCCAAACTTAAATCAGAACAACTGCCTCTCTCTATCTAAGATATAGAAAAGTCTTAATTAAAAGAAACGCACGTATTAACCACAGCGAAAATTATTTAATTCTAAATATTTCATCCTAAGTATCTTAGGACATCATCAGTACAGTAGTTTTAAACAATAATAGGAATAACATACAGTTATTCCTATTATTTATAGTGTGTTTCTTTTAATTATGATCGCACCACAGGTTTTGTTATTTAAAAAAAAAGGAAAATCTTTTAATCTGACATCAATAATTTTTAATTTATTTTTTAGTAGCTGATTAATTATTATATTGCAATATTTCCTCGTTTATACTATTGTGTTGTTTTATGTATAACATCATGTCTCTTACTTTTTCAAATCGATTCATTATTCCTGTTCTACTTTGTAATTTATTTTGTAATTAACTATTGGCACTGATGATGGCCTGTAATATTCAGGCCTTAAATGAATAGTATTACTTATCCCTTTGTTTTGTGTTAATTGAAGAAACCTCTCATGGCACAAGTATCTGTTAAACAACAATAAGATAACATTTTATGTGAAAAATACTATTTCTACCAGAACACCTAAGCCTTTCAATGGTGGTAAGCATTAACTCTGATGTACTTCAGAAAGTATTCCAGGCTGGTGTCCAGCTTTTGAGGGAAAAATTGGAGCACCTGTAGACAAACTTAATCCCAAATACCAATGGTTAAACCATATAATTGCTTGCTAATTGTCTTGCTAAATTCTCAGATTTGAATATGATGGTTTGCTCTTTCTCACATTGACCATCCCTTTATCTTGTCTTTCTTCCTTATGTACAACAGGAACAGGATTATTTGATGCATTTTATTTAAAACTCAGTGTACAAAATTACAGCCATGTTTGAGTTTGCTTGAAATGGGTAATTCCTAATTATTCATTATATTAAAGATATTATGCAGATTATATGACAGACTCAAATCCCTGGATAAACAATGAGATACTAAATAGCATTTCTTTAAAGAATAATCTCTGAAAGTGATTAAAAAATATCACCTAATTATGCCCAGTTAAAATATTTTATAAACTTACAAGAACATTTTATAAACAGCCAAAAATACACTCTGCCGAAAGACACTACTTCCTGAAATTTTCTTCAGACACTAGCAGTATGAAACAAACAGTTGACATTCAAAGCATTGTTAAACAGAAAACTTTAAGCCCCTCCATGAGACATCAGCCTTTTTGGCCAAGGCACTGAATTACAGAATCCTTCAACCAAAACTTTGTAAACAACATTACTCTACTCAAGAGAGAGACATCAGTCAAATCACACCCAGTACAAAACTAATTCACCACAGTCAACAGCAAACTATATTCTTTCAACTGTTTCCAAACTCGAAAGATTCTCTACATTAACTTAATCCTAAAACTTGCCCGGCGATAGACATTAGGTTAACCGACCTTATAACACATTTTGATCAGTTATATCTTGCACTTTTGAAACTAATCAATGCAATTCTCTATAAGGGTATTATCTCCCAACAAATTGAAAACAGCAGTAATTATACCTCTCTACAAACACAGTAAAAAATGACATAGAAAACGACAGACCTATTGCCAGTCTACCTATCATCTCAAAAATTCTAGAAAAATAATACACACTAGATGAGAAAATTACTTCAGTCAGTTAAAAATGCAACATAATCTCACAAAAACATTAAAAACATTAATCATCATCATCATCATCATCATCAAATTCCTGCCATGTACCCTCAAGGGGTGTACAGGATATGACAGTACTACATGAAAAAATTACATCATTACTAACTTCCTATCTACAATTTTCCTCCAAATCAGTCTGTTACTTGTCAAGACTCCAACATTATCAGATCTTATATTTCTATCATCTAAGGCACTTTGTACCGTATCAATCCACCTATATCTTGGTCTTCCTCTGGGTCGTTTTCCTGCCAACCTGGCAGAGAACACTTGTTTTGCTGATCTTTCCTCTCCCATTCTATTTAAGTGACCATACCATCTGAGATTAGCTCTGCTAACGCATTCCTGGATGCTGACAATGTCAAGTTCTTTTCTAATATCCTCATTTTTAATATGATATTGCCATTGATGCCATCTGTTCACGCCTCTAATCTTTCTCAGGACTCTCATATCTGCGGTCTCTAGTCTTTGGTCAAGTGTTTTACTTCTGACCCAGCTCTCAGATCCATAAGTTAAAATTGGTTTGAACACAGTCTTGTATACAGCTAATTTAGTGTTCCGACTAATTTCTTTCTTATTCCATATGAATTTATTCAGTTGACTTCCCACGATACCAGCTTTGCTGATTCTGTTGTCTATTTCTATATTTAGTTTACCATCTTCAGTAAAAATTGTGCCTAAGTAGCTGAAATGGTTTACTTGTTCCACAGGTTCTCCATTCACAACACAGTTGACATTTTCAATGATTCTGCCTATTTTCATTGTCTTTGTCTTTTTATTGCTGACCTTCATACCATATCTATTACAACAGCAATTGAATTTAGTCAGAGAATCTTGCAGACTTGTAGCGGATTTATTTAGAAGTATAACATCATCCGCATAAAGCAAAGAGCTGACATTAACATCTCCAATTTTGATATCAGGTTTAATACCACATTCCTTCATAATGTGATCCATATAGATAATGAATAACAGAGGGGATAATGTACATCCTTGTCTCACACCAGATTTAACATTAAACCATCTTCCTGTACTTCCTTCAATTCTAACTGCTGACTCACAACTCAAATAAAGACTAAGTGTTGCTTGATATAATGCCCCATTGACACCATATAACTGCAGCGTATTGAATAGCTTCTCTCTTGGCACCTTATCATATGCCTTTTCCAAATCGACAAAACTTAAATACAGATCTTTGTTATATTCCCATGCTTTCTCGACTATTTGTCGTAAAGTGAAGATCTGATCCTGACAGCCTCTATTTGCCCTGAATCCAGCTTGTTCTTCACCAAGCTTTTCTTCCACAATTCTTCTCAACCGTTTCTCAAGTATACTTGCATAGATCTTACCAGGAACACTAAGTAGGGAAATACCTCTGTAATTCTCACATTCAGTTTTATTTCCCTTTTTATATATGGGTACTATGAGAGCTCTACTCCAATCATTGGGAATTCGTCCCTCCGTCCAGGCTTTCTGAACTATGCAGTGCAGCCACTGTAAGACTCTTATACCACCATACTTTAGCATTTCTGGTCGAATGTCATCTACTCCTTCTGCCTTTCCACATTTCAAGCCTTTGATGGCTTTTTCTACTTCAAGTATGGATATGTATTCCTGACTGCATGCCTGGTCAGTGTTTTTTATCACTGTGCTGTCATCACTGCTTGTTTCATTTAGCAGTTTTTCGAAGTAATTACTCCATACTTCAAGGATATCTTTTTCTCCTGTTTTCATTTCACCTTTATCATCTCTAATTCCTTTTACAGCACTCTTTCCTCCATTCCTAAGCTTCTTCAACAACCTCCAGAATATTTTGCCACCTTCTTGATATTTATTTTCTATATTCTTGCCAAAGTCCTCCCATGACTTTTGTTTAGCTAGTTTTACACACTGTTTAGCTTTCTTACATTTGTCTCTGTATTCTGTAAGAGTAAAAGCTGACTTATTTGCCAGGAACTTTTGATATGCTTTCTTCTTTTCCTTCACTGCCTCTTTAACTTCTTGTGTCCACCAGGGAGTTCTGATTTTTTTTATCCTTGCACACAACCTCACCACATGCCTCTCTGGCAGAATCAATCAATGTTTCCTTCAGAGTTTGCCACTGACTCTCCAAGGTTTGATTCCTGTTCTCAAACTCTTTCATTTTTTTTTCAATAATATTTCTGTATTTTAGTCTACAGTTCATATCTGAGAGCTGCTCAACTTTTATTCGCTTTAAAACTTTCTTACATGTTATTCTTTTCAATATGAAATTCAATTTTATCCTGCTCAAGACTAAATAGTGATCACTTCCAATTTCAAATCCTCTGTACACTCTGGTGTCCTGCACCAATGAGAAAACATCACTATCAACAATAACATAGTCAATGAGACTTTTCTTATTCCTAGCCTCTTCTCTCCGTGTGAATTTGTGCACATTTTTATGTTGGAACATGGTGTTAGTAATAACCAGTCCATGTCCTGAGCAGAAATCCAACAGATATTTGCCATTATTATTAGCTTTGCTCTTTTCTCCAAATTTTCCCAAAATATTTTTGTATGTCTCAAAATCATTTCCTACTCTACTATTTAGATCCCCAACAAGGACCAACTTTTCCTTTTTCATTGTGTCAGTTGCTTTTTCTAAAGCCTCAAAAAATTCCTCCACTTCTACCTTAGTAGAACCTTCTGTGGGACCATAGGCACAAATAAGTCTCATTGTCCAGTTCCCCATTCTCATATTTGCCCACATTACTCTACTTGAGACTGACTGCCATTCAAGAAGATTAGCCTCGTATTTTGTGTTGAATACCCATCTGACACTCTTGCCCACCAAATATTACTGGACAAATTACACTCCATTGGAGTCTTCGGGAAACAATATGCCAGGTTCAGGAATTACCTGTCAAGGTCAGCAATAAAAAGACAAAGACAATGAAAATAGGCAGAATCATTGAAAATGTCAACTGTGTTCAAACCAGTTTTAATTTATGGATCTGAGAGCTGGGTCAGAAGTAAAACACTTGACCAAAGACTTTCATATCTGTGGTCTCTAGACCACAGATATGAAAGTCCTGAGAAAGATTATAGGCGTGAACAGATGGCATCAATGGCAATATCATATTAAAAACGAGGATATTAGGAAAGAACTTGACATTGTGAACATCCAGGAACGCGTTAGCAGAGCTAATCTCAGGTGGTATGGTCACTTAAACAGAATGGGTGAAGAAAGATTAGCAAAACAAGTGTTCTCTGCCAGGTTGGCAGCAAAATTACCCAGAGGAAGACCAAGATATAGGTGGATTGATACGGTGCAAAGTGCCTTAGACGATAGAAATATAAGATCTGATAACGTTGGAGTCTTGACAAGTAACAGACTGATTTGGAGGAAAATTGTAGATAGGAAGTTAGTAATGATTAATTTTTTTTCATGTAGTACTATCATATCCTGTACACCCCTTGAGGGTACATGGCAGGAATTTGATGATGATGACAAAATTCAGTTAACAAAAATAAAAACCATAGTGCAGGTTTTCAAACCAAACACAGACTCCCTCAAGGTGTAATACTACCCCACCCCTTCCTCTAATATATACATAAACGACATTCACAACCTCCACATACAGAGCCAGATACATTAGTATGCAGAAGATGCTGCACTACTAACAATCCACAAAGATATTAACATAGTGCTCTCCAAATCACAACAAGACCTTAATGAATCAATGAGATATTTTCATAACAATTCGGTCATAATTAACAATACCAAAACCCAAATTTTGGGTATTAAAAATCCAAGAGTTGCCTCCTTCTGCTCAGTCTTGTGCAAGAGTTGCGTATCTGATACCAGTTACACTACACAATCACATATCATTGTGTTATCAATTCTAACACTTGCCATTGTCCTGAAACTACATCCATTACACGTTAAATACCTGGCCCTTTTTATTGACTGTCAGTTAAAATTGATTAAACACATTGAATAACTGGAAAAAAAACAACAAAACAATCAAACAAAAAAAAAAACTGCATTATTAGTGGGAAATTGGTTCAAGTAAAGGACTCGAACCAATCAACACAAGTATTTACCATAGCATCTGTGAAACAATACTAAGATATGGCATAACAGTATGTGAGCACAGCAAAAAGTCATCTGTCCTAATTAGAATCATTGCACCAAATAATAATAATAATAATAAAAATGATTATTATTAAGAGAGACCTCAAGGGAGTCAGGGACTCATTAAAGGATGCCACATACTACATGCATCAGCTATTATACTTATTCTTAAATTCATTCAAACTGCTTGCACTCATGACTTCCAATGGCAATCCATTCCAATCACGCACCACTCTATTAGAGAAAAATATAGCCCTCACCCCCTTCTTAGCAGCATTCATTCTCAGCTTCCAAGGAATGCCCTCTTGTCCCACCCCTCCATCATTCGAAATCTTGTCCCTTTAAGAAGTTTGTAAGTCTCAATCATATCACCCCTCTTTCTCCTGTTTGCTAGTGTCTGCAGTCTACAAATTTTCAGTCTGTCTTCATAATTAGTATTCCACAATCCTGATATGATTTTTAACACTCTCCTTTGCACTCTCTCCAATATGGCAGAATCACAACAGAAACCAGGAGACCAGACCTGTGCACAACAGTCCAAGTGAGGTTTTATCAACGCTTTGTAAAGAGGCAAAATGACATCAATATCTCTACATGTGAACATTCGTTTCAGCATTTCAGTTATCTTTTGAGTTGTATTTGCAATCTTTGCTACATGGCCTGTTCACTTCAACTTCCTATCGACTAATACTCGAAGATCCTTATCCTCATCAGTTTCTTCAAGCATAGCCCCACCAATATAATATGACATTTGATATCTAATCATGCCGAAGTGAATGACTTTACATTTACTCGGATTGAACTGATACCCATTTTCCCTTGCCCACAATTCAAGCCTATTCAAATCATTCCACAAGTACTGCATATTAGCAGCATTCCTGATTACTCGACCTATCTTTGCATCATCAGCAAATAGCTGTATGTTGCTTGTCAAATCCTTCCCAGTATCATTAATGTATAGATTGAATAACAGTGGATCAATCACTGATCCTTGTGGAACACCACTGGTTATCTTAAATCTTGCAGACTCACATTCCTCTTATACCACTTTTTGATATCTATCAGTCAGCCATCCTCTTATCCACACTGATATTCTATAACCCAAATCCAGATTCTCCAATTTATGCACCAGTCTGCTATTATATTAAATTATTTCAGGAAATTACAACATACACCGAATATTAATTAAAAGAAAACTTTAATCAATACTTCCTATATTTCGACAATATCACATTGACGTCTTCATGGGAACATAAAACTATGATATGTGTCCACAGGCACTAACAACGAGCAAATGAGGCCCAAGAGAGGAACTAACTTTGTTCCTAGAGTCCAAATGTTACCACCTAGTGGGCTAAATTGGGTTGACTTGGCTGTTGGGCTGATGTTCTCATGATGCAAGCTTCCCAAATTTGGGGCAGTCTCATGCACCGGATGTAGTCTTTGTGTTCTGATATCTTGATATTAGGTGTCCTGCCTGTTTTTCGCCATAGTAGGACAATTACAGGTGCAAGTGACCTGGTATACTCTAGGTAGGTCTAGGGGAATTGGCTGGTCTTTGGTGGAGTGGATAAGGGATGCTAATTTCTTATATGGTTTGTAACAGGTCGGCAGGTTATGTTTTTTTAGAATTTTGGTTAACTTTTCAGAGGTGCCTTGGATGTAAGGAAAGATGATACTTTTAGAGTAATCTCTGTTATGAAGGCGGCGGCGGCGGCGGGGGGGGGGGGGGTTGTGGTTAATTGATTTTAATATTTTTTGCCGGGTTTAGCCATTGGCTACGAAGATGTTGAGAATATGGTTAACTTTGGTAGTTATGGCATTATCATCTGAACTGATTGATTTTGCTTGGTTATATAGGGTTTTTATAATCCCATATTGTTGGGGGGGGGGTTGTGATTGCTGGTGAATGTTTTTCTGTAAACAGAGAAAGCCAAGGATCCCTCAAGCTGGCATGTAATCAGAGTGTCTAGGAAAGGAAGACTGTTGTTATTTTCCTTTTCAAAGTTAAGCTGGATCCTGGTGTATTGATTGTTTATGAGTGTTAAGAAGTTGTAGAATGTATCCAAGTGTATCTTTGGACACCTGCCACAAAATACGCTGGAAAAGAATCACTTTACTACACCGCAGCAAGTATAAATATGCGTGATTATTCAGCCTCAGCTCTAAAAAAAACTCCCTAAACCTCAACAAATTTGGATGCATGAGACACCCCCCCCAATGGGAAGCTTGCATTCTAAGAACATCAGCCCAGCAGCCAATACAACCCATTTGGCTCACTAGGGGGCACCTTTAGAATTCTAGGACCGACCTCAGTTGTTTTCTGCAGCCATATTTGCTTCGTGTTAGTGCCTGTGTGCACATATCATAGTTTTATGTTCCCATGAAGATGGCAATGTAACATTGCCGAAATATAGGAAGTATTGATTAAAGTTTTCTTTTAATTAATAGTTAGTATACGTTGTAATTTCCTGAAATAATTTAATAGTCATGTGTTACCAACGTATAGCTTATTTACAAGAATTACTATCATCCACGGAGATTCTATTGCATGCAAGGCCCGCCAATAAAACAAATTAAAGCTAAATATATCAAGACAACTAAATCATTTGACCTTCTTAAAATGCTGCCAGGATAATAAGGTAATCCCAAATCACAGAAGGCTCTCCACATTTATGAGCGTGCAAGCTTCTCCCTACTACGCGAGCAAATTGCCTCTATCCACGTTCTATTGGCTGACATCAACAAGGCTATTCAAGCGTTAGAGGAAGAGCTTGCTGCTATTCTGAACCACGACCTTTGGACGATTCTCTACGATGTCTCGTGTACTTCAGCAGAGAAATAATTTATAAAAATACAATGTCGGCACATTGAAAAATTTGAAAATCTGAAAAAGAACTCTACCTTTGATCCTCAACTACCACTCAGCATGGTAATTAACCTGTCTTCCCTTACCTTGAAGCCTGAAGCATTCAGTGCACTTACATGTGGCCACAATTTCACCATAGCACCAAAGAAACTGCCTTCCGAAGAAATAATGATACAGGTGGAATGTTGAATCCACAACCTTCCCGACCATACTTCCAACAATATCAGACTAGATGTAGCCAGTGTTCTTACCAAAGCAAAACCACTAAAAACCAACCTACCACAGAAGAATATAAAGCTCTACAAGAAATGAAGAACAACAAAGAAATAGTAATCACCAGAGTGGATAAGGGAAATGTCACTGTGGTTCTCAACCAAACAGACTATACAGATAAGCTTACTTCTTTATTGTTAGATCAATCTACCTACCTCCCTATTGAATATGATCCCACCAACTTCCAAATCAGAACACTCCAAAGGCTCCTTAAGAAGGTTACTTCTTGGCCTGTGGAAGTTACTAACAAACTAAAGTCTTTTAACTCTAGACCCTCTCCCCCGAATATATGGACTACCAAAAAGCCATAAACGAAATGTGCCATTCCGTCCCATTGTAGATGGCATTGATTTCCCCACATACAAATTAACCAAACATTTATCCAAAGCACTCACACACTATACTGGCAACACACCATCACAAAAAAGCTCAGCACACTAACATAATGGTCAGTTTTGATGTTCCCTCCCTATTCACGAATGTCCCACTCAAATATACCTTAGAGCTCATCCAAGCCAAATTTCCTTCCAATATCTCAGCCCTATTTCAGTTCACAATGAACTCAGGCTATTTTGTTTGGCAAGGAAAAGTCTACAAACAGATAGAGGGAACAGCCATTGGTTCATCACTCTCTCCACCCTGGCCAAATTCTTTATAGAGACTTTTGAAGAAAAAGCCTTAAACTCAGCCCCCCAAAAACTCACTGTTTGGCTGTGCAACGTGGATGATGTGTTTGCTATTTGGCCACATGGCTCAGATACACACCACATCTTCTTAACACCCTTAAACAACCAACACCCCCCCAGAATCCAATTCACCTTGGAAAAGGGAAAAAACAACCGTCTTCCTTTCCTAGACACTGATTACATGCCAGGCTGATGGATCCTTGGCTTTCTCTGTTTACAGAAAACCTTCACATATCGGTAGATACATTCACTAGCAATCACAACCCCCGTCTCCAACATTATGGGATTACAAAACCCTATATAACAGAGCAAAATTAATCAGTTCAGATAACAATGCCCTAACTACTGAAGTTAACCATATTCTTAACACCTTCGTAGCCAATGGCTACAACCCCCCCCCCCCCAATATTAAAATCAATTACTCCCCTTCATAACAGAGATTATTCTAAAACTATCACCTTTCCTTACATCCAGGACACCTCTGAAAAGTTAACCAATATTCTTAAAAATGCAAGCTTCCCATTGGGGCAGTCTCGTGCATCCAAATTTGTTGAGGTTTAGATAGTTTTTCATAGCTGAGGCTGATTCCAGGAATAATCTCTCATATTTATACTTGCTGCGGTGTAATCTTTCTTTAGCATATTTTGTGGCGGGTGTCTGAAGATGCACTTGGATACACCCTACAACTAATTAACACACTTAAACAACCAACACCCCAGAATCCAGTTCACCTTGGAAAAGGGAAAAAACAACAGTCTTCCTTTCCTAGACACTCTGATTACATGCCAGCTTGATAGATCCTCGGTAGATACATTCACCAGCAATCACAAACCCCCCCCCCCCCCCTTCCAACAATATGAGATTACAAAAACCTTATATAACAGAGCAAAATTAATCAGTTCAGATAACAGTGCCCTAACCACTGAAGTTAACCATATTCTTAACACCTTTGTAGTCAATGGCTTCAACCCCCCCCCCAAATATTAAAATCAATTACCCCCCCCCCCCTTCATAACAGAGATTCCTCTAAAACTGACCTTTCCTTACATCCGGAGCACCTCTGGGGGGGGGGGGGGGGCAGAATAGTTTAATCTTTAACTGAAATGCCCTCTGACATTATAATCAAACCAACACTCTTTGACCTCAAGTTCCTTCTGTCACATTCTGCTTGAGGAAATTTTCCCGCAACAGCTGAATAAATATATTTTCATTCTTCTCATGAGATTTTAGTGCTACCCAGTCAATATTTGGATAATTAAAGGCTCCATTATGATTACTCTTTTCGTGTTCATCTTTTTTATTTGGTGATGCATTTCTTCATCACCAGCAACCGATCTGCCAGGTCTGTAACAACACCCCTGCTATGTAATATATGGGCTTGAGACATGGAGATGCAATCAGAAAGAAAGACAGAAGTCAGCGTATTTGATATGAAATGCTTAAGAAATGACTCAGCTGGTCAGAACACCAAACAAATGATTAAGTCAAAAATGAACAAAACCACAGAGAAAATATAACAGATGCTCGTGTAATTCTTAAACATCAATTCAAATGGTTTTGGACACCTCCAGAGAATGTCTTCTCAGAAATTACCAGTCATAGCCTTAAATGGAATAATTGGAAGATGATGATGAAGAAGGAGACTACAGTCTTTGATGGAAAGGTCAGAATTATCCAGCTTCAGAGAGTTGAAGAAATGGCTATAGATAGAGCCAGATAGCTATAATTTGTTCATAGAGGATTCCTCTCACCATCCTGTAGTTTAGAACAAAGACTTTTACACTTAGCTTTCTTGATTGTCCTGGGAAAAAAAAGTATGTAAAAATTTTTTAGTAGGTAAATCAGTATATTAATAGGAAAATACAGAATTCTCTCATGACATATGTTGATATACTTGTGAAGACTCTGTAACTCTCCTTACTGTCTATCCTTCCTTTCATTTCATGACTTGAAAGGCATCGTCCCCTCAAAGATACAGATATTATGCTCAGTTTAAATATAGCCCCCATTTCATGCATCCCTTCCCAAGAAACCACTTCTTATTTAGACTCTTTTTCATACAATTTATCCTTTATTCACCTTTAGGAATGGTGGGGGGGACTACAAATAGATTGCAGAGATATAGCTATGAACTCCCATCTTGTTAAACATTTCATAGAACACTGAAAAAATTACGCCAACCATTCCACTCAAATGAACACCACCTATGTAACACAGAATATTGTGATATGATATGATAAACATTTTCAGCACACCTTTTGATCTAGAATCTGTTTTACCATTGAAAAAGGAAAGAATTCTCTGCAATTCTTTCATACCTGGCTATACAGTGGATCCTTAAACTTTCTTTGCTAACAAAAAAAAAAATCTGATAAACCTTTTGCGTCTTACCAGTATCTCTGCTAAAATCAGTGAAAATCTCCTTGATCATTTGTTTTTTTAGCTTTTAGCTAATGCTTTTCCCCCAAAAGAACCACCAAAACTTTGCATTCTCTCCCAAACCAAATCCTACCCAACAACCAGATCACAAAATAATTTGTCATCTGTCACGGCTAGGCTATCTTAGAAAAAATTGCACATTTGTGAAGAATATTTGCACTTTTTATGAGTTACCACAAAGTACCACTATCCATTCAAAAGATCTTCTCCATTACCTAGATAATCCTGACATGGTCCCTTGCTGATGCAAAATGACGTATTTTTACAAAATGAAAGAGCAGATAATATTCCAATGATGAACATGAAAATATATCCAGCATCTACGTTATAACTGCTCTAGGGTTATCTGGGATCATCAGATTCTCTGTGGGGAAAAATTCTTCTGTACAGATGTAAAGACAAACATGAGAGATACGTTCTAAAATATGCAAGAGCTCTACAATACTTCCCTAATCTAAACAAATTTGGCTGCCCTCAGTCTACCAGAAACCTCAGAGACTTAGCACCTGTCAGCTGAATGAACAAGATTCCCCCCCCCCCCTCCCCCATTGTGTCCATAAAGGATAGTAGGATTGTGCCATTTTGCATTCAGTTTGCTTTCTTGTGGTTGTTCCTGAATCATGTACATCTTACCTTCATGCCTATGAAAATATCAGTTATTTATTTAATAAAAAATTTATGAAAGTTAATAATCAAGGTAAAATAACTAAAGAATAAAATAATTAAAATAAAAACTTGAATAAGTTTTAATGATAATTTAATGATTTTCCTTAGATATCAGTTTTGTGTCTGAAGCAAAAACAAACCAGTGTCAGAATGTCTGTAGTATGAGAGTTTATCACATTTGAGAAATCCATACTACTGTTATTGTAGTAATAAATGAATGGAAGAAACTTATATATCTATAACATTCTGAAGTCCTGCATTAAGTTTGAGATTTTGCTAGTCCACAGCATATATTAAATTAACATGGTACTTTAGAAGAACCATGTAAGTTACTTGGACTACCATGAGCTGGCATCTTAAACAAATGACAAATTGTCCTACATATATAGTCAGTTAAAAAAATAATAATAATAAATTTTTTCTGACACCAGTCACCTGTTTTGCTAAACCTTTCTTTTACCATTCTGTTTAAGTGATCATTACACCTGAGATTAGCTGTGCTCACACATTCTTGAATGGTAACAGTATCAAGTTTCTTCCTAATATCTTTTTCATTATGATTCTACCATCGATGCCATCTGTTCACTTGCATCATTTTTCTCAGCATATATTAAATTAACATGGTACTTTAGAAGAACCATGTAAGTTACTTGGACTACCATGAGCTGGCATCTTAAACAAATGACAAATTGTCCTACATATATAGTCAGTTAAAAAAATAATAATAATAAATTTTTTCTGACACCAGTCACCTGTTTTGCTAAACCTTTCTTTTACCATTCTGTTTAAGTGATCATTACACCTGAGATTAGCTGTGCTCACACATTCTTGAATGGTAACAGTATCAAGTTTCTTCCTAATATCTTTTTCATTATGATTCTACCATCGATGCCATCTGTTCACTTGCATCATTTTTCTCAGAATCCCTATATATGTAGCCTCTATGTGTTAATCAACTGTATTTCTAACCCAGCTCTCAGATCCATAAATTAACATTGGTTTGAATACTGTGTTGTGACCTGCTATTTTAGATAATTTCTCTCTTATTCCGTATTTAATTTGCCATCTTCACTAAAAATTGTGCCTAAATAGGTGTAATGTTTTACACTTTCTTTGTTCTTCTTTTAGATGGTATATCAAGTTATCCATGTTCATGCCTATTCTCATAGATCTGATCTTTTTTTTTGTTTCCAATTTTCATGCTATGTTTGTTATGGCCACTATTCATTTTTGTTGGAGAATCCTGGAGACTTAGACTGGATTTGTGTAGGAGTTTAACATCATTGGCATAAAGTAAAGAGATGATTTTGATATCGGAGTTTGACATCAGGTTTAATGCCACTTTCTTTCATAATAGGATCAACATAGATGATGAATAAGAGTGGAGACTGTGTGCATATTTGTCACATGCCTGATTTTACATCAAACATTGTCCTTTCTCCATCTCTTGAGGTTGCTGTAGACTCAGCTGAAAAAATTTCCAGTGAGATGTTAGTAAGAAGACACAAATTCAAGAGGACTTGATGCAGTGAAGCCAGTGGTTTGTATCCCATTATCCAGAAAATGGGACTCATCAGAGAACAACTATTTTAGTCTACAAATGGATTCTGTACATCATTTGATCTGGAGAGAATGAGGTGTGCAGTACCATCCCTGCAATATCTGCAGAAGGAACAATGATGGAGGCAGTGTTCTCCTGTGGAGCAGAATAATGAAGATACCATAACTGTGCAGAGGTACTGGGAACAGATCCTTGAATCCCTATGTGCAACTTTGTAGGGTTGCAGTTGCCCCAGATTTTCGTTTTATTGCACGACATTGGCACTGCCTGTAGAGCTCAAATAGTGAAAGAGTATCTTGAAACTGAAGATCTATTTACTGCCATGGCCATTAAATAACCAGACTTAAATCTATAATAGTTCTTCACAGTACAAATAACAAGAGAAGAAATAATTAATTACATTTTTTGTGTCAAGAAATCTGAGTATTCTACCACAGAAGACTCGGATTTATTGCTACAGAATCATAGATATCCTTATGTCAAACTTGGTTCACCACTATGAACTCCTTCGAGAACCATAGGCACAGATATGTTTCATTGTCCAATTCTACATTTTAAGAATTGCCCGTATAACTATTTGAAAGTCTGCTCGTTCAAGAAGTTCATCTTTGCATTTAATAATAGTATTTTTTAAAGAAAGTACAGTGTAGATTTAATATTAATTAATACTTCTGATATTTTGACAAAGTTATTTGATTGCATGAAAGTGCTCCAAATTTGGGAAAATAATGCTTCCCAAATTTGGAACACTTTCATCCAATCATGTTGAGGTTTGGGTAGTTCCTTAAGACTGAGGCAGAATCAGGGAATGGCATCTGTATTTATATTTACTCTGATGGATTAAGGTGGACTTTTTCCATGATATCCCCTGCTGGGTGTTCAAAGCATGTTACAAGTCCTGATTGATAAGTGGTAGTAATAGATGTATTCGTTATGCTTGCTGATTCTGATGTTGACTGTCCTGCCATGTTAGTAATAGGACAGTATACAACTGTATGATACCTGATAAACATCTGGTTGCTGTAGGTACTGTGCTAGTTTTTAGAGCAGTAGATAAGGGATGCCAGTTATTTTGTATGGTCTAATTCAAACCTGCTGATTGGAGAGCAGGTATGCTAATCACTCGGCCAACCAGCACCGCAAATGGTTGCTGGGTTTTATTTTTTTATTTTATTTTATTTTTTTATAGGATTTATGCTGGGGTGCTTAAGGGTCAAAGCTGTATAACTGAGAAGAGACCTCCACATAGCCGTTAAAGGAATGCGGAGAACTGACCAGGGCTTCTGACCTAATATCCAATCCTCACCTTCTCGTGGTGCACCCTGTTGGGTATCTACTTTGATACTGAATGAACGAGGATGGGCTGGCAATTTGGGATTTAGCCGACCAAATTGTATTCTTATTGGTTAAACCAAAATAAAAAATGATGGTACAACATGACAAAATTTCATGCCGACTGGGGCGTCGCCCGGTTAAACAAGGCCCCCGTTGTTTTCGCCAGGGAACCAGGGCGAACAGCGAAAAGTCAGCTACTGGAACAAATCTGAAAACAAACCCCAACTCAACATCACCACAGTTAAAGATCGGTACTATCAACATAAGAAGCCTGAATGGCAAAGAAATGGAGCTAGCTGAGGAATTAGATAAGTACCAGATCGACATAATAGGGGTGACTGAAACAAAAAAGACCAAAACTGGTGAGATCTTTCTGAGCAATAAATACAAAATGTTATATTCAGGCAATGACAATCAAGGAAAAGAAGGAGTAGCCATAGTATTCAACACAAAATACGAGGCTAATCTTCTTGAGTGGCAGTCAGTCTCAAGTAGAGTAATGTGGGCAAATATGAGAATGGGGAACTGGACAATGAGACTTATTTGTGCCTATGGTCCCACAGAAGGTTCTACTAAGGTAGAAGTGGAGGAATTTTTTGACTCTTTAGAAAAAGCAACTGACACAATGAAAAAGGAAAAGTTGGTCCTTGTTGGGGATCTAAATAGCAGAGTAGGAAATGATTATGAGACATACAAAAAATATTTTGGGAAAATTTGGAGTAAAGAGCAAAGCTAATAATAATGGCAAATATCTGTTGGATTTCTGCTCAGGACATGGACTGGTTATTACTAACACCATGTTCCAACATAAAAGTGTGCACAAATTCACATGGAGAGAAGAGGCTAGGAATAAGAAAAGTCTCATTGACTATGTTATAGTTGATAGTGATGTTTTCTCCCTGGTGCAGGACACCAGAGTGTACAGAGGATTTGAAATTGGAAGTGATCACTATTTAGTCTTGAGCAGAATAAAATTGAATTTCATATTGAAAAGAATAACATGTAAGAAAGTTTTAAAGCGAATAAAAGTTGAGCAGCTCTCAGATGTGAACGGTAGACTAAAATACAGAAAGATTATTGAAAAGAAAATGAAAGAGTTTGAGAACAGGAATCAAACCTTGGAGATTCAGTGGCAAATTCTGAAGAAAACATTGATTGATTCTGCCAGAGAGGCATGTGGTGAGGTTGTGTGCAAGGATAAAAAAATCAGAACTCCCTGGTGGACACAGGAAGTTAAAGAGGCAGTGAAGGAAAAGAAGAAAGCATATCAAAAGTTCCTGGCAAATAAGTCAGCTTTTACTCTTACAGAATACAGAGACAAATGTAAGAAAGCTAAACAGTGTGTAAAACTAGCTAAACAAAAGTCATGGGAGGACTTTGGCAAGAATATAGAAAATAAATATCAAGAAGGTGGCAAAATATTCTGGAGATTGTTGAAGAAGCTTAGGAATGGAGGAAGGAGTACTGTAAAAGGAGTTAGAGATGATAAAGGTGACATGAAAACAGGAGAAAAAGATATCCTTGAAGTATGGAGTAATTACTTTGAAAAACTGCTAAATGAAACAAGCAGTGATGACAGCACAGTGATAAAAAACACTGACCAGGCATGCAGTCAGGAATACATATCCATACTTGAAGTAGAAAAAGCCATCAAAGGCTTGAAATGTGGAAAGGCAGCAGGAGTAGATGATATTCGACCAGAAATGCTGAAGTATGGTGGTATAAAAGTCTTACAGTGGCTGCACTGCATAGTTCAGAAAGCCTGGACAGAGGGACGAATTCCTGATGATTGGGGTAGAGCTCTCATAGTACCCATATATAAAAAGGGAAATAAAACTGAATGTGAGAATTACAGAGGTATTTCCCTACTGAGTGTTCCTGGCAAGATCTATGCAAGTATACTTGAGAAACGGTTGAGAAGAATTGTGGAAGAAAAGCTTGGTGAAGAACAAGCTGGATTCAGGCCAAATAGAGGCTGTCAGGATCAGATCTTCACTTTACGACAAATAGTCGAGAAAGCATGGGAATACAACAAAGATCTGTATTTAAGTTTTGTCGATTTGGAAAAGGCATATGACAAGGTGCCAAGAGAGAAGCTATTCAATACGCTACAGTTACATGGTGTCAATGGGGCATTATATCAAGCAATACTTAGTCTTTATTTGAGTTGTAAGTCAGCAGTTAGAATTGAAGGAAGTACAGGAAGATGGTTTAATGTTAAATCTGGTGTGAGACAAGGATGTACATTATCCCCTCTGTTAATCATTATCTGTATGGATCACAATATGAAGGGATGTGGTATTAAACCTGATATCAAAATTGGAGATGTTAATGTCAGCTCTTTGCTTTATGCAGATGATGTTATACTTCTAAATAAATCCGCTTCAAGTCTGCAAGATTCTCTGACTAAATTGAATAGCTGTTGTAATAGACATAGTATGAAGGTCAGCAATAAAAAGACAAAGACAGTGAAAATAGGTATAATCATTGAAAATGTCAACTGTGTTGTGAATAGAGAACCTGTGGAACAAGTGAAACATTTCAGCTACTTGGCACGATTTTTACTGAAGATGGTAGATTAAATATAGAAATAGACAACAGAATCAGCAAAGCTGGTATGGTGGGAAGTCAATTGAATAAATTCATATGGAATAAGAGAGAAATTAGTCGGAACACTAAATTAGCTGTATACAAGACAGTGTTCAAACCAGTTTTAACTTATGGATCTGAGAGCTGGGTCAGAAGTAAAACACTTGACCAAAGACTAGAGACCGCAGATATGAGAGTCCTGAGAAAGATTAGAGGCGTGAACAGATGGCATCAATGGCAAAATCATATTAAAAATGAGGATATTAGGAAAGAACTTGACATTGTCAGCATCCAGGAATGCATTAGCAGAGCTAATCTCAGTTGGTATGGTCACTTAAATAGAATGGGAGAGGAAAGATTAGCATAACAAGTGTTCTCTGCCAAGTTGGCAGGAAAACGACCCAGAGGAAGACCAAGATATAGGTGGATTGATACGGTACAAAGTGCCTTAGACGATAGAAATATAAGATCTGATAATGTTGGAGTCTTGACAAGTAACAGACTGATTTGGAGGAAAATTGTAGATAGGAAGTTAGTAATGATGTAAATTTTTCATGTAGTACTGTCATATGCTGTACACCCCTTGAGGGTACATCGCAGGAATTTGATGATGATGATGTTGAGGATTTATGCTAGAGTGTGGGAATGGTCAGTCGATTTGGTGTAGTGTCTGTTCCAGATGTTTTTTGTATGTGGGTGTGTGTGGGGGGAGTTCATTGTTTGGTGTGGATTGTAGCATTGTATAAGGTGTTGCGAATGTGACCAAATTCAGAGGTGATGGCATAGTTATCAGAACTATTATTTTGCTCTGTTATATAGAGTTTTTTATAATATCATATTATGGTGAATTTAGCTCCTCTTGTGTGTGTGTTGGTTTTCTATGAATTGATTATTCCAAGTATCTCTCACGTTAGCACTTTGCACGTAATTAAAGTATCTAAGATGGGGAGACTCTTGTTTTCTTCTTCTTCTAAGGTGAACTGGATCTTGGGATGTTGATTGTTTAGGTATGCTAAAAAAAAGCATTGAGAATGATGTGGCCAAATGGCAAAAATGTCATGCATGTATCATAGCCGGACAGTGCATCTCTGTGGAGTACAGTTCATAGGCTTTTTCATCAGACTCTATATTGATTACTATGGTTAGTCTTTCCTTTTCCTGATCCCTGTTGATCAAATATAACATTCTCTATTTACTGTATGTCAGGATTTTACCTGTTTTAGTCTTTACTGTTTACATAGAAGTACAATGTTCATATTATTATTATAATTATGTGACATCTCCAGGGAGTCCAAAGACTCATCGAGGGAGGACACCTACTCTACAACTGTCTCCACCATTCAGTCCACCGACTACAATGAACTACAACTACAGCAACGGCGTCTACTGCCAACCACCACCACCAATATTTTCACAGACAATCACAAACATCCATCCCCACAGCGGGATTCGAACCTGTAGCCTTTTGGCTGGAGAGCGAATATGCTAACCACTCAGCCAACCAAGCTGGCCTTCTAGTGCTTCTGCCAGCTCAACTTCTTTTCTGTTAATGATACTTTGTTTAAATTCTGCTGATGCTGAGATTGTTTGAACAGTAGTGGACAGTTCATTAACTGAGCAGTGCCATAGTCAGCATGACGTTATGTTGTATGCTGAAGTCATGTCTCTGGTTTAATCCAATGTAAAATGCTATTTGGTTGGATTCCAGTTCCAAGTTGCCAGCCCATCTTGTGTTTATTATCCATTGGAAATATCTACTAATGGGATGAGCTGTGTTATGGTGAGGATCAGAGATTAGTTCAAAAGCCCCTGTTCAGTTCCCAGCATTCTTACAGGCTGTGTGGCGTTCTCCCATTGCTTTATCCCTTAAGCGACTTCTTTCAGATAATCACATTTTGAATGTCATTTAAAATTCTCACATTGTTCTTACTTAAAGGAAAAGGAGCATATGAATTTATTTGGATTTAATCAAAATTCTCAAAATTACATCATTATTCATCATAAATGTGAATATTGATGTAAGCTGACATATCTTTGTTAGAGAAAGAACAAATGTGCAATTGTCCTATCTGTATCTATAGAGTGTATTTCTTCTACCTTCATGAAAATCACTTAACTTATTATTATTTATTTGTTTGTTCAAAACAAACAAATGGGTGGCATAACCAAGTGGGTAGCATATCAACTCTCTAGTCATTCGGGTGCAGTTTAAATCCTGCCATGGATGTTTGTAGTTGTCTTTAGGTGGAAATGAATTTCATTGCCTGGTGTGACATCACCAATAAATAATATTGGAGGAGACCTGAAATGGTTTAAGAAACTTCCATGTTTGGTCTCTGTTTTTTAAAAAGTGAATTAAAAATACCAAAATTATTAGAAATAATAAATAAAAAAATCCTTAATCCACGCATTGCTCTGCACTATAGGTTTGCAAACTTTCGTGGGTGAGTCGCATAAAAAATATTTAATTTTTCTCTCCCCTTATGATCAAGTAACTCAATTATATACTGTTGAATGAAACTGTGGTGAAGCATTATTGAATGTGATTTTCACATAGCTTATTTTTCATTTTTTAAAACCAGTGTGCATATTCTCATTTTTTATTTTTCATTTTTTAATTACAGGCAGTTTATCAGATACCTACTGAAAGTGACGATTCCTCTCGCAGTGTAGCATTAGCATTGCAACGTGTATTTTATGAATTACAGTTTTCTGACAAACCTGTTGGCACAAAAAAACTTACTAAATCATTTGGGTAAGCTTATCTTGGATGCTTTTTATAAAATTTAATCATGAAATCTCTCTCTCTTTTCTGTATATATAGCATACTTAAGTATAATTTTCTTACTTGAAGAAGAATTTTTCTTTATTGTGCATTAATGCTCTGAAAGTTCACTGCACCAATTATTTGCTGGCCTGGTTGGCCAACTTTCCAACTAGCAGCCTGTGGGTCAGAATCCCCAATGTTGTCATGGTTGACAAAGAGTGTCTTTAGGTGGGACATAATTTTCATTGCTTAGTGCAAGACTATCACCAATGTTATTGAAGTATTTAATTCAAAAATAATTTTCACTGTTTGGTCTCAACAGCGGGGTGTCCAGATTATTCTGCTCTGTTGGTTTCAGCTTTTCATGAGTATGATTCACATTTAAAAACAAAATAAAGATATAAATGACATTAGTCTTACACAAGAATTCTATCCAAATTACTGATATAATATTGATTATTCTCACCATAGTAAACCTGTGGCGACTAAAGGAGTAGTTTCTACAAGGATGTTTAGTGAATTTCCTATAATATAGCTTTGATGGTATGAGGTTTGGGCTGGCACAGTAACAATAATTTGAGTACATGAATTCACCATAATGATGTTTTATATTTATCTAGTGAGTTTACTGTCATTCTTCAGTGTTTCCAATTCATAGTATTAGAATTCAGTAGATGAACTCTAATACTGTGGATGTAATTGACATGCATCAGAATTCTCTCTCTCCCTCCCTCTCTGCCTGTGTGTGTGTGTGTGTCAGAGTGTATATCAGATATTATGATAGTCCAGCGCAATATGTTATGACTAGTTAGTTATCAATAATTTTCTCTTAAATTAGTTTGTGATTTGTGAGGTAGACGTCTGATTTGATCTAATTTTTAATTCTTTTGATCTTAAAGCACATGGTAATTAAATCAAATTGCCTGTGTCTTTTGATGATCAAGTACTTGTTTTGATAACTTTTCATCTCTCATTCGAAATGATTTTGTTGTATTTGCTCTGTTGAAAAATTTTTGATTGCTAATAATGTCAAGTTCTTTCTGATATCTGCATTTTTAGTGTTTCTACCGGTGATGCCTTCTGCTCATTCCCTTACTTTCCACCAGAAGTATCAATGACCTGCATTCTCCACTAAGTTTTTATATTTAACCCAACATTCATATCGATAATATAATATTGGTTTGAAAATTATCTTCTGATTCGAATGCCTTCCCACTATCATCTTTACACTACTTTTCTGTACATTCTTTAATTATGTTTCCTATTTATAAATTTAAGTTATAATCTTTGCGATTCCTTTGATGTGAGATCATATTTACACTGACTTAGTGTTTAGACCTTCTAAAGTTTCCTTTAGAAGCTCATTGTTATGCTTTTCAAGAACAAAAAGCTTAAATAAGTCTCCTTGCTTGATATGCATGATTCTTGATTTATGAATTAAGTATAATCTACGTAAATTTATCTTTATTCTCAAGCAATTTTTCTTTTCTTGCATAATCCTTTCCTAAAATGCCTATTAAGGAAATTCTTCTAACTATCACATTTTATTTTCCTTTTTTTATAAGCTGGAGAATAAAAGACATCAGCTGATTTATTTATGCTTGGAGACAACTTTATTGTTTTTGTGGCAGGATGTCACCTGCATCTTTACACTACTTTACAGAAAGTCACCTTTTGTTTCAGAATTTGCCACTCTCTTAGATTTTGTTCTCCAATTCCGTGTGAGTTTGTATTGTGGATCAAGCTGAAGATATTAAGCTACTTCAACATTAACATAACTGGTGATTCTTGGAGGGTTGAGGATTTTGCTGTTTTAGCCATGCAAATTTATAATATTTATGTTGAAATATTGTGTTAATTAATAACACAGTCCAACACAATTTTTGCTGACTTTTATATGAGATTGTTTTTTACTAATTTGGGTGCACTGATTTCAAATATCAAACCCATTTTTCTCTATCACGTCAGGTTTTTCCTCTATGGCATTTTCTTTTTGCTAATTTGTAAGTTTTTGATAGTTTTAAGGAGGCAGTACTATTTAGAGGATCAAAAAAATCCATTTTTTAATATTATTTTCTGAAAGTATGTACTTTTAAAAAAACCCGTTTCTGACTTTTTATCAAGAAATTCGAAAAATTCCCGAAGATATAGCCTATTATTCAAAGCGGTGCACAGATCAGAATCGGAGCGATCACTGCTCTCGCTTGTTAGTAAACGAATAAATGCGTAAGAACCTGCAACGGCACGTACTGGCGCTTTGAATGCGAGAGAGGCCGATAAGTAGATACATAACTACTTAACAATATTCATTAAAAATTATAAGAATATTTATAAAAAAAATAACAATTTTACTTACACATGAGGTTCAGGGAATAAATTTTTGTTTGTAGCAATTTCTGCTGTGTGTTCTGTTTTGGCAATCCCTTTGAATACTCCCACAGTAGTCGGCCATCATGTGAGAATCCCATCTTCCTTAGTACCGATCTTCCATAGTTTTTAAGTCTTGATGAAATCTTTCACTTTGTTCATTGCTTACAGCACCTAAATTCTCGGGAAATCTATCAAGATGACTGTATAGGAAATGAAGCTTTATGCTCATGTTGCAACCTAGGCGCTGGAAATTTTCAAGCATTGTTTCCACTAGATCTTTGTAATTGCACGCTTTTTTGTTTCCAAGAAAATTATTCGCAACCATCATAAATGAAGTCCAGGCCTCTTTCTCAATTTTTCATAGAGTTCATAGAGTTGATGAAATTTGGGTCTCTCATTAAAGTTCTAATTTGCGATCCATCAAATACACCGGCTTTAATTTTTTCATAACTAAGTCGTGGAAATTTTTCACATATGTATTGGAAACAGTCACCTTGTAAATCTAAAGTTTTAACATGCTGCTTCATAAGACCTAGTTTGATGTGTAGAGGTGGAAAAATGATTTTTTCTCTGTCGATTAAAGGTTGATTTATAACATTCTGTTCTCCAACATTTAAGGATATTCTAAGAGGCCAATGTTTCTGACTCCAGTGTTGGTTTCTAGCTCGACTATCCCAGAAGCATAGAAAACACGGAAACTTTGTATATCCTCTTTGAAAGCCAAGTAAAAAGTTCACCATTTTAAGATCCACACAGATGATCCAGTTATGGTCTGTATATTTTAATAACTTCAGAACCTTTTTAATGTCCTCATATGTTTCCTTTAAGTGGACTGAATAGCCAATAGGAATTGAGCCATATGCATTCTCATTGTGTAGTAAGAAACACTTGAGACTTCTGCTTGAACTGTCGATAAATAAACGCCATTCATTTGGATGATATTGTACAACACTCATTTCAGTTAGTAAACCTGACACATTGTTACAGTAAACAAACTCACACTCATGTTTAAAACATTGTACTAGATTACTTTCCCTGCTACGATAAAAAGTTATTTTTGTATCTTGCTTCAGTAAGTTTTTTTCATTTAATCTTGAAGCTAACAATTCCGATGATTCCTTTGATAGGCCCAAATCTCTTACCAAGTCATTCAATTCCACTTGAGTAAAACTTTGCGGTCCAGAACTAGAAATTAAATTTTCATTGTCTAAATCAACATCTGGGTCTTGCTCCTCAAGAACATCTGACATATCCCGATCATGCTCGTTCTCAAGTAAAGGAAGTCCTTTATAAATTGGCACGGCTATTACATTGGAATGAGCAACTGGCCGAATTGCTGAGTCGAGATTTGGATACACAATTTTTTTTCTTATTCTTTTTATTATAACCAGAAGTGTGAACTAAACAAAAATAGCAATCATCTAAATGATTTTTCAGTTCACGCCAAATCATTGGAATGCCAAAAGCTAATTTTTGGCGTTTTCCCTTGCTCCACTGTCGTAAATTTTCTACACATGACTTACACACTTTATTTGGAGCCCATGACTTGTCCTTATGTGCAATTTGTATGTCAAAGTATGCAAAGTACACTTTCTTAACAAAATCAGTGATATTTGTCCTTTGACTGGGAACAGTAAAGCTGCCACAAATGTAGCAGAAGGAATCTACACTCTTGACACAATTTCGAGTAGTAGACATGATGTATTTTCTTCACTGCCGACTAACATGCAATTAACAAGACAAAAAAAAACAAGAGACTTTATGGAAATGTTATAAGCGCTCATCATACTTTCACGATCGATTAACGATTGACTGATTTCGATCGTTCTTTGTCCGCTATGACGCATGTAGCATTCATTTGTTTTAGGCAGTTGTCATCGCCTACTTTTCATCACCTAAATGTATTAGGTCGGTTATCGGCCTCTCTCGCATTCAAAGCACCAGTACGTGCCGTTGCAGGTTCTTACGCATTTATTCGTTTACTAACAAGCGAGAGCGGTGATCGCTCCGATTCTGATCTGCGCACCGCTTTGAATAATAGGCTATATCTTCGGGAATTTTTCAAATTTCTTGATAAAAAGTTAGGAACAGATTTTTAAAAGTACATACTTTTAGAAAATAATATTAAAAAATTGATTTTTTTGATCGTCTAAATAGTACTGCCTCCTTAAAACTATCAAAAACTTACAAATTAGCAAAAAGAAAATGCCATAGAGAAAAAACCTGACATGATAGAGAAAAATGGGTTTGATATTTGAAATCAGCGCACCCAAATTAGTAAAAAACATGTGTCAGATCATAATCAGCAGGAAAAAAAATTTTTTTGTTGGCCAGTGTAATTAGTCTGTTTCCTGAAGAGCAATCTAGCAAGTATTGTTATTTGTCCTGCCACTTTCTCTAAATTCTCCCTAAGTGAACATTGAGTTGGTATAACACCTCTCACCATTTCCGAGTTCCTGTATCTAAATAAATAATCTTATTATTTAGAAATACTTTATTTTTTGTCTTTTTAGACTCAGTACACCATTTCTGTTGATATGGTATATTTTAAAATTCTCCTACCAGCTCTGTTTCTTTTCCTTTATACTGATGGTACCTATTTCATGTAGTGTTATAACACATCATGTATATGTCATAAAAATACACAGGCCAGCAATTTTGAGCAGATTGAGGTAAATAAATTTTGAAAAAAGTATATTGGAGAGTCAAATGTATTTGTGCTTATAGTCTCACCAGTGGTTCTATGAAAGAAGAAGTTGAAGGATTTTTGGAGTCATAAGAAATATTCATTTCCTGTTCTAAACAGCAGAGTAGGAAATGAATATCACACATATACAAGTTTTTTGGAAAAAATTGGCAAAAACGGCAGAGATAATGATAAGTACTTGCTGGATTTCTGTTTAGGAAATGGATTAGTTATTACGAACACTCTTCCAATATAAATTTAACTATGTATAATGCATTGCATTATTGGGAAGATAACTACACCACTGGTTTTAACCTTTATTGGAGTGGCATTAATAAGAGCTAAACCTACGGAGATATTGATAGTACATGGTGTTTTAAAAAGAATGTCCCGATTTGAAAATTGTATATCTCTGTTTTCATTATTAATTTTCATTATTTGTTAAAAATAAAGAGGATATTATAGCACAGCCTATGATATAATATAATATATAATATATATATATATATATATATATATATATATATTATGATATAATATTATATATATTATATTATATCATAGGCTGTGCTATAATATCCTCTTTATTTTTAACAAATAATGAAAATTAATAATGAAACAGAGATATACAATTTTCAAATCTGGACATACTTTTTGAAACAATCTCCATTTCTTCTGCATAAAAAACATGTTTAAGTAATGTTTGTCATTATTTGAAGTAATATGAAGGTCTTGTAATATAAGCTTTTTTTATTGTTATGTATTTTATTATTGGAGATGTTAATGTCAGCTCTTTGCTTTATGCAGACGATGTTATACTTCTAAATAAATCTGCTACAAGTCTGCAAGATTCTCTGACTAAATTGAATAGCTGTTGTAATAGATATGGTATGAAGGTCAGCAATAAAAACACAAAGACGATGAAAATAGGCAGAATCATTGAAAATGTCAACTGTGTTGTGAATGGAGAACCTGTGGAACAAGTAAAACATTTCAGCTATTTAGGCACGATTTTTACGGAAGATGGTAAATTAAATATAGAAATAGACAACAGAATCGGCAAAGCTGGTATGGTGGGAAGTCAATTGAATAAATTCATATGGAATAAGAGAGAAATTAGTCAGAACACTAAATTAGCTGTATACAAGACAGTGTTCAAACCAGTTTTAACTTATGAATGTGAGAGCAGGGTCAGAAGTAAAACACTTGACCAAAGACTAGAGACCACAGATATGCGAGTCCTCAGAAAGATTCGAGGCATGAACAGATGGCATCAACGGCAATATCATATTAAAAATGAGGATATTAGGAAAGAACTTGACATTGTCAGCATCCAGGAATGTGTTAGCAGAGCTAATCTCAGGTGGTATGGTCACTTAAACAGAATGTGCGAGAAAAGATTAGCAAAACAAGTGTTCTCTGCCAGGTTGGCAGCAAAACGACCCAGAGGAAGACCAAGATATGGGTGGATTGATACGGTACAAAGTGCTTTAGACGATAGAAATATAAGATCTGATAATGTTGGAGTCTTGACAAGTAACAGACTGATTTGGATAGGAAAATTGTGGATAGGAAATTGATAATGATGTAATTTTTTTCATGTAGTACTATCATATCCTGTATACCCCTTGAGGGTACACGGCAGGAATTTGATGATGATGATGATGATGTATTTTATTATTAATAAAATATTAATTTTATTTAAATTTTAAAATACTAATTATTTTAAGACATATTGTTAAATTAAGGTATTTTTAAAAATTGTCCCAAATTCTTACAGTACAACATAGAGCAGCACTAATGTAGAACTTAGAAACAAGAATCTTTATATTAATGATATAAATGAAGAAAAATTAAGATATGCAATTTCCAGATTAAAAGTGATTATTTGAAAATCAACCAGAGAGTTAGAGAAAGTGACATAAACGTTGTGACAAAAGTAATTTTAAAACAGAAAAGAAAAGTAAAAGAGATGGTAGTGCCTTTTTGCAACTAATGATTCAAGTGGTGATGCATGTATTATGAGCAAGGATATGGAAGGCTTGATAGAAGAAGCAAGAAAGAAAAGTGAAAAAGTAATGAGTTAAGCAGGAAGGCTATGATATAGCAAATGATTCAATGTGCAGGCCATATCAAAAATATGGTGTGGGTTTTTGGATGTGTGAAGTAAGTTTGATGGTAGAAAATACTTACAGCAGAGGGATTTACTGCACTTCAGAAATGAATTATTGGTAATGACAGCTAATGCACAGAGTCAGGGAAACTAGATCATCTTAGGAGGAAAACTGAACACGTGTAAATTTCACTAGGGTGTGCAGATGTAATTGGGATATGAATGTAAATGAGCTTAGTCACAAATTTGCTGAAGGGATGGACTTATGCTTGTGTTTGAGCATTTTTAGTGTGTCTATTATATGGGAATGGAAAAGAAATTGTTTTCCAGCCAAACTAAGCAGACTGCAGATGTAAGTATAAGTATACAAAAACAATAAGAAGGTAACTTTTATGTCTATACACAAATGCCAGGAGCATTACAAACAAAGTTGTTGAGTTCATTGCTTTGTTGAATATAGTATATTGTGGCATAAAATTGTTGGCTTCAGTGAAACCTGTGTTCCTTCAGTACTCACCGTCATGTGCAGTAACTGTAGAATTGAGTGTAAAGGGTATAGTATTTTTAGGAATGATAGAATATATAGGAGAGAAGTGGAAGTAGTGATATCAGGTTACTGGAGTCCAGTTGTGGTAGAAACTCATAAAAGAAATAATTTCCCATTTAGTACTGAGTTTGAATGGTGGGGTATTGCTACAGACTTGGTAGTTCATTTGCTAGGGGCAAAAATACCCTGATTGTATACTAAATGGGAATTTTTTGTGAGTGACTTAAATTATCTATATATTAATTAGGTAGCAGAGAAAACTCATAAGGAAAATGAAGGAGACTTTATGAGCTGTTGCAAGACAGCTCCTCGAGCAACACATGAAAGAAGCATCTCAAGGACAAAGAGAGCTAAATTTGATCATAGTGTCAGAAAGTGTCTTGTTTAAGGATGTGACTGTTTTGCCACCAGTTGGTGACACCATCTTCCATAAATGAGCCCGAGCCAGTACAAAGGCCAGGATATCAGAATGGGATAGTTAGGGGTGGGACAAATGGACCACTGCATTTCATGTATACTAATGCCAGGAGTATTAGGAACAAGAGGGAAGAATTTTTGGCCTTGGTTGGCTCTTCCTGGACACAGGTTATTGGCATTAGTGAAACATGGCTGACAGAAGATGATATAGTTAGTGGAATAGAATGTGTAGGGTATAGTGTGTTCAGGAACGACAGAGAGAATAAAATGGGTGGAGGTGTGTTATTGATGATAGCTGATGAACTATAGCCAAGGAGAATAGAAGTTGTATTGCAGGATAGTGAAAAGAGTTCATTTGAGGCTATTTGGTGTGAGATTGAGACTAACGGAACAAAATGTACAGTTGGGTGCTGCTATAGACCAGGTGATGGAATAGATTGTGGAGATAGTATGCATAGACAAATTGATGAAATGAGTGGAAGGAGGGTAATTATTATGAGGGATATCAACTATGGTAACATTGATTAGAAGGAGGAGAGGACACATGTGAGGAAGAAACTATAACATTGATAATTAATATTTAAATGCATTCATTTTATAAATAATGTGAGCAGTTATAATAAATTATAATGAATACTGAGGATTTAATTATAATCATCAGTTTAGTTTTTTTCTGAAAATCCCTGCATTTATAAACACGATTTTTTAACTTTAAATTTGGGGAAAAAAGTGCGAGTTATATTTCAGTAAATACAGTATACTATTTAAGATTACATAATATGACCTCTAAACCATCTCTCAAATTTTGAAGTGAAACTTGGAATTCTAAAACAAAGACTGGTCAGTTACTAAGGGATAACTATCTGAGACAGCATGTAATGGAAAATACTAGAGGTTCGCGAGTGCTTGACCTAGTAATAGCAGCTGAGAATTTGACGTAATGAATATGACCATGTTGCCACCTATTGGTGAGAGTGATCATAGGGTCTTGACCTGGGTGGTGGCTAAATGTGGGAAATTTTCGATTAAGACAGGGTACATGTGGAATTACCGTGCTGGCAAGTATGACAAGCTTAGGAGATTGCTTGGGACAGTGCCATGACATGTTAAACTGCAAGGGCTGGATGTTGATAGTGCATGGGAAGAGGTCAAGGAGCATTTACAGGAGGTTATGGCTGATTGTATACCTAGAGTCTGAATAGTAAATCACATAGGGATTAAATGGATGAATAACACCATTAAACTTGAGTTGCAAAAAAAGAAACAACTGTGGATGGAATTTAAGGAGAAAGGTGACCTGCAGGCACATTACCGGTATAAAGTGCAGGCCAGAAGGGTAACGAGTGTGGTAAGAAAAGCGGATTATGAAAGGAAATTAGCCATGCAAGCTAAAGAGAATCCCAAACAGTTCTTTCAGTATGCTGCAAGTAAAAGAAAAACTGTACATGGCAGAATGATTTTAAGGCATGCTGATGGTAGGGAGGTCACTGAATCAGTCGATATAGTGGAATTACTGAGTGAGCACTTTGCAAGAGTATATCATCCAGGTGGTGACATTGAAGGCATGATGGAACCATTAGTTTTTATGGGAATTGCGGTAAATGAAGTGGAGGTGAATAGTCTATTACAGAACCTTAATGTGTATCTATCTGTGGGATTGGATGGTATACCAGCACGGGTCTTACATGAAGTGACTAAAGTATTGTTAGTGCCCTTGACCATATTGTTTAATCTGAGTCTCGGGTCTGGTTTAGTCCCGAAGGGGTGGAAAGAGGGGAAAATAGTTTCACTGCATAAAGGAAGATCCAAGACTACTGTTGCAAATTACCGACCGATCAGCATATCAGGAGTCGTTGTCAAGGTCTTGGAGAAAGTAGTCAAGGGAAAAATAGAGGAATGGATTGATGAAAATGAGATACTGTATGGGGGGCATCATGGTTTTGTGAAGGATAGATCATGCCTCATTAACTTGCTCAGGTTTAATAAGACAGTGACGGCTGAACTGGATAAGGGTAAAGGGTTTACAGTGATACTGCTGGACCTGGCTAAGGCCTTTGACAGGATGTCACATGGAATTCTAATCCATAAACTGCAACATATGGGAATGGATATAGGTTTGGTGAGATGGATAGGAGGGTGGTTGATGGAGAGATACCAGAAAGTAGTTTACTCAGGAGTAGAGTCCAAAAGACAGCCTGTGACTAGTGGTATGCCGCAGGGTTCTGTTTTTGGACCACTGCTGTTTAATTTGTTCATTAACAATATAGGGAAGGAACTGAGAGGAATGGTTCATTTGTTCGCTGATGATGCAAAGTTGGGTAGGGCAATAGTGAATACAGAAGATGTCAAAATTTTGCAGGATGATTTGGATAGATTGGAGGTCTGTGCTAAGGAGAATGGATGTCATTTTAATGTGGCAGAATGTAAGGTTATGCATTTTGGGGTGAAAAGATTATCAGCAGTATATCACATTGGTGGAACTGTACTCCAAGAGATTGATGAGGCCAGGGACTTGGGAGTGTTGGTGGATAGGGAGTTGAAGTTTAGGAGGCACATTGCAAAAGTGGCTAAATCAGCTCATCAAATCACTTGGATGCTGAAGAATACTTTGACGAGCAGAGACAAGCAAGTTATTGTTCTTCTGTATTGAGCCTTGATAAGACCCCATCCATACTACTGTGCCCAGATCTGGTCACCTAGGTTTCTTCTTGATGGGGAGGAGGTTGAGAGGATCCAGAGGTGAGTGACCAAGATGATAGCAGGTCTATGGAATGAACCTTATGAAAACTGGGTGAAGATTTGTGGGTTGCAGAAATTGGTTGATAGGCAGAAAAGGGGGAGATATGATTGAGACATTCAAATTGCTGAAGGGTTTCTGTAGGATTAATTCAGAGGATATTTTTGAGAACAGGACTGGTGGTGGTGGTAGGACTAGGGGACACCGATGGAAGCTGGGCAAGAGTGTGGTTAGTAAGGGTGTAGAGATGGTTTTTTTACTTTTAGAGTGGTGAATGAGTGGAATAAGCTGCCAGAATCTGTTGTGGGTGCTATGACAGTGAATGAGTTCAAGGTAAAGTATGATAGATACTGTGTGAATGTCGAATAGTTGTGATGGACATGATGTTTGGGGCCTCGCTTGATGAGTCTAAGGACTGCTTGGAGTCGCCTGTAATAATAAATAATAATAATAATAACCTGGATATGAATTTGGCAGTAATTTGGTGACAGGTGTTATATCCACTTTTTTAGCTAAAGGAATGTGCAGCAGAACTGGTAAGGTCTTTTGACATATTTGTGTAATTTGAATCCTAGCTCAAGAAACGTCCCTGAATAGGAATGGAAAATCTGCATTACAAGCCCCATTATGTAAAGGTGGTGCAAAGATTGGTGGAGTGATTTCAAGATTTTAGAAACTTGGTAGGAAGTTGCATATAGCAATGGGTGGATTAACAAGCTAATACTCTGCAAGGAATAGCAGGATTCACTGACGGGAGTACGAGCAGTTTGCTCGTATTTTTTAATGTTATGGCTGAATAGCATAGAGGAAATGGATACGCTATGATACTGTAGCACTTTGCTAAGACATTTGAGAAGATACCAGATGAAATGCTATTGCATAAACTAAAGAATATGGAATTTGAATATAAGCTGTTGTCTTGGATAAGTGGATGTTTGATGGACAGTAATATATTGGGCAGAGGGTGGGGGGTTGAATCTTCTAGATTTAAGGTTACCAGGGAGCAATCCTAGCACCGTTGTTGTTTAATCTATATATTAAGGATGCTGGGAAGGGTATTACCAGAGATCTTCCATTGTTTGCTGATGATGCAAAGATAGGCAAGGCAGTCAATCAGAGATACTACTGATATACAGCATTCTATAGGCTGGAAGTGTGGGCAAGTGATAATAGCCGCTAATTTGATGTTAGTCAGTGTAAGGTTATGTACGTTGATATGATGAGATATTCAATGGCATATTATATTGATGGGATTATGCGTGTAGTAAATGGTGAAACTAGAGATCTTGGAGTTATGATGGTAGATAGGAAGATGAAGTTCAAGATCACATAGCAAAAAGTGCGGATACTACTCAAAGGATAAATGTAATATTAAAACAGACATTGGCATATAAGGATATGGAAGTAATTTTGCCTCATTACAAGGTTCATGCAACCGCATATAAATTACGATGTGCATATTTAGTCTTCTGGGTTGCAGAATGGTCACGAACTATGGAAAGACCTAATGCAAGAATTACAAATATTATATTGCGATTATGGAAATGTAGATTACCAGGATAGCTTGAGAGTATGTGAAATGCACACTATTAGACAAGAAAAAGAGGGATAATATACTAGAGATCTATGAACTGCTAAACGATTGTTACAGAATATTAGTTAAAATTTTTCATTATATAGAAGGTGGGGAGAGGACCCACTCTAGGGCTCACTCTAGTGAGTATGGGAGTGGCAGCTGATGCTGGACCATGTTCCTCCTCCCCAGTGAGGGCAGTTTGATTGCTAGGGGTAAATCTTTCCTATTTTACTATTTCTTTTTGCTTTATGCAGTGGGAGTCTGCCTTCTCTCCCAGGTATTTACTTCACTTTATAGGCTTAAGTCAAACCCCACCTGGTCAACGTGGGATGATTTGGACCTTCCCCACCATATGTGAGAAGGGCTTCTGCAACCCTACGACTTTTTTTCTTACAGTGACTCACTGCAAGAAAATAAAGTAGTAGGGTTGAAAAAAAGTACTAATTACAATACATCTTGTGCTCATGTTGTGCAGCATGATGAAAGCCACTTTCGGGGCTTAGGCAGAGGGTCTTGTTCAAGAAATAGTTACAGTGTCCAACACAAGTTATTGTGAATGAGGAATACAGAAGATATGGAATTAATCTCAGAGGTGAACTTTATATCGGCACTTGGAATATGGGGTCTACAGGTGGGTACCTTTGATATTGTCTGTAAAGAAATGGAAAGATATAAAATTGACACCCTGGGAATTACAGACATCAGATGGAATAGGGCAGGTCATTTCAAAAGACAGGATAATAAACTAGTTATTTATTTTGAAGGTTTTTTTCCCTATTCTCCAACTCTTTCATTTTTTCTTGAATAATGTTTGTGCATTTTTAGTCTACAGTTCATATCTGAGAGCTGTTCAACTTTAATTTGCTTCATAACTTTCTTATATGTTCTTCTTTTCAATATGAAATTCACTTTTATCCTGTTCAAGACTAAATAGTGATCACTTACAATTTCAAATCCTCTGTAAACTCTGTTCTGCATCAGGGAGAAAACATCACTATCAACAATAACATAGTCCAGAGTTTCTCAAAATAATATTTATATATTATATTAAGAAACCCTTATAATATTTATATTATAAGTACTTAGGATGGAATGCAGACTTTTTAATCTCTTATTGAAGAACACCTTCAATAAGAGATTTCTTAATACCAAAATTAAACAAAGTGCCTTGTCTCTTATTCATATTAGAATTTAAATCTGTATTCCTATTACTTTAAAAAAAAATCACAGCACTCCGGTTTCAGAACAAGCATTAACCCACTGCAATACGAACTTGTGAAGAAAGTATTCAGTATTAATAGATTTGAGAACTGGATACAGACTACCTTGATCTTCAATTTCAGTGGAAAATTTTTCTTTATACTTCCTTGCTGATTGGTCACTGACATTTGCAACACAGATGTTATTTCGATCAGTTTTGAGAACATGCCGCTCATTGTTGTAATCGGCTTGCAGTCAGTTTTTACGATCGGTCATAAATGGCGGTATTCTCTCTCTCTCCCGATTGTTGAAAGATTTCGATGTGTGAAAATTAACGATAATTCTTGATCATCATCATCAAATTCCTGACATGTACCCTCAAGGAGTGTACAGGATATGATAGTACTACATGAAAAATATACATCATTACTAACTTCCTATCTACAATTATCCTCCAAATCAGTCTGTTACTTGTCAAGACTCCAACATTATCAGATCTTATATTTCTATCATCTAAGGCACTTTGTACTGTATCAATCCACCTATATCTTGGTCTTCCTCTGGGTCTTTTTCCTGTCAACCTCGCAGAGAACACTTGTTTTGCTAATCTTTCCTCGCACCATTCTGTTTAAGTGACCATACCACCAGAGATTAGCTCTGCTAACGCATTCCTGGATGCTGACAATTCAAGTTCTTTCCTAATATCCTCATTTTTAATATGATATTGCCATTGATGCCATCTATTCACGTCTCTGATCTTTCTCAGGACTCTCAGATCCATAAGTTAAAACTGGTTTGAATACTGTTCTATACAGCTAATTTAGTGTTCCAACTAATTTCTCTGATATTCCATATGAATTTATTCAATTGACTTCCTACCATACCAGCTTTGTTGATTGTGTTGTCTATTTCCATATTTACCATCTTCACTAAAAATCGTACCTAAGTAGCTGAAATGTTTTACTTGTTCCACAGGTTCTCCATTCACAACGCAGTTGACATTTTCAACGATTTTACCTATTTTCATTGTCTTTGTGTTTTTATTGCTGACCTTCATACCATATCTATTTACAACAGTTATTCAATTTAGTCAGGGAATCTTTCTAACTTGTAGTGGATTTATTTAGAAGTTTAACATCGTCCGCATAAAGCAAAGAGCTAACATTAACATCTCCAATTCTGATATCATTTTTAATACCACTTTCCTTTCCTTCATAATGTGATCCATACTGAGGGGATAATGTACATCCTTGTCTCACACCAGATTTAACATTAACCTCCCAAACGGCCAGGACGTCTATAGACATCCAGCTAAATCTTGATATGATTCAGCCCACCTGTTGAAAGGACAGGGATAAGAAGTACAATTTGACCGTCATGTCCATTAGAAGGTGTGATAAATCCTCAAGCTGAAGAGAACAGTTAATCGGATTATCTCATGTTCGTAGCTGGCTCTCAGTTGCCATATAACAAGAAATGAACTTCCTTGTTCTATGCTGGGTAACTGGATCTTAGTTATATAGGATAGACTAAAAATATCGAAATTATTTATATTTTTGTTTTCTTTTTTTATTGTACAATCTAATTTTAATGTCTGGACAAAATAAAGATCTTGCATTATTTCTTCACTGAAATATAGCCTTACCTTGGAGAATTAATTTTAATCTTAATTTTTTTGCGCAAATTTTTTTCTAATCGCTTACTCGACAAAATGTTTAATTTGTTCTCGAAGAAATTCACGATAATTATTTGAAATATTATTTTAAAAAAAAGAAAACTAGCTGCCGACGTTTCAGATTATATTATTTTTATTGTTATTCTAAATCATCGAAATCGAATAATACTTCACAGATTTCCTTTAGGACATGCTTGAGTAACTTTGCTTTATAGATAATAACATGAAATTCTTTAATCATATCACTAATTTTTTTTCTTTAGAGGTGTCATGAATAATAATACTAATTCTCGAGTTCTTTGTACTTTCACTTTCTTGGTTTCCTTGTATAATTGGTCATTACAAAATGAAATCAACAGTTATGATTTAAATTTATATGTATATATTTTCTGTATAATTCAGATATTATACTCCAGTTTTTAAAGTATGCTATACATTTGCTTATATTTTATCATTCAAAATATGTATATCAAATGTGAAATTTCATTTTCATATTTTTACAATGGAATTGAACTTTATTTCGCCTTTGATGGTTTAACCCCCCCCCCCCATTGCATCACTATCACACACCCGAAAACTGTTATGAAACGTAGATGCAGTTTTTATTTAATTCATTATTTCTCTCTAGTAATTGCCACATAACTTTAATTTTTCGATACAGAAACTATGTGGTGATTATTATAAATTAGCAAATTATAAATCAGACAATATACATATTATTTCCTGATTATTATAAATCAGGAAATTATGTAATATTCAGTTATAGGCAAAATTAATATTTAAAATCACTGTCATCCTTCAAATGCAATATCAGAATAAAGAAAGATGGAAAACCCAAACAAGTAATTTCTGCCTGTAAAATATTCAGATATTGCTTGAGGCTCTTTAGTGCGCTTCGTGTTCTATTGTTCTGCTTCTCGGCGGGGGTGGGTTAGTAATCTCTGTTAGCTTAGAGCTGGGCAGAAAGGAATAATTAGTAAGTATACCCAAGACACAATTCATTTACGAGATGGCAAGCAGCAGTAACATTTAGGCTAAGCAAAGGAAACTTCGTGCGATGCAGAAAAGTTGGAGCCTTTGCCTTCAGCTGCTGTCATTCTACTCTGTAATGAGGAAACAGCATAAAAAATATTACAAAAAAGTGTTTAGACATATATCGGATTATGTTATTTGGAACAGTTTCCTCCTGCACAAGAAAATATGTTTGTCTACCATAACATATCTAGAATACAGAATAGAAATTGCGAAAGCAATGCTTCATGCATACGCACATTCTTCAGCAAGCAGAGAAACAGGCAATCCTGTCAGGCATCTGAGGTTGAACGCTGCTAACTCCAACCATTATCCCAAAAATCTACCATCAAATCTAATAAAAAAATAAATAAAAATTCTGCATGAAAATTTTATGTATGTAATAAAAAAAATATCAGAAAGGAAACTAAAATCTGGTGCCCTGAGTGTAAAACTGCTTTGTGTGTTTGCCCTTGCTTTAGGGTGTTCCACAGTGTTCAAGAATTTTAAATTCTGAAGAGTATGAAATAAAAAATGTTTCTTTTCAGGACTACAAATATTGATGGAGGGATACATGAATGTACTGTTTCCTTTTCATCTTGAAGGTGAATTTTTAAGTTCTTTTTATAACACAGAATTATATTTTCGTATTTTCGAAGGAATAAAATATAAGAGGAACTGGAATACTCTTTACAGTTCCTATTAAACTGGAAAGAGTATACCAGGTAAACTATTTCACCAAAAAAATAAATAAAATATATAAATAATAACGCGAATATTTTTCACCTTGCCAACACTCAACAGCGATGTTATATGGGATCCAAATTTCTTGTTTTGGAGATATATATATATATATATATATATATATATATATATATTACAAAGTTTTGTAATAAAAATTTCTGCTACAATGAAGTTTGTCAGAATCAACAATATTATTACTACCTTATTTCTGTTTCTCGTGTGGGAGAAAAACGGTAAAATGTCACTCTTATAATTATATCAGATGTTATAATGGCAAAAATAGTGAGAAAAAAATCATTTGCACTTTCTCTTCAAAACACAAAGAAAGAGCATTGTAAATTCACCCAGTGGAAAAGAAAATACTACATATTTTTCTTCCGTTATCTGATTTTTTTTTTTCTTTTAGTACAAAGAACACTGCATATAACATGTAGTATGCAGGAGGGAAAAAATCCGGAAATTGGTTTCATTATAATGAATGGAGAAATCATGTCTGAAAAAATTATTCACGTAACATTCTAATATCAGCTGACATAACATTTTCTTCTAGGTTAGATATCTGAAGTAACTAAACCTTTGCTACTATTTTACACTAAAATGAATGGGTATGTGGTATGTTCCCCAAGTGATTTAGGTTTGTAACAGTTGTCTTTCAACGATTTATGAAATATAAATTCTCTGAAATATCTGCAAATTGAAAAGGTCTCTTCCCCCCCCCCCCCCCCCCAATTAAAAAAAAAAAAGATTATGAAATGCATATGCACCTTTTCTTTGAAAATAATTCAAATAATCTTTTTCAAGATAATTGTATGAAATAATTTATAATTTTTTGATAATAAACGTGAAACTAATCATAAATTAAGAAATTATTTCGGCATAAATAATGTATCATTATAATTAAAATAAAAACTGATCATTATAATTTAAGAAGTTTACGGAATTAACAATGCAAATGAAGTATATTAATTAAAGGTAACTTTAATGAATCACTTCTATATTTCGGCAACGTCACATTGCCATCTTCAGGAGCATAAAGATATGGTATGTGCTGCAGGCACTAACACAAAGCAAATGAGGAAGAAAGCAAGAAACTAATATTGTTCCTAAAGTCCTGATGGTGCCCTCTTGCGGGCTAATTTGGTAGTCTTGGCTGTTGGGCTGAAGTTCTCATAATGTAAGTCTCCCAAATTTGGGGTAGTTTCATGCACCCAAATTTGTTGAGGTTAGGAACGTTTTTTAGAGCTGCTGAAGATTCTTTGAATAATCTTTCGTATTTAAACTTGCTGCGATGAATTATTTTTGTTTTTTTTTCCAACGAATTTTATGGTGGGTATCTAAGGCATGGTCTGCCAGCCCAGAGCGGCTGTACTGGTGAAACCGGATGTAGTCTTTGTGTTCTGAAATCCTGATATTAGTTGTTCTGCCTGTTTGGCCAAAGTAGGACAATTTGCAGCTGCAAGGGACCTGGTATACACCAGGTAGGTCTAGGGGAAGTGGTTGGTCTTTGGTAGAGCGGATAAAGGATGCCAACTTTTTATATGGTCTGTAACAGGAAGTAAGGTCATATTTTTTGAGGATATTGGTTATTTTCTCAGAGGTGCCCTGGATGTAGAGGATGGTGATAGACTTGGTGTAATCTTTATTGTGGAGGGGGGGGAGGGGGGTTGTGGTTTACTGGTTTTAGTATTTTTTTGGGGTTATAGCCATTGGCTAAGAAAGTGTTGAGGATGTGGTTTAGTTCAGTAGTCAGGGCCTTGTCATCTGAGCAGATTAATTTTGCCCTGTTATATAGTGTTTTTATAACCCCATATTGTTGTGAGGGGGGGGGGGATTGCTGGTGAATGTATCAGCCAGTATGGGTGGGTTTTCTGTAAACAGAGAAAACCAAAGATCCATTAAGCTGGCGGGTGATTAAAGTGTCTAGGAAGGGGAGGGTGTTGTTTTCCTCTTTTTCTAAGGTGAACTGGACTCTGGGGTGTTGGTTGTTTAAGTGTGTTAGGAAGGAGTGGAGTGTGTCTGAGCCATGTGGCCAAATAGTGGGTTTTTGTGGGGCAGAGTTTAAGGCTTTCTCTGCAAATGTCTCCATAAAGAAATTGGTGGGGAAAGTGGTGAACCCACGGCTGTCCCCTCTATCTGTTTGTAGAACTTTCCTTGCCAAACGAAATAGCCTGAGTTCATTGTGAACTGAAATCGGGCTGAGATAAATCTCAGCCCTATTTAGATAATATCTAAATAGGGCTAAATAGGGTTAATCAGCCCTAAGATAATATCTCAGCCCTATTTCAGTTCACAATGAACTCAGGCTATTTCCTGAATTAATTTTCTCCTTTGCTGTGTATTTGAATTACTAAGTTTTTAACTATTTTCCTTCTACTATCTGATTGTGAGTGAGATGCGCAATTAGTATCAGGAAAACAGCCCTCATCCTTCAATATTTTATTCATATTCTATTCATCTTGATTCAAATGATTATCCCTAGATGATTCATCATCACCAGATCCTAGAGATCTAGATAAGTAATCAGCTACTATAATTCTTTTTCATGACAATATAAGCCACATTAATATTATAGTCCTGCAGTTCCAGTGACCATCTAATTATACGTTGATTTTATCCTTCATAGTACTTAGGAATGACAGAGGCTCGTGATCAGATCTTATATTGATAGGTTGTCCTGACAACACGTATGTAAATTTTCTCAAGGGAAACATTATTGCTAGTGCTTCCTTTTCTAAGGTCAAATAGTTCAATTCTGGACCTGATAATTTCCTGCTAATAAAAGCTACTATCTTTCTCCTTTCTGTTCTAATACAGCAGCAATGCAGCCATTTGAAGCATCAGCAGAAAAATAAAAAATTTCACCAAATTTAGGATTAACAAGAACTGGAGCTCTAGTTAATGCCAGTTTTAAGTTGTGAAATGCTTCTTGTTGAGCTTTACTCCAATTGAGTCTAACACCTTTTCTTATCTAGTACACTATGGACCTCAATAGCTGCAAACAATTAAGAATAAATTTTCTATAGAAATTTAACATGCCAATGAATTTACAAATTTGCCTAACTGTTTTTGGAGGTTTGGCTGATAATATACCTTCTACATTTGGCTGAGTTGACATAATTCCTTTGTTGCTGATTTTATGGCCTAAATACTCAACTTCTTTTAACTTTCTTTTAAGAAAAATTAGCATTTAGAGCACTTTAAAGATAGATATGCGTCATCTAATCTCTTTAAATCATTCCACAAGATTTTACAATGGCTATCTAGATCCTTTGAATAAATTACATTATCTGATATATAAATTATCTGATAACACAGAATTCATTAAAGACTGGAATGACATGGCAGAATTTCTTGCACCTTGTGGTAATCTACATGGCTGATATTTTTGCCATCTAGTAGTAAATGCAAAGTATTTTCTATCTTCTTTCTTCCAAAGGATCTGAGGGTACCCAGAATTGAAATCCAGTTTTGTAAAAATGTTGTGCTCCTTCCAAGCAGATCAATAATTCCTCAATCTTACAACAGAGGGAAATGATTGAGTAATAGGCTTTGTAATCTTATTGATGGCTCTCAAGTCAAAGACAAACCTTAGGCTTCCATTTGTTTTTTTAATTAAGATGTATGGGCTATTCCACTGAGAATTTGACTTCTTAATTATTCCTGCCTTTTCATATTCCTGCATTAGTTTCTGAAAATGCCCCATATATTTCAGTGGAGTTTGATATTGCCTGTTGTAAATAGGAGATTGAGTACAAATCTGCACTGAGTGTTCTACTGCATTAATGCAAGACATTGAAACAATATCCTCTTGTGAAAACACCAAAGAAAAATTAAAGGAAGATTTAAAGAATTTCAGAATTCTTTTCCTTTTTTTCAATAGTGTCTGATATCATTGAATTCTGCACTAGGTTCTCTTTTAATTCTTCAATGTTTTCCTACTCATCTTTTTGTAGAGTCGTAATATTAAATACTTGATCTTTATCATCAGTGTTTAAAAAATTCAGGAGACTGCTCTAATTTTTCTTTGTCACCTGATGTCCTGTCAAAACAGTATTCTAATCCATACAAGGACACTATACCATCAACAGAATTGCATGCAAAAGCATGCCGTTTCAGAAAGTCAATTCCAATTATTACTTGTACATTTGGATTAGAGGATTCTGGAAAAATTATTAATGGATGAAAAACTTTCAAAGGAAAACAAGGAATTGAAATAAAAGCATTTATTCGCTTATCAGCCAAAATTTCTGATTCAAATACACCCTTCTGCTTAATTGGATAATTTAAAACTGATATGTCATTTGGAATTAAGATTTTTAATTCTGTTAAACAAACTATAAGAAATGAGTGAAATATGTGCACCTGTGTCAAGTAAGATTGCAGAAGGCATATTTTCAATAAATCCTTGTAAAACTATCAAAGGATAATCTCTATTGGCATAAGTAGCTAATGGCACATCAAACTCTTTCATTGTTTGATGTGCCACTACTATAGCTGCAATGTCTAATGAGTAGTTTATTTCTGTCCTTGCCAATATGATATTGGAATAATAAATTTTTCCAAAATTTTCTATATTCTCGATTTCTTATGTTTAAAAGAAAGTTTATCCCTAACATAACAGTCTTTAGCATTATGACCAGGTTTATTCCATCCAAAACATCTTAGAACAGACCTCTTTTGAGATGTTTTATTCCTGTCAAGACCAGTGGATTTGCAAGAGAAAGACTAATTATCTGTAGGACTCTCTGCTATTATTAAATCAGATATTTTAAACAAAAGTTCCTGTCCTTTCACTATTGGTCTCTGCCATCTTTCTATCTCTTCACTAAGAAATATTTTTAATTCCTCCAATTTCCCCAAATCGTGTGATTGTACCTTGGACTCAGATTCTGGAACGTATTCAATTAAATTCACAGAAATTTCCTTAGACTGTTTTGTTTAATTTTTGAAACTTCCATTCTCTCACCTTATCTGCAGCCACAGTGTTAGGAGAATAAGTTTCATTATACTGAAAAGAGTTTACCTGTTTAGTGTTTGTGGAATGAAATATATTTCTAAGTCTCTCTTCCTTTTCTCTAACAAGTTGAAAACAGTGTTCAGCATTTTAAACATTTTTCTTGTATGCTGTTTCAAATTATCTTTAAGGCCAAGCCTAAATTGATTAAACAGTAACCATTCTACGAAAGATCTGTCTTCAGTTGAAACATTCAATTTATAAGCAGTGCTCTAAAGTCTATGGTAATATTCTGAAAGAAATTCTCTATTACCTTGAATGCACTGATGAATTTTCCAAATGTTAGGCCCTAATTCTCCTACACTTGAAAATTCTGATAGTAGCAAACTTTTAAAGGTTGCATAATTGTCACAGTTCTCTCAATAAAAGGGACATGTTTAAGAATGTTTTGGCTTTTCCCAATAATTTATTATGAAGTATAATTAACAAATGGAAATCTGACCATTTTACTAAATATAACATTTTCTGCATATCAAAAAAAAAAAAAAAAATGTTTCTCTGCTTTCGTGACTATCACTTGAGAATGAAGATATAAGATATTACAAAGTTTGGATTAACTAACTGAAATTTCTCATTCTTAACTGAAGAAACTTCACTACTATAGTCACAACTGTTGTACAGAAAGTAAAGTCTGAGTATGAAAGGAAGCTGGCTCTGCATGCTGAAGACAACTGACAAGAATTCTATCGATATACTGCATGTAAAAGAAAGAATGAATATGAAAGGATAATTCTTCTAAATGCAGATGGCTAGAGGGTTGCAAAGCATAAGAGATTGTTCAACTAACGAGTGCCCATTTTGTTAAAAGCTTTCAACCCGGTATACACGACATTAAGCTCACTGCTACCTCTTCACCGGATGAAGAAACTCAGGTCTATGAGGACGAGGTATTAGAGCTGTTGCACAAATTAAATAAGAATTCAGCAATAGGGACTGATGGGATATCAGCACGTGTGCTAAAAGAGCATTCAGCTAAACTGGCTATTTCTTTGACACCAGGCTGTTTAATATGAGATTTCAGAACAGGGAAGATTCTTCAGGAATAGAAAGAATGTATTGGCAATTCCATTGCACAAGGGTAGTGCAAAGACTGACGTATCCAAGTATTGACTAATCGGTATCTCAGGAACAGTGTTTACTAAGGAAAACTTTTAACTTTTGAACAACACGTGTTTACTAAGGGAAGGTCATATTTAGACAAGGGGAATGGATAGACCATGATACTTTTAGATTTTGCTAAGGCTTTTGATGCAATACAGGATAGTAGACTGTTGCATATATTGGAAAATATAGGATTGGATTATGGACTATTGGCATGGATAAGAGGGTGACTGACTAACATATCAACAAGTTGTGTATCTGCATGTGAATCTGCAATATTCAAGGTAACAAGTGGTGTTCCTCAAGGATCTGTCCTTGATCCATTATTATTCAATCTGTATATTAATGACATTGGGAAGGATTTGACATGTGACACACAGCTGATGAAGCAGAGATAGGGTAATTAGGAGTGCTGCTGATTATGCAGTACTTGTAGAATGATTTCAATAGGCTAGAATTGTGGTCATTTGAAAATGGCTATCAGTTTAATGTTAGTAAATCTTGGTGGGATTATTCTAGAAGAAACTGATCACACAAGGATTCTTGGAATTTTATTTAGTAGACAGGAAGTTAAAGTTCAAGGGTCATATAGCAAAAATTGTTAATATAACTCAAAGAATAATTGCAATACTGAAATGAACCTTGACATGTAATGATAAGGAAGTCATTTTGTCTCTTTACAAGGCCTTGATAAGACCTCACTTGGACTATTGCATGCAAGTCTGGTCTCCTGGTTTACGTGGTGATTCTGATACAGTGGAGAGAGTGCAAAGGAGAGTGTCAAAAATGACACAGGATTGTGGAATACTGATTATGAAGCCAGATTGAGAATTTGTAGGCTGCAGACAACAGCAAGTAGGAGAAATTGGAGTGATTGACCAATATGATTGAGTTACAAACTTCTGAAATGGTTATACAGGATTTCAGTTGATGGAATTTTTAAATTTATATCGGGTGGGGAAAGGATGCAAGGGCATCTTCAGCAATGGGGTGAAGGCTCGATTTTTCTCTTGCAGAGTGGTGTTTGACTGGAATGGATTGCCTTTGGATGTTGTGTGCACAAGTATCATTAATGAATTCAAGAACAGGTATGAGAGCTGATGCAAATAGTCTAGCATTCCTCAATGAGTTCCTGACTCTCTGGAAACCCCTTTCATAATAATAATAATATCTTTTGCTTGAGTATTTTTTACTGTCTTATTTTCCAGACTGCAATCATTGAGTTCTAGCAGTCTGCTGCAATGTTAGCTGTACAGTATGACCATTGAACCATCTTGAAGGAGGATCCTAGTGGCTCATACACATGTTTTGACATGTCTTGTCAGTTTATCAAAAAATACGGTTCTTCTGGACATGGTTAGGATTGTTCAGATAGTGGGCTTGCCTGAAATGAGCAGTGATCCTACAGTAAGCCTTCTTTCCAATGGACAGAGTCAAAAGTTTTGCTTGTGATACTAGTATCCCCCTGGGATAGCCCTTCTGTTCCAAGTACAGTCATTGCTTCCAGACAGTTAAATGTTGTCCAATGTGTATGCGTGTTTGTGTGGAGAACTCTGGAACTGAAGCTGAGTGAGTCTTTAATTCTCAAGTTCATCAGATCCCTTAAACCCATCTAAGCTCCGGATCCATTGCTACTTCTACTAATAGCAAAAAGAATAGTAGAAATATCTCGATTAAAAGAAATTATTAGAAAATTCAACCAGAGAATTGGAAAAATGGAAAAACGTTTGACTAAACTTAGACATGATAAGAACCTGTTCTTGTTCTGATCCTTTTCTGAAGGATCAGAACAAGGAGGAGGAGGAGGGCAATGTTAGCAAATGATTTCACTTGCAGGCTGTGTAACAGAAATGCGAGTTTTTAGATGTGTGGAGTGTGTTTTATGGCAGAAACGACTTCAGAAGAGCGTTGGAGTTGCTCATAGCATCGAACATGGCTATTTTATCCCAATTGGTGACAGTGATCATGTTGTTCTTTCTTGGGAAGTATCTAATTGTATTAATGCTCCGATTAAAACGGTGCATGCTGAACTACGAAGCTGGAAATTATGATCAACTTAGGAGAATACTATCTTTGGGCCCATGCTATCGGTTACTGAAGAGGAAAAATGTCAGCAATGCATGGGAATGTTTGAAAAAGTGCTTAAATGAGGTGGTATCTGAATAAATGTATCCCTAGTATTCAAAGAATAAATACATAGTGAGTGAAATGGATGCTCAACCCTGTTAAGTAAGAGATCCACAAGAAGAAGATGTGGAAGAAATATCATGAGAATAACAGTGAGAGCAATTATAAAATATATAAAGCTCAGGCAGAAAAATAATGAGTATTGTGTGAAAAGCTAAATTGGAGTATGAAAAGAAATGCAATCTAAAAGAATTTTATTGTTACACTACAAACAAAAGAAAGAACGAATATGAAAGAATAACTTTATTGAATGTAGATAGGACTCGAGTGTCGGAAGCTAATGAGATTGTTCATTTAATGAGTGCTCACTTTGCTAAGATATATCAACCAGGTGTATGTAACAGGGTGCATAGTGCTACATTGGATGAAGAGTTAGAGGTTCATGAAAATGAGGTTGAAGAGCTGTTGCATAACCTGGATAAGAATTTCTCTATAAGGACAGATGGAATATCAGCCTGTTTGCTAAAGAAATGTTCAGCCGAATTGGCTAGGCCTTTCACGTGTTTGTATAACTTGAGTCTCAGCTCAGGAACGATACTGCAGTAATGGTAGGAATGTATGATATTTCCATTGTATAAAGGTGGTGCAAAAATTGAAGTCTAATTAACTAACCAATCAGTATTTCTGGTGTGGTAGTGAAGATTTTAGAGGAGCTTGTAAGAACTCGCATACAGAAATGGTTAGACAAACAATCCATAAATGAAGGGCTGTTGCATAAACTGGAGAATACGGGATTGGAATATAAACTCTTGACTTGGATCAGGGATGGTTGACAGATAGATATCAAAAAGTTGTATACAGTGAATGTAAATCTGACAGATTTAAGGTGACCAGTGGTGTACCTCGGGATTCAATCCTTGTGCCATTATTGTTCAATCTATGCATTAATGACATAAGGCTGGGGTCTAACATTAGATGTGCAATTGTTTGATGATGATGCAAAGATAGGCAGGGCAATCAGGGATGCTGCTGATATTCAGCACTTACAAAATGAATTGAATAGGCTGGAAATTTGGGCAAACGAAAAGGGGTTGTCAGTTTAATGTTAGTAAGCATAAAGTTAATCACTTCCAGTGGCATACTATATTAGCCAGGTTATGCTACAAAAATCTGTAGAGGCAAGGGATCTTTGCGTGCTGGTGGATTGGAATTTAAAGTTCAAAGTTCACATAGTGAAAGTTGCAAATACAACTCAGGGGATAATTGCAATGTTGAAGTGAACCTTGTCATGTAAGGATAAGGAAGTCATTTTGCCTCTTTATAAAGCTTTGATAAGAGTACACCTGGTCTTATCACACCTGTGTGCAGATTTGGTCTCTCGGGTTCCAAGTGGATAAAGAAGCTGTGGAAAGGGTGCAAACAAGAGATCCAAAGATTATATCCAGATTATAGGATTTAGATTATGAGGACAGATTGTGAGTATGTGGACTGCATATTGCAGAATTGCAGATTAACAGGAGAAAGAGGGTGATGTTATAGAGGTCTATAAACTTTTGAATGGGTGTTATAGGATATCATCTGATGAAATTTTTCATAATATGGAACGTTGGAAGATAATACAGGGGCATACATGGAAGTTAAATTTATTTACAGTCAAGAAAGTGGTGAGAGCTAGGTTTTTCTCCCAGAGAACAGTGAGTGGAATAGTTTGCCTTTAGGGGTATTAAGTGCATCTAGTGTGAATGAATTTAAGGGATGGTATGACAGCTGTGTTGGGTGATTTATAGACTCCCTCGATGAATCCTTTACTCCCTGGAGGTGTCAAATAATAATAATGTGATTGTCTTGTTGAGAAAACTGCCACTTATCTTTATCTCAAGGAGTTTAGAAGCGTTCAGAGCATCTCCAAAATCCATTAAAAAAAAACTTTGTTCAGAGATAGTTTAGTTGAAATATCTTGTGAGAAATATTTCTAGTGACTTTTTTATGCAAAATTAGTACTGGTAAATTACCATTTATGTCCACACCTGCACCCCAGACACAAAAAGTTATGCACTTTTTCAGAGGAGTTTTGTTATCTGCTGAATCTCTTTGATGTTCAGGAATCAACAGATTAAAGAGTCATAGCTACAAGAAGAATTTGCATATATAGGAAAATGCCATCCTTACACCTAACGTTCAAAACCTCCAGTAAAAGCAGCATATGTGAACTGCTCTGTCAATTTTCTATCTCAAATGTTTGTGCATTTTCAAATGCTAGAAGTACAGGCATGCTCAAACTGTATTTTGCATCTCTGTCATCTGTGCTTAGTTCAGCAGTAAAGAGCATGCCAAAGGTTGGATCAGTACATTTTCTCTTTACCTCCTGATATTGAATCGAACTGTCTTGATCTTTCAAATTGCCGTTACATCCTTTCATTGTTTTCCCTTGTTTAGCAAAGATTAAAAAATAAAATTTAAAATAACCCATCTTCTGTGGATCATTTGCTTTGCCTCTTCAGCAGAATTTTATGTTAGCATGGGTTTCTGAATTTCTGACAAAAGACAGTTGACATTGACTTTCCAAAGCTTATCCCAAAACTTTTTGATCCATTCTCCCCAAAAGAAAGATCTAGGTCCATATTGGTGGAAAAAAGAGCAGGCCCAGATTCCTCCTCAACAGTTTTCCACAGGGCTCTGCGTTATCTTCTTTACTATTTAACATCTACGTCTGACTTACCACATACCAGCTCAAGCAAATATATATACACCGATGCTCTCGCTATCCTACACCAGTCTACTTGCTTTGCCAAACTGGAAACAATCTTGAACAGAGACCTGAACATCCTGGAGGTGTACTTCAAGTAGTGGTACCTGAAGCCAAATCCAATAAAAACTGTGTCCACAGCATTCCACCTGAACAATGCAGAGGTGAATTGACACCTCAACCTATCTTTCTGTGACAAAACGGTAGAACACGAGTCTCACCCAAAATACCTTGCAGTGAGCCTGGACAGAGCCTAACTTATAAAAGGCAAATACCAACCTGTCCAACAAAGTTAAAATGAGAAATGATATCATCTCATAGCTTGCTGGAACAACATGGGGTTGTGGTGCTGATATCTTAAGGTCGTCTGCACTAGCCCTCGCATTCTCTGCAGCAGAATACTGTGCCCCTGTCTGGGAAAGAAATGCGCACACTAACATTATAGACACCTAACTAAACTCTACCATACGTACAATTAGCAGAACACCGAGAAGCACCCCTGGCTGCCTGTTTATCTAACATTGCTCCACCAAATATATGGAGAAGACAAGCCTCGATTAAAGTATTTAATTAAATAATGAATAACCCACCCCTGCACCAGAGTCTTATAAATCCAACTAGTATTCACCTAAAATCACGAATCCCTTTCTGGTCCATGGATGAACTCTCTTCAGCTGCTTTACTGTCAACACCTGACATCTGAAGAGAACACTGGTCCGGCAATCTTCCAACAAATGGTTTCCTGGTTGAAGATCCCTGTGCTCCACAGCCTTGTTTTTCCCTTCCTAGGAAGATTTGGTCATCTATCAACAGGATCAGAACTAACCAGAGCAGATGTGGCTACCTACTGCATAAGTGGAGACTATTAGACCACCCTTATTGTGACTGTTCCCCTGCGGCCCAGACGATCACTCATATTGTGAATGACTGCCCAAGGTGCCAATTTCATGGTGGTGGCCTCCAGGACATCCACGAGGTGGCAGATGAGGCGCTGGATTGGCTTTCTGGTCTGAACATTGACCTGTAGCCGCTTTTGCCATAAGAATAAATAAATCCCAAAACTTACACAAATTACTATCCTGTTTCTTTTACTAGTTGCTGTGCAGTATCTTGAAGAAAATGGTTTGCTCTCTTATGGTTTCTAGAGCAGTGCTTCCCAAACTTCTGGATGTCATGGCCCCCTTTGGAAAAATTAAAATATTTCACGGTCTCCCCTCAAAAAAAAATCGTAATATAGATATATGTTGTTATAATATTGTTATATTTATATTCAATACAAAACATACACAGCAAATATTGCAAAAATCAAATGCAAATATTACATTTTTAGCATCTTACATACACATTTGACATAGCACATTATCTCATATTTTTATATAGATAGATATATTGTTATTGTACATTTGCAGTACGAGCACATGAAATGTAAAACGATTAGTAATAACAATTTAATGTGATGGATGTGTTTCAATATTGCTACACAAAAAATAAATATCAGGTGAAATATTTGAAACTGCAACTCTTAGATTTCTGCTTTGAAATGAAACTTATATGAATAAGCATATATTTACTAATATTCATTAAGCGCCAAAATGCACAGGAAGCAAAATTTGTGAACCCGCACCAATGTGCGATTTTTTTCCATTAAAATATAAAAAAAAATAACAAAAAAGAAATATTAAATAATAAAATTAAATACGTTTCTTTTAAGATAAAAAAAAACTACTTAGTCTTAAAATATTTGAAATTTGTTTTCATTATTTTGCCCCCCACCCCCCCCCCCCCCCCCCCCCCCCCTTCAACAAAACCTACGGTCCCCAAGATGGCCACGGCCCAAAGTTTGGGAAGCTGTGTTCTAGAACATACTAACTTTTTTTTTTCTCACAAATCATATTCTGACTTTGTGAAAACATTATCCAACTTTAGATCATATCATTTGACTGGAAGCATTTATCAGAGATGCTTTCCTTAAAAATTAGCATCTGATATTAGTTTAATTTGATACGGGAAAATGTCGATGAGACAGCTTGGAGGTTAGGCTTACTGAAATATCTATACAACTTAATTCTTAGATAGGACTCTCATTCTGTCAAAAAAAATTTTCTCTTATACTAAATCTTGCAAATATGCTTGGGGAATCTCCCCCCCCCCCCGAATTTCTCCAAGAGAAGGGTGTCCCACATTGGCTCAGTTTTTTTATGCCACTTGCATTCAAATGGAACAGTACAACTTTCTTTTGCCATTCAAGCGATATTGGAGTTATAGGTAGATAGTTGCAGCAAGCCATTTTCTGCCTTTCCATTTGGGTGCTTGAATTGAGTTTAGGTTTTCATCACAAAAAAATGTTTGTATACACTTTGCTGTAAATGCAAACAGTGCCTATTTGACATCTTTGTTTATGGTTTTATACCAAAGAAATAGTTCTAAAAATGTCCTGTCCCTCACAAGAAGCCTACATAATGAGATAGGAAAGAACGAGAAGAGCATGAAATTATAAAAATTAAAATCCAACATTAACATTTAAATTTAAAATGTTAAGTACCTGCAAAATCTTCATAATGTACTAAATATGCAAAGAGTGTCTTATCAAAATGAGAAATTTAGGTGAAATTTTTAAATAAAAAATCTGGAATTTGTTACATTGTAAATAATGAATCTTTCAAACACAAAATGTGCTGCCAGCCAAACACACTTCCCCAATTTTACTTAAAATTAAAGAAATTATGTATATTGTGCAATATTTTTCTATAATGTATAGAGTATGCATAAATTGATACTATTCTCTTAGAACTGTAAATGTTTAGAGAAATATTGTACAATATTTAAGAACCTGACATTTGCACCTGCTGTGTCAATCACTTTTCCATTAGCTTTTAGGTTGACAATGCAGATCTTCATTACTTGTGGTGACTAATTATCAAGTTTACTGACAGCTGAAGATTTCAGGTTATTTTTAACTTTAATGGTATTGACTGCATATGCAGTTTTCAGGGCATCTCCACATTAAGCCTATATAACATTTTGAAATTTAAAGCTTAATTCATGATTTTCATTTTTGTAATTTCATACTCTTCTATTATTTCTTATGTCTTTTATCATTATTTATACTTTGTTCATTTTATGTGCTTTATATTTATATATAGTTCTGGCTCTGTCATGAGTGTATGATTACCTTCAATTTCTTTTGTACCCTCTCCTGGTGTCTTTTTTTTTAAATCTCTTTATTTCCATTGTTGTTTGTTGCATTTTCATCTGTAATTTTTTGATTAATTTCCCACGATTTCCTTTGTTCCATTTCCTGCAATTTTTTTGTTATGTTTTCTTATGGTTATCCTATTAAGCTCTCTTTTTTGTCATTTCCTTTCTTTTATGGGAATCAAGTTGGAGTTATCAGTATTTTATTTATTTTTTTTTTGCTAAATTCACTCTCTGGTCCTTAGGTATTTACCAGTGTCTACTGCATAACAGAATTTTTATGATATTCAAAAATAAGATTGTTCACTTGACTGCTATCCATATGCTTATTTATATAAAAACAATTTATTTTTTTAGATGGGAAACATTGGATTCCTTCATGCAGCATGACGTTCAAGAATTATGTCGTGTGGTATGTAATTTTTTCTTTATTAATGGTTAGGACGTTATTATTTCATAAAAATCATAATTTACATGGTTTTTTCAGTGTGTGCATGTGCACTTGAATGCGCATCCAAAAAAAATGATAAATCAGTGCCTCATCTCAGTTTACTTGTTTGTTTTATTTTCGAAAAGGCATTTTTTCCCTCAGATTTTGTTAAATGTTCTTATCAACATGAATTTTAAGTAAAGCATTCTATTTTATCACTCTTCATTTTACTTTAGTTATGTTGAATATTTCTGTTAAAAATGACAATATCGACAACATGACATTGTGTATAACATGTTCACCCAATATGGAAATATGTTTATTTATTGTGTGCATATGTGTATGTCCGAGTTATTATACAAGATGATATTTATGAAGTTAATGAAAGTTAATACTGACCATTTAGTGAATAGACAATTTTGTCCATGATTTAATTAAGAAAGCTAGTAAATCGAAGATTGAGCTAAGATTTATTAAGTGGCAAACCATAACAAATCCAGATTTGTTATATGCTTGAGGGATAGCATTATTTGAAGCCACAGGTTCAAGAGGTTTCTCAGCTCAGAGAACTTGTCTCAATATTTTATTTTTTGAAAGTGCACATTTGCAAGAATGCACGGAAATAATGCTTTATTATTTACTATCACAAAACTTTTTTACAAGGTATATGTTCAATAGGTTTCCAGATTGTCTTGCAGAACATTCTTTCTGCATTGCATTGATGAAGTGATGAAAAAATTTATTGACATAACAGCATTTTGAGAAAGGTCAGTTTCTCTATCTCTTGTTTTAGTGACAAGGTAAATATTCACTTCCCCATGACATGGCAGTGGAATCTAATAACTCAGACATACACATATGCACACAATAAATACACATATTTCCACATTGGGTGAACATGCTATACACAATGTTATGTTGTTGATATTGTCATTTTTAATAGAAATATTCAACATAATTAAAGTGAAATGAAGAGTGATAAAATAGAATGCTTTACTTAAAATTCATGTTCATAAGAACATTTAACAAAATCTGAGGGAAAAAATGCATTTTTGAAAATGAAACAAAACAAAGTGCACATGTGCAAGAATGCACGGAAATCATGCTTTATTATTCACTATCACAAAACTTTAATACAAGGTATATGTTCAATAGGTTTCCAGATTGTCTTGCAGAACATTTTTTCTGCATTGCATTGATGAAATGATGAAAAAATTATTGACGTAACAGTATTTTGAGAAAGGTCAGTTTCTCTATCTCTTGTTTTAGTGACAAGGTAAATCCGTGTGTAAAGGCTTAAGTGCTGTGAGGACATCATATTGGAGGCGTAATGGATTGTATAGAGCACTCAGAAAGGATTAAAACAGAATTTAATACTTCCTATATATTTCATCTCAGTAAATGAGACATCTTCAGGGATTACAAAAAAACTAATGTAACATAAAAACAAATAACACACAATACTAAGCCCAACCACGTGGATGCCACTAAAGTCCTATCTAGGTGGAGCGCCCTCTAAGGGCTTTCATAGGTGGCCTGGAATGTAAAGTGGGACCTCTGGTGATAAGTGTTTCCCAAATCTTGGGAAGTTTAATGCAACCATATTTGTTGAGATTCAGTTGATTTCTGAGAGCTGCTGCTGATTCTAAGAACAGTCTCTCTTTTTTGAATTTTCTGTGGTGGAGTATGGTGGTTTTTTTCCATGAGATCCTGTGGGTTGTATCCAAGACATGGTCAGTCAGGCCTGACTGACCATAGTCATGTTTGCGGATGTATGACTTGTGTTCCTCCAGGCGGATAGTGCCTGATCTGCCTGTCTGTCCAAAGTATGCCAGTTTACAGGAACAGGGTACTTTATAGACTCCAGGCACTGAGAGAGGAGGGAGCAGATAAGGGTAGCAAGTTTGCAGTGGGGCTTAAATGCTGTGTGTAGGTTGTACTTTTTTAAAATCTTGACTATTTTTTCGTATGTGCCATGGATGTAGGATATGATGATGGCATTTCTAAACTCTTTCTGAAGAGAAGACCGAGGAAAGGGGGAGGACCTGATTATTTTTTTAATGCTGTGATTGCTGTAGCCATTGGAGAGGAAAGTGTTGTGTATGTGGTCAAGCTCAGTTGTAAGGGCGGTTGCACTGGAACAAAGATTGTGGGCTCTCTTGGTAAGAGTTTTAATAATGCCATATAGTTGAGCGGGGTGGTGGTGGGAGAGATTGTGAATGTATTTGCCTGTGTGCGTGGGTTTTCTATATATAGTGAAAGAAAGTGTACCGTTGGGAAGGCGTGTAACTAAGGTGTCTAGGAAGGGTAAACAATTGTTCTTTTCCTTTTCCATTGTTCTTGGATGTAGGCTGTTCAGGTGACTGAGGAAAGAGTCTAGTGTGTCTGAGCTATGAGGCCAAATAGAGAACACATCATCTACATATCTTAGCCAGATAGAAGGTTTGAGAGGGGCTGAGTCTGTGACTCTTTTTTCAAATTCTTCCATATAAAAATTGGCAAGAGGAGGTGAGAGGGGAGGGGGAACCCATGGTAGTTCCCTCTATCTGCTTGTAGATTTTGTTCTTCCAAGAAAAGTAACCAGAATTGATGGCAAAGGAAAAGAGATCTAAGATGTCAGAAGGAAAAACGTTTTTTAAGAGTGTTAAGGTATCAATTAAGGGAATATTGGTAAACAATGAGGAGATGTCAAACTTACCAATATGTCTGTGTTATTTAAGATTAAATTTTCTATGAGGGTTTTAAAATGAGTAGTTTTTTATATAGGATGTGGAAAGTCCAGTGAGGGGGGGGGGGGTCAGAGAGCTGGCCAGCTGTTTTGACAGCTTGTACCAAGGTGGGTTAGTGGCATCTACTATAGGTCTTAGTGGGGAATAGGGTTTGTGGATTTTTGGTAGACCGTATATTTGGGAGGGATGGGTACGGAAAGGTTTGAATTTTGTTGTGATTTCCGGGGGGCAGGAAGACACTTTTTTAAGTAAGTTTTTTAATTTTTTTAAACGACTGTGGCATTACCCTTATCTGCTCTGGTGATGACGATACTTGTTTCTTTTCGTAATTTCATGAGAGCAGTGCATTGGGCGGACGATAAATTACTTTTTGGTGGCAGAGACTGGGCAAGGATCTTGGTGACATCAAGTTTGATGTTATTTGCTATCTCTGGCGCTAAATGACAGATACCGCGTTCGAGAATTTGAAAAACGAGCCATAGACTCAGCCCCACTCAAACCTTCTATCTGGCTAAGATATGTAGATGATGTGTTCTCTATATGGCCTCATGGCCCAGACACACTAGACTCTTTCCTCAGTCACCTGAACAGCCTACATCCAAGAACAATGGAAAAGGAAAAGAACAATTGTTTACCCTTCCTAGACACCTTAGTTACACGCCTTCCCAACGCTATGCTTTCCTTCACTGTATATAGAAAACCCACGCACACAGGCAGATACATTCACAAACTCTCCTGCCACCACCCCGCTCAACAATATGGCATTATTAAAACTCTTACCAAGAGAGCCCACAATCTTTGTTCCAGTGCAACCGCCCTTACAACTGAGCTTGACCACATACACAACACTTTCCTCTCCAATGGCTACAGCGATCACAGTATTAAAAAAATAATCAGGTCCTCCCCCTTTCCTCGGTCTTCTCTTCAGAAAGAGTTTAGAAATGCCATCACCATATCCTACATCCGTGGCACATACGAAAAAATAGCCAAGATTTTAAAAAGTACAACCTACACACAGCATTTAACCCCCACTGCAAACTTGCTACCCTTATCCGCTCTACTAAAAATCAGCTCCCTCCTCTCTCAGTGCCTGGAGTCTATAAAGTACCCTGTTCCTGTAAACTGGCATACTTTGGACAGACAGGCAGATCAGCCACTATCTGCCTGGAGGAACATAAGTCATACATCTGCAAACATGACTATGGTCAGTCAGGCCTGGCTGACCATGTCTTGGATACAACCCACAGAAGGTGGAGCATGGTGGGAAAAAACCACCATGCTCCACCACAGAAAATTCAAAAAAGAGAGACTGTTCTTAGAATCAGCAGCAGCTCTCAGAAATCAACCGAATCTCAACAAATATGGTTGCATTAAACTTCCCAAGATTTGGGAAATGCTTATCACCAGAGGTCCCACTTTACATTCCAGGCCACCCTACGACCACCCTTAGAGGGCGCTCCACCTAGATAGGACTTTAGAGTCACCAACGTGGTTGGGCCTAGTATTGTGTGTTATTTGTATGTTACATTAGTTTTTTTGTAATCCCTGAAGATATCTCATTTACAGAGACGAAATATATAGGAAGTATTAAATTCTGTTTTAATCCTTTCTGAGTGCTGTATACAATCCATTAAGCCTCCAATACGATGACAAGGTAAATGTTCACTTCGCCATGACATGGCAGTGGAATAGGATGGAATGGAAACCTACCACATTTATATAAATAAAAAGAAAGTTACAACACTTGTTCAGAATGATGGAGAAAGTTTTTAGGGATACAGAAATGTTTTACTACTGATTTTTCACAGTGAGCATCAAATAGTACTGCTTGTTATATTGCTGCTTAGTCAAATTTGTATTCTACAGGGAGAGCCAAAAGTTCCTAGGTGATTTGAAATAGTAATAACTCTTGCACATGAACTTTCCGAAATTTTAATTACACAAAAAAAAAAAAAATAAATAAATAAAATAAAATTACAAAGAATTAAGATTTTTTTTTACATCAAGTGCGAAAAATTACATCACATAAATGTCTTACGTTTTCAGCTTCCCATGACTGCTCGATGTAGGGTATTCTCTCTAACAGTTCTGAGAGTCTGTCGTGGTAAGGATTGGATGTTGTTCTGCAACTGCTGAATGGTTCCGGATTTGTTTCGGTACACCTTCCCATTCAAATAACCCCATAAGAAGTCAGGCACTGTTAAATCTGGAGGCTGTGCTGGAATTTCAATAATTATTGAACGATTATAAGTATTTTCATTCTCTGGTTCAAGTGAACCTCTTCAAAAATCTCTCAGGGTTGGTAGTTTTACAATCTGGGGGGTGGGGGGAGCCTAAACGTCTTGAAAAAGAGTAATTACTTTTTAAAATCACCTAGGGACACCCTGTACATGCTAAAATAAAAATAAATAAATAAAAATAAATTCTGCATCTTGCATCAAGGATTTCTTTTGTACAGTAATGTGGACTTGTACATTGGAAATAGTTTTAGTCAGATGGATGAGTTGGTGTGTGCATTGTTACTAGGTGTTCAAAAAATCAACCTCTCAAGAAAAGAATTTTAAGCTCTGCAATCAGTTGAAAACAACAGAATAATAATTACCAAGGGCAGATAAGGGAAATGCCACTGTAGTTTTAAACCAATTAGATTACACAGTTAAGCTTGCCTCCTTACTTCTAGATTGTTGTAGAACAATCTACCCACCTTCCTGGTTTTATTTTTAAAACCAGGTTTTGTGGGAGATATAAACAACAAAGTTGGATGTGAATCCATACAGAAATTATATGCAAAAAAATGGATTAAAGAGAAGACCTAACAATAATGCGATTTCTGTTTAAGACATGGCTCAAGGCATAATTTACATGAAAAGAGCAGTCATGATATAAGAAGGTACATGAGATATGCAATAGGAAGCAACCTCACCTCTTGTTGAGCAGGATAACAGAGAGTTTTCTGATGAAAAGAGACATATATACTAAAGTGCTAGAAAGAATCAAAGATGAATACCTTTTATATAATAGTAGTTTTTTAATTTTCAAATATAACTGAGAATAGAGCTACCATAGCTCAGTTTATAATGCTGTTATCCTTTGGTTGGAAAGAATTCGATTCTAGTCCAGTCTAAGATTCTAGAGAGTTAGCGAGTATCATGTGATGCAAAGCATGCAGGATTCTCATTTGTTCAGTATTCAGGTAGATATCTAATAGGGCTTTTTATCTAACGTATCTGTAACATTACTATAAAATATGAGCAAATTGCTGATACATGACCTTCCTTTGGTAAACTCATGCTGTTCCTTGCAGTGTGTAACTTGTCTTTCAACACAGTTCTGTATGGCAGGTCTTACATACCTTTTTAAAATCTTCACAACCAGTCCAGAGATATTGATGGGTTGAGAGTTATATGCATCAATGTTGCCATACCTTTGTGAAATGGGATTATCATACATTATATCCATTTCTGTGGGATCTTTCCAGAGCTGAGATTTGTATCACCTAACCAGTTCGGCTGAGAATTCCTCTAGTATGCTTACTGATATTCCCATTGCAAATTCTTAATCAGGTTATGCAACATATGTAGAACCTCCTTCTAATGCACCTCTATCTCTGTTGAGAGATCTTAGCGAAGATTATTGGAACAATCACATGGGAGTTCAAATAATCAGATTTTGAAATTAAGGTAATCTGCATTTATTACAGTTATTTTTCCACATTCATTCTTTATTCATTCTTATATTTGCAGCATCACAGAAAAATTCTTTTGAGTTGCTCTTAGCCTACACAGGATTTTTTTTTTTTTTTTCTTTTTTCCATAGGCTAACTTAGCTTTTCATACAATACTTGTGACTTTTCTTACCTGCACTTGATATATATATATATATATATATATATATATATATATATATATATATATATAATCATCATCAAATTCCTGCCATGTAACCTCAAGGGGTGTACAGGATATGATAGTACTACATGAAAAAAATTACATCATTATTAATTTCCTATCTACAATTTTCCTCCAAATCAGTCTGTTACTTGTTAAGACTCCAACATTATCAGATCTTATATTTCTATCGTCTAAGGCACTTTGTACCGTATCAATCCACCTATATCTTGGTCTTCCTCTGGGTCATTTTGCTGCCAACCTGGCACAGAACACTTGTTTTGCTAATCTTTCCTCGCCCATTCTGTTTAAGTGATCATACCACCTGAGATTAGCTCTGCTAACGCATTCTTGGATGCTGACAATGTCAAGTTCTTTCCTAATATCCTTGTTTTTAATATGATATTGCCATTGATGCCATTGGTTCACGCCTATAATCTTTCTCGGGACTCTCAGATCTGTGGTCTCTAGTCTTTGGTCAAGTGTTTTACTTCTGACCCAGCTCTCAGATCCATAAGTTAAAACTGGTTTGAACACTGTCTTGTATACAGCTAATTTAGTGTTCCGACTAATTTCTCTCTTATTCCATATGAATTTATTCAATTGACTTCCCACCATACCAGCTTTGCTGATTCTGTTGTTTATTTCTATATTTAATTTGCCATCTTCAGTAAAAATCATGCCTAAATAGCTGAAATGTTTTACTTGTTCCACAGGTCCTCCATTCACAACACAGTTGACATTTTCAATGATTCTACCTATTTTCGTCTTTGTCTTTTTATTGCTGACCTTCATACCATATCTGTTACAACAGCTATTCAATTTAGTCAGAGAATCTTGCAGACTTGTAGTGGATTTATTTAGAAGTATAACATCATCCGCATAAAGCAAAGAACTGACAATAACATCTCCAATTTTGATATCATGTTTAATACCACTTTCCTTCATAATGTGATCCATATAGCTAATGAATAACAGAGGGGATAATGTACATCCTTGTCTCACACCAGATTTAACATTAAACCATCTTCCTGAACATCCTTCAATTCTAACTGCTGACTTAAAACTCAAATAAAGACTACGTATTGATTGATATAATGCCCCGTTGACACCATATAACTGTAGCGTGTTGAATCGCTTCTCTCTTGGCACCTTGTCATATGCCTTTTCCAAATCGACAAAACTTAAATACAGATCTTTGTTATATTCCCATGCTTTCTCGACTATTTGTCGTAAAGTGAAGATCTGATCCTGACAGCCTCTATTTGGCCTGAATCCAGCTTATCCTTCACCAAGCTTTTCTTCCACAATTCTTCTCAACCGTTTCTCAAGTATACTTGCATAGATTTTGCCAGGAACACTCATTAGGGAAATATCTCTGTAATTCTCACATTCAGTTTTATTTCCCTTTTTATATATGGGTACTATGAGAGCTCTACTCCAATCATCTGGAATTCGTCCCTCTGTCCAGGCTTTCTGAACTATGCAGTGCAGCCACTGTAAGACTTTTAACCACCATATTTCAGCATTTCTGGTCGAATATCATCTACTCCTGCTGCCTTTCCACATTTCAAGCCTTTGATGGCTTTTTCTACTTCAAGTATGGATATGTATTCCTGACTGCATGCCTGGTCAGTGTTTTTTACCACTGTGCTGTCATCACTGCTTGTTTCATTTAGCATTCTACTTCAAGTATGGATATGTATTCCTGACTGCATGCCTGGTCAGTGTTTTTTACCACTGTGCTGTCATCACTGCTTGTTTCATTTAGCAGTTTTTCAAAGTAATTACTCCATACTTCAAGGATATCTTTTTCTCCCATTTTCATGTTGTCATCTTTATCATCTCTAATTCCTTTTACAGCACTTTTTCCTCCATTCCTAAGCTTCTTCAACAGCCTCCAGAATATTTTGCCACCTTCTTGATATTTATTTTCTATATTCTTGCCAAAGTCCTCCCATGACTTTTGTTTAGCTAGTTTTACACAGTGTTTAGCATTCTTGCATTTGTCTTTATATTCTCTAAGAGCACAAGCTGACTTATTTGATTGGAACTTTTGATATGCTTTCTTCTTTTCCTTCACTGCCTCTTTAACTTCCTGTGTCCACCACGGAGTTCTCATTTTTTTATCCTTACAGACAACCTCACCACATGCCTCTCTGGCAGAATCAATCAATGTTTTCTTCAGAGTTTGTCACTGGATCTCCAAGGTTTGATTCCTGTTCTCAAACTCTTTCATTTTTTCTTCAATAATCTTTGTGTATTTTAGTCTACAGTTCACATCTGAGAGCTGCTCAACTTTTATTCGCTTTAAAACTTTCCTACATGTTATTCTTTTCAATATAAAATTCAATTTTATCCTGCTCAAGACTAAATAGTGATCACTTCCAATTTCAAATCCTCTGTACACTCTGGTGTCCTTCACCAGGGAGAAAACATCACTATCAACAATAACATAGTCAATGAGACTCTTCTTATTCCTAGCCTCTTCTCTCCATGTGAATTTGTGCACATTTTTATGTTGGAACATGGTCTTAGTAATAACCAGTCCATGTCCTGAGCAGAAATCCAACAGATATTTGCCATTATTATTAGCTTTGCTCTTTTCTCCAAATTTTCTCAAAATATTTTTGTATGTCTCACAGTCATTTCCTACTCTGCTATTTAGATCCCCAACAAGGACCAACTTTTCATTTTTCATTGTGTGAGTTGCTTTTTCTAAAGCCTCAAAAAATTCCTCCACTTCTACCTTACTAGAACCTTCTGTGGGACCATAGGCACAAATAAGTCTCATTGTCCAGTTCCCCATTCTCATATTTGCCCACATTACTCAAGACTGACTGCCATTCAAGAAGATTAGCCTCGTATTTTGTGTTGAATACTATGGCTACTCCTTCTTTTCCTTGATTGTCATTGCCTGAATATAACATTTTGTATTTATTGCTCAGAAAGATCTCACCAGTTTTGGTCTTTTTTGTTTCAGTCACCCCTATTATGTCGATCTGGTACTTATCTAATTCCTCAGCTAGCTCCATTTCTTTGCCATTCAGGCTTCTTACGTTGATAGTACCGATCTTTAACTTTGGTGATGTTGAGTTGGGGTTTGTTTTCAGATTTGTTCCAGTAGCTGACTTTTTGCTGTTCGCCCTGGTTCCCTGGCGAAAACAATGGGGTCCTTTTTTAACCGGGCGACGCCCCAGCCGGCATGAAATTTTGTCATGTTGTACCATCATTTTTTTATTTTGGTTTAACCAATAAGAATACAATTTGGTCGGCTAAATCCCAAATTGCCAGTTCATCCTCGTTCGTTCAGTATCCAGGTAGATACCCAACAGGGTGCACCACGAGAAGGTGAGGATTGGACATTAGGTCAGAAGCCCTGGTTGGTTCTCCGCATTCCTTTAAGGCTATGTGGAGGTCTCCTCTCAGTTATACAGCTTTGACCCTTAAGCACTCTATATACATATATATGTATTTATATATATATATATATATCATAATTCATCTCTCTCTCTTTCCCCCTTATGATATTCCTTCCTCACCATCCTCTTCTTATGGATCTCTTGCTTAAAGTTGCACATCCATTTCAGATTGCGCATCATTTCTGCATTTTTTTTTTTTTTAGAGCTTCCCCTTCCCTCATGATATCTTTCTCATCCATTATCTGATTCTAATGGATGAGAAAGTTAGATGTTAGAAATTTCATCAGTTAGATGAGTTCCTCTAACCGATGAACTGAACATACTATTTTCCTTTGTTTGTCATAATTTTCTGCAAAAATTCAACATGTAACCTGTCCTAATTGGAACATCCATATATAGCTATTTTCCTTGTCATTACTGCATGATTGCCACTGCCGGCTGCTCTGTCTCTAATGGAGAACCCATCCATGAAAAGTTGGTCAGCCAACAGTATGTTAGTACAGGGAATGGATAATAAAGAACTGGTGGCAAAATGGTCACATCCTTAAGTGAAACCTTCAGGTTGCTTATTTTCACATACTGCTTTAGAAAGTTGTCTCATAGCAGCTCTATAAATTCTTCTTTTTATTCTTATTATGAGTTTTTTTGTTACTCACTCAGTATTCAGATAGTTAAATCCACCCGTAATGATTATTTGTTTAGTATTCATCAGGGTAATTTGCTGATACGGTTCTTCATCCCCAGCAGCTGAACCACCAGGTTCAGCAACACCCACAACACTTTTAACCTTTTTTAGTCTCCACTTGACACCAGCAGCCTCAGACTCACTGCTGTATATATCATCAATATCATTAGTTTTACCCCTCAATTGCCAGTCTCATCTCTCCTTCCTAAAAATGGCCTTTACCTCTAATCAAAATATTGGATTCAATCCCTTTGTTCCTGATGCACCTGCCATTTGTGTATAGACATAAGTTAACTCCTAGTTTTCTTTGTCTACTAAAATCTGTAGTCTGTGGTTGGCTTGATTGGGCAACTCTTCCACCCCCAGATACATCTAGAAATTCCAAAGCACAGAGATTCATCCCTTCAGTTGATTCACAGGCATTTTCATTGATATTCATATCATTATCATATTTGCATATTTAACTGAAATTACAATTTTAGCTGAACTACAAATTTTCAGCATTCCTTCCAAAACAATCTAGCCTTCCTCACTTGCTGCATTAGGTCTCATTCAGTAAGAATAACTCGCTTCACACATAAAAAAATACACACCTATTTCTTCTACGCAGTCTGCATGTTAAATCATTTGCTGCCATATTTCTCTTTCTTAACTGAGTACTATTGTATCTAGGTTATAAACTAACACTTTTCAATATCTCACTTTTCTTTATCACTTCTTCTAGCAATTCTTTCATATTTTCTTGCATCACTATTTAAATAATTTGCTCCTGCGAGCACTACCATCTCTTTTCTTCTCTGTTCCATTGGTCATACACTTTGTCTTTTCTCCCTGAGAGCTTTACATAGTGATTCCATCAACAAGTGCAAATTTATTTAGGAGATCACCAAACCATGTTACTTCTTTTTTCTATTCTAATTACCTCATTATCATATTGTTCATTGATAATTTACCAACTTCTGTGCTTCAAACTCCTTATTATTCTCCTTATTTTGATTATCATCATCATCATCAGACCTCCATGGAGTTCAGTAACTCATCATGGAATGAGTGACACTAAAACACATGTGGACCATCATACTAATCCTTGAATGCATTCACTGTCTCTGCACTCACCACACTCTTGTGCATTGCATTCCAACCAACCTTCACTATTCATGCAAATAACCTATTCCTACTCATATCATCCCTACACAAATTCCAGAGATGACCCTCTCCCCTTTGTTATCCATTCCCATTCTATGGGAGGAAAAAAAAAAGTCATCTACACTGATTTGGAACAACCCCTCACGAGGTTATTTGTCTTAATCAAATCTACCCACCCCTCCATCAATTCTGTAAATTGCATTCATTCTGTCCCCATACTCGGCATTCCAGAAGAGATCAGCAACTATCTTAGTCTGACTCTGGATCTTTTCCAAAGCTTATAAATGGTACAATATCAAAGGCACTTGGCAAAAGATTCTCATCATCCATTATTACATCAGATTTATATAGTGCAGCATGGATATGTGCAAGTTATTCCACTTTGGGAAACACACTTTAGTGGTTCTTGTAGCTTGTTGTGTGTGTGCCTATAAAATATTTTTTTTGCGGGCTGCTGAGAAAGACTGGAATAAAGGAAACTGGAAAGTTACCTAAACTACTGTTTGAATATTTGACATACCCACTCCCTTCTAGATGCAGCAAAAATAAATTCTTATTATTAGTATGAAACTATATTTTTGTACCATGTCATGTAATAAATTTTGTTGCAGCAACTTTTTCCCTCTTTCCTTAAATAGCTTCTGGATAACATGGAAAGCAAAATGAAAGGGACTTGTGTTGAAGGAACAATACCTCAGTTATTTGAAGGAAAGATGACTGTAAGTGACTCATTTTGTGTAATCAGTTTTTTCCTGTGCATGTGTAAATGATAATCAATTATGGACGTTCGTCCAGCCAATTCTCATAAGAGTTGACTGTATAAGCAATTATATCTGTTATTAGTGATATATTGTAGACCATCAGATATGAATGCAGATGGTTCTACACTATTTTTATTTTATTAAATCTGTATGCAATATTTTGTTTTTAATTGCAGTTTCTATTGTTAGTTGCATACAGATATTGTGACAAAAAAATTGCTGGAGCCTCTGCTACTAATGGCTCACACAAAAAGTTAAGCAAGTTCGAGCACGGTTAGTAGTTGGAGGGGTTCATTTGTTCGATGCTGTTGGAACACTCGCCCTTGATTTGGACTCCCTGGAGATGTCACATAATAATAATAAATGTGCAATTGACATATTGTTATCCATTATTTATATATATATCCTTTAGTAGCAATAAATTTTAATGAAGTGAACTCACTTGATTCATTATTCAGAATAAGGATTACAGTTTGATCTTTGCATATGCTTAAAATCATAAGTTAGACTTATTTATTTCACTGAAATTGCATTTTTACTGCTTTCAAGTAAAGTGCTGTGACTATAACATAAAGGTATGCCTTGGGTCTCTCACTTGACTGATGCAGAAACTGGTAATATTGTGTGCTGGAGCATGTGAAAAAGTATGGTAACTAGTAAACAGCTACGAGAGCTATGAGAGAGAGATACACAATGGGAAAAATATGGAGTAACTTTTTTTTGACCAAGTTAGTGGAAAGTCCTGTTAGCAGTAATCTTTCATAAACAAAGCAAGAGATTTGAAGTTTTAGCTGCTATAATACAAAAGTAACTAGAATGACAGCTGTGAAAAAATTTAATGAAGTTTTTTTTTTTCATATAGAATAGGAAACATTCATCAGTTGTTAAATGTTCCCAATCAGTAACAATTTAATGGCAGAAATTAGATCTGGCAAGTTAATTTCTAAATGGTTAATTATTTTTCCTTTGAAATCTTTGTAGAGAAGAGAAAAATAGTTTGTGCACATAGAAATAAGGCAGAAAGAAGGTACATATTATGTCACTTTTTAGAAGGCATTAAAACAGGAATGGTGGAGCATTTGAAATTGAGGATTTATTGACCAAGCCTGAACATTTAATTATATGTTACTGTAAGTAGGAATTTTGGTCATCAAGATTTTCCAAAAAAGAATTGTTTCTGATGAAGAATTAAAGAGATTGCTTCATTCAACTTTTATTTGAAGTGCAACTAAATTTAATATACAGTCATACCCCGAAGTTACGTAGTAGGTGGGACCAACAAAAAACGTGTAAGTCGAATTCGCGTAACTCGGTATAATTTTGCATGTAATTTATATATACAAACACACAAAATATTAGTTAATTCGGACCAAAGATTTACCAGAACACCTATATTTTTTAAGAAATATAATCATAATTGTAGTTTTTCGTATATAAAAAAAAAAGTTATTTCGATGTCGACGGTTTCATAAAATCTAATAGATTCGTCTGACAGCATAATGTCTTTTTCTTGTCACGCAAAATTTCTTCATAGCAAACTAATGATTTTTTTATTCCTTGCATTGTGGCTACAATTCGTTCCTCCTTAGAATCTATGTCCTCCAAAATCTGTAAACCTTTCTTTTATGATTGTTCTTACTGTGGATTCCTGTAGATTGAACTTCTTTACTAGCTCACAAATTTTCATTCTGCCTTCAAAATCCTTAATAATGTTGAGTTTTGTTTCCAAAGTCAATGTTTTTCTTTTCTTGCTTGCTGTAGAAGAATCGAACTTGCTTCCTTTGGACGACATTATTATTTTTTATGTGATAAAATTTTTATCAAGAACATAACATTAAACAATCGCAAGGATTGTAGTCTATAAAAATCATGTATGAATGGAGACCGCACGAAACACGTCTGTGCTTGTTCACAGCATGTGTGACACTGGTGAATGCGGCTGGTGCCAGAAAGATACAACTAGAGGTGAAGCAGGACAGGAATACGTACATATAAGAAACCGTGTAACTTCGGATTCGCTTAAGTCGGGGTATGACTGTATATATATATATATTTAAAAATATTTTAATGACTAGAATCGAGGTTTAAAGAAAAACTTCAATTACACTACTAGTTTCATCTAAACCTAGACTTCATGAGGTGTGAGATGAACATATAAATACCAGTAACCAATCTAAAGGAATTGTTTTTTTTAAAAAAAAAAAAAAAACATGGAGTAACATATCTAACATTAAAGAGAATAAAGGCTAGAGTTTAAATAGAAGAATGAACTCTATGTCATTATGCACATGCATGCATATAAGGTCTCAAGAGTGCCAATATTGAATAGTTAAGCTGTGAGAGTCTGGTAGGCTGTAGCTTAGGTTGTTATTAATATGAACGGGATCGATAACTATCTCCTTAGACTCTAAAATTCTTCTCTCTAATTCGTCACAACATTGGTGTACATTAACAGTTTGATTCTAGAGTATCTGATGTGGAAAACCTACATCATTTGAGTTTGCTGAAAATAACAACACATGATTGGACAAGGCACTGGCTTGAGTTCTGTTGTAGATAATGAGTTCCATTTTCCCATTTATCTATAAGTTCTTTCTTGAGTTCAATAATTGGTCTGGGTGCTCTCTTTTTCTGTTTATTTTCATCACTGCACTCTTTAGGAGCCATATTAACTAATTATTAAATAAACACAAATATAAAAAAAACAATACTTTGAATTAGAGAGTAAATTTATCAAAATTACGATATACACAGAGTGGATTCACGGCACTTGAATGGAACCAAACACACTGATGGAATGATCAGCAACTGCGGAGATAATGTTGTATCACGTGGGCAGTGGTGCATTTGTAAAATGAACAATGTTCGCCATTCGGTACAATTATTTTTCAATGGAAAAGTTCGTAAAACGATTTGTTCATAATTGGAGGCATTCGTATAAGAAGGTTTTACTTCTTATATAATTTATAATATGATGTCGGTTATATTATTATATTAGATTGTGGTACAAATTTGAATTACTATTTAAGGAGAGTGTTGAGGCCTTACTTCACGGCCCTAACTTATATCAGAATGACTGCCTATCCTTATCAAAAATATAGGAAAGTTTGATTCAAATAACACATTATTAAAGTTTTTAACTAATTAAGACTAATAATGAAATTTTATAAAGACATAAGGTCTTAAGAAACCAACTAGATAATACATCTATCTGATAAGTTTAGTATGATATATATATATACATATATATTGGCAATTTAACATCACATGGCCCGTTCTATTTTGAATAAATCAATTGTTTGCATTCTACCTTGTAAAACTGTTTCTAAGCCACTGACAATAGTTGTTAATTTCAGACTGAAATATATGGCAGTATATTTAATAAATAATACTTTTACCTTGTGTTTTCGTGTATATATTGTATAGTACTATGGCACACTTCCCCCAGGATCGATTAAAAAATTCCACAAATTATAATCATAAAATTGATTGAGATATGTAATCTTACACCCTTGGAACGCTTTTTCACTCTTAAAATTTTATTATGGGTTGGCCTGTTTCTGCCCACGGCGGGGTAGCCATAGAGCACGTGTTTTATTGCAGCATTAAAAAACACATGTTCCTGTTTTTGGTTCATCTTTTTCTGATTTGTTAACAGTGACCGGTTAGTTTGCCCTCTGTGTCTAGTTAGTTATTGAGTGTGAATTGTAAATTTATAGTGAAACAAATTTAAACAGAAAAATACATTTTTAAAAGGTAAGTGTATGTAATTTAATATTATTTGGCTTGTTAGTTTTATTATTTTTTTGCTTTTAAACCGAAATAATTTAGGATTAATTAATGAGTTGATTTTTAATAAAATATGCTGGTCAGTTTTTTTTATATATATGAAATTGTGCTAAAAACTATTAATTCTGAATACCTTTTTACCCCCCAAGAATTAAAGATCATTAAAATTGATGCAAAATGAAAATAATGTATTTATACTTTACATCGACAAATAATTACATTAAAAAAAAGCTAAAAGACGTTTATTGATGTAATTATTTTATTAAATCAATAATTATAAAAATTTATCGATGTAATTATTTCTCCAAGCCATCCCCCCACCCCCGAGGAAAATTTTCTGTGGGTGCACTTGCATGCATTCGGTCAAATTGACGTGAAATTTGTAGTGAGGGTTGCATAACCCACATGACAGCACACCCAACCAAAATGAGCACGCGACACCACAGATGTTGTAAAAGCAGCTAAGAATTAATGCATATGTATGTACTACTTGGCACTTACCATTGATGACATTGGATTGGAGTGATTCCAAAACTGAAACTAAATTTCTTCAGTTTGTGTGGAGGATTATTAGATGCATAAAGCGAGAAAATACTGAATAAAAATGTGAATAAATAATCTTTTAGTAAAGTTTTTAGAGGATATTTGTCATTGTCTGGGAAAAAGCATGTGTTAACAGAACTATCACCATGCATATAGTGAGGAACCTGGATGTGATGACGGACACAATCTGAATGATGTCATGCAGCATGTGGTTTGATTAGCAACAGGAATAATAGTTGGGTAGCTGAGAAAGGAGAACGTAGCAGAGGAAAGTAAATGCTAAGTATGGAATAATATTGATACAGAATTCCATGAATTAAAGGAATAAATTGAAGGTTTTGTTTAAGAAGTACACAGACATACAGTCTGTTAGGGACAACTGATATATGCTGATATTTTCAAGGAACTTTTTACAGGAATCTGTTCAGTTGATTAAAGTAAAAGAAACTGATAATTCTTGCTGTGATTGGTGCAGAAGGACTAATATATGTACTTCCATTATGTTATGCAAGAACTTGTATTTCTTTATTCGATATGGATGCAGTTTTTGAATATTCTCACAACTACTGGTATGTAGGACTGTTTTGTTCCTTCAGGTAGATTGAAGTGGAATGAACGGATACTAATAAACTTTGAATTCTGGATGCAGAACTGGTTTGATTTAATTTATCTGCTGTGTGTATATTTTAAGTAAAGTCAGTTTGATGAATTAGTATGATGCTGTATCTTGGCTTGCATATGTTGTGAATTTGTTAAATTTTCATCGAATTCAGTGTACAATTATGGTCATTTGTTTGTACTGTTTAATTTGAAAGTGTCTGAGAATGACGTAATATTTTTTTCACAATATAAGATTTGTCCATAGATGTTACTAGATGAGGCATGTATTATAATTACTGCAATTAATGTGATTTATTGAATTATTTTAAATAAACTTGGAGTAAATACTGATCTCAGCTGTAATAGATAATGATTATAGATTTAATTGAATAGAGTTAATACTTGAGTGAAATAAGTAATAGCATTTACATAGGAGACAAACCTGGATAGCATTATGTCAATTAAAATAGATGGAGTACAAGAAAATCATAATAATTTAAGAAGCATTATAATAATAGGAGACAAACCAGGATAGCATTATGTCAATTAAAATAGATGGAGTACAAGAAAATCATAATAATTTAAGAAGCAAATAGCTTCATGCTTTCTTTTAATTGTTAGAGTATCTGTGTAAGAACCGAGGTACGGATAGTCTTACATTTTTCAAGATTGTCATTGTTTAGCATATTTCTTTCTATTCTGTCTTTAGGATTGTAGTTTTTTATTGCTATCAACTACTGGACTAGTTAGTGATGTATTGCTACATTTAGATATCTTCATAAAAATAAACATTTTATTACAATTTCATTTCATTTTTGTTGGGTCAGGTTTTACTATTATGTGTACTACTTTGCTGAATTGCAGCAGGTATACTGAAAGACATAAAAAGAAATTTAATGGACAGTCCTGGACTAAAATATATGAAAAATATATAACTATTTTCTTTTAGAGAAACTTATGCCATAGTTACATGAATTATTTACATGAAAACACAAGGCAAAGGCAATATATTTCGGTTTGAAACTTACAGACCATTTTCAGTGGCAAAAAACAGGAACATTGTGAACATTGTAAATGAAATGTTAGTCATAACTGTAAATATATGTGTGTATGCATAATTTATGTCATACTCTAGAGATCACCCAATAGGTACATCATCTTGTTAATTTCTTGAGACCTTATGTGACTTCATAAAATACCACTTTTGGTTTTAATAGCAAGTATTTAAAAAAAAAACTTAATGATGTGTTATTCTAATTGTACTTTTCCATATTTTTGATCATGATAGGCAGTCATTCCAATTCAAGTTTGGGCAGTGAAGCAAGTCTTCAGCACTCTCCTTAAATAAACATTCAAATTTGTATTAACAGTTATGTAGTAGGCATGCTTCAGGCCAGAGAATGTTGTGATCTGTGTCTTTTCCATGTTGAGCCAATCCAGATTTATTGGATTTCCTGTGGTAAATATATGATTGTTGAGCATCCAATTTGCCCGAAGTAGGATAGATGGCAGTCACAAGGAACCTGGGAGAGGCATTGGAGAGGTTTTATATTTTGTAGAGGAGAAATAACTTGAGACTTTATTGATAGTATAAAAATAGCCACTAAATCATATTTCTTCAGAATTTTGGAATTCTGAAATGCCTGAGATGTATGGGAGTGGAACTCGATGTACTGTTTCTTTGTTGTTTAAGTTATGGGATTGGAACTCGTTAAATCTGGATAAATTTTTGCTGTACGGCCTCACAATAAAGAAACATTAACAACATCTTTAGCTACTATAAATATTTTACAACCTTGGATCAAATTTACTATGGAAATTGAATGAGACAATGATTTAGTCTTAGCTCGTCTTTAATTTGACGAACTAAGACTAAATGTTCGATTCCTCATTAACTACAGGAAGAACTCACAAATATCAAACAATATATGAAATTAAATGGCTTCTCTGAAAGAAATACACATCTGTTTCACTCCTACAAACCTAAACAATAAGGAAAGAGTACATCGAGTTCGAATCCCATATATTTCTGGCGTTTCTGAACTGATATCCAGAATTCTGAAGAAATATGATTTAGTCGCTACTTTTATACTCATCAACAAACTCAATTTATTTCCTCTCTTCAAAAGATGTCTCTCCCAGATGTGTACCAAGTTTACTGTAACTGCATCTCTCCTACATTGGACAAACTGGACACTCAATAGAAAAGAGAATACAAGAACATCAATCATATATTTACCACAGGAAATCCGATAGATCTGGATTGGCTCAATACGGAATAGACACGGATCACAATATTCTTTAGTCTGAAACGCCTACTACATAGCTGTTGATACAAATTTTGAATGTTTATTTAAGCAGAGTGCTAAAGCAAGGCTTCAGCACTCTGCTTGAACTGACTGGAACGACTGCCTGTTGTTATTAAAAATATGGGAATGTCTCATTACAATAATGCATCATTAAGGTTTATTTTTTTTAAACACTTGCTATTAAAACCAAAAATTGTGTTTTATGAAGTCATAAGGTCTTAAGAAACTAACAAAATGCTGTACCTGTCGGGTGATATGTAGAATATGACATAATCACACATACAATACACACACATTATATATATATATATATATATATATATTTACTCTTACGATTAATCTCTTTTCCTCAGTTATAACATAACATTACTGGAAATATAACCTCCCATGGCTCATTCAATTTCAAATAAATCCATTGTTTTCATTCTACCGTGTATCAACTGTTTTTGCAACCACAGATGATCTTTAAGTTTCAAACCTAAATATATGGCCTTATAAAGTGAGTGAGTGGTCTGTGGAATGTTCCTTAAGGATAGATTGAGGATGTGTGAAAGATTTTGCAAACAAGACTCAAACCATGGAGATTCATTCGCAAGAAGGAAACATTGATTGATTCAGCCAGAAAAGCAACTGGTGAGATTATTTGCACGATTAGGAAATTGAAATTTTTCATGTATTGATAGGTTCCGTAACTTTAAGTAAATTATTATTATTATCTGAGACATCCCGGGAGTCAAGGGCTCATTGAGAGAGGCTATAAATCAACCAAACCAGCTGTCATACCTTTCCTTAAATTCATTCATACTAGGTGCACTCACTACCCCCTAAAGGCAAACTATTCCACTCACTCTCTGAGAGAAAAACCTAGCTTTTATCCCTTTCTTGACTGTGAACAAACTTAACTTCCATGGATACCCTCATGTTCTCTCTGCACCTTCCATATAATGCAAAGTTTATCATCAGATGATACCCTATAACATTCAATCAGACGTTTCTAGACCTCGATCATGTGACCCCTCTTTCTCCTGTTAACCAGTCTATAATCCACATAATTGCAATCTGTCCTTATAATGTAAATCCCATATTCCTAATATAAACTTTGTAATTCTTCTTAGCACCCTTTCCATTGCTTCTTTATCCCCTTAGAATGTGGTAAACCAAATCTGCACACAGTAATCAAGGTGCATTCTTATCAAGGCCTTATAAAGAGCAAAATGTGACTTCCTCATCCTTACATGTCAAGGTTCATAATATGGCACTGGAAATATCATCACACCAAAGTGCATAACTTTACACTTACTGACATTAAACGTGGTTATTTTTGTTTGCCTAAATTTCCAGCCTATTCAAATCATTTTGTAAGTGCTGGATATTAGTAGCATCCCTGTCTACCTTTGCATCATGGGTAAACAATTGCACATCTCCTGTTACACCCTTTCTAATGTCATTAATGTATAGATTGAACAACAACTCTTCAAGAACTGAATCCTGAGGTACACCATTGTCACCTTAAATCTGGCAAATTCACACCTACGGTATATCACATTTTATATCTGTCTGTCAACCATATACTGATCCAAGTCAGGAGTTTATGCAACAGCCTTTTCTGTGGTATCCTATCAAGTGCCTTAACAAAGTCCAACATTATCATAGCGTATTCATTCCCTTTATCCTACTCGGTTGTAATGTTATTAAATATGAGTAAATTGCTAAAACATGACCTTCAAACCCAGACTGCTACTTGCAGAGCATACCTTGTTTGCCTACCTATTTCTGAGAATTCTTACCAACTTCTCTAAAATCTTCACCACCATAGCAGAGATACTGATAGGTCAGTAGTTAGACATATCAGTTTTTGCACCATCCTTATACCAGGAACTATCATACATTCTTGTGGTATCATTCCTGAGTTGAGACTCAAGTGATACAAACATGTGAAAGGCCTAGCCAATTCGGCTGGATATTCTTTCTGTCCCTATTGACAGATTCTTATACAGGTTATGCAACAGTTCTTTCATCTCATTTTCATGCACGCCTAACTCATCACACGATGTAGCAGTAGCACTGTCCACCATGTTACATACACCTGATTTATATATCTTAGTAAAGTGATCTAACAGATAAGCTTAGATGTTGACGGTTATTCGTGACTTAACCTAACAACACCAAACTATTTTATAAACATAATAAATTTAGTTTAATCCTTTATCCAAGTGTGAGCAAACAAAGTTTGCACCTGAAAGTATCTTCAGGACTGGGGTAAGGTGGTACAACCAGGGCACTCCTTGCAAAGGTGGAGCAAGCTACCAACACTGCTATCTCAGTATCTCCCATAATGCAAAACACATCTCCTTGCAGATATGTCTAGTGTTATGCATTAAGGGAAGGGCCACAACCCAGAATAGGTAGAGATGACCTGCTAATGCTTCTGCCTGGCTCCCACTGAAGAGACCTCAATAAAGGTCGAAACTTAGTCTGGGTAGTGGCCCTTCCCTTAATGCATAACATTATACATATCCACAAGGAGATGTGTTTTGCATTATGGGAGATACTGAGATAGGATTGATGTTGGCTTGGTCCACCTTTGCAACGAGTTGCCCAGCGTTGTACCTACCACCTTACCCCAGTCCTGAAGATACTTTCAGGTGCAAACTTTGTTTGCTCACACTTGGATAAAGGATTAAACTAAATTTATTATACTCTAACCAAGTGAAAAATAAACTTTCAATATTTGATAAACAGATGTTTTATTAACTTGCTTATATTTTGCTGAGTTTCAAATCAGCATCATCAGAGCACAACACAACATTGCATATGTGACAGTGAGTAAGTGAAGCAGTACAATTGTAATGGACAAAAGATCTAGATTCCTATTTTGATGCCCTGTAATGTTGTAGGAAAAAATACAGCTATGTGGGAGTTGCTCTTAAGATAACAGTCTCCCAAATTTTTGGCAAATTAATACCAACGATACTTGTCCAGATTAGGACAATTCTTCATAGCATGGCTTACTCAAAATAATCTTTTGGATCTGTTACATCTAAATGGCATATTGTTTTCTTCCATCTAATCCTATGTGAAGTGGTGTCAAATGTCCATGGTCTGCCAGTCCTGACTTGCCATAATAATGGTAATGAATGTATTTTTTATGTTCTTCCAGACGGATGTTAACAGTTCTTCCTGTCTGCCCATAGTAGGCCAAGTCACAATCACAAGAAACTTTATACACTCCAGGGTGTACTAGAGGGTGAACTTAATCCGTAGGCAAGCGGATCAGAGTTGTTAATTTTACATGAGGTTTGAATGTGATGCGAAGGCCATGTTTCATTAGTACTTTGGCTGTCTTTTCTGATATTTGATATAGGGAATAGAAATGGTAATGTTGTGTTCCTGTGTATTAGCGGAGGGAAAAGTAATGGGGCTGTGTAGGAATTATCGCCAATGGCCAAGAAAGTATGGCACAGATATTTGAGTTCTGTGGATAGAGCTGTATCATTAGAACAAATGGCTCTGGCTCCATGTGTAAGTTTTAAAATGCCATACTGTTGGACTCAATGAAAATGTGATTATTTATGTAGATATCTTCCTGTGAGTGTTGCCTTTCTGTAAATGGAAAAAGATAGTGATCCATGTGAAAGGCAGATGAGTAATGTGTCAAGAAAATGTAAACAGTTACTGGATTCTTTCATTGGAATGTTGGCTGTTTAGGTAGGTGACAAATTGCATCCAGTCTTGTCCATGGGGCCAGATGGCAAACACATCATCAGTATAGTGTAACCATACTAGGGGTTTGTGTGTAGCTGTGGTAAGTATTTTGTTTTCAAAGTGTTCCCTTAAAAGTTTGCTGGGCATAGCAGTACCATTAATCTGTTTGTAGATTTTTTTTCCCCATGTAAAGTAACCTCCATACATAGTAAATTTGAATAATTCAAAGATATCAGGGGGAAATGTGTCAGGTGATTAATTTTGACTACTTGATCAAATCAAGAGTGTCTATAAGTGGTATGTTGGTAAATAAAGAGGTGACATCAAAATGAACCATCATGTCTGAATTTTTATGTATATGATTTTTAACTAATGATTTGAAATGGACTGAATTTTTTACAAAAGTAGAGAAGTTGCCAGTAAGGGTGGCAAGAGACTTTGCTTACTGTTGGGCAAGTTTATATGTGGGACTATGTATTCTATCGACTATAGGACATGGGGGATATTAGATTTGTGAATTTTTGGTAATCCATAAATGTGGAGTTGTTTTAACATGAAATGATTTTATTATTTTGATAACTTTTTTCAGTAATTTGCAGACTTTTTTCATTTGAGACATAGTCGGAGTCTCAATCTATAATTTGATATGTAGAACCATCACATAGAAGACCTTGCATTTTTTGTTATAATCATCTTGATCCTTGATAACTGCTGCATCTCTTATCAGCTTTTGTAATAATATTTTTATTCAGATACAAATTTTTTAAGACAGCTATTTCATTATGTGGTGTATTGCTTTTTGGTGGTTCAGCCTTGCAGGTGAAAGATTGTACACCCTCTGTCCAAAAAGAAACTGAACTTTCCGAAAATAGAAGAAACTAGTGGCTCCACCTGTTGTATCTTTTTGTTGTCGAAAGCGACAACCTTCACTAGTGTTGTGTCAACTGTTTATAACATTTGTTTCATTAGAAACAGAGTTATAGTGCTAAGAGTGACAGTGTGTTTTGACGAATGGTCAGAAAATGAGTTTCAAACAGAGAGCCGCAATTGACTTTTGTGTTAAACTTGGTAAATGTTTTACCAAAACGCATCAAATGCTTCAAAAAGCATATCATGATGAATTCTTACCCTGTACTCAAGTTTACGAGTGGTTTAAGAAATTTTAAAGTGATCGTGAGACACTTGAGGACGACGAAAGGCTGGGCCATCCAAAAACTGAACTGAGCGAAGTTAGCATCCAAAAAGTGCGTGATTTCATCAAAGAAAACCCAAAATCGTCCAAGGGATTGATTGAAGATGAATTCGGGATTCCGAAATCTACTGTGCACAACATTTAGATCGAGAGTTTGGGCCTTTGTAAATTCAATTCGCGATTTGTTCCCCACAAGTTGACCGACAACCAAAAATGTATCGAATTAAACACATTGTTACTGGTGATGAAATGTGGGGTTTTGAGTATGAGCCCGAAACAGAGTGCTGAGTTGAGGCCACCAGAAGAGGGGCATCCGGAAAATAGTCGCTTAGAGAAGTCCAAAGTAAAGACACTGCTGATTTGTTTCTATGATTCCAAGGGCATTATCCACAAAGAATTTGTTCCGCTTGACTAACCGGTCAATGGGGAGTTTTATATAGAAGTTTTGAAGCGATTGATAGCGAGAATTCATTGTATGGCATGAATATCATGATGTAAGCAGCTGGTCATTTTTGCACGATAATGCACCATCTCATCGTTCAAACATTGTGAGACAGTTTTTTTTGGACAAAAACCAAGTTTGCGTGTTAGATCACTCGTTGTATTCACCTGATTTAGCACCCTGTGACTTCTTTCTCTTCCTCCGACTTCATTTACCGATGGAAGGAAAGCGACACCACCATTGAAAATGTTGAATCGGCAGTGACCACGACCCTCAACAGTATCCCAAAAACTGATATAAAAAACTCATTTAACGAATTAATTGACCGTGTCAAACGCTGTATCGAAGCTGAGGGAGAGTATATTGATTGAAATAAATGATTTGAATAATTATAATTGGCCTGTTTTATTTTCTATCAAAAGTTTGGTTTCTTTTTGGACAGAGAGTGTAGATGCCCTGTTCTACCTTCATCATAATTTCTAATTTTTGAATTTGTTTGGATATGATAGCAAAGTTATCCACCAGGCTGAAAGCATTCTTGACTTCTTCAGTGAGCACTTGTGACCATAAATTTATGAGTATGTGGTCTCGTCGAAGTTGCTATTGGAACGTAGTATGTTGGCGCTGATGTGGGATTTCATATTTTCTCAGGCGTCTGCTTTTTACTTTTGTGAATTATTTATTTATTTATTTTTTTTTTTGCTGCAACTTCGAAGATATGATGTAGGACATTCCGCATTTCAGAATTTAAAACATTAATTAGTTCCTCATGTAGCACAGTGATAGAGCTGTTTAACTAAATATTCTTGGCTTCTTCAGTGAGCACTTGTGACCAAAATTTATGACCACGTGATTTTGTCGAAGTTGCAGTTGGAACATAGTATGCTGGCGCTGATGTAGGATTTCATATTTTCTCAGGTGTCTGCTTTTTTTCTCTCTTCAACTTCGGAGATATGATGTAGGATATTCTGCATTTCAGAATTTAAAACATTAATTAGTTCCTCATGTTGTGCAGTGATAGAGCTGTTGAACTAACTAAGCTCTATGCAACAGCGGCAATTTGTTCTCGGAGAAGTGCTAAACTCACCCGTCAGTAAATACGATGTGCCTTTGCTAAATTTAACTTTTCTTTAAATTAGAAAAAAAAAAAAAGCTGGGATAGTATCACTGTTATGGCATCATTTGAGGAAGGCTAACCACTTCAGTTTTCTTGAAAGTTTCAGTTTCAACTTACTGAACCATGTGCTTTGTATACAATATCTTTTCCATGCAGAATCATCAATCTAATAAATCAAACACCAGGCTTCACACAGGATTAGACAGATGAAAACTAATGTGCTATTTAGAAGTCATTACAGATCCAAAAGATTAGTTTTTGAGTCGGCCATGGCTATGAAGAATCCTCCTAATCTGAACAAACATGGTTGCATTAATTTGACAAAAATTTGGCAGACTGTATATCCTAAGAGCAACTCCCACATAGCTGTATTTTTTTTTTTTTTTTTTTTTTCCCTACAACATTAGAGTGTGTCAAAATAGGACTTGAGATCTTTTGTCTATTACAAATGTATTGTTTCACTTACTCACTGTCGCATATACATGTTGTGTGGTGCTCTGATGATGCTGATTTGAAATAAAGCAAAATATAAGCAAGTTAATAAAACATCTGTTTATAAAATAGTTTGGTGTTGTTAGCAAAGTGAGCACTCATTAATTGAACAATGTCATTAGCTTCTGACACTAGAGTACCATCTGCATTCAGTGAAGTTATTCTTCTACATTCAATCTTTCTTTTGCTAGTGGCATAGCAATACAATTCTTTTGAATTGTCTTTAGCCTTCATAGCCAAATTTTTCCATACTCTGATTTAGCTTTCCACACAATACTCCTTATATTTCTAGCCTGCACTATGTATATTTCAAGACATCTCTCAATCTTTTTCTCATGATATTTTACCACATCATCTTCTTGTGGATCTCTTGCTTTATATGATTGCACATCAATTTCATTCCCAACCTATTTATTCTTTTAACTCTAAGGAATACATTCATATACCACCTCATTTAAGCACTTTTTCAAAGATTCCCATCCATTGGCATGCCCACACAAATTAGCTTGTTCACTTAGCAAAAAAACAGAAAAATATAATTCTTGTAGATAAGTTGGAAATACATAACTGTCAGATTTTAGAGAAAGACTGCATATACTAGAATATTAATTAAAAACTTTAATTAATACTTCGTATATTTCAGTAATGTTACATTACTATCTTCAAGGATCCCAAAATAATAAGTGCATGCAGGCACTAACACTAAGCAAATATGGCTGAAGAAAACAACTGAAGTCGGTCTTATCATTATTTTGTGATCCCTGGCGATGGTAATGTAACATTGCCGAAATATAGAAAGTATTAAAGTTTTTAATTAATATTCTAATATATATTCTGTCTTTCCCTAAAATCTGACAGAGAAAAATGTAAAACAGCGAAACACTCTGTAAAAGTAGTTAAACAAAACTGATGGCAAGACTTTGGTAAGAATATCGAAAATAAACATCAGGAAGGTGGCAACATATTGTGGAGACTACTGAAAAAGTTTAGAAATAGAGAAGAGAGTACTGTAAAAGAAATCATAGATGATAAAGGATACAGGAAAACTAAAGATACAGATCTTCTAGATGTCTGAAAAGGTTGCTAAATGAAAAACAAGCAGTGATAGCACATGCTAGAAAATGCTTAATAGAAATACAATTAGGAATACATGCCAGCCATCAGAAATGTGAAATGTTGAAAGGCAGCTGCAGTAGATAATATTCAACCAGAAATACTTTAATATGGAGGTATAAAGATTTTATGGTGACTACACCTGTATTATTCAGAAGGCTGGTGAGAGAATCAAATTCCAGATGATTGCCGTAGATCTCTAATAATGGTACCCATCTATAAAAAGGGAAATAAAAAAACAATGTTAAAATTCATGATGATTCTATGTTATTTTTGTCCATCTAAACATACGAAAATTGACATAAACTGAGTTTTATTGGCTGAAGGATTTTAATTGATACTAAGTAAGAAATACCAACAAGTTTCGCCAACTGTTTGGCTTCTTCAGGATGAATAAAAGAGATACAAAACAACTTTTCATGAAGGAATGAATTGAACACAATTGTATTTTTTACAAATACAGAAGAACATGTACATCAAACGTATGGAGCATGTATAATGTCAACTGTTGTTATGCAGGAACGTTCTGTAATTAGCAGTGAAATTTAACTCTGGCATGCCTAATGATGTTATGAGGGTCTTCCAAATATCAGCTAGAATTAATCCTTGGTTTCTATTAAGGTTGTGTTAAAACGGATGATTGTTATGGCTTCTTTTATGTATCGTGAGCGGTAATCTTCCTCTAAATAGGGCATGGAGCTTTTGTCCCATTCAGTGGTATGGTTGGTCCTCGAGAAATGAAGGGCTAACCCAGAATTGTCTTCTCTGTTGTTGCTTACATCTCCTACGTGTTCTTTTTTTCTAATTTCCAAACTTCCTGAGGTCTGACTAATGTAATTTAATTCACATGAACAGGGGATGTTATAGACACTGGCATATTTGAAGAAGGCATGACTGTCTTTTGGAGATCTTAAAAAATGGCGAATAGTCTTAAAAGGTTTAAGTCACTCATATTTCATGTGGCTTGAGGAGTGTAGCAATCTTTTTAGAAACTGTTGCAAACAGTCTATCGCAAACCAACCAACACAGATCGTTACTTGCACTTCACATCTTCGCACCACATTTCTCAAAAACTAAATATCGTACATATGCTAAAAAATAGGGCCTCTCACATCACTACAGATGATAAAGATCTCAAAGATCAACTATCCCACATATCAAAAACCCTGATAGACAATGGTTATCCAAAAAAATTGATCCATGAGATACTTTTCTGTGAACCCCCCCTACAACAACAATCTGAGGAAATACGTTACAAATTCACCATCGCCATTCCTTATGCTTGGACTTCATGAACAGTTTAAGTTGTTTACTTTTATTCACCCTGAAGAAGCCAAACAGCTAAGTTGGCAAAACTTGTTGGTATTTCTTACTTAGTATCAATTTAAAACCTTCGACCAATAAAACTCAGTTTATGTCAATTTTCTTAATGTGAAAATTACCAACATTTAGAGGAATTTCCCTACCAAATGTTCCTGGTAAGTATTATGCAAGTATACTTGAAAAAATGAAAAGAGAACAAAAATTGGTGAAATGAAGTATAAAGAAGATCAGACTGGATTCATGCCAAATAGAGGTTATAATCAGTTTCATTTTAAGACAAATGGGTAATAAATCATGGGAATTTAACAAGAATCTGAGCTAAGTTTTGTTGATCTTGTTGAACTGTGATAGAGAAACAGGAAGATGGTTAAATGTTAAATCAGATGTGAAGCAAGGGGGCATATTAACTCCACTCAAGATGTTATTCATCTATATGGATTATATTATGAAAGAATGTGATATTAAACCTAATATCAAAATTGGATATGTTGATCTCAGTGCTCTACTTTATGCAGATTTATTTATTTATTTATTCGTATGATGATATAACGGCCGTGAGGCCCCTTTTTACGGGGAAGTACAGCACCATCTCAGTCTCCCCAATGATTTTATACAATAAAGAACAGGTTTGCAGGATTCCATAACTAAATTGTGAATAAATAGTGTAATAAATTTGGTATGAAAATTGGCAACTATAAGCAAAGACAGTGAAAATAGGTGGAAACATTGAAAACATCGACTGCATCATCCTGAGCGGAGAACCTATGGGTGAGTTGTGCCTAAATAGAATTTCTGCTATTTAGTGAAGATTTTGAATTAAATATATGAATAGACACCAGAATTAGAAAATCTGGTATGGTAGGAAGTCAACTGAGTAAATTCATGTAATGTGTTAGCAGAGCTAATCTGAGGTAGTAACCTTTTTTCTTTCTCCCCCCCCCCCCTTCTTAAACAGAAGGAGAGAGAGAAAAGGTTAGCAAAATTAGTGATTTTTCCAGAATTGAAAGAAAAAAGACCCAGACAAGTTTGAGATCTGTGTCAGTGGGTAAAGTAAGAAGTGCCTTAGCGATCAAAAATGGTTAGATATAATAGTATTGTAGTGCTGAATGATCCTGTTGTACTTTCTTTCAAAATATGACAGAAACACATAATTGTGGAAAGTGCAAACATGAAAATTAGCTGATCCTTTGTAAAATTCCTAGAACTAGACCAGTAGCAGGCTTACCATGTCCTTCTACCTTTGCATAATACTTTTAAAACTGAAATTAATTTGAAAATTGTGCCTTTTTTGTATTCTTATAAATTTATTTGCTTTATTTTATTAGTTTTCTGATGTAGATGCTTGTTTTCATATTTTTAGTCATTCATCCGTTGCAAACGTGGATTATACTTCAAGTAGAGTGGAGCCTTTCTACGACATTCACCTTTTTTTGTATTCTTATAAATTTATTTGCTATTTTATTAGTTTTCTGATGTAGATGCTTGTTTTCATATTTTTAGTCATTCATCCGTTGCAAACATGTGGATTACACTTCAAGTAGAGTGGAGCCTTTCTACGACGTTCAGCTGAATGTTAAAGGGAAAAAAAATAGTGAGTATCTAGTTCATCACAATTGTATAATTGGTTTCTGAATTTATTTCTCTAATGACACACACCGAATTTTTATATAAAAACATTAATAAATGTGTTTAATAATAGATCATAGTGTTCTTAAAGTTTGAAGGTAAGTATAAAAAGTCCGTTTTATACCTGATCCTGGTTTTGTTAATCCTTTGTATAAGTGTAACTATATGGTCCCAGTTTGACTATACTGGATTATATTCATTCATATATCAATATCTAAATTCATTTATGCATCATTATGCAAATTTCAGAGTGAATCCAATGGTTTGAAGAAAGTAAATTGACCTTTTCATGAAAACTGTAACATCATTATAATGCTCTCATATAGTGTCAACTTTCAATTTTGAATTACTGTCTGTAACAGAAGATGAGAAAAAATTGCATTAATGCCTTCTGTTATGTTGAGTGCAGAGAGAGAGAGAATTACAATTTTGTATATTCTTGAGGAGGAGTTTTCCTTAGGATTCCTGAGGAGGTATACTTGTGTCTCTTTGAGTTTTTTAGAATTTCATATTCTACAAAATTAAATATATTCTTGAATAGTCATCTAAATTAAGAAACAAAATACAAATGTGGTCCATTGAATTTCCTTGCAATTTTTGGGCTTTAATTTTTTAAAGACCAAGCTAGCTGCAGATTTTTGCATGTATAAAACTACAACACCCACTATTTAGTTTTAAAGAATTTATGTCTGAAATGTTTTTTTTATTTGTAATTTTGTTGAAGTGAGCTTAGAATTTTTAGTTTATAGTTTTGGAAAGGTATTTATTATTTTATATCCTAACTATCAACATTTATGATTACTTTTTATCTTTGTCATATGCAGTCAGAGTTTCAGGAATTTAAAATTTGTTAAATATCAAATCTTTCATTGTGAATCCTCACAAAAGATAAACCTATTGTACATTGTACTGTGGGTAGATCAAGAGTTAGACACTCAAAAAATCTTGGTGGGAAGACAACCACTTTAGCCTTTCAGAAACTAGATATTGGTCTAACAGTGAGTGATAAATCATAAATCAATCAGACATCCATGTCTAGATGTGAATGTCAAATTGCAGAATTACAACACACACACATACATACATACATACAGTTCTGTATAAAGTTTCATTAAACCATACCATATAATTATGCTATGTTCTCCCCAGGACCATTTGAATGGGCAAACCACCCAGCTGGTTTTACTGACCACCAGGCTAATTAATGTTGTGAATTAACATGGCTAAATAATGTGCAAGAATGGAATAATAATTTGATATTTTTTTAATTAAGTGATGAGAAATCGAACCGGAGAGTCTCGATACTCGTGAGACCAGGTCAATTTCTTGCATTGCAAGCCAATCTCAAGAACTTCGGATATTCACTTTTGATGCACACCAATCTGTATGCGGAAGAAGGCAAAAATAGGGATCTCGAATACAACAGTATCAGTTAAAAAGATCTTTTACGAAAGATACATAATTTTGATGTTTGAAAGAAATAAATTGTGAAAAATGAGCGAATTCGAATTGAAGGCAAAAATTGATGTTAAAAATTACATTTATTTTTCTTAATAATGGTTTTTCTCTGAAGATTGTGAGTCAAGTATTTAATATTTTATTTTGTAAAAGAAAATAGACCTGCACATCAAATATAGTTGTGATCTCAGGGAATTCTCGAAACTCTCGATGACTATTCCATCAGTCTTGTGATACCAATTCCCATTCCTAGTAATTAATACTTATAAATAGTAAAATTGTCTCGGGTATTACTGTCAGTGCACAATTCAGTGATTTGTTCTGATTAATTTAATAATAATGATATTTTGTATTTATTAAATTACCCCATAATGAGTAAAAAGTTAAGTCAGAAAACCACACTCCTAAGTTATTTTAAGAAGGTTGAAACCGATAAGCATAGTAGCGAAGACGCCAAACCAACAACAGAATTGTCTATTTTTATGAATAGGCAAATGAGACTGAAGCTAGGCTATTCATGGAATCAGCCTCGGCCCTTAGGAACATGCCAAACCTCAACAAATTTGGATGCATGAGACTGCCCCAAATTTGGGAAACTTTTATCAGAAGAACTTCAGCCCAAAGGCCAAGACCTACCAATATAGCCTGCCAGGGGGCACCATCAGGACTTTAGGAAAATGCTAGCTTCCTAGCTTCAGTCTCATTTGCTGTTATTAGTACTTGTGTGCACTTGGGAACTTACTTTGTAGTAAGTTCCCAAGAAGATGGCAACGTGACGTTCGCCGAAATATCGGAAAGTATATATTAAAGTTTATTTAATCTATATTTCTAGTATACGCTGTCAATTCCTTAAATATTAGTTATCTTAATGTTGGTAAAAATGCACATTATACCTCAGAAAGAATAATGCAAGAGTTGATTGATATTTTAGCATCAGAAATTAGATCTGAAATACTGAAAAATATACATTCTGCAGATTATTTCAGTGTTTTATGTGCTGAAACTACAGACATTTCAGTTTTAAAACAGCTGATTGTGCACATTAAATATGTTTATCAACTTAGAAAAGAGGTCAGGGTTAGTTTTGTATCAACTTGCAATATTATTGATGGGAAAGCTGAGACTATAACTAACAAAGTAATTGAAACCCTTGACAGTCTAGGCTTAAAAACTTGTAATCTGGTGGGCCTAGGATCTGATGGAGCAGCTGTCATGATTGAAAAGCAAAAGGAAGTTGCAAAACTGCTCAAAGATAAAACAGATGGACTCATGGTCAACTGCCATTGTGTAAACCACCTACTGGCTCTTACTGGTGCCCAAGCAGCTGCTGAAGTGCCTTATTTAGTCATGTTTAATGATATCTTAAGGCAATTGTTTTTCTTCTTCCAAAATTCCTCAGTCAGGATGGCTGTTTTAACCAAATCCAAAATATACTGAACAGTTTTCATGTTAAACTTAAAATGGCTAGTGACACTAGCTGGCTCTCTCATGATTGTGCAATACAGTCTCTAACAGAATGTATGGTGAGTGTTATAGCTGCATTGGAAAGAAAGGCAACCGAATGAAATGATATCACAGCTGAAGGTTTAAGTAAATATATCAGAACATACAATTTCGTAGCTTCACATACAATTTCGTAGCTTCACTAATGATGCTTTCAGATGTGTTACTGCATTTATCTAACTTGTCTAGATCATGGCAAAGGCAAGATGACCTAACTGAAATAGAGCCAGTCTTAGAAGCCAGAACACTATCCATCATGGAATTGAAAGATACTCCTTGTAGTCATTTTCAAAATCTTCATCAGCATTTTTCAGGAATGGTCAGACCTTCACATTGATTATTCAGATTCTAATGTTATTACGTCTAAGGATACAATATATGATAAATATATAGGCACAGTTATTAAACACCTAGAAGCAAGATTTCTAGATATGCCAATCATTTCATGCTTTTCAAGACACTTTTTCAATGCAGAAAGTCATGATCAACGTGAGACTTCTGAGATTCTTTTTGATTATTATTGTAGAAATGAAAGTTCTGCAATTTTAAACTATGAAACTACTAAATTAGAATGGGCAGTTGCATCAAAAATGATTAATGGACAGTCATACAAAAATCTAGATCCAAGACAAATACTGCTGAAATTAGCAACAACATCTGAGCTCAAAGAGTCTTTTCCAAATTTAGCAAAACTAGCTGCTGTTGAACTGGCCATCCCTGTGAGCACATCTGAACGTGAAAGGGGTTTCTCTGCATTAAAAAGGATATAATCCTGTATGAGGAATCTCATCAATCAGAACACTCTAAATAATCTGATGCTGATTTCACTGGAGGGACCAGATCCTACATTTTAATTATGAAAAAGCTGCTGACAACTGAGATTTTAAGAAGAAGAGAAGAATTAATGCATAGAATTTTAAGCTGTGAGCATTACAAGGTTTTTCATTATTTAATGAGAAAATAAGAAAAATCCTAGTTGTGTTTGTTATAATTACTATATAAAATATTATCCTTGTTTGGAGTAATTTCTAATATAATTACTGTTTTAAATTGTAATGAAAAGGGGTCTTTCTTAACTCATTCAAAATTTTTGCATGCCTGGCTAATGCTTCATTCCACCCTGCTGGTAAAAATTTCTGGGGAGAACACTAGCATTCTGAACAACTTTTTCCAGTGGCACCTTATCATATGCTTTTCCTCATATTCAAGATGGATCTGTTACATTCTTGTGATTTCTCAGCCATTTCCCATAAAGTAAAAATCTGTTCATTACAATTGGTATGTAGCCTGAACACAGCTTATTTATTGTCATGTTTCTCATTCACAATTTTTCTTAACCGCATATTAAGTAGGTCTACATAAATCTTACCTGGAACACTCAGTAGAGAAATTCCTCTGTAATGCCTACCTACAGTTTCATTTATTTCACTTTTTTAGAAATTGGTACTATAATAGGTCTACTTGAATCATCATACCTTCTAAATTAAACCGCTGGGAAGTTTAACCTCCCTCTTTGAGTATTTCTGGTTGAATGCTGTTTACTTGCTTTCCTCTGTTTCATGTCTTTGATGGATTTTCTACATCATGTTCATGGGCACTCCTGATTTCCTACTGAAAATTTTTTGCCACTCTTCTAGCAATGTTTCTGAAACTTCTTGAATGTGAAATTTAGATTTTGAGTCTTCGTGGTCTGGTTTTTGTTCAAACCATGGCCACTGGTGTTACCATTTCATTTTCTTGTTCATCTGCAGTTAGAGGATGACAATCAGATGAATTTCAAACTATCTAAAAAACACTCCTGTCTTCTGGAACAGATGCACTTAATTTCCTGTTATACCACAAACCCCTCTCAATTTAATTCCATTTCTTTTCCTGGCAGACATTTATACACCTCCAAATCAAAAAGTTAGAATAATCAAAGAAAACGTGTTGAATGATTCGAAATTCTAATTTATTGCATATAAAATTATTACCAAATATGAATTAGCATAATCTAAATCTACATACTTTGTAGATTATATAACCATGTAGACACATAAAAATGTAATATAAATTATAAAATGTTATTTTGAAACATTCACGAAATTAGAATAATTTTTAATGTGGTTTAAAATATTAGAATAATGCGATAATAAATGCACTAAAATTACAGTCAAAAGGAAACAACATTGAAATTAGTACTTTGTTACATCCCCTTTAGCCTTTATGGCAGTTCATAAATGGTTGGGCATACTATTTACTAGCGGTTCAGTCTTTTTTTATCAAAAACATGCCATAGGGTCTGCAAAGTAGAAAAAACAAGTTCATTGTTATCTCTTGGGGCAACTTCTTGAAGATGTTTCTTCATAATTTCCCACAAAATCTCAAAGGGGTTTAAATATGGTGAGTTTGCCAGCCAAGGAATTATATTGATTTGCCTTTCTTTGAATCATCTAGTAGTAGTCTTGGAAGTGTAACAAGAAGCTGAATCTTGCTGAAAAAGGAAATCATCGTCACATAAATCTTCCGATGCCAGTAACATATAGTAGTCAAGAATTTCTTGATACACTTTGGAATTTTTCCTAATTTTTCTCAGAACTATCATACCTGTGAACCCCTGTCTTTGATCAGATATTTTATTTCTAACCCAACTCTCAGATTGATGAGTTAAAATTGGTTTTGAAAGCTGTTGTTTTGGCTAATTTCTTTCATTCCATATAAATTTATTCAACGTACTCCACACATAACAGCATTGTTTATTCTTTTATCTGACCATTTAAGGATTTTTTTTTTTTCTTGCATGAAAAATTGTCTTAAAATTGCTTGATATACAAAAAGGATTTTCTTTCTTTTTATTGATGTGATGCTTCCTCAAAATCTAAAAAACTAGGCATTCTCAAGAAAAACCTCTTTCTTTCCTCTGAACAGCTGTGTCTGTTCTACAGGTACTTCCATTGTCAACTCCATTTAATGTACCATTCCTTTCTCTTCTGTTGAGTCTGTTAAAATAAGAGTAGCAGCAGCTGCTTTAGCATCCCTATGAAGTGCAACTGCAAACATATTGAATTTAGTTTTCCTTTTCCCCCTATTCCATCTACAGTAGCAAACAAACTAATCCAAACATGCTGAATTTTCAAGTTTTTGGTTTACTATTTTTGGTTTTGGTTTCAGTACATCATTTTGGTTGAGTGTTGTGTGTTTTAACTGTCTCTGTGAAGTTTATTAATAGTGTTTTTATTTTTTTAATAGCGTAAACAAGTTGACATTCATAGTGTTTTGTTCATTTTGTGTAGCTATAAGGATACATCTACAAGAAAGCATTCAATAATATGTACCTTTTCTCAGCACACATTCATGACTCAAAGACAAATTGCCTATGAGTGTTAATACGATTTTAAAGAGGTTTAGGGAGACCAGATACCTTTTCTCTTAATGGGAAAGGAAAATTACACTTAATCAAGATCATTTACTAGTTAGGAAAAGCAAAATGAATTCAAGATTGCATGACTTAAATAGAGACTTAGCAGCGAGTGGGATTAATGTTTCTGACATGACAGTCCATCGAAGATTGCTGTAGGTAGGGAGGATTGCCCACAGATTTAAAAAAAAAAAAAAAAAAAAAAGGCTCCAATGTGCAAAAGTGTACAAAGATTGGACTGATAAGAAGTGGAAGAAGGTCATATTCTCAGATTAGAGCTATTTCGTTTTTTTTTCAAGTAGAATGAGTACCCTATGCTTGCAAATCAGCTACTGAGAAGACTTTTCCTGCCCACTTTTAACAAACTTCTAAACACCCAGCTAAAAAAGATGTTCTGGAGTTGTTTTACATGGGATGGTCCAGGATCACTTGTACCTGTTGACGGTATGATGAAAAGTAACCATTTAATAAAAATATTGGAGAAAAGAGTAGTCCCACACATCCAGATAGACAAAGAACTCATCTTCCAACAGGATCTTGCTCGTGCCACACTTCAAAAAAAAGTGAAAGAAGGCCTCACTTCCAATTGGCCAGGCAACTCTCCTGACATTAATCCAATAGAAAATTTGTGGGTCATAGGAAAAAGAGACTTGTAAAATTAACATGTGATACAAAGGATAACTTAGTTCAATCTGTTCTATGTTGGTAGAGTCCATGGCTAAGTGAATTAATGAACTTATTAGGAACAGAGGAGCACATATAAATGATTAGATAAAGGTGGAGGTTAATTTTTGTACTTATTTTCTTGTGTGATTAAAATTTTCTTTAAAATGTGAGTTTTTGAATTAATTTGTTCATTAATGTATTTCTGTTTTCTTGAACAGCCTTCGTCTTGAAGTGTTCCCAAACAACCACATGTAAATATTCAAGAGAAATATCAATATACTACTTTATCAATTCTTACCCCACACATGTAACACTGATATGTTATAGGTTCTTTGACATCTTGTGCATGAGATTTAAAGACACATACTTCAAGTTTCGTGTTAATTCTCAAATCAATGAATTATCATACCTACATTCCCAGAGTAAGTTATTTATTGATTACGATTGCTACAAATAATACAAGTAACAAATTTAGAAATCGCATGACAGTTGCAAATAAACCTTTTCTATAAAACATGACAAGAAACTTCTCAGTTTTAACGTAATGATAGATTAAAGTTTGTATTCCATTCTTGAGTTATCAAAATGCAAAATATTTGAACATAGTCTGTAATTTTTGGGGATTGTTCATGAAGAACATTTTGAAACTCTTCACATTTAATGACAAAGCAGGCATGCAGAATTTTAGTGACTAAAACAACCAGTTCAGAGCTAAAACTAAGCCCAATTTGAGGCTTAGTGATACAACTAACTAATCACTAACCATTTAGAGGCTTGATGTTACTTATGCTATTGTATCTATAAAATTTTAATTCATTATGCTGATAGTTATAATGGATTTGGATATGTTTTACTTACTCTGTTTTCCTTAGTTAATTTTTCTTGTTAGCTATTAATAAATAAAACTGCATATCAATTTCTAAATATTTTATGTATATCTAATAGTATATGAGTCCTTCAAGGATTACTGTGCAGTTGAAACACTTGATGGTGAAAACAAATATGATGCTGGAGAATATGGTTTACAAGAAGCTGAAAAGGGGATTATCTTTGCCTCACTTCCACCTGTTCTACATCTTCATCTATTGCGATTCCAGTATGACCCAGTAACAGATACAAATATAAAAATAAATGATAGGTGAGCAAAAAATAATTTTAGCGTTTGTTGCAATTTTTGATTTCCACACAAATCAAAGTGTTTGATTTGTGTGGAAATAAGAACTGATCACACCATGCTTTCCCCCCCCCCCCCCCAATTTTCCAACAACCCTCATATATTATAGTTTAAAAGATATTTTTACCTCATCTTTAGGGGCTTTGCATGATAATTGGGCGAGTTTTCTTTTTTTACAATGTACTGTTGCATGTCTTTACTTTAAGCCACATATTAAGTCAGTTTGCGTAAGCATTAAATTAATGCCAGATAAAAAAATAGCATATACAGAAATCAGTTTTAGAATGAATATAATCATCAACTTCTATTTACTTTTTTTTAAAAAAAAAATTTTATTCACTTCTTTTACTTTAATTCATTTCTGTTTATTTTTTGTTGGTGTGTGTAATTATTTTTCTTTTTATTTATTTATTTTAATTTTGTTGATTAATTTAAAACTATGAAGAGTATTTTTCTAAACTTTACTTTTTATGTGTGGTGTATTATTTACAAAGTAAATAACATAATGCTGATCTCAGGTGAATCATTAGCAGTACAAATTGCATGGAGGAGGCACAAATACAAAGAGCATGTATCAGATCTGACCCTAATGCCTTATTATATTAACCACCTTACTGGCCATTATGGATCAAATACGCATCCGCATATGCTTCGTATCCATCATATATTTCAATGTAATATTAATGATGTTACAATTTTAATATGCACTTCACATCGATGATAAGTCTTGGCCGGTAGCGTGGTTAAACATTTTTTTTTTTTTCATTATATACGTAGAAAGTTTTATACCTTGAGTATACTATACATTAAAGATACCAAGCAATTTTATAAACTTGATTTTAATCCTTTTTTCCCAAGTAAGCAAACAGACAAGTAAGTCAAGTTTGTGCCTGAACTATGTTCAGGTCTGAGGCAATTCGTGGTAAAGGTGGATAAGCTCTGATCACTTTTCCTGAGTATCTCCCCTAATGCACAGGACATCCTCTTGTGGAGATGTATGATGCTATGCATTAAAGGAAGGGACCACTACCTAGACCGGTTTCGACCTTTATTGAGGTCTCGTCAGTGGGAGCCAGACCCAGAGATGCCAAGGTTGAAGTAATGCAGAGCTTATAAATTTTACCTAAACAAGTTGTCACAAGGTGCTTTGACCTTATTAAATAAAAATCTCAGGATGAGAAAGATGTAGACCTTATTAAATAAAAATCTCAGGATGAGAAAGATGTAGAAAGTTTTTTACCTTTGGGTATACTATACGTTAAAGATACCAAGAAATTTTATAAACTGCAAGGTTATTAGTTGGAAGGGGGACCAGTTTTTCGATGCTGTTGGCACTCTGCTGAGGACTGGCCATTCTCAGTGGTTAACTTTGGCCTGTAAACTGACGTATGTCAGACCTCTGTACCCTCGAGGGCACATGTGGATATGACAACATATCAGAAATTGGCTGAAAGCATGTCCTTAAGGGTAGTTGCTGTCATTCAGGCCAAAGGTGGTTCCACTCGGTACTAGAAATATAATTATAATGTGTGTGTTTATATAAATATATAATATTAATATGTTTGTATATAATATGATTTGCTTGTAAAAATATTATTCATTACACAAATGCTAAATGAAGTATATATGAATATCTAGCTTTATTTCTGTTTTATGATTATACGTGATTGTTATCCACATAAACTTCAAAAGAAATCATATCAGTCTGTAGTCCCCACCATGTGCCAGTGAGATAAACATTGTGCAGGAAAGTGGTATTAAACCTGATTTTAAAATTGGTAATGTAATCTCAGTTCTTCACTCTATGCGGATGATATACTTCTAAATAAATCCAGTACTAGTTTGCAATATTCCCTGACTAAACTTAATAACTCTAGTAATAAATTTGGTATGAAAATGGGCAATAAAAATACAAAGTCGGTGAAAGTAGGCAGAGACATTGAACACATCAACTGCATCCTGAAGGGAGAACTCACAGTAGTAAAATATTTCAGCTATTTAATTGCAGTTTTTAGTGAAGATGGCAAATTAAATATGGAAATAGACAACAAACTTAGGAAAGCTAGTATGGTAGGAAGTCATCTGAATAAATTATATAAAATTAGAGAAAAATTAGTCATAACACGAAATTAGCTGTTTACAAGAAATAAAACTCTTGATCAAAGATCAGAATCCACATATATGAGAAAGCTTAGGGGAGTTAATGTATAGCATCAATAGTAGTATCATATTAAAAATTGAGGATATTAGTAAAGAACTTTCCATCGTTAGTAGAGTTTATCTCAGGTATGTGGGAGCGGAAAGAATAGCAAAACAAGTGTACGTTGCCAAGTTGGTAGACAAAATACCCAGATGAAGACGGAACTGTAAGTGGATTGATACAGTAAAAGAGACTTAGAGAAGAATGAAATATAAGATCTGATTATGTTGGAGTCTTAACAGATAACAGTTTAATTTGGAGAAACATTGTGGATATGAAATTAGTTAGTAATGATATAATTTTTCATGTAGTACTATCATAATATCTGAAGAGTTACTTCATCTCTGAACAGCTGCTAAGCTTATGCAAATTAAACATCTACCTAACTATTACATACTGTTATTGGGGCCAACTCACATTTGGAGTTGGCCCCTAAGAGTGCACTCAAAATGCTTTAGTCAATACAGAGGAAGTTAATTATATTGATTGATAACCCATATCTTACCAGCTCACTCTTCTCACTTTTGCACATTAGTTTGGTTTCTGCAGTGTATGTATTCTATAAATATTCCACGGCAAATGTTCATCTGAAATAGCATCAATATTTTCTCCACTCGCTACTAAGTTTGCTGAAACATGTGCCCTGCATCCCTTCACAATACATCTTGAGACCCACAGAACAAGTTCCTTTTCCTCCTCCATCCCTGGCACTGCTGTATTGTAGAACAGTCTTCACCCTGATATGTTTCCATGGAATATAATATACAGGCTTTTAAATCAAATGTAAACAAGTTTCTCATATCCCAACCCATACACAGTACTAATGTACTATAGGTTGATTAACCAACCTCTTGTGCATGAGCTCGACGTAAAACACTGCTGAAGGTACATATCAGAAATTTGATAATGGTGATTGTGGTATATAATTTTGATTGTCATTTTATTTTATAGTGTATAGCAGACAAAGATATTCAAGAAAAATAACACATCTTATTTTATGTAAATAGCACTGTAAAATGTTAATTTTGCTTTTTGTTTAGGAGAAAGGATTAAAGCATAGGAGAGATTATGAAAATGAAGTGCACAATTGAAGGTCAAGAATTCACGTATTTGAACATCCCCCCCCCCCCCCCCCCCCCCAACAAAAGTGAATCTAGTCTAGAATATTTTTTTTTTAAAAGTAGTTAATAGTTAATGCTATTGCTATCCTTGATAGACACAGGTGTCTGAACGGAAAACTGATACTGCATAAAAGAATTTGGGGACGGGGGTGTAGCCTCAGATTTTTCTGTTTTGAATTGAATTTTGTTGGCACCTATAAGAATTAGGAAGCAGTGTGAGTGGGATGTTTTTGAATCCTTCAGAGAAAGGGGAGAAAAATCACATTTATGTATTTTGGATGGTTCTGGAGTCACTATTGATGAAGAAGTTAAACGTCAAAGCAAATTGGTTAGTCCCCAGTTGTGATTACTCACTAATTCAGCATCCAAACTGAATTAGTGTTGCATTAGGCTAATGTGATGAAATGGTTTCGTCCTTAAAAACTTATCTCGCACACATTTATAGTTCTCTAATTGAGGTGCGGGTGAGAGAGATTTGAGAATTTTGTGCCATAACCACCATAGACTTAATATTACTTGTTGCAGATCGGAAATAATATTAGAGAAAATTTTTGTTGTATGATATAAAAAAAGAAAAGAATACTTATTGTAATTACATGGATTTTTGCCTTCAAAATTTGCAATAGAAACAAAAAAAATTGTGATCCTTTTCTTAAAAGTTCAATTGTTATAGATATCCCCATGCTACATTTTGAAATCATAAGATAATTGCAGGATTGTGTGTCTTCTTCTTATGGTGTCGAGCCATGCCTATGGATTTGTTGCCTCCAACCATGTCTGTCCAGAAATGTACTTCTCCAGTCTGAACAATATAATACATGGGGATGCCTAGGCTCTATTTGGACTGCAGAGCCATAAGAAGACATACAATCCCATGATTATCTTAAGATTTCAAAATGTAGCATAGAGATATTTGTAATTGAAGTTTCAAGAATCTTCTGACTACTGGTGTCTATCTGTTGTGCTCTAGATTTTTCTTTTTGGTCTTTTATCAAGAATATTACTATTTATTCTCTTACAAATGCTGTAATTTTCCATATAAAAACCATGACCTTCCCACTGAATTTTTCAAATTTGATTATATTGGATATTGTGGGTTCTTTATAAAGTTGCTATAACTTCATTGTTGTATCTGAACCTCCAAAGACCATTATCATTCAGTGAGTCAAATATTTTTCTGAGGATATTTCTTTCTAAAGCTGAAATCAGATTCTCTACTCTTGACATTCATAGGTAGTAACTGGATGGATCGTTGACTTATATATTTTTACTTGATCATTCTAATGAATATCTTTTGAACTGTGTGCATGAGAGAGAATAAAAAGCCTGATTACATATCTTTATTCAGTTTTTTTACTTCAGCCATCTCATTTTGTTGGCTAGAAATCATTACACCTAAATATTTAATTTAAAAAGTATTGGAATTAGGCCATTGTCTCTTTAATTCTTCAATTATTGGAATGAGATCTGTTATCATTTTGTATTTTAACCTGTGTTTCTGAATTTTCTGTATTAACCTTGTGTTACTAGCTTATCTGATATTCCAAAGTATATCATCACCGCATATACTTATTGAGAATTAATGAAAATTTTATGAATGTTTACTTTAGATTCCAAAAGTTCTGTGATAATTGTTTAAATATGTGTATCTGAACGATTCTGGATTTGCCTTTGATGACACCTTCTTGGTAGACACCAGCTATGTTCTTCATAATGGGTTTAATCCATTCTTCAATAACAGAGAAGTGCTTCTGTAATTTTCACAATTGTTATCCTTATTATCTGTCAATTGGATCAATTTTTTTCTGTTCTTGTTGCATATGCTTTATGAAAAATTATGCAGACAACTATCGTTTTAGAGCAAAAGTTTAGTTTAATATAAACCAAAATGAACCCTCGACGTTTCGACCATCATATCAAGGTCATCATCTGGAGCATATACAACGAAACAAGCTCCACTACAATCTACATAGTTTTGCTAAAGTTACTGACCAACCGTTACAACAATTATTAGCCTGACCGCTGGTTCAAAAAAAAAAAACCTTTACTGCATCAAAGCTAGAGTCCTATTATTATTATTATCTATTAGATTACAAAATTAAATTGGCTTGGAGAGCAACATGTTTATATATATATATATATATATATATATATATATATATATATATATATATATATAAAACTATGCAAGTATAGTTCGCCCACCATTTGTAGATCTCTCCTTGGCATTTTGCTAAGAATAGTCGATTCATGCTGAAGGGGAGAAAGAAATGAAGGATGTATGAATTGGTCGCCAACATGCGAAATCACCTGCTTTCTTGTCTATCGCTGTACTAGTACTAGCTTGATTTTTGTTGTCGCTTTTTTGCATTATTTTTTTGTTATTAATTTCTGTGATGGATCCAGTACAGTCAACAAGTTCTGTTGTTAAATGTTTCAGTAGCTCTTGCAAAAGAATATTGAATAATGTGTTGACATTCTGCGAAAAAGAATCGTCTCCTTGTTCCCCTTTCTCAAGTCATAAAACATGCAATTGCGAGCGTATCAGGGTCGACTGTTAAGAAAATTCGTAGGGAATCAAAAGGTGAAGGTAAGCCAAAATTTAAATCTCCTAAAAAAAAGCGCCAGAGTAAAGAAAACTATTGAAACCATAGCTTTGAATGATTTTGATGTAGATGTTATAAGAAGAACTATTCACGAATTTTATGTGGTCGAGAAAAGAGTGCCAACTGTTCCGAAATTGATTCCTGTGCTTAAAGAATAAATTAATTTTCCTTGGAAAAGAGAAACTTTAATGAAAATACTTCATGAAATCGGATTTTGTTTTAATAAGTCCCAGAATAAAAGGAAACTTATGGAGCGAAGTGACATTGTCTTATCTGGAACGCAGTATTTGAGAGCAATAAGACATTTCAGGGAGGAAAAAAATCAATCGTGTACCTAGATGAAACTTGGATCGATAGTAATTGAAATTATGGAAAATGTTGGCAGTCTAAAGAAGAATGTAGAGTGCTACAAACCGGAAATGCCTCGCAGCGCATAATAATTTTGTGTGCAGGTGGAGAAATGTGTTTTTTACCGAATTCGAACTTACTATACAAAGCCAATTACCATAGGCAAATGAATTCTACGATCTTCGAAAAGTGGACAGAAGAAAAACTGATTCCAAACCTTCCTAAAAATGCTGTTGTTATAATTGATAACACTTCATATCACTATTCAATCAAACAAAGTTCCAAATTGGTCCAATAAGAATCAAGTTCTTCTGGATTGGCTCTCTGCAAATAACATTTTTCTCATTCCCTAGATATGCAAAAAATTGAATTGCTTAATTTGGTCAAAAGAAACTCGCCCACAACTAAACTATTTAAATTCGACACGATGCTCAAAGAGCATGGATTTCTAGCTTTGAGGCTACCACTATATCATTGCGATATTTATACTATTGAGTATGTTTGGACAGAAGTGAAAACTTTCATTCGCCATCGCAATGTAACTGGAGATATTGACATGTCAAAACTTTTTAAGCTTTCAGAACAGGCGATTGAAAGTATTACAGTTCAAAACTGGGGAAAATATTGCTTTCATGTCACCTCATTGGAAAATATGTATTGGGACAGAGACGAAATTATCGAAGAATTATGCGAACCTTTGGTGATCAGTTTAAGTGAAAGTGATGGCGATTCGGACACCGATTCAGATGACTATGAAGATTAAAAGGATTTGATAATGGTATTTTTTTCCAACCTTTTTTTGCATGGGTTTGTTAAAAGAGTCACAACAAGTCATAAATAATTAATCGGTTTAGGACATTAAAGTGTCTCAGTTCTCTCAACTGTAAGTTTAGAATATCCAAGTTCATTTGAAAAAATTTCTGTTTTTCTGTATAATTATTTTTATTTTATAGAAAACTTTCTTAAAAATAAACTTAGTTAAATTTTTGTTTTATGCTATACCTTTTTTAATTTTGTTAATACTCTATGTACTTTTTTCCAAACACTTTAAAAACTACAATGTTCGTAAAAGAAAAGCTAAATTTTCTGACCTGTAATAATAAACAAACACATCTCAGAAGACAGATTGATTACCCTATAATCGGAATGGATTCTCCTTTTTCTGACATGCGCAGAAGTGTCTAGGGACCTCTAATCGGTGGGTTAACTATATATATATATATAAATTACAACGAACTGGTATGGAATAGTTTCCAATAAAAGCTGAAAATTGCTTCATGTCCTAAAGTCAGGGTATGCTGGAAACTAAGTAGGCTGAATATGTGCCATCCAAATTCTTGGAATTTTTATGCCACCGTTATTGATGAGATTAGGGTGGTTAATCAGAATTTCGCAGGCTTTTTTAAATTTTTGTTCATACCAGGTTTTTGTATGATGTAAAGAGCAGATACTTTTCCAATCACTTTGGTATAGGGTGTTGAGAGCGTGATCTGAGAGGCCTGCTTCACCATAATTGTTATATTTAATATGTCTTTTGAGTTATTTTTTACATATAGGGATTGTATGTCCAGTTTCATCAATATAAGGTAATGCAATAAACTCCAGGATGTGCCAATAGGAGAAGAGTTGAAGGAGTTGAATATGTTTTATAATTTTATAGGTGGTTTTTGTAGTTTTTATTTTTTCACCAGAGGTCAGGCCAGTAATTATTATAACGGTTCATCAGTAACTTTAGCAAACCATGTAGACTGTAGTGCAGCTTGTTTCTTTGTATATATGTATATGCTCCAGATGAGGACCTTGATATGAAGGTCGAAACGTCGAGTGTTCGTTTTGGTTAATATTTAACTAAAGTTTTGCTCTAACACGGTAGTTGTCTTCATAATGTATTCTGATAACCATGTAAGCATGAAGGAAAGGATTGTGGCATATTCTCTTTCTTCCATACAGTTAAAATTAATTCATATTTTTTATTTAGTTTTCTTTCCTTTTGCATTCGGTAACTCTGCAGTGACTTTATCCATTTCTGATTATGTGTTTTTCATGGATGTATGTAATAAAGCTCTTGCTTTATTACATTATATAAAAAAAATAAATTTAGCCCTTGCATTGATGGTAGCTCTATAGAATCATCCTCTAGAAAAGTAGTTGGTATATATTTTGAGTTGCAGAGGTAAGTTCCTTATTAAGCTACTTTGCCAGTATTCCCTCCATCTGTTTTTACTTTTACTTTTTTGTCAGCATGTTTCCTTGTCCATCACTGCATATAACTAGCCCAGGTTTATGTCCTTTAATTTGATTAATCGTATTATAAGGTTGTGTATGATTGCCCTTGTTTGTGCATGCCATTTAATCAAGAGCTTGTTTTTTTTTTTTGTTTTTTTTCATCAACAGATTTTATCTGCCTCTTTTTTCAGCTCTTTATATTTTCCATCTGTAATTCTATAATTGATCTCACAGTAAATTCTTTGTATGCTTTATTTATTTTATTTTTTATTTATTTATTTTTTTCACTGCTTGAGTACATTTTTCATCAAACCAAACTCTCTTATTTTAATATCCCACAGTTGCTGCAGTATTCTGAATATATTGTTTAGTGCAGCCTTTCCCAGATTTTTCTTACGACGGAACACTTCACAAATCTGGAAAAAATCGTGAACATTCTACAGAAACAATTTTCACGGAACACCTTGGTTATTTTGTAATGTATTAATAATTAATTATGGCATAATCATAAAGAATATTAGTATACTTATGTATACGGTGTGACATGTTGACAAATATAAAATTACATTTAAATCAGTTATCAGTCACTGAACTAATGAAATCTTGTAGCATATTGTAGTTTCCTCAGGCCAACATCATTAAATTAATTTTAAATTAAATTAAATTTCCTCCCGATATCTCAGCCCTATTTCAGTTTACAATGAACTCAGGTTATTTCGTTTGGCAGGAAAAATTCTACAAACAGATAGAGGGGACAGCCATGGGTTCACCACTTTCCCCACCCTTGACTAACTTCTTTATGGAGACTTTTGAAGAGAAAGCCTTAAACTCAGCCCCACAAAAACCTACCATATGGCTTCGCTACATTGATGATGTGTTTGCTATTTGGCCACATGACCCAGATTCACTCCTCTCCTTCCTAACACACTTAAACAACCAACACCCTAGAATCAAGTTCACCCTGGAAAAAGAGGAAAACAATAACCTCCCCTTCCTAGACACACTAGTCACCCACCAACCTGATGGAACCTTGGTTTTCTCAGTTTCTAGAAAACCCACCCATACAGGCAGATACATTCACCAACAATCCCATCACTCCCCCCTCACAACAATATGGAGTTATTAAGACACTATTCAACAGGGCAAAAATAATCTGTTCAAATGATCAAGCCCTAACCACTGAACTAAATCACATCCGTGACACTTTCTCAGCCAACGGCTACCCCCCCCCCCCTCCAAAAAAAGAATCCAAAAAATACTTAATCCAGTTATCCACAACCCACCATCCCCCCCCCCCCTTCACAAAAAAGATTACTCTAAATCCATCACCATTCCCTACATCCGAGGCACCTCGGAAAAAAATCAACAAAATTTTAAAAAAACATGCCTTGACCACCTGTTACAGACCACATAGAAAATTGGCATCCCTTATCTGCTCCACTAAAGACCAACCACTTCCCCTAGACCTACCTGGTGTATACCAGGTCCCTTGAAGCTGTAAACTGTCTTACTTTGGCCAAACAGGCAGGATAGCAAATATCAGAATCTCAGAACACAAGGATTACATCCGATTTCACAAGTACAGCCACTCAGGGCTTGCAGACCACATTCTGGATACTCGCCACAGAATAAGATGGAAGAAAGCCACAGTAATACACCACAGCAAGTTCAAATATGAAAGACTATTCATGGAATCAGCCTCAGCCCTTAGGAACATGCCCAACCTCAACAAATTTGGATGCATGAGACTGCCCCAAATTTGGGAAACATTTATCAAAGAATTTCAGTCCAAAGGCCAAGAACTACCAATATAGCCTTCAGGGCACCATCAGGACTTTAGGAAAACGTTAGCTTCCTAGCTTCTGTTCTCATTTGCTGTTATGTAGTACTTGTGTGCACTTGTCTTTGTAATAAGTTCCCAAGAAGATGGCAACGTGATGTTTGCCGAAATATCGGAAAGTATATATTAAAGTTTATTTAATTTATATTTCCAGTGTACGCTGTCAATTCCTTAATTATTAGTTATCATGAAAACATTAAGCTACCTTTTTTGTTTCTCATAATCAAATTCCTATTATATACCCTCAAGAAGTGTATAGGATACTGAGATAGTGCCACATGATTACATTTATATATTATCACTAACTTCCTAACAACTTTTTAATTATCTATTTCACATGATGGTCAGTTTTTATTTATTAGTCTTCTAAGGCTGATAAATAAAGGAACAGTCCATTTAGATATTGGTGTTTTCTGGTGTCGTAGCAGCAAACACTCATTTCATTCACCTCCTCCACCCTTTTTGTTTAAGTTATAATACCACTCATTAGCTCACCTCTCACATTCTTGGATGATGACAATGTCATATACTTTCTTGATATATTGATGAGTATCTTTCCTTTTTTTTATATATATATATATACAATTCTTTTATTACTGCTCTCTGTTCACCCTCCTAATTTTCTCAGAAAACACTTGTGTATCTATGTTTGAAGATTGTCTTGTATACTGATAGGTTAGTTTTTGACTAATTTCTCTGTTATTTCATATAAATTTATTCATCTGACTCCCTATCATACCAGTCTTGCATATTCTAAAAATTAAAGATGCCAAGAAATTCTGTTCTTGGTTTAATCCTTTATCCAAGTGTAAGCAAACATGGTTTGCATCTGAAGTATTTTCAGGACTGGGCAACTCGTAAATAGAAGCTAATTGACTTCACATTACTTGCCTTAGTATCCCATAATGTGAAGCACATATCCTAATGGAAATGTATAATGCTATGCATTATGGGAAGGATCACTAGTTTTGACCTTTATTGAGGTCACATTAGTGGGAGCCAGACTCAGATATGATACCAAGGTTAAAGTAATGCAGAAGTCATATTTTCATATACAAATAGCCAAAAGGTGTCATACCTTATTAAATTACTCTGGATTAGAGATAGCTGTTGGAAGTTTTTTCACTTGGTTATACTATAAATTAAAGATACCAAGAAATTATATTATTGGTTTAATCCTTTATCCAAGTATAAGCAAACAAAGTTTGCACCTGATGTATTTTCAGGACCGGGTAAGATGTGACACCTTTTGGTTACTCCTATATGAAAATATGACTTCTGCATTACTTCAAGTTTGATATCACCTTTGGGTCTGGCTGCCACCAATGAAACCACAATAAAGTTTGAAACTGGTCTGGGTAGTGACCCTTCCCATAATGCACAGCATTATACATATCCGTAAGGCAGTGTTTTCCAAACTTTTCATGTTGGTGACACACTTTTTAGTCGAACATAATTTCACGGCACAGTAATTCAGTCTGATGTGCCTCTCATGGGGCACGTGGCCAGATCAGATGTAGTTTAAGTATATGCTTTTACAATTATATTTTGTATAACTTTTAGAAGGTTTATTTAAAAATCTCTTCCTGTTCATCCGATCCCGGGTTAATAAAAATTCACTATTTATAGTAAGTGATTAATCACTTACTCCTTTTAAAACTGATCCCATCATTACTATAACAAGCAACTCCTTTTGATATTTGATAAGATCAAATATCATATAATTCCTTTAAAGGTTGCGTGATATAGTTAGACTATACTCTTGTCTTGAGGGCATGACACATTCTATTATCAAACCAGAGGTTAAACTTGTTTCACGACACACCCTATCTCATGAAAACCTTTCATTTTTATTAAAAATATATAATACAGTATGATCGAATAAAAAACACATCAAGTCAGCTGAAATGATTCTCTCTTCTTAATTTTTCAATGTATTTAATATAGGGAAAACAGATTTCATAGCTCACTTGTTGAGTTTTTTTGATCATACTGTATTTTTATATAAAATAAAATATACAAAATAAAAATATATAATATATTTATATTTATTTCCAAGATTAATGTCATTGTTATAAGAAATAGAAAGAAAAGAAAGAAATATATAATAATAGAATTTTAATGAGATATATGAGCTTCATGGGATGAACACAGCTTTTCAATATTTGATGGAATAGTAGATAAAGACACTCTCATTTCATCATCAAGCATTCTTAAACTTCTACGTTTCAATGTATTCAAGTTTGCCATCGTTGAAAAGGATACTTCACATATGTATGTAGTGGAAAACTGCAAAAGAATTTTTAATGCTTTTTTACCTATGTTTGGATGCATTTTTGAAACACGAATCCAAAAGTTGTCAAAATCACCCTCTTCATACATCATTAACAGACTTCGATCATTTTTTATTTCATCTAATTCATCTTCTTCATTAAGTGACAAGTTAATCGTTGCAATTGAAAAAATGGATTTCTGATCCAGTCATAGTCTTGTATTTCAATATTTGGGAAGTAGTGATGAATTTTCTCTCCAAGCATTGTTAAATGGTCAACAATTAGCGAGCTGATATCACATTTTAGTTCACAGTCTGCAGTTTTATAAAACATTTCAAAATTTCCTTCTTTCACTTTCCTTTTCCAAATTTCTATCTTGTCTCTCATAGCACAAATTTTATCCACCATCTTGATTCATCTCTTTCTTTGCTAAAGCTGTGAAACATTTTGTTGAACCAACCATTGAAGGAGCGCCATATGTGCATATTCCTACATAAGTTAACCATAGCAAATTATTTTCCTTCATGAAGCAATCTATTGTTTTAAATATATCTTCACCTCTAGTTTTCATTGGAAGCTCTAGACAACACAAGAATTGCTCAATAATTCTGTTAGTATGAATGAAACGTATAAAAACGAGTAATTGCGTTAACTCACTGACATCTCTTGATTCATCTCCTTTTCCTTGCATACTGGTGTTTATTTTATTCAAGTGTTCAAATATGTCAGCAAGATATGCCAATTTTGTGCAGCATAATTTGTTTTGAATTATATCGCAGAATTCATTTTGTTGATTTTCCTCAAAAAGTTTAAGCATCATTTCCCATGATATAAACGACAAAGCACTCGACCTGTCGACAGCCAACGAACTTCTGAATGTAGTATAAGTTTTTTAAATTTTGTCCCCATATCTTCACAAATTTTAGCAAATAATCTTGATTTAAGAGGTCTACTTTTAATGTAATTGACCATTTGAACAACTTTGTCCATAACCTTTTTTAATTCATTACCAGTGGTTTGTGAGACTAGTGCTTCGCGATGTAAAAAGCAATGAGTAATTATAATATTTTCATTCTCTTTCTTTGTTAAAGCTGTGAAACCTTTTGTTGAACCAACCATTGAAGGAGCGCCATATGTGCATATTCCTACATAAGTTAACCATAGCAAAATATTTTCCTTCATGAAGCAATCTATTGTTTTAAATATATCTTCACCTCTAGTTTTCATTGGAAGCTCTAGACAACACAAGAATTGCTCAATAATTCTGTTAGTATGAATGAAACGTATAAAAACGAGTAATTGCGTTAACTCACTGACATCTCTTGATTCATCTAACTGCAATGTAAAAATCATATCGTCTTGAAAAATATCTTTTATATGCAGCTTAATGTCAGCAGACAACTTTTGAATATGTCTTCCAATCGTGTAATCTGCCAAAGGGATTTTATTAACTTCTATCTCAAATTCGGACCCAAACATTGTTCAAACAATAGCACAGCAAGATTCCAACAGTGTGGCTCCTTGTTTTTGGCAATTATTTGAGCAACCAAGTAACTTTCCTTTTGAGCTTTCTCTGATGTCTTCATTCTTTTGGTGAATGTATAGACTGCTTCTTTATAGATTTTGAAAGTTTGATAAAGTATTCTACTGACTTTTCTGACAAATGACTGTGTTTTGAGGTAAAATGGCGCTTTAATTTGTTTGGTACCATACTTTCATTTGCAAGTATCACCCCACAAACTAAACAACTGAGGACAAGGATGGTTTTCATTACCAGAAAATGTGAACCCCAATTTCATATAATCTTTATTGTATAAACGAGGCGTGGAAAATTTTCCTTTACACTTCTTCCGTATTAATGCAGATCGTTCAACAGTTGATTCTTGTGTAGTTTCCTCTATAGTCGATACATTTTGTTCATAACAAACTTCACCTTCAGCTTTTCTTTTATTAATTAGAAACTTATCCATTTTACAGGTAATTCAAGACCAATTTGATAAATAAAACTGTGCGAATTTATTGTAAAGCTTTAACAGTAACTAAACATAAAATAAAAGCACCAGCTCTTCATTTATTCATGTTGCAGTTAGAATAAACATCAATAATAATATTTGTATGAATAAGTGGGACGCTTTATTTTTATTGGTCGAACGATAATGAAACCAAGCAACTACTACGTGATAAAACCACAGGGATGAATTCGGCTGCATTTATTCTCCATTATTTATCAAAATATATTGATATGAAATGTTCTTAAAGGTTAAAAATAATTAAAAGATAGTTTGTATATATAATTTTGAAAGTGAAATTTAAATTCTAGAATGTAAAACATCTTGCAATTACATTCTATTTAAAGTAAAGTATTTAGGGGACTCCTTACTGCGGCTTTGCACAATTTAGCTTCTGTTTATATTTACTGTCACTCATACTTGAATGAACTGTAGAAAACCCCAACGAAAACGAAACTGATAGTGATGGTTGCATGCAAGTTGGTATAGACTTGGGGAGGGGGTTCCGAGCGGCTGACCAAATAGATTCTTTAATAGTGCTAACTGAAAGTCATATCGGTACTTTGCGAAATGGATTCTGCTGTGGAAATTTTCAACAATTATTCTGTTTAACACTTTATGTTCGCACGACACACCTTCACACTGCAGCCGACACACTAACGTGTCGCAACACATAGTTTAGAAATCTCTGCCGTAAGGATATGTGCTTTACATTATGGGATACTAAGGCAAGTGATGTGAAGTCATTATCTTCTCTGTATGAGTTGTCCAGTCCTGAAAATGCTTCAGGCACAAACTTTGCTTACACTTGGATAAAGGATTAAACCAAGAGTATAATTTCTTGGCATCTTTAATTTATAGTATAACTAAGTGGAAAAACTTCCAACAACTTACATATTCTGTTGGCAAAACCTATATTTAATTTGCGATCTTCACTAAAAATTGTGCCTAAATTGAAATTTTTTTTGCTCTGTAGGCTCTCCACTGAGCATAGAGATGTTTTTATATTCCTGCATATTTTCTACATTCTTTTGCCTTCTCTTATTCACTTTGTTTAATTACTCAGCCCTTTACTCCCTACTGGCATAGGAGGATGAAATAAGCTGACTACCATAGCATTTTTCATGAATCAAAACATCATCTGCATTCTACCTTTTATCATGTAATTACCCTCTTTTGCTGTTAATCCCTTAATGGTAATTATAGATTCATTTCCTAACAATTAACGAATTATCTGTATCGGGGTGACCTTTGAGATACTTGAAGTCTACAGTTTTTCTTGGAATTTCCCTCACTCTCCTTTGACACATTTGACCATTTTACTACACAATTTATTTATTGCATCTCTTCTCAAAAATAAAAATGAATTTCACATGTGTGAAAATAAATAATTATCCAATAAATTCAATGAGCATTAGCCTGATTGAATTTATTGAGGTAGTAATAAATTTGCTGTCTTTTATTCTTCAGATCAGTGCAATGGAACAAGAAAATTTATTTTCTTTAATTTGATTTGCACTGAAAATCATTGTTAAATATTTATAAATGTTTTCAAAAAACATTTGTTTAAAGTATTTGTTTAATTTGACAGTGGTAATGAAGGCATGACAGCAAACTATGTGACATGGTCCAGGCACACTCCAGGACAAAACAGTGATGTGGCCAGTCACCGTGGAAGAGACAGGAACCTCACCACATAACCTTCCATAGTAAACCATGAAACTATGTTGGATTTAAGCAATAGAGACAAGGTTGGACCCTCTGCAACTTTTGTATCTTGTAAACATTACAGGGAAGAAGAGAAAGGAACTCAGGAACGTAAGATGGATACTGTGAAAATAGCATATGACAAAGATATCTTAAACCCCCCAGGGAGGGTATCTCCTGATCCTTCATGTCTGAAAACCAAGAATTTTCTCTTAAGGCTTGCAACTTGGAATGTAAGGACCTTATATGAAGCTGGGAAGTTAGATAAACTTATACAAGAACTTGAAGCAATGAAAATAGACATTGCTGGTATCAGTGAAGTCAAATGGACTAATAGTGGAAAAAGAAACAGAAAGAGCCATTCAATTATATACTCATGTGGAGACAGTCATAGGAATGGAGTAGCATTTGCACTAAAAAATAAGATTGCACAATCCTTACTTGGATTTTGGCCCATAAGAGACAGGATAATTGCATTAAAAATTACAGCTCAACCTTTTAATATTTTTATTGCCCAAATATATGCACCTACTTCTGATTACCCAGATGAAGATGTAGAATGTTTCTATGAAGGCATTCAAAATGCACTTAACAACGCTAAATCAGATGAGACAACTATCGTTATGGGAGATCTAAATGCTAAAGTTGGCTCAGAAAAGATCTCTTCCTGCATGGGAAAGCCTGGGACAGAGAAATCAAACAGAAGAAAGATTAATACAGTTCTGTGAAGAAAACTGTAATAGGAAATATTTTATTTAGCCACTCTCCTAGAAGACTTTACACATGGAAAAGTCCTGGAGACTGCTGGACCAGATTGATTATTATAATGATTAAAAAAGATTTTGGAATAACATCTTACAAGCCAAAGTATGCACGGTTTGATATTAGATCAGACCACAACCCTTTGGTCATCACAGCAGCAGCAATAAAATTAAAGAAAACATTGGCTCCCTTAAAAATCAAGAAATACAAGATAAATTTTTAAAGGAACTGGCACAATCCACTGCTGTTAATGCTGTTAATGTTCCTGATCCCACCAAGTATCCTTACCCTAAACATGAGATTGAGGATAGATGGCAGAAATTTAAAGAGGGGCATAAAAAAGGCACTAAAACAAACAGTTCCCAAATTTGAGAAGTAAATGAGTAAACCCTAGATGAATAACAAGATACTGAAAAGGATGGAGGAAAGAAAGAAACACAACAATTGTCCTGAATACAAGAACTTAAACAAGGAGAACAGGAAAGAATGCAGGATTGCAAAAGAACTATGGCTCAACAACAAATGCAAGGAAATTGAACTTCTGGACAAAAAGCAACCAGAGAACTTCATGAAAAAGTTAGGGAGCTTACCAGCAAATCTTGCAAAAGGGTAGGCTCTCATTGCATTGAAGATACCAGTGGAAACATCTTAATGGAGAAAGACAAAATAAGGGATAAATAGGTAAAGTATTCAAAGGAACTCTGCAATCATGATAGAATACATAAGCCAATGCAAGAAGATTTGGAGGGGCATACTATTCTTACCTGGGAAGTAACAAATGCCATTAGGAAACTGAGACCAGAAAAGCTCCAGCAATGAATAGAATTATGGCAGAATATCTAAAGGCTTTAGATGATAAGGCTATAAGATCACTGACATGTAACAAAATATACGAAACTGGACACCTGCCAAAAGATTTTCAGCACTCAACATTCCTACCAATACCTAAAAAAAGAAAAAGACAATCAAATGTGAAGAGTACAGAACAATCAGTTAAATAGGAAAAGTTATGTTATATATCATCCTAGAAAGAAATAAACATAAAATCAAAATGGAAATTAATGAAACACAATCTGGTTTTCAGGAAAATAAAGGAACTAGGGAAGGACTCTTCAACATTAGAACTATTATAGAAAGATATCTGGAGAAGCAGAAAGAAGTCTACTTATGTTTTATTGACTACACAAGGCCTTTGACAATATACAACATGAACAACTAATTAAATGCATCAGAAATTTAGGAGTAGATGGTAAAATACCAGATTACTGATAAATCTATATTGGGAGCAAATTGCCTCAATAAAAATATCAGGAGAAATCTTGGAGGAATTCCCAGTAAAGAAGGGTTTCAGACAGGGCTGTGTTCTTTTTTCCTACATTGTTTAACGTCTATACTGAAAATATCTTCCAGTAATTAGAAGAATTTAAAGGAGGCACGAATATAAACAACTTAAGATATGCAGACGATACAGTACTGCTAGGTGAAAATAACCTACTAGAAGAGACGCTGAAGCTAAGTGAAAATTGTGGACTTAATTTAAACTTCAAAAAAAACTAAAACCATGCTGGTAACAAGAGAAAAATGGAAAATACCCAATATAAATATTAAGATCAGAGGAAATACTTTAGATCAAGTAGATAGTTATATATATTTGGGTCAAATAATTACAGAGAATGGAAAGTGTGATAAGGAAATATTAAGAAGAATAGAAATTGCTAGATAAACCTTCATTAGCATGAAAAACATTCTGACCTGAAGGGAAATTCACACAAAAATAACAATTAGGATGTCCAAATGCTATGTATGGTCAACACCACTATATGGAACAGAAACCTGGACAATATCAAAATATTGTGAAAATAAACTAAAAGCCTTTGAGATGTGGATCCTCAGAAGAATTCTTAGAGTCCCATGGACTGCCAAAAAAACTAATTTAGAAATGTTAGAGATGACTGGAGAAGATAGGAATCTGTTGAAAACCATTAAGAATATTAAGATCAGAGGAAATACTTTAGATCAAGTAGATAGTTATATATATTTGGGTCAAATAATTGCAGAGAATGGAAAGTGTGATAAGGAAATATTAAGAAGAATAGAAATTGCTAGATAAACCTTCATTAGCATGAAAAACATTCTGACCTGAAGGGAAATTCACACAAAAATAACAATTAGGCTAAATGCTATGTATGGTCAACACCACTATATGGAACAGAAACCTGGACAATATCAAAATATTGTGAAAATAAACTAAAAGCCTTTGAGATGTGGATCCTCAGAAGAATTCTTAGAGTCCCATGGACTGCCAAAAAAACTAATTTAGAACAAAAGAACTAATTTAAACTAAAAGCCTTTGAGATGTGGATCCTCAGAAGAATTCTTAGAGTTCCATGGACTGCCAAAAAAACTAATTTAGAAATGTTAGAGATGACTGGAGAAGATAGAAATCTGTTGAAAACCATTAAGAAAAGGAAAACGACCTACCTTGGCCACATACTAAGGCATGAATCCCCACAGAAACACTTCTAGAAGGAAAAAGAAGAAGAGGAAGACAAAGAACAGATTGGACGACAAATATTAAGGACTGGACCTTTTTGTCCTATGAAGAATGCAAAAGAGAAGCACAACACCGTACATGGTGGAATCTCATGGTAGTAAACCTCCTGGAAGGAGATGACATCTGACAAGACATATTCAGGGAATAGAAGTAGCTATGATATAGGGAGCTGGTCAGTGAGACTTATTTGTGCTCATGCTCTCACAGAACGTTCTAATAAGTAGCAGTGAGGAATTTTTTTTAGGCATTAGAGAAGACAGCTGACACAATGAGAAAGGAAAAGTTGGTCTTTGTTGGAGACCTGAACAGTAGAGTAGGAAATGATTGTCAGACATACAAAAGTATTTTGGGAAAATTTGATAAAAAGAGCAAAGTTAATAATAATGGCAAATACCTACTAGATTTCTGCTCAGAACATGCACTAGTTATTACTCACACTCTGTGCCAACATAAACATTTTTCTAAATTGGCATGGAAGGAAGATGCAAGGATAAGAAAAGTCTCATTGGTTACACTGGCCAACAAAAAAAAATTTTTTTTCCTGCTGATTATGATCTGACACTTGTTTTTTACTAATTTGGGTGCGCTGATTTGAAATATCAAACCCATTTTTCTCTATCACGTCAGGTTTTTCCTCTATGGCATTTTATTTTTGCTAATTTGTAAGTTTTTGATAGTTTTAAGGAGGCAGTACTATTTAGAGAATCAAAAAAATCAATTTTTTAATATTATTTTCTGAAAGTATGTACTTTTAAAAATCTGTTCCTAACTTTTTATCTAGAAATTCGAAAAATTCCCGAGGATATAGCCTATTATTCAAAGTGGTGCGCAGATCAGAATCGGAGCGCTCACCGCTCTCGCTTGTTAGTAAACGAATAAATGCATAAGAACCTGCAACGGCACGTACTGGTGCTTTGAATGCGAGAGAGGCCGATAATTGACCTAATACATGTAGGTGATGAAAAGTAGGCGATGACAACTGATGACAAATGAATGCTATATGCGTCATAGCGGACAAAGAACGATCGAAATCAGTCAATCGTTAATCGTTCATGAAAGTATGATGAGCGCTTATAACGTTTCAATAAAGTCACTTGTTTTTTTTTGTCTTGTTAATTGCATGTTAGTCGGCAGTGAAGAAAATACATCATGTCTACTACTCGAAATTGTGTCAAGAGTGTAGATTCCTTCTGCTACATTTGTGGCAGCTTTACTGTTCCCAGTCAAAGGACAAATATCACTGATTTTGTTAAGAAAGTGTACTTTGCATACTTTGACTTAAAAATTGCAGATCAGGACAAGTCATGGACTCCAAATAAAGTGTGTAAGTCATGTGTAGAAAAACGCCAAAAATTAGCTTTTGGCATTCCACTGATTTGGCATGAACCGAAAAATCACGTAGACGATTGCTATTTTTGTTTAGTTCAGACTTCTGGTTATAATAAGAAGAATAAGAAAAAATTGTGTATCCAAATCTCGACTCAGCAATTCGGCCAGTTGCTCATTCCAATGAAATAGCCATGCCAATTTATAAAGGACGTTTACTAACAAGCGAGAGCGGTGAGCGCTCCGATTCTGATCTGCGGACCGCTTTGAATAATAAGCTATATCTTCGGGAATTTTTCAAATTTCTTGATAAATAGTTAGGAACAGATTTTTAAAAGTACATACTTTCAGAAAATAATATTAAAAAATCGATTTTTTGATTCTCTGAATAGTACTGCCTCCTTAAAACTATCAAAAACTTACAAATTAACAAAAAGAAAATGCCATAGAGGAAAAACCTGATGTGATAGAGAAAAATGGGTTTGATATTTGAAATCAGCGTGCCCAAATTAGTAAAAAAACAAGTCTCATATAAAAGTCAGCAAAAATTGTGTTGGCAAGTGTTATGTTATTGTTGACAGAGATGTTTTCCTACTGTTCCAGACACAACAGTGTACAGAGGATTTAAAAAAAGGAAGTGATTACCATCTAGTATTAAGGAGGATAATTGAACTCCATATTGAAAAGAAGAGTGTGTAAAAAAAGTTTTGAAACAAATTAAAGTTGGTTAGCTATTACATGTCAACTGTAGACTCAGATGCACCAACATGATACGAGCAAAACTGAAACAGTTTGAAAACAACAACCACACTTTGGAAATTCACTGGCAAACCCTAAAGAAAACTTTGATTTAGTGGGAAAGTAATCTGCAGAGATATAAAAATCAGAACCCAGTGGTGGTCTCAGGAAGTTAAAGAGGCAGTGAAGGAAAAGAAGAATGCATATCAAAAGTTCCTGGTTATAATCCACCTTTTGCTCTTAGAGAATACAGAGACAAATCTAAGAAAATTAAACGCCGTGTAAAACTAACTAAGCAAGACACTTTGGTAAGAACATAGAAAATAAATATCAGGAAGGTGGCAAAATATTCTGAAGACTGTTGGAAAAGCTCAGAAATGGAGGAAAGAGTGCTCTAAAAGAAATTAGAGATGATAAAGAGCACAGGAAAATGAGAAAAACAGGAAAGAGATATTCTTGATGTATGGAGTAATTACTTTGAAAGATTGCTAAATGAAACAAGCAGTGGCATGGAGATAGAAAGCACTGAACAGGAATGTTATCTGGAATATATATCTATACTTCAAGAAGAAAAAGCTATCACAAACCTGAAATGTGGGTAGTCAACTGGAGTAGATAATATTCTACCAGAAATGATAAATTTTGAGTTATAAAAGTTTTACAGTGGCTACACTGCATAATTCAGAGGGCCTGGTCAGAGGATCGAATTCCAGATAATTGGAGTAGAGCAGCACACATAGTACCCATCTATAAAAAAAGAGAATAAACCTGAATGTGAGAATTAGAGGAATTTCTCTACTTAGTGTTTCTGGTAAGATTTATGCAAGTGCATTTAAGAAATGACTAAGAAAAATTGTGGAGGAGAAGTTTGGAGACAAATAAGCCGTGTTCAGGCTAAACAAAGTTTGTCAAGATCAGATTATCATTTTAAGACAAATAGTTGAGAAAACTTGGAAATATAACAGCAATTTGAATTTAATTTTTGATCTGGAAAAGGCATATGACAAGAGGAAAGCTCTTCAAAACACTATAGTTATATGGTGTAAATGGGACATCATATCGAACAACAGTCTCGATTTCAGTTGTAAATCAGCAATTAGAATTGAAGGATACACAGGTAGATGGTTTGATATTAAGTCAGGTACATCCTTCTTGTGCACCTGAATTACATTATCTTTACTCTTATTCATTTAGCTATATGGATCACATTGTGAAGGCAAGTGGTATTAAATGTGTTATGAAAATTGGAGATGTTAATCTTCAGCTCTTTGTTTTATGCAGATGATGTTGTTATACTCTTAAATAAATCTAGGGACAAGTCTACAGGAGTCCCTGACCAAATTGAATAACTGCTATGATAAATTTGATATGATAATCAGCATTAAAAAGACGAAGACAGTGAAAATAAATAAACATTGAATACATTAACTGCATCCTGAAATATAGAACAAGTAAGACATTTTAGTTATTTAGGACTTTACAAAAAAATTATTTAGACAATTTTTTTGTAAAGTTGGCAAATTTGAAAATAGACAGCAGAATTTTCAAGCTGGTATAGTAGGAAATCAATTGAACAAATTTATATGGATTAAGAGAGAGATTAGTTGAAACACTAAACTAGCTGTATACAAGATATTGTTCTAACCAAATTTATCTTATGAATCTGAGAGCTGAGTTAGAAATAAAATTCTTGATCAACAACTGGAGACCACAGATATTGAGAGTCTTATGAATGATTACAGTACTGAACAGATGGCATCAATTTCAGTATCATATTAAAAACAAGGATATTAGGATAGAACTAGACATTAATAGCATTCAGGAATGTGCTAGCAGAGCTAATCTCAGGTGGTATGGTCACTTAAATAGAATGGGAGAGGAAAGATTAGCAAACAAGTGTTCTCTGCCAGGTGGTTGGTAAAAGACTTAGAGAAAGACCAAGATATAAGTGGATTGATACAGTAAAAAGTGCCTTAGAAAACAGAAATATAACATCTGATAATATTGGGATGTTGACAGATAAAAGGTAATTTGGAGGAAAATTGTTGGTAGGAAGTTAGTAATGATATAACTGTTCGTGTACTGCCAGCATAAGATCCTGTACTCCCCCTCCACTCCCAAGGGTGTATGACAGGTATTTCATGCTGATGATAATGATATTTATGGAAATAAATATGAACTTTGTGTTCTTCCCTTGTGACCATTATATTGATCATAATGCTTCACTTTTAGAAATAGGTTGCTCTGTTTTCATGAACAATGAATTATGTTAAATTGCATTACTTGCTTTCTGATTGTAAGACTTCTTTTAAATATTGAAAATTTATATCCAGTGATATTTCAGCAGGAACTCCTTTTATATAAGTTCTCTCCAATTCGTTTGGAGTTCTTTTATTCTGTCATTTATTGCTTGTATTTGTAATTCTTTCCTGATTTCATATTCTGTCTATTCTTGTATATTCTTTTACTGCTCTAAGAAATCTCATTTCAGCTGCTTGTATTTTACTTTCAACCTTTTTGTCTCTATCCATCTTTCTGACACATATAATATTCGTACTATCATCAGTTTGCAAAATTTTGTGTTTCCTTCCTTGTTATGCCTTTTTTGTTATTAGTCTATTTACACAGTTTTCAAGCAGATTGCTTGAAAACTGTGTAAATTATTGTGTATATCAAATGTTATGTCATATCCTAAATATTTAAAATGTGTTAAGGTTTTATATTATGACTTGGTTTTATTATTTTCATTTTATATTTAGTGACTATTTTTGATCATATAGAATATTTACCCAGAATGCCATAGTTTTATTTAATTAGATTTGTAAATTGTATTGACTAGTTAATTGCTGTAGAAGCCAAACGGATCTCTGTAGATTGTTTTCTGATTTTTGTATAATTATTTGATCATCTGCAAAAAAAAGTATTTACTATATTGTGATTTATATTCCTGGCTTTGCTGCAGATTTTCACTTTCTTATTAGATTATCTACATATATATATTAAATAAGGTATGAGAAAGGCTACATCCCTTTCTAATTCCCTGATTAGTTTATATTTCTTCTGCTTTGCATTCATTGATATTTATAATTGCAGTTGTATTGTTACACAGGCTCTTAATTGTATTTAGTAACTGTTTTTGATAGCCCAGATCTTCTATTATATTCCATGATTTCTTTCCTGTTAACTCAGTCAAAGGCTTTACATAATCTATGAATGCTAGATGAGTCATAAATTAAATTTTCCTCTTTTTTTTCTTTGAGTATTTTTAGTGTGAATATATCATTGCAACTTCTGCCATTCCTAAATCCAGCCTCTAATAACAAGTGGGAAGTCTTTAGTTTAAAATTTTACTGTGTAATTTATATGCTATATTTAATTAACTAATACCTCTGTTTTCAAAAGCTTCTGTTTCCCTTCTTAAAAACGGATATTATTTTAGCCTTTTTCCATTCTTGGGATATAGGTTGAGGAAACTTATTTTAGAAGAGATATCACTATACTTAATTAACTCTGAGATGATTCCATCTGTTCCTGCTGCTTTTCTAGTTTTTGTTGATAAAGCTTCTTCCAATTCCATCATCTCAAATAAGTATATTCTTGTATTACTTACATTGTGTTCTATTTCTTTATTACTATGGGATGGATGTATCATAGTTTGTAATGCTCTATCCATTCTTTTGAGATTTCAGAAATTTCTGCTATATCTTTTTCTGATTTAACTATAGAGTAATGTATAAACAGTAAATACCTTTTTTATTATATAAATATTTAATTTAAATTTAATGTTTTATTAATTTATAAGTAATTTTTTTTTATTTATTTTATTTTAGAACCCTGAAAACTCAAAATAGTCACGTGTTGCTTGTTTTATGATTGAATCTCCATACCAAATATCCTTATTATTATAGTTGATTTTACCCACTGGATTATCCCAGTTACATGAAATATTAATGATTCATTGCTTGTTTGTTTCTCCTTTTGGTGCTCACCCTTCTTGTCCTTTCGATGCCTGTATAATCACTTTTCCAACTTTTTCCAATTCCCTCATTACCAATCTAACAATTTGCTTTAGTCTGGATATTTCTAAAGTTAATTGATACTCAGTATCCTTATTAGTTTCTAAAATGGCATGATACTGTGCATTGTGACAAGTCACTTTGTCTTTGCTGCTCTGTGGTTCTTGCAAGGTAATGACACCATTTTATATTATTTTAATATTGTATTCCAACAATATATGAAATATATTAAATACTATACATACATGAAAACCAGCAGTAATATTACTAATATTACTCTAAAAATACTAATTATTATAAGAAAATAAAATTAAAATAGAAGGAAAGTCACTAATTTCAGAAGAGTTTTAAACACGCCAACCCATTCACACTATATAGCCTCCAGTTTTTTTGTAAAAAAAAAAGAATATAGAATAATTATGACAAACATAGATGTTTACTTATATTACCACTGAGTTTTTTAGATGTTGATAAGCTCTTTATTCAGTCACAGCTCGTTTTATCCCCATCACTCGAATTTATTTTTTCAAATGGATGAAAAATGAGTTATCTATATGTAATAACTCTTAACAGTACATTTCATTCTAATTTATTATATTGTGCATTCATTTTTATTGTGACTTATATTGGCACTGTGGTTTTATAGTTAATGAATAGTTGCTTTCATTGTGATAAGATCTCATCCTGATATGGGATGTGGGCTTCAGTTATGAAATAATTTTAATTGTGAAATTATCCTTGTAGAAACTACTAAATGAATAGATATTGTGGTTTCATATGTATGTAGTAGAATCTGTTAATTTGCACCATTGATTATAGAAGTATAGGGATAGGTGAACTTTCACAGTTCACTCAATTTTTCACTGTAATCAGCTGTTTTAAAGTCTGGGTTAAATCCCCAGTAATGTGGATATCTGAGATAAAGAAAATTCACTAATATATTGAATGTTAGCTGCATTCAGTAGGTTTTCTTGCTCTTATATTGAGATTTCTCTCCCCCCCCTCTCTCTCTCTCTCTCTCTCTCAAGGTTATAACGTTTCTTTCATTAGAACTAGGTTACGTAGGTAACCTAGTTCTAACTAATTACTAAATTTTCAATTAATAATATTTGATAATTCATTATATTTAAAAAATGTAATGTGTTAATTAAAAAAAGTGTTCATTTTTGAGAAAAAAATGTAATTTAAATTTAAATAATTTACTTCTTTTGGAAATGAATGATTTTATAAAGTATGTTATTGAAATTTTCAAATTGTTTATGATCAAATGGTTTATGCCATTAGTTTAGTGTGTTTATACAATAGTGACTCTCATAAAAAAATAAATAAATAAATAAAAACTTTCAAATAAAGGGGTAGACTCCCCCAAGCCCCCCCTTCCTCTTCACAGGAACAAAACTTCCATAATGTCTTACACTTTTTAGATGAGCACATTTAATTATTATTACTATATATATACACATATATATCGTATGAAAAATAATCTTAACATATTTTTATTTCTTCAGGTTTGAATTTCCTGAAAAATTGAATTTAGAACAGTTTCTTCAAGAAGGAGAATCAACCCCTGCTAACTATCTTTTACATGCTGTATTGGTGCATAGTGGAGATAATCACGGAGGGCATTATGTAGTTTTCATTAATCCTAAAGGAGATGGCAAGGTAAAGAGAACTGAAAAGCTAATAAAATAATTTATGAAAATGAAATATTTCCATTTTATAATGAAATTTTTAGAAGTTCTAATCATGAAACGTTTTTGTTTTAACTTCAGTTGCTTTATAATTTATCATCATCATCAAATTCCTGCTATCTACCCTCAAGGGGTGTACAGGATATGATAGTACTACATGAAAAAAATTACATCATTATTAATTTCCTATCTACAATTTTCCTCCAAATCAGTCTGTTACTTGTCAAGACTCCAACATTATCAGATCTTATATTTCTATCGTCTAAGGCACTTTGTACCATATCAATCGACCTATATCTTGGTCTTCCTCTGTATCATTTTGCTGCCAACCTGGCAGAGAACACTTGTTTTGCTAATCTTTCCTCGCCCATTCTGTTTAAGTGACCATACCACCTTAGATTACCTCTGTTAATGCATTCCTGGATGCTGACAATGTCAAGTTCTTTCCTAATATCCTCGTTTTTTATATGATATTGCCATTGATGCCATCTGTTCACGCGTATAATCTTTCTCAGGACTCTCATATCTGTGGTCTCTAGTCTTTGGTCAAGTGTTTCACTTCTGACCCAGCTCTCAGATCCATAAGTTAAAACTGGTTTGAACACTATCTTGTATACAGCTAATTTAGTGTTCCTACTAATTTCTCTCGGGGTGCTTAAGGGTCAAAGCTGTATAACTGAGAGGAGACCTCCACATAGCTTTTAAAGGAATTCGGAGAACCGACCAGGGCTTCTGGCCTAATGTCCAATCCTCACCATCTCGTGGTGCACCCTGTTGGGTATCTACTTGGATACTGAACGGACGAGGATCGGCTGGCAATTTGGGATTTAGCCGACCAAATTGTATTCTTATTGGTTAAACCAAAATATAGAATGATGGTACAACATGACAAAATTTCATGCCGCTGGGACGTCGCCTGGTTAAACAAGGCCCCATTGTTTTCGCCAGGGAACCAGGGCGAACAGCGAAATGTCAGCTACTGGAACAAATCTGAAAATAAACCCCAACTCAACATCACCAGAGTTAAAGATCGGTACTATCAACGTAAGAAGCCTGAATGGCAAAGAAATGGAGCTAGCTGAGGAATTAGATAAGTACCAGATCGACATAATAGGAGTGACTGAAACAAAAAAGACCAAAATTGGTGAGATCTTTCTGAGCAATAAATACAGAATGTTATATTCAGGCAATGACAATCAAGGAAAAGAAGGAGTAGCCATAGTATTCAACACAAAATACGAGGCTAATCTTCTTGAATGGCAGTCAGTCTCAAGTAGAGTAATGTGGGCAAATACGAGAATGGGGAACTGGACAATGAGACTTATTTGTGCCTATGGTCCCACAGAAGGTTCTACTAAGGTAGAAGTGGAGGAATTTTTTGAGGCTTTAGTAAAAGCAACTGACACAATGAAAAATGAAGAGTTGGTCCTTGTTGGGGATCTAAATAGCAGAGTAGGAAATGATTGTGAGACATACAAAAATATTTTGGGAAAATTTGGAGAAAAGAGAAAAGCTAATAATAATGGCAAATATCTGTTGGATTTCTGCTCAGGACATGGACTGATTATTACTAACACCACGTTCCAACATAAAAATGTGCACAAATTCACATGGAGAGAAGAGGCTAGGAATAAGAAAAGTCTCATTGACTATGTTATTGTTGATAGTGATGTTTTCTCCCTGGTGCAGGACACCAGAGTGTACAGAGGATTTGAAATTGGAAGTGATCACTATTTAGTCTTGAGCAGGATAAAATTGAATTTCATATTGAAAAGAATAACATGTAAGAAAGTTTTAAAGCGAATAAAAGTTGAGCAGCTCTTAGATGTGAGCTGTAGACTAAAATACACAAAGATTATTGAAGAAAAAATGAAAGAGTTTGAGAACAGGAATCAAACCTTGGAGATTCAGTGGCAAACTCTGAAGAAAAAGTGATTGATTCTGCCAGAGAGGCATGCGGTGAGGTTGTCTGTAAGGATAAAAAAATCAGAACTCCTTGGTGGGCACAGGACGTTAAAGAGGCAGTGAAGGAAAAGAAAAATGCATATCAAAAGTTCCTCTCAAATAAGTCAGCTTTTACTCTTAGAGAATATAGAGACAAATGTAAGAAAGCTAAACAGTGTGTAAAACTAGCTAAACCAAAGTCATGGGATGACTTTGGCAAGAATATAGACAATAAATATCAAGAAGCTGGCAAAATATTCTGGAGGTTGTTGAAGAAGCCTAGGAATGGAGGAAAGAGTGCTATAAAAGAAATTAGAGATGATAAAGGTGACATGAAAACGGGAGAAAAAGATATCCTTGAAGTATGGTGTAATTACTTCGAAAAACTGCTAAATGAAACAAGCAGTGATGACAGCACATTTTTAAAAAGCACTGACCAGGCATGCAGTCAAGAATACATATCCATACTTGAAGTAGAAAAAGCCATCAAAGGCTTGAAATGTGGAAAGGCAGCAGGAGTAGATGATATCCGACCAGAAATGCTGAAGTATGGTGGTATAAGAGTCTTACAGTGGCTGCACTGCATATTTCAGAAAGCCTGGACAGAGGGACGAATTCCCGATGATTGGAGTAGAGCTCTCATAGTACCCATATATAAAAAGGGAAATAAGACTGAATGTGAGAATTACAGAGGTATTTCCCTACTGAGTGTTCCTGGCAAGATCTATGCAAGTATACTTGAGAAACGGTTGGGAAGAATTGTGGAAGAAAAGCTTGGTGAAGAACAAGCTGGATTCAGGCCAAATAGAGGCTGCCAGGATCAGATCTTCACTTTACGACAAATAGTCTAGAAAGCATGGGAATATAACAAAGATCTGTATTTAAGTTTTGTCGATCTGGAATAGGCATATGACAAGGTGCCAAGAGAGAAGCTATTCAGTACGCTGCAGTTATATGGTGTCAGTGGGGCATTATATCAAGCAATACTTCGTCTTTATTTGAGTTGTAAGTCAGCAGTTAGAATTGAAGGAAGTACAGGAAGATGGTTTAATGTTAAATCTGGTGTGAGACAAGGATGTACATTATCCCCTCTGTTATTCTTTATCTATATGAATCACATTATGAAGGAAAGTGGTATTAAACATGATGTCAAAATTGGAGATGTTAATGTCAGCTCTTTGCTTTATGCGGATGATGTTATACTTCTAAATAAATCTGCTACAAGTCTGCAAGATTCTCTGACTAAATTGAATAGCTCTTGTAATAGATATGGTATGAAGGTCAGCAATAAAAAGACAAAGACAATGAAAATAGGCAGAATCATTGAAAATGTCAAACTGTGTTGTGAATGGAGAACCTGTGGAACAAGTAAAATATTTCAGCTATTTAGGCACGATTTTTAGTGAAGATGGTAAATTAAATATAGAAATAGACAACAGAATCAGCAAAGCTGGTATTTTAGTCTACAGTTCACATCTGAGAGCTGCTCAACTTTTATTCGCTTTAAAACTTTCTTACATGTTATTCTTTTCAATATGAAATTCAATTTTATCTTGCTCAAGACTAGATAGTGATCACTTCCAATTTCAAATCCTCTGTACACTCTGGTGTCCTGTACCAGGGAGAAAACATCACTATCAACAATAACATAGTCAATGAGACTTTTCTTATTCCTAGCCTCTTCTCTCCATGTGAATTTGTGCACATTTTTATGTTGGAAATGGTGTTAGTAATAACCAGTCCATGTCCTCAGCAGAAATCCAACAGATATTTGCCATTATTATTAGCTTTGCTCTTTTCTCCAAATTTTCCCAAAATATTTTTGTATGTCTCACAATCATTTCCTACTCTGCTATTTAGATCCCCAACAAGGACCAGCTTTTCCTTTTTCATTGTGTCAGTTGCTTTTTCTAATGCCTCAAAAGGTTCTTCCACTTCTACCTTAGTAGAACCTTCTGTGGGACCATAGGCACAAATAAGTCCCATTGTCCAGTTCCCCATTCTCATATTTGCCCACATTACTCTACTTGAGACTGCTTCCATTCCAGAAGATTAGCCTCGTATTTTGTTTTGAATACTATGGCTACTCCTTCTTTTCCTTGATTGTCATTGCCGGAATATAACATTTTGTATTTATTGCTCAGAAAGATCTCACCAGTTTTGGTCTTTTTTGTTTCAGTTACCCCTATTATGTCGATCTGGTACTTATCTAATTCCTCAGCTTGCTCCATTTCTTTGCCATTCAGGCTTCTTACGTTGATAGTACCGATCTTTAACTCTGGTGATGTTGAGTTGGGGTTTGTTTTCAGATTTGTTCCAGTAGCTGACTTTTCGCTGTTCGCCCTTTTTCCCTGGCAAAAAGCAATGGGGGCCTTGTTTAACCGGGCGATGCCCAAGCCAGCATGAAATTTTGTTATGTTGTACCATCATTTTTTATTTTGGTTTAACCAATAATAATACAATTTGGTCGGCTAAATCCCAAATTTCCAGCCCATCCTCGTTCATTCAGCATCAAAGTAGATACCCCACAGGGTGCACCACGAGAAGGTGAGGATTGGACATTAGGTCAGAAGCCCTGTTCGGTTCTCTGCATTCCTTTAAAGGCTATGTGGAGGTCTCCTCTCAGTTATAAAGCTTTGACCCTTAAGCACCCCTATAAGTCTTTCAAAGAGTTTATAACAACAGCTGAGGAGAGTAATAGGTCGGTAACTTTCCGGTTTATGATTAGGCTTACCAGGCTTTAAAATTGAAAGTACTTTTGCTTTTTTAAAAATTGTGGGAAGTTTACCAATTGTAAGAATGTCAGTGTAGAACTTTGTTAACCATAATCTTGCATTTCTTCCCAGATTAATCAAAAATTCTGGATGAATGTTATCAAAACCAGGAGCCTTACCAGGCTTTAATTCCTTTAAGGCTGCTTCAACTTCTTGCTGCGTAAAAGGATGTGCAAAATTTGAAGTTATAGGTGAAGACTTGCTAAATTCTTTTAATTTTCTCTTTATATATCTTGTATGCTTTTTATTGATTGGGATACGTGATAGATTAACAATATGTATAGCTAGTTGATCTGGGGTGATTCTTGGTTGTTCTTTATTCAAAGGAGCACTACCACCTAGTTTCCTAAGAAGGCTCCAAGCTTTACGGATGGAATAGACAGCTAATAGACCTCCGAAGGTCTAATAGCTGCCATGTGTTGCTCGGGTCATCCTTCGTTGGCTGGCTCTGAGTCAGGTCTCGTGACTGAGTTGTTCCGTTCTCTGCTATCAGATACAAATCAGGAAATGGCTGGAACTATGAGCCTTCTCCGCTCGCTCGGGTGGGTCATTCAGCATTTGGCACCATTCTGCATGAGCTGCCGATTTTCATACGGATATCCGTGGAATACCTCTCAGCGCAAGTCATGAATATGGCCGGCTGTCCGTCGACATAGCCCCCTCGGCTTGTCCTATCTCCAATCACTTGTCAAGAGTCCTCGATCTCCAAAATCCCGGAAGAAACAGAAAAAAGCCTAGAGCTTGGCGCGTATTGCCTTAATTATTCTTTCTCGGTGCCCTCTTTTTCTGTATTGTTTTTTCACACGATCCATAACTTACATCGCTCTTAGGTTGATCCCTTTGCTTTCCCTCCTTGCTATTAGGTGTTGTTTTTGAGGAACGGCACTTTTGTCAGCCTTCGGCATTATGACAGGCACTTGCGGCTTAGATGTGACCATTGATCCTATTAGTCATTTCTTACCCGACGACTTACGATTGTTTTGATACCTTAATATCCTTCGTTTGTTTGATACCTTAATATCCTTCGTTTGTTTGATACCTTAATATCCCGTCTACGAGAATGATACCTTAATAATACATAAATTAAGCCATTATTCCGTTACATGAATTGCTAATCTGACATAATTCTTGATTTTAGCTTTCCGTTTGGCAATAAATAATTCCAATACATTACACATACTGATATACACATTCACACACAACAACTTAGGTGTTTCTCACCTTCCGCTGGTAAGAAGGTACCATGCAAATTTCTTTGTTATTTTGTAAAGCTTCCAAGTTAGTTCCTGAATGAATAACTTGTCAAGAAGTTCTCCATTCAATATCTAACACTAGGCTTCTTTTCCATATTAATACAACCTCTTGCTTCTCTTTCCTGTTCTTGCATTAAGCTGTTTTTAATTTTGTTTTTTAGTTTTATCTTCTGCTTTAATTTCTAGAAATATATATTTCTCCTCTCATTGTACTTTATTTCTTGCAACCATTTCAGAATTTCTATACAACTGTATGCTGCCAATACCTTGCCATGTAATTGAATGTGGACAAACAATATACTGTCTCTTGAAAGGGACCAACACTATTCATTCTGAGAAGATCTGAGTTATGGTTCCCATATGTCAAGAGAAGTAGCGAGAGAAAGTGGATGCTTAAAGTTATGCTGGATAACTACAGATACAGCTCAACAAAGTCACACGTTATAATGTGTGTATTTATGTTAGTGAAGAAAAGATTATTTCAAGCTACTAGAAATCAAGTATTACTTTAATAAAATACACAGATAGCCAGACGTAGCACATTGGCAATATCTTCTTGCTAAACAGCACTTTTCTTGTCAAACAATATGTGATGTTATGCATTCTTCACTAGCAGAAAAATTTGATAAATAAAACCATACTGCATCCATAGTCACACATCACTATTAATAAAGGTGTCGGAATGCCATACCATCCCAAAAAAATCACTGATGATAAGTAATCACTGAACAAAATGGTTTTAATAATGACTTTCATATGTGTGTGTACACATGCACAAACAATTTAAAAACTGCTTCAGATCTTTAATAGAGGCAATTATAAAGCAATTATAAAAATAAAAACTGGTGAGATCTTTCTGAGCAATAAATGCAAAATGTTATATTCCGGCAATGACAATCAAGGAAAAGAAGGAGTAGCCATAGTATTCAACACAAAATACGAAGCTAATCTTCTGGAATGGAAGCAGTCTCAAGTAGAGTAATGTGGGCAAATATGAGAATGGGGAACTGGACAATGAGACTTATTTTTGCCTATGGTCCCACAGAAGGTTCTACTAAGATAGAAGTGGAGGAACTTTTTGAGGCTTTAGAAAAAGCAACTGACACAATGAAAAAGGAAAAGCTGGTCCTTGTTGGGGATCTAAATAGCACAGTAGGAAATGATTGTGAGACATACAAAAATATTTTGGGAAAATTTGGAGAAAAGAGCAAAGCTAATAATAATGGCAAATACTTGTTGGATTTTTGCTCAGGTCATCGACTGGGTATTACTAACACCATGTTCCAACATAAAAATGTGCACAAATTCACATGGAGAGAAGAGGCTAGGAATAAGAAAAGTCTCATTGACTATGTTATTGTTGATAGTGATGTTTTCTCCCTGGTACAGGACACCAGAGTGTACAGAGGATTTGAAATTGGAAGTGATCACTATCTAGTCTTGAGCAAGATAAAATTGAATTTCATATTGAAAAGAATAACATGTAAGAAAGTTTTAAAGCGAATAAAAGTTGAGCAGCTCTCAGATGTGAACTGTAGACAAAAATACACACAGATTATTCAAGAAAAAATGAAAGAGTTTGAGAACAGGGATCAAACCTTGGAGATTCAGTGGCAAACTCGGAAGAAAACATTGATTGATTTTGCCAGAGAGGCATGCGGTGAGGCAGTCTGTAAGGATTAAAAAATCAGAACTCCCTGGTGGACACAGGAAGTTAAAGAGGCAGTGAAGGAAAAGAAAAAAGCATATCAAAAGTTCCTGTCAAATAAGTCAGCTTGTGCTCTTAGAGAATATAGAGACAAATGCAAGAATTCATATGGAATAAGAGAGAAATTAGTCGGTACATTAAATTAGCTGTATGCAAGACAGTGTTCAAACCAGTTTTAACTTATGGATCTGAGAGCTGGGTCAGAAGTAAAACACTTGACCAAAGACTACAGACCGCAGATATGAGACTCCTGAGAAAGATTAGAGGCATGAACAGATGGCATCAATGGCAATATCATATTAAAAATGAGGATATTAGGAAAGAACTTGACATTGTCAGCATCCAGGAATGCGTTAGCAGAGCTAATCTCAGGTGGTATGGTCACTTAATTAGAATTGGCAAGGAAATATTAGCAAAACAGGTGTTCTCTGCCAGGTTGGCAGGAAAACAACCCAGAGGAATACCAAGATATAGGTGGATTGATACGGTACAAAGTGCCTTAGATGATAGAAATATAAGATCTGATAATGTTGGAGTCTTGACAAGTAACAAACTGATGTGGAGGAAAATTGTAGATAGGAAGTTAGTAATGATGTAATTTTTTCATGTAGTACTGTCATATCCTGTACACCCCTTGAGGGTACATGGCAGGAATTCGATGATCATGATGAAAGACTTATAATAGAATGAACTCCACAATTTTTAAAAATGTCCCAATAGAACAAGCTGGTTTCATACCAAATCGTGGGTGATGTGACCAGGTTCTCTCTTTGGTAACTCACATAGAAGCTGGTTTTCAAAAAGGTTTAAAACATCAGCAGCATTTATTGATTTGTCAACAGCCTTCGACACCGTTTGGAGACAAGGCCTTCTATATAAATTATATAAAATTATTCCATGTAAAACAGTAGTCCATATTATTAACAATATGCTAAGAGATAGAATATTTATAGTGACTATAGGTAATAAAACTAGCAGCGAAAGGAAGTTAAATAATGGACTGCCAGAGGGATCTATTTTATCTCCGTTATTATTCAATCTGTATATATATATGTATATGATCTTCCCGTCACTACATCAAGGAAATTTTGTTATGCTGACAATATAGCAATAACTACACAGAATAAATGCATAAGTCGTACAGAAGAAATTCTAAAAGCTGACTTAACTATTCTGGATGAATATTTTAAAAGATGGAGACTCTGTTTAAATAGGAGCAAAACGGTAATATCTTGTTTTCATCTAAATAATAACTTGGCAAATGTGAAACTAAAAATTGAATTGAACAACACTATACTTCCATATAATACATTCCCTAAGTACTTGGGAGTCACACTTGACCTTTCTCTCACTTTCAGGCAACGTCTTTCAAACTTAGCATATAAACTAAAGACACATAATAATATCCTACAGAGACTCTGTGGCACTACCTGGGGTTCTAGAGCCTCTACTCTTCGGACAACAGCCCTTGCTTTGGTATCCTCAAGTGCTGAATATTGTGCTCCTGTGTGGCTAAATCGCCCTCACACAAGGATTATCAATTCTCAGTTGAACAATACCTTAAGATTAATTACAGGCTCTATTAGATTGACCCCAACATATTGGTTGCCTCTTTTAGGCAGGCATTATTTCTACAGAACTATGTAGATTGATTTCTTTAGTCCGTGAATTTCAAAAAATTGCTGGTAATCCGAACCTACCTATTCATCAGGATCTCTCAACTCTTAACGTCAATAGATTGAAATCTCGTCATCCATCACTACGAGCAGCAGAAGAACTAGTGCTAAATAATTTTAATCCTTTATCAAAGTGGGAAGAAACATGGAAGAAAAATACGAAAGAACATTTGCATAACATCTTTAAAGGTGATCAAATCATTACAGGATCAGATCTACCTCGCAAAACATGATAGTACTAAATAGAATTCGGAAAAATCATGGCCTATGTGGAGATACTCTCTATAAATGGAACAGACAAACATCTCCAGAATGTGACTGTAGTGCTCCACAACAGACTATACAACATATTGTAACAGAATGTACCTTCTGTGCTTATCAGAATTACTAGAATGACCTTTTTCAAGCTGCTCCTGAAGCTGTGACCTGGATTACGAACTTGATCCGAATTTATAATGATATGTTTTTTTTCCTTATTATAACATATTAAGACTTTTAACTCTTATTTTAATTTTCCAACTTCTTGGATTAGATCTGTGTTTTCCTTCAAAGTATTAACTTAAAATATTTTAAATTCTTCAATTCTGTTAATATATAATGACATCATGATTCATGTTTTTGCCATGAGCTATGTATGTATTTATGTCTGCTGATTTTACTGGCCATACAAGTCATTTGCTGTGGACAGGCAATATAAATATGCAACTTTGAAATGCTAACTTGCCATGCTTTTGTTTCTCATGGGTGAATTATTTCTTCACTTGAATTAAATTTGAATCTTTTGATGACATTTGAACGACATTGTCAGTACTAACTGAACTACTTAATTAGCTTCTCATATAGAGAAGGTTATCTGGTCCTTTTTCGATCATTTCATTCAACAAATACCATTGTCTTTTTGTACTCAAGAAGTGGATAGTGTGGTTGTACAAATATTTTCTGAAATGATTCTATATGGGGATTAGTCAACAGTTGTCCATTTTGAAGTTATATGAGAGGGTGTTCAACTATATGTAGTGTATTTATTGGGCAGAGAAAGATGGAAGAAACTTATCGAAGAAACACGTTAGGTTTAAAAATATTCAGATTGCATTTGTTGCAAAATAAACAGGAGAAAGAATGCTGTTAAAAAGGACAGCGGTATGTCCAGAAAAGAGTTACATTTCATTTGCTGTTGGATGCATAGGAAGTTGAATTAAAGCTTCCGTGGTTGTGAGTTATTTATTCATTATGGTAAATCCGGTATTAACGACAAATAATGGACATCAAGAAAAAATTGTTTAATCAACTTGTTTCAACCTTGTCATTGATATATTTAGGAATAAACTATATATATTATATATATATATATATATATATATATATGAAAGAATGATCATTAACTCGGTTAACATACATATTTTTATTAAGAACTTTAATAAACAGACTGATTTCTGAAGTATGTGCCATACATAGATAAACCTAATACTTGTGAACATCACTTCAGTGACTCATTATTGCATTGTGTTGTATGATGGCTAGAGTTTGTTTTAAACAAAAAACCTTGGTTTTATGTTTTAAACCAACTCTAGCCATCCAACTGTGTTGGATAACATATAACATTTTGGTGGCTTCTTTGACTCTATGGTAAACCCTCGATTTAACGGACTAATAGGGGCTAAGGGGTGTCCTTTAAATCATGAATTTTTTAAAATAAAAATATCGGTAACATTATACTGCAATTTTATCAATATTAGCCCTGTAATCACAAAATTGTTTTACACATAATTTTCATACTTTTAGATAAGTTAATGTTCAATGTTTTGGTGCTTAGTTTAGGTAATCCTATTTTGAAAAAAGTATCAAGTTTTTTTTTAACGTTTGAATTTTGCTGTTTTTTTATAATTATCTCCCTGAAATTACGAAAATGTGTAATAAAACTGTCGCAGAAAGTCACGCCACGCTAACCAATTGCAATAACGTCCTAATCATTCGCTGAACATGTTTTATGAGCGGTGACTCATTTATGTCGGCTAAATCTATAGTGTTTTTCCAACATATAATGGCCTATTTGCCAAAATTTGTTAAAAATAACAATTAATAACAAAAAATAACCTGTTAATTTAATTATAAGCAAATCTTGGTTAAAAGCATTTCAAAAGTAACATGGTGCTAATTTTCACACGTGACATATGGACTGCAAATTTTGTCAGTTAAATCGAGGGTTTACTGTATTTACATAGCTATTGAATTTAATATATGATATTTCTTCAGTCAACAAAGTACCTGATGCTTTTTTTTCGTAGTATGAATTGCTATTCCCAATGCATGCACCCACTATTTTCCCATTTTGAGAGTTCTTTCACACAGATCTTTCCATATTGTCCTCTGTGTCCAAAATAGCAGATACTATATGCAAAAAAAAGTTTGTACGTTCCTGGTCACTTGAGAGGAAAAGAGCTTTACGTGTGATTTCAGTACCATGTAAACTTTTTACTTTGGTGTGAAGGCAACTTTTATGTTGTATTGTTTGAGCACTTCAGCAGTCTTATCAGTTATGATTTTTATTAGGAAAAGAAATCGCATCTTTGTAGTTATTTTCTTGTGTTTATTTGTTGAACTATGTAGTGTTTATTATCACTACATGTTGAACTATGTAGTGAACCTTTGTAAAATGCTACTGATGGTTTTAAGACTGAAATCATTTTTAGCTGTACCTCTGTTAATTAATTTCCTATTGCCTTTTGTTGTTATCGCTGGATATTATGTATGCTTTTTTTTTTTTATTGTTTTAATGATACCTCTTACCTGAGCTGAAGTGAGAGAAGGAGCACGAAAGGTCATCATCATCATCATCAAATTCCTGCCATGTACCCTCAAAAGGTGTACAGGATATGATAGTACTACATGAAAAAATTACATCATTACTAACTTCCTATCTACAATTTTCCTCCAAATCAGTCTGTTACTTGTCAAGACTACAACATTATCAGATCTTATATTTCTATCGTCTAAGCCACTTTGTTCTGTATCAATCCACCTATATCTTGGTCTTCCTCTGGGTCATTTTCTGCCAACCTGGCAGAGAACACTTGTTTTGCTAATCTTTCTTCACCCATTCTGTTTAAGTGACCATACCACCTGAGATTAGCTCTGGTAACGCATTCCTGGATGCTGACAATGTCAAGTTCTTTCCTAATATCCTCGTTTTTAATATGATATTGCCATTGATGCCATCTGTTCATGCCTATAATCTTTCTCATGACTCTCATATCTGCGGTCTCTAGTCTTTGGTCAAGTGTTTTACTTCTGACCCAGCTCTCAGATCCATAAGTTAAAACTGGTTTGAACACTGTCTTGTATACAGCTAATTTAGTGTTCCAACTAATTTCTCTCTTATTCCATATGAATTTATTCAATTGACTTCCCACCATACTTCCCAACATACCAGCTTTGCTGATTCTGTTGTCTATTTCCATATTTAATTTACCATCTTCACTAAAAATCGTGCCTAAGTAGCTGAAATGCTTTACTTGTTCCACAGGTTCTCCCTTTACAACACAGTTGACATTTTCAATGATTCTGCCTATTTTCATTGTCTTTGTCTTTTTATTGCTGAAGTTCATACCATATCTATTACAACAGCTATTCAATTTAGTCAGAGAATCTTGCAGACTTGTAGCAGATTTATTTAGAAGTATAACATCATCCGCATAAAGCAAAGAGCTGACATTAACATCTCCAATTTTGACATCATGTTTAATACCACTTTCCTTCATAATGTGATTCATATAGATAAAGAATAACAGAGGGGATAATGTACATCCTTGTCTCTGACCAGATTTAACATTAAACCATCTTCCTGTACTTCCTTCAATTCTAACTGCTGACTTACAACTCAAATAAAGACGAAGTATTGCTTGATATAATGCCCCACTGACACCATATAACTGCAGCGTACTGAATAGCTTCTCTCTTGGCACCTTGTCATATGCCTATTCCAGATCGACAAAACTTAAATACAGATCTTTGTTATATTCCCATGCTTTCTAGACTATTTGTCGTAAAGTGAAGATCTGATCCTGGCAGCCTCTATTTGGCCTGAATCCAGCTTGTTCTTCACCAAGCTTTTCTTCCACAATTCTTCTCAACCGTTTCTCAAGTATACTTGCATAGATCTTGCCAGGAACACTCAGTAGGGAAATACCTCTGTAATTCTCACATTCAGTCTTATTTCCCTTTTTATATATGGGTACTATGAGAGCTCTACTCCAATCATCGGGAATTCGTCCCTCTGTCCAGGCTTTCTGAAATATGCAGTGCAGCCACTGTAAGACTCTTATACCACCATACTTCAGCATTTCTGGTCGAATATCATCTACTCCTGCTGCCTTTCCACATTTCAAGCCTTTGATGGCTTTTTCTACTTCAAGTATGGATATGTATTCCTGACTGCATGCCTGGTCAGTGCTTTTTAAAAATGTGCTGTCATCACTGCTTGTTTCATTTAGCAGTTTTTCAAAGTAATTACTCCATACTTCAAGGATATCCTTTTTCTCCTGTTTTCATGTCACCTTTATCATCTCTAACTCCTTTTACAGCCACTCTTTCCTCCATTCCTAAGCTTCTTCAACAACCTCCAGAATATTTTGCCACCTTCTTGATATTTATTTTCTATATTCTTGCCAAAGTCCTCCCATGACTTTTGTTTAGCTAGTTTTACACAGTGTTTAGCATTCTTGCATATGTCTCTATATTCTCTAAGAGCACAAGCTGACTTATTTGACAGGAACTTTTGATATGCTTTCTTCTTTTCCTTCACTGCCTCTTTAACTTCCTGTGTCCACCAGGTAGTTCTGATTTTTTTATTCTTGCAGACAACTTCACCACATGCCTCTCTTGCGGAATCAATCAATGTTTTCTTCAGAGTTTGCCAATGAATCTCCAGTTTGATTCCTGTTCTCAAACTTTTTTCTTTTTTTCTTCAATAATCTTTGTGTATTTTAGTCTACAGTTCACATCTGAGAGCTGCTCTACTTTTATTCGCTTCAAAACTTTCTTACATGTTATTCTTTTCAATATGAAATTCAATTTTATCCTGCTCAAGACTAAATAGTGATCACTTCCAATTTCAAATCCTCTGTACACTCTGGTGTACAGAGGATTTGAAATTGGAAATCCTCTGTACACTCTGGTGTACAGAAATTTCAAATCAAAATTTGAAATTTCTAATCCTCTGTACGCTCTGGTGTACAGAGGATTTGAAATTGGAAATCCAGGGAGAAAACTCACTATCAACAATAACATACTCAATGAGACTTTTCTTATTCCTTGCCCTCCATGTGAATTTGTGCACATTTTTATGTTGGAACATGGTGTTAGTAATAATCAGTCCATGTCCTGAGCAGATATCCAACAGGTGTTTGCCATTATCATTAGCTTTGCTCTTTTCTCCAAATTTTCCCAAAATATTTTTGTATGTCTCACAATCATTTCCTACTCTGCTATTTAGATCCCCAACAAGGACAAACTTTTCATTTTTCATTGTATCAGTTGCTTTTTCTTAAGCCTCAAAAAGTTCCTCCACTTCTACCTTAGTAGAACCTTCTGTGGGACCATAGGCACAAATAAGTATCATTGTCCAGTTCCCCATTCTCATATTTGCCCACATTACTCTACTTGAGACTTTCTGCCATTCAAGAAGATTAGCCTCGTATTTTGTGTTGAATAATATGGCTACTCCTTCTTTTCCTTGATTGTCATTGCCTGAATATAACATTTTGTATTTATTGCTCAAAAAGATCTCACCAGTTTTTGTCTTTTTTGTTTCAGTCACCCCTATTATATCGATCTGGTACTTATCTAATTCCTCAGCTAGCTCCATTTCTTTGCCATTCAGGCTTCTTATGTTGATAGTACTGATCTTTAACTCTGGTGATGTTGAGTTGGGGTTTGTTTTCAGATTTGTTGCAGTAACTGACTTTTCGCTGTTCGCCCTGGTTCCCTGGCGAAAACAACGGGGGCCTTGTTTAACCGGGCGACTCCCCAGCCGGAATGATTTTTTGTCATGTTGTACCATCATTTTTTATTTTGGTTTAACCAATAAGAATACAATTTGGTCGGCTAAATCCCAAATTTCCAGCCCATCCTCGTTCGTTCAGTATCCAAGTAGATCCCCAACAGGGTGCACCACGAGAAGTTGAAGATTGGACATTAGGTCAGAAGCCCTGGTCGGTTCTCCGCATTCCTTTAAAGGCTATGTGGAGGTCTCCTCTCAGTTATGCAGCTTTGACCCTTAAGCTCCCCTTCTTGATATAATATTTTTCATATTTTACAATCTCACAAGTTAAGGCTGCATGGTCACTTTCACCAACTGGGTGGGCAATGTTGTCACCTTGGTTATGGATGGCTCTTCTGATTCTATGACCAGGTCCTGTACTCTCCCACGCCTAGTTCCCTCCATCACATGCTGCTTTAAATAATCTTAGCAGGTGTATAAATTCTGTTTCCTTCCTGCTGTGTGATCTTTCTTCATTCGAGTCTATATGTCCATAGTTGAAGTCCACCATAATAATGATTCGATCTGTGCTCATTGTACTAATTTGGTGATGCATGTCTTCCAGATCATCTGTGAGAATCCCTGGCCGAGCACAACAACCAACTATGTTTTGTCTTATTGGTCTTAATCTCACACCAGATTGCTTGAAATGAACAGCCACCTCCTGCCTGTCTCCTGTTCTTTTTGGCTGCAATTCATCTGCTATCATCAGCAGTACTCCTCCCCGCATCCTATTTTCTCTACCATCCCTGAAAAATACTAAAACCCTTCACATTCAGTTCCTGTATAACTACATCATCTGCTGTTAGCAAGTCTCTCTTATGCCTATAACTTTTGGTAAGGTTGCACTAACCAATGGCAAAATCTTCTCCCTCTTGTTTCTGGTACTTCTGGCATTAGTAGATGTGGGTGATTCTTCCCACCCACATCTACTTTCCGAATTGACTACCCTGTGGAATATTTTTGCTGGAGAGAGTAGATTTCTCACTTGACCATTTCATGCTCTCGCTTCATGGATATCTTCACACAAGCTCATTTGTTTCTACCCTAAGTGTTTTCTGTGAATTTGCACTTCAGCATGCTTGGTGAACAAAGCTCTCTCCAGATGCCTAACACCAAAACCATTTAGATGTATTCCATCAGCATTGTACAGATCTTTCTCAGAGACCACAGATCCAAAAATTCTACATGATTCCTTTTACACAATCTACGTATAGACTCATTGGCTATCAATGCCCTCCTCCTCCTTAGTTTACCTCTGTGATAGTGTGGTAGGCGACTTACAATCTTAATCTTCCCACTCTTCACTTTTGCCTCTTCTAACAACTCCTTATATCCTCCTCATGGAATACTTCTCGCCTATGAAATCATTTGTACCAACCAAGAGACAATCATTTCCTTCAACTTACCTTTTTTGCAACCAGGAAACCTGATTTTGTCATACTTTTATTAAGTACTCTCCTGATCATTGAATCTCCATGCATAATTTTCTACTTAACTTGTTTTTCTTGTTTGTTCGGTCAGTCTTTATTATTCCTTTGGATCACATGTTTCTTTATTTTTTCAGCTCTGTTTAACTGTTGCAGCTTCTGGAATTTTTCAGTTTCACCCTTTATCCTATGAAGGATAACATTTAAGGATGCTATTTCTTTATTAATGTCTATTTTGTTCTCCTGTATTTCCACGCGTTCGACATTAATAACATCATTTTCCATCTTGCCATCTGTATTTGTTCCATTTTCGTTACCTCACTGACACTCACTTTTGAAACACTTAATACTTGCTCTCTCTCTCTCCAGTTTCAATTTCCTTTGACGTATTGTTTAATTTTGTTGACGAATACATTTCACACACATTGCATTGAATAAAATCCTGCAAATTCAAATCGGCGGACTATATGCTCTTTGCTGCCAAAGATTTGCCTGGATTTCTGTACAGAAATGATCAGTGGGACAGAACACAGTGGGGATCTTTTGGGCATGATTATTTTCAGTGACGAGTGCACTCTTCATGTAAGTGGGCAAATAAAATCAACTGCAAAATTTTGCGAAGCGAAAATCCACACGGCATCATTGAACATGTTCTTGGCACTCCAAAAGGCATATGGTTTTTGCAGAATAAATAAGAAGAAAGTGTATGAGCCACTTTTATTCGGAGTCTACCATTACTGGTAGTTTTTATCTGGACATGCTGCAAAGGTACCTAATGTACCCAGAATTATAGGACGATGACCACAACAGATACATTTCCAGCAAGATGGAGCACCTCCTCGTTACCTGAAGACGTAAGGTCGTACCTTGACTCCTGTTTTCCTGGCAGATGGATTGTTAGAAGGATGCCTGTAGCATGGCCACTGCGTTCCCCTGGCTTTACACTGTTAGATTTTTTTTTTTTGTGGGTATTTGCACCATAGAATTACTCTTGCCATTGCTGAAGTTACACTAGATAAGCTCTGCCTTATCTGACAAGAAATTAATTACAGTGGGACATTTGTAGAATTACTGGAGGCAGTCATATCGAACTTTTACTGTCTGTGTTGAAACTTTAGGTGTTATGATACATTTGCACAGTAATGAAAATTGTTCATCTATGGCTATCTACTTTCTATTGTCATTCAAAGTTGCATATCCCTCTTTTGAAACACCCTGTAGAATTGTGCCTATGTAGATTTGGATATTTTTAGTAGGCTTGTGATAGCATTTCTTATGAGAGTCTAGATACTTGACCTTCTGTACGAGGTCAAGTATTTTATCTTTATTCTGTTATTATTAATTTCTTATTTATTTATTTATTTATTCAACAAGTTTTGATATTTTAATCAGTTAGTAATTGAATTAAATTTATTTGTTATTAGCAGTGGTGCAAGTTTGATGATGATGTTGTTTCACGGTGTAGTAAACAAGAGGCTGTTGACTATAACTTCGGTGGACACGAGGATGATATAACTGTAAAGCATTGCACTAATGCCTACATGTTGGTGTATATCAGAGAGAGTGCCGTTGGTGAGTTTCCTTTTTTTGGAAAATAAAATTTAACTTATTACATATATATGGAGTTGTAAGGTAAGTTTGTGAATCTTATTGTTCAATGATCAGAGTCAAAATTGAAAGTGATATTGTAAACGGGGGGGGGGGGTGTCTCTATTCTATTATTATTATCTTTATATTTTCTGATGTTTTACCTCTTACTTTTATCTATCTCTTATATGAGCTATTGTAATCTTTTGTCTATCTATCTATCTATATATATATATATATTGCTTTATGCTATAAATTCTTTTCTACTTATTCTAACTGCCTTGTCAACTGCGGCATTGTAAACGGAGGGGGGGGGTTCTCTGTCCTATTTTATACTATCTTATATTTACCTCTTATTTTATCTATCTCTTGCATGCGCTATTGTAAACCTTTGTCTTTATATATTACTTTATGCTTTAACTCCCTTTCTACTTATTCTAACTGCCTTCTTATTCCTCGAACACCAGAAAATTTATTTGATAAGCTGCGCCACTGATGTCCGTTTCCTAGTAATAAGAAGTGGTAAGTGCATCCAGTAGTCTTCCCTTTATATGCAAATTTCCCTTGATTAATTAATATCTGCAGTCGCGGTCTACTATGTACCCTTACTATCCTTTCTCCTGGGTTCCTGCTAATAGGCTCTAATATTTTTTTCGGAATATTTTTTTATCGATACTTCCGATACTAAGATGATACTCTAGGCCAGGGGCTCCCAACCTTTTCCAGTGGTGTACCACTATATTGAATTCAAGATATTAGATGTACCAGTAAGCAAATCTGTTTTCGTATCACCTGGCAGTGGTACGCTTACCATAGGTTGAAAATCCCTGCTCTAGGCAAAATGCACTATTAACGAACTGTTACTCTCTGATTATTACACACATAATCTTCTATTACTTATTAAACATTTAAATCCATTCATTAACTTTCTCAAATTCAGCAGCTTAATCTTAACAGTCCACTATTAAAGTTTTTCTATAATTCAGAAAGTTGAAGAGAAAAAAAAATCCAACTCACTTTAGGACTACTACCAACTGTGTATACTTATTCCCTGGCTTCGAATTGGAGTCCTGACCTTTTTCTCCCATATCAGGTTTTCTCTCCCTTCTTACACTGGCGATAGATTTACTGACGGCTTCTGGGATGCTGTCCTCCCAGCACTCGGGCGAAGATTTTCAGCTTGAGGAGTACTTGCATGCATGTTAAACTAACAGAGCAATTCTTTCCCGCTCGGAAATTCCTCTCTTCAGACGATAGCTCCCAGTGTTTGTCATCAGATCAGTGCTCTGCCTGGTGGACCGGCTCCTGTCATCTTTCTTTCAGACCACTGGCATGACTTCTCCTGAAGTCGCATCCTCGATGGCTTACATCCAACGGACAACCGCTGGGGTACCGATGATGACCTATGGATAACCGATACTCGATCTTACGGCCAACGCCTTTTATTCACCTTCTTTCAGATCCCTGCATGAAGATATGGGACCCCAAATATTTTGGTGCGATCCCTTGTTCTTTCCTGGACACTGACCCTTTCTTTGATCTTCTACTACACTCCTTTAATCCTATTTGTTCAGGCTGCGGAAGTGCATCTGTGAAGTTTTTCGGTCTGTCTGACACTGACCTTGAGTGTTTACAATTGGAATTCACAAACAACTTTCATGTATCCTGTCCTTATAAGGAGCTAACATACAAAGTTTTCTGGTGGCAAGGTATTGCCTTTGTGTAATACATTCTAGAATTTTCCTTTTTAGGGCATTAAGTATAGACAGTCCCTATGGGATTATTTACATTAACAAACTGTTTTAACTATATACAGATATACAGGTTATTTTTATGACATTCTTACAGGGCTTGACTTCTATAAAAATTGATGTAAAGCTTTCTGGCATTATTAAGCTGCGTCAAATTTTTACAATATTACATATCATAATACACTTAGATAAGAAGTCATTTTCATATACGAGTAGCCAAAAGGTGTCACACCTTATAGTATAACCAAGTGGAAAAACTTCCAACATCTGTCTCTAATCCAGAGTATTTTAATAATAAGGTGTGACACCTTTTGGCTATTCGTATATGAAGATACGACTTCTGCATCACTTCAACCTTAGTATCACCTCTGGATCTGGCTCTTGCTGATGAGATGTCAATAAAGATCAAAACCGGTCTTGGTAGTGACTCTTCCCATAATGCATAGCATTATACATGTCTAAATGTAGGTTTCTGTGGTTAAGCAGTTCTGTAGGTAGTTGAGACCACATATTAATATAAAGAGTTGATTAACAATTAAAAACCCGGCAAGTTTCGTGTGTCGTAAGACTTACGTCATCAGAGGTAATGGTACATAAAAGTTTTACACAACAAAAGCTTATTGACAATTAATTAAAAACAGAAAAAAAGGTTCTGTGCCTCGTAGTGTAGTTCTTCATTTCTTTTAATACATATACTAGATGTCATTAATAACTTCACAACTGTTAAATAATTGAGAAACCATAATACAAATGATATATTCGTTACTGTATGCATGCTGGGACATTGCTAGTAGTTTTCACATTCTGTGTTCCCATGTGCTATATCCTAGGTCTGTGGCACTTAAATTTTTGACAAAAGCAGGACATTTCAAATATAGGTTTCAAACTCTGCATGGAAAACATTTTTTTTTTTTTTTTTCATTTTTCAAGACAAATATTTGGATGGGACCCCTCCCCCTTTCTCCAGCTCTAGAGAACCTATTTATGGAAAATTTTGAAACAAATGCACTAAAAGCATATCAAAAAAGACCAAAAGTTTAGCTACGTTTCATTGAGGATATTTTCATTATTTGGCTGGGAACGGTAGATGAGCTGATTGCTTTTAAAGATTATCTAAACAACTTGCATCCCAATATAAAATTCACTATTGAACTAGAACAGCACAAAAAATTACCTTTCCTAGATATCCTTGTTGAAGTAAACGAGGAGGAAAAAAGGCTATCCTTCTCCGTATACAGAAAGTGCTCCACAACAGGAAGATTTTTAAATGCCGCTTCACACACAACCACCATCCATGGCAAAAAATAGGCATAATTAAAACTTTGTGAGATAGAGCATACAATATATCTAGCACACCGATTAAAAGAAATGAAGAACTACACTACCAGGCACAGAACCTTGCACTTAATGATTTCGAACCTAAGATAATAAAAAAAAAAAAAAATGTTTAATACAGCTCCTGCAAATCGCTTATTAAACAAGATTTCAAGAATGCAATCCTTCTGCCATACATCAAAAATGTCTTGGACAAAGTGGCTATGATGCTCCACAAGTGCAACATAAAAGTGGTGTTTCTACCTTTACAAAAAATATCAAGATTCCTATATCCACCAAAAACTGCCACATCACCCCCATGAAAAAATAAAGGCATCTGTGAGATTCATTGCTTTTGTGGCATTTGTTACGTAGGCCAGATGGGAAGGTTAGGAGGAATCCGCACGTCTGAGCATGTAAAAGATATCGAAAAAAGAAGGGAGCACAAATCAGGTTTAGCATTCCACACAGCCTGTCAAGTATTCTGGCAACAGACATGTCATATATTGATAATAATTGTTTCACAAGAAAATTTAAAGAAGCCTCACAAATGCTTAGGATCCCTACACAATGCAATAAAAAATCAAGGCTTGATTTTACATCAAGTGTGGTCTGCCTTCATCAAAAATTTAACTGCCAGGATGTAGCACACGGGTACCACAGAACGTGACAACTAGCAATGTTCCAGCACGTATACATTAACGAATATATCATTTGTATTATGGTTTCTCAATTATTTAACAGTTGTGACATTATTAAAAACATCTAATATGTGTAATTAATTATCAATAAGCTTTTGTTGTGTAAAACTTTTATTTATCATTACCCCGATGATGTAAGTCTTACAACACACAAAACTTGTCGGGTTTTTTAATTGTTTATTTTTAATAAACTATATTAATATGTGGTCTGAATACTGAAAACTACCTACTATACATGCCTGCTAGGATATGTGTTTTGTATGGGATACTAAAGCAAGTGATGTGAAGTTATTGGCTTCTATATACGAGTTGCCCCAGTCTTTAAAGTACTTCAGGCACAAACTTTCTTTGCTTACACTTGGATAAAGGATGAAACCAAGAATATAATTTCTTGTTATCTTCAGTTTATGGTATATCCAAGGGATACTTTCAACGAATAATTAGTAACAATATTAGGCTTTTAATTGTTTATAAATTCATATGCTAAAAATAACAAGTTCTGCGGATTTAGTATCTGTAGCTTTTGCAGGATTCATATGTCACTTACAAAGATGATAGTAGGATAATGATACAAATATGCCAGCAACAAACTGTGGGGGAAAAAAAGTCGTGTTCTAAACATAATTGCCATCAGATTTATCGATTACTTTCAAGTCAATGTTATGCGTCACTAACAGTGATGTCTGAAATATCACAAGATTGGATCAAAGACTTCATACTTTGTGCAAAATTCTTCCCTGGTTTCTATTATAGGTGTTTTGTTAGTGAATCACTTGGTTTTAAAGCTCTGAAATACCCCCCCCCCCCTTCCAAATAACTTTGCCTTTAAATCTCTAAATTCGTGGTAGGTCTGTTAATGTCTACCTTGAACATCACAGAAATTGCATCTTCAATCATCTTTAAGGCACATTGAAGAAGACAGCTGTGGTATACAGAAGTCGCTGCAGGTTATAGCTGAATCAGCACTCAGCTACAAAGCACTTCCTATAACCTCATCATGTTTGGCTGTATTGATTTGCAAAAGATCTGAGAGGCATTCTAAGACCATATATAGTACAAATTTCTCTGAATTAACTTTACTATTATCTCATACCCTAGAGCAGGTGTGGGCAAATTCTTCGGTATTAAGAGCCGCATATAATGCATTTTTGAATGTTCAAAAGCTGCAGAAAATATTTTAAAATTTTATTTGTAAATAATAAAAAATACAACTATATAGTAGTCATACTTACCAAAGAAGAATATGTTTAATCTCTACTCGTTGAAGGCTCTGATTGATTTTTCATTTGTGCAGTAAATAGTTTAAATTCTGGATGGTAGGATGTCAAAGCCATTCTAGGAAGGTGTGGTGGCTGTTAATGAGGATAGCACTATGTTTTGACTTGACAAATTTCATTACAGAGAAGAGAGATTCACAGCGGTAAGTTGTCCCAAAAACAGAGAGTAGTTGGAAGCCAGTTTTCTGAAGATTGGGATACTTTGCTTCTGGTATTTGTTTCAAAAAGTCAGTTACAGATGAGATTTTATGTACTAGGCTTCAAACCCACATCTTCCTACAGCTCAATAAGCTCTGTCTCTGTTGAAGCAACATCACGGTAGGCAACAACAGGACATCCATTGTTGATGATATCAATCACAAAAGGATTCACAAGAAATTCAAAACATGGCTGTAACTTTAGTTTCTCAAACCTATTCTCAAAATCATTATAAAGTGTTTCTAAGTTTGCTCAGTTTACTGAAACAATCCTTCGTATTGTTTCAGTTAAAATCCTCCTCCCATTGTTGGTTAAACACTCATTTCTTGTTTGTATTTCCGTTTTATAACTTTCACTAAAATCAATCTTAATTATTTATTAATCAGATAAGTACTTATCTATACTAAAATTCACTAGATTATTAATATAAAAGTTTAGAAAAAATGGCAATGAAAACCAATATTGTCTCGGGAGCCGCACAGAGTAGCTTTGGGAGCTGCAGTTTGCCCACCCCTGCCCTGGAGGGTGTCTCTTAGGGTATTAATCTGTTTTCAGTTACAAGGAATCTAGAATAGACGATGTGAATTGTTTCTGTAATCTCCTAATTGATTGCTGTGTGTATATTCCAATTGTAATTTGTGCTCTGATGATGCTGATTTGAAAAACAGCAAATTAATATTGTCTTTTTGTCTAGTATTGTTTATATAATGAATCACTGTTATGAATTAGCCACTGCATTTTGTCCCTTGCCCATGATATTTGAATCAAAGTTCACATCAGTGTTTTGGTTCTACTTGGATTATTTTCAGAATTTTTAGTACATGCTATGTTTGCTATAGAATAGTTTTTTTTTTTTAATTCAGTTCAATAGTAGGTCGTGAGTGTGGTCATTGTCTACTTTCGATCCTCATGCTTTTGCATCTTGCCTAAAGCTATCACTATCAGTAAAAACATAATAAGACTGTGTGTGTATTTTCTGAATATAAATTGAGTTTTTTTTTTGTTGTTGTTGTAAAAAGTAGTGTGTTATTATTAATGACTAGTCTTGAGCAGAAATTCTTGACTCCAGTTTTTCCCAGAATATTTCTTTTTCTGGAATTGATGTTCTGCTCCATTATTTAAGTCTCTAACAACAACAAAAAAAAAAAAAAAAAAAAAAAAAAGGATGTACTTTGCTATCTTCCTATGGTACTATCCAAACATAAATCACATTGCCCAATTTCCCATTCTGAAATTTGATCATGTTTCTCTAACTGAAATTGCTTGCTGTTTGCTTAGAAGTATCTCACCTTTATATTCTTAGCCTCAGTAAAAACTATTACTTTGGCTTGATATTTGTCATTATTTTGCTACTTATACTAATGTTGCCTATATTCAATTCTGATGTGTTTCAGTTGTCTCTATATCTTGGCATTTAGTTGGTTATTTTAGTTTCCAGTTATTCCGATTCCCAAACATCATGAGCTTGGTATAATTAGGTGACTATGTAGTTAGAATGAATCTGTTTATGTTTTGCCATCATATGCAGTTTCACTAAGCTTGCAGTAAAGTTTTTGTTTTTAGGCTAAGTACTAAATTCTTAGTCCATCCTCATTCACTTCAAAATGGATACCCCATTTGTTGTGTAACCTTACTCTCTCAGAAAGTGAGATTGCACAGTGGGGTAAGAAACCACACTCATTTCTCAAAATACTTTATAGACTATATGGAATTCTTTAATTTGATTAGCTTTGACTAGAAGCAAACCGTGTGTTGAAGCTTGAGTGCTGGAGGAATTTATGTTGGAGGCTTAATGGAATATATACAGCATTTGGAAAGGATTAAAACTGATTTTAATGCTTCTAGTATTTTGTCTGTCACTGAGACATCTTCAGGGATTACAAAAAAAACTATTGTAATTCACACTCAAATACAACAGAATACTAAGTGAATATGTGGGTGACTCTAGGTGGTGCACCCTGTGTGGGAGTTTGTAGGTGGCCTAGGATGTAAGGTGGGATTTCTAATAATTAATGTTTCCCAAATTTTGGGAAATTTTATGCAACTGTATTTATTTAAATTTGGTTGATTTTTGAGTGCCGTTGCAGATTCTAAAATATTCTTTCTTTTTTGAATTTACTATGGTGGAGCATGGTCGTTTTTTTCCAGGAGATCCTGTGGGTTGTATCTAAAACATGGTCTTGCAAGGCCAGATTGACCATTGTCGTGATTGCAGGTGTATAACTTTTGTTGTTCCAAACAGGTGGTTGCTGATCTACCTGTATGTCCAAAGTAAGTCTGCTTTCAGGAACAGGTTCTGTTCCTGGCACTGAGAGAGGAGGGAGCTGATCTTTGGTAGAACAGATTAGGGTAGCATGTCCGACCATAAACTTGTTAAAACTACTGTCCTGACTTCTGGTGAAAAAAAAAAAACAAAAAAAAAAACATCTGTTTGGTTACAAAAAATAAAATAAGCTAGTGAGCAACACTCTCACATAAGTACACATATAATCAATTAGAACCAAACAGTATGAATGGTGGCCAATAAGATCTGAAATTATTGCTTAGTCCTAAAATCAGGGTTTGCTGAAAAACTTGAGGAACTTAAATGTGATGAATGTGTACCATCCAAATTCTTGGGATTTTTATGCCATCATGTTATGATTAGGATGGTTGTTCAAAATTTCACAGGCTTCTTTAAATTTGCGTTTGTACCTGGTTTTTGCATGATGTAAAAAACAGGCACTTTGTTAGTTTGGTTTGGTGTAGGGTGTTAAGTGTGATTTGAGAGGCCTGCCTCACCAAAATTGTTAAATTTAATGTCTCGTTTGTGTTCTTTTTTACAGAATTGTTTCTCTGGTTTCACCATGCAATATATTCTAGGATTGAGCCATTTGGGGGAAAGGATCCTTAGAGGACATTAATGTTTTTTAATTTTATAGGCAGTTCAAAAGTAGTATTAAGATTATAATGGTGTAGAATTCTATTTTATCTGATAACCCTTTAATGTATGGAAGAGCTGTAGTTTTACTGTAGTCTATTTTTGTATTTTGTAATGTATTTTTTGATGAAGTTTTATGAAGAACTTTATTGATAGTATTTTTTGCTATAGCCATTATTTATAAATGATTGCTAATAATTTTTAATTCTCATTTAAGGGTTTTTATTAGAGCAAATTGTAATGGCTCTGTTTTTGAGGGTGTTAATGACTCCAAGTTTTTGTGAAGGGTGGTGATAAGTGTTAACATATATATGTAGGTATCTACATTCATTCATACTGGCCTTGTAACCATGATAGAAATATATATTTTTCTATTGGATGTATTTGCAGAGTAGGTGATGACAAAAATGAAGGAATTTTTTTACAAACATGTGGATATCTGAAACTTAATCTCATTCATAAGAAGAATTTCTTCTGTACCCATGGGTTTTTTAACAAGATCTTGTCTCTATTTTTGAGTCACAAATCTTCATTATTGTCAGCAAAGTTGAAAATACCTCTCTGGATAATATAGTTTATGTGCAAATGCCAAGCTATAAGATAATTCGTTTAAAAGCACTCTCTTTCATATGTATTCATAAAATCACAGAAATTTTGTTTATATGTTAGAATTTCAGTTATATCCACAACATTTGAATTATATATTTTCTCTCTGAAATATTTGTTCTTGTCACATTGTTTATAACTTTACTGATAGGGACTTAGTGAAGTTTACATAATTAAATGTTTTTAACTAGGTGATGTTTTGCAACCTGTAATAGAGAAGGATATACCAGATCAATTGATTGAAAGATTGCAAGAAGAAAGGTAAATTTATCAATTTCTTCATTTATTGTAATAGTGTAATATCTTTCTTCTCTTTTACTCTATAGGTATATATATGTCGTTTTTATAATGATCTTTTCCTGACATATTCTCTCATATAAATTCCTTATCCTAACTTCAATAAAATACCTTGCTCAGTACATCAAGTTGATATACCTAAATCTCTAAGCAGTCTCAATATTCAATCTGGGCCCTTAACCATTCTTAAGAGAAGTGTACATGGATAGAAGACAAAGGGATTGCCATTGGACAACACCAATTCCTTTGTTTTAATACTGGTGCTGATTCCTTTTTCGGATTCAGGGAAATTTTCTATTATACTGCGCCTCCCTGAATCCTAGATTATTGAACAGTGCAAAATCAAGGAACCAAAACTCAGTTTAGCACACTGTCTTAATTCTCTTAAATACTTTTAATAAATACTAAACCTTATCAAACAACTAAAACTTAATTCACAGTCGTAGCCTCCCTTGTAATTCACTTCCTGCCTTGGTTCGAATTTAATGAGCGGTGCAATTGAAAAGGAATCAGGCAAGTCATCAATTAAACTTAAAGAGAAACATTTAATCACAAATCAGACAGTTTGCACTTTACGGACAAATACTGACATATAATTGCACTAACTTTAAGGAATGAGTATAATTATCCAACTTTTCTAATTCTCCCATAGCATGTAAAGACATCAATTCACGTAGGAAATTCTATCTAAGGTCAGTCATGCATTTTATACACTACAATGCTAAAAGTTATTTACTCATAAATAACAAAAATTAGCTCTACGTTCCTCCACACTATTCCTCCATTCAAAACTTATAGTTCCACTACTTTCTTAAACACAATCTCTAAAGTCCTTTCATTAATCGTTGCTTTCAAAACCTAATGTCCCTTTTACAAATACAGATTTTCTTCTTTAACACAATTACTTAACAAATCAAAGTTTCTACATTACCAAAGGCTGGGGAACTAATTGACCTTCACATACACCTCGACAGAACTTCCGATTTTTGGTCCCTTCTTCAGTTGACTTTATCTGCATAATTTACTGATAGGCCTGGACTAGACATATATCTGCCGAAGAAGGTAAGTGCTCGCCGCTCTCTGGTCATCTGGCTAGGCATGGCTTAGCGATCTCCGTGGTGATCGGGAACTCTGCTCCGCTGGGCTATTCGTTGACCGGCAAACTCCCCATAGACACTTCGGCATGCTCCAGCGGCCTCCGAAGGACCTCTACCTCGAAGACCTCTTCGATGCAGGGGGAAGAAAAAAAAAAAGACTTTGAGCCAACTCCGCAATGCCTTTTGAATCCCACACTCGATGCTTCCTTTCTACATCATCATTCTCTCTCCCTTTACACACGACACCTTACTTCACCCAGCACTTAGCGCCACACTCTCCCCTAGCATGCTTTAGGGGGGGAGGGGGGGACCTGCATGCACATCCTACTTGGTGCACGTGTTTAGCTTTTGGCCATCAGTTTCTAATCCGATTATCTTTCTCCCAGCAATACACAAGAATTTACATAAAGTTCACAGTTAACATAGCTTAAACATTAAAAAATTTACAATAATTATTTACAATACGATATACACATAAGTATTTTCTCAAATTATTAGTGTTTCTGATAAATTACAATTAGCTTTATTCATCTGATATATCAATATTGGCCCCGGAAAAGTTAATGCATGTTAAGTCTGAAGGAAACATAAAACGTATTAAATTTCAGTTTCATTCAGAACTTAACAATGGTAAACAAAAGAAGGAATGTATTTCAACGTTAATTTTATTTTCAGTGTATTAGTCATTTCACATACACAACATAAAATTCTTGGTATGTAGCCTCAGGCAGTGGGGAGTCTCTAGGATATACTGATAGTACTACATGAATAGTATACATTATTTTTCTCCAGATTGTTTCTGGGGCCCTAACAAAGTCCCAAGTAAGTGACGATGCTCCTTTCGATAAGAATCAAAAGACATGATACCAATACAAATGTACCAGTTTTTCTAATCATCCTTGCAACAGGTGAAAAGGAATTAGGGAAAATGCCACCATTCTTCATTCAGAAGGGTCTAGAAGTAGTGGCAGGTTTTACCAAAACAGTTGCACAACTTTCTGGTGATTCCTTCATAGAAACAACATACCAACAACTTTCTGAGAGACTACTCAGAGCTACATCAATGGGTAGAATACCAATAACAGTCACACCCCCTTAAACATTTATTTCCTGTAGAGGAGTGATCTCAGAATGGGATCTCCTACATGTCTCTGTTGAGGAGAGGTTCAGAGCTGAAAGATCGGGGGGGGGGGGGTGATGGTATGAGGCACATTCTATCCTCAGGGATGGTCACCTGGTTTCCACCAGAAACAACATCCTTACATTTTCCCATGCCTTCAACATCTGTTAAAGCATGGTATCTCAATTGTCCTGTTCGACTGTACACCCCTAATCTACTAAGATGCTTCAAATGCCAGAAAAATGGACATGCCCATCATGGTTCTACCACCTGTGCCCAATATGATAGTAAAGAGCATGATAACCAATCTTACTCTGCCAAGAAAACTAAACGTGTAAACTGTCATGGAGAACATCCATTATCATAGATGGTCTCTGATGGTAATCATGATAATAGATGGACAGAGGTCATCCATTATCATGGATGATCTCTGTCCATTATCATCTTTACGATCATGACTGTTTCTGTGTTTAGTGCATCAGTGCTCTAAATGTATGGTTCCATTCAATGAGAACCCACTCTATCACCTAAAGACAAACCACCAGACCCTACCACAGGAAAAAATGGATACTTCAGTATCCACTGAAAGCAACTTGAACTTACCCAGTGATCCTGACACATCTGAAGATGTATTAGATATTTGTCCAGAGGAAGAGATCGGCACTGGTCGTCCATACTTCCTAAAATCTAATGACGAATGCAAACCACTGGAGTTATTCCAGAATCTTCATCATAATTTTAACTCCAGCCAAAGCCTTGGAACCGAGAGTGCAAAGCAGCCAAAAAAGAGATATATATATATATATATAATTTTTTTTTTATATAAAGAATTGAATGACTAGAACCGAGATTTAAGTAAAAAGGTTTTAATATAAAAACACAACTAGTTTCGGCTTGTAACAGCCTTCATCAGGTGACATTATAAAAGAAAGAAAAAACAAAAACACTAAACACTGAAGGTTAAAAGATTATGAACAACATAGAGAGTCTCTATACATAATTAGCATGAAAAAACGTTGTAGTTGTATTTAAAGCTGTTCTTTCGTTTGTTGCATTGTTGGGAGAGTGCATGCTTGCAGCATCACGTGAACGGCGGTACATGATTACAGCTGAATGACTATCTGGGAGGTTGTTGCTCAAGTTATTATTTAGATGAACAGGATTGAAGATGATTTCTCTAGATTCCACGATTTTTCTCTCTAGTAGTTCATCATTGCAATGGAAGATGTTAGTAGATTTTTCCCAGCAGACTTTGTGACTTTGGTTTTCATCATTAGGATTAGCCGAGAAAAGAATATGACTTGATAATGCACTGGCTCGGTGTCTCTTATAAGTAATGTGTTCTTCATGTGTTCTTCCATATGCAATTCGACAGATTTGTCTGTCTGCCCAAAATAAGGAATATCACAATCACACAATATTTTATATACACCAGGGTATTTGAGTTGATCATGACAAGGTTTTGGATGGCTTATTAAGAAACGGATCTTTGGAAGTGGAGTGAACAAGGTTCTGATATTGTATTTTCTTAGAACTTTTGCTAATTTATGTGAAACTGTACTTATGTAAGGAATAGATGCCTTCGAATCTATTTGTTTCTTTTGAGTGATGTCTAGGAGGATTAAGAAGGAATTTTTCATTGATTCTCTTGGGATATCCATTAACTTCGAAAGAAGTTTTCAGATGGTTTATTTCTGTAAGAAGTTCATTTGGGTCATCCAGAAAAGAACGGGCTCTATGTCCCACGGTGGAAATTATTCCAAGCTTATGAGGAGGGAAGTGATGGGACTGACTATGCAGATATCTGTTGGTATGTGTAGATTTTCTATATATCGATATTTTGAGTTTACCAGAAGAGCGAGTCAGTTTGACATTTGTTAGACAATCAGTTTGACAAGTGTCAGAGAACACTTGTTTTGCTAATCTTTGCTCTCCTATTCTGCTTAAGTGACCATACCACCTTCTTTTCCACAATTCTTCTCAACCGTTTCTCAAGTATAGTTTCATATATCTTACCAAGAACTTTCAGTAAGGAAATACTCTGTAATTCTGACATTCAATTTTATATCCCTTTTTATATATGAGTACTATGAGAGCTCTACTCCAGTCGTCTGGAATTTGTCCCTCTGTGCAGACTTTCTGAATTATACAGTGCAACCACTGTAAGACTTTTATACCTCCATACTTGACTGTTTCTGGTCGAATATCATCTACTCCTGCTGCCTTTCCGCATTCAGGCCTTTGATGGCTTTTTCTAAGTCAAGTATGATATGTATTCGTGACTGCATCCCTCTTGTGTGTTTTTTTACCACTGTGATATCACTGTTTCATTTAGCAATTTTTTGAAGTAATTACTCCATGCTTCAAGGATATCTTTTTCTCCACTCTTCATGTCACCTTTATCATCTCTAATTCCTTTTACAACATTCTTTCCTCCATTGATGAGCTCTTTCTGCAGCCTTCAGAATATTTTCCCACCTTCTTGATGTTTATTTTCTATGTTCTTACCAAAGTCTTCCCACAATTTTTGTTTAGCTAGTTTTATGAAGTGCTTAGCTTTCTTAGATTTGTCTCGGTATTCTCTAATTGTACAAGCTGTCTTATTTGCCGCATACTTTCAATGTGCTTTTTTATTTTCCTTGACAGCCTCTTTAACTTCCTGCGTCTGCCATGGAGTCCTGATTTTTCTTTCCTTGCAGACAACCTCACCACATTCTTCTCTGGATGAATCAATCAATGTTTCCTTTAGGATTTGCTACTGAACCTTCAAGGTTTGGTTCCTCTTCTGTGTCAAACTCTTTCATATTTTCTTAAATAATGTCTGTGTATTTTAGTCCACAGTTCACATCTGGGAGCTGATCAACTTTTATTCCTTTTAAAACTTTGTTACATGTTCTTTTTTTCATTATAAAATTCAGTTTTATCTTGCTCAAGAATAAATGTTGATCACTTCCAATGCCCTGTAATGTAATGCCCTGCACCACTGAGAAAACATCACTGGTGCAGGAACTTGCTGTATCAATCCACCTATAACTTGGCCTTCACATGGAGACTTTTCTTCTTCCTTTATTCTTCTCTCCATGTGAATTTTTGCACATTTTTTATGTTGGAACATTGTGTTAGTAATAACCAACCCATGTCCTGAGCAGAAATACAACAGGTATTTGCCATTATTAAGTTTTGTTCTTCTCCCAAGAACTGTTCCCAAGATCTCACCAAAATATTTTTGTGTGTCTGACAATCATTTCCTACTCAGCTATTTAGATCCCCAACAAGACCCTATTTTTCCTTTTTCATTGTGCCAGTTGCTTTCTCTAAATCCTCAAAAAATTCCTCCACTTCTGCCTTAGTAGAACCTTCTGTGGGACTATAGGCACAAATAAGTCTATTTGACATTGCTTGCCATTCAAGAAGATTAGCTTTTTGTGTGTGTGTGTGTGTGTGTTCAATACTATAGTTACTACACCTTATTTTCCCTAATTATAATGAATATACACTAGTGGTCAAAATTGTGGAATCCTTTTGGAAAAGTGTATTTTTGAAGTTTGATGGCTCATAACACTACTTTTGTTTTGTGTAATACCATAAAATTATATATCAATGGAAGGATAATTTAATCAAGAATGTAATGCAACAAAGTTTGTTCAATTATCTGTATTCTATGAAAAAGGTATAGCCAAATAACCAGAAAAAAGAAGCACAACTTGCTTAGGTTGATATGAAGTAACTTTCCTTCATTTGAATGTAGCCAATGAGCATGAGTGTTTAGAGAGCCAATCAGGTGTTATCTTGTTTTGGCAATAAGCCAATAAGATCACAGCATGATTCAGCTATTGATGTCATGTATTGGAGCTGAGAGGAGGATATTTGTCACTTTATGTGATTGCTATCAAGTCGGTTAGGTTTTTTTTGTGTTGTTTCATTTAGTGAGCTTGCAAAACGTAATAAAATTAAAGAAATGGCACAAAGAGTTGATTGACTGTTCACCCAGAAAGCGATGTAAAATAGTACTATTAAGTGAACAAGGCTACAGTTATGAAAAAATCAGAACAAAAATTGGTGGAAACTTAACCAAAGGTGGCATTTCTAAATTTTTGAAGAGGTATAGGGAGACTGTTTACTACAAAACCAGACTGGTAAAGGCAGGAAAAGGTGCACAACAGCAAGTGATAATAGAAGAATTGAGAGACTGTGACTACGTGACAGAAGAAAATCATCTTGGTGTGTGTAAGATGAAATGGCGCCATACAATGTGAAGTTGATTGCATGGACTGTTCGGCGCAGACTGCAGGAATTTGGTCTAAATACTTAGAATTCCATGAAAAAAGCCATTTTTATCTCTCAAACAAAGATTGAAAAGATTAAACTAGGCTAAAACCCATGTTAACTGGAGTGGAACAGTGGGACAGTGTTATTTGGAGTGATGAGACCAAAATCTCCCTGTTTGGTAGTGATGGCATAAAATACGTAAGGAGAAGAATCGGAGAAGATTTGCGTCTTAAACCTACCGTGAAACACCCACTTAGCGTTATGATCTGGGGTTGTATGACATCAAAAGGTGTGGGCAGAATTTGCGTGATTAATGGGAATATAAATGCCCCAAAATACATAAATAAAATACTTGAGCCCAAACTGAAACCTTCCGCACTTGATCTTTGCCAAGATAATGAAGCAATTATATTTCAACAGGATTCAGCTCCATGTCTTGTTGCTGCTGTGTGCAAAAAGTGGTTTCAAGATAATCATATTCCACTGCTGGAATGGCCTGGGAATAGCCCAGACCTTAACCCAATCGAAAATATATGGAGCCGACTAAAGAAACTTGTTAGTCAGAAGTCAGTAGAGAGACTAAAACTGTTTTCTGTATCTCCGTGTGTGTGGGGAAAGGGTAGTATTGCTAACTAGTAAAGGGAGGAATTATGTACATTCATAGTAGAGAACAAGATGGAAGAAGTGGAAAAATAAAGTGAACAGTGCAAGAAAGAGACAAGCAGGTCAAGATGCTTAGTAGGGTTGACTTGAAAATGTACAGAGAAAAGAAATTTTTATGTCAATCACCTAATAAGTGCAAGGAAGATAAATCTCCAAGGGAGATTTATCTTCCTTGTACTTTCCCATTATGAGAGTTTTCAATATGATAATAGAAACTCCTGTTTCTATTATCAGAGGATGAGTCTCAATAGATTGCAATATGGTGGCTGCTCTTCTAAGCACGACACCCAGACTAGTACCTAGTCGTCTGCAGACGATTTGGTGCCTGCATGTCACACCTGAATGGAGCAGCATAGGAAATAGCTGCTGCTGCATAGTCTCAACAGCTACCTTGATGCTTCAATTCTAGTGGCCTCATCGCCAGAGCGATTGCACCGTAATAGTACGAAGGCAACTCTGGCTAGCACTGCCTTTTAACACATGCGGCACGAATGGTATCATTGCAGCGGCTAGATGGGATTCTGACTTAGAGGCATTCAGTCATAATCCCATGGATGGTAGCTTCGCACCACTGGTCACCATGTGTCCAAACCTGTGTTTCCTCTCGTACTGAGCAGGATTACTATCGCAATGACTAGTCACCAGTAGGGTTTCCACAATTTTGGCCACTAGTGTAAAAGGAAAATAGGGTAAAAGAAGTCGGCTGAATGAATTTATATGAAATAACAGAGAAATTAGTCAAAACATAAATTAGCTGTATATGGGATGGTGTTCAAACCAATTTTAACTTTTTGATCAGAGCTGGGTTAGAAATAAAACACTTGACTAATGACTAGAGACCACAGATATGAGAATCATGTGAAAGATTAGGGGTGTGAACAGATGGCATCAATGGCAATATCATACTAAAAATGAGGATATCAGGAAAGAAATTGACATTGTTAGCATCCAGGAATGTGTTCACAGAGCTAATCTCAGGTGGTATGGTCACTGAAACAGAATGTGAGAGGAAAGATTAGCAACACAAGTATTCTCTGCCAAAATGTTACTAGTGTAACATTTTGGCATTTTACATTTATTGTTTAAGCCAATAAGAATACAATTTGGTCGGCTGGATCCCAAATTTCCTCCCCATCTTCAGTATCCAGATAGATATCCAACAGGGTGCACCACAAGGAGGTGAGGATTGGACATTAGTTCAAAAGTCTTGGTCGGTTCTCCACATTCCTTTAAAGGCTGTATGGTAGTCTCCTCTCAGTTATACAGCTTTGTCCTTTATTCCACACTCGGTTTAAAATCCTATCAAGTATTCAAGCCATGTATTTCTGGGTAGTCCAATAAAAGAATCTAGTTTTCAGTGTTTAAGAAGTGCTTAATTGACAAAGCTGTATAACTGAGAGGAGACCTCCACAAGCCTTTAAAGGAATGTTGAGAACCAACCAGGGCTTCTGACCTAATGTCCAGTCCTCACCTTCTTGTGGTGCACCCTGTTGGGTATCTTAGTAGATGAATTTGGTTATGAACCAAATAATAGACCTGAAATTCTCAAAATAGCAACAAAATTCTACCAAGAATTATACTCAAATAATCAAGCAAATAGTTTAACAGACAACCAAACAAATGGAATGTGTGATTATACCTATCTTGGAAATCACCGAAGACTGGTGAGTTCTTTCTGATCAATAAATAGAAAATGTTATATTCAGGCAATGACAAGTAAGGAAAAGAAGGAGTAGCCATAGTATTCAACACTAAATACCAGGCTAATCTTCTTGAATGGCAGGCAGTCTCAAGTAGAGTGATGTGGGCAAATATCAGAATGGGGAACTGGACAATGAGACTTATTTGTGCCTATGGTCCCACAGCAGGTTCTACTAAGGTAGAAGTGAAGGAATTTTTTTGAGGCTTTAGAGAAAGCAGCTGACGCGATGAAAAAGGAAAAGGTGATCGTTGTTGGGGATCTAAATAGCAGAGTAGGAAGTGATTGTCAGACATACAAAAATATTTTGGGAAAATTTGGAGAAAAGAGCAAAGCTAATAATAATGGCAAATATCTGTTGGATTTCTGCTCAGGACATGGACTGGTTATTACTAACACCATGTTCCAACATAAAATTGTGCACAAATTCACATGGAGAGAAGAGGCAAGGAATAAGAAAAGTCTCATTGACTATGTTATTATTGATAGTGATGTTTTCTCCCTGGTGCAGGACACCAAACTGTACAGATAATTTGAAATTGGAAGTGATCACTATTTAGTCTTGAGCAGGATAAAAATGAATTTCATATCGAAAAGAAGAACATGTAAGAAAGTTTGAAAGTGAACAAAAGTTGTGTGCAGCTCTCAGATGTGAACTGTAGACTAAAATACACAAACATGATTGAAGAAAAGATGAAAGAGTTTTGAGAACAGGAACCAAACCTTGGAGATTCAGTGGCAAGTCTTGAAGAAAATCCTAATTGATTCAGCCAGAGAGGCATGTGGTGAAGTTGTCTGCAAGGATAGAAAAATCAGAACTCCATGGTGGACACAGGAAGTTAAAGAGGATGAGTCTTCAAATGAACTGGCTGTGTAATTTGAGCCTCAGAACAGAAAAGTTTCCACAGGAATGGAAAGAATATGATACTCCCATTGCACAAGGATGGTGCAAAGATTGATGTGCCTAACTATCTATCTCTCAGTATCTTTGGTGTGGTGGTGAAGATTTTGGAAAAGTGGAGTTGACAAACAATCTGTACTTTGCAATGAGCTGCATGGGTTTACCAAGGGAGGATCATGTTTGAGTAACTTGATCAAATTTTATAATTATAATGTAACAGTTGAGTTAGACAAAGAAATTGCGTGCATGTGATAATTTGGACTTTGTTAAAGCTTTTGACAGGCTTCAGCCTGTAGGGCTGTTACATAAGTTGGAGGAGTGGATTATAAAACACTAGCTTAGTCTGCCTGCTTTGCCAAGGTGAATTTATACTGCCAGAAGTTCACTTCAGGGTATTTACTCGAGTATAATGCTTTCATCATGGTATAGAATTTTGTATATGAGGCTATTGTCTTTTATTACTTTAACAATTTCTCACTATTTTATGCAGTTTATTCTGGAGTGTACAAAGTGCTGCATAAAGCTATAAACACTATTTTTTTCTCTCTCTCTCTCTCTTTCACACACACACACACACACACACACACACAAAGGTTAATTTTTTCTGATTTCAAAAAGAAAACTTCATGTTATTAGTTTTATTTTAAAAATTTATGGAATTTACAACCGTGCTAGAAACTTTTTTTATTATCTCGACGTTTCAATCTTTACACCAAGGTCATCATCTGGAGCATACATCAACATACAACAAGCTGAGTTACATTATTAACTGTAAGCTAAAGAAACAAGGCTTTGATCACATGTTATTCTACTGGCATGACCTCTAGTGAAAAAGAAAAAATACATCAAGCTAAATTCTATTTACAATGACAGGAATAAACATTCTTTCAGAAACAATGATGTCCTATTTTTAGTATTACAATTCTTATTTTTGCTTTTAAGATACTGGATTTTTTACAGTCCTGTTTATAGTTGTTCTTAGTGAGGAACGTTCCGAGGGTCGAATATATACTTTCTATATGTTTGGGATTTTTAGACCATCATTATTGTTCAGATTGGGCTGGTTGATAATGATCTCACAGGCTTCCTTAAATTTCCGTTCATACCACGTTTTAGTGCGATGTAGACAGCAAGTGCTTTTCCAGTCAATTCTGTGTAAGGTATTCAGGGCATGATCAGAAACGCCAGCTTCACCATAATTATTATATTTAATGTGTCGTTTATGTTCTTTTTGTCTGATAGTAATTGTGCGTCCTGTGTCTCCTATATATGGTATGTTGCAAGTACAATAAATCCGGTATACTCCAGGGTGGGCTAGTGGAGGAAGTAGGTCTTTGGATGAGTTGAGCAAGCTTTTTAATTTTGCAGGAGGTTTGATGGTGGCTTTGAGGTTGTATTTTTGTAGTACTCTGTTTATTTTGTCTGATGTTCCTTTAATGTAGGGAATGGTTATAGTTTTACTGTAGTCTGGTTTGTCTTTGTTTTTTATTGTGGTTTTATAGAGAATTTTGTTAATAGTGTTTTGGGCTGTATCCATTTTTTTGTAAAGTATTAATGATAATTTTAAATTCGTGTTTCAGTGCCTGTTCATTGGAACAGATCATCTGAGCCCTGTTTTTTAGCATGTTGATGACACCTAGTTTTTGTGTTGGATGGTGGTAGGAGTTTGTGTATGTATTGTCCCATATGTGTTTGTTTCCGGTAAACAGTGAAGGAAAGATTCCCAGAGGGAAGACGTGACAAGTGTATCCAGAAACGGAAGTATGTTGTGTTTTTCAATTTTAATTGTGAATTGTATGTGTTTGTGTTGTTTGTTTAGGTGGCTAAGGAATGTGTTTAATGTCTGACGACCATGGGACCAGATCGCGAAAACATCGTCAACGTATCTAAGCCAGACTTTGGGTTTTAGAGGGGAGGAACCTATACATTTTAAGCAACTATAGCAAGTTGCTTAAAATGTTCCATGTAAAAGTTAGCAATAGGGGAGGGGGATAATGGCGAGCCCATGGCTGTGCCTTCTTTTTGTAAGTAGAAGGTGTTTTGCCATACAAAATAACCCAACCGTAATACGTGCCTGATATAGCGCCGTGGAGGAATTTTTTCTGTAGGAGAAGGATTGTGTCATTGATTGGGACATTCGTGAAGAGGGGAGATGTCAAAACTGACTAATAAATCATCTTTTTCTAATGTAATGTCTTTGATGGTGTTTATGAAGTGTTGTGTGTTTTTGGATATAGGAGGGGGAATGGAAAAAAAAAAGTTTTTTAACACGGTTGTAAATTCCATAAATTTTTAAAATGAATGCTGATCACCGTGTAACTCTAAAAAGAAAGGATTCATGTTATTAGCAATTCGTCATTGCATCACATATCTTATCTGTTTTCTGTTTATTATATACCAGCCAACTTAAATTTATGTAGCAGATTATGTAAGATAATGACCGTTTGTAGCATAATTAATCTTGACAACTGCCATTTGGTAGGAAAGTCCTAGCTTCAAAACCAAAATCCTGCCTAGGATGCAAAATCCATTTATTTATTTATTTATTTTATGCAGTTCAATTTGGAATATGCAAAGTACTGTACTTGCACTCTGCCAGTTATACACTTACAAACACCGAACATGGTCAGTATTGAAACCAATTTGGCTGGAAAGGTGTGTTTAAATTGAATTTAGGATAAAAATAACCTTTATAAAGACTTTTTAGTAGGCTAATTAACCAGTTTCAAACAAAGGACATCTCTCCCCCTTCCTCCCAAGAAACATTTTTTCCTGCACAAAACAGCAACACTGACCTGAAGTACAAGCAACAGTGAAGTACATTTGGTTTGTAGCCTTAGTTGCTGTTGCTGAAATTCCAAGAAACCAATAATCCAGTAAAACTTAGTTTTCAGCTGGTGACAAAACACTGTTTATTTTTTATTGCAGAATGAATGCTAGGTCTTATTTACTTATTTGACTAAAATGAATACTTTTTTAGATACAGATTTGGTCTGCACATTAATCAGAGCTAATTGCAATTTTAATATAGCACTATTTAATTTTTATGATATCAATTAATTTTATTTCAAATATATGCCTTTCAAATTTTGTGGACAGTATTTTGGGTTATATGTAGTTGCATGTTGCTGCCTCTAAAAATTAGTAAGGTAATTGTTATTATTATTATTAAGAGAGATGACCTTCAGGGAGTGATGGAGGGAGGCTACATACTACACACACCAGCTATCATACTTATTATTGAATTCATTCACACTGCTTGCACTCGTAACATCCAATGGAAATCCATTCCAATCCCACATCACTCTATGAGAGGGGAAATTTAGCCTTCATCTCCTCTTCTTAGCGGCATTCATTCTCAGTTTCCAAGGATACCCTCTTGTCCTTTTCCCCACCCCTCCATAAATTGAAAAATTCCATCAGTCAAAATCCTATATGACCCTTTCAAAAGTTTGTGTATCAATTATATCATCCCTCTTTCTCCTGTTTGCTAGTGTCTGCAGTCTACAAATTCTCAATCTGTCTTCATAACACCAGTATTCCATAATCCTGATATAATTTTTAACACTCTCCTTTGCACTCTTTCCAATATATCAGAATCACAACAGAGACCAGACCTGTGCACAATGGTCCAAGTGAGGTCTTATCAACGCCTTGTAAAGAGGTAAAATGACATCCATATCTTTACTTATGAACATTCGTTTCAGCATTGCAATTATCTTTTGAGTTGTATTTGCAATCTTTGCTACATGGCACCTGAACTTCAACTTCCTATATACTAACACTCCAAGATCCCTAGCCTCATCAGTTTCTTCAAGCATAATCCCACCAATATAATATGACATTGGGTATCTAATCATACCAAAGTGCATGACTTTACATTTACTGAGATTGAAGTGACATCCATTTTCTCATTCCCACAATTCCAGCCTATTCAAATCATTCTGCAAGTACTGCATATCAGCAGAATTTCTGATTACCCTACTTATCTTTACATCATCAGCAAATAGCTGTATGCCACTTGTCAAATCCTTCCCAGTATCATTCTTTGTAGTACACCACTGGTTACCTTAAATCTTGTAGATCCCCCCCCCCCCCCCATTAACACTTTTTGATATCTGTCAGTTAGCCATCCTTTTATCCACACTAATATTCTATAATCCAAAGCCATATTCTCGAATTTATGCAACAACATACCATGCTGTATTCTGTCCAAAAGCTTTAGCAAAATCCAAAAGTATCATGGTGTATCCATTCCCGTTTCTAGTTCAATGTTTACATTGAACATGCTCACATTCTATAATATTGTTATAGAATGTGAGCAAGTTGTAAAAGCATGTCCTTCCCTTAGTAAACTCATGTTGCTCAATGTAAAGTAGAGATTCACTGTCAACCCATTTCTGAATGCAAGCTTTAACCAATTTTTCCAAAATTTTCACCATCACTCTTGAGATACTAATTGATCAATAGTTGGGTACATCAGTCTTTACACCACCATTGTTCAATAGAATTACTATACATTCTTTCCATTCCTGCAGAATCTTCCCTCTTCTGGGACTCATATTAAACAGCCTGGTCAAAGAAATAGCCAGTTCAGCTGAACCCTCTTTTAGCACACACGCTGATATCCCATCAGTCCCTATTGCTGAATTCTTATTTAATTTATGCAACACGTCTAATACCTAGTCCTCGTACACCTGAGTTTCTTCATCCAGTGAAGAGGTAGCAGTGAGCTTAATGTCACGTATACTGGGTTGAAAGCTTTTAACAAAATGGGCACTCATTAGCTGAACAACCTCTTCTGCATCTGTAACCCTCACACTATCTGGATTTAGAAGAATTATTCTTTCATTTTCATTCTTTCTTTTATTTGCAGCATATTGATAGAATTCTTGTGGGTTGTCTTTAGCATACACAGCTAGTTAGTTTCATACTCAGACTTTGCTTTCCATACAACAGTTGACTATTCTAGTCTGCTGCTTATAATATTCATAATGCACATCATTCTTATGCACACGGTATTCCTTCCACATCATCCTTTTCTTATGAATCTCTTGCTTAATAAGATTACACATCCATTTTATGAGGAAATGATATTAATATGAAATCTGTGGCACATATTATATACAGAAACAGTAGTATTCAGCTTGAATTTTTAGTGAAACCTTTTTTTTTTTAAAGAGCTAGTTTTGGGGTTAAGTTGATTTATGTACATTAATTTGTGTAATTTACTGACAGCAGTTTCTTTTCCATTTGATATTTTAGAACCCAACAAAACAAGTCAATAAAAAGCTTCATTTACAAATACAGTCAATCCTGGTCTGAAAATATTAAATGGAAATATCCAGAAATAAGCAATTCATATTGATTGAGCGGGAGATAGTAAATCCTGTTTTATTTGATTATCTTACAAAGATAATCTGCCGAAAGGCAGATTATCTTTGTAAGCAATTCATATGTTTTAAATTGCGTGCCATCTCACCCATGATGCGAATCACCCCTTTGTCCAGCGTATCCATTCTGTATATGCTACACACCTGTTAGTCACTTAGTAGTGGTCTTGATTATCAGATCGACTGTCACAGTATCTCAGTGCTTGTATTCAGTTAACCCTTACAGTATTGTACTGCTTAATTGCCCTAAAGCATAAGAGTGCTGGCAATTCAGATATACCAAAGAGAAGCCTAAAGTGCTTCTTTTATTTGGAAAGGTGAAAGTTCTTAACAAGAAGGGAAAAAAAAATCATATGCTGAGGTTGCTAAGATCTATGGTAAGAATGAATCTTCTATCTGTGAAATTGTGAAGAAAGAAAAAGAAATTTGTACTACTTTTGCTGTTGTACCTCAAACTGCAAAAGTGATGGCCTTAATACTTAAGTACTTAGTTAGGATGGAAAAGGAATTAAATTTGTGAGTGGAAGATATGAAGAGAAAATGTGTTCCAATTGACAGCAACATGTTGCACCTGAAAGCATTGAGCGTATATACAGGAAATTGCTTGGTCACATTCAAAATGAATGATATCAAGCCATTTGCTGCAGGTAAGGGATGGTTACACAGATTCAGGAATAGGTTTGGACTGAAAAATATAAAAATTACTGGAGAGGCTGCCTCTGCCGATGAAGAAGCTCCCATATTTCTGGCAGAGTGTAAGTTGAAACCGGTCTCTTCTGGAAGAAGATGCTCAATAGAACTTACATTCATATAAGTGCAGAGGAGTCACAGGGTCATGGCAGGGCAGATTTACTCTGGTACTATGTGGCAACACTGCTGGACTTATGATAAAGTCAGGCGTAGTGTACAGAGTGAAGAACCCACATGCTCTCAAAAACAAAAATTATCTTCCTGTGTTCTTGCAATGTAATCAGAAAGCATGGATAACAGCCATCTTGTTTATGGAATTGTTCCACCAATGCTTCATCCTGGAAGTGAAAAAAAATACTTGGAAGAAGTAGTGTTGGAATTTGAAGTCCTTTTAATAATAGACAGTGCAGCTGGCCATCCTGAGCTGCTATGAAAATGAAAATGTCAAGGTTGTATTTTTACCTCCAAATTCAACCTCATTGGTTCAGCCTCTTCACCAGGGCATCATTTGGTTTGTCAAGGCTAGCTACATGCCCCCACCTTGTATTTAATTGCATTTGATCAGCAATTGATGCAGATCTTAATCTGGACATAATGCAGTGCATGGAATCGCTCATTATTGCTGATGCAGTAACATTCATCAAAGCTGCAATGGATTAATTAAAACCAGAAACTGTAAATAATTTCCAGAAGAAAACTTATGGGGGTGAAGTTATGAAATAGTTTTAAAGACTTCCTGGGGATTGATGGAGAAGTTAGGAAAATTATTCATCTAGCAAGATAAATTTTTGGAGAAGGGGATTTGCTGACATGCTTGATGAAGAAGTGGAAGAACATATTGAAGGCCACCGAGAAGTGTTAACAAATGAGGAATTGGAAGAACTTGTTGAGTCATCTACAGAAGAAGATGAAGAAACTGAAGCAGAACCAACAGTGTGAACATTACTGGAATTTGCCACAGTGTTCGAATTGCACAAGCATTAAAGGACAAAATTACGGAATATGATCCTCAGCTAGAATTCAGCATTAAAGTTACCCATATGATCACCAAAGATTACAACTTCTGGAGCAACATTGAACGAAAGGACTAAAACTTTCGATTACAATGTTCTTCCAAATGGTTTTGTCAAAAAAAAAAAAACCTTCAGCTATCGAGTGTATTCAACCATCATCATCATATGGCTTGATGATCCTCTTTCTGATGATACGTCAGGTCAGTAGTAGTAGTCTAATGCTACGTCACAGTGCCTATGTCATTTATCTCGTCACAACTTTTATTGTAGTTATTGTTTTCAGTTTTCTTCCAGTCCATTGATTGGATAAGATAGATTGGGATGGTGGGAGCAACTTTTGGGTTCAGATAATTTAAATACTGCAGATGACCAGATGTAGTGAAATATTTAAATTAATAAAACTTTTAATTAAAGGAATACTTTGAATAGGCCTTTACTTCCAAGATAAAACATCAAACAGACCAGTTTTATGAAAAGAGCACAATCATCCATGGTATGCTCTTTGATTGGAAATATGGCAGAGCCTTACTGTCATTCTTAAAAACCCTTTGGGTTTCACTGTAATGGATTAAAAGAGGTATAAGTTTGTCCTGCAACATTTCTGTACTAAAGAAGTAAACATTTTACTGGGTTGATTGTTTTCAGAATGGCTAACTTATATTCCATATCAGTAATTTTATTACTGCTCAACTCATTATCACTTTTCCATTTAGAAGAAATAAGTTTTTTTTGACAAATCTCACAACAAAAAAATTCAAAGATGCAAATAAAATTGAACTAGCATTGAGTTACCTGCGATAATCATGACTGCTGACATGAAAGAAATAAAATCATGATAGACCATAAAGTTGACATGTATAATGATCTATTGGAAATTGTGTATTTGAAAATGAAAGAAATAAAATCATGATAGACCATAAAGTTGACATGTATAATGATCTATTGGAAATTGTGTATTTGAAATGGAATTTTCTCATGGAAACTTTGGTTATAAGCTGGGGTGTGTACTTGTATTAAAATATTTGTTGCTTTTATTTACTTTTCTTGCATTTGTGAATACTTTCTGTTTTAATAAAGAAATGTAATCTTACAGATTATTATGTGTGAAGCAGTGAGCATTAATTTTGAAGAAGTATATTAAAAATTCTCACACAAAATAATTTTCTGTCAGTTTGTACCATACAGAAAATAATGTATTCTGTGTTGTTCATGACAGTTATACTTACTTACTTACTTATGGATATTATTAACCAACAAAATTCTGCATAATTAAATATTACACGGGAGGGACAACAAACCACTTTCTGATTTTTTTTTTTTTTTTTAATATGTAATCTGGAAACACCTGAAATTTAGTAGGTGCAATGTTACCATCCTCTATATAATTTCTTATTGATTAATAGTTATATAATAATACTGGATTTTTCTTTGTTTTTTGTATCATTTTATTCTGCTTAAATATTTAAGACGACAAGAAGCTTTACGACGAAAAGAACGGAATGAGGCTCATTTATATATGAATGTACAAGTTGTCACTGCAGATAACTTTAGTGGTCATCAGGGTACAGATCTCTTTGATTCTGAGAAAGCAAGTTACCGGTAAGTGTATACCGTACCATATGAATATATATATAAAGCAAAATTAAAAAAATATAATAAGAATAGTTGTGTATATGTGTGTGAGAGAGCGCTCATTAAACAGTTTTCATTTATTTGAGAGTAGGATGAATGAGAGATTAGTGTCGTTTTTTCATGTCTGATAATACTCATTTCTGACTTATCAGTAATCTGTGGATTCTCTAAGGTGGGTTCTCTTTTTTACTGTCAAACTGAATTGTCTTGAATGTGCAACATACACTTAAGAAAATGGCAGTGTGTCCAAGCATAATACAAATATGACAATGAATATTCAAAAGTGAAAGACTTTTCTGGAATTAGCATGTGCTCTTCAGAACACTTTAAGTCTAAATAAATTTTGCTGAAGAAAGTGCCAGAGATATGCGAGACATCTTTTTCTTCCAGAGATAAAATAACTGTATCTGTTAACCACACCATTCAGGCTAAACTTGACCTACACTATTAAATCAGATTTACTCAATATATCCAAACTGCAAAAGTCCCAACCAGAACATTCCCCACAAGCACAATATTATTGCAAAAAAAATTTACCATAATTTACCAACAAACCACACTGATTAGCTTTCTATTAGGAACACCTATCTAATAATGCATTGGTCCACCTCTCTGTGCAGTCACGGTTCACAGGTGCCTAGGAACATATTCCACAAGGTGTTGTTGAACATCTTCTATGCGTAACTCAACCCATCTCCACTGCAGCAACTCCATCAGTTCATGTTCATTCCGTGAAAGAGGATACACAGTTCTCACACCCCATTCTAGCATATCCCACATGTGTTCAATTGGTTATACAGGGGAGTTTGGGACCCAAGGCAACATGGTGAATTTGTTGTTGTTCCTCCAACCACTCAGTTGTTGTACAAGCCTGGCAAGGTGCATTGACCTATTGAAAGATGGCTCTGTGGTCAAGGTAGACCTCTTGCAGATATGGATGGAGATGGTCAGCTAACAGGTCCCTGTAGTGTTTGCCATTCCATTCAGTGTTTATGGGATGATAACTTACCGACCTAGGGTATGCCAGGAAAAAGCTCACCAAATCATAACACCACCTCCACTGGCCTGTTGAACTCCAGCTTGCAACCAGAGGATCGGGCTTCATGCTGTTTATACTAAATGTGAACCTGGCCATCAGCATGATGCAGCAGGAAACAGGACTACACTCCAGTTCCCCTTCTTCCGTCTGTTGAGGGCCCATTGCCAACATTCCTTGGCCCATGAGAGATGTTGTTTGCATTGCTTTGCCACCATCATTTTAGTTTCTGGTCATGAAACCCTAGGCATAGCAAATGCAGTACATGATACAAGAGGAAATGGGTTGTACTAGTGGGTGAGCTGTGTGACTGTTGCATATCATTGCTTAGATACCAGTTGTGACACCCAACGCTCACCTATAGGATAAACGACACATGGCTGAGCATCGTAAGCTCTTCTGCTAGATGTCTGTTCAAGGTTAATCCATTCCTGGTACACCCTTGATACAGTATTGCAGGAGACAAATAAGTCTGTTTCCAAAATACTGGCATGTGCCCTCTGGGCCCAACTATCTGACTGTGGTCAAATTGGCTTATGTTGCCACATTTCCCAATTACTGGCAAATATTTACTGATTACGTACAGAGGTTAGGGGTGCTCATTTATAATAGCTACACGTGATGTTGATATTGCGTGGTACTTCATTACCGTGCTAAATAGTAAATGGGGGGGGGTTGTAACGTAAAGCTAATGTAGTGTGTTTATGCAAGTGTGCAAATTTGCTGTAGCGAGAGTTAACTGTATTTGCTGGCTTCATTGCCTGAGTGAATAGCATACCCACTCTCCAACGATTAGGTTGTAGAAATTGCATCCACAAAACACCCCATTTCATTTTCAGAAATGGGTGTTTTGTGGATTTAGCTGATAGATGAACTCAGTGTGAGCCCATTGCTCTATTCATTGGAAGCCAGAGGTGACCTGCAAAAAAAAAAAGGTGTGTTAAATAACCTGGAACAAGGTTTCCAGGTTATTTAAGCCTTTGCTCACTCATGGTGGTACTAGTACTAACTTACTGAGTTTACAGCTTTTCCTGAGTGCATTTTACATATTATGGTTTGGCAATAATTATACATGTTATCTGTTCCACCTGCGTGCTTCTATGAAATTATGTCTGGATTCACAACAGTAATTTGTACCATTTGAAGATTACATATGTATATTTGCACACAAGAAAAGCTGTATATAGAATATACCATGCTATGTATAAAAATTATTAGAATCATTTTCCTGCTTTGCAGTGTTTGCTTTCAAGAAAGCAAAATTGTATCTAAATTGCTAAAAGGTTTTAATGTTTCTCCATTCAGGATGTAGTCAATGTTTTCAATGTTACTGCCTATTTTCATGTCTTTCGTTGTTCCTTGTGCACACCTGATTTAATATGAAACTATCTTTCTGTACTTCCTTCAGTTCTAACTGCTGACACCTGTGGCATTTGAAACAACCTTACTGTTGGCACCCTGTCATACTCCTTTTCCAGATCTACAAAACTTAAAACACAGATTCTTGTAATATTCCGATTATTTTTTGTAAACTGAAAATCTGATGTCGACAACCTGAAATTTGCCTGAATCCAGCTTTTCAAAGTGACCTTCCACAAATTTTCTTGACTCTTTCTTACATAGACTTGATAAAACTTACCAGGAACACAGTACGGAAATTATTGTGTAAATTTCACATTCAGCCTTATCTTCCCCCCACCTTTTTTTTTTTAAATAGATAGTACTATGAGTGCTCTGCACCAATCATCTGGAATTCGGCCCTCTGAATTACACACAGCCACTAAAACTTTTATACCTCAACATTTCAGCATTTGTGGTTGAATATTACCTACCCAAGCTGCCTTTTCACATTTCAGGGTTTTGATGGCTTTTGCAACTTCAAGTATTGATATGTATTGCAGACTGCATTCCTGTTAATTGTTTCATTTATCAATCTTTAAAAGTTTGCTACGGATATCTGGAATATTTTATCTTGAGTCTTTCATGTCACATTTATATCTTTGATTTCTTTTCCATTACTGTTTCTTCCATTTTTAAGCTTTTTCAACAGCCTCCAGAATATTTTATCAACTTTGTGATATTAATTTTCTACGTTCTTACCAAAGTCTTCCCATGAACTTTTTAGCTAATTTTGCACAATGATTGTTTTGCTGCTTTCTTAGATTTTTCTCTGTATTCCCTGAGCACAAGCTGACTCACTTGCTAGTAACTTTCGATATATACTTCCTTATTTTCCTTCACTGTCTCCTTAACTTCCTGAGTCCACCATGGAGTTCAAATTTTTCTCTGCTTGCAGATTACCTTATCAGATGCCACTGGTTAAATAATATCAATCAGAGTTTTGTTTAGGGTTTACCACTGAATCTCCAAGGTTTGTTTTTGGTTTTCTAAGTCTCTCAGTTTTTCTTGAATGATGTTTGTATTTGAGTCTATAGTTCACAGCTGATAGCTGTTTAATGTTGATTCATTTCAAAACTCACACATCCTTCTTATCAATATGAAGTTCAATTTCCCCTGCTGAACACTTCCTATTTCAAATCTTCTGTATATCCTTGTGTCCTGAGGCAGTGGGAAAAAATCACTGTCGACAATAAAATAGTGAGAATTTATTTATTCCTTGCATCCTCTCTCCATGTGAAGTTTTACAAATTTTTATGTTGGTGGAGTTATCATGTTGGAGGCTTAATGGAATATATACAGCACTCAGAAAGGATTAACATAGGTTTAATACTTCCTGTATTTCGTCCTAGTCACTAGGACATCTTTGGGGATTACAAAAACAACTAATGTAAAATGAACACAAATATTATACAATACTAAGCCCAACCATGTGGGTGACACTAAAGTCCTATCTAAGTGGAACACCCTCTAAGGGCGGTTGTAGGTGGCCTGGAAAGTAAGGTGGGACTTCTGGTGATGAGTGTTTCCAAAATCTTTGGAAGCTTAATGCAACCATATTTATTGAGATTTGGTTGATTTCTGAGAGCTGCTGTTGATTCTAAGAATAGTCTCTCTCTTTTTTTTTTTTGAATTTGCTGTGGTGGAGCATGATGGTTTTCTTCCAAGAGACCCTGTGGGTGGTGTCCAAGACATGGTCAGCCAAGCCTGACTGACCATAGTTGTGTTTAGAGATGTAAGACTTGTGTTCCTCCAGGCAGATGGATGCTGATCTGCCTGTCTGTTCCAAAGTATGCCAGCTTACAGGAACAGGGTACTTTGTAAACTCCAGGCAGAGAGAGAGAGGAGGGAGCTGATGTTTTGTAGAATGGATAAGGGTAGCAAGTTTGCGGTGGGGCTTATATGCTGTGTGTAGGTTGTACCTTTTTAGAATCTTGGCTATTTTTTCGGATGTGCCATGGATGAAGGGTATGGTGATGGCATTTTTAAACTCTTGTTGACAAGAAGGATGGGGAATGGGGTAGGAACTGATTATTTTTTGATACTGTGATCGCTGTAGCCATTGGAAAGTGCTGTGTATGTAGTAGTGAGGGCGGTTCCACTGGACCAAAGATTGTGGGCTCTCTTGGTAAGAGTTTTAATAATGCCATATTGTTGAGAGGGGTGGTGGGAGAGTTTGTGAATGTATCTGGCTGTGTGTTTGGGTTTTCTGTATACAGTGAAGCCAAGTGTACCATTAGGCAGGCGTGTAACTAAGGTGTCTAGAAAGGGTAAACAATTGTTCTTTTCCTTTTTCATAGTAAACTGGATTCTTGGATGTAGGCTGTTGAGATGACTGAGGAAAGGAGTCTAACGTGTCTGGGCCATTAGGCCAAATAGAGAACACATCATCTACATATCTTAGCCAGATAGAAGGTTTGAGTGGGGCTGAGTCTATGGCTTGTTTTTCAAAATCTTCCATATAAAAATTGGCAAGAGGGGGGGGGGGGGAACCCATGGCGGTTCTGGTCGATCCTGAATGGACGAATTTAAAGAAACTATTCATTCAGAATCTAACATGAGAATTTGGCTAACTCAGATAATACCTAATTAACAGCACACCGCTCTAAATTTTGTTGTATAGGAAGTTTTGTAATAACATGTAAATCGCAATAGAAAAATCTTGTAGTTGAAAACTAAACTGAAGGATTATCGGATTAATGAATTTGTAATAAGGAAATAGTAGTATAATCTGGTCCCATTAAGCTGTCTTAAACTTAGTAAGTCGCCAAAGAAGTTAAGAGTACCAATGCAAAGGTTGAATTAAATATGCACGAATCGGCCGTAATGCCGCAAGCTACAACATACGAGGAAGATGATGTAAGCACGATTACCTAGAATACAGCACCTAACGGCAGCTAGGACTTTGAGGATCATCTTGAGGGCATGGAAACTAAGGGGCGTGTGGAAAAGAAGGGACAAAATATAAGGCAATGCACACGATAATGGGAGGCTTTTTTCTGGTTGTTCCTGACTAGTCGATGGAGTAGTGACAAGCGAGAGGGTCTCATTATGCCAGATAGTGGACAGGCCTTCTGAGTAAGAAGGCCTGTAAGATTTCATGGCGAGCAGCATGCGAATCATTGGCCTACGCAGAAATTGTGCCAATCGCTGGATGTCCCACTCAAGTAGGAGCAGAGACAACACTGTATCGAGGCAGTTAGAAGTTCAAGTCCGGAAGAATGTAAAACGGACAGCGTAGTCATAAGCCTATTGCAGAAGCAACTGATCAAAGGAGGACCTGAATAACACGTGGCCGTTAACAGACCTTCGGAAAAAGATTGGGTAACGTAAAGACCTTTACTATATGTTTGAATGAGACAGAATTTAATATCAGATTATATTAAGTGGACAATTCATAGTGGACTATAATAAGGATTTGTATTTTGAGATAGAGTAATTCTGCTGAACAAAGGAATGTCAGGAGTGAAATTTTGGCTGCATGTGACTGAGATTATATGTGAATTTGTAATTTTTGTAGATGATCTATACCAGAATAGTAACGGATTGTGAAATGTCTTTAAATGTAGCATGCAATAAGAGTTTGATTTAGAATAACATAGTTAGCTAGTTTTAATGTTTTATAGTTTGTGTGTGATTAGCAATTTGATCTGTGAGTGTTTTGTTAAATTAGCATTGAGTAACTAACTTAGCAAGTGATTTTGAAAAGCTTAGTATCCTATTCCAATTATAGTTGTAAAGTGTAATTTGTTCCAATAAGCATGTTTTGTTGTATATGCCTGACCTCAAGAATTCAAATTACCACTTGCAAAGAAATTTAGAACCATAGAGGGAGGGAACTTAATGAAAGTATTTGAGTAATAGATTATTGGCCATGATTGCAATTAGTACCGATATCTATTTAGTGTATACTAGAATGAATGCCAATTAACCTAGGAATATTCCCTGAATTTGAATAAGCTCATATTATAGGACTCTGGCTTGCACAGCAATAAAAAATAAATTTGCCAGTGTCCGAAAAGGAAGCATTCCTGGGTGGGGTCGAGTTAGGCACACATAAAGAACCAATATAAAAAAATGGAATATTAACAGTTCCCTCTATCTGCTTGTAGATTTTGTTCTTCCAAGAAAAATACCCAGAGTTAATGGCAAAGGAAAAGAGATCTATGATGTCAGATGGAAAAACGTTTTCTAAGAGAGATAAGGTGTCAGTTAAGGGAATATTGGTAAACAAAGAGGAGATATCAAAGCTTACCAATATGTCTGTGTTATTCACGGTTAAATTTTCTATAAGAGCTTTAAAGTGGATAGAGTTTTTTATATAGGATGTGGACCTTCCAGTGTGGAGGGTCAGAGAGTTGGCCAGCTGCTTAGACAGTCTGTAGCAAGATGCGTTGGTGGCATCTACTATAGGTCTAAGTGGGGAATTGGGTTTGTGGATTTTTGGTAAACCGTATATTCGGTGGGGTTAAGTTTTTTCGTGATGTCAGGGGGCCAGGAAGATACTTTTTTAAGTAAGATTTTTAATTTCTTAACTTGTGTTTTTGTGGGGTCATATTCTAGCGGGATGTAGGTAGCACAATCTCGGAGGATAATATTCATTTTACGATTGTATTCACCAGTATTAAGAACGACTGTGGCATTACCCTTATCCGCTCTGGTGATGACGATACTTTTTTCTTTGCATAATTTCAGGAGAGCTGTGCGTTGGGCATACGATAAATTACTTTTTGGAGGCAAAGAATGAGCGAGGATGTTGGCTACGTCAAGTCTGATGTTGTTGACTATCTCTGACGGTATGTGACCGATCCCACATTCAATGTTAAACATTACATCAAGCACTGGCACTTCCTTCGGAGCGACGGCGAAATTAGGGCCGAGGCATAGGGCGCTTACGGCATCGTCGTTGAGCCTTTTGGAAGTAAAGTTTACTACTGTCTTGAATGATTGATTTTGCGGTTGTGGTTTGTCTTTAACCAGGTTGTTATATTTCTTGATGTGTTTATTTTTTATTTTTTGAAATTCTTTCTGTGCAGTAATTTCCAAAATGACAGAGAGAATCGACCAAAGTTCAGGGTTAAGAATCGTGGAGAGCTCTGAATGTAAGGAGCCAATGGCGGCGTTCGTCACTGAGAGGGTGGCACGAGTAGAGGCGAATTGCTCGCATAGTAATGCCAGGCTGGCACGGTTATATATGCAGAGGGCTTTTTTGGAATGGAAATTGGCTTTTAGTTTAACGCAGTTCGGTATCACTCTTGTATCCCGACAGCTTTTTTAAATAGGCCAGCCTATTTAGTTGCCTACGTGGTTGGGCTTAATATTGTATAATATTTGTGTTCATGTTACATTAGTTGTTTTTATAATCCCCAAAGATGTCCTAGTGACCAGGACGAAATATAGAAATTATTAAACCTAGGTTAATCCTTTCTGAGTGCTGTATACATTCCATTAAGCCTCCAACATGATGTCCTCACAGCACTTAAGCCTCTACACACGAAGTTGGTGGAGTTAGTAATAACTCTTCCTTGTCCTGAACAGAAAGCCAACAAGTACTTACCATTATTATTACTTGTGCTGTTTGCTTTAAATCTTCCCAAAACATTTCTGCATGCCTGGTAATCATTTTTCTACTCTCCTGTTCAGATCTTTAACAAGGACTGACTTCTTTTTCATTGTGTCAGTCCTTCTCTCATGCCTCGAAAAATTCCTTTCCATTTATTCTTCACTAGAACCTTCAGTGGGACCATAGGCACAGATAACTCTTATTGTCCAATTCCCCATCTGATTATCCTTGTATTTAATATTGAATTTATATAATTGATGTTTTTACACCTTGTCATGCTATAAATGAAAGATTTCAAGAAATTGTATTCTTGGTTTCATCCTTTATCCAAGTATAAGCAATCAAAATTAGCACATGAAGTCACTTCATGACTGGGCTATTTGTATATAGAGGCTAATGGCTTCACATCATTTACCCGTGTTTCCCGTATTGCAATGTGCACACGTTAATTTAAAGTATAACCAAGTAAAAAAAAAAACTTTCAACCTCTGTCTTTAGTCCAGAGTAATTTATTAATAAAGTGTGGCACCTTTTCGCTACTTCTATGTGGAAATATGACTTCTGCATTACTTCAACCTTGGTATCACTTTTGGGTCTGGCAACCACTGATGAGACTTCAATAAAGTAAAAACAAGTCTGGGTAATGGCCTTTCCCATAATGTATAGCATTATATATGTCTGTAAGGTTTTTTTTTTATGTGATTCCCACACACCAAAGGATTCCAGATATATATATATATATATATATATATTTTTTTTTTTTTTTTTTACATAAACCAAAACCTTTATGTAGAAATCAAATTTGATTTTTTTTTCTTTTTTTCCAAGCCACTTTATGCCTTCACTATGTTTGGAGGTGGTATCATGCAGGTTGATGATATTAATCTCTGACCTAAAAAAAGCTCAGTGTAAGTTTTAATTACACTGCTGCTTAAAGTGGCAGTGTAATTAAAGCCTGATGTGTTCTTTTTTTCAGCAAGAGGTTTAAACCCTCTTGCTGAAAAAAAGTCCTAAACTTCATGTCGTTTACTGCAATTATTAATAATGTACATAAACACTGTTCATTACTAATTATTTTTTTATGTAAAGAATATTTTTCTGTGTACCAGATAATGGAATGAATTACATGTTACCACATAATTCATTCCATTATGAACAGAAACATGAAAATACAAAATAATCTAAATTATTGTGTATTTACATGAGAGATTCATAACTCTACTGTGATGGAGTAGTAACGTTAATGAATAGTAATTAATTCTATTAGATGAATGTTCATCAGTTTGCTGAATAAGTTAACTCACAAGGGCAAGGTATCTGGTAAATACTGGGGCAGTATGGAGGTGGAAGCTTATCCTTTACAGAGCCTAGAGAGGAAGATAGTTTGTTAACCAGATGAAAAGTCACATTGAATTTAGTGGAACTAAATAGTTGGATGATTCTCTTAGAAATATTCTTGATATTAGAAGGTAGTAAAATGGTTGCTGATTTATTTGAGTTCAAGTGATCTAGAACATCCATAACTTTAATGGCCTTGTGTTCCAGATAAGAATTATGTAAGCATACTTGAAAAGAGGTTGGGAAAGATTGTGGAAGAGAAACTTGGAGAAGAACAAGCTAGGTTCAGGCCAAATAGATGTTGTCAAGATCAGATTTCGATTTTAACAAATAATTGAGAAAACAGGAATACGACAAGGATTTATACTTAAGTTTTGTAAATATGGAAAAGGCATACGACAAGGTATCCAGAGAAAAGCTTTTCAAAACTACAGTTATATGAGGTAAATGGAACATTATACAGAGCAATATTTAAGTCCTTATACCTTCAGTTAGAATTGAAGGAAATACACAAAGATGGTTTGATGTAAATTCAGGTGTAAGACAAAGATGTACATTATCTCCACTCTTATTCATCATCTAGATGGATCACAATACAAAAGAAAGTGACTTTAAACTGGATAGTATAATTGGAGTTATCATACATTATCAAAGAGGCTTTTTGCACATGATGATGTACTCCTAACCACATCTAGTACAAGTCTCGATACGAGATACAGTGTTGTCTCGATACGAGACAACACTGTATCGAGGCAGTTAGAAGTTCAAGTCCGGAAGAATGTAAAACGGACAGCGTAGTCATAAGCCTATTGCAGAAGCAACTGATCAAAGGAGGACCTGAATAACACGTGGCCGTTAACAGACCTTCGGAAAAAGATTGGGTAACGTAAAGACCTTTACTATATGTTTGAATGAGACAGAATTTAATATCAGATTATATTAAGTGGACAATTCATAGTGGACTATAATAAGGATTTGTATTTTGAGATAGAGTAATTCTGCTGAACAAAGGAATGTCAGGAGTGAAATTTTGGCTGCATGTGACTGAGATTATATGTGAATTTGTAATTTTTGTAGATGATCTATACCAGAATAGTAACGGATTGTGAAATGTCTTTAAATGTAGCATGCAATAAGAGTTTGATTTAGAATAACATAGTTAGCTAGTTTTAATGTTTTATAGTTTGTGTGTGATTAGCAATTTGATCTGTGAGTGTTTTGTTAAATTAGCATTGAGTAACTAACTTAGCAAGTGATTTTGAAAAGCTTAGTATCCTATTCCAATTATAGTTGTAAAGTGTAATTTGTTCCAATAAGCATGTTTTGTTGTATATGCCTGACCTCAAGAATTCAAATTACCACTTGCAAAGAAATTTAGAACCATAGAGGGAGGGAACTTAATGAAAGTATTTGAGTAATAGATTATTGGCCATGATTGCAATTAGTACCGATATCTATTTAGTGTATACTAGAATGAATGCCAATTAACCTAGGAATATTCCCTGAATTTGAATAAGCTCATATTATAGGACTCTGGCTTGCACAGCAATAAAAAATAAATTTGCCAGTGTCCGAAAAGGAAGCATTCCTGGGTGGGGTCGAGTTAGGCACACATAAAGAACCAATATAAAAAAATGGAATATTAACAGTTCCCTCTATCTGCTTGTAGATTTTGTTCTTCCAAGAAAAATACCCAGAGTTAATGGCAAAGGAAAAGAGATCTATGATGTCAGATGGAAAAACGTTTTCTAAGAGAGATAAGGTGTCAGTTAAGGGAATATTGGTAAACAAAGAGGAGATATCAAAGCTTACCAATATGTCTGTGTTATTCACGGTTAAATTTTCTATAAGAGCTTTAAAGTGGATAGAGTTTTTTATATAGGATGTGGACCTTCCAGTGTGGAGGGTCAGAGAGTTGGCCAGCTGCTTAGACAGTCTGTAGCAAGATGCGTTGGTGGCATCTACTATAGGTCTAAGTGGGGAATTGGGTTTGTGGATTTTTGGTAAACCATATATTCGGTGGGGTTAAGTTTTTTCGTGATGTCAGGGGGCCAGGAAGATACTTTTTTAAGTAAGATTTTTAATTTCTTAACTTGTGTTTTTGTGGGGTCATATTCTAGCGGGATGTAGGTAGCACAATCTCGGAGGATAATATTCATTTTACGATTGTATTCACCAGTATTAAGAACGACTGTGGCATTACCCTTATCCGCTCTGGTGATGACGATACTTTTTTCTTTGCATAATTTCAGGAGAGCTGTGCGTTGGGCATACGATAAATTACTTTTTGGAGGCAAAGAATGAGCGAGGATGTTGGCTACGTCAAGTCTGATGTTGTTGACTATCTCTGACGGTATGTGACCGATCCCACATTCAATGTTAAACATTACATCAAGCACTGGCACTTCCTTCGGAGCGACAGCGAAATTAGGGCCGAGGCATAGGGCGCTTACGGCATCGTCGTTGAGCCTTTTGGAAGTAAAGTTTACTACTGTCTTGAATGATTGATTTTGCGGTTGTGGTTTGTCTTTAACCAGGTTGTTATATTTCTTGATGTGTTTATTTTTTATTTTTTGAAATTCTTTCTGTGCAGTAATTTCCAAAATGACAGAGAGAATCGACCAAAGTTCAGGGTTAAGAATCGTGGAGAGCTCTGAATGTAAGGAGCCAATGGCGGCGTTCGTCACTGAGAGGGTGGCACGAGTAGAGGCGAATTGCTCGCATAGTAATGCCAGGCTGGCACGGTTATATATGCAGAGGGCTTTTTTGGAATGGAAATTGGCTTTTAGTTTAACGCAGTTCGGTATCACTCTTGTATCCCGACAGCTTTTTTAAATAGGCCAGCCTATTTAGTTGCCTACGTGGTTGGGCTTAATATTGTATAATATTTGTGTTCATGTTACATTAGTTGTTTTTATAATCCCCAAAGATGTCCTAGTGACCAGGACGAAATATAGAAATTATTAAACCTAGGTTAATCCTTTCTGAGTGCTGTATACATTCCATTAAGCCTCCAACATGATGTCCTCACAGCACTTAAGCCTCTACACACGAAGTTGGTGGAGTTAGTAATAACTCTTCCTTGTCCTGAACAGAAAGCCAACAAGTACTTACCATTATTATTACTTGTGCTGTTTGCTTTAAATCTTCCCAAAACATTTCTGCATGCCTGGTAATCATTTTTCTACTCTCCTGTTCAGATCTTTAACAAGGACTGACTTCTTTTTCATTGTGTCAGTCCTTCTCTCATGCCTCGAAAAATTCCTTTCCATTTATTCTTCACTAGAACCTTCAGTGGGACCATAGGCACAGATAACTCTTATTGTCCAATTCCCCATCTGATTATCCTTGTATTTAATATTGAATTTATATAATTGATGTTTTTACACCTTGTCATGCTATAAATGAAAGATTTCAAGAAATTGTATTCTTGGTTTCATCCTTTATCCAAGTATAAGCAATCAAAATTAGCACATGAAGTCACTTCATGACTGGGCTATTTGTATATAGAGGCTAATGGCTTCACATCATTTACCCGTGTTTCCCGTATTGCAATGTGCACACGTTAATTTAAAGTATAACCAAGTAAAAAAAAAAACTTTCAACCTCTGTCTTTAGTCCAGAGTAATTTATTAATAAAGTGTGGCACCTTTTCGCTACTTCTATGTGGAAATATGACTTCTGCATTACTTCAACCTTGGTATCACTTTTGGGTCTGGCAACCACTGATGAGACTTCAATAAAGTAAAAACAAGTCTGGGTAATGGCCTTTCCCATAATGTATAGCATTATATATGTCTGTAAGGTTTTTTTTTTATGTGATTCCCACACACCAAAGGATTCCAGATATATATATATATATATATATATTTTTTTTTTTTTTTTTTTACATAAACCAAAACCTTTATGTAGAAATCAAATTTGATTTTTTTTTCTTTTTTTCCAAGCCACTTTATGCCTTCACTATGTTTGGAGGTGGTATCATGCAGGTTGATGATATTAATCTCTGACCTAAAAAAAGCTCAGTGTAAGTTTTAATTACACTGCTGCTTAAAGTGGCAGTGTAATTAAAGCCTGATGTGTTCTTTTTTTCAGCAAGAGGTTTAAACCCTCTTGCTGAAAAAAAGTCCTAAACTTCATGTCGTTTACTGCAATTATTAATAATGTACATAAACACTGTTCATTACTAATTATTTTTTTATGTAAAGAATATTTTTCTGTGTACCAGATAATGGAATGAATTACATGTTACCACATAATTCATTCCATTATGAACAGAAACATGAAAATACAAAATAATCTAAATTATTGTGTATTTACATGAGAGATTCATAACTCTACTGTGATGGAGTAGTAACGTTAATGAATAGTAATTAATTCTATTAGATGAATGTTCATCAGTTTGCTGAATAAGTTAACTCACAAGGGCAAGGTATCTGGTAAATACTGGGGCAGTATGGAGGTGGAAGCTTATCCTTTACAGAGCCTAGAGAGGAAGATAGTTTGTTAACCAGATGAAAAGTCACATTGAATTTAGTGGAACTAAATAGTTGGATGATTCTCTTAGAAATATTCTTGATATTAGAAGGTAGTAAAATGGTTGCTGATTTATTTGAGTTCAAGTGATCTAGAACATCCATAACTTTAATGGCCTTGTGTTCCAGATAAGAATTATGTAAGCATACTTGAAAAGAGGTTGGGAAAGATTGTGGAAGAGAAACTTGGAGAAGAACAAGCTAGGTTCAGGCCAAATAGATGTTGTCAAGATCAGATTTCGATTTTAACAAATAATTGAGAAAACAGGAATACGACAAGGATTTATACTTAAGTTTTGTAAATATGGAAAAGGCATACGACAAGGTATCCAGAGAAAAGCTTTTCAAAACTACAGTTATATGAGGTAAATGGAACATTATACAGAGCAATATTTAAGTCCTTATACCTTCAGTTAGAATTGAAGGAAATACACAAAGATGGTTTGATGTAAATTCAGGTGTAAGACAAAGATGTACATTATCTCCACTCTTATTCATCATCTAGATGGATCACAATACAAAAGAAAGTGACTTTAAACTGGATAGTATAATTGGAGTTATCATACATTATCAAAGAGGCTTTTTGCACATGATGATGTACTCCTAACCACATCTAGTACAAGTCCCCAGGATTCTCTAACTAAATTGAATAACATCTGTGACAAATTTGGCATGAAAATCAGTAATAAAAAGACCAAACTATGAAAATAGGCAGAAGCATAGAAAACTTCAGATGCATTCTGAATGGAGATCTTATATAACATGTAAAATAAACTGGAAATAGAACAGAATAATCAAACCTGGTATTGGCTGGTTACCAGCTGAATAAATTTATATGGAATAAGAGAGAAATTAGTCAAAACACTAAATGAGCTGTATACAAGACAGTGTTCAAACCAGTTTTAAGTTATGGATCTGAGAGTTAGGTCAGAAATCTAACTTTTAAAGCACTTGATTAAATACTAGAGACCACAGATATGAGGGTGCTGAGAAAAATTAGGGAGTGAATCAATGGCAGAATGTTATTAAAAGTGAAGATATTAGAAAGGAACTTGACATTATTAGCATTCAAGCATGTGTCATCTGAGCTAATCTAAGTTGGTATGGCTATTTAAATAGAATGGATGAGGAAAGGTAAGCGAAACAGTATTTGATGCCAAGATGGCAGGAAAGAGATCCAGAGGAAGACCAAGATCTAGATGGGTTGATTCAGTCAGAAGTGCCTTAGAAGCATAAAATGTTAGATATGACAATGTTATCATACTGACAAATAATAGACTAATTTGGAGGAAAATTGTTGATAGGAGATTAATCATAATGTAAACTTAATTCTGTAGTGCTGTCATAGCAACCTGTACTCCCATTGAGGGTACATATCTGGAAACTGATGATGATTTCATATCCTTTGATTTTTTTTAAAAATTATTTATATCTAATTTGTTTAAAAAAATGTTGGGGGTTTGGGGGGAAACTTGAGACTGCATCTGTCATTTATGCCTGACTCACAGGTTTTGATTGTTGTGGTTGAAATTTAAATTTTATACTGCTGATGAAGCCTTGATTGGTGGAAATTCTATAAAATGTAAGTTTCATTATTTTTGTATTAATTATACAACAACGTACATATATTATCAGGAATAGTATCTGCAGTTTGTTGAGTCACATGCATGCCAGTCTCTATGCTTTACTAATTTGTGTGCTACCCAAATTACGGAAATTATCTTAATTGTTGATTAATTACATATCCTGTAACCAAAAAATTCTTTCTCCTTCTATATTATGGCATTTGTTTCTGTAGAATAAGATTAGAGTGCACAATTGTGGAAATTGATATGCTGAAAGTTTTGCAAGTTATGTCAAATGAAAGTGCAGTGCAGTGTGCTGTCATCAAAACTGTACATGGGATTTACTTTGAACACCATTGATTAAGAAGGAAGAGTGGGTGAAAGAATAGAGCCTTATGGAACTCAGTATTAGTTGCACTCATTAAGGATAATGATCATCCTTGAGTATTGGTTGTAGAGTTTAAGGATAATTGTCCATTAACCGTGACTTGTATTTTCCATTCCAACAGAAAACTGATAATTCAGTTCCAGAAGTTAGAAGGCAGGTCATATGATGTGAGCTAACTTAATAGGTCTAGTGCCAAATCCGGTTAAATATCTAAGAGCACTCATTTGAGATTCCTCCCCACATTTATCCAAAGCTGAATGACATAAGAAGGAATCCTCTCTTCATCGCCATTGGGAGCAAACAATACTGGCAATCATTTATTAGCTTATGAGATTTCAAAGTAGTGTATAAATAGAATTTCTTCAGTTAATTCTTCTGATCTGATTCTTATCTAATTAGATAAGAAGTATTCCTTTGTTCAGAATGGGCTGAATATAGGCAAACCTGATGATGTTGGGAGCTCACCTAATAGGTCTAGTGCCAAACCCATTTAAATATAGAAATAGGAAAAAAGTTTTAAAAGTGATATAGGAGTCAACTCAGGCAAACAAAACATAAGGAACAAATGGAGAAATCCTATCAATATTAGGAGACATTTTGGTGTCTAGTTTGGACAAGATTCTTCTAATCTCTTTCTTCTCTTTCTAGTGGAAAATCCGAAGGTGATGAAATATTGCATATTTGTAATGGTGGGATAACAATAAAGATCATCTATACAAGAAATTGAGGAAGAGACACAAGAAGATTAATTTTTCTTTGGGAGAGAGCAAAACTGTTAGAGGAGTATTGGTCAAAAGTTATGCCTAGTACCTTTGGCATGAGACCAGAAAACATCATTGCAATGTGGAAATGATGCAACTTTCCTACTTGTAACTTTTTCAAAATCAGTTATTTAATGCATTGATACTTTGCTCACAACTCTGAGTTTAGTATGAACAGAAAATAACATTGCGATTATGATAAAATTCACTGGTGACTTTCATCACAATCTCTATTTTCTTGGTATCGGAAGAAGGTTGTCGATGTTTCATTCTTGTAGCTTTGACACCCTTCTTCCAGTACCAATAATTTAAACTAGAATGGGGAATAAGAATTGCTTTAGTAATATATAGTGCGAGTGTATGCATCAGAAGACTGAAAGGAATAATTTAACCAAGAAAATGATGCATGAACGTCATAAGCATAATTCCATTTTTCATTCTTGTGATATCAAAAAAATGCTGCCCACATGAGAGGATATCAACCATAAATTGTTGTCCAAATCGCCTAGATGGTATATATTTATTTATTTAGCATATCACGATACAACCTTATTGGTTGTCATATATTTTTATCTGTAAATGGCACATGTTCCATGGCTGGTCTGGATGCAGGACAAAAAACCCGAGTTTCTAGCAAAAAAAAACCCACTTCTGTATGAGGTTGGCTAAACTCACTTTCATTTGATAAATGCTCTTCACAGATGCCTAGATGAGATTTGAACCTACATCTTTATATATTGTACCTATATATATATATATATATATATATATATTTATTTATTTATTTAAAAATGTGGAATGACTAGAAACTGAGAAAAATGAAAACAAAGTTTAATAGTACAACTTGTATCAGCCAGGTGCACATTACAAAAGAAATAACCAGTAAAACATAGAGGAAATAACTGTAAACAGCATGAAAAGTTAGCGTATGCATATTCAATGTAGAAACGTTGAAGTCTGCGCATTCAAAACTGTTCTATTGTTGGGTGTGGGCATGTGTATAGCATCTCGTGAATGCCAGTATTTGACAATGTCAGAAAGGTTGTAACTCAGGTTGTTGTTGAGGTGTAGGGGGTTGAGAATCATTTCTCTTGATTCTATTATCTTTCTTTCTAATTCATCCCACCGGTGAACTCTACAACTGGAACAACAACCTACTGAAAACTACCTCTGAACTACCTATAAACATATAGGTAGTTCAGAGGTATATGTAGGTCGTTCTCTCCATCCACTTATTCCATGATTGACTTCCTAAAATTCATGAAGAAAATACCACACTTCAACCTATCGTAGAAGGAATTGATTCGCCAACATATAAACTTTCAAAATATCTGGCTAAATCTCTCATATGTTTTTCCGGTAAATATACGAAGATGAAATAATGGCTAGTTTTGATATAGTCTCCTTATTTACCAATGTTCCTACGGACGAAGTTCTTTTACTACTCAAAGATAAATTATCTAAAAAGATCATGGCCGTACTTACTCATTGCATCCACTCGGGATATCACCTATAAACAAAATTATGGTCTTGCAATGGGTAATTCGTTGTCGCTTGTACTTGTGAACATCTGTTTAGAAGATCTGGAAGTTAAAGCCATCTCCTCTTATCCTTTAAAACCAGGAATTTGGAAAAGATATATTGATGACATTTTCCTGATTTGGAGCCATGGCTGTGAATCTCTCCTGTAACATCTAAATAATCACCATCCGAACATAAAATTTACGGCTGAGCTTGAAGCTTCCTTTTTTGGACATCAAACTGACCTGTTCCTCAGAGAAATTAAAAATCTCGATTTACAGAAAACCTACCCACACCAACAGATATCTCCACGGTCAATCCCATCATTATCCTCCTCAAATGTTTGGAATCATTTCTACACTATGACATCGTGCTCGCTCTCTTCTTGATGATGAGATAGAACTTAATAAAGAGTTAAATTTTCTCAGGTCTTTTCAACTAAATGACTATTCACAAAAAACAATTGACAAATATCTATTAAATCAATCCACTTGCAATAGAGAAGATACCAATAGGGTGAAAGGTAAAATTTCTATACCATACATAAGCTCTGTCTCACCCAAATTGGCCAAGTTTCTTAGGAAATACAACGTAAGAGCTTTATTTACTCCTCTTCCAAAAATCCGCAGCTTAGTGAGCAGTCCGTAACCTAGACATGACAACCTTAAACATCCCGGTGTTTGCCAGATTTGGTACAACTGCGGTATACCATACTTTGGCCAAACAGAGAAATCAATCGAGCTACGCATTGAAGAACATGAGAGACATCATTTCGAGGAGAATGTGAGCCAGTGCTTTGTCTAGTCATGTTCTGTTCTCGGCTGATTCTAATGAAGAAAACCTTAGCCATACAGTCCTATGGGGCAAGTCTGATAACATTTTCCATTGCCTGGATGAATTAGAAAGAAAGATAATAGAATCAAGAGAAATCATTCTCAACAACAACCTGAGTTACAACCTTTCAGACTGTCATTGTGCTATGGTCAAATACTGGCGTTGGCGAGATGCTATACACATGCATACGCCCAACAATGAAGCCAACGAGAGAACAGTTTTGAATGCGCAGACTTCAGTGTTTTTACATTGAATATGTATATACTAATTTTTTGTGTTGTTTACAGTTATTTCCTCTATGTTTTACTGGTTATTTCTTTTGTAATGTGCACCTGAAGAAGGCTGATACAAGCTGAAACTAGTTGTACTATTAAGCTTTGTATTCATTTTTCTCAATTTCTAGTCATTCAACATTTTTTAATAAATGTATATCAACTGAGTAAATCAATCTTCCTACATATATATATATATATATATATATATATAGAAGGAAGAAAACAGGTGAGGTGAAATAACAGCCTTGTGGGAGATCCCCAGCATTAATTCCAAATGTTACAGATAAAGAACTGTCAACCACCACAAATAATGCATGACTCGAGGGAAACCTGGTAGCAACTCTTTTGCAGAATTTTGAAGAAGACCACATGATATAAACCTGTTTAACAAGCCTTTGTGCTAAACATGGTGAAATGCTTTATGAAGAGACTGCAATTCCAAATAATGTAGCTGTCCTCACATTCACCATTGTCTTCTGACTTCACTATTCAGTGCTGTTTTTTGTGAATTCCATTTTTTCCAATTTTCTTAATGAAGGTTGTGTAAACTTATTGTATAGTATTGGTGATACCATGAATGGTTCTGGATTAAATATATTAGGAAACATGCTCTAGACATCAAATACAGGACCTCCTTCAGGCAACTTCATTCCTTCAGCAAGCAGAGCATCAGTGTCACACATCCGATAGCGAAATTCATCCTATTTCCCCAAACAGCATTCATTCCCAAACCTCCATGATGGGATTTAAACCCACAGTCTGTTTGTTGAATATCTCATTAATTTTTATGTGCATTATTCTCAGTAACATACTGTAGATGTCATTCTTTCCGAATTTACTTCATAACTGGTATTGCAATTTGGATATACGTTGTAAAATGCAGCTGTTGATGACAGTCCTATTGTTCCATTTGCTCCCATCTAATTGCCCGATGGAAATTAATTACCACTTACGGCAGAGCATAAGTCGATATATGAAGTTATTAAAATGGTAGTGAACCTCAATTCATTGACAGAAAGCTGAAATCCTGATCTAAACTATCACAAGCATAGGCTAGTGATAGTTTTAATCAGGATTTCCCAAACTGCGTTCCGCGGAACACCGGTGTTCCGCAGTAATAATAAGTGTTCTGTGAAAAATTATCAGAATTGATATGAGCCTGGAATGGTTTTAAATGCTGTGACAAGTTTAAACATGTTTGAAAATCAGGCACTCCTCACTTTGCATGTGGATTGTGCTATTAAGGCCAGCATGCACTGGCCTTGACTCAGCCGCCCATGGTTGTCGACACCTGTGAGCACAAGTGAAGTATGGAGGTATCTATTCTAGGAAGCATGCGGTCACAAGCAAGGTCAATGCGATGTGTTGCAGCCTGGCATGCCTGTCGTGTGCATTACAGGGAATAGTTTTATGTTAGTTGGTTTTGCCAAATGTTTAGTCTAGAGTTTTGTTGTTGGATTTTTCTCAGGTTTTAGTGAGTGAATTAATTTAGAATTAGTACACAGTTCACTCTCACTAACACGCATTAATGCCTTAAAACATGCATGCATACACTTGTGTTTTAAGGCATCAAAGATTCTTTCCAATTAATGTATTTCATAATTTTATAAAGGCCTTCTGTGTGAAGTATGCTTCAGAAAGGTACTCATATAGTATATTTGAATTCAAACTTCATTATTGATTGAATAAAGTACTATTCATCATGTTGAGGAGTATTTTTTTTTATTGTGAACTAAATCTCTTATTTTGGATGACAAAATCCCATGATTAATACTCATGTTCTAAATAACTTGTTTACAGTTTATAATTATTTCTATCGTTTTCAGAACATTTAAAGTGAAGAAAATGGCCACACTGAGAGAGCTAATGGAATTAATCTCAGAACAAATGGTAAGCAAATGAATAAGTAGCCTGATAACTTTAATAACATATGACAAAAATTATGAATTGTTATTGGCCTAAATGAAAAGCAGATTACATGTTGAAAATCAATAATACAGTTGAATAGACAGTGAACACAGAGCTCCTAGATTACCTTATGGATCCAAGAATTCCTTTCTTGCAAGCTTAACTTTCTCACAACATGGTCTCCACAAGGCACTCAAATTCATCTCTTATCTAAAAGAGTAAAAATAAATGTCCACACCACAGTGGAATTCAAAGCATCATTCTGTTTTGTTTGTAAACAGGCTGTGTGATCTATGCAGAACCTGGGAGGTTGCAAAGTATATGGATGTTGTGCATAGATTACAACATGGCTATTGTACATATCAGAGTAGAGCACATCAATGAATTTTGAAATCTTCTTTTACTTGAAAGTGATATTTGCAAATCTAGGTAAGATTGTTTACATCACAGCAAATGTTTTTGTTCTCTTATGATAAGTAGAATTGGAATGTGAATGCCTTTTGAGTTCTGTATATAAAGATGACATGAGCATTATACATGATAGGAACAAAGAAATGCACTGCCAAATTACCCTGGTGGGTACTTCGTTAATCATTATAGGCAATTAAACTATGCACACATTGATTATGTATTAGCAAAATCTCATGATAAGAATGAAAGAGAATTTATTGATCTGTTATGAGATAACTTTCTCAAGCAGCATGTGTAAATGGAACCTTAAATCAAAGAATGTTAGATTTCATCATAGACTTAGGAGTCTCAGTTATGAATCCAACTATTTTGCCATCGGTGATCATGCCAGACTGACCTAGGAGGTTGCAAATATGGATTTTATTATTAGGGAAGGTTACATGCTAAACTGCAAAGCTGGAAATTATCACAAACTTAGAGAATATCATGTTTGAATACTTGATATCAGTTATTGAATGGGATGAATATTAGCATGGCAGCATGGGAAGCTTTGTGCGAGAGAGAGAAATGCTTAAATGATACAGTATTTGAATATTATCCATGAAGTAGAATAAATATGGTGGCAGCAAAATGAAGGTGCAACTTTATTAAGCAAGAGATCCTTAAAAGATGATATGGTAGGAATATCATGAAAATGAGTGTGGAATGTGGAAAAATAAATATGGAAAGCTAAATGGAAGTATGAAAAATAAGGCATCCCAAAGGAATTTTATTGTGATGTTGCAAGTAAATGAAAGAATCAGTGTGCGAGAATGACTCCACTGCATGCAGACAGTACACTTGTGTCAAAAGTAGATGCAATTGTACACATAATGAGTGCTCACTTCACTAAGATCTCTCAACCTAGTGTATGTAACTAAGTGCACAGTACTACCACTACATTCAATAAAGAGATACAGGTGCATAAGAAGGAATTTCCAGAGCTGTGGCATAACCTGGACAATAATTTGGAAATAAGGGCAGATGAGATATCAGCATAAAGAAATGTTCAGCCAAAATGGCTAGCCCCTTAAGATGCATATATAAATGGAGTCTAACACAGTAACAGAAAGAATGTGGAATAATCCCATTGGAAAGGTCCCAGTCCAGTAGAGTTGTTGTTTAAGGGTGGTGCAAAGACTGATGTGTCTAACTATCAATCTGTTAGTATCTTGAGGGGGTTGTGCAGATTTTAGAGAAACTGATAAGAACTTGCATACAGAAATGGATCGATGGAGAAGCATGCAAAGAACAACATGGGTTGTTTAATGGAGATCATGTTTTAGCAAGTTGCTCATATATTGCAATAATATTACTGCTGAGTTGGCTAAAAGTTATGGATACACTATAGATACATTAAATTGCTAAGGTATTTGATAGGATATCACACGAAAGGCTGTTGCATAAAATGGAGAATATGGGAACTGTTCACTTAGATAAGTTGGTATTGATAATCAGGTATAGGAAAGTGGAAATATGGGATTGTGACTTTGCCATATGTGATGCTACTAGTGGTATTTCCTTGTATTGTTGTTGTTCAATCTATATATCGGTATTGATATTCGGAAGGATCTGAAAGGAGGTCTTCATTTGTTTGCTGATGATGCAAAGATAAAGATGACAATCATACGTGCTAATCGATGCTACTGATATACTGCATGTATAGGTGAATTTGGATAAGTTGGAAGTGTAAACAAATGATAATGGTTGTCAATTCAGTGTAGGTAAGTGTAAAGTTATGTGCTTTACATCATGCAACATCCAGTGCCATATTATATTGGCAAGACTTTGCTTCGAGAAAATGTGACTAGGAATCTTGTAGTTGTGGTTGATAGGAAGTTGGAGTTCAAAGATCACACAGAAAAAATTGCAAATACAACTTAGATGATAAAGATCAGATATTGATGTGTAAGGATAAAGAAGTCATTTTGTATCTTTGTTCTCACTCAACCAGGTTTATCCTGCCATTAGAGTAAGTTCATCTCTCCATCTGGTCTTCTGTCTACTTCGACTTCTCTTTCCCTCTCCAGGTATCCAGTAAGTGGTGGATTTATCCCATGTGTCATCTTGTTTTCTCATCGTGTCCTTCCCATCTCCATTTTAGGAATTTTACTGTTCTTATGATGTCAATTACTTGTGTTCTGTCTTATTTCTAGGGCTCTTATTTTTTTTTTTATCCTTTTGATGTTTAACATGCTTCTTTCCATTGCTCTTTGGCATGTTCTTTGCTTGGTTACTTGTTTAGTTGTGACTAGCTTTGTGATCCATAAGTTAGAATGGGTAGTCTCCCTTCATCCACTCTTTTAAACTCCAATAGCTCATCTAAGATGGAAGGAATACATTCAAGATCTATATGACAAGGAAAATATACCAAATGGGTTGCCATTAGAAGATATAAAGAAGGTAAATGAAGATGATCTAGGCCCACAGATTTGAAGACAGAAGTAGAAATGGCCATTAAAGAACTAAAATGTGGAAAGGCAGAAGGAATAGATGAAATATCTGCAGAATTCCTGAAACAACTTCAGAAGAAAGGAACTGAAGAAATAACCAAAATAATAAATTTAATTTATAACAAAGGAGAATTACCAAAACATTTTCTGCCCTTAATATTTATACGTGTACTAAAGAAAAGTAATGCAGTGAACTGCAAGAATTTTAGAACAATAAGCCTCATTTCCTATACATCGAAAATACTTATGAGAATCTTAACATGAAGAATTACATTTAAGGTGGAAGAATTTCTTGGAGAAGATCAGTTTGGTTTCAGGAAGGGTAGAGGAAAAAGAGATGCGATTGGACTGTTAAGAATAGTAAGTGAAAGAAGTCTAGAAGTGAATAAAGAAGTTAATATCTGTTATGTAGATTTTGAAAAAGCTGTTGACTTAGTAAAATGGGATAAGATGGTGGAAGTAACGGAAAAGATTGGTATAGATCGGAAAGACAGAAGGCTAATTATTTCACTATATATGAGACAAACTGCCATGGTGAGAGAACAGAACCAGGCATCATTGGACAAGGAGTAAGACAAGGCTGTTCTCTGTCACCAATTTTGTTTAAGATGTATTCCGATGCAGTGTTGAAAGAAGCACTGGAGAATTCGGAAGAAGGAATAAAAATTGGAGGTAGACAAATATTTGCAATAAGATGTGTAGATGACAAGGCATTATTATCAAATACTGAAACAGGACTGCAACATCTATTGAACAGATTACTGGAATCCTGTATCAATTATGGAATGAAAATTAACACCAAAAAACAAACAAACAAAGGTAATGAAAATAGCAAGGAAAAGAGGCAAATATGGATATCAGAATAAATGGGGAAAAATTGAATCAAGTAAAGACATTTAAATATCTAGGAAGTGCGATTAACAGTGATGGAAGTTGTAAAAGTGAAGTGACATAAAAGCAAGAATAGCGATGGGAAGAGATGCCTTTAATAGAAAATGGAATTTATTCAGAAGTAAAATGGATAGAAACCTAAAGAAAAGACTAATAGAATGTTATGTGTGGAGTGTTGCCCTCTATGCAGCTGAAACTTGGACATCGAAGAAAGAAGAAATTAAGATTTTGGAAAGGTTTGAGATGTGGATTTGGAGAAGGATAGAAAAAATCAAATGAACAGATAAAATAGCTAATGAAGAGGTCTTTTCAGAAGTAAAATGGATAGAAACCTAAAGAAAAGACTAATAAAATGTTATGTGTGGAGTGTTGCCCTCTATGCAGCTGATACTTGGACATTGAAGAAATTAAGAGTTTGGAAAGGTTTGAGATGTGGATTTGGAGAAGGATGGAAAAAATCAATTGGACAGATAAAATAACTAATGAAGAGGTCTTAAAAAGAACAGAAAAAGAAAGAAGTCTGTTAAGGAGGATAAAAAGAAGAAAGGGAAACTGGATCGGACATATTCTGAGAGGAAATGGAATCATCAGAGATGCCATCGAAGGAAAGATAGACTGAAATAGGTGACATGCTGAATGGACACAGGTACACACAACCTTGAAAGAGAAGGCTCAGAACAGAAGAGAGTGGAAGGAAAGTTTTTGCTACTAAGAGAAGAACCTGCTGAAGAAGAAGCTCCCTCTAAGCATTGGTGATTCTGGCATCTGTTTCTTTTTCCATTTTGTTTTTAAAATAATATCTGGCCCAAATATTTAATATCTTCTTCTTAACTTATTCTGTTTTCAACAGTTATTGGAATTTCTGTGTGGTTAGTCCTAGTTTAGTTTTTCTGTAGTTTATGTTTAATCCATATGCTTTACTTTTATTACTTAGATCTCTAATCATTGTTTCCAGTTCTGAACTATTTTTAGAGAAGAGTGCTATGTCATCAGCAAATCTAAGATTGCTTGAATTTTTGCCTGAGATGTTTAATCTTAATTATCCCAGTTCAGTTCTCTAAATAAGATTTCCAGCAATGAAATGAAAAGCATGGGTGCTATTGGGTGTCCCTGTTTAACTCCTCTTCCTAAGTTGAAGGATGGTCCTGTGGTTTCAAGTTTGATTTCTGCTGTGCTACTATTATAAATATTTTTTAATATTCGGATGTATTTGTTTTCTATACTTTGATTTTGAAGTCCCAGGAAAACAGTGGCTTTTATTCTATTGGGTTGAATGCTTTCACGGAAGTCTATTAATGCTATGTATAGAAGCTTATTATTTTCTTGATGTTTTTTAATAATTTTGTAGAAGAACAATAGTTGAAAAATCTTTACTAAATCCTGTTTATTCATATGGTTGGTTCTGATCTAGTTTAACCACAGCCTTGGTACTGTTTCTGTTTGTAGAATGCCATTGTATAGTTTGAGAAGTTTTGGAAATAGTGATGCAAGTCCTATTTTGAAGAATTCTGCTGGAATTTGATCACGGCCCTGGGGTTTGCTGTTTTTTATTTGTTTGACTGCCTGTTCTGTTTCTTCTTCGGTGATTTCCAAGATAGGTATAATCACACATTCCATTTGTTTGGTTGTCTCTTAAACTATTTGCTTGATTATTTGAGTATAATTCTTGGTTGGTAGAATTTTGTTGCTATTTTGAGAATTTCAGGTCTATTATTTGCTTCATGACCAAATTCATCTACTAAGAAAGGGATCCAGGATTTGCCATTTTTTGCTGTTTTAAAAGATGTGCCTTGTTCTAGAGTTTGTTTGATTTCATTTATGTTGAAATTCCTTAGATGTTTTCTAATTTCATTTTTTTTTTTTTTTTTTTTTTGAATTTCATTAGTTTGTTGAACTAAATTAATTTGTTTAGTTCAACAAACTGTTTTCTTTTGTACTGATTAGAAACCATTTTTTATTTAGTAGTTCTCTTTGTTTTATTCATTTTTTGGTAATGTAGTTATTTTTGACTTTATTTCTCTTGTTGCTACTCGGTGGTTGGTATGCTTACTTCTATATCATCGCAAAGCTCTTGAGTATTATTTAATGTGAATTAAAGTTGAAATTGTTAAAAATTTCAAAGTTACATAGATAAAGTGAATCTTTTAATAATATGGAGCATTTCATTTCTTGTTTTTCTGTCTGGTGAAATCCATGTCCATCTTTTTTTTCTCTTTTCCTAAAGAAGGTATTTCCAATTTTCAGCTGGTGGTTAAAGGCAAATTCTAGGAGTTGCCTTTCTCTTTCATTACTTTTCTAATTTTCATGGTTTCTCAGAGCTAAATTTTCGCCTTTTGTTGCTTAGTGCCTACCAGGACATTAAAGTCTCCCATTACGATTACCCGGGAGTTGTGGGATGTTATTGCTAGTTCAAGTTCATCATAGAACTCTATTTTTTCCTGATCATATCTTGTGGCAGGAGCATAAACCTGTGTTATTGTTAGTGATTTGTTTTTTCCTAATTCTAACCCTAAGAAGGCAATTCTGCTTGTATAACTTTTAAATTCTGCGATTTGCTCTTAATTAAGAAATTAACTCTGTTTTCACCTTCATTATGGTAAAATAGAAGGCTGTTGTCTCTTTCAATAATTTTTTTGGTGTCACGTCTCACCTCTGAAAGTAAGTCCAATGATGTCTCAATTGATTTTTTTCCAGGGCTGCTTCTATTTCTACTAATTTATTCTCCGATTGTAATGCATTCGATGAGGTGATTATTATTGTATACATTTTAGTTATAGTTTTAATAGAAGTTTTTGCGATGTTTTTCCCAGTTCGTTTATTAGAAGTAGACCTGCCTTCAGGGTTTGAGTTTGTATCTTCATTTGCCTGGAGGGATTCGTCAAAATCTGTAAATGACCTTTTTCAGCCTTGGACAGTGTGGCCTTTCTTTTTTCTAAAAATCAAGTGGATATTATACTTTTCTGTTAAGTTTGAAAGTGGTTGCTCCTCTGGAGTCTACAAATAATATAAGAGATCTATGTTATATGAAGTACGATGTGGTCCAGCATCAGGTACCTCAGGTTTGTCGTCACAGTACTCACTAGAGTGATCCCTTGATGTAATACAATTTAAAAAATCATCTGTGTTGAAAATTATATATTAAAACAATGACATATATTTATATTCAACAAAATAAGTACAGACTATGGAATCGGTAATTAAATAAAGAAATAATATAAAAACAAGAAACGGTTATACATAATTCAGTTTTTCAATTTGTATTTGAGTATATCAAAAAGAAAAGGACAAAGCTAATATTAATGGACAGTAAGTGCTGAATTTCTGTTCAGGATATAACTTGATACTTTTGGCAGATCTGTTAATTTGTCAATTTTCTCAGTTATACACATTTTCACTTTTCCTGTGCTAGCAAAAAAAAAAGAAATGAATGAATACATTTGAAAATTTTATATTCATACAGGCTCATTTCAGTAAAATACACACACACACACGAAACCCTCGAATTAATGGACAAAATTTCCAGTCCGTATGTCACGTGAAAATTAACACCCTGTTAATTTTAAAATGCTTTTAAACAAGATTTTTTGTTATTAATTTCCTGTTATTTTTAACAAGCTTTGGCTAACAGGCCATCATATGTTGGAAAAACGCTGTAGTAATTTAGCTGACATAAATGAGTCACCACTCATAAAACATGTTTGACGAATGATTAGGACGTGGTCACACCACTCTCACTGTAAATGCATCTTTGTCACATGATTTGATTTTCTGCAGCAGTTTTATTACACACATTTTAGTAATTTTAGGGAGTTAATTATAAAAAAACATCAGAATTCAAAAGTTCAAAAAAAAAAACTTAGTTGTTTTTTCAAAGCAGGATTACCTAAACGAAACCCCTCAACATTGAACATTAACTTATCTAAAAGTGTGAAAATTGTGTTAAAATTGTGTGTAAAACAATTTTTTTGTTATTACAGTGCTAATATTGATAAAATTGCACATAATCTTGCAGATATTTTTATTTTGAAAAATTCACAATTTAAAGGACTTTCAATTTAATGGACACCGCTTAGCCCCTATTAGTCCGTTAAATCGAGGATTTACTGTATGTATGTATGTGTATATATATATATCATCAAATTCCTGCCATGTACCCTCAAGGGGTGTACAGGATATGACAGTACTGCATGAAAAAATTACATCATTACTAACTTCCTATCTACAATTTTCCTCCAAATCAGTCTGTTACTTGTCAAGACTCCAACATTATCAGATCTTATATTTCTATCGTCTAAGGCACTTTGTACCGTATCAATCCACCTATATCTTGGTATTCCTCTGGGTCGTTTTCCTGCCAACCTGGCAGAGAACACTTGTTTTGCTAATCTTTCCTCTCCCATTCTATTTAAGTGACCATACCACTTGAGATTAGCTCTGCTAACGCATTCCTGGATGCTGACAATGTCAAGTTCTTTCCTAATATCCTCATTTTTAATATGATATTGCCATTGATGCCATCTGTTCATGCCTCGAATCTTTCTCAGGACTCTCATATCTGCGGTCTCTAGTCTTTGGTCAAGTGTTTTACTTCTGACCCAGCTCTCAGATCCATAAGTTAAAACTGGTTTGAACACTGTCTTGTATACAGCTAATTTAGTGTTCCGACTAATTTCTTTCTTATTCCATATGAATTTATTCAATTGACTTCCCACCATACCAGCTTTGCTGATTCTGTTGTCTATTTCTATATTTAATTTACCATCTTCAGTAAAAATCGTGCCTAAGTAGCTGAAATGTTTTACTTGTTCCACAGGTTCTCCATTCACAACACAGTTGACATTTTCAATGATTCTGCCTATTTTCATTGTCTTTGTCTTTTTATTGCTGACCTTCATACCATATCTATTACAACAACTATTCAATTTAGTCATAGAATCTTGCAGACTTGTAGCAGATTTATTTAGAAGTATAACATCATCTGCATGAAGCAAAGAGCTGACATTAACATCTCCAATTTTGATATCAGATTTAATACCACATTCCTTCATAATGTGATCCATATAGATAATGAATAACAGAGGGGGATAATGTACATCCTTGTCTCACACCAGATTTAACATTAAACCATCTTCGTGTACTTCCTTCAATTCTAACTGCTGACTTACAACTCAAATAAAGACTAAGTATTGCTTGATATAATGCCCCATTGACACCATGTAACTGTAGCGTATTGAATAGCTTCTCTCTTGGCACCTTGTCATATGCCTTTTCCAAATCGACAAAACTTAAATACAGATCTTTGTTGTATTCCCATGCTTTCTCGACTATTTGTCGTAAAGTGAAGATCTGATCCTGACAGCCTCTATTTGGCCTGAATCTAGCATGTTCTTCACCAAGCTTTTCTTCCACAATTCTTCTCAACCGTTTCTCAAGTATACTTGCATAGATCTTGCCAGGAACACTCAGTAGGGAAATACCTCTGTAATTCTCACATTCAGTTTTATTTCCCTTTTTATATATGGGTACTATGAGAGCTCTACTCCAATCATCGGGAATTCGTCCCTCTGTCCAGACTTTCTTAACTATGCAGTGCAGCCACTGTAAGACTTTTATACCACCATACTTCAGCATTTCTGGTCGAATATCATCTACTCCTGCTGCCTTTCCACATTTCAAGCCTTTGATGGCTTTTTCTACTTCAAGTATGGATATGTATTCCTGACTGCATGCCTGGTCAGTGTGTTTTATCACTGTGCTGTCATCACTGCTTGTTTCATTTAGCAGTTTTTCAAAGTAATTACTCCATACTTCAAGGATATCTTTTTCTCCTGTTTTCATGTCACCTTTATCATCTCTAACTCCTTTTACAGCACTCTTTCCTCCATTCCTAAACTTCTTCAACAACCTCCAGAAAATTTTGCCACCTTCTTGATATTTATTTTCTATATTCTTGCCAAAGTCCTCCCATGACTTTTGTTTAGCTAGTTTTACACACTGTTTAGCTTTCTTACATTTGTCTCTGTATTCTGTAAGAGTAAAAGCTGACTTATTTGCCAGGAACTTTTGATATGCTTTCTTCTTTTCCTTCACTGCCTCTTTAACTTCCTGCGTCCACCAGGGAGTTCTGATTTTTTTATCCTTGCACACAACCTCACCACATGCCTCTCTGGCAGAATCAATCAATGTTTTCTTCAGAGTTTGCCACTGAATCTCCAAGGTTTGATTCCTGTTCTCAAACTCTCATTTTCTTTTCAATAATCTTTCTGTATTTTAGTCTACAGTTCACATCTGAGAGCTGCTCAACTTTTATTCGCTTTAAAACTTTCTTACATGTTATTCTTTTCAATATGAAATTCAATTTTATCCTGCTCAAGACTAAATAGTGATCACTTCCAATTTCAAATCCTCTGTACACTCTGGTGTCCTGCACCAGGGAGAAAACATCACTATCAACAATAACATAGTCAATGAGACTTTTCTTATTCCTAGCCTCTTCTCTCCATGTGAATTTGTGCACATTTTTATGTTGGAACATGGTGTCAGCAATAACCAGTCCATGTCCTGAGCAGAAATCCAACAGATATTTTCCATTATTATTAGCTTTGCTCTTTTCTCCAAATTTTCCCAAAATATTTTTGTATGTCTCACAATCATTTCCTACTCTGCTATTTAGATCCCCAACAAGGACAAACTTTTCATTTTTCATTGTATCAGTTGCTTTTTCTTAAGCCTCAAAAAATTCCTCCACTTCTACCTTAGTAGAACCTTCTGTGGGACCATAGGCACAAATAAGTCTCATTGTCCAGTTCCCCATTCTCATATTTGCCCACATTACTCTACTTGAGACTGACTGCCATTCAAGAAGATTAGCCTCTTATTTTGTGTTGAATACTATGGCTGCTCCTTCTTTTCCTTGATTGTCGTTGCCTGAATATAACATTTTGTATTTATTGCTCAGAAAGATCTCACCAGTTTTGGTCTTTTTTGTTTCAGTCACCCCTATTATGTCGATCTGGTACTTATCTAATTCCTCAGCTAGCTCCATTTCTTTGCCATTCAGGCTTCTTACGTTGATAGTACCGATCTTTAACTCTGGTGATGTTGAGTTGGGGTTTGTTTTCAGATTTGTTCCAGTAGCTGACTTTTCGCTGTTCGCCCTAGTTCCCTGCCGAAAACAACGGGGGCCTTGTTTAACCGGGCGACGCCCCAGCCAGCATGAAATTTTGTCATGTTGTACCATCATTTTTTATTTTGGTTTAACCAATAAGAATACAATTTGGTCGGCTAAATCCCAAATTGCCACCCCTTCCTCGTTCGTTCAGTATCAAAGTAGATACCCAACAGGGTGCACCACGAGAAGGTGAGGATTGGACATTAGGTCAGAAGCCCTGGTCGGTTCTCCGCATTCCTTTAAAGGCTATGTGGAGGTCTCCTCTCAGTTATACAGCTTTGACCCTTAAGCACCCCATATATATATATATATATATATATATATATATATATATTGTTATTAGGATTGACTCGGGATGTATACATTAATAAAATTAATTTTTAAATGACTAGAATCCGAGAAAGTATAACACAAACTTTAATAAATCACAACTAGTTTCATCGATATCCCGACTTCTTCAGGTGAGTAAGAAATAACACAAAACTTATAAAACTAACAAGGTAAAAAACATGGACTTTCCAGCTTAATAAAAAGAAGAAGAAGAATAGTAACAGTCATATTTGAATAGGTGATCGTGTGCTATTGTTAGCATGAGTTGAATGTGTGTGATAGCTAATTTTATAGCGCCAGTACTGAATTACTCCGCTATGGGAATTCCGCTTTGGATTCTATAATTCGTCCTTCAGATTCATCCTTGCATATATACAAATTGGTTGTGCAGTTCCAATCAACTCGGTGTTGATGTTCTTCGAGGTTAGAGTTGGCGGAGAAAAGAACATTACTGGAAAGGGCTCTCGCTCGTGTTCTACTGTAGGAGATGTCACGTCTATGTTCCTCAAGATGTAGTGAATGAAATAGATTTATCTGTCTGGCCAAAATAAGGTCGACACAGTCGCACATAACTTTATAAACACCAGGAAAATGCAGTTGGTTGTGTTTTGGTTTTGGTCAACTCAGAAAAGAATAAAGTTTTGGCAGAGTTGTATAGTCATCTTTATGTTGAATTTCTTCATAATCCTAGATAGTTTTGCAGTAAGAGAGATAATACATGGTAACTGTATGTGAGTGATAGGGCTGGATTCATTTTCTTGTCGAGGGTGTTGGCGTGGTCTCAAACGTTTAGAGATGTTACGAAATGAATATCCATTATTTAAGAAGGTGTTTTTCAGGAAGTCAAGGTCTGTTTGAAGGTCTTCTTCTGTGGAAGTAAGACATCTTGCACGATGGGCAAGGGTGGAGATGATGCCAAGTTTTTGAGGAGGGAAGTGATGAGAAGAGGCATGCAAATGTCTGTCAGTGTGGGTGGTTTTTCAGAAAATTGAAAATTTAAGACAATCAGGTAATCTACTGATCTTTAGATCCAGAAGAAGAGAAAGCCATTAATCTCTAGTTCTGATGTGAATTTAATGTTCTGATGTTGGTTATTTAAATTGTTTACCCCTTCTTAAATTTTCATTATTTCCAAGTACCCCCTTATCAAAATAATAATAAATAAATGAATAAAGTATATTTCATTGTAAATGTCTATTTTATTTGAATTTAGATGTACAGTACATGCAAACAAAAAATATGATTTATTTTTAATAGAACAAAATTGGTAAAGATACTAGAAATTTTTACTTAATTTAAATAATTTATCATCAATGAGAGGGATACAATATCAACGTTGTCTTGTTGCTTGCAGCTACTTTTATCTGCTATATTGCTCTTTTTTGTGCATTTTATAAATCCAGTCTTTAACCAATGATCCATACTTAAGAATTTGAAAGCTAAAAAAATTACCGTATTTACTCAAATATTACTCGCGTCTTTTTTCCCCAAACTTAAAGCAAAAAAACGTGGTGCAAGATATATGCGAGGATTGTTGGAAACTAAAGTTCTCTGAAAAAAACTGAAAATGAGTATGACTTACCAAGAAGCTCCTATTCGCCATCACTACTTCTGGCCTCGAGAGGTTTCCTTGTGTGCATCGTCAGTCATCTACTCAAATAACGTCATCTTCTTTCCATTATTTCAAGCAAAAATTACCAGTAATTTACAAGACTTGAGATATGTAATGAACAATACTTTACAAATGACTAATGAGAAGTGAAAGCAGAGTGCGAAATGGACAGCATTGGTAGGCCAGTATAGAGAGAGAGAGAGAGAGAGAGAGAGAGAGAGAGCAGCTATGAAGAGGTGCGGTATTAACAAAATGTCGTGCGACCCAAAGACAAAAGCAAGCCGAAAATTGAGTTGCCTCTCATTTCAACAGAACCAAATTGCATAATATCTGAAACACATTCACTACATATTTCTTAGGTTTAACACGTTCACAATGGGGAGTGGTGTCAAACAAAACCATATATTGCACTAGCAACATATGGTTTTGCTTGAGTATACAGCAGTTTCTGTGGGATGGGACATGTGATTCATTACTTAGCGCCGTTTTCATCCCAGTTGTCTCTTATTGCACTATTTGTTCAGAAATATATTAGACGGCCTGCAAATGTTTCTGTACCTTATTCAGGGACTTAATAAAACAAATGATTTTTTGCAGTACATTAGCTGTTTCAGAGGACGTGTTGTTTACCACAGGGAGCAAACTACTATTGCCCCGGCGTGAACGTCGGGCCGTTAGTAACTCGCAATTTGAGTAGAAGAATTCATGTTTAATATAATTTAATTTTTTTTTCCCCCTCTATATATATATAATTTATTAAGAAATATATACGTTTAAATTAATTCTTTTTTTTCTTAGTAATGATTCCATGCGTTAATGATGCATAGCTGAAAATTGCCACATACCCCCTGAAGACCTTTCGCGTACCCCCCCCCCCCCCGGGGGGGGGGTACGCCTACCACACTTTGAGAAACACTGCTCTAAACCATGTTCCCAGATAAGGAAGACATCATCTGTGTAGCGTAACCACAGTTTAGGTTTTAAAGTAGCTATAGAAATGGCTCTCTCTTCAAAATCTTGTAAAAAGGTGTTAGCTAAGACTGGGGGATAGAGAAGTGAGAGCCACTCTTAAAAAACGTTTTTCTTTCTGACATCTTAGATCTCTTTTCCTTTGACATCAATTCTGGTTATTTTTCTTGGAAGAACAAAATCTACAATCGGATAGAGGGAACCGGCATGGATCCCCCCCCTCCTCACCAATTTTTATATGGAAAATTTTGAAAAATGAGCCATAGACTCAGCCCCTCTGAAACCTATGTGGCTAAGATATGTAGACGATGTGTTCCTATTTGGCCTCATGGCCCATTCACATTAGACTCCTTCCTCAGTCACCTCAACAGCCTACATCCATGAATCCCGATTACGATGGAAAAGTAAAAGAATAATTGTTTACCCTTCCTAGACACCTTAGTTACACGCCTTACAAACGGTACACTTTCATTCATTGTATATAAAAAAACTACACACATGGGCAGGTACATTCACAAACTCTCCCACCACCACCCCGTTCAACAATATGACATTATTAAAACTCTAACCAATAGAGCCCACAATCTTTGTTCCAGTGGAACCGCCCTTACAACTGAGCCTTGACCATATACACAACACTTTCCTCTCCAATGGTACAGCGATCACAGTATTAAAAAAATAATCAGTTCCTCTCCCATTCCTGGTCTTCTCTTCAGAAACTGTTCGGAAATGCCATCACCATACCATACATCTGTGGCACATCAGAAAAAATAGCCAAGATTTTAAAAAAGTACAACCTACACAGCATTTAAGCCCCACTGCAAACTTGCTACCCTTATCCGTTCTACAAAAGGTCAGCTTAGTGCCTGGAGTTTATAAAGTACCCTGTTCCTGTAAGCTGGCGTACTTTGGACAGACAGGCAGATCAACAACCATCTGCCTGGAGGAACACAAGTCATGCATCTGCTACCATGACTATGGTCAGTCAGGCCAGGCTGACTTGGATACAACCCAGAGGATCTCATGGAAAAAACCACCATGCTCCATCACATCAAATTCAAAAAAGAGAGACTATTTTTAGAATCAACAGCAGCTCTCAGAAATGGACCAAATCTTAATAAATGCGGTTGCATTAAGCTTCCTAAAATTTGGGACACACTTATCATCAGAGATCCCACCTTACATTCCAGGCCACCTACAACCCCCCTTAGAGAGCGTTCCACTTAGATAGGACTTTAGAGTCACCCACGTGGTTGGGCTTAGTATTGTGTGGTATTAGTGTATATGTTACATTAGTTTTTTTGTAATCCCTGAAGATGTCTCAGTGACTGAGACGAAATATAGAAAGTATTAAATTTTGTTTTAATCCTTTTCTGAGTGCTGTATACAATCCATTAAACTTCTAACATGATCTATTCCTGACACTTGTTGCTAGCATATGGGATTATCCAGGATATCGGTATTGGCATTCACATCATAGATGAGGTATTGGTCAGAAGTTACTACTTTCTAGCCTGGGGCCAATGTAGGTTATTATCATTACCAGAATTGTTCTGTATCTGTACATCTGTTGTCACTTCATAAATCTCAAACCTTCCCAACCTTAGAATAGTGTTTGATGCACTTTGGACCTCCCTCAGAATGCTTGGTTGTGCTCAGAAGCAAGCTAAACACTTAATTGATGACCCACTCTCACCAGTCACTTTCATTGTAAGTTCTCTGTTGCGTGTGTGTTGTCTTATATACAGATATTTCCATGAATGCTGCTCTACCTCACTGACCAGTACCTTTTCTCCACTTTCTTTAAATCATGAATGAACAAACCAGGCACTGGTCAGTACCCGTATACATTTCAGCTCCAAACTTGTGATACCATCTCATCACCCTCTACTTTGTTCATTCCATATACTTCATTCTTTAGAACAGCTTCCTCCATACTATTTGCCCAATGATTACAACTCTCAGCTCCTTGCGTACTGACAATTCTATTATGTCATAGGCCTTGGAGGTCCTCTTGTATGAGGCTGATACTGAAAGAAGAAAAAAAAGCGTCTGTGCCATGCATAGGGAAGTGGTCAAAAATTAAAAACAATCGGTTGTATTTTTAAACAACTGCAGGTTGTAGTTCCTTGGTAAAATTAGGAAGACCATATCACAGCAGTTGACAGTTGAGATAAGAAGCAATGTGAGAGAGGACAAGATTTGATATGTTTGGAGCTGGAACAAATAGTGATTACAGATGCTTGTGTTTTTGTGTTTATGGGTTTAAGTGTGAAATGGAGGAATGGTGCCATCCGGTTTGACTGCACATCATATCACCCATAAGAGGATGAACAACGTAAAAATAGCAGTATGTCTATGACAGGGTAACTGAAATATATCTTTTTGAAAAATCATCAATCACGTGATTCAACTTCTTATGCAGGATGATTAAGTTAATTGTATTAAGCTTTTTTAGAAAGATGTGGTACCAACGAACCCCAAATATAAAAACAGTATTCGAAGATAAGTCAGGTTTTGGATTTATATGGTGTTAGGTGTGTCTGACAGTACTATGACAGTATCAGGTGTTGACTATATATGTAAGTTAGTTCAAAAAGAGATATCTCATATCACATGGAGAGCTGGGTATCATTCTAATTGGCTGCATTGCACGTGACATGGTTGTCTTTGTCCCACTCAAACATGTCATGGAATCAATGGATAAGTCATTGATTGATTGTGGAAGATCTTTTCTCTCAGGAGGTATGTATGCTGAAGGTGTGAGAAGTGGAAAAGAAGTTTAAAGCCTACCATCATTGACAAAACTGTTTGTAGGATCTGAGGTGTCATTTAAATAGGATAAAGAATATAGGCCCAAGTGTAGAGTCCTTGTATACTCTGTATCTTACTAACAATATAGTTAAAGCTCTCCATAACTCATGTTATGGAAAGGTTAACCAAGCTTTTCCATCACTTATGTCCTGTTTGGATGATCTTGGAAAGTGGAAGAATTCATCCTAATGGTCACTGATTAACTTGTAGTCTTGTGGGTAATGAAATTGATTTGTGATGACTGTCTCCATTATTTTTCATAGAACTGGAGTAAGTAATGGATGAAAGGTTGGATGATTGGCTTTTATCTCTTCTGTTGGTACTAAATGTGTATTTAGAAATGAAGGGAACAGATGAGGTACATTTAATGGTATTGATTTACAACACAAAATAATAAGTAAATAATAACTTATCTGCTGATATTTTGCTGGTATTATATCTAGCATCTTCAGAGTACAAGTACAGTGTCACAGTGCACAAAATGATTTGATTTAACAGTGGGACTTAAAATTAGTGGATAACGCAAGGATAAAGCACTAATTGGCACCATTTATTTTTGTATAAAGAGAGCGAAAACAAATATTAATTATCACCATCATCACATTCCTGGCATGTACCCTCAAGGGGTGTACAGGATATCATAATAATACTACATGAAAAACTTACATCATTACTAACCTCCTATCAACAATTTTCCTCCTAATCAACGTGTTATCTGTCAACTTCAACATTATCTGATCTTATATTTCTGTCTTCTAAGGCACATTTCACCGTATCAATCCACTTACATCTTGGTCTTCCTCTTCATCTTTTTACTGCCAACCTGTCAGAGAACACTTGTTTTGATAACCCTTCTTCTCTCATTCTGTTTAAGTGACCATACCACATGAGATTAGCTCTATTAACACATTTCTGGATTCTAACAATGTCAAGTTCTTTCCTAATATCCTCATTTTTAATATATTGCCACTGATTCCATCTGTTCATGCCCCTTATCTTTCTCAGGACTCTCATTTCTGTGGTCTCTAGTCTTTGGTCAAGTGATTTATTTCTAACCCACTCTCAGATCCATAAGTTAAAATTAGTTTGAACACTGTCTTGTATTTACCCCCAACTGGCTGAGGTGGATGAAATAGCCAGACCTCCCTAGCTTTTTTCATGGATCAAAACCTCATCTCCGCCGTTTATCCCATTATGGCTATTCTAGAGCCATTAGTGGCTTAACTGTTGGTGAGTGACATTTGTATCACCTATTTTTACATCTATTGTGTTACTTGGAATTTCCTTTACTGTCCTAAGATATTTGACCTTTTTGCCTTTAAAATGATTTATTGGGTCTCTTCCCAAAAATTGAAACGAATTTCACATGTGCGAAAATAATCAATCCTGAAATGACCACCGATCAGCCTTTGGAATCAATCTATTTGGTGTATTTTATTCTTCAAATCAGTGCACCAGATTGCACTGATTGTTCTTTCACTTATAATATAGAAACAGTTTTTTTTGTGAATTTTCAAAGTTTGCTTTGAAAATATTATGTCAAATATTTATATTTTTAAATAATATTTATGGAAATAAATATGACCGATTGCTTTCTTTCCTAGCAAAATACCATTATATGGATCATAACATTTCAGTTTTAGAAACAATTTTTTTGTTTTGCATTACTCGGTTTCCGATTGTGAGTCTTTTTGGTATCAAAAATTTATATCCAATGATATTTTAGCAGTGATTCTTTACCTTTATTTTTATTTATTTATGATTAAAATTTTTGCTCATTTTGAAGATTTTTTAATGCTTTACCCCCCCCCCCCTTTCCAATCTTCTCCTGGAACTCAATTGCATCTTCTTTTTCTTCTTCTGCAGCTTCTCCCACTTAAGTGCGATCACTGTTTGTAATGAGTCTCCTCCACACCTTCCTGTCTTGGGCTGTCACCACATCCAAGTTCTTCATCTTCAAGTCATCTTCTAAAAGCTCCCTCCATCTCTTCTTTGGCCGCCCACGCTTCTGCCTTCCTTGCACATCCATCTGCATGACCCTTCTTCCCACATATTTGTCCTCCCTCCTCATCACATGACCAAACCATCTCAACCTTGCCTCCTGTATTTTCGCTCCTAAGTTCATAACTTTCACTGTTCCCCTGACAGTCATTTCTCAGATGATCCTTTCTGGTCACACCGCACATCCACCTAAGCATTCTCATCTCTGCTACTTCCATCCTGCTGATGTTATTTTCCTCGGGGCCACAGTTTCTATAGCATATGTCATAGCTGGCCTCACTACTGTCCTATAGATTTTGTCTTTCAGATTGATCGGCACCCTCTTATCGCATAACACTCCAGCCATCTCCCTCCACTTCTTCCATCCCGCTTGTATCCTGCATCCCACTTCCTTCTCAGCTCCTCCATCTTCTTTCACTGTTGAACCTAAGTATCTAAAGTCTCTCACCTTCCTGATGACATTTCCTTCCAGCTCCAGATCTGTCTCCTGTCTGCCGCCCACTGTGCAACACATATACTTTGTCTTACTTCTGCTCAGTTTCATACCTCTCTCTTCCAGTACTTTTCTCCATCTTTCCAGTTTAGTTCCCGCTTCTTCTCTTGAATCTGCACACAGCAGGATGTCATCTGCATACAACATTGTCCAAGGCGCATCTTCTCTCACCTCCTCTGTTACCACCTCCATCACAATATTAAACAGAAACGGACAGAAATGCTGACCCTTGATGCAAGCCAACTGTTACTTGCAAACTTTCTGTCTGTCCCAGACAGGTCCGAACACTTGTCTTCACATTTCTGTACATTTCCCGCACCAACCTGACATATTTCTCCGGCACCTTCTTCTCCCTCAGACACCTCCAGACTTTTTGCCTTGGCACTCTATCGTATGCTTTCTCCAAATCAATAAATACCAGGTGTAGCTCCCTTTGTTTCTCTCGATATTTTTCCATCATCTGTCGTAACCCAAAGATGGCATCTGTTGTTGATCTACCAGGCATGAAGCCAAATTGTTCCTTTGCAATCTCCCATCAAGAACCCTTTCTAGGATCTTCATTGTGTGGGACATCAACTTTATTCCTCTAGTAATTTTTACAGTCTTGTGCATCACCTTTACCCTTGTAGATGGAACAAGAGTACTCTCCCTCCATTCCTCGGGTATATTTTCCTGTTGGCAAACTTTCATGAACAGGTCCCACAGCGGGTCAATTCCCTCTTCCCCCAGTGCCTTCCATGCCTCCACTGGAATTCTGTCGGGGCCCACCGATTTTCCATTCCTCATCCTCTTCATGGCCTCCGTCACTTCCATTCTATTGATGTTCTGCACCATCCCCTCAGAAGGCTGCCCATCTCCTCTGTGAGTCCTTGTATTTTCCTCGTTCATAAGTCCCTCAAAGTATATTTTCCATCTGTTTCTTAGGTCCACATCCCTCCATAATACTCTTCCTTCAGCATCTTTGATCTGCCTCACATGTAAGATGTCCTTAGCTGCTTTATTTCTACATTTCGCTAGTTGGTAAATTTTTCTCTATCCTTCCTTTGTTTCTAATTGATCATACAGATCTTGATATGCCATGGCCTTTGCCTGTGCGACAACTCTCTTGGCTTCTTGCTTTCTCTCTTTGTACACCTCTCTGTCCTCTTCCACTCTTGACTCATCCCACTTCTGCTTTGCCTTCCTCTTAGCTGTCACTGCCACTTGTACATCATTATTCCACCACCAACCCTCCTTCTGCTCTCTAATCTTTCCAGATGTCTCACCAACCACCTCGATTGCACAGCTCAAGATTACTTTTGAATTATGTTTCCACCAATCTTGTACACTTTCCAGTCCATCCGAAATCATCTCTAACACCCTCTCCCTAAAACGATTCCTCACACTCTCCTCTTTTAAGTGAAACCACTTAATTGTCTTCATCCTATAGCATCCAGAAGTTCTTATCTTTGATCTTATTTTAAAGTCTGCGCACAGTAGTCGGTGTTGTTGTGCTACTTGATCTGTTGGAATTACTTTACAATTTGTCATAACCTTAAGATGTTTTCTTCTAGTCAAAATGTAGTCAATTTGTGAGCTGTTGTTACCACTCCTAAATGTTATCAAATGTTCTTCCCTCTTGTAGAAAAACGAGTTCACAATTGCCAGATCAAACGCTACTGCAAAGTCCACAACCCTCTCTCCTTCCTGGTTCATCATTCCCACTCCGTGGCCACCATGCACCCTTTCACGGTCTCTATTCTGTCTTCCTATGTGCCCGTTCAAGTCTCCTCCGACAATCACCATCTCATTTTCTTCCAATTCCCTCATTTCTTCATCTAACACGTTCCAGAACTCATCTTTTTCCTCTGCTGTACAACCAACTTGCGAGGCATATACACATAATACGACCACCCGCTCTTTTCCAAGACCCAATTTCATTCGTATGATCCTGTCGTTCCTTCTACCCGCATCCAGTACTTCACCCTTCATTCTGCCACACACCACAATTCCTACACCATTTCTTCCCTCATTATTCGCTCCAGAATAGAACAATTTATATCCATCTCCCAGTTCCTTTGCCTTTCTGCCTTGTCTCCTGCACACATAAAATGTCCAACTTCCTCTTCCTCATTATGTCTGTCACCTCTCTTCCCCTTCCAGTCATGCTTCCAACATTTCACAGGTTTGAAACTTTTCAAACAGTATTCAAAATCCATTACTTCATTTTACTGTTTTGACAAAAGAAATATACAGCAATAAGATTGTTGTACTGTGAAGTTTCTAATTCTGATCTTAGATTACAATTTCTTTGCAATCTAAAATCAGCTGTTCTACTGTCTGCTGAAATTATTTGAAATTTTAGAAATAATATGCTATATTTTCACCATGCAAAATTGTTTATATGCATACCACACAAAGGAAAGTTCAGTAGTATTATTTTTGTTTGTTTTTCTTAAAAAAATCTAAATATTGCCACTGTTGCTGCTGGTTGCTATTTCTGAAATAATCTACGTCTTAGAAATACGTGATAATATCCTCTTAGCTGGAGGAAAAGCTAAAGGCTTATTACTCTCACTGCTATTGAGAAAGAAAAGAGAGAACACTAAAGTGCCTCAAGCTGTAGCAGAATACATCAAGAATGTCTTGTTTCCTTTTGAATTGTTGATTGGCAGATATCCTAAAAGAAATATTGACATTTCTTTTACATGCTAATACATTATTTATGCCAAAATAATTTCTTAATTTATAATGATCAGTTTCACTTTTATTATCAAAAAAGTATAAATTATTTGATACAATTATCTTGAAAAACAGGATTTGAATTATTTTAAAAGAAAAGGTGCATATGTGTTTCATAATCTATTTTTTTTTTTGTGGGGTGGGGTTATAGACCTAATCAATCTACAGATATTTCAGAGAATTTATTTTATAAATAATTCGCAAGACAACTGTTACAAATGTAAATCACTTGGGGAACGTGTCCATTCATTTTAATGTAAAATAGTACCAAAGGTTTTTAGCTACTTAAACAAACACATAACTAACCTAGAAGAAAATATTGTTATGTCTGCTGATATTAGTACGTGAATTTTTTTTTCTGACATGATTTCTCTATTAGTTATAATGTAATCAATTGACAGATTTTTGCCTCTTGCATTCTCCCATGTTATACACAGTGATTTCTTCTTTGTAGTACAAGAAATCAGATAACAGAAGAAAAATATATGATATTTTCTTTTTTATTGGGTGAATTTACAATGTTCTTTCTTTGTGTTTTGAAAAGCAAGTGCAAATGGTTTTTTCTTACTATTTTTTCCATTATAACATCTGATATAATTATGATTTTGTTCTGCAATAAAGCACACTGAAAGGCCATCACTCAGTTCGCTGGAGGCTTGAAAAAACATTTAGTCTCATCTCTTGATGTTAATTTCCCTACATATAGTAATAACATAGTATTGATACCAAAGTCTTGCAGTTGTTGACATGAAAAAAAGTTTGCACAGAGAAGACATGAGATACTCCCAATGGCTATCCCTATTTTTATTTTATTCCTTCAAAAATGTACTATAAGCCACTTTGAAGGAATAATATGTCATTCTGTATTATAAAAACAACTTAAAAATTTGTCTTCAAGAGGAACTGGAAAGAGTATTCCAATTCCTCTGTCTAATACACTATTAGACATTCCGAAAGAACAATATATCATTCTGTTTATAAAAACAATTCAAACCTTCAAGATGAACTGAAAGCAGTACAGTCAGGTAATGTTCCTTTCTGCTCAGTAATAAGCAGTAAGCTAATGGAGATTACTAACCACCACTGAGAACAGAACAATAGAACATGCCCAGTAGGCAGCACACTAAAGAGCCTCAAGCAATATCTGAATATTTTACAGGCAGAAATTTCTTGTTTGGTTTTTCCATCTTTCTTTATTCTGATATTGCATTTGTAGGATCACAGTGATTTTAAATATTAATTTCTCCTATTATCCAATATCACATAATTTCCTGATTTATAATAATCAGGAAATAATATATATATTCTCCGATTTATAATTTGCTAATTTATAATAATCACCACCCAGTTTCTGTATCGAAAAATTAAAGTTATGTGGAACAATTACTAGAGAAAAATAACGAATCAAATAAAAGCTGTACCAATGTTTCATAACAGTTTTCAGGTGTGTGATAGTGATGCAGTGGGGGGAGGGGGGTTAATCTATCAAAGGCAAAATAAAGTTCAATTCTATTGTGGAAATATGAAAATGAAATTTCACATTTGATGCATATACGTATTTTGAATGATAGAATATAAGCAGAATATCTCATACTTGAAAAATTGGAGCATAATATCTGAATTATGCAGAAAATATATACATATAAATTTAAATCATAACTGTTAATTTCATTTTGTAATGACCAATTATACAGGGAAACTAAGAAAGTGAAAGTGCAAAGAACAGTAGACTACTATATAAAGAAAAAAAAATTAGTGATATGATTAAAGAATTTCATGTTATTCTCTATAAAGGAAAGTCGATCAAATGCATCCTAAAGGAAATCTGTGAAGTATATTTCAATGATTTTGAACAAAAATAAAAATAATATAATTTGGAACACTGACAGTCAGTTTTCTTTCTTTCTTTTTTTTTTTTTAAATAATATTTCATATAATTATCGTGAATTAATTTCTTCGAGAACAAAGGAAATGTTTTGCCGAGAAGCGATTAGCGCAAAAAATTTAAGAATGAAATTGGTTCTCCAAGGTAAGGCAATATTTAAGTGAAGAAATTTTGCAAGGATCTTTATTTTGTCCAGGCATTAAACTTGTATTGTACAATAAAAAGAGAAAACAAAAATAAAAACAATTTCTATATTTTTAGTCTTTCCATTATAACTAAGATCCAGTTACCCAGCATAGAACAAGGAACTACATTTGTTATAGGCAACTGAGACACAGCTATGCATGCGAGGTAATCCGATTAAGTGTTCTCTTCAGCGTGAGTGTTTATCACACCTTCTAAATGGCATCACGGCCATATTGCGCTTCTTATCCATGTTCTTTCAACAGGTGGGCTGAATCATATCCAGATTTAGCTGGATGTCTATAGACGTCCTAGCTGTTTGGCTAGAACATCTGTAGTGTTAATTAGTGTTAAGCTAATTTAGTATTTTGACTAATTTCTCTCTTATTAAATATAAATTTATTCAGTTGACTTCCTACAATACCAGCTCGTTGATTTCCATATTCAATTTACCATCTTCGCTAAAAATCGTGCCTAAGTAGGTGAAATGTTTCACTTGTTCCACAGGTTCTCCATTCACAATGCAATTGGTATTTTCATTGTTTTTGTCTTGTTATTGCTGATTTTTTTACCTAATTTATTACAATGGTTATTCAATTTAGTCAGGGAATCTTCCAGACTTGTAGTGGATTTATTTAGAAATATAAGATCATCTGCATATTGTAAAGAGCTGAGATTAACATCTCCATTGATATCAGGTTTAATACCGCTTTTCTTCATAATGTGATCCATATAGATAATGAATCACATACGGGATAATGTGTACATCCTTGTCTGACACCAGATTTAATATCAAACCATCTTCCTGTATTTCCTTCAATTCTAACTGCTGACTTACAACTCAAATAAAGACTAAGAATTGCTTGATCTAATGCCCCATTAACACCATATAACTGTAGCGTATTGAATAGCTTCTCTCTTGGCACCTTGTCATATGCCTTTTCCAGATCGACAAAACTTAAATACAGATCTTTGTTATATTCCCATGATTTTTCAACTATTTGTCATAAAGTGAAGATCTGATCCTGACAACCTGTATTTGGCCTGAATCCAGCTCATTCTTTACCAAGCTTCCCTTCCACGGTCCTTCTCAATCATTTGTGAAGTATACTTGCATAAATGGAACATTCAATAGAGAAATACCTCTGTAATTGTTATATTCAGTTTTATTTCCCTTTTTATATATGGGTACTATGAGAGCTCTACTCCAGTCATCTGGAATTCGTCCCTCTGTGCAGCCTTTCTAAACTATACAGTGCATTGACTCTTAGACTTCTATACCTCCATACTTCACCATTTCTTATCGAGTACCATCTACTACTGCTGCCTTTCCAGATTTCATGCTTTTGATGGCTTTTTCTAATTCAAGTATGAATATGTATTCCTGACTGCATCTCTGTTGAGTGTTTTTTACCACTGTGCTATCACTGCTTGTTTCATATAGCAATTTTTCAAAGTTATTTCTCCATACATCAAGGATATCTTTTTCATCAAATTTCATTTCACCTTTGCCATCTCTAATTCCTTTTACAACATTTTTTTCTGAGCGTTTTCAATAGCCTCCAGAATATTTTACCACCTTCTTGATATATATTTTCCATGTTCTTACTAAAGTCTTCTCATGACTTTTGTTTAGCTAGTTTTACACAGGGTTTAGCTTTCTTGCGTTTGTGTCTGTATTCTCTAAGAGCACAAGGTGACTTATTTGCTATGAACTTTTGATGTGCTTTCTACTTTTCCTTTACTTTCTAACTTCCAGTGTCAAATATGGAGTTGTGATTTTATATCCATGCCAACAACCTCAACACATGCCTCTCTAGTTGAATCAATCAATGTGTTCTTCTGGGCTTACACTGAATCTCCAAGGATTGGTTTCTGTTTTGAAACTCTTTCATTTTTTCTTGAATAATGTGTGCATATTTTACTCTATAGTTCATATCTGAGAGCTGATCAACTTTTATTTCCTTTAAAACTTTCATACATGTTCTTTTCAATATGAAATTCAGTTTTATTCTGCTCGAGACTAAATGGTGATCACTTCCAATATCAAATCCTCAGTACACTGTAGTGTTCTACACCAATGAGAAAACATCACTATCACCAATAACATAGTCAATGAGACATTTCTTATTCCTTGCCTCTTCTCTCAATGTGAATTTGTGCAAATTTTTATGTTCTAACATTATATTAGTAATAACCAGCCCATGTCCTGATCAGAAATCCAACAGGTAGTTCCCGTTATTATTAGCTTTGCTCTTTTCTCCAAATTTTCCGAAAGTATTTCTGTATGTATGAACATTTCCTACTCTGCTATTTACATCTCCAACAAGGATCAATTTTTCATTGTGTCAGTTGCTTTCTCTAAAGCATCAAAAAAATTCATCCTCTTCTACTTTAATGGAACCTCAAATAAGTCTCATTGTCTAGTTCCCCATTCTGATATTTGCCCACATTACTCTAATCGATATTGTCTTTCATTCAAGAAGATTAACCTTGTATTTAGTGTTGAATACTATGGCTGCTCTTTCTTTTCCCTGAATTGCCTGAATATAACATTTTGTATTTATTGCTTAAAAAGATCTCACCAATTTTTGTCTTTTTTTTGTTTCAGTCACCCCTGTTATGTCGTTCTGGTACTTATCCAATTTCTCAGTCAGCTCCTTTTCTTTGCCATTCAGGATTCTTATGTTGATAATGCCGGCAAAGGTTGGTCGATTGGTAGAGCCTCTGCTACTAATGGCTCAGTTAAATAAGTTTGAGCGCGGTTAGTAGTTGGATGGGGACGAATCGTTCGATGCTGTTGGCACACTCTCCCTCGATGAGTCTTTGGACTCCCTGGAGGTGTCAAATAATAATAATAATAATAATATAATAATAATAATAATACCGATCTTGACCTCTGGTGGTGTTGACTTGGGGTGCGTTTCAGGATTTGTTCCAGTAGCTGAAATTGCTCTGTTAGCCATGGTTCCCTGCCAAAAACAACAGGGGCTGTGTTTAACCAGGCAGTGCCTCAGCTGGCATGAAATTCTGTTATGTTGTACCATCATTTTATTCATGGTTTAAGCCAATAAGAATACAATTTAGTCTGCTAAATCCCAAATTGTCAACCAATCCTCATTTTTTCAATATCCAGGTAGATACCTAACAGGATGCACCATGAAAAGGTGAGGATGGGACATTAGGTCAGAAGCCCTGGTCAGTTATCCAGATTACTTTATTTAAATGCTATTTAGAAGTCTTCCCTCAGTTATATAACTTTGACAGTGATTTTTTGTTAAAATCACTGTCACCCAAATTATATAAATTAAGTGAATATTAAATCCAACATCATTTCAAAGCCAAATACAGAAACTATAAAAGTTTCATGTGAAAATTGACCAGAGAGCTTGCAGGAATACACTCACCACCATACTACACGTTGCCCCAGCCAAACGTTACAGGAGACACGAACACTCAAAGCGCCCGTATATTTGCCTGCTATTGGTCCACTTTGATAAGGTTTCACTGGTCTGACAGCTGTTTTAAACTCATTGGTTTTCATCAGAGACCAGGCAGAAACCTAAGAGAGCAAAAACTTCCAGTGCTAAGGCAATTGACAATTGACATTTATTCTTTAAGGGTGAAGCAAAATGCTTTTCATATTCCCCGCTATCTGTCGTGGTTACAGTGAGGGTAAAATTTACTAGCAGTTTGCTCGCCCTGAATGGGCATGGAGATTATGTATCGCTATAGGAGGCTAATATAGTTTTTGGTCTTCTATATTTAAATATGTCCGTTGGCTCGTATGCTGCAGCTTGTTGAACCAAATCGTTGGGATGTGTGGACGTCTTTAGGAAAAACTTGGATGCTAAGGATTGTAGATAAGAGAGAATATAGGGAATATTTGTGTCTCTGTGGAGTTGGCTGTTTCTAACATACCACGGGGCGTTCAAAATCATTCTCAAGCACTTGTTCTGCACTCGCTGTATCTTAATAATGTTAGTATTAGAGGTGTGGCTCCAGGCTGGAGAGGCATAGGTGATTATAGGACGAATCGTCATCTGGTATAGTTGCAATTTGATTCTGTTGCTGAGTTTGCTATTTCTATTAATTAGCGGGTAGATCTGAGCTATGGCTTTAGATGCTTTTGCACATGCAGACTTGATATGTTGGTTGAAAGATAGCTTTTTGTCGAGAATCACACCCAGGTAATTTGTTTCTCTCTGCCAGGGAATTTTAGTATTGAATAGTAACACATCTCCTGCAGGAGACATTGGCCGTTTTGAGAAGAGAACCGCTGAGCTTTTCAGGGGGTTGACTTCCAATCTCCACTTGGAGAACCAACCCTCCAGCTTTAGAAGATTTTCTTGAAGCTTTCTGGTAACGAAGTGGGGTCTGAGAGATCTGGTTAGTATTGCCGTATCGTCCGCATACAGTGCTAAAATGGAAGTCATCGGATTGTGTGGGATGTCTGACATGTATACAGAAAACAGCAATGGAGTGCTAAGGCACTAGAAGCGTTGGAGAGATGTATTTTCCATAAGCAAATTCTCAGTTGGTGTATAAGGTATTTACTAAAATAAAGAGCCAAAAGGCTTCAGTTCGGCAATGCAAATTTATATAAATCTAGTGGATATTAATCCAACATCATTTCAAAGCTGAATACAGAAACTATAAAAGGTTTATGCAAAAATTGACCAGAGAGCTTGCTTGTTCATGTCTCCTATAAGGTTCAGCTAGGGAAACTCATAGTGTCGCGTGAAGTGTATTCCCGCAAGCTTCCCTAAACGTCTCCCAGATTTTTGGTAAATTGATACAGCCATACTTGTTGAGGTTTGGAGTTGTTTTAAAGATGCACCTGATTCCAGAAACAATTTCTCTGACGTATGACTTTTGTGTAGCAATTTTTTTTTTTTTTTTCCATTTGATCCTAGAACAGTTTGTTATAATGGTTAGTTTGCTATAGTGAATGTCTCTTAACAAAGCATTCTTCCTGTGGAGTTGTTTGTGATATATTATTGCAACTCTTATTAAGGCTTTACCTATTCATGTCAAGCCACCAGCCCATCTTCTCCAGATATATGTGTGAAAAGTTTTTTACCTTGGGGATAATATATATTAAAGATACCAAGTAATTTTATAAACTTTGTTAAACTTGATTTTAACTACGTTCAGGAGCAAACTTAACTGTTTTGCTTACTTGGGAAAAGGGGTAAAAAAACCAAGTTTATAAAATTACTTGGTATCCTTAATATATATATATATATATATATATATATATATATTTTTTTTTTTAAATTTTTTTTTTTTTTTTTTTTCTTCGTATCATTGATATTTCATCAATCCATTTGGCCTATCTCTATGTGCTTATGAGATTTTCCATCTCATAATATACTTTTCACATTATTTTCTGTCATTCTGGCCATGTGAACAGCTTAAAGTTATTATCGTTATTGTTACCATCAGATTCCTCATATGCACTCTTCAGGAGTGTGCAAAATACTGATAGTACTACATGAGGATTTTACATTATTACTGATTTCGTATCAATGGTTATCTTCCAGATAGGCCTTATATACCAGGACTGATGTTGTAGATCCTATATTTTGGTCTTCTAAAGAACCTTGTGATTGCATCATTCCATCTTTATCTTGTCTTCCTCTTGTTCTTTTTTCAGACATTCTGTGATTAAAAACATTTGCTTTCCTAATTTTTCTTGTACTATTGTGTTTAATGATGACCTCACTACCTTGGTTTAGTTCTCCTGGCACATTTTTGTTTGCTAAAATACCATGTTCTTTAATATCTTTATATTTTTGATGCATTTCTGTCATTGGTGCCAAATGTTTACTGTTCTAACTTTCTCAGAACTCTTGTATTTGTGGACTCTCATTTCTGATCATCTGTTATTTCAAGATCAATAAGTTAAGACTAATTTGAACACTTTCTTGCCTACAGTAGTTTAGTGCATTAACTAATTTCTCTTTTAGTTCATATAAATTTACACAGTCAACTCCCCACCATCCCATATAGTTGAAATGTTTTGTCTGTTTTCAATTTGGGATGTAGCTGATTTTCATACCAATTGTTGCAGTAGTTATTCAGCTTAGTTAAGGCATCTTGCAAGCTGGTACTGATTTAAGAGTATAATATCATCTACGTAAACCAAAAAGAAGCTCAGATCAATATCTCCAGTTTTAATAAATAGGTATACATATTTTTCAGATCTATAGAACTCAAAAGCAGTTGGTTTTTATTTTCCCATAATTTCTCAATTATTTGTTCTAAAGTGAAAATCTGATCTGAACACACCTTGTTCTTCAGATTTCTCATTCACATTTTTTTAGCCTTTTATGTTGGAGGAATATAATTAGAGGAGTATAGGTACTAAATCTTAGCTGGAACACTCAGTACCTATATTCCTCTAATTCTCATATTTACTTTTCTTTTCTGTTCTTATATATCAACTCAACTCCACTAATCTGGTATATATTCGACATTCTTGCTAGGTCTTCTAAATTATGCTGTACATCCACTGTAAAAATTTTTATATCCATATATTTAAGCATTTTGGTTGATATCAGTTTTTTGATGAAGTTTTCTAGAAATATTCACATCTTCTGAATGGCACAAAATATTCCTTTGTATATTTTCTCTTGAAAGCTTTATCAGTAGCCTTCAGTTCATTATGCTATCTTACTGGTATTTATCTTGTTTATTCTTACCAAAGCTTTCCGATGATGTTTTTTAGCTACTTTTATGCAGTGTTTTGCTTACTGTCATATTTCTCTGTTCCATCTCTGAGTGCATGCTATCCTTGCTAAGAACTTTCCATACACATTTTTCTTTTTCATGATCCTTTTTCTTTTTCGAGATAGAAAAATATGAAAATTAATATTTTTCTTTCTTTACTGACATCTTTATCACATGCCTCTCTGACTGAATCAGTCGTGTTTTGGAGGTTTCTGCTGAATTTCCATGGTTTGATTCTTGTCAAACTCTAATTTTTTTTATTGATTTATATATGTTTATCTTGATTAATCATATTTTTTTTTATTCTTGATTAATATCTATATATTTGAGTCAACATTTGTCTATATATTTGAATCTTTTTAAAACTTTCTTACATGTCAAATCCTCTGTATACCTTTACAGTGTATTACAGTCAGACTTATTTCTTCTCTTCTCAAAATATGAATTTGTGCACATCTTTATGTTGGAACATGGTGTACATAGTAATATCTCATCCACATCTTGAACAAAAATCCCACAGTCACTTATAATTAGGTTTGCTCTGTTTTCCACCTTTTCCCATTATTTTTTTCACTGGTGTCTGTTTCCTACTATGCTATTTTGATCTTCAGCAAAGGCAAGCTTTTCCATTTTCATGTCACCAGCTTTCTCTATTGACAAAAAATTCCTGCAATTCTTCCTTGGCAGAACCTTCTTTGGGACTATAAGCACAAATAAATCTCATTTCGAATTCTCCATTATGATGTTTACACACACACCACTCTACATGAAATTGCCTACTATTCAAGAAGATTAGTCTAATATTTTGTGTTCAATACTATAGCTACACCTTCTTTTCCCTGATTGTTATTGCCTGAATATAACATTTTGTATTTATTGCTCAGAATTTTGTCTTTTTTCTTTCGGTCAGCCCTAATATGTCGATCTGGTACTTATCCAGTTCCTCTGCTAGCTCCATTTCTTTGCCATTCAGGCTTCTTATGTTAATAGTACGATCTTGAACTCTGGTGACATTGAGTTGGGGTGTGTTTCAGGATTTGTCTCTGTATTGGTCATAGATTTAACTAGTAATCAATAGATTATTATATTTACATTTTTTTTTATAATCCATGAATTGTACAAAGAGCAGACATAACTATGTAATTGAGTGCGCAAAAAAGAATGGAAATAAGGCAGCACAGCAGCACTTTGGGTCTCCACCTACAGAAAAAATTGGACAAACTTGGAGGAAACAAGAGCAGCAATTAATATATGGATATTCTAAAAAACACAAAGAAGACAGGGGAAATGGCCAGGAACTGAAATTGAATTAAAAACTTGGATAGTGGATCAAAGATCAGGTTGCTGCGTATATACAAAGCCGATTATTCAACATGCAAAATTATTGGCAAAATTATACAGGCTCACCATAACGGGCGCTTTAGATTTATGAAGAGAAATGATTTATGCATGCATGAAAAAGGGAAAATATCACAACAAATACCAGACAAATTTGAAAATAAAATTGAGTTTCACAGATTCATCATAAATTATAGAAAAGAAGACAATTTTGAAGATATCTAATATGCATGAAGTGCGTCTGACTTTTGATGTACCCTCGAACAAGACTGTTAATGCTAAAGGTAAAAAAAACGTTATTGTTGAAACTTCTGGTCACAAAAAAAACCCAATATACTGTTGTTTTGTTGTGCTATGTGGATGGAACAAAAGTGCCACCATTTTCAGTTTTTAAAAGAAAAAATTCCCAAAGGAGTTTACTTTCATATTCATCCAAAAGGATGGATAGATGAGGAAGGGGTGAAGTTATTGATAAAGAAGGTGTTATCGGGATGACAGTTTATGTTAAAAATCTGCTTTGTTAGTATGGAATCAATTTAGATGCCATAAAACCAAAGCTGTTAAGAATGAACTTTGTCAAATGAACACAAAAATAGCTGTAATCCCAGGAGGACTCATCTCCACAATTTAACATTTTGATATATCAATAACTAAGCCATTTAAAGGATTTACGAGGGAAAAATGGGTCAGTTGGATGCAATCTCCACATTTTTAGGATGAAAGAAGACCACAGTTTCATAAGTGTGTGAATTTCTTCACTTTATGGAGAAAGGAGGCCACAATTTCATAGGTGTGTGAATGGATAAATAGTTCATGGTAGGAAATGAATCCCAAAATTATTATAAAATCTTTTCAGAAGTGGGGCATTAGTAATTCTCTTGATGGTACAGAGAATGACTTATTATTTCGAGACCAGCGATGACTTTGGTTTCTGATAAAGAATCAAGTTCAGTAAATTTTGAGAGTGAAGATGAAGATGAATAAAGATTTGAAAAGAAGATTAATGAAATTTATAAAATTAGTTTGTTTATATTATGTATTAATTTTTTTAATGATTTAATGATTTCTTAAGAATAATTGTTTTTTGTTTTTTTTTAATCTAATAAACAGATAATACACATTAAATATAAATTAAAGATACCAAGAAATTATTTACTTGGTTTAATCCTTTATTCAAGTGTAGGCCTGAACTATTTTCTGGACTGGGGCAACTCGTATATAGAAGCTTATAACTTCACATCACTTGCCTAAGAATCCCATAATGCATAGCATTATACATCCCCGTAAGGATATGTGCTTTGCATTATGTAATACTAAGGTAAGTGATGTGAAGTTATAAGCTTCTATATACGAGTTGCCCCAGTCCAGAAAATAGTTCAGGCCTACACTTGAATAAAGGATTAAACCAAGTAAATAATTTCTTGGTATCTTTAATTTATATGTTGGAGCTCAGTTTGTTTTCTTTCATATATTACTTAATGGGTGAATTTATATAAATTATTCATAAACAATAAATTAATAGGAAGAGAAATAAAATTCACAAAAGCAAAAAGTAGATAGCACTCAATGCGGAGTGAGATTCACTTTTCATAATATAATCAGTCGCATGATCTTGTTTTTGCACTGCATTTTTTAAATAACAGTATTAAAAAGCATTTTTGTTATATAAAATTTGCAAGCATTTAATTACATTAAGTTAATTTATGATGTGATCTTAAAAAATAAGCTTTAGACAATACTATATTACAGTTATGCACCTACTTAAGAGGTAAAGATGTTGAAAGAATAAGATCTGCATAGATGTACTGCAATATTTAATTAAATTGTACCAATTTTAATTTTTGTGTTTATAATTGCTGGTTTGTTTTGTTAATAAAATTATATTTTAAGAAAAGCACAAATATTATTAATTTTTTAAATAATAGATTGTCTATTGCATATGTCCCAGTCCTGAAAATAGTTAAGGCTCAAACTTGCTTGCCTACACTTGGATAAAGGATTAAACCACCAAGTATATAATTTCTTTGGTATCTTTAATTTATAGTATAACCAAGTGAAAAAACTTCCAACAAATACAATTTTAAAATTAAAAAAAAAAAATTAATATTTGTATGAAAACTTTCTTAATTCATCACTTTCTTTAAATGGGGAACGAATAGAAAGAGTGACAAAGTTTAAATATCTCGGATACTGGTTAAATGAAGAATGCAATCCATTTCTGGATTGCATTCTTCATTTCTGGATTGCATTCGAGCAAAGATCTGTGGACTTAATGCTCTTTGCTGGTTAAATATCTCGGAAATAAAAGTTACAATTGAAATGGCAAGAAAAAAATTTTTTCCTGATGAAATCAACACTGTGTAACTGCAACCTAAACTTAGAGCTTAGAGTATGCATGGTTAAATGCTATGTATGGTCTATACTGCTGTATGGTGCAGAAACCTTGAAGACAACATCAATAAAAAAAAAACTTGAAGCCTTTGAGATGTGGTTATACAGACTAATGTTAAAAATACCATGGACGGCAAAAACGTCCAATCAGGAAGTACTGGATCAAATGAAGAAATCACGTGAGCTTTTAGATACCATAAAAAGAACGAAAACTTCATATCTTGGTCACCTACTTCGTAATGAAAAATATAAAATACTTCAATTGCTTGTCTTCTTCTACATAAAATAGAAGAGGACAAGGAAGACGAAGAAAATCTTGGCTGGCAGACATCAGACAGTGGACTGGCATGAGCTCTGAGGACTGTTTAGAGTGGCTGAGGATCGCTCAAAATTTGCCAAGGTGGTCGCCGACCTCCGATAGGAGATGGCACTCAAAGAAGAAGATGAAAAATTTGATGCATAATTCATGCATGTTATAGTGTGAAGAATATTTTTTTCCTCCCAAAAGGTGAAAAATATGTATTTGCAATGTAAGATAAAAATACAAATATAAGATCAAGTAATATTGGAGTTGTGATAAAGAAGAAACTGATTTTGAACGGAAATTGTCAACACCAATTATGTTGACCTGCTACTTGTTTAATTCTTCTGCCATTTTCACTTCTTTTCATTGATGTTTGTTACATTGATGGGTGCCTATCTTGAAACTCTGTTGAAGTTTGTTACAGTAACTGACTTTTCACTGTTCGTCATTGTGGTTCCCTTATGAGAGCAGCACTATTATACTATATATAGATTTTTTTTTTCTTCCCCCAACATGACTGTCTTTTGATTTAAACTAATACACAGTTCAGTCAGCTATTGTCAGCCTATTCTTTTTGTTCATTATCCGGGTGATTAACCAACTAGTAAGGTGAATTGTGTTGAGGATTAGATATTTGTCAGAAACCCCAATTGGTTCTTTGTATTACTTAAGTCTGTGTGGTGGTCTCTTCCTGGTTATCTACTTTTGATCCTTAAGCATCTTTCCTCTCCCCAAAGTAAAGTAATCTTAATATTTCATTCAGTGTTATAACTTCCGGAAAGAGATCATATAAGTTACATTTTGGAAAATTATGGAGACAACTACCGTGTTTGAGTAAAACTTTAGTTTAATATAAACCAAAATCCACTTTCGACGTTTCGACCTTTATATCAAGGTCATCTTCTGGAGCATATATACTATATACAGGGAAACAAGCTGCACTACAATCTACGTGGTTTGCTAAAGTTACTGACCAACCATTACAACAATTATTGGCCTGATCTCTAGTGAGGGGGAAAAAAAAGACCTTACTACATCAACGCTAGAGTCCTATTATTAATATTATCTATTGGTTGTAAAATTACATTGGGAGCAACAAGTCTATGTATATATATATTAACACCATGATTATACATATAAATTCCAACCAGTGGGTATGAAATGGTTTCTAATACTAGGTTACCTAGAGTCCTGAAGTATGCTAGATACTAAATGTTAAATAGGCTGAATGTGTGCCATCCAGATTCTTGGAATTTTCATGCCACCATTATTGTTGATATTTGGGTGCTTTATCAGAATTTCACAGGCTTTCTTAAATTTTCTTTCATACCAGGTTTTTGTATGGTGTAAAGAGCAGGTACTTTTCCAGTCGATTTGGTGTAAGGTGTTGAGAGCATGATCTAAGAGACTTGCTTCACCAAAATGGTTATATTTAATGTGTCTTCCTGTTTCAGAGCTTGCTGGTTAGAGCAGATTGTTATAGCTCTGTTTTTAAGGGTGTTAATGACTCCATATTTTTGTGATGGGTGGTGGTATGAATCAGAATGTATGTATTGGCCAGTGTGTGTCGGTTTGCGGTAGACCGTGAAGGATAGACTGCCTGAAGGAAGATGTGTGTTCTTGCTTACATATAGGGATTGTACGTCCTGTTTCACCAATGTACGGTAAGTTACAGGTGCAGTGGATGCAATCAACTCCAGGATGTGCCAATGGGACGAGAGGATCCTTAGAGGAGTTGAATATGTTTTTAAGTTTTGTAGGTGGTTTAAAGATGGCATTGGGATTATAATGGTGTAGGATTCTGTTGATTTTTTTCTGATAACCCTTTAATGTATGGGATGGCTATAGTTTTACTGTAATCTAGATTCTTTTTTGATGATGTTTTATGAAGTACTTTATTAATAGTATTTTTGTTTATAGCCATTATTTATAAATGTGTCGCTGATGATTTTTAGTTCCTGTTTCAGAGCTTGCTGGTTAGAGCAGATTGTTATAGCTCTGTTTTTAAGGGTGTTAATGACTCCATATTTTTGTGATGGGTGGTGGTATGAATCAGAATGTATGTATTGGCCAGTGTGTGTCGGTTTGCGGTAGACCGTGAAGGATAGACTGCCTGAAGGAAGATGTGTGACCAGTGTATCCAGGAACGAGAGCAAGTTCTGATTTTCAATTTCGATAGTAAATTGTATGCATTGGTCAGTATCTTTAGCAAACTGTGTAGATTGTAGTGCAGCTTGTTTCTCTGTATATAGTATATATGCTCCAGACGATGACATTGATATAAAGGTCGAAAGTGGATTTTGATTTATGTTAAACTAAAGTTTTACTCCAAAGACGGTAGTTGTCTCCATAATTTTCCAAAATGTATTCTGATTACCATGTAACCCTAAAAGAAAGGAGATCATATAGGGTTTTTATTTCCATCTATTTCGAAGAAACTAGCATTGACAATCTAGGACAATTGTTTCTTCTCCTGTATAAAGAGCAAATATTATCACCAAACAAAATTAAGCCCATCACTCTTAAATAATGATTTATTATTTTATATCTGCCTCTTTTCCGCATATCTTATTAATGGTATTCAATAACAACTGTGTCATTTGGTTGGACAGATCTGGGTCTAATATCAGTGTGTGTATGTATATTTTATATACCACACACAAAAGATCGCAAGACCTTTTGTGTGTGGTATATAAATCAGATTAGTGTCACATGGGTAAGAGGATAAGAAGAAAGGAGGAATCTTTGAATTTTGTTTCTGCAGTTGAAGGTTGTATTCTTTGAGGAAGGCAGAGTGGAGGAGAGACCATTACAAAGAACAGAAGTAGATGGAATGAAAGAGGAAGCAGTGAAGTTAGGTCAGTGAGTTTCAAGAGTATTAGATGGCAGTGGCTCTTTTTCTAATAATTTTAGAGGAATAATAGTGGCCAAGTCCGCAGAGCACTGTCTTTGGAAGCACATCTGTAAAAGAGGCACAAGGCAGAAACTGATCATCTGTGAGAGATGGATTATTAATTAGCTGGACTGCCCTCTTCTGGATAGAATCAAGTGATCTTAGAGAGGATTTTGTTGCATCAGCCAAATATGAGATCAATGTTCCATGTTTGGGCTGATTTGGGATTTGTAAAGAGTTAGCAGCTGTGAAGATCTGAAATAATGTCTTATGTGAAAATGTTAGTTTTTTGGCAGCTGCAGAAGTTATAGTTGAAAAGTGTTTGTTCCAGGAAAGATCAGATGAGTAGGTCAGTAGTTCAAGAAGGGAGATCTGATCGTGTTTGGATATCTTGTTGTTATTGAAGGTAAGAGGGAGGAAGTGAGCTCTTTCTTGCGAGAGATCTGACAGTACTGATTGCATCAAAATCATTCTTTTAAAATCATGATTCTTTTACAGCTGTTGTGAGTTGCAGTTTTAGTCTTGAGCCATTCGCAGTATGCAGAGTTTTTCTTTTACTGTATTGACAGAGTATTTTTGTGATCTTCAGAAAAGTTGCTTTTCTTTGGGTTGTGATCCATTGTATGTGATGAGGAAAAGATAAACAGGAAATGGAGAAAAGCAAACTAACACGCATACCACCCACACAGAATCAGCCTGATGCCTTGTCCATACATGACCTCGACAGGTCTCCTTACAGCCGTTGTACTTGGTCTCCTTCCAGTCATAAACTTGCAAAGTAAGAAGCTCAAGTTTTGAAGCTAGCTCATTAGGAATCCTCCAGATTCATTACTAACTGGTTCATTCCTGTTCACTAACCAGCAGTCTGCCTGCAGAGCCATTTTACTGCTGTACCCTTGAATTGGGGATGGGGGGGGGTCCAGGCCCCCTACAGTATCAGTGGCAAGTCATTGAAGGTATCATTCTTACTGTATGTGGGGAAGGGATACAACAGAACCTTATCTCTGCTGACCAAACATATCTACAGCCACTTCAGATATCTAATAAGCAAGGTCGTGGATTTCACTGGCCGATTAATGACATTTACGACCTAGAGGTCTAGTTGACATTTCTTCTAATTAGGGAACATGTACTTCAGTGGCAGCAGTGCTTGCCAAGTGAGCATCTAATCTTAATTAACGATCTGCCTTGCTCATGCACTTTTGAATGCTAACAATGTAAAATTCCTTCCTGAAAAACATCTTCATTTTTAATATTCTGCCATTGAAGTGATCAGTATATTATCTGCATAAAGCCAAGATCTAAGTTTCATATATCTGATTCCTGCATTAGGTTTAATGTCACTTTCTTTCATAATACAATCCATGTAAATGATGATTAAGAGTAAAGGTAGTGTACACCCTTGTCTTGCACTTAACCATCTTAAATATTAAAATTTTCTTGTGTCTTGGATAGTCACTAATTCAAGCTAAGGAGTGTAATCCTCATTGCTTTATATTTCTTTGAATGTCCTATGTTGTTTTGCTTCAATTTCTTAAAAATCTGCATTTTAATTATAGTATTGAAAACGACTGTTGTTAGATTTAAGTGCTTCACTGTTTCTGATGTGGTTCATGTCTAGTGGGACATCATTGTCATTATTGGTCATTTCTACATGTCCATAGTTGAATACTTAAAACCAGTGCACAAAGCAGTTTTGAATGGCTATGTTGCTTATTCCTCACCAACTGTTAGCAATAAACTCTCTTGTAAAAAATTAACTTGCACTGACCTCCTTAGCAGTTGTCAGAAACCAGTAAAATTTTTCTTGATTTCCATTGTAATTCCATGTCCCAATTCATAAGCCAGTTCTTAAAATATTCAGTTATCAGCCATGCATTTTTGTTCACTTAGTACTGAACTGGTAAACTGTCCATTCTTTTTCCTTTTAAACATCGAGGCCTTGCCCTTTTTCCAATAACTGGCAGCTTTTGTTTACTAGCTCCTGACATATTTGAACAGCATAACACTGTTTAAATAATTGTTTGCTTTCATTGATCCAAACAGCGAAGCTTGTTTATAATACAGGAATTATCCAATGTTCCATGATAAAATAGCCCTGTTTTGACACTATTGCAGGTGTCCCAGCACTGAAATTTTGAATCAAGATTATGCAAATTTTCTAACCCCCCACGGTATGTTAGAAATGCAGATGATGTTGTACTCTTAAATACATTGAGTGGTATCTCCAGTGATCCGTAACTAAATCGCTGGCCTGTTTGGCCGAGTTGTTAGCATATCTCATCTGCAGCCAAAAAAAGCTGCAGGTTCAAATCCCACCATGGGCATGGATGTTTGTGATTGTCTGTGTAAATACTAGTATGACTGGTGGAAGGTAGGTGCAATTGGTATAGTTGTGGTTCGTTGTAGTTGGTGGATTGAGTGGTGAAAACAGTTGTAGAGTAGGTGCCCTCCCTCGATGAGTCTTTGAACTCCCTGGGGTGTCACTTAATAATAATAATAATAAAGGCAAAAACTATGAAAATAGGTAGGGACATAGAGAACTTCAGCTGCATTTTCAAAGGGCAACCTAGAACAAAAATATTTTAGCTATTTGGGCACAGCTTTTAGTGATGATGGTAAATTAAATGTAGAAATTGACAAGATAGTAGCAAAGCAGGTATACTGGGGAGTCAGTTGAATAAACTTATATGAAATAAGAGAGAAATTAGTCTACACAACAAACTAGCAGTTTACAAGACAGTGTTCAAAACCAGTGTTTTAAGTTATGGATCTCAGAGTTTGGGTAGAAATAAATCACTTGATCAAAAACTAGAAACAACAGATATGAGAGTTCTGAGAAAAGTTAGAGGAGTAAGCAGAAGGCACTTTGAACAAGAACCCAGGGGCTTTTCATGTGTAAGCCATACTGTAATGCTATAATTATCAAAAAATAACTTAAAATTTGTCAGTTTTTTGTACATTTCTTTTTGTATATTTTTCCTTCAGGTGTTTATGTATAGTAGTAGTTAGTAAAATGAAGTTTATTTGTTTCTATTAAATATACAAGAGAAATCATGTTGTTTTGTAGTTATATTATTGACTTCTTAATTTTCCTCAAACACACACAACTATTGACATAGTAATTTTTTTTTACAAAATACCACCACCTGATAGAACTGAGACGTTGATAGTGATTTGAACTCTTCTGCTCTCATAAGAGCTGCTATCCCCAATGTCAGTGTCTTGACTACATACCCTACTGAACAGTGGTTTCATATAAACTCCCATCTTCTTGACCTTATTTTATTCATAATATTACTTTTGAGAAAATGTCTTGCTAGAATTATCATATTTTCTTTTCTCATGATATTTGATAATTCAAATGCAGAGTTATCATAAAAAACAGTTTCAGTATATGTGTGAAAAAATGGTCTCAAGTTCAGATATTATACTAGAATATGATTACACTTTTTCTTATGATACTTAAGTGTCTGGTTTTTTATATAGATATCTTAAATCCTGTGCACATTTTTTGTTAAATAAAATTAATTACACACAAGTTTAAGAGAGAGAATATATCAGTACTGTTTTTGAATGGCTAGAATTTGTAGTCTAAAATACTACAACCTCTAGCCCGTTCAAAAAGACATTACTACTTGAGGATTGCTCTTCAACAGTATATATGTTGACAGAGTGAAAGAATGGAAGAAGGTTCAGTGTACTCTCGAAGGATAAGAAGCTTTGTCTCTATATAAATTCTCTCTATTTATTAGTGTCTGACTTACTTGGCATGCTTTTATTACTTACTTTCATTGTTGGCATTTTGGTTGTAGGTATAATTGTTCTGCATGTGACTTAGATAAACTAAATTTGAGATTAATAAAATCTTAAAAGAAAATTAAGTTAATAAAACATATTTGGAAGGTGAGGAAATCAAATGGATCGATTGATGTGGGCTATTGAAACATCTTATAAGTAGGTGCAGTATATTTCATGTTTCATTAAGATGAATTTAGTCCCTAAGATCACTTTGTAATCTGTTGGATAATTAGTTGTATTCTGATTATATTAAAGAGATCAGTCTATCCATGCTCAGTGCTATGTTGCACAGCACTTATTTTATTTTTTACTGTATTTCAGAAATATCCTGTAAGTATGATAAGGCCCTGGCCTATTATTTATCGAAGTAATCAGACTTGTCGTCCTGTTGCCTTAGATGTAGAAGGAGATATAAACAAACCAGTAAGTCAACGTTTTTGTGATTTTTATTCTGATGTACACATACACAAATTCATTTACTTCAGTTTTCTTTCCCTTACTAAATCAGTATCTTCGTTTCTGCATTTTAATTGTTAGTCTTTTCTAAGATTTTTTACTTGGGCATCATATTCACAAATCCTCCCCCCCCCCCCCCCCATTCTCTGCATAGATACTATGTAATTTGACTCTTCCTTATTTGTCCTCTGTACCTTCTCTTATCACACACAACTGTAGATGTTATATTCCCAATTTTGCTTTCACTTTCTGCCATTCCATAGCTCATTTTCATCTTTATTCATTTGCTCTTATATAGTTAATCATCTTTATTCCTAAATTCCTTATTTTGCCTTGCACAACTCATCAATACTTAATTTCCTGCATTATTTTTAATAATATAGAGAGGGGAGAATTCTCTTCTCACTAAATTTTTCTATAGTTCTTGTTTTAATTCTGATGTTATAACTAACTACTCTGCATATACTACACAACTAGAATAAGTATTATAATTGCATTAAACTACAGATGGTGAAATGTTCATGATATTTCTATGAGTTAATATTTTATATTATATAATAATATTATATTATGAGTTAAAATGTTCATGATGTTTCTAAATGAGTTAATGGCTAATGAATTAATTTAAAAGGACAATTTCCGTATGTAATATCTAGGGATACAAATCTGTGTACAAGTGTGTTTGGTAGTTTAGTTTCATGTATTTTCTTTTTATTTAGAAATGCAGGGTTAAATCACTTGGAATGGAGTTCAATTTTACATACAGATTTTTAAAGCAGCCCACTCCTGCTATCACCTCACCTCTACAAATCAGCCTAGGCTCTCCAAAATTATGCATCTGGTGAGCCATCCACAGAGTGCTTCGTTGCAGTTTCTTAATTTGAAATCTGTTGTTATTGGACTAGCTTCCCCTGCCTGCTCTGAGAAATTTTCCACTTAATAAAGCAGTAGTTTTGAAGAATTACTTCTACTCCAAATTTTTTTCTTCACTGTATATAGTAATTTCATATTTTGTACATTTTTTTTTTCAGGATAAACAAAGAATAAAATTAGTTTAACAAAAATACACACATACACCAGGGGTGTGTATGATTCTGGGTGTGCTAGTTGTGTGGTGCGCATCCATGGAATAGCAATATTACTAATGTTATATTTTTTCATTTATTCCCATTAAAGACTCCTCTAATTGTTTCCAGGCTTCGGGTAATTCCTAAAAATAAACACAATATGTTAATGCTTTATGAAGAGGACACTTGACAATCTGCAAACATTGCATTACATTCACGTTAATAGCCCGGGGTGAGCTGTCGCAAATACTGACACCTTTGAGCCCTTTAAAGAGACATGCAGATTGCACAGTGTGTCAAATTCTTGGCATTCCAATGGTTTTAAACAGCCCAGAAGGTGAGGCAGTGTGGTTGCTTAGACACTAGTGCACCCAGAAGTCGTTAGTGGCTGTGATTGATTATTCTGTGAAGCAGTCCAATTGAACATTGTCATTTGTTTCTGTTTTTGTTTTTTGAGTTACATCTATTTTACATGTGTGAAGTGTGAACTGACAAGCTTATGTCACATATAGGCAAGTTTGTTAATCATCATCAAATTCCTGCCATGTAGTCAAGGGGTGTACAGGATATGATAGTACTACATGAAAAAAATTACATCATTACTAACTTCCTGTCTACAATTTTCCTCCAAATCAGTCTGTTACTTGTCAAGACTCCAACATTATCAGTTCTTATATTTCTATTGTCTAAGGCACTTTGTACCGTATCAATCCACCTATATCTTGGTCTTCCTATGGGTCGTTTTCCTGCCAACCTGGCAGAGAACACTTGTTTTGCTAATCTTTCTTCGCCCATTCTGTTTAAGTGACCATACCACCTGAGATTAGCTCTACTAACACATTCCTGGATGTTGACAATGTCAAGTTCTTTCCTAATATCCTCGTTTTTAATATGATATTGCCATTGATTCCATCTGTTCACGCCTATAATCTTTCTCAGGACTCTCATATCTGCAGTCTCTAGTCTTTGGTCAAATGTTTTACTTCTGACCCAGCTCTCAGATCCATAAGTTAAAACTGGTTTGAACACCGTCTTGTATACAGCTAATTTAGTGTTCCGACTAATTTCTCTCTTATTTCATATGAATTTATTCAGTTGACTTCCTACCATACCAGCTTTGCTGATTCTGTTGTCTATTTCTATATTTAATTTACCACCTTCGGTAAAAATCGTGCCTAAGTAGCTGAAATGTTTCATTTGTTCCACAGGTTCTCCATTCACAACACATTTGACATTTTCAATGATTCTGCCTATTTTCATTGTCTTTGTCTTTTTATTGCTGACCTTCATACCATATCTATTACAACAGCTATTCAATTTAGTCAGAGAATCTTGCAGACTTGTAGCGGATTTATTTAGAAGTATAACATCATCCGCATAAAGCAGATAGCTGGTATTAACATCTCCAATTTTGATATCAAAGTTTGTTAATATGTATTTATAATTTTTATAAATAATTTATATCTTTTTTTGACCATATTTAAAATGGGAAGCAGTGTTGACGATGTATTGAATGTCCCATTTTCTGCCAGAGTGCAGATTGTATGATTATAGTCGAATGAGGTTGGACTTGTGCATAATATGTAAGCAAAACTAGTTATTTCAGCCTTTCTTTGGTCCAGAAAAATAATAATTCACCAAGTGATTACTTTTCCCCATTTATGTGCATATTATACGGCTGTATTTAAAAGGTGTATCAAAATTCAAATCATCCGTGTCTCACTTTAGTATTTGCCAGTGATAATCATATCTTACCATGAAGCATAAACCCTTTGTCTTTCTCAAATAATTGGTGTGCATGAAGCATAGCTATTGTCCATTTGACCTTTATCCTTTACATATTTAAAATTATATTAATTGATAAATTAGTTTTCAAAGTTATCCTATAGTTAATTGCATTGGACCAATTAAGATGAGCGCTCACACACTATGCACTCTTAAAAATTTCATACATCAATAAAAATGCAATTGTCATTCAGATTGACATGAATTTTATAGCACAGGGTGCATGAGCCACACAGCAATACACCTAACCTAAATGGGCACTCGATGCCAATGATATACGCTATCTTCCAATAACTGTCCGAACAATTTAGCAATATACCAACAGGTGAACCCCAATATCGGGTGTGTTCACCTTTGGCTTTGATCACCTTCTTCAAGGGAAGCTTTCTGCCAATGTTGGGCAGACATCAGTTGAAATTTGTTTCCATTTCTCCATCAAAGCAGCACTGAGTTCAGTGACAGATTGAGGACGTGCTACTCTGGACATCAATCATCACTCCAATTCATCCCACAGGTGTTTGATGGGGTTAAGGTCAGGACTCTGTGCAGGCCAGGGCAGTTTTTAATACCCATCACTTCATATTCCATAACAGCTGCAGCTTTGTGACATGGTTATTGTCTTCTTGATAGTAACAGGAGTCCATTCCTTTAAAATCACACGATGTAGGCAGGAACTGATTACCTAGAATATCAAGGTACTTAGCTGCCATCATGGAACAATGACCAGTCCCATTCCAAATCAGCTGAATGCACCCTACACCATTACTCCTCTACCAGCAAACTTTACTGTGGGTGCAAAACTGTGGTAACAAGGGTTCACCAGGCTGCCTCCACACCATGTCATCAGACTGGAAACAGGCCAACCTTGATTCATCGCTCCAGAGTACCTTCCACTGGTCAATTGTTTCAGTTCACGTGCTCTTTGCACCAGGCCAGATGAGTCACCTTGTTAGTTGTTGTGCTGTTTGGCTTGTGTGCCCCTGCTCTTCAGGGATGTCTGAACAATTATTAGTAGATAGTATATATACTCGTATGTGTGTGTGTGTGTGTGTGTGTGTGTAGGGGGGTGGGGGGGAGATTGATTTACTCGGTTGATATACATTTTAAAAAAAATTGAATGACTAGAAACCGAGAAAAGTGAAAACAAAGTTTAATAGCACAACTAGTTTCAGCTTGTATCAGCCTTTTTCAGGTGCACATTAAAAAAGAAATAACCAGTAAAAACATAGAGGAAATAACTGTAAACACCACGAAAAGTTAGTGTGTATATTTCAATGTTGAAGTCTGCACATTCAAAACTGTTCTCTCGTTGGCTTTATTGTTGGGCGTATGCATGCGTATAGCATCTCAAGAACGCTAGTATTGGATCGTAGCACAATGACAGTCTGAATGGTTGTAACTCAGGTTGTTGTTGAGATGTAGGTGATTGAGAATGTTTTCTTTAGATTCTATTATCTTCCTTTCTAATTCATGGTAGCAACAGAAAATGTTATTATACTTGTCACGTAGAACTGTATGGCTAAGGTTTTCTTCATTAGAATTGGTCGAGAACAGAACATGAATAGACAGAGTACTGGCTCGCATTCTCCTGTAACTGACATCTCTCATATGTTCTTCAATGCTTAACTCGATTGATTTTTCTGTTTGGCCAAATTATGGTATATCACAGTTGCACCAAATCTGGTAAACAACGGGAAATTAAGGTTGTGATGTCTGGGTTTTGGAAGGGGTGTAAATAAAGTTCTTATGTTGTATTTCCTAAGAACGCATTCTGGCTTTTTTTTATTTAGTAAAAAAACTACATTATCTCAAAAAATTTAACAATCTCTAGATAGTGACAGTTGGAATCTTCTTAAAGTGACAAGTGAATCTCAAGTCACCAGAATTCAAAATGATAATAAACTGAAACTTATTAGAAAATTCAAAGCCCTTAAACAAATTCAACGTAATTTAACCTTGAATAACCTTTCCAAATATCTGGCTAAATTTTTAAAATGTTTTTCCAGTAAGTCATCATCTTTTATTAAAAACTCCGCAGATTTTGTATCATATATAAAAGATATTATTATTAAGGAAGATGAAATCATGGCAAGTTTTGACATAGTCTCCTTATTTACCAATGTTCCTACAGATGAAGTTCTTTTACTACTCAAAGATAAATTATCTAAAAAGATCATGGCCTTACTTACTCATTGCATGCATCCACTCGGGATATTCGGGATATCATCTATAAACAAAATTATGGTCTTCCAATGGGTAATTCATTGTCACCTGTACTTGTGAACATCTGTTTAGAAGATCTGGAAGTTAAAGCCATCTCCTCTTATCCTTTAAAACCAAGAATTTGGAAAAGATATATTGATGACATTTTCCTGATTTGGGGCCATGGCCGTGAATCTCTCCTGAACTTCTTAGAATATCTAAATAATCAACATCTGAACATTAAATTTATGGCTGAGTTTGAAGTTAATGGTTCTCTTCCTTTTTTGGACATACTGTGACCCTCTTCTCGGAGAAATTAAAAATCTCGATTTACAGAAAACCTACCCACACCAACAGATATCTCCATGGTCAATCCCATTATCCTCCTCAAAAGTTTGGAATCATCTCTACACTAGGACATCGTGCTTGCTCTCTTCTTGATGATGAGATAGAACTTAATAAAGAACTCAATTTTCTCAGGACCACTTTTCAGCTGAATGGTTATACACAAAAAAAAATTGACAAATTCCTATTAAATCCACCCACTTGCCATAATGAAGAGACCAATAGTGTGAAAGGTAACATTTCTATACCACACATAAGTTCTGTCTCACCCAAATTGACCATGGTTCTTAGGAAATACAACATAAGAACTTTATTTACACCCCTTTTGAAAATCTGCTCCTTAATGAGCCGTCCAAAACCTAGCCATCACAACCTTAAATATCCCAGTGTTTACCACATTTGTTGCAGCTGTGATATACCATACGTTGGCCAAACAGAAAAATCGATCACATTACACATTGAAGAACATAAGAGAGATGTAAGTTATGGGAGAACGTGAGCCAGTGCTCTGTTTAGCCATGTTCTGTTCTCGGCCAATTTTAATGAAGAAAACCTTAGCCATATAGTTCTATAGGACAAGTCTAATAACATTTTCTGTTGCTACGATGAATTAGAAAGGAAGATAATAGAATATAAAGAAATCCTTCTCAACCCCCTATATCTCAACAACAGCAACCTGACTTACAACCTTTCAGACTGGCATTGCGCCACGATCCAATACTGGCGTTCTCGAGATGCTATACGCATGCATACGCCCAACAATGAAGCCAACGAGAGAACAGTTTTGCATGTACAGACTTCAATGTTGAAATATATACACTAACTTTTCGTGATGTTTACAGTTATTTCCTGTATATTTTTACTTGTTATTTCTTTTTTAATGTGCACCTGAAGAAGGCTGAAACTAGTTGTGCTATTAAACTTTGTTTTCACTTTTCTCGGTTTCTAGTCATTCAATTTTTAAAATACACACACACACACACACACACAGTAAAACCCCGAAGTTATGCGGTAGGTGGGACCAGCAAAAAGCGCGCAAGTCGAATTCGCGTAAATCTGGGTATAATTTTGCATGTAATTTATATATACAAACATACAATTGGGACCAAATTTTACAAAAACACCTATATTTTTTAAGAAATATAATCATAATTGTAGTTTTTCGGACATAAAAAAAAGAAAGTTATTTTGATGTTGATGGTTTCATAAAATCTAATAGATTTGTCTGACGGCATAATGTCTTTTTCCTGTCACGCAAAATTTCTTCATAGCAAGCTAATGATTTTTTTTATTCCTTGCCTTGTGGCTACAATTCATTCCTTCTTAGAATCTATGTCCTCCAAAATCTGTAAACCTTTCTTTTATGATTGTTCTTACTGTGGATTCCTGTAGATCGAACTTCTTTGCTAGCTCACAAATTTTCATCCCGCCTTCAAAATCCTTAACCCCTTAATGTACCAATTAAAAATTAGAAAGCGGTCGTTTTTCTGCCAATTTTTTGGGCGAGGGTGATTTGCTGAATCAAATTCATCATTATTTGAAAAATAATGATGAATTTGTGCAAACTCAAATGAAATAGCTGATACATGCCATTGTCAACTTTTCTCGGCTGAAATGACATAGGCACAAGATTGTCTACCGTCTATATTCGGTTGTCTTTATATGTGAAACCAAAATTCAAAATCAATTTTGGTGCAATAAACAAAAGATGTGTCACAGACGTCTTTGCATGTTAAGGGGTTAATAATGTTGAGTTTTGTTTCCAAAGTCAATGTTTTTCTTTACTTGCTAGCAGCAGAAGAATCGGACTTGCTTCTTTTGGATGACATTATTATTTTTTATGTGATAAAATTTTTATCAAGAACATAACATTAAACAATCGCAAGGTTTGTAGACTATAAAAATCGTGTATGAATGGAGACCGCGCAAAACACATCAGTGCTTGTTCACAGCATGTGGAACACTGGCAAAAAATGCGGCCGGCGCCTGAAAGATACTACTTGTGGTGAAGTGGGACGGGAATACGTACATATAAGAAACTGCGTAACTCCGGATTCGCGTAAGTCGGGGTATGACTGTGTGTGTATATATATATATATATATAAGTAACAAAAAACACCTACACATTTCAGCATTCAGACATGTTAATTTTTAACATATCCTTATGGTTCATATAATGATTTCTGACTTGCAACAGGATGTTGGAACAAGATCCCTCTTTAATTTGACTACTAGCAGTACTCTGTCCTTTACACTCCATGCCAGTTAATGTCTGCCTCTGAGAATCAGGTCTCACTAATATGTATGATCTGACACCACATCATATTTACCAAAGCAACAAACTCTACTCTTTGTACTTAATATTCCTGATATTTGTATGCAGACATAATAATTTATATCTTTTATACCATATAATAGAACCTCTTAGGTTCTTTTATATGCTCGCATCTGTAGTCTGCATGACCGATTTGGACAACTTGTAAATCGCTATTCATATGTAATGCCTCACTTATGCAGATATCTGTGCACATACTAAATAATTCAGTCATATGAGCATGCAACAGTCTATCATAATCACTTCCATTATTAAGCGTGTTTGTCATTAACATAGACGTTCTTACGCACAGATTCTTACCATTCCCCTGATTATGATCTAGTTTACTTGCCCCTCTGTATTAGGTCTCATATCAATAAATAATTTCTCTGGATTGCTTATACCAAACTCATTGAAGTGCAGGCATCCCTCTTATATAAATTCATTCTTCCTTCAGATACACCCAACACTCCACAAATTTCGCAGCCATTCTTTCTTTCTATACAGCCTACACATTGAATTGTTTACCACCATATCTCCCTTTTCTTAATTCATACTATCTCGGTAAGAGATTAATACTTTCAAACTTCATTCTCACATCATCCAGCAATTCCTTTGTATCTTCATGCATATTTATTGCTAGTTGGATGGTTTATACCTGCTAGAACAGTTATTAATTATACTTTTGATATTTTGTTGACAGAAAGTTTAAAGTAGTAGCATAATCATTGGAGAAGAGAATGTTGAAGATAAGAAGGGATACGTCAGAACACAGGAGCAGTATAGAAGAAATTGTAATGAGGTGAAAAAAGCAGTCAGAATGGATAAGATGAAATAATGTCCAATGTAGTAATATAGAACAGCACTATGGAGAGCATAAAACTAGGGAGGTGTACAAAATGATTAGAACCATTAATAGCAGGTGGCAACCAGAACAGACCACAATTAAAGATGAAAAAGGCAAAGTATTGATGAATAAAGATAAAATTGTACAGAGGTGGACAAGATACTGTAGTGAGTTATATGAAGAAAAACTAGATTTATATAGCATTGGGAAACTGACTGAAGAATTGAAGCTGATATCACCATCAAGTAATGAGTATGATGTAGACATTTTAAGAGGAGAGGTAGAAAAAGCAATAGTACGGCTAAAATACAACAAGAATCCTGGTAATGATAACATCACTGGGGAAATTATTAAATATGGTGGTGAAAGTATGGTTACAGGCATGCACAAACTATGTAATATGGTATGGAAAGAAGGGAAAATGCCAGAGGAGTGGATGAAATCAATATTAGTCACATTATACAAGAAAGGAAATAAGCTAGAATGTAAACATTATAGGACAATTGCTTTGACGAGTCACCTTAGTAAGGTGATGATGATGATGATATTGACAGAAAGATTGAGAACACAATTGGAAGCATACCTTGCAGACGAGAAAGCTGGATTTAGGAAAGATAGAAGCACAATAGCAGAGAAAGCTAGGAGAAAAAACAAAAACATATATACCGGCTTTGTTGATTTTCAGAAGGCATTTGACAGTATTGACCAGAAAGTGACATTAGCAGCTAGAATCCTATGGAATTGATAGAAAACTAATAGCTATATTAAGTGATGTTTACAAGAATGCAGTTGCAGCAGTTAGAATAGGTGATGATTTGGAAAAATAGTTTAGAACAAGCAGAGGGATCCAATATCACCAAGCATTTTCATCGCATATTTAGAAAGAGCAATGGATAAAATGAAGGGAGGGTGAAAAGGAATATCGGTACATGGGATGTGAATTAACAATTTGAGATTTGCAGATGACATTGTTATTATGGAAGAAGATGAAAGAAAAATACAGAAAACATTAAAACTGTTAAATGAGGAAGGAAAGAGATTTGGACTTGTTATGAACTTGGAAAAAACAAAGACAATGGTAATTGGTGAGAAGAACATGAAACAAAAGATACAAGTGGATGGAATTGGTATAGAAAATGTAGAACAGTTCACATATTTGGGAAGTAAAATGACATATGATTTAAACTGTAAAAAAGAAATAAAGATCAGGATTGCAAAGGGAAGAACAAATCTGAAAGCCATGGATAACACTGGAAAAGTAAAGTGATCAGCCTGCAAACAAAACTAAGAATGCTGGAAACATGCATCTTTAGTAGTGTACAGTATGGATCTGAAACGTGGGTAATAAATAAGGAATCAAGAAAAAGAATTTTTCTGGGGTGCTTAAGGGTCAAAGCTGTATAACTGAGAGGAGACGTCCACATAGCCTTTAAAGGAATGCGGAGAACCGACCAGGGCTTCTGACGTAATGTCCAATTCTCACCTTCTCGTGGTGCACCCTTTTGGGTATCTACTTTGATACTGAACGAACGAGGATGGGCTGGCAATTTGGGATTTAGCCGACCAAATTGTATTCTTATTGGTTAAACCAAAATAAAAAATGATGGTACAACATGACAAAATTTCATGCCGGCTGGGGCGTTGCCCGGTTAAACAAGGCCCCTGTTGTTTTCGCCAGGGAATCAGGGCGAACAGCGAAAAGTCAGCTACTGGAATAAATCTGAAAACAAACCCCAAATCAACATCACCAGAGTTAAAGATCGGTACTATAAACGTAAGAAGCCTGAATGGCAAAGAAATGGAGCTAGCTGAGGAATTAGATAAGTACCAGATCTATATAACAGGAGTGACTAAAACAAAAAAAGACCAAAACTGGTGAGATCTTTCTGAGCAATAAATACAAAATGTTACATTCAGGCAATGACAATCAAGGAAAAGAAGGAGTAGCCACAGTATTCAACACTAAATACGAGGCTAATCTTCTTGAATGGCAGGCAGTCTCAAGTTGAGTGATGTGGGCAAATAAAAGAATGGGGAACTGGACAATGAGACTTATTTGTGCCTAAGATCCCACAGAAGGCTCTACTAAAGTAGAAGTGGAAGAATTTTTTGAGGCTCTAGAGAAAGCTACTGACACAATGAAAAAGGAAAAGTTGATCCTTGTTGGGGATCTAAATACCAGAGTAGGAAATGATTGTGAGACATATAAAAATATTTTGGGAAAATTTGGAGAAAAGAGCAAAGCTAAATATATTGGCAAATATCTGTTGGATTTCTGCTCAGGACATGGACTGGTTATTACTATCACCATGTTCCAACATAAAAATGTGCACAAATTAACATGGAGAGAAGAGGCTAGGAATAAGAAAAGTCTCATTGGCTATGTTATTGTTGATAGTGATGTTTTTTCCCTGGTGCAGGACACCAGAGTGTACAGAGGATTTGAAATTGGAAGTGATCACTATTTAGTCTTGAGCAGGATAAAATTGAATTTCATATTGAAAAGAATAACATGTAAGAAAGTTTTAAAGCGAATAAAAGTTGAGCAGCTTTCAGATGTGAACTGTAGACTAAAATATAGAAAGATTATTGAAAAGAAAATGAAAGAGTTTGAGAACAGGAATCAAACCTTGGAGATTCAGTGGCAAACTCTGAAGAAAACATTGATTGATTCTGCCTGAGAGGCATGTAGTGAGGTTGTGTGCAAGGATAAAAAAATCAGAACTCCCTGGTGGACACAGGAAGTTAAAGAGGCAGTGAAGGAAAAGAAGAAAGCATATCAAATGTTCCTGGCAAATAAGTCAGCTTTTACTCTTACAGAATACAGAGGCAAATGTAAGAAAGCTAAACAGTGTGTAAAACTAGCTAAACAAACTTGTGGAAGAAAAGCTTGGTGAAGAACAAGCTGGATTCAGGCGAAATAGAGGCTGTCAGGATCAGATCTTCACTTTACGACAAATAGTCGAGAAAGCATGGGAATATAACAAAGATCTGTATTTAAGTTCTGTCAATTTGGAAAAGGCATATGACTAGGTGCCAAGAGAGAAGCTATTCAATACGCTGCAGTTATATTGGTGTGAATGGGGCATTATATCAAGCAATACTTAGTCTTTATTTGAGTTGTAAGTCAGCAGTTAGAATTGAAGGAAGTACAGGAAGATGGTTTAATGTTAAATCTGGTGTGAGACAAGGATGTACATTATCCCCTCTGTTATTCATTATCTATATGGATCACATTATGAAGGAAAGTGGTATTAAACCTGATATCAAAATTGGAGATGTTAATGTCAGCTCTTTGCTTGATGTGGATGATGTTATACTTCTAAATAAATCCGCTACAAGTCTGCAAGATTCTCTGACTAAATTGAATAGCTGTTGTAATAGATATGGTATGAAGGTCAGCAATAAAAAGACAAAGACAATGAAAATAGGCAGAATCATTGAAAATGTCAACTGTGTTGTGAATGGAGAACCTGTGGAACAAGTAAAACATTTCAGCTATTTAGGCACGATTTTTACTGAAGATGGTAAATTAAATATAGAAATAGACAACAGAATCAGCAAAGCTGGTATGGTGGGAAGTCAATTGAATAAATTCATATGGAATAAGAGAGAAATTAGTCGGAACACTAAATTAGCTGTATACAAACCAGTTTTATCTTATGGATCTGAGAGCTGGGTCAGAAGTAAAACACTTGACCAAAGACTAGAGACCGCAGATATGGGAGTCCTGAGAAAGATTAGAGGCGTGAACAGATGGCATCAATGGCAATATCATGTTAAAAATGAGGATATTAGGAAAGAACTTGACATTGTCAGCATCCAGGAATGCATTAACAGAGCTAATCTCTGGTGGTGTGGTCACTTAAATAGAATGGGAGAGGAAAGATTAGCAAAACAAGTGTTCTCTGCCAGGTTGGCAGGAAAACGACCCAGAGGAAGACCAAGATATAGGTGGAATGATACGGTACAAAGTGCCTTAGACGATAGAAATATAAGATCTGATAATGTTGGAGTCTTGACAAGTAACAGACTGATTTGGAGGAAAATTGTAGATAGGAAGTTAGTAAGTATGTAAATTTTTCATGTAGTACTGTCATATCCTGTACACCCCTTGAGGGTACATGGCAGGAATTTGATGATGATGATGATGAAAAAGAATTTTGGCATTTGAAAGAACTTGTTACTAAGAATAGGATGCATACAGAAAATCACAAATGAATAGCTCTATCGGAAGATACAACCAAAGGAGAATCTAATGCAGAAAATCAAAACGGAAGCTGCAATTATTTGGACACATCTGCAGAATGAGTGAGGACCGAATGATAAAGACATTCATGTTTGGTACAGGGAATGGATATTATTATTATTATTATTATTTCGGGTGACTCCAGGAGTCCTTAGACTCATCGAGGAAGGCCCTAAACATCATGTCCACACACAACTATGCGATTACATTCTCACAGTATTTATCATACCTTGTCTTGAACTCGTTCACCGTCATAGCACCCACAACAGACTCTGGCAGCTTATTCCACTCGTTTACCACTCTAAAAGTAAAGAACCCAGCTCTAACACCCCTGCTAACCACACTCTTGCCCAGCTTCCATAGGTGTCCCCTAGTTCTCCCACCACCAGTCCTGATCTCAAAAATATCCTCTGAATTAATCCTATAGAATCCCTTTAGCAATTTGAATGTCTCAATCATATCTCCCCTCCTCCGCCTATCAACTAGTTTCTGCAACCCACAAATCTTCAACCTGTTCTCATATGGTTCATTCCATAGACCCGCTATCATCTTAGTCACTCGCCTCTGGATCCTCTCCACCTCCTCTGCATCTAGATGGAACCGAGGTGACCAAATCTGGGCACAGTAGTCGAGATGAGGTCTTATCAATGCTCGGTACAGAGGTACAATAACTTGCTTGTCTCTGCTCGTCAAGGTATTTTTCAACAACCAAGTGAGTTGATGAGCTGATTTAGCTACTTTTGCAATGTGCCCCCTAAACTTCATCTCCCTATCCACCAACACTCCCAAGTCCCTGGCCTCATCAATCTCTTGGAGTACAGTTCCACCAATGTGATATACTGCTGATAATCTTTTCACCCCAAAATGCATAACCTTACATTTTGTCACATTAAATTGACATCCATTCTCCTTAGCCCAGAACTCCAATCTATCTAAGTCATCCTGCAAGACTTTGACATCTTCTGCATTCACTATTGCCCTACCCAACTTTGCATCATCAGCGAACAAATGAATTGTTCCACTTAGATCCTTCCCTATATCGTTAATGAACAGATTAAACAGCAGTGGTTCAAGAACAGAACCCTGCGGCACACCACTAGTCACAGGCTGTCTTTTGGACTCTACTCCTGAATAAACTACTCTTTGATATCTCTCCATCAACCAACCACCTATCCATCTCGCCAATCCTATATCCATTCCCATATGTTGTAGTTTACGGATTAGTATTCCATGTGGTATCCTGTCAAACTCCTTTGCCAGGTCCAGCAGTATCACTGTAAACCCATTTCCCTTATCCAGTTCAGCCGTCATCTTGTTATAAAACTTGAGCAAGTTACTGAAACATGATCTACCCTTCACAAAGCCATGCTGTCCCCTGTACAGTATCTCGTTTTCATCAATCCATTCCTGTATTTTTCCCTTGACTACTTTCTCTAAGACCTTGACAACGACTCCTGATATGCTGATCGGTCGGTAATTTGCAACCGTAGTCTTGGATCCTCCTTTATGCAGTGAAACTATTTTCCCCTCTGTCGGATAGACGACATAAAGGACTGGTGTGGAATGGATGTACAGAAACTGCAACACTGTCTACTGGACAAAGAAAGGTGGAAGAAGAAGATAGTGAAGGAGGCATCGGACACCAACGGGCAGTGAGCCCATGGTTCGTGTGATGATCATTGGCATATTTCATGTGGATATTTCCATACCATATGACACCCTGCTTTGTATATTCTGCTTTACTTAATGACTTTCATTACACAATATCATACCTGCTTCAGTGATTGACAGCACTATCTTTCTTTTGCTGCTCAACTTTCCTGTCCTTATGTTTCCATAAAAGCATTTTAACTTTCTAATTCCCACAAAGTTGGTCTAATAATTTGTTTCTCTCTTTAGATTTCAAAAGTTAATTAAATTTCAATGCCCTTGTTTGACTACTGGCATGATTTTGTTTATAACTCGTGTATTCAGGTTAGTGTTCCACTCTGTAGCTCACTATTGTTTTTGTGCATCTTTTTTGCTATGGTTTGTGATGATGATGATAATCATTGGCATATTTCATGTGGATATTTCCATACCATACAACATCCTGCTTTGTATATTCTGCTAAAACTAAGAGTGCTGGAAACATGCATCTTTAGTGCCGTACTGTATGGATCTGAAACGTGGGTAATAAATAAAGCTTCAAGAAATAAAAACTCACAGTTTTTTTTTCTCTAAAATTTGATGAATGCTGTAATTGGCTAATTATATTATTCAAGGCATACTGTGAATGCTTAGGAAGTCAGTAACATTATAGAAGGATTTTAATCACCACTAATTTAGCTCCTGTCAGTATTCTAGTGTAAAATCCCTTACTTTGTCATCAACAGCAGAGGTGAAGATTTTTTAATTTTTTATTTATTTATTTTTTTTAGAAGTTATTTATTGTGTTTCTTCTTTATAGTGCCAAATTATTACATATTAATTTGAATTTTTCGACTATTTCTGAACTAATTCCTTTTGCTAAATAAATTATGTTATAATGGGCTTATGAAAAATAAAAAATTGTGTTAATTTAAATGTTATTAAAGTAAATTATTAAGTTATTAAATTAGGGGGATGTACAGTATCTTATGATAGTAAATGTGAAAAGTTAAGTCATTACTAACTTCCTATCAACCATTTTTCTCCAAATAAGCCTGTTATCTGTCACCATTTCAATATTATCAGATCTTATATTTCTGTCTTCTAAGGCACTTTTTACTATATCCATCCACCTACATCTTCGTCTTCCTCGGGGTCTTTTTTAGCTAATCTTTCCTCTCTCATTCTGATTAAGTGACATTAGTTATGCTAACAATTCCTGAATGCTAATGTCATTAACATTCCCGAGAGAGATTTTCGGGCCCGTGACAAGTCTGTGGTCCGGGCCCCACTTAAAAAAGTGCATCACTTTTGTTTAATAAAAAAAGTCACATAAAACATTAAACATTTATTTAAAAAAAGTGTACAATAAATTCAAAATTTGATACATTACATAGGGAACATTAATGTGAATGCAATTACTACCTAACTAGGTAGCATTAACACAGCCGACTGCAACAACCTTGCACGAATGCCTATTGATGTCATCACTTGCTATAACTGCAGCAATCCGCTCCGAGAGAATCGGTGTGTTCCGGACACTCACGGCGAGCTAAAGTGCGTAGCCGTCTGTCTAAAACAAAACACAGTATCATTCTCGATATTCCATTATCCTTTATCATTGTTGTATAATTACGAGAATTAAAACCATGCATTATAAACACAGTTATGTGACACGTCGGGGCCCGACGGTCAGACTCTTTTCGATGCTGAGCCTGTGACAAAAGTCTCGGATGTCACTCCCTCTCAGCTGTCCTGGCTAATGATGTCACATTCTTTCGTAATATCCCTGTTTTTAATATGATTCAGCCATTCATGATATCTGTTCAGTCCCGTAATCTTTCTCAGCACTCTCGTATCTGTGGTTTCCAATCATTGATGAAGTGAATATCATCTAGCTTTCCAAGTGAATATCATCTATCCAGCTGCCTTTCCACATTTCAGGCTTTTAATGGCTTTTTCTACTTCAAGTGTGGATATGTATTCCTGATTGCATGCCTGGTGTGTTTTTTTACCACTATGCTGTCACTGCTTGTTTCATCTATCAATTTTTCGAAATAATTACTCCATACTTCAAGGATATCTTTTTATCCAGTTTTTGTGTCACCTTTATCATCTCTAATTCCTTTCACAGCACTCTTTCCTCTAATTCTGAGCTTCTTCAACAACAACCTCCAGAATATCTTGCCACCTTCTTGATATATACCCTATATAGTCATCCATTGTTACCTAGTATTTCTAAAGCTTGGCTTTTTTTCACAAATGGCAACTGACAGCAGTGAAAGTAGTAATATTTGGATTTATTTTTTAAGAGGGAGAAAGACCCTCAAAACCAAGTTTGACTTTTTATGGAATTAAGTATAAATATTTATTCTTCATCATCAATATCCTGATATAAACTACACATTTCATTACTATGAAATGTGTAGTACCATGACAGCCCTACATGATTAAGTTTACATTATTATTAATCTCCTATCCACTATTTTCCTTCCAATTAGTCTGTTACTTGTGATAACTTAAATATTTTGAGAACTTTAATCTATCCTCCAAATTATCTATCATTTCCTTCTTCTAAGCCACTTTTCACTGAATCAATTAATCAGAAGTGCCTTAGGTGTCTTGCCATCTTTGCATCGTGCACTTGTTTTGCTAACCATTCTTCACCAATTCCATTTAAGTGGCCAATACCAACTTAGATTAGCTTTGCTAATAATGTCAAGTTTTTTACTAATATCTTCATTTTTAATATGATTCTGCCATTGATGCCATCAGTTTATGCCATTCATCTCTGTGATCTCTAGTATTTGATTAAGTACTTTATTTGTCCAAACTTCCAGATCTTTAGCTTAAAACACCATCTTGTATACTGCTAGTTTGGTGTTGTGGCTAATTTCTCTCTTATTCCATATAAATTTATTCATCTGACTACCCAACATACCAGCTTTGCTTATTGTATTGTCTATTTCCAGATTTAATCTGCCATCTTAACCAAAAAACTGTGCCTAAACAGCTGAAATATTTTATTGTTCTGGAGGATCTCTACTCAGTATGCATCTGAAGTTTTCTATGTTCCTGCTTAGTTTTGTAGTTTTGGTCTTTTTCATGCTAATTTTCAAGATAAATTTGATACAGCTATTATCCTGTAATAATCTTGCTTTGTCTTCGATTATTTCTTTAAGTGTTGTGAAATGTCAGCTGCCGCCATTTGTTGCTTTCTGCTATATCTTATTAGTCACACTCTGTTGTCTAACAAATTTATTTATTTTTTCGATTGCGCCAGTTAGATTACGTATTGAGAGCATATTCACCTTTCATTACTCAATCACAAGCAGGTTTGAATTTTTGGTGATAGTGTATTGTCTAAATCAGTCCAGTGTGTTGTTGACAACCATTTAATTAAATCAAGAATTCATATTATACAGCTCGATCCACATTAGCATCATGTTGAAGGCTTAATGAAATGTATACAGCACTTAGAAAGCATTAAAACAAACTTTAATACTTCCAATATTTTGTCTCAGTCACTGAGACATCTTTGTGGATTACAAAAAAATGAATGTAACATACGCTCAAATACCACATAATACTAAGCTAACCACGTGGATGATTCTAAAGCCCTATCTAGCTGGTACGCCTTGTATTTGCAAGCTGCTGCAGATTCTAAAAATAGACTATTTTTTGAATTTACTGTAGTGAAGCATGGTGGTTTTTTTCCAAGAGATCTTGTGGGTCATATCCAAAACATGGTCTGCCAGGTCTGAAAAGCATTAAAACTAACACTAACAACAGTACACTTAATTAAAACATTAAGTGTACTGTTGCTGATCTACCTGTCTGTCCAGAGTATGCCAGTTTACAGGAACAGAGTACTTTATAAACTCCAGGCACTGAGAGAGGAGGGAGCTGATCTTTGTTAGAACGGATAAGGGTAGTAAGTTTGCGGTGGGGCTTAAATGCTGTGTAAAGGTTGTACTTTTTTAAAGTCTTGGCTATTTTTTCTGACATTTCTTCAAGAAATCCAAGCCAAGAATTATCTGAACATTTGGATTTTGAGGTCTCAGGGAGCAATCAATTCCAGAGAAACTGTTCAAGGAAAGCATGGAATGCTTTCCTTGAACAGTTTCTCAGGAAATTTCTCTTGAAGTACTGTTTGTTTTCCTTAACGTGGAAATCTCAGTCTCAGGGATACTTGTCGGACTGATTGGATCACTCAGTCTAATAATGTCATCAGGGATTAAATCCTTAATCTGGTTATAGATATGTGGTCCCATATCCAACAGAATCTCACAAGACATATCTTCTAGATCTTTTATAACTGTTAAGAACTTTTCATTATTATCATTTGCAATTTCAGAATTATCAAGCTGATTATACCAGTTATAATTAAATCTGCTAAGCGGATTATTCAGTTACTAACCTGATATTTGAGTAATCCCTTTCTTTCCCTATAATCTAACCTTTTCTTCTATAATTATATCTAGCTAAATGCCCTATTTTGTTACAGTTAGAACACCTAAGCAGAACTCTTTCCTTTTATACTTCTATAATTACTCATTCTCACTAGATGATTCATCTGACATGTTGTTGGAGTTGTTAGTTAATTTAAGTTCTAACATTTTGATTAGTCTCTATTACCCTTTTAATATCAGTCTTTTTGTTTCTCTACCATTTCTTAATAAAATCTTTTAGCAACTCTAGTTTCAGAGAATCTGATTATCTAGTCTTCAAATTAACATCTAAACTAGCATCTATATTGCAACAAAAATCTTCAACATTTCTTATTATTTCCTTCATTTTTGGTTCACATGCTTTTCTGAATGGACAGAAAATTTCTTATGGACATAGATATACATCGATACACATTGATGTCATATTTCATGCATGACAATGCTTTAACAAAGCTTTGTGATTAAGTTATTACACACAAAAAGATTTATTTTAAGAATACAAACAATGACATTTCTTTTCTGTGTAATTTCTTTAAAAAAAAAAAAAAACTTGAAACGAACATGATAAATTCTTTTGATATGATAACACAATAAAGTAATTAACATATCACATGATAAATCATTTGAGATGTTACAATTCAGTTTAATTAGAGAATTCTAGAGTCTTGTAATAAATATGTTTAGAAGAACATTATCATATGCATAAAGCAAAGAGTTAAGTTTGACATCTTCAATTCTAATATCAAGGCTAACATTCTTTTAATGTGATACATGTAGATGAGGAATAAGAGTGGAGATAATGTGCATTCTTGTCTTACTACGGATTTTGTATCAAACCATCTTCCTGTATTTCCTTCAATTCTAACTGCTGACTGATAACTTAAATATAGACTATGCATTGCTCTGTATAATGTTCCTTTCACCCCATATAATTGTAGTGTTTTGAAGGCACCTTCTTGTATGCCTTTTCCAGATCTACAAACCTTGCTACAGATGCTTCTCATGAAAAGCTTTTCTTTGGGCACCTTGTGAAATGCCATTTTCAGATCTGCAAAACTAAAGTACAAATCCTTGTCCAATTCCCATGATTTCTCAACTATTTGTTAATCATCATCAAATTCCTGAAATGTACCCTCAATGAGTGTACAGGATATGATAGTACTACATGACAAACTAACATCATTACTACTTCCTATGTACAATTTTCCTTCAAATCAATATGCTACCCGTCAAGACTCCAACATTATCAGATCTTATATTTCTGTCTTCTAAGGCACTTTTTACTGTATTAATCCACCTATGTCTTGGTCTTCCTCTAGGTCTTTTTCCTGCCAACCTGGCAGAGAACACTTTTTTTTTTTTTTTCTAATCTTTCCTCTCCCATTCTGTTTAAGTGACTACACTACCTGAGATTAGCACTGCTAACACATTCCTGGATGCTAACAATGTCAAGTTCTTTCCTCATATCCTTATTTTTAATATGATATTGCCATTGATGTCATCTTTTCACACCCCTAATCTTTCTCAGCACTCTCATATCTGTGTTCTCTAGTCTTCAGGTGTTTTATTTTAACCCAGCTCTCAGAGACATAAGTTAAAATTGGTTTGAACACCGTCTTGTAAACAACTAATTTAGTGTTTTGACTTATTTCTCTCTTATTCCATAAAAATTTATTCAGTTGACTTCCTACAATATCAGCTTTGTTGATTCTGTTTTATTTCCATATTCAATTTACCATCTTCACTAAAAACGTGCCAAAGTAGCTGAAATGTTTTACTTGTTCTATAAGTTCTCAGTTCAATGCTTATGTCTATTTTCATTGTTACTATATTCTTAATGCTAATCTTTATATCAAATCTATTACAACAGGTATTCAATTTAGTTGGAGTATCTTGCAGACTTGTAACTGGATTTATACAGAAGTATAAGATCATCTGCATAAAGTAAAGAGCTGAGATCGACGTGCCAAATTTTGATATCAAGTTTAATACTACTTTCCTTCATAATGTGATCCATATAGATAATGAATAACAGAGGGGAATAATGTGTAGACCTGTGTCTACAACACAGGACTACAAAACTTAAATACAGATCTTTGATATTTTCACGATTTCTCAACTATTTGTTGTCAAATGAAAATCTGATCGTGAAGCTCTCTATTTGGCATGAATCCAGCTTGTTCTTCACCAAGCTTCCCTTCCACAGTCTTTCTCAATCATTTCTCAAGTATACTTTGCATAAATTTTATCAGGAATATTCAGTAGGGAAATACTTGTAATTCTCACATTCAGTTTTATTTCCCTTTTTGTATATGGGTACTATTAGAGCTCTACTCCAATCATCTGGAATTTCTCTCTCTGTCCAGGCCTTCTGAACTTTGCAGTGCAGCCACTGCAAGACTTTCATACCTCCATACGAGCATTTCTGGTCAAATAGCATCTACTGTTGCTGCCATTCCACATTTCAGGCTTTTGATGGCTTTTCTACTTTAAGTATGTATATGTATTCCTGACTGCATCCCTATTGAGTATTTTTTTGCCACTGTGCTTTTTCAATTTTTCAAAGTAATTACTCCATGCTTCCAGGATATCTTTTTCTCCAGTTTTCATGTCACCTTTATCATCTCTAATTCCTTTTACAACACTCTTTCCTCCATTTCTGAGCTTTTTCACCAACCTCCAGAATATCTTGGCACCTTCTTCATATTTATTTTCTATGTTCTTGCCAAAGTCTTCCTGTGACTTTTGTTTAGCTAGTTTTACACAGTGTTTAGCTTTCTTACATTTGTCTCTATATTCTCTAAGAGCACAAAGTAACTTATTTGCCAGCAACTTTTGATATGTTTTCTTCTTTTACTTCACTGTCTCTTTAACTTCCTGTGTCCACCATGGAGTTATGATTTTTCTATTCTTGCAAACAACCTCTCCACATGCATCTCTGGTGGAATAAATCAGTGTTTTCTTCAGGGCTTGCCACTTAATCTCCAAAGTTTGGTACCTGTTCTCAAATTCTTTCATTTTTTTCCTGAATAATATTTGTGTATTTTAGAGTGCACTACACATCTGAGAGCTGCTTAACTTGTATTCTCTTTAAAACTTTCTTAGATGTTCTTCTTTTCAATATGAAATTCAATTTTATCCTTCTCAAGACTAAATGGTGATCACTCACAATTTCATATCCTCTCTACACTCTTGTTGCCTTGCACAAGTGAGAAAACAATACTAACAACATTAACCTAGTCAATGAGATTTTTGCCTCTTCTCACCATGTGAAAATGTGCATTCATTTAAAAATTTTATGGAATTTACAACCGTGTTAAAAATTTTTTTTTATTATCCCGACATTTTGATATTCATATCAAGATCATCATCTGGAGCTTGAGATTGAAAAACATAACGCACTTCTGTTTCTAGATACACTTGTTACACGTCTTCCCTCTGGCAATCTTTCCCTCACTGACTACCGGAAACCAACACATATGGGACAATATATACACAAACTCCTCCTACCAGCACCCAACACAAAAACTAGATGTCATCACTCTAAAAAACAGGGCTCTGTCGATCTGTTCCAGTGAACAGGCATTGAAAGGCGAATTTAAAATTATCAGCAATAGTTGCCAAAAAAAGCGGATACAGCCAAAACACTATTAACAAATTTCTCTACAAAACCTCAATAAAAAACAAAGACAAACTAGACTACAGTAAAACTATAACCATTCCCTACATTAAAGGAACATCAGACAAAATAAACAGAGTACTACAAAAATACAACCTCAAAGCCACTATTAAACCTCCTGCAAAATTAAAATGCTTACTCAACTCATCCAAAGACCCACCCCCTCCACTAGCCCACCCTGGAGTATACCGTATTTACTGTACTTGCAACATGCCATATATAGGAGACACAGGACGCACAATTCCTATCAGACAAAAAGAACATAAACGACACATTAAATATAATAATTATGGTGAAGCTGGCCTTTCGGATCATGCTCTGAATACCTTACACAGAATTTACTGGAAAAGCACTAGCTGTCTACATTGCACTAAAATATGGTATGAACAGAAATTTAAGGAAGCCTGTGAGATCATTATCAACCACCCCAATCTGAACAATAATGATGGTCTTAAAATCCCAAACATATGGAAGGCATATATTCGACCAGTGGCGGCCCGTGAAGTTTTAAATGGGGGTGCTGCCTCTACAAAAAAAATTTTTTTTTTTTCATTAGAGGTCATGCCAGTAGAATAACGTGATCAAATCATTGTTTCTCTTGCTTACAGTTAATAATGTAACTCAACTTGTCTTGTATATTTATGTATGTTCCAGATGAAGATTGAAACGTTGGTATAATAAAGTTTTTTTTTTTTTTTTTTTTTTGTTGTTTTTTTTTTAGTGTTACATGGTGATCAGTTTGAATGCTGATCACCATGTAACACTAAAAGAAAGGATGAAAATGTGCACATATTTATGTTGGAACATTGTGTTAGTAATAACCAGTCCATTTCCTGAACAGAATTCATGACTTATTTTTAATGGTATTGACACCATCAAACAATTTTATCAAAAGATTTTTTTATTAATTGCTTATATTTTGCTGAATTTCAAATCAGCATCATCATCAGAGCACAACACAGCTTGTATATGCAAGAGAGAGTAATTGAAACAATAAGATTGTAATGAACCATGGATCTAAAAAAAAAAAACAAAACACAACAGCTATGTGGGAGTTGCTCTTAAGATAATAGTCTCCCAAATTTTTGGCAAATTAATGCAACCTTATTTGTTCAGGTTAGAAGAATTCTTCAAAGCCATGATTGACTCAAAAAATAATCTTTCAGATATGTAATGACTTCCACATAGCACATTCGTTTTGTGTGGACACCCCGTCACACAGTCATGTAATCCTATGTGACGGGGTGTCCAAAGCATGGTCTACCACTCATGACTTGCCATAGTAATAGTAGTGAATGTATTTTTTATGTTCTCAGGCGGATGTTAACCGACCTTCCTGTTTGCTCATAGTAGGCTAAGCCACAGGGAACTTCATGCACCCCAGGTGTATGTGCTAGAGGGTAAAGTTTATCCTTAGGCTAGCGGATCAGATTTGCTGGTTTAACATGAGGATTGAATGTGGTGTGAAGCCCATGTTTCATCAGTACTTTGGCTATCTTTTCTTATGTACCTCAGACATAGGGAATAGAAATGGTAATGTGTTCCTGTGTATTAGGGGAGTGACAGGTAACGAGGCTATGTAGTATTTTATCAATTTTGTAGGAATTGTAGCCGTCGGCCAAGAACGTGTGGTGCAGATATTTGAGTTCTGTGGACAGAGCTGCATCGTTAGAAAAAATGGCTCTGGCTGTGTGTGTAAGTGTTTTTAAATATAAGCAGTTAATAAAACCTCTTTTGATAAAATTATTTGGTGTTGTTAATACCATTAAAAGTTAATACCAATAAAAAAACAACTAAGCTTATCTGTTAGATTCCTGAGCAGAAATTCAACAGGTATTTGCCATTATTATTAGGTTTGCTCTTTTTTCCAAATTTTCTCAAAATATTTTTGTATGTCTGACAATCATTTCCTACTCTGCTATTTTGATCCCCAACAATGACCAGCTTTTCCTTTTTCGTTGTGTCATTTGCTTTCTCTACAGCCTCAAAAAGTTCCTCCACTGCTACCTTTGTAGAACCTTCTGTGGGTCATAAGCACAAATAAGTCTCATTGTCCAGTTCCATGTCACTCTACTTGATAATGCCTGCCATTCAAGAAGATTAGCCTCATTAGTGTTGAATACTATAGCTACTCCTTCTTTTCCCTGATTGTTATTGCTTGAATATAACATTTAGTATTTATTGCTCAGAAAGATCACACCAGTTTTTGTCTTTTTTTTGTTTCACTCACACCTATTATATTGATCTGGTAAAGTCCGACCACAGTAGTGAGAGCTGTCGTTGGCAGGCTGCCAAGAAGAGTCAATTTATGTTGAAGGGGAGAAAGAAATAAGGGCGATGTACGAATTAGTCATCAACATGCGAAATCACATTCTTTATATGTAAAATTTTCCAACTCTTATACAAGCAAAATAGTTACCACTTTAAAAACTGCAATTATAAAAGATAAGTTAATTTTCCGACGTGCAATATTAAATAACTCATCCCACAGTACGGATTGATTACCCTATAATCGGAGTGGATTCTCCTTCTTTTGACTTGCTCAGAAGTGTCGAAGGTTCTCCATCTGTGGGCATACTATACTTATCCAATTCCTCAGCTAGCTCAATTTCTTTGCCATTCAGGCTTCTTTTGTTGAACGTACCGATCTTGAACTCTGGTGATGTTGACTTGGGGGGTGTGTTTCAGGATTTGTTCCAGTAGCTGAATTTTCACTCTTCTACCTGGTTTACTGGCAAAAACAACAAGGGCCTTGTTTAACTGGGCAGTGCCTCAGCTTGCATGAAATTCTTTCATGTTGTACCATCATTTTATATTGTTGTTTAATAGGAATAAGAATACAGTTTGGTTGGCTAAATCCAAAATTGCCAGCTCATCCTTGTTCGATCAGTATTCAGTTAGATAACCTACAGGGTGCACTACAAGACGGTGTGTATTGGACATTAGGTCAGAAGCTCTGATTGGTTCTCCACATTCCTGTAAAGGCTTATGTGGTGGTCTCCTCTCCGTTATACAGCTTTGACTCTTAAGCATCCCCTTTTTACAACTATGTGTTAAGTGTAAATCTGATCTTGGCAACCTGTTTTTTCCTGAACCCAGCTACTTGTTCTCCAATTTTTTCTTCCACAATCTTTCTCAACCTCTTTTCAAGTATGTTTGCATAAATTTTACCTTGAACACTTAATAGAGAAATTTCTCCCTAATTCTCACAGTTTTTTTTTTTGTTTTTTTTTAATAGATGGGCACTATGAGAGTTTTATTCGAATAATTGGGAATTCAACCTTCTAAAATGTGCATTGTAGCCACCGCAAAACTTTTATACCTCCATACATAAGCATTTCTGGTCGAATATCATCTCCTCCAGCTGCCTTTCCACATTTCAAGTTTTCAACAGCTTTTTTACCTCAAGTATTGATATCTACTGCTCTTTGCACTCCTCTGGAAAATTTATTTTAAAGTACTGTTCTGTCACTGCTTGGTTCGTTTAATAGTTTTCAAAGTCATTACTCCAGACATTTAGGTTATCCTTATCTTCAATTTTCATGTCACCTTTATCATCTTTGATTCCCTTTACAGTACTGTTACCTCCATTTCTAAGTTTTTTCAATAGTCTCCAGAACATTTTCTCACCTCCCTGATATTTATTGTCCATACTCTTACCAAAGTCTTCCCATTACTTGTTTAGCTACTTTTACATATATCTTAGCTTACTTACATTTTTCTGTGTATTCTTTTAGGGGACATACTGACTTATTTGCTAGGAACTTTTGGTGTGCTTTCTTCTTTTCTCAGACTTCATCTATAATTGCTCATCTCTGCCATGGGGGTTTTATTTTTCTATCACCACAGCTGAAATAATCAATGTCTTTTTCAGAGTTTGCGACTGAAACTCCAAAGTTTGGTTCTTGTTTCTTTTTCAAATCGCTTCATATTTTCTTCAATAATGTTTGTATAGTCGAGTCTACAATTTACCTTTTAAAGCTGCTCAACTTTAATTATTTTTAAAACTTTCTTACATACTCTTCTTTTCAATGTGATATCCATTTTTATCCTGCTTAGTACTAAGTCAGAGGTCTTCAACCTTTCAGACATTGCGGGCCGCATTAAAAATTTCGGTGGAGCCCACGGGCCACTAAGCTATACTGCGGTATTTAGAATTGTAAGATGCTTTCCAGATTCACAAGGAACACTGTGCATTTGATGCTTTATATATAAAATCCTATAAAAATAAACTCAGCTTTAAGAGCATAGGTAGGAGTTGGGTTCATGATAAGTAAATACAATCGGTACTTGAAAAAAGATAATTTAATGAAGAAAACATTCATTTTTTACAATGTCAATGGGCAACTTGGCAATGTTTTTCCATGACCAGCTTTTCAGTGTTGGAAGTTGCTATACGCAGAGTATTCTCGAGATGTTGATCCGTAATCTGAGTTCTTGTCTTGGACTTCACATGCTTCATTCTGGAGAAGAACTGCTCACATAAGTATGTGGTTGCTAACAAAGCTCACATCTTCAAAACATGCCGGCAAAGATTAGGGAATTCATCTTCAGAAATGTAGTCTTTGTAAAATGTCAGCAAGGGCACATTGAATAATTTTTCTCTCAAAGAAGAGTTGTTTAGGAGTTCAAGCAGCTTCATTTTTACTGAGCCTGGCATTCCGGCAGCATTGACACTGAATGGCTTTGAAAATAAATCTAAAGAAGACTGTTGGTTACGAAAATCACATAATCTCTCTTTGAACTCACTTTGCAACATGGTAATTTTGTAGCTTATTCATCAAGAGATGAACAGTTGGACTCAGCGAGAAGCTGAAAATGAGTTAAGTCTTTTTTTTGCGAGTTGTGCCTCCCAAAGTTTGAGCTTGGCCACAAAAGCTTTGATGTGATCAAAGAGAGTGTGCACCAGTTGAACTTTGGATTGTATCCACATGTTTAGGTCATTCATATGCAATGATATGTCAGTCACAAAGGCAAAGTCTGTCATCCACTTCGGATCATTAAATTCCACAATCGGATTCCCCTTGGTTTGCATGAACTACTGTATTTCGCTCCTTAAAAAAAAGGAAAAACAGTTTTCCTTTTTTTTTTGCGAGTTGTGCCTCCCAAAGTTTGAGCTTGGCCACAAAAGCTTTGATGTGATCAAAGAGAGTGTGCACCAGTTGAACTTTGGATTGTATCCACATGTTTAGGTCATCCATATGCAATGATATGTCAGTCACAAAGGCAAAGTCTGTCATCCACTTCGGATCATTAAATTCCACAATCGGATTCCCCTTGGTTTGCATGAACTACTGTATTTCGCTTCTTAAGTCAAAAACTCTTTTAAGAACCTTTCCCTCTGCTCAACCAATGCATGTCACTATAATAAACCACATCGCCCTGATCCGCTTCACACTCTTGGGTCAAAAACTCTTGGAATTGATCTTGCCCTAATAATGTTGACGACAGTCCCAATAACTTTCATGATATTACCAAATTCAATAGTTTTAGTGCACAAATTCTGATGGATTAAGCAGTGGTAATGGACAAAATCTTTTCCTTCTACTTCCGGTTCTTTCCTTAGCAGGGGCGCCATCAGTTACCACACCCTCGAGGTTGGTTAAGCTGAGGTTGAAACACTGGAGTGTTTTCTTGGCGGCTTCAAGAAAATCGGCGCCTTTCGTTGTTCCCTTCATAAGTATGAGTGCTAGCGGTTCTTCTGTCACATTGAATTGTTGATCAATGCCACGGACAAAGATAGCCTGTTGTGCTATATTCTTCACATCTGTGCTCTCATCTAAAGCAAGTGAATATGACATAAATTCGGGCGACCTTTTTTTTAAAGTTCCTTCAATGTCATTAAGCCGTTAACCCTTAACATTAAGTAGTTAACCCACACAAACTCAATTTTTTAAACACTTCCTTATTATTTGGGCAGAATATCCCCAGCAGCAATGAGACACTCTTTCACAAACTCGCCGTCCAAGAAGACTTTTGATTTTTTAGAAATTTTTTCAGCTATTACATAACTTACTTTGATGCACACTTTGCTCTCTTCCCTCTGCCTTTTAAATGCATGATGACTAACCATATAACAGAATTTTGCAAGAAATCAAAAAAAAAAAAAAAAAAAAAATTAAATTATATTTATATCAATAATTGTTATTTGTAAACCTGTTATTTATAAATATCAACCTAATGATTTTCAGCTTAAGAATTTGAAAACAGCATGAATATAATTTCTTCAGCATTGTCAATTAAATGAGAGAAGTTGATTCATTCATAGTTATGCAAACAAAGCTGACAAGTATTCCAATTGTCAATATATGTACCGCTTGACACATTTCAAAATAGATAACTTATCATCAAATTCCTTACGTACCTTCAGGGAATATACAGGATATTTTGATAAATTAAAAAGTTAGACCTTTGCTAATTTCCTATTAACAGTTTTCCTTTAAATCAATAAGTTATCTGTCATGGCTTCGGTATCATCAGATGTTATGTCTTTTATGGCACATCTTACTATACTATATGAACCAACATAGATCTTGCTCTGGGTGTTTCTTTTTTTCTGCCATATTCTGTCAAAAACACTTTGCTAACTTTTCCTCTCCCATTCTGTTTAAGTGACCATTCCAAATGACCTCTACTAACACATTCCTGAATGATAACAGCATCAAGTTTACTAAAATCTTTCCTTTTAATATGATACTGCTATTGAACATGTGTTCACTACCCTAAATCTTTCTCAGAACTATTACATCTGTGGTCCCAGTCTTTGATAAAGTATTTATTTCTAACACAGTCTTGTAATACAGCAAGTGTAGTGTTTTTGGTAATTTTTCTCATATTTCATAAAAATTTATTCAGTTTGCTTCCTACCATACCAACTTAGCTAAGTATGTTGGGTATTTTCATATTTAATTTTCCATCTTCACTAAAAATTGTGCCTAAGTAGCTGAAAAGTTTTACTTGTTCTATAGGTTCTCCATTCAGGAAGCAGTTTAGATTTTTTAATATTTCTGCCTATTTTCATTGTCTTTTTATTGCTGATTTTCATATCAAATTTATTATAACAGTTATTCAATTTAGTCAGAGAATCCTGCAAACTTGTACTGGATTTATTTAGAAATATAACATCACCTGCATTAAGTAAATAGCTGAGATTAACATCTCCAATTTTCATATCAAGTTTATTAACACTTTTCTTTATAATGTAAGCAATATAAGTGACATATAGCATTGGAGATACATTGTACCCTTTTCTCATATTTAATTTACAAGCTGACTTGCAATTCGAATATAGATTATGTCTTGCTCAAAGTAATGCCCCATTTACTTTAGCATTTTGAACAGCATTTCTCTTGGTACTTTGTTAATACTATTTCCAGATCTACTAAACTTAAATTCAGATTCTTGTTTAATTACAATAATTTCTCAACTAAAGTGAAAATCTGATCCTGATAACTTCTATATGACCTGATGCTATCTTATTGTTCTTAAAACTTCCCTTTAAAGATTTTTCTTTACTTTTTCTGAAATATACTTGCATATATGTTACTGGAAATCGGTATATGTCACATATAGTTTGGTTTTCTTGTTTTAGAAGGGCACCATGAGAGCTCTATTGCAATTACATGGAATATGACCTTCTGACCAGACTGTCTGAATAATGCAATTTATTTTTATGGCCAAGCCACTGTAAAACTTTTAACCTCTGTATTTGAGCATTTTTGGTTGAATATCACCTACCCCAGCTGCCTTTCCACATTTCAGGTTTTTGATGACTTTTTTTGCTTCAAGTACTGATGAGTTTCTTCATTCCTGTTCAGTAATTTCTGCTACTCTCCTCTCACTATTTGTTTCATTGGGCAGTCATTCAAATTAATTACATCACATTTAAACTGTTTAGCACATCCAGTATTTGGATCACTTGTAAGCAAAAGTGAGTAGAACCTCTTCATCATCATCATCATCGTCATCACTTTTTTATTTTTCATCGAGATTCTGAAGGACAGCTTCTATTATTTCATCATCACTAACAGCCTTGTCATCCATCAATTCCTCAATATCTGCAGATGAAAAATCATAAAATCCTTCTCTGCCAACTGCACGTGCTAATCCAATGATATTGGGATATTCAGTTGTATGCAAATATACATGGTTTTTCTTTTTTCACACATTCTAGCCAAGTAGCTTTCCAGCATGCATTTAGAGTTGATGGTTTCAATTCTGATACTGATAATGCCAACATAGCAAGTTATTTGCAATCCAAAATAGAAAATTTCTTCCTCACATCAATAACTATCAGTAAATTATCCTTGTCTAGTTTATCTAAAATATATTGGAATGTTCTTCTTATGTAGGAAGTTTTGAAGGTAGCGATCACACCCTGGTCTAGTGGTTGTTATTGAGTATGTTGTATTATGTGGCAAAAAACAAAATTCCGCCTTCGAGTGTTCTAAAACAGGATGGACAGTCACATTATTTATAATCAATAAAACTTTATAAAGTCCAGACTTTTTTTCCATCAAATAGCCTTTAACTTCTGGAACAAAACATTGATGAAACCATTCATTAAAAATTTCTTTTGTAACCCAACCTTTTTTTTTTTTTTTTAATTTGCCTCCCCCCCACCCCCCCACAATTCAAGTTTTAGTCACATGCACCGTACTAGGAAATGATAATTATAATAGAGGTACCCTTTTTAACAGAACTGAATTCAAACAGAAATTTTAAAAATAAGCGCCATTTGAACCTGTGTTAAATCAAAATATACAGTGTAAAAATAGATTTGTTTTTGTTTTCTCAACCATGTTATTTCAAAATTGTTTAAAAAAAAAAAGCCTTGTAAAAAGAGAATTAACTGTACTTGTATTATCACTACTCATCAGAGCTTTAAGAACGAATACAGAATCCTGAGACCTGCACATCAAATATTTACTGCATTGTATTATTAACTAACAATAATGTATTTTATGAGTTTTAAAATTAGGTATATTCATCACACTCTACTATACTATCCCACTGCACTGCCTTGCTTACTTGAGGTAGGAGTGGTTCCAAAAAACTTTCTGGCTGGATCTGTGCATGGTAATACAGATATGGTCTGATGAGTGTCCTTTGTATTGCAGTAATCCACTGATTTGTCTTCTGCACATATAATACGGCCTTAGAATTTTCAAATTTTCCTCTGTTTCTTTTAGTATTGCTCCATATATAAATTAATCATGCATCTGTCTCTGAATATCATTGAGCAAAACCTTGTATTTATTGTTGGAAGCTTTTATCACATGCCTACTTTCTGGCTTATTCAGATCATCCTGAAGAGCTGGTATGTCAGCATTATAATGCTGATGTATTAGCAGATAAACCTCCTCATCCAAACTGCATCCAGTTACATTAAACTGCACTTTTATTGTTCCTGGAAGATGATGATATTTGACAATAAAATGTTATCCTTCTGTCCTCCTTAAATTCCTAACACTGGATGCAAAGATTTTATGTAATAAAATTATTGCATTCATACCAGCCACATGAAGATATGGCAATTCAGAAATTGTCATATTTCAGGAAATTGAATTAGCATTATTAGCACTCAATTCAGATATGACATGACATTTAGATATTTTTCACAAGTTTAAAATAAGTACGATTAGTAGGGACTTGCCAAGAAGAATTTAAGGGCCCTATTTTAGTTTTTTTTTGTTTGTTTGTTTGTTTGTTTTATACTTATAACATTTTTCCTATAATAGGGCCCTTACATTCTTCTTGGAAAGTCCCTACTAATTGTACTTATTTTAAAATGAGCTGCAACTCTAAATTTTTTATTTCATTTCTTTTTGCATTTGTGATATGACATTTGGATTCATTGCAGCTATATTGGAAAATTACACATCTATTTTTTAACTGATTTTTTTAAATTGATTACAGAAGCTGCTAGGAGAAATTGTGGGGTAACAGGAATATGGTTTCTAACAACATGAGGCAGTGAGACCCAATATCTCTGACCATTTTTATCATGCTTTTGGAATGGGCAGTAAATGTCATAAAGGATAAAATGGAATTTCAATTCAGGGTACAAAAATCAGTAATTTACAATTTGCAGATGATACAGTCAGTATTGAAGTGAAGTGAAGAAGGAAAGAGATAGATTGATGAAAAATATTGAAAGCAAATAAATGATATCTGAAAAGAAGAGAGTCTGTAAAGAAAAGCAAATAAAGGCCAACAAACATGAGCTGGAATCTGTTAGAAACTTCATGCACCTTTTGTTGTCTACATTGTGTGCAACATGACACACAATTTATTCTATAAAAAAAGAGGTGAGATTGTGGATAACAAAAGCTAAAGTAAATCTGCAAGCAGTGCACATGATATGGAAAAGTAAATCAGTGAGCTTTCCGATAAACCTGAGACTTTTAGAACACATGTTCACAAGCACTCTGTATGATTGTGACACATGGGTGATGGTCAGAGACTGTGAGGTGAATATTGGCTTTTGAAAGAATATGTTATGGAAAGATTCTGTGAATTGGATGATTGCAAAAGGTAACAAATGAGAATGCACTGCAGAAAATAATTCAAATTAAACTTATGCATTTTTGAACATACCTTCAGGATGGATAACAGTAGAGAAAGAGATTGAAACCTTAATGTTTGGTACAGTGAATGGTATAAACAGAAGAGGAATGCCAAGAAACAAGAGTAGATAGATGGTGTGAATGAATGATCTGGAAAGAGATTGTAGGATTTGAGTCACCATGCAATGAACAGAAAGAAATGACAAATAATGGTGAAAAAGGCATTGGACACCAATGGGCATTAGAACCCTGGGCACTGATGATGATAAAATACTATAATGTGATCATAATATATGGTGCTCAGTTATTTCATGGTTAAGACTATCCACTTGTATAATTTTTATAACTGTTCTGATAACTTACTGGTTTTACTTTGTTTTAAAGGTAATAGATATTGCAGATAATGCTAATCCATGGACAATCTTTCTTGAGACCGTGGAACCCGATTCTGGTGCAGACTCATTACCAGAGTTTGACAAGGAAAGTAAGCAATATTTATTTGTTTTTTATTTTAAATTAATCTGTTTATTTTCTTTTGCTAAGTTATAATTTTTGGAATAAAAGTAATTTTTATTTTGAAATAATTTAAATATTGAAATGTAAATTTTTTTTAAAATATTGATATTTTAAAATAATAATGGTGCAAAGGTGGATTCAATTAAAATTTTACACTGCACTAACTTTACTATATGGAAGTGAAATTCGGACATTGAAATGAAAAAAATAATCAAAAATTAATAGCAGGTGAAATAAAATTTATGAGGGGGAAAAAAGCAACTTTTTCCCCTCTTTCATCATAAAAGAAATGAACTAATGAAAGAATTAAACCAGAACTCAGTAATAGAGAAAATTTTTAAAATGTAAATGCATTTGGATAGTGCATATTAGAATGATTTCAGAAAATCTGGAATTCACAGCATCCTAGCCATAAATAAATTTGCAATATTTTTAGTCGCTGTTTTTAGTGATTCTCCACATGTCTTGGGCTGTAACCACATCCAAGTTCTTCATTCTCAAGTCCTCCTCCACCAGCTCCCTACATCTCTTCTTTGGCAACCCAAGCTTCCGCCTCCCCTGCACATCCATCTGCATGACCTTTCATCCCACATACTCATCCTCCCTCCTCATCACATAACCAAACCATCTCAACCTTGCCTCCTGTATCTTAGCTTCTAAGTTCATAATTTTCACCATTCCCCTTACATAGTTATTTCTCAGATGATCCTTTCTGGTCACACCACACTTCCACCTAAGCATTCTCATCTTCGCTACCTCCATCCTACTGATGTTATTTTTCCTCAGAGCTGGCTTCACTACTCTCCTGTAGATTTCACCTTTTAGATTGATTGGCACCCTCTTATTGCATAGCACTCCAGCCATCTCTCTCTCCAGTTCCTCCATTCAGCTTGTATCATGCATCCCACTTCCTTCTAGCCTTTCCATTCTTTTTCACTGTTGAACCTAAGTATCCAAAGTCTCTAACTTTCCTGGTGACATTTCCTTGCAACTTCAGATCTGTCTCCTGACTGCAATCCACTTTGCAACACATATACTCTGTCTTACTTTTGCTCACTCTCATGTCTCTCTTCCAGTACTTTCCAGTTTAGCTGCAACTTTTTCTCGTGATTCTGCAAACAGCACGATGTCATCCGCATACAACATTATCAGAGGCACGCCTTGTCTCATCTCTGTTACCACCTCCATCACAATAATAAACAGTTTAATATTCCCAGGTGTACAGGGAATGGGGAATTACACAGTATGTAATGATCATTTAGAACGAGCCTCAGTCACTCACAAGTCTTGGCGACACGAGTGTGTTATTTGTAGTTTTCTTCATTTGCTCAATTTTTTAGTTAATTTCTTTTTAACTATAACCCTTTCACTTTTCCAATAACGTCAAAAAGAAGCAATTATGTTAGAGCAAAAATACCAGCCATCAAGCGAGTAACACTGTTTAAAGCTCATTATTCTGAATTCTGAAACTCAAGCAGTCTTAGGTATGGCTAACCAGTTGCAAATGGAAGTTTCAGAAGGCAATGTTATGAGCTGCTTTAATCTTGCACTATGAAATTTCATCCAATACTTTCCTTGAATTAGAGTAACAAGAAAGAAATGAAGAAGAAAGAGACAAAGAAGATAACAGATATGAAGCTCCAACTCAGTTTCTCACTTTAAAAGACATAGAAGAAGCATTTAAACTTCTTGAAAAAGCTCAAGCAATCTTTGAAACACAAGATTCAGAGTTTGGACGATTTAGTAAATTTCCCTGTGAAATGAATAATGCTTCTGCCTGCTATCGAGCTATTTTAAACAAAAAGAAGCGAAAGTCAACGAAGCAGATGATTCTCGAGGCCTTCTTTGAAAAAAAAAAAAAAAGATGCACTAATATATATCTCCTATTAACACAACGACTGCCGATTCGCTCGGTGATATAGAAATGAGCTAATTTTTTTCAAAGAATCTTTTTTTAATTTAAAATTTTTCTTATATTTTTTTTTATATATGTAAATCTTTGGCCAGTAAAGTCTTTTCTTATCCTTAAATATTCATTTTATATTTTACATATTCCTTCTTACGAATGTAACTCTCACTTATAGCATTATTTCTATTGCAAATAAATTTCCACTTTACGAATAGTCGCCGGGAACTATTTAATTCATAAAGGCGGAAACTACCTGTATATAATTTCTTGGTATCTTTAATTATAGACTCAATGAGTGGAGGACAGGTAATTATTATGGGGGATTTCAATTATGGTAACATTTATTGGAAAGAGGAGAGGGCACATGGGAGGAAAGAAATAGAATTTATGCAGTTACTAAGAGATAATTACCTGAGACAGCATATAATGGAATATACTAGGCGTTCGAGAATGCTCGATCTAGTAATTGCATCTGAGAATTTGTCTATAATGAATATGACCACGTTGCCACCAATTGGTGAGAGAGTGATCATATGGTCTTGATCTGTGAAGTGGCTAAATGTGTGGGATTTTCAGTTGCGACAGGGTATATGTGGAATTACCAGGCTGGTAAGTATGACAAGCTTAGGAGATTGCTTGGATCTAAGGAGAAAGGTGACCTGCAGGCTCGAACAGTACAAGGCAAATGCCAGAAGGGTAATTAACGTGGTAAGAAAAGCAAAAGCAGATTATGAAAGGAAGTTACCAATACAGCTAAAGAAAATCCCAAACAGTTATTTCGATATGCTGCAAGTAAAAGAAAAAACATACACAGCAGAATGATTTTAAGGAATGCTGATGATAGGAAAGTAATTGAATCAGTTGAAATAGTAGAATTACGAAGCAAACACTTTGCAAAAGTATATCATCTCTGCGGTGATGTTGAAGCAATGATGGAACCGATGGCTTATACGGTATTGAAGTGAATGAAATGCAGGTGAATAGCATATTACAGAACCTTAATATGAATACATTAATGTGAATTCACAGATGTATTCACATTAATGAATTAATGTGAATACATCTGTGTGATTGGATGATATACCAGCTCGAATCTTACGTGAAGTGGCAAAGGAATAGTTATTGCCCTTGACCACATTATTTAATCTAAGTCTCAACTCTGGGTTAGTTCCGAGGGAGTGGAAAAAGGGGAAAATAGTTCCATTGCATAAAGGAGGCTCCAAGACTGCTGCGGCAAATTACCGATCAGCATATCAGGAGTCTTTTTCAAGGTATTGCAGAAATTAGTCAAGAACAAAATACAGGAATGGATAGATAGAAATGGGATACTCTATGGAGATGGGGAGCAGCATGGTTTTGTGAAGGGTAAATCATGCCACAGTAACTTGTTCACGTTTTATAATACAATGACGGCTGAATTGGATAAGGGTAATAGGTTTACAGTGATACTGCTGGACTTTGCTAAGGCCTTTGACAGGATACCACATGGAATTCTAATCAGTAAATTGCAGCATATGGGGTTTGATATAAGGTTGGTGAGATGGATAGGAGGGTGATTGATGAAGAGATATCAAAGAGTAGTTTATCTAGGAGTAGAGTCCAAAAGAAGGTCTGTGACGAGTGGTGTTCCACAGGGTTCTGTTCTTGGACTACTGCTATTAATTTGTTCGCTAATGTCATAGGAAAGGATCTGAGAGGAACTGTTCAGTTATTTGCCGATGATGCAAAGTTGGGTAGAGTAATAATGAATATACGTGATGTGAAAATTTTCCACGATGATTTGGATAGATTGGCAGACTGGGCTAAGGAGAATGGATGTCAGTTTAATGTGGCAAAGTATAATTTATCCATTTTCTTCCCCTCATATGACTTGCTCTCCTTAGTCTGGGGGTGTAGATAGATATTACTTCTTGCATTAATTTTTTGAAATGAATCATAACCTGAACCAGTTCTGCAGTATTCTGTAACATATCTTTGGGAATGGGGAGATATCTCTTTAAAATCAAAAATTGAATGTTTTCAAATAAAACATTGTCTAACCCCTAAAATTTTATGAAATGTTACATCAATAATTAACATAAAGAATAACTATATTTACTGTAAGGAGCAAGACCTCCACTCTTCCCTTTCATTTGAATGCTCGCTGATTAGGAGATTTCTTATTAGGAATCTATAGCATTTACATTTATGTGGCTTGTTGGGTGATTTCGAATACTTTGAAACATGGACAAAGACCCACCCATATATTAGAATCTGTTATAGGATATTTACCATTTCTAGAACTTTGGAGGAGCAAGATAATTACAATAGAAAGAAAGTGACATGACCAAAAACAATGATAATAGAGATGAAATAAAAATTGGAATAGGTCTCACATATATTTCATATAAAATGATATTTTTGTTAAGCTATGTTTGGAAGAAAGACATTTTTGAAAAATTATACAAGTTAATATTATAGTAATGAAGATGTTGAATAAAGCTCTTGAACATAATTTAAGAGGGTTGGTTGAAAAGTTTGGTAAATTTCCAATAGACGGTGACACAATTCGTTCATTCATACCAGTGCCTGCATGTATCATCTTTTTCACAACCCCTGGCAAAATTTTAGCGAAGTGCAATGCTTAGTTCTCGTTTGGCAAACATTTAAAATGACCGTGTTCGCATTTTTTTATAAAAATGGAGAACAACGAGTTTCGTGCAGTGATAAAACACTTTTCTTTGAAGAAGTGGATGTCCATTCGGGTCAAAGCCGAGTTAGATGCAGTTCATGAGGACCGCACCAGCATTAAAGACTATTTATTTTTGAATAAATGGGTTTAAATGTGGTCGTAAGTCCATCGAAGATGAAGCACGCTCTGGATGGCAGACTTAGGTCACTATGAAGGAAATGATTGACAAAATCCATGATATTGTTATCGAAGACCGCCAAGTGAAAGTGCGTGACATTGCTGAGATTGTAGGCATCTCAACTGAATGGGTGTATAATATCCTACACGAAAAATTGCACATGAAAATGCTCTGGGCAGGATGGGTGCCGCAATTGTTGACTGTCGATCAAAAACACATGTAAAAAGACATTTCAACGCAGTGTTTGGCGATGTTTATTCGCAGGTGCATCGATTCATGACTGTAGATGAAACTTGGATCCACCACTACACCCCTGATTGCAGCAGTCAAAACAGTGGACAATGCCCGGTGAAAAAGCAAAGACTGTTTTGTCAGTTGGGAAGGTGATGGCTACTGTTTTTCGGGATTCCTAAGGAATTATCATGATAATTCCTTGGGAATCCTTGAGGTTTGAATTGGTTCCACATCCACGGTATTCGCCGGACTTGGCCTTTTCTTGGCTTCTTCTTGTTCCCAAACTTAAAAATTTGCCTCAGTGGGAAAAAAATTTCTTCGAACAAGGATGTCATCAAGGCTGTCAATGACTATTTTCCACAATTTGACAAATCCTACTTTTTAGATAGGATGAAAAAATTGGAAACTCTCTGGACCGAATGTGTAGACCTCAATGAGACTATGTTGAGAAATAAAGGTGATTTTTTTCCAACAAAAGTGTAACTTTTTTTTTTTTTTTTTTTTTTTTTTTTTTTTTTTTAATCAAACAACCCTCATACAGAGAAATGTGTGATTCCCTTTAGATCAAGATATGGGAACCAAATATGCTGTATATATATGTATTGTCTGTGTTGATCTGAAGATGACCTCTCAGTAGTTTGAGTCAGGATATATTCTGAATCTGATTTCTTTAGATTGGGTCTAATGGCTATTATTGGACTTGTGTGATCAATATGTGTATTAGAGAGATTTCTTAAGCAAGCATTTAAATATCTATTTCTATTACAATTCTTTTCTTGTAGAAGATTATAATTCTTTAAATGATCATTTCAATAACTGTCCTGTTTTCCTACTCATGACCACTTCTAATAAACACTTTTGACCAGGCAGAGTATGTTTAAAAGTTTTAGTAATTTCAGCTTCCACAAGACCAAGAAATGGAACAGTTTCAGTAAAAACTGCTGATTAATCATGAATGGTTATTCTACGCATGCCTATAGAGCCTTGTAATAAATCATCAGATCTGCTGAATAAAGACTTGCAGGTTTGATTCTAGTTACCAATGACATGAACTTATTTACAGTCCTTTTTGCAATAGATTCAGAACTAGTTTATTTTTTGCACATTGTTATTGTGAATTTTGCAAACAGTTACAACAGTCCATGGATGTCCTGACCAAAGTTTCATAACACGACATTCTAATTCTCTAGAGCAAATTTCCTACTATAATTATTCCTAGACTCTATAAGTGTCCTAGAGTAAGAGCTAACTGCATATGCAATATTAATGCAGAATTAAATTAATAAACTGTTAGATATACTCTGCCTGGTCAAAAGTGTTTATTAGACACTTTTGACTAAATGACTAATTCATATGTTGCAACTTAATTAGTAACTAGTCGTGGCATTCTGTTCAGCACTTTTGCAAAATCTAGAGTATATTCTTTCCAGTCATCTACTTACCCTGGTATTACAACATAATAATTGATGTAATATTTGAAATTTATTAATTATTACTTTTTAACATCAATTTTAGAAATGTTTTTGATGTTATAAGGTTTATTCTGATTTTATGTGTAATCATCTTTGTGAATAACCTATATATTTCAGAAGTATTCCAAAAGGTATATTAAACTAGTATAATAAAATAATTTTCTGTGTGGTCATACTACTTTATGTTAATTATAGTGCAATTAAAATCAAATGAATAAGTGTCTAATAAACACTTTTGACCAGGCAGAGTATATCTAACAGTTTATTAATTTAATTCTGCATTAATATTGCATATGCAGTTAGCTCTTACTCTAGGACACTTATAGAGTCTAGGAATAATTATAGTAGGAAATTTGCTCTAGAGAATTAGAATGTCGTGAAATATTCCAAAAGGTATATGAAACTAATAGAATAAAAAATCTAATTTTCGGTGTGGTCATATACTTTATGTTAATTATAGCGCAACTAAAATCAAATGAATAAGAGAAGTGCAGTATGCTATCATCAGAATAAGAAAAGTGCAGTATGCTGTCATCAGTACAACTGACTGTGGATAAATTTCCAGTTGTAAAAATTTTCCAATTTTTAATTTAGAAAATTGTAGATATATAGAAGAATGAGATCATTCTGATTTTTTGTGTAATCATCTTTGTGAATAACCTATATATTTCAGAAATATTCCAAAAGGTATATGAAACTAATAGAATAAAAAATCTAATTTTCGGTGTGGTCATATACTTTATGTTAATTATAGCGCAACTAAAATCAAATGAATAAGAGAAGTGCAGTATGCTATCATCAGTAGGACTGTGGATAAATGTTCAGTTGTAGAAATTTCCCAATTTTAATTGTAGAAAATTGTAGATATATAGAAGAATGAGATCACAGAAATTAGAAATAATAGAGCTTTGCAGAACTCCACCTTTAGTTGTAAAGTTTGAGGATATTGCAACAACATGTATCACGTGAAATGTCCATCAAAAGTGAAAACTGGCAACTCATTTGTTGAAGTGAGAATACCAACAGCTTGATGGGAGCATACTTAGTAGGCCGGTGCATCAAAAACAGATGCCTTAAGGACATCGGTATTTATTTGATAAGACTAACTTTCCAGCCATGATATTGATATTTGCCCATTTGGAGAACTACATATAAGTAGAAAGATCCCATGTTGATCAACACTGGTTTGTAATCCCTTCTGTGACAACTTTTGGTATAGAAAGATTTCCAGGTAGTATAGACATTATGTGTTAATGGTTTTGTTTAACACAATTGAAATGAGAGATACTGAGCGCTGATAGATACTAATGGTATATTTCCTTCTTAGGAATGGGGTGAATATGGGCTGATTTTTTGGACTAATAGGTGTATGCACATGAACACACACACACTGATGTAGAAAATAGGAGACGATAGAATAAGAGGCAACTCTAAAATAAATCCTTGAGAAGAATTTAGATATACTATGAGGACAAACCATAAAGGGTTAAAATTGGATATCAGTTTCTGATATCCAATTTTAACCCTTCCATGGAAAAAGCAATCTGTTCTTAGTAGAAGAGACCACCCAGTGATGGTACAGTCCATTTAATCTCTTTCTCCTTTCCACCCCGCCTCTTTTTTTTTTATACTTCAAATATATCCTTGCAGTACTTTTGAGTCTTCCTTACTCTGTTTACCAGACCAACATCATTGGGATCTGATGCCATGTTTGTTCTATGGTGCAAACCATCATGGACATCTAAGAAGGGAGATCCTGGATATCCTAGTCAGTTTGGCTTGCCCTTAAGGATCAGTGGGGTTGCAGTGTCTCCTAGCCCATGATCAGCGGACAGAGTCCAAGGTTTGGTACATTGCTATATAGTGGGCATCTGTTTACAACTCTGTAGTGGATGGGATCTGTGGTGCTGAACCAAAAATCTCTCTGAACGTAAATTCATCCTTTTTCAAAACCGTGTCCAGGCAATTCGAGGGAAAAACTTGATCGCCGACAATTCATCTCGGAGACTATTCATCATGAGAAAATTCATTGCACGAAAATTCTTCGTGGATATATGTGTGTGGGGGGGGGGATTTCCCGTATGAGAAAGATTTTTTTTAAAAAATGAAATATTTTATATATTTAATATTTCGATTATATTTAGTTTTCTGAATATTTTTATTCCATATAAAGTTATTAATATTCTTTCGTACTTCATACTCTGTAAATGGAATATTAATTGTTACAGAATTAGGATAGGATGGTTAGGGAGAAATATTTAAGATTATTTAGGGATAATATTTATAGTTAACTATAACAGTCTCCCTATTAGGGAGAATAAAATATTTAAGAATAGTTAAGGAGAAAGGGCATAATATTTAAGAATATTTATTCTTCTAACCATTTACTATTTTTCTGTTCTGCACATTTAGACATCCATCCAAGTTTGATATATATATATATATATATTTTTTTTTTTTTTATTTCTACTAATTCAGAAGGTGACATGTTTCAGTTATTGAATACAAGTGTATTTTCGACTATTCCTGCATATGAAAGACATGTTGTACACTGCTATTTTTACAGAGCTAGTTTAAGATCATAGGTTCACTTTTGAGTAATTATATTAAACAAAATTATAATAAAATTACATAAATCTTATGTAAATCAGCATAAGCTAAATTGACATCTGCAGGTGGAATATTAGTCTTCTCCTTTTCTTTCAATACTAGTATTTTATAACTCTAAGAAATTAAAAATTTTATATTTAGTATTCTATACTAGGGAAAAAAAAAATATATATATATATATATATATATATTTTTTTTTATATATATATATATATATATATATATATATATAGATGAATTGCTACCAAAGTGAAATAAATAATTAATTACTTGTGAAATGTTCAAATATAAACTGTAATCAGAAATAACATGTCACTAACAACTGGCTAGGTTCTTCCACCAATGAGCTGTGGATTCGAAACTCGCAATGAACATGGATGTTTGTAATTGTTTTTAGGTTAGAGATGAATTTCGTCATCTGATATAAGACCACAGCATTGCTCATTGTAGGCCTGAAGTGGCTTGAATGGTTCCCATGTTTGGTCATGGAATTTGAGCAGGATTTCCGAACCAGGCTAAAATGAATGAAAATTACAACGAAACTGAAATTAGGAAATGCACCGATCAATAAATATATTACTTTCATTTTATAAGAATATAAATATTATGAAAATCTAATTAAAATCTAAACATTCTCTGAACATATTTTGTGAAATTTATCTTGAACTGCATTTACTTTTATATATTAGTATTAATTTTCAGTGAATACTCTTCGCAGTGAATTATCCGTGAATCTTAGGTTCAAATCCTGCTGTGAATTTGTAATTATGTTTATGAATTTCTTTGCACAGTGTGAAATCACCACATCTCTTATTGGAGGCCTGAAGTAGCAGATTTTAGTTTGTGCTTGGTCTCTAGATCAGAGTTTCCAAACAATTTAAAATGTAAGCCGAAAAATGCAAAAAAAAAGAAGTAAAATAAATAAAATTCCTTAGCCTGCCCATGGTGCTGATATATATATATATATATATTTTTTCAACCTTATGTGGGTGGGAGATACATTAAATAAATAAAAAATACAGATACATTAACTGATAGCAGAAGTAAGAAAAGGTATCCGCCAAACATATAAATACCATTGTTTCTCATTATCCTTGCAAGAGATGTAATGCTTATGGAGAAAAAGTTTCCATTTTTTTCATAAGGATTTAGAAGAATTAGAAGGATCTCCAAAAGCAATTACACTATCATTCTTGTGGTAATCATAATATCAAAAATTCTTTTGTTGTTTGATTGTGCTTGGGATGCAACCATGTTGGAATCAAGGGAAATGCAGCTGAAATGTCAGCTCATACGTTTCGTCATGTACTGCTTATCTATCCCCTATGCAAGCAAAAAACATTGAATTAAAACAAAGTTAATTATCAGTGGCAGTAATCCTGTCTGGATATGCACACAAGTAAACAGACAAATAAAGTGAATGATATTAAGACTGAAATTAAGCACTAGGGACGCTTAAGGGTCAAAGCTGTATAACTGAGAGAAGACCTCCACATATCCTTTAAATGAATGTGAAGAACTGATAAGGGCTTCTGAACTAACATCCAATCCTCACCTTCTCATGTGCTCCCTATTAGGTATCTGGATACTGAACGAACGAGGGTGGGCTAGCAATTTAGGATTTAGCTGACATTGTATTCTTATTGGCTTAAACGAAAATATAAAACAATGGTACAACATGACAGAATTTCGTGCCAGCTGTGGCATCACCTGGTTGAACAAGGACCCAGTTGTTTTCGCCAGGGAACCAGGGCGAATAGTGAAAACTCAGCCGCTGGAACAAATCCTAAAACACACCCCAACTCAACATCACCAGAGTTCTGTATTATCGAAATAAGAATCCTGAATGGCAAAGAAATGGAGCTAGCTGAGGAATTGGAGTGGTATTAAACATAATATCAGAATTGGAGATGTTAATGTCTGCTCTTTGCGTTATGCAGACAATGTTATACTTCTGAATAAATCTGCTACAAGTTTGCAAGATTCCCTGACTAAATTGAGTAACTATTGTAATAGATATGGTATGAAGGTCAGCATTAAAAAGACAAAGACAATGAAAATAGACAGAAGCATTGAAAATATGAACTGCATTGTGAATGGAGAACCTATGGAACAAGTAAAAGATTTCAGCTAATTAGGCATGAATTTTAGTGCCGATGATAAATTAAATATGGAAATAGACAACACAATCAACAAAGCTGGTATGGTAGGAAGTCAATTGAATAAATTTATATGGAATAAGAGAGAAATTAGCCAAAACACTAAATTAGCTGTATACAAGACAGTGTTCAAACCAATTTTAACTTTTTTCAATTTTAACTGGATCTGAGAGCTGGGTCAGAAGTAAAACACTTGATCAAAGACTAGAGACTGCAGATATGAGAGTCTTGAGAAAGATTAGGGGCATGAACCGATGGCATCAATGGCAATATCATATTAAAAACAAGTATATTAGGAAAGAACTTGACACTGTCATCATCCAGGAATTCGTTAGCAGAGCTAATCTCAGGTGGTATGGTCACTTAAATGGTATGTCAGGAAAAAGACCCAGAGGAAGCCCAAGATATAGGTGGATTGATATGGTAAAAAGGTAGAAATATAAGATCTGATAATGTTGGAGTCTTGACAGGTAACAGACTGATTTGGAGGAAAATTGTAGATAGGAAGTTAGTAATGCTGTAAAACTGTACGCCCCTTATGTGCACATGGTTGGAATTTGATGATGATGATGGTGATGAATTAAGCACTGCAATGTAGTATACATAGAATAATGAATTGGTACTTGGTTCTGCATTGGTTAAGTCATTTGATGACAGCTAGGCATGAATAATGGAACATTCCTATTCCCATATACCATATTCTGGTACAGTTCTAGGGCTTTACTGAAGAATGCTGTTTTCTGGCTGAGCTATATGCATTTCATAATAAATGCTGTTTATGTTTGGAAATCGCATCTCGTTTTGGTAGGTTTTGGTTTCTTGTTACCTAACATGTTATTTAGTTTTGCTATTTATAATTACCATTTGTACTGCAGTAAACTTTGCTGTGTCTCCGTATGACATTTGCTGTCCTTGTACCAATAAACAAGAAGAGAACTAGGGTGAACAGTGTACTACCAGAAAACTCAGAAGAATTTAAGGAATTCACCATCACTGTAAGAAGTATATCGGTGGAAAGAACTATACCTCTGAACAAAAAATTAGAATAATCAAAGTAAATGTGATGAATGATATGCAATTCTATTTTATTGCATAGGAAACAATTATTACCAAATATGAATTAGCATCATTTAAATCTACATAATATGTATTATGTAACCATGTAATATAGATTATAAAATGTTATTTTGAAACATTCACAAAATTAGAATAATTTTTAATGTGGTTTAAAATATTAGAATAGTATGATAATAAATGGGAAAGAGAAACAACATGAAAATTAGTACTTTGTTGCATCACCCTCAACTTTTATGACAGTTCGTGAACGGTTGGGCATACTATTTACTAGCAGTTCGGGTTTTTTTTAATCAAAACATGCCTATGTGGTCTGCAAAGTAGAAAAAACAAGTTTAATTTTGTCTCTTGGGACAACTTCTTGAAGATGTTTCTTCATAATTCCCCACAAAATCTCAATGGGGTTTAAATCTGGTGAGTTTGCTGGCCAAGGAATTACATTGATTTGCCTTTCTTTGAATCATCTAGTAGCGATCTTAGAAGTGTGACAAGAAGCTGAATCTTGCTTAAAAAGGAAATCACCAGCACATAAATTGTGGCCTCTCTCGATGAGTCTCTGACTCCCTGGAAGTTTCTCTTAATAATAATAATAATTATAAATCTTTGATGCTGGTAACATATAGTAGTCAAGAATTTCTTGGTACACTTTGGAATTGACTCTTTCGTACACAATACACAGCCTACCTGGACTCCCCGCTGTCATACTAACTAATAAGATGACAGAGGTTGCAAATTTCACCAAACATTTTATGCATTCTTTATCAAATGCTTCTTGCTTGAGATGCCAAACATGTGTCCCTTGATGACCATGAGACACACAAAACATACTTTTAACTCTAAAAAGTACCTTTTTCCAGTCCTCTTGATCCCATAACAGTATTGCACTCTAGCTGCCTTTTGCTTGGAAGTCATAAGCTGCTTCGTCTTAGGCACACATTTCAAATCCAATTTGTGAAGTCATCTCAGCATCACAGATTGAGACACACCCATACCTGGTTCTTTTCATCTCCTGTGAAAATACCTCAACTTATTCTTAACTGTGATCATTATAAATGATTTTGTTTTTATATTGTAGATTGTTTATCAGGGAAATATATATATATATATATATATATACACACACACACACACACACATACAGTCATCCCTTGAGTTAGCAAGCAAGTGTATGATAAACATCTACAGTGGTAACAGCACTTTCAGCAACTACCTCCCTTGGTAGTTGGCACATTTCTTCAACAGTTCCTCTGTTGATTTCGCATTTGAGAAATGGGTTATTTGTGTATTTATCGTTAAAAATTTTGCGATGTTTTGTGCAACATGGCCCCTACATGCACAATCAAAAAACCTAATGAAGAATCAGAGGAAAAAGAGACGAGCAATTGATCCTGAAACGAAGTTATAAAGCAACCTAAAGCTAGTAAGCCGGTCAATGTGATCGCACATGACTTTGGATGGTCTCATTCTACAGTGACAACCATTTTGAAAAATAAGGATCAAATCGTAGAGGCTGTCAAAGCATCTGCTTCCATTAAATGGACTATAGTTACGAAGCAATGACAAGGTCCTATCTGCGATATGGAAAAGCTACTTGCATCATGGATGGAGGACCTGAACCAAAAGCGTATATCCCTTAGCACTGAGACCATAACTGCTAAGGCAGTAAGTCTCTTCAGCATGTTGAATGCCTGATTATGACTATGAATTCAATGCTTTTTCTGGTTGGTTCATGAGATTCAAGCAACGTTTTGCGCGCCGTAATGTGGAAATGTATGGAATCTGCAAATGCTGAAAAGGCTTCCAAGGAGTTTGTGGAAAAATTGGATAAAATTATTACAGAGGAAAATTATTTGCCATATAAAATATTTAATATGGATGAGACATCCTTGTTTTGGAAAACAATGCCCGAGCAGACATTCATTCACAAAAAGCTAAAATCTATACCTAGTTTCAAAGCTCTTAATGTCCGTATTACGATTCTGTTACGGATAATATAAACTGAAACCATTTGTGATATGGCACAGTGAGAATCCACAAATCTTCAAAAACATTATGAAGCATACTCCCAGTTCAATATCAGAGCAATAAGAAGTTGTGGATGACTCAAAAATTGTTTGAGGATGCCTTAATCAACTGCTGGGGGGGGGGGGGGGATAAAAGCTATTGTGTGAAAGAAAATGTAGAATTTGAAATTTTACTAATTCTAGATAATGCTCCAGGTCATCTGTCTTATAGCAGTGATCTTCACCAAGTTCAAGGTCATGTTTCTCCCTCCTAGCACTACTTCATTGATCCAACCAATGGGTCCGGGAGTTCTTGCAGTGTTTAAGGCTTATTATCTACAGAGAACTTTTTCACAAACTATTTCTGCTACTGAAGGAAATGATCAGACTCATGCAATTCTGGAAAACATTCAATATTTATCATTTCAAATTTGGGTTACTTCGTCCCAAACTACAGCAATATTAAAAATATTGCTCTAGTTTGGGACAAAGTGACCTTTCAGAGTATGAGTGGCATATGGAAAAAGACATTAAAAAGGTTTGTGTATGATTTTGGAAGTTTGTAATAGTAGGCCTAGCAAACAATCTGAATCTCAAAGTTAAAGATGACGACATAATTCAACTCATAGAAAGTTCCCCTGAAGAGTTAACCAACGAAGAATTTGTTGAACTGGAGGAACAACTGTTGCAGAAGAGGAAAAACGAGAAAAGGAAGAGGGAAAAGAGAAACAGGAAGATTTAGTTAAACAATTTACCTTGAGGAGTCTTGCAGAAATGTTCTTTGCAGTTGGCGATGTTCTCAAAATGACAGAAGACATGGATCCCAATGTTGAACGCTACTTAATAATAGAAACGAAAGGACACGATGCGTTTGCTTGCTATGGACAAATTTATGATGAAAAGAAGAGGAATATGCAAAGCACATTGGACATTTTCATCACAAAAACAAAGGTAACACTTCATTACCTTCACACAGAGAAGGTAATGAAGATGTGATTGTGGGGGAAGATTTGGATGATTATTCTCCTGTTCTATAATGGCAGTAACACACAGTACAGTTTTATAATAAGGTTTAAAATTAAATTGACAGTATACTAATTGCAGTTGTCTCTAACCCAATAACTCTGTTGATTTAATGTATTGACTTATGTCCTGCAGGATGGAACGGAACCCAGACTCAATTCGAGGGATGAGTGTATATACATAAAAAAATAACTCAGTAAATTTTCATACGTATAGGAATGAGTGCTTTGTAATTTGTACTTTAAAATCTACCTGTAATATGCATGAAACTTTGGATGTTAATTGTAGTGTGTGTGTGTGTGTGTGTGTGTGTGTGTATCAAAGAGAGAGAGTGAGAATTAAGCAATGAATTTGTATTCTTATTGATTGCTGCAAAAATGTGAATTCAGTAATTTTTACCCTTTCCCTAATTCTTTTACTTGTTCCCTAATTGTTAGGGAACCAGTAAGAGATATTTGAATATTTCAATGGATATTTCAGCTCTCTCGAAATAAAAGTGGGTGTATTTAATATATTTCTAATGAGGAAAAATTGCTGCATTGCTCAGGGTGCAAAGATGAGTAAAGGAATGAGAATGTTTTTATAGATGCTTGAACAGATTTTGAATGGAGGAGTGCAAATTATGGATGTCAGTTTTGGTGAAACCTGTGAAGAGACTTGGAGTAGAAGGTAAATTGGATTACTGATAATGGCTTCATTAATCTGGTTATTGACCTCTGTTGAAGCAACAAAAAACACAGTCTTCATTGTTTATTTCCATTAATATACACATATTGGCTACTGAATTACAAACCTTTATGCAGATGTACATAAATGACACCTACCCAGTGTATATGCAAAATACAGACACCTTTTTCACCATGTTCTCTAGGCAACTATTTAAGAATGCTGATAGTCAATAATCGTTGGTAGTGTTGATCACAATGGGAAAAAGAAAAGATCTTTCAGAGTTCGATAAAGGATGATTTGTGGGTGTCCATTTGGCTGGAGCCACGAATTTGAAAACAGCAGAGCTGATTTGTATCTAAAATAGTGAGATGTGTTTTAATCATTGGAAAAATAACCCACATTGCTTGTCTAAGAGGCATAAGCATGTCCTAAAACAGTCTGTCGGGTACAAGACTGCCATTGTCTGAGAAGGCTTGTATGGACAAACATAACTTCCTTTGTGCATCAATTAACCAAAGCATTTAATGAAGACTGTTCCTGATCCATATCTCAACAAACTGTGTGCAGGGAATTGAAGAGATCAGTATTGGAAGTCGCATGCCTATGTGGAAACCATTGATTCCTGCAAATAACCAGAAAGTTCAACACTGACTGGACACTGGAAGAATGGAAACAAGCAAGTGATCCAATGAGTCATGGTATACTCCTTGTTCTCTGCCATTGTTAGGCAGAGAGTTTGGTGGGAGCCATATGACACAATGAACCCAGCATGCCTAGTAAATACAACTCAAGATTCTGTCAATATATCATAATAGGCATGGGGCATGTTGTTATTATGGAACAGGTTCATTGATATTGCTGAAAGATTGGGTGTCCTTCAGAGGAATATGTGAACATTGTAGCTGATCAAGTCCATCCTGCAATGCTGACTTTTAATCCAGCAGGTAACAGGTGTTTAATGGATGAAAATGTTACAGTCCATCACACAAGAATCATTCAGCAAGTGACAATGACCTCTGCCATTCTTTCCCATCACAAAGTCCAGATCTGAAACCCATTGAGAATGTATAGGCATTGTTATAAAAATAGATCCGGGCGCAAAGTCCATTTCCATTCATATCAGCCAGTTAAAGGACTGTCTGGTGAATGCCTAATATGTTGTAGGCATAGATGCAATCCAACACTTTGTGGAATCTATATGCCAAATCGCATATCTGCTGGAATTTGGACTAAAGAAGATCCAGCACGGTAAAATAAGTTTATAATTCAGTAATTGTTGCTTTTAGTATAATTGAATGTTTTAATTTATTTTTTTGAAATTCTACTTGATAAATTTCTTTTGTGTTTCTACCTAAGAAAGTTAGGAACTTCGCATTTGATTCTGTCTATAAAGTACCTTACTGAGACCAAAAGAATACTTAACAAATTTTCTTCAGAATAGAAGTGATATTTTTGGACTTGGGCTGGTTTACAGTAGTTGCTGTTCAATATTCTAAAAACATATTGGAGAGAATGTTTACAGTAAATTTTATATTTATATTTCTGAGTATTTGCTAGTGAAAATATTATCAGTAATTATATTAGTTTCAGCATACATCTTCAAATCATGCTGTTTTTCTAGGTGACGTATTGCTCTTTTTCAAACTATATGATCCTAAGAATAAGAGGATTTCCTATTGTGGACATATATATATGCCTATCAGCGCCAAAGCTAGTAAGTAAAGAATTGTTTTGTTTTGTTTATTTATTTTTTTATTTTATTTATTTTTTTTTTTATAAACAGTTTTTTAAAACACATACAGTGTAATTTTTCCATTTATTGCAGAAGAGTTGGTTCCTATATTGAATGAAAGAGCAGGTTTTCAACTTGATACAGATCTTGTACTATATGAGGTAGGAAAGTGATTATAACAATAATGGTAATAATAATTCTGCTTTTTCATACACTAGCAAAAAAATTAATCTGAGTACTCACATTTTAAAGAAAGTTTTTAATTTTGCAAGAAAATCAGTACAAAAAAATTAAACTCCAACTTTACCTAATGATATATGTGCTCCCCTGTTCCTAATAAGTTCATTAATTTGCTTAGGCATGGACCCTACCAATGTAGAACACATTTTTCTTATTTCTGCATCTTGAAATCATATATAAGTTATCCTTTGTATCACAATTTAATTTTCCAAGTCTCTTTTTTACCATGGCCCACAAATTTTCGGTTGTGTTAATGTCAGGAGAGTTAATTTGATGTGATATTTGAGTTACACTTTCACGACATCTGGTATGGAGGGTGATCCTGTTGGGACGCGAGTTCTTTGTCTTTCTAGATCTGTGAGACCAGTTTTTTCTCCAATATTTTTATGTATTGGTTCCTTTTCATCATAGTTGTCATACTGTCAAAAATTATCCTGGACTGTCATGTGTAAAACAACCCCAGATTGTCCTTTTAGCTGGATGTTCAGAAGATGGGAGAGAGAAGTCTTCTCAACCACTGATTTGTGAACATAGGGTACTTGCTCTCTTTGGACAAAGAAATGGCTCGCATCTGAGAATATGACCTTCTTCCACTTCTCAAAAGTCTCAACTAGCTGGCAAGTCTCTATTTATGTCAGACAATCTTGGATTTATTTTCCTTTTATGTCAGGAGAAAAGGTACCCGTCTCCTTAAACCCCTTTAAAATCACATTAACAGTACCCAGACCAACACCACAATCATTGGCATATGTTTTTGAGTCATCTATGTTTCCTGAGAAAGAGTACATATTTTTAATGCCTTCTTGGAAATGTATCCATTTGTAGCTACATAAAATGTAAATTTAAATATAATGTAAATTTGTCTACATTAAATATTCACAATACTATTAATAAACATTATAGAGATAGTTAAAACATGCTACACTCAACAAAAATAGTGAACTAAAACCAAAACCGAAAATTGTAACTGAAACCAAAACCAAAATTATTGTGAACTGAAACAAAAGAACAAAACCAGAACCAAAAACTTGACAAAATTTTGGCTTGTTCTGATTAATTTGTTCGCTATTGTATATTTAGCTGTTGTAAAAATATTAGGTTTTCTGCTAACTGCATAAGATATCCTTATAAAAGAAATCATAATGGTTTATTCTGTTACTGTGTATATGGTTTTTCAGGTCCATGTACTCAGACTTGATAGATCTTTTTATTTTTATTTGGACTCAGTGCTTGAGGTAAAACTTGTTGACTCAGAATCCAATTTTTTTTATACATTAATGATCACAAAAAAAATTAATTTTGGAGATTTTTACTACTTTACTTCTTGTTTACTTTTACCAGTAATGCTCTGATTATTGGCATGTCTACAATTCTAATGCTAAACAATATTTGATTTGGAATTATCAAATATCTAATTTTTTTTATATATTTTGACATGTTTATGGCTGTTGATTTAAAAATTTTTGTTTTCCAGGACTTACATTCACTTAATAAGAATTAATGATTTTCTTGAAATTTAAAATGAAGCTTAACAAAATTAAGCTAATGTATTTGAGAAAAGGTTTGTGATTGCTCCAATCTATATTTTTCAAGTTTGTATGTGTGGTTGTATTTTGTGGTCATGAATGTGTTAATTTTGTTAAACAGTAGTTTCTGTTTTTGTATTAAATTTGAATTTTTTTTTTAATTTATAAAATATATTTTTGAAATATTTTAATATAATATTGTTCTTAATTTAATTTAATAATTAAATTATATTTTAATATTACATTTTTAATGATAAATTATTTTATTAAAATATTTTATATAAAATATAAAAGGACAACTAGATGAAAAAATGAAATATGTCAAAGAAATAAAAAGTTTGGGAATTTCTCAAGACAGTAGCATCTCAGGAGCTCAGTGCATTAAATGTTTAACAAAAGTATCAAATAAACATAAAAACACTTCATTGATATATTATTCAGCAAATTAAACACAAGTTTGCAGAATGGTGAAACACAAATGAAATTCTTCTAAAAGAACATTGGAAATCATTTCATGAAAAATCTTGAGAGCAAATTTTTTTTGAATTGGGCACTGTTGATAATATATAAATAAGAGCCATCACAAAATCAAGTTTTATTTGAGAAGCCATAACAATGTAATAAGGTTATAAGCTTACTAAGGCTGACAAAGATGCAGTGAGGTTGGGGTAAACAGAGATAATGGTGTCATTCAGAAAAAAAAAAAGGTGGGGGGGGGATTCATAGATTTAGTCTTATCCTCAGTGAAGTGGTTAGTACAACGATGAGATGTTACCTCAACATTAATAAGCATGGAAACAATAGTGATACTTACAATCTTGGTTTGATTCGAATTTATAATATCAGCTGGTAGAAATGGTCAGACATCACTGCAGAACTTTTAGTATCAATTATGATAGCATATTGTTGGATCAAGTGGCAGCAATACTAGCATCATGGCCAATTATTATCAGAGACCTCCAGGGGTTGAGGATTCATTGAGGAAGACTGTAGATTACCCACATTAAATAAGCACTTACTACTTGAACAGTCAAATTGTTTCACTCACTGCCCTTTAACACGTTCGCTGCCACAACTCTTTGGCATAGTTTGTTCCTGTACGCCAAGCAATTTCACTTCTTCAAGGTCAGTACAGTAATCGACATACGAGTATACTCATAACTGGCTTGTGTGGCTCATATACCAACTATGAGTATACTCATAGTTGGCAGCGAACGTGTTAAAAGAAAAATCCAGCTCTCCATTTTTCTCCTCTCTCTCCACCTTCCATATAACAAAAAATTTCATCATTTGATAATCTATAACATAAATTCAGAAGTTTATAGACCTCTATCATGTCACCCACCCCTCATCATCATCATCAAATTCCTGCCATGTACCCTCAAGGGGTGTACAGGATATGATAGTACTACATGAAAAAAATTACATCATTATTAATTTCCTATCTACAATTTTCCTCCAAATCAGTCTGTTACTTGTCAACACTCCAATATTATCAGATCTTATATTTCTATCGTCTAAAGCACTTTGTACCGTATCAATCCACCTATATCTTGGTCTTCCTCTCGGTCGTTTTCCTGCCAACCTGGCAGAGAACACTTGTTTTGCTAATCTTTCCTCGCCCATTCTATTTAAGAGACCATACCACCTGAGATTAGCTCTGCTAACGCATTCCTGGATGCTGACAATGTCAAGTTCTTTCCTAATATCCTCGTTTTTAATATGATACTGCCATTGATGCCATCTATCCACGCCTATAATCTTTCTCAGGACTCTCATATCTGCAGTCTCTAGTCTTTGGTCAAGTGTTTTACTTCTGACCCAGCTCTCAGATCCATAAGTTAAAACTGGTTTGAACACTGTCTTGTATACAGCTAATTTAGTGTTCCGACTAATTTCTCTCTTATTCCATATGAATTTATTCAATTGACTTCCCACCATACCAGCTTTGCTGATTCTGTTGTCTATTTCTATATTTAATTTACCATCTTCAGTAAAAATCGTGCCTAAATAGCTGAAATGTTTTACTTGTTCCACAGGTTCTCCATTCACAACACAGTTGACATTTTCAATGATTCTGCCTATTTTCATTGTCTTTGTCTTTTTATTGCTGACCTTCATACCATATCTATTACAAGAGCTATTCAATTTAGTCAGAGAATCTTGCAGACTTGTAGCGGATTTATTTAGAAGTATAACATCATCTGCATAAAGCAAAGAGCTGACATTAACATCTCCAATTTTCATATCATGTTTAATACCACTTTCCTTCATAATGTGATCCATATAGATAATGAATAACAGAGGGGATAATGTACATCCTTGTCTCACACCAGATTTAACATTAAACCATCTTCCTGTACTTCCTTCAATTCGAACTGCTGACTTACAACTCAAATAAAGACTAAGTATTGCTTGATATAATGTCCCATTGACACCATATAACTGCAGCGTATTGAATAGCTTCTCTCTTGGCACCTTGTCATATGACTTTTCCAGATCGACAAAACTTAAATACAGATCTTTGTTATATTCCCATGCTTTCTCGACTATTTGTCGTAAAGTGAAGATCTGATCCTGACAGCCTCTATTTCGCCTGAATCCAGCTTGTTCTTCACCAAGCTTTTCTTCCACAATTCTTCTCAACCGTTTCTCAAGTATACTTGCATAGATCTTGCCAGGAACACTAAGCAGGGAAATACCTCTGTAATTCTCACATGCAGTTTTATTTCCCTTTTTATATATGGGTACTATGAGAGCTCTACTCCAATCATCGGGAATTCGTCCCTCTGTCCAGGCTTTCTGAACTATGCAGTGCAGCCACTGTAAGACTCTTATACCACCATACTTCAGCATTTCTGGTCGAATATCATCTACTCCTGCTGCCTTTCCACATTTCAAGCCTTTGATGGCTTTTTCTACTTCAAGTATGGATATGTATTCCTGACTGCATGCCTGGTCAGTGTTTTTTACCACTGTGCTGTTATCACTGCTTGTTTCATTTAGCAGTTTTTCAAAGTAATTACTCCATACTTCAAGGATATCGTTTTCTCCCGTTTTCATGTCACCTTTATCATCTCTAATTCCTTTTATAGCACTCTTTCCTCCATTCATAAGCTTCTTCAACAACCTCCAGAATATTTTGCCACCTTCTTGATATTTATTTTCTATATTCTTGCCAAAGTCCTGCCATGACTTTTGTTTAGCTAGTTTTACAGAGTGTTTAGCATTCTTGCATTTGTCTCTATATTCTCTAAGAGCACAAGCTGACTTATTTGACAGGAACTTTTGGTATGCTTTCTTCTTTTCCTTCACTGCCTCTTTAACCTCCTGTGTCCACCAAGGAGTTCTGATTTTTTTATCCTTACAAACAACCTCACCACATGCCTCTCTGGCAGAATCAATCAATGTTTTCTTCAGAGTTTGCCACTGAATCTCCAAGGTTTGATTCCTGTTCTCAAACTCTTTCATTTTTCCTTCAATAATCTTTGTGTATTTTAGTCTACAGCTCACATCTGAGAGCTGCTCTACTTTTATTCGCTTTAAAACTTTCTTACATGTTATTCTTTTCAATATGAAATTCAATTTTATCCTGCTCAAGACTAAATAGCGATCACTTCCAATTTCAAATCCTCTGTACACTCTGGTGTCCTGCACCAGGGAGAAAACATCACTATCAACAATAACATAGTAAATGAGACTCTTCTTATTCCTTGCCTCTTCTCTCCATGTGAATTTGTGCACATTTTTATGTTGGAACCTGGTGTTAGTAATAACCAGTCCATGTCCTGAGCAGAAATCCAACAGATATTTGCCATTATTATTAGCTTTGCTCTTTTCTCCAAATTTTCCCAAAATATTTTTGTATGTCTCACAATCATTTCCTACTCTGCTATTTAGATCCCCAACAAGGACCAACTTTTCATTTTTCATTGTGTCAGTTGCTTTTTCTAAAGCCTCAAAAAATTCCTCCACTTCTACCTTAGTAGAACCTTCTGTGGGACCATAGGCACAAATAAGTCTCATTGTCCAGTTCCCCATTCTCATATTTGCCCACATTACTCTACTTGAGACTGACTGCCATTCAAGAAGATTAGCCTCGTATTTTGTGTTGAATACTATGGCTACTCCTTTTCCTTGATTGTCATTGCCTGAATATAACATTTTGTATTTATTGCTCAGAAAGATCTCACCAGTTTTGGTCTTTTTTGTTTCAGTCACCCCTATTATATCGATCTGGTACTTATCTAATTCCTCAGCTAGCTCCATTTCTTTGCCATTCAGGCTTCTTACGTTGATTGTACCGATCTTTAACTCTGGTGATGTTGAGTTGGGGTTTATTATCAGATTTGTTCCAGTAGCTGACTTTTCGCTGTTCGCCCTGGTTCCCTGGCGAAAACAACGGGGGCCTTGTTTAACCGGGCGACGCCCCAGCCGGCATGAACTTTTGTCATGTTGTACCATCATTCTATATTTTGGTTTAACCAATAAGAATACAATTTGGTCGGCTAAATCCCAAATTGCCAGCCCATCCTCGTCCGTTCAGTATCCAAGTAGATACCCAACAGGGTGCACCACGAGAAGGTGAGGATTGGACATTAGGTCAGAAGCCCTGGTCGGTTCTCCACATTCCTTTAAAGGCTATGTGGAGGTCTCCTCTCAGTTATACAGCTTTGACCCTTTACTTCTGTTTACTGTGTCTGCAGTCCATACTTTTAAAGACTTAATTTTAAATCTTTGTAATCTGCATTCCATAATTGTGATATCATCTTCATTGCACCCATTCTATAGCTTCTTTATTTCCTCTGAACCCAGGATAACAAATCTGTGCACCCGTGCTCTCTTGTAACAAAGCCTTGTAATGAGGCAAAATTGCTCCCTTGTCTTTAAATGGTAAGTTCATTCATTGGTTATATTCCAGTTTTCTCTAATTTATGCAACATCCTTTATGTGGTATTATATCAAATGTCTTTGCAAAGTTTAACAGTATCATGGTGTATCCATTACTTTCAGCCAACTCAGCAGTAACATTATTACAAAATATGAGCAAATTCTTAAAAAGTCATGTCACTTTAGTAAATCTATGTTTTGCAAACTATAGTTTGTCTGTAACAACCCACTTCTAGTAACCTTTACGTAAGTTCTTACCAACTTCACTAAAATCTCCAATACCACTCAGAGATAGGTCTGATGAAATTTTTACCATGAACAAGGGAACTATTCTCCTACATTCCATAGCTTCGTCAGTTTTAGTGATGCCCTTTGGTTTGAAATGATTCTCTGCTTTCAGGGATAGAAGCTGACTTACTTACTAGGAATGTTATGATTTATTGTTTTTATGGCTGCCTCTTTAACTTCTGAAACTACCATGAAGTTGTGTCTTTTCTTTGTTTGCAAATAACCTTGCCACAATGGTTGCATCTCTTTTAAGAGTTTACTACTATGACACCTATGTATCATTCTTGTTTCCAAACATATGATTTTATATGGGTCTACAGTTAACCTTCTGAATGGTACTCAGACACTTTTGCATTTTTCTTTTCAGTATGATATATATATATATTTTTATCCAGCTCAAACTAAAAGGTGATCGTTTTCTGTTTCAGATTTCTTGTATATTATATACTCTTGAATGAGCATGTGAAGATATCACATTCAAAAAGATTATCATGAGACTTATTTCTTGCACCCTTCTCTCTGTGGGAATTTGTTCATGTTATATTGGAACATGGTAGTATTGATTTAATGACTGGTTTGTGTCCAGAACAGAAATCCAGCAGGTGCTTACCATTATTGTTAGCTGTCCTTTTTTATAAATTTTCCCAAACATTTCAGCATGTCTGGTATTCATTTTCTATTTTGCTGTTTAAATCTCCAACATAAAATGAAGACCAGCTCTTCATTTTATTCTACGCGAATTGCCTGTTCTAACGACTGAAAATTTTTTCCACTTTCTTAGTAGACTAGAAAATTCCTTAGTAAAATCTTCAGTGAGACTTTAAGTTGAAATCACTTTTTCCCTATTTTGAAATGTGCCGACATAATGTACCCCACTTTGAATTACCTGCCCATCAAGAATTTATCTTCATGTTTAGTATTGCATACTATTGCTTCTCTTTCCTCTCTCCGATTACTGTTGTCTGAATATAATATATTATTTAACAGAGAAAAATGTGTTTCGTAAAAAGCTGATTTAGTCTTCTGTTTCTCAGTAATATTGATTATTTGATACAATATATTTTTAGTTCTTTATCCAGTTTGACTTGCATTGATGGTGCCTGTCTCCAGTTCCGCTGAATTCATGTGTTCTGCATTTTCATCCTCTGTCCTAATTCTCTGATGAAAACACTATGAACTTGTATATATCACTGAGGGAAAAGATATTGATTATGAAGATGTTTATTTTAATGAATGAAGTGGTCTTGTTCTGTTTTGAGCAATGTTTTAACTTTAAAAAAAAAAACATACATTAATTTTATGGTTAACTAATAGTAATAGCCTGTGCATCACCATTTATTCCCAAAAGGGAAAGTTGACTATATTATATAATTTGTTTGTTATGGCAAGTCTCATATTGTCTTATATAACAGGGTTTGATCTAGCACTTATATATCATCCCCATATACACAATGTCACAAGACCCATTATATGGCTGTAGTCTTGTTTGGAGGAGGGGGGAGAGTGGTTAAATAGAAAAGGAAGTTCTTGTATATGTTTCTTGAAGAGCTAATAGTTGTAATTATTGGGAAAATAGTATGGGAAGCCTATTCCAAAAAACAGGGATGTATTAAATGGAGTAAAGGAATAAGATGGTTCGATGAGTTTGAATCTGAACTGTATATGGGTAGTGTACATTTCAGTGGGATGGCATCTGTTTCAAATATCTGGATGAAATCATTGAGAGAGAGCTTTATCTATTAAGCGGTTATCTTTCTCCATGAGGTTTCAAGTGCACCTCTTCAAATCTGAGAACAATATTCTAAGGTCAGACACATTTGAGATTTATGAGTTGCCAGAGATGAGCAGAAAAGAAATATTGTTCTGAACAACAACAACAAAAAAAAAGGAATGCCAAACTTTTTGGATACTGAAGGCTATGGACATGTTTGTGCCATGATAGGTTAGATGTGAATGTCAACCCAGGAAGAGATAAATGATCTTGGTTTGCAATCAAAATATTGTCAGAAGTGAGAAAGAATAAAAAATGGGCTTCTCCTTTTTTTTTTTTTTTTTTTTTTTCGAGACAGATGAGATTTGTATTTTGGTGGCATTAAATGTCACCAGGTTATCTCAAACCACTTGATAATAGCATGGAGATCTGCATTTAACACATTGATCAAAAAAGATCTTGAAGCCTGGATGTTTTATTAAGGAAGAAGAGAAATGGAGAGCTCTGTCATCTACAAAGTTGTCAGTCTGATTGGATGTCAGCGATGATCATTGCTATATAGGAGAAAGAGTGTAGGTGGAAGCAAATGAGCCCTAGGGTACTCCAGCATTGATCTAAAAAATCTGATTGAAAAACTGTCTACCATTATGCACAATGAGTAACTGAAGAAGAATCTGGCAGTCTTCTCACAGAAGTTAAAAGAAATGCCATAAGAAGGTAGCTTGTTAAGTAGGCCACAATATCTGACTCAGTCAATTGCCTGGGAAATATTTAAAGCAGCCATCAGAGTGTCTTCAATATTTTCCATGGCTTGTGTGCAAAGGTGAGCCTGGGGGGGGGGGACTCTTCATCAGGCTTATCTGTGTGGGGTGCATAAACTAACACAATTGATATCCTGTTGTTAATGGGATTATAATCAAGAAGGGCTCTTGTCTGAACTCTCTTCAGTATCACAGCTACCCAATGATGCTTTGAGTCAGCTTCTGAATAAATAACTAACTTACCATCCTGTCTTTTGAAGTGAGCTTCGATCTGGTCTCTCTGTATTTCCCATGATGTCAAGTTTATACCTCTCCATCTCTTTACAGACAATATCAGGAGTGCCCATTTGTAGACCCTGTACATTCCATGTGCCTATGTAGAACCCCACCCCTCCTCCAAGATTAACTTCCATACCTTATGTGTTCCTCATTTACAATATCACTGACTTTTGTTAGTGACTGCAATATACTTCTTGAATATGACCCTCTGTATAAGCCCTAAGCACAGCTGTGATTATTCTGCATGACAACTGATGCAGCCAGAGATGTATTATAAGATTTTGGAATGAAGTCACTGTAAGAAAAAAAAAAAAAAGTGGTAGGGTTGCTGGGACCCTTTCCACATATCTTAAAGTTTTTGTTCTCAGTTCATCTCACATTGGCCAGGTGGGTTAGGATTTCAGACTCCATTGCATAAGACGAAATGAAATAGCAAAGCACGAGGGTTCGCTCCTATACCTTGAATACTCTAATAGCATTGGGGGGGGGGGAAGCAAGAAAAAAGAAAGGGTAAGGACCAGTCTATAGATAATATAACAGATATATATTACATGAAGTAAGGCATTGTCCAGCATCAGGTACGTTGGGTTTGCCACTCCCATATGCAGAGGGATTCAGTATTATATCATTTATTGATGGGTTAGGAGTCTTTTTGAGGTTGAAATCTGTATAACTGCTAGGACACCTTCATATGACTACACATGCAGCTATTTACATATAAAGTACTTGCTTTACAACTGTAGTTTCTTGCATGTAATTAAGCTTCTTGTTAATGTGTCTGATACTCTCCTAGTTAAGATTTGCCTAATAATTAGGTTATCCTTGGGTGCAAAATGAACAGGGATAGGCTGACTGACACTTGAGACTTAGCTGACTAAATGTTATTGCATCATGTGTAGTAAAAACACTGAACTTAAACAAGAGGTCTCAAAATTAATGAGTAATAATTTCAGAATTTAATGGGAATTACAAAGTAAATGAAAGACTATTTAAAATAGAGCAGTGTGAGGCAATTTCATAATGGAAAATTGAACAGTGAAACAGTGTGCTGTGATTTCACAGAATGTTCACATTGGAAAGAAATATAAGAAGTGTACAGCTGATATATATTGCTATCTGTCAGGTGGCATGTTTGATGGTAGGACTGTGTTTGAAGAGCTCCGAGAGATAAGTTACATATTTAAAAAATAGCATTATTAGTTTAAAGGTTATGCTGGAATTAGAGTATATTGCAGAGTTAATTAGTTTAGCTTAAAAAGTTGGTTTTAAATTTTTAAATAGTGTTAATTTAGATACGGTAAGATAGTAGCGCATTGCACCAGTGCGAAGTAGAGCAATGTCGTCCAAATTGCCGTCATTGTTTAAAGAATTTAATCAAAGGGAGTTCGTCCAGTGTAAGGTCTGCAGAATGTATGCTTTGCCGAGAGTGGCTGGAGTTTGGTTTGAGAGCGTTGGTGGTGGGAAAGTGTCATGAAAGCGAAGATCTAAAGTGTGTCTCGGGTTGCGAGATTGACATAGCGGATGAAAGTTACAATGTGGTAGAAAATTGTGATGCAATACCAGATAGCATTGAGAGTGAGTTTAAAAGTGATACAGTTGAAAGTGAGAGTAAAAGTCTAGAGCGAGAGAATTGTTTGACTGATATAAAAAAAATGAAGAGTTAGCTGCAATGAGGGGATAGCTCGATGGCACAGAGTGATACATATGGCGAAGCTGCAGCTAGAGTGATTACAAAAATGTCTACCAAGTGGATAAGCTAACAGAAAGAAGCAAGTGTGAGATAAGAAAAATGAGAACATGATCAGGAGTGAAAGAAAAATTAGGCAGCGAGTGTTATATGGCGATCCAGTAGTAAAAGGTGTAGTAGATGATAGTTTGACAAAATCGTGCTTTCCTGGTGGGAAAATTAATGATGTAAGTGAGGCTATTAAAGCACAGAAACATAGGGTGAAAGAAATGATTGTAGTGGCTGGAACGAATGATTTTGAAAGGTTAAAAGTTTGCTATGAGAGAAGACTTGAGAGTTAAAATAGTGAGTCTGTTGCCACTGTATAACAGAGTAGAGTTGAGAAGGAGGGGCCATAATTGCCAATGACTCTGTGCATAGGTTATGCAGGAGAAGTGGTGTGTAGTTTGTGAATGTGTGGACTGAGTTTGACGGGCAAAAGGACTTATACAAGAGGGATGGTTTGCATCTGAATGGATTTGGTGTACAAAGACTGGAAAAATTGTTGCTGAATGAAGTGAATGTGCAGAATCATGGAAACTAGAGCTTTTAGGGGGAGGGCTGTTGAGCGGATATGCAGACATCAGTGAGGCAGTTGAGTGTCAGAATGTGTATAATATTTCTGAGTTAGTACGAAGGATAACATACCAGAATGAGATAGTTAGTATAAGGCATCAAGATAGGTGTGGGACTAGAGGACTTTTGCACTTTATGTGCACTAATGCCAAGAGTAATTGGAACAGGGAGGAGGAAGGAGGAATTTTTGGCCTTTTGACTCTTCCTGGCTACAAGTAATTGGCATTAGTGAGACATGGCTAACAGAAGATGATATAGTTAGTGGGATAAAATGTGAAGGGTATAGTAAATGTCAGGAAGAGTGTTATTGATGATAGCCGATGAACTGCAGCCAAAGAGAATAGAGGATCAACTGCAGGATAGTGAAAATATCACATTTGAGGCTATCTGGGGTGAGATTGAGGCGAGAAAAACAAAATGCAGTCATCCCTCGACTTACATCGTGGTTTCGTTCCATCTGGCAGGACGTAATTTAATACTTTAAATCAACAGACTTTTAGGGGTTAGGGACTTAGCAGTAATAAGTATAATGCCATTTTAATTTTTAAATCTTATTATAAAACTGTACTGTGCGTTACTGGAGAATAATCAGCCAAAACTTCCTCCACAATCACATCTTCATTACCTTCCCTATGTGAAGGACCAGGCTGCGGCATGTAACTTTTATTATTATTATTATGAACATGTCCAATGTGCTTTGCTTATTCCTCTTCTTCTTTTCATCATAAATTTGTTTATAGCAAGCAAACGCATCATGTACACGTACTTTCCTTTCTACTAAAAAGTAGTGTTCAACATTTGGGTCCATGTCTTCAACCATTTTGAGAATATCGCTAACTGCAGAGAATATTTTTGCAAGGCCCTTCACTGTAAATTGTTTAACTACCTCTCCTTGTTTCTCTTTTTCCTCTTCTGCAACACGTTGTTCCTCCAGTTCCACCAATTCTTTGTTGGTCAATTCTTCAAAGGCATTTTCTATGAGTTGAATTATGTTGTGATCATTCACTTCAAGATTCAGATTGTTTGCTAGTCCCACTGTTTCTTCACTCAGTTTACAAAGGTCTTCATTTTTTTTTCAAAACTTCCAAAATCATGCACAAACCTTTTTAATGTCTTTTTCCATATGCTACTCATACATTGAGAGATCACTTTGTCCCAAACTACAGCAATATTTTTAATACTATGAAAAATATTGAATGCTTTCAGAATTGCATGAGTCTGGTCATTTCCTTCAGTAGCAGAAATTGTTTGTGAAAAAGTTCTCTGTAGATAATAAGCCTTAAACACTACAAGAACTCCTTGATTCATTGGTTGGATTAATGAAGTAGTATTTGGAGGGAGAAACATGACCTTGAACTTGGTGAAGATCACCAATATAAGATGGATGACCTGAAACATTATCTAGAATTAATAAAATTTTAAATTCTACATTTTCTTTCACATAGTAGCTTGCCATTTCACTCACATTACAGTTAATTAAGGCATCCGCAAACAATTTTTGAGTCATCCATGGCTTCTTATATCTCTGCTAATGAACTGGAAGAGTATACATCCTAATGTTTTTCAAGAATCGAGGATTCTTACTGTGCCATATCACAAATGGTTTCAGTTTATATCAGCCACATCACCTACTAACAGAATCAATCATAACATGGTCTTTAAGAGCTTTGAAACCAGACATAGATTTTAGCATATTGTGGATGAATTGTCCGCTCATGCATTTTTTCCAAAACAAGGAGGTCTCATCCATATTAAATAATTTCCCTTCATAATAATTTTATCCAATTTCGTCACAAATTCCTTTTCATTCTTCTCATCAGCACTTTCAGATTCACCATACATTTCTACATTATGCAGTGTAAAACACTGCTTGAATCTCATGAGCCAACCAGAAGAAGCGTTGAATTCATAGTTGTAATCAGATCCTGCTCTCTCCTTCAACATGTTGAAGAGATTTAGTGCCTTAGTAGTTATGGTCATAGTGCTAAGAGGTATGCGCTTTTGGTTCAGGTCTCCTCTATGAATGAATCACCTATAGGGCCTTGTCGTTGCTTCGTCACTATCATTGAACTTGCAACTTCGTTTCATGATCAATTGCTAGTCTCTTTTTCTGAGATTCTTCACTACGTTTTTTAATTGGGCATGTAGGGGCCATGTTGCACAAAACATAGCGAAATATATAACGATAAATACACAAATAACCTATTTTTTAAACACAAAATCAACAGAGAAACTGTTGAAGCCACGTACCGACTGCCGAGGGTCGTTACCACTGAATGCACAGTTGTCACTGTATTTTTGCTAAATAGAAACCTTTTTACTTTACACTCGCTTGCATCTTGTTCGAAAGTATAGTCGAAAATGTTAATTATTCCATTATGGGATCACGGACATCACTTGAATAAACGTAAGACAAGGGATGACTATGTACAGTTGAGTGCTGCTATAGACCAAGTGATGGAATAGATGATGGAGATAGAATGCATAGGCAAATAGATTCAATGAGTGGAGGACAGATAATTATTATGGGAGATTTCAACTATGTAACATTGATTGGAAGGAGGAGAGGACACATGGGAGGAAGGAAATGGATTAAATGCAGTTACTAAGGGATAACTATATGAGAAAGCATGTAATGGAATATACTAGGGGTTCAAGAGTGCTCGATCTAATAATTGCATCTGAGAATTTGACTATAACGAATATAACCACATTGCCACCGATTGTTAAGAGTGATCATAAGGTTTTGACCTTGAAGGTGGCTAAATGTGTAGAATTTTCAATTAAGACAGGGTATACGTGGAATTACCGGGCTGGTAAGTATACAAGCTTAGGAAGTTGCTTGGATCAGTGCCATGGTATGTAAAACTGCAAGGGTCTTGCAGTTGTCGTTAGTGCATGCAAAGTGGGAAAGGAGTGTTTGAAGAAGATATTGGCTGACTATAATAAATCTACTTTAATCCTTTATCCAACTATGAGCAAACAAAGTTTGCGCCTGAAAATATCTTTAGGACTGGGGTAAGGTAGTACAACACCGGGCAAATTGTAGCAAAAATGTACCAAGCTAACATCACTGCTATCTCAGTATCTCCCATAATCCAAAACACATCTCCTTGTGGATTTGTATAATGTTATGCATTTAGGGAAGGGCCACTACCCAGAACTAGTTTCGACCTTTATTGAGGTCTCTTCAGTGGGAGCCAGGCCCAGAGGTGGAGATACCAGGCAGAAGCAATGGCAGGTCATCTTTACCTATAGGAATTTCCAAACAGTGTGCCACCTTTTTTATTAAATTACTCTGGATTTAGAGAAAGATGTTGAAAGTTTATTTTTCACTTGGTTAGACTATAATAAATTTAGTTTAATCCTTTATCCAAGTGTGAGCAAACAAAGTTTGCACCTGAAAATATGTTCAGGATTGGGGTAAGGTAGTACAACACTGGGCAACTTGTTGCAAGGGTGGACCAAGCTAACATCACTCCTATCTCAGTATCTCCCATAATGCAAAACACATCGCCTTTAATAATCAGGGGTAATTTAATAAAAAAAGAAAAGGTGGCACACCATTTGGCAACTTCTATAGGTAAAGATGACCTGCCATTGCTTCTGCCTGGCTCCCACTGAAGAGACCTCAATAAAGGTCAAAACTAATCTGGGTAGTGGACCTTCCCTTAATGCATAACATTATGCATATCTGCAAGGAGATGTGTTTTGCATTATGGGGGAAACTGAGATAGGAGTGATATTAACTTGGTCCACCTTTGCTACAAGTTGCCTGGTGTTGTACTACCTTACCCCAATCCTGAACATATTTTCAGGTGCAAACTTTGTTTGCTCACACTTGGATAAAGGATTAAACTAAATTTATTATAGTCTAACCAAGTGAAAAATAAACTTTCAACATCTTTCTTTAAATCCAGAGTAATTTAATAAAATAGGTGGCACACCGTTTGGCAACTCCTATAGGTAAAGATGACTTGCCATTGCTTCTGCCTGGTATCTCCACCTCTGGGCCTGGCTTCCACTGAAGAGACCTCAATAAAGGTTGAAACTAGTCTGGATAGTGGCCCTTCCCTTAATGCATAACATTATACATATATCAGCAAGGAGATGTGTTTTGTATTATGGGAGATACTGAGATAGGAGGGATGTTGGCTTGGTTCACCTTTGCTACGAGTTGCCCGGTGTTGTACTACCTTACCCCATTCCTGAAGATAATTTCAGGCACAAACTTTGTTTGCTCTCACTTGGATAAAGGATTAAACTAAATTTATTATGGTCTAACCAAGTGAAAAATAAACTTTCAACATAATGGCTGACTGCATACCTCATGTCCAGAGAGTAAATCATGTGAAAGTTAAATTAATGAATAACACCATTAAGCTTGAGCTGCAAAAAAAAAGAAACAATTGTGGAGGGAATTTAAAAAGAAAGGTGACCTGCAGGCACACAAACAGTACAAATCACAAGCCATAAGGGTAACTAGTGTGGTAAGAAAAGCAAAAAGCAGATTATGAAGGAAATTAGCAACGCAAGCTAAAGAGAATCCCAAACAGTTCTTTTGTTATGCTGCAGGTAAAAGAAAAAGTGTATATGGCAGAATGATGTTAAGGAATGCTGATGTTAGGGTGGCAACTGAATCATTCAAAATAGTCGAATTAATAAGCAAACACTTTGCAAGAATATATCATCCGAGTGATGATATTCCAGGAATTATGGTTTAAGCCATTGGTACAATACCACTGTACCAATGGCTTAAACGGGAATGGAGGGGAATAGTATATTACAGAACCTTAATGTGAATACATCTGTGGGATTGGATGGTATACCAGCTCAAGTCTTATGTGAAGCGGCAAAGGAATAGTCATTGACCTCGACCACATTGTTCAATCTAAGTCTCAGCTCTGGGTTAGTCCCGAGGTGGAAAGAGGAGAAAATAGTTGCATTGCATAAAGGAGGCTCTAAGACTGCTGTGGCAAATTACCAACCGATATCAGGAGTCATTGTGAAGGTTTTGGAGAAATTAGTTGAGAGCAAAATAGAGGAATGGATAGAGATGGAAATGGGATACTCTTTGGAGGGGGGGGGGGCATAGTTTTTTGAAGGGTAGGTCATGCCTCAGTACCTTGCTCAAGTTTTATAATACAGTGATGGCTGAACTGGATAAGGGGAATGGATTTACAGTGATATTGCTAGACTTTGCTAAGACCTTTGACAGGATACCAATATTAATATGATATTGGTATCCTGTCAAAGGCCTTAGCAAAGTCCAGCAATATCACTGTACCAATGACATTGCCACCAATACCAATGTGATATTAATAGACTAGAAATGAACCTCAGTTCAACAGTGCAGATCATTCCAAGGAGCTGATATTGATTTGGACCACAGCTTAGTGATTGCGAATATAAAACTGAAACCGAAATACAAGGGAAAGTTCCAAAAAGCTAGAGACATCTCAAAACTAAATGAAGACAGGCTAAGAACAGCATATAATAACATATTGGAAACTAAGCTTAAGACCCCAAGTGAAAAACAAAATATAAATACAAGAGCAGAACAACTGACTACAGTGCTGAAAAAAGCAGTAGAGGAAGTAATTCCCGAAAGAGAAAATCAACAAGAAACGGATAACTCAGGAAACCCATAAATTGGTCGAAGAGAAAAGAGAACTGAAACTTAAAAGAAATAATTCAGAGACAGCAGATGAGTTATACCGTCAAAAATGCAATGAAGTACGTAAAGCAGCAAGATCTGATAAAGCCAAATGGTTGGAGGACCAGTGCAAAGACATTGAACAAAGATATGGAGAACACAAAACTAGAGAGATTTACAAACTTATAAGAAATGTCAATAGGAAGTGGCAAACAAGATCAGTAGCAGTCAAAGATAAAGATGGTAAAGTATTGATGGACAAGATATTGCAGTGAACTATATATACATCAGCTAAATAATACTGCAACAGAAGTAATCAAAGAACTAAAAGCAATCTCTCTACCAGCAGAGATCTTTGAAAATTACATCTTGGAAGAGGAGGTGAATAAGGCTATAAAACATCTCAAGAACAACAAAAGTCCTGGAGATGACAACATAATAGGCGAGACTAAAATATGGGGGAGAATCAGTTGTAAAAGAAATGCATAAGCTATAATGAAATATGGAGATCAGGGTATGCCCCAATTAGTGGAAAAAATCGGTCTTGGTTGTTCTTCATAAGAAAGGCAGTGCTTTAGAATGCACCAATTACAGAACCATTGCATAAATGAGTCATCTTGGCAAAGTGCTGATGAAAATTCTTACAGAACGCCTGAAAGTTCATGTGGAGGCACATCTTCCTGATGACCAAGCCGGATTTCGAAATGATCGAAGTACAGTGCAACAAATACTCGCACTAAGACTAATAGCAGAGAAAGCTCGAAGAAAGAACAAAAAGATATACTGCTGTTTCATGGACTTCCAAAAAGCATTTGATAATATTGACCAAAATATAACATGAGCTGTCTTGGAATCCTATGGTGTGGACAATAAATTGATCTGCCTGCTGAAATATATCAACAGCCAGGCACAAGCAAAAATCATGATAGCAAGTGCGACTGGAGATTGGTTTGCCACTAGTCAAGACACAAGACAACTGGACCAAATATCACCAATCATCTTCATCACACATCTGGGAAGAACACTAGATAAGATTAAAGAAGAAGGTGGAGGCATTTCAATAAATGGCATGAGAATAAACTACCTCTGCTTTGCAAATGACATCATCTTGATTGAAGAAGACTCACCAAGGCTGGAAGGGACATTGCAAACACTATACACAAAAGGAAAAAGATATGGACTAAATGTCAACTTTGAAAAAACTAAAACAATGATATTTGGATAACAGGAGTTACTGAACAGAGTTACTATAAACAGATTTCAACTGGAAAATGTGAAACACTTCACATATCTTGGATGCCACATGACGCATGACTTGGACCCCAAAAAAGAGATAAAAATTAGGATAGCTAGAGCAACAACTATTTCAGAAGCCATTGACAAAATATGGAAGAGCTGAGTTATGAAGATGCAAACTAAACTGTGCATTGTAGAAATCTCTTCAGCAGCATGCTCTATGGATGTGAGGCCAGGGTACTCCTGAGAGAATCTGATAGGAGGATATTAGCATTTGAGAGGAAGTGCTATAGAAAGATCTTGAGAATAAGCTGGATCCAGAAAGTGAACAGTGAGGAAATCTACAGACGAATAAAACCGAAAGAAAACCTGATCCAGAAAATAATCAAAAGGAAACTACATCTATTTGGCCATATATGTAGAATGAATGATGGGAGGAAAATAAAAATGCTGCTGTTTGGGATGATTGAAGGAAAGAACAAAAAAAGGAAGACCAAACAGAGAATGGAGCGATGACATTGTCAAATGGTGTGGAAACTCTATACACAAACTGAGTCATCTTGCACAAAATAGAATGCAATGGAAGAATCATATCAAGATGGCATCAGACACTTACAGGCATTGGACCCATGGTTGTTGATGATGAATTAGAGCATTATGAAACCAAGAAGTGGAGAAGCCATACATCAAAACCATCAAATCAGCTTATGGAAATACAGATAGGTATAAGACAGGTTGACACAATATCTCCAAAATTGTTCCCAGCATGCCTAGAAGAAATATTCAAACTTCTTGACTGGGAAAGGAAAGTGCAACACAGTTTAGTATAGAAAGAAGTATGCTTGGTATCATAAGACTGGATCACAAAATGAATATGTGGATAAGCATTCAAACCAAAGTCTGACATCATAGGAAGAATGAAACATTGTCTGAAGATAAATGGTAGATATTTAAGCCATTTATGCTTTACGGAGACATCTTGCACAAAGATAACAATATCTTTGTGCAAGATGAAGAAGAACAAAGATGACAATATCTTTACTTCAACTGCACACGAATTACAGACTAACTATCCATGAACTTCAAAACAGCTGGCCTAAAGATATAAACCTAAAGAAGACCTGTGTTATGTTCAATAGCTATGTCCAACCAGAAATAATAAAAATCAATAATGATGAAATTAATCAAGTAGATCATTACATATACTTAGGACAACAGATAACAATGGAACTAAATGGACAAAATTAAAAAATGCATGATGCTTGGGTTGGTAGCACTTAAAAAATTACAGTCGGTATTCAAAAGCCAATTTCCGTTATGCCTGAAGAGAAAAGTGTTTAACCAATGTATTCTTCCTATATTGACATATGACTCTCGAATATGGACACTAAACGCAAAGGAAATTAAAAACCACACTATTTAGCATGGAAAGAAGTATGCTTGGTATCACAAAATGAATATGTGGATAAGAAATCAAACCAAAGTCTCTGACACCGTAGGAAGAGTGAAACATTTGAAGTGGCAATGGGCTGGGCATATTGTTCCAAGACAAGATAAACAATGAATAAAGGAAGTACTGGATTGAATTCCACAAGAGGAAAAATGACCACAATGCCAACCTAAATCACAGTGTATTGATGATATCAGATTTACAGGAGAGCCATGGACAGACAGTTTTGGAGTAAACTTGGAGTGACCTTCATCCAGCAATGGATTGACAATGGCTGATGGTTATATATATATATATATATATATATGGGAATAAATTTTTAACTTGGGTATATTGTATATTAGGATAACCAAGCAATTTTATATGCTTGGTTATTTTAGCTCCTAATCCCAAGTGTGCAAACAATTAAGTTTGCGCCTGAAACAAAGTTCAAGTCTAAAGATGGTACAACACCAGGGCAGCTCATTGTAAAGGTGGTTAAAGCTTTGATCACTATTCTTAGTATTTTCCCATAATGTAAAGCACATCTCACTAGAAGATGTATACTGCAATGCATTATGGGTGGGGTCACTACCCAGACCGGTTTCGACCTTTTTTGAGGTCTCCTCAGTGAGTAGCTAGACCCTAAATACCAAGGTTTTAGTAATACAAAGCCTTATCAACTTTAATTATATAAGTTGCAACAAGGTGTATTAAGTTTTAATAAAAATCTCTGGAGGAGATATTGATGGGAATAAATTTTTAACTTGGGTATATTGTATATTAGGATAACCAAGCAATTTTATATGCTTGGTTATTTTAGCTCCTAATCCCAAGTGTGCAAACAATTAAGTTTGCGCCTGAAACAAAGTTCAAGTCTAAAGATGGTACAACACCAGGGCAGCTCATTGTAAAGGTGGTTAAAGCTTTGATCACTATTCTTAGTATTTTCCCATAATGTAAAGCACATCTCACTAGAAGATGTATACTGCAATGCATTATGGGTGGGGTCACTACCCAGACCGGTTTCGACCTTTTTTGAGGTCTCCTCAGTGAGTAGCTAGACCCTAAATACCAAGGTTTTAGTAATACAAAGCCTTATCAACTTTAATTATATAAGTTGCAACAAGGTGTATTAAGTTTTAATAAAAATCTCTGGAGGAGATATTGATGGGAATAAATTTTTAACTTGGGTATATTGTATATTAGGATAACCAAGCAATTTTATAATTTAGGGTCTAGCTACTCACTGAGGAGACCTCAAAAAAGGTCGAAACCGGTCTGGGTAGTGACCCCACCCATAATGCATTGCAGTATACATCTTCTAGTGAGATGTGCTTTACATTATGGGAAAATACTAAGAATAGTGATCAAAGCTTTAACCACCTTTACAATGAGCTGCCCTGGTGTTGTACCATCTTTAGACTTGAACTTTGTTTCAGGCGCAAACTTAATTGTTTGCACACTTGGGATTAGGAGCTAAAATAACCAAGCATATAAAATTGCTTGGTTATCCTAATATATATATATATATATATATATATATAATATTTTTACTTACTGAAATACAGAGACTCCTAAAATTTATAGGCTATCTAAATATTATATAAGGATTCCTTCTCAGCTATCTTGTGATCAAATGAGTATTGGTTAGACCTGTTACTCTGGAGTGCAGAGGATTCCTTACATTTCTGCTGTTTCACAATGGGAAAAACTAGTAATCACCATTTATTAATATTGAACAGAAATCTCAGCCTATAATGAACTTCTCCTGTAATAATAAAAAGTGAACTTCATCTTCTCTCAAGTCATGGAACATGCCAATTGATGGGAGCTTACACTTAATAGACTCTTGTACTGTCGAAAGCCAATTGTAGAAAAATTGTTGAAAGAAAACTAATGATATCCACATGTGCAATTACAAGGCCTCCAAATGAATTTGGAGAATCGATGATTAATCTTTGTAACTTAATGGTTACATTGTAGTTAATTATGATGTTCAATATAACAGGATCTGATTAAGCTTGATTCTAAGGTAAGCTAACACTTAACTTTGGCTACCTTTCGTTTCACTGCATGAAGCCAACTGGAATTCTCCATTCTCTCTTTAGCTAATCATTTAAAGTTTCGCTGAATACATTAAAAAATTATTACCACTTTGTTTTAGCTTTTTTTCAGAAACAACCATAAGCATATATTTTTATACTTTTGCCTCACATGTTATGTCTGTCGAAAGTTGTCACAGCTGCATGTTATCATCTAAACAGCACAGTTGTTAATGGGAAAGAATGCTTTGTGAAGCATGTATAGTGAGGGACTGTAATGAACATTTCTTTGTTTTCTTTATAGATTCAGCATTCATGCTGTCTAGTGAACCATCGTATTCAGTTTGTTAAAAACAAACTGCTGTAATGTTTTGCCACTATAGTCACTATCACTTAGAATCTATACTTAATGACAGTGAAGGATAGATTTAATGGGACTATATAATAATGCTCACAGTGTAAATGTATACTTCAGGAGATTTTAACTGTCAGATTTTTGGAAAAGACAATGTATACTAAAATATTAATTAAAGAACTTTAATTAATACTTCCTATATATTGGTAATATTACATTCCCATCTTCAGGAATAACAAAATAATGATATGTGCATGTAGGCACTAACACTAAGCAAATATGGCTGAAGAAAACAACTGAAGTCGGTCCTAAAGGTGCCTCCAGTGGGCTAAATTGGGGTGTATTGGCTGTTGGGCTGTGTTCTTAGAATTCCAGCTTACCATATTTGGGGCAGTCTCACGTATCCAAATTTGTTGAGATTTGGGGAGTTTTTTTAGAGCTGAGGCTGATTCCAGGAATAATCTCATATTTATACTTGCTGCAGTGTAGTAAAGTGGCTTTCTTCCAGCATATTTTGTGGCGAGTGTTCAAAGCATGGTGAGCAAGTCTTGATTGGCTGTATTGGTGGAACCAGATATAGTCCTTATGTTCAGATATCCTGATATTAGCTCCCATGGTGGATTGATGAGATCCTGATATCATCAATCCACCTTGATTTAGGTCAGCGTTATGGTCATTTTTCCTCTCATGGAATCCAATCCAGCACTTCTTCTGTCCTGCCTGTTTGGCCGTAGTAGGACAATTTGCAACTGCAAGGGACCTGGTATACTCCAGGTAGGTTTAGGGGAAGTGGCTGTTCTTTGGTGGAACAGATAAGAGATGCCAATTTTTTATATGGTTTGTAACAGGTTGTCAGATCATATTTTTTTTTTTAGGATTTTTGTTAGCTTTTCAGAAGTACCCAGAATAGGAATGGTGATAGATTTAGAGTAATCTCTATTATGGAGGGGGGTGGGGGGGGGTAGATTGTTTTAATATTGGGGGGGAGGCATTGTAGCCATTGGCTACAAAGATCTTAAGAATATAGTTAAGTTCACTATTTAGGGCATTGTTATCTTAACTGATTAATTTTGCCTTATATAGGGATTTTATAATCCTGTATTGTTTTTTTTTTGGGGGGGGGGGGGAATTGCTGGTGAATGTATCTACCTGTATGTGTAGGTTTTCTGTAAACAGAGAATGCCAGGGATCCATCAGACCGGCATGTAATTAGAGTGTCTAGGAAAGGGAGATTTTTATTGTTTTCCTTTTCCAAGATAAACTAGATCCTAGGGTGTTGATTGTTTAAGTGTGTTAAGAAGTTGTGGCCATGCAGCCAAATAGCAAACATATCATCTACATAGCTTAGCCTACCTTTCGTTTGTTATGAAATTTACAGATGCTCCACAAAGAGGTTGGCCAGGGGTGGAGAGAGTGGAGAACCCATGGCTGTTTCCTCTATCTGTTTGTAGAATTTTCTTTGCCAAACAAAATATCCTGAGTTCATGGTGAACTGAAATAGGGCTGAGATATTGGGAAGAAATTTGGCTTGGATGAGGTCCAAGTTATCTTTGAGTGGAACATTGGTGAATAAGGAGGAGACATCAAAATTGACCACTATGTCAGTGTGTTGGAGTGAGAGGTTTTCTATACTGGCTTTAAAGTGGGCTGAATTTTTTTTGTGTGAAGGTGTGTTGCCAGTATATTGTCATCAGGAAATTTTAGTAGTTACTAAGTGATATTGCCAGTAGAAATTCTTGATATCTTGATATTTAAATAAATTTATCAAAATCTAAGTGGTTAAAGTGCGTACTTTCCAACAGGCTGCATATTTGAATCTTGGTGTGAGCATTGGTATTTGTGAATGTCTTGAGGTGCAGGATGAACTTTATCCCCCATTGAGAGGTAACCACCCTAATTATTAGAGGTTAGAAGTTGTTTCAGAAAGATATGTGTTAGTTTCTAGAGTATGGTTTCCAGATCAGGTAAAAAAATTAATAATTAATGAATAAATAAAAACTTAGCCTGGCCACGGGTTTACAAATTTTGTAGGTAGAATTCAAATTGGAAAAATAAAAATATATATATATATATATATATATCTATATATATGTATATCATCATCATCCATTGTCGATTCACTGTTGGTTGAAAGCCTTTCCAAGATTACTCCAAAACTGTCTGTCCATGGCTCTCCTTTTCCAAGTCATTTCTGCAAATTTGATGGTATCATTAATCCACCGTGATTTAGGTCAGCGTCGTGGTCGTTTTTCCTCTCTTGGAATTCAATCCAATACTTCTCTTGTCTATCGTTATTCTTGTCTTGGAGCAATTCCCCCAGTAGAGATGTTTCTTGTATGTGTAGGTTTTGAAATGAATTGCTGCTGTGGCATTGGTGTATGCTGATTCGATGGTCCTGATGTATGGCTCGAAAATCGAGAAAACGAGAAAACATTTTCTCGATGTATGGCATCGAGAAAACGACTACAGCACAGCTGAAGTAAATAGTTTTGCTAAAAGTTTGTAGATTATTTCTCCACCTGTTTTTAGAAGTTCATCTATAACTCTATCCTCACCTGCAGCTTTCCCATTTTGCAAGCTTTGGATGCTCCACATACCTTCTTCTGGTAGAATCTTGGTACTTCAGCTGTGCTGTAGTTGTTTTCTTAATTTAATTCATCATCCTGATATAATATCGAGTAAAATTCTTCAACTCTTTTTGCTATAGCATATCTATCTCTGGTGACGGTCCCGTCTTGTAGTTTGACTGCAACCATCTGTTTGTTGCTGTTCATTAATTGCTGTTTGGCTTTTTTGAGACTATGGTTGTTTTCAATTGTTTGTTGTATGAATTTACAATTGAATTTTCTTATTTCTTCTGTGATACGTTTTCTGATTGTTTTACACAATTCCATGTATTCAATTTTATTCTGTAGGTTAATTCATTTCTTCATAAGCTGTTTTGTTTCTTCAGAAATTTTGTCTTGTTTCTGTTCTGTGGTACCAGCTATTTCAAGTGAGCATTGTAAAAGGTTTTGGATAATAATGTCATTACTTTCTGATAGATCAGCATTGTCATCTATAAGATGTTTAAATCTATTGTTTAGTTCATGTTGGAATATATCTTTTTTAATGTTGAGTTTGTGTGCATCTATGTTTTGCTTTGATCTCTGAAACATTTTTCTTCTTTCTTTTTGGTAGTTTATTTGGATTTTACTGCACACCATACGATGGTCTCTTCCAATGTTGAAGGTGTTTATAACAGAGCAGTCTTGAAAGATGTTTTTCTTATTGCTGAGGATAAAGTAAATTTCACTAGTTATTCCATTTTGACTTTTCCATGTCCACGTGTGTTTTTTTCTTGAAAAAGGAGTTCATGATACACAGGTTTTCTTTTTCTGCAAATTCTGTTAACCTTGCTCCTCTGTCATCTCTCATGCCATATCCAAAATTTCCCATTGAGCTTTCATCTAAGTGTTGTATACCAATTCTAGCATTAAAGTCTCCCATTACAATTCTGAAATGATATTTTTCTTTATTGTAGAGTTGGGATACTTCATGATAGAAGGCTTCAATTTCTTCGTCAGTATGAAATTGTTGGTGCACAGACTTGGATGATCTTAAGGGTGTATCTTTTTGAGATTTGAACAACAATACTTGGTATTCCATCAGATACACTGTCAGATTCTATTATGTTGTTCTTCAGTTTTTTGTTGATCAAGAATCCAACTCCACTGATTCTTTCTTTATCTTAGCCTCTATAATATAGTATGTCTCCATTTGTTAATTGAAGAATTTCTTCACTAATTATGTCTAACTTCGCACAGTCCAAGAATGTCCCATTTTAGTTGCTTAAGCTGTTCAGTTGGTTCAATTAGCCGTGCTTCTGCTCATAGTCCTGCAGTTTAATGTTCCAAGGTCTAGTTTCCAATGGCAGCATGATCTGGTTACCTGGGGATTCTTAGCACCCTCTGCCTTCATGTCTGCCTGCTGCCATAGGTGGTAACAATCTGACCTCTAGGGAATGAGGGCCATTTTATTTCTGTTGGCTTCATCTTGGAAGGTTAGGCCATAAATTCACCACGCTGGCCAAGTGCAGGTTAGTGAATGGCAATATTTTCACATGGGATCGGCAGTTCCAAAACCATTGGTCCACCTAGAGGATGCACTCGGTAGCCCATGGGAGCCCCGAGATATATATATATATATATAATAAAATAACTTGCGTCAGGATAGTCCAAGTTTGGAAAGGATATATATTTGTAAACTGTATGTTATTATTCACTGTATATATCTAAATTCCATCCTCACCTAAAAATATTCCTCTACCTACAAAAAAAAAAAAAGGAAAAAAAACCTGTAGTCTTTACTGGCATTAACTTTTTTTAGTAAATTGTCAAAATAGCATATCTTAAAAATGACTTGAATAATTTATTTCATACAGGTTCAAATATGAATTTTCTTGTTTTATAAAAGAAAAATATATCAATTTTGCTACATTTTCCATGAGCAGTTCTTGTCCTTCTAATGAGAAATGCAAAAAAATCCTCTGCAATCAGAGAAGAAAAATCTTTAGAATATGTAGTTGTTTGTTATTTGCGATTTTATTATTTTAATCTATTTCTTTTTTTCAGGAGGTAAAACCTAATATGGTAGAAATGATTGAAGACCTTGAGATGCCTTTGGAAAAAGTATTAGAAGAATTAATGGATGGTGATATAATAGTATTTCAAAGAGCTGATATTAATCTCAGTGATTGTGAACTTCCTACAGTAAAGGAATATTTTAGGTATGGAAATTACTCTTGTCTTGATTTTAATGAGTTAGCCAGTCTTAATTCACAAATACCAAAGTCATCTGTGAAAAGATATCATTATTATTTCTCTGTTATATATTATAATAATATAACTGTGCTGTCTCCTTTTTTTACACGTTTCACATGATGAGTTGAATGCAATATGTATATTGTGGATGATCTACCCTGTGTTTAGGGTGCATAGCATTTTTGATAACTTGTTTAATATGAATTGCAAGTTCATAAATAAATGACAGTTTTTTATTTTTTATTTATGTATTTATTTTTTTTTAAATATAATAATCTATCATCAAATTCCTGAAATTTACCCTCAAGGGGTGTTCAGGATATGATAGTACATATATCACCACTAACTTCTTTTCTACAATTTTCCTCCAAATCAATCTGGTACCTGTCAAAACTCCAACATTATCAGATCTTATATTTCTGTCTTCTAAGGCACTTTTTACTGTATCAGTCCACCTTTATCTTGGTTTATCTCCGAGTCTTTTTCATACCAACCTGACAGAGAACACTCGTTTTGCTAATCTGCCCTCTCCCATTTTGTTTAAGTGACCACATCACCTGAGATTAGATCTGCTAACACATTCCTGGATTCTAACAATGTCAAGTTCTTTAAACTTATCCTCATTTTTAACATGATGTTGCCATTGATGCCATCTGTTCATGCCTCTAATCTTTCATAGGACTCATATCTGTGGTCTCTTTTTATTAGAAATAAAACACTTGACAATAGAGTTTTATTTCTAACCCAGCTTTGAGATCCATAAGAGGCTTGAACACTGTTTTGTATACAGCTAATTTAGTGTTTTGACTAATTTCTCTCTTATTCCATAGAAATTTAATCAATTGACTTCCAACCATACTAGCTTTCTTGATTCTATTTCCATATTTAATTTATCATCTTCAGTAAAAATTGTCCCTAAGTAGCTGAAATGTTTTACTTGTTCTATAGGTTCTCCATTCACAATGCAGTTGAACTTTTCAATGTTTTTGCCTATATTCATTGTAAGAAAATTGACATAAACTGGGTTTTATTGGCTAAGTAAGAAATACCAACAACTTTCACCAACTTAGCTGCTTGGCTTCTTCAGAGTGAATAAAAGAGATACAAAACAACTTAAACACTTAAACTGTTCATGAAGAAATGAACCGAATATGATTGTATTTTTTACAAATACAGAAGAATGCATACATCAAACGAGCATGTATGATGTCAACTGTTGTTATGCAGGAACGTTCTGTAATTAGCAGTGAAATTTTACTCTGGCATGCTTAATGATCTTATGAGGGTCTTCCAAATATCAGGTAGAATTAATCGTTGGTTTCTATTGAGGTTGTGTTTAAAACGGATGACTGTTATGGCTTCTTTTATGTATCAGGAGCAGAAATCTTTCTCTAATAGGGCATGGAGTTTTTGTCCCATTCGATGGTATGGTTTGTCCTCGAGAAATGAAAGGCTAACCCAGAATTGTCTTCTCTTTATTGTTTACATATGTGTTCTTTTTTTCTAATTTCCAAACTTCTTGAGGTCTGAAGAATGTAATTTAATCCACATGAACCAGGGGATGTTATAAACACCAGCATATTTGAAGAAGGCATGACTATCTTTCGGAGATCTTAAAAAATGGTGGATAGTCTTTAAAGGTTTAAAAGTCACTTGTATTTCATGTGGCAAACTGTCCCAGCATAAGGAATTTTTTTGGATAACCATTGTCTGTTAGGGTTTTTGATATGTGGGATAGTTCATCTTTGAGATTTTTATCATCTGTAGTGATGAGATAGGCCTATTTTTTAGCATGTGAACAATGCTCAGTTTTTGAGAAATGTGGTGCAAAGATATGAAGTCCAAATATCGACCTGTGTTGGTTGGTTTGCAAAAGACTGCAAGACTGAGTCCATCCATTTTTTTCTTAATTAAAATATCCGGGAATGTTAATTCCTGCCCATTGTTGGTTCTTCTCAAGTTCCAAGGTGAACTTTATTTTGTGATGGAAGGAGTTGATCTTGGTAAGAAAATCAAAAAGATCCTTTTCAGTGTTTTTCCATACAATAAAGATATCATCCACGTACCTCCACGACACTGTGGGTTTAGGGTCTAATTGAGACAAAATTTTCTTTTCCAGTTTCTCCTTAAAGAGATCTGCACAAGGGGTGAAGGAAAGAGGGCTGTCCATTGCGAGGCCTGTTAATTGTTCGTAAATCATTTCATTCTGTAAGAAAAAATTATATTTTAAGCAATGATGAAAAAGAGAAGTAATATCTTCCTGGAAGAGATTTCTCAAAATGCTGATTACTTCTTTGCATGAATGTCTGTTTCGGAGATCGAGATGTTCTTCAATTTATCAATGAAATGTGAATATTTTATGTAGGTATCCGAATTACGGATGTGTGCCTTAAGGAGATTTGTGAGGTATTTCAATAATAAGTATGTAGGAGAATTAATTCCATCCACTATAAGGTGCAGGAGTATTCTGACATTATTATTATTATTATTATTAGACACGTCCAGGGAGTCCAAAGACTCATCGAGGGAGGGCACCTACTCTTTCTCAACCACTCAATCGACCAACTGACCACAACTACACTAATGCCATCTACCACCAACCACCACTAGTATTTCCACAGACAATTACAAACATCCATGTCCATGGCAGGATTCGAACCTGCAGACTTTTGGCTGGAGAGCTGATATGCTAACCACTCGGTTAGCCAGGCTGACATGTTTGAATACTTACTCTGAAGTGCGATTTCCTACAATCCTTCTAACCAACAGTGCATTTTTCTTCCTTGGTGATTTCAATTAGCATTTTATTTTTATATTTATATATATATATATTTTTTTCTTTTTATGTTGAACCTATACACGAAAGACTGTATGTTGTATTCCTTGGGAAACGCAATGGAAGACTGTTCCACAATACAGCAGTTGTAGGGATGAAGGAGAAAGAAAAGAAACATGTTCTGTGTGTTTCAAGGTGCACTGTGAAGATATGCTGAGCAGCAGCTGCATGTGTTCCAACGAGCTAAGTGTGGGGATTACTGATGCTATTTCTATTTCAGATGAACATTTCCCATGGAAATATTTGTAGAATACACATTGTACAGAAACCAAACATCTGTGTGAAAATGGGGGAGGGGTAAGAGATGAGTCATTAATAAGTCTAATTGCTCTCCTCTGTATTGAGTCAAGCATTTTGAGGGAGCTTGTAGGAGTTCCACCCCATATGTGAGAGCAGTATTCAATTACTGGGCAGATTTGCAATTTGTATAAGGTTAACAGCTGTTTAGGCATGAAGTAATCTTGAGTGAAAGAGAAATAGTAGTTTTTTAGAAGCTTTTCCACAACTTCAATTTGCTCTTTTTTTTGCTGACTAAGCTGGAAGAGATGCTGTACTGTTTGCTATAAGCAGTATCCTAAAGCTAAATTGATCGTCAACCAGCTAGAATACCCAGTACTTTGGATCGTACTCATTTCTCCCTTCTAGGTACACTGCTGAAATGACCCCTCCTCTTGGTAGTTCAGATCATAACTTCATACCCGTGTCATCTCTAGTGCCACACCCTTCATTTGGCCATTTAAAACCTAGAGATAAAACCCAAGCTTCATGTGCAGCCTACTCTGAAGTCTGCAAGGCTTGCAAAACAATCATTAGGAGTGCTGGATCTGATTTGGAAGAATTAAATATAAAAAGATTAAGAAATGTGATGTCTTAAATTTCTTGCAAAAGCTGTTGGCACAATTTCTGCTCATCGATGCGCTCTCTGAAGTTGATCTCCTGGCATCATTCTTCTCATGCATAGATAACAAATGCATATCACCTCCTCCTTTACTTGGAACATTCCATATCCTTCCTGGGGCCTTCTAGTAGAAAGTCATCAGCAGAATCTTGAACAACTGAGATGTCAGACTGGTTTCTGGTCTTGATGATATTCTGGCCTGTTATACTCTGTTGCACTCAAAAGATTTGCTCCTGAAGAAATACCTGCCCATTATCATCTCTACATAACATTATGCTCAGCTGGCATCCCCCCCCCCACACACACACACAGCATGGAAACAAGCCCATATACAAGAAGAAAAGTATTAAAAGTAAGTTTGAAGCAAAACCACCAAAAACCAACATGCCCAATAAGGAAATTAAACTCTGCAAGAATTAAAGAAAAACAAGGAAATAATAATCACCAAAGCAGATAAAGGGAACACCACAGTATTGCTTAACCAAAAGGATTACACGTGTAAGCTGAATGCTCTATTGTTAGATCGGGCTATTTACCTCCCTATCGAATACAATACCATCTACAATTAACCTGTTAACCTGTTGTTTTAACATCATTGCAGTCTAAAATAATAGAGAGGATCATCAATGTCAACTTCCTCATCACCTGGAAAAAACTGTTTAAAAGCTGCACATAAATAAAATAATAGGTTGGATACCATAAGCATTATTTAAATATTTCTAATTTCTTTCCAGGGATGCTTAAGGGTCAAAGCTGTATAACTGGGAGGAGACCACCACATAGCCTTTATGTGGTGGTCTCCTCTGGTCAGAAGCTCTGGTCGGAGAACCGACCAGAGCTTCTGACCTAATGTCCAATCCTCGCCTTCTCATGATGCACCCTGTTGGGTATCTACCTGGATACTGAACGAACGAGGATGGGCTGGCAGTTTGGGATTTAGCCGACCAAATTGTATTCTTATTGGTTAAACCAAAATAAAAAATGATAGTACAACATGACAAAATTTCATGCTGGCTGGGGCGTTGCCTGGTTAAACAAGTCCCCCGTTGTTTTCACCAGGGAACCAGGAGAACAGCAAAAAGTCAGCTACTGGAACAAATCTGAAAACAAACCCCAACTCAACATCACCAGAGTTAAAGATTGGTACTGTCAACATAAGAAGCCTGAATGGCAAAGAAATGGAGCTAGCTGAGGAATTAGATAAGTACCTGATTAACATAATAGGGGCAACTGAAACAAAAAAGACAAAAACTGGTGAGATCTTTCTGAACAATAAATACAAAATGTTATATTCAGGCAATGACAATCAAGGAAAAGGAGGAGTAGCCATAGTATTCAACAAAAAATTCAAGGCTAATCTTCTCGAATGGCAGGCTGTCTCAAGTAGAGTGATGTGGGCAAATATGAGAATGGGGAACTGGACAATGAGACTTATTTGTGTCTATGGTCCCACAGAAGGTTCTACTAAGGTAGAAGTGGAGAAATTTTTTGATGCTTTAGAAAAAGCAACTGACACAATGAAAAAGGAAAAGTTGGTCCTTGTTGGGGATCTGAATAGCAGAGTAGGAAGTGATTCATGACTTATTTTTCACGGTATTAACAACACCACAAACACTTTTATCAACAAGGATGTTTTATTAATGCTAATATATCGCTGATTTTCAACTCAGCATCATCAGAGCACAACACACATGTAAACGCGACAGTGAGTGAGTGAAACAATATAATTGCAAAAGACAAAAGATCTAAAGTCCTATTTTTGGCGCCCTCTAACGAGAAAAAAAAAAAAAAAAAAGCCGCAGTTATCCACGAGTTTTTCTTAGGATAACTGTCTCCCAAATTTTTGGCAAATTAATGCAACCATATTTGTTAAGGTTGGGAGAATTCTTCAAGGCCATTGCTGACTCAAAAAATAATCTTTCAGATCTATAACGACTCCTAAATAGCACATTCGTTTTCCTCCATCTAATCCTGTGTGAAGGAGTGTCCAAAGCGTGGTCTGCCAGTCCCGACTTGCCATAGTAATAGTAGCGAATGTATCTTTCATGTTCTTCCAGGCGGATGTTCATTGATCTTCCTGTTTGCCCATAATAGGCCAAGTCACAGTCACATGGAACTTCATACACTCCTGGGTGTGCTAAAGGGTGAAGTTTATCCTTTGGCGAGCGGATCAGAGTTGCCAGCTTGATATGAGGCTTGAAGGTGGTGCGTGCGAAGGCCATGTTTCAACAATACTTTGGCTATCTTTTCCGATGTACCTCTGATATAGGGAATAGAGATGGTCATGTTGTATTCTTGTGTATTAGGGGGGGGGGGGGGGCAGAGTAATGGGCCTATGTAGTATTTTTTCTATTTTGTAGGGATTGTAGCCGTTGGCTAAGAACGTATGGCGCAGGTACTGGAGTTCAGTGGTCAGAGCTGTATCGTTAGAACAAATGGCTCTGGCGCTGTGTGTAAGTGTTTTTAAAATGCTGTAGTACCGTTGGACTGGATGATGATGTGATTGTTTATGTAGGTATCTTCCTGTGTGTGTGTAGGCTTCCTGTAAATAAAAAAAGATAGTGATCCATCTGAAAGGCGGGTGACTAATGTGTCAAGAAATGGTAAACAGTTATTTGATTCTTTTTCTACTGTGAAGTGAATTTTCGGGTGTTGGCTGTTTAGGTAGGTGACAAAAGCATCCAAAGTGTCTTGTCCATGGGGCCAGATGGCAAACACATCATCTACATAGCGCAACCACACTAGTGGCTTGTATGTAGCTGTGGTAAGTACTTTGTTTTCAAAGTGTTCCATGTAAAAATATGCTAACCGGGGGGGGGAACCCATATCAGTACCATTAATCTGTTTGTAGAATTCCCCCCCCCCCCATGTAAAGTAACCTGCATTCATGGTAAATTGAAATAATTCAAAAATATCTGGGGGAAATTTAGACTTGATTAAATCAAGGAGTGTCTATAAGTGGTACATTGGTAAATAGGGAGGTGACATCGAAACTAACCATTATGTCTGAATTTTTTTATGATTAGATTTTTAACCAGTGTTTTGAAATGGATTGAATTTTTTACAAAAGTAGAGGAGTTGCCAGTAAGAGGGGCAAAGCGACTTAGCTAAATGCCACGCCAGTTTATATGTGGGACTATCTATGCTATCAACTATGGGGGCGTAGGGGAAACATTAGTTTTGTGGATTTTTGGTAATCCATAAATACAGGGTGTTTTAAAACATGAATTGGTTTTATTTTCCTGATGATTTCTTTGGGCCATGATGTCACTTTTTTTAGTAATTTTCGGACTTTTTTCTTTTGCGACATTGTAGGGTCTCGATGTGTAATTTTGATACATGGAACTGTCACATATGAGATCTTGCATTTTTTTGTTATACTCTTCTTTATTCATGATAACTGTTGCATTTCCTTTATCGGGCTTTTGTAATAATAATATTTTTATTATTGTATAACTTTTTTAGGGCAGTTATTTGCTTATGTGGTATATTACTTTTTGGAGGCTTAGCTTTGTTTATAATACTTGCTATGTCTAGTCGCACGTTATTGGCCATTGCTGGCGGAGAAGATCGTGGATACGCCGTTCTACTTTCATCATAATTTCGAGTTTAGGAATTTGTTTGGGCGCGATGGGAAAGCTATGTCCTACCCCCTCTAAGTTATGTCATGTTAAATCTTGAAATATGGACTGTCCTACAGCAGATCTCCGAAGTTGCAGCAAAAAAAGAATTCACAAAAGTTAAAAGCAAGCACCTAAAGAAATTTGAACTACTACAACAGCGGCAACATACGAAGTCCCGACCGCAATTTCGACGAGACCACGTGGTCGTAAACCTATCGTCGGAAACACTCAATGAAGAAGCCAAGAATGCTCTCAGTTTAGGACATAACTTTTCCGTCGCGCCCAAACAAATTCCTAAACTCGAAATTATGATGAAAGTAGAACGGGGTATCCACGATCTTCCGCCAGCAATGGCCAATAACGTGCGACTAGACATAGCAAGTATTATAAACAAAGCTAAGCCTCCAAAAAGTAATATACCACATAAGCAAATAACTGCCCTAAAAAAGTTATACAATAATAAAAATATTATTATTACAAAAGCTGATAAAGGAAATGCAACAGTTATCATGAATAAAGAAGAGCATAAAAAAAAATGCAAGATCTCATATGTGACAGTTCCACGTATCACATTATACATCGAGACCCTACAATGTCGCAGAAGAAAAAAGTCCGAAAATTACTAAAAAAAAGTGACATCATGGCCCAAAGAAATCATCAGGAAAATGAAACCAATTCATGTTAAAACACCCTGTATTTATGGATTACCAAAAATCCAACAAAACTAATGTTCCCCTACTCCCCATAGTTGATAGCATAGATAGTCCCACATATAAACTGGCACGGCATTTATCTAAGTCGCTTGCCCCTCTTACTGGCAACTCCTCTACTTTTGTAAAAAATTCAGACATAATGGTTAGTTTCGATGTTACCTCCCTATTTACCAATGTACCACTTATAGACACTCTTGATTTAATCAAGTCTAAATTTCCCCCAGATATTTTTGAATTATTTCAATTTACCATGAATGCAGGTTACTTTACATGGGGGGGGGGGGGGGGGGGGGGGGGGGAATTCTACAAACAGATTAATGGTACTGCTATGGGTTCCCCCCCGTTAGCATATTTTTACATGGAACACTTTGAAAACAAAGTACTTACCACAGCTACATACAAGCCACTAGTGTGGTTGCGCTATGTAGATGATGTGTTTGCCATCTGGCCCCATGGACAAGACACTTTGGATGCTTTTGTCACCTACCTAAACAGCCAACACCCGAAAATTCACTTCACAGTAGAAAAAGAATCAAATAACTGTTTACCATTTCTTGACACATTAGTCACCCGCCTTTCAGATGGATCACTATCTTTTTTTATTTACAGGAAGCCTACACACACACAGGAAGATACCTACATAAACAATCACATCATCATCCAGTCCAACGGTACTACAGCATTTTAAAAACACTTACACACAGCGCCAGAGCCATTTGTTCTAACGATACAGCTCTGACCACTGAACTCCAGTACCTGCGCCATACGTTCTTAGCCAACGGCTACAATCCCTACAAAATAGAAAAAATACTACATAGGCCCATTACTCTGCCCCCCCCCCCCCTAATACACAAGAATACAACATGACCATCTCTATTCCCTATATCAGAGGTACATCGGAAAAGATAGCCAAAGTATTGTTGAAACATGGCCTTCGCACGCACCACCTTCAAGCCTCATGTCAAGCTGGCAACACTGATCCGCTCGCCAAAGGATAAACTTCACCCTTTAGCACACCCAGGAGTGTATGAAGTTCCATGTGACTGTGACTTGGCCTATTATGGGCAAACAGGAAGATCAGTGAACATCCGCCTGGAAGAACATGAAAGATACATTCGCTACTATTACTATGGCAAGTCGGAACTGGCAGACCACGCTTTGAACACTCCTTCACACAGGATTAGATGGAGGAAAACGAATGTGCTAAGGGAAATAAAACTGAATGTGAGAATTACAGAGGTATTTCCCTACTGAGTGTTCCTGGCAAGTTCTGTTCAAGTTTACTTGAGAAACGGTTGAGAAAAATTGTGAGAGAAAAGCTTTTTGAAGATCAAGGTGGATTCAGGCCAAATAGAGGCTGTCAGGATCAGATCTTCACTTTACGACAAATAGTCGAGAAAGCATGGGAATATAACAGAGATCTGTATTTAAGTTTTGTAGATCTAGAAAAGGCATATGACAAGGTGCCAAGAGAGAAGCTATTCAATACGCTACAGTTATATGGTGTTAATGGGGCATTATATCAAGCAATATTTAGTCTGTATTTGAGTTGTAATCAGCAGTTGAATTGAAGGAGGTACACGGAAAATGTTTAATGTTCAATCTGGTGTGAGACAAGGATGTACATTATCTCTTCTGTTATTCATTATCTGTATGCATCACATTATGAAAGAAAGTGGTATTAAACATGATATCAGAATTGGAGATGTTAACGTCAGCTCTTTGCTTTATGTGGACGATGTTATACTTCTAAATAAATCCACTACAAGTTTGCATTTTTCCCTGACTAAATTGAATAATTGTTGTAATAGATATGGTATTAAGGTCAGCAATAAAAAGACAAAGACAATGAAAATAGGCAGAGCTGTTGAAAATGTCAACTCTGGGTCAGAAGTAAAACACTTGACCAAAGACTGGAGACCGCAGATATGAGAGTCCTGAGAAAGATTAGAGATATGAAGAGATGGCATCAATGGCAATATCATATTAAAAACGAGGATATTAGGGAAGAACTTGGCATTGTCAGCATCCAGGAATGCGTTAGCAGAGCTGATCTCAGGTGGTATGGTCACTTAAACATCAATGGGCGAGGAAAGATTAGCAAAATAAGTGTTCTCTGCCAGGTTGGCAGGAAAATGACCCACAAGAAGACCAAGATATAAGTGGATCGATACGGTACAATGTGCCTTAGACGATAGAAATATAAGATCTGATAATGATAATATTCGCATCTTGACAAGTAATAGACTGATTTGGAAGAAAATTGTAGATAGGAAGTTAGTAATGGTGTAAATTTTTCATGTAGTAGTACTATCATATTGTGTACACCCCTTGAGGGTTCATGTAAGGAATTTGATGATGATGATGATAATTTCTTTCCAATATATTGATCTACTTTAAAAGCAATGCTATTTTCCCCAGACTATTAGAATTCTTATATTACATTCTCTTGTCTTTATCTATTTAATAATATACAAAAGAAACATTATTTAATAAATATAAAAATGTATAATACAGTAATTGACATAAAAATTTCTTTAATTTACACGTTTTCTCTCTCACCCACCCTCCCATTTTAATTTAAGTTCAGGAATAATATATACAGCAATCCCTCGATTAATGCGCCCCCAATTAGTGAGGCTTTTTTTTTTTCGATACCTAAATTCGATTAGTGTGCCTATATGCGTCTTATAGGCATTATTATAAGATGCATATAGGTGTAAAAATAAATGTTACAGTTTTTAAAAATTTTCTATCTATACATTTTTTATAGCGAACTATTTTAAAAAATCACTCACTAGAATGAAATAATTTAGTTACTGATTTAAAACATTTTACAAAATTATTTTTAATTCTCGTGGAAAGGCTTAGATGTTGGTTATGCATTCTTACTAAATAGCTTAAGGAAATTACAACGTACAATAGAATATACATTAAAATAAATTTTAATACCCTTCCAATATTTCGGCAACGTCATGTTGCCATTATCACAGGAACTTAAATACAAGACGTGCACGCAAGCATAACACACAGTAAATGAGGAATGAAGCAGAAAGCTATTCTTTCTCCTAAAAGTCCTGATGGTGTCCCCTATACGACATGTCGTGCACTGCTGCGGACAAAGAATTTAAAAAAGTACGGGAAGGACACATGAAAAAATTTGAGAATTTAAAAAAGAACTCGAACTCCAAACCACAACTTCCTACCGACACGGTAGTCAACCTTTCATCAATTAGTTTGAAACCTGATGCACTTGATGCTCTCTCATGTGGCCACAACTTCGCTATTGTGCCAAGAAGAATACCTACTGAAGACATTATGATACAAATTGAATGCGGGATATGACACCTTCCAAAGCACGTCGCCAACAATATTAGACTGGATGTGGCTTGTGTTCTGACCAAAGCAAAACCACCAAAACCAACATGCCCAATAAGGAAATTAAATATCTGCAAGAATAAAAAAAAAAAAAAAGGAAATAACAATCACCAAAGCAGATTAAGGGACGCCACAGTATTGCTTAACCAAAAGGATTACCCAGGTAAGCTGAATCTCTATTGTTAGATTGGGTTACTTACCTCCCTATCGAGTACAATCCCACCAACTTACAAATTAGAAAGCTCCATGGGCTCCTTAAGAAGGTCACTTCTTGGTTTGTAGAAGTCACTAACAAATGAAACAGTTTAGCTCCATACCCCCCCCCCCCCCCTGTATATATGGACTCCCAAAAATACATAAAGAAAATGTGCCTTACATCCTATAGTGGATGGCATTGATTCCCCCACATAGGCTAAACATTTGGCCAAAGCCCTCACACACTATACTGGCAACACATCTTCACACACAAAAAAACTCAGCCCCCTTCAAAGCCAGCATAGAAAACCTTGCACTCAAACACTGATGTAATGGTCAGTTTTGATTTGTCCTCCCTATTCACAAATGTCCCACTCAAAGAATCCTTAGAATAATCCAAGCTAAATTTCCTCATGATATCACAACCCTATTTCAGTTCACAATGAACTCAGTCTATTTTGTTTGGCAAGGAAAATTCTACAAACAAATAGAGGGGACAGCCATGGGTTCTCCACTCTCCCCACCCTTGGCCAACTTTTATATGGAGACTTTTGAAGAGAAAGCCTTAAACTCTGCCCCAAAAAAACCAACCATATGACTTCGCTATGTTGATGATGTGTTCGCTATTTGGCCACATGGCTCCGATGTACTCCTCTCCTCCTAATACACTTAAATAACCAACACCCTAGAATCAAGTTCACCCTGGAAGATGAAAAAAACAACTTCCTTTCTTAGACACACTAGTCACCCGCCAGCCTGATGGAACCTTGGTTTTCTCAGTTTATAGAAAACCCACCCATACAGGCAGAAACATTCACCAACAATCCTCCCCCCCCCCTCACAACAATATGGAGTCATTAAGACACTACACAACTGGGCTAAACTTATCTGTTCAAATGACAATGCCCTAACCACAGAACTAAACCACATTCTCACTTTCTTAGCCAATGGCTACCCCCCTCAAAAAAAAATATTGAAACCAATAATCCACAACCCATTGGTTGTATGAAAAAAAGAAACAAAATGGCCGTCAAACTATGTTAGCTCAATTCTTTGTTAAGAAGTAGAATAATAAAATTTATATTTTTAATATGTTTTATTGTCATTCAGCTTCGTGGTTTTCCTTTAACTAGGCCCTGAGACATACCTTAATTCTTTTATAAAAAATTAAGGTACAAAAAAGAAATTTGAGGGACGAATTATACTTTTTCCCATATGTTGTTATATTCGATTAGTGCGTTTTCGATTAATGCGCCTGTTTTATAGAACGCATTAGGTGCACTAATTGGGGGATTGCTGTATATATATATATATATATATATATATATATATATAAAACAACAAACAAAGGAAACAAATTCCTTTAGTAATATGTTCTCTATGATTAAACAGCTACAGCATTTTAATACAGTCCTCCAAACTCTGGCTTAAAGTTAATCTTGTCATACCTCTATAGTTTCATTATAAATAATTCTCAGGAAAATTAACCCTACTACAGAGAGTTAGGCATGAAAGGAAAATACTTAAGAGTGAATTGTTTGCTTTACAGTTCTCTAAACAAATCCTCATTACGAGTTCAATTCCTTTCATTGTCTGAATAATAGTTTTATTCTTGTTTCAGTATTCTTTTACACACAGACCAGAAATGCAAATTTAAACACAAACATCAAAGCTAGTAGTATTGGAATTCTATTTATTATTTTTTCCCCCCAACCTTTAGCTACTCTATATTCCTTTACAACAGAAACAATATTTGAGTCTTGTTTCTAGATTTTTTATCTTCTAGTGGTCACACACATCATTTGAAAGAAAAAAAATGAAAAAAAAAATTATAATAAAAATACTTTCAGAGAAATCCGTAGCTCTCTGGATTTATCCTATGACTCTCCACTTTCAAAAATTGTACATGTAACCACATTACCAAACCTTGTTCCATTCACTGTTCAGATTATATCAAACTCCCTTAGGAGGTGTACCAGATAATTATAATAGTATTTCATGAAAAAGTTACAACATTACTAACTTTTGATCAACAATTTTCCTCCAAATTAATCTGCAATCTGTCAGTATTATCAGATTTTATATTTCTGTCTTTTGAGGTGCTTTTTACTGTACCAATCCATCTACATCCCTTCCTCTTGGTCTTTTTTCTGCCAACCTGGTAGAGAACACTTGTTTTGCTGATCTTTCCTCTCACATTCTGTTTCAGTGACCATACCACCTGAGATTAGCTCTGCTAACACATTCCTGGATGCTAACAATGTCAATTTCTTTCCTGAAATCCTCATTTTTAATATGATATTGCCATTGATGCCATCTCTTCATACCCCTAATCTTTCTCAGGACTCTCATATCTGTGGTCTCTAGTCTTTAGTCAAGTGTTTTATTTCTAACACAGCTCTCTGATCAATAAGTTAAAATTGGTTTGAACACCATCCTGTATATAGCTAATTTATGTTTTCACTAATTTCTCTGTTATTTCATATAAATTCATTCAGCCGACTTCTTTTACCCCTGTCCACATGACATCATTTAATAATTAAAAAGTAACTTATGTAACATTGTATTATTTAGTTGATAGAATATTACCTAAAAGATTTGTTATTATGAATATCCATAATATATCAATTTCTCTGTTCTAGGGATCTGTTCTATAGGGTAGAAGTAACATTCTGTGATAAAACTATCTCTAATGACCCTGGATTTAGTATGGAACTGTCCCTGAAAATGAATTATGACCAGGTATGTAGTTAGCTGTAAAGATTTGAAAAAATAATTTTTAAGTCTGTAGGATATCTGCTATATAGCGATATCTGATTATTTTGCATTAATTTTTAGTGGCGGCTGAATTTGATAAAATAAATAAAAGGGTAAAGATTTTTTTTTTTTTTTAAATCATGTAGTTAACAATTTAAAAAAATGTATAAAAATGCATTATTTTTTGCAATTAGTAATGGTAACATGAGAAAACTTTGTTACTTTGTGATATTTTTATTTGTAAAAAGGTCTCACCTCTAGTGTAGTTTTTTCATTTCTGTAACAAATTTGGGAGAAGAAATTATCGACCTTTCTGATGACGTTTTCATGACATTGAAGAACTGCTAACTTGTTTACAAGCTCCTTTCACTTCACTGCAATGTTGCTTAGCATGTAAAGCGGTGCGTTTTTGCTCAAAACATTGTATGCATCCGAAGATCAAGTTGACTGAGTGCAAGAGAGTAAAATAGAACAGTTGTTGCATTCATTAGAACACAGAAGGAGAGGATGTTCAAAAGAAGGAAGTTGGAAGTTTAGGAGATAGTTTAGGATTTCTCTTTAGGAGATAAATTTATTTTAAAATGCAAATTGTATATAGCACTTGCAAAATATAAACATTCTACACATGCCATTGAAGATAATAGAAAAATCTATACTAATACTATTTGTAAATAAATTTTTGCATTTCTTTTGTCTCTTACTCAGTCTCTTAATTTATCATAATAACAATATCCTGGGTACTTATCTGTGGTATTAACCAACCATTTCTCTTATAATAAAAATTAAAAAAAAGTGGAAACACTGAAAACAAGCCTATTATTAATGGAATATTTTGGGGTTCATATTGTTGTTCCTTGCATATGCTTAGTTCTTCAGAAACAAAGTTTTAAATTTTGATATTATTTATCAGTCAGAAAAGGAGATGATAACAGAAAGAAAGAAATGGAAATCGTTTTTGGATTCAAATCTAGTCGAAATAAACTCTTCCCATGGTCAAGTATTAATAACCCATCTCTTACCAGCTCACTCCTCCCACTTTTGCTCAGGCATTTGGTTTCTGCAGTACGTGTATACTATATATGTTTCCACTGCAAATATTCATCTTAAATAGCATCACTAATTCCCTTACTCACTACTAAGTTTGTTAGAACACGTGCAGCTGCTGCCCAACATCCCTTTACAGTATACCTTGAAACTCACAGAACAAGTTTCTTTTCCTCCTGCTTCATCCCTGTTATTGCTATATTATGGAAGAGTTCACCCTGATGTGTTTCCCAAGGAATTCAATATACAGGCTTTTAAATTAAATGTAAACAAGTTTCTCCTTTCCCAACCCACTACCCATACACAGTACTAATGTACTATAGGTTGATTAATCAACCTCTCAGGTATGTGCTCAATATAAAAGTAATGTAGCTATAAAAATTTAATGAAGTGGATGCATGAATTTAGTTTTTTGTGGGGGGATTATAAATTGCTCTTGGACCTCTTAGAATTATTTCATGCTCAAACAGATAGCTCACACGTGAATCATAGATCGAGCAGTGCACATTTTTGTAGTGGAAACAGGCATTCACATTTATATGTATAATATATGGTATATTTACACTAAGTGAGCAGTTTATTTAAAAATCCTAATAGCAAGTTAACTCTGTGACCTTGCAAAATAGTGTTGATAAACCTGGTATTGACCCTCTGTTTGGTTCCAGGACACACTGCTGATATCCATCTGCAACAAGCCCTTGTCATAAATGATCCAATCTCCACATATTTAAAAAAAAAAAAAAGCTTGCCAGATGTGGTGACTACCCTGTCAGTTTAATTTAAAAAAATGACACTTTGCTATTTTGTTTCTGTAACATGGCCTCTTATTCTGTTGCAAATGTCTGCAAATCTGTAATGTGGAAGGTAAATAAGTTGTCGTCACAAATGTGTGTGTGTGTGTTGATTAGAGTGTGCCCAGAAAGGCAACAAATGACCTACAGAATGAAAACAATCTCAGATTAATTTCAGTGAAAAAGTCATTACTAGTACTAAATTCTCTACTGAAAATTGGGTATCTGGTTTCATATGGAGGCGACACAATTCTCTCTTTCTCTCACTAACTCAACTGTTAGGTTTCATCCCACAGAACATCAGACTTACCCAGAAGAACCTACAATTAAGTCATAATCCACCTAGCCTTAGTATCTTGGCTGTAATTCAAAATACCTTAACTACTGACTTGTATTGTGACCATGGTTTCATTTTATTGTTAATATTTTTTTAATTAAGTGCAATGCACATTTTGTTAATTATTTGTAAATATTTAATTTTCATGTATATATGTGTCATAAATTATTGATAATGAACATACTGTATTTACTCACTTTTTCCCCCAAAATTAAAGTGAAAAAAATCGTGGTGCAAGTTATATGCCGGGATTTTCAAAAACTAAAGTTTTTTAGGGAAAAACTAAACTGATGTTTATTATTAAATCCTCAGTATTCATTAGAATTTATAATTGCTCACATTATTAATGAAATGAATGCATTTGTATTTTAATTATCAACGTTATTTAACTGTTGTCAGTTTTTAAAAAAAACTCTTGGCAATTATTTCTGGCGAAATCATGTCCCATGTTGCACAACAGTTCTAATGATGATCTCTTAATCTTTCCTGTCGGAGTCAGGTCGTAACTGCCAGCTGCCATCCACTCTGTGTAGAATTTTTGTACGTAGTCTTTGAATAGTTTGTTGACCGATACATCAGGGCTGTAGACAACGTGTAAGACTACCAGGGATAATGGCCACATTGGTCTTCACGTCAGAAAGTTATTTTACTGCTTCAGGTCCTAATGGTCCCCAGAACCTATTCTATATGAGGAGAGCCAGGCATCAAAATAAGCCCCTGGCCATTTGTCCCAAACTGTTCTAATCCAATCTTAGCCATTGTAGTGTCCATCCACCCTTTTACATGAATTCCAGGGGGAAATTTCCCCTTCAACATCATTTACGTTTTGAATATTATTTAAGGAGGCAACTTTCTTCCATCTGCAGAAACTGCAAGCATGATTGTGCATTGCTATTTTTCACTATTAGTTGTGCAGATTATTGCACTTTTTTTTTTTTTTCCACTGTTTTCTGTTAATGTTGTTTGGTGCAGCATGTCAAAATTGAGGGGTGTTTGGTGGGCATTAGCTACTTGTGATAACATATAGTTATTGCTCTTCCTAAGTTGAATCACATAGTGATGAAAATTCATCACTTAATCCTCAAATTCTTATGGTCGACGATACTTGAGTTGAAATGCTGATTCTCTTCTACAATTTTTGAGTTATTGTGATTTTTTTTCCTCACAGTAATTCAAAAACTATATGATGAATTTTTATGCAATTTGGTGAAAAATAGTATGATATGAGATGTGAAAGAAACAACCACACAATTGTAAATAAATAGTTTAATTCAATAACAAATAGGTAAATGAAGATAACGTTCAAAAAGAAGAGATTAAAGTGCCTCAATATAGATTGTTGCCATTCCTTGAAGTGATATAGTGCTCACAGTGTTTCAAATTGTTTATATTACATACATTTTGTATGGGTTGGATTTGTGCAAATAAAAAGATAGAAACAGAAAAAATGAATACACACACACACACACACACACACACTAAAACTAGATACTAAAAATCACATTTAAGTTCAGATTGTCTCTAATCCATTGGACGGTGTCTGGAGTAGCCTGGAACAGGTCTGTCATTGTATCCTTAAAACCCCAGTGGGCAGTCCTGGATAATATGATTGATTGTCTGTTGATCAGCGCCACAGTCACATGTTGGGGATTGACACAAGCCCCACTTGTACGTCATGGTAGCACAAAAATAGCTCATTTTGACACGCTTGTCCAGAAATCATTTATTGGCAGTTCCTTGTATTTTTGTTTTAAATCGGAGTCACTAATTAAGTCAATTAGATTTTCATAGTCACTTGCACTGAAGCCTGCTGGCTTAGCTGTCACTGTAAATGGATTCAGAACCCAGGAATTGTCCTCACTGGATTTTGGAAAATATTGCAAAAGGGTTGATTGCAAGTCATGCAAGTGTTCTTAAAATTACGTTAGATACTTCTTCATTTACTTGAGAATTTATTTCAGTCAAAAATTCATGCAAGGTGGTAAAACAATCAAAATTATTCTGTTCAACTGTAGAAATTCAGAATTGCAACTTCCTATCAAAAGATGCAATTTTATCTCTTGTATTAAAAATTGTAATATTTTTTCCTTGTAATGATAAGTTAATTTCATTGCACTTTGTAAAAATATCTGCCAGATACGCAAGACTCATCAACCATGAAGAATTTCTTAATAATTCAATAAAATTTTGTCCTAAATTATGTGACATCAAGAAGACCTTTAACTCACTATGAAGTTCAAAAAGCCTCAATAATGCTTTTCATCTGGATAGCCATCTCACTTCAGTATGTAATAAAAGTGCATTATGTGCACTACCCATTTTATCGCACAAAATTTTAAATAATCTGGATTGAAGTAGTCGAGATTTTACATAGTTGATTATTTTTTCAGTTTCATCCAAAATAGTTTTTAAATATGAATTCTTTTTGTTACTAGTGCTTGTCTATGCAAAACACAATGACTTTTGGTGCTCTTGTAGCTACTTGCAGGATACGTCTTACAACTCCCTTCATCTTTCCTACCATTGCTTGAGCACCATCTGTACAAATATCAATACACTTCTCCCAACCGATTTCCTGTTTTGTAATATAATTATTAATGCAGTTGAATATATCTTCTCCAGTAGTTTCTTGTAGATATTCACATGAGTAAATCTTCTTCAATACTTTTATCAAATATGTAACGAACAAACACTAGTAATACAGCGTGTCCTGCGACATCTGTAGATTCATCCATTTGCAATGAATATTCACTGCAGTCTAAGTCGATGAATTAGCTCTTTTTCTATGTCAGCAGAAAGATCTTTGATGTGGCGTGAAACAGTATCATTTGATAATTGTACTGCAGCTATTGTTTTAGCAACCTGCTCGTTTAACATGCATTATACAATGTCTTTCACGAGGCTTAATGAGCATCTCACCAATTGTATGAGCTTCACCATGAAGTGCAATGTGGTAACTCACACAAAAAGACGCCTCTGTTGCATTTTCAGTTGTAGCAATTGTAGCCATTTGAAGTTTAGATTTTTCTAGCGAGTCACGTCGTCTCTTAAAAAAATGTATATCTTTTCCTTTGTAATTAGTGTGTTTCATTTCGAAGTGCCTACGAAATTTAGCTGGAGCCAAAGAACTGTTTACTAGTATTTTATTACATAAAACATCAGGAGCATGTGTATTGCCAATACACGTAAATCCATAATTTAATTAACTTTCATGGTACTTCCGTTTTGGTCTGTTCTTAGATGACTCTTGTTCTTTAATATTAGCTTTTGAAGAAACCACAGTTTGCAATTCCATATCTTCTCCAATCATATGAATAGATGTGTCAGCAGAAGTTCTTGCTCCTCCTTGTGTTAAAGTTCCTGTCTTTAAACAAGAATCCATGGGTATTTTTTCAATAATATTCAAATTCCAATATTTGTTAGAGCTATAATAAAAACAATAGAATTTTGTTGTAAAGGTAACTTTAGTATGAAAAACAATAAGATTATAAATAAGAAATGTCGAATAATATAAAAGTAAATGAATAATGCAAAATAATAAAAAAAGACTGCAACACACAAAAGTAAATATGAATTGTAACAATACTTGTAAGAAAAGTACTAAACTGTATCAAATAATGTAAAAGCAATTGTAATAAGAATGATTTGATAAAATGTTCAGTAACAAAAATTAAATAGTTCAAAATAAATCAGATATTAATTATAAAATTAGTTAAAAGAGTAAGAAGAATTCTTTTTTTAAAAGTTGCCTCGCCTACTCCCTATATACGGGAATAAAAAGGCGTTAGCTGATTTTTTTTTTTTTTCCGACGGCCCGGTCCCAACAAATTTACTCGTAAATACATTTCCAATTTTTTTTAAAAGTTCATACATTAATTACTATAATTATTATTATATATTATTATATACTTTAATTATGGCATAATCATAAAGAGTATTAGTACACTTATGTATACGATGTGGCATGTTGACAAATATAAATTACATTTAAATTAGTTATCAATCACTGGGCTAATGAAATGTTGTAGCATGTCGTAGTTTATTCAGGCAAACATCATTAAATTAATTTATGCTGATTTTCATTTACATATCCCATTCTGATCACGAAATATATTTATAATATTATTATAAGTACTTACGAGTGAATGCAGACTCCTGTGTGCTGGTAGTTCCCCCTCCTTTTGCATCCTGGAGATCTTTGTGGGCTTCAGGTGGATGACTCACTATCTGTTCCGTCACAAACACCTTCAATAAGAGATTTCTTAATATCAAAATTAAACAAAGTGCCTTGTCTCTTATTCATATCAGATTTTAAAAGTAATTCCTTTTACTTTTAAAAAAATCACGGCATTCCGGTTTCAGAACAAGCACTTACACACTGCAATATGAACTTGCGAAGCAAGTATTCAGTAGTAATAGATTTGAGAACCGGATACAGACTACCTCGATCTTCAATTACAGTGGAAAAATTTTCTTTATACTTCCTTGCTGATTGGTCACTGATATTTCCAACGCAGGTGTTATTTCATTCAGTTTTGAGAACACGCTGGCAATTTTTATGATCAGTCATAAACGGTGGTATTCTCTTTCCTGGTCGTTGAAAGATTTCAATGTGTGAAAATTAACGATAATTCATGAATACTTCCATGTTTAAAAATATGTTGCTTGGTCACTGACATTTGCTACACAGATGTCATTTCCTTCAGTTTTGAGAACAGAAGATATGACACCAATTGTTGTAATGGGCTTTCAACCAATTTTTATGACCCGTCATAAACAGCAGCATTCCCTCTCCCAAATGTTGAAAGGTTTCGATGTGTGAAAATTAATGATACACAGATCTGGGTCTGAGCTTTTCGACATATTCACGAATATCATTCTCCTCAGAATATTTTTACTATAAAATATTTATTCATGAAAAATGCTTAGAAAACTAAAATTACAAATTTCAGAACTTCTCGCAGAACACCTATTCACCTTCCGCGGAACACAGTTTGGGAAACCCTGCTTTAGAGATTCAGTGGCAAGCCTTGAAGAAAACCTTGATTGATTCAGTCAGCCAGAGAGGCATATGGTGAGGTTGTCTGCAAGGATAGAAAAATCAGAACTCCGTGGTGGACACAGGAAGTTTAAAGAGGCAGTGAAGGAAAAGAAGAAGAAAGCATATCAAAAGTTCCTGGCAAATAAGTCAGCTTGTGCTCTTAGAGAATGCAGAGACAAATGTAAGAAAGCTAAACACTGTGTAAAACTAGCTAAACAAAAGTCATGGGAGGACTTTGGCATGAAAATGGATAATAAATATCAAGAAGGTGGCAAAATATTTTGGAGGTTTTTGAAGAAGCTTAGAAATGGAGGAAAGAGTACTGTAAAAGGAGTTAGAGATGATAAAGGTGACATGAAAACAGGAAAAAAAGATATCCTTGAAGTATAGAGTAATTACTTCGAGAAATTGCTAAATGAAACAAGCAGTGATAGCACAGTGGTAAAAAACACTCAACAGGCATACAGTCAGGAATACATATCCATACGTGAAGTAGAAAAAGACATCAAAGGCTTGAAATGTGGAAAGGCAGCAGGAGTAGATGAAATTCGACCAGAAATGCTGAAGTATGGTGGTATAAAAGTCTTGCAGTGGATGCACTGCATAGTTCAGAAGGCCTGGTCAGAGGGACGAATTCCTGATGATTGGAGTAGAGCTCTCATAGTACCCATATATAAAAAGGGAAATAAAACTGAATGTGAGAATTACAGAGTTATTTCCCTACTGAGTGTTTCTGGTAAGATCTATGCAAGTATGCTTGAGAAACGGTGTTGAGAAGAATTGTAGAAGAACAAGCTGGATTCAGGCCAAATAGAGGCTGTCAGCATCAGATCTTCACTTTACGACAAATAGTGGAGAAATCATGGGAATATAACAAAGATCTCTATTTGAATTTTGTAGATCTGGAAAAGACATATGATAATGTGCCAAGAGAGAAGCTGTTCAATACACCATAGTTAGATGATGTCAATTGACTTTCTACTATACCAGCTTTATTGATTTATATATAAAACAGCACCCTATTAAGAGCAAATTAAGAAGGAAAAACCTATTTCCTTCATTTAAGGAAAAATTGCTTATTTGAGTGTACATACAAAGAACACTAATAATAAGACCAATCCCTCGATGAATCTATGGACTCCCTGGAGGTGTCACATAATTTTATAATAGTCCCTAACAATATTGAAGAGTTTCTGAAAATTCATCAACTTTATTGGAACTTTTGCATTCGAATTTAAAAAAAAAAAAAAAATCACATTTGACGTTCGTAGATGCTGTATGGTTACTCCTGTACCTCACCGGATTTTGGGAGAGAAGTCTGCCAGAATAAGTGACAGGGTTGCAGATTCCTTTTCCACACAGAGTTTCTAGGATAAACATAAACAATCATAAACATCCATGGCTGGAATCAAACCCTCAGTCTTTTAACTGGCAAGCAGACATGCCAACCTTGTAAATATAAATAAGATTCTATCATCATCATCATCAAATTCCTGCCATGTACCCTCAAGGAGTGTACAGAATATGATAGTACTCCATCAAAAATTTACATCATTACTAACTTCCTATCTACAATTTTCCTCCAAATCACTCTGTTACTTGTCAAGACTCCAACATTATCAGATCTTATATTTCTATCATCTAAGACACTTTGTACCGTATCAATCCACCTATATCTCGGTCTTCCCCTAGGTTGTTTTCCTAACAACTTGGAAGAGAACACTTATTTTTCTAATCTTTCCTCGCCCCTTCTGTTTAAGCGACCATACCACCTAAGATTAGCTATGGTAACAAATTCCTGGATGCTGACAATGTCATGTTCTTTCCTAATATCCTCGTTTTTTAATATGATATTGCCATTGATGCCATCTGTTCACGCTTCTAATCTTTCTCAGGACTCTCATATCTGTGTTCTCCAGTCTTTGGTCAAGTGTTTTACTACTACTGATGTAAAACGCTCTCAGATCCATAAGTTAAATCTGGTTTGAACACTGTCTTGTATACAGCTAATTTAGTGTTCTGACTAATTTCTCTCTTATTCCATATGAATTTATTCAACTGACTTCCTACTATACCAGCTTTGAGTCTGTTGTCCATTTCAATATTTATTTTTCCATTTTCACTAAAAACCATGCCTAAGTAACTGAAATGTTTTACTTGTTCTACAGGTTCTCCATTCACAATGCAGTTGACATTTTCAACTGCATTGTGAATGGAGTTCTGCCTATTTTCATTGGCTTTGTCTTTTTATTGCTGACCTTCATACCATATCTATTACAACAGTTATTCAATTTAGTCAAGGAATCCTGCAGACTTGTAGTGGATTTATTTAGAAGTATAACATCGTCTGCATAAAGCAAAGAGATGATATTAACATGTCCAAGTTTGATATCATGTTTAATACCACTTTCCATCATAATGTGATCCACATAGATAATGAATAACAGAGAGGATAATGTACATCCTTGTCTCACACCAGATTTAACATTAAACCATCTTCCTGTACTTCCTTCAATTCTAACTGCTGACTTACAACTCTAATAAAGACTAAGTATTGCTTGATATAATGCCCCATTGACACCATATAACTGTAGCATATTGAATAGCTTCTCTCTTGGCACCTTGTCATATGCCTTTTCCAGATCGACAAAACTTAAATACAGATCTTTGTGATATTCCCATGCTTTCTCGACTATTTGTAGTAAAGTGAAGATTTGATCCTTACAGCCTCTATTTGGCCTGAATCCAGTTTGTTCTTCACCAAGCTTTTCTTCCACAATTCTTCTCAACCGTTTCTCAAGTATACTTGCATAGATCTTGCCAGGAACACTCAGTAGGGAAATACCTCTGTAATTCTCACATTCAGTTTTATTTCCCTTTTTATATATGGGTACTATGAGAGCTCTACTCCAATCATCGGGAATTCGTCCCTCTGACCAGGCCTTCTGAACTATGCAGTGCATCCACTGCAAGACTTTTATACCACCATACTTCAGCATTTCTGGTCGAATATCATCTACTCCTGCTGCCTTTCCACATTTCAAGCCTTTGATGTCTTTTTCTACTTCACGTATGGATATGTATTCCTGACTGTATGCTTGTTGAGTGTTTTTTACCACTGTGCTATCACTGCTTGTTTCATTTAGCAATTTCTCGAAGTAATTACTCTATACTTCAAGGATATCTTTTTTTCCCGTTTTCATGTCACCTTTATCATCTCTAACTCCTTTTACAGTACTCTTTCCTCCATTTCTAAGCTTCTTCAACAACAACTTCCAGAATATCTTACCACCACCTTGATATTTATTTTCTATCTTCTTGCCAAAGTCCTGCGATGACTTTTGTTTAGCTAGTTTTACCAGTGTTTTGCTTTCTAAAAGGTGACCTATTTGCCAGGAACTTTTGATATGCTTTCTTCTTCTTTTCCTTCCCTGCCTCTTTAACTTAACTTCCTGTGTCCACCATGGAGTCCTGATTTTTCTATCCTTGCAGACAATCTCAGCACATGCCTCTCTGGCTGAATCAGTCAGGGTTTTCTTCAAATTTTGGTTCCTGTTCTCAAACTCTTTCAATTTTTATTCAATAATCTTTGTATTTTAGTCTACATTTCACATCTGAGAGCTGCTCAACTTTTATTTGCTTTAAAACTTTCTTACATGTTATTCTTTTCAATATGAAATTCAATTTTATCCTGATCAAGGCTAAATAGTCATCACTTCCAATTTCAAATCCTCTGTACACTCTGGTGTCCTGCAGCACGGAGAAAACATCACAATCAACAATAACATGGTCAATGATACTTTTCTTATTCCTTGCCTCTTCTCTCCATGTGAATTTGTGCGCATCCTGCCCTTAAAATGATTTATCATGTCAAATGGCTTGACAGTTTTGTAATTAAAAAAAAAAAAAATCAAGAAATTTGGTATTCGGGATCATTCTTCATATTTGTTATCTCAGCTGGATGTTTTTAATGACAAAATTATGTATACAGCACATAAGTAAATAACAGCTTTAGGTTCAGTTGTTGTGATAAAAAATAATGTTGCTGTACAAATGCAGTTATGAAATGTACTTTTTTAAAATTAAGGTTAAGTCTTGTTTTTATAATTAAATTACTTCTTATAGTACTTTCCAATGAACAATGCAGAATTTCATTGTCACATTTTATGATGTTTAAGATTAGTTCAATATTATTATTCAACATTATCACAATAATAGAAAATTAGTATTATAAAATAGCTTAGCCTTTTTTCAGATTAGGATATAAGTTAGCAAATCTTATAGATTAACATTAAAAACTCCCATTCTTATATATTCCAGAGCTCTCACAGTGTCCCAACCTACCAGTCCTTTTGAGAAAATGTTGAAATAACAAATGATAAAAATAACAAAAAAACAGAAACATCTGGCACATATATGAGCCGCTCACTTGCCAAATCGATTAATTCCATAAAACAAAAAGTGGAGAAAAGTGATAAAATAATATACATTGTTTTTTAAAATTCCTTTTAAAATATAAATTCGAATAAACATTGTAGAATGTATTATTGCGGATGTATCTAACATCATATAAAATGTATAAGATAGAATATCCTTGGCGTAATCATTATTATTATTACAATTTTTGCATGGCTAATGGAGTTAATCTGTTTGGCAAGTGAAAAAAAGTAATAACATCAAATTCAGTCTTCAAATTATTTTTTTATTACAGATAAACTTCATTATCATACATTTTTTATTAAAGATTTTTTGCAAAAATGAATAATAACTGTTCTGTTACTGTTACAATTATTATTATTAGTTTGTTTAAATTGATTCATTAGCAGCATAAATGATGTCTTCTTCGTCAGGTGTATTTGAGTTCCCATCATGTTGATTTGTTCTTTAGTTTTTATAGTAATCATGTTTAATAGGAGGAATGAATTTCAACAGGTCCATCATATCTTTTCTCTTGTCACAGTTCTACCTGTAGGATATAACAAAGGCTGGTCTACATTTTTCAGACCTAGTGGTCTACCTGCTACAGATTTTCTTATATTAATGACATGAAATTCTGAATCTTCGTTAAAGTGATATTTGAATTATATGATGTCGGGTTTCGACCTTTCTGATTTTATCCAGTGCATTTTATGCCAATTTACTGGTAATGATAGAATTTTCTAAAGGATTTGTTGAGAAAAAATTCTGATGAGTCATCATTTGAACCACATTAAATGGTGCTTTCTTTTTACTGGTTTCGATTATATTGTACCAATCATCTGGTGAAAAAATGTTTTGAATTTTTTTCGCTTATGACTCGATAATAGCAAAATTTGAATCATTAGGCAAAGAACTATATCCACTTACCAAAAATTTCATTTCAATTTATTCAGCTCTTATTTCTGTACTTTGAACCAATTTCAATAAACTTAAGACAGTTTTGATATTTCTGTTTTGTCCGGTACAAAAATCTGAGTAGATTATTATTTTTTCATAATTTTTGGCATAAGTCTATATATACTTTATTAGGCATGATGAAATTTCCTGAGACCCACAAGATCCTTCAGTTTCTGGAGAAACGAACATGTGGCTTATATTTTTATTAAAATCGTGGCAATCAAAATTATAAACATATAAATTTCGCTTATAATAAGCTACCAATGTAGTAAGTTTAGGAAAGGCTAAAGCTTTTTCTAAGTCGAAAGAAAATACAAAAAGTTCTTCGGATGCTGCCATTCCATCTGCAGCCATATAACTACGAGCCTGTTCAGCCTCTTGTAAGTGAGCGTCCTTTTCAAGTTTTACCATCCGAATTCCCTTACTATCTGAAGACTGAATTTTTACTTGCAAAGAATCACAAGTTTGGCATGTACCTTTAGATGGTTGCTTGAAATGTAAATTAAATTTAGTGGAGCCTTGTAGTCGTATTTTTCTTTCACCGGTACTATATCTTCATCTTCACATTGCACGATGTACAGTTCATACATTTTCTTAATATTTAGGTCTGATTTTAAATATTTTTGTCTTGGATTGTGAGCTCTTGTGTAGTGACTAGTGTAGGCGGGAAATGATTCTATGTGTTTTATAACATGTGTGTCATCGATTTTATTGCCTGAAACATGGCGTCTGCGACGATCAATCAAAGGCGAAACTTGTTCTTTACAGCAACAGTCGTATATTCGTCCGTCACTTATCTGATAAGTATGCTTAAAATATTTTTTGCAAACATGAATATCATTTTTTCGGCTATTTCAAAAATAATATGTGAAAGAACGTGATCTTGGCATTTTACTGTTATTCTTCGGGCACCTTCTTTTTATTTTGTTAACTTTAATACAACCTCTTAAAAAAATATTTTGCTCAAGTTGACTGTCTAAATTATAAAATGCCTCCATGGCAGCTTCTCTTTCATCCGAAGTAATTTTTTCATTGCACTTCTGACGACATTGACATATTACATCTACAAATGTTTTTGCAGGTATTAAATTTCCTCTTCTATTTCTGTATTCCAAACCTTTTATTCTTCTATGCTTTTGGACATTTCGAGCCTATTTATCAAGATTACAACTTCTTTTCCGCCTAATCAAATTATTTGTTGTAATGTATTCACTGCTACAATCAGATGATGAATCCGAAGAAATACATAAACATTTTCTTGAGCTGAGCTTTCTGCTAATAAATCATATTGAAGAACCATCAGATTCATCGTTTTCCACATCCAAATAATTATTATTAGTCTCATCCATCTTGATATTATAACGGTATAATTTCTTTTTTTCTAAAAACAGCTGACACTAAAATTCACAAATACTTACTTCTGTGCCAGTTAGACTGTAACTGATTAATTATTTTACTTTTTTTGTGATGAGACAGCACTAAACAATTTACCGTTATCATCAAGTACTTGCTTCTGTGTTGGAATTGCATTATTGCAACGATTTACATTAGAGTATGGAGTTAATTAGATTGGCTTCTGAAATAAATTATTTATTATTCAATGCCCAACAAAAATTTTGTCATTTAGTGGTGTTAATCCTTAGTATTAAGGAAATTTATTATGAATATAAAAAGTTAGGAGTCAATCAAGTGCTTTGACACTGAAATTTAAAAAAATTCAAAATGTGGAGTTAATCAATTTGGCTTGTGAATGGCTCATATACTAATATACCATTTTTCTTAGTAATACAACAATTAACATCCTGTTGAAGAAATCAGCTTATCCTTTCCAGGTGGGTTAGATAGGATTTAAGAATCTGTTCAAGTGATGTTGTCAAAAATCATTCAGAGCAGTTCTTTTGTGCAATATCTACTGGGGAAGAATATCAGTTATGGTAAACCCAAATAAAACCTTAACTACTCAAAGAGTGAGAAAGTTGACCTTCCTGGTGATTAAATGGAGATTTGCTGAAATATGAATGATCAAGAAGTGACAACTATAAGATGAATCCTCACTTGCAGAAATGGTAATCTTGTTTTCTCTCAAACATGAATGGTATCCTGAGGTTTGACATTCCAAACTTACATCTTCAGTAAAATCTTTTAAGTCATCATCAATATCAGTTTCCTGCTCTACAAATAGTGCAAAATATAAATAGGAGTTGCATTTGTTCTCAGTAAAAGAGGAAGAGAAGCATTATTAAGGTATTAAGTAGTGTTACGGCAGTAAATGAAAGAGTGATTATTCAAGTATTCAAGAAGAAATGGTTATTCTCTAGCGACTTTGAAGTAATCTTGGAATCAGTACTACAGAAAGATGTAGTCATTGGAGGACATCAGAATGCTAAAATTGGGACAATGAGGAATGGAAAAGAATAATTGGGTAAATATGGTTATGCAGAAAGCAATGAAAATGGAGAAAGAATGCTTTTTGTCTTGAAGCATGACATGATAATTTGCAACATAAAATTCCAGCAAAAAAAGATTGAAGAAGAACACACTAGGCTTGATGCTCATAAACAAGAGATGGATCACATTGGTTCAGCTGTGCAAAACGTTTCAAGGAGAGGATTCAGAGCATACTTAGTGATTGCCAGTATCAAGTTGAAACTCAAACTATAAGCGAAGGCACAGTTTCAGAGTCAGAGAGATATAAGGACTCTGAGCAAGAAAATAACAGGGGAAATGTACAAGAAATTGCTTAAAAAGGAATTATAATCTATTACAGGAAAGGAACTGTAAGATAGGAACAATAAAGTGGTGTTGTACAATGAACATGCTCAGAGATTAAGAGAGATTTTTCCATGGAAATGGGGAAAATGGTATAGAGTAAAATGCTCTTGCTCTCTGCATAGTTCAGACCCAACCAGTATTTATGTTTTTGAACCACATGTGTTGCTCTCTTCCTTCCTTTCACTTGCCATCAGTTCTTTCCTCAAGTAAATTTTTTTGAAGACTAGAGGCAAGAATTGGCACTAATTTAGAACTAAATTATTAGTTCTAATTTAGTGCCCATCATATTTAAAACTTCATTTCTCTTCTTTTGAATCCACGAGATCTTCAGCTTTCTTCTGTATATCCACATCTCAAAATTATTATTATTATTCAGGCCTCCGTGGATTCAAAATACTCATCGTGGTAGGTCCTTCCTAGTCTGTCATACCACCCCTTGAGCTCATTGACCATTCTTGCTCTCACCACTCGATCAGGCAATGTATTCCATGGTTCAACCACCCTCCATGCAAAGAAACCACTCTGTACCCTCTTACTCCCAACTTCCTTTCATAACTTTCAGGGATAGGCCCATTGTCAATACTCGTTCCTGCTGTTCCATCAATCGAGAGAACTCCCCAGTGTCAACCCTGTAACTACCTCTCAGCAGTTTAAAAGTCTCAATCATATCATCTCTCCTTCTTCTATCTACCAAACTCTGCGGTCCACATTCCCTCACCTGATCCTCATACTTCCCGCAGAACAGCATTCCTTAAAAGAGCCAACTTAGCCATTACAAGACATTTTTTTATTTGAAAAGTGAATATTTCAGTTTGTTTTTATATTATGTATTTTTCATACTTTCATATTTACAGTATATATATTATTCAAATACAGTTGGTTAATTTTTTTATAAATGAATTTTTTTTTTAATCACCCCAAAAATGAAAAATATTAAAAATGGAAATATCTGATTAATGGCAAAAAAAATTAATGTAAGACAGCTGTGTGAGTAGCCATTGAACATTTTATTGTATGTATGTAATTTACAAATTAGAGTTACGTGAAGGTTTATGGAATGCATTACTTACATAACATCTTACATAACTATACTCAGTATTTGGAACACACTCTCTTCATGCACCTCTAAACCTTGAACCTGCCCTATTATTCCTCTAGTATTAAAACCTACTTCTCCAGGATGAAATACTTCAATAAAGTGTTCATGGACAACTCCACTATGTCTTCTGCATCAATCACTCTATTCCCATTTTTATCATACAATGCCATTCTTCCACAATCATTTTTCCTCCTATTGTCCACATAGCTAAAAAATTCCCTAGGATTTTCTTTGTATCTTAGGGCCAACCTCTTCTCATATTCCAGTTTGCCTTCCTTACCATACCTGTCACTCTCCTGGCCTGAGCCTTATATTCTTCATGCATCTGCTCTCCACCCCTCTTCCTATATCTCTTCCATAACCTCTTTTTCACCTGTAGTTCATTTTTGATATTGTTTCTCATCCACTCTACACCAAATTGTGTGCTCATCTTCACTTGTAGAATGCAGTTTACTGTTGCTGCTAACAAATATTCCTTCACAATTTCCCATAAACTAATGATATCTCAAAGAACCAGTTCTGCCTTGCATGGAAAACTGCCCCCAGTTGATATCTAAGACTTTAAAACCTACTTCTCTAGGATGAAATACTCCAATAAAGTGTTCATTGGACAACTCCACTACGTCTTCTGCATCAGTCACTCTATTCCCATTTTTATCCCACAATGTCATTCGTCCACAATCATTTTTCTTTCTATTGTCCACATAGCTAAAAAATTCCCTAGGATTTTCTTTGTATCTAAGGGCCAACCTCTTCTCATATTCCAGTTTGCCTTCCTTACCATACCTGTCACTCTCCTGGCCTGAGCCTTATATTCTTCATGCATCTGCTCTCCAACCCTCTTCTTATATCTCTTCCATAACCTCTTTTTCACCTGCAATTCATTTTTGATATTGTTTGTCATCCACTCTACACCAAATTGTGTGCTCATCTTCACTTGTAGAATGCAGTTTACTGTTGCTGCTAACAAATATTCCTTCACAATTTCCCATAAACTAATGATAACTCAAAGAACCAATTCTTCCCTGCATGGAACTGCCCCCAGTTGATATCTAATACTATTATAGTCTTAGATATCAACACACCCACCTTATAATTCTACATATGTTCCCTTCTCTTTGATACTCCTGCATGTCTATTCATCTTCCAAGTCAAAACCACATAGTCACTCTCCAACTGGGGGAAAGAGATGTCATCTCAGTTATAATCAGCTCTTCTGATGCTATGACCAAATATAAAACTCTTGAACCTCTTGTTCCCCTCTATTACATGTTGCATAAGACATTTGTCCCTCAAGAATTCTAGAAATTCCATTCCGTTATGAATACATGCATTTTCCTCAATCATTCTTGCACCTGCCAAGCTCACCTGCCTAAACATCTGCTCCTTGACTTGTAGCAACACCCCACTAAATATCCTGTCCTACCCACCTCTGCCTCACACCATATGCTTTCAAAACCATTATCACTGCCCTCCAAAGCCTCCACTCTTAGAGGACATGAGTCATCTCTTATTAAGAGAGACCTCCAGGGAAGCCACATACTATACACACCAGCTATCATACTTATTCTTGAAATCATTCACACTGCTTGCACTCACAACATCCATTCCAATCATGCACCACCACTCTCTCATAGAAAAATCTAGCCTTCACTCCTTAGCAGCCTTCATTCTCAGCTTCCAAGGATGCCCTTTTGTTCTTTCCCCACCCTCCATAAATTGAAAAATTCCATCATTCGAAATACTGTGTGGCCCTTTCAGAAGTTTGTTAGTCTCAATCTGTCTTCATAATCAGTATTCCACAATCCTGATATCATTTTTAACTCTGATTTGTACTCTCTCCAATATATCAGAATCACAATGGAAACCAGGAGAGACCAGACCTGTGCAAAATAGTTTTTACACAGTGTTTAACTTTCTTACATTTGTATCTGTATTCTCTAAGAGCACAAGCTGACCGCCTTGTGAAGAGGCAAAATGAAATCTTTATCATTACATTTGAACATTCGTTTCAGCATTGCAATTATCTTTTGAGTTTTTGCAATTATCTTTTGTATTTGCAATCTTTGCCATATGGCCCCTGAACTTCAACTTCCTATTTACTAACACCTCAAGATCCCTAGTCTCATCAGTTTCTTCTAGCATAATTCCACCAATATAATACGACATTAGATATCTAATTATGCCGAAGTGAATGACTTTACATTTACTGACATTGAACTGATACTCATTTTCCCCTGCCCATAATTCCAGCCTATTCAAATCATTTTGCAAGTATTGCATATCAGCATCATTCCCGGTTACCCTACCTGTCTTTGCATTATCAGCAAATAGCTGTATGTTGCTTGTCAAATCCTTCCCAATATCATTAATGTACAGATTGAATAACAATTGACCAAACACTGATCCTTGTGGTGCACCACTTGTTACCTCAAATCTTGCAGACTCTAATCACCTGTATACCATTTTGTGATATCTGTCTGTCAGCCATCCTCTTATGCATGCTGTATTCTGTCAGAAGCCTTAACAAAATTCAAAAGTATCATGGTGTATCCTTTCCCCTTGTCTACTTCAGTGGTAATATTGTTATAGAATGTGAGCAGGTTCTAAAACATGACCTTTGTTAGATCCTAAATGAAGGAATCTTGGAAAGAAATCATTCATTTAGGGTCTAACATATAAAATTGGAAACATAGAGAAATACCTGCACATCAGTTGTGCAGGTATTTCTGCACAACTTGCTTGCCTTATAAGTTTTAATTAGTTCAAATATGTTAATCTCTTAGTTCGAGTTTTATTTTGTATTGAGCATAATTGAGTGTATGAATTTTGTATTGTGTTTTAGATATTCCAATAAACATGTCATATTTACCTGAACCTGGGTCATGCTTGATTACGATTCCAAATTACCACTTATATAAAAATAGAACTTATTTTGGTGGGAAGGATTTAGACAGTGAATATAAAATATAGATTTAGGTCACGACTGCAATAATCTGAATCTATACGACAGTTAAAATAAGATATTGTGTAGGTAATCTTCAGGCACTAGTATTGTATCCCTGAGCAAGAATCTTTTCTGCTATAGGATACTGGCTGGTGCAGCAAAATATCAATTTGCCAGTATCTGAAGAGGAAACAATCCTAGATATAAAAATAAGATTAAAGCAAGAGGAGAAAGAATAAATAACGAAAGAGAAATATACATTATTAAATGGATAAAAATCCTATGTTTTTATATAGCCAGTAAGTGAAACTCAAGATCGAGAACTACGATCAATGAGTTTCAATGCCGAAAAATATAAGCACACCTTTATGGCATTCGTATAGTGAAGGTATGTAAGTTCTTTTCACTAAGCTTTGATATCTTCCAGGTCTACCTACTCACTGATGAGACCTCAAAAAAGGTTGAAACTGGTCTGGGTAGTGACCTTTTCTCATAATGTAATGACAATATTACATCTCCTAGGAGCTGTGTTTTACATTATGAGAGAATATCAAGATTAGTGAGGGAGCTTGCTCCACCTTTGCTTCGAATTGCCTTCGCCGATAGTTTTTCGGCATTGAAACTCATAGATCATAGTTATCTCATAAATCGTATGTAAGTTCTTTTCACTAAGCTTTAATATCTTCCAGGTCTACCTACTCACTGATGAGACCTCAAAAAAAGGTTGAAACCGGTCTGGGTAGTGATCTCTTCTCATAATGTAATGACAGTATTACATCTCCTAGGAGCTGTGTTTTACATTATGAGAGAATATCAAGAATAGTGAGGGAGCTTGCTCCACCTTGCTTCGAATTGCCTTTGGCAATAGTTTTTCGGCATTGAAACTCATAGATCGTAGTTCTCGATCTTGAGTTTCACTTACTGGCTATATAAAAACATAGGATTTTTATCCATTTAATAACTATTAAGTTGCCAGAAAACTAGCCGTTTGACTTTTCATTTTAATTAGAGAAATATACAACAATAGAGCAGCAGGTAAGATTTTGATTGAGTAAGGTTTTAGTTAAGAAAGGATAGATATAAGTAAAACAACTTAACAAAAAATTAAGTATAAAGTATCAGCTAATTAAGTATATAAATCATATAGTATCATCAATTTAACACCCTCTCATAGTAAACCCATGTTGTTCATTGCAAAGTAGGGATTCACTGTTAACCCATTTCTGAATGCGAGCCCTAACCAATTTTTCCAAAATTTTCACCACTGCTCTTGAGATACTGGATGTTGGAAGTTTATTTTCCACTTGGTTAGACTATAATAAATTTAGTTTAATCCTTTACTTAATTCTTTGTAGGCAAACAAAGTTTGCCCCTGAAGTAGTTCAGGACTGATGCAACTCATAGCAAAGGTGGACCAAGCTCTCGTCGCTCCTTGTCTCAGTATCTCCCATAATGCAAAGCACATCTCCTTACGGACATGTATAATGCTATGCATTAAGGAAAGGGCCATTACCAAGACCGGTTTCGACCTTTATTGAGGTCTCGTCAGTGGGAGGCAGACCCAGAAGTTGTGATACTAAGGCAGAAGCAATGGAGAGGTCATATTTACCTATACGAGTTGCCAAAAGGTGTATCACTTTATTATTAATTTACTCTGGATTTAGAGAAAGATGTTGGAAGTTTATTTTCCACTTGGTTAGACTATAATAATTTAGTTTAATCCTTTACCCAAGTGTAGGCAAACAAAGTTTGCACCTGAAGTAGTTCAGGACTGATGTGCTTTGCATTATGGGAGATACTAAGACAAGGAGTGATGAGAGCTTGGTCCACCTTTGCTATGAGTTGCCTCAGTCCTGAAGGCGCAAACTTTGTTTGCACACACTTGGGTAAAGGATTAAACTAAATTTATTATATCCTGAGATACTAATTGGTTGATAGTTGGATACATCAGTCTTTCCACCACCCTTGTGCATACCTTGTGCATAGGTATGTATGATAATTCCACCCTTGGAATTATCATACATACCTTCCATACCTGAGGATTCTTCCTTGTTTTGAGACTCGTATTAAACAGCCTGCTCGAAGGAACAGCCAGTTCAGCTGAACACTCGTTTAGCACATGTGCTGATATCCCATCAATCCCTATTGCTGAATTCTTATTCAATTTGTACAGCAATTCTAATACCTCGTCCTCATACACCTGCATTTCTTCATCCACTGAAGACTTAACAGTGAGCTCAATGTTGCATACACCAGGTTGGTAGCTTTTAGCAAAATCGGCACTCATTAACTGAACAATCTCTTCTGCATCTGTAACCCTCATGCCATCAGGATTTAGAAGAGTTATTCTTTCATATTCATTCTTTCTTTTTCTTGCAGCATATCGATAGAATTCTTGTGGGTTGTCTTTAGCACACAGAGTCAGTTTCTTTTCATACTCAGACTTTGCTTTCCATACAACAGTTGTGACTATTCTAGCCTACTGCTTATAATGATCATAATGGATATCATTATTCACACAGTATTCCTTCCACATCGTCCTTACAAATCTCTTGCTTAATAAGATTATACATCCATTTGACTCCTACCCTATTTATTCTTCAAACTCTTGGGACACATTCTGATATTGCATCACTTAAGTATTGTTTAAATGCCTCCCATTCCACTGAACTCAGTATACTCCTTAGTCAATCATAATTTCCTAATTTGTAGTTCAGCATGTAACATTTTCTGAATGGAACATTCATAAACTTAGTCACTTCCTAAGTGAGTACCACATGATCTCTGTCACCAACCATAGGCAGAATTGTTACGGCTTTAATGGAAACGCCCTCTGACACTATAATCAAATCTTAACACTCTTTGACCTCGAGTTCCTTCTGTCACATGCTGCTTGAGGAAGTTGTCCCACAGCAGCTCAATAAATGCATTTTCTTCCTTCTCATGAGATTCTACTGCAACTCAATCAATATTTGGATAAGTAAAGTCCCCCATTGTGATTACTCTTATATAATATAATATATATTCTTCTTCTTTCACTATGCCTTATCCCATGTTAAACGGGGTCGGGGCACCGATCTTTAACCTTCCTCTTCCAAGTTCTCCTGTCCAGGGTGTCCTTCAGACTCCATCCTTTCTCCCTAAGATCCTCTTTCACCTTATCCCTCCACCTGAGCTTGAGCCTGCCTCTTTTCCTCCTTCCCTCCAACTCCATATACTCCACTCGTTTACCAACATACTCCTCACTCTTCCTCTCTACATGTCCGAACCACCTCAGCCTACTTTCTTGTATCTTCTTGCCAATTGGTCCCACCTTAACCGTCCCTCTGATGTAGTCATTCCTTATCCTGTCCTTCTTTGTCACACCACTCATCCATCTCAACATCCGCATCTCCGCTACCTCCATCTTCCTCTCCTGTGCCTTTGTTATAGGCCACGTCTTCGCACCATGAAGCATTGACGGCCTTACCACCATCTTATACAGCTTTCCTTTCCTCTTACAACTTACTCTCTTATCGCACAGGACCCCGCTCATCTTCCTCCAGTTCATCCAGCTGCATGTTATTTGGTGCTGTATTTCCTCATCCAGGTCACCATTCCTCTCAACGACTGACCCAAGGTACTTGAATTTCTTCCCTGAAATTAGCCCTTCACCCTGAAATCATATGATCGTATCCTCGTCACTCCCCGTTGACATATATTCAGTCTTTTCCCAGTTAATTTTCATGCCTCTCTCCTCCAATACCTTTCTCCACTCTTCCAAGGTATTTTCAAGCTTCTCTCAAGATGATTCGCATAGAACAATGTCGTTGGCAAACAGCATGCTCCATAGTGCCTCCTTCTTGACATCCTCCACTAGTACATCCATGACCAGGTCAAAGAGGTAGGAGCTCAGAACTGACCCTTGGTGTAGCCCTACGACAATGGGGAACCCTTCTGTCATGCCGACACTAGACCTGACCTGAGTTTCTGTTCCCTCATACATCTCCTTCACCAACCTCATGTACTTCTCTGACACCTCCCTTCTTCCTCATACACCTCCATTCCTCCTGCCTCGCCACTCTGTCGTATATAATATGATATATATAATAGTATATAATTTCTTGGTATCTTTAATTTATAGCATTTCTGTTTGAATGTTATCTTGACACCGGGGCTTTCCTGTCTTTATTTGCTCTATAGCTCTTAATATTTATTCTTTTAGTATTGGAGGACCATCTTCAAGATTAGTAAACTCTGGTATTATTTATCTTTTCTCATCTCTGAAAAGAGCTGAAATGTATTCATCCAGCCTTTTCTTAATTTAAAAGTTGTGTGGATTATTCACTCTCTTATTCGTCATTTCTTTAATTTTTTGGTGTACCTCTCTGGTCTTCCATTAGAGAATGGAAGAAAATCTAAATGATGAGCAAACAAGAGACAGGAGTACTGTTCACCAAATATTGATGTTAAGATTAATCGTGGAGAAAGTACAAAAGAGAAATATTCATGCCTACTTTGTTCACTTTCAGAAAGCATTTGACACTATGGTTCAGATAGTGGCATGGGCTGTACTTGAATCTTATGGAGTGTACAAGAACCTGATGTGTGTAATGCAGAATATCAGTAATAATGCAGATACTGCCTGGAGAAATTGTGGAATAACAGGAATATGGTTCCTGACAAGAAACATGAAATGTTTATCGTGATTTTGAAAAAAAAAAAAAAGAGAGAGAGAGAGAGAAAAACAGTCAATGTCATATAAGAAAATGCAAGTGGAATTTCAATTCAAGGTACAAAAATCAGTAATTTACAATATGCAGATGACATAGTTGTTACTGAAGAAGAACAGTTCTGAAGTGATGAAGGAAAGAGATAGGATGATTGGTAATAAACATTGAAAAAACTAAAACAGTGACTGAGAAAAGAGGATGAAAAAAAGCAATTTAAATTAAAATTTGTTAACTTTCATGTATCTAGGGTGAAACATGACGTATGATTTATACTATAAAAAAGAGAGAATATTTAGAATAACAAAAGTAAACCTATAGGCAATGGGTAAGATATAGAAAAGTAAATAATTCGGCCTTGCCAGCAACTGCTGGGAACACTCACATGTTTATAAGTGCTCTCTGTGATGTGAGACATAGATAATGGTTAAATACTGCGAGATAAATATTAACATTTGAAAGAAACATGGAAGGTTCTATGCAATGAGTTCAAAAGGTAAATGGATAACAACAGAAAGATTAAAACTTTTCTGTTTCTAGTATAATGCATGGTATAAACAGAAGATGAGCCAGGATGAGAGTAGGTTGCAGTGTGGAAAGAGATTGAAGGATATGATCACCTGACAATGGACGGGGGGGGGGGGCAAAGAATGGAAGAAATTCAGAAATATCAATTACAACATCCTTAAATTTGGGGATCTGATCTTTTGTGATCTTTTTTCTTATCATGCATCGTCTTCTAATGTATGACTTTACATCTGAAATATGTTAAGAATGATCCCATTACATAAAAATTCATTGAATGGTGTGGGTAGGGGGTTCAGATAGCACTGCACAAGGTAAAAGGTTTCAGAAACTGCAGTTCAACAAATTAATATCTCTATACCTAGAGTAAAATCAAAATTCCAAGCATCCCGAATGAAGTCAATTCTGAAGATGTTGAATATTTTTCTTAGGAGGAAGATGTGCTTTCAGACATTCGCTTACCTTCGTCATGACCTTTGGGAATATGGCACCGTTTCTGAACCACGAAATTGGGTGGGTGGGGACAAGGTACTAAGACAAACATATTGTATCTAGGATGAAATCCTCTCTCATAATGGGGACTGCATTGGAAGGTGTCTCCCAGTCAGGTACGAGGGTGGTCTGAAAAGTTCTCGACCATATATGGACACTATCGGCAAGATTCTTTTTTTTTCTAAGTTGGTACATCTGTTATAAGCATCCATGTGAAATTGCAAGTCATTCTATCAAGTAGTTTGTTTTATACAGCTGTCTGAAGCAAAAGCGTTGCCTGTATCCCTTGAAATGGATAAAATTCAGTATCGTGTAGTTATAAAATTATTTGTAAAAGAAGGTTTAACGCCAAAAGAAATTCATTTGAAGTTCATAAAAGTTTATGGGCACTCTTCTCCTTCCTCCTTCGACAATTAAGAAATGGGCTGCCAAGTTTAAACATGGCCATAGCAGTCTTGACGATGATCCACGTGAAGGATGTACAAAAAGTGTAACACCAGAAATCATTGATCAAGTGCACGATGTGGTTGGATGACCGACGAGTCAAAGTGCGTGAAATTGCTGAGACTGTAGGCATTTCAAAAGAATGTGTAGGATATATTTTACATGAAGAATTGCAAATGAAAAAGCTTTGCACAAGATGGGTGCTGCATTTGCTCGCAGCAGATCAAAAATGCACTCGCATGAAAATTTCTGTACAGTGCTTGGTGCGTTTTAACAAGAATAAAACTGATTTTGTGCGTTGATTTATTTTTATTACTATGGATGAGACTTGGATTCACCATTACACACTATGATCTCCAAATAGTAGTCAAAGCAGTGGACAGACGCCAGGTGTTCAGTGTCAAAGAAGACAAAGTCGGTACCATCAGCAGGAAAAGTCATGGCACTGGTATTTTGGGATGCTAAAGGCATTTTGTTTATTAATTATCTTGAAAAGGGTAAAACAGTAACCAAGGGAATATTATTCTGATATTTTAACCAGACTAGATGAAAAAATTTATGAGAAAAGACCCGGTTTGCAGAAGAAAAAAAATCATCTTTCATTAGGACAATGCACTTACACACAAAGGTGTTTTGGCAATGGGAAAATTATTGTTGGAACATCCACCTTATTCCCCAGATTTGTCTCCCTCTGACTTCTATCTCTTCCTTGCTGGTCAACATTTTTCTTCGAATCAAGAGTTAATTGCAGCTGTGAAGGGGTATTTTGCAGATCTTACTGAGAACCACTATAGGGATGGGAAAATGGTGCTGGAGCATCACTGGAATAAATGTATTAGTCTTAAGGGAGATTATGCTGAAAAATAAAAATAATTTTGAAATTATAAAATTGTTCATTTTTAGGCCGAGAACTTTTACCAGATGAACATCATCTGTATTGTAGTTTGTCAGTAGTTTCTTTGAATAAGTGTATACAGGACCAACAATTTCTACCTTGTGTGCTTTTCACAGTCAAGGCAGTGTTGACTCTAAATGGTGTTTATAGTTATCACTACAGCCATACTTGGAACAGTCAGATTCCACATATAGTTATTTAGTCAAGATATCAGAGACAGTTTAATAAGATTGTATTTATAGGTTTACAGCACATTTGTGTTAGATCGTATAGATCATATTGCAAAATGTGGTTGAAAACATTTTCTCTATGATGTGATTGCATCACAGAGCTTCACCACACTTCATAAGGTCCTAAAGTATCTTTATCAAAGCTTTCCTGAAAGACGGATTTCTCAAGATGGACCAGTCATGTGTTCTCATCAGTTATCCAACCTAAATACTGTGGTTTGTATTTGTGGGGTTGTTTGAATCGCTTTTGTACCCTATTTCAGTGGGGAATTTTGTGAGCTGTGGGAACATGTTGAATAAGCATGATGTCATTGAACACCAGCATGGAACTTTTTAACCTGTAAGGTTGCCACATCAAATTCCCAAGTGAATCACAATGATTATAATTTTGAACATTTGCTGTGAGGTATGTTTATCTTACTGTGATTCTTTTTCCCAATTATCAAGCGGGTAGAGGTTTATTTTTTTGCTCTTTGCCTTATGTCTGCATTGCAGATTGTTGGAATTTCTGCTGCCACTACTAGAAATAGCTGTATTTCTTAAAGGGAATGTTTGTTGACCCTTGTTTCAATAAGGAATCTGTGCATTTGAACATGCTGTCAGACTGCTTCTTATTCTTAATGAACAGCTGCTAATTCTTCTGAACTGGCCATTGTAGGTTAGATTGGATACAAAAGATCATAAACAGTAAGGAAACTTAAAAATGCAAAAATCTTTCAGGCAAGGCTGAATGCCAGCGAAAGTTTAACTGAAACCATTAAATTAAAATGATATATTTTATGTGTTTACTTTCCTAATGTAGTAAAGAATCAGCAGAGCAGTAATAGGGTTCATTGATAAAAAAATCCTTAACGTAATAGATTTTTGACATAAATGATGGTGAGATGAGACTAAACATAAATATGTCCTGTGTGGGCTTCTTTTGAAAAACTGTGAAACAGCACTCATCCACCTGATTGACAAAAAAAGGGTGAGGGTATACTATGAGTGCTTTCAATCTCAACTAATAGCTTTGCTAAGGATATAGTTATTGCTTATTGAACCTTGCCAAGGAAAAATTGTCATCAGCATATCTTATAATAGCTTATGACTTTAACATGAATGTTGTGAAGAAGATGTACTTTATTCATAATTCCCCATTAAGCAGTTAGCCATTGCAGAGAAAAAAAGCAATTCTTATCACTGTCCCTTCTCTTTAGCAAACTTGTATCTAAACATGATTGCTAAACATTTGACTTCTGAAAGATTTTCAGCTTTAAAGTTATGTCTGATATTTACTTCGTTTGAATTTTCCTAATCCTTATGAAGTTGGCAATATTTGGGCAGAAATGAAATATTCTTTTTAATGTAAACTTAGTTTCACACTAGAAAAAAATAAATAAAAATAAAGTATATGATGATGTGTATCAAGAATGCATTCCCTCTTATCCTACTACTTATAGATCTTTGTTATCATTATTATTATAGCTGAATTTCAATTCAATATTTAACATCTCTTTACAGATGGCACATGCAGTAGCACAAAGATTAGAAACAGATCCATACTTATTACAGTTTTTCCGAGCTCAGAAGTAAGTATTATGAAGATTATTATTTTTTCCTAAAGCACCCACACATATTGTATTATTATATAATAAAAAAACTAGTTTTTGGATGCTGCAGATCCTTTAGTATATATTTTTGTTATGCTTTGTGGGATATATAGATAAACACCTTGTGGTTTTCGTTTAAGTGCTTATATCTTTCTTCACTTGCATGTTACCTTGTGTCTGTGAATAAAGTTACACACTAAAGTGCATTGATTATTTTTTAAAACATTTTTGCATGTGGGTGTCTCCACACACAAACGTTTGTAAACCTGTAGAGTAAATTAGTACCATGATTATTATTGAAGGATTTTTTAATCATTTATTTTATTTTATTTTTTGCATTTTTTTATTTATTTATAAAAATAATAATAATGATGAAAGACCAATTTCCATGTCTCTGGACCAAACTTTTGCAACCCACTTCTCACGTTGAATAAATGGGCAGTGGCCTCACACACCAGTTAATGAATACAATGATAAACTGATGCCCATAGTGGGATTCAAACACTCTGCAGGCCATGCTTATGTTAATGATATAAATAAAATCACTGACTTTGGTATATTAAGCTTATTAAGCAAGAGATCCAGAAGAGGAAGATGATGTGGAAAGAATATCTTGAGAATAAGAGTGAGAGGAGTTATGAAATATATGAAGCTCAGTCCAGAAAAGTAACGAGCATTGTGAGGAAAGCTAAGTCAGAGTATGAAAAGAAATTAGCCATGCAAGCTAAAGGCAATCCAAAAGAATTTTATAGTTCTGCCGCAAGCAAAAGAAAGAATGAATGAATGGGGAAGAATAACTTTATTGACTGTAGATGGTACTCGTGTGTCGGATACTAATGAGATTTTTTAGTTAATGAGTGCTCACTTTACTAAGGTATATCAACCAGGTGTATATAACATCATGCACAGTACTGCTACATTGGATGAACAGTTAGAGATTCATGAAAATGAGGTTGAAGAACTGTTGCATAACCTGGATAAGAATTTATCTATAGGGACAGATGGAATATCAGCCCATTTGCTAAAAGACTGTTCAGCCGAATTGACTACACCTTTCGCATATTTGTATAACTTGAGTCTCAGCTCGAGAACTCTACACAGGAATGGAAGGAATGTGTGATAGTTCTATTGTACAAGCATGGTGCAAAAAATAATGTGTCTAACTACTGACTCTGGTCAGAATCTCTGGTATTGGTAGTGAAGATTTTAGACAAGTTGGTAAGAACTTGCATACAGAAATGGGTAGACAAACATGCTATACTCTGCAAGCAACAGAATGGGTTTACTAAAGGAAGGTCATGTTTTAGCAATTTGCTCATATTTTATAGCAGTGTTAATGCCAAGTTGGATAAAGGGAATGACACACTATAATAATGTTGGATTTTTCTAAAGCATTTGATAGGATACTATGCAAAAGGCTGTTGCATAAACTGGAGAATATGGGATTGGAATATAAACTCTTCACTTGGATCAGGAGATGATTGACAGACAGATAACAAAAAGTGGTACACAGTGGGTGTGAATCTGCCAGATTTAAGGTGACCAGTGGTATACTTCAGGGTTCAGACCTTGGGCCATTATTGTTCAGTCTATACATTAATGGCATCAGGCAGAATCTGACATCAGATGTGCAATTGTTTGCCGATGGTGCAAAGATAGTCAGGGAAAATCAAGGATGCTATTGATATTCAGTAATTACAAAATGATTTCAATAGACTGGAAATTTGGACAAATGAAAATGGCTGTCAATTTAATGGTAGTAAGTGTAAAGTTATGCACTTTGGTGTGATTAGAGTTCCAGCAGCGTATTATATTAGCAGGGTTATGCTACAAGAAACTGAAGAGGCAAGGGATTTTGGCAAAGGTCACATAGCAGAAGTTGCAAATACAACTCAGTGGATAATTGTGATGTTGAAGCAAACCTTGACATGTAAGGATAAGGAAGTCATTTTGTCTCTTTATAAGTCTTTGATAAGACCACACGTGGATTATTGTGTGCAAATTTTGTCTCCCAGGTTCCAAGGGGATAAAGACGCTGTGGAAAGGATGCAAAGATGAGTTACAAAGATAATATCTGGATTATGGGATTTAGATTATGAGGACAGATAGCGAGTATGTGAATTGCAGACTCTAGTTAACAGGAGAAAGAGGGCTGATATGACAGAGGTATGATAGCTGGTTTTGGTGATTTATAGCCTCCTTCAATGAGTCCTTGACTCCCTGGAGGTCTCAGATAATAATAATGATAATTCAAGAAAACTTTGCAAATAGGAGATATATTATGAGCAAATCAAACATTCAGTGAAGAAGTAGAGTTAGTAGAGAAATCACAGACATACTTATTTTGACTGTTTACTATAAAAATTGCTTTTGCATATTTTTTTAAATATCTCCAAGAGAACGACAGTAGGTTAATCAGAATGTCGAGAGGAATGGGAATGCTGAGGGAACCAGTCTGAATTTAAATAGTTCAATTCAGATCGTGGTAGAATCATACCTTAGGTAACTCATAAATTTTTAATTGCTCCCTCTTCCTGTAGATGATAGTATTATTATTGTAAGTGGAGGTTTCTGTGGTTTAGAAGTTCATAAGGCATATTCCAGTAATTGGACCACATTTTTTTTAGTAAGCTAAAAACACAATAAAGAAAACACTTACGAAACTTGTTGGGCTTTATTTCTTTATTGTGTTTTTAGCTTAATAAAAAAAATGTGGTCCAATTATCAGAATATGCCTTAGTAGTATTATTATTATTATTATTACATGACACCTCCAGGGAGTCGAAAAAACTCATCGAGGGAGGACACCTACTCTACAACTCTGTCTACACCATCTACCGCCCACCACCACCACTAGTAATTTCACAGACAATCACAAACATCCATGCCTGCGGTGGGATTCAAACCTGAAGCCTTTTGGCTGGAGAGTGGATACGCTAACCACTCTGCCAAGCAGGCTGGCAATATGATATGAATATAGAACCATATTTTGGGCTTTAAGTGGTAGCTATATAGGGCTCACTTTTCTGAGAACTGAATGAATTACTTTGCTAGAAGTGGAAATGAGCTGATTGCTCTACCCTCTCTTCTGTTCATAATTTTATAAGGGCTTCACAATATAAACAACGCCATCCTCTGTCCAAAAAGAAACCGAACTTTACGAAAATAGAAAAAACTAGTGGCGCCACCTGTTGTATATTTGTGTTGTCGAAAGCAGCAACCTTCATTAGTGTTGTGCCATCTGTTTATGACATTTGTTTCATTAGAAGCCGAGTTATAGTGCCAAGAGTGACAGTGTGTTTTGACGATCAGTTCGTCGTCACGATATTCATGCAGTACGCAATGAATTCTCGCTAACAATTGCTTCAAAACTTTGAGATAAAACTCACCATTGACTGTTTGGCTAGGCTAACCCTTTGTGGATAATGCCATTGGAACCATAGAAACAAATCAGCATTGTCTTTACTTTTGACTTCTCCAAGCGACTTTTTTTCGGATGCCCTCTTCTGGTGGTCTCCACTCAGCACTCTGGCGCTTTATTTCGGGCTCATACTCAAAACCCCACTTTCGTTACCAGTAACGATCGTTTCAAGGAATTTTGAGTCCTTACGAGCGGTTTTAATGAGGTGCTTGCAGTGTTCAATTCGATAACATTTTTTGGTCGTCGGTCAACTTGTGGGGAACAAATCGCAAATTCAATTTACGAAGGCCCAAACTCTCGGTCAAAATGTTGTGCACAGTTGATTTTGGAATCCTCAGTTCATCTTCAATCAATCTCATGGACGATTTCGGGTTTTCTTTGATGAAATCGCACACTTTTTGGATGTTAACTTCGCCCAGTCAAGTTTTTGGACGACCCAGCTTTTCGTTGTCCTCAAGCATCTCACGACCACTTCATAACCTTGAGTACGGAATAAGCATTCATCACCGTATGCTTTTTGAAGCATTTGATACGTTTCGGTAGAACTTTTACCAAGTTTAACACAAAAGTCAATCGCAGCTCTCTGTTTGAAACTCATTTTCTGACTGTTCGTCAAAACACAATAACTCTTGGCACTGTTGCTCGGCTTCTAATGAAACAAATGTTATAACCCGTTTACACAACACTAATGAATTTACCTTTTGGTAAATATTTACCAAAAGATAAATTTGTGTAACCTCTCTTTTGTCATAGAATACATATTCTGCTTTCCTGGTACTTCTGCTCCAGTCGAAAGAATATTTTCAGTGATGAACAGTTTGTGGTCAGAAGAGAAAAGTAGAATATAGAATTAATTGTTAAAAGTTTGTTGTATTGTAGAATTAATATTGAACTCACCTGCACATAGTTCTATGACAAAATTAAAACAACACACAATTTTTAAAGAAGGTTCACTCAAGTGATAAAAAAGAGTAGTATACTACCGCTCAGAAGGAATAAAGACAGTGGATAAAAATATTATAAACATTGTTTAAAATAATCATTAATCTCATCAACATTTATAGACTAAAAACTATTTTTAAAGTTTAACAGTTTCATTTCAAAAAACGAAATAGACATTTAAAACATACATAATTAATAAAATACTTTTAATTTATTTAACGTTAACAGTAAACCTGTTTTGTTTGCTTTTCTTGGAAGAACCATTCTTAAATGTGCAATTATTTTGATACCAATTAAGCAATTTAAAGTTAAAAGTCAATATTAGTATATTTGTCATGCCAGTTATTGTGTTGTATAGAAGCGTCCTGGTTTGGGAAAATCAAAATATGGTCAGCTTATGGATAACCCTAAATACAAACAAGTACTTGAAAGAGCAGATAATAAAAAAAGTTTACTGATTGAGATCAGGGAAAGGAATATGAAATTCTTAGGACATGTGATAAGAGGACTGACAAGCGTTATACTGACATAAAATGAAGAATATAGGAATGGAAAATAAACTCTTGACTTTTAAAATGGATGGTTGATAGACAGGGATCAGAGTTATACAGTGGGTGTGAATCTCCAGATTTTAGGTGACTAGTGATATACTTAAGGGATGATATTAGGAAGCATTTGATAGGATATATTCAGTTGTTTGCTGATGATGCAAAACTGGGCAAGACACTCAGAAATGCTACTGACTTACAGAATGATTAGTCTAGAAAGGTAAGCAAATAACGATGGCTGTCAGTTCAATGTTAGTAAGTGTAAAGCTAAGCACTTTGACATGATGCTATTGCCAATGGCATATTGGTGGGATTATGCCACAAGAAACTGAAGCTAGTGATCTTAAGTTATTGTGGATAGGAAATTGAAGTTCAAAGGTCACATAGCAAAAATTGAAATACAACTCAGAAGATAACTGCAATGTTGAACCGAACCGAATCTCAACATGTAACAATAAATAAGTCATTTTGCCTCTTTACAAGGCCCTACTTGAACTATTATGTGCATATTTTGTCTACTGAGTTCAGAAAGGATAAAAAAAAAAAAGCTATGAAAAGAGTGCAAAGTAGAATTACAAAGATTTATGTCGAGGTTATTGAATATAAGCTATGAGGATTGAGAGTGTGGACAGCAGGTAAAAAGGAGAAAGAGGGGTGCTATATTAGAGGTCTATAAACTTATGAATTGGTGTTATAGGATATCATCTAACATGGAAAGTGGGCAGAGAATATGGCTCCTTCCTGGAAGTTTGTGCTCCATTAAAAAAGGGGTAAGAGCAAGATTTTTCAAGTTGGAACAGTCTCTGTTGTGGTGAATGGGTTTAAGAAAAGGTATGACATCTGGTGTTGTTGTGTGGTCTCCCTCGATCAGTCATTGACTTCCTGTAGATCGCAGATTATTATAATAAACCTACACTTAACTTTAAAAGACCACTCAATCAAGTACCTGAAAGAACAAACCAAATAAAGGTTTGCCAGATAAGATCGAGAACAGAATGCGAAATTCTTTTGAGTGACATGTAACCTGTCTTCTACTGTTTTTTCATCATTGCCCATGTTTCACTTCCATCAGTAACTACTAGAATAATGCACATATTAAACCGTTTTTAAGCAGATAATTTTATACAGCCAAAACATTTTTCCTTACTTCATTCTTCTGTATTTGCTTTTCTTGTAAAGCTGATTGTCAGGTAAACACAGACATCTGCAGTTTCAATAACAGAAAATAATAGAGTACTTGCTAATTTTAGTTCTATTTGATCTGAATATGTCATCAATTTTATTTAATTATGCCAATATTTAAATATTTTATGCTTTCTTGTCAAGCCCATTTTTCATTTCTCAAGCTTCTCTGTTTTTTTGCTAGCAGAACAGCAAAACTTAAGTGATTTAGATTTCTTCTGTTGAGGTTAATTCAATAGTTTTACCATAAGACATTCCTGTTAACTTCTTATCTTGCTCCTGTCACAATGCCAAATTCCTCTACTGGCTTGTTGAGTAATTTTGATATATAGTGTTTAATAATCTAATATATTTTGCTAGGATAGCTTGTTGTTTTAAACTGTTTTCTTTCTGATTGATACATAGAATCAGTGGCTCTTTCAGAATCTATGAATATTCAAGATGATATTCATATACTTTTTTTCATTACTTGGTTAATAATGCGGATATCATCTGCTGAATGGAATCTTGCTTTGAAGCCTTCTTTCATACCTGTTTTACCTTCCGTAATTTCTACATGTCTTGATATATTTCATTGTGTCATGTAATTCACATTTAATACATTTTTAATTAATAATCCTGTTTTATTGATAATAATAAACTTGTGTATTATTTATACATTAGTTCTACAGCTTCACCATTCAGGATATTATTGTTATTTGACACCTCCAGGGAGTCCAAAGACTCATCAAGGGAGGGCACATGCTCTACAACTCTGTCTCCCCCACTCAATCCACCAGCTGACCATAACTTCACCAATGCCATCTACCACCAACACTACTATTTTCACAGACAATCGCAAACGTCCATGCCCAGGGCGGGATTCTAATCCGCAGCTCTTTGGCTGGAGAGCAGATAACCACTCAGCCAGCCTGGCTGGCTGAGTGGTTAGCGATTATGGTTGAGGTTTTCAGTGTTTCTGCCTATTTTCATTGTCTTTTGTCTTTATATTGCTGATTTTCATACCAAATTTATTATAACAATTACTCAAACATAGTCAGGGAATCTTGTAGACTTCTGCTGGATTTATTCAGAAGTATAACATCATCTACATAATGTAAAGAGCTAAGATTAACTTCACCAATTTTGATATCAGATTGAATACCACTTTCCTTTATAATGTTATCCAAATAGATAATGAATAATATTGGAGATAATGTGCACCTTTATCACACACCTGATTTAACATCAAACCATCTTCCTGTATATCCTTCGATTCTAACTACTGATTTACATGTTAAATAGAGACTATGTATTTCTTGATATAATGTTCCATTTACACCATACAAAAGTACTGTTTTGAAGAGCTTTCCTCTTTTCACCATGCCTTTTACAAATTAACAAAACTTAAATACAAATTCTTGTTATATTCCCAATATTTCTCAACTGTTTGTTTTAAAGTGATTATCTGATCCTGACAACCTCTGTTTGGCCTGAATCCAGCTTGTTCTCCACCAAGCTTCCTTTCCACAATTGTTCTTAACTGTTTCTCAGGTATACTTGCATAAATGTTACCAGGAAACTCAGTAGGGAAATACCTCAGTGCCCTGCTTCAATCATCTGGAATTCAACCTTTTTACCAGGCCTTCTGAATTATGCAATGCAGCAACTGTACAACTTTTATACCTTCATATTTGAGCATTTCTGGTCGAATTTCATTTATTCTAGCTGCCCTTTCCACATTTTGGGTTTTTGATAACTTTTTCTGCTTCAAGTATGGATATATATTCCTTTTGGGACTTTCTACTGCCGTGCTGCTTGTTTCATTTACTAGTCTTTAAAAGTAATAATCCAAACATCTAGAATATCTTGATCTACAGTTTTCACGTTACCTTTATCATCTGAAAATCCTTTTTTAGTACTTTTTCCTCAATTTCTAAGCTTTTTCAATAGCCTCCAGAATATTTTACCACCTTCCTGATATTTAATTTCTGTGTTCTTTCCGAAGAACATGATATCCCTACTTTTGCACAGTACTTTGCTTGCTTACATTTTTCTCTGTATTCTCTAAGAGCACAAGCCGACTTACTTGCCAGGAACTTTTCATGTGTTTTCTTCTTTTCTTGATGGCCTCTTTAACTTCATGAGTCCACCATGGAGTTCTGATTTTTCTAGTAGACATCCTCACCACATTCTTTTCTAGCCAAATCAACCAATGTTTTCTTTAAGATATTCTATTGAATCTCTATAAAGTTTGATTCTTGTTTTCAAACTCTTTCATTTTTTCTTTAATGATTGTGTATTCGAGTCTATGGTTCACCTCTGAAAGCTGCTCAACTTTGATTTGTTTTAAAACTTTCTTATACACTTCTTTTCTATATGAAATTCAATTTTATCCTATTCAAAACAAAGCAGTGATCACTTTCTATTTCAAATCCTCTTGTGTCCTGAACTAGTGAGAAAACATTGTTATCAACTTTAATATAGTCAGTGAGACTCTGGGAGCAGGAATATGTGTCGATTGACTGGACAGCCTCCTGACTCATTAACGATTGGTTATCTGGTAGCAGGTCTGCCATACCACTATTTTTACTGATATCCCTTCAAAATTGAGTTGTTGTTTTTTTATTTCTGAGTATTGGTGCCATGCCCTTAAAGGGTATTGCTCGCACTGCCTGAAAGGGTGAAGAAGCAAGTAACACCTCTACAAATGTGAACTGAAAGAGGTAGGAATTTCACATACATATATAGGGACATGACATCATTTAGACTATAAAAAAAGGAAAGAAATGAGATAACAAAAGTAAGCCAAGAAATAATACATAGCGAGGTTAAGGTGTTGTTCGTTATTCATAATGCTAAATGTTATAACCAACACCGAGAGGGGAGAAAATACATTTATTAAACTCACTAATATTTTGCTGCATAGAATCATCAGAGCACAACTGTGTCACTGTTACAGTCATGGGCATACAGCACTGTGTTACAGTGCTGTGTGCCAGTCACAGTTATGATTGTGGTCTGGTGATGCTAGGTAGCAAAATATTGGTGAGTTTAATAAATGTTTTTTTTTTTTTTCTCTTGAAATCTTATACTGTTAAGTAGCAATAAATCTTGAAATAAAACACAGTGTATTGGAAATATGCTTATGCATGAGCGCACTCTGTGAATGCAAGATATAGGTAATGATCAAAGACTATAAGACAAGAAGATTTAAAAAGATCTGGCATTTGAAAGAATATTCTACTCTGTGATAAATCAAATCGGAGATGTAATGGATAAAAAATTATATAGAAAAGTAAATTGGATAATCACACATAAAAAATAATTAGAAGAAATATCAATCTTTTTGGATATGTCTTCTGGCTGGATAGTAGCAGAAAGATGGAAACGTCTATTTTCAGTAGAATGGTTGGTAAATAGAAGGTGATGACCCAGAAGGAAGTGAAGTGAGTATGTGATGTAAACAAGGGTGTGGAAAGAGTTAGTGCAAGCTAAGCCACATAGCAAAAGAAAAAAATAGTGAAAGACTGCATTGGATAGAACAGGCATTAGATCCAAGTGCTTTGCTGATGACGACAAATATGTTTTTTCATTAGATGTGATATTGTTGAAGAAAATCTTCCACCTGTTGAAATCTTGTCCAGCATAATTTTATTTATATTACAAGAAGAACACGGAAGTTTTCCCTGTTTGAAATGCATCAGAAATGCATAAGTAAATACTTCTTTGAGGCTATAAATGTACAAGCCCTTAAGTAAATGGAGTAAACAGTCAAAAATAAATTAATTGATTTTGATTTTGCACTATATGGATGAATTTATTACATAAAATGTACATTTCTTCATCTACATATCATAACAAAAATAAAATTAAAATTGCCCATTTTGAAAAAGAAATTTAATTTACTTTATTAGGTAGCAAACATGCCTTGGAGTAAGTATATATATATTAGAAAGTATATCCATAATGAAACTTAACGGTATAACTAACACCAAGAGGGAAAAATACATTTATTAAACTCCCTAATATTTTGCTGATTTTCTACCCGGTATCATCAGAGCATGATGATAACTGTTACGGGCACACAGCACTGAACCAAGTAATTGTAGAAACAATTTAAATTTTAACCGACACCTAATGTCCTTGCATCGCACTACATTAGAACATGCATGCATGCGCACACACATGAGAGTTCCAGGAGCTATAACATGTATAACTTGACAGTGCCATTGTTAGAAGAAAGAAAGGAATTTGTCAATCTATTTTTGAAGACTGAAGGTCATGGGAAAACAGTTTTGGGTAGAGGTGTACACAATGAAGGCAGAGAATAAGAAGTTGGTTCAATGACTTTGGAGTTGAAATGATGCATGTGTGTTGGTCAGAAGTTGCTCATTTTAGAATATGAGAGGAGAGTGGAGGTATTACAGTGCCATGGGCACCACGAAACCTCATTTTTTGATTTTTTTTTTTTTTTTTTTTTTTTTTTATGGTGTAAAAACATCAAAGATCATACTGCGGCAGGACACGAGTCATAGCAGTACATATGGTGATTGGTTAGTAGGACAATCACAAACATCCATGCCCTTGGCGGTTGAATGCACAGCCTCTTGGCCAGAGAGCAGCTGTACTAACCATTCAGCCAACCAGGCCGGCTGTTGGATAGTGAAAGTCAGTTTGGATGATGTAATCAGTTAAGCAAATTGCTCACTTCTGAATACAGTTAGTCATTCTGATGTAAGCCTTAGGAGCACAATCGCAAAGGTGGGAACAGTACTCTGAGTTTGGGCAGATTTGAACTTTGGGACTAGTGTCAGAAGCTGAGCAGAAGAGAAACACTGTTTGAAAAAAAAGAATACCAGAATTTTTGGAGACTATGGATCTAGTGTGCTTATGCCGGGATACATAAGATGCGATAATTAACCCAACAAGAGGAAACTGATTCTAGTTTGCAAGAATATAGTTGAAACTGAGAGAGAGAGAAAGAGAGAGAGTCTTTCTTTCTGGAAATGATACAGGTTTGCATTTTTGATGGCATTAAAATTCATAAGCTTGTCTTTGGCCTACCTGAGAATGGCTAGGAGATTGGCATTGAAGGCATTTGCTGTAGAGGATCTCGTAGTATCAGTCATCTGATCACTATGAAGTATTGAGAACGTAAAAGAGAAATGGAGAATAGTCTCATCAGTAGAGCTATGAATATGATGAACTGTAGAAAAGAAGACATAGATAAGGTTATGGTCAAATTTGCCTGAAGAAGAGACTAACATCAGTAATGTATTTGGAGGGAAAACTGGTTTAGAAACTGTCCAAGGCATTGGCCGAATTATGAGTATTATCTGGAATTCTTGTGGATTGTTGAACAATTTGTATTAAATGATTACTAACAGTATCAAAACTACTCAGCATCTTTTCTAACTTGGTCTATAAGTTGGAGAAGGGAAGCCTGTCTGAATTGTGGACACTGATATCACCAAGGAAGAGTATTTTGCTGTTAGGGTAATTAGTTGAATAGGTCAGTGAAGTCATCACAGTTGAGACAGTAGAGGCAGCAAATGAAGAAAACAAAATGAGGTAAGGTAATCTTGAGCCAAAGTGGATCATATAATACCAGGTCTTGATAACATTTGGCATGTGATAGCAGACCAGACAAATGAACAGTAAGGTTTTTCTTATGGAAGTTGTTAAAGTTGAGGTGAAAAGTTAGTGCAGAGGATTTATTGGTGATTAACATATTGGTTTTGAATGTCTGTAGGTGGTGGTAGTACACATCATTGATATTAGAATTAAGACCTCCAATATCATTAAAATCAGTCTGAAAGTCTTTCAGACTGATTTTACTGATGGGGGGGGGGGAATCCCATGTGAGGCATATGATCAGTATCATCCAGTACAAGGTACATACATCTTTTTTTGTTTCTTTTTTCTGAGCTGCTAAGAAATCAGTGTCTTCCTGGTGTAGCAATGCAATTTCAATTCCTCTCATTAGGGATCTAATTTGGTTACCTGTAGGTGCACCACCAAATACATTGGTATCTCTAATATATGCAGACTTTCCAAAATCTATGGGTACCTGCTGTATTTGATGTGCACATTCCCTAATAGGTGCTAGTAATAGTGCAATTAGTCCAACTCTGTTTTGAAGTCTTCGCTGATGATGAGTCTTTTGACTCCATGGAAATATCTATATATAGTGTGAATATAGTACAAACACTATTGGGTCTACATACTGTATATAGCAACAAATTTTATTTTATTATATGTAAATGGGAGATATCTTGCATGAAAATTCAGCTGTGCAAAATGATAACTTTCATCTCACAGACACTGTACATGAAGATAATACTAATTTTACAGTTTAAATTAATTGAAAGCATTCAAATTAGTATGCCATATATTTATTTGAAACTTTGTAAAAATAGACCTGTGGAATGTGGAAGGAAAATAATATATTGTCAAGTTAGCTCTTGAAGGAAGATGCAGGATGCTACATCACCTACCATGAATGTGTTGAAGCTACGAAATCCATGAGATACTGTGATATTTTCTGTTATGTTTCATTTTAAAAAATGTTGATTGTGACTCACTGAACTGATTTTAGGGTCCACTAACCAGTAGTAACCTGTAGTTTGAAAGACACTGCTCCAGAACATTTTTCAGCCTTCATTGATATTTATCTTGTATTCTCTTTCCAAAGTTTTGCTGTGGTTTTACCTTGATTTACATTTCTCTTCATTCGCTAAATGTCTAATTACATAATAATGCCATTAAGAACAAATCTTATACATGAAATGTTGCAGACTATGTTGCATTCTATTACTGTGGTTATGCATATGAACTTTTTAAATCACTGCGATGATTTAGGTGATCCATATATCATGTGCAACAAGATAAAAAGCTACTTTATATCAATCTGTTTTAAGATGCATGCTATTCTATCTTTAATTTTCTTGATGACAGAACTTTGTAATATTGCTTCTATAGCATAGTTGGAACAATAGTGGACTTTGCCCCATAACTTGGAAAAGATCTCTTTAATTCTCATTATGATGAAAATGAATCTTTATATGGGCTTTTTCAATCAAAGGTGAGTTAGTGAATCTCATGTGGAGGTAGCAAGGTTTTTTCTCCCTGAAACTTGGATTCTTCATCCTACATAATCATATTTGCCGTAGAACACACAAAGATACTATTAGTATGTGATAGATGGTAGCAGTAGCACATTCTTTGGGGGGGGGGGTACAAGTTGCAACACAAAGGTTTAGTCACAATTAATATAAAGCAGCTACTAATAAATGTACCATGCTGATTTTAGGTTAAACATCAAAGTAGATTCCTTCTAACTGAAGCACTAGTTTATGTTCAGGCAATTTGTAGATGCTATCCAGAAATGCCTTTTTCAGAATGTTGCTTTTCAGCTCCCTTGTAACTGTATTTCAAATCTCATTTAGTGTTTAGAAATGATGGGCCTTTACGAAAAATTTCAGCTTCAAGAAAAGATAATAATCAGCCTGCTCAAGATCTGTTTGGTGAAAAGGGTGGGTGTTGAAAGCAGTGACTTTTCTGATTTACACAACTGCAGTATTGTCATGAAGGAGGAACCAGTCATTGGATTATTACAAAGCCAGTTTCACTCAATTTATCCTTTGCAAAAATTGCATTGATCTTTTGACCATTAGTTAAATGAGTCATGATTAACTCCTTCCACATCAAAATAAACAATGAGAGACATTTTCAGTTGAGATTTTTGAAAATGCAGCTTCTTGGGTTTGGGTGAATTTTTTTCTGCCCACTGTGCACTCTATTGTTGAAAGTTTTTTCACTTGGTTATGCTATAAATTAAAGATGCCAATAAGTTGTATTCTTGGTTTCATCCTTTATCCAGGTGTATAATTGAGGTCTTATCAGTGATACCAAGGTTGAGATAATGCAGAAGTCATATATGGAAATATAACTTCTGTATTACTTCATCCTTGGTATCACTTTTGGATCTGGCTCCCACTGATACTTCAATAAACGGTTGAAACCAGTAGTGGCTCTTCCCATAATGCATAGCATTATACATGCCTGTAAGGATATGTGCATTGAAATATTATGAAATATATTATGGGATACTAAGGCAAGTGATGCGAGGTCATTAGCTTCTATATACAAATAGTTCAGTTGTGAAGTGACTTCACACACAAACTTTGTTTGTTTACACCTGGATAAAGGATGAAACTAAGAAAATAACTTCTTGGCATCTTTAATTTACTGTATCCTATTTCACTATCATATTCAAAACCACATTTCGTTACCAGTAACGATTTTGTTTAAAAGCATTCTTCTTCTGCCATTCTTAAAAAGTCTTGACATGAAGCAACCTGATCTTGTCACTGCACCATCATCAGGGAGTGAAAAACTCTAAATTCCCCACCATCATTCGAATGTAATCTCTTTACCAATATTCAGCATTTCTACGATCACTCTGAGATACATACAACGATCCTCATCTAATAGGCAACAAAGTGATTTAACATTTTTCATCTTTACATGCCATCAAATGGCATCTGCTTTTAGTATCATGTTTTACAGCTATTCCCTCTATTCTATTATCTATTCCCTCACAGAAGTATGATTAGTATGATTCAGTGCTTCACTGCATATGCATTTTGCATCATTTTCAGTGTTAAGCACTTTTACTGGCCTTTAGACAGAACTTTGTCGCTGCTATCTGTTCCTTCATTATGTCAGATTGGTGTGCACAATGTTCTTGAGGTGACATTAGTCTCAGACCTCTTGCCCTGCTTCCTGTAATTGTGATTTTTTACTTAGGTTTTGTGCAAGATCCTATCTTAACATACATCATTATACTTTTGCAATGTGTGCAGCCTTTATCAAAACAAAGTACTATGGAAGAATAGTGGGCACTTGTGAATGTCAAGAGGGATTAGAATATTATGCATAAAGCAGTTATCTTCTTTAACACATTTATATCAGGGAGTGTTTCACATGTTTATTGTTCCCATGGGACTTCTCATTGCCATTTGTGTGTCGCTTCCACGTCCCACGGGCAGTCTCACAAATTAGCATTTGTGATCTGTCTTAGTAACATTGAAAATTTCAAATACAAATAAACAAACTTATTTCATGTAGCTGAAAATTTGGACAAATGTTAGGACAGTTGTTTTTAGTTAGATACTATGTTAAGTGGTACAACAGATGGTTATGCTTGAATCTCTGCAGCATAGTTTCGGTGAGAGGGGACATGTGTTTCATTAGATAGTGCTATTTTTATCCCAGTTCTCTCTGATTGCACTGTTTATTGACAAATATATTACATTGATTTCAAATATCTCTCTACCTTATTCAGTGATATAATAAAACTACTTGTTTTTCTACAGTATACTGTATATCTGCAGTATACTGGCTGTTGTGGGAGAGACATGTTCACTATATAGAGACAGCTACTTCCAGTCTTTGGCCAGTATACACGTAGAGTGTAAAAATTTATCTATTCCTAACTGAATATAAATCCTTCTATCTCATATGACAAGGAATATGTTTCACAAAGTAAGGTTTCTGAATTTTCATTATTAAAAATTATAGAAACACCTACCATGTTATAGAAAAACTTCAGTTTAATATAAACCAATTTAGTCACTCAACATTTCTACCTAACATATCAAGGTCATCATCTGGAGTATACACACACACACACACACACACATATATATATATATATATATAAAGAAACAATCTACATAGTAAGCTGAAATTACACTAATTTGGTCAACTGTTAAAACTGGTGGCCTGACCTGGTGGAGGGGGGTGGGGGGATCCTTACAGCGTCAAAGCTAGAATCCTGTTATCTATTTCTTTCAAGATCCAAAATAGAATTAATGTTAGATGCTAAATCTTTTTTAGTCGCCCGAAGTTGGTTCCTTATCAAGGAAAAACTTGGATGAACGTAAATTGCGTGAGCTCTAGGAGTCTGAATTGTTTCTCTAAATCTAGCAAACGTAGGAATGACATTCGTATCACGGCATTTTTTTTTTTGAGAAAGGCAATCCGTGCGTGACTTTCCTAATTTTCCTGTTTGTTTAGCGAGTTTTTCTCCGTGAAGGATAATAAGGCTAATCTTTAGAGTTACCTGTGGCATAATAAATTAATAATGGAACACGTATAGACCACAGTAATTACCTTAATTAAATAAAGGTACAAATATTTCATACTGAAAGTAACAGTGCATCCTCAGTGTAGAACAAACAGTTAAAGGAATGGAATACAAAGTACAGTACAGTCAGTGGATCACCAAATAAAATTGTTGCCGCGTGCCAGAAGATTAATTACTAAAATATTATTAAATAATTCTTTAAAGATAATTATTTCATTGATGGTTGCATAAAATAAGACTCTCCTAAACTTTTGGGAGAGACAGTCATTTCGATTTAACTTTGGCCGATGTAAGAGGGCTTCGCAACTTTCTTTAAAAAGGCGTTCATATTTAAACCTACATCTGTGGAGAAGACAAGCTTTATCCCACTGGATATTATGATTAGTGTCAATGCTATGTTGTGCTAGACCAGACTTATGAGGTTTCATGTATTCGATATAATATTGATGTTCCTTCATTCTTTTTTCCACAGAATGGCCTGTTTGTCCATAATATGGCAAATTGCATTCACATATATCTGGTAAACTCTAGAAAATGATAAAGGTGACAGTATGTCTTTTGTAGATGGCAACAAGTGAGAAATTTTGTTGATAGGAAAATATTTGGGAATAAGATGATAATTCTTCAAATTTACTTTCGTGCAAGTTTTTCCTTGATACAGAACCAACTTCGGGCGACTAAAAAAGATTTAGCATCTGTTATCTATTTCGTTACAAATCATTAAGAAATATGTTAAGCTAAAGAACAACATAATTACTTGTATAAATTAGAACAAAACAGTATAGATGGTGGCCAATAATAACTGAAATTATTGCTTAGAATCCTTTGCTGGAAAACTTTAAGAACTTAAGTGGGCTGAATGTGTGCTATCCAAATTCTTGGGATTTTTGTCATCACCGTTCTTTAAGATTAGGATGATTGATCAAAATTTCACAGGCTTCTTTAAATTTGTATAATGTAAAAAAAAAAACAGGTACATTTAGATCAGTTTGGTGTAGGATATTAAGAGCATGATATATGTATGTATATATATATATATATATATATATATATATATATATATATATATATATTTATTTATTTATTTTATTAATTTTATAGGTGGTTTAAAAGTTGCATTAAGATTATAATGGTGTGGAATGTTATTTATTTTATCTGATAATCCTTTAATGTGTGAGACAGCTATTGTTTTTCTGTAATCTATATTATATGCATTTTTTATGAAGTTTTATGAATAACTTTATTAATCGTATTTTTGCTATAGCCATTATTAATAAATGTGTTGTTAATAATTTGTAATTCTTGTTTATGAGTTTGTTCATTAGAGCAAGTTGTTATAGCTCTGTTTTTGAGGGTATTAATGACTCCAGATTGTTGTGAAGGGTGGTGATAAGAGGTAGCATGTATATATTTGTCACTGGCATCGCATGCCCATTTCGGTTGGGTGTGCTGTGCAACCTGCTCTACAAATTTCATGTCAAATTGACATGAAATTTGTAGAGATGGATTGTAGTCATGGGCGTCCGCAGAAAATTTTCTGGGGAGCTTGGAGATAAATAATTATATCAATAAATTTTTATAATTATTGATGTAATTACATCAATAAATGTTTTTTTATCGTTTTTTGATGTAATTATTTGTCGATGTAAACTATAAATGCATTATTTTTATTTTGCATCAATTTTAATGATCTTTAATTATTTGAAAAAAAAAAAGTATTTGGAAATAATAGTTTTTAGCACAATTTCATATATAAAAAACATTGACTAGCATATTTTATTAAATATAGACTAATTAATTAATCCCAAAATCCTAAATTAAATTATTTCAGTTATTACCTTTTATATATTTATATATATAGTAATGAATATTTTTTTCACAAATCAGAAAAGGATGAACCAAAAACAGGAACACGTGTTTTATTGCTACAATAAAACACGTGTTCTATGGCTACCCCACCGTGGGCCGAAACAGGCCAACCCATAATAAAAATTTTAAGACAGAAAAAGTGTCCCATAGTTGTGAGGGTGTAAGGTTACATACCTTAATCACTTAACGATTATAATTTGTGGAATTTTTTACTCGATCCTGGAGGCCTGCCTCTTCAGATGCACATGACCATATGATTGCATTTTATCGATGTATGTAAGATTGAGAGTGCATAGCGCATCAGCGCTCATCTTAATTGGTCCAATGCAATTAATTGCAGGATAACTTTGAATACTTCTGCAGTGGGTGAACAATCGTTTTGTTTTAGGATTTATTAGAAAACAACAGTGAAGGAGAATGATATTTGGTAGGTATGTTTGAAATACTCAAAGATGAAAATATGTGAACCACCATTTATAAGACGTGAGACGTGAGACGCCTGCCTCTTCAGATGCACATGACCATATGATTGCATTTTATCGATGTATGTAAGATTGAGAGTGCATAGCGCATCAGCGCTCATCTTAATTGGTCCAATGCAATTAATTGCAGGATAACTTTGAATACTTCTGCAGTGGGTGAACAATCGTTTTGTTTTAGGATTTATTAGAAAACAACAGTGAAGGAGAATGATATTTGGTAGGTATGTTTGAAATACTCAAAGATGAAAATATGTGAACCACCATTTATAAGACGTGAGAATAGGAAATGAAAGGAAAGAATAAGTGTGAGTAGAAATACTTTCATTAATGCTAAACGAATTATTGATAATTAACATTTGTGATAGGAGTTGCTGGGTAGAGAGAATAGCACGAACCTATAAAGTCTAGACATGAATAAGTGAATTTATGATGGCATAATTAAAAAAAAAAAACTTATGAGAAGACAGAGTATGGCAGGAATAAATATGGTTTGATGGAGCAGCCAATCATTTCGTAAAATTTGTTGCCCATGTTATGTATATTTCTCTGGTTTGTGTATATTTCACTCCCTTTTCCAAGAATTTTCTTTTGTTTACTGAGATTTAGTATACATAACATCTGATCATTATTGGAATTATCCACACTTTCGGGAATCCTACATTGATTAGTTTTTTTGGGTTTTTTTTTTTTTAGTATCAGTGCTTTGTCTGTCTTATCATTCTCACATATGCTGGTATTTTTTTGTAGATCAACAATGTCTTATAATACACGGAATATTCATTTTTATTCAGGAATAGATATTTTTTTTACTGTCTGTTGTTTCCGAAGACTAGAATAAAAATGTCTCTATACCATTAAAAAAATTTTTCAACCTCAACAGATGCTATACTGCATAGCAAGAGAAACATTTAGGTTTTTTCTCCTAACATCTACTTTCATATTTTCAGTTCCAGAAAAAATATGTAACAACTGTTTGTAATACAGCCATCGGATACAGAAACGCTCAACTCATGAGAAGTGACAACATTCAATTTGATTGGTTGACACAATAACCAATCACAGCTGCTAGGTGAGCTCACCCAGCCTTGCCTTCTCAGCAGTTTTAAAATACTAGAATGCTAAGGATTTGACCCGCTGCACCCTCTTTACATCTTTTCAAAGGGCACAAAGGTGTATGCATTTTGAAAGCACACCCCGGCTATTAACTCAAATGTGATGCAATGTTTACTTGTCAAAAAGTGCCTCTTCATGAAGCACTAATGCTTCATTATCCTCATGAAGAGGACAAAGAACCATTAATATATTGTGTTTAATTTTAGGAATCACGCAAAAAACAATTAGGGGAGTCTTTAACTGTAATAAATGGAAAAATATAATATCGGTGATACTGATATTTCATGGATGAGCACTGCACACCTAGCACACCCAGAATATTCTCCCCTGATATATATATATATATATATATATATATATGTAGAAAGTTTTTAACTTGGGTATATTATGTATTCAAGATACCAAGTAATTTTATATAAACTTTGTTTTTAATCCTATTTCCCAAGTAAGTAAACAGACAAGTAAGTCAAGTTTGCACCTGCACATAGTGAAAGTCTGAGGCAACTCGTGGTAAAGGACTCGAACTACGTGCAGACGCAAACTGAGACTTACTTGTCTGTTTGCTTACTTGGGAAATCAAGTTTATATAAAATTACTTGGTATCTTGTATGAATACATAATATACCCAAGTTAAAAAACTTTCTACATCTATCTCTCATCCTGAGATTTTATTTAATAAGGTCAAAGCACCCTGTAGCAACTTGTTTAGGTAAAATTCATAAGCTCTGCATTACTTCAACCTTAGCATTTTCAGGTCTGGCTCCCACTGACGAGACCTCAATAAAGGTCAAAACCAGTATGGGTAATGACCATTGCGTTTAATGCATAGCATCATACATCTCTGCAAGGGGGGATGTGCTTTACATTAGGGGAAAAATACTAAGGAAAGTGATCGGAGCTTAATCCAGCTTTACCACGAATTGACTGGCACTATGTACAGGCGTAAACTTGACTTAGTTGTCTGTTTGCTTACTTGGGAAATAGGATTAAAAACCAAGTTTATATAAAATGACTTTGGTATCTTGAATATATATATATATATATATATATATATATTAGGATAACCAAGCAATTTTATATGCTTGGTTATTTTAGCTCCTAATCCCAAGTGTGCAAACAATTAAGTTTGCGCCTGAAACAAAGTTCAAGTCTAAAGATGGTACAACACCAGGGCAACTCATTGTAAAGGTGGTTAAAGCTTTGATCACTATTCTTAGTATTTTCCCATAATGTAAAGCACATCTCACTAGAAGATGTATACTGCTTAAAGCTTTGATCACTAAGAATAGTGATCAAAGCTTTAACCACCTTTACAATGAGTTGCCCTGGTGTTGTACCATCTTTAGACTTGAACTTTGTTTCAGGCGCAAACTTAATTGTTTGCACACTTGGGATTAGGAGCTAAAATAACCAAGCATATAAAATTGCTTGGTTATCCTAATATACAATATACCCAAGTTAAAAATTTATTCCCATATATATATATATATATATATATATATATATATATATATATATATATATATATATATATATATATTGCTGGTGTGTGTAGGCTAGACAGTGAAAGATAGACTGCCTGAGGAACAATGTGTGACCAGTGTATCCAGGAAACGAAGTAGTTTTGATTTTCTATAGTAAATTGTATGTGCTCGTTGTTTGTTCATTTGGCTGTTGTGTGACCAGATAACAAAAAGATCGTCGCTGTATCTAAGCCAAACTGTATGTTGAAAGTAAAGGAATCTAGATGTGTTGCTCAAAAGCTTCCATATTGGAAGAGACAGCAGTGAGTCCGTGGCTGTACTTACTTTGTTTTTGTAGGTAAAAATTATTTTGCCAGATGAAGTAACTTGAACATAGTACGTGGGCAAAATAGTTATAATATTGGACAGAAATTTCTTCTGCAAGAGAAGAATTCTGTTAGTGATTGGGACATTTGTGAAAAGAGCAGAAACATGAAAGCTGACTAATAAATCATCTTTGCCTGTTTCATTATGTTTTAATTTTTTGTTTATGAAGTATTGTATGTTCTTTATATAACATCTTTTAATAACCATGAAGGAAAGGTTTTTGAATTTTAAATAACAAAATTATGTATATATTATACTACCAAAGACTAGAGACCCCAGATATGAGAGTCCTAAGAAAGATTAGAGGCCTAAGCAGATGGCATCAATGGCAATATCATATTAAAATCGAGGATATTAGGAAAGAACTTGACATTGTCAGCATCCAGGAATGCATTAGCAAAGCTAATCTCAGGTGGTATGGTCACTTAAACAGAATGTGCGAGGAAAGATTAGCAAAACAATTGTTCTCTGCCAGGTTGGCAGGAAAATGACCCAGAGGAAGACCAAGATATAGACGGATTGATACGGTACAAAGTGCCTTGGACGACAGAAATATAAGATCTGATAATGTTGGAGTCTTGACAAGTAACGGACTGATTTGGAGGAAAATTGTAGATAGGAAGGTAGTAATGATGCAAATTTATCATGTAGTACTATCATATCCTGTACCCCCCCCCCCCTGAGAGTACATGTCAGGAATTTGATGATAATGATGATGATGATGATTATACTACTACGTAAAAAAAAAAAGAACTGATCATTAGTAAATGAATGAATTATCCGAAAACGAAGTGAAATATATATAAAAAGAAAGAAATAGACATAACAAACACAGTAAATTGTACAAGATTATTTGCTCCTACATCAACCTGTATGTATTCCTGCCACACCCACACAAATCACTAGATCACAGAATAAGCCCCTTCTTTACTGCAGTTATTTACTGAGCTGGCAATGTATACGATCCCCGTTTCTTATTGGTTGTTGATTTATATTTTGCAAATCCCTTTCCATCTATTCGTAGGTTTTTTTTTTTTAATTATGCCAGTGATAAATGCAAATATGGAAGATTAGAGTTCATTTGGATCATGTATTCTTTGCCCACCCCCCCTCCAAATACTTATTACACAATCATACATATATCGCAGATGTAAGTTATTCGTAATGCATTTTACAATAATCAAAACATTTTTATTTATGCCTATTCTTTCTCTTCCTTATATTTGCTATTCTTTACATCTTTTATAAATCAAGTAATAATCAAATATATCGTTCTCTTTAATTATTTTTTTTTAATATATTCTGAAAAGAACATTCCTTCTCAACCTATTTTCCACCCTGCTATGCAGGATTGGTTACAATCGAAGAAAAGTAGCACGCCATATGTCATGCAGGAATGAAATTGCTGGTAATTTCACTCGCGTCGCCAGATGGTTAGGTTCTTGACGAGAAAGCAGTGATCTGTGATGTAACGTGTTAAGCATGATGATAACATGCATAGCTAACATTCAAAATTATAAATGCAAGTTTTATAGCAAAAATGAGTGAGCTGCTGCAGTTCAGGAATGCTGATAATTTTTTTATTCAGACTTCATGTGAACAGTTCACAATAAAACTAGCAACCTCAATCTATTAATATGTTTTCATCTGGCAAAAAAAAAGAAAAAAGTCAGAGCCCAACTTAAATCCAAACGCTCATTTCTTTTTAGACTGTTCTGATTAGACAGAATAATGATAGGAAGGAGTACTCCCCTCCCCCCAAAAAATACACAAGCGCACACGCACACACGCGCGCGCACACACACACACACACACACACACAGTTTATTCCTGTTAAGTGCATAATATATACCTCTATTTAGACATGTTCTCATGTTGAAGTAAACAATCATAAAAATATGGATTAATTTCTTAGAACTGTTTTGTCTCATACTCTTGAAAAGTCATAAAATTGTAGTAGATCTGTCACATGGGTAAACAACTTTTTAATAATGTGTTATTTTATTTAATTGTTTTGTATCTTTAATATATTTTGACATCCGAAAACCCATGCTGTAGAGACCACATATGGAACTTTTTCAAGCTACTCAAGGCCTCCAATAAGAAAGGCAGCGGTCTCAGATTGGACAACAAAATTCCTCTCTCTCACAAATACAATCACAGATACTCATCCACATGGTGTGTATACTTACTGCTTGGCCAACCTGGCTAGTAATTTAAAATATACATCAACATACCTACTTTGCGCAGTTGTTAGGTAAAAACTAAATGAACTAACAAATTATTAAATCGCTCCACTAATTGAAATATAAATATGTTTAAATGTAAAAAAAAAAAATTAATGCAATGGGAGACGACCTTATAAGGTGTGATCAAAAAGTATGGTGAGTGTAGCTGCAGTGCTTGATCTATTAACTCCTTTACGTACCAATTAAAAATCAGAAAGCGGTCGTTTTTCTGCCAATGTTTTGGGCGATGGGGATTTGCTGGATCAAATTCATCATTATTTGAAAAATAATGATGAATTTTTGCAAACGAAATAGCCGATACACGCTATTGGCAACTTTTCTCGGCTGAAAGGATATAGGCACAAGATTGTCTAGCGTCTATATTCAGTGGTATTTATATGTGAAACCAAAATTCAAAATCAATTTTGGTGCAATAAACAAAAGACGTATCACAGATGTCTTTGTATGTTAACAGGTTAAAGGAAGAGAAATGCTAAGAGGAATCATCTATCCATCTGTCAGTCGCATGATGAGTTTCAAATTGATTAATTCAGCTGTTTAGTTTTTTGTAACTGTGTTTTGCATCATTTTTGCAAAAATGGAAAGCGATGATTAGAATTACGTGATCATGTTACTTCAGATCTGAATTACTTCCAAAACGTGATGACAAGAGATGGGATTCAAAATTTGCAATGGGAGGGCCCAACTCACCATGGCCAAAAATCAAAGTCCTGGTGATTGTCTTTTTCAGTCTGGAGAGAATTCTCCAGGCAGAATTCATACCTAGAGGTGCTACATTCTCAATGTATATTATATAAGAATACTGGAACATTTGTGGAACGATATACGTCAAAAAAGACTGCAGAAGTGGGTGAATGGTTACATTTATTTGTTCATGTGCTCCACGTTCCTTGACCGTCCCTTAGGACTGGTTGAGCCTTCCTAGTGAGGGATTCTTAATCTCCTTTGACAGATGTCAAAGGAGATTAAGTATGTATTTTATGACAGTAGAACCATTTGTGTTCATGGGCTGGTTTGCCTGTTCTGAGGAACGAAAAACCCAAGTTTCTAGGTGAAAATGCCCTCTACCTCTGTATGAGACCAGCTAACTCACCTTTAATTAAAAGAGACCAGATAAAGGTTCCTCATGTCATGGACAGGAATCGAACCCAAGTCATTCTGACCAAAGGGCTTTGTCTATACTGACTGAGATATTTCATCATGACAATGCTTTGTGCTACACGTCTCTTTTATTTGACAGTTCTTGTTGGACAAAAAGGAATTTCTGCCTACACTGTATTTGTCCCGTTCAGTACTCTTTGACATCTAGCTCTTTTTAACGTTGAAATCGACAATGGATAGAAGTCATTTTCTATCAATACAAAAAAAATTAAATGGCATAACAATGTGCCTAAAAGAATGAAAGAAAGATGACCTCCATAACTCATTCAAAAAGTGGAATTGAGTATAGTCTAGATCACGGGTGGCCAAACATTTAGACGTTGGGGGCTACTTACCTAGTAAAAATTCTCTGCGGGCGACTATAGATCTGATAGAAAATTGCGGAATATTTTCGAGATTTTTAAAAGTTTATAAGGCAATAAATATAACAAAAAAAAAGAAAATTTATTGTTCATAACTTTATTTAAAAAATAATAACAATAAAACAAAAAACTAAATAAAATTATACAAACAGAATTGAATATTTTAATTTAATTGGACGATACCTGACACATTGCATAGATGCAGCTAAGCGATCATAATCTTGATTGTACAAACTTAAAGAAATTCATAAACATGATCCCAGATGTTGATCACTTAGCTGCGATCTATGCTTTGTCTTAATAGCATTCATACATGAGAATGCCGATTCACACAAATAAGTTGATCCAAAAAATGCGTTAAAATAAGCACCGATTCTCCAAATATTTGGATATTTACTTTTGTGGATCAACTTCCAAAAACTGCTATTTGAAGCAATTGATTTGAGGTGGATATCGCATTTCATATTTATAATTTCTTCTTCCAAATCTACTCTGTTTGTGTCAAGAAATTCATTCAATTTTGAAGCTGTATTCTCAACATTAATATTTTCATTGAAGGGATATGATAAAAAAGTAGTGATATCATTGAGCTTACTGATTCCTACAAATCTTACCTCAGATTCGTTCATTAAAAGTCATGCTTTCAGCATGTTTATTAAATAAAGATGACGTTTTGTATATCCCTTGACTGGTCAGCCAAATTTTTAAAATCTTTCAATTCGCACCACTTTAATTATATTTCAAGCATGTTTAATTTTTCCTTGAATGATTTTAAGGAGCTTATTATATCAATGATTGTTTTATTTTTTCCTTGTAATTCTGAGTATGTTATTTAGTTTTTCTGTAATGTCACAGAAAAAGGTGAGGTCAAGTAGCCATTCTTTATCATTTAATTCTGGATGTGAATCATCTCTGTTTTTCAAAAACGAATTTTTTTTATGCAAGAAGTTCTCTGAATCTTGCTAAAAATGTGGTGTGACTTAACCATCTTACGTCACTATGTAACAATAAGTCACTGTGCTCACTCTTGCATTCTTTTGGCAAAGCCTGAAATTGATGACGCAGCAAGCTATTTGATCTTATGAAATTAACAATTTTGAAAGCAACATTCACAACATGATTGAATTTCAGTACTTTTGAACACAAGGCCTGCTGATGGATGATGCAATGATAGTCCACAAAACTTGGTATATCTTCATCGTTTTTACAAAGAGTGACAAAACCGATTTTATTACCTACCATTGCAGGTGCTCCGTCCATAGTTATTGATACTAGCTTATGAATTGGAAAACTTGTACGTACAATGTAATTCTTAAATAAATCATAGATTACTTGACCTCTTGTTCGTCCTTGAATTTGAATAATGGTTAATAATTCTTCTGTGGCCGACATATCCTCAAAAACCATTCGAATAAAAATACATAATTGTGCAGTACCAGCGTAATCAGTAGACTCGTCAAACTGTAGTGACAAAAAATTGCACTTGCTTATGTTTTCATGCAGAATCTCTTCAAGGTTCCGGCTGATTTCTTCTGCTCTACGCATGATTGTGTTTCGTGATAATGACATATTGTTAATAGCAGTTGTTATTTCTGATTTGTTCTTAAAATTTTGAAATAATATTTCACCAGCTTTGATGAAGGCTTCCTTCCATAATTCTCCATCTTGAAACGGCTTATTACGTTTAATTAAAGTTTCAGCAACTTGGAATGATGCAATTGTAGCAGCCTTTGCACCTGTATTGTACTTGACGAAAATATTTTATTGTGCTGTCAGTAGTGTCTTAATTTGATGTACCTTTGCTTTTCTTAAGGCAGTGCCCTGTGGATAATCTTCTTCATAGTTTTTATGAACAGTTCAATAGTGTCTTTCAACATTTGCTTTTTTAGGTAAAGCCACATTCGCATTGCAAATTATACATACACATTTGTCTTTCATCATAATAAAGAAAATATCTTTTTCCCATTCTTTATGATAGTGATAAGTTTTTATTTTTTTTTTCACACTTGTTTTTGGCTCACTCATTGTTATCCTTTTTTTTTTTTTTTTTTTTTTTAACAATACTAATTGCATTGACTTGCTTAATTTAAAATAATACACACTAAAGATCGATAAACGGAAAACGATTTCATGGGATTACTCGGTACTAAAATACTTGATAATGGGACACTTTGGCTGCAAGTCTTGATCAAGAACAATACACAGATGGACTGTCAACTGCCAGTGTACACATCATCAAACATGTTACCATTGGGCACGTTCAGAATAGTCAAGCGAATGTTTCTGGACGAAGCGAATTCACGTGACTGCTGTAAAGCGATGGCTTTGTTGTTAACCGCTAAATTATAAACTTTACATCAGATTAGAAATAAATTAGTTTGACAATTTTTTTATCAATTAATAATTTTGATTATCGTCTGTCTATTCATTTTTAATCTATTTATTTGTTTAATTTGCTACATTCAGGTGCCTTGCGGTCAACGTCTTGGCCACACCTGGTCTAGATTGTTCATTGCACTATATAGCTGCAGGTGTTGGTTTGGCCAAAGCATAACAAACCACCAGTGTGAGGAATTTTATAGACAACAGAGTTAGCTGAAGGGGAAAGTTTTCCCTTTGCAGAGCTTAGAAAGAGGAAAAGTTTATTAATTGAATAAAAAATCACTTTGTGACCAGTGGATTTAAATAATTTGGAGATTCTTTCATGGTCACCTTTAACATAGGATGACAATATAGTTGACAACTGCTTGGAGACTAGTAGTGTAGAAACTTCATAACTGTTAATAACCTCGTTTACAAAAGATTCACTGAGTTAAGGTGGTTTTTGATGAAAGTGTATTTGTTGTGTTAATAATGTCGAAGCACAGTGAGCAAGCTTATTAAATAACAGATTTAACAGTTTGCGTTTTGACCTGAGCTAGCATGTTAAGTCCAGTGAGGGGTTTCTTTCTAAAGACAAAAAATTGAAGGCTATCTTCTGGCAGAAAGCATTAGCAGGTCTAAAAAGGAACTGTGCTGTTGCTCCTTTTTGACTTTGAAATTTGATATTTGTGAAGTTCAGACGTGATGTCTTTCCCATACTGAAGGATTAGGATGAATGTTAGTTACTGTTCAATCTATTCCATAAAGTAATTCAGAAGGGTAAAAGAAGAGGTTTACCTACAAAAGATATTCTTGATATCTTTCATGAAATTTTCATATATGTCTTCCATTTTATTAACTTTTTTTTATTCTTAAATTATGCATAATGTGGAGTGAAAGAAACAGCCTAACCCATTTGGTATACAAATAAAGATACCACTGCCAAGTTATTTTGTACTTGCTTCAGCAGTACATATACTAAATTGGAACGATACAGAGAAGATTAGCAGAGCCGGCCCCCTGCGCAAGAATGACACTCAAAATCATGAAGCCTTCCACATTTTTATGAGCCTGTGTAGCTCAGTTGATGTGGCGTTTGCACGCACAAATGAAGACTTGGTGTTTTGAATCTAGTCAGCGACTAGATGAAATTTTTCTGAGCCTTTTTTTTTTGCCAGCGTGGCTGGCCGAGTGGTTAGCGTGTTCGCTCTCTAGTCAAGAGGCTGCGGGCTCGAATCCTGCCGTGGGCATGGATGTTTGTGACTGTCTGTGGAAATACCAGTGGTGGTGGTCGGCGGTAGATGGCGTTGGTGTAGTTGTGGTCAGTTGATGGATTCTGAGTGGTGGAAGCAGAATTGTAGAGTGGATGTCCTTCCTCGATGGGTCTTTGGACTCCCTGGAGGTGAGAAATAATAATAATTTTTTAAAAAAATATGCTGTTATTTGCAGATGATCTATTTCCCCAGGAAAATATCAACACAAGCAAACAACCACCAATATGTTGCTCTAATTAGTTGTCTCCGTAGATGCTGAAAGTTAAATGCCATACTTTTATGGGATTAAAAAAAAGAAAGGATCTTTTCTCCAACATCAGAAGATCTACAGAGATCAGTAAAATCATTAAATGAAAGTTCAGAATAATATAATATGAGAACATCAAAAAGTACAGGCAAGAATAATGGCTTTCAAAGGAAAAAACTCAAGAAGTAAAATAGTGATAGATATTAAAATATTAGAACAAATAAATACCTGACATGTGACATCATATGAAGATGAAAAAGAGAGACATTAAAATATCAAATTTTAACAGCATAATAAATAATATATTTAAGCCCTCTCTGGTACAAACACACACCAGAATCAGACTATATTATGTTCTCTCTAAACCAACTTATGGAAATGAAACATGGACAATAATGAAAAACTGATTCCAACAGCAGAAATGAAATTTCTCAGAAAAACAGCTGGATGTACCAAGTTGGACCATAAATGAAAGAAATTTTAAAAAAACAAATGAATTTTTTTACAAAACCTGAATATATAAAAAAAATCATTGTATAAGTAAATATAAACAAAAACGGTTAGAACATCTAAATCGAATGGCTAATAGCAAATTGTTAAAAATAATATACAGATATAAAAATAAATGGAAAAAGAATTTGAAAACCAAGAAAGTGATGGCATGAGACTGGAACTGGCTGGTTGGCCTAAAATCCATGATAGGAAGAACAAAATGTGCATAATCATAATGCATGAAACGTTGCTTCCTCCACCACACACATATAGATATATTAGATGTCTTTGATTGGACAGAGTATGGCGAGTCCCATACCTCAAGTTTTGGAAATGAAATTCCTGTGAGAATTATTGATAGTGTTGTAGATGTTCTTTTATATGCAGAATGAATAAGATGATCACAAACATCCATGTCCACTGCAGGAATTGACCTTGCAGCCAGTTTGTTGTTTAAGTGTTAAATATCCACTCACCCAACCAAGCCGGTGGTTTCTACAGGATATGGGGAATTCACCATAGTTATCTAACTTCTTCTTCTTCTTCTTCTTCTTTCACTATGCGTTATTCCCGCTTCCTCTGCAGGGTCCGCGTGTTACTTAGATGCGACTACTTGTTAGTGCCACTCCCAAACAGACCTGTTGCCTAGTCTGCCGCTGGGAGGGGGGGGGGATATATTTTTGGCTGTATAGGCGTATGTTCACGGGGCCGGTTTGCCTGTTTGTGGGATGAAAAACGTCAGTTAAACTGGCGGAAAAAAACCCACTGCCCATGCCCAAGACCCGCTAACTTGGCTATGGCTGAGGAAGATCCTCAAATTCCTCATGTCTTCGACGGGAATCGAACCTGGGACACTCCTTCCCCAGTCATATGGTTGCGAAGCGCAAAGCCACTAGGCTAACTATGCAGACACCATAGTTATCTAACAGTTTACTGTATTCAGAAATTATAGTTCAGAAGTTAAACACACAAAAAAGTCTCCTTTTAGTTTTGCTCATGGATGAAAATTATAGATATAATTTCGTATATGTGGAATTAGGTATTAGAATTGAATTTTTATTTAAGAAGTATGAGTTTATAGTAAGAATTTCTATAATAAATAAATAATTATATAATGTGTGTAAATGATAAATTAAATACGGAAATAGACAACACAATCAATAAAGCTGGTATGATAGGAAGTCAACCAAATAAATTTATAACTATTATGATTACAGCTATATTGCCTGCTACAGTTTAGGAGTACCCCTGTTTAAATGTCATTGGCTATTTACTCATGGATTCTTAGGGCATTATGAGTGTAGATGTACTAAAAAGTATGTGTAGCCTAAGGAATAGAAAATTGCACATACCTTTTTCTGGGTGTAGTGGCTTCAGTTGACAACTAGCGGAATTATTCCTGGCACATATAGAATCACTTCTACTCCACCCTTCCCTTCCCCCCGGCATCACCTTTTGTGGCAGATACGTAGACGATATTCTGTGCATTGGTAATCCCACACACATCACCACCTTAAAAACATCCCTAAACAGCTACAGCAACAGATTAAAATTCACCACAGAAACCGAACAGAACAAATCCATCAACTTCTTAAACTTGACATTAACCAGAACACACAACAAAATAGCCACGAAAATATACCACAAACCCTCACACATCGGAAACTACCTCCATTTTCACTCATACCATCCGTATTCTGTTAAAAAATCCGTCATCTTATCACAATTCATAAATGCTTACAAATTTTCAACCAATCAAAATAGCCTAAACGCCGAAATAAAAAAACTAACACAGATCTTCCTAAATCGCAACTATCCTACACAACTGATTAACTACGCAAACAAGACGGCAAAAAACCGCCAAAACAACCCAAGTACCAAAACGAACTTCCCTACACAAAAAATTATCAAGCTACCATACACCCAAAACACATACAAAGCCTATAAATACATCTTCAAACATACTGACTACAAACTGGTATTCACCACTAGCCAAAAACTGGCAAACCTCCTAAAATCCACCAAACCTCACACACAGAAAGAAATATTTGAACAGCACAATGTAGTCTATAAATTTCCCTGCCAAAAAGACTGTGACATCACCTACACAGGTTCCACCATCAGGTCTCTATGGGCAAGACTACAAGAACACTTCCGTGACTGTAACATCCCTATTCCAGAACATTTAAACACTAAAAAACGCAACATCAAAAAGAAAAATCGTATACAAAACACAGGAAAAACGGAAATAGCTGTTCACGCCCTTGAACAAAAACACACCCCCGCAGATAGACAAGGCCATCATAATAGACAGACAAGACAATGAAACAATGCTCAGAATATCGGAAACAATAGCTATAAAGTGTGACGCGAACTCTATCAACATACACAGGCCCTACATAATCTCCGAGGTTTGGAAGCTTCACAACATAAAATTGAGGTCACAACCCCGACCAATAGGAGACAACACAAACACCTCTAAAGCAGAAGCACTCACCCGACCTGACATAGCTTCCACTTTCCCAATGTGTTCAGATGACGACCACGAATAGTCGAAACGGTCCACACCCCGTCAACCACCTTTCCCCTTCCCCCTCCCTATTTTAAAAAAATTAACCCTTTCACTTTTTCCCCACCCTATATAAAAGTACATGTTTCTATATGTTACGAAAAAAACCCGGGTTTTTCTAACTTATTCTACCAAACTGCCTACCCCCCCCCCCACACACACACTCTGCAGTTTTCGACATCGCAGACTGAGGAAAAGCCACTACACCCAGAAAAAGGTATGTGCAAATTTCTATTCCTTAGGCTACACATACTTTTTAGTACATCTACACTCATAATGCCCTAAGAATCCATGAGTAAATAGCCAATGACATTTAAACAGGGGTACTCCTAAACTGTAGCAGGCAATATAGCTGTAATCATAATAGTTTACAAAGAGGAGTAACATGGGAGTTTTCCCAGAAATAATATACATATATTTTTTAACTATTTTTTCTATAAATTTATAGAAATTTATAAAAGATGGAGATTAGTCAAAACATTAAATTAGCTGTATACAGGACAGTGTTCAAACCAATTTTAACTTATGGATCTGAAATAAAACACTTGACCAAAGACTAGAGATTATAGATATGAGAGTCCTGCGAAAGATTAGAGGCAGGAACTGATGGCATCAGTGGCAATATCATATAAAAAACGAGGATACTAGGAAAGAACTTAATATTGTTAGCATCTGGGAATGTGTTAGCAGAGCTAATCTCAGATTTAAACTTAAACTTAAAGGTTAGCAAAACAAGTGTTCTCTGCCAGGTTGGCAGGAAAAAGAGCCTGAGGAACACCAAGTTATAGGTGGATTGATACAGTTAAAGTTCCTTAGAAGACATAAATATAAGATCTGATAACGGTTAGTCTTTACATGGTAACAGACTGATTTGGTGGTAAATTGTTGATAGAAAGTTAGTAATTATGTAAATTTTTCATGTAGTACTATCACATCCTGTACACATCTTGAGGGTACATGTCAGGAATTTGATAAAGATTATATAATGTTTAATTTGTTTCAGTTACAGAGATGGTCCAGGTAGTGCCCTACGTTGTACATATGAAGGGACATTAAAAGACTTGCTCGTTTATGTGAAACCAAGGCAACCAAAGAAGATATACTATCAACAGGTTAAGTAACGTTTTTGTTTTAATCGTTTTTTTAGTTTGTCATTTGTTAGTTATCTAAAACTGTTTCATTTAAAATTGTTACATAATACAATTGATTCATGCATTTATGTTATCAGTCCGAATATCTCTCTGTCTCACACACACAATGGAGAGGGATGGAGAAGAAAGACTTGAATTAAATTATTGGTTAATTATGATAGTATTCATTGTGTCATTCTACACATCTCTTCAAAGAAATTTGTCCTTTTCTACTACAACATAAAATGCAAAATTGGTGCACCATACATTGAAACTTTTCTCCATTTATTAACTGTGAGTTTAAAATAAAAAAAACCATGTATTGCCATATTTGTAAAATTCTTTAGTTCAGAGATAGTTGTATAAAGTTTTTTCTTGGTAATCAAGAGAAGTATAATAGATATGAAATTATATTCTGGTTTTAATCCTAACCTAAGCATAAGCAAACTAAGTTTGCAGCACATGCAGATGTTCATGTTCTTCTTGTAATGCAACGTATACATCCGAAACTTGCATTTTAGTATGCTAAGACAATTGATGTGAACTTAACCAGTGCCGTAACGAGGGCGTGGACGCCCTCGTTACGGCGTGGCACCTTAATAAATAAATAGATATAAAAGTCCGCTATTTTATATTGTATTTTTAATTTTCGGCAATGCGCTGCTTTAGACACACAAATTCTGCAACACACTGCAACTCATTTTGTTGGGGTTAATAGCAAGTATTTAACATATTGCATTTAGTAAAATTTAACTTGTGACATTTCAATTTTTCAAACTTTTTGTCATTTTTGGGTTGGGGGGGGGTGCAAGTTAGACACTTGCCACAGGCACTTCATACCCTCATTACTGTACTGAACTTAACAACCTAAAATATATACAAGCAGCTGCCAAAAAATGACTGCAAGAACCCCTGTCTTACATCATCATCATCATCCACAATAAGCCTGAAAATCTTGCCTCACACAGCATGGAGTGGACACTCCATGATATCCTCTGGTCCATTACATGCGTGTTACATTAGTGCCGTTTTAAGTTTGCATTGTTTAATGATAGTGCTGTATCGTTCTACACTGCCCAGACTTAAAATTAAGTACTGTCATACATAGCAAAAATTTGGGCGAGTCTCATCCTGATAAATGGCAAACAGTACTCCCCCCCCCCTTTTTTTTTTTTCATATCGTTTTAATTATTTATGTATTTTTCTTTTTTATCACTATTATTTTAGTTATTTTTATATATGCATCATCTGTTGTCTGGTTGCACACTAGCACATGGCTCATATCTATGAAAGGAGAAAACATCCTTTTTTACATTGATGATGGCTCAATAATTTCAGACCGAAATACTTACTGCAATAAATTATTAATTTTTGTGTCTGCATATTTCTAATAATCATTACAAGTAGCTTGTTTATGAAGATAGTTTACTCCCAAATGTCTTTTGCCTACATTTGAATATAGGATTAAAAACAAGCAGCAGTACTGATGAATAACTATGATATATGTTATGGAGTAAACTGGTTTATTAACAAAAAAATATATATTTACACATGCACGTATGGTGGAATATTGTTCAAATAAAGCATTAATGACACAAGATTACACGCTCGAAATGGGTACCTTGTCGTTCATGTTTTGTAGTGCATGTGAAGGTTCTCTGTCATCTTGGAGAACAAGGGTTGGGATATATGCTGGGCATAACATTGATAGTGTTGTAGATGCTCTTTTATATGCAGAATGAATAAGATGATCACAAACATCCATGTCTACTGCAGGAATTGACCTCGCAGCCAGTTTGTTGTTTAAGTGTTAAATATCTACTCACCCAACCAAGCCGGTGGTTTCTACAGGATATGGGGAATTCACCATAGTTATCTAACTTCTTCTTCTTCTTCTTTTACTATGCGTTATTCCCGCTTCCTCTGCAGGGTCCGCGTGTTACTTAGATGCGACTACTTGTTAGTACCACTCCCAACCGACCTGTCGCCTAGTCTGCCGCTGGGAGGGGGGGGATATATTTTTGGCTGTATAGGCGTATGTTCATGGGGCCGGTTTGCCTGCTTGTGGGATGAAAAACGTCAGATAAACTGGCGGCAAAAACCCTACTGCCCATGCCCAAGACCGGCTAACTTGGCTATGGCTGAGGAAGATCCTCAAATTCCTCACGTCTTCGACGGGAATCGAACCTGGGACACTCCTTCCCCATAATTTTATGCCTTAGTTCATCAAGGTTTGAAGGTAGGTCATGGTGGAATACTCATTCCTTCAACATACCCCCAAACAAAGGCATCAACTGATGTGAGATCAGTAGAATGTGAAAGGTACGGGAATTCTATTAACCTCAGAATGAACCTCTTGAGGAAGTGTTCGGATAAATTAGCTCTAAAACCAGTTATGCGTCACAGGTTGCACCATCCTGTTGGAATACCTGTGTATGAAGTGGAATGTTTATTGCATGATGCATCCTAGCAAATCCTGAGTGAACAGAACCAACACATTCTTGATATAGCATTTACTATTCGAGGTCATGGTTATACCACCCTGTTCACTGAAGTAGGGTCCAATATGCCATGGTCAAAACCTGCACACCATGCAGTGACCTCACTGTGAAGAAGTTTCTCTTGAACAAATTCATGTCTGAATAAATCAAGAAATAGGTGTGTCTGTTTACACGACTGCTTAGATGGAAATGTGCTTTGTCCAAGAACCAGATGTTATTGAAGAAGGATGGATCTTCATAGACATTGGCCAGCTACTGGTCAGTTAAACACTGACCCACCTGAATGACATATAAAAAGGCGCCCATTTCCTTAAGGATTCTCTGTAGTGACCGCCTCGGTATCCGAAGGATGTAATACTTGCTCTAGCACATCCTCTTGATTCTCGTTTGTGTTAACATTCCATGATCTCCTGCTACATAAGAACCTCTCGATTAAGGCAATGGTGACACTATTGCTTGGGGCACACTTATAGAAACAATGAGCAAACCACTAATAAACATATCATAGGCATGGATCATTTGTTCTAATAATTCTGTATGAATGAATAATACTCAATAATCAACATCTTTTCTTCAAACAACAACACCATTGCTACAGTTAAATGTAATGGTGTAGACTCTGTGCATGCCTTGTATTAAGAGCTATTTCAAGCGCTATTTTAAAACCCAAACTGTAGCTGCGATACATGGATGATATCTTCCTCATCTGGGAATATAGTCAAGAGAATTTACAAACCTTCTTAGATCATTTGAACAATCGCCACCATAACATCAAATTCACATTCGGAACTCGAGGTGAACGCCGTCCTCGCCTTTTAAGATCACTAGGATGCCTGATTGTCTGAAATTTTTGATTTTTTTGAAAAATAACTCACACAGATACATACTTACATGCCTCCTCTCATCACTTCCCTCTGCAGAAACTCGGTATTATTTCCACTCTGGCCCATCGAGCGAGATCTCTAATTTCAGAACAAGAAGAAGATCTTCAAATAGAACTTAACCACCTCAAAAGCATCTTCCTAAAGAATGGATACCCACCTCAAAGCATTGCAAACCATCTAGAACCCACATATGCCAACTCAGCAGGAAGATAACTCCAATTCTATTGCACACATTCAATTACCATATGTAAGTTCTCTATCACCAAAATTGGCGAAAATTATGAAGAAATTTAACATTAGAACTTACTTCACTACACTACCCTACCAAAACTTCGTTCTTTTCTAAGTCAACCCAAGCCAAAACATTACCAACTTCAGTTCCCATGAGTTTATAAAATCATCTGCAGTTTCAGAAAACCATATTATGCGTTATCAGTCTCACTATGTCTCGAAGAGCATCAACGTGATATCTCTTACAACAGAACCTGTGCAAGCTCCTCTCCAGTCGTGTCCTTTTCTCTGCCAACTCTAATTTAGAAGAGCGTCAACACCAGATAGACTGGAATCTTACTACAAATATCCATAAATGCCTTGATGAACTAGAAAGATGCATCTTAGAATCAAAAAAAAATAGTTCTGGACCCCTCACACATGAACAGCAATTTAAGTTATAGCTTACCTGACTCACACTGCGCAGTAATTCAGTTCTGGTGCTCTCCAGATAGTTCCCACTCACTAACGCCTCATGCTAGACCTGTCATGCGGATGTCAGTTCAGATTTGACTGTTGGTATTCCTAACTTATTTATATGTGAAGTCCATGTTTTATCTTGCTATTTTCCAAGTTTGTGATAATTTGTACACCTGAAGAAGTTGGCCTTCCGACGAAACTAGTTTAATTAAAGTTTTTATCTTACCTTATCTCAGTGTTCCTAGTCAGTAAAATTATGATTTAAAATGTCTACAATCTGAGTAAATACCAGTTACAATAAATAAATAAATACACACACACACACACAGTAGATATACAACACCTTTAAAGAAGTCAAAGGATACCCCTATGGACAAGGTGCATCATGCCACGTAAAGAATCACATGTTTGTAGTTAGTATAAATTGGAGGATATGGTGCTCCCAAGTCAGTGCAACTGTGTCCGGGTGAAATGATTGCAAGAAGAGAGCTGATGGAGTTTGAAAGAGGTATTGTGATAGATTGCCATGTTGCATGTGTATCTGTTCAGCAAGTTGTTGATAAATTGGACCATCCTAAATCAACAATCAGTGATGCCATACTGAGATGCATAGGGAGTGAACTGCAAGTGCTACCTGCAGTGGGCTACCCACCACACTCACCAAACATGACTGTATGGGCTATGAAAGATAATATGCAAAAACCTCCATTCATGACTGACACGTTGCATGTGGAGTTTCAGGCATCAGCTGGAGCAGGAAACTGCACAAGAACATTCAGAGCTCTCACAACATGAGTTACCATGATAACTGCAATATGCAATCCCCACATTACCCAAACCAACATGCAGCACCATCTTTAGTGGTGCAAAGAGCACATACAGTGAGACGTGGAAGCTTGGAAAGCTGTGTTATGGAACAATGAATCATACTACCCTTTCTACTGAGCAGCTGGATGGATGTAGGTGTGGTGGATTCCTGGAGAACATCTCTTATCGGAGTGCATAACCTTCCCACCCCCACTATGAAACTCGGAAGTGACAGTGCGATGGTATGGTCCTGATTTTTCTGTTTTGGCCTCGGACCTCTGTTTATGATTCCATAAGCATTGAATTGTGAGAGCTATTTGAACATTCTGGGCTTAGGAACTGACCCTTGTCTCTTTCAGCAAGACAATTGCACCGTGTCATGAGGCTACTGCTGTAACTGCATTGTTTGTGGACATGAACATCACCACACTTGACTGGCCTCCACAGAACCCTGATCTCAATCCTATTGAACATCTGTGAGATGAACTGGTGCATTGGGTGAGGTTAAGGGACATCTTCCCCACATCCCTGCAGGACGTCATTACATTCTCTGGAAGAATGGTTCAAAACTTCCAATGATTGCCATTGTACAATGGCAATCATTGGAAGTTATTAATACTAGTCTAATACTGATAAATACTAGTCATTGCAGTGAAAGGAAGTCCTACCTCTTATTAAGGTGGTTGCTGTGGCCACTTGTTCCTTACACTATGCTGTCTGTTGATTTCTTTCCAAACACTACGTGCACGTGTACACAAACACACATTTATCCTCTATGCCATCACAGGGAAGAGAACTGAAAAAATGTCTCAATTCGTTTATAACAATATAGAAACATATCTCTTATCAAAAGTTTCAACATCTATTTTTAATATGTTTAAGACACCGCTTCTTCAAAAAAAAAAAGTGTTAAATTAATGGATGTTCTACTAAAACTTATTTGACTTGTTTGGGATTTGAACACATCATTTTTTATAGAAACTGAAAAAAAGGTCATTAAAAATATTACACAGAGCTATTAATGTGAAAAAATTGATTCTGATTTGATTGTTATCAAAAAAGTAAGGTGAGATAAACTAAGAATACTATCGAGATCGAAATGTTATTATTGTAAAGTTTTGGAGGCTACTACTGTGAATAATAATCTACGTTACAAACAAACAATTGTAAAGCATCACTAATTTGCCAACTAGCATGGCTTGAGATCATATTCGGTCATATTATGTGTTGATGAAAAATACTAGTAAATGCTGCAGCATTAGTGGTAGTATAATCACCGTTTAAGGGCTGATGTTTATTAGTGTTAAATTGTGCCTTTCCTAATTATTATGACCTGTTAGAACAAAAGTTATGTGGGTTGAATGTGTGCTGTCCATATACTTTAGATTTTTAGGCCATTATTATTGTGGAGATTAGGCAGGTTCATTAGTAGTCCCACAGGCTTCACTAAAGTTATACGCATACGTAGTTTTCATATGAGCGTTTTCTGGCATCATAGTGAAATTGAAATCTTAAGTACTACTTTAAAAATTTTCTGTGCCACTTTTCCTCTCAAAAAAATAACAAATAAAATAAAATGATTCCTTTCTTGTGAGTTCCACTATAAAGACTACATAATTTTAAGATAAAATTTTATTAGTTTTCACTTCTCTTCTAGTTTTGTACACTTTTTATGAATTTGTTACATATCAGTCGTCATTTCAGATCATCCTATTTGTCTCATAGCATGCATTTCATTAATATTTGATTTTATAGATCCCCCCCCCCCCCTTTGGTTTTGTAAGTACTGGAGGAGGTGGTTTAGGAAAATGTAAAAACTTGAGATCTTGCATTGTGGGTGGGTGAAAGTTACTTTTATCTCATGTTTTCAAAGGCTCGATGATTCTATTAACATAAGAGATTTTACTCAAATTTACTTATGTAAAAAATGAATAGCTTTTAATGACTGCAAAATTTCTGGTTAAATTTATTGATAATTTTCAGTTATAATGCAACTAAAGAGAAAATATAGAATTACAGTTAATGATAATAAACATGTCAGAATATATGGTATTGTATTCAAATGAACTTGATCTGTAATCATTAGAGTCCAAGGAAAATGAAACTGAAATTACTGTTAAAAAATGAATAAATAAAAATAACACAGTAGTGAGGGATATTAAGTAAGATAACCTACTAAAACTGTGAAAGTTGTACACTGTTATTCTATTTAAATTTAATTGGAGAATAAAGCACTACATAGTTTTCTTTATGTAATCTAATAAACAATGGCTTTTGATGTGACACTTTTGACATTGAAACCTGTGTCCTGTAGAAAGTTCATGACCAGCAAGAACTAATATATCAGCCATGTGGGAAGGCTTATGTGTTCGTTGTACATGCTGATTAATTTTAATGGTATACATGAGAACACAGACTGATAAGAAAATAACTATTTATTAACTTGTTGCTGATATTTTGCTGGTATTCTATCCAGCGAAATAATATCAGCAATATATGTGTTTGTCTTGCATACTGTGACAAAAACAGTTTGTCACACTATGCAAGACAAACACAATCTGGTATAACAATGGGAAATAGCTTGAATAATTGTAATGTACAACACAAAGAGACTGAAGTCCTAATTAAGTGCCATCTGTGTTGAGAGAAGAAAAAAAAAGTGAGAAAGTTGGTTGTTGTTGTTTTTTGGATTAATTTGGTCTTAAGATGACTGTCTCCCAAATTTTTGGCAAGGCAATACTTGTTGAGGTTTGCAGTATATTTCAAGGCTTCTGTCGATTCCAGGAACAACCTCTCTGACTTATAAAAGCTTCAGTGCAGCACTTTTTGGTTTTTTCCAATCAATCCTGTGTGCAGGGGTATCTAAAGCATGGTCTGCGTAATGATAGTGCCAGATGTATTTTTTATGTTCACTGAGGTGGATGTCAACAGTTCTTCCTGTCTGTCCATAGTAAGCTCAATCACATGAACAGGGCACTTCATAGGCTCCTGGATGTGATAAAAGAGAGATTCTGTCCTTGGGGTGAATGGATTAGAGTTACCAATTTCACATACAGTTTAAATACGGTGTTTAATTGATGTTTATTAAAGCACTCTAGATATCTTTTCAGATGTGCCTTTAATATATGGGATGGTGACAGTTTTGTTGTAATCTTATGTGGTAGACAGCGGGGTGGAGGTGATTTCTGGGGAGCATTTAGTATTTTGTCTATCTTATGGGGGTTATAGCCATTGGTCAAGAAAGTGTGACATAAATGAGTTCAGCAGTGAGAGCAGTGTCATTGGAACAAATCCCTCTAGCTCTGTGGGTTAGTGTTTTTAGGATGCCATATTGGTGAGATAGGTGATGGTGTAATTAATTGTGTAAATATCTCCCTGTATGTGTGGGTTTTCTATAAACTGAGAATGGTAAGGAACCACCTGGAAGACATCAATATTACATAGCTAAAGCCTTGGCATGGCTATATTGCTGTTTAATCTATACCGTTAAAATTAATTAACATATAATATATCAGCCTTATGGTTTGAATACAGTCTTGGTGCTTTTCTAAACAAGTGCCAGCCTGGTTGGCTGAGGGGTTAGCATATCTGCTTTTCAACCAGTGTGCTGACGGTTTAAATACTACAGAGAGTGTGGATGTTTATGATTGCCTTTAAGCAGGAGGTGAATATCATCACCCGATGTGCAAGATCCCCCCCCCCAACACACCCATCTTGACCTGAAGTTTACAGATTATGTAAAAATGAATAAATTTATAAAATTAATGAAAACAGTCAAAAATCCTTAGCTCAACCTTAATTCTAATATACTATAAGTTTTTAACCTTTTGTATATAGCAGATACATTAAAAAAATAAAAATGAACCTCTGCAAATCTACCTGTCTGTCTATAATAGAAGAGACTGCTAATCAAATTGTCCTTTAAGCTGCTGGACAAAAGAGAAGGAAGTTGATACTTTTAGGCACACAGAAATGAAGTTGATGTGTGAAGTGGATGAAAACAGACTTGAAGATTTATTCGGCAGAAGTCGGGTGAGATTTTTAGACAATACTCATGACATGGAATATAGACTCTGGAAGTGTCTGCTTGATGAAGATGAAGGCTGTGGGTGTCTTCTATTTTTGAGATAAGAGACGAAAGTAGACATGATAGATGACAGTTCACCTGTAGTGCATAAGGTGAACTGTCAGATGAACCAGTATTGTGATGACGCATCGCTTCTGAGTTTGGAGGATGATGTGAAGAAACATCAGTGTATGTTTGTATTCTTTGGTGCATTCTATGAGAACATCTAAGAAAGGACGGATCTTGATTGTATGCTTTTAGAATAATTTAGAAAATTTGAATTAATTTTGTGAAGAAAAATATCTTAGTCTGTCAAGCATGATTTCCAAACTGTAAAGATATCGACTACTTGAGAGCGATATATAAGGATGCCTCTCATCGTCTATCTCAGAAGTCAGGCATTAACAAAACATCATGCTCACACTTTATATTCCACAGATTGCCTTCTAAAACAAGAACTCATTAAGTCTCCTATTGTCTATTCCTTCCTAATTTTCTCATCTGTCCCTTAGGAAGGGTATAGTCGCAGTCTCCTAATGAGGTGTTTGTGATAAATAATGCAGCTGGCTCGTCATTTCTCTGCTGCATCCCCTAAAGGTAAGTATTCATGACTGTAGATTTGTGTGTGTTCACAGGGCCTGAAGGATGAAAATCCAAAGTTTCTGGTTGGAAGACCCTCTACTATCAGACTAGCTAACTCACCTTTAGTCAAAAGAGACCAGATAAAAGTTCCTCACGTCATGGACAGGAATCGAACCCAGATCATTCTGACCAAAGGGCTTCATATATACTGATTGAGCAATGGAGGACCTGTATTGTCTATCGAAGTTTGATATATCATATTAAAGCAAATGATATAATCGCAAGAAAGAACATATCTTATATCAAACTTTAATCCCCATGATTCATCAAATTATAATAATTTGTTATTTTTATTTTAGAATGCATAAGAAGACATAAAATTAATTTATGTCCTAGGTGTTTATAATCACTTTTCAGGACCCCCCCCCCCTTCATATAATTTGATATATTTTATATATAATTTTCATTATATTTCAGACAATTCTTGTTTATATCTTTATACATTTCCTATTGTATTCCCTACTGTCAGAATGTATATAAAAAAAACATATACAGGTATCCCTTGCTTAACGCAGCGAAATTAATTGCGGCAATCCCTTGATATACGTGGCAAGAGTTTTGATTAACACGCCTTTAACCCTGCAGAGCTCACAGCTGATCTGACAGATACATACAAAATGTTTAATATAAATATTCTTACACAATTCAGTGTATAGCTTGGAGGTCATGAGTAGCTGTGCATTCATATGTTGTGAGTGATGTTCCGCACTGTTGTTTGCTGTCAGTTTGGGTTAACACATGTTATGTAAAGGTTTGTGATATTTGACAGTAAATTGTATCTGAGAGATACCACGACCTCCGATGTCAGTACAGTATGGTTTAGTTTTTTATTATTTTTTATTTTTTTATTCTTTGTTCAATAATTTCTAGATCGTAATTGAAAATAAATATCCCTCATGTATTACTGAAATAGAGAGCCAAAGAGGCTTATTTATCATACATATCCTCTAGGAGATGTGCTTTACATTATGGAAAATACTAAGGAAAGTGTTCTGGAGCTTACTCCATCTTTACTACGAGTTGCCCATAAGTTTGCCTATGCTTGCATCTGCCGAAACTTTTAGTTTCTATATATTCGGCATGAAACTCCTGTAGTTTCTATATTCGGCTATGAAATAATATTGGATTCAATATTCACTTAATTTGTACCATCATGTATTATATTTGCAGTGTTTTTTCTTTATATTTTATTGCTTGTTTGCCGAGGTCTAGAGAGTCATTCTGCTTGTTATTGTAGAATTTATACTGATAAGAAAAAAACTAAAACTGTTCAAACGACTCTTGATAACTTCTTTTGATAAAAAAAAATGCAGTAAATAATGTAGGTACTAGTATTCATTAAACATTTACTTTGCATTCATTTTTTATCTTTCCTTAAAAGAGTACCATATAAAACGAATTATTAATACAGTAATCAATCATGGACAAATTGTACTTTTTACCATTGATTATTATATTTGATTAACGCAATTTTGATATATGCAGTAACATCTAGGGATTAATTAACTGCGTTAATCGAGGGATGACTGTACTATCTAAATAAGTGTTTTTATGTACTTACTTTCATGCTTGAATGTTTTTTTTTTTTTTTTTTTTTTCAATTTTTATCCAGTAAATTGTTTTATATGGGGCATTCATTTCATAAAGTGATGTTTATGAATATTTCCCCTCATCAGTCTAATTTACAGTTATGTATCATCTAGTAATAAAACTTCAGTACTAGTTAACTGAAATATCTGATTGGTGTGTGTAGTAAATTTTGATAATCTGATCTTTCTTAAGAAATGGATAATTGAGATCATCTTGAATCTTCTATTGCAAACTTCCTCGGTTTGTACACAAATGAATACCTATTTTTTTGTTTATTTATTTTGATTTATTTATTTATTTATTATTATTTTTTTGCAGCTTAATATAAGAGTCAATGAATTGGAAAACAAAAAACAGTTTAAGTGTGTTTGGGTAAACAACAAGCTGAAAGAAGATGTAAGTAATGTCTTCTTACTTTTAATTAAATTAATTTGATTATGAAATACTTTTTTGTGTATCCTTTTTGAGAGTGCCTCTTGCTAGTTCATTTTTTTTTTTTTTTTCGAATTCAGAAAAAGAAATTCTTAAAAAAAAAATGTACAACATAACAACTTTAATCTTAAACTTCCTTAATTTCCTGTTTATTAAAAAGAAAAGTGTTAGTACAGAAACAGGCAGTTATTTAGGCCTTTAATGTTACACATTTGTGGGAGTGTTATTTGAAATTCGAGTTTTTCTTACATATATAAGAAAATTAAGGATGTGCAATTATCATCAGTAAAAATTACCATTGACAAAGTTAACATTGACATGTTAAAGCATTATGGAGTGGGTAGGGATAACTAATGAAATTTATTCAGAGCCTCACTTGTTCTCTCTCAATACCATGTTTTTGCGGTGACCTGCCATTTATACACTCTCCAAAACCCTTATCATTCATGGTATTTATTGAGGTGAGAAGTTTGACAGCATAATAATAATTATTATTAAGTTGTTACGTGCATTCTCTGCTGCTTGTCTATATATATGTAGAAATATGCTAAAATATAATGTAACATGAAATAAGTAGCATAAATTGGGGGTGGAGGGAAGGCTGTAAATACAATTTAAGCACCTTAAAATTTTCAGATTCAGAATATGAAGGCTCTTATAATGACATTCAATAATAATAAAAAATTGTCCTTGCGGTTAGCCTAGTGGCTATGCGCTTTGCAACCATATGCCTAGGGAAGAAGTGTCTTGGGTTCGATTCCCATCGCCGGCTGAGGACGATCCTTAAGGAGCTTAAGGATCTTCCTCAGACATAGCCAAGTTAGCCAGTCTTAGGCGTGGACAGCAGGATTTTTTTCTCCCAGTTTATCTGGGATTTTCATCCCGTAAGCAGGCAAACCAGCCCTGTGAACACACGGATCTACAGCTATAAATACTTAACCCCCATGAGGAGGCTCAGCTTGCCTCAATAGTAGGGACAGGGGAGAAAAGAGATGTAACTCTGTAGGAATAAATAAAAATAATAAAATAAGTCATTTTCTAATTATAATATTTCTTAGGGAACTGGTATAGAGTGGTATTATACATACCATGTCTTTCTGCTTTAAGAACTTCATTTTATAGTGGGAATGCTCATTTGCAGTTACTTTACTATGCAGTATTGATGTTTATTCTTCCTTTTATGCATTTAGTTGCTGAACAAATCTATATTCATTCTGCCTTTTTAAAGTATTAAGCAAAATCTATTTATTTGCTGTTACTTGTTTAAAAATATTACTGTTTATTATTCCTTTTAAAAAGATTTCATTAATTTCAGTATTTGCATGAATTAGTTATGTCCTTAGTTAATAACCAGTTTATCACTTGAACTGTGAAACTGAAAGTTTGTGCAAATTGTAATTTTTTCTGAAAGATTACACTTCAGCTTCATGCCTATAGGCAAGAAGTTGAGATATATTTCCATTCATCATCATCATCAAATTCCTGCCATTTACTCTCAAGGGGTGTACGGGATATGATAGTACTACATGAAAAATTTACATCATTACTAACTTCCTATCTACAATTTTCCTCCAAATCAGTCTGTTGTCAAGACTCCAACATTATCAGATCTTATATTTCTATCGTCTAAGGCACTTTGTACCGTATCAATCCACCTATATCTTGGTCTTCCTCTAGTTCATTTTCCTGCCAACCTGGAAGAGAACAATTGTTTTGCTAATCTTTCCTCGCCCATTCTGTTTAAGTGACCATACCACCTGAGATTGGCTTTGCTAATGCATTCCTGGATGCTGACAATGTCAAGTTCTTTCCTAATATCCTCGTTTTTAATATGATATTGCCATTCATGCCATCTATTCACGCCTCTAATCTTTCTCAGGACTCTCATATCTGCAGTCTCTAGTCTTTGGTTAAGTGCTTTACTTCTGACCCAGCTCTCAGATCCATAAGTTAAAATTGGTTTGAACACTGTCTTGTATACAGCTAATTTAGTGTTCTGACATGTTTTGATTCTGTTGTCTATTTCCATATTTAATTTACCATCTTCAATAAAAATCGTGCCTAAGTAGCTGAAATGTTTTATTTATTCCACAGGTTCTCCATTCACAGCACAATTGACATTTTCTACGATTCTACCTATTTTCATTGTCTTAGTCTTTTTATTGCTGACCTTCATACCATATCTATTACAACAGTTATTCAATTTAGTCAGGGAATCTTGCAGACTTGTAGCAGATTTATTTAGAAGTATAACATCGTCTGCATAAAGCAAAGAGATGATATTAACATCTCCAATTTTGATATCATGTTTAATACCACTTTCCTTCATAATGTAATCCATGTAGATAATGAATAACAGAGGGGATAATGTGCATCCTTGTCTCACACCAGATTTAACATTAAACCATCGTCCTGTACTTCCTTCAATCTTAACTGCTGATTTACAACTCAAATAAAGACTAAGTATTGCTTGATATAATGCCCCATTGACACCATATAACTCTAGCGTATTGAATAGCTTCTCTCTTGGCACCTTGTCATATGCCTTTTCCAGATCTACGAAACTTAAATACAGATCTTTGTTATATTCTCATGATTTCTCGATTATTTGTCGTAAAGTGAAGATCTCATCCTTACAGCCTCCATTTGGCCTGAATCCAGCTTGTTCTACACAGCTTTTCTTCCACAATTCTTCCCAACCGTTTCTCAAATATACTGGCATAAATCTTGTTGGGAACACTCAGTAGGGAAATTCCTCTGTAATTCTCACATTCGATTTTATTTCCCTTTTTATATATGGGTACTATGAGAGCTCTACTCCAATCATTGGGAATTCGTCTCTCTGTCTATGCCTTCTGAACTATGCAGTGCAGCCACTGTAAGACTTTTATACCACCATACGTAAGCATTTCTCATCGACTATCATCTACTCCTGCTGCATTTCCACATTTCAAGCCTTTGATGGCTTATTCTACTTCAAGTATGGATATGTATTCCTGACTGCATGCCTTGTTAGTGTTTTTTACCACTGTGCTATCACTGCATGTTTCATTTAGCAATTTTTTGAAGTAATCAAGGATATCTTTTTCTCGTATTTTCATGTCACCTTCATCATCTCTAATTACTTTTACAGCACTCTTTCCTCCATTTCTGAGCATCTTCAACAACCTGCAGGATATTTTGATACCTTCTTGATATTTATTTTCTATGTTCTTGCCAAAGTCCTCCCATGACTTTTGTTTAGCTAGTTTTACACACTGTTTAGCTTTCTTACATTTATCTCTGTATTCTCTAAGAGCACAAGCTGACTTATTTGCCAGGAATTTTTGATATGCTTTCTTCTTTTCCTTCACTGCCTCTTTTACTTCTTGTGTCCACCATAGAGTTCTGATTTTTCTATCCTTGTAGACAACCTCACCACATGCCTCTCTGGCTGAATCAGTCGGGGTTTTCTTCACGGTTTTCCACTGAATCTCCAAGGTTTGGTTCCTGTTCTCAAACTCTTTCATTTCTTCAATAATCTTTGTGTTTACAGTTCACATCTGAGCACCACTCAACTTTTATTTGCTTTAAAACTTTCTTACATGTTATTCTTTTCAGTATGAAATTCAATTTTATCCTGCTCAAGACTAAATAGTGATCACATCCAATTTCAAATCCACTGTACACTCTGGTGTCCTGCACAGGGAGAAAACATCACTATCAACAATAACATAGTCAATGAGACTTTTCTTATTCCTTGCCTCTTCTCTCCATGTGAATTTCTGCACATTTTTATGTTGGAACATTGTGTTAGTAATAACCAGTCCACGTCCTGAGCAGAAATCCAACAGGTATTTGCCATTATTATTACTTTGCTCTTTTCTCCAAATTTTCCCAAAATACTTTTCGATGTCTGACAATCACTTCCTACTCTGCTATTTAGATCCCCAACAAGGACCAACTTTTCCTTTTTCATTGTGTCAGTAGCTTTCTCTAGAGCCTCAAAAAATTCTTCCACTTCTACTTTAGTAGAGCCTTCTGTGGGATCTTAGGCACAAATAAGTCTCATTGTCCAGTTCCCCATTCTTTTATTTGCCCACATCACTCAACTTGAGACTGCCTGCCATTCAAGAAGATTAGTCTCGTATTTAGTGTTGAATACTGTGGCTACTCCTTCTTTTCCTTGATTGTCATTGCCTGAATGTAACATTTTGTATTTATTGCTCAGAAAGATCTCACCAGTTTTGGTCTTTTTTTGTTTTAGTCACTCCTGTTATATAGATCTGGTACTTATCTAATTCCTCAGCTAGCTCCATTTCTTTGCCATTCAGGCTTCTTATGTTGATAATACCAATCTTTAACTCTGGAGATGTTGAGTTGAGGTGTGTTTTCAGATTTGTTCTAGTAGCTGACTTTTCACTGTTTGCTCTTGCCCTGGTTCCCTGGCAAAAACAACGGGGTGACTCCCCAGCCGGCATGAAATTTTGTCATGTTGTACCATCATTTTGTATATTGGTTTAAGCCAATAAGAATACAATTTGGTTGGCTAAATCCCAATTTTCCAGCCCATCCTTGTTTGTTCAGAATCCAGGTAGATACCCAACAGGGTGCACCACCAGGAGGTGAGGATTGGACATTAGGTCAGAAGCCCTGGTCGGATCTCTGCATTCCTTTAACGGCTATGTGGAGGTCTCCTCTCAGTTATACCCTTCTTAAGTGTATAATTTGTGTTTATGTATACATTCAATGTGGATAAAGAAGTCAACAGACACACCCATGTGCAAAGTGCATTGTTCCATGTATTGAGTTAAATGTTTGTAGCTGGTATAAATTGGAGGAATATGATGCTCTCGAGTCAGTGCAACTGTGTCTGGGTGAAATGGCTGTGAGAAGGGAACTGATGGAGTTAGAAAGAGGCATTGAGATAGGCTGCATGTTGCATGCCTATTGGTTTGGCAAATTGTTGACTAATTGGGCCAGCCTGGGTCAACAGTCAGTGACACCATACTAATATGGAAGTGCAGGGACTCTTCTGCAAGTACTCCTTCATTTGATGAGTTACCACACTCATCAAACATGGTGGGTAATCCACTCTGATACAAAGGATAGTATGTAAAAACCACCATTTGTCAGCAGTCACATTGAATGGAATGTGGTGTGTTCCACACATTGACTTGAACATGAATCTGCACAAAAACATTCAGAACTGAGGCTCACAACATTGTTTTCCATGATAGGACCGCAATATGCAAGTCCCACATTGCCTGAACTGAAGTTGAAGATGTACACATACAGTGGAACATGGAAGTTTGGAAAGCTGTGTTATGGAGTGACAAATCATGCCATGATACCCTCTCTACCCAACCAATGGATGGGTGTGGTTTGGCAGATGCCTAGTGAACATCTCTACCAGAATGTATAACCCCCAACTATGAAATTGAGAGGTGATGGTATGGTCCTAGTTTGGCCTTGAAACCTTTGTTTGCGATGCCACGAACATTCATTTCCGAGAGGTATTTGAACATTCTGAACAGTGCACTGTGTCATAAGGCTGCTGCTGTATCTGCATGCTTTGTGGACATGAACGTCACCACACTTGACTAGTCTCCACAGAGCCCTGATTTCAACTCTGTTGAACATCTGTTGAATGATCTGGAGTATCATGATGTCCCATGACCTCAGTCATGGGACATCAGTCTCGCAACATTCTAGCACCTCATTACTTGTATACAGGAAGAATGGTCCAAAATTCCCATTGATCGCTACTGTAACTTGTGGAAAGTATGCTTGTGGGATTTTTGCAGTCATCACAGCAAAAGCAAGTCCTTCATCTTATTAAGGTGGGCATCATGGCTGCTTGATTCTCACACTATGGTGTCTGTTGACTTCTTTCCAAGCATTGTATATACTGTTATATACACACATACCTACCACTGAATTAGACACCTTTATGCAGAATGCTTATTGCTGTTCCTGACTGTGTGTTCTAGGTTATTATTTAATAATGTTGCTGGTCAATAAAGAATCTTTCAGAGTTCAATAAAGGGTGTACTGTGGGTGCCTGTCTGCTGAATCCATTATTTTGAAAACAACATAGCTGACTGGTTTCCCAAAAGGTGAGATATCACTGGTGTTTATTCAGTGGGGAAAAAAAAAAAAAATTGCTCGTCTAAGAGGCATAACTGTGGTTTTGAGACAGTTCTTCAGGAACGAGATCATCATCTGAAAAGGCTTGTACAGACAAATAGCATTTCCTGTGTGCAGCAATTGACCAAACCATTTAATGAAGGCTGTTCCCTCATATCTTACCATACTATGAATAGGGAATTCAAGAGGATTGTTATTTGCAGTTGCATGTCTATATTTATTTATTTATTCTTATGGGGTTACCCCTCCCCATTCCTCCACTGTCCCTTAGGACTGATTGAGCTCTCCTAATGAGGGATTAAGAATCATATATATATAATCAGCGTATAAGACGACTCTCAAATACTACAGAAAACCCCTCAAAATCATGGGTCATCTTATACAGCGAGTATAAAAAGGGAAGCTTAATTTCTTGGATGAACATTTAGGTAGTTACAATACATTGTTATATAAGAAAATAGGCAGCATTTATAAACAAATTAGATTATTTTTTTGTTACATAAATTTATTTAAAATATTACAATAGATCATCATCAAATTCCTGCCATGTACCCTCAAGGGGTGTACAGGATATGATAGTACTACATGAAAAAAAATTACATCATTACTAACTTCCTATCTACAATTTTCCTCCAAATCAGTCTGTTACTTATCAAGACTCCAACATTATCAAATCTTATATTTCTGTCATCTAAGGCACTTTGTACCGTATCAATCCACCTATATCTTGGTCTTCCTCTGGGTCGTTTTGCTGCCAACCTGGCAGAGAACACTTGTTTTGCTAATCTTTCTTCGCCCATTCTGTTCAAGTGACCATACCACCTGAGATTAGCTCTGTTAACGCATTCCTGGATGTTGACAATGTCAAGTTCTTTCCTAATATCCTCATTTTTAATATGATATTGCCATTGATGCCATCTTTTCACGCCTATAATCTTTCTCAGGACTCTCATATCTGCGGTCTCTAGTCTTAGGTCAAGTGTTTTACTTCTGACCCAGCTCTCAGATCCATAAGTTAAAACTGGTTTGAACACTGTCTTGTATACAGCTAATTTAGTGTTCCGACTAATTTCTCTTTTATTCCATATGAATTTATTCAATTGACTTCCCACCATACCAGCTTCGCTGATTCTGTTGTCTATTTCTATATTTAATTTACCATCTTCAGTAAAATTCGTGCCTAAGTAGCTGAAATGTTTTACTTGTTCCACAGGTTCTCCATTCACAACACAGTTGACATTTTCAATGATTCCGCCTATTTTCATTGTCTTTGTCTACAATAGATGTAAGTCTTATAAAACAAATAATAATTATTAACCTCAATTTTCATGTTACTGTTCTTCATCTGTTGAAAATGGTTCTTCAGATTCATTGTTTTAATGATCATCATATGATCTCAACAAATGATCCTGACATATCAGATGATGTATTAAACGTTTTTTCAGAGGAAGAAATGGACACTAGCTATCCATACTTCACAAAGTCAGTTGATAAATATAAGCCTGACTGAGGTAAGCCCTCAACTTCTCAGAAATCAGATAACTTTGCAAAGCTAAAAAAAGTAGATAAATTTTTCCAATTGAACTATTGTGGATTCTCCATGGTGAAGTTGCTGTCTTACTGGGCAACAATACTTGTTTCCAACATGTCTAGTTTAATACTGCTCTGGATGAGATTGCCAGTCATCTGTATCTGGGATTTCTTATTACAACATGATCCATATATTTAACACAATGTTCAGAGTTAAATGACATCAACCTTGATAACTTGATGACCTTAACAGCTGATAACATTAGACTTCAAAACTTCTTACGAGTGACAAACACTCTATTGAACAGTGTCAACACGATGGACTAGTCCAGATCTTTGACTATATGCTCGCTGATAATGGCATCTTTCTCCTTAATAATAGACTTGGTACCTTCTTTCACATGCCTAACCACTCATATTCTTCAGCAGATCTTACAATTTACTCTCCTGCCATTCTTCTAAAATTTTATGGGATATCGAAAAAAAACAGTGATATAGAAGTGATAATTTTCCTGTGATTTGCACTTTGTCCTACATAGATGCTCAGTTAGAAAATTTACCAAGCTAACTGGAATACTTTTTCCCATCTTGCAAAATTTAATGCTGAAGCAGTCAGTCAAACAACACCTATCAGTGAAGTAATGATGTGTGTTAACAGATTGCATTGTCCAGGCAACAATAAATGCACCCAAAAACATCATTTTACCTTCCACTTTATCCAAAGCCTTGGTGAATCCTGAGTATGATGCAACCAAAAAAAGAGATCAAGACGGAGCATGAGGTATGTTTCGTAGCTACACTACTACATCAAATATGCTCGGGCCAAAGCACATTGTGTTAGATATTAGAGTCATAAGCAATCTTGAATCAGATTTACACTATCTGCTAATTAAATGAGTGCAAAAATTGTATTGGATAAAATTTGGTTTATGAAGAGTAGATACACACCATTTGTCTACCTTGGAACCTAATGGATGTGTTCTGGTGAACTCACAGCCATTTCGGATACTTTGAAGAAAATTTTGCTAGAATCTCTGTGTCATATCCTGAATTTTTAATATTGAAAAGATCAACAAGAGAAAAACAGTGGCTAAACTTTACTAGAAAATAGGCTAGAGCTATATAATCAGCCATTCATTGAGAAATTACTAAAGAGGACTCTCTATCTCACACAAGTTCTTGCCTTTGTGTGTATAAAATAAAAGTATCTTAAAAACATTAATAATAATAATTATTATTATATAAATCTTAATATAATATAATCTTAATAATTTTTTCTTTAAAATTAAATCAGTTAGATAATTAATGACATTCTGCAATAAAATAACTTAATCACACTTTTGATAAAACTTGCCGATTTTTTCAGTTGGAATTTCTGGCTCTTATAGCATAAAGATCCACTAGCCATTGTTTTGCTGCATGATCATTCTGATTATTTTATTGAATACTTGTTAATTTGTGCAACTGAACAAATTAAATAAAATAGTAAGCTAGATAACTTGGAGTCATGTATTTAGCCTTGTAATGAATGAAGGGAACCACTGGGCTTTTTACCTTATGTCCACTCCTCACCTTCTTGTGGTTCATCTTGTTATGAGGTTTCTGCTTGGATTCTAAATGCACAAGGATAGGCAGACATTTTTTGGTTTAGCTGAACAAATTGTATTCTTTATTGGCTTAAAACCACACAACAATAATCGAAAGATGAAAAGTCATATACTGGCTGAGGCACCCATCCACTTAAATAAGCCCTACCTCCCCTGCCCAAATGTTTTCTCAAGGAACCAAGACGAGCAGTAAAAAGTCAAATGCTGGATCAAACCCAAAATTTGGCATAAGCAGAATTCAAGATAGTCACAATAAACAAAAGAAATGTCAACAGAAAAGAAGTGGAAACTGGGCAGAAGAATTTTAAAAGTACCATATAAATGCAATTTATGTTGTGTAAACAGAGATGATAAAAATGGGTGAGTCTCTTCAAAATAACAACTAGGAGATGTTATTTTACAGTAAATGATGATAGATCTAAAACAGCAGAGTTTTGCAAAGATTTGGAGAAAAGAGCAAAGCCAGATACCTGCTGGATTTCTGCTAAGGATATGGACTAGTTATCACTAACACAATGTGCACCATAATGTTGTACACAAATTTACATGGAGAGACAATATAGAAATAAAAGTCTCATTGACTGTGTTATTTAGGTCAGTAATATCTTCACACTTCTGCAGGACACAAGGATATATGGGGATCTGAAATAGATAATGATAATCATTTAGTTTTAAGAAGAACACAATTGCATATTGTATTGAAAGGAGAAATATCTAAGAAAGTATTAAATATAGAAAGTTGCAGCTTTCAGGGATGAACTGTAGACTTTAGTATACAAATCTTATTTGAATCAAAATGAAAGAATTTGAAAACAGTAATCAAGCATGTAGACTCAATAGTAGACTGAAGAAAACATCGATTGATATGGTGAAATTGCATGCAAGGACAGAAAACATGGTTTTTCTACCTCCATTGCCTTTCTTTTGAATATTTTCCACCATTGCTCTGTCACTTCTTATCTCATTCAGCAGTCTTTCAAATAAATTATTCCAGACATCCAGGATATATTTATCTTCAGTTTTCATGTCACTTTTATCATTTCCTTCATTTTTGACTTGCCTCCAGAACATTTTACTACCTTCCTGATATTTATCTTGTGTATTCTTATCAAATTTTTCCATAATTTCTGTTTAGCTAATTAATGCATTGAGTCATTTTCTTACTCTTCTCTGTATTCTCTCAGAACACATGCTCACTTACTTTCTAGAAACTTTCAATATACTTTCTACTTTATCTTGACTGCCTCTATAACTTCCTGAGTTCTTTATGGAGTCCTGAGTTTTCTCTCCTTGCAGACAGTTTCACCACATTTATCATAATTTAGTCTGTGTTTTCTTCAGTTTGCCACTGAGTCTCCATGGTTTTGATTATTCTTTTCAAACTCCCTCATTTTTCTTCCACTAATATTTATATACTAAGTTCACCTCTGAGAGGTGCTCAACTTTGATTATTTTTAAGATTTCCTTTTGCACTTTTCTTATGATTTTCAATTTTCTTCTGCTTAAAAATAAATGGTGATTACTCTTGTGTCCTGAACTATTTTGAAGATATCATTATCCTGAATAACAGTCAGTGAGACTTGTTTTTCTTTCTTTTGTTTTAAAAAATTAAATTTGGAAGTGGTGTAAGTAATGACTAGTCCATGTTCTGAAAACAGAAATCCACCATGTACTTATTGTTATTATCTTTGGCATTTTTTTCTAAACATTTCTGTATATGCATTATTCATTTTGTACTCTGCTTTTTAGATCACTAACAAGGACCAGCTTTTTTTATGTCTGCCTTCTCTAATGATGTGAAAAATTCATTTATTTCTTCTTTAGTAGAACTTTCTGTAGGACCAATACTCATTTCCTGATTTGTCATTTTAATATTTGCCCACATAGCTTGATGTTTGTCCTTGATAATGCCTGCCATGCAAGAAAATTATCTTCCAGTTTAATGTTGGATATTACTCTGTATTACCATTCTAGATAGAAAGTGCTGTACTTGGATCAGAACTCGGACTAATTGAGAGACATTTTAACAGAGAAGATTTAACACTCGAAGATGGACAAAATTGCTATCTGAATAGCATCCCAGAGATGGAAGGAGAGCTACATTAGACCAAAGAGACAGTGGGTGGATTAGATTAAAGGGATGGTTGGAATTCAGTGACATAGAAAAACTCAGGACAGAAGTGAATGGAGAACTTTGAGGAAGGTCTTTATCCAGCAGTGGACAGAAAATGGCTGCTGCTGATTATGATTATTTTAGCCACTCTCCTTCTTTCCTTCCTCTGGTCATTTTGGGTTCTTGTAGTTGTTGTTCAATGGTAGACTGAACTTTCTCAGAAGTTTGCCTAGATTCTCTTTTTTGTTTCAGTAACACTAGTTATTTCACCATGGTACTTCTCTAATAAATTATTTACAATTACATTTATGTAAGTCCATTTTGTTTTGTTTCAACCCAATGCAGAATACAATTTTGCTTAGTATCCAGGTGGGTAGGTAAGTACCTATGAAGAGAGTACACCACAAGAAAATTAGGATTGTACATAAGATCAGAAGCCTCCAGTGTGTTCTCTGCATTCCTTAAAATCTTATGTGAGGTCTCCTCCCAGTTATCGAGCTGTGATCCTTAATGCACTCAGAAATTTTTCTTTATGAAGCTATGAAAGGCATTTTAAGAACAAAAATATTTAATGTTCTTGTGATTTTAAATGCAATATATTAATATATAGTCAGATTTGGGAGGCACGAAAAGTCTTTACAAGATTTCTTAAAGGAAATGATATTCGTGGTTTAATATAGTAGTCAGTGTTTGTGCTATGATCATCTAGTCCCAACATACCATGTTTTTGGAAATGGATGTGCTCCACATGTTCTTCATATACAACCAGTTTGAGCAGAGTAATTGACATCATATGAGCAGAGAATTCTCTTTACAACTGGCATGCACTTTCCTTGGTAGAAGGGAAGAAGGAAGAAGTAGAAAAATTATGCTATTATTATTTGACACCTCCAAGGAGTCTAGGGACTCACTGCAAGAGGACTATCTGTAAAATCAACTATCCATATTACATTATCAGCCACCTACTAGTAGTGTTTTTGTGCTAATTGCATCTGTTCTTTCTCAGATTTATGTATGTGTAGGATGTAAAGCTTGAGTCTAAGTAGGAGGCTTACTACTAATCCACCTTCACTTGAAAATGTCTATACAAAGATTCTTCTCATCATGAAGAAAATCAGACTCAATTCTTTTTGTAAACAAAGAGCACATTGTTCCACGAAATGTATATTTACATTGAATGTGAGCATTTCCATCAGTTTTTTTCACATAAAGCAAATAGTAACCTTCAAATTAAATATTAGATGTGTACAAAAAATAAATTAAATTAAGATGAACATTTGTATAGAAAGTGAGGAGATATGTTCCATAACACTCAATTAAATAATTACATATTTTTCAAAAAATAAATTTTTAAAAATTTACAGTTTAAATAATATAGTAATACTCACATTAGCTTGTGGACCAATTATAATAATAGATCATTATTATACCTCGTTGTTCCAGGTATAATAATGATCTATTATCATCATCATCATCATCATCAAATTCCTGCCATGTACCCTCAAGGGGTGTACAGGATATGATAGTACTACATGAAAAAAATTACATCATTATTAATTTCCTATCTACAATTTTCCTCCAAATCAGTCTGTTACTTGTCAAGACTCCAACATTATCAGATCTTATATTTCTATCGTCTAAAGCACTTTGTACCGTATCAATCCACCTATATCGTGGTCTTCCTCTGGGTCGTTTTGCTGCCAACCTGGCAGAGAACACTTGTTTTGCTAATCTTTCCTCACCCATTCTATTTAAGTGACCATACCACCTGAGATTAGCTCTGCTAACACATTCCTGGATGCTGACAATGTCAAGTTCTTTCCTAATATCCTCGTTTTTAATATGATATTGCCATTGATGCCATCTGTTCATGCCTATAATCTTTCTCAGGACTCTCATATCTGTGGTCTCTAGTCTTTGGTCAAGTGTTTTACTTCTGACCCAGCTCTCAGATCCATAAGTTAAAACTGGTTTGAATACTGTCTTGTATACAGCTAATTTAGTATTCCGACTAATTTCTCTCTTATTCCATATGAATTTATTCAATTGACTTCCTACCATACCAGCTTTGCTGATTCTGTTGTCTATTTCTATATTTAATTTACCATCTTCAGTAAAAATCGTGCCTAAATAGCTGAAATGTTTTACTTGTTCCACAGGTTCTCCATTCACAACACAGTTGACATTTTCAATGATTCTGCCTATTTTCATTGTCTTTGTCTTTTTATTGCTGACCTTCATACCATATCTATTACAACAGCTATTCAATTTAGTCAGAGAATCTTGCAGACTTGTAGCAGATTTATTTAGAAGTATAACATCGTCTGCATAAAGCAAAGAGCTGACATTAACATCTCCAGTTTTGATATCATGTTTAATACCAATTTCCTTCATAATGTGATCCATATAAATAATGAATAACAGAGGGGATAATGTACATCCTTGTCTCACACCAGATTCAACATTAAACCATCTTCCTGTACTTCCTTCAATTCTAACTGCTGACTTACAATTCAAAAAAGACTAAGTATTGCTTGATATAATGCCCCATTGACAACATATAACTGCAGCGTATTGAATAGCTTCTCTCTTGGCACCTTGTCATATGCCTTTTCCAAATCGACAAAACTTAAATACAGATCTTTGTTATATTCCCATGCTTTCTCGACTATTTGTCGTAAAGTGAAGATCTGATCCTGACAGCCTCTATTTGGCCTGAATCCAGCTTGTTCTTCACCAAGCTTTTCTTCCACAATTCTTCTCAACCGTTTCTCAAGTATACTTGCATAGATCTTGCCAGGAACACTCAGTAGGTAAATACCTCTGTAATTCTCACATGCAGTTTTATTTCCCTTTTTATATATGGGTACAATGAAAGCTCTACTCCAATCATCTGGAATTCGTGCCACTGTCCAGGCTTTCTGAACTATGCAGTGCAGCCACTGTAAGACTCTTATACCACCATACTTCAGCATTTCTGGTCGAATATCATCTACTCCTGCTGCCTTTCCGCATTTCAAGCCTTTGATGGCTTTTTCTACTTCAAGTATGGATATGTATTCCTGACTGCATGCCTGGTCAGTGTTTTTTACCACTGTGCTGTCATCACTGCTTGTTTCATTTAGCAGTTTTTCAAAGTAATTACTCCATACTTCAAGGATATCTTTTTCTCCCATTTTCATGTCACCTTTATCATCTCTAATTCCTTTTACAGCACTCTTTCCTCCATTCTTAAGCTTCTTCAACAACCTCCAGAATATTTTGCCACCTTCTTGATATTTATTTTCTATATTCTTGCCAAAGTCCTCCCATGACTTTTGTTTAGCTAGTTTTACAGTGTTTAGCATTCTTGCATTTGTCTCTATATTCTCTAAGAGCACAAGCTGACTTATTTGACAGGAACTTTTGATATGCTTTCTTCTTTTCCTTCACTGCCTGTTTAACTTCCTGTGTCCACCAGGGAGTTCTGATTTTTTTATCCTTACAGACAACCTCATCACATGCCTCTCTGGCAGAATCAATCAATGTTTTCTTCAGAGTTTGCCACTGAATCTCCAAGGTTTGATTCCTGTTCTCAAACTCTTTCATTTTTTCTTCAATAATCGTTGTGTAGTTTAGTCTACAGTTCACATCTGAGAGCTGCTCAACTTTTATTCACTTTAAAACTTTCTTACATGTTATTCTTTTCAATATTAAATTCAATTTTATCCTGCTCAAGACTAAATAGTGATCACTTCCAATTTCAAATCCTCTGTACACTCTGGTGTCCTGCACCAGGGAGAAAACATCACTATCAACAATAACATAGTCAATGAGACTTTTCTTATTCCTAGCCTCTTCACTCCATATGAATTTGTGCACATTTTTATGTTGGAACATGGTGTTAGTAATAACCAGTCCATGTCCTGAGCAGAAATCCAACAGATATTTGCCATTATTATTAGCTTTGCTCTTTTCTCCAAATTTTCCCAAAATATTTTGTATTAAGAAAGGTAATAGAGATGACCCTAAAAACTATAGAGGTATCAGTATACTAAATTCATGTTACAAAATATACAGCAAAATCTTAAATAACAAACTAATGAAATATTCCGAAAACTTTATTCTAGAGGTACAAAATGGATTTAGAAAAGGACGATCATGTATAGACCCAGCCTTCTGCCTAAAATTAATAATAGAGAAAAGAAGAGAATATAATTTAGAAACACATATTGCATTTATTGACTTTGAAAAAGCATTTGACAAAGTTAAAAGAAACATATTATTTAACATATTAAAAGAAAGACAAATACCAAATAATATCCTAAAAGTTGTCACAAGTATATATGAAAATAATCAAATACAAATAAGATTAAATCATGAGCTATCATATACAAGAGAGATAAACCAAGGGGTCCGACAGGAATGTCCCCTCTCAGCAACTCTTTTTAATATCTACTTAAATGAAATAACAATAAAACGGAGTAAAAATTTACATCAAGGAATTAAACTTTCACCTACAGTTACACTTACAGTTACACTCTTTGCTGACGACCAAATAATAATTACAAATTCTGAAGATAACTTTCAGAAAGCTATTTTAAATCTAAATGAGATATCCAAAGATTATGGTATGATGATATCAACGGAAAAATCAAAAACTATGGCCTTTAAAGGACAAGATCCAGCAAGAACTAAAATAGTATTAGATAACAAGATCTTAGAACAGGTGAATTCGTTTAACTACGTAGGATGTATGATCACTTATGAAAATGAAAAAGATATAAACATAAAAATTGTAAAATATTTAAAAATAACAGGAGTAATTAACTCTATATTTAAACCAAACCTAGTTCAAAAACAAACCAAGCTAAAAGTATACAATACATTTAGCTCTACCGGTCTTAATGTATGGAAGCGAAATCTGGACAATAAAACAAAAAGACAAACAAAGATTAACAACAGCAGAAATGAAGTTTATGAGAAAAACTGCAAAGTATAACCTATTTGATCACAAAAGAAACGAAGATATTATGAAAGAATTAAACCAAGAACCAGTAATTGAAAAAATTAAAAAATATAAACATAGATGGATGGAACACGTTCAAAGAATGAAAACAGAAAGATTACCAAAACAAGCCTTAAAGTACAAACCATTAGGAAAAAGAAAACCAGGACGTCCTCTTAAACGAATCAACGATTACTTCTAAGGCCGGAACAGGCCATATACGCCTAAATCCTTGATACGTATGATGATGATGATGATGATTTTTGTATGTCTCACAATCATTTCCTACTCTGCTATTTAGATCCCCAACAAGGACCAACTTTTCATTTTTCATTGTGTCTGTTGCTTTTTCTAAAGCCTCAAAAAACTCCTCCACTTCTACCTTAGTAGAACCTTCTGTGGGACCATAGGCACAAATAAGTCTCATTGTCCAGTTCCCCATTCTCATATTTGCCCACATTACTCTACTTGAGACTGACTGCCATTCAAGAAGATTAGCCTCGTATTTTGTGTTGAATACTATGACTACTCCTTCTTTTCCTTGATTGTCATTGCCTGAATATAACATTTTGTATTTATTGCTCAGAAAGATCTCACCAGTTTTGGTCTTTTTTGTTTCAGTCACCCCTATTATGTCGATCTGGTACTTATCTAATTCCTCAGCTAGCTCCATTTCTTTGCCATTCAGGCTTCTTACGTTGATAGTACCGATCTTTAACTCTGGTGATGTTGAGTTGGGGTTTGTTTTCAGATTTGTTCCAGTAGCTGACTTTTTGCTGTTCTCCTGGTTCCCTGGCGAAAACAACGGGGGCCTTGTTTAACTGGGCGACGCCCCAGCCGGCATGAAATTCTGTCATGTTGTACCATCATTTTTTATTTTGGTTTAACCAATAAGAATACAATTTGATCGGCTAAATCCCATCCTCGTTCGTTCAGTATCCAAGTAGATACCCAACAGGGTGCACCATGAGAAGGTGAGGATTGGACATTAGGTCATCAGCCCTAGTCGGTTCTCCGCTTTCCGTTAAAGGCTATGTGGAGGTCTCCTCTCAGTTATACAGCTTTGACCCTTAAGCACCCCCTATTGGAATAATGATCTATTATACCTATTATAACAACTGGCATGAAATACTTAATAGCTGTATACTGCCAATGGATATATGATCCCTGCATAGCTTGTTAATATAACATACATTTTTTGTTATTCTTAACTTGTGTTAAACTGAAATTGTACTATATAAAAGAAAAACTTGTAGTGAATATAATGCAGCAATTCAAACAAAAGTCTGTCTGCATATAACTGCATTTACATACCAACAGTGCTCATTAGATCAAATACACATGCCTGGTTGATAAGCATTGACTCCAAGTTTCTTGTCAGATGGATGATGAATGTCAACATAGACACGTCTTCTAGTAAAAGTAAGTCTTCTGCAAATGAAAAACAAATCGGGAAGATTATGTATGAAATAATCAGAAAAGGTAAGGAATTGTTGCTTTCTATTTCCGTTCTTAATATTTATTAATGTTGATAAAAATATCAACAGTTCTTGATATTTTTATCTAAGTTGAGCAACATGATTAGTTTATGTCATCAATCAACTTATGCTTACTTTTAGTAGATGATTTTTGGATCATCTGATCATCTATTTGTATGTCATCAACAAGCACTCTAAAATCTTTCAGAAGAGAAATATTAATATTGTTTGTGTATATATTATTCAAACTCATTAATATATAGTAAAAGGGATAAGTGTTTGGCTAACACCTATATGTGAGCATGTAGCCTGGGACATGTATAGATATTCTCAATTGCTGCTTTCCTTATCTGTGAGTCAGATAACTTCTCATCCAATTATTATTCTTTCAGTGCATATCATAAGACCTAATTTTTTCAAATAGCAAATCCTGGTTTGGCAATATTGCCTTGGACAAATCTTTACATATCCAGACCATACTGATCCAACTTAAGATTATATTTTGTATGCAGAAAACTCATCTCCTATACAAATAAGTCTTCTGTCATTTGCCAGAAGAATGATTCCAGATCTCCTGACATCATTCTTCTCTTCTATCCATCTCTTTCTCTCCCCTATTGATGACAATGGCAAAATTACCTTCACATTACCAATTATAACTTGTATCATGTCTCCTCTAGTCTTTTGAGAGAATGAGATCAGAAAAATCCTAAATAACTTGGGCACATAAGTCATCTGAGCATGATGCTAAAAGCATGTTCTGTAGATTGAGGCTATTTCATCTATTCATTCTTTCTTACATTACTGGTATTTCTTATATAGCAATAAGCCTATCTTTGTTCCATTCCAAAAGTAGTACTACTACTACTTTTAAATGGTAAATAAAAAACCATTATCCACTTTCTCACCTCAATTCTTTCAAAAATCATGAAAAAGATCATCATCAAATGTTTGATATGGATCATCAGAGGATGTTCATGATGTTATGATAGTATTACATGAAAACGTTATTCATTATTAATTTCCTATCTATAGTTCTCCTTCGAATTAATCTAATATCTGTCAGGACTCTAGTATTATCAAATCTTATATTTGGTCTTCTAAGCACTTCTTGCTAGATCAATTGCTCTTCTTTTGACTTTTTTTTTTCTTTTTTCCCATCATACTGAAAAGTGGGAGAAAGTTGTTTTGTTAACCTTTTCTCACACATTCCTTAATGCTAACGATGTTATGTTCCATCCTAACATCTTCATTTCTAATATGATTCTGTTTACTTACCTAATCTTTCTCAAAACTCTCATAATTGTGATCTCCAGCATTTGATTGAGTGTTTTATTTCTATCCAACTCTCAAGTCGATAAGTTAAAATTGGTTTGAACACTCATATATACAGCTAGTTTAGCTTTTGGCTAATTTCTCATAGTCCATATAAATTTATTCAGATGTCTTCCTATCATACTTCTTTGCTAATTCTGTTGTCTACATCCATATTTAATTTACCATGTTCACTAAAAATTCATTCTGTAAGGTTTTGAGACATGGTGTGAGATAGAGGTGAATAGAATGAAATACTTAGTCAGATGATATTGTTACAGACCTCATAGTGTGGATGGTAGTGACCATGAAATGTATAATCAAATTAGTTAAGCAAATAAGAAAAGGGTGATCATTATGGGTGATTTTAATTGTGGCACTGTTGACTGGGATAATGATAGCAACCAGCAGTAAAGAAAATGAGTCTCTTGTGTTTTTGAGGGAAACTACCTCAGGCAGTATGTAACAGAGGGCACACAAGGATTTCAGGGTCTTGGATTTGATCATCTCATCAGAGGATTTTATTATAAATGAGATATCAAATCACCCTCTAGTTGGTGAGCGTGACCATGAAGTGATTTCCTTGCTGTTTGCCAACAGTGTGAGGAAAGGGTATATGTGGAACTGCAAGGCTGGTGATTACAAGCTCAGCAGACAGCTTGTGTGTAGCATGGAATGTGGAGTTGACTGGAAAGGAGATCAGTGCAGCTTGGATGATATTCAAGAACTATCACAAGGGGTCAGAAGGTTAAATAAGGCAGGTGTAAAATGGATGAATGAAGAGATTAAGCATGCGCTACAGAGAAAATAAGCATTAAAAATAAGAACGATTATAGGAGGATAGCATTGATTGGAGAAAATGGTATAAGGATGCCTGCTGTGGAGGATATAGTTGAGATATTTAATGAGCAGTCCATAAAGGCCTTTCATCCTTGTGAATATGATATCATAGAGAGCTTGAGAGCAGTGGATAATGTGGAAAAACTGACTAAGTGAGCAAGAGATAGGTGAAGAATTGAGCAAACTTTATGTTAATAAGGTTGTGGGACTTGATGCTATATATCACCATGTATTTTGAAGGAATATGAGAAGGAGTTAACATCTGCCTTGACATATTTTTAATATGAGTCTTACTTTGGGTCAAGTTCCTAAGGAGTGGAAGAAAGGCAGGATTGTGCTGCTTCATAAGTGAGGTGACAGATCTCAAGCATCAAACTATAGGCCCATCTGTGTGTGTGTGTCATCATTGTAATTAGTGTTGGAGAGGCTGGTGAGTTCCAGAATCCAGAATTGGGTTGACAACAGTGGTATGATCTTTGATGGCTAGCGTGGATTTGCTAAAGGGAGGTCATGTTGTAGCAATATGCTTAATTATCAATAATTAAGGTGACTACTTCATTGGACAAAGGAGATGGATATACAGGGGTATACTTAGATTTTGCAAGGGCTTTTGTTAGATTACTGCATGATAAGTTGATAGTCAAACTAGAGTGGATAGGGTTGGATATTAGACTAGTGCATTGGATTAGAGATTGACTATGTGATTAGGTGTCAGCAAATTGTGTTTAAGGGAGCAATATCCCAGAAAAGGAAAGTCACTAGTGGTGTGCCTCAGGGGTCTGTTTTATGGCCATTGCTGTTTATCCTGTATATTAAGGATATTGGGAAGATTTGGATCTGGGGATATTGAGTTGTTTGCAGATGATGCAAAGTTGGGATGAACTATGAGGAGTAGAGCAGATATTATGGCCTTTCAAGTAGACTTGAATGGAATTGAGTGGGTGGGTACAGGAGTGGGGATGCCAGTTCAGTGTTGCGAAATGTAAAATTTGGGAAATGAAGAAGGGATGTAGAATTTATGCTTGGTGTGGATATATTATTGGAGGTGGAGGAAATGAAAGATCTTGGGGTGATGGTGGATAAGGATCTAAAATTTAGAGGACACATCACCAAAATTGTGAGACAACACAACAAAAAATTCTGGGAATGATGTGCAGAACACTGACTTTTCGAAGTAAGAAGATTCCCATTGTATAAGACCTTGTTTAGGCCACATATGCTGTGCACAGATTTGTTATCTGGTTTTCAAAAGGATTTAGAGATGTTGGAAAGAGTCCAGAGACAATGGACTAATATAGTTTCTGATCTCTGGAATAGTGAATATGAAGAAAGGTTGCGAAGGTGCAATTTTCAGAGCCTAGTGGGTAGAAGGAAGAGAGGTTATGTGATTGAGATGTACAAGTAAGTAAGGGATTGCTATAGGATTAATATTGAAGAGGTTTTTGATAAAATTCTGGGAGATCAAGAAAGGAAAAGAGGTCACCCGTAGAAGATTTATACGGAGGGTGTGAGCAAGGGAATGAGAAGCAGATTTTTTGCATGCGTAGTTGTGAATGATTTTCCTGAGAGTGTGGTATCTGCAGAAAATGTGTTTAAGGCAAGGTATGATGAGCTGTATGTATGACAAAGGGACCTCCTAGATAAGTCTTTGACTCCATGGAGTCTTAGGATAATAATAAAAAATAAATAAAAAAAATGTTCCTAAATAGCTGAAATGTTTTACTTGTTCTATAGGTTCGCCATTCAGGATACAGTTGAGGTTTTTATTGCTGATTTTCATACCAGAGTTTATTACAAGACTTATTCAATTTAGTCAGAGAATCTTGCATGCTTGTGCTGGATTTATTCAGAAGGATATCATCACTTGCATAAAGTAAAGAGCTAAGATTAACATCATCAATTTTTATATTAGATTGAATACCACTTTCCTATATTTATTCAGTTGCTAATTCTGTTTATTTTCATATTTAAATTGCCATCTAAGCTTATGCTTAAATAACTGAAAAGTTTAACTTGTTCTATTGATTCTTACAGATTTGTTACTACAAGTTATTCAATTTAGTTAGGCATTTCTGCAAACCTCTGCCAGATTTATTTAACAGTGTAACATTATCTGCATATAGTGTAGAGCTGAAATGGATATCTCTGATTTTGATTTCAGGTTTAATACCACTTTCCTTCATAATATGATCCATGTAAATGAAGAATAGCAGTGTAGATAATGTTCACCCTCGTCCCACCTGATCACACTTATCTGTCTGTATCTCCTTCAATATAGACTTCTCACTTAAAACTTTAAAACTGACTGTGGGTCACTGATTTAATGTCTCATTTACATTATATAATTGTAGCATTTTGAAGCTTTTCTTTTGGTACATTTTCATATGCCTTTTCCAGAAAAGGCATATGAAAATGTACCAAATCAAGTATCAAGTGTGCTTTTATAAATCTTACTAGTAACACTCATTAGGGAAACTCCCCTGTAATTCCAACTTTCAGTTTTATTTCCCTTTTATAAATGAATACTGTGAGAGCTCTGCTCCTGTCATCTGGATTACAGCCTTGTTAACAGGCCTGAATTATGCAGTGTAGCCACTGTAAATTTTTTATACCTCTTTATTTTTCAGTATTTCTTGTCACATATCATCTGCTCCAGCTTTCTTACGGTTGTCACTGCTTGTTTCAGTTAAGAATCTTTCAATGTAATTACTCCGGACATCTGTAGCACCTCTATCTTCAGTTTTCATGACACCTACATCATCTCTTCCTTTAACAGTATTCTGCAAATGTGTACATTCAAATAATCACCCTGTCTGTTAACCATTCCTTAGCGTATGTTAGCATGTCATCCGATCTCTTGCACCACATGAATGTACTGTGTTACTTATATTTTTCATTTAACTGAATCTGCAAGTCAATGATCCAACATAATTGGATAATTGAAGGATTACTGTATAATGAAATATTTTACTTATTGCTTTGTGGGTGTTGTATTATCATTCTGTTAATGTACAGATTAACAGAATAAATAATATCGATTTTATACAGGTTTTGCTACAATTTTTGTTTTCTATTTGCATTATTATTTCCCTCCCAGAAGGAGTTGGTGTTATATCCTAGTAAAAATGGTTGTGTAGCTGATCTACTTGAAGAAGCAAAGAGTCAAGTTGATCTCTGTGAAGGTGGTTCTGGAAGACTAAGGTAATTTTCATGTTTTTAAAAACTTTGTCATAAGTTTGTGGTATACCTCTTTCCCTTTTCATTAACATCATAAATTTTCAATTTATATGTTAATGAATTGGCCACATCTTTGATAAAGAGTAATGTTTGTAATGTTACACTGAAAACCAATTTAAATAGGTCACACACACACACACACACACACACACACACTAGGGGGATATATCTACTCTCTATATATAAAAAGATAAGGCGAAATTTGAAACGTTTTTATGTCACGTTTTTTGTCTTACCGGCTTACCAGCCCAGAACTCGGGGGGTTAGACGCTGGGGGGGGGAGCCACCCTAGTGTGTGTGTGTGTATATATATATATATATGAATCTATGGTAACATGCATTGAACATTAATATTTGTAATATATCTCTTCAGTCTTTGCAAATTACAGAAATCTTGTAGAAACTTGGATTTTGCATCTTGGAAACTCAAGAAAATCCACAATAAAACCCACACCCTTCCAGACAATAATAAATAGTGTTAGAGATAAATACCATGAGATGGCAACAGTTGTCTGCTGTACTCCATCCCCAGTGGCAATTAGTTCCATTTAGGAGTCTCACTCATGCTCAAAGTTAACACTCTTCACAGATAAAGAACCTTGTTCTGCCTCAGTGGACTTTACTGTATGCAAGTATCAGAAAATTACCCTGCTCCAAAATGTTATCCATGAAGAGAAAATCCTTACAGTAAACTGTTGGGTTTACAGATCTCTAAGTAGATCTTTATTACATGAATTCATTTCATTTCATTGTCTGAATAATACACTTTTCTTCTCGTATTCAGTATATTATAATTAGTATTGTTGCTTGTCATGGGCCAAGTATTTTGTGATTAGTTGAAGTTTGTGGAAACTCAAGAAAACAACCATAGAACCCGACACTCTTCCAAACAATAATAATATGTAGTGTTAGAAATCATGAATGTCATGGTCTCTAATGTTAAAGACCATGTCAATATTATTGATAGTTGTGGGCCAGATAGTTTGTGACTGGCTAAGGTTGTAGACTATCTGTTCACCAGTCTTCGAAAAGTATGTTAGAACTCAATGGCCTTGCTTACTCGCTTTGTGGAATAAAAGACATTAGCAGTTTTATTTTTGTCAGTATCATTGACAAAATATATATGTTTCCATATATTTCACATCATTCTCTCTACAGCATTATGTTTAAAAATGTATGACATATATGTATGTAATTTTTAATTTTCTGTAATATTTTTGTTTATTCCCACACCTAAAAAAACGTAGGTTAGACTTGTACCATTGGTATTATTTTAGTATTTCTGATTCCTATTTAATATATTTATGTACCTTAAAACAAATCTGGTTTTCTCAAACTTTTAAAATCTCATATATTACATTCAGTTGTCTTATAAATGAACATCCCTTGGGGATACATGTCAAGAAATTGATGATGATAGTCTTATAAATAAGGCAATAATATTGTTTAATAAATATAACTGTGCAAATGTAATTATTTACAAAAAATCTGTTTAAAAAATATTTCATAAGAGATAATTTCTCTCTGCAACTCACCCATTTAAATTTTATTTCAGGAATATAAAAAATCATGAAACAACCAAGAAAAGAAACAAATTGTTTTACTATACTTCTGCATTACCTTAATATCAATTCGGAATCAGGCTCCCACTGAATAGACCTCAATAATGGTCGAAACCAGTCAAGTAGTGACCCTTCCCATAATGCATAGCATTATACATACCCGTAAGGATATGTGCTTTGCATTATGGGATATTAATGCAAGTGATATGAAGTCATCAGCTTCTTTATGTGAGTTGCCCCAGTCTTGAAAATACTTCAGGTGCAAACTTTGTTTACTTGCACTTCGATAAAAGATTAAACCAAGTATATAATTTCTTGGTATCTTTAATTTATAAGTCTCTCTAGGATTAACGACTATAGCTTTTCACTGCAATTAGTTCCAATTTAGGAGTCTCTTTTTCCATTTTCTGCACTTCCTTTCGCTGGAATCTTGTGTTAAAGACCATCACATGGTCCACAGCAAATTCTCACCTCATTCGTTTCTTTCTCCAAAACCATATTTTCCCATGGCGCTTTCCCAACCATGATTTTCTGTTCCAACTTTGGCATTCCACTCTCCTTCTGTAATTAATACATCTTTCTTTTGTATTGTTTCTATTGTCTCTGTCAGGTCTTTGTAAAATAAATCAATATCCTCACCTGTGCTGTCAGATGTGAGTGCTGGACTGTTGATATATTAAATGGTTTTTGCTTGAAATCTTGCTACCACAATTCATTCGTTGACTCGCTTGTATCCTAACATTAATTACTTAGTCATATTTTTAAAAATTCAGCTGCATCTTTGAAATCAGGAACATATATGAAATTTCCTATAAAACAGGGAGATACCATTCCACCTAAATTATTTACAGCAGTTCTAAAAGAAATTTTAAAAACCTAGATTGGAAAAATAGAGGAATGTTTCATGTTCTCTTCATCTGTCAATTCCATGTTCTAGCACTGCAAATGTCACTTTCTGGTCGACACTGTCAAATTCCTTCTGAAAATCTCATTTTGTAAATGAGAAAGTATTAAATCACGATTTGCTGATGATATTGTTCTTTTAGGAAACTGCAGAAGAACTTCGACATATGATCACTGAATTGAATGCAGAAAGTATTTTTAAAAAAAGGATTAAATATAAACAAAGGCAAAACAAAAATAATGTATAATAAATACATTACCAAAAAGCCAGTACAAATGGAATACCAGGAAACAAATATAGCAACTTATGTTTACTTAGGGCAGAAAATCCCAGTAGAGGGTGACTGTAAAGAAGAAATTATATATAGAATTCAACTTGGTTGAATAAAGTGATGGCAAGAACTCAGTGGCATAGAAAAGCTCAAGGATAGGAAAGAATAGAGGACTTTCGACAGGGAGATGCCTTTTGTCCTCCGGCAGACAGAAAATGGCTGATAATGATTAACTAAATATTTTCAACTGTGTCTACACATTACTTATTCAGCATTTGAAAAACAATGTGAAGAAGCACTTGAAGGAAATATCCCAATCTGCTTTAAAAGAAAACTATTCGACAGTTATATAGTTCTGACCATGACATCAAACATGGACATTGACTAAAAAAATTTACCAACAAGTTTAGGATTGATTTCCCAGAGGAAAATGGAAAGATCATTACTCAATATTACCATTCAAGATAGAAAGCTAATTATTGAATCAGAGCTCAGACTAGGATGAGAGACATTATAACAGCCATTAATGGCAATGGGCAAGTCATATTGCAAGAAGTAACATTCAAAAATGAACAAAGTTGATATCAGAATGGTATCCTGGAGATGGAAAGACAGCCAGAGGAAGACTTAGAGATGTTTGGTGGGGGGGGGATTAAAGTTATGGCAAAAACTCAGTGGCATAGAAAAGTTCAAGATAGGAATGAATGGAGGACTTTGGGGCATGTCTTTGTCCTGCAGCAGACAGAAATGGCTGATAATTATTATTATTATTATTATTATTATTATTATTATTATTATCCAGGCCTCCATGTAGTCAAAAGACATATCGTGGGAGGTCGTTTTTAGGAAATACAAAGTCTGTCATACCACTCCTTGAATCCATTAACCGTCCCCACTCCAACCACTCTCTCAGGCAATATATTCCAAGGTTCAACCACCCTCCATGCAAAGAAACCACTCTTCACCCTCTTACGCACAGCCTCCTTTCGTAACTTCCAGGGATTTCCCCTTGTCATCACTCCTTCCTGCTGTTCCACCAAGTGACAGAACAGAACTCTCCAATGTCTACCCTGTAACTGCTTCTCAGAAGTTTAAAAGTCTCGATCATATCACCTCTCCTTCTATCCACCAAACTCTGCAGTCCACATTCCCTCAGTCGATCCCCATAACTCATATTGTACAGTCCTGAAACCATCTTTGTTATCCGCCTCTGTACCCTTTCCACAGTCAATTTATCCCCTTCAAATCCTGGGGACCAAATCTGAGAACAATAGTCTAAGTGTGGTCTGATCAGGGCCTTATACAACAGAATGATAACTCTTATCTCTGCAGGTCAGAATTCTTCTCAGTATTGCAGCAGTCCTCTGAGTTACCCTCACCATCTTTGCAATATGCTCCCTGAATTTCAGTTTTCTATCAATCATCACTCCCAGATCTCTTGTCTCCCCTACCTCCTCCTGTACAGCTCCTCCAATCGAGTACGCATCCTCCCATCGATGGATCCCAAACCTGAAGACTTTACATTTTGTTGCATTGAACTGAAATCCCCATTTATTTGCCCATCTGTCTAGTTTATTCAAATCCTCTTGCAGGGCTGCCACATCTGCACTATTACTGATAACTCTTCCCAACTTCACATCATCCGCAAACAACTGAATGTCCCCTTGCAATCCATTGACAATATCATTGATATAAAGATTGAACAATACAGGTCCCAGTACTGTGGGACCTGTATTGTTCAATACAGGTCCCACAGTACTGGGACCTGTATTAAGGTTAGAAGTGGGGTTCCACTGAGCCCTGTGGAACCCCACTTGTAACCTTCTGCTTCCTTGATATTGCCCCATCGTACACAACTCTCTGATACCTATCAGTCAGCCCATCCTGAATTCATTTGACTAACCTGACATTTAAACCCATGTGCTGCAACTTAAATATCAGCTTATCATGTGGTACCCTGTCAAATGCCTTTGCAAAAAAAAACGGCAGTATATGCCTTTCTCTCATCAACTGCTCTTGTTACTTTATTATAAAAGACAATCATATTACTAAAGCAAGAGAGCCCATTAACAAATCCATGTTGATTCTCACAGATAATATTACCCTCTTCTACCGAACGCTGTATATAGTCCCTCACTAATTTCTCCAAGAACTGACACACAAACAGGCCTATAATTAGACACTTCTAGTCTGCTACCGCCCTTATGTCGCGGCACCATCTTACCTTCCTTCCATTCCCTGGGTTCCTTTCCTTCAGCCAGACTTTTATCGAAAAGCCAGGTCATTGGAGCTGTCAGTTCTTTAGCACATGCTCTCAAAACCCGTGGTGAAATACCATACAGTCCAACAGCTGTATTGGTATCCAGAGTACTCGGTATTTGGAACACACTCTCCTCTTGCACCTCTAAACCCTGATCCTGCCCTATCCTTCTAGTATTAAAACCTCCTCCAGGATGAAATACTCCAACAAAATGCTCATTGAACAACTCCACTATGACCTCTGCATTAGTCACTCTATTCCCATTTTTATCTTGCAATGTCATTCTTCCACAATCGTTTCTCTGCCTACTGGCCACATAGCTAAAAAATTCCCTAGGATTTTCTTTGGATCTTACTGCCAATCTCTTCTCATATTCTAGTTTTGCCTTCCTCACCATTCTGGTCACTCTCCTGGCTTGCATCTTATATTCGTCGTGTATCTGTCCTCCACCCCTCTCCTTGTATATCCTCCATAATCTCTTTTTCAACTGCAGTTTCTGTTTGATATTCTTTGTCATCCACTTTACACCAAATTGTGTCTGCTTCTTCACCTGTGGAATACAGCTTACTATTGCTGCTAACAAATATTCTTTCACAATTTTCCAAACACCAATGATATCCTGGCCTTCCAATTCTGCCCTCCATGGAACTGCCCCTAGTTGATACATAAAACCACTATACTCCAGCCAAAAGGCTGTGGGTCCAAATCCCACTGTGGGCATAGATGTTGTGATTGTCCTTGGAAATGCTAGTGGGGGGGGGGGGTAGATGGCGTTGATGTAGTTGCGGTCAGTTGGTTAGACAGAGTTGTAGAGCAGTTGCCCTCCTTCGATGAGTCTTTGGACTCCCTGGAGGTGTCTAATAATAATGATAATAGTAATCACCCGCCTTATAATTCCACACACGTTCCCTTTTCTTTGATACACTTGCATGTCTGTTCATCTTCCAAGTCAAAATCACACTCTCTCCAACTGGTGGGAGAGATGTCATCTCACTTATTATCAGCTCTTCTGATTCTGTGACCAAATCCAAAACTCTTGAACTTCTTATTCCTTCCATCACATGTTGCCGAAGACATTTGTCCCTCAAGAATTCCAGAAATTCTATCCCCGTCTTACTACTTGCATTTTCTTCTTCCCAGATTATACTGCTGTAGTTAAAATCTCCCATAACAATCATTCTTCTTTCACTTGCCAAGGTCAACTGCCTAAACATCACCTGGTCCCCACCTCTGTGCTCCCTGGTTTATAGCAACACCCCAATAAATATCCTGTCTTGGCCACTTCTACCTCACACCATATGCTTTCAAAACATTTTGTGCCTTCCAAAGCCTCTACTCTAAGAGGATATAAGTGATCACTTATCATAAGCAGTACTCCACCACCACCATGTTTTCCTTTCCTATCCTGCCGAAAAATGCTGTACCCTGCCACTTCAATTCCGGTTATTATATCATCCTCCGTCAACCACGTCTCAGAGATCCCAATAATCTTTGGCCAGGTTGATGCTATCTGCCCTGCCAATTCATTTTGCTTTATTTCAGATACTCCTGGCATTAGCATAGAACATGAAAATGTCACTGCTTCTATACCTATCATTGTCCCCTCTTGACCCCCCCCCCTGGGCTGAATGTTTCCTGACATCGTCCCCCTTCTCCCAAGCACCAGTTCCTACAAGAGGCTATCCCTGCTACCATCCGCCCTGGGAATTCTAGTTCCCTGCATTGACACGCTGACTCATTCAGAAAACAACAATCTTTCCAGATGCCCTCATCCTTCCTCATTCAAATGCAAACAGTCTCTAGCATACAGTTCCCTTCTGTCTTCAAATGCCCTCCAAGCATCCACGTATTCCAACCCTCTCTTCTCACACATTCTGGCTATTATGTGATTCAGTATTGCTGCTCTTCTGCTCAGCTCGTCACTGTCATTCCTGGGCTACACACACACACAATCTTCCCTCTCTGTGTTTTCTTTTGCACAACTTCAAGCAAGAATCTCAGATCTCTCGCTGCCCGATTTACACTTCCTCTTAAGTCATTCGTGCCCACCATCACATTCATCTCATCCATCTTTCACCCCTCTTAATTGCCATAGCCACATTCTCTATTGTTCCTCCAGGCAAACACTCCTCTCGCATCCTATCTTGCACACCACGGATCATTGAGTCACCATACATTACACCTCTCACCATTCCCTCTCTCCTCCTTCATCACTCCCATAATTCTCTCTCATTCCCTCTTCCACTTATCCTGTTCTCTCCTCTTGTGTTATTTCCATAACTCTCTGTCATTCCCTCTCTTCTACTATTCCGATTCTCTCCTCTTCTAGCATTCCCATACCTCTCTCTCTCTCCTACTGTTTCCATTCTCACCTCTTCTATCATTCCCAAAATGCTCTCCTCTCCTATCTTTCCCAAAACTCTCCCTCTCTCCTACTCCAATTCGCCTTGCATTTATCTCTTCCATTCTGCTCGTCTCATCTCATTCACAAGACATTCCACCTCCTCTTTCAACCCATCTATCTCCCTCTGCAAGTCAGTCATTCTAAATTGAAATTCACACTCCCAAACAAAACCATCTCCAAAACTTTCACAGTCACTCACACCTTCCACACTATCGACTATTATTTTCTCATTCATATTTTTTTCTTCATTCTCTCCTATCACACTACTCATCTTCCAATATTCATTTCTTGTTCCTGGAGCAACTAGGTCAGTTATTGATATATCTATTTCATTTATTTCCTCCCATTGCCAGCATTTCGCGCGCACACGCACTTCCTCCCCCTCTCACCAGCCACATATCCAACTCTCAAGACGCATACATGCTGCAAGTACTGCATGTCACAAAGTCCCTTATTATATTACTTATAATGGAGTTCTTAAATGGCAGAGGACTTGGTGAAATGCCTTTGCAACTGCAGCTGACACCAATGATGGCAGTCGCAAACGGCAACTATAAACGGTAAATTTATATATACATATATAACTTATCTTTTCTTCCGCTGCCAATACTCCTGACTGTGACCACGCGTTCTCGGTAACTCAAAAATAACATAATATATAACATGAAACTCTAAAGCAGAACTTTTAAAGAACACTTGTGTCACTGAGGGAAAAAAAATGGAGTTCAAATCCACTGCCGCATGCTTCCTGGCACAATTTTATAATGATGAACTAAATATTTTCAACTCTGTCTGCATGTTACTTATTCAGAATTATTAAGTCATAGTTATCTCTTAATAAACATATTGCTTGCTTTTGTGACATAAATGCTGAGTTTCAAAGAAAAAAAATTCCTGTGAGACTGGTCAACTCACATATTGAATATAAGACAAGTTCTTTAAACTTTCACTGGATTCAAACTTAAGCGTTTCCAACCAAAGAACAATATCAGGCAATGGCAGACTGGCCAGTGTCAGCTAGCATGATGGCAAGTGAGCTCCAGTGGCAAATACGGGGGGGGGTCACGTGAGACACGCTTTTATTTTTTGACGATTCTTTTATTTATGTTAAATTTGTTATTTTTTTTTTTACTTAATTAATAATTAGTTTTTAACAACTGTACTTACAACCAAAATAAATTAAGCATAAATATAACAAAACTGTTACATTTCCCTATCATACTGTAATTCAAATTCTTAAAAATAAAAACATGTGGCACAGCGATTGCTTTGTTGGTTATTGCTTATATTGTGGCAGCTACTTCTCAGCAGCAGGCACCACATAGTCAGTACACGTTTGCGAAAACGTTTTTTTTTTCTTCTAATTTTGTGTATAACTAGGGCCATCGACAGTCTTTTTAGGTCCCTGGTAATAATAATATTTCTGCGGTTGCCTATTATATTAGGGTTTTTGCTTAACCCTTTTGATGCGTTTATGCAATGTATAAAAATTAACAAGCATGATTCCGTTTTTACCTAAAAATATTAAAATGTCTGATTCATCATTAACTTTTTTTTTAATCTGTTACACATTTATATCATTTGGGTTGTTATCGAAACCATTGAAAATATATTTATTGTATTGTTTATGTATGATTAGTCTGGAACAGAGGTGGGCAACCCTTGGCATGCCTGCCAAACATGGCACGCCCACGACTTTTTTCTGGCACGCAACCCAGGGCTCGCCTTAAAAATAAATAAATACATATCCATCAGCTTTGCTGACTTGTGTGTTTTAACTTAATTTAATACAATTTTATTAAGTATAGCGATACCAAATAAAAATGCAATAAAGAAACAAACCCTACCAACTCTTTTAGTAATAATAAGAAACAAAGATCCTATTTCCAAGCCATTTATCATTGCGATATACTGATGTACAAGTTTCGTCCAGTTCAGTTGTTTCATCATTCGTCAGGCAGCCAGATGTGGCGTGACTCCTTTATCATCATTTGATATATCTTTTCGTGTTTCCTGAAGAACGTATCCATTTTCTAAAGTGTGTATATATGTGGATTTGGATTTTATTAAATCATAAGTCATTAAAATATGCACTGGAAGCATTTATTGTCAATTAATGTTTTATTTATTAGATATAAAAGCAAATTTCCTTTACACTGCCATAAACCTACCATGTTTACTTGTATACATCTCACACTTTTTTTTCCCCAAAAAATAAAGCTGAAAATCATGATGCAAGATATATGTGGGGATTTTCGGAAACTAAAGTTTTCAATTTTTTCCAAAAATCCGTGCATATATCTCACACCACGATTGCTATTTCTGTCTGGAGAGCAGTTTTCTTGTGTGCATCCTACCCAAATAAGTGCCATCTTCTTTCCCATTATTTCGAGCAAAAATTAACAGTAATTTACAAGACTTGAGATACTTAATGAACAATCCTTCAAGAATGATGACGAATGTGAAAGCACTTATCATTAGTCATTGAAAGCAGAACGCAAAACAGACAGCTATGGTATTAGGCCAGTAAAGATAGAGCAGCTCTGAAGACATGCATGTAATCGGTGCAGTATCAACAAAGTTTGCAGGACTCAAAGATAAAAGCAAGCTGACAATTTTTGAATTGAAATGCTAATTCTTTCCAACCGAATTCAATATCTGAAACTGCCATAACAACATTCAGTATATGTTTCTTAGTTTTAACATGGTTGAATTTTATTACTGCTTTGTGTTTGAGCTGTGGGGAAAGATTCCCACACATCTAGTTTTTAGTTAGGTATACTGTGTTTGCCAGTGCAACATATGGTTTTGCTTGAGTCTAAATAGCATGGTTAATGTGGGAAGGGGATATGTGATTCATTAGTTAGTGCTATTTTAATATCCCAGTTGTCTCTAATTGCACTATTTATTGAGAAATATATTACACAGACTGCAAATGTCTCTGTACCTTATTCATTGGTACAATAAAACGACTCATTTTACTTGTGTCTGCGGTCACTATTGGGAGGGCGTGTTTACCACAGGAAGCGATTATTAGTGCTATTTTAATATCCCAGTTGTCTCTAATTGCACTATTTATTGAGAAATATATTACACAGACTGCAAATGTCTCTGTACCTTATTCATTGGTACAATAAAACGACTCATTTTACTTGTCTGCGGTCACTATTGGGAGGGCGTGTGGTTTACCACAGGAAGCGAATTGCTATCGCCCTGATGTGAACATGTTTAAACTTTTTTTTTGTGCAAGAGGTATGCGAAACTTTTCAATTTCTTTTTTCGTAAAATAACATTCAGGGGTGCAAGTTATATGCGAGGGTGAGTTATATTCCAGTAAATATGTTAAGTTATTTTTAAAGCTATGTGAAATCCATTATCGATATTCAGGATTATGAAGTGTTATCTGCACATGATTAGATTGCATGCATACCCTTCTCTTTCGTTTGCATGTGTGTAAGTTGGCTTGTAATTGTAGTAATTTTTGGTTTGCTTAAACTTGGTTTGGTATATGCAGAGAGTGATTATGGTGAGATTTTCCGAGGCCAAATTATTTTTTTTTTGTCAGTGTCTATATCTATATGTCTTTGTCCACATTTTTACACCCCATAATCCGATTTTCATTCAAGTGAAAAGCTGTATGAAGAAAGCAATTATTTAATTGCTTTCTTATATATTTATTTATTTGCTTCCTGCTCTTTACAGATTGAGCAGAATGCCACAAGCAAAGAAATATAGGCATTCAAATGAAAAGGATATTAGAGAATTTAAAGAATACTGGACTGAAAAATTTGGAATTGTTAAGAAAGTAATAAAGCATTATGCATTTTATGTTCCAAATCAGTTGTTTGTAGGACTTCTTTAAAGAGACATTTTGAAACTGTTCATAAGTGATAAAAGTGAGCAAGAACAAAGAGAATTAATTTCTCGTGAACTGAGCAAGACAAAAAAACAGTCCGATACTTTGATGAAATTTATTTCAGGAATATAACTCCAACTTAGTTGCTGCTAGTTTTGAGGTTTCAAAAGTTATTGCCCAACATGGGAAACCACTGTGATGGGGAGTATATTAAAAAAGCATGGCTAGAATGTGCTTCTTTCCTTTTTGACAATCTTTCAAAAGAGATAAAAATTATTCAGCACATTAAAGAATTGTCTATGAGTAGAAAATCAATTAAGGATAGAATACTTATATTGGAAAGGAATACAGCAAAAAAATTAACAAAAGATTTGGCTTCACATAAGTTCTTTTCTATTTCTGTTGATGAGATCACAGACATCACATCATCAAACAGGCTAGCAATTGTTGCTTGATTTTGTAGGGTTGGTGAAGTATGCGAAGAGATTGTAACCTTGTAATACTACCCGAGGGTACTACCAGTGGGGTTGAAATATGTAAAGCAGTTATGAACGAATTATCTATTCGGCAAATTGATATTTCAAAAGTAGTATCCATCACAACAGATAGTGCAGCCAGCTTGATTGTTAAGGAAGTAGGATTTGTAAATCTGTTTGCAAAACATGTTGGTCATAGTAGATTTTCATGTAGGTTTTCATTGCATCATACATGAGGAGAATTTATGTGCAAAAACTGGCCTAAAGAAACTTCAAGAAGTGAAGCAAACAGTAACCAAGGTTGTTGATTACATTTCTGCACGTGCTTTGAATAAAAGACAATATCAGAATCTATTGAATGAGGTGGATTCGGAGTACAAAGGACTAATAATGTACAACAATGTTCATTGAATTAGTTGAGGTCTTGTTCTGAACCAATTTGTTGAATGCCTGGATGCGATAAATCTCTTTTTGACTAATCGACAAATACATTATAAAGAAATGTATGACATCGTGTGGGTTTGTAAACTGATGCTTTTTGTAGATTTTTGTGAACATTTAAATGACTTGAACCTCAAGTTACAGGACACAAAAACATCTACAAATAAACTTTCAGATGTTTTTTTGGATAAATATGGATGATTTTGAAATGCAGTTGATTGATTTTTCAAAGTAGCTCAATTTGGATGCAGAAAGTTGTTGACCTCAAAGTTGACTTGGAAAATATTGAAAAGGAGCAATTAGAGACAGGAGTAACAGAGAAGCTGAAAAAGAGGTACTAAGAACTTGGAATGCTATTCCCGAAACTTTGTATATTTAAAAACCCTTGCAACAGCATTATTATCAATTTTTGCATCTACATATTTTTGTGAATCATTGTTCTCAGTGATGAACTTTGTTAAGTCTCATAACAGGAGTAGCCTTACTGATGAAACTAGTAGTGCATGCACATCTCTAAAGATTACAAAATATAAACCTGATATAAATTATCTGTCATTAGTGATGCAGCACTGATGCTACATAAATAAAATGTCCACTATTTTTCTTTCTCTAGTTTTGATTTGATGTTTTCTGCCTAAAATGGTAAAGATTAACTTCTGTTTAATATATTATATTATGTAAGTAAAATAACAATTTATTTTATCTGTAATTTTTATGTATTACTCATAAAGGATTAAGAATTAATAAAATTATATATTTAATTTTATTTTCTTTTATTGTGCTTTAGGCAAGTAAAACGATTATGAGATTGTGCACTGCAATATATTGGAAAAACTTGAAAAAAACTTATGTCTGATTGATCTTTATTTAAAAAAAATCAGAAATATTGTCTACTCTTTTGCTGATGTTAAAAATTGTGTTTTCTTTAAATTGTGCAGTTTTATATGGCAGCTAGAATTACACTTAAATACAAATTAAAAATATTCACACTATCAACAGAGTAGGACTTTGTTAAGTAAAAATTGCATCACTAATTTTTACATTCATTCAATCTTACATGACATAATAATCACTCTTACAATATTCTTTGATTTTACCATTCTAGTGTGATTTCTGATTATTTGAAACTGTCTTCCCAATACTTAAAAGACACCAAATAATCACATGTTTGACAAAATTTCGGTTGGCATGTGAGAAGATTTGGCGATTTTGGCACGTACACTTAAAAAAAGTTGCCCATCCCTGGTCTAGGGACTAGATTTAAACAAATCTATCATACTGCTGCGTTTGGGAGTTTACGACGATCAGGGAGCTGCAGCGAAAATGCCTGTTCCGCCCCCCCTAGTCTGACCAGTGGCGACGGCGGCTAGCTTCAGATTGTTATAATTTGATCTCGTTAAGTGCGTGTAATATATATTTCTGATTTTACATTGTTCTGCTTTGTTTTTCTGAGGTGAGGTGAGAATTACCTAATACCTTGTGTTTTAAGAAATCCTGCCATAGTGTCTATAGAACAGCAACCGAGTGATGCAATAGACTTCTACAATGTCATCGATGATTTTCCTAAAAGAAAAGCAAGAAAAATAACATATTAGAATGTTGGAATTAAAGTTTTACTTCAAAATAAACATAGTGTTTTAATTTATTTACCTGTACGTTATTTTGACTTTTTTGTAGTATTTTTGGTGTGTATTGAGTGGGACGGCAAACTCAGAAACCGCCCCAGGCAACAAAAGCTCTAGCTATGCCGCTGGTGGGCCCCCTTAAACATTAGACAATATGTTAGAAATGTTAATGACCTCTTAGTAGGTTGAAAATATAATAGAAGTTCCAGTACTATTACTGTATGCAACTAAAATTTACGTTGTATTACTATTTTAATAACAATAATAATAGAATAATTTTTTGAGGATACTTCATATTTACGAATATAATAACTCTGAAAAATAATTCTGATTCGGGTTATGTGAGGCCGATGCTTACGTTATATAGGCTCGGATCTTTAATATTGCGACTGTACGATGAAGCTTAGCTGGGAATCCCAGCCTGGAATTGTGACGTGCAGCCGGAGTCAACTTTGTATTGAGCTATTGTATACATTGCAAAGACAGCAAATATTTTTCATTGTGTTGGCCTCAGTTTGAATTCTTCATCAGCTCTTCACCTCGTGCTTGCTGTGTTTTATAAAAAGTATATATTTAATTAATACTTTTCATATACTGTGGCCTATGTCCTTTAATTTAAATCTAATGTATTTTCTTTAATTATATAAAATTAGTATAATAATACTAGATAGTAAATATATTTAATATATCTCAAATAATAATATATACGCATAATGTTCAGTTCAATAAATAATAATATCTTTTATATACTCTACAGTTAAAATTACTGTGATTGTTAAAATTGTTGTTAATAATAGATGCATCTGTAAAGCATATTTCCATTGATATATTCTTGTGGCAAGGTCTATTATGTATTTCTAGCAGAAATACATAATATTTTGCTTGAGAAACAGGCCAAATGAACTGATTTTGGTTTTACGACAAATAGTTGAGAAATCATAGGAATATAACAGAGGTCTGTATTTCAATTTTGTAGATCCGGAAAAGGGATATGACAAGGTGACAAGAGAAAAGCTATTCAAAACACTACAGTTGTATGGTGTCAATGGGGCATTATATCAAGCAATACTTATTCTTTATTTGAGTTGTAACTCAGCAGTTAGTACTGAAGTACAGGAGATGGCTTAATGTTAAATCTCGTGTCAGACAAGGATGTACATTATCCCCTCTGTTATTCATTATCTATATGTATCACATTATGAATGAAAGTGGTATTAAACCTGATATCAAAATCGGAAATATTAATCTCAGCTCTTACTTAATGGTGGTGATGTTATACTTCTAAATAAATCCACTACAAGTCTGCAAGATTCCCTGACTAAATTGAATAACTGTTGTAATAGATATGGTATGAAGATTGGCAATAACAAGACAAAGACAATGAAAATAGGCAGAAGCATTTAAATTATCAACTGCATTGTAAATGGAGAACCTATAGAACAAATAAAACATTTCAGTTACTTAGGCAAGATTTTTTTTAGTGAAGATGGTAAATTAAATATGGAAATAGGCAACAGAATCAATAGATGAAACGCTATGTAAAATTAGCTAAACAAAAGTCATGAGAAGACTTTGGTAAGAACATAGAAAATAAATATCAAGAAGGTGGCAAAATATTCTGTAGGTTATTGAAGAAGCTCAGAAATGTAGGAAAGAGTGCGGAAAAAGGAATTAGAGGTGATAAAGGTGACATGAAAACTGGAGAAAAAGATATCCTTGGAATACATTGTAATTACTTCGAAAAATTGCTGAATATAACAATCAGTGGTAAAAAACACTTAACAGGGATGCAGTCAGGAACACATATTCATACTTGACTTAGAAAAAGCCGTCAGCTTCTTGAATGTGGAAAGTCAGCAGGAGTAAATGATATTCGAAAGGAAATGCTCAAGTATGGGGGTATAAAAGTGTTACAGTGGCTGCACTGTATAGTTCAGAAAGTATGCACAGAGGAACGAATTCTAGATGACTGGAGTAGAACTCTCATAGTACCCATATATAAAAAGGGAAATAAAACTGAATGTGAGAATTACAAAGGTATTTCCTTACTGAGTGTTCCTGGTAAGATTTATGCTAGTATACTTGAGAAATGGTTGAGAAGGATTCTGGAAGAGAAGCTTGGTGAAAAACAAACTGAATTCAGGCCAATTAGATGCTGTCAGGATCAGATTTTCACTAAACAAATAGTTGAGAAATTGTGGGAATACAACAGAGAACTGTATTTAAGTTTTGTAGAATACTTAAATAGAGATATGACAGCCAAGAAAAAAACTATTCAAAATGCTACAGTTATGTTTTCAATGGAGCATTATATTAAGCAATACTTATTCTTTATTTGAGTTGTAAGTCGGCAGTTAGAATTGAAGGAAGTAGGAAGATGGTTTGATGTTAAATCTGGTGTCAGACAAGGATGTACACATTATCCCATCTGTTATTCATTATGTATATGGATCACATTATGAAGGAAAGTGGTATTAAACCTGATATCAAAATTGGAGATGTTAATCTCAGCTCTTTACTTTATGCAGATGATTTTATACTTCTAAATAAATCCAGTAGAAGTCTGCAAGATTCCCTGATTAAATTGAATAACTGTTGTAATAAATTAGATATGAAAATCAGCAATAAAAAGAGAAACACAATGAATTGAGGCAGAAACATTGAAAATATAAACTGCATTGTGAATGAAGAACCTACAGAACAAGTAAAACATTTCAGCTACTTAGGCACGATTTTTAGTGAAGATGGTAAATTAAATATGGAAATAGAATCCACAACGCTGGTATTGCAGGAAGTCAACTGAATAAATTTATATGGAATAAGAGAGAAATCAGTCAGAACACTAAATTAGCTGTATACAAGACAGTGTTTAGAGCAATTTTATCTTGTGGATCTGAAAGCTGGGTTAGAAATAAACACTTGACCAAAGACTAGAGACCCAAGATATGAGAGTCCTGAGAAAGATTAGGGGCATGAACAGATGGCATCAATGGCAGTATCATTTTAAAAACGAGGATATTAAATAAGAACTTGACATTGTTAGCATCCAGGAATGCATTAGCAGAGCTAATCTCAGGTGGTATATTCACTTAAAATGTGTGAGGAAAGATTAGCAAAACAAGTGTTCTCTGGCAGGTTTGCAGGAAAAAGACCAAGATATGAGTGGATTGATAGGTAAAAAGTGCTTTAGAAGATAGAAATATAAGATCTGATAATGTTGGAGTTATGGCAGGTAACAGACTGATTTGGAGGAAAGTTGTAGATAGGAAGTTAGTAATGAGGTAATTTTCATGTAGTATTATCATATCCTGTACACCCCTTGAGGGTACATGGCAGGAATTTGATGATGGTGGTGGTCAGGAGCGGCTTGTCTGTAGTGGCCGAGCGCCACCTATATTTGTATAACTAGCCCAATAATTGTAGTTTTAAAAAATGTGTCATGTAATTATTATTTTTTGATCTATTTCCAACATGTTTTATTGTTTTTTAAAAAAAAATTACTGTAGCATTTTGTGGCAATATTGTATTTAGTACGGTCTTTGGGGGCCAGCCGCGGATGGGGCTATTTTATAAGTGTAGAACACAGGGATGTGGAGCACGTGCACTAGCGATCATGTTTGTTTACCTGGCTCAACGCTTATCTTGGGGCCAGTTTAGTCTGGCCTACTCACTGTGTTTGTGCATAAATAGTGCACGATTCTTTCGTTGTCTTATTATTTATTCTCGTTGTTGATCTGTTTTATTGTTTTTAGTGTGTTTAATTATTGTTGTCATTTTTTATTATAATTTATTTTAAAGTTTAATTACATCTTTATTACATCCATATTTTTATTATATATCAATTTTTATTACATCCATAAACAATACATTTTAACTATGAACAAAATCGATAGTTTATTGGAAAAACGTTTCCCCTTATCTTATCTAAGTTACTTAGACAGGAACAATAGAGAAGAACAAAGAGGAATACTTTCCCAATGAACAGAAACATGCCAGCACTGAAATTAATGAAACTTTTGAAAATCGTCTCTTTCAAAACCTCAAGGCAAACAAGTTACTAGAAGGAAGTAATCTAAGTAACTTCACAACTGGGTTACTTATATATACAGAATGATGGCTTCAATATTCCTTCTGGGTCTGGCTCCCAATGATGAGACTTCAATAAAGGTCGAAACCTGTCTAGGTAGTGATCCTTCCCATAATAGTTAGCATTATACGTGTCTGTAAAGATATGTGCATTTCTTTATTAGACACTAAGGTAATTGATATGAAGTCATTAGCCTCTATATACAAGTAGCCCAGCCGAAGTTATTTCATGTGCAAACTTTGTTTGCTTACGCTTGGATAAAGGATGAAACCATTACACAATAATATCTTACCTGCATTTATCTTGTTATTTCTGCTTTTGTTGCTTAACTTTGTTTCCTTTCTATTTTCCTCTAATTACTTCATGACTTTTTCTAATTCATGTATTGTCTTTCTAGTAACTTGTTTGTCTTAAGGTTTTGAAAGAGACAGTTGTCAAAACTTTCATTAATTTCATTGCTTGCATATTTCTGTTCATTGGGCATGTATTCCTCTTTATTCTTCTCTGTTCCTGTGTGTTTTGGTGACCATTTGACAGCACTACTTTAATTGCATATTTCAACAAAATATCAGGAAATATATGAAATGTAATACTTTTTATGGACATTTTAAGTTTTCAAAATCATCTACCTTTGCATGTAAATACTATTATTTTCAAACTAATCATCCTTTAACCTCCCAACCGGCCGGTGTGGATGAAATATTCAACACTCCCTAGCTTTTTTTCATGGATCAAAACTTCGTCGGCATTCTACCTTTTATCATGCCATTACCTTCCTTCGCCGTTAATCTCGTTACGGCTATTCTATAGCCATTAGTGGATTAACTGTTGCTGAGTGACCTTTGTGTCCCTTCCCTCTGTCTTTACGTCTATTGTGTTGCTTAGAATTTCATTTACTGTCCTAAGTTATTTGACCTTTCTTGCCTCTAAAATGATTTATTGAGTCTCTTCCCAAAAATTGAAACGAATTTCACATATGCAAAAAAAATCAATCCTGAAATGACCACTGATCAGCTTTTGCAACGAATCTATTTAGTGATAGTAAATTTGGTGTATTTTATTCTACAAATCAGTGCACCGGAAGAGTTGCACTGATTGTTCTTTCACTTTACGTATAATAATTGAATTTTTTTTTTTTTTTTTCGAATTTTCAAATGTTTTCTTTGAAAATATTATGTCAAATATTTATATTTTTAAACAATATTTATTGAAATAAATATGTCCTTTTTCTTTCATTTCTAGCGAAATAGCATTATATGGATCATCACATTTCAGATTTAGAAACGATTTTTTGTTATTCATAAAAACAAAATAAAAAAAATGTTAAAATGCTAAATTGCATTACTCGGTTTCCGATCGTGTCTTTTTGGTATCAAAAATTTATATCCAATGATATTTTAGCAGTGATTCTTCGCCTTCGTCGTTTATTTATTTATTTGCATTATGCATATTACGATAATATCTAGTGCATAACCTCGTAAATGTGTTGAAAATATAATGTGAAAAATATCATATACGGAATGATTCAACATTTTTACTCATTTTGAAGATTTTCTAATGCTCCCCCCCCCCCCCCTCCTTATTCTCTCCTGGAACTGAATTGCATAACTAATCTAAATTTCTATACAGGTTTGAAAGCTTTTCTAGACAGCATTCAAAATCAATTACTTCATTTTACCATTTTGACAATAGATATATGGCAATCAGATTGTATCCTGAAGCTTCTAATTCTCTTCTATTTATTTGCAATCTAAAACCAGCTGTTCTACTGTCCACTGAAATTATGTGAAATTTTAGAAATAATATGCTGTATTTTCACCATGCAAAATTGTTTATATGCATACCACACAAAAGAAAGTTCAGTAGTATTATTTGTGTTTGTTTTTCTTTAAAAAAAATCTAAATATTACTTCTGCTGCTGCTGAAAGCTATTTCTGAAATAATGTACGTCTTCTAAATACTTGGTAATATCCTCTTAGCTGGAGGAAAAGTTGAAGGCTTATTACTCTCAGTGCTATTGAGAAGAAAGGGGAGAACACTAAAGTGCCTCAGGCTGTAGTGCAGAATATGTCAAGAATGTCTTGTTTCCTTTTCGATTGTTGATTACCTATATCCTAACAGAAATACTGATATTTCGTTTACATGCTTATACATTATTTATGCCAAAATAATTGCTTAATTTATAATGATCAGTTTCACTTTTATTATCAATAATTAGAAATTAAATCATACAATTATCTTGAAAAAGAGGATTTGAATTATTTTCAAAGAAAAGGTGCATATGCGTTTCATAATCTTCTTTTTTTTTGGGGGGGGGGGTATAGACTTAATCAATTTGAGGATATTTCAGATAATTTATTTCATAAATCGTTTGCAAGACAGCTGTTACAAACTTAAATCACTTGGGGAACATACCCATTCATTTTAGTGTAAAATAGTAGCAAAGGTTCAGTTACTTTAGATATCTAATCTAGAAGAAAATGTTATGTCTGCTGAGATTAGAATCTTACATGAATAATTTTTCTGACATGATTTCTCTGTTCGTTATAATGTAACCAATTTCCAGATTTTTTTCCCTCCTGCAGACTATATGCAGTGATTTCTTCTTTGTACTACAAGAAAAAAAATCAGATAACAGGAGAAAAATAGGTAGTATTTTCTTTTCCACTGGCTGAATTTACAATGTTCTTTCTTTGTGTTTTGAAAAGAAAGTGCAAATGACTTTTTTCTTACTATTTTTGCCATTTTAACACCTCATATAATTATAAGAGTGACATTTTACCGTTTTTCTCCCACACGAGAAACAGAAATAAGGCAGTAATAATATTGTTGATTCAGCCAAACTTCATTGTAGCAGAAATTTTTATTATAAAACTTTGTAATGTATATATATATATATATATATCTCCGAAACAAGAAATTTGGAACCCATATCACATCAATGTTGAGTGTTGGCAAGGTGAAAATGTTCCCGTTATTATTTATATATTTCATTTATTAACTAGGGGGCTATGCCCAACCCCCCGTGTTCCGGTATGTTAGACCAGTTCTCCTTCAAGTGTGATAACTCGAAAGGGGGTTCTGCCCCTGAATTTTGAAGACTCGACACTCAGGGTAGCCCCTGAGTTTCAAAACATTTCGATAAACATGACATAACAAGGCTTATCATTTTATATATATATATATATATATATATATATAGGGGGTGCTTAAGGGTCAAAGCTGTATAACTGAGAGGAGACCTCCACATAGCCTTTAAAGGAATGCGGAGAACCGACCAGGGCTTCTGACCTAATGTCCAATCCTCACCTTCTCGTGGTGCACCCTGTTGGGTATCTACTTTGATACTGAACGAACGAGGATGGGCTGGCAATTTGGGATTTATCCGACCAAATTGTATTCTTATTGGTTAAACCAAAATAAAAAATGATGGTACAACATGACAAAATTTCATGCCGGCTGGGGCGTCGCCCGGTTAAACAAGGCCCCCGTTGTTTTCGCCAGGGAACCAGGGTGAACAGCGAAAAGTCAGCTACTGGAACAAATCTGAAAACAAACCCCAACTCAACATCACCAGAGTTAAAGATCGGTACTATCAACGTAAGAAGCCTGAATGGCAAAGAAATGGAGCTAGCTGAGGAATTAGATAAGTACCAGATCGACATAATAGGGGTGACTGAAACAAAAAAGACCAAAACTGGTGAGATCTTTCTGAGCAATAAATACAAAATGTTATATTCAGGCAATAACAATCAAGGAAAAGAAGGAGTAGCCATAGTATTCAACACAAAATACGAGGCTAATCTTCTTGAATGGCAGTCAGTCTCAAGTAGAGTAATGTGGGCAAATATGAGAATGGGGAACTGGACAATGAGACTTATTTGTGCCTATGGTCCCACAGAAGGTTCTACTAAGGTAGAAGTGGAGGAATTTTTTGAGGCTTTAGAAAAAGCAACTGACACAATGAAAAAGGAAAAGTTGGTCCTTGTTGGGGATCTAAATAGTAGAGTAGGAAATGATTGTGAGACATACAAAAATATTTTGGGAAAATTTGGAGAAAAGAGCAAAGCTAATAATAATGGCAAATATCTGTTGGATTTCTGCTCAGGACATGGACTGGTTATTACTAACACCATGTTCCAACATAAAAATGTGCACAAATTCACATGGAGAGAAGAGGCTAGGAATAAGAAAAGTCTCATTGACTATGTTATTGTTGATAGTGATGTTTTCTCCCTGGTGCAGGACACCAGAGTGTACAGAGGATTTGAAATTGGAAGTGATCACTATTTAGTCTTGAGCAGGATAAAATTGAATTTCATATTGAAAAGAATAACATGTAAGAAAGTTTTAAAGCGAATAAAAGTTGAGCAGCTCTCAGATGTAAACTGTAGACTAAAATACAGAAATATTATTGAAAAGAAAATGAAAGAGTTTGAGAACAGGAATCAAACCTTGGAGATTCAGTGGCAAACTCTAAAGGAAACATTGATTGATTCTGCCAGAGAGGCATGTGGTGAGGTTGTGTGCAAAGATAAAAAAATCAGAACTCCCTGGTGGACACAGGAAGTTAAAGAGGCAGTGAAGGAAAAGAAGAAAGCATATCAAAAGTTCCTGGCAAATAAGTCAGCTTTTACTCTTACAGAATACAGAGACAAATGTAAGAAAGCTAAACAGTGTGTAAAACTAGCTAAACAAAAGTCATGGGAGGACTTTGGCAAGAATATAGAAAATAAATATCAAGAAGGTGGCAAAATATTCTGGAGGTTGTTGAAGAAGCTTAGGAATGGAGGAAAGAGTGCTGTAAAAGGAATTAGAGATGATAAAGGTGAAATGAAAACAGGAGAAAAAGATATCCTTGAAGTATGGAGTAATTACTTTGAAAAACTGCTAAATGAAACAAGCAGTGATGACAGCACAGTGATAAAAAACACTGACCAGGCATGCAGTCAGGAATACATATCCATACTTGAAGTAGAAAAAGCCATCAAAGGCTTGAAATGTGGAAAGGCAGCAGGAGTAGATGATATTCGACCAGAAATGCTGAAGTATGGTGGTATAAGAGTCTTACAGTGGCTGCACTGCATAGTTCAGAAAGCCTGGACAGAGGGACGAATTCCCAATGATTGGAGTAGAGCTCTGATAGTACCCATATATAAAAAGGGAAATAAAACTGAATGTGAGAATTACAGAGGTATTTCCCTACTGAGTGTTCCTGGCAAGATCTATGCAAGTATACTTGAGAAACGGTTGAGAAGAATTGTGGAAGAAAAGCTTGGTGAAGAACAAGCTGGATTCAGGCCAAATAGAGGCTGTCAGGATCAGATCTTCACTTTACGACAAATAGTCGAGAAAGCATGGGAATATAACAAAGATCTGTATTTAAGTTTTGTCGATTTGGAAAAGGCATATGACAAGGTGCCAAGAGAGAAGCTATTCAATACGCTGCAGTTATATGGTGTCAATGGGGCATTATATCAAGCAATACTTAGTCTTTATTTGAGTTGTGAGTCTGCAGTTAGAATTGAAGGAAGTACAGGAAGATGGTTTAATGTTAAATCTGGTGTGAGACAAGGATGTACGTTATCCCCTCTGTTATTCATTATCTATATGGATCACATTATGAAGGAATGTGGTATTAAACCTGATATCAAAATTGGAGATGTTAATGTCAGCTCTTTGCTTTATGCGGATGATGTTATACTTCTAAATAAATCCGCTACAAGTCTGCAAGATTCTCTGACTAAATTGAATAGCTGTTGTAATAGATATGGTATGAAGGTCAGCAATAAAAAGACAAAGACAATGAAAATAGGCAGAATCATTGAAAATGTCAACTGTGTTGTGAATGGAAAACCTGTGGAACAAGTAAAACATTTCAGCTACTTAGGCACAATTTTTACTGAAGATGGTAAACTAAATATAGAAATAGACAACAGAATCAGCAAAGCTGGTATCGTGGGAAGTCAGTTGAATAAATTCATATGGAATAAGAAAGAAATTAGTCGGAACACTAAATTAGCTGTATACAAGACTGTGTTCAAACCAATTTTAACTTATGGATCTGAGAGCTGGGTCAGAAGTAAAACACTTGACCAAAGACTAGAGACCGCAGATATGAGAGTCCTGAGAAAGATTAGAGGCGTGAACAGATGGCATCAATGGCAATATCATATTAAAAATGAGGATATTAGGAAAGAACTTGACATTGTCAGCATCCAGGAATGCGTTAGCAGAGCTAATCTCAGATGGTATGGTCACTTAAATAGAATGGGAGAGGAAAGATTAGCAAAACAAGTGTTCTCTGCCAGGTTGGCAGGAAAACGACCCAGAGGAAGACCAAGATATAGGTGGATTGATACGGTACAAAGTGCCTTAGACGATAGAAATATAAGATCTGATAATGTTGGAGTCTTGACAAGTAACAGACTGATTTGGAGGAAAATTGTAGATAGGAAGTTAGTAATGATGTAATTTTTTTCATGTAGTACTGTCATATCCTGTACACCCCTTGAGGGTACATGGCAGGAATTTGATGATGATGATGATGATGATGATATATATATAGGGTAGATTTTATTTCATTATTTTTTATTGTTTTGATTAAATACTTTACCTGGAATACTCTTTCCAGTTTCTCTGTGTCATAAAAAGAACTTAAAAATTAGCCTTCAAGATGAAAAAGAAACAGTGCATTCGGGTATCCCTCTATCAATATTTGTAGTCCTGAAAAGGACTGTTTTGATGGCCTTGAAAACAAACATTTTTTATTTCATACTGTTCAGAATTTAAAATTCTTGAACAACGTGGAACACCTTGAAGCAAGGGTAAACACGCAAAGCAGTTTTACACTCAGGGCACCAGATTTTTGTTTCCTTTCTGATATTTTTTTTATTACATACATAATATTTGCGTGCAGGTTTTTTTTTTTATTAGCCGTTGGTGGTAGATTTTCGGGTTAATGGTTGGAGTTAGCAGCGTTCAACCTCAGATGTCTGGCAGGATTTCCTGTTTTTCTGCTTGCTGAAGAAGGTGCATGTTCATGCAGCAATGCTTTCGCAATTTCTATTCTGTATTCTAGATATGTTATGGTAGACAAACATTTTTTCTTGTAGAGGAGGAAACTATTCCAAATAACAAAATCCAAACACTTCAAAATTCAAATAACATGTCCAAACACTTTTTTGTAATATTTTTTATGCTGTTTCCTCATTACAGAGTAGAATGATAGCTGCTGATTGCACCTGTCGACTCAACTCAGAGTGTTGTTGTATGCACACACACAGCAATGGGTTTTTCTTTCTTCAAATCATGCTTCTCCACAGATTCCGTTGATGGATTGTGCAGGGAAGATAGCAGAAAACATCTTTTTTGGCTTTCCAACGTAGTGCAAAGACTTTCCCTTGTTGATAAGTTCGGATTTCCCCCTTCGATAGCTTTCCTGAAGCCAGATCTGGAGGCATATCTCGCCTTTTTGCATTTACAGTACCATAACTATCTGTACGATGCTGTAAAAGCAAATCAGCGAGTTCAGTACACATATATAGTAATTATCCATTATAATGCAGTAACCTTTCCCCAGTAAAGGGTCTAGTAACTGCATTACTGCACGCATCGACAAGGGGAGATCCAAATATTTATCGTGCTCGATTACAGTTTGCTTTCCCGTATAAGGTTTGAAATCCCAAAGATATCCACTTTCCAATTTGCAAAGCATAAAAAATTTTACTCCATACTTCGCTTTCTTTTTGGGAATATACTGCTTACATTTCAGCCCACCTTTGAATGGCATAAGGTTTCATCGATACTCAAGTCTCTCTCAGGAATGTAGAGTGATCTATATTTTTGACGGATTTTCATCAGAAAATCATAAATTTTGTTGAGGACTGGGCAAGGATGTGTTGCCGGATCGTATTCCTCATTATTCTGAAAATGCAAATACTTCATGATGAGACTGAATTGTTTTTCGGTCATAACATCATGAAACATTGGCATGTTCAGAATCCAGTCTGTAGACCAATACATTTCGAGAGCGGGCTTTCGAAATGTATTTCGAAACTTCGAGTTTTCCACTTTCTTTATTCTGATATTGCATTTGAAGGATGACAGTGATTTTAAATATTCATTTCACCTATATCCGAATATCACATAATTTCCTGATTTATAATAATCAGGAAATATGTATATTGTCTGATTTATAATTTGCTAATTTATAATAATCACATAGTTTCAGTATCGAAAAATTAAAGTTATGTGGAACAATTACTAGAGAAAAATAACGAATTAAATAAAAACTGTACCTATGTTTCATAACAGTTTTCGGGTGTGTGGTAGTAATGCAATGGGAGGGGGGGTTTAAACTATCAGAGGCGAAAGAGTTCAGTTCTATTGTAAAAATATGGAAATGAAATTTCACATTTGATATACATATTTTGAATGATAAAAATAAGCAAATGTATCGCTTACTTTAAAAATTGGAGAATAAAATATCTGAACTATGCAGAAAATATAAATTTAAATCATAACTGTTAATTTCATTTTGTAATGACCAATTATACAAGGAAACCAAGAAAGTGAAAGTACAGATTACTATACAACATGAAGAAAAAATTTAGTAATATGATTAAAGAATTTCATGTTATTCTCTATAAAGCAATGTTGCTCAAGCGTGTCCTAAAGGAAATCTGTTAAGTATTATTCGATTTCGATGGTTTTGTACAAAAATAAAAATAATATAATCTGGAACGTCGGCAGTCGGTTTTCTTTTCTTTTTTTAAAAGAATATTTCAAATAATTATCGTGAATTAATTTCTTTGAGAACAAAGAAAAATCTTTTGTCTAGTAAGCGATTAGAAAAAAATTAGCGCAAAAAAATAAATAATTAAATTGTTTCTCCAAGGTAAGGCAATATTTAAGTGAAGAATATGCAAGACCTTTATTTTGTCCAGAAATTAAAATTGTATCGTACAATAAAAAGAGAAAACAAAAATATAAATAATTTCTCTATTTTTAGTCTATCATATATAACTAAAATCCAGTTCACCAGCATGGAACAAGAAAGTCCATTTCTTGTTATAGGCAACTGAGAGGCAGCTACGAACGGGAGATAATCCGATTAACCGTTCTCTTCAGCATAAGGGTTTATCACACCTTCTAATGGACATGACAGTCAAATTGCACTTCTTATCCAGGTTCTTTAAACAGGTGGACTGAATCATATCCAGATTTAGTTGGACGTCTATAGACGTCCTAGCCTGTAGGGAGATTAATTCAGTCTTTCCTCTTAAGTTTGCATTTCTTTTGATGTAACAAAGAGTTCCAATCCAGTGTTACTTTGATTCTCTTTTATTTTTTGTAATGCTTGATAAGCAGTGGTTGTCCACTCAACTTAAATTTCTCTAATACATATATATTTATTATAATCTTTAGGTGGGCATTGCCACAAAAGGATATATTCCCTAGTTGGAGGAAATACCAACTAGACCCTTCTAGTTAGTAAATGTCTTTCATCACCTGGTGAAATACTGCCACCTTGCTTATTAGAGACTTGAAGTGACTGTAGTCATGTTTGGTTGCTAGAGCGGGTTCCAGTTTTTTGTCCTCCTCCTCCCGCCTCTTCCCACTTGCAGTGAGAGTGATACCATCAATGACATACCAATCTCACTGTAGGGGCCCAGACCCCCCCCTCTCCCCTCCATAGGATGCAGCAAGAGGTGACCAGTCTGTCACTTCTCACTGCAACCCCTACCTCCTCTTTATCTCTTCCTCACCAAACACAATATATCACAACCCAAAGAAATATGATTTTACTGCAGATATCAAAAATTCTACCACAAAAAATAGTTCAAAAAAAAAAAAAAACATTAAAAAAATCAAATTTTTAAAAGTTTTTGCATCCGCTTCACCAACATCTGTGGCCTAAACAGCAATATAAACAATGTGTACTGCCTACAGTCATCTAAACCAGAACTACTATTCCTATCAGAACCCCAACTGGCAACCTCAACAGCCCCTTTCCTATTCAGTTGTGCAAACTATGCATTATACAGCCCTTTCTGCCACAAGGGCAGCCTTGTGCATTCATCAGAAGCAATATACCATGCAAGAGAATGGTATCCTGCAAATCCCCGAATTTCCACTGCTCTGCTTTGGCTCAAAATTTCTCTACCAAATCAACCTACCATTTTCATAAGTAGTTGCTGTTTTGTGTCAGGCACAACAGTTTGTTAGCATTCTTGATTTCATTTCCTTTATCATAGAAATAAAATAACTAATTGCTTGGAACTGTTATAGTTTCTTTTTGTTGTTACAAAAGAGTTGCTATTGTTAAATTTAACAGCTTATACCTCCAATTTTTTTTTTTATTTACTCCCTTTCCCCCTCAAGAAAATAATTTTTCTGACAAGTATCTACATACATAATTTAAGATATCTGTGGAAGTGGATTAGAAACTAGTAACTCTAAGCTGGCAAAACATTGGCTCTTACTTTGTAAATTCATTTTCTCTCCTATTGTATTTCACACAAAAAAAATAAACATCCTCTTTTTTATACGATGCATATGCTATAATAAAACAAAATATAAATAAAAATAAAATGCAAAAATTCTATTCAAAATGTCAAGCTTATCGTTGTCATATACTCTGTGTGGAGCTCTGGGAAAGTCAAATATTTCTTATGAAATGAACTCACACCTTCACTTATGTATGAGCACTAAGCAACATTCTAAGCAGTGTAACAAATTTTCATCCTCAATACAATTTTAGTTATATGTTCCTCAATATATATGCCTAATTTTATAAATTATACATTATGGTTTTATTTTTCATAAAATGCAGTAAACATCTTCAACTTGCCTGAATTTTTCTGTGAATCTTCAGCTATATAACTTTTTGTCTTCTTTAAGTCTCCTGGAGAACTTACAGTTAGTGGATTAAATTATTCAAATTGGTCGTCATCATCATGCGTATCAAGGATTTAGGCCTAGCATGACCTGTTCCGGCCTTAGAAGTCATCGTTTAAGAGGACGTCCTGGTTTTCTTTTTCCTAATGGCTTGTACTTTAAGGCTTGTTTTGGTAATCTTTCTGTTTTCATTCTTTGAACATGTTCCATCCATTTATGTTTATATTTTTTAATTTTTTCTATTACTGGTTCTTGGTTTAATTCTTTCATAATTTCTTCGTTTCTTTTGTGATCAAATAGGGTATACTTTGCAGTTTTTCTCATAAACTTCATTTCTTCTGTTGTTAATCTTTGTTTGTCTTTTTGTTTTATTGTCCAGATTTTGCTTCCATACATTAAGACTGGTAGGGCTAATGCATTGTGTACTTTTAGTCTGGTTTGTTTTTGAACTAGGTTTGGTTTAAATATAGAGTTAATTACACCTGTTATTTTTAAATATTTTGCAATTTTTACATTTGTCTTTTTCATTTTCATATGTGATCGTACATCCTAGGTAGTTAAATAAATTCACCTGTTCTAAGATCTTGTTATCTATTACTATTTTAGTTCTTGCTGGATCTTGTCCTTTAAAGGCCATAGTTTATCAGTCATACCATAATCTTTGGATATCTCATTTAGATCTAAAATAGCTTTCTGTAGTTTATCTTCAGAATTTGTAATTATTATTTGGTCGTCAGCAAAGAGGAGAGTGTTTAAGTTTACTGTAGGAGAAAGTTTAATTCCTTGATGTAAATTTTTATTCCATTTTATTATTATTTCATTTAAGTAGATATTAAAAAGAGTTGCTGAGAGGGGACATCCCTGTTTGACCTCTTGGTTTATCTGTCTCGTATATGATAGCTCGTGATTTAATCTTATTTGTATTTGATTATTTTCATATATACTTGTGACAGCTTTTAGGATATTATTTGGTATTTGTCTTTCTTTTAATATGCTAAATAATATGTTTCTTTTAACTTTGTTAAATGCTTTTTCAAAGTCAATAAATGCAATATGTGTTTCTAAATTGTATTCTCTTCTTTTCTCTCTTATTAATTTTAGGCAAAAGTCCGGGTCTATACATGATCGTCCTTTTCTAAATCCATTCTGTACTTCTAAAATAAAGTTTTCGGGATATTTCATTAGTTTGCTATTTAAGATTCTGCTATATATTTTGTAAATTGGTAATTATCATTAATTCAGATATTGATATCCTTTGCTTGGGAAATCTTTCGGTTGACCAACTGAAATCATAATTTGTACATGTGATTTTTTTAATGTATTTTAACGAACGTTCCCCTGCCCTTTCATCCATTAATCACAATAGAGAGCACAACTGAGATCACTACTTAGTGTGGCCATGATTAAATCATTCCTGTAGTTACTACTGATTAAATAATTTGAAGTGTGTTTGCCTAGGACAAAAGGTCACATTAGAGGGTTACTGTAAAGAACAAATTATATGTAGAATTCCACTTGGTTGGATAGTATTTGGAAAACTGTGAAGCACTCAATGGAAACATCACAATCTATCTGCTTTAAAAGAAAAATATTCGACAGGTGTATACTTCTGGTCATGACATATGGAAGTGAAACATGGACTTTGACTAAAAAAATTGACCAACAAGTTGAATTCAGAGGGAAATGGAAGGATCATTACTCAATATTAGAACTCTAGTTATAAAGCATAATTCAGAGCTCAGACTAGGGTGAGAAACATAATAACGGCCAATAAAAGATCCAAATGGCAATGGTCATATTGCACGAAGTAGCACTCAAAAATGGACAACCTGTGATGTAAGAAAATTATTACAATACAAATATGCAAAAGCACACATTTGATTAATAAGTTTTCTGTCCTGCAATTACCTTGCTTTGTGTGTATTAATGCTCTGACTTCCCAACAGAAGCATTGCTATGTTTTTGATGTCCTTGACAACATGGCTATGTATATTTTATTACAATAATTCTTAAATTATCATTACTGGCACTCTTAACAACTGTCCTCCTGCGATAGTGTTCCGATTCCAATGGTCACAAACAAACCACAGAATAATTAACTCCATGGCACAGACATAGTAAATGAAGCTCTCAGTTATCATTCTATAAAAGTGAATTTGTATGCATTATTTATATAAGTATGGGTATTTCATAAGACATGTAGGCTGTTTATGAATCAGTGGAGACAACAGTGTAAGAAACAATTTGATATGCCAAACAAATCTTTAAATAACTGCTGCATGATATATAATGAGCAGATTAACTGAAAGAGAAACAAGTGTGCTTTGAACATGTGCAGTGAGTGAAACATTATTTTATTGTTATATTACAATTTTACATGTTAAAAATGGGCAAATCTCTAGTTTGACCTAAGTTATCAAAATATATCCGTTACCATCCACTTGTCAGTGTTTCCACAGCTGTTCCTTTGAACTCTAATAGTGTAATATCTTATACTTCAGTTGAAACTGAGACACTAACTGATTATGCATGATTTATTACTCTTTGTGATTTATGTTTTGATTGTAGTTAGTGGTCTCTCTCCCTGACAATTTCCACATAATGTTGGATGAAATAAGTGTTGGAGTTTTTGAATGAAATTCTGTAAAATTTTTGTTATATGTAAGACATAAAAGCTATTTTAAAGGATTATTAAGTATAATTGATATAATCAAGAATTAACTTTAGCTGAACTGCATTAGAAAAATTTGAATTACATCTAGCTAGGAATAAAATTAATCCATAATCTTTTACAAATATATAAAAAGAGAATAATGAAAATTAAGCATGAACAATTCATCTAGAATAATTTTGAAAGATCCAGATGGAATGGTAGGTGAATTTAAGTATTTACAAGTATCATATATACGAATACTGATCAGTTTGAAGGACAGGATTTACCAAATGGTTAATGCAGGAGGAGCAAGAAATATTTTAAATCATTTAGCAGTTGATAAGTTTGTAGATACTGACATTTTTTCTGTGGTAGTAAACTGATGTATGCCTGGTTAATTAATCCCATTTTGATCATCTTCAATGACTTGCTGAGGTCAGGACTTTGTGGTTGGAAGTTTGCATGTGTTATAACAATTCATAAAGATTAGTTATCACAAAGTGGAGAATTATAGACCAGAATCTCCTTAATGTTATCTGCAATAGAAAAACTAAGGAATCATATGATCATTCTTGACAGAATCAAGAATATTTTTGAACATGGCAGAACATTCGCATTTAGGGGGAATTGTGACAAATCTGCTCGCCTTTTATGAAGAAGTCATAAGAGAAATACACCAGTGTTAACTATTATGTGGTTTATATGGATTTTAGAAAGCTTTTGATAGTTTTCCATATAAGATCTCAATCAGAATGAACCAAATCTAGTGAAAAGAGTGTTGAATTGGTTCATTAATGGTTTCCATAAATTAAGGAGCAAAGAGAAAAATCAATAACTCAAAAATTTATGACGACTTTTCTCCTTAATTTATGATAAATATTTATATAATTCAATAAAAAGCAGTATGGTATGAGATGTGAAAGAAACACCCACAAAAATTGTAAATAAATAATTTAATTCAGTAACAAATGGAGATATGAAGACAGTGGTCAAATGACACGAGACTCAGTTAGGTGAAGGGTTATTACACAGTAAGGATTGTGATCATCCCTCACAGTAATACAGCTCACAGTGATGTTTAATGCTGTTTATGGTAGGGCTCAATAGGTAATAATAATTGTCCCCCAATGTTTTGGGGAGGAGTGGCAGTTTAGAGATTAGCAGAGTATCTCCTAGAACATCCTAGACATGCACAATAGGATTTTCATGAGACCAGCTGGCCAATCCATGCATATGATAGTCTTTTTTCTTTACAACAGAAACATTGTTGTCTATTTATAGTAGCACTTCTATTTTAGCAAGCAGATAATAGGAGATAGCAGTCACCATTGTGGTTGTAACCCAGCAGAATAAGACCGAGATCTGTTTCTTCCAGATACCTCTATCCTGAGCCACCAGTTCAGCTCTTCCAGCCATTCTTCTTTTCTTTTCTGTCATTCTCTGCCAAGTTAATTTAGGCCTTTTCCGTTTTCCTTTTGAGATCCAAAGACACTTTAGAAATCTCTATGCTACCCATTCTCAGTATATGTCCGATCCATTTCTGGTTCCATTTTTTTTATTTCATTGTGACACTTTTTGCACAGTCAGCTGCCATCATTTGTTATATGTTGAGGCCAAAATTTTTAATATTTTACACAGCCATTTGGTTTGAAAACTTTTTAATTTAGTGTTTCCTGTGTTTTGATCGGCTTCCATGTCTCTGATCCATATAATAATAAAAAGCCTTAGCATTGCTATTGAAGGTCTTTATTTTGCTTTTATTGAGGTATTTTGAAGATTTGCATACATTATTAAATTTCTGGAAGCAGTATAGTATTAGTTTTCATCAGTCTTTGCATTATGTTGCTGTCAGTTCCACCTTCAGTATCTGTATTTGCTCCCAAGTATGTAAAATTCTTATTAATTATGATTAAGACTATGATTAATAATTGTGATTATTTTTTTTTGCTAAAGCATATGACATTCTGTCATAATACTTTAGCAAAATCTATAAAATTTAGGTATAATGAGCTTCAAAATTCTATGATTTGTTCAGTGATGTTCCTTAAAGTTAAAATCTGATGTACAGTACTCCCTCTTGTTCATGCCTTAATCTCTACATAATTTTTAATCCTATTTATCAATATTCAACAAAAAATTTATTCAGGTACTGGCAGTCTAATTCCTCTCCTCATTCTGCTTTTTTAGGGATTATAATTATCATTGCTTCTTTCCACTGTTTAGGTATCTTTTCAGTCTCTAACACTTTGTTATATATCAGTTGCAGTTTATCAGCAGCAATTTCTTTAGCTGTCTTAAAACCATTTTTATTGCTATATTATTATTGCCCAAAGCTTTTCCACTTTTCATTTACTCTATTATATTCATTATTTCATTTTTTGGATATAGGTTCTAATGTTATTTTAAATGTTATCAGATACACCTGTTATGCTGGGTTTTAGCCTTCCTTAACTTGATATAACTTTTGAGAGAATTAGCCAGTTCTTATGACTAGAGGAATAATTAAATTAAAATTTAGTCATGATGATGGTTGTTTAATTTGGCAATATTGAATATTTGGCAGTGTTGATTAGTATTGTTGTGTCTATCTATAGATATGTATTTAAAATAAAAAATAAAAAAAGCAGGAGAATGAATAAAGGAAAGATAAGCTGAGTGAAAAAGCACAGAAGTTCATTGTATGTTATTTGGTTTGACTGCGGAAGTAATTAAGCAGCTTATGGTTTCACCTGCTGTTTCGTGGTTGGAAGTCCTATGATAATTATATTTTTTGGATTAATTATTAATGGGACCTGATGATATGTCTGACCCAGTTAAAGAAACCAGTACCTATAAGCATAGGTTACATCATTATGATTTTCTTGATTATACTTTCTATGAAATATTCTGTTCTACTTTGCTTGTTTTTTTGATATCTTTATAACCTGTACCAGTTGATGTGATACCAGATTAGAAATTTTGCAGAAAATTCATTTTATATAAGGAGGGGTCTTCTGTAAATAATTTCATTATATCTTTATCTCTAACCACTCGGCTGGCCTGGTTGGCCGAGTGGTTAGCGTATCCGCTCTCCAGCCAAACGGCTGCAGGTTCGAATCCCGCCATGGGCATGGATGTTTGTGATTGTCTGTGAAAGCACTAGTGGTGGTGGTTGGCAGTAGATGGCATTGGTGTTAGATGATGAAGGTTGATGGAGTAGTGAGACGAAGAGTTGTAGAGTTGATACTCTCCCTCGATGAGTCTTTGGACTCCCTGGATGTGTGATATAAAATAATAATAATTTGTCAAGTTCAAGTATACGGTCATTAGCAAATCACACTAATTGGTAATAATTGAAGACAGTTTCTAATTCTGCCATCAACCAGACACTGCATTAAGATACATTTACCAAAAATCGATTTAAATCAAGAATACCAATTTAAATAGAACTCCTCTTCAATAAATTATATTCTTACCTAAGTGTGCAAGCAAACTTTGCACCTTAAGTATCTTTACGACCGAGCTATTTGTATGTAGAGGCTTTTGACTTCACATCACTTACATTAGTATCCCATAAATACAAAGCTCACTTCCTTTCAGATACACACATTGTTTTGTTTTATGGGAAGGGCTACTACCCAGATTGCTTTCGACTTTTATTGAAGTCTCATCAGTGACAGTCAGACCTAGAAAAAAATACCAATTGAATTAATGTAAAAGTCATGTATTTACTATATTTTGCTACATGTGTATGAAAAATATGACATTTACATCAATTCAAATTGGATGTGCTTTCCCAGTAATAAATTTTTATAGTATTGTTTACAAATATAGTTGTTTCCCCTTATTTAAAAAATAATACTGAAATTATAATTTTGCATTTTTACGTAATGAAGGTATATATGCATAGTAAGACTGATTTAATGTTTACAGTATGTGATCTTCAGGTGGGGCAATGCATCACAATCCATTTCACAACAGTGCTTTATCTATATGCTACTTTGTCAAATGCTTATGATAAACTGAGGGCTACATGTTTCGTTCCCCTACCCACCCCTTCAATATAGCCATAAAAATTATGTGCAAAAAATTACACTCTGGGTGCTTTGTTAAAAATCATATTTTTTGGCATCAAATAAAATCTCTGGTGCATCATCTAATTTCAAAATGCTGGTCTTGCATTTTGCTTCATGATTAAAGGCTTAGCAAGCACTTTCTTGGAAATTAACTCCCAAACTGAAGTAAGTCTCTTCCTTGCAAAATTTCTTAGGGAAAATGAAAGAAAATAAAAGAAAAGAAATAAATAGACATAATAAATGTCTATTAATAAAAAAAGGTGGCACACCTTTTGGCAACTCCTATAGGTAAAGATGACCTCGCTATTGCTTCTGCCTGGTATCTCCACCTCTGGGCCTGGCTCCCACTGAAGAGACCTCAATAAAGTTCGAAACTAGTCTGGGTAGTGGCCAATCCCTTAATGCATAACATTATACATATCCGCAAGGAGATGTGTTTTGCATTATGGGAGATACTGGGATAGGAGTGTTGTTAGCTTGGTCCACCTTTACTACGAGTTGCCCGGTATTGTACTGCCTTACCCCGGTAAGGTAGTACAACACCATATTCAGTCTTGAAGATATTTTCAGGTGCAAACTTTGTTTGCTCATCACACTTGGATAAAGGATTAAACTAAATTTATTATAATAAATGCCATTTATTTCACTTGTACTAATATCTATATATAGGCTATACAATCAGTGCACACAGATATTGATTGTATGATAAGTTCTCCACCAATGTATACATCTTTCATGCCACTCTCAAATGGATCTCCTTATCTTACACATCCATGGTCAGATGTGTCAGATCACGTCCATAAACAATGAACACACATAGGCACAATTTGTCTTATTTTTTGAACAAGAATCTCTCTATATACAGTCATACCCCGACATATGCAAATCCAGAGTTACACGGTTTCTTATATGTATGTATTCCCGTCCTGCTTCACGCCTCACTACTAGTTGTATCTTTCCGGCGCAGGCCGCATTCATCAGTGTCGCACATGCTGTGAACAAGCACTGACGTGTTTCGTGCAGTCTCCATTCATACAAGTTTTTTTATAGTCTTCAAACCTTGCGATTGTTTAATGTTATGTTCTTGATAAAAAATTTTATCACATAAAAAATAATGTAGTCCAAAGGAATCAAATCCGATTCTTCTACAGCTAGCAAGAAAAGAAAAACATTGACTTTGGAAACAAAACTCAACATTATAAGGATTTTGAAGGGGAGATGGAAATTTTTGAGTTATCAAAGAAATTCGATCTACAGGAATCCGCAGTAAGGACAATCATAAAAGAAAGGGTTACAGATTTTGGAGGACATAGATTCTAATGAGGAACCAATTGTAGCCACAAGGCATGGAATAAAAAAAGTCATTAGCTTACTATGAAGAAATTATGTGTGACAAAAAAAAGACATGCCGTGCCGTCAGATGAATCTATTAGAGTTTATGAAACCCTCGACATCGAAATAACTTTCTTTTTTTTATGTACGATAAATTACAGTTATGATTATACAGTATTTCTTTTAAAAATAGGTGTTTTTGTAAACCTTTGCTCCCAATTAACTAATATTTTGTATGTTTGTATATATAAATTACATGCAAAATTATATCCCGAGTTACACAAATTCGACTTACGCGCTTTTTGTTGATCCCACCTACCACGTAACTTCGGGGTATGACTGTATATGTTTCTTGTTCTCTTAATAATATAGATGTACAATTATTCTCTGTTATTGGTTCCAGTGTATATGTATTCATTCTCCATCCCACAGTATTTTATTGTACTGCTCCATATGACAGTGAACATTCTCTAAGTTATTGCAAATTATTTTTCTGTATTTGAATATCTCACTCCATCTCCCATGTCTTCTTTTTCTTTCCTCCTTAGAGCTCCACACTTGTGCACACAGGATCCATGTAGGAAATTAATTTGTAATTTCTTTCACCCTTTAGTAGTCTAATGATCTAAATACAGAACCTCTTATTTATGGTTAATGCGCCCAGCCTGGTTGACTGAGTAGATATTATCCTTACTCTCCCACCAACAGGCTACAGATTTGAATTTCACTTTGGCCTGAATGTTGGTGAAAGTCTTTAAAGAGTAAATGATTTTCATTACTATTGTGAGACCACCACCACCACCCTGCTTATTGGAAGTCTCATCTGACTTGAAAATATTTCCTAGTGGGGATCCCATATTATTATCCGCATTATTAATGCCCTGTAACTGTGGATTAAAAACCACATCATGCATAGGTGGAACTGAGATTTATTTAACAGCATTCTTTTGGAAGATAGTGGTCTACTTAGGGTGGCAACATAAACACATGAATTACCCAAAACTGTTCTTTATATTTTACAGTATATAAATATTTCAGAGGTCATTTTATGCTTATGATTGGAAAACCATACAGTCCGTGACTGATGACTAATATGGAAATAGAAGTTGCAGGAAGCACAGCGGCTGAAGTTTATACTGAGTAATTACTTCTATTACCAAAATTAATTTGGTTTCTGTATATTTTCAATTATATTATTTCTTACTCTCCTTCATTCTTAAGAATGTTATAAATACACATGTTGATTCAATCAGTAGACATAAATTTTTGTTTATGTAGCTTATCACACCCAACATTTATCACTTGTATATACAAACTAGAATCATCTGTGAGTTTCATGGAACATTAAACCAATCCTGAAATGAACAGATATTTTACTGTCTACTTAGTTCTCATTTCACTGGATAGCACACCAGAATTAGTCATATCTGTCTGATATGTAATAGAAAGCATAGGACATTTAATTGAAGTTGCTCCTATGAGTCAGTACACTTTGAATTAACACATAGTAAAACTGAATTTCACTATGTTTTATTAGGCTAGTTTGTTTCTTTGCAGGATGAAAACCCAACTATCTGGGATTGATAGGATTTCATATCCATATAAGTCTGGTTAATACATATTCAGATGAAAGAGTTGTTTAATGTCTGAGAAAGTGCATAACATCAGTGAGAATCAAACCCAAACATTGGATGCATCTATCATCATCCTTTCAACTCGTTTACAGCAATAGTATAACAATAACATTAAAATAGTATTAAATTGACCATGCGAAAATCATATTTTTGTTGATCCTGGGAAAGCTCCTTTTAATATTGGTATTGTATGTCTGTGTATCGTCTGATTCTTTGTTATGGCTTGATTATAATTTGTGATATTTTTTGAAGCTAAATTCATGTGCCCTGCACTGCATTACTCTTCTCCTAATTACAATATATGTAAAGTGTTTTAACCGAATTTCTTCATTAAATTGTAGAAATTTAAGACTTAATGCAGTGGTTCCTACTAGTGGATGTGTGTAGGGAGGGGGGGTGACATTTGGCTTGTCTAGTGGAGGTTTTTCAAAAATTTGCTTTGAGTGTCACTTCTGGCCTAGCAAGTGTAATACATATCTAATAGATAGACTGAATTAAGCAGTTTTAAGTCAAACAGTAAAACTAGTTGACTGCATGTTAGGTTGGTATTTTTTTTTTATAAGAAAAGCATCTGTTTTAGTTATATTATGACTCAGATATTAGCTGTTGTAATATTTCAATGCTATCACAGTTTTTAAAGGGAAAAATGTGCTATTTTAGCACTGCTAAATACAAAAATGTGAAAGGCTGAATTTGTTCATGGTAGCTTTGCCATGGATTTTAAATTTCTCTGTTTAATTTTTTCACCTCATTAATTTATTTGAAATGCACATTTTTATTGTCAGATTTCTTTGTTTTTTTGTTTTAAAAAAGCCAGTTTTTTTTTCATTTTATTTTCAATTTATTATTTGTTAATATAGCATTGTGGCTCCCTATCACAAATAGAGTTGTATGTAGAAAAATGAATCCACTTAAACTTGCTAAATATGGAGTATATTAAGATTTTTTTTAAAAAATTAAACATTTTATATTTTATTCTAGTATTTATCATGGATAATAAGGAATATGCCTTTATTATCATCATTATCATCACCAGAGACCTCCCATATCAAAGGGAGTCAAGGACTCATCAAGGAACAGTGTAATTCACTCATGCTCTCTGAGAGAAAAATCTAGCCCTCACTCATTTCTTAGACACACATAAACTTAACTTCCTCAGATGCACCCCTTGTCCTCTCCCTACCTTTCATTTAATGAATAATTTCATTAGTTGATAACATCCTTTCAGAAATTTATGATACCTCTATCATATTTCTCCTGTATATGAGTTCCTGCATTCCACATACTCTGGTAATCTACATTCCATAATGATGCTTATATCACTCTTCTTTGCACCCTTTCTGCAACTTATCTCCTCTGAACCCAGTAGACCAAATCCAGAGTCTATCAAATAAAAGCCTTGTAATGGGGTAAAATTGTTTCCTTATCCAATGATGAGGTTCATTTCAGCATTTTGATTATCCTCTGAGTTTTATTTGCAGTTTTAGCAATATGATCTTTCAACTTCAGTTTCCTTTTCATAACTCCAAGATCCCTGTCCTCATCAATTTATTTTAACATAATCCCACAAGTATAATATATTGTTGGAAATCTTGTCATGCCAAAGCACAAAACTTTACACTTACTAACAATTAATTGATAGCCATTATCATTTGCCCATATTACAAGTTATTCAAATCATTCTGTAAGCACTGTATATGAGTAATCATAGACTTAAATTTATTTCAGCAGTATGAAGTGATTTAGTTACCAACTCATCTTATTCCAGGATCAGGTGCCATCCATTTGTTTCCATTATTTTGACTTAATTTTATAATGCTGTATCTGTATATTAGATGAAATAATAATATCTTATAAAGAACAAATTACACTATAACCACAATTAACTTTAATTACAGATATTTCATACTGAAAATAACAGCACATCATTAGTGTGTAGAAACAAGCAAATCAGAGAAATAGGAATACAAAGTACATACAACAGTCGGTGGTTTACCAATTAAACACTGTTGCTGCATGCTAGAAATTAATATTAATAAATAATATTATTAAAAACTATTTTTGATGGTTACATAAAATAAGAATCTCCCAAACTTTTGGTAGAGAGAAAGAATCTTTCCGATTCAGATTCAGCCAATGTAAAAGGGCTTTGCAACTTTCTTTGAAAAGGTGTTCATATTTAAAACTGCTTCTATGGAGAAGACCAGCTTCATCCTGGATACTGTGTTTAGTATCAATACTATGTTGTGCCAGACCAGATTTTGAGGTTTCATGTATTCAATATAATACTGATGTTCATTAATTCTTTTTTCCACAGAACGGTCTGTCTGCGCAAAGTATGTTAGATTACATTCACAAGGTATCTGGTAAATGCAAGCTAATGATAGAGCTAAAAGTTTGTCTTTTATAGATGGCAACAGATGAGAAATTTTGTTGATAGGAAAATATGTGGGAATAAGTTGGTGCTTTTTCAAAATTCTACCAATAGGTTTCAGAGATACCAGAAATATAAAGGAAGAATTGGGGGTGTCAGTTGAAGAATTTTGAGTTGTTGGAACACGAGTCAATTATCTGCTGGATTTGATTATGGTGTTGTAACCATTAAATTCCAGGTATCTTGTAAAAAGATACTTATTACTTCTGACAACACTCCTACTAATAAACTAGAGTATTGGCTAAAGGCCATGAACTTGACTATGACTGGTAAACGATATTGCATTGAAGTTCAACGTTATGTTCGATTGTTCTGTGGTGAACAATTCATTTTTATGGATGACAGTACTACACCACATCATACACAAGCAGCGGAGGTACTTCTGGAGACTGAGGATATTAATCGAATCTAGTGGCCAACACACTCCCCAGATTGCAATCCCACAGAGAATGTTTGGGACACAATAAGGTGATGTATTGCTGCTTGAATTCCACTTTAGAAAACAAGCATGGCCTTATCCTTGCTCTGAAGGAAGAGTTGCCATTTCCCTACTCCTGAATCACTTAGTGCTGAGCATGATATGACCCTGTGAGAGCTATATTGCAGCTCGCAGTGGACATAATCTATACTGTCTCTCCACATAGTTTTCTGTTAGCATTGTACATTAATTCCTTAACTACGTCCTTAGGCAATAAATTTATGTCCACATTCAGTTGTAGTCATAAACATTTTTTTCATTTACGGGTAAAAATAAATGTAATTTATCCTTAGCTTTTGGACACCAGTGTATTAATCTTTGGTATCTTTCGAATGCCTTTGCAAAGTCCAGCAGTATCATGATATATAACCATTTCCCTTATCTAATTCTGCTGTCACTCTATCATATAAAGCATTAGTAAATTACTAAGGCTGAGCCTCCCTCTTACAAAACCATGCTACCCACCTTAGAGCATTGTATTCCCATCCATCCACTGCTGAATTTTGCCTTTAACCTACTTTTCCAATACTTGAACCACTTCTTATGAGATGACCTGTAATTTGCTACTTCTATTTTGTAGTCACCTTTATGTAATGGAACTATCTTACTCTCTTTCTACTTTCTTTTTAGCAAATACTTTGAAACATTACACAGATATTTTCTTAAAGTGTGCAATAATTTCAATTTTCACATCATGAATACAGTATTCATTTTACAGGTTATTAGAAGTTATTAGCTACAAGATATTTGCGGTCCAGAGAGAAGATGTACAGCTTGAGTGCCTCAGTAATACTGGAACAAAAACTTATCGAATAGAAGAAATTCCCAAAGATGAATTGGATTTGGCAGATGATGAACTATTAATACCCGTAGCTCATTTTTATAAGGTAAAATGAGAATGTTTATATATATATAGATTTAAAAAAATATTTATACAAATCTCTCAAGTACTTCAAAATTTATGTTAGTTTCATGTAACTTACCCTGATAATTTGACCCATGAAAAGATCAAAACCTGTATCTTAATGCATCATGAATGGACTACAGATTAAATAATCCAGAAACTCTGCCCAGAGAACACTTGTGGTCTTTTTTCAACAAATTTCAAATAAAAAAATTGATTATCATACACTGCAAAAATTATCACATCCATCATGTTGCCTGTTTACTGTTTTTCGTTGGAAAAAAAAAAATAGATAAGTTGGGTTGCAGAAGTAATGGAAGAAATTGAAAATAATTGCTTGGAACCTAAATTCCTACGAAAGTTTATTGGCTGTATATGCTAGTTTCCATTCTCAGTTAATAAGTGGGAAGCCTGACAATTGTAGCATCCTATATCTTGGACAGTTTCATATGTACTTATTTAATTTAAATTAATTTTTAAAAGCAGCTGTACATAGTATCCATATATTTGCATATCATATTTGTAATCTAAATATTGCTGTTTAGTAGGTAGCCTTGGCCATGGAGTGGGAAGCTGTTGAGTCTTGCTAAGTTAACACAACCATATTTATTTCTGTGTGTTGCTGTTTTCATTTAAACCATAACATATGAAATTAAAAATGAGAGTTTCATCTGGCACTTGAAAATAGTACATTTCTTTAAAAGCCTAGTCATGCTTTATAAACTTTCAGATATAGGAGTAGTAACAGAATTACCAAAAATTCTGGTATGCTGTGGACCGGGCGGAGAGGAAGATGGATTTGATTAACATTTGAGAATATGGTTGACTTAAACGTTTCAGGATTTATGACCAGAACAGAGAATAGTGGCTCTGTCAACTATAAATTTTATACTTCAGTATTTTTGAGAAGGAATGTGATGGAATTGTCTTTATCTGCTTGTATGAATACATTTTCTGACTATGAAAAAAGAGTGCCACTGGAGAGCCACATTATTAAAGGATTGAGATGTGCCTAAAACATTTGGGCATTATTTGCAGTCAAATATAGAACATAGCACTGATATCTCTTAACTAGATAGTAGCTTACTGATTGCAATGTTTCCTAAACTATTTCAGGTACAAGTGGACTGGAGGAGTGCACTTTTTTTATTCACTGTTATCATCAAATTCCTGATATGTACCTTAAGGAACTTCACAGGATAGACATGATAGTACCACATGAAAAAGTTTCACCATTGCATCATAGGAAGTTATGAGTGAAACTCATAACTTCCTATTAACAATTTAACTCAAAATTAATCTGTTATCTGTCAAGACTCCAATATTATCAAATCTTATATTTCTGTCTTTTATGGAACTTTTTACTGTATCAATCCATCTACATCTTGGTCATCCTCTGGATCTTTCTCCTGCCAGTCTGGCAAAGAACACTTGTTTTTCTGATCTTTCCTCTCTCATTCTATTTAAGCAGCCATACCACCTGAGATTAGCTTTACTAACATATTCCTAAATGCTAACAATGGCAAGTTCTTTTCTAATATCCTCATTTTTAACGTGATGCTGCTATTGATGTTATCTGTTTATTCCACTTATCCTTCTCAGAGGTCTCCAGTCTTTGATCAAGTGTTTAATTTCTAACCCAGCTCTTAGATCCATAAGTTAAAATTGGTTTGAACACTGTCTTGTATACAGCTAATTTAGAGTTTTGAAGAATTTCTTTCTTATTCGACATAAACATATTTAGCTGACTTCCTATCTCAAGAGCTTTACAAAATTTGTTGTCTATTTCCATGTTTAATTTGCCACCTTGACTAAAATTGTGTCTAAATAGCTGAAATGCTTCGAAACTTGTTCTACAGATTTGCCATTCTGGATAGATACAGTTGATATTTTAAATGTTTCTACCTATTGTCTTTGTCTTTTAATGCTGATTTTTCAGCCAAATTTTATTACAACTGTTATTCAGTTTAGTCAGGAAATCTTGCAGGCTTCTGCTGGATTTGTTCAGAAGTATAACATCATCTGCCCATTTTCTTGGATTTAGTGAAGGCATTCATTATTTAAATTGTAGCACATAGGTTTGGATGTCAGGTTGGTCAACTGGATTCAGGATTGGCTGTCCGATATATATCAGAGAGTTGTGTATGGTGGGGCAGTTTCAAGGAGGCAGAGGGTTAGGAGTGGGGTCCCACAGGGCTCAGTACTGGGACCTGTATTGTTTAACCTTTATATCAATGACATTGTCAGTGGGTTGCAGGAGGATATTCAGTTGTTTGCGGATGATGTGAAGCTGGGAAGGGTTATTAGTAATAGTGCAGATGTGGTAGTCATGCAAGAGGATTTGAATAAGCTAGACAGATGGACTTTGTGTTTCCTAGGAAGGACCTCCCACGATCAGTCTTTTGACTTCATGGAGGCCTGAATAATAATAATAAAGAGCTAAGATTAACATTGCCAATTTTGATACAGGTTTAATGCAACATTCCTTCATAATGTGATAATGAATAACAGTGGGGATAATGTGCACACTTGATTTAACATCAAACCATCTTCCTATACCTCCTTCAATTCTAAGTGCTGATTTACAGCTTAAATAGAGACTATGTATTGTTCGATATAATGTCCCATTCACACTATATAACAGTAGCTTTTTGAAGAACTTTTCTCTTGGCACCTTATCAAATGAGTTTTCTAGATTAACAAAATGAAAGTATAACACCTTGTTATATTCCAAAGATTTCTCAACTGTTTGTCTGAAAGTGAACATCTGATCCATGCAACCTACATTTGGCCTGAATCCAGCTTGTTCTTCAGCAAGCTTCCTTTCCACGATTTTTCTTAACTGTTTCTCAAGTTTATTTGCATAAATCTTACCAGGATACTCGGTGAGAGCTTTACTCCAATCTTCCAGAATTCGACCCTCTGAGTAGGCATTCTGAATTATGCAATGCAGCCATTGTAAAAATTTTATACCTCCATACTTGAGCATTTCTTTTCGAATTTCATTCTATTCCAGCTGCCTTTCCATCCTTCAGGTTATATTTCCTGTGTTCTTACCAAAGACTATGACTTTTGTTTAGCTAATTTTACACAGTGCTTCTCTTTCTTACATTTTTCTCTGTATTCTCTAAGAGCACAACTGACTCATTAGCCAGGAACTTTCTATGTGATTTCTTGTTTTCCTTGATTGCTTCTTTACCTTCGTGCATCTACCATGGAGTTTTAATTTTTCTATCTTTACAGATAACCTCGTCAGATGGTTCTCGTTTTCAAACTCTTTCATTTTTTTCTTCGATGATGCTTGTGCATTTGAGTCAACAGTTCTTCTCTGATAGCTTCTCAACTTTGATTCATTTTAAAACTTTCTTACACACTTTTTGATATGAAATTCAATTTTATCTTGCTCAAAACTAGATAGTGATTACTTCCTAGTTTCAAATCCTCTTGTATCCTGAACTAGTAGGGCAAATCATTGCTATCAACTAGAACATAGTTAATGAGACTGTGACTGAGTATATGACAGCAGGAATATATGCTAGTTTTTCAATGTTATCTTTAAGATTTGCCATTGAATCTTCAACGATTGGTTCTTGTTTTCAGAATCTTTCATTTTTTCTTCAGTGATGTTTCTGTATTTGAGTCTATAGTTCACCTCTTAAAGCTACTCAACTTTTATTCGTTTTAACTTTCTTACACAAGATTCTTTTCAATGTGAAATTCAATTTTATCCTGCTCAAAACTAAATGGTGATCACTCTTGCATCTTCTCTCCATGTGAATTTGTGCACATTTTTATGTTGAAACCAGTGGCGTCGCGTGCACAATTCGGTTGGGTGTTCTGTCATGGGTGAGTGCGCTACCTACATACCACTGGAACACAATCCCACAAAAATTCAAGTTAAAAAATTAAAAAACCTACTTTAAAATATTTCTTCCTGGCCTCCTGACATTACAAAAAAACTCAAACCATTCTGTTCTCGTCCCCCCCAAGATATATGGTTTACCCAAAATCCACAAACCTAATTCTCCCTTAAGACCTATAGTAGATGCCACCAATGCACCTTGCTACAAATTATCAAAGCAGCTAGCTAACTCTTTGACCCCCCCTCACTGGTCTTACCTCATCTTATGCAAAAAATTCCAGTCATTTTAAAAACTTAATTGAAAATCTTACTTGAAATAATACAGATATATTGGTCAGCTTTGACATCATCTCTTTGTTTACAAATATTTCCCTAATTGACACCTTAACACTCTTAAAAAACGTTTTTCCTTCCAATATCTTAGAGCTCTTTTCCTTTGCCATCAACTCTGGTTATTTCTCTTGGAATAGCAAAATCTACAGACAGATGGAGGGAGCTGCCATGGTTCTCCCCTCTCACCCCCCCCTCTTGCCAATTATTACATGGAAAATTTTGAAAAGCCAGCCATTGATTCTTCTTCTCTAAAACCTTCTGTCTGGCTAAGATATGTAGATGATGTGTTCTCTATTTGGCCTCATGGCCCAGACACATTAGATTCCTTCCTCAGTCACCTCAGTCTACATCCAAGAATCCAGTTTACAATGGAAAAGGAAAATAACAATAGTTTACCCTTCCTAGACACCTTAGGAACATGCCTTCCTAATGGTAACCTTTCTTTCTCTGTATATAGAAAACCTACTCATACAAGCAGGTACATTCACAAACTCTCCCACCACCACCCCTCCCAGCAATATGGCATTATTAAAACTCTGACCAATAGGGCCCACAATTTTTGTTCCAGTAAAACTGCCCTTTCAACCAAACTCAAACACATACACAACACCTTCCTTTCCAATGGCTCTAATGACTACAGAATTTAAAAAAAATTAAGTCCTTCCCCATTCCCTGCCATCTCTTCAGAAGGACTTCAGAAATGCCATCACCATTCCTTACATCCATGGTATTTCAGAAAAAATGGCCAGATCATTAAAAAAGTACAACCTCCATACAGCTTTTAAGCCCCACTGTAAACTTGCTACCCTTATCCGCTCCACTAAAGACCAGCTCCCTCCTCTTTCAGTGCCTGGTGTATATAGAGTACCTTGTTCCTGTAAACTTGCCTACTTCGGACAAACAGGCAGGTCAGCATCCATCCGGTTAGAAGAACACAGTTCTTACATCTGCAAACACGATTATGGTCAGTCTGGCCTTGCAGACCATGTTTTGGATACATCCCACAGGATCTCCTGGGGAAAAAACTACCATGATCCATCTTAGTAAATTCAAAAAAGAAAGACTATTCTTTGAATCTGCATCTGCACTCAGGAATCAACCTAATTTAAACAAATACAGTTGCATTAAACTTCCCAAAATTTGGGAAACTTTAATTATCAGAGATCCCTCTTTACATCCCAGGCCACTTGCAAATGCCCATAGAGGGCGCATCACCTAGATAGGACTTTAGTTTCACTTTGTATTGTAATTGTGTGTGTGTTGTTACAAAAAGTTTTTGTAATCCCCAAAGATGTCTCTGTGACGGAGACGAAATATTGGAAGTATTAAAATTAGTTTTAATCCTTTCTCAGTGCTGTTAATATTCCATTAAACCTCTAACATGAGCTATATATCTCTTCCATATATCAGCTCCATTTGTCCTAAGTTAGCTAAAGTTCTCAAGAAGACTTCTTTCACTCCTCTGCTTAAACTCTGTTCCTTGCTTAGTACACCTAAACAAAAACATAACGGCTTAAAATATCCCGACATTGCCATCATTGGTGCAACTGCAACATGCCCTATTTTGGTAAGACTGAAAAATCCATTGAATTACATTTGGAAGAACATATGAGGGACATCACTTATGGCAGAACTAGATCCAGTGCACTCTCTAATCACGTCCTTAATTCTGCTGACCCTAATGATGAAAATTCTGTCACTCATCCAGTCATTTGGAACAAATTAGAGAATATCTTTAGATGTTATGATGAACTCAAGAGAAGAATTGTGGAATCTAAGGAAATTGTCATCAGTCCATTACACATCCATGAAAAAATCAGCAAACATTTTTAAATGCTATGACGAACTTGAGAGAAGAATTGTAGAATCTAAGGAAATCATCCTCAATTCATTACATCTTAATGCTAACGACAGCTATAATCTCTCTGATTGTCACTGCGCTGCTATCTAACTTTGCCAATCACAAGATCGTGACCATATTGTACTTGCCCAACAACACAGTGGTATCCGGAACACCTTTAAATGTCAGTAATACGTTGGTGATCTAATTTGTAGCTTTTCTCTTGCCAATGCTTTTGTATTTTTCCATTCATGTAATGCACCTGAATTATTCCAAGTAGATGAAACTAATTGTTCACTTTATTAATAATTAAAAATAGTATTTCTAATGCATCAATCCATGATGCATTAAAAATTGGAAGACCAAAATTATAAACTTGGTCTTCCTTTGAGCCTTTTTCCTGGCAAAGAACATTTCTTTTGCTAACCTTTCCTTTCCCACTCTAAGTGGCCATACTACTTAAGAATAATTCTGCTAACACATTTATGAATGCTAATAATGTCAACTTCTTTTCCCTATAATCCCATTTTTATTGGCATTAATGCCATCTTTTCCCTCTCCTAATATTTCTCAGAACTCTCAGATCCATGAAGTTAAAATTGGTTTGAACATTGTCTGGTATATATCCAGTTCAATGTTTTAACTAATTTCTTTGTTTATTCCATTACATTTACTTAGTTGCTAATTCTGTTTGTTTTCACATTTTATTTGCCATCATCACTAAATATTGTGCCTAAATAGTGGTCAAGTTTTACTTGTTCTATAGGTTCTTTAATCAGGAAGTAGTGGATGGTTTCAATGCACAGCATATTTTGATTGTCTTCATTTTTTTTTTTTTTTTTTTTTTTTTAATTGCTGATATTCATGCCATTCTAATTACAGCAGCAGTTATTCAGTTTACTCCATGAATCCTGCAGGCTTGTGCTGGATTTATTTAGAAGTATAACATCTCCAATTTTGATATCAGATATTCATAATGCCATCCATATAAATCATGTATAACAATGAAGATAATAAACATGCTTGTCTCAGACATGATTTAATATGATCCCATCTTCCTACACCTCCTTCAATTCTAACTGCTGACTCACAATTCAGATATTGACTAACTATTGCTTAATATAATGTCCCATTTGCACCATATAACTGAAGTGTTTTGAACAGCTTTTCTCTTTGTACGTTATCATATCATTATCATTGAGCAGCTCTCAATGTGAACTGTAGACCAAAATACACAAACATTATTCAAAAAAAAATGAAAGAGTTTGAGAATAGGAATCAAACCTTGGAGATTCAAAGGCAAATCTTGAAGAAAACATTGATTGACACAGCCAGAGAGGCATGTGGTGAGGTTGTCTGCAAGGATAGAAAAACCAGAACTCCATGGTGGACACAGGAAGTTAAAGAGGCAGTGAAGGAAAAGAAGAAAGCATATCAAAAGTTCCTATCAAATAAGTCAGCTTGTACTCTTAGAGAATACAGAGACAAATGTAAGAAAGCTAGAGAGTGTGTAAAACTAGCTAAACAAAAGTCATGGGAGGACTTTGGCAAGAACACAGAAAATAAATATCAAGAAGGTGGCAAAATATTCTGGAGGTTGTTGAAGAAGCTTAGGAATGGAGGAAAGAGTGCTATAAAAGGAGTTAGAGATGATAAAGGTGATATGAAAATGAGAGAAAAAGATATCCTTGATGTATGGAGTAATTACTTTGAAAAATTGCTAAATGAAACAAGAAATAATAACAGCACAGTGGTAAAAAAACACTCAACAAACATGCAATCAGGAATACATATCCATACTGAAGTAGAAAAAGCTATCAAAAGCCTGAAATGTGGAATGACAGCGAGAGTAGATAATATTTGACAAGAAATGCTCAGGTATGGAGGATCAAGTACAGATGATTAGAGTATAGCATGTCATAATACCCATATACAAAAAGGGAAATAAAACTGAATGTGAGAATTACAGGGATATTTCCCTATTGATTATTCCTGGTAAGATTTATGCAAGTATATTTGAGAAATGGGTGAGAGAATTGTGGAAGGGAAGCTTGGTGAAGAACAAGCTGGATTCAGACCAAATTGAAACTGTCAGGATCGGATTTTGACTTTACAACAAAAAATTGAGAAATCGTAGGAATATAACAAAGATCTGTATTTTAGTTTTGTAGATCTGGAAAAGGCATATGACAAGGTGCCAAGAGAAAAGCTATACAAAGCGCTACACTTATATGATGTTAATGGGGAATACTTAGCAATACTTAGTCTTTATTTGAGTTGTAAGTCAGCAGTTAGAATTGAAGGAAGTACAGGAAGATGGTTTGTTAAATCTGGTGTGAGACAAGGATGTACATTATCCCCTCTGTTATTCATTATCTATATGGATCGCATTATGAAGGAAAGTGGTATTAAACCTGATATCAAAATTGGAGATGTTAATCTCTGCTTTATGCAGCGATGTTATACTTCTAAATAAATCTGCTACAAGCCTGCATGATTCCCTGACTAAACTGAATAACTGTTGTAATAAATATGGCATGAAGGTCAGCAATAACAAGACAAAGACAATAAAAATAGGTAGAAGCATTGAAAATATCAACTGCATTGTGAATGGAGAACCTATAGAACAAGTAAAACATTTCAGCTACTTAGACAAGATTTTTTTAGTGAAGATGGTAAATTAAATTTGGAAATAAGCAACAGAATCAACAAAGCTAGTATGGTAGGAAGTCAACTGAATAAATTCATATGGAATAAGAGAGAAATTAGTCAGAACACTAAATTAGCTGTATACAAGACAGTATTCAAACCAACTTTATCTTATGGGTCTGAGTTAGAAATAAAACATTTGACAAAAGACTAGAGACTGCAGATGGCATTATTGTATTAAGCACGAGGATATTAGGAAAGAACTTGACATTATTAACATCCAGGGATGTGTTAGCAGAGCTAATCTCAGGTGGTATGGTCACTTAAACAGATGCAAAACAAGTGTTCTCTGGCAGGTCGGCAGGAAAAAGACCCCCGAGGAAGATCAAGATATAGGTGGATTGATACAGTAAAAAGTGCCTTAGCAGATAGAAATATAAGGTGCGATAATTTTGGAGTCTTGATAGGTAACAGATTGATTTGTAGGAAAATTTTAGATAGGTTAGTGGTGATGTATGTTTTTCATGTAGACTATCATATCCTGTACACCCCTTGAAGTTATATGTCAGGAATTTGAGCAGATGGACAGGTGTAACAGATGTCTGGTGAACATCTCTTTCCAGAGTGTTTCACACTCTGGAATTTTGAATGTGGCAGTGTGGTGGTATGATCCTGTTTTTCATGTTTGGCCTCGGATCTCTGTTTGTGGTGGAACAGAACTCCAAGAGGTATGTGAACATTCTGGACAATGCAATGCTTCCTAGTTCCTACAGAACTGACCATTGTCTCTTTCAGCAAGATAATTCATTGTTTTAAAGCTGCTGCTGTAATTGCATGGGTTGTGGACATGAATGTCACCACAATTGACTGGCCTCCACAGACCCTGATCTCAACCCTGTTGAACATCTGTGAGATTAATTGGAGTGCCAGGTGAGGTTGAGGAACGTCCTCCCAGAACACTTCAGCACTTCATTACATGTCTACGGGATAAATGGTCCAAAATTAGCATTGACAGTATTGTACACGTGTCGGAAGTATGCCCTGTAGGATTGCTGCAGTCATCACAGTGAAAGAAAGCACGAAGCCCACCTCATCTTATTGAGGTGGACTTCGTGGCTGCTTGTTCCTTGCACTATAGTGTCTTTTGACTTCTTTCCAAGCAGTGTATATGTTGTTTAAGAGATACTTGTGCCATGAGAGGTTTTTTCAAATAACATGGAAAACACAAGGGATAAGTAGGTCCTTTTTTGTTTCAAACGAGATATTAATATATGAAACTCAGTGGCTTCTCAGAAAGGACCATCGGCAGCTTTTTAATTCCTATAATCCTAGCTCAAATAACAAAGAAACAGTATGGTGAGTTCCAATTTCTTACATTTCTGGCATCTCAGAACCCATTTCCAGAATTCTTAATAATTACAGTTTAGTGGCTACTTTCTTCCTATCAACAATTATCAGTATGGTTTCCATCTTCAAAAGATAAACAGTTTCCTCTATCTCACCCTGGTGTCTTCCACGTTCGTTGTGACCCTCATCATTCTTCCTTTGAACAAACTGGATACTCTGTAGAAAAGAGAATACAAGGACATCAATCTTACATTAGCAAAATCTGAAACACTCATACTTCAATGATGTTGGTATAAATTTTAATGTTTGTTCAAAGAAAATGCTGAGGCCTTAATTCAGCATCCGAACTTAAATCGGAATGACTGCCTCTCTCTAAGTTATGGGAAAGTCTTATTTTAATCACACATCAATAATATATATATTTAAATTGTTAATGAATTACCAGTATTGCAATATTTCCTCAGGTATACCATTATGTTGTTTTATGTACAGCATCATATGGCTCTTACTTTTTCAAATTGATCCATTGTTCTCATTCTACTTTGTAATTAACTATTGTTGCCACTGCTAATGGCTTGAATATATGGCCCTAAATTAACAGTATTACTTATTCTTTCTGTTTGTTTTTTTTTTTTTTTTTCAAGTTAATTGAAGAAAGCAGTGTGTGTAAGAGAGAGAGAGGGAGAGAGATACTTTTCCCTGTGTTTACATTGATAATTTATAAGAGAGAGAGAGAGATGTTAGTTTGGAGCCATGTGTTCCAGATTGATTTCCTCTGTGAGTTCTTGAATTGTCTTAACAATCAATACCATTTACTGCAGGGTTCAAATTTAACAGTTCTCTCTTTTGTTCCTGGATGTCAACTTACATGGGTGTCAGAAAAATTGAAGATCTGTATTCACAGAAATTTAACATATACAATACATGCCTTCATGTGCAGTCACATAATTTCGTACCCAAAAAAAAAAAAAAATATGTATAAAAATTTCTGCTCTACGTAAGCTCCATTATCAACTAAGAAGAAATCACCAAAGAACTAAAATTTATTCTAACATTTCAGAAGACAATTATAACAAGAAGACTATTAATAAGCTCCTATTTAATCCACCTGCTCATTGTATATAAGATAACAATGATGTAAAATATTTTATTATTTTACTTCAGTGTATCAGACCCATTTCACCAAATTTAGCCATAATTCCCAAAACATATAAAATATACACTCTTCCGTCATTCCTCTAACCAGGAATGACAGAAGAGATGTTCCTTGCTTCATACAGAAAAACCAAAATGTGCCCTTCAAATATCCAGGAATTTCTGGTAGTCTTTGGTGTAATTGCAATATACTGTATTTTGAGCAGACAGAAAAATCTGTTTTGATCATGTATAATGGATCCTGTGAGACACATCAGTTGTGGCCAGACCACCACTTGATACAGTCACATTGTTAATTCTGCTAACCTTTCATGATGAAGATTCTATGACTCAACCAGTGATTCGGGATAAATCAGAAAACATTTTTACATGCTGTGATGAGCTTGAAAGAAAAAACTGTTGTGTGAATAGAGATGTTCATCAAACTGGTCCACCTTAATATTAACCTAAGACTTTTTCAACCGTTCTCAACTTTTGGGGCTCGTGGCACACTTTTTAATCACCAAAATATTGGTGGTACAACAGGGAAGTAATTATTGTTGGTGAATTCAAGCCATAAATTGTAAACAGCTTTTTATTAAATTCACAGTTAAGTAAATACAAACAATATCACACAAGGCATAATAAAAATGCCTTTAATTACATTATAGAAGAAATTCAAACACTAACAAAATGAACACAAAAATCACTTATATAATAAATGAAATTACAATGTTTAAAAAAAAATTCTAATTTAATCTTAATGTTCTGTCAACTGTTAATGGTATCAATTCTTCTTCTTCTTCTTGGATAGACAAGTCAGAAGTAGTAGTATTAGAAACTGAAAATAGATTTCCTGTCCAATTAAATTTTCCAATTTCTAATGGGAAATAGCTTTTTACATTTTTGATCCAAGATTGCAAATGTTCTTTTACTTCTTTTATTATGGATTTTGTACAGTCTCTGTTAATCGATGGAAACATTTAAAAATCATATCCTAAAAAATTCAGACATAATGGTTAGTTTTGATGTCACTTCTTTATTTACCAATGTACCATTTATAGACACTCTTGATTTAATTCTAACCTCCCCCCCCCCCCTGATATCTTTGAATTATTCAAATTTACTATGTATGCAGGTTATTTTACATGGGAAGGAAAAATCTACAAACAGATTAATGGTACGGCTATTTCATTTCACTCCTCCCATTTCTTCACAAACTTTTACACTATGTTGATGATGTGTTTACCATTTGGCCCCATGGACAAGACATTTTGAATGCGTTTGTCACCTACCTAAACAGTCAACACCCCAAAATCCACTTCACAGTAGAAAAAGATTCTAATAGCTGTTTATCATTTCTTGACACATTAGTCACTTGCCTTTCAGATGGATCACTATCTTTTTTCCATTTACAGAAAGCCAACATGCACAGGAAGATACATACATAAACAATGACATCATCATCCAGTCCAACAGTATGGCATTTTAAAAACACTTACACACAGAGCCAGAGCCATTTGTTCTAACGATACAGCTCTGTCCACAGAACTCAAATATCTGCTCCATATGTTCTTGGCCAATGGCTACAATTCCTACAAAATAGATAAAATACTACATAGCCCCATTACCCCTCTCTCTCTCTCTCCTAATACACAAGAACATAAAATTACCATTTCTGTTCCCTATGTCAGAGGCACATCAGAAAAAATAGCCAAAGTACTGATGAAATATGGCCTTCACACCACATTCAAATCTCATGTTAAACTAGCAACTCTGATCCGCTCACCTAATAGACAATGAAGTTTATCCTCTAGCACATCCTGGAGTGCATGACGTTCCCTGTGACTTGGCCTAGGCATACAGGAAGATCAGTTAACATTCGCCTGGAAGAATATGAAAAATACATTTGCTACTATTACTATGGCAAGTCAGGACTGGAAGATCATGCTTTGGACACTGCTTTACACAGGATTAGATTGAAGAAAACCAATGTGCTATTTAGAAGTCATTACAGATCTGAAAGATTATTTTTTGAGTCATCCATGGCTTTGAAGAATTCTCCCAATCTGAACAAATATGGTTGCATTAAATTTGCCAGAAATTTTGGAGATTATCTTAAGAGCTCCCACATAGCTGTATTTATTTATTTATTTTTACAACATTAGATCGTGGCAAAATAAGACTTAGATCTTTTGTCCATTACAATGATTTTGTTTCACTTACTCACTGTTGTGTGTACAAGCTGTGTTGTGCTCTGATGATGCTGATTTGAAATTCAGCGAAATATAAGCAGTTAATAAAATATCTTTTGATAAAAGTTGTTTAGTGTTGTTAATATAGTTAAAAATAAGTCATGAAGTAATTAAATATATCTGCAAGGTAAGATAACTTGGCACATCATATTTATCTTTTTATGTAAGAGAGAAACAAACTGTAGATCAAAAATTACAAATATTCTTTAAGTTCCAAAACTCGACATAACACTTTTTTTGATCTCATTCTTTTTTGATCAAGATTAACCTTGATAGCTGTCTTCTTCCAACCTTAAGTAATGTCATGAACATGGATGATTTTACTATCATCTTTGAATCATACAATATGGAGATGATGTTAGAAAGACATCTGCTACAAGCATTTGCAAATGGCTTCAGATTTTCATCACAGAAAACTGTTTGGTGTACATTTGGGGGGGGGGGGGGCAAACAGTTTTCATCCCAATTCTAAATTAAGACTAAGACAAACTTTAATCCCTGTTGTAACTGAAGTTAAGTTTTTGGGACTTATGTTTAACCAAAAAAACTTAGCTTTCTTCCTCATATATGCTATTTGCATGATAAGTGACAGATGCTCTTTGCTTTATATTATGCAGTTATCAGATTGAAAACCATATTATGGGTCCCAAGTCTATGCTTCTATTAGAACACACTACAGTGGTTGGATCTTCTCTTCCATGAAGCAGTCAGTAATACAATGGGAACACTTTTAACTTCACTGATTTTTAATCTTTACCTTAAAGGAAAGTGAACCTCCTTTGTCGCTTCATTGTTAACAGCTGGCCCTTTTATACATAACCGAATTAAAATCCCTGCCAGTTCATCCCACATAGCAACTATTTGTTGTCCCCATTGGAAGAATTTATATGCAGAATATTCATGTTGTAACTGCCATATGTCCCTTTGATTTGTGAACAGAAACATCCCTTGAAGCTTTCGATATGCAGGTAGACATCATTGCATGGCTGCCGTACCATGAAATTCTTGCACACCTCAATGCAGCTTTCATTTGTGCAGGTTACCCAAACATTATTCATTCCCCCCCCCCCCCCCACTATGGTCTATCAGCAGCTCTTTCAACCTCATTGAACATCAGAAACCCACTTGAGGCTCTAGTGGAATCTACAGCTGTCTTCCCAGACATCATATCTAATCAGAATGTAGCAAATTTACGGCTGAGCTGCATGCTGTAGTGCTTGCATTAAACTATACTCTTTTTCAAGTTATCTTGAAAGTAAAGAAATATACTACAGGCCGTACCGCTTCTGAAGGTAGCAGGATATTAGTTCACTGTTACTATGGCAACCATGAAGCATGTTGCGTTTGTAACTATGCACATGCATAGAAAATCCCCTAAAAGCCATCATTGCCTGAATCACACCATTCTACATATAACATTACATTATGATTGCTAATATGAAATTGCACAGCCAAGATGACTCTATAAGACTGTGTGCCTTTGGATTTTCTGGAATTAACCGATAGACTGTAACAAAGTAGATGTCATATAGTTTATTATAAATTGGCTTAAGATAAGCAGTGATTGTTTACGTTATGAACTTCACTTGTCACAACGCACATTTCCGAACATGATATATTTCATTACAATAATATATACATAAACACTTATCCCTTCATTAATTTAATGAGGAAGCTCCTCAACACCATTTAGGCTGTAGGTAATATCATCAGATTGTGCATCTTCACTAAATAAAGATTCAGAGCTGTCATCTACTGTGAAAAACACGTTTTCCCACCACCTCATCTGTCATTCCATCAAAGGTCTGGAATTTTTCTTCTTCTTCAATAATATGGGTTATGCAACATTTCCATGTGCACTCAGTAATTTTTTGAAATCCTTCTATGACCAGTTTTTCAACACTGAAAAAACATGTTGCAACTAAAAATACAACTTTCAAAAGTTGTATTTTTAGTTGCAACATGCCCCTTAATTTGTGCCCAGATGAGTTCGATGGGGTTCAGTTCACAATATTGTGGTGGAAGCCAAATTACTCTGTGTCCTTTCTGTTCACCAATACTTTCAATGCGATATTTTTGAAACTGACTGTTGACATTTGCCACCAAGTTCAGTAGTTCTGTTTTCACCATATCAGAAGTAAAACCGATTCCTTTTTTGTATGTAGCCTGAGATGGCACATTTTCCAGTTGGACGCGAATGGTAAGGCACATTGTCCATTACAATAACGTAACGCTGTTAGGCTCAATGTTTGGCAAAAACATGTTTGTGAACCAATGTTCATAGTGCTTTCCATCCATTTCCTTATGATAATCACCTTGTGGTTTCTGTGCTCATAAAATTTCAAGGGCCCCCTGATACAAATCGGTCTTCTCTGCCAGCGTGCGTTATGGCTATTCGAGACCCCTTTCCCCTCAGTGCTTTCAGGCCTATCATTAAGCCAACAAAAATGTTTGACGAGCACTTTTTGCTGTCATGTCCTGGAGAACTTTAGTGCAGGTGTAACGGCCATTAACCCGGGTTTCATCTCTATAATAAATTTTTCATCCCTTGCGACGATATTTCCTGATGGAACGCAAATACTGGCAATGCCATAAAATTATATCTTTGCTTTCAAGTAATGCCGATGATTGCTGTCTTGTGGTGTAAACAAAACCAAGGTTCTTTATCAACCAGTAAGTTGTTGTTAATGAAATGTTATGAAATCTTCATTGTTTACAGTAGTCATTACCTTATATATTGTAGGAATTTTTTTCTTTCAGAAGAAATTGTGCACTTTCTGATGAATTGCTGACACCTTAAAGTCATATTTCACTGAGTGCGTGTGTGTGTAGTCCTACAGCACTAGGCCTCTTCTTCCTCAGCATATGCAGTTGTCCCGTCGTGGTCAGTTCCTTCTTCATGTGGTATACTGTCGTCTTGCTTACACTGGTCAATTCCGCTGTTTGCTTCACGATATTGCTCACTGTTTCATCAGGATTTCTTGTCCGTAAACCAGCGTAAACATTTAGCATGTTGCGCTTTTCAGAGCTTCTCAGAGGTTTACCTTTAAGATGCATTACTAATTTAGGACTGCCATCCTAAATCTGGGAATACAAGAAACAACACCACCAGTCATGGTGGTGTTGTTTTGCATTTTCCAAATTGCATTTTCCAAAAATAGGTTCCGTGTAACAATTTAATGGTATGAAACTTATAATTCTAACATCGGCAAGTAAGGAAGTAGTAAAATAATTATATACTAAGTACCACATGATGTGATAACGTAAAAAATTTAAGAAATTATTTTATGCAGCGTAAGCCTATAATGAATAGTAAGAAAAGCCCTTATTCCGTTACTTCCAAGATAACCTGAAAAAGAGTATAGATAAAATTGCAATGCTGCCAAAAGGTGCATCATTTATTCACTCACAAATCTCATTACAGGCAAAAAAGTCTGGAACTCTCAAAACATCTGATGCTCTCTCTTATCCAACATCTCCTCTTTCACTTACTAAGCTACATCTACACATGCACATCTGTTGGATCCAAAGCCACATAGGGATTAAGGGAAATGAGGTTGCAGATTCCCCATGTAAGTCATATCCTCTGTTCTGGAGAGGGTATTGGGATTTTATTTTGGATATGGTAGGAATTGTAGCTAATGGCTAAAAAGGTTTAGTGAAGCTGGTCAAGTTCAGGGAACACTGTTACCTGAACTGATTAATTTATTAGTTTATAAGTTAATTCCATACTACTGGGAGTGGGGGGGGGGGGTGGCTGTTTGTAAATGTATGTACTGGTGTGTGTGGGGGGGGAGGGGGTCTGTAAAAAGAGAATGTTAAGATCCATCAGTCTGGCATGCAATTGAAGTGTCCAGGAAGGGAAGAATGTTGTCAGTTTCTTTTTTGTAATATAAACTGGTTCCTAAGATGTTGATTGTTTAGATGTGTTAAAAATATAACTATAAATTCACACATATGCCACAGTAATTTTTTATAATATGTAAATATTTCATCTTAATTATCATAAGACATCATCAGTACAGTTCTAAACAACAATAGGAATTATATTTTTAAAAAAAAACAAAAAAAAAAAACATTACATCGGAATCCCTCTGTATACAGTAGAGGATAGAGGATTCCAATGTAAGCATGAGCACTAATGTTTTTTTGTTTTTTTTTTTTAATGTAATTCCTATTGTTGTTTATAACTGAACTGATGATGTCTTATGATACATAAAATGAAATATTTACATATTATTAAAAAGTTGATTACTTTGGCATATGTGTGAATTTATAGTTATGAATACTTCACAGGTTTCTCTGCATAAAAAAACTGTTAAAAATATGCTCTGAGCATCCAGGCCAGATGGCCAAATTGAGAACACATCATCATTTGAATTAGTACATTGGCAACATCCAGTCTGATGTTGTTAGCAATTTAGTACGAGGGCTGAGAATCACACATTCAATCTGAATCATAATTTCTTCTGCAGGAATTTTTTTATAAGTGCAAGAGCATGCCTCCAGTTTGAGGGTGAAGGAAGAAAACACTAGTGTTTACTTGACATTGTTGAGGATTGACAACATTTTTTTTTAAAGTATAGACAATTGGGTGATGCGCCGATTATTTATTTTTAGATATTCTTTGGGAGCTGATGCATTAGGGACTTCTGAAAGGATTGTCCAAAGGTCAGCATTACAGCCAACTCCTCTTCTAGTGTAAACAACTTTATTAGTGTCAGCAAGTAGAATACGAGTAGCTAAACACTATTTGCCTTGGTTGATATGCTTCGTCTTCTTTATTTAGTGAAGTGCTTGCATGCACTTATCTTATTATATTTTGTTCTCTGATTATAGCAATTTGACTTTGTCAAACTATTACGAGTATTAGTTTAATTTATTTTAGTTACCATATTAACCTAAGTTGTAATTTCCTTGAAAAATGCAGTTAATTTTTACTTTGTGTACCTCTCTATCCTTTGAATTGGCACAGTATGATCTTTGCTGTCCCATTGAACCTAACCAGTATTCTTATTTTCATACTGTTAAAATCGGATTACCTTAAAATTGTTCTATGGTTTATAGATATGACATAATACTTATACAACGATTTTGTAATGGACTTTGGATCGCAGCTTTTATATAATTTCTAACATCTAAATGCACTAGATGTTTATTTATTGTGAAGGTTTTCTCTATTACCTAAAGGCTTATATCCATTTTCACAATAGGATTTGAGTTTGAAGCTTTTTCGTTGGGTTGTAGAGACCTTCACCACTTCGCAACCCACTACCTGAAATTAAATTCATCAGATTACTATTTGACAAATTAGTACACAAATCATCATAACTAAATAAATAATTATTAACTTACACTTACAAAGTTTTTCAGTGGCTACACTACATAATTCAGAGAATTTGATCAGAAGGTCGAATTCCAAGTAATTAGAGTAGAGCTCTCATAGTTCCTATCTATTAAAGAAGGGGGGGGGAGCTGAATGTGAGAATGACAGGGGAATTTCTCTATTAAGTGTTCTGTGTAATTGAAAAGTGGCTGAGAAAAATTGTGGAATAGAAACTGGGAGAACAATTTGGATTCACGTAACATAGAGGTTGTCAGGATCAGATTTTCACTTTATGACAAATAGTTGAGAATCATGGATGCATGACCAGCTTCCCAGAGAAAAAATGTTCGAAACACTACAGTTATATGGAATAAATGGAACATTATACAAGGCAGTGCACAGTCCATATTTAAGTTGGAAGTCAGCAGTTAGAATTGAAGGAAATACACAAAAGTGGTTGATGTAAAATCCAGGATAAGACAAAGATGCACATTATCTCCACTCTTTTTCGTCCTCTATATGGTTCACATTATGAAAGAAAGTGGCATAAAACCTTATATATGAATTGGAGATATCGAACTTAGCTCTCTGCTTCATGCAGATGATGTTATACTCTATGTACATCACTTGATAATACCTATTTTCTCTGATGAATGAATGTATCTGCTTGTAAAGGTTGACTGTTCTGCCTTGATTAGAATCCAATAACATCAAAACTATATTACATTTTTAGAATCTGACAAGTCTGCCTTGCTTGTATGGATTGTAAGGATAATCCTGAAATTTTATTCTTGAAATGTGCTGAATTTTTAATGACAGATACAGAGTTTTCTGTAAAAACCGAGAGAAGATTAGATAGATATCTTGAGAGTTTATAAGTCAAACAACCTATTCAGTTTCCTAAACAGAAAATTTTCTTTATGTAACTTGGAATGACCATCTGGGAGGTTAAAGCTTTTAGTGTTTTAATGATTTCTTTATCTCATGAATGAACTTCATCTAGGAGACAGCTGGGTTTATTAATTTATAATTGAGTAGGCTCTTTATCACTGCTTCTGTAAGTGGTATGAACTTGAAGTAGAAGACTAAGTTGCCTGAAGTAATTATTTTTATCAGGTACAACAACTGCATGATATTTGTCAGCTTTTCTAATAACTATGTTCTTATTACCTTTTAGAGAAGATAGAGCTGAAAATCATTTTTAGATGGATTGCCTTGAGGAGATATTGATTTTAAGTCTGCGTGGTTAGCCTAGTGGGAAGGTGCGTCCTAGGTTCGATTCCTGTTGGTGACGTGAGGAGCTGAAGGATTTTCCTCAGCCATTGCTAAGTTAGCCAGTCTTGGGCGTGGACAGTGAGGTTTTTTCCCCAGTTTATCCTGGGGTTTTCGTCCCACAAAGTAGGCAAACTGGCCTTGAGAACTCAGCACCACAGGACATAGGGCTGACCACCTTATCCTGTGAACGGTTTGAGGTCCTATGGTTAATAAACCCTCAACACTGCAAGGTAAAAGAGGGTAAAAGGAAGATGAGATACTTATTAAAATATAATTTTACTAGCTACAGAATATGAAAGTTTATGAAGGTCTTCATCTTATACTATGCATAAAGTCCATAATAAGAACGGTTTTTGGAGCTGCAGCATAATCTAACTCTTTCAATAATAGTAAGATTTCATCATTAGATAAAGGACAATCCAAAATATTAATGACAGTTCATGAGGAGTTATTAACTGGCATTTTCTGCTGAGTCAAACGAAATCTTGTAGACAGATAAAACATTGGATAATTCCATTATAATAGAATTAACATTACGATTTTTTTTTAGTTGTTTTTTATCAATCAGGAATTCTACAGAAATAAATAATACATTTACATAAGTGACTTCCATAATTATTTATTATTATTGTCTTCCACTTACATCTCGATTTTTAAATTGCATGCTTTACAGAGAGCATATTTCCAATAAAACATCTGCATTAGAAAAGAACTATTGAAGAGCTAAATGTGATAATTTTTATAATAATATAATTTTTGTAATAAATGTGATAAATGTAATGTAACAATGCTGCAAGAGAGCACAAATAATTCAAATTTTCTGTCAATAAGTTTTCATTCTTCTCATGTATGTCACTCAACCAGGCATGCAAGTTTTTCTTTTACCAATTAATCAGATCTGTAAAGTAAAAAATAATAATATTTTTAAGAAATATTATTTATTAAATATTTATAATATTAAATTATTAAATATTTTTAATATTTATTTAAAAAAATAATATTTTTGGCGGAACATTTTAAAAGGAATTCCAATGGGTTTCCCATTTCCCCTACTCTAACTAATTACTTCATGGATTGTTTTGAACAAGATATTCTCAATTTTTTTTTTCACATAAGCCATCAATTTGGTACAGATATGTTGATGTTTTTTGCTATGGAACTCTTCTTTGTTCTATGTCCATGAATTTCTTGAGAAAATTCAGTAAACCCAACATTCCAGGCATTCTCATTCTGCATCAACCTAATGGCAGGCTGCAGTTCTTTGTATACAGAAATTCAACTCACACTGGCAAATATATTAATGCTTACTCACATCACTCCTGTCAGAAATATGGTGTAGTTAAATCTTTAGTTGACAGAGCTCATAAAATTTGTTCAGTTGATTCTCTTCTAAACAATGAACTGTCTATTATCAGTGATCTTTCTACGAAAGATCTACGAAAGGCAGCGAGAGAGGTGGGAGCAGATTTTTCTATGAAAGATCAGCTCCCTCCTCTCTCTCTCTGCCTGGAGTTTACAAAGTACCCTGTTCCTGTAAGCTGGCGTACTTTGGACAGACAGGCAGATCAGCATCCAGCATCCATCCGTCTAGAGGAACACAAGTCTTACATCTTCAAACACAACTATGGCCATTCAGGCTTGGCTGACCATGTTTTGGACACCACCCACAGGGTATCATGGAAGAAAACCACCATGCTCCACCACAGCAAATTCAAGAAAGAGAGACTTTTCTTAGAAGCAGCAGCAGCTCTCAAAAACCAACCAAATCTCAATAAATACGGTTGCATTAAGCTTCCGAAGATTTGGGAAATACTCATCACCAGAGTTCCCACCTTACATTCCAGGCCACCTACTACTGCCCTTAGAGGGCGCTCTACCTAGATAGGACTTTAGTGTCACCCACGTGGTTGGGCTTAGTATTGTTTGTTATTTGTGTATATGTTACATTAATTGTTTTTGTAATCCCCGTAGATGTCCTAGTGACTAGAACGAAATATAGGAAGTATTAAATTCTATTTTAATTCTTTTTGAGTGTTGTAAAAAATCCATTAAGCCTCCAACATGATGTCCTCACAGCACTTAAGCCTCTACACACGTATTATCAGTGCTACTTTCATCTCTAATGTTTTTAAGAAAAAAAAATCGATAAAATGATAAATAATTATGGCTATCAACATAATTTCCCTCAAGAAGTTTCTACAATTTTTCCTCTATATGTTAAAGGACTATCAGAAAAAAATAGCAAGACCTCTGCACCAGATTGACTGACAGCAAAAACATCAATTCCTTGTCTCTCCAAAAGACAAATATCAACCTCTCTCTCTCTTATCTGAGAATTTACGGAGTCCCTTGTTCATGCAGCCTATGTTATTATGGACAGATTAGTCATTCCACATAAATATGTCTTGGAGAACAACAAGAATATATTTCACTTAAAGAGCTTGATAAATCTGGTTTAGTGAGCCATGCATTGTCTACAAAATGCAGAATTTGGTGGAATAATTTTTGTGTAAAGTTTCTAAAGTTCTACACAAAAGTTATTTTCTTCTGGAAAGATTGTACCAAGAAAGCTGCAAAGCAAACATTCATAATCTAACCTTAACAAAAACGATTGCATTAAACTTCCTCAATTTTGGGATGTTATCCTAACTAATACTCACCATTCATGTGTTTCATAAAAATTGTAATTAATTTATTCCTTAATATCTATTAATGTAGATGGAGATATCCTCCTGTAGTAGTCGATAGCACATATAATATCACATGCTTTTAATTTAATTGTTATTCAGTTTTCTGTTTATCTTTTGTTGCTGTAGTTTATCAAAAATGGTTATAAAACAGCTGAACATTCTTCAGAAATAAGTAATGCATTTATGTAGTGACTTCCATAATTATTGTTATAAATAATAATAATTGGAATACATTTTAAATAATGAACTATTAATGTATACTATTTTGCAAAACTAAGAAGATTATTTCATCCCTTTCCCCACTGTCTACTAACATGCAGGCTTACAGAAAGCTGTGAAACATTTCAAATCAGTACCAGTCCTTTATCTTCTAGAGGACCTTAAGAAAGGGATGGAGAAATACACTGCTTCCTTAAAAATAAAATCTGCTCTTCATTCCTAACAAGGAGCATACTGGATTCACTACTGATGTAAAACAGACAGTCTTTATCCACTAGGATGGAGAAAAACCAATGAAAGACTATTTTGGAAAGCAGCATATGCCATCCTAGTATGCTGACTGCACCCTTAAGATGTAGTCAGGATGTTAGAGTAAATATTTTACTCATTCATAGTGAACCACAATAAAACACACACAAAATACTATGTTTCCAATACCCAATCAAATATGTACTCTACCTTCTTACAAGATATGTTCAAAGGGTCATAAAGAGACTTTTCCTTACTAACATTAGACTCTATCAAGATCACTAGCAAGGTATCTGAATTGTTCCTGACTAAATATATTTTGTACTCAAATGCTCTTCTGTATTTCACATTAGTGGTATTTGCCATTTTTGTGTTTACTTGGCGTTATTAAAGTAATAAAAGTTTATAACATATAAATTGATATAATTAGTCATAATATATATAAAGGTTTCTGGCTAAAACTTTCAAAAAGAAAGGTAAACAAACAAATAAATATACTGTATTTTTATAATGATACAACTGGTTTTTGTTATTGCAAAGGATTTCTTTCTGTATGTGGAGAAAAATATGAAATTATTAAAAAGCTGCTAATGGAATGACCAATTACTCAAAAATATGGTATATAATATTTGTGGTCATTCAAATTAGTTGTGTGCATATGCTTATTATTGTGCATGGACGTGTGTTTCTGTTTGTATAGCAGGCAGATTGTTGTCATATTAATGCTTAGAAGTACTCTGAAGTCCACTGAGTATTCTTGGGTATGAATGATCTTTGTAGACTCCCAGATTTTTCTTTGTTTAGTCATTACAAAATTATTAGTATTATTATTCAGGCCTTCATGGAGTCAAAAGATTCATTGTGGGAGGTCCTTCCTAGGAAACACAAAGTCTGTCATACTACTCATTGACCGTTCTTGCTCTCATCATTCTATCAGGCAATGCATTCCATGGTTCAACCATTCTCCATGCAAAGAAACCACTCCTCACCCTCTTGCTCACAGCTTCCTTTTGCAACTTCCAGGGATGGCCCCTTGTCATTGCTGCTTCCCACTATTCCACCAAGTGAAAGAACTCTCCAGTGTCAACCCTGTAACTGCCTGTTAACAGTTTAAAAATATCAATCATATCATCTCTCCTTCTTCTATCTACTAAACTCTGCAGTCCACATTCCCTCAGCTGATCCTCATAACTAACATTGTACAGTCTTGAAACCATCTTTAATATCCACCGCTGTACCCTTTCCACAGTTAATTTATCTCTTTCAAATCCTGGGGATCACATTACGTGATCCCCAGGATTTGAAAAAATGTAAGATTTCAGGCGTATTCTAAAGAAATTTCCTCTAGGTTATCATGTGGATTGGCTGAGGGTAATGAGCAATGCATGAGACCAACTGTACCTTCAACATGCATAATCTCCCAGCAACATTCTTTTTAGGTGTATGCTAAGTATATTAAAAACAGTAAGTGAGATGTATGAAATAACAGTTATAAGTTGGTATCGTGGATATCAAGCTTGAAGTTTTTGATTGCACATTTGCTAGCCTGGTTGACTGAGTGGTTAGCTTATCTGCTCTCCAGTCAAAAGGCTGCAGGTTCGAATCCTGCCGTGGGCATGGATGTTTGTGATTGTCTGTGAAAATACTAGTGGTGATGGTGGTGGAGGACAGTTGGTGGATTGAGTGGTGGAGACAGAGTAGTAGAGCAAGTGCCTTCCCTCAATGAGTCTATGGACTCCTTGGGGGTGTCACGTAATAATAAAAGGTTATCAACCTATCTTATATACTGTAAGTATCACGAGCAGGGCTTGAAAAATTTTGTGCAAGCACATCAGATCTTAGTGTATTCTACTATATTCATCTAATATATCATAGTGTTACATGTCTATTATTATTATTAATACCAGTATCTCTATGGAGTCAAAAGACTTATCGCAGGAGGACAAGGACCGATACTACCAATTATTCACCATTGGGGCACTCACAACCACCTCTAGCAATCCACTCCACTCACTCATCACTCTCGAAGAAAAGAACCTAGTCCACACACCCCTTACTAACCATCCTCTCAGACAAATCCAGATGTGACCTCTTGTTCTCCCCTAATCTTAAAATTTCAAAAAATTTCTTTTGTGTCAATCTTGTAGAATCCCTTGAGTAACTTTTTATCATATCCCTGTTCTTCTGCCTGTCACCTAAGCTCTGCAACCCACATCCACGGATTACTCACCAGCTTGGTCATTTATCTCTGAATCCTCTCCACCACTTCCTGATCTTGGCTAAATCTGTACACAGTAGGCAAGATGTGGCCGAATCATAGCCTTATAAAAACAGATAATAACCTCCATAACTTTACTTGTCAGTGTTTTCTTCAACATCCAAATAATCCTCTAAGCCAGTGGTTACCAAAGTGTGCACCACAGAGCCCTGGGGGGCTGCAGCTTCCTCACACAAGCACCTCAATTAAAAAATTTTTATAATTTTATTTCCATTTTCAATTCAACATCTAGCAGACCTGGTGCAAACCAGTAACTCACTTAATAACTGTTGGCAGAAGCCTCTACCAATGGTTACTAGATGGCGCTCTACAATAATTAAGTTTCTCAATTGTTTTAGTAGTTTCTCGGTACTTAGTGTTCTTATATAAATAGCTGTCGGTTTCGCATGGTCCTAGTGTTGAATTAGTTTTCGGAGATGGTATCAACTGAATATTGTTGTGAATATTTAGTCAAGTGAAGTTTTTGAAGTTTTCTTCTCGTATGTATTTTTATAAATGGATCAGTTTTTACTAAACAGTAATAAGTGTTGTGAGAGAGAAAATAAAGAGGGCACACCATCAAATAGTGGCAAGAGTATGAAGAAGCGTAAATATCGAAAATATGATGACAGTTATTTGGACTTTAGTTTTACATTGACGGAAGTCAATGGTGAAGGGAGGCTGCAGTGTGTACTGTGCATGACAGTTTTGGCACCAGAGTGCATGCTACCAAGTAAGTTGAAACGCCATTTAGAAACCAATCATCCCAGCATGGTTAGTACATCTCGTGACTACTTTACCAGAAAGTTAAAAGAGTTAAATCAACAAAAAGGTAGTTTTTATAAGCAGGCATCAATACTAAGCAATGCTTTGCTAGCATCTTACAAGGTGGCACATAGAATCGCAAAATATAAGAAGCCTCATACCATTGCAGGAGAACTCATTCTACCGGCTGCTGTAGATATGGTGAACATTATGATCGGTGAGTCTGCTGGGGAGCTGCTTTCAAAAGTGCCTTTGTCCAATAACACCATCAGTCGCAGAATACGGCACATAGCAGAGGACCTCAATGATCAATTAATTGAAAAAATAAAATGGGAGAAATTTGGGTTGCAGCTGGATGAGGCCACAGATAATAATAACGATGCTCACTTGATTTGCTATGTATGGTTTATAGATGGTAATAACATTGTAGAAGACTTCTCTTTTGTAAAAGTATCACTGCTAGTGCTAAGGCTCAAGACTTGTTCAAGATCCTTGATACTTTTATATCCAAAAAGAATTTGAAGTGAACTAAGTGCTTTGGTGTCTGAACTGATGGTGCTTGTTCTATGTCTGGCTGTTATGGAGGATTGCAGGCACTTATTCGAAGCAAAGTCCCTGATGCACTCTGGACTCATTGCATTATTCACAGGGAAGCACTTGCATCAAAATATCTGAGTCCTACATTGAACCAGGTCTTAGAATATGTAGAATACGGCATGTATAGATCCTACATAATTGAATGTAGTAAACTTTATAAAAACTCGGCCGTTGAAAGCACGATTTTTCAAAAAAAAACTGTGAGGATATGGGATCCGAGCACGTCTTTGTTGTGCTACAGCACTTCGCGATGGCTCTCTTGTAGTAATGTTTTGTCTCGTACGTTTGAACTGTGATAGGAAATTTATATTTTTCTTGAAGAAGAAGACCACGGGTATACCGAAAATTTTGTGAATGAAGATTTTTTGGTGAAACTAGCATACTTATGTGATATTTTTGAAAAGATGAATGCTCTGAATCTCTCCCTGCAGGGATGCAACATGCACGTTTTTAAGTCGATTGAGAAAATTTCAGCTTTTATAAAAAAACTAAAACTATGGAAAAGAAAAATGAATGAAAACGGAGGCAAAGAATGTTTCCCGTTGTTGCAACAGTTTTTGACCTCCAGTGGAGTTGATTTCTCTTGAGGATGAAATCCATTTTTGAAGAACACTTATCACCTGGTTTGTGAAATATTTTCAAAATGATAATATTGATAAATTTGCGTGGATTCGAGATCCACTTAATGCCAGTGCTTCATCTGAATTTACTGCTGCAGAATTCTCAAATCTTGATTCCAAGATTTGAGAAAACGTGCGGTGATCAACAGGCTCATCCACCCCACTAATGATAATTAGTTGAATTACTTTTTTTTTTGTGATTTTAAATACGTGTTTTATTTATTTTTACCTAACCCTTTAATTAAAAACAATTATTTGCTATTTTGCAAAATGTACTCGTTAGAATTTGACATAGGGTGCCTTGGGAAAATCTGGATTCAGCAAGGGTGCTGAGAATTGAAAAAATTTGGGAACTACTACTCTAAGCTATTTTGCCAACTCTTTTGCAGTATGTCCTCTGAATTTCAAATCTTTATCTACCCTCCAGGTCCCTAGCATAATCAGTTTCTTGTAATCCAGTACCACCAGTGTGATACAAAGTATGTAATCTTTTCTTCATGGAGTGTGTTACCTTACATTTTATAACATTAAATTGACAACCATTATCATTTGTTCACACTGCCACTTATTTAAATCATCCTGCAGGATATCTACATTGCCTTTACTTACTATTGCCCTCCCCAGTTTTGCATCAGCAAACATCTTTCAAATCTTCTGCTGTACAAATTAATGGCTAGTCATCCTTGATTGCCTTAATTCCACTTCACCAACACGATCCTCTGATGTCTGACTACCAGCCTCATATCCATTCCCATTCACTCCAAGTTATGTAATAGTTTTCCCATGCAATATTCTGTGAAGTGCCTTTGCAGAGTCCAGCGGTATCATGAGGCCTTTCCTTTATTCTTTTCTGCTGTCATCTTATTATAAAATGTTAATAAATTACTAAGGCAGGACCTACCTTTCACAATGCCATGCTGTCCCCACCCTATAGAATATCATATTCCTATCCACTCATTCCTAAATTTAACCTTTAAAAAACTTTCTGAATACCTGCCACTCCACAGATACTAATTGGTTTGTAATTTGCTATTTCTGTCTTGGAGCCACCTTTATGTAATGGAACTTAATCCTGACCCGGAGTATGCAGCCTGATACTGCCTCTCTCAAAGAATCTAATGACTTCCCATGCACTAACGACATTAATTTCATCTAGCTTCTTATGTTGTGCACTGTTTAAGTTATTGTAATTGTTTCTGCAGGAATTTTTAAATTCATGGTAAACTGTCTACAAAGAGCTCATATTTTTGGATAATGCATTTTGTGTTATGTGTGAAAGCAGTTTTCTGTGTATGGACCATGAAGAATGCTATAGGGAGATGGAGATGGAGTTAGTGATTTATATATGGTAGATTTATTTCATTTATATACTTACTGTTATTTCTAATTTTCCCTCCTACTTCTTTTTCTTTACAGGAAGTATTCTCAACATTTGGAACGCCTTTTCTTTTAAAAATAAAACATGTGAGTAAAATATATTTTATAGTTTTTTTTATAAGTAGCTGTTAACATTTATTTTTCTATTGTGTATAAAAAAAAGTTTTTGACATAGAAAAAATAGTTTCGTCAATCAACTTAAACTGTACTTTATAAAAAATAAAAATAAAAATAAAGTGAAATGATAAGCATATCTGCCACTTAATTTTCCTGAATACAGAAACTTGTTCAAGGTATTTTATTATTATTTTATTTCTTTTAAAGATTGCTTCAGCTTTGTTATTACAACAATTCTCATCTTCCTCCTCCTATCATGGATCTATTCCCCAGTCCAGCACTTCATCAGTCTGCCTCTGTTTCACTGTCCTTTTGGTTTGTAGTTCATCTTTCTGGGTATTCTATCAAATGCCATTCCTTCTAGATGGTCTTTACATTGGGTTCTGTAATTTTTCTATGGTTACCATTATTGGTGTTTGGTTTAGTTCTTTCAGTATGTCTTCATTTCTCTTTTTGTCTAGTTTTATATAACCTGCTGTTCTTCTCATATATTTCATTTCTGCTGCAATGATTCTTTTATTATATCTTTCTCTATGGTTTGTGCTTTACTGCTATATAATAATGTCGGTTTTCATAAAATATTATACATTCATAGTGTGCTTTTTTTTGTTAACTATTGCTGGCCTTATTGTTTTGTTTATTATTCCATTTACTTTGGAGAATTTGTGAAATTTTGTTAGAAATATCTAAATTATTATTATTACATGATGCCTCCAAGGAATTCAAAGACTCATTGAGGGAGGACACCTACTTTCCACCTCCACCACTCTATCCACCAACTACAGCAAACCACATCATCTCCAAAAATGCCATCTACTGCCCACCAACACTAGTATTTTAACTCTATCTTATTTTATTTTCACTGTAACTTATAGCCTTAATAATTAAAATTCTTGACTAGGTAAATTATTTTGTCTATTGCTGTTTTAGTTCCATTGGGCATTTTTCCTTTGAATGACATAGTTTTAGTTTTTTCTTGAGAGATTGACATTATATTGTTTTATTATTAAATTCAGTTTATGTACAGCTTTTTGTAGAGTGTCCTCAGTTGTTCTAAATATCACTTGGCCATCTGCATAGGGTAAGTTATCTAAGAAAAATTATTTTCTGTATGAATTCCTTCTTTGTTGGTTAACCTCCATTCTTTGATTATTTTATTCATATACAGGGTGTTCGGGATAAATTTGACATATTTATAATTAATTATATTTTTCCGTAAGTTACATGTATTAACACACACTTCTCTTCATTTAAAAGTTTGGACCCTTCTTCATTCATATACAAGATGTCAGAAAGGATGGATAGCTGGAACCCACCTGAATCATGGAAGAGAATAACTTGTATCATGATGATTCGTGCCCGCCATCAAAATAAGGATATTACGACTGCTGCCCAATGCTCCCTGAATACAGTAAAAACAATCGGGCATGAACTAGAGACTTGCAATGGTGACTACGAGGATGTAGCAAGAAGAAAGATCCCTAGCAGACGATCTGATTGCGTTCGTACAGCAGAATTCCTCGCAAATCTGCAGGAACAGGTGTTGAAGAACCCTGGCATTGGAATTCGGGCTTTGTTCGTGGAGTTGCTAACTGTAGTCAAGCCCTGGATAACAAGGGTAGCCAATGGTAGGCCGTATGTATGGCAGCAGGATTCGGCCCCTTGCCACACCTCTGGGAAAAGTCAAAAATGGTTGTCTGAAAATTTCTACGACTTCACCAGTCCAAATGTTTGGCCTCCAAACTCCCCAGACCTTAACCCCATGGATTATTTTGTATGGGGCGCAGTTGAAAAAGACACCAATCGCACTTCCAGTAATACAAAAGCCCAGTTAATGGATAAAATTAAAACAGTTTTTGCGGCCCTTCCCAGGGAGACTGTAGCATCAGCTTGTTCGAGGTTCCGAAGCAGAATTGAAGCTGTGATCGATGCTAATGGTGGTTATTTTGAGTAAATCTTGTTGATAGTATTGTAATTAACTCTGCCTGTAATGTTTTTTTGTCAATTCATTAAATTTAATAGATACAAAGAAGATTTTCTTTTTCCTTACGAAACTGTCAAATTTATCCCGAACACCCTGTATATTCCAAATAATATTGGAGAAAGAGGGCATCCTTGTTTAAGACATCCTGTTACTTCATATATTTTGGTTCTATTCTCACCTCTTTTTATAGGCAAGTAGTTTTAGTATATTAAAGAGTGTATCTTATCAAAAGTTTTTTTATAATCTGTGCATGCTAGATGCATTTCTGAGTTGAATTCTCTTTTTTTTTTTTCTCAAGTAGTAGGTTGTGTTTGGTCTGAGTCTGAATATAAGGTCTATGCTGCATCTTCCTTATCTAAAACCATTGTGTTCTTCAGTATTTTGGCATATATCTTATAACATGTTTAATGAACTTATTCCTCTGTAGTTGTCACTGTTGTTCTTTACTTTTTTAAGTTGGGAATCATAGTTGCATGGTTCTAGTGTTATATATTGTGTATTAAAGTAAGAAATTCTTGTTGAAATTTATTTCCTACATATTTTATAAGTTCTGTTGAGATTTTACAAAAACAATTAATGTAACATGCACACAAATATCATACAATACTAATGAGGACATCACATTGGAGGCTTAATGGATTTTTTACAACACTCAAAAAGAATTAAAATAGAATTTAATACTTCCTATATTTCGGCCTAGTCACTAGGACATCTACGGGGATTACAAAAACAATTAATGTAACATGCACACAAATATCATACAATACTAATGAGGACATCATGTATTGTATGATATTTGGGTGCATGTTACATTAATTGTTTTTGTAATCCCCGTGAATGTCCTAGTGACTAGGACGAAATATAGGAAGTATTAAATTGTATTTTAATTCTTTTTTGAGTGTTGTAAAAAATCCATTTAGCCTCCAACATGATGTCCTAAAGTGAATACAATCGTAAAATGAACATTATCCTCCGCGATCACGCTACCTACATCCCGCTAGAACACGACCCCACAAAAACACATTAAGAAATTAAAAATCTTACCTAAAAAAGTATCTTCCTGACGTCACGAAAAAACTTAAACCTTTCTACTCCCCCCCCCCCCCCACGAATATACAGTTTACCAAAATTTCGCAAACCCAATTCCCCACTCAGGCCTATAGTAGATGCCACCAATGCACCTTGCTACAGACTGTCTAAACAGCTGCCCAACTCTCTGACCCTCACCAGAAGGTCCACTTTCTATATAAAAAACTCGACCCACTTTAAAGCCCTCACAGAAAATTTAACCTTGAATAATGCAGACATATTGGTAAGCTTTGATATATCCTCTTGGTTTACCAATATTCCCTTAACTGACACCTTATCTCTCTTAGAAAACGTTTTTCCCTCTGACTTCTTAGATCTCTTTTCCTTTGCCATTAACTCTGCGTATTTCTCTTGGAAGAACGAAATCTACAAGCAGATAGAGGGAACCGCCATGGGTCCCCCCCCCCCTGCCAATTTCTATATGGAAGATTTCGAAAAATGAGCCATAGACTCAGTCCCACTCAAACTTTCTATCTGGCTAAGATATGTAGATGATGTGTTCTCTATTTGGCCTCATGGCCCAGACACGTTAGACTCCTTCCTCAGTCATCTCAGTAGCCTACACCAAGAATCCAGTTTACTATGGAAAAGGAAAAGAACAATTGTTTACCCTTCCTAGCCACCTTAGTCACATGCCAGCCTAATGATACACTTGCCTTCACTGTATACAGAAAACCCACACACACAGGCAGATACATTCACAAACTCTCCCACCACCACCACCCCTCTCAACAATATGGCATTATTAAAACTCTTACCAAGAGAGCCCACAATCTTTGTTCTAGTGGAACTGCCCTCACTACTGAGCTTAACCGCATACACAGCAGCTTTCCTCTCCAATGGCTACAGCGATCACAGTATCAAAAAAATAATCAACTCCTCCCCCATTCCCCGTCCTTCTCGTCAACAAGATTTTAAAAATGCCATCACCATACCCTACATCCATGGCACATCCGAAAAAATAGCCAAGATTCTAAAAAAGTACAACCTACACATAGCATATAAGCCCCACCGCAAACTTGCTACCCTTATCCATTCTACGAAACATCAGCTCCCTCCTCTCTCTCTCTGCCTGGAGTTTACAAAGTACCCTGTTCCTGTAAGCTGGCAGACAGGCAGATCAGCATCCATCCACCTGGAGGAACACAAGTCTTACATCTGTAAACACAACTATGGCCATTCAGGCTTGGCTGACCATGTTTTGGACACCACCCACAGGGTTATCATGGAAGAAAACCACCATGCTCCACCACAGCAAATTCAAGAAAGAGAGACTTTTCTTAGAAGCAGCAGCAGCTCTCAGAAACCGACCAAATCTTAATAAATACGGTTGCATTAAGCTTCCGAAGATTTGGGAAACACTCATCACCAGAGATCCCACCTTACATTCCAGGCCACCTACTACTGCCCTTAGAGGGCGCTCTACCTAGATAGGACTTTAGTGTCACCCACGTGGTTGGGCTTAGTATTGTTTGTTATTTGTGTATATGTTACATTAATTGTTTTTGTAATCCCCGTAGATGTCCTAGTGACTAGGACGAAATATAGGAAGTATTAAATTCTATTTTAATTCTTTTTGAGTGTTGTAAAAAATCCATTAAGCCTCCAACATGATGTCCTCACATCACTTAAGCCTCTACACACAAATTAATGAATTAAAGGCATGGATGGAGGGTTGCCAGCCTGTTTGGCCAATTGGTTTAGCATATCTGCTCTCCAGCCGGTGTGGGCATGGATGTTTGTGATTGTGAAAATAGTAATGGTGGGCAGTAGATGCCTTTTGCGTAGTTGCTGTTCATTGTGGCTAGTGGATTGAGTGGTGGAGACAGAGTTATAGAATAGATGCCCTCCCTCGATGAGCCTTTAGACTCCCTGGAGGTGTTACATAATAGTAATAATAATAACACTCAGGCAGAACTTTCCAGTCACCCCAAAAAACTCATCCACATTAATCTGGGAATAACACTTAGTAATTTATATCTCTATCCTAACCCCATCTCTCCCTTCTCCCCCCTATTCACTATACTCTGCAAATTGCATTTCTTCAATATTTCTTGTGTATATTAAATTAGTGAGTCAGATAGGTGATGTCATTCTAGACATGTAAACAACCTTAATTTTCATCTTTGAACCATTTCTAATATCTCATCCTTTAGAAAACTATCATCATCAAATTCCTGATATGCTCCCTCATGGGGATACAGGATACTATGATAGTACTACATAAAAAAGTTACATCATTTCCTTTGATTTGCCTGTTTAAGAAGAATCTTGCAACAGCTCAAGTCCCAAAAGATTGGAAGGAATTGAAATTATTCCATTACACAAAAGTGTTGATAACGCTAATGCTACAAATTACAAGCCAATCTGTATATTATATCTGGAGTATGGTTAAGGTGTTGGAGAGAGCTGAGATAGAGAAGTGGATTAATAACGGCATTCTCTGTGATTGTTAAAGGGATGTCATATTTTGCCAAATTTCTTATGTATTGAACAGGAAAGAAGGAAAGACAGTGGTATACTGTGAGAAGGAAAGTGAAGAAACTTGAACTACTACTATTCATATAAAATTTAGCTGCTTATTATTTATTAAATTCTATCATTGATTATGCCATTTGTAAAAATAGACTGCCAGTGGTATCAAATTTCTATACTGAAATCTAAGCACACATATATTTTACTATGGGTTAAAATTACGACATGTTAATTACATCCCATGTTAAAATTACATGAATCACTCTCTGTAATTTTAACATGGGAAGTGGAAACTTATGTAAGAGCTTTAAAAAGTGATATGTTGATCTATAAAAGCAAGTGACTGTGACAGATTGAGAAGGCAAGTTGAAACAATGCCTTTGCATGAAAAACAGCATGAAGTGTAAGTTGGAACTAGTGAAATCCCATTGATGAAAAATTCGTTTGTCACATTTTCCAAATGTAAAGCATATCAATGAAAGTTTGAATAATGAAACATTTAGTACTACATCGTATATAAAAATCATAGACACACTATTAGTTTTCTTCCCGCTTTCAAGATTTTGCGACTTTAGAACCTGTTGTTAGATTTTTCCTAAATCCATTTAACGTTACTGAAGATGATGTACCCTAAAATTTCCAATTACTTTGAGCTAAGTAATACAGAAGACTTTGACATGGAAATAATTAATTTATAAAACAACATAATTTTAAAAGCTCATCATGATGACAAAATGTTCTGGAAGTTAGTAGATAGAAATACTTTTCCTATTCTGAGGAAATGCTAGCTAAAAATTTATTCATATTGTGCAACTACATACAACTACGAGACCCTGTTTTCAAATATGGCATATTTGAAATCAAAATATCGATCTCAACTTACAGACTCACATTTGGATAATTGTTTAAGAGTAGGTACTTCAAACTATATGCTTGATTATAAAAAATTAGCAGATGATGTACAAGGCCAGGTTTCTCTTTAAATCCTATTGAATTTATATTTTTTGTATTCAATTATTATTTTATTTTTTATGGTGTTTTATATTCATTCATATATGACAAAAATATGTTGCAAAAGCGAGTTAAATAAAATAATGTTAAAGTTTGAAATCTCATTTTTTCTTAAAAACAACTAATCATAGAAAGGAGATGTTGATAACAACAGAACAGACAACTCAGGTCTAGCCCATCATTTCGTGATTACTATTCTCCTTTGGAGAATCTTCTGCGGAACCATAAAGTAGAAATAAATTTCGTTGTCCATTTCTCCATATTGAAATTTGCCAATTGCCTTCCAATGAAGTTGATATTTGTGTTTGGTGTTGAATGCTATCGCTTGATCATGATTTCCTAAATATAATATCCTGTATTTCTTATTTGGTTAGATCTCAACTGTTTTGGTCTTCTTTGCCTCACTAATTCCAATTGTCTCCATGTGAACCTCTTCTAGTTCATCTGTCAACTTGATTTCCTTGCCTCTGAATACCTTAAGTTAATGATGCGTATCTTCAGTTCTTCCAACATGATTGTTTGAGGATTGACAGTTCACCCTTATTCTGCAACAAAAATGGTGCAGGGGGGGGGGGGGTTTTGCTGGTTGAAATTTCATGTTGTGCCATCATGTTTGTTTCTTGTTAACAAAATAAACAGTCACAAATGATTTGGTATTAATTCCAGACAGCAGCAGTTATTTATAAGAACTGAACTTGGTTTACATAGGATAATATATTACGTGAAAATTTATGTTCATTTCATGCGATATTTTAGTTGTGAATTTGTTGTCACCATGCTAAAATGTTTTGTTGCATTACTTAATTTAAGGGTAGTGTATTATTAATTAATAAATTGGTGGTTTTTCTTTTTATAGAGAGAACTATTTTCACGTGTAAAGGAAAAAATTCAAAAGAAACTTGATATTCCAGATAAAGAGTTTGAGAAGGTAATGATTTATGAAGTAATAAAATCTCTATACATATGTTGGGGATACATTTATCTCAACTCTCAGTTTATGAATATATAAATAAAAGTGTTATATAAAAGTATTGTACTATATTTGAATACAGTGTAACCTTGCACTGTGATGAAATTATGTAGGGTGGAGGTGAACTGATTATTTCCAGAAACATTTCCCTTGGCTTTATTCTCCAGATTTAATTTCCTCAGAAGTATCAACATTAGTTTTAAGCATTAAACAAATATATGATGACTAAAGTAAAATCCCTTGACAGCTTTTCATTTGATATTTAGTATTACTTTATAAAATTAAATAACAGATTTTAAAATGGAGGATATTATGGATCCATCCATATTTATAGAAACTTAAGTTCATTCTATATTGGGCTATAAAAACATGGATGGATCCATAATATCCTCCCTTTCAGCTCTATACTTCTGTAATTAATTAATATATTTTATATAAATTTTTGCATATGACATTAAAGTAGCTCACATTCTAGAAAACAGTTTTAATAAATTTGGCACTATTTATGAACTTTTGAAAAGTCAAAAGGGCACTTTATCACGCACTTCATATGATAAAGGCCCTCAGTGTGATAGAGTATGTGGTTTGTCTTTAGATCTATAAATCTGGATTGCTAATGAAAACATTAGAGTAAGGGCAGGTAGTTATTTGATTAGTTTTCTGTTGTGCTATGGATTTTTGGATGTTAGCTGTTTTTACATACAATAAAAATGTGTCTAATATATCTGGATCATGGAACTAAATAGTAAATAAATACATCATCTTCAGCAGACAGACCTTTGGTTTTAGTAAATCTTTGTAGAGTGCTTGATTCTCTAAGTGTTCTATATATGAATTGGCTTAAGGGATATGAGATAAACCCTTATTTTGTTTTTGTATCTTTTTTCCCTTTACATGTGAAATATGCACATAAATTTGAATAATTCAGCTATGTCTGGAAAGTAGGTGGGGTGGTAATATGGGTGTTTATCAAATCAAGAGTCTCTCTCAGATATTACTTTGCCATTTACTAATATAAATGGTGAAGCAATATCAAAACTAATCATGATGACTGAATTTTTTAGGACGCATTAATGCATTTTAACAGCCAGTAATCAAAAATCCACTACATCGTAAAAAATAAAGAAAGAATGAAATAATTGTCTGTCCTTCCCAGACACATTAGTCACATTCCTTTCAAATGGTTCATTATCTTTTTCTATTTATACACACTGGAAGGTGTTGACACAGTACAATACCACCACAGGCCATCACACCATCATCCAGCCCAACAGTACAGTTGCATGAAACACTAGCATACACAGAAAGAGTGCTGTTTGTTCAATTGATGCTGCTCTTGCCACAAAACTCGCCTCCAAAAATAGATAAATTACTAAGTGCCATTTCTACCCCCCCCCCCCCAAAAAAAAAAAAAAGAAAAGAAAAGAAATAAAATACAGAAGTCTACTTCTGTATCAGGGCTCATCTGAAAAGATAGGTCATAATGCCTTCATAAATATAAGCTCCACACAACGTTATCCAGAGTAGTACTTGCTAATTCACCTGAAGACAAACTCTGATCTTTATCATCTGGGAGTGTGTGAAATGTCCTGTACTTATGAAGTGGCTTACTATGGATAGGCAGGAAGATCCATTGATAATAATTTCAAGGAAGAACATAAGAAATCCATTTGCAATCATGAAGGCAAGTTGGGACTGGCAGACCATACTTTAGAAACTCCTTCACACAGGATGATTAGATTTAAGAAAACCAACGTGTGCTACACATGTCATATTAGAGAAGTCAGAGAAATTGTTTTTAGAATCAGCAGTTGCTATGAAACATTCTTTTAACTTCGACAGGTATGGCTACATTAAATTATCAAAAATCTTTGAAATTAACATTTTAAGATCAGCTTAATATTCGTAAACTCATCTAACAGTAGATGGTGCTAAATTAGGACTTTAGTTCTGTGTGTGTGTTCATTTTAAAGTTATCCCATTATAACTGATTGTTAGTGTTTGTGTAGTGTGATATCATCTGTGCTCTGGTGATAGTTATAAATCCAGTGAAATATCTGCTAAACATAGTCATTCAAACCAACTGATATATATTAGCATCTTATTTTTAGTTACATACTTCCCAATCTTCTTAATTGACATTTTATATTAATGATGCTTTTGACATGGTACACCAATTTAATAATTTGCTTTCATGTCTAGTCTTTTCATACTTAAGACAATGGATAGGTCATCTTCAGTTCTTGAACTGTACAAGGAAATCCAAAATAGAAATAACTACATCAATGCTAATTCATTCTCCTGTCCATAAATGGGATGACCATCAAAACTTAAATCCAATTTTTAAGGTCAAGTATTTGTATAGTATTTCTATCTTTACAAGAACCGTCAGTTCTTATATTGCATTTATAACATCTCATTTTTGGCTTATATGTTCTAGACCAGGGGTCAGCAAACTTTTGAGACAGAAGAGCCAAACCTGTCCCTCACAACAATTTAAAAATTATTCGAGAGCCATCAATATATTTTTACAAATAAGGAAAATTTAAAGTAATATTATAGTACATTTATAGCAATATATAACAAGTTATAATATTAATTATATCTTTATTAAATGAAGAAAAAAATCACACAAAAAATTGCTCTCATTGGTTTTAATCAGTGTGAACAATGAGCTTGCATTTCCTTAGAAAGTTTCTGTATGTGCGGTTTGTAATTAGTCTTTTTTAATTTAAGGCACGATTCCAAGTTGGCATCAGTAATTTGGTTCCTCAATTTATATTTAATGAAATTCATGTTAGAAAACGATTGCTCACATAAATATGTAGACCCGAAGATACTGAGAACACCAAACGCAAATTTTTTCAACTCATGATATGAGTCCGAAGACTATTCCAAGTATTGAAAATCATTGAGTCTGCCTTCTGTAGTTCTTTTATAGCAGTCTGCGTGCGCTGTGAAATCAGATTGCATTTTTCTTTTTCCAGTTCTTCTATTTTAGTACCAAGACGTACTAATTTTGAGCTCCATAAGTCTTTGCTCGTCAAGTCCAGCAATTGTATTTCAAAATTAGCTATGTCAATATCAAATGGAGAAAAATTTAATTCCTTCACATTGGCATTGAGAGGATTTGTAATAAATGCTAGAGTCGCTTTATTATTTCTGAATTCCTGAAACCTTTGAAAAAAAGATTCTCTCATGTTTAAAACTGCTGTCTTGAAATAATCTTTGTTAATGAGGGCATTGTTTTCGTGGCGATATTGAGAGAAGTTTGGGAAATGAACTAAATTTCCCCTGTCTAAATCTTCAGCAAACAGAATTAATTTCTTTTCAAATGAAATAACTTTCTCTAGCATTGAAAAAGCAGTATTTCCCTTGCCTTGTAATTTACGATTGAGCTGATTCAGTTATGATGTAACGTCCACCATAAAGTACAATTTTTACAACCACTGATCTTCTGTTAATTCTGGATATTGAACATCCTTGTTGTTGAGGAATAGTTTGATTTGTACTGGAGAAGATCTGAATACTCGCTGTCCATTTCACTTAGCAACTCTTTAAATTGTCTATGGTTAAGTCCCCTTGCTACAATGGTGTTGGTAATCTTAATTACCAATTCCATAATTTTACCAATTTCTTCTGTAAATGTTTGTGCACAAAGTACTTCCTGGTGGAGTATACAATGGAAAGTAATCACTTCATGATTAATTTTTCCTTTTAAAATTGAAACAAAACCCTTTTCACTCCCGTCATACTTTTTGCACCATCGGTTGCAATTGACACAATTTTATTGAGTGGGATATGATTTTTTTCAATGCATTCAAGAGTGGCATTTGCTATGTCCTCTCCATGCATTTAGCCTTTGAGTGGCAATAATCCCAGAAGTTCTTCTCTCGGACCCTCAGGTGATACATACCACACAAAAAGGATAACTGGGGCTGTGTCCTTGATGTCACAAGACTCATCTACCCCAATTGATAAAGCTGAAGCTAATTTAACATCTTCGACTTGTTGGTTGGTCACATTTGAGGACATTGTGACTGTCCTATCTGCTACTGTTTTGGCAGATAACGGTATGCTTTTAATTTTATTTAAAATCTCTGCTTTGTTTTTGAAATCCCGAAAAAGTTTTTCAGATGCATTAACAAAACAACATTTTATGTATTCACCATCTGTGAATGGTTTTCCTCTCTTAGCGATCTCCTGACTCACTACAAAGCTTGCAATATTAACATCATCGGCAGACTCTCTCCAATAATTAAATACAGAACTTGATTTTTCAACATTTTTCTGAAGTTCTTCAACTGCTCTCTTTCTCGTGTCACCAACAGGAAATTTTCTGACAAATGTGGCATGTTTTGTCGTGAAGTGTCTCTCCAAATTTGACTTTTTGTTGTGTGCCAGTTTTTCTTGGCAAATAAGACAGGTTGGAAGGCCATCTGAGTTCGAGATAAACGTGAAAGATTTAGTTTTAAAGCCACGATGCTCATCTGTTGTTTTTCTTAGTTTTTTCTTCGTAGTCATGTTGAAAAGCACCCTAAACAATATATTTTATTTAATATGTTATATAAATACATTATATAAAAAGAACTAAATGATTATTCAAAATAATAAATGACAATAATTCGAAAAATAATAAAAATAAATCTCGCCAGTAGCACGTTTTATTGTAACAGTTGCACGTGAAATAAAACACGGCAATCCCATAATTAGTGTGCCTAATGCGTTCTTTAAAACAGGTGCATTAATCGGGTATAAGCACTAATCGAATATAATAATCTATGGAAAAAAGTATAATTCGTTCCTCAAATGTCTTTTTTTACCCTTGATTTTTTTATAAAAGAATTAGGGTATGTCTCAGGGCCTAGTTAAAGGAAAACTATGAAGCTGAGAGACAATAAAACATATTCAAAATATAAATCTATTATTCTGGTTGGCATTCTGTTTCTTTTTTTTCCAAACAACTGCCTCTTCTGCAAATTTTCCTGCTTCTCTCTTCACAAGGGCCAGTCTCTAAGCATTGCTACTTAAAAGTTTGTAGGAACTTTTAAGTAGCAATGCACTTAAATGGTTGCACCATTTAAGTGCATTGCTACTTAAAGGTTGCACGAAAATATTTTAAATTTGTTTCTGTGAAATCTCTTTGGGCTTGTCAGTAATTAAATTTTCTTCATATTCTTCAGGATCTTCCCGCTGTGCATCTAAATTTTGCAGGTCGGAATCACTCAGTTTCTCAGAATGAGATTTAATTAACTTCGATTCATTTGAAAAGCCTCTAAAATCATTTGTACAATGTGGAAGAATGTGCTTCCAAATGGATCGCATATTGCTAGCAGTAATTTCATTCGACTTTGCGACTTTATAACCAGGCTGAGATTTCTCTGATTTGGCCAGAAAAGTCTTGGAAGGCATTGGCTTCTAAAAAAGAAGACCAGTTTCATCGACATTATATATTTGTTGGTCACAATAACCCTCTTCTTATACAATTTTCTTCAAATCTCTGGATAATTTGCGGCCACCTCCTTATCGGCACTTGCAGCTTCGCCTGTGATTAGAACATTATGTAGACTATTTCTCAAACCACCCAGCACTAACGTGGAATTGTAGATAGGAAGTTAATAATGATGTAAATTTTTCATGTAGTACTATCATATCCTGTACGCCCTTTGAGGGTATGTGGCAGGAATTTGATGATGATGATAAAAAATGTATAGATAGAAAATTTTTAAAATCTGTAACATTTATTTTTAAGATGTATATAGGTGCACTAATTGAATTTTAGAGGCGCACTAATCGAATTTCGGTATCGAAAAATTCACTAATCGCCCTAATCGAAAACGCACTAGTTGCAGACGCATTAATCGAGGGATTACTGTATATATGTATATATATATATATCAGTCGTGTGTTCATTTCGGTTGGGTGTGCTGTCATGTGGATTATGAAACTCGCACTACAAATTTCATGTTAATTTTACCATATGCATCGCCGTGCGTGAGCTGAAAATTTTCCACTGCGGGGAAGCTTGGAGACAAATAATTACATCAATAAACGTCTTTTAGCTTTTTTTGATGTAATTGTTTCTTCGTGTAAACTATAAATACATTGTGGTCATTTGGCATTGATTTTAATGATCTTTAATTCTTGGAAGAAAAAAAGGTATTCAGAATTAATAGATTTCAGCACAATTTCATATTAAAAAAAATTGACCGGCATATTTTATTCAAATGCAATTAATTGATTAATCCTAAATTAAATTATTTCAGTTTAAAAGCCAAAAAAAAATCATAAAACTAAGAAGTAAAATAATATTAAATTACATTAATTACACTTACCATTTAAAAATGTATTTTTTTTTTTAAATTTGTTTCACTATATTACGATTCACACTTCACTCTGTAATGCACACACAGGACAAACTAACTGGTCGTTCTCCACAAATCAGAAAAAGATGAACCAAAAAGAGGAACATGTTTTATTGCTGCAGTAAAACAGCATATCTTGCAGACTACTCAAAGAAGAAGAAACAGGTATAGCCATCACCTCTCATCATAATTGGCCCAATGCAATTAATTACAGGACAACTTTGAATACTTCTGCATAGAGTGGGGGAACAATCTGTTTTAGGATTTATTAGAAAACAAGAATGAAGGAGAATGCTATATTTGATTGGTATATTTGAAATACTGAAAGATGAAAATATGTGAACCATCATTTATAACACATGTAAGAATAGGAAAAAATAAGTGTGAGTAGAAACACTTTCATTAATGGTAAAGGATAATTATCATTTGTGATATGTGTGTCCTATAATTTGCTGGGTAGAGCGAATAGCACGATCCTATAAATTCTAAACATGAATAAGTGAATTTATGATGGCATAATTAAAAAAAAAACTTATGAAGAGAGTGAGAGAGAGAGTATTGCAGGAACAAATACGGTGGATGGAGCAGCAAGTGATCTCTTAAAATTTGTTGCATATGTTATGTGTATTTCTCTGGTTTGTCTATATTTGGCTGTGTTTTAAGAAATTTCTTTTGTTTGCTGAGACTCAGTATACGTAACATCCGATCATTATCCGGAATTATTAATTAACTTTAATTAATACAAAATAAATTGCAGAATTTTATTGAGACAAGTTTAAAAAAGAACATAGAATAAACATAGAGTTCATAAAAATGAACTCATAATTTGACATACACATTGTCGTATACAAATCAATATCAACCTGTTATCAATTTATTAATATCAATATATCAATTTATTAATGAGATTTTTGCTGTTGTACATTAGATCCCAAATGCTTATATCAGGTTCATATTTTGTCACTTTTACTAATACACATGTGGAACTAGATTCATCAGTCATTCTATTTCTTAAACTGTCTTTTATAAATGTTGTATTTTAGCTTGACAATTATTCATAAGACTATTACACTTTTTTTATATAATCTTTGTCAAGTAGCTTTATTTTGTCCTCCTACATGTTGCGCCAATTTTTCTATTGGCATCCTCAGGGAATACAAGCTAGTAAGCTAAAATGAAGGTTACAGACTAGGTTATAACTGATGGTTCTAATTCATACAAAAAATTGGTATTGTGCATGACAATGTGCGTGTCTCGTTAATGTGATTTATTCGTTATGGCTCATGATGTAATTGTTATGAAAGTTCATTTCTTTGATGTTTAATGATCTGATAAAAGTTTTCCAAATTTCTGGTAAAATTAGACCTTGATTCTTGTTTAGGTTTTCAGTTTTACGGGCGACTGTAGCTGCTTCTTTAAAGGTTCTTGAATGATAGTTATCTTCTGTGTATGGCATAAGGCTCTTATCCCACTCAATGTGATGGTTAGTAGAGGCAAAGTGGCATGAAAGGCTTGAAATGTCTTGTCTGTTATTTCTGACATATCCTATGTGTTCTTTCTTTCTCGTTTCAAAGCTTTTAAAGGTCTGACCTACGTAACTAATTCCACATGAGCAAGGTATATTATATACTCCAGAATACTTGTAGAATGAGTAAGGATCTTTTGGTGATCTTAAAAATTTCCGAATAGTGTTGATTGATTTGAATGCCACTCTGATCTTATGTGGTTTTAAAAGGTTAGCTAATTTTTTGGAAATGTTGCTGACAAAAGGAATCGTAATTGTATTGATGTATTGGACGTCATCACGTTGTCGATGTGGTATATCAGTAAAGAGAATCTTGTTATATAGTCTTTTTGGGTAACTATTTAAAGAATTGTTTAATACTATTATGATTATGGCATAATCATAAGAGTATTAACACACCTATGTATATGGTGTAGCATGTTGACAAATATAAAAGTATGCATTTAAATTAGTTATCAATCAAGGACTAATGCTAAAATATTGTAGTTTTCTCAGGCCAACATCATTAAATTAACTTGTGGTAAGTTTCATTGACATATCCCATTCTGATCACCAAAAATTTATATTATTCAGTATAAAATTATTGATTATTGTATTATTAAATTGGTTTTAATGATGTTGGCTTGAAAGAAGAAAAAAAAACGGTAGTGAGAAAAATATTTATGCATTGTAACTCACCATAGAAGTCAGCGGAGCAGGAGAAGCAGCAGAAGGATTTCGACTTGTCAGCGAATGCTTACCATCGAATATAACTTGCCCTCGCGTATAACTGGCACCCCTGATTTCACTTGACGAAAAAAGACATTAAAAGGTTTTGCATATATATATATACCTCCCACACATAAAACAACATGCCCTCCCCCAACAACCATTATATACTTTAGATGCAAGAAAAAAAAGTTTTATTGTATCCCTGAACAAGGTACAGAGGCTTTTGCAGTCTGTGTAATATATTTCTCAACAAATAGTGCAATTAGAGACAGCTGGAATAAAAACGGTGTAACTAATGAATCACATGTACCCTGTATAGGCAAGCAAAACCATATGTTGCACTGGAAACACAGTATCTAACTAAAATTATTGTCCAATTTTTCAATTACATGAAATAAGTGTTTGTTTGACTGCATTTGAAATTCTCAATGTCATTATCACAAAGGCTAACTTCAAATAAAATTCTACCACGAATTGAAACATGGCATATAATGCTTATGAGAGTTTCCCTTCCAGCTCAAATGCAAACAAGGCAATAAAAATCAACCAAGGGTTGAAACTTTGTATGAGTTGAACCCACCGGTAATGAGAAGTTCTGTCGGAACGATAAACGACACCCCGTCGTGAATGTCTTAAAACTAAGAAATATATAGTGAATGGTGTTATGACAGTTTTAGATGTTATGGAATTCAGTTGAAGAGAATTAGCATTTCAACTCAAAAATTGTCGGTTCCATTTGTCTTTGGGTCGCGTGATCTTTTGTTAATACCACACCAATCAAATTCATGTCTTCATAGCTGTTCCCTCCTGTAAAACAAAATTTAACTTGTACGTATTGTAACAATTAAAAAAAAAAGTGAAATAATTTATAAGCGTATAAAGGGATATCATATGTACGTTGTTGATGTGCCAGCAAAATTCTCGGGCATGCCACAGGTTCGCCACCACTGCTCTATAGCAGTGTTTCTCAACCTGTGGTCAGCGGACCACAGGTGGTCCACAGGCAGACTTAAATTAACCAAATAAATCTATATATTTTAATTCCAAACAAAACAAATTAAAATTGAATAAGTAAGTAAAAATTATATATTACATTCCTTGCTCCTGTGGTCTCGCCTACATCGGACAAACTTCACGGAGTTTGAAGATCAGACAGAGAGAGCACGTTGGTGATGTAAACCACAACAGAAGTATTTCTTACGGCTTAGCACATCATTTCTGTATATACGTCTAACCACATGATAGAGTGGCAAAATAGCTCCATGCCATATTTAACCGACGATTATAGACATCGTTTATTCAAGGAAGCCGCAGTAGTGTTAAAAACTGGCAGAAATCTCAACAGAAACCAGGGTACTATTCTTAACAGTTCATGGAAAAACCTCATCCTCTCTCTCTAAATCCATGTGAACTACAACTAGCTAGTAATCACATTATGCGTTTACAACAAACACGTGTGCGTGATAATGATTAAGAACAATAAGTCCACTCAGTCTCTGTCACGTGAACGTGCAACCTTAGCTACTAGAGTGTTTACAATGTTTTTAATGTTCCTTTCAATTTGCATTTACTAGTATTTTTTATACTTTTCCGTCAACGGCTTGAAAAAGGTAGCGAAATTGGTAGGCAAAGAATGTTAAAATATTTGTATATGGTCAGTATTAAACAATGAGTTTTTTATGCTCAAGTAAAAATTATTAAAATAAAATGAATACTTAAAAAAATAAAAATAGCGGCAGAATGTTCATTCCATGAACATTCTGCTGCTGTTTTTATTTGTAGTGGCAGAATGACAAGTAATAAAAGAGGGGTGAAATGAACAACAATATGATTTTTTTGCTTTAACCCTTCCTTGCTGTTTTGTCAGATTCGAAGTGAATACTGTTATCCACATGACCGCATTTCAACCAATTGCTTGTTGTTTATTGATTTTTATTGTTGAAGGTTTTCCTCCTTCAACCAAGGCTCGATATATCTTCAGAAGTGCTAAGTAATATTTGAACAAAGTGTGTTGTGAGTTAACCCAAGTATTTATATATTTTTCAGAAATCGCGAGACTGAAAGATAAAAGCATGCCATCAGTTGAGTTGAATTGCTAACACACGTGCGATCACTTATTAGTTACTTTGTTGCTCTGCAAATGACCTCAGATGTCGAGGCACCCTAAAACCTAATCCTAATTAGTCACTTTCTTTGGCTGCCATGCCTACCATGTGCTCAACCATCCTCTCCACTCCCTCTGTATAATCTTTAAAAATTTTATAAATGAAACTATGATAGTTGTATTTTTATTTTCAATTTTACTTCAGAGCCACATGTATGTACCCAAAGAGTGGCATGTGGCTTGCGAGCCGCAGTTTGCCGACCCCTGTTCTAGTCATATAATTGTCATAATTTTGTTTTGTGTATACAATACCACCACAACAAATGACCCAATTGAAACCAAAATGGAAGTAATTCAAGCAGATTTTAATAGCTGCTAAGCAGAAGCAGATTAAGCTGGCTCGTGGGTCCCTTGTAAAATTTTCCCCTTAAAAAAGTGTCTATATATATGTATATGCTGCAAAGAGAACTATGACTTCACTATGACAAAACATTAAACACATAATATGTGAATTAATATTTTTTTTTTCTTTTCAAAACATTGGAATAAATTTTTCTTTATAACATCAGCCATAAAATATACAGAAAAATGAAAATTACAACAAAATAATAAAATAATTTAAGAAAAAAAAAAAGAAAGAAATATATTGGAGTAAAAAGTTAAATAAATTTTTTTCTAGTAAATTCATCAATTATTTTTGAAGTATCAATGTTATTTAATACTTCTTGTTCCATATACAACAGTACCATACGGTTTAACCTTTCTTCTGACATATTACTTCTTAGGTAGCTTTTTACCCTTTTTAAGACAATGGAACATATTTCTTCCAATGAATTGAAAATAGGAATAGTCAAAAAATTTTTTTTAATTTCTACATTTGGAGAGTTGATGACATTTCAGCCTGGTATACTTGTATGGTAGTATTGAATTTTCTTTATCTTCTTTGAAACATAGTAGAAACTGTTCCAGTTCATTATCAAACTGCATCAATATCTGTATCGTTCTTATAGATCTCTCTTAATTTTTCCACATAGTTCCTTTTTTCTGGATTAGGCAAGCTTAAATCAAAGAATATTTAAAATTTTTCATATTTTCTTTTTTACTAGCAATTTCTGCTATCATACTGTCACAAATAACATTAAAATAATTAAAAATGCAATTTTCTTGTGATGAAAACAAATGCTTTTCTTCATTACTTTCATCAAAAAAATATTTCCTTTTTTGTGGCCTACGTATTTGATCCTGTTCATCAAAAGTTAAAGATGTCATATTAATTACTTCTTTTTCTACATTTAAAAATTTCATCACAGAATTGTTTAATGAAATTTTCTAACGATTTTAATAAAGCAGATCCTTTAAATAGTGTACACTCAATTTATTGCATTGATTTGCCAGTAGCACTACAGTTATTTTTTTCCCTGAATTTGAATCACAAATGTGGGATAAGGCCTCTTTTATATGTTTATAACCAATTTTTAATACCAGTACAACATCTGCCCTCACTAACTATCTAGTGTCAGATAATTTTTTTTTTTTGTTTTTACTGTTAAAGCATTTTCACACTTCTCCAACTTTCTACACAAAATTTGCCAGCGATCAGTGCAGTGATACAACTCTCTACAGCAAAATTGCCCACTAAATTTAAAGAGTGACTAGTGCAAGGAATGTAAACCGCACTCGGAGTCTGGTCTTTAATGTGTGCCTGTAATCCTGAGTGCTTTCTCAACATGTTCGCAGTGTTGTCATATGTTTGTCCTCAACAAATTTTAATATCTGTACCTAATTTTGTTGTATGTTCTTCAGTCAGCATGAATCCCAGAAATCTTTCTTTTATATCACCATTTGGCAATACATATCTTATAACAAGTGTCAGGTGTAGAGTCGAGTATAAAACTGTAATAATTTGCAGATATAATTTCTTCTACTATACGTGCTGATACATTTTCGCTAATGATGCCTATAAATTCATCGCAAATATTGTGTGACAAATAATTAATTTTTCCTCGTCCTTGATTGCCATATTTTGCAAATGTAATTTCAAAAAATTGTCATATTCACTTAGGTATTCCAAACATGCCAAGTTGTTTCCTTTTCTGTTTGAGTTTTGATCTTCGTCGTGACCTCTAAATGCTAGTCCTAATCAACTTATTAATGTTATAGTTGATATCATTCTTCTCAACACTTGTTTTTAATAACTCTCTTCATGTTCTCTCTGCTAATAACAGAATTAGTATCAACTCTGTTATAAGTTGAAGATCTTTTATATATAATACACCTAGGTGACATACTTTCTTTTGAAAGTTCATCGTCAGACAAAGTTGTAATAATAGTTTTCCAGTTTTGGAAACCACTAATTATCTGAATTTCAATGTGGAAAACATTTTGCAAGGAAAGCAATATACATACTTCCTTGTTTCTGAAAAGACCATCCAATTTCTCTCTTCTTTAATTCCATTTGTTTTTCTACTCCAAAAATGATTGTACAAAACACCTCTGTTATACATTTGATCCCTATCATTATACACCAATTTTAAAGATTCTATGTTTCCAACTTTTTTGGTTTGTTTACAAGTTTATGATCAATCATTGCATCAGATAACACTCTAGTCCAAAGAGCTATATCATCATTTATGCAAGACTCTGATTTGATAAATTCTCTTGAACTATCCTTTAGCATTTTAATTTTTGACATTTCCTCTTTATTATAGGACAGTGTTTCAGTCTCACATTTATCTTTGTCTGCTTCTGTAGATAGGTTTTCAATGATAGGGTTGTATGATGAAGATGGGTTACTCATCTATATTGAAGACGAGAATTATGCATAGCATTTTTCTGGTCTTGAAAAATTTCTTAACTTCATCTTAATTTTTTTTTTTTTTTTTTTTTTTTGCTCCAGATTGATATTGTTTCATTTTTATTAATTATATATTGGGTTTTATCCTTTATCCAAGTGTAAGCAAACAAAGTTTGTGCCTGAAGTACTTTCAGGGCTGGGGAAACTCGTGGTTAAAGGTGGTATAAGTTCTCATCACTTGTCTTAATATCTCTAATAATGCAAAGCATATCTCCTTGCAGACACATGTTACTGCTGTGCATTAAGGGAAGGGCCACTATCCAGACTGGTTTCGACCTTTATTTAGGTCTCATCAGTGGGAGCCAGACTCAGAGGTCAAAATCAGTCTGGGTAGTGACCCTTCCCTAATACATAGCAGTATACATGTCTGCAAGGAGATGTGCTTTGCACTATGGGTAGTGCCGGATTTACGTATAAGCTAAAAAAGCTACAGCTTCGGGCCTCACAATCTGCCGGGGCCTCAAATAAAAAAAACAAAAAGACCAGCTGACTGATGTAATTTAAAACAGTAGGGGGCCTCTGGGTTTTGTATAGCTTAGGGCCTCAGCAAGTCTAAATCCGGCCTTGACTATGGGAGATACTAAGGCAAGTGATGAGAACTTATACCGCCTTTACCACGATGCCCCCAGTCCTGAAAGTACTTCAGGTGCAAAATTTGTTTGCTTACACTTGGATAAAGGATAAAACCCAATATATAATTAGTAGCATAGCCAAGTGAAAAAAACTTCCATAAGTTTCATTTTTATGTTTTTACATTTTTAATATGTGAATTTTCAAGCATTAATGAAATGGTTAAAAATTAAAATAATCAATACTTATAAATAATAAGGATCATACTTTGTCAAATATTATTTTTATATTATTAATTATAAAATAATAATGAGGTTACCTCTGATGACGACTGGGAGATGATGAAGATTGAACTGGTTTGCAACATGCCAACACTTCTTTTACTATTTTTGCACTTTACAGAAGTAAAAAGGAAAAGTTTACCTGTTTGTTGCTTGTGAATTGTCCCACATTGTGTAAAAGTGAAGGTAGCCAGCAACAGTATGGATTCAACCATTTACTTTCCTTGGGATCCATATATCCTTGTATTCAGTCAGGCAGGGGACAGAAATCTTAGACTTGACTCTTTTACCAGTAGTTGTAGGGAAAAAAATAAAAATAAATAAATAAAATAAATGGGACGATTCCCGAGTATTACACTATTGAATTGAGTTTTTCTAGGAATAGAGTTTCTCTTTTTAGCTCAGTAAAGTGCAAAGACGGTAAAGGAAGTGTTGACACTCTGCTAACCAGTTCAACTCTCACCATTCCCATCGTAAGTCCATGGCCATCTAGTTAAGCACTAAAATATCCTTGTTTTTTAACTCTATTTTATTTTATTTTATTTTTTGTAATTTACTTTTAAGAAAATATTATTTACTGTAGTATGCACTTGTTTATGAATTCTTTTTATTTCATTTTATTTATTTTTTTGACTATTGATGAAATCTCCCTCCGTCTGCAATGTTTTTATCAACATATTTCAACATAAAAAATTGATAGAATGTGAAATATTCTGGTTGGCCGAGTGGTTAGCTTATCAGCTCTCCAGCCAAAAGCTGCGGATTTAAATCCCACCGTGGGCATGGATGTTTGTGATTGTCTGTGAAAATACTAATGGTGGTGGTCAGCGGTAGATGGCATTGATGGTGAAAGTAGTTGTAGTTAGTGGATTTGAGTGGTGGAGACGGAGAGTTGTAGTAGAGTAGGTGCCCTCCCTCGAGGTGTCATCTAATAATAATAATAATATTTTTTGCAAACAGATAAATCTCTAATTTTTTACATCCATAAGCAAAAATAAACGAAATTGCAGGAATGTATAAATATGAGAGTTAGAAATTAGTTTCCCTTAAAAAATTGCTTCCTATATTTTGTAAATTGTAATTAAATTGAAAGTTTATCTCATTCACAAATGATATTTAAAATTATTATGACTCTTTATACTTACCAATAAAAAATTTCACAAATATAGAAGAGTAACAGCGAACAACGAACTTCAATTTTTCATAAAAAACAAAAAATTATTAACCTCCCAACCGGCTGAGGTGGATGACATAGCCAGACCACCCTAGCATTTTTCATGGATCAAAATATCCTCGGCATTCTATCCTTTAGCTTCCTGTAATTATCTTCCTCCACCGTTAATCCCTCAATGGCAAATTTAGAGCCATGAGTGGATTAACGGGAATGGAGCAACCTTTCTGTCACTTGAATTTACGTGCACTGTGTTACTTGGAATTTCCTTTACCGTCCTTCGATATTTGACCTATTTTGCTGCACAAATTTATTGTTTCTCTTCCCTAAATAAAAATGAATTTCACATGTGTGAAAATAAATAATCGATCCTGAAATAACAAGAGATCGTGCTTTGTAATGAATTTATTTAGTAGTAGTAAATTGTCTGTCTTTTATTCTTCAAATCAGTGCAATGGAACAAGACAATTTATGTTTTTTCATTTGAATGACAGTATAGAAGCAATTTTTTTTTGTGCATTTTCCAATGTTTGTTTGCATTGAAAATTATGTTAAATATTTATATTTTTAAAATAAATTTATGAAAATAAATGACCTTTTGCTTTTTCTTCCCTTGCAAAATACCATTACGAGGGTTGTTTGAAAAATTTGGTGAAAAAATAAGTTAAACACATTTTTTGGGGAAAAATCATCTTTATTTCTCAACATAGTCTCCATCGAGGTCTACACATTTGGTCCAGCGAGTTTCCAATTTTTTCATCCCATCTAAAAAGTAGGATTTGTAAAATTGTGCAAAATAGTCATTGACAGCCTTGATTACATTCTCGTTTGAAGAACGTTTTTTCCCATTGAGCCAAATTTGTTAACTTTGGGAACAAGAACAAGTCACACAGGACTACGTCCTGAGAATACAGTGGATGTGGAACCAATTCAAACCTCATTTCTTGCAATTTTGTCATTGCAACAGCCGATATGTGGGATGGTGTATTGTCTTGATGAAAGAGCGCTCTTTTGTGCTTCAGTTCTTCTTTTAACAGTCCAACAATGATGCATAATAAACTCCTGTTATTGTCTTACCCTTTTCCAAATAGTCTATCATTATAATTTCTTGGGAATCCGAAAAAAGAGTGGCCATCACATTCTCAGCTGGCAAAACGATCTTCGCTTTTTTCAGCTGTTTCACTAGGCATTGTCCTGGTGAAAGAGCCAGTTTGAACTGCTGGTTGGACTCAGGTGAATGAAAGTTTTGTCTACATTCACGAATCGACGAAAAAATCCTACAAATTGCTATTAAATATCGCCAAACACTGCATTGAAATGTCTTTTCGCATGTGTTTTGGATCAACAGTCAACAATCACAGCACCCATCATGCACATAGCTTTTTCGTGTGCAATTTTTTGTACTGGATATTATACACCCATTCAGTTGAGATGCATACAATCTCAAGCACTTTTGCTCAGCGGTCTTCGATAACGATACCATGGATTTTGTCAATCATTTCCTTCATAGTGACCTCAGTCAGGCGTCCGGAGCACGCATCATGTTCGATGGACCTGCAAACCACGTTTAAACTTATTTATTCAAAAATAAATTGTCTTTAATGTTGGTGCAGAGTCCCCATGAACTGCATCTAACTCGGCTTTGATCTGCGTGGCCGTCCACTTCTTCAAATAAAAGTGTTTTATCACTGCATGAAAGTTGTTTTTCTCCATTTTTATGAAAAATGCGAACACGGTCATTTTTAATGTTTGCTAAAATTTTGCCAGGGGTCGTGAAAAAGATATGTGCTGACACTGGTATGAATGAAGGAATTGTGTCGCTGTCTATTAGAAATTTACCAAACTTTTGAAAAACAACCCTCATATATGGATCATTGCATTTCAGTTGTTTTTATGAACACCAAATCATGTTAAATTGCATTACTCAGTTTTTGATTGTGATGTAAATATTCGCTTTGTCTTAAAATCCTGTCATATTTCTTATGAGCCTTAAATGTCATGAACTGTCGACTGCCTTAATTAACAGCTGCCGCCATTAGTTACATTCTACTATATCTTATTTGCTAACACTCAGTAGTCTAACAAATTTGTTTTTTGACCTGCATATCTAGTGTGACATTATAAACTGAAGACAAAGCAGACATTGTTCTTATTCCATGCTTACTTTAACATTTACATCAGTTGTGGATTCAACTTAATCTCTTAATCTAAGATAGACACTCAACTTTTCATTACTCAATCATATGCAGGTTCAAATTTTTAGGGGATAGTGCATTGACAAAATGCACTATCCCCTAATCAGTTCAATGTGTTGTTCGCAAGCCATTTAATTAAATCAAGAATTCTTATTACACTGTTCGAACCACATTAGCATATTTATGCAATTGAATCTCAACTCCTAGTTACGTATAGATGTTTCTAAATTAGTTTTAGTTCTCCTACATTTTTACTCTTAAAGGCTAAATACAACTTGGTACATCTTACTGGTCATTCTTATACAATTTCAATGTAAAGCACCTCTTGAGTCAGCCTAACTCAGTATTAACTTACTCTATCTCACAGTACTCTTCTTACCCTTATAATATTAGCCTACACAATCTTGTCATAATTATTTACGTCATCACAACTGACCGTGAACAGAGAGAGCACTTGACGTGAATTGTGTGGAATTATTATATATCAAGTACTTAACTAAATACTATAAAGATTGCAACTCATTGTGAGTTGCAATCTTTACAGTATTCTCATTCAGCTCTGTCCATTACTCATTACTCCACACTATAGTGCTCACTTCTTTCTTTGTTTCTTTCTGCTGGCTCGTTTTTGATCTCCCCCTGAACTTCTCTTTTGTCTAGGTCGTCGACAATTCTGCATCCTCTTGAACCCTTAAATCAGTGATGTGGCAGCAACAATTACATGACATACGAACTTGATAAATTATTTATCATGTGAGATTTTACAGTGAGACTCTTTAATATCAAAAATTTATATCCAGTGATATTTCAGCAGGGACTCTTTGCCTCATCTTTTGTTTAAAATTGCGATGGATGATTTTTGTAGGTTGCAGATTACTATAATATATATATATAGTTATCTGTCTGTAATAGGTACTAATGACTTAACTGGCAATAACTTCAGTATGAGTGAGGACATAAAAGGGTTGTTGGAAGATGCGAGAGTGAAGAGTGAGAAAGTGAAAATAGTTAGCATTTTACCTTGCTATGATAAAAATGAATTAAGAAGAAGGGCTATGATGGCAAACAATTCGATGCGCAGGCTGTGTAGAAGGAATGGATTCGGGTTTTTGGATGTGTGGAGTGAGTTTGAGGGAGGATTGGATTTGTATAAGTGGGACGACCCCTACCTGTGTTTGGTATCAGGAGTCTAGAAAAACTAATAACTGGTATGAGACCTAACACAAGAGAGCCATGGAAACTAAATTATAATGGGGATAATGGTATGAATGTGAGTGTAAGAGCGACAATGTTATATAACTATGTTAATGACGGGAATGTACTTTGTCATGGAAATGTTGGCAAGAAGAGAACAATTTCAGCTTTGTTCATCTGGTTCGGACTTATCAAACATCTGCAAAGATGTCTACATGTGTAAGTTATCGAGTGTAAAGGATACAGTATTTTTAGGAAGGATAGAGAGGAGGGGGGGGGCATGCTGCTAATGATATCGGATGACTTGAATCCAGTTAGAATTCAGACCTATGATTGTACTACTGCTACTAACAACAGAAGGAACTGGAGGGCAAAGAGTGTTAGATTTGATTATAGTGTCAGAGGATGTTTCAGTTAAAGACTTCATGATCACAGTTCTGCTAGTGATCATGCGGTACTCAATTGGGAAGAGTTTATGAATGTTCCACGCAGAAAAGGTTACATGCTTAACTACAAAGCAGGAAATTATGATCAACTGAGGAGTATACCGATTTCAGTGGAATAGGATCGGTTTCTGGATGAAAAGATTATCGACAGTGCATGGGAAGCGTTTAAACAATACTTGAATGATGCGATATCAGAATGTGTCCCAAGAGTTCGAAGAATAAATAGGATAGGAGTCAAATGATCCATAATCTTATTAAGCAAGAGATTCGTAAGAAAAGGATGATGTGGAACATATATACTGTGTGCATGAGGATGACATCCATTATGAACATTATAAGCAGCAAGCTAGAATAGTTACAACTGTTGTATAGAAAGCAAAGTCTGAGTATGAAAAGAAACTGGCTCTCCGTGCTAAAGACAACCCACAAGAATTCTATCGATATGCTGCAAGTAAAAGAAAGAACGAATATAAAAGAATAACTTCTAAATCCAGATGGCGTGAGGGTTACAGATGCAGAGGAGGTTGTTCAACTAATGAGTGCCGAATTTGTTAAACGCTATTAACCTGGTGTATGCAACATTGAGCTCACTGTTACCTCTTCACTAGATGAAGAAATGTAGGTGTATGATGACGAGGTATTAGAGCTGCTGCACAAATTGAATAAGAATTCAGCAATAGAGACTGATGGGATATCAGCACGTGTGCTAAAAGAGTGTTCAGTTGAACTGGTCATGTCTTTGACAAGGCTGTTTCATATGAGTCTCAGAACAGGGAAGATTCATCAGGAATGGAAGGAATGTATGGTAATTCCATTGCAGAAGGGCTGTGCAAAGACCAGTGTATCCAACAATCAACTAATTAGTATCTCAAGAGTAGTGGTGAAGATTTTGAAAAAAATTGGTTAGGGCTCACATTCAGAAATGAGTTGACAGTGAATCTCTACTTTGTAATGAACAACATGAGTTTACTAATGGAAGGTCATGTTTTAGCAGCTTGCTCACATTTGATAACAATGTTATCATTGAACTAGACAACGGGAAAGGATCCACCATGATACTTTTGGATTTTGCTAAGGCTTTTGACAGAATACAGCACGATAGATGGTTTCATAAATTGAAGAAAATGGGTTTGGGTTATGGAATATTAGTATGGATAAGAGGATGACTGACTGACAGATATCAAAAAGTGGTATACAGGGGATGTGAGTCTGCAAGATTTAAGGTAACAAGTGGTGTACCACAAGGATCAGTGCTTGGTCCACTGTTATTCAATCTGTACATTAATGATATTGGGAAGGGTTTTGACAAGTGACATACAGCTATTTGCTGGTGATGCAAAGATATGTAGGGTAATCAGGAATGCTGCTGATATACAGCACTTCCAGAATGATTTGAATAGGCTGGAATTTTGGGCATGGTTAAATGAGTGTCAGTAAATGTAAAGTCATTCACTTTGGCATGATTAAATATCCAATGTCATATTATGTTGGTGGGATTATGCTAGAAGAAACCGATGAGGCTAGGGATTTTGGGGTGTTAGTAGATAGGAAGTTGAAGTTTTTTAGTGGTCATGTGGCAAAGATTGCAAACACAACTCAAAAGATAATAGACATACTGAAACAAACGTTCACATGTAAAGGTAAGAATGTGATTTTGCTTCTTTACAAGGCCTTGATAAGATCTCACTTGTACTATTGTGCATGGTCTCCTGGTTTATGTTGTGATTATGTTATATTGGAGAGAGTATAAAGCTGTTAAAATTGATATCTGGATTGTGGAATACTGATTATGAAGACAGAGTGAGAATTTGTAGGCTGCAAACAAGAGAAAAGAGGTATGATATGATTGAGACTTACTAACTTCTGAAAGGGTCATACGGGATTTCAATTATTGGAATTTTTCAATTTATGGAGGATGGGGAAATCACAAGAGGGTATCGTTGGAAGCTGAGAATGAAGGCCACTATGAATGGGGTGAAGACTAGATTTTTCTCAGAGGGTGGTGTGTGAGTAGAATGGATTGCCATTGGATGTTGTTGAGTGCAACAGTGTGAATGAATTCAAGAATAAGTATGATAGCTGGTGTGTAGTATATGTCCTCCGTCGAAGTCTTTGACTGCCAGGAGGGCTCTCTTAATAATAATAATATCCAGTGCTTACTGTAGATATGGTGAAAATATATGAAGGATTGATTTAAAATTTATGCTCATTTTGAACATTTTCAACTGCATTCCCCTCCCTCCCTTCTCTCCTGGAACTGAATTACATCGTCTGTCTAAATTGCTACTGGTTTGAAAGTGTTCACAAACACTTTCAAACCAGTAGCTAATATTCAAAATCTATTACTTCTTTTCATTGTTTTGACAGAAGAAATAAGGTAATAATGTTGTTGTTGAAATAAGAAATAATGTTGTTGTATCTGTCAAAGCAGGTACCTCTAATTCAGGACTATTTCTTTGCAATCTAAAATCAGCTGTCTGTCTGCTGAAGTCATTCCAACTTTTAGAATTACTGTACTCTATTTTCACCTTGTAAAATTGTTTGACATGCATGCCACACAAAAGGAAGTTCAGTAATTCTAGTTTTTAAAATCACCACATAAAATGTTTATATTTATGGCACAAAAAATAAAATTCAGTAGTGGTATTTTTTTTTTTCTTAAAAAAAATTAGTAATATGTAGAATTTTTTATTACTACTTTTGCCTCTAGTTGCTATTTATGAAATAATCTGTCCTAGAATTACTCCATAATCCTTTCAGCTGAAGGTAAAGGCTAAAGGCTTAAATTACTCCCACTGCTATTGAGAAAGACAGGAGAGAAAACACTCAGAATTCACACTAAAGTGCCTCAAGCTATAGTGAAGAATACATCAGCAATGTCTTGTTTTGTTTTCAGTTGTTGATTAGCAGACATCCTCAACATAAATACCAATATATCTCTTACGTGTTTATACAGTATTTATGCTAAACTAATTTCTTAATTTATAATAATCACTTTCACTTTTATTTTCAAAAAATTGTAAATTACTTGATGCAGTCATCTTGAGAAAAAAAAAAAAAAAGGATTTCAATTCTTTAAAAAAAAAAAAAAAAAAAAAAAAGTGCATTACATCATCATCATCATCAAGCATATCAAGGATTTAGGCCTAGTGTGGCATCTTCCGGCCTTAGAAGTCATCGTTTAAGAGGACGTCCTGGTTTTCTTTTTCCTAATGGCTTGTTTTGGTAATCTTTCTATTTTCATTCTTTGAATGTGTTCCATCCATTTATGTTTATATTTTTTAATTTTTTCTATTACTGGTTCTTGGTTTAATTCTTTCATAATTTCTTCGTTTGTTTTGTGATCAAATAGAGTATACTTTGCAGTTTTTCTCATGAACTTCATTTCTGCTGTTATTAATTTTTGTTTTATTGTCCAGATTTCACTTCCATACAATAAGACTGGTAAGGCTAATGTATTGTATACTTAGTCTGGTTTGTTTTTGAACTATGTTTGGTTTAAATATAGAGTTAATTACACCTGTTATTTTTAAATATTTTGCAATTTTTATGTTTATATCTTTTTTATTTTCATATGTGATCATATATCCTAGGTAGTTAAATTAATTCACCTGTTCTAAAATCTTGTTATCTATTATTATTTTAGTTCTTACCAGATCTTGTCCTTTAAAGGCCATAGTTTTTGATTTTTCTGTTGATATTATCACACCATAATCTTTGGCTATCTATTTAGATCTAAAATAGCTTTCTGTAAGTTATCTTCAGAATTTTTAATTATTATTTGGTCATCGGCAAAAAGGAGAGTGTTTAAGTTCACAGTAGGAGAAAGTTTAATACCTTAATGGAAATTTTTATTCCATTTTATTATTATTTCATTTAGGTAAATATTAAAAAGAGTTGCTGAGAGGGGACATCCCTGTCGGACCCCTTGGTTTATCTCTCTTGTATATGATAGCTCATGATTTAATCTTATTTGTATTTGATTATTTTCATATATACTTATGATAGCTTTTAGGATATTATTTGGCATTTGTCTTTCTTTTAATATGTTTCTTTTAACTTTGTTAAATGCTTTTTCAAAGTCAATAAATGCAATATGTGTTTCTAAATTGTATTCTCTTCTTTTCTCTCTTATTAATTTTAGGCAAAAGGCAGGGTCTATACATGATCGTCCTTTTCTAAATCCATTGTTTACTTCTAAAATAAAGGTTTCGTAATATTTCATTAGTTTGCTATTTAAACTTCTGCTATATGTTTTGTAACAGGAATTTAGTATGCTTATACCTTTATAGTTTTTAGGGTCATATCTACTACCTTTTTTAAAGATAGGAATCACAATTGCTTTTTTCCATTCTATTGGGGGGGGATTACCAGTTGAATAAATTTTATTTAAAAATAATAGGATTCTTTCTTTGAATCTTGTTCCTGCATATTTATATAGTTCTGAACCTAGCTTATCTTCTCCAGGTGATTTTCTGCTGATTTCTAATTCTTCTTTAGTTATTTCCTTTTGATTTTCATTAAATGTTTGCCAGTTTCCTTTTTTTAAATATTTATCTGTCCACAATTCTGTGTAGAAATTTAGAAATTCTTCTAATTTCAATTCGGTGTTTCAAAATCTTATAAACATTGGGTCTTATTTTATTTAAATCATGTTCTAAATTAGAAACAAATTTGTTCCATGATTCTCTGTCTTTTTCTGACTTCTCTTTTAGCTATGGCTCTTATTCTTTTATGTTCTATTTCATCTTCTAATCTTTTACTGCTTAACCATTTATGATAGGCTTCTTTTTTCATTTTGATTATTTCTCTGGTTGTATCATTCCATATCTTCAGTTTTTTCCTTTTATTGAATTTTTTGGTCTTTCCTAAGCTTTCATTTGCTGCTGCATTTAGTATCGTTTTTATATTAAGACTTTCTATTTCTTCATTTTGTTTTATTTTATCTAGATATTGGTTAATTCTTTGTTCATATAGCCATTATATATTTATGTCATTTAATAGTCTAGTTTTATAAACAAATGTTTTAAATTTTCTTTCTGTTCTTGTTACTTGTAGCCATTTAGGTGGTAATCTTAATTTTATTTTCAACAGGTGTGTAATATGCATTACATACTTGTTTAATTTTGTTTGGGGAGGGGGGGGGGGAGGTTGACCTATTAAACCTGCAGATATTTCAGAAAATTTATTTTCGAAATCATTCGCAAGAGAATTGGTACAAACGCAAATCACTGGGGCGCATTCTCATACATTTTAGTGTAAAATAGTAGTAAAAGTGTAGCTACTTTAATGCCACATGGCTAAACTAGAAGAAAATGTCTTTGTAAAATGTTCAATGATATCTTCTTTGTACTACAAGAAAAAAAAAAAAAAACATAATTATAGTAAGATGAAAAATATATAGTATTTTTCTTTTTCATTGGGTGAATTTAACGATATTCTTTCTTTATCTTTTGAAAAGAAAGTGCACATGATTATTTTCTTGCTATTGTTGCCAACAGAACATCTGATAAAATTAAGAGTGACATTTTACCATTTTTCTCCAACATGAGAAAACGAAATAAGGCAATAATATTGTTGAATCTGTTGAACTTAATTGTAGCAGAGTTGCAACCTTTATTGTGACCTCTTGCTCGTGACCTGTGGTGGCCACCAGGTCTGACACCTGCAATTCCCTCCATTCGGTGAAGAATTCTTAATATTGGTGTAAATTGTTTGGCTAGTGATCTGATTAAAACCGAAATCAAATTGATTTTTATGTGACTCCCATCCATGAAAGGTTGTAAACCTGTAATACATTAGTACCTTTTATCTCAGATAAAATCTTTACAAAGTAAAAGTCTTTCCACCCAAAAAATCTACTCCATACATTCTTATAACCAAACTCTTACACAACTTCCAGGGATGATTTTAAAATTACAATTTTTTTTTGTAGGTTGCACATTACTATAATGTTCAGTGCTTTAACACTGTAGATATGGTGAAAATATATGAAGGATTGATTCAAAATTTATGCTGATTTTCAATTCTAGTTTTCTGTCATATCCTCTCTTTTCCACCTATCCTCTAAACTTTGCAACCTCTATAATTTCAGTCTATCCTCATAGGGAGCATTTCATAGACTTTTGAAAGTTTATTTTTCACTTGGTTAGAGTATAATAAATTTAGTTTAATCCTTTATCCAAGTGTGAGAAAACAAAGTTTGCGCCTGAAAGTATCTTCAGGACTGGGGTAAGGTGGTACAACACCAAGGCAACTTGTTGCAAAGGTGGAGCAAGCTACCAACACTCCTGTCTCAGTATCTCCTATAATGCAAAACACATCTCCTTGCGGATGTCTAATGTTATGCATTAAGGGAAGGGCCTAACATTAGACATATCTGCAAGGAGATGTATTTTGCATTATAGGAGATACTGAGACAGGAGAGTTGGTAGCTTGCTCCACCTTTGCAATGAGTTGCCCTGGTGTTGTACCACCTTACTCCAGTCCTGAAGATACTTTCAGGCGCAAACTTTGTTTACTCACACTTGGATAAAGGATTAAACTAAATTTATTATACTCTAACCAAGTGAAAAATAAACTTTCAACATCTTTCTCTAAATTCAGAGTAATTTATTAAAAAAGGGTGGCACACCAATTGGCAACTCCTATAGGTAGAGATGACCTGCTAATGCTTCTGCCTGGTATCTCAACTTGGACCTGGCTCCCACTGAAGAGACCTCAATAAAGGTCGAAACTAGTCTGGGTTGTGGCCCCTTTCCTTAATGCATAACATTAGACATATCTGCAAGGAGATGTGTTTTGCATTATAGGAGATACTGAGACAGGAGTGTTGGTACCTTGCTCCACCTTTGCAACGAGCTGCCCTGGTGTTGTACCACCTTACCCCAGTCCTGAAGATACTTTCAGGCGCAAACTTTGTTTGCTCACACTTGGATAAAGGATTAAACTAAATTTATTATATTTCATAGACTTGTTATCCAGCTTGGTTACTCGTCCCTGGATCCTCTCTATCACTACCTGATCCTCAAGAAACCCAAGTTACCAAATCTGTAAACATCAACCAATTCACCTCGTGAGTAAAAGTCTTAGTTACGGCCTCAACCGGGTCGATGTGTTGAGGTGAGGCTATGGAGCTGGCTGGTATCTGCAGCTGATGATTTTTTATAAAATCGCTGATTGTGGATCTAGTCTGGCTTCAGTTGATTTGATTTTGCAGAAGAAAGTTTCATCAATAGCAGCGGCACTGCTCCAAGTTTTCAGTGCATTTTTGTAAGTTCAGGAACATTTTACTGGAGGGAGGTACAGTGAGCAGAAGAAAAGCTAGTTAAAATTCATGAGAAGTTTATATACCAATTGATTGATTTTTATGTGGTGAGCATGTGATCATTGGCAACAAACATCGCATAGAGAAAAAAAAATCTGCTAATGCTTTTTTATTCCTGTAATAAAGGCGGGGCCGTTTTAGCCCTATCTAACTTTGGAGACTGAATTGACGTTCAATCTCCACTGGTACCCAATCAGTGATAGCTGGCCCAAGACTCTTACTAATTAAGTGGCACGCAGTGAAGAGAATGGCTCAACAAGTGCCGCCATCTCGTGGTCCCTGACCCTAACACAATATATTTAATGTCTGAAATAGCGTGGGTTCTATGGTCGATTTTCTAGAGTTTACAGGACAAAAAAAAAACCAAAGTTTCCTGGAGAATAAACCCGCTTGCCCATGCCAGAGATCGACTAACTCAGGAACCGGTCGAAAAAAGGCTTAGAAAATTTTACTCTAGTCGCAAACTAGACTTGAAATCAAGTCTTCTTTCATGCAGCCAAGCGCCGTGGTGTGCAAATGCCACAGGTCCTTTTTTAAAAAGGTCTTTTTACTTTGGTGTCTGTGATATAGTCTACAGCTGTGTTAGCTATGTCTGGAAGACACTGTTTTCATTGGGCTTTGTTTCTGCCATCTTTGCTTATGCAACATATACCTAGCCCCAGGGATATGTTGCATCTTTTTTAAAAAAATTTGGTTAACCTTTTTATCAAAATACATCTCTTGGTATGTACAACTGACTGTTAGGATCACATATGGTTGATGGCACAATCACTTTCAATCCATGTGCTTTTAACTCTGTTCATTGAAAGTTTATATTCAAATAGTTCAAACCTTGTGGTTGAAACTCCTCTAAATTTTGAATCATTTGTATCTGAAATTGTAACATGCCTCATTGATTGTTTCACCAGTCATGTGCATCTATACAGTTGGGTAGAAGTTGATTTTATAAGTCTCCCAAATCTAAGATCAACCTCCTACACAATTCTAATACTTTTTTACAACATTAAAGAGTGCTAAATTGCTACTCTGTCCATTACAATTTGAATTGTTTCACTTGCTCATTGTCACATGTAGACTGTAACATGTTTTGTCTGAAGATTCTAGTTTGAAAACTAGTGAAATGTAAACCAGTTAATAAACATCTTTTTATAATTTAGTTTGTTTCATGTTGTAATACCGTTAAAATATGTTATGAATAACATCCAACGTCTAACCTTATTGATGCACCCAGTTTCCTGGATTTAAAAATTACCTTCAAATGACTTATTTTCACCACCATGTACAAACACACGCACACACTGCACTATAGTCTTCTAGGCTTAATCTGTCAGAATAACTGGTGGCAAAATTATGCATCAGCTAGATAGAAAGTCTTCTAATGTATAACTACTTGACTACAGTACCTTTAAAATGCCATGGGTCTCATTAAATACCCTTAAAGGATATGTCTGCAATATATAATTGGAAAGGAAGTAAATTCCAGAGGTCCTGCTCTGTATGCCCAATGTAACTTGAGCCACTACATGCATCCGATATGTAAGGTGGAATCATCTTCTACCAGAAGGTCTAGTTTTGTCACATTTCTTTGATAAAAACATAAAAACTAGTTTTATGTGCTAGAGTTCCCAGAGCTTTGTGAAAACAAGCCACCCCAGTGAACAGGTTGTTTTAGGTTTAGTAGGAGAGGATATACAGTGTCCACTCAAAATATTATCACCACCACCCTAATAATTCATAGCCTCCCACCCATCCTTTGTACCATGTTGTTAGAATTGCTTCCCATATGCCTGCAGGTGTTTCAGATAGAAGATTCAAACTCTGGTATATCAATCCACATAATCAAGATGTTCTGTAGGATTCAGGTTCAGCAGACCACTCTCTCAAACATTAATGTGGTAGGATGCATTATCTTATTTTGGAACACATCTATTCCATCTGGAAATATCATTGTGTGGGGGTTCACTGTTTTCAGTCACATTTGCTAGGTACTTCATAGCATTCATGTCACAGTCTATGGATATCAGGGTTCTAAGGAAAAAATTCCCATTTTCCTTGACAGAAAATCCTCACCCCATACCGTAACATGACTCCTCTCTCTGTATAGCTTTTTGCCTAAAACTCAACCTGTCATCCATACAACATAGCTGGAAATATCGTTCATCCCAAAAGGTAACTGTTTTTCTGTCCTCACTAGTTCAGTGTTATCTCGCAGGTGCATACCGTAAATGTATTAATTGATAAATTGGCCTATGCATGGATACCTTGATTGATCACCTGTATCAGAGCCATTTCGAAATTATGTTGGATCATTCATACCTAGTGAATTCCATATCAGGCATAACTTTTTTCTTGTTTATGGACTTGAATAAGGCAGGATAACCTGCATTCACTACAAGTACCAGTGAAGCATGGGTGCCCACTGTTGGCTTGGTGGTAGCTATTCTGTCTGGTATCCTTCCACCCTTGGAATACCTTAACTATAGCATTCCACAGATAGCCTACAATATTGGTGGTTTCATCGATACTGCCACTCTTCAACCAGTGTCTTACAATCTTGCTTTTTTTTTTTTCTTTGTTTGTTTGAAATCTATCAGATTATGTCCCTTGCCCATGTCACATTCCTCTGATATCCTATATACTGACTTTCACTATGATATGAATGCTGCCTAGTGAAGTTGTCATAATATTTTGACTGTATTGTGCATGTTGTTCATCCCATGAGTTCCTTAAATTGGTAATGATATTCATAAACTTGGTAGTTTGACTATTCCTCATTTGAATTACATGCAATCTATTATTTTTTTTTTACTTATATCTTGTAGTCTACCTATTTTAAGCTGAAGTATCTTCTATTTGGAATTTTTTGAACAGAAAGAAAAAAAATGGTACAATCGTTTTTTATCTGTTTACCAGTCTCAACTACCCAGATAAAAATTGATTGGCTTTTTTTTTCCCCAATAATATAAATATTGGTGTTGGTTAAATAATCTTAACCACGTGATCATTTGTTATTTTATTACAACAGCATGAATTTAATGCATATACTTTTATGTATGTACTTTTATGCATATACATTTAATGCATATACAATGTATATAATGCATATACAATTGCTTTCTTACAAGTAGAGCATAAGTGCAGATATATTTCTTGCTCATCACTGAATTTGTTTTTTGTTCTCAGTTGTTAATGTTTTCTTGGTATATCTTTTCATAGTATAAATTTGCCATAATTGTAATGGGAAGGCCACAGTATATAAATGAAGAAACTGAATATCAGGTGAATCTCCAAGATTTTTTACCTCATCCTCAACAAGGTAAGTTGGAAAATATACTTCTCTTTTCCACAGAGTTATTTAATATCTAATATTATTTCACTATTATAGTTCTATGATTATAAGGGATTATAGCTTCAGTCCTTGTACTTCTTCCACCAGTATACTGTCATGCAAAGGTGATTGCCATAATTGAGATTATGATTAAATAATAAAGTAACACGTAAAAACCACAGTGAAATCTTTAATTAGTAAAAAGACAGATATTTCGTACTAAAAATAATAGTACATCTTTAGTGTCTGTAACAGTAATAGGAATGGAATACAGGCAAACGTTCAGTGGATCACCCATTAAAATACAACTGTTACCGTGTGCTAGGAAATAATAGAAATAACAAATTTAATCTATTAAGATAAATAGTTTTTTACATAAGATAAAAGTCTCCCAGATCTTTGAGAGAGACATACAGTCATTTCTATTTAAATTCAGTCAGTGTAAGATAGTTTCACAACTTTCTTTGAATAAGCGTTCATATTTAAATCTGCATCTATGGAGAAGAACTGCTTTATCCCAATGGACACTATGAGTAGAGTCAATACTGTGCTGTGCCAGACCAGACTTCAGAGGTTTGTTATAATCAATATAATATTGATGTTCTTTTTCCCAAAGAACGGCCAGTCTGTCCAAATTAAGAGACATCGCATTCGCAAGGTATTTGGTAAATGCCAGCTAAAGATAGAGAAGACAGTTTATCCTTTGTGGAAGGTAATAAAGAAGAAATTTTGTTGATAGGAATATTATGTTGGAATCAGTTGATACTTTTTCAGAATTCTACCTATAGGTTCTGAGATTCCTGGAATGTACGGAATAAGAACTCTGCAGATTGTTGAAGAAACTGTAGGTGTTGGAACATAAGAGTCAAGTATCTGTTGGATTTGATTGGAATTGTAATCATTTGATTCCATTAACTTTTTAATGATGGAAAGTTCTTGTTGTAAGATTATTGGGGAAGAGCAAACTTTATTTGCTCTATGAATTAGAGATTTAAGAATGCCAAATTTTTGAGACGTGGTGCATAGACTTTTTGTGAATGTATCTGCCAGTAAAAGTGGGTTTTCGAAAGACGCTTGTAGATAAGGTACCAGAAGACGTTCTAGTAAGAAGGATGTCCAAAAATGGTAAAGTACCAGAGTTTTCTTTTTCCATAGTGAATTGGATGCGTGGGTGAAGGTTATTTATCCGTTGTAGAAAAGTGGAAAGTTCATCTTCAGTGTGTGGCCAAACAGCAAAAACATCATCGACATAACGGTACCAAAGAGATGGATGAGAACATAGTATCTTCGAATTGTTTCAAATAGTTTTACGTGTTACTTTATTATTTAATTACTATGCCACAGGTTCCACTAAAAATGAGATTATGATATTGTAGCCTTCAGTTTTTTTTTTATTTTTATTTTTAATAGTCTTCAGACCAGCAGTGAGATATTGTTTATGGTGTAGTAGTGACTTACTGCAGCAAAAAATATTTATATTCTATAAAACTGAATGAATTGAGGTCATCCTTTCCCGAAACATAAAGATATTGGCATTCATGCTAATGAGAACACTAATATACTGATGGTCACAATAAAGCCCCATAGAATGTACACTCTTCCCTGAGAATTTGAGTTGTTTTATACAGCAATCCGTCCTTGAGCAAAATTCACTCTGTATTGTGAATTTTGCTCAATTCCTACTCCTTTCTTAACCTGCCTACCAGTGTGGTGGATGAAATAGTGAGACCAAATTGCACTTCTTATACATGTTATTCAACGGTGTAACAATATTGTATCCAGATTTATCTGGATGTCTATAGACGTCATGGCCAGTTGGGGGGTGAATGACAATGTTTGCATATTCCTTGCTAAAATATATCTCCATTTCTGAAGATGGGAACAGGATGCATCTATGAGTTTTTAATGGCATTCTGACATAGTAATAATTATTAGACATTTATTCACAGGAATAAACCAAGTGAAAAATAAACTCTCAACATCTTTCTCTGAATCCGGAGTAATGTAATAATGAGGTTGCACACCCTTTGGCAACACCTATAGATTAGGATGACCTCTCATTGCTTCTGCCTTTGTATCTCCACTACTGGTCCAGGCTCCCACTGACGAGACCTCAATAAAGGTCGAAACCGGTATGGGTAGTGGCCCTTGCCTTAATGCATAGCATTACACATATCCGCAAGGAGATGTGCTTTGCATTATGGGAGATACTGAGATAGGAGTGATGATGGCTTTCTCCACCTTTGCAACGAGTTGCCTGGTGTTGCACTACCTTACCCCAGTCCTGAAGATACTTTCAGGTGCAAACTTTGTTTGCTCACACTTGGATAAAGGATTAAACTAAACTTATTATACAGTGACTTATGCTTTAGCCTTTGAATTTAGGCTTCCATTATTTCATCTGTTTAATATGGATATCTTCAAAGAAATAGGAAGCAGTATCTATGTTGTATACAAGGAAAGTACAGAGTGATGGAGAGGAACTGTTAGATTCTAAGGTGCCCTTTTCACACATACATACACAGCAGACTGGAGTTCTGCCATGCTTCTGCCGAAAAGGACACTCAGATCTTAGGAAAGGAAGCAATTGATGCTGCCATATTGTTGAGGTACTGAGGGGATGGGGTTGACATTCATAAAACTAAAACCCTACTTCTACATGTAGTCAGTCAACACTTAACAGAATTATTAATCGAACAAAATAACAGAGATACTCCTACAAACACAAACTATTTAAAAAAATAAATAAAATAAAAACTCATTTTAAAACAAAATCAACAACTTAACACCTAAGCGTCATGTCACATCATTATTTACTAAGATAAAAAACATTTCAGCTTGTAAAAGAAAGATTTTGATCTGATATTTTCTTTCTACAGAAATCATGTATAAGCAAACAGTTCCGGGATCTTCCGATCCTTCCTGCTCACCAGTTTCTGTATGCAAATGTCTAACCAACAGATGCTTAGTTCTTGTCTACATCCTTCCCCTCCCCCAAGAACTAGTCATGTCATTATGATCTAAGTTCTTTTTATATCAAAATAATGAACATCCAAGATTAAAGTTCACCTTACAAATGGATTAAACAGACTCTGTTAAACTTTAATTACCAGACAACCATGTGACATGTGGGTATTAATTGTTTACAGAAAATGAACATATTTGAGCTGACATTTAAGCACTTCTCAACCCAACCACCCATCCTCAAAAAGTGTGAAATTAGAAGTATTTACTACAGATTTAAAATTAAAAAAATAAAGGGGAAAAACACGAGAAACCATTTTCATCACAAATTATTACAACCCATTAAAAACCTCATTATTACTAACCCTAAACTTAGCTTTAAAAAATCACATACTTTATAATATTCAAAATTAGCATCCTTTATCTCCTTGCTCAAGTATCATCTGTAATCTACATGTGAACAAACTGCAGATGGCCATAATCCACCAGGAAGAAAATAAAGACCACAATAGACTACTAAATAGTATTGCAGGTCAATCTTAGCTATGTGCTGGAAAGTAAATATAAAATCAAATAGAAAAAGACTCATCTATCCATTGTATCACTCACCCCCAAGATATGGGAAAAACATTATCCTGCAGAAGAATGGCAAGGCTCCAGAACTCAGTAACCATGTCAAATATATAATACTCCATACACTATTTGGTCATATACTTATACTGCATTGTAGTAATTCTCACTCTTTTTATTTATGTTGATTCCACCCACAAAAGGCTATAATATAAACTTCTTGTTTATATTATAGCCTTTTGTTTTATATTATATACTTCAGAAGACAGGGTCTTGCTAAAGATCTTGAAGACCGGCAGGAGAAACTGCATGAAATTGCACAAGTGGTGAACTTCAGTAAGTCCTCTGTATACAAAATTATTCACAATGTCCTTGGCTTTCGAAAGCTGTGTGCTCCCGCTGCCCTGACGATTGTCAGAAAGCAACATGCATGGAGATTCTGTTGCAATTCAGCAACAAAGACGAGGATTTCCTCTCACACCTAGTCACAGGAGATAAAATGGGAGTTCATCACTTTACCCTGGAGAGTAAACATGACTCCATGAATGAAAACATCCACAATCTCGTGTGGGCAAAAAAGTCAAAACTGTTCCTACTGTCCAAGAAGTCATGGCCACGATGTTCTGGGATTACCAAGCATTCTTTTGATGCCAAACAGAGGAACTTCCACTTGTGGGACAAAGTGAAAGCCAACATTCGACACAAATGACCAGCACTCCTGGCAAGTAGCATGATTTTGGTGCACAACAGCACTATTCCACATACTGTGCACACCACTCATGAGTGGTCAATGGTGTTTTTTTTTTTTTTGGGGTGGGGGAACTCTGGCACATACCTCCCCTAGTGAAAAGGTGCAGACTTAACACTTTCTGACTTGTGTGTTCGGCCTCCTCAAGAAACATCCTTCCAAAAGGCATTTCACAATGAATGACGTAGTTTCTCAGGCAGTGCAATGTTGGTTACCAGGTGTGGGAATAGACTTCTTCAGTACTGGTATTGATAAACTGATCTATCATTAGGATAAGTGCATCAGCAAATTGGGAGACTTTGTGGTAAAAGTAGTGCATTTTCACTTATTTCTTGATGTATAATTTCATCTTCCTATTATTAAACATCCTCAAGAAAAAACTTCACTTTAATTTTACTTTTTGGAAACCTGTTTTATATCATACGCATTTTTTTTTTAATGTGTTAATTCCAGCTAAGTAGATATGCCATCATGCATCCATTGCTGAACTGTTTTTTTTTTTCAGCCAACTTTCTGTCAAAGATGTGTATCAAAGGGTTTGCAAAACTAGTATAGAATATCACAACTAATAGTTTTTTAAATCTTAAGTTCTAGCATTCTCTCCCAAAGAAGTATACCAATGAGTGTACAGAACTACTAGAGAAAACAGAACTTTATTTTTTTTTATTATTTGTATTATATAGACCTTATACCAGAACTTTCAAGAATTTCAACATATTCATAGAAATCTCATAAGTTCCTTTAATTCTCCCTTAGCAGAACTTTTTTAAGATTGTAGGCACAAATGATACTTATTTGTGCCTACAATGTCCGATTTTCCATTTTGACATTTTATTCTTATTTTTTCTGTATCATCTCTATGGAGACAGACTAATCATAAGATGCTTGTACTAACCATTATTTGCACTGTACCCTTCATGTTTCACCTTGAACTCACCAGTGAAACTTACAGCCTCTCCCCTCCCATGCAACTCATTCTACCCATTTTTATTTTATTCGTGTAGGGTCCTCCCCCCATTCCTCGACCACCCCTTAGGACTGGTTGACCTCTCCTAATGAGGGATTAAGTACTATATCCTATGACTGTAGCCTGTGTGTTCACAGGGCTGGTTTACCTGTTTCTGGGATGAAAATCCCCAGATAAACTGGGGGGCCTGCTGTCCATGCCCAAGACCGGCTAACTTGGCTATGACAGAGAAAGATCCTTAAGCTCCTCATGTCATCGACAGGAATCGGACCTAGAACACTCCTTCCCCAGGCATGTGGTTGCAAAGCACATAGCCACTAAGCTAACTGCATGGACATTCTACCATTAATCACCTACCAAGCAAAAAAAACTTGTAACAACATTACTAACCACTCTTTCCTGGAGCATTTACTCCTTCTATGCCTTCCTTCTAGGCATTGAAAAATCTTTTGTGTCAATAATATAAAACCTTTAAATAAATTGTATTTCTCTTCTGTCCTATTTACTTCACCTATCAACTAGTCTTTGTGACCCACAGACATGGCATAATAACACCACATCTGGATCACTTGGTAGACTTTTAAACAGGAATAATAACCACCCTATCCCTGCTTGTCAGTGTACTTCAGGCTCCAGGTAATCTGATGTGCAGTTTGGCCACCTTTGAAATATATCCTTTAAATTTAACTCCCTTTCCACATACAAACCTCTAGCATAATCAGTTTCCTGTAGTCAATTTTCACCAGCACTTAATAATTTGCCACACTAAACTTGCAGTACTATAATTTGTCAATACTGCCAGTCTGCTAAATCATCCTACAGAATCTCTATATCATCTTCATTGATTATCACTCTTCTTAGCTTTGCATTATCATCAGCAAACATTGACTATTTTTTTCTTAAATCATTTCTTATATCATTGATGGACAAATTACAGACCTGGTTGGCAGAGTTGTTAGCATACCTGTTCTACATCCAAACAAGCTCTGAGTTTGAATACCACCGTTAGATGGATGTTTGTGATTGTCTTTAAGTAGAGATAAATTTCATAGTCTGTTCTGAGAATCAGCTCTTTATGTTATTAGATATGTGAAGAGCCAAAGGCTTCAATTCGGCGACATATAACTTGTTTAAGTTAAGGGATATATTACATCCCATATAGTTTCTTAGCCGAATAAGAAACTCAAAGAGTTTCATGCCGAATATAGTAAAAACTATATATAAAGTTCGGCGATTCCAAGCGTAAGCAAATACCTGGATACTGCAGCACTGATCCCAAAGGGTAGTGCAAGCTGGGGCAACTCGTGGTAGAGGTGGAGCGAGCTCCGATCACTATTCTTGATATTTGCCCATAATCTGAACTTAGCTCCTAGGAACTGTATTTTTGTTCACATTATGAGAGAAGGTCACTACCCAGACCAGTTTCGACCTTTAATGAGGTCTCATCAGTGAGTAGCCAGACCTAGTTAATATCAAGTTTGTAGCGAACAGAACTTGTACCCCTACTACGAGTATTGCCGTGAGGTGCTCTAATAAATTATTAGATATGTGAAGAGCCAAAGGCTTCAATTCGGCGACATATAACTTGTTTAAGTTAAGGGATATAGTACATCTCATATAGTTTCTTAGCCGAATAAGAAACTCAAAGAGTTTCATGCCGAATATAGTAAAAACTATATATAAAGTTTGGCGATTCCAAGCGTAAGCAAATACCTGGATACTGCAGCACTGATCCCAAAGGGTAGTGCAAGCTGGGGCAACTCGTGGTATGGGTACAAGTTCTGTTCGCTACAAACTTGATATTAACTAGGTCTGGCTACTCACTGATGAGACCTCAATAAAGGTCGAAACCGGTCTGGGTAGTGACCTTCTCTCATAATGTGAACAAAAATACAGTTCCTAGGAGCTAAGTTCACATTATGGGCAAATATCAAGAATAGTGATCGGAGCTCGCTCCACCTCTACCACGAGTTGCCCCAGCTTGCACTACCTTTTGGGATCAGTGCTGCAGTATCCAGGTATTTGCTTACGCTTGGAATCGCCGAACTTTATATATAGTTTTTACTATATTCGGCATGAGACTCTTTGAGTTTCTTATTCGGCTAAGAAACTATATGGGATGTAATATATCCCTTAACTTAAACAAGCTCTTTATGTTATCCATATGATGTACTCCTATATAAATCCAGTAAAAGTCTTTCATTATTAAATTGAATAAGTGGTATAACAATTTTCTTATGAAAATCAGCCATAAGGACAGACTATGAAAATAGGTAGAAACAAGGATGCTGACATTGTTTGTTGAGCAGTGCTAACCCTAGCTGGTATGGTCACTTAAATCAAATGACAGAGGAAAGTTAGCAAAAAAAAAATTTTTTTGACCTTCAGGATGACAGGGGAAAAAGACTGATGAAGAACAAGATCTAGATGGATTAATCCATTTAGAAGTGCATTAGAAGACTGATATATCATATTTGACAGTACTGGTATTCTGATAGAAAATAGATTCATTTAGAGGAAAATTGTCAATAGGAGGAATTTAGTAGTGATGTAAAACTTATGATATAGTATTATCCTTCATCTAAGGGTACATATCAAGAATTTAATGATGATGATGGCTGCTTCTACTATCACCTGCTGTCAACATTTAATATTGAACAATAAGAAACCTCACACTTCCTCTTCTGTGATATAATTCACTTTTTATTTAAACATTTTGGTTGCAGTATGTGATGTTGATGTACTAAAAGGAATTATACGAGGATGTGCTGAAAAGTTCTTGTAATTCTCAAATTTCTTCAAAACCTCTGACATGTCTTATATATCCTAAAAGAAAAAGAAGAAATTATTATAATTTGATGAAACGTTGGCTTTAAAAGGTTTAAGATATGTTCTTTCTTATGGTTATATTAGATGCTTTAATATCATTTTTGTTCCAAGTGTTTATCAGAATTTTTCAACCCCTCCCCCCCCCCCATAACTCTAAAGAGTTATTATAGTAAGTTCAGAATGCTGTTGATGTCTTCAGTATTCCTGTCTGTTTTCATAGTTTGATTTTTGTTTATGACTGATTTTTACACACATTTATTACAGCAGTTATTGAGTTCAGGTACTCTCACATGTGTACACAATCTATTTAGGAGTATATATCATCTGCAGAGAGTAAAGAGCTGAACTGAATATTCTGATGTTAATGTGAGATTTAATTTCATAATGTAATCCATATAGATGATGAATAGCAGTTAGAGCATGCCTTGTCTTTTACTTCATAATACACAAACTTTTCTTTCTTTGTCTACTTGCATTCTAGCAGCCCATTTAAAACTCAAGTATAACTGAGAGGAGACCTCCTCATAGAATTTAAAGGAATGCGGAGAACCAACCAGGGCTTCTGACCTAATGTCCAATTCTCACCTTCTCTTGGTGCACCCTGTTGGGTATCTACCAGGATACTGAACGAATGAGGATGGGCTGGCAATTTGGGCTTTAGCCAACCAAACTGTATTTTTATTGGCTTAAACCAGTATACAAAATGATGGTACAACATGACAAAATTTCATGTCAACTGGGGCATCGCCCGGTTAAACAAGGCCCCCCTGTTTGTGTGTAGAGGCGTAAGTGCTGTAAGGACATCATGTTGGAGGCTTAATGGACCCACGTGGTTGGGCTTAGTATTGTAAGATTTGTTGTGTGCATGTTATGTTAATTGTTTTTGTAATCCCCATAGATGTCCTAGTGACTAGAACGAAATATAGGAAGTATTAAATGCTATTTTAATTCTTTTTGAGTGTTGTAAAAAATCCATAAAGCCTCCAACATGAAGGCCCCTGTTGTTTTCGCTAGGGAACCAGGGCGAATAGCAAAAAGTCAGCTACTGGAACAAATCTAAAAGCACACCCCAACTCAACATCACGAGAGTTTAAAATCGGCACTATCAACATTAGAAGCCTGAATGGCAAAGAAATGGAGCTAGCTGAGGAATTAGATAAGTACCAGATCGACATAATAGGGGTGACTGAAACAAAAAAGACAAAAACTGGTGAGATCTTTCTAAGCAGTAAATACAAAATGTTATATTCAGGCAATGACAATCATGGAAAAGAAGGAGTAGCCATAGTATTCAACACTAAATACGAGGCTAATCTTCTTGAATGGCAAGCAGTCTCAAGTAGAGTTATGTGAGCAAATATCAGAATGGGGAACTGGACAAATGGACAATGAGACTTATTTGTGCCTATGGTCCCTCATGCTCCTTCAACATCAGATAAGCATATTTTTACAAACTATTCAATATATATGGCATGCTTGTTTCAGTTTTTCAGTAGTTTTATTTGTAAAATTATGAATTGTCTTAATGATACAGAAAATTATAAATTTAATGTTAAATTATATGAAGTCATATTAAAAAAATGCTTTTTTGAAAGTTTATGTTAAAAAAATCAACTGGTTTATGCACCTGATGATGTACATATAAATAAATTCCCCTTATATTTTTTGAAATCAGTTTTTTTTTAAGTGGGTTGCCCTTGATCACAGATCAAGGGCAACCCACTTCAAAAAAGAGCACAGATCAAGCACGTGGAGCCATTTCTGTTGCCATTGATCATACGCAAATTGTTCATGTCATTTTCAATTTTGAACATGTCAAAATGCTGTATAATGAATAACTTTTATTTGTAATTTAAGCTAATACTGTATAAAATTTGGTCAGCTAAGTCTAAATATACCAACCCAATCTACTTAATTTAATATACAAATGGATAGTGAATGAAGCCAGATTGGACATTAGATCTGAAGTCCTCTGTCAGTTTTCTGCTATCTTTACAGGTTTGATAAGAATCTTGGAGATTACCTGCCAATTATTTAGTTTTCCCTTAAGTTAAATTTAATATAATAATTATTCTGATTATTCAGTGATTATGAGTGAAACTTTTATTAAACTTATTTATTATAAGTAAAATTATTTCAAAAGATTTTATTACCCAACATATTTGAAATTTTCGCACAAGATTAAAGTGGGTTGCTCTTGAAAATAATTTGCAAGGGCAACCCACTTGAAAAACAGCTGATTTCAAAATAATAAAAGAAATTTATGTATTTATATATACATCACTGGATGCAAACACCAGTTGATTTATTTAAACAAATTTTCAAAAGCAATTTTTTATGACTTCATATTAAAAGTTAACATTACATTTAAGATTTTCTGTATTTTCATTGGTTATCAGTGAGAATGCCATTGGCAAGGTATGTGGCCTAATTAACTGAACTTACTTAATAATTTAATTTAATTATTTCTTAAAGAAAAATTTGTAAATCTATGAAAATTACAGTGGAAGTTATTCATTGACCCACTGCACTCAACGAAGATATTTTATTTTTAATTTTTTGGTAATAGATGTTTTTTTGCAATGACAATACATGGTGGTGGTTGTTTAAATTGAATTTGCAGGTGGAACAATGCAGCCAAGGCCGTGGCTTGGGCTAGAACATATAAACAAGGCTCCTAAACGATCTCGTTATAATTACCTGGAAAAGGCTATCAAAATTCACAATTGACAGTGGCGATATACCTCTCTAGGATACTGTAAGGTAATTTACTTGACTTTTTTTGTGAGTCACCTGGAATGTATTTTATCAAGATATGCAAATTACTTTTACACTTCTACAAAATATCAGCATCACTACATGTGGTTATGGTTTAGCATATTTCTTACTAAATTAATAATTTCTAAAATTAGTCATTTATCAATGTAGTATTATATTTTGAACTTTTATTTTGGCTGCATTAGCTTACATATGTTCATTGCCTGCTTGATGAATAGTTTCATCTGTCAATGGCTATTCCAGGAAATAAAAAAGATTCTTCCTTTACCAGTATAGGTAAATGTTTGGCTGACTATAACATCATCACTCAATGATGTGCTGTGGGCATAGATATTTATAAATATCTAGATGATGGATGAATTACGTTGCCTAGTCTATGACCATTTTGCTTATTGTAACTGGTGTGGCATGATAAAGTTTCATAAGTCTAGTGAAGGAGTTTATCTAAATAAAATAATAAAGCATTATTATTATTCATTGTTACAATGATACTGATTTTTAGAATGGTGGAGGAGAAGGCAGGGAGTGCTTTCTTTTCTACATACTCTAGGGAAGTATGTCACTTTTTTTTGCAAAAATTTTATCAGGTAACGTATGATTTAAAGAAATTACAATATAGGATATGTTCTACTTCTTTACGTGCTATTTCCTAATGGAGTTCAGCTACCACCTTTGCAAATTTACTTCTGTCTTTAGTGACTCTCATTAAGAGCTCTGTGTTCAGTTTAGTCTAGTTGTTCATATTGTTTAGCGTGATAGTTTTCTTCTTCCAGGTTTTCTCTTCCCATTGATTTTACCTTCTAGTATTACATGGAGAATGTTATTTATGGTTTCTCATTAGATGTCCTAAGTAGGAAGTTTTTCTTCTTTTCACGATGTTGATTAATTCTCGATTTTTATTTATTCTTTTCAGTATCTCTTCATCCTTCACCTTTTCTGTCCATGGGATCTTTAGCATCATTCGGAATATCCACATTTCAAAGGCTTTTTCACATAAAATCTCTTCCCATTGATTTTACCTTCTAGTATTACATGGAGAATGTTATATTTATGGTTGCTCATTAGATGTCCTAAGTAGGCAGTTTTTCTTCTTTTCACGATATTGATTAAGTCTCGATTTTTATTTATTCTTCTCAGAGTCTCTTCATTCTTCACCTTTTCTGTCCATGGGATCTTTAGCATCATTCAGAATATCCACATTTCAAAGGCTTTTTCACATAAAATCTCTTCCCATTGATTTTACCTTCTAGTATTACATGGAGAATGTTATATTTATGGTTGCTCATTAGATGTCCTAAGTAGGCAGTTTTTCTTCTTTTCACGATATTGATTAAGTCTCGATTTTTATTTATTCTTCTCAGTATCTCTTCATTCTTCACCTTTTCTGTCCATGGGATCTTTAGCATCATTCAGAATATCCACATTTCAAAGGCTTTTTCACATTTTCAAGTGGTTTTTTTTTTTTATTGTATTTACCTTTAACGTCCATGTTTCAACTCCATGTAGTAAACTTGACCATACATAGCACTTCATCATTCGTACTCGAATTTCAATGTTATATAAAATGGGTTTCATGTTGATAAAGGACTGTCTTGCAATTTCAGTTCCAGATCTTATATCCATTATTTCACAGTCTGAACTTTCGTTTAGCCAGGAACCCAGATATTTGAATTATTTAACTTGTTCAATTTTATTTCCATTTAGAATTAAGTCGGCTGTTAGCGAAGGGTAGAGTAGATGTTTATTATCATAAGTTTTTTGCGGGTTTTTTTGTTGTTATGTTCATTTTTAGGCTCATTTCTGTGCATTCTTTGTTGACTCATTCCAGGAGTAGTTGAAGATATTGAATATTTTTTGTAATTAAAGCAGTATCATCTACATAACATAAGTTATTTTTTAATTGGCCATTTATGATTACTCCTTCCCTTCTTCCTTCTAAGACCTTGAAAAATAAGACTTGTGAGTAGATGTTAAACAGAAATGGAGATAGTATACATCCTTGTCTCACATCTCTTTCAATTTTTACATTGTTTGTCCTGATGTTTCTATTAGGACAGATGCAGTCTGGCCACAGTAGAGGTTTTTAAAAATTCTAACATCCTTATCATCTAGGCTTAGTTGTTCTAAGATATTTATGAATTTATTATGCTGGATCTTATCAAAAGCCTTTTTGAAATCAATAAAACAAATATAAAGTCAGTTTGTTGTTCTCTGCATCTTTGTGCTAAGATACGTGAGCAGAAAAGTGCTTCTCTTATTCCTATGTCATTTCTGAAAGCAAACTGAGACCATCACATTTTTGGTATATGCTATTATAAATAATTTTTAGGAATATTTTGAGAGCGACTTATTAGGCTAATTAACCTAAAATCATCAAAAGATTTTGAATTGGGTTTTTTACGCAATGCAATGAAGATTGAGTTTATCCAGTCAGAGAACGGTTTATTATCATCAGCAAATTCCTGACATGTACAGGATATGATAGTACTACATGAAAAACATACATCACCACTAACTTCCTAGTTACAGTTTTCCTCCAAATCAATCTGTTACCTGTCAAGACTCCAACATTATCAGATTTTTTATATTTCTGTCTATTAAGGCACTTTTATCTGTATCAATCCACCTATATCTTGGTCTTTCTCTGGATCTTTTTCCTTCCAACCTGGCAGAAAACACTTGATTTGCTAATCTTTCTTTTCCCATTCTGTTCCTTCCTTACCATGTGATGGTACAGTAGCCTTGATCCCCTTTTTACGTGTGGAATATAGCACCATCTAGTTCCCCCAAATTTTATCCGGGCTCCGGCACTGGCTGACAAATCAGGCCTATGGCTGGGTCAGTACTCCTGACTGTATTCCGTTTGTGTTCACGAGGCCAGTTTGCCTGCTTTGTGGGATGAAAAACCCCAGATAAACTGGCAGAAAAAACCCTGCTGTCCACACCCAAGACTGGCTAACTTGGCTATGGCTGAGGAAGATCCTTAAGCTCCTCCCATCGAGAGGAATCGAACCTAAGATACTCCTTCCAAGGCATATGGTTGTGAAGCGCAAAGCCACTAGGCTAACCGCACGGACTCCCATTCTATTTAAGTGGCCATACCACCTGAGATTAACTCTGCTAATGCATTCCTGGATTCTGACAATATCAAGTTCTTTCCTAATATCCTCGTTTTTAATATGATATTGCCATTGATACCATCTGTTCACACCCCTAATCTTTCTCAGGACTCTCATATTCGCGGTCTTTAGTCTCTGGTCGAGTGTTTTACTTCTGACCCAGCTCTCAGATCCATAAGTTAAAATTGGTTTGAACACTGTCTTGTATACGGCTAATTTATTGTTTTGACTAATTTCTCTCTTATTCCATATAAATTTATTCAGTTGACTTCCTACCATATCAGCTTTGTTGATTCTGTTGTCTGTTGCCATATTTAATTTACCATCTTCACTAAAATCATACCTAAGTAGCTGAAATGTTTTATTTGTTCTATAGGTTCTCCATTCACAATGCAGTTGATATTTTCAATGTTTCTACCTATTTTCATTGTCTTTGCCTTGCTATTGCTGATTTTCATACCAAATTTATTACAGCAGTTATTCAGTTTAGTCAGGGAATCTTGCAGACTTGTACTGGATTTATTTAGAAGTATAACATCGTCCTCATAAAGTAAAGAGCTGAGATTAACATCTCCAATTTTGATATCAGGTTTAATACCACTTTCATTCATAATGTGATCCATATAGATAATGAATAACAGAGGGGATAATGTACATCCTTGTCTGACACCAGATTTAACATGAAACTATCATCCTGTATTTCCTTCAATTCTATCTAACTGTTGACTTAATACTCAAATGAAGACTATGTATTGTTTGTTATAATGCCCCCATTGATGCCATACAACTGGACTGTTTTGAATAGCTTTTCTTGTCATATGCCTTTTCCAGATCTACAAAAGCTAAATGCAGATCTTTGTTATTTAACTAAAGTGAAAATCTGATCCTGACATCCTCTATTTGGCCTAAATCCAAATAGAGGATGTCAGGATCCAAATTCAAGTATACTTGCATAAATCTTACCATGAACACTCAGTAGGGAAATACCTCTGTAATTCTAACATTCAGTTTTATTTCTCTTTTTGTATATGGGTACAGTGAGAGCTCTACTCCTTGTTCTTCTTTCCCTATGCCTTATCCCGTGTTAAACGGGTTTGGCGTTCCCATCTTTAATCTTCTTCTTCCAGATTCTCCGGTCCAGGGCATCTTCCTGACTCCATCCTTTCTCCCTAAGATTCTGTTCCACCTTATTCCTCCATCTGAGTTTGGGCCTGCCGCTTTTCCTCCTTCCCTCCACCTCCATACGCTCCACTCTTTTACCACCATACTCCTCACTCCTTCTCTCTACATGACCGAACCACCTCAGCCTGCTTTCTTGTACCTTCTTACTGATTGGTCCCACCTTGGTCATCCCTTTGATGTAGTCATTCCTTATCCTGTCCTCCTTTGTCACACCACTCATCCATCTCAACATCTGCATCTCTGCCAACTCCATCTTCCTCTCCTGTGCCTTTGTTATAGGCCACGTCTCTGTGCCATGGAGCATCGCCAGACTCACCACCATCTTATACAGCTTTCCTTTCATCTTACAACTCACTCTCTTGTCGCACAGGACCCTGTCAATCTTCCTCCAGTTCATCCAGCTGCATGTTATTCAGTACTGTATTTCTTCATCCGGGTCACCGTTCCTCTCGACGACCGACCCAAGGTACTTGAATTTCTTCCCTGAAGTTAACCTTTATCCCTGGAGTCGTATTATCATATCCTCGTCACTCCCCGTTGACATGTATTCAGTCTTTACCCGGTTAATTTTCATGACTCTCTCCTCCAATACCTTTCTCCACTCTTCCAGGGTCTTTTCAAGCTTCTCTTGGGATGATTCGCAGAGAGCAATATCATTGGCAAACATCTTGCTTCCTGGCACCGCCTCCTTGATGTCCTCCACTAGTAGATCCATGACTCAGAGTTGATCCCTGATGGAGCCCTACGACAATGGGGAAAACCACTCTATCATGCCGACACTAGGCCTGACCTGAGTTTTCGCTCCCTCATACATCTCCTTCACCAACCTCACGTACTTTTCCGACACCCCGCCCCTTTCTTCATACACCTCCATACCTCCTGTCTGGCCACTCTGTCGTACACCTTTTCCAGGCCTATAAACACCATATGTAGCTCCGCTTGCATCTCCCTATATTTCTCCATCAATCGCCTTAGCACAAATATTGCATCCTTTGTCCCTCTTCCTGGCATAAATCCAAATTGCTCCTCACCAATTTTTGTTTCCCGCCGTACCCTTCCTTCAATTACTCTTTCCGATATCTTCAACGTGTGTGACATCAGCTTGATCCCTCTATAGTTGCCACAATCTTGAACATCTCCTTTTCCCTTGTAGATTGGGATGAGAATGCTTTTCCTCCATTCCTCTGGTATCTTTTCCTATTAGGCTATTTTCCTCATCAGATCCCATAACATGTCTGCACCCTTGCTTCCCAAGCTTCTCCAGGTATCTGGTTCGCTTCCACAGCCTTTCCATTCTTCGTTTTTCTCAGTGCCCAATACACTTCCTCTCTGCTTATGTCCTGCACCGATCCTTCATTTGCCTTTCCATCCTCACACCTCTCTCTTGGATTCTCCTCATTTAGTAGATTACAAAAATAATCTTCCCATCTTCCTCTGATTTTGTCCTCCTCTTGTAGTACTACTCCTGTGGTGTCCTTTATCTGCTTAACTGATGTTGTCTTTCGAGGCCTTATCTCTAGCTTTCGCTATTCTCAACAACTTAGCTTCACTACCGTTTCTCTCCAGTACTTCATAAACCTCTTCAACTGCCATAGGTCTCTTTGCACTTTTCTTCACTAATCTATATACCTCCTTTTTGGCTCTGGTTCCAGTCATGGCCTATTTTTTCTTTGCCTCTTTCTTTTCCCTGATCTCCAACTGCACCTCCTCATTCCACACCATGCCTCCTTATCCTCGGACGTCCCCTTTCCTGATGTTATACCGAGCACCTCTTCTCCAATTTTTCTAATATTCTGACTATTTACGTCCCACCATTCTTCCACATCCTCTGGTAACTTCATTCCTTCCAATATCCTTTCTTTAAACTCATTCCTTGGACCTTCCTCTTCCAATTTCCACCATTTTATTTTCCTATCTTTCCGCCTATTCTTCTTTTCCCCTTTTATATCACAGTCTACCACAACCAACCTGTGCTGTGCCGCTACACTTTCTCCATTAATCACTTTACAGTTTTCACCTCCTTAAGATGTTTCCTTCTGCACATAATATAGTCAATCTGCCTCATCCTTTCCCCGCTCTTATAAGTTATCAGGTGTCCAACTCTCTTCTTAAACCACGTGTTAGCTATAGCCAGGTCGAAGGCCACTGCATGCTCTACAATTCTTTTACCTTCTTCATTTCTTTCACCACCACTACAACCCCAGTGCACCCTTTCTTTACCACTTCGTCGCCTTCCTACATGCCCATTCAGGTCTGCTCCAACGATCACTCTCTCACCATCAGGGATTCCCATTACCACCTGGTCTAGTTCTCTCCAGAATGCCTCTTTCTCCTCCTCATTACAACCTACTTGTGGAGCGTATCCACACACTATCACAGCCTCGCTTCCTCCAATCTCAAGTTTAACACTTATAATCCGATCGTTCTTCTGGCACACCTCACAGACTCCACCCTTCAGCTCCTTGTCAATGATGATTCCAACTCCGTTTCGTCCATTCTCATTAACCCTACTGTAAAACAGTTTATATCCTTCTGCCAGCTCCTTTGCTTTATTGCCCTTCCACCTTGTCTCCTGCATGCACAAGATCTTCAGCTTCCTTCTTCTCATCATGTCTACTATCTCCCTACTCTTCTCATTCATCGTACCCACATTCAGCGACCCGATTCTTACTTTACATAAGTAAGAATCGGACTCGCTTCTTTAGCCGAACCCGTCCTTGGTTCGGTAGCCCAAGCCCACTTCTCACAGTCCTCGGGTGACAGAACTGCATGTCGCTTACAGGGGATGCCCTAGCCGTTGTTCTTTCTCTGTTATTCAACATTTCATCCCTGGTTTTGGCAGGTTTTTTACAGCCGGATGCCCTTCCTGACGCCAACCCTCCCCATTTATCTGGGCTTGGGACTGGCACTGAGATGCGCTAACTTTCCCTCCCCAGTGGCTGAGCTAGTGAGAGCTCTACTCCAATCATCTGGAATTCATCTCTGTCCAGTTCTTCTGAACTATGCAGTGCACCTGCTGTAAGACTTTTATACCTCCATACTTATGCATTTCTGGTTAAATATCATCTACTCCAGCTTCCGTTCCACATTTCAGGCTTTTGATGGCTTGTTCTATTTCAAGTATGGATATGTATTCCTGATTGCATTTAGCAATTTTTCAAATTAGTTACTTCATACATCAAGAATATCTTTGTCTCCAGTTTTCATAACCTTTATCATCTCTAATTCCTTTCACAGCACTCTTTCCTCCATTTCTGAGCTTTTTCAACAGCCTTCAGAATATCTTGCCACCTTGATATTTATTTTCTATCATCATCATAACACTAATTATGGGTATAGACCATATTGGTCTGTTCCGGTCTCATTATCCATCCAATATCCTTTTTTGAAGTCTACCCTGCCTTCTCTTTCCAATTGGCTTATATTTTAATATTTCTTTAGGATGTCAGCCATTCGGTTTACATGTTCAATCCATTTTTGTTTATAATTGTTTTGTTTTTCTTCTATTGATTGTGTTTTTAGTTCTTTTAAAATGTCTTCGTTCCTTTCTTGATCTAATAATGTGTATTTTGCAGTTCTTGTCATAATTCTCATTTCACTTGTTTTTATTCTTTGTTTATCTTGTTTGTTTATTGCCTAAATTTCACTGCCATATAATAATGTGGGCAGTGCTAAAGTATTATATATTTTCAAGTGTGTTTCTTTTTGTACTATATTTGGGTTGAGTGTTCTATTTATTAGGCCTATAATCTAAAAATTTTTAAGTTTTTAATTTTGTCTTTTTCTCCTTCATATGATATTTCACATCCAAGATAACTCAAAAGTATTTATCTGTTCTATTATTTTATTATTAATAACTATTTTGCTTCTAACTGCAGTTTGTTCACAAAATGCCATTTTTTTAATTTTATGTATGGAAAATTTCATTCCAAACTGTTCTACTATAATGTTTAAATTCTATATTGCTCTTTGTAAATTGTCTTCCTCATTGTATTATTACTTTATCATCTGCAAATAATAGCATATTTATTTTGTTATTCCAGGAAATTTCTATACCTTATTGTTTAAGGTGCTCCACTGCATTAATATTTGATTAATGTAAATATTGAAAATTGTTGGAGACAGAATGCATCCCTGTCTTAGGTTTATAGATTGTTTTTCAGACAACTTTTCATTTATTGTTATTTTTATTTCATTATCTTTATATATATTCAATATTGCATGTAGTAAAATATTAGGTATATTTATTCTTTGTAATATATCAAACAGTATATATCTTTTTACTTTGTCAAATGCTTTTTCGTAATCTATAAACAAAAGATGAGTTTCCAAATTAAATTCTCTTCTTTTTTTCTGTAAGTTGTTTTAAACAGAAAGCTGTATCCAATGTAGAGCGTCCTTTTCTAAAACCATTTTGACATTCTAATAATATTTTTTCACTGTATATTTTTAGTTTTTCATTAAGTATTCTACTATATATTTTGTAGCATGTATTCAGTAAACTAATACCTCTGTAGTTAGCAAGTTTTCTTTTATCCCTTTTTTAATGATAGGTATTACTATTCTTGTATTCCATTCTATTGGTATTTGTCCATTTGTGTATATTTTATTTAAAAATTTTAGTAACCTTTGATGAAATTTTTTTCCAGCAAATTTGTACAGTTCAGAGTTACAATACAAGTCATCAGTCCTAAAGGTGCCCCTTAGCAGGCTAAATTGGGTTGTTGGGCTGATATTCTTAGAATGCAAGTTTCCCAAATTTTGGGCAGTCTCGTGCACCCAAATTTGTTGAGGTTTGGAAAGTTTTTCAGAGCTGAGGCTGATTCAATGAATAATCTTTCCTACTTGTACTTGCTGCAGTATAATAAAGTGGCTTCTTCCAGCATATTCTGTGGTGGGTGTCCAATGCCTGGTCAGCAAGTCCTGAGTGGCTGTATTATGGAACCAGATGTAGTCCTTGTGTTCGGATAACCTGACATTGGCTGTAATAGGACAATTTGCAACTGCAAGAGACCTGATATACTCCAGGTATGTCTAGAGGAAGTGGCTGATCATTGGTGGAGTGCCAATTTGTTATGTGGTTTGTAACTACTTGTGAGGTCATATTTTCTTAGGAATTTTGTTAGTTAGGTTTTTTTCAGATGTACCCTGGATATATGGAATGGTGATAGATTATGGGGCACCTTTAGGACCTATATTACCCTGGAAGCAGTAATAATGCCCACCAACATGGAGTAGGAATATTAATAAGTAAAGAAACATCAAAAGTGTACTCGTATTCCATTCTTTGATAGGTTAATGTATCTACAACTCAAGGCCAAGCAGTCCTAAAGTTCTCCCATAGCAATTTGGATACTTTTAAGACTCTCTGACCGACTTCAGTTGCCTTTCTTCTGCCTCATTTGCTTAATGTCAGTGCCTGCTTTCACATATTGTTTTTTGATCCCTGAAGAAGATGAAGATTTACATTATTGTTTCAAAAAAATTAGAAGTGTCTCATTTGTTATTTTGAGAAATTCTTTCAGTTGAGGATAGAAAGGTCAGTTTCTACATCATCCTTTTTTACTTGGAGAGTGGTGAATGAGTGGAATAAGCTGTCAGAGTCTGTTATGGGTGCTGTGACTGTGAATGAGTTAAAAGCAAAGTATGATAGATACTGTGCGAATGCTGAATTGTTCTGGACTTAATGTTTAGGGCCTCCCTCAATGAGTCTAAGGAGTTGCCTGTAATAATATACCTTTGAAAAGTCCAGCAGTATCATGTCGTAGCCATTTCTTGTTTGCAATTCCACTGTGACTATATTATAAAATGTGAATAAATTGCTAAAACAGGGCCTATCTTTTACAAAGCTATGCTGCCCACTATAGAGTATCATAACATGTATGGAATCGATCGTTTTCCTGTAATTTATGATATCTTCATAAGAACCATGTTCTTCTACTCGGATATCTATGCAGAAAATGGATCATGCTGACTGGAATACTTTTTTCCATCTTGTAAATTTAATGCTGATATCAATCAAACACTTATGAAACAGTAAAGTTTGTAATTGTTGCTGTCTGGACATTAGATTGTCCAGACAGCAACAGCCTCAATTCCAAAAACATCTCAATTTCCACTCTATCTAAAGCCTTGGTAGAACCCAGAGAGGCAGGCAGCCAGAAAAGATAGTGTATGGGGAGCATATCATAGATACCCCATCACATCAAATTTAATAAGTTTTAAATGTGCTTGGGCCAAAGCACGTGTTTTGAGACATCAGAATCAAAAATAATAATCTTTGATCCAATTTACTACATCAGTGAATCAAAAAAAAAAAAAAAAAAAGTGGAAAACTTGTGTTTTTGCACATGCTCATTAACTAAGAGAAAGTGTAAGAGAGCATTGAATCTCCTTTGTGTACTTATATACTCAAAGCTGGATTATGGGTCTCAAGTCTATGGTTCTGCAAGGCAAAATAGTGTGCAATAGTTGGATCCCATCCATAATCAGAGTATATGGATAGCTACTGGTGCCTTTCACCCATCGCCTGCCCAAAGTCTTTAGACCGAGGCAAATGAACTGGTTCTATCAGAACCAGTTAAATAGAAGCAGTTGTCTCTTAACTATGCCCTAAAAATAGTCTCTTCAGAACATCCTACTAGGATTAGTCTCTTTTCTTTACTTTGATAGGCTCATTATCACACATCAGACCACCATACATCCTTTTGGTATGTGTGCTAGAGATTTTGCAAGCTATTGGCATAAATGTTGACAACATTACCTGCACCAAACATAACAGCATTCTTCCATGCGAGGTTTGCATACTGTCTAGCAAATTCTCACTTTGTCACTTACAGAATTCTCATACTCCATCTGTCTACCTGCCATTCTTTAATGCACACAGTGTAGCCCACTCAGATTTCTATCCCATCTATAATGGTTTAAAATCTGAGACCCCTGATGGTTGTGCTGCTGTGTTTCCTGGTAGTACTATCTCTAATCAGATGGCACTTCATATTTATACAGTAATTATACAGGAGAGTTACATAACATTCAGCATGCACTTGTGCATATAAAAGAAAACCGCTGCCAAAAAGTGTATACAGACTGAGTTCCTAACAGGCTATCCCCCTCTCCTGTTTATAATCTGCATCCAGTACTTCGTGAGGTTTTACAAAAGTCGTGATGTATTCGTAGCCACATTGGAATTAAGGGAAATGAAACTCTAGATACAAGTATTATATATACTGCTTTTTCCACATACTGTTTGACAGTATCGTATACAAACTACAGACTGTTTATAAGATCAAAGCTAATTTCCCAGTGGTGGTAGTCATGGTAGGAAGCATTGACAGTCTAGTCAACATACAAGACAGATAGTTTTTCTTGTCTAGCTCTGCATGAATTACAGTCAACTTATAAATTCTTATTTACTGAGGGCTTATGACCCACCTATGTGTGAAAAATGCAACATCTCATCATTTGTCACATTCACATTCTGATGGAGTTGCAGCACTTCACATGAGAGAAGAATGAAATTTTACTTATCTGGCCAAGCCATATATACTCAGGCAGATGTTATCAAAGTCGAATAAAGTGCACGAAGTCTAACATTTTACAAAGAATTAATTTATGCAAACATATTTGATTATAAATTCTATTTATCTGTAGATACCTGCATTGCTTAACTTAATTTTTTGTACATACATATTATTTACTAATTTATTTCTTAATGACTTTATTAATACTTTGTGTACTGTGCTATAACTTTGATAATGGTGCTGTGATAAGGCAGTGTCTGACCTTTATTGTCCTTACACTAATAAACCATAACCAACCATATCAGGATCTGAATCTTGTTTTGGTATTCATGTTGTTCAAATTTCTTCTAATGTCTTTCTGTCTGAAAGCCACATGAGATATTCAATGCAATGTTGTATATAAACAATGATGTGATTTGCCTTGACTTTTTGTGCATGGGTTGAATGAGAAGAATGGTGCCAGGAGTTAAGGTTTTTGTTTAAGTGTTGTAATAGATTCACCTGGGTGAGAAAGAGGTAGAAGCAGATGGAGTAAATTTGTGTCCAAGGGCTTTTGCAAGGAACCAAAAGGCTCAAGTTCCATGGCACAGGTGGCAGGTTTTCTACATTAAGCTCTTTCAAAATCAAACTTAGGCCCTCTGAGTGATGGTTTTACAAGTGTTGCTAACTTTAATATAGGCTGTGAATGAAGCTAGAGTTTTTGTTCGAAGCCACTTACAATCAGCTGTTTTCCTTTACTGGACCATACTTGGAAAAAGTGCTGCCCAGGAAAGTATACAGTTTGGAAAACCATGGCTTTGGATATAAGGTGGAAATTTTGAACAGTAGGGAACGAAGGCCTTCATTTCATCATGAATAATTTCTGTAACAGAATATCACAACAATTATCTGTATCTGAAGAACAGCAATATTAGTTTGGCCATAGAAGAGAATAGTAAATGTTCTGGAGATCCTCCCACTTGACATTGTTGTAGTGCCAAAGTACATGAAGATGTGAATAGCTGAGGGGTGGGTGTTTCACTTCAGATGAAACTTGGATGAGATTATGATCTGCATTGCTATGAGGAGCAATCACCCCAGCAGTACTTAAGAAAAGATTTAGTGTTGAGTGAGTGGAGAGTCCTGTCAGATATTCTGGTTGTGGTAGATTAACAATTTGCATTACATGATTGCTTATAGCAAATATTTCAGCTTCAAATATTCTCAAGCTTGATTATTGGAATTGGTAAAAGGGAAGCCAGTTGGATTGCAAGAAATCATTTATCACAGTTAAGAAGCCAAAGAGGTGATTTTGATTTTGGGGTATGGTGAAGACTTCAGATGAATATATAATGAGGTGAGGAAATCTTTAGTCACAGAAGGTCAGAGAAGAGAGTCGAGGTAAGGCATCCTCTGGTATGGAATATCAAATCACACAAAAGTGCAAGGAGTTAGGCTCTTATACATGTCACCCATACAGAAAGCATTCAGTCTTCATGACATTAAACATTATCAAATGTTTTGATAACATTGGCTGACTGTCTCAGGACTTTAAATCTATTTTTGCTCCTGCTCTTTATCTCTTTTGCAATCACTGTCACCAAGGAGATTCCCATGCATTTTGGGCTTTCAGTTTTGCTATATCCTTTGTGTACTCTGAAATATTTTGCTGTTTTTGTATACATAAAAACACACTAATTATTATTTTCATAAGTAAAAATTATACTGCATTTCATATATTAATAATCAATTTATAAATTTTTTAATGTTTTTGGATATGTAAACTGTAAATAGTCTTCTCTTACAGGTGACAAAATATTTCAGCTATACAACATCAGGCTGTGTCTATGTTACAGAATATTGCTGTGATCAGGTCATCACATCTGACTGCAACTTTCTTGGTTGTTACAGCATTTTTGTAGTGTCCATTTGAGGAGTTGTTTCCTCAGTCTAACAGCTGGTAAGGCAAACCCTTGGATAAAGGATAAGGTGTTCATTTCACCTTAGTGCCCTTATGCTTCAAGAAAAAAAAAAGTGAAACATGGGGTTTAAAGAAGCATATGTAGGAGAGGAATGATGCAGATGTAAAATAGACTAACTGCTTCAAGCCTGGGCATCCCGATTTAAAGTGAGAGGGAAAAAAGGCGCAAAATTAGTTCATGTTTCTTTTAAAAAAATAATAACAAGAAAAGTTAAAATGCCTTGACATTCTGCATGTGCTGCTACTCTTTAAAATTTGAAAGAGTAATACCAGTTTCTGGTATTTCTGTCTGATTATTCTTATGTTTCCAAATAGACTTCTGTATGAAAACAAAATTTACATTATATGAGCTATTTATAGTGTTACTGTGAATTCAGGTCAGGTGTCATAATTGAAGGCTTATTTACAGAAGAATTTTTAAAGTCATTGTCTTTTTCATTGTCATGTTTATTAGCAATATTTGTGGTTTGACAGTTTTTGTTTTAAGGGATAATTTATGAAATTTGTGATATCAACATTCACTGTGATGAAATGAATGTTGCAAAACTTATAAAAATCGTGGTAGGTGTGACATGCATACATGCGTGCTCGTGCGCACGCGCGCACACACCACACACAACAGAAAGAGGGGAAAATTTTAAAGCATGAACTGACCAGGCAGTGCCTACTTTAAGTGGATGAATGCTTTAATGCAAATTATGGCCATTAGAAGTGTGTGCCTACTGCTGCTGCATATTTATCTTATATATAGCATCATTGCACTGAGCTGGGTATCGCATGCTGCTGTGCAGATGTTATGTGAACACTTTAAAATCCCACCCTCCTTTATGAAGAACTGCCTATGAAAGGAAATTTTCCATTTTATTATTTTGTTACAATTATCATTAAAAATGTATTATATTTTTCCTGTAGATAATCCTACCAGGTAACTGCTTTTTGTTTTATTAAAATAGCATAATAAAGATGTATTTTGAAATTCCTGTTTTATTACTATTAGCCTATTCTTGGTATGAAATATCCTGTAATGAACGTTTTTGTTTCATTAAATTAAAAAAAAAAAAAAAAAGTGTTCATTACATACAAGCGAAATTTAGAAAAGTTTGCCTGAATTAGAAAAGAGAAGTTATTTGCTGTTTTAAACTTCCTTAAATTTACTTTCATAATAACATTAAATAATTAAAATTAAACTGGATGTTCTTAATTCTATAATAGTCAAGATTCAAAAGAAGCATATGGTAAATGAGGGCATTACTCTAGAATTATCTGCAGGAATTAGTCTGTTTACTGAAAACATATATTCCTAGTTACAATATACTAAAGAGAAATACATGCAAACTAAAAATTTTAATTTTGCCAGGAAAATCTTATAATTTTTGAAAAGTCTGTATGTGGGTTTTATTTAAAAGTATAAATGGGGTGAAAAAAACTAAAGAAATATAAACAGTCTTTTTCCTTTTTTATCTTTTCCTTTGTCATATTGACAACTTACTAATGTTCATGTTGCTCTTCTAGTATAAATAAACATTAGAATTCTTAATTTCCTCATTGCTTAACATTTCCTGGTCCTGAATACACAAATGCATACTTTTCTTCAGGAATCCTTATCTGTTGTTTCCTTGAGTTTAAAGAAAACCATAAATTGTGCCTACAAAAAAAAAAAAAAAAAAAAAAAAAAAAAAAAAAAAAAAGTGATCTTTTGGATGGAAACATCAGCTTTATTTAAAAAAAGCCTGTATTGCATTTCATAAGCACATAAATAATTTTTTTTTTTCATCCTTATAAATAAATACATTTGTATTAGCATATTTGTACAAGCAGTAAAACTTGCTAGCAATGAAATTTCACCCATAGTGTATAAGATATGGTAAATAAAGTACTGTAACATTTTCCATTCATGTGAGCATCTATATTGTATCTCAAAATTGTATAAGCTAGTATCGCACTAGTCACAATCACTTTTGGCTTGAATCTTTTGGGAAAGTTCTTTTCAGGAGGATAGAGCCAAAAGGTTTGATCTTGATAAATGTAATTCAGCCTTGTAAAGAATAATAAAAATATATATATATAAATTCCTATTTCATAACTAAGCAGAGGTAAATTAAGATTTGTGCAGTGAAACTAAATTTTTGATATTGTCAAAAAAAAAAAAAAAAAAAATACAACTGAAATTTGGGTTCTGCTGTATTTCACTTTCTATCAGAAACTTTGATTTCACAAAGAAAATGTTTACCTTTACTTGATTAAGAAATACAGAATTTTTACCTTATTGACTTAAAAAATATTGTATTCACACAGTAGTATTTCCAGATGCAAAAGTCATTGAATAATTTCTACCTTTAGGAATTGTTCCCTCTTTTAGGCCTTTGACACATACCAAAATATTTTCAGTCTTTGTACAGTATAACTTCGATATAATGCTCCTCACAAAGAAAGAAATTTTGGTATTACAACCTGGAAGCGTTATACCGGATGTCACTAAAAATTATTATTTTGTATACTTACACGTTGCAAAGTTCTTTCATCTGGGTCAGTATGCTTAAAATTCATAAATTTATAATAATCTTTATAATAATATTTAAATTTGAGTTTAAAATGTATAATTTATACTGTACCATAAATATTGTAATATACAATAGTAATAAAGATTACATAGAACATACATCATTTATTATTCACTACATTATTATTATTATAAGTACAACTTTTATTACTGATAATGTACTGTAATAGTGTATTAAAAAAAGGATTATACCAAAGGATTAAATACTTTGCCAGAGGAACTGAAAAAATTTCCTAGTTTAAATGAGAATAATATTGCACTATGCTTAACGACACCTTATTGAGCTGGGGCTTTCTTCTTAACATTTAAAATTTTGCTCAGCTTTTGACTGTATTTTGTGTGCACACAGTAAGAAATCACCAGTAGCATTTACACAAGAACAGTTTCACTTGTGTTCTCTGAAATTTGTATACAATACTATTGGAAATTAGAATATTGTATTTAGAATTCAATTCAAGAATTTAAGCTATCCATTGCTCGCATGAAATTTATTTTTGCTGAGCTTAGTAACCATCAGATGCTAAAACAAATTTTTTTTTTTTTTTTTAATATTTCATCCATTTATTGAATTGATGAAAGGAACTGAGGTAATTATTGATACAATAACAAATAATTTCTTCAGTAATTTTCTATCTCAACTTTCTGCTTTTCAAAATCAGCTTCTTTTGAAGTTTTCAACTAAAAAAAAAAAAAAGAATGGCTAGTTGTCATTACATGACTAGAAACTGTAAATATAAATAAATACATTTCCTGCAAAATGTGATTTCTCTACAAATTCCTTTATGGTCAGAAATGAAAAAGAACTTGAATATACTGCTTTCTTTTAAAGAAACCAAATATTTGCTCCTTGGTAACTGAGGGATTACTTTTGCCTTTTGTCTTAATTTTGTGCTAAGAGTTTTTCTATCTAGGAAAATTGAAGTCATTTAATCCTCTTGTTTCTGCAAATATACTTGAAGTTATGTGTCATCACAGGTGCCAGAATGATTGTGAAATCCTGATATCAAGCTTGTCAATGTATCCAGATGTGTTATAACGAAGTTATACTGCATAATAAATAATGTTTATTTGTAATATTATTGAACCAGCTATCAGCATGTAGGTTATTAAAAATAATCTTGTTTTGATCATACCTTATATCTGTAATTTAGAGACTGCCATCCTTTCCCCTCCTAGTTCGTATTTAGCCAAAAATTATGCTGTCTTTTTCGGTCACAAGTGATTCCTTAGAGGTATCATTTACAAGTTAATATTTATATGCATGCTCTCCCGGAGACTGAGCAAATTTGTGCTACCACTGTGTGATGTATAGGAACTTAAACCAAAATTTAACTTTGAGATGTAACTCCCCACCCTGAAAAAAGTTGGAGTACTCAAAATTTTTCTGGATGACTAAAATTTGTAAACATATGCATAAGGAGAAACACTGGAAGTAAAAGTAGCATGTCTGTAAGAGGTACTCGTAAAAGAGAAATACAAAAAAAGGACATAAAGTATTTTATTATTAGCTGTTTGTGAATTAGGTGATAATATTGAAATTGGTTGAACAGACTGTGATGCTAATTTAGAATTTAAAAAAAATAAATAAATCATAAAATGCTTTACCACCTATAGTAAGAGATGCAATCCTTTCCCTGAATGGTTGACTTGTCAATGAGCAGCATAATGGATACTTTGCTGACAAAGACTGAACTATAATTTGGTGTATATGTTTCTTTCATAATTTAGCATTATTGCTGTTGTGATAATGAAAATAATTGTTATTTTGACAGTTAGCAAATTAAACATTTGTAAAACATTGTTATAAACTGTCTAAGAAAAGTTAGTCATATTTTTCTGCAATTACTTTAGAAATGATGTCCTGAAAGACTGATGATCATTATCATTCTATGCCTTAAAAACATTCACTGTCTCCTCACTCACCATCCTCTGTGGCAGTGCATTCAAATAACCCACTGATTTCCATGCATAAAATCCAACTCCTCAACCCCTTGCTAACACCCTCCTTATACAACTTCCAGGGATGACCTCTTATTCTCATCCTGTCTCTCCCATTCTATGAAAAAATCAATCTCTTTAACAAAAATCTGGTAATAAATCCTGAATCTGTCTTCATACAATGTTCCAGAGACCATAAAACACCTTAGTTGGTCATCTCCAGACATTTTTCTAATACCTCCATCCTTTTGGAAATAAGGTAATTAAATCTGTGCACAGTAATGCATATATGGTCTGATCAAGGTCTAATGCAGTGTAACCATAATATCCTTACTTCTATAGGCATCATTGCCACAATCCATTATTGTACTGTACTCAGAGTTTTATCACTGTGTCCCTGAAATTTTAGGTCCATATACACCATCATCCCATCTTTATTTAAAGGATTTTCAAGCCTTACACGTTGCTATATCAAACTGGTAATTCCATTCATTTGCCCAGTCTATTCAGGTCCTATCATAAAGCCGTATCTGCTCTTCTCAACTTTACATCATTTGCAAAAACTGCTTATCACTATTATACAAACCTGTCTGGTATCATCAACATAAACTTTAACAACATTCCCAAACACCCCCATGGTGGCACACATCACTAGCAAATTTCTTCTTCTGGGATATTTCTCCTGCTCATGCTCACTAGAGCCAATCTCCAATCCTGGTAATTAAATATTCAATTTAATTACCAGCTTGTCATGTAGCAGTCTATCAGTCTTTTGCAAAAGCTAAATATACCACAATGTATGCATCTCCCTTCTCCAGTGCATTTGTTATAATTGGTAAAGCATGATCTTCATTTTGCGAACTTATTTTGTCCATCAAAAAAGAATACAGTAATCCTTCGATTAGTGCATCATTTTTTTTCGATATTCAAATTCGATTAGTGCACCTATATACATCTTAAAAATAAATGTTACAGATTTTAAAAATTTTCTATCTATACATTTTTATGGCTAACTATTTTAATAAATCACTCACCAGAATGAAATAATTTAGTTACCGATTTAAAACATTTTACAAAGTTATTTTTAATGGCATACTACACTACTTCCATGTGCACTATGTATACTGTGTTCCAAATTTTTACCACCAAAATTTATGTCATCTGCTACAGTCCACAGATTCGAGACCCTTCGGCACTTCTGCACATGTCACAAAAAGGAGAATCCATTCCGATAATAGGGTAATCAATCCATCTTCTGGAATGAGTTGTTTATTATTACATGTCAGAAAATTAACTTCTCTTTTATGATCATTGTAGTTTTTAACGTGGTAACTATTTTGCTTGTATAACAGTTGGGAAATTTTATCTATAAAGCACGTGATTTCGCGTGTTGGCGACCAATTCGTACGTCCTTCATTTCTTCCTCCCCTTCTAAATTTAGCAGGTCGGAATCACTCAATTCTTCAGAATGAGATTTAATTAAGAGTTAATTAAATCTCAATCTGAAGAATTGAGTGATTCCCACCCTGCTAAATTTAGTTGCACAGTGGGAAGATCCCGAAGAATATGAAGAAAATATAACCACTGATAGTAGCCAAAAGAGATTTCACAGAAAACATTTGAAAATATTTTTCGTACAATCAAAGTTTTTAAGTAGCAATGCTTGGAGGCTGACCCTGATGAAGAGAGAAACAGTAAAATTTGTAGAAGAGGCAATAGGGCCATACTGTTGGTTGTATGAAAAAAAGAAACAAAATGCCCGCCAAACTACGTTAGCTCAATTCTTTGTTAAGAAGTAGAATAATAAAATTTATATTCTGAATATGTGTTATTGTCTTTCGGCTTCATGGTTTTCCTTCAACTAGGCCCTGAGACATACCTTAATTCTTTTATAAAAAAATTAAGGTTCAAAAAAGAAATTTGAGGAACAAATTATACTTTTTCCCATAGGTTATTATATTATATTCGATTAATGCGCTTGTTTTAAAGAACCCATTAGGCGCGCTAATTGAGGGATTGCTGTACTGCTGTTCTACTGTGGGTTATGTTTTTATTACAAAAATATATGTTGTGAAGTAAAAAAAAGTCCGTAATTTTTTTAGTTTTCTTTTCACATCTTGATAATTTTCAATTTTCCTGCTGGCAGAGAATGACTGCCAACGCCTATTGTTTTGTGTGTGTGTGTGTATATAACATAACATAGTTCATCCAGAGTAACTTTGTACACTGCAAGATGTACACATTATCAAAGACAAATGGACTTTGGTCGGAAAGTGATAGTGGTGGGAGAGTGTGCCAAAAATGCTATGAAAGCAAGGGTCAGAAGAAGTACTGGTCAGGTTGTGAGATTGAAGGTGGATAGAACAGAGAATGTGTGTGAAAATGTGACTGTGTAACAGAAGATAAGATTGAAAGAGAGATTAAAAGTGACAGGATTGAGAGAGAGAGAGAGAGTAAAAGTGGTGATCGAAAGAATAGTAGTATGACAGATGTAAAGATTGAAGAGTTGGAGACAGTATGGGCACACAGAGTGATACACAGAACGAAGCATGAGTTGCAGAATGCAGAAACACTTGGCAAGTGGTTCAGCTGATAACAGAAAGAAAGTAGTGCAAGAAATGAGAAAGGAATGTTTGACTAAGAGAGAAGGGAAAATTAAGTAAAGAGAGTCTTGTACGATGATCTATTGTAAGAAGTGTAACTGGTGAGAGTGACAAAATTGTGCTTCCCAGGTGCAAAAATTAATGATGATAGCAAGGCTATTAGAGCATAAAAGGGTAAAGTGAGAGTTGATTGTTTTGGCTGGAATGAATGATAACAGCATGTATGAGAGAGGACATGAAAGAGTTATTGGAAGTAGCAAAGGAAAAGAGTGGGAGAGAGTTAAGATGCAGTGGCGGCCGGTGAAAATTTTAAGTGGGGGGGGTGCTGCATATACAAAATAAAAATTTTTTAATTATTTTTTTCCTAATCAGTAACCAATTTATTAATAAATAAATTTACATATTAAAAAATTGCTTTTATTAAAAATATTTCACCCTCACCACAACCAAACACCAATAATAAAAGTTGTATCTCACAGAAATAACGCGCGCAAGCATACGATACACTTAAGATGTGTGTGTATATAACATAACATAGTTCATCCAGAGTAACTTTGTACACTGCAAGATGTACACATTATCAAAGACAAATGGACTTTGGTCGGAAAGTGATAGTGGTGGGAGAGTGTGCCAAAAATGCTATGAAAGCAAGGGTCAGAAGAAGTACTGGTCAGGTTGTGAGATTGAAGGTGGATAGAACAGAGAATGTGTGTGAAAATGTGACTGTGTAACAGAAGATAAGATTGAAAGAGAGATTAAAAGTGACAGGATTGAGAGAGAGAGAGAGAGAGAGAGAGAGTAAAAGTGGTGATCGAAAGAATAGTAGTATGACAGATGTAAAGATTGAAGAGTTGGAGACAGTATGGGCACACAGAGTGATACACAGAACGAAGCATGAGTTGCAGAATGCAGAAACACTTGGCAAGTGGTTCAGCTGATAACAGAAAGAAAGTAGTGCAAGAAATGAGAAAGGAATGTTTGACTAAGAGAGAAGGGAAAATTAAGTAAAGAGAGTCTTGTACGATGATCTATTGTAAGAAGTGTAACTGGTGAGAGTGACAAAATTGTGCTTCCCAGGTGCAAAAATTAATGATGATAGCAAGGCTATTAGAGCATAAAAGGGTAAAGTGAGAGTTGATTGTTTTGGCTGGAATGAATGATAACAGCATGTATGAGAGAGGACATGAAAGAGTTATTGGAAGTAGCAAAGGAAAAGAGTGGGAGAGAGTTAAGATGCAGTGGCGGCCGGTGAAAATTTTAAGTGGGGGGGGTGCTGCATATACAAAATAAAAATTTTTTAATTATTTTTTTCCTAATCAGTAACCAATTTATTAATAAATAAATTTACATATTAAAAAATTGCTTTTATTAAAAATATTTCACCCTCACCACAACCAAACACCAATAATAAAAGTTGTATCTCACAGAAATAACGCGCGCAAGCATACGATACACTGCCCAAACGAGCAGTGTCAGAATCACTTGTCATGTGCAATGACAAGTAAACGAATATCAGCGAGTCTAGCTGCAAATGGCGCAATAATTCTCATGCTGCGTTATGTCGCAGTGCATTTGCTTCATGTAACGATAATTGAAAAAATATAATTATTTTCAACAGTGACATTCGTCATAATTCAGCCTTGTATCTATAATAAATAAATAATTATATGTTATTTTAACAAAATAAAATAAGATTTACAAAAAATAGTTCTCCCTCACCACAAACACCAACAATAAAAGTTTCGTATCTCACAGAAATAACGTGCGCAAGCATACGATACGCTGCCCAAACGAGCAGTGTCGGAATCACTTGTAATGTGCAATGAGAAGCGCAAACGAATATCAGTGAGACTAGCTGCAATTGGCCTAACATGATAATTCTAACACTGCGTTAGATCGCAGTGCATTTGTTTCGTAATCTAAATCGAACAATTCCAATTATTAACTGTTCAATCAATGTCAAAACATAAGTTGTAACCTTTAACGTGTATTGCATTTATATAATGTTGTAAGCATTGTTATTATTTATAAACACAAACAAAATTCAATTTTTTTCCTTGGGGGTGCTGCAGTGTTGCAGTGCTTATGTATGAACCACCACTGTTAAGATAGTAAGTCTCATGTGACAGAGTTGAGAACGAGGGCCATAATAGCGAAAGAGTTCATGTACAGATTATGCAGGAATAGTGTGGAATTTGTGCATGTGTGGAGTGAGTTTGACAGACAAAAGGACTTATACAAGAGTGTTGGTTTGCATATTAATGGATTTGGTGTTCCAGGTCTGAAAAAAGTGTTGAATGAAGTGACTGTGGATGTGCAAAATCAGGGAAACAAGTTGTTAGGGGAGAAAACTGTTGAGTGGGTTATCATTGAGGCAATGGAGCGTAAGAATGTGCATAAAATGTCTACGTTAGTATTGTTGGTAACAAAGCCGAATGGGATAGGTGGTATAAAGTGTCAGGACAGCAGTGGGCCTAAGAGTTTTTACACTCTATGCACACTAATGCCAGAAGTATTGGGAACAAGGGGAGGAGAGTTTTTTTTGCTTAGTTAGTTCATCCTGACCAGAGGTTATTGTCATTAGTGAGACATGGCTGACGGAAAATTTTATAGGTAGTGGGATGGAATGTGAAGGGTATAGTGTGTTCAGGGAGAATAGAGAGAAAAGAATGTGGGGAGGAGTATTATTGATGATAGCCGATGAATTGCAACTAAACAGAGTAGAAATTCAACTGCATGCCAGCGAAAATATGCATTAGAGGCCATCTGGTGTGAGATAGTGACCAACAGAATAAAATATACAGTTGGATGCTTCTATAAACCAGGGGATGTAAAGGATGATGAAGTTAGTGTGCATTGGCAAATAAGTTCAATGAGTGGAGGACAAGTTTATGCAACAGGCTTTCGTGTAGTATCCTATCAAATGCCTTAGAAAAATCGAGCATTATTATGGTGTATCCATTCCCCTTTATGCACTGGGCCATAAAATATGAGCAAATTGCTAAAACGTGACCTTCCTTTAGTAAACCCATGCTGTTCCTTGCTGAGGAACAGCATGCCATGTTTGTCTACCCATTTCTGTATGCAAGTTCTTACCAGCTTCTCTAAAATCTTCACTTCCACACCAGAGACACTGATAAGTCGGTAGTTAGACACATCAGTTTTGGCACCACCCTTGTACAATGGAACTATCATACATTCCTTCCATTCCTGAGCTGAGACTCAAGTTATACAAGCATGTGAAAGGTCTAGCCAATTCAGCTGAACATTCCTTTAGGAAACAGGCTGATATTCCATCTGTCCCTTATAGACAAATTGTTATCTAGGTTATGCAACAGCTCTTCAACCTCATTTTCATGAACCTCTAACTCTTCATCCAATGTAGCAGTAGCACTGACATACACCTGGTTGATATTTTTTAGCAAAGTGAGCACTCATTAACTGAACAATCTCATTAGCTTCTGACACTAGTACCATCTGCATTCAATAAAGTTATTCTTCCACATTTGTTCTTTCTTTTGCTTGTGGCATAACGATAAAATTCTTTTCATTTGCCTTTAGCTTGTATGGCCAGTTTATTTTCATACTCCGAATTTGCTCTCCTCACAATACTCGTTACTTTTCTGCCCTGAGCTTTATATATTTCATAACACCTCGCTGTTATTCTCACAATATTCTTTGAACATCATCTTGTGGAGCTCTTGCTTAATATGAGTTGTAAATGTTGTCCCAACCTATTTATTCTTCAAACACTGGGGATACATTCAGCCATCTCATTTAAGTTCTTTTTCAAACATTCCCATGCATTGTTGACATTTTTCCCATTCTGTAACTGATAGCATGGGACCAAATGCCAACAATCTTCGGCCACATCATATTCAATAAAGCAACAAACTCGAATCCCTTTGTTTCTAATGCTCCTGGCATTTGTGTATAGACATAATAAATTACCACCATGTTGTAGAACTTTCTCTTTTCCCTCCTCTGACATACTTGAAAGGTCTGAACCCAAAGCATATTTTTCCACCCCTTCGCCACATACATAACCATGCTTGAAGACTCATATTTTTATCATATTTGCATACCATAGCTGAGCTTTCACACACAATTTCTCCATTCCTCCCTTGATCTAGTTTCTCTGACTCTCTCTGCATTAGGTCTCATACCAAGAAGTCATTTCTCAGGCTTCTGATGCTAAATGAATTCAAGTGCAGGTCATCCTTCTTATACAAGTCTTTTCTGCCATCATACACACCCCACGCATCTAAAAACTCGCATTCATATCTTCTACACAGCCTGCATGTGCATGTGCTATCATTGCCCTCCTCCTTAACTCAGATATTACCATATCTGGGTAATAATCCTACAGTTTTTACTTCCTTACTTTTTCCAATAGACCTTTCATATCTTCTCTCATACTATATTTGTCACTACTTAAATTAGTACCTACCAGAACTACCATCTTTTTTACTTTTTTTTTTTTTTGGTTTTCAATTACAAGAAACTAGAAGTGATGACTCCCTCAGCAAGCACAAATTTTAAAATTGAGTCACCATACTACCATATCACTTTTTTTTTTCTTAGATTTTAACTGACTTACCTTGTTATTATTAATATTTTGATTATCAAGTTCAGTACTTTCCTGCCTGTTCTTATTCTGATCCTTTTTCTTATCCTGTCTAAGTTTAGTCAAACATTTTACCAATTCCCTGGTTGATTTTCTAATAATTTCTTTTAATTGAGACATTTCTAATGTCAACTCATCCTCAGATAAATTATCATCTTCACTGCAGCAGTACTACTTTTGTTTGTCAGGACAAATGCTCTCCTCAGTAGCAACAACTTGAGCTTTAGACACTGCCTTGTTATGACGAGTTTTCAGCACTATTTTTAAGAGTAGAAAAAAAACTAATATTTCTGCAATTATAAAATATATTGTAAATGCTGCAGTACAATAATTACACTAATAAACTACAGTATATACTAAAAATACACAATTAACTATAAGAAAACACTTAAATAAACAAAAATCACAAACCTTTTAAGCGCTCGCTAACAACATGTCTTTTCACCTGATAGCCTCAACACTAAATTACATTTACAAGATTAATATAGAGGAAATTTTTCAGAACAGGTCTGGTGGTGGGAGAACTAGGGACCATCATCCTTGGAGTGAGCAGGGGTGTAAGGACTAGATTTTTTGCTTGGAGAGTGGTGAAGATGTGGATTAGGTTGCCAGTCCTTTGTGGGTGTCATGACCTTAATAAGTTCACAGCAAAGTATGATGGTCACTATGCAAATGTTGGATAGTGCTTGGCTTAATGTTTAGGATCTCCCTCGATGAGGCTAAGGACTCCATGGAGTACCCCATAATAATAATAATAGCTCTATTCACGTCCAGAAGGAAGTGTGCTTTGCATTATGGGATATTAAGGCAATTGGTGTGAAGATAAAAGTGGATTAAACATGAACAGAATTTCTTGACAAGTTGAATTTAATTCACCATTAGTCCCTCCTCTTTCCCACTGCAGTTGAGATCTGCATGATGTCACATTCATAAGGAGGAAATAGCTTTATGAATTTCTCATTTTGATATCTCAGCTATATCTTCTACATTCTGCCATTTTAACTAACCAGTATCTTCCATAATCATTTTTTCCTCTACTGGACTCCTATTGACAGAACTCCCTGTCCTCGACTAATTTCTGTTCACATACTACCGTGCTAACCTTCCTCACCTTTTCTTCATACTCCTTATGCTGCCTCCATAAAACTGATTTCCTTCTAGACTGCATGCTTAATCTCTTCTTTTACTCATTTCACGCTTGCCTTATTTAACCTTAAGCTTTGACACACGTTCATATGTTACATCTTCTAGATAGTTCTTGAGTACAGCCTATTAAGCATAGATCTCCTTTTTGTGCAATTCTCATTCCATTATGCAAGCTGTTTTCTGAACTTTTCATAATCAACTTTATATGGACATACATACTCACAAAAGTCCTCATATGGCTGGCCACTCCAAGTGATCACTTTATGGTTCCTCTCATCAACTGGAAAGTATAAATGCTTATATTTTCTGATAAGAGTATCAAATACAAACCCTTGAACCTTATGCACCCTCTAGTACATACTGCTCAAGGTAGTTGTTTCTCAAAAACTCGAGAAATTCATTCTCTTTGTCCTCCCAGATGTCATCTCTTCATTCTAATTTATATTACTATAATTAGAGATAGTCGTAATTACCCTTTCATATTTCCTAGGGTAATTTGTCTAAACATTACCTTCTCATTGGTCTCCACGTTCCTAAGTCTCTAGCAACATCCAACTAAATATTTTATCCTCTACCTTGCACCATACTTCCTCAGACCACTGTTACTACTTACCTTTTGCATATCCACCTTGGATGGGCGACTCCTTTGCTATCATTAATAGCACTTATCCTCCCTTTCCCTGAAAAATATTATACCTTTCCATCTCTCTATTCCTGTTAGGATGTGGTCCTCATCCATTCAAGTCTCACTTTTCCTACACTTTTTTTTTTCACTGTGTGGACTTAATCAATGTAACAGTTTCATCCCCTTATTTCAGATACTGTTGACATTTGTAAACAAACATTATAGCTAATTTGTGGGGTGAATAACAAGTCGATCCAACACCACTTCTGAAATGTGACTTCTCTCTGCATCAGCATGGCCATTCTTCTCCATTGCTACCCATCCTGCAGAACCTCCCCAGGCAGCAATGCCTACACATCCCAAGCCATAAGATTCCTTTCCTGTCTGCTCACATATTCATGTGTGCATTGACTCATTCACATGTATAAACCATTTTTATATTAAATATGAAAATGGGAAACAGCTCTTAGATACACATAACAGTTATGGATTAACATGTTTATAACTGTGTCCATTGTTACACACCATACATTAAAATAAAATAAAGCATCACTTTAAATTAAATAAAAATCTAAAAGAAATCTAACAGGCATTAAAATGTTTTTTGTGAAAACAACTAGTATTGCAGTCTGATTTGAATGTTAAACACATCAGTCACTATTAGTTGGATGTTGTGTAGTCCCAAAATTAGAGAAACACTTGCCTAATTATTTTCTTGCATTGTTTCCTATCTGAAAGAAGACTGGGGGGAAAAAAAAATTCTCATCCCAGATGTATCTCACTTAGTACATTAATATACAGTCTTCTATAGACTTCTACCCATAGAAACAATGCATCATAATTCTTTTTTAATTTTTGTTTAATAACATGTGAAGTGAAATACCTATACTTTCACTCCTTTTTTCATTAAGTAAAAATAAAATTGGTTATTTTCATGACTACATATTCATTTACATCATTTATTGTGCTAAGAAAATTGTTAAGCTCTCTGGCTTACACACACACACACACATTCTATATGTATATGTTAAAGATGCCAAGCTATTTTTAAACCTGGTTTTTACAACATTTCCCAAGTAAGCAAACAGACAAACAAGTCAAGTTTGCGCCTGCCCGTAATGCAAGTCTAAGTGACCCGCAAAGTAGTACAAGTCTAGGCAACTCATGGTAAAGGTGGAATAAGCTCTGATCACTATTCTTAATAATATAAGTGACCCGCAAAGTAGTACAAGTCTGGGCAATTCGTGGTAAAGGTGGAATAAGATCTGATCACTATTCTTAATATTTACCCTTAATGCAAAGCCCATCTCCTTGAGGAGATGTATGATGTTATGCGTTAAAGGCAAGGGGCCACAAACCAGACCGGTTTCGACCTTTATTGAGGTCTCATCAGTGGTAGCCAGGCTTAAAAATACCAAGGTTAAGTAATACAGAGCTTATAAGTATTTTACCAAAACAAGTTACCATAAGGTGTTTTGACCTTATTAAATAAAAATCTCAGGATGAGAAATAGATGTAGAAAGTTTTTTACCTTGGGTATAATATATGTTAAAGATACCAAGCTATATACTATATATTATACCCAAGGTAAAAAACTTTCTACATCTATCTCTCATCCTGAGATTTTTATTTAATTAGGTCAAAACACCTTATGGTAACTTGTTTTGGTAAAATACTTATAAGCTCTGTATTACTTAACCTTGGTATTTCTAAGCCTGGCTCTCAGTAAAGGTCAAAGCCAGTCTGGGCAGTGGCCCCTTGCCTTTAATGCATAGCATCATACATCTCCTCAAGGGGATGGGCTTTGCATTAAGGGTAAATATTAAGAATAGTGATCAGAGCTTATTCCACCTTTACCACGAGTTGCCTAGACTTGCATTACGTGCAGGTGCAAAGTTGACTTATTTGTCTGTTTGCTTACTTGGGAAATGCAGTAAAACCAGGTTTAAAAATAGCTTGGTATCTTTAACATATATTATACCCAAGTTAAAAAACTTTCTATATATATATATATATATATATATAGCTACCTGTAGAGTCCAGTAATGAGTTATTTGGATTGTAAGAAAACATTGACAGGAAATTAAAAACATGATCATATAAACTCAGTATGATCCTTGTTCTGTCAACCATTTGGTCTTTATGTTGCTCCCATCCACAAAAGTTAATCGCCTCCGTAGCGCAATTGGAAGAACGACGGTACATTGCGCCCTTCGATTGGAATAGGCCTAAGTTCGATTCTCGTCGCGACGGGAGGAATCTTTATCTGGTCGATTTCAATCGAAGGTGAGTTAGCCGATCTCATACGGAGGTAGCAGGGTTTTTCATCCCGCATACATACAAATCTGCCCTTCAGAACACACACAATTTACAGACAAAAATTACTAGTTGTGGTGGTGTTGATGGAGATGATTCGTAGTAGAGGTTAGGTGTAGAGACAGTTGTAGGTGTCCTCCCGCGATGAGTCTTCGGACTCCTTGGAGGTATCAGGAATAATAATAATAAAAAGTTTTGTAAAATTGTAGTGTATTAAGGATTTTTTTTCTGCTTTCATTATATTATTGTATTTTTAATTTTAACATAGTCCAGAAAACCATGCCCTAGATCAGGGGTCGGCGGGTCGCATGCGGCCCAAACGTGCATTTTCGGTGGGCCATACTTACATGGCATGTGGCCAGGAAAATTTTATCATCAAGAAAAGACGTTATGGATATTCCAGAGGACGTTATCTACTACTCGACTGTTGGTTAAGTATAGGTGCTGTGCTAAAAAGATTTTTTTATTTACGTGAAGAAATAGATATTTTCATGACGGAACACGAAAATACTGTCCCACAACTATTGGATAAAAAAATGGATTATGTCTTTCATTTATGGTAGACGTTACAACTACCATAATGAACTTAATTTGACCCTGCAGGGCCAAGGTAAATTACTAGCAGAACTGTTTTCCTGACATAAAACCTTCTAAAGGCAAACTATGTCTGTTGAAGAAACATACGATGGAAGAAAATCTACATCATTATATATGTTGCAAATCTACATATACAATTGGATGGCAAACACAAAAGGAAACTTTTGTTGGTATTTAAGATTTACAAACGGAATTTTCAATACGATTTGTGGATTTTCATAAAAATCGTATCAAAATGCGATTATGTTTGCACCCTTTTAATGTCGACATTGATGACGTACCAACCCACTATAGACGAAAGGTTTGGAATTACAACACAATGAAACATTAAAAGAATGCATTTTCGTTAGAAAATATCCAAAAATTTTATCGATGCTTACAAAAAAATTGGAAGATTTAAGCATTTTCGCAAAGAAGATGATAGTCGCATTTGGAAGCACATACGTATGCGAACAAGCATTTTCTGCCATGAGGTTTAGAAGAAAAAAAAAATTTCTTCTCGACTGATGGATGAACATCTGCATGCTTCGATTCGAATTTTCACCTTAGGTTATCAAGTGGATCTAGATAATTTGGTTAAGAGAAAACAGTCACATTATGCAGAGAGACGCATATTGTGATGCATAAAGTATATTACTTTGTTTTTATGATAATTTTTCATTGAGTTTCATTTTCATTGTTTCATATCTCGTGCTTGAAATATTTCTGTGTGTTTTAAGATTGATATAATAAAAATTGATAACTTAAGTATTTTTTTCACCCGCTATTAATTAAACGCTTGCGGCGCGATTATTAAAAATAAAAGTTGAATGTGGCTCGCAAGTCTGAAAAGGTTGCCGATCCCTGCTCTAGATGAAATATGGAACTTTTTTAAGCTATTTCAGGCTTTGAATAAGTGGGGCAGTGGGCTCACTATTAAGTTCATCTCTCAGACAATTACAAACATACATGCCCATGATGAGATTCGTCACACCCTGTTGGTTAGGGAGCAGGTACACTAACCATTCATCCAACCAGGCCGACATTATGTTATAGACTACAGAAAATTTGCTATTTAGTAAAGGTATAACTAATAATACGTACATGTAGAGCACGCTGCATTATACAAAATAATCATGAAGAAATAAGCTATCACAAAATGATTAGCAGGTCATATGTAGCAAAATCAACTTTCTTTATTTGTTATAGTCAGTTTTGGTTGATTTTTACAGTGGTCTTCAAACTTGCCCCTTAGACAATCCATATCTCAAAAGAACTTTCTCACAAACTTGCTGGAGACAATTAAAAATCATGCAGTTAGGTTTTTCTGCATAATATATTATGTAATACATTGTTATATTTTCTTCTATATTTTGTGTTAAGCAAAGCAAGAATCAACCTAATTAAGCAGAGTCATTTTGTTAAGGAGAGATCAATTATTAACCAGTCTGTTAATATTTATGGTAGTGGTCATGAGGAAAATAGCTAAAGGTAATTTATTTGTATTTCAGGAAAGCTTTTGATAGTACTCAGCATATGAACCTGCTGAAAATCTGCCTGATTGAGTAATGATCACCTAATGAAAGCAAATCTTCAGAAAAGGTTATATAAAGTTATAATACATTAGGACCGTTGTCTGTGCGGCGGCGGCAATGGTGGGGAGGGGGGGGTTAACGGTTAGTTAAGCAAGTTTGTAGTTACATCCAGTAATGAAATTACTACCTGAAAACATTCACACAAGCATCTGTCCACAATAGGATTCCAAACTGAGCTATTGGTTGAAAGAGGGAAGCACTATCTTTTTCTACTTAATCAAATATTTAAATGTAGCCCTTGAAGTTTGGCAAAGTAGTATGTTAGTTGCATAAAGTAACCTCATTTCTTTATATGCTGATCTTAACAAATTGGAGTAGTGGACTGAAATGAGATTTAAATTTGAATTGTGAACAAATTTGTTTGTGTGTGAGAGAGTTGGTAAGAAGTATTAGATGAATGGGGTGAATGAATATGTTGAGAAAGAGAGAGATAATACAAGGATTTGAATATTTTATTGTTATATGGGCACTACCATGGAGTTCAAATACTCATCACAAGAGATTTTGGTTGGGAGAGAATTTCTATCCAGGAACCATGCCAGCCATTAGTGGGCATCCTTCAGGTATTAAAAAACAAAGGATGGGCCCAAAAATTTTTGATTTAGCAAACTATTTTGCATTGACTTGTAACAGTAACAGGTGGTGTATTGTGGGTGGCTGGAGTGGTTATTAGCGCTACCGAAGGATAAGTAATGTTTTCTTATTTCTGTTGATAATATTAGGTTAATTTATTGTAGCTTTTGTTTTATAAATGTGTATGATTGACTGAATTATTTAGTTTGAAAGTAATCCTTGTATTTTTTCCTTTAAATACAATATATGGCGCCAATGTTCTTGCATGGTAGAACAATGGCGGCAAAGACCACGTTGTCGGGTGATTTAAATATACGTACATTTTTACAGTGTGTGTGTAATGTATTCTAAGTGAAAATTAAAAGATATGTGAAAGAAATTGAAATTGGAGAGAGAGTGTATTAAATGTTTCAAAAGTGAGTGGCAATTAAGTGATGAAAATGCAACGAATGGTAGTGGTGTGGACAGAAACATTGGTTGGCACAAATGATTTGAGAGGTGAGAATGTAGAGGAGGAATTAGAAGAGGTAAAACAGAAGAGCGAGAAGGGGAAGATTGCAAGTCTCCTGCCACCCTACGAAAGAAGCGAACTGAGGAGGTGGACATTGAAAGTTTTTCCACTTGGTTATACTACGAATTAAAGATGCCAAGAAATTATATTCCTGTTTTAATTCTTTATCCAAGTGTAAGCAAACAAAGTTTGCATGTGAAGTAACTTCACAACTGGGTAACTCATATCTACTCTCTCTCTCTCTATATATATATACATATATAAAGATAAGTCGAAATTTGAAACCTTTTTTGTCTTACGAGCTCGGGGATTGGGCGCCAGGGGAGCCCCCCCCCCAGGATATGTGATTTGCTTTATGGGATACTAAGGTGAGTATCCCATAAATTCAATTTAATTCTATGAATTAAAGATGCCAAGAAATTATATTTCTGCTTACACTTGGATAAAGGATTAAGCAAACAAAGTTTGCATGTGAAGTAACTTCACAACTGGGTAACTCATATCTACTCTCTCTCTCTCTCTATATATATATATATATAAAGATAAGTCGAAATTTGAAACCTTTTTTGTCTTACGAGCTCGGGGATTGGGCGCCAGGGGAGCCCCCCCCCCAGGATATGTGATTTGCTTTATGGGATACTAAGGTGAGTATCCCATAAATTCAATTTAATTCTATGAATTAAAGATGCCAAGAAATTATATTTCTGCTTACACTTGGATAAAGGATTAAACCAGGAATATAATTTCTTGTCATCTTTAATTCATAGAAGAGGGAGGACGTTATTAACTAATAAATCAGGATGTAGGTTGTGCAAAAGGAATCGTAGGAATTGTGGATCTTTCTTCTGTGTTTCATAGAAGGATTTATACAATGTTGATGGACTGCATTGAAATGGTTTTGGTATTAAGTGAATAGAGAGAGAACTTTGTTCACCAAGCATGATGAAGAGCAAATTCAAGAAAATTTAAATAATTAGGATGGAACCAAGCAAGTTTGTGTAAATGCACCCTTGAAGTGAGGGAGTGGAAGAATGACCAAATGCAGAATCTAGTCTCTCAAGCCAAAATGTTGAACAAGGTAGTCAATTCAGAAGTAAAGGTGTGGGGGGGGGGACTAAAGGGATGTTGCAGTTTTTATATACTAATGCCAGTAGTATCAGAAACAAGGCAGAGGAGTTTTTGGCATTAGTGAGACATGCCTAACAGTAGAAGCGTTAGCCAACTAAGGGATTGAATGTGAATTGTTCAGTAATTTCATGGAAGATAGACTATGGGGAAGGAAACTTCTGATGGTAGCAGACGAATTGTAGCCAAAAAGAAGAGATAAGGAGAAGGATGGCTATTCATTTGAGACAATCTGGTATCAGATTGAAGGCAATAAGGCAAAATGTAGTTTGTTGTCACTATAGGCCTTGGGGTTCCAGGGATCTGGAAGTTATGGGAACTTTAACTAAGGAAATATAGATCAAAAGGAAGGAAGATCACATGACTGGAAGGAAATGGAATTTATACACCTAAGAGAATTACTCGAGGCAGCATGTAATGGAGGAGGTGTGAGCATTGGACGTGGTCGCAGGTTCAGAAGAGCTATCCATAAGCAAGATGGCCACTGATTGGCAAAAATTATCATGCGGTCTTTATACGAAAGATGTGAAACAGGAGTATTCTGTCACAAAAGGATATATGTGGAACTACAAGGCAGGTGATTATGATAAGCTTAGCAGGAAGCTCAAATTAGTGCCATTGCATAAACCCCTGCAAGAGAATTACGTTAATAGTGCAAGGGAGATAGTTAAGGGGCATCTAGAGAAAGCAATATTAAATTGTATACCTAAGGTAAGGAGTGTTAATCAGGTTAGAGTTAAATGAATGACTAATATTAAGCATGAGCTGTAGAAGAAGAAAATGGTAAGGAAGGTAAAATCAGATTGAAAAGAATCTAGCCAAACAAGCCAAAGGAAATCCCAAGGAGTTTTCATTATGTGACAACTACTCCTGATATGCTGATCGGTCGGTAATTTGCAACAGTAGTCTTGGATCCTCCTTTATGCAGTAGAACTATTTTCCCCTCTTTCCACACTTGCGAGACCAAACCAGACCCGAGACTCAGATTAAACAACATAGTCAAGGGCATTGATAATTCTTTAGCCGATTCACGTAAGATCCATGCCGGTATACCATCCAATCCCACAGATGTATTCGCATTAAGGTTCTGTCATAGACTATTCACCTCCACTTCATCACAATTCCCATGAATTAATGGTTCCTTCATTTTTTCAATGTCACCACCTGGATGATATACTCTTGCAAAGTGCTCGCTCAGTAATTCCACTATATCGACTGATTCAGTGACCACCTTACCATCGACATTCCTTAAAATTATTCTGCTGTGTACAGTTTTTTTTCTTTGCTTGCAGCATATTGAAAGAACTGTTTGGGATTCTCTTTAGCTAGCATAGCTAGTTTCCTTTCATAATCCGCTTTTGCTTTTTTTTACCACACTCGCTACCCCTCTGGCCTACGCTTTATACCGTTGTGTGCCTGCAGGTCACCTTTCTCTTTAAATTCCCTCCACAGTTGTTTCTTTTTTTTTGCAGCTCAAGCTTAATGGTATTATTCATCCATTTAACTCCTACTTGTTTTACTATTCCGACCCTAGGTATACAATCAGCCATAACCTCCAGTAAATACTCCTTGACCACTTCCCATGCTTTATTGACATCCAGCCTTTGCAGTTTTACATGCCACGGCACTGATCCAAGCAATCTCCTAAGCTTGTCATACTTGCCAGCATGGTATTTCCACATATACCCTGTCCTAATCGAAAATTCCACACCTTTAACCACCTCCCAAGTCAAGACCCTATGATCACTCTCACCAATAGGTGGCGACATGATCATATTCATTATAGTCAAATTCTCGGATGCTATTACCAGGTCAAGCACTCTCAAACCTTGTATTTTCAATTACATGCTGTCTCAGATAGTTATCCCTTAATAATTGAATAAAATCCATTTCCTTCCTCATATGTGTTCTCGCCTCCTTCCAATCAATGTTACCATAGTTGAAATCCCCCATAATAATTACCCTCCTTCCACTCATTTCTTCTATTTGCTTATGCATACTATCTCCACCATCTATTCCATCACCTGGTCTATAGCAGCACCCAACTGTTTATTTTGTTCTGCCAGTCTCAATTTCACACCAAATAGCCTCAAATGAGCTCCTTTCACTATCCTGCAATACAACTTCAATTCTCCTTGGCTGCAGTTCATATATTATATATATATATACATACACATATAAATATATATACACATAGAGAGAGATTAATGTAACCACGACTGAAATAATTCAAGAGCTTTGTAAAAATAAAAGAGAACTGGATTTTATTCTTTAAATAAATTTTTATAATCACCTAATGAATTTTATTGAATTAATGAGATTTAACGAATTTTAGTTGAACGGATAAAAATATTTTTAATGCAAATTCATTGTATTAAAAATATATTTATCAGTTCAACTCGCCCCCCCCCCCCCAAAGATTAAATCCTGGGTGCGCCACTGGGTATGACATCCAAGTGAGATTACTGTTGTGTATGTAACAGAGATAGATAATTTGGAGGTTCTTGAATATTGCAGAATCTCAGGGTAAATGTAAACATAGCTGCGGGATTCCGTGGAGAAAAAAAGAGTGCTTATGATAAAAACTGAAATGGTTTTATAGGTTTAAGGGAGGGGAAATGTTTCAGCACTTGGCTAAAGGGATCATCCCAGGATGTTGAATAAAGGTGTGGTTGGTTGGGGATGTGAGGACTGGAGTTTTTTTGCTTGGAGAGTTGTGAATGAGTGAAATGGGTTGTCGGGGTCAGCTATGAGTGCTTTGTCTGTTAATGGGTTCAAAGAGAGGTATATAGATTGTGTGGATAGTTGGGTCTCCTGTGATGATTCTTCAGACTCCATAGAGGTGCCTATACAATAATAATAGCACCATGATGAAATTTCTAATTAACCTGGGTTTTTTTTGTAAGTTTATTTGAAATAGAAGTAAATTCACATTAAGTCAAAGTTGTTTACTTGAAAAAATGGTAGAACAGTTTTTATATTATTACTAGAAAATAAAGTATATTGCATGTTTTTATTTATTTATTTTGTTTTATTTTTTTTGATACAATCAAGTGGATTGTGCCATTGTATATTTTCTAGTTGAATTTTGTGATTCAAAAAACTGGTGCCATTAATGTTAAATATGTAAGTTATAATAAACTCCTGTTCTCAAGTTGCACATAGATTTGTACCCTGGTTTAATGGCCAGTTTTCTTGAGATAATGAAGGAAATGGAAATGGCGTTTCCTTCTGCAGTACTAGAGATCAAGAAAGAAAGATCGCTGAAATTTTGAATTCTAGTACGGTTAAGGAAATGCCATTTCCACGTAGCAACATAAACACTATAACGGTGACTAACCATCTGCAAAAGAAAGGTCAACAATTTGGCAAACAGTCCTTTGAATTTTAAGATAGGTCTTAAGTGTACTGCCAAAAATGTGACAACAGTATTCCAAGCTTCAGTGGAATTTTAATTTGTACAGAATACCAAGAGATGAAAAAGTACGTTATTTAGAACAGGATGCCATAGAGGTAATGTGTTTGTCAGGAAAAGCTATGTGAGTCTGAGATGCATCTGGTCTGAATACAGCCGAGCATTGCCATACATGAGAGGGATTAAAAGAAAACACATATTTTCGAAGAATTAAAAGGTCAGTAGGCCCTTAATCCATTGTAGGATGGTAGATATTCTAGAATTAGTAACAAAATTGTGATTAGGTTTTGAGATCAGTGGAAGGATCATTAATAAGAAAGTGAAGGGGAAATTCGTTACAAACATTTAAAAAGGGTGGAAACAGACCACAAGAAAGCAATTTGCTGAGAAGCACTCTTGATGCCAAAATATTAAATCTCTTAGAAATATTGTGTGCAACTACACACAAGATTCTCCTTGCTTTTCCGTGGCACTTGTGAAAAAGTTGAGGTTTTTTTTAATGAACTAGATATGAATTGAATAATATATATTAGTATAATATAAAGTTGAGATAAAGACAAAATTAGTTCAGAAGCACAACTGATTTGATAACATCAGGAAGGAACCTTTTGGTATCTATTTCAAGATTATTCTGATTTTTATAGAAGGCATTCACCATAGTGTTCTGGGTAAAGTAGGTACTTCCCTCGGTCGTCACTATAATTAGATGAATGAGGCCAGCCTTTATAATGTAATACTGGCATCTGGGTAAGAAAGCAAATTGGCAGAAGTTTTTAACAATTTTATTATTATATAACACCTCCAGGGAGTCCAAAGCCTCATCGAGGGAGGGTACCTACTCTACAACTCTTCTTCTCCACCAATCGCAGCTATGTTCATCTACACCAACGCCATCTACCGCCGACCACCAATCCATGCCCACAGCGGGATTCGAACCCGCAGCCTTTTGGCTAGGGAGCGGATACGTTAACCACTCGGCCAACTAAGCCGGCAAAAGGACAATGGCATTTGTTAAGGACATTAGAAATCGGATTTTGCCCGTTAGATATTGCGGTGCAGGCTGAAGATGTGTCTCAAGCACTTTAAGATTATATATATATATTTATTTATATAATGCTTTGCCACACTTTGAAACTCGTGGCTTTCGGACTAGGAAGGAATTATTAATGAGAAGTCTCTCATATCAACATATATAATTTCTGTAAAATGATCACAAGTAGGTGGATGTGGGGAATGGACGCGATGGAAAGGAATAAGTGTCATATATTTCATATTTTGCTGAAGTGTCAAATCATGAAGTGAATGATTGAAAGGAAGGTATTCAATTAAAATTAGTTTGGACGAGATTATTGTATGAATTACTAACCGGAGAAGCCAATATAATTGTAAGAAATTATTAATAAACGTTATGCATGATAAAGGTGAGCACCAACAAATTTTCCCATATCAGAACTTACATCACACATCTCTGGATATGCCATGTAAAAGTAAAAACCTGTGCTCTTGTATTTAACATTTCCAGTGCATTTGATATGGAATGGCACTTAGGACTTCTCAGCCATTACCTTCCTCCCTTTGCAAATGGATTGTTTTTCTCTCAAGTTATTCACTTCATCGAAATGTTTTCTCTTCATATTAGTAAGTGCTGTCAGGCATGTATGGCCTTGTAAAGGTGAGGTTTGCATCCATAGCACTAGTCTGTTCAAATAAAGACGTTCTTAGGTCGATTCTAATCACAAAACTTTTTCTAATCCTTTATTCGACAATAAGCCACTTCAAATCAAATTTCAGACAAAAAATAAATAAATAAATCGAACTTTATCTGTGCCTACTTCTATTACAACTGAAATATATATACTGTATTTTTTTAAACTAGAGAGATAATGCAAGGAGTTCGCATTCATCGAACTAAGATGCCCAAAGAAAGCTGTTCTTAGTTGAAATCTAGCCTCTGACAAGCAGAACGTTTTCTAACTCATTCTTTGACCGGTTCCCAAGATAGTCAATTTCCGGTAGGGGGAGGGGATTGTCACCAGGAAACAAGAAAATCGACCGTAGAACCCACACTATTTCAGACAAATTAGTGTCGACATTTCGTGGTCGATATCGTCTGTCTCTTCACTAGATTCCATTTATAATTAAAGATAGATTTGGGTTGGTATTGGTGAAGATCGAAACTCTGTCGAAGAATTAGGGCTGAGACGGAATTGCTGCCGTCCTATAGAAGAATTAAAGCATTAACTTTTTCTTTTTTTTTAAACGGAATACGAGTTTACCATCCCACTTGGGAAAATTGTGACCTTGCATGTGTTAGTAATATGAGTGAGGTAAAGTTTTAAAAATTGCATTTCTTTCTCTATGTAATTCGAAAAAATGACTATATAGATTACAAAGAAATTTTTTTTCAGGCATTCAATGAACGGAGCAGGTGTTTTCCCCCTGGCGACCAAGTTCTTCACCCGCATACAAACCGTTGAAGACATTGTCTAGTTGCCAACATCCATAGCACTAGTCTGCTCAAATAAAGACGTCCCGTCTTTAGGTCGATTCTAATCACCAACAAAACTTTCTCTAATCCTTTATTCGACAATAAGCCAATTACTTTCCTTTCTGGATTGCTCCCTATTATTGAAAAACTCTCTAAATAAATTAAGGAAAAATGTTTTTCCTACTAAGTTTACTTCTTAAAGAATAACGAAGATTTTCTATATTGTAATCCTACAAGTGTTCTGTCAATTACTTAGTAATCATGTCAAAGCAATACCGTTCTCCCTTAATTATGAACGTGAACACAGCAATCACTTTTGAAGTCTGTTGTAAGTATTATTATTATTTGACACCTCCAGGGAGTCCAAAGACTCATCGAGGGAGAGTGTGCCAACAGCATCGAATGATTGATCGCCTTCCAACTACTAACCACGCTCAAACTTGCTTAGGTTTGAGCTTTTTTTTTTTTGCGTGAGCCATGAGTAGCAGAGGCTCTACCAATCGACCAACCTTTGCATAAATACTAATAAAATCTGGAAAGTACAGTATTGACAATTCTTATGCATCAATATATGCCATAATTTCTCTTCAAAATAAATTGCCTTTATTATAACATCAGTTTCAATAATAATATATAATAAAATATTATATAAAACCCACTGTCTGATAATGCCTTTTATTCGCCGTATACGGAAAATACTAAAGAATACATATATATATATATATATATATATATGACCGCTTTTATTCCCTGCAGTGCGCAAGTCGATTTAGCTCTAATATTTGCAGATCTAGGCAGCCAGCTCCAAGCTTAGTGAGCACAGACATTTGCTGGCATCGCCTCGGCCATAACCCTATATATTGAAAGAAACACGTTGTTGCTGAATTAACAACCTGAGAGTATAGGTTAATAATAATAAATGCATGGCAATGCTAGAAAGATAGAAAATGTTCATCTATTTTCCTAACTACACTCGAACTAATAACGTTCGTTCTTCAGCCTGTCATTATGGATGCGAAGCTATTTGCACAGGGCTTGCAGACAACATATACACAATGTAATCAAAATTAAAGTATCTTTGTTCAAGACCTTGTATAGCACTATCCAGTAATCCAGATGCTCCGAAACATTTCAGAAATACGCGTCATGCGGAAGCGAGTACTGAATGATTACAGTGTAGTTGTGCTCTATACTGTTTATTTCCAAGGAAACAAAACAGTATAGAATTACATGAGTATTATTATCAACTTTTGACTTCCATGGAGTCAGAGAATCATCATGGGAGGTACTACTATTGCATACAATGCTCATCCAACCGTCTTAAATTGATTCAATGTGTCCACAACGTACTCAGGCAGTGCATTCTACTCACCAACCACCCTCCATGCAAAGAACCTGATTCTCACTCCTTTGCACGCACCCTCCTTATAGAGATCCAGCAATGGCCTCTTGTTCTATTCCCCTCTCCTATTCTATGAAAAATCTCTTCCATATCTACCTGATAACAACCCCTGACCAGCTTATCCCTCCTATCCACGAGGTTCTGCAAGTTACATTCTCTCAATCTGTCCTCGTGCTCTACATTCCAAAGACCACTGACTACCTTTGTGAATCTTCTGTGTATCCTTTCCAATATATCCTCGTCACCGTGATAACTAGCGACCAAATATGTGCACAATAATCCATATGAGGCCTGATCAAGGCCTTATGCAATGGAATCATAACCTCTATATTTCTGCATGTCAAGGTTCTCCACATCTTTCCATTATTTGATGTCTTTATAACTTGTGCAGTGTGGCCCCTGAATTTCAGGCCCTTTTCCACCATCACTACTAGATCTCTCATCTCCTCTACTTCTGTTAAAGTTTCCCCACAAAGTGTATACTTTGCATCCCATCGTTGCTTACGAAATCTCAAAACCTTACATTTGGCAACACTGAACTGATAGTTCTACTTACCTGCCCATTCATGCAATCCATTCAAATCTTGTATGGAATTAACATCAGCCTGACTGCGCATTTCTCTCCCCAGTTTTGCATAATTCGCAAACAGCTGGATATCACTAGTTAAACCCAACCCAGTACCATTAACATACAAATTGAACAACAATGGCCCCGAAACTGACACCTGAGGCACACCACTGGTGACCTTTCTCTTTCGAGATATGCACCCCCCCCCCGTATATACAATTCTCTGATACGTATCTGACAGCCAGTCACTGATCCAACACAGGAGTCTGTTATCCAAACCCATCTGTAATCCTTTGCAAAATTCAAGTACACCAGAGTATATGCATCTTCTCTGTCCATGGTATTTGTCACCTTGTTATAGTACATAAGTAAGTTAGTGAAACATGATCTCCCCTTAACAAACCCATGCTGATAATCACAGAGAATACTGCTGTTATCAACCCATTTCTGTATCCTTCTTCTCACCAGTCTCTCCAGGACCTTCACTCCAGATATACAGACCGGCCTATAATTTGAAGTTACTGCCTTTATGTGGAAAAATTTCACCTTAAGATGTGTGGTGATGTCATCAAATCCTATTGCCTAATTAACATCAAGATTATTTATTTCCTCAAATACCTCCTGCTCACTCACAATTAAGCTATCCTCTTCTATGTCCTCTACACTAAGTTCCTCGTTATTCCATCCTGATCAGGATGAAACACTTATAAATTGATCACTGAATACCTCAACAATCTCTTCTGCAGCAGTTAGTTACCATTCTACCACTTTCAACCCTTAACTTCATCTTTCCACGATCATTCTTCCTTCTACTTGCCACATATCTAAAAAACTCTCTAGGGTTTTTCTTAGCCTGATTTGCCAGTTTCTGCTCATACTCTACTTTTGTTTTCCTTAATGAGTCACTCTCCTGGCTTGTTCTTTATATTCTTCATGTGACTGATTACCATTATTCATCTTTCCATGAAAAAGAAAGTACTTCCTCCAAAGTACTTTCTTTTTCCAGATTTCACGCTTAAGCTCCACACTACAAAATATGTTTCATACTTTCTGCGGGTTGAAAAGTGCATTGTTTCACAAGAAATCTCCATGGCTATTTCCAACTAATTAGTTCCTACTGCTAGATCTTGAATGATGGTTCTATCAAGAATAGAACTGCACCATTCAAGATTTAACAAGAACAACAATATCAAGCAAAAGCACACTTGTATTCTTGGCAAAACAGACATAATATGTGAAAATTCAGATGTTAACTTTGCTTAAGAAGGGAATTAAACTATAAAGGAAGAAATTGAATCCTACATTAAACTGAAATCGAAGGGAAAAAATCAGCTAAAGCCTTTTTATTCCCGTATACGGGAAGTAGGCCAGGCCATTTAGCCCTATCTAACTTTTGGAGACTGAGTGGGCAGTTCAATCTCCACTGGTACCAATCAGAGATTAGATGGCCCAAGGCTATCACTAATTAAGCGGTACACAGTGAAGAGAGACGGCTCAAATGTGTCGCCATCTCTTGGTCCCTAACACAATATATTTAATGTCTGAAATAATGTGGATTCTACGGTCGATTTTCTTGAGTTTACGGGACGAAAAACCCGCTTGCCCGTGCCAGAGATCGACTAACTCAGGAACCGGTCGAAAAATGGCTTAGAAAAATTTCCTCTAGTCGCCGACTAGACTCGAAACCAAGTCTTCCTTCGTGCGGCCAAGCGCTGTGGTATGCAAACGCCACATCCACTGAGCTACACAGGCTCCCTCAAAGAAGGAAATAATAATTAGATTGTGCTATGTTTAAAGTATTGTATAAAATAGATGGAAATCTTAAACTTTCAAAAACATCAATATTAAGCTATGCATTGTATAAAATCGCGTATTATCGTGCGAACGAAAGTTCAAAGGTTGCAGTTTGACCACCAAAGATGACGTAACGAACGATGAGTAAGCATTCGTGGAAGGCGTTCGAAATTTGCTTTCCCCGAAGAGAGCGATCCTCGTTCAGCGAGGAGGTGACATCGTTCGGTAACGGCAAATAGGAAAGCGACGTAGACAAGCTTGGAGTACGGAAGAGGGCGCTATAGAAGAGTTTAAAAACGAACTCATATGGCTTGAGACTCTCTCTTTTGGCTCCTTTTACGTTTCTGGTTTTGGTTCCTGTGCTGTTCCACGGTCGCGTGTGTCCTATACGTGGGTTTCTGTCTCGTAGTCCCGAAGCGGGTCAGCATGGCTGATATCCGATCAGACGGCATAGCGGCAACGTGTTTCCAGTTGCTTAATGGCGTGAATCGAAGAAGTATAGCACGAGATGACGGCAGTGTTTCGAGTTTTGGCCATCGGTCTGGTTCTAACCGATGAGAAAGCAGCAAAGGATTCCCTCTGAAGATAAATTGTGTTAAAAGCGGCGACGCGAAAAGATCGTAAGACCAGAAGAAACAAGGGCTAATTTGGGAAGAGCATGTGACTCCATGTGGGGGCAGATCACCGTACAGAAGGACAATCCATAACAAAGGACAGACGGAAGGATCGAGAAATCGTCTAACAAGGTGGTAACGTACAAATCTTCATTTTATATATATATTACCTATTAGTGACGAATATGTAAAATGGACAGAGATTAGAAAAGAAGATAGTGAGATTTTAGAGACAGTTTCCTGTGTTATGTTGATTGAATTGGGTCTACGTTCATAAATTGTCTAAATTCAAGTTAATGTGTATGGGCCGTGAGTAGCAGTAATCATTTTGATACCGAAGAGAGCCATGTTTGTGATTTAGATGAATCATGAGTGTGTATAAATAACTTGCCTGTTTGATTACCATTGCCTTGCTTTACTTGTAATTTAGTATTGATCTTGATTAGCTTTGAATATATCCGTTGTTCAAATTGTAAAGTTCTTAGATAATTAATATACATGCTTTCCCATGTATACCTGAGTTTGTCTGAGTAAGAGATTGAATTTTACCACTCACGAAAATATCGAACCTATGCTTAGAGGGAAAAGGGGAAATTTAAGATTGTCAAGGCCATGACTGTATACTGAGAACTCTGAAATTTACTTACCTACTTAAACTAGATAAAGTATTACTTGATTTCTGGGAAGGTTTCTCTGGATAAGAATTTCTATCTTATAGCTCTGACTGGCGCAGCATAAACAAATAAATTTTGTCAGAGCTCAAAACGGGAAACGGCCCCATAAGGTCAGTTTAGAAGTTATATCTCAATAGGCACAAAGGAGAACAATAGAGGTGAATTATAGGAGAAAACGACGACGTAACACTATGAGCCTTTTAATTCACAACATCCTTTTCCCCAAAAGAATCTGTGTTTGGAAATAAGTGAGGGGAAAAAAATTATTTTGCTGTTTGCTTAAATACAAGTAAATGAAACTCCAGTCGATAATTACAGTAGCAAATACAATATTTATCGTACAATGCATTACACCCGCCACTATCGATAGGTCCTCGATTTGTTATACTCTACACTCCATTATCAACAATGATAACACACTTTGGCGAAGAGCCATATAGACATCACATTTTTAGGAATGATGTGGCATGTTGGATGTTACCCCAGCGGCAGAGGGAAAAGAACAAACCAGACCTCTTCAGAAGTTGAATAAAATTGTAATATGCCAAGAACTGGAGAGCGGAATTTTCTTATGGTAAACACACTGATGATGATGAATGGAACTTACAATTGGCATCCACAATGAATCCTGGGACACTGAAAAGTATCTCTTTACATGCAGCATGTTCTTCGTTTGGTGACAAACTATATGGCCGAGTTGTTAGTGTATCTGCTCTCCAGCCAAAAGGGTGTTGGTTCGAATCATGCAGTGGGCATGGATGTTTGTGTTTATCTGTGAAAATACTAGTGGTGGTGGCGACCAGTCGGTGATGTTGGTGGTGAAGATGGAAAGCTGTGGAGTGCTTGCCCTCCCGCGATGAGTTTTTGGACTCCTTGGAGGTGTTGTGTAATAATAATAGATTATATGCTGGCTCTAGGGATGTCCTCCCCCCGATGCAATTTAAAAAAAAATAAATATAATTAAAATTTAAAGATTAAAAACTCAAAACAAATATTTTTTATGTAAAATTGTGTACTGTACTTTGAAAAATACATATTAACAACACAGCAAAAATTGCAAACCACCAAAAGCACATAGACTAGAATTACAGATACATAAGTTGCCGATTATTGGCTATGAGTTATAACTAGAGATGCACAAACTAGTAAAATTACATAATAACAAGAGTCATTTAATTTTTAATATAAAAAAAGGAAGAAAAGCTTTAATTATGTGAAATTTTACTTTTCTTGATTTTTTTGGAAGCAAATTTATCCAAAATTTCACTTTTCTAGTTTCTCTAAGATATCACATTCTGTTGCGATCATTGACAGTCCAAGCAGTGTTTTAATTACTTTCAGTCTTGAAAATGATCTACTGGAGGTGTCAAAAACACTCGAAGAGAAATCTTTAAATTAATAAACAAACTTTCTAAGTCATTTATGATGTCTTTTAGAATTTGTATTTCATTACATAGTTTAGTGGCACAAATATCGTTTTCTTCACCATCAGTCAGCGTAACTTGTAAATGATCACAGCGTTTTCTTATTGTCCTCATTCATATTTCTTCAAATTGGATTAAAACTGAAATATGTTAAAGTGACTTGTCATGAAATCCAATCTTTTAGCCAAAGAATTAATAGTGTCCACAATTGGAAGAAAACATGTAACTTTAAAGTTATATTGCGTATCGACTGGCTTTCGTCCGAACAGAACAATCTTTTCTTACGTCTGCGTAATTAACTCAGGAGAAATTTTTAAATCAAATGCTAACACTTTTGCCGATTCAAATATAACATTAAAATTTTCATCCAATCTAAATTCTTTAGAAAATTCGATTACCTTATTTAATGATTTTATAAAAAAAAAAAAAAAAAAAAAAAATCGGCTAACGCCTTTTTATTCCCGTATACGGGGAGTAGGCGAGGCCATTTAGCCCTATCTAACTTTTGGAGAGTGAGTGGGCAGGTCAATCTCCACTGGTACCAATCAGAGATAGATGGCCCAAGGCTATCACTAATTAAGCGGTACACAGTGAAGAGAGACGGCTCAAATGTGCCGCCATCTCGTGGTCCCTAACCTTAACACAATATATTTAATGTCTGAAATAATGTGGGTTCTACGGTCGATTTTCTTGCGTTTACGGGACGAAAAACCCGAGTTTCCGGGAGGAAAAACCCGCTAGCCCGTGCCAGAGATCGACTAACTCAGGAACCGGTCGAAAAAAGGCTTAGAAAAATTTCCTCTAGTCGCCGACTAGACTCGAAACCAAGCCTTCCTTCGTGCGGCCAAGCGCCATGGTGTGTAAACGCCACATCCACTGAGCTACACAGATTCACTTAAATTTGTGTTTAGAAATTGTATTTGTGTTCTGAAGCATTTTACATACCAGATTATAAGTGAACATAAAAATCCATAAAGACCATAATCATTAATTTTCAAAGCTAATGTTTTTGCTTCATATTTTGTACTATTGTCAATTTGAATATTATCATAATGTTCCACAAAAGACTCTAAATGTCCAACTTAAAACATTGATAATGTTTTAAGTACAAGTTTGGTGTACTTTTTCAATACATGACATCATTTAGTCAGAGTACCAAAGAAATTATAAATTTTTTTATAATTTTATAATGTGTGGGCTGCGCTCGGGACAAAGAATGATCGAGGGGTTAATATTCGGTATGTATCTCTGAAAGCCGCTGTGTTTTCCTCTCATGTTCGCTCCGTTGTGGTATCCTTGTCTCTGCAAAATTTTAATATATATAAATTTTAATCTTTTAATTTATCTAAGAAGTACTTGGATAAATGTTTTGAGAAATTTAGTTACTGCCTTTTCTGTTTCTCTTTTTCAAGTTCTTTTACCGCTTTTCTTTTTTTATTTGCAACTCCGGATAATTTTTTTTGCGTTTTCATAATATGCCCAAATTTATTCTGAAGTAAAAACTCTATTGAACAAAAAATCCGGCAAGGCATACAAAATAAATGTAAATAATAATTAAAAAAAAAAAAAAAAAAAGAAGAAGAAATGCATAATTTTTTCGTTTATTTGTAAAAGGCTTAGATTAAATTTTGCATCTACTTACCTCAGCGTGAATTAACGACACATTCATTATGCGTTTAACAAGCAATAATTCGATTATTTAAAAACAAGGCTTGAGGTCTGTTCCACAAAAAATGCCCAAATGTCACTTCGTGATAGAGGTTAAGCCGGATGCACCTCACGTCCTAACTGACGAATGCGCGCTGCGTGCAAAAAAAAAAAAAAAAGTGGATAGTGTTGTCGCCCCTTATAACACGACGCCCTGAGCGAGCTTCCGCCAACTCTATACCACACATAGCGAAAAAAACCTGCATGTTATTAAAAATCGCAGTATATTTAGTGCACATCACATTTAATAAACGCTAATATTAAAACGTGCTATTATTTTATTTTTTCTACTCACTTCAGCGCCACTTGAAGATGACGCCCCGATGCGACGTATTTTCTGCTTACCGTGTTAATCCGGCCCTGATCATGAGTTTGTGTAGCTCAGTGTTCAATCTCAATTGTTCGAAGTGTCATGGCGTTTCACCCGCCCTCAAAGCAATGCTAGTCCAAAGCCATTTCATTTGCTTTCAACAGCGAAGGTTGATATAACAATAAATGTAGGCAAATTTTGTGCTTCATTTATTGCCTAATTCTGAAGATATGAGAATGGAAACTAATAACGTTCAAACAACGGTACAGCTAATGCTAAATTTAAATCGCAACGAGGAAAGTATACATCGCCAGTGATAGAAGGGGCTTTTGTAATCCAAAACAGAGAATGATGAAAATATGTCACTCCAAACATCAAAACAACAAGAAATAAAAGAAAGGAGTGAAAATATCCGTAAAACAATAATCTAAATAACACACATGAAAGTTATGGGTCTAAATTGTAATGTGTATATCATAAGATTACTCAAAACTTACTAGTAAATCAAACGTTTACATCTTTTCCAGATATCATAATACTACAAGAAACACTTACCCTAGTGAAAAATCCATGGAAGAAACAAAGAGTATTGCATTCCTTCGGAAAGGCCTCAGCTCTTATATTAAACACGACAATATCTTACTGCATGATAACTGGAAATAGGAACCTAAAATGCTAGCAAGAATGTCAAGAAAAAATTACTTACCAATGCTAGGAATCAAAACTGGAGCCCGGATACTTATGTAGATCAGTGGAAGGAGTTGTACGACGCAATGTCCAAGATAAATAAATAAAATAAAATAAAAATAAGCAATATGCAAATAAGACATTTCTCTGTCAGAGGCAAAGCCAGGATTTGTAATATGTACTTAGCCTCTCGACTGTGGCACAAAATAACCTAGACCACAATGGGTAGATAAAATTCATAGGCTCTTTGAGACATACGGGGTTCACAATATCAACCAATGCGCCGTACAACAGTCTTCCACGAAGCTAGGGGTCTAGGCCTACCTGATATACACATGAATGCACTGGTAACCAGAGCCATAACTGCAGTAAAAGCACATAAGTCATACCATGGACAGGGCCGTACATACATATGTACAGGTGCACGAGGCTGTATCTGGGGTGCCCCAAAACAACGAGAGAGGATCCCTGAGCACTTTAGCGTCTCGGGAAAAGTGCAGCTATGTCCCTCACCAAGGATATGAAATTGGCTTTCTACAAAAATGTCTTCCTGACAGAGTTTTCAGTCTCTTCCTTTGATTAAACAAAGACCATCTAGAATGTTCATTCATTGAAATGGCTAAGGAATATTGGCTTGGAAAATAAATTACAGCATAGAGACGTTAGTAAATATCAAATCATGAGAAATACATGCAAAGTTTTCTAGATATCTAATTTCCCTACATTGTCGCACCCAGGGGGTAAGGGACCTGTCCCCCCCCCCAAAAAAAAGGGAAAAAAAAGGAAAAAAAAACACTAGAAAAATTTCCCAAAAATCTTTTTCTAATTAAAATTAATTTTGTTATTTATGTTGTATCGTGTCTTCTATTTCTATACTACTTATGAATTAATGGTCAAATGAGGTGAGAATACCGTATAGCTCTCGGGAATCAAGGCAAACGAAATAGTGCTTGGGCGGATCGAGCGCTAATTTCATTTGCACGAGCCGTGGTAGAGGAGATCAGGGCCAGCTTTACCGACGGTGCCAGACGTGCATTTGCACTGGGCAACAAATTTTTTTTTGGGCGCAAATTTGGCATAAACTATAAAAATAATGGAGAAAGGGCGGAAAAATATGCTACTGCACTGGGCGGCCCTGGAGGAGATCACGGGTATCATGTGTTGGCGATCGTTGCAGATGCTCAGTCATAGGTCGTATGCAGGGCCGGCGGAAGCGGGCATGCAGAGCATGCGGGCGTCGCTACGAAGGGGGCGCCGCCGCCGGGGACCCGTTCATAAGTTCATTTTTAAGAGACATAATTTTTTATCACGAAAACAAAAATTCTTAGAATGATCAATATTAAAATATTAAAATAAATAAGGCCGGGTACACCGAATAAAAATTTAAAAAATTGTATAATGCCACCTTTTTGATCAGCCAGCTGTTTACAATTTTGCAGCGAGAGCAGGCTAAATGCTTGCCTACAGAATGTTGTCTAGTGCAGTCTATCTAAAGTGAAACGGTGAACAGTTTTTATGCGGAAACGAACTTTCGTACAAAACATTTGTTGCTAGTTAGCCAGTCATATGGTATCATCTCAGTAGGCTACTGACAGTAGCGCAGTGCGGACTATTATTTCGTTAATAATTTCTTGTGGGTATAAAATAGAAATGGAATCAAAAATTTTAAAAAAAGTTATCCGGTGCACAAAATCGTAAGCGTCATGCTGCGAAAGAAGCAGATGTTAAGAAACAAACTGGGGCTTTTAATAAATTTGTTAAAATATTAAAATATTCTGATGTCGATTGTAACCAACTCGATACATCAGAAATCAGAGTTGACGAACCGTGCACATCATCCAGTTTGAATGAAAGTACTATTGCAACTATTGAACAAGATAACAAGATGCAGGATTTAAGTGAAAAACAGTTAGGAGATTTAGTTGTAGTTGACCACGAAACTAATACATTGTTAGTCTCTGTAAATTTAGAAGATCCAGGGGAATGGGGAAATATTGATGAAAAATTACGAGTTGTTTTAATTGAAATAGGGCCTGTTCAAAAGAAAAATGTAATAAATCCCAGAGATGCATATGATCATAAATTTGGCGACACGTATTATAATAGAAAAATGGAAAACGGTGAGCTCGTACCAAGAACATGGCTCATTTATTCCAAAACTTTAAATTGTTTTTTGCTTTTGTTGCAAACCTTTCGCACCTACCGAATCAAGTAGTCTTGTAGAAGGTTATAACGATTGGAGAAATGTAAGTACAACTTTGCATAGACATGAGACTAGTTTAACTCACATGAAAAATTTCTTAAAATGGAAGGAAGTTGATAAAAATTTAAAAAACAAAACTACTATTGATTGCCAGACTCAATGGAAAAGAAACATTGGACGAGTGTTTTAGAACGTTTGATTGAAATTATAAAATTCCTTGGCAGCCAAAATTTAGCTTTTCGCAGATCATCTGATAAATTATATGAAAGGAATAACGGCAATTTTTTAAAATGAGGCGAACTGTTTGCGAAGTTTGATCCCGTTATGGAAAATCATGTTGAAAGGGCCCTACAACGAAACAACAGAGTACATTATTTGAGTAAAGACAGACAAAATGAAATATTGGAAAATTTAAGTAACGCAATCAGGGATACAATTTTATTATCAATTCGAAAATCTAAATATTATTCCATAATTTTAGACTGCACACCTGATGTAAGTAAAACAGAACAAATGACCATTATTATTCGCTTTGTTTCTTGTGACAATGGAATTGTCAAGATCAGGGAAAACTTTTTAGGTTTTGCAGATATATCAGATTCCACATGACGTGATTTATGTGCAACAATAATGGAACAACCAGAAAAATGGAACATTCCCATTGAAGACATGCGAGGTATGACAATGGGGCAAATATGAAAGGGAAAAAATATGGGCTCCAAAATTTGCTTTTAAACAAAAATCCTCGAGCTTTTTACGTGCCATGTGCTGCTCATACTCTAAATTTAATCATTAACGATGCAGCCAAAGTGAATACAGATACAATTAGTTTCTTTGCAATTATTCAAGAAATATACAATTTCTTTTCATTCTCTTACAAACGTAAGGCAATCCTTTTAAAGTTCGTAAAAAAATTAACATTGAAACAGCCATCAGAAACGCGATGGGAAAGTAAAGTTAATGCAATCCGCCCTCTACGATATCAGTTACGAGAAATTTACGATGCATTTTTTGGAATTTTAAATAATGAAAATTTTAATAAAGAAACTCAGCATGAAGCACCAACATTGTGTGCTAAAATGAAGCACTATTTATTTGCTCCCTTATAACTGGGCATGATTTATTTAACAGAATAAACCCTGAGTAAAATGCTTCGAGACAAAAATATGAACATTACACTTGCTTTAGAATCTATCAAAAACTTAAAATATTCTTACAAGAGTATCGATCAGACACAAATTTTAAAGAAGTTCTAAAACGGCGAAAGAACTGAGTGAAGAGGTGGACGGAGAACAAGAATTTAAAACTGGTACGGAAGTCCGATGACAAAAGAAGACATGACAATTTGACTACGAGCATCATGACGAAACGCCACAATCACCAGAAGATAAATTTAGAGTGAATGTGTTTTATACACTTCTAGATGTTGCAATGTGTTCGTTAATAGAACGTTTTGAACAACTAAAGACATATTATGATAATTTCAATTTCTTGTATAGATTACTACAAATTAATAACGAAGATTTACGAAAATAATGTGACGATTTAGAGATTCTCTTGTAGGACGGCGACAATCCGGGATATTTTTCGGAAGGATAATTTAAATATTCAAAACCCTTTCGATATTCTTAATTTTATTGTGTCCAATAAAATTAAGAATATCGCTTTAAGAATACTATTAACCTTACCTGTTAGTGTAGCGAACTGTGAACGTTCCTTTTCCAAGTTGAAATTGATTAAAACCTACTAATGAACAAGTATGTTACAAAAAAGGATTGTTAGTTTGGGTCAATAGCTATTGAAAATGATATATGTGCGGAATTAAACGTTAAGACCATTATTTTAATTTTATGAATATGAAATCAAAAACCCTAAAATTTTAATTTAAAAAAATTCAAGTATATTTATGTAATTTAATTTATTTTCTGTTATTCTGTAAAGATGTGATTTTTTGAATACTTATATTAAATGTTCTAATTATTTCTGAATTATTTTCTTATTTTCTCATCTATCTTGAGTTTCTTTTATTTTCCTAAAAGGTAGTTCCACTTATAAAAATTATTAAAATTTTTTTACAAGTTACTAAGAATTTAGTAACTTGTAAAATGCAAGAATTTTTAAACTTTAGTTCAAATAAATTTTAACTCTAATTAAAATTCATTTTAATTTTGTTAGCGATGCGGGTGGGTGAGAAGGCTTAATCCCTGTATCATTATATTCAACGATTAAAGTGAAGTGGCTTTACCAAAATTTGCTTTAACTTTTGAGAATTTTTTGAATATTTGGGTTTTTAACGATTATCCTGCCTAGTCAATACCCACGCTTCGTTACATTTAGCGAACCAACGTGTGGCTGTTCTGTCAAAATTTATTTAAGAAATTTCAAATAATTTAAATTTTTATTATCGTAAAAGAACCACACATGCCCGGATCGTTACAGGGGCGTTTAGATAGACATTGCATGCGGGCGGCAAAGACCCTAGCGCCGGCTCTGGTCGTATGCAATGCGTAGTGTGTATTCTCAAATCATCTACTCCACTCGGCCACCCAAGATTATATCTTGAGTACTCGGCACCCCCAAGATTAAATCCTGAGTGTATCACTGTTTCCTTATACACCAGAACAAAAACAAAGAAGAGGGGAGATCATTCTATGACCAGTTTTAAATAATGAATTCCAACTTCCAGTAAATCCATTCTACAAAAGCTTTTTCTTCAAAGTGCATCATGCATGTTTGCCAACCAAACTGTGATAAAAGGCATACAACTGGATGGTCCCAACCTGTCAGTTTTGTAAAAGAACCAGAAACAAATTACCTCAGATTCAAATAGGTGAAAATGTACTATCAGAAGGAACTTTTAATGTGTATGTTAGGGTGGATGGGTGAGAGTGTATCTCTAAAAAGAAGCATTAAAATCAGTTATGAATACAATTTCTGGAAGTGAACTTTAGGAACTTCTGTGCTATTAAACAACAGTGTACAAATTGATTAGCAATTTATATTAATAGTAAAACAAATGGAATAAGTGTACAAAACTAAATGTAACTAAGAATATAATCATTGTTATGTAACTATTCTTATGTAATTATAAATAAGTATGGAAAATCAAAATGAAATGTCTTAAATTATTTTATCAAATAATTTAACAAAAATTAGCAGAAATGAAATGATCTTACTTATAAACCAAGATGGTTTGTAGGACTATAGAATTGCGAGAAGCAATTTCACAAAATTAAATACTTATGAAAATAGTCAGGGGAAAAGTAGCTGTATATATTGTAAATGTTATTTACTACGATTAATATATCTTATAGATCATAGTAAGTAAATAAATAAATATATATTTACTGTGATGTTATAGGCTGTCATACACCCTGTGTCCATAAAGAAACCGAACTTTTCAAAAATAGAAGAAACTAGTGGCGCCACCTGTTGTATATTTTTATTGGCGAAAGCGGCAACCTTCTTTAGTGTTGTGTCAACTGTTTATGACATTTGTTTCATTAGAAGCCGAGTTATAGTGCCAAGAGTGACAGTGTGTTTTGACGCACGGTCGGTCGTCACGATATTCATGCCGTACACGACGAATTTTCGCCATCAATCGCTTAAAAACTTCGTGATAAAACTCACCACTGACAGTTTGGCCAGGCGGAACGAATTCTTTGTGGATAATTTTGAAATCGTAGAAACAAATCAGCATTGTCTTTACTTTTGACTTCTCCAAGCGACTTTTTTAAGGATGCCCATCTGGTGGTCTCCACTCAGCACTCTAGGCGCTGTTTCGGGCTCATACTCAAAACCCGACGTTTCGTTCACCATAACGATCGTTTCAAGGAAGTCTGAGTCCTTACGAGCGATTTTAATGAGGTCCTTGCAGTGTTCAATTCGATACATTTTTTGGTCGTCGGTCAACTTGTGGGGAACAAATCGCAAATTCAATTTACGAAGGCCCAAACTCTCGGTCAAAATGTTGTGCACAGTTGATTTTGGAATCCCCAATTCATCTTCAATCAATCTCACAGACGATTTCTGGTTTTCTTTGATGAAAGCACGCATTTTTGGATGTTAACTTCGCTCAGTCCAGTTTTAGTACGGCCCGGCTTTTCGTCGTCCTCAAGCGTCTCACGACCACTTTGAAATCGCTTAAATAACTCTTAAACTTGAGTATGGGATAAGCATTCATCACCATATGCGTTTTGGTAAAACGTTTACCAAGTTTAACAGAAAAGTCAATCGCAGCTCTCTGTTTGAAACTCATTTTCCGACCGTTCATCAAAACACACTGTCGATCTTGGCACTATTACTCGGCTTCTAATAAAACAAATGTCATAAACAGTTGACACAACTGTTTGTATCAACGATGAGTCTTTGGACTCCCTGGAGGTGTCAAATAATAATATTATTAATAAAGGTAGCCGCTTTCGACAACAAAAAGATACAACAGGTGGCGCCACTAGTTTCTTCTATTTTCGAAAAGTTCGGTTTCTTTTTGGACAGAGGATGTATTAGCATCTTGAAGAGAAGTCATGCAAGAAAAAAGTGGTAGGGTTGCAGAGGCCATTTCCACATTCCACATATCTGGGAAGTTTTGTTCCGGAATTCATCCCACATTGGCCAGGTGGGTTGGGACTTCTGGTTTGTCAGATTTCCACTTCATAACACGAAATGAAATAGGAAAGATTCACCCCTAGCCCTCGAATAACTATTCTTATGTAACTATAAATAAGTATGGAAAATCAAAATGTTACAAACGTAATAAGAAGTCTTAAATATAAAATAATTTAACAAAAATTGGTCAAATGAAAGCAGGGCTCAAATGTAATAGAATTACATTTGAGTCATTTCTCTTTAAATGCGAAGTGTAGCATATCAGGCAATTTCTTACCTTTCAATGATAACAGCGCAATTCATTGAAATTGGCGCTCGTTATTTGTTTTTGAATGAATCCATTTCCAAAATCGGACTCTTTCCCTTCCAACGGGCGGTTCGTTAACATGGCAGTCTACGGAAGACTAGAACGGACGCATTTTTATGTGCGAGATACCCCGTGTTCGTTCGCAACCGGATGTGACGTCACCAAAAGGGGATGAAACCAGTAGTTACGCCAAGTGACGTCGCCGTGACGTGCAGTACGGGAATTTGCGGCAGACCGTTGGTTAGGTTAGGCTACGTTCCAGCGAGATGCTTTCCACCTAACCGAATCAAATGTAATTTATCTACTCAACTGTAATCGATGGTTAGGTTAGGAGGAAAGCATCTCGCTGGAACGTAACGTAACCTAACCTAACCAAAGGTCTGCCGCAAGTTCCCGTACTTCACGTCAACTCGGCGTAACTGCTGGTTTCATCCCCCTTTTGGTGACGTCACATCCGGTTGCGAACGAACACGGGGTATCTCGCACATAAAAATGCGTCCGCTCCGGTCTTCCGTAGACTGCCATGTTAACGAACCGCCCGTTGGAAGGGAAAGTCTGATTTTGGAAATGGATTCATTCAAAAACAAATAACGGACGTCAATTTCTATGAATTGCGCTGTTATCATTGAAAGGTAAGAAATTGCCTGATATGCTACGTTTCGCATTTAACGAGGAATGACTCAAATTAATAGAAACCGAAAGCAGAAATGAAATCATAAACCAAATGGTTTGTAGGTCTATAGAATTTGTAATATACACTCCCCCTGCAGAGGTGGGGGGGGGAGCAAGAAGAAAAGAAGGGGTGTGACCAACCTACAGATAATATAACAGATGTATATTACATGAATTAAGGCATGGTCCTGTATCAGGAACCTCGGATTTATCACTCCCGCACTCACGAAAATGACCCTTGAGGTAATACAATTCCATATTGAGTGTATTCCATACAACATTTAGCAAAATTTATTCCCTAAACTGTAAGGCAGTCATTTCTTTATAAATTTGGCTCATAGATTATAATAATGATGATGATGATAATTATCCAGGAAGTCAGGGACTCACCGAGTAAGGTCATGTATAACAAGCATCAGATGTCATAACTATTCTTGAATTGATTCTCACTTGCACTCGCTTGCTAATCCCCAAATTCAGTCCATTCCAATCATGAAAAATATAGCTCTCAACCGCTTTCTTGACTGAATTCATTCTCAACTTCCATGGATGTCCTGTCCTCCATTCCTCACCTTCCATAAAATGGAAAAACTCAATCTACTGGTAGCCTATATGACTGTCTCAGAAATGTGAAAGTCTCTCATATCACCCCTCTTTCTCCTTTTTGCAAGTATCTGCAGTCTACAAATTCTCAATGTCTTCATTATCTGTATTCCACAATCTTGATATCAACTTTAACACTCTCCTTGCACCATACTCTTCACTACGTTAGCATCCGTGGTGATGCTAATGTAGTGAAGATCTTTGCAGAATAATCCAAATGCGGTTGTATCCTGGCCTTGAAAAAAGGCAAAATGACTTCTTTATCCTTACTTGTCAAGATTTGTTTTAGCATTGCAATTATCCTGTGAGTTGTATTTTCAGGGTGACAGAGAATGAACAAAGTAATTGAGGACTTGTCCAACCAAAACAAATGATTTGGTTGGGCAAGGGAGAATGTGAGGATGGATATTGGGAGATTATTGAGGAGAGTGAAAAACAGGTATGACAATGTTGCCCAGTTATGATGATGATAAGCAGCAGAAAGCAAAGGTCTTAAATGGAATGTTAGCTGAAATGTGCAAACAAAAAGGAGTGATAAACTGTATTTAGAAAGATTGTTGCTGAAAGGAAGAGTAATGAGCAATTCAAAGTATCAGTGGAAGTCTGAGGTGATGTAAATGAGCAGGAGATTGGAACAGTTGATTGTTATTGAGAATGTGAGAACAGGAATGCAAGCTGGAGAGGGGAAATAGGGGTGGGCCAGGGATGTCAGGAAGACAGAGTGTAAGGAGAGTGAATTCTGAAAGTAGTAATGAATACATGTATGTGGATTGTCAGCAAAAGGAATGGAATGCCTGGAATACATGTGGGTTGAGTTGGGGGAGGGTATATATGGGACAGAGAGCGAGAAAATAGGAATGTAAAAATTAAACAGTAGTGGTCCTAGTACAGGGCCCTTGGCACTCCACTAGTCACCCCTCATTTGACTTGACTCCACTCAACCAAAAAACCACCCTCTGAGGTTCCCCCCCCCCACTCCATGCCACCATCCTGATATCCTTCCCATTTGCTTCAGCTTATGTAAAAATTTTCCATGTGGCATTCTGTCAAATGTCTTTGCAAAGTCCAGCAGTATCATAGTGTAGCCATTTCTTTTATCTACTTCCACTGTCACATTATTATAAAACGTGAAAAAAATTACTGACACAAGAATTATTTTTTAAAAAGCCATGCTACCCCCCTGCTGAGTTTCATATTCCTATCCACCCATTACTGAATTTTACTTTTAACCAACTTCTCCAATACTTGAACCACCACTCCAGAGATACCAACTGGTCTCTAAATTGCTACTTCTGTCTTAGAGCCACCTTTATGTAATGGAACTACCTCACCCTCTTTTCACTCCCTTGAAACCTTGCCAAAGCTGAGACTAAAATCAAACAACTTTGTAAGAGGCACTGCCAGTTCACTTGCACATCTTCGTAGCAAATGATCTGACATACCATTCCCTGTTGTATTCACATCGATATTTTTCAATATACTAAGTACCACCAGTTCATATACCTCAAATCTTACTTCAGTCTTTGTCACCTCAGTAACTACAAAGTCACCACTTGGATGATATACACTTACAAAGTGATCACTTAGTAACTAAGCTATTTCTTCTGCTTCTCTCACTTTCCTACCATCAGCATTGAATGAAGTTATCTTTCCATAGCTATTATTTCTCTTACTTGCTACATAGTGAAAAAACTCTTTTGAATTTACTTTGACTTGATTAGCTAATTTTCTCTCGAAATCTGATTAAGTCATTCTTATCATATTAGTTATCCTTCTTATTTGTGCTGTATACTGCTTATTTGTTGTTTATATTTCTTTCACAATTTTTTTTTTTTTTTTCAGCTCTTGCTTTATATTGCTAGTCATCCGCTTGATCGTTACTTGATTTATCCTCCTGACCCTGGGTATGTACTCTGATACTGCCTCAAATAATCCTTCACCACTTCCCATGCTAATGACATTCATTCCATGTAATGTCTTATGCCATGGCCATGACTGCATGGTCACTTTCCCTGATTGGAAGTAGAGTTGCTACTGCTCTTTTATATATATATATATATATATACACACACACACATAGATCGTCTGATGCTGTTACCAGATCCAACACTCTCAAACCCCTGGTCCCTTCCATCATGTACTATCTATCCCAATGGCTTTAACAGGCCTTTAAGGCCCACAACCTTCCAAGCATGCTTGGATTTCGTAACCGAAGTACGAGGATAGAATGGTCACTCCTATGCCTCTAAGTATTCCTGGCTGTATCCCTGTGTGTTCACGGGGCCGGTTTGCCTGCTTGCGGGATGAAAAACCCCAGATAAACTGGCGGAAAAAACCCTACTGCCCGCGCCCAAGACCGGCTAACTTGGCTATGGCTGAGGAAGATCCTTCAGCTCCTCACGTCTCCGACGGGAATCGAACCTAGGACACTCCTTCCCCAGGCATATGGTTGCGAAGCGCAAAGCCACTAGGCTAACCGCGCGGACTCCATCATGTACTGTTTCAGGTAATTATACCTTAGTAACAGTATATATTCCATTTCGCTATGTACCCTTTCAATCTATAACACCATAGTTGAAGTCTACCATGATAATTACTTGGCCTGCACTCATTGTTCTAATCTCTGATGCATGTCATCAACATCTTCTTCTGGACCTTCATATCTATAGCAGCAACCAACAATATATGTTGTCCTACTGGCCTTTATCTCACACAAGACAGCCTCAAATGAATCATTTCCATCAGATCTACAATCTTCCTTAACTTCTATTTTTGTTGTTCAAGTTCTTCAGATATCATTAACAATACCCTCTTCCTGTCCTATTTCTTCTTCCTCTTGAATAAAATATCCATTACACTGTGTCCCTGTAATTACATCATTCTCTGACAACCAGATCTTGCTGATGCCAATAATTTTTGATACTTCGGGCATCCATGTACATGCATTCCAACATCCCCTTGGGCTCACAGTTGCCATTACATAATGTTAATACCTTCCCATTCAGATTCAAAACTGGGAACCTGCATCTAGCCTTTTGCAATCATTCCTGTACTCACACTTATTTGTCCCAGGGATGGCTAGACACCTTTGATTGCTTACCCCTGTAATTTCTCTAGTTTCCCTGGTTTTGCACTTCCAAACTCTCACTGAACAACACTTTCTCCATGTCTAAATCCTACTATCAGGCGTATATAGGTCCATCAAATTCACTCCGCACATCAATAAACTACACACCATTCTTCCTGCACAATCTTCTCATTGATAATCATGGCCTTTCTTCTGAATTCTGTTCTATCATACCAACAACTCTTTTGTATTTTCTTTCATTGCACATTTCTCACCATTCAAATCATTTTGTTTGCCAAAACTCGTTCTTCTGCAAACTTAAAGCTTCACTAATAAAAAACAATGAAATTCACGTTCATTATTTATGGAAATGTATACAAAACGAAATCATTAATATATTGAGTAATGAAATTAAAAAAAAAAAACTGTATCTAAAATAATGAATGCTAAGTATTTTTCAATAATTGTTGATTGCACCACTGATATTTCGCAGCTGGAGCAAATGTCCTTAATTGTAAGATATGTTTCTATAAAAGAAAAAAAATGAAGAAACCCAAGATATTATACAAACAGAGGAAAGATTTCTAGATTTTATTAAAATTAATAATACAACACAAAGTGGTATGACTGAAGTAATTTTAAAATTATTAGAAGAAAAAAACTTAAATATTTAAAATATCCGTGGTCAGGGATATGACAACGGGTGGTGATCGATAGAAACCTGAAATTCAGGGAACATATTGCAAAGGTGGTGAAGGTAACCTAGAGGACTGCTGCAATACTGAGAAGGATGCTGACCTGCAGAGATAAAAGCATTGTCATTCCATTGTATAAAGCCCGGGTCAAATATGAAGGGGAAGAAGGCAGGGGTACAAGCACTTTTAAGGAACAAAAATCCTAGAGCATTTTTTGTTCAGTGTTGTACGCATTCCTTGAACTTGGTATTGAGCGATGCAGCAAGTTGCAATGTAGATACGGTTTTATTTTTTGACATTATTCAGTCAATCTATAATTTCTTTTCTTCATTGCAACTTGCTGCATCGCTCAATACCAAGTTCAAGGAATGAACTTGATATTGAGCGATGCTGTTGGAGGAGCTGTACTGAAGGAAGTAAGGGGAGACAAGAGATCTGGTGGTGATGATTGATAGAAACCTGAAATTCAGGGAACATATTGCAAAGGTGGTGAAGGTAACCCAGAGGACTGCTGCAATACTGAGAAGGATGCTGACCTGCAAAGATAAAAGCGTTCTTCTAAACTACATCCAAAATTTTACTTTAAAACCTTTATCCACGACGAGATGGGAAAGTTGCGTTGAAGCTGTAAAAGCAATACGAAATCAAGTAAAAGAAATACATGAAGCTTTAATTTTCATCACAGAAGATGACAGCTTAATTGGGCAACAAAGCATTAAAACAAAATTGGAAGCTAGTTCGTTAGCAAAAAAAATTAATTCTTTCAAGTTTATATTTGGCACATTTGTTTGGTATGACATTCTAACTGAAGTCAATGCATCTAGCAAACAATTGCAAAATATCTCTTGCAATATTATGGAAGACTTGAAATCATTAGATGTCACGAAAAAATTCTTGACGTCATACAGAAGAAAATAATTTTTTGAAAGTTCAGCACCAAGCCCATAACTTTGCTCTAAATATTGGGTTAAATGCTGATTTCCCAACAGCATACGAACTCGACATGTAAAATCTCAATTCGATTATGAATGTCCTGACGAATCTATTACTAATTTTGAGCGACACTTTCAAATTAATTTTTTAAATGTAATTCTTGATTCAGCAATAACATCAATTCCTGAGAGATTTGAGCAGCTGAATAAATAGGAATCAATTTTTTGGGTTTCTGTTTAACATTGGGAACTTAAATTTTGATAATGATACAGTAAAAAAGCTTGTTTCAACACTCAGAAACTGTTCTGTCTGATGGTGATCAAAAAGATATTTCAGCAATAGATTTATTAGATGAATTAAAGATATTGTCTCGGAGGATATCAAATAATTATTCTCCCAAAGAATTAAATTATATTTGTGCAAATAACTGTATAAGTCTTTTTCCTAATGTGTACACATATCACTACGAATTCTTTTAACAATCCCAACTACAGTTGCAAGTGCAGAGTGCAGTTTTTCTAAATTAAGACTTATTAAAAATTATTTGAGGTCCACAATGTCCCAAGAGAGATTAAATGGCTTAGCCACTTTATCTATTGAAAGTGATATAGCCGAGACATTAGATCTTGAAGAAGTAGTAAAGTCTTTTGCCGAAATTAAGGCCAGAAAGGTTTCTTTTTTTTAAATAATTAAAACTGTTAATTCTTGATTTAGATTTTTTCATATTTGTTTTGTCATATTTAATGTGATTTATGTAGTATTCATAAATTGTGTTAAAATTATGTACTCATTATATAATAAACAAAAATATTTTTTAAATTTATTTATTCACTATATATATATATATAATTTTTATATATACATATACAATTTCGACAGAGGGGTGGAAAAAAAAAATCTTGTCCAAACTCACAAATTTGCTCAGGCCGGTGCTGCCAAGGAGAAGGAAGGTAAGATAGTGCCATTGCATAAGGGCGATAGCAGACTGGAAGTGTCTAATTACAGGCAAGTTTGTGTTTCATCAGTAGTTGTTAAGATCTTGGAGAAATTAGTGAGGGACCATATACAGCATTGGGCAGATCAAAATAATGTTATCTGTGAGTGGCATTTGTTAAGGGGAACTCTTGCTTTAGTAATATGATTGCCTTTTATAATAACATGACAAGAGTGGTTGATGAGGGAATGTCATATTCTGCCATTTTTTTTGATTTTGCAAAGGCATTTGACAGGGTGCCACATGATAAGCTGATATTTAAGTTGTAGCACATGGGTTTAGATGTCAGGATAGTCAACTGGATTCAGAATTGGCTATCTGATATGTATGGTGGAGCAATATCAAGGAGGCAGAAGGTTACAAGTGGGATCCCACAGGGCTCAGTACTGGGACCTGTATTGTTCAACCTTTATATCAATGACATTATCAGTGGATTGCAAGGGGGATATTCAGTTGTTTGCAGATGATGTGAAGCTAGGAAGGGTTATTAGTAATAGTGCAGATTTGGCAGCCCTGCAAGAGGATTTGAAGAATAAACCAGACAGATGGGCAAATGAATGGGAGTTCAGTTTAATGCAGCAAAATGTGAAGTCTTGAAGTTTGGGATCCATTGAAGGGAGGCAGCATACTCTGTTGGAGGAACTGTACTGAACGAAGTAGGGGAGACAAGAGATCTGGTGGTGGTGATCGATAGAAACCTGAAATTCAGGGAACATATTGCAAAGGTGGTGAAGGTAACCTAGAGGACTGCTGCAATACTGAGAAGGATGCTGACCTGCAGAGATAAAAGCATTGTCATTCCATTGTATAAAGCGCTGATCAGACCACACTTGGACTAGTGTTCTCAAATTTGGTCCCCAGGATTTGAAGAGGATAAATTAACTGTGAAAAGGGTACACAGGCAGAAAACAATGATGGTTTTAGAACTATATAATGTTAGTTATGAGGATTGACTGAGGGAATGTGGACAGCAGAGTTTGGTAGGTAGAAGAAGAGGTGATATGATTGAGAGGTAGTTAGGGTTGACACTGGAGAGTTCTTTCATTTGGTGGAATAGCAGGAAGGGGCGATGACAAGCGGCCATCCCTGGAAGTTACGAAAGGAAGCTGTGAGTGGTTTCTTTGTATAGAGGGTGGTTGAACCATGGAACACATTGCCTGATAAGAGTGGGGAGAGCAAGAACAGTCAATAAGTTCAAGGAGTGGTATGATAGACTTTGTGTTTCCTAGGAAGGACCTCCCACGATGAGTCTTTTGGCTCTATAGAGGCCTGAATAATAATAATAATTACCTTAGAGACTAGATTCTGTGCTTTTTGGTCATTCTCACACTCACTTGCATCCTCACCACAGCTATAGTTTCCCTGACCTTGCACCCTCACAGTGAATGATGCTTTCTTGAGACACCTAATTATAAATCTATTTAAGTAAATGCAATCAATCATACAATAAGTCCTTCTGTGCATCAAATTCAGTCCAAACTACAAACTGCACATCATTCCTTCTTTAACATCTACAATGACTCATTTGCAATCATGGCCTTCCTTTATTCGTTTTATATAATTATGGACTCTACAACCAGCAACACTTTCAGCAATACTTTGCTAAAAAATGTTACAGCCAAAATACTATCAACAAAATTCTCTACAAAACAAAGATAAACTAGACTACAATAAAACTATAACTACGAGTTGAAGGAGTGGTATGATAGACTTTGTGTTTCCTAGGAAGGACCTCCCACGATGAGTCTTTTGGCTCCATAGAGGCCTGAATAATAATAATAATTACCTTACCTTATTAAATACTTTCCTAAAAAATGGTTACAGCCAAAACACTATCAACAAAATTCTCTACAAGACCTCACTAAAAAAAAAAAAAAAAGATAAACTAGACTACAATAAAACTATAACCATTCCATACATTAAAGGGACATCAGATAAAATAAACAGAATACTTCAGAAATACAACCTTAAAGCCACCTTTAAACTTCCTGCAAAATTAAAGAGCCTACTCAACTCATCTCAAGACCCACTCCCTCCGCTGGCCCACCCTGGAGTATACCGTATTTATTGCACCTATAATCTACCCTATTATAGGGGAAACAGGGTGCTCAATTCCTATCAGACAAAAGGAATATACATGACACATACCTTTCTGATCATTTTGCATAGAATTGACTGGAAAAGCACCAGTTGTTTACATCACACCAAAACATGGCATGAACGTAAATTTAAGGAAGCCTGTGAGATTCTTATCAACCACCCTAATCTTAACAATAATGATGGTCTAAAAATCCCAAGCATATGGAAGGCACATATTCTACCCACGTAACCTTTCTCCCTAAGAGTTAACTATAAATATGACCATAAGTAATCCAGAATCTTAAATCTAATATATATCAATTGTCATGTTAAATTAGGACATCATTGTTATTATAAGAAAACTATCTATATGAAAGAATGTTTCTCGGATGTTATCTTAACAGAATATAGCTTTGATATAGTTTTTAATTAAGTAATTAATTTATTTTTTATTTATTTCTTTAATTTTTTTATATTCTATTTTCACTAGAGGTTATGCCAGTAGAATAACCGTTGATGAAATCATTGTCTCTTTAGCATACTGTGTGAAATGTAATTCAGCTTGTCTCTGTGTTTATGTGTATACTCCAGATGATGACCTTCATAGGAAGGGTGAAACGTCAGAAAATTAAAATAGTTATTTATAACACGGTTGTAGAGTCCATAATTTATCTAAAATGAATGCTGATCACCTTGTAACACTAAAGGAAAGGATGGTCTTCCTTTACTTTATCATAATGTGGTAGCAGGCCCATTATCTTTACTCTCTTCTTCTGATAACTCTTTCCTATCATTTCTCATACATTTCCACCTTTAGTCATTCATGTTTGCCAATATAAATAACTCTTTCAGTTTACATTCTGACAGCCTTCCTGATATTAATTTTAACACTAAGAAAATATGATTTAGTTACATTCTCATTACATACTCTTCTGATTAACAATCACCATAAAAAAAAACCTTTCTTCTTACTCTCCTTTTTCCATTCTGTTATGTTTTCTCTTCTCAGCTCTACTATTCTGGATGTTTCTGGAATTGTTTCTGCAATCATTCAAGCTCATGCTTTGTTCTATGAAGGACCCATGTAAGTATATATTTCTTTCACTACATCCTCTTTGTTCTTCTGACCTTCCACCACTGCACTATCATCAATGATCTTGCTGACATATTTTCCTACCTTTCATCTATATTCTCCTCTGCTACATGCATTTCATTAATATCATACAATTGCCATGCACTCTCAAACACTTCCTATGTATTTGAGTGTTAAGTCTTAGTAGTATCGTCCTTAGTAGTGCCTGCGGTACACATTGCTCAGCTAAGTCTTTATTTTTTAGTAAATATCGATGACAGTGTTTAAGGTAATTGGTGTTAGTTTCTTTATTTTTGAATATTTTGTTAAGAGTGTTGTTTAGTCGTCACTATTATTATGCAATATTATTTCAAAACCATTCTTCATTATGCCACTGATGCATACAAGAAAAATGATGACCCAGACATCAATATTGAATGATATTAAAATGCAGGATTTAGTAAGAAGTAGCATGTGATTCATGTAATCACTGAGAGTGAATGGTTTGTGGTATGAGAGCAAGAATGGAGAAAATGTTGTAAATGTTTAGTGAGCGAATACAATGAATGCCAAGTTGTGTCGTGAGCAGAACAATGAAGTGAGTGATATTAAAGATATAAGACAGGATTATGAAAGTGTTATGGAGGATGTGGCAGAAGCAGTGAATGATAGTGCACAAAATATGAATGAGAGTTTGAAGAAAATGGATGAAAGTAGGTATGCGAACGATGAGATGCCAGTGTGAAAAGAAATTGCATGTTTATTTATGCACTCCTTCACAGGACAAAACATGAGCTTGAGTGACTGGAGAAATGATTGGCATATGATATAGCAGGAAAGAGAAAAGACAGAAATAGTGAATGGGAAAAGCATAAACGTGAGAGAAAAAGAAAGTATTGTATGGGGATTCGATGATAAGATGAATAGTTAATGAGAAAGTGATGAAAGCATGTTTCCCAGGTGTAGAGATAAAGGAAGTTAGTGAAGCTGTAAGTTTGCAGAGGAAAGAGGAGTATGAGTTAATTGTTTTGGCAGGCAAAATGATTTGAAAGGTGAGAAATGTGCAATGAAAGAAAATACGAAAAGAGTTATTAGAAGCAAAAATGAAGAGTAAGAAAGCAGAGATTGTGAGTGCGCTGCCTCAGTATTGTAAAAAATAATCATAATTTACAATTATGATTCTTTTTACAATTATTTCTCTATTTAATATTTAAGCACCTCCGTAGCGCAACTGGAACAATGATGGTACGTTGCACCCTTTGATTGGAAAAGGCCTAAGTTCGATTCTCGTCGTGACGGGGGGAATCTTTACATAGACTTTTTCAATTGAAGGCGAGTTAGCCGATCTCATGTGGTGGTAGCAGGGTTTTTTCTCCCAGAAACTTGGGTTTTTCATCCCACATACAGACAAATCGGCCCTTCAGAACACAATTAATTTACAGACAAAAAATACTCGTTGTGGTGGTGGGCAATAGATGCCGTTGATGTAGATGATTGAGTGTACAGTGGATGACTGTAGTGTTGAAAATGGAAATTTGTACAGTGGGTGTCCTCCCACGATGAGTCTTCGGACTCCTTGGAGGTGTCACGTATAATAATCATAATAATATATTAGTTTTAGTTTCGTAACACATATATTGGCACTCGCGATATACCTGTTATTGATATTATTCCTGTCATATGAAATATAAACCATTTGAAATTGATGTACTTACTAGAATCTGATAATTTGTAATAATTTGATTTTTTTAAATTAATTTAAAATTGCGAAGTGTTGAGATATTTGTTGTGGTTTGTGAAGATCATCATTTGTTCATGTCAGCCATCATACATAACTTCTTTTGCCATTTGCATGGAGTGCACATGCCTGCCAATGAGTTTGATGGGTGATTGACAGCTGACAGAGAGAGTTTGGTATCAGGGTGAAGAGGGAAACAAAAGAGAACTAATTGAAGTTTAAGAATCCAGATGAGAGAAATTTTGTTCTTTTTAAGTTTTACGTGACAGTCGGGAGAATATTTATACTGCAATTCCTCGATTAATGCGCTTCCGATTAGTGCATTATTTTTTTTCTATACTCAAATTCGATTAGTGTGCCTATATATATCTTAAAAATAAATGTTACACATTTTAAAAATTTTCTATCTACACATTTTTTATGGCTAACTATTTTAAAAAATCACTCACCAGGATGAAATAATTTAGTTACCGATTTAAAACATTTTACAAAGTTGTTTTTAATGGCATACTACACTATTTCCATGTACACTATGTTCCAAATTTACCGCCAAAATTTATATCATTTGCTAATTACATAGCATTTTGCTGATTATATTTCATGCCTCCTTTGCGATCGTTTTCCTTACTTTTTTAAAAATTTATTTTAAAGTATTTTCCCAACCTTTCCTCATCAGTAAAAGAATTAGTGAGCAAAAAAGTGGAAGTGTGAAAATGATTAGAAAAGTAATCTCATTGGAAGAAAAACTTGAAATAATAAAGAAAAATGAACAAAGTCAGTCCAGAGCAAAGATAGGACAAGAACACGAAAATGGGTGAATCAACTATCAGAGCAATTTTAAGCAAAGCTGCTGAATAGAAAGATAAGGCTGCTTCAAGTTCATCATGCATGCACTCGAAATCAAAGTATTATAATGATTGAATAAGAGAGACTTCTTTCTACATGGATCGAAGATTGTAACCAAAAATGGATCATGTTAAGCACTGACCTTATTAAATGAAAAACATTGTGTCTCTTTGCAACCTTGAAAGAAAGGACTATCAATGATGGAAAAGAAGAATTGCACACTAGGCTGGGTGATTTGAGTGTTTCAAAAAAAAGAGAATAGCCTGCCTAATGTTCTAATCACAGGCGACGCTGCAAATGCACATAAGGAAGTGGCCGCAAATTATCCAGAGATTTTGAAGGCAATTGTGGAAGGGTGACCAACAAATATTTAATGTCGATGCAACTGGTCTTTTTTGAAACCTTCCAAGACTTTTCTGGCCAAATCAGAGAAATCTCAGTCTGGTTATAAAGTCGCAAAGTCGAATGAAATTACTGCTAGCAACATGCAAGCCGTTTGGAAACACATTCTTCCACATTGTGCAAATGACTTTAGAGGCTTTCAATTATTATTACGCGGCACCTCCAGGGAGTCCAAAGCCTCATCGATTGAGGGCACGTACTCTACAGCTGTCTCCACCAACTATGCCAACGCCATCTACCATCCACCACTACCACTAGCATTTCCACAGACAATCGCAAACATCCATGCCCACGACGGGATTCGAACCCACGGCCTTTTGGCTGGAGAGCAGATACACTAACCACTCGGCCAACCAGGCCGGCATCTAAGTTAATTAAATCTCATTCCGAGAAACTGAGTGATTCTGACCTAATAAATTTAAATGCAAAGCAGGAAGATCCTGTAAAATATGAAGAAAATTTAATCACTGACAAGTCCAAAGAGATTTCACAGAAACCATTTGAAAATGCCAGCAAAGGTTGGTCGAAATGGCCCAGCAAAAAGTTAAGCAAGTTTGAGCGCAGTTATTAGTTGGAAGGGGTTAACACTCTCCCTCGATGAGTCTTTGGACTCCCTGGAGCTGTCACATAATAATAATATTTTTCGTACAATCGAAATTTTTCAGCAGCAATGCTTACAGACCGACCCTGATGAAGAGAGAAGCAGTAAAAGACTAGTAGAGGTGGTAGTAGTAGAAGAGGCAATAGGGCCATACTGTCAGTTGTATGAAAAAAAAAAAACAAACAAAAAAAAAAACAGAATGCCCGCCAAACTATGTTAGCTCAATTCTTTGTTAAGAAGTGATATAATAAATTTATATTCTGAAAATGTTTTATTGTCTTTTCAGTTTCATGGTTTTTCTTTAACTAGGCCCTGAGGCCATTCAAAATCCAATCATAGAATGAATCAGAGAATGAGTGATGATTTCAATGTTTTCAGATAAAAAAAATATCTAAAGGTAGATTTATGTCTCACTTATTCTGACAATCTTTGGGTGAACAGATGCAATTAGTGCAACCATTTCATCCGCCTTGTTTCTTATACTTCTAGCATTGGTATACAAACACGACAGCTCATTTCTGGATCTACAGCTAGTTCCACTGATACTACTCACTCGATGTGATCTCTCCATGCTGGACTGGGGCCATTTCCCTTTCTGCTTCTTCATTTTAGAACCCTTTTCAATTTTATCTGTTTCCTCTTGATCCTTGGTCATCCCATTTCTTTCCTGCCTACACATGCTCTCACCTCCTCTTGGAGCATCCACCTTTCTCACACTGTGTAACCTGTCCACCCTGAGCCTCCCCATTTCCCTGCTCCTCTTGCACACCCATTCTCTCATTTTCTATACTCATACCACTCACTTCCTCATTCATTTCCACTTCTTCAATCTCTCCTGCTCTTCCACATCACTCCCCTCTCGATCTGATTCATTCTCTCTATTCACTTCTCTACCTTCCAGCAGCAGTCTCTCCAAGAGACTCACACCATAACCACTCAAATGCAGTCCATCGCTCCCATACAGCTCACTTCGTCCCTCAAACTCATTCCACACATTAACGAACTGTACTCCCATCTCCTCACACATTTCAGCCAGAATATCATTTATAATCCTTGCTCTCCGCCTCTTACCTTAATATGCCTGATGGTAGGAGTTAGATGCATGGAGAAAGTGTTGTTCAGTGTGTGTTGGGAAGTGCAAAACCAAGGAAACTAGAGAAATTATGGGGGGGGGGGGGGCAAGCAATTAAGGATGTCTCTCTACCCTTGGGACAAATAAGTGTAAGTGTAGGAATGACTGAGGAAATAGCCACCTCTGGGATAGATGACGGCAGGAATGATTGTGAGGGGCTGGGTGCAGTTTCCCAGGTTTTGAATCTGAATGAGCAGATAATTAAATTATCTAATGGTAATTGTGGGCGCAATGGGATGTCAAAATGTATCTACAGGAATACCCGAAAGTAACAGAAATAAAGATTTGGAGTTTTGGGCATTGGTTAGCTTGACTTGGCCAAAAATGATTGGTATCAGTGAGACCTGGTTGTCAGAAATTGATGTAATTACATGGATAAAATGAATGGTAATTGTATTTTCAGAGAAGATAGAGGAAATAGGGGTGGGAGGAGGTGAGTGGGGGATATTAATGATATTTGAAGAACTTCAACCAACAAAAATATAAGTTAAGGAAGATTGTAGATCTGATGCAAATGGTTCATGTGAAGTTGTCATGTGTGTCTGATAGAGGCTAATATGGCAAAATGTATTGCTGGTTGTGGCTGTACATCTGAAGATCCAGAAAAAGATGTGGATGACATGCATTTCCAGAATGAGTGCCATCCAAGCAATTTTCATGGGAGACTTTGGGGATATAGATGAGAAGGAGGAAAGGGCACATGACAAAATGGAAATGGAATTTATATAGTAACTATGGTATAATTACCTGAAATTACATAATGAAGGGGAACAAAGAGTTTGTGAGCATTGGTCTGGTAATATCATTAAGTATGTATCTATAACTATAGTAGCAACTCTACTTCCAATCGGGGAAAGTGACCATGCAGTCTTGTCCTGGGAAGCTGCTTATGTGAAATTTTCAATCAAAACAGGGTTCATTTAGAACTACAAAGCTGGCAATTATGACAAACTTAGGAGGCAACTTGGAGTGGTACCATGGCATAAGAAGCTACATGGAATGAATGTCATTAGTGCATGGGAAGTGGTCAGGGACGGTTTGAGCGAGGCTGTATCAAGCTGCATACTCATGGTCAGGAGGACAGGAGCTGCATAAAAAGAAAGCAGTGTGGAAGAAATATAAACAAAAAGGTGATCAGCATGCTAATAAGCAATATGAAGTACAAGCAAGAAGGGTAAGTAGCATAGTAAAGAAGGCTAAATCAGATTTAGAGATAATATTAGCTAAGCAGGCCAGTTTTTTCACTACATAGCAGAGGTGGTGACTTTGCAGTTACTGATGTGAGAATTGAGGTATATGAACAGAGAGATACTCAGCATATCTAAAAATATCGTCAATGTGAATACAGCAGTGGGCCTGGATGATATATCAGATTGTGTGCTATGAGAATGTACAAGTGAACAGGCAGTACCTCTTACAAAGTTGTTTGATCTTAGTCTCAGCTTTGGCAAGGTTTCAAGGGAGTGAAAAGAGGGTGAGGTAGTTCCATTACATAAAGGTAGCTCCAAGACATAAGTATCAATTTAGAGACTAGTCGGTATCTCTGGAGTGGTGGTTAAAGTATTGGAAAAGTTGGTTAAAAGTAAAATTCAAGAATGGATGGATTGGAACATGAAACTCAGTAGAGGGAAGCATGGCTTTAAAAAATAATTGCTGTATCAGTAATTTTTTCACATTTTATAATAATGTGACAGTAGAACTGGATAAAGGAAATGGATATATTATGATACTGCTGGACTTTGCAAAGGCTTTTGACAAAATACCACATGGAAAATTATTACATATGTTGGAGCAAATGGGAATGGATTTCACTATGTTGGAATATATAGTGGGGTGGCTGATTGACTGATATCAGAGGGTAGTGTATGAGTCACTCTCAATGTGAATGAGACTAGTGGAGTGCACGATATAGTTGATGATATAGCAGATTTGAGGCAGGAGGGAATATGCAGTTGTTTGCCAATAATGCAATACTAGGTAGAGCAATAGTTGACAAAAATGATTTAGAAATCTCTTAGGATGATTTAAATAAATTGGGAGTGTGAGCAAAGGACAATGGTTATCAATTCAATGTCGTAAAATGTAAGTTAATGCAATTTGGGATGTAAGGGTTACACACTTCGTATCATACTGATGATACTACATTACAGGAAACTGAGGAGGCTAGAGATTTAAAATTCAGAGGACATATTGCAAAGTTGTAAAAATAACTCAGAGGACTGCATGGATGTTGAAGAACACATTGACAAGTAAAGATAGTAGGGAGATTATTATCCATCTTTATAAGGCTATGATTTGGCCACATCTCCATATCGAGACAGGTCTGTGGAATGTTCCCTATGAGTATAGATTAATATTTGTTGGCTGCAAAGTTTAGCTGACAAGCAGAGGTAAGGGTTTAGGAGAGAAACATTTAAGTTAGTAAAGGGATTCTCTAAGACTGACACAAAATAAATATTTCAATACATGGGGAGTAAGGGAAAAACAAGCAGTCACACTTGGAAGTTGTCTAAGTGTGTGCAGATGGGTTGGGTATTATGTTGTGATGTAGAGACAGTAACGTAATACCCATCTACATTAAACTAAAGAAGTTTAAATCAGCCAAAGTGCTCCGTATTTATGCCCGGTTGGGAAAAGCCTTGTTACGAGAACAAATCCACGAGGCACGTAAAAACCTAGCATCCACCAAAGCCAAAGTTCTACAACTTAAATTAGAGCTATCCGACTATGTGATTCCAGAAATTTGGGAGATTTTAGACAGGATCACAGACGACTCGGCCAAGCACTTATTACTGAAAAACAAAGAAAATTAGTAATGAAATTTCAAGCCCTACAACAACAGAAAAGCACAAGACCATCAGGACGCCATAACGAAAGGAACAGCCAATCACAAACTGACATCATAAGGAGCAGCCAATCGCCCACAAACAAAGTTAGGAGCAACCAACCACCATCACACCACAGCTTGGCTATCAACCAATCAAACCATAATCTCACCAAATGTGAACTCTCACTGCTAAAGAAAGGTTTGAACTATGCCATTGCTCCGAGGTCAGTGAACAAACTTGATATCGTTTATCATAGCAAGAGAGGTTTAAGATCCCTCCCCACCAATTTGGCTGATAAAATACAAATGGAAACATCGTGTATACTAAATTCAAACAAAAAAACTAAGCACCAACTTAAACAAAACTGAAAATCTAGCCCTTAAATCCTTAAAAAATAACCAAGACATTATAATCACGAAAGCAGATAAAGACAATGCCACTGTCCTTTTAGACCGTACAACATACACTGAATAAATTAACCATTTGATATCGGACCACAACACCTACCAAATGGTAAACAACAACCCCACAAAATGTAACAAAAGAAAACAACTGAATTAATCAAATCCGTCCACACATGGCCTGAAGAAACAACAAAAAAATTAATATCTCATTATGCCCGTGCGCCCAGAATTTATGGCCTGCCAAAAATACACAAACCAAGCACACCACTACGTCCGATTGTTGAAGGAATTGACAGCCCAAATTATCACTTAGCCAAAAAATTAGCGGCTACACTCAAGGAATTGGTAGGTCAGTCCCCTTCCTACATAACAAATACACAATATTTCATTAATAAAATTAAAAACATTACACTCAACAACCAAGATTTATTAGTCAGCTTTGACATAACTTCCCTTTTCACCAATGTCCCAATCAATGACACTATCTTGCTCCTACAGAACATATTTTCACATAGACATCATGGCCCTCTTCGCCCACGTACTACGCTCCGATTATTTCGTGTGGCAAAACAATTTTAACCTTCAAAAAGAAGGTACAGCCATGGGCTCACCGCTTTCCCCCCCAATAGCTAACTTTTATATGGAAGACTTTGAGCAAAGTGCTCTAGAGACAGCATGTCTAAAGCCCAAAATTTGGCTCAGATATGTCGACGATATTTTTGCCATTTGGCCCCACAGCCGCGAAGCTCTCAACACATTCCTTAGCCACCTAAACAAACAACACAAACGTATCCAATTCACCATTGAAATGGAAAAAAACAACTCTCTCCCTTTCTTAGACACACGTCTTCCCTCTGGCTGTCTCTCCTTCTCAGTTTACCACAAACCTACACACACAGGCCAATACATACACAAAAATTCTTACCACCACCCAACACAAAAACTAGGTGTCATAAGCACCCTTAAACACAGAGCTCTAACTATTTGTTCTAATGAATAAGCTCTAAACCAGGAATACAAGATCATCAACCAAACATTTATAAAAATGGATACAGTAGAAAAACTATTCACAAGATCCTTCATAAAGATACCAGTAAGAACAAAAAAGATTTCAGGAATGCTATTGCCATTCCTTATGTTAGAGGCATTTCTGAAAAAATAGACAGAAGACTACACAAATACAACATTAAAACCACCTTTAAACCCCCAAATAAGTTAAGACATCTACTTAGTTCTAAAGATCCTCTTCCACACCTAGCCCACCCAGGGGTATACAAAATACAATGCACATGTAACATACCATATATAGGGGAAACAGGGTGAACTATCCCAATTAGGCAAGATGAACACAAACGACATATTAAATACCTCCATTTTGGAAAAACCAGCCTTTCTGACCACGCACTCCAAACATACCACAGATTTGATTGGAAAAATACCAAGTCCCTACACCACACCAAAACCTGGTTTGAGAGGGGGTTTGAAGAGTCGTGAAATGCTTAAACATAACCCAAATCTCAACAAAACGATGGCCTAACCATTTCAAGAATGTGGAGGACCCATCTACAACCTGTATAACAACCTAAACTAGCCATAGAAAAATCCCACTACTAGAAGACAATCTGGTGAAGTGTTTGTAACATTCAACAGCAACTGAAAGAAATCATATTATAACAATCAGAACTGTACAAATCCAGAAGAATATTAATACATGAGGACTTTAGCAGTTTATTGTAGTTCTTTTTATTTATTTATTTTTTTTAAAATTTTATTTAAAATTTTATTTTTATTTTGGTATTAATTTGGTCTAGCTACTCACTGATGAAGCCTCAATAAAGGCTGAAACCGGTCTGGGTAGTGACCTCCCACCATAATGTAATAACAGCATACATTTCCTAGGAAATGTGTTTTACATTATGGAAAATACCAAGAATAGCATAGCGATCAGAACTTTACCACCTTTGCTGCGAGTTGCCCGAGTTTGTACTATGTACTTGGACTACTTGCATTAGCTCACACTAGTAGTCGCCGATACGTTTATAGTTTATTATACTATATTCGGCATGAAACTCTTTGATTCCGATCTTTGAGTTTCTTATTCGGTTTTAAAACAATGTGGGATTTAATATCTCCTTAATTTAAATAATGTTTATATCACCGAAATGAAGCCTATTGGCTCTTTATATTTAAGTAACTTAATGGATGCACCTTTTGACAACTCATATAGCAGAGTATATAAGTTCTTTTTGCTATACCCTTTGGTATTAATTTGGTCTAGCTTCTCACTGATGAAGCCTCAATAAAGGCTGAAACCAGTCTGGGTAGTGACTTCCCACCATAATGTAATAACAGCATACATTTCCTAGGAAATGTGTTTTACATTATGGAAAATACCAAGAATAGCGATCAGGACTTTACCACCTTTGCTGCGAGTTGCCCGAGTTTGTACTATGCACTTGGACTACTTGCATTAGCTCACGCAAGTAGTCGCCGATACTTTTATAGTTTATTATACTATATTCGGCATGAAACTCTTTGATTCCAATCTTTTAGTTTTTTTATTCGGTTTTAAAACAATGTGGGATTTAATAACCCCTTAATTTAAATAATTTTTATTATTTTTTTTTTATTTTATTTATTTTATTTTTATTATTTATTTATTTGTCGAAACATCAAGTTTTATTTTATTAGTAATTAATAAAATAATCTGTTCAACACGTTTGTGTCCCTAAATTTATAAATATAAATATGTGTGCAGACTACGTTCTTTACTTGGAGAGTGTTGAATGAGTGGAATGAATTGCCAGAGGTGGTTGTGAGCGCTATACAATAAATAGGTTTTAGGAGATGTATAATAGGTATTTTGTTAATGGATAACGTAAACCCAGAGTCGCTTTCATGGACATAACATCAGCTTATGGCACAGTCTGGATCAAGGGCCTCCTCCTAAAGCTAAACAATATCATAAGGTGCAAAACAACTTTCCAGCTTTTTGAATCCATTCTCTTGATGATACTACAGAAAGATCTGGGTCCATATTGGTGGAAAAAAGAGCAGGCCCAAATTCCTCCACAATGGTCCTCCACAGGGCTCTGTGTTATCCCCTTTACTATTTAACATCTACATGTCTGACTTACCACATACCAGCTCAAGCATATATATATATACACCAATGATCTTGCTATGCTACACCAGTCTATCTCCTTTGCCAACCTGGAAATCTTGAACACACACACCTGAACATCCTGGAGGTGTACTGCAAGCAGTGATACCTGAAGCCAAATCCAACAAAAACTGTGTTCACAGCATTCCACTTAAACAAAGCAGTGGCAAATCGACACCTTAATCTCTCTCTCTGTGGCAAACTGGTAGAATATGAGCCTCACCCGAAATACCTTGGAGTGAGCCTGGACAGAAGCCTAAACTATAAAAGACACATCACCAACCTGTCCAACAAAGTTAAAACAAGAAATAATATCTCACGGTTTGCTGGAACAACCTGGGGTTCTGGTGCTGTTGTCTTAAGGTCATATGCACTAGCTCTCGCATTCTCTGCAGCAGAATACTGTGCTCCTGTCTGGGAAAGAAGTGTGCACACTAACATTATAGATACCGAGCTAAACTCTGCCATATGCACAATTAGTGTGACACTGAGAAGCATCCCTCTCCCCTGGCTGCCTGTCCTATCTAACATTGCTCCACCAAATATATGGAGAAGACAAGCCTCGATTGAAGTATTTAATAAAGTAATGAGCAACCCACTCCTGCCCCTGCACCAGACTCTCATAAATCCACTTAGTATTCACCTAAAATCACGAAATCCTTTCTGGTCCATGGACAAACTCTCTTCAGCTGCCGTACAACACTCAACACTGGTCCAACAATCTTCCAACAAATGGTTTCCTGGTTGAAGATCCTTGTGCTCCACAGCCTACTTTTGCCCTTTCTAGGAAAATTTGGTCATCTATCAACAGGATCAGAACTAACCATGGCAGATGTGGCTATCTACTGCATAAATGGAGACTATCAGAACAGACCACCCTTATTGTGATTGTTCTGCTGTAGCCCAGATGCTCAATCATATTGTGAATGACTGCCCAAGGAACAAATTTTATGATGGTGGCCTCCAGGACATCCACGAGATGACATATAAGGCCCTGGATTTGGCTTTCTAGTCTGGACATCGACTTATAGTTGCTTTTGCCATAAGAATAAATAAATAAATGGATAGTGTTTGTCCCCTGCAATAATAATAATAATATTCATATTTATGATCCAGTATGTGTTCACTGGACCAGTTTGCCTGTTCTGTAGGATGAAAAACCAGAGTTTTGGGTGGAAAAACCTCTACCTCCATATGAGACTAGCTAATCAAAATTCTCGTCAATTCCTCACGTAATAGACGGGAATCGAACCCAGGTCTCTCCAATCAAAGGGATTAGTCTATAACAGCTGAGCTATGAAGGCTCGTCTTCTGCAATGAGTCTTTTGACTCTATGGAGTACCTGTATAAATAATAATAAGTCTTGCTTTCCTTCTGCAAATCTTTCACACTCAAGTTTTCATATTGAGTACATTTCACGCATAAACACTGCATCAAACAAAATCTCTCATATTAAACTGCCCTAAGAAAGACATGTTGACAGCCATTGCTCTGTTACATATTATAGCCATGCCAATAATCAAATATATTATTATTTTAGTTAAAATCAAACAGTTAAAATTTTATTAAATATCTAAACTTAAATGAACTGAATCTAAACTAAATGTAATAAAAAATTATAAGCCAACAAAATTTTATGCAAACTGCTTATCTTTTCAGAGCACCGTTAACAAGGTGCTCTGCCACCATAACGAACCATATTTCAATAGAAATGTTTACTGTTTGTTTATAAAGTACAGATTAAAGGTGTACTGCTTATGTTTTGGTTAGGAAGTTAATGATCCTGTAAAATACATTCTTCAAATTGAAAATGAAACTTGAGAATAAATTTAGAAAAATAAGAATAAAATGAATACTAATAATGTGAGTTATGTCTAAAAACAGTGAAATATCAAGACCAAATAAGAACACATAGTTAAGTTTTTATGAACAACCCCAATGAAAAAATTCTAATGATACTTTGAAATATCTTAATGAATGCAATAATCAATGAAACCTTCATAATCCATTTGTGACCCCAATTCTTTATATTGATGGTTTCTCTGGAAGAAATTTAAAAGGACAGCACTATTTTATTTCTTTAAGTTTCTACTTTCAAATGAAATTTCTACAGCATTACAAAATTTTGAAGTGACTCCAAGGGAAAGTAATGAAATATATAATAAATGAATACTCAGCAATGGTTTATTGAAAAAAGAATTGTTATTCTTTAATTAAATAATTAAAAAAAAAGTAATAAACTTTACATTTTGTCATATGTTGTAAATGAAATATTACAGTTCAGTAATTTAAAGAATTCTGTAACCTGATTTATTGCACACATTTACAGAAGTGTATTCACTGGCATCAGTTTTTTTTTAAGATGCCATTAAATTTTAATAATTAATCAAACATGACTAACCATTATCTGAAAATGAACAAGATGTTCCATACTTTTATTTAAATTTTTCCATTCAGATACTACTATTGGCAGACAACTTACGACAGTTGGACTCGAACCAGCGACCAACTTTTGCACAGTTCATGGCAAGTATATTACATCGATTGTGAACTGTCCTTATGACCACCAAAATAGGTACTTACAAAGCACCACAATATACTTATCATTTCTGTTATTTTTCTAACTTAAATAGTCAGTCATTGGTAGCTGCTTATAATTAAATATTCTGAAAATTATGGTCCACAGCCCTACAAAGTGGGTGCTTCACATCTTCATAATGAAGTCATTATTTTAGTCACTAAAATATCAGAAGAAAGGAAGTTCACTTAATCACTATTCTACATTTTTCTATGTAGAATAGTCTATTCTGTCCCATGAAAGAATCTCTATATCACTAGATGGTTTAAATTCTCCATCTTCAAAAGAAAACAAATCAAATGTCTCATGCACATTGGTCAAATTAGGTAAAACAGGATCACGATCACTGTACACTGGTTGTATGTTACTTGTTGTTATATTTGAGGTAATTGAAGTAGTTACAGCTGGTGTCATATCATCGAGCCAACTATAAAATTCATTATCCATATCTGTTATGTTATTTGGATGATGAATGATTGAACTTGTTAGTTGAGAGGATACAGAACAATTACCATGTAAGGAATCATCATTTTCATTGTTCATTAAATCTGAGGCTGTTTCAATTTCATCTAAGTGGAAGTCAAATCCCAGTGGAGTAGCAGTAGTACTATCTGCTTCACCTAACATAGACGATGGTGGAGAAGACATATTTATACTGTTCAATAATGAAGGTAAAGATTCAGAAAAGGAATCTGTGACTGAAGTTGTCAAATTCTGTGATTCAACAACTGGTGAAGATAACACACACGTGGTAACCAAGCCAGGCCTCCACGTCTCAACAGTATCTGTAGCAGTAGTAGTAGTAGTAAAAGTGGTGGTGGTGGTAATAGCAGAAGTAACAGTATGTTTATGAGCTGCTGCACTAGGTGGTTCTGTAAATAAATGTATCATGAAATTAAGGATTTATTCACCTGAGCAAATAAATAAAACACTTATTATTATATATTTTATCTATAACAAAGTAGTAAGGTAGAAAAGTATACATAAATGGGCTACACAATTTCAGATAGCATTTTAGAACTTCATGAAGTGACAATTCACTAACTGTTAAAAGCAATGACAATGATTATATGATCTGTGCTGACATAACCGATCTGAGTATATAATCTCATATTGAATACAGCTAATTTGTTATTTTCAACAAACACATATTTTTACCAATATCTACTGACATTTTGGCATGTGAGACATGCTTTGCACATTTTTCTTTTAGGACAATCCTATCCAGAAATAACTTTTTGTAAGAGACTTAATATACAATTATCATTTGTCCTGTTGGTAAAAAAAAAGGTCTTATGAATATAAATACAGGATGGCCATAAAATAACTTTCCCTCTTTGGAGGCATCTATAGCTAAAACCAATAAACGGAATGAGACCAAATTTTATATTGAGACTTTTGAAGGCATGGGGAGATGATTTCCGTGAAAAAAAGATTTGGTACTAAAAGTCGCCGATAGGGGAAATTTTGGTGCTGGCAGCACCGAAAACAAGTGGATAATTACATTAAAGGCAGATAAAATGGAATAATAACATTTCGACGGTGTAAGCGACAGCCGCATTCACTCATTCCAGCTGGATATGTGGCACGTTACAATGATAATAATAATAATAATAATTAAACTAAAAGAACAACTTGCGAGAGACACAGAAATTAATGTAGTGATTGAACTCACAGGAAATAATGATTTATTCATCAGAATCAGGGTCCCCTGGACCACATACACGATTTTCAATGTGCTGACCTTTCTTGTGTGCAAAACAAATTGCATCCGGTGTGCGACATGCTCTACAGGTGAGCGTAAGGAGTCGGATCGGATGTTCATAACAGCCCGTTTTATGTTCTCTTTCAAGACATGCAAGTTGGGAATGCCACCAACATACACAACTGATTTCAAATACCCCCACAGCCAAAAGTCACATGGAGTGATGTCCGGGGATCGAGGCGGCCATGCCGTTGAAAAGAACTGACCAATAACCCTCTCATTACTGAAATACTGGCGTAAAAGGCGCTGTACTGAACGTTCAATGTGTGGCCATGCTCCATCCTGCATAAAAGTTAAGGAGTCCAAACATTGTCCTTGCTGCAATGCAGGAATGACACAATTTTCCACCATTCGTTGATAAATCTCAGTAATGGAGCAGGTTACAGGACCTGTAGGGTCCTGTAACCTGCTCCATAACATGCTCAAAAAAAATATGGTCCTATTATGAAATTGGCTGTGAAGCCACACCACACGGTTACTTTTGGAGAATGCAGTGGTACTTGCTGGATCGCTTGGGGATGTTCAGATGCCCAAATTCTGCAGTTGTGAGTGTTAACTGACCCATTCAGATAAAAATGAGCCTCATCACCCCACAATATTCACCAAGGCCAGTCATTGTCGACCTCCATTCGGGCAAGAAACGTTAGTGCAAAGGTCATGTGCTTATCATAATCTGCAGTAGTTAGTGCTTGCACACGACTGAACTTATACGGATAGAAGTGAAGCATTTTCCGTAAGATTTTCCAGACTGTACCATAAGCCATATCAAGTTTGCGAGCTATGGCACGAGCGCCAGGACTAGTACTGGTCCCTATGTCATCAAACACCACAGTAGCAACGTCTGTTACTGTCTCTTCTTGCACTGCTTTCCATCCTCTGTGTGAATTCCTAGTGATCAGTTTCTTCAAACTTCTTAATCATAGCTCTCAGTGCTACAGCTGACATAGGACCTGTACGCAGGTTATGAAGCCTTCTAAATTCCCAAAGGGCAGATACAGCATTGCACTGTTTAAGGTAAAACAACTTAACAAATAAAGCACACTGAGGCAAGGTAGAATGCATATTGAGCACAATTCGTCAGTCATACGAATAACTGCCTGAATGTTCCCAATCCCCTTTTAAGTGAAATTGGTGGTGGTGGTGCTGCTGCTGCTGTCACATATGCACAGTAAAATTTGCATAATCCATTTTACCTGCGTTTACTGAAAATATTTGACTGCTTTTGGCTCCACAAGCGCCTAAATTTCCCCTGTCGGCGACTTTCGGTACTAAATCTTTTTTTTTTTTTTTTTTGCAGAATTCATCTCCCCATGCCTTCAACAGTCTCAATATAAAATGTGGTCTCATTCCGTGTATTAGTTTAACGACAGATACCTCCAAAGAGAGAAAGTTAATTTATGGCTACCCTGTATAATGAAAAAACAGAAAGCTAAACACTGTAAATCTAGCTAAACAAAAGTCACAGAAGACTTTGGTAAGAACATAGAAAATAAATATCAAGACGGTGACAAGATATTCTGGAGGTTGTTGAAGAAGCTTAGAAATGGAGGAGTGCTGTAAAAGGAGTTAGAGATGATAAAGGTGACGAAAACAAGAGAAAAGGATATCCTTGAAGTATGGAGTAATTACTTCAAAAAATTGCTAAATGAAACAAGCAATGATAGCACAGTGGCAAAAAACACTCAATAGGCATACAGTCAGGAATACATATCCATACTTGAAGTAGAAAAAGCCATCTATGGTTTGAAATGTGGAAAGGCAGAGGTAGGAATAGAGTAGAAGGAGTAGATGATATTCGACCAGAAATGCTGAAGTATGGTGGTATAAAAGTCTCGCAGTGGTTGCACTGCATAGTTCAGAAGTCCTGGACAGAGGTACGAATTCCAGACAATTGGAATAGGGCTCTCTTAATTCCCATATATAAAAAGGGAAATAAAACTGAATGTGAGCATTACAGAGGTATTTCTCTATTGGTTTTAAGCAAGTATACTTGTGAAACAGTTGAGAAGAATTGTGGAAGGAAAGCTTGGTGAAGAACAAGCTGGATTCAGGCCAAATAAGGCTGTGAGGATCAGATTTTAACTTTATGACAAATAGGTGAGAAATCCTGGGAATATAACAAAGACTTGTATTTAAGTTTTGTAGATCTGGAAAATGCATATGACAAGGTGCCAAGAGAGAAGCTATTCAAAAACGTTACAGTTATATGATGTCAATGGGGCATTACATCAAGCAATACTTAGTCTTAATTTGAGTTGTAAGTCAGCAGTTAGAATTGAAGAAGTAGAGGAAGATGGTTTAATGTTAAATCTGGTGTCAGACAAGGATGTACATTATCCCCTCTGTTATTCATTATCTATATGGATCGCATTATTAAGGAGAGTGGTATTGAACCCTGATATCAAGATTGGAGATGTTTATGTCAGCTCTCTGCTTTATGCAGATGATGTTATACTTCTAAATAAATCTACTACAAGTCTGAAATTCCCTGACTAAATTGAATAACTGTTGTAATAGATATAGTATGAAGGTCAGCAATAACAAGACAAAGACAATAGGCAGAAGCAATGAAAATCTTAACTGCATTGTGAATGGAAAACCTATTGAACAAGTAAAATACTTCAGCTACTTAGGCACAATTTTCAGTGAAGATGATAAATTGAATATGGAAATAGACAACAGAATCAACAAAGCTGGTATGGTAGGAAGTGAAATGAATAAATTTATATGGAATGAGAGAGAAATTAGTCAAAACACTAAATTAGCTGCATACAAGACAGTGTTCAAATCAAGTTTAACTTATGGATCTGAGAGCTGGGTCAGAAGTAAAACACTTGACCAAAGACTAGAGACTGCAGATATGAGAGTCCTGAGAAAGACTGGGGGTGTGAACAGATCACATCAGTGGCAACATCATATTAAAAAAGGAGGATATTAGGAAAGAACTTGACATTGTCAGCATCCAGGAATGCGTTAGCAGAGCTAATCTCAGGAGTATGGTCATTTAAACAGAATGGGCGAGGAAAGATTAGCAAAACAAGTGTTCTCTGCCAGGTTGGTAGAAAAAAGACCCAGAAGAAGACCAAGATATATAAGTGGTTTGATACGGTAAAAAGTGCCTTAGAAGATAGAAATATTAGATCTGATAATGTTGACAGGTAACAGACTGATTTGGAGGAAAATTGTAGATAGGAAATTAGTAATGATGTAACTTTTTCATGTAGAACTATCATATCCTGTACACCCCCTTGAGGGTTACATGGCAGGAATTTGATGATGAAAAAAAAAACAGTATAGTGAAATAGTTATTGTCAAGTGCTTATCAGGCTGTGGTGGTTAACTGAGTCACGTCAAATTAGTATTTAACATTATTTGCATGAAGTTCTATTAGCTGTAAGGTAAATTATGATGTATAGTCAACAAACAATTGTGGTATTGCTTGTCATTTTAGTTTTAAATTTGTCAATACCACAGCATTACTTAATTATCAGATGCCATAGGAATGATGTATCACTATATCTGTCACACAACTCCAAGAAGTGGAGGGGGGTCTCATAATTTATTAGTTGTGTTGGGTAATTCCAATTTATCTCAACACAGAAATAAAGAAGTTAACACAAATTTTTCAAAATCGGAATTACCCAATACAACTAATAAATTACACCAACAAAACAGCAAAAACCAGGCAAAACAACCCGACAATCAAAACAAACTTCCCAACGCAAAAAATTATCAAACTGCCATACATCCAGAACACATAAAAAGCCTACAAATACATTTTCAAACACACTGACTATAAGCTCATGTTCACAACAAACCAAAAATTGGTAACACTTCAAAACCTACAAAATCTCACACACACAAAGAAATATTAGAACATCACAACGTTGTTTACAAATTTTCCTGCCAAAAAGACTGTGATGTCACCTTACAGGTTCTACTATCAGGTCTTTATGGACAAGACTACGAGAACACTTCCATGACATCCCTATTCAAGAACATTTAAACAATAAAAAATGCAACAACAAAAAGAAAAACAGGAAAAACTGAAATAGCACTCCACACCTTTGAACAAAAACATACCCCACAAATCAACGAGGCCATAATATTAGACATACAAGACAACGAAACAATGCTTAGAATATCGGAAACGATATGCATAAAATGTGATGAAAACTCAATAAATGTCCACTGATCCTATGTAATCTCTGAGAGTTGGAAACTCCATAACATAAAAATTGGGTCACTACTAGACCAATAGGAAACAACGCAAGTACACCAAAGACAGAAACATCTAACCGACATGACCTTCCCCCACAAGTTCTGAAGACGTCTGTCAAACAGCTCACACTCCATCACTCCTGACTTTTTCCCTTAAATTTATTTTATTTTAATATTAATAGTCACCTCCAGAGAGTCCAAAGATTCATCGAGGGAGGGCATCTACTCTACAACTGTCTCCACCACTCACAGTTCACCAACTGGCTGTAACCACATTAACGCCATCTATCACCGACCACCACCAGTATTTCCACAGACGATCACAAACATCCATACCCAAGGCAGGATTCGAACCCACAGACCTTTGGCTGGGAGTGGATACGCCAACTACTCGGCCAGCCAGGCTGGCCAAGTGGTTGGCATACCTCCTCTCCCCAAAAAAATAACTTCTTTCTTCAGATCCTTCTGTCAATCCCCCCCTGCTCCCAAATGCTCTCTATCTACCCTTAATAATATTATACAAATAAAAAACCCGTTTTTTTTCAAATAATTCCCCCACATTCCCCCTCAAAAAAAAAACCCTTCCTTTAACAGCAGATGAAGGCATATCGCCAGATAAGGAGACAGAAAATAAGGATAAGGAGACTTTTTTTTTTTTTTTTTAATTGTTGCAATATGTACAAGTTAAATTTTGTTTTACATGAGAAGCAGCTATGAAGACGTGCATATGATTGGTGCGGTATTAACAAAAGCTCGCACGACCCAAAGACAAAGGTAACCGACAACTGTTGAGTTGAAATGCTAATTCTCATCAACTGAATTCCATAACATCTAAAACTGTCATAACAACATTCACTACATATTTCTTAGTTTTAACACATTCATGACGGGGTGTCGTTTATCATTCTGATGAGCTCAACTCACACAAAGTTTCAACCCTTGGTTGAATTTTATTACTGTTTGTTTGCATTTGAGCTGGTAGGCGAACGCACACACTCATTACATGGCATGTTTCAATTTGTGATAGAATTTTATTTGAAGTTAGCTTTTGTGATCTGTCATAATGACACCTAGAATTTCAAATGCAATAAAAATAAACACTTATTTCATGTAATTGAAAAATTGGACAATAGTTTTTATTTAGATACTGTGTTTCCAGTGCAACATACGGTTTTGCTTGAGTCTATACAGCATAGTTTCTGTGATAGGGGACATATGATTCATTAGTTAGCGCCGTTTTTATTCCAGCTGTCTCTGATTGCATCATTTGTTGAGAAATATATTACACAAACTGCAAACGCCTCTGTACCTTATTCAGGGATGCAATAAAACTACTTGTTTTTCTCGCCTCGACATGAACACGTTTAAACATTTTTCGTGTGCGAGGTACATGCAAAACATTTTAATATCTTTTTGTAAATTAAAATCAGAGGTGCAAGTTATAAAATCAAGTAAATATGGTAAGTGTTTCGCCAACAAGTTGACATCCTTCTACTGACTTCTATGGAAGAAATAAATATTTTTCTCACTACTGTTTTTTTTTTCCAACCAACATCATTAAAATCAATTTAATAATACAATAATCAATTTTACACTGAATAATATTATACATTTTTGGTGATCAGAATGGGATATGTCAATGAAAATTAGCACAAACTAATTTAATGATGTTAGCTTGAAACTACAAGATTTCATTAGTCCAGTGATGGAAGAAATAAATATTTTTCTCACTACTGTTTTTTTTTTTTCCAACCAACATCATTAAAATCAATTTAATAATACAATAATCAGTTTTACACTGAATAATAATATAAATTTTTGGTGATCAGAATGGGATATGTCAATGAAAATTAGCACAAACTAATTTAAAAGTATTTTTATATTTGTTAAATTAATTAATTAAATTAATTTAAGTCCAAAGAATAAATAGAGTATGAGTGAAACTGATGTGCAATCTTATTAAGCAAGTGATTCTTAGGAAAAGATAATGCAGAAGAAACACTGCATACATAAGGATGATGTCATTTATGAAAATTATAAGGTATAGGCCAGAAGAGCCAAGTCTGGCAGAAGTTTCTGAAGAAGGGCAGGGCCCACATAGGGCATTTGAGCCAATAATGCTGATGATTCAAGAATACCAGATCAGAATACTTGTATCCCAGATTTGGAGTCTTGTATTCATCTCACAATATTCTCATACAGTCAATTCACAAAAGGGATTTAAATAAATAAATATTCTGAATGTGAAGAAAGATATATCACTAAAAAAACAAGTAAAGAATTTAAAAATGCTATTGACATCTCTCTCTACTCATGGTATAATATCCTAACCTAACCTCAAAGGCATTTCAGGACACACTGAAGGAAATCACAATCCACTAGATAAATTTTTTTATTTTGGGCCCATATATGAGAGGTTGGCTGGTCAACCTATAGTACGTTAGTACCATATATGGGTGGTGGGTTGGGAAAGAAGAAACTTGTTTACATTTGATTTAAAAGCCTGTATGTTGCATTCCTTGGGAAATACATCAGGAGGAAGACTGTTCCACAGTACCACAGTAGCAGGGATGAAGGGGGGGGGGGGGAAAGAAACTTGTTCTATGGGTTTCAAGGTGTACTGGGAAAGGATTTTGGGTGGTAGCTGTACGTGTTCCAATGGACTTAGTACAGGGTGGGGGAATTACTGATGCTGTTTCAGATGAACATTTCCCATGGAAATATTTATAGAATATACAAATTGCAGAGACCAAGCATCTATGTGAAAGCGAGGGAAGCGAGTTGGTAAGAGATGGGTCATTTATCAGTCTAATTGCTCTCCTTTGTATTGAGTCAAGCATTTTGAAGGAGCCCACTCCAAATGTGAGAGCAGTATTCGATAGCTGGGCGGATTTGTGATTTGCATAATGTTAACAGCTCTTTAGAGGTGAAATAGCATCTTGAGAGAAAGAGAAAACCTAGTTTTTTGGAAGCTGAGGATGCAATGGTTGTGATGTGTTTATGCCAGGAGAGGCTTGATGTCAGGGTAATTCAGAGAAGAGAAATCTCATCTTGTTTGGGAATTTGAGTGTATCAAAAACAATGCTGGGGGAAAAATGGTTCTTTTTATGGGAAATAAGACAGAACTGGGTTTTACTAGCATTGAAGTTGACAAGGTTATCTGAGCCCCATTAGAGGTGGCTTGGAGGTCAGAATTAAGGGCAGTGGTAGTTGATGTTCTGTGGGTTGAAGTGAGTTGTGTAGAGTAGGGTTTGTCAAAGGAAAGAGAGGAGTGTAATGTGCTGTCATCTCCAAAACTGTGTACTGGATTAGAGGTCAACCGTAGTAGGTCATTGATATATAGAAGGAAGAGGGTCGGCAAGAGAACTGAACCTTGTGGGACCCCAGTATTAGTTGGATTGTGAGAGGATAGGGAGCCTTCTACCATCACGCTTAGTGTGTGTCCAGACAGGAAGCTGGCAATCCATCTGCAGAAGTCCTGAGACAGTCCAAATGATGGGGAGTTTGCTTAGTAAGCCTTTGTGCCAGACTCGGTGAAAGGCTTTAGAGATATTAAGTGCAACTACTTGGGATTTGCTGAATTTCTCCATGCCGTTTGTCCAGCGATGGGTGATGTATGACAGTATCTACTGTTGATCAGCTTTGATGGAATCCGTACTGCTGGTTGCTTAATAGCTGGGTACCTTCAAGGTAGATTAGGAGTTGAGAGTTGATGGTTTTCTCCATCACTTTAGATAGGACTGAAGTGAATCAGATAGGGTGGTAGTTAGATGGCAGTGATTTGTTACACTTTTTTTTTAGGAATGGGTTGAAAGTAGGCCAGTTTCCAGGTTTTGGGATATATACCAGTAGAATAAGAGAGTGTGTACAGATGGCATAAGATAGGAGTCAGTTCTAGTGCACAGACCTTCAGGACAATTGGAGCAATGTCGTTAGGGCCAGGAGACTTTTTTGTGTCTAATTTAGACAATTTATGATATCTTTTTTTTTTTTTTTGACAAAAGGATACAGGGGGCATTGTATGTTGGACAGCTGGAATGACTGGAGGGCATTTGCCATTGTCAGTTATGTGTTCACTGGAGGCAAAGTGTGAAGCCAGGAGGTTAGCTTTTTCTATGGGTGATGTTGCAATTGAGCCATGTGGGTATGATAGAAGTGGGAATAGTGTAGGGCAAAAGTTATGGCCAATTGTCTTGGCAAGAGACCAAAAGGCATGGCTGCCATTTGGACAGGCTGCAAGCTTTTTGCCCATTCAAATTCTGTTTTAGAAGCATTGATAAAAAATTTCTTGCATCTGTTTCGGGCTTCAGTATAGGCATTGAAGGACAATAGGGTTCTTTATTTGAGCCAGCTGTGGTATGCCTGATTTTTCATTTGTACAGCCTTGGTACATCTTTTGGAGAACTGGGGTTTAGATAGGGATGGCAGTTTTGAGTAGTGTGGGGAATGTATGTTTTCATGCCAGTGAGGATTACTTTGGTGATACGTTTGGGGCATATGTTTGGATTGGAAGACCGGAAACAATAGCCCAACCATGGGAATGAAGCATAGTAGTCTCGGAGACTGTCCCATTTGGCACTATTATAATGTCAAACTACTCTTGGGTAGGAGTGACTGTGTATGCGTTATTGTATGGGGAGGAGATGATCACTGGGTTGTGGTCAGAATTACCCAGGGGACTCACTACATTCACTGGATATTTTGAGGGGTCATTAGTAAGGAAGAGATCTAGGGTATTTGGGGAGTGGTTTGGGTTATGTGGTATTCTGGTTGGTTTTTGAACAATTTGTGTAAGGTTGTGTAAATGCATTCCATTTATTAATGAGCACAAGACCAGTATCAGTTACTGCTGAACTTTTTGAGGAAGAAAATCTGAGTTTCTTGACTAAATGTGATTGACTAATTCGTCTTCAATCAGAAGTCTTTATAAAGACTTTATACATCCTGCTCACATCACAGTAACACTTTGAAATTCTTATCAACTACAAATGACTCTTACTATATCAAGCACCATGATAACAAATTCACTCACTGCAAAAAAAAAATCTACTAAAAAAAATACCACAACTCAAGTGTCAATGGTACAGTGTTATGTTAAAAGAAATTCATTATAACAAATTATCCCTTTGATCCCTATGAGTTTGCATAGCAAGTGCCAACTGCACATTGGATAAAAGAGTAGATGAATACATACAACATTATCCTAGAATGTTAGCTTTGATGAGGAATAAAAAATTGCAAACACACAGCACAATTTCACAACAGAATCATTATAATAATTAGAGCATTAGTCAACACTCATTATGCCAAACACCATTATAACAAATTTACTCTCTATAACAAACTCTCAAAAAATCTTTTGATTGAAAAGTATATAGGATTACCACAATAGTAATTGTATACATTACAGGTTGTTCAACCGTGGTACTAATAGTATATTAGTACCATGAAGGAACAAAGTTCAGGAGGAAGAAACTTATTAACATTGGATTTGAAGACCTGTAAATTGTACTTGGTCAAAAAAAAAAAATGAGACACTGTTAGGTGTTCCAAAAGACAAAAGCAAAAGAAATGAATGAACAGAAAGACAGATTATGAGCTTGGAGTTGCACTGTGAAGAAGTGTTGAAGAGACATGTTTTAACAGATTTACAAGATTACAGAGAATCATCAATGCCAATTCTGACAAACTATGATTCTAAATATTTGTAGAAAATGCAACAGTAGCAACTGACTATCTGTGTGAAAGAGTGAAGCTAATGGTGAGAGATTAGTCATTAACCCCCCAATGACATCTATAGATGTCCAGCTAAATCTGGATACGATTCTATAATACCCATTTAATAACATGGATAAGAAGTGCAATTTGGTTTCACTATTTCATCCACCTCAGCAGGTAGGTAGGTTAATCAACCTAGCTGCTCTCTTCTCTTCTTGTAAGGAGCTCATAGAAGCATTACCCTAAATGGTGACTGGATTTGCAATTTATTAACAGTTATTCAGAGGTAAGGTAATAACTTCAGAGAAAGAATCAACCTAATTTTTTTGAAGCTAAGGCATTCAAAAAATTGATAAAATTGTAAATAAAAGACAAAATAGAATTAATGATCCCTAATTTATAAATGAGAAATCTGCATCTCATTATATTTTAGGAAACATTGGCAGAACACTAAATATTCAGATTTTACCTCTTAGTCTATCCAGCTTTTTTTTCCAAGCTGAATAACTGAAAGCCAATGCCTTTATCTACTAATTTACTTTTTTTAAGTGTGAGATCCTCTAAGTTAAGTTGTAGTTTAATTGACCATGATGAATGAAGGAAAATGAAAACAGAAATTTGGATAGCTTAACCTTGTATAACAAAATTTTAATTTTGCAGATGTACTCAAATAGGATGTTGGACAATTAATGGTCTTGCTTTAACAGACCCAAAGAAAACATAGGAATGATGTTTGCTAGCTCACTGGAGCATCATAATGAACATACTTATAGAAGAGATTGAGCTGACACAACAAATTTGTGACAGAGGCTGAAGTAAGCCGAAATGCTCTCCTCTGGACATCATCATTAAGGATTTTGGGAGGTTTTAAGTTTACCACACCAAATTCATGAACAGTATTCTAAGGATGGGTGGATTTGTATAATCAGTAGCTGGATGAGTGTAAAATAGCATCTCGAAAAGAAAAGAATGTCTAGTTTTTCAGAAGCTGGTGATGTCGTGTGTATGACAAGAGACACTAGAGGTAAATCTGATCCTGTCTGATGATTTGTGTATTACTGAGGGTAAGGGATGTGCTGAGATCCCTTTTACAAGAGAAATGGCAGGACTGTGTTTTGGTGACCAGGTTATCCTTGTCCCACTGAAAGATGGTATGGAGATTAGTGTTTAAGACATTGGTTGCAGATAGTTTTGAAGGTTAGGATGCCTGAACAGGCTGTTAAAAAAGTGAAATGAATAGAGTACACCAGAGTTGGTAAAGCTGCTGATAGGATTAGTGGTGACTGATAGTAACTCATTTATGTATAGGAGGAAGACATTAGAGGTGATAGAATGGAGCCTCTGCACAGTGGCAAAGCTTGAAGAGATGGTGCCACCCACCATAACATGCAGTAAAGTCCATAAAGAAAACACCTTCCACTACAAAGGTAGTAGGTAGACTGAATTAAGCCAGCCAGTTTGCTAAGCAGGCTTCAATACTAAACACAATTAATGTTGGAATGTTAAGGGTAACCGCACATTTTTACTTACCATGGTATGTGTCCAGTGGTGGATGGTGTAGGCTAGCAGGTTAGCTCCAGATCTAGATTGGTGGAACACATACTGGCAGTTGCTGATTAACTGGTGGACCTCTAGCTAGTGGAGAAGTTGACTGTTGATAACTTTCTCCATTACTTTAGAGAGGAATGGCAGTGATGGTGATTGATTGGAGGGCAGGCTTTTATCTCTCTTTTTTTTGGAATATGTGCTTGTTTCCATGTATTGGGATGTGTCAGCTAAGTATAGAAGACTGAAGAGACAACAGAGGACAGGTGTTAGCTCTCGAGTACAATGATTAAGTACAACTGGAGAGATGCTATCAAGATCAGAGAACTTTTCAGTGTCTAAGTTGTTTAGTATTTTTTATTTAATTAATTTTATTTTTTGCTGAAAAACCACTGGAGGCTGGTGCTCAGTTTCTGGCATGGAAGGAGGCAATATGTCTTCATCATCTATGCAGGAACTGAAGGAAAAGAGTTATGCTAAAGGGTCAGCTTTATCTTTGGGTGCTACAACAGGGGTTATTTGAATGAGAGATGGAAGTGCAGGTGAGCAGAGGTTGTGTCCAATGGCCTTTGCAAGGGAGATTAGGCAAGTTTTCTGCTGTTATTCTTTAAGATGTCAGATCTAGAATTCGCTGACTGTTGTGTTACATTTATTGCATGCTTCAGCATAGAATGAATATGAAGTTGGGGTTCTTGTTGCAAGCCTCCTGCAGAAATTTTCTGCAGGATGTTTTCTTCAAGAATTTAAGGTAGAATGAGAGATGAAGGGCATCATGCCAATTAAGATATATTTTTTTTTTTATCCTTGGTACCTCCATAGTACTTAAAGAATACATGGTTGGGAATAGATGGAGGGAGAGAAGGCATTCTGTGTGAGTGGAAACTTGCACAAGATTGTGATCTAAGTTGCCTAGAGGAGAGGTGGCCTCTGTGGTATACCTAGAAGTAGTAGTAGTTTAAAAAAAAAAAAAAAAAAAAAAAATCAAAGGTATTGGGAAAGAAGTGGTTATCAGGAATTCTGGTAGGTAGAGATATGATTTGCATTAAGTCATTTGCTTATAGCAAAAACTTCTGCATCATATCTAGCTTGATTGATGGTGTTGAAAAAGAGATAGCTGGTGTTTTGGACAATGTCATCAAGGAATTTGACTTCACTAAATGGATAGTTGGATTGCAGATGGTCAAGCTTAACTGTTTCTGCACCTTGAGCATTCTACACAGTGAGCATTCCTGCTTTCAAAGGATAAGTACTATATGCCAATAGGACCTACTAGGTGACAGATGACCTTCTTCTTTGCCTGGTGTAGTAGCTCCATCACCTTACTTGTTGGGGAGATCTGAAGGGGTTGATGCTGTGTTTTGTCCTCTTGAGCATGGATTCTGAATTTTGACCCTCCCTCACCCACCCAATCTTCTAACATGCCGTGTGAATAACACCTTTCAAGGGCATGCCAAACATAAATGAGAAGAGCTTCCCCCCCCCCCCCCCCCGATTTAGGCCCAAGTACATAATTAACTCTACAAAATTAGTTATAGTTTGAACTGCTTATAAATTAGTCGCGAGTCATGATTTAATTATGGATGATCTTTTGTAGCCGTCTATCAATGTATATTGAATATAGAAGACTTCCTCCAGGAAGAGACCCTTCTGGTTAACTTAATACCTATACATTTATTTTAGTGAAGCCACACTCACAACAGCACATTGAATAGAATATCATTCTATTCAATGTGCTCACACCCACTGAGAACCCAAAGGTCACATCACTGAAAAGCACACTCTTGTTCAGCATCCAGGTATGACCCCTGAGTTTTCCCTTCACTGCTATAAGTGAAAAAAAAAAAAAATCACTAGTGTCAATAGCATAAGATCTCCTTAACAACTTGTACATTTCTCCTCTCATTTGCCTATTTCTCTATGATCACATACATTCAGTTTGTTTTAATATACACAATTCCACAGGCCAGATATCACTAGGTCACCAATCTTTGGATCTTTTTCACTGTCTCTCTCTCAACAGAACCTAGACAACCATATCTTGGTTACTGTGCTCACAGATGGAGAATAATTTCCTTATTTCTACAAGTCAGTATTATCTGTATAGGCTTATACTGTCAAATTGTGAATGAAACTATGTTGTGTAATTTATTTTTTTTCATTCACATTTAACATTGCTTATTATGTATTAATCATAATTTGTATAAAAATTAATTATTAATTCTTAATTTAGGATTACTATTTAAATATTTATTCTAAACTTAACCTACTATTAATTTATTAAGCAATAATATGTGCAAAATTTATAATAACTAAAATATATAAGATGTAACTAAAAGTATTATTATAATTAATTTTATATGTAATGAAAAAGCTGATTAAGTAGCTCAAATATTCTGTTTATTCTTATTTGTGAAAATTTAACGTTATGTAATCACCCATGTAGTAGTAGAGCATTGTATTACATTAGCGAAATGTTTGCGTTCATTTGTTGTCATGGAGACGCATGAAATAAACAAGCACGAGTCGAAGAGAGTATGCCCTTCGGACTGAAAGGAGAAGAAAAATATTAGAAGATTTTTAATTAAAAGAGGAGAGGAAGTTTTTGCGGAGCCGGAAGGAAGGTAGGATACAAGCAATGGAAGTGGAAGAAAATTATAAGTTCTCTAGGGCAGAAATTCATGAGAATAGTGTTTAGAAGTGAGCCAAAACATAGTGAATCATATACTTAGCTGCAAGTGAAGTCAGCTATGTTGTATAGGAAAATTAATGCCGTATCCGGATAAATAAAGAACTGGACATTCAATGAAAAATTCTGATTAGTTCCAGTTAGTCTAGGATTACGTCTTAATTCTATGTTGCCCTGAGAAGAATTATATTGAAATTAACTAGTTTGAGAAAAGTAAACAAGAAAAGATATCAGTGCCTTATTGATGTGTTTTTTTTTGAGTAGTGAAGTGCAATTGACAGTAGTTCAGTTAAATCGTTGGAGAAATTTTATTAATGTGTTCCGCTAACGTAAATAAGTTAATTCATAAGTGTGCTCACAATTAATTGATGTATTGAAGATTGTATCTGGTAAGAGTAGTCATATTTGTCTGTTTATTCTAACATTAACATATCTTCGAAGTTCAAGGTCCGAAATAAGATTGCTTGGAATATTGTCTACCTTGATTAGTGCTTCCTGTGAATTTAAACATTAAGTACAGCTGATAGATATGTGGAGACTGATTAAATAAGAAGTTTCGTTTTATTAACTTGAGTTAAGAAAGCTTGTGATTTTGAAGCTGTGAATTGTATGTGAAAGTTTAGAACATTGAATTGGCATGAGTGACTTAGCAAGATGTATTAAGTTAATTGCATTGTTTCATTTTAAAGCAGAATTCTTGTATTTGTTATATATATCATATATTAAATGTTTTATTTTGTTAATCTAAATATTGTGTTTGCCTGAATTCCTTTTTATTGCACCGTTCATAAATATTCGAATCTTGCAGGAACCCCAAGTGGAATAGTAAATAATTCGGCCTAAATAAATGAGGAGACTGCTAACTTAATTAAGAATTGATCCTACTATTTTATATAGACTAATCTAAAAAAATAGGGTGGCGCAGTATAATTATAAATTTCCCTACTTTTGGATCGGTGATCAATTTGCAATTAGTTGTTATATTGATAAGAGTGACTTGAACCAAGATGGCGGATTTAGAACATAACATGAAAATAGAACGTCATGACAATACCAAAGTTTGAAGAAGTTTGGTCTGCAGCAAGCAAATGCTCCGTATACATTTCTGAGTTATTTTGCTAGTTAGTAGCCCTGGATTTATCTCCCAGCCAACAGACATTGATGAGACATCTACATCTCTCAGAGGAAAAACCAAACTATTGTGGTATTAGACACCACCAGGTGTGGTAGATGATCTGATCTTGAATTTTTTTTTAAAAATTTTTATGGCACAAAGACATCAAAGGTCATACTGTGCCAGGATACAGGTCACAGCAGTATGTATGGTAATTGGTTAGTTGGACAATCACAAACACCAATACCTTTGGTGGGATTCAAACCCACAGCCCTTAGCTTGAGAGCATATACGCTAACCACTCAACCAACCATGCTGGCTGTGGTAGATGCTATCAGTACATGGTGCAATACCACCACTTGGCCTGTTTATTATTGTTATTACTATATGGCTATCTCCATGGAGTCAGAAGACTCATTGTGTGAGATCCATTATTCATACACACACACAAGCCATCATACCTCTCCTTAAACTCATTCACTGATGAAGAACCCACAACTACCTCTGGCAACCCATTCTACCCATCACTACTCTCCAAGCAAAAAAAATCTAGTCCTGAACACCTTTGCTAACCACACTCTTACACAGCTTCCACAGGTGACTCCTTATTCTCTCCGTTCTTGCCATGTACTGAAAAAAAGTCTTCAGTGTCAATCCTATAAAATTCCTTTAATAACTTAAATGCTTTTATCATGTCTCTTTGTTTTTGTATATCAGCTAATTTTTGAAGCCTACAGACCATCAATCTATTCTCATAGGGAACATTCCACACAGATCTGACTAAATCTTTGCCACTCACCTCTCGATCTTCTCCACAACTTCATCCACACTGAATCTTAGAGTCCAGATCTGTGCTTAGTAGTCCAGATGTGACCTTATAAAGTCTTATCTACAGGAGCAATAACCTCTATTCCTGCTAGTTAGTGTGTTCTTCACTATATGCCCTCTAAACTTCAATTGCCTGTTCACAATCACACCCAAGTCCCTGGTCTCATCAGTTTCCCACAGTTCATTAAAATTAAAGACGCCAAGTAGTTATATTCTTGGTTTAATTCTTTATCCAAGTGTAGCAAACAAAGTTTGCACATAAAGTTACTTCAAGACTGGGCAACTCATATATGGAAGCTAATGACTTTACATCACTTACCTTAGTATCCCATAATGCAATGCACATATCCCTATGGACATGTATAAAGCTATGCATTATGGGAAGGGCCACTACCAAGACCGGTTTTGAACTTAATCAAGGTCTCGTCAGTGGGAGCCAAACCCAGAAGTGATAGTAATTGAAGATGAGAAGAGATTATATTCTTGGTTTAATCCTTTATCCAAATATAAGCAAACAAAGCTTATGCATGAAGTTACTTCATGACTGGGCTACTTGTCTATAGAGGCTAATGACTTCACATCAAATGCCTTAGTATCCCACAATGCAACGCACATATCCTTGCAGATATATATAATGCTATGCATTATGGAAAGGGCCGCTACCCATACTGGTCTGGAAGTTGAAGGTGTTCCTCCATAAATCACTCTTTGATATTTGTCCATCAGCTACCTTCAAATCCAAATCACCAGATTCACATCCATTCCCATTTGCTCCAATCTATGCAATAGTATTCTATGTGGAATCTTGTCAAATGCTTTTGCAAAGTCTAGCAATTCCCTGTCCAATTCCATTGTCACTTGATTATAAAAAAGCAAGCTAATTACTAAGGCAAAATCTGCCCTTTGCAAAACCATGCTGTCCCTTATTGAATATCATATTCCTCTCCATCCAGTCCTGAATTCTGTCTTTCACCAATTTCTCTAATACCTTAACCACCACTCTTGAGATGCTGATTGGCCTATATTTTTCTACTTGTTTTGGAGTCTCCTTTATGACTATGTTGCCCTCTTCTCACTCCATTGTTACTTTCCTACATTTAAAGATTGAAGTGACCAAAAACTAGGTCTGGATTCCAGAGATCCAATGATCCAGTTTATTATTTTTTGTTCTCTGTCTTCCAGAATAAATATGAATGATAATTTGGGAAATGCATTAGAAATAATGAAGAGACTGAACATTTCTTCTTTTTTGAGGATACAGCTTTATCTCACAGACCAGTTGATAGATAGGATAGTATACTTAATTGAAATTAACTGTAATGCTTTAAAGAGACTTCCAGGCTGGAGATAAAAAATATTGCTACCACTATCTGGCCCAGTGTGTCTGGAGGAAGTCCACATAGTGATGTGGGTGGGAGGAGGAGGATTCATTGCAAGTGTCATGATTTATAGAATAGTTGGCTGAAATTCTCCAAGTGAAAACTCAGCAAGAAATCCATCATTGCCAAATTTTAGTTCAGCTTAATAGCCATAAAAATTCAAGCAAAGAGAAACAAATTACATGCAGATAAAGGCATACCTCTCAAAGTCTTCAACAGATTCACTCAATGTTCATTTCCATCTCCAGTCTGCAAAACCTTTCCTATCAGAAACTCCAGATTTCAGCTCCTTTAAGCAGTCCTCACCTAGTTTTCACACTTAATTTAATTAAATTTTTTTTTTTTAAGTTTTAAGTGAATCCTACCCATGAATAGCTACTAGCCTATAAGCACATTATTATTCAAGTCAAAGTTTTCTTGGAATGAATGTGGAAACACATTAGTACATAGCATATGAGCTAGCATTAGATAAAGCAGAAATCCTGTTCCACAGACCAAACACAGAATTTTATCAAGCCACTTCAGCCTCTCGTATTTTGCTGGGCAATGAAATTCAACCACCACCTAAAAACATTCCAAAACAACCCTGTCCATGGCAGTATCTTCCTTTTTTATTTATACTGTATTATAGTATGCAATAGTTTATCATTTCAAGCACACCAGTACCCCCCCCCTTCCTTTGGGGAAGGGGGAACGTGATAAAAGTCAATCAAGGGCTATCATCCAGTTGCTCTCATTTCAATTATTTCAAGTCATGGAGATAAGTACCAGCTAACTTCTCCACATCACCTGGAGTCCACCACATTCAATTCAAAGCTGATCTAGACATTACTATACAATGCTGGACACAAGCCACAGAAGGATTTGGAGAAACTCACATGGCCACTTTACATTTCCACCTTATGCAAACAGATCAGCTGTACAGATTTTCCAACTAGGGCTGGAGTACCTCAGAGCTCTGTAATGTACGCCCACACTTCGTTGAGCTGACCTTGGCTTTGTGCCAAGAATAATCAATTCATGCTGAAGGAGAGAAAGAAATAAAGGATGCATGAATTGGTCACCAACACGAGAAGTCATGTGCTTTATACATAAATTTTCCAACGTACAATAATAAACACTCATCCACAAAACGCATTGATTACCCTAATATCGGAAAATGGATTCTCCTTCTTTTGACATGTGCAGAAGTGGGCATACAGTACTTTCACTCAATTTCTTCCTCCTGTGCATAAAGGACCTTCTCTTACCAAAAATCGTATCCATAGCTTTTCTGATAACAGTACTTTCCATTCTTCTTCCTTATTTTAGAAACCATGTAATGCAATAAATTGAAACTTCAAGATCTTCAATAGCCAACTCTGAACTTGTTGCTATTCATTACATGGGTGAAGATAACCTTCACCCATGTAATGCTACCAAAACACTGATCAATCTTATTTTTCACTAAGAAAGCTCCCACTGTGCTTTTTCTTATGTGTGATAATATCCAGATCTCCAAATATGATTTCTCTTCTTTCACTCAAGTTGCAGTACTGTCATACATTATTTGCAACCTGGTGCAAAAGAATCTTGGCCAAAGCTTCTTCAGCCTCAAAAAAAAAAAAAAAAAGTTCTATTCCACTTAAGACAATTACTTTTAACCTATACAACAATTAACACTAATTCCAAACTGACTAACCTTGAAGTAGTGCTTACATATTTCAGATGTGTGCACCATAAACTTTTCTCTCTCTCTAATATAATAAGTTTAGTTTAATCCTTTATCCAAGTGTGAACAAATAAAGTTTGCACCTGAAAGTATCTTCAGGACTGAGCTAAGGTGGTGCAACACCAAGGCCACTCGTGGCAAAGGTGGAGAAAGCCATCATCACTCCTATCTCAGCATCTCCCATAATGCAAAGCACATCTCCTTGTGGATATGTATAATGCTATGCATTAAGGCAAGGGCCACTACCCAGACCGGTTTCAACCTTTATTGAGGTCTCGTCAGTAGGAGCCAGGCCCAGTAGTGGAGACACCAAGGCAGAAGCAATTGAGAAGTCATCCCCACCTATAGGAGTTGCCAAAAGGTGTACAACCTTATTATTAAATTACTCCGAATTCAGAGAAAGATGTTGAGAGTTTATTTTCCCCTTGGTTAGACTATAATAAGTTTGTACATGTTTGTTTTCTGTTTATATGTTTTCTATAAATATTTCAACAAACAATGTTGTGCTGAAATTGTTGTTGAAACAACGTTGTGCCACTATTCCTCCATGTTTTTTACAAGACTAAGAACATCAAGAGCTGCTGGTCCATTACTGTCCGGCATTCTCCTTAACTTCTTTGAATGCACATCGCTAATGTGCCTGTAGGTTTTGCAACCTTCGTGTGTTAATTAAAAAAGCATGGTGACACAGAATCCGTTTAAGTAAAAAGTTAATCTATTGATATTTTTAAATTAAAAATTACCAGTTTTTCACACTCAATGTCTGTTTTTTTTTTATGAAACTAAAAAATTTTCAACACTGTTCACCTGACAAATTAGCATTTTATCTTATTCGCAACCATTCATAACAAAAAGATAGGCTTCGTTTAAAAAATTTTCTATATAAATGTTTTTAATGCAGTGATTAAGATATGCATTTATAACTTTTACTTGAAGTAAGAATGAAACAAATTTTCTAGTTCATGCACTTTTGTGAAAATACAGCAGCTATGGTCATTTCAAATTAGAGTGAATGAATCCATGACAACTCATTCTCCCCCCCCCCCCCAATCCACTCTATTTAAATAAGAACATTTTTAATAAAGGTTTTGCTTTACAATAAACGGGATATGCTTCATTAACCTGTTTTTCTTATTTCCACTTTAATTCAGAAAAATGTTATATGTATATGTACAGTAATCTTTCAATTATCAGGCCTCCAATATATATATATATATATATATATATATATATATGCATACATACACACACACACGTATTCAAAAGTTCGCAGCCTAACAATGAAAAAACGAATTTATAAATTATTTTTATTTTTCAACATAATCGCCCTTAAGACTAATAATTTATTCCAGTGATGCTCCAGAGGCATTATCCCGTCCCTGTAGTGGTTCTCAGTAAGATCTGAAATATACCCCTCTACAGCTGCAATAACATCTTGATTCGAAGAAAAACACTGATCAGCAAGGAAGAGTTTTAGTTTTGGGAAGAGATAGAAGTCAGAGGGAGCCAAATCTGTGGAATAGGGTGGATGTTCCAACATTTCATAGTGCAGATCCCTTAATTTTCCCATTGCTAAAACACCTTTGCAGTCAGGTGCATTGTCCTGATGAAAGATGATTTTTTTCTTCTGCAAACCGGGTCTTACTTCACGAATTTTTTCGTTTAGTCTGGTTAAAAGACTGGAATAATATTCCCCAGTTATTGTTTTATGCTTTTCAAGATAATTAATAAACAAAATGCCTTTAGCATCCCAAAACACCGATGCCATGACCTTTCCTGCTTATGGAACTGACTTTGCTTTCTTTGGCACTGAACAACCGGCTTCTGTCCACAGTTTTGACTGCTGTTTTGATTCTGGTGTGTAATGGTGAATTCAAGTCTCATCCATATAATAAATCAATGCACAAAATTCAGTTTTATTCTTGTTAAAATGCTCCAAGCACTGTTCAGAGATTTTCATGCAAGTGCGTTTTTGATCTGCTGTGAGCAAGCACAGCACCCATCTTGCGCAAAGCTTTTTCATTTGCAATTCTCATATAAAATATATCCTACACGTTCTTTTGAAAACCCTATAGTCTTAGCAATTTCATGCACTTTGACTTGCCGGTCATCCAATACCATACTGTGCAATTGATCAATGATTTCTAGTGTTGTTACACCTTTTGGATGTCCTTCACGTGGATCATCTTCAAGGCTGGTACGGCCATGTTTAAACTCAGCAGCCCATTTCTTAATTGTTGAAAACGAAGGACAAGAGTACCCATAAACTTTTTTGAACTTTGAATGAATTTCTTTTGGTGTAAAATCTTCTTTTACAAAGAATTTTATAACCATACGATACTCAATTTCATCCATTTCAAGGAATACAGACAACGCTTTTGCTTCAGACAGCTGTATAAAACAAACTACTTAATGGAATGACTTGCAATTTCACATGGATGTTTATGACAGATGTACAACTTAGAAAAAAAAAAACTTACTGATAGTGTTGCCATCTATGGTCGAGGCGAGAACTTTTCAGACTACCTTCATATATATGTATATATATATATTTTTTTTTTTTTAATGAAAAAAATTGAATGACTAGAACCGAGATTTAAGTAAAAAAGTTTTAATATAAAAACACTACTAGTTTCGGCCTGTAACAGCCTTCTTCAGGTGACATTATAAACGAAAGAAAAAACACTAAACATTGAAGGTTAAAAGACTATGAACAACAGACAGTCTCTATACATAATTAGCATGAAAACGTTGTAGTTGTATTTGAAGCTGTTCTTTCATTTGTTGCATTGTTGGGAGAGTGCATGCTTGCAGCCTCACGTGAACGCCAGTACATGATTACAGCTGAATGACTATCTGGGAGGTTGTAGCTCAAGTTGTTATTTAGATGAACAGGATTCTCTATCAAGATGATTTCTCTAGATTCCACGATTTTTCTCTCTAGTTCGTCACTGCAACGGAAGATGTTAGCAGATTTTTCCCAGCAGACTTTGTGACTTTGGTTTTTCATCATTAGGATTAGCCGAGAAAAGGATATAACTTGATAATGCACTCGCTCGCTGTCTCTTGTAAGTAATGTCCCTCATGTGTTCTTCCATACGCAATTTGACAGATTTGTCTGTCTGCCCAAAATAAGGAATATCACAATCACACAATATTTTATATACACTAGGGTATTTGACATCAAGAAAAGGCAAGGAATTATCCGTTTCAAGCTCGGCAGTAAACTTAATACTTTGATGTTGGCTATTGAGATGTTTGAGGAAAACCATACGGGATTCGTGTCCATGGCTCCAAACAATGAAGACATCATCCACATAATGTTTCCAAACTTTAGGTGTTAAAATAAAGGAAGAGATAGCCTTGGTTTCAAAATCCTCTAAGTAAATATTTGCGAGTATAGGGGATAAAGGATTACCCATAGCCAGTCCATGATTTTGTTTGTATATATTATCTTGAAATTTGAAGTAACCGGACCTGATGCAATGTGTGAGCAAGGCTATCATTTTTTTGATGTCAAACTGACTTGCTCTTCTGGTAAACTCAAAATATCGATATATAGAAAGCCCACACACACACACCAACAGATATCTGCACAGTCAGTCCCATCATTTCCCTCCTCATAAGTTTGGAATAATTTTCACATTGGTACATAGAGCCCATTCTCTTCTTGATGACCCAAATGAACTTCTTACAGAAATAAACCATCTGAAAACTTCTTTCGAAGTTAATGGATATTCCAAGAAAATCATTGAAAAATTCCTTCTTAATCCTCCTAGACATCACTCAGAAGAAACAAATAGATTCAAAGGCAATATATCTATTCCTTACATAAGTACTGTTTCACATAAATTAGCAAAAGTTCTAAGAAAATACAATATCAGAACATTGTTCACTCCACTTCCAAAGATCCGTTTCTTAATTAGCCAGCCAAAACCTTGTTATCATCACCTCAAATACCCTGGTGTATATAAAATATTGTGTGATTGTGATATTCCTTATTTTGGGCAGACAGACAAATCTGTCGAATTGCGTATGGAAGAACACATGAGGGACATTACTTACAAGAGACGGCGAGTGAGTGCATTATCATGTCATATCCTTTTCTCGGCTAATCCTAATGATGAAAACCAAAGTCACAAAGTCTGCTGGGAAAAATCTGCTAACATCTTCCGTTGCAGTGACGAACTAGAGAGAAAAATCGTGGAATCTAGAGGAAATCATCTTGATAGAGAATCCTGTTCATCTAAATAACAACTTGAGCTACAACCTCCCAGATAGTCATTCAGCTGAAATCACGTACTGGCGTTCACGTGAGGCTGCAAGCACGCACTCTCCCAACAATACAACAAACGAATGAACAGCTTCAAATACAACTACAACGTTTTCATGCTAATTATGTATAGAGACTGTCTATGTTGTTCATAGTCTTTTAACCTTCAATGTTTAGTGTTTTTTCTTTCTTTTATAATGTCACCTGAAGAAGGCAGTTACAGGCCGAAACTAGTAGTGTTTTTATATTAAAACCTTTTTACTTAAATCTCGGTTCTAGTCATTCAATTTTTTTCATAAAACTATGTATGTTAACTGAGTTAATGATCATTCTGTCATATATATATATATATATATATGTATATTTAGCTTTTAATTTTTCAGGAAATGGCAATGTATACTAGAATATTAATTAAAAACTTTAATCAATACCTTCCTCTATGTCAGCAATGTTACATTACTATTTCAGAGATTACAAACAATGATAAGTGCATGCAGACATTAACACTAAGCAAATGAGGCTAAAGAAAAGCAACTGAAGTCGATCCTAGAGTCATAAAGGTGCCTCATAGCAGGCTAAATTGGGTTGTCTTGGCCGTTAGGCTGATGTGCTTAGAATGAAAGCTTCTCAAATTTGGGGCAGTCTCATGCACCCAAATTTGTTGAAGTTTGAGAAGTTTTTCAGAGCTGAGGCTGATTCAAGGAATAATCTTTCATACTTGCTGCAGTGTAATAAAGCTGGAAGAAGCCACCGTATTCTGTGGTGGGTGTCCAATGCATGGTTAGCAAGTCCTGAGTGGCAGGTATTGGTGAAACTAGTCCTTGTGTTTGGATATCCCGATATTGGCTGTCCTGCCTGTTTGGCCATAATAGGTAACTGCAAAGGCTCTGGTTTACTACAGGTAGGTCTAGGGAAAGTGGTTGGTTTTTTGGTGGAGCAGATAAGAAATGTTAATTTCTTATGATTTTTGTTTTTTCAATATGTACCCCTGATATAAGGAATGGTGATAGGTTTATGAAGGAGAGGGGAATTGTGGTTATCTGGTTTTAATATTTTTTGGGGATTTAGCCATTGGCTGACTGATTAATTTTGAACTGTTATATAAGGTTTTTATAATCCCATATTGTTGGGATGGGGAGTAGTGTGACTGCTGGTGAATGTCTCTACCTGTATGTGTAGGTTTTCTATAAACAGACAAAGACAGGGATTTATCAGGCTGGCATGTAATTAGTGTCTGGGAAAGGGAGACTGTTCTTGTTTTCCTATTCCAAGGTAAAATGGATCCTGGGGTGTTGATTGTTTAAGTCTGCTGAGAAATTGTGGTGTGTATCCAGGCCATGTAGCCAAATATCAAATAAGGTATCTTTGAGTGGAACACTGGTGAATAAGGAGGAGACATAAATGTTTGGCTACTCTGTATGTGGGGGAATCAATGCCATCCACAATGGGATGTAATGGTCATCTTCCACTCAAAGATACCTTAGACTTCATCCAAGCCAAATTTCTTTCCAAGATCTCAACCCTATTTCAGTTCACTACAAACTTAGACTATTTCATTTGTCAAGAAAAATTCTACAAACAGATAAAGGGGGCAGCCATGGGTTCCTCACTCTGTCCACCCCTGGCCAACTTCTTTATGGAGACCTTTGAAGAAAAAGCCTTAAACTCTGCCCAACATAAACCTGCTGTTTGGCTCTGCTATGTGGACGATATGTTTGCAATTTGGCCACATGGTCTGGATACACTCTACAATTTCTCAATATACTTAAACAATCAACACCCCAGGATCCAGTTTACCTTGGAAAAGGAAAACAACAACAGTCTCTCTTTCCTAGACACTCTGATTATTCGCCAGCCTGATGGATCCCTGGCTTTCTCTGTTTACAGAAAACCTACACATACAGTTAGATACCTTTACCAGCAGTAACACCACTCCCCTGTCACAACAATATGGGATTATAAAAACCCTATATAACAATGCAAAATTAATCTTAGATAACAGTGCCATCCATGCAGTTAGCCTAGTAGTTATGTGGTTTGCAACTATATGCCTGGGAAAGGAGTGCCCTAGGTTCAATTCCCGTCACCGACATGAGGAGCTTAAGGATCTTTCTCAGACATAGCCAAGTTAGCCGGTCTTGGGCATGGACAGCAGGGTTTTTCTCCCCAGTTTATCTGGGGTTTTCCTCCTGCAAACAGACAAACCGGTCCTGTGAACATATGCAGCTACAGCCATAGAATATACAGAGAAGCATAGGGATAGTCACCTTATCCTCAGGACGAGTACGACTTAGAAGGGCTTAAGATAGCTCTGTAACAGGCCAGTAGGCCAAACACGTAGAAGGGAGAAAGAGAATATTATTAAATATTAAAAATATTAAAACTAGTTAACCCCCCCCCCCCTCATAATAGAGATTACTCAAATCTATCACCATTCCCTATATCTGGGGTACATCTGAAAAACTAACAAAAATCCGTAAGAAAACATGACCTCACAACTAGTTACGAACCACATAAGAAATTGGTATCTCTTATCTACTGCACCTAAGACCAACCACTTCCCCTAGACCTACCTGGAGTATACCAGGACCGTTGTAGTTGCAAATTGTCCTATTATGGCCAAACAGGCAGGACAGCCAATATCAGGATATCCGAACACAAGGACTACATCCGGTTTCACCAATACAGCCACTCAGGTCTTGCTGACCATGCTTTGCACACCCACCACAGAATACACTGGAAGAAGTCCACTTTATTACACCGCAGCAAGTACAAGTATGAAAGATTATTCCCTGAATCAGCCTCAGCTCTGAAAAACTTCCCAAACCTCAACAAATTTGGGAAGCTTGCGTTCTAAGAACATCAGCCCCAACAGCCAAGACAACACAATTCAGTTAACTATGGTGGGGCACCTTTAGGCCTCTAGGACCGACTTCAGTTGCCTTTCTTCGGCCTCATTTGCTTAGTGTTAATGCCTGCATGCACTTATCAGTGTTTTGTAATTTCTGAAAATGGCAATGTAACAGTTCTGAAATATAGGAAGGTATTGATTAAAGTTTTTAATTAATGTTCTAGTATACATTGCCATTTCCTGAAAAATTAAAAGCTATATATAACCAACATATAAATTTATCTACAAGAATTATATATATTTATCTCACTGGAAGGCAGAAGAGCCTATTGCAAACATATGCCATGTGAGGGCATCTGTTTGCTGTACAGTAATCTGTTGATATTCTTCTTGAATTGTTGAAGATTTTTGGAAATGCTTCTAGAAAGAGACTGTTCCACAGAATTGTGGTGAAAGGAAGGAAAGATGTCCAGGAGTAGCAGTTTCTTTGAGTATGCAGTCTGATTGTAAAAGGATGCTGAGTAGCTGTAGTACAAGTTCCAGTAGATCTAGCAGAATTATCAGGCATAATGGATGCCTCATATAGTTCAGCTGAACAATGGCCATGGAAATATCTGTAGAAGAGACAAATTGACCTTCTAAAGCAGTGCTGTCCAAAGCACTACCCGCGGGCTGGATCACGGTGCAATTTTGTGCGGCCCACCTGTGGGTTTTGATTTCCAAGAGAGAAAAAAATAAAATAACAATTTAAATCGAATGCGTATTAGGATATTTTAATTCTATTACTATCGATAATCTCGATGTTGGTAATTTTGTTTGATGTTTTTACATCACTATATACCCACATGTTTTTCAAATATTAGGTGTGTCAAAGAAGCATTCTTACACTGTTTTGTTACAACACGCATGCTCCAGACACACATGTGAAAAGTGAGAGCGTGATTAGTGTTGTTCGTTTGTTCAGCTATCGAGGTTGTGTCGCCACTGCACACCAAATTACTAGATACACATTGTAATGCAGCCCTCGGATAAATATTTCTTTTTAATGCGGCCATCGGATTACCTAAAGTTCGACAGCCCTGTTCTAAAGGATAGTGGCTGAAGAGACTCTATAAAGAGAAATGTTACTTATCAACTGGAATGCCCTTTTCTGAACAGCATCAAGAAATTTTAGGGAGTTCTTAGGTGCACTACCCCATACATGAGAGCAGTATTCCAATGTTGGTCATATTTGTGATTTGTACAGAGTAAGTAACTGTTAAAATCCTTCTTCTTCTTTGAGTGCCATCTCCTATCAGAGGTCGGCGACCACCTTGGCAAATTTTGAGCGATCCTCAGCCACTCTAAACAGTCCGTCAGAGCTCATGCCAGTCCACTGTCTGATGTCTGCTAGCTAAGATTTTCTTCACCTTCCTTGTCCTCTTCTTCCATTTATCGTCCCCTTTATAAGCAATTGAAGTATTTTATATTTTTCATTACGAAGTAGGTGACCAAGATATGTAGTTTTTCTTCTTTTTATTATTATTATTATTTTGGGCAACTCCAAGGAGTCGACAGACTCGTTGAGGGAGGCCATAACATCATGTCAAGAACAACTATTCAATATTCACACAGTATCTATCATACCTCGCCTTGAACTCATGCACAGTCATAGCACCCACAACAGACTCTGGCAGCTTATTCCACTCATTCACCACTCTCCAAGTAAAAAACGTAGCTCTAACACATCTGCTAACCACATTCTTGCCCAGCTTCCATGTATGGCCCCTAGTCCTCCCACCACCAGTCCTATTCTCAAAAAAATCTTCTGAATTAATCTTATAGAAACCCTTCAGTAATTTGAATGTCTCAATCGTATCACTCCTCCTCTGCCTATCAACCAATGTTTGTAACCAACAAATCTTCAACCTGTTCTCATAAGGTTCATTCCATAGACCTGCTATCATCTTGGTCACTCGCCTCTGGATCCTCTCCACCTCCTCCCCATCAAGAAGAAACCCTGGCACCCATATCTGGGCACAGTAGCCTAGATGGGATCTTATCAAGGCTCGATACAGAGAAACAATAATTTGTTTGTCTCTGCTTGTTAAAGTATTTTTCAGCAACCAAGTGATTTGATGAGCTGATTTAGCCACATTTGCGATGTGCCTCCTAAACTTCAACTCCCTATCCACCAACACTCCCAAATACCTGGCCTCATCAATCTTCTGGAGTACGGTTCCACCAATCTGATATACTGCTGCTAATCTTTTCACCCCAAAATGCATAACCTTACACTTTGCCACATTAAATCGACATCCATTTTCCTTAGCCCAGTCCTCCAAACTATCCAAATCATCTTGCAAAATTTTGACATCCTTTCCACTCACTATTGCTCTACCCAACTTTGCATCATCAGCAAACAAGTGAACACTTCCTCTCAGATTCTTTCCTATATCGTTAATGAACAAAGTGAAAAGTAGTGGTCCAAGAACAGAACCCTGCGGCACAAAACTAGTCACAAGCCGTCTTTTGGACTCTACTCCGGAATAAACCACCCTCCTATCCATCTCACCAACCCTATATCCATTCCCATATGCTGCACTTTACTGATTAGAATTCCATGTGGTATCCTGTCAAAGGCCATAGCAAGGTCCAGTAGAATCACTGTAAACCCATTACACTTATCCAGTTCAGCCGTCACTGTGTTATAAAACGTTAACAAGTTACTGAGGCATGATCCACCCTTCACAAAACCATGTTGTCCACCATACAGTATCCCATTTTCATCTATCCAATCCTGTATTTTTTTCTTGACTAAATTCTCCAAGACCTTGATAACAATTCCTGATATGCTCATCGGTCGGTAATTTACAACAGCAGTCTTGGAACCTCCTTTATGCAGTGGAACTATTTTCCCCTCTGACCACCCCCTCCGGACTAACCCAGACCCGAGACTCAAATTAAACAAAATAGTCAAGGGCACTGACAAATCTTTAGACGCTTCATGTATGACACGAGTTGGTATACCATCCAATCCCACAGATGTATTGACATTGAGGTTTTGCAATAGACTACTCACCTCCACCTCATTCATCACAATTCCCATATAATCTATTAGTTCATTCATTTCTGCAATGTCACCACCTGGATGATATACTCTTGCAAAGTGCTCTCTCAGTAATTCAACTATATCAACTGATTCGGTTACCTCCCTACCATCGGCATTCTTTAAAATCATTCTGCCATATACATTTTTTATTTTACTTGCAACATATCGAAAAAACTGTTTAGGATTCTCTTTAGCCTGCATGGCCAATGTTCTTTCGTAATCTTTTTTTGCTTTTCTTACCACACTCGTTACCCTTCTGGCCTGCGCTTTATACTGTTCATGTGCCTGTCAGTCACCTTTTTCCTTAAATTCCCTCCATAGTTGTTTCTTTTTTTTGCAGCTCAAGCTTAATGGTGTTATTCATCCATTTAACCCCTACTTGATTTATTATTCAGACTCTAGGTATACAGTCTGCCATTGCTTCATGCAAATACTTAGTAACCGCCTCCCATGCACTATCAACATCTAGTCCTTGCAGTTTTACATGCCACGGCACTGAACTAATCAAACTCCTAAGCTGGTCATACTTACTAGCCCGATAATTCCACATGTACTCTGTCTTAATTGTAAATTCCACACCTTTAGCCGCCTCCCAAGTCAAGACCCTATGATCACTCTCACCAACTGGTGGCAACATGGTCATAATCGTTACAGGCCAAATTCTCAGATGCAATTACTAGGTCAAGCACTCTCTGACCACTATTATTTTCCATTACATGCTGTCGCAGATAGTTATCCCTTAATAATCGCATAAAATCCAGTTCCTTCCTCCCATGTGTCCTCTCCTCCTTCCAATCAATGTTACCATAGTTGAAATCACCCATAATAATTACCCACCTTCCACTCATTTCTTCTATTTACTTATTATTATTACGGGCGACTCCAGGGAGTCCTTAGCCTCGAGGGAGACCCTAAACATCATGTCCACACAACTATACGACATTCTCACAGTATCTCTCATACCTTGCCTTGAACTCACTCACCGTCATAGTACCCACAACAGACTCTGGCAGCTTATTCCAATTCATTTACCACTCTAAAAGTAAAGAACCAGGCTTTAACACCCTTGCTAACCACACTCTTGCCCAGCTTCCATAGGATGTCCGCTAGTTCTCCCACCGCAAGTCCTGATCTGAAAAATATCCTCTGAATTAATCCTATAGAAACACTTTAGCAACTTGAATGTCTCCATCATATCTCCCCTTTTCCACCTATCAACTAATTTCTGCAACTCACAAATCTTCAACCTGTTCTCATAAGGTTCATTCCATAGACCTGCTATCATCTTGGTCACTTGCCTCTGGATCCTCTCCACCTCCTCCCCATCAAGAAAAAACCTAGGACCAAATCTGGGTACAGTAGTCGAGATGAGGTCTTATCAAGGCTCGGTAGAGAGGTACAATAACTTGCTTGTCTCTGCTCGTCAAAGTATATTTCAACAACCAAGTGAGTTGATGAGCTGATTTAGCCACTTTTGCAATGTGCCCTCTAAACTTCATCTCCCTATCTACCAACACTCCCAAGTCCTTGGCCTGATCAATCTCCTATAGTACAGTTCCACCAATGTGGTATACTGCTGCTAATCTTTTCACCTCAAAATGCATAACCTTACATTTATCACATTAAATTGACATCCATTCTCCTTAGCCCAGAACTCCAATCTATCCAAGTCTTCCTGCAAGTGCAAGATTTTGACATCTTCTGCATTCACTATTGCCCTACTTAACTTTGCATCATCAGCAAACAAATGAACTGTTCCTCTTAGATCCTTCCCTATATCGTTAATGAACAAATTAAACAGCAGTGGTCCAAGAACAGAACCCTGCGGCACACCACTAGTCACAGGCCGTCTTTTGGACTCTACTCCTGAATGAACTACTCTCTGATATCTCTCCATCAACCACGCACCTATCCATCTCACCAACCCTATATCCATTCCCATATGTTTATGGATTAGAATTCCATGTGGTATCCTGTCAAATGCCTTAGTCGGGTCCAGCAGTATCACTGTAAACCCATTACCCTTATCCAGTTCAGCCATCACTGTGTTATAAAACTTGAGCAGTTACTGAGGCATGATCTACCCTCACAAAGCCATGCTGTCCCCTGTACTGTATCTCATTTTCATCAATCCATTCCTGTATTTTTCCCTTGACTACTTTCTCCAAGACCTTGACAACGACTCCTGATATGCTGATCGGTCGGTAATTTGCAACAGTAGTCTTGGATCCTCCTTTATGCAGTGGAACTATTTCCCCCTCTTTCCACACCTTCGGAACTAAACCAGACCCAAGACTAAGATTAAACAACATGGTCAAGGGCACTGATAATTCTTTATACCGGCACGTAAGATCCGTGCCGGTATACCATCCAATCCCACAGATGTATTCACATTAAAGTTCTGTAATAGACTATTCACCTCACGTGTATAGTCTATTACAAGTTCTGTAATAGACTATTCACGGGTGGTGAAATTGAAAAAATTTCATTTTTTCAATTTCACCACACGGATGATATACTCTTGCAAAGTGCTCGCTCAGTAATTCCACTATATGACTGATTCAGTGAGCTCCTTACCATCGGCATTCCTTAAAATCATTCTGCCATGTACAGTTTTTTTTTTTTTGTTTGCAGCATATTGAAAGAACTTTTTGGGATTCTCTTTAGCTTGCATAGCTAGTTTCCTTTCATAATCTGCTTTTGCTTTTTTTACCACACTCGTTACCCTTCTGGCCTGCGCTTTATACAGTTTGTGTGCCTGCAGGTCACCTTTCTTTTTAAATTCCCTTGACAGTAGTTTATTTTTTTGCAGCTCAAGCTTAATGGTGTTATTCATCCATTTAACCCCTACTTGTTTTACTATTCGGACCCTAGGTATACAATCAGCCATAATCTCCTGTAAATGCTCCTTGACCACTTCCCATGCTCTATCGACATCCAGCCTTTGCAGTTTTACATGCCACGGCTCTGATCCCAGCAATCTCCTAAGCTTGTCATACTTGCGAGCATGGTAATTCCACATATACCCTGTCTTAATCGAAAATTCCACACCTTTAGCCACCTCCCAGGTCAAGACCTTATGATCACTCTCACCAATAAGTGTCAACATGGTCATATTCATTACAGTCAAATTCAATTCTCAGATGCTATTACCAGGTCAAGCACTCTCAAACCCCTAGTATTTTCAATTACATGCTGTCTCAGATAGTTATCCCTTAATAATTGAATAAAATCAATTTCCTTCCTCACATGTGTCCTCTCCTCCTTCCAATCAATGTTACCATAGTTGAAATCCCCCATAATAATTACCCTCCTTCCACATATTTCATTTCATCAATTTTTATGCATACTATCTCCACCATCTATTCCATCACCTGGTCTATAGTAGCACCCAACTGTATATTTTGTTCTGCCAGTCTCAATCTCACACCAAATAGCCTCAAATGAGCTCCTTTCACTATCCTGCAATACAACTTCAATTCTCCTTGGCTGCAGTTCATCAACTATCATCAATAATACCCCCCCCCCCATTTTATTCTCTCTGTCCCTCCTAAACACACCATAACCTACACATTCTATCCCATTACTATATCATCTTCCGTCAGCCATGTTTCACTAATGCCAATAACCTGTGCCCAGGAAGAGCCAATCAAGGCCAAAAATTCTTCCTTCTTGTTTCTAATACTCCTGGCATTAGTATACATGAAATGCAGAAGTCCCTTTATCCCACCCCTATCTTGATGTGTTATTCTAACTATCCCATTCCGATTTCTTGTCCTTAGTACTGGCTCGGGTAAATTATATACATTCTTACACTCAACTGTCTTAGTGATGTCCACATATCAACTTCCCCTCCTTGGTAATTCTAGTTTCCCTGGTTCTGCACATCCATTTTCACTTCATTCAGCAACACTTTTTCCAGTCTCCACACACCAAATCCATTCAAATGCAGGCCATCCATCTTGTATAAATCCTTTCGCCCATCAAACTCATTCCACACCACACCGTCCACATAACCTGCGCATAAAGTCATTTGCGATTATGGCCCTCCTTCTAAACTCCTCTCTGTCGTACCGTGGCAACAGACTCACTATCCTAACTCTGTCACTCTTTTCTTTCGCTACTTTTAACAATACTTTAAAGTCCTCTCTCATAAAAAATTTATCTCCTTTCAATTCATTCGTACCTGCCACAACTATCAATTCTTACACCCTCTGTTTTCGCGCTCCAATACTCTCAACTTACATCCTTAAATTTCACACCCGGTAAGTACGATTTAGTTAAATTCCCATCTATCACTCCTCTTAATAACAAGTCACCATACAACACTCTTTCCATTTCAGAAATGAAGGAAAGAGTGTTGTATGGTTTCAAACACTCTTATGCTTTTTTTACTTTCAAACACTTGTATATTTCCGTTAGCTGAGGCACTCTGCAAAGAGTTTTGCAGGTGCTCCAACTCTCGCTGTGCACAACCTAGCGATCTCACTCCCTACAAATAATTCCTCATTTTTTTCATCATGTAAACCATTTTCTCTCTCTCTCTGATCACCGCTCTCATTGCCATCTTGTACAACATCGCAATTCCCTATCAAGCCACTATTTTCACTCACATTCTGGCTTTCTTCAACCATATCTCACGACCTGACACATACTTCAATTCCTCACTTTGCTTACACTTTCTGCACATTCTCCCACCACTATCACTTTCCATCCAAACTCCAGCCTCCTTCGGGAATGCATACATCCCACACACATCACATTGGACAAACTCCCTCACATTACAGTTTTTGAACAAAGGCGTCGTATTTTTGGACGCCATTATCTTACGTCGCATTGGCGCCATGTGCTATTCTATGAAACGTATCGTTAAAATACTAAGTTAAATAAAACGGAATTCACACCAAAATCACACAGACACAACAAGCTACCAAAAATAAACAATACTACATTAAAATTTAAACCAATATTCCAATTTTCACTCAAAATTATACTTAGATTTCGGGAGCTCTCTGAAAACACTACACACCATGTAGCCCTCTAGCATACTTATGCATACTATCTCCACCATCTATTCCATCACCTGGTCTATAGCAGCACCCAACTGTATATTTTGTTCTGCTAGTTTCAATCTCAAACTAAATAGCCTCAAATGTGCTCTTTTCTCTATCCTGCAGTTCCACTTCTATTCTCCTTGGCTGTAGCTCATCAACTATCATCAATAACACTCCTCCCCCCATTTTATTCTCCCTGTCACTCCTGAACACACCATACCCTCACATTCAATCCCACTAGCTATATCATCTTCTGTCAGCCATGTTTCACTAATGCCAATAACCTGTGGCCTGGAAGTGCCAACCAAGGCCAAAAATTCTTCCTTATTGTTCCTAATACTTCTGGCATTAGTACACATGAATTGCAGAAGCCCATTTGTCCCCTCCTTATTTTGATGCCTTATACTAACTATCCCATTCTGATTCATAGTTTTTCATACTCGCTTGGGCATATTACACACATTCATACACTCAACTGTCTCCCTAAAGTCTGCATATCTACCCCCCCAATAACTCTAGCTTCCCTGATTCTGCACATCCACTTCCACTACATTCAACAACATATTTTCAAGTCTCCGTACACCAAATCCATTCATATGTAAACCATCCATCTTATATAAATCCTTTCACCCATCGAACTCACACAACTCATTCTGCATAATTCACGCATAAAGTCATTTGCAATTATGGTCCTCCTCCTATACTCTTCACTGTCATACCGCAGCAACAGACTCACCATCCTAACTCTCTCGCTCTTCTCTTTTGCTACCTCAAGCAATTCCTTCACATCCTCACTCATAGCCCATTTTGTCTCCTTTCATTTATGGTATCTAAAAGTTCACGTGATTTCTCCATTTGATCCAGTACTTCCTGATTGGATGTTTTTGCTGTCCATGGGATTTTTAACATTCATCTGTATAACCACATCTCAAAGGCTTCAAGTTTTTTTATTGATGTTGTCTTCAAGGTCCAAGTTTCTGCACCGTACAGCAGTATAGACCATACATAGCATTTAACTATGCATACTCTAAGCTCTAAGTTTAAGTTGCGGTTACACAGTGTTGATTTCATCAGGAGAAAATTTTTTCTTGCCATTTCAATTCTAACTTTTATTTCCATTTCTGGATTGCATTCTTCATTTAACCAGCATCTGAGATATTTAAACTTTGTCACTCTTTCTATTCATTTCCCATTTAAAGAAAGTGATGAATTAAGAATTGGTTTCTTGCTTATGACCATGAATTTAGTTTTGGTGATATTTATTTTTAATCCCATTTTTTCACTCTCTTCATTCACTAGTTCCAGAAGATATTGAAGATCCTGAATATTGTCAGCCAGGAGAGCTGTGTCATCAGCATATCGGATGTTACTGATGATTTCACCATTTACATTAATCCCTTCCTCTCTTCTTTTTAAGATTTTTTGAAATATGGCTTCTGAGTATATGTTAAAAAAAAGAGGTGACAGCACACATCCTTGCCTTACTCCTTGTTTGATGTTAATGGGGTCCGTAATAATGTCATCAACTTGAACAGATGCCTTTTGGTTCCAATATAAGTTTTGAATGATCCTGATGTCTTTACCATCTAATCCAATTTTCTTTAATAGTGCAATTATTTTAGTATGTTGGACTTTATCAAATGCTTTCTCAAAGTCAATGAAGCAAATGAATACTTCCTTGTTTTGATCAAAACATTTTTGGAATAAGATTTGAGAGCAGAAAAGAGCCTCTCTTGGGTATCACTGATGGTGTCTTCACATTTTCTGTATATTCTTTTTTGAATTATTTTCAGGAACATTTTGAGAACATGACTCATTAGGCTGATCATTCTATAGTCATTACAAGTTTTCGCATTTGCTTTTTTAGGTAGCATGATGGAGGTCGACTGTAACCAGTCTTGTGGGAATATGCCTGTATCGTAGACCTTATTAAAGAGGTTTACTAATATAGCAATGTTGTCACCTTCTAATAACTTTGCTATTTCTGCTGGTATTCTATCAGGGCCTAAGGCTTTACCATTTTTAGCTGAGTTCAGCGCAGATTCTACCTCTGATCTTAGAATGCATGGATCTTCCATCTGTTCATAAGTATTTTGTGGGTTCTGTTTGTTATCAGAAAAGAGTTCTTCTACATATTTCACCCATTCTTGTATTTTGTCATCTTTTTCAGATATTATTTCTCCCTTTTTGTTTCAAAGAACACATAGTTGTTTTTTCTTCAATATACCTGAGGTCTCTTTCAGCTTTTTGTGTAGATTAAAACTGTCATGCTTTTCTTGTAGAATTTCAATTTCTCTACATTTTTCATTCATCCAGATTTCTTTTGCTTCTTTGATCTTGCCTTTAATAATTTTTTAAACCTCTTTATATTTTGTTGGGCTGTGATTTTTATATGATCTGCATTGATCCATGAGAGAAAGAATTTCGTCAGTTATCCAATCTTTCTTTTTTACTGCTCTATCAGGACACAAGGTATTGGTACATTTCTCTATGAAGACAGATTTTAATTTGTCCCATGATTCATCAACCTTCATGGCTTCATCATTCTTGATAAGTGCTATCTCTTGATTCAGATCTTGACTCAATTTGTTTCTTATCTCTGGTTTTTTTTAACTTTCCTAAATTAAACCTTTTTTGTTGATGTTTTTGAAGTATAGCTTTCAGTCTAATTTTTAACACTGTCACCAGTAGATTATGATCAGAAGCAATATCCGCACTAGGATAGGTTTTTGTGCTCTTTATGGAACTTCGAAATCGTTGATTAATTAGCAAGTAATCAATTTGGTTTCTGACTATATTTGTATTATTATCTTGTGGTGATTGCCAAGTATATAGCCTTTGGGATGGTAGCTTAAACCATGTGTTTGTGATTATTAGCTCCTCTTCTTGGCAGAATTGAATAAGATGGTCTCCTCTCTCATTTTTTGTTCCCAGTCCATGTTCGCCAACTATGTCTCCACTTCTACCTTTCCCAACTTTTCCCAGCATTGAAATCACCCAAGACGATGTTAATATCATGTTTTTTTGTGTTTTTCATTAGTTCTTTTAATTGGTCATAAAATTCTTCGATCTCGGTATCACTCTTGTCAGCAGTAGGGGCATAGACTTGTATAAGATTAATATCTAGTGGTTGACCTTTTAGTTTTAATAACATCCTATCTGAGTAGGGTATGAAGCTCAACAGTGACTTATTGGCACTTAATATTAATCAAAATGAATCAAAATGGAGTTGGAATAATATTAAACTTTGTTTAATATTATTCCAACTCCATTTTGATGTTTGTTTTCACTACTTCCAGAGCGGTACATTGTCATGTCATTAACTTGAGTTTTGCCTGATCCTGGCCACTAACTTCACTCATTCCTAAAATCTAAATTTCAAGTCTTTTCATTTCCAGAATAGCATTTCTTAGCTTACCTGCTTCATACAGGGTTCTGACATTCCAAGTTCCTAGTTTTAGTGAACGCACCATTCTGAGCCCGGAGATTCTTCGCACCCCTGTCCCATTTAAGGAATGCCGGGAACTCGGGGCCATTTGTGTAGATTTGCTCGCCATGGTGGTTAGTCTGGAGAGAATAGAGCAGTAGTTTCTGCTCCGCAGTATTACAGACATACACAATAAACTGCATTGCCATCTGCAATTTTCTAATCACAAGCTTTACTGTCACCTTGTGTCAGTACTGACAAAGCTTAAAATCCAACAATTAAAAAATAAGAATAAGAATATTATTATAAATCCAGAAGAGAAGATACAGAAATGGAAAGCATACCTAACAGAACTGTATAATGACCACAGGCCTGGCAAACCTATGATTAGCATTAATTCAAATAATCCAGGCATACACTTAAAGAAGAAATAGTAAGCACAATAAAAGAACTATCTAATGGTGAAATGAAGGGATGTGATGGAATATCAGCTGAGTTAATAAAAAAAGATAGGGGAAAAAGGAACAGATTTTTTAATAGAAATAATATAGAACACATATATGATACAGGCATACTACCAGAAGACTTCATAAAATCTATTTGCATTCTGATAACAAGATAGAATAAAGCAGCATAATGTAAAAAATTCAGAACAATCAGTATCATATCCCATGCTTCAAAAATACTATTGAAAATAATAAAAAAAAAAAAAAAGAATAGAATGTTTTTAAAATTAAATGCCATACAAGTAAACAGCAAGAAGGATTCATGTTGGGACAAAATATAATTGACACAATTTAAGAATTACAAATGTTACTGAAAGATCAACAGAAATAAATAATAACATATCTATACTTTATTGACTTTTAAAAAAGTATTTGACATAGTAAACCATGAAAAGTTAATAGAAATATTAAAATACATTCAAATTGATACAAAAGGCCTCAGAATAATAATAATAGAATTATACTAGAATCAAAAGACAATTATAAATGAAATTAATAATGAAATAATAGATATCAAAAGAGAAGTGAGACAAGATTGTTTAATACCCCCCTATACTTTTCTTCAATATATATAGTGACATGATAATTAAAGAATATGAAGAAATTGAAATAGATTTGCTTGTGATTTGGTGTTCACAGTGAAATCAAAGAGAGTCAGAATTACGGCTTAGTATCAAATATAGTTAAAACCAAGTATACGGTAATAATAAGAAAAAAACAGCAACAAAACACAAATTTAAGAGTATCAATATGATGATTCATTCAAAATGTAAAGGCTTATAAATATTCATGAGTAACGATTACAGAAGATGGAACAACAGCTATGGAAATAAAATCAAAAATTGCTAAGGAAAAAGAAGCATTTTGGAATAATAAATTACTAATTAACATCGGAATAAATAAACAGGCTATAATAAGAATCATAAAATCTATGTATGGACCATGCATAGGATATATTGAATTATAGATATGAGATGTAGAAAGTTATAGATATGAGATGTTAATGGGAGCCAAAAGAGCTCTCATGACTGACCTTATAAAGATCAAGTGCAAGATGATAACACACAATATGTGGTAAAGAAATTTAAAGTCATTAAAAGGAGGTCAAAAAGGTGAGATTCTAGGTTAAACATCCTTTGGCAAGGAATCCATAATAAACCTTAACGGTATATCTAATGCCAATAATACATTTATTTAACTCATTAATATTTTGCTGGTTTTCCACTCAACATCATCATCAGAGCACAATGAAACAGTGCCAAGCACATAGCACTAAACCAAGTAATTGCAGAAACAATTTAAACTGTAACTGACACCTAATGTTATGTGTCACTCTCTATGGGTCAGAGTCTACGACATCTGTGGTAAATTAATGCAACCTTATCTGTTGAGATTGGAAGAGTGCTTCATAGCTGATGCTGATTCTAAGAATAACCTTGACAACTGTAACAACTTCTATGTAATAAAGATGTTTTTCTCCACCTCATCCTATATAAAAATTACATCCAAGATCATCTGTATGGCAAGTCAAGACTGGTAGACCATGCTATGGATACTCCTTCACATAGGATGAGATGGAGAAAAACATCTTTATTACAAGAGTTTTTTAAAACGTTTGTTAAAAATATAAGTTAAACATTTTTTTTTTTTTTTTTTTTTGGAAAAAATCATCTTTATTTCTCAACATAGTCTCCATTGAGGTCTACATATTTGGTCCAGACAGTTTCCAATTTTTTCATTCCATCTAAAAAGTAGGATTTGTCAAATTGTGCAAAATAGTCATTGACAGCCTTATTGACTTCCTTGTTCGAAGAAAATTTTTTCCCACCAAGCCAAATATTTAAGTTTGGGAACAAGAAGTCACACAGGGCCAAGTTCCGGAGAATACAGTAGATGTGGAACCAACCAATTCGATTCTCAATTCATGCAATTTTGCCATTGCGACAGCGATGTGTGGGACAGTGCATTGTCTTAATGAAAGAGCACTTTTTTGTGCACCAATCTTGGCCATTTTTTTCTTCAGTTCTTCTTTTAAATGGTCTAGCAATGACACATAATAGACTCCTGTTATTGTCTTACCCTTTTCCAAATAGGTCTATCATGATAATTCCTTGGGAATCCCAAAAAACAGTGGCCATCACCTTCTCAGCTGACAAAATGGTCTTCGCTTTTTTCGGTGCTCTTTCACCAGGCATTGTCCACTGTTTTCACTGCTGCTTGGACTCAGGTGTGTAGTGGTGGATCCAAGTTTCATCTACAGTCACGAATTGATGCAAAAAATCTTGCACATTGCGATTAAACATCGCCAAACCGCATTGAAATGCCTTTTCGCATGTGTTTTTGATCGACAGTCAACAATCGCGGCATCCATCGTGCAAGCAGCATTTTCATGTGCAATTTCTCTTGCAGGATATTATACACCCATTCAGTTGAGATGACCACAATCTCAGCAATCTCATGCTCTTTCACTTGGCAGTCTTCGATAACGATACCATGGATTTTGTCAATCATTTCTTTCGTGGTGACCATCAGTCTGGCGCCTGGAGCATGCTTCATCTTCGATGGACTTATTACCATGTTTAAACTCATTTATTCAAAAATAAACAGCCTTTAATGATGGTGCAAAGTTCCCATGAACTGCATCTAACTTGGCTTTGATCTGCGCAGCCATCCACTTCTTCAAATAAAAGTGTTTTATCACTGCACGAAACTCGTTTTTACGAAAAATGCGAACAGTCATTTTAAATGTTTCCCAAACGAGAACTAAGCATTGCACTTGGCTAAAATTTTGCCAGGGATTGGGAAAAAGATGATACGTGCCGACACTGGTATGAATGAATGAACTGTGTCGCCATCTACTGGAAATTTACCTAACTTTTCAAACAACCCTCGTATATAAAAGTCGTTACAGGCCTGAGAGGCTCTTCTTAGAATCAGCATCAGCTACGAAGCACTCTCCCAACCTCAACAAGTGTGGTTGCATTAATTTACCAAAGATGCAGGAGACTATCATTTTAAGACCTAATAGCCAGACTTCAATAAATTAACTCTAATTATCTGATCCATAAGGACATTAGGTATCAGTTACAATTTAAATTGCTTCTACAATAACTTGGTTTAGTGACGTGTGCCTGTTGCAGTTTCATTATGCTCTGTTGATGCTGGGTAAAAAACCAGCGAAATATTAGTGAGTTTAATAAATGTATTATCTTTTCCTTCATGGTGTTAGTTATACCATTAAGATTTATTAAGGATTCCTTGCCAAAGGATGTTTAACCTAGAATCTTACCTTTTTGACATCCTTTAAATGACTAATTTCTTTACCACATTTTGTTTCATTCATCTGCTGCCTCTGCCATTCTCGCATTTCTGAAAATCATTCTGACCTTTTTGACTTCCTATATATACTGTTAAGCTTTATTATGGATAATGAACAACACCTAAGCCTATCTGAATGAATTTGGCATGGAATATCAGAACACACAAATGCACAAGTACCTCTCTTATGACAGGAGTCATAAAGGGCATAATTTGAACAGTTGCGCTGTAGTTGATTTAGTGAAAATCTGGGGTTCAGTCAGAAACACAGTATCTGGTTTGGATGACTGAAAATGATGATGCATGATATTTAAGTTACTGATGATGTCACAGATTTGTTAACTGAATAGAAAGTTTTTTGTGTGATTTTTACTTTTAAATTTTTTTGGGAATTTAGGGAGAGATTTTTTTTTTTTTTTTTGTTGAACCACAGAGACTCTAATCCTATTTTGACTTAGTTTCATGTGTAAAGTTACAAAAGCCAATGATAAAAAGGGAAGGGAAACATGGCGTGAAAGAAAACAGACTTTTGAACATATCGCACATACAGAGATAATTCAGTTTACAACAGAACATGGTATTGACAGTGCCCCTTGCATACCATTACACAGACTCCCTCTAGGCACAACCTGGCAGTGTAGTGAGATTATGCACCATTTGATCAGGAAGCCTCCTAAAGATGCATTCTGGTTCGGTACACATCCATAAACAAACTGTCAGCCAGCCTGCAGAACTGCTGTATCCTCAAAAATGAAGGAGGTACCAGATCCCTGCAGTATGTTTGGCATACCCTCGGAGTAAATCACTCGCACTGCATTTCGAAGGTTTTGGGGAAAACCAGAATCCTTGCAGGTCCTTAATATACACATGGAAAGAAATCAATGGCACCATAGTGTGAGGAACAAGCAGCCATGGTGCCCACTTTAATAAGATGTAGGACTGCCTTTCACTGTGATGACTGTGGCAATTCTATGGGACATACTCCCCATAAGAGTACAATAGGTCCTGGACTATTGTGGAGCTTATGTACTTTGACCTCAACCGACACTCCAGTTCATCCCACAAATGTTAAACAGAGTTCAGATTCGGGCTCTGTGAGACCAGTCAATTGTGGTGATGTTCATGTCCACAAAATCATGCAGTTATAGTAACAGCCTTATGTCATGGTGCATTGTCTTGCTGAAAGAGACAATAGTCAGTTCTGTCACAAAGTAGGAAGCATTGCATTGTACGTAATGTTTAGATACCTCTCAGAGTTTGATGTTCATGGCACCACAAATAGAGGTCCAAGGCCAAATCAGGAAAAACAGGGCCATACCATCACCTCTGAATTTCATGGTTGGGTTATGCACTCTGGTAAGAGATGTTTACCTGGCATCTGCCATACCCAAATCTATCCATCTCTCAAGTAGACAGTGTAGCATGATTCATTGCTTCAAAACACAGCTTTCCAATCTTCCACATCCCACTGTACACACTCTTTGCACCACTGAAGATGATACTGCATGCTGGTTCGAGTAATGTAGGGCTAGCATATTGGAGTCCAACCATGGAAACCCATGTTGTGAGCTTCGGTTCTGAATGTTGTTGTGCAGATTCAAGTTCCAGTTGATTAATGGAACTCTGTATTCAACCTGTCATCCGACGAATGATGTTTTTTACATATCCTTCGTAGCACCTTATGGTCATGTTCACTAAGTGTGCTTCCATCTCCGTATGGTATCACTGATTGTTGACCTGGGATGACCCAATTTGTCAACAATTTGCCAAACAGATAGGCCTGCAACATGACATCCTATCAAAACACCTCTTTCAAACTCTGTCATTTCCATTCTAGCAGCCATTTCACCCATACACTGTTGCACTGACTTGGGAGCATCATATTCCTCTAATTTTTACTGGCTACAAACAGTCGACTCGTTACATGGCATGATGCACCTTGCCCATGGGGGTGTCCATTAACTTCTTTCCAAGCAGTGTATATATATATAACATAAATATATTTGTGTGTGTCAATTTTTCTACATAACAATGTATACCAGAATGATGGCAATATAAAAGGAATTCATCCAAATTGACTTTATTCAGAGTATGAACAAGTTTAATCAAATTATAAGATTATCTACAAGTGCTAATTTTATAATTTGTTTCCTGATGCAACTCTTATTATTTAGGATAAAATATCCTAAATAATAATAACAAAAGACAATAAAATATCATTATCACATATGACCAGAATTACAACACCAGGATTATCATATAAGAAAAATTAATTTTTTTTTTTTACTGTAATATTGTTATTCTGTAAAATCAATCGTGTTACACTATCAGTACAGTTTATTGTCAAGAGAAAGATAAATAAAATGCCTTACCACCATTCTGAATAAGAATTTTGAACACATCATCTACATCTTGGTTTTTTGTATATTTGGGCATGCCTGGTTGGTTTACAAGATGTGTCAAAGTGCCGATAGGGAACTGAAGACTTGATTTCTGCATATGAATAAATGAAATTACTGTAATACATTCATATATGTACAACACATGCAGTACTACAGAGACTAATTTTTTTATTTATTTATATTTTATTTTTTTTTGTACTTGAATATGTGTTTATATGAATCATTTTTGTGCAATGCTTAAATATTTTCGTTATTATCATTAATTTAGTTCACACATCACTTGTGATAACTGCATCAACCCCAATTACTTTAACATGTGCTCTAGGTCATGATTTTGAGAGGCATGTACTTCTTAATTCATAATATCTGTTGCCTTTGATTCTACTTCCGTCTTTGTTTATTAATTTTTAAAATATAACAACAATATTAACACACTCGACATTGGTAATTACATACCATCAGATGTTCTAACAATCAGTATTTGTTAAATAAACCTATCAACTACATATTATTTATAAAATATCATCTCTTTCCTGATATGTACCCTCAAGAGGTGTGGAAGATACTATAAGAGTACTACATGATTATAAAATAACTATCATTAAAATTTAACTGTTATAACAACAGTTATAAATAATATTCATAACATCTATTTCTAGCTACTTATTAATTTACTGATCACTTAACTGATATTATTATTATTATTATTACAGTAACCTCTATGGAGTCAATCCTTCAAAAATCCTCATTTTTGAACGTTTCACTTTGGGAGCATATATATATATATATTTATTTTTTTCAGTAAAGAAGACGAAATATAAATAAAATTTAAAATTTCTTAGTGTTATAAAATACTAGTATTGAAGGAAAAGGTAAAGACTAGTATTGCATCCATAGATAGCAATTTAGCTTATGCTGATTTATATAATGATGATAGGATTTACGTAATTTTATCATAATTTTCTTTAATATACAGTTACATCCCAAGTTATGTAACATGCGACTTACGTAAATTCGCAGTTATGTAATAAACCTACTAGCGCATATGGAAAATATCTGATTAATGGCAAAAAAATTAATGTAAGACAGTGGGATGAGTAGCCATTAAACATTTTATTAATTTACAAATTCGACTTATGTAACTCAGGGTGTAACTGTAATTACTCAAAAGTGAACCTATGATCTTAAACTAGCTCTGTAAATGATAGCAGCGCACAACATGTCTTTCGTATGCAGGAAAACTGAAGCAATTTTCAAAATACATGTGTATTCAATAACTCAAACATGTCACCTTCTGAATTAGTTCAGATAAAAAAAAAATATCACACCTGGATGGATGTCTAAATGCACAAAACAGAAAAATAATGAATGGTTAGAAGAATAAATTTCATAAATATTGTGCCCTTTCTCCTTAACTATTCTTAAATATTTTATTCTCCATAATAGCTATTTCTAACTATTAATAGTTAGAATAGTTAATAGGAATATGTAAGTAGTTAACTATAAATATTATCCCTAAATATTGTTAAATATGGCTCTTTCTCCCTATCCCAGTTCTGTAACATTAATATTCCACCTACAGAGCCTGTAGTAAGGAAGAATATTAATAACTTTATAGAGAATAAAATTTTTCAGTAAGCTAAATATAATCGAAATATTAAATAATATTTAAAATATTTCTTATATGGGAAATATTTATTTTTTTAAATATATCCACGAAGAAGTTTTGTGCAATTAATTTTCCTGTGATTAATTTTCTCGCGATGAATAGTCTAGACACGCTTGCTCACTCAAAATTAAGTCTTCTCTCATTTAACTCTACATTTGAGCCTCTCCAGATTTCACAGTGAGGACTAAACAACCTGATGAATTGCTCGATTATGTGCTCGGCAGAAATTACCAATCTATCACTTTCACCTATTAAGATCATCTTACCATAATCATTCTTCTATCTATTTGCCACATATCAAAAAAAAAAAAAAAAACTTCCTAAGGTTTTTCTTAGCTTGATTTGCAAATTTCTGCTCATACTGCACTTTTGCTGTCCTTAATAAGTCACTTTCCTGGCTTGCTATTTTTACTCTGTGTGCAGCTGATTATTACCATTATTCATCTTGTGCTACCTCCATAGTGCCTCCTTCTTCCAGATTTCATGCTTAATCTCCCCATTCATCAATTTGACACCTATCTTGTTCAGTCTTTTCAAATTCAGAATGTCAAGTGGTGGCCTTTCTGAAACCAGGGAAACCCCCAACCGAAGCAAAAAATTACAGACCTATATCACTACTCAGCAACCTCTTTAAACTCTATGAACGATTACTTTTGAATAAGCTACAATCCCTAATCAAATCCCATCTTATTGCTGAGCAGGCTGGCTTTAGACCAGGCAAATCCTGCACATCACAAATTCTCAACCTCACTCAATATATAGAAAATGGTTATGAGCAAAAACTAGCCACAGGAGTAGTCTTTGTAGACCTAACTGCAGCATATGATACCGTAAACCATCTCACACTCAGAAATAAAATATACAGAATAACTAGAGACTATCGCCTTGTCCTCCTGATCCAATCACTCTTGGAAAACAGATGCTTTTACGTGGACCTTGGGGGTAGGAAGAGCCGTGACACCACCAAAAAAAATGGCCTACCCCAGGGAAGTTGTTATCACCATTACTTTTCAACATCTACGTCAATGATCTCCCCATTTTTTCAGGAACTAGAAATTTTATCTATGCTGATGACCTTGCCATAGCTACTCAGTCAAAAAATTTCAAGTCCATTGAAACTACTCTATCACTTGCCTTAAATAGTCTAACCACATACTATACCAGCAATCAACTTAAACCAAACCCCTTGAAAACCCAGACTGGCCTTTTCTACCTTAACAATAAGGAAGCCAACAGGAAGCTACAGATATCTTGGGAAGGCTCTAATATAGAACATTCCTGGAAACAAATCTACCTCGGTGTGACTCTCGATCGCACCCTCTCACATAAAACCGACATAGCAAAAACAAAGGCAAAAGTGAATGCAAGAAATAACATACTAAGAAAGCCATACCATTCCTCCAAATGGGGTGCAGATCCTAGCACACTGAGATCTTCCGCCTTGGCCCTTTGCTATTCTTCTGCTGAATATGCCTGCCCAATATGGTCCAGATCCTGCCATGCTGAAAAACTTGACCCAGCATTGAATGAAAGCTGCCGCTTAATTACAGGATGCCTGAAACCAACACCACTAAAAGACCTGTATACTTTGGCTGGTATTGCGACCCCTTCAATTCGAAGATCTGCATTCTCTGCTGATGAAAGAAGTAGACAAATGAATGATTAACGCCACCCACTGTTCGGCCAGACCTCAGTGTCCCAAAGACTAAGATCCTGACAACTGTTGAACTACCTAAAAACCTCCCAGAGACAAGACTTCAACAATGGCTTGCACTATATCCTGAAAATAATACCGGTATTCCAACAGCCGAACATCTTCCACGTGGTGCCCACTTGGACTGGAATACTTGGAAAAGCCTAAACAGACTCCGGACGACAGGACACTGCAAACAAAACCTCATCAAATGGGGCTACCTCACTGGCTCAGACAATTGTGAGTGTGGGACAACCCAGTCCATGGAACACCTTCTTTCTTGTCCCTTTCTTCCATCGCCTTGTGCAAAAGAGGACCTTATATCCTGCACAGAAAGAGCAGTTGATTGTGCAAGATACTGAAGGGACATCTGACCATGTTTATTGTATATAAGTTATGTATAGTTTCCTTTTTTTCATATTTAGTTATTATTCCCTGTATAATTCACCTACCAAATCTAAGCTAATCTCATTTTAATGTATCCTAATTTGTTGTAAATCATGTTGTACCACTTACTTACTACTGTACTACTTGTGTTTGGATACGAAATAAATAACTTCTGAATACATTCACACTGATATTATTAAGTATCTCTTTGTTAGTTACACAGCGCTTATTTCTTTCCACTCAATGCCTCATTCCATGCTATAGCTGCAAGTTATCTCCTAAGCTTCTCATAATCACTAGGCTTGTAATTCCACATATATCTTTTCATCGCAGAAGTCTTCATATGGCTAGCCACAACTCAGGTGATCACTTCATGATCACTCTCATTAACTGCAGGGAAGTGTGAAACCCCATTCACAATCACATTCTCTGATGAAATTATCAGATCTAAAACTCTTGATTCTTGTGCCCTCTTTTACAAACTGCCTAAGATAGGTGTCTCTGAAGAACTCATTCACAAATGCTATTTCTTCATTCAATACATAGCCCTAATTAAAATCATCTCATAATAACCCTTTCTTGTTCAAAAATCCAAGTTGCTTATACATGCTCCACATTCTCTGGTCTATAGCAACAGCCATCTAAATATTTCTCCTTGTCCACCTCACAGCCACAAACTCATTGTCACTATTTTCCTCTTTCATGTCTACCATGTGGACTTAATTCCCCTGCTATCATGAGTAGCACTAGCACTCGTCCTTTCTTCTTGTCCTTTCTATCCTTGCAAAAAAACACTGAACCCTTCTTTTTTCAATCCTGTCAGGATATCATCCTCATTCAATAATGTTTCAATTATTCCAACAATTTTTGGGCAAATAAACTCAATCAGTGAAACAATTTCATCTCCCTTATTTTTGATGCTCCTGGCATTTGCATATAAATTTACTTTTAGGTGTCTAACCAGCTCTACCCAAGCCACTTGCTGGCTGTGATTTCCCTACCATACCTGCCCTTGCCCAATCACCTTTATTACTGCTTATCCCATATATCTTCTCAATCTCAACTCCCCCTCCTTACATCCTGATCTATTCCATTTCTATACTGATCATCCTCATACACACATTCACTACTACTTCCAACAGCCACTCTGACCTCCCCATTTCCTTATTGATTCCCAAAATGGGAATCAACAAGGAAATGGGGGAGGATTCCCATTCTCTTTCATTTCTATTTCCAAACACTACTACTATTTCCATTACCAAGCACTTCAGTCTCATCTGTTCCACTCTCCTGATCTTTCACTTCATCTGTTACTTTCTCTGATCTCTTACTTGCATCAAACACACACACACACAAGAATGAATATGGAAGAAGAGAATTTGTTCTATGAGTCTGCAGTTGTGCTGAAGAGGAATATAAATTACTGTTGCTAGGATATTACTGTGGTTGCTGTTCATCTCTTCAGATGAACAGTAACTACAGAACTATTTACAGAAGATCCATGCAGCAGAAACACAATATCTGAATAAAAGTAAGTGAAGCAGACTGGTGAGAGATGGATCTTTAGTCAATCTAAATGCTCTTTTCTGTACTGGACTGAGTATTTTTAGGGACCTCTCCAATTATGGGAAGAATATTCCATGGTTGTCCAAAGTTGTGATTGGTAGGTGGCTGTTTGTTGATAGGTAAAGAAACACTTTGAATAAAAAGGAAAACATAATTTTTTGGATCATGAGGAGGCAATATTTGTGAAATGCTGTTATAAAAATTTCATCTTATCTAAATATCTGAATGTTGTCAAAAATAAGGCTAGAAAAAAAAAGGAGGGGGTATTTTTTATGAGAAATAAAGCAGAATTAGGTTTTATTAACATTAATATTGAAAAGGTTATCTGAACTAAAGTGAAGAATGACTTGATGGTCAGAATTCAGGGAAGCAGAAGCTTATATTCTGAAATGGTTTGCATGGTGTAAGAGTGTTTGATGAATGATAAGAAGGAATGCAGTGCGCTGCATTCCTCTGCATTCAACAAACCTGTGTACTGAGTAGTCAACTGGAGCAGGTCACTGATATATAGAAGGTACAGAATGAGTGAGAGAACAGAGTCCTAGAGAACCTCAACAATGGTTGCAAAAGTAGAAGATAAGGAGCCAGTATCCCAAAATGTGGTGAGTGTTCAGTCAGGAAGCTGCAACCTTGTTGCAGATCATGTTCAAAAATGTACAATAATGTACAGTTTTGAACCCATCATTCAGTGGGACAGGCTGAATGATGGGTTCCTAACCGATTTTTGCAAAAGACCTGGTAGAAAAGCTCTGAGGATATCAAGAAGAGCAACCACCTGGAATTTGCCAAACTTTTCCATAGCATTTGTTCAGAGGCCTGTGACACAGGTAAGCAAATCCCTTAAATTTTTATTTTATAGTTATACCATGATGTCTTGGAATTTGCCTATCTGGTTGTAAAATATGAAGTAAATTTAGTTCATCATGAAGATCTTGGGTAAGCCACATTAACATAAGCAGTCAATGTTTCAAAACTTAAATGTTAATTCTTCTGGATTTTCATTTTTATAATTTTATATTCTTCTAGTTCTCTTTCTGATGTTTCTCTCATTGTTTGAAATTGATCCTTTGTTGATAAATTAAAGACTTAATTTTGTATGTTAGTCAAGTAAATATTAGTTTAATATCCAACGTTTCATTGACTGATATCTGTCAGCATTTTCAAAGGAATACGTTGGTAAGCAATAGAAAGTAACAAAAACTAGCAAACTAACCGACAATTCTAAAAATTACATAAAGTTATCATTGTGCGTGATACAATGATATAATATGCTATATCAATGATATAATATGCTATATCATCTAGCCATAATATTATCTTCAGTTTCTCTGAAGATAATATTATGGCTAGCCTGGATGTCACATCTCTGTTCACAAATATCTCAGTTTCAGAAGTCATCGACATATTAGTGTCGATGACTTCATCACTGGGTGGGAACAACATCGCTGGGTGATGTTGTTCCCACCCAACATCACCCAGTTGTTCAAGCATTGCTTAACTTCAAATTATCTCAACTTACCATTCAGATGAATGCAGATGTAATTTTTGTGTTCTTCAAGGTGAATGTTAACAAATCTACCAGTCTGTCCAAAGTAGGCCAAATTTCAGGCACAAGGAACTTTATACACTTCTGGATGTTCAAGAAAATTTATGAAGGCAACTATCAGAATGAAAAGTTTGAAAGTGACATGGAGATCATATTTGCAGAGAACTTTGGCTATTTTTTCTGATGTACTCATAACATATGGGATGGAAATGGTTTTGCTGTAATCCTGCGTGAAGGAGGGGTGGGGGCGTTGCATATAATGGTTTTATCTATATATGAGATATTTTCTTTGGATTTTATTGGACCATGATTCTTTATAAATATATGTATGTAATCGTCTACCAGTTTTGCCAGCTGGAATCTGTCTGGCTTCTTCAGGACGAGAGTGGTTAAAAAAGGACCAAATATTAACAATCAAAATGGTTTTATCTATTTTAGCCAGTGGGATGTAGTCACTGGCTTAAAAAGGTGTTGCAAAGGTCCCCAAGCTCATTTTCAAGGGCTGCATCATTTGAACAAATAGCCCTGGCTTGGTGAGTAAGTGTTTTTGAGGATGCCATGCTGTTGGGAAGGGAGGTAGTGATTGTTTATGTAAATACCTTCCTATATGACTGGGTTTTCTGTAAATGGAGAAAGATAATGAGCCATTAGGAAATTGTCACTAGTGTATCTAAAAAGAAGAGACAATTGTTACTTTCATTTTCTACAGTAAAGTTTATTTTAGGATGTTAGATCAGATGGGGGTAAACATATATTACATAGAAGTCATTATAGGTCTGAGAGGCAATTTTTAGTATCAGCATCAGCTCTCACAACCTCAATAAGCATGGTTGCATAAATTTACTAAAGATCTGAGAGACTATTATTTTAAGACTTGATAGCCTGACTTCTCTATCAATTATATAGTTTAGTGCTGTGTGCCTATCACAGTTATAGTTGTGCTCTGATGGTACTGGGTAGAAAACCAACGAAATATTAGTGAGTTTAATAAATGTATTTTTTCCACTCTTGGTATTGTTTATACTGTAAAGCATTATTATGAATCATCAGAAACATCTAAGCCTTTTTATGCGAAAAACAAACCATTATTTCCCTGAAACTCTAACAGTATAATCAGTGATGAGCTATAAGGGGCTCACGTGATTTTTAACAGAGGGCTTCTCAAATTTGCCAACCCCTTGTTCTTCTTGTTTACTTTTTTATTTTTTCAAAAAAAAAAATTTTTTTTTTAAACATATTAAGCGACAAACTCATACGGTAACCTAACAAAATTTGTCTATTATTCGGCAGTGTATAGATTAAACATACAAACTATTGTTTTAATACTGACCATTTACAAACATCTTACATTATAGCCTACCAGTTTTGCTAGCAAACTGTCTAGCTTTTTCAAGGCATTTACAGAAAAACATAAAAACTAGTAAATGCAAATTGAAAGGATCTTAAAGATCTTAAAATATTGTAACTAAAGCTTAGCTACCAGTTTGTTTACAACGTTTTATGTTCCTTTCAATTTGCATTTACTAGTTTTTATGTTTTTCCGTAAACGCCTTGAAAAAGCTAGACAGTTTGCTAGTGAAACTGGTAGGCTATAATGTAAGATGTTTGTAAATGTCAGTATTAAAACAATAGTTTGTATGTTTAATTATCAAATGACCAAATATGTTTAATTTAAACAGTGTATAGATTATTTGGAATTATTGTTTCAACTCGTCTATAACGAATGCGCCCAAGTTTGAAAAAAAAATAAGCGCATGCACTATCTTTACCCTTCTCCCTTCTAGTAGCCAATTGTATGGTAAAACCAGTAGCCAATCAAATGTTTTATAAAAGATTTCATTCTTATTATATTTTAATAGTTAAAAAATGTTTTTCTTATGTAAGATAAATTAACATAGTTGATTGTGTGCAAATATTTCATGTTTAGATCATGAAATATTTGTTTAAGAATGATTACCTTTAGAGGTTGATTGTCCTCTCATACTTTTTGATTGGAATTTGTACACAAGCTGTATTTATAAAAGTTTTTGTGTGAAATACGTTTTTTTTTTTTTTTTGCTTGACGATGCGAGCCCTTTGTTAAAATTTCCATAGCTCACCACTGAATATAATCACGTATTGTGTGTTTACTTACTCTTGTCTAAGTCAACATGTGCTACATGACTTCATGTCTTGTGACTATGCCCTTGTTATGAATAAATATATAGAACTTAATAAATTCCATTATTCTCAACGTATTAACTGTTAATAGCAATATAATTTGTAGAATAAAAAAAAAAAAAGTAAATAAAATTTCCAGGGAGGGAGAGAGGAACTATATGACCTCCATATCATAGGATTCACCTTCAGGTGAAATTCGTTATAAGGTAATAAGGTCATAAAAATATCAAGGAACACTGGTGTTCACTATAAGTTATTTTTTCGCAACTCTCTGGACATCGTTTGTATACACACAAAATAGCATAAATACTAACTACCAATAATTGTCTAGACACTAACAATTGATACCAGCAGGCGAACCCTAATATTGGGTATGTCCACCTTTAGTTTTGATCACCTCCTGAATGCTTTTAGGGAGGCTTTCCATCAATGTGCAGCAGACATTTGTCTCCATCAAAGCAGCACTGAGTTCAGCGACAGATCGAGGATGTGCTGCTCTAGACCTCAATTGCTGCTCCAATTCGTCCCACAGGCATTTGCTGGGTTGAGGTCAGGACTCTGTGCAGAGCAGGGCAGCCATTTAATACCCATTTCTTCATACCATTCCATAATAGCTGCAGCTTTGTGGCATTGTCGTCTTGATGGTAACACAGGTTAAAAACTCCACAGTGTAGGCAGCACCTAATTATCCAGAATATCAAGGCCTTCATGGAACCATGAACAATAACCAGTAGTCCCACTCCAAACCAGCTGAATGCACCCCACACCATTACTCCTCCACTACCAAACTTCACTATGTACAACACGCTGTGATAACAAACGTTCACCAGGCTGTCTCCACACCCACACCCAGTCATCAGATTGGAAACAGGTGAACCTTAATTCATTGCTCCAGAGTACCATTTTCCACCTGGTCAATTGTTCACCTCAAATGCCCCTTTGCACCAAGCCAGATGAGCCTCCTTGTTCTTTATTGTGATGTTCGGCTTGTGTGCTGCTGCTTTTCCGAGGAAACCCAGTACATGTAGTTCTTTTCATACAGCATTAGTGCTTACTATGGTGTTACTGGCATGCTGGAACTCATCATGGATTCTCTCTGTCAGTTGTAGCCGTTTTTTGCATGCCACCCATTTTAACACCTTCCTGTCCCTATCAGTCATTTTCGGCAGCCATCCTGGGTGTTTTCCTACGCTGGTGATGCTAGAACATCTCTATTTCTTGATCACATCGCCAACCGCTGCTTTTGGATGCTCCAGTTGAGTGGCAATGACACTCCCTCGAAGTCACTGAGTTCATGTCATGTTGCCATACCACCTGTATTCAACTGCTCCTTCTATCTGTACAGTGGTTCTTATGCTATTAACAAACCTGGAATGTTCCATAACTTCAAATAACAAGGGTGTCTGGACAACCGTTGGTAGATAGTGTATAATAAAGTAATAATACAGTAGTGTAAACAAAGTTGAAGCATAAATGAACAACATAATAAGCTATTCCTCTGTGGAGAGTACTGTTATGCTATTAATTATATGCATCCCAAGTGTTTTAATGTATTAGAACAGCTGAAAAGTAGTGTTCTGATAAATTCATCTCTCAATCAATAACTCAGGAACACATACAATGATGCTGGAATGTTTAAAATGAACATTTTACATGTCATAAAGAAATGTACAAAAGTTAAATTAAAGTAACTTTAAGACTAAGTTAATCATACTTTGCTTTCCTTAATTAATGTTTTGGTGGCATCTGTACAGTTAGGCAGTGCTTGTTGCCGTGATTGCGATTTGCTATCTACTATTTCTAGAACAGACTGGTTTGTCATAACAGCTGGAGAATTAGTTATTGATGATGTCCTGCTGAAAAAAAAAAAAATATATATATATATAATACACACATAACTTTTTTTTAAAACATTTTATCTTACACACATATATATATATATATATATGCACATGTGTATATACAGACATACATACACAAAGGAGTTTCACCTCTTCTCATTAATGCTTGACAATCAGATTTTTTAACTTCAAACACTGATGGAATCATCATTGATAGTACTGTCTTAGGCATTAAAATGATGTAAATATAACAATTATATTGTCAGAATTACACTCCTTTTTCACTTTCATCCAACTTGTACTGCTTTTCATTCATATATGAATATGCATCTCCCCATTTATCATAGTAAACATGACAACAGCACATCAGTTAATGCAACCATGCAGGTGATCACTTTCAGACTAAATATAATGACTTGCTGATGGAAGTTTTTTTCACTTGGCTATGCTACCAATTATATATTTGGTTTAATCCTTTATCCAAGTGTAAGCAAACAAAGTTTGGACCTGGAGTATTTTCAGGGCTGGGGAAACTCATGGTAAAGGTGAAGTAAGTTCTGATCACTTGCCTTAGTAACTCCCATAATGCAAAGCACATCTCCTTGCAGACATGTATAATGTTATGCATTGTACATGCTAAGGCAAGTGATCAGAACTTTACTCCACCTTTACCACGAGTTGCCCCAGTCCTGAAAATACTTCAGGCACAAACTTTGTTTGCTTACACTTGGATAAAGGATTAAACCAAATATATAATTGGTAGCATAGTCAAGTGAAAAATCTCCCATCAACTATCTCTAATCCAGAGAATTTTAATAATAAGGTGTTGACACCTTTTGGAACTGGTATATGGTGATATGACTTCTGCATTACTTCCATCTTAGTATCACCACCTCTGGGTCTGGCTCCCACTGATGAGACCTCAATAAAGGTTGAAACCGGTCTGGGTAGTGGCCCTTCCCTTAATGCAGTGTTTCTCAAACTTCAGATATCCACATACCGCTTCTGAAGTTTTCATTATTACCAAGTACCCCCTTATCAAAATAATAAATAAATAAATAAAGTATATTTCATTGTAAATGTGAATTTTATTTGAATTTATGTGTTCATGTAAACAAAATATATGATTTATTTTTAACAGAATAATAAAATTTATAAAGATACTACAAATTTTTACTTAATAATTTATCATCAATGAGAGAAGTGAAATTGCTTATGGTGGGATAAAATTTCAGCAAACGCTGGCTCTGTAGTTTTTAATTTCAATCTCAGATGCGGTTCCTCTTCTTCGTCTTAATACCAACTTCGCATAGACATCAACTTGGAAATGGAAAAACGAACTTTAGAGTTTTATCCGTTAATTCAGGAAATTCTTTTGTATTTTTAGCCAAAATATATAATTCCATAGTATCTGAAACACATTCACTATATATTTCTTAGTTTTAACACGTTCACGACGGGGTGGAGTCAAACAAAACCATATGTTGCATGGGCAACATGTGGTTTTGCTCGAGTCAAATCTCGAGCAGAGATTTGAGTAGTAGCAGAGAGACAAATTGAGTAGTAGCAGAGAGACTTTTGTAGTAGCAGAGAGACAAATCTCTGCTACTACAAAAATGTAATCAAGAGAGATACATATTTATCATGCGACATATGAAAAACTGAGGCTATGTGCAGAAGTATCTGAAAAGCAGAATTAATTGTGGCAGGCGCAAATATCAAGACAAGGGATCATGACAGATTCTTCAGAGAGGGTGAAGGGTAAGAATGTGATTGGATAGGCTGTTACGTATATTTCTTACTATATCTTTTACTTTCGTGTTATGTCAAACAGGAAAGAAATATAATAGCACTGTATACTACAGGAAAATGATGAAGCTAGAGAATTAGAGATGGTGGAGAATAAAGAGTTGAAGTTCAGAGGACATATGCAAAGGTGACTAAGGCAGCTCATGGGATTACTTGTTTATTGAAGAACACATTGACGAGCAGAGTTAAGTAAGTTATCATTCCTCACTATAAAAGCCTTGATATGACCACATCTGGATTACTGTGCTTGGGTCTGCTCTCCTGGGTTTCTTGGGAAAGAGGAAGTAGTCAAGAAAATCCAGAGGTGAGTAACAAAGATGGTGAAATGACCCTATTCCAATAGATTGAGGGTGGGTTGCGAAAGTGGTTTATAGGTGGAGAGGGGATATGATAGAAAGATTTAAGTCACTAAAGGAGTTTTATAGAATTGATGCAGAGAAAATATTTCAGGACTACTTGGTGAGAGAAAGAGAGAGAGAGAGAGAGAGCAGAATAAGGGCTATCCCAGGAAACAGAATAAGTGGCTAATATGTGTTGAAATGGCAGTAAGAAGACTGAGTTGTTAGAGTCTGTTGGTAAATACATTCAAGAAGAGGTATGAAAGATACTTGCTTTGATAATGTGGGTCTCTCTCTCTCATAAGAAGTCTTCCAACTCCAAGAAGGTTTCCATCCAATAATAATGCTAACTAACATGTTAGCAGAGGTTATCAATAATGACCTCACAGAAGAACACAGAAGCTGCCTTCAATCTGCTAAACAAAGATCTACCATTCTACACCTCCTCCAAAAAACCGATAGCAAAAAAATTGCTGAAAAAATCCTACAAGCATATATCTCTCAACTGGAAGTATAAAGTTACATGACTGTAGAAATTTTTCATTATGTTGACAAAATGAACCATTATTGTAAACATCTGAATGGATGAACATATTAAGGATGTATACACAAAAAGGAGCACCAAAATCTGGTATAACCTTCCCCAAAACCAGAAGAAAAAATGGAATTTTATTTGGCTGCCAAATAAAATTCTTTCCATTTCTTTTAACAGTTATCGGGAAGTTAAACATGAATTGGATGATGGAAAAGCATATTGCATTATATGCATTTCTGTATAGTGCAATAAGATTAGCTAACATGAGATATGAAAGGCAACACATCAGCCAAATCAACAAAGATGTTTATGTTGACATTATATAGATTCTATTATATAATATACAGGGTGGCCCATAAGTCATGGAGCATGCTGTAGAAAGGGCCCGTCTTTGTGAAGCAACAATAAATTCATTTAACATCACCAGATTTTGTTTTATTAGTTATGAAAAGCCACACCAACATAAATGCCTTCCATTTTCAGCTTCACAAAGATGGCCCTTTCTAGGCAATGTACCAGGACTTATGGGTCATTCTCTATAATAATGAAATACATAATTATTACATAGGATTGTTACAATAATACAATAACAATGGTAAGTATTTACTGGACTTCTGCTCAGGACAAGGACTAGTCATTACTAACAGCATGTTTCAAGATAAAGATGTGCACTAGTTCACAAGGAGAGAAAACAAGAAAATCCTCATTGACTACGTCATTGTTGATAGTGAAATCATCATGCTTGTTCAGGATAATACAAGAGAGTGGTAAGAAGTGATAATACAAATGGAAGACTGGTAAGAATACAGAAAATAAATAGCAGGAAGGTGACAAAATGTTGAATGAAAAAGATCTAAAAACAAAAATAGGAATTAGTATCAATGGTATAAAATACAACAATCTTGGATATGCTGATTATACCATTCTAATAGGATGAAACAAATTAAATTACCGCAGATAATTTAAGAAGGTAAAGTGTTTGGATTAGATATAAATGCAAAAAAAGACCAAATTTATGAAAATCTTAAAAAACCAGATCCGAGCAGAAATATTCATAAACAATATGAAAATTGAACATACAACAGAATACAAATATTTAGGCACCTACTTTACTGCAGATGGAAAGCAAGATAATCATCATAATAAAATTCCTGACATTAACCTCAAGCGGTGTAGAGCATGATAGTACTACATGAAAAATTTACATTTTACATCATCACTAACTTCCTATCTACAATTTTCCTCCAAATCAATCTGTTAACTGTCAAGACTCCAAAATTATCACATCTTATATTTCTATCTTCTAAGGCACTTTTTACCATATCGATCCACCTATAATCTTGGTCTTTTTCTGTCAACCTGGAAGAGAACACTTGTTTTGCTAATCTTTCTTTTCCCATTCTGTTTAAGTGATCATACCACCTGAAATTAGCTCTGCTAACACATTTCTGGATGTTGTTGGAAGTTTTTCACTTGGTTATACTATAAATTAAAGATACCAAGAAATTATATACTTGGTTTAATCCTTTATCCAAGTGTAAGCAAATAAGTTTGCACCTGAACTATTTTCAGGACTAGGACAACTTGTATATAGAAGGTTATGACTTCACATCACTTGCCTTAGTATCCCATAATGCAAATAACATATCCTTATGGGTATGTATAATGCTATGCATTATGGGAAGGGTCACTACCCAGACCGGTTTGGACCTTTATTGAGTGAAAAAGTAAAGGGCTGCTCATCATAGGCCTAGAGTAGTTAATATACGGGTGCAAGAGAGCCTGATAGTATTAGGAGAAAAAAAGACAGATAGATAGCATGAGAGAGAAAAGGCCTCAGCTCTTTTATTATTTTTTATTATTATTACCCCAAGACCTCATGGAGTCAAAGACTCATCTGGTCTCATCTTTTATATCATCATATAGCCAAAGGCTATCAGTTTTTGTTTTTCACCAATCTCATATAGATGAACAACAAAAAAACCAATTGAAACTAAAGTGCAAATATGACTAATACCCAGGTGGTTAGCCCCATATGGGTTAACTGCCTTGAGCTGGCCTTCTCTGCCTGGGATTGCTCTCCAGTCATCCCTGCAATTGACTATAAGACTACATTGAATTAAGAGGATGGAACTATTTAAAAAACCTCTCATAGCAAGAATAGACAGAATTTTATCTTCCCCTGGTGAATACTGCATAATGTGGGTGGTCTACACCATCTAGTGATAAATTTGATATCTCCTAGAATGCTTCTTTCTAAATACAAAAAACGCCTGACTGAACAATAAAATTTCCACAATACAATATTATAAAGCATTTGGATGTCATGTTGTTGGTTTTCAAATCCATGTTATTTTCTAACCTTCCATAAATGGTATTTTAATTCATTAATTATAAAAATCAAAATTCTCTTTGCATTGCTGACAGGTGGTGGGTATTGTAAAAAAATAACCTGTTCTGTTGTAAATAGTGGCATGCCCAACACATTACATAATCTGTTCCAAATACGCAGAGCAAAAGGGCAGCTGTAGAATGCATGTTCTGTTTCCAATTGGTAACAGATGTCACAGATTGGATCTCCAATGTTAATGTATACCTCCATTTGATGGCAGTGACTGAAAAGCGACCATATCCAATTCTCCAAGCAAGATCCTTCCTGTTAGGGTACCCATGGAACTTCATCAAGTTATGAAACAAAATATTGTCGTCAGTACCCAACTGTGGAACTTCGCAGTGAAAGAGATTAAAGATTTCTTTATACCAAATTTTACTTTTTTTTTTAATGGAAAAGATGTCAATTCCGGAATGTTTTAGCAGTCTTAGAGTTAAGCACAGAATGTTATAGCATTCAAGAACAATCTCAGCTTTTGGACCTTTATAATCATTAACTCCAAACAGGGGAAGATGAAAACCCAAGTAATGCCGGAGAAGGTCTGCACAAGGTCTGTAAGAAAGGTTCAAGAACCAATGCAATATTTTATGGATTTTTGAAGCTGTATTGCTTAAATAGCAGAATTTTAAGACTGGAAGTCCAAATCCTCCATGCTTCGTTGATAGTTGAAGAAATTCCTTTTTAACTTCTTGGTATTGGCTAGACCAAAAAAATTGCAGAGGTTTACTACATAATTGCTTTTCTTCATTTTCTGTGATGTCTGTAATATTTATTATGTACAACTGAGCAGGAAAGATTATGGTTTTGAGTACCATGGCTTTAGAAGAAAAGGAGATTGGCCCTATTTTCCAGTCTTCTAACATTTCCAAGTTCTTGGACTGGTAATATTGGGTAAGTGAAGAAGGGAATTCCAAGTATAATGAGGGGTTCTCTCTCATTATACTTGGAATTTCATAATATGGAAAGATCCAACTTTCCATAAACTTTAACTTTTAACTTGTCTGCATTAATAACTAATTCACTGCTTTTGCTGAATTTTTCCAAAATACAAAAAAAAAAAAAATATATATGGAATCATTATCCTTCAAAGTTCCGACTACATCATCAGCATATGCTAATACCTTATTTTCCTTTTTAGTTGAAGGAACTGTTATTGTAAGAAAGGTTCAAGAACCAATGCAATGAGCAGTGGACTGAGAGGGCAACCTTGCTTGACTCCTTTTTGAATTTTTACTGGGTCTGACAGGAACCCATTAACTAGGAGGCAGGTGGTTGAATTGGCATAGGCTCCTTTGATAACAGATAGCAGTTTTTTACCTACACCAATTTGCTGGAGGATGTGGAAGGGATGCCGGACATTATTGAATGCTTGAGTAAGGTCTACCGATAGCACTGCCATTGACTACTTTTTCATGTTAACTAAGTAGATTAGATCACGTAGCAGAAATAGAATAAATTCTACTGCTCGACCTGGTACTCCATATACCTGTGTGCTTTTAATTATATATTTCATTCCCACTTTGAGCCTGTTATTGATAATGTGGAAAAATACCTTGTAGTCAGTATTAGATAGAGTGGCTTGCTACAAATTCACTTGGTATGTGTCCTGATGAGAGAAAGGAATTAAATAGTGTAACTAGAATGGGAAGAATAAATCTCAGGCCTCATGATATAGTTCATCCCTAGACCATCAGGTCCTGGGGATTTTCTTGTCTGGCATTCTTTATAGGCTGTGGTAACTTCAGATGCTGTAATGGGGCTGCCAACCCCATCTTGGATATGAACAGGAAAGCCATTAATGTTCCAAAAGTTATAATTTCCAACAGTACTATTGTCTTCAAACAGATTTTTGTAGTATTTTTGAAAGGAGTTAAAGATGCCTTTAGTGGTGGAGATGTCTTTTCCATTAACACAGATTTGAGTGATAGTTCTTTCTTTGCAAAATTTTGTAAATTGCCTATTGAAGAATGCAGTTGAAGGGCTATCTGCTAAGTGCTGTTGTATTCTTATCTTAAAATTTCTTTCTTCTACTTGTTTCTGCCTTTCCAATTCTATCTCTATGTTAATGTTTATAATGATGTTGCTACATTCTATACCATTGTGTTGGTTTGTTACAAACCAGCTTCTCTCTTTATACAGATCATTCAACTTTTTCCTTTTGAGGAAAGTCTGTTTCTTTCCCCATTCCATCATATTCTGCTTTACTGCTTGTTTGAATTTTAACCACATATCCCAATTCAAACAGAGGGTCTGGAATTTAGTTGAAAAGATCAAAAGAAAATTTGGTGGAAGTCTCATGGTCCAGAAGACATCTCTACTTTTCCCATGCAGTGGAACTTAAGTATAACTGGATTATGATCTGACATGTTGATGTCAAGATGTTTTATCTGAATTATCCTATTTATAAGGGAAGAAGAGATATAAATTCGATCAATACGAGTACCAATACCTTGATTCATGTATGCCTGGAGATTAGGATTGCGAATCCTGTCTAATAGTTGAGCATTGTCAAGACATGTTTTTAACTGTGCATATCCCACTTTTCCACTCCTGGAGTGGCCTCCTATTTTGTCTAATGTGGGGTTTTCAATACAATTCCAGTCTCCAATTGCTATGATGTAGTGGGCACCATATTAATATATGGCTCCAATTCCTGGAAGAATTTTTGTCTAACTGTTCCACTGGATGGAGCATAAACATTTATAAACCTTATTACATATCCACAGTATTTCCAATCTATTGTCAAGATTCTCCGTTCTGCATCCCTTTGGATATTACAGAATGACCCAAGGATGGGGGGGGGGCAAGAATAAGAACTCCTACTCCAGCCTGTTAAGTCTTCCAAAGCTCTAATAAGAAAGAAGCGGATATCTGTTAAACTTTTTATATCTTCAGAAGTATGTTTCTTGGAGAAACAAAAACCTGATATTATGGCATAGCATAAATTTGCATATAGTTTTTTGTTTAATTTGCCTATTGAATCCTTGTACATTTAATGAGGCAATGCAGAAAGGAGATGTATGATTATTGAAGTGTCACTGGTAAGTCTTTAACTTCTAAATTTTGGATGAACGCAATCAGGTCTTCAATCTGTGATCTGTGAAGAAGCAATTGTGTAAACTGCTTCTTGTACTGTTTTACCAGTTTTTTACAAGTGCTTTCAACCTTTATTAAGGTCTCTTCAGTGGAAGCCAGACCAAGAAGTGATAGCAAAGTTAAAGTAATGCAGAAGACATATTTTCATATACAAATTGCCGAAAGGTGTCACATCGCATTATTAAATTACTCTGGATTAGAGACAGTTGTTGAAGGTTTTTCCACTTCGTTATACTATAAATTAAAGATACCAAGAAATTATATACTAAGTTCAATCTTTTATTCAAGTGTCAGCAAACAAGTTTGCACCTAAACTATTTTCAGGACTGATGGGATACTAAGGTACGTGACGTGAAGTCATAAGCTTCTATATATGAGTTGCCCCAGTCCTGAAAATAGTTCAAGCACAAACTTGTTTGCTTACATTCCTGGATGGTAACAATGTCAAGTTCTTATCTAATATCCTAGTTTTTAATGTCATATTGCTATTGATGCCATTTGTTCATGCCCCTAATCTTTCTCAGGACTCTCATACTGCAGTCTCTAGTCTTTGGTGAAGTGTTTTATTTCTAACCCAGCTCTCAGATCCATAAGTTAAAATTGGTTTGAACATACTTGTATACAGATAATTTAGTATTTTGACTAATTTCTCTCTTATTCCATATAAATTTATTCAGTTAACTTCCTACCATACTAGCTTTGTTGATATTGTTGTCTATTTCCATATTCAATTTAATATCTTCACTAAAAGTCATGCCTACGTAGCTGGAATCCTTTCTTTTAGGTCTCAAAGGTCGAAAAGTCGAATGTAGAGTTTAGTCATATTAAACTAAAGTTTTACTCAAACACGGTAGTTGTCTCCATAATTTTCAAAAATGTAAGTATCTGAAATGTTTTACTTGTTGTTTAGGTTCTTCATTCACAATGCAGTTGATATTTTAAATGCTTCTGCCTATTTTCATTGTCCCTGTCTTGTTATTCCTGACCTTCATACCATATCTATTATGACAGTTATTCAATTTAGTCAGGGAATTTTGAAGCCTTGTACCAGATTTATTTAAAAGTATAACATCATCTGCATAAAGCAAAGAGCTGACATTAACATCTCCAATTTTGATATGAGGTTTAATATACCACTTTCCTTCATAATGTGGTCCATATAGATAATGAATAACAGAAGGGATAACGTACATCCTTGTCACACACCAGATTTAACATTAAACCATCTTCCTATACTTCCTTCAATTCTAACTGCTGACTTACAACTCAAATAAAAACTAAGAATTGCATGATATAATACCCCAATGACACCATACAACTGTAGTGTTTTGAATAGCTTTTCTTTTGGCACCTTGTCATATGCCTTTTCTAGATCTACAGATCTTTGTTATATTCCATGCTCTCTGAACAATTTTTTGTAAAGTAAAAATCTGTTCCTTACAGCCTCTATTTGATCTGAATCCAGCTTCTTCTTCTTCATCAAGGTTTCTCTTCCACCATCCTTCTCAACTGTTTCTCAAGTAAACATGCATATATCTTACCAGGAACACTCAGTAGAAAAATACCTCTGTAATACTCACATTCAGTTTTATTTCCCTTTTTATATATGGGTACTATGAGAGCTCTACTCCAATCATCTGGAATTCAGACCTCTATCCAGCCATTCCGAACTATGCAATGCAGCCAATATAAGACTTTTATACCTATACTTTTATACTTGAGCATTTCTGGTCGAATATCATCTACTCCAGCTTCATTTCCCCATTTCAACTTTTGATGGCTTTTTCTACTTCAAGTATGGATATGTATTCCTGATTGCATGCCTGGTCAGTTTTTTTTACCACCGTGCTGTCAATGATTGTTTTATTTAGCATTTTTTCGAAGTAATTACTCCATACTTAAAGGATATCTCTAATTCATTTTACAGCACTCTTTCCTCCATTTCTGAACTTCTTTAACAACCTCCAGAATATCTTGCCATCTCCTTGATATTTATTTTCTATGTTCTTACCAAAGTCTTCTCATGACTTTTGTTTAGCTAGTTTTACACAGTGTTTAGCTTTCTTAGATTGTCTCTGTATTCTGTAAGAGGACGAGATGACAACCTCACCACATGCCTCTCTGGCTGAATCAATCGATGTTTTCTTCAGGGCTTGCCACTGAATCTGCAAGGTTTGGTTCCTGTTCTCAAACTCTTATTTTTTACATATATAAATAATGTTTGTGTCTTTTAGTCTACAATTCACATATTGGCTGTTCAACTTTTATTTGCTTTAAAACTTTCAAGCAAGATATAGAAATAAAAATAAGAACAACCATAGCTAAAGATTGCCTTCTGGAAAAATAAAGATCTGCTCCATTAATAATTAAGAAGTTCTGTGGGTATCGAGACAAAGAAAAGACCTATGAGAACATTATTGTGGCCAGTTTTCACATATGGAAGTGAGACCTTGGTATTCAAGAAGAGAGTAAGACAACAGATAATGGCCTTTGAAATGTGGTGCTACAGGAGAGCTCTGAAAATCTCATGGACACCTTATGCGACAAATACAGATGTGCTACAGAGAATGAGAACACAGAGATCTTTATTACAGGAAATGATCCAGAGAAAGAAGAGATTGGTAGGACATGTACTGAGAGGTTCAGCAAGGCCAGAGGATAGTAACAGTTTTAGAAGGATGGGAAAAGGATCAAGAGGTAAAAAACGAAGGACATGGTTTGAAGATATAAGATCATAGACAGGATCACATGGCTATGCAGAAACAAAAAGGAAAGCCACCAACAGAGACTACTGGAAGAACATGGTGCTGCACCTTCTCACTGAGGAAGCTAAATGAAGAGAGAGAGAGACAAAATGTTCTGAGACTATTGAAGAACCTTAGAAATGGAGAAAAGAATACTGTAAAAGGAATCAAAGATGATAAAGGTGACATCAAAACTGAAGATAAAGATATCCTAGATGTCTGTAGTAATTATTTTGAAAGACAGAATGATACTAGAAAAATTTCAAGAGGAATGCAAAGAGGAGTACATATCAATACTTGACATAGAAAAAGCCATCAAAAACTTGAAATGCAGAGGGAAGCTGGAGTAAATGATAATCAACAAGAAATGCTGACTTATGGAGGTATAAAAGTTTTGCAGTGGCTACACTGGATAATTTACAGAAACTATCAGAAGATCGAATTCCCAATGATTGGAGTAGAGTTCTCATACTACTCAATTATAAAAAAAAAAAAGGGAATAAAACTGAATGTGAGAATTATAGAGGAATTGCTCTACCAAGTGTTCCAGGTAAGATTTATGCAAGTCTACTTGAAAGAGATTGAGAAAATTGTGGAAGAGAAACTTGGAGAGAACAACTGGGTTCAGGTCAAATAGACTTGTCAAGATCAGATTTTCACTTTAATACAAATAATTGAAAAATTGTGGGAATATGACAAGAATCTGTAGTTTTGTAGATCTGGAAAAGGCATATCATGAAGTGCCCAGAGAAAAGCCAGGTGAATAAATTTATATAGAATAGTTGAGAAATTAGCCAAAACACCAAACTAGCAATATACAAGAGCTGTTTAAACCAGTTTTAAGTTATGGATCTCAGAGTTGGGCTAGAAATATAGCATTTCATGAAAGATTAGAGATCACAGATATGAGGGTTCCGATAAAAATTAGCGAAGTAAACCAATGGTAAAATTATATTAAAAATGAAGATATTAGAAAGGAACTTGACATTATTAGCATTCAAGAATGTGTCAGCAGTGCTACTCTAAGTTGGTGTGACCACTTAAATAGAATGGGTGAAGAAAGAGACCCAGAGGAAGACCAAAGTCTATGTCAACTGATTTGGTTAGAATTGCCTTAGAATCATGGAATGTTAGATATGACAATATAGGAGTGCTTACAAGTGATGGATTGATTTGGAGAAAAATTGTTGATAGGAGATTAATAATAATGTAAACTTAATCAATTAGCGCTGTCATGATAACCTGAACACCCCTTGGGAGTACATATCAGGAAATAGATAATGATGATATTTGATGCAACAGATTTACTCAGCTACATGATGTAAATGAAGAAATTGAATGACTAGAAGCCTAGAGATACGAAGAAAAAAAAACTATTTATTATTTGAACGCACAACTAATTTTCTCTTCTTAGAAGAATTCATTGGGTCCGTAAGAAAAGAGAAATATAAAAGATACTTTACAAGAGAAAAACGGCTATAAATTAAGTTTTAAACGTATTGCTGACATTTGAAGGCATGATCTTGTTTATGCCAAAGTCGAATAGCTAAAGAGTAATTAATTAATTTCCGTGTGATGGTACAGTAGCCGTGAGTCCCCCTTTTACGGGGTGGTACGGCACCATCTAGTCCCCTCAAATTTTATTCGGGCTCCGGAACCGGCATAGCTGACGAATCAGGTCTATGGCTGGGTCAGTATTCCTGACTGTAATCCATGTGTGTGTTCACTGGACCAGTATGCCTGCTTGCGGGATGAAAAACCGCAGATAAACTGGCAGAAAAAACCCTGCTGTCCACACCAAAGACTGGCTAACTTGGCTATGGCTGAGGAAGATCCTTAAGCTCCTTGTGTCGTCGATGGGAATCGAACCTAGGACACTCCTTCCCCAGGCATATGGTTGCGAAGCGCAAGGCCACTAGGCTAACTGAGCGGACAGCTAAAGAGTGACAAATAGACAATTTATATCTTGGGTTAGTATTAAGATGGACCGGACTGAGGACAATTTTTGTTGAATTCACAATTTTTCTCTTAAGCTCATCATAGCAACTGAAAATGTTTTCTAATTTGTTCAAGATTACTATGTGAGTGATAGAATCTTGATTATTAGGGTGTAGATTCTATCATCATGTAACTCTGTTCCCAATTTGGTACACCTAAAACAAAACGTGACAGCTTAAAGTATCCTGGAGTTTATTCTTTGGTGTAACTACAATGTGTTCTGTTTTGGTCAGACAGAGAAATCCATTAGTTTGCATGGAAGTGCATGTAAGAGACATCACATATGGCAGAACTAGAGTCAGCACACTATCTAATCACATTCTCAATTCTGCTCACCCTAATGATGAAAATTATATCACTCATTCAGTGAAATGGATCAAATCAAAAAACATTTTTAGAGGCTATGATAAGTCTTGAGAGAAGAATTGTGGAATTAATGGAAATTGTACTCAATCATGTTTATCTTAATACTAATCTTAGCTATAACCTATCTGATTGTCACTCTTCAGTTATCCAACAGTGGTATAAAGAAGGTCATGCCTGTGTGAATGTGCCCAACAATACTATGGCATCCAGAATTCTTTCAAATGTCAGCAATATATTTGCTGATATTTGAAAAATGTTTCCAAACACAAGATAAGCCTTGCTATCAGCTGATTATACTGCGCCTTAAAATACATTCATATTCTCTGCAGTCACCACACTCTCAGTCAATGCACTGCAATCATTCACTATTTACCATGCAAATAAACCTGCTTCTCACACCTTCCTTATAAACCTTCAGGGGTAACCCTTGTTCTTCCCCCCCCCCAATCTTACCATTCTGTAAAAAACTCTTCAGTGATAAATTTTTCTTAATATTCAACATTCTGAGGATGAAACCACCTGCGTGTATTGCCTCTAGATGCTTTCAGATATCTCTTTATAGTTTTGAAAACCTGATGAAAATCTGTGAACATGTAGTCCATCTGTGGCCTTATCAAATCCATCCATAATCTACTTCTGTAAGTGAATGTCCTCTGCATCACTACCAGAATTTGATGTGCTGTCATCAGAATTTTAGAAATGCATCCTCTAAATTTCAGGTTCCCATCCACCATAATTACTCCAGATCTCTTATTTCTGAACCTCTTCCAATATATTTCTGCTAACTGTATGGTCTACATCCCATCTTTGTAATCCAAATTTTAGAACCTTACAGTTGCAAACATGAGCAGATAACCCCCCATTCAGTCGATTCAGGGCCTCTTGTAACACCATGTCTGCTTTACTCCTTATAGTTCTTTCCAACCTTGAAGCTGCAAGCAACTAAATATAATCCCACTTTAACCACGACACCTGACACACTGACTTGCCTAAATTTGAAGCCTAATTTAAAGCTGAGTTAGTTTTGTCACCTCCCTTATGAAACAGTACAATCTTGCCTTCCTTCCACTCCTTTGAAACTTGACCCAATATAAGACTCAAACACTGCTTGGAAAGAAGTCAACGGACACCCATGAACAAGGTGCATCGCACTGTGCAATGAGTCAGGTGTTTGTAGCTGGCATAAACTGGAGTAATATGATGCTCCCAAGTCAGTGCATCTGTGTCTGGGTGAAATGGCTGTGAGAGGGGAACTAACGGAGGTTTGAAAGAGGCACTGTGATAGAATGCCATGTAGCAGGCCTATCTGTTTGGCAAATTATTAACAAACTGGACCATCCCAGATCAATAATACCATACTGAGATGGAAAGACCTACCATAATCGCTGAACGTGACTGTAGGGGTATTACGAAGGATAAGGAAGAAAAACTGCCATTCGTTGGCCAAAATGTTGAATGTGGAGTTCCAGGCATTGACTGGACCATGAATCTGTACAAAAACATTCAGAACTAAGGTTCACAACATGGGATTCCATGGTAGGACTGCAATATGCAAGCCCCACATTACCTGAACTGAATACAACATGCAGTGCTGTATTCAGTCGTGCAAAGATATACAGTGGGAGCTGGAAAGCCGTGTTATGGAGCAACGAATCATGCTACAGCCACTACTGAAAAGATGGATTGGTGTAAATGTGGCAGATGTCTGATGAACATCTCTTACTAGAGTACATAACCCCAACTATGAAATTTGGAGGTGGCAGTGTAATGGTATATTCCTATTTTTCCTGGTTTGACCTCAGACTTCTGTTTGTGGTGCCATGAATATTGAACTCAGAGAGGTATCTGAACATTCTGAACAACGCAATGCTTCATACTTTGTGATATTTCTATGGAAATGACCATTGTCTCTTTCAGCAAGCCAATGCACTGTGTCATAAGGCTGCTGCTGCTTCTGTATAATTTGTGGGCATGAATGTCATCACACTTGACTAGCCTCCACAAAGCCCTGACTGATCTCAACCCTATTAAATATCTGCAGGATGAACTGGAGTGTCAGGTGAGGTCATGGGACATCTGCCCCACACAGTCCAGGACCTCATTACACACCTACAGGAAGAATGGTCCAAAATTCCCATTGATCACTATCATACACTTTTGGGAAGTATGGCCCACAGGATTGCTGCAGTCATTGCAATGAAAGGAGGTCCTAAATCTTATTTAGGTGGGTGCCGTGGCTGCATGTTCCTCACACTATGATATCCATTGATTTCTTTCCAAGCAACGTATGTATGTACTACTTTCTTCTGCTGGGTACATATCTAAAGAACTCCATACATTTTTTTTTTGTTTTTTTTTTGGGGGGGGGGCTAACTGCTGCTCAAACTGCAGGTTTACTACCCTTACCAAGCGAGTCATCCTCCTTGGCTGTTTTTTGTACCTCATATAACTGATTATTACCACACATCTTATACTGCCTTCATAATACCTTCTTCCTCCAGATTGGTGATTAACTCTTTGTTCATCGATTTCACACCTACCTTATTTAACCTGATCCTTGGAATACATTAGACATTGCTTATGCTACACAGTTCTTGAATAGAACCAAAGCAGCATAGATCGCCTTTCCACCCAAATTCTCATTAAATGATACAGCTGCAAGCTGTTTTCTGAGCTTTTCATAATCTTCACAGAAGTCCTCGTATGGCTATGAACCACCAAGGCAATCACTTCATTTCCACTCTTGCCATTCTTTGATGAGATGATCAAATCACGGACTCTTGATCGTCGCATGTCCTCTGTTACATACACCCTAGGGAATCTGTCTCTTTCAAAAACTTGAGAAATTAATTTTTCTTATTTCAGGATGGTATCTCATTATCCCAATCTATATTACCAAAATTAAAATCACCCATAATGATCATCCTTTTCCTATTTGCTTAGCTAATCAGGTTTATGGCAGCATCCAACTAAATATTTCATTCTATCCACCTTTATCTCACATCATGCTGCCTTAAAACAACTGCCACTATTTCACCCTTGCATGGTGGTGTCTCCTTTTCTATCATCAACAGCAGTATACCTCTCTTTTTGCATTTTCTATCTTCACAAAAACATCATACCCTTTCATTTCTATTCCTATCATGGTGTTGCCTCATCCAAAACCACGTCCCAGTTATTCCAAAGTTTTTTGGTGAAAAAACTAAGTCAATCAACAATATATAGTTATCCTTATTTCTGATATACTTCTAGTATTTGCATACAAACATAACATCTTGTTTGTTTTGGTTCTATAACAGGTTCCATTGATACCACTTCTGAGACACAGCTCCTCCATGCCTTCACTCAGTCATTCCTCTCTTTCATTTGGGTCTGGAGAGGGTTTTCCAATTCTCTCATTCTCCTCACTCATGCTACTCACTTATTCATTCATAAGCATTTATTTAATTTCTCTTTCCTTGCTTCTTACTTGCTCAGATCCTTTTGTTGTAATCATTTTTTCTCCCTTTAAGAAGCAGCCTCTCCAGATACTGACCTCAAAAACATTCAAATACAATTCATCACTCTTATACATTTCCATTCATATCTCCATTTCATCCCACAAATAAACTGTACTCCTCTTTACCCACTTCCACTAACATACCTCAGCAATACACTGACTACCTTTCCTACTACACCAGTACCTTTTATTTTCCTCAACTTATTGATACATTCATTCTTATGTTCTCTTTGTTTCCAACCAATTCATTCATTTCTACCAATGGAACCTGCTACCAACTAATTTGTTTGCTAACTCCTTGTATCCAACATCTCAATCAGTACTCATTCCACCTGCACAAAAACAAACCTTGTGCCTCCTCTCATTCACCACCTCTAATAAACAAATCTCGATACAATTCCACTGAAGAGTCACACTTTACTTCTTTCCTATAACCATCATCAATTCCAGTCTTCTTCACTCTACCATTATTTATAATTCTCTTCTTTTCACTACATGTCTCTGCTTTCAAATCTTAGGTCACTTTTTGTTATCATTCACTCTCACTATCTTACCATCAGTCATATATGCTTTTTTTCCATCAGCTCCATGCATTATCTTACCATTAATGGCACTCTTTCACCGCAGTCTAGCATGCTTTCTAATCATTAGTCACACTCTTTCTCACAGTCCATGCAGTGTTCCCTACTCTGATTCAAACAAGCCCCATGATCTATTAGCATGTCACACTTCCTTCATATATTCTTCACATACATAAACATCTGTAACATTTCCCCATACATACATACAAGGAGGGTCTGGAAAGTTCTGATAAACACCTAGAACAAAAATGATATTAAAGCAACTGATATAACTGCCAGAAAGAACATACAAGGATATAAGAACAGAAGTTACCTTCATAACTCTGCTACTAGTATGTTCTTTCTTGTGATAGTATCAGTTACTTGAATATCATTTTTGTTCTAGGTGTTTATCAGAACTTTCCAGACCCCCACTCTCATATTACACTCATGACCTATACCATTATTGAAAAATCCACACCATTCATTTTATTTGTCTTTCATGCCAACTTGACAATGGTCTTCCTCACACTTCATTTTGTCTCAAATTACAGAATTTTAAAAAGTCTAAAAAGTTAACTAAACACTGCATACCAATCACAAATATCAAACAGCAAGACTCAATCTAAGAACTACACAATATCCCCACACAATAAAAATAAAATTAACTTATCTTGCTGCAGCCCTTACAAGGATGATCTTCATATACTTGCCACTTGGTGACCAACATTAGCAAGGTTTATCTTGTTTGTGGAAATCACCTGAGGTAAAAAGGTGAAATAAAGAATGGTGAAGCTTTATGTAAAATTTGAATTTCCAAAACTTGGTGATGTAGCAGAGACTTTATTTGAAAATGAAATATGAGAAATGTCATATTACAGAACTTTGAATTTTCTTCAGTAAATAATATAAAAAAAGAAAGTATCTGATTATTTCATGAAAGAAAAGATGACACAGATTTCCTATATATTCTTATCTTTGATGACTGAACTGGAGAAAAATTAGAACAGAAACTATCTATTACACAAACGCTAACATTCAGCACAAATATATATAAAATAATTTCAAGTTCAATTAATTGATTGATGATTTGAATACATATTCTCAAAGCAATACAGAAAATATAAGTAAAAAATGTATAGGTCAAATATCATACTAGCATATGCAAGTGCCATTTTATATTTCGGGAGGGGGGGGGGAATTAGTGATTATATTAGTATTAATTCCAAATTTCCACACTGTATGAAGCCTCATCATAGGAGGTTAAACACTCCCAGACTACAATAGTGAACTTTCTTTGCCTTGGAGCACCTATCACCCACTGTAACAATGGATTCTGCTCATTCACCATGCAAAAAATCTCCTTTTTCACTTTCTTATTTATATTAAACAGCTATCATACATAAGATTTGTTGCAAGAGGTCAAACACTCACAGATCACAATAACTAACTTACCTTGGAGACATTCAGCTCTGAAGCAAACACCTTCTGTAACAATGCATTCCACTCATTTACCATGCAAAACATCTCCCTTTTCACTTCCTTATACAGTTTTCAGGGATGACTTCTCATTCTCCCATAATTGAATTACACCGTGCAAGAATTCTACTGTACCGATCTTATAGTATAGGCTCTTCTTGCCAACTTATGTCTCAATAATAAAACCTCTCCTCCTCCTATTTACCAGTGCTGTGCAGACTACTTTTCCATAATCTGTTCATACTTAACATTTCAGATTCCCGAGATAGTCTGTTATTTGCCTCTGTACTCTCTCCTGTTTTTTTATTTTATGCATTATAGTAGAATTTTCTGGGTAACCCTTAAAATTTTTACAATTTTTCTGCTGAACTTCAGTTCTCTGTCTACCAAGATTCTCAGATCAATCATCTCCTAAAGCAAAGTTCCAACTTCTCTGGTTAAACGGCATAACGTTACACATAGCAACACTGAAATGACATTCCTGTTCTTCAACCCAAAGCACCAGCCTATTCCTATTCAAATCGTTTTGCAACATCATGTCAGAACATCTTGACATTGCTGATGATCCTAAATTAGGAAAAGCAAACAAACAAAAATCTTCTCTCCATCCTTGAAATATATCATTGATATATAAATTAAAAAACAATAATCCCAGAAAAAAACCCAGACCCTCTGGTACCCCACTCATCTTTTTCAGAACACAGCACCTTAATACATAACTTGCTGGCTCCTATCAGTCAACCATCTCAGTAACACAGTTGTCAAATGACTGGCCAATCCCTGTCCCATTCAATGCCTGATGAGGTACAACATGATATACAATAGTTTATAATATGGCATTCAATCAAATGCTTCAGCAAAATCTGGATAAATCACTTTATAAACATCTCCTTTATCCAATATATTACCCTATTTATAAAATGTAACCGAGTTACTAAAGCAAGATCTTCCCCTTTACAAACCCCTGCTGCTCTCATGAAAGATTTCAATTCTCATTATTCCAGGTTTTGTATTCTAACCAGCTGTCTAACATATCCTCTCAATTACATATGATAAATTGGCCTGTAGCTGGACACTGCTCCTTTTGTGTAGTGCTACTATTTTTCCTACTTTCCATTCTTCTGGGACTACATTCTTGAACAACCAGGTCATGGGCACCGCCAGTCCTTCATATTCCCATGATATACACTCATGTTCAAAGAAATCGCATCATCTGCTGTAACTGTTTTTTTGGTAATCAAATTTGAATGCCTAACTGAAAACAGATAACATTTTTATTTTTGAACATGAGTGTATATATCTGGCTCTTTTTTAGTACAAAATGTGACATTATTAGAAAATTACAACAACTTGATAAATTTGCAAATATTTCAGAATGGAGTGGACAGCGATATTGTCACTGGAAAAACAAATACTGGTATCAAAATTTAGTTCAACTACACAGTTTTACTAAATTCAAAGCTACAAATTCACTTTTTTGCTATTTAGTACTTCGTGGATCCTCCTCTTGCCTTTATTTATAGCTTGGCATTGGCAGGGAACTGACAAAATTAATTTCCAGATGGATGGAACTATCAATTCATGATTCCATACCCTTATATAATGGCTTCTTGGAATTCCTGAAATGTTTTTGGCTTTTCTAGTGTATTTCAGTCTCCACTTGGTACCACAAATTCTCAATGAGGTTGAGATCTGCTGTTTTCTGGCCACAGTAGTCACTGAATTGAGTATTCATTGAGCCACTTATTAAACTGCAACAAAAACTAAAGCTTTTTTAAAGTACTAAACTTAATTTGCATGCTATTTTATGAATAATAGCATTATGTACACTTTTTGCCCTATGACAAGGGGCAGAGTCATCCTGAAAGATGCAGTTCATCATTAACGTAATGTGGTCTCTGATAGTAGGCAGCAGCTCTAAAATTTTTTAGTGCACTTGTCCGTGTGTTCACTGAACCTTTTGTAAAATGCAAGTGACCAATACTACGATATGACAGGCAGCCCCAGATCATCTGACTGGCTGAGAATTTGACTGTTGACACCACATAGTCAGCGTTAAATTTTTCACATGATCGTCTTCGAATTGTCTGTCTGTTGTCGACATCCTGCAGGTTAAACTTTTTCTCGTCAGAAAAAAAACACTCTTTTATCACTGATAAAAACAGTGCAAAGTGCATTTGGCATGCTCTTTGCACTATCCACAATTGCTCCTCAAAGTCCCTGCACACAGCAGTTTCTTGCAGTTCTGTTCCATTAGTGTCATACACAGCTTGTGATCTCTTCTTCCCAAAGTGCATATCTTACCCTTGGCAACATTAAACTGGTCACCATTTACCTATGCCCCTGCTAGTCTGTTTCAGTCAGATTACAGGATATCTACATCACCTTCATTCACTATCGCTCCACCAAGATAGAAAACTAGAATAGAAAAACCAACTAGTCACTTGCCTTCTTCTGGACTCAACTTTTCCATAAGCCACTCTTTGATATCTGTCCATTAGTCACTCACCAGTTCCATTTATTCCAATTTATGCAACAGCGCTCTATGTAGAATCGTGTGCATCAAATGGCTTTGCAAAGTCCTGTAGTATCGAGTAGCCATTTCACTTATCCAACTCTCTTGTCCTATATTATATAAAGTAAGCAAATTATTAAAGCAAAACTTAACCTGCACAAAACCATGCTACCCATTACAAAGTATCATATTCTTATCCACTAGCCAGTCCCAAATTCTGTCTTTTACCAATTTCTTCAATACTTCAAAACCAGAACTTCATCATCATCAAATTCCTGACATTTACCCTCAGGGGTGTACAGGATATGATAGTACTACATGAAAAATTTACATCATTACTAACTTCCTACCTACAATTTTCTGCCACATCAATCTGTTACCTGTCAAAGCTACAACATTTTCAGATCTTATATTTCTATCTTCTAAGGCACTTTTTACCATATCAATCCGCCTATATCTTGGTCTTCCTCTGGGTCTTTTTCGTGCCAACCTGGCAGAGAACACTTGTTTGCTAATCTTTCCTCACCCATTCTGACCATACCACCTGAGATTAGCTCTGCTAAGGTGGTATGGTCACTTAAACAGAATGGGTGAGGAAAGATTAGCAAAACAAGTGTTCTCAAGAACTTTTATATATGAATTTGCCTATAATTTGCTACTTCTATCTTGGAGCCAGCTTGGTCAGAGCAGTTGATAATTTTCTTGTACATTCTTGTAAAAGATGGGCCAATATAGTATCTAATCCCATAAATGTGTTCCCATTGAGGTTCTGCAGTATTCCAAGCACCTCCAGTTCTTCAACCTCTATTCTTCCATCGGTCGATGTCACATCCAACATTGCATTATCGCCACCTAGATGGTACACCGTGGGAAAACGATCGCTCGGTAATTCAACTATTTGGTTTACTTCTGTTACCTCCCCATCATCACCAATTTGATGACTAAAGAAGCCTTATGATAAATTCATTTCACCCTATCTGAAAACTTGATCTGCATTAAATTTGGAATAATGTTATTACCCCTACATCTTTTAAGAAAATTTAAACAATTAAGCAGTGAGGCCTCTTTTACCCCTTCCTATTAATGACTCCTTGCAGACTGTTCATATTTAAAAGTTTTTATGACAAAAAAAAAACACTCAAGATTAAATAAGGATTGTTTGTTAGTCATTAATTTGCTAATTAATGACTAACAGAATAGAAGAGAATTAGTTTCGCTCATTTCGCTAATTAAACTTCCACTCAGAAGACTGTACACTTGGAAATCGCCTCAAGATAACCAACATAACATTGTCAGAAATCAAATTGATTATATACTGATAAATAAAAGATTCCACAGTAGTATAAAGGGTGCAAAGACTTATCCTGGAGCAGATATCTCATCAGACCACAATCCCATCGTTGCAGAAGTACGTCTTAGATTAAAATCAGCTAAAAAATCACAAAAGAAGAAAAAGAAAATTGATGTAGAAAAACTGAAAGACCCAAACATAAATAAAAGTGCCAAGACACAGCTTAACCTGCGATTACAACAGATTAACATAGAAGAAAATAAAAGTGTGGAATCTCTTTGAAATAGCTTAAAGAATGCCATCGTAACAACAAGTATTGAAGTAGGTTATGTGAATAATATAAAACAACAGGAATGGATGACAGATGAGATTCTTTCTCTTATTCATACAAGAAGAATGCACAAAAACAAAGACCTAGCCAGGTATACAGAAACACATAACATCATCAAGAAAAAAATAAAAGAAGCCAAGGAAAATTGGATGAAAAATTTATGTACTGAAATTGAACTGCTTCAGAAGAAACATGATAATTTCAATCTGTATAAGAAAATCAACGAAATTTCCGGAAAACTGAGGAAAAAGCAAATAGTGTCTCTAAGAGACGAAAATGGAAAAATAGTTCTAGAAGAAGAGAATAAAGCACAGATTTGGATAAAATATGTAACAGAACTTTTCAATGATACTAGACAGAAGCCTATAAATATAAAAGATAACATTCAAGGACCAGCAATCATGAAATGCGAAATAGAGAATGCTATACGAACAAATAAAACAGGATGTGGCGGTGAATTTGAGCTGTGCAGAAGAAAGTGATTTTTAATCGGTGAATAGTCTGCTTTTTTCCCCGTTTTTCTACGTTTTTGAGTGCTAAATTGTTTCTCTGAATACGAGTGTACTTCAGTGGTTGTTTTTTGGAAGTTAGTTGCTGTCGCGATATAATATATTTTGGTACCGTCGGAATCGAACGCGTAACGGTGGAAGACAAAACGAAGCTAAGTTACTGTATTTAGTTATATTTCATTTTATTTAATTATATTTAGTACTTAAATGTTCTGATGTTTGTACTTTTTTCCCTCTTATTTATTAATTGAATAATTATTAAAGATTATGCTACTCGGCAGTAAGGAATGATGGTGGATTCAGCAGCAGTCGCAAGTGGCGTAACGCCAAGTCCTCCGCCATTTAAGAACTCAATTATTAGCAATATCATAAGGGACTTTGTGGCATGCAGTACTTGCGGCATGTATGCGTCTCGGGAATTACATATGTGGCTTGTTAAAGAGAGTGGAGAGCGTATGTGCGTAAAATGCAGGCAGCTGGAGGAAATAAGTACATTAGATATATCGATATCTGACTTTGTTGCTCCAGGAACGGGGAATGAATGTAGGTAGACAAGTAGTGTGATAGGAGAGAATGAGAAAATAATAGTTGATAGTGTGGAAGGTGTGAGTGACTGTGAAAGTTTAGGAGATGGTTTTGTTTGGGAGAGTGAATTTAGATTAAGAGTGACTGACCTGCAGAGGGAGATAGATGAGTTGAAAGAGGAGGTGGAATGTCTTGTGAATGAGAGCAGAAGTATGAAAGATAAGATTAGGAGAACGGAAGAGATAAATGCAAGGCGAATCAGAGTAGGAGAGAGAGAGAATTTAGGGAGTATGAGTGAGAGGTATGGGGGTGCTAGAAGAGGAGAGAATGGAAACAGTAGAAGAGATGGAATGAGAGAGAGGTATGGGAATGCTAGCAGACGAGAGGATGGAAACAGTAGGAGAGATGGAATGAGAGAGAGATATGGAAGTGCTAGAAGAGGAGAGAATGGAAACGGTAGGAGAGATGGAATGAGAGAGAGGTATGGAAATGCTAGAAGACGAGAGGATGGAAACAGTAGTAGGAGAGACAGAATGAGAGAGGGATATGGAAGTGCTAGAAGTGGAGAAAATGGAAACAGTAGGAGAGAGGGAATGAGAGAGATGTATGGGAGTGCTAGAAGAGGAGAGAATGGAAACAGTAGAAGAGAGAGGTATGGGAATGAAAGAAGAGGAGAGAATGGTAAGAGGTATAATGTATGGTGACTCAATGATCCATGGTGTTCAAGATAGGATGCGTGAGGAGTCTTTGCCAGGAGGAACAATAGAAAGGGTGGCTATGGCAATTAAGAGAGGTGAAAGGGTGGATGAGATGATTGTGATGGTAGGAACGAATGACTTGAGTGGTAATGTAAGTCGGGCAGCGAGAGATATGAGATTTTTGCTTGAGACTGTACGGAAGAAGACAGAGAGAGGACAAATAGTGTGCGTGTTGCCTAGGTATGATAATGATGAGCTGAGCAGAAGAGCGGTGATATTGAATGGCATAATAACGAGAATGTGTGACGAGAGGACTGGTATATGTGGATGCTTGGAGTTCATTTGAGGAAAGAGAGGAATTGTATGCGAGAGACCGTTTACATTTGAATGAGGAAGGACGTAGGCATCTGGAGAGATTGCTGTTCTGAACGAGTCAGTGTGTCCCAGGGAGGATGATAACAGGGGTGGCCTCTTGTGGGAATGGATACTTGGGAGAAGGGAGACAATGTCAGGTAACACTGAGCACAGTGGAGTCTAGAAGGGATAATGCTGGGTATAGAAACAATGACATTTATATGCTTTATACTAATGCCAGGAGTATTCGGAATAAGGGAGAGGAATTGGTGGTGCAGAAAGCATCAGCCTGGCCAAAAATTATTGCGATCATTGAGATTGACAGAAGGGGATATAACAACAAGAATAGAAGTCGCTGGGTATAGCATTTTTCGTCAGGATAGGAGGGGAAAGCGTGGTGGTGGGGTACTGCTTATGATAAGTGATGACCTATGTCCTCTAAGAGTGGAGAATTTGGAAGGAAGTGAGACAAATGATTTTTAGAGCATAATGCTGGGTATAGAAACAATGACATTTATATGCTTTATACTAATGCCAGGAGTATTCGGAATAAGGGAGAGGAATTGGTGGTGCAGAAAGCATCAGCCTGGCCAAAAATTATTGCGATCACTGAGATTGACAGAAGGGGATATAACAACAAGAATAGAAGTCGCTGGGTATAGCATTTTTCGTCAGGATAGGAGGGGAAAGCGTGGTGGTGGGGTACTGCTTATGATAAGTGATGACCTATGTCCTCTAAGAGTGGAGAATTTGGAAGGAAGTGAGACAAATGATTTTTAGAGCATATGGTGTGAGGTAGAGGTAGGCAAGACAGGATATTTAGTGGGGTGTTGCTACAGACCCAGGAGCACAGAGGATGGGGACCAGGAGATGTTTAGACAGCTAAGTTTGGCAAGTGCAAGAAGAATGATTGTTATGGGAGATTTTAACTTCAGTAGTATAAATTGGAGAGAGGAAGATGCATGTAGCAATAGGGGAATGGAATTTCTAGAATTCTTGAGGGACAAATGTCTTAGGCAACATGTAACAGAGGGAACAAGAGGTTCAAAAGTTTTGGATTTCGTTATAGCATCAGAAGAGTTGATAATAACTGAGTTGACGTCTCTCCCACCAGTTGGAGAGAGTGACTATATGGTGTTGACTTGGAAAATGAATAGACATGCAGGAGTATCAAAGAGACGGGAACTTATGTGGAATTATAAGGCCGGGATATCACTAGTGCATGGGAAATTGTGAAAGAATATTTGTTATCAGCAAAGGTAAGTTGTATACCACGAGTGAAGAAGAGGACGCAATTTGGAGTAAAGTGGATGACAAACAATATTAAACAGGAATTGCATGCGAAAAAGAGGCTATGGAAGAGATATAAGGAGACAGGTGAAGAGATGCATGAGGAATATAAGACAGGCCATAAGAGTGACTAGTGTGGTAAGGAAAGCGAAACCGGAATATGAGAGGAGATTGGCCCTAAGATCCAAAGAAAATCCTAGGGAATTTTTTAGCTATGTGGCCAGTAGGAGGAGAAATGACTGTGGAAGAATGATATTGTGGGATAAAAATGGGAATACAATGACTGATGCAGAGGACATAGTGGAATTGTTCAATGAACACTTTATTGGAGTATTTCATCCTAGAGGAGTCAGTTTTAATGCTAGAGGGATAGGACTGGTTTGAGGTCTGGAGGTACAGGAGGAGAGTGTGTTTCAGATACTGAGTACTCTGGATGTCAGTAAAGCTGTGGGACTGGATGGTATTTCACCACAAGTCTTGAGAGAATGTGCTAGGGAATTGACAATGCCTTTAACGTGGCTTTTCAAGGAAAGTCTGGCTTTGGCAAAGGTGCCCAGGGAATGGAAGGAAGGTAAGATAGTGCCATTGCATAAGGGTGGTAACAGACTGGAAGTGTCTAATTATAGGCCAGTCTGTGTGTCATCAGTAGTTGTTAAGATCTTGGAGCAAGTAGTGAGGGATCGTATACAGCATTGGGCAGATGAGGGTAATGTTATCTGTGAGAATCAACATGGATTTGTGAAAGGACGCTCTTGTTTTAGCAATATGCTAGCCTTTTATAATAAAGTTACAAGAACATTAGATGAGGGAAAGGCATATACTGCAATTTTCTTAGACTTGGCGAAGGCATTTGACAGGGTGCCACATGATAAGCTGATATTTAAGTTGCAGCACATGGGTCTGGATGTCAGATTGGTCAACTGGATTCAGGATTGGCTGTCTGATAGGTATCAGAGAGTTGTGTATGGTGGAGCAGTTTCCAGGAGGCAGAGGGTTACAAGTGGGGTCACACAGGGCTCAGTACTAGGACCTATATTGTTTAACCTTTATATCAATGACATAGCCAGTGGATTGCAGGGGGATATTCAGTTGTTTGCAGATGATGCAAAGCTGGGAAGGATTATTAGTAATAGTGCAGATGTGGTAGCCCTGCAAGAGGATTTAAATAAGCTAGATAGATGGGCAAATGAATGGGGGTGTCAGTTTAATGCAGCAAAATGTAAGGTCTTGAGGTTTGGGAAACATCGATGGGATGCTGCATACTCTATGGGAGGAGTTATACTGGAGGAAGTAGGGGAGACAAGAGATCTGGGGTTGATGATTGATAGAAACCTGAAGTTTAGGGGACATATTGCAAAGGTGGTGAAGGTAACACAGAGGATTGCTGCTATTATGAGAAGGACACTGACCTGCAGAGATAAGAGGGTTATCATTCCGTTGTATAAGTCTCTGATCAGACCACACTTGGACTATTGTTCTCAGATTTGGTCCCCAGGATTTGAAGGGGATAAATTAACTGTGGAAAGGATACAAAGACGGATGACAAAGATGGTTTCAGGACTGTACAAGGATAGTTATGAGGATCGGCTGAGAGAATGTGGACTGCAGAGTTTAGTGGATAGAAGAAGGAGAGGTGATATGAGTGAGACTTTTAAACTGTTGAGAGGTGGTTACAGGGTTGACACTGGGGAGTTCAGCAAGCAAAAGAACTGGGGAGTTCTTTCGCTTGGTTGAACAGTGGGAAGGAGTGATGACAAGAGGCCATCCCTAGAAGTTACGAAAGGAAACTGTGAGCAAGAGGGTAAGGAGTGGTTTCTTTGTGTGGAGGGTGGTTGAGCCGTGGAATGCATTGCCTGATGGAGTGGTGGGAGCGAGAACGGTCAGTGAGTTTAAAGAGTGGTATGATAGACTTTGTGTTTCTCAGGGGGGGGGGGACCTCCCCTCGATGAGTCTTGACAGACTTTATGTCTTAGGAAGGACCTCCCTCGATGACTCTTTTGACTCCTTGGAGGCCTGAATAATAATAATAATAATAAAAAAGCTAGTAGACCGGTGTGCAAGCAGAATTTTTAAAATTAATAGAACCAGATAACATCAAACTTCTTGAAAAACTATTTAATAAAATATATGAAAGTGATGAATTTCCATCAGATTGGCTCAAATCTACATTTATAACTGTCCCAAAGAAACCCAAAGCGAATTCCTGTGGTGACTTCTGACTTATTAGTCTAATGAGCCAAACATTAAAAATATTTTTGAAAGTAATTCAGAATCGCATTTATAGAAAAAGTGAAGAAACTCTAAGTGAAATACAATTCGGCTTTCGGAATGGTTTTGGTACTAGAGAGGCCCTTTTCTGTACCCAAATATTGATACAAAAATGCATAGAAACACAGAAATCTGTCTTTATGTGTTTCATAGATTTTGAAAAAGCATTCGAAAAAATCAGACACACTAACTTAATAGAAGTCCTTCAACAAATAATTCTAGATGAACAAGACATAAGACTAATAACAAATCTGTATTGGAATCAGTCAGCTACCGTTCAATTAGACAACATTACCACCAGTGATATTAACATCAAAAGAGGAGTGAGACAAGGATGTGTGCTCTCACCACTCCTGTTCAACATATATGCAGAGGTAATCTTTAAAAAAGCATTGGAAGAATATCCAGAGGGAATCGCAATAAATGGAAAGATTGTTAACAACCTACGATATGCAGATGACACCATGCTAATTGCAGATAATATTATGGATCTCCAAAAACCCATTGACAGAGTATACATAGAAAGCCAAAGAATGGGAATAAATATAAACATCAACAAGACAAAATACATGATCATCAGCAAACATCCAGCCTCATCAATGAAACTGACACTCAATGGGAAAAATATTGATCAAGTGTCAAGATATAAATATCTTGGTTGCTGGCTTAATGAACGGTGGGATCCAGAAATAGATATAAAGACAAGGATTGAAGTTGCACGGCAGTCCTTCATGAAAATGAGAACACCATTCTGCAATAAAGACCTAAACATGGAAGTCGGATGCTGAATGCTGAAATGCTACGTGTGGTCTATTCTGCTCTTTGAAGTTGAAACATGGACATTGAAGGCGACAATCATCAAGAAAATCGAAGCCTTTGAGATGTGGCTATACAGAAGAATGCCAAAGATATCATGGACAGAAAAAATTACCAATGAAGATGTCTTAAAATCCATTGGCAAAGCTAAACATCTTGTACAAATAATCAAGAAACGAAAAACATCATATCTTGGCCACATCATGAGAAACAGCAAATACCAACTTCTATAAACTATTTTGGTAGGAAGAATTGATGGCAAAGGAACTAGAGGAAGAAATAGAATATCATGGTTTGACAACATCAAGATGTGGACAGGAAAGAGCGGTGCACAACTGCTCAGATTAGCACAAGAGCGTAATTTGTTCGCCAAGATGGTCGCTGACCTTCAATAGAAGATAGCACAATAATAAGAAGTTTTGCTCACACAAAACTGGTGCTTCTTCAAAATTAATAATAAGACAAAAACAAACAGATAATAACAAACAATAAAGAGCGAAGAGGCTATTTTTTCCGACAGCGTAAATTAAGTTAAGGGGATAATAAATCCCTCATTATTTTATTTTAAAGCCGGATACGAAACTCGGAGATCGAAGTCCATCGAATTCTAAGAGTTTCATGCCGAAGAACTATCGGCGAGTCCAGGTGTAAGTGATCACCTGGGTAGTACAACACTTGGGCAACTCGCTGCAAAGGTGGAGCAAGCTCTGTCATTATCCTTAATATTTTCTCATAATGTAAAACGCAGCTCCTAGGAGATGTATTACTGTTTTACATTATAAGGAGAGGTCACTACCCAGACCGGTTTCGACCTTTATTGAGGTCTCATCAGTGAGTAGGTAGACCCGGAATACCAAGGTTTAAGTGAACCGAACTTGCATATACCCCCACTATATGGGTACACTGCTCTGACAATTCGTTAGTGGGGGTATATGTAAGTTTGGTTCACTTAAACCTTGGTATTCCAGGTCTACCTACTCATTGATGAGACCTCAATAAAGGTCGAAACCAGTCTGGGTAGTGACCTCTCCTCATAATGTAAAACAGTAATACATCTCCTAGGAGCTGCGTTTTACATTATGAGAAAATATTAAGGATAATGACAGAGCTTGCTCCACCTTTGCAGCGAGTTGCCCAAGTGTTGTACTACCCAAGTGATCACTTACACCTGGAATCGCCGATAGTTCTTCGGCATGAAACTCTTAGAATTCGATGGACTTCGATCTCCGAGTTTCGTATCCGGCTTTAAAATAAAATAATGAGGGATTTATTATCCCCTTAACTTAAGATAATAACAAATTTGTCCAAATGCTGAAAAATCATTACAAAAGAAAATTAAATTCATCCTAAACACAAATGTAAAGTTGTGTGCCATGGGCTAGCTATCATCAGGTAAAGATGAAGATAATTTTTGGCAAAACTTAAATCCAAGATGTTGGAAAGGTATCTTTACTATAATTCTGTTTCATTCTTTTCTTATATGATTCCAACCCTGGAAAGGTTATTAGTAAACCTATTGTACATTTAGACTGGAGGGTAAGCCAACTTTTGATGGCTCTTTCTACTTCAAGTATGGATATGTATTCCTGATTGCATGCCTGGTCAGAGATTTTTATCATTGTGCTGTTATCACTGATAGTTTCATTTAGGAATTTCTCAAAGTAATTACTCCATACTTCAAGGATATCTTTTTCTCCAGTTTTCATATGACCTTTATCATCTCTAATTCCTTTTACAGCACTCTTTCCTCCATTTCTGAGCTTCTTCAACAATCTCCAGGAATACCTTGCCATCTTCTTGATATTTATTTTCCATGTTCTTACCGAAGTCTTCCCATGACTTTTGTTTAGGTTGTTTTATACAGTGTTTAGCTTTCTTACATTTTTCTCTGTATTCTCTAAGAGCACAAGCTGACTTATTTGCCAGGAACGTTTTATATGCTTTTTTTCTTTTCCTGAAATGCCTCTTTAACTTCCTGTGTCCACCATGGAGTTCTGATTTTTCTATCCTTGCATATAACCTCACCATATGCCTCTCTGGCTGAATCGATCATGGTTTTCTTCAAGGCTTGCCACTGAATCTCCAAGGTTTGGTTCCTGTTCTCAAAATCTTTAATTTTTTTTTCAATAAGCTTTGTGTATTTTAGTCTACACTTCACATCTGAGAGTTGCTCAACTTTTATTCGCTTTAAAACTTTCTCACATGTTATTCTTTTCAATATGAAATTCAGTTTTATCCTGCTCAAGACTAAAATAGTGATCACTTCCAATTTCAAATCCTCTGTACACTCTGGTGTCCTGCACCAGGGAGAAAACATTACTATCAACAATAACGTAGTCAATGAGACTTTTTTTATTCCTTGCCTCTTTTCTCCATGTGAATTTGTGCACATTTTTATGTTGGAACATGGTGTTAGTAATAACCAGTCCATGTCCTGAGCAGAAATCCAACAAGTATCTGACATTATTATTAGCTTTGCTCTTTTCTCCAAATTTTCCCAAAATATTTTTGTATGTCTGACAATCATTCCCTACTCTGCTATTTAGATCCCCAACAAGGACCAACTTTTCATTTTTATTGTGTCAGTTGCTTTCTCTAATGCGTAATCAAAAAAATTCTGCCACGTCTACCTTAGCAGACCCTTCTGTAGGATCATAGGCACAAATATGTCTCATTGTCCAGTTCCCCATTCTGATATTTGCCCACATCACTCTACTTGAAATTGCCTGCCATTCAAGAAGATTAGTGTTGACTACTATGGCTAGTATTTAGTTGGATACTAATACCAACTAAATGACAAATGTTATATGTCACTGCCTGAATATAACGTTTTGTATTTATTGCACAGAAAGATCTCACCGGTTTTTGTCTCATTTGTTTCAGTCACCCCTATTATGTCGATCTGTACTTATCCAATTCCTCAGCTAGCTCCATTTCTTTGTCATTCAGTCTTCTTATGTTGATAGTACTGATCTTGAACTCTGGTGATATTGAATTGAGGTGTTTTAGGGTTTGTTGCAGTAGCTGACTTTGCTGTTTGCCATGGTTCCTGGCAAAAACAATGGGGGGGGGGGGTTTAACAGGGTGAAACTCCAGTCGGCATGAAATTCTGTCATGTTGTACCGTCACTCAATACTGTCGTTTAAACCAATAAGAATACAATTTGGTCAGCTAAATCTCAAATTGCCATTTGAGATTTAGCCTCCAGATAGATACCTAACAGGGTGCACCACGAGAAGGTGAGGATTGGACATTAGGTCAGAAGCCCTGGTCGGTTCTCCGCATTCCTTCGAAGGCTATGTGGAGGTATCCTCTGAGTTATATAGCTGTGACCCTTAAGTACCCCCCCCCAAAAAAAAAAAATTCCACCCATTGTATTAATAAACTACAGGCTAATGAACTTCCATGGATGGGAGTCACAAGGAAAAGTGAAGTGAGAGTAAGAATATAATTTGGTTGGCTAAATCTCAAATGGCCAGCCCATTCTTGTTCAGCATCCAGATAGATACCTAACAGGGTGCACGATGAGATGAGGAGGATTGGACATTAGGTCAGAAGCCCTGGTTGGTTCTCCGCATTTCCTTTAAAGGCTATGTGGAGGTATCCTCTCAGTTATACAGCTGTGTGACCCTTAAGCACCCCCCTCCCCCAAAAAAAAAATTCCACCCATTCAGGGGCGAATGCTGGTCTTGAAATTCACACTTGCTCTTGTTATCATTCAGGGAATGAGGGGTGTGATTGAAGTCTGATTAGTGGAATAATAAATTACTGACCATTTAAAACTATTAACAGGTAACCCTCGTATAAGATGGATGTTAGCTTCTGCAGAAATGCCACATTATATAAATCGAGTTATGCGAATCTCAGTTCACATAGAAAAAGTAGGGTTATGTTCCGAAATTTTTTTTTTTTTTTTTTAAATTATATAAACGACGACATATCCAACAAAATTTTTTTTTTTTATTTAATTCGGGTAATAAGTTAAGAAAACATAAACTATGAAACAAATACATAGTATAAAAGTATAAAAATTACAAATTGTACTTAAACTTAATTGCACATAATGCATAAATGTTTCAGGCAAAATAAAATAGTGCATATTTTAATCTTTCATAGCACGAGGATTTGAGGATTGGTTAATAATAAACACTGGTGTTGTCATGTGATCACCTGATGCATTACTGCAAAACAGTAGAGTAATTCTATCTTTGGAAACTTTGAATCCAGGAGCTGATCTTTCATTTTTCGAAATATAGGTGCGTTTTTGCACTTTTTTCCAATATAACCCAGATTCATTTGCATTGAACCTGATCTGCACTATAAATGTTTATAAACTTTGAGAGATTTTCGTTTAATAAGATTTCCATCCATAGGAATTTTCTTTTGAGGTGCAATTTTCTATCGAAATCATTAGAGATTTCTCCATTTTTCCATTAGAATATCGCGTACACGAGCAATGTGCTTTGCACTTATTGTTGACTCAGCAATAAACACTTTCTCGGATTTTATGTTCATTTTGTTTGATTATTCGAATTGTTGATTCATTTAAATTCAAAGTCCCTGCAAAAACTCCTGGTTTTTCTCCATTTTTCAACCGATCCAAGATTTTGAATATTTTTCTTCGAGAGAAATTAATTTTGTTTTCAATGTTGGTTTTTCCCTTTCATTGCAGTTTGTGGATATTACTATAAAAATAATTTTTTATACAAAAAAGCAAGCATTACATATTGTATGTAACTCACCAGAAAATAAAGTGCTCAGCTTGAGATGAACACACTTATGATTTTTAATGCACTTTCTTGGGAAACGACGACAATTTTCAACAATAAACGTTTTATACGGTAAACAATTGAGGTACATGCATGCTAAAGGGTATTTCCCCTAATATAAATTCCCTACTTATAATTACATGTCGGATACAGGCAGACACAAATTTAACAAAGATAAAATTTGATTTTTAAGTCACGCAGTGAAAAACATATGAAAAGATAAAGGGTTACTACAATTTGTAGACTGTGTTTTTATCAGAACCTTGTTGTATAAGTACCGCGTTCAACAAGAGTTACTACAAAAGATATATTTCGGTGATTACACCACATTTTTTTATTATTCAGTTATACAAAATACTGAAATAATAGTTCCCAACAAGTTTCGTAAATCGTAGTATTTACATCTTTAGGGGGTTATACGAAACTTGTCGGGAACTATTATTTTGTATAACTGAATAATAAAAAATGTGGTGTAATCACCGAAATATATCTTTTGAACCAATTAGCCACAGAAGTCTGCGCCTGCAAGGGTTACTACAATTTTAGACTGCACTGTATAAGTACTGCGTTACACGAGGGTTACCTGTATTTAGAAATTATGTACATTTAATCATACAAATACAACATTTCTTTCACAAATGATATTCTATCTTTATCAATTTAGCTACTTGAATACAAATTCTACCCTACAGTTCTTCTTTATGAAGTGGTCAATAATATCGTCATAAAAAGTTTGTTGTAACTTAATTTTCCCAAGCAACACGCACACTTGTAAAGGCTGGCTGAAGCTCACTGGCTAGAGCTACTTTGACTGCGTACGGCCCGTGTTTAAGCAACAGGGTGAGATGACGTGGAGGGAGCGGAAATGGCTATGCACGTGCATGAAATCACATGCTGAAGCAAGGACCTGGATGCTCCCACAACTGAGCAAGCCAAGGTAGCTTGACTAGCGTCGGCTTCGATACACAATGTAAAGTTCAGTTATTGCCGCACAAGCTTAAAACGTCTTCTATCTACAAAAATAAAAGCCTAAATGGAATGCTTATAAATGCATGCATTTCTTCTTATTGTGCTATCTTCTATCGAAGGTCAGCGACCATCGTGGCGAACAAACTGCGCTCTTGTGCTAATCTGAGCAGTTAATGCATTTATTAACAAATAAATATTACTTCTTTCTCAATTAATGAGCTTGCGCAGTAAGCACAGCAAGCATGGAGAATTTGCCAACAAAAAAAGTGGCGAACAAACTGCGCTCTTGTGCTAATCTGAGCAGTTAATGCATTTATTAACAAATAAATATTACTTCTTTCTCAATTAATGAGCTTGCGCAGTAAGCACAGCAAGCATGGAGAATTTGCCACTGCACCCATTATATTAATAAACTACAGGCTAATGAACTTCCATGGATGGGAGTCACAAAAGGAAAAGTGAAGTGAGAGTAAGAATATAATTTGGTCAACTATATCTCAAATTGCCAGCCCATCCTTGTTCAGTATCCAGGTAGATACCTAATAGGGTGCATGACGAGAAGATGAGGATTGGATATTAGGTCAGAAGCCCCAGTTGGTTCTCTGCATTTTCCTTTAAAGGCTATGTGGAGGTATCCTCTCAGTTATACAGCTGTGACCCTTAAGCCCCCCCCCCCCCCAAAATTCCAGCCATTGTATTAATAAACTATAGGCTAATGAACTTCCATGGATGAGAGTCACAAAAGGAAAAGTGAAGCGAGATTTTTTCTTTAGCAGAAGTAAGATAACCACAATAGGGTAATATGATATTTACTAGGTTGTCATATTCTACTGGATAATGATATTGAAATAAGTATTTAAGACAGAAGTTAAGTTAATCCTCTCAGCTAAGACACTTTAAAGCTTGGATCATAAATGAAATGAGGAATGTTATATTAAGATTATATGATGATGATCAGAGACCTCCAGGGTGACAAGAGACTCGTGATGGAAGGTTATATATCACCACACCATCTGTCATACCTTCACTTCAACTCTTTCACACTAGATGCACTCGCTACTTAACAGGAAAATTGTTCCACTCAGTCAATGCCCTGTGAGACAAAAATATGGGTCACACTCCTTTGTTAAGAGCACACAAGGTTAACTTCTATGGATGTTCTCTTGTCCTCTTCCCAACTTCGATATAACAAAAAAATTTCATCAGTTGAAATCTATAACACCCTTTTAGAAGTTTATAGACCTCTATCATATCCCCCCCCCTCCTGTTTACCAGTGTCTGCAGTCCACATGACTCAATCATAATCTGTATCCCATAATCCCAATATCTTCACTGTAATTCTTCATTGCACCCTCTCCAATAACTCCATCCTCTCAAAACCCAAGAGATCAAATGTGTGCACAGTATTCCAGTTACGGCAACAATTTCAAGGCCTTGTAAAGAGGGAAAATAACTTTCTCATCCTTGAATGTCAATATTCATTTCAGTATCAAAATAATAATCTCAGTTATATTTGCAGTTTTCGCTATGTGACCTTGGAACATTAACTCCACAATTCCTGGTCTCATAAGTCTCCAAGCATAATCCCCAGATACAACATACCATTGGAAATCCCATTACACTAAAGTGCATTAGTTTTTACTTACTAACACTGAATTGACAGTCATTATAATTTTCCCCACTGATCCAGATTATTCAAATCACCTACCTACCTATCTTTGCATCATCAACAAACAACTGAACATCTCCCGTGAAATCTTTCCCAATATCTGTCAGCAACCTGTTCAAGTCAATGGTTTATATTAAATCTCATATACTCCAGTTTATGCAACAACTTTTCACATAGTATCCCATCAAATGTCTTAGAAAAGTACAACAGTATCATAGTGCATTCATACCCATTGTCGAACTCAGTCATAACATTATTATAAAATATAAGCAAACTACTCAGACATGATCTTCCTTATAAACCCATGCTGTTCCTTGCAAAGTATAGCTTGTCTGCCAACTCATTTCTGTAAGCAAGTCTTAGCAATTCTTTAAAATCCTCACAGTCACTCCAGAGATACTGATAGGTGGATAGTTAATTCATTAATTTTTGCACCACCCTTGTACAACAGGGCTACTGAGATCTTTCTGAGCTGAATATTGCTTCAGCATATGTGCTAACATCCCTTCTGTCTGCATTGGTTGAATTCTTATCCAGAATACAATCTACCTATAAAAATTCCAGATAACCTTCTCTACTCTCCTAATACCAATGACCTGTTTTTTAACCAGTTCTTCTTCCAGATAATTGTAGAGATCACCTCTCATCTCAGTAAGTCAGATCGTAATGTCATGCAATCTTCCTCTCACACAAAATGCCCTCCCTACAGCCACTCCCAGTTTCATGTCCTTTAGCACTAAAAAGTCTCCAAGCGGTACAACTTGTGGAACTTCTACTCTTCCTTTCCATAGTCTGACTATTGCTTCTACTCTCCTAACCCAAACATGTTCTCTGAATGAGTCACTGAAATTATACTCACCGACATGGAAGCCTTTATCCCCTTCATACTCCAAATTCTTATCCACTTTCCAAGATCTATTTCAACAGAAGAGATGTATGAAAGCAATTCAAGACAAAAAAAAAAAAAAAAACAGCTCATTGCAGGAGGCTTGCAACAGCTTCATACTCAGCTGATGCTGAAGCACATAACAAATGCAAAACTATTAGCAAATCCAAATCTGATTTCATAAAGGACAATAAGAGGTAGATTAACTTCTTCACCTAGTGTGAGATCACCATCTCACTTATTGGAGGCCTGAAGTGGCTTGAAAAAGTTCCACGTTTGGTCTCTAGAGCAGGATTTCCAGATTAGATAAAGCTGAATTTAAAAAACTCTTAGCCCATGACACTAATGTAGTAGGTTTACAACCTTGCATGGGTGGGAGTCACATAAAAAAGAACAAAAAAACTCACTTCCTATCCAAATGGAAACTGTGCCTCCTGTGGACACTGAATGCAACTTATCATCTGCACTTTCAGCTCTCTCTCATCCAAATGGCACCACTATCACAGCACCTAAAGACAAAGTTAATTGACTGTCATTGCTTTTTTCCTCCAATTCCTGCATAAAAGACCAAGGCAAATCACTATCCACCATAACATCAACACAACACCATGTGCTTCCTGTGTTTCTTTTTGGCACACACACACACACACAAAAAAAAAAAAAAAAAAAAAAGAACAAAAAAACTCACTTCCTATCCAAATGGAAACTGTGCCTCCTGTGGACACTGAATGCAACTTATCATCTGCACTTTCAGCTCTCTCTCATCCAAATGGCACCACTATCACAGCACCTAAAGACAAAGTTAATTGACTGTCATTGCTTTTTTCCTCCAATTCCTGCATAAAAGACCAAGGCAAATCACTATCCACCATAACATCAACACAACACCATGTGCTTCCTGTGTTTCTTTTTGGCACACACACACACACACACACAAAAAAAAAAAAAAAAAAAAAAAAAAAAAAAAAAAGACAGAAGAATACCAAACAACTCAGACACTAAAAGGACTTCTGGTCCTGATGGCTACCATAATGTACTAAAACAACATGATCCAGAGCTCACACTTAACCCAACACATGGAAGCAAGCATATTTTGACTTATTCAAAAATAGGAAAATAAACGTCTGCCATCCAACTATTGCCTAACAATGGTGAAATTCGCTGACAGTCAATTTCTCCACTACCTAGAGGCTCAAATGTTCATCAGTGGCCAGATGTATGAATTCAAACAATCTAGATCCTACCATTTCTTAGCATCACCAATCACTGGATTGATGATGCTAAGAGATGGTGAATATTGCAATGCTTAGAATGTTTCTATGTTGCATTACTTAGAATGTTGCAATGCTTACCATCACCAATCCAGCGATCGGTGATGCTAAGCATTGCAACATTCTAAGTAATGCAACATAGAAACATTTTTGCAGAAATATGCCGCCGCTCTTGACATTTCCAAAAATTCTGACTATTTATTATCGAGGCTTGCTAAAGAAAATTGACTTCCTTCAGTATATGCTGCCTGGAAAGAAGTCAATGTGCACCCCCATCATGTCATGTCATGATGAGTGGTGTTTGTAGCCAGCATAAATTGGAGGAACATGATGTTCCCAAGCCAGTGCAGCCAATCTGGATGAAATGGATGCGAGAAAGGAAATGAAGGAGTTTGAAAGAGGCATTATGATAGGATGCCATGTTGCAGGCCTATCTGTTCAGCAAATTGGGCCATCCCAGATCAACAACCCGTAGTGCCATACTGAAATGAAGTGGAGGGAGTCAAACTGCAAGTACTACCTGCAGTGGATGACCCAAATAAAACATGACTGTAGGGTTCTACACAGGATAGTACATTAACATCCACTATTGACTGGAACATGAGTCTGAACAAAAACATTCAGAACGAAGGCTCCCAACATGGGTTCCCATGGTAGGACCACAATAAGCAAGGCCCAGATTACCCGAACCAACATGCAGCATCATGCTCAGTGGCGCAAGAGCATGTACAGTGGGACATGGAAGTTTGAAGAGCTGTGTTATGGGACAATAAATCATGCTACACTATCTATCGAGCAGATGGATGGGTGTGGCTGATACATAGTGAACGTCTCTTACCAGAGTGTGTAACCCAAACTACGAAATTTGCAGGTGGCGGTGTGATGATATGGTCCAGCTTTTCCTGGTTTGGCCTCAGACTTCTGTTCGTGGTGCCATGAACGGCGAACTCCGAGCGGTATCTGAATATTCTGCAATGCAATGCTTCCTACTTTCTCGTGTTTCTACGGAACTGCCCATTGTCTCTTTCAGCAAGACAATGCACTCCAGCATAAGGCTGCTACTGTAGCTGCATGGTCTGTGGACATGAACACCACTAAAACTTTAGTGGCTTGCACAGAACCCTGATTTCAACCCTATTGAATATCTGTGGGATGAACTGGAGCAGGGTGAGGTCAAGGAATGTTTGCCCCATAACAGTCCAGGACCTTATTACATGCTTAAGGAAGAATGGTCCAGAATTCCCATTTGCTATCGTATACTTGTGGAAAGTATGTCCCATAAGATTGCCGCAGTCATTGCAGCAAAAGGAGGACCTACATCTTATTAATGTAGGTACCATGGCTTTTATTCCTCACACTATGGTGTCCGTTGACTTCTTTACAAGCAGGGTATCTGCCATTCTCTATAACTGGATAGCCAATATTCTTTCTGGTCAATCACTCAATGTCATTGGGAATGGTAACCACTCTTCAAGCTTTGCCACCAATTCAAGAGTACTACCTCAGGACTCAGCTCTACTGCCTACACTCTCCTATATATAAATGACCTACTCTCTATCATTACTAATCCCATCCAGAGTTTTGCACACACTCCATTCATTGTATTCTTTTGACAAACCAAGCAGTGTTCAAATTTGTCACGCTTCAAGATCACCTACAAGCAATATCTTAAACACTGATCTTCATACCACCCTTCAATGATAATGTGGTCACCTTCACTGACACCAAAATGCAGTCTTACTTTTTCTCTCACAAAAGGGACATCAGCTTACATTTCCTTATGCTCAGTAATGCACAAATCACAAGACAGGTTCAAATCTCTCTTTCCTTGGACTAACATTTACCTCCAGCTTATCCTGTTATTATAAACATATCACATCAACAGCTATCTTCACCTCTAAAAACCAAGACATCCTCTTCCACTCAAAGTGTTATTTTTCATCATTCCAATTACTTATGCTATACAAATCTCAAATTCTCCAAACCTTAGAAGACTGCTCACATGTTTAGGGTGATGCACCTAAAACCTCCCTAAAAATTCTTGATTCTGTCCAGAAGCTAGAAATTCAACTCATAGATGATCTCTCTCTTTCTCACATACTTGTTTCAACCTCTAACAGATGCAGTTTCATCTCTGTCCCTTCTACATACATTTGCATGGTCAGTGCTCCAGGGAACTGGCAGCCATCTTTCCTCTGCTTCTTGCTGGGCCTGCTAAAACAAAAGCACCAGCTGACCTGATCCTGCTTCTCCACTTCCACATTAATTCTGTCTACCTCTGTCTTCTGGAAGAACTTTTCTCATAATGTATCTCCCAACAATTACAATCTCTAGCTGTTCAAGAAAAATGTCCACAGATTTTTTTTCCTCAAACCTTGCTTGCAGCCCTACACACAGCACTAGTGTGCTACATGTTCTTGTACCTCTCATGTATGGAATAATTATTTAAAAAATAAAGTAATCATAAAACAGCTCTAGAACATCCTTATTATGCACCTTGATTGCTTCATCCAGTGTAGTAGTGGTATCACCACTGTACACCATTTGCATACATAAGACTGATAGATGGTAGTGAAGTGAGTGCTGATTATTTGAACAATCCCACTGCTTCTGACTCAATGCTTAGAATATCATTTCCGATATTCTAAGCATTGTCTTGTATGTCTAATATTATGGCCTTGCCGAAACAACGCTTAGAATACTGAAAACGATAGCCATAAGCTCAATAAACGTCCACTGACCCTACATAATCTCCAAGAGTTGGAAGCTCCATAACATAAAAATCAGGTCACGACTCCAACCAATAGGAGACAACACAAGCACACCAAAGACAGAAACACCTAGCCGACATGACATATCCTCCACTTCCCCCACGACTTCTGAAGACAACACACTGTCGAAACGGCTCACACCCCGTTACTCCCTCCCTGACTTTTTCCCATCAATCCCTCCTCTTCCCTCCCCAAAAATTTCTATCTTCTGCTCTCCCCCCCACAAATGCTGTCTACCCACCCTTAATAATATTATTATACATTTGAAAAACCCATTTTTTTTTCAAAATAATTCCCCCAGCATACTTTACCCCCACTTTACCCAAACCCCCTTTCCTTTAACAGCTTAATAGATGAATGCATATTGCCAGGATAAGGATACAGAAAACAACATCCAAAAAAAGGTATGTCTGAATTTTCCTCCTATATTATTCTTCATATATTAGTTTTATAACACTTCAGTAATGCCCTAAGATTTAAGTAGAGCCAATGACAATGCAAAAAAACAAGTGGCACTCCTAAACAAAAGCAGGCTATATGTAAGTGCCGGTTTGTATTCGGGTTCTCAATTAATCTTTGGTTATTGTGTTAAACTTTTATACACCATTAGCCCTGATGATGTAAGTCTTACGACGAAAGAAACTTGTCAGGTTTTTTATTCTTTTATTTTTTATTGTTTAATAAACATGTGGTCACAATACCGAAAACTATCTCCAGAAAGTAGGCTATATTAGCAATTAAAATAATAATTTATTTTAGAGGAGAAAATGGCAATTTTCCCAGAAATAATACCTATTTCTACAAGACATTAAAGTGGAATCAGGAGTATTCAAATTGAAGATTTTATTTTCCAATCAGAACTTTTCCTGTCTCTTGCCATGTAGGATATCTACAGTAATTTTCAAGACTTTCACAAAAGAAAAGTAGTTTTCAAGATAAAGAATTGTTTCCACTGAAGAGATAGAGAAACTGTTACCTGCAACTTTTATAAGAGAAGTTTGGATGCAGTTAAGAAACAGATGTAATGTTTAGCTAGTATATTTTTGGCCCAGATAAGATGTGATTTATTTAATTATCTTGTAAGGTCTTAAGATAATTTTTGGTTGTTCAACTTTACTTCAGAAAGTTGTATGTTCCTTTTTTTATTTAGGTATTTTAGAATTATTAAACTGTTTTATTTTTATATACAAAAATGTGAGGACTCAAATTTACTTAATTATTATGAAAAAAAAATCTTACTTTTGTGCTTAGATTTCAGTATCGAAATCTGATAACACTTGCAGCCTATTTTTACAATTGGTGCAATCAATGAAAGTATTTAATTAATAATCAGACTTTCTATAGTTGACTATGATGGTAGAAACAAATGATCTCGGAGGAAGCCTGAATGAGGGTAGCAGGATTTGTAAGTGTCGCTGAAGAGAGTGAAGTGGAATGCAAGAGGAAGAACTGTAAGTGTGTTGCCAAAGTATGATAAATAAGGAGCTGAGGAGAAGAGCAACAATTATAAATGGTATGGTAGCTGGAATGTAGAGGAAGAGACAAGAAGATAAAAAATTATGCTGCATGTAGCTGACGCAACACATGATGACATGACAACTGGATTTCATAATTTCACCTCATGAAGTGATAACAGAAGATGTCATTAATTACAATGCCACTAATTGGGAAGAATTATGTGGTTTTGACACAGGAAGTGGATAGGTAGGTACACACACACTTCACAGACCAAATGAGATACATGGAATTATAGAGCACGACTATGATAAATTAAGGAAACAGACTGGTGACCTGCCATGGCTTCTTCAGTTGAATGGGAGAGAAATTCAAAGTGGCTGAGACTTGGCTCAAAATCTGTTACTTATGACAAAGTCAGATGGTAGTCCTGCGGTTAGGAGTATAAATAAACTAGGAATGAAATGGATGGATTACAGAATTATTATTATTGCACTTTCTATGAAGTTGGTAGACTCATTGTGGAAGGTTCATTCAACTGACAACATATTTATCATACCAAATCTTAAAATCCTTAACACTTCTTGCATTAACAACACATTCTGGTAATGAATTCCATTCACTGATAATTCTCCATGTAAAAAACCTACTCTCACATCTCTCTTCACCACACTCTTACATAATCCAGCGAGAGGAAAAAACCAGGAGCCATCCCTGGTTTTTTCCTCTCGCTGGAGGAAACAAAAAGAACAGGGTACCCTTCAGCAGCACAAGAACTAAAAGGCACCTAAGAAGGAATACTGCTCTTTTTTTTTATTTTTTAAGTTAAATATTAAGATTGCTGGTAGTAGTAATATCTGAATTACAGGATTACTAGTATCATGGCGACCATTTTATAGCAGCTCAAATAAAGCATTTGCTAGTGGTGTAGAATTACTTCTGTATCACAGGATTATTTAATTCTCAGCCTTAGACAAAGGTTTTTTTTTTATTTCTCTCTTACACAATCAAATGCAGAAATTTTAATATTTTTCCCCACCTGAGATAACGGTACCATTTCCTCCAAAGGTGCAAACTCTAGGAATTGAAATTCCAGGATGTGAAGAAGCAAGATAGTGATGGATGACTAAGGTTTTAAAATAGATAGTCAGTGCTAATAAGATTTATTCTTTCACCCCCCCCCCCCATACAGCAAAGGAAATATTTAATTATAATTAAAGATGTGGAAACAGGGGACAAACTATTACAGGGTTTTATTTTCAAAGGCAGCACCGTTATTCCTGTAATGGTCGGGAGCCAAGGAAAAACTGTAAAAGTCGAAAGATTTCCATTGGAATATATAGAGAACAGTAATGAAATTCTTATACAGACATTGTCGAAATGGGGTAAGACTGGTAACATACGAAAAGGTTTATCAGGTGAAGATCCAAACTGGATTTCTGGTGATGTCACATTCACAATGGATTAAAGATGCCCATACCAAATTTTGTCAACATCGGTACAACTCAAGTTATGATAAACTAGCTCGGAGTACAAGGGCAATGCCTGCGCTATGGTTCATACGATCACTTGGGTGATAACTGCCCCAAACCTAAATGTTTCAAATGCATGGAGATCGACATATTGCTAATCAGTGTCGAAATGCAATAGTTCTGAACACCATGTTAACACCTGTCTTTTCAGAATTTCACTGAAAGAGTGGGAGCACTGGTAGAGCAAATTAGAACACTGTACATATCAGAGAGGCATAATAAAGAGGTTCCAGATCTTCCAATTTGGTCTAATAAAGACGCCACTTTTAAACAAACTACATTTGGCAGTTTGTTTAAAAGTGGCTTTTAAAACAAACTGCCACTTTCCCAGTCAAATAAAATATAGATGGAACAACATCAGTTGAAATTACCAATAATGAACCTAGTATAGCAACTAAACAAGTACAAAATGAATTGTAAAAACATGAAACTGTTCTACAAGGAGAAACGGCAGAAGAAATACAAAACCAAGGAAAGATTTCCATTGGAATATATAGAGAACAGTAATGAAATTCTTATACAGACATTGTCGAAATGGGGTAAGACTGGTAACATACAAAAAGGTAACACCCCAGAATCAAATTCACTCTGGAAAAAGAGGAAAACAACAGCCTCCCTTTCCTAGACACACTAGTCACCCGCCAGCCTAATGGATGCTTGGTTTTCTCAGTTTACAGAAAACCCACCCATACAGGCAGATACATTCACCAACAATCCCCCCCCCACCCTCACAACAATATGGAGTAGTGAAAACACTATACAACAGGGCTAAACTAATCTGTTCAAATGACTTGACCCTAAACACTGAACTAAATCACATCCTCAACACTTTCTCAGCCAATGGGCTACCCCCCCAAAAAATATTAGAACCTACAAACCACAGATCCCCTCCCTCCCCCCACAACAAGGATTACTCTAAATCCATCACCATTCCCTACATCCGAGGCACCTCGGAAAAGATTACCAAAATCTTAAAAAAACATGACCTGACCTCCTGTTACAAACCTTACAGAAAATTGGCATCCCTTATCCGCTCCACTAAAGACCAACCACTTCCCCTAGACCTACCTGGTGTTTACCAGGTCCCTTGCAGTTGTAAATTGTCTTACTTTGGCCAAACAGGCAGGACAGCGAATATCAGAATTTCGGAACACAAGGACTACATCCGTTTTCCACAAATACAGTCATTCTGGGCTTGCGGACCATGCTCTGGATACATGCCACAGAATACGGTGGAAGAAAGCTACAGCGATACACCGTAGCAAATACAAATTTGAAAGACTCTTTATGGAATCAGCCTCAGCCCTGAGAAATTCTCCAAACCTCAACAAATTTGGGTGTATGCGACTGCCCCAAATTTGGGAGGCCTACATCTGCAGACCTTCAGCCCAACGGCCAAGAACACCTACTTAGCCCGCTAGAGGGCACCATCAGGACTGTTAGGAGAACAATAGCTTCATCTTTTCATTCCCAGTTTCTGTGTTGTAGTGCCTACGTGCACGTAACTTTTTTGTAAGTTCCTTTAGAAAATGGCAATGTGACATTGCCGAAATATCGGAAAATATTTATTAAAGTTTAATTTAATTTATATTCTTAACTACGTTGTTCTATTTCTTAAGTGTTTTAATAATTCTATAACTTATTATTCTCGGTTTTACAAGAGTCTTAAATCAGAAAAATACATAAAATGTAATATAAAATTGATATAAAGTGTATATGTGACAATAGTTTGTAATGCATAATATATGTAAGGTTTTGATATTGCTTGTAAACAATTGTGCTCAGCACAAAAGAAAGAAAACTTTCTTTGTTAAATAATGAGTCAGAAAAAAGGTTTTCTAGATTAATGAAGAACAAAAGGAAGTTCCTGAAGTGAAAAGTTGTAGTGACTTGCGAAGGTCAGAGAGCACCAAGAACAAAGATTTCAGAAAAGGCGCAGGAAAGTGACAATGACGACACACCTGAGGATGAGCACGTAACATGCGAAAGTGAAAGACAAAGGAAATCTAAAGATATTTAAGCGATCCCATGAGTAGGAATAGGGTTCCCAGGTTCTCAGTGATTACAATTCCCTGTAACACCACTACCATCTGTAGCCAGAAACCAAAAGAGAGGCCTCACTGATGTAGTCCCAGAACTTCTCTGGCATTATCCCGATTGAAGACTCAGTCGTCAACGACCGAGGAAAGGAAAGGGAACATCACCCACAGTCCATATCGAACTATCATAAAGGATGAAATTCATTGTAACGACATCCTGAAAAATAGGACTATAAACAAGACAGAAGAATGGGACATCCTAATGGAACTTTTACTGAGTGTAAAGTACTGTTTGTGAAGGAAGATCGTAACTGTGATAAGTGAGTACTCTTGTGGCATGGAATAAGTAGCTGTGTGAATATACTTTTTTAAATAACGAAACCTGTGGTGCGATCATAATTAAAAGAAACACACATATTAACCACAGTGAAAATTATTTAATTGTAAATATTTCACCCCAAGTGTTTCCCATATTTAGACTTCATACATAATATAGAAAGAAACATCAAACATCTCTCCAGTATTGAAGCCAACAGACTTCGATTTGAAGTAGCTAAAGTGATCTACAATGCCAAACCTTCAGAATTGAATATCCCACCATCAGAATTGAAAGCTATTATTTCCTTAAAATGTAACAAAAATATAATCATTACTAGCTGATAAAGGAAATACCACTGTGGTTCTTGATACCAATTCATATGACGGAAAAATGAATTTACTTCTTCGAGATCGTAATACTTGCGCCAAATTGGATTATGATCCTACGAAACGTCAACTCAGAAAATTAAATAAGCTACTTAATGAAACTTCCTCCTTAGATGAAGACACAATCAAAAAACTTAAGCCATACCATGCAAGACCTCCTAGAATTTATGGCTTACCTAAGCTACACAAAACTAATGTTTCACTTAGACCTGTCGCAGACTGTATCAGCTGTCCAACGTACAAGTTACCAAGATTCTTATCTAACCTTCTCCGCCCTCATACAGGCCAATCAGTTTCTTCAATCAAAAATTCTACTGAGTTTCACACAAAAATTAAAGACATTCAACTATCAAAAACTGCCTTGTTAATCAGCTTCGACACTGTCTCCCTCTTCACAAACATTCCCCATAAAGAAACAATAGAATTACTAACTCAAAAATTTCCATCTGATATAGTTGAATTGTTCAAGTTTGTTATTGCATCAGGTTACTTCACCTGGAAAGGTCAAATTTACAAGCAAGAAGAAGGAACAGCAATGGGATCTCCTTTATCACCAAACCTAGCAAACTTGTTTCTAGAACATCTTGAGGAAAAAATATTCACTTTTGAACCCAAACCAAAAATTTGGTTAAAATATGTCGACGACGTATTTGCAGTCTGGGATCATCCCAAACATGAATTACATTTCTAGATAAAATTAACCTTCTTCATCATCGCATCAACTTTACCTTAGAAAAAGAATCTCCACAGGGTATCTCCTTTTTGGATTTACACATCCAAAGAAAAGAAGACGGTTCCATCGCCACGTCTGTCTTTCGCAAGCCTACATTCTCAGGTCGCTACATTCACAATTCTTCTGCTCATCATCCATCTCAGAAATCTGCCATTATTAAATCACTAGTTTCCAGAGCACACAAATTCTGCTCCTCTGAAGAATCTTTAACCCAAGAATTAGAAGTAATCAAAAATACAGCCATCCTAAATGATATAATCCTAAAACAACTCAAAAAATCATCAGTAGTCACTTCTCCACACATCAAACCAGACAGGAAGAAGTCCATAGGATTCCCATACCTTACGTTAAAAGCATCTCAGAACGTCTTTCTAAAATTATGAAGAAATACAATTTTGCCACTACTTACAAACCTATCAACCAAATTTATAACTTGTTACCTTCTCCTAAGGACAAACTCTCACCTTTGATGTTGCCTGGCGTTTATGAGATTCCATGCTCATGCAAATTATCTTACTTTGGACAGACAGGTAGGTCTGTTCAGAAATGCATCTCAGAACATCAAGACCACATTCGTCTTTTTAAACTGCAGAAACCTGGCCTCTCTCAACACGGAATTGAAAATCCAAACCATAGGATCCATTGGGAAAAGTCTAAACTTTTACATAGATCTTTATATAAACATGAACGTTTATACAAAGAAAGTTCTGAAGCCCTACTACACAGACCAAACTTAAACCACAACGACGTTCTTACTATTCCTAAAGTATGGGAAATTGTCATACAAAATTGTGTTAAATGATTACAATAGAATTGTGTTAAATGATTACATGATTACAATAGAATCTCATCAAACGTTATGCACGTTTGATGAGATTCTATTGTAATCATGCGCCCTAACTGTATGTTATTCCTATTATTGTTTAAAACTACTGTACTGATGATGTCCTAAGATATTTAGGATGAAATATTTACAATTAAATAATTTCACTGTGGTTAATACGTGTGTTTCTTTTAATTGTGTGAATATATGTAATGAACTATTATTTTACTAGTGTAGAATATATCAGAAGGTTAGCCTCGAACTGTCTGAAAGAGAGTCCATATAAAAGCTAGAATCAAGATTTAGAAAAACTAAGAAAGTGTAGATATATCTATTTGATGGTTAGACTGTATATGCATTTTTCAGTTATAATAAGTAACTTGTAAACAACACCTTGATCTGATATCTGTCAATGCACTATCTCCAACAAAATTGTGAACTTATGTCCTAATAGTAAGTTGTCATGATTGATATAATGATGCAATAATATAAAGAGATAGCTCCGTCTAAAGTTTCGAATCCCTGCATTGTCATTAATCTATATCCCAATCCCTCACTCTCGAAAGTGCAGTCTGGTTGTCGCAATCGAAAAAAAAAAAAAAAATTGCTAGACTATAGAGTGTGAGAGATTGGATAGATCATAAACATATAGCTGGCAGCGATCAAAAATAAAGCCGACCATATGCGCGATAGAGATTAAAGCAAGGCAGTAAGTAGAAGAAAGGGAACATTAATAGAACACAAAAGAGTGAAGAAATAAAGATAAAAACATTAGTTAATTTTACAAATACATAGTACATATGCATATATAACACATAATGGAAAACAGTAAAACTTTAAAAAACTACATCTAAAAGAAAAAGAAGTAATAAAAAATGTAAAGATAGAAGGTTGTAGATCATCAAATGAAAATTCTTCAGACTGAGAAGAGTTTATAGACCATCTCATGCTAATAAAGGAAAAGTGAGAGATACAATTAAAGAAAATATAATGAAGTTACTGATTCAAAATTTTCTCAGTACAATTATTATCTGCATGAAAAGAAAATAAGTAGCTTCCAAATTCAAGAACGATAGGCATGAAATTGAAATAATGGAAAGCAACTGTAAAACAATTTACAAGCAGGCTTCACAGATTGATAAACCTCATTAGATTCATCCAAAATTTAGAAGATAAAGACTTACCAGTGACACTTCATTAATCATAGCATCTCCTTTCTGCACTGCCTCATCAAGTGTATAAGGATTCCACAGGCAAATTACACAAGAAACTATATGGAAATTTATGCTATGCCATAATATCAGGTTTTTCTTTCTTCAAGAAACATAGTTCTGCAGATATAAAGATATAACAGATAGATATCTACTTCTTTCTTATTAGAGATTTAACAGGGCTGGAGTAGGAGTTCTTATTCTTGCCCCCCCCCCACCTCCATGGGTCATTCTGTAATATCCAAAAAGATGCAGAAAGGAGAATCATAACAATACACTGGAAATACTGTGGATGTGTAATGAGGTTTATAAATGTTTATGCTCCATCTAATGGAACAGTTAGACGGAAATGCTTCCAGGAATTGGAGCCATATTTATATGGTGCACACTACATCATAGCAGCAGGAGACTGGAATTATATTGAAAACTCTACATTAGACAAAATAGGACACCTCAGGAGTGGAAAAGTGGGATATGCACAGTAAAACGTGTAATGAGGTTTATCCTATGTCTTGGTTCCCATCTTGATCAAATTTATGACTAAACATATACACGTAACAATAGAAATAAGATTTTTTAATAAGTAAATATTTCGTCCCAAGTATCATAGGACATCGTCAGTACAGTTAATTCAAACAATACTAGGAATCATATACAGTTAGGGTGCATGCTTACAATGGAATCTATGAGTGCAGCAGCATGTTACAGAATTAAATTAAAATATATTGGAGAGAAAAAAAAAATACATTATAATGAGATAGCGTATATAAATTATTTTACACAATTTAGGATGACGATTTTCCGGACTTTAGGGATAGTAAGAATGACATTACGGTTCAAATTGGGTCTGTGATGTAGAGCTTCAGCACTTTCTTTATATAAATGTTCATGTTTACATAAAGATCTATGTAGAAGTTTGGTCTTTTTTCCAATGAATCCTATGGTTTTGGTTTTCAATTCCGTGTTGTGTGAGGCCAGATTTCTGCGGTTTGATAAGACAGATATGGTCTTGATGTTCCGAAATGCATTTATTAACAGATCTACCTGTCTGTCCATAGTAAGACAATTTACAGGAACATGGGACCTCGTACACACCAGGTAGCATCAGAGGTGACAGTTTGTCTTTAGGAGAAGGTAACCAATTGTGGATCTGGTTGATTGGTTTGTGGGTAGCAGCCAGTTTATATTTCTTCACAATTTTTGAAAAACTTTCGGAGATGCCTTTGACATAAGGTATGGGAATTTTATGGGTTTATTCTCATCTAGATTGATGTGTGGGGAGTGACTGATGATTTTTTGAGTTGTTTCAGGATTGTATTCATTTAGTATGGTTGTATTTTTGATTATTTCCAATTCTTGGTTTAGAGATTCTTCAGAGGAGCAGAATCTGTGTGCTTCAGTTACTATTGATTTAATGATGCCAAATTTTTGAGATAGATGATGAGCCGAAGAATTGTGAACATAGCGACCTGAAAATGTTGGCTTACGATAGACAGAAGTGGAGATAGAACAATCTTCTTTTCTTTGGATATGTACATCCAGGAAGGAGATACCCTGTGGAGATTCAGCCAAAGAAAAGAAGATGGTTCTATCACCACTTCTGTCTATCGTAAGCCGACATTTTCAGGTCACTACATTCACAATTCTTCGGCTTTAATTCTTTAATTTAATTCTATTTTTAATAATTATAATTTAATAATTAATTTTTAATAATTTAATTCTGTAACACGCTAACACATGCATAGAGGGATTCCATTGTAAGCATACCCTCTAACTGTGATTCCTAGTATTGTTTGAATTAACTGTACTGACGATGTCCTATGATACTTAGGATGAAATATTGATTTATTAAAAAATCTTATTACTTTGGTTATATGTGTGTATGTTTAGTCATGAATACTCCATAGGTTTCATTATACAACAATGATCAAATTTATATCTCTACTTCTCTTATAAATAGGATAATTCAGATGAAACATCTTGACATCGATGTCAGATCATACTTCTACCAAATTTTCTGTTGATCTTTTCAACCAAATTCCAAACCCTCTGTTCAAATTGGGGTAATGTTACCTGGAATTGGGATATGTGGTTAAAATTCAAACAAGCAGTAAAACAGAATATGATGGAATGGGGAAAGGAACAGGTTTTCCTCAAAAGAAAAAAGTTGAAAGACCTGTATAAAGAGAGAAGCTGATTCGTAACAAACCAACGCAATGGCATAGAATGTAGCAACATCATTAGAAACATTAACATAGAGATAGAAGTAGAAAAGCAGGAACAAGTAGAAGAAAGAAATTTCACAAATAAGAATACAGCAGCACTTGGCAGATAGCTCTTTATATGCATTCTTAAATAGACAATTCACTACTTCAGCAAAGAAAGTACTATCACTCAAATCTGCATTGATGGTAGTTCATCAATGTTGGTGGGAAAAGTGTGTCTATTCTATTGTGGTCAACTGAAGCAGAATAAAAGTAACAGGATGGGTGAATGGACAAAACCTTGTAGACACCAGCATCAGTTACAGAGAAGATAGGAAACCATCCACCATCACAAGCAATGTTCAACCAGTGAGAAAACTGGCATCCCAGTTGCAGAAGTCATGGAACAGACTGAATGATGGAAGATTACTTAATTGGCCTTATGGCAGACATGGTAGTGTAGGAGTTGGGTATTGATAGTTCTCTTCATTACTTTGGAGAGGACTGAGATGAGAGAGATTGAGTGGTAGTTTGATTGTAAAGATTTGTCATCCCTTTTGGGATTAGGTTATACATGAGCTAACTTCCATGGTGTAATGATGGCAGAGTAAGACAGCATAAAGAGGTGACATAGAATAGGACTCAGCTCTGAAGTGCAAGTCTTCAGAACAACTGGAGAATGTCGTTGGGGCCAGGGGACTTTTTGGCACCTAATTTAGATAGGATTTTTCCTATCACTTTCTGGTGAAAGATAAGTGGAGGCATTGGGTGTTTGGAGGACATTTACAAAAATCATCTATGAAGGCATTTGAGGCAAAGCATGATGCCAGGAGATTGGCTTTTTCTGTGGGTTACAATGCAATACACCCATCTGGATGGTAGTGGTAGAAGGAATGTTGGGGAGAAGTTGTGGCTAACTGATTTGGCAAAATGCAAGTTTCCTGCTTTTGGCTCTTTGGAAATCAGATTTTGATGCTTTGATGTCAGCAGTGTAAGAGAGCAGAGTTCTTGGTGTTAGCCAGTTGTGGTAGTATGCTTGGTTCTTTATATGTACAGATGTAGCACATTTTTGGAGAAAAGGCTTACTTAGGGAATGGGAAATTTGCATGGAATGGAGAACATATGCTTCTAGTCCACTTGTATTGGAAGGTTGAAAGCAATAGTCTGACTAAGGGAATGAGGCAGGAAAATCTCAGAGGTCATCCCACTTAGCATTCTTATAATGCCAGACGACTCTTGGTTGGGAATGACTGTGTGGGTGTTGATCAGTAGGGGAAGAGATAAGCAAAAGGTTGTGGTCAGAATTACCTATGGGAGATACAACCTTCACAGCATATTATGATGAATCACTAGTGAGGTCCAGAGTGTTTGAGATTATCTGGTACTCTGTTGGGCATGTGATCAACTTGAGTAAGGTCATTTGTGATAGCACACTCAGCATCTCTACCCAACTGATCTGTGCAGTTGGAGAAGGAAAGCCAGTTGGTACTGTAGATATTAAAATTGCCGAGAAAGATAACCTCACTGCTAGGAAAGTTGGACTAAAGGACACTGACTTTCAATAAGAGGATGTCAAAGAGTTCAGAATGGTTGGTGATAATGGGAGAGCAATATAGACAGCAAATTTATTTGACACAGTGGGATAGAGAGATTTTCAGCTGAAGTGCATCATAGTCAAGAGATTCAAAGTTGAATTATATCTGGCATGGTATGCCAGAGCAAACATTTGAGCTAAAAGGAATCAAACAGTGTGTATTTGGAGAAGTTGAGATGGGTAGTGCTTGGAGGAGCTGCTGAAATTTGAGTTTCTCTCAGGAAAAGTGGGATTTTGAAGCCTGAAGTTGGAAGTGGTTGGAGTTGAGGTTGGAGACAAGACCATGCATATTTGTAAAGTTGATCTGCAAGTCTCTGTAGGGATTTATTGTTGAACAAATAGATCACACACATTTCCTATGATGTATTTTGGTTTTTAAGTTCGCTATTGATAGCACTTATTTTCTATACTAGTACTACCTCTTTTCATTTTTTGCCAATGTTCCATGTTTAATCGCCATTTAATAATGTTGATCTGATATGGATTAACATTATGAGGACTAGAAGCAAGAAACACAAGAGCACTGAAAAAAATTTGAAGAATGAACAGGTATCAATGGCAGCATATATGAAAAATGAGGATATTAGAAAGGAACTTGACATCATTAGCATTCAGGAAATGTGCGAGTTAATCTAAGCTAAACTAAGGCAGTATGTTCATATAAAGAGAATGGGGAGACAAAAAAAAAAAAAAGAGGAGGAAGATTAGCGTGATAGAAGAACAAAATATAAGATCTGATAATGCTGGTGTCCTAGCTGATAACAGACTGAAAGGGAAGCTAGATATAAACTTTTCATGTAGGACTACCATATCCTTTACATCCCTGTGGGCACAAATCAAGAATCTAATGATGACCTATCCCAGATGATTAGGTACTTCTGTATATCTATTATATAATAGATACAAAAAGTTCATAATGAACTAAACAGAAAAATCAATAAAATAAATGAAGAGCATTGGAACAGTCTACAAAACAACCAGAACATTATTTTTATGGTCTATAAAATTATGGAGACCACAATCATGTTAAGAATAATTACTCTAATTTCCCGACATTTTGACTTTCATATTAAGGTCATCATCTGTAGTATACATATATATATATACACAGAGACCATACTACATTTCAAGTAATATGCCAAAGTGACAATAATTTGAATAACGTGTGAAAAAAAAGAAAAAAAAAGAGAAAAAAAAACCAACCTACATCAGAGTTATATCCTCCAATTTATAACATTGTCAGAGACCAAATTATCAATAATAATATTGTACGGGCACCTCCATGGAGTCCGAAGACTTATCGTGAGAGACCCAAACTTCCACAAAATCTATTATACTTCTCCTTGAATGCATTAACAGACAAAACACTCACAACTGATGCTGGCAACAGAGTCAACTAATTCACAACTCTCCAAGCAAAAAATCATTACAGTTCACATCCCTACAAGCCACACCTTTATTCAACTTCCAGGGATGACCTCTTGTTGTTGCCCCTCTAGCCAAGTGCTGAAACATTTCCCCTGCATCAATTCTATAAAACTCTTAAATAACATAAATGTTTCTATCATATCAACTCTTTTTTCTCCTATCAACCAACTTCTGCAACCCGCACACACCCTCAATCTATACTCATAGGGAACATTCCACAGACCACTTACCATCTTGGTTGTTCGCCTCTGAATCTTCTCCACCACTTCCTCATCTCCAAGAAACCAGGAGAGCAGCAATATGTAGATATATCAAGGCCTTATAAAGAGGAATAACTTCATTATCTCAACTTGTTCATGTACTTGTCCAAGCTGCTTTAGCAATATGTTTTCTAAACTTCAACTCTGTCAACCACAATCCCTACATCTCTAGCTTTATTTCCTGGAGTACAGTTCCATGAATGTGGTATATAGCTTGTAACCTATTTATCCCAAAATACATAACTTTATACCTCTCTACATTAAACTAGCACCTATTATCTTTTGCACATACTGACAGCCTGTTTAAATCGTCCTGCAAGCTTTCCACATCGCCTTCATTAACTATTGCTCTACCTAATTTTGCATCATCAGCAAACAACTGAATATTTCCTTTCAGGTTATTTCCTATATCATTTATGTACAAATTAAAAGTAGTGGTCCTAGCACTGACTCCTGCGGCATGCCACTAGTCACCTCCTTTTGCCTGGATTCTGCTCCTCCATATACCACTTTTTCATATCTGTCCAGCATCCATCGTCTTATCCATATAACCAGTGTCACATCCATTCCCATTTGTTCTACTTTGCATAACACAGTCTCATATGGTATTCTGTCAAACACCTTTGCAAAATCCAGAAGAATCATTGTTTAGCCGTTTCCTTTATCCAACTCAACTGTCACTCTATTATAAAAAGTCAATACATTACTAAGGCATCCTGACCCTTAACAAAGCAATGTTATCCCTCATACAGAATCATATTCTTATCCATTCCTTCTTGAATTCTCTTTTTGATCAATTTTTCCAGTACATTTATTATCACTCCTTAGATATTGATGGGTCTATAAATTTGCTACTGCAGTCTTAGAACCTCCCTTATGCAAGGGAATTATTTCCCCTCTTTCAACTCCCTACCAGAGTTGAGACTTAAAGAACTTAGTCAGAGGTGCAAGTTCCCTTGCACATTCTTGCAAAACTCGAACTGATATCCCATCTAATCCCACAGCTATGATTCTGCAATATCTAAGAATCTCCAATTCATCCACCTCTGCCTCTGTTACATATGTCACAGCAGTAATCTCACTTGGATGACATACCTTGCAAAGTGGTCACTCAGTAATTCAACTATTTTATCTGCTTTTGTCATCCAGTCATTCTTTCTCTTAATTGCTACATAATGAAAGAAATCCTTGGGATTCCTTTGGCCTGTTTGGCTAGATTCTTCTCACATGATTCTACCTTCCTTACCATGCTGGTCACCTCTCTTGTCTGACCTTTGTACTGTTCATGAGTTTGCTGGTCACTTTTCTCCTTATATACTCTGCACAGCATTTTCATCTTCTGCAGCTCATGCTTAATGATATTACTCATCCATCTAACTCTTACTTGATTAACCCTTCTTACCTTAGGTATATAATTTCATATTGGTTCCTCTAGATGCCCCTTGACTATATTCCATGAGCTATTAACATACTTCTCTTGCAAGAGTTTATGCAGTGACATAGATAAGAACTTCCTAATAAACTTGTGATAATCATCTGCCTTGTAGTTTCACATGTATTCCTTCTTCACAGAATACTCCTCGTTTTAAAATCTCCTAGGTCACTTATGATAATCAGTATGGTCATATTGGTTATGGATAGCTCTTCCGATCCTATGACCAGGTCTAATATTCTCATACCCCGAGTCCCCTCCATCACATGCTGCTTCGAGAGATTATCTCTTAGTAGGTGTATAAATTCCACTTCCTTCCTTATGGTCTCTATCTCCTTAATTGAAGTCCCCCCATAATAATCACTCGACCTGCACTTGTACTAATTTGCTGATTCATATCTTCAAGTTCATCCCCGGAACCCCCAGGCCTATAGCAGTAACAAACTATATATTTTGTCTTACTGGCTCCCATCTCAAACCAGACTGTTTGAAATGAACAGCCATCCTCCTGCTTATCTCCTATTCTTTTTGGCTGTGTTTCATTTGCTATCATCAGAAGTACCCCTCCCCACATCCTATCGTCTCTATCTTCCCTGAAAATACTAAACCCTTCACATTCTATCCCTGTAACTACATCATCTGCTGTTAGCCAAGTCTCACTAATGCTTATGACTTTTAGTGAGGTTGTACTAACTAATGCCAAAAAAACTCACCCCCCCCCACCCTTGTTTCTGATACTTCTGGCATTAGTATATAGAAACTGCAGCATCCCTTTAGTCCCCACCTACCTTTACTTCTGAATTGACTACCTTGTTCAATATTTTTGCTTGAGAAACTAGATGACCAAATATAGAATCACACACATCACACTTACTCGTCTCATGGGTGCCTTCACACACACTCAAGTGTTTCCACCCTAATTGTTTAAGTTTTCCTGATTTTGTGTTTCACCATGGTTGGTGAACAAATCTCTCTCTGGACACCCAACACAAAAACCATTAAGTATTCATTCATTGGCTATCAATGCCCTCAGTTCGCCTGTATTATAGCATGGTAGGAGACTTACAATCTTCACCTTTTTGCTCTTCATTTTTACTTTGTCTAGCAACTCCTTTACATCCTCTCTCATAGAATACTTCTTGCCTCTAAGATCATTAGTGCCAACCAAGACCATTAACTATTTCGGCTTACATTTTGCATCCGGATGACATGAATAATATCATTAATTTCTGTGCCAGGGAAACATGATTTTGTTGCACTTTCATTAAGCACTCCCCTGATCATTGAATCTCTGTACAAAATTTTCTCATTAACTTGTTTTTCTCATTTGTTTACATCGTCTAAATTCTTACGTGTGACCACCTGCTTCTTTCTCTTCTCAGCTCTGCTAATCTCTTGCTGCTTCTACAACTTTTCAGTTTTGTGGTTTGTCCTGTGAAGGATAATTCAAATGTGGTATTTCTTCATTTATATCTATTTTGTTCTCCTGTATTTCAAGCTGCCGTACATTTTTATATTAATTCTGACATTTTCTATCCTACCATCGATGCTGTCCACTGTACTAACATTTGCTTCGTTCTTGTCACCTACTTTTGAAACAATTAATACACACTTGCTCTCAAATTTCAATTTCCTTCCATATATCCTTTAATTCTCACAACGAATACATCACTCACTCTCACACACACACACACACACACACACACACACACACACACACACACACACACACACACACACACACACACAGCACAAAATCATGTGAATTCAAATTATTGACAATGCTGTCTTTGCTACAATTGTTCTACCATGCACTGGCATCACACCAACAACATCGTATTTAAAAAAAAATGTAAATAAAAATACAAGGTTTACTTATCAACTAAATACTCATTTAATTACCCACCAGTTTAAAACAAAAACTGCAATCAGTTAACCTAATATTATCAACTAAAATAGGCAAAAATTACTTATCTTTCAGGAGCGCTAATAACTATACAACACAGACAATATGCCACCTAATGGTGAATTCATGATTTGCCAAATCCACGTTCATATCGATACATTTATTACAGCAATAGCGGTGACCTAATCAATAATTTAACATACATGTTAAGGCTAAGATCCTGGATTATTAATCCAAATTATAATTTAAAATACACGCTTAAAACAAAAGGTTATGTGAATGGAATATGGGTTATCCATATTCTTGGGATTTTTAAACCATCATCATGGTTAAGATTAGAGTAGTTCATAAGAATTTCACAGGCCTCTTTAAATTTGTGTTCCTATCATGTATGAGGTAATGTACAGGTGTCTTTCTATCTTTCTATTCAATTCTGTGTAGAGTATTCAGGACATGATTAGAAATGCCAAATTTACCATAGTCATTAAATTTAATGTATCGTTTAAGTTCCTTTTTTCTGACATGAATAGTGCATCCAATTTCTCCTATATAAGGCAAATAACAGGTACATTGAATACAGTATATTCCTGGGTGGGCCCATGGAGGAAGCGGATCCTTGGAGAAATTGAATAAGCTCTTTAATTTGACAGGAGGTTTAAAGGTGGCATTAGGGTTGTATTTGTAGAATTCTGTTCATTTTATCTGATATCCCTTTAATGTATGGAATGGCTACTCTTTTATTGTAATCTAGTTTATTTTTATTATTATGTGCAGTCTTGTGAAGAATTTTTTTGATAGTATTTTTGCTGCAACCATTTTTTAGGAATGGATTTAGGATTTGTACACATAGTTAAGAGTTTGTGTGAAAACAGCATCTTGAACAACACAGAATACCTAGTTTTTTTGGATGCTGAAGAAGGAAGCTATTGATAAGATATGTCATTAGAGATCTGAAAATGTTAGTCCAAGCAAAGAGATCTGATGTTGCCTAGTGATTTATGTATTACTGAGGATTAGGGAATGTGAGCTGCAATTTCTTTTGCGAGAAAAGACTGACTTTTGGTGGCATGGAATGTGACCAGATTGCCCTCGCCACTCTGAAGGACAGATCAATGTTTAAGACACTAGTTGCAGATGATCTTAATCCTTGGGATATCTGCACACTGCAGGGTTTGTCAAAGGAACAGGATGAATAGAGAGTGGTGATTCAGAGTAGGTCGTTCATGTAAATAAGTACTCCTGCATTGATGGTGAAGTTCAAAGAGAAGAAGCTGGCAACCCAGGTATAGAGGGTGGTAGTTTGTTTAGGAGGCCTAGATGCCAGACAAGCTCTGGAAATGTCAACAATGACAACACAAGTTTCTCCAAATCTTTCCATCACACATGTGTAGTCATGAGTGATGTAAGGAAAGAGGTCAGCTGTGGATCTTGAATGGCAGAATCCATACTGATTCTGGCTGATTAATAAGTAGTGGAGAAGTTGGCTTTTGATGACTTTCTCCATTATTTTATAGAGGACTGAGGTGATGGCAATTGGCTGATAGTTTAAATGTTTTTTTTTTTTTTTAATTGGCTGGATATGTGATTGCTTCCTCACATTGGGATAGACTTGTAGTGTTTTATTTTAACTGCACATTGTAAAGACAAATGTTGGCAATGAAACGACAAAGACAGTTCATTTATTTCAACAAAAGATTAGGCAAAGATGATGTTCAGAATGGTTGGAGCTTTCAGTAGCTGGACTCTATGATGATAAGGCCCAACTACTGAAGCAGAGTGTGTCAGACAGAAGCCCAGATCTGGACCCATAGTGGAGTCTAGATAAGATAAGTCCTCAACCAAGATGACAGGGAGAGTGTGAAGGATGTTTACTGCTTTCACATATCCAAATTATGTGGGCAAGAATGGTTCTTTTAATTCAATAAGAGTCCCAAGAACTTTATTGCAATGCATTAATATATTTCCTAGCCTTTGCTCTGGATCAGAGTGAAGACTACATTTGCACACGAAGTGTCCTGCTCTGAGAACTTATATTCATTGGTCAGGCCCAGGAGAAAATGATTGATAGTTTGCTACAACTGCCTTTCTATGACTCTCATAGAATCACAGACACCATTATTTACATCTAGAGGAATTTGTTCCATCATCAATCTAACTTTGACTGCTAATGTGCGACTTCCTTTGACTTCCTCCTCTCGAAAGTAGGGTTGATCGAGAATAGTTCCCACCAAGACATGGAAGATTTGGTTGGAGAGAATGTGATAAAAGGATGGCGATTCCCTCTAAGACCAAAGTTGTATAGGACTTTCAGTATACTATACTGCCAATCACTGTCATATGCTTTCTCTGTCAATGAAATTCAATACTACATGCTTATGTTTCCTAAAACATAAGCATGTAGTATTAAACATAAGCATTCAATACTACATGCTTATGTTTTAGGAAAGCACCTCTAATGGATGTTTAAGACCTATTTATTGATCTCATGTTGAGTCATGTTTTCAGAAGCTAGACTGAGTCTTCAAAAAAGCTGTACCCTCCAAAAACCATAAAAGATGAGAAGTAACCATCTTTTCCAAGATTCTCTACAGGCAGCTAGTTGGAGGAAATTATAGTTGCCTTTGCCAGGAATCTGGAAATTTTTACAAAGATAGGGTAGTTGAACAATCTAAGACAATAACAAACAATTGATATCATATAATGGATAAGATCTGGCCTTGCAGCAGTTGATCAACACTGCAGCACATCAGCTTTTAGTACTTGTTTCTTGAATGGTCGTAATCTTCTAGTCAGTTTGAACGTTTTTTGCTTTTGACCACTCAAAAGCAAAGCAGATGTTCTTATGTTTAGCTTTTTTTAGTGCCAGGAAATGGGGAAGATTTTTTTTTTTGGAAGCACACCCCTCAAGAATATGTATGATTTCTGAAATTTTCTGCTTATTTGTTCCCAGAAACAATTAACTCCACATAAATAAAAAGTATTTCATTCTGGCTTATTCAAGGTTTATTACCTCTGCAAAGTCACATTTCCAATCATTTTCACAATCACTCCATTCAATACAGTTTACAGACCATTTCTCTAGCTTACACTCTGAAATTGTAGTTTTTCTGATGTTCATCATTCATCCTCAAATATGTCAACAACTTCTCAACATGTCTCATTCCCAACCATCCTACAGATAAAAATCCTTCTCTCACCAAAATCATTTCAGATATGCCCACACTGAATATTCTCTATACTAAATCTCCAAGTCATTCAAAATTACAGCTCTTCTATCATGTTGAAGCAGTCCCAGTTTTTAGCTCATCTGGAATCTTCCAGATAAATCTCTTATGTCCTCCCTTAGCTTTCGAATCACTTGATCCCAACTAATGCAATCATCTTCCACTCAGTCTTAATTCTTGGGTCTGAAAGATGGTATTGACTGAGAGGGAGAATGTTAAACAGAAGTAAATTGGTTGGAGAGAGAGAGAGAGAGAGATGCACTGAAAGAAGGAGTGCAGCATATGAGGAATGAATTTAAGAAGTGAGAAAGAAGAGATTAAGAGACTGGAAAGAACAGATATGAAGTAAATGAGAGTAGGAATGAGAGTTATGGGAATGATAGAGAAAGGAGAGAAAAACAAAAGAGGGAATGAGAGGAAGGTAAGAAAGTGTAGGAGCCAGGGATGGAGAGACGCAGGAAGGCAGGGAAGTTGGAGAGAAAGAGAGAGAGGGATGCAAGGGAGCAAGGAAGGAACAGCATGGTAAGAGGTGTGATATATGGAGATCAGAAAGATTGACAGTGTGACTATGGCAATTAAACAAGGTGAAAAAGTGGTGAAAGGGTGAGATAACTGTAATGATGGATATCAACTTCATATGACTTGAGAGGCAATGTGAATTAGATAGCAAGAGATATAAGGTTTATGCTTGAGGTTGTACTGCAGAAGATTGAGAGCAGGAAGATAGTGAGTGTGTTACCCAGGTATAATAATGTACAGCTGAGGAGAAAAGCATCGATTGAATGGTATGATAGCCATAATAACCAAAAAAAGATAAAAGAGGTCTGTATTATGTAAAAGCCTGGAGTGCATTTGAGGACATTTGCATTTCATTGAGGAAGAGCATAGGCATCTGGAGAGAATGTTGTTCTCTGAACAAGAAAGTGATGGTGCAGGGAAACTAGAATTATCAGCTTGGATGGTAGCAGGGCAGCCTTTTATGGGAATAGTCACTTGAAAGAAGGAGGGGAACACATGTAATGCAGAATCCAGAACACATTGTGTAATGAAGTGACGTCCAGAGGGAATAATGGCAGGTATAGAAACACTAACAATGCAGTGATGCTTCTTTATACTAATGCCGGAAGTATCCAGAATAAAGGATATAAAGTGGTGATGCTGATAGCCACAGCATGTCTAAAGATTAATGGGATCAGTGAGACATGGTTGACAGAAGATGATATACTGACAGGAATAGAAGTAGCAGAGTATAGCTATAGGAAAGGCAAACATAAGCAATACTCCACTACTGTGGAGTATTGCTTATAATAAGTGAGTTGTGTGCTCAGAGTCGAGGAATTGGAAGGCAATGGCATTAATGGTTTTGAGAGCATATGGAGTGAGGTGAAGGTGGGCCAGATAAGAGTTTAGAGGATAAAGAGCAGGAGATGTTTAGGATGAGCTTAGCAAGTGAAAAAAAAAAAAAAAAAAAAAAAAAAAAAAAGACTGGTACAGATTTTAACTAAAGCAGCATACCCTAGAAAGAGAAAACTGCACATATAGTAAGGTAATGGAATTTTTGGATTCTTGAGAGAAATATTTCTTAAGCAACATGTAGGAGAAGGAACATAAAGTTAAGAGTTTTGAATTTTGTCAGAGTTTCAGATGATCTGATTGTAACTAAGATCTCTGCACTCAGTTGGAGACAGTGATCGACCATGTAATTATGATGTGGAGAATGAATATTATGCAGTAGTACCAAAGAGAAAGGAATCTATGTGGAATTATACGGCAGGTGATTATAAGAATCTTAAAATCGGATTGGGACAGTTACATGGATGGAGAAATTGGAAGGCGATATCATCAGTGCATGGGAACTGGTGAAAAAATATTTATTAGCAGCAATGGCAAGTTATATACCTTGAGTGAAAAAGAGAACAAGATTTGGAGTAAAGTGGATGACAAACAATATCAAATGGGAACAGAGAGGAAAAAGAGGTTACAGAAGAGATATAAGATAGGTGGAGAGCAGATGCATGAAGAGTATAAGACTCATGTGAGGAGAGTTACTAGTTTGGTAAAGAAGGCAAAACTGGAATATGAGAAGAGGTTGGCCTTGAGATTCAAATAAAATCCTAAGGAATTCTTTCGTTATGTGACCAGTAGGAGGAGAAATGATTGTGGAAGAATGATATTGTTGGATAAAAATGGGAGTAGAAAGACTGATGCAAAGGACAAAGTGGAGTTGTTCAATGAACACTTTATTGGGTATTTCATCCTGGAGAGTAGGTTTTAATACTAGAGTGATGGGGCAGGTTCTAGGTTTAGAAGTACAAAAAGAGAGTTGTTTCAAATACTGAGTACTCTGGATGTCAATAAAGCAATGGGATTGGATGATCTCTCCTCCCCAGGGTGGAAGGAGAAGTAAGATAGTTCCATTACATGAGTGGTTGTAGAATGGAAGCATCAAACTACAGAACAGTTTGCATTTTAGGTGGGAGATGAATGGCCTGGTGTGAGACCACTACCTTGCTTATTGGAGGCCTGAAGTGGCTTGAAAAAGTTCCATGGTTGTTCTCTAGAGCATGGTGTCCAGACTATGTAAAAAAAAAAAAAAAAAAAATCAAAAATACAAAAAAAAAAAAAAATTATTTAAAAAAATGATAAAATAGAAAAAAAAAATCCTTATCCCAGCCATGATTTGCAAATAATCTTTCATAAATAAAAATAAATAAATAAATGAAATTCATCAGTAGTTAAGATTTTGAAGAAATTAGTGAGGGATCATTTACTGCATTGGGCAGATGAGGGTAATATTATCTGTGAGAGTCAGCATGTATTTGTTAAGGGGTGTTCTTGTTTAAGTAATATAATTGCCTTTTATAATAAAGTGACAAGAGTAGTTGGTGAGGGAAAGGCATATTCTTCTTTTTTTTCTTTTTTTTTGGATTTTACAAAGGCATTAACAGGGTACCACACGATAAGATACTATTTAAGTTGCAGCACATGGGTTTAGATGTCAGCTTAGTGAATTGGAGTTGGGAATGGCTGTCTGATAGGTATCAGAGTTGTGTATGAGGGAGCAGTATCAAGGAAGCAAAAGATTACAAGTGAAGTCACACAGGGCTTAGTACTAGGATCTGTATTGTTTAACCCATATATCAATGACATTGCCAATGGATTGAAGGGGGATATTCTGTTGATTGCAGATGATTGTAGAAGAGCTGGTGATTCCATTATGTCAAGTCCTGATCAGACCATGCCTGGACTATAGTGCTCGGGATTTGAAGGGGATAAAATTAACCTTGGAAACAGTACAGAGGTGGATAACAAAAATGATATCTGGATTTTACAATGCTAGTTATGAGGATGAACTGAGATTTGGTAGATACTGACTGCAAAGTGTGAAAGATAGAAGGGGAGGGATGATGTGTTTGAGACATTTAAACTGTTGAGAGGTGTTACAGGGTTGACAATAGGGAGTTCTTTCAGATGGTAAAACAAGGGGAAGTAACTTGACAATGGACCATCCCTGGAAGGGATGAGAAAGAGGGTGAGGAGTGGTTTCTTTGCATGGAGGATGGTTTAACAGTGGAATGCACTGCCTGATAGAGTGGTGAGAAAAATGGCAGATGAGCTCAAGGGGTGGTAAGATAGACTGTGTTGTCTGGGAGGCCTCCCAAATTAGTTTTGTAATTATGGAGATTCAATGATAAGAGGTGTACTTAATGAGAAAGTGATGAAAGCATGTTTTTCAGGTGCCAAGATATAGGATGTTAGTGACACTAAGTATGCAGAAGAATGGAGGAAATGAGTTGACTGTATTGGCTGGCACAAATGCTTTTAAAGGTGAGAAATATGCAATGAGAGAAGATATGAAAGAATTGTTAGCGGAAGCAGAAATGAAGGGCAAGAAAGTAAAGACTGATTCTGCTGCCTCGGGATGATAGGACAGAACTCAGAAGAAGGGCCATGATTGCCAATGAGTCAATAAAAAGATTGTGCAGGAGGAATGGTATGCAGTTTATTGATGTATGGAGTGAATTTTATGGATGAAAGGACATTTATATGCCTGATGGACTACATTTAAATGGTTTTGGAGTTACATGTTTGGAGAAAGTGTTGTTTAGTGAGAGCGTGGTAGTGCAAAACCAGGGAAACTAGAGATATTAAGGAAGTTGAAATCAAGCATGTGTCTGGCCACCCCTGTGATAAATGAGAAAGTGTACAGTAATATCATGGCAAATGGGATTTCATAGGTCTCCAATTTAAATCGGCTGATAATGACATTACATGAGGGTAACTATGGTTACGAAGGGACGTTGAAATGCATGTACGAATGCAAGCATTATCAGGAATAAGGATGAGGAGTTTTTGGCAGTGGTATGCTCAACTTGGCCAAAAATTATATGCATCACTGAGACCTGGTTGACTGAAAATAATATAGTTACAGAAATAGAATGTAAAGGGTATTGTATTTTCAGGGAGAAGAGAAGAAACAGGACAGGACTGAAGCTATCATCGGTATTGCTGATGATAGCTGCAGAATTATAACAACAAAAGTAAAAGTTAAAGAGGATATTAGGTCTGAGGGAAATGGTTCGTTTGAGGCAATCAAAAGGAAGATGTAGATGCGATGTATCGGCAGATCGGTACAACGAATGAAGGCCAAACAATTATTATGGAAGACTTTAAATAATGGGACATCAAATGGAGAGAGGAAATCAGGCGTGTCAAGATAGAAAGGGATTTATACAGTTACTAAGGGATAATTACATGAAACAACATGTTATAGATGGGAAAAGGGGTTTGAGGGTGTTAGATCTGATAACAGCACCTGAAGATTTATCCATAACCAAGGTAGACACTCTGTCACCAATTGGGGAGAGTGATCATGCCGTCTTGTTCTGGGAAGTTGCCAAACATGTTGAGTTCTCTGTCAAGAAGAGCTTTACATTCAACTATAAGACTGATGATTATGAGAGACTCGGGAGTCATCTTGGAATAGTGCCATGCTTGAGAAACTACAAGGAAAGAATGTCAGTAATGCATGCAAGTAGTCAGAGGTTGCTTGAGAGTATCAGTATCAGACTGTATACATATGGTCAGGAGGATAAATCAAGTTGGAATTAAGTGGATGAGTGGGGATTAAAGCAAGGGCTGGAAAAAAAAAACGTTGTGGAGGAAATGTAAAGAAAAAATTGATCTGCATACTCATGAGCAGTACAAAGTGCAAGCAAGAGGAGAAACTAATATGATAAGAAAGGCCAAATAAGACTATGAGAGAGAATTAGACAAACAAACCAAAGTAAACCCAAGAGTTTTTTCATTATGTAGCAAGTAATAGGAAAATGACTATGGTAGAATGACTTTAAACAATGCTAATGGTAGGAAGGTGAGTGAACAAAAAGCAATAGTTGAGGCCAAGTGATCATTTTGCAAAAGTCTATCATCCAGGTAGTGATTTTACAGTTATTGATGTTACAGAGATGTACATCAACATTGAGGTAGATGAACAAGAGGTGTTCAGCATATTGAAAAATATGAATGTGAACATAGCTGTGGAATTGGATGGAATATCAGCCCGTATACTACGTGAATGTGCAAGAGAATTGGCATTGTCTCTGACAAAGTTGTTTAATCTAAGTCTCAGCTCTGGCAGGATTCCAAGGGAGTGGAAAGAGGGTAAGATAGTACCACCTTTATGCAATGGTACTACCTCCAAAACAGAGGTAGCAAACTACAGACCAATTAATCTATCAGGAATGGTTGTTAAAGTACTGGAAAAGTTGGTGAAAGGTAAAAAACAACAGTGGGTGGATAAGGATGTGATACTCTATATTTGGAGTGGAAAGAGGGTAAGATAGTACTACCTCCAAAATAGTACTACCTCCAAAACAGAGGTAGCAAACTACAGACCAATTAATCTATCAGGAATGGTTGCTAAAGTACTGGAAAAGTTGGTGAAAGGTAAAAAACAACAGTGGGTGGATAAGGATGTGATACTCTATATTTGGCAGCATGGTTTTGTAAAGGGTAGGTCCTTTCTTAATAAGTTATTCACATTTCATAATAAAGTGACAGCAGAATTGGATAAAGGTAATGGATACACCATTACCTTTATCCAAAAGGCAGAATACCACATGGAAAACTATTACAAAAACTGGAGCAAATGGAATGGAAATGAGGCTAGTATCATAGCATGGAAAGGGGAGTTGCTGAAGGACAGACACCGGAGTGTAGCATATGGTGGAGTCTAGGAGAATGATACTGACTAGTGGAGTACCTCAGGGTTTGGTACTAGGCCCACTACTCTCTAATTTGTATATCAATGACACAGAGAAAGACTTAAGAGTGGATATTCAATTGTTTGCTGATGATGCAAAACTGAGGAGAGCAATAGTTGATATCGATATCTTGAAGGAAGATTTAAATAAATTGGCATTGTGGGCAAAGGATAATGATTGTCAATTTAATGTTGCAAAATGTAAGGTTATGCACTTCAAGTTGAAAAGGTTGCATGTGGTGTATCATATTGATGGTGTTGGTTTAGAGGAAACTGCTAGGGACTTTGGGAAAATAGTGGACAATGAGTTGAAGTTCAGAGGGCATATTGCAAAAGTTGGTAAAATAGCTCAACGAGTTACTTAGATGTTGAAAAACACATTAACAAGAAAAGATAAGTTATTATCCCTCTTTATAAGGCTATGATACAGCCATATCTTGACTATTATGCACAGATTTGGTCACCTGGGTATCTTGGGGGGGGGGGGGGGACCAGGAGGTGGTCAAAAGGATTCAGAGACTAATGACCAAGAAGGTGATTAGTCTGTGGAATACCCCCTACAAAGATAGATTGAAGGTTTATGGGTTACAAAGTGTTGATATAACTGGTGATTAGTTTACAGAATTAACAACGCATATAAAGTATATTAATTAAAGGTAACTTTAATGAATAACTTCTATATTTCGGCAACGTCACATTGCCATCTTCAGGAACATAAAGATATGGTATGTGCACGCAGGCACTAACACAAAGCAAATGAGGAAGAAAGCAAGAAACTAATATTGTTCCTAAAGTCCTAATGGTGCCCTCTGGCGGGCTAATTTGGTGGTCTTGGCAGTTGGGCTGAAGTTCTCATAATGTAAGTCTCCCAAATTTGGGGTAGTTTCATGCACCCAAATTTGTTGCGGTTAGGAACGTTTTTTAGAGCTGCTGAAGATTCTTTGAATAATCTTTCGTATTTAAACTTGCTGCAATAAACAGATAGAGGGGACAGCCATGGGTTCACCGCTTTCCCCACCCTTGGCCAATTTCTTTATGGAGACATTTGAAGAGAAAGCCTTAAACTCCGCCCACAAAAACTCACTATTTGGCTTCGTTATGTGGATGATGTGTTTGCTATTTGGCCACATGGCTCAGACACACTCCACTCCTTCCTAACACACTTAAACAACCAACACCCCAGAGTCCAGTTCACCTTAGAAAAAGGAAAACAACACCCTCCCCTTCCTAGACATTTTAATCACCCGCCAGCTTGATGGATCTTTGGTTTTCTCTGTTCACAGAAAACCCACCCATACTGGCAGATACATTCACCAGCAGTCCCCCCCCCCCCCTCACAACAATATGGGGTTATAAAAACACTATATAACAGGGCAAAATTAATCTGCTCAGATGACAAGGCCCTAACTACTGAACTAAGCCACATCCTCAACACTTTCTTAGCCAATGGCTATTACCCCAAAAAAATCCAAAAAATACTAAAACCAGTAAACCACAACCCCCCCTCCACAATAAAGATTACACCAAGTCTATCACCATCCCCTACATCCAGGGCACCTCTGAGAAAATAACCAATATCCTCAAAAAATATGACCTTACTTCCTGTTACAAACCATATAAAAAGTTGGCATCCCTTATCCGCTCTACCAAAGACCAACCACTTCCCCTAGACCTACCTGGTGTATACCAGGTCCCTTGCAGCTGCAAATTGTCCTACTTTGGCCAAACAGGCAGAACAACAAATATTAGGATTTCAGAACACAAAGACTGCATCCGGTTCCACCAGTACAGCCGCTCTGGGCTGGCAGACCATGCCTTAGATACCCACCATAAAATTCGCTGGAAGAAAACAAAAATAATTCATCGCAGCAAGTTTAAATACGAAAGATTATTCAAAGAATCTTCAGCAGCTCTAAAAAACGTTCCTAACCTCAACAAATTTGGGTGCATGAAACTACCCCAAATTTGGGAGACTTACATTATGAGAATTTCAGCCCAACTGCCAAGACTACCAAATTAGTCTGCCAGAGGGCACCATTAGGACTTTAGGAACAATGTTAGTTTCTTGCTTTCTTCCTCATTTGCTTTGTGTTAGTGCCTGCATGCACATACCATATCTTTATGTTCCTGAAGATGGCAATGTGATGTTGCCGAAATATAGAAGTTATTCATTAAAGTTACCTTTAATTAATATACTTTATATGCGTTGTTAATTCCGTAAACTAATCACCAGTTATGTCTGACCAACATATAAGCCTTGCTACTAGAAAAGTGTTGATAGGCAGAAAAGGGGGAGGATATGTTAGAAACTTTTTAAGATATTAAAGGGGATTTCATAAAATTTATGCAAGTGAAAATTTTCAATATATGACAAATAGTCAGAGAACTAGGAGCCATCCGTCGAAGTTGTATAAGAGTGTGCTTAGTAGGGGTGTACAAACCAGATTTTTTGCATGGAGAGTGGTGAGTGAGTGGAATGGATTGACAGAATTTGTTGCAAGTTCTCTGATGGTGAATGGATTCGTGGAGAGGTATGATAGGGTTTGTAGGTATTATGGTTGACTTGGTTCTCCTGCAATGAGTCTCTGGACTCTATGGAGATACCATAAAATAATAATAATCACATGAAGGACCTGAATGATGATGATGATAAACATTTAAGTTAATAATTATTCCAATCTTGTCAATGCATTACAGGAGGGGGAGGGAGGGAAGGAAGGAAGAAAGAGGCAATTATTCTAACTTCGAAATTTTTTTTCTCCAAAAGCAGTAGTTTTTTCACTAAATGCATTAATGCAACAAGTAAATTTGGTCAAAAGAAAAATATCAATATAATAATAACCTTTCCTGCCCATTAGAAATGGTACTAGCAAAAGACTTGTTTGAACACAGTGTGCTCTTTAAAGTCCTTCTATGATGCATATTAAGTGGCTGTATTCCTGTAGTGCTGACCACTGTTTTAGGAAACGTGAAACTTGATTGCTGAGAACTGACTGGTGCTGCTATTGTTGCTATTAAATTTAAGCTGGTATGTGGACTATTATGTTGGTTATGAATAAAAGCAGCCAAATTTGCCTTAACTGCTATTGAATTAGGTGGCGACTGACACCGTGGAATATCTGAAATACCTATAAAGTGAAATAAATTATATTAATTTAACAGAAACCTTGTTTTGACTGAGTTTATAATAGATTCAACTAATTAGTGAAATTATATCAATTATATTTAAAATAAAAAATACTATTTTGAATAACTTTATGAATTAAGAACCATAATTTTTCTTTCAAAAATAACAGTACTGGTATCCCTTGCTTAACGCGAGATTTGATTAATGCGCCGAAATTAATTGCGACAATCCCTTCATATACGCGGCAAGTTTTAATTAACGCACCTTTAAATTTACCATGCAAAAACATGCAAGCCTTGAGGAGTGTTTCCTGGCTGAGAGAAAGAAAGTCGTTATCATCCTATTAAGCATTAAGAGTGGGTGCATTACAAGCTCCAATTGTTCTGCTGTATTTACAAATTACATTCTTTGTAAATTTGATAGAAAAAAAAATGCCATCTAGAACTTTTATATAAAAAAAGAAGCAGCACAGCCTGACTATAAAGTATCAAAAGATCGCTTAACTGTTATGCTTAGAGGGAATGCTGATGGAGATTTTAAATTGAAGCTGCTGCTTGTCTATTGAACTCAGAATCTAAGGGCTTTAAAAGGATATAACAAGAACTCCTTACCTGTAATTTGGTGGGCGAATTAGAAAACTAGGGTTACGCAAAGCCTATTTGAACATTGGTTTAAGTCTTCTCTTTTGCTTTTAATTAACGCACATGGTCATCCAAATTCTCTTAATGAACTGTATGAGAATATGAAAGTTTTATTTTTTCCACCAAATACGACATCATTGCTATAACCCATGGACAAGAGCGGCATTGGAACTTTCAAAGTTTATTTTCTTAAAAAGACATTCTCAACAGCAGTAGAAAAACAATGGGAGAAAATGCAATTACACTCCAAGAATTTTGGAAAAATTTTAACGCATTAAACACGATTGAAAACATTCGTGACTCGTCGGAGCAAGTGTCTTCTAGTTGCATGAGAGCTGTTTGGAAAAACCTTTTGCCAGAATGCGCTAATGACTTAGGTGCAATGTTCCCTCTAATTTTTTGCTGTGAGTGTGCGCAGAAATTTGCATGTGTGCAAAATTTGCCTTCTTTTGAAAAGTATGTGCACACCCATAAGAGTCACCATACTGATCATTTAAGCAAAAAAGTTAAAAGATTTTAGTTCACTCTTTACTTTCTGGTGTCAATGGGACATCAGCCAGGTCATCCCAACTCCCCACCGTGTTCCCACACACAGCAGTAGCCTACCCAGTAAACAGTCGGAACTCACGATTCACAAGCCTTGGGCAGGACTCGATATCGTGTTGGCCGCGCATGCGAGGCCAACACGATACCGACTGTACTAAATAGGATTCTAAGTGTGTGTATTATTACCATCACCTAGTAAGTTGTGTGACATCAATCACAGAGCTAACATAAATATTTATGTATTTAATATTGATCTGATTAGAAGAAAGAAATAAAGTAAAAAAAAAAGATAACACTAGTGACTGATTGCCTTTAATTAAATTTTCGAAGTTTGCAAATAACTCTAAACATACATAATAAAATATTCCCATTACTAATTCTCACCTTGTTAAACATTCATAATAAGTCCGTTACCAATTCTCATCTTGTTTAGTAGCTTCTATCTCTTTATTTTTTTCTCTCTTCGGTCTTTGGCATTCACCCACTCTTTATACACACTATCTATCTAAATTAAACGAATTTCCATATAACTGGTAACTTTTCACTTTCATTAGCATATCCAAATGACATTCTCCTAAACAGTTTCTAAGTTGGTTTTTTATTTGATTCATTAGACTAAAACCTCGCTCACAGTCTGCACCAGATGCAAGGAAGGTTCCTCCAATATCCATTAACTTTGCCAAATCACAAAACTGCTCATTTTGAAGAGCAAATACAATCATTTGTATAAAATTTGATATAATTTTGCATTTAATTTTTTTTTTTTGTACAGAAAATTTGAAATCATTAAACTGACTAAGTATTTCTGTAAAATCATGATATTTAAGACAAAGGGCATTAACATGTTCACTACCAAATGAGAAATCATAATGTGAAATAGAGGAGATATCAAACACCGACCATTCTTGTATATCATTTTCAGGGAATCTGTCCTCTAAATGTGCACATAAACAATTTATAAAATTTAACAGGGGCCTAGTATCTACTGGTTCAGTCTCTTCTTGTTTAAGTAAAGCATTTACTCTGTCACTCCAGCAAGCGTCACCTTCTAAATACTGATTCCTGATTTTGTTAATCTTCCCTCTGGTAAAATGATGATTGTCTAGTGGTGTAAGGTTACTCCTTTGTAAGATTTTGCACAGGGAAGCCATTTCTTCAAAAACATCACTTAAAACATTAACAGCTACTTTGAATGTCACGTTAGTTAATTTATCGTGACAATAATTAACCACAGGATCATTTGATTTGTCTTTTTCAAAATATGTGATCAGTCCCTCATAGTTTCTTATTATTGCCTGTAATGCAAAATGTCTGGATGGCCACTGCACATCATTGAGTGGTCTGAAGACAATAGAGCTTCAATTTCAGACGCCTCGACAATTTCTTTAAATTCATGTCTTTTCACTGTGGAACGAGAAAAGAGTGTCTACACTGTTCTCATTAATGTATCAATATCTCTGATTAGTTTAATTTCCTTCCACGTATCACAGATCCCCAGATCCTCACGTGAGTTACACAGTGTTGCTGGACAAGATGAGGAATTTCTAATTTAAGTTTTGCAGCGACACCATTAACTTTGCTCAGCATCACTGCGGCTCCATCAGAAGTAAACATCACCATTTTTTGGAGATCAAGTTTCTTTTATTGATAAAACTGTTTAATAGCTAACACAATGAAGAAGGCACCACATGCCTGCAACTGAATTATTCTGCCAAAATATGTTTTATATTCATTACAATCTTTAGGTCTAAACTTAAAATAGAGAATGAGACATTTGTTAATAGTTATATCAATGCTTTAATTCAATGGTTTGCAGATGCAATTTGCTCAAACATGTCATTTTCAACAATTAAATTGATTGTTTCCAGAAATTCAAACGCATAATTTTTGCTTAGCCAGCTGTCTGGGAGTTGAACATACTTTTCCATATGTTCATTAATATGTTGAACCGAAAGTAAAGAGTTATTCATCTTAACAACTAATAAGACACTGTCAATAAGAACTTTAATCTGCTCTGGGTTTGATCGTTATCTCTCTCGGTCATCTGAACTTTCACGTAGCATATGCAGTACTCCTGTAGCTGGCAATGAACAATTTTGTTGTCTGTTTGTGTACACCATCCAGATGTATTTTACTTGTCAAATGGCGTTTCAAACAGTCCAACTTCCAAGTGACATCAAACTTCTTCCCATTAGCAAAATCCCCAGCAACCTTTGCATCACGACAATAAATACAAACAACACCAATTGTAGCATCATACATAAATATTTCACACAGCTGAATGTTTATTAACTCATGAGCTTTTGGCATAGCAGTTTTCACTATTTCATCCAGCCATTCACTTTTAAAGCAGTTCGTTTTCGCCTCACACCTTTTTTGCTTCCTTTGAATTTGACATGGTGCATCAGTTTTTTGCAATTTTGTTATTTGAAGAATGTTTTTTATTGTTTTTATAAATTTACAAATGTACACTATTCAATGAATAACTTGGCAAGGCAAAAGATGAACCAACACTAAACATTGCCAAGGGCAACACAAGAGCTAAAAGATATGCCTAGAGGCTAGATTTAATTAACTTGGTTGTATCTCAATGCGTGTACAAGAATGTCATTATTTAGTCTACTATTTTAAAATTCCTTTTAAAAATTAGAGAATTTTGAAATGGTACAATATTTTTAATTGTACTCTAATTTAAGTTTTTAAAAGTATTTAATTATTTTTATTAAAATTATGAAACCATTGTTTTAATTCGTCATGATCTTGAACTAATTTGATCAGTCAATCACGTTTGGGAATTTTCCATGAGTCAGGCCTGAGATGTAAACAAACTGCGCACCATTCTATATGCTACTTAAAAATTACACATTTAAGCCACACCCCCTTTCACTTTGGTCAAATCGCTAGCCTCAAATAGGGTTACTGTTAACAATTTATAAGTTTTGTGTAACTTCGAGAATGTAATAAAAAATGCGAGGTTATAGGATTGAGCGTTGCCAATTTACCATATTTTTTAAAGAATTTATAGGTTAATGTTTAGGTGGAACTTCTTTAATTAATAAATTTTAATTTCATCTTGAAAATCTAGTGTACGCTACTTGTAAAACATGTGTGCACGCGTGCACATGCGCACAGCTTAGAGGGAACATTGCTTAGGTGGTTTTCAAAATCCTGTGAACAACATGGTTGAAGAAATCATTGCAGTTAGTGAAGACCTTGGTTTTGATGGTGTTGATGCAGAAGATGTTAAAGAATTATTGGATTCAAATTCAAAAGATTTCAGTGAAAACGGTCTTCTTGAAATTGAACAACAACATGCATATGAAGACAACGAACAAATGGAATGTGAAGATGAGATTCCAAAGGAGAAAACAATCAAAGAACTGGATGGAATATTTTGCAGTTTAGAATCACTTAAGCAGCAAGTAATGGATTAGGATCCAGATGTTAATCGAAGAATGCTTGTTTGCCGAGGTCTAGAGAGTCATTTTGCTTGTTATTATAGAAATTATGCTGATAAGAAGAAAAAAAAATAAAACTGTTCAAATGACTCTTGATAACTTTTTTTTATAAAAAATTGCAGTAACTAATGTTGGTACAAGCATTTATGAAATATTTACTTTGCATTCATTTTTGATCTTTCCTAAAAGAGTACTATATAAAACAAATTATTAATACAGTAATCGCTCATGGACGAATTGTAATTTTTATCATTGATTATTATATTTGATTAACGCAATTTTGATACATGAGGTAACATCGAGAGATTAATTAATATACCATTAATCAAGGGATACCTGTATTCTGCATATGAGCAACTTCTTCCAAATAGACAAAATGTCACAACAAATGATGCAGCTAATTAAAAACAATTCTTTTGTATTAATCTGAATTCTTGGTAACATAAACAGTAAAATGTTTCTATGCAAACCACCAGTTACTTGAAAAAGCCATATTTCAGTCAGTTTGTCATAAAAATCATAAGCGATTCAAGGCATGCTGTAATAAAGGAGTGACGATTCATAGCTAAGAACATTTATCATCACTGTCAGGTTTTATATATACAGTGGTATCTCACTAATCCAAACTAATAAAAACCGTGCTTGTTCAGATTAACGAATTTCTCCCCAAGAGACAACAATAACTAGCATTTAAGACAAAAATAATCAGATTCTAATGGTACATCAATTTAATTCTGTAAATAAATGAAGTAACTGATAGAAAAAAAAGATACTGTAATGTAAAACTGAAAAAATAATAGAGCACGAAAGTTTATTTTAGTAAAAAATGGAGTTTGTATGTACCTGTATTGTTGAGGATTCTGACTTAATAAAATTGCATAGTTCAGTACATAAATTAATTTGCATAAAAATATCACTTTCTTGTACACAACACAAAAAAAAAGTTTCACAAAATAACACACACAAAAAAAGTTTTTTGATTTCTTTGTAAAAAAGTCACTGGTTTTCTTTTGCTTCTTAAAAGGTAAACTTTTTTTCAAATGCTTCATCTCAAAGCTGCATTAGCAATAAAATTTTGTGTAATGACATATCATTCTGCTTAGCTCAACTGCCTCTTCACATTTTATTTTATTTTTTTCTTCGAGTTCTTTATCGTCATCTAATTCATTCTGTATCATCATATCTATAATTTCAGCATCTGATCTGATTTCAAATTCACTTTCAGTTCTACCTTTAATCCATTTCGTAACATCTGTTTGTGAAATTTCAACATCTAGATTTATTAGGTATAGTTTCTGGGAAAATTCCCATGCTACTCCTCTTAAACACTATTATTATAATTACGGCTATTATAGCCTGTTTTAATAACTTCTTTCCGCCAACTTCTTTAAGTTCAACAACTCCTTATATATTCAAATTTTTGGTCTCCCAATGGGCCAAAACATCAGTGGACAACTAGCAGAATTATTTCTGGCACACATAAAATCACTTCTACTCCCCCCCCCCCCCCCCGCATCACCTTTTATGGGAGATACGTAGACAATATTCTATGCATTGGTAAACCCTCACACATCACCGCCTTACAAACATCCCTCAATGATTATAGCAACAGACAATTCACCATGGAAACAGAACAGAACAAATCCATCAATTTCTTAAACTTGACATTAATCAGAATCAAACGAAGATATTCCACAAACCCACACCTATCAGAAACTACCTCCATTTCAATTCACCACACATATTCCGTTAAAAAATCAGTCAACCTATCACAATTTATCAATGCTTACAAATTCTCAACCAACAGTAATTATCTTAACACGGAATTAAAGTATTTAACACAGGTTTTCAAAAATCGCAACTATCCCACACATCTAATAAGTTACGTGAACAGTACAGCAAAATCCCGTCATAACAATAATACAACCAAAACAGACTTCCCTAGACGTATGGTCATCAAATTGCCATATATCCAAAACACATACAAAGCCTACAAATACATTTTCAAACACACGGACAATAAGCTAGTATTCACCACGAACCAAAAATTAGCGACTCTCCTAAAACCCACTAAATCTCTCACACACAAAGAAATATTCGAACACCACAAAGTAGCCGGTGAAAGAGTAAAGGAAACTCATCATTGGCCTATGGAAAAAAACGGGTCAGAGTGCCCCTCAAGTGAAGGGAAAGTAGGGAGAGGCAGTAACAGTGGGGGGGGTTAGAGAAATAGGAGAGGTAAGGAATGTGATGGGAAGGGCAGGTGGGGAGGGGGAAGAAAAAGAAAATAGGCCTCAGCTAGTAATTCTCATCTAACAAGCTCAGAGCTCTCAGATGTTTAACTCTTTCACCGCTGGCCTCACAGGTCTGCTGTACGACCAAGACCACGGGGGTAATTGGCGTCTGGGTGATCAACCCATTCTGGATTGACCACATGGAGTTGGCCTTCCCTGACTGGGTTTGCATCCAAATTACCCTCCGTGGAAGACTTAGGACGAGAACCTCAAATAGATGGATCAGAGCTATGATGCACTCCATTATAGATGTTTACAGCAAAAGGAGTGTAAACTTGAACACTCATCCCCTTAAGGTGCACAGGAGAGGAGGAGAGCACCAGGTGTTCTTGAATTTCTGCTCACCTAGAGTCTCTTTGTCGACCATTAGGAAATGTTGAGTTGACCGGTAGAAGCGATATACCACGATCCGGGAGATGTCTATCCAGCTGGGAGGATATTTCGTATGGCAAAACAATTTTTACCTTCAAAAAGAAGGTACAGCCATGGGCTCACCACTTTCTCCCCCAATAGCTAACTTTTATATGGAAGACTTTGAGCAACGTGCTCTAGAGACAGCATGTCTAAAGCCCAAAATTTGGCTCAGATACGTCGACGATATTTTCGCCATTTGGCCCCACGGCCGCGAAGCTCTAAATACATTCCTTAGCCACCTAAACAAACAACACAAACGTGTCCAATTCACCATTGAAATGGAAAAAAACGACTCTCTTCCTTTCCTAGACACACTTGTCACACGTCTTCCCTCTGGCTGTCTCTCCTTCTCAGTTTACCGCAAACCTACACACACAGGCCAATACATACACAAAAATTCTTACCACCACCCAACACAAAAATTAGGTGTCATAAGCACCCTTAAACACAGAGCCATAACTATTTGTTCGAATGAACAGGCTCTAAACCAAGAATACAAAATCATCAACCAAACATTTATCAAAAATGGATACAATAAAAAACTATTCACAAGATCCTCCATATACCAGTAAGAACAAAAAAGATTTCAAGAATGCTATTGCCATTCCTTATGTTAGAGGCATTTCTGAAAAAATAGACAGAACACTTCGCAAATACAACATTAAAACCACCTTTAAACCCCCAAATAAGCTAAGACACCTACTCAGTTCCTCTAAAGATCCTCTTCCACACCTAGCACACCCAGGGGTATACAAAATACACTGCACATGTAACATACCACACATAGGGGAAACAGGGCGAACTATCCCAATCAGACAAGACGAACACAAACGACACATTAAATACCTCCACTTCGGTAAAACAGGCCTTTCTGACCATGCACTCCAAACATACCATAGAATTGACTGGAAAAATACCAAGTCCCTACACCGCACCAAAACCTGGTTTGAGAGAAAATTTAAAGAGTCCTGTGAAATGCTCAAACACAACCCAAATCTCAACAAAAATGATGGCTTCACCATTTCAAGAATGTGGAGGACCCATCTACAACCTGTATAACATCCTAAACTAGCATTAGAAAAATTCCCACTACAAGAAGACAACCTGGTGACTTGGTGAAGTGTTTAGAACATCCAATAGCAACTGAAAGAAATCATTTTGTAACTATCCAGAATATTAATACATAAGGACTAACAGTTTATCGTAGTTGCATTTATCTATTTATAATATATATATATATATATATAATTAGTAAATTATATTCGACTGTAAATTACAGTTATTAACTATAATTTACAGTCGAATATTATGGCTTTATAATTGTATGGCTTTGGAGTGTGTCAATGTTAATTTCGTGTCTTTTAATATCTTTCTATGTTCTTATCGCCTGATGAAGTCGTTCTTGACGAAACATGTTGCGTTTTTTCAAATAAATGTCATTGTGTTATAATTCTCGGGTTTTAAGTCAGTTAATTTAGAAAAATGAATATATATATATATATATAATATATATATATATATATATATATATTTTTTTTCTTTTCTATCACTAGAGGTCAGGCTAGAAAAAAGATTTATTAACTACGTAGATTTAGTTTACTGGTATAGAAAGCATGAGCATGTAGCCTGGTTCTGTATACAGTTGTATTCTTCCGATGATGACCTCGATAAAGAGGTTGAAACGTCAAGTTTTATTTTATTTGTAATTAATAAAATAATCTGTTCAACACGTGTGTTTTTGAGTCCCTAAATCTACAAATATGAGTACTAACTGTAAATAGAAATAGAATTACCTCCTTTTAGTAGAATTATAATACCATGTAAAGAACTTCGTGTATAAATTAGTATTATATGAAATGCATCATGTATACAATGAATGGGTAAATTAGATGTATACATTAGTCCAAAGGTCACGGGCGGGCCTGAGGCATTGGCAATCTCGGAAAGTGATGCAAGTTTGTTTCCCGGAAGATGCTGCTATGATCTCGCGATGTGCCGAAGTTGCCGTGGATGAAGAAAGTAGCGGGCAAGAAAAGATCGCAGAAAGTAATAAGAGGGCGCTATCGCAGCTAGTAAGAGGGTGCTAAAAAGAGGGGAAGTGAAGAGAGAATAAAAAGGGTTTGCACCCCTTTCTCAAGGCTTTTTTCACTTGTTTTGCTGGATGATGATTTGACTTCTCTCATGGACTGGAGGTTCCTGATGGTGTTTCTTGGCGATAGTTCGACATCGGAGGGTGCGCCTTTCCCTTCGATGTCTGAATTTCTGCCGGTACTGAAGCGTGAGATGTTGGCACATGCTGCCTTCACTAAAAGTTCTGACAGAATACTATTGCGGACGTATATTATGAACCGGCAGCTAGAAACGAGGATGGCCAGAAACAGATCGAGAATAGACAAGGGAAAAAACGCCAGGTGTAGAGCATAGTTTAATCTGATGACCATAGTGACCCACCACATGGACGAAGGCTTATAGAAGTATCGAAAAAGAATTCAAACAAAGAAGGACAGTTCAGACGGACCTGGAGACCCTGCCCCAAGAAATGGTAAAGTACAGATTTTGTTATAATTACCCAGTCAGAAAAAGGGAAAGATCACTGTAGTGTATTAATCGAGTATGGCCAGTATTTGAGAACTTTAAGTGATTATTTAGCAGTGGCTGATATCCATAAGACAAACTGTTAGGAATGATTATAGATGATTGTGACTAGTTTACTATGCAAGACTAAAATAGTAGGTAGAAAATTTGGTAGAAGTATATAATGTGTATATTATGTGTGTTAAGTCTCTAACTCAAAAGAAGGATTTATTGTTCATGTATTAGAGTATTAATCTCACTAAAAAGTTTGATTTAGTGAGATTGCTCTAAGTGTATATTATGTCTTTAGATTCCAATAAATATGTTTTTTCTTTTATACCTGAGTTTTGCCTGAGATATGAACCAAAACTACCACTCATTAATCTGAACCATAGCCGGGGGGGGGATTGAAAGAAAGTTATATCATGTTGTTATAGGTTACGACTGCAAACCAGAATTTACTTAGCCACAGTAGAGCATTTAATTTATGAGTTTAAACACTAAATTTATTCACCCATGTGCACCAAAGGTCTGGAAAAGTCTCCCTGAATAAGAGTCCCCTCTATTCTAAGATATTGGCTGGCACAACTTAAAAAAATAAATTTGTCAATATCTGAAGAGGAGACGGCCCCAGGAAGAAATTGGAGGATTCATTTCTTTTAGCAAGGAATAACCTTTAACAGTCAGGGTACGCACATGAGTAAAATTAGGAATTGGCCAGAGATATAGAATTTGCTTTCCTTATAGAATGAACATGTAAGAAGTGATACAGATATTAGAGTCAAGGAAATTTTGTAAGTTCTTGTAGTTATTGTAGAGAGGTAAATTCATAAGGGAAGTAAATTATTTTAGGAAGAGCAACGACATATGATGGCGCAGACCACAGCAAATACATAACAATGGCACAACCAGGTAGAATATAACAATGTGTAGTCACGGGTGTGGTGATTCAGATGTCGCCAGACATCGGTGAGCTGAGCATTCTGAAGGTGAACTTCCAAATGTCAGTAGCTGGATGTTCCTGATGTTGGGTTCCCCCCCCCCCTACTTTATCTAGGACTGGGTCTGCTACACAGTTGAAGTCACCCATCATGATGATGTGATGGGTGCCATAGAGGTAGTTGTTGAGGGTCTGGAAGAATGCTGGTCTTAAAGGTGCGTAAGCCGGGGCGTAGATGTTGAGAAACCGGGTGGTACAGCCCCGGTACTTCCAGTCTATAGAGAATTCTTCCTTCTGCATCCATTTGGATGTTGCGAAAGGCTCCTAGGAGGGGGGACTAGCATAAGTATCCCAACTCCGGCACTGAATGTTTTTGGACCGAAGTTCCAACAGGATGTGAGGGGGTACTTTTGACTAAGTTCCTGCATGTCTCTGTAATGATAAAAATGGGTTTCCTGCAGGAATAATAGTCTGATGTTGTAGGCTAGCATCAATTTCCACACCACCTCCTGTTTGAGTGGTCATTGGAGGCTTCTGATGTTAAGCGAGCTGATACAAAAGGCTGGTGGCATCATTGGTTGTTTATACCCGGTCTAGATCTTCTATTTTCAGGTCTTTAACGAGTCTAATCAGTGATTCAATACGTAGGGGGGAAGTGGAATATCCGGCCCCCTGCAGGCTTGCTTCAAGCATCGAACACAAGTTCGCAAGGACTTCGAACTCGTGTCTGTTGTTCTTTATCTTGAAGCTTGTTAACTTGCCTTTGGAGGTCTTATATGTGTAGGTGTTAAATATATATTTATTCTCTCCATGACGTTGTCTTCTCTTGAAGCAGGGGGATGGAAATCAAGCTCCATCTCTGATTCTGAAGTGTCTGTCGCCTTCCTTGTTTTGGATTTCCATTTTTTGGAGCCAATTCCTCTTTGCGTTTTGCCGCCTTTGATGTTTCTGGTGTGTGTGTGTGGGGGGGGGGGTGCAATGTCAGTTATTTCCCCTTTTTAAAGGAGCATGTCTTCTGCAGGGGAGGGGTCACTTGGAGCAGTATTGTGCTTGGTTTTACCGGCTGGTGTTGCTGCCGGTAAGACAACAGAAGTTTTCAGTTTGGTGGTTTCCAGCTGTTCTTCTGTTACCGGTGCCGCTGTCGCGGCAGAAGTAGCTACGGGGATGGCAGTCGTAGCTGCTTTCTTTATCTTTCCGAGGACCATCTGCTTGAAGATTTTCTCCCTGGTGGTTTTGGGGAGTTGTAGGAAGTCACCTTGTTCTTTAGTCATGGTAGGGGATTGTGACAGTGGATCGATGGGTGTCCCTGCTCTTTCAGCAAATGTGGGTAACGGGCAGCTGGTGATTCGTTGTTCAGGATTGTTACATTTGCGGCAGGGGTTAGGGCACTGGCTGGATATGTGCCCCACACTGACACAATTAAAGTATTTGGCTCGGGGGCACTCTTTGACCAGATGTTCAACCAAGCCACAATGCAAGCATTGTCTTTGAACTCCAGGGTAGTTAACCATTACCCGTGCCGTACCAATGTTCAATAAGTTGGGCACGAGTAACCTCATGTCCATCGTGAAGGCTACCTCCCCGGAGAACCAAGTGGGATCTTCTTTGGAAATGCTCCGTTTAATGTTACTCACCTTTCTCCACTTGGCAAAGGTTTGTACCAGCAGGTCGACACTGGCTTGGATGTACTCCATAGGGAACCTATCAATTTTGAGTGTCCCCACTTGACTCCCTACCATGACTGGTGTTATATGGACCCTTGTACAGAGAAACCCTCTAAAAGTTTATCTCTCAATTCGACGTCTTTCACTACTACGAGGTACTTTCCACCCCCATATGGAGTGAAGGAGTAGATGTTCTACGTCCCAATGGTTTCCTTGAGGATCTTGGTTAGTACTCTGGGTTCCTCCAAACCTGGCGCCTCAATTCCTAGTGTTCTCATCCTGGGGGGGGGAATTGAACAAATTTGCTCATTATGTCTCTGCGCTGGGAAAAAAAAAGGGGGAAAAAGAATAAACTCTAAGTCAACCGACTTAGAGGGTTAGTGGGTTAATAAATGAGCCGGGAAGGCTAATAATCCTGTTCTAGTGGGGAAAAAAGTATCTCCACTAGAGCCAACAAAGTTAGTAACAATCATTAGCAAAAAGAACACTAAATAAATAACAAAAAACCCCACAGAAATATGACACTTGCGAAAGGAAAAAATCAAACCTGAAAGCAGACCTGCAAACACCACATAGTCTACAAATTTCCTTGTCAAAAAGACTGTGACATCACCTACACTGGCTCTACCATTAGGTCTTTATGGACTAGACTACAAGAGCACTTCCGGGATTGCAATATTCCCATTCAGGAATATCTGAACAAAAAAAAACATCGCAACATCAAAAAGAAAAATAAAACACAAAGTACAGGGAAGACAGAAATTGCAGCTCACGCCCTTGAACTGAACCATATCCCCCAAAATCGACAAGGCCATAATCGTAGACAAACAAGACAACGAAAATGCTTAGAATATCCGAAACTATTGCCATAAAATGCGATGAAAATTCAATCAATATCCACCACCCCTACCTAATTTCCGAATGTTGGATGATCCAGAACTTACAAATAAAGCCACGCCTCCAGCCATTTAGTGACAACAAATGCCCTTATTTGGCAGATTCAACTTGCAGTCATGACATAGCCCTACACTCATTCCAAAAATGAATGATATAATCACGTAATCACAAGAAAGATATTTATTTAACCAAATATTTCGGTCTGGAAATAGCAGACCATCGTCGGTGGTATTACAAGAACAGTTTAAAAAATATACAAGCTAGAATACTAACAATAGATCGTTGAAATTAGAACATGCCGCGTGATGTTATATCACTAAGTATGAAACGAAATATTTTGAAGTAGAAACATGATTGAATTTGCTATTAAAAAAAAAAAAAAAAAAAAAAAAAAAAAAAAAAAAAAAAAAAATTAATGGGTAATCTTGATTAGGCTTTCCCAGATTTTTGATATAGATATGCAGTCATTACGATTCAGGTTGGGATGATGGAGCAAGGCCTCCACGCTTTCCTTGAACAAACGTTCGAACCTATAACGGGATCTATGTAAGAGGCGCGTTTTGGACCAAAGGATGCTGTGGTCAGTTTCAATCCCGTGTTGAGCCAAACCAGACTTTTCAGGTTTATTGTGAAGAATGGATGATTGATGTTCTTGGATTCTTTTTTCAAGAGAACGTCCAGTCTGTCCAAAGTAAGAGAGATCACAGTTGCAAGGAATTTGATAAACTCCAGGAAGAGATAAAGTTGAGCGTTTGTCTTTAGGAGAAGGAAATTGAGAAGACAATTTGTTAATAGGAGAATACGTAGCTGTTAAATCATATTTCTTCAAAATTCTTGCGATAGGTTCTGAAATACCGGAGATATAAGGAATAGGTACTCGACGTATTGAATCTTTGTTGTTTTGTGGAGGATTATAAGATGTAAGAAGACGTTGAATACTTTTTTCAGAAAAGCCATTGAGTTTCATGTGTTGCTGGATAGTAGAAAGTTCTTTCTGTAGATAATCAAAAGTAGAACAATTAGTTTTGGCTCTTTTGATGAGACATTTTATAATTCCTGTTTTATGACATGGATGATGGGCTGATTCTTTCAGAATATAACGACCTGTGAATGTTGGTTTCCTGTATACTGTAGTTGTAAGAATATTTGAAGATGATCGGATGAGGAGAACGTCTAAAAAAGATAACTGGTTGTTTTCTTCTAATTCCATAGTAAACTTTATGCGATGATGTAAGGAATTAATACTGTTTAAAAAGGAAGATAAAGTGTTTTTACTGTGAGGCCAAATAGCAAATATGTCATCTATATATCTTACCCAAAAAGATGGTAGAGGGAAACTAGATGTGAAGAGGACTTTTTCTAAATGTTCCAAATAAAAGTTGGCTAAAGCTGGAGAAAGAGGACTTCCCATGGCTGTTCCTTCTACTTGGCTATAAAATTTGTTTTGACATATGAAATAACCAGAATGTATAACGAAATCGAATAGTTTTATAATATCTTGAGGAAAGATGTCAGCAAGTAGTTTTAAAGTTTCCTTAAGAGGTACATTGGTGTATAAAGATTCTATATCAAAACTAACCATAAGATCTGTAGGTTGTAATGAGACATCTTTTAATTTTTCTAAGAAATCTGAGGAGTTTTTTAAAAAAGAACTCGAGTTGCCAATGTAAGATTTCAGTAATTTAGCTAGATATTTGGCTATACGGTAAGTAGGAGAATCAATGCAATCTACTATTGGACGAAGAGGATAGTCAATCTTATGGATTTTTGGAAGGCCATAAAATCTAGGAGGTCTTGCAAAATGAGTTTTAAGTCTTTCAATTGTGTCTTTATCCAAACTGATGACTTCATCAAGGAGAGAATTTAATTTCTTTAGTTGTCTGTTGGTTGGATTATAATCAATTTGATATAGAATCTTTATACACCAATGTACCTCTTAAGGAAACTTTAAAACTACTTGCTGACATCTTTCCTCAAGATATTATAAAACTATTCGATTTCGTTATACATTCTGGTTATTTCATATGTCAAAACAAATTTTATAGCCAAGTAGAAGGAACAGCCATGGGAAGTCCTCTTTCTCCAGCTTTAGCCAACTTTTATTTGGAACATTTAGAAAAAGTCCTCTTCACATCTAGTTTCCCTCTACCATCTTTTTGGGTAAGATATATAGATGACATATTTGCTATTTGGCCTCACAGTAAAAACACTTTATCTTCCTTTTTAAACAGTATTAATTCCTTACATCATCGCATAAAGTTTACTATGGAATTAGAAGAAAACAACCAGTTATCTTTTTTAGACGTTCTCCTCATCCGATCATCTTCAAATATTCTTACAACTACAGTATACAGGAAACCAACATTCACAGGTCGTTATATTCTGAAAGAATCAGCCCATCATCCATGTCATAAAACAGGAATTATAAAATGTCTCATCAAAAGAGCCAAAACTAATTGTTCTACTTTTGATTATCTACAGAAAGAACTTTCTACTATCCAGCAACACATGAAACTCAATGGCTTTTCTGAAAAAAGTATTCAACGTCTTCTTACATCTTATAATCCTCCACAAAACAACAAAGATTCAATACGTCGAGTACCTATTCCTTATATCTCCGGTATTTCAGAACCTATCGCAAGAATTTTGAAGAAATATGATTTAACAGCTACGTATTCTCCTATTAACAAATTGTCTTCTCAATTTCCTTCTCCTAAAGACAAACGCTCAACTTTATCTCTTCCTGGAGTTTATCAAATTCCTTGCAACTGTGATCTCTCTTACTTTGGACAGACTGGACGTTCTCTTGAAAAAAGAATCCAAGAACATCAATCATCCATTCTTCACAATAAACCTGAAAAGTCTGGTTTGGCTCAACACGGGATTGAAACTGACCACAGCATCCTTTGGTCCAAAACGCGCCTCTTACATAGATCCCGTTATAGGTTCGAACGTTTGTTCAAGGAAAGCGTGGAGGCCTTGCTCCATCATCCCAACCTGAATCGTAATGACTGCATATCTATATCAAAAATCTGGGAAAGCCTAATCAAGATTACCCATTAATTTTTTTTTTTTTTTTTTTTTTTTTTTTTTTTTTTAATAGCAAATTCAATCATGTTTCTACTTCAAAATATTTCGTTTCATACTTAGTGATATAACATCACGCGGCATGTTCTAATTTCAACGATCTATTGTTAGTATTCTAGCTTGTATATTTTTTAAACTGTTCTTGTAATACCACCGACGATGGTCTGCTATTTCCAGACCGAAATATTTGGTTAAATAAATATCTTTCTTGTGATTACGTGATTATATCATTCAGTCTTATGTCGCAAGTATCCTTAAAACAACTCATTCCAAAAATGTTCTGATGATGGTCAGCCGACCGAAACGGTCCGCACCCCGTTAACGTTCTCCCCTGCCCCAGTTTCCCCCATAAGTAAACCCTTCCCCTTTCTCCCCCCCCACCCTCCAAAAAGCGCCCTTAAACACTAATATTACGTATTATTATTTTAACTATTATTATTTATTTTATTATTATTACAATACAGTACAGTATAACTACAGTGATACACAAAGAGGAAATTCAAAACGTGCATAATTTGGTTAAAAATATAAATCTAGATTATTATAATTATGGCTATTATAGCCTGTTTTTGTTTAGGAGTGTCCCTTATTTTAAATACATTGGCTATAATTACTCAAAAAGGGCATATATATATATATATATATATATATATATATATTAGGGCATTATGGGTGAGTATAGAAGGCAATTACAGCAGAATAAAAGAGATGGAAAAAATTTTATACATACCTTGTTTTGATACTAGGATGTCTTCCAATTCCATGATCCTGCTGAAGGTTGTTTATAACGAGGGATTGGAAGACATCCTAGTATCAAAACAAGGTATGTACAAAATTTTTCCACCTCTTTTATTCTGCTATAATTGCCTTCTATACTCACCCATAATGCCCTAAAATATATATACCCTTTATAAGTAATTATAGCCAATGTATTTAAAATAAGGGACACTCCTAAACAAAAACAGGCTATAATAGCCATAATTATAATAATCTAGATTTATATTTTTAACCAAATTATTTAACCAAACCACAGCAAGCAGGATTAATCATCCCATCATAAACAGTAATCAGGCTTCTAAGATTGATTACTGTTTCGATACCATGATAGACCACTAAGCTTAACATGAAAATGAATGTGATGGGATTATTACAAGAAGGGCAATCTGAAAAGTTCTGATAAACACCTAGAACAAAAATAATATTAAAGCAACTGAAATAACAAGAAAGAACATACGACAATATAAGAATATAAGAGCATAAGTTACCTTCATAACTCTTCTGCTACTAGTATGTTCTTTCTTTCTTGTGGTTATATCAGTTTCTTTAATATTGTTTTTGTTCTAGCTGTTTATCAGAACTTTTCAAGCTCCCCCCTGCCCCTTATTTAATAAAATTTCCATGGGGACTCATCACAGAGGTCCACATTATTAGTACAATACTTATTGTACCTCTCCTAGAACATATTCACTCACAACAGATTCTGATAACCCATTTCACTTATTCATCACTCTCAAAGTGTATAAGAGAGTCCTGAGGCATTTACTCTTTCTTAAATTTTCAGGGACAATCACCTCACAAAGCCAAGTACTGAAAAATTTCCTCTGAATCAATCCTATAAAAGTTTCAGCCAACTTACAATTCTATATCATACTGCCTTTTTTCCCACCCACCAACTTCTGCAATCCACAAAATATCAATCTATCCTTGGAGGAAGAATTTCACAGCCAATTCACCATCTTTACACTCACCTCTTGATCTTCTCTGCCACTGCCTTATCCCAATGACCCAATTGACCTGACCTGTGCAAACTAATCTAGATGTGGCCATATCACCATCATCAAATTCCTGCCATGTACCCTCAAGGGGTGTACAGGATATGATAGTACTACATGAAAAATTTACATCATTACTAACTTCCTATCTACAATTTTCTTCCAGATCAGTCTGTTACTTGTCAAGACTCCAATATTATCAGATCTTATATTTCTGTCGTCTAAGGCACTTTGTACCATATCAATCCACCTATATCTTGGTCTTCCTCTGTGTTGTTCTCCTGCCAACCTGGCAGAGAACACTTGTTTTGCTAATCTTCCTTCACTGTTTAAATGACCATACCACCTGAGATTAGCTCTACTAACACATTCCTGGATGCTGACAATGTCAAGTTCTTTCCTAATATTGTCATTTTTAATATGATATTGCTATTGATGCCATCTGTTCACACCGCTAATCTTTCTTGGGATTCTCATATCTGCGGTCTCTAGTCTTTAGTCAAGTGTTTTACTTCTGACCCAGCTCTCAGATCCATAAGTTAAAATTGGTTTGAACACTGTCTTGTATACAGCTAATTTAGTGTTCTGACTAATTTCTCTCTTATTCCATATGAATTTATTTAATTGACTTCCTACCATACAAGCTTTGTTAATTCTGTTGTCTACTTCCATATTAAATTTACCATCTTCACTAAAAATTGTGCCTAAGTAGGTGAAATGTTTTACTTGTTCCACAGGTTCTCCGTTCACAATGCAGTTGACATTTTCAACGATTCTGCCTATTTTCATTGCTGACCTTCATACCATATCTATTACAACAGTTATTCAATTTATAACAAGCCAAAAGGCTATTTTACCGGCGACATAAGTTAAGTTTAAGGGACATGGTAAATCCCGTATTATTCTACAGCCGGGTATGAAACTCGGATCGAAATCCTACAGTTTCATGCCGAAAAAAATATCGGCGAGCCCAAGCGTAAGTAATCACTTGGGTAGTACAACACCAGGGCAACTCGGAGCAAAGGTGGAACAAGCTCCGTCACTGTCCTTAATATTCTCTCACAATGTAAAATGCAGCTCCCGGGAGTATGTTACTGTTTTACATTATGAGAAGTGGTCACTACCCAGACCGGTTTCAACCCTTTTTGAGGTCTCATCAGTGAGTAGGTAGACCTGGAATATCAAGGTTTTAAGTGAACCGAACTTACATATACCTCTACTAACGAATTGCTAAACTGGTGTACTTATATATTGTTATTACTACTATATAACAAGCCAAAAGGCTATTTTACTTATGTCACCAGTAAAACTCAGGATTTACCATCTCCCTTAAACTTATGTCGCCAGTAAAAGAGCCTTTTGGCTTGTTATATAGTAGTAATGACAATATATAAGTACACCAGTTTAGCAATTAGTTAGTAAAGGTATATGTAAGTTCGGTTCACTTAAAACCTTCATATTCTAGGTCTACCTACTCACTGATGAGACCTCAAAAAGGGTTGAAACCGGTCTGGTTAGTGACCTCTTCTCATAATGTAAAACAGTAATATACATCTCCTAGGAGCTGCGTTTTACATTATGAGAGAATATTAAGGACAGTGACGGAGTTTGCTCCACCTTTGCTCCAAGTTACCCTGGTGTTGTACGACCCAAGTGATTACTTATACTTGGGCTTGCCGATAGTTTTTTCGCCATGAAACTCTAGGATTTCGATGGATTTCGATCTGAGTTTCGTACCCGGATGTAGAATAATACGGGATTTACGATCTCCCTTAAACATAAGTTATTCAATTTAGTCAGGGAATCTAGCAGACTTGTAGTGGATTTATTGATAAGTATAACATCGTCCGCATAAAGCAAAGAGCTGACATTAACATCTCCAATTTTGATATGTCTAATACCACTTTTCTTCATAATGTGATCCATATAGATAATGAATAACAGAGGGGATAATGTACATCCTTGTCACACACCACATTTACCATTAAACCATCTTCCTGTACTTCCTTCAATTCTAATTGCTGACTTACAACTCAAATAAAGACTAAGTATTGCTTGATGCAATGCCCCATTGACATCGTATAACTGTAACGTATTGAATAGCTTCTCTCGTGGCACCTTGTCATATGCCTTTTCCAGATCTGCAAAACTTAAATAGAGATCTTTGTTATGTTCCCATGATTTCTCAACTATTTGTCGTAAAGTGAAGATCTGATCATGACAGCCTCTATCTGGCCTGAATCCAGCTTGTTCTTCACCAAGCTTTTCTTTCACAATTCTTCTCAACCGTTTCTCCAGTATACTTGCATATATCTTACCAGGAACACTCAGTAGGGAAATACCTCTGTAATTCTCACATTCAGTTTTATTTCCTTTTTATATATAGGTACTATGAGAACTCTATTCCAATCATCGGGAATTCGTCCCTCTGTCCAGGCCTTCAGAACAATGCAGTGCAGCCGCTGCAAGACTTTTATACCACCATACTTCAGCATTTCTGGTCGAATATCATCTACTCCTGCTGCCTTTCCACATTTCAAGCCTTTCATGGCTTTTTCTACTTCAAGTATGGATATGTATTCCTGACTGTATGCCTGGTCAGTGTTTTTTTACCACTGTGCTATCACTGCTTGTTTCATTTAGTAATTACTCCATACTTCAAGGATATCTTTTTCTCCAGTTTTCATGTCACCTTTATCATCTCTAACTCCTTTTACAGCACTCTTTCCACCATTTCTAAACTTCTTCAACAACCTCCAGAATATTTTGCCACCTTCTCGATATTTATTTTCTATGTTCTTGCCAAAGTCTTCCCATGACTTTCGTTTAGCTTTCTTACATTTGTCTCTGTATTCTCTAAGAGCACCAGCTGACTTATATGCCAGGAACTTTTGATATGCTTTCTTCTTTTCCTTCACTGCCTCTTTAACTTCCTGTGTCCACCATGGAGTTCTGATTTTTCTATCCTTGCAGACAACCTCATCACATGTCTCTCTGGCTGAATCAATCAAGGTTTTCTTAAAGGCTTGCCAATGAATCTCCAAGTTTTGGTTCCTGTTCTCAAACTCTTTCATTTTTTTTTTCAATAAGGTTTGGATATTTTAGTCTACAGTTCACATCTGAGAGCTGCTCAACTTTTATTTGCTTTAAACTTTCTTACATGTTATTCTTTTCAATATGAAATTCAATTTCATCCTGCTCAAGACTAAATAGTGATCACTTCCAATTTCAAATCCTCTGTACACTCTGGTGTCCTGCACCAGGGAGAAAACATCACTATCAACAATAACATAGTCAATGAGACTTTTCTTATTCATTGCCTCTTCTCTCCATGTGAATTTGTGCACATTTTTATGCTGAAACATGGTGTTAGTAATAACCAGTCCATGTCCTGAGCAGAAATCCAACAGGTATTTGCCATTATTATTAGCTTTGCTCTTTTCTCCAAATTTTCCCAATATATTTTTGTATGTCTGACAATCCTTTCCTACTCTGCTATTTAGATACCCAACAAGGACCAACTTTTTCTTTTTCATTGTGTCAGATGCTTTCTCTAACTCGTCAAAAAATTCCTTCACTTCTACCTTAGTAGAACGTTCTGTGGGACCATAGGCACAAATAAGTCTCATTGTTCAGTTCCTCATACTGATATTTGCCAACATCACTCTACTTGTGACTGCCTGCATTCAAGAAGATTAGCCTCATATTTAGTGTTGAATACAATGGCTACTCCTTTTCCTTGATTGTCATTCATTGCCTGAATATAACATTTTGTATTTATTATTCAGAAAGATCTCACCAGTTTTTGTCTTTTTTGTTTCAGTCACCCTTATTATGCCGATCTAGTACTTATCTAATTCCTCAGCTAGCTCCATTTCTTTGCTATTCAGGCTTCTTATGTTGATGGTACCGATCTTTAACTCTGGTGATGTTGAGTTGGGGTGTACTTTCAGATTTGTTCCAGTAGCTGACTTTTTGCTGTTCGCCCTGGTTCCCTGGCGAAAACAACGGGGGGGGGGGGGGGTTGTTTAACCGGGCAATGTCCTAGCTGCCATGAAATTTTGTTATGTTGTACAATCATTTTGTATTTTGGTTTAAGCTAATAAAAATACAATTTGGTCGGCTCAATCCCAAATTGCCAGCCCATCCTCATTTGTTCAGTATCCAGATAGATACCCAACAGGGTGCACCACGAGAAGGTGAGGATTGGACATTAGGTCAGAATCCCTGGTCGGTTCTCTGCATTCCTTTAAAGGCTATATGGAGGTCTGCTCTCTGTTATACAGCTTTGACACTTAAGCACCTCGATGTGGCCATATGAAAGCACTATATAGGGAATGAAACTTCTTTATGTCAGCAAATTAATGCATTCTTCAATAGTTAAGTAATCCTATTAGCTACCTTGGCCACTTTTGCAATAAGTCCTCTGAATGTCAACTCCCTATCCATCAACACCCACTCTTTCCAAGCTTCAGCACTTTCTCTGGAGTATAATTCTGTCAATGAAGTACAAAGATTATGATCCTTTCATCCCAAAATGCATTATGGTTTTCCAAATTAAACTAATGGCCATAATCTTTTGTTCATACTGGTAGCATATTTAAATCCTTCCGTTGGTTTGCCTTGACAGAACAACTGCAACCGTATGCAATTTTGCATCTTTAGCAAACAATTCAATGTTTCCTTTCAAATCATTTCCCATGTTACCGATCTTAATTAAATAACAGCTGTCAATGCACAGAGCCCTGTGGCACACCACCGATCACCTGCTGCTCTTCCATGCATTATGCTTTGGTGTTCTGCCCATCAGCCACCCTCACATCCACATTGCTAATTTATATCCATCCCCATTTGCTACAATTTGTGCAACAAAGTTTGACATGGTAGCCTATTAAATGCATTTGCATCCACCAAAATCATTGTGTAGCTATTCCCTTTACCAAATCTATTATAAAAAGGGAATAAATTACTAAGGAATGGCCTAACTTTCACAAAGCCATGTTGTTCCCCATAGAGTATCATAATCTTATCCACCAATTCCTGAATTTTGTCTCAGACTAACTTCTCCAATATATCATTACGTCAAATCCCAAGGTTGGTCTTCATTTTGTACCTTCATCTTGATGTCCTTTATGCAACAGAGCAACTTTTTCCTCCTTCCACTCCCTTGGGACTTTAATAGAGCTGAGGCTTATGTTAAATACCTAAGTCAGAGGCATTACCAACTTCTTTGCACATTCTCATAATACATAGGCCAATAGCCTATCTAATTCCATAGCTATTTTTGCATAGTGATTCTGAAATATTCTAAGTCCTTTAAATTTGTCCACACCTATTCCCACATCAGTTCCTGTCATATTAGTCACTGCTGTTCACTCACAAAACATTCAATTGCAACAGATTCTGGTAACCCATTTCATTTATAAACATATTCACTCACAAAGCATTCAGTCGCTTACTTCATGGAAAAGAACCTCCTGAAAAGTGGTCACTTGGCAACAGCTATTTTTTCAGCTCCTGTCAACTCCCCACTACCTCAGCATTTGTTAAATTATCCTTCCATAATCATTCTTTCTTTTACTCACCACATAGCAAAATAACTACAAGATTTCCTTTAGTCTGCTCAGCTTTCCATAATCTGATTTAAGAAAATAAAAAGAAATTTAACGCATCTTTGCCTACCTACAGGAAAAGGCATGAGATAATATTCTGGAGAATCAAGCAAAGAGATATTCATAAAGAGGATGGTAATATCAAAAAGTCCTAATGATATCAGAAGTATTAAGAAAATCTTTACTCTATGAAAGAAAATCTGTGGTATTTTCGATGTATGGATTTCAGTGGTTTATAAAATGAAGAATGTTGGACAGAAATTATGAAATAATACTAAATACTTTTGTCTTGAAATGTATAAGCTGACTCTTGGTAGGATCCTGCTGATAACCATTTAGGTCTTGTAAGAGAAAATTCATTTTTCTGTTCTAATCTCGGGAATCTATGGCTACTGTAATGTTGCTTCATCAAGGAATAATGTGCTTTCATTTTTATGTCAGAACAGGAAGAGTTAACTTAGGCATTTGGAACCACAAAGAGTTTTTGGCAACTTCAGAGCACAATTTGTGATTCACCTCTAAAAGAATGACTAACTTTCCATTCTGTATCATAGAGAAAATCAAGATATCGGAACTGTTTAGAGACCTTGGAAAATCGAAGACCTCCCAAGGACAATATTCAGTTCATCCATAAATGGCAATTAAGGTGATTAATAATCAATTGTGTCTCGGGAGACAGTTGGAACTGATGAGCTAAAGAATATAAAGAATAAAATTCCAATTACGATATCATCTGAAAAGGAGGATATGCTTTTCAGATAAAATACTCTGGGTTACTAGAGTCTTATTTGTAATAAGCCATACTATGAAAAGATGAAATTGCCTTGGTTGGGAGAGGCTATATATTGTGTGATGTTAAATCTCTACCCCTCCCCCTCCTAACCATCACACAATCTATGGTTTTTTTATCTCGTTTTTTTTGATCATATTACAGTCTACTGAACCAGACTTCTGCACTAAACAAGTAACATCCGCTGAGTTACTACTGTACACATTCAAGATGTTCCAGAGTTTTCCCACATTGTCACAAAACCATCAGTCCACGCAGTTAACCGAGTGGCTATGCGCTTTACAACTATATGCATGGGAAAGGAGTGTCCTGGGTTTGATTTTTGTTGCCGACATGAAGAGCTTAAGGATCTTTCTCAGACATAGCCAAGTTAGCCAGTCATGGGCGTGGACAGCAAGGTTTTTCTCTCCAGTTTATCTGGGGTGTTTCCTCCCGCAAGCAGGCAAACGGGCCCTGTGAACACACACCACACGGATTACAGTCAGGAATACTTGAGTCCCAGTCATAGGCCTGATTCGTCAGCTATGCTGGTCCCGAGCCCAGATAAAATTTGAGGGGATTGAGATAGTGCCACCCCCCATAAAAAGGGCCTCGTGGCTTTTATATCATCATATGCTATAAATAAACAAAACTATCTAATATCCTTTGACAAAGATATTGTTTTTCTGTTAAGCATCAGTGTAACATAAACATTGGCCTTCAGCTGTTCCCATACAAAGAAATCCAGTGTATTCATATCAGGAAATCATGGTGTCCATTCAGCAGTTTATGATTTTCTTTTAGAAAAGCAATTAAATAAGGTCCCCTCCAAAAATCACACAGATAAAGTATGAAATCCCCATTAAAAAAAAAAATATATATATATATATATATATATATATATATATATATATATATGGTACTTGCTATGGTACTTACTAATCACAGCTTCTTATAGAATACATGAAAATGTTCAATTATTAGATCAAAAAGTAAGAGATTGGCTTAAAGTATTTTCAAAGATTTCTTAAGAACCTTGTTCAAAAAAACCTATCCATCTATCTATATCTCTGGTCTGCAGAGGGAAACAAATACTTGAGAATTTACCTAGGAAACATGCCCTCTTGGATAAAAACTGGGATACACTCATTAAACATTTCAAGCAAGTACTGGGAAAATGGGCAGCAATACAAGCCTCTGCCTCCACAAGAGGGAGAGTAATAATTGTTAACCAAATAGCTACCAGTGTCCTTTGACATTTACTAAAGATTCTCACGCCACCAGTGCAATTTATCAAACAAATACAGTCAACCATCTATCAAAATTCATATGTATCCAAATAAACTGGCTTTCCTACTCCAAGCTAAGTACTTCTCTTAAAGAAGGACAAAACTTGACCACTGGAAAACGTTTATCATTTGCTTTTTTTCTTAACATTCTACAACAGGAAATGGCACACAAATGCACCACTGAATATATTCTCAGTTCTGCCACTAGAAGTCTCTCTTTCTCCACAACCTAAGATAGAGAAGAGCTCACGTGCCAGTGAGTGTCTCACAAATTTCTACGAAGATGTCATTTGAAGATGGAAAAAGTTAAACCTCCAGCACGCAGTGAAGACAGTATCCCTTCTGAAATCCTCATGGAAACTATATTCCGCAACATGATGGTAAGGAACCCCATCACTCAAAGAGCATTTTACTTTCCTCCTTGGAGCTTGCGAGGCATGAGGGTCTTGAGGATAGTCTTTCTCTGAGCCTTACCTGCCACTTTCCAATATCACTTGCAAACTTGTAATATAGGAATTAGGCTGAGCAGATAGGCACTGTATAATCTGCTTTTCAAGCTGCCTATGCCTCATAGAATAACAGAAGAGTGGCTCAGTCCTCCTGATGCAGAATCTGTTCTGCATCAGGGATAATCTGTTCTGCTACTAAGCAGGAACAGTCTAGCATATCTATTTAGAATACCCCTTAACAATTAATCCATTTGTCTTGGGAAATGGCAGTCTTAACTTGCAGTTGTCTTAACTATACAGAAGAGGAATATCTCAATCCTGTGCAAGCAGTGTCAAAAAAACCATTCGATCTCCGACTACCTTTTCATCACTGTAAAAGTAGTAATATACAGTTTCTATCTTTGACACACATGACCATATAACACAACAGTTTCTCTGAGAGAGGTGATCGACCATCTCCTTGCAGCCTTTAAGCAAAAGGTGAGATGTCATATATTACATGAGGATCATCACCACAGGCAAAACAACACTCTAGACCATTACCACCATGGAATCAGCTCGTGGTTGAGCAGAGCGACTGCATCACAGTCCACTTTCCAACAGAGAAGTGACATCATTGCTCCACCTATCAAAGAAAGGGAGAAGAAAGAGATTTTCATGCTTAGCAGTAAATAATGATCATCTGTTACTTTCATGTAAATATGTAATATTGCCTTATAGTAACTGTTATTTTCATGTAAGCTGTAGTACCATGTTATAATAGCTGTTATAATTTATAATTCAACGATTATTGAGCATGTAATCTCTCTGTCTGACTGCAGAGAACCAAAACCAACTAATCTTGTTCATAAGGTTGTTATTTTTAAATAAATATATATATATATATATATATATATATGGGTGTCTGCAATAATCCAACTTATTCTTTTCTGTTACTTGTAAAGCTAAAGTTTGTACTGAGCCTGAGAGCAGTAATGAAGTCCAAGAAGACTGGAAAACCCGAGCATCTGGAGAAAATCCAACCCACTCCTAGTTAAGATATATACTGGCATATTTCCACTAAGGAACTGTGCACATATGAGCTTATAAGGAGTTTGATACCTTAGTCATCCCCAGCTCTGAGGAAGTTTTGAATGAATTTTAATGATGCAGATTCCATGTGTTCCTAAATGATTTGATAATTTATTCACCAGACATAACCTTCTCAGAGAAACATACTGATAAAAATCTTTTCACGACTGTCAGGCAACTCTTAAATAATAATAATAAAAACTCAAAATCTTCAATTATCTTCTATTTACAGCAACCTGACACATATACACACAGTAAGATACAAAAACAATTACACCATTACCTAGTACAACAATATGGTATCCTTAAAGTTTTAAGGACAACTCTTGCCACAGAACCCAATGATCTTTTTACACACTTTTAAAAGCAATAAGCAACATGGAAGCACTACATATCACAACATCAGTCAAATGTAAGTAATACTAACAGTTAAATTATTATTAAATTTGACTGATGTAGGGGATTAAGGGACTCATCAAAAGAGGCCACATATTACTTGCAGCTAACATACCTGTTCTGGAATTCATTTACTCTACCACCACAAACAACACTGATGCCAATTCATTCCAATCATGCACACTATGAGTGAAAAATCTAGCTCTCACTCCCCTTCTTCAGGGCATTAATTTCAACTTCCAAAGATGCTTCTCATCCTTTCTGCACCTACCCTCCATAAAACAAAAAATTCTATCTATATGATTCATTCAGAAGTTTTTAAATCTAAATCATATCACTCCTCTTTCTGATGTTTGCAAGTGGATACAGTCCACAAATTTTCAATCTGCCTTCATAATCTATATTCCACAATCCTGATATCATTTCTAACACTCTCCTTTACATACTCTTTCCATTGTATCAGAATTACCATGGAAACCAGAAGGCAGAACTGTGCACAGCAGTCGAAGTGAGGTCTAACCAAGGCCTAGTATAGAGCCAAAATAACTTCCTTATCATTACTTGTCAGGGTTTTGTTTCAGTATTGCAATTATCTCTGAGATGTATTTGTAGTCTTTGCTGTATGGCCTGTAAACTTCAACTTCCTGTCTACTCAAACTCCAATATCCCTAGCCTGATCAGTTTCTTCTAGCATAATCCCATCAATATAATATTGACATTGGTTATCACTTCACACCCAAGTGCATGACTTAACATTTACTAACATTGAAACTGCTAGCCATTTTCACATGCCCATAATTTCAGCATATTCAAATCATTCTGCAAGTACTGTACATCTGCCACATTCCTGATTACCCTGCCTATCTTTGCATCATCAGCAAATAGCTGTACATCAAATCCTTTCCAATGTCAATACTATGGCACAGAATCCAACATTCTCTTCACTTAGTCATAATTTCCTGCTTTGTACTTCAGTACGTACCCTTTCCTGAATGGAACATTCAAAAATTTACCCACTTCGGAAGTCAGTTCTGCATGATTACTGTCACCACTCAAAGGCAGAATAATTACATCTTTAAATGAAATGTTCCTCTGACACTATAATCAGATCTAACATTCATAATCTCAAGTTCCTTCTGTTACATACTGCCTGAGGAAGTTGTCACACAACAGCTCAATAAATTCAGTTTCCTTTGAGATTTCCCACAACTAGAAGCCAATCACTATGCCTGTAACACCAGATGGCTTCACATTTACTGCCACATGGAAAACTGTTACTAGTATTGCAGTCATTGTTATCTAACTGGATTCAAATTATGTAATATGATTAGCAGCATCCCCCTACTCCTATTCCCTCTTATATTTGATTATGTTACATTATACAAGATTGCACTGTTTTCTTGATTATTATATCATATTTCACTGAAATCAATAAAATATATAAATATAAATTCATTATCACCTTTGGTCAGAAGCTGATAAAAGTAAATTAAGCCCTCTATACTACACTCACTATTTTCTATATAATATTATTATGTGATTCCTCAAGGAGTCCAAGTCACTGTAAGAGGTCACTCTATACAACCCACTGTCTCCACTATTTAATCCTCCAACAGATACAATTGCAATAATCACCACTGACACACACACACACACAATGCCATTTACTGTCTACCAAGAATACTTTTTATATGTGAACTGTGTCAGTTTTCTGGCTGATTTCCTGTATGTGGGATGAAAAACCTGAGTTTCCCAAGAGGGGAAGAAACACGCCTACCTCCACATGAGATTGGCTAACTTATCTTCTACTGAAAAAAGTCCATATAAAGATAATAGATATGAAAATCAAATTGTTTCCAACTTAATTAAAATTAATTGTTTCCTTATTAATTAAAATTAATAAGGAACTCAAGTTTTGAAACATTATTCAAAACTAAAACAAGTGTAAGTAAAATAAGTATTTTATGTGTTCTTGTTATTTTACATGTGAAGGTAGGAAAAGCATTTTCTCTACTCATTAACTATGCAGAAATTGTCTACCTGAATGAAGTAATAATTTATTACAATTTATATAATGATCTATATATAATTTATATAGATCATCACATTTTATTAGATCACTATATAATTTATATAGTGATCTAATAACATATCAGAAGATATGGTAAGGGGTTGTTAATTTTCCGTACTAAGATCAGTCAGTTTTTGTTATGACTTAATCTATTCCATTGTATGTTTTTTAATTATTATTATTATTTATTTATTTATTTTGCTTTTCATGATACAAATAGAATCAGGGCTCTTTCAACCCCTCCCCCCACACACTTAGTGCATTTCCAGATTATGACAAAAACAGCCTCTTCTTTGTTATATTGATAACAAAGGTTATAATTTAATAATTAAAACATAAAAAACATTACTGGTACAATTACAAACAGTACTCATATACACTGCGTAACAGGAATGAATCAATAAAATGAGTAGAAAGTTGGTGAGAAAGAAGAAAGAAAACTGAAAGATATTTTGAAGTTTTTAGAGTTTAAGTATTATTGGTATATCTTGTGTGTGTACATTGTTCTGCATCTTTTAAGAGTGGCAGACAGCATACCACATTTAGCTGATACATTATTGCCTAGCCCACCACCATTTAAGGACTACATTCTACACAGTATCCTATAAGAATTCATAGCATGCTCTGCTTGTGGCATTTTTACATTCCCGCAATTAAAAATGTGGAAGATGAGAGAAGGATTGCATGTCTGCATAAAATGTAAACAATGAGAACAGATAGGCGATATCTATATTAGTATATGTGGTTTCAGTAGCAGCATAGCGGTGAATCAGAAACAAGAGAGTGCTAAGAGAAAGATAAGAGTAGTGTGATTAAGGATGAGGAAGGCAAGTCAGATGTAGCGATGGGTATGACATTAAGAAGTGTATCAGATTTGGAGGATGGTGTTGATTGGGCAGGTGAATGTCGAGAAAGAGTAGGATGCTTGGAGAGGAGGAAGAGAGAGAGAAGGAAAGTATGAAAATCAGTTGAGGAGTGTGAAGGGAAAGAATAAGAAACTTGAAAGATTAGTGCGATGTGAGGCAAACAAGAGCAGGAGTGAGACAGAGTTGTAGACATGATAAGAGAGAATGGGAAAAACTTAGGAAAAGAGATGAAGTCAAGATAGTGGAGGCACAAGACATGAGGAAATTAAAAAGGCAGGCAGGTAAGGTGTGTATTGAGGTTCAATGATTTGTGGTTTCCTAAACAAAATGCAAGAGGAGTGCTTGCTGGAGAAATGACAGAAAGTGTGACTATGGCAATTAAGTGAAGTGGAAATGTGAACAAGATGGTAGTGAGATATCTGGAGTTAATGTTAGAGAGACTGTGCAGCAGAAAAGTTTAAGGGCAGCTGAGTGTATTGTCCATATTATAATGCAGAGTTTTAGAGTAGCAATAATGTATGACATGACAGCAAGAATGTGTTGAAATAGAGGCTTAAATTATGCAGATTCCTGAAATGCATTAGATGACAGGAGAGAAATGGTATGTGAGAGATGGGTTGTATATGAACGTGGAAGGATGCAGGTATCTGGAGAGATTGCTTTTCTCTAAGAAAGTCAGAATGTTGGGGCGAGGAAACTAGATTTCCCAGGGAGAATAGTGGTAGGGATTGCCTCTCATAGGAATAATTACTTTGGAGAAAACAGAATGTTCAGTATATTACAGAGTCAAATGAAGTCATGTGTGTGTGGGAGAGGGGAAGAATAACAGTAGATATATGAATAGTAACAATGCACTGATGATTCTCTATACAAACACCAGGGGTATCAGGAATAAAGGAAATGGTGGTATTATTAGCCTCAGTCCATTCAAGGATTGCTGGCAGCAGTGATATGTTGCTGAAGATGATGTACTGACAACAACAGAAATAGAAAGGTACAGCATTTTAGCAGGAATAGGAAGGACAAAAGTAGTGATAGTGAAGCATTATTTATAATAAATGATGAGTCAATTTCAAGACCTTACATACAGTTGCATTAAACTAATATCCCCATTTCTTTGCCCATCTCTCCAGTGTATTCAGATCATTCTGAAGAACCACGCCATTGACACAATAACCCTTCCTGGCTTCACACCTGCATACAACTTTGTTACATTTTTATTGGTAACAACATTGTGCATACAACTGACCATCCTTCTGCAATCCACTGACAATGTCAACAACAGCAAAGGTTAAGTAGTAGAGCTCCTATTACTGGGCCCGATGATATCTCGTGATTTTCTGCTTCCTTGACACTGCTCCATCTTACACATATCTGGTATCTGTCAGACAGCCAGTCTCCAATTCAGTTCCTTAATCTAATATCTAAACCCATATGCTGTAACTTAAATATCCACTTTTCATATGACCAAAGATCCCTTGTCGATCCAAAATGGGCAGTATATGTCTTTCCCTTTATCATTAGCTCTTGTTACTTTATTATAAAAGGCAAGCAAATTACAGAAACAATATCCTTTAACAAATTCCTGCTGACTCACACAGGTATATTTTGTTTTTGTGTAGTGCTGAGAGTCATTACGGTATAGTTGACATGAATGATGTGTTGTTTAATTGGAAAGACTTGTTTGATTCCTTTGTAGGAGTTAGCTGGTGTCAGTATGGAAGTGGCAGGGTTTTCTTTTCTGTACACTCGAATTTTTCAAAACAGCCATGCTGGCCAGAAAAATAAAAGCAGTTAAGAAACATGGTATATTAACCTCATGGCATTAATTGCTTCAGCTGCAGTTTTTAACAGCTTAACCCAACTGTATCTAGGATGCAAGAATTGTGGATCATTCGAAAGAGATTTTCAGCTGATGGTGAATGATCCTGTCTGCTACAGTAATAAAGGAAAATTTGAATAATGGAAAACCAGGAAATTCTGGTTTTCTCTTCGTGCAGACTTTTTTTTTTTCTCTTCTGAACTCTTTTTAGGGGATCTATCATAGTCAAAATAATGAAATAAGCCCTTTGGTTTATTAGATCCGAATTTGAATTTCATTTATGATATTGAGGAATATTTTGTTACCAATAAAAATGTAACTAGACATAAATAAGGTAAGATAACTGAAATTGGGTTTTATTGGTCAGAATTTAATACAACTAGTAACCGACTAGTTTTGCCATGTTGGCTTCTTACAGATTTGATTAACATACAAATATAAATTAAAAACAACAAGCTTTGATTATGAATCAATACATAACTGAAAAAAATTATACCGAATGCATAGGAACCATTGCACAATATAAATACGTCAACCGTGGATGCTAGCACATGGTCATTGTTCAGCAGGTACACCCTATAGTTAGCCGTAAAATTAAATTCTGATGTGTGGAGAGATCTTATAAGTGATTTCCAAATGGCACATAGGATCATCCCTTGGTTTCTGTTCAGAGTACCATGTGATCAGATTACCACTGTAGCTTCTTTTATGTCGTGGGAGAGTCATCTTCTATGTATGGTATAGAACTTCTATCCCATTCAGTGTTCTGGTGAGTGTTGGAAAAATGGAATGCCAATACTGAACTGCTGTCCTCTCTGTTATAGTTGACGTCGCCAATATCTAGATTTCTTGAAGTTTGTCTGATGTAATTAAGGCCACAAGAACATGGAATGTTGTAAACTCCAAGATGTTTATTGAAAGTGTTGTGGGCTTTAGATGAGCAGGTTTCTTGCTGTGCGGCCCATTTGAAGTTATATTTGTACTTGCTGATGGTTGTTTTATATTTGTTGTATGCTTCCCTGTAGGCTGAGTATAAGCTGGAGTTAGTGTTGCAAGCTGTCTCTTTGCAACCTGGAATTCTTGCTGCAATGTGCTATTTTTTTTAAAAATTATTATTATTATTTATTTATTTATTTTGAGAGAGAGAGAGAGAGAATTGCTGTAGTACACCTGTTGTGAGACCCTGACTTGGAAAATCGAAAAATTGAGAATAGGAGGCAATTATTCTCCAGTGAGAATAATTCCAAGGAAATTATTCTCACTGAATGAGAATAATTGGAAAATGGAGAATGGGTGGAAATTCTCATTGGTCTTCATGCCACAAAGAATAATTTCTGTAAGTCACTGAGTATCAAATTAAGTGAATTAGTCAGTTTCATATGAAGTTTTCTGGCCCAAATGAATACCTGAGAATTTTTTAAATTATTAATAATAATGGAAAATATACTTTGAGGGACTTCTGAATGAGGAAAATGCAAGGACTCACAGAGGAGATGGGCAGCCTTCTGAGGGGATGGTGCAGAACATCAGTAGAATGGAAGTGACGGAGGCCATGAAGAGGATAAGGAATGGAAAAGCGGTAGGCCCCGACAGAATTCCAGTGGAGGCATGGAAGGCACTGGGGGAAGAAGGAATTGACCTGCTGTGGGACCTGTTCATGAAAGTTTGCCAACAGGAAAATATACCCGAGGAATGGAGAGAGAGTACTCTTGTTCCCATCTACAAGGGTAAAGGGGATGCACAAGACTGTAAAAATTACAGAGGAATAAAGTTGATGTCCCACACAATGAAGATCCTAGAAAGGGTTCTTGATGGTAGATTGAGGGAGGAGGTGGAGATTGCAAAGGAACAATTTGGCTTCATGCCTGGTAGATCAACAACAGATGCTATCTTTGGGTTACGACAGATGATGGAAAAATATCGAGAGAAACAAAGGGAGCTACATCTGGTATTTATTGATCTGGAGAAAGCATACGATAGAGTGCCAAGGCAAGAAGTCTGGAGGTGTCTGAGGGAGAAGAAGGTGCCGGAGAAATATGTCAGGTTGGTGCACGAAATGTACAGAAATGTGAAGACAAGTGTTCGGACCTGTTTGGGACAGACAGAAAGTTTTCAAGTAACAGTTGGCTTGCATCAAGGGTCAGCATTAAGTCCGTTTCTGTTTAATATTGTGATGGAGGTGGTAACAGAGGAGGTGAGAGAAGATGCACCTTGGACAATGCTGTATGCAGATGACATATTGCTGTGTGTAGATTCAAGAGAAGAAGCGGAAACTAAACTGGAAAGATGGAGAAAAGTACTGGAAGAGAGAGGTATGAGACTGAGCAGAAGTAAGACAGAGTATATGTGTTGCGCAGTGGGCGGTGGCCAGGAGACAGACCTGGAGCTGGAAGGAAATGTCATCAGGAAGGTGAGAGACTTTAGATACTTAGGTTCGACAGTGGAAGAAGATGGAGGAGGTGAGAAGGAAGTGGGATGCAGGATACAAGCAGGTTGGAGGAACTGGAGGGAGATGGCTGGAGTGTTATGTGATAAGAGGGTGCCGATCAATCTGAAAGGCAAAATCTATAGGACAGTAGTGAGGCCAGCTATGACATATGCTATAGAAACTGTGGCCCTGAGGAAAAATAACATTAGCAGGATGGAAGTAGCAGAGATGAGAATGCTTAGGTGGATGTGCGGTGTGACCAGAACGGATCATCTGAGAAATGACTATGTCAGGGGAACAGTGAAAGTTACGAACTTAGGAGCGAAAATACAGGAGGCAAGGTTGAGATGGTTTGGTCATGTGATGAGGAGAGAGGACGAATATGTGGGAAGAAGGGTCATGCAGATGGATGTGCAAGGAAGGCGGAAGCGTGGGCGGCCAAAGAAGAGATGGAGGGAGCTGGTAGAAGAGGACTTGAAGATGAAGAACTTGGATGTGGTGACAGCCCAAGACAGGAAGGTGTGGAGGAGACTCATAATAAACAGTGACCCCACTTAAGTGGGAGAAGCTGCAGAAGAAGAAGAAGAAGAAGATTAATAATAACTGTAGTTATCATCAGGAACAATACCACTCTATATGTCTCAACCATACACCTGATTCAATACTGCTGCCAGTATTCATTTTCACACTTGGAAGTTTTAAGACAGCATTAAGAAGAACTCCTCTTCTATCCCTGCTAAATATATTCATCTCACTCCACTGTGGTCAGGACATTTCCATCTAATAATAATCTATCCATAAGTGCTTCAAAAATTATGTTATATTATGCATTATTCACTCTGAACATTAACAGATTTTCCTATCCTCCTCGTGTCTTTAGAATCAGAAGTCTCACACCACAGGTGGGCTTTTTTTGGTCACTGAGGAGACAGTAGTCTTGATTCTTTAAGAAAATAATCAGAATTTGAATAGCTGGCCTGGTTGGCCGAGTGGTAAGTGTATCCACTTTCCAGCCAAGAGGCCGCAGGTTCGCATCCAGCCATGGACATGGATGTTATGATTTTCTGTGAAAATACTAGTGGTGGTGGTGGGCAGTGGATGGTGTTAGTGTAGTTTTGGTTCGTTGTAGTTGGTGGATTGAGTAGTGGAGACAAAGAGCTGTAGAGTGAGTGCCCTCCCTCTATGAGTCTTTGAACTCCCTGAAGGTGTCATGCAATTTTTTTTTTTTTTCAAGAATAATAATAATTATGTCCTCTCAGAGTGGAAAATTTGGAGGGAAATAGTACTAATAGTTTTGAGAATGTATGTATGGTAGGAGAAGGAGGAGGCAGGCAGGACAAAATGTTTAGTGGGATGTTGCTAATAACCTGGGAACACAGAGGATGTGCAAAATGAGTGATCATTATGATCACTCATTTTTATTAGCATGAGAAATATATGACTTCAGCCCCAGTAAAGTTACTAGAATAGTAAGGAAGACAAAACTATAATATGAAAGTGAGTGAGAGAGATTAATCCTGTGATCCAAGGAAAATCCTAAGGACCCCTTTTGTTATGTAGTCAGAAGGAGAAGAAACGACCATAGAAGAATGACATTTAGATGAAAATGGGAGTTGAGTATTGAAGGTTTAGAAGTGCATGTCACTGATATAAAGAAGAAAGAGAGCAGGTGAAAGAACAGAGCCATGCAGAATACCAGTATTAGTTTGAAGATAAACATCCTGAACATCAAACATCATGAAGATAGTGAAGGCAGCCCAGAGGACTGTTGCAATACTAAAAAGGACACTAACTTGCAAACTTAAAGGAGTGATGATTCCACTGTATAAAGCCCTGATCAGACTAGAATCTGGATTATTGTGCTCAGATTTAATTATGAATTTTGAAGAGGATAAATTAACATTCGAAAAGGTAGAGAGGCAGATAACAAAAATGATATCAGGACTACAATGTTGGCTATGAGGAAGAGCTGAAGGCATGTGAACGACTGCAGAGTTTGATGGATAAAAAAATTATGAATTGATATGATCAGAACATTTAAACTGTGGCAGAACAAGGAGGAGGAGCAAGACAATGGGCCACCCCTGCAAGTTGCAAATGGAAATGGTGAGGACGAGGGTGAGAAGTGGCTTTTTAAATAGAGGGCAGTCAGACAATAGAATGCATTTACTGTTGTAAAAGATGGGCCTCCCATGATGAATTGTGACTCCATGGAGGTCCAGCATAATTATAATAATACTAATAATAATATTTGTAGTATGTTATTGCTAGGCAAAGATTTGATTTTAGGATAATCCTAAGAAGGGAGATCTCATCATGTCTACAGATTTGTGCAATAAAAATTAAGACAGGAAGATTTTTTTTTTTTTTGACTGAGTTTGCTTTGAGATTAACATGATTATCATCAGGACCCAACTAAAGAATACTTTGGAAATCTGAATTTCGGATTGCACATGTCAATATTCTTGAAGTTCCAGTAATCTGTATAGTGCAAGGTTTAACAAATGAGAAATATTCTAATCACCAAAGCGTGTAATGGTTTTGCATTCAACTGAAGAACGTGACTAATATATAGAAGAAAGAGAGAAGGTAAAAGAACAGAGCTATGCAGATCACCAGCATTAGTTGCAAAGTTTGAAGATAAACATCATGCACTATAATGTACAAACAGAAAGCTGTCAATATTCTTTGAGCTGTCAAAGATCATATAACAGGCCTTTGTGTAAAACCCAATCAAATATCTTAGAGTGCCTTAATTTAAGGCTCCAGAAATTTTACAATGATATTTGTTTTCAATGGGAACATAAGAAAGATGACTCTCTGCCCCTTATGACTGTTGACTGATTGTGGGAGAATCTATACTAGCAAGTGTTTATTAGTTGAGAGGCTTTGAGATTAACATGATTATCATCAGGACCCAACTAAAGAATACTTTGGAAATCTGAATTTCGGATTGCAGATGTCAGTATTCTTGAAGTTTAAGTAATCTGTGTGGTGCAAGTATAGAATATTTCTCATTTTAACAAATGAGAAATATTCTAATCACCAAAGCATGTAATGGTTTTGCATTCAACTGAAGAACATGACTGATATATAGAAGGAAGAAAGAAGGTAAAAGAACAGAACTATGCAGATCACCAGCTGAAGAACGTGATTAGTTGCAAAGTTTGAAGATAAACATCATGCACAAACAGAAAGCTGTCAATATTTATTCTTTGAGCTGTCAAAGCTCATATAACAGACTTTTGTGTAAAACCCAATCAAATATCTTAGAGATGCAACATTTGAGGATTCAGAAATTTTACAATGACATTTGTTTTCAATTGGACATAAGAAAGTGATTCTCTGCCCCTTATGACTGTTGATTGATTGTGGGAGAATCCATACTGGAAAGTGTTTATTAGTTGAGAGGCTTAAAGGTAGCAGAAGTTGAGTGTTGATGGTTCTCTTCATTATATTAGAAACAGCTGAAGTGATTAAAATTGGATATTATCTTATAGGAAATGTTTATTCCCTCCTTATGTGATTAATACCCCCAAAATCTTGTAGACTTATATTCTATTAGTATTTTGGGTGGTCTAAGGATTTTCTATCTTTTTTTTATTTTTTATATTTATATTTTTTTTTTTCATAGTCCAGAAAACCTTCTCTAGAGACCACACTTGCTCAAGCCTCTAAGCACATAAGGGTATCCTGCCAAGTAATAAAATTTATCTCCCAACCACAGACAATCAAACATCCATGTCTATGGCTGCATTTGAACCTAGCAAGATATACTAACCTTTCAGTAACTAGGCTAGCTTAGGAATTGGTTGAATATGGGTTTTCCAGGCTGTGTGATAGATACCAGTGGAATAAGAGTTAAAAAAAAAAGGGGGGGGGGAATTGAGCAGGAGTCTTTGGTATCTAATTTGGACAAGATGTTTCTCACTTATTTGTAATGAAAAATGAAGGGGATATTTGCATATATGTCTGTAATGATAGGAGTGCATTTACCAAGATTGTCTATAAAGAATTTGAGGAAAATAAGAGGTCACAAAACTTTTTTTTGTGGATACTCACACAAAAAAAAAGTGTAAGTAGGGTTGGATAAAACTTACATCTCTTGTAAAAATTAAATTTACTCTCACCTCTTGCCACAATTATTGGCTGTATAATTGTGGCAAGAGATGAGAAAGCATGACTGTTATTTACGCATGATGCATGATTCTGACTTTTAGTGCTTTCAGTTTTCGATGTCTTGGTAAATGGTATACAGCTATTTTGGGCTTTGATATAAACAGAAAAAATGACTTGCAATGCAATATACTTTCATCAAAATCTCCAAAATGGAAATTTCAATGAAAGACAATTGTAATATACCCAGTTCTTCTCGTGTTGTTTCTTCACGGAATTCTTGGATGACCAAGAATTCTACAGAATGATTAATTTATTCTGCCATCTATTAATACTTGCAGTGAGATATAACTGATACAAGGAATGACTCTTACAACTGGATAACAGTTCCAGGGTAGCCGCTGCATGCATGAGTAGATGTAATAACATTATGAGATGGTATCATTATAGCAAACACATAATAACAAACTACTGCAAAGTCTCAGCTAAGGCCCATAGGTACAGAGAATGCTATGCTAAAAAAAGTCACTATAGCAAAAATATCTGATAAAACAACACTGCTCTTGTGGTCCCTACAAGTTTTTTATAGTGAGAGTTGACTGTGTATATATATATATAAATTTAGTCAGCCATACTAGAAAAGAGTGCACCTATGTGCCTCCTGTGATGTTTTGCCAGAAGAAATAAGAATATGAAATAACCAAGATACCCATATAGACTGTGCATTCTAATGGCAACTCCCAAATTTAGAGTTGACATTCACTGTAGCAAACAGTGACATGACAAACTAACTATAACAAATTACTGAAAATCTTTGACCTAAGCTCCATGGGTAATACTTAGCTAAACAGAACTTACCACAGCAAAAACTATTCTTATGTTCTCTTCAAGTTTGCTTATAGTGTAGCTACTGTATTTCAGACCTTGATCCAAAACTAATGCTCATTCTGTATCCTTCCTACACTGTTTTATAGCAGTCATATGGAACTTACCCCATACTATGAAATCCAACTAATATTCAGCCAAAAAGAGAGATTAATGTCTGCCATTAAATTACCAACTCTTTACACTCATCTCCCTAAAATAATGGAGGTTATCAACAGTCAACTTCTTCGCTGTTAATTATCTTCTCTTATTAACCAGTACCTCTATTCCAGTTAAGATGATGACAATCACCTTTTTCTTTACTCATTTAACAAAACTGGATGGGATCAAAAATTCCAAACTTCAAGATTGTCTGTAAACCAACACCTAAAACAGAAATTTTCACACTATTTTTCAATGACAATGATAAACCAGTCATGTTAAATGCTACCAAAACACAGTCCTGCATTCTTTATTGAAAAAGGTTTTCAGTTCATCTTCTTTGCAACACATATCACTAGATAGAGCCTCCATAACCCAGTTGGTATAAACAAAGCTTTTTGGTTGGAAAGACCTGGGTTCGATTCCCATCCATGAACTGAGAAATCCTGAACCTTTATCTAGTCTCTTTCGACTAAAGTTGAGTTAGCCAGACTCATACGGAGGTGGAGGGTTTTTGTTTTTTTTTCACCTAGAAACTCGGGTGTTTGTCCCTCAGAACAAGTAAACGAGTCACGTGAACACAGAGATCTACAGTCATAAAATATATATACTTAATCTCTCATTAGGAGGGAGGGCTCAACCCATCCTAAGGGATGGGGGAGGGAACCCCATATGAAATAAATAAATAAACTAGATAACATAAGTTCTCTTCTTCAACTGATATTTTACCATTAGCCTTTCTTGGCATAAATGCATCAATTGTTTCAAATGCAAAAAATCTTGACATCCTTTTTTTCTGCTTGACCCTACTTTTCCATCTAGCTACTAACCCTATGCAAATAGGGTTTAGTAGCTAGTTTTTCTCCTCTTCAGCCACTTCATCTGTTTCTATTCAATGGAATACTTTTTACATGTTTGGGATGGTGAATCAAAAACTTCCATAAAAATTCTTGATGCTGTCCAGAGCAGCACAATGATCCATTTCACCAATTCATCTCTCAATGGCTCACTTTAACTGATATTTCACAGATGGTTAGAGAAAACTTTATGACTTTTCCTACAAGTATTCCCATGAGCGTTTTTCCATTGAGCCACATTTTAGAATAAACACCTGTTAAAATACAAGCAGCAGTTGCCCAAAATCCTCTTCACTCCAAATGCAATTCCATCAAATCTTCTTGTTCTTCTCCTCTTCAGCCACTTCATCTGTTTCTATTCTATGGAATGATATTCTTTCGTTATTTCACTAACAATTAAATCTCAGCTTTTTAAGAAAAATATCAGTAGGTTCCTTCTCCCCTAACCCCCCCCCCCCTTCACACACGACACATTCTTAGCTTCTAACCTGCTGTGTGTGGACATTAATAATAAAGTTAGTGAAAGCACTTCAAGGTCTGCCAAATATTTGTAATGGTTAATGGCTTTTGTTTACAAATCCAGGTTAAGGGAAGATCTCAGAACTCTTCTTAAACAGGTATTCACGCTCAAATATCCTATGAATTATATTGCTATTATTCTAAAGAATTGTATTAACTAGTTTCAAATCTTCACCTTTGAAAATTGTTGAGCAAATGACTTTTGATGTTTGATACAGTGCGTGCATCCTTGATATTCATCAATTCTCTTCACTATTCAACATAATGGAAAGACATTTGATTGAGTAATTCTTTATACAATAGAAATACAGAATGAATTCATTACTCTGAAATATTTGTTCCTGATGTTAATTAAAAAAATAAATATTCAGTCCAAGAACTTAAACCTATAGCACACTGGTATATGTATATGGGGAGATGACTAATTATTGCTAAACTAATATTTCTTTTTGCTATGATATACCATGTGTTTACTGAAATTATGCAGAGATCTAAGAACTGCACATTTTATTAATGAAATAAGAATCTTCATTGAATGCTTGGTCTAACAAACTGAAGAGAATTGATGAATATCAAGGATGCATGCATTGTATCGAACATCATACGTCATTTGCTCAACATGGTGTTGAAACTAGTTAATACAATTCTTTAGAATAATAGCAATATAATTCATAGGATATTTGAACATGAATACCTGTTTAAGAAGAGTTCTGAGATCTTCCCTCAACCTGGATTTGTAAACAAAAGCCATCAACTAGTACAAATATTTGGCAGACCATGAAGTGCTTTCACTAACTTCATTCTATTAGCCTATGCATATTCTCTACTTAATTTTAATTTTCACTTTTTAATCTTTATTCATAATTTGCATAACTCATATTTAACTATAAGTTTTATTTGAAAATTAATTTAGTATTCAACAAACCAATATTTCTGATGATAAATCATATGGACTGAAGTAACATATTCTGTAATTAATAAATTGGTCACTCTGATTTAGTTTAGCAATTATAAACCTAGTTTTTTTTTTATAGATATTTTAAAAATCATATCAGTTTATGAACTGGAATATTTATATGGATGTTTTCAGATGACTTGATGACTATTGTTTTAACAACCGAAAGGAACTGCAGAGTTGGAATTTTTTTGAAACTCATTCAGTCAAGTAACAGAGTTATGGTTTTATCATAAAAGCAGCAAAGACTGAAAAAAAAAAAAAAAAAAATCCACATGTAAATGAAATTAAAATTAAACGTAACTTAACAAAGAATATTTATACTGAAAATTGATAATAATAAAATAAAGGCACTAATAACAAAGAAGCTGAATTATAAAGAAATCTAAAATCAACAGCATTCAAAATTCACAACATAGTACATACTTCCATTTCTTGCTAACTTGTCTCTTCAATTATGAATGCTTCCAAAAGTATTCATGGTATATACAGGCATATAAGGATATACATTCATAGTATAGTCATCATCATCATGGTATATATAAGCTTTAATGTGGATAAGAACAAACATGGATACATGACAAATTTAAACAAGAACATAAGAAATCAAGACAGAAAACAAATTCCACTGATCAAAAGAAATGAACATTGAGTACCAACACAATGTAAAACTTTTGCAAATGGCTAAAGCATAAACAGACCTTATAATATAATAAATTTAGTTTAATCCTTTATCCAAGTGTAAGCAAACAAAGTTTGCACCTGATAATACCTAAGTCCAAAATTGATAAATTTAAATTAAATATCTTCAGGACTGAGGTGAGGTGGTACATGGGATGTACCACCTTACCTCAGTCCTGAAGATATTATCAGGTGCAAACTTTGTTTGCTTACACTTGGATAAAGGATTAAACTAAATTTATTATAGTCTAACCAAGTGCAAAATAAACTTCCAACATCTTTCTCTAAATCCAGAGTAATTTAATAATAAGGTGGTACACCGGTTGTTAACTTGAATAGGTAAATATGACCTCTCCATTGCTTCTGGCTTAGTATCAACAACAACAACAACGTTACTGGCTTGCTGGGTGAAGCATAAAATGCTTTTTATTTTCCCCTTTATCTGTGTGGAGAAGCTTGATGGGGGAGGTTGTGAGACTTATGCTCGCACTTTGTGAATTGTGGAGTTAGCTCTGTTCTGCTGAAAGCAGGATTGCCTTGGGTCTTTTGTGTTTTTGATAGTCATGTTCACTATAACTGGAAGCTTGTCTGATTAGTGGATTGGGATGAGAATGTGCCTTGCTGAAGAACTTTTCCGCATGGTCATGAAGGAGAGAACGGATGTCAGGGGTTCCGGTTTCTCTGTGGATCTGCGTGTTTCTGACGAACCATGGGGCATCTAAGATCATCCGCAGGCATTTGTTTTGTATCCTCTGTAGTTTCTGGATGTTAGATTTGGATGTGTGACTCCATCACCACTCTGGGTCTGCCTCCCACTGACGAGACCTCAATAAAGATTGAAACCGGTCTGGGTTGTGGCCCTTCCCTTAATGCATAGCAGTATACATGTCTGCAAGGAGATGTGTTTTGCATTATGGGGGATACTGAGACAAGGAGTGATGAGAGCTTGATCCACCTTTGCAACGAGTTGTCAAGGGATGTACCACCTTACCTCAGTCCTGAAGATATTATCAGGTGCAAACTTTGTTTGCTTACACTTGGATAAAGGATTAAACTAAATTTATTATAGTCTAACCAAGTGCAAAATAAACTTCCAAAACCTTATAATATCTTCTTTTGAACAATCCAATTCATCAATGGGTGAGTAAAGATGCTGATCTTACAGAAATTTACATGATCACTAGAAAATTCTATAATATGATGAACAGTGGACATCAGACAGAAATAAAATAAGTGTTATGGTTAATGACTCAATTACTGAAGAGGAGAGCTACATCAAAGTAATCAGTCTTCTCTATTATAATGAGATAATTTTTTCTATGAAATGTTTTTTAATGTAGGAGGCAAAAGCCCACAATGCTTTAAATTGAGCACGAATGGCAATTAGAAAGTGACTGAAAAAGATGAAAGCAGAGTTGGTTAAAATGAGGTAAGAAATGATGCATATGAGGAGTAAAATTAGGAAATTATAAATCTCTAAAAGTGTGAGGAAGAAGGGAATGTGAGAGAGGTATCAAATAATTTGAGAACAGCTCTGTATGAGGATTCAATTATTAGTGGTGTAGTGAGTGAAAAGGTGTATAAGGTTTGTTTACCAGAAGGAGAGTGATTTGAAGCATTGGAGTAAGTGGGCAAAAATAATTGTAGTAATAATAGAAATGAATGATTTGGTTGTGAAGAAGGAAATGTAGTGTTGGATATCAGGAAGTAGCTGAGGAGAGCAAAAGATAACAGAGTGGTAGAGAAGGTCTCAGCAGGTTTCCACAGTATGACTGTAATGAGATGAGACAGCTATTAAGATTATGAAATGTATGCTAGCACAGCTGTGTAAGAAGAAAGGAGTACATTTTGAGAATGCTTGGGATGAATAAAACTATATAACAGAGTGAGTCTGTTGAAGAATATCGCTGGAAGGGTATGTGTGTGTGCATGCACCTGCACATATTTATTTTAATGTTTTTTTTTGTAATTAATATCTTTAAAAAATTATACTGGTCATAATGATACTTTATGTTAGTGGTTTTCAAACATCTCTCCTTTGGCCCAAAATGGTCTCCCTCTGCAGGGGAGGAAGGGATACACCACACAGTGTGAAAAGCACTTCATTTTGGTATAAACCACTACAAGAACAAAATAATATGAGTTAAAACTGTTTTGCAGTACAGGTATCCCTTGATATACGTGGCTTTGATTAATGCAGTTTTGATTAGTGCACAAAAAATTATTGTGACCATAAACTTGATATATGCAGTATCAAATTTGATTAGTGTGCGCCAAAAAGTTTGAAAATAAGCAAAGCGTTAGACTTGGTCAATGAAACCGATCAGATCACGTGGTACGAGTCGTGCTCCAACGTTAGTAACTCACTCTCCCTCAGTGCTTCACTTTATCAGCAGAGCGTGGCGCATACAGACTGTGTATATATTATTACAATGTACGCTTACAACCTATCCGCATATCACATAATTTTCAAATTATGTAAAGCATTACTCTTCGTAACCATGGCCTCGAAAAATATTAATAAACGAAAACTTATTACTTTGGATACTAAAATTGACATTATTAAAAGGTTTGATAATGGAGAAAGCAAAGCAAACATCGGCAGCACTCTAGGATTTGGTGAATCAACAATACGAGCCATTTTAAATAAAGCGACTGAGTACTGCGAACAAGGCAAAGTGGTATCTGCATCTTTGAGCAAACTGAAGAAATGGAAGATGTATCTAAAGAAATCACTATCAAAGAACTTGAAGAATTGTTTGGGACAATTGAGAAGGCAAAAGAACTTATACTAGAGATAGATCCAAATGTAGAGAGAAGCTACATTTGGATCTATCTGTTATTGATTGTTATCGCAAAATCATGGAGGAGAAAAAAAAAGCTACCACTGTTCAATTTACGTTAGATAAGTTTTTTTTAATAAAAAATCAATATTTAGATAAGTTTTTATGTAATAAATATGTATAAATAAAATATATAAATATATGTCACCTTAAAAAATAAATGATGTTTAAATTTTTATATTTTACAGGATTCGTTATAATTATTCCCATTAATTCTTAACATTGAATAATGCGGTGTCCATCGAGGATTAATTAACCACATATATCAAGGGACACCTGTATTTCAAAACGCAGCCAACAGAGCACAAATATTTTTACTATTATTATCCAAGACCTCCAGGTAGTAAATGACTCTCTAAGGGATGCTATACAACACCCAAACCAGCTAGTCATACCTTCTCTTAAACTCATCTCTTCTCCCCATTTCGCATATCATGAAAAATTTCTTCAGACAATATTTTCTAACACCTATTCTGAAGTTTATAGAACTCTATCAGATTGCCCATTTTTCTCCTATTAACCAGTCTGTAGTCTACATACTCTCAATTTGTCATAATCTACATTCCATAATTCTGATATAATCTTTGTATCTCTTATTTGCATCCTTTCCACAGTTTCTTAAGTTGTTGTTTAAGAGATACTTATGCCACAAGAAATTTCTTCAATTAACACAAAAAAAAAAAAAAAGGTGGGGGGGAAGGATAAGTAATACTATTTATTTCAGCCTGAATATTGCAGGCCATAGGCGACAATAGTTAATTACAAAACATCCATTGTTTGCATTCTACTTTGTAATTAACTACAGTCATCACTGATGATGGCCTGTAATATTCAGGCTGAAATATATATGGCCTTAAATGAATTAAATCAATTATCCTTTGTGTTTTTCCAAGCTAAATGAAAAAAAGTTTCTTTATACCCAGGAGGACAAATCTGCACAGGATAGTCAAGGTGTGGTCTTATCGAGGCATCGTAAAGAAACAAAATTACTTCCTTATCTTTAATTGTCAGGGATATCCTTAAATGTAAGTTTCTTGTAGCATAAACGCGTTAATATGCCACTGGAAATCTTATCATATCAAAGTGCATAACCTTATGCTTACTAACAATGAGCTGATAACCATTATCATTTGACCAAACTTCCAGCTGATTAAAATCATTGAGTAAGTTCTGGATACAAGTAGCATCCTTGATTGTAGTGCCTATCTTTACATCATCAGCAAACAATTTAACATCCTGTTAGATCCTTCCGAAAGTCATTAATATACAAGGGTGGTCTGAAAAGTTCTTGGTCTAACAACGAAAAATCGAATTTATAATTTCAAAATAATTTTTATTTTTCAACATAATCTCCCTTAAGACTAATACATCTATTCCAGTGAAGGACCAGCAACATTATCACGTCCCTGTAGTGGTTCTCAGTAAAATCTGCAAAATACCCCTCTACAGCTGCAATCACCTCCTGATTCGAAGAAAAACGTTGACCAGTGAGGAAGAGTTTTAGTTTTGGGAAGAGATAGAAGTCAGAGAGAGCCAAATCTGGGGAATAGGGTGGATGTTCGAACAATTCATAGTGCAGATCCCTTAATTTTCCCATTGCTAAAACACCGTTGTGGTCAGGTGCATTGTCCTGATGAAAGATGATTTTTTTCTTCTGCAAATCGGGTCCTTTCTCACAAATTTTTTTTGTCTAGTCTGGTTAAAAGATCAGAATAATATTCCCAGTTATTGTTTTACCCTTTTCAAGATAATTAATAAACAAAATGCCTTTAGCATCCCAAAATACTGATGCCATGACCTTTCCTGCTGATGGAACTGGCTTTGTCTTCTTTGGCAGTGAATAAGCTTTCATCCACTGTTTTGACTGCTGTTTGGATTCTGGTGTGTAATGGTGAATCCAAGTCTCATCCATAGTAATAAATAAAGCACTGTTCAGAGATTTTGAACAGATTTTGAACATAGCAGATCAAAAACACACTTTTCTTGCAAGTGTGTTTTTGATCTGCTATGAGCAAGCATGGCACCCATCTTGTGCAAAGCTTTTTCATTTGCAATTCTTCATGCAAAATATATCCTACACATTCTTTTGAAATGATTATATTATATCTGAGATTATATCTCAGCAATTTCACGCACTTGTCATCCAATACCATATCGTGCACTTGATTAATGATTTCTGGTGTTAAAACCGAGAGCTTTTATTGTTAAAAGACCATAAGATTTAATGATTACAAATACAAATTGTAAAGTTGTGACAAATTGTAAAGTAATTCCAACAGATAAAGTAGCACAACAACACCGACTGCTGTGCGCAGATTTTAAAATAAGATCAAAGATAAGAACTTCTGGTTGCCATGGGATGAAGACAATTAAGTGGTTTCGCTTAAAAGAGGAGAGTGTGAGGAATCGTTTTAGGGAGAGAGTGTTAGAGAGGATTTTGGATGGACTGGAAAGTGTACACGATTGGTGGAAACATAATTCAAAAGTAATCCTGAGCTGTGCAATCAAGGTGCTTGGTGAGACATCTGGAAAGATTAGAGAGCAGAAGGAGGGTTGGTGATGGAATAATGATGTACAAGTGGCAGTGACAGCTAATAGGAAGGCAAAGCAGAAGTGGGATGAGACAAGAGTGGAAGAGGACAGAGAGGTGTACAAAGAGAGAAAGCAAGAAGCCAAGAGAGTTGTGGCACAGGCGAAGGCCATGGCATATCAAGATCTGTATGATCAATTAGAAACAAAGGAAGGAGAGAGAAAAATTTACCAACTAGCGAAATGTAGAAATAAAGCAGCTAAGGACATCTTACATGTGAGGCATATCAAAGATGCTGAAGGAAGAGTATTATGGAGGGATGTGGACATAAGAAACAGATGGAAAATATACTTTGAGAGACTTTTGAATGAGGAAAATGCAAGGACTCACAGAGGAGATGGGCAGCCTTCTGAGGGGATGGTGCAGAACATCAGTAGAATGGAAGTGACGGAGGCCTTGAAGAGGATGAAGAATGGAACAGCGGTGGCCCCGACAGAATTCCAGTGGAGGCATGGAAGGCACTGGGGGAAGAGGGAATTGACCTGCTGTGGGACCTGTTCATGAAAGTTTGCCAACAGGAAAATATACCCGAGGAATGGAGAGAGAGTACTCTTGTTCCCATCTACAAGGGTAAAGGGGATGCACAAGACTGTAAAAATTACAGAGGAATAAAGTTGATGTCCCACACAATGAAGATCCTAGAAAGGGTTCTTGATGGTAAATTGAGGGAGGAGGTGGAGATTGCAAAGGAACAATTTGGCTTCATGCCTGGTAGATCAACAACAGATGCTATCTTTGGGTTACGACAGATGAAGGAAAAATATCGAGAGAAATAAAGGGGGCTACATCTGGTATTTATTGATCTGGAGAAAGCATACGATAGAGTGCCAAGGCAAGAAGTCTGGAGGTGTCTGAGGGAGAAGAAGGTGCCGGAGAAATATGTCAGGTTGGTGCGGGAAATGTACAGAAATGTGAAGACAAGTGTTCGAACCTCTTTGGGACAGACAGAAAGTTTTCAAGTAACAGTTGGCTTGCATCAAGGGTCAGCATTAAGTCCGTTTCTGTTTAATATTGTGATGGAGGTGGTAACAGAGGAGGTGAGAGAAGATGCACCTTGGACAATGTTGTATGCAGATGACATCTTGCTGTGTGTAGATTCAAGAGAAGAAGCGGAAACTAAACTGGAAAGATGGAGAAAAGTACTGGAAGAGAGAGGTATGAGACTGAGCAGAAGTAAGACAGAGTATATGTGTTGCGTAGTGGGCGGTGGCCAGGAGACAGATCTGGAGCTGGAAGGAAATGTCATCAGGAAGGTGAGAAACTTTAGATACTTAGGTTCAACAGCGGAAGAAGATGGAGGAGCTGAGAAGGAAGTGGGATGTAGGATACAAGTGGGTTGGAGGAACTGGAGGGAGATGGCTGGAGTGTTATGCGATAAGAGGGTGCCGATCAATCTGAAAGGCAAAATTTATAGGATGGTAGTGAGGCCAGCTATGACATATGCTATAGAAACTGTGGCCCTGAGGAAAAATAACATCAGCAGAATGGAAGTAGCAGAGACGAGAATGCTTAGGTGGATGTGCGGTGTGACCAGAAAGGATCGTCTGAGAAATGACTATGTTAGGGGAACAGTGAAAGTTATGAACTTAGGAGCGAAAATACAGGAGGCAAGGTTGAGATGGTTTGGTCATGTGATGAGGAGGGAGGACGAATATGTGGTGGGAAGAAGGGTCATGCAGATGGATGTGCAAGGAAGGCGGAAGCATGGGCGGCCAAAGAAGAGATGGAGGGAGCTGGTAGAAGAGGACTTGAAGATGAAGAACTTGGATGTGGTGACAGCCCAAGACAGGAAGGTGTGGAGGAGACTCATAACAAACAGTGACCCCACTTAAGTGGGAGAAGCTGTAGAAGAAGAAGAAGAAATACAAAGAGCCAACAAGTTTCACTAGCCACTGTCTAGCATTTTCAAGGCTGTACTGGTGTGAAAACAAATGAATCAAGTTACATGGAAACCTACACTTTAGTAACTGTTAGGCCGTTACATTTGATAATTTGTGTTTGATGGCGTACATGCGTTCAAATGCTTCAGTCAGAATCCGGTACATGACTACGTATTATGTAGTTTTTCACATATTGTAGTTCTGTTGAGATGAGAGAATTGATGAGATATTTCCATATGTCTTTATGGAAATATCTCATTGATTTCTTGATTTCTATTTAAATTATTGCCTAGCATCACTGCTGCTTCTTTGAAAGTTCTGTGTCTGTAGTCATTCTCGATGTAAGGCATAGAACTGTTTTTCCAATCTATAACGTGATTTGATGTTGAGAAATGATGAGCTAAACCAGATGTGATGATTCTATTGTGATTAACATTCCCCACATGTTCCTTCTGTCTTATTTCAAAACTTCTAGAGGTCTGTCCAATGTAAGAAAGGCCACACGTGCATGGAATTTCATATACTCCAGGAAATTTGAAGAAAGGTACCTCATCTTTGGGAGATCTTAAGACTTGCCTGATGTGGTAGTTGGTTTAAAAACCACTCTGATGTTATGAGCTTTTAACATTCTTGCCAATTTTGTGGAAACTTTCTTACATTGGACAGACCTCTAGAAGTTTTGAAATAAGACAGAAGGAACACTTGGCGGGATGTCGATCACAATAGAATCATCACATCTGGTTTAGCTCATCATTTCTCAACATCAAATCATGTTATAGATTGGAAAAACAGTTCTATGCCTTATCGAGAATGACTACAGACAGAGAACTTTCAAAGAAGCAGCAGTGGTGCTACGCACAGGCAATAATTTAAATAGAAATCAAGAAATTAATAAGATATTTCCATAAAGACATATGGAAATATCTCATTAATTCTCTCAGCTCAACAGAACTACAACATGCAAAAAACTACACAACACGTGGTCATGTACCGGATTCTGACTTTAGCATTCGAACGCATGCACGCCATCAAAACTTGTTGGCTCTTTGTATTTGTAATCATTAAATCTTATGGTCTTTTAACAATAAAAGTTCTCAGTTTTAACAGATCAGACCAAAAATGAACAGTTTGATTTCTGGTGTTGTTACACTTTGTGGATGTCCTTCACGTGGATCATCTTCAAGGCTGGTACGGCCACGCTTAAATTCGGCAGCCCATTTCTTAATTGTTGAAAACAAAGGAGAAGAGTGCCCATAAACTTTTATGAACTTCGAATGAATTTCTTTTGGCATTAAATCTTCTTTTACAAAGAATTTCATAACTGCATGATACTTCATCAGACAGCTGTATAAAACAAACTACCTGATAGAATGACTTGCAATTTCACATAGATGCTTATGAGAGATGTACCAACTTAGAGAAAAAAAAATCTTGCCGATAGTGTTGCCATTTATGGTCAAGGCTGAGAACTTTTCAGACCACCCTCATATATAATAAACAAGAATGGTCCGAAGACTGATCCCTGGGATACATCACTGGTCACCTTAAATCTGGCAGATTCACACCCACCGTATACCACTTTTTGATGCCTGTCTGTCAGTCATCCACTTATCCAAGTCAAGAGTTTATATTCCGAACCCATATTCTCCAGTTTATGCAACAGCCATTCATGTTGTATCCTATCAAATGCCTTACAAAAATCCAACAATATCTTAGTGTATTATCCAGCTTCCCCATTATCTAATTCAGCAATACATGTTATAAAATGTGAGCAAATTGCTGCCACACAGCATGTTTGCTAAAGGAAGATGGTGTTACAGCAATCTGCATATTTCTGTATGCAATTACTTCTCTAAAATGTTCACCACCATTACAGAAGTAGTGATAAGTTGGTAATATGGTTTTTGCACCATTCTTGTACAACAGAACTCGCATCTATTCTTTCCATTCCTATAGTATCTTTCTGTATCTGAGACTTAAGTTATACAAACATGTTAAAGGTGTAGCCAATTTGACTGAACATTCCTTTAGCATATGTGATGATATTCCATCTGTCCCTATTGCAGAATTCTATTCAGGTTATGCAAGAGCTCATCAACCACATTCTGTCTTCAGATTTTCCTGTTAATGCTGGTGTCTCTCAGGGCTTTGTTATTTCACTCATACTCTTCTTGATTTACATAAATTTCCTGCTTTCATTAACTGCAAACCCCATTCATAGTTTTGCTGATGATAGCACTCTCCACATGTCATATAAGCCTTGCAGTGCCAAAACATCTCAATCTTCAAGATCATATGGAATCTTCAAGATTTCTTGCACTGACTCTTACTGCAAACCTTTCCTGGCATAATCGTATCAATTCTATAGCATCATCAGCTTTTTTTCTGCTGAGGATGCTGAAGAGTTACTTAAATTGTATACATTCCAGATATAGCTAAACTTGGAATACTGCTCTTATGTTTGAGGTACACCTTTCTAAAAATTCTTCATAGTGTTCAGAAAAGGGCAGTTTCATTGATTAATGGCATCTCTTACAGATTCTCTTTTCAGCCTCTTTTTCATAGAAGATCAGTTTCTGCATTGTGTTTCTTCTACAGATATTTCCATGACAATTCTTCAGGAGAATTAGCATCCATTATGCATCCCATTTCTGCCAGATTTATAAGAACTTGAGCAATAGCTGCTCAACACTCCTTTACAGCTGAGCTGCATACTTACTGTACCTGCTACTCCCAGTTAGCTTTCATTCCATCCACCTCAATTCTGTGGAACAGCCTCCAGCACTATAAGAAGAATATACCAGATTACTGTGCTCCTGACCATAGCATTTATTTGCTATTGGCCCATTGTATGTGGGAGTAATTAAAAATATATATATATATAATAAAAAATTAGAACTACGCTTCATCAGAAATTAACCCAAAATCTTTGACATTATAGAAAGAGTGAAACATCTGAAGTGGCAATGGCTGGACATACTACTTCAAAACAAGAAGAATCACAGACCAAAGAAATACTGGATTGGATTCCACAAGAGGAAAAACTACCACTATGGGACCATCTTGGGCCATCATACACTGGTCATCTTGGAAAGGATTTTATTCACTGGTGGATAGACGGGTGGCACTAGTGAGCCAAGCACTGTCAAAGTTTCTAAGAGGAGCTCCTGATTGAGATAAATTATTCTAGGAATAATTAAGTATATATGCACAATTGTTTGAGTAAGAACGTTTACAGCTGCTCTTAACTTAATTATGTTAAATTACAAAATCGTTATTATTAGACCTAGTAACCTGCAGGGAAAAAAAAAAAAATGGCGGCGGCATTGTCATTCCATGATTTTAATTTAGATTTCAGTCATTTTGTTGAGTGTGAGGTCTGTTATATGTATTCTTTCAATCACATAAATGATTTGTGGATGTTTAGCGCGGATGGAAGAAGGGTGTGTGCGAAGCGTGACCTGAATGAGGAATTGATGAATGCAAATATGAAATTGTGAACATGAGTGCACGCGGTGAACATGAGTGCACGTTTGAAAGAGAGGCGAAAAAAAAGTTAAAAAATCAGTAAAAAAGAAAAAGAGCGATTTGAAAACCGTAACGGATGTCAAAAGGGACAAAAGTGAGGTGAGAGTGGCAAAAGGAAAGGAAATTGAGAGAACGAATGAAACTAGAAATGCTGTGATGCAGAAATTGAAAGAATGAATGATGGCGAAAGTTGGATGCATGTTGGACTGAAAGTACGGAAACAAAGAAAGATGAATGAGAGTGAAAGTGAGAAGAATGATAGCGAAAGTTGGATGCATGTTAGACCGAAAGTACAGAAACAAAGATAAATAAGAGTGAAAGTGAGAAAAATGACAGCGAAAGTTGGACAGAAACTATGGAAACAAAGAAGGATGAATGAGAGTGAAAGTGAGAAGAGTGGGTCGAGAGTTAGAAAGTTAGAAAGATTGAATGATAGAGAGAATGTGTCATGAGATTCGGAAGTTGAATTGGATCGGATGAGGCAAGAAATGAAATGGATGCGGAATGAAATTAAGAGAATTCAGGCCAAAACTATTAAAATAAATCATGATGGCATGAAAGAGTTAATGAAAGATGAGCGAGTGGCATTGTATGGCGACTCTATTATTAAAGGTGTGATAGAGGATAGAATGCACACGGTATGTTTTCCAGGCAGCAAAATGAGTAGAGTGATTGAGGCATTGGATATGAGGTGGGAGCAAGCAAAAGAGTTAATAGTAATAATTGGTACAAATGATTTGAGAGAGGATAAAGAGCGTGTCAGAATGTATATCAGGACCCAAAGTGAGTTGTATGGGTGCGATGGACTGCATTTGAGCGGTTATGGTGTGAGTCGCTTGGAGAGGCTGCTGCTGGAAGGTAGAGAAGTGAATAGAGAGAATGAATCAGATCGAGAGGGGGAGTGATGTGGAAGAGCAGGACAGTAAGACAGGAGAGATTGAAGAAGTGGATATGAATGTGGAAGTGAGTGGTATGAGTATAGAAATGAGAGAATGGGTGTGCAATAGGAGCATGGAAACGGGGAGGCTCAGGGTGGACAGGGGTACACAGCGTGAGAGAGGTGGATGCTCCAAGAGGAGGTGAGAGCATGTGTAGGAAGGAAAGGAATGGGATGACCAGGGATCAAGAGGAAACAGAATTGAAAAGGGTTCTAAAATGAAGAAGCAGAAAGGGAAATGGCCCCAGTCTAGCATGGAGAGATCACATTGAGTGAGTGCAATCAGTGGAACTAGCTATAGATCCAGAAATGAGCTGTTGTGTTTGTATACAAATTCTAGAAATATAAGAAACAAGGCAGATGAAATGGTTGCACTAATTGCGTCTGTTCACCCAAAGATTGTCTGAATAAGTGAGACATGGTTGGAAGAGGATGACATCCTGACAGGAATAGAGATGGAAGGGTATGATGTGTTTCAAGGGGTAAAAAAGGGAGGGGGGAATGCTATTGATGATAGAGAAAGAGTTATGCCCATACAAAGTAGAGATGCAAGTATCTACTTTGTATGAGCATAACTCTTTCATGGAAATAGTGCCAGTGGTTTTGAGGCAGTATGGTGTGAGATAGAGGTGAATGGAATCAAATACTTGGTTGGATGTTGTTATAGACCAGGTAATGTGGATGGTGATGATAATGAAATGCATAATCAAATTAGCCAAGCAAATAAGAAAAGGGTGCTCATAATGGGCGATTTTAATTATGGCAATATAGACTGGAATGATGAGATAGCAACTGGAAGTAAAGAAAATGAATTTCTTGAGTTTTTGAGGGATAACTACCTCAGACAGTATGTAACAGAGGGCACACGAGGATTAAGGATCTTGGATTTGGTCATCTCATCAGAGGAGGTAATTGTAAATGAGGTGTCAAATCATCCACCAATTGGTGAGAGTGACCACGAGGTGATTACCTGAGTGGTTGCCAGCGATGTGAGGCCCCCTGTGAGAAAAGGGTATATGTGGAACTACAAGGGGGGGGGGTGATTATGAAGAGCTCAGGAGACACCTTGCGGGTGTAGCGTGAAATGAGGAGTTAGCTGGAAAAGAGATCAATGCAGCTTGGGGGATTTTCAAAAACTATCCGGTAGATGCAATGTCTAAATATATTCCAAGGGTGAAAAGATTAAATAAGGTAGGTGCGAGATGGATGAATAAAGAGATTAAGCATGCGATACAGAGAAAAATGGCATTGTGGAGGCAGCATAAGAGAAGTGGAAATAACCAATTTCATGAGGTCTATAAAGACGAGGCAAGGAGGGTGACTTGGTTGGTGAGAGTAGCTAAAGAGAGGTATGAACAGCAGTTAGCTAATGAAGCCAAATATAATCCGAGGGAGTTCTTTCGATATATAGCCAGCAAAAGAAAGAATGATTGGAGAAAATGGTATAAAGACAGCTGTTGAATAATGTGTGGTGGAGATACTTAATGAGCAGTTCATAAAGATCTTTCAATCTTGTGAATGTGGCTTCATGGAGAGATTGAGAGCAGTTGATGATTGGGAGGAGAGACTGACTGTAAGTGAGCAAGAGGTGTTTGGGGAGTTGAGTAAACTAGATGTAAATAAGGCTGTGGGACTTGATAATATATCACCGCTTATTCTGAAGGAATGTGTGAATGAGTTGACACCTGCCTTGACATATTTTTTTAATGCGAGTCTTGCACTTGGTCAAGTTCTTAAGGAGTGGGAGGGCAAGATTGTGCCACTTCATAAAAAAGAGGATAGAACTCAAGCATCAAACTATAGGCCTATCTCTGTGTCAGGTGTTGTGGTTAAGTTGTTGGAGAAGCTTGTGAGAACTAGAATCCAGAGTTGGGTTGAAAACAATGGTATTATCTTTGATGGACAGCATGGATTTGCTAAAGGGAAGTCATGTTTTAGTAATCTACTTATTACAATAAAGTGACTGCTTCCTTGGACAGAGAAGAAGGATATACAGTAACATACTTGGATTTTGCAAAGGCTTTTGATAGAGTACCTCATGATAAGTTGACAGTCAAACTAGAGCAGATGGGGTTGGATATTACATCAGTGCATTGGAATGGAGACTGGCTATCTGATAGGTATCAACAAGTTGTGTATGGGTGCATGATATCCAGGAAAAGGAAAGTCACTAGTGGAATGCCTCAGGGGTCTGTTTTAGCACCATTACTTCACCATTATGATATTGGCGAAGATTTGGATGGAGATATTCAGTTGTTTGCAGATGATACAAAGTGGGGACGAACCATAAAGAGTAGTGAAGATGTTGTGGCATTGCAAGAAGACTTGAATAAATTGAGTGATTGGGCACGGAAATGGAGATGCGAGTTCAATGTTGCAAAATGTAAGGTTTTAAAATTTGGAAAACAAAGATGGGATGCAGAATTTATGCTTGGTGAGAATATATTGTTGGACTTAGAGGAAATAAGATATCTGGGGGTGATAGTGGATAAGGATCTAAAATTTAGGGTACGCATTGTCAAAATTGTGAAGACAACACAAAGGCTTCTGAGAATGAGGAGGAGGACACTGATGTGTAGAAGTAGGGAGATTCTTGTTTCATTGTATAAGGCTTTGATTAGGCCACACATGGACTATTGTGCCCAGATTTGGTCACTGGGTTTTCAGAAGGATGAAGAGATGTTGGAAAGGGTCCAAAAGCGACTGACTAAGGTAGTTTCTGACCTCTGGAATGTTGAGTATGAGGAAAGATTGAGAAGATGTAATTTGCAGAGTCTGGTGGAGAGGAGGAAGAGAGGAGATATGATAGAGACCTACAAGTTGGTAAGGGGTTGTTATAAGATCAGTGGTGGAGAAGTTCTACAGAGAATAGTGGGAGATCAGGAGAGAACCAGAGATCATCCCTGGAAACTGTATAAAGAGGGTGTGAGTAGGGGAGTGAGAGGCAGGTTTTTTTCATGCAGAGTTGTGAATGATCGGAATGCCTTGCCTGAGAGTGTGGTGTCTGCAAGGAGATTTAGTGTGTTTTTAAGACACAGTATGATGAGATGTGTATGTATGATAAAAGGACCTCCCAGATGAGTCTTTGATTCCATGAGGTCTTGGGGTAATAATAATAATAATAATAATAATAAGAGACAATGGCTGACAATGATAATGGTGACTCTTAGTTGAGCACTGCTGACAGTTTGCTTCTTTCTTTCTTTTTTTTTTTTTTTTTAACTTCCAATACTCAAGCCTACATTCCTCCAAGATATTTTATACCACTATTCTGTCACTGCTTACTTCATTCAATAATTTTAACAGACCACTCCAGACTTCCAGGATAGCCTTGGCTTCAGTCAACTTTTATCTTCTATTTGCTACAGTATCCCTTTCTCCATTTTTCAAGTTTTTAATAGTCACCAAAAAAGTTTCGCCTCTGTGTTACTTAACTTATATAGTTATCCCAAAGTTTTTGCATGACTGTTGTTAAGCATTTGATATATTTCACTATATTATCTAAGGGCACACTTCAAAGGAACTTTCTATATGATTTCTTTTTATTTAAGACTATATCTTTTAACTTCCTGAGTCTAGTATGACTAGGGATCCCATATATCCTGTAAAATACGGGATCATCCCGTTTTTGGCTAATGCGTCCCGTTGTCCTGAGAAAACTCTTTGTGACAGATTTTTTTGTCCTGTATTTTAGAGTTCAAGACTGAATAACAAAATTGATAAGTTACAATTTCTATTCTATTACAAACATCACTCTCTGTCATTACAGGGAACTGTAGTCGTGTTGTTATTTACTCAAGGCGAGTGATGGCAACACTGCAACAATGATAAGTTCGTTAGAACAGTGTGCATGTGCATTGACATTTCGGAGTGTGCTGTGATATTGGTTCAGCTTTAAACAGCACAGAACGGTCCACTTGTCCCACACCATTTTAGAAGCTTGCTCCAAGAGAAACAGGTTGGTGCTTTGAGAGCATTAATTACTGTATGGCTGCTGTTAAAATATATGGTTTTTCAATTCTCCTGTGGCCTTGTTGAACGTTGAAAATGCCGAAAAGGAAGTGTGATTATACAGATGCTTTAAAAACTCAATTTCCATTTTTAAAAAAAATCTACTAAATTGGGCAAGAGGGATAAAGTGGAGTGTATGGTTTGTGGTTGCATGTTTAGCGTCGAGCATGGCGGAAAGTCCGACATTACCCAGCACATTGTTACAAAAAGATATAAATCTGCATCTTGAGCTAGTACAAGTGCAAAAGTTAGTGATTTCTTTACCAAGAAAGAGATGGGGGAAGTGGAAAAGAATCTTGCTGCAGAAGAATGTATGCATTAGCCAGTATGTGTCACTCCCATTCCTGGATACACTGGTCACATGTCTTCCTTCAGGCAATCTATCCTTCACAGTCTAATGCAAACTGACACATACTGTCCAATACATACATACATGCTAAATCATACCGCCACCCATCACATAAATATGGAGTCATTAACACCCTTAAAAACAGAGCTACAACAATTTGCTCTAATCAGCAAACTCTTAAACAAGAATTAAAAATTATTAACAACACATTTATAAATAATGGCTACAACAAAAATACTATTAATAAAATCCTTCATAAAACTTCATCAAAAAAGAATTGATTACAGTAAAACCATAGCCATCACATACTTAAAGGGTTATCAGAAAAAATCAACAGAATCCTACACCATTATAATCTCAATGCCACCTTTAAATCACCTACAAAATTAAAAAACATATGCAACTCCTCCCATTGGCACATCCTGGAGTTGACTGCATCTACTGCACCTGTAACTTACTTTATATTGGTGAAACTGGATGTACAATCCCTATATGGAAAAAAGAACACAAAAGACACATTAAATATAACAATTTTGGTGAAGCAGGCCTCTGAACACCTTACACCAAATTGATTGGAAAAATATCCGCTCTCTACACCATGCAAAAACCTGGTATGAAAGAAAATTTAAAGAAGCCTGCGAAATTCTGCTTAACCACCCTAATATCAACAATAATGGCGGCATGAAAATTCCAAGAATCTGGATGGGACATATTCAGCCTACTTAATACTTAGTACCCAGCATACTTTAGGACCTTAAGCAACCTTCAGCTAGCATTGGAAACCATTCCATACCGATTGGTTGAAATTTATATGTATAATCATGTTTTTAATATATATATAAACATGTTGCTCTCCAGCCCAATGTAATTTTGCAACCAACAGATGATAATAATAATAGGACTCTAGCGTTGATGTAGCCAAGTTTTTTTTTTTTTTTTTTCACCAGAGGTCAGGCCAATAATTGTTGTAATGGTTGGTCAGTAACTTTAGCAAACCATGTAGATTGTAGTGCAGCTTGTTTCTCTGTATATATAGTGTATATGCTCCGGAAGATGATCTTGATATAAAGATCGAAACGTCGAGTGTTGATTTTGGTTTATATTAAACTAAAGTTTTACTCAAACACGGTAGTTGTCTCCATAATTTTCCAAAATGTATGTTTATTGTAAAATCATTCTTCAATGAGGATTGTGTAGCTTTTCATGACATGATTCTTAAAAACAAACAATTGTTAAGTGAAATTCATTCTTCAGAAAAGTATTGCAAGAGTGAGCAAGACTGATTGATCAATAAGAATATTGTCAGTTGAGGAGAGCATTACTGTATTAACAATCCATTTTGTATCTATAAAACAGTGGCGGCTTGTACATAAGCACTACGACACTGTAGCACCCCCCAAGGAAAAAATGAAAAAATTAAATTGTCTGTGTTTATAAATAATAACAATGCTTACAACATTATATAAGTGCAATAAACATGTTAAAGGTTACAGCTTATGTTTTGACATTGATTGAATAGTTAATAATTGGAATTATTCGATTAATGCTCTAGATTACGAAACAAATGCACTGCGATCTAACGCCAATATTTGTTTGCGCTTGTCATTGCACGCTACGTCATTAGATATAATGCCGCTTGGGCAGTCTATCATATGCTTATGCATGTTATTTCTGTGAGAATGAAACATTTATTATTGGTGTGCGCTCGTGGTGAACTATTTTTTGTAAATCTTATTTTATTTTGTTAAAATAACATATGATTATTTATTTATTATAGATACAAGGCTGAATTATGATGAGTGTCACTGTTGAAAATATGAAAAGAATTATATTTTTCAAATTATCATTACACGAAACAAATGCAATTCGATCTAACGCTGATATTCATTTGCACTTGTCATGCTTGCGCACGTTATTTCTGTGAGATATGAAACGTTTGTTATTGGTGCATGTTCGTGGTGAACTATTTTTTGTAAATCTTATTTTATTTTGTTAAAATAATATATAATTATTTATTTGTTATAAATACAAGGCTGAATTATGACGAGCATCACTGTTGAAAATATGAAAATAATTATATTTTTTCAATTATCGTTACACGAAACAAATGCCCTAAGATCTAACGCCAATATTCATTTGCGCTTGTCATTGCTATTGATACAAAACTTTTATTATTGGTGTTTGTTCGTGGTGAGGATGGAATATTTTTAATAAAGCAATTTTTTAATATGTAAATTTATTTATTAATAAATTCGTTACTGATTAAGAAAAAAAGTTTTTTTTTTTTTTTTGTATATGCAGCACCCACACTGAAAATTTTCACCGGCCGCCACTGCTATAAAAGTAAGTAAGAAACCATTTGAAGGCAACTTAAAGTGGCTTAATGAAAATATGCAGCCTAACAATTGGATTGATTATACTATTTGTTTACTTATACTTAGTAAAGTGTGTGCATAGTAAACCTTATCATGCACACACTTGGACAGTTAGAATCATTTTGTAAGACTGGCATATGTGATGGATGTGCATACTAAACTTTCACCCTCGGTCATAAATATCCCGTATTTTTTTCCAATGTATCTGGGATCCCTAAGTATGACATTTTTATTTTTCTATCCATGCATGCAACATAACTGCATGCTTTGCTGGCTGAGTCAATAAGCTCCAGATTTTGTTACCGATGGGTCTCTAAAATGTGTTAGTTATTTTTAAATCTCCCTTGCTTTTACTCCATGTTAATACTGTAATTTATATTATTTCTTTAAATCCTTTCCTGATACCTAAAACTAATATCACTCATCCATCAGCAAAAAAATAATTGCCACACATATATTTTCATGAGACTAGTGGTGTATGTGCAAGCATGCACACACAGCAATTAGCAATTATTACATCACAGCTGTTACATTATTACATTACATTACATCACATAATTTACAGATGGGTCTCTAAAATGTGTTAGTAATTTTCAAATCTCCCTTGCTTTTACTCTATGTTAATACTGTATTTTATATTATTTCTTTAAATCCTTTCCTGATACCTAAAACTAATATCACTCATCCATCAACAAAAAAATAATTGCCACACACATATTTTCATGAGACTAGTGGTGCATGTGCAAGCATGCACACACAGCAATTAGCAATTATTACATCACAGCAAATACAAATATAAGAGGTCATTCCTCGAATCTGCTTCAGCCCTGAAAAACTTTCCAAATCTCAACAAATTTGGGTGGATGAGACTGCCCCAAATTTGGAAAGCACTCATCCTCAGCCTAAACCATCCATAGTCCACTAGGGGGGTGCAGTTTAGGACTCGAGGCCCAACTTTGATCGCTCTTCTTCAGCCTCATTTGTCCAGTGTTAGTGCCTGCATGCACATATTGTTTTTATCATCTCTGATGATGGCAATGTAATGTTGCCTTAATATAGGAAAGTATTAATTAAAGCTATTATAATTAATATTTAAGTATATGATGTTATTTCCTGAAAAGTAATAGTTATTAGTTAAAGGTGTTGGGAAAGAATTTACAGAAATATTAAAATGCATTATAGTAATAGGAGAGATTTTCAGTTCCTTACAGGTTGTCAACATAGCAGCCTTCGTGCAAACATAGATTTTATTTTATTTATTTATTTTTGTTAATGTGAACATGATAAGTAACTAGAGGACGCATCTTGAAATTGTTTTCCTTTTCTTATTATTGCTAATGATAATTAGACAATCATAAGAAATTAGAATTACATTCTAAATTTACATGATGTATAAAAAGTTCCTGAAATATATTATTGTGCATACAACCTTCCACTTTTCTTCTTTTATTTATCACTTTAATATACAGAATTATTTACAGAGGTCTATAAATAAATGTTATTTATTTATAGACCTCATCACAGTCCAGGTGGCACAAGATATTTATCACCATCAATTTCCTGATATTATTTTAATGGTTAATATAGCCTGCTTTCGTTTAGGAGTGCCCTTGTTTTACAATGTCATTGGCTCTTTACTCGAATTTTAGGGCATTGCTGAAGTGTCATAAAACTGACATATGAAAAATAATATAGGAGGAAAATTTGGACATACCTTTTTTGGATGTTGTTTTCTGTCTCCTTATCACGGCGATATGCATTCATCTGCTGTTAAGCTGTTAAAGGAAGGGGATTTTGGGAAATTGGGGGTAAAGTAATGTGGGGGAATTATTTGAACATTACTACATGAGTAAATTTACTTTATCACTAATCTCCTACCCTCTAAATTACTGTATTTTTTGGACCATAAGACGCACCTTTTTACATAGAAAAATCGACTTAAAATTGCGGTGCGTCTTAAGGTAACATTAAAATACGAATCTTTACACTGTTACGAAGCTGTTAGCAAAGTTCAATTACTGCCGCAACATGTTAATAAAATTAGTAAGTACGCCACTGAAGGTAGGTACCTAAGTTATCTCACTGCATGTGGGTGAATCACTGATTTAGAGCGTCAATAGTCATTAGTGTGTAAACATATGTGCTTCTGTACGGTTCATTTGAATTATTTTTTATAAGTCGTTAAAATTTTTATCTTAAAATTAGTAAAAATAACTGTAAAACAAAAAAGACTTTTATATAACGTGACTTATAAATTAAATGTGATAAATTATGCAAAACAATATGGAAACAGAGCAACAGAAAGACATTTTGGTCCACCACCAACAAAAAAAAGGTTCGTGAGTGGAGAAAACAAGAGGAACAATTAAAACTGCTATGTAAACACAAGAAAACATTCCATTCGCACCTAGAAAAATGGCCAGAATTAGAAATACATATGAAAAATTGGGTAACAAATCATCGAAACATGGGAATATCTGTTTCTACGAAATGATGGGAATCTGCAAATGGAATATTAGATTTTACCAAATCACCGTCTTGGTGCTTTAGATTTATGAAAAGACACAGGTTATGCATGCATAAAAAAACCACTCTAGCCCAAAAAATGCTGGCTGACTATGAAGCTAAAATTGTAGAATTCCATACATTTGTCATATCAGCGAGAAGGAAATTTAACTTTGAGCTTAATTGAATTGTGAACATGGATGGAGTGCCTCTAACTTTTGATGTTCCTTCAAATCGGACAGTAGATTCAAAAGGCACCAAATCAATAGTGATCAAAACAACAGGTCACGAAAAAACTCACTACACTGTAATTTTAGCTTATTGTGTGGATGGAACAAAACAACCCCCATGTTAATCTTCAAGAGAAAAACGTTACTGAGAGATGAAATTCCTCGTGGCATTATTATCCACGTTGATCAAGGCTGGATGGACGAAACAGGAATGAAATTATGGATACAAAAGATATAGGCAAACGTCCAAGTACGTTGTTTAAAAAGCCTGCGATGTTAGTGTGGGATCAATTCAGAGTGCATAAAACAGAATCAACCAAGAAGCTTGTAAAAGAAATGAATACAGAATTAGCTGTCATTCCTGGAAGCCTTACAAGTCAATTACAACCCTTGGATGGATCTATTAATAAACCATTCAAAAATTTTATGCAGGAAGAGTGGAACAAATGGATGGCAAAGCCAAATCACGATGTTACAGCAAAAGGACGTATGAAACAGCCAAACATTTCAGAAGTATGTACTTGGGTGAAAAATTCATGGGAAGCTGTGAAAGAAGAGACGATTATAAAGTCATTTAAGAAATGCAGGATAAGTAATGCGATGGATGGTACCAAAGATGATGCAGTTTTTGAAGGGAGTGACAACGACAGTTCAGACGAAAGTAATACAAACGGTGACGTTAACGAGACGAGTGATAGTACCGAGAGTGAAGATGAACTGAATATTGCTAATACAAATGATTGTAACAATAAATAAAAATTAAGAAAGAATTTGTAAATATCTTTATATAATAAAATATTTTTTTCTAAAAACGACTCATAAATTTGGGTTGCATCTTATCGTCCGAAAAATACGGTAGTCCAGATTGAGATGTTTCATATGATATATGCATTTCCCAGAAAATTCTTCCCATTTTTTATATATTTGTTAAAGTGATATTTTTCTCAATTTTATTGCATGGCAAAGAGCTCAATGCATGATCAGTAAGCTTGCTATTTCCATTATTTTATATATTACTTATATTCCTCTTTCTTGTGAATGTATGTATACCAGCTTTGATAAGAAAATGTGCAATAGAGGAATTCTATAAACAACTTAACAAGGAGCAGAGTTTCATTCTAAGGAAAACAGATAAGGGTATGTAAGCTAAATTACTACTTCTGTGTTTCAATAATCATTTATTAATCTGGCTTTAGGTATTTCTCCTCTTTTTTTTTGGGGGGGGGGGGGCTTAATGGTTTATCAGAAGCAAGCTGGCTTCTTAGAAACCCACTTACTGCTTATGATAGGGTGATTAACCCTAACTGCATTGTCTGCCATGCCTGTGAATTGAATGTGTTTTTTTTCTGGCCAGTTTGCCTGTTTTATGGGATGAAAAATCTGAGTTTCCAGGAAGGAAACCTGAAATCTTCATATGAGACACGAGCTGATCCATCTTCACTTGTAAAGCCCTGATAAAGGTTCATTTCCTAGATGGGATTCAACTCCAGGTGTTTCTAACCAAAGGGCATTGGTACCAACTGAGCTATGGATCAGTTCAGTTGGTATCAATGATGCCCTCTAGTTAGAAGGTGCATCTGTATTTAATATTCACTATGAAACAGTTAAATTTTATGATTTTAAATAAACTTATCAGTAAAATAAGCATATAAATATTTTTTACCTTGTTCATTTTTTGGCTGAAAATGGAGCATTAATTGTTGCTGCTGAACAACTTTCTGTTGTAAATGTTGTTGTAACCTCAGAAGTGCATTACTGTCAATGCCTGTAGACTTAGAACTTGCAGCATCTAATAAAAGTGGAATCTGAGAAGATGGTTCAGAGCTATGAGGTAGAATTTGAGATGATGCTGCTGAAGACACTGAATGAGCTGTAATTAATGCATGCTGCATATGTGCTTGCTGCTGATGCCACTGTTGCTCTTTAAGTTTTAACTTCGACCTAAATAACAATGTTCACAGAAAATACCTTTCATCAGCTTATAAGTTAGCGATATTGAAATAATTGTTAGCACTCAGCTGTAATATAATAAATACAAAGGATACAGAAAGTAAGACTATTACACTTTTTTATAAAATCTTTATCAAATAGCTTTATTTTTATCCTCCTACATGTTTCGCCAATCTGTTTCTATTGGCATCCTCAGGGAATACAAATCAGTAAGCACAAAATGAAGGTTACAGACTAGGTTATAACCGATGTTACAAAATCGATGATTTTGTATAACCGATCATACAAAAATTGGTATTGTGCGTGACAATGTGCGTGTCTCGTTAACGTGATTTATTCGTGATGACTCATGACATAATTGTTATGAAAGTTCATTTCTTTGATATTTAATGATCTGATAAAAGTTTTCCAAATTTCTGGTAAAATTAGACCTTGATTCTTGTTTAGGTTTTCAGTTTTACGGACGACTGTAGCTGCTTCTTTAAAGGTTCTTGAATGGTAGTTATCTTCTATGTATGGCATAAGGCTCTTATCCCACTCAGTGTGATGGTTAGTAGAGGCAAAGTGGCATGAAAGGCCTGAAATGTCTTGTCTGTTATTTCTGACATATCCTATGTGTTCTTTCTTTCTCGTTTCGAAGCTTCTAGATGTCTGACCTACGTAACTAATACCACATGAGCAAGGAATATTATATACTCCAGAGTATTTGTAGAATGGGTGAGGATCTTTCGGTGATCTTAAAAATTTCCGAATAGTATTGATTGGTTTAAATGCCACTCTGATCTTGTATGGTTTTAAAAGGTTAGCTAATTTTTTGGAAAGGTTGTTGACAAAAGGAATTGTAATTGTACTGATGTATTGGACGTCATCACGTTGTCGATGTGGTATATCAGTAAATAGAATCTTGTTATAGAGTCTTTTAGGGTAACCATTTAAAGAAAGTTCTCTGGATATTGTGGTTAATTCCGTTAGTAGGTCATCCTTGTCTTTGTGTTAGCAAAATAGACTCACAGTGCTATAATTTATTCACAGATATCTCTAATAATCTTGACACTGAGACATGGCAACTATTAGACAATATGATTAACCACAGTTTTACCAAAACATTTAATCACAGCAAAAAGACACAAATTGATAAATTCAATTTACTGTATGATAATCATAACAACTGCAAACCTTCTCTACCAGATAAGCAAGTGATAATTAACCTATCTAAACACGTTTTAAGTAAACCTGAGATCTCTATCCTCAAAAAAGGTTTCAACTTTGCTTTAAAACCCACTGTCTTTCCTAAAATAGAGTTCATCTGCAACTTAGAAAAAGCCTTCTCATTACTACCAGCTCCAACAGCTAATGACTTGCGATTAAAAAGCAGCATAATCCTTTCAGCTCAGTCAAGATCTCCTAACACCAACTCTAACCAAATGGAAAGAAGAACGCTTCTCAAATTAAGGAATAATAAAGATATCATCATACTCAAAGCCGACAAAGGTAATAATACAGTTATATTAAATACTTCAGATTATAAAGAAAAAATTAAAAATCTATTATCTGACAGGTCTGTATATGAAGTTCTCAGTAGAGATCCTACCACTAAAAATCATAATGACACCAATGAATTATTACGTGGAATGAATAATTGCCTATAGAAATTATAAAAAAATTAAAATCTATGCACCCACTTACTCCTAGATTGTATGGCCTTCCAAAAATTCACAAAGAAGGTATACCATTACGTCCAATAGTTGATGGAATCTATTCTCCCACTTACCAACTATCCAAGTATCTTGCGAAGATTTTACAACAACACATTCATGTCTCGGATACTTATATTAAAAACTCAAAACATTTTATAGATAAAATAAAAAACATCCCTATTTTTGAAGAGGATATACTAGCAAGCCTGGACATCACATCTCTGTTTACTAACATTCCAGTGGTTGAAGTCATCAACATCTTAGACAAATTGTTCCCAAGAAACATCACTACTTTGTTCAATCACTGTTTAACTTCTAACTATTTCATTTGGCAAGAAATGATCTACAAACAACTCACTGGATTAGCTATGGGTAGTCCCCTCTCACCTCCTTGTGCTGACTTATTCATGGAAGATCTAGAGAAAAAAATCTTAACCCAGATCTTTCCAAAACCGAAAATTTGGTACAGATATGTAGATGACATCTTTATCATTTGGGATCATACAAAAGAAGAACTAATGAATTACCTCAACCAAATCAATAGTTTCCACAATACCATCAAATTCACATTAGAAATGGAAAAAGATAAAAAACTGCCATGACATTTTAATAAAGAAACAATCCAATAATAGTATCAACCTATCTGTATACAGAAAACCTACAAATACTGGACGTTACCTCCATTTCAACTCAGCTCATCACATAGCTCAGAAACTTAGCATTATCCATAGTCTCAAGAAAAAAGCTATACAGTATACGACAGACAAGGATGACCTACTAACGGAATTAACCACAATATCCAGAGAACTTTCTTTAAATGGTTATCCTAAAAGACTCTATAACAAGATTCTATTTACTGATATACCACATCGACAACGTGATGACGTCCAATACATCAGTACAATTACAATTCCTTTTGTCAACAACCTTTCCAAAAAATTAGCTAACCTTTTAAAACCATACAAGATCAGAGTGGCATTCAAACCAATCAATACTATTCGGAAATTTTTAAGATCACCGAAAGATCCTCACCCATTCTACAAATACTCTGGAGTATATAATATTCCTTGCTCATGTGGTATTAGTTACGTAGGTCAGACATCTAGAAGCTTTGAAACGAGAAAGAAAGAACACATAGGATATGTCAGAAATAACAGACAAGACATTTCAGGCCTTTCATGCCACTTTGCCTCTACTAACCATCACATTGAGTGGGATAAGAGCCTTATGCCACACACATAGAAGATAACTACCATTCAAGAACCTTTAAAGAAGCAGCTACAGTCGTCCGTAAAACTGAAAACCTAAACAAGAATCAAGGTCTAATTTTACCAGAAATTTGGAAAACTTTTATCAGATCATTAAATATCAAAGAAATGAACTTTCATAACAATTATGTCATGAGTCATCACGAATAAATCACGTTAACGAGACACGCACATTGTCACGCACAATACCAATTTTTGTATGATTTAGAACCATCGGTTATAACCTAGTCTGTAACCTTCATTTTGTGCTTACTGATTTGCATTCCCTGAGGATGCCAATAGAAACAGATTGGCGAAACATGTAGGAGGATAAAAATAAAGCTACTTGATAAAGATTTTATAAAAAAGTGTAATAGTCTTATGAATAATTGTCAAGAAAAAATTCAACATAATGATACAGAAAGTAATTTTTGTGAAGTTTACAAAATCGAAACTCTTAATTATTAATATATTTATAGGGATGAATCATCCCATCCTATCAGATAAGAGCATACTCCAATCTCTTGCTAGGCCAATGAGTTGAACTATTAATGATTTAATTTAAAATGTTTTCTACAGGCTACTTCTGTAGGTGAAAAAAAACTTCCCAGGCCAATACATTCTATAACTCACTTTTAAATGATATATCAAATAGGAAAATGAATAAAAATCCTTTTTATGCTTATGCGATAAACAAACAAAAGAGAATTTTATTCTGATAAATGCAGCTTCAGTTGTTGCCACCCAGTATTTTTAAGAAACAGCATGGGATATTCACAATAAATATTTATTTAAATCATAGTTTTTTCCCTACTATGACTTCTTTAGAAGTTTGTTTAATATGCAAAACTTAAACTTCTAAAGAAGTCAGAGATTTGTGCACTGAACACAGTCCATGAACATAGATTTCTAATCAGAGATTTTCGTAATAAAATAAGGTAATAAAATAAGGTAATAATAAAATAAGGTAACATTCCAATTCTTTGTATTTCTGCACAAAGAAAATTAAGAAATATATTATAGCACTTCAAAGGATTTATTAAGAGAACAGGTAGCTGCAAGTCTAGCTGACTGAGCCACAAGCTATTTTCCAACCAACAAGCAGTGATTTCTAATGCCATCATGAACATTGACACCTTGTGAATATCTATAGGTGATTAATTTCATCATATGGTCTGATACCACCATTCTACTAATGTTCGTCTTGCACATTGTCTAACCCTCATACCGACTACAGTAGTAATAGTAATGTAGTAAAAGTTTACCACCTTTCATGGGTGGGATATTCACATTAAAAAAATAATAATAAATAAACAATAATAACTAAAATGAAATAAATGAGTTTTCAATGTGAGAATAGATACATCAAGGCGTTCATTGTCTGATATACTGCTGGTTTAGCATCTTAAAAACACTAACCAAAACACATCATAGTGTTTTGGTTAATTTCACTCTTATTTCAAATAAATTTATTCAACCGGCTCCAACTATACCAGGATTACTTATGCTATTTCCATATTTAGGCATTAAACATTGTGCTTAAATACTGAAATTCCATGTTCTAAATTAAATTCGTTATAGTAGTTATTCAATTTAATGACAGTGGTAATGCTTGTAGTGGATTTATTTAGGAATGAATGATATAATCACGTAATCACAAGAAAGATATTTATTTAACCAAATATTTCGGTCTGGAAATAGCAGACCATCGTCGGTGGTATTACAAGAACAGTTTAAAAAATATACAAGCTAGAATACTAACAATAGATCGTTGAAATTAGAACATGCCGCGTGATGTTATATCACTAAGTATGAAACGAAATATTTTGAAGTAGAAACATGATTGAATTTGCTATTAAAAAAAAAAAAAAAAAAAAAAAAAAAAAAAAAAAAAATTAATGAGTAATCTTGATTAGGCTTTCCCAGATTTTTGATATAGATATGCAGTCATTACGATTCAGGTTGGGATGATGGAGCAAGGCCTCCACGCTTTCCTTGAACAAACGTTCGAACCTATAACGGGATCTATGTAAGAGGCGCGTTTTGGACCAAAGGATGCTGTGGTCAGTTTCAATCCCGTGTTGAGCCAAACCAGACTTTTCAGGTTTATTGTGAAGAATGGATGATTGATGTTCTTGGATTCTTTTTTCAAGAGAACGTCCAGTCTGTCCAAAGTAAGAGAGATCACAGTTGCAAGGAATTTGATAAACTCCAGGAAGAGATAAAGTTGAGCGTTTGTCTTTAGGAGAAGGAAATTGAGAAGACAATTTGTTAATAGGAGAATACGTAGCTGTTAAATCATATTTCTTTAAAATTCTTGCGATAGGTTCTGAAATACCGGAGATATAAGGAATAGGTACTCGACGTATTGAATCTTTGTTGTTTTGTGGAGGATTATAAGATGTAAGAAGACGTTGAATACTTTTTTCAGAAAAGCCATTGAGTTTCATGTGTTGCTGGATAGTAGAAAGTTCTTTCTGTAGATAATCAAAAGTAGAACAATTAGTTTTGGCTCTTTTGATGAGACATTTTATAATTCCTGTTTTATGACATGGATGATGGGCTGATTCTTTCAGAATATAACGACCTGTGAATGTTGGTTTCCTGTATACTGTAGTTGTAAGAATATTTGAAGATGATCGGATGAGGAGAACGTCTAAAAAAGATAACTGGTTGTTTTCTTCTAATTCCATAGTAAACTTTATGCGATGATGTAAGGAATTAATACTGTTTAAAAAGGAAGATAAAGTGTTTTTACTGTGAGGCCAAATAGCAAATATGTCATCTATATATCTTACCCAAAAAGATGGTAGAGGGAAACTAGATGTGAAGAGGACTTTTTCTAAATGTTCCAAATAAAAGTTGGCTAAAGCTGGAGAAAGAGGACTTCCCATGGCTGTTCCTTCTACTTGGCTATAAAATTTGTTTTGACATATGAAATAACCAGAATGTATAACGAAATCGAATAGTTTTATAATATCTTGAGGAAAGATGTCAGCAAGTAGTTTTAAAGTTTCCTTAAGAGGTACATTGGTGTATAAAGATTCTATATCAAAACTAACCATAAGATCTGTAGGTTGTAATGAGACATCTTTTAATTTTTCTAAGAAATCTGAGGAGTTTTTTAAAAAAGAACTCGAGTTGCCAATGTAAGATTTCAGTAATTTAGCTAGATATTTGGCTATACGGTAAGTAGGAGAATCAATGCAATCTACTATTGGACGAAGAGGATAGTCAATCTTATGGATTTTTGGAAGGCCATAAAATCTAGGAGGTCTTGCAAAATGAGTTTTAAGTCTTTCAATTGTGTCTTTATCCAAACTGATGACTTCATCAAGGAGAGAATTTAATTTCTTTAGTTGTCTGTTGGTTGGATTATAATCAATTTCTTGATATGTGGAGCGATCTCGAAGCAAAAGAGAAAGTTTTCTTCTGTAATTTACTGAGTCCATAACTACTGTTGCTTTTCCCTTGTCAGCTTTAGTGATAATGAGGTGATTATTTTTTCTCAAGGACTGTAAAGATTTCATTTCAGAAGGAGATATGTTAGAAGGAGGAAGTTTAGCCTTAAGTAGAGAAGAAGCGACTTCTAGGCGAAGAGCATTAGCTTTATCGCTGGTTAGATGATTAAGATTCCTTTCAATGTTAACTAGGAAATCTAGATATGGTATTTTTTGGATAAAGACACAATTGAAAGACTTAAAACTCATTTTGCAAGACCTCCTAGATTTTATGGCCTTCCAAAAATCCATAAGATTGACTATCCTCTTCGTCCAATAGTAGATTGCATTGATTCTCCTACTTACCGTATAGCCAAATATCTAGCTAAATTACTGAAATCTTACATTGGCAACTCGAGTTCTTTTTTAAAAAACTCCTCAGATTTCTTAGAAAAATTAAAAGATGTCTCATTACAACCTACAGATCTTATGGTTAGTTTTGATATAGAATCTTTATACACCAATGTACCTCTTAAGGAAACTTTAAAACTACTTGCTGACATCTTTCCTCAAGATATTATAAAACTATTCGATTTCGTTATACATTCTGGTTATTTCATATGTCAAAACAAATTTTATAGCCAAGTAGAAGGAACAGCCATGGGAAGTCCTCTTTCTCCAGCTTTAGCCAACTTTTATTTGGAACATTTAGAAAAAGTCCTCTTCACATCTAGTTTCCCTCTACCATCTTTTTGGGTAAGATATATAGATGACATATTTGCTATTTGGCCTCACAGTAAAAACACTTTATCTTCCTTTTTAAACAGTATTAATTCCTTACATCATCGCATAAAGTTTACTATGGAATTAGAAGAAAACAACCAGTTATCTTTTTTAGACGTTCTCCTCATCCGATCATCTTCAAATATTCTTACAACTACAGTATACAGGAAACCAACATTCACAGGTCGTTATATTCTGAAAGAATCAGCCCATCATCCATGTCATAAAACAGGAATTATAAAATGTCTCATCAAAAGAGCCAAAACTAATTGTTCTACTTTTGATTATCTACAGAAAGAACTTTCTACTATCCAGCAACACATGAAACTCAATGGCTTTTCTGAAAAAAGTATTCAACGTCTTCTTACATCTTATAATCCTCCACAAAACAACAAAGATTCAATACGTCGAGTACCTATTCCTTATATCTCCGGTATTTCAGAACCTATCGCAAGAATTTTAAAGAAATATGATTTAACAGCTACGTATTCTCCTATTAACAAATTGTCTTCTCAATTTCCTTCTCCTAAAGACAAACGCTCAACTTTATCTCTTCCTGGAGTTTATCAAATTCCTTGCAACTGTGATCTCTCTTACTTTGGACAGACTGGACGTTCTCTTGAAAAAAGAATCCAAGAACATCAATCATCCATTCTTCACAATAAACCTGAAAAGTCTGGTTTGGCTCAACACGGGATTGAAACTGACCACAGCATCCTTTGGTCCAAAACGCGCCTCTTACATAGATCCCGTTATAGGTTCGAACGTTTGTTCAAGGAAAGCGTGGAGGCCTTGCTCCATCATCCCAACCTGAATCGTAATGACTGCATATCTATATCAAAAATCTGGGAAAGCCTAATCAAGATTACTCATTAATTTTTTTTTTTTTTTTTTTTTTTTTTTTTTTTTTTTTTTTTAATAGCAAATTCAATCATGTTTCTACTTCAAAATATTTCGTTTCATACTTAGTGATATAACATCACGCGGCATGTTCTAATTTCAACGATCTATTGTTAGTATTCTAGCTTGTATATTTTTTAAACTGTTCTTGTAATACCACCGACGATGGTCTGCTATTTCCAGACCGAAATATTTGGTTAAATAAATATCTTTCTTGTGATTACGTGATTATATCATTCAGTCTTATGTCGCAAGTATCCTTAAAACAACAAATTATTTAGGAATATCACACCATCTGCATTAAAAAAAAAAAAGGTCATTTTTAAATGCACTTTGTCTCATAATATGACCGATATGAATGATGAAAAATGAGGGAGATTACATGCACCCCTGTCTCACGCCTAATTTTACATCAAACCATCTTCCTACATACGGTCTTTCTACACGTACAAGAAAATTAGCCAGAATTCAACAGTAATTTACAAATGAAAAAATACAATGAGTGGTAGATGGTATTATGCACAGATAACATTGGATATTGGCACAGTATGTATACACTGGCATTGTCTGTAGATGGAGGATTAAGTAGTAGACAGTGGGTTGTGTGGAATGGAGTGGTATACTGGGATGAGTCAGTGGAGGCTTCGCACAATAATGATTCAATTCAAAGTGATATATAACAGCTAAATTATAGACTATATAGTGTCCTGTATAATGATTCATTTACATCATCTAATTGTAATGTGTTGAAGAGATTTTCTCTTGGACACCATATAATATGCATTTTTCAGACCTATATATACTTGTACCTTCAGATTTATTGTTGCATTCTCATGATTTCTCAACTATGTCTTTAAACATCAAAAGAGGAACAATAAAAATGTATTTCTTTCAAACCCTATTTGACCTGAATCCAGTTTATTCTTTGCATCTCTCTCTTCCACCAAGTTTTTTAGTCTTTTCAAAAACCATGCTTACCTAAGTCTTAAGTGGAAATCCTGGTAAGATTAAAGATTTTCCTTTGTATTTTTTCAAGGTAATGGCATGAGCTATCAAGAATATTCTTATTTTCAGTTTCTACACCACATTTTTCATTTGATTCCTTTCATAGTACTCTTTCCTCCGTTTCTTTGGTTGATGAAGTTTCCTCCAGAATATTTTATTATTAACATCTGACCTCCATGGAGTCAGAGACTCATTGGGAGGCACACACTATTGTACACAATGCTCATCCAACTGAGCCTTAAACTGATTCAATGTGTCTTCATTCATAACATACTCAGGCAAAGCATTCCACTCACCTGACACCCACCTTATACAATTTTCCACAATGGCCTCTTGTTCTAACCGCCCCTCTCCCATTCTATAAAAAATCTCTTCCATGTTAACCTGATAACAACCCGACTACCTTATATGCCACAGTCATATTCCCCCCCCACACACACCTCTTCTTTCTATTCACAAGGCTTTGCAACTTACATTCTCTCAATCTATCGTCGTATGCCACATTCTAAAGACCACTAACCATGTTTGTGAATCTTCTCCGGACCATTTCCAACATATCATCACAATGAAAACATGATGACCAAATCTGTGCACAATAATCCATGAGGCCTGAACAAGGCCTTATACAATGGCATCATAACATCTTTATTTCTACGTGTCAGAGCTCTCCATATCATTGCTATTATCTAATGTGGATAATAGTTGAATTTCAGGTCCTTGTCCACCACTATTTTCAGATCTCTCATCTCCTCTACTTCCTTTAAAGCTTCCCCTTCAAATATTAAAAATATTACTTTGCTGACATTTGTCAGCAAAGTAATTTGTCAGTAAGTGGAACTGACAGTTCCACTTACCTGCCCATTCATGCAATCTTTTCAAGTCCTCCTGTAAAGCCATAACATCTGCTTGACTCTGCATCTCTCCCCACTTTTGCATTATCTGCAAACTGCATATCACTAGTTAAACCCATCCTACTATCATTAACATAAAAATTGACCAAAACTGACCCCTGCAGTACGCCACTAATGACCCTCCTCTTTCAGAATACTGCATCCCCCATATACAACTTTATGATGCCTATCTGACAGCCAGTCATTGATCCAGCTCAGAACTCCCATCTGTTTCAATTTATTTACCAGCTTGTCATGTGGCAGTGTATCAAAAGCTTTTCCATAATCCAAGTACACCGCTGTATTCATATTCATGCTGGAGGTTTAATGGAATATTTTAATCCTTTCTCAGAGCATTGAGAAAGGATTAAAACTAATTTTAATACTTCCAATATTTTGTCTCCATCACAGAGACATCTTCAGGGATTACAAAAAAAAATTTTGTAACAACACATACACAAATACAATACAATAGTGAGTGAAACTAAAGTCCTATCTAGGTAGAGCGCCCTCTATGGGCATTTGCAGGTGGCCTAGGATGTAAAGAGGGATCTCTGATAATTAATGTTTCCAAAATTTTGGGAAGTTTAATGCAACCGTATTTGTTTAAATTAGGTTGATACCTGAGTGCAGATTCAGATTCAAATAACAGTCTTTCTTTTTTGAATTTACTATGGTGGAGCATGGTGGTTTTTTTCCAGGAGATCCTGTGGGTTGTATCCAAAACATGGTCTGCAAGGCCAGATTGACAATAATCGTGATTGCAGATGTATGACTTGTGTTCTTCTAACCGGATGGTTGCTGATCTGACTGTCTGTCTCAAGTAAGCCAGTTTACAGGCACAAGGTACTCTACTCCAGGCACTGAGAGAGGAGGGAGCTGATAAGGGTAGAGAAGTTTACGATGGGGCTTAAAAGTTGTATGGAGGTCGTACTTTTTTAATGATCTGGTAGTATTAATGATAGAAGGTTTTAGAGGGGGAAGAGTCTATGTCTCGCTTTTCAAAATTTTCCATGTAAAAATTGGTGAGAGGGGAGAACCCATGGCAGTTCCCTCTATCTGTTTGTAGATTTTGTTCTTCCAAGAAAAATAACCATAGTTGATGGCAAAGCAAAAGAGCTCTAAGATATCAGAAGGAAAAACATTTTTTAAGAGTATTAAGGTGTCAATTAGGCGAATATTGGTAAACAATGAGATGATGTCAAAGCTAACCAATATGTCTGTATTAAAAATTTGGGAAACATTAATTATCAGAGATCCCTCTTTACATCCTAGGCCACCTGCAAATGCCCATAGAGGGTGCACCACCTAGGACTTTAGTTTCACTCACTATTGTATTGTATTTGTGTGTGTTGTTACAAAAAGTTTTTGTAGTCCCTGAAGACATCTCTGTGACGGAGATGAAATATTGGAAGTATCAAAATTAGTTTTAATTCTTTCTCAGTGCTGATAATATTCCATTAAACCTCCAACATGAATTCTTCACAGCACTTAAGTCTCAACACACGTACACCACTGTATATGCATCTCCCTCCAAGGTATCTGTCATTATAGTATATAAATTAGTGAAACATGATCACCCTTTAGCAAACCCATACTGATAACCCCAGAGAATACTGCTGTTATCAACCCATTTCTGTATCCTGCTTCTCACCAATCTCTCCAGTACCTTCACCACATCTCCAGATATACAGATTGGCCCATAATTTGAAGCTACAGCCTTATTGCCATCTTTAAGCAGCGGAATTTTAAACAGTTTTTGCAGGCACTTCATGATATTTATCTTCTGTATTTCTACCAATATTCTTCTTATAACTATTGTCTGGCTAATTTTTATACATAACATATAGCATGCATACATTTTTTTTTTCTTGGTATTCCCAAAATGCACTCCTTGGGTATCTGCTAGGATTTCCATATGATTTCTTCCTTTGCTGCAACTTGTCTGTTTAACTTCTTAAGTCCATTATATGCGATTTTTTTCTCCTTGTAAACAACTTTATTGCATGCTTCCCTGGCTAAATTAACAATCCACATTTCAAATTTCAAACCCCCCATATATATTTTTGTACACTGAACATTCTAAAGATATCACTTTTATTTCTTGTGGGTCTCACCAGGTGAATGCCTGGTTAAAAGAGGAAACTGAGCGATGGGCTAATCACCCATCCTCGTAAAAAAAAACAAAAAAAAAACATGATTACAGAAACCATGAGTGTCAAACTCATGGTCTCATGCACCTTATAGGTGTAAAGAGCAATAAGTCAAGTAAGTCATAATAGTGGGCATGTGACATGAAATATATGATGGAATTGCAGGCTTGAACTGGGTATAAAGAATTCACATCTATTGTAATTCAAACAGAATATTAATATTAACTAAAGAAGATAGTTTTTTAACAGAATCTTTCCCAAAATTGGGAAAGTCTGAGATTGTAGTTCCTACTCAAATTTAGTAACTTCCAGCTGTCCAATACATCCTTAAATAATAAAAAAAAAGCCTTTTCTAAATCTAAATTAATATCTCTCAAGTGCCTCCGTAGTACAACTGAAAGAATGATAAGACATGAGCATTGTGATGAAAAAGGCCTGCATTTAATACTTGTTTCGCTACAAGTAGTGAGACAAGAACAAAATTACTATTACTGGATGCAGATCGCATAGTGTGGGATGGTGGATTATGTAGCACATGGATGGTGGATTAGGTAATACTAAGTGGTATTATGGAATGTAGATTATGAGGATAGATTGAGAGTATATAGACTGCAGACAGTGGTAAACATAAGAAAGAGGGAGGAATGATAAGATCCTTCATTCCTTCCTGATTTATGCTGACACATGGACCCACACTTCAATGTGTAGATATTCAAAATCAAATTTGATGGAATAAGTTGGTTAACTTCCCAAAGTATTCTACTGTATGTCTGTATATTGCATGTGTTCCTCTCACCAGTTTGAGGGACATAAAACCCTCCATCTTTGTATGAGACTGGCTAACTCACCATTTCACTAAAAACATTTGACAAAGTTCATGTCACAAATGGGATTTGAACTTAGGTCTTTAAAACCAAAGCGCTCATCTAAACCAACTGAGCTATGGAGGCTGTGATATGACAGAGGCCTATAAATTTTTGAGACTGCATTATAGAATATCAGTTGATAAAATTTTTCATATAGCAAAGTTAAGGAGAAGACAAGGGATCATCTATGTAAGTTAGGTTTTTGTGCAGTTAAAAAAGGGCTAAAGAGCTGGATTTCTCTCTGAGAACCTTGAGTGAGTGAGTGGAACAGTTTGCCTGCTGAAGTAGTAAGTGAATCTAGTGTGAAAGAGTTTGACAGAAGGTGAGGCACGGCCTCCCTCAAGAAGTCCCTGATTCCCTGGAGGTCCACTTGGCTAGCCTGGATTAGCCAGTTGGTTAACATATGCAGTCTCCAACAAACAGGTTGTGGATTTGAATCCAACCATGGGTATGAATGTTTGTGATTGATTTTGGGTGGGAGATGAATTTCACTATCCAGAGTAAGAGCAAGGCTCTGCTTACTGAAGGCCTGAAATGGACACTGAAAGAGTTCCATGTTTGATTGATTTCTGGGAAGGGGAAAAGAGAAAGGTATTCAACAGGACAGCATTCTCTTTTCTTACTTTATTGAATACATTGTGGCCTAAGGGTGTTGACATTAGTGAAATGGGACAAGATTACCATTACCAATTTTATGCTTTTCTGATATCATTAGTATTACCCCCTCCTCTCCTGTCATTCCTAAAAATACTACATCCTTTAGAATCAAATCCTAGTTACAACATATGGTATTTTTAGAAATGAGAAAGATAGGAGAGGAAAGGAGGGGGGGGGATACATTAGTAATGATATCAGATGATTTGAGTCCAGTTAGGGTAGAAAAGCATGGCAGCATGAAAAAACGGTAATCATATCCCATGTAACAGAACATATGAGACTATCTGGTGTGGAGTAAAGGCAAACAGGATGAAATATATAATGGGTGTTGGTACAGATCTGGCAGTTCGGTGTCTCAGACCAATGGAAATGTATAGATAAATTATCTCGATAGGTACTAAATGAGTAATTATTATGGGTTACTTAAATTATTCAAACATCGATTGGGTAGAAAAGATATCTCGTGATAAGAATGAAGGAAAATTTACTGACTTCTTGCAAGACCACTTTCTGAAGCAACATGATAAAGGAATTCAAGGTAAAAGATAGTTAGATTTGATCATAGAATCTGCAGAGGGTCTCAGTTAAAAACAGGACTATTTTACCACTAGTTGGTGACAATGATCACGCTGTACTTTCCTGGAAAGTAGCTAATTATATAAGATGTTCCAATTAGGAAAAGTTAAATACTAAACTAGAAAGCTGGAAATTATGACCAACTCAGTAGAATACCATCTTTGTTCACATATCAGTTACTGAATGGGAAAGATATTAGAATTCATAGGAATCTCTGAAAAAGGGTAAATGAGGCAGCACTTGAATATATCCCTACAGCTCAAAGAACAAATACTGTGCAAGTGAAATGGATGTGCAACCTTATTAAGAAAGAGATAAATAAGATGATATAGAAGAAATATCATAAGAATAAGACTGAGATGAGTTATGAAATATATAACACAGGGCAGGAAAATTACTAGTAATGTGTGGAAAGCAAATTCGGAGCATGGAAAGAAATTGGTTTTCCAGGCTAAAAGCAACCCAAAAGAATTTTATCAGAATTTTCTGAAGCAACATGTTAAAGGAATTCAAGGTAAAAGATAGTTAGATTTGATCATAGAATCTGCAAGGGTCTCGGTTAAAAATAGGACTATTTTACCACTAGTTGGTAACAATAATCATGCTGTACTTTCCTGGGAAGTAGCTAATTATATAAGATGTTCCGATTAGGACAGATTAAATACTGAACTAGAAAGCTGGAAATTATGACCAACTCAGGAGAATACCATCTTTGCTCACATATCAGTTATTGAATGAGAAGGATATTAGAATTCATAGAAATCTCTGAAAAAGTGCAATGCGACAGCACCTGAATATATCCCTAGAGCTCAAAGACAAATACAGTGCAAGTGAAATGGATGTGCAACCTTATTAAGAAAGTGATAAATAAGATGTTGTGGAAGAAATTTAATAAGAATAAGACTGAGATCAGTTATGAAATATATAAAGCACAGGACAGGCAAGTTATGAGTAATGTATGGAAAGTTAATTCGGAGCATGAAAAGAAATTGGTTTTGCAGGCTAAAAGCAATCCAAAAGAATTTTATCCGAATTTCCCAAATAAAAGAAAGAATGAACAAGGAAGAATAACTCTACTGAATCCAGATAGTACTCTTGTGTCAGAAGACACAAGCTGATGAGGCTGATCAATTAAATAGTACTCAATTTCCTAAGATGTATATCAACCAGGTGTACATAATGTGGTGCAGAGAGCTACTTCTACATTGGATGAACAGACAGAAGTGCATGAGAATGAGATTGAAGAGTTCTGCAAAACCTGTAAAAAAATTCAGAAATAGTGATGGATGGAATATCTGTGTATGCTAAAGGAATGTTCAGCTGAATGTGCTAGGCCTTTGACATGTTTGTATAACAAACATTTCATTTCAGTTATGGATATTATTTCTGGGAAAACTCCCATGTTACTCCTCTTAACAAACTATTATATTTACGGCTATTTTGCCTGCTTCTGTTCAGGAGTGCCCCTGTTTAAATGTTATTGACTTTTTTACTCTCGGATTCTTAGGGCATTGTAGATGTATATTTATCAAATATATGTAGCATAAAGGAAGAGAAATTTACACATACCTTTTTCTGGGTGTTGTGGCTTCTCTTCTTTCTGCTATGTCCAAACTACTGTGTGTGTGTGTGTGGGGGGGGGGGGGGGGGGTAGGCAATGTGGGAGAATTAAATAGAAATGGAAAAACCCGGGTATTTGTATAAAACCCCCGGTTTTTATACAAATATAATATATATGTATAAAAACAGACTTTGTCTTCTTTGGCGCTGAACAACTGGCTTCTGTCCAATGTTTTGACTGCTGTTTGGATTCTGGTGTGTAATGGTGAATTCAAGTCTCATCCATAGTAATAAATCAACACAAAAATCAGTTTTATTCTTGTTAAAACACTCCAAGCACTGTTCAGAGATTTTCATGCGAGCGCGTTTTTGATCTGCTGTGAGCAAGCATGGCACCCATCTTGTGCAAAGCTTTTTCATTTGCAATTCTTCATGCAAAATATATCCTACATGTTCTTTTGAAATGCCTATAGTCTCAGCAATTTCACGCATTTTTACTCGCCAGTCATCCCATACCATATCATGCATTTGATCAATGATTTTTGGTTTTGTTACACTTTTTGGACGTTCTTCATGTGGATCATCGTCAAGGCTGGTATGGCTAAGTTTAAACTCGGCAGCCCATTTTTTAATTGTCGAAAATGAAGGAGAAGAGTACCCAAAAACTTTTATGAACTTAGAATTAATTTCTTTTGGTGTTAAAGCTTCTTTTACAAAGAATTTTATAACTGCACGATACTCAATTTTATCCATTTCAAGGGATACAAACAACACTTTTGCTTCAGACAGCTGTATAAAACAAACTACTTGATAGAATGACTTGCAATTTCACAGAGATGCTTATGACAGATGTACCAACTTAGAACAAAAAAATTTTGCCAATAGTGTTGCCATCTATGGTCGAGGTCAACAACGTTTCAGACCACCTTAGTAGGACATTCGTTCCATCTCTCTGTTATTGTTTTGTTATCAGTAAGTAATTTTCCTTTTTTGTCTCATGCTACTTTATACTTTTGTTTAGAGATTTCAGGTGTGCACAGCAATTAATTGATATGCCTTATTCAACTTCTTTACATATTTCTTCTATTCAGTTCTCATTTGATCTTTTGCAATTTTCCTTAATCTTATTGTGTAGTCTTAGATACTGTTCCTTGCCTTCTACAGTCTACTTTTCCTTGCTTTATTTTGTTCTTCTATTAATTTAACTATCTCATTTGTAATTCAAGGCTTTCACAGTTGTAAATTTCGAAATCCTAGCACTTATTTCTGTCATGACTGTACAGTCTTTCTCACTGTTCATCTCAAGCATGAAATCTGCTTCTTTTTTAAATTCATTTTTTGTATCTGAGGAATATCAAGCCACTGAGGTTTTCAGTGACCTGATATTCCATTTTCTCCTCTTTTTTTTTCTATGCATTTTTTAACCTATAACAAGTGAGAGGTCACTCTGTTTCAGCTCCTGTATAGCTGTAGCATGACTTCAGTTGGTTTCCATATATCTCTTATTGACTAGTACATAATCAATCTGCTATAGTGCAACATCGTCTGGTGATTTCCATGTATTGTGTCATTGTGTTGCTACCTCAAAAAGGGGGATTATCAACTATACGACAATGCTGTTTACAGAAATCTAACAAATTTTCTCCTCTTGTATTCTTCCTGCCTAGTCACTTTCTTTACAATCACCCTCCTCTACAACAACTTAAAGTCTATTATAATTAATGCATGATAAATTATCTTTATCTTTAACTGATGTTAGTTCCTCTAGTTAAGGGTCAATCATCTTGATTGTAAGAGAAGTGGCACTCTCATGGTCCCCTAGCTGGATCTAAACTATCTGAACCATCCATCGTCAGACTAGCCACCTGACATAGAGAACATAATTCTACTTTTAAGCCGACAGAAAAAGGTAATTGGAATGAATCTATGGAAAACGGCCCTGGAATGGAAAAGGTAAAACGAAAATGGAAACGACAAAATATAATACATATAGCAAACTGGAATGTTAAAGGAATAGCATATAAAGAAATAGAATTAGACTAAATATTAAATGAAAGAAATTTTTAAATTGCACTAATCACTGAAACAAAAAAGAAATTAAAAGGGACCATGAGAACCAAAAATTTTAATGTGATATACAGTGGAGTTGAGAGAGACCAAAGAGCACAAGCAGGAGTCATGATTTGGATTCATAACTCCCTTTCAAAACAGTTAAAGCATTATAAATTATGGAATGAGAGAATAATAGCAGCTAGAATAAAAATATATAGAGGTTATTTAACAATAATTGGTTTATATGCCCCAGAAGAAAGAAGAGAACAGGATAATATTGCATTTTATAATCAACTACATAATATATATAATAAAATAAATAAAAATTATGTAATTTTAGCAGGAGACTTAAATGCAAGAAAATGGAAATGACATAACACAAAAATTAATAATAATATAGGAATATATGGAAAGCATACACTAAACAGGTATGGTAAAATTTATTTATTGATTTATTTATTGATTTTGTAGTTTATAATAACCTAAAAATAATGAATTCTTTCTATAAACATAAAAACATACATAAATATACTTGGACAGCAAGAGGATGGAAATCAATATTAGATTATTTTATCTAAAATGAAAAGACATCAAAGTTTTCGTTAGATAGAGTTCAGAGAGGATATGAAATAAGTAGTGACCACTTCCTCATTAAAATAAAATTAAGATTACCAGCTAAATGGCTACAATAACAAAAACAGAAAGAAAATTAAAACATTTGTTTATAAAACTAAACTATTAAATGACACAAATATACTATGGTTATATTTTTTAAACAGTATCTATTCCTTACATCATCGTATAAAGTTTACTATGGAAATGGAAAAAAACAACCAGTTATCATTTTTAGACGTTCTCCTCATCCGGTCACCTTCAAATACTCTTACAACTACAGTTTACAGGAAACCAACGTTCACAGGTCGGTATATTCTTAAAGAATCAGCCCATGATCCTTGTCAAAAAACAGGAATCATAAAATGTCTAATCAGAAGAGCCAAAACTAATAGTTCTACTTCTAATTTTCTACAGAAAGAACTTTCTACTATCCAACAACACATGAAACTCAATGGCTTTTCCATAAAGAGTACACAACTTCTTCTCGATTCTTATAATCCACCACTAAACAACAACGATTCAATACGTCGAGTTCCAATTCCATACATCTCATCTCCGGGATTTCAGAACCTATCTCAAGAATTCTGAAGAAATATGAGTTAACACCTATGTTTTCACCTATTAACAAATTATCTTCCCATTTTCCTTCTCCTAAAGACAAACACTGAACTATGTCTCTTCCTGGAGTTTATCAAATTCCCTACAACTGTGATCTCTCCTATTTTGGACAAACTGGACACTCTCTTGAAAAAAAAAATCCAAGAACATCAATCCTCCATTCATCATAACAAATCTGAAAAATCTGGATTGGCTCAGCATGGGATTGAAACTAACCACAACATCCTTTGGTCAAAAACTCGCCTCTTACATAGATCCCACCATAAATTTAAACGTTTATTCAAAGAAAGCGTAGAGGCATTACTCCATCGTCCTAACCTGAATCGGAATGACTGTATATCTGTATCAAAAATCTGGGAAAGTCTAATCAGGATAACTCATTAATTCATATTAATTTTATGTAATTTAATATTATTAATTAATATCTTTATTTCAATCATGTCTCTGCTAAATAATATTCCCTTTAATACTTAGTGATATAACATCACGCGGCTTGTTCTATTTTTAATGATCTACTGTTAGTATTCCACCTTGTATTTTTTAAAACTGTTCTTGTAGTGCCACTGAAGATCGTCTGCAATCTTCAGACCAAAATATCTGGCTAATTAAATATCTTTCTTGTGTTTATGCTTATATTATTCAATCTTTATGTCACAAGTATCATTAAAATATTAAATAAGTATACTAAATTCCTGTTACAAAATATATAGCAGAATTTTAAATAGCAAACTAATGAAATATTCCGAAAACTTTATTGTAGAAGTACAGAATGGATTTAGAAAAGGACAATCATGTATAGACCCAGCCTTTTGCCTAAAATTAATAATAGAGAAAAGAAAAGAATAGAATTTAGAAACACATATTGTATTTATTGAATTTGAAAAAGTATTTGAGAAAGTTAAAAGAAGCATTTTTTTTAACATATTAAAAGAAAGACAAATACCAAATAATATCCTAAAAGCTATCATAAGTATATATGAAAATAATCAAATACAAATAAGATTAAATCATGAGCTATCATATCAGAGAGAGATAAACCAAGGGGTCCGACAGGGATGTCCCCCTCTCAGCAACTCTTTTTTAATATTTATCTAAATGAAATAATAATAAAATGGAATAAAAATTTCCATCAAGGTATTAAACTTTCTCCTACTGTGAACTTAAACACTCTCCTTTTTTGCCGATGACCAAATAATAATTACAAATTCTGAAAATAACTTACAGAAAGCTATTTTAGATCTAAATGAGATAGCCAAAGATTATGGTATGATAATAACAACAGAAAAATCAAAAACTATGGCCTTTAAAGGAGAAGATCCAGCAAGAACTAAAATAGTAATAGATAACAAGATCTTAGAGCAGGTGAATTCATTTAACTACCTAGGATGTATGATCGCATATGAAAATGAAACAGACGTAAACCTAAAATTGCAAAATATTTAAAAATAACAGGTGTAATTAATTCAATATTTAAACAAAAAAACCTAGTTCAAAAACAAACCAGACTAAAAGTATACAATACATTAGCCCTACCAGTCTTAATGTATGGAAGTGAAATCTGGACAATAAAACAAAAGGACAAACAAAGATTAATAACAGCAGAAATGAAGTTTATGAGAAAAACTGCAAAGTATACTCTATTTGATCACAAAAGAAATGAAGAAATTATGAAAGAATTAAACCAAGAATCAGTAATAGAAAAAATTATTATTATTATTATTACGGGTATCTCCATGGAGTCAGTAGACTCATCGCGGGAGACCCAAACTAGCAAAACAATATCTGTCATATCTCTTCTTGAATTCATTTACAGATGAAGAGCTCACAACAAAGTCAGGCAATGAATTCCACTCATTCACCACCCTCCAGGCAAAAAACCTTGTTCTGACACCTTTGTTAACCACACTCTTCTTTAATTTCCAGAGATGACCTCTTGTTCTTCCATCACTATCACACAGCTGAAACATTTCCCCTGCATCAATCCTATAAAAACCTTTTAGTAATTTGAATGTTTCTATCATATCCCCTCTTCTTCGCCTATCAACCAACCTCTGCAATCCACAAGCTCTCAATCTATCAATGTAGGGAGCATTTTTTATATCACTCACCAACTTGGTCACTCTTCTCTGAACCCTCTCCACAGCCTCCTCATCTCCAAGGAATCCAGGTGACCAGACCTGAGCACAGTAATCCAAATGTGGAAGTATCAATGCTTTATAAAGGGGAATAATAACCTCCTTATCTCTGGATGTCAGTGTGTTCCTCAACAACCAAGTAATCCTATGTGCAATCTTGGACACCTTAGCAATGTGTCCTCTGAACTTCATCTCCCTATCTACCAATACCCCTAAGTCCCTAGCCTCATCAATCTCTTGGATTACCTTTCCATCGATGTAGTACACAGCTGGTAATCTTTAATCCCAAAATGCATGACTTTACACTTTTCCACATTGAACTGACATCCATTTTCTTTTGCCCATTTTACCAGCTTATTTAAATCCTCCTGCAAACTTTCAACATCAGCTTGATTTTTTATTGCACTACACAACTTTGCATCATCAGCAAACAACTGAATATCTCCCTTTAAGTCATTTCCTATATCATTTATATACAAATTAAACAACATTGGCCCAAGCACAGAGCCCTGAGGCACACCACTGGTCACCTGCCTCATTCTGGACTCGGCTCCTCCATACACCACCTTATGGTATCTCTCCCTGAGCCATTCTCCTATCCATATCACCAATTTAATATCCATTCCCGTCTGCTCCAATTTGCGTAACAGTGTTCTATGGGGTATCCTGTCAAAAGCCTTAGCAAAATCCAGAAGTACCACTGTGTAGCCAGTTCCTTTGTCCAACTCTGATGTTATTCTATTATGAATAGTTAATAGATTGCTAAGGCAGGATCTACCTTTAACAAAACCATGTTGGCCTCTATAGAGTATCATATCCTGATCCACCCATTCTTGAATTTTGTCTTTAACCAACTTTTCCAATACTTTTACCACTACTCCTGAGATGGTGATTGGTCTGTAATTCAATACCGCAGTTTTAGAGCCACCCTTATGCAAAGGAACCACTTTGCCTAACTTCCACTCCCTAGGGACCATACCAGAGTTCAAACTTAAATTAAATATCCAGGTAAGAGGGGTTGACAATTCATTTGCACATTCACGCAACACCCGAGCTGATATTCCATCTAAGCCTACCGCAGTGTTGGCATTTAAGTTTTGCAATATATTTAATACTTCTGATTCTTTAGCTTCAATTCTCACATTAGGTATTGCTATAGGTATAAAGATATCCTCACTTGGGTGATAGACTTTTGAGAAGTGATCACTCAGTAACTCGACTATTACATCTGATTTTGTCACCTCAATACCATCAGCACCCACTAAGGTTATCCTTCCGAAGTCATTCTTCCTCTTACTTGCCACATAGCGGAAGAACTCTTTGGGATTACCTTTGATCTCTTTGGCTAAGGTCTTCTCATAATCTGATTTAGCTTTTCTTATAAACATAAATGGATGGAACACGCTCAAATAATGAAAATAGAAAAATTACCAAAACAAGCCTTAAAGTACAAGCCATTAGGAAAAAGAAAACCAGGACGTCCTCTTAAAAGATTCAACGATGACTTCTAAGGCTGGAACAGGCCAAGCTAACCCTAAATCCTTGATATGCAAGATGATGATGAGTTCCTCTAGTTGTTCATATGCCTCGTCTGCCTAATGATCTTTCGAATTTTTTGTTTGCAAGTATATTTAAGTTCAATGAACTAATCAGTCTTTTTCTCTTTGTTTGTTTTTCTTCTGGTGTTGTTTATATACCATGAAGCACTGTTGGGAATAACCACCGAACATCTAAGCCTGTCTATATGATTACTCTCTATACTGTTTTATCTGGACGTAATTTGAAAAGATCACTATCAACTATAACAATCAAGAAGACTTCTCCTCTCATTTCTTGTGTATCTCCCCATGTAAATTTATGCACATCTCACTTTGGTACATGGTGCATAGTATTGTTATGGGCTTCGTTCTTTTCTTCAAATTTTTTCAAAAATACTTCCATACATCTGATATTCATTTCCTACAATGCTGTTTTATCTCCAAGAAGAATCAACTTTTCATTTTATCAACAGATATAGCTGTTTGCAATAATGACAACAAAAAATTCCTCAAAAAATGCATACGACTGATACATCTCAATCTTCCTGATCACTAATGTCCAAACATGACATCTTATAGCTATTATTTAGTGGAGTCTCTCCTATTTTTGTCTTCATTTTGGTAACACCAATTGTTCTGTAATTCTAAATCTAGATCGATAACTCTTTTCAGTGAGACTTCTGAGTTGGTGACTAACCCCATTCTCATTAGCTTTTTTTTTTTTTTAAGTTAACAATTTACAAGAAGCATTTTTTTTTTTTTTAATGTTTGGCTCCTACACAGGAGGTTGGTTGGTCAACCTATAGTACATTAGTATATATTTACATTTGATTTGAATGACTTTAAATTGTATTCCTTGGGAAACACAGTAGGTGGGAGAATGTTCCACAGTGACAGCAGTTTCAGGGATGAAGGAAGAAGAAAAGAAACATTCTGTTTGTTTCTAGGTGTCCTGTGAAGAGATGTTGTGCAGAAGCTGCACGTGTTCTAATGAGCTTAGTACTAAGTGGAGGAATTATTAATGTGCTGTATAACTGAGAGGAGACCTCCATATAGCCTCTAAAGGAATGCGGAGAACCAACCAGGGCTTCTGACCTAATGTCCAATCCTCACCTTCTCGTGGTGCACCCTGTTGGGTATCTACCTGGATACTGAACGAACGAGGATGGGCTAGCAATTTGGGATTTAGCCGAACAAATTGTATTCTTATTGGTTAAACCAAAATAAAAAATGATGGTACAACATCACAAAATTTCATGCCGGCTGGGGCATCGCCCGGTTAAACAAGGCCCCCCCCCTGTTGTTTTCGCCAGAGAACCAGGAGGAACAGCAAAAAGTCAGCTACTGGAACAAATCTGAACGCACACCCCAACTCAACATCACCAGAGTTAAAGATCGGTACTATCAACAAAAGAAGCCTGAATGGCAAAGAAAAGCTAGCTGAGGAATTACATAAGTACCGGATAGACATAATAGGGGTGACTGAAACAAAAAAGACAAAAACTGGTAAGATCTTTCTGAGCAATAAATACAAAATGTTATATTCAGGCAATAACAATCAAGGAAAAGAAGGTCTAGCCATAGTATTCAACACAAAATACGAGGCTAATCTTCTTGAATGGCAGGCAGTCTCAAGTAGAGTAGTGTGGGCAAATGTGAGAATAGGGAACTGGACAATGAGACTTATTTGTGCCTATGGTCCCACAGAAGGTTCTACTAAGGTAGAAGTGAAGGAATTTTTTGAGGCTTTAGAAAAAGCAACTGACACAATGAAAAAGGAAAAGGTGGTCATTGTTCGGGATCTAAATAGCAGAGTAGTAAATGATTATCAGACATACAAATATATTTTGGGAAAATTTGGAGAAAAGAGCAAAGCTAATAATAATGGCAAATATCTGTTGGATTTCTGCTCAGGACATGGACATTACAAACACCATGTTCCAACATAAAAATGTGCACAAATTCACATGGAGAGAAGAGGCTAGGAATAAGAAAAGTCTCACTGACTACGTTATTGTTGATAGTGATGTTTTCTCCCTGGTGCAGGACACCAGAGTGTACAGAGGATGTGAAATTGGAAGTGATCACTATTCTGTCTTGAGCATGATAAAATTGCATTTCATTTTGAAAAGAATAACATGTAAGAAAGTTTTAAAGCGAATAAAAGTTGAGCAGCTCTCAGATGAGAACTGTAGACTAAAATACACAAAGATTATTGAAGAAAAAATTAAAGAGTTTGAGAACAGGAACCAAACCTTGGACATTCATTGGCAAGCCTTGAAGAAAACCCTGATTGATTCAGCTACAGAGGCATGTGGTGAAGTTGTCTGCAAGGATAGAAAAATAAGAACTCCATGGTGGACACAGGAAGAAAAAAGGCAGTGAAGGAAAACAAGAAAGCATATCAAAAGCTTGTGCTCTTAGAGAATACAGAGACAAATGTAAGAAAGCTAAACAATGTGTAAAATTAGCCAAACAAAAGTCATGGGAGGATTTTGGGAAGAACATAGAAAATAAATATCAAGAAGGTGGCAAAATATTCTGGAGGTTGTTGAAGCTTAGGAATGGAGGAAAGAGTTAAAAAGAAACTAAAAGGAGTTAGAGATGATAAAGGTGACATGAAAACGGGAGAAAAAGATATCCTTGAAGTATGGAGTAATTACTTTGAAAAACTGCTAAATGAAACAAGCAATGATGACAGCACAGTGGTAAAAAACAATGACCAGGCATGCAGTCAGGAATACATATCCATACTTGAAGTAGAAAAAGCCATCAAAGGCTTGAAATGTGAAAAGGCAGGAGTAGATGATATTCAACCAGAAATGCTGAAGTATGGTGGTATAAAAGTTTTACAGTGGGTGCACTGCATAGTTCAGAATGCCTGGACAGAGGAACAAATTCCCGATGATTGAAGTAGAGCTCTCATAGTACCCATATATAAAAAAGAAAATAAAACTGAATGTGAGAATTACAGAGGTATATCCCAACTGAGTATTCCTGGTAAGATATATGCAAGTATACTTGAGAAATGGTTGAGAAGAATTGTGGAAGAAAAGCTTGGTGAAGAAAAAGCTGGAATGAGGTGAAGTAGAGTCTGTCAGGATCAGATCTTCACTTTACGACAAATAGTGGAGAAATCATGGGAATATAACAAAGATCTGTATTTAAGTTTTGTCGATTTGGAAAAGGCATATGACAAGGTGCTAAGAGAGAAGCTATTCAATACGCTGCAGTTATATGGTGTCAATGGGGCATTATATCAAGCAATATTTAATCTTTGTTTGAGTTGTAAGTCAGCAGTTAGAATTGAAGGAAGGACAGGAAGATGGGTTAATGTACAAGATGTTAATGTACAGAGGGGGATAATGTATGAGGATGTACATTATCTATATGGATCACATTATGAAGGAAAGTGGTATTAAACATGATATCAAAATTGGAGATGTTAATTTCAGCTCTTTGCTTTATGCGGACGATGTTAAACTTCTAATTAAATCTACTACAAGTATGCAAGATTCTCTGACTAAATTGAGTAACTGTTGTAATAGATATGGTGTAAAGGTTAGCAATAAAAAGACAAAGACAATGAAAATAGGCAGAATCATTGAAAATGTCAACTGTGTTGTGAATGGAGAACCTGTTGAACAAGTAAAACATTTCAGCTACTTAGCATGATTTTTAGTGAAGATGGTAAATTAAATATAGAAATAGACAACAGAATCAGCAAAGCTGGTATGGTAGGAAGTCAATTGAATAAATTCATATGGAATAAGAGAGAAATTAGTCGGAACACTAAATTAGCTGTAAACAAGACAGTGTTCAAACCAGTTTTAACTTATGGATCTGAGAGCTGGGTCAGAAGTAAAGCACTTGACCAAAGACTAGAGACCGACATTTGAGAGTCCTGAGAAAGATTATAGGCTTGAACAGATGGCATCAATGGCAATGTCATATTAAAAACGAGGATATTGGGAAAGAACTGGACATTGTGAGCATCCAGGAATGCGTTACTAGAGCTAATCTCAGGTGGTATGGTCACTTAAACAGAATGGGCGAGGAAAGATTATCAAAACAAGTGTTCTCTGCCAGGTTGGCAGCAAAACAACCCAGAGGTAGACCAAGATATACGTGGATTGATTCGGTACAAAGTGCCTTAGACGATAGAAATATAAGTTCTTATAATATTGAATCTTGACAAGTAACAGACTGATTTGGAGGAAAATTGTAGATAGGAAGTTAGTAATGATGTAAATTTTTTCATGTAGTACTATCATATCCTGTATACTCCTTGAGGGTACATGGCAGGAATTTGATGATGATGATTTCAGATGAGCATTTCCCATGGAAATATTTGTAGAATATACATACTGCAGAGACCATATGTCTGTGTGAAAGAGGGGGGGGGGGGGAGTTGGCAAGGGATGGATCATTAATAAGTCTAATTGCTCTCCTCTGTATTGAGTCGGCATTCTGAGAGAGCTTTTAGGGGTCCACCCCATATGTGGGAGCAGTTTTCAATAACTGGGCAGATTTGTGATTTGTATAATGTTAATAGCTGTTCGGGGGGAAGTAACGTCTTGAGCGAAAGAGAAATCCTAGTTTTTTTGAGGCTGAGGATGCAATGGTTGTGATATGTTTATGCCAGGAGAGGTTTGATGTGAGGGTGATTCCAAGAAGCGAGATCTCAAACTGTCTGGAAATTTGGATATCGTCAAAAAGGATTACTGGGAAAAAATGGTTCTTTTTTATGGGAAATAGTACACAACTGGGTTTTATTGGCGTTGAAATTTATGATGTTATCTGAACTCCATTGTAGGATGGCTTGGAAATCGGAGTTGAGGGTGGTGGTGGTTGATGTTCTGTAGGTTGAGGTGAGTTGTGTAGGGTAAGGCTTATCAAATGCATGTGAGGAGTGTAGTGTGCTGTCGTCTTCAAAACTGTGTATTGGGTTGGAGGTCAATTGCAGTAGGTCATCGATATACATCAGGAAGAGGGTTGGTGAGAGGACAGAACCTTGTGGGACCCCAGCATTAATTGAGCGGTGAGAGGATAGGGAGCCGTCCACCATCACACACACAGTGTGCATCCAGACAGAAAGCTGGCAATCCAACTACAGAAGTCCTGGGTCAGACCAAATGATGGTAGTTTGCCTAGTAGGCCTTCGTGCCAGACCTGATCAAAGGCTTTGGAGATATCTAGTGGAACCACTTGAGATTCACCAAACCTCTCCATAGCATTTGTCCAGAGATGGGTGACGTATGTGAGTAGATCTCCTGTTGATCTGCAGTGGCAGAAGCCATACTGGCGGTCATTTATTTGGTGAGTGTCTTCAAGATAGTGTAGGAGTTGAGAACTGATGATTTTTTCTATTACTTTTGAAACTGAGGTAAGCGAGATAGGGCAGTAATTGGATGGCAGTGACTTGTCACTCTTCTTGGGAATGGGCTGAATATAGGCCAATTTCCAGTTTGTGGGATAGATTCCAGTGGAGTAAGAGAATATATTAGGTGACATAGGATAGGTGTCAGTTCTGAAGCACAAACATTCAGAACAATTGGGGGAATGCCATCAGGGCCAAGAGACTTTTTTGTGTCTAATTTGGACAGTATTTTTCTGATCTCATCCTGGCAAAAGGATATAGGGGGCATTGTATGTTGGGTGTCTGGAATGGTTGAGGGACATTTACCATCGTCAGTTATGCATGCATTTGAAGCAAAGTATGAAGACAGAAGAATGGCTTTTTCTGTGGGTGATGATGCAGTAGAGCTATCTGGGTATGATAGGGGTGGGAATAGTGTTGGACAGAAGTTACGGCTAATTGCTTTGGCGAGAGACCAAAAAGCTCGGCTGCTGTTTGGAAAGGCTGCTAGTTACCTGCTTTTTGCTCTTTCAAACTCTGTTTTGGAAGTGTTGATTGTTTTTTTTTTTGCATCTATTATGGGCTTCAGTGTAAGCTTTGAAGGAGAATGAGGTTCTTGATTTCAGCCAGTTGTGGTATGTCTGGTGTTTCATCTCTACAGTCTTGGCACATCTTTTGGAGAACCATGGTTTCGTTAGAGAATGGCAGTTCAGAGTGCTGTGTGGAATGTGTGCATTCATGCAGGTGCAGATTACTTTGGTAATAAGCTCGGTGCATATGTTTGGGTTGCAAGGCCAGAAGCAATAGTCAACCATGGGAATGCGGCATAGAAGTTGTGGAGGCTGTCCCACTTGGTGCTGTTATAGTGCCAAACTACTCTTGTATGAGAGTGTCTGTATAAACATTGTTGAATGGGGGAGGAGATGAGCACTAGGTTGTGGTCAGAATTGCCCAGGTGGCTCACTACTTTCACTGTGTATTTGGAAGGGTCATTGGTGAGGAAGAGATCTAGGGTGTTTGGGTAATTTGGTATTCTGGTTGGCATCTGGAAAAGTTGTGTAAGGTTGTTAATGATGTTTCAGCATCTCTGCCTGCAGGATCTGTACAACTGGAGGCAGAAAGCCAGTTAGTGTTGTGAACATTAAAATCTCCTAGGAGGATGATTTCGCTGTTGGGAAAGTCAATTTTTAGGGAGAGGAAATTAAAGAGCTCAGGGTGGTTGGTTGTGTTTGGGAAGTGATAGAGACAGCAGATGAATTGGACTGAGTGGGGAAGGGATATTTTCAACCAAAGAAGGTCAAAGTTGGGTGATTCTAAGTTGGGTGCTCTCTGGCAAGATATGTCAGAGCGGATGTATGCACAGACACCACCTTTAGGATGAAAGTTGTTAAAGAGTGAGTAGTTTGGAAGGTTGAGATAAGTGGTGCTAGGGGGGAGGTGAGATTTGAGTTTCTGCCAGGAAGAGTAGGTTGGGTTTGGTAGACTGTAGGTGGTAGTGGACACTATTCAGGTTGGAGTTTAGGCCACGGATGTTGGTGAAGTGGATGTGTAGGGTTTTGTGAGTCATATGTCGGACCGGATGGGTCTTGCACATTTCCTATGCGGTCCCTGCCTGCTGGTCTCCACAGTGGCTGCTAGTGGCATCACTTGGTTTTTTCACCAGTTTATCTTGTCTGTAATCGATGGTCCAACTGTTGTCACTATTTTGACGTTTTTATTCGAGTTGTCTTCGAAGCTGGCATCTTTGTTCCCTTTGTGCAAATGATAAGTCTGGTTGTGCACGTATGCGTGATTGGGGAGAGGTGTCTTTGAACTTGTTGTTGATCGCTGTTATTATTTTTGATGTGCTTGTCAGCGTGTTGCAAGTCACTTTTACTAGGCACGGAAAGTTCGTTCCATTCTTCCTTTTATTTATAGACCGAAACGATGACACCTGAAGATATTCTTAGGATCAATGTTGCATTCTTCAGCTAGTTTGTTGATGTCCTCTTGTAATGATTTTCCGATTTCCGCCAGGAAGTTCAAAATGGTGGCATTGAGTTTTTTGTGTTTAGCCTCCATCAAGTCGTTTACCATTGGTAAACAAGTGATGCGATTAGATCACATCACTTGTTAGCATGTTTTGCATGCTAACAAGTGAAGACAGAGAAGTTATTATCCTTCTATATATATATATATATATATATATATATATATATATATATAAAGCTAGGATTCAGCTGCATCTTGACTATAGTATCTGGGGTTTGTGGGGATCTGGTGGTGGAGAGAATTCAGAGATGAGTGGCCAAGCTGGTGACAGGTTGAATGTTATTGACATTCTGTGACAGGTCTGTGGAATGCTATCTATGAGGATAGGCTGAAGTTATGTGGGTTGTAAAGATTAGTTGATACGTTGAAAAGAGGGGAACATGATAGAAACTAGTTAATTATTAAAGGGCTTTATAAGATAGACACAAAGGAAATTTTTAAATACATGAGAGAGAGAGAGAACTAGGGTCACCCACAGATGTTGTGTAAGAGTTTAGTTAGCAAAGGTGTGCAAGATCAGATTTTTAATTTTTAGACTAGTGAGTGAATTAGTTGTGAGTGTCCTGACAGTGAGTGAATTTATGGAAGTATAAAAGGTGTTGTGTGTTGAAAATGCTCCATGAAGGAAGTTCCACAGAAGCTACATGTGGTGATTTTCAGTGCGAAACTATCAGTTTTATTTTGTAAGTATTTAGCAATAATTAACTCATTCTGTTTGCATTATTAATGAGAATAAGCTGAAATTATGTGGGTTGCAAAGTTTAGTTGATAGGTGGAAAATCAGGGGTTATGATGGAAACAAACAAGTTATTAGTCACTTAGTCTGCCATATCTTAACTAAGACAATCATACCTCTCAAAGTATGATATCCGCACTACAGAATATCAACTCATGGACAGGCTGAGAGAATGTATGCTACAGGGGTTGATAAATGGCAGAAAAGCAGGAGACAAAGGGTAACAGAAATATAACCAATTTATATTCCTAACGTCATCTCACCAACTTATATTTCAAGAGAAATATAAGTTGGTGAACTGATGTTATGAAGAAGATACTGTGTATCCTAGAGAGAGACCACTTACAGAAGTAAATTTGTGGTAAGGAGCTGATTTCTGTGAAGGAAAGTAAGGAGTGTACTGACCATAAATGAATCTGAAGAGACGTGAAGTTTGAAGACATGTGAAGAAATATGAAGATGTGAAGTTTCCAAAATTAGTGATAGGACTCCATAGAGTTCCCAAAATATTCACTAATAGCACTTAGATAATGTAAGTAGCATCCAAATATTTATAACAGCATATTAAAATTATTCTGTAAAATGTTATATATATAGTGTTATACCTTTCTAGCTCTTTCTGTAATTCTTCTATTTTCTTTTGCTGAAATTTCACAATGTTTTCATTAACAGGAATAGAAAATTCGCTACAGTCCACTGAGTCTAGCTGCTGATTTGGGCTACAGTCTATATCCATTGGAGTCACAGATGATGGTCGGGATGTTAATATATGTGTTGCACAGGATGATCCATTATAAACAACTAATGATGTTTCTTCATTTGCATTGCCTGTATTTCCATTGCTAGAGGTATCCAACGTATTCATAGTGACAAGAGGAGATACTGAGAAGGAAGAGTCATCCCGTGATATTAATGTGGGACCTGTATCTAAAATAATGTTCCCTGTATTTACTGGAAATGTTGGTATGGAAGTAGAATCAGTTAATGTATCAATATGAACTGAAGATGAATTACTCTGTGCAGAAGTGATTTCAGAAAATGGCTTGAGTCGCTCGATGAGCTGAGGTTTTGGTCCAGAAACCGGTAAATTTCTCTTCTTAAGTTCAGCTTTCAGGTCACTCACTATTAGGGAATAAAATTTAAATATTCTTTGGTTCATATTAAACTAAACAAATCATTATGAAAAATGAATTATGATTAAATACCAACAAAACAATGACCTATTCTAAACAATTTAAAATTAACTGCACTATGTTAGTAGCAATATTAATTATAATAATAAAGGACAGGAATAATAAAGGATCTTCCTCAGCCATAGCCAAGTTAGCCAGTCTTGGGCGTGGACAGCAGGGTTTTTTCCCCAGTTCATTCTGGGATTTTTCATCCTGCAAAGCAGGCAAACTGGCCTTGAGAGCTCAACACTACAGGCCATAGGATACACCAGGGCATAAGGCTGACCACCTTATCCTGTAAACGGAGTGGGGTCCGATGATCAATGGACCCTCGACACCGCAAGGTAAAAGAGGGTATAAGGAAGATGAGATGAGATAATAAAGGACAGGGTGAACAATGCTAGTATGAAACAATAAAAGATTATCACTATATAAGGAAGATAAAATATTTCTTCTTTATGCTTCTGTCAGTCAAAAACAATATACCAAAAAGGCATTGTTTCTGAAATATTGTTACATGCAATACTATTAAACAAACTCTCTGAAACTGTAATAGTTGCTATTACTGATTTCCAAGAAATCAAAACCAAATTACATTTCTCAGAAACTCCAGCAATAAAAACCAATCAATATAAAATAAACATAATTGCTCTATCCTATCCTATCTAATCTTACTCTCTAGGCAATTAAACAAGGTGAATTACTCCCATTACTCTTGAACCAAATCTGGCTTCTCTTAGTACATAATTTCTTCAACTATGCAGCAAGCTCATATTTTTGTCAAAAGAGCACACAACTAACAAAAAAAAAAAAAAAAAAAAAAAAAAATGGAAAAAGTGACCCTTAGTGGATACCTCAACTAGAATAATTGGAAATTAATCCTACCAGGCATGTAGAAACATTCTGGGAAAATTTTTACAGAAAAGAGGCTAACAATAATGGCAAGTACCTGATGAATTTCTGCTCAGCATATGGACTAGTCATTACTAACAGCATGGTCTAACATAACTATGTACACGATTTCAAGTAGTATGAAGAAACAAAAGCCTCATTGACTATGCCATTGTTGACAGTGATATCTTTATACTCAGTACCGTCGACAGGGTGTAATTGTCAAAAATGATGTTGATAATGAGACAAAATATATTATACCTAATCACAATTCCTGTGAGATTATGTAATTTATATATATATTTTTTTTAACATCATTTCAGTTTATGGACAATTTTTCATGAGAGTGAACTGTGTATCTCAGTGACCCTGTCACAGAAAGTTACATTCCAGATAACCAGAGCAGTTATCATAGTACCCATTTATAAAGAGGGGTGTAATTACACAGTAGTTTCCTTATATAATGTTCCAGGTAAGATCTATGCAAGCATACATTAAATGAGAAAAGAAAAATGATAGAACTTGGAAGTTTTTTCTTGGCAATGCTACCAATTACATATTTGGTTTAATATTTTATCCAAGCGTAAGCAAAGTTTGCACCTGAAAATATCTGCAGGACTGAATATAGTGTTGTACTATCTGCCTTGGTAAGTAGTACAACACCAGGCAACTCGTAGCAAAGGTGGAGCAAACTACCAACACATTATACATTTTTGCACCTGAAATATTTTCAGGACTGGGACAACTCATGGTAAAGGTGGTATAAGTTCTGTTCACTTGCCTTAGTATCCCATAATGCAAAGCACATATCCTTATGGGTATGTATAATGCTATGCATTATGGAAAGGATAACTACCCAGACCAGTTTCGACTTGTTGCCAAAAGGTGTTGACACCTTTCAACTGGTATATGGTGATATGACTTTTGCATTACTTCCACCTTAGTATCACCACCTCTAGCTCCCACTGATGAGACCTCAATAAAGGTCTAAACTGGTCTGGGTAGCGATCCTTTCCATAATGCATAGCATCATACATACCCATAAGGATGTGTGCTTTGCATTATGGGATACTAAGGCAAGCGATCAGAACTTATACCACCTTTACCACGAGTTTCCCCAGTCCTGAAAATATTTCAGGGCAAACTGTTTGCTTACACCTGGATAAAGGATTAAACCAAATATGTAATTAGAAAATTATAGAAGTGAAACCTGGATAAGAACAAGCTTTATTCAGGCCAAACTTATATGACCTGATTATATTGGAGTCTTGACAGGTAACAGACTGATTTGGAGGAAAATTGTAGATAGGAAGTTAGTAATGATGTAAATTTTTATGTAGTACTATCATCTCCTGTACACCCCTTGAGGGTATATATCAGGAATTTGATGATGATGATGTACTGTTTAGAGAGCAGACACCCTAAACAAATATGGCTTTGGAACGTGCTGATGTCAGTGCTAGTTAGCCCAGACAGCACAGGCTAAAAACAATGAATTAGTGTGCATGAAGTCAGAATGGGTTAGAGTAATATTGAAGTGGAGACATTAGAAAAATTACTAAATAAAATAATTGATTCATTTTTATAGGATGTTAAAAAATTATTGAGTGTAAATTAGAAATTTCTAAAGCAAAAATTTTGTGCACAGTTACTAAAAGTGTGCACTCCCATTCTGACTGATGTGCACATTCATACACATACAGCTTAAAGGGAACATTGTTTTGTAGCAAAAGTTTCTATGGAGCAACTAGGGAATTGAAGAATCCAATAGAAAATTCGAATAAGACCCAAAAAACTGAAAGACATACAAATTATGTGGAAGTAAAGAAAAAAAGAGTACTGGAAACATGCATCTTCAGCGGTGTACTGTATGGATCTGAAACGTGGGTAATAAATAAGGAATCAAGAAAAAGAATTTTGGCATTTGAAAGAACTTGTTACAGGAAGATTCTAAGAATAGGATGGGTACAGAAAATCACCAGTGAAGAGCTCTATCAGAAGATACAACCAAAACAGAATCTAATGCAGAAGATTATAAAACGGAAGCTGCAGTTATTTGGACACGTCTGTAGAATGAGTGAGGACTGGAAGATAAAGACATTTATGTTTGGTATTTTGGATGATTTACACAGAAGAGGTAGGCCATACAGAGAATGGATAGACGATATAAAAGACTGGTGTGGAATGGGTGTACAAAAACTGCGACACTGTGCACTGGACAAAAAAAGGTGGAAGAAGATAGTGAAACAGGCATCAGACATCAAGGCAGTGGGCCCATGGATGATGATGATGATGAAAGAAAAAAAATGAACTGGATGTAGGAATGCGAGGATGATATATGAAACATCAAAGCAGCCAATATATCCAGAGAAATCAAAGAATACAAAATTGAAATATTGGGAATAAGTAGACAAGATGGAATGGACTGGGGTTGATCCAATTGAGTTCAGGATAAGAAATGTATACTCTGGAAAGAAAGATAAAGATAGTGAACATAGAAAAGGAGTGGAAATAATGATGTCCAACAAGGTTAAAAAAAGAAAAAAAAGAAGCAACGATTAACTTGAGATTATATAAAGTGACAATTATAAATGTACACTTGTTGGAAGTTTTTTTTCACTTCGTTAGACTATAATAAATTTAGTTTAATCCTTTATCCAAGTGTAAGCAAACAAAGTTTGCACCTGAAGTATCTTCAGGACTGAGACAACTCATGGTAAAGGTGGACCAAGCTCTCATCACTCCATGTCTTAATATTTCCCATAATGCAAAGCACATTTCCTTGCGGACAAATGTAATGCTATGTATTAAGGGTAGGGCCACTACCCAGACCAGTTTCGACCTTTATTGAGGTCTCGTCAGTGGGAGCCAGACCCAGTAGTGGTGATACTAAGGCAGAAGCAATGGAGAAGTCATATTTACCTATACGAGTTGCCAAAAGGTATACCACCTTATTATTAAATTACTCTGGATTTAGAGAAAGATATTGGAAATTTTTTCCCACTTGGTTAGACTATAATAAATTTAGTTTAATCCTTTATCCAAGTGTAAGCAAACAAAGTTTGCACCTGAAGTATCTTCAGGACTGAGGCAACTCGTGGTAAAGGTGGACCAAGCTCTCATTATTCCTTGTCTTAGGAATTTTCTTAGAAATTTTTTGTTGCCAATATTCAGCGAGCGGTGCCACTTGTCAATGTAGCAGTCAGTGGACAGTGGCAGCGCTGCAGGTGGCGGTCGGCAACAATTGGCAGTTGCCTCAAAGCAATCATTGTGAGCACATGTGCAAACTCTATTCTCTTGCTCAATCACGTTTCCTTCATTTTGCTTTAATTTAGATACCTATAAGGCTTTATTATATTCAACCCCTGATATGGAAAAGAGAAAGACTGATAAAGAAAGCGGCAGTAATAAAAAGAGAAGTAATTACATTAGAGGAAAAGCTGAAAAACTTGCTCGATTCCCATTAAAACAGTTTAGCGACAGTGATCTCCTTCAACTAGAAGAACAGAGTGCATATGAAGAAGATAAGGAGTACAAAGAAGAAGAGAATATTATGACTAAGAAGCTAACTTTAAAAAACTTCAGCTAGTTTTCAATCACATTGAGCAAGCTAAGGAAATTTTGTTTGATGTTGATCCTGATATGGAACAAATCTTCAAAGTCTGACAAAATCTTAATAAAGCGATTGCCAGCAATCACAAATTGCATGACAAGATGAAAAAAAATGTATCACTATTCAAACATCTTTAATAATTTTTTTGTAAAAAAGTAGCTCAATTAAATGTTTAGACATCAAATAAAAATTTAAGCAATTGATTTTTATTAACTTTGATAATTTTATCCTCAAATATAGCTTATAATTTTTTTTCTTAAAATTTATGCTAACTGATGGTGAATTAATTATATTAAGCAAGGTTTTCTTGTAATTATACAGGTAGATAATGGAAAAAGATGGTGATAGGAGAAGTTATTGGATGTTTGCATGATGAATGAAATAGTAATAGGATCCATCTTAATATAATATAATTTGATTCATTATTTTTCCACCAGATGGAAAAATAATGAATCAAATCAATCATATAATGATACAAAGAAAATGAACACAAAATCTCTTTTGAATGTAAATCAATGAGATGAGCAGATGATTATACAGACCATTTTTTAGAAATAGGAGAAATTAAATTATAATTAATGGACACAAAGAAAATAATGAGTAAAAATGAAACATATAATTTAAACTAAGTAAAAAATATGTAAACTATAAGAAACCATTCAATAGAGATTAAAAATAGATATGAAGTTTTTACTCAGGCCAGACAGAAATTGCATGAAGAACCTAGAAGCGCTAAAGAAATGTGGACAGATATTAAAAACTATACCATGAAACTGCAGAAAAAATACTAGGAGTGAATCGATGGCAAAGAATGGATATCTTCACACACAAAACTCAAAATTGATGAAAGAAAAGATAAAGCAATAAATAAAACAAAAGAATAACACTGGATTACAAGAAAAAAAGAAATACATAAACAGATTAAGAAAAATGCAAGATAAGATAATAGAGCTTATAGAAAACACACTAAACAAGATAAAAATTGCAGCTAAAAGAGATATCATTAAAACATTCTATAATATTCTGAGAACAATGACTGGCAAGAAAAGAAGGAGAAAAACAAGGAAATAAAATAAACAATAATGAAAATTATTACTATTATATATTCTAAATAATAAAAAAAATTGACTATATTATTATATATTCAAAATAGTACGAATTTTGAATAAATCAATTGTTTGCATTTCTATCTTGTAAAAAAATGTTGTTCAGGCCACTGCTGATAGTTTGTTAGTTTCAAACTGAAATATTTGGCAGTATATTTAAGAAATAATACTTCTCCTCGTATTTACGTGTAGATAGTTTCTGATACTATGGCACAAGTTTCCCTCAAAACTAGAATGGTCATAGTAGCCATTCAGAACAGCGCAAATATAACTCACACAAATATGCAACAGAACATCAATCTGATCACTAACTGGCTAAATTAAAATGGCATATATATAAACACTGAAAAAACAAAGCTAATGATATTCAAAATCCCCCAGACCCTACCCACAGAAACTAAATAAATATCTCATTATTTGACATCTATCCTCCTATACATAAAGCACTGATCCTAAAACCACAACCATCACACAGCTGAAAACAACACGTTACCTTGAACTTCACTTTGATGTTGATCAAAGTTGGAATAGCCATACAAATTATAAACACAACAAACTCAAGATATTGATTAAAAGACATTATGTGTAAATATTCTAAGATACGCAATTACATCATACACATCCCGTGCAGACTACTGCAAGCTTAACAGATTACAATTGTGGCAAAATAAAATGATAAAACTAATATTCTGCAAACAAAGAGAACAGTCCACACTTATACAGGCAGCAAGGACAGAACACAAATTATTTAAGTTGAAACACTTATGTCACTACCCATTCATGCTGAAACATTACTTCAGTCCAACCTACAGAGTAATTAGAACAACATATCACATAACAAGACCACAGTCAACAAACTACATAACATCTAAGTACAACAATCACCATGGAAAAGCCACCCAAAGCTTCTGCATACCTGACATGATCAACAAACTGCCATTTGATGACAGAAGCCTACAGGGACCTACAAGGAGCTGAAACAGATGCTATATAGATATTATAGCAAGACTGAAAATTAGAGGGAAATTACATAAATGCAGGCATGCATGCACACATGCACAAACCTATAATGGATTCCTCTCAAAGAAAATTACAAGGACACAAACACACCATATCCAAATCTAATTCCCCTTCAAAAAGGCTAAACCGTGCGTATGCAGTGGTAGTCAATGGGGGCGTGTACTCGCCTCTACATGTTAACCAGAATAAAAGCACTTATTTCATATATACGTTTCAAAGCAAATACATATAAACAGTTGAATCTACACTTGGCTCATGATGGATACTGAAACAAAACCACGAAATTACCACCATCTATTATCTTCCTCAGATAAGCTCTGCAGAAGCTTTGAGGAAGAAAGCAGAAATGTCACCCAAACAAATAAGCAAACTAGTATATCAAAAAGAATGTACTCAGTAACATGTATACTAAATTTTGCAAAAAAGTAAAATATCTCTATTAAATACAGAATCTATAAAAGTAAATAAATAAATAAAAAATATTGAGAGAAAAACACAAAAGACAAAATGCAGAAAAATTATGTATATAAATATAAAAGCATTCCATTACTAATATTACAATTCAACTGTGTGTTGTATTACTGCATTCTACAGTGAATTGTATGCACATTCGTGCCAATCCATATGTAAATACAATGGATAAATATTTAGTTAGTTTAGAGAAAAATGTATACTTATAAAGATTTAAATAATCTGCTTTTTGTTGAAAGTATACCCAAGTGGAATACTATAAATTCCGCTCTGACAGAGCGGAACGGAGGAAATTGCTGCTGAGCTACCAGTCCCAAGACTGATGCAACTGATGATGATGATGATGATGATACTATAAATTAATTGGTTTAATCCTTTATCCAAGTGTAAGCAAACAAAGTTTGCACCTGAAGTATTTTCAGGACTGTGACAACTTGTGGTAAAGGTGGTATGACTTCACATCACTTGCCTTAGTATCTCATAATGCAAAGCACAAATTCTTACAGACATGTATAATGCTATGCATTATGGAAGTTGTCAATACCCAGACCGGCTTTGCTTATACTTGGATAAAGGATTACACCAAGAATATGATATCTTGGCATCTTTAATTTATAGTATAACCAAGTCAAAAAACTTTCAACAATTATCTATTTCCCATCCAGAATATTATAATAATAATAACGTTTGACACCTTGTGGCAACTCATATATGAAAATATGACTTCTGCATTACTTCAACCTTGGTATCACCTCTGGATCGGGCTCCCACTGATGACACCTCAATAAAGGTCGAAAGCAGTGTGACCTTCACCATAATGCATAGCATTATACATGTCTGCAAGGAGATATGTTTTGCATTATAGAATACTAAGGCAAGTGATGTGAAGTCATACCACCTTTACCATGAGTTGCTCCAGTTCTGAAAATACTTCAGGCACAAACTTTGTTTGGTTACACTTGGATAAAGGATTAAACCAAATTAATTTATAATCTGCATTTTGTACTGAATCTTTGTACTGTGCAGAAAATATGCCTCACTGTATACAGCTAATTCTCTTTTTATAGAGCTATTTTTACACAATTTCAAAATAACACGGTTTAGAAAACAAAAGCAATTCTATTTTTACACTGCATATTTTGATTTGACGAGGTTCAAATGGTGCTTATTTTTAAAATTTTTGTTTGAAAAGGGTATTTCCATTATAATTATCATTTCCTAGTATGGTACATATGTACTTGAATTTTGGAGATCCCACCCACCCCCACTTGATGTTTTAAATATCAGGGATGACTACGCTACAAAATGTAGACAAATGCCAAGTAGAACTTATATAGTGAAATCACAAAACAGTGTTGGTGATTTTAAAGGATTAAACCAAATTAATTTATAATCTGCATTTTGTACTGAATCTTTGTACTGTACAGAAAATATGCCTCACTGTATACAGCTAATTCTCTTTTTATAGAGCTATTTTTACACAATTTCAAAATAACACGGTTTAGAAAACAAAAGCAATTCTATTTTTACACTGCATATTTTGATTTGACGAGGTTCAAATGGTGCTTATTTTTAAAATTTTTGTTTGAAAAGGGTATTTCCATTATAATTATCATTTCCTAGTATGGTACATATGTTCTTGAATTTTGGGGATCCCCCCCCCCCCCCTTGATGTTTTAAATATCAGGGATGACTATGCTACAAAATGTAGACAAATGCCAAGTAGAACTTATATAGTGAAATCACACAACAGTGTTGGTGATTTTAAAGCAGCTAAGGATCGTGTGACTCTATTATTTTCCAGTAATGCTTTAGGAGATCGCGTATTAAAATCATTACTCGTTAATCGATCCCTAAGACTGCGGGCAATGAAAGGTGTGGATTTTAGAGAACCTTCCAGTGCACTGGAAGGCAAATAAAAAAGGTTGGGTTATTACAAGAGAAATTTTTAATGAATGGTTCCATCAATGTTTTGTTCCAGAAGTTAAACACTATTTTATTATTATTATTCCTGACACCTCCAAGGAGTCCGAAGACTCATTGCAGAAGGACACCTACAACTGTCTCAACCACTACACCGAACCTCTACTACGAATCATCTCCAGCAACGCCATCTACCGCCCACCTCCACCACAACTAGTATTTTTTGTCTGTAAATTGCGTGTGTTCTGAGATGGAAAAAAATCTGGACTTTAAAGTTTATTGATTATAGACAATGGCAGTCCTGTTTTTTTGGAACAACCAAATATGGAATTTTGTTTTCAGCCACTTAATACAACCACTAGACCAGGGTGTGATTGCTGCCTTCAAAACTTACTACATAAGAAGAACATTCCAATACATTTTGGATAAACTAGATAAGGATAATATACTGACAGTTATTGATGTGAGGAAGAAAATTTCTATTTTGGATTGCATCAAACTTACTAAGTTGGCATTATCAGAATTGAAACCATCAACTTTAAATACATGTTGGAAAGCTAATTGGCCAGAATGTGTGAAAAAGAAAACCCTGTACCTTTGCATACAACTGAATATCACAATATCATCAGATTAGCACATGCAGTTAGTAGAAAAGGATTCGATGATTTTTCATCTGCAGATATCGAAGAAAATTGATGGTTGACAAGGCTGTTGTTGGAACGTACTTCCTGGTTTTGAATCCGCCATCTTGATGTAAAGCTGTTCTTAATAAAATCAATTAATTGTTAGTTGATTACTAATCAAAATATAGGGAAATTTATGTTTATACTGCACCACCCTATATTTAGAATAGCCTATGCAGAATAGTAAAATCAATCTTGAATTAATTTAGCAGTCTCATTAATCATATAGGCCGAATTTAATATTTTACACTTAAGGCTCCCGCAAGATCCGAACTTTTTATGAACGGTGCAATAAAAAAGAATCAGGCACATACAATATTGATATCAATAAAACAAAACATTTAATACAAGGTTATATGACAAGTACACAAAATTATAACTCCCAAAATAAGATAATACAAATGACTTAGTTCTTCAGGTCAAAACAATCACATAGAATCAAACATCATGTTTTTCAGACACTAAATTCATAGTTCTCCTAATAATAAAAAAACTGTTCGTACATTTCAAAACTTCAGTATTTCTTAGTAAACAAATTTACTAGTATTACTTAGCTGCACTCTATAATTTAACACTCAGTCAGCAAGCACTTATTAAATTATTAATGGCGGCAGCTATTACTTCAAGGGGAAATACTTTCAAGTTTTAAACTTCAGCTAAACTCAGCAAAACGCCACTGTAAATGTTAGGATATTAGAGACGGAGCTATCACTTAAATCTTCACACTGAAATAGAATAAAGTAGGACTGTTCTTACCGGGATTAATCTTTAGCACATCAGGATTCAATGCGAGCACATATCAAAACTATATTCACTTATTACTCCGATGCATCACTATTTAAAAGAATTCTTTATGGAGATAACTGAATTAATATTTATTGCGCCACTCAAATCTTGACGGACTTGCTATAAAGCAGAATAATTGTTCCATGTTTACTACTGCATAACAAATTGAGCTTTGCATAATCCTTCTTCAAAGCGATATAGGAATACGTAGTAATTCTAGAACTTAATGAAATTATTCTGGATATCCTATTAATCTTCCGGTGTTTTGTTAATCCTATCAAGGCACTCAAATTCCTATTACTGCCACCGCTGACCTCACTCTCAGCCGCCTATAAGTTTTTTCCTCGTCTCCATAGCGTTCTGAATGTTCCTGCCCCTGAATGTCCTGCCCTTGAGTCTCTTGTTTACTTTCACCTTCCCTTTTATATACCTTCCTTCTTCCCACCTAAACTTGTTCACTCGTCCAACTCATATTAATTCCTTACTTGTAATTACCGCAGCTCGCACGTCCTATTTTATTTCTGTCTCCATGACAATGATCAAAACAAAACATAAACATTAGCATTATATAAGATTATACCTTTACACTCAGTAATGAAAAATAATAACAAAAAATATTATAGTTAATTTTTTCTTCACTTTCATTTACAAATATAATAAATAAAACCTATGTTACAGTTCACATAAGGCACATAAAAGTTACATACATAGAATATTTTATAATATTACTGTAGGAATATAGCAATAAAACATATGGTATTTTCTACGGAGTCCTTTCATTAACATAACATATATTAAAATTATATAATTAAATAATAACTGATAAAATTCAAGGAAAATACATGAATAATAAATCTTAAACAAGAGACTAACAAATAATATATAAACATGTCTTGCTTAGGATATGGCAGATTATGTTAAATGTGAATAAAGAATAAAACATACAAAACAATTTCATTCACAGTTTAACACTGTTAGTGATGAAGAAATAATAGAAGCTGTCCTTGAGAATCTCAATGAAAAAGAAAAAGTGATGATGATCATGATGATGATGAGGAGATTCTACTCACTACAGGATTAATTATGAAGGGCTTCAAATGGCTAGTAAAATTACAAAGTCATTTTCCTACACATGATCCAAATACCGTGAACAAGCTGAATAGTTTAAAAATGAACTGAAGTCATGTATGGTGGAATATGAAGAATTATACAAAGATCTAGCCAAAACAGGATTTCAACGATTAATTACAGAGTTCGTGGTAAAAGAAGGGGGAAAAAAAAACTTCAGAATTATTGGAAATTGGTGCTAATTTAGTTCCTTTTACTGAAGAAAACGCTTGACCATTGCAGTACAAACAGGATGACCAAAGTGTTTTAAGTGATGGAAGTGATTTAATTCCAGTCTCACAACAAAAGAATGCAACTATCTACTGTCAGAAGGCGATGGCGAATAAAATTTATACTAATAACCATATGATTGGGTGAATTTGGACCTTTTTGAATTTCTTTTTTATTAGTGACACACTATTTTCTTATAATACAACATAAAAGTGACTTTCCTGCCAATTGAAAAAAAATATCAAATCTATTCATCCTCCGAAACCTCCACATCACCCAATGAAAAAACCAGGGGTTTATAATATTCACTGTTCCTGTGGCATCTGCTATGTGGGCCAGACGGGGAGAAATCCACATGAGCAAACATTAAAAGGACATACAAAATAAGAAAGAACATAAATCGGGATTGGCATTTCACACAACCTCTACCGGTCATGATGTACTCTGGGACAGAACAAATATGTCCTATATAGATAAGAATTATTTCACAAGAAAATTCACAGAGGCAGCAAATATGATTAAATTTCCTACACAATTCAACAAAAACCAAGGTTTTATTTTTAAATCAAGTTTGGTCATCATTTATTAAAAATTTACCAATTTCAGACCTTGGACATTGAGCGTGAACCACAGAACACGACAACAAATAGCACTGTCTCCAGCTAACATGCATTAACGTTTGTATAGATCTGTTATTTGGTTTTTGTAACGAACTGTTTTGATGTTCACAATACCAACAAATGAACTAATTTTCGTAATTTCTAGTGTTTTGTGCTTTCAACTTTTATTTCTCTTTACCCCTGAAGATGTTAGTCTGACGACTAATGAAAGTTGTTGGGTGTTGTTTTCAGTACTTGTTTAGTTTTAAAAACAGTTTTCTTTAATAAAAAAATGTGGTCACAAAATCGGAATAATTATACAAAACATATATATATATATATAGAAAATAGTGTATCATTATTAAAACAGAAATTCAAAAAGGTCCAAATTCACCCATGCATATGGTTATTAGTAAAATTTTATTTGCCATCGCTTTCTGACAGTAGCTAGTTGCATTCTTTTGTGTGAGACTGGAATTAAATCACTTCCATCACTTGAAACACTTTGGTCATCCTGTTTGTACTGCAATGGTGAAACGTTTTCTTCAGTAAAAGAAACTAAATTAGCACCAATTTCCAATAATTCTGAAGGTTGATTTTTTTTTTTTTTTACCACGAACTCTGTAATTAAGTAAAAAACCTGGAAAAAAAATTCAAATACCAGAAAGAATAGAAAAAAATATTAAAAACAGACCCCAATAAAAAAAAAAAAATAAATAAAAAAATAAAAAAAAAAAATACACAAAGTACCTAAAAAAAAAGTAAGAATGATGTGGTATAGCATATCCCTGTTACATCTATATCAGCTGTGTTTCATTCTTACTTTTTATTTAGGTACTTTGTTTGGTTTTTACTTTGGGTATTTTGCTATCTTTTTTTTTATTGTCTGTTTTTAATATTTTTTTTCTATTCTTTCTGGTGTTTGAATTTTTTTTTTCAGGTTTTTTTTCTTTTCATTATCTCTTTGAAGTATTCTACTCATCTTCCTATTTTCTTTCTTGACAAAGCTCAGTAACATTGTCAGTGGATTGGAGGCAGATATTCAGTTGTTTGTAGATGATGTGAAGCTGGGAAGAGTTACTGGTAATAGTGCAGATGTGGTAGCCCTGCAAGAGGATTTGAATAAACTGGACAGATGGACAAATGAATGGGGGTGTCAGTTTAATGCAGCTAAATGAAAAGTCTTGAAGTTTGGGTGCATCAATGAGAGACTCCATACATTTTTTAGTGAAATTTGGATGCAGGAAGAATGTCCAGATGAATGGAAAATTGGATTACTAATTAAAACATAAAAAAAGAGGAGATTACAGAATATCATTATTATTACCTAGAGAGAAGAAATAGACAAAAAAGTTAAGAAAAATACAAGCAGGATTTTGAGCTAATAAGTCATGTAAAGATAAAATATTCAGATAAAGATCTGTGGTCAAGGCCCTATGGTCTCGATGTACTTTTAAGAGGAATAAGTAAGTACTGTCGTATTTCCACTGAAATCATCCAGTATTTGACCCCAGGATCAGGCTTTCTGCATTACGTAGTGAAGCCACTGTAAAACTTTATACCCCCATATTTAAGTATTTCTGATAAAAAAATTATCTACTCCAGATGACTTTCGAGACAACAGCTTTTTGATGGTTTTTTGTACATCCAGTATTGACAGATATTCCTAATTGCATTTCTCTTGAATACATTACACCAGAGTTCTGACAACTTCTTGTTTCATTCAGAATTCTTTCAACAAAATTACTTAAGACATCTAGAATATCTTAAGTTTTTATCTCCAATTTCTATTATAGCACTTGTTCCACCATTTTGAACCATTTTCAATAGCCTCCAGCACATTTTGTTAGCTTCCTAATATTTATTATTAGTAATATTAATTCCAAGCCTCCAGAGAGTCCAAAGATTCATTGTGAAAGGTCACAGAGCACAAAAACTATTGTACCTCACCTTTTAGATGTTCTACATTGGAGCATTAATCACCTCCCTTTGGCAGTGCATTCTACTCATTCACTACTCACCATGCAAAAGATCTCTTTTTCACTTCCTTACTCACACAACCTTTGTAGATTTTCCACAGATGACCTCTCATTCTCCCATTACTGCACATGGTAGAGGAAGAATGGGAGGTCATCTATGGTAAACGTACAAAGGTTGTTTGAGTAGATGGTGAGAGAAACCTATCACTTCTTCTCCTCCTATTTACAAAGCTCTACAAGACTACCTATCCTTAATATATCCTCATTCCCAACTTTTCAGAGTAATGAGACAGCTTTTTATTAATCTCTGTAATCTCTCCAACTTTTTCTTATTACCAACATAACCAGGGCTGGGCACAGAAATTCAAACATATCCAGATTAGTGTCTTATAGAACAGAAGTATAATCACCTTATCTGTACTTGTTAGAGCTCTGAGCATTATAGCAGCAATTTTTTTGGGTAACCTTTATAACTTTCATCCTTCATCTTCACCTCTTCCACTTTCTGAATCAAGTTCCTCTCTGATATGATAAACCACCTTCCATCTTCTGACCAAAGAAATGATTTTATACTTTGCAACGGTGAAGTAACATCTCCCTTTCTTTAACTCAAAACACAAATCCCTCTGTAACATCATCAAGTCAGAACTTTGTGACACTGCTAGCATGGACACTGGATGCTCCGTATGGATATGGACGACATGTCTAAGAGTATCTCTTCCCACAGTATCACCAGCTGTCTTTCTCTTCATTTTTGAAATACTAACATTGACAGTAAACCTAAATAAATATAGTGTATTTATTCACGTTGGTAAAAACAAAAAATAAACCTTCCTTAATCCCTCCCCCCCTTGCAAAAAATTAAAAAAACAAACCTAAAAAAAAAAAATTATAGAAAAATTGGCTTCACATTCCATTACAGAGCCTGCCTCCAGATACAATCTGACAGTGTAAATGGCTAGTTAGCTGATCAGGAAGCCCCCTAAATGTGTTTACTATCTGATTCACTACTGTGTACACTATCTGGCAGTCAGCCTGCAGAATTGTTTTATTCCTATATCCTTGACGATAGTGTGTGTGTGTGTGTGTAAGGGGAGGGGGATCCTGGATCTCCATTTTATGTTTGGCACCCTTGAGGGGGTAATAGTCACAATATATGGTGAAATACTGGGAAAGATAGAAGCCTGGAACACATGCTATGGGAACTAAACATGCAATAGTCACTTCAGGCTCCTGGTAAGCAAGGTGGTGATGGTGGGGTTCATTAGGTGATGAGGACCATCCAACTACACAGATAACTGACTTATCCCTTACATAACTGGCTTACTGGTGACTTGAAAAGTATCATGGTTGGTTTGTAGAACAGGATGCTCGAATTATTTAATCCTTAGTTCACTCACAATATTGAATGTGCTATATGGATTTCCAATAGCTCATATATGGGCTTATTATAAAAACAGCCTTTTCAACATTTCTTGAAAGTGTATTCCAATCCATAAAGCTTGTAAACCTACAGAACAACTGTACCACAGGTGGGCTACAGCTTAAATAATCTGGAATATCCTGCTCTAGAGACCAAAATATAATACTTTTCTAGATCAATTCAGATATTCAAACAAACAGGATGGTGGTCTAACAACAGAATATGAAATCGGTCTACCATTACCACACTCACTCAGACACACTAAATTTGAACACTTGAATTCAGATTTCTTTCACAAAAAATAAGATATGTTAAAACTTATTAAGCATGAAAGCATCTGAAAGAAAATATTCAAAGAATAATTTTTACATACATATGTGTGTGTGTGTGTACACACAATCTTGCAATAAATATTGTTACAACTTTTGCACACCCCAAACTTCCCATAGAACTGTGCGAGCCCAGTTCTGCTAGTGGCACTGTGTGCAGCCTACATTGCATGTTTATCAGTAGAGAGAGAGAGAGAGTTGTCTAGCTGTATGGGTTAACATGCAGCGAGAAGATTATGAGAATCATGTAGCTGTAATAGCACTTCACAAGGTTGGAATGCTGCCATCTGTTATTTTCAACACCCTAAAAACACTCAGGATCAGTAAGATGTTTTTGTATCAGACTATTAACTGTTATGATGATACAGAAGACATATCTGACTGCCAAAGAACAGGTTGACCATACTGTATTAGGATCAGTATGTGAGGCTATGAAGATAGGCCTCCACTCTAGTCCTGTGAGAATGCAAAAAGCAATGCCATGAGAGATGAATTGCAGAGAATGGTGTCACGTCTACTAACTGATGACCTGAAGGTGAAAGTCTATCATCATTCTTACTGGACACTTGCTAACACCATAACTTATGCAGCAGAAGGTAATAAAATCAAAGCCACCTCTTCAACAGTCACAAACAACACATATAGAGATATCCTCTTCACAGATGATAATATTTTCACCACTGAAGAGTCATTTATCCATATACCCGATTGTAAAACGATTGGTCCCAGATGGTCGTGCAGCACACGCCATAGCACCAAGGATTCTGAGAAGCCAACACCCTGCAGCAGTGATGGTTTGGGGTATCCAAGTTGCATTTCTTTGAGAAAGGGGTCAAAAACCTCTGTCAGAGTGTATCAAGATACTGTGCTGAAACCTGTAGTATCGCCCCTGAACAACACATTTTTTCATGGTAGGCAGTGAACCTTCCAACATGACTCAGCCCCTGCACACAAGGCAAGGACCACATAACAGTGGTTAAAGGCAAATGTGTCCAACCACATATCGCCATCTGAATGGCTGTCTGGAAATCCCAATCTATCCATTACACTTTAAATTGTGTCGGAGTTTGGGGAATAGTAGCCTGCAAAAAACAACACCCTAGCATCGCCAGCCCGAAGGTGGATTTGAAGTGAGCAGTGGCAGAATTTCTGCTGGATGGGGGTGCATAGCGCAATTGATATGTGGCTTCACAAACTTTGGGCATAAGGGGGGGGCATTTCAAACATTGAGTGCTGCTGTATGCATGTTACACACATGGTTTGTATGTGAAAGCTGTAAATGATTTACTGATAGATTAATGGTTTATGCACTGTTCAACTTGTAACAATATTTAAGGCTAGACTAGGTATATATGTCTGCATGTAATATCACAAAAGTGGATACAAATTCTATTATATTCCATCGGCACTATATGGACAAAATTAATCAAACTGCTATTATTTTCTGGTCTGGTTGGTTAAGTGGCTAGCATGTTTCTAACAGACATGTCAGAAGATTTACTTCACCTGGTAAAGTAGCTTGTAAAAGAAAGTTCCATGTTTGATCTCTAAGCAGGATTTCCAAATTATGTTAAAATAAACAGATATACAAAATATATATATAAAATTAATAAAAAATAATTTTTAGCTCACCTACCATGTAATGTATTTATGTTTACAACCTTTTGGTGGGAGTTACATTCATAAAAAAATAATAAATAAAAGAGATGATCTTAAATAGAGAACAAACTTTTTACCTTTCATATCTTCTAGTCTAGAGAGGAATTTTTGCGAAGCATGAAAATCCAGAGCATGTTCTTTTGAAGTTCCAGATTGGTCTGGTGCTTTCTATAAAGAAAATAAAAATTCACTTAACTGTTTAATGTACTTTTTTATACTTTGTATTTCTTAATTTTTTTTTTCTTTCAGAGAATAATGATACAATTGATTAGTATTACCATCTTATACCAGCACTTCCATGAGGGTCGTAGAATTGTTGTGGGAGCTGACTAAATCGTATTCTTATTGACTTAAACCAAAATTTCAAATGATGGTACAACACTACAGAATTTCATGCGGGCTGGGACATTGCCCAGTTGAACAATACCCTTGTTGTTTTTGCAAGGGAACCAGGACAAACAGTGAAAAGTCAGCCACTGGAACAAATTCTAAAACCCACACCAACTTAACATCACCAGAGTTCAAGATCAGTACTATCAAAATAAGAAGTCTGAGTGGCAAAGAAATGAAGCTAGCTCAAGAATTAGATAAGTACCAGATCGACATAATAGGGGTGATTGAAACAAAAAACACAAAAACTGGTGAGATCTTTCTGAGCAATAAATACAAAACGTTAGATTCAGTCAATGACAATTAAGGAAAAGAAGGAGTAGCCATAGTATTCAACACTAAATATGAGGCTAATCTTCTTGAATGGCAGGCAGTCTCGAGTTGAGTGATGTGGGCAAATATGAGAATGGGAAATTGGACAATGAGACTTATTTGTGCCTATGAAGTGGAGGAATTTTTTGAGGCTTTAGAGAAACAACTGACACAATGTAAAAGGAAAAGTTGCTCTTTGTTGGGGGATTTAAATAGCAGAGTAGCAAATGATTGTCAGACATACAAAAATATTTGGGTAAAATTTGGAGAAAAGTGCAAAGCTAATAATAATGGCAAATACCTGTTTGATTTCTGCTCAGGACATGGACTGGTTATTACTAACACAATGTTCCAACATAAAAATGTGCACAAATTCACATTGAGAGAAGAGGAGAGAAATAAGAAAAGTCTCATTGAATATGTTATTGTTGATAGTGATGTCTTCTCCATCGTGCAGGACACCAGAGTGTACAGAGCATCTGAGATTGGAAGAAATCACCATTTAGTTTTCATCAGGATAAAACTGAATTTCATATTGAAACAAATAACATATAAGAAACTTTTAAAGCAAATAAAAGTTGAGCAGCTCTCAGATGTGAACTGTAGACTAAAATACACAAATATTATTGAAGAAAAAATGAAAGACTTTGAGAACAGGAACCAAACCGTGGAGATTCAGTGGCAGGCCTTGAAGAAAACCTTGATTGATTCAGCCAGAGAGGCATGTGGTGAGGTTGTCTGCAAGGATAGAAAAATCTGAACTCCATGATGGATACAGGAATAAAGAGGAAGTGAAGAAAAAGAAGAAAGCATATTAAAAGTTCCTAGCAAATAAGTCAGTTTGTGCTCTTAGAGAATACAGAGACAACTGTTGAAAACAGGAGAAAAAGATATCCTTGAAGGATGGAGTAATTACTTCAAAAAGTTGCTAAATGAAACAAGTAATGACAGTACAGGGGTAAAAAACACTGAGCAGACATTCAGTCAGGAACACATATCCCTACTTGAAGTATGGATATCTTGAAGCCATCAAAGGCCTGAAATGTGGAAAGGCAGCAGGAGTAGATGATATTCGACAAAAATACTCAAGTATTATTATTATTATCATTGTTCCGGGAAACTCCAAGGAGTCGACAGACTCATCGAGGGAGGCCCTAACATCATGTCAAGAACAACTATTCAACATTCACACAGTATCTATCATACCTTGCCTTGAACTCATTCACGGTCGTAGCACCCACAACAGACTCTGGAAGCTTATTCCACTCATTTACCACTCTCCAAGTAAAGAACCTAGCTCTAACACCCTTGTCAACCACACTCTTGCCCAGCTTCCATGCATGGCCCCTAGTCCTCCCACCACCAGTCATATTTTCAAAAATATCTTCTGGATCAATCTTATAAAAACCCTTCAGTAATTTGAATGTCTCAATCATATCACCCCTCCTTCGCCTATCGTCCAATTTCTGCAACCCACAAATCTTCAACCTATTCTCATAAGGTTCATTCCACAGACCTGCTATCATCTTGGTCACTCGTCTCTGGACCCTCTCCACTTCCTCCCCATCACGAAGAAACCCTGGTGCCCATAGCTGGGCACAGAAGTCCAGATGGGGTCTTATCAAGGCTCGATACAGAGGAACAACAACTTGTTCGTCTCTGCATGTTAAAGTATTTTTCAGAAGCCAAGTGATTTGGTGAGCTGTTTTAGTTACTTTTGCAATGTGCCCCCTAAACTTCAACTCCCTATCCACCAACACTCCCAAATCCCTGGCCTCATCAATCTCCTGGAGTATGATTCCACCAATGCGATATACTGCTGCTATTCTTTTCACCCCAAAGTGCATAACCTTACACTTTGCCACATTAAATTGACATCCATTTTTCCTAGCCCAGTCCTCCAAACTATCCAAATCATCCTGTAAAATTTTGACATCTTGTGCACTCACAATTGCTCTACCCAACTTTGCATCATCAGCAAACAAGTGAACACTTCCTCTCAGATCCTTTCCAATATCATTGATGAACAAATTGAAAAGCAGTGGTCCAAGAACAGAGCCCTGTGGCACTCCACTAGTCACAAGACGTCTTTTAGACTCCACTCCCAAATCCCTGGCCTCATCAATCTCCTGGAGTGTGATTCCACCAATGCGATATACTGCTGCTATTCTTTTCACCCCAAAGTGCATAACCTTACACTTTGCCACATTAAATTGACATCCATTTTTCCTAGCCCAGTCCTCCAAACTATCCAAATCATCCTGTAAAATTTTGACATCTTGTGCACTCACAATTGCTCTACCCAACTTTGCATCATCAGCAAACAAGTGAACACTTCCTCTCAGATCCTTTCCAATATCATTGATGAACAAATTGAAAAGCAGTGGTCCAAGAACAGAGCCCTGTGGCACTCCACTAGTCACAAGACATCTTTTAGACTCCACTCCTGAATAAACCACTCTTTGATATCTCTCCTTCAACCACCCTCTTATCCATCTCACCAACCCTATATCTATACCAATCTGCTCCAGTTTACTGATTAGGGTTCCATGTGGTATCCTATCAAAGGCCTTGGCAAGGTCCAGTAGTATCACTGTAAACCCATTACCCCTATCCAGTTCAGCCGTCACTGTGTTATAAAACGTGAGCAAGTTACTAAGGCATGATCTACCCTTCACAAAACCATGTTGTCCCCCATACAATATCCTATTTTCATCTATCCAATCCTGTATTCTTTTCTTGACTAATTTCTCTAAGACCTTGACAATGATTCCTGATATGCTAATCGGTCGGTAATTTACAACAGCAGTCTTGGAACCACCTTTATGCAGTGGAACTATTTTCCCCTCTTTCCACCCGCTCGGGACTAACCCAGACCCGAGACTCAAATTAAACAAAATGGTCAAGGGTACTGACAATTCTTTAGCTGCTTCTCGTACAACACGAGCTGGTATACCATCCAATCCCACAGATGTATTGACATTGAAGTTATGCAATAGACTACTCACCTCCACTTCATTAACCACAATTCCCGTATAATCTACTGGTTTATTCGTTTCTGCAATGTCACCACCTGGATGATATACTTTTGCAAAGTGCTCACTCAGTAACTCAACTATCTCAACTGATTCAGTTACCTCCCTACCATCGGCATTCTTTAAAATCAATCTGCCATGTACATTTTTCCTTTTACTTGCTACATATCTAAAAAACTGTTTAGGATTCTCTTTAGCCTGCATGGCCAATGTTCTTTCGTAATCCTTTTTTGCTTTTCTTACCACACTCGTCACCCTTCTGGCCTGCGCTTTATACCGTTCGTGTGCCTGCCGGTCACCCTTCTCCTTAAATTCCCTCCATAGTTGTTTCTTTTTTTCCAACTCAAGCTTAATGGTGTTATTCATCCATTTAACCCCTACTTGATTTATTATTCGGACTCTAGGTATACAGTCAGCCATTGCTTCATGCAAGCACTTCTTAACTACCTCCCATGCACTATCAACTTGTAGTCCTTGCAGTTGTACATGCCATGGCACTGAACCAATCAGACTCCTAAGCTTGTCATACTTTCCAGCCCGATAATTCCACATGTACCCTGTCTTAATTGAAAATTCTACACCTTTACCGACCTCCCAAGTTAAGACCCTATGATCACTCTCACCGATTGGTGGCAATGTGGTCATATTTGTTACAGCCAAATCCTCAGATGTAATTACTAGGTCAAGCACTCTCTGACCCCTAGTATTTTCCATTACATGCTGTCGCAGATAGTTATCCCTTAATAACCGCATAAAGTCCAGTTCCTTCCTCCCGTGTGTCCTCTCCTCACTCCAATCAATGCGACCATAGTTGAAATCTCGCATAATAATCACCCTCCTTCCACCCATTTCTTCTCTTTGCTTGTGCATACTGTCACCACCATCTTTTCCATCACTTGGTCTATAGCAGCACCCAATTGTATATTTAGTTCTGCTAGCCACAATCTCACACCAAATGGCCTCAAATGTGCTCTTTTCTCTATCCTGCAATTCAACTTCTATTCTCCTTGGCTGGAGCTCATCAGCTATCATCAACAATACTCCTCCCTCCATTTTATTCTCTCTGTCATTCCTGAACACACTATACCCATCACATTCAATCCCACTAGTTATATCATCTACAGTCAGCCATGTTTCACTAATACCTATAACCTGTGGTCTGGAAATGCCAACCATGGCCAAAAACTCTTCCTTCTTGTTCCTAATACTCCTAGTATTAGTGTACATGAATTTAAGACCCCCATTAGCCCCAACCCTACCTTGATGCCTTATATTAACTATCCCACTCAGATTTGTTGTCCTTATTTGCTCTGGCATATTATATTCATTCTTACATTCAACTGCCTCCATAAGGACTGTATCTCTACTCCCCCCCCCCTAACAAATCTAGTTTCCCTGAATTTGCACATCCACTACATTCAGCAACACTTTCTCAAGTCTTCTTACACCGTAACCATTCAAATGCAAGCCATCCATCTTATATAGATCCTTTCGCCCATCAAACTCACTCCACACATCCACAAATTCCACACCACTCGTCATACATAACCCACGCATAAAGTCATTCGCAATTATAGCCCTCCTTTTAAACATTTCACTGTCATACCGTGGCAAAAGACTAATCATTCTAACTCTCTCACTCTTTTCTTTTGCTACCTCAAACAATTCATTCAGGTCTTCTATCATTTCCATTTTATCTCCTTTCAAATCATTCGTACCTGCCACAACAATCATTTCTTTCACCCTTTCCTTTTGCTCTCTAATAGACGCAGTTACGTCCTTTATGGTCGCACCAGGTTGGTACGATTTTGTCAAATCCTCTACTAACACACCTCGTACTAACGAGTCTCCATACAGCACTCTATCCTTCATTTTGTTCATGTTCACATTCATACGTCTATTTTTCCTGTCATACCTTTTAATATTGGTTGGTTCATTCAGTCTACTTTTGTTCATGCACTCTAGCTGCTGTTTTGCTCTTTCTATCGCACTATTCAACAACGCGATCTCACTCAATGCATCTATCTCATCTTTTTTGTTCTCTGAGAAACCATTTATACTATCATTCACACTTTCTACGTTCACACTCTCACAATTTTCATGTACAACCTTGCCGTTTCTTGTCATATCCCTATTTCCTTCATTCTGAAGGTTGACAAAAATATCACACTCACGATCCGAAATACACTTCAATTCCTCATTCTCCCTACATTTTATACATACATTCAATCCTTTATTATCATCTAACCACACTCCGACCGCACTCCTCAAAGCGTAAATTTCACAGCTAGTACACTGACTCATTTCTTTTATGCTACCGTTCTTTGATAACGATGGCGAACCTTCATTACTGGCCGCCATTTTCCTTCGCACAGGTGCCATTCTTATTTGCAACGTGTTTTGTCAAATTATACGTTATAACACACCAAAAATAGACGCACTAAAATACGCAAGGCAAACAAAACAAAACTACACAATATTAAGTAATTTGTATCGATAACTGAAAATGATACTTATCTTATCTGGAGCTTGCACGAACACTACACATTACGAATTCATCTAGCGGCGACTTCCTGACATAGATTATGTTATAAAACACTTTAGTACACTAACCACGCTAATAAAGCTCCAATAATATACCAAAATTACACACTTAAGTCCATTAAATTGAATCCAAAACACCAATAAATCAACAAAAAACAAAGTATGGAGGTATAAAAGTCTTACAGTGGCTGCACTGCATAGTTCAGAAGGCCTGGACAGAGGGATGAATTCCAGATGATTGGAGTAGAGCTCTCATAGTATCCATATATCAAAAAGGGAAATAAAACAATGCTTGAATTACAGAGGTATTTCATTACTGAGTGTTCCTGGTAAGATTTATGCCAGTATACTTCAGAAACGGTTGAGAAGGATTGTGGAAGAGAAGCTTGGTGAAGAAGAAGCTGGATTCCACAAAATAGAGGCTGTCAGGATTAGATATTCAGTTTATGACAGATAGTTGAGAAATCATGGAATATAACAAAGATCTCTATTTAAGGGATCTGGAAAAGGCATGACAAGGTGGCAAGAGAGAATTTTATATTCAAAATGCTACAGTTATATGGTGTTAATGGGGCATTATATCAAGCAATACTTAGTCTTTATTTGAGTTTTCAATCAGCAATTAGAATTGAAGGAGGTACAGGGCAATGGTTTAATGTTAAATCTGGTGTCAGACAAGGATGTACATTATCAACTCTGTTATTCATTATCTATATGGATCACATTATGAAGGAAAGTGGCATTAAACCTGATATCACAATGGAAGATGTTAATCTCAGCTCTTTGCTTTATGCGGATAATGTTATACTTCTAAATAAATCTGATAGAAGTCTGCAAGATTCCCTGACTAAATTGAATAACTGTTGTAACAGATATGATATGAAGGTCAGCATTAAAAAGACAAAGAGAATGAAAATATAGAGAAACATTGAAAATATCAACTGCATTGTGAGAACCTATAGAACAAGTGAAACATTTCGGCTACTTAGGCATGATTTTTACGGAAGATGGTAAATTAAATATGGAAATAGACAACAGAATCAACAAAGCTGGTATGGTAGGAAGTCAACTGAATAAATTTATATGGAATAAGAGAGAAATTAGTCAAAACACTAAATTAGCTAAATACAAGACAGTGTTCAAACCAATTTTAACTTGTGGATCTGAAAGCTGGGTCAGAAGTAAAACACTTCACCAAAGACTAGAGACCGCAGATATGAGAGTCCTGAGAAAGATTAGGAGCATGAAAAGATGGCATCAATGGCAATATCATATTAAAAACGAGGAAATTAAAAAAGAACTTGACATTGTCAGCATCCACGAATGCATTAGTAGAGCTAACCTCAGGTGGTATGGTCACTTAAATAGAATGGGAGAGGAAAGATTAGCAAAACAAGTGTTCTCTGCCAGGTTGGCAGGAAAAAGACCCAGAGGAAGACCAAGATATAGGTGGATTGATACAGTAAAAAGTGCCTTAGAAGACAGAAATATAAGAACTGATAATATTGGAGTCTTGACAGGTAACAGACTGATTTGGAGGAAAATTGTAGATAGGAAGTTAGTAATGATGTAAATTTTTCATGCAGTACTATCATATCCTGTACACCACTTTAGGGTATATATCAGGAATTTGATGATGATGCACGACCCCTAGTTTCCCCACACCATGTAAGAAAAAATTTCCTCTGTGTTAATCCCATCAACTCCCTAATCAACTCACGTCTCTTTTCTCTATCATATCCCCTACCTATCAATCAATCAGCTTATGTAATCCACAAATCTTCCATTTATCCTAATATGGACCCCCCCCCCCCAAAAAAAAGACCAACACCATATTATTCACTGACCTCTTGATCGGTCCCACCACTTCTGCATATCCAAGAAACACAATTAACCAGATACACAGCAATGGGGCTACATCGGGCTTTATCTGACAAGCAGAGACTAACCTCTTTAGGATTGCTTTTCAGCGTGTTCTTCAGTAACCAAGTGATGCCATGAGCTATTTTAGAAACCTCTGCAATATGACCTTTAACTTAAAGTCCACTAGCACCCCTGAATCCCTAGCCTCAATTTCTTGCAACTAAGTTCGATCAAACCACCTCCGTAGCACATTTATTTATTTATTTTTTTTTTATGTTGATCCCACACACGAAAGGTCACAAGACCTATAACACTAAAGTGCTATGTGCATGTGCAAGTGATTAAGGGGAAAAATGTAGTCTGTTGATATGTTTCTTAAAAAGTGGGAGGTTGTAATCAGAGGAAAAAACAGTATGGGGGAGATTGTCCCAAAGAATTAAAGTGAAGGAAAGGAAGGAAGCTATGGAAAAGTTAGTTTGGCATGTTGCAAGATGGAAGTGGCTGCTATACTATGGTTAGCAGAAAGTAATGGAATGGTAGCAGCCAATTCAGAGGAGAAAGTGACTGAGGGAGTCTGAGAAGGATGGGCCATCTATTAAACAGACTACAGTTGGATGAACAGAGGGACATTGCGCCCTTCGACTGGAAATGATCTGTGTTGGATTCTTGTTGTGACAAGAGGAATCTTTATATGGGCTTTTTCAATTGAAGGTGAGTTAGCCAATCTCATATGGGATAGCAGGGTTTTTCTCCCAGAAACTATGGTTTTTCATCCCATATACAGGCAAATCGGCCATGAGAGCACACTAAATTTACATACAAAACATACTGTTGTTGTTGTTGGTGGTGGTGATGATGATGATGGCTGGTAGGTGGTGGTAGTAATAGATAGAATTAGTGTGTAATTGGAGAATTTAGTAGTAGGAGATACGGTGAGAGGTAGGTAGCAAAGCGTAGGGTATTCTCCGGTGTTGAGTCCTTGGACTCCTTGAAGGTGTCATGTAGTAATAGTAGTGGTAATAATAATAATGTAGTACATAAACGTTAATCTTTTCATCCCGAAATGCATAACCTTAAACTTTGCTACATTAAATTGACAGTCACCATTGTCCAACCATGCCATCACTCTACATAAATTATCCTGCAAGACTTTTGGATCAATCCTTATTAGCTATTACTCTCCATTATATTTTACATCAGCAAATAACTGAATATTTCCTCTCAGATGATATAGGAAATAATCATTAGTGTACAAGTTAAAACAGCAATGGCTGAGTACAGAGCCTTGTGACACACCACTAGTTACTTTCTCATGGACTTTACTCCTCTATAAACTACTCTCTGGTATCCATATCACTAGCTTCACATCCAAATCCATTTGCTCCAATTTATGTAACAGAGTTCCATTCAATATCTTGTTAAAGGATGTTGCAAACTCCAGAAATATCATCATGTAACCACTGCCCTCTATCTAACTCAGCTGTCACTTTATGATAAAAAGTGGGTAAATTCCTGAGGTACAACTAACCCTTCACTTCAGTTTAAAAACAACTGGCCTCTTTGTAAATTCATAATGGTGGTATGTAGCTCACCTATCCCTCTTGCACAAAAGCAGTCCATATTTCAAGAAGTTAGACATGTTCCTATTAAAAGTACTATTACTTTAAGGTTACTAAAATGCTCCATCTGCATTACTTGCAATTGATATTCTTTAAGAAGCAAACCATAGATTCATAAGATTCTTTCATATGGTTAAATAGTTCACACGATTGAATATTTCATATGATTAGCTTTGTCCAAACTGGAGAAGTAAAGTATGGACAGATAGGGTTGGAGGAACAAATGCAGGAACCAAGACTCAACTGTTGTAGAGCCATAGGAAGAAGATATGCTACTGAAAGGGAGGGATGTATGCATAATATGTAGAAGTATGAACTTCATACCAAGCAATATTTATCAATTTTAACGAAGTTATGGAAACAACTACCATGCAAGATTAATAACTTCAATTACATAAACGACATTTCAACCTTCATATCAAGTGCATCATAATCAAAATAAAATAAAAACATAAACACTACTACTTCATAAAGAGCCTATTTTTTTTTCCGGCAGCGTAAATTAAGTTAAGGGGATAATAAAGCCCTCATTATTTAAAGTCGGATACGAAACTGGGAGATCGAAATCTAAGAGTTTCATGCCGAAGAACTATCAGCGAGTCCAAGTGTTGACTTACGCTTGAACTCGCCGATAGTTTTTCGGCATGAAACTCTTAGATTTCGATCTCCCAGTTTCGTATCCGGCTTTAAAATAATGAGCGATTTATTATCCCCTTAACTTAACTACTACTTCAATTATTAACAAATCAATTAAAACAAAAACAGTATTGGTGGTTGCCAACATATGACCATAACAGCTCAAATTATTGCTCTGAATCCTAAAATGAAGTTTGCTGAACAGAAGTTATGAGAACTGAATCTGCTCTGTCCATATTTTTGGGATTTTTAGGCTGCCATTACTGTTAAGATTAAGATGGGTGATCAAAATTTTACAGGCTTCCTTAACATTGCATATGCTTTTGCATGATGTAAGGAACAGGTTCCTTTCCAATCAATTGGTGTAGAGCATTAACAGCATGATCAGAAGTCTGATTTACCAAAACTGTTAAATATGTTTTTTTTCTTTTCTTTTTTTCTGGATTGGAATCATGAATCCTGTTTCAGCAAGCTAAGGCAAATTACAGGTGCAAGAATATACTGTGTACCCCAGCTCCACGGTAAACTTGGAGGTGTTGAATGAGCTTTTCAGTTTTTTTTGTAAGAGGTTTAAAGATGGCATTAAGGTTATTATTATTATGGGTATCTCCATGGAGTCAGTAGACTCATCGCAGGAGACCCAAACTATCAAAACAATATCTATCATATCTCTTCTTGGATTCATTCAGATGAAGAACTCGCAAATGAGTCAGGCAATGCATTATACTCATTCACCACCCTCCAAGTGAAAAACCTCGTTCTCGCACCTTTGTTAACCACACTTTTCCTCAATTTCCAGGATGCCCTCTTCTTCCATCATTATCACACAGCTGAAATATTTCCCCTGCACCAGCTTATAAAAACCTTTTAGTAATTTAAATGTTTCTATCATATCCCCTCTTCTCCAATCAACCAACCTCTGCAAACCACAAGCTCTCAATCTATCAATGTAGGGAGCATTTTTAACATCACTCACCAACTTAGTCACTCTTCTCTGAACCCTCTCCACAACCTCCCTCATCTCCAAGGAATCCAGGTGACCAGACTTGAGCACAGTAATACAAATGTCGAAGTGTCAACGCCTTATAAAGGGGAATAATAACCTTTTTATTTCTGGATGTTAGTGTGTTCTTCAATAACCAAGTAATCCTATGTACAATCTTGGACACCTTAGCAATGTGTCCTCTGAACTTTCATCTACCTATCCACCAACACCCCCAAGTCTCTAGCCTCATCAATCTCTTGGAGTACCGTTCCATCAATTTAGTACACAGCTGGTAATATTTTAATCCCAAAATGCATAACTTTACAGTTTTCCACATTGAACTCACATCCATTACCTTTTTCCCATTTTGCCAGCTTATTTAAATCATCCTGCAAACTCTCAACATCAGCTTGATTTTTTATTGCACTACCCAACTTTGCATCATCAGCAAACAACTGAATATCTCCCTTCACGCCATTTCCAATATCATTTATGTACAAATTAAACAATAATGATCCAAGCGCAGAGCCCTGAGGTAACCACTGGTCACCTGCCTCATCCTGGACTCTGCTCCTCCATACACCACTTTCTGGTATCTCACTCTGAGCCATTCTCTTATCCATATCACCAGTTTAGTATCCATCCCCATCTGCTCCAATCTGTGCAACAGTATACCATGGGGTATCCTGTCAAAAGCCTTAGCAAAATCCAGAAGTACCACTGTGTAGCCATTTCCTTTGTCCAATTCAGATGTCATTCTATTATAAAAAGTTAATAAATTGCTAAGGCAGGATCGACCTTTAACAAAACCATGTTGGCCCCTATAGAGCATCATATTCTGATCCAACCATTCTTGAATTCTGTCCTTAACCAACTTTTCCAATACTTTTACCACCACTCCCGAGATGGCGATTGGTCTGTAATTAACTACCGCAGTCTTAGAGCCACTTTTAAGTAAAGGAACTACTTTGCTTCCTTTCACTCCCTAGGGACCATACCAGAGTTCAAACTTAAGTTAAATAACCAACTAAGAGGCATTGACAATTCCTTTGCACATTCATGCAACACCCAAGCTGATATTCCATCTAAACCTATAGTAGTGTTTGCATTTAAATTCTGCAATATACTAAGTACCTCTGATTTATTAACTTCAATTCTCACATCAGTTATTGCTACAGGTACAGAGATATCCTCACTTGGATGATAGACTTTTGAAAAGTGATCACTCAGTAACTCTACTATTACATCTGAATTGTTCACCTCAATACCATCAGCACCCACTAAGGTTATCCTTCCAAAGTCATTCTTCCTTTTACTTGCCACATAGCGGAAGAATTCTTTGGGATTATCCTTGATCTCCTTAACTAATGTATTCTCATAATCTGATTTAGCTTTTCTCTTGCTATGCTGGTAACCTTCCTAGCTTGAGCCTTGTACTGCTAAGGGGTGTATTGATCGCCTTTCTCCTTGTAAATTCTCCATAACATTTTCTTTTTTTGCAGATCAAGCTTGATACTATTACTCATCCATCTAAGGCCTATCTTGTTTGTCTTCCTGACCATGGGAATACATTCTGATATTGCCTTCCTCAGATACACACTGATTTTATCTCATGCACTGCTAACATCTTTTCCCTGCAATATGTTCTGCCATGAGACGGCTGTAAGCTCACTCCGAAGCTTGTTATAATTACCTAACCTGTAGTTCCATATATACCCCTTCTTAAGAGAGAAATCCACAAATTTTGCAACCTCACAAGTCAATACTACATGATAGCTCTCACCAATTGAAGGTAACGAGGACACCTTACTTATGCATATGTCCTCTGAACCAATGACCAGGTCCAACACTATCACCAAGAGTACCTTCAAGTATTTATCTCTTAGAAGGTGTATGAATTCCATTTCCTTTTTCCCACATGATATTTCCTCCTTCCAACTGATATCACCATAATTAAAATCCCCCATAATAATAATAACTAATCCTGCACCCACTGCACTAATTTGCTGATGCATGAATTCAATATCACTCCCTGGCCTATAGCAGCAACCTGTACTTTCTTCTGGAAAAAAAGGTGCTGGTACTCACCATGAAGATGTTATTACAGCAACTTCCACAGTTTTAACATATTCTCTGATATACCCTCATCATCTCTAGATCACTAATTGCTTTTGGTATCAACTGCAGAATGACGACCTCGGAGCAGCCATAAGTCCACATATTTGTTAGTGTTGAACTGAGTGAGAGGGGTCCTACTATCCTGATAAACATTATTGTAGAAGTTGTCCATACAAGCAGAGATAACCTAGATGAAGTTACTATAAGATTCATCTGAGAGAAACCCCTTTCACATTCACTGGAAGATATTGCAATTGTGCCCAAAGTGTGCTTTAGAGGAAGTAGTATGTCCGAGACTTTATTTTCTTGAAGATATTCATGGAAACCACGAACTGCTTCTCTTTCATTTAAGCAAAATTTGGGTGCTAACTTTTTAATTTCAGCTTCAACTTCAATTTTAACCTGCCTGTTGCAGAGTGAATATAGAACTGATAAACTGATATTGGAAGCAATCAGAAGTGAACACAACTTCCTGTTTCCGGTTGCGTACCAACCTATGAAACAGGAAAGCAGGGTACCAACTTGTGAGTAATCAAAACTGAAAATTGAATTCGTTAACACAATACCATCTACCGGAATATTTATAATACATTTTGCTGTCAATAAATCACAAATTTTTAAAAACGTATAGAAAAAAGGTGCCGGTACTGTGTACCGCCAGAAAAAAAGCACTGGCAGCAACCAAATGTATATTTGGTTGAGTTGGTCACTATTTCACACCAGACCGCCTCAAATGAACTATCATTCACATCTATCTTGATATACTACTTTCTTTGGCTGCAACTCATCAACTATCATCAACAGTATTCCTTCCTCCATTCTATCTTCTCTATCCTCCCTGAAATTACTGTACCCATCACATTCAATTCCAGTAACCACATCTTCTACTGACAGCCAAGTTTCACTAATGCCTACAACTTTTGGTGAGATTGTGCTGACTAATGCCAAAAATTCTTTCCTCTTATTTCGAATGCTTCTTGCATTACTATACAAAAATTGCAGATTCTATTTAGTTCTTGTACCAGCTTTAGAACTGATATACATATCACTAATTTCAGTAGTCCCATGCCTGTTTGTATCCACTCTATTCTGCAAATAAGGATCAACAAATATACATTCACTGCATACGTTTCTCCCTCTTACACTCAACCTTTTCAATCTTAGTTTCCCTGCCCAATTACTTCAACTTGTTCAGAAAACAGTAACTTCTTCAATCGCTTATGACCCTCCATGTTCAGATGCAACCCATCTTGTAATTGCTGTAATTGTGGTTGAAATTGTATGTAACTGATTTTTTCTGATATTCCTTCAATGTATGGATTTGCTGTCTATATCCTTTCCATTTGTTAGGTGTAGTTTTTATGATTAATTTTATTGATGTTATTTTTTTTTTTTACTACAGCTATTGTTTATAAGTGCATAGCTAATAATTTGCAATTTGTGTTAAATGTATGCATTAAGCAAGATGTTATTGCTTGGATTGCAAAGGGTGGTGGTAAGAGTTTACAGGTATTTATTGGCCAGTATCTATTGGCTTGCAGTTGAAGGATAGACCACCAAAGGATGTGACAAGTGTATCCAGAAATTGCTGGTTTTCAATTTCGTTTGTTCTGATGGCTGAAGAAGGTGTTTTAAGTTTGGTGGCAACATGGCCATATATAAAAAAACATCAACATATCTAAGCCAAACTATAAGTTTCAAAGAAGAGGAATCTAGAGGACATTGCTCAAAAGCCTCCACATTTTTAAAAGAAGGCAATAGAAGCGTTCAGTAGTGAGCCCTTGAAGATACCTTCTTTTTGTAGGTAAATATTATTTTGAGACATGAAGTAACCAAAATGTAGTACATGGACAAAGAGATCTGTAATATAAGGAAGAAATTTGCTCTACAAAAGAAAAGTCACGTCAGTGATTGGAATAACTATGAAAAAAAAAATGGAGGATATTTCAAAACTAACTAATAAATCATCTTTGACAAGTGCTGTGTTTTGAATTTTGTTTAAGAAGTGAATTGTTTTTTTCTACAGGAGGAGGAATGACCTACTATCTCCTTGAGTGTTGACACTAGTTTCTTGGATAGGTGACAATCAAGGCTATAAAAACCTTTAACTATTGGCTGAAGTAAAACATTAGGTTTACATACTTTAGAAAACCATAAATTCTAGGAAGGGCATGCATAATCTTATAATAGTTTTTTAACAGTGATAGATAACTAAGATGTGACAGACAGATAAATCAACAGTTTTTTTTAACCCTGTTAGTTGGGTTGCATTTCACGGGTTGATAGGTGTTGCTGTCAGAGACTAATTCATCTGATGAAGGTAAGTTTGATCTGTTTAAAATGACAATATCATTACCTTTGTGAAAATTATATCCTTCTTAGCCTATAATGATTTCACAGCTGCTAGTTCTGTTTTCTTGAGACTGCTATATACTGCTTGCATATTATTCAAAATGTTACAAGTTCCTAAATGAATTTCTTTAGACATATCAGTTGGGAGAAATTTAATGTCCCTTTCAATTTGGTATATAACATCTCATTTATTAACAGTTCTAGGTGCTATTGCAAAGTCTATGTAATATCTCTTTTGCAGTGAATAACTTTAGAATCAGCCAACTGCAAGCAACGGATATGAGGAGTGACAATCGGTAAGGAACAACTATATGATTAACCACTTCAAACCATGCCCTAAATAATGACAAATTCTCAATCCTTAATAAAGGCATAAACTTTATAGCAGCACCCATAACTGATAATAATGGTGGTCGAAATATCCCAAGAATATGCACAGCATACATTCAGCCCACATAACTTATTTCAAATTATCCAGCAAGTCATTCATATATTGGCCACAACCAATATTGTTTATGTTTTAATTGATTTGTTAGTAATCTCTAGCCAAACAGATAATAGGACTTTAATGTGCTTTGGAGTGCTTAAGGGTAAAAGCTGTATAATTGAGAGGAGACCTCCACATAGCCTTTAAAGAAATGCGGAGAACAGACCAGGGTTTCTGACTTAATGTCCAATCATCACTTTCTCGTGGTACATCATGTTAGGTATCTACCTGGATATTAAACGAACAAGTATAGGATGGCAATTTGGAATTTAGCCGACCAAATTGTATTCTTTCTGGCTTAAATCACAATATAAAATGATGGTCCAACATAAAAGAATTTCATGCCAGCTGTGTCACTGTCCAGTCAAACAAGGTCTCCGTTGTTATTGCCAGGGAAACTGGGTGAATACTGAAAAGTCAGCTACTGGAACAAATCCTAAAACATAGCCCAACTCAACATCACCAGAGTTCAAGATCGGTACTATTAACATAAGAAGCCTGAATGGCAAAGAAAAGGTGAAGAATTGGATAAGTATTAGATCAACGTAATAGGAGTGACTGAAACAAAAAAGAGAAAAAATGGTCGAAACTTTCTGAGCAATAAATACAAAATGTTATATTCAGCCAATGACAATCAAGGAAAAGATGGAGTAGCCATAGTATTCAACACTAAATATGAGGCCGATCTTCTTGAATGGCAGGCAGTCTCAAATAGAGTGATGTGGGCAAATATGAGAATGGGGAACTGGACAATGAGACTTATTTGTGCCAATGGTCCCACAGAAGATTCTACTAAGGTAGAAGTGGAGGAATTCTTTGATGCTTTAGAAAAAGCAACTGACACAATGAAAAAGGAAAAGGTGGTCCTTGTTGGGGATCTAAATAGCAGCGTATGAAATGACTGTCAGACATACAAAAATATTTTGGGAAAATTATAATAATAATAATAATAATGGCAAATATCTGTTGGATTTCTGCTCATGACATGGACTGGTTATTACTAAGGCAATGTTCCAATTACTAAGACATAAAAACGTGCACTAAGAGAAGAAGCGAGGAATAATAAAAATCTCACTGAATACGTTATTGTTGATAGTGATGTTTTCTGACTGGTGCAGGACACTAGAGTGCACTGAGGATTTGAAATTGCAAGTCATCATCATTTAGTCTTGAGCAGGATAAAATTGATTTTCATATTGAAAAGAAGAACATGTAAGAAACTTATCGCCGAAATGAAGCTTATTAGCTCTTTTATATTTAAGTAACTTAATGGTTGCACCTCTTTGGAAACTCGTATAGCAGAGCATATAAGTTCTTTTCGCTATACACTTTGGTATTATGGTCTAGCTACTCACTGATGAAGCCTCAAAAAAGGCTGAAACCGGTCTGGGTAGTGATCTCCCTCCATAATGTAATAACAGCATACATTTCCTAGGAAATGTGTTTTTACATTATGGAAAATACCTAAGAATAGCGATCTGAACTGTCCGATATTGTACTACGTACTAGGGTCACTTGCATTAGCTCACGCTAGTGTTTGCCGATACTTTATAGTTTTCTATATTCGGCATGAAACTCTCTGATTCGATTCCAATCTTTGAGTTTCTTATTCGGTTTTGAAACAATGTGGATTTTATATCCCCTTAATTTAAAACATGTAAGAAAGTTTTAAAGCAAATAAAAGTTGAGCAGCTCTCAGATATGAACTGTACACTAAAATATACAAACATTATTCAAGAAAAATTGAAGGAGTTTGAGAATGGAACCAAACCATAAAGATTCAGTGGCAAGTCCTGAAGAAAACATTGATTCAGAAAGAGAGGCATGTGGTGAGGTTGTCTGCAAAGATAAAAATTAGATCTCCATGGTGTAGTGGCAGACTCAGGATTTAATCTGGAGGAGAGGGGGGACAAGTTGGGTATATGATTTGAGAATACACACTATACATCACATAGTGCCAATGACTGAGCATCTGCATTGATCGCTAATTCATAGAAATAGAAGACACAACACGATATAAATAAAAAAACAAATTTTAATTAGGAAAAGATTTTTGGAAAATTTTCTGGTGTTTTTTTTTTTCTCTTTCTTTGGGGGATACCAGAGCCCATTGTCCCCTCCTCTGGGTGTGCCATGGTGGACACAGGAAGTTAAAGAGGCAGTAAAGGAAAAGAAGAAAGCATATCAAAAGTTCCTATCAAATAAGTCAGCTTGTGCTCTTAGAGAATACAGAAACAAATATAAGAAAGCTAAACACTGTAAAACTAGCTAAACAAAAGTCATGAGTGTGCTTCAAAAGAAGTCTTCTTGTTCGAAGAAGCTCAGAAATGGAGGAAAGAGTGCTGTAAAAGGAATTAGAGATGATAAAGATGACATGAAAACTAGAGAAAAGACATCCCTGAAGTATGGAGTAATTACTTTGAAAAATTTCTAAATGAAACAATCAGTGACAGCACACTGGTAAAAAACACTTACCAGGCATGCAATCAGGAATACATATCTATACTCGAAGTAGAAAAAGCTATCAAAAGCCTTCAATGTGGAAAGGCAGCAGGAGTAGAAAATGTTCTACAAGAAATGCTCAAGTATGGTGGTATGAAAGTCTTACAGTGGCTGCGCTGCATAGCTCAGATGCCTTGGCCAGAGCCCAGAGTAGAGCTCTCATAGTACCCATATATAAAAAGGGAAATAAAACTGAATGTAAGAATTACAGAGGTATTTCTCTACTGATGGTTCCTAGTAAGATTTATGATTTGAGAATACACACTACGCATCGCATAGTACCTATGATTGAGCATCTGCATTGATCACTAACTCACATACAGTATAGTAGAAATTTCCTGATATCTTCTTGTTCCCATTATATCATCAAGCATCATTAGTTGTCTTCTTCCTCTTGGTCGCTTTCCTTCAATTTTCCCTTCTATCATTCTTTTCAATAGGCTGTCTCCTCTTAATACATGTCCTATCCAGTTATGCTTTCTTCTTCTTATGGTCTTTAGTAAATTCCTTTCTTCTTCAACTCTTTGTTGAAGATGAAAGGGAATTGAAAGAGAGGGAAGGAAACTGGGGGAAGAGAATCTGCTGAGTTATACCATTGGACCTGTCAAGAGACAGAACACTAACAATGATGATGATAGTAGAAATAGAAGACACGACACAAGCTGGATTCAGGCCAAATAGAGGCTATCAGGATCAGGTTTTCACTTTATGACAAATTGTTTAGAAATCATAGGAATATAAAAAAGATCTGTATTTAAGTTTTGTAGATCTGGAAAAGGCATAGGACAAGGAGCCAAGAGAAGCTGTTGCATTCAAAATGCAACACAACAGTTGTATGGTGTCAGTGGGGCATTATATCAAGCAATACTTAGTCTTTATTTGAGTTGCAAGTCAGCAGTTAGAATTGAAGGAAGTACAGGAAGATGGTTTAATGTTAAATCTGGTGTCAGACAAAGATGTATCATACTCTCTTTTATTCATTATCTATATGGATCACATTATGAAGGAAAGTGGTATTAAACCTGATATCAAAATTGGAGATGTTATTCTCAGCTCTTTGTTTTATGCAGATTATGTTATACTTCTAAATAAATCCACTACAAGTCTGCAAGAATCCCTGACTAAATTAAATATGAAAATAGCCAATAGAATCAATAAAGTTGGTATTGAAGGAAGTCAACTGAATAAATATATTTATGGAATAAGAGAGAAATTAGTCAAAACACTAAATTAGTTGTATACATGACATTATTCAAACCAATTTAAACTTACGGATCCGAGATCTGAGTTAGAAATAAAACACTTCACCAAAGACAAGAGACCACAGATATGAGAGTAATGAGAAAGATCAGAGGAGTGAACAGATGGCATCAATGGCAATATTATGTTTAAAATGAGGATATTAGGAAAGAACTTGATCTGGTTTAGCATCGAGGAATGTGTTCGCAGAACTAATCTTGGGTGGTATGGTCACTTAAACAGAATGGGAGAGGAAAGATTAGCAAAACAAGTGTTCTCTGCCAGGTTGGCAGGAAAAAGATCTAGAGGAAGACCAAGATATAAGTGGATTGATACAGTAAAAAAGTACCTTAGAAGATAGAAATATAAGATCTGATAACATTGGAGTTGTTAGATCTGAAATAGGCGACTTCAAACTTTACTTGACGTCACCATTCCAGAATCTAACAATTAACATAAAAACATACTTGCATACTTATCCTTTTAGAGCAGTATAAATATGTTTTTGTTTATAACAACTTCCTACATGATGAACTGTGAATTTTAAAGTTTTATATATAAGTGTCTAACATGAATGTAAGTTCATAAAAAGGGGCAAAATAAGAGAGGAATTATTAATGAAATATTGTAAGTGAAAGAATGCGTCCTATTCAATAACATAGGGCAAAGATCACCCTAAATACTGTAAGATCAGGGTAAGCACCCTCGGGCATTACATCTTAGAAGGCATCATGATGCATACGTTCCCCGAAACAAGAAGTCCCGTATGTTAATTGGTGAAGTCACCCAAACGGAGACCAATGGGTGAGACGATAAGATGTTTCAAACTCGGAAAGGTGGCGTTCTAGGAGAGCGAATAAAACCCGCGACACGAAAGTAAATGACCCCCGTTTTTTCTTGTTCCTGGGGGTTCTCTCCGTGTGCTCCGAGAGTTCTTTGCAGTTCAGCTCTCATTTCTGAGGGCTGACTTACGATAGAGTTCGGTATGACACTGCAGTAGAATTTCGGCAAGACTAACTGCAGGCCGTGGTTAGAAGATCATCGACGTAAAAATCTAAGCAGAAGGGTAGCGTCCAGCCCAGGCGAGCACGTGTAACCCACGTGGCGATAAGGTCGAGACAACCAGATTCGAAACAAAGAATGAAGGACGGCAGAAAACCAAAGAAAGAGAATAGATAAGTACTCTCACTTGTTCTAGCCCCTTTTTGAGAACTGACTAACAATTTAAAGAATGCAATCTGAAATTTGTATTAAAAGAAAGAGTGAAGAATTAAAATCTGTGTAAATGACTATGTTTTCTTGAAGCGAACTTTAAGGACTTTCAACCAGATAGAAATTCTGTCATGTTTATTCCGAGAGAGGTTATAAAAATGTGTTAAAGTACCTTAATGTCCAAAATGAGTTGTAATCATAAATGTAATATGTATTGAGTTATTGAATTTACTGATATTTTGAAGTAAAGTACTAAAATGCTTTAAGACTGAGAGAGTGAATGAAAGGTAGAGGTTTTAACATTAGATTTGATGATCAATTTAACTTGTATGGCATTACTAATTGAATTTAATAAATTGTTTGATTCTTTAATTATGTGTTTCTGATCATGATGACTGACCCTGACCCTTCATAAAACATCGAACCTAAGAACATGTGTGTGTGTGCGGGAATACCCCAATTGAAAGTAAGGGCACGACTGCAAATAAGAGTAAAATTCTGCCAGAGAGCCCAAGTTTCTAGGAATTAGATTTATGTTGTTAGTAGCACCTGATATTCTATAATTAACCTAAAGGCAGAGCCTATCTCTAACTTTAAGGTTCAGGCTCGCACAGTAAAAAAATAAATTTGCCTGAGTGATCAGGATAATTTCTAGAATTCAGGGGATGGGTAAACTTCTGGTGGCCCTTAAAGGTTAAATTATATAAGAAGGAGAACAAGAGAAGCAAGACATAAGGCTAAGCTTATTATTAATGTGGATCGCTTAACAATGACGCAACCTACATAACGTAGAGACATATGCGATAGAATTTGATATTGCGACTGTAATAACAAAGGCTAAACTTGAATAAGTTGTCCCGATATATCAATGAGAAAGATACAAGATACATATAAAATAGAAGAGGGACGACACAACAGTGTTAACAGGTAACAAATTTATTTGGAGGAAAATTGCAGATAGGAAGTTGTATTGATTTAAGTTTTTCATGCAGTACTATCATGTCCTGTACACCTCTTGAGAGAACATGTTAAGAATTTGATGATGACGTGGTTTGATGTAGTAGCATTTTGTTTCTCTCCACCACCCCTGCTTTTGGTCAGGTCAACAGTCATAACATTAGTGTTATTTTAGCATACTGTGTGCATTCTACTGTAGCTTGTCTGTTTATATATATATGTGTGTATTCAAGATAATAACCTTAATACAAATGACAAAACATTGGGTAATTACGTGGGTATTTTCTAGTATTGAGACCACATTATGATGAAAATAAACAGTTTAATACAAAGAAGCAATTAAAACCCAACAAGTTTCATAAGTAGTAAGACTTACAATTTGGAAGATTTGGAAAGACTCAGAAGATTAGTTTAATGGATGTAGTAATCTGCCAAAATCTCCACATCATTCCATTAAAAAAACCAGACGTTTATGAGATTCATTGCTCTTGTGGCATTTGTTATGTAGGGCAGACAGGAAGGTCAGGAGAGATCTGCATGTCTGAAAATGTAAAAGATGTCGAAAAAAGAAGATAACAGAAATCAGGCCTGCCATTCCATTCAACTCTACAGTCCATCAAGTACTTTAGCAACAAACAAAAATGTCGCATATTGATCGTAACTGTTTTACAAGAAAATTTAAGGAAGCCTTGCAAAATATTAAGAAAACTGTCTGATATTAATGATAACTCAATGAAAACTGTTCACCAATCCACAAGAATTCTAACTACTCATCTTTTTCCAACATCCTGGACCTTTTTATCAACCTGCTCTTCCTCCAAATGCACTGTGGATGTTAGCTGTTGGTCTTGAAAAGTCTGACAAGAACCTTGTCCATGTCTTTTTTTTCTACAAACCATCCTTCTCTAAGTCATTCTCAGCCTTATATCTTGTTAAACAACAATAATGCCAACTGCAATGACCTTAGACTTCTATGCCTTGTTTCCAGAATCTGATTACTGCTTCCACTCTTCTGATTCTAGCACCTGCTCTAACTTAATCATGAAATTATTCTCACTGCGACGAGTGCTTTTATTTCCTACTCCAAATCAAAATCCTTGACCTTATCCAAACCCTGGTTCTCTATGAACTGTGGCAATGCAGTCTAAGACAAAGATTCAGCATTCATCCAATGTTGTCAGTCAAAATACAAGCATCTCTCTCTCAATTTATATGAAAGCGTGCTGAAAAGTTGTGATAATCACCATGAAGGAATTGAGGTAGAACCATGTAACTTGCACATAATTCTACATATTCCCCATTAAGTGTTATGCACTTGTTACAATGCTGCTGCATCATTTGCAATCCTCTGAGAAACAAGTCTTTCCCTTGTTGCACATACTAAGCTGTAGATATGAATTCATCATCTGTGGTGAATTTTGTCTTTAAATTTAGTTATAAGAAATGGTCAGATGTGGCCACGTCTGGCGAACAGGGTGAGCGAGACCGACACTGAAAGTCCAAGTTCTGTATTGTCTGCTGGGTTTCATGAGCAGTGCGAGTAGGTGTGTTGTCCTGCAAAAGCAAAACACCTCTGCTCAATTTCTCGCAGTGATTTTCCTTCAGAGCTGTTGTATAAACTGCTGCTGTTACAGTTTCATCTTTTATTGAGGTACTTGGTAAGGAATACACCATCCATATTCCAAAAGACAATGGCAAGAACCTTCCCTGCTGACTTTTCAGTTTAGAACTTCTTTAGCCATGGAGCACCTTTGTGTCTCCACTCCATTGATTGCTGTTTGGTCTCTGGATCACAGTGATGAAGCCATGTTTCATGAACAGTCACAATACGAGCAAAAAATTTATACCCGATTTCTCAAAATGATCCAAAATCCCTTGAATGATAGTACACATTCTCCTTTTTAGTTGGCATTCAAACATTCGGGGACCCACTTTGGTAAGAGCTTCTGCATGTCCAGATGTTGATGGATGATGACCCAAACTCGTTCCTGGATATCCCCAGGAATAATTTATTATACACCCTCTGTCCAAAAAGAAACCAAACTTTTCGAAAATAGAAGAAACTAATGCCGTCACCTGTTTGTATCTTTTTGTTGTCGAAAGCGGCAACCATCATTAGTAGCCGAGTTATAGTGCCAAGAGTGACAGTTTGTCAAATTTTTGATAAATTCAAAACTTCAAGATAAAACTGACCATTGACTGTTTGTCCAGGCAGAATGAATTCTTTGTGGGTAATGCCCTTGGAATCGTAGAAACAAATCAGCATTGTCTTTACTTTTGATTTCTCCAAGTGACTTTTTTTCGGATGCCCCTCTTCTGGTCTCCAATCAGCACTCTGATGCTTTGTTTCAGGCTCATACTCAAAACATCACGTTTCATCAGCAGTAACAATTGTTTCAAGGAAGTTTGAGTCCTTACAAGCATTTTTAATGAGGTCCTTGAGTCTATTCAATACATTTTTTGGTCGTCGGTCAACTTGCGGGGAACAAATTGCGAATTCAATTTACGAAGGCCCAAACTCTCAGTCAAAATGTTATGCATAGTGATTTTGGAATCCCCAATTCATCTTCAATTAATATCTCAAGGACGATTTCGGGTTTTCTTTGATGAAATCACGCACTTTTTGAATCACTCGGTCCAGTTTTTGGGTGGCATGGCTTTTCGTCATTCTCAAGCGTCTCACGACCACTTTGAAATTGCTTAACCCACTCGTAAACTTGAGTGTGGATAAGCATTCATCACCGTATGCTTTTTGAAACATCTGTTGCGTTTCGGTAAAACTTTTACCAAGTTTAACACAAAAATCAATCGCAGCTCTCTGTTTGAAACTCATTTTCCGACTGTTCACCAAAACACACTGTCACTCTTGGCACTATAACTTGGCTTCTAATGAAACAAATGTCATAAACAGTTGACACAACACTAATCAAGGTTGCCAACTTTCAACAACAAAAAAAAAGATACAACAGGTGACGACACTAGTTTCTTCTATTTTTGAAAAGTTCGGTTTCTTTTTGGACAGAGGGTATACAATGGAAATGTCTCTTAAAGATAAAGCAGACCTCTTGGCATCAGTTTTTTCTTCCAACTCCTGTGTATATGAAGAAAGTGGATCTCCTCTCCCTATTCCTAAAACTATCCATGGTATGAATCATGAAATTTTTCCAGAAGAATATCAGAAAAATGCATAACAGCCTTCATACCAATAAGTCTTCTAGCTCTGATAGTATTCCCTCAATTGTACTAAAAGCATGTACTACAGAACTCGCATCCATCCTGTATTGTCTCTTCAAAGCTGTCATACTCATCTGGCATCTATCCAACAGCTTAAAAGGAAGCTTTTATATAAACAATTCTGAAAAAGACAACCATCACACTATTTCTTACTGCTCTTCATTATCTTCAAAAATAACAGTAAAGTTATCAATAGCCAACTACTTCACTACTTGGAGACACGCCAATTAATTAGTGATCACCAGTATGGATTCCATTATTCTCATTCCAAAGCATGACTTATTTTAACATTATTACAACACCACACAATCTAAATTATAAAAAATTAAAAAAAAAGATGTTTATATTTTGCTGGATATCAAATCAGCATTTTCAGAGCACACTGCATGTACAGTGAACACGATGCAATAAGCAAGTGAAACAATTCAGAGTATAACAGACAAAAGATTTCAAGTCCTAATTTGGCACTCCAATGGGAACAAACTGCCATTACTCGCAGCACAGAGCTTACAAGTTAACCAGCACTATAACTAATCTACATGAAAAACTACTTAATGTTATAAATCCTGAAATGTTGATTGTCTTATATCACATCTCCGAAGTTTCAGGAAAACAAATCACAAAAATTAAAACTTGAAGAAATCTGAAATCCTATAACAGCGACAATGTACAACGCGCTGACCACAGCTTTGACGAGATCACTTGGTTCATAAATTTATCATCACGGGTGCTTACAGAAGCTAAGAATGCTGTCAGCTCTGGTCATAACTTTGTTGTTACACTAAACAAGTTCCAAAACTAGAATTTATGATGAACACAGAATGGAGCATTTACCATCTTCCACCTTTAATTAACAATAATAGGCTTTTAGACATAGCTAGCATCCTAAACAAATCTAAACCACCTAAAAGTAATATACCACAAAATGAAATCTTTCTTTTCAGCCATTTTCTGTCCACTGTTGGACAAAGGCCTCCTCCAGTTCCTTCCACCTTTCTCTGTTCTTGGCAATGGTTGACCAATTTTTCTCAACAAAATTTGATAATTCATCACTACATCTTCTTTTAGGATGTCCTCGGCCTCGTTTCCCTTCGTTTGGAATCCAGTTCGTTAGTATGGTGGTCCATCACTCATCTTCTCTTCGGGATATGTCCAGCTGATTTCCATTTTAGTCGCTTGTAGTGAAGAATGATGTTAGTGATATGAGTCTGGCTTCTTGTCCAGGTGTTTTGCTTCTTATCTTTTAATGTGATGCCAAGCATCAGCCTCTCCATTTTTCTTTGAGTTGTTGCTAGTTTATTTGTCAGTGCTTCACAACCATATGTGATGACTGGAAATATACACTGGTTAAATGTTTTCCTTTCTAAACAGAGTGGGACATCATTGTTTTGAAAAATGCTTTTTAATTTTCTGAATGCACTCCAAGCAAGCTGAACTATTCCATTTATTTCCTTTTGGAGTCTACAGTTTAGATCAATGAGATGACCTAGTATATATGAAAAGACTCTTTCCAAGAAATTGTTTTCTATTATTATGTTTTTTGGTGTTACAAAATGATTAAACATGATTTTAGTTTTTTCTCTGTTTATTTTTAGACTGACTTTTCTGCTTTCATGATATAGGTCTTCTATCATCTATCATTATATTAAGGTCTTCTGGAGTGTTAGCAAAAATTATGATATCATCTGCATATCTCAGGTGTGTTAAGCTTCTGTTATTAATTTTTATACCAAGTTTGTCCAGTTTATATTATTAAATATTTCTTGAAGGAGTGCTGTAAAGGTTTTGGGTGAGAGTCTCTTTGTCGGACACCTTTTTCAATTGATATTTTATTGCTACCCGTGTGAAGTTGGATCATTGCTGTTGCAGTGTGGTATATTTCCTGGAGGAGGTCCATATATTCTCCAGGAAATCCCTTGGAGTGATTTGATTATTGCATTAGTTTTTTTTGAAGGAATCAAATGCTTTTTCATAATCAATAGAGGCTAAACTGAAAGGCAATTGGTTTTCTTCTGCTTTTTCTATTATTTGTTTTACTGCATGAATATGATCAATTCTGTTAAAGCCTTTACAAATCATGCTTGTTCTGCAGGTCTGGAAGAGAGGTTAACCTGTTTGTTATTACTTTTGTGAGAATTTTGCACAGATTAGAGAGAAAACACTAATTGGTCTATAGTTCTTTACTTCTTCTTTGTCTCTTTTTTTAAATAACAGTATCAAAGTAGCATTTTCCCAGTTTTCTGGTATCTTTCCCCTCTTCTAGGCATAGATTTAGAAAGTTTGTGACATGGTGAATTATGTTGTTTCTTCCCTATTTAATAAATTCTATGTGAATTAGGTCTTCACCGGAACATTTTCCATTGTTTTAATGCTCGTTTTATTTCATCTGAGATGAATGGGAGGTTGATGAATTCCATATGTGATGGGGAAAGAGCTATTTATATTTATCTATTGAAGGATCACTACAGAGTTCTTAAAATTCTTCTAGTCTGCTTAGGATTTGTTCTTGGTTCCTTATTGTAGTTCCATTCTTATCTTTTATTGCAGTTATTTGACTTTAACCAAATGATAAATGTTTTTTTAGTATTTTCATATTTTTATTGTTTTCAATTGTTTCTTTTATTTTTGTAGTGTTATAATATCTTATTTCATTTCTCATCTTTTTCCTTATTGTTTTGCATAGTTCTGCATATTCTATCTTAGAAGTTACGTTTTTGTCTTATTTCATATTTTCTCTCTTTTTTTTTTTTTTTTTTTAGTAGTTGTAAGTTTTCCTCTGAAAATTTATGGTCTTTTTGTTGTTATTGCTTTTGAATTCATTGGCTGCTTCCATTAGCTTTTTGCTTATTTTATTTGTCTTCTTCAAATATATCCAAAGAATGAAATAGATGCATTAAAAAAAGTTACAAGGATTAAAAAGATATAAGGATAATGCCACGGTTATCATGAACCAAGAGGACTGACAAAAAAATGCAGGATACAGCTACAATTACCAAATTATTGATTGAGACCCCCAAAAAATAGGGAGGAAAATCCATAAATTATTGGGGGAAAAGTGACTTCTTGGCCCAAAAAAAAATCATCAACAAAGTAAAACCCGTTGATGTAAAACCACCCCATGTTTATGGGGTACCGAAACTCCAATAATATAATACCCCCCTCTACATCATGTAGTTGATAGCACAGACAGTCTTACATATAAACTTGCTCAACAGGTAGCTATGTAGCTTGACCCTGCAACCCCTGCTGGCAACTCCTCTACTTTTATAAAAAAAATTCCGATCATTTCAAATTACTAATTAAAAATTACATCCTTAAAACTCGAACATGAGGGCTAATTTCAATGCCACGTCTTTATTCACTAATGTACCACTAACAGATACTCTTGATTTTAATAAAGTCTAATCCCCCCCACGACCCAAATATCCTCAATTCACATGACCAGGACAAATCTACGGCTTAATGGACTGCTATAGGTTTCCCCCTTCTTTCTAATTTAGCTAACTTTTACATGGAACATTTTGAAAACAATATACTTACCACAGCTACATAGAAGCCCTAAGTGTGGTTACGCTTTGCTGATGATTTGTTTGCCATTTGGATCTAATGGACAAAACAGTTTGCATTCTTTTGCTACCTACCTAACAGCCGATGCCCCAAAATTAACTTCAAAAACTAGAAAAATTAACTAGAAAAAAGAATCTAACAACTTGCCTTTCTTGACATGTTAACCACTCAACTTTCAGATGGTTCAATATCTTTATTTCCATTTATAGAAAGCCAACACACACACACACACACACACACACACACACACACACACACACACACACACACACACACACACACACACACACACACACACACAGGAAGATATTTACATAAATAATCACATCATCATACATCTCAACGGTATCGTATTCTAAAAAACTAACACACAAAGCTAAGGCTAATTTTTTCTAATGAAGCATCTCTTTCCACCAAATAGAATCACAGCAGAAACCACGAGACCAAACCTGTGCACAATAGTTTACATGAGGTCTTATCAAGGCCTTGTAAAGAGGCAAATGACCTCCTTTTCTTTACATGTCAAGGTTAGTTTTAGCAATGCAATTATTCTCTAAGTTAAATTTATAATTTTTGCTATATGACCCTTGAACTTCAATTTCTTGTCCCCAAAAACTGCAAAATCCCTAGCCTGATCAGTTTTTCTAACATAATCCCACTAATGTAATACAACATTGGATATCTAATCACACCAAAGTGCATGAAGTTACATTTATCAACACTGAACTGATAGCCATTTTTACATGTCCACAATTTCAGCCTATTCAAATCATTCTGCAAGTACTGCATGTCAGCAGCACTCTGATTACCCTACCTATCTTTGCATTATCAGCAAAAGTTGTAGGAGATCTGACACAGAAAAAACGAGACTGTGCCTGTAACTCTTTTTATTTAACATATTTAGAAAATCAACCATGATCTCTATCAAAATAGTTCCCTTCTGAGTTGACACACAGCTGCATACGATGCTGCCAATGTTCAAAGCAATTCTGCAGATCAGTTTCTGAAAGGCTGTTGAGGATCCTCCATTGTTTTTGCTTTCACATCTTCTATCGACAAAAAATGGGTTCCTTTGAGCATTGACTTGATCATTGGGAAGAGGTAGATGTTGAAAAGAGGTGAAAGTTTCCATCGTCGCAGGGAGCCAGGCTTGGCAAACAGGACAGGTGCTCCAAAACAGTGATGTCGTAATTCGCTAAAGTATTTGGAATTACTCAGTATTTAGAACACACTCCCCTCTTGCACCTCTAAACCTCGAACCTGCCCTATCCCTCTAGTATTAAAATTTACTCCTCCAGGATAAAATACTCCAATAAAGTGTTAATTAAACAACTCCACTATGTCCTCTGCATCAGTCACTCTATTCCCATTTCTATCCTGCAATGTCATTCTTCCACAATCATTACTCCTCCTACTGGCCAAATAGCTAAAAAATTCCCTAGGATTTTCTTTGGATCTCTTTGGATTCTTTGGGCCAATCTCATCTCATATTCCAGTTTTGCCTTCCTTAAAATACTAGTCACCGTCCTGGCCTGAGGCTTATATTCTTCATGCATCAGCTCCTCACCTGTCTCCTTATATCTCTTCCATAACCGCTCCTGTTTAATATTGTTTGTCATCCACTTTACAACAAATTATGTCCTCTTCTTCACTTGTGGAATACAGCTTACTATTGCTGCTAACAAATATTCCTTCACAATTTCACAAGCACTAATGATATCCAGGCCTTCCAATTCCTCCCTCCATGAAACTTCCCCAAGTTGACGTCTAAGACTATTATAATCACCTGCCTTATAATTCCACATAAGTTCCCGTCTCTTTGATACTCGTGCATGTCTATTCATCTTCCAAGTCAAAACCACATGGTCACTCTCTCCAACTGGTGGGAGAGATGTCATCTCAGTTATTATTCTTCTGATTTATTACTCTTCTGATCCAATGTCATTCTTCCATAATCATTTCTCCTCCTACTGGCTACACAGCCTAGGATTTTCTTTGGATCTTTGGGCCAATCTCTTCTCATATTCCAGTTTCGCCTTCCTTACCATACTAGCCACTCTCCTGGCATGTGTCTTATATTCTTCATGCATCTGCTATTCACCTATCTCCTTTCATATGTCTTTCATAGCCTCTTTTTCACATGCAGTTCCTGTTTAATATTGTTTGTCATCCACTTTACACCAAATTGTGTCCTCTTCTTCACTTGTATACAGCTTACTATTGCTGCTAACAAATATTCCTTCACAATTTTCCAAGCATTAATGATATCCTGGCCTTCCAATTACTCCCTCCATGAAACTTCCCCAATTTGATATCTAAGACTATTATAATCACCTGCCTTATAATTCCACATACGTTCCCATCTCTTTGATATTCCTGCATGTCTATTCATCTTCTAAGTCAAAACCATATGGTCACTCTCTCCAACTGCTGGGAGAGATGTCATCTCATTTTTATCAACTCTTCTGATCCTATGACCAAATCCAAAACTTTGAACCACTTGTTCCCTCTATTATATGTTGCAAAACATTTGTCCCTCAAGAATTCTAGAAATTCCATTCCATTATCACTACATGCATCTTCCTCTCCCCAATTTATACTGCAGTAGTTAAAATCTCCCATAACAATTATTCTTCTTACACTCGCCAAGCTCAAATGTCTAAACATTGTAAACGTAAGATCTGTTATTCCTTTGTAATGTTATGCTATTATTTTCTTTATGTTTTTTTTTTTTACACTCTTATTACGCTTTTTCCCTTTACCTTAAGTTACTATAGGTTATCTAATTTCTAATACCTTGGGAACCTTGGCAAATTTATTTAATGTTATGACTGTGCCACCAAGAGTCCCCTTTATGGGTATTAAATATAATTAAGATTACCTGCAGAATCTCTCTCTAGATCTATCTTAAGCTTTATGGACAGTCGTGGCTACTCTTATTTTACCTTCGCTCACAGGTTCGCATTTATTTAGAAACAGTACTTTGGATTAAGGTTCAGTGAATACACATTTTTTAACATAACAAACATATTTATTAAACTACGATGCAATTATACAGTATCTTAAATGACTTGGCTCTTTCTAAAAATCTAAATCTAAGAATTATAATATCTCAATAATTGTACATACATTAAAACATGCAGCAATACTATCATACAAAAAATCTATGTTCTAATCCCAATACTAATTTGTTGATGCAATATATATTTCAATCAACAAGTTTCTCATATCTAAATTATACAAATTAATCTTCAGCTTCTTAGTCTGGAACAAACAATCGCAAATAAACTTTTGTGTACCATTGACTATCAGTCTATCTTCCGTAATGTTAAACAAACACATAAAATTCTACTCACAGTTCTTCTCCAACACATATCTTAACTGGCTCTCTTATCTCTTTACTGGTTCCACTGACTGCTTTTCCTTCCTGGGCTTCAACATTCATGCGGGCTTCTTTCCTTTAGCACCGTCACAGTGTGGAGGACTCCTGGGGCTCGATACATATTACACTGATGCTTTCTAGGTCAGCCCACGGCTTTCAGTGTCCAATGCACATGGCAGATTATGTTGCTGGCAAGGCATGCTGGTCCGACTTCTCTTCTCCTTGATACCTCCTGGCCCCACAGCTGCTTTCAGGACTTCTTCCGAACAGGTGTCCGCAATGCTGGATCAAGACACTATGAGAGGAAACTGCGTTTCCTCCTGCGTTTCTACATATCCTGGAGTTTTTCCTGATCCTTTCTTATACTTCTCCTCAGGTCCCTGGATTAAGGGTTGAGAACCCCTAATATTCCAGCTCAAAAGTGGATGTGACCTTCAGACCTGTCGAATACTTCTTTTCCCACAAAATACACAAAAACAATCTAATTTACCAAAATGCGGGACATCGTTAGATGTTCGGCGCCTTTTGTTGCACTGTCCTTGAGACATTTGGTTAAGCTCAAACACAACTGAAAGCACTTTACATTGTATAAATAAAGCTTCTAAGCTATTTCTTTTAAATCGGAACCACGTCAAAATGCCAGGCCACTTTCTAATGCATTGCCCCTGATATATACAGTTTAATTCATACAGTTTCAACATATACTTGCATGGTTTTTCATAAATCACAAAATTATTACAACTACAGAGTTAATATATACCTTATATACAAAATTCATAAAAAAATTTACAATCAGTGTTAAATTACAATATCCTTCTTTATACAATATTCGTGACCTCTGTAAAAGTCGATGCAAAGATAAGAAAAAAAATTTTCTACTGCATCGAATTTTACATCTGATCCCCACCCTCTGTGCTCCTTGGTTTGTAGCAACACCCCACTAAATATCCTGTCTTGCCCACCTCTACCTCACACCATATGCTTTCAAAATCATTAGTGTCACTGCCTTTCAAAGCCTCCACTCTTAGAGGACATAGGTCATCACTTATCATAAGCAGTACTCCACCACTGCGTTTTCCCTTCCTATCCTGCAGAAAAATGCTATACCCTACAACTTCTATACCTGTTATTATATCCTCTTCTGTCATCCACGTCTCAGTGATCCCAAAAATCTTTGACCAGGCTGATGCTATCAGTGCCACCAGTTCTTCTCCTTTATTCGAGATACTCCTGGCATTATTATAAAGCATAAAAATGCCATTGTTTCCATACCTAGCATTATCCCCTTTAGACTCCACTGGGCTCAGTGTTACTTAATGTCGTCCCCGTTTCCCAAGTACCCATTCCCACAAGAGGCCACCCCTGCTACCATCTACCCTGGGTATTCTAGTTTCCCTGCATTGACACACCGACTCATTCAGAAAATAGTAATCTCTCCAGATGCCAACGTCCTTCCTCATTCAAATACAAGCAGTCTCTCGTATACAATTCCTTTCTGTCCTCAAACGCCCTCCAAGCATCCACATATTCCAATCCTCTCTTCTGACACATTCTAGCTATTATGTTATTCAATATTACTGCTCTTCTGTTCAGCTCGTCACCATCATACTAGGCAACACGCACACACAAATCTCAAGAAAAAAGGAAATACTAGTAGATTTTCCTGGCAATGACTTTGCAAGAAATGGACAATCCATCATGGGACCAGGATTATATGAAGAATAAAAATTAAACAGGGTGCTTAACGGTCAAAGCTATATAACTGAGAAGAGACCCCACATAGCCTTCAAAGGGAATGTGGAGAACCGACCAGGGCTTCTGACCAAATGTCCAATTCTCACCTTCTCGTGGTACACCCTGTTGGGTATCTACCTGGATACTGAACGGATGAGGATGGGCTGGCAATTTGGGATTTAGATGACCAAATTGTATTCTTATTGGCTTAAACCAACATTTCATATGATGGTACAATGTGACATAATTTCTTGCTGGCCGAGGCAACACCCGGTAAAACAAGGCCCCTGTTGTTTTCGCAAGGAACCAGGGCAAACAGTGAAAAGCCAGCTACTGGAACAAATCCCAAAACTTACCCCAACTCAACATTGCCAGAGTTCAAGATCGGTTCTATCAACATAAGAAGCCTGAATGAAAAAGAAATCGAGCTAGCTGTGGAATTGGATAAGTACCAGATTGACATAATAGGGGTGACTGTAACAAAAAAGACAAAAAGGTGAGATCTCTCTGAGCAATAAATACAAAATGTTATATTCATGCAATAAAAATCAAGGAAAAGAAGGAGTAGCCATAGTATACAACACTAAATATGAGGCTAATCTTCTTGAATGGCAGGCAGTCTCAAGTAGAGTGATGTGGGCAAATATCAGAATGGGGAACTGGACAATGAGAATTATTTGTGCCTATGGTCCCACAAAAGGTTCTACTAAGGTAGAAGTGGAGGAATTTTTTCAGGCTTTAGAAAAAGCAACTGACACAATGAAAGAGGAAAAGTTGGTCCTTGTTGGGGATCTAAATAGCAGAGTAGGAAATGATTGTCAGACATACAAAAATATTTTGGGAAAATTTGGAGAAAAGAGCAAAGGGCAGAAATCCAGCAAATACCTGCTAGATTTCTGCTCAGGACATCGACTGGTTATTACTGACGCAATGTTTCAATACAAAAATGTGTACAAATTCATATGGAGAGAAGAGGCAAGGAATAAGAAAAATCTCATTGACTATTTTATTGTTGATAGTGATGTTTTCTCCCTGGTGCAGGACACCAGAGTGTACAGAGAATTTGAAACTGGAAGTGATCACTATTTAGTCTAACAGGTTAAAATTGAATTTCATATTGAAAAGAAAAACATGTAAGAAAGTTTTAAAGAGAATAAAAGTTGAGCAGCTCTCAGATGTGAACTGTAGACTAAAATACATAAAGATTATTGAAGAAAAAATGAAAGAGTTTGAGAACAGGAATCAAACCTTGGAGATTCAGTGGCAAGCCTTGAAGAAAGCCCTGATTGATTCAGCTAGAGAGGCATGTGGTGAAGTTGTCTGCAAGGATAGAAAAATCAGAACTCCATGGTGGACACAGTAAGTTAAAGAGGCAATGAAGGAAATGAAGAAAGCATATCAAAAGTTCCTAGCAAATAATCAGCTTGTGCTCTTAGAGAATACAGAGACAAATGTAAGAAAGCTAAAAATTGTGTAAAACTGGCTCAATAAAAGGCATGAGAGGACTTTGACAAGAACACAGAAAATAAATATCAAGAAGGTAGCAAGATATTCTGGATGTTACTGAAGAAGCTCAGAAATGGAGGAAAGAGTGCTGTAAAAGGAATTAGAGATGATAAAGGTGACATGAAAACAGGAGAAAAAGATATCCTTGAAATATGGAGTAATTACTTTGAAAAACTGCTAAATGAAGCAAGCAGTGATGACAGCACAGTGATAAAAAAAACACTGACTAGGCATGCAGTCAGGAATACATATCCATACTTGTAGTAAAAGTCATTAAAAGCCTGAAATGTAGAAAGGAGAGTAGATGATATTCGACCAGAAATGCTCAAGTATGGAGGTATAAAAGTCATACAGTGGCTGCACAGCACAGTTCAGAAGGCCTGGACAGATGGACGAATTCCAGATGACTGGAGTAGAGCTCTCATAGTACCCATATATAAAAAGGGAAATAAAACTGAATGTGAGAATTACAGAGGCATTTCATTACTGAGTGGTCCTAGTAAGATATACGCAAGTATACTTGAGAAACGGTTGAGAAGGACTGTGGAAGAAAAGCTTGGTGAAGAACAAGCTGGATTTAGGCCAAATAGAGGCTGTCAGGATCAGATTTTCACTTTACAACAGATAGTTGAGAAATCATGGGAATATAACAAAGATCTCTATTTAAGTTTTGTAGATCTGGAAAATGCATATGACAAGGTGCCAAGAGAGAAGCTATACAGAATGGTACATTTATATGCTGTTAATGGGGCATTATATCAAGCAATACTTTGTCTTTATTTGACTTGTAAGTCAGCAGTTAGAATTGAAGGAAGTACAGGAAGATGGTTTAATGTTAAACCTTCTCTTATTCATTATCGATATGGGACACATTATGAAGGAAAGTGGTTTTAAACCTGATATATCAAAATTGGAGGTGTTAATCTCAGCTTTTTGCTTTATGCAGATGATGTCATACTTCTAAATAAGTCCGCTACAAGTCTGCAAGATTCCCTGACTAAACTGAATAACTGTTGTAATAGACATGGTATGAACATCAGCATTAAAAAGACAAAGACAATGAAAATGGGCAGAAACATTGAAAATATCAACTACATTGTGAATGGAGAACTTATAGAACAAGTAAAACATTTCAGCTACTTAGGCACAATTTTTAGTGAAGATGGTAAGTTAAATATTGAAATAGACAACAGAATCAAGAAAGCTGGTATGGCAGGAAGTCAATTAAATAAATTTATATGGAATAAGAGAGAAATTAGCCAAAACACTAAATTAGCTATATTCAAGACAGTGTTTAACACGTTCATTGCCAAGCTGAAAATTGGAATTTCGTGTGGTGGCCAAATTTTTTTTTACTTGATAGTGACACCCACGCGATAACGCGTGATCGGCCGGGAGGTGAGAACTTGCACCACGTGATATCGCGTGATTGGCAATGAACGTGTTAAACCAATTTTAACTTATGGATCTGAGAGCTGGGTCAGAAGTAAAACACTTGACCAAAGACTAGAGACCGCCGATATGAGAGTCCTGAGAAAGATTAGGGGCATGAACAGATGGCATCAATGACAATATCATATTACAATTGAGGATATTAGGAAAGAACTTGATATTGTTAGCATCCAGAAATAAGTGACCATGCCACCTGAGATTAGCAGAGCTAATCTCAGGTGGCATGGTCACTTAAACAGAATGGGAAAGGAAAGATTAGTAAAACAAGTGTTCTCTGCCAGGTTGGCAGGAAAAAGACCCAGAGGAAGACCAAGATATTGATACAGTAAAATGTGCCTTAGAAGAAAGAAATATAAGACCTGATAATACTGGAGTTTTGACATTTAACAGATTGATTTGGAAGAAAATTGTAGATAGGAAGTTAGTAATGATGTAAATTTTTCAGGTAGTACTATCATGTCCTGTACACCCCCTTGAGGGTATATATCAGGAATTTGATGATGATGATGATAAATATTAAATGTAATGAAATGATTCAAGAAACAGAAAAACAAAAAGTTAGATATTATGATCCTAACACAAACAAAGAAACAAGGATTTTGAAATATTGGATAAACATCTACATATATAGTAGAAAAGATAAAAGCAGAAAGGCTAAAACTATAGTATGTAAGCTCATAAAATGCAAATGGAGGAAGCAAGTAAAAAGTCAAGAATTAAATGAAAGGTTTAAAATTCCTTTAAGTATATATGGTTGTAAGTTTTAATTATTAGAACTTATGCCCAATGGGATGATGCCTTGCTCAATGAAGTGTACTTAAAGATCTAAGAGAAATGATGGAATCAATCAAGTTGGGCAGAATGATAATCACTGTGTGTTAGGACACCATGGAGAAGATCATATTAATAACAATGGATGTGGGGAGATTCATTTATGTTTGAAAATGAGAGGTATTACATGCTGCATGGCTATTATCAGCTTTAATATATATATATATATATATATATATAAAATTTACATGGACTCCAACTAGAGGTTTGAAATCAAAAACTAATCTGAGGATAGCCAGGCAAGAGAATGGCAACAGTACAAGACATGAGTGTTTTGTTGAGCTGAATGCAAGACAGATCATTATATGATAATAAGTTTGACTTGAGATGCCTAGATACAGAACAGGGCTGTCAGAAGTTATGTAACAGTATACAAGATTTATATAGACATCTTGAGTAAAAAGTAGATTTAATTAGAGAAGAAGCTGCATCTGTGTCATATATCATTTAAAAAATGTGTACATGAGGCTGTCGAAGAGTCCACTGGAAGAGAAGTAAGAGATGAGTAAATATACAATGGATTAATCAACAAGTGAAAAAGAAGACAGAAGGCTTATAAAGAGATGGTTAGGCAATAAAATCTCTACAGACAGAGAGGAATACAACATTGTGAAACAAGTTAAAAAAAAAAGGGATTAAGGATAAAGCAGAAATACAGTCGCTCGGCTGAGGATCAGTGATTTGTGAAATGTAAGATCTTGTTACAGATCTTGAGAACTCTCTATCATTTCACTTCAAGATTCTAAGAGATATTACAAAAGATTATTATATGATCATAGTGTGGAATATCAAGGAGATAAGGTAACCACATATAAAGTAATAGAGGACATGAGATGTTCAGGCATCAAAAAACAGAAACATAGTTATTCCTGGCAGAAAGGTAGTAGAAATTCTTACATATGGTGGTAGTAAAGGGTTACAGACCCTGATAGTGTTATTCAACAAAGTGATTGTAAGAATATCCCATTTGAGTGAAATCTGTCAGTCAGAAACACACACACATACACACACACCCATAAGAAGGGCAGTAAAAAAGCCCTTAAGAATTATAGAGGAATAAGTCTCATGTATCGATTAGTAGGATATTTAGTTGAATTATGAGAGAAAGAATTAAATCCACCGTAATGTTGGAAGAACAGTCTGGTGACAAATGTTCCAAAAAATAATTAATAAGAATAAAGAACTACATCTGATTTTTCATTTGGAGAAAGCTCATAATACTGTGCTATGAAAAAGAAATGGCAGGCAACCAAGAGAGTAGGTTTATGTGAAGGAATGTAGACAATGTGCAGAGGATGTACCCAGAATCTAAATCTGAGAAAAAGGTTGGAATTTTTTTAAGAGGAACTTAATATGGATACTTTAAAGTATCTGTGGATATTAATACAATGAGATTAATAGCAGAGAAAGCTAGGAAAAAACACTCTATATACTTACGTTTATACATGTGTGTGTGTATATATATATATATATATATATATATATATATTTTTTTTTTTTTTTTTTTTTTTACATCTAATATTTTGATCTGTTAAGGCACTACTAACTGCATCAATTCACTAAGTCTTTCTGCAGTCCTGGTCATAAATACGCCTGTTGAGCTAGCCTTTTCCTTCTCACCTTCTGCACAAGTGACCACACAATCTGAGATTAACTCTGTGCAAGAATTCCGAATGCTAACAATGTTCTTTTTTAATATCCTCATTATCAATATGAGTCTACAAATGATGCCACCTATTCAGCCCTAGTGTTTATCAGAATTGTCAGGTCAGTGGTCTCTAGTCACAAACCAACCACTTTATTTCTAATCAAATGGACAGATCCATAAGTTAAAATTGGTTTAGACGCTGCCTTGTATGCTGCTAGTTTAGTGCTTTGACTAATTTCTCTCTTATTCTACTATATAAATTTATTCATTTCATTTCCCCAACATATCTTTGCTATATATTGTACCTAAATGGCTAAATCACTTTGCATGTTCTATAGGCTCCTGAATATAAACATCATCACAGTCGATGTTCATATTCAGGCTTACATTCTCAGTTTTATTATTTTTTTTTTTATTCTTAATTTTTTTTTTTATCAAAATCATTAATAGCAGTTATTCAATTCAACAGACCTGAAGATTGGCATTGATGTTTTTTTTACTATTATTATTATTTTCTATGTGATTCTGTTTAAGAAAGTAGTCTAGAGTGAAAGAGAATTACTACTATAAGTGGAGTAAGTACTTAATTAGAAAACTGCTCCTGAAACCAAACACTGAACTTTTCCAAGCCACCCAAAAAAGTTTGATGAATGTTTTCAGCACTGATATTATGTTTAATGCCCTTTCCTTCTCAATGTAATCAATGCAGATGATGAATAACAGTGGAAATAGTATGGAACCTTATTTTGCATCTGACATTACCTCAAACTAATACAATTAATGATGCCAAGAAATTACAATCTTAGTTTAATCCTTCATCCAAGTGTAAGCAAACAAAGTTTGCATGTGTCATATATCTTCATAACAGGGCTAATGAATTCAATTGCCTCAGTATCTCATAATGCAATGCACACACCCTTTTGAACATGCATAGGTATTCCAAAAGTCGTGCCTATCAAAGTTGAAGCTGAGCCGCATTATACAATGGATGACCATTACCTAACATATGGCAGACAGATTACATAATAGTGACCAATAGTACTTGGATGCAATCTATCTGCCATATGTTAGGTAATGGTCATCCATTGTATAATTTTGTGAAATAATTATGAGGAAAGCAAAATAGTACTTTCCTAAGAGCAACAAGTTGTTATTTGGAATGTTGTTTTGCCTGTTCTTACACAAATATTGCAGGGAAATTTATTTCGTCAGAGGTATTTCAACTGTAACCATTTTGTTCCTCAAAATTTGACAATTATAACATTAATGAAACACTTTCAGGAAACTGGATCAGTTGTAGACAAACAGTTCCATGCCGATGTTTGAGGCTAAAGTGACTACGGTATGTGATGCAACATTCACCTTCAAAGAGACTTAGAAAACTCTCTGCACAGACTAGTATGTGATATGGCAATACTTGAAGAGCCACCAAACAATTAAAACTTCACCCATCACATGTTCACTCACAGTCCAGGAAGTGAAGCTAATGGATAAGGAAAAAAAGATGTGTACTGTAGATGGTTTCAATCATTTGTTGAAGAAAATGGAGTTCACAAGCTGGACAGTGTTTTCTTTAGTGACAAAGCATGGTTCCACCTTAGTGGATACATAAATAACCAAAATAACTCCTCATGTTTTCCATGAAACACCTTTGCATTATCTGAAAATTGGAATGTGGTGTGCAGAATCATTGTAGGAAACTTTTTTTTTTTGAGATGACATTGGGCAGCACACTATACTGACCTTGAGACTGAAGAACGTGATTGCTGTTTTCAGCAGGACAGTGTCACTTGCCATACATCAAATGAAACTATTAATAAATATCATAAGATTTGTCACCTCCAGATTTCTTCTGTGGTTACCTGAAAGGTAAGGTGTATAACAATAATCCTCACACAATTGGTGAACTGAAGATGAATGTCACTGAAACAATCAGAGCACTCATTAATTCCATGCTTCAAATAGTTGCTTCTAATTTAGTAAAAAGATCATATGCCTGCATTCAAAAACGAGGCAGCTATTTTGAATATTTGCTTTATTATTATTATTATTATTATTAGACACCTCCAGGGAGTCCAAGGACTCATCGAGAGAGGGCACCTGCTCTACAACTCCGTCTCCACCATTCAATCATCAACTGACCACAAATACACCAATGCTATCCACCATCGACCACCACTGGTATTTTCACAGATAATCACAAACTTCCATGCCCAAGGTGGGATTCAAACCCACGGCCTTTTGGCTGGAAAGCTGTTACACTATCCACTAGGCTAACTAGGCCGGCAATGTAATGTTTGGTAATGTTATTTATTTTGGCCTTTGTAAAGATATGGTTAAGCTTCATTTGTAGCAATTTAGTTATATAAAGTTTGTCACTAATATCGAAAAATTCAAGTTTATTTTATCATGTGCCAAACTTTTGGGAAGGACCACTATCCAGAAAAGCTACTAAGTTGGAAGTAATACAAAATTCATATATTTCTCATATACAAGAAGTGAAAAGGTGTATCACCTTAATATTAAATTTAGTTTAATCCTTTATCCAAGTGTGTGCAAACAAAGTTTGCACCTGAAAGTATCTTCAGGACTGGGGTAAAGTGGTACAACACCGGGTCTCCTTGCAAAGGTGGAACAAGCTACCAACACTCCTATCTCAGTATCTCCCATAATGCAAAACACATCTCCTTGTGGATATGTCTACTAGTTTCGACCTTTATTGGGGTCTCTTCAGTGGGAGCCAGGCCCAAGTGGAGATACCAGGCAGAAGCATTAACAAGGTCATCTCCTCCTATAGAAGCTGCCAAACTGTCTGCCACCTTTTTATTAAATTACTCTGGATTTAGAGAAAGATATTGAAAGTTTATTTTTCACTTGGTCAGACTATAATAAATTTAGTTTAATCCTTTATCCAAGTGTGTGCAAACAAAGTTTGCGCCTGAAAAATTCTTCAGGACTGGGGTAAAGTGGTACAACACTGGGCAACTCCTTGCAAAGGTGGAGCAAGCTACCAACACTCCTATCTCAGTATCTCCAATAATGCAAAACACATCTCCTTGTGGATATGTATAATGTGGGTAGTGGCCCTTCCTTTAATGCATAACATTATAGATATCCGCAAGGAGATGTGTTTTGCATTATGGGAGATACCGAGATAGGAGTGTTGTGTATCACCTTATTATTAAAATAGTCTGGATTAGAGAGAGAGATGTTAAAAGTTTTTCATTTGGTTACACTATAAATTAAAAATGCCAAGAAATTAAATTCTTGGCTTAATTCTTTAAACCCAAGTATAAGCAAACAAAGTTTGCACATGAAGTATCTTCACAACTGGGCTACTAGTATATAACTTTATATCGATTACCTCCTTCAAATCTAATAGCTGACTTATAACTTAAATATAGGCTATATGTTGCTGTTTTCAATTCACAATGTATAATTATAAGGTTTAAACAGCATTTTTCTTGGCACTTTGTCATATATTTTTTCAGATCCTAATAGTCCCCTGATTTCTTAACTATGAATTTTTTTTTTTTTTGTTCAGTGTGAGACCACCGTGCAACTTATAGGAGATTTGAAATTTTTCCATGCTATCAGCTATCAGCTAACCTATGTTGTTCCCATATAGGGAGTAGGCGGGGCCGTTTACCCTATCTAACTTATGGAGACTGAGTGGGCAGATGCTTGGTGTTCAAATCAGGATTTCCAGATCATGTATACAATAAAACAAAATTAGAGAAAATAAATAAAATACTACAAAAAAAAAAATTCATATTCCTATGGTTGGGTTGTAAATCTATAGTACTAATGTACTATATGTTTACATTCCTTCAATGAGTGAGAGTCAGAAAAACTGCTTCAAACATCCAGAATATCTCTATGCTTTGCGTGTTTGGCATTTTTTTTCATCTCTGATTTCTTTTAGAGAACTCATTCTCCCAATTTTTTTTTCCTTTTTTCTTCCAAATAGTAGAAGTAAACAAGAGAAACACACTTCTCAAAACACTTCATGCTTCATACATTAATGTTCCTATGCATACAGATTGTATAGGCCATGTTCAAATATAGTCCCAAACATTCAAATGGTAAGATTCTTGTTAACATGAATCATACAACTTGAATGTCAAATTAAAAACACCTACAAAAAACAACAAAAAGAAGATTAATGGAAAGTTAATGAAAACAAGAAATGTACCAAAAATTCTATAATAAAATTAAACACAAATCACATTCCTCTTAACATAATTTAGGTTAGTCTGGAACCATTTTATTGATTATCTAAAAAAAAAATGTTTAAATGTCATTTCTTACCTGAGAAGAGGGCAAGATCATTTGGGGATACCTTTGCTGCCATTCTAGCTGCCATTGTAGAAATAATTGCTGTTGCTGAAGTAATAATTCGTATGATGTTTCTGCTGATGTAGTTGCAGCAGTTTGATTTTTGTGAGAATTATGTGGCCCCTGCAATTATTAATAATTTCACTAATTTATTAAATTACATACTGTCACTAATAGCAAAAAAATATTATTATTATTATGTACAGTATCTACATGGAGTCTACAGACTCATTGTGAGAGATCCACACTAACGTTTAAATAAACAAAACCTATCATACTTCTTTTTCAACTCAATTACTATCAGGACACTGAATTAATTCTGGAAATCCATTCAACTCGTTCTCCACTAAACAAAACATATCATACTTCTTTTTCAACTCAATTACTATCAGGACACTGAATTAATTCTGGAAATCCATTCAACTCGTTCTCCACTCTCCACATAAAACATCTAATCCACACACCCTTACTAACGACACTGTTACACAACCTCCACAAATGACCCCTGGTTCTCAGACTATTTCTGTATATTGAATATTTTTTTTTTTACATCAATTTTATAAAACTCCTTTAATATCTTATAAGTTTCCATCATGTCCCCTCTTTTTTTGCCTATTAACTAATCTTTTTAGCACATCTTCAACCTATATGCATTAGTAGCATTCCATAGACTGGCACCAGCTTGGTCACTTATCTTGACTACTGATTGTGTACAGTAGTCAAGATGCAGCCGAATCATAGCCTTATAGAAAGGGATAATAACTTCCCCATCTTTACTTGTTAGCATGTTTTTCAATATCCAAGTAACTCTTTGAGCTATTTTACCAACTTTTGCAATATTCCCTATGAAAAACTTTCTGTCTAACATTATCCCCAAATCCCTAGCCTCATCAACTTTCTGCTATCCAGTACCAACAATGTGATACACAGTATCCAACTTTTTCAACTGGAAGTTTATAAACTCACTTGGAACCTTGCCTTATATTTTGCTGCAACATCAAATTGACAATTATTAACCTTTGTCCACCATTCAATCCTACTGCAAGATATATTGATAACCTTTATCAACTTTTGCCTTCATCAGTTATGCATCATCAGCTAACAACTGAATTGAATACCGCCCCCACATCCTTAAATCTTTCCCTATATAAGTGGTTCCCAACCTTTTTTCCCTTTTAAACCCATTTCTATAAATTGTGAACCCCTTGTTTTTAAAATAGCAGTGATTCAAACTTAACATTTATTGTTCCATTACTAACGTTTTGCATTTTATTTACTTTACTTGTTTTTCCGCCATTACTGATTATTTTTCATGTCCCCTGAACGGCTCAGCACATATCCCCGGGGGGTATATGTACTTCTGGTTGGGAACCGATGCCATATATCATTGATATATAAATTAACGAGTAGCAGCCTAGTACAAAATGCTAAGGTTCTCCACTAGTCACCTTCATTCACATAGATTGCACTTCACTATATACTGCTCTTTGGTGTCTGTCTGTCAGTCTCCCCCGTCCCCTCATCCATGCTACTAACTTCATATCCGTTCCTGTTTGCTCTAACTTTTCTAACAGTTTTTCATGTTGTATTCTGTCAAATGCCTTGGTCAAGTCCAGCAGCATCATGGTGTAGCCATTTCCTTTATCCAATTCCACTGACACCTTATTAGAAAATGTGAATAAATTTCTGAGGCAGGACCTACTTTTTACGAAGCCATGTTGCCCCTGTAGAGTATCATATTCCTATCCATCCACCCATTCCCGAATGGTACTTTTAATCAAATTTTCCAACAATTTAACCACCTCTACAGTCTTGGAGCCACTTTTATATGATGGAACTATCTTACCATCTTTTCGCTCCCTTGGAACCTTGCCAAAGCTGAGACTTAGATTAAACAACTTTGTCAGAGGCACTGTTAGTTCATGTCTGCTTTCTTGTAGTACACGAGCTGACGACATACCTTCCAGGTCCACTGTGGTATTCACATTGATATTTTTCAATACACTGAGTACCTTCAGTGTATTGAAGGTAATCAGTGTATTGTTCACACTTCCACACATGGAAGTGTGGACAAATGATAATAGCTCTCAATATAATATCCCATTGTATATCTAATCATTCCACTTTGGAATGATTAGATATACAATGGGATATTATATTGGTGGGATTATGGTTGGAGTAAGTAATCAGGTTAGAGATCTTGGAATTATGGTGGATACATGTAGTCCAAGGGGTCACAATTACAAAAATTGCAAATATAACCAAGAGAATAAATGGAATGCTGAAATGTAGATTGATATGTAAGGATATGGAAGAATATAGATATGGAAAAAAAATTTTAAAAATTTAAAAAAAAATTTTTTAAGGGTCCAGAAACTTTGCCCTAGAGACCAAACAAAGAACTTTTCAGGAATCCAGTAAGCGAGGCATGGTCTCACACCAGATGATGCAATTCATCCACCACCTGAAGACAACTGCAAACATTTATGCCCATAGCAGGATTCAAATAACCTATCTATTGTGCATACAACCTATTGTGTGTACCAGTATATTTAAACTAATTTTCATTCTCATCATGCCTATATGTAACTCTAATCCACTATAGACTATCCTCAATTACCCTTCTTCCAAAGGCTGAAGATGTCAGCAAAAATCGTTGCTGACCAAATACATCCATTCATAGCGACCACTTAGCATGCATTAAATGGCCATTTCCAAAACGATAAAAAAGGTAATGTACATGCCAGATGGCACATGCCCTGAAGAAATTTAAGTTTCCTGTGTCATAGTGACTTTGCTTATATCCCTGACCTCCTCCTTCAGTCACTGTTTATCAATAGCAATTACCCTTGCTATTGATGGGAATGTGGTAGAAGGAGATGTTCATCACATAATAGAACTATGGGAATTCAGTACATCATACTAGAAACAGGACACCCAAAGCATTTCTGAAGTTTCGGATGATGTATTAGCATATCAGGGTCTAAAATGGCATCAGGTTTGCATCGTTAATAAAATGGCCAATGGCGCAATTATCATTGTGTACAATAGTATTTCTTCTCCAGATACCAGTTTACACCTAGTGTGTAAACTGGTATCTGGAGAAGAAATTTGCATACCGAGTTTCAAATTATGATTAAAATAAATTATTCCAGAACATAGATACTGATATTATGGCAGTGAAAAAATATTATTTATAGTGAAATCTCATATCACAAATGACCATATTTTGGTCCAAATTACACAGTATCAATGTTTTGATAAATGATATTTGCTACAGTGAAATTAACATAGTATTCCTTAGTTTACTAAAGAATACTATGTGATAAATAATGAATTATAGAAAAAAAGTCTTTTCCATATACAGCTACATTTATAATATGGTCAGTGATACATAAGAAAATCCTCTTAAGTGAGGGTTACTCACCTCTTAAAATATTACCAAGTAAATAGAATAACAGTTAGTGTTGTATTCACTTTTGAAGGTTCAGCCTTAAATGTATTAGCAAACATGTACTTTCGACCGTAATAGTAGACTCGTTTACACTCCCAATTATAGATTCACTGATGATACCATCAGAATAGTTAAATATCAGCGATATTTATTAATAAATTAGTATTTTGTATACTTATATACTAGACTTAAACTTTTGATATCAATTTCTGGATAAAATTCCTGTACCCACATTTCATGACAATTTAACTTTATTCAGTAGATTGTTCTTTCTCCTTCAATTAACAATTTTTAATTTTAATGCTTACATCATCATATTTATCTGTCTTCTTACTCCTTTCAATCTAACATAAACCTATGATTAAATATGGACAACTGTGTAATGTATGAACTAGAAAGACAATAAAAATGGATGATCGGTGAAGTCCTCTGATTTTACCACAGATGGTCTCATCTCTTGCTGGAAGCCTGAAAAGTATATCACCATCATCATTGCTTCAATCTCTGCTGACAATCATCATGGGAGGTCCACTCATGCAATAACATGTTCATTCATGTTGAATCTCAAACTCCTTAATCCTGCAGAGGTCGTGGTCATAAAAATTGCAGCTTAGGTCACATGTATCTGAGAGATACATTCATTACTAGTATGTGCTGAAATGCAATAAAACTTAAAAAAAAACAAAAAACACTACAAATATAAATAATACATGATGGTTTATTTATTTTCAGTTACAATCTAGAAATTATTGAACAAAGAAAAAAAAAAACTAAACCAATACTATACTGACATCGGAGTTTACGGTATCTCTCAGATACAATTTACTATCAAATATCACACACCTTTTACATAACACGTGTTAAACCAAAACTGACTGCATAAACAGTGCGGAATATCACTCATAATATATGCATGTGCAGCTAGTCATGACCTCCAAGCAATGCACTGGATATGTGTAAGAATATTTATATTAAACAATTTGTTTGTATCTGTCGATCAGCCGCAACCTCCGCAGGGTTAATACTCCCAGCTTTCACAATGCATTCTGGGAATGTGTTTCACTCATCCATAATTCTTCATGTAAAAAAATCTACTCTTGACTCCCTTCTTCCTCACACCTTTACATGGCTTCCACAGATGGACCGTTGTTCATTCCCCACCCACCCCCTTACTTTCCACACTTTCTACTTTATTTATAATCCTCTCTGTTTTAATCCAGTTGATTAACTACTCAATTGATTTCTGACTTATTGGCACAAGGACAGCAAGGGTTATAACGCATCATATCAAAGGTTACAGCAGTACCCAAAGATATAAATTAGTAAATATGTTATGTGCAGAACAATTAAGAAATGCAATATTGACATATAAATAGAATGTATATTAAAATGCATCTGTATAAATGAATTCTTTGTAGAAAATTAAAAAAGTCATGCAACTTGTCTCAGTCAGATAAGATCTCCATGAGTGCATATGACTTGACCAAATAAGTAAAAATTTCATTTCTCTAGTGTGAAGTTCTACTCTACCAAGAGAATATAACAAATGGTTAGATGCATGTTGCATTTTATGCTCAAATGGGTCATCAGCCCTCAGTAAATAAGAAGGTGTAAGATGACTGTGACCTATGCATAGCCTAGCAAGAACAACTTCCTCTGTTATGTTACTATATTGACTAGAATGTCAATGTTGTTACGTTTGTTATATGCAATGTTGTAACATTCATGCCAAAAGCTTGTATAATATCTTTAATGTGTAAACCAAAGGATGAATGGTATGATACTGAGGTTTACAAAGCAGAGAAAAAATACTAATTCATGCAGAATGATCTGGAAGACAACATGGCTGTTTTCATATAAGTCACAGAGCAGGTTAATTAGTTTCAACAAGACTTTGAATGGGAAATGTGCAAAAAGACTTAAGTAGCTATTTGCATACCCTGATGATGGGTAGGATACAATCATCAGAATGTGCTCTCTCTCTCTCTCTTACAAAACTGTAAACCTGGGACCAATAATCAAGCTTTGAATGTAAAGTACATGAATCAGCATCCCATTCTGTAGAAGATAGATATTATGTAGAAGATAGAGTGCAAAGGACATTCAGTGCTTGCTTGCACTTTTCTCATAATTGACAAACGTGTGTAAGGAATCTAAGCCTTCTGTCAAAGATGAGTCCAAAGAACTTGGCCTCTGATACTACTGGAATAATACTTTTTGTCCCATTCTTAAATAAGTATCTGAATGTAGGATACACTTTCAGCAGAATGCACAGTGTTTTCTGCTGAAATCCTGAATCCCATTACTAAGGGCCCATAAAGAGACATGATTGATTGCTAGTTTAAGCTGTCTTTCAATTGCCCTCATATTGCAGGAGTGACAGTAAATTGTGAAGTCATCAACATAAAGAGCATTGCTTACTGTTGGAGGAAGCTGTTCAGTGATTGGATTAACTTTGATAGCAAAAAGGGTCACAATTAAGATGGAGACTTAAGGAACATTATCTTCTTGATGATACAGCCAAGGTAATGTGCTTCACATTAGGACTTGATAGACTCGGCTGGATAGAAAGTATTTAATAAAAACAGGAATATGTCCCTTCAGACCAAGATTAAAGAGATCTTTTAGTATGCCATATCTCCAGGCAGTGTCAAAATCTTTTTCATGTCAAAAAAAAAAAAATGAAACCAGATGTTCTTGTTTCAAGAAAGCATTTCTTATATATAGTAGGATTGTAGGATTTAATGCACAAGTGTGATTTTGTAGCTTTTTTAAGTAACACAAAAGAATTGCATAACATTCCCCCCCCCCACAAGATGTTACAGAGACAGCTGGTCAGAGCAATAGGATGATAACTGTTTGCCTGCATTGGACTCTTTCCTGGTTTTGGGATGGCAAAGACAACTGATTTATGCCAAGAATCTGGAAACTCTTCCTCTGTAGGTATTCTTTTGTATATTAAGAAAAGGAGATTACAGAAGATGTTTTATCATCTCATAATGGACATCATCATCATCAGGACCTACTGCACTAGGGTGTAACAGTATAAGAGCTCTTTTCAGTTCCTCCTTAACAAATGGCTGATTGTATGGCTCTAACCCATTCGTAGAGAAGCTTAGCCACTTCTCTTGTTGCTCTTTCAATATTAAAAAATCAGGATGATATGAAGCAGTTGATGAGATTCTAGCAAAATTTCTCCCAGTGTCTGTGATAGCTTTCTAATCAGCAGCAACACACCCATTATGTTCCAAGGTAGACAAACAGTGTGTTCTGTATCTGCCTTTCATATCTCATATTTTATCTCATTCAATATTTGCAGTAGTTGTTTGATTAATCAGTGATATAGTTTGGATGCATTCTTATTTTTGACTCTGATGTCTAACATAACATGCTATGACACCTGAGTGCATTTAAAAGATGTTAAGTTTGTTGTGGTAAGGTATCTAATGAAATAAACACCATGTTCTGTCTTGATCTTTTTTGGCTACTTGGAATGCAGCATTCTGCTACAGCTTGGATAGAATGGAAATTGAGATGATATTTTTCGAATTGCAGCTGTTGCTGTATGGACAATACAATCTGTTACATACTGATAGGTGATTGGCTGCTGCTTCAGCAGTAAAAAAAAAGTATTCCTGTCAGCCTGATCCATTTTCCACATGGGCATCCATGTAGAAGAACAGGGTTTCTATATAAAATAATCACTTCTATAGATGTTCTCGTTCACATCCACTGAAGCAGTGGGAAAATGGCATGGGAGAAGATTGTAGGATCTATTGCAGAATACGAATGGACAGGCATATGGAAGAAGGTACTAAGTTTATTATTCAAAAGGGAGAGATCATTATTGTCAAGGATATGCTTAATGATAGAACTTCATCAATTTGTGTTGGCACTAACCCACAGAGTGTTGTGTGCTTCAAGTTACCCATGATAAGGTTGGATTGAGGCAGTTGCAATATAAGATTATTAGCTCGATCTCATTTAACTCATAACCTGATGGTGAACATATTGTAATAAGAAATCATAGGAACCATGTTCTCCTACATGGATGCCCATGAATAGGCATGATTTACCACATGGAAAGGAGTATGACTACCCAGTAGGATAGCTACTCCACCATGGGTAGGACTATCTCCAATTCTGTAACTGCATACAACAGTGAAATTCCTTAAGGTATTTAGAACCCAGTGAGGACACTGGGTTCTAAATATTCTTCTTGCAAACAGAAACAGAAAGGTATGTTTCTGCAACAAAATCTCGATGTCGTCGATAGTCTGGCGAATTACAGAAAATTTTCCTGTTATTCTGGATTGGTTGATTTCAGATTGATTTCATCTGATGTCCTTATCAGATACATATTTGTCAACTGATTTTGGGAAGTACTGACTACCAGTGTCCATTTCTTCCTCTGTAAAAATATTAAATACATCATCTAATGTGTCAGGATCATTTGGTAAGTTTAATTTACTTTCAGTGGAATCCATATTTCACTCAGAAAATAGTATCCATATTTTCTGAGTGAGAGTCTAGTAGTTTATCTTTAAGAAATATCATTGCCATATGTTTTTTTTTTGACAAGTCAATTATCATTGAACGGTGCTATTTTCAGAGTCATTTCTGGAGGGAGACCATAGGTTATTCCACTGATGCACTCACAACAGAGAAGAAATGATGATAATAATGTTCAAGTATGATAAAATTATCAGATGGTTGAACAGGCGTATGACTGAGTTGCTGTTGGCATTATCTTAACTTAACCTTCTCAGCATTTCAGGATCTCAGGACTGGTGTGGTTGTGGTGGCTAACTTTCCTTTTGTATCCTGATATGATATATGCTTCCTTTAATGGAGACTACAACATGGTTTATGGAGACTACAACCAAGTTGTAGTCTCCATAATTTTTCTAGAAAAGGTCATCTTTTCACTTCTGACATGCACTGATGTGTGCTGGATTATCTCCCTGACAGTTGACACAGGTGGTGATCTGGTTCCTGGTAGAAACCAGGTGACCATCCCTAAATATCAAGATGCACATCATACCTGTCACTCCCTAATCTTTAAGGTTTGAACATATTGCTTCATCAGGAACAGAAAGAAGATCCCATTCTGATATCACTCATCTACAAGAATTGAATATTTTATAAGGTGTTACTGTGATTGGTATTCTACTCAGTGATGGTGCTCTCAGCAGATTTTCAGAATGCTGATGACATAATGTTTCCACAAGGATATCACTAGAACAAAGTTTCTGAACTGTTTTGAGAGAACTGGCCAGTCCTACCAAACCCTTCTGAATAAAGATGGGTTACGTTTTCCCCTATTGGTTTCTGAACTGTTTTAAGAGAACTGGCCAGTCCACCCAAACCCTTTTGAATAAAGATGGGTTACATTTTCCCTATTGGTTTTCATCTGTTGCATGGATGATAAGAAAAACTGGTACATTTATATCAGTATCACATGCCATTTCTTAGTTTATTCTATTATCCAATGATGTATCTACAGTATAAGTACTTGGCTGGGACCTTGTTAGGGATTGAAATATTTAAAGATGAAGGATTCAAGCTCAAGATTTTTTTTTCAGCATCAAGAGTCACACATGGATGCCCACTGACCGGCAAACAATGACTGCTCTCAAGAGTGGAACACCAGGGTTATTCTCAACACCATATGAGCACCACAGCAAGCCTTGTGTTCTGTCCCCAGACCACAGGGTAGATAACTTACAACATTGTTTACCCATGCAGGGAAGCCCACTATCTAAATGATCCTGGCCAGGACATCTACAACCATCCATCTTACCAAAGCAGAGGCCAAAGTAGTGCAAGACTAGCATGTTCCCCCTTTCCAGATATCCACAGATTGCATCGCATGGCATATACAATAGCAGGGTGTTGGATCTCAGTGAAGGTGGTAACACAGGACAGCAAAATAGATCAGGAAAAGTATAACAAAAAATACAGGAAGAAATACAAAGAAAAACAGGATGAATGAAAAGGGCCAAAACAATCATTGGGAAGTCCCCTTCCCTACAAACAGGTACCTCACAGAGAGGGGATTAATCCAATAAAATCTTCTCACATCACCTCTTTCCCAACAGAATCTATAATTTATATTCCTTTAACCTTTCTCCATAATCAACATTCCAGAGTCCCAATACCAACTTGTCTCTGGACCTTCTCCAATGTTTCTGCATCACAATGAAAAACAGAGTGACCATTTCAGCACAATGGTCCACGTATAGTGTAACAATACTTAATAAAACAGACCCAACCCCCCTCTTATTCCTACTTGTCAAGATATTCCATATCATATATAACAGCAATGTGCTGTTGTTACACCACTTGTAATGAGCTCTCTAACCTTCTTCAGTCCACTGTCAACCATCTCAGCTAAAATTCTGTATATATCTTAATCTAAGCAATAACATCAGCAATGCTCCTTACAATTCTCCCCAACTAGAATCATCAACAAACAAATGAAGATTCCTAGTCATATTTAATAACAGCATCATAAATAAATAAAGATCACAATGATATATATGGCATTAATATATTAAAAAAATTATAGAAAAGATCAATAATAATTGACCTTCCAGCAGAGTTACGATGTGAATTCCATGAATTACCTAAATTCATATTTATTCCTATTTACTTCAGTGAATGGTACAAACAAACAGCATTCTTAATCATTGTGAAATGCATAAAGCAGGAAAAAATATGTTGAGAAAGTAATCAGAATAAACAGGTGAGAGAGGGGAACATCAATTAAGTTTACTGCCATTTTATGGAGAGCATAAAGCATTTTTGGGATGCATCATCCCAAACATGAAATACTATTCTAATATACTATGAATTTATGAATATACTAGGGGGGGGGCTATTCCCCCTGGTGCCTATGGCGCCCCCCTTGCTCCGGACTGGTAGGCCGGTTTTCCTTGAATTCTGATGACTCGAATTTTGAAGACTCGAAAGGGAGGGTTCAATGGATGTCAAAGAGAAGTCAAGGGATGTCTGCCCCACTACAGTCCAGGACCTCATCACATGCTTACACGAAGAAATGTCCAAAATTCCCATTGATCGCAATCATACGATTGTGGGAAGTATGTCCCGTAGGATTTCTGTAGTCATCACAGCAAAAAGAGGGTCCTACATCTTATTAAGATGGGTGCCATTGCTGTTGTTCGTAACACTATATTGTCCACTGACTTTTTTCCAAGCAGTTTATAGATTCTTACTTTTGGTTTCTTTTGTTAAATCGTTATTTATCCATATATTTGAATTAAAACATCCTCATATTTCATTAGCCTTAATGGATTTTTCTTTGACTTCATTCTATGTCATCTTTTCACAGTTATTACTAATTCGTAACAATGATTCCTAATTTAATTAAATTACTTGTTCTAATATATTAACGATTTAGTTCCAATTTACATCCTATTGGTTTTTTGCATGCCACCATTTTTGACTTCTTTGCATAAAATTACTGCATATCTGTTGGAATTTAAATAACTGAGTATGGTGGTCACCTTCATTTCCTATGTAATACTGCATGATCTGTATATACATATATCATATACAATTATAGTGAATATTATCCAACCACACTTGGTCTTTTGATTTTCTGTTCAAACAAATTTAAAAAAAAAGTACTTTATCCCCTGATGACATTTCAAACTCCTCTGATGCCACCTCAACATCACCCACACATTACTATCAAATGACCTGCTTTTGAATTCTTGCACAAAATTAACCTCTCCCCACCTTCCCTCTGCCATTCAGTCCTTGATTAAATCAATTCTTTTGGCATTATTTTTAAAATTGGAAAATGATTTTTAGAAACAAATGTTTGAGCTTCTGATAAGCCAAAACATAGCTGACTTCAAGTTATTTTTGATGCATATAGAGTCAAGTGTAAAATATACTATTACCATTTCTCCAAAATATATTATTATTATTATTAAACAAGACCTCATGGAGTCAAAGACTCATCTAGGAGGTCCTTTTATCTCACACACATCTCATCATACCGGGTCTTAAACACATTCAAACTCCTTGCAGACACCACACTGTCAGGCAAGGCATTCCAATCATTCACAACTCTGCACGACAAAAACCTGCCTCTCACTCCCCTACCCACACCCTCTTTATACAGTTTCCAGGGATGACCTCTGGTTCTCCCCTGATCTCCCACTATTCTCTGTAGAACTTCTCCACCATTGATCCTATAACAACCCCTTACCAACTTGTAGGTCTCTATCATATCTCCCCTCTTCCTTCTCTCCACTAGACTCTGCAAATTACATCTTTTCAATCTTTCCTCATACTCGACATTCCAGAGGTCAGAAACTACCTTAGTCAGTCGCCTTTGGACCCTTTCCAACATCTCTTCATCCTTCTGAAAACCAGGTGACCAAATCTGGGCACAATAGTCCATGTGTGGCCTAATCAAAGCCTTATACAATGGAACAAGAATCTCCCTACTTCTACACGTCAGTGTCCTCCTCATCATTCCCAGAAGTCTTTGTGTTGTCTTCACAATTTTGGCGATGTGTCCCCTAAATTTTAGATCCTTATCCACTATCACTCCCAGATCTCTAATTTCCTCTACTTCCAACAATATATTCTCACCAAGCATAAATTCTGCATCCCATCTTTGTTTTCCAAATTTTAAAACCTTACATTTTGCAACATTGAACTCACATCCCCATTTGCTTGCCCAATCACTCAATTTATTCAAGTCTTCTTGCAAGGCCACAACATCTTCACTACTCTTTATGGTTCGTCCCAACTTTGCATCATCTGCAAACAACTGAATATCTCCATCCAAATCTTCGCCAATATCATTAATATACAAGTTAAATAGTAACGGTTCTAAAACAGATCCCTGAGGCACTCCACTAGTGACTTTCCTTTTCCTGGATATTGCACCCCCCATACACAACTTGTTGATACCTATCAGATAGCCAGTCTCCAATCCAATGCACTAATCTAATATCCAACCCCATCTGATCTAGTTTGACTGTCAACTTATCATGAGGTACTCTATCAAAAGCTTTTGCGAAATCCAAGTATATTACTGTGTATCCTTCTCCTCTGTCCAAGGAAGCAGTCACTTTATTGTAATAAGTAAGTAGATTACTAAAACACGACCTCCCTTTAGCAAATCCATGCTGTCCATCAAAGATTATACCATTGTTGTCAACCCAACTCTGGATCCTAGTTCTCACAAATATTATTACCAATATGTGTGGAATGAGTTTGAAGGACGAAGTGAACTGTATAATGGTGTGTGTCGCTTAGACAGACTGCTGCTGAAAGGTAGAGAAGTGAGTGCGGAGATTGAATCTGATCAAGTGGGAAGCGATTTGGAAGAGCCGGAGAGATAGAAGATGTGGTTATGAATAAAGAAGTAAGCAACATGAGTATAGAGAATTAGGGAACAGGTGTGCAAGATGGACAGGGAAATGGGGAGGCTCAGGGTGGATGGGGGAACACAGCATGAGAAACATGGATGCTTCAAGAGGATGTGAATGCATGTGTAGACAGGAAAGGAAGGGGATGACCTGGGATCAAGGGGGAACAGTTGGATTTGAAGAGGGCTCTAAGATAAATAAGGAGAAAGGGGTATGGCTTGAGTTGAGCATGGAGAAATCACATCGAATGAGTGGTATCAGCGGAACTAGCTATAGAGCCAGGAATAAGCTGCTGTATTTGTATACAAACGCTAGAAGTGTAGGAAACAAGGCAAATGAAATGGTTGCATTAATTGAGTCTGTTCATCCAAAAATTGTTCGAATAAGTGAGACATGGTTGGATAAGGATGACATCCTGACAGAAATAGAAATGGAAGGGTATGATGTGTTTCATGAGGATAGAAAGGATAAAATGGGAGGGGGGGGCTGCTATTAATGATAGAGAAAGAGTTATGTCCATACAAAGTAGAGATGTATGGACATAATGGACTGTGAAATGTATAATCAAATTAGCCAAGCAAATAGGAAAAAGATGATCATTATAAGCAATTTTAATTATGGCAATATAGACTAGGATGAAGAGATAGCAACTGGAAGTAAAGAAAATTAGTTTCTTCAGTTTTTGAGGGACAACTACCTCTGATGGTATGTAACAGAGGGCACATCAGAATTGAGGTCTTGGATTTGATCATCTCATCACAGGATGTAATTATAAATGGGGTGTCCAATCACCCTCCAATTGGTGAGAGTGACCATGAAGTGATTACCTGGGTGGTTGCCAGCAGTGTGAAGACCTCTGTGAGAAAAGGGTATATGTGGAACTACAAGGGGGGTGATTATGAAGAGCTCAGGAGACAGCTTGTAGGTGTAGCATGGAATGAGGAGTTAGCTAGAAAAGAGATCGATGCAGCTTGGGAGATATTCAAGAATTATCTAGTAGAAGCAATGTCTAAATGTATTCCAAGGGTCAGAAAGTTAAATAAGGTAGGTGTGAAATGGACGAATGAAGAGATTAAGCATGATTAAGCAGATACATAGAAAAAGGGCATTATGGAGACAGCATAAGATAAGTGGTAATAACCAATTCCATGAGGATTACAAAGACCAGGCAAGAAAGGTGACTTGGGTGGCAAGGGGGTAGCAAAAGTGAAGTATTAGCAGCAGATAGCGAATAAAGCCAAAAAGAATCCTAGATTGTTCTTTTAATATGTAGCCAGCAAAAAAAAAAAAAAGAATGATTATGGAAGGCTGACACTGATTGGAGAAAATGGTATAAGGATAACTGTTGCATAAGATATAGGGGAGATACTTAACAAACAGTTCATAAAGGTTTTTCATTCTTGTGAATGTGACTTAATGGAGAGATTGAGAGCCATTGATGATGGGGAGGAGAGACTGTAAGTGAGCAAGAGGTATATGGGGAGTTGAGCAAACTAGATGTTAATAAGAGCGGGACTTGATAATATATCACCACGTATTCTGAAGGAATGTGCCAGGGAGTTGACATCTGCCTTGACATATTTTTTTACTATGAGTCTTACACTGGGTCAGGTTCCAAAGGAGTGGAAGGAGGGCAAGATTGTGCTGCTTCATAAGGGAGGTGACAGAACTCAAGCATCCAATTATAGGCCTATCTGTGTCAGGTGTTGTGGTTAAATAGTTGGAGAAGCTTGTGAGAACTAGGATCCAGAATTGGGTTGACAACAACGGTATTATCTTTGATGGACAGCATGAATTTGCTAAAGGGAGGTCATGTTTTAGTAATCTACTTATTTATTACAATAAGGTGACGGCTCCCTTGGACAGAGGAGAGGGATACACAGTAATATACTTAGATATTACAGATGCTTTTGATAGATTACCACATGATAAGTTGATAGTCAAATTAGAGCGGATGGGGTTGGATATTAGATTAGTGCATTGAATCAGAGACTGACTATCTAATAGGTATCAGCAAGTTATGTATGGGGGAGCAATATCCCAGAAGAGGAAAGTCACTAGTAGTATACCCCAGGGGTCTGTTTTAGGGCCATTACTGTTTAACTTGATGTCAACACCCCCAAATGGCCATAACATCTATAGATGTCCAGCTAAATCTGGATACGATTCTGTAACACCTATTGAATAACATGGATATGAAGTGCAATTTGGTGTCTCAACATTTCATCCACCACAGCCGGTAAGGAGCCTGATGATATTGGTCCTAATGTTTCCTAGTCCTAATGCCATTTCTCTGGCATTAGGACTAGGAAACATTATAATTAAACTGCTGATTTGTATCCTCAGGGGATATATACAGGGTATTATGATATGACTACAATGAAAACCTATGTCATTACATCTGTTATATGCTAATACTCCATATTGTCAGATCTTATATTTCAGTCTTCTACAACTCTTCTTACTCTAGCAATCCACCTAGATTCCCTTCAAGCAATACACCTTCAACTCTGGTATCTCTTCTGGGACCAGCTCCCATGGATGAGAACTCAATAATGGGCAAAATCAGTCTGGGCATGGCCCTTCCCATAATGCATAGCATTATACATACCCTAAACAAAATGCGATTTGTAATATTGGAACACTAAGGCAATCCATATGAAGTCACTGGCCACTATATACATGTAGCCTAGTCGTGAAGATACTTGACGTGCAAACTTTGTTTACTTACGCTTGGACAAAGGATTAAACCCAAGAATATAATCTCTCAGCATCTTTAATTTATAGTTTAACCAAGTGAAAAAGTTTTCAACATTCAGGAATATGTTATTTCTGTTATCTTAAATTTGTCCTCAATTGGAAATACAGTATCCTCAAATTAAACTTCTGTCAGAATTCTTTGGATGGAAATTACAATTCATTCTCAGTTTTAATACTCATTTTGAAAACAATATTCATTATTTTGCAAAAGATAATTTCACTGACTCCAGCACCTCTGAGGAACAACTAGAAGAATGACAGGACATTGCACCCTTCAACTGAAGAAAACCAAAGTTCAATATGTCATAATGAGAGGAATCTTTATATGGGAAACTGAAGATAAGTTAGCCAATTCTCATATGGAGGCAGCAAGGTTTTTTCTCACAGAAACTCAGGTCCTTGAAGTTGTCAGTTGGTTTCAATATACAAAAAGTAGGCCTTAAAAATACTTCCTGCACTTTCGTTTGCCTATGCAAAGATAAAATATGAACTTTTCATTTCAAAACTTTTCAGTCACGTTTTTAGACAATGTGTATGTACACTGATAATTGTATTATAATTTGTGAATCTAATTATAACAAAATCAATAATAAGCAAAGTACATATGCAATGCATTTAACATTAACCCACTGAAAAAAAAACAAAAATAAATATGTATACATAAGGGTAGGGAATGCATATACTAAGTAGCTACCAAGTAAACAAAAGCAAACTAAACAAAAAAAATTAATACTAACCTTATACTCATGGAACTTGATGGTCCTTGATTTAGGCTGGGATTTAGGCTTTGATTTTTTTCTGCTCTTAGCAGAAGATTCTTTACCTAAATTTACTTCTAGAGCTGAACCTGTATTAAATGCATTTTGACTTAAGGATGGATGGATATGAATTTTAACATCATTCTGGACAGCACGTGAATCAACTTCTGTAAACTGTTGTGGATGAGCAGATTCAAGTGTTGGCAGACTGAAATAAACAACAACCTTTAAGTGAAGACCTTTAATAAATGTTGATGAAAAACATACTATAAAGGTAGTAAATATTATAGTAAATATGTAGTAAATACTATAAATATATACCAAACCCTGAAATAAGACTTGTTTATTTGAATTTTATTTAGCTTCTTTTGACTATGACAATTACTATCATTCCTTTTTTCATTTCCATTGGAATCTTAAAATTTGCCACAATAAGTCTGTTTTAGTTACCATGTCTTCTCACTTCCCACTCATTTCGTTAATGCATTGTATTTGCAATGCAAGATTTGCATTGCAATGCAATGCCTTGTTAATGCAAGTACAAGGCATTATCTACTTAGGTAATGCCTTCTACTTGCATATCACATCCACATGAAAAATATGTTCTCCACATCAACTCTTCAAAGCTGTACCCAATGAATAGCCTCTAGTTCCAGTATAGCCGAAATTAAGTGTATACTCAAAATTCTCTTAAGATATTATATGCCACATTAGCTCCACAATCTGAACTGAAGCAGTAATTTGTTATATAGCATTTGGGCCATTATGGGTAGTAATTGTGCAATGTGTAGCCTCTCCCATAGTCCTGTTTGGGTAAGCAAACAGGACCCTGGCAAAGTGAGTCTTCTTCTTCTTTAGTATTCTGCAATTGAGCAGTTCTTCTTTTAGTAGCAAAAACTTTCCTTCCACTCTCTTCTGTTCTGAGCCTTCTCTTTCAAGGTTGTGTACCTGTCTCCATTGCGCATGTCATCTGGCACTGTTTTCCTTACTCTTCCTCTGGATCTTTTTCCATCTATTTTTCCTTCAATGGCATCTCTGATGATTCCATTCCCTCTCAGAATATGTCCGATCCAGTTTCCCTTGCTTCTTTTTATCCTTCTTAACAGACTTCTTTTTTCTTCTACTCTTTTTAAGACCTCTTCATTAGTTATTTTATCTGTCTATTTGATTTTTTCCATCCTTCTCCAAATCCACATCTCAAAGCTTTCCAAAATCTTAATTTCTTCTGTCTTCAATGTCCAAGTTTCAGCTGCATAGAGGGCAGCACTCCACACACAGCATTTTATTAGTCTTTTCTTTAGGTTTCTATCCATTTTACTTCTGAATAAATTCCATTTTTTATTAAAGGCATCTCTTCCCATCGCTATTCTTGCTTTTATGTCACTGTTGCATCTTCCATCACTGCTAATAACACTTCCTAGATATTTAAATGTTTCTACTTGATTCAATTTTTCCCCATTTATTCTGATAACCATATTTGCCTCTTTCCTTGCTTTTTTCATCACCTTTGTTTTTCTGATGTTAATTTTCATTCTATAACTGATACAGGATTCCAGTAATATGTTCAACAGATGTTGTAGTCCTGTTTCAGTGTTTAATAGTAATGCCTTGTCATCTGTGTATCTTATTGCAAATATCTGTCGACCTCCAATCTTTATTCCTTCTTCGAAATTCTTTGCAAAGTGAGTATTTCTACCTTAAAAGCAATCCTTCCTGGTTGAAGGAAATGCCAACTAGACCTATTGGTGGTAGATGTTTTTCATCATTCAGTGAAACAAAAATTCTCAACTTATTGGTATGAAGTGGCATTGACATGTTTCATCTCTAGAGTAGGTTTACTGGTTTCAGCTCTCCCTATTCTTCCTACATATGGTGCACAGTTAGAACCTCCCAGTTCAAGCTCTCCACACTGTAAACATTTAACTAGAGAGCTGGTGCCTTCTCCATTTGAGGGACAGCAGTAAAGTGGATTCCACACGCTAGCCACCAGATAATACATTGGACTAGACCTGCTGATAACTCTTTGGGAAGCTTCTAGATGAACTGGCAAATAATCTTTGTTAGGCAATGTCTGAAGGGAGTCCAAAAATAGCAAATTGAAGGGATACTATGAGAGTGGTGACCTGAAGTCCTTCATTCCTGCCTTTCCTAGTTCTTTAAATTTTTCTATTAATTAATCCCACTACCATGACAAACAGCATAAAACATTCTAGAGTCACTGCAGTAAAAAAAAAAAAAAACTACAAAAATCAAAATATGGCTGAACTTGGTTATAACCAACACCAGAGGACTGATAAAATTTTCTCATAATAATAAATTTAGTTTAATCCTTTATCCAAGTGTGAGCAAACAAAGTTTGCGCCTGAAAGTATCTTCAGGACTGGGGTAAGGTGGTACAACACCAGGCAACTCGTTGCAAAGGTGGAGAAAGCTCTCATCACTCCTAACTCAGTATCTCCCATAATGCAAAGCACATCTCCTTGCGGATATGTGTAATGCTATGCATTAAGGCAAGGGCCACTCACCATACCGGTTTCGACCTTTATTGAGGTCTCGTCAGTGTGAGCCAGGCCCAGTAGTGGAGACACCAAGGCAGAAGCAATGAGAGGTCATTCCATGCAAAGGTGGAGCAAGCTACCAACACTCCTAATGCAAAACATCTCCTTGCGGATATGTCTAATGTTATGCATTAAGGGAAGGGCCACTACCCAGACTAGTTTCGACCTTTATTGAGGTCTCTTCAGTGGGAGCCAGGCCCAAGCTGAGATACCTGTTAACTGTTAACTTAAATGGCGAGATGGACGTCAGTCCCTTGGACTTTTATCCCTTCATCGCTAGATTGTGATTATCGATAATGAGAAATTTTTTGAGTGCATGGCTCGCCCGAATTAGGGCTGTGTAGAATCGTGTGAAGCGATGATCAGAGCTGCCTTCGGACGTTTGTGTCTCCATCTGTCGTTTTCATCATAATTTGATGCATCACGAATGAGTTGGTTGGGGTGGAGTGATGCCTGGGCGAAGTACTTGGCTGCAGTCTGGTTGAGATATGAAGGTATGTCTGGCATGTTTCCATCTTGGTGGAGGAGAGCATTCCTAACAAACCATGGGGCGTCGAAGATCATTCGGAGGCATTTATTTTGTAGTACCTGTAATCTTTTGATGTTGCTGGGGGAGGTGTGGCTCCATGCCGGCGATCCGTACGTGAATATGGGTCTGATGATTGTTTTGTATATTGTTAGTTTGTTTTCTGTACTGACTTTGCTTCTTCGGTTGAGTAGCGGATAGAGTTGAGCTATTGCTGAGTTGGCTTTGTTGCAGGCATGTGAGATGTGGGAGTTGAATCTGAGTCGGTTATCCAGTTTGATTCCCAGGTATTTTACTTCTTTTTGCCATGGGATATCAGTGTTAAACATCGTGACTGCTCCGTGGTGGGTTGCTTTCCTTCTTGTGAATAGTATAGCAGTACTTTTGTCGACGTTGACATCTATCCTCCATTTCTGAAACCATTCTTCAAGATTTGTTGCTGCGTCTTGTAGTCGTTGTGTGGCTAAGTGTGGCCTGAGTGATCTGGTCAGTCTTGCCATGTCGTCTGCATAGAAGGCCGTGGTAGTTGATGCTGTGTTTGGTAGGTCTGAGATGAAAATGTTGAAGAGTAGCAGTGATAGGAGGGAGCCTTGTGGGACACCTGCTGTGATGCTTCTCATGGGGGATCTGAGGCCACGTAGCTTAACTTGAAATTTTCGGTCTTTCAGATAGGATTCTATGATTTTTGCTAGGTTTAGTGGGTAATTTTCAGCTATTAGTTTGTGGATGAGGCCTTTGTGCCATACTTTGTCAAAGGCTTTCGCCACATCCAGGAAGATTGCACCTGTGTGTTGTTTCCAGTTGTATCCAGTAGTTATGAATTCTATAATTCTGTGGACCTGTTGGGTTGTGCAGTGGCCTTTGCGAAATCCGAATTGTTCTTTTGGGATTAGGTCGATCTTGTCCGTTTCATTTTGTAGGCGGTTCAGAATTATCTTTTCTGCGATTTTTCCCAGATTTGATAGGAGGATGATAGGTCTGTAGTTCTGGGGGAATTGAGGTGCTTTTCCGGGTTTGTGGATGAGGATTACATCTGCCTGTTTCCAGCGAGTGGGGAAGTAGTTAAGTCTGAGCATTGCGTTGATGATCGCCACTAGATGCATAACTGTTTTATGGGGGAGTGCTTTTATGGTTTGGTTTGAAATCTCGTCAGGACCTGGGGCCTTTCTGTTGTTGAGGCTCTTGATGATTTGATGTACCTCCTTTGGTGTAGCATAGCTTGTATTGTCTTGGCTGCTGGTTTGATGGAGTGCACAGCAGACATGCCTGTGTATTTTTTCAATGAAGTGCAAGTCTGCATGCACATAGTTGGGGCTGAATTGCAGTTCCAGGGCGTCCGCGAAGGCTTCTGCTTTCTCGTCGTCTCGGTAGGCCATGCCCCTTTCTACCTGGATTGGCTGAATGTTGGGGCGGTCGCTGCGAAGGGCTTTCGTCATTTTCCACAATGAGTTGTCTTTGGTGTTTAAGGAGCTTAGCTTCTTCTCCCACAGCTGGTTCTTGTGATCTTTGATCGCATATCGAACAAGGTTTGTTGCCCTGTTTAGCTCTTGTTTATCCTGGGGGGATAGTGTTGTATGGTAACGGCGTCTGATCCTGTTTTTGCTGCGGATGAGCTTTAGAATCTCTTCTGGGAGCAGGTTGGCTTGAGCTGGAGTGGTAACAGTGGAAGCTGCTGCTAGGCCAGCTTGGATCGTGCTTTCCAGTTTTCTGATCACTGTATCTATTTCTTTAGGTGAGGAGATGGTTGGAACGGGTCCTGTGAGGTTGCAGAGAATAGCGTTCAGCTTTTTGAAATTTGTGCAGGACTGCCTGGGGATGATTTCTGTTTCTCCGCCTAGGCTTAGTAGTACCGGATTGTGGTCGGAGCTTAGATCATTGCCTACCTGTAACTGGAATTGGTGCGAGGTGTTCCTAAAAATGGCTATATCCAGCACATCAGGTCTTCCCAGTGGTCCGTAGCGTGTTGGTTCGGCGGGACCTGCTATGATGATGTTTCTTGTCATAGCGAACGTGTGTAGGCTCTTCCCATTGTTGTTGGAGTTCCTACTGTTCCATGCAGGATGTTTGGCATTTAGGTCTCCCGCCACAATTGTAGCTTCATTTGTGTTGAGGAGCTGGGAGAGATCCGAGGCTAGTAGTGGTTTGCCTGGAGGGTTGTAGACTGAATATAGCTTTAGGTTACCTGCATTTTTGGTGTGTATCTCAATTCCAGTTTCTTCCAGGTGTGTAGTCGTTGTCTTCTTGATCTCATTGTATCTTATGTCTTTTTTGACAAAGATAGCCGTTCCACCTCCTCTGGCATTGAGTCTGTCATTCCTAAGTAGTGCGTGGTTCCTTAGTTTGGGGTTGTCGCAGGGCCGAAGGTGCATCTCGTTGATTAAGAGGATGTCTATTCTATGTCTTGCTGTAAATTCTTGTAGTTCCAGGAGTTTGTTGTTTAGGCCGTTGGCATTCCAAAATGCGATCTGTATGAAGTTGTTCGAACCAGGTGTATTATTCATTGCTTATCACTGTGAAGATGACTTGAGTGTTTTTTAAGAACTTGTTCGTATCACTCTGATTGGGGTTGGTCTTGCTAAAAGCCATTAGCATCTCCCCTAGGGTGGCAGCAAGGATAGCAGCTGTGTTCTGACTGTTGTGCATAGATTCTGCTGATTTAGCCTTTGAGGTGACTGCTGCAGCATATGAGCTGTGTGATGTTCACTGATTGATATCTTCTTCAAGGGGTGTTGCACGTTTTTGAGCTGGTGGAGTGCCTGATTTTCTGTTGCTTGCCAGGTTATCTGGGTGGAGAGTGCAGCCTCTATAGTTGGCTGGGTGTGGGCCGCCACAGTTTGCACATGTGGCTGGAGTTGTGCGTGGTTTGGAGCATGTGTGAGTAGGGTGACTGTCCCCGCACTTCACACATTTGTACTCTGCTCTGCACAGTTTTTCTGTGCATGCCCATATCTCTGGCAGCGATGGCATTATCCTGCTGTTGCTTTCTTTATGAGTGGTTCTGTTTTAATCCTGAGATTGCAAACTGTTTTGAGATCGTAAATCCTTCTTTGTTCCTTATTAATTTCCACTAGAACCAGTGGCATGGGATGTTTGTCTGCCCGGTACATTCTTGATATTTTTATGGGCTCCAGTCCTTGAGATCTAAGGTCGATGGCTATTTCTTCGGACGTGATTTCTTCTACCAGTCCTCTGATGACAACTTTTAGGTTCTTTTTGCTTTTCAGTTCAAAAGTGTGGTATGGGTTCTTTAGCTCGTCCATCAACTTTGTTAGCCGACGGTAGTTTGATGTCCCTTCGGGCTGGATACGGACTCCTTCGTCGGAGTTTTTGGCTGTTTTGAATTTAATCTCGGAGTTTCTCATGGCCTCCGAAATTCTCGACCATTGCTTTTTGTCTCGTAAGATTACCGGCGGGACTCGTTCTTTGATCTGTGCCACTGTGTCCATTGGCTGGTGTTCCAGTTCTTCGGGTAGTGTCTCTTTTCGTCGCTTTTTTCTGCTCACCGTTTGGTAGTCGTCTGGTTCTTCTGGAGTCTGAGTATCTGTGGCTGGGTTGTTTTGTCTTGTTTCATCTTGAGATGTGGTGGGGAGAGGTTCTGAAGGTTGATAGTCCTCAGATTCGACTTCCGCGATTTGATGGATCTCTACTTTACCTGGCCATTTTGTATGTAGGAGGTTTCCTACATGTCGGAAAATTGCAAGTAGCTGCTTAAAGTCTAGTTCATCGTAAGGAGTGCTCATGATGATTAAGACTAGTCTTTTACCTTTACCTTACCTTACCTATTTACCTAAAATTTCTGATCACCTGTCTCAGTCTTTACCTTTACCTTACCTTACCTTCAATCATCTCTGAGATACCAGGCAGAAGCATTCGCAGGTCATCTCTACCTATAGGAGTTGCCAAATGGTGTGCCACCCTTTTTTAATAAATTACTCTGGATTTAGAGAAAGATGTTGAAAGTTTATTTTTCACTTGGTTAGAGTATAATAAATTTAGTTTAATCCTTTATCCGAGTGTGAGCAAACAAAGTTTGCCCCTGAAAGTATCTTCACGACTGGGGTAAAGTGGTACAACACCAGGGCAACTCATTGCAAAAGTGGAGCAAGCTACCAACACTCCTGTCTCAGTATCTCCTATAATGCAAAACACATCTCCTTGCGGATATGTCTAATGTTATGCATTAAGGGAAGGGCCACTACCCAGACTAGTTTCGACCTTTATTGAGGTCTCTTCAGTGGGAGCCAGGCCCAAGCTGAGATACCAGGCAGAAGCATTCGCAGGTCATCTCTACCTATAGGAGTTGCCAAATGGTGTGCCACCCTTTTTTAATAAATTACTCTGGATTTAGAGAAAGGTGTTGAAAGTTTATTTTTCACTTGGTTAGAGTATAATAAATTTAGTTTAATCCTTTATCCAAGTGTGACCTGCAAATACTTCTGCCTGGTATCTCAGCTTGGGCCTGGCTCCCACTGAAGAGACCTCAATAAAGGTCGAAACTAGTCTGGGTAGTGGCCCTTCCCTTAATGCATAACATTAGATATATCCGCAAGGAGATGTGTTTTGCATTATAGGAGATACCGAGACAGTAGTGTTGGTAGCTTGCTCCACCTTTGCAACGAGTTGCTCTGGTGTTGTACCACCTTACCCCAGTCCTGAAGATACTTTCAGGTGCAAACTTTGTTTGTTCACACTTGGATAAAGGATTAAACTAAATTTATTATACTCTAACCAAGTGAAAAATAAACTTTCAACATCAATAAAAATTTCCTCATAACCATCCCTCACTATATTAGCAATGAGTTAAATCTACCTCCTATTTTTTTTTAATTCTCAATAACATTAGAAAGAAATATTAGATATAAAAAAAATATTACAATTACACATCTAGATATTATTTGTATGAATATGCTTACATAAACTACAATACACTTAATATTAAACACAATTTATTTCTCAACGATTTTAAAACCATACATTTACTGTAATACTAAACAGTGTTTTTCTATAATTAAAAACAATATTAGTCATTTTATTTATGAATATTAAAATTGATGTCTGTTGTACAGATTTCATTTTGATATTTCTAAAATTTCCTCTTAAAACACTCAACATGTTAAAATTCTGATTATTTGCCTGTTACTTTAAAAGAGGCTAATGTGTCCATTTGCACCTTGAGCTTGGGGATTGTTTATACTGATTGCGATTCATTTTCTTAACTAATCATCATCACAGTCATTGTCTTTATTGTCTTATTTGAGCACAGCATCTACAATGTCACTCTCTACAAAATCCTAATGTGGAAACTGTTTAGTAAATTTTTCTGTTTGAGTCTTTGGACTGTCTATTAAGAATCCAGCATTTCTTTGTGCATTGTGGCAAAGCTTCATCGATGTTTGTAAGTTTCTGGTGCCAACATGTAAACATCTTTATTTTTCCACAATATTAATACTGTTGAAGAAGATAAGAAGACTTTCGTTCTGTCCTCATTTTGTTCTTTTTTGCAACATGTTTTAACTCATCAATAATTTTGTATTTTTGTATAATCAATAACATTTGCATAATCAATAATAATAGAAAATTAATTTTTTTGGAAACGAAGACACTTTCTTTCAGTGGACATGTTTCTGACAGAAGGGTTCATTTTTAATTGATTATACAGTGATGACAGCATCTGAGTGAAGTGAGGGAAGAGGAGTAGGCACTAGAGAGGGAGCTGGAATGGGGATCATTCCCAAGGATAAGAGTTATTCTGTCTACAAATAATGAGCAGTTACCAATGTGCTTAATATATGTGAAAAAAACTTACTTTCTCGAATGAAGCTTTAAGTGATTGAGCATTTAAAAACAAAGCATCCAAATAGAGCAAAAAAGCATGTGGAGTACTTTTGCAAATTAAAGACTAAATTTAAAAATCACTTAAGGGGTGCTTAAGGGTCAAAACTGTATAACTGAGAGGAGACCTCCGCATAGCCTTTAAAGGAATGCGGAGAACCGACCAGGGCTTCTGACCTAATGTCCAATCCTCACCTTCTCGTAGTGCACCCTGTTGAGTATCTACTTGGATACTGAACAAACGAGAATGAACTGGCAATTTGGGATTTAGTCAACCAAATTGTATTCTTATTGGCTTAAACCAAAATTTCAAATCATGGTACAACATGACAAAATTTCATTGTGACCGGGGCGACACCTGGTTAAACAAGGCCCTTGTTGTTTTCGTCGGGGAATCAGGGCAAACAGAGAAAAAAACAGCTACTGGAACAAATCCTAAAACTTACCCCAACTCAACATTACCAGAGTTCAAGATTGGTAGTATCAACATAAGAAGCCTCAATGGCAAAAAGAAATGGCGCTAGCTGAAACTGGATAAGTACCAGATCGACATAATAGGGGTGACTGAAACAAAAAAGGCAAAAACTGGTGAGATCTTTCTGAGCAATAAATACAAAATGTTATATTCAGGCAATAACAATCAAGGAAAAGAAGGAATAGCCATAGTATTCAACACTAAATACGAGGCTAATCTTGAATGGCAGGAAGTCTCAGGTAGAGTGATGTGAGCAAATATCAGAATGGAAAACTGGACAATGAAACTCATTTGTGCTCATTTAGAGAAATGAGCACAAATGAAACTCATTTCATTTGTGCTCACTTCTTTTTTTAGAGAAAGCAACTGACACAATGGAAAAGGAAAAGTTGGTCCTTGTTGGGGATCTAAATAGCAGAGTAGCAAATGATTGTCACTAACCTAACCAAACCTTGGAGATTCAGCGGCAAATTCTCAAGAAAACATTGATTGATTCAGCCAGAGAAGAATGTGGTGAGGTTATCTGCAAGGATAGAAAAATTAGAACTCCATGGTGGACACAGGAAGTTAAAGAGACAGTGAAGGAAAAGAAGAAAGCACATCAAAAGTTACTGGCAAATAAGTCAGCTTGTGCTCTTAGAGAATACAGAGACAAATGTAACAAAGCTAAACACTGTAAAACAGGCTAAAAAAAAGTCATCGGAGGACTTTGGCAAGAACATAGAAAATAATCAAGAAGGTGGCAAGATATTCTGGAGGTTGTTGAAGAAGCTCAGAAATGGAGGAAAGAGTGCTGTAAAAAGAATTAGAGATGATAAAGTTGACATGAAAACAGCAGAAAAAGATATGCTTGAAATATGCAGTAATTACTTTGAAAAAATACTAAATGAAACAAGCAGTGACGACAGCACAGTGGTAAAAAACACTGACCAGGCATGCAGCCAGAAATAAATATCCATATTTGAAGTAGAAAAAGCCATCAAAAGTCTGAAATGTGGAAAGTCAACAGGAGTAGATGATATCTGACCAGAAATGCTCATGTATGGAGGTATAAAAGTCATACAGTGGCTGCACTGCATAATTCAGAAGGCCTGGACAGAGGGACGAATTCCAGATGCTTGGAGTAGAACTCTCATAGTACCCATATATAAAAAAGGGAAATAAAACGGCATGTGAGAATTACAGAGGTATTTCCCTACTGAGTGTTCCTGGCAAGATCTATGCAAGTATACTTGAGAAACGGTTGAGAAGGCTTGAGGAAGAGAAGCTTGGTGAAGAACAAACTGGATTCAGGATAAATTGAGGCTGTGAGGATCAGAATTCATGGGAATATAACAAAGATCTGTATTTAAGTTTTGTAGATTTGGAAAAAGCATATGTCAAGATGCCAAGAGAGAAGCTATTCAAAATGCTACAGTTGTATGGTGTCAGTGGATCATTATATCAAGCAATACTTAGTCTTTATTTGAGTTGTAAGTCAGCAGTTAGAATTGAAGGAAGTACAGGAAGATGGTTTAATGTTAATCTGGTGTGAGACAAGGATGTACATTATCCCCCTCTGTTATTCATTATCTATATGGATCACATTATGAAGGAATGTGGTATTAAATCTGATATCAAAATTGGAGATGTTAATGTCAGCTCTTTGCTTTATGCAGATGATGTTATACTTCTAAATAAATCCTGCAAGTCTGCAAGATTCCCTGACTAAACTGAATAACTGTTGTAATAGACATGGAATGAAAATCAGCAATAACAAGACAAAGACAATGAAAATAGGCAGAAACATTGAAAATATCAACTGCATTGTGAATTGAGATCTTATAGAACAAGTAAAACATTTCAGCTACTTAGGCACGATTTTTAGTGAAGATAGTAAGTTAAATATGGAAATAGACAACAGAATCAACAAAGCTGGTATGGTAGATTGTCAACTGACTAAATTTATATGGAATAAGAGAGAAATTAGCCAAAACTAAATTAGATATATATATAGACAGTGCTGAAACCAATTTTAACTTATGGATCTGAGAGCTGGGTTAGAAGTAAAACACTTGACCAAAGACTAGAGACCGCAGATACGAGAGTCCTGAGAAAGATTATGGGCATGAATAGATGGCATCAATGGCAATATCATAATAAAAACGAGGATATTAGGAAAGGACTTGATATTGTCAGCATCCAGGAATGCATTAGCAGAACTAATCTCCGGTGGTATGGTCACTTAAGCAGAATGGGAAAGCAAAGATTAGCAAAACAAGTGTTCTCTGCCATTGTGGCAGAGGAAACAGACCTAGAGGAAGACCAAGATATAGGTGAATTGATACTGTAAAAAGTGCTTTAGAAGACAGAAATATAAGACCTGATAATATTGGAGTCTTGACATTTAACAGTCTGATTTGGAGGAAAATTGTAGATAGGATGTTGGTAATGATGTAAATTTTTCATGTAGTACTATCATATCCTGTAGACCCTTTGAGTGTGTATATATATATATATCAGGAATTTGATGATAATAACTTTTGTACTCGGTTTACCATTCAGAGATAGCTGAGTTGCAATTTGGTTTGCATTTATATTAACTTTGGTTGCTGCTTGCGTTGGGTCACCAGATAATTTTTTGAGTAAAAGTCAGGTTTTCCTGCTACTGTGTTTCATATCTAAGCTTTCAATTTCATCTGCCCATTGTTGACTTCTTTTTTTCAGACAGTGCTGCTATAAGTTCCTCTCCTGCATGAATTGTTTCTGATGAAAATGGATCTTTGTTATATAGGTCACAATATCTTTCATATATTTCCACATTGTGTTCTGTAAAACCTGGAATATAACATGTTCTACAACCTCTTGGTCTTGGGATGTGATGGTAGCAGACAGTGTAATAGCTTTCATGAACTTTCCATAATTTTCTAGTGTGGTTGAAATATTGGACAAGTTTATGTCTAATTCGCTGGAGAACTGTTTCCAGTTAGGTTTTTTAAAATTAAATCATCTTCTAAGTGGAATCTCCTTAAGTTGAACTGGTGGGAAAACTTGTAGCATTATTGGTCTATGTTGTGAACTTGGGATTGGTGTAAGTACCTGTTTAGTGCACAGATTAGCTGTTTTGTTATTAATAAATCCAAGGTCTGGGTAAGTCAAATAGTTGAGAAATAATGGGAATATAATGAGGTTCTGTACTTAAGATTGGTAGTTCTACAAAAAGCATATGACCAGGACTAAGAGAAAAGTTGTTCAGAACATTAAAGTTCTAATCTAACCTAAATCTAAAATCTAAACTAACCTAACCTAACACAACACAAATCTGAAAACAAACCCCAACTCAACATCACTAGAGTTAAAGATCGGTACTATCAATGTAAGAAGCCTGAATGGCAAAGAAATGGAGCTAGCTGAGGAATTAGATAAGTACCAGATCGACATAATAGGGGTGACTGAAACAAAAAAGACCAAAACTGGTGAGATCTTTCTGAGCAATAAATACAAAATGTTATATTCAGGCAATAACAATCAAGGAAAAGAAGGAGTAGCCATAGTATTCAACACAAAATACGAGGCTAATCTTCTTGAATGGCAGTCAGTCTCAAGTAGAGTAATGTGGGCAAATATGAGAATGGGGAACTGGACAATGAGACTTATTTGTGCCTATGGTCCCACAGAAGGTTCTACTAAGGTAGAAGTGGAGGAATTTTTTGAGGCTTTAGAAAAAGCAACTGACACAATGAAAAAGGAAAAGTTGGTCCTTGTTGGGGATCTAAATAGTAGAGTAGGAAATGATTGTGAGACATACAAAAATATTTTGGGAAAATTTGGAGAAAAGAGCAAAGCTAATAATAATGGCAAATATCTGTTGGATTTCTGCTCAGGACATGGACTGGTTATTACTAACACCATGTTCCAACATAAAAATGTGCACAAATTCACATGGAGAGAAGAGGCTAGGAATAAGAAAAGTCTCATTGACTATGTTATTGTTGATAGTGATGTTTTCTCCCTGGTGCAGGACACCAGAGTGTACAGAGGATTTGAAATTGGAAGTGATCACTATTTAGTCTTGAGCAGGATAAAATTGAATTTCATATTGAAAAGAATAACATGTAAGAAAGTTTTAAAGCGAATAAAAGTTGAGCAGCTCTCAGATGTGAACTGTAGACTAAAATACAGAAATATTATTGAAAAGAAAATGAAAGAGTTTGAGAACAGGAATCAAACCTTGGAGATTCAGTGGCAAACTCTGAAGGAAACATTGATTGATTCTGCCAGAGAGGCATGTGGTGAGGTTGTGTGCAAAGATAAAAAAATCAGAACTCCCTGGTGGACACAGGAAGTTAAAGAGGCAGTGAAGGAAAAGAAGAAAGCATATCAAAAGTTCCTGGCAAATAAGTCAGCTTTTACTCTTACAGAATACAGAGACAAATGTAAGAAAGCTAAACAGTGTGTAAAACTAGCTAAACAAAAGTCATGGGAGGACTTTGGCAAGAATATAGAAAATAAATATCAAGAAGGTGGCAAAATATTCTGGAGGTTGTTGAAGAAGCTTAGGAATGGAGGAAAGAGTGCTGTAAAAGGAATTAGAGATGATAAAGGTGAAATGAAAACAGGAGAAAAAGATATCCTTGAAGTATGGAGTAATTACTTTGAAAAACTGCTAAATGAAACAAGCAGTGATGACAGCACAGTGATAAAAAACACTGACCAGGCATGCAGTCAGGAATACATATCCATACTTGAAGTAGAAAAAGCCATCAAAGGCTTGAAATGTGGAAAGGCAGCAGGAGTAGATGATATTCGACCAGAAATGCTGAAGTATGGTGGTATAAGAGTCTTACAGTGGCTGCACTACATAGTTCAGAAAGCCTGGACAGAGGGACGAATTCCCGATGATTGGAGTAGAGCTCTCATAGTACCCATATATAAAAAGGGAAATAAAACTGAATGTGAGAATTACAGAGGTATTTCCCTACTGAGTGTTCCTGGCAAGATCTATGCAAGTATACTTGAGAAACGGTTGAGAAGAATTGTGGAAGAAAAGCTTGGTGAAGAACAAGCTGGATTCAGGCCAAATAGAGGCTGTCAGGATCAGATCTTCACTTTACGACAAATAGTCGAGAAAGCATGGGAATATAACAAAGATCTGTATTTAAGTTTTGTCGATTTGGAAAAGGCATATGACAAGGTGCCAAGAGAGAAGCTATTCAATACGCTGCAGTTATATGGTGTCAATGGGGCATTATATCAAGCAATACTTAGTCTTTATTTGAGTTGTGAGTCAGCAGTTAGAATTGAAGGAAGTACAGGAAGATGGTTTAATGTTAAATCTGGTGTGAGACAAGGATGTACATTATCCCCTCTGTTATTCATTATCTATATGGATCACATTATGAAGGAATGTGGTATTAAACCTGATATCAAAATTGGAGATGTTAATGTCAGCTCTTTGCTTTATGCGGATGATGTTATACTTCTAAATAAATCCGCTACAAGTCTGCAAGATTCTCTGACTAAATTGAATAGCTGTTGTAATAGATATGGTATGAAGGTCAGCAATAAAAAGACAAAGACAATGAAAATAGGCAGAATCATTGAAAATGTCAACTGTGTTGTGAACGGAGAACCTGTGGAACAAGTAAAACATTTCAGCTACTTAGGCACAATTTTTACTGAAGATGGTAAACTAAATATAGAAATAGACAACAGAATCAGCAAAGCTGGTATGGTGGGAAGTCAATTGAATAAATTCATATGGAATAAGAAAGAAATTAGTCGGAACACTAAATTAGCTGTATACAAGACTGTGTTCAAACCAATTTTAACTTATGGATCTGAGAGCTGGGTCAGAAGTAAAACACTTGACCAAAGACTAGAGACCGCAGATATGAGAGTCCTGAGAAAGATTAGAGGCGTGAACAGATGGCATCAATGGCAATATCATATTAAAAATGAGGATATTAGGAAAGAACTTGACATTGTCAGCATCCAGGAATGCGTTAGCAGAGCTAATCTCAGATGGTATGGTCACTTAAATAGAATGGGAGAGGAAAGATTAGCAAAACAAGTGTTCTCTGCCAGGTTGGCAGGAAAACGACCCAGAGGAAGACCAAGATATAGGTGGATTGATACGGTACAAAGTGCCTTAGACGATAGAAATATAAGATCTGATAATGTTGGAGTCTTGACAAGTAACAGACTGATTTGGAGGAAAATTGTAGATAGGAAGTTAGTAATGATGTAATTTTTTCGTGTAGTACTGTCATATCCTGTACACCCCTTGAGGGTACATGGCAGGAATTTGATGATGATGATGATGAGGTCTGGGTAATATCCTCCTTTCTATCTTCCACTGTTAAATGATGATGGCTGTTTAGGATCATGAATAAGACTTGTTTGATTACTTTCAGTCCACTATTCAACTAACTCTCCATCCTGGTTTGTTTCACTATAACCCCCACTGTGTGCTATGACTATTAAGGTCACCAATAATAGCAGTTTTCCTTTGTGTCAAATACTGGGAAATTTCAAAAGCAAAGATTATACTAGGTGGTAATATACTGAGAAAACACTGATGTTATCCAGATCTATTCCAAGGATTTCTATATTATTTTGGCTTGTGGTTAGGCATCCTGTAACCTGAATCTCCTGCCGAGTGAAAATAGCACTTCCATATTTTTCATGTGGTATTTCTTTAATGAGCTTCATTCCAGTAATTTTGGGTCTGGTTTGTTAGGTCCTTTGTGTGTCTCCTGTCGACATAAAATATCACATTTATGTTCTTTACACATTTTCGCAATAAGATCTTCTTTTACAGAAGCCCTCTATATTGTGAGAGATGATTGTCAGGACGGTTCCCATAAGGGCCGTTGTTTAATCATTGTGTCTCTGATAAAGAGGATGTTAGTAGCACTATAGAACTGTAGAAATCTATAGAAGACTACTGTATTATACTATACTGTACTGTAGATCGCTGGCATTCTAACTAGTGATTTATAGCTCAATATATATATCACTCGCTGGCCTGGTTGTCCAAGTGGTTAGCGACTCCAGCCAAGAGGCTGTGGGTTCGAATCCTGCTTAGGCATGGATGTTTGTGATTATCCTCTCCCAATATGGACTGGGTCACCATGGGAGTAGTAGATCCAAAAACCTCCTGCAATGGGAGAGGCCTTCACCCTGCAGTGGGTAGAAAATAGACTGGTAATTTTTTTATTTATTTTTGTTTTGTTATATATATGACTCAGTACAATGTCCAATTTCTACAATATAACTTTAATGTTCTGAACAACTTTTCTCTTAGTCCTGGTCATATGCTTTTTGTAGAACTACCAATCTTAAGTACAGAACCTCATTATATTCCCATTATTTCTCAACTATTTGACTTTCTGATTATCCTTTTCTCAAGTATGCTTGCATAAATCTTACCAGGAAGACTCACTAGGGAAATTCCTATGAAATTCTCAAGCTGTTTTATTTCTTTTACAGATTAGTTACAGACTATTTTACAGACTAGGAACTCTACTCCAATCATCTGAAAATCTAACCTCTGACAAGGCTTTCTGAATTATGAACATTCATAATTCCTTATACATCTCCATAGTCAAATAACATCTATTCTAGCTGATTTCCTGCATTTCAATATTATTGATGGTTTTGTCTAAATCAAAGTGCAGATATGCATTTCTGATTGCATTCCTTTTGAATAATTTTTATCACTGTTCAGTCACCGCGTTTTTTTTAATTAAGTCATCATCATAAAATTCCTGACATGTACCCTCAACCGGTGTACAAGATATGATAGTACTACATGAAAAATTTACATCATTACTTACAATTTTCCTCCAAATCAGTCTGTTACCTGTCATAGCTTCAACATTGTCAGATCTTATATTTCTATCTTCTAAGGCACTTTTAACTATATCAATCCACCTATTTCTTGGTCTTCATCTGGGTCTTTTTCCTGCCAACCTGGCAAAGAACACTTGTTTTGCTAATCTTTCGTCTCCCAATCGGTTTAAGTGACCATATCACCTGAAATTAGCTCTGCTAATGTATTCCTGGATGCTAACAATGTCAAGTTCTTTCCTAATATCCTCATTTTTAATATGATGTTGTCATTGATGCTATCTGTTCTTGCCCCTAATCATTCTCAGGAACCTCATATCTGTGGTCTCTAGTCTTTGTTCACGTGTTTTATTTCTAACCCAGCTGACTTATTTGCCAGGAACTTTCAGTATGCTTTTTTCTTTTCATTCACTGTCTCTTTAACTTCCTGTGTCCACCATAGAGTTCTGATTTTTTCTAACCTTGCAGACAACCTAACTACATGCCTCTCTGGCTGAATCAATCAATGTTTTCATCAGTTCTCAAAACCTCCAGTTCTCAAACTCTTTAATTTTTTTTCAATAATCTTTGTGTATTTTAGTCTACAGTTCACATCTGAGCTGCTTAACTTCTATTCACTTTAAAATTTTCTTACATGTTCTTCTTTTCAATATAAAATTAAATTTCATCCTGCTCAAGACTAAATAGTGATCACTTCCGATTTCAAATTTTCTGTACACTCTAGTGTCTCCTGCAACAGGGAGAAAACATCATTATCAACAATAACATAATCAGTAAAACTTTTCTTATTCTATGCATCTTCTTTCCATATGAATTTGTGCACATTTTTATGTTGGAACATGGGTTTGAAATAACTAGTCCACATGTTGAGCAGAAATCCAGCAGATACTAGCTACAATGCTTCCTTCAAATTTTCCCAAAACATTCTTATATGACTGGTAATAATTTCCTACTCTGCTGTTTAGATTGGCTCACTTTAGTGAGTACAGGCATGGCAACCCCAAAGTACCTGATGCTGGACTATGCCTTACTTCATGTAATATACATCTGTTATATTATCTATAGACTGGTCCTTTCACCTTTTTTCTTTCCTTCTTTCTTTTCTTCTTGCTCCTTCCTCCCCCAATGCTATTAGAGTATTTGAGGGCTAGGGGTGAATAATCTTTCCTATTTCTTCTCATCTTATGTGGAAAGGGCCTCTGTAACCCTACCACTTTGAAAAAAGTGGTAGGGTTACAGAGCCAATTTCTTTATGGAGACCTTTCTTCAAAGGTCTCCATAAAGAAATTGGCCAAGGGTGGGGAGAGTAGTGAACCCATGGCTGTCCCCTCTATTTGTTTGTAGAATTTTCCCTGCCAAACGAAATAACCTGAGTTCATTGTGAACTGAAATAAGGCTGAGATATCGGGAGGAAATTTAGGTTGGATTAGCTCTAAAGTTTCCTTGAGTGAGGCATTTGTGAATAAGGAGGAGACGTCAAAGCTGACCATTATGTCAGTATGTTGGAGTGTAAGGTTTTCTATGCTGGCTTTGAAGTGGCCTGAGTTCTTTTTAGGTGTGATGGTGTGTTGCCAGTATTGTGTGTGAGCGCTTTGGCAAAATGTTTAGCTAATTTGTGTGTGGGGAAAATCAATGCTATCCACTATGGGACGTTATGGCATATTTTCTTTATGTATTTTTGGGAGTCCATAAATACGGGGGGGTATAGAGTTAAACGGTTTTAATCTGTTAGTAACTGAGATCCCGCGGCTAGAGGGATTCGTGGTCTGTAGTGTTTGTTGAGAGCTCCTGATAAGATAAGTGTTATTTTAAGTTATCATTGACAATTTTGCATGAATGTTACGTAGTTTTGTTTGCTTTGCGTATCTTAGTGTGTCTAAGATACGCAAATTCTTAGACACAAAAACACACAATATGTTTGTGTGTTTTTGGTGTTTCAATTATTAATTTGATAAAATAAGATAGAAGCGAGCACATGGTTCCCGTAAAAAAGAAAATGGTGGCTAGTAAAAATGGTTCACCATCTTTGTTAAATAACTGTAATATAAAAGAGTTTATTCGGTGTACTATCTATGAAATGTACGCTTTGCGGAGAGCGGTTGGAGTATGGTTAGATGATGATAATGGAGTGAATGTGTGTAGAAAATGTAAGGAAAATGAGGAATTAAAGTGTATTTCAGGTCGTGAGTGTGATAGTTTTGTAAAATTTCAGAATGAAGATAATAGTGATTCGATAAGAAATTGCAAGGTTGTACCAGAGAACTGTGAGGGCGTAAATGTAGAAAGTGTGAATGATGGTATTAATACAGAAGAAATTAATGGTTTAACATTTAATAAAAAATATGAGATAGATGCAATGAGTGAGATCGCGTTGTTGAGCGGAGTGATACACAGAGCAAAACGGCAGCTAGAGCGTGTGCATAAATGTCTACCAAGTGTACCAGCCAATAATAAAAAGTATGATAGGAAAAATAAGAGTATGTTTGTGAACGTAAACAAAATGAAGGAGCGAGTGCTATATGGAGATTAGCTAGTATGAGGTGTATTAGTAGAGAATTTGACAAAATCGTACCAACCGGGTGCGACCATCAAGGATGTAAGTGAGTCTATTAGAGAGCAAAAGGAAAGGGTGAAAGAAATGATAGTTGTGGCAGGTACGAATGATTTGAAAGGAGATAAAATGGAAATGATAGAGCACCAGAATGAATTGTTTGAGGTAGCAAAAGAAAAGAGCGAGAGTTAGGATGATTAGTCTTTTGCCGCGGTATGATAGTGAAGTGTTTAGAAGGAGGGCCATAATTGCAAATGATTTTATGTGTGGGTTATGCATGACGAGTGGTGTGGAATTTGTGGACATGTGGAGTGAGTTCGATGGGCGAAAGGATCTATAAGATGGATGGTTTGCATTTGAATAGATTCGGTGTAAGGAGATTTGAAAAAGTATTGTTGAATGAAGTGGATGTGCAAAATCAGGGAAACTAGATTTATTAAGGGGGGGGGGGAGTAGATATGCAGACCTTAGGGAGGCAGTTAAGTGTATGAATGAGTATAATATGCCCGAGCGAATAAGGACAACAAATCATAATGGGATAGTTAGTATAAGGCATCAAGGTAGGGATGGGGCTAACGGGGGTCTGCATTTCATGTACACTAATGGTAGGAGTATTAGGAACAAGAAGGAAGAATTTTTGGCCTTGGTTGGCACTTCCAGACCACAGGTTATTGGCATTAGTGAAACATGGCTTACTGTAGGTGATATAGCTAGTGGGATTGAATGTGATGAGTATAGTGTGTTCAGGAATGACAGGGAGAATAAAATACGGGGAGGAAAATTGTTGATGATAGCTGATGAGCTGCAGCCAAGGAGAATAGAAGATGAATTGCAGGATACAGAAAAGAACACATTTGAGGCCATTTGGTGTGAGATTGTGGCTAGCAGAACAAAATATACAGGGTGCTGCTATAGACCAGGTGATGGAAAAGATGGTGGAGATAGTATGCACAAGCAAATAGAAGAAATGACTGGAAGCAGGGTAATTATTATGGAGGATTTCAACTATGGTGGCATTCACTGGAGAGAGGAGAGGACACACGGGAGGAAGGAATTGCATTTTATGTAGTTATTAAGGGACAACTATCTGCGACAGCATGTAATGGAAAATACTAGGGGTCAGAGAGTCAGAGAGGTCAGAGAGTGCTTAGTAATTGCATCTGAGGATTTGGCTGAAACTAATATGACCACATTGCCACCAACCGGTGAGAGCGATCATAGGGTCTTCACTTGGGAGGTGGCTAAAGGTGTGGAATTTACAATTAAGACAGGGTACATGTGGAATAATCGGGCAGGTAAGTACGACAAGCTTAGGAGTTTGATTGGTTCTGTGCTGTGGCATGTACAACTGCAAGGACTAGAAGTTGATAGTGCATGGGAGTCGGTTAAGAAGTGTTTGCATGAGGCAATGGCTGACTGTATACCTAGAGTCCAAATAATAAATCAAATAGGGGTTAAATGGATGAATAACACCATTAAGCTTGAGCCGCAAAAAATGAAACAGCTGTGGAGGGAATTTAAGGAGAAAGGTGACCGACAGGCACATGAACAGTATAAAGCGCAGGCCAGAAGGGTAACGAGTGTGGTAAGGAAAGCAAAAGCAGATTATGAAACAACATTAGCCATGCAGGCTAAAGAGAATCCCAAACAGTTTTTTTGATATGTTGCAAGTAAAAGAAGAAATGTATATGGCAGAATGATTTTAAAGAATGCCGATGGTAGGGAGGTAACCGAATCAGTTGATATAGTTGAATTACTGAGCGAGCACTTTGCAAGAATATATCATCCAAGTGGTGACACTGTAGAAATGAATGAACCAACAGATTATATGGGAATTGTGGTGAATGAAGTGGAGGTGAGTAGTCTATTGCAAAACCTCAATGTCAATACATCTGTGGGATTGGATGGTATACCAGCTCATGTTGTACATGAAGCGGCTAAAGAATTGTCAGTGCCCTTGACCATTTTGTTTAATTTGAGTCTTGGGGTCTGGGTTAGTCCCGAGGGGGGGGGGGGTAAGGAGAAGAAAATAGTTCCACTGCATAAAGGAGATTCCAAGACTGCTGTTGTAAATTACCGACCGATTAGCATATCAGGAATCGTTGTCAAGGTCTTGGAGAAATTAGTCAAGAAAAGAATACAGGATTGGATAGATGAAAATGGAATATTGTATGGGGGACAACATGGTTTTGTGAAGGGTAGATCATGCCTCAAGTAACTAGCTCACATTTTATAACACAGTGATGGCTGAACTGGATAAGGGTAATGGGTTTACAGTTATTCTACTGGACCTTGCCAAGGCCTTTGACAGGATACCACATGGAACTCTAATCAGTAAACTGGAACAGATGGGGATGGATATAGGGTTGGTGAGATGGATAGGAGGGTGGTTGATGGAGAGATACCAGAGAGTGGTTTATTCAGGAGTTGAGTCCAAAAGACGGCTTGTGACTAGTGGTGTGCCGCAGGGTTCTGTTCTTGGACCACTACTTTTCAATTTATTCATCAATGATATAGGAAAGGATCTGAGAGGAAGTGTTCACTCGTTTGCTGATGATGCAAAGTTGGGTAGAGCAATTGTGAGTGCACAGGATGTCAAAATTTTGCAGGATGATTTGGATAGTTTGGAGGACTGGGCTAAGGAAAATGGATGTCAATTTAATGTGGCAAAGTGTAAAGTTATGCAGTTTGGGGTGAAAAGATTAGCAACAGTATATATTGGTGGAACTGTACTCCAGGAGATTGATGAGGGCAGGGATTTGGGGATGTTGGTGGATAGGGAGTTGAAGTTTAGGGGGCACATTGCAAAAGTGGCTAAATCAGCTCATCAAATCACTTGTCTTCTGAAAAATACTTTAACAAGCAGAGACAAACAAGTTATTGTTCCTCTGTATCGAGCCTTGATAAGACCCCATCTAGACTACTGTGCCCAGATATGGGCACCAGGGTTTCTTCTTGATGGGGAGGTGGTGGAGAGGATCCAGAGACGAGTGACCAAGATGATAGCAGGTCTGTGGAATGAACCGCATGAGAACAGGTTGAAAATTGTGGGTTGCAAAATTTGGTCGATAGGCGGAAAAGGGGTGACATGATTGAGACATTCAAATTACTGAAGGGTTTCTATAAGATTAATCCAGAAGATATTTTTGATAACAGGACTGGTGGTGGGAGGACTAGGGGCCATACATGGCAGCTGGGCAAGCATGTGGTTAGCAGGAGTGTTAGAGCTAGGTTTTTTACTTGGAGAGTGGTGAATGAGTGGAATAAGCTGCCAGAGTCTGTTGTGGGTGCTATGACCGTGCATGAGTTCAAGGCGAGGTATGATAGATACTGTGTGAATGTCGAATAGTTGTTCTTGACATGATGTTAGAGCCTCCCTCGATGAGTCTGTCGACTCCTTGGAGTTGTCCGTAATAATAATAATAATAAATAATAATAATAACTTCTATGGGCCAAGAAGTGATCTTCTTAAGGAGCCTGTGAAGTTTTCTGATTTGTGAGTTGGTGGAATGGTATTCGATAGGGAGGTAAGTAGCTCGATCTAATAGAAGAGCATTAAACTTACCTGTGTAGTCTGTTTGTTTAAGTACTGCAGTTGCATTTCCCTTATCCGCTTTGGTGATAACTATTTCTTTATTATTCCTCATTTCCAGCAGAGCTTTATAGTCTTTATCGGATATGTTGGTTTTTGGTGGACTTGCTTTGGAGAGGACACACTGTAGCATACACCATAGCAAGTTCAAATTCGAAAGACTATTCATGGAATCAACCTCAGCCCTAAGAAACTCTCCAAACCTCAACAAATTTGGTTGCATGAGACTGCCCCAAATTTGGGAGGCTTACATCAGCAGATCTTCAGCCCAACGGCCAAGAACACCTACATAGCCCGCTAGGGTACACCATCAGAACGTTTAGGAGAACAATGGCTTCCTCGCTTCATTCTCAGTTACTGTGTTGTAGTGCCTATGTGCATGTGCCTTTTTTGTAAGTTCCTTTTGAAGATGGCAACATGACGTTGCTGAAATATCGGAAATATTTATTAAAGTGTAATTTAATTTATATTCTTATGTACATTGTCAATTCCTTAAGTGATTTAATAATGAGAGAAGTTACCAGAAATGTTTTGGGAAGGAGTCAAGGTGATAATACAGGATACAGCGAAGAAGTATCTCAGCCCAATAAGAAGACCAAGAGACCCATGGATATCAGATTCAACACGGAAACTAATCAAAAGAAGGTGGTTGGAAAAACAAAGAGACACAGGGACTGAAGAATATAAGAGATTACATAGAGAAGTCAGAAGAGCCATCAAGCAGGATGAGGAGAAGTTCTATACTAATAAATGTCAAGAGACAGAATTCCAGGTGAGGAGGCACAATTATAAAAGGATGTTTTATTTGGTTCATGACTTAAAGCACAAGTTTAAGCCCAAATTGAATGTCATTAAAGATAGGAATGGAGCATTATTAAAAGAAGAGTTGGAAATCAAAAACAGATGGAAAGAATACTGTGAGGAACTGAACAGTGGGGTGCATAAAGAAAATGTGGAGCCCTCTCGCCAGGAAAATTATGATTTGGAACCTCCTCCACTTAGGCATGAAGTTGAAAGAGCAGTTAAGCAGCTTAACAGCAATAAGGCCCCAGGTGCAGATGAAATCTCAGCAGAGTTAATTAAGGCCACAGGGGATGGAGGGATAAGAGCATTTCATACATTGATTACAAGAATATAGGAGACAGGATTACGGCCTAGAAAGTGGAAGAAGTCGGTTTTCATACCACTACATAAGAAAGGTGATATGAAGGCATGCAAGAACTATAGAACTATTAGTTTAATATCTCATGCAAGCAAAATTTTATTGAAGATCATGCTAAATAGGATTGAGGCCAAAGTTCAGGCAGAGATGTCTAAGGAACAAGCAGGTTTTAGGAAAGGTAAGGGCACCAGAGATCAGATCCTTTGCCTTAGACAGATCATAGAAAAATATAAAGAATTCAGACTCCCTCTGGTAATGTGTTTCTTAGACTACTCTAAAGCTTTTGACTGTGTTCAGCATGTGAAACTGTGGGAAGTAATGAAAATAATGGGTTTTCCTCAACACTATCAGGTTGATAGCCAATTTGTACAGGGAGCAAGAAGCCATGGTAAGAATAGGTGTTAGATTGACTGACTGGCTTCAAGTTGGAAAAAGAGTTAGGCAAGGATGTTTACTTTCTCCTCACTTGTTTAGTATATATGTGGAAGACATCATGCGTGAAGCATTGGATGAGCTCAAGACCGGAATTAGGATAGGAGGTAGATTGATCAGTAATCTGAGGTATGCTGATGACATAGTACTTCTTTGTAATGACATGGAAGAACTAGGACTAATTCTTGACAAACTTAACAAGATCAATAATAACAGAGGACTTCAACTCAATCCTAGCAAGACAAAGATTATGGTTCTCAAAGGAAATACAAACAGGGAAGCTCTTGAGAAACAAGTGTACCTTAATAGAGAAAGAATTGAGGAAGTTAACAAGTTTGAGTACCTGGGATTCATTATTAATGTGAAGAATTGCTGTTCAAAAGACGTTAGAAGGAGGTTAGGAATGGCTAAAACAACAGAACAGAGACTTGTCTAAAATCTGGAAGGATGGATCAATCTCCATGGAAACAAAGTTGAGGCTTTTGGATTGCAGTTGTTTTTCCAACAGTGACTTATGGATGTGAAACTAGGAACTTAAAGAAGTCACATAAGAAACGGATATCTGCTTTTGAGATGTGGTGTTACAGTAGGCTGTTGAGGATATCATATACTGAAAGACATACATTTGAATTGCTGTTCAAAAGACATTAGAAGGAGGTTAGGAATGGCTAAAACAACAGACAGAGACTTGTCTAAAATCTGGAAGGATGGAGCAATCTCCATGGGAACAAAGTTGAGGCTTTTGGATTGCAGTTGTTTTTCCAACAGCGACTTATAGATGTGAAACTAGGAACTTAAAGAAGTCAGATAAGAAACGGATATCTGCTTTTGAGATGTGGTGTTACAGTAGGCTGTTGAGGATATCATATACTGAAAGACATACAAATGAATGGGTGTTAGAAAAGATCAGTAGAACTTTAAGGCTCCTTAAGGATATTGATACAAGAAAGATAAAATATTTTGGACACATTGAAAGGATGGAAGAGGGACTTCTCAGAACAGTAATAGAAGGTAAAGTTCCTGGAAAAAGAGGAAGGGTTAGACCATAAATGAGATGGATGGTGTTTGTGTGTGTGTGTGTGTGTGGAGTGACTGATCTTCAGAGTCGTGGCCTCCAGAAAAGCAAACAACGGTACTTCAAGACGAGGATTGGTGTGGCACATCACTGAGCATCGGAGTGACCATATGGCATCTGTAGATGCTCAATGAACATAGATGGGTAATGGGGGCAGAACATGAGATCATCTCTAGAAGTTGAGTAAAGGGAGTTAATAGTATCTACTCCTCATATCCCTTAACAGGGATGTGAGGATTAGATTTTTTGCTTGGAGATTGGTGAATAAATGGAATGGGTTGCCAGTATCAGTTATGAGCAGTTTGTCTGTTAATGGGTTCAAGGGATAGTTGAATTTCCCACGATGAGTCTTTGGACTCCATGGATGTGCTTGTACAATAATAATAATAACCTATATTTCTTTAGGTTACACATCAGGAATTTGATGATTATGATGCCAATTGATCAAATAATTTATATTCACCTGCTTGATGACTGATCAGCTACATCCTGCACAGGTGAATGTGCAACATCGCTACTGCTATCATCTTCTATCACAAATCGCTGAGGGGGATGCTTCAAAGACTGTCCTTTCCATGTGGGTTTGAATGGAATGTAACCCTCTATAAATGAAATAATATATTTTTATGTAGTGCTCTGAGGAGAAAAAATAAATAAAATAAAATAAACATTAAAAGAAGAAGGGATAATGTTACAGTGCATTTATCAAGGAATAAAAATACTTAAACTAGTTCAATACTTTTTCAACTGAAAGGTTAAAAAAAAACAATAATTTCTTCTAATAATTTCAGTTTAATGCAAAAATAAAAGAAAGAATGAGATGACACTTGATTCAAGTCTCATGAAACTTATCACTATGGAAGGCTATCCCCCATTTCTTAAAAGCTTTGCATTCATGTTGGAGCTTGACCCTTAGTTCATTACTGCAGCTGCATTCTAGTAAATAGGCTTATGAGTTGATAACTCATAACTAGCATTTTTAGGATATAACAATGTATACTAAAATATTGATTATGATTACTTTAAATTAATACCTTCCTATATGTCAGCAACATTACATTGCCATCATTAGGAATCACAAAAACAATAATATGTGCAGGCACTAACACTGGGCAAATGAGGCTGAAGAAAGGCAACCAAAGTCAAGCCTAGAGTCATAAATGGTGCCCTCTAGTGGGCTAGAATGGGTGGTCTTGGCCATTAGGCTGAAGATCTGAGGATGAGTGCTTCCCAAATTTGGTGCAGTCAACTGCAATCCCTCCCCCCCTTCAGAGCAGAGATTACTCAAGATCTATATTATATATGTCCAGGGAACACCGAAAAAATTGACAAAAATCTTAAGGAAATACAACCTAACAACCACTTACAGACCACATAGAAAATTGGCATCTCAATGGCATTTCACAGATAAGTGCCACTGTGGTTTCAAGTTAATTAGATTACACAGGAAAGCTTGTCTCCTTACTTTATGATCGCTCTACCTACCTATCTACCTTCTTGCAGACTATGATTCAATCAATACACAGATTAGAACACTTCACAGGCTCTTTAAAAAGATTATCTCTTGGCATATGAAAGACAAAAACAAACTAAACCTGTATAACTCTATACTCCCCATCCCCAACCTGGATATATGGACTACGAAAATCCATAAACAAAATGTGCCATTATTTTCCACTGTGGATGGTACTGATTCACCAACATACAAGTCAGCTAAACTTCTTCTTCTTCTTCTGCAGCTTCTCCCACTTAAGTGGGGTCACTGTTTGTAATGAGTCTCCTCCACACCTTCCTGTCTTGGGCTGTCACCACATCCAAGTTCTTCATCTTCAAGTCCTCTTCTACCAGCTCCCTCCATCTCTTCTTTGGCCGCCCACGCTTCCGCCTTCCTTGCACATCCATCTGCATGACCCTTCTTCCCACATATTCGTCCTCCCTCCTCATCACATGACCAAACCATCTCAACCTTGCCTCCTGTATTTTCGCTCCTAAGTTCGTAACTTTCACTGTTCCCCTGACATAGTCATTTCTCAGACGATCCTTTCTGGTCACACCACACATCCACCTAAGCATTCTAATCTCTGCTACTTCCATCCTGCTGATATTATTTTTCCTCAGGGCCACAGTTTCTATAGCATATGTCATAGCTGGCCACACTACTGTCCTATAAATTTTGCCTTTCAGATTGATCGGCACCCTCTTATCGCATAACACTCCAGCCATCTCCCTCCAGTTCCTCCAACCCGCTTGTATCCTGCATCCCACTTCCTTCTCAGCTCCTCCATCTTCTTCCACTGTTGAACCTAAGTATCTAAAGTCTCTCACCTTCCTGATGACATTTCCTTCCAGCTCCAGATATGTCTCCTGGCCACCGCCCACTGCGCAACACATATACTCTGTCTCACTTCTGCTCAATCTCATACCTCTCTCTTCCAGTACTTTTCTCCATCTTTCCAGTTTAGTTCCCGCTTCTTCTCTTGAATCTACACACAACAAGATGTCATCTGCATACAACATTGTCCAAGGTGCATCTTCTCTCACCTCCTCTGTTACCACCTCCAACACAATATTAAACAGAAATGGACTTAATGCTGACCCTTGATGCAAGCCAACTGTTACTTGAAAACTTTCTGTCTGTCCCAAACAGGTCCGAACACTTGTCTTCACATTTCTGTACATTTCCCACACCAACCTGACATTTCTCCGGCACCTTCTTCTCCCTCAGACACCTCCAGACTTCTTGCCTTGGCACTCTATCGTATGCTTTCTCCAGATCAATAAATACCAGATGTAACTCCCTTTGTTTCTCTCGATATTTTCCCATCATCTGCCATAACCCAAAGATAGCATCTGTTGTTGATCTACCAGGCATGAAGCCAAATTGTTCCTTTGCAATCTCCACCTCCTTCCTCAATCTACCATCAAGAACCCTTTCTAGGATCTTCATTGTGTGGGGCATCAACTTTATTCCTCTGTAATTTTTACAGTCTTGTGCATCCCCTTTACCCTTGTAGATGGGGACAAGAGTACTCTCCCTCCATTCCTCGGGTATATTTTCCTGTTGGCAAACTTTCATGAACAGGTCCCACAGCAGGTCAATTCCCTCTTCCCCCAGTGCCTTCCATACCTCCACTGGAATTCTGTCGGGGCCCACCGCTTTTCCATTCTTCATCCTCTTCATGGCCTCCGTCACTTCCATTCTACTGATGTTCTGCACCATCCCCTCAGAAGGCTGCCCATCTCCTCTGAGAGTCCTTGCATTTTCCTCATTCAGAAGTCCCTCAAAGTATATTTTCCATCTGTTTCTTATGTCCACATCCCTCCATAATACTCTTCCTTCAGCGTCTTTGATCTGCCTCACATGTAAGATGTCCTTTGCTGCTTTATTTCTACATTTCGCTAGTTGGTAAATTTTTCTCTGTCCTTCCTTTGTTTCTAATTGATCATACAGATCTTGATATGCCATGGCCTTCGCCTGTGCCACAACTCTCTTGGCTTCTTGCTTTCTCTCTTTGTACACCTCTCTGTCCTCTTCCACTCTTGACTCATCCCACTTCTGCTTTGCCTTCCTCTTAGCTGTAACTGCCACTTGTACATCATTATTCCACCACCAACCCTCCTTCTGCTCTCTAAACTTTCCAGATGTCTCACCAAGCACCTTGATTGCACAGCTCAGGATTACTTCTGAATTATGTTTCCACCAATCCTGTACACTTTCCAGTCCATCCGAAATCCTCTCTAACACCCTCTCCCTAAAACGATTCCACACACTCTCCTCTTTTAAGCGAAACCACTTAATTGTCTTCATCCCACGGCATCCAGAAGTTCTTATCTTTGATCTTATTTTAAAGTCTGCGCACAGCAGTCGGTGTTGTTGTGCTACTTGATCTGTTGGAATTACTTTACAATTTGTCACAACCTTAAGATGTTTTCTTCTAGTCAAAATGTAGTCAATTCGTGAGCTGTTGTTATCACTCCAAAATGTTATCAAATGTTCTTCCCTCTTGAAGAAAAACGAGTTCACAATTGCCAGATCAAACGCTACTGCAAAGTCCACAACCCTCTCTCCTTCCTGGTTCATCATTCCCACTCCGTGGCCACCATGCACCCTTTCACAGTCTCTATTCTGTCTTCCTATGTGTCCGTTCAAGTCTCCTCCGACAATCACCATCTCATTTCTTCCAATTCCCTCATTTCTTCATCTAACACGTTCCAGAACTCATCTTTTTCCTCTGCTGTACAACCAACTTGCGGGGCATATACACATAATACGACCACCCGCTCTTCTCCAAGACCCAATTTCATTCGCATGATCCTGTCATTCCTTCTACACACTTCCAGTACTTCGCCCTTCATTCTGCCACATACCACAATTCCTACACCATTTCTTCCCTCGTTATTCACTCCAGAGTAGAACAATTTATATCCATCTCCCAGTTCCTTTGCCTTTCACCCCTTCCACCTTGTCTCCTGCACACATAAAATGTCCAACTTCCTCTTCCTCATCATGTCTGCCACTTCTCTTCCCCTTCCAGTCATGTTTCCTACATTCAGTGTTCCCACTCGCAACATCGCACCTGCCGTTGATGCGGTAGCCCTCGTCCATTTCTCGCAGCTGTAGGGCGATGTGGCTGCGTGTCGCTTAAGAGGTATGCCCTAGCCCTTATATCATTTTCTCTTCGACTCATAATCATAGTTTGAGCTGGCACTGAAGTTTTCCGACCGGATCAAGTCAGCTAAACATTTAATCAAAATGTGAGCATTTTGACTAAATGTTGGCAAAACACCTTTACACATAAAAAAAAACTCAGCCCACTTTAAAGCCAGTATAGGAAACCTCGCACTTCAACATACTGACATAATGGTCAGTTTTGATGTCTCCCTCTTTATTCACTAATGTTCCACTCAAAAATATCTTAGACCGTCTTCCAAGCCATATTTCTTCCCAATGTCTCAGCCCTGTTTCAGTTCCCCAGGAACTCAGGCTATTTCATTTAGCAAGGGAAATTCTACAAAGAGAGAGAGAGAGAGAGAGAGAACAGCCATGGGTTCTCCAATTTCTCCATCCTTGGCCAACATCTTCATTCAAACCTTTAAAGAAAAAGCCTTAAACTCTGCACCATATAAACCTGTCATCTGGCTATGCTACATAGATGATGCATTCTCCATTTGGCCACATGGCCTGCATATGTTCAACATTTTCTTAACACATCTAAACAACAACAGTTTAGATGTGTTTTCTAAACTGTTGTTGATTCCTCAACAGTCTCCCATGACATGCTGATTACACAACAGCCTGATGTGTAAACCCACACAAAAAGGTAAATGCATTCGCCAGTAGTCACCCCCCCCCCCTCCCAACAATGTGGAATTATAAATACCCTATATAACAGTGCAAAATTAATTAGTTCTGATAACAGTGCCCTAACTACTGACTACTTGACCATTCTCAACACTTTCTCAGCCAATAGTATAACTCCCAAAAAATATTAGACTCTGTAATAATAACTGCAATACCCCTCCCCGTTTCAGAGCAGAGATTACTCAAATCTATCACCATTCCACATATCCAGGGCACATCCAAAACAATGACAAAAATCATAAGGAAGTACAATCTGACAACCACTTACAGACCACTTAGAAAATTAGCATCCCTTATCCACTCCACGAAAGACTAGCCACATTCCCTAGACCTACCAGGTGTCTATTAGGCCACTTGTAGTTGAAAACTGTCCTACTAGAGCCTATATGGCTGAGCCAAAGAGGGTCTAGTAAGACAGCCAATATCAAAATTTCTGAACATTCAGTTCCATCACTATAGCCACTCTGGACTTGCTGACCATGCTTTGGACACCCACCACAAGATAAGCTGGAAGAAGGCCACTCTATTATACTACAGCAAATACAAATATGAAAGGAGGTTCCTCAACAAATTTGGGTGCATGAGACTGCCCAAATTTGGGAAGCATTAATCCTCAGATCTTCAACCCAACAGCTAAAACTACCCAATTTAGCCCACTAGGGGGTTTTAAGACTCTACGACCCCACTTTAGTTATCGTGCACATATTTTTTTTTGTGATCCTTGATGATGGCAATGTAACGTTACCGAAATATAGGAAGTATTCATTCAAGTTTTTATAATTAATATTTTAGCACACTTTGTTATTTTCAAAAATAACAATACTTATGAGTAACCAATGCATAAACCTAGCCAGGACTTTTAAATAAAATTAACCCTTACATGTCAGCCAACTTCTGGTATCCATGAAATCGTACTTAATTACCTGATCCTTTAATTATTTATCAGAACTGGACATTCAGATAACTGAGAGATCAGATAAACAGTAGGTTACTGTAAACTGAATAACAGCTAATAATTAGGCATGAAAGTCAACAATAAAAAGAAAGACAATGAAAATATGCAGGACCACTGAAACCATCAACTGCATCCTGAATGGAGAAGGTATAGAAGAAGTAAAACATTTCAGCTGAGTAGGTACAATTTGCAGTGAACATAGCAAATTAAATATGGAAATAGACAACAAAATTAGCAAAGCTCGCATAGTAGAGAATCAAATAGATAAATTTATATGGAGTAAGAGAAAAATTCATCAAAACACTAAAGTGATTCTATACAGGGTGGTCCATAAGTCATGGAACATTCTATAGAAAGGGCCCGTCTCTTTGAAGCCAAAATGGAAGCCATTCATGTGATGTGGATTTTCATAATTAATGAAAAAAAAAATCTGGCAAAGGTAAAAAACTTATGCAGTTGTTTCACAAAGATGGATCCTATCTATCACATGTTCCATGACTTATAGGCCACCATGTATAATACGGTGTTCAAAGCAATCTAAGTTTGTGGGTCTGAGAGCCAGATTAGGAAAGAAAGACTTCATCAAAGACTGGAGACCACAGTTATAAGAGTTAAAAAAAAATATATATATATACAGTAAAACCCCGTTTTTACGTTCCCGCAATTTACATTTTCCTGCCATTTACGCCATTTTCTGTTGGTCCCGTCTTAAGGCCTATTCACACGATGTATTGTTTTCCCGCCATTAACAACTTGATGTGGACGTTATTTCCCGTGATTTGAGTTTTTTTTCTCGGTGGCAATACCGATTTTCGAATCGATTTCAGCGGAAATCTGCGCATTTCTGTTCTCAGGTGGCGTTGCTTTCGGTTGTAGTTTCATTTCTGCCATCACGATGATTTGTGCGCATGCAGCAGTACTGTAGTGATGAGTGATACCGTGATTTTTCAATCACAGTACGAATTGATATTGCAGAATTTCTGCAACGTAATTTAGCGTGTGAAAGTTGCTTTCAAGTTGCAGTGGTAGATTATCCATGTTAGTAACATGGAGAAAAAAGACAGAAAATGTATTCGTTAGAAGAAAAGATGGCAATTCTGTGACGTGTAAATTGGCATGCCAGAACACGTGTGCATTTAGCATAAGATCTTGGACTCACCATGTCCACTTTGAATACAATAGCAAAAAAACAAGTAAAGCATTGAACTCAATGCAAAGCAATCTGGTGCTAAGTCAAAAAAAAAAAAAAAAACGAAAAGCAAAAAAATCAACAATTAAAGATTTTTTTAAATAGATAAATGTAAGTACATTGTAAATTCATTTATTTTCAGTTATTAAATTTTGTAATCTAGTATGTAGACTCACATACTAGCAGTAAGTCATCTTTTAGCCTTTTTTAAATGATTTTTTACATTTCCTGCTATTTGCACTTTTTTCCATCAGTCCCCTGAAAAGTGTAAAAAAGGGGGGTTTCTTCTGTTCACTCCTATATACAGTAGAACCCCCCTTTTTTACACTTTTCAGGGGAATTAATTTTGCCAATAATTGGCTTTAATGGCAAAACGACATGAAAATATTATGAAAAGTGAGAATATTAGGAAGGCACCTGACATTGTTATCATTCAAGTATGTGTGAGCAGATCTAATCTAAGGTGCAGGGGCACTTAAACAGAATGGCAGAAGAAAAGCTAGCAAAACAAGTGTCTTTTGCAAGATGCCAGTAAAAAGATGAGGAAGACCACAATCTAGGTCGAAGATTTTTTTTGGTCTTCTAAGAAGTGTCTTAGAAGACCAAAATAAAATATATGATGATATTGGAGTTCTGATAGATTTTTGAGGAAAATTGTTAATAGGGAGTTGTTAATGGTATAAATTTTTCATAGTATTATTTTAATATTGTGTACATCTACAGAGGATACATATCAGGAATTTGATGATGTCCTTATTGCATTACTTAATTTAATACAAAAGATTTAATGGAGAGAAAGATACTGAGGAAAGAAGAATTAAAGTTTTTCAAACTTATTCAAAAATCAAAGATACTGAATTAATCCCAAAATGACTTGATATAACATCATATAAACAGTGGTATAACATCATGCCCACTGTTTATCAACATCCTTTTACAGGGTATCCTTTAACTCTTAAAACAAAAATTTAATTAAATTTATAGAATTTGTCATATAGTCAGGATTTGATTTCCAAGGAAAATATTATCGAGCAGCAGAAGGAACAGCTGTGAGCAGTGTTATCTTACTGAATCTGACTAACATTCATAATAATTCATTTTGAACAACAGGTTTTTACTACATTTTCTCAGCCTGTATTTGGTGTTGTCATTCTCAGACCTCCATTTTGTTCATGAAAAACAGCAACTTTTATCTGTACATTAAATTTACCTTAGAACTTGAAAATGTTAATGCCTTATCACTTATGATATGGCATTCATCTCATCTCCAAGATGAATCTGAGGTTTTTTGCCTACAGAAAATTTACCTCCACTAGAAGATATTACCATGTAGACACCTGTCATCATCTAGTTAAAGGTTTAGTCAATAAAACCCTTGCAACTGAGCCTGGGTAATATATGTGCTGATGAGGATATATTAACACAATTTCATCAATTATGGAATGTCTCTATTTATCACGTAATTGCACGTTGATATATATATATATATATATATATATATATATATATATAGATAGATGTGAAGAGTCCACTGCAACTGACATTATAGTTAGAAACCATTAGAATAGCTTTCATTGTGTAGAATTTATGGAGGCAAAACAATCAAGTTGGAGTAATTACTTATAATTAAGCAAATAACACTCGACGTTTCATTCTGCTTCCAGAAATTCCACACAATGAATGCTGACCACTATGTAACCTTGAAAAAAAGTATTAGAATAGCATGGATATGATGCAAAAATTATTTGATATAATGTAAATAACTATTTGGGAACACTGATCAAGTATAAACGGATAAGTATTTTAATACCGACTAGTTTCACCAAACTTAAGCTGTTGGCATCGTCAGGGTACAAGCACTGAGGTTAAAACATATCACAAAATAGATCTTAACTGTAAATTCTAAAAATTATAGTTACAAACTAAAATAGCATTTAACGTGAATAATACACGTATCGCATGTACATGATTTACTAGATGTTGCTAAGGAACATTCTATAGTTAGCATTAAAGTTCATTTCTTGTGTGTTCAGAGATCTAATTAGGGTTTTCCATATCTCTAGTTCCTGTTAAGATTATCTGTACTGCGTGCAACTATGGCTGCTTCTTTAAACATTCGAGAGCGGTAGTCTTCCTCTATGTAAGGGGTACAACTTTTGTCCCACTCAATGATATGGTTTGTTGTGGAGAAATGTGATGACAGGCCTGATGTGTTCCTTCTGCGTAATCTCTGAGCAGCCACAAAGAGAACAAGAAGACACTCAATATATTACAACAATCGCCATTCCGTATGTGAGCAGTATTTTTAACAAGCTCGCTAATCTCCTCAAACTACACAGAATAAGAGTGACATTCAAACCTATAGAAACAATTCGTAAACTACTATGATCTCCAAAAGATACCATCCTTTCTATAAGTATGCTGGAGTCTATAATATCTCATGCTCGTGTGGTTCAAGTTACATCGGGCAGACTTCGAGAAGCCTTGAGATTAGGCAGAAGGAACACATTGGTTATGTTAAAAATAACAGACAAGACATATCAAGCCTGTCATCACATTTCTCCACAACAAATCATATCATTGAGTGGGACAAAAGTTGTACCACTTACATAGAGGAAGACTACCGCTCTCGAATGTTTAAAGAAGCAGCCACAGTTGCACGCACTACAGATAACCTTAACCGGAACCAAAGTTTAATACTTCCAGAGATATGGAAAACCCTAATTAGATATCTGAACACACAAGAAATGAACTTTAATGCTAACTACAGAACGTTCCTTAGCAACAACTAGTAAATCATGTACACGTGATACGTGTATTATTCATGTTCAATGCTATTTTAGTTTGTAACTATAATTTTTAGAATTTACAGTTAAGATCTATTTTGTGATATGTTTTAACCTCAGTGCTTGTACCTTGACGATGCCAACAGCTTAAGTTTGGTGAAATTAGTCGGTATTAAAATACTTATCCGTTTACACTTGATCAATGTTCCCAAATAGTTATTTACATTAGTTCTGTGATCAAGAAAATACACGCTCATTATTATTTGATATATTTTTCATTCATATGGTTCTTCTGGTTAAATGGCTATAAATTATCCCCACTGACAGAACACTAAACACTTATCTGCCTAAATAGTTCGAAACAACTATTCTATGATAAAAATATTTCTCAAAAAGCCACTCAATATTTGTTTAAAAAATTCCAAGTTTTTACCTCTTCCTCTCTAGTTCTGAAACTTCTCTGTTTTTCTTCTGATTCAAAAGTACATCCTTGGTCTCTTTCTAATATTCATGTAGCCTCAACTGCTATGGTCAAAGTGACATTCAGCTGAGGCACACAATGAAATGGCACACATATGAAATGCGATTCATTTCTGTCAACTTGATATGTCTCGATTAGGTGAACTATGGCATTAATACAAATTATTATATTTACTGGCAGGACATGACACTTCATCACAATTCTTTATTTTTATTTTTTTTAAATTTAAGTCCTTTTCAATTCTAATATCCAATCTTATTCAAAGAATCCTATGAATAATCCTGATAATTTCATATCAGTCCTCCATATTACAACTTCCTGTGGTATTATAGATAACTCTTATTGTCCAATTCCCTTTTTGATGTCTGCCACATCATTCTACTTGAAATTGCTGGCCATTCAAGAAGATAATCTTAATGTTTAGTATTAAATATCATAGTTACTCCTTTTTCCTGATTATTCTGCCTTAATATAACATCTTATATTCATTCTTTAAAAGAATCATGCCTGGTTTTCTTTCTTGTTTCAATAACACCATTTATGTCAATGTAGTACTTTTCTCCCATTGGCACTTCTTACAATGGTGCTTATCTTAAGCTCTGCTGATGATGAGTTAGAATGCTACAGTAGCTGAGTTTTTCTTATTCACCCTAATTCCCTGGAGGGAAAAAATCTGGGGGAAGGGTGGAGAAAACCCCAGTCTGCATGAAATCCCACTGTCATACAATCATTTTGTTTTGGTGTAAGCCTATAAGAATACAATTTAGGTGGCTAAATCTGAAATTTCCAGTCAATCTTCATGTACACAATGAGAAATTGACATTACATTTCATCAGAAACCCTAGTCAGTTCTCCACATTCCTTAAGAAGGCTATGCTGAGATCTCCTAGCAGTTATGTACTTTTACCTTTAAGTGACTAACAAAATATCCACAACAGAATATAAACAATGGTAAATAGCCTGTTATTTATTATTATTTTTTTTTGGGCGCATTTCCTTTTAATATATAACTACTTGGTGATTTCATATTTTGCATCTTCTTTCAGATTCACTATTTCTTTCTTGTTCGATTCTTTCTAAAAAAAAAAAAAGCGTACAATTACAGAATACACTAAAGGGCACAAAAAAAAAGCAGGCCAAAATATTTTATGCATTATGATTCAGTTACATATTGTTCACTAGTTAACCATCCCATAAGCAGCAACACCATGGCAATGAGTAATGGGTGCATACATCTTTCAGTGAACTGTTTTGTCATGACATCAGTGCTTTTGGAGATATAAATTAATATAAAACTTATATATTTAATGAGGAGGAAGTTAGTAGCATAAAGCAAGTGTCAAAGGATAATCATGCAGCAGTATGTGGAGATTTGCTCAATAGAGATATGGTGAGTAACAGGGTACATAAAATATGTCATAACATCTTTGAGACATTGAGAACGTGGAGACAAACAGATAGGTGGCATGGAAGGAAGGAAAAGGCATCAGAATTAATGGTAGTTGTGGGTTCAAATGATTTTCATGGTGGAAAAAAAGGATCGTAGATAGGGTTTAAGGAAGCAGTAGGAGGTAATGGATAACAGTGTTATTGGGAAAGTAGTTCATATGTTGAGATATGAAATGAAAAGGAAAGATAGCTGAATTATACAATGCAAAGGATGTTCAGTTTGTGAATATATGGAGTGAATTTAAAGGGAAGTTGCATGGTTTAAGACTGATGGATTGCATTTGATTGGTTTTTTCTGTTGGACATTTGGGAAAACCATCGCATGCTGAGAGTACACAGAGCCAAGACAGAGTTAGTTCAGAATGAGATTCTCGATTGTGAAACAGATTGTAAAAGGACAGAAAGAAGATGAATATCATCATCATCATCAAATTCCTGCCATGTACTCTCAACGGGTGTACAGGATATGATAGTACTACATGAAAAAAAATTACATCATTACTAACTTCCTATCTACAAATTTCCTCCAAATTAGTCTGTTACTTGTCAAGACTCCAACATTATCAGATCTTGCATTATAATCGCCTAAGGCACTTTGTACCATATCGATCCACCTATATCTTGGTCTTCCTCTGGGTCGTTTTCCTGCCAACCTGGCAGAGAACACTTGTTTTGCTAATCTTTCTTCACCCATTCTGTTTAAGTGACCATACCACTGAGATTAGCTCTGCTAACGCATTATTGGATACTGACAATGTCAAGTTCTTTCCTAATATCCTCGTTTTTAATATGATGTTGCCATTGATGCCATCTGTTTACGCCTCTACTCTTTCTCAGGACTCTCATATTTGCGGTCTCTAGTCTTTGGTCAAGTGTTTTACTTCTGACCCAGCTCTCAGATCCATAAGTTAAAACTGGTTTGAACACTGTCTTGTATACAGCTAATTTAGTGTTCTGACAAATTTCTCTCTTATTCCATATGAATTTATTCAATTGACTTCCCACCATACCAGATTTGCTGATTCTCTTGTCTATTTCCATATTTAATTTACCATCTTCACTAAAAATCGTGCCTAAGTAACTGAAATGTTTTACTTGTTCTACAGGTTCTCCATTCACAACACAGTTGACATTTTCAATGATTCTGCCTATTTTCATTGTCTTTGTCTTTTTATTGCTGACCTTCATACCATATCTATTACAACAGTTATTCAATTTAGTCAGAGAATCTTGCAGACTTGTAGAGGATTTCTTTAGAAATATAACATCATCTGCATAAAGCAAAGAGCTGACATTAACATCTCCAATTTTGATATCATGTTTAATACCACTTTCCTTCGTAATGTGATCCATATAGATAATGAATAACAGAGGGGATAGTGTACATCCTTGTCTCACACCAGATTTAACATTAAACCATCTTCCTGTACTTCCTTCAATTCTAACTGCTGACTTACAACTCAAATAAAGACTAAGTATTGCTTGATATAATGCCCCACTGACACCATATAACTGTAGCGTACCATATCCCACCAACATGGCATGGTGGTGTTGGTTGGATAGCCTTAAAGAGAGTGGAATTGTTATGTTTATGTATAATGTAAGTAGTATCAGAAATAAGAGAGCTGAGTTTGTCCCATTGATGGAGTCAGTATGCCCAATTAGTGAAACTTGGTTGTTTGAGGATGATGTACAGTCAAATACAGAAATAAAAGGATATAGAATTTTAAGAAGGATAGGAAGGGAAAACAGGAGTGGGAGGGGTTAAGGTTGCTGAGAAATTGCGTTCACTAAGAGTGGAAGCTGAAAATGGTAGTACGTGTTTAGATTTTGAATCACTTTAGCGTGAAGTTGAAATTAAGAGTCCCGGAAATTTAGAGGGCACTAAATGTGAAATGTGTGGATGGAAAGTAGAGACAATGTATGCGAAAAAGGAGAATGAATATGTTGAATTTCTATGGATAACTATCTTAAACAGCATCTGATATAAGCAACTCAAAGTTTTAGAGTGTTTGATTTCATGATATTAATTATTAATAAGGTCATTAATAAGGTTATTAACATTGCCACCAGATGGTGAGAGCGATCCCAAGGAGTTTTCCCAAATTTCCCAAACCAGTACTTCACCATCTGGTGAAGTACTGATTTGGGAAAAAGAAAGTTACTGTCGAGAAGAGATATATGTGTAATTTTACAGTGGTGATTATGATGAGCTGTGAAGAAACAGTGGGAACAAAGCATGGAAATTAATTAGGAAGAATCTGATACAAGCATTGTGTTAAGTGGATAAATACAATAGTAGTGAAATGGATAAAGAGTGAAATAATGCAAGCAGTGTGAAAAAAGATGGTCCAAAGATAATACAAAGATTCTTGTACTATGTGTTAAATGAAAGGAAGAATAATTATGGAAGAGAGTGATAATAGTATAGTTATATAACAGCGATGCAGTGGCAAGATATATAGTGACGTTATTTAATGAGCATTTTATCAGTGAAATCATACTACCATAAATAATGCTGTGTAATAAGTAGAAGGGAAACAATTAACAAGTGTGTGTGTGGGGGGGGGGGGCGGATTAGAGGTGAAAGAATCAGATGTATTAAGTATTGATTAACTCCAAGTTAATAAGGCTGTGGGAATAGACAACATATCACCATGTATTTTTAAGCAATGTGCAAAACAGTTAGTTATGCCCTTGTTTGATGAAAGTCATACAGCAGAAAATGTTCCTAATGATTGGAAAGATGGTAAAGAGCATGGTTCTAGGATAGAAATTGTTCAATAACCACTCTGTATATATGGAGTGGTAGTCAAGGTATTGGAGAGGTTGGCTAGGAAAAGAATACAGAATTACACATATGGCCATTAGATTTATTACGGTCAGCATAGGTTTGTAAAGGGTTGTTTTGTTTTAGAAATATATCTGCACTTTATGATGATGATGATGAATGGATTAATTGTGTATTGAATGAATTAGAAAGATTCATACAAATCTAATGATATTCTTGGACTTTGCAAAGGCATTTGATAATTATCTTATGATAGGTTGGTGTACAAAATCAGAGGATTTAATGGATAATAGATTGGCTAGATAGTTGGAGACCAGCTCTCTGAATGATACCAGCACTTGTGTATGATGAAGTGGTATCTCAGAAAAGGAGGGTAACCAGTGGTAAGCCACTAGGCCCTGTTGTTTAATTTGTATGTTGATGGTATTTTATGAGCAATGAATGAGGATCTTCAGCAGTTTGTTGATGATACAAAGTTAGAGAGAATTTATGAGGAAGAGCTTGCTGATGTTAATTTTGTTAATTTGCTGAAATTAATTCATATGAATACTTTTTTTCCTTAGACAAATGAGTGGGATTGTAGTTTTCTTACAGATAAGTGAGCTTTGGAGTATGGAGATAAAAGGCTGTGTACTGTATTGGTGGAGGTGTGCTTCAGGAAGTCAATGAGATTCAAGATCAGGGAGTGATGAGAGACAGTGGACTGAAGTTTAGAAAGCACGGTGTAAACATTGCAGAGACTGCACATTGCATTGCTACTATGATTAGATATATGTTGACAAGTGGGGAAAGGAGGAAGTTGTGCTGCCATATAAAGCACTGGTTAGACCAAACATGGACTAATCTGCTCTGATTTGGTCATCTAGTTTTCAAAGTGATGTGGAAACATCAGAGAAGGTCCAGAGAAAAGCAACCAAGGAATTATTAGAACACTGGAATGTTAGTTGTAGAGAGGGGGTTAAAGGAGTGTAAATTACAGTTTGATAAATAGGCGATACGATATGGATGTTTAAGTTAGTGAAAGAATTTTACTGCATTAATACAAAGAGAATTATAAAAAGAATTATATGGAAGATGAGAGAGAGAATAAGCAAGAAGCAATCCCAGGATACTGTGTATTGTGGTGAAGAGAAGTGTGAGGGACAGATTTTTTTTTTTACATGGAAGATTGTGTGGGTGAATTAAACACATTATCAGAAAGCACTGTGAATGCTGGAAGTATCAAACAAGCCTAATATTCAATTATTCAATAATTCAAGCTTAAAGTTCAATAGGATAAACATTTGGATGAGTGGCCATCCTACATTGAATATGCCAAATATGTCATAATGATAATAATATTTATGTATGGTTATTATGGGACAGGTTTGCATCATATGCTCCACTGAATGAGACAAAAAAATAATTTTTGATAAGTGAGAATACTAATGTACAAAATTCAGGACATGATAGTTATACAAAACTGAAAACCTTACCTTTAACAGCCTGTGCAAATTTTTCATCTGTTTGAAGAATATTTCCTTTAATTAATTCTAATGGCCCTGGTCGATGTGAGATTCTGTCATTCAAATCATCAGCTAGTTTTGCTTTCTTTAACTGACGCTGTTTATCTTGAAGACTTGGATCAACAGTTGTATCTACAAATTGAATCAAATTATGGTATCGAATTCCAACAAACATTCAGCAAGTGAGAAACTAAAATTACAATAATCTATGAAAGGAAAAAGTAAGATAATCTACATATATGCAAGCAAACAGAGCCAGACAGTAAATAGTTATTTTGTAGCCAAACTACTTTTGTAACATACACAGCTTCTGCTTAACCTTCAATTTAAAAAGTTGTAGCTTTGAGATTTTCAATAACTTTTCCATAAGCAAGCAAAGGTTGCTTCACTGTAAAGCAATTCAGCTACTACAAAATGGTTAAGGTTTACTTAAGTGAAGTGAAATTTATAAAATGCACTATTGGCATCTACTATAAATTTAATACAGATTTTCTGTAGATTTAATAATATCTTAATGCATGTAGAACAGCTATTTTTTTTGCGACCCAGATTGATTCTCCAAATATTGTGCTCTTAATGATGATCTATTCGAAAAACTTTCATTGCTTAAGGGAAACAAAGAGCTTACAGAAAATAAACAATTAACACATTTCACTTGTTTGTGTATGTGATTTTAAGACAGAACAGTTTACATTTCAATTTAATTGCTTCTGTAGCATTCATTTTAACATGCTTCAAATTTTTCAATACAGCTACAGTCTGGAAAACTATAAATGCATTACATTTCATATGGTTATTACATATTTCATCGCTCAGTGTGCAACCAACCCTGCTTATTAGAGGCCTGGGGTGGTTTTATAAAAACGTTCCAGGCTTTGTTTCCAGAGCGGAGTTTTGTGATCAGCTAATCACTAGCCCATCCACACTAACAAATTTACATATTTCTTTATAGGCGTTGTTAAAGTGTTTGGTGTTGTTAATACCATTAAAAAAAGGGGCATGAATAACTGTCAACACCTAAGCTTATCTGTTAGATTTTGCAAAGGTGTATCATCCAGGTGGTGATTTTACAGTGGCTGATGTTACAGATACTACAGAGATGTATATCAACATTGAGGTAGATGAACACAATGCGTTTACCATATTAAAAAAATATGAATGTGAACACAGCAGTAGGAATGGATGGCACATCAGCCCATGTACTAAGTCAATGAGCAAGAGAATTGGCATTGTCTCTGATAAAGTTGTTCAATTTAAATCTCATCTCTGGCAGGATTCCAAAGGAGTGGAAAGAGGTTAAGATAGTACCATTGTATAAACGTGGCTCCAAGACAAAGATAGCAATGATTTTCAGGTTTGATAATGATAGTCAATTTAATGTTGCAAAATGTAAGGTTATGCACTTTGGGTTGAAAAGGTTGCATGTTATCATATGGATAGTATTGGTTTGCAAGAAATTGATGAGGTACTTGGGAATAATGGTGGACAAAGAGCTAAAGTTCAGAGGATATTTTCAAAAGTTGGTAAAACAGCTCAATGAATTACTTGGATGTTGAAAAACACAATAACACAATAATAAGGAAGTTATTATCCCTCTTGATAAACTATGATTTGTCCACATCCTGACCACTATGCACAGATTTGGTCACCTGGGTTTCTTGTGGACAAGGAGATACCTGAAAAGATTGAGACGAGTGACCAAGATGATGACAGGTCTGTGGAATACTCCTTGCAAGGATAGGCTGAAGGTTTGTGGGTTACAAAGTTCGGTTGATAAGTGGAAAAGAGGGAACTTGATAAAAACTTTTAAGATATTAAAGAAGTTTAATAAAATTGATGCAAGTGAAATTTTTCAATATATGACAAATAGAGAACTAGGGACTATCTGTGGAAGTTGAGTAAAAGTGTGGTTTGTAGGAGTGTGCAGACCAGATTTTTTTTTATGGAGAGTAGTGAGTGAGTGGAATGGATTGCTAGAATTAGTTGCGATTTCACTGATGGTGTGGATTCAAGGAGAGGAATGATAGAATTTGTGTGTATGATGGTTGATTTGGATCGATCTCCCACGATGAGTCTCCAAACTATGGAGATGCTGTAAATAATAATATATAAAAGAATATATGATACAAGAACATATGATATATATATATCAGTTACATTTAGTCTATACTTGATATTACTGTGTTGTCCTAACCATTTGTCTCTAATCACCTTTGATTTAAATTTTATAATTATGGGCATTACTTCGTTTTTCTGCCCAATAGGAACAAGATGCATAGACTCGATATCATCTTCATTATGGCTAACTTTAATTTTACATGCAAATCTTCTTTAATGCTTTATGTGCTTTTTCACATGACAAATGAAAAACACCAACAATTTTAAAGTTTGAATTTACTGCCTGTTGATTCAATTTATCCACAAATTCCTGAGTTTTTTTAAGTTCTCTACATAGCTCCAAATTTGCATGTTTCTAGTTCGGCATTTTTAGCTTTCAGTTCATTAATTCCTGAAGTCAGGCCAACAATGATAGGCAGAAAATCATCTATTTTATTTGAAGTATACTCTACCAAACTTCTTCAGTCATTAAGATTTTTTTTTTTTTAGAAAAAAAGATCTTTAACTATTTTTTTTTTAAGTTAAAATTATTAGGCTGAAAATGATATGTATATTAAATAATTTATACTACAACCTATTTAACACAATTGAGTATAACAATTTCCCAAACTTTTGGGATGGTAAGGCAGTCATTATGATTAAGGTTTGGTTGATGAAGTAAAGGCTTCAGTACTTTCTGTGAATAGCTGTTCATATCTGTATATAGATCTGTGCGATAGCTTTGTGTTTTCCCATTGATCGATCTTACTGTTTGTATTTTCAATTCCATGATGTGCCAGGCCAGATTTGTGTGGTCTGATGAGCCAGATGTGGTCTTAATGTTAAGAAATACATTTTATTTACTGATCTTCCCATTTGCATGTAGTATGACAGATTGCATGAACATGGAAGTTAGTATACTGCAGATAGCATGACTATTAAGAGTTTGTCTTTTGGAGAGGGTAACAGAATGCAAATTTGGTTATTGGATTTGAAGGTAGCAATAAGTGGATATTGCACAGGTCTTGTTATACAAGAAAGTCTTATTCCTAAACTTCTACAGCACAGAAGAGCAATCTTCTGTGCTATAAGAAAGCTACAACTGAAACAGGGTAAGCTAAATGCTAGAATCTCATTTTTTAAAAAATGCAGACAGGTGAAACTAATACCAATCTTCACTAAGATAAAATAAGTTCACCAGATGCTCAATAAAAAGTATATTGAAGCCAACCATTCTTTATTGCTTAACCAACTATGAGTTTCAAAAAAGGAATTAGTTTTAAATATTATAAAAACATCAGAAATGGAAAATCTGTCAACTACTTTAAATCCCTACTAACTAAATGTTATTGATATTTCAAAAAATGCAGGTACAAGAGCCCTTTAAAATAGTACCATAAATCTAAATAAGAAATATGCAATGCTACTGGGAGGACTGCAGAAAAATACAACCATATTACCTGCAGACAGGTGGGCAGTTAATCTATCTAGCTGTCTGCTAACAGAAGATGATAATTGTTGGAAGTTTTTTCACTTGGGTTATCCTATAAATTAAAGATACCAAGAATTTATATACTTGGTCTAATCCTTTATCCAAGTGTAAGCAAACAAAGTTTGCACATGAAGTAACTTCATGATAGAGCAATTCGTATATAGAGGCCAATGAGATAACATTAATTGCTTTAGTATTCTATAATGCAATGCACATATCCTTATAGATATGGATAATGTTATGTATTATGGGAAGGGCCACTACCCAGACCAGTTTCAACATTTCTTGAGGTCTCATCAGTTGGAGCCAGACCCAGAGGAGATACTAAGGTTTAAGTAATGCAGAAGTCCTATTTTCATATACAAGTTGCCAAAAGGTGTCACACCTTATAATTTAATTATTCTGGATTAGAGAAAGTTGTTGGAAGTTTTTTCACTTAGTTATACTATAAATTAAAGATACCAAGAAATTATATACTTGGTTTAATCCTTCCCATAATGCAGAGCATTATACATACCCACAAGGATATGTGCTTTTATGGGATACCAAGGCAAGTGATGTGAAGTCATCAGCGTCTTTATATGAGTTGCCCCAGTCCTGAAAATACTTAAGGTGCAAACTTCGTTTGCTTACACTTGGATAAAAAATTAAACCAAGTATATAATTTCTTCATATCTTTAATTTATAGAAGATGATAGTTACCTGTTAGTGGAAAATCAAATAGATTAACTGCCCACCTGTCTGCAGGTAACATAGTTGTATTTTTCTGCAATTCTTCCAGTAGCATTGCATATTTCTTATTAAGATTTATGGTACTTTCTCATAGTTCAACATGCTGGGGGCAATAAGTCTGTCATTTCACTCAAACAAATTCCCTACCTTCATGCACAACATTAAAAAGAATATCAGTCACCTTTCCAGTGATCAAGCTAAGAGCCTTCATTTTGAGGTCACCAAAGTCATTTATGATGTGAAATGTCCAGAAACGAATTGAAATGAAAGCCCTGAAGTCTCTAAAATGCAATAAAAACATAATCAAAAAGGGAACAACACCATTGTAGTGTACGAGACTCTAAATCCTACAAATGGAAAATGAAACTATTACTACAATTAAATGTTGGATATTTAAGATCCAACATTATTTCATAGTCAAATGTATGTAGAAACTTTGAAAGTTTCAAAATTTTCACCAGAGAGAGCTTATGAGAATACAATCCTCAGCATCAGAGTTCACTTAGCTTGCACAACCTGAGAGACATGAGTATTGCCCAAGTGTCCATATATTCGGCTTTTATTAGTGTATTTTGCTCAGGTTTCCTAGAATGACAGCTGTTTCAAACTAGTTGTTCTCTTCAGAGAACAAGCAGAAACCTTAAGAGAGCAAGAACTCTCATTCAATACTAAAGAAATGTGATGTCAGAGAGTTGTATTTTTCATAAGTGAACCCTCGGCCAGTGCATAACAGTATTTATCAAAAGAAAGTCATACAGCTACATGTTGGTGAAATGAAGCCAAATGGCTATTTCTTTTGATAATTACACCTTCAATATCAGAATGCATACTTTCAGACTGGTAAAGATCTTACCAAAATCCAATTTAATAAACTATTGGACAAAATGGCATCCATAAAATCCATAAATCAAGAAACTATTAAAAAAAACTCAGAACCTATCATACAAGATCTCTTCCCCTCCCCCAGAATATATGGATCACCAAAACTACGGAAAAATAATTGTCCAGTTAAGTCTATTGTGAATTCTACAGATAACCTCACCTACATACTTGAAATGTTTGACAAAATCTTGAAACTACAAAGTGTCAAGATTGTGTCAAACCTTCTCCATCCTCTTATTGGCAACTCAGCTTCTTCAATAAAAAAAAATAAAATAAATAAAATTTTAAAAAAATAAAAAAACTGTGCAGAATTTTTCACAAGGATATAAGAAATTAAACTGACAACTTCAGATATAATGGTGAGCTCTGACATCACATCCCAAAACAATGGACATTCTAGTCAAGTATTTCTAGCAGACATAATGAACCTATTTGAATTCACAATCACATCAGGATACTTCACAAGGAAATAACTACTATACCAACAAGTGGAAAGAACTGTGATGGGTTCAACACTATCAACTACCCTAGCACACTTTTATCTGGAACATTTGGAAAAAAAGAATCTTTGCTCTTGACCCAAAACCATCCATCTGGCTACAACACATAGATAACATTTTTGCAGTATGTTATCACATAGAACTAGAACTACATTCATTTTTACATAAAATCAACACCCATAACTCTGTCAATTTACAGAGAAAATTTCCACTCAAACCTGGAATAAGATGGACCACAGAACAACCAAATGGAACAAGATCACAAATTGATAATATTTTAATCAATGGAACGTGGGTAGGATCAAATCAAAATTGCAGAGCATACAATAGTATAGAAATAAACACTGATCACAAAATAGTAAGTGCACATACACTATCTACCAATAATGGTCTGGACATAGCAATTTACAATTGATACCAGCAGGTGAACCCTAATATCAGGTATATTCAACTTTGGTTTTGATCACTTCTTGCACTCTTTGAGGGAGGCTTTCTACCAATGTGGGGCAGACATCAGGTGGAATTTGTCTCCATTCCTCCATCAAAGCAACACTGAGTTCAACTAAAGATCGAGGATACGCTGCTCTGGACCTCAATCGCCATTCTAATTCATTCCACAGGTGTTCAATGGGGGTTGAGGTCAGGACTCTGCATAGGACAGGGCAGTTGTTTAACACTCATGATAGTAACATGGGTCCATTCCATAAAAACTCCACAGTGTAGGCAGCACCTCATTATCCAGAATATCAAGGTACTAAGCTGCCTTCATGGAACCACAGACAACGACTAGTGGTCCCACTCCAAACCAGCTAAATGCACCCTACACTATTACTCCTCCACCACTAAACTTTACTGTAGGTACTACACACTGTGATAACAAGCATTCACCAGGTTGCCTCCACACCCAGCCATCAGACTGGAAAAAAGTGAACTTTGATTCATCGCTCCAGAGTACCGTTTTCCACTGGTCAATTGCCCAGTTCACATGCTCTTTGCACCAGGTTAGACGAGCCACCTTGTTTGTTGTGATGTTCAGTGTATGTGCCACTGCTCTTCTGTGGAAACCCAGTAAATGGAGTTCTTTTCGTACAGTATTAGTGCTCTCTATGGTGTTACTGGCACTCTGAAACTCATCATCGATTCTCTGTGCCAATCATATGCAATTTCTGCATGTCACCCGTTTTAACACCCTCCTGTCCCTGTTAGTCATTTTTGGCAGTCCTGGGTGTATCCATACGTGCCATTGCCACTCAAGGACATGCCACTAATGTGACAATCCACAATGATACCTCCCTCGAAGTCACTGAGCTCATGTTATGTTGTCATACCATCTGTATTCAACTGCTATGATGAAATACTGCTTCCTACTATCCGTACACAGGTTTTTATGTTATTAACAAACCTGGAATGTTCTATAACTGCAAATAACAGGGCTGTCTGGATAATTATTGGTAGATAGTGCATGTTGTGTAGCCCTAAGGTAAGGTTGACAAGGCTTTCTCCACTTCACTGGAGAATAACAAGAAAATCAGTAGCCAAGACATTTGCAATGGACAATCTTGAAACTTGGAATGTTTTAGAACTTCAGGGTAATCAAGTTAAGAATGGAAAGCACTGCCACCAACAAAACTATGGATAAAATCTGAGGCAGGAGAGAAGCCCATTTATAAATTGAAATGAAAGTAAGAAGATCTCGGGTATTCCAGCATTGGTGGGAAAATCTGAAGAGAGAAAAACATCTATCTCAATATTGGCAAATGACCTGAAAGGAAACTATTGATCTAACTACACAAGATAACCCATTAGATGGCAGTTTTATAAGTCAAATTTGTGTTAGATGTGATCAAATGGCTAAAAATGTCAAATGTGACCACATATCTCCAAACATTTCCATGGCTTGGAAGGACAAAGTGGGATGCACACAAGCCATGGAAAGGATATGTGTAGTATTGGGCGAGATAAAATCTATTGAATATGAATTATATCTCTAATGAATATATCTGTATTGGTGGTAATTCGGTTGGTGAAGAATATAACTACTTTATTTTTCTCTAGATACTGCATCACTTAATCTACTGAGTCCCCCCCCCACCCTCCCATCATTATTGCTCACTGTCAGATTATCCTTGGTTTTTGTGTATTTTCATGCTTTGATAACAATAGAGCATAAACAAATATCACTTTAACATATCTGGAAATAGAACATAAATGTAAACAATGTAATATAAATATTTACAAGTGCTGCTTAACCATTATTGCTAATCTGAAGTCCTAAACTGTCACACATCAACAGATTATATTTTATCTAAGTCTATATTCTTTTTGAATATAGACTTAGTCTTCAAACCAGCAAAAAAGTCAGTAATCATTGCACATTTGTTTGTACCCTAACCAAAATATCAAAAAGAATGAAATGTGCAAAATGATGCATAGGAATTCAGTATGGTACGGCAATTTAGTATATATTACAGAAGTAGATAAATAAGTTAATAAAGTAAGAGAAAAATAGGTTGTGTAAAAGTCAATTACTTTGTTTCTTATAAGTATAAGTCATTATATGGATTAGCAGGATCGCTTAATTTCTGTTTCTCTTTAAGCTCATCTTAAAGAGAAACAGAAATAATAAAAATAAAAACAATACAAACCTTCTAAGATATGCTGTTGAATTAATTCCTGTCTGTCTGGACGTCTCTGGATCTTATTCTTCAAGATATCACCTGTCTGATTACAAATAAATGTACTTTTCATCAAAAATTACCAAATTTAAAAAGCAAACTAATATTCATTTGCAATAACATATGAAGGTAAGTAAGTTATGCACTATTGTGGTACAACAGTTTCATTTTTTGCACACACAAAAAAAATACTTAAAAGATTTAGCTTAAATGTCTTTTAATTCTGCACTTCCAATGCCCTATTATGATTCAACAAATGCAAATATAACTCCAGGGAGTCCAAAGACTCATTGAGAGAGAGTGTGCCAACAGCATCGAACGATTAAACTCCTTCCAACTACTAACCATGCTCAAACTAGCTTAACTTTTTGCGAGCCATTAGTAGCAGAGGCTCTACCAATCGACCAACCTTTGCTGCAAAAGGGTGACTTCTTAGAACAGATTACCTTTCCCTTTCTATGAAAAATAATAATATACAATACTACTACTAATCTTACATTATTCAGAACAAGAAATTTATATGCTATCCACGATTTTTTTAGAATTTTGAGTTTAATGCAATGATACCTCACTGATCCAAAAACTTTCTGAAACTACATTTTCATATTGCTCCTATAGTAATAGCAATGATAGAAAGAGCAAAGCTTATTTGGTGATGGAGATATCCCCTTACCAACCAAAGGTAAATTTACATTTCATGTAAAATTACATATAACATACAAAGACGTCTGTGACATGTCTTTTGTTTATTGCACCAAAATTGATTTTGAATTTTGGTTTCACATATAAATACAACCGAATATAGACGCTAGACAATCTTGTGCCTATTTCCTTTCAGCCGAGACAAGTTGCCAACGGCGTGCATTGGCTATTTCATTTGCGTTTGCACAAATTCATCATTATTTTTCAAATAATAATGAATTTGGTCCAGCAAATCACCCTCGCTCAAAAAATTGGCAGAAAAATGACCGCTTTCTGATTTTTAATTGGTACGTTAAGGAGTTAAGATATAACATAAAATTTCAGATGCAATTTCAGAATGTAGGGAATGACAAGATATTTAGAGCCAAACTTGATGAGTAGAAATATACAATATGAGAAAGGATGAAAATGAAGCTCACTTATGTGAAATTTCGATATGTACATTGAGTAGTTAAAAATGATGTATAAATATAAAAAGTAAACAATGCAGATGATCAATGAAATGAACTACAGGCACATAATTAGGTTACATTGATTCTAAATCCTTGTTAAGATTCAAATCACTATATTGACAGTTTCCCCACAGATTTCTAATAATATCAGTTGGAAAGAGCAGAACAGAAAAAAGAAAGCATTCTGTAATGTCTGTTATCATTGCATTCTTACTTCATGTAATGTGTGCATTTTTGTATGTTAACTTTGAAAATATGAGATGCTCATCAAAAAATATGCTACATATATTAAATGCTTCGTTTTTCCTTATGTAATTTACACGTAAAGCAAGGTCAATATCCCCAATTTAATTAGTATCAATAATCATGCTCTTCTACATACTGGATTATAGATCAGGATCTCACCTAATCTTAAAAGGAAAACTGTATTAAATTATTAAAACAGTTACATCATGGCCCAAAGATATTACCAAAAAATTAAAACCTTATCATGTCAAACCACTACAGCTATATGGAGTCCCAAAAAATCCACAAACCCAATACCTCTGCTTAGTTTCACCTGTAAACTTGTCAAGCAAAATCACCTGCATACACAGGTGACTTCTCCTTTATTACAAATTCTGTTCGATTCATAACCTTTATAAAAAAAAAAGTAATCTTATTCTAGAAGATTCAAATCATGGGCAGCTTTGATATTACTTCATTGTTTACTTAAGTACCAATGAGAGAGACCTTTGATCTTATTAAACAACACTTCCCCTCTAACTTTACTGAATTATTCAGATTTGTCATTTATTCAGGTTAGTTTCAGTGGAGAGAAAAAATATACAAAAACAGACAGATTAACCTCTTCTCCCCCATCCCTGCTAATTTATTTCTATATGGAATTTCTAGTAAACTAAGCATTCAACACAGCTGCACATATGCTGATCATCTACAGCAGCAAACAAATTAATCTGAACAAGCCAAATTTTCAACAAGTTTGGGATTTTTGTTCCAGTTCATGATAATTTTGGTTTTGGTTTCAATTGACTGGGTTTTTTTTTTTATGTTGGACCCATATACGAGAGGTTGGCTGGTCAACCTATAGTACTTTAGTACCATATATGAATAGTGGGATGGGAAAGGAGAAACTTGTTGACATTCGATTTAAAAGCCTGTATATTGTATTCCTTGGGAAATACATCAGGGGAAAGACTGTTCCACAGTTCAGCAAGAGCACGGATGAAGGAGGAGGAAAAGAAACTTGTTCTGTGGGTTTCAAGGTGTACTGTGAAGAGATGTTGGGCAGTGGCAGTACATGTTCATGGGTTTAGTACAGAGTGGGGGAGTTATTGATGCTATTTCAGATGAGCATTTTCCTTGAAAATATTTATAGAATATACAAATTGCAGAGATTATATGTGAAAGTGGGGGGGGGGGGGGGTGAGTTGATAAGAGATGGATTGTTTATCAGTCTAATATTGCTCTCCTCTGTATTGAGTCAAGCATTTTGAGGGAGCTTTTAGGAGCCCCATTCCAAATGTGAGAACAGTATTCGATAGCTGGGCGGATTTGTCATTTGTATAAGGTTAACAGCTGTTTTGAAGTGAAGTAACGTTTGAGCAAAAGAGAAAGCCTAGTTTTTTGGAATCTGAGGATGCAATGGCTGTGATGTATTTATGCCAGGAGAGGCCTGATGTCAAGGTAATTCCGAGAACAGAGATTTCATCTTGTCTGGGAACTTGAGTGTTATCAAAAACAATACTGGGAGAAAACGGTTCTCTTTTGTGGGAAATAAGATAGAACTGGGTTTAACTAGCGATGAAGTTCACAAGGTTATCTGAGTCCCATCGGAGGATGTCTTGGAGGGCCGAATTAAGGGAAGTTGCAGTTGATGTTCTGTGGGTTGAAGTGAGCTGTGTAGGGTAAGGTTTATCAAAGGAAAGGGAATGCAATGTGCTGTCATCTGCAAAACTGTGTATTGGGTTGGAGGTCAACTGAAGTAGGTCATTGACGTACAGAAGGAAGAGAGTCGATGAGAGAACTGAATCTTGTGGGACCCCCAGCATTAGTTAGATGGTGGGAGGATAGAGAGCCATCTACCATCACACATAGTGTGCATCCAGACGAAAGCTGGTAATCCATCTGCAGAAGTCCTGAGACAGTCCAAATGATGAAAGTTTGCTTAATAAGCCTTTGTGCCGTACCCAGTCAAAGGCTTTAGAGATATCAAGTGCAACTACTTGGGATTCGCCAAATTTTTCCATGGCATATGTCCAGAGATGGGTGATATATGAGAGCAGGTCACCTGTTGATTGGCATCGATGGAATCCATACTGGTGGTCGCTTAATAGCTGGGTACCTTCAAAGTAAAGTAGGAGTTGAGAATTCATGGTTTTCTCCATCACTTTAGATAGGATTAAGGTGAGTGAGAAAGGGCGGTAGTTAGATGGCAGCGATTTGTCACCATTTTTTGGGAATGGGTTGAATATAGGCCAATTTCCAGGCTTTGGGATATATACCGGAATATATATCCCAAGATATATACTCCTTTCTGGCAAAAGGATACAGGGGACATTGTAGGGCAGTTGGAATGGCTGGGGGCATTTGCCATTGTCAGTTATGCGTGCATTGGAGGCAAAGTGTGAAGCCAGGAGATTGGCTTTTTCTGTGAGTGATGTTGCAATTGAGCCATCTGGGTATGATATGGGTGGGAGTAGTGTAGGACAAAAGTTGTGATCAATTGCTTTGGCAAGAGAACAAAAGACACGCTGCTGCTAGGATAGGCTGCAAGTTTCCTGCTTTTTGCCTGTTCAAATTCTGTTTTGGAATCATTGATAATTTTTTTGGATCTGTTTCGGGCTTCGGTATAGGCACTGAAGGAGGATGGAGTTCTTAATTTGAGCCAGTTGTGGTATGCCTGATTTTTCATTTGTACAGCCTTGGCACATCTTTTGGAGAACCAGGATTTGGATAGGGGACGGCAATTCAGAGAAGTGTGGGGAATATATATTTTCATGCCAGTGAGGATTACTTTGGATATGTTCGGTGCATATATTTGGATTGGAAGACTGCAAACAATAGTCCAACCATGGGAATGAAGCATAGTAGTCTCGGAAGCTGACCCATTTGGCACTGTTATAATGCCAAACAACTCTTGTACAGGTGTGACTGTGTAAGCGTTGTTGCATGGGACAGGAGATGAGCACTAGGTTGTGGTCAGAACTGCCCAGGGGGCTCACTACATTCACTGTATATTTGGAAGGATCATTGGTAAGGAAGAGATCTAGGGTATTTAGGGAGTGATTTGGGTAATCTGGTATTCTGGTCGGCTTGTGAACAATTTGTGTAAGGTCGTTGGTGATGGCAAATATTTCTGAGTCTTTGCCTGCAGGATCTGTACAACTGGAAGAGGAAAGCCAGTTGGTGTTATGGACATTAAAATCACCTAGGAGGATGATTTCACTATTGGGAGAGTGGGACTGGAGAAAATCAACTTTTGAGGAGAGGAAATTAAAGAGCTCGGAGTGGCTGGTGGTATTAGGAGAGTGATAGAGACAGCAGATGAATTTGACTGAGTGGGGGAGGGATATTTTTAACCAAAGGAGGTCAAAGTTGTGCGATTCTAGGTTAGGTGCTCTCTGGAGGGTATTTTAGAATGGATATATGCACACACACCACCCTTGGGTGGTGTGTGTGCATATATCCATTCTAAAAGGAGTAATAGTGTATAGTTTGGATGGTTGAAATGGATAGTGCTAGGGGAAGGTGAAATTTGAGTTTCTGTTAAGAAGACTAGGTGGGGTTTGGTTGACTGTAGATGATAGTGGACACTATTAAGGTTGGAGTTGAGACCACGGATGTTGGTGTAGTGAATAATCAAGGGTCTGTGGGGCAGGGCTTTGACCGCAAGGGTCTTGCACATTTCCTATGCAGTGCCTGCATACTGATCTCCTTGGTGGCTATTAGTGGCATCACTTGGTTTTTGCACTAGTTTGGTTTGATTGTAGTCTATGGTCCAGCTGTTGTCTCCATTTTGGCGTTTTTCTTCTAGCTGTCTTCAGAGTTGGTGTCTTTGTTCCCTTTGTGCAAAAGTTAAGTCAGGACTAGCACGTACACATGATTGGGGGCAACTGTCCTTTAGCTTGCTATTCATCACCATTATTAATTTGGATGTGTCACAGATCACTTTCATGAGACGTGGAAAGTTCGTTCTGTCCTTTCTTTTGTTTATGAGTCTGAAACAATGACGTTTGATGATATTCCTGATGATATTGCATTCACCCACTAGTTTACTAATGTCTTCTTTTAAAGATTTACCGTTTTCCTCTGGTAAGTTCAGAATAATGGCGTTGAGTCTCATGTTTTCAGCCTCAAGCGACACATGTACCGTTGATGCAATTAAATCTCAGAGTTCATTAGCGGGTACAGATGCACTTGCAATCAGCCGTTGGTTCATTGAGTATCTCAAGCTTTGTTTCCAACTTTCGGATTTTGGACGAGAAAGTATTGATCATGTAATTAAAGCAAGGAATCTTGTTGTACTGGTGGATAGGAAAGAGATTTTCAACTCGTTTGCCTAGGTTCAGCAGCTGTTTACAGCAGAAAGGCACATTGAACAGAAAAAAGGCTGGTTCAGTTCAATAAAAAGCTTGAGCGCTGATTCATCTATTTTCAAGCAGGAAGTATGTAGCCAGTTGCAACAGAAATCGCACAATATACTTTTTTTCTTTTGGTAACTTCGGATTTGCAACTGCGACACTTTGTATTGTCTTTCGGTTTGTTGACTATCGGCTGCACTACGCTGATGGGACTCGAAGTAATCTTTCATTGTTGGCCTTTGTTGCCACCATCTTTACTTCACACGGTAGGCATAGCAGCGCTTTCACGTGGCTGTTTTTTTTTTATTGTAAAAATAACTGATATGAAGGACTATCGGTACTTACGAGTTATGTAGAAGTAATTGGCTCCTTAGTACCCTGTATTAAATACTTGCAAATACAATAAAATTATGGAGCACAAGTTTAACGAAACTTATTCACAGGTGCCACCCATCAGTGTTCCAAATAATTAATGCCAGCAGCACCCAGAGTTCTCAATGGCACCCTCACAAGTACTAACTGGGCTCAGGTTTGCTTAACTTCAGTGATCAGACGAGAACTGGTGCTTTCAAACCAATCTGGCCATGGACAAGTTGGTTGAGTACTGCATGTTCTAACTGTCTCTAATGTTTATTAATAGTGCTGTGCATTTTTAATAGTGTAAACAAGTTGACATTCACAACTTCTTCATTTTTAAATTTCATTCATTCTGTGTAGCTATAAAAAAAAAAAAGGATACATCTCCAAGAAAGCATTGAAAAATATATCCACTTTCTCAGCACACATCCATGACTCAAAGATAAATTGTCAATGAGTGTGGTGTTGGATTGTTAATGTGATTTTAAAGAGGTTTAGGGAGACAGGTACCTTTTCTCCGGAAAGAAAAGAAAAATGTGGGTGACAAAGGAAATATGCACTTACTCGATCGTTTACTAGTTAGGAAAAGCAAAATGAATCCAAGATTGTCTGCCTGTACTAAAATGGAGACTTGGCAGCTAGTGGAATTAATGTTTCTGACATGACAGTCCACTGAAGATTGCTGGGAGCAGGAAGGACTGCCCACAGACCAAAAAAAAGAAACAACTGTTGATGAAGTCCATGCAGAAAAAGTGGCTCTAATGGAAAAATGTGTACAAAGATTGGTTTGTTGTGAAGTGGAAGAAGGTCATATTCTCAGATGAGAGTCATTTCTTTTGTCCAAGGAGAGCGAGTACCCGATGTTCACAAATCAGCAACTGAGAAAACTTCTCCCTCCCACCTTCAATAAGATCCTGAAACCCAACTAAAAGGATGTTCTGGGGTTGTATTACAGACGATGATCTAGGATCACTTGTGCCTGTTGATGGTATGATGAAAAGTGACCAATACATGAAACTATCGGAGAAAAGAGTAGCCCCACAGATCCAAAACGACAAAGAACTCATCTTCCAACAGGATCTCACTCCATGCCACACTTCAAAAATGTGAAAGAGTTCCTCAAAAATCACAACATCCAATTGCATCAGTGGCCAGGTAACTCTCGACATTAACCCAATAAAAAAATTTGGAAAATTTGTGAGCCAGAGTGAAAAAGAGACTTGGAAAATTAAATTGTAATAACTTAATACAATCCATTATAAAAGTATGGTTTCGAAATGCAAAAATAAGAAAAATGTGTTCTACTTTGGTAGAGTCCATGCCTAAGCGAATTAATAAACTTAGGCATGGACTCACGGCTTGCTGGAACAACCTGAGGTTGTGGTGCTGATGTCTCATCTGCACTAGCCCTCGCATTCTCTGCAGCAGAATACTGTACTCCTGTCTGGCAAAGAAGTGTGCACACTAACATTATAGACACCCAGCTAAACTCTACCATGCACACAATTAGTGAGACACCGAGAAGCACTCCTCTCCCCCTGGCTGCCTGTCCTATCTAACTTTGCTCTACCAAATATATGAACTTATTAGGAACAGAAGAGCACACATAAATTATTAGGTAAAGTTGGAGTTTAATTTTTGTACTTTTCTTGCGAAATTAAAATTTTTCTTTAAAATGCGAGTGTTTGGATTAATTTGTTTGCTACTGTACATAGTATTGGCTACACTATGAAGATGACCTGTTTGCTATTTGACCTCATCACTTAGACACATCAGATATGTTTTTAGTACATTTAAACAACTAACATCTACAAATACACCTAAAGAAAAATAAATTAACCACTGTTCGCTTTTCCTAGACAGACTAGCAACTTAATTACCAAATCACATTATACTTTTCTGTTTATAGAAAACCCACACACATGGGATGATACTTAGGCAAACAATCACACCACCCACCCCAACAAAAACGCACCTTCAAAACACTTACACTTATCAGAGCTATTGGTTCAAATGATATAGCCCTTGAAACTTACTCAAGCATTTGGAACACATTTTTAGCCAATGGATATAACCACTATTAAAATAGATCACATGGCATTCCTCCTGCAACCAACACACAAGATGATCTCACTATTCTACACCAGTCTACCTCCTTTGCCAATCTGGAAACAACCTTGAACACAGATCTGAACATCCTGGAGGTGTACTTCAAGTAGTGGTACCTGAAGCCAAATCCAACAAAAACTGTGTCCACAGCATTCCACCTGAACAATGTAGAGGCGAATCGACACCTCAACCTCATTTTCTGTGACAAAATAGTAGAACATGAGCCTCACCCGAAATACCTTGGAGTGGGCCTCGACAGAAGCCTAACTTATAAAAGGCACATCACCAACCTGTCCAACAAAGTTAAAACAAGAAATAATATCATCTCACAGCTTGCTGGAACAACCTGAGGTTGTGGTGCTGATGTCTTAAGGTCATCTGCACTAGCCCTCGCATTCTCTGCAGCAGAATACTGTACTCTTGTCTGGCAAAGAAGTGTGCACACTAACATTATAGACACCCAGCTAAACTCTACCATGCACACAATTAGTGAGACACTGAGAAGCACTTCTCTCCCCCTGGCTGCCTGTCCTATCTAACATTGCTCCACCAAATATATGGAGAAGACAAGCTTCGATTAAAGTATTTAATAAAGTAATGAGCAACCTGCTCCTGTCCCTGCACCAGACTCTCATAAATTCACCTAGTGTTCGCCTAAAATCACGAAACCCTTTCTGGTCGATGGATGAACCCTCTTCAGCTACTTTACCATCAACACCTCACATGTGGAGAGGACACTGGTCCAACAATCTTCCAAACAAATGGTTTCCTGGTTGAAGATCCCTGTGCCCTTCCTAGGAAGATTTGGTCATCTATCAACAGGATCAGAACTAACCAGGCCAGATGTGGCTACCAACTGCATAAATGGAGACTATCAGACCACCCTTATTGTGACTGTTCCCCTGTGGCCCAGATGATCACTCATAATGTGAATGACTGCCCAAGGTGCCAATTTCATGGTGGTGACCTCCAGGACATCCACGAGGTGACAGATGAGGCCCTGGATTGGCTTTCTGGTCTGGACATTGACCAGTCGCTGCTTTTGCCATATGAATAAATAAAGGGTACACTGAGTTCTCTGTATATGTATCCGTTAAGTAATGAGATTAATATTTTTACAGGCAGGACAGCCCTTTCAATAAAAGTAACAAATGTGTTTATAGTTTTGACTGCTAGAGTGTGTTGTAATCACATGTGCAACTTTTGAGTCGGGTGATGCAGCAGTTTTCGTGTGGCAACCACTGAAGTAAGAGAGAGTGTGTGTGAGTGAGTGGAGTGCGTCAGAAGTTGTCATGGAGCAAAGAACTGTGATAAAATGTTACTGTAAATTTTACTTTAAACTGCTACAGAAATGTACCAAGACCAAAAAAAAAATTTACAACAATGACTGAATCATGCACAGGTGTTCCACTGGTTTTCAAAAAATTTAAAGATGGGAGGGGGGGTGGGGGTCCTTGGAGGATGAACCACGCTGTGGATGGCGAGTTTCTGCATGAACAAATGAAAATGTGGAGAAATCTATGGAAATTGTTGCCCATGACAGGCAAATAACTAGTTGAATAAATAATAGGCTACTTGCTGTACAGCTTGGTGTCAGTAAGGAAACAGCCAGATTAATCTTAGAAAGAGATCTGCACAAGAGAAAGTTTGTTCGAGGTTTGTGCCACACACTGACACACAAACAAAGAGAGCACCATGTTGCATGTTGTCAAAATTTCATCCATGCAGTTGATCAAGATCATGATGTGCTGCAAAGAATTGTCACCGGTGAAAAAAGTTGATGTTTTCAGGTTTGATCTGGAAATGAAATGCCAGAGCATAGAATGATGTGGAACATCTTCTCCCCAGCAGAAGAACGTCAGGTTGCAAAAATCACATGTGAAGACAATGGTCACCGTTTTTTTTTTCGATACTGCTAGAATTATCCAATTTGTTTCCTGAGGGCACCGCAGTGAATAGTCAGTATTATTTAAGAGGAATGCAACGTATGCCCTCAAGCAACATGTCAGGAAAATAAGTGTTCTACAACAACTGTTTTCTGTTGCACTTTGTGTGCTGCCTGTGAAGCAGTTTCTGGCTTCAAAGTTGATCTGTGTGATCAAACATATCCCCCCCCCCACCATTCGCCAGATCTTCATTCTGAAGACTTTTTCACTTCCCAAAGATGAAGTGGAACTTTAAAGGGGAGTGCTTCACATCGACATTAAGAACATCCAACATGGTGTGACCCACACAATGAAGGAGGTTCCTGTTCAAGACTCACCATAATTTCAAACACCTATACGACAGAGGTAAACATTGAATCTGTATAATTGACAATTCCAAATATAGTTCTTTGTTTTGATATAATAATTGTCTCATTACTTAATGGGCACATTGTGTATAATTTCCATGCCACTTTCAAACCACACATTCAAGCTAGCTAATGTACGTGTGGACAGACTTATGTGTTCGTCGAGCATGTTGTTTATTATTTTAACGGTATAATAGAACACAGAAACTAAGTAAATAATTAATTTATTAACTTGATGCTGATATTTCGTTGGTGTTATAACCAGCATCTTCAGAGCACAAAAACACTGTTTGTCACAATACGCGAGACTAAACCAACATGGTGTACTTAAACAAAATTGTAGCAGCAACACAAAGACTAGAGTCCTGATTTTGGCGCCCTCTATCTGAAAAAAAAAAAAAAAAAAAAAAAAAAAAAACGCTATCATATATTACTAGAGTCCTAGAAAAGTGCTAGTTTTTTCTTAATATGATTGTCTCCCAGATCTTAATACAGCCATATTTGTTGAGATTTGGAGTGTGTTTTAGGGCTTCTGTCGCCTCTAAGAACAATCTCTCTGATTTATACGGGTTTCTGTGTAGCACTTTTGTGTTTTTCCAGTTGATCCTGTGTGCAGGGGTATCCAGAGCATGGTCTGCTAGGCCCGACTTCACATAATGATAATTCCGGACGTATCTTTTATGTTCGCTGATGCGGATGTTCACAGTTCTTCCTGTTTGACCATAGCAGGCTTGATTGCATGAGCAAGGTACTTGGTAGACTCCTGGATGTGATAAAGGAGGAATGCTGTCCTTGGGTGAGCGGATGAGGGTGGCTAATTTGCTACATGGTCTGAATGTAGTGCGTAGTTTATGTTTATTGAGAATTCTTGAGATCTTTTCGGATGTGCCTTTAATGTAAGGGATGGTGACTGTTTTGTTGTAGTTCTCTATGGTGGATGGGGTTTCTTAGGAGTGTTTAGTATTTTGTTTATTTTATGTGGATTGTAGCCGTTGGCCAAGAAGGTGTGGCGTAAGTGAGTCAGTTCAGCAGTAAGAGCCTTGTCATTGGAATAGATTGCTCTCGCTCTATGGGTTATCCCGTTTTTAATATGCCATATTGTTGAGAAGGATGATGGTGTGATTGTTTGTGTAAGTATCTGCCTGTATGTGTGGGTTTTCTAAAAACTGAAAATGATAAGGAACCATCTGGGAGACGTGTGATGAGTGTATCCAGGAAGGGCAGACAGTTGTTGGTTTCCAGTTCCATAGTAAAGTGGATTTTTGGATGTTGGCTATTTAAATGTGCTAAGAATGTTTTCAATGTCTCAGGGCCATGTGGCCAAATAGCAAGCACATCATCAATATAGCGTAGCCAAAGTGTTAGTTTGAGAGTGGCTGTATTGATTGCTTGTTTTTCCAGGTGTTCTATGTAAAAGTTGGCTGGGGGGGGAAGGGGGGAGCTCATGGTTGTCCCATCAATTTGTTTGTATATTTTCCCTTTCCATGTGAAATATCCTGCATGTATTGTGAATTTGAATAGTTCAAATATATCAGGGAGGAAGTGTGACTTCAGTAGATTGAGGGTTTCTATTAGTGGTACATTTGTGAATAGTGAAGTGATGTCAAAGCTTACTATTAAGTCTGAGCTTTTTAGGGTAAGGTGCTGTAAGATGCTTTTTAGGTGTGCTGAATTTTTGACAAAGGAGGGAGAATTGTTTGTTTGTGTTGCTGCTACAATTTTGTTTAAGTACACCATGTTGGTTTAGTCTCGCGTATTGTGACAGTGTTTTTGTGCTCTGAAGATGCTGGTTATAACACCAGCGAAATATCAGCATCAAGTTAATAAATTAATTATTTACTTAGTTTCTGTGTTGTATTATACCGTTAAAATAATAAACAACATAGCTAATGTACGGCTTGAAAGTGGTTTAAGGATCACAACTGAAGAAACCATGCTCTGAATATCTTTTCATGCAGAATTAAATGGAAGAAGACAACTGTGCTGCCTAGAAGTCACTATAGATCTGAGAGATATTTTATTCAGCATCAGCTTTAAAGTATTCCTCTAATCTCAATAAGAATGGCTGCATTAACTTTGAAAAATCTGGGAGACATTAATTCTAAGACTAGATTTGGCCTGACTTATTCGAATTTGCTGTTATCCAGCTCCTAGAAGGCACTTTATGATATTAGTTCCTTTTCAGTTACATTAGTTATAATTCTGAATTGATTCTACAATAATCTAGTTGAGTGCTATGCACAGCATTTTTAGGACCATAAGATGCACCCGTTTACATACAGAAATCATTTTATGGTCCGAAGGGAGGAGATACTGGGTAAGTCTTGGATTCCCATGTGATAACATGGGAATCCAAGACTCAGCCAAATCACGATTTTACAACAACAGGACATATGAAACTTCTGACAATTTCAGAAGTGTGTACCTGGATGAGAAATTCATAGGAAACTGTAAAAGAATCGATGATTATTAAGTCTTTTAAAAAATGCAGCATAAGTAACATGATGGATGGTACTGAAGATGACTTAGTTTTTGAAGAGACTGATAATAATAGTTCAGACAATAATACGAAAAGTGACGTATTATTTTTATTAGTAGCGAGACTAGTAAAGACGTACTGAATGCTGCTGGTACAAGTTATGGTAATAATAAATGAAATTTAAGATTTGTGAACATTTTTATATAAGAATATATTTTTACTAAAAATTGTCTCATAAATTTGGGAGGAGGGGGGTGTCTTATAGTCCGGTAGATCTTATTGTCTGAAAAATATGGTAATTTGTTGTATGATGATGCTGGTTAGAGAAACCAAAGAAATATTAAATTAAAGATGCCAAAAAATTATATCATGTTTTATCCTTTAACCAAATAAGCAAACAAAGTTTGTGCATGACATATCTAAACGACTAGACTACTTATATATAAAAGCTAATAACTTCACATTAATTGCCTTATTATCCCATAATACAAAGCTCACCACCTTTCGGAAGTTTAAATGTTACTGTAAATTTTACTTTAAACTGCTACAGAAGTGTACCAAGACATAAAAAAAAAAAATTTACAATAACTGTCTAAGTCATGCACAGGTGCTCCACTGGTTTTCAACATTTAAAGATGGGAGGGGATCCCTGGGGGATGAACCATGCTGTGGATGACGAGTTTCTGCATGAACAAATGAAAATGTGGAGAAAGCTATGGAAATTGTTGCCCATGACAGGCAAATAACCAGTTGAATAAATAATAGACTACTCGCTGTACAGCTTGGTGTCAGTAAGGAAACAGCCAGATTAATCTTAGAAAGAGATTTGCACAAGAGAAAGTGTTGTTTTAAGGATACTTGCGACATAAGACTGAATGATATAATCACGTAATCACAAGAAAGATATTTATTTAACCAAATATTTCGGTCTGGAAATAGCAGACCATCGTCGGTGGTATTACAAGAACAGTTTAAAAAATATACAAGCTAGAATACTAACAATAGATCGTTGAAATTAGAACATGCCGCGTGATGTTATATCACTAAGTATGAAACGAAATATTTTGAAGTAGAAACATGATTGAATTTGCTATTAAAAAAAAAAAAAAAAAAAAAAAAAAATTAATGAGTAATCTTGATTAGGCTTTCCCAGATTTTTGATATAGATATGCAGTCATTACGATTCAGGTTGGGATGATGGAGCAAGGCCTCCACGCTTTCCTTGAACAAACGTTCGAACCTATAATGGGATCTATGTAAGAGGCGCGTTTTGGACCAAAGGATGCTGTGGTCAGTTTCAATCCCGTGTTGAGCCAAACCAGACTTTTCAGGTTTATTGTGAAGAATGGATGATTGATGTTCTTGGATTCTTTTTTCAAGAGAACGTCCAGTCTGTCCAAAGTAAGAGAGATCACAGTTGCAAGGAATTTGATAAACTCCAGGAAGAGATAAAGTTGAGCGTTTGTCTTTAGGAGAAGGAAATTGAGAAGACAATTTGTTAATAGGAGAATACGTAGCTGTTAAATCAGGTTATCTCCGGTATTTCAGAACCTATCGCAAGAATTTTGAAGAAATATGATTTAACAGCTACGTATTCTCCTATTAACAAATTGTCTTCTCAATTTCCTTCTCCTAAAGACAAACGCTCAACTTTATCTCTTCCTGGAGTTTATCAAATTCCTTGCAACTGTGATCTCTCTTACTTTGGACAGACTGGACGTTCTCTTGAAAAAAGAATCCAAGAACATCAATCATCCATTCTTCACAATAAACCTGAAAAGTCTGGTTTGGCTCAACACGGGATTGAAACTGACCACAGCATCCTTTGGTCCAAAACGCGCCTCTTACATAGATCCCGTTATAGGTTCGAACGTTTGTTCAAGGAAAGCGTGGAGACCTTGCTCCATCATCCCAACCTGAATCGTAATGACTGCATATCTATATCAAAAATCTGGGAAAGCCTAATCAAGATTACTCATTAATTTTTTTTTTTTTTTTTTTTTTTTTTTTTTTTTTAATAGCAAATTCAATCATGTTTCTACTTCAAAATATTTCGTTTCATACTTAGTGATATAACATCACGCGGCATGTTCTAATTTCAACGATCTATTGTTAGTATTCTAGCTTGTATATTTTTTAAACTGTTCTTGTAATACCACCAACGATGGTCTGCTATTTCCAGACCGAAATATTTGGTTAAATAAATATCTTTCTTGTGATTACGTGATTATATCATTCTGCACAAGAGAAAGATTTGTTCGAGGTTTGTGCCACACACATTGACACACAAACAGAGAGAGCACCATGTTGCATGTTGTCAAAATTTCATCCATGCAGTTGATCAAGATCATGATGTGTTGCAAAGAATTGTCACTGGTGAAGAAAGCTGATGTTTTCAGGTTTGATCTGGAAATGAAATGCCGGAGCATGGAATGGTGTGGAACATCTTCTCCCCAGCAGAAGAATTTCAGGTTGCAAAAATCACATGTGAAGATAATGGTCATTGTTTTTTTTTCGATACTGCTGAAATTATCCAATTTGTTTCCTGAGCGAATTTGTTCCTGAGGGCACCGCAGTAAATAGTCAGTATTAAGAGGAATGCAACATATGCCCTCATGCAACGTCAGGAAAAGAAGTGTCCACAACAAATGTTTTCTGTTGCACTTTGTTACAAGTTTCTAAATTAATTTATCAGGTATATTAGTTGGGAAAGATTTAATGTTTCTTTCAAAATGGTGCATAACATCTAGTTTGTTAGGTTGTTAGGTGCTACTGCAAAGTTTGTCTTTATTAAGGTGTGACAGCTCACTGTTATTTAGGGTGTGGCTGGACAGATTGATCACATGACAGTTCTTTGAAGGTCGCTCCTCGTTCTCTCTTGTTTCCAGTAAGTTGTTTCTTTAATCACTGGGAAAGAAATATTCTGATTGGTTATGTTTTCACGATGGCTGTTTAAATCTTGCCATGGTTTCAGTCCATGATATTTATATGATATATAAATAAGCCTTTCTTTATTAGTTTCCAGAATGCATTTAGTACAGTTGTCAAGAATCCTTTCAAGGACATTCCAAATATCCACATTTTAATTTATCTGTTGGCAGTTCTCTAGACAAAAAGATAACAGGAATCTAGCTTTGAAGTAGTTTGTTTTTCTTCCACTAGAAGCAAGCTAGTAGTGTGAACGATTGAAAAAATCAACATCACTTTAGCATACTATGCGTACTGTAATGTAGCTTGTCTCTTTATGTTGTATGTACACTCCAGATGACGACACCAATATGAAAATCAAAATATAAGGTAATTATTTGGTTTAGATTAAATTGAATGACCATGTAACTATAAAAGAAAGGATATATATATATATATATATTGGCAAAGAGTCACAGCAGAATAACCATTTCATGTGGACTAGAAGAAATGCTGGTCCATATGACCAGCCAACATAGTCAAGCAGCATGGTGATTAGAGCTATAATATTACAAGATTACTTCATCCTTCTCTCTCATGACAGTACAACAAAAAACCCACACTGTATTACTATTACTACATGACACCTCCAAGGCGTCCAAAGACTCATCGAGGGAGGATGCCCACTCCACAACTCTCCACCTCTTCTACTCAACCCACCAACAACAGCGAACTGCAACCACCACCATCTACACCAGCACTATCTACGGCCCACTAACACCACTAGTATTGTCACAGACAATCACAAACATCCATGCCCACGGCGGATTTGAACCCGCAGCCTTTTGGCTGGAGAGTGGATACGCTAACCACTCGGCCAACCAGGCCGGCCTTTATTATCCAGAGGCTTGACTGTTATTGGCCACGGCAGTAGCCAGTAATTATATCAATGACATTGGCAATGAATTGGAGCAGGATATTCAGTTGTTTCTAGATGATATGAATTTGCGAAGGGTTATTAGAAATAGTACAGATGTGGTAGTCCTTCAGAAGAATTTTTATGTTGGGCAGATGGGCAGAATGGGTGCAAGTTTAATTCAACGAATGTAACTTCTTGAAGTCTGGGATACATTGATGCAAGGCTGCATACTCTGTTAGTGAAACTGTACTGGAGGAAGTGGGGGAGGCAAGGGACCTTGGAGTGATGACTGATAGAGACTTGAAGTTCAGGGGACATAATGAAAATTGTGGTGAAAGTAACCAAGAGGATTAACTGCAATACTAAGAAAGATGCTGACCAGCAGATCGAGGAGTTGTGATTCCACTGTATAAAGTCCTGATCAGACTATTGTGCTCAGATTTGATACCCAAGATTTCATAAATTTACCTTGGAAAAAGTACAGAGGAAGATAACAAAAATTATATCATTACTGCACAATGTTGGTTATGGGGATAGACTGAAGGAATATGGACTGCAAAGTTTGGTAAATAGAAAAAGGAGATGTAATATGACTGAGACATTTAAACTACAGGGTTGACACTGGGGATTTTTCGTATGGTGGAACAGGGGGAAGGAGTGAGGAAAACGGAATATCCCTCAAAGTCATGAACAAGAGCGTGAGGAGTCGTTTCTTTGCATGGAGGATAGCTGAAATGTGGAATGCATTGTCTGACTGAGTGATAAGAGCAGGAACTGTGAATAAGTTTAAGGAGTAGCATGATGTAGTGTGTTGTCTAGGGTGGGCTTCCCACAATGAGGCCTTGTGACCCCATGGATGTCGTGAATATTAATAATAATAATATAATAACAATTTGCATTCCTAATTCTTTGGTGTAAATGGTGTATTATAACGAACAATACACAGTCTATATTTGAGTTATAAGTCAGCAGTTAGAACTGAAGGAGGTAAAGTCAGGTGTGAGACAAGGGTGTATATTGTCTCCATGGTTATTCTTCATCTATATGTATGAAATATGAAGGAAAGTAGCATTAGGTCTAATATCAAAATCTGAAATATCAACTCAGTTTCTTACTTTATGTAGATGATGTACTCCTACACAAATTCAGCTGAAGTCTGTGGGATTCCCTTAACTAAAGTGAATAACACCTGTAACAAATTTGGTATGAAAATCAGCAATGACCAAAACTGTGAAAATAGGAAGCAGTAAACTTCAACTGTGTCATAAATAGAGAACTTATATTACAAGTAACAGCTACTTGGACACAATTTTTAATGAAGATAGCAAAATAAACATGGAAATAGACAACAGAATTAACAAAATGGGTATGGTAGGGAGGCAACTGAAGGAATTTATATGGAATAAGAGAGAAATTATTAAAGCTACTATACAATAGTATACAAGATTATTCAAACCAATTATAACTTGTGGATCTGAGAGCTGGATTAGAACCTTCCACCATAATGTATAACATCAAACATCTCCTAGGAGATGTGTTTTACATCATGGGTAATACTAAGAATAATGATCAGAACTTTACCCACCTTTGCAACGAGTTGCCCTAGTGTTGAACAATGCACCTTTAGCTTACGCTACAGTCCGCCGAAACCTTTATGGTTTGCTATATTCGGCATGAAACTCTTTGATTCCTATCTTTGAGTTTCTTATTCGGCTTTGAAATAATTTGGGATTTAATATCCCCTTAATTTAAATAATGTTACATCGCCAAAGTGAAGCCTATTGGCTCTTCATATTTAAGTAATTTATGGGTGCACCTTTTTGACAACTAGCATAGCAAAGTATAAAGTTCTCTTCGCTATAACCTCAGTATTACCTGGTCTACCTACTCACTGATGAGACCTCAAAAAAGGTCGAAACTGGTCTGGGTAGTGACCTTCCACCATAATATATAACATCAAACATCTCCTAGGAGATGTGTTTTACATTATGGGTAATACTAAGAATAGTGATCAGAACTTTACCCACCTTTGTAACGAGTTGCCCTAGTGTTGAGCTACTGCTTTAGCTTACGCTACAGTCTGCCGAAACTTTATGGTTTGCTATATTCGGTATGAAACTTTTTGATTCCTATCTTTGAGTTCCTTATTCAGCTTTGAAATAATGTGGGATTTAATATCCCCTTAATTTAAATAAAGCATATACAGTATACAGTAACGTTCAAGCTGGTTAATTTTTTTTTTCTTTTTTGAGATATAATGTCTAGAAAAAAAATATTGAATATAAAATATCAAAAATGCCATTTTATATCCATTTCCCTGGATATAAAATGGCAGATAATTGAGGCAGTCAGAAGTAGGTGATCATGAAGTTGATATAGGTGTTTCTTTAAACTTCTCATCATCTTCCTTTTTCCATCTTTTACCTTGCGGTGTCGAGTGTTAGTTAATCATCGGACCTCAAACCGTTCACAAGATAAGGTGGTCAGCCCTATGTCCCAGTATCCTATGTCTGTAGTGTTGAGTTCTCAAGGCTGGTTTGCCTGCTTTGCGGAATGAAAAACCCCAGGATAAACTGGGGGGAAAACCCTACTGTCCACACCCAAGACCGGCTAACTTGGCTATAGCTAAGGAAGATCCTTCAGCTCCTCACATCACTGACAGGAATCGAACCTAGGATACTCCTTCCCCAAGCATATGGTTGCGAAGAGCACAGCCTCTAGGCTAACTGTGCGGACTTCTTTAAACTTAACATCTATTATAAGAACAATTATGGAAAATGCAAACAAAATAAGATCTTCTGCAACTACGACCTCAAATTTTTAGCAAGAAAGATAGCCCACTCAAGAAGCCATATTCTTGAAGAAATGGGGAAAAAAAAAAAAAAAGAAAGCTTTATTTGGGTAGAAAATCAAACTCAACTTAACATGATCTTTTGTAATTCAATTAATAATAATGGAAAAGGCAACAAACATTTTGAAACATATTCAAGGAGAAATATAAAAAACATTTACAGCTAGCAGACTGTAGATTTAAGATGGTATAATAATCTACACATTAAATATATTCACTGTAGAAGCAGAAGTTCAGATACAAAGGCAGCTTTGTATACAAGTTTATATATAACAATATGATTGAATAAAAGTTCAATACTGTTCTATTCATGTCTGTATGTATTCGCAATTCCCTACTTACATAAAGTTAAAATGAATCTATTTAGCACTGCTTCATTTAGTGCTCTAAATTCTATGAACATATCATCTTGAGCATTAACCACTCTTATTGCACACACACACACACACACACACACACACACACACACACACACACACACACACACACACACACACACACACACACACACACACATTTACTTCCTTTTTTTTTTATAGTTGAATCAGCATAGACTATAAGGCAATATAATTGGGGATTTGAAATAGGAAGTGATCCTTGCTTAGAAGAAAATGATAAAAATGAATATCATATTGAAAAAAATATATTTGTAAGAAAGTTTTAAAAAGAATCATAGATAAGCAGTTCTCAGTAAACTGTAGAATTAAATTGGCAAGAATTAAATTGAATTAAAATGGCAAGTAAGAGGAAGAATGACTTCGGAAGGATAACCTTAGTGGGTGCTGATGGTATTGAGGTGACAAAATCAGATGTAATAGTCGAGTTACTGAGTGATCACTTCTCAAAAGTCTATCACCCAAGTGAGGATATCTCTATACCTATAGCAATACCTAATGTGAGAATTGAAGCTAAAGAATCAGAGGTATTAAATATATTGTGAAACTTAAATGCAAACACTGCGGTAGGCTTAGATGGAATATCAGCTCGGGTGTTGCGTGAATGTGCAAATGAATTGTCAACCCCTCTTACCTGGATATTTAATTTAAGTTTGAACTCTGGTATGGTCCCTAGGGAGTGGAAGTTAGGCAAAGTGGTTCCTTTGCATAAGGGTGGCTCTAAAACTGCAGTATTGAATTACAGACCAATCACCATCTCAGGAGTAGTGGTAAAAGTATTGGAAAAGTTGGTTAAAGACAAAATTCAAGAATGGGTGGATCAGGATATGATACTCTATAGAGGCCAACATGGTTTTGTTAAAGGTAGATCCTGCCTTAGCAATCTATTAACTATCCATAATAGAATAACATCAGAGTTGGACAAAGGAACTGGCTACACAGTGGTACTTCTGGATTTTGCTAAGGCTTTTGACAGGATACCCCATAGAACACTGTTACGCAAATTGGAGCAGATGGGAATGGATATTAAATTGGTGATATGGATAGGAGAATGGCTCAGGGAGAGATACCATAAGGTGGTGTATGGAGGAGCCGAGTCCAGAATGAGGCAGGTGACCAGTGGTGTGCCTCAGGGCTCTGTGCTTGGGCCAATGTTGTTTAATTTGTATATAAATGATATAGGAAACGGCTTAAAGGGAGATATTCAGTTGTTTGCTGATGATGCAAAGTTGTGTAGTGCAATAAAAAATCAAGCTGATGTTGAAAGTTTGCAGGAGGATTTAAATAAGCTGGTAAAATGGGCAAAAGAAAATGGATGTCAGTTCAATGTGGAAAAGTGTAAAGTCTTGCATTTTGGGATTAAAAGATTACCAGCTGTGTACTACATCGATGGAAAGGTACTCCAAGAGATTGATGAGGCTAGGGACTTAGGGGTATTGGTAGATAAGGAGATGAAGTTCAGAGGACACATTGCTAAGGTGTCCAAGATTGCACATAGGATTACTTGGTTGTTGAGGGACACACTGACATCCAGAGATAAAGAGGTTATTATTCCCCTTTATAAAGCATTGATACTTCCACATTTGGATTACTGTGCTCAGGTCTGGTCACCTGGATTCCTTGGAGATGAGGAGGCTGTGGAGAGGGTTCAGAGAAGAGTGACCAAGTTGGTGAGTGATATAAAAAATGCTCCCTACATTGATAGATTGAGAGCTTGTGGATTGCAGAGATTGGTTGATAGGCGAAGAAGAGGGGATATGATAGAAACATTCAAATTACTAAAAGGTTTTTATAGGATTGATGCAGGGGAAATGTTTCAGCTGTGTGATAGTGATGGAAGAACAAGAGGTCATCTCTGGAAATTAAAGAAGAGTGTGGTTAACAAAGGTGTCAGAACAAGGTTTTTTGCCTGGAGGGTGGTGAATGAGTGGAATTCATTGCCTGACTTTGTTGTGAGCTCTTCATCTGTAAATGAATTCAAGAAGAGATATGACAGATATTGTTTTGCTAGCTTGGGTCTCCCGCGATGAGTCTACTGACTCTATGGAGATACCCGTAATAATAATAATAATAAAATAAATTATTCAAGACAAAATAAGAATTTGAAAACAAGAACCAAACATTGTCGTCATCACAGTGACAAACTTTAAAGAAAACTGATTCAATCAAGGAGGTATGTGGTAAGGTTGTCTGCAAGAATAATAAAATTAACTCTCTGCTGGATTCAAATTAAATAAATTAAAGCAGCCATGAAAAAGAATAAAACATGTAAAAATTACCTAGCAAGTTAGTCAGCAGATTCCCTGAGAGAATACAAAGAAAAAGTAAGAACGTTAAGCTGGATGTAAACGTAGCTACACACAAGTTGTAGAAAAACTTCAGTAAGGATATAGAAAACGATATTATGAAGGTGGGAAAACATTCTGAAGGATATTGAAAAAGACTAGAAATGAAGGAAAAGAGTATTGGAAAATAAATCACAGATAATAAAGGTATATTAAAACTGAAAATAAAAACATTCTGGATTGCCTGCACTAATTACTATGAAACATTGTTAAATGAACCAAGCAATAACAGAAACTGTAGCAGAAAATACTCAAAAATATTCAAGAGGAATGAAATCAAGATTATATGAATACGTGCGGTAGGGAAACCACCATCAGACACCTAAAAATGCAGAAAAGCTAGTGTTAGATGATATTCAACTAGAAGTGCTCAAATATGAAGGTTAAAACATTCAGAAGTTACAGTGCATAATTGAGAAGAAAATATGGCCTGAAGGTTTAATTTTGGAATAGAGCTCTCATAGTAGCTATCTATAAAAAGGGAAATAAAAACTGAATATGATAATTAAAGAATTTCCATAATGAGTATTCCAATCAAGATTTATGCAAGCATACTTGAGAAAAAAAAAACTTTGGAAAGAACAAGCTAGGTTCAGGTCAAACAGGGATTGTCAGAATCAGATTTTTGATTTAAGACAAAAATATCACTGGAATATAATAAGGATCTGTTATATTATGTATTCTAGACCTAGATCTGTATATATATCACTTTCTTGATCTGGAAAAGGCAGGCAAAACGTTAAGAGAAAAACTTTTCAAAATACTACAATCATGTGGGATAAAATGAACATTGTATAGGAAATACGTAGTTTATATTTAACTTATTTAACTTGTAAGTTAGCACTTAAAGCCAAAAGGGGATACTGGAAGATGGTTTGATGCAAAATCACAAAGATGCATACTATTTCACCATTAATTAAGAAGTAACATCAAAACTAATATCAAAATTACATATGCTAACCTCACCTCTTTAACTGATGCAAATAATGTTAAATTATGAATAAATTCAGTACAAGTCTTCGGGATTCTTTGACCAGACTGAATAACTGTTGTAGCATAATTGTCATGAAAATCAGCAACAGACTATGAAAATGGACAGCCACACTTGAATTCTTAATGAAAAACCTAATAAATAAGTAAAGTATTGTAATTATTGAGGCACATTTTTTTTTAGTGGAAGATGACAAATCAAATATAGAAATGGACGACAGAATAAGCTGAGCCAGCTGAATAAGTTTATATGGAATAAGTCAGAAATTAACCAAACCAATAAATTAATAGCATACAAGATAGTGTTTAAAACAATTTTAACTTATGGATTTCAGGTTAAGTAGAAATAAAGCTATAATCAAAGATCAAAAATACCAAGAGAGTTTTGAGAAAAATAGAAGAGTGAAGAGATGGATTAAAAATGAAGTTTAGGATGTAAATTGGCATTGATGGTATCAAGAGTTCGTGAGAAGAGCTATTCTAAGGTAATATATTATGTCCATGTAAACAGAAATGGAGTGAAAAAGTCAGAAAAAGAAAACAGCTGTTTGATGCCAAGATGACAGAAATATAGATATTCTGAACATCTATAATATAGATGTTCTGAGGCAGTTAGAAGCAAGTTAGAACAAAATATAAGATATAACAATACCGGAGTTCAGACAAATAGCAGATTAATATATGGGAAACCTACATGACAACTTCTACATATTGTGAGCAGCATTTTTAATTTCTGATGCGAAGATAACATTGCAAAAGCAATTATGAAAACTCAAAACTCTTCTCGATATGAATGATGAATCTGGTCCATAAACAGGTGGGAAAAGTACAAAATGTAGATATCATCTCCCTATCAACTATCAATCTACCTTCTTAAAGTGTTTGTTTCAACAAAAAGGTATACTAGAGAACTTAGGAAGTAATCTGACTCTAGAGGTACCAGACGGCTTGAAATTGCTGAGACCTTGTTAACCAGATCAGTACTTCTGTTTCACCCATCCCTCCACATACCTCTTCAAATATACAGTATAAGAATAACATTCGAGTTGTTTGGATTTAGAGCAGGCCAGTGTAATATGTCTGTTAATTGTAAGTATTCTTCTTGCAAGTTTGTTTTTTATGTGGGATGAAAAACTCAGGTTCTCAAGAAATACCCTTAAAAGACATAATCAAAAGAATGAAAGCCTCTATAAAAATCAGAACTCCCTGGTGGACACAGGAAGTTACAGAGGCAGTGAAGGAAAAGAAGAAAGCATACCAAAAGTTCCTGGCAAATAAGTCACCTTGTGCTCTTAGAGAATACAGGGACAAATGTAAGAAAGTTAAACACTGTGTAAAACTAGCTAAACAAAAGTCATTGGAAGACTTTGGTAAGAACTTAGAAAATAAATATCAAGAAGGTGGCAAGATATTCTGTAGGTTTTTGAAGAAGCTCAGAAATGGACGAAAGAGTGCTGTAAAAGGAAAATTAGAGATGATAAAGGTGATATGAAAACTGGAGAAAGAGATATCCTTGAAGTATGGGGAAATTATTTTGAAAAACTGCTAAATGAAACTAGCAGTGATGAGAGCACAGTGATAAAAAACACTGACCAGGAATGCAATCAGGAATACATATCCATGGTTGAAGTAGAAAAAGCCACCAAAAGTCTGAAATGCAGAAAGGCAGTTGGAGTAGATGATATTATTATTATTACAGGCAACTCCAAGGTGTCCTAAGACTCATCGAGGGAGGCCCTAACATCATGTCAAGAACGACTATTCGACTTTCACACAGTATCTATCACACCTCGCCTTGAACTCATTCACAACCATGGCACCCACAACAGACTCTGGCAGCGTATTCCACCCATTCACCGTTCTCTCCAAGTAAAAAACCCAGCTCTAACACCTTTGCCCAGCTTCCATGTATGGCCCCTAGTCCTCCCACCAGTCCTATTCTCAAAAATATCTTCTGAATTAATCTTATAGAAACCCTTCAGTAATTTGAATGTCTCAATCATATCACCCCTTTTCCGCCTATCAACCAATTTCCGCAACCCACAAATCTTCAACCTGTTCTCATAAGGTTCATTCCATAGACTTGCTATCATCTTGGTCACTCGGCTCTGGATACTCTCCACCTCCTCCCCATCAAGAAGAAACCCTGGAGCCCAAATCTGGGCACAGTAGTCTAGATGGGGTCTTATCAAGGCTCGATACAGAGGAACAATAACCTGTTTATCTCTGCTCGTCAAAGTATTTTTGAGCAACCAAGTGATTTGATGAGCTGATTTAGCCACTTTTGCGATGTGCCCCTTAAACTTCAACTCCCTATCCACCAACGCTCCCAAATCCCTGGCCTCGTCAATCTCCTGGAGTATGGTTCCACCAATGTAATATACTGCTGCTAATCTTTGCACACCAAAATGCATAACCTTACACTTTGCCACATTAAATCGACATCCATTTTCCTTAGCCCAGCCGTCCAAACTATTCAAATCATCTTGCAAAATTTTGACATCCTGTGCATTCACTATTGCTCTACCCAACTTTGCATCATCGGCAAACAAATGAACTGTTCCTCTCAGATCCTTTCCTATATCATTAATGAATAAATTAAACAGCAGTGGTCCAAGAACAGATCCTTGTGGCACACCACTAGTCACAGGCTATCTTGTGGACTCTACTCCTGAATAAACCACTCTCTGATATCTCTTCATCAACCACCCTCCTATCCATCTCACCAACCCTATATCCATCCCCGTATGCTGCAGTTTACTGATTAGAATTCCATGTGGTATCCTGTCAAAGGCCTTAGCAAGGTCCACTACAATCACTGTAAACCCATTACCCTTATCCAGTTCAGCCGTCACTGTGTTATAAAACGTGAACAAGTTACTGAGGCATGATCAACTCTTCACAAAACCAATGCTGTCCCCTATACAGTATCCCATTTTCATCTATCCATTCCTGTATTTTCCTCTTGACTACTTTTTCCAAGACCTTGACAATGATTCCTGATATGCTGATTGGGCAGTAATTTTCAACAGCAGTCTTGGAACCTCCTTTATGCAGTGGAACTATTTTCCCCTCTTTCCACCCGCTCAGGACTAACCCAGACCCGAGACTCAAATTAAACAAAATGGTCAAGGGCACTGACAATTCTTTAGCTGCTTCACATACGACATGAGCTGGTATACCATCCAATCCCACAGATGTATTGACATTGAGGTTTTGTAATAGACTATTCACCTCCACTTCATTCAACACAATTCCCGTATAATCTATTAGTTCATTCATTTCTGCAATGTCACCACCTGGATGATATACTCTTGCAAAGTGCTCGCTCAGTAATTCAATTATATCAACTGATTCGGTTACCTCCCTACCATCGGCATTCTTTAAAATCATTCTGCCATATACATTTCTTCTTTTACTTGCAACATATCAAAAAAACTGTTTGGGATTCTCTTTAGCCTGCATGGCTAATGTTGTTTCATAATCTGCTTTTGCTTTCCTTACCACACTCGTTACCCTTCTGGCCTGCGCTTTATACTGTTCATGTGCCTGTCGGTCACCTTTCTCCTTAAATTCCCTCCACAGCTGTTTCATTTTTTGCGGCTCAAGCTTAATGGTGTTATTCATCCATTTAACCCCTACTTGATTTATTATTTGGACTCTAGGTATACAGTCAGCCAATGCCTCATGCAAACACTTCTTAACTGCCTCCCATGCACTATCAACATCCAGCCCTTGCAGTTTTGCATGCCATGGCACTGAACCAATCAAACTCCTAAGCTTGTCATACATACCAGCCCGATAATTCCACATAATTTTGCATACTATCTCCACCATCTATTTCATCACCTGGTCTATAGCAGCACCTAACTGTATATTTTGTTCTGCTAGTCACAATCTCACACCAAATAGCCTCAAATGTGCTCTTTTCTCTATTCTTCAGTTCTATTTCTATTCTTCTTGGCTGCAGTTCATCAGCTATCATCAATAACACTCCTTCCCCTATTTTATTCTCTCTGTCTAGCTATATCATCTTCTGTCAGCTATGTTTCACTAATGCCAATAACCTATGGCCTGGAAGAGCCAACCATTCTTCCTTCTTGTTCCTAATACTCCTGGCATTAGTATACATGAAGCAAAAGTCCGTTAGTCCCACCCCTATCCTGATGCCTTATACTAGAATACTAACAATAGATCGTTAAAAATGGAACACGCTGCGTGATGTTATATCACTAAGTATGAAATGAAATATTTTGAAGTAGAGACATGATTGGGGAAAAAAAAAAAAAAGAATTAATGAGTAATCTTGATTAGACTTTCCCAGATTTTTGATATAGATATACAGGCATTACGATTCGGGTTGGGACGATGGAGCAAGGCCTCCACGCTTTCCATGAACAAACGTTCAAACCTATAACGGGATCTATGCAAGAAGCGAGTCCCGGACCAAAAGATGCTGTGGTCAGTTTCAATCCCGTGTTGAGCCAATCCAGACTTTTCAAGTTTGTTGTGAAGAATGGCAAGGAATTTGATAAACTCCAGGAAGAGATAAAGTTGAGCATTTGTCTTTAGGAGAAGGAAAATGAGAAGACAATTTGTTAATAGGTGAATACGTAGCTGTTAAATCATATTTCTTTAAAATTCTTGTGATAGGTTCTGAAATACCGGAGATATAAGGAATAGGCACTCGACGTATTGAAACTTTGTTGTTTTGTGGAGGATTATAAGAATTGAGAAGATGTTGAGTACTTTTTTCAGAAAAGCCATTGAGTTTCATGTGTTGTTGGATAGTAGAAAGTTCGTTCTGCAGATAATCAAAAGTAGAACAATTAGTTTTGGCTCTTCTTATGAGACATTTTATAATTCCTGTTTTATGACATGGATGATGGGCTGATTCTATAAGAATATAACGACCTGTGAACGTTGGTTTCCTGTATACTATAGTTGTAAGAATATTTGAAGCTAAAAAGTCTGGATTGGCTCAACACAGGATTGAAACTGACCACAGCATCTTTTGGTCCAGGACTCGCCTCTTGCATAGATCCCATTATAGGTTTGAACGTTTGTTCATGGAAAGCGTGGAGCTTGCTCCATCGTCCAAACCTGAATTATAATGACTGTATATCTATATAAAAAATCTGGGAAAGTCTAATCAAGATTACTCATTAATTCTTTTTTTTTTTTTCCCAATCATGTCTCTACTTCAAAATATTTCATTTCATACTTAGTAATATAATATCACGCGCCATGTTCTATTTTTAACGATCTATTGTTAGTATTCTAGCTTGTATTTTTTTATAACTGTTCTTGTAATACCAGTGAGGATGGTCTGCTATTTCCAGACCGAAATATTTGGTTATTTAAATACCTTTCTTGTGTTACATGCATATATCATTCAGTCTTATGTCACAAGTATCCTTAAAACAGCAAATCTCTAACTCCTTTTACTGTACTCTTTCCTACATTTCCAAATTTCTTCAACAACTCCAGAATATTTTGCCACCTTCTTGATATTTATTTTCTATGTTCTTGCCAAAGTCTTCGCATGACTTTTGTTTAGCTAGTTTTACAGTGTTTAGCTTTCTTACATTTGTCTCTGTATTCTCTAAGAGCACAAGCTGACTTATTTGCCAGGAACTTTTGATATGCTTTATTCTTTTCCTTCACTGCCTCTTTAACTTCCTGTGTCCACCATGGAGTTCTGATTTTTCTATCCTTGCTGACAACCTCACCACATGCATCTCTGGCTGAATCAATCAGAGTTTTCTTCAAGGCTTGCCACTGAAACTCCAAGGTTTGGTTCCTGTTTTCAAACTCTTTCATTTTTTCTTCAATAATCTTTGTATATATCAGTCTACAGTTCACATCTGAGAACTGCTCAATTTGTGAATATCCAAAGCTCTCGAGATTGGCTTGCAATGCAAGAAATTGAGCTGGTCTCACGAGTATCGAGACTCTCCGGTTTGATTTCTCATCACTATTAATTAAAAAATGTCAAATTATTTTTCCATTCTTGCTCATTATTTAGCAATGTCAATTCACAACATTAATTAGCCGGGCGGTCAGTAAAACCAGCCGGGCAGTTTGCCCATTCAAAAGGACCTGTGGGGAACATAGGGAGAGGGAATGACCTACCAACTTCTTGACTGTTGACGCTAACTTCTTGGCTAGGTGATAAGGGCTAAACACTTCAGCCAATAGTTGAAGCGGAGAGTTATTTTGCATACCATGGGAACATCATATATTCTGTTAGAGAGAGCAGTTGTAATGAAGTAACAGTTTTTTTAACAATGTTTGATGGTCAAGAAGTGACAGACTTAAGTGATTTAACAGTATTTTTTTTCTTAATCCCGTTAGTTGGATTACAGTTCAACTAACAGGATTAAGGAAAAAAAACTGTTAAAAACTGAGACTAATTGATTCGTTTCATGAATGTAGGCTGATCTGTTTAGAACAACCATAGCATTACCTTTGTCCGATTTTGTTACAATTATATCCTGATTGGCTTTTAATGATTTGACTGCTGCTCATTCTATTCTGGTAAGAATGCAACGTGTTTGTTTTATATTTGGTAAGAAAGCTAGATGTGAATAATTTTTTTTGTTCAGCTATAAACAATACATAGATATGATAAATAGATAGATTTATCTCTAAAAATGATATAAAACAGTCCTGCAGAGTCTTCTGGATAAGTAGAGCGAGAGAGGGCACAACTAACCCATAACTAAGAAACATCAGTGAATGTCTATACAAGACAATGAGCAAAGTAAACAGAGGTACTTTCACATCTTCTGCCCTCCAAAATCATGTGTATACACAGTTTAAAATTTTTTCAAACAAAATGCTTAAAGGAAACCTCATAACCATAAAATGAACAACTGTAAATCCTTTCTGTGTACACACATAAATAACTCTTAGTAATTGCTCTAACTCCATTTTATATTAATTACTGTTATAAATAATCCTAGTAGAAAGGCTTACATGTTGGCTATTCAACTATTATTTTTAAGTATATTACATGGTATACTGAATATTAATTAAAATATCTGGAATTAATGCTTCCGACCTTTGCAAAGTCAAATTGCTATCATCAGGGAACTCAAAACAATATGATACCTGCACACAGGCACTAACACTGGGTAAATGAGGATGAAGAAATGCAACTAAAGTTGGGCCGAGAGTCCTAGATAGCCCCCCACCCCAGTAGGCTAAATTGGTAGTCTTGCTGTTAGGGTGGAGGTCTGAGGATGAGTGCCTCCCAAATTTCATGCAGTGTCATGCAGCCAAATTTGTTAAGTTTCTCGGAGCTGAGGCCAATTCCAAGAATAGCATCTGATATTTGTATTCGCTGCAGTGGAGTAGTATGGCCTTCCTCCAAAATATCCTGTGGTGGGTGTCCAAAGCATGCTGTAAGTCAAGAATGACCACAATGGTGGAACCGAACGTAATCCATGCATTCAAAAATTCTGATATTGGCTGTCCTGCCTGTTTGACTACATTAGAATAGTTTGCAACTACAAAGAACTAGTGAACACTTTGCAGATCTAGAGAGTGTAGCTGGTCTTTGATAGAGTAGATAAGGAATTCCAATTTTTTTTTTTTTATATGTGATCTGTAAATGGTTGTGAGGTTGTATTTCTTCAGGATTTCTGTTAATTTTTTGGATGTATCCCAGGTATATGGAAATGTGATAGATGTGTGTGGTCTCTGTTCTGGAGGGTGTGGGGGGCAGTATGGGGGAAGTGGACAATCTCCCCCCAATTTGGTGGGAGATTGTCCACTGGCAAAGAAAGTGTTGAGAATGTGGTAAAGTTCAATAGTTAGGGCACCGTTACCAAAACTGATTAATTTTGCCCTGTTACCGAGGGTTTTTATAACCCCATATTATTTGGAGAGAGGTTATAACTGTTGATGAACATATCAGTATGAGTGGGCTTATTATAAAATGACAAAGCTATGGCCAGGGATTCAGGGTGGTGTGTAGGAGGTGTCCATAGTGCCATAGAACATCCTAAGATTTCTTTTTTCTTCTCTCCTCTAATGTGAACTGGATCCTGAGATGTTCATTTTTAGATGTGTCATGAAAATGTTGAGATTATTATCAAGGCCATATGGCAGAAATGGAGAACACGTCATCTATGCAGCATAGCAAAACAGTATGTTTATGTGGAGCAGAGTTTAAAGATTATTGTTTGAAGATCTCCATGAAGAAGTTGGGTAAAGGTGGGGGAGGAGAGGAAAGTAGGGAGCCAAATGCTATTCCTTCTATATGCTTGTAGAATTTTCCCTGCCAAAACAAAAACAAAATAGCCAGAGTTCTTGGTGAACTGAAACAATGCTGAGATATCAGGAGGAAATATAGCTTGGATAAGGTCTTAAGATATCTTCAAGTGGAACATTAGCAAATAGAAAGGTGATATCAAATCTGTGGTGTCGCCTTTAAAGCCAGTATAAAAAACCACACATTGGAATGTGAGATTTTTTTTTTACTGGTTTTAAAGTGGGCTGAGTTTTTTTATGCATGAAGGAGTGTTGCCAGTATATTGTGAGAGTACTTTGGCTAAATGTTTGGCTAATTTGTATGTGGCATTGTGGATGGCATTGTAAGTCAACAATGCCATCCACGGTGGGCATAATGGCACATTTTTGCATGTAGATTTTTGCCCACATGCAAAAGGGAAAAGGAATCTAGCATTATGCAGTTTTAGTTTAATGGTGATCTCCACAGGTCAAGAAGTGACCTTTTTAAGGAGCCAGTGAAATGTTCTCATTGTGTATTGTGGGATCATAGTCTAAATGAAGGTGTGTTGTACAATCTCTAAGTAAAGAGGCAAGTTTACATATGTAATCTTGGTGATTGAAAACTACAATGGCATTCCATTTATTCACTTTCATAACTACTGGTTCTAGTGTTTTTTTCATTTCCAGTAGAACTTCATTTTCTTTCTTCGAAAAGTTTCTTTTTGATGGTTTTTCATGTGTAAGTACACTTGCTGCACATTATTCTACTTGGATCATAATTTCTTCTACAGAAATTTTTCTGGTTTTATGTGGTTCCCACTCAGGAAAAATTATGGGACATTAGTACCATGATTGGGCTAAAGATTTTTTATTCTGTTTGGCCAGCCTGGTTGGCCGGGAGGTTAGCATATCTGCACTCCAGCCGAAAGGCTATAGGTTCGAATCCCACCGTGGGCATGAATGTTTGTGATTGTCTGTGGGAGTAGTGGCCGGTAAATGGTGTTGGTGTAGTTGCGATTAGTTGTAGTTGGTGGATTGATCTGTAGAGTAGATACCCTGCCTGATGAGTCTATGGACTCCCTGGAGGTGTCAGGTAGTAATAATAATAATTTTTTTTTTTTTTTTTTTTGTATTTTTGCAATCTGGAAAACCCTGCTCTAGAGACAAAATATGGAACTTTTTCAAGCCACTTCAGACCTCCAATAAGTATGGCAGTGGTCTCACACCGGCAATGAAATTCATCTCCCACCTAAAGATAATCACAAACATCAATACCCACAGCAGGTTTCAGACCTGTCACCCGCTGGTTGGAGAACAGATGTAAAATCCGATGCGGTGAAATTTGTTAAAATTCTCCGACATCGATTTTACACAGGTTATTAATCATGTACAGGAAAAAACAAAATTGTATATTACTGTATTTTAACATTTAAATACTGATTGTTAACTTGTAAAGGTAGCTGACTAAAAGAATGACATAGAATTGTTCATAAGTTATAAAATATTGTAAAAGTTCAAATTGTACATAATGTTGATTTAATGTTAAATTCTGTTAACATGTTAAAAAATGATGCAAAAATTGTAAAAGTAACCGAATGTTAAAGTATTTCTGCCTAAAGTTAAGAGGATTAGACAGCATTATGTTGGCTACCTGAGAGTGAACAAAGGTGCTGAAGGTCACTCAGATGTGGAGATTTTGCTGCCAAAACTGAAGGTCAAGACAATTAACATCAGTACATTTACAGAAGATCTGGAGATCTCCAAACCTAAAACAAGAACTTCGGATCATATAAAAGTGGTCTCGAGAGCCTCAGAAAAGGGGCTCTTAGTTTCCTCTTGCTGCAGTTCGTTGGCCCGCTTTGACCTCAAGATTTTGTTGGAGCGCGAGTCCTAGGTACGGGAAACCCAGGAGAGGCAGTTTATTCTTCGGAGATGTGTTTCCAGCAACGGAACGTGCTACATGAGACCAGATACACGGTGCCCACAGTAGATCCAGTACCGACAGAGAACAATGCTACGATTCCCAGGAAAGAACTACGGACCATCAAAAGTCAATCAGTGAAGGCCAGTATATAGGACAGAAGGGAGGCAGTCAGCAGAACCACCAAAAATCTTCAAAGCTGGTAGGACTATATGTTATACTGCAAAATTGAGAGTAGATTCGCTGGTACTAATGTTAGAGGTAATGCATAAGAATTGCATATATGTCCACTGAACGTAGATCTGTTAATTTAGTAGTAAGGTCGCTATAAGAGATAACTGAGGCTGAATGTTAGGTAGTATATATTAAGAAAGAATGTTTAGCCAACGATGTGGTTTATAACAGCCAGTAATTGCCTAGAGTTGTAAACAAGTTATTTAAGATTTTTCCCAGAAATAATATCCATAAGTTATTTAAGTATTGTGAATAGAAGGTCTAATTGTAAAGGTTGCGATTTGAGCTCAAGATAGGCAATAGGGAATTGTTCAATTGTGTATTATATTGTAAAGTTGCTTAAAGTAAAATAAACATGTTTTGTTTGTTTAAAATTATCACCTGATCTTTGACCAATGCACTGTCTCACAAAATCAATCAAACCTATGTGTCTAAAATAGAGAAATTGCCACGATTGAATAATTAAGGTTTATTTTTGAAAGTGATCTATCCTATTTGTGCAACAACTAATCCTCTCGTGCTTTACAATTAATTCAGGATGGTGCAGTCAATAAATAATATAAATTTTCTTGAATTACATAGTGTGGGAGATAGTAAACTGTAACTATGAATTGCCTATTTCAGAGATGTTTTCACTAACAGCGCGAACACTTGTATGAAGTGTAAACGATTACAAGCAGGGACTAAGTTAATTGGATTAGAATAAGATAAAGTGTTTTAAACGGATAGTAACTGTAAGGAGCGCAAGCTATAGTATAGATATAATAGAAGGGAAAATATTGAAGTAAACATAGTTAAAGATAAGAAGAAAATAATACAAAGGCACAGTCAACAGTAATAACAACTAATATTAAATAAATAAATTATTACACAGATAAACTAACAATTTTTTTTAGGTGCAAGTGCCCCTAAAAAACTTCCACTTTGGACTTGCTGACAATGCCTTGGACATCCACCACAGGATAAGCTGGAAGAAGGCCAATCAGCTCTAATGCAGCAAATACAAATATGAGACACTATTCCTGGAATCCACCTCAGCCTTAAGAAATTTTCTGAATCTCAATAAACTTCAATATTAGGTGCATGAAACTGCCCTAAATTTGGAAAGAACTCAGACACAGGTCTTCAGTCAAGATCAACCAATGGGGGGGGGGGGGGAGGTAGGACCAACATTGGGTTGCCTTTCTTCAGCCTCATTTACCAAGTGTTAGTGTCTGCATGCATACATCATACAGTTTTCTCTTACCTGATGATGGCAATCGAACTTCGCTTAAATATCAGAAGTAGTAATTCGAGTTACTGTAATTAATATTCAAGTGTATATTGTAATTTTCTCAAAAATTATAAATGATTAATGCAAAATGAAATAATAATTCCATTACAATGTTTATAGAAGAAAATCAATTTCATATGACAGTATGCTGTAATATGAAAATAAAACTTACTTAGAAGAACTAGGAGAATGATATATGGCACAGTTTGTAAATTGTAATTTATTCTGATCATCCTTCAAAATTGGGTAATAAGTTTATTACATATATGTAACAAAACATCTTATTCCTTCATGTTTCTGTCTGGTTGATAAGAGATTAGTAATAATGTAAACTCTAATGTAAATATAATAATGATTAGTTGTTAACAGATAAGTAATAATGTAAATTTAATCATGTAGTACTGTTATATTATCCTGTATAAAAGTATATATTATCCTGTACACCCTTGAAGGCAAGAAACTGATGATGATGATAGTTATTATGTAACAAAAAAAAAAAAAAAAAAAAAAATATATGCATATTGCATTTACATGACTCAAAAAGATATTTAAAGTAAATATTTTAATGTAAAGTTAATGTTCAGATGAAGTTAAAAATGTTTTTGATACACAATTCAATTAACTTGTCATTTATTGAAGTGCAAACTTGAGGAATTAAGAAAAACTTGAGTGATTGCATATGTAGTCTGAATTCCAAAACCAGGTCATCAACTGCTGCTAAACATAAAACCTTGATGGGCACAAACTTTCATAAAATATGGAAACTATTTGATTTGCTCTTTATGATGTAGGTCTGTCTTTTGTGTAAGTATTACTTTAGTAATTCATTTATGTAATTGCTTACATTATTTGGATTTGTAGCTTTCCTGTATATGGAATTAAACTGTCCAGGAGTTTTGTTACTGCAAGTAATATGGTATAACTTGTCTTGCAAATAATTCTCTAAAAAGGGTACAAATTTAATGTCAAAATGCGATGTTCTCATACTAGTAGCAAATCACTAAATGAGAAAGGACCAATTTTCAGACTATAAAAACAAAAATGAACATGGAAACAAAAAATTATAAAATTATTTCACAATAAAAGTGTGGGCACAGCTACAAATCAACAGAGTTGAAGATCAGTACTAACATAAGAAGCCTGAATGACAAAGAAATGAAGCTAGCTGAGGAATTGGATAAATACTAGATCGACATAATAGGGGTGACTGAAAGAAAAAAGACAAAAATTGGTGAGATCTTTCTGAGCAATAAATACAAAACGTTATATTCAGGTAATGACAATCAAGGAAAAGAAGGAGTAGCCATTGTATTCATTCAACACATATGAGGCTAATCTTCTTGAATGGCAGGCAATTTCAAGTAGAGTGATGTGGGCAAATATCAGAATGAGGAACCAGACAATGAGACTTATTTGTGCCTATGGTCCCACAGAACGTTCTACTAAGGTAGAAGTGGAGGAATTTTTTGAGGCTTTAGAGAAAGCAACTTACAGAATAAAAAATGAAAAGTTGGTCCTTGTTGGGGATCTAAATAGCAGAATAGCAAATGATTGTCAGACATACAAAAATATTTTGGGAAAATTTGGAGAAAAGAGCAAAGCTAATAATAATGACAAATACTTGGTGGATTTCTACTCAGGATATGGACTAGTTATTACTAACACCATGTTCCAACATAAAAATGTGCACAAATTCACATGGAGAGAAGACGCAAAGAATAAGAAAAGTCTCACTGACTATGTTATTGTTAGTGAGGTTTTCTCTCTTGTGCAGGACACTAGAGTGCACAGAGGATTTGAAACAGGAAGTAATCACCATTTAGTCTTCAGCAGGATAAAATTGAATATCATATTGAAAAGAAGAACATGTAAGAAAGTTTTAAAGCGAATAAAAGTTTAGCAGTTCTCAGATGTGAACTGTAGACTAAAATACACAAAGATTATTGAAGAAAAAATGAAAGAGTTTGAGAACAAGAACCAAACCTTGGAGATTCAGTGGCAAACCTTGAAGAAAACCCTGATTGATTCAACCAGAGAGGCATGTGATTAGGTTGTCTGCAAGGATAGAAAAATCATAACTCCATGGTGGACACAGGAAGTTAAAGAAAAGAAGAAAGCATATCAAAAGTTCCTGATAAATAAGTCAGCTTATGCTTTTAGAGAATACAGAGACAAATGTAAGAAAGATAAACACCGTGTAAAATTAGCTAAACAAAAGTTATGGGAAGACTGGTAAGAACATAGAAAATAAATATCAAGAAGGTAGCAAGATATATATCAAGAAGATATCCTTGAGGTATGGAGCAATTACTTTGAATAATTGCTAAATGAAAGAAGCAGTGATAGCACATTAGTAAAAAAACACTCAACAGGCATGCAGTCAGGAATACACATTCATACTTGAAGTAGAAAAAGCCATCAAAGGCCTGAAATGTGGAAAGGCACTGAAATAGATGATATTTGACTAGAAATGCTCAAGTATGGAGGTATAAAAGTCTTACACTTGGCTGCACTGCATAGTTCAGAAGGCCTGGACAGAGGGACGAATTCCAGATGATTGGAGTAGAGCTCTCATAGTACTCATATATAAAAAGGGAAATAAAACTGAATGTGAGAATTACAGAGGTATTTTATTACTCAATGTTCCTGGTAAGATTTATGCTAGTATACTTCAGAAACAGTTGAGAAGGATTGTGGAAGAGAAGCTTGGTGAAGAAGAAGCGGGATTCTGACCAAATAGAGGCTGTCAGGATTAGATATTCAGTTTACGACACATAGTTGAGAAATCATGGGAATATAACAAAGATCTGTATTTAAGTTTTGTAGATCTGGAAAAGGCATATGACAAGGTGCCAAGAGAGAAGCTATTCAAAATGCTACAGTTATATGGTGTTAATGGGCATTATATCAAGCAATACTTCATCTTTATTTGAGTTGTAAGTCAGCAGTTAGAATTGTAGGAAGTACAGGAAGATGGTTTAATGTTAAATCTGATGTCAGACAAGGATGAACATTATCCTCTCTGTTATTCATTATCTATATGGATCACATTATGGAGAAAAGTAATATTAACCTGATATCAAAATTAGAGATGTTAATGTCAGCTCTTTGATTATGCGGATGATGTTTTAATTCTAGAAAAATCCGCTACAAATCTGCAAGATTCCCTGACTGAACTGAATAACTGTTGTAATAGATATGGTATTAAGGTCAGCAATAACAAGACAAAGACAACGAAAATAGGCAGAAGCACTGAAAATATCAACTGCATTGTGAATGGAGAACCTATAGAACAAGTAAAACATTTCTACTTAGGGACGATTTTTAGTGAAGATGGTAAATTGAATATGAAAATAGACAACATAATCAACAAAGCTAGTATGATAGGAAGTCAAATGAATAAATTTATATGGAATAAGAGAGAAATTAGTGAAAACACTAAATTAGCTGTATACAAGACACTGTTCAAACCAGTTTTAACTTATGGATCTGAGAGCTGGGTCAGAAGTAAAACACTTGGCCAAAGACTAGAGACCGCAGATACGAGAGTCCTGAAAAAGATTAGAGGCCTGAACAGATGGCAGCAATGGCAATATCATATTAAAAACGAGGATATTAGGAAAGAACTAGATATTGTCAGCATCCAGGAATGTGTTAGCAGAGCTAACCTCAGGTGGTATGGTCACTTAAACAGAATGGGCGAGGAAAGATTAGCAAAACAAGTGTTCTCTGCCAGGTTGGCAGGAAAACGACCCAGAGGAAGACCAATATAGGTGGAGTGATATTGGTAAAAAGTGCATAGAAGATAGAAATATAAGATATGACAATGTTGATGCCTTGACAGGTAACAGATTGATTTGGAGGAAAATTGTAAATAGGTAGTTAGTAATGATGTAAATTTTAATGTAGTGCTATCATCCTGTACACCCCTGAGGATAAATGTCAGGAATTTGATGATGAGTTACAAATTCCACAAATTTCAAATCTTATTTTGATCACTACATGAAGTGGATTCATTACACATCCAGGGAGAGTTTTGTGTATCCAGTTTCCTGAAAGGTATCCTGCAGACATAGGTTTGTCTACTAGAGTGATGTGAATACATAAGGTTATTGAGGAAAAATAGTGCCACATGCCATTTTGGTTGCACTATGGAGGAGGAGGTAGGTGATCTTACTTCTTTTTTGACGATGACTGGTAAAACAAATTAACAGAAGCAGTGCACTGGAACTAAAGCAGTTCTTATAATAACACCAAACCTCTCTAGCAAAAAGATGGTATGTTTCCACACTTTTGATTACATTTTTAAATGAAAAATTCTGATATTTTTGAATGAAAATTTTTGATATTTTTATTAAAAATTTTGAGGAATGATCACCAAAATCTTTTGATCTTATATCAAGCAATTTTCAATGGGATACTATGAAAGATAAAGTTCGAAGACATTGAATATATATATGAGACTCTTTTTATATACTGCAAATTGCAATTTACTTGCTGAATAATGTGCATGTATATACATTGAACAATTTAATTTATACAAAATGTTTTGTTTTTTCTGGTTCAAGACTTTTGATTTAATGTATATGTATGGGTGCATGCATATTTGCAAAATGAATAACACTGGAAAGGAAACAAGCTGATGTGGCTTGAAAAGTATAAAACTCGTATAGAGGTGGGTAACAGAAGTATTATGGATGTGAGGCAATCTTATCTTGTCTGTGAGCAAACAAAGATATCAGCAGTAGGTGAAAAGCAGATGTGATAGAAAGTGAATGTGCTACATGTGTTAAAGTTTATCTGGTTGCATAACAAACCTTACATTTCGTTGAATAATTGTTTTCCTATTCATGCTATGTTAAGAAATCAGGGATGAAGTATATCAGTCTCCTCTATAATGAACTTTGAAGAAACTTCCAGCACAGATTTTGATGCTGGTCACACTGTGACAAATGACAAGTTCACTTTTATGGGGGAAGGGGGGGGAAGGCTGCTATACAGGTGAGACCATTGTTCATATAATAAGAGGACAACTCAAAAATCCTGTGAGCCTATAGCTTGCAAAGGACAAAATGTATATATTTTGCCCAATAACATAATATGCTGTTTATTTCATCTTTCTAGCATTCATTTTGAAGATATGACTGCTTAGAATTGTGACCTAATTTTGAAATACTGTATATATACATATATATATATATAGTGATGCTCTATAAAAGAGCATATGATCTCTATCAGGAACAACAGTTTAATTATTGGATATGTTCCAAGAAGTTAGCACTAATGAATTCCAATGAATGTCCAACAAGATCAGGTCCAAAGCCTTGACAATTAATCTCAACAAACCTTGGCTCGTTCTAGTTTTTGCCGTTGCTCATGAAAATGGGGAGACGTCTTTAAAGCTAAAAGGGGGAAAAAAAAAAGAAAAAAGAAAAATTAAATATAGTAGAAAAGTAAATTAAACAAAGTAAAAATTAAAATTTTATTTCTCATCGAAATATATTACTTTATCAATGCATAAAGATAGGATAGCAAGTATACTTCAGAAATATAAAAGGTTGAATTCCAGGTGACTGGAGCAGAGTACCCATAGTACCCTACCCATCTATAAAAAGGGATATAAAACTGGATGCAAGAATTACAGAGGTATTTCTCTACTGAGTGTTCCTGGTAAGATTTATGCAAGTATACGTGAGAAATGTTCCTTTATCAGAGGAATTACTTATAATGCTTTTTAGATAAATCCATATATGTATTTTAAGTTCATATTCTTTATATGAGGCAAAAACTAGTCAGATCTCTCTGAGCAATTAAAACATTTTGTATTTTGTATCAATGACAATCAAGGAAAAGAAGGTGTAGCCATAGTATTCAACACTAAATATGAGGCTAATCTTCTTGAATGGCAGACAATTTCAAATAGAGTGATGTGGACAAATATCAGAATCGGGGACCTGCACAATGAGACTTATTTGTGCCTTCCCACAGAAGTTTCTGCTAAGGTAGAAGTGGAGGAATTTTTTGAAGCTTTAGAGAAAGTAACTAACACAAACAAAAATGAAAAGTTGGTCCTTGTTGAGGATCTAAATAGCAGAGTAGTGTAAAATCTTGTATAGAAGGATTTTAGAAAAAAATTTCTTCTATACCGATTTTACTTGGGAAATAAAATTTAATTTAGTATATTTATAATTTGATTAATACTGAATACAATTTTGCTGTAATAAACCCGAAAAAAAAATTGTACAGACAAAGAATTAACTCAGATGGGATTAGCATATAAGACCTGACGTGATCGCAACTCATGAAGGTCAGTGAAGTACAGGGTTTCCCGACTTGACTCAGCGACTGTCAGGTGGATGAGAAGACCCCTTCAGGAAAATCTGGGCAATTAAATCTGTAAGAGTTCAAAGGTCGGGAGAGCAGAATAAAAGGGGGACAAATCGAAGGAAAAGAGATTTTTCGGTACTACGCTTTTTCGGTAGAAGGCTTGCAGTAGTAGTATTTTGTCGGCGCAAGCCTTTCGGAGGCTATGCTTTCCAGTTCCAGTTTTCCTTTCCTGCTATAGCTACGAGGAGTTTCCAGTGTGTCCTGCTGTTCCAAGGACAGGGATCCATGTCTCGCCAGCTGAAGCCCGATGATGATGATGGGAGGCTCTTAATAGCAGTGCCGATCTACTTCAGAGTCCCACCACTAAATTCCTTGACAATCTCCGCATGTGAAGTATTATCGATATAGTAAAAAGTGCCCATGTGTCAATTTTACCAGAAAGTAGAAGAACATGTCAACGATCACTAGGATCTTGTGTAATGAACTAGATGACAAAGTAACAAGACTTCTGTATAGGACCTTCCTAGTTGTGAAATTAATGACAAAGATTGCTGAATTTTTTTTTGTTTGTTAGCATAAAGAACAATAGTATGGATGGAAAGCAGATTTGTTGAAAATAATTGCAAAGTAGTATACAGAGATATAAGGAATTAGATAATGTTATATAATGAAGAGGGAATAGTATGTGAAAGTTCTGTTAAGCCTAATATCGTATATAGTCTGAGATAAATTAATGTAAAATATGTGCAGGTCTGCTCCAGAGTCTGAATTAATGGGCGTAATTAATTGCATTAGTCATTGAGCTTAAGTGAGAAATGTTAAGTAATCCAGTGAAGAACCAGACATGTGAATTTTATGTATTTTCCATGTCAATTTTGATTAGTCAATTTAAGTTGGATTAATTTAGTATGTGTAGTGTAAACTTTATGTACTTTGATTTGGCATGAATAAATTGTTTTGTTTGCCAAATAACTTGCCTGATTCTGCCTGACCAATGCACTTCTCATAAAAAGACAGAACCTGTGTGACCTTAAGAGTAATAGTAGCCATGACTGATGAATAGTAGATTTAAACGTTGCTTGACTTAGAGGTTATTAGAGATAATTCCGTGTTGTGCTGGGCGCCTTTCTTGCATATATGGGAAACATATAAATTCCTCTACCGATCTCTGATGGCCCAGTCGAAAATACAAATACATTTTCAGAGATCAGCGTGAGAAAAAGCCAGCCATTTTAGAAAAGGAAATTGGCTCCAGCCAGAAGTAATTCCTAAATTCTAAAATACGTACACGTGAAATAGCATAGACCCGACCTTGAGGGGGGGGGGGGGGAGATTAAATTGATAGACTGAAAGGATTAAAAGTAAGAGTCTATTTCAAGCAACAATATTAAAGCAAAGAGATTATACACTCAGAGTTATGACTTATGTTAAGTTAAAATAAAGTAAATAAGTAAAGAGAAGAAATATTGAAAATTTAAATAAGAATTTAAATACACAAAAGATATCATTATTTTACAGTAGCAAATGATTGTCAGATATACCAAAATATTTGGGGAAAATTTGGAGAACAGAGCAAAGCTAATAATAATGACAAATACTTGGTGGATATCTGCTCAAGACACGGACTGGTTATTACTAACACCGTGTTCAACATAAAAATGTGCACAAATTCACATAGAGAGAAGATGAAAGGAATAAGAAAAGTCTCATTCACTATGTTATTGTTGATAGTGATGTTTTCTCTCTAGTGCAGGACACTAGAGTGCACAGAGAATTTGAAATTGGAAGTGATCACCATTTAGTCTTGAGCATAATAAAACTGAATTTCATATTGAAAAGAATAACATGTAAGAAAGTTTTAAAGCAAATAAAAGTTGAGCAGCTCTCAGATGTGAACTGTAGACTGAAATATACAAACATTATTCAAGAAAAAAAATGAAAGAGTTTGAGAACAGGAATCAAACCTTGGAGATTCAGTAGCAAGCTCTGAAGAAAACATTGATTGATTCAGCCAGAGAGGCATGGCGAGGTTGTCCGCAGGAAGAGAAAAATCAGAACTCCATGGTGGACACAGTAAGTTAAAGAGGCAGTGAAGGAAAAGAAAAGCATATCAAAAGTTATTGGCAAATATATCAGCGTGTGCTCTTAGAGAATGCAGAGACAAATATAAGAAAGCTAAATGATGTATAAAACTAGCTAAACAAAAGTCATGGGAAGACTTTGGTAAGAGCATATGAAAATAAATATCAAGAAGGTGGCAAGATATTCTGGAGGTTGTTGAATAAATGGAGGAAAGCATGCTGAAAAAGGAATTAGAGATGGTAAAGATGATATGAAAACTGGAGAAAAAGATATCCTTTAAGTATGGAGTAATTACTTTGAAAAATTGCTAAATGAAACTATCAGTGATGACAGCACAGTGATAAAAAACACTAACCAGGCATGTAACCAGGAATACATATGCATACTTGAAGTAGAAAAAGCCATCAAAAGTCTGAAATGTGGAAAGGCAGCTGGAGTAGATGATAATCGACCAGAAGTGCTCAAGTATGGAGGTATAAAAGTCTTACAGTGGCTGCACTGCATAGTTCAGAGGGCCTGGATAGAGGGACGAATTCCAGATAATTGGAGTAGAGTTCTCATAGTACCCATATATGACTTGGTTGGTGAGAGTAGCTAAAGAGAGGTATGAACAGCAGTTAGCTAATGAAGCCAAAAAGAATCATAGGGAGTTCTTTCGATATGTAGCCAGCAAAAGAAAGAACGATTATGGAAGGATGACATTGATTGGAGGAAATGGTATAAAGACAGCTGTTGCAGAATGTGTGGTGGAGATACTTAATGAGCAGGTCATAAAGATCTTTCAATCTTGTGAATGTGACTTCATGGAGAGATTGAGAGCAGTTGATGATGGGGAGGAGAGACTGACTGTAAGTGAGCAAGAGGTGTTTGGGGAGTTGAGTAAACTAGATGTAAATAAGGCTGTGGGACTTGATAATATATCACCGCGTATTCTGAAGGAATGTTTCAGAGAGTTGACACCTGCCTTGACATATTTTTTTTTTTTTTAATACGAGTCTTTCACTTGGTCAAGTTCCTAAAGAGTGGAAGGAGGGCAAGATTGTGCCACTTCATAAAGGAGGTGATCGAACTCAAGCATCAAACTATAGGCCTATCTCTGGGTCAGGTGTTGTGGTTAAGTTGTTGGAGAAGCTTGTGAGAACTAGGATCCAGAGTTGGGTTGACAACAATGGTATTATCTTTGATGGACAGCATGGATTTGCTAAAGGGAGGTCATGTTTTAGTAATCTACTTACTTATTACAATGAAGTGACTGCTTCCTTGGGCAGAGGAGAATGATACACAGTAATATACTTGGATTTTGCAAAAGCTTTTGATACAGTACCTCATGATAAGTTGACAGTCGAACTAGAGCAGATGGGGTGGATATTAGATTAGTGCATTGGATTGGAGACTGGCTAACTGATAGGTATCAACACGTTGTGTATGGGGATGCGATATCCAGGAAAAGGAAAATCACTAGTGGAGTGCCTCAGGGATCTGTTTTAGAACCATTACTATTTAACATGAATATTAATGATATTGGCAAAGATTTGGATGGAGATATTCAGTTGTTTGCAGATGATGCAAAGTTGGGACGAACCATAAAGAGTAGTGAAGATGTTGTAGCCTTGAATAAATTGAGTGATTGGGCAGGCAAATGGGGATGTGAGTTCAATGTTGCAAAATGTCAGGGTTTAAAATTTGGAAAACAAAGATGGGATGCAGAATTTGTGCTTGGTGAGAATATATTGTTGGAGGTAGAGGAAATAAGAGATCTGGGGGTGATAGTGGGTAAGGATCTAAAATTTAGGGGACACATTGCCAAAATTGTGAAGACAACACAAAGACTTCTGGGAATGATGCGGAGAACACTGACGTGTAGAAGTAGGGAGATTCTTGTTCCATTGTATAAGGCTTTGATAAGGCCACACATGGACTATTGTGCCCAGATTTGGTCACCGGTTTTCAGAAGGATGAAGAGATGTTGGAAAGGGTCCAAAGGCGACTGACTAAGATTGTTTCTGACCTCTGGAATGTTGAAGATGAGGAAAGATTGAGAAGATGTAATTTGCAGAGTCTGGTGGAGAGAAGGAAGAGGGGAGATATGATAGAGACCTACAAGTTGGTAAGGGGTTGTTATAAGATCAGTGGTGGAGAAGATCTACAGAGAATAGTGAAAGATCAGGGGAGAACCAGAGGTCATCCCTGGAAACTGTATAAAGAGGGTGTGAGTAGGGTAGTCAGAGCCAGGTTTTTTTCGTGCAGAGTTGTGAATGATTGGAATGCCTTGTCTGAGAATGTGGTGTCTGCAATTAGTTTTAGTGTGTTTAAGACACGGTATGATGAGATGTGTGTGTGATAAAAGGACCTCCCAGATGAGTCTTTGACTCCATGAGGTCTTGGGTAATAATAATAATAATAATATTAGCATCCAGGAATGCGTTAGCAGAGGTAATCTTAGTTGGTATATTCACTTAAACAGTGAATGGGAGAGGAAAGATGAGCAAAACAAGTGTTCTCTGCCAGGTTGGCAAGAAAAAGACCCAGAGGAAGACCAAGATATAAGTGGATTGATATGGTAACAAGTGCCTTAGAAGATAGAAATATAAGATCTGACAATGTTGGAGCCTTGACAGGTAACAGAATGATTTGGAGGAAAATTGTAGATAGGAAGTTAGTAACGATGTAAATTTTTCATGTAGTGCTATCATATCCTGTACACCCCTTCACAGCAAATGTCAGGAATTTGATGATGATTGATGATTCTTTATATGATTTGTGAATTATTTACATGTTAAGAGTGAATTCATATATACAAAATAGCTTTCAGAGGTGAAAGCTATTTTCACCTTTGAAAATAAGAATCAAACCTTGATGATTCAATGACAAATCCTGAAAAAAACATTGAATGATTCAGCCAGGGAAGAATGTGGTGAGGTTCTCTGTAAAGATAAAAAAATCAGAACTCCATGGTGGATTCAGGAAGTTAAAGAGGAAGTCAAGGGAAAGAAAAAAGCATACCGAAAGTTCCTGGCAAGTAAGTCAGCTTGTGCTCTTAGAGAATATGAAAAAAGTGTAACAAAGTGAATCACTGTGTAAAACTAGGTAAACAAAAGTGATGGGAAGACTTTGGTAAGAATATAGAAAATAAATATTTGGAAGGCAGAAAATATTCTGGAGAATATTGAAAAAGCTTAGAAATGGAAGAAAGAGTACTGTAAAAGGAAACGAAGATGATATATTTAGGTGACATGAAAACTGAACATAATAATATTCCAGATGTCAGGAGTAATTACTCTGAAAAACTACTAAATGAAATAAAGCAGTGTCAGCATGATGGTAGAAAACTGCCAACAAGAATGCAGTCAGGAATACATATCCATACTTGAAGTAGAAAAAGCCATCAAAAGTCTGAAATGTGGAAAGGCAGCTGAAGTAGATGAAATTCGACCAGAAATGCTCAAATATGGAGGCATAAAAGTTTTACAGTGGCTGCACTACATAATTAAGATACCTAGTCACAGGGGTTGAATTCCAGATGATTGGAGCAGAGCACTCATAGTACCCATCTATAAAAAGGAATATAAAACTGAATTTGAGAAATACAGAGGTATTTCCCTACTGGTCAGATTTATGCAAGTAAACTTGTGAAATGGCTAAGAAAAATTATGGAAGAAGCTCGGTGAAAAACAAGCTGGATTCAGGCCAAACAGAGGTCAGGATCAAATTTTCACTTTGAGACAATTGAGAAATCTTGGGAATATAACAAAGATTTGTATTTAAGTTTTGCTGATCTGGAAAACTATGCCCCAACAACGGACCATCCAGATGAAGAGATAGAAGATTTCTACGAAACATTAGAATCCACATTAAATAATTCTAATGAATTCTACATAATTATAATGGGTGACTTTAATGCCAAAATTGGAAGCAGATATGACCATCTGAACTCCATCGGTAAATTTGGACTTGGACAGGAGAATGAAAGAGGAGAAAGACTTCTTGAATTTGCAGAAGAAAATCAACCGAAAATGGACTTGGAGAAGCCCAAATGGACAAACTTACAATGAAATAGACTTCATCCTCTCCAACAGAAGATATATAATAAATAATACGGAAGTGCTTAATTTTAACACAGGAAGTGACCACAGACTAGTAAGGGCAAAAGTATGGATCAGCAAAAAATGGGAACGGATTAAGCTCATAAGAAAAAAGTTCAATTTTGTGAATCTACAAAACCTCTACCACAATAAAAGTTGTTATAGAGAATCACTCAAAAATGAACTAAAAAAGTTAAACACAGCTACTATCATCAATGATGCTAATGAAATATTAACAAAATTTATCTTGAATTGTGCACTAGAAATAGGAGGTGTAAAAAGGCACCAAAGAGAGGAAAAACTAAGACAGGAAACCTTAGATCTGATGAAGAAAAGAGATATGAAAAGAAATTTGAATGACAACAATAAAATAGAATATCCGGAAATTTGTAAAACTATACGTAAAAGGATGAAACATGAACTTAGATCGTATAATACTAGGAAAATTAAAGAAACAATAGAAAACAATAGTAATATGAAGGCCCTAAGACGAACATTATCATTTGGAACAAAGGAAATAGCTGCTGTAAGAGGAAAATATGGTGAACTCATAAAAAATAGAGATGCAATAATCAAAAGAATTCAGGAATTTTATACTGAACTCAATGAAGACAAAGACCGGGACATCCAAGAATCATCTATGGATAACTTGAGTGAGGAAGAACATGATGACCCTGAGATCTTACACGGTGAAGTGGAAATGGCACTGCGGGAAATGAAGAATGGAAAGGCCCCAGGAGAAGATGGAATTATAGTAGACTTCTTAAAACTGGGAGGAAGCCCTGTCATCAAACAGCTGACTAAACTCTTTAATAAATGCCTAAAACAGAGAAAAATTCCAAAAAATTGGAACAATTCACTTCTAATATTAATTTTTAAAAAGGGCAATAAGGAAGAAATTAAAAACTACAGACCTATAAGCCTACTCCCCACCATATATAAAGTTTTCACAAAAATTATAAATAATAGAATAAAATCTAAACTACAGGGAATGCAATCCTGTGAACAAGCTGGATTTAGAAAGAATTACAATACTTTGGACCATATTCACACATTAAGACAGCTCATTGAAAAATCAATTGAATACAATAAACCCTTATGTCTGGCCTATATAGACTATGAAAAAGCATTTGATTCAGTTAAAACATCTGCAACACTAAAAGCACTTGAAACCCAGGGAACTGAGAAACCATATATTGAAACACTAAAACATATTTACAATAATGCACCTTCTGCAATTAAATTATATAAAAACAGTGAAAAGTTCCCAATACAAAAAGGCATCCGGCAAGGTGGCACCATATCTCCCAAATTATTTACAGCTGCACTAGAGGAAGTCTTTAGAAGCCTTGATTGGGAAACAAAAGGAATAAACATAAATGGAGAAAGGCTGCATCATCTGAAATTTGCAGATGATACTGTCCTAATAGCAGATAATCTTGAAGATCTGGAAGAAAGGCTAAATCAGCTAAATGAAGCCTCCAGAGAAACTAGATTAAAAATAAATAGAGAAAATACAAAAATAATGATGAATAAATACATAAACCATAGAACTATCAAAGTTGAAACCATGAAATAGAACAAGTTACTTTATATGTATATTTGGGCCAATTGTTATCCTTTGAGGAGTGCCAAAGAAAAGAGATTGAACGAAGAATTCACCTTGGATGGATGGCTTATGGGAAAATGAGAAACATATTCAGAAGTGACAATCCTATGAGTCTAAAAAAAGGAAAGAAGCTTTCGACCAGTGCATACTTCCTGTCCTATGGAAGAGAAACATGGACTTTAACAGAAGCCCTAAACAAAAAGCTGAGAACAACACAACATCACATGGAAAGAAGTATGCTAAAAATAACATTAAGAGATAGGAAGACAAATATCTGGATAAAATCTCAAACAGGTGTCATGGATATTGTAAAATACATCAAACAGGCTAAGTGGAGATGGGCTGGCCATACTGCCAGATGCAGTGACGGGAGATGGACTAGAAAAACAACAGAGTGGAGACCGATGGATGGAGCAAGACAAAGAGGAAGACCGAGAAGAAGGTGGAGAGATGAACTGGAACAAACTGCAGGATTGAGATGGATGGGAGAGGCAGAAAACCGAGTGATCTGGAAAATCATGGGGGAGACCTTCGTCCACCAGTGGACAGAACCAGAAGGGTGAAGAAGAAGAAGATCTGGAAAAAGCATATCAAGGTGCCAAGAGGAAAGCTCTTCAAAATGCTACATTATATCATCAGATTATATCATTATATAATCAGATACTTCCCAAGAAAGCACAGCAAGATCACTGTCACCAGCTGGTTGTAAAAAAGTCATATTCTTAACAAAGATCCCTTTCTGAAGTTATGAACGAATCTAACACTCTTTGACCTCGAGTTTCTTCTTTCACACGCTGCTTGATAAATTGTCTCATCAGGCAAGGAGATATGGTTAATCTAGGATAGGATAATAGCAAGATAATAGATAGAATGATAATGGAAGGATAGCAGTTTCTGAAATATAAAAATACTTTTTATCTGCACAGATTAAACTCGCAAAGAAACCCATGATGTTTGTTTTGAAAGTAGGATTACTTTTTATTATTATTTTTATTCAGGCCTCCATGGAGCCAAGAAACTCATCGTGGGAGGACCTTCCTAGGAAACACAAACACAAATACCACTCCTTGAACTCATTGGCCATTCTTGCTCTCATCAGGCAATGCATTCCATGGTTCAACCACCGTCCATGCAAAGAAACCACTTCTCAACCTCTTGCTCACAGTTTCTTTTCGTAACTTCTAGGGATGGCCTTTTGTCATCACTCCTTCCCGCTGTTCCACCAAGTGAAAGAACTCCCTAGTGTCAACCCTGTAACTACCTCTCAACAGTTTATGTCTCGATCATATCTCCTCTCCTTCTTCTATCCACCAAACTCTGCTGTCCACATTCCCCTTAGCCAATCCTCATAACTAACATTGTACAGTCCTGAAACCATTTTTGTTAACTGCCTCTGTACCCTTTCCACAGTTAATTTATCCCCTTCAAATCCTGGTGACCAAATTTTAGAACAATAGTCTAAGTGTGGTCTGATCAGAGTCTTCTACAACGGAATGATAACTCTTATCTCCGCAGGTCAGCGTCCTTCTCAGTATTGCAGCAATCGGAGCATATTGCTTCCTGATTTTCAGTTTTCTATCAATCATCACCCCCAGATCTCGTCTCTCCTACTTCCTCCATCCAATCGAGTATGCATTCCCCCCATCGATGGATCCCAAACTTCAAGACTTTACATTTTGCTGCATTAAACCGCCACACCCATTTATTTGCCTATCTGTTTGGTTTATTCAAATCCTCTTGCAGGGCTGCCACATCTGCATTATTACCAATAACCCTGCCCAGCTTCATGTCATCTGCAAACAACTGAATATCCCCTTGCAATCCACCGACAATGTCATTGATATAAAGGTTAAACAATACAGGTCCTAGCACTGAGCCCTGTGGAACCCCACTTGTAACCTTCTTCCTCCTTGACATTTCCCCACCATACACAACTCTCTGATACCTATCAGACAGCCAATCCTGAATCTAGTTGACTAATCAGACATCTAAAACCATGTGCTGCAACTTAAGTATCAGTTTATCATGTGGTACCCTATCAAAATATAAAACATGACAACAAATCAGGCTTGGTTCAACCTAGGAACTATTTAAGAACTCAAAAAGGAGATGAGAAGTCTGATTCCTCCACCAATGGATCTTATGTGAAAAATTTTTCTTTAAAGAAAAATTTTTCAGAGAAAGAATAGGCCTTTGTTAAATTGTGAATGAAGATATTTTATATGTTTTAATACTTCATTCACATTTAACATAATCCACCATGTCATAGGCAAGACTTGTAAATATTATTTGTTGTTAGTCTCTTGCTTGTAATATATAATTCATATAAATGCTTTGGGTTTTGTTTGTTATTAATTATTTAATCTTAGAATATGTAATAATAATGAAAAGACTATATAAATGTCATTCATTTTAATTAGTTTATTCTGTAAAATTTATTATAAGAAACTGTGTGTATGTAAATTTAAATGTATATTATATGAATTGCGATATATCTTTTTATTTCTGTACGTAAGAGTGATTTTATGTAATTCTTCTGATTGGATTTGAGTGGCTGCTGAAGGAGAAATGGAGTTTATTTTAAAAAGCCAAACGGCTATTAGGCTTGGATTTGCCGATAGTTCTTTGGCATGAAACTCTTAATCGTAGTTTTCGATCTCAGAGTTTCGCATACTGGCTGTAAAATAATAAGGGATTTTTATCCCCTTAATTTAGGTGTTTATTTTAGTTAGCTCATGCTGAGAACATGAGCTATTGTGTATAAACAGAGAAGCCAGTGGATATAAGCTGAACTGCTTAGAACCGGATTTTGGCGGGAAGAAGGAATGTAGTTGATTGGAAAACCAAAGTAAGTAAAGGGAAAAGCTTTAGAGACAGCAGAGAGACCGGTTGTGTGTAATAGAAGGGGGAGTTGATACATGCCGTAAATCGACTACGAAAGGACCGGGAATTAATAGACATCGTGAATTACTTCTATGGGAGTTCTGATACTACAATATTTTCCAAGTGGTTTGTGGAAGAATAGTGCAGAACTGAAGTTAATACATAGAAGAAAATAAGGAATTAGTAGATAACTGAAACCTAGTGAATCAAGACTTGTATGTCTATAATTCAGTTATTATAGTGGAAGATTTCTTTAGAATTGTGTAGCCATAAAGTAAAAGGCTACAAGAATTTCAAATGCGCCTATGCGAATTCGATGTGTAGAAGCAGTAATCCGGTAAGAGTTGTCCTTTCTATAACCTGTGTGAAGCAATAACAGTCAACTCCGTCGGATATATTTTGACCTTAGCTGTGATGTTATGTCAATTAATGGTCGGATGTTAAATGTACTGAAGTACTTTCCCCTCGAAATAATAAGTGTTATGTTGATCTATTAAGTGTTAGCTGACTGAGGAAGAATATAGTGTAGCGTGTCATAAGATTAGTTATTGTAACATTTGGAAGGTTAAACTTTTAAGAACTATTCTCAAATTGACTGAGCATAAAGAACTGAAAAATGAATGTTTGATAGTTAATGGATTGTAATAATTCTGAATACTTTAAACTGAGTTAATATATTTATGATTTAATTCATCTAATTGGGTAGAGAGAACTATGTAAAAGAAGTACTGATACTTTAAGAATTAAGAAGTGTCAACATTAGCCATAATCCTCAAACCTAAATAAGAAGTTACTAATATCTGAATATGAATTTTTGTAATTGTTCAATTTGATAACATTTTGCAGACAGTTATATTTGAATGTATATGTTGTACTATTCCACATTAAATGTTTTCTTTTGTTGAGTTAAACTTGGTGTTTGCCTGATTTTCTTTCATTGCACCGCTCATAAAATTAATCGGACCTTTGCGGAAGCCTTAAAAGCTATTAATAACCTCGGCCTGAAGATAAAGTGATAATGTAAGTATAGTTGATGATTGATTCCTCTATATAATTTAGACTAATCTGAATATATGGTGGCACAGTATAATATAAATTTCTTTATATTCAGATGAGCATCAATCAACAACTAATGAATAAAAACGGAATTTAAAGAGGTAAAGATAAGATTAACATACCAACAGAAATGGAACAGTCAGTTAAGTGGGACGTTCCAACACTGTTATTATATTATCTTCCATCAACCATGGCCTCTGAGATCACAATAATCTTTGGCCAGGCTGATGCTATCAGAGGCACCAATTCATCTCCTTTATTTCGGATACTTCTGGCATTAGTATAAAGCATAAAGATGGCACTGCTTCTATATCTATCATTATCCTCTCTAGACCCCACTGAATTCAGTGTTACCTCATGTCGTCGTTCTTCCCCCAAGCACCCATTCCCACAAGAGGATATCCCTGCTACCATCCACCCTGAGAATTCTAGTTTTACTACACTGACACATCAACTTGTTCAGAAAATAGTAATCTCTCTCCAGATGCCTTCGTCCTTCCTTATTCAAATGCAAACGGTCTCTCACATACAATTCCATTCTGTACTCAAATGCCCTCCAAGCATCCACATATTCCAATCCCCTCTTCTGACACATTCTGACTATTAAGCTATTCAGTATTACTGCTCTTCTGCTCTGCTCGTCACTGTCATACCTGGACAACACACACACAATCTTTCTCCGCTGTGTTTTCTTTTGTAGAACCACAAGCAAGAATCTCAGATCTCTCGCTGCCGATTTACATTGCCTCTCAAAGTCATTTGTGCTCACCATCATAATCATTTCATCCATCGTTTCACCCCTCTTAATTGCCACACTTTCTATTGTCCCTCCGGGCAAACACTCCTCTGGCATCTTATCTTGCACACCACGGAGCAACGAATCTCCATATATCACAGTTCTTTCCACTCTGTTCCTTGATTGCTCACCTGCAACCCTCACTCCCTCTCCTCTAACTCTCTCACTCTGTGTTCTGCTACTTACCTGCTGTCCTGGCATCACTCTATCCCTGGTTCCAACATTCCCTCGCATTCTTCTCATTCTCTCTCTCTCTTTCTGTCTGTTTCCATTCTCTCCTCTTCTATTATTCCCATAACTCTCTCTCATTCTCTCCCTTCCACTGTTCCTATTTTCTCCTCTTCTTTCATTCCCATACCTATCTCATTCCCTCCCTTCCACTGTTTCTATTCTCTCCTCTTCTAATCATTCCCATACCTCTCTCATTCCCTCTCTTCTATTGCTCCTATTCTCTACTCTTCTATCATTCCCATACCTCTCTCTCATTTCCTCTCTTCTACTGTTCATATTCTCTCATCTTCTATCATTCCCATAACTCTCTCTTACTCCTACTCTGATTCGCCTTGCATTCATCTCATACTTCTCATCTCATTCCCGAGACATTCCACCATCTTTTTCAGTTCATCTATGTCTCTCTTTGCAAGTTGGCCACTCCTACTCACCATTCATACAGCCAATCATGACCATATCCGAAAACTTCCCAATTATTTCTCCACACTCTTATTTCTTCATTCATATTTCACTGCTCGTTATTCTCACCTATCACACTACTCGTCTCTCGATCTCCCGCTCCTGACGCAACAATCTGATATCATAGCATCTAACTCACTGAGTTCCTCCCAGTGCCTACATTGTAAGCATATATGCACTCTCCCCCCCCCCCTCCTCTCACCAGCCAATATCCATCTGCTGGGATGCATACATGGTCATTTTTTTAAAACATCCAATTTAGCCCATTATTCAACTGGAACAATTCTGTATGGCATAATTAGCTCTCTCTCTCTATATATATATATAGCTCCCACCAGCAAAAGGTTTTTCTGTAAAGCTATACTACAAATGTACCATGGATTGGCTAAAGATTTTTCTTTCTATATTTTTATTAATTATATATATTATATTTAAGTATTTTTTAAATTTATTTTTAACATAGTCCAGAAATCCTGCTCTAGTGACCAACTATGGAACTTTTTCAAGCCTCTTTAGGTCTCCAATAAGCAGGATGGTGGTCTTACACTAGAAATGAAATTTATATGCCACCAAAAGACAATTGCGAACATCCATGCCCACAGTGGGATTTGAACCTGTTGGTATGAGAGTGGATATGCTAACCACATGGCCAGCCACGTCAGTTAACATTTGTTAACAAATGTTAGTAATTTATGGTTGAAAGATGATAACGGAGTGAAAATTTATCATAAATTTGTTTTAATTAGGCAGATAGAGGAAATGTGATTTTATCAAATCCAGCAACATTTTTCCAAGGGGCAAATGAGCAACTATGGCATTATTACATGCAAAAGAGTGCCATGATGTATGACAATGATAGGGATATGTGAAAGAGCATGAGAAAAGTAATATTAAATCAGCAGAGTAAAAAAAAGAAGTGTAGCATAATGTTAGAAATTTCAAAGCTATAAGAGTACATTACAATATGAAGTGGCAGAATGAGACTGGAAAGGTGCATCATAAGTATCAGCAAAGATGGAAGGAAAAGAATATATAAAAGTAAAAAAATGGAAAAATGGGAAAAAAAGGAAGGTGATGTTGGTTAGTTATCAATGAATTTGAAGAATTACAGCAACAGACATAAGGGCTAAGGCCAATATATGTCTGTAAAGCATGTAGTCTTCTTTGTAAGTGGCGGTTTCTGTGGTTTAGAGGTTCAAATGGTATATTCCAGTAATTGGACCACATTTTTTTTAATAAGCTATAAAAAACACAATGAATTAATAAAAGACTTTACAAGTTTCATAAGTTGTTTGACTTACATCTTCAGGGGTAAAAGGTAACTGAAAGTTAAAACAACAAAAAAGAGATTAACAGTTCATACTATACAGTTGTAATCGTCTGACTATACTGAAAATTAAAAATCAGAATGCAGATTCAAAGCAGTGCTGGGTTTAAACAATGCTGGATGATGCCACGTTCTGTTGTTCACGTTCATAATGTCCGAGGTCTGACTGAGGTATATTTTTTATTAAAGCTGACCAAACTTGGTGGAGAATTAATCCTTGATTTTTATTGCATTGTGTTGGTATTTTAAGCATGTTTGCAGCTTCTTTAAATTTCCTTATGTAACAGTTTTTTTCTATGTACGACATGTTTGTATTCTGCCATAGTACATTGTGGCCAGTGGAAGTGATATGGAAAGCTAGACCTGATTTTTGTTCTCTTCTGTTTTGTACATCCTTTTGGTGTTCATTCATGCGAATTTCTCCAGATCTTCCTGTCTGTCCTATGTAGTAGATGCTGCAAGAACAATAAATGTTGTAAACACCTGGTTTTTTTTTAAGGATGATGAGGAGGTTTCGGAGGGATGTAGAAATCTCAAAATTTTTTCCAGCAGCAGAAAGGCTACTTTGATGTTACATTTGTTAAGTAATTTAGCCATCTTGTCTGTAACATTTTTGATATATGGAAGCGTGATAGCATTTTTGAAATCTTGTTTCTGAGAGATGCTTGTAGGAGGTGTGTGGAGAATTTTTTTGATAGTCTTGGTTTCATAACCATTCTTTTGAAAGATCTGTGTCAGATATTCTAATTCTTCGTTTCTCTGTTTTCCTGTGCTGGAAATGTTATACGCTCTGTCCCTTAGGGTTTTTATGATACCTATTTTTTGCGAAGGGTGGTGGTGTGAGGCCACATTAAGAAATCTTCCTGTGTTGGTGGGTTTTCTATATATTGAGAAAGAAAGTTTATTATCCTTTTTATTGACTTCTAATAGAATGTCTAGAAAAGGCAGTGTTAAATATTTAGCTCTATGATTTATTTATGGTTGGTTATACTTACTTTATACTTAATTGGTTATTCCTTGATTTAATCCTTTCTTATTTTAACCTTACTCAATTTTAGTCCTACCAGCTGCTCTATTGTTATGTCGCTGCTTACCCTTGATTATATCTTGTTCTACCTCTAAATAGCCTTCCTTCTAATATACTGTCGTCCCCTTAAAATATTAATTCAGATTTATCTCCTCTTCAGATATTGGCAAAATTTATATTATGCTGCGCCAGCCAACATCCTATAACAGAGGAGACTCTTGTTCAGGGAAATAATTCTAAATTCAAAAGGGATACACACAATAATTAATCTCACGCTAGCGCTGTGCAGATTCAGTTAGCAGTCGTGACTCGAATCTCACTTACGCAATTATATCTAAATTCTTTCCCGCCAAAAGGTTCTATTTCATAGGTGGTGGTTTGAATTCGTAATCAGGCATAAAACTCAGGTATAAGGTGCAAAACTAGTTTATTGGAAAAACATACATCAATTACAGTTAAGAAAATTCAAATACTCAATGGATCAAAATTCACTCTAAGTTAAGGTTCATACTAAATCACAATGAATAGGAGTATGCTAAATACTTCAATTATGAAAGGATAAGATTAAGTGTACGCATAATATTACTAGGATATAATTCCTTTCACAAGTTATTCACAGAACAAGCATTGAATAATTTCATTAATACTCTATAATAACTACCTTAATTCTAAATTTCATTAAGCAAGCCAAGCCATTCTCAAATAAAATACTGCCTATTAACAATTCTTGTTTGTTCCACAGGGTCTTAATTAATTCAATCAAATTCTCACTTAAAAGTTCTCTACTAGAGTCCCTTAGTTTACAGTATACACAAATTTCTTATTCTTCTAAGTGATTTTTAACATAGAATGAAAATCTTTACATTACCGGACCCTTTCAGATTTAATGCCGCCATCTCATGTAGATCTGGATTACCTTACTGTATATTAATCGACTGTCTTTGCGCCTGGCGATGCACTACGCTTTTCTTTTAATCGTTTCCGACTGTGGCGTGCTGTCTACCACTCCGCAGGAAACTTTCTCCAATGCGACATTCTGCTAAGGCTCGATTCCACATAGGCTGTCATATAGTAATCAACTCCGCTTGGAAATCTTCAAGCCTCAAGAAAAGAATCCGTCATCACCGTAGTCGATCCACCGCTCTCTTACGACTCCCCCGACAAATCTCCTAAAACTCGAATCCAGGAACCAAAGAAGAAAAAGCCCTGTAAAATAGCGCGCTTCATCTTTTATTCACCCTTTTTGGGTGCCCTCTATTCGATGTGGTTTTTACCCACGAACCCCATCGTTCATGCCCCTTGGGTGATCATACACTCTCCCTAATCTGTTAGGTTATATTATTCCAGGTAGCCGTTCTGATATCATTTTCCACGTATGTATAGCCTCCATTGCTACACTCGACTTGTACAGATCATATGCGATTATTCCGGATTACTACTTATAATTTTTCTCAGAATTTCGTAATGTACTAGACAGCTTAATGGGAATTACAAATAACTTAACAATTCCCTTACACAATTCTTACTATTTTGATACAAAATTCTCTGCTTCTCATTTCAGTTATGCAGGAATAACTCTCACTATATGGCACACATGGACTACACATTATTACATAACATAAAATAATACTTCATAATCATTAGCTGATGTGCAGATATCTCCTTAATTAGTAGTATTTATCATGTTAATCCTGAATAAAGAATTAACTTGTAAAGCTCTTCATTCAGGATCTAACAGCAGTTTTCTAAGTTCTTCTTGTTCTAAAGTAAATTTTATATTATTATGCAAATTATTTAGGTAATCTTTGAAAGCAATGAGTTCATCTGTTGTTCCTGGCCATATGATGAATATATCATCGACATAGCATAACCATATATTTGATTTTTGATGATAATTGTTTAAAGCATTATTTTCAAAGTTTTCCATAAATAGGTTAGCTAAAGCTGGAGAGAGGGAAGAGCCCATAGCCAGTCCTTTTTGTTCCCAAAATTTGTCTTGAAACGTGAAAAAAGTATTATTTATACAATGTTTATAAAGATCTATGATGTCCGGAGAAAAAAGGTCTTCTAGAGATTCACGGTTTCATTTCTTGGAACAAAAAGAAGGACTGGCTATGGGCTCTTCCCTCTCTCCGGCTTTAGCTAACCTATTTATGGAAAACTTTGAAAATAATGCTTTAAACAATTATCATCAAAAATCAAAAATATGGCTATGCTATGTCGATGATATACTCATATGGCCAGGAACAACAGATGAACTCATTGCTTTCAAAGATTACCTAAATAATTTGCATAATAATATAAAATTTACTTTAGAACAAGAAGAACTTAGAAAACTGCCTTTTCTAGACATTCTATTAGAAGTCAATGAAAAGGATAATAAACTTTCATTCTCAATATATAGAAAATCCACCAACACAGGAAGATTTCTTAATGCGGCCTCACACCACCACTCTTTGCAAAAAATAGGTATAATAAAAACCCTAAGGGACAGAGCATATAACATTTCCAGCACAGAAAAACAGAGAAACGAAGAATTAGAATATCTGACACAGATCTTTCAAAAGAATGGTTATGAAACCAAGACTATCACAAAAATCCTCCACACACCTCCTACAAACATCTCTCTGAAACAAGATTTCAAAATCGCTATCATGCTTCCATATATCAAAAATGTTACAGACAAGATGGCTAAATTACTTAACAAATATAACATCAAAGTAGCCTTTCTGCTGCTGGAAAAAATTTTGAGATTTCTACATCCCCCGAAACCTCCTCATCATCCTTTAAAAAAAACCAGGCGTTTACAACATTTACTGTTCTTGCGGCATCTGCTACGCATGACTGACAGGAAGATCTAGGGAAATTCTGGCAGAATACAAACATGTCATGCATAGAAAAAAACTGTTATATAAGGAAATTTAAAGAAGCTGCAAACATGCTTAAAATACCAACACAATGCAATAAAAATCACGGATTAATTCTCCACCAAGTTTGGTCAGCTTTAATAAAAAATATACCTCAGTCAGACCTCGGACATTATGAACGTGAACAACAGAATGTGGCATCATCCAGCATTGTTTAAACCCAGCACTGCTTTGAATCTGCATTCTGATTTTTAATTTTATGAATAGTCAGACGGCTACAACTGTATAATATGAACTGTTAATCTCTTTTTTGTTATTTTAACTTTCAGTTACCTTTCACCCCTGAAGATGTAAGGCAAATGACTTACGAAACTTGTCGGGTCTTTTATTAATTCATTGTGTTTTATATAGCTTATTAAAAAAAAATGTGGTCCAATTACTGGAATATACCATGCAGTCTTCTTGCTGTTTTTTTTTTTTTTTTTTTTGGTAGGGGGAACATATGTTCCCCCTACCCATACAGTCAGTCCTCAACTTACAGCATGTCACTTATGACTACCATTCCTCCATTACTACGTTTACTGAATAGCACACCTCACTCTTGCAACCTATGCATCACAGTATTACTGCTGTCTATGAGGCATATTATTTAAGTGCTTAAGATGAAAAAACTCTCAAACATTTGCAAGGAATATAATATCTTGCAAATGCAGCATGAAGTGAAGTGACAGCTTAGAAGAAGCTGCTGATAATATATTTTCATACACAGACAGGATTCAACAAAAACAAAACCTTACAAGAGATTAGTGACAAGATGGTGATGTTAAAGAGTTGGAGTAGAAGTTAACAATTAAGATGTAGAGCATTTGATGGAAGAAGAGCTCCCAAACAAAGTCCAAGCTTGGAGCACAAAACATTGCAAAAAAAGAGGAAGCTGATTTCCCCTCCTTTAAAAAGTTGACAGTGATAAAAAAAAAAAAAAAAAAAAAAAAAAAAAATGGCAGAGGCTTTTGCCTCTATTAATGAGGTATGGAACATGTGAAGAGATTAAATGAGTAAAGTAGACGGAATAATGCAAGCTTCAATTGCTAGTTATAGAGAAATTTATACAGGAAAGAAAAAAAAACCTCTGCAGACAGAGGAGGATATGATGTAAAAAAATTAGAAGCTCACGCCTATCGCCACCGCATCTCCTGAAAATAAGTATAACCCTTCCACACATTATGTATCTGGTGAAGCATTCTACAACTTTGTTGTGGTTCTTGAATTTGTTAATTACCTGGCTTTCTAGCCTCTTCTGGGGAATTGTCCAATTAATACAGCATCATTTTTGAAGAATTTAATTAATTTGTTTATTCATTAATTTTATTTATTAATTATTATTTATTAATTAACAAAAAATTATATATTAATTGTTTGTTAATTAAGAATTTGTCAATTGCAAAATGAGAAGTAAGGAAAAAACAGAGAGAGATGGAACAATTTCATAACAGAACTAGAAAAGGATATATTTAAGCCACAACCCAAAACCCATAAAGTAATAAAATACATGAACAAAAAAATATAAGAAAAGATAAAAATACAAACAATAGATTTAGAAAAATGGGTGGCCTATTTTCAAAATCTCTGGACAAATCAGAACAATGAAATAAAAGTTTATACAGCAAAGAACGACTAACACAAATATCACAATGTTAGAACTGAAAAATACAATAGAGAAGATGAAAATAGGAAAACACAATATAATTATGGAACCATACAAAAATGCAGGTGAAAAATTTAATGAAAGACTTCTGAAATTTTTTAATATGGTATGGATTTCTGGAAAAACGCCTAACTCTTGGAAAAAAAGCACTGGCTATCCCAATCCATAAAAAAGGAAATAAAGACTATTGCAATAACTATAGGAGAATTAGTCTGCTAAATACAGGTTATAAAATATATGCAGGAATATTAAAAGAGAAGCTAAATAGTATTGTAGAAGACAAACTACTAGAAGAACAAAACAGTTTCCGAAAAGGCCGATCCTGCATAGATCTAGTTTTTACTCTAAAATTAATAGAAAAGGGAAGAGAATTTCATAAAGAAACACACGTGGCCTTTATAGAATAAATATGAAAAAGCCTTGGACAAAATTAGTAGAAAAAAATTGTTTAAAATATTAACCGATTTAAATATACCAAACCAACTTTTACAATCCATTCAAGAAATATATACAGGAAATAAAATAGCAGTTAAATGAGAACACATCTCAGAATGGAAAGATGTATCAAGGAGTACAACAATGATGTATCCTCTTACCTCTGCTTTTCAAAATATAAATAAAATTATAACAATCTGGAAACAGTATAACCCATTTGGTATACAAATAACCCCACAAATGAAGATGGATAGACTACTATTTGCAGATGATCAATCAGTATTAGCTACATCAGAAGATGATTTACAAAGATCATTAAAAGATCATCATACATTAAATGATATCTCAAAACAATATAATATGACAATATCTAAAGAAAAACAAAAATAATGGTATTCAAAGGAGAAAACCCAATAAGAAGTAAAATCATGTTAGATAAAATATTAGAACAAGTAAATACTTTCAAATACTTGGGATGTGATTTATCATACGAAAAAGAAAAAAAAAAAAAAAAAAAGACAGACACTAAAATATCAAACTTTGTCACAAAATAAATGGCATAATTTTCTTCTTCTTCTTCTTCTGCAGCTTGTCCCACTTAAGTAGGGTTGCTGCTCTCAGTTAGTCGCCTCCACATCCTCCTGGACTGGGCTGCAACCACATCCAAGTTCTTCATCCTCAAGTCCTTCTGCATGACCTTTCTTCCCACATACTCATCCTCCCTCTTCATCACATGACCAAACCATCTTAACCTTGTCTCCTGTATCTTCGCTCCTAATTTCGTAACTTTCACCATTCCCCTTACATAGTCATTTCTCAGACGATCCTTTCTGGTCACATCACACATCCACCTAAGCATTCTCATCTCGGCTACCTTAATCCTGCTGATGTTATTTTTCCTCAGGGCCACAGTTTCCATAGCATACGTCATAGCTGGTCTTACTACTGTCCTGTAAATTTTGCCTTTTAGATTGATCGGCACTCTCTTATTGCACAGCACTCCAGCCATCTCTCTCCAGTTCCTCCATCCCACTTCCTTCTCAGCTTCTTCATCCTCTTTCACTGTTGAACCTAAGTCGCTAAAGTCCCTAACCTTCCTGATGACATTTCCTTCCAATTCCAGATCTGTCTCCTGGCTGCCATCCATTTTGCAACACATATACTCTGTCTTACTTCTGCTCAGTCTCATACCTCTCTCTTCCAGTTTAGCTGCCACTTCTTCTCTTTATTCTGCACACAGTACGATGTCATCTGCATACAACACTGTCCAAGGTGAATCTTTCCTATTTTGCTATGTCCCTAACCTTCCTGATGACAATTCCTTCCAGCTGCAGATAGTAAATGGCATAATAAATAATATATTTAAGCCATCCCTAGTACAAAAACACACTAGAATCAGGCTATATAATGTCTTGTCAAAACAAACTTTACTATACAGAAGTGAAACATGGACCATAAAAAGGAAAGATGAAAAATGAATCCAAACAGCAGAAATAAAATTTCTCGGAAAAACAGCTGGATATACCAAGTGGGACCATAAAACAAATGAAATCTTACAAACTCTGAATATAAAACCAATTAATTACTACATAAGACAGTATAAACAAAAATGGATAAAATTTAAATCGGATGGACAACAGCAGACTACAGAAAATATACAAATATAAAATAAGTGGAAAAAGAAGAATCGGAAGACCAAGAAAGAGATGGCATGAGACCAGAAAGGGCCACCTGGCCTAAAATCCATGTTAGGAAGAACAAGAAGAGTTAATTACCTGGCTTCCCAGCCTCTTCTTGTGAATTGTCCAATTAATATAGCATCATTTTTGAAGAATTATTCTTATTCCATATATTTCTAGCTGATTATTTTACTGGTAAGTGTATACACTCATGTTTCATCATTTATTACATTACTGTATATAGAAATTTTGTTATAATTTGTACATACTTCAGTAGTAAACAAATTAAAATTGGTTAAAATATATAACAAAACAGACCTATATATTTTAGCATTCAAACAAATTAACTGTTAACATATCTGGTTTGGATAATGATTTCTAGCTTATGATAGGATTGATGGAATGGAACTCTGTCTTAAGTCAAGGACAGCCTATATACCTCCATACGAGACTGACTAAATCACCTTCAGATGAATTTTAGATGTCTGCCCTATGCAAATGTAAAAATCTCACAAATGTTTTGCTTATTACGTTCATTTCTTTACAGTTTCCATATGCGTTTGGTGAGAATTTTATAAGAAATACGTTTTTTTTATATATATGATAAAGATAATCTAAAGGCATACATGTGATTTGTTATTTAGTATTGCAATTATACACTTAGTATTATTGGAGCTGTCATGTGGTTAAGCAGTAGCGATATAAAATAATTTAATTGTAGTTATAAGTAGTAAACTTGCTTACCATATATTATAATTCTTAGGGAATAACACAGCAATGTTGAATGTATATTATAAATTAAGTTGTTTATCATAGTATTTCTATATCAAAAACTCATAGTGTGCAAGCAATGTAATAATGGCAGCCATTTTGTGACTTGAGTTTAGCTTTGAATCTTTGTAAGAGACATGCGTGTTAGTCATTGCATTTTAGAATAGCTGCCATTTGGAAACAGAAATGCTGAAAAAGTAAAGAGTGGAAAAGCAAGGGAACAGAGCTCTAGCAGTTTAATAAGCTACCAAGTTAAGTTCTGAAGTCTCGGAAAAGTTTTAATATGCATTTTGAATCACTTTCCAAGGATACAGAACTGTGAAGTTAATAATTAAAGTTCAGTATGATATATCAAACCTTTGTATGAAAAGATGGAAAGGAAACTTTTATATGGCCAAGTGAGACTACACAACGTTTAAATGAATGCTATTTTCAGTTTGTTTTTCTAGAACTATTTTGTTTTGTCTCTCAATATTGAACAGAGTATGAGAGAAAATTATTGAGCTTATTTATGCTATTTTAAAATGGCCATTTAGTTAATCTTTGTATGTGTTATTTATCATATATAAATGTTTAAAGTAAATATTTTAATTTTTTTATAATTGAGCTTCATTATTTAGAACACAACATATTGATCCTGAAGTCAATGCACTATTACAGACATGAATCTGGAACATTCTAACCAACAAAATATAAAATTAAATATACTGTTATTTATTCCACGACTGTCTTTAAATATAGGTTAGACATAAGTGGGGAATAAGTACGTGGAGCAGATCAAGCTCACACACAAACATACTAAAGTATAACAATCTCATATTAATAATATAACAAAAATTGGTGCATCTGGTAGGATGTGATGATGCTGCAATTTGTATGGGAAAAATGAAAAGGCAGGCCCGAGTTGTCTTCTCTGCTGTTATTGTCATCTCCAATGTGTTTTTTATGTCTTATTTCAAAACTTCTAGATGTCTGCCCTATATAAGAAAGATCACACAAGCATGGAATATTATAGATCCCTGGATGTTTGTAGAAAAGGTTGCGATTTTTAGACAAATGCAGTAAACCTTGTGAAATCAAAATGGGCTTGCATTCACTGTTTTGACTTTAACTTGGTGTTTCTCATAGCTTTGCATATTTATTGTCATTCCTTTTCCAATATAGTGCTGGTGAACAGCACACCTAAAAGAATTCATTCACTTTCTGCTGAGGATGACTTTTAGAATTTTTTTTGTCCTTCAGTGATGTAAGCAAGTGATATCCCGCAAATTGAATTTTTCATTCTGAAGCCATAATGATGAAGTCCCATCTTTTATCTCTGAGCACTATATAGTGAAAAAAGAAAGGTCTTCCCTTTAGTTATAACACTGAAGAAGCAATTAGCAAATAACTTCCAGTCTCATCAGTTTCACTGACTAGTCAAATGACATAGCATCCAATGTGCACTCTTGATCAAAGCCAAATCCTATAATGATTTGGTTGACTCACTAATACAATGTTCGATTTCATTTCTAGCAAATTATGGCTTATTCGTGATTTTTCAGAATCACTAACTCGGCTCTCTACTTAAGGAAAATTATCACATCAGCTGTAGCTTTAGAACATCCACTTCACGAGCAGCTATTAATGTCAACTCCACAACTCATTATGTCATGTTCTTTGTGCCCAATAACATTCAGTACTTAATCTACAGATGCTTTACCATAACCCTTATAATCAACAGTGAAGTCTAACAGTACCCATATTTTTATGCATAAAAATTTGGATTACTGCATTTTACATGCTTTGAAAAGCTTCTCAAAGACTCACCCATTAAGGTATACAAATTATACTATGCAGACTCATCATGGAAGGATCATTCAACTGAAACCAATTCTATCATACTGAATCTTAATATCCTTCACACTCCCTGAATTAACAACATATTCCAGTAATGCATTCCATTCACTGACAATTCTCCATGTGAAAAATCTACTCCTCATACCCCTTCCACTTCATCAAACTCTTATATAACTCCTTATACTTTGGTTCTTCCCCTCTCACCTTCTACTCTTTTTATAATCCCATCTGGATTACCATATTTACCAATATAACTTGCCCTCACACCCGATTTTACTTTACAAAAAAATAAATTAAAAAGTTTCGCATCTAGTTTGCACACACGAAAAACGTTTAAGACTTTAAGAAATACATAGGAATGTTGTTATGGTTGTTTCAGATATTTTGGAATTCAGTTGAACAGAATCAGCATTTCAACTCAACAATCGTCAGCTTGCCTATGTCGTTGAGTGGCACGATCTTTTGTTAATACCACACTAATCATATGCAATCTTAATATCCTTCACACTCCCTGTATTAACAACATATTTCAGTAATGCATTCCATTTACTGACAATTCTCCATGTGAAAAATCTACTTCTCATACGCCCCCCTCTTAACCACACTCTTATACAACTTCCAGGAATGGCCTCTGGTTCTTTCCCCCTCACCTTCTACTCTTTTTATAATCCCATCTGGATTACCATGTTTCCTCGAGTATAGCTTACCCTCACTCCCCCAATTTTACTTTACAAAAAAAGAAACTAAAAAGTTTCACATATAGTTTGCACATGAAAAAAAGTTTAAAACTTTAAGAAATAGGCAGGGAATGTTGTTATGCGAATTGCAAATTTCAGATATTTTGGAATTCAGTTGAACAAAATCAACATTTCAACTCAACAATCGCTGGCTTGCCTTTGTCATTGAGTTGCACGATCTTTTGTTAATACCACACCAATCATTTGCATAGAGATGGAAACAACCAGCAGAGGAAATGTGGGAGTGAGGGCATTGACTTCTTCTTGATCTAGGATTGTGTGTGTGTGTGGGGGGGGGGGGATTAAGATTAAAGGACCATCATTAGAATGGTTATGCAACTGGATTTTAATAGCTTGGGACATCATTTCACCAGAAATAATTTAATTACAAAAGAATTGTCGCTAAAAGATTCAAATATATCATGTGATGAAGGTGAGTGGCCAATCACATACATAACGTTGATAATTAAAATTTAAATGTCTTCATTTTATAAATAATGTGAGCAATTATAAATTATAATGAATACTGAGGATTAAATTATAAACGTCAATTTAGTTTTATCCTGAAAAACTTTAGTTTCCAAAAATCCACACACATACATCCAGCACCGTGATATTTTTTAACTTTAATTTTGGAGAAAAAAGTGCGAGTTATATATGAGTATATACAGTAATCCGATAACATCCCTTCAATAAATGAAATATCTCTATCATCTCTTTTCCTCCTATTCACCAAACTCTGCAATCCGCATTTCTTCAACCTCTCTCTCTCCATAGCCAACATTCCAGTGTCCTGATATTATCTTAGTCACTCGTTTCTGGACCCTCTACAATGTTTCTATATTGCAATGAAAACCAAGTGACCAAAACTGAGCACAATAGTCCAAGTGTAGTCTGACTATGATGAATTATTAGATGAATTAGATTATTAGATGAATCTCCAATCCATCTAACCAATATACTATCAATACCCATTGTCTGCAGCTTGTGCACCAACTTATCATGTGGTAATCTATCAAATGCTTTTGCAAAGTCCAAGAATATCACTATATATGATTCTCCTTTATCTAACACACTTATCACCTTTTCATAAAATGCAAGTAAATTGCTAAAACAAGACCTACCCTTAACAAATCCATGATGATTATCATAAAGAATGCTATGACCATCAACATAAATTTCTCGTATTCTATTCCTAATCAATATCTCCAACATCATGACTACAACTACAATTATAAAGACTGGTCTATAATCAAACTTCTCTCCTAGAAATTATAAGTTACACATAATGTGAAATAATACATTAACTCAAGAAGTATAAGTTCTGTATATTGGTGCAGAGTGACTGAAGGAAAAAACAAGACACTTTTCATGGTTATTCCAAGATTTCCTTAGTAAAGTTCTCAGACATTATGTTTAGAATATCCTTTGTAGTTCTTGAAAAAGTAATGAAATATTGAGAATTTAAAACTTAAAACAATTTCAAACTGTACTATATGTTAGTAATTATAAGGGCCAGCCTTACAAAACCAGTCTATGCACAGGCTGCAAATTTCATATTGATATAAAATAATATGGATTATTATTTTAATCATTCATTTATTGACTATTATATTTATTTATTTATTGACTTTTTCCTTTTTATTTTTTAATTCCTCTCACAGTACTCACATGGTATAATTCCCTGCTCTACCAACTGGCTAACTGTTCTCCTTGTCATCAGTTTGACTTTCAGTGCTGGAGAAGGAAAATGGGAACAAAGTACAAGAAGAAATCAGAAAAATATTTTTAAGGCAATTTAGAAACTTACTATAAACTACAATATAAAATTTATACTTTATCTAACAACAAACATATTCATTTGGCATCTTCATATGGAAATTATTTGTACATTTTATTGCTAATATTAGTAAAATTTATATATATATATTTAACAAATGATTTAAGAAGAAACATTCAATTGGTTTGCCTTTAGCAGTAATGACATTTACATACAAGGAAATACAGTAATACCCCAGTTAATGCAGATTCCTAGACCATGGAACTCATTAAACGGTGTTTTTAGGGATAATTATAACATATGTTATTATATAAGTGAAAATACAAATGCAGTAGAACAATAACACAGCCCAACACAATTTTTGCTGACTTTTATATGAGACTTGTTTTTTACTAATTTGGGTGCGCTGATTTCAAATATCAAACCCAATTTTCTCTATCACATCAAGTTTTTCCTCTATGACATTTTCTTTTTGCTAATTTGTAAGTTTTTGATAGTTTTAAGGAGGCAGTACTATTTAGAGGATCAAAAAAATCGATTTTTAATATTATTTTCTGAAAGTATGTACTTTTAAAAATCTGTTCCTAACTTTTTATCAAGAAATTCGAAAAATTCCCAAAGATATAGCCTATTATTCAAAGCGGTGCGCAGATCAGAATCGGAGCACTCACCGCTCTCACTTGTTAGTAAACGAATAAATGCATAAGAACCTGCAACGGCACATATTGGCGCTTTGAATACGAGAGAGAGACCGATAAGTAGATACATAACTACTTAACAATATTCATTAAAAATTACAAGAATATTTATAAAAAAATAACAATTTTACTTACACATGAGTTTCAGGGAATAAATTTTTGTTTGTAGCAATTTCTGCTGTGTGTTCTGTTTTGGCAATCCCTTTGAATACTCCAACAGTAGTCGGCCAACATGTGAGAATCCCATCTTCCTTGGTACCGATCTTCCATAGCTTTTAAGTCTTGATGAAATCTTTCGCCTTGTTCATCGCTTACAGCACCTAAATTCTTGGGAAATCTATCAAGATGACTGTATAGGAAATGAAGCTTTATGCTCATGTTGCTACCTAGGCGCTGGAAAATTTCAAGCATTGTTTCCGCTAGATCTTTGTAATTGCACGTTTTTTTGTTTCCAAGAAAATTATTCGCAACCATCGTAAATGAAGTCCAGGCCTCTTTCTCAATTTCATTCATAGAGTTGATGAAATTTGGGTCTCTCATTATAGTTCTAATTTGTGGTCCATCAAATACACCGCCATTAATTTTTCATAACTAAGTCGTGGAAATTTTTCACATATGTATTGGAAACAGTCACCTTGTAAATCTAAAGCTTTAACATACTGCTTCATAAAACCTAGTTTGATGTGTAGAGGTGGAAAAATGATTTTTTCTCTGTCGATTAAAGGTTGATTTATAACATTCTGTTCTCCAACATTTAAGGATATTCTAAGAGGCCAATGTTTCTGACTCCAGTGTTGGTTTCTAGCTCGACTATCCCAGAAGCATAGAAAACACGGAAACTTTGTATATTCTCTTTGAAAGCCAAGTAAAAAGTTCACCATTTTAAGATCCACACAGATGATCCAGTTATGGTCTGTATATTTTAATAACTTCAGAACCTTTTTAATGTCCTCATATGTTTCTTTGAAGTGGACTGAATAGCCAATAGGAATTGAGCCATATACATTCCCATTGTGTAGTAAGACACACTTGAGACTTCTGCTTGAACTGTCGATAAATAAACGCCACTCATTTGGATGATATTGTACAACACTCATTTCAGTTAGTAAACCTGACACATTGTTACAGTAAACAAACCCACATTCGTGTTTAAAATATTGTACAAGATTACTTTCCCTGCTATGGTAAAAAGTTATCTTCGTATCTTGCTCCAGTAAGTTTTTTTCATTTAATCTTGAAGCTAACAATTCCAATGATTCCTTTGATAGGCCCAAATCTCTTACTAAGTCATTCAATACCGCTTGAGTAAAACGCTCGAGTAAATTTTCATTGTCTAAATCAACATCCGGGTCTTGCTCCTCAAGAACATCTGGCATATCCCGATCATGCTCGTTCTCAAGTAAAGGAAGTCCTTTATAAATTGGCACGGCTATTTCAATGGAATGAGCAACTGGCCGAATTGCTGAGTCGAAATTTGGATACACATTTTTTTTCTTATTCTTCTTATTATAACCAGAAGTTTGAACTAAACAAAAATAGCAATCATCTACGTGATTTTTCGGTTCACGCCAAATCAATGGAATGCCAAAAGCTAATTTTTGGCGTTTTCCCTTGCTCCACTGTCATAAATTTTCTACACATGACTTACACACTTTATTTGGAGCCTATGACTTGTCCTGATCTGCAATTTTTACGTCAAAGTATGCAAAGTACACTTTCTTAACGAAATCAGTGATATATGTTCTTTGACTGGGAACAGTAAAGCTGCCACAAATGTAGCAGAAGGAATCTACACTATTGACACAATTTCGGGTAGTAGATATGATGTATTTTCTTCACTGCCGACTAACATGCAATTAACAAGACAAAAAAAACCAGAGACTTTATTGAAACGTTATAAGTGCTCATCATACTTTCACGATCGATTAACGATTGACTGATTTCGATCGTTCTCTGTCCGCTATGACACATATAGCATTCATTTGTTTTAGGCAGTTGTGATCGCCTACTTTTCATCACCTAAATGTATTAGGTCGGTTATCGGCCTCTTTCGCATTTAAAGCGCCAGTACGTGCCGTTGCAGGTTCTTATGCATTTATTCGTTTACTAACAAGCGAGAGTGGTGAGCGCTCCGATTCTGATCTGTGCACCACTTTGAATAATAGGCTATATCTTCAGGAATTTTTCGAATTTCTTGATAAAAAGTTAGGAACAGATTTTTAAAAGTACATACTTTCAGAAAATAATATTAAAAAATCAATTTTTTTGATCCTCTAAATAGTACTGCCTCCTTAAAACTATCAAAAACTTACAAATTAGCAAAAAAGAAAATGCCATGGAGGAAAAACCTGACGTGATAGAGAAAAAGGGTTTGATATTTGAAATCAGTGCACCCAAATTAGTAAAAAACAAGTGTCAGATCAAAATCAGCAGAAAAAAATTTTTTTTTTTGTTGGCCAGTGTAATGAACTTTTATTGAATGATTTTTTTTTAATGAAATTTACTAATTATTTGTATTTGTATTTTGTATATTGGACTGGATTGTGGATCTTTGTGAACTTTGTAAGAACCAGTCTTCTGAGGTTATTTCCTGATTTATGGTTTTATATTAATGAAGTGGTATTTGTAATTGCAGACCTTCTTGTCTCCATTAGCCAAATACTATATACAACAGTTGACGACATGTATTCCTACACAGAATACAATGAATTAATGAATAAAATAAATATCAGTGATGAAGTAGTAATGTCCACTCTCAGTAATCACCAAGTATGAGCACCATAATAAGAGAGAGCCAAACAAGACAACATTAAGTAGGGTATTACTACATACTGCCGTGTTTGAGTAAAACTTTAGTTTAATATAAACTGAAATCCACATTCGACGTTTCGACCTTTATATCAAGGTCATCTTCTGGAGCATATATACTATATACAGAGAAACAAGTTGCACTACAATCTACATGGTTTGTTACAGTTATTGACTAACCAAACATTTCACGGCCCCCCATAGAAAAAAAAAACTGTAATACAGACATATCTTATTATAATATTTATTGTATTTATGTTGAATACAATTTATATTCAAGATTTTGCGTTTGTAAGCTTTTTCGTTTTCTTCTTATCTTATCCTCTGAAATGAAACTTACATGAATCAGCATATATTTACTAATATTCATTAAGCGTCGAAATATGCAGGAAGCAAAATTTGTGAACCGACACCAATGTGTGATTTTTTCCATTAAAATATAAAAAATAACAAAAAAGAAATAATGAATAATAAAAATTAAATACGTGTCTTTTAAAATTAAAAAAAAAAAGAAATACTTAGTCTTAAAACATTTTAAATTTGTTTTCATTATTTCATGGCTCCCCCCTCAACAAAACTTGCAGCCCACAGTTTGGGAAGCGCTGTTGTAGTGCATTCTGCTGACATCAAGCAGGATAACATCAAACAAGAATGGGCTAACAATTTCAGATTTAGCTGACCAAATGGTACTATTGGCTTAAAACAAAAGACAATGATGGTACAAGAAGAAGAAACAGAGTTTAATCAGTGTGGATATGTTTATTGTGCACATGCAATGATGTCCATCACAATTTGCAACCATCCAAATCTCATCTTTTATTTCTAACAAATCATCAACAGCTACTGTCTACCTCTACCATCAAAACTACACTTTTCATGATTTCTTCCATCAACATAATAGCACACATGCATTCATCAGATCTAATATTTATGCCAGAGAATGCCAAACCAAGAATATTTGGCATTTGATCAGGTATAGCTCGAAATTTCCTTGCCCAGAGTTAGTAGCATTGATTTGATTTCTTTATTGTTCTCCAAATTTTGATACCTCTGATTATTCATTTCTGAAGCCTGCTTCTGCAATCCAATATGTACAGGCATGATTCTGCAGTGCTATCTTCAATGGAAGTTCAATGCCCAAAAATCAAACTGGCATCTCTTCTTGAATTCTATTGGTCAAGCAAAGAAAAATGTTGACACATCAAAATATTGGTAATAAGTAGTGTTGCCAAGTTAGTTAGTGTATCCACTCTCCAAACAACTAGTTGTGGATTTGAATCCCACCATGGGCATGGATGTTGGTGATTGTCTTTAAGTGGGAGATGAATTATATTGTCAGTATGAGACCACCACCCCAATTATTGGAGGCGTGAAGTGATTTGAAAAAGTTCCATGTTTGGTCTCTAGAGCAGTGTTTCCAGACTATGAAAATAAATAAAAAAAAAATTGCAAAAAATATATAAAATTGATAAAAATGGGGTTGGGGAGATCCTTAGCCCACCCATGGAATAAATGTACTATAGGTTTACTAGTAACCTTTTTTTTTGGTAGGAACAACATAAAAAAAATTAATAATAAATAAATAAACAAGCAAATACAATCTGTCTATATGTCTATTAGAATGCTCCATAATCCTCAGACAGAACATAACCTTTCATTTGCAACAGAATACCCTTCACCCGGTCAGCCTCAGTCCTTTGGCATCAGAATGGTTCCAAATGAAGTGATACATTTCTTCATTCCTCTTTTCCATGGTCTGATTTCTATTTCCATTCTCCTTATTCAAAATCCCTGTTTGTATCAAGTAACAGAAATAGTTGTAACTCAAACGAAGGCCTTCATCCCCGATTCCAATCAAATTCCCAGCCATATGTTTTTCCAAGTAACGAATCCCCAACAAGTGAGACAAGATAGTTAAAAAAAGAAATTTCAGCATATTATGAGTGACCACGCTTCAATTTTACTTTAAAAAAAAACTAAATCCAAGTTTGAAAGCATCAGACATAAAAAACTTGCATCCTGCTCAAATAGCAGTTCAGACTGATACCTTGCAATGGCTACTAAGAACAGCATCTTCATATCCACACTTTTCTTGCATCCAGATGTTATTATCTATTTTATTGCACCCTCTATGGAGTCGGTAGACTCATTGTGGGAAATTCATTCAACTGACAACATATTTATCATACCAAATCTTAAAATCCTTAATACTCCTTGAATTAACAACAGATTCTGGTAATGTTCCATTCACTGACAATTCTCCCTTTAAAAAATCTACTCCTCACACCCTCTCTTCACCACACTCTTACATAACTTCCAGGGATGGCCTCTGGTTTCCCCCTCTCGCCTTCTCTTTTTATAATCCCTAAACTCTGAAATCCACATTTCTTCTACCTCTCTCCATAGCCAGCATTCCAAGGTCTTGATATTGTCTTTGTCACTCATCTCTGGACCCTCTCCAAAGTTTCCACATCACACTGAAAACCAGGTAACCAAAGCTGAGAACAACAGTCCAGGTGTGGTCTGACTCAGTGTTTTATACAGTGGCACAACCATTTCCTTATCCCTGCATGTTAGAGTACTTCTTATCATTGCAGCACTATGACATGCACCCTTTGTAACACTTGCAATATGCCCTCTAAACTTCAGTCTACTGTCAACCATCACTCCCAAATCTCGAATCTCATCTTCCTGTAGTACAGCATCATCGATATAGTACAGAGCCTTCTATTTCTGCACTCCAAAATGTAACACCTTGCACTTATTATTAAAACTAAAACCTCACTCCTTTGTACAAGTCAAAAGTCTATTAAAATCTTTTGGAAAGTAATTAACATCTTAGCAATGTTACATATAATTCTCCCCAACTTTGCATCATCAGCAAACAACTGAAGATCCCCCAGACAGTCCACATAATATATCAAGCACAAGCAAGTTAAACAGCAGGGGGGGGGGGGCCAAGAACAGTACACTGGGACATGCCACTGGTTCCCTTCCTTTTTTGTGACATGCTGCATCATACACATGCTGGTATCGTTCAGAGAGGCAATCTTTGATCCATCTAACCAATACTATCTATTCCCATCCTCTGCAGCTTATATACCAACTTATATGATAATCTATCAAATGCTTTTGCAAAGTCCAAGAGTATCACCGTATATGATTCTCCCTTATCTAACACAATCTTTACCCTACCATAAAATGCAAGTAAATTACTAAAACAGAACCTACCCTTTACAAATCGATGCTGACCATCATAAAGAATGCTGTAGTATGGCATCATCAATATGACCATCAACCCAATCCTGTATTTTATTCCTAACCAATCCCTCCAATACCCAGACCATAACTGCAGTCATACAGACCGGTCTATAAATGGAAACTTCTGTCCTAGAACCATGCTTGTGGAGTGGTACTATTTTACCTTCTTTCCTTCTTAGGAACCTACCCACTGCAAGACTTTCGGTAAATAACCAGGCATTTTGGTTCGAGGTTATATTGTTGTTAAATTGTGAATGAAGAATTTTATGATTATTAATACTTCATTCATGATTTAACATAAATTGCATATCCTGAGCTAATTTTACTCCTAAGTAAATTCTAATTTAAATACTTACTGTTATTTTTTTTATTGAAATAATATTTGTAATTTTTTTTAGTTATTTATTCTGTATAAATTCATTATATAATTTGTAAATGTATCCTAAGTGGACTGTAATATGTACATCTCATTTATTGTAAATGAAAGCGAAAGTAAATTTAAGAAATTCTGCTAATGAGATTTGATTGGTCACTGTCAAGGAAACGGAGTTAATTTTAGATAGCGGTGGTGGAGCATGAGCTACAGTATTCGAAGGGAGAAGGAGAGTTGATATGACCTGGACTGGCTAGAACCGGATTTTGGCAGGAAGAATGAAGGTATTTAATTAGAAAACGAAAGTAAAGAGGGATGAGAAGTATTCAGGACAGCACGGAGTGAGGTAAAGGGGATTTGTTATGGGGATAATGTGGCAGTAATGGGGATTTGTTAGTTGATGATTGATTCCACTATATTATATAGACTAATCTGAATATAGGGTGGCATAGGATAATATAAATTTCTCTATATTTTGATTAGTAATCAACCAACAATTAAGATAATAAGAACTACGTTCTAACAAGATGGCGGATTCAAAGCCAGGATGTACGACACAACAAAATGGAACTGCTTAATTAATATCAGTGAATTCACATCCAGTCGATTGCGCCATTTTGTTGTGTCGTACATCCTGGCTCTGAATCTGCTATCTTGTTAGAACATAGTTCTTATTTAAATTATCTGTTTTTTATTATCTTAATTAATTGTTGGTTGATTACTAATCAAAATATAGAGAAATTTATATTATCCTGCGCCACCCTATATTCAGATTAGTCTATATAATATAGTGGAATCAATCATCAACTAACTTCAACAATCTCACTTTTCTACAGGCCTAGGTTAATATTATCATTTAAGGCTTCCGCAAGGTCCAATAAACTTTATAAGTGGTGCAATGAAAGAGAATCAGGCAAACACCAAATTGGAATCAATTAAACAAGACATTTAATGCAGGGTTACATAACATGTACATAAAGTATAACTTTGAAAACAAGATAATGCAAATCAACCTAGTTCAAATACTCATACAAACATAAAACATTAGGCATCAGACATCCAGCTGTCAATTTTACATTCTTCCGAATAATTAAAAATGGTTTACACAGTTTAATGTTACAGAATCTCACAGTAATTATTCTTAAAGAAGAATTCTCTAATTCTCTTTTAGTCAACTAACACTTAATTTAATTAAGAGGCAGTTATCACTTAAAGGGGGAAACACGTTAAAGCTCCATACTTCGGCTATTTTTAGTGAACGCCACAGTCAATGTTAAGATATATCAGACAGAGCTGACTCTTATTTCTTCACGCTGAAATATAAAAAAATGGACTGCTCTTACCTGGTTACATCCTTTGCACATTGGATTCACTATAGGCACACTTAAAACTAAAGTTAACTATCACTTTGAAGTAACACTATTCAAAAGGAATCTTCACTACATAACTGAAATATTAAACATAGAGCTTCACAAGTCTTGACGCACTCGTTTCAGGTAATCTACTTATTCCTTATTTTCTTCTACGCATTAATTTCAGCTTTGCACTATTCTTCCTCAAAACAATTGGAATTCGATGTAATTTTAGAATTCCGTAGAAATATTCCTAATTGCCTATTGATTTCCCGGTCCCTTCTTAATTTATTTATGGCATTTCCAAATCCCCATTACTGCCACCCCTTTACTTCACTTCACTCCGTGCTGCCAGAATGCTTCTCCTCCCTCTATACTTTCGTTTTCCAATTAAATATCTTCATTCTTCCCGCCAAAATCCGGTTTTAGCCAGTCCAGCTCATATCAACTCCTTCTCCCTTCGAATACCATAGCTCATGCTCCACCACGCGCTATCTAAAATTAACTCAGTTTCCTTGACAGTGACCAATCAAATCTCATTAGGAAAATTTCTTAAATTTACTTTCACTTTCGTTTACAATAAATAAAATGCACATATTACAGTCCACTTAGGATACATTTACAAATTATATGATGAATTTATACAGAATAAATAACTAAAAAAATTACAATTATTATTTCAATAAAAAAAATAACAGTATTTAAATTAGAATTTACTTAGGAGTAAAATTAGCTCAGGATATGCAATTTATGTTAAATCACGAATGTCTTATAGTATAGTATTAATAATCATAAAATTCTTCATTCACAATTTAACAAAGGCTTATCTTTCCTCTGAAAAATATTTCTTCAAAGAAAAATGTTTCACACAAGACTCATCAGTCGAGGAATTAGCCTTATTACCTCCCTCTCGAGGTCTTAAATAATATCTAGTTTGAATAAAGTCTAATTTATTACTACTGTTAGTATTTTTGTATCTCTACATTTTTACTCAGATTCATTCTGCTTTCATTACTAGAAATAGTCTGTCCCTTATTTTCGTAGTGTGGGGATGTCTCACTGGAGCAGAATCCTTCATCTCTGTTTCTAGCATTGTGTCTTGAGTGTCTCATGATTGGATTTTTTATTCTAATGGTATTTCTTCTGCTATCTGTCATTCCCTGATAATTCTTTTTCTTTTCCCATACACTCTCCAAAGAATCTTCCAAGTAGAATAGTCTGTCAGACTTGTCTTTTCCTTCCCTTCTTCTTTTTGCTTTATTAGACCTTGGTAAACTAATTGCTTTAGCAAAGTTGATTCCAATTATCAGTTGATCTGTTTTGCCAACTTCTAATTCATGTGTAGATATTGGCTCTTGTAATGCTAAGTCACTGGTAGGTTTACCTTGAGATTGATTGATTAGGTTTATCAGAATTTGAGTCATCGAATTCTTCAATTGACTCATTAGTGGTTGATTATACTTCACTTGTAGGCTGTATCACATCCGTCTTACCATGCCTTTCTGTTTGTTTCTTCCATCCAATATTTGTAGGTGTATTATTTCTCCAGAATTTTCTTCTTCTATTCGTTATGGATATCTCACCCTTAGAAAAGTCACATGAGAAACAATAATTTTTCATAAAGTTAGTTACCAAAATGATGTGAGAACTCGAGTTGGGTATTGATGGAATAATTAGTAGATCCTGCCAAACAAATAACCCAAAATTTGGTAGAAAAATCCTTACACGAGCTTTCTTATATGCCATGAAAGTAAAGTCAGAGAGAGTAGTAATTCTCACTGGTCTTCTCAATTTAATAATATTTTTCCAGATTCTGTGTTTGATGTGCATCAGGTAGTCTCTACTGATAGCTGAAGCATTGCAACCTGTATCTAGTAAAATATTACATTGATACCCTTGGATATTTCCTCTTATTTTCATCATTCATTCATTCATCTTGAAAGAGTTATCAAGATTACTATGTATTTTGTGAGGAAATTGTCCAAAATTCAAATTCCATCTATTATTTGAGTATGTTCCTTTAGCAATGGAACAATTCCTAGCAATATGCCCAGTCCTGTGACATCGAAAGCATCTTGGAGGATCCTTATAGTTGGAGAAATACTCTTTCTTTGCTTGAGGTTGAGAGGTAATGGGCATCTGTAGATTGAGTCTTTCTAATCCATGCACCACTTTGTCCAGATCTGCTAATATAGGTTGATTCTGTTTATTTACTTCTTGTTCCACCATTTTGTTTATTCCATCTGTTGTAGGGTTGTGACTTTCATGAAAAGTTGTAGTAATAACTACCAGCTGCTTCATTACTTCATCAAGTTGATCCATTACTGGTTGTTGTAATCCTTTTACTTCATGATGAATTAAGGTTTTTATTTCTTAGATTAAACTGTCTTATTGGATAGTTCTTCACTCTCAGCTATATGATTAACATTAAAGGAATTTTCTCCATTATTCTTCTTCTTTCCTTTTTCACTCTTATTTTCCTTTCCACTTTCAGATTGGTTTAAGGAATAATCAGTCTTATTCACAACGTTCACATGACCTACACTGGATAAGGGACAAAAGTCTCCTATCATTTGTTCTTTTTCCTTGACAACTTTGAAACATTCTTCTAAGGTGTTAATGTTCTTCTTGTAAGCAGTCTCTCTCTCAATTCTGGTCTCACACCTTGGCGAAACTGCTGGAAACAGCCCAATCTAAATGAGGTTTATCTTCATTAGACACGTTCAAATTGTTGGAAAGAGTCAACATGCGATTATAAAACTCTGTAACACTTTCTTTATCCTTTTGTGCGATCCTCTGTAGTTTCCACAAGTTGGGTCCAATACTTCTCAATCGAACTGTGAAATTAAGATATCTTTAAACTTCTGATATTCTAATGTTTCCTTAAGCACTGTAGATGAATGTAAAAATGTCCTAGCCTTACCAGTCAACTTACTTCGTAGTAATATTAGTAACTGAAAATCAGTCCAGTTTGCTAATTCTCTAAGCTTTTGAACGAAGGAAAAAAAAGATAGTACATCATCTGATTCTTCTCCCGAAAATTGAGGAAAAATCTGTTGGGGGTTTACAGTACAGAAAAATTCATTATCTTCCATTCCCGTACTGGATGAAACAGCCATATTAATTTATTAACTTCAAACTTAAATCCTATAATCTCAATTCTAAAATAACCTTTTTCTTTGCCTGATTCTACTTCATAACCTGCTCACTGTGATTCACTTAATTTTTTATTATCGAGATTTTAAGGATTACTTCTACTATTACACAAAAAAATTATTCAATTGCTTAATTTATACCAGTGAATTCACATCCTGTCAGCTGCACCATTTTGTTGTGTCGTACATCCTGGCTCTGAATCTGCCATCTTGTTAGAGCGTAGTTCTTATTTAAATTATCTGTTTTTTATTATCTTAATTAATTGTTGGTTGATTACTAATCAAAATATAGAGAAATTTATATTATCCTGTGCCACCCTATATTCAGATTAGTCTATATAATATAGTGGAATCAATCATCAGCTAACTTCAGCAATGTCACTTTTCTACAGGCCGAGGTTAATATTATCATTTAAGGCTTCTGCAAGGTCCGATAAACATTATGAGCTGTGCAATGAAAGATAATCAGGCAAACACCAAATTGGAATCAATAAAACAAAACATTTAATGCAGGGTTACATAACATGTACATAAAGTATAACTTTGAAAACATGATAATGCAAATCAACTTGGTTCAAATACTCATACAAACATAAAACATTAGGCATCAGACATCCAGCTGTCAATTTTACATTCTTCTGAATAATTAAAAATGGTTCACACAGTTCAATGTTACAGAATCTCACAGTAATTATTCTTAAAGAAGAATTCTCTAATTCTCTCTTAGTCAACGAACACTTAATTTAATTATGAGGCAGTTATCACTTCAAGGGGGAAACACTTTAAAGCTCCATACTTCGGCTATTTTTAGTAGAACGCCACAGTTAATGTTAAGATATATCGGGGGGAGCTAACTCTTATATCTTCACGCTGAAATATAAAAAAAAATGGGCTGCTCTTACCGGGTTACATCTTTTACACATTGGATTCACTATAAGCACATTTAAAACTGAAGTTAACTATCACTCTGAAGCAACACTATTCAAAAGAAATCTTCGCTATAATAACTGAAATATTAAACATAGAGCTTCACAAGTCTTGACGCACTCGTTTCAGGTAATCTACTTATTCCCTATTTTCTCCTACGCATTAATTTCAGCTTTGCACTATTCTTCCTCAAAACGATTGGAATTCAACATAAGTTTAGAATTCTGTAGAAATATTCCTAATTGCCTATTAATTTCCCGGTCCCTTCTTAATTTATTTATGGCATTTCCAAATTCCCTTTAGTGCCACCCGTTACTTCACTCTGTGCTGTCCCGAATGCTTCTCCTCTTGTTTACTTTTGTTTTCCAATAAAATACCTTCATTCTTCCCGCCAAAATCCGGTTCTAGCCAGTCCAGCTCATATCAACTCCTTCTCCCTTCGAATACCATAGCTCATGCTCCACCATGCACTATCTAAAATTAACTCAGTTTCTTTGACAGTGACCAATCAAATCTCATTAGCAGAATTTCTTAAATTTACTTTCACTTTCATTTACAATAAATAAAATGCACATATTACAGTCCACTTAGGATACATTTACAAATTATATAATGAATTTATACAGAATAAATAACTAAAAAAATTACAATTATTATTTCAATAAAAAAATAACAATAAGTATTTAAATTAGAATTTACTTAGGAGTAAAATTAGCTCAGGATATGCAATTTATGCTAAATCATGAATGAAGTATTAATAATCATAAAATTCTTCATTCACAATTTAACATTGTGAGTGGTAATGTAATTTAGTGCTTGTGTAGAATTAGTGATTTTTTGTCTGTTTCATTGTGTTTTTTCCTTGGAAAATTAGTGTACTGTATTAGGTGTAGATTTTTGTGTTATTAGAGTATTTTGTATCTTTACAACATTTTTATTGTGCTATTTATTGTGATATTGTCGGCATGGCACCAATGCCATGAACAATGGCAGCAAAGATAACAATTGTTCAGCAATTTGAATTTAAGGGATTTTATTCAGTGCACTGTATGTGAAATGTATTCATCAAGAAAATTAAAGAATATGTGAAAGGAAACTGAAGAGAGAGTTTGTATTAAGTGTTTCACAAGTAAATGACTGTTATGTGATGAGAACGTAACAAACACTGATGGTAAGATGGATATAAATGAGAATGAAATGGATATTAATAAAGAAATTGCACACTTCAACGTTATCCTTCATAGGACAAAGCGTGAAAGTGAAAAATTAAGCAGTGCTGAAAAAAGAAAGAAGCAGGTGATCCAAAGGAATAACAAAGACTGACCAAACAAACAAGAAAAACAAGTTAAGGAGAAAATTATGTATAGAGACTCAATGATTAGGGAAGTACTTAATGAAAGTGTGACAAAATCATGTTTCCCGAGTGCAAAAATTCACGACATTAGCCATGCCATGCATTAAGGTATGTTGAAAGAAATGATTGTCTTGATTGGTACAAATGATTTCAGAGGCGAGAAGTATTCTATGAGGGAGGATGCAAAGGAGTTGTTAGAAAATGCAAAACTGAAGAGCCAGAAGGTGAAGATTAAGTCTCCTACCATGCAATGATAGAGGCAAACTGAGAAGAGCATTGATAACCAATGAGTCTATATGTAGATTATGCAAAAGGAATGATGTAGAATTTGTGATCTGTGGTCTGTGTTTGATGGAAAGAAGAATTTGTGCAATACTGATGGACTGCATCTCAATGGCTTTGGTGTTAGGTGTCTGGAGAGAACTTTGTTCACTGAGTATGCTGAAATGTAATTTCAGGAAAACTTCAGCAATTAGGATGGAAGCAAGTGAGTTTGAGTGAAAGCACCTATAAAGCGAGTGAGTGTGAGAATAAAACTAAGTGAAGAATCTAGTCTCTCAAGCAAAATATTAAATAAGGTAGTCAATTCGGAAAGTAAAGGAAGCTGGGAGACTAAAGGGATGCTACAATTTCTATATACTAATGCCAGAAGTATCAGCAACAAGAGGGAGAAGTTTTTGGTATTAGTTAGTGCAACCTTGCCAAAAGTTACAGGCATTAGTAAGACTCGGCTAAAGGCAGATGATGCAGTTACAGGGACTGAATGTGAAGGGTTTAGTATTTAAGGGAATATAAAGATAGGATTTAGGATAGGAGCAGTGCTGATGATAGCAGATGAACTGCAGCCAAAAAGAATAGGAGACACACGAGAGGGTAGCTGTTCATATGAAGCAATCTGGTGTGAGATTAAGGCCACTAAGACAAAATATATAGTTGGTTGTTGCTATAGGCCAGAGAGTTCCACTGATGATTTGGAAGACATGCATCACCAAATTAGTACATTGGGTACAGGTTGAGTGATTGTTATGGAGGACTTGAACTATGGAGATATAGACTGGAAGGAAGAAAGATCACATGGCAATAGATCGCAAGGAAATAGAATTTATACATCTGCTAAGAGATTATTACTTAAGTCATGTGATGGATGACACTAAAGGTGGGAGAAAGTATTGGACCTGGTAATAGGATCAGAAGAGCTATCAATAACCAAGGTGACAATATTACCTCCAATTGGTGAAAATGGCTATGAGTCTTGACTTGGGAAATTGTAAAACATGAGGAATATTCTATCAACAATGGATATTTGAAGAACTATAAGGCAGGTGGTTATGACTTGCTTAGGAAAAAGCTTAAATCTGTAAGATGGCATAAATAACTGCAGGACAAGGATGTTAGTAGCGTATGAGATATAGTTAAGGGTCATCTAGAGGAATCAATATTTAATTGTATACCTAGGACAAGGAGTCAGGTAGGAGTTAGATGGATGAGTAATATCAGTAAGCACGAGCTGCATAAGAAGGAAATGCTGAGGAGGGTATATAAAGAGAAAGGTGACCAACAAACTCATTAACAGTACAAGACTCAAGCAAGAATTTTTATTGTTTCTTCATCTAAGGAAGTGATTTCATCAACTTGATTATGATCCTACAAAGAGACAGCTCAAGAAACTCAACAAGTTACTTGATGAAACCACTTCCTTATACGAAGAAGCAACAAATAAAACCATGCTAGGCCTCCTAGAATATACGGTTCACCTAAGCTTCACATGAACGACGTTCCACTCACACCAGTCGTGGATTCTATTAGCAGCACGACTCGCAAATTATGAAGGTTTTTATCTAACCTTCTCCATCCTCACATAGGCCACTCAGCCTCATCAATTAAAAATTCAACAGTTTCAAGCAACAATAAAAGGCATTAACTGTTGGAAACTAATATGCTAATTAGCTTCGACATTGTCTCCTTCGCTAACATTCCCCATAAGGAAACGGCAGACTTGAAAACTCAAAAATTTCCATTTGATATTGTTGAATTATTCAAATTTGTTATTATGTCAGGTTACTTCACTTGGAAAGAGAAAATTTACAAGCAAGAAGAAGGAACAGCAATGGGGTCTCCCTTATCACCAAACTTAGCCAACCTGTTTTTAGAATACCTTGAAGGAAAAATTTTCACCTTCCTTTTAGTGTTACACGGTGATCAGCATTCATTTAAAAATTTTATGGAATTTACAACCGTGTTAAAAAAAACTTTTTTATTATCCCGACGTTTCGATCTTCATATCAAGATCATCAACTGGAGCATACATAAATATACAAGACAAGTTGAGTTACATTATTAACTGTAAGCTAGAGAAACAATGATTTGATCACATGTTATTCTACTGGCATAACCTCTAGTGAAAAAAAAAAAAAAAAAAAAAAAATTTATAAATTACATCAAGCAAAATTCTATTTATGATAACAGGATTAAACATTCTTTCTTACATGTGGTTTTCTTTCAGAAACAATAATGTCCTATTTTTAGTATTACAACTGTTATTTAAGATACTGGATTTCCTACAGACCTGTTTATAGTTGTTCTTGGTGAGGAAGGTTCCGTGGGTCGAATATATGCCTTCCATATGTTTGGGATTTTTAGACCATCATTATTGTTCAGATTGGGGTGGTTGATAATGATCTCACAGGTTGAGCATACGGTGCAAGGCACTTCAGAGAAACCGATATATGTTAAGCAGTACCAGACACCTTTGAAACACCTAGACAAATTGGAGAAATTATTAAGGGAATATGAATAGGTGGGAATCATCGAGAGGTCAAATTCCCATTGGAACAGCCACTTTCATTTTGGTTGAAAAGTCAAACGGAGACCTTAGGTTCGTGCTAGACCTAAAGAAAGTCAATGAAGTCACTAAACCAATTGACTTCCCGGTATGCACAATAGAAGAGTTACTGGTCGGCCTGGAGGGAGCAAGAGTGTTTTCAAAATTGGATCTGAACTCTGGCTACTTTCAAATTCCCCTCAGGAAGGAGGACAGGCAGTATTTTGCTTATACCACAAAGTGGCAAAAATACCTACTGTGCCAACTTCCCCAGGTGGCAAGGAACTCAGCCATGAGTTTTCAGAGCTTCATGAACACCGTATTAGGTGATGTCCTGGGCAAAGGATTTTTGTGCGTCCAGGACGACCTGTTGATTTACTCATCCAGCCTGAAGAAGCGTAAAGAAGTTCTACTGAAGGTTCTGGACAAGCTTAACAGGGCACGTCTGTCTTTGAAGTGTTCCAAGTGTGAATTCTTCCTAAAGTCAGTGGAATACCTGGGACATGTGGTCAATGAAGAGGGGATAAAACCTTCCAAGGGTAATGTTAATGCCATACTGGAAGCACAGCTCCCCTTCCACAGTACGACAAGTCAGGAGGTATATGGGTATGGTGAACTTTTATAGAAAATTTATCCCTGAATGCTTTAATTTAATGGACCCCATCTTAAAACTAACGAAAAAAGGGGAAAAATTTGCATGGGGGTGGGGAGCAGCATGAGGCCTATCATATGTTGAATCGGGCTCTGACTAGATCACCAGTACTCTCGTACCCTAAGCTCGGTCAAATAGTTTTCCTAGCTGCTGATGCTTCAAAGATACCATTGCAGCAGTACTGGAACAAGCAGAAGGAGATCACTTCAGACCCACTGCTTTCATAAGCAGAAGGCTATCCCACTCTGAGAGAAACTATTCCATCATCGAGAAGGAGGCTCTGGCACTCATATACGGCCTCAGAAAGTTCCGATATATATTACTGGGCCAACATATCATACTCAGGTCAGACCACAAACCCTTATCCTTCATTTCCTCCATGAAGGAAAGAATCAAAGAATTGTGAGGTGGTCCTTATAGATGCAAGAATTCAGGGTAGAAATTAATTACATTCCTGGGAGATCCAACGTTGTGGCTGACTATCTGTCTAGATCTCAGCTCGCGTGAGGATTCCTGCACTGATGAGGAAAATATCAACCCTGTGCTATTGATCGAGAGAAAGAAGAAACCCCTGCCCCTCCAACTTCAAAGTTGGGGGAAGTTTAAAATAATAGAAGCCCAGAAATTGGATCCGATGTGTGTGGATGAAGACGGACTTTTGTTGTCAAAACAAGACGTCACAGGGAGGCGGAAAGAAAAAATTCTGATTCCTTGGGTCTTGTACTCGTTTCATGATGCGGATCTAGCCAGACATCAGCGTATCCACAGAACCTGGAAGAGTGTGATGGACAGATACCTATGGAAGGGCATAAGAGAGGATATTGAGAACTATGTGTCATCATGCCATGTGTGTCAACAGAAATCTGTCATTTTTGGTAAAGCACACTGCAACCATTCCTGCTTCCCTTGCAGCCATTTCATGCTGTGGCTATGGATATTGTGGGACCCTGCCCCCAATACCTCAAAGGGAAACAGGTACATACTCGTTGTGATCGACATGTTCTCAAGGTTTCCCGAAGCCACAACCATGAAGAATCAAACGGCAAAACCGTGGCAAACAAGCTCTTCAAGCTGATTTTCTCTAGATACGGAACTCCCAAAACCCTTTTGTCAGACCAGGGTACCAACTTTAAGGCCGAGGTAATGCTCCAACTCTGCAAATTATTGGGAATAAGGAAACTGTTTACTACCCCATATCACCCCCCAAGGAAATGGGATGTGTGAGAGGATGAATCGGACTCTGAAGCTCACTCTCTCCAAGCTAGCAGAAGGGCGGGTTTTGGAGTGGGGTTCCCATCTTGCGCATACCCTTTTCGCTTGTAGGACCACTCTTCATGCAGCAACAAGGGAAGCTCCTGCTGTTGTGCTCTACGAATTTGAGTCTCCTTTTCCCAATGATTTCAGAAATTTAAAGGCAAGCACTGGATTCCCACACATCGATGAGTACTTGAACAACCTCATCAAGGAAAACAGGCTGACACATGAGTTGGTGGCCAAGTCAAGTAATGTGTGTTCCCAGTGTGCCCGGTTGTATGCAAATAAATTGAGAAAACACAAAGACTTAAAACTAGGAAACTTTGTCCTGTTGGAGCAGAACTCTGGGAGAACAAAGGGAGAAAAATTTGGAAGGAGCACCACAGGGCCCTTTGAAATTATAGAAAAACTATCCCCTGTGACATACAAGATAAGGGAGATGACCCGTCAAGGAAGAACCTTTGTAGTCCACTCAGATCGCCTAAAGTTGTACAGATGTAGATCAAGTAGGTTGGTCTGTCTAGGCGATTCCCTCGAAAACATCTGGGGAAAAAGGGGGGAAATCAACAGAAAACTCATCCCAGAGCAACCCCATACACAGGAAGCAATAATAGAGAAGAAGAGCAAAGCCTGTGGAAGGAATATCTTCCCGAACGCTTAAGATACAAAGACGCACCGAATATACATCATGGAAATGAGCAAACTCAGTCATGTCATGAGGAAACAATACAGTCACCTGAGCCAAGATACGCACTAAGGCCTAGAAAGAATGGAAGGTTCATCCCCAGAGAATTGAGGAAGAAGCAAAAAGAGTTTTTCTAGAAAATTAGAAAAACTTTTTATAAAAAGTGGGGGGCCTTTGTTAGATCCTGAATGAAGGAATCTTGCAAAGAAATCATTCATTCAGAATCTAACATACTAAACTACACAGACAAAGAGAAATACCTGCACATCAGATGAAATTAAAGTGAAACTTCTTCACATATGTATAAAATTACATTAATTTTAAAGAGAAATACCTGCACATCAGCTGAAATTAAAGTGAAACTTCTTCATATATGTATAAAATTGCATTAATTTTATGTACCTTGTATTTTAATCTATTGTAATCACACTAAGATCGAATTAGAGAATGTCTTAAAAGAGGAATTTGTTAATATTATTTAAGCCTCACTTTAGCTGCATAGAGTGATTGTGAGTCACCAGATAGAAATTAAGTAACAATTCTTAGAAGGAATAATACTACACGTGTCCAGCGTAAAGGAGGCAGCAGTAGCATACGCGGAACGTATGTCGACGCGAATTCCGTGAATACAAGAGCATAACAGCAAAAGGGAGAGCAAGGGATGAACCCAAGAGGAGAAAAGATATAGGTCGTGTGCAAAATGGACTCCTGATAAAGGGAATGCTCGAACGAAGAACATATGGGGATGAGCGCCATATCAGCTTGGGGCTTGTCTTATCATTTTCCTGGTTCGGAAGTTAGTCAGTGGTTTGAGTAAGGGGGAGATGAAACATAAGTGCTATGATGTCGGACGGCGAGTTTTCCAGAGAATGCTGTAGGATTCCACGCAGAGCTGAAGGTGAGATTTCCAGCCCTAGCAGAATCGAGCCCTCGCAGAGAAGTCCCATTGAAAGGAATAGAGATGTTTCCTGAGAGGCAGAAAATCGAGTCCGTGATCGGCAGTAATTATGAAGATAGCGTAGCCCCTACGCTGGCGTAAGGACAGCCAATAAACAAGAGGTAACTAGACGTACACGTGGTGCTGAGAGAAGTCGGGAAAAAGTTCGGTAAAGTAGAATTACTCTATTTTGTGTTTAGAATTCCTTAGAAGTATGTGAATGTAAATTGTGAATATTATTCTAAAGAACGTTATAGACAGACTCTAATTAGATAGTTAACCTCTTTCTGAGAATAAGAATTGTTTGGAAGAAGTCTTTTGTGTTGCATGTGATTGAGTTAACTTAACGAGATTAGGATTTGGATTTTTAGTAACTAAGTAACATTAGAATGTTTGTTTATATTATCTTATGAATAGCATGCAGAAGGGAATTTTAGCTTAACATCATATCCTTTGCAATCTATCCCAATTTTCAATTACTGTGTTTTACGATGTTTCATAACCTTTGATTTAATTTAGAGTATGTTAATCTCTTAACTCGAGTTTCCTTATTTAGTTTTGAGTCAAATTGAATGTATGAATTTTTTTTGTGTATTTTGTTTTGATATTCCAATAAACATGTCATATTTACCTAAACCTGAGTCATGCCTGATTACGATTCCAAACTACCACTTATGAAAATAGAACCTCTTTTGGCGGGAAGGAATTAGAAAGTGTATATAACTATAGATTTTGGTCACGACTCAGTCTGAATCTATATGGCCATGTTAAAAATAAATCATTGTGTAAGAACGCCTCAGAATCTAGTACTGTCTCCCTGAGCAAGGATCTTTTCTGCTATAGGATACTGGCTGGCGCAGCATAATATAAATTTGCCAGTATCCGAAGAGGAAACAATCCTAAATGTAAATATATTACGCCCGATATCTAAAGAAGTGAATTAGCGATTGAAAGATAGAATAGGAAGATATAAATCAGTAAAATATAGAGAAAGCAACGACGTAACACCAGTAAATTCTGTGTAAGGTATTCAGGGCATGATCCGAAAGGCCAGCTTCACCATAATTATTATATTTAATGTGTTGTTTATGTTCTTTTTGTCTGATAGGAATTGTGCATCCTGTTTCTCCTATATATGGTATGTTGCAAGTACAATAAATACAGTATACTCCAGGGTGGGCTAGTGGAGGGAGTGGGTCTTTGGATGAGTTGAGTACATACACAGTTTATTCACAATATGATACAATGTGAAAAAGGAAAAGAGATTTATATTAAAAATTAAATATTGAAAATTATGGTCTTCCAAGTCTCTCTATCTTGAGCTAACTGGTAAATGTCAGATGGTGTTTTGCACTTCAGCCGACTAATGGTTTCACATATATATTGCCAAAATTGTTTGCATGGTCTTCCTCTACTGCGTTTGCCATCTTCTGGTTTGTACAGGATAAGGGATTCCAAAAAGGGCAAGACTTCAGGATGTCTGAGTTGATGGCCAAGCCATCTGAGTTGTAGTTTTTTTACTATACTGACAAGTGGTTCTTGCTTAGCCAGATTTAGCACAGCAGAGCTAGTGATGTGGTCCATCTAGGTGTATCCAAGGGTCAGTCTGAGACATGTAGTTCCAAAGGAGTTAATTAGATCTGTAGTTTTTTTTGGTGCTTATTGTCCAGGTTTGAGAACCATACAAGAAGATGGATCTACTGGTTGCATGGTATAGTCTTAATTTTGCCTTTAATTATACTAATGATGATTTCCAGATGGGACGGAGTTTGTTATGGAAGACTAGAGCCAGCTGTTTACGTTTTCTGATATCATTTTCTGTATTGATGATGTACGATCCAAGGTATTGAAAGTCCTTTACTCTTTCTAAGGGTTTATTATTGATATGAAGTATAAAGTTTTCACAACCTATTGAGAATACTTTGCTTTTGGATGTTGATCTGCAGACCAATAAGTTTAGCCTGTGCTGCTAGCAGACTGAGATCTTTTTGTGCATTTGTTGGTTCTGTATCAATAAGTACAACATTGTCAGCAAAGCTAAGATCAGTTATTTGCATGGTGTGGGTGGATGTTTTAATGTTAAAACCAAGATCTTCTGTGTTGATGGTGAGGAAGATGTAGTCCAAGCATATTAAAAACAAATAAGGTGCTAGTACATCACCTTGGAGGCCTCCTGTTGTCAATGGAAATGATTCAGATGTTTCTGTTTTAAAGATTACTGTAGCATTGTAATTTTTATAAATAAAGCGCTGAGATTGCTTGTATGACTTTTGAGGGTAGACCATAGAAGCTGAGTATTTTAAACATTGCTTCTCTATTAATGGAGTCAAAAGCTTTTTTGAAGTCTATGAAGGTTAAAATGAGTGGTAGGTTTTTATCACGTGAACCTTCTATGATTCTTCTGATGCAATGTATCTGTTCTATTGTACATCATTTTTTTAGAAATCCAGCTTGGTTTTTTCTTAAAAGTGGTGTCAAGTAAGGTTCTATTCTATTGAGTATCATCCTATTGAGATTTTAACTGTGGTTGATAGCAATCAACCACAGTTAAGAAGTTAATACCTCTGTAGTTATCCATTCTATTGAGACTGCCCTTTTTGGGTATACGGACAATAAGGCCTTGTTTCCATTGTTGAAGTATTATTCCAATGTTTAAAGCTTGATTCATTATGGCAAGGAGATTGGAATATGTATTATACCTAGCATTTTTAAAAGCTTCTGTCTAATTCCGTCAATCCCTGGGGACTTTCCTGCTTTGCTTTGATCTATTGCTATTTTTAGTTCCTTTTCAGTGAAGTCTTCACAATTTATTGGTAGAGTGGTGGTTAGATGCGGGTCCGCTAGCTGACTTGAATGTTGGGGATTATCAACATTCAGTAATTCTTGAAAGTAGTTTCTCCATTCTTTCTTCAAGTTTGAATTTATTGATAGCTATCTACCATTTTTGTCATGTATGACAATATTTCCACTTCTTTTTTTTTTTTTATGGTGACAGTTATAATTTATCATTTGAAAGGTGTTGCTAGTATCAGCAGTTTTATTATAATTTTCAAGTTCCTTGCAGTATTTATTTATTTGATTTTCTTTGTCTTTGGTCATGAGTTCATTGACCTTGCTATTTAAAGTGTCTAGTTTATCTTTATTTATTTCATTCCTGTTTAAGCAGTAGAGTTTCCTTGCTTTATTTCTTTCATCTATATATTTTTCAATTTCAGGGGTGATCCATTTTTCCCCGAGTCTTTTTTTTGTTGCTGTTTCCAAGAATTTTGTTGGATGTTATGTTTATTGCTTCAATGATACCTTTATACTTTTCATTAACTGGATCTTTAAGAATGTTTTCCATATTGTCTTCTAATGCCGCGCTTCCCAAACTGTGGGCCGTGGCCCCCTTGGGGGCCGTGAAATAATGAAAACAAATTTAAAATGTTTTAAGACTAAGTAGATTTTTTTTATTTTAAAAGAAACGTATTTAACTTTTATTATTTATTATTTCTTTTTTGTTATTTTTTATATTTTAATGCAAAAATTCACACATTGGAGTTGGTTCACAAACTTTGCTTCCTGCGTATTTCGGCGCTTAATGAATATTAGTAAATATTGTTTATTCATATGTTTCATTTCAAAGCAGTAGTTAATTGTATTTACTTCGAATGCTCTCTAGGGAAGCTCCAAATCTTCCTGTCCCTTTCATCACGCGTTTGTAATCAGGGACTGTTGATATTGACTTTATATACATATCAAAACTCGTTTTATATTATCACTGTCATCCGAGCTAGTTTTCTGTTACCAATAAAAGTTTCGCATATACTTCACACATGAAAAAAAGCTTAAACAAGTTCATGTGGGGAGATAGTAACTCCCTTGCAGTGGTAAACAACACCCCTCCCTAACAACCACTATACTGCAGATGCAATAAAAACAAGTACTTTTATTATGCGAGTGAATAAGGTATGAGGAGTCTGTGTAATATATTTCTCAACAAATAGTGCAATTAGAGACTGGGATAAAAACACACTAATTAATGAATGACATGTCCCCCTCATACAGAAACTATGCTGTATAGACTTAAACAAAAACCATATGTTGCATGGCCAAACACGGTATATAACTAAAAACTATTGTTATTAATTAGATGTGTGTGAGTTCGATTTCCCAAGGCAGCAATAAAATTCAACCGAACATGTTAAAATTCGTAAAAGTGTTAAAACTAAGTAATATATATATATATATATATATATATATATAATGAATGTTATGGCAGTTTCACATATGGAATTCGGTTGAAGAGAGTTAGCATTTCAACTCAATTGTCAGCTATGCTTTTATCTTTCGGTTGCGCGATCTTTTGTTAATACCGCACCAATCACATGCACATCTTAATAACCTGCCTTTGGCGGCTGTTTCGCGTTAAGCTTAATTACCGTAAAGGGAGAAAAGTCCCAAAAGAGAAAAATGTTCCTGGTCTGGAGATTCCCTTATTCAGGTAATATTCACTAATTTCATGTTATCAGTCTGTGGTGTGTGCCAGTATCGGTAAGTGGTGATATTATTTGATCTATTCTACGTTAAAAAATTTAACCCTGAGATGGATAAGTGGCTGATAAAAATAAAAAAAAAATTCCGCGAACAATCAGAAGAAGCAAAAACAGATTCAAAAAAAAAAAAAAAGGACAGTATTTCATATTTTACCAGAACAGCCCGCATTGTCTTCAGAACCAAACGGTAAGAGGCAAAAAATGTAATATATGCATTTGATTTTTGCAACATTCGCTGTGTATGTTTTGTATTGAATATAAATACAATAAATATTATAATAATATATGTCTCTATTACGATTTTTTTTCGAGGGGGGCAGTGAAATATTTTAATTTTTGCAAAGGGGGCCCTGACATCTAGAAGTTTGGGAAGCACTGTTCTAATGTGCTGTGGAAAGATGCTGCAATCTGTGGGTTATTTAGTTTGTCCAAGTTGTATTGTTTCTTTTTAGGCTTGTTATTTTTAGAGGCTTTTAGTGAAAGTTTAATGTGGGCACTGATTATTCTGTGGTCAGAGTTTAGTTCAACCATGTTATATGCTCGACAGTTCTTGACTGATCTGATCCACTGTCCATTGATTAGTATGTGGTCTATTTGGGAATGAGAACCATTTGGATGTTCCCAGGTCCATAATCTTCCTTTTGGATGGGGAAATTTGATGTGGGTGATTACCATGTTACGGCTATTGCAGAAGTTCATAAGAGAATGTCAATCGTTATTTGTGGTTTCATGATAACTGTATTCACCCTCGTTTTTAGTAGTATGGCAATGTCTTTACCAATTTGGGCATTAAAATAGCCACCAATAAGTGTGACATTGTGAACTGGGATGTTCATGACAGTTTCAGAAAGATCTTTATAATAGGTGTCTCTGTCTTCTAGTGGAGCACATTCTTTAGGAGCATATGTGGATATTATTGTCAGTTTGGGGTTAGTACTTATGGTTATAAGGAAAATTCTTTCAGATACCTTTTCAATTGATGTTACTTTTTCTGCTAGTTCCTTCTTGAGCATTATTCCAACCCCCTCCAATACCATCATTGTTTGCTGAGTTATAAATAAATCTCCATTTTTTGTCAGCTGATGATGTTTCATTCACTTCATGATTGTCAGTTCTCCATCTATGTTCTTGTATACATGTCTATTTTGACTTTTTCTGCTCCTCTAAGTAGCTCAAAAAATTTTCCAGTTTTCTTGAGTGTCCGTACATTATATGTTGAGAAGATGATATTAGATTTCCATAATTTAATTTGATCACACTTTCTTGTACCTTTATTCAACCAAGGACTTCCTGGAAGGCTTTGATCCTTGGTATGCATAGTAATTGTATCAGCAGTTGAGGCACAAGTCTGCGTGGAAGTAGCTGATATTATCTCGTTTCCTTTCGTAATCATTTAATATCCACATATTGGGTGATTGGTCCTAATATGTTTTACCAGCCACGTTAGCCTAATGGGAATTTACCCAGGGTCTCCAGGGGCACCACAAGGAGGTGTGACTTGGGTTGAGTAAGCTTTTTAATTTTGCAGGAGGTTTAAAGGTGGCTTTGAGGTTGTATTTTTGTAGTACTCTATTTATTTCGTCTGATGTTACTGCTAAAAAATTAGCGGTAACACTCAAGGAGTTGGTAAGTCATTCCCCCCCCCCCCTCCTATATCAAAAACACACAACACTTCATAAACATCATCAAAGACATTACATTAGAAAAAGATGATTTATTAGTCAGTTTTGACATCTCTGCCCTCTTTACGAATGTCCCAATCAATGACACGATCCTCCTACAGAACAAATTCCCTCCAGATATCACGGCGATCTTTGCGCATGTATTACATTCTGGTTATTTTGTATGGCAAAACACCTTATACCTACAAAAAGAAGGCACAGCCATGGGCTCGCCATTATCCCCCCCCCCCCCATTGCTAACTTTTACATGGAACATTTTGAGCAACGTGCTTTAAGTTCCTCCCCTCTAAAACCCAAAGTCTGGCTTAGATACGTTCACGATGTTTTCGCAATCTGGTCCCATGGCCGCCAGACATTAGACACATTACTTAGCCACCTAAACAAACAACACAAATGCATACAGTTCACAATTGAGATTGAAAAACATAACGCACTTCTGTTTCTAGATACACTTGTCACACGTCTTCCCTCTGGCAATCTTTCCTTCACTGTCTACCAGAAACTGACACATAGGGGACAATATATCTACACATAAACTCCTACCACCACCCAACACAAAAACTAGGTGTCATCAACACTCTAAAAAACAGGGCTCAGTCGATCTGTTCCAGTGAACAGGCACTGAAAGACGAATTTAAAATTATCAGCAATACTTTCCAAAAAAATGGATACAGCCAAAACACTATTAACAAATTTCTCTACAAACCTCAATAAAAAACAAAGACAAACCAGACTACAACAAAACTATAACCATTCCCTACATTAAAGGAACATCAGACAAAATAAACAGAGTACTACAAAAATACAACCTCAAAGCCACCTTTAAACCTCCTGCAAAATTAAAAAGCTTACTCAACTCATCCAAAGACCCACTCCCTCCAATAGCCCACCCAGGAGTATACCGTATTTATTGTACTTGCAACATACCATATACAGGGTGTTCGGGATAAATTTGACATATTTATAATTAATTATATTTTTCCGTAAGTTACATGTATTAACACACACTTCTCTTCATTTAAAAGTTTGGACCCTTCTTCATTCATATACAAGATGTCAGAAAGGATGGATAGCTGGAACCCACCTGAATCATGGAAGAGAATAACTTGTATCATGATGATTCGTGCCCGCCATCAAAATAAGGATATTACGACTGCTGCCCAATGCTCCCTGAATACAGTAAAAACAATCAGGCATGAACTAGAGACTTGCAATGGTGACTACGAGGATGTAGCAAGAAGAAAGATCCCTAGCAGACGATCTGATTGCGTTCGTACAGCAGAATTCCTCGCAAATCTGCAGGAACAGGTGTTGAAGAACCCTGGCATTGGAATTCGGGCTTTGTTCGTGGAGTTGCTAACTGTAGTCAAGCCCTGGATAACAAGGGTAGCCAATGGTAGGCCGTATGTATGGCAGCAGGATTCGGCCCCTTGCCACACCTCTGGGAAAAGTCAAAAATGGTTGTCTGAAAATTTCTACGACTTCACCAGTCCAAATGTTTGGCCTCCAAACTCCCCAGACCTTAACCCCATGGATTATTTTGTATGGGGCGCAGTTGAAAAAGACACCAATCGCACTTCCAGTAATACAAAAGCCCAGTTAATGGATAAAATTAAAACAGTTTTTGCGGCCCTTCCCAGGGAGACTGTAGCATCAGCTTGTTCGAGGTTCCGAAGCAGAATTGAAGCTGTGATCGATGCTAATGGTGGTTATTTTGAGTAAATCTTGTTGATAGTATTGTAATTAACTCTGCCTGTAATGTTTTTTTGTCAATTCATTAAATTTAATAGATACAAAGAAGATTTTCTTTTTCCTTACGAAACTGTCAAATTTATCCCGAACACCCTGTATAGGAGAAACAGGACACACAATTCCTATCAGACAAAAAGAACATAAACGACACATTAAATATAATAATAATTATGGTGAAGCTGGCCTTTGGGATCATGCCCTGAATACCAAATATGGCCAAACAAGCAAGACAGCTAATATCAGGATATCTGAACATAAGGAATTTATCCGGTTCTATCAATACAGTCAACTTAGGACTTGCTGACCATGCTTTGGACATCCACCATAAAATGCACTGGAAGGAAGCCACTTAACTACACTGCAGCAATTATAAATATGAGAGATTATTCCTGGAATCAGCCTCAGCTCTAAAAAAACTTTCCAAATCTCAACAAATTTGGATGCATGAGACTGCCCCAAATATGGGAAACTTGCATTCTAAGAACATCAGCCCAACAGCCAAGACAACCCAATCTGGCTCACTCCGGGGAACCTTTAGGACTCTAGGACTGATTTCAGTTGTTTCCTTCAGCCATATTTGTTTAGTGTCTGCGTGCAGCACATATCATTATTTTGTGCTCCCTGAAGATGATTATTATTATTATTCTTATTTCGGGCAACTCCAAGGAGTCGACACTCATCAAGGGAGGCCCTAACATCATGTCAAGAACAACTATTTGACATTCACACAGTATCTATCATACCTCGCCTTGAACTCGTTCACGGTCATAGCACCCACAACAGACTCTGGCAGCTTATTCCACTCATTTACCGCTCTCCAAGTAAAAAACCTAGCTCTAACACCCTTGTTAACCTCATTCTTGCCCAGCTTCCCTGAATGGCCCCTAGTCCTCCCACCACCAGTCCTATTCTCAAAAATATCTTCTGGATCGAAACCCTTCAGTAATTTGAATGTCTCAATCATATCTCCCCTTTTCCACCTATCAACCAATTTTTGCACGCAACAAATCTTCAATCTGTTCTCATAAGGTTCATTTCACAGACCTGCCACCATTTTGGTCACTGGTCTCTGGATCCTCTCCACCTCCTCCCCATCAAGAAGAAACCCTGGCATCCATATCTGGGCACAGCAGTCCAGAGGAGGTCTTATCAGGACTCGATATAGAGGAACAATAACTTGTTTGTCTCTGCTTGTTAAAGTATTTTTCAGTAACCAAGTGATTTGATGAGCTGATTTAGCCACTTTTGCAATGTGCCCCCTAAATTTCAACTCTCTATCCACCAACACTCCCAAATCCCTGGCCTCATCAATCTCCTGGAGTACGGTTCCACCAATGTGATATACTGCTGCTAATCTTTTCACTCCAAAATGCATATCCTTACACTTTGGCACATTAAATTGACATCCATTTTCCCTAGCCCAGTCCTCCAAACTATCCAAATCATTCCTGCAAAATTTTGACATCCTGTGCACTCACTATTGCTCTACCCAACTTGGCATGATCAGCAAATAAATGAACACTTCCTCTCAGATCCTTTCCTATATCGTTCATGAACAAATTAAATAGTAATGGTCCAAGAACAGAACCCTGCGGCACACCACTAGTCACAAGCCATCTTTTGGACTCCACTCCTGAATAAACCACTCTCTGGTATCTTTCAATCAACCACCCTCCTATCCATCTCACCAACCCTATATCCATCCCCGTATGCTCCAGTTTACTGATTAGAGTTCCATGTGGTATCCTGTCAAAGGCCTTGGCAAGGTCCAGTAGAATCACTGTAAACCCATTACCCTTATCCAGTTCGGCCGTCACTGTGTTATAAAACACGAGCAAGTTAGTGAGGCATGATCTACCCTTCACAAAACCATGTTGCCCCCAAATACAGTATCCCATTTTCATCTATCCCATCCTGTATTCTTCTCTTGACTAATTTCTACAAGACCTTGACAACGATTCCTGATATGCTAATCAGTAGGTAATTTACAACAGTAGTCTTGGAACCTCCTTTATGCAGTGGAACTATTTTCCCCTCTTTCCACCTCCTTGGGACTAACCCAGACCCGAGACTCAGATTAAACAAAATGGTCAAGGGCACTAACAATTCTTTAGCGTACGACATGAGCTGGTATACCATCCAATCCCACAAATGTATTGACATTGAGGTTTTGCAATAGACTACTCAACTCCACCTCATTCACCACAATTCCCGTATAATCTATTAGTTCATTCATTTCTGCAATGTCACCACCTGGATGATATACTCTTGCAAAGTGCTTGCTCAGTAATTCAACTATATCAACTGATTCGGTTACCTCCCTACCATCGGCATTCTTTAAAATTATTCTGCCATATACATTTTTTATTTTACTTGTAACATATCGAAAAAACTGTTTCTTTTTAGGATTCTCTTTAGCCTGCATGGCTAATGTTGTTTCATAATCTGCTTTTGCTTTCCTTACCACACTCGTTACCCTTCTGGCCTGCGTTTTATACTGTTCATGTGCCTGTCGGTCACCTTTCTCCTTAAATTCCCTCCACAGCTGTTTCTTTTTTTGCAGCTCAAGCTTAATGGTGTTATTCATCCATTTAACTCCTACTTGATTTATTATTCAGACTCTAGTTATATAGTCAGCCATTGCTTCATGCAAACACTTTTTAACCGTATGCACTGTCAACTTCTAGCCCTTGCAGTTGTAGATGCCATGGCACTGTACCAATCAATCTCCTAAGCTTGTCATACTTACCAGCCCGATAATTCCACATGTACCCTGTCTTAATTGTAAATTCCACACCTTTAGCCATCTCCCAAGTCAAGACCACATGATCACGCTCACCAATTGGTAGCAATGTGGTCATATTCGTTACAGCCAAATTCTCAGATGCAATTACTAGGTCAAGCACTCTCTGACCCCTAGTATTTTCCATTACCTGCTGTTGCAGATAGTTATCCCTTAATAACCGCATAAAATCCAATTCCTTCCTCCCATGTGTCCTCTCCTCCTTCCAATCAATGTTACCATAGTTGAAATTATATTAATTTCAACCCATAATAATTACCCTCCTTCCACTCATTTCTTCTATTTGCTTCACCTGGTTTATAGCAGCACCCAACTGTATATTTTGTTCTGCTAGTTTCAATCTCTCACCAAATAGCCTCAAATGTGCTCTTTTCTCTATCCTGCAGTTCCACTTCTATTCTCCTTGGCTGTAGCTCATCTGCTATCATCAATAACACACCTCCCCTCCATTTTATTCTCCCTGTCTCTCCTGAACACCCTATACCCCTCACATTCAATCCCACTAGCTGTGTCATCTTCTGTCAGCCATGTGTCACTAATGCCAATAACCTGTGGTCTGGAAGAGCCAACCAAGGCCAAAAATTCTTCCCTCTTGTTTCCTAATACTTCTGGCATTTGTATACATGAATTGCAGAAGCCGATTTGTCCCATCCCTATTTTGATCCCTTATACTAACTATCTCATTCTGATTCACAGTCTTTCCTACTTGCTTGGGCATATTACACACATTCACACACTCAACTGTCTCCCTAAAATCTGCATATTTTCTTCCCCCCCCTTAATAACTCTAGTTTCCCCTGGTTCTGTACATTCACTCCACATTCGACACCTTTTCAAGTCTCCGTACACCAAATCCATTCAAATATAAACCATCCATTTTATATAAATCCTTTCGCCCATTGAACTCATTCCACACATCCACAAATTCCACACCACTCATCAAACATAATTCGCGCATAAAGTCATTAGCAATTATGGCCCTCCTATACTCTTCACTGTCATACCTCGGCAACAGACTCATCATCCTAACTCTCTCACTCTTTTCTTTTGCTACCTCAAGCAATTCCTTCACATCCTCACTCATAGCCTTTTTAAGATGATAACGTAACATTACCAAAATATAGGAAGTATTAAAGAAAGTTTTTAATTAATATTCCAGTATACATTTTCCCTAAAATCTGAGTTATCTATTACCAACGTATAAGTCTATCTACAAGAATTGCTGATATGCAGTACTTGCAGAATGATTTAAATAGGCTGGAATTGTGGGCATGTGAAAATGGATGTCAGATCAATGTCAGTAAATGTAAAGTCATTCACTTCGGCATGATTAGATATACAATATCGTATTACATTGGTGGGATTATTGAAGAAACTGATGAGGCTAAGTAGCCTTGGAGTGTTAGTTGGTAGGTAGTTGAAATTCAGGGGCCATGTGCAAAGATTGCAAATACAACTCAAAAGATAATTGCAATGTTAAAACGAACATTCACACATAAAGATGGGATGTCATCTTGCCTGTTTACAAGGCCTTGATAAGACCTCACTTGGACTATTGTGTGCAGGTCTGGTCTCCTGGTTTCCGTTGTGATTATGATATGTTGGAGAGTGCAAAGGAGGGTGTTAAAAATGATATCAGAATTACGGAATACTGATTATGAAGACAGATTGAAAATTTGTAGACTGCAGACACTAGAAAACAGGAGAAAGAGTGGTCAGATGAATCTTTGACTCCATGAGGTCTTGGGGTAATAATAATAATAATAATATGATTGAGACTTACAAACTTCTGAAAGGATCAAAGGAGATCATGATCATGAGTACAAAGGAGAGTGTTAAAAATGATATCAGAATTACGGAATACTGATTATGAAGACAGATTGAAAATTTGTGGACTGCAGACACTAGAAAACAGGAGAAAGAGTGGTCAGATGAATCTTTGACTCCATGAGGTCTTGGGGTAATAATAATAATATGATTGAGACTTATAAACTTCTGAAAGGATCATACAGGATTTCAATTGATGGAATTTTTCAATTTATGGAGGGTCGGGAAAGAACAAGAGAGCATCCTTGGAAGCTAAGAATGAATGCCACTAAGAAGGGGGATTAGAGCTCGATTTTTCTCTCATAGGGTAGTGCATGATTGGAATGGATTGCCATTGGATGTTGTGAGTGCAAGCAGTGTGAATGAATTCAAGAATAAGTATGATAGCTGGTGCGTATAGTATGTGGCCTCTTTCGATGAGTCCCTGACTCCCTGGAGGTTTCTCTTAATAATAATAATAATAAATTTTCCTTCAAAATTGCCATAATCACCACATCATCTCCAGACTACTTGACTGACACGAGACCAGAGAAATTTCTAATGAAGATGAAAACAGGGGCTTCATCATGCATTCATATATTAGCTCTATTTCCATAAAACTGGCAAAAATACTTCAAGAATATAAAACCAAAGTAGTATTTACCTCATTTATCAAGATGAGATCACTATTCCAATCACCAAAACCTTAACATAGGCCATTTCAATATTTGGATGTATATTGGCTATGGTGCATTTACCAGTCACCTTACTACAGAGAGACAGAAAACTCAATTAGACGAGAAGCCTGATCTTTGTTCACATGAGCTCTCTTCATCTAACTCATAACATACTTTGTAAATGAGACATCAAGTGTTATGGGATAAATTGGAACTACTACACTAGGAGTAGTTCCAATCTGGGAGTCTTTAGAAATGGCATTAGATCAGAAACATCTAAATATCGACCCAATTTTCAACTTGTCTGAATACATCCTAGCCTTCACTAGCCAACCACATGACCACAATGTGTAAATACACACAACTTATTGAATAATACAACAGTTAGAAATATTTTAAAATAACATCACTCTCTTCTATAACTACATAATGGTTGCCATCTTTGTTAGTCGTTATGTTTTTGTCTGCATTTACACCTGAAGAAATCCTGCACAATTAGGATGAAGTGTCGTGTTGTTTATTAAAATAAATGTTATCATCTTATTCCGACATTCTGCCTTATAAACTCTTAGTTATGTATTCATGAACCGGCAAAGTCTACATACTTATATATATATATATATATATCAATCTCAAATACAAGAGGTAGAAGAACCTAGAACTCTAGAAGAATGGAAGTGAATAAAAATGTGTTGTTTATGCTTGTGTTGCTTTTCTCCTTCTTACACACACACACACACACACAGAAAAATTACTGTATCTACATTCGGTACATTGTACAGAGGATAGGTGGTGAATTTTCAAATTTTTTTTTTTTTCAGATATTGCATCTGCATGACACACGTATTCCTGCAAAGTTTCATAACATTTAGATCACTGGGTGGTGCTCCACAAGGTCTTAAATTTTAATTTTGATCACCCCATATATACATATATATACAGGGTGATCGTAAAGTTGAGTACACTGAAAGACTGAATTTGTACCAATTGTTTCCAAATCATTATAATCATTCCTTTGCTACTGAAATGTCACCATCATGTTATTACAAACTATCGGAGATGCCGAGTTCACTGACATGTACAGGTTGTTCTCATTAGAGCTTAGTTCATTGTTGAAGTGAAATGTCTTTTTTCCCAGCCACAACAACTTTTCATTTTGGAAAGTTATCCATGTGTTGCTGAGGAGTTTCTCAAGAAACATCTTCGTACAGGAGTCCCTCAGAAGTCGACGATAACGAGATTAGTGTAGCGTTTTCAGGAAACTGGATCTGTTGCAGATAGGACACATGCCAGAAGACCATCCATTTCTGTTTCCAGAAACAGAAAGTTGATTTTCATAGAGCATATGGCAAAAGTTCGTAAAATACTGAAATGTGTCTATATTGAAATGTTCCTATCTAACAAGTAAAGATAGGAAAGTTATTATCCCTCTTTATAAGGCTGTGGTTCAGCCACATCTTGACCTGCACAGATGTGGTCACTGGGGTTTCTTGGGATCAGGAGATGGTAGAGATGATTCACAGATGAGTGATCAAGCTGCTGACAGGTCTGTGGAATGCTAAATATGAGGATAGGTTGAATGTGTGTGTTACAAAGTTTAGTTGATAAGCAGAAAAGAGAGACATGATAGAAACTTATAAGATGTTAAAGGGGCTTTACAAATTGGCACAAAGGAAATTTTTCAATATATGACAATTAGAGAACTAGGGGTCATCTGTGGAAGTTGTGTAAGAATGTGGTAAGTAACGGTGTGCAGACTATATCTTTTGCACGGAGAGTGGTAAACGAGTGGAATGATTGCCAGAATTAGTTGCGAGTTCTCTGACAGTGAATGAGTTGAAGGAGAGGTATGATAGGTATAAACATATGATAGGTATGATGTATAAACATTAGTATGGGTCTTCTGTGATGAGTTTCTAGACTCCATGAAGAAACTGTATAATAATAATAATTACATATATATATGCAGTCTGTATACCATTATAATCAAAAATGACCTGAAAACTACAGCAGTCAATCAACTTGGTCACCTCCAATTACAAAGAGGAAGCAAATGGAAGGGATGGATTTTAATCTGCATGAATATTAGTCAATGAATACATTAAATATTATGAATATATAATAGAAATAAATAATACATATATATGAACATTACACAATGAATATCGGCCAGCCTTAGGCAGAGGAAAATTGATATATCTGGGACACTGATGAACCGGGATGAAAAATATACAGCCCTCCCTACTAAATCAACCACATCTTCCTGTGGTGTGGCCTGTTTCCACAAAAGGGGCTCTGGCTTTTGCAGTGGGCATTCCCTGCAAAAGGATATCTTCCTAGTTAGAGGAAATGTCAATTTGACCACTAGGTGGTAGACAACCTTCACTGCCTGGTGAAACACCGCCACTCTGCATATTGGGAGCCAAGAGTGTAAATGCCATGTTTGGCTTCCAGAACAAGGGTTCTAGCCTCCATCCACCCTCTCTCTCTCTCTCTCTCTCTCTCTTCTCCATGCAGTGGGAGTGATACACTTCAAAGGCATGACTAACATACTTAGAACCCAGACACCCCTCCATTTCAAGGGTACAGCAGTTAAAACAGTGGTAATGCAGGTTGGCTGCAAGATAATATATGGACTAGAACCAGTCAGGAAGTGTCCCAGTTAACTGGGGCATAATCCTGTTACCACATACTATGCCTGGTCATGCCTGATGGAGAGAGTCCGAGTAGTAGATTGTGGGAGGCGCTGTTCAGGCCACGTCATGGCAAGGAGACTGATTGCTCTCTGTATGGATGTCATGTTCACGAGTCTTATCTCTCCCACTGCATGCCCCCACTCTTTCCTTTCACCTAATAATAATAAATAAATAAAAAAATGAACCAGAAACAATGACAGAGTAACACTGCAAACATAATAAAGCTCCCTCCATAACCAGTTCATCCATTCAAATCAAACACAATATTTCAAACTTACCAGGATCCCTATCAAAAAAAAAAAAAAAAAAAATCATTTCCACATCCTCTTCACAAACACCTGTGGCATAAATTCCAATTTAAACGATATTCATCACCACTTACAGACATCCAAACCAGACTTCCTTCTCATAATAGAAACCCAAATTATAGCTATATCAACCACAGCTCACCTTCAATGCAAAATTATACACTTCATGATTCATTTTGCTACAAAGGTGGCACCTGTGCCTTTGTACGTTCTAACATTGTCTGCCAGAGAATGCCAAATTTAGAATCCCCTGCTTTTGTTCTTTCCTGGCTGAAGGATTCCTTGCCCCACTTAGTATCATTCATCTACTGCATTTACCAGCCTCCAAACCCTGAAAACTGTAAAGACCTCTTCACCTTCCTTCTCCATGAAACTCAACCATCTACAATCCAGCCACCCAAATAGCGAAGTAATTTGTAAAAAGTTTTTTTTTTTTTTTTTACCTTGGGTATACTATGCGTTACTTGGTTTTAATCCTTTTTTCCAAGTAAGCAAACAGACAAGTCAGTCAAGTTTGTGCCTGCACATCCCAAATGTGCTTTACATTAGGGGAGATACTAAAGGAAAGTGATCAGAACTTACTCCACCTTTACCAGAGTTGCCTCAGACCTGAACTATGTTCAGGCGCAAACTTGACTTATTTGAGAAAAAGGATTAAAACCAAGTTTATAAAATTGCTTGGTATTTTTAAAGTGAAGTAATTATCCTAGGTGATTTGAATGTCTACAACTCCAACTGGCTCCCCTTCTCCAACATACAGATCAAGCCAGATGTGATAAGGAAGTTTCTGCTATAAGCAAAAATCTAACACAAGCAGCTGCCTAACTGAATTCCAGATAATTCCTCCACTATCCCAGTATCCTTCATCTTTTTTTTTTTTTTTTTAACTAGTTCTCCTTCCAGATACATTGTAGAAGACTTACCTCTCCTCTTGGCAACAGACAACAACTAGTTCAAGTTTCCAGTCTCACTGAATGCCTCTCTTCTGACCACACCCAACCTCATGTCCTCTGGCACTACAAAGTGTGATGATCTCCAGAATTACTACTTTTCTTTCTCATGGCATGACTATTACATCTGCTCTTCTGATCCAAAAACCTGCACTGAGGAAGTCACAGAAATCCTCAGAGGCAGGAAGGTATTCATTCCTCATTCCAGACAAAATTCCCATCCACTTTCCAAGTTCGGGTTCAACAGAAGTTGTATGAAAACAGTTGAAGAAAAACAATCAGCTTACTGCAGGTAGCTTGCATCAAGCTACCTGCAGTAAGCACCAGTAAGCACCCAAGCTTCATACTCAGCCTATGCAGAAGAACACAAATGTAAATCAACTATCAGCAATTCCAAATCCAACTTCATAAAAGCCACTAGCAGCAAACTCACCTCTTGTTCAAATGGTAGAAGTGCCTTCTGGTCCCTTGCAAAAGCCATCAGGTGTAACTTCTGCTCACCTGCACTCACACCTCTCTCTCCCATCTAGATGGCACCACTGTTACAGTACCAAAGAAAAAGCTGACCTCCTAGAATCATTCTTTTTCTCTAACCCCTGCACAGACAATGAAGACAAATCATCTCTTTCCATACCAGCAACAGAGCACCATATGCCTCCTGTGGCACAGAAAGACATAAGCAGAATACTGAATCTGAACACTACAAAGTTATCTGGTACTGATGGCATCTCAAACGTTGTGCTCCAGAGCTAATACCTGTCCTCTATTGTTTCTTCAATCTTCTATACTCAACTGGCACCTATTCTATCTCATGGAAACTAACATATTGTTAGTTTGTGTTGCCTAGGTATGAGTGTTGCCTAGGTATGATTGTGGTGAAATGAGGCGGAGAGCAAGGATTATGAATGGTATTCTGGCTGAAATGTGTGAGGAGATGGGTTTACAGTTTGTTAATGTGTGGAATGAGTTTGAGGGACGAAGTGAGCTGTATGGGAGCGATGGACTGCATTTGAGTGGTTATGGTGTGAGTCGCTTGGAGAGACTGCTGCTGGATGGTAGAGAAGTGAATAGAGAAAATGAATCAGATCGAGAGGGGAGTGATGTGGAAGAGCAGGAGAGTAAGACAGGAGAGATTGAAGAAGTGGAAATGAATGGAGAGGTGAGTGGTATGAGTATAGAAAATGAGAGAATGGGTGTGCAAGAGGAGCAGGGAAACGGGGAGGCCCAGGGTGGACAGGGATACACAGCGTGAGAAAGGTGGATGCTCCAAGAGGAGGTGAGAGCATGTGTAGGCAGGAAAGTAATGGGATGACCAGGGATCAAGAGGAAACAGATGTTGTTGCAAAAGGTTCTAAAATGAAGAAGCAGAAAGAGAAATGGTCCCAGTCCAGCATGGAGAGAGCACATCGAGTGAATGGTATCAGTGGAACTAGCTGTAGATCCAGAAATGAGTTGTTGTGTTTGTATACCAATGCTAGAAGCATAAGAAACAAGGCGGATGAAATGGTTGCACTAATTGTGTCTGTGTACCCAGAGATTGTTGGAATAAGTGAGACATGGTTAGATGAGGACGACATCCTGACAGGAATAGAGATGGAAAGGTATGATGTGTTTCGTGAGGATAGAAGGGATAAAAAGGGAGGGGGAGTGCTATTGATGATAGAGAAAGAGTTATGTCCATACAAGGTAGAGATGCAAGAGGGAAATAGGGCCAGTGGTTTTGAGGCAGTATGGTGTGAGATAGAGGTGAATAGAATCAAATACTTGGTGGGATGTTGTTATAGACCTGGTAATGTGGATGGTGGTGATAGTGAAATGTATAGTCAAATAAGCCAAGCAAATAAGAAAAGGGTGATCATTATGGGTGATTTTAATTATGGCAATATAGACTGGATTGAAGAGATAGCGACTGGAAGTAAAGAAAATGAGTTTCTTGAGTTTTTGAGGGATAACTACCAGAGACAGTATGTAACAGAGGGCACACGAGGATTAAGGGTCTTGGATTTGGTCATCTCATCGGAGGATGTAATTATAAATGAGGTGTCAAATTATCCACCAATTGGTGAAAGTGACCATGAGGTGATTACCTGGGTGGTTGCCAGCAGTGCAAGGACCCCTGTGAAAAAAGGGTATATGTGGAACTACAAGGGGGGTGATTATGAAGAGCTCAGGAGACAGCTTGCAGATGTAGCATGGAATGAGGAGTTAGCTGGAAAAGAGATCAATGCAGCTTGGGGGATTTTCAAAACTATTTAGTAGATGCAATGTCTAAATGTATACCACGGGTGAGAAGGTTAAATAAGGTAGGTGTGAGATGGATGAATAAAGAGATTAAGCATGCAATACAGAAAAAAAAGGCATTGTGGAGACAGCATAAGAGAAGTGGAAGTAACCAATTTCATGAGGTCTACAAAGACCAGGCAAGGAGGGTGACTTGGTTGGTGAGAGTAGCTAAAGAGAGGTATGAACAGCAGTTAGCTAATGAAGCCAAAAAGAATCCTAGGGAGTTCTTTCGATATGTAGCCAGCAAAAGAAAGAATGATTATGGAAGGATGACATTGATTGGAGGAAATGGTATAAAGACAGCTGTTGCAGAATGTGTTGTGGAGATACTTAATGAGCAATTCATAAAGATCTTTCAATCTTGTGAATGTGACTTCATGGAGAGATTAAGAGCAGTTGATGATGGGGAGGAGAGACTGACTGTAAGTGAGCAAGAGGTGTTTGGGGAGTTGAGTAAACTAGATGTAAATAAGGCTGTGGGACTTGATAATATATCACCACGTATTCTGAAGGAGTGTGCCAGAGAGTTGACACCTGCCTTGACATATTTTTTTAATACGAGTCTTGCACTTGGTCAAGTTCCTAAAGAGTGGAAGGAGGGCAAGATTGTGCCACTTCATAAAGGAGGTGATCGAACTCAAGCATCAAACTATAGGCCTATCTGTGTGTCAGATGTTGTGGTTAAGTTGTTGGAGAAGCTTGTGAGAACTAGGATCCAGAGTTGGGTTGACAACAATGGTATAATCTTTGATGGACAGCATGGATTTGCTAAAGGGAGGTCATGTTTTAGTAATCTACTTACTTATTACAATAAAGTGACTGCTTCCTTGGACAGAGGAGAAGGATACACAGTAATATACTTGGATTTCGCAAAGGCTTTTGATAGAGTACCTCATGATAAGTTGGCAGTCAAACTAGAGCAGATGGGGTTGGATATTAGATTAGTGCATTGGATTGGAGACTGGCTATCTGATAGGTATCAACAAGTTGTGTATGGGGGTGCAATATCCAGGAAAAGGAAAGTCACTAGTGGAGTGCCTCAGGGGTCTGTTTTAGGGCCATTACTATTTAACTTATATATTAATGATATTGGTGAAGATTTGGATGGAGATATTCAGTTGTTTGCAGATGATGCAAAGTTGGGACGAACCATAAAGAGTAGTGAAGATGTTGTGGCCTTGCAAGAAGACTTGAATAAATTGAGTGATTTGGCAAGCAAATGGGGATGTGAGTTCAATGTTGCAAAATGTAAAGTTTTAAAATTTGGAAAACAAAGATGGGATGCAGAATTTATGCTTGGTGAGAATATATTGTTGGAAGTAGAGGAAATAAGAGATCTGGGGGTGATAGTGGATAAGGATCTAAAATTTAGGGGACACATCGCCAAAATTGTGAAGACAACACAAAGACTTCTGGAATGATGCGGAGGACACTGACATGTAGAAGTAGGGAGATACTTGTTCCAATGTATAAGGCTTTGATTAGGCCACACTTGGACTATTGTGCCCAGATTTGGTCACCGGGTTTTCAGAAGGATGAAGAGATGTTGGAAAGGGTCCAAAGGCGACTGACTAAGGTAGTTTCTGACCTCTGGAATGTTGAGTATGAGGAAAGATTGAAAAGATGTAATTTGCAGAGTCTCGTGGAGAGAAGGAAGAAGGGAGATATGATAGAGACCTACAAGTTGGTAAGGGGTTGTTATAGGATCAATGGTGGAGAAGTTCTACAGAGAATAGTGGGAGATCAGGGGAGAACCAGAGGTCATCCCTGGAAACTGTATAAGGAGGGTGTGAGTAAGGGAGTGAGAGGCAGGTTTTTTTCGTGCAGAGTTGTGAGTGATTGGAATGCCTTGCCTGAGAGCGTGGTGTCTGCAAGTAGTTTGAATGTGTTTAAAACACGGTATGATGAGATGTGTGTGTAAGATAAAAGGACCTCCTAGATGAGTCTTTGACTCCATGAGGTCTTGTTTAATAATAATAATAATAATAATAATAATAATATATCCAACCCATTCTAAAAAAAGGAGACAATAGCCCACCATCCAACTACTGACCAATTGCCATCACATCAATCCTCTCCAAAATAATAGAGAAAGTTATCAACGGTCAACTTCTTCACTACCTAGAAGCTCACCAGTTAATCAGTGACCACGAGTATGGATTCCACCAATCAGATCTATGGTTGATATTTTAGCTAACATCACTCACCACTGGACAAGTGCCATGGAAAAGTCTGGAGAAACATGTGCTGTTGTCCTTAACATTTCCAAGGCTGTTGATCATGCTTAGTATCAAGGCCTGCTTTGCCTTTCTTGGCAGTATACCTGCCACCTTCTGTAACTGGATAGCCAGCTTTCTATCTGGTTGTTTACTGAGTGTCATGGTGGATGGCACCTTCTGTTTGAGCCCTGCCACCAATGCAGGAGTACCTCAGGGGTCCATTCTCTCACCTACCCTCTTTCTCTTATACATAAATAATCTCTCAATCCTACTCCTTTGACAAACTATGTAGTGCATAGACATCAATTACATTAAGTTCATCTACAACCAGGGCCTTAAGCACTAACCTCCATACCAACCTTCAGTGAGGTGAGGATAACCTAGTCACCTTCAATATCACCAAAACACAGTCCTATCTTTTCTCTCTCAAAAGGGATCTCAGCTCACCTCCCACATTCTCAGTAATATGCACATCACCACACAGGATGAAAGCTCTCTCGCCTTGGACTGACATTTATCTCCAATTTTTCTTGGCACAAACACATCACATCAATAGCTTCCTCAGCTTCTAAACAACTAAGGATTCTTTTCTGTTCAAGAAACTATTTTACACCCACCCAGCTACTAATTCTATATAAATCCCAAATCCACTCATCCTTAGAATACTGTACACATGTCTGGGGTGGTGCACCTTAAACCTTCTTAAATATTCTTGATGCTGTCCAGAGGAGAGCAATTCAGCGCATAGATGACCATTTCCTCACAGGCTCACTTCAACCTCTATCTCACAGATGCATTGTTTTAATCCTATGTCTCTTCTACAGGTATTTTCATGGTCACTGCTCCAGTGAATTGGCAAACATTTTTCCACTTGCTGTAAGGCCTGCTAAAACAAGAGCAGCTGCTGTCCAACATCCCTTTACAGTACAAGTGCAAACTCATCAAAACGTACTCCTCTTCCTCATGATGTGTTTTACCCAAGAATGTCAATAGGTTCTTCTTTCTCAATCCTCATCTACACCTCACACACAACAACATTATGTGCTATAAGTGTATTTTTATTTTTATCCCACACCTCTCATGTGTGGGATAAAAAAAGAGCCAATGAATATTAATCTGCATTAGTCAGCCTTAGGGAGAGGAAAAATTATACATCTGGTGAATGTTAGCTTCCTCATTAGACAGAGAAAGATGCACAACTGACATAAATTGATCTTAGAATTGTAAATTAAAGAAATATTGCACAATGTACAGTGTATCTTTAATTAGAAGTTTAAGTTATAAATTTGCTAGGGTAAAAGATTGGGGGGAGGGGGTGGCTGGAAAGTTCTGATAAACGAGTAGAACAAAAAATGATATTAAAGCAACTGATATAGCCCACAAGAAAGAACATACAAGGATATAAGAACATAAGTTGCCATCATAACCCTGCTACTAGTATGTTCTTTCTTGTGGTTATATCAGTTGCTTTAATATTTTTGCAGGATATTTTTGATATTTTTAATATTTTTGTCTCCTATTATCAGAACTTTCTAGACCCCCTTCATAAGGTAAATATCTCTAAATTTCTAATTTAGAATTTTTTACCTAAATTTTAGATTTTAATCATAAAAACCTAAATTTTTACAGTTTGCACATATTTAGTTTATCATGAATGCTTCATGGTGTACCATCATTTTATATTGCGGTTTAAACCAATAAGAATAAAACTGTTGGGTAAATCCCAAATTGTCAGCCCACCCTCGTTTGCTCAGTATCCAGGTAGATACCTAATTGGGTGTACCACAAGAAGGTAAGGATTGGACATTAGGTGTCAGAAGCCCTAGTTAGTTCTACAAATTCCTTAAAAGTGTACGTGGAGATCTCCTCCCAGTTATACACCTTTGACCCTTATGCATCCCAGTCAACACTGAATAATTTATAAGGAATAAGAGAAAAATTAATCAAAACACTAAATTAGCTATATACAGGGCAGTGTTAAAACCAATTTTAACTTATGGATCTGAAAGATGGGTTAGAAATAAAACACCTCACCAAAGGCTAGAGACCGACAGATATGAGAGTCCTGAGAAAGATTAGGCGCGTGAACAGATGGCATCAATGACAATATCATATTAAAAACGAGGATATTGCAAAAGAACTTGACATTGATAGCATCCATGAATGTGTTAGTAGAAGCTATGATCACTTAAAGAATGAGAGAAGAAAGATTAGCAAAAAAGCATTCTCTGCCAGGCCGGCAGGAAAAAGATCCAGAGGAAGACCAAGATATGTTATTATTATTATTATTATAAAAAACCTTCATGGAGTCATAGACTCATCGCGAGAGATCCACCACCATACACACACACAGCCCATCATACTGCACCTTAAATATATTTACTGTCTCTGCGATCACCACATCTTCGGCAATGCACTCCAATCACTCACCACTCCCCATGCAAAAAACCTGCTCCTCACTCCCATGCCCACACCACCCACACAGTCCCCAGGGATAACCTCCTGCTCTCCCCCATCCTCACCCATTCTGTGCAAAACCTCCCTGACATCAATATGGCAATAACCCCTCAACAGCCCATATGCCTCGATCATATCCCCCCCTCCCTCTATCCACCAATTTCTGCAAATTGTATCCCATCAATCCGTTCCCCACACTCAACACCTCCAGAGACCAGAAACCAAACCTGTGCACAGCAATCCAAATGTGGCTCAATCAAAGCCCCCCATACAAAGGAACCATAACATCCTTACTTGCATAAGTAACTGCCTTCCGCATCACTCCCACTATCCGCTGTGGAAATTGTACTGCCCTCACAATTTTAGCAACATGTTCCCAAAATTCCAGCTCCCCATTCACAATCACTCCCAAATCACACATCCCCCCCCCCCACCACTTCCAAGATATTTCCACCAATTGTGTACTCTACATCCCATTCCTGCCTCCCAAATTTCAAAACCCCACACTTTGCAACATTGAATTGACATCCCCACTCACCTGCCCATTCAGCCAGTGCATTCAAGCCCTCCTGCAAAGCCACAGCACCTGCTCTACTCCCAACAGCCATCCCCAACACTGCACCATCTGCAAACAATCTCCATCTGCACCATCTGCAAATTTCACCATTCAGAACTCTCCAAATATCATCCACATACAAAGCAAACAGCAATGGACCCAAAACAGACCACCGGGTTACACCACCAGCAGCAACCCCCCCCCCCCAAGACATTGCTCCTCCACGGACAGCTCGCCGATACCCCACCAGACAGCTAATCCCCAATCTAGTGAACCAATCCAACTCAGCCCCATTCGTTCCAATTTAACTACCAGCCTCTCATGTGGCAACCCATCAAATGCCCCTGCAAAATCCAAATATACCACTGTATATTCAACACCCTCATCCAATGCATCTGTCACCTTTTCATAAAAAGCAAGTAGCCCGCAAAAGTACGATCTTCCTTCAGTAAATTCCATGCTGGCCACCAAAGAGTATTTTTCTGTTGTCAACTGAACTCTGAATCATAGTTCCAACCAGCCTCTCCAACATCTTAACCACCACTCCAGACTGGTCCACAATTCAAAGCCTCAACCTAATCACCTCCACCTACAAACTGGAACAACCCCACCATCCCTCCACTCCCCTGGAACTTGACCCAGTGAGAGACTCGTGTTAAAATGATATGCAAAAGCTGTTGCCAACTCTCTGGAACACCCCTTCAAAACATGTGGTGAAATAGCATCAAGTCCCACAACCCCATCAACATCAAGTCCACTCAACTCCTCACATGCACCCAGCTCACCCACCAACAGCCACCTCCCCCCCCCACACTGCTCTCAAGTTCTGCATGATGTCACATTCATAAGAATGAAATACCTTTATAAATTGCTCAACCACATCCTCTGCAGCAGCCATCATTCCCCCATTTTCACCAATCAATCCCATCCCACAATAATCACTTCCTGCTCTACTGGCCACATATCAAAAAAACTCCTCAGGATTCTCCTTGGCCACCCCAGCCAACCTCTGCCCATACTGCACCCCATCAAGCGAGTCACCCTCTTTGCCTGCTCCCTGTACCCCTCATGCAACTGGTTGTTACTACTCATCTTGTGTTTCTTCCATAATACCCTCTTCTTCCAGATTACATACCTTATCTCTTGATTCACCCACCTCACACATGCTCAATTTATCCTCCCAACCTCCGGAATACATTGTGACATCGTCTCCACCAAAGAACCCCTGAGCAGGGGCCCAAGCAGCACCGACATCCCCTCCATCCAGTTTCCCCCTTCCAATTTATTATTGTAAGCCATCTCCCAAGCTCCCCATAACCACCAGTCTTATAACTCCACATATACCCCTCATGCAACTAGTTGTTACTACTTATCTTGTGTTTCTTCCATAACACCCTCTTCTTCCAGATTGCATACCTTATCTCTTGGTATCCCCCCCCCCAACAGATCACTCTGTGGTCACTCTCATCAACTGGTGGAAGACCTGACATCCCATTCACAACATCATCTGATGAGAATGGAGTCTTAACGGGTAACAAATTGATTTGGAGAAAAATTGTAGATAGGAAGTTACTGTACACCCACAGATGCAAGACCCTTCGACACTTCTGTGCATGTTAGAAGAAGGAGAATCCATTCCGATATTAGGGTAATCAATGCGTTTTGTGGGATGAGTGTTTATTATTATATGTCAGAAAATTCGCTTTTCTTTTATGAAAATTCTAGTTCTTAAAGTGGTAACTATTTTGCTTGAGCAATAGTTGGAAAATTTATGAAAAAAGCACATGATTTCGCATGTTGGTGACCAATTCATACATCCTTTATTTCTTTCTTTCCTTCAGCACGAACTGACTATTCTTGAATGTCAATATTGACTATTGACATTGCCAAGCTCGGTTCTATGAAGTGTGGGAGTACGTGATGCAAGTTTTTCATGTAGTACTATCATATCTTGTACACCCTTTGAGAACACATGTCAGGAATTTGATGATGATGAATGTTTCAAGTAAATCACATTAACACCCCAACCAGCCAAGACGTCTATAGACGTCCAGCTAAATCTGGATACAAGTCTGTAACACCTATTGAATAACATGGATAAAAAGTGCAATTTGGTCTCACTATTTCATTCACCTCGGCCAGTAGGGAGGTTAAGATAATATAACCTTTCAAAATTTAACGTTATTCTAGTTTTATTTTTTTTAATTTCATACTCTTCTAGTTCTTTCTTATGTTGTCTCCTATTATTGTTTGCATTTGTATGTTTTCACATATTCTCATTTTGTGTGCTTTATTATGCAGTTTCTGCTAATCCTTTGTGTTTAAGATTTATTTTATTTCCAAAAATTTCTTTCTTATATTTCCAGCGATTTTCCTTTGTCTTTATCCCTTTGCCAGCCTGGTTGGCTGAGTAGTTAGGGTATCTGTTCTCCAGCCAAAAGGCTGCAGGTTCAAATCAAGACATGGGCATGGATGTTTGTGATTGTCTGTGAAAATACTAGTGGTGGTGGTGGGCAGTAAATGGCAATGGTGTAGTTGGTGGAAACAAAGAGTTGTAGAGTAAGTGCCCTTCCTCGATGAGTATTTGGACACCTGGAGGTGTAATGTGATAATAATATGTCCGGCGATTTTCCTTTGTTATATTTCTTGCGAGTTTCCTTTGTAATATTTCTCACAAGTTTTTGTTATATATTTCCTGTGATTTGTTTTGTGCTTTTTCCAGCAAATTTCCTTTCTAATCTGTTAGTCAATATATGATTCCCCACTATTTCATTTATCTGCTGTTTGTCACATTATTTAGCAAGAAATTAATTTTGCTCTCCTTAAGGTTTACAGTTTGACTGTTTGTAATAATGAACTTAAAATGGCATTGGTTCTAGGGGACTGTCTTGAGAAAATGTTAACTGAGAAACTGTCACTAGAATATCAGAGAAACTTTTGGGGGGGGGGGTAACATGCATCATTAACCACCCAACCCCGGCCAAGACGTATATATACGTCCATATTAAAGTTGTAATACCATTGATATTACATTGAAATATATGATGGATACGAAGTGTAGAAGAGTGATTATTTTATCCATATTGAGGGTGATGTGGTTAAGCAAGATGCGACAAAAAATGTCATGATGATATTATAAAGAAAAAGGTGTAGTAAACTCAGGAGATGTTTAAAACACTGGCAAAAATAGTGACCACTATAGCAAGGAAGGTAGAATGAACTATCAGAGGAACCTAGCCAAGAAGCTCTACAAGTTCTTTTATTGCATAGTTAGTAAAAGGAAGAATGCTTAATAGTAGGACAGAAGCAAGGATAGTTCAGCTACTAAGTGATCACTTTACAAGGATGTATAAATCTAGGTGGAATACCACAATGACAGAAGACATGAGGACTGATGTGAGAACAGATATATAGGAGCTAAAGGTGCTTAAGATAATATGAAATCTCAATGTGAATATTGGCTCATGTATTATGAGAAGGTACATCTGGCATGTGAAAAATTATTAACAGTTGTAAACCAGATCTCCCCTCCTGGACTGACATTTACCCCCAGTTTTTCTAGGTAGAGGTTAAATGTCAGTCCTTCTGTACCTTTTCATCTGACCAACGCTGCTTTTTCATCTCCCTACAAACTCCATAAAAATCCAAAATCTATTCAACCTTTGGAATACTACTCTCACATTTGGAGTGGTACAACTAAAACATCTTTAAAAATTCTTGTTCTGTTCAGAAAATTTCCAGTTTCCACATTTTTTTTTTTTATAAATATTTCCTGCAACAGGGGCCTGTTATTCAGAAAGACTGGCATCCATCATGTCCCCATTTATGCTAAATCTACAATAACATAGGCAACAACTGCCCAACATTCATTTACAGCTGAATTGTTGACTTACTGAATCTGCTACTCCAATTCATCTTAAATTCTATCTAACTCTGTTCTGTCGAACAGAGATAGATGGACTTCATACTTCCCCATTAAGTATTCCCCTTGGACTAAACCACCAGCTCTTCCAAAAGAATATCAACATATTACATTCCACTTGACTTCTGCTCACTGCAATGCCTACAAATGAAACTTTTTGATATATTTAAAAAAAAAAAAAGTTCCATTATAAATGACTACCAAACAGATGAGATAAGACAAAAGTATTGGCAAGTTGGTTAAGCCAGAATTGAGTGGCAGACAGGAATATGATACTTTATGGGATGCAGAACACCTAGTCTTAAATAACTTAGGACTCTCTCTCTCACTTTCTTTTTTTTTTCTTTTTTTTTTTTTTTTTTTTTTACAGTGAAGCAATACTGACATTAAGATGAAGAAATGGCTGCACCATAATAATGCTGGACTTTGCTAAGGCATCTGACTGGACACCAAATAGAACTACTAGATGAAGTGAAAAAAAACTGGGATGGATATGAAGTAAACAGACACTGATATGAAACTTCTAAATAAACATGAATTAGATGATGTCTGACAGAGAGATAGAAAATAGTATATAACATAGCAGAATTGAAGAAAAGGCCAATTACTTGTGGTGTGTGACAAGGCTCTACATATGGCTACTATTTTTTAAATTATGCATTCATCATATAAGGAATGAATTCAGCAAGAATATCCAGTTATTTTGCTAATGGAGAGGACACTAGATAATGACAGCGACGTGGAAATCTTGCAAGATGATTTTAAATAGACTGGCAATGTGGGCAAAGGATAATGACTGTCATTTTAACTTTGGTAAGTGTAAAGCTATGCATTTTGGGATGAAAGATTAAAATTTGTGTACTCTGCTGATGGAAATGACTGCAAGAGATTCATGAAGTTACAGATCTGAGAGTAACAGTGGGCACGGAACTGAACTTTGGAGGATATGATGCAATAGTGGGTAAAATAAAGCGAATGTTCACTTGGATGTTGAAGAGCACAATGACAAGTACAGATATGGAGGTTATTATTTCTCTCTTTAAGACTGATATAGCTACACTTTAACTTCTGAGCACAGATTTGGTTGCTGGGCTTTCTTGAGATGCTGGAGAGGATTCAGAAGCAAGTAAGCAAAAACGATACAGAGCTTCCCATGAGGATAGGTTGAATGGGTTTATGGGTTGTGAAGTTCAACTGATAGGCTGTAATTGAGAGAATACAAAAGAAATGAACACACATAAGTTATCAAAGGGGTTTTATAAAGTAGATGCTGAAAAAAAAATTCCAATACATAACAAGAAAGAAAAAAACAAGGACCCTGTCACCCTTCAAAGTGTATTAAACCCTCGTGTGGTCAGCCAAAGCACAAGGATTTTTTTTTCTTTGAAAGTGATGAATTAGCAGAATGCAGAGTGACTGTCTGTGAATGCAAACTACAGAGTTAAGTTTACTGGGGGGGGGGGGGGTATGATAGACATTTAAGCTGTTGAAAGGTATTTACTGGATTGATAGTAGTGCAGTTAGCCTAGTGGCTGACATCACATCGCAACCATATGCCTGGGGAAGGAGAGTCCTAGGTTCGATTCCCGTTGGTGACGTGAGGAGCTGAAGGATCTTCCTCAGCCATAGCCAAGTTAGCCAGTCTTGGGCATGGACAGTAAGGTTTTTTGCCCAATTTATCCTGGGGTTTTTCATCCTGCAGAGCAGGCAAACCGGCCTTGAGAACTCAACACTACGGACATGGGATACACTGGGGCCTAGGGCTGACCACATTATCCTGTGAACGGTTTGAGTTCCGATGATTAATAAACCCTCGACACTGCAAGGTAAAAGAGGGAAATAGGAAGATGAAGATGATAGTAGAGAAATTTTTCATGTGATGGAAGAAGGGCAAGGGACCATCCCTGGACGTTGCAAAAGGAAAAATAGTAAGAGGGTAAGGAATAAGTTTCTTACATGAAGGGCAATAACAGCATGGAATACATAGTCTGAAACAGTGGTGGGAGTGCAAACAGTGGATGAGTTTAAGGAGTGTTACAATAGACTGCGCTGTATAAGGAGTGTGCATGTGTATATATGTACGTATGTATATATATATTATGTTAAAGATGCCAAGCAATTTTATAAGCTAGATACTTTTTCCCAAGTAAGCAAACAGACAAGTCAAGTTTGCAGCTGCATATAGTGCAACACTAGGCAACTCGTGGTAAAGGTGGAGCAAGCTCTGATCACATTCCTTAGAATTTTCCCCTAATGCAAAGCACATTTCCTTCAGGAATTGTATGATGCTATGCATTAAGGTAGCGGCCACTACCCATACTGGTTTCGACCTTTATTGAGGTCTTGTCAGTGGGAGCCAGACCTAAAAATTGCCAACGGCGAAGTAATACAGAGCTTATAAATATTTTACTTAAACAAGTTGCCATAAGGTGATTTGACCTCATTAAATAAAAATCTCAGGATGAGAGTAATATGTAGAAAGTTTTTGACCTTGGGTAAAAAACTTTCTACATGCTTGGTATCTTTTATGTTAAAGATACCAAGCAATTTTATAAGCTAGGTTTTTTAATCCTTTTTCCCAAGTAAGCAAACAGACAAGTAAGTCACGATTGTGGCTGCACGTAGTGCAACACTAAGCAACTAGTGGTAAAGGTGGAGCAAGCTCTGATCACTTCCTTAGAATTTTCACCTAATGCAAAGCATATTTCTTTGTGGAGTATGATGCTATGCATTAAGGTAATGGTCAGCTAAGAGATGTATACTACCCATACCGGTTTCGACCTTTATTGAAGTCTCGTCAGTGGGAGCCAGACCTAAAAATTGCCAAGGATGAAGTAATACAGAGCTTATAAATATTTTACCTAAACAAGTTGCCATAAGGTGCTTTGACCCCATTAAATAAAAATCTCAGGATGAGAGTAATAAAAGGATTAAAAAACCTAACTTATAAAACTGCTTGGTATCTTTAACATAATATATATACCCAAAGTAAAAAACTTTCTACATATTACTCTCATCCTGAGATTTTTATTTAATGAGGTCAAAGCACCTTATGGCAACTTATTTAGGTAAAATATTTATAAGCTCTGTATTACTTCACCCTTGGCAATTTTTAGGGCTGGCTCCCACTAACAAAATCTCAATAAATGTCAAAACCGATATGGGTAGTGACCATTACCTTAATGCAGAGCATCATACAATTCCGCAAAGAAATGTGCTTTGCATTAGGGGAAAATTCTAAGGAAAGTGATCAGAGCTTTCTCCGCCTTTCCCACGAGTTGCACTACGTACAACCGCAAACTTGACTTACTTGTCTGTTTGCTTACTTGGGAAAAAGGATTAAAAAACCTAACTTATAAAATTGTTTGGTATCTTTAACTTAATAGATATACTCAAGGTAAAAAACTTTCTACACACATATATATATACTAGGGGGCTCCGCCCCTGATGCCTATGGCACCCAATCCCCCGTGTTCCGGACTGGTAGGCCGGTTCTCCTTGAATTCCGATGGCTTGAATTTTGAAGACTCGACACTCAGGGTAGCCCCTGAGTGTCGAGTCTTCAAAAGGGGGGGCTCTGCCCCCCCCTGGTCCCTACAGCACCCAACTCCCCCGTGATACGGACTGGTAGGCCGGTTCTCCTTGAATTCCGATGACTCGACACTTAGGGTAGCCCCTGAGTTTCAAAACGTTTCAAATAACTTGACAAAAACGTTACAGCCTACGTCAGTTTCAAGCCAACGTCACATCCGTTTCCAATTTCAGCTTATCATTTTATAGTATAGTATATATATATATATATTAGGATTACCAAGTAATTTTATAAACTTGGTCATTTTTACTCCTAATCCCAAGTAAGCAAACAGTTAAGTTTGCGCCTGAACGTAGTTCAAGTGTAAAGGTGGTGCAACACCAGGACAACTCATTGTAAAGGTGGGTAAAGCTTTGATCACTATTCTTAGTATTTTCCATAATGTAAGGCACATCTCACTAAGAGATGTATAGTGCAATACATTATGGGTGCGGTCACTACCCAGACCGGTTTCAACCTTTTTTCAGGTCTCCTCAGTGAGTAGCTAGACCCTAAATAAATGTAAAACAAGGTTTTAGTAATACAAAGCCTTATCAACTTTACCTATACAAGTTGCTACAAGGTTTTATTTTGAATAAGAATCTCTGGAGGAGATATAGATGTAAATAAGTTTTTTTACATCTATTTAAGCATTTCATGTAGGTTCTGAACATACATATTTTTGCTCTCAGAGGCAGAAAAACTATAAAAAATAAATAAATTAATTAAACAGCTTTATTGTTATCTTTATTCCTGTTTTTAAATGATTCATATACAAATAATTGAACTGATTTAATTATTTTTTATTTCACATATTCAGCAGGATACAAGCAGCAAAAGTAACTGTATGTTAATAACAAACAACGGTAACTGTAATGTTTCCTACCCAAGAAAAAGCTTTTAGTCTATAGTATGTTAGCTTACTTTGATAATACATCACCTTGATTTAAAAGTGACAAATTCTAGGAGGACTAAATTAAATAATCTTGACTATTGTGCTAGATTGTTTAAGGGTCAAAGGCAGATGACTGAGAGGAGATTTCTACATATCCTAAGAGGAATGCCTGACTGTTATTGTTGATAGTGATATCTTCAAACTAATTGAGGTAAAAGAATGTACAAGAGATTTAAAATATGAAGTGATGACTGCTTAGTTTAGAGCAGGTTAAAAATGAGTATTGAAAAATAAATATTACTACTAATAATAATTATTCCAGAATATTCCCTAATAATATTATTTTTATTATAGAATATTGTTCCATTGAGTCATAAGATTCATCATCACAGGTGTGTGTGTGTGTGTGTGTGTGTGTGTGTGTGTGTGTGTGTGTGTGTGTGTGTGTGTGTGTGTGTGTGTGTGTGTGTGTGTGTGTGTGTGTGTGTGAGAGAATAAGTTTTTTTTTTTTTACCTTGGGAATAATGTATTAGGGTTACCAAGTAATTTTATAAACTTGGTTATTTTTACTCCTAATCCCAAGTAAGCAAACAGTTAAGTTTGCGCCTGAACGTAATTCAAGTGTAAAGGTGGTGCAACACCAGGGAAACTCATTGTAAAGGTGGGTAAAGCTATGACAGCTATTCTTAGTATTTTCCATAATGTAAAGCACATCTCACTAAGAGATGTATAGTGCAATACCCCACCCACAATGTATTGCACCTTTACACTTGAATTACGTTCAGGCGCAAACTTAACTGTTTGCTTACTTGGGATTAGGAGTAAAAATAACCAAGTTTATAAAATTACTTGGTAACCCTAATACATTATTCCCAAGGTAAAAAAAAAAATTATTTACATATATATATATACACACACACACACCTGTGATGATGAATCTTATGATGCAATGGAACAATATTCCATAATAAAAATAATATTATTATGCAATATTCTGGAATAACTATTATTATTAGTAGTAATACTTATTTTTCAATACTCATTTTTAACCTGCTCAAAACTAAGCAGTCATCACTTCATATTTTAAATCTCTTGTACGTTCTTTTACCTCAATTAGTCTGAAGATATCACTATCAACAATAACAGTCAGGCATTCCTCTTAGGATATGTAGAAATCTCCTCTCAGTCATCTGCATTTGACCCTTAAGCAATCTAGCACAATAATCAAGATCATTTAATTTAGTCCTCTTAGAATTTGTCACTTTTAAATCAAGGTGATGTATTATCAAAGTAAGCTAACATACTATAGACTAAAAGCTTTTTCATGGGTAGGAAACATTACAGTTACCATTGTTTGTTATTAACATAAAGTTACTTCTGCTGCTTGTATCCTGCTGAATATGTGAAATAAAAAATAATTAAATCAGTTTAATTATTTGTATATGAATCATTTAAAAACAGGAATAAAGATAACAATAAAGCTGTTTAATTAATTTATTTTTTTTTATAGTTTTCCTGCCTCTCAGAGCAAAAATATGTATGTTCAGAAACTACATGAAATGCTTCTATGTGCACATGTTAGAATTAGACAATTTCCTCAATACATCTTATGTATTTTTTAGACTAGTTAAAAAAAAAAATAAGTTCATTCACCTAATTCAGTCAACCTTCAAATAAAAAATAAAATAAAACAGTACTTTGCTGAGTGTTCAGGCTTTATTTCAATACATGAATGTTTACAAACCAGATCCAAAGTAAGCTCAGTTTCAGTCTTTAAATATAGCATTCAATTATAAATAAAGCCTGCACAGTCAAAGTAGTGTTCCATCTTTTCCTATGTCATTCCTGGCATCAATGCCCACCAAATGGATGGTATTAAAGTATCTTTTTGAGTAGTTTTGAACTGTCCATTCTACTAAAATGTTCAAATCCACTTCTTTTCAATATTTGTATACTTTGTCTAATACTCAGTCTATATTTAGTTCTTTATGTACACTATCTTATCAAAGTATCTGAACACCCCTCTGTAATTTGTAAACTGATATCTAGATGTCACTATGACCTCACTTACTAGTATACAAGGAGGCAGGGAGCTGTGTGTCGTTCAGTGATAAGAAGTACGAGCAGAATGGATAGGCCAAGGGAGCTCAGTGACTTTGAACGTGGACTAGTTATTGGTTGCCACATCAGTAAGAAATCTGTCAGAGACATTTTGACCCTCCTCAAGTTGCCCAAGTCAACAGTTGGTGACATGATTGTGAAGTGGAAACATGAAGGCACAACTACAACAAAACCACAGTCGGGTAGGCGGCATTTAATGACAGACAGGGACTATCGAGGGTTGAAGAAGATGGTTCGTGGAAATCACCAGACATCGAGCAAAACAATCACCCAGGAGTTCCGCAGTGCTACTAACTGTCCAGCCAGCACCATGATCGTGTGTCGAGAGTTAAGAGGAATGAGCAGCTGCCCATAAACCAAATATTTCTCCTGTGAATGCTAAGCATCACCTGCAGTAGTGTAAAGAGTGATGCCAGTGGACAACTGGAAACGTGTGATTTGGAGTGATGAATCATGCTTTATCACGTGGCAGTCTGATGATAGGATCTGGGGGTGCGGCGAATGCCTGGGGAACGATTCCTTCAAGTGTGTGTAGTGTCAACAGTGAAATCTGGAGTAGGTGGCATTAAAATGTGGGGGTGTTTTTTATGAAATGGACTTTGCCCTCTCGTCTACATGGAAATCTAAATGCGGAAGGGTACAAGGACATTTTGACCCGTTGTGTACTATCTACGATAGAAGATCAATTTGGTGATGACTATTGTCTGTATCAGCATGACAATGCTACCAGCCATAAAGCAAGGTCTATGAGGGAATGGTTTGTGGACAATAACATTCCAGAAATGACTGGCCAACCCAGAGCCCTGATCTGAATTCCATAGAACACCTTTGGAATGAATTAGAATGCCGACTTTGCTCCAGACCCCAACAACAACACACATCACAAACTGATCTGGCTACAGTTCTTCAGGAAGAATGGGTTGCCATTCCTCCAGAGACGTTCCGACACCTGGTAGAAAGTCTCTCTGACAGAGTTAGAGCTGTCATAGAAGCAAAGGGTGGACCCATCACATATTAATGTCCACTACTGGAAAGTGTGTCACAGGGAAAGTCTGATTACAGTTTCGAGTAGGTGTCCGGATACTTTTAATCACATAGTGTATATCTGTGCTTCTTTTTTTTGTTCCAGACAATACAGTCCTATTGTTCTTCATAGAAACTTTCATTTCTCTGAAATGTATTATTTTTTTCTTCTGTAGTTTTTATGGTCCATAATTCTTGTATGTTTTAAACTTGGTTAGGTTTGAAATTATTACTTATCATCTCTATTATCTTTAGGAAGCTTAAAATTTTAATATCAATGTCACAGCTCCTTTTGTATGTGATATAATACATCCAAGGTATTTGAAGCAGCTAACTTGTTCCGAAATTTTACTTACAATCATGTTACTTCTGACAAGAGATGGTCTTTTAAAAGCTATGATTTTTGCTTTGTCTATTGACATTTGCATTCCAAATTTCAACACACCATGACAGTATCACATGACAAGTTTATACTATTACTAACTATACTGACAAATTTCCTTTGCATCAATCTGTTATTTGTCAAGACCCCAAACATTGTCAGATCTCACATTTCAGTCTTCTAAAATTGAATCAATGTGCTTGAATCCTGATTCTCCTCTGGGTCACTCCACCTATTATCCTTACAAACAACTGTTCTGCTGGCCTTTCCTCTTTCATTAAGTGACCTTAGATTGGCTCTGCCCACACATTCTGAATGTGAAGAATGTTATGCTTCTTCCTTCCTAACATTCATTTTAGTATGATTCTCCCACTGATAACCTCTATTTTCCTCCCACCTCTAGAACTTTCATATGTGGTCCTAATCCTTTAGACACCATTTCCTTTTTAACCCAACTCCGAGATCCAAAATGCAAAACAGATTTTAACATTGTCCTGTGTAGCCAGTTGGGGGTTTAGAGTGATTTCTCTCTTATTCCATATAAATTTATTCAGTTGAATGGAGTCAGTTGATATTTTCCATCCTCCTCCATATTCACAGTTTTTATCCCTAACAGTTAGCTTGCGTGCTAGCCTAGATGGCCAAGTGGTTGGAAGATCCACTCTCCAACCAACAGGCTGAACTTTTGAATCCTGCAATAGGCATGAATAGATTATCTTGAGATGGGAAAGAATTTCATGGGCCCAGTGTCAGACACCACTATGCTTACTGGGTGACTAAGTAGCATGAAAAAGTTTTCCAGCTGGTTGCTAGAACTGGGTTTCCAGATTATGTAAAAAATAAAAATATTAAGAGTGTGTGTGTGTGTGTGTGTGTGTGTGTGTGTGTGTGTGTGTGTGTGTGTGTGTGTGTGTGTGTGTGTGTGTGTGTGCACGCGCGCGCTCACAGTTGGCCCTTGAACAACGTGGGGCTTAGGGATGCCAATCCCATGTAGTCGAAAATCCGCATATAACTATTGACTCCCCATAAACTGAAATACAAATATAGCCTACTGTTGATAGGAAGCCTAACTGATAACAAACAGTCGATTAACACATATTTTGTATGTCATATGTATTATATACTGTATTCTTACAATAAAGTAAGCTAGAGAAAAGAAAATCATAAGAAAGATAAAATACCTTTACAGTACTGTGTGTATTGTATTTATTATTTTATTGATTATTTATTTATTTATTGATACCGTAAATTTACATCATCGGTATACAAGATGAATCATCTGCCTGTAAGCACTTACATCAATATTGTCTTATATGATACAAAACACTGTAGATGTTATGCATATTACTAACACTAGACATCAAAAATGAAACGATAATATGAAAAAAAATTCATATTTATTTACAGGTATAACAATTCACGCAGTGATAACAAAGAAGCAAAATGATTGCTTTATAGTAGCCTAGCCTATACACTAATGAATGAATCTTTATAAAATTTATTTTATGCTAATTAAAGTTAACTAATCAATCAATAACACTTCATTTTATGCAGTTATGATTTACTCTCGACACAAATGGGGTCATGTATGGTCTGTAAGTGTCTGTGTGCATAAGTTTTGATAAATTTTAACTTTTTTATAATAGATCTGTGCATATTTTATAGAAGTAAAGGATAAAATAGACTAGCATCTAAATATATTTTATGCATTCATGACATACCTAACTTTTTCTTTCCCAAAATGTCAAAAATCTCCTAAAAATTTTCCAATATATATATTGAAAAAAATCTGTGTATAAGTGGACCCATGCAGTTCAAACCTTATATATATATAAAAGAAAAAAATCCCTTGCCCACCTAAGTTTAGTATATCGATATTTGCATTCCAAATTTCATTAAAGTAAACAAAGAGGAAAAAAGGTTATCCTTCTCAATATACAGAAAACCTACCACAATAGGAAGATTTTTAAATGCCGCTTCACACCACCACCACCATCCATTGCAAAAGATATGCATAATCAAAAGTTTACAAGACATGGCATACAATATATCAAGCATGTCAATTAAAAGGAATGACGAATTGTAGTACCTGAAACAGAACATCGCACTTAATGGTTTTTGAACTAAAGACAATCAGAAAAATTCTTAATACATCTCCTGCAACTCTCTTACATCAAGAATGTCACAGACAAAGTGGCTGCACTGCTCTGCAAGTACAACATAAAAGTGGCTTTTTAACCTTTACAAAAAATATCAAGATTCCAACATCCACCAAAACTTCCACATCACCCATGAAAAAAACAAGGTGTGTATGAGATTCATTGTTCTTGTGGTTTGCATGTAGGCCACACAGAAAGGTTGCAAGAGATCTGCATGTCTGAACATGTAAAAGACGTCAAAAAAAGAAGAGAGCATAAATCAGGCCTGGCATTCCACACAACTACTACTGCCCATCAAGTACTCTGGCAACAAACAAAAATTGATAATAATTTAATAATCATATATTGATAATAACTGTTTCACAAGAAAATTTAAAGAAGCCTCACAAATGCTTAGGATCCCTACACAATGCAATAAAAATCAAGGCTTAATTTTACATCATGTATTGTCAGCTTTCATCAAAAGTTTAACTGCCACGGACCTAGGATATAGCACGCATGATACCATAGAACGTGACAGCAACAACTATCAATGTTCCAACACACATACAGTAATGATTTTATCATTTGTATTCTGATATATCAATTAATTCTGGTTAATCAAAAACATCGGATATGTGTAATTAATTAATAGGATTTTAATCTAACAGATAAGCTTAGGCGTTGATGGTTATTCATGACTTATTTTTCACGGTATTAACAACACCACAAACACTTTTATCAACAAGGATGTTTTATTAACGCTAATATTTCGCTGATTTTCAACTCAGCATCATCAGAGCACAACACACACGTAAACGCGACAGTGAGTGAGTGAAACAATATAATTGCAAAAGACAAAAGATCTAAAGTCCTATTTTTGGTGCCCTCTAATGGAAAAAAAAAAAAAAAAAAAAAGCAGCAGTTATCCAGGAGTTTTTCTTAGGATAACCGTCTCCCAAATTTTTTGCAAATTAATGCAACCATATTTGTTAAGGTTGGGAGAATTCTTCAAAGAGAATTCTTCGTCAAGCTGGCAACTCTGATCCGCTCGCCAAAGGATAAACTTCACCCTTTAGCACACCCAGGAGTGTATGAAGTTCCATGTGACTGTGACTTGGCCTATTATGGGCAAACAGGAAGATCAGTGAACATCCGCCTGGAAGAACATGAAAGATACATTCGCTACTATTACTATGGCAAGTCGGGACTGGCAGACCACGCTTTGGACACTCCTTCACACAGGATTAGATGGAAGAAAACGAATGTGCTATTTAGGAATCGTTATAGATCTGAAAGATTATTTTTTGAGTCAGCAATGGCTTTGAAGAATTCTCCCAACCTTAACAAATATGGTTGCATTAATTTGCCAAAAATTTGGGAGACGGTTATCCTAAGAAAAACTCCTGGATAACTGCTGCTTTTCCCCCCCCCCCATTAGAGGGCACCAAAAATAGGACTTTAGATCTTTTGTCTTTTGCAATTATATTGTTTCACTCACTCACTGTCGCGTTTACATGTGTGTTGTGCTCTGATGATGCTGAGTTGAAAATCAGCGAAATATTAGCGTTAATAAAACATCCTTGTTCAAAAAAAATTCAAAATTCAAAAGAAATTCAAAAAAAATTTGCAATCGGCAAAGGCACATCGTATTTATCGACGGGCGAGTTTAGCGCTTCTTCGAGAACAAATCGCCGCTACTCGCATAGAGCTTAGTAAGCTAAACAGCTCTATCACAGCTCTACAACAAGAACTAATAAACGTGTTAAATCTTGAAATATGGACTGTCCTACAGCAGATCTCCGAAGTTGCAGCAAAAAAAGAATTCACAAAAGTTAAAAGCAAGCACCTAAAGAAATTTGAACTACTACAACAGCGCCAACATACGAAGTCCCGACCGCAACTTCGACGAAACCACGTGGTCGTAAACCTATCGTCGGAAACACTCGCTGAAGAAGCCAAGAACGCTCTCAGTTTAGGACATAACTTTGCCGTTGCACCCAAACAAATTCCTAAACTCGAAATTATGATGAAAGTAGAACGGGGTATCCACGATCTTCTGCCAGCAATGGCCAATAACGTGCGACTAGACATAGCAAGTATTATAAACAAAGCTAAGCCTCCAAAAAGTAATATACCACATAAGCAAATAACTGCCCTAAAAAAGTTATACAATAATAAAAATATTATTATTACAAAAGCTGATAAAGGAAATGCAACAGTTATCATGAATAAAGAAGAGTATAACAAAAAAATGCAAGATCTCATATGTGACAGTTCCATGTATCAAAGTATACATCGAGACCCTATAATGTCGCAAAAGAAAAATGTCCGAAAATTACTAAAAAAAGTGACATCATGGCCCAAAGAAATCATCAGGAAAATAAAACCAATTCATGTTAAAACACCCCGTATTTATGGATTACCAAAAATCCACAAAACTAATGTTCCCCTACGCCCCATAGTTGATAGCATAGATAGTCCCACATATAAACTGGCCCGGCATTTAGCTAAGTCGCTTGCCCCTCTTACTGGCAACTCCTCTACTTTTGTAAAAAATTCAATCCATTTCAAAACACTGGTTAAAAATCTAATCCTGAAAAATTCAGACATAATGGTTAGTTTCGATGTCACGTCCCTATTTACCAATGTACCACTTATAGACACTCTTGATTTAATCAAGTCTAAATTTCCCCCAGATATTTTTGAATTATTTCAATTTACCATGAATGCAGATTACTTTACATGGGGGGGGGAATTCTACAAACAGATTAATGGTACTGCTATGGGTTCCCCCCTCTCCCCCCCGTTAGCAAATTTTTACATGGAACACTTTGAAAACAAAGTACTTACCACAGCTACATACAAGCCACTAGTGTGGTTGCGCTATGTAGATGATGTGTTTGCCATCTGGCCCCATGGACAAGACACTTTGGATGCTTTTGTCACCTACCTAAACAGCCAACACCCCAAAATTCACTTCACAGTAGAAAAAGAATCAAATAACTGTTTACCATTTCTTGACACATCAGTCACCCGCCTTTCAGATGGATCACTATCTTTTTCTATTTACAGGAAGCCTACACACACAGGAAGATACCTACATAAACAATCACATCATCATCCAGTCCAACAGTACGGCATTTTAAAAACACTTACACACAGAGCCAGAGCCATTTGTTCTAACGATACAGCTCTGACCACTGAACTCCAGTACCTGCGCCACACGTTCTTAGCCAACGGCTACAATCCCTACAAAATAGAAAAAATACTACATAGGCCCATTACTCTGCCCCCCCCCCTAATACACAAGAATACAACATGACCATTTCTATTCCCTATATCAGAGGTACATCGGAAAAGATAGCCAAAGTATTGTTGAAACATGGCCTTTGCACCACCTTCAAGCCTCATGTCAAGCTGGCAACTCTGATCCGCTCGCCAAAGGATAAACTTCACCCTTTAGCACACCCAGGAGTGTATGAAGTTCCATGTGACTGTGACTTGGCCTATTATGGGCAAACAGGAAGATCAGTGAACATCCGCCTGGAAGAACATGAAAGATACATTCGCTACTATTACTATGGCAAGTCGGGACTGGCAGACCACGCTTTGGACACTCCTTCACACAGGATTAGATGGAGGAAAACGAATGTGCTATTTAGGAGTCGTTATAGATCTGAAAGATTATTTTTTGAGTCAGCAATGGCTTTGAAGAATTCTCCCAACCTTAACAAATATGGTTGCATTAATTTGCCAAAAATTTGGGAGACAGTTATCCTAAGAAAAACTCCTGGATAACTGCTGCTTTTCCCCCCCCCCATTAGAGGGCACCAAAAATAGGATTTTAGATCTTTTGTCTTTTGCAATTATATTGTTTCACTCACTCACTGTCGCGTTTACATGTGTGTTGTGCTCTGATGATGCTGAGTTGAAAATCAGCGAAATATTAGCGTTAATAAAACATCCTTGTTGATAAAAGTGTTTGTGGTGTTGTTAATACCATGAAAAATAAGTCATGAATAACCATCAACGCCTAAGCTTATCTGTTAGATTAATGATTCTGCACGGAGAAGATATTGTTTACAAAGCGCGACGGTTCGGTAAGTTGAAACTGAAATTGTCCAGAAAATTGAACCGGTTAGCCTTCCTTAAACGATGCCGCGACAACGATATTATTCCATCTTTTCTGAAATTCAAAAAAAATTTGCAATCGGCAAAGGCACATCGTATTTATCGACGGGTGAGTTTAGCGCTTCTTCGAGAACAAATCGCCGCTACTCGCATAGAGCTTAGTAAGCTAAACAGCTCTATCACAGCTCTACAACAAGAACTAATAAACGTGTTAAATCTTGAAATATGGACTGTCCTACAGCAGATCTCCGAAGTTGCAGCAAAAAAAGAATTCACAAAAGTTAAAAGCAAGCACCTAAAGAAATTTGAACTACTACAACAGCGCCAACATACGAAGTCCCGACCGCAACTTCGACGAAACCACGTGGTCGTAAACCTATCGTCGGAAACACTCGCTGAAGAAGCCAAGAACGCTCTCAGTTTAGGACATAACTTTGCCGTTGCACCCAAACAAATTCCTAAACTCGAAATTATGATGAAAGTAGAACGGGGTATCCACGATCTTCTGCCAGCAATGGCCAATAACGTGCGACTAGACATAGCAAGTATTATAAACAAAGCTAAGCCTCCAAAAAGTAATATACCACATAAGCAAATAACTGCCCTAAAAAAGTTATACAATAATAAAAATATTATTATTACAAAAGCCGATAAAGGAAATGCAACAGTTATCATGAATAAAGAAGAGTATAACAAAAAAATGCAAGATCTCATATGTGACAGTTCCACGTATCAAAGTATACATCGAGATCCTATAATGTCGCAAAAGAAAAATGTCCGAAAATTACTAAAAAAAGTGACATCATGGCCCAAAGAAATCATCAGGAAAATAAAACCAATTCATGTTAAAACACCCCGTATTTATGGATTACCAAAAATCCACAAAACTAATGTTCCCCTACGCCCCATAGTTGATAGCATAGATAGTCCCACATATAAACTGGCCCGGCATTTAGCTAAGTCGCTTGCCCCTCTTACTGGCAACTCCTCTACTTTTGTAAAAAATTCAATCCATTTCAAAACACTGGTTAAAAATCTAATCCTGAAAAATTCAGACATAATGGTTAGTTTCGATGTCACGTCCCTATTTACCAATGTACCACTTATAGACACTCTTGATTTAATCAAGTCTAAATTTCCCCCAGATATTTTTGAATTATTTCAATTTACCATGAATGCAGATTACTTTACATGGGGGGGGAAATTCTACAAACAGATTAATGGTACTGCTATGGGTTCCCCCCTCTCCCCCCCGTTAGCAAATTTTTACATGGAACACTTTGAAAACAAAGTACTTACCACAGCTACATACAAGCCACTAGTGTGGTTGCGCTATGTAGATGATGTGTTTGCCATCTGGCCCCATGGACAAGACACTTTGGATGCTTTTGTCACCTACCTAAACAGCCAACACCCCAAAATTCACTTCACAGTAGAAAAAGAATCAAATAACTGTTTACCATTTCTTGACACATCAGTCACCCGCCTTTCAGATGGATCACTATCTCTTTCTATTTACAGGAAGCCTACACACACAGGAAGATACCTACATAAACAATCACATCATCATCCAGTCCAACAGTACGGCATTTTAAAAACACTTACACACAGAGCCAGAGCCATTTGTTCTAACGATACAGCTCTGACCACTGAACTCCAGTACCTGCGCCACACGTTCTTAGCCAACGGCTACAATCCCTACAAAATAGAAAAAATACTACATAGGCCCATTACTCTGCCCCCTCCCCCTAATACACAAGAATACAACATGACCATTTCTATTCCCTATATCAGAGGTACATCGGAAAAGATAGCCAAAGTATTGTTGAAACATGGCCTTTGCACCACCTTCAAGCCTCATGTCAAGCTGGCAACTCTGATCCGCTCGCCAAAGGATAAACTTCACCCTTTAGCACACCCAGGAGTGTATGAAGTTCCATGTGACTGTGACTTGGCCTATTATGGGCAAACAGGAAGATCAGTGAACATCCGCCTGGAAGAACATGAAAGATACATTCGCTACTATTACTATGGCAAGTCGGGACTGGCAGACCACGCTTTGGACACTCCTTCACACAGGATTAGATGGAGGAAAACGAATGTGCTATTTAGGAGTCGTTATAGATCTGAAAGATTACTTTTTGAGTCAGCAATGGCTTTGAAGAATTCTCCCAACCTTAACAAATATGGTTGCATTAATTTGCCAAAAATTTGGGAGACGGTTATCCTAAGAAAAACTCCTGGATAACTGCTGCTTTCCCCCCCCCCATTAGAGGGCACCAAAAATAGGACTTTAGATCTTTTGTCTTTTGCAATTATATTGTTTCACTCACTCACTGTCGCGTTTACATGTGTGTTGTGCTCTGATGATGCTGAGTTGAAAATCAGCGAAATATTAGCATTAATAAAACATCGTTGTTGATAAAAGTGTTTGTGGTGTTGTTAATACCGTGAAAAATAAGTCATGAATAATAGGATTTTGTTGTGTAAAACTCATGTACCACTACCCCTGCTGATGTAAGTCTTATGATGCATGAAACTTGTCGGGTTTTAATTGCTTGTTTTTAACAAACTCCATATTTATATTACAATGTGGTGTCAATACTGAAAACTTCCCACAGAACAGCTTAACCACAGAAACCTACTTGTATATCTGGAAGGCTCACGGTGAGTGCCTATGGTCTAAAGTAACACAACAAGAAAAATTATGCATTAACCATAAGAACTTCATCAACTGATTAATGTTTCTGATTCAATGCAGAGACAATGATAGTGTACCTAATTTCATAAGAATTAAACATTCATTCTATTCAGCCAAAACAAATAGAATGTACAGAAAACAGAACTAGCTACCTTAAAAGAACAGATCACTACTAGATCAGAGCTTTCAAAGATAGATCAAAATGCTTTTACTGTACATAGTGAATTGGCTACATTGCTACCGTCCAACCTATGGGATAGCATTAACAGAATTATATCCAACAAAGCTACAGTGGTTGCAAATCATAAGAAATACGATACGTTTAACTTGCTTCAACAAGAAGAAGAAAACAAGAAAAACATCAAGATCGGTCTAAAATTGTCATTATTCTTTCTTCCAAAATCCTGTCAAAAACAGGAAAAAAATCTCCTAAAGAAAGGTTTTAATTTTGCCTCATTTCCACAGAACATTCCAAAAGTAAACATCATAGTGCAAATTGAAAAAGGAATCCACAATCTTGCTAGAAATTTGGCAAATCTCATCTGCACACAAACTTCAGCCTTATTACTAAAATGTAAACTACCATGTAGAAACTTACCTAAATCAGATTTCATTGCCCTTAAAGAATTAAGACAAGATAAAAACATAGTAATAGTCAAGGCAGATAAAGGAAATACAACAGTTATGAATTCAGACGAATACGCAAGAAAAATGAAGAGCCTATTAGAAGATTCCAATACCTATTCATCGTTGGACATGGATTCCACATGGAACATACATAACAAAACCAATAACATGATCAAAAAGTTACCTAACTGGCCAGAAGAATTTAAAAAATCTTTATCATCAAAACATCCATTGGTCCCAAGAATTTATGGTTCACCAAAAATATACAAAAAAGATTTTACTAAAATAAAGAGCTAAAAGGCTTAACTTTGGCAATGCAAAATTATATAAATCAAGTGGATATTAAATCCAGCATTATTTCAAAGCTGAATGTAGAAACTATGATAGTTTCATACAAAATTTGACCAGAGCTAACGAGAATACACTTGCCAGCATTTATGAGTCGCCCTAGCACGGACCTTATAGAAGACATGATTGCTTGCCCTTGTAAATTTTTTCCCACCAGACACTGTATGACTATTCAAATACCACATGGAAAACTTTTTCCATGCAGTGGAAAAAGTGTTTTCATACCTCATATTTCAAGACAAATATCGGGAACAAAAAGGACTTGCTATGGGTTCCCCCCCTTTTCTCTAGCCTTAGCCAACCTGTTTATGGAAAATTTCAAAATAAATGCATTAAAAACCTATCTGAAGAAACCAAAAGTTTGGTTACTTTACGTTGATGATATTTTCGTCATTTGGATGGGAATGGTGGATGAGCAGATTGCTTTCAAAGATTATCTGAACAACTTGCATCCCAATATAAAATTCACTCTTGAACTAGAACAGCACAAAAAATGCTCTTTCCTTGATATCCTTATCGAAGTAAATGAAAGAGAAAAAAGTTATCCTTCTCCGTATACAGAAAACCTACCACAATGGGGAAGATCTTTAAATGCGCTTCACACCTCCACCATCCATTGCAAAAGACAGGCATAACTAAAACTTTATGAGATAGGGCATACAATATATCAAGCACGTCAATTAAAAGGAATAAAGAACTGTAGTACCTGAAACAGAACATCGCAATTAATGGTTTTGAACCCCAGATGATCAGAAAAATTCTTAATACATCTCCTGCAACTCCCTTACTTAAACAAGAGTTCAAGAATGCAATCATGCTGCCTTACATCAAGAATGTCACAGACAAAGTAGCTGAACTGCTCTACGAGTATAACATAAAAGTGGCTTTTTTACCTTTACAAAAAATATCAAGATTCCAACATCCACCAAAACCTCCACATCATTCCATGAAAAAACCAGGCATCTATGAGATTCATTGCTCTTGTGGCATTTGTTATTTAGGTCAGGCAGAAGAGTTGGGAGAGATCTGCATGTCTGAACATATAAAAGACATCAAAAAAAGAGGAAAGCATAAATCAGGTTTGGCAAAACATGCAACCACTACTGGTCATCAAATACTCTGGCAACAAACAAAAATATCATATATTGATAATAACTGTTTCACAAGAAAATTTAAAGAAGCCTCAGAAATGCTTATGATCCCTACACAATGCATTAAAAAATAAGGCTTAATTTTAGATCAAGTATGGTCTGTTTTTATCAAAAATTTAGCTGTCATGGACCTAAGATATAGCACGAGTGATACCACAGTATGTGATAGCAACAACTAGCAATGTTCCAACATGCATACAGTAACGAATCTCTCATTTGTATTCTGGTTTATCAATTACTTAACAGTTGTGAAGTTATAAAAAACATCTAATATGTGTAATTAATTGTTAATAGACTTTTGTTGTGTAAAACTTTTATGTACCACTACCTCTGATGATGAAAGTCTTACAACACACAAAACTTGTCGGGTTTTAATTGCTTATTTTTAATAAACTCCTTATTTATATTACAATATGGTCTCAATACCGAAAACTTCCCACAGAACTGCTTAACCACAGAAACCTACATGTACATTTAGTCAAAGTGGTTACACATTATACCTGCTTTAAAGCCAGTATAGAAAACCTCACATTCCAACACACTGACATAATGGTCAGTTTTGATGTTTCCTCTTTATTCACTAATGTCTCACTCAAAGATACCTTAGACCTCATCCAAGCCATATTTCCTCCCAATATCTTAGCCCTGTTTCAGTTCACCATAAACTCAGGCTATTTCGTTTGACAAGGAAAATTCTACAAACAGATAGAGGAGACGGCCATGGATTCTCCACTTTCTCCAGACCTGGGCAACTTCTTCATTGAGACCTTTGAAGAAAAAGAGCCTTAAACTCTACCTCACGTAAACCCACTAACTGGCTACACTATGTAGTTGTGTTCCCCATTTGGCCACATGGCCTGGATAAACTATACATTTTCTTAGGACATCTAAACAATCAACACCCGAGGATCCAGTTTACCTTATAAAAGGAAAACAACAACAGCCTTCCATTCCTAGACAATCTGATTTCATGGCAGGGTGATGGATCCCTGTCATTCTCTGTTTACAGAAAACCTACACATACAGGTAGATACATTCAGTTGTCACATCCCCCCCTTCCCAACAATATGGGATTATAAAAACTGTATATATAAAGGGTAATTAATCACTTCTGATACCAGAGCCCTAACTACTGAATTGATCATATTCTCAATACTTTTTTTAGCAAATGGCAACAATTCCCAAAAAATTCAAACAATATTAAAATCCTGTAACCGTAACCCCCCCCCATTCCCCTTCAGAACAGAGATGCAATTATTTAAGATCTATCACTATTCCACATATCCAGGGCACATCTGAAACAATGACAAAAATCATAAGGAAGTACAATCTCACAACCACTTACAGACCACTTAGAAACTTGGCATCCCTTATCCACCCCATGAAAGACTAGCCACATTCCCTAGCCCTTCCAGGTGTCTACTAGGCCTCTTGCAGTTGAAAACTATCCTACTTGGCCAAACAGGCAGGACAGCCAATATCAGAATTTCTGAACACAAGGACTTCATCTGGATCCACCAATACAGCCATTCAGGACTTGTTGAGCATGCTTTGAACACCCACCCAGGATATGTTGGAAGAAGGCCATTCTATTACTATTACTATTTAACACCTCAAGGGAGTCCAAAGACTCATCGGGGGAGGGCACCCACTCTAGAACTCTCCGTCTTCACCACTCCACCAACCGCAACCACGTTCATCATCTACAGACAAGCACAAACATCCATGCCCACGGCGGGATTCGAACCCGGAACCTTTTGGCTGGAGAGCAGATATGCTAACCACTCGGCCAACCAGGCCGGCAGAAAAATTCACATTTGACGTCCGTATGGTCACTGCCGTACCTCGCACAGTTTTGGCAATGATGTCTTCTGCTAGAATAAGTGGTAGGGTCTCAAATTCTTCCATTTCCACACAAAATTTGTAGGACAATCACAAGCATCCATGCCCATGGTAGGATGCTTGTGATTATTTCACTGCAGCAAATACAAATACGAAAGGCCATTCCTTGAATCTGCCTCAGTCCTGAAAAATTTTCCAACCCTCCACAAATTTGGATGCATGAGAGTGCCCCAAATTTGGGAAGGATTAATCCTCAGATCTTCAGCCCAACAGCCAAAACTATCCAATTTAGAACACTAAGCACCATTTAGGACTCTAGGACCAACTTTGGTTGTCCCTCTTCAGCTTCATTTACCCAATATTAGTGCCTGCATGCACATTTTTGTGATCCTTGATGATGGCAATGTAACATTGCCAAAATATAGGAAAGTATTAATTAAAACTTTTATAATTAACACGTTCGCTGCCACGCTACTTCGGCATAGTCTGTTCCCATACGCCGAGCAATTTCACTTTTTCAAGGTCAGTACGATAATCTCGTTGCTGGTGGTAAGCTTCATGCGAGTATACTCGTAGTTGTCTTGTGTGGAGCATATACCTTCTATGAGTATACACAGTTTTGATGCTAGCTCCACAAGCCAAGCATTTTCACTTCTTCAAGGTCAGTACGGTATTCTCGTTGCCGGCAGTAAGCGTCATATGAGTATACTCGTAGCTGATTTACCAACTACGAGTATACTCGTAGTTGGCAGCGAATGTGTTAATATTTTAGTATATGCTGTTATTTCCTGAAAAATAATAGTCAGGAGTAACCAACATAAACCTATCTATCTATTTGAATACCAGTACAATCCATTTCATGCCATTTTACAGCTATATCGTGATATCATAGTTATCATATGATATCATATGTATTTATCATAGTTTTATCAGTATTAATTTTAAGGGTATTATTGCTAAACCACTTATTTAGTTTCAACATATGGTTAATCTTTAATCTGGTTTTCTAAATCCTCAAGGATTGTTTCAGTATATATTAATGCCATATAATCAGCAAACGTTATTTTTCCAAAAACTCTGTATTCACACTGATCATTTACATATATTAAAAACAGAACAGGACCTAGCATTGAATGCTGTCATACTTCATAATTTATTATTTTTGTTGCACTATTGAAGGTTCCATAGCTGATATAATGTTTTCTGTTATTTCAATAAGATTTGAACCAATCATTAATAATGTCAAAACACACCCCAACTCAACATCACCAGATTTAAAGATCGGTACTATCAACATAAGAAGACTGAATGGCAAAGAAGTGGAGCTAGCTGTGGAATTAGATAAGTACCAGATCGACCTATTAATAGAGGTGACTGAAACAAAAAAGACAAAAATTGGTGAGATCTTTCTGAGCAATAAATACAAAATGTTATATTCAGGAAATGACGATCAAGGAAAAGAAGGAGTAGCCATAGTATTCAACACTAAATACGAGGCTAATCTTCTCGAATAGCAAGCAGTCTCAAATAGAGTGATGTGGGCAAATATCAGAATGGGGAACTGGACAATGAGATTTGTGCCTATGCTCCCACAGAAGGTTCTCCTAAGGTAGAAGCAAAGGAATTTTTTGAGGCTTTAGAAAAAGCAACTGACACAATGAAAAATTGGTCCTTGTTGGGGATCTAAATAGCAGAGTAGGAAATGATTGTCAGACATACAAAAATATTTTGGGAAAATTTGGAGAAAAGAGCAAAGCTAATAATAATGGCAAATACCTGTTGGATTTCTGCTCAGGACATGGAATGGTTATTATTAACACCATGTTCCAACATAAAAATGTGCACAAATTCACATGGAGAGAAGAGGCAAGGAATAAGAAAAGTCTCATTTATATTATTGTTGATAGTGATGTTTTCTCTCTGGTGCAGGACACTAGAGTGTACAGAGCATTTGAAATTGGAAGCGATCATTATTTAGTGTTGAGCAGGATAAAATTGAATTTCATATTGAAAAGAATAACATCTAAGAAAGTTTAAAGCGAATAAAAGTTGAGCAGCTCTCAGATGTGAACTGTAGACTAAAATACATAATGATTATTGAAGAAAAAATGAAAGAGTTTGAGAACAGGAACCAAACCTTGGAGATTCAGTGGCAAGCCTTGAAGAAAACCCTGATTGATTCAGCCAGAGAGGCATCTGGTGAGGTTGTCTGCAAAGATGGAAAAATCAGAACTCCATGGTGAATACAGGAAGTTAAAGAAGCAGTGAAGGAAAAGAAGAAAGCATATCAAAAGTTGCTGGCAAACAAGTGAGTTTCTGCTCTTAGAGAATACAGAGACAAATGTAAGAAAGCGAAACACTGTGTAAAACTAGCTAAACAAAAGTCATGGGAGGACTTTGGCAAGAACATAGAAAATCAATATTAAGAAGGTGGTAAGATATTCTGGAGGTTGTTTAAGAAGCTTAGAAATGCAGGAAAGAATGCAGTAAAAGGAATTAGAGATGATAAAGGTGATATGAAAACGGGAGAAAAGATATCCTTGAAGTATGGAGTAATTACTTCGAAAAATTGCTAAATGAAACAAGCAGTGATAGCACAGTGGTAAAAAAACACTCAACAGGCATAGTCAGGAATACATATCCATACTTGAAGTAGCCATCAGAGGCATGAAATGTGGAAAGGCAGCAGGAGTAGATGATAATCGACCAGAAATGCTGAAGTACGGTGGTATAAAAGTCTTACAGTGGCTGCACTGCATAGTTCAGAAGGTGTGGACAGAGGGACGAATTCCCGATGATTGGAGTAGAGCTTCATAGTACCCATATATAAAAAGGGAAATAAAACTGAATGTGAGAATTGCAGAGGAATTTCCCTACTGAGTGTTCCTGACAAGATTTATGCCAGTATAATTGAGAAACGGTTGAGAAGAATTGTGGAAGAAAAGCTTGGTGAAGAACAAGCTGGATTCAGGCCAAATAGAGGCTGTCAGGATCAGATCTTCACTTTACGACAAATAGTCAAGAGAGCATGGGAATATAACAAAGATCTCTATTTAAGTTTTGTCAATCTGGAAAAGCATATGGCAAGATGCTCAGAGAGAAGCTATTCAACACGCTAGAGTTATATGGTGTCAATGGGGCATTATATCAAGCAATACTTAGTCTTTATTTGAGTTGCAAGTCAGCAGTTAGAATTGAAGGAAGTACAGGAAGATGGTTTAATGTTAAATCTTGTGTGAGACAAGGATGTACATTATCCCCTCTGTTATTCATTATCTATATGGATCACATTATGAAGGAAAGTGGTATTAAACATGATATCAGAATTGGAGATGTTAATGTATGTTCTTTGCTTTATGCGGACGATGTTATACTTCTAAATAAATCTGCTACAAGTTTGGAAGATTCCCTGACTAAACTGAATAACTGTTGTAATAAAGATGGTATGATGGTCAGCAATAAAAAGACAAAGACATTGAAAATATCAACTGTGTTGTGAATGGAGAACCTGTGGAACAAGTAAAACATTTCAGCTACTTAGGCACAATTTTTAGTGAAGATGGTGAATTAAATATGGAAATAGACAACAGAATTAACAAAGCTGGTATGGTAGGAAGTCAACTGAATAAATTCATATGGAATAAAAGAGAAATTAGTCAGAACACTAAATTAGCTGTATACAAGACACTGTTCAAACCAGTTTTAACTTATGGATCTGAGAGCTGGGTCAGAAGTAAAACACTTGACCAAAGACTAGAAACCGCAGATATGAGAGTCCTGAGAAAGATTAGAGGCGTGAACAGATGGCATCAATGGCAATATCATATTAAAAACGAGGATATCAAGAAAGAACTAGACATTGTCAGCATTCAGGAATGCGTTAGCAGAGTGGTTAGCTAATCTCAGGTGGTATGGTCACTTAAACAGAATGGGCGAGGAAAGATTAGCAAAGCAATTGTTCTCTATCAGGTTGGCAGGAAAACGACCCAGAGGAAGACCAAGATATAGGTGGATTGATACGGTACAATGTGCCTTAGATGATAGAAATATAAGATCTGATAATGTTGGAGTATTGACAAGTAACAGACTGATTTGGAGGAAAATTGTAGATAGGAAGTTAGTAATGATGTAAATTTTTTCATGTAGTACTATCATATCATGTATACCCCTTGAGGATACATGGCAGGAATTTGATGATGATGATGTCTTTAATATATCTCTAATATAGATACAAAATTAATAACGGAAAAAATTCACGTACAAAGATTATTTAATAGTATAATTTTCGCCTGTGTGTCACAGGCATCTTCAGTACATTAAGCTCAAATTAAACAATAACTGACAATTCCAAAAAGCGCCACCTAAGTAGCTGGTGTAAGATAACTAAAAAGGTCAATAATTTTCCTAAAAAAAATAAATAAATAAAAAATAAAATAAAATAAAAAAGCAATTGATTTTTTTTTAAATTTTTTTTTTAGGAAATTTATTGACCTTTTTAGTTATCTTGCACCAGCTATTTAGGTGGCACATTTTGGAATTGTCAGTTATTGTTTAATTTGAGCTTAATGTACTGAAGATGCCTGTGACACACGGGCGAAAATTATACTATTAAATAATCTTTGTATGTGAGTTTTTACCGTTATTAATTTTGTATCGATATGTCTACTCACGGTATACCTCTTTTAAAACTTATGTCTCTAATACCGTACCTAGACATTTTCAGGAGTAAGTCATGATGTACAGTTCAACACTTTAGATATATTAAGAAAACTGGCTACTGTACGAGAGTGGTCTGAAAAGTTCTAGGATTAACAATGAAAAAACAAATTTATAATTTCAAAATTATTTTTATTTTTCAACATAATCTCTCTTAAGACTAATACATTTCTTCCCGCAATGTATCAGCAGCATTATCCAGTCCCTGTAGTCTTTCTCAGTAATATAATATCTGCAAAACACCCTTCTACAACTGCAATCACCTCTTGATTCAAAGAAAAACCCTGACCAGTGAGGAAAATGTTTGTTTTTGGAAGAGATAGAAGTCAGGGGGAGCCAAATCTGGGGTATAGGGTGGATGTTCCAACAATTCATTGTGCAGATCCCTTAATTTTCCCATTGCCAAAACACCTTTGTGGGCAGATGCATTATTGTCCTGATGAAAGATGATTTTTTTCTTCTGCAAACTGGGTCTTTTCTCACGAATTTTTTCATCTAGTCTGGTTAAAAGATCAGAATAATATTCCCCAGTTATTGTTTGACCTTTCCTGCTTATGGAACTGACTTTGTCTTCTTTGGCGCTGAACAACTTGCTTCTGTCCACTGTTTTGACTGCTGTTTGGATTCTGGTGTATATTGGCGAATCCAAGTCTCATCCATAGTAACAAATCAATGCGCTAAATCAGTTTTATTCTTGTTAAAATGCTCCAAGCACTGTTCAGAGATTTTTATGAGAGTGCGTTTTTGATCTGCTATGGGCAAGCATGGCACCCATCTTGTGCAAAGCTTTTTCATTTGCAATTCTTCGTGCAAAATATAACCTACACGTTCTTTTGAAAGGCCTATAGTCTAAGCAATTTCATGCACTTCGACCCACCAGTCATCCAATACCATATCGTGCACTTGATCAATGATTTCTGGTGTTGTTACACTTTTTGGATGTCCTTCACATGGATCATCTTCAAGGCTGGTATGGCCACGTTTAAACTTGGCAGCCCATTTCTTAATTGTCAAAAACGAAGGAGAAGAGTGCCCATAAACTTTTATGAACTTCAAATGAATTTCTTTTGGCATTAAACCTTCTTTTACAAAGAATTTTATAACCGCACGATACTCAATTTTATCCATTTCAAGGGATATAGACAATACTTTTGCTTCAGACAGCTGTATAAAACAAACTACTTGATAGGATGACTTGTAATTTCACATGGTTGCTTATGACAGATGTATCAACTTAGAAAAAAAAAATCTTTCCGATAGTGTTGCCATCTATGGTCAAGGCCGAGAACTTTTCAGACCATCCTCGTATACATTCCTCTATTTATTCCATTATAAATTATTTTATAAAACTCCAGTAGCCCCGTTTTTCTGTATTAAGTGCAAATCTGAATCAGTACTGTAAAAGGATATAGAATTTAGGTAGTCATTTCATTTTTTTTTATTTTTATTAAGATTTCTATAACCTTTGAGACTATAGATAATACTGATGTGGGTATGTAATTTCTAAATTTTTGTCTTCTTTGTTTCAGTAATGGCATTATGTCAATGCAGTATACTTCTATAATTCTTCCACCAGTTCCACTTGTTTACCATTGGTACTTCTCATGCTGATAGTGCCTATGGTTCTCTGACAAAAACAGACGGTGTCTTGTTTAACCGGGCAATGTCTCAGCCATCACGTGACATTTCACGATGTTGTACCATTGAGTTCTTTTTGGTTTAAGCCAGTCAAAATACGATTTGATTAGCTAAATCTCAAATTTTCAAGACATTCTTGTTGTTCAGTATCTATGTGGATACTTGGTAACAGAGCACATAATGGGAAGGTGAGGAGTGGATATATCAGAAACCCAAGTCATTTCGTTGCATTCATCAAAAGGCTATGTGGAGGTCTTCTCCAAGTTATTTAACTTTAATGGTGTATTAAAGATAGGACACCTTACTTTGTTTACAGATATGCATCTGATCATGTTACTTGCTCATACCTACTAGTGGTATTACTGTATTAGTTTAGACCTATACTGAGTCACAAATGTTTTACGTATGTTGACTCTGTACACAAGAGACTGAAGGACCTATAAGTACATAGAGGCATTTTGTGTCCTCACCTGTACCACATGTCTGGGGTATAGGTGAGGACACAAAAGTTTGACTTTTTTTTCTTTTGAAGAGTAGCAGGTTGTAGTTGTTTGGAAATACTTTTGCAGTAGGCTCTTACAGAGGATAGAGGCAGAATAAAAGAGGAAGAAAAAAAGCAGGTTCAGTGTGCTTGCAGTTGCACAGTAAATGAGTGCTGAGCAGCTGCTGCTCTTGTATTAACAGGTGCAACACAAAGTGAAGGAATGATGATTGTCTATGGAGACAAGACTGTGTTTTGGAGACACTAAACATGACCAGATTATAATCACCCAATTGAAGGATAATATAACAGATCACTGTTAAGACTCTAGTTGTAGATTATCCTGATACTTCAGATATCTGCACACTGCATGGTTTGTCAAGATGAAAAGAGAATGTACTGTTATCTGCAAAGCTATACATATAGAAATAGTGATGACGGACAGTAAATCGTTGTCTCTTTATTTTTATGTTGCTTCAACCCACAAAAGGTTATTTGGAAATCTATAGTACATTTTGTACAGTGGATGGCTAAGTTTTTTTTTTTGTTGTTGTTTTCTCTATTTTTATCAATTTTATATTTTTTTTGTAATTTTAATTTTTATGTTTTACACAGTCCAGAAATCCTCAGAGACCAAACACAGAACTTTTTCAAGCCATTTCTGGCCTCCAATAAGTGGGGAAGTGGTTTCACACAGATTGATGAAATTAATCTCCTATTTTTTTAAGTAATTATATACAGGAGAAAGAGAGTAGGTAATAAGACAGAGCCCCGAGGTGCTCATGCACTGGTGGTGAAGCTCAAAGAGAGGGAGTCATCTGCCATGAATCACAGAAAACAATCAGAGAGAAATGCTGACAACAATTACAGAGAATGGTAGGTAGACTAAGGGAAGGCAGTTTGTTTAGCAGGCCTCGATGCCATACACAATCAAAAGCTATGGAAAAGTCAAGAGTGACAACAGAAGTTTCTCTGAACTTTTCCATTGCACATGTTCAGTGGTAGGTGAGATTAGCAGTGGATCTTGAATGGGAGAATACATACTGTAGTTGCTAATTAATTGGTAGACCTCTGGGTAATGGAAAATTTGGCTATTGATGACTTTCTCCATTATTCTGGAGAGGACTGAGGTGATGGTAATTGGCCAGTGTGTGGAAGCAATCAAATATCCATCCTTTTTTGAAAAAAAGGGAGATTGAGGTCTGCCCTCAAACTACTGACCAATTACCATTGGTCAGTAGTTTGAGCATACGATACAAAACTGGAGTTAGCTCTGGAGCACAGTGAGAAAAAAATGAGAGAAGTCATCAGGTACCAGGAGAATCTTAGTGTCCAGGTTATTTTGTAATTTTCTGATGTCTTTTTGTTGAAAAACTACAGGAGACAAATAATGCTCAGATTCTGGTACGGTAGGAGATAATATTTCCCTTGGTCATCAATACAGAAGTTTGAGGAAGAAAGCAATGCTAGGAGGTCAGCTTTATCTTTAGTGAAGTAACAGTAATTCTTGTAGATAAACTTATATGTTGGTAATACAAAACTGTCAGATTTTAGGGAAAGACAACATATACTAAAATATTAATTAAACAACTTTAATTGATACTTCCTATATTTTGGTAATGTTACATTACCATCTTCATGGAAACTTAAGAATAATGAGATGTGCAGGCAGACACTAACACTAAACAAATATGGCTGAAGAAAACAACTGAAGTCAGTCCTAGAGTCCTAAAAATATGACCTGACAACTTGTTACAAACCATATAAAAAATTGGAATCTCTTATCCGCTCCAAAGACCAGCCACCTTCCCTGGACCTACTCGGAGTATACCAGGTCCCTTGTAGTTGCAAACTGTCCTACTACAGCCACAGCTAACATCAGGATATCTGAACATAAGGACTATACCTGGTTCCACCAATACAGCCACTCAGGACTTGAGGACCATGCTTTGGACAGAAAGCCACTTTACTACACTGCAGCAAGTATAAATATGAGAGATTATTCCTGGAAATCAGCCTCAGTCCCCAAACCTCAACAAATTTGGATGATGTGGGAAGCTTGCATCCTAAGTTCCTACCTATGCAAAGTATAGTGCATTTGTAACATGGATGGATGAGTGGGATAAGAATTTTTTTCCCCAAGTTTATCAATTTTATGGATTTTGTTTTGTAATTTTTTTTTATTCATTTTTCATCATCAATCATCTGATATGTATCCCGAAGGGGTGGTGTTCAGGATACTATGACAGCACCACGTGATTAAGTTTACATAATTATTAATCTCCTATCAACAATTTTCCTCCAAATCAGTCTATTACTTGTAAGAACTCCAATATTGTCCTATCTAACATTTCATGCTTCTAAGGCACTTCTAACTGAATCAATCCACCTAGACATTGGTCTTTCTCTGGGTCTCTTTCTTGCCATCTTGGCATCAAACACCTGTTTTGGAAACCCTTCCTTACCCAGGCCATACCACTTTCATTTAGCTCTGCTGACACATTCTTGAATGCTAATAATGTCAAGTTCCTTTCTAATATCTTCATTTTTAATATGATTTTGCCATTGATGCCATCAGTTCACTCCTAATTCTTCTCTGTCTTTGATCAAATGGTTTATTTCTAACCCAACTCTCAGATCAATAACAAAACTGGTTTGAACACTGTCTTGTATACTGCTAGATTGACGTTATGGCTAACTTCTCTCTTATTCCATATAAATTTATTCTGCTGGCTACCCATCATACCAGCTTTACTTATTCTGTTGTCTATTTCCATATTTAACTTGCCAGTGCTTAAATAGCTGAAATATTTTACTTGTTTTATAGGATCTCCATTCAGAATACAGCTGAGGTCTTCTATCCTCTGCCTGTTTTCTTGTTTTGGTCATTTTACTGTTGATTTTCATGTCATATTTGTTACAGCTATAATTCAATTTAGTTAGAGAATTCTATAGACTTGAACTAGGTGTGTTTAGGAGTACATCATCTGTATAAAGCAAAGAGCTAAGCTTGACATCTTTAATTCTTATATAAAAACTCCAAATGTTACTTTCTTTCATAATGTGATCCACATACATAATGAATAAGAGTGAAGATAATGTGCATCCTTGTCTTACCCCTGATTTTACATTAAATCATCTTCCTGCATTTCCTTCAATTCTAACTGCTGACTGACAACTGACTGACATATAAATGAAGTATTTTGAAAAGCTTTTCTCTGGGCACCTTGTCGTATGCCTTTTCCAGATCTACAAAACTTAAGTACAGATCCTTGTCATATTCCCACGATTTCTTAATTATTTGTCTTAAAGTGAAAATCTGATCTTGACAATCTCTATTTGGCCTGAACCCAGCTTGTTTTCCCAGTTTCTCTTCCACAATCCTTCTCAACCTCTTTTCAAGTAGGCTTACATAATTCTTACCTGGAAAACTTAGTAGACAAATTCCTCTGTAATTCTTGCATTTAGCTTTATTTCTTTTTTTTATAGATGGGTACTATGAGAGCTCTACTCTAATCATCAGGAATTTGACCTTCTGACCAGGCCCTCTGAATTATGTAGTGTAACCTTTGCAAAACTTTCATATCTCCATACTTAAGCATTTCTGGTCAAATATCATCTACTCCAGCTGCCTTTTAACATTTCTAGTTTTTGATAGCTTTTTTTACCTCAAGTACTGATATGTAATCCTCTTTGCATACCTCTCAAAAATTTTTCTAGTATGGTTCTGTCACTGCTTGGTTCATTTAACAGTCTTTCAAAGTAATTACTTCAGACATCTAGGATATCCTTATCTTCAGTTTTCATGTCACCTTTGATTCCTTTTACAATATTCTTTCCTCAATTCTAAGCTTTTTCAGTAGTCTCCAGAACATTTTGGCACCTTCCTGATATTTATTTTATATATTCTTACCAGTCTTACCATGACTTGTTTAACTACTTTTACACATCCTTAGCTCTCTTATTTTTCTCTGTATTCTTTTAGGACATCTGCTGACTTATTAGCTAGCAACTTTGGTATGATTTCTTCTTTTCCAGGACTACTGCTTTAACTTATTGTGTCCATCATGGTCTTCTTATTTTTCTACCCTTGCAGACAACTTCACCACATACCTCCCTAGCTGAATCGATCAATATCTTCTTCAGAGTTTGCCACTGAGACACCAAGGTTTAGTACTTATTTTCAATTTGTTTCATTTTTCTTCTATAATGTTTGTATAGTCGAGTCTACAGTTTACCTGTAAAAGCTGCTCAACTTTAATTCTTTTTTAAACTTTCTTAAATACTGTTCTTTTCAATCCATTTTTATCCTGCTTAGTACTAAAAATGGTCACTTCCAATTTCAAATCCTCTGTGCACTCTTGTATCTTGAACCAGCATGTTGATATAATTTCAACAATGAAGTACAATGAAGCTTTTCTTATTTCTGGTGTCTTCTCTCCATGTGAACTTGTGCACATCATTATGTTGAAACATGATGTTAGTAATGACTAGTCAGTGTCCTTAGCAGAAGTCCAGTAAATACTTACCATTATTATTAGCTTTGCCCTTTTCCCCAAATTTTCCCAAAATGTTATTATATTGCCTGTGGGATTTATTTCCTATTCTGCTGTTCAAATCCCCAATAAGGACCACTTTTTCCATTTCCTTTATGTCAGCTGCCTGTTCTAATGACTGAAAAAATTGCTCCACTTTTTCCTTAGAAGAACCTTCTGTGGGACCATAGGCACAAATAAGTTTCATTGTCCATTTCTCCATTTTGAAGTTTGCCCATATAACTCTACTTGAAACTGCCTTCCAAACAGAAGTTTATTTTCATGTTTGGTATTGAATGCTATCACTACTCCTTCTTTTCCTTGATCATTATTGCCTGAAAATAACATCCTATACTTATTATTTAGTAAGATCTCCCCTGTTTTTGTAAATGATATTGTCTCAGTAATGCCAATTATGTCCACATGGTACTTTTGCAATTCTTCGGCAAGTTGGATTTCCTTTTCATTAATACTCCTTATATTGATGGTTCCTATCTTCAGTTCTTCTGATGTCAGGTTTATTCTTCTTCTTCTTCTTCTGGATGTTGAGTTGGAGTTTGTTCCAGTAGCTGACTTTTCACTGTTTGCCCTGGTTCCCTGACAAAAACAGCAGGGGCCTTGTTTAACTAAGCAAAGCCTTGGCCAAAATGAAATCTCATCATGCTGTACCATCATGTGTGTTTGTGGTTTAAGCCAAAGAGAGTACAATTTGGTCAGCTAATCACAAATTGCTAGCCCATCCTGATTTGTTCAGTACCCAGTACACCAAGTGAAGGTGAGGACTGGACATTAGGTCAGAAGTCCTAGTCAGTTCTCCACATTCCTGAAAGGTGATGTGAAGGTCTCCTCCCAATTATTTTTCTTTGACCCTTAAGTAACCATTAATGCCCATGCCAGGATTCGAACCCACAACCTGTTGGCTGGAGAGCAGGTAAGCTAACCAGGCTGACTGCTCTGATACACCTTCTGTTAAACCACGGCTTGAAAATGGATAAGGATTCTGGATAGTATGGAGGATGAATGTTGGTGAGGATAATTTCTGTGACTCATTTGGAGTAGGTATCAGGATCAGATGAGCTGAAGCTGAGTCAGAACATGGCAGGAGTAGGAGCTCCAGAAGTCATCTCATTTGACACCAGTACAGTGACAATGCAAGTTTGGGAGTGGCTTGAGGAAGAGTGTTCTCTGTGAGAGAGGAGTCTTATATGAGATTGTAGTCTGATTTTCCAAGAGTGAAAGTGACCTCTATGGTGTATTTGGAGGAAGAACTGATTGAAAAGAGATCCAGGGTAATGGATGAGTGAAGAGGGTTATCAGGAATTCATGTTAGTAGATGGATGATTTGCATTAGGTTATTCCTTATAGCAAAGATTTCTGCCTCTCATCCAGCTTGGTTAGTTGTGTTGGAAAAGGGAAGCCAGCTGGAATTATGGATGTTGAGGTCACCTAGGAAGATGACCTCACTATTACGATGGTTGAGTTTTATAGAGAGGCATGTGAAGAGATCCAAGTAGTTATCAGAGTTTGGAGAACAGCAAATGTGACAAATGAATATTACTAGATGAGGCAATGATACCTTGAGCAAGAAGGTTGAAAGCAGGGGAATCTAAATTAGCCACTCTCTGGCATGCAATATATGATCTCACAAAAGTATACAGGTGCCACCCTTGTGGCAAAAGGAATCGTGAAGTGCATAGCTTGGACATTGGAGGTGGACAACAATGGATCAAAAGAAATATAAAAATGGAGGAAAACATGTAAAAAAATCTATTAATGTAATGAAGTTTTTTTACATGAATTTTCCTCCATTTTTATATTTCTTTTGATTATGCCAATTCACAGTTATTATTGAAACAAAAAGTAGTGGATGTAGATGCTATTTGGGTTTCTGCCAACAGTAGGTGGTCTAGTCTGGATGAATATAAGTGATGGTGAATGTCATATATGTTGACATTAATGGTGTTAATAGATATTAGTGAAGTGGATGTGAAGGCAAGGTTTTAATGAGGATATTCTAGCATGGTTTGTAATGTGTTGTCATTAGTTTGTTAGTAGTTAGATGGAAGGATAGAGTCAGGACACGTAGTGAGAGGAAACAGACTCTTGGCCATTGCAGCCATACAGAGAGCAAGAAGTCTCTTTGCCATAACATGGCTTTGGCAGTGCCTCCTGCATGCCACTACTCAGACTCCCTCTCCAGGCACAACCAAGCAGAGCATGTGGCAGTGAGATTATGTGCGAGTTGATTTGGAAGCCTCCTGACTTGTTACATGATGTTAACATGACCAGCTCTTTTGCAAATTATTTGGCCGTTTTAATACATAAAGCCATTTGTGTTGTCTTAGGATGAAAAAGTAATAAGGCACTAGTATAAATTATATATTCTACAGAGAATACACATCATAAGGAAGAAATGAAAGATAATTACACCCATGAACTGCTGTATACCTATAGTACATTAATAATATCATTTTACAGCCTATAGTACTAGTAGCATGTCAGTATTACAGTTTGGCTAAGGGTTAGATAATCTATGAAATCCTGCTCTAAACATCAAACATAGAAGTTTAAGCCAATAAAAGCACAGAGGTGGTCTCACACTGATGATGAAGTTCATCTTCCACCTAAAGGCATTCATAAACATCCATATCCAAAGTGAGATTTGAATCCAGAGCCTGTTGTTTGTAAAGCAATCTGCTTTACAAATAAAACTTGTCCAACCAGATTGGTAGACAGCAAAGTTCATCATAGTCCTGTAACTTATTAAATGGAAGGGAGAAATATTCATATTTTTATGCCAAATAAGTCAACTAATGTTTGAACTATGAAAAGTTCATCTTCCACCTAAAGGCATCCACAGACATCCATATCCAAAGTGGGGAATTTGAATCCAGAGCCTGTTGTTTGGAGAGCAGATTGCTATCCACTTATCAAACCAGACTAGCAAATAGCAGAGTTCATCTTAGTACTGAAACTTATTAAATGGAAGAGATAAATATTCATATTTTTATGCCAAATAAGTAAACTAATGTTTAAACTGTGAAACTTCTAATGAATATTAGAAAGTAGTTTCAAGATTACAGAGCTGGTGTTTTAATGATTTTTTTTTTATCAAGGACAGTCTTTATATTGTGTTAATTAAACTTGCATTATCTCTTGGTGTTTTCAATTTGATTCCTCGCTTTTATGAAAGTGAGGACAGTCAATGAATCTGAAACAGTAATGCTGCTTAAACAAAAAACAAATAAAAAGTTGTAACTAACTCTTCCCATCTTTATGCTCACTTATGCAATCAGAACTAAATACATATCTTAATGCTGAACTTTCAGTGAGAGATGTGTCTACTTATTATTAATTTTCATATGAAAATAATGCTATACAAGATCCTATTTTTATAAAATGAATATTTTAAATTAAAGTTTCATGCAGTGATACTGCATTAAAATCTAAGCAAAACAATCACTCTGCAATGTGAGAAAGGAATATGTTTAGGCTAGTGCAGTTTGGTAAGTACTATGATTTTTTATTTTAACTTGCTTAGGTTGACCACTAAAAATTTCTGAGGGCTTTCTTCATGGGCACTCTTCTCCTTCATTTTTGACAATTAAGAAATGGGCTGCTGAGTTAAAACGTGGCCATACCAGCCTTGAAGATGATCCACGTGAAGGACGTCCAAAAAGTGTAAAAACACCAGAAATCATTGATCGAGTGCACGATATGGTATTGGATGACTGGCAAGTCAAAGTGCATGAATTTGCTTAGACTATAGGCCTTTCAAAAGAAAGTGTAGGATATATTTTGCATAAAGAATTGCAAATGAAAAATCTTTGTGCAAAATAGGTGCTGGCTTGCTCACAGTAGATCAAAAACGCACTCACATGAAAATCTCTGAACAGTGCTTGGAGCATTTTAACAAGAATAAAACTGATTTTGTGCATCAATTTATTACTATGGATGAGACTTAGATTCACCATTACACACCAGAATCCAAACAGCAGTCAAAACAGTGGACAGAAGCCAGTTGCTCAGTGCCAAAGAAGACAAAGTCAGTTCCATAAGCAGGAAAGGTCATGGCATTGGTGTTTTGGGATGCTAAAAGCATTTTGTTTATTAATTATCTTGAAAAGGGTAAAACAATAACCAGAGAATATTATTCCGATCTTTTAACCAGACTAGACGAAAAAATTCGTGAGAAAAGACCCGGTTTGCAGAAGAAAAAATCACCTTTCATCAGGACAATGCACCTGCCCACAAAGGTGTTTTGGCAATGGGAAAATTAAGGGATCTGTACTATGAATTGTTGGAAAATCCATCCTAGTCCCCAGATATGGCTCCCTCTGACTTCTATCTCTTCCCAAAACTAAACCTCTTCCTTGCTCATCAGTGTTTTTCTTCGAATCAAGAGGTGATTGCAGCTGTAGAGGGGTATTTTGCAGATGTTACTGAGATCCACTACAGGGACAATATAATGGTGCTGGAGCATTGCTGGAATAAATGTATTAGTCTAATGGGAGATTATGTTGAAAAATAAAAATAATTTTGAAATTATAAATTCGTTTTTTCATTGTTAGGCCAAGAACTTTTCTGCCCACCCTCATATATATAAAATCTTAAAATGATCATAATATTTAATGAGGATATTAAACATCTGTCATAATTTTATAATCAAATAAACGATACAAAAGTTCTGAATTTTGCACAGATGGTTTATGAAAATAAACCTTTAGCACAGGAGTAGCCTTAACCTGCACTACTTAAAAGACAAACTCTGCCCAGGTGTCAGCATAATCATCTTTTATTAGTGCTCTGATTAGGTTTCATTGGTCTGACAGCTGTTTTTAACTGTTGGTTAAAAACAGCTGTCAGACCAGTAAATTTTATTTACTAGTCTGAAACTTTTAGGTGCTCTATAATATAGTATTATATTTACACACCTACCAAGAATTCATGTATGAAGAATAATATAACTCTCTGGTATGGGACTGCTCCGATAATGATATGAGGGAGTTAGTCCTCTTAAGTTTTTGCCTGGTATTATCTGATAAGAACCAACAGTTCAAAATAGCTGTCAGCCAGTGAAACCTGATCATTGCACTAATAAAGATGATTATATATACTCCTGGGCAGAGTTTGTCTTTTAAGCAGTGCAAGTATAGGAAACTCTTATGCCAAAGGTTTATTCTCAAAGTTTTCACTATAAAATGATGACTTATGCTTAACATCCCCATTAAATACCAACATTGTCAAATTTAAGCCTTATAGGCCCTAAAATTTAGTAATAGATGTCTAATTTTTTTTAGCACCTAAGCCACTTTCTTTACTAGTGGGTGTATCTTGAGCTATGAGTAGATTGTTGATGTTTTTAAAGAAACAGTGATTTGAAAAGTGTATATATTTTAAAATATTAACAGTAAAGTCCAATTATATTAATTTAGTGAATTAATTTAAGAAAAAGGAATTAATAAATAACATTACAGGTACTTACATTCTTTATTCTTATCCATGGTTTTCTGCAAAGATGCATCATCCACTTCAGCTTTTGGAGGAGAATAACTATTTCTGGTTTCAGATAATGAAAATTTGCTTGATGTATTAACCTGATTACCATTGTCAATTAAATGATCCATAACACCAAAATATATTTCTATTCTTTTTTCTTTATTCCAAGAACTCAATCCTTTCCATATATTTAATCCCTATGAAAATAAATTTACCATGTTTAAGTGCAACATTCTTATATCAATCATTATTCTTAATATAAATCTCTGAATTTTCCCCAATCTCATCCATTAATCATATATATTATTTTATTATTATACACGATTCATATATATACAGGGGGGGGGGGTAGTACCATGATTTGGATAAACTAGTAAGCTTTACCTTCCCTTCACATGCTACATCTTTGATTATTTTTCTGCTGCTCTCTTGCCTGTTGATTTCCTATTAATGTAGTAATATTTTCTGCTGGTTCAGTATTTATTCTTCAGTAATATAATCTTTTCCATACATTTGCATTCTTATATTTTCACATTTAAGTTGCTTTTCATAAAACCAGATGGCAGTTTCTATTTAACAGTCTTATCATTAACCCTGGCACCATTACACACTGAGAAGATCTACAACTTCTTATCACTAATGTGGGCATGGGGCAGGTACCAATCCCATTCACAAAAGCCACTAACATTGTCAACTGGGCTAAAGCATTATACCCACAATCCCACACGCCAAGTGAGGTGATCCATAACTAATGTTCTTAACCAAAGCTAATGAAACTATTAGCTAATGAAATTAACCAACTAATGAAAGACAATCATTATTGTCTTTCTTTAGATGAGACTTTATCATCATCATCATGCTAAAGAATATTTAGAATGCAAAAATTTCTGTAAAACCTTTTTTATAACATCTCACCCACAAATATTTCTATATCTATGGCATGTTGATAACGTAGGTAGGATGAAGGTTAGATAACCAGGAACCTTGCTCTAGGAACCAAACATGGTACTTTTTCAAGCCTCTGATATACAGAACTGGAGTAAGCTCATAAAAAAATTTTAACAAGTAGAAAAGACGTGAGGTAAAGGAACTTTTTCTCTCCCTACAGTAGTAATTGTAGATTATGGGTCCAACAGAAAGAGGGGCAAACAGAATATAATATAAAGAAATATAATATAATATAATATAAAGAGTAGCATGTATTTATTAACAGAGTTCATATTTTGTTTAAGTAATAAATGCATTTAATAACAAGGAAATGATCACAGGCTATCATAAAAGCTGGCTTCATAAAAGAATTCTTGTATAATGAAATCATTCATTCATTACTACAATGAATGACCGAGTGTAGAGCCATTTATGACATATGTAATTTTATCTTATTTCTGCCATTAAAATGGTCTGAACGAAATGTCAAATGTTAATAATCCTACAATACCACACGTTTAACGAATTTTGGTATCACAGAGGATAATTCAGTAAAGGATTATTATTCTGAAAAAAAAAAAAGGTCCGAATTATAAGTGAAAAAAAGAAGTTGTTTAGCAAAATTAAGAAGCAGGAAGAGAATGCTTCATCAAAGACAGGTTACAACAAATCAGAAGTTACAAAAAATAAAATTCAGTGTCCAACACTCAGCATTAATATGACTAACTATACACCTCAGTAGAAAGCTCTTTAAATTGTATGCATACAACACAGTCTGAAAATACGTTAAAGATACCAAGCTATTTTAAATATAAACCTGGTTTTAATCCATTTCCCCAAGTAAGTAAACAAACAAGAAAGTTAAGTTTGCACCTGCAAGTAGTGCAAGTCTTAGGCAACTCGTGGTAAAGGTGGAATAAGCTCTGATCACTATTCTTAATATTTACCCTTAATGCAAAGCACTTTAATGCATAGCATCATACATCTTCTTGAGGAGATGTATGATGCTATGCATTAAAGGCAAGGGGCCACTACCCTGACCGGTTTGGACCTTTATTGAGGTCTCATCAGTGGGAGCCAGGCTTAGAAATACCAAGGTTTAAGTAATACAGCGCTTATAAATATTTTACCAAAGCAAATTGCCATAAGGTGCTTTCCTATTAAATAAAAATCTCAGGATGAGAGATAGATGTAGAGAGTGTTTTACCTTGGGTATAATATACGTTAAAGATACCAAGCTATTTTAAATATAAACCTGGTTTTCATCCATTTCCCAAGTAAGCAAACAGACAAGAAAGTCAAGTTTGTGCCTGCAAGTAGTGCAAGTCTGGGTGACCCGCACGTAGTGCAACTCGTGGTAAAGGTGGAATAAACTCTGATCCCCTCTTTAAACAATGAATACCAGCAAACTCAAAGTCATCACCATAAACTTTTTTTTAAGGTCTTGGTATGCTTCTCTAGCAGTTTTTCCTAATTTACAGTAAAATTTTATCACAGTTCTTTGCTCCATAACACAACTTTTGACATGCTCCTCTCACACACACACTCTTATTTCAACAGTTACCAAACAAAAACTGCTGCATCACCCAACTCGAAAGTTGCACATGCAATTAAAATACATTCTGCAGGTCAAAACTATAAGCACTTTGTTACTTTTATTCAAAGGGCTGTCCTGTAAAAAGTCGATCTCATTACTTAAAGGGAACACACACGTGTGAGTGAGTGAATGAGAGAGAGAGAGAGAGACTTTCTTTATAAATTTCAATGAAATTAAATATCAAATTTCAGCCATCATGGGATTCTGCTTAAGATGTACTTAATGATCATGACCAAGCTGATGAAAAAAAAATATTCACTATGTAAAAAAAAAGTGCACCGTATTTGCATACATTATTCTCTGCAAGAACCTTCCTTAATGGGAAGGCTCTTGCGGAGAATAAGGTACACAGCATAAAAGATAAATGGAAGGAGCAGATTCAGTTGGTTAGCAGCTGAAAGACATTGAGCAGTTGTTGCTCATGTTATTATATGTTTAAGAGAGAGACCTGGGGGTGGGAGGTGACAGTTCTGCTGGATGCATTCCAAGAAAGTACTTTTATTTTTATGTTGCTCCCACCCACAAAAAGTTATCGGCAAACCTATAATGCAATGTGTACTGTGCGTGGACTATTTTCATCAATTTTATATATATTTTTTATTTTTAATTTATTTTTTTCATAGTCCGGAAACCCTGCTTGAGACCAAACACAGAACTTTTTCAAGCTGCTTCAGGCCTCTAATAAGGAGGATAGTGGTCTCACACTGGGAGATGAATTTCATCTCCCACGAATTTTGCACAAAAGAAGAGACTCCGACCATATGCAAGTCTGTGGAGAATCTGTGAGAGAGAGAGAGAGAGAGAGAGAGAGAGAGAGAGAGAGAGATGGGTGGGTCATAAATTAACCAAACTGCCCCAAAAAGTTTTAAAGATTTCTGATGCACCACCCTGAATGTCACGGCAGTATTCTAAGTTGGGTAGATTTGGAATTTGTACAGTTAATAGCTGGGCAGGTGAAATGTAATTTCTTGAGCAAAGAAAAATGTCAATTTTTTTTTTTTTTTGGTGTCTCAGGATATAGAAGTGATGTTTTTGTTATTATAAAAAGCTAGACATGTCAATTCAAGATATGTGATGTTGATTCAACTAATTATCAAAGGTAAGGGAAAATAAATAAGGTCATTTTTTATGAGAAAACAAGATATGTTTTGGAAGCAGAAGAATGAACTAGATTATCATCACCACATGCCATTGTACAATAGTATGGCATGGGATATCAGAGAATAAATGTTCCTTTTATTTATCATTAGGTTGTCAGTTAAATGAGATCGAACTTGATAATCTTACTGCAAATGCCTCAGCCCACACTCTGATGGGTGATTTCAATGAACACAACACTGTTGGGTAGTGCCAACTTGAACGGACGATTGAATCATTGAGAAAATGCTCAACAACCATGACCTCTTCCTTATGGATAATAAACTCAATACTTTCTTCCATATGCCTATGCCTTATCCATAAAATGACCAGGCTGACTGAAATACTTTTTTTCCATCTCATAAAATTTAATGCTGAAACAGTCACTCAAGTACCTATCAATGAACCAGTGACTTGGACAATAGAATCGGTATATAACAGATTGTATTGTCCAGGCTCTCAATTTATTTCAATTCTGAAATTATCATCTTGATTTTCACAATCCAAAGCCCTGGTGTAACTCCAAGTGCCAAGCAGCAAAAAAAAAAAGAGTAATGCACAGTGTATATATCCTACAGCATCATCATTATTATTATTATTAAGAGAGACCTCCAGGGAATCAGGGACTCATCGAGGGAGACTACACACTGCATGCACCAGCTATCATACATATTCTTGAATTCATTCACATTGCTTGCAAACATAACATCCAATAGCAATCCATTTCAATTATGCACCATTCTACAAAAGAAAATCTAGCCCTCATCAACTTCTTAGCAGCATTCATTCTCAGCTTCCAGGGAAGCCCTCTTGTCCTTTTCAACCCTCCATAAAATGAAAAATTCCAGCAAATGAAATCCTGTATGACTCTTTCAGAAATTTGTAAATCTCAATCATACAACCCCTCTTTCTACTGTCTGCAGTCTACAAATTCTCAATCTATCTTCATAATCAGTATTCCACAATCCTGACATCATTTTGAACACTCTCACCACTGTATCAGAATCACAAGTGAAACAAGGAGGCCAGACCTGCACACAATAGTCCAAGTAAGGTCAATCAAGGCCCTGTAAAAAGGCAAAATCATATCATCTTTACACGTGAAAGTTCATTTCAGCATTGCAATTATCTTTTGAGATGTATTTGCAATTTCTGCTACATGACCCCTGAACATTAACTTCCTATCTACTAACATTTCAAGATCCCTAGCCTCAACAGTTTCTTCAAGCCTAATCCCACCAATATAATATGACACTGGATATCTAATCACGCCGAAGTGAATGACTTTACATTTCCTGACATTCAACTGGCATCCATTTTCATATGCCCACAATTCCAGCATCCATTTTCATATGCCCACAATTGCAGTTTATTCAAATCATTCTGCAAGTAATGTGTATCAGCAGCATTCCTGATTAGACTACCAATCTTTGCATCATCAGCAAATATTTGTATGTCACCTGTCAAATCCTTCCCAATATCATTAATGTACAGATTAAATAACAGAGGACTAAGCCCTGATCCTTGTGATACAACACTGGTTACTTTCAATCTTGCAGATTCACACACCCCATATTCACCGGACTATTCACCGATTAAAAATCACTTTCTTCTGCTGTGCAGAAGAAAGTGATTTTTAATCGGTGAATAGTCCGCTTTTTTTCCCCGTTTTTCTACGTTTTTGAGTGCTAAATTGTTTCTCTGAATACGAATGTACTTCAGTGGTTGTTTTTTGGAAGTTAGTTGCTGTCGCGATATAATATATTTTGGTACCGTCAGAATCGAACGCGTAACGGTGGAAGACAAAACGAAGCTAAGTTACTGTATTTAGTTATATTTCATTTTATTTAATTATATTTAGTACTTAAATGTTCTGATGTTTGTACTTTTTTTCCTCTTATTTATTAATTGAATAATTATTAAAGATTACGCTACTCGGCAGTAAGGAATGATGGTGGATTCAGCAGCAGTCGCAAGTGGCGTAACGCCAAGTCCTCCGCCATTTAAGAACTCAATTATTAGCAATATCATAAGGGACTTTGTGGCATGCAGTACTTGCGGCATGTATGCGTCTCGTGAATTACATATGTGGCTTGTTAAAGAGAGTGGAGAGCGTATGTGCGCAAAATGCAGGCAGTTGGAGGAAATAAGTACATTAGATATATCGATATCCGACTTTGTTGCTCCAGGAACGGGGAATGAATGTAGGAAGACAAGTAGTATGATAGCAGAGAATGAGAAAATAATAGTTGATAGTGTGGAAGGTGTGAGTGACTGTGGAAGTTTAGGAGATGGTTTTGTTTGGGAGAGTGAATTTAGATTAAGAGTGACTGACCTGCAGAGGGAGATAGATGAGTTGAAAGAGGAGGTGGAATGTCTTGTGAATGAGAGAAGAAGTATGAAAGATAAGATTAGGAGAATGGAAGAGATAAATGCAAGGCGAATCAGAGTAGGAGAGAGAGAGAATTTAGGGAGTGAGTGAGAGGTATGGGGGTGCTAGAAGAGGAGAGAATGGAAACAGTAGAAGAGAGGGAATGAGAGAGAGGTATGGGAATGCTAGAAGACGAGAGGATGGAAACAGTAGGAGAGACGGAATGAGAGAGAGATATGGAAGTGCTAGAAGAGGAGAGAATGGAAACGGTAGGAGAGATGGAATGAGAGAGAGAGGTATGGGAATGCTAGAAGACGAGCGGATGGAAACAGTAGTAGGAGAGACAGAATGAGAGAGGGATATGGAAGTGCTAGAAGTGGAGAAAATGGAAACAGTAGGAGAGAGGGAATGAGAGAGATGTATGGGAGTGCTAGAAGAGGAGAGAATGGAAAGAGTAAAAGAGAGAGGTATGGGAATGAAAGAAGAGGAGAGAATGGAAACAATAGGAGCGAGGGAATGGTAAGAGGTATAATGTATGGCGACTCAATGATCCGTGGTGTTCAAGATAGGATGCATGAGGAGTGTTTGCCAGGAGGAACAATAGAAAGGGTGGCTATGGCAATTAAGAAAGGTGAAAGGGTGGATGAGATGATTGTGATGGTAGGAACGAATGACTTGAGTGGTAATGTAAGTCGGGCAGCGAGAGATATGAGATTTTTGCTTGAGACTGTACGGAAGAAGACAGAGAGAGGAAAAATAGTGTGCATGTTGCCTAGGTATGATAATGATGAGCTGAGCAGAAGAGCGGTGATATTGAATGGCATAATAGCGAGAATGTGTGACAAGAGAGGACTGGTATGTGTGGATGCCTGGAGTGTGTTTGAGGAAAGAGAGGAGTTGTATGCGAGAGACCGTTTACATTTGAATGAGGAAGGACGTAGGCATCTGGAGAGATTGCTGTTCTGAACGAGTCAGTGTGTCCCAGGGAGGATGATAGCAGGGGTGGCCTCTTGTGGGAATGGATACTTGGGAGAAGGGAGACAATGTCAGGTAACACTGAGCCCAGTGGAGTCTAGAAGAGATAATGCTGGGTATAGAAACAATGGCATTTATATGCTGTATACTAATGCCAGGAGTATCCGGAATAAGGGAGAGGAACTGGTGGCGCAGATAGCATCAGCCTGGCCAAAAATTATTGCGATCCCTGAGACGTGGTTGACAGAAGGGGATATAACAACAGGAATAGAAGTCGCTGGGTATAGCATTTTTCGTCAGGATAGGAGGGGAAAGCGTGGTGGTGGGGTACTGCTTATGATAAGTGATGACCTATGTCCTCTAAGAGTGGAGAATTTGGAAGGAAGTGAGACAAATGATTTTGAGAGCGTATGGTGTGAGGTAGAGGTAGGCAAGACAGGATATTTAGTGGGGTGTTGCTACAGACCCAGGGGCACAGAGGATGGGGACCAGGAGATGTTTAGACAGCTAAGTTTGGCAAGTGCAAGAAGAATGATTGTTATGGGAGATTTTAACTTCAGTAGTATAAATTGGAGAGAGGAAGATGCATGTAGCAATAGGGGAATGGAATTTCTAGAATTCTTGAGGGACAAATGTCTTAGGCAACATGTAACAGAGGGAACAAGAGGTTCAAAAATTTTGGATTTGGTTATAGCATCAGAAGAGTTGATAATAACTGAGTTGACGTCTCTCCCACCAGTTGGAGAGAGTGACCATATGGTGTTGACTTGGAAAATGAATAGACATGCAGGAGTATCAAAGAGACGGGAACTTATGTGGAATTATAAGGCAGGTGATTATAATAGTCTTAGACGTCAACTTCGGGAAGTTTCATGGAGGGAGGAATTGGAAGGCCGGGATATCACCAATGCGTGGGAAATTGTGAAAGAATATTTGTTATCAGAAATGGTAAGTTGTATACCACGAGTGAAGAAGAGGACGCAATTTGGAGTAAAGTGGATGACAAACAATATTAAACAGGAATTGCATGCGAAAAAGAGGCTATGGAAGAGATATAAGGAGATAGGTGAAGAGATGCATGAGGAATATAAGACACAGGCCAGAAGAGTGACTAGTGTGGTAAGGAAAGCGAAACTAGAATATGAGAGGAGATTGGCCCTAAGATCCAAAGAAAATCCTAGGGAATTTTTTAGCTATGTGGCCAGTAGGAGGAGAAATGACTGTGGAAGAATGATATTGTGGGATAAAAATGGGAATAGAGTGACTGATGCAGAGGACATAGTGGAATTGTTCAATGAACACTTTATTGGAGTATTTCATCCTAGAGGAGTCAGTTTTAATGCTAGAGGGATAGGACTGGTATGAGGTCTGGAGGTACAGGAGGAGAGTGTGTTTCAGATACTGAGTACTCTGGATGTCAGTAAAGCTGTGGGACTGGATGGTATTTCGCCACGAGTTTTGAGAGAATGTGCTAGGGAATTGACAGTACCTTTAACGTGGCTTTTCAATGAAAGTCTGGCTTTGGCAAAGGTGCCCAGGGAATGGAAGGAAGGTAAGATAGTGCCATTGCATAAGGGTGGTAACAGACTGGAAGTGTCTAATTATAGGCCAGTCTGTGTGTCATCAGTAGTTGTTAAGATCTTGGAGAAAGTTGTGAGGGACCGTGTACGGCATTGGGCAGATGAGGGTAATGTTATCTGTGAGAATCAACATGGATTTGTGAAAGGACGCTCTTGTTTTAGCAATATGCTAGCCTTTTATAATAAAGTTACAAGAACATTAGATGAGGGAAAGGCATATACTGCAATTTTCTTAGACTTGGCGAAAGCATTTGACAGGGTGCCACATGATAAGCTGATATTAAAGTTGCAGCACATGGGTCTGGATGTCAGATTGGTCAACTGGATTCAGGATTGGCTGTCTGATAGGTATCAGAGAGTTGTGTATGGTGGAGCAGTTTCCAGGAGGCAGAGGGTTACAAGTGGGGTCCCACAGGGCTCAGTACTAGGACCTATATTGTTTAACCTTTATATCAATGACATAGCCAGTGGATTGCAGGGGGATATTCAGTTGTTTGCAGATGATGCGAAGCTGGGAAGGATTATTAGTAATAGTGCAGATGTGGTAGCCCTGCAAGAGGATTTAAATAAGCTAGATAGATGGGCAAATGAATGGGGGTGTCAGTTTAATGCAGCAAAATGTAAGGTCTTGAGGTTTGGGAAACATCGATGGGATGCTGCATACTCTATGGGAGGAGTTATACTGGAGGAAGTAGGGGAGACAAGAGATCTGGGGTTGATGATTGATAGAAACCTGAAATTTAGGGGACATATTGCAAAGGTGGTGAAGGTAACACAGAGGATTGCTGCTATTATGAGAAGGACACTGACCTGCAGAGATAAGAGGGTTATCATTCAATTGTATAATTCTCTGATCAGACCACACTTGGACTATTGTTCTCAGATTTGGTCCCCAGGATTTGAAGGGGATAAATTAACTGTGGAAAGGATACAAAGACGGATGACAAAGATGGTTTCAGGACTGTACAAGGATAGTTATGAGGATCGGCTGAGAGAATGTGGACTGCAGAGTTTGGTGGATAGAAGGAGAGGTGATATGATTGAGACTTTTAAACTGTTGAGAGGTGGTTACAGGGTTGACACTGGGGAGTTCTTTCGCTTGGTTGATCAGCGGGAAGGAGTGATGACAAGAGGCCATCCCTGGAAGTTACGAAAGGAAACTGTGAGCAAGAGGGTAAGGAGTGGTTTCTTTGTGTGGAGGGTGGTTGAGGCGTGGAATGCATTGCCTGATGGAGTGGTGGGAGCGAGAACGGTCAGTGAGTTTAAAGAGTGGTATGATAGACTTTGTGTTTCTCAGGGGGGGACCTCCCCTCAGTGAGTCTTGACAGACTTTATGTCTTAGGAAGGACCTCCCTCGATGAGTCTTTTGACTCCTTGGAGGCCTGAATAATAATAATAATATACCACTTTTTGATATCTGTCAGTCAGTCATCCCCAAAATCCAAAAGTATCATGGTATATCCATTCTCCTTGTATACTTCAATGCTAACATAATTATAGAATGTGAGCAAGTTGCTAAAACATGATCTTCCTTTAGTAAAGCCATGCTGCTGTTCATTGCAAAGTAGAGATTCACTGTCAACCCATTTCTGAATGCTAGCCCTAACCAATTTTTCCAAACTCTTCACTACCACTCCTGAGATACTAATCGGTCCATAGTTGGATACATTGGTCTTTGTACCCTTTGTGCATTGGAATTATCATACATTCTTTCCATTCCTGGGGAATCTCCCCTGTTCTGATACTCATATTTATAGCCTGGTCAAAGGAATAGCCAGTTCAGCTGAACACTCTTTTAGCACACGTGCTGATATCCCATCAGTACCTATTGTGAATTATAAATTAATGGGATAGTAATGGGATAGGTATTACTATCCCATCAGTAATGGGATAGTAATACCTCTTCTTCATATTCCTTGAGTTTCTTCATCCAATGAAGAAGTAGCAGTGAGCAATGTTGCATACACCAGGTTGATAATTTTTAACAAAATGGGCACTCATTAGTTGAACCTCTTCTGCATGTGTCACTCTCATGCAATTTGCATTTAGAAGAGTTATTCTAGTATGAAAAGAAATTGGCTTTACTTGCAGCATATCGGTAGAATTCTTGTGGGTTGTCTTTAGCTTGCAAAGCCAATTTCTTTTCATAGCTTTCCGTACATTGTTGCGGAAAGCTAAGTCTGAGCTTTTCATACAATAACATGACTCTTCTAGCCTGCTGCTTGTAATTTTGATAATGGACATCATCCTTATGCACACGGTATTCCTTCCACAGCATCCTTTTCTTATGAATCTCTTGCTTAATAAGATTACACATCCATTTCAGTCCTACCTTATTTATTCTTTGAACTCTCAGGACACATTCTGATAATGCATCATTTAAGTATTTTTTAAATGCTTCCCATGCACTGTCAATATTCTTCCCATCCAGCAACCGATTCGATTGAACTCAGTATACTCTTTAGTTGGTTATAATTTCCTGATTATTTGTAGTTCAGCATGTAACCTTTTGTGAATGGAACATTTATAAATATAGAGTCACTTAGTCACTTCCCAAGTGAGTACTGCATGATCAATTACCAACTGGAGGCAGAATAGTTATATCTTTAACTGAAACGCCCTCTGACACTATAATCAAATCTAACACTCTTTCATCTCAAGTTCCTTCTGTCACATGCTGCTTGAGGAAGTTGTCTCGCAACAACTTGATAAATTCATTTACATTCTTCTTATTAAATGTCACAGCTACCCAGTCAATCTTTGGATAATTAAAGTCCTCCATTATGATTACTCTTTTTGCACCCATTGTGTCTATTTGGTGATGCATTTCTTCATCACTAGCAACCGATCCACCAGGTATGTAACAACATCCCACCATGTAATTGATCTTGTTAGATTCCACCTCACACCAGATGGTTTCAAACTCACTGCCACATGAAATACTGTTACTAGTACCACAATCATAGGTCTCAACACTAACTGGATTCAAGTCATCCGATATCATTAACAGCACATCCCCTCCACTCCTATCCTCTCTATTCTTCCTAAAAATACTACCCTTTATGCATTAATACCATGTATGGTATTAATGCATAAAGTATGTATGATTTGATAGCTAGGTCTCACTAATGCCTACAATATGAGGTTCCAACATATTGACTAAGGCAACAAACTGTAGCCCTTTGTTTCTGATACATAATAATATACCTGCATGTTTTTTTGTATACCCTTGTCTGCATGACACAGTTGGAAAATTTTGCAGATCTGTATTCTTCTCTAGTGCCTTATACATGTAGGCATCTTTGCACACGTTTGATGGGTCCAAACCGGATGAACACAAAGTCAAAATCATTCTCTCCTCATAATCATTTGCATGACAATGCTGATTCCCTTAATTAGCATAATTATATAACATTGTCACTCTTACACTCATTCACACCATTCCTCCCATTATAATTTAGTTTCCATGACTCTGTGTTAGGTCTCATACCAGTTATTAGTTTTTCAAGACTCCTGATCCCAAACATATTAATATGTAGGCTGTCCCTCGTATAAAAATCCAATCCAATCTTCCCTCAAGCTCACTCCACACATCCATTCCTTCTGCACAGCCTATACAATGAATCGTTTGCCATCATAGCCCTTCTCCTTAATTCGTTTTTATCATATCGAGGTAATATACTTACTATTTTCACTTTCTCATTCTTCACTCTTGCCTCTTCCAACAACCCTTTCATGTCCTCTCTCACACTGTACTTATTGCTAGTTAAGTCGTTAGTACCTACTACAAATATGATCTCAATTACTTTTCTTTTCTATTTTTGAATTGCTTCAATTATATTTTTAATTTTTGCTCTGGGAAAACTTGAAAGTTATAACCCCCTCATCAACAGCATGTTTTACGATAGTCACCATATCAAATAACATCCTCCTTTTTACAAACATTACTTACCTGATTTTTGTTACTCACTGACTTAGCTGATTCTGTGCTTTGTTGTTTCTTATTTTGCTGCTTAATTTTCTTTTCCTCCCTCTGTTCATTTAAATGTCTCTCGACTTTCTGTAATTTCTGCCTCATCTCTCTGAAAATTTGCTTTAACTTCACAATTTTGGAGGTTAATTCATTTTCAACATCCTCCTCAACATCTTCAATAATCTCCTTAGCATGGCAAGCCTTCTCCTTCTGGCCTTTGCTGCTCTTCTTAGCATTACATTTCTTGTATGTTTTTGGCACCATTTTAAACTATACTTACTACTGAAATGTCTTAACAAATTACCTTACTATGAAGAGAACTCTGGTTTCAGATAAGTTATTTTCTTATTATTATTATTATTTTGACACCTCCAGGGAGTCCAAAGGCTCATCGAGGGAGAGTGTGCCAACAGCATCGAACGATTGGACCCCTTCCAACTACTAACCCCACTCAAACTTACTTAACTGAGCCATTAGTAGCAAAGGCTCTACCAAGGAGCTGCTATAAAGGTTGTGCACTTGTAGTGTTATTAGTGTGTGGGATATTTTGTCTAAATTTAATTACAAATTCATTAGTATTAGTCCTTAAGAGTAGTAACCAGCAGAGAAAATATGGCGGCTTTGTCATTGCAGTATTTTAACTTAGACTTCAGTCGTTTCGTGAAGTGTGAGATGTGCTACATGTACTCTTTTGATTATATTGTTGAATGCAAGGAGTGTGTGTGTGTGTGTGTGTGTGTGTGTGTGTGTGTGTGTGTGTGTGTGTGTGTGTGTGTGTGTGTGTGTGTGTGTGTGTGTGTGTGTGCGCGCGCGCACGTGCAAAGTGTGAGCTGAATGAAGATATGATCAGTACTAATATGTTGATGACAGAAAGTATTAGTAGTGAGAATGCCGTGAGGAAAATGAGTGCTTGTCTGAAAGAGAAGGATGGTGTGAAAGAACAGCGAAAAACTGTTAAAAAATCATTGAAAAAAAAAATGAGCGATTGGAAAAACTTAATGGATGGTAAAAAGGACGAAAGCGAGGCGAATGTGGTGGAAGGAAATAAAATTGAGAGAATGAACGAAACCGAAAATTGTGTGTCGCAAGGTTCAAAAGCTGGAAAAATCAAAAGAATGAATGAAACCGGAAATAGTGTGTCACAAGGTTTAAAAGCTGGAAAAATCAAAAGAATGAATCACAACAAAAGTTTATGAAGGATTGAAAGTACGAAAACTTGAAAGGATGAATGAGAGTGGAAGCGTGAAGCATGGTTTGAGAGTTCGAAAATTAGAAAGACATGACAGAGAGAATGTGATGCAAGATTCGAAAGTTGAGTTGATTAGGAAGAGGCAAGAGATGAAATGGATGCAGAATGAAGTTAAGAAAATTTGGGAAATGTATGGGAGAGTGAAAACGATTAAAACAAATCAGGTTGGTATAAAAGAGGTAATGAGAGACTGGTGAGTGGTGTTGTATGGTGACTCAATTATTAAAGGTGTGCTGGATGAGAGGATGCTCAAGGTATGTTTTCCAGGAGGTAAAATGAGTAGATATGAGATATGATATATTATACCTGATATATATAATACTGGATATGAGAAGTAAGCAAGCAAGAGAGTTGATAGTTTTAATAGGAAATATGACTTGACTGGGAACAAAGAGCACATCAGAATGGATATCAGGAGGTTGCTTAGATGGATAAAAGAGCACAGTGTGACAGGAAAGATAATAAGCATGTTGCAGTGTCGAGATGAGGCAGAGAGCAAGGATTATGAATGATATGTTAGCTGAAATGTGCGAGGAGAAAGGAGTACAGTTTGTGAATGTGTGGAATGAATTTGAAGGATGAAGTGAACTATATAAGAATGATGGACTGCATTTGACTGGTTTTGATGTGAGTCACTTGGAGAGACTGCTGCTGGAAGGTAGAGAAGTGAATACAGAGAATGAATCTGATCAAGTGGGAAGCGATGTGGAAGAGCAGGAGAGTAAGACAGGAGAGATTAAAGAGGTGGTTATGAATGAGGAAGTGAGTGGCATTAGTATAGAAAGTGAGAGAACTGGTGTGCAAGAGAAACAGGGAGGCTCAGGGTGGACAGGAGAACACAGCATGAGAAAAGTGGATACTCCAAGAGGATGTGAAAACACGTGTAGACAGGAAAGGAATGGAATGACCTGGGATCAAGAAGAAACAGTTGGACTTGAAGATGGTTCTAAAATGAATGAGCAGAAAGGGAATGGCTCCAGTTGAGCATGGAGAAATTGCATCGAATGAATGGTATTAATGGAACTAGCTGTAGAACCAGGAATGAGCTGTTGTATTTGTATACAAATGCTAGAAGTGTAAGAAACAAGGCAAATGAACATTAATTGAGTCTGTTCACCCAAAAATTATGGAAATAAGTTAGACATGGTTATATTATTATTATTATGTGACACCTCCGAGGAGTCCAAAGACTCATCGAGAGTGTGCCAACAGCATCGAACGATTGATCCCCTTACAACCTTTGCTAGCAAATGAGGACATGCCCTCATGTCCTTATATGAGGACAACATTCTGACAGGAATACAGATGGAAGGGTATGATGTGTTTCATGAGGATAGAAAGGGTAAAAAGGGAGGGAAAGAGCTATTGATGATAGGGAAAGTTATGTCCATACAATGTAGAGATGCAAGAGGGAAATAGTACCAGTAGTGTGTAGAGATTCAAGTGCTGTGAGGACATCATGTTGGAGGCTTACATATTCAGAGGGGATGGGAACTTTCTGTTCCCGTCCCATCTAAATATATGGTTTACCAAAAATCCACAAACCCAATTCCCCACTAAGACCTATAGTAGATGCCACTAACTCACCTTGCTACAAACTGTCAAAACAGCTGGCCAACTCTCTGACCCCCCCTCAATGGACTTTCCACATCCTATATAAAAAACTCTACCAATTTCAAAAACCCTCATAGAAAATTTAACTTTAAATAACACAGACATATCAGTAAGTTTTGACATCTCCTCATTGTTTATCAATATTCCCTTAATTGATACTCATCATCATCATCAAATTCCTGCCATGTACCCTCAAGGGGTATACAGGATATGACAGTACTACATGAAAAAATTACATCATTACTAACTTCCTATCTACAATTTTCCTCCAAATCAGTCTGTTACTTGTCAAGCCTCCAACATTATCAGATCTTATATTTCTATCATCTAAGGCACTTTGTACCGTATCAATCCACCTATATCTTGGTCTTCCTCTGGGTCGTTTTCTTGCTAACCTGGCAGAGAACACTTGTTTTGCTAATCTTTCCTCTCTCATTCTAGGGGTATACAGGATATGACAGTATTACATGAAAAAATTACATCATTACTAACTTCCTATCTACAATTTTCCTCCAAATCAGTCTGTTACTTGTCAAGACTCCAACATTATCAGATCTTATATTTCTATCATCTAAGGCATTTTGTACCGTATCAATCCACCTATATCTTGGTCTTCCTCTGGGTCGTTTTCCTGCCAACCTGGCAGAGAACACTTGTTTTGCTAATCTTTCCTCTCCCATTCTATTTAAGTGAGCATACCACCTGAGATTAGCTCTGCTAACGCATTCCTGGATGCTGACAATGTCAAGTTCTTTCCTAATATCCTCATTTTTAATATGATATTGCCATTGATGCCATCTGTTCACGCCTCTAATCTTTCTCAGGACTCATATCTGCGGTCTCTAGTCTTTGGTCAAGTGTTTTACTTCTGACCCAGCTCTAAGATCCATAAGTTAAAATTGGTTTGAACACTGTCTTGTATACAGCTAATTTAGTGTTCCGACTAATTTCTCTCTTATTCCATATGAATTTATTCAATTGACTTCCCACCACACCAGCTTTGCTGATTCTGTTGTCTATTTCTATATTTAATTTACCATCTTCAGTAAAAATCATGCCTAAGTAGCTGAAATGTTTTACTTGTTCCACAGGTTCTCCATTCACAACACAGTTGACATTTTCAATGATTCTGCCTATTTTCATTGTCTTTGTCTTTTTATTGCTGACCTTCATACCATATCTATTACAGCAGCAATTGAATATAGTCAGAGAATCTTGCAGACTTGTAGCGGATTTATTTAGAAGTATAACATCATCCGCATAAAGCAAAGAGCTGACATTAACATCTCCAATTCTGATATCATGTTTAATACCACTTTCCTTCATAATGTGATCCATATAGATAATGAATAACAGATGGGAAAATGTACATCCTTGTCTCACACCAGATTTAACATTAAACCATCTTCCTGTACTTCCTTCAATTCTAACTGCTGACTTACAACTCAAATAAAGACTAAGTATTGCTTGATATAATGCCCCATTGATACCATATAACTGCAGCGTATTGAATAGCTTCTCTCTTGGCACCTTGTCATATGCCTTTTCCAAATCGACAAAACTTAAATACAGATATTTGTTATATTCCCATGCTTTCTCGACTATTTGTCATAAAGTGAAGATCTGATCCTGACAGCCTCTATTTGGCCTGAATCCAGCATGTTCTTCACCAAGCTTTTCTTCCACAATTCTTCTCAACCGTTTCTCAAGTATACTTGCATAGATCTTGCCAGGAACACTCAGTAGGGAAATACCTCTGTAATTCTCACATTCAGTTTTATTTCCTTTTTTATATATGGGTACTATGAGAGCTCTACTCCAATCATCGGGAATTCGTCCCTCTGTCCAGGCTTTCTGAACTATGCAGTGCAGCCACTGTAAGACTTTTATACCACCATACTTCAGCATTTCTGGTCGAATATCATCTACTCCTGCTGCCTTTCCACATTTCAAGCCTTTGATGGCTTTTTCTACTTCAAGTATGGATATGTATTCCTGACTGCATGCCTGGTCAGTATTTTTTATCACTGTGCTGTCATCACTGCTTGTTTCATTTAGCAGTTTTTCAAAGTAATTACTCCATACTTCAAGGATATCTTTTTCTACCGTTTTCATGTCACCTTTATCATCTCTAACTCCTTTTACAGCACTCTTTCCTCCATTCCTAAGCTTCTTCAACAACCTCCAGAATATTTTGCCACCTTCTTGATATTTATTTTCTATATTCTTGCCAAAGTCCTCCCATGACTTTTGTTTATCTAGTTTTACACACTGTTTAGCTTTCTTACATTTGTCTCTGTATTCTGTAAGAGTAAAAGCTGACTTATTTGCCAGGAACTTTTGATATGCTTTCTTCTTTTCATTCACTGCCTCTTTAACTTCCTGTGTCCACCAGGGAGTTCCGATTTTTTTATCCTTGCACACAACCTCACCACATGCCTCTCTGGCAGAATCAATCAATGTTTTCTTCCGAGTTTGCCGCTGAATCTCCAAGGTTTGATTCCTGTTCTCAAACTCTTTCATTTTCTTTTCAATAATCTTTCTGTATTTTAGTCTACAGTTAACATCTGAGAGCTGTTCAACTTTTATTCGCTTTAAAACTTTCTTACATGTTATTCTTTTCAATATGAAATTCAATTTTATCCTGCTCAAGACTAAATAGTGATCACTTCCAATTTCAAATCCTCTGTACACTCTGGTGTCCTGCACCAGGGAGAAAACATCACTATCAACAATAACATAGTCAATGAGACTTTTCTTATTCCTTGCCTCTTCTCTCCATGTGAATTTGTGCACATTTTTATGTTGGAACATGGTGTTAATAATAACCAGTCCATGTCCTGAGCAGAAATCCAACAGATATTTGCTATTATTATTCGCTTTGCTCTTTTCTCCAAATTTTCCCAAAATATTTTTGTATGTCTCATAATCATTTCCTACTCTGCTATTTAGATCCCCAACAAGGACCAACTTTTCCTTTTTCATTGTGTCAGTTGCTTTTTCTAAGGCGTCAAAAAATTCCTCCACTTCTACCTTAGTAGAACCTTCTGTGGGACCATAGGCACAAATAAGTCACATTGTCCAGTTCCCCATTCTCATATTTGCCAACATTACTTTACTTGAGACTGACTGCCATTCAAGAAGATTAGCCTCGTATTTTGTGTTGAATACTATGGCTACTCCTTCTTTTCCTTGATTGTCATTGCCTGAATATAACATTTTGTATTTATTGCTCAGAAAGATCTCACCAGTTTTGGTCTTTTTTGTTTCAGTCACCCCTATTATGTCGATCTGGTACTTATCTAATTCCTCAGCTAGCTCCATTTCTTTGCCATTCAGGCTTCTTACGTTGATAGTACCGATCTTTAACTCTGGTGATGTTGAGTATTTTTTCTTCTGACATCTTAAATCTCTTTTCCTTTGCCATCTATTCTGGTTATTTTTCTTGGAAGAACAAAATCTATAAGCAGATAGAAGGAACCGCCATGGGTTCCCCCTCTCACCAATTTTTATATGGAAGATTTTGAAAAACCAGCCATAGACTCAGCTTCCCTCAAACCTTCCATCTGGCTATGTAGATGATGTGTTCTCTATTTGGCCTCATGGCCCAGACACATTAGACGCCTTCCTCAGTCACCTCAACAGCCTATATCCAAGAATCCAGTTCACGATGGAAAACGAAAAGAACAATTGCTTACCCTTCCTAGACATCTTAGTTACATGCCTTCCCAACGGAAGGCTTTCCTTCACGGTATATAGAAAACCCATGCACACAGGCAGATACATCCACAAACACTCCCACCACCACCCTGCTCAACAATATAGCATTATTAAAACTCTTACCAAGAGAGCCCACAATCTTTGTTCCAGTGGAAGCACCCTTACAACTGAGCTTGACCACATACACAACACTTTCCTCTCCAATGGCTACAGCAATCACAGCATTAAAAAAAATAATCAGGTCCTCCCCCATTCCCCAGGCTTCTCTTCAAAAAGAGTTTAGAAATGCCGTCACCATACCCTATCCGTGGCACATCTGAAAAAATAGCCAAGATTTAAAACACACACACACACACACACACACACACACACACACACAGCATTTAAGCCCCATCGCAAACTTGCTACTCTTATCCGCTCTACAAAAGATCAGCTCCCTCTTCTCTCAGTGCCTGGAGTCTATAAAGTACCCTGTTCCTGTAAACTGGCATACTGTGGACAGACAGGCAGATCAACTACTATCCGCCTGGAGGAACATAAGTCATACATTTGCAAGCACGACTATCGTCAGTCAGGCCTGGCTGACCATGTCTTGGATACAACCCACAGGATCTCATGGGAAAAAAGCCACCATGCTCCACCACAGCAAATTCAAAAGAGAAAGACTATTCTTAGAATCAGCAGCAGCTCTCAGGAATCAACCTTAACAAATGTGGCTGCATTAAGCTTCCTAAGATTTGGGAAACGCTTATCACCAGAGGTCCCACTTTACATTCCAGGCCACCTACAACCACCCTTAGATGGCGCTCCACCTAGAGAGGACTTTAGTGTCACCCACGTGGTTGGGGTTAGTATTGTTTGTTATTTGTTTTTATGTTACATTAGTTTTTTTGTAATCCCTGAAGATGTCTCATTGACTGAGACGAAATATAGGAAGAATTAAATTCCATTTTTAATCCTTTCTGAGTGCTGTATATAATCCATTAAGCCACCAACATGAAGTACCAGTAGTTTTGAGGCAGCATGGTGTGAGATAGAGGTGAATAGAATGAAATACTTGGTTGGATGTTGTTATAGACCAGGTAATGTGGATGGTAGTGACTATGAAATGTATAACCAAATTAGCCAAGCAAATCAGAAAAGAGATCATTATGGGCAATTTTAATTATGGCAATATAGACTGAAAGGATAAGATAGCAAGTGGAAGTAAAGAAAACGAGTTTCTTGAGTTTTTGAGGGACAACTACCTCAGACAGTATGTAACAGAGGGCACACAAAGATTGAGGGTCTTGGATTTCATCATCTTATCAGAGGATGTAATTATAAATGAGGTATCTAATCACCCACCAATTGGTGAGAGTGACCATGAGGTGATTACCTGGGTGGTTGCCAGCAGTGTGAGGACCTCTGTGAGAAAGGGGGTATATGTGGAACTACAAGGGGGGGGGGGTGATTATGAAGAGCTCAGGAGACAGCTTGCAGGCGTAGCATGGAATAAGAAGTTAGCTGAAAAAGAGATCAATGCAGCTTGGGTGATTTTCAAGAACTATCTAGTAGAAGCAATTTCTAAATGTATTCCAAGGGTCAGAAGGTTAAATAAAGTAGATGTGAAATGGACGAATAAAGAGATTAAGCATGCAATACTGAGAAAAAGGGCATTATGGAGGCAGCATAAGAGAAGTTGTGATAATCAATTCCATGAGGATTACAAAGACCAGGCAAGGTGGGTGACTTGGTTGGTAAGGGTAGCAAAAGTGAGATATGAACAGCAGTTAGCTAATGAAGCCAAAAAGAATCATAAGGAGTTCTTTCGATATGTAGCCAGCAAAAAAAAGAATGATTATGGAAGGATGACATCGATTGGATAAAATGGTATAAAGACAGCTATTGCAGAAGATGCAGTGAAGATACTTAATGAACAGTTCATAAAAGTATTTCAATCTTGTGAATGTGACATCTTGGAGAGATTGAGAGCAGTTGATGATGGGGAGGAGAGACTGACTGTAAGTGAGCAAGAGGTGTATGGGAAGTTGCGCAAACTAGATCATAATAAGGCTGTGAGACTTGATAATATATCACAGCATATTCTGAAGGAATGTGCCAGGGAGTTGACACCTGCCTTGACATATTTTTTTTAATATGAGTCTTACACTGGGTCAAGTTCCTAAGGAGTGGAAAGAGGGCAAGATTGTGAAGCTTCATAAGGGAGGTGATAAAACTCAAACATCAAATTATAGGCCTATCTGTGTGTATGGTGGTGGTTAAGTTGTTGGAGAAGCTTGTGAGAACTAGGATACAGAATTAGGTTGACAAAATTTTTATTATTATTATTATTATTCCTGATACCTCCAAGGAGTGCGAAGACTCATCGTGGGAGGACATCTACAACTGTCTCTACACCTAACCTCTACTACGAATCATCTCCATCAAATTCTTTGATGGACAGCATGGTTTTGCTAAAGGGAAGTCATGTTTTAGTAATCTACTTACTTATTACAATAAGGTGACAGCTTCCTTGGACAGAGGAGAGGGATGCACAGTAATATACTTAGATTTTGCAAAGGCTTTTGATAGATTACCACATGATAAGTTTGATAGTCAAACTAGAGCAGATGGGGTTGGATATTAGATTAGATTGGAGACTGGCTATCTGATAGGTATCAGCAAGTTGTGTATGGGGGGGAGCAATATCCAGGAAAAGGAAAGTCACTAGCAGTGTGCCTCAGGGGCCTGTTTTAGGGCCATTACTGTATAACTTGTATATTAATGATATTGGCAAAGATTTGGATATCTGCAATCTGCAAACAACTAAATATATATTCAGTTGTTTGCAGATAATGCAAAGTTGGGACGAACCATGAAGAGTTGAGATGTTGTGGCCCTACAAGAAGACTTGAATAAATTGAGTGATTGGGAATGGGGATGCGAGTTCAATGTTGCAAAATGTAAGGTTTTAAAATTTGGGAAACAAAGATGGAAAAGATTAGCTATACAGAAAGAATATCAAATCAAGAAGTTTTAAGACGAGTTGGGATGGAAAGAACCCTGTTAAAGAATATTATGCAAAGAAAGACTAGATTTGCAGGACATCTTCTGAGAGGTTCTTCGGGACACCTGACAAAAACTATATTACAAGGGAAAGTTGAGGGGAAGAGAAGACGTGGAAGACCAACTAGAGAGTGGTTTAATGACATCGTGGAATGGACTGGTTTAAGAATGATGGAAGCGACAGACAGAGAGAAATGGAGAAGAGCTGCTCATCTGCTGCAACCCTCTTGCTAGAGGATGCTACCAGATGAAGACGACGACGATGACGAAACAAAGATGGGATGCAGAATTTATACTTGGTGAGGATATACTGTTGGAGGTGGAGGAAATAAGAGATTGTGGGTGAAAGTGGATAAGGATCTGATATTTAGGGGACACATTGCCAAAATTGTGAAGACAGCACAAAGACTTCTGGGAATGATGCGGAGGACACTGACTTGTAGAAGTGGGGAGATTCTTGTTCCATTGTATAAAGCTTTGATTAGGCTACATATGGACTGCTATGCCCAGGTTTGGTCACCTGGTTTTCAGAAGGATGAAGAGATGTTGGAAAGGGTTCAGAGGCGACTGACTACGGTAGTTTCTGACCTCTAAAATATTGAATAAGAGGAAAGATTGAGAAGATGCAATTTACAGAGTCTGTGGATAGGAGGAAGAGGGGAGATATGATAGAGATAAGTTAGTAAGAGATTGTTATAGGATCAATGAAGAGGTTCTAGAGAAAACAGTGGGAGATCAGGGGAGAACCAGATATCATCCCTGGAAACTGTATAAAGAGGGTGTGAGCAGGGGAGTGAGAAGCAGGTTTTTTGCATGCAGAGTTGTGAATGATTGGAATGCCTTGCCTGAGAGTATGGTGTCTGCAGAGAATTTAAGCATGTTTAAAGTGCAGTATGATGAGCTGTGTGTATGTTAATAGGACCTCCTAGATGAGTCTTTGACTCTGTGGGGTCTTGGGTGATGATAATAATAATAAATAATGTTATAAAACACGAAAATCTACACTAATACACTATAAAACACTAATTTTCTATGGGAAAAACACAATAAAACAGACAAAAATCACCAATTTTACAAAAGTGCTAAATTCACTGACCTATTATAATATATATAAGAGGGTAGTCTTAAAAGTTCTCAGCCTAACAATGAAAAAACGAATTTATAATTTCAAAATAACGGTGAATCCAAGTCTCATCCATAGTAATAAATCGATGCACGAAATCAGTTTTATTCTTGTTAAAATGCTCCAAGCACTTGGGAAAGTTCCTTCCTTCCCAACCTACTATTCATATAATGTACTAATGTACTATAGGTTGATCAACCAACCTCTCATGTATGGGCCTAACACATTAAAAAAAAAAATTAAAAAAAATTGATATGAAACAATCCGTTTCACACAACTACTGTAATGAATTATACCATTATTTTTAAAGGTAATCTATAGGAAACTAAGGGACCACCTCAAATATAGGCATTGTTGAATTAATGACTAGATTTGTGACTGTACAGTTATCAGTTGTTCGGTAAAGTAACACCCTAGGCAAAAGAGGAAAGTTAAAATTTCATTTTCCTTTGTTTTAGTGTTACACGGTGATCAGCATTCATTTTCGAAATTATGGATTTTACAACCACGTTATAACTAACTCTTTTTATTATCCTGACGTTTTGATCTTCATATCAAGATCATCATCTGGAGCATTCTCTAGATACGCTTGTCACACGTCTTCCTTCTGGCAATCTTTCCTTCACGGTTTACCAAAAACTGACACATACTGGTCAATATATACACATAAAGTCATACCAACACAAAAACAAAATCATCAGTACTCTAAAAAACAGGGCACTGAAAATCTGCTCCAGTGAACAGGTACTGAAAGACGAACTTAAAGTGATCAGCAATACTTTCCAAAAAAATGGGTACAGCCAAAACACTATTAACAAAATTCTCTACAAGACCTCAATAAAAAACAAAGACAAACCGGACTACAACAAAACTATAACCATTCCCTACATTAAAGGAACATCAGACAAAATATACAGAGTACTACAAAAATACAACCTCAAAGCCACCTTTAAACCTCCTGCAAAATTAAAAAACTTACTCAACTCATCCATAGACCCACTCTCTCCAATAGCCCACCCAGGAGTACACCGTATTTATTGTACTTGCAACATACCATATATAGGAAAAACAGGATACACAATTCCTATCAGACAAAAAGAACATAAACGACACATTAAATATAATAATTATGGTGAAGCTGGCCTTTCGGATCATGCCCTGAATACCTTGCACAGAATTTACTGGAAAAGCACTAGCTGTCTACATCGCATTAAAATGTGGTATGAACGGAAATTTAAGGAAGCCTGTGAGATCATTATCAACCAGCCCAATCTGAACAATAATGATGGTCTAAAAACCCCAAACATATGGAAGGCATATATTCGATCCACGAACCCTTCCTCACCAAGAACTATAAATAGGACTGTAGAAAATCCAGTATCTTAAATAACAATTGTAATACTAAAAATAGGACATCGTTTCTGAAAGAAAACCATCTGTAAGAAAGAATGTTTAATCCTGTCATCATAAATAGAATTTAGCTTGATGTTATTTATATATTTTTTTTTCACTAGAGGTCATGCCAGTAGAATAACGTGATCAAATCATTGTTTCTCTAGCTTACAGTTAATAATGTAACTCAACTTGTCTTGTATATTTATGTATGTTCCAGATGATGATCTTGACATGAAGATTGAAACATCGGGATAATAAAAAAAATTAGTTATAACACAGTTGTAAAATCCATAATTTTAAAATTTCATTTCTCTGATGATAAAGAGGCAATATTTATCATGTGCTAATACCATTTAAAGATTAGAGTTATCTGTAGAATAAAAATCTTATTTTTCACAGAAATTTGTTTTCTTTGTTAAAAATAAGAGGAATGAGTTGTCAGAATCCCACTATAGCATGGTTCAAAGAATATTATTTAGAACTGCAGTAGTAGTAGATGTTGCAAAGATTTGGTATTGTGTATATTGTAAGGTTTGTCAAACAAATGAGGTATGCAATGTACTGTCATTTACAAAACTGTTCATTAACTTCTGTCAACTTGAGGAGGAAGTTATTATTATTATTATTATTATTATTTGAAACCTCCAGGGAGTCCAAGGACTCATTGAAGGAGAGCACGTGCACTACAACTCTCCACTACTCAATCCACCAACTGACCACAACTACACTACCGCTGACCACAACCACCACTAGTATTTCCACAGACACTCACAAACATCCATGCCCACGGTGGGATTCGAAACCACGGCGTTTTGGCTGATACGCTAACCACTTGGCCAACCAGGCCGGTGATATAAAGGGGGTAAAGTAAGTTAGAGAACAGCACTCTGTAATACTCTGTCATTAGTTCAAGGATAAAGATCTATCCATCACCACACATGATATACAACCAAAGCTGACATCCGAATACAATGTTCCAGAAAGAAAACCAAGTGCTTTATTTTTTCAAAACTCATCCATGGAATTTTGTCCAAAGGTTGTTGACAGAGCAAGAAGATCCTTGCTGATCAATGATAAAAGGCAAAGTCATCATCATTATCTATTAGTTGAGATGACTCTTGTTAATGCAGAAATTGGATTAAAATATTAAATTAAATTGAAAATATTTTAGAAATAACTGAATTAAGAGCAATTGAATCATTTCATAATAAAAGTTTGTCACCCTTCTTACACTGAATACAGACTGATTTCCATTTCATGCTGCAAGATCACTGGCAAAAAGATACAAAACAGATATTCAGATTTGGACTCCAAACCGATCAGAAAAAATCCATCATGGGCAAAATACACACGATCCTTTTGATCTATTTCTGACAAAAAAAAAATCTAAATGTTGAGGGAACATTTACTAAAAAGTATCAATGCAAGAGATGAAGGAAAATTAAAAAGCAAGAGACTGGCTTTTAATTTGAACAAAAATACATTTAGATGAAAGAAACCATAACTGCCATATGAAGATGATGTCTGTCATACTTTTTTTGTCATTTCAAAAGACAGAAAAGGAAGATGACAATTTCAATGAAAGTCAATTGAATTATGCTTGTTTCTACCTCTCCCTCCCCTTTTTTCTCCCTTCTTACAGCATTGAATGTCCATAACAATGAGAAATGTTGAATCAGATGATCAGAAAATAATAATCCACTTGACAAAATGAAATCATAATAATAATTCCATTTGGCATTCTTCTAACACAAATTGTGATGAGAAATGTGAGTGTTGCTCCATAGTATAGAAATCAACTAGATTGTGGTCTGAAGTGCCTGAAGGACAAACAACATCCACAATATGCTTAATTGAATGACAGAAGAATGTTATTTGCAAAGAGAATACAGGACTATCTTAAGTAGTGGTAATTATTTCTCACTAAAAGATAATGAATACAAGTGCGCAAGTGTTTTTAATTTTTTTTTCTTTTTTAACAGAATCCTTTTTTTAAAGGATTTCGTATTCCTGAAGTTCGAGCAGGCTCGCTAGGAGACCCCTGTTTAGGAGTGAGACAAGTCTGAACTGAGGAAGGAACAGCAAGGCTGTCTGCTCTTGTCAACCAGAATCTGGGTTTATAGAAGGCCTAGGATGCTGCTTTATAATCTAATCTAATAATTCTATGTGAGAAAACATAACATTTAACTCTATGAAATAATATAAAACATTTCTCTGTATTAAGTTTAAGGCTACTTTCCCTGAGGTAGCTTACTTGAGGATACAAATTAGACTACGATAGGTGCTTTATTACGGGTCGTACTGTTAAAAAGTTCCAGACCGGCAAAAAAAAAAAAAATAAAAAAATAAAAATAAAAATAAGCGATATGTTGCAAAGACGAACCATCACAGATAAAGAAAACTGCCGATAGGGTAAAATATTTGAAGCAATACCAATAATGGGATAGTTAAATTGTTATTACAATGAGGTTCATAAAATTTTGTATATAGATATCGAAAGTTCATGGTAAATCTTTAAAACGATTACATTCGAACAATCATCAAGAGAATCCAATTATAAACAGAAGAAAGAAACATTTTGAAATCGCCAAACTTTTGATTTTAAATACTTCAGTCAAGGTGCTGCATCGTTTTAAATAACTATCTCACCTTAATCGTTCAGACCGATCATGATCTAAATGTGAGCATTTCAATATCACATTTTTGGAAGAAGTCATAGTATCCACCCGGATGTTACGCACAATACAGTGACGTCGTTGATTATTTGTGAATCCAATGGGAGTGAAGTTTGGCGAAATGAATCTAAAAACTTAGACTTGGCTTTCAGATGTATTAATATTTCAGATGATAAATATCTATTTATTTCATATCTAAAGTAAACAGGCAATGTGTGCAACGTTGATAGCTTAAAAACATTTGGTAACTTCCTTTTAAGAAACCATAATAAACCTTAAATCACACTGCCATTACCGATTCACGTTTCACTAATTGTTAATAAAAAGACTCAGTTATTTTTCAAAGGGTCGTCGTTTTCTACTGTGTTATTATTATTATTATTATTATTATTATTATTATTATTATTATTATTATTATTATTATTATTCCTGACACTTCCAAGGAGTCCGAAGACTCATCGCGGGAGGACACCTACAACTGTCTCAACCACTACACCAAACCTCTACTGCGAATCATCTCCATCAATGCCATCTACCGCCCACCTCCACCACAACTAGTATTTTTTGTCTGTAAATTTCGTGTGTGCTGAATGGCCGATTTTTCTGTATGCGGGAGAAAAAATCCTGCTACCTCCGTATGAGATCGGCTAACTCACCTTCGATTGAAATCGTCCAGATAAAGATTCCTCCCGTCGCGACGAGAACTCATATCGTCATTAATGCATATCTTATTGTATGCAAAGATAAATAAATCATCTGAAGTGATTTATTGTCTAATGGGAAAATCCAGAGCTCCTTTATCCCCAACCAACTTTTCGAAAACAAACAGGCAGTTACTCTGCATCCTTCGTTGCAGTGAGTTCAGACCACCACTGAATCAAGATTTTTCACGAGAGAAAGAGAGACAGAACAAGGTAAACTGTCATCATCTCGGAATACCAAGTACTAACATTACTATTATTGACTACAATAGAGTAAATTGGATGACGTCTCTTTTTTAGATTATTATTTATTATTATTATTAAATTAGAGTATTATTATTATTACATCACACCTCCAGGTAGTCCAAAGACTCATCGAGGGAGGGCATCTACTCTACAACTATTCGTCTCACTCCTCCACCAACCTTCATCAGCTAACACTAATGCCATCTGCCGCTGACTACCACCACTAGTACTTTCACAGACAATTACAATATCCATGCCAACGGCCGGGTTAGTCGAGTTAGTCGATCTCTGGCACGGGCAAGCAGGTTTTTCCTCCCGGAAACTCGGGTTTTTCGTCCTGTAAACTCAAGAAAATCGACCGTAGAACCCACATTATTTCAGACATTAAAAATATATTGTGTTAGGGTTAGAGACCACGAGATGGCGGCACACACTCTTCACTGCGTACCGCTTAATTAGTGATAGCCTTGGGCCATCTGTCTCTGATTGGGTACCAGTGGAGATTGAACTGCCCACTCAGTCTCCAAAAGTTAGATAGGGCTAAATGGCCTCGCCTACTCCCGTATATACGGGAATAAAAAGGCGTTAGCTGATTTTTTTTTTTTTTTTAGATGCCAACGGCGGGATTCGAACCCGCAGCCTTTTGATGTTTCAGATGCTGGGTTAAAGATCCAAATTTCCTGAAAAGGAAACAAAAACTACTTTCAAAGCCAAACATCAGCTAATTCGGAAAACGCTGGAAAATGGACCTCCAATTCACTGCCACTCCAAATAACAACAATCATTTACATGACTATTTGAATAGCACTGAATCGAGCACCTTTCCATTCCATTCGACTTAAAATTGGCGTAAAAAATCCACAGAGGCTAGCAAAAGAGATGGGGGGTATACACTCTTTCTTTCTACAAGTTGAAAGAAAACTGGGATCAGCTGAACTCTAAATGAATTTGACAAATTATTATTTCGAACGTATTGAAAATTAAAATTTCTACGATATGACAAAAGACGACCTATCCGACAATAATCTATCAAAATTTTGGAAGGAAAAAAAATTGAAAAAAAAAAAAGGGGGGGGGGAGTTAAAATAAGAATGGTAGATGGATTTGTTTTACTTTTTTTAGATATTTTTTCTATATACTCTACTTAGATGCATTAGACAATTTATTTTACACTGATTTCCAGAAATTAAGGAACAAAAAGAAAAATCACGACAACTCCAAAAATGTACGATGAAATTTCATACAATTTGGTGTAAATCAGTAAACAGTATCATATGAGATCTGAGATAAACATGCACACTTATTATTAATAAAAAATAAATAAGCTAACTCCTTTTATGGAGCCTGTGTAGCTCAGCGGATGTGGCGTTTGCACACCGCCGCGCTTGGCCGCACGAAGGAAGACTTGGTTTCGAGTCTAGTCGGCGACTAGAGGAAATTTTTCTAAGCCTTTTTTCGACCGGTTCCCGAGTTAGTCGATCTCTGGCACGGGCAAGCAGGTTTTCCTCCCGGAAACTCGGGTTTTTCGTCCTGTAAACTCAAGAAAATCGACCGTAGAACCCACATTATTTCAGACATTAAATATATTGTATTAGGGTTAGGGACCACGAGATGGCGGCACATTTGAGCCGTCTCTCTTCACTGCGTACCGCTTAATTAGTGATAGCCTTGGGCCATCTGTCTCTGATTGGGTACCAGTGGAGATTGAACTGCCCACTCAGTCTCCAAAAGTTAGATAGGGCTAAATGGCCTCGCCTACTCCCGTATATACGGGAATAAAAAGGCGTTAGTTGATTTTTTTTTTTAACTCCTTTTATTCCCTTATAGGGAAGTGGACTATGAGTTGAAACTCCACCTAGCTTTTGGAGACTGAGTGGGCAGTTCAATCTCCACCAGTCAGAGATAGCTGGATCATGCCTATCACTAATTATAGGCGCACCGATGAAGAGACAGCAAACAAGTGCTGCCATCTCTTGGACCTAACAGGATATGTTATTGTCTCAAATAATATGGGTTCTAGTCGATTTTCTTGAGTTTACGGGATGGAAAACCTAAGTTTCTGTGCGACAAAACCCTCTTGCCAATGCCAGAGATAGATTAACTCGGAAACCGGTCGAAGAAAGTCGGCGACTAGACTCGAACTTATAAGTCTATCTTCGTGCGACCAAGTAAAGAGATGCAAACACCACTTCCACTGAGCTACATGGGCTCCCTCCTCCTCCTCCTTCTTCTTCTTCTTATTATTATTATTAAGAGAGGAAGACCTCCAGGTAGTCAGAAACATATCGAGGGAGGCCATACTATTCGCACCAGCTGTCATATCAATTCATATGAAGAACTTCTTGCACACACACACACACATTAAAGGCAATCCATTCGAATCATGCACCAATCTATTATAAAAAATCAGCCCTCACCCCCTTTTTCACAGCATTCCTTGCAAACATTCTCGTGCAAGACAGTCGCTAGATTCGATCTCGTCCTGGGGAAAACAATTAAATATCGCCCCTGATGGATTATAAGAAAATCACCAATTGCTAGTTTGTTTTTATTACAAGAGAAACAGTAATGCAAAACAATTACATAATAATATTAATTAAATGTTTGCTCTACGGGGATATCACACAATAAAACTGTTTATAAGTTCTAAATTTAAATTATAATCTATATCCGGCTCTATCGATATAGTTGCTAGGCCAACAAATCTTTCTTGGGTCATTGCTGTTCGCAAATAATTCTTAATCAGTTTAAGCTTGGAAAAAAATTTTTCACGCTTGTTACGCTAACAGGAATTGTTAACAATATCCTTTGGGCGGTTGGGATAAATTTCTACAAGATTTTGGTTATTATATAATAAAATTTGGTGAAGACTACTTTTCTCTTCTATTATTTTTGAGAGAATTTTTAATTCTTCATATAAATCTATTGCATCGACATCAGATAAGTTTTTACAATGTTCCATGACATTGTTCTCATGTCTTTTCAATCCTTCTTCGTAATCAGTATTCGACAATCCTGATATCATTCTGGCACTCTCCTTTGCATTGTCTCCACTGATCAGAATCACTACAGAAACCAGGAGTCCAGACATGTGCGCAATAGTCCAATTGAGGTCTTATCAAGACCTTGTAAAGAGGCAAAATGGCCATTTACAGTGCAATGCTTTGTATTTGCGAGTTGTGTTTGCAATCTTTGCAATATAACCCTTGAACATCAATTTCCTGTCGAATAAAACTCTAAGATCCCTATATTGATCCGTTTCTTCTCACCAATATAATACGATATTGGATATCTAATCCCATAAAATTGCGTGACCTTACTTTTATTAACATTGAATTGACAACTCTTTTAACATGCTACAATTCCAGGTTATTCAAATCATTCGCAAGTAAGCACTTCTAATTACACTACCCTGAATCAACAGGAAATAGCTATATATCGCATGTCAAATCCTTCCAAATGTCATTAATGTACAGAGATTGAATAACAATGGGCCTATAACTAATCGTTCAGACACACCACCGGTTACCTAGAATCTTTCAGATTCCCATCCCCATATACGAATTTTTTATGTCTGCCAGTCAGTCGTTCTCTTATCCATGTCTTACAAACCAACCAATCCAATATAATCCCATATTCTCCAATTTATGCAACAGTTTTCCATGTTGCCGTCTGTCAAATGCTTTTTCAAAATCCAAAATTATCATGATGTATCAATTCCCTTTGTCTCTCTCACTCGTAAAATTATTACAGAATGTGAGCAAGTTACTAAAACATGACCTCTTAGTAAACGCACTGTTCGTTGCAAAGTAGAGACTCTCTGTCAACCTACTACTAAATAAAAGCCTAAAAAACTTTCCAAAATCTTCACAACCACTCCTGATATACTCATTGGTCGATAGTTCCATACATTGGTCCAACTACCTTGTGCAATGGGATCATCATACATTCCATCGTCTACTGAGGAATCTTTCCTGTTCTGAGATCGTAAATATATAACCTGGTTAAAGAAATATCCAGTTCAGCTGAAGATACTCTTAGCACACCTGCTGATATACAATTAGTTCCTACTGCAGAATTCTTATAACAACCAGTGCCGTCTTAACAAGTTTCAGAGCCCTTAGGGCTAAACAAAGTTGGCACCTTAATCACATTGGATTGAGCAATAATTGAATAATACATATAATTAATTAAATAACTTTCATTGCATAAAAATAATTATTTTAATATATATAGACATTGCACATTTTTATTTAATTCGAAAATATTTATAATACTGTTCGCTAAAAATTAAACATACTCGTTAAAGATACCAAGCTATTTTATATGTACAGTATATAAATATAAACTTGGTTTTAATCTATTTCCCAAGTAATCAAACAAACAAGTAAGTCAAGTTTGCGCCTGCAAGTAGTGAAAGTCTGGGAGACCTTGTACGTAGTGCAAGTCTTAGGCAACTCGTGGTAAAGGTGATTAAGTTCTGATCACTATTCTTACAGGCGCAAACTTGACTTACTTGTCTGTTTACTTACTTGGGAAATAGATTAAAACCAACTTCATATTTATATACATATAAAATAGCTTGGTATCTTTAACGTATATTATATCCAAGGCAAAAAAAAATTTTCTACATTAAAGATACTCGATTCATAAGCGCCCTTGGATTAATGGCACCCCTAGGTTATAGTCCATTTAGCCCAATGGATAAGGAAGCCCTGGCAACAACTCTAGCACTTCCTCCGCATACACATAAGTGCATTCATACGGTAAAGAGTTAGCAACCAGTTCAATGTTGCATATACAAGGTTGATAGCTTTTTGCAAAATAACTGCTCATTAGTTGAACAATTTCTTCTGCATCAGTCACCTGCATACCGTATGCATTCAGTAGAGTTATTCTTTCAATTTCATTCTTTGTTTTACTTGCCGAAAACGATAGAATTCTTTTGGGTTGTGTTTAATTTGCAGAGCCAGTTCCTTTTCATAGCAGACTTATCTTTCCGTACAACACTTATGATTCCTCTGGTCTGCTGCTTATAACTGTAACAACTGACATCTTCCTTATGCACACGGTATTCCTTCCACATTATCTCTTTCTTACGAAATTTTTTCCTTAATTAGATCATACATCCATTCACTCCCAACCTAATTATTCCTCGTATTGTAGGAACACATTTTATATATACTGAATAATTTAAGTATTTTTTAAACACTTTCCAGGCCCTGTCGATATCCTTCCCATCCGACAAATGATACGATTCCACAGAACCTGGCATTTTTCACAGGTTGTCATTAATTCCTGCTATGCAACATTTTCTGATGGAACATTCATAAAATTAGCGAATTCTTAAAAGAGCATGGCATGATCACTGTTCAATCACAGGCGGAATAATTACGTCCTTATATGGTTGGTTGTTTGATTTACAGTATTTGGCACAAAAACTACAAAGGTCATATTGTGCCATACTAAAGGTTTCAACTATACATGAACAGTTACAGAAAATTGTAAACAATATGTCTGTACAAAAATCTAGTTCCACAAAGCAGCATCTACATATAAACAGAACTGCTGCAGAGGGCATAGGTCAGAGGTTATTACGGTAGTACAAAAATAGTTAACAATATAAATTAATACACAAAACAACCAACACCAAGCCAAGGAATGCAGTATCTGCATATACGTAAAATTAGAACAGATGCTGCTTTGTGGAACTAGATTTTTGTACAGACATATTGTTTACAATTTTCTGTAACTGTTATTATTATACAATATTCATGGATGAAAATAAAATTTAGCAATGCAGTATAAACAGAATTTAGCAATACATATAAACAGAATTACTAGAAGGTACACAAATAGACCAAGTGTCCTACAGCATACATGATTAGTCAAAAAATAAAATAGTAAACGAAATGCACACACAATATTTAAGTTAAACAATTCAGTATCAACATATAAACAAAATTATTGCAGGTTTCAGCAGTACATAAATAGGTAACAGTACAGGTTAACATATACATATACAAAACAAGACAAGGAAAGCAGTATCTACATATCGTAAGATTACAACAAATGTTATTATACTAATACATAAAGTGTCAGAAAGGAATTATTATACAGCATATATGTATAAAAATTAAGTTTAGCTCACTGATGCCTGCAATATGACATACCTATATATTAACCAAGGCAACAAATTCTACTCCTTTGTTCCGGACTTTCTACCATTCGTCTAAAAACATAATAAGTTATCTGCAGGTTTTTTTTGCATACTCTTGTATGTAGTATTTGTACTTTTTGCATACTATATAATGCAGAACATAGTTCCACAACTTCCAGATCTCTGTTCTTATCTAGTTCCTTAGTTATGCAGATTTCTTTAGTCATGCTTCATCAGACCAACTGCTCGCATCCATTCCTTCTACACAGTCTACACATCGCATCATTTGCCATCATAGTCCTTTTTCGTAATTCATTTCCATGAATGTGATCTTCGTTATTCATTTCCATCATATCTATGTAATATACTAATGATTTTTACTTTCTCACTCATCACATTCTTCCAACATAATGTTAAAGGTTGGTCGATTGGTGGAGCCTCTGCTACTAATGGCTCAGTTATTATTATTATTATTATTATTATTATTATTATCTGACACCTCCAGGGAGTCCAAAGACTCATCGAGGGAGAGTGTGCCCACAGCATCGAACGATTGGTCTCCTTCCAACTACTAACCGCGCTCAAACTTACTTAACTGAGCCATTAGTAGCAGAGGCTCTACCAATCGACCAACCTTTTAAGTTTGAGCGTGTATAGTAGTTGGAAGGGGATCAATCGTTCGATGCTGTTGGTACACTCTCCCTCGATGAGTCTTTGGACTCCCTGGAGGTGTCAAATAATAATAATAATAATGTTAAATATATAGATTAATAAAGAAACAAATGGGTGCATGAAGAGAATGGTTAAAAACAAGAGATCATGTCGTGATTGTGAAAGTGCCTGAAAAAAGTATATTCTCACCTATCACAGTAGTGAAGCACTCACAACGATTTTCATATTTTGTAATATTGTCCAGGAATTGAATTTGTAATAAAAACTATTTCTCGTATAAAGCACTCCTAAGTACCTAAAGGCTGGAGAAAGCGGGACGAGAACAACAATTAGATGTATGATACTCTGTTATTAAACATATTCGTCCACGAACTTCGCTCGATGAGTTCGAGCATTGTCACATTGTACGATCAACATCTCCTCTAACTAACCCTATACGGGTGGTTTAAAGGAAGACCAAGAGTCAGAGCACTATGTGTATAAGTTGCAGAATTCATGCTTCATCATCTAGGATGCACAGTGGTCAGTGCATCCACCCGACGAGATGCAGCCCCAAAACATTCATGCTCCCTCAACGATAAATGTCCGTTTCAAGGATATTAGATGCGGAGATAAGTCTCGAGGGGTTCTGTCGGCAAAGCGGGTTCCAGTCGTGCTGATCAGAAAAGAACCAGGGATACATTATCACCCATCCAATATCATTGAAATGGATACTTATGGTAGAGGTCATGTGATGGTTTGAGGAAGCATCTCATGCTTCTCACCTCATCGGATGAATGTATCGACTAATATGTGCTTCCTAGCAGAACTATGATTGCTGTAACTTATAATCATGGGGTTCTGAATCCTCATTCTTGAATGTATTTGATTGCGATAGAGGAGACATTTATCTTACAAGATGATAATTCTCGTGTTCACCAAGAGATGCTCGTGGAAGAATGTTTACAAAAAGAGCCTATATTGTACATGTGGACTGCCCAACGAGGCGTCATGATCTTAATCAAATAAAAAAATTAACAGTCTATATTTCTACCCACTGAGTATGAAGGCCTCCCCCATTGCGGGAGGTTTGGATCTACTACTGCTATAGTGACCCAGTCCATATTGGGAGAGGGGTCAATCACAAACATCCGGATGGGTGGCTAAGTGCTCAGAAAAACAGCAAACAGTTCGAAGAATAAATACTCCTAAGTGCCTTTCTTCCTACCTATTCTTAAATGTTTTGTTCTCTCTTATAACTACTCTAAATATAAATATAATATCCAATAGGAATATATAAATAGTTCAAGGCATGTGTAGCTCGGTGGAAGTGGTGCTTGCATCCTCTGTACTAGGCCGCACGAAGATAGACTTATAAGTTCGAGTCTGGTCGCCGACTGGAGGAACTTTTTCCAAGCCTTTCTTCGACCCGTTCCCAAGTTAGTCAAAATCTGGCAAGCAAGTGGGATTTTTCTACCAAAAAGTGGAGATTTTCATCCCATAAACTCAAGAAAATGGACTGTAGAACCCACATTATTTCAGCCAGTAACATAACTTGTTAGAGTTAGGTACCAAGAGATGCCAGTACTTATTTTCCAGTCTCTTCATTGAAGGCTCCCTATAATTAGTGATCGACATAGGCCAGCTATCTCTGTTTGGTTACCGGTGGAGATTGAACTGCGCACTCAGTGTCCAAAAGCTAAATGGGGTTTAAAGGCCTCGCCTACTCCCTATAAAGGAATAAAAAGCAGCTTATTATTATTATATTATTATAAGTAGTTAACTAGCCCAGTGGAAGTGGTGTTTGCACTTGGCAACACTAGATTGTGAAAAAAGAGCGTCATGAGTCACATTGTAGTCGTCTAGAGGAATTTTTTCTAAGCCTTATTTCGATGAGTTAGTTTAGTCCTCTGAGAAAGCAACTTATCAGATGAGGTTTAAGTGCTCTGACGTTAAAAATATTGTGTTAGGGTTATTTACGACGACATGGCAACCAGCACTTGCTAGCCGTTTCATCAAATCGTGTCGCTTAAATTAGGAGATACCCTTGGGAGAGCTATCTTTACTGGCTATCAATAGAGATTGGGCGTTCCACTAGGTCTTTAAAAGTGAAAACGGCTAAAACAATCTCGTTTGCTGCCTATAAGGGAAAATACGCATTAGCGGATTTCGACTTGATAACTATAAATATTAGTTGGAAATAACTCTTCTCCCTAAATATTCTTAAACCTGTTGCCCTTTCTCTCTAACCGCTCTATTCCTGTTTTGGGAAATTAATATTCCATCTACACAGCCTGTAATATCTAAGTAATAAAGTGGAGATTGAACTGCCCACTCAGTCTCCAAAAGTTACATAGGGCTTAAAAACAGCCTTGCCTACTCCCTATACGGGAACAAAAAGCGTTAGCTGATTTTAAAAAAAGAGAGCCTGTGTAGCTCAGTAGAAGTGGCATTTGCACTCTACTGCGCTTGACCGCACGATTGAAGGCGTTCGAATCTAGTCGCCGACTAGAGGAACTTTTTGTAAGCCTTTTCTCGACCGGTTCCACAGTTAGTCGATCTCTGGCACGGACTAGCAGGTTTTTCCTCCCGGAAGCTAAAAATCGGCCGTCGAACACACACTATTTTCAGACATTAAATATGTGTTAGGGACCACCAGATGGCGGCACTTACTAGCCGCCCTCTTCACTGTGTGCCGATTAATTAGTGACAGCCATCTCTGATTGGCTACCAGTGGAGATTGAACTGCCCACTAAGTCTCCAAAAGTTAGATAGGGCTCAAAAACGGCCTCGCTTATTCCCTATACTGGAACAAAAAGGCGTTAGCTGATTTTTTTAAAGAATATTAAAAATTTATTACGTAATAAAAATATTTCGGAAATCTAAACAAAATCGAATTAAATAATACATAAAGTGTTTTTTGTTTTAAATTTGTTTTCAATATATGAATATCATCACAATAGGATTTTTAATTTTCTTGAGAAGAATTTTCCCGCGATTAATTTTCTGTGAATCTGATGAATGTTTTGCCAGTCGCTGAAAAGCAGTGTGATATGAGATGAGAAGAAATACCCCAAAACATTGTAAATGTTTAATTTAATTCAGTAACAAATGGGTACATGGAAATAAGAGACAAAATGTGATTGTCAAAGTGCCTCAATAAGGAATCTGTTCAGCTTCATGGAAAATTTTTTACTGAATTAATCAGTTACAATTTTTGTGGGTACTTCTTTCACACATATCACACTGCTTTTCACCGAACTGCAAAAAACATTCATCCATATGTGTGGTTATAATAATAGGGCGCGTTGATAGTAGTACTGCATTTAAAGAGCACTGAAAGATAAGTTTAGTTTTTTAAAAGATAGCGTTTTTAGTGCTAAAATTGTGCTAGAATTAGAATATATTCTAAGGTTAATTAGTTTAGCTTAAAAAGTTTGTTTTAAATAGTTAATTTAGTATTTTGATAAGACACTAGCACATGGTACCAAAGCGAAGACAGGCAATGACGTCCAAAACGCCGCATTTGTTTGAAGAATTTAACCAAAGGGAATTCGTCCAATGTAAGGTCTGTAGAATGTATTATTTGCCGAGAGTGGCTGGAGTTTGGTTTGAGAGTGATAATAGTGGGAAAGTGTCATGAAAGCGAGGATCTGAAGTGTGTCTCAGGTCTTGAGATTGACGTAGTGGATGAAATTCAGAATGATAGAAAATTGTGATGTAACGCCAGATAGCATAGGGAATGAGTTTAAAAGTGAGAGAATGATTTGATTGATAAAAAAAAAAAAAAAAAAAATGAAGAGTTATCTGCAATGAGAGATAGCTGTTGTGCGGAGTGATACATAGGGCGAAGCGGGAGCTGGAGCGATTATAAAAATGTATTCTGAGTGGATCAGCTAACAAAAAGAAGCAAGTGCGTGATAAGATAAATGAAAACATGATCGGGAGTGAAAGAAAAATTAAGGAGCGACTGTTATATGGTGATTCAGTAGTAAAAGGTGTAATAGATGAGAGTTTGACAAAATCGTGCTTTACGGGTGCGAAAATTAATAATGTAAGTGAGGCTATTAGAGCACAGAAGCATAAAGTGAAAGAAATGAGATGACTAGTGATTGAGACTTTTCATATGGTCGGGAATATTATTTTAGGCTGTACCTGATTGAATTTTATTTTATATAAGGTTTATCGAGAAACTCACTTTGCACTGGAGCTAATAGTTTGAAACCTACTGTCTCCCCTGCTGGATGAAAAAAAAAAATGCACGTCTGGTGGCTGTGAAGGCCCGACCCGAAACGAGGACCAGTGGTGGATGTATGGTATTTTAGGGAGGTGGTTTTCACTCTGTGGCCAAGTGAGTTCTTCACACTCCTTTTCCCATTTATTAGGGTGCTATAAATTGTTATTTCGCGCGTTTTTCCAACGCTTGGTTTTTCTGGCAGTCTTTTACGGTTGCGGGATTCTCTTTGCAGGTAGACCACTGATTGGGACTACAGGATATCTATCCAGACTCAAGGACCCACGACCTTAAGCAGTGATTTTGCACCTTGTTCTATCGGTATGAATGAGATTGACGCTGACGCCCTGGCAGAGTCACTGGATAGAGGACTAGCCATAAATATACTAAAAAAGATCCTCAAAAAATTTGAACTTAAACTGTACTGTATACTGGCATCGGAGGTCGGGGTATCTCTGATACAATTTACTGTCAAATATCACATACCTTTACATAACATGTGTTAAACCAAACTGACAAAAAACAGTGTGGAACATCACTTGTAACATATGAATGCACAGCTACTCATGACCTCCAAGCTATACACTGAATTGTGTAAGAATATTTATATTAAACATTTTGCATGTATCTGTCAGATCAGCTGCGAGGTCCGCAGCGTTAATCAAAACTCTTGCCGATAATATCAAGGGATTGCCGCAATTAATTTCGCCGCGTTACGCAGATATCGGTTAATTAATCCTCGATGTTACCGCGTAAATCACATATAATACTCAATGTTGAAAATAACAATTCGTCCATGATCGATTACTGTATTAATAATTCGTTTTATATGGTACTCTTTCAGGAAAGATAAAAAATGAATGCAAAATGTTTAATAAATACTTGTACCTACATTATTTACTGCATTTTTTTTTAAATTAAAAGAAGTTATCAAGAGTCGTTTGAACAGTTTTAGTTTTTACCTTATCGGCATAAATTCTACGATAACAAGCAAAATGATTCTCCACACCTCGGCAAGCAAGCAATAAAACATAAAGAAAAAATACTGCAAATATACTACATGATGGTAGAGGGTAAGTGGATATTGAATTCAACATTATTTCATAGCCGAATACATACATACAAACTAAAAATTTCGGCAGATGCAAGCATAAGCAACCTTATGGGCAACTCGTAGTAAAGGTGGAGTAAGCTCCACATCACTTTCCTTAGTATTTTCCATAATGTAAAGCACATCTCCTAGAGGACATGTATGATATATAAGCCTGTGGCTCTCAATTTCAGTAATACATGATAGTTTATTTATTTTCAGTTACAATCTAGACATTATTGAACAAAGAATAAAAAAAAAAAAAAAAAACCACTAAACCATACTATACTGACATGGGAGGTCATGGAATCTCTCAGATACAATTTACTGTCAAATATCACAAACCTTTACATAACGTGTTAAACCAAACTGACAACAAAAGACAGTGCGGAAATGCACAGCTACTCATGACCTCCAAGCTATACACTGAATTGTGTAAGAATATTTATATTAAACATTTTGCATGTATCTGTCAGATCAGCTGCGAGCACCGCAGGGTTAGAGGCGTGTTAATCAAAACTCTTGCCGTGTATATCAAGGGATTGCCGCAATTAATTTCGTCGCGTTAAGCAAGGGATACTTGTATATTGATTAATTTTGTTCTGATTTGATCATATGCTTTCTCACAATCTAGGAAAGCCATATATGTGAGCAGGTTAAATTCTATTCTTTTTTCTATAATTTGAGTGTAAATGTGGGATCGGTGCAGGATCTTCCTTTCCTAAAACCGCACTGTTCTCCAATAATTTCATCAGCCCATGGTGTTAATTTACTTTTAATTATATCTAGATATATTTTACAGCATGTATTTATTTAATAAGGATATTCCTCTGTAGTTTCCACAAACTTTTTTCTTTTTTGAATGTTTATGACTATTGCTGTATTGCATTCTTGTGGGATGTTTCCGTCCTCCCATATTTTGTTTAGAAATTTAATTAATCGTAACTGAAATGGTTTAGAGCTGTATTTGTATAGTTCTGAATTTATTCCATCTTCTCCTGTAGCTTTTCTATTTTTTAGTTTTTCCAATATTTTCTTTGGATCATTGAGCTGTATTGATTCTTCATTTTTTTTCTTGATATATTGTTTTATTTCAATTTGATTATTGTTTAGAAGCTGGGTGTAGTGATTGGTCCACTCTTTGTGTGTGTGTGTGTGTGTGTATATATATATATATATATATATATATATATATATATATATATATATATATACACAGTACAGTTGACAGGGTGTAGCATAAAGGCAGCCTGCCTCATGGCGCGGCTTAATAAGGGCACTCATACAGCCATATTACGGTATGCAGTCGCTACGTAGCAAGTGTGGAAAGAAATTTTTCCAAGCTTAAACTGATTAAAAATTATTTGCAAACAGCAATGACCGAAGAAAGATTGGTCTAGCAACTATATCGATAGAGGCAGACATACTTATAATTTAAATTTAGAAGAGCTTATAAAGTTTTATTGTGCGATATCCCTGTAGATATATTAACAATATGTATAGCTAGTTGATCTGGGGTGATTCTTGGGTTGTTCTTTAATCAAAGGAGCACTACCACCTAGTTTCCTAAGAAGGCTCCAAGTTTTACGGCTGGAGTGAGTAAAGTCTATACCTTCAACTGTTACCCATTTTTTCCTTCGGGATATATCCAAGTTTTCTAGAAGTTCGTCGGCTGTTTTTGGGTCATTGTTAATCTGATATTCATTATAAAGTAATTCACATTCTTCGCTCCAACCATGTATATAGTTATGTCTAATACCTCTAGGAATACTTTTCTTGGCAGCAAGCAGGACTACACCTATAAATCGATGAAAATTACTACTTATTGGAGATATCCAGCGAATACATTTGTCAAGTTCATTTGCGTATTTATTCCAGTCAGCCTTTTTTAAATTCCAGCATGGGATAGGCTTTGATCTTACAAATGGAATGGAAATGCCAATGTCAATTAATACCGGTCTATGTTGACTATGAGGAAAGTCATAGTCAACATAAACTAAGACCCTTCTCAGATTTTGCATAGGGTGACATGAATTATTTTTGCTCACAAGACATAAATCAGGGTTATAGTCTCTTTTCCAGGCCGCAGATCTAAAAGTGCCTTTGTCTTTGGCATCAAAGACTAAGTGAAGATTATTTAGTTCGATCCAATCAACAAGTTTTTCGCCACATTCGTTGTTTCGAGCATAATTCCACTGTTCATGGTGACTATTAAAGTCCCCATTATAGACTGCGGGATGTTCAGCAATAGGAATAATTTTTTCCGGCCAAGGTGATCCAGGTGGCTTATAAATATTCGTAATTGTAATATCTTGAACTTTTATCACTACTGTATGTATGTTTTCTACAATATTTTGAGAGAGAAGAAAAACTTCTTTAAGACGATTTTGCACATATGTTGTTATTCCATATACTTCATGATAAGTTGCACCAATAGCAGTGTAACCTGGAATGCGACCTCTTTTAAGGAGCTGTTCAGGATCAGCAGCATGTCTTTCTGGGACAGCAATCACATCAACATTGTTGGTTAATAATAATTTCGATAAATAATCGCATTTGGCTTTCCTAATAGATTCAATATTTAATTGACAAATACATAGTGTAGGGCCAATGTTTCTAAATTCTGGAAGTCACTATATTCAATAAATTTAGTAGACATCATGAAATTGGCCAGGAGATCCTTAGGATGGACTGGCTGCCTATTGCTGTTGCTCATTTAGCACCACCCAGGGCACGTATAGCTTTAGGATCACTATGGACCGGAGCAATTTTGTCCCCGGAATTACTACGTAAGAAAGACTGTCATCGGAACCAAATAAATAGCAGTGTGCTATGTCGAGACAAGGCTTTTGGTTTTTCCATTCCTGGGAGTTTGAATACATTCCAGAGTGAAGTTCCATTCATGGACAAGGAAGTCACGTGGAGTTCCGACGGGAGAGTTCGGACTCATGACAGTATCAAAGTCACCGTAAGCTGAGGAGTTCTGCAGAAAGTACAATGTTCGGTAACGGCAACTGAGCTTCGATTGAGATAACGATTCATCGTTATCTCAATCGAAGACCTTCATTCAAGAAGTAAAGGCCAGGAAAACAATGCAGCTAAAGCAAGTCATATTAGGAGGAACCAGATGCCGAATGTCCAAGCTGTAGGAATTAATTTGTCTGCTGATAACAAGGAAGAAGTCTTGCAATTTTCGAAAGGGATGTCCTAGTGCAGTGATGAGGTCTAATGGGAATAAGAGATAATCGCTCGAATCAACCTGAGAGGACCAGACTTCATGAAAAGTAAAACTTTCCATTATTTAATCAGAAATCAACTTAGATTGTGACGATGGTTTGAATTGATGAAATTGATTTAAAGTTAATGTTGCAATACTTTAGGCCTTGAGCTAATATCTGAATTAATTAATTCTATATAAGACAAAACCTAGCTCAAATTATTGTGAAACTGCTTGAGTTTATTAATGTAGAAATTCCTTAAGCATGTTTTTATTATATGTTGACGATCGGAATGTATGTACAGTTAACGGGGGGGGATTAAAAATTATAGACACGGTCCTAAATAGAAATGTTCAGATGGTTGTGAGATATGATTGGATAACTTTAGAGAGTTGTTAGAGCTTATTTACAAAAATCAAGTGAATTTTATATCTGTAAATTGTGTATCTTTACTTAGTGATAAATAAACTGTTTTATTGTCAAAATAACTTGCCTGATCTCTAAGTCCAATGCACTACGCATAAAATCGAACCAATGTGTCTTGAAGTAGATATTGCCACGACTGCAAAGTAAGAATTATATACAGGTAACTTGGTGTATAGATTAGTTGGAGAGAGAGGCGCGGTTTATCATACTGGATGTTTTATTCTACGGAGGGAGATATTTCTCTTATCCTACTATTTTGGTGGTGCAGCAGACTCACAAACAAATTTTCCAAAATTTAAAATTAGAATATAACACCAGTAAATTAGACAAAGAATTTGACTCAGCCCAAAGCACTTTCTTTGTTCTTGATGTCTTGCACACGTGATCCTTACTATTTGCGGTCATAAGATAGAAGTAACTTAGTTTACGATAAAGCAAAAAGGAAGTTCAATTGGTAATCATACTAGACAAATTAAGGTATAGATATTAAACAAAATTAAAGTGATAGAACAAACACACCACATAATTTACACTTACTCACACATAAGCTATCACATGCTTTTGACAGATTGCTTCATGACTACCTTTTTCTTCCAACACCTTTGCGATGACTGAAAATATACAGGACCCAGTCTATAATTGGAAACTTCTATCCTGGCACTAAAACTTAATCTGCATAATATGTGGGAATCTCTAAACAGATCCTAGAGCACCAAGGTCTCAACTATTCCAACAATCACTTGCAAGCAAGAAGTAGAAACTCTCACTACAGCAAAGACCATTATAATACTCTAACTATAACAAAGTTCAGTGGGATTATTATAAATTTCTTAAAAGTCTCTAATCAAATTCGCGTAGATACAATGTTGGAAATTTACTATAGCAAACTATCCACTACAATCAATTTTGCACGAAGTCTCCTTGAGTTTGCTATAGTGAGAATCACCTGTATATCATACAAGAGAAGTCCCTCTATATTTTGGTACATCTGGTTAATTTTTTTTCATTAAATGAGGAAAACAACTAGTTTTATACGTGCTAACCTCCCAAAGATTTCAGCAATTAGATATGTATATTAAGTGATATTAACTCGTGGCTATTATTAATCAAATTTAGCTGTTTTCAGGACTGTACTTAAGCATAGGTGCACGAGGCTTCAGCTGGGGCCTGGAAAAATTAGGGTCAATTTAAGGGCCCCAGAGCACTTTAGACCCCAGGCCCCGCTTCCCTCGGGAAAAGTATAAGTATGGCCCTGGCAGTTTTAAAATCTGAATTTCAATAAACTTTCTTATATTATGCATTCATAAGATTCACCACTTTAGGAATTGAGAGTATGATCTGTATTTAATAGTTCCCTGCTCTGAATGCTAGTTATATGAATATAGTCTGCTTTACTGTTCATCATAATGTTGCTATTAAGTAAAGCCTGGATTTTTTTAAAAATTTTCTACTACAATTACTAATTCAGCAGATTTAATAAAGAATCTTCATAATAATTACAAATGATGATGTGTGTGTGTCAAGTAAAAATCAATTTAATTCTGATTTCTAAACACCTATTGTTCTTGTACCATGGCATGATATTGTAAAAGCGATGATATTCTCCTGTTAGTCCTGATAGTCCGTCCCTGTGTACTGAATGTCAAGTTCAATATACAGGAGGGAAGTCATGGAATTTGTGACTCAGCTGTTGCTGAGTCACAAATTCCATGACTTGCAGGACTAAATTTCTACATTTTCCTAAGACATTGATAACCAGCAACTGCAGCTATCAAAGTGTACAAAGCCTTCACAGTTAAGTTGACTTTGATCAAGTTCTTTGACTGAAAAGACTTGGATTCACGTTTCCCATTGTTAGTTATGATATCAATTTTTCATCTGATTTGAAAATGGGATATCATTACTTGTCACTACATGACACAGCTCCAGTGGTATTTACCAAACTTGAGCCCTGCATAACATCACACCCAGCATTGTGTGTGTGTGTGTGTGTGTGTGTGTGTGTGTGAGAGAGAGAGAGAGAGAGAGAGAGGGGGGACATGCAAAGAATGGAGAATAATGTTTGGTTAGCAATGCAGCTACTCTTCCACAAAAACCAAGGCTATGGAGTTAAGTTCATAATGTTCTGGAACAAATCTATCCAGCTGTAAAATCTGAATTTCTAGTTGAGAAAATTTGCTGATGGAAAATGAAATAAAAAAAGTGCAGATCCAGTCATCAACTAATCAGAAATTAAACCCTGAAACCAATCAATGGAATGTTTCCTTGAAGAGTGCACAATTGAAAGCTAATATTTATTGCAGGGAAAAAATTGAGTTGAATTGATAATATATATTCTGAATGACAATATGAAATGAAAAGTTTTTAATTTGGAGTGCCCAAGATAACACACATTTAATCGTGAAAGTCAGGTTTTGAAATAATTGCTCCAACACTTCCTAGTTTTTGTGACTATATAATTTTATATTATAACTGGTAGTAAAATCATTGCACATTACATAAGTTTCTGTAGTCCAATCAGTATTGACGATACCCATTGGTTGGAAAGAAAGAGGTTAAACTTCTGTCTAGGTGCAATGAATGAATCTTCATAAGAGTTTTCAGCTGAAGTGAGTTAACTAGTCTCATACAGAGACAGGAGGGTTTCTTTTCCAGAAACTCAGGTTTATCACATTAGTAAAACACATGCAGTTTTAAATACAAAAATATATCTAGACATAAGATTAACCATTTATTCTATGAAAGCAAATCTCTGCACAGGTTGTGGACCTCAGAAAGATAATCTGTGGCTTGTAAATGTCAAGGATTATTATTATAACAAACTGTACATTTGGGAACAATCAAAAACTTCATGGAGTACTTACTAAAATATTTTGGGTTTTTCTCAACAGTTCAGGCCAGTGGTGTGGTGTGCTGAAGCTAGCTTGCACAAGCTGGTTGTTAAAATGAGTTGCTATAAACTGTAGAGCTGTACAAATCGACAATGGCTGGCAGAATTTGTATAATAAGCTTGTATATATGGTGACAAATAAAATTCAGCAGTGAGTACACTTATTTTGGCACCCCCCCCCCTCATTATGCAGAAAAGCCTGTGTAGAGATTATCTCCAGCAGTTTTATAGGAATACTAATTTATTAGCAAGAATCCACTTAATTTTTCCTAGGCTTCTTCTTCTTAAGGTAATATTCCTATTTTGATGTCTGTCAAAGATTTTACACTGCTAAATGAGGTCATTATCCAAGAAACAGCAGTACAGGTAAAATTAAGGGCATGTCTGCTGATAATGGAATATGTATATAATTTTTTTTTGAGGGGGGGGGTTGAATTCAAAACAAGAACTCTTTAGTTCTTGTTTTGAATTCAACCTCTGGCTGGTCATTAAACATTTACCAGCAAATCCCTAGTTCAAGCTAACTTTATACAAAATTTTTAGCATCCTGGGACACAACAGGAAGTGAGAATATTTTCATCTGTCATCAGTCTAAGTAACAGGTGGTAAAACAATTGACAATTTTAATAGTCCATAAAAAAGTTAAATAACTGGCAAATGAAATGCACTCCTTTGTCAGAAATAGTTTTAAATGATGTCTGTCGCATTTTCTCCTCATCAAGCAAAATAAAACTATTTGGGTTATTTAACTGCATATTCATTTCTCCATTTCATTCATTTTGCATTTTTTTAAATATCAGACCTAGTGGACTGTTATGCCCAAGTAACTTGGCTTTTAAGACATCTTGATAAACGATAAAACAGATAATTTGATCTCCATTGCTAGCAATGTTAACATGACCCAACTTTTGCTTTTTTTGTTGTGTCAGCTGCCTTCTCTAATGCCTTGAAAAATTCCTCCATTTCTTTCTTAGTAGAAATGGAAGAATGTTTTTAGGCATTAGAGAACGCAGCTGATACAACAAAACAGGAAAAGATCCATCATCAGAGTATGAAGTGGCATCAGAAACGTTTGGGGAAAATTTGGAAAGCAAAGATAATAATGGGAAGTAATTGTTAGATTTTTCCTCACTAGTCCTTACTAACATCATGTTCCAACATAAAAATGTTTATAAAAGAATAAGTTGAATAAGAAAAGTGTCATTGACTACATTATTTTTGATAGTAATATTTTCATGTGGTTCAGGACACAAACATATACAGAGGATATGAAATTGGAAGTGATCACTGTTTAGTTTTGAGCAGGATGAAACTGAATATCATGTTGAAAAGAAGTGAACTGTACACAACCATTATTCAAGAAAAAATGAATGGGATCGAAAACAAGAACCAAACCTTAACGATTCAGAGGCAAACCCTGAAGAAAACATTGCTTGATTTGGTTTGAGCAGCATGTGGTGAAGTAATCTACAAGGAAAGAAAAATCAGAACTCCATGGTGGACTCAGGAAGTTAAAGAGGCAGTCAAGGAAAAGCAAAATGCATATAAAAAGTTCCTGCCAAGTAAGTCAGCTTGTGCTGTTAGAGAATAAAGATAAAAAATCTAAGAAAGCAAAGCACTGTGTAAAACTAAAAAGTCATGGGAACACTTTGGTGAGAACACAGAAAATAAATATCAAGAAGGTGGCAAAATATTCTGGAGGCTATTAAAAAGTCCATGACCAAGTATTTTGTACGCTGTGTAAGTACTATTTACATATATCTGCATAAAGGTTTCTTATTCAGGGGCCAGTATGTGTACTTCAGGGGAGTGGTAGAAAAGATTCAACAAGAATGCAGCCAGGAATACATACCCATACTTGAAGTACACATACTGGCCCGCTGTGTAAATAATGTTTACCATTATTTACACAGCGTACAAAATACTTGGTCATGTGCATCACCACGTGTTTGTTTCAGGCAACTATTTAAAGCATGCAGCTGGTCAGTAATGATCAAACAGTGTTGATCACAATGGGAAAAAGAGTTTGACAAAGGGCTTATTGTGAGTGACCATGTGGCTGGAACCACAATTTTAAAAACAACAAAGTTGACTTTTTTTTCAAATCGTGAGATATCTCTGGTGTTTAATCAGCGGAAAAATAATCCACTTTGCTGTCTGAGAGACGTAGCTGTGGTCCTAAGATAGTCTGTCAATAATGAGATCGCAGTCATCTGAGAAAGCTTATACAGACAAATAGAACTTCTTGTTTGTGGCAACTGACCAAAGCGTTTAATGAAAGATGTTCCCAACTCATGTCTTACCGAACATGAGTTGGAAACCCTTCTATGTGAAAGGAATTGAAGAGGATTGGTATTGGCAGCTGCATTGCTATACAGAAACCCTGATTTCTATGAAGAAATGGAAAGTTTGCCTACAGTGGTGTCAGGAACACTGTGCCTGTATATTGCAAAAACGGAAAAGTCATATGGTATGATGAGTCATAGTACACCTTGTTCTATTCTGATGGTAGGCATCCCCAAGGAGCAACAAATCCAGTTTGCTTTGTCAACACAACTTGAGGTTCTGGAGTTGGTGTAATGGTTTTGAATATGTTCTGTTGATATGGAACAAGTCTCCACCAAGGAATATCTGAACAATCAAGTCCATTCTGCAATGTCACATTTTATCCAGCAGGTGAAGGTTGTTTCATGAACAACAATGCTAATGTCCATCATGTAAGAATTGTTTAGCAAACATGACACAACTTTCACCATCTTTCCTGGCCACAATAAAGCTTGGGTCTGAATCCCACTGAGAATATATGGGACATGTTAGAAAAACAGATCCAGGAGCAAAGTCCATCATCATCAAATTCCTGACATATACCCTCAAGGGGTGTATAGGATATGATAGCACTACACGAAAAACCTACATCATTACTAACTTCCTATCTACAATTTTCCCCTAAGTCAATCTGTTACCTGCCAAGACCCCAAGATTATCAGATTTTATATTTCTATCTTCTAAAGCACTTTTTACTGTATCAATCCACCTATATCTTGGTCTTCCTCTGGGTCTTTTTTCCTGCCAACCTGGCAGAGAACACTTGTTTTGCTAATCTTTCCTCTACCATTCTGTTTAAGTGACCATACCACCTGAGATTGGCTCTACTAACACATTCCTGGAATGTGTTAGAGAGCCAATGGTGATTGATGATAATTAGCAATATTTCTCAATGGGTTCTGTTCTTTGGCTAGTCTGTCTGTCTGCTTTGCAACAACTGCCCCCACCTCCATATAAGATTGGTTATCTCACTTTTTGCTGTAAAGACCCTATAAATGTTCTTTGCATTTTAGCACTGAAGTCTAGCTCTTTAAAAAATGACACTAATGCTATCAGCTGTATTAGAATATTGCATATTAAGTAACCAATAAAATATTAGTACTAACTGACAATAGCAGGGACTTTCTGCAATTTAATCATACAATTCAGAACTACACTGGTGTCCAAAAGCTAACCACGAACTACATTTTTACCTGTATATGAAAAAATTTTCTTGTATTTATACTAATAAATTACATTACAGGAAAAATGTGTTATGAATTTTGCACACTGCAATATATTTTTGACAAAAGTTACAAATTTCCTAAGGATGTAGTTAAGGAATTAATGTACGGTGCTTAAGAGAAAACTATGCAGAAGGACATTTCAGTATAGAATATATCCACCTCGAACTACAATACCACTCTCACAATGTTGTATCATGCTTAGCACCAAACCCTTCCTCAAGCTTTCCAATAATTCTTCCCTGTCTGAAATCATCTGGATGATGTCTTTGAGACATTGCAAGACATCCAAGTTTACAACTTGATTAATTTATGAAAAGAGCTTGCATCAAACACAATTTGCTTAAAGCAACCTTTTGCCTTTTATCGTGGCGTGTGCCAACACACGATCTCTTAGTGCACCATTTGAAATGCGAATGATTAGCCTGAATTTGTGATTGTAATCTTCAGAAATGGTGTTCGTCCTTAGGTTTTGAACACCAGCGTACTAGAAAGATTGCAAGGTTTGGGCTCATACACACATAGATCTAAGAATATAAGACTACCTTTAATAAAACTGTGAACTAAAATAAAATAAAATAGACCTGAATTTCAGATGTCGCAAACATATTATGATGAAATATGTCAATTAATATTCATTAGCTGTAGTAAAATAAAGATATAGTTAAATAACCCAAATAGTTCAGTTAATGAAATATATCACAAAGTGTTTATTTTCTATACTCAAAATTTCACAACGTATATTAAATGTGATGGTAGTGCAATGTAATCAGTTCCAGAAGGTTACGTTCATTTGTATAACTGCTTGAAAAACATATCTTAACATTAATCTGTATTGTATTTAAATACTTTATCTGATCATCAAGGGGAAGGGGGAAGGAAATCCAGTTTTTTTGAAATAAGTAAAAAAAATATCTCAGTATCTATCATGTTTTTCTTCAATTCCTAGCAAGAATTTCTGCTATATGACAGCTGTTTCATGATTTATGTACAATTTAAGAATAAGTTTGAATGCTAGAACTATAAATTCCACTTAAAATCTTCAAGCAGCAACATCCTAAATCACTGTTAATGTTAAGAGCACTGTTTGTAAGTAGCTTTTCTGACTTCATCGATAACTCTACACCATTCCAGGGCATATCCTTCAGGATCTTCTAAATAATAAGTACGATTTGGCTTTAAAAAAAAAAAAAAAAATTAGAAACACAAAATATAACTCATGTATGATTAATAAATATAATAGTTTTAAAAAATGACACCACAATAATTATTATTATACAGGCCGTCAACATTCCTGTTGTCTTTGGAAAGTTGGCGAGGGGAGATATGATTGATATATATGTTAAGGGGTTATTACTAGATAACTAGATGAGGTTTTTCTTAGAATGGGAGATGGTGGGAGAACAAGAAGCCATCCTTGTTCTCCCATCTGGGTGGGAGAACAAGGTTTTTCACATGGAGAGTGCAGAACTGAATACATTTAAAGTATGATGGGCTACAGATGTGAGAGTGGAACCTCCCACAGTAAGTACTTTGACTCTATGGATATCTGATGATGATAATAATTTCACCAAATACTAACCATCATATGCACAATACCTGTCATACCTTGTTTTGAACCCATTCATCAACAAAGAACTCACAAATGACTATGCCAACCTATTCCACTAATTCACTAAGCACAAAAACTAGTCCTTATGCCCTTGCTAACACCACTCACTCAATTCAGGGATGACCCCTAGTTCTCCCTACACGTCATGTATCGAAAAATTTCCTATAAAATCAATCCTTAAAACAGGGGTGTCAAACTGGCGGGCGCGTGTGGCCCCCGACGCCTCAAGGAAAGATAAAAAAAAAAGGATGGTTGCTTTTTATAATAAAACAGAAATACCGTATTTACTTGAATATATCTCGCCCTCGCAGATGACTCATTTTACTTTATGAATACCCTGATTTTACTTTATGAAAAAAGAAAATAAAAAGTTTTGCATGTACTGTACATCGCACATGAAAATAAAGTTTAACCACTTTCACTTCGGGACGATAACTTGCTCCCTGCGGCAATAAACAACACGCCTTCCCCAACTACCATTATACTGCAGATGCAAGAAAAACAAGTAGTTTTATTGTACCACTGAATAAAGTACAGAGACATTTGCTGTCTGTGTAATATATTTCTCAACATATGTAATAGATTTCTTTAGTGCGATTAGAGACAACGTATAAAAACGGCACTAACTGTTGAGTCACATGTCCCCCCCCACCCCACATTAACCATGCTGTTTAGACTTAAGCAAAACCATATGTTTCACTGGCAAACACAGTATCTAACTAAAATCTATTGTTTTTAGTTAGATGTGTGTGAGTCCCCCACTAACTCAAACACAAAGCTGCAATAAAATTAGTAAACGTGTTAAAAGACATATAGAGCGAATATTGTTATGACAGTTTCAGATAATATGGAATTTGGATGAAGAGAATTAGCGTTTCAGCTCAAAAATGTCGGCTCGACTTTGTGTTTTGGTAACGCGATCTTTTGTTAAAACTGCACCAATCATATCCACATCTTCATAGCTGTTCTATTGGCCTACCATTGCTGTCTATTTTTACGTTCTGCTTTCACTGTTCAGACATTCGTGAAGGGTGTTCATTACGTATCTGAAATCTTGTAAATTCCTTGTAATTTTTACTTGGAATAACGGGAAAGAAGATGACAATGCACACAAGGAAACAGCACTCGATCCCGGAAGTAGCTATAACGAAGAGGAGATTCTTGGTAAGTCATCCACATTTTCAGTTTTTTTTTCTGAAAACTTTCTAGAAAAGATAAAAGAAGAATTTGATAGGCAATTTAAAGTAGCAAGAAGTTTTTTCGCTTTTTACAGATCCTTTTTCCTTTAATTTCGAAAAAGCTCCTATTTGTATTCAAATGGAACTTATTGATTTCCAAAATGATTCCTTTCTAAAAGCGAAATACCAAGAAGTTGGTGTACCAAAAATATACAGTTATTTAGGTCAAAAATATCTGGAAATAAAAAAGTTTGCAGCAAATATTCTATGTTATTTTGGAAGCACCTATTTATGTGAACAATTATTCTCATGTATGAAAGGTAACAAAACAGCCCACAGATCAAGATTAACCGACGTCAACCTTTCTGCCATAACGAAGGTCGTATGCTCACAATCTGTGAGTCCAAATTTTGGCAGGCTGGTTAATAATAAACGTTGTCAAGTGTTGGGAAAAAAATAAAATACTGAAATTAAATTACTATAATTATATTATGCATGTATGTATGTATATATATATATATATATATATAAAATTAAAATTTAACTAATCAACTCAATCCTAATTACAACAATATATATATATATATATTAACCCGAAAATATTATTTTTCCCCAAAATATTTTCAGTAACATTTAAAAAATTCCCCAAAATATACTCTCCCATCAAAAAAAAAAAAAAAATATAGAAGTATTTTATTTCAACACAAACTGACAGGAGACTGTAAATTTTTGTGATGGTTATTAATGAGAATTTATACTATTTTTTAGAATCTATAAATATATAAATGTTTGAATAATAAAGTAACACGTAAAAACCACAGTGATATCTTTAATTAGTAAAAGGACAGATATTTCGTACTAAAATATTTTTTGTTCTTCTGTTCTTTGGATAAAAGAACATCAATATTATATTGATTATAACAAACCTCTGAAGTCTGGTCTGGCGCAGCACAGTATTGACTCTACTCATAGTGTCCAGTGGGATAAAGCTTTATGTCTCTCTCAAAGATCTGGGAGACTTTTATCTTATGTAAAAAACCATTTATCTTAGATTAAATTTGTTATTTCTATTATTTCCTAGCATGCAGTAACAATTGTATTTTAATAGGTGATCCACTGAACGTTTTGCCCGTATTCCATTCCTATTACTGTTACAGACATTGAAGATGTACTATTAATTTTAGTATGAAATATCTGTCCTTTTACTAATTAAAGATATCACTGTGGTTTTTATGTGTTACTTTATTATTTAATTACTATGCCACAGGTTCAAAAAAAATTTAAAAAAAAATTATATAAATATTTGATTTATTCAAATAAAATTTAATTTCGGATTAATTTGGATTAAATGCTATCTATAGTAAATATTGATATAATAAAAATATTCATTATATTATTATTTTTTTGAGTTGTCATAATCATTATATTATTATTTTATGTCTTGTAATGACTTAGAATAAATAAAATTTTTGTTATTAATTTTCCAATTTATTTATACTCATTCTTTCACTTCCCTTCGATTCTAATTAGTGCAGGTTTTTTTAGTCGAAAATGTTTTGCGGCCCACTTGAGATACACATTTATAGCAAATGGCCCATGGCCCAATTCAGTTTGAGACTCCTGCTTTAAAACCATTTAAGTATCTTACAGATCTCAGTCATATATCCTCCTTTTCTGACCCTCAACTAATTTCTGAGCTCACATATCTTAAATCTATCTTCATATTGGGCATCCCATAGATTTGCTACCATCTTAATGCCTTGCCTCTAGATCTTTTCCATTTCTTTCATCCAAGCCAGATTACTTGATCAAGTCTTTAGAGAGAGGTGTATTAGCTATTTTAACCACTTTTTCAATATGGCCTCTGAACTTGAACTCACAGTCTGCTGGTAACCCCAAAATACCTAGTTTTATTAATTTCTTGCAATCCAGTTCCATCAATGGAGTACACAGCTGGTAATCTATTCCTCCAAAATTACATCAGCTTTGATACATTAAACAGACAGCCATTCTCCTTTTCTCATACTTTCAGTCTATTTAAATAATCCTGCAAGATCTCTCTAGTAGTTTATTAACTACAGCAGTTATGCATCAAGAAACAACTAAACATTTCCCCCTCAGATCATTTCCTATGTTATTAATTCATGTACAAATTAAACAGCAGCAGCCACAGTACAGAGTATTATGACACAATGCTAGTCAGATGCCTTCTCCTGGACTGTACTTCATATACTATTTTCTAATGTCTATCGATCATCAATCTTCTTATCCTCACCAGCTTCATACTATACCATACCTGTTGCTGTAAGTAACAATACCATTGACATAATAACACATGGTAGTGTGTCATATGTTTTTACCAAGTCCAGCAATATTGTGTTGCCATTTCCTTTATCCAATACTGATGTCAATTTATTATAAAAAATTAGTATATTACTGAGGCATGCATAAAATATAAAATGTGTGAATACTAACAATGAAAGATTGTAAATCTATTATATTAATGACTTCAGCCAAGGGTTATATAATCCAAAAACTCTCTTGTTGAAAAAGTCCAAACAAGGAACTTTTTTTTCCCCAGAACTTCAAGAAGCAATGAAATTCATCTACCACCAAAAGATATTCATGAGCATCTATCAATGCAGTGAGATTTGAACCCATTACTTACTGATTGGAGAGCAGAGGTACTGTCTTCACAGCAAATCAGGCCAGCCTACAGTATGTAAGCCAAAAATATGTCAATGTCTTATAAACCACAGTATAACTTTTGACACAGTTGTCAGTTTTTATGGAAGTATCACAATTTGATAGAGTACCATAATGTTGTCAGAGCTAATGTGTCAGTAATTGCTGTAAATGATGGAAATAATGGCAATTGAAAATTCAATTCTGAAGAATGTCAGTCTCTATTGTATACAAAGAATCGATCTCAGGTTCAAGACAAATTGATTAAGATACTTTTTTTTTCAATATAATTGGACTTTTTTTTTATTGGCAAAATGATTGAAAACAATGAAAATAATTCCTCTCTTGCTGAATGGAAGTTAACAAAACTGTGTGCTTAAGATCTATTAAAATTTAGAGTCATTTCAATTTTGGTTTCAGTCAGAAAATCTTAATTACAAAATGAGGTAAAATAAGATGGAGCTGACATCAGTTTTAGCATTACTTCTTATGATAATGAATGGCGTCACTACACAAGAATAACACTACAAAACACACCTTAAGATCATTTCATTTTTTTTTTTTTTTTTTTTTGTCTAATTCAAAAGAATTAAAATTTCTTTTAATTCTTTTGTTTCTAATTTATTTTTCTCAGTTACTGTTATAAAGCAACCCTAAGTTGAAAGTCAATCCACATGCTGCAATATAAGTTCGATTCAAACAGAATGGTTGGAAGTATCAGTATGTCATCTTAGTCAACAACAAACAAAATAATTTTATTATACAGAGAAAATATTATATACAAAAACTTCAGTAAATACTGGCATTAACAATAATTTAATAACAAACACCTGTTGTTAAACCTAGTGTTTATTGTTAAATGAGTGTGCAGCTGTCTTAAAATAATTTCAAACTATTTTAAAAGTTCTGTCTCCTCATGCCTGAGGACTTGTGACCCTAGCCACAATGTCTCTCCATTTCTTTCTGTCTTTTATTGCAGCAGTGGCCAACTCCAAAATAAGTCCAGTGATCTTTTTAATCTAGTCCAACGATCTTGGTATTGGATGTCTTCTTTTTCTTTATCCTTCCACTTTGCCCTGGATGATAAGGTTTTTCCAGGTTGTAATTTTTACATCTTCAAATGTGACTGAAATATTTGAGAATTCTTTAATTTAAAATGTCATATAGCTGCCTCTTGATTTTTAGTTGACTTATTATACTTTCATTAGACCTTTTGTCCATTCAGGAAACTCTCAACATCCTTCTCCAGTACCACGCCTCAAAGCTGTTTTATCTTTCTTGCTGAGTGTCCAAGATTCAGCACCATAAATGAAAATCGAAAACACCAAGCTACTGACCAGTCTTGATTTATGGTGATAGAAATGTTTCTGTCTTTCCACATTTTCTGCAACTGCACCACTGCTGACCTCGTCATGGAAATTCTTCTTTTAATTTCTGATTGACATCTATTCTTGGTGCTTATTAGAGCTACAAGGGAAATGAATTCATCCACCTTCTCAAAGTCAATGTTGTGAGTGAAAATGTCATTTCATCTATGGCCATGTATTTTGTTTTATCCTGATCAATTCTTAAACCATGTTTCAGGCTTTCCCATTCAACTCTTAATGAGGCATTCCAGAAGGAGAGGCAATTCTTGATAGCTGTGTAAATTTGTGATAAAGAGGGAAGTGAAGAGTAGATTTCTCACACGGAGTGAAGGGTGACTGGGATGAACTGCAAGTGTTCTGAATGCTACTCTGAACTAGTTGAAGCCAGTATGATAGATATGCTGCTGCTAACTAAGTGAGGCCTTCCATGAAGAGTCTGTTGACTCCATGAAAGGTTTGTCATAATAATAATAATAAACTAATGAATGAGACATAGTAACATTAAATTTGCTTCTAGCTGCATTAGAAATAACAAGGCAGAAGTAACCTCTGCTTCCAGTTTGTATACAGGAAATCAACAACGTAAAATGAATATGTGCTCAATAGCTATATATTCAAGTAAAGAAATTAAATCAGAGATCATATATTAAAAAAAAAGTACTTACTTATTAAATCTAAAAATAAATAAATAAATAAAAATCAGCCTGCAGATGCATATACAGTATATCAATGATATACTGCATTATAATTTTTTTTATCATATGTATATATTTATCTATATAAATGTGGTTGCTACAACATGGCTCGTGAGCCGCATGTGGCTTGTGTCCACATCTCATGCGGCTCTTCACGATCTACCAGGAAAAAATAAACAAAAAGGAGAGAAGAGAGAGAGAGAGAGAGAGAGAGAAAAACACACAATTTACTTTGAACAATTAGAATAATTTTAATGTCGAAACACAATAATTTCAGTTACTTACAAGTAGAGGCCTTGCTTGTATCTATTTTCTTAGTAAACTCCTTAAAATTAGGTGTGTAATTAGCAAAGCAGTTCTTACAAGCTCGTTACAATCTTGCCATGCACACACTCACTCCCGTACCATCACATCAGTCAAAGGTTGAAGCTCTTATAAGTTTTATCGGAATTATTTTGGCTCCAAAAGGATGCATAGTTGGCCACCCCTGATCTGTTTTATATATATATATACATATAACCTGGAAACCTTACTCGACAGCAGGGTTTCTCAACTAGGATTCTATGGAACCTTATGTTTCCCTGAGATGTCGTTAGGGGTTTTGAAAGAACTGATGATAAAAAAAAAAAAAAAGTTTTTTTGTTTTTTATTTTGAACTATGGACAGTGACCAAGCAGATCCATTAACAATTTCATTAGAAGTCTTTTGGAATAGCAGTGTGCAGTAGGACTATGTTCATTTGATTAAATACATTCTCAGTTTTTGATAGGAGAAAGGAGAGAATGAACTCCTGCTGATGCTGATATGTGATATCAGCAGGAGTTCCTTGAGACTTGAAAATTATTTCAAAGCTTACTCCAGGTAAAAAGATTGAGAAAGGCTACTCTGGAGACTAAATATAGAATTTTTTCAAGTCACCTCAGGCAACCAGTAAGTGGGATAGTAGTCTCATGCTGATCAATAAAACTGATCTGCATAAACACACTCTTAAGAACAAGCATCTCAATGGTCAAGCTACTGGTCCAGGATTTGGACCAGTAGCTTGTTGTTTGGAAAATGAGTACACTACATTCAGTCAATCAGGCCAGATGATCAGGATCATATCAATGTGAAGTTGATGGATAATTAATTCTGCTTCATGTTTGATAGTTTTCTTATTATTGCAGAAATGCACTGTTTTTCATTACAACCTTTGATGTGTGTCTTCTTAAAGTCCTTATCCATCAAAACCCTATATTCCATGTCTCTTTCATTTCTTGTTAGAACTTTTTTTTCAGAACTGGAGAGCTACTCCAATAAAATCAGCTCTCCAGTTCTGAATTCCAAGGACTCTGCAATCAGCAACACTGAACTGCTAGTCCAACTCCTCTGCTAATAAGACAAGTCAATCTACATATAAAGTACAGTTAAAATATTATGACCAGCATACTAATAATTTGTAGATCATCCTCCTTGTGCTAGCAGGGCTACCAGTATGCAGTGTAGCATGGATTCTTGAATCCTATGAATGTCGCAGCAGGTATGTTGTACATGTTATGAGAATTGTATCCTGTAGATCTACATTTTTTTTTGGGGGGGTAGTATTCAAATACCAGCTCTCAAATCCATGTCATCCCAAAAATAATATATGAGATTCAAATCTGGTAACTTCAGCAGCTATACTAACACATGGAACTTAATGTTTGGTTTAATGGAACAATACTGGCAGCATGGCAAAGTGTAATGTCATGCTGCCAGTATGGCACAGGTGTTTCCTGAAGGAAAACACTTGTGCTATCAGGGAAAACAGTTTTCATGAAGAGGTGTACCTGATCAACCACAATGGATAAGTACTATGCAGCATGGTCTACAGTTATCACAGGACCCAAGAAATTCTCAAGAAAACATCCTCTATAAAAACATAATGCTGCTTCTGCTGCACCTGGGACATTGAGGTGATTCCTCTCCTAGGTTGTTGGGTAACTCAACCTACTACTATGCACACAGCAAGTGTGGTGGGTTAAGCAAGCTCCATCCAAAAAAAAAAGCAACTTTTTCTTTCTTTTTATTTTTCAATGATCCAATGATGTTGCTCAGATATAAACTGTAAGCATAGTCATTAATGATTAGGTGTAAGCATGGGCACCTTGACTGGACAACCTACTTTGGAGCCCTATACTAAGAGGGATAAGGTGGATTGAGATCTGGGAGCCACTATTATTCATCCTCTGGTTAAATTTCATGGTAATCATTATACAGTTTTTAGTTCTATGGGCTTGTACAAGGTGGAACCATTTGCATTCACCATGAGCATTGATAACACAAGAGTGCTGTTACACCCTGATACCTTAAGAATGTAGAATTCCAAGCTATCATGGTGTAACATGAAGAGCAAATAAAATAAAACCCCTGTATAAAAACTAATAGATGAATTATTTAAAAGATAGAAAAATATTCTTGCATCCAAGTAAAATATATGTCAAAAAAAGTGTTTGTTGAACTAAATAATACAAGAAAGAATATATTAGTGTTATGATATGATATAAAAAAAAAAATTTAGCTAAGTAAGACAGAAAAGGATTAGTCATAAGAAATTGTATGTGAGAGGCTAGAGATTAAAATATTAAGTAAATTCATAGAAAAATTTTGGAAGGGGGATTAAATTAGAGGCTAGCAAAAGAAAAACAACAGACTATCGCTCAGGGTCAATTCCCGGATTTAGACATCATCACGGGCTCACCGACCAAAGGATGTTTGGCAGAAAAACGCCACCCTAATTGGTCGGTGAAGTTGAATCAAGTAAGGGGTGGAGAAAAGAAATTAAAGTGGGTGCCGTTAGGAGTCAAGGTATAAAAGGGTTAGAACCCCCCCCCCCCCCAAGAGGCTTTTGGCTTTTCCCCGGATAGTTTCTTCACGAGCTCCTTCGTATAGGTTTCACGTGGTTTTCCTGAGTGGCGGGATTGGAGTTATATCTCCGTTGTCACAACAAGGAAACAAAAGTGAGCGGGATTTCGATTCCGTATTTCCTGTGGTAAGAAACGAGGAATGCCATTTAGCTAAAGGAAAGAAGGTATTATCTATGTGTTTCATCGTCCAGTGAAAAGGAAATCTGTAAAGAAGTCGGTGTCCATGTGATGAGTTTCACAGCCATTATATAGATGATTCAAAGTGTGTCCTTAATTCAAGAACGAAATGTAAAGATCGCATAAGCACAGTTTGATGCCAAAAGTACTTATGAGTGACTGATTATAGGAGAGATCATACCAGGATAGTTCAATAGGAAAATGGTAGAGGCCAATATAGAAAACTCAAGAGAAAAAGGTACTGTAAAAATTTCGTGTTAACTGAAAATCGTCTGTAATTGTTATCATTATTCTATTACTGAACTGTTGAAGAGGCTAAGGAAAATTATACTAGGACTTTAGTATATGACTGATTATAATGAAAGTATACTTGCTAATATTAATATTATATAAGTAATTCATGTGTCCTGAGAATTATGCATATGTATTGTAACTTATTTGTAACTTATAGGAAAGTTTTAAATGTCAAAGTTATGTGTTAGTACAGTGAAAGGATAATTTAATCTACATAGTTTTGGATAGTTAAATAGAGCGAATTGATTACATATGTCCATGTGCTACAGCATATAGCGTATTCAGACTAATATAGGGTTAGCTAAAGTTTAATTAGATAAGGGATTATACATATGATTGTATGAGTCGAATTTGTCATGGCAGCATGATCGCATTACTCATATAGGATCATAGCCAAATTACTTGTGATAAGCTAATGTTGCTTTGTAAATATTTTCTTAGTACTGAATTGAATTATATTAGAAATTGAATTGTACCATGCTAATGAGTTTAATAAACCTTTATTCATTGATAAAACAGTTGTCTGAAATTGCTACCCAATGCACCACTTGAAAAACAAATGAACCTAATCGTGCGGGAAAATTAATGTGTAAAAAAAAAACGAGATAAAGTGTCACGACTGCAATATTGTTTCACATTCAGACATATTTTAGTAATTGCTCCTTGTTTTTGTATTTAATATCTCAAACTAAATGTCCCAAAAGGCGCAGCATAATATAAATATTAGGGACACTAAGGGGAGAAATAACTTAAATATTTGTATTTTGGGTGGTATCTCGTGCACAGATAATAGTTGAACATAGATAAGCATAATTTCACTAGATAGGATAATAATCGTAAATTGGGATACAACAGTGCCCATCAACTTAAAAATACTTAAATACTTAACTAAAAAATTGTTAAATACTTATGTGATGCGATATCATAATGTGTGCCAAGAGTTTGAAGAATAAATAGAGTAGGTGTCAAATGGATGTGTAATCTTATAAAACAAGAGATTCGTATGAAAAGGACGATGTGGAAGGAATACCATTTGCATAAGGATGATGTCCGTTATGAACGTTATAAGCAGCAGGCTAGAATAGTCATAACTGTTGTATGGAAAGCAAAGTCTGATTATGAAAAGAAACTGGCTCTGCGTGCAAATGACAACCCACAAGAATTCCATCAATATGCTGCAAGTAAAAGAAAGAATGAATATGAAAGAATAGGTCTTCTAAATATAGATGGCATGAAGGTTACAGATGCAGAAGAGATTGTTCAGTTAATGAGTGCCCATTTCATTAAAAACTATCAACCTTGTGAAAGCAACATTGAGCTCACTGTTACCTCTTCACTAGATGAAGAAACGCAGGTGTGTGAGGCCAAGGTATTAGAGCTGTTGCACAAACTGAATAAGAATTCAGCAATAGGGACTGATGGAATATCAGCACATGTGCTAAAAGAGTGTTCAGCTGAACTGGCCATTCCTTTGACCAGAATGTTTAATATGAGTCTCAGAACAGGGAAGATTCCACAGGAATGGAAGGAATGAATGGTAATTCCATTGCACTAGGGTAGTGCAAAGACCGATGTATCCAACTATCAACCAATTAGTATCTCAGGGGTGGTGGTGGTGGTGAAGATTTTGAAAAAATTGGTTAGAGCCCACATTCAGAAATGCATTGACAGTGAATCTCTACTTTGCAATGAACAACACGGGTTTACTAAGGGTTTAGCAACTTGTTTACATTCTATAACAATGTTACCGCTGAACTAGACAAGGGGAATGGATACACCATGATACTTTTGGATTTTGCTAAGGCTTTTGACAGAGCATGGCAGACTGCTGCATAAATTGGAGAAAATAGGTTTGGGTTATACAATATTAGCATGGATAAGAGGATGGCTGACTGACAGATATCAAAAAGTGGTATACTGGGGATCTGAGTCTGCAAGGTTTAAGGTAACAAGTGGTGTACCACAAGGATCAGTGCTTGGTCCACTGTTATTCAATCTGTACATTAATGATATTGGGAAGGACTTGACAAGTGACATACAGTTATTTGCTGATGATGATGCAAAGATAGGTAGGGTAATCACGAATGCTGCTGGTATGCAGTCTTTGCAGAATGATTTGAATAGGCTGGAACTGTGGGCATGGGAGAATAGGTGTCAGTAAATTTAAAGTCATTCACTTCGGCATGATTAGATATCCAATGTCGTATTATATTGGTGAGATTAGGCTAGGGATCTTAGAGTGTTAGCAGATAGAAAGTTGAAGTTTAGGAGCCATGTGGCAAAGATTTCAAATACAACTTAAAATATAATTGCAATGCTGAAACGAATGTTCACATGTAAATATAAGAATGTTATTTTGCCTCTTTACAAGGACTATAAGACCTCACTTGGTCTATTGTGCGCAGGTCTGGTCTCTTGGTTTCTGTTGCGATTCTGATATATTGGAGAGAGTACAAAGGAGTGTGTTTAAAATGATATCAGGATGATTGTGGAATACTGATTATGAAGACAGATTGAGAATTTGTAGACACTAGCAAACAGAAGAAAGAGGGGTGATATGATTGAGATTTACAAACTTCTGAAAGGATCATACAGGATTTCAATTGATGGAATTTTTCAATGGAATTTTTATGGAGGGCGGGGAAGCTGAGAATGAAGGCTGCCAAGAAGGGTGTTAGGGCTAGATTTTTCTCTCAGAGGGTGGTGGTGATTGGAATGGATTGCCATTCGATGTTGTGAGTGCAAGCAGTGTGAATGAATTCAAGAATAAGTATGATAGCTGGTGTGTGTAGTATATGGCCTCCCTCAATGAGTCTCTGACTCCCTGGAGGTCTCTCTTAATAATAATAACTTTTGGCTTGGCAATCGCTGTTCTGCTCAATATCCATCCACTCTTGGAAGACTTTAATGACAGCACTCTGTAGTGCTGTCATTAAAGTCTTTATTTAAAGTCAGTATTGGGTTGTCTGTTTACAAGGTAAATCAGCAACTTCAAATGAATAGCATGTCACACACCTTTAGTATCACATTTATCTGAATTTTATCATGGCATAAAAGAAGTATGAATACTTTTTTAAATTTAAATGAATAAATACTCTGATACTTTTTATTCACGTGATAATATTTGAAATTATCTCATGAGTTCAATGCTTTTCTGTGCTGTCAATATAATGAGAGTGACCAGCATTCCATTCACAAAAGGATACTGTGCACCTGAAGAAAAATCAATGTTTTGAGCTGTGCAGTATTATTAAAAATTCTTATTACTGTTAGTTCACTGTCTCATACATCAAACTAACAATAACATAACTGAAAAGATTAACTACTTTCAGTCATTTAATTAGCATATCATAAATAACATAAAATGGAACAGTGGCCAACCTCTCATGTTTCTAAACAGAAACTAATCAGCACAGATGATAGCAAGATAAAAATCACTGTTTGGTGATTTTTGTTCTTGTTATACAGGAAGAGAGATTAACAGAGCACAGTGGCTGGTTAACATCACAAAGAGGCAGAGCACAAAACTGTATATCAAGAGTCAAGTGAATGAATATGTAAATGAAAAGAATGAAGAGCAGAATTAAGAAGGCAATATGGAAAAATAAGTTTATCGGAAGAAGGCATAATCTAGCAAGCAAAGACCAAATGCATGCATATGAGATGTAGACTAGAAAAATAATGAGCATGATGGGAAAAAACCTTATGAATTTTACTGTAGCTATGTGGTGATTAAGGCAAAGCATTTCAGAAGAGCAACATGGGTGTGGTGACAATGTCTAATGTTGAAGTTATAACAGAATCACTTAATCAGAGGTGCTTGTCCAGTCCTGTGGAAATGGTGTTTCCTTCTATAGTGCTAGGCTGCTGGAAGAAAGACTGTACTAAATCTGATTCTAGTTGGTGACTAGAAGTTTTTTCTAGGTCTTTATTTCAGTATGTCCCTGAATTAGGGGAATCTTTAACATGGGTAAGGTTTTTTCCTAACAGCAACTCAAGATTTTTAACACAACTCAAGAAATTGACTAAAGAACTCAACTATTTCAGCCAATAATATAGTGTTGGGGTACAGGATGGCAACAGTTATCAGCCATACTCTCCTCCCCAGATCATTGAGTCTTGGTCAGCTAGCTCTAAGTCACAGATATTGATTTTTAAAAAGGACAGAAAACACTAAAATTGCTTCACCTACTCCATTTGGGGTAAAAAAGGAATTAGCTGATTTTACTTAATTAGTACAGTGTAAGTATTTTTCATAGAGAGTTTAATTTGGTTCTGGAATTGCAGGTGAAGCAGGCCGACGTATTTTTCCCGTTAACTGAATGTGCTTCAGCCTGTTGATCTCTGCAGGGTGAAAATCTGTGAGTTTCTAAAAGAGTTCTTATAAGAGGAATTTCCCCCCCCCCCCATTTGAGATGGGATTTCAACCCAGGTCTATTATTCAAAGGTCAAATGTCATATCTTCAAGACTATACTTTGAATTATTGATTACAGGAATGTCGTGCAATGCCTGAGGGAAAAGGTGTGAATGATTGAAAGTGAATGTGTCAAAACACATGGCATATTTGGCTGTTGGAATGGATGATATATCACTGTATTTTTAGGAAAAGTGCAAAGAGGTTATTTAATATCTTGCAACAAAGAAAGTGCGGAAGTGCAAAATAGTAGCATTGAATAACAGTACCAACACAAACGTTTCCGAGTACAGACCAGTTTGAAAATCTATAGTCTTGGTTACGGTACGAGAGAGAGATTAGTCAGAATTACAATACAAGACTGAGTTGAGAGGTAAAGGATTCTCTATGAGGGATCACAGTATGACTTTATAGCTTGCATTATATGATAGACATAAATGTACTAGAGATTCACAGTGGTATTACTGCATTTTGCAAAGTCATATGAAAAAAAGAATGTGAACTGCAAAGCCTCATGAATAGGAGGGGGGAGATATGATTAAGACATAAGTTAGTCAGGGGTTGTTATCAGGTTGACACATGGAAGAAATTTTTCATAGAATGGGAGGGAGGGGGCAGAACAAGAGGCCACCCCTAGAAAATGTGTAAGGGGGATGTGAGCAGATGAGTGAGGAACAAGTTCTTTGCATGGAGTGGTTGGTGAGCGCAATGTGTTGTCTGAATATGTTGTGAATGTAAACATATTAAATCAGTTTAAGGCACAGTTGGACGAGCTCTGTGTGTAATAGCATGTACCTCCCACAATGAGTCTATGACTCCATGGAGATCAGATGTTAATAATAATAAAAGTATAATTATTAACATATCCAAAAGGGAAGACTGTTGTTGGATTCATGTTCAATACTTAATTTGATATGGGAATACAAGGAAATTATTTTATTCCAGAAATTATAGGAATTCTGTTATTTGGACCAAACTGCAAAGAGGTCATTCACAAACTGAATCTAGATATGAAGTTGAGTGGGGAAATAGTGCTGAAGTTTTGGTGTTTGAGATGTTCTATAAAATAATGGCCATACTCCCCAGAACTCTGAGATTTGCATGCAATCAGAGTGGCTAAAACTCTGACAATGTCATAAAGTTTTACAAGTTTCAAGGAATAGATGATCAAATTTCAACCAGCTAGCACAAAAAATTTTGCTTTGGTTCCAAAGAACTCTGTGTCTAGTGTCAGTGGCAGGGCAAACAAGTCTGATTATTTAAACAACCTCATCTGCCTTCAATTTGTGGATGATATCTTTGCAGTTTGGTCCTAATGACATAATTAGTATAATTTCTAGATAAAATAAACTCCTTGTAATCCAATATCAAATTACCTATTGAATATGAAACCAAACCCAACAACAGCTTTCCCTTTTCAGATACTATAATAATCCATACTTCTATAGGCAGTATTGAATTCACAGAATAAAAATAACTTTGGTGATGCTACCTTCAAACCAGCTTGGAAGCCATTATCTTTTCTATCAGCTACGAAGAACAACCTCTCTTCCTGCCAGATGTCAATCAGGTACCTTGTTCATGTAAACTTTTATCATTTTGTATATACTGACCATCCTGATAAGATTAGAATCCAGAAACATCAGGGCTACATTAGAATGCTTCGAATCAGAGGTCTTGCTAACCAAGTGATTGACACTAAATACAGAGTTCATAAGTCATATCCCAGTAATTGGAACACATTTTTTTTTTATTAAGCTAAAAACACAATAAAGAAATAAAACCCAACAAGTTTCTTAAGGCATTTGACTTATATCTTCAGGGGTAAAAGGTAACAAAGTTTAAAACAGAAAAAAGAGAATTTATTCAAAAATAGTTCATACTATACAGTTGTAGCCATCTGACTGTTCATAAAATTAAAAAATCAGAATGTAGATTCAAAGCAGTGCTAAGTTTAAACAATGCTGGATGATGCCAAGTTCTGTTGTTCACGTTCATAATGTCCGAGGTCTCACAGGTATATTTTTTTTAATCAAAGCTGACCAAACTTGGTGTAGAATTAAGCTTTGGTTTTAATTGCATTGTGTTGGAATTCTAAGCTTGTTTGCAGCTTCTTTAAATTTCCTTATGTAACAATTTTTTTCTATGTATGACATGTTTGTATCTTGCCATAGTACGTTGTGGCCGGTGGAAGTGGTATGGAAAGCTAGACCTGATTTTTGTTCTCTTCTGTTTTGCACATCCTTTTGGTGTTCGTTCATGCGTATTTCCCCAGATCTTCCTGTCTGACCTACGTAGCAGATGCTGCAAGAACAATAAATTTTATAAGCACCAGGTTTTTTTAAAGGATGATGTGGAGGTTTCAGGGGACATAGAAATCTTGAGATTTTTTCCAGTGGCAGAAAGGCTACTTTGATATTATGTTTGTTTAGTAATTTAGCCATCTTGTCTGTAACATTCTTGATATATGGAAGCGTGATAGCATTTTTGAAATTTTGTTTCCAAGCCCATCTTCGAAACAAACCAAAATTCTTCTTCATCTTAACTGCTGTGATTGCATGCCAATCTCAGTGTCCTGGAAAGTGATCACTATTAAGTGTAATTTTTTTTTTTTTTTAATACTGAATATGTTATTTAATTTTGAATTACAGAAGCTATCTATTTTGTTCCTTAGAACTGAAAATAGTGTATTCTTCCATTAACTCAGCTGTGACTGTAACATGAGTTACAGTCACAGCTGAGTTAACGCATATTGCCTGGTTGGCCGAGCAGTTAGCATATCCCACTGTGGGCATAGATGTTTCTGATTATCTGTGGAAATACTAGTGGTGGTGGACAGTAGATGGCGTTGGTGTAGTCGTGGTTAGTTGTAGTTGGTGGATTGAGTGGTGGAGACAGAGAGATATAGAGTAGGTGTCCTGCCTCGATGAGTCTTTGAACTCCCCGGAGGTATCATGAAATAATAATAATAATAATAATATTGATTCATACTTTGAACGAAATGAACTGATTTTCTCTTCTATCCCTGACAATGTCCATGTGACAGTAGATGAAATATGGTGGATTTTAAGAAATTTCATACACGTGTTAACTATTGTAAATATTTAATAATATGTCTATTACATGTTTCCTTTAAACTGTCCAGTCATATGACATATTGATACATAAGCTGGTGTACAAGCTGAGAGAGAGAGATATAGATAGATAATAAACTGGAAAGCCAGTAGATTACTCAGGGGATTAACAAATTATGCATGGTAGGAGACAGAGGAATCACCTCGCTAATAAGTAACTTTGTGCACCTCACTAATAAGCGAGGTGCACAGGGTTCTGTTCTTGGAATACTGCTGTTCTTATTTGATATTTTATGTAGCATGTCAGGTGTTTGCTGATGACAGGAGTTTGGAAAATTATAAGTGATAATGATGCCAAGCTGCTTCAAGAAGATTTAACAAGTACTATGGATGAACAACTGGTTCTCCTGGTTTAAAGTGCAGGTTTTGCACTTTGAAGTGTAATGCTATGTACTGTAAAACTGTGTTTCAGGAGGTAGATGAGATTTTCAGTCTTGGGAAGTGAATGCTGAAAAAACAACTGACATTCATGTGTCACACTGCAATGGCTGTGATGAACTTGCAGTGCACTTCTGTGATAAAGTAAATGCCAGGTAAAGTAAAAGTAGAGCTAAGAAGGCAGGCATGATGACTTTGATCAGAAAACACCTGGACTACTCAGGACATACTTGACTGGCTAGTTTTCAAGGTAATAAATTTGAAGAGGGTTACAGAGGACTCTGAAGGGAATATAAATCATAAAGTTTGGTGAGGCAGAAGAGGGATCATATGATAGATATATTGAGTGTGGTCAGGGATTTTATTGATAATACAGAAGGAATTATTTATACGGAGGAAGGAGAGATGGGGTGGGAAAGAAAGTGAGAGTTGAGACCAATCTTCTTCTTCTTATGGTACTATCTTCTATCGAAGGTCAGCGAGAAAACTGCATTCTTGTGTTAATCGGAGCATCAAGACGTGGACAGGAAAGAGCTCTTTCCTGTCCACGTCTTGATGTTGTCAAACCATGATATTCGTTTTCTTCCTCTAGTTCCTTTGCCATCAATTCTTCCTACCAAAATAGTTTGTAGAAGTTGGTGTTTGCTGTTTCTCATGATGTGGCCAAGATATGATGTTTTTCGTTTCTTGATTATTTGTACAAGATCTTTAGCTTTGCCAATGGATTTTAAGACATCTTCATTGGTAATTTTTTCTGTCCATGATATCTTTGGCATTCTTCTGTATAGCCACATCCCAAAGGCTTCAATTTTCTTGATGGTTGTCACCTTCAATGTCCATGTTGAAAGAAAGTGAGAGTTGAGACCAACCAAGAAAGTTAAATAAGTGGAGTAAATAAGGCATGTTATGATAAATGTTACTGGTTGAGTAAGATCTTTGTAATGAATCTACTGACTTTACTATTGTCTGTTACTAATAATTATAATAAGGAATTATAAGGTAGTATACAGATTTTTTAAAAATGATTTATGATTTGAATGATAGGGATGAAAGTAAGTCAAAACTTCCATATATAATAGATAATTACATTACATTTAACCTCCCAATCTTTTAATCATTCAACTTTTCAAATTCTGACCTAACATATAAAAATCAGTTTTTCAGAATGCTATGGTCACTTACGGGAGAGGAAAGGTTAACAAAACAAGATTTTTTTTGTGTGTGCCAGGATGGCAGAAAAAGACCCAAAATCTGGGCAGAGAGATACATATAAAATTAATGTTATATACAGGGTGTTCGGGATAAATTTGACAGTTTCGTAAGGAAAAAGAAAATCTTCTTTGTATCTATTAAATTTAATGAATTGACAAAAAAACATTACAGGCAGAGTTAATTACAATACTATCAACAAGATTTACTCAAAATAACCACCATTAGCATCGATCACAGCTTCAATTCTGCTTCGGAACCTCGAACAAGCTGATGCTACAGTCTCCCTGGGAAGGGCCGCAAAAACTGTTTTAATTTTATCCATTAACTGGGCTTTTGTATTACTGGAAGTGCGATTGGTGTCTTTTTCAACTGCGCCCCATACAAAATAATCCATGGGGTTAAGGTCTGGGGAGTTTGGAGGCCAAACATTTGGACTGGTGAAGTCGTAGAAATTTTCAGACAACCATTTTTGACTTTTCCCAGAGGTGTGGCAAGGGGCCGAATCCTGCTGCCATACATACGGCCTACCATTGGCTACCCTTGTTATCCAGGGCTTGACTACAGTTAGCAACTCCACGAACAAAGCCCGAATTCCAATGCCAGGGTTCTTCAACACCTGTTCCTGCAGATTTGCGAGGAATTCTGCTGTACGAACGCAATCAGATCGTCTGCTAGGGATCTTTCTTCTTGCTACATCCTCGTAGTCACCATTGCAAGTCTCTAGTTCATGCCTGATTGTTTTTACTGTATTCAGGGAGCATTGGGCAGCAGTCGTAATATCCTTATTTTGATGGCGGGCACGAATCATCATGATACAAGTTATTCTCTTCCATGATTCAGGTGGGTTCCAGCTATCCATCCTTTCTGACATCTTGTATATGAATGAAGAAGGGTCCAAACTTTTAAATGAAGAGAAGTGTGTGTTAATACATGTAACTTACGGAAAAATATAATTAATTATAAATATGTCAAATTTATCCCGAACACCCTGTATAATGTTGTTATTTTGCACTTTAACTTGTTTTCTGAATGCTAAAGTTATACTTAACAGTGAAAGTCTAAAAATCAATTCTTCCAATTCTGTTATGTGCAGTTTTTTGCAGATTATTTCAACGTGAAACCCTGTCTAACAGAAATGACAAAAAGTCACTTGTTCCAAAGTCCACTGTATGCAGTTTTAGACCTAACTAACACCAGAAAAGTTGGAAAAACTAATTGTTCCGATGTCTGTAGTTTTCTCAATTATATGCTCATCAAACATACCATATTTCAAATTACCCTCCAAGAACCATTCAAAAGAGTTGGCTGTCAAGTAACATGCAATTTATTAAATCATTCAATAGTTCTCAAAATATTTTCAAATTACACACAATTTTTTGAAATAAAGCTTTTCAATGATTAGTATTATTATTATTAAATAAAAAACTTAATATAATCAACTTAGCAAGAATCCCCTTTACATAGTGAAGGGGTTGTGTGTTTCAAGGATGTATCAAACTATGCCAGCAGTGTATCCTACAAGTACGGATGGAGACAAATAACTACACAGTCAGTACAATGTAAGCTGAATAGAAGACAGGATACCTATCCTTTTGGATGCTAGCCTGGCTGGTTAGAGTATCCACTCTCCAAGCAACAGGCTGTAGGTTTGAATTCCACTGTGTGCATGGATGTTTGTGACTGTCTTTATGTGGGAGATGAATTTAACCTGGTGTGAAACTACTGCTCGCTTATTAGAGGATTACTGGCTTGAAAAAAAATTCAATGTTTGGTCTCTAGAGTGAGGTTTCTGGACTATGTAAAAAAAAAATATATGAAATAAATAAAACAACAACAATAAAAAAATCTTTAGCCCATCCAGGTATGAATGTACTATATAAAAGTAAACATTTCTTAGGTGGGAACCACATAAAAAAAAGCGTGGTAATATCAATGATTACGTGATTATATCATTCATCAATGATGGCATTCCACAAATCTCGTTAGATGGGCCACTGCCAATCCTCTCTTAGGATGACATGTCACAGCAAAGAAAAGTTACCCCACCTCCCACGCTTACATCATTACAATCATGATTAAGCAACATAGAGAAAGGAGTCCATAAAGTAATGAAGTAACTCGACTGGGCATGTTACTCTAAAATAAAATGACAAAAGCAAGCAGGAAAACTAACATCATAATTTGTTACATACAACATGAGAACAATAAGAGATAATGAAAAGGAAGACCTGGAATATGATATAAATAATATGAAATGGAATATAATAGGTATAAGCAGTATGAAAAGAAACAGAAAAATGTATAACACTAAAACCAGGAAATATCCTTTCCAGTTGCCTGATCTGTTATTTTTGCATAGAAAACTAGGTTATTAAATATACAAGAATAACAGATCAGATAAACACATAATAGCACAAAAATCAGAAAATATATGCACAAGCCAGTGATTATGAAAATGAAAAAGTTGAATTCTATAGCACAGTGTCCACTAAGATAAAAACAAGAATAGCATTCGAAGACTTTAATGCACAATTGGGGAAAATTAAAAATGAACGTGAAATATAAACAGTAAAAAAAATGGAAAATGAGAATGAAATGAAAATAGTCAAGTGCAAATGTACACAAAAAAAAAAAAAAAAAAAAGCAGCAAAATACACTACAGGTAACCCTCGTATAACGAGGTACTTATACAACACAGTTTCGGTATATCACGGTCTTCAAATTGTAGTAACCCTTTATATTTTCATATATTTTTCACCGCACGACTTAAAAATCAAAATGTATCTACCTGAACCACACATGTAGTTATAAGCAGCTAATTTATATTGGAAATACCCTTTAGCACGCATGTACGTTAATTGTTTACTATAAAGTGTTTATTATTGAAAATTGTCTGTTTTCTGCCAGAAAAGCGCACTAAAAATCATAAGTGTGTTAATCTCAAGTTAAGCACTTTATTTTCTGGTGAGTTAAATACATTATTAATAGGTAATGGTTTTTTTTTTTTTTTTAATGTAAAAATTTATTTCAAAATCTGCGACGAAAGGAAAAACCAACATTAAAAAGAAAATTTATTTCTCATCATCATCAAATTCCTGCCATGTACCCTCAAGGGGTGTACAGGATATGATAGTACTACATGAAAAAAATTACATCATTACTAACTTCCTATCTACAATTTTCCTCCAAATCAGTCTGTTACTTGTCAAGATTCCAACATTATCAGATCTTATATTTCTATCGTCTAAGGCACTTTGTACCGTATCAATCCACCTATATCTTGGTCTTCCTCTGAGTCATTTTCCTGCCAACCTGGCAGAGAACACTTGTTTTGCTAATCTTTCTTCGCCAATTCTGTTTAAGTGACCATACCAACTAAGATTAGCTCTGCTAACGCATTCCTGGATGCTGACAATGTCAAGTTCTTTTGTAATATCCTTGTTTTTAATATCATATTGCCATTGCCATCTCTTCATGCCTCTAATCTTTCTCAGGACTCTCATATCTGCGGTCTCTAGTCTTTGGTCAAGTGTTTTACTTCTGACCCAGATCTTAGATCCATAAGTTAAAACTGGTTTGAACACTGTCTTGTATACAGCTAATTTAGTGTTCTGACAAATTTCTCTTATTCCATATGAATTTATTCAATTGACTTCCCATCATACCAGCTTTGCTGATTCTGTTGACCATTTCTATATTTAATTTACCATCTTCACTAAAAATCATTCTAAGTAGCTGAAATGTTTTACTTGTTCCACAGGTTCTCCATTCACAACACAGTTGACATTTTCAATGATTCTGCCTATTTTCATTGTCTTTGTCATTTTATTGCTGACTGTCATACCATATCTCTTACAACAGTTATTCAATTTAGTCAGAGAATCTTGCAGACTTGTAGCAGATTTATTTAGAAGTATAACATCGTCCGCATAAAGCAAAGCACTGACATTAACATCTCCAATTTTGATATGTTTAATACCACTTTCCTTCATAATGTGATCCATATAGATAATGAATAACAGAGGGGATAATGTACATCCTTGTCTCATACCAGATTTAACATTAAACCATCTTCCTGTACTTTCTTCAACTCTAACTGCTGACTTACAACTCAAATAAAGACTAAGTATTGCTTGAAATAATGCCCCATTGACACCATATAACTGCAGCGTATTGAATAGCTTCTCTCTTGGCACCTTGTCATATGCTTTTCCAAATCGACAAAACTTATAGATCTTTGTATATTCCCATGCTTTCTCAACTATTTGTCGTAAAGTGAAGATCTGATCCTGACAGCCTCTATTTGGCCTGAATCCAGCTTGTTCTTCACCCAGCTTTTCTTCCACAATTCTTCTCAACCATTTCTGAAGTATACTTGCATAGATCTTGCCAGGAACACTCAGTAGGGAAATACCTCTGTAATTCTCACGTTCAGTATTATTTCCCTTTTTATATATGGGTACTATGAGAGCTCTACTCCAATCATCTGGAAATCGTCCCTGTGTACAGGCTTTCTCAACTATGCAGTGCAGCCACTATAAAACTTTTATACCACCATACTTCAGCATTTCTGGTCGAATATCATCTACTCCTGCTGTCTTTCCACATTTCAAGCCTTTGATGGCTTTTTCTACTTCAAGTATGGATATGTATTCCTGACTGCATGCGTGGTCAGTGTTTTTTACCACTGTGCTGTCATCACTGCTTGTTTCATTTAGCAGTTTTTCAAAGTAATTACTCCATACTTCAAGGATATCTTTTTCTCCCATTTTCATGTCACCTTTATCATCTCTAACTTCTTTTACAGCACTCTTTCCTCCATTCCTAAGCTTCTTCAACAACCTCCAGAATATTTTGCCACCTTCTTGATATTTATTTTCTATATTCCTGCCAAGGCCCTCCCATGACTTTTATTTAGCTAGTTTTACACAGTGTTTAGCATTCTTGCATTTGTCTCTGTATTCTCTAAGACAGAGTTTCTCAAACTTTTTCTACGACGGAACACTTCACAAATCCTGAAATGTTCACGGAACACCTTGGTTATTTTGTAACATATTAATTAATAATTAATTGGTAATTTAGCTTATTTTATTGTTAATTAATAATTAATTAAACATCAATTAAACCATCATTAAATTAATTTGTGCTGATTTTCATTGCCATATTCCATTCTGATCACCAAAAATGTATAATATTATTATAAGTACTTAAGAGTGAATGCAGACTTTTTCTCCTGTGTGCTGGTTTTGTAGGTTAGGTAAATATAATTAAAATAAATGAGTAAATCTAAGCGTTAAGAAAAAAAAACAATCATTTATTGTCAAATGTTAATTAGTAAAAACAGAACATATAAAAATAGTAAAACGTATATTGCAAATTAAGTTCTTAATGGCTCCGAAGTTTTTGGGTCTTTGAATTACAAATTCTTTTGATATCAGGCACAATATTAGAAAGTTGAATTCTCATATTTGGTGTAGCGTCGAATCTGTTCCTGGACTTTGATTTAGTTGCAGCATAATATGAAAATCCTGCCTCGCATAAATATCTCATTGTAAAAGGAAGTAAAACAAGAATAGCTAGTTTTGACACGCTTGTCCAGAAATCATTTATTGGCAGTTCCTTGTATTTTTGTTTTAAATCAGAGTCACTAATTAAGTCAATTAGATTTTCCTAGTCACTTGCGCTGAAGCCTGCTGGCTTAGCTGTCACTGTAAATGGATTCAGAACCCAGGAATTGTCCTCACTGCATTTTGGAAAATATTTCAAAAGGGTTGATTGCAAGTCATGCAAGTGTTCTAAAATTACGTTAGATATTTCTTCAACTTCTTCATTTACTTTAGAATTTATTTCAGTCAAAAATTCATGCAAGGTGGGAAAACAATCAAAATTATTCTGTTCAACTGTAGAAATCCAGAATTGCAACTTCCTATCAAAAGATGCAATTTTATCTCTTGTATTAAAAATTGTAATATTCTTTCCTTGTAACGATAAGTTAATTTCATTGCACTTTGTAAAAATATCTGCCAGATATGCAAGCTCATCAACCATGAAGAATTTCTTAATAATTCAATAAAATTTTGTCCTAAATTATGTGACATCAAGAAGACCATTAACTCACTATGAAGCTGTTCCTCTGGATAGCCATCTCACTTCAGTATGTAATAAAAGTGTGTTATGTGCACTACCCTTTTCAATGCACAAAATTTTAAATAATCTGGATTGAAGTGGTCGAGATTTTACATAGTTGATCATTTTTACGGCTTGATCCAAAATAGTTTTTAAATATGTAGGAATTCATTTTGTTACTAGTGCTTGTCTATGCAAAACACAATGACTTTTGGTGGTGTAGCTACTTGCAGAATATGTGTTACAACTCCCTTCATCTTTCCTACCTTTGCTTGAGCACTATCTGTACAAATATCAATACACTTCTCCCAACCGATTTCCTGTTTTGTAATATAATTATTAATACAGTTGAATATATCTTCTCCAGTAGTTTTTTCTTGTAGATGTTCACACATTTCTTCAATAATTTTATCAAATATGTAACGAACAAACACTAGTAATACAGCGAGTCCTGCGACATCTGTAGATTCATCCATTTGGAATGAATATTCACTGCAGTCTAAGTCGATGAATTAGCTCTTCTTCTATGTCAGCAGAAAGATCTTTGATGCGGCGTGAAACAGTATCATTTGATAATTGTACTGCATCTATTTTTTTTAGCAACCTGCTCGTTTAACATGCATGATACAATGTCTTTCACACAAGGCTTAATGAGCGTCTCACCAATTGTATGAGCTTCACCATGAAGTGCAATGCGGTAACTAACGCGAAAAGACGCCTCTGTTGCATTTTCAGTTGAAACAATTGTAGCCATTTGAAGTTTAGATTTTTCTAGCGAGTCACGTCGTCTCTTAAAAAAATGTATATCTTTTCCTTTGTAATCAGTGTGTTTCGTTTCGAAGTGCCTACGAAATTTAGCTGGAGACAAAGAACTGTTTACTAGTATTTTATTACATAAAACATCAGGAGAATGTGCATTGCCAATACACGTAAATCCATAATTTAAATAACTTTCATGGTACTTCCGTTTTGGTCTGTTCTTAGATGACTCTTGTTCTTTAATATTAGCTTTTGAAGAAACTGCCATTTGCAATTCCATATCTTCTCCAATCATATGAGTAGATGTGTCAGCAGAAGTACTTGCTCCTTCTTGTGTTAAAGTTCCTGTCTTTAAACAAGAATCCATGGGTATTTTTTCAATAATATTCAAATTCCAATATTTGTCAGAGCTATAATAAAAACAAATAGAATTGTGTTGTAAAGGTAACTTTAGTATGAAAAACAATAAGATTATAAATAAGAAATGTCGAATAACATAAAAGTAAATGAATAATGCAAAATAGGAAAACAAGACTGCAACACACAAAAGTATATATGAATTGTAACAATACTTGTAAGTACTAAACCGTATCAAATAATGTAAAAGCAATTGTAATAAGAATGATTTGATAAAATGTTCAGTAACAAAAATTAAACAGTTCGAAATAAATCAGATATTAATTATAAAATTAGTTAAAAGAGTAAGAAGAATTCTTTTTTTAAAAGTCGCCTCGCCTACTCCCTATATATGGGAATAGATTTTTTTTTTCTTTCCGAGGGTCCGGTCCCAACAAATTTACTCATAAATACCTTTCCAAATTTTTTTAACATTCACACATTAACATAAGTATTAATAATTAATTATGGCATAATCATAAAGAGTATTAGTACACTTATGTATATGGTGTGGCATGTTGACAAATATAAATTACATTTAAATTGGTTATCAATCACTGGACTAATGAAATCTTGTAGAATGTCGTAGTTTCTTCAGGCAAACATCATTAAATTAATTTGTGCTGATTTTCATTGACATATCCCATTCTCATCACCAAATATATTTATAATATTATTATAAGTACTTACGAGTAAATACAGACTGTTTCTCCTGTGTACTGGTAGTATTCTCCTCCTTTTGTACATCCTGGAGATCTTTATAGGCTTGAGGTGGATGACTCACTATCTGTTCCATCACAAATACCTTCAATAAGAGATTTCTGAATACCAAAATTAAACAAAGTGCCTTGTCTCTTATTCATATTACTTTTAAAAAAATCATGGCACTCCGGTTTCAGAACAAGCACTTACACACTGCAATACGAACTTACGAAGAAAGTATTCAGTAGTAATAGATTTGAGAACCGGATACAGACTACCTTGATCTTCAATTTCAGTGGTCACTGATATTTGCGACGCAGGTGTTATTTCATTCAGTTTTGAGAACACGCTGGCAATTTTTATGATCGGTCATAAACGGTGGTATTCTCTTTCCTGATTGTTGAAAGATTTCGATGTGTGAAAATTAACGATAATTCATGAATACTTCCATGTTTAAAAATATGTTGCTTGGTCACTGACATTTGCTACACAGATGTCATTTCCTTCAGTTTTGAGAACAGAAGATATGACACCAATTGTTGTAATGGGCTTTCAACCAATTTTTATGACCCGTCATAAACAGCAGCATTCCCTCTCCCAAATGTTGAAAGGTTTCAATGTGTGAAAATTAATGATACACAGATCTGGGTCTGAGCTTTTCGACATATTCACGAATATCATTCTCCTCAGAATATTTTTACTATAAAATATTTATTCATGAAAAATGCTTAGAAAACTAAAATGACAAATTCCAGAACTTCTCATGGAACACCTATTCACCTTCCGCAGAACAGTTTGAGAAACCCTGCTCTAAGAGCACAAGCTGACTTATTTGCCAGGAACTTTTGATATGCTTTCTTCTTTTCCTTCACTGCCTCTTTTACTTCCTGTGTCCACCATGGAGTTCTAATTTTTCTGTCTTTGCAGACAACTTCACCAAATGCCTCTCTAGCTGAATCAATCAGGGCTTTCTTCAGGGCTTGCCACTGAATCTCCAAGGTTTGATTCCTGTTCTCAAACTCTTTCATTTTTGCTTCAATAATCTTTGTGTATTTTAGTCTACAGTTCACATCTGAGAGCAGCTCAACTTTTATTCGCTTTAAAACTTTCTTACATGTTATTCTTTTCAATATGAAATTCAATTTTATCCTGCTCAAGACTAAATAGTGATCACTCCCAATTTCAAATCCTCTCTACACTCTGGTGTCCTGCACAAGGGAGAAAACATCACTATCAACAATAACATGGTCAATGAGACTTTTCTTATTCCTTGCCTCTTCCCTCCATGTGAATTTGTGCACATTTTTATGTTGGAACATGGTGTTAATAATAACCATTCCATGTCCTGAGCAGAAATCCAACAAATATTTGCCATTACTATTAGCTTTGCTCTTTTCTTCAAATTTTCCCAAAATATTTTTGTATGTCTCACAATCATTTCCTACTCTGCTAAGCAGATCACCAACAAGGACCAACTTTTCCTTTTTCATTGTGTCAGTTGCTTTTTCTAAAGCCTCAAAAAATTCCTCAACTTCTACCTTAGTAGAACCTTCTGTGGGACCATAGGCACAAATAAGTCTCATTGTCCAGTTCCCCATTCTCATATTTGCCCACATTACTCTACTTGAGACTGACTGCCATTCAAGAAGATTAGCCTCTTTTGTGTTGAATACTATGGTCACTCCTTCTTTTCCTTGATTGTCATTGCCTGAATATAACATTTTGTATTTATTGCCCCGAAAGATCTCACCAGTTTTTGTCTTTTTTGTTTCAGTCACCCCTATTATGTCGATCTGGTAATTATCTAATTCCTCAGCTAGCTCAATTTCTTTGCCATTCAGTTATGTTGATAGTACCGATCTTTAACTCTGGTGATGTTGAGTTGGGGTGTGTTTTCAGATTTGTTCCAGTAGCTGACTTTTTGCTGTTCGCCCTGGTTCCCTGGCGAAAACAACAAGGGCCTTGTTTAACCGGGTGACGCTCCAGCCGGCATGAAATATGGTCATGTTGTACCATAATTTTTTATTTTGGTTTAACCAATAAGAATACAATTTGGTCGGCTAAATCCCAAATTGCCAGCCCATCCTCGTTCGTTCAGTATCCAAGTAGATACTCAACAGGGTGCCCCACAAGAAGGTGTGGATTGGACATTATGTCAGAAGCCCTGGTCGGTACTCCATATTCCTTTAAAGGCTATGTGGAGGTCTCCTCTCAGTTATACAGCTTTGACCCAATTTATTTCTCTCGAAGAAAAAATTAAAATCTTTGATCGGTTGACAAATGGAGAATCAACAATTCGAACAATTAAACTTATTAAACAGAAAGCCTTCAAAGTTTATAAACATTTAAAAGAATTTGATCAAGATTCTTCAGAAGAAAGCTCTTAGCATGGATTTTGTGCCAGTAAGGGTTGGTTTCAAAACTTTAAAAAGCGGTTTTCTTTGGATAATCTTAAACTCTGGGGAGCATCAGCAGATGCAGAGCTGCTTGGAAATATCCAAGAGAACTTTTAAAAATCATTGAAGAAAGTGGTTATAGTGTACACCAGGTGTATAATGCAAATGAATCCGGGTTATACTGGGGGGGGGGGGGGGGGGGATGACAAAATGCACCTATATTTCGAAAAATGAAAGATCAGCTCCTGGATTCAAAGTTACTAAAGATAGAACTACTTTACTGTTTTGTAGTAATGCAGGTGATTACATGACAAAACCAATGTTATTTACCGATCCTCAAATCCTCGTGCTATGAAAGAGCTTGACAAGTTTACCCTATCTGTTTATTGGCGGGCCAACAAAAAAAGCATGGGTTACAGCTAGCATGTTTAAAAATTGGTTTTTCAAGTGTTTTGTACACGATGTAGAAAGTTACATTGGGTACAAACTTCTTAATAACTAAACCAGCCGAAGTATGCAATGAGAATTATACAAATAATGTCCAAGAGATTTCAAGTGATGACGTCGTCTGGACACATAAATAAAGAACATCTACGAAATGTTAGTTTTGAACACAGTGGTAACGATTAAAGTATGTACTTTATTTTGCCTAAAACATTTATGCATTATGTGCAATGAAGTTTACATACAATTTGTAATTTTTATAATTTTATACTATGTATTTGTTTCATAGTTTATATGTTTTCTTAACTTACATGAATTACCTCAATTAAATAAAAATATATTTTTGTGGGATATGTCATTGTTGTTTATATAATTAAAAAAAAAAAAAAGATTTCGGAACATAACCCTACTTTTTCAATGTGATCCGAGTCTCGCATAACACGATTTATATAATGCGGCATTTCAATGGAACCTAACATCCTCATTACGAGGGTTATCTGTATATTTTATCATCTCATCTCATGTAGTAATGTGTGTGTGTAGTCAGCAATGAAATAAGCATATGAAGTGATGACAAAAGAGAGAAAAAACGACAATAGAGAATAGAATCAATAGCATGAAACAGAATAAATCGAAACATACAAATTATTATATATAATGTAATGTAATTGTAAAATTCAATGCAGTAAGAATTTTTTTTTCTTCTTAACTTTGCATCAACTTTTACAGAGGTCACAAACATTGTATGTAGAAGGAGATTGTAATTTTAACGCTGATTGTGGAATTTTGTATACAAGGGTTATATTAACTGTAGTTATAATTTTTTTGTGATTTGAAAAACCATACAAGTATGTATTGAAATGGTAGGAATGTTAATCTGTGTATTTCAAGGCCAATGACTTAGAAAGCGGCCTGTCATTTTAATGGTTCCAATTTGAAAGAAAGAGCTTAGAAGCCTTATTTGGAAATTGTAAAGTGGCTTCAATTGTTCAAAGCTTAACCTAATGAGTGTCCCAAGGACAGTGCAACAACAGGCAGCGACAACTAACGGATCTCCTGCGTATAGCGAATAAGATTATTTTTGTGTGTTCTGGGGGAAACAAAAGTAAACAACAACTCGAAGGTCACATCCCCTTTTTGTATGGGAATGCTCGGGGTTCTCAATCCTTATTCCAGGGATCACAAGAGGGAGTATAAGAAAGGACCCAGAAGCATCCAATGCTCTCTATCCAGGTATCCAGATGCAGCAGCTGTATGCCGGTATGCATAGGTAGAAACGAGGAAGCAAGTAAGCAGAAACGCAGAAGGAAAAGCAGTCTCCTCTCGTATTATCTCAGAATCCAGCATCGCGGATCCGTTGGATGTCCGGAGAGAAGTCGAACTGTAATAATATGCGTCAAGCTCCGGGAATTCTTCGAGATGCGACAGCGCTAAAGGAAAGAAGCCCGTACCAATGTTAAAAGCCCAGGACGGAAAAGCAGTGTATCGGTAAGACATGACCCCCCCCCCCCCCCGAAAATCTTCTACGATGCAACCGAGCTAACGAAAAGGAAACCTGCATGACTGATGAGGCCGAGGCCAGAAAAGAAGCCAGCAGAACCAGATAAGAGACAAAAGAGCCAGTTCAGATAAGTGTGTCATGAAAAGAACTGCGAGTACAACCTTGAAGTAATTATATATTCGGCGGGACATATATAAAGTTAAATTGTGATAATTTATCCTGGACTATGAGGTTAAAGAAATATTGGTAGTGATTTAGATATAGCATACTTGTTGTTTGAAGTATATATATTCGGCGGGACATATATACAAAAGTTAAATTGTGATGATTTGTCCCAGACTAAGAGGCTAAAGAATAGTTGATATAATTTAGATAGGTAAACTTGTTGTTTGAGATATGTGCATATTGCTTGACCAGATTAGTTCTAGAATGCGAACATAGATTCTTTTATGATAGCATTGATGCATGTTTATTAAGTATGTACAATGTATGAGATAATAATTCTTAGCAGCAGAATGAATGAAATTATAGATTGGAATATGATAGTATTGCTGCATGTTCATTATGTATGTACAATGTATGAGATTATAATTCTTAGCAGCAGAATGAGTGAGATTATAGATTAGTATTTGATAGTATTGCTGTACATTTTAATGTGTGTTATTAAATGAGATTATAATTCTTAGCAGCAGAATGAATGAGGTTATAGATTGGCATTTGATAGTATTGCTGTGTATTTTAATGTGTGTATATTGCATGCGATTATAATTCTTAGCTTTTAATTTTCTGAAGAGCCAATTCATTTAAGAAACTGTATTAATGTGTCCTTCTTCTTCTTTCACGATGCATTATTCCCGCTTCCTATGCAGGGTCTGCGTGTTACTTAGATGTGACTACTTGTTAGTACCACTCCCAACCGACCTGTCGCCTAGTCTGCCACTGGGGAGGATATATTTTTGGCTGCAGAAGCGTATGTTCACGGGGCCGGTTTGCTTGCTTGCGGGATGAAAAATGCCAGATAAACTGGTGGAAAAACCCTACTGCCCGCACCCAAGACCAGCTAACTTGGCTATGCCCGAGGAAGATTCTCAAGTTCCTCACGTCTTCAACAGGAATCAAGCCTGGGACACTCCTTCCCCAGGCATATGGCTGTGAAGCGCAAAGCCACTAGGCTAACCACGTGGACTTATTAATGTATTCTAATTTTAAATAAACATGTTTGTTATGCTAAAGAATGCGTATTCACTGAGCCTTAATCCAATACACTGCTCCTAAATAAAATGCGAACCTGTGTGCAAAGTTAAATAAGTGTAGCCACGACTGACAATAAAGCCTGAGATAGATTTAGAGAGATACTGCAGGTGATCTTAATTATATTTAATACCCATAACGGAGAATCTTGGTGGCGCAGTCATAACATTAAATAAATTTTCCAAAATTCTCAAGGTATCAGATATTAGCTAACCTGTGGTAACTTAAGTAAAAGTGTAATGCGTAAGAAATAGATAGAAGCATAGAGTAATAAAGAGAAAGGAAAGCAAGGAATAGAATATAAAGATGAAGTAAAGTATAAAGAGAATATAAATAGAAAGCAAAGATAAATTAGACGAGGATAACAATAATTGATAGAGACAGCAGAATAAAGAAGAATACATAAAAGTAAAGTAAAGTGTAAGATATACAAATGGCTCAAAGCCTCTTCCCCCACCCCCAATTTACATAATGTTGGTAATGATATAATAGCAGCCAAAATAATGATATGTTGGTAGCCAGTGAAAAATTTGAAGAAACTGCAAAAAATTTACAATCAGAGAAATAACAATGTTGAAAACTGAATTCCACAATGAGATATAGAAAAATTTTAATTTAATTATTATAGAAATTGTATATAAGGTTGCAAAATATAAAGCATAAAAAATGAAATCTCATTAGAGAAAACAAAAAATGACCATCATCATCATTATGAAATTCCTGATATTTCCCTCAAGAGGAAACTATAGAGATACTGCACAGAAAAGTCAACATTATTACTAACTACCTATTGACAAATTTCCTCCAAATCAGTCTTATCTGTCAGGACTCCAATACTGTCAGATCTTACATTACTCTCCTCTAAGGAATGTCTTACTACATCGATGACCTAGATTTTAATCTTAAGTGTTCGATACTAGGATAGGAAATAACACCTGTGGATGTTATCTGGAGTTATGTGGAGGAGTGAAATGTGCTGTCATCTGCAAAACTGTGTATTGGGTTGGATGTCAACTAAAGTAGATCATTGATATATATAGAAGAGAGATGGCTGGTGAGAGGACAATTCCTTGTGGAACTCCTGGATTAGCTGAATGGTGAGAACATAAGGAACCATACACTATCACACATAGCGTGCATTCAGACAGAAAGTTGGCAATCCAATACAGAAGTGTTGGGACAAACCAAATGATGCGATTTGTTTAGTAAGCCTTTGTGACAGACCTGGTCAGAAGCTTTGGAGATATCAAGTACAACCACTTGAGATTCACCAAACTTTTCCTGGCATTTGTTCAGAGATGGGTGATATATGTGAGAAGCTCTCCTGTTGATCGGCAATGACAGAATTCACACTGATCATTGTCTATTACCTAGGCACCTTCAAGGTAGTGTAGGAGTTGGGAATTGATGGTTCTCTCCATTACTTTAAACAGGACTGAGGTAAGTGAGATAGGGCAGTAGTTCGATGGCAGTGATTTGACACCCTTCTTGGGAATGCGTTGAACATAGGCCATTTTCCAGACTGTGGGATAGATACAAGCAGAATAAACGAGTATATACAGACAATATAGGATAGGAGTCAGTTCTGGTGCAAAAATCTTTAGAACATTTGGAGGAATGCCATCAGGACCAGGAGACGTTTTTGTTTCTAATTTGGACAATATTTTTCTTATCTCTTTATGGTGAAAGGATATAGAGGACATTGTGTATTGGGCAACTGGAATGGTTTAGGAGAATTTATGTTGGTCAGTTATGTGTGCATTGCAGGCAATGTATGAAACCATAAGATTGGCTTTTTTTCAAGTGATGATGCAGTAGAGCCATCTGGGTATGATAAGGATGGTAATAGTCTTTGGTAAAAGTTATGACCAATTGCATTGGCAAGAGACCAAATGGTTTGGCTGCCTTTTGGACAGAATGCAAGTTTCCTGCTTTTTTGCTCTTTCAGGCTTGAGTAACTAAAGGAGGATGGAGTTCTTGATGTAACCAGTTATGGTATGCTTGATTTTTTTTTTGTAAGCCTTGGCACATCTTTTGGAGAACCAGGTTTAGTCAGAGGACAGCCATTCAAGTAGTTTGGGGAATGTATGTTTACATGCCATTAAGGATTACTTTAGTGATATGTTTTGTGTATATGTTTGGTTAGGAAGGCTGGAAACAATAGTTTAACCATGGGAATGAGGCATAAAAGTCATAGAGGCTGTCCCACTTGGCACTGTTATAATGCCAAACTACATTTGTATGGGGGTGGCTGTGTAAGCACTGTTGAATTGGGGAGGAGACAAGCACTAGATTGTGGTCAGAATTACCTAAGATCAATACACTCGATGTGTATTTGGGGAGTGGATAGGGTTATCTGGTATTCTAGTTAGCATGTGAAATCTGGGCAATGTCGTTAGTCATGGCAAATGTTTCAGCATCTCTGCCTGAAAGATCTGTACAACAGGAGGCGGAAAGCCAATTGGAGTTGTAGACATTAAAATCTTCTAAGAAGATGTGATTTTGCTGTTAGGGAAATGGGATTGGAGAAAATCAATGATTAAGGAGAGGAAATTAAAGAGCTTAGAGTAGTTAGAACGGAAGAGACAGCAAATGAATTTGACTGAGTAAGGAAGAGAATTTTTCAACTAAAGAAGGTCAAAGTTGGGCAAATCTAGGTTAGGTGCTCTCTGGCAAGATATGTCAGAGTGGACATTATACGCAGATGCCGCCCTTGAGTCAAAAGGAGTTAAAGGATGTGCGGTTTGGAAAATTGAGATGAATAGTGGTGGGAATGGGGGATGGAATTTGAGTTTCTGCCAAGAAGAATAGATGGGGTTTGGTAGATGGAGATGGTAGTGGACACTATTAAGATTGGGTCGAGGCCAGAGATGTTAGTGAAGCGGATATGCAAGGCTCTGTGGGGTATAATGACCACAAGGGTCTTGCACATTTCCTATGCCATGCTTGCATACTGGTCTCCACAGTGGCTATTAGTGGTGTCACTTGATTTCTGCACCAATTTTCCTTATTTGTAGTCAATGATTTTGGCCTTTTCTTCAGGCTTTCAAAGTTGACGTCGTTATTCTCTCTGGGTAAAATTTAGGTCAGGTCGAGCATATATGCGCAACTGGGGGGAGGGGGGGTCAAAAGCGTTTGAACTTGTTATTAATCACTGCTATTAGTTTAGATGTGCTTCAGCGTGTCGCAAGTCACTTTCATGTGATGTGTAAAGTTCGTCCCATCCTTTCTTTAATTTGTGGGTCTGAAATTATGGCACCTGATGATATTTCTAGAATTAAAGTTGTATTCACCTGCTAATGTCATTGTTTAGCGATTCACCACTTTCCGTCAGAAAGTTCCAAATAACAGTGTTGAACTTCTTGTTTTTGACCTCAATGGAATTGTATACCATTGATGCAATTAAGTCAGAGTTCATTAGCATTATTGAGCAAGGGTGCATTTGCGTTGTGCTGCTGATCATCCAATGGTTCAAGCTTAGCTTCCAGTGTTTGGATTTTGGATGAAAAGATTTCATTCATAGTGTTTAAGGTGCTGTCCGAGGTTTTCAACTTGTTTACCTAAGATCAGAAGCTATTTTACAGAAGGGAGGACAGCAAACAGAACAAGGGCTGGTTGAAGTTGATAAGTGGTATGTGTGCTGATTCCTCTATTTCTGCATAGGATGCATGTAGCCAATGGCAACAGAAATCACACATTACCCTTTTTCTTATCGGTAACATGAATTTTACAGCTGCAGAACTTTATAGTACCATTGAGTTTGTCAGTGATTGATGACACTGCGCTAGCAAGACAGAAGGCTTTTCGATCATTGGCCTTTGTTGCCACCATATTTGCTTCGAACAGTAGGCACAGTGGGTGCTGGCATATGGCTGATTTTTAATTGAAAATATAACAGACTTGATGCACTGCAAGTACTTACAGGTCGTGCAGAAGTAATCAGTTCATAAGTACCTACTGTTGTGATTTCCGTTTATTGGTTAATTTGAGTGAAGAACACTTATAATAATGATAAAATGTGGGAGCACAAGTTTACAGTAACTTATTCACAAGCACCACCTGGAGTAGACGTAATGTAATTTTTAAAGAGAAAATATAAATTAGCATATACAGCTTCCTTACCGTATGAACAAAAAATGTCTTGAAGTTCTTTGGTTCTGGACGCAATTCTGGTGACCTGAAAGTGAACAATATTAATTAATTATGTTATATTAAAAATTAACATAAAACTATACATACACATCATATTATTATTACATTTGTCATCATTTATGGAATCCAGAGACTCATTCAATCTATCATACAACAAAATGTAGGCTAGATCCAAAAAAAAAGCAAAAATTCATTAGCATTTTTTGTATCAGTTAAAAATATCCAGCAGTGTTAAAACATGGAGAGAGAGAGAGAGGATGTTAAAAACAACTGATTTATTAGTTTAATCCTACTAGTTGTGTACCTTGTAGTACACTTCCTCAGGAGAATTATATAAAAACGACTTAATACAAAAAGACCATTTACAATTCACAAGCACATGGCATTAAAATCAAATGGTTAAACAGATTAATAATACAAACTGGAGTAAATTCAAAATGTAAGATATTAAGTGTTTTTATTATTATTAAGGGTGCTTAAGGATCAAAGCTGTATAACTGAGAGGAGAACACCACATAGCCTTTAAAGGAATGCGGAGAACCGACCAGGGCTTCTGACCCAACGTAAAATCCTCACCTTCTCGTGGTGCAACCTGTTGGATATCTACCTGGATATTGAATGAACGAGGATGGGCTTAAAATATGGGATTTAGCCAAACAAATTGTATTCTTATTGGATTAAACCAATATACAAAATGATGGAACAACATGACAAAATTTCATGCCGGCTGGGGTGTCGCCTGGTTAAAAAAGGCCCCCGTTGTTTTCGCCATAGAACCAGGGCAAACACCGAAAAGTCAGCTACTGGAAGAAATCTGAAAGCACATCCCAACTCAACATCGCCAGAGATAAAGATAGGTACTATCAACATAAGAAGCCTGAATGGCAAAGAAATGGAGCTACCTGAAAAATTAGATAAGTAACAGATCGACATAATAGGGGTGACTAAAACAAAAAATACAAAAACTGGTGAGATCTCTCTGAGCAATAAATAAGAAATGTTATATTCAGGCAATGACAATCAAGGAAAAGAAGGGGTAGCCATAGTATTCAACACAAAATATGAGGCTAATCTTCTTGAATGGTAGGCAGTCTCAAGTAGAGTGATCTGGGCGAATATCAGAATGGAGAACTGGACAATGAGACTTATTTGTGCCTATGGTCCCACAGAAGGCTCTACTAAGGTAGAAGTGGAGGAATTTTTTGAGGCACTAGAGAAAGCTACTGACACAATGAAAAAGGAAAAGTTGGTCCTTGTTGGGGATCTAAATAGCAGAGTAGGAAGCGATTGTCAGACATACAAAAATGTTTGGGGAAAATTTGGAGAAAAGAGCAAAGCTATTAATAATGGCAAATACATGCTGGATTTCTGCTCAGGACATGGACTGGTTATTACTAACACCATGTTCCAACATAAAAATGTGCACAAATTCACATGGAGAGAAGAGGCAAGGAATAAGAAAAGTCTCATCAAAATGTTATTGTTGATAGTGATGTTTTTGCAGGACACCAGAGTGTACAGAGGATTTGAAATTGGACGTGATCACTATTTAGTCTTCAACAGGATAAAATTGAATTTCATATTGAAAAGAATGACATGTAAGAAAGTTTTAAAGCGAATAAAAGTTGAGCAACTCTCAGATTTGAACTGTAGACAAAATACACAAAGATTATTGAAGAAAAAATGAAAGAGTTTGAGAACAAGAACAAACCTTGGAGATTCAGTGGCAAACACTGATTGATTCGGCCAGAGAAACATGTGGTGAGGTTGTCTGCAAGGATAGAAAAATCAGAACTCCATGGCGGACATAGGAAGTTAAAGAGATGATGAAGGAAAAGAAGAAAGCATATCAAAAGTTCCTGGCAAATAAGTCAGAGAATACAGAGACAAATGTAAGAAAGCTAAACACTGTGTAAAACTAGCTAAACAAACGTCATGGGAGGACTTTGGCAAGAACATAGAAAATAAATATCAAGAAGGTGGTAAGATATTCTGTAGGTTGTTGAAGAATCTTAGAAATGGAAGAAAGAGTGCAGTAAAAGGAGTTAGAGATGATAAAGTTGATATGAAAACGGGAGAAAAGATATCCTTGAAGTATGGAGTAATTACTTTGAAAAATTGCTAAATGAAACAAGCAGTGATAGCACAGTGGTAAAAAAACACTCAACAGGCATACTGTCAAGAATACATATCCATACTTGAAGTAGAAAAAGCCATCAAAGGCTTGAAATGTGGAAAGGCAGCAGGGGGTAGATGATATTCGACCAAAAATGCTGAAGTATGGTGGCATAAAAGTCTTACATTGGCTGCACTGCATAGTTAGGAAGGCCTGGACAGAGGGACGAATTCCTGATGATTAGAGTAGAGCTCTAATAGTACCCATATATAAAAGTGGAAATAAAACTGAATGTGAGAATTACAGAGGTATTTCCCTACTGAGTGTTCCTGGCAAGATTTATGCCAGTGTACCCAGGAAATGGTTGAGAAGAATTGTGGAAGAAAAGCTTGGTGAAGAACAAGCTAGATTCACGTCAAACAGAGGCTGTCAGGATCAGATCTGCACTTTACGACAAATAGTTGAAAAAGCATATGTTTGAGTCCTATTTATTTCTTCAATTTTCCTAATGTAGTTCTAATCTTATTTGGTTATTTTTTAACTTTTCCATGTGGAGTTTATCAATTCTATTTCTTTTATAGTTGAATTTCATCCGTATTGTTGCAGAGAGGAGTTCATGGTCTGTATCAGGCTCTAAGCCTTTGAGTGTTCTTATGTTTTTGATTGAGGTTTTCCATTTATTTCTAATTAGGATATAATCTATACAATTTCGTATTTCTCTATCTGTTGAGGTCCAGGTGTATTTAAAACTAGGTCTATGGTAAAACATTGTGTATGAGATAACAAGGTTGTTTTCTTTGCAGAAATTGAGGATAGTTTCTCTGCTTTCATTTTCGGTTCCAATTCGAAATTTCCCCATTATATCTTTTAGCTCTTCTCTGAAAGTACCGATCTTAGTGTTGAAATCTCCGATTATGAATAAGATGTCTCTGGAGTTGGTATTATCTATTGTTTTTTGGGAGATCGTTATAGAATAGTTCTATGTATTCTTCAATTGTGACTTGTGTCTGGTGCATAAATCTGAATAACCTTTATGTGTAGTCCTTTTTCTTTGGCTTTTAGTCTAATTCCTATTATTCTGGATGAGATAGGCTTGGTATTTGTTATACCTGCAATACGATTTGTTTTATTAGAATTGCAACTCCTTCTCTATGTACATTGTCTCTCCTTCCCGAATAGAATAATTTGCCCTGTGACATGTTTAGGCATCCTTCTCCAGCCCAGCGAGTTTCTGAGATTCCTATAATATCCCACTTTATGCTTTTCAGATTCTCTAAAAACAGATTTCTATAAAAACACATTAGTGTGAAAACACTAAACAAAGGAAAAAATGGGAATACATCAAGCTGTTACATATCCATATATAAACATCAGCATTTATATAAAGAAAGTGCTAAAGCCTAAATTTATCGACATAACCTTAATTGTAATGTAACTTACTATTCCTATAGTGTGGAAAATTGTCATCTTCAACTGTATTAAATAAATTTGTAATCTCAATTTTATTTTTTTTAAGCACAACAGTTTTAACCTACGAACACAAAATTGATTTTAATTATGTGTTAATCAATTAAAAAAAAATTTTTTTTTACTATGTTATACTTGCAATTCTATAGTTTATTTCAAATTAGTCTGTTATTAGTCACACTTCAATATTATAAGATCTTAAATTTCTCTCTTCTAAGCCAAATGGGGAGGGGGACCCCCTTCAAGTCTTAAAAATTCGAGAAGCACGTTTTTATGTTAAACTTCTTTAGAATTCTGCTCAGCTTAAAGATGAGTTTTAAACTTCTTTAGAATTCTGCTCAGCTTAAAGATGAGTTTTAAACTTCTTTAGAATTCTGCTCAGCTTAAAGCTGAGCAGAATATTATCAAGCGTGATATTATTTTTGGCAGAGTCGAGAAGCACGTTTTTATGTCAAACTTCTTTAGAATTCTGCTCAGCTTAAAGCTGAGCAGAATTCTAAAGAAGTTTAACATAAAAACGTGCTTCTCGACTCTGCCAAAAATAATATCACGCTTCAACAACTATAAACAACCTCACAACCTTCTACAATTCCCAGGTGTATACAAGGTCACTTGTGAATGCGGAAAGCCTTACTATGGGCAGACAGAGAAATCTATCTTACTACGTCTCGAAGAGCATCAGAGAGACATTGCTTATAAGAGAACCAGAGCAACTGCTCTGTCGGGCCATGTCCTGCTTTCAATAAACACGAACAACGAAGGCCACCAACATGAAATAAATTGGACATTGACTTCAAACCTACACATCAGCCATGATGAAATAGAGCGCCGCATTGTCGAGTCAAGGGAAATCACCTTAGACCCTTTTCATTTGAATAATAATCTTAGCTATAATTTGGCAGACTCTTTCAACTCTGCTATTAGATACTGGAGATCGCGTGATTCCACACACGCACAGGTGTACAACAATAGAACTTTAACTCGGACTGTAGTTCAAGCTCATAATAACTGTAATTTACAGTCGAATATTATGGCTTTATAATTGTATAGCTTTAGAGTGTGTCAATGTTAATTTAAGTGTCTTTTATAATCTTTCTATGTTCTTATCACCTGAAGAAGTCATTTTTGACGAAACATGTTGCGTTTTTTTCAAATAAATGTCATTGTGTTATAATTCTCGGGTTTAAGTCAGTTAATTTAAAAAAATGAACATATCCCAACCCCGAGTTAATAGTACATTTCATATATATATATATATATATAAGTGGCATTCAGGAATGTGTCAGACTTTTATGCAATGTGTGCATGCATTTTTAAAAAGTTTTCCATATATAAATATGTCAGTTACAAAATTTTTCAGCAAAATTTTATTTGTAAAATTAGTAACTGAACTATCTTAATGATACAGAAAATCTCAAATGCAATTTGAACTGAATTTATATATACATATTAGGATAACCAAGTTATTTTATAAACTTGGTTATTTTAACTCCTAATCCCAAGTATGCAAACAATTAAGTTTGCACCTGAAACAAAGTTCAAGTCTAAAGACCAGGGCAACTGATTGTAAAGGTGGGTAAAGCTCTGATCACTATTCTTAGTATTTTCCCATAATGTAAAGCACATCTCACTAGAAGATGTATACTGCAATGCATTATGGGTGGGGTCACTACCCAGACCGGTTTCAACCTTTTTTGAGGTCTCCTCAGTGAGTAGCTAGACCCTAAATACCAAGGTTATAGTAATACAGAGCCTTATCAACTTTACCTATAGAAGTTGCAACAAGGTGTTTTTATTTTTAATAAAAATCTCTGGAGGAGATATAGATGTAATAAATTTTTTACCTTGGGGATATTGTATATTAGGATAACCAAGTTATTTTATAAACTTGGTTATTTTAACTCCTAATCCCAAGTATGCAAACAATTAAGTTTGCGCCTGAAACAAAGTTCAAGTCTAAAGACCAGGGCAACTGATTGTAAAGGTGGGTAAAGCTCTGATCACTATTCTTAGTATTTTCCCATAATGTAAAGCACATCTCACTAGAAGATGTATACTGCAATGCATTATGGGTGGGGTCACTACCCAGACCGGTTTCAACCTTTTTTGAGGTCTCCTCAGTGAGTAGCTAGACCCTAAATACCAAGGTTATAGTAATACAGAGCCTTATCAACTTTACCTATACAAGTTGCAACAAGGTGTTTTTATTTTTAATAAAAATAAAAATTTACCCACCTTTACAATCAGTTGCCCTGGTGTTGTATCATCTTTAGAATTGAACTTTGTTTCAAGCGCAAACTTAATTTTAAAAACAGAGATTTTTATTAAAAATAAAAATATCTTGTTGCAACTTCTATAGGTAAAGTTGATAAGGCTCCGTATTACTATAACCTTGGTATTTAGGGTCTAGCTACTCACTGAGGAGACCTCAAAAAAGGTTGAAACCGGTCTGGGTAGTGACCCCACCCATAATGCATTGCAGTATACATCTTCTAGTGAGATGTGCTTTACATTATGGGAAAATACTAAGAATAGTGATCAGAGCTTTACCCACCTTTACAATCAGCTGCCCTGGTGTTGTATCATCTTTAGACTTGAACTTTGTTTCAGGCGCAAACTTAATTGTTTGCATACTTGGGATTAGGAGTTAAAATAACCAAGTTTATAAAATAACTTGGTTATCCTAATATACAATATCCCCAAGGTAAAAAATTTATTACATATATATATATATACACACACACACACATATATAAAAGAGTGAGACAGATAATTTGAATTTTGATACGATTTTTAAAAACAGCCACATAAATATACACAGAAATCGGAAAAACTAATCACTGGGAAATTATTATTTTTCTGGATTTCAGCCACAGAAAGGCTGAAATAACTGATTTTTCTTATTTATACCAACCTCTTTCGACTAAACGATAAAAATCTATGAAAGATCTGGCAGAAAATAGGACATTCAAAAGATTGTCAACAGTGTTTCTAATTGTAAATATGGGCAAAAAAAAGTAATAAATTATTTATAAAAAATTATACATTAAAAACTTGTCTGTATCGGTGTCCTAAACACGTTGGTTCACATACACAAAACTGATGAAACTCAGAAACTAAAAACAGTAACTCACGATAAATGACAATGTTCAATTGGATTGGTTAATACAATAATCAATCACAGCCACTGATTTCTGGATGCTCTTGTCTCTGCACACACCCTGCCTTGCCTTCTGGATGGTTTAAAATCACTGGGAATCATTGCACCATCAGTATGCGTTGCCTTTTCAAAGGCTTCCATATTTGTGATCGCATACCTGGGCTATTAATGCAATGTGATGCAACATTTATGCATTGAAAAGCGTCCTCTTCATGAAGTATTACTATATTATGTCAAATTTTAGGAATCATATGAAGTCAGTCCTTAACAGGAATAAATGCAAAAATATAATATCAGTGATATTGTTATTATATGGATATGTACCACACACCTAATACACCATGAATATAAACCCCAGATATATATATATATATACAGGGTGTTCGGGATAAATTTGACAGTTTCGTAAGGAAAAAGAAAATCTTCTTTGTATCTATTAAATTTAATGAATTGACAAAAAAAATTACAGGCAGAGTTAATTACAATACTATCAACAAGATTTACTCAAAATAACCACCATTAGCATCGATCACAGCTTCAATTCTGCTTCGGAACCTCGAACAAGCTGATGCTACAGTCTCCCTGGGAAGGGCCGCAAAAACTGTTTTAATTTTATCCATTAACTGGGCTTTTGTATTACTGGAAGTGCGATTGGTGTCTTTTTCAACTGCGCCCCATACAAAATAATCCATGGGGTTAAGGTCTGGGGAGTTTGGAGGCCAAACATTTGGACTGGTGAAGTCGTAGAAATTTTCAGACAACCATTTTTGACTTTTCTCAGAGGTGTGGCAAGGGGCCGAATCCTGCTGCCATACATACGGCCTACCATTGGCTACCCTTGTTATCCAGGGCTTGACTACAGTTAGCAACTCCACGAACAAAGCCTGAATTCCAATGCCAGGGTTCTTCAACACCTGTTCCTGCAGATTTGCGAGGAATTCTGCTGTACGAACGCAATCAGATCGTCTGCTAGGGATCTTTCTTCTTGCTACATCCTCGTAGTCACCATTGCAAGTCTCTAGTTCATGCCTGATTGTTTTTACTGTATTCAGGGAGCATTGGGCAGCAGTCGTAATATCCTTATTTTGATGGCGGGCACGAATCATCATGATACAAGTTATTCTCTTCCATGATTCAGGTGGGTTCCAGCTATCCATCCTTTCTGACATCTTGTATATGAATGAAGAAGGGTCCAAACTTTTAAATGAAGAGAAGTGTGTGTTAATACATGTAACTTACGGAAAAATATAATTAATTATAAATATGTCAAATTTATCCCGAACACCCTGTATATATATATATATATAAACTAACCGTACACAAGACAATGTTCAACCCAATTTTAACTTATAGATCTGAGGGCTGGGTAAGAAATAAAATAATATACTTGATTAAAAAAAAAAAAAAAAAAAAAAAAGACTAGAGACCAAAAGATATAACAGTTCTGAGAAAGATTAGGGAACTGAACAGATGGTATCAATGGCAGTATCATATTAAAAATTAGGAAAGAACTTGTCATTATTTGCATTCAGGAAAGTGTTAGAGAACTAATCTCGGGTGGTATGGCCAGTTAAACAGAATGAGAGGAAAGAATAGCAAAACAAATATTCTTTGCCAGGATCACAAGGAAAAAGATCCAGAGGAAGGTCAAGATCTACGTGGATTGATACAGTAAAAAGTGCCTTAGAAGACAGAAATATAAGAACTGATAATATTGGAATCTTGACAATTTCCTCCAAACAGATTAATTTGCAGGAAAATAGTCGATAGGATGGTAGTAATGATGTATCAATATCTTTTTCATGTAGTACTATCATATTCTGTACATACCTTGAGCATACATACATTTCAGGAATTTATTGATGATGATGTGTGTGTGTATGTGTACATCGTTATTTGCTTTTGAAAAGTTGCTTTACATAAATTGTTTGGTTCTGCACACAATAACTGCATTGTAAACAGATGTCCTGATTTATGATCATGCGCAGGCCTTCACTTTTTACCGCATAGGCATTCAGAACTGAATCCTATGAAATAGGTTGGTTATTCCTTATTCCTGGAGGTATCCTATGTCTGTAGAAGGTTGTGTTCAAGGGGCCAGTTTGCCTGCTTGCAGGAGGAAAAACCACAGATAAACTGGGGAGAAAAACCTTGTGGTCCATGCCCAAGACTGGCTAACTTGGCTATGTCTGAGAAAGAACCTAAGCTCCTCACGTCAGCGATGGGAATCGAAAGCAGGACACTCGTTTCCCAGGCATATGGTTGCGGAGCGCATAACCACTCAGCTAACTGCAAGGACATAAAAAGATATTACCACATATTTTCTGCAACTACAAATTAGTAAGATGATGATGATGATGCTAAGACAATGTATTTAAACAGATTCTGCGTTTGGCAGAACTATACAATTTCCTAACTTCCATAAACTCATTTCACCAAAAAATCAAGTTCACCTTGGAATTTGAAAATGAAGGGAAATTACTTTTTTTGGACATATTAATCACAAAACAAACGAATGACAGCATTGGTCTAAATGTATACCACAAGCTAACCCATACAGGTGTTACCTGCATTTCGCCTCATCACACCATATTTAACAAAAATTAAGCATTATACATATGCTAAAGAACAGGGCAACCTCTATCATAAGAGACGACAGAGTATTAACAGATGATTGCCTTCAAACTAATAAAGACAGTACGCAATATATTGCGTTCACCTAAAGACAAGAATCCTTTCAATAAACACCCTAGAGTTTACAACATTCCTTGTTCTTGTGGCCTGAATTACATCGGACAAACTTCTAGAAGTCTAGAAATAAGACAAAAGGAGCACATTGGAGACATAAACAACAATAGAGAGGACAATTCTGGTTTAGCTTTCCATTTTTCCAACACTCACCACAACATTGAATGTGATAAAAGTATTCTGCCATACATAGAAGAGGACTACAGCTCCTGCAACATAAAAGAAGCCGCAGCAGTTATCTGCTCACAAAGCATCCTGAACAGGAACCAAGGGATGATCCTTTACGATACCTGGAAATCACTCATAAGATCTCTCAAAACATCAGAGTTCAGCTTCGCAGCCAATTATAGGACGCACCTGCTTAACAATGGTCGACCAAGTGCTAACATCCACACTCCACACATTTGTGTAACGGTTTCTATGAATATGATATTTTTTCATATTTCAGTTATGTATTAATTTGTAACTTAAGCTTGTTTTTGTTTTTAAGCTGTTATGTGTAGATTTATCTGGCCCAGAAGAAGCCACCAATTAATGTGGTGATAGGAGAGTCCATGATGAAAAAAAAGGAGGGAGGGGAGAGAAACCATCTACCTGTGTGGGTAAGTTTACTAAATTGAGAAAGAAATAGTGATGTTGGGAAGATGTGATTAGTTTTTCAAAATGATATATATAGAGACATTGGCTAGCAGAGAAAAGAGGGGTAAATATGACTGTACCATCTAATCAGTTTATATATGGTATCCTTTCAAGTGAAGTAAGCGGTATGGATGACAAAATTGAAAGCATTAATGATGTGTGGAAAACACTTTTAAGTAATGTTAATGTATCAGAAAGGGGGATATTGGTGAATAAAAAAGTGATGTTCAAACTAATCACATATCAGTAACTATATTTTGGATTGAAGATTTGAAGTGGGTGGAATTTTTATATAAGATGAAGTATGGCAAGTAAAGATTTAGCTAACTGTTCAGCTAGTTTAAAGGTGGTGTGTGTGTGTGGGGGGGGGGGATAACAGCTACTATAGGACAGAGAGGATTATCAGATTTATGAATTTTTAGATAAACTGTATATCCAGGAGGGGGGGGGACTGTAAAATTTACATTTTTTGATTAATTAAGGGTTAAATTTAAATTAGTTAAATTTAACTAAATCTGAAATGTGAAGTCTTTTTAATGTTTTTTATGGGAATTTGGTATGTGTAAGGGATCATAATATAGATTTGTAAGTGTTGTGGATCTCTGAGCAACATTCATTTTTCAAATGTATTTACTAGTATCGAGGACCACAGGAGCATTACACTTATTAGCTCTAGTATGTATAATCAATCCTCAAATTATGACAGAACTCAGTTTCAACACTCTTGACATATGTTGAAAAGATTGTAAGTCAGAAATCACTACATGAACCATAAATATATGTTAGCAATTACAGCATGCCTGAATGCTCAACTGTGTAGGTTTATTTTGTGAAATTTAAATAAAAACTTATTTTTATCTTTGTTTTTAGTGATATAATATACAACATACAAATGATAACACAAAATTACAGTATACAGTAATTTTATGTCATAATTTGCACTCTACTGTAATAAATATGGAACATGAGTGGACAGTACTTCTGTGCACTTAACCAGTAAAATAATCAGCTGGAAATACATGATTATTGTTATTATTATTTCGGGCAACTCCAAGGAGTCGACAGACTCATCGAGGGAGGCACTAACATCATGTCAAGAGCAACTATTCGACATTCACACAGTATCTATCATACCTCGCCTTGAACTCATTCACAGTCATAGCACCCACAACAGACTCTGGAAGCTTATTCCACTCATTCACCACTCTCCAAGTAAAAAACCTAGCTCTAACACTCTTGCAACCACATTCTTGCCCAGCTTCCATGTATCACCCCTTGTCCTCCTACCACCAGTCCTATTCTCAAAAATATCTTCTGAATAAATCTTATAGAAACCCTTCAGTAATTTGAATGTCTCAATCATATCATCCCTTTTCCACCTATTAACCAATTTTTGCAACCCCCAAATCTTCAACCTGTTTTCATAAGGTTCATTCCATAGACCTGCTATCATCTTGGTCACTCATCTCTGGATCCTCTCCACCTCCTCCCCATCAATAAGAAACCCTGGAGTCCAAATCTGGGCACAGTAATCTAGATGGGGTCTTATCAAGGCTCGATACAGAGGAACAATAACCTGTTTGTCTCTGCTCGCCAAAGTACTTTTCAGCAACAAAGTGATTTGATGAGCTGATTTAGTCACTTTTGCGATGTGCCCTCTAAACTTCAACTCCCTATCCACCAACACTCCCAAATTCCAGGCCTCATCAATCTGCTGGAGTACGGTTCTACCAATGTGATATACTGCTGCTAATCTTTTCACCCCAAAATGCATAACCTTACACTTTGCCACATTAAATCGACATCCATTTTCCTTAGCCCAGTCCTCCAAACTATCCAAATCATCATGCAAAATTTTGACATCCTGTGCACTCACTATTGCTCTACCCAACTTTGCATCATCAGCAAACAAGTGATCACTTCCTCTAAGATCCTTTCCTATATCGTTAATGAACAAACTGAAAAGTAGTGGTCCAAGAACAGAACCCTGCGGCACACCACTAGTCACAAGCTGTCTTTTGGACTCTACTCCTGAATAAACTACTCTCTGATATCTCTCCATTAACCATCCTCCTATCCATCTCCATATGCTGCAGTTTACTGATTAGAATCCTGCCAAAGGCCTCAGCAAGGTCCAGTAGAAGCACTGTAAACCCATTACCGTTATCCAGTTCAGCCATCACTGTGTTATAAAACGTGAGCAAGTTACTGAGGCATGATCCTTCACAAAACCATGTTGTCCCCCATACAGTATCCCATTTTCATCTATCCAATCCTGTATTTTTCTCTTGATTAATTTCTCCAAGATCTTGACAATGATTCCTGATCTGCTAATCGGTCGGTAATTTACAACAGCAGTCTTGGAACCGCCTTTATGCAGTGGAACTATTTTCCTCTCTCTCCACCTCCTCGGGACGAACCCACACCAGAGACTCAAATTAAACAAAATGGTCAAGGGCACTGACAATTCTTTAGCCACTTCACTTGACTCGAGCTGGTATACCACCCAATCGCACAGATGTATTGACATTGAGGTTTTGTAATAGACTACTCACCTCCACTTCATTCACCACAATTCCTGTATAATCTATCAGCCAATAGATTTCATTCATTCCTGCAATATCACCACCTGGATGATATATTCTTGCAAAGTGCTCGCTCAGTAATTCAACTATATTAACTGATTCGGTTACCTCCCTACCATCGGCATTCTTTAAAATCATTCTGCCATATACATTTTTTCTTTTACTTGCTACATATCGAAAAACTGTTTGGGATTCTCTTTAGCCTGCATGGCTAATGTTCTTTCACAATCCGTTTTTGCTTTTCTGACCACACTCGTTACCTTTCTAGCCTGCACTTTATACCGTTCATGTGCCTGCCAGTCACCTTTCTCCTTAAATTCCCTCCATAGTTGTTTCTTTTTTTGCAGCTCACGCTTAATGGTGTTATTCATCCATTTAACCCCTAGATGATTTATTATTCTGACTCTAGATATACAGTCAGCCATTGTCTCATGCAAATAGTTCCTAACCGCCTACTATGCCCTATCAACATCTAGCCGTTGCAGTTTTACATGCCATGGCACTGAACCAATCAAACTCCTAAGCTTCTCATACTTACCACCCCGATAATTCCACATGTACCCTGTCTTAATTGTAAATTCTACACCTTTAGCCCCCTCTCAAGTCAAGACCCTATGATCACTCTCACCAATTGGTGGCAACGTGGTCATATTCGTTACAGCCAAATTCTAAGATGCAATTATTAGGTCAAGCTATGGAACAAGAGTATTTCTTAAAAACTGTCACTTTATTAATTAACGATTCATTGGAGGAGGGAGTGAAGGTCATCAATAACAAATTCTTCAAATTCGGCTATTAAAACAAAGCAGACCTTCCAAAAGTTATGCATCTGGTTTAGGCTTCTTTAAAAATGTGTACATTACATCAAATGTAGTCTGCACAAATTTCTCTGTAGCAAGCAACTGTAACATGCATAATGCTTTCCTTGAACAACAGAACTGACTTAATAACAGAGGCAAGTACCTCTGTTATTTTTTTTTTTTTTTTCACTGTAAATGATTTTTTTGGGCTCAGCTTTTTCTTCTTGTTGTTCCAGCATTTTTCTCTCTTCTCCATCTTCAACTTTCTGTGCTTTTAGTTCTATGAGGTCTTACTTCGTATCTCATCTTCTTCCACAACTTCGCCAACTACTCTGCATCTGCATCGTCAAACACCAATCTCTTGCAAGGCTGTGTCAAATCTTGTGAATGTATGTATGAACATACATTTTTAGCAGAGCTTTTTCCTATCAGCATTTATACACTTTGCTGTCACCTCTCAATGCTGCATTGACATTCTTTGTACAATGCAAAATGTTATGTCCCTTTCAAAAGTTGCTAGGATTTTTTCATCCATAGTAGCACATGAACAAAAGTATTTGTTCACTAATATGCCTTTAAGATAGCAGTGACACCTTGGTCCATGGACTGGAGTAGTGAAGAAGTATCTAGTATATGTATAATGGAATAATGGAACTGCAAATATGAGTGGTAGTAAATCACATACATTATAACTAGGGAGTAACTGTATTATAATATTGTCTTTGCATAATTTACACAAAATGTGTAGATTTGGCTGTTGGAGATTTTTTAAAATTTTTTTATAAGGTGACTAAGCTTGTATAAGAATGTTAGTCATAGTGAGCTTGATGTTGTTGGTAATGTCTGAAGGCAGGTTTTGGATGCCATATTCAAGAGGTCTACATTAGAAACTCATTAGGCATTGCTTCAAAGGTATGAGAAAGCTAAGGATGCTGATGTTAGGCTTCCATTTACATCTTTCACTTAAATTGTTTGTGTGTGTGTTTAATTGCAATTTTGACATTGTATCTCAGAAGATGTCTCTGTACCAGAAACAAAATACTGGATCTATTAAACCACTGTTTAATTATTTCTCTGTGCTGTTTTCATTTCATTAAACCTAATTATAAGCTTCCAACTAGCATTTAGGCATTAATATATGTTGTTTCTATATACTTAAAATATTCAGTTTTATCCTGGTTGATTTGTAATCCTAGGTTTTCAGCAGCAGTTTTCAATTTTCTGAATTATCAGTATTTTTTCCAACTCAGTCGATGTCATCAGCATACCTTAATATTAATCTTCTACTCATGTTATCTTTTATAGTTGCTCTAATACATTTTTGCTCAGGAGCTCATTTTTAGTGAGCATGGGAGTAGCAAAATCCAAGGTACCTGATGCTGGACCAAGCCTTACTTCATATAATATACATCTGTTATATTATCTGTAGACTGGTTCCACCTCTATTTTCTCCCTCCTTTTGTTTTCTTTTTCTTTCTCCTTGCCACAATGCTATTAGAGTATAGAAAGGCAAGGAATGTATCATCCGTGTCCTACTGGACTTTCTTTTTCACAGTAGTGGGAATCTGCCTATCTCCCAGGCACTTGCCTTACCTAAGTAGGTTGCCCTTCCATGAAACCTGGTCAGCAAGGAAGGATTAGATCAATCCCCCCACCTCAAATAACGGATAATAAGTATAAAGGAAGCCATAGAGAAGGCCAAAATGGGCATCTAAAAAACACAAATGAGACACTCTCTCTCTCTCTCTCAAACATATGATACCAGACTTAAACCCTTTGGGAAGGTTTGCTCTTGATGAGAAACACTATCAGCAGACAAAGAACATAAAATCTAATAGAAGGAATAAAAGAAAATTATATGTATGTATATAAACTTTAGGTTATTATTACGAAAAACAAGACTTTGAGAATTACTACTGGAAGCAGAAAAGATAAAATGGGACATCACTGGATTGAGTGAAACTCAGAGACTTGGTGAAAATAGTATCAATCTAAAGAATGGACATAACTATGGTGACAATCCAAGATCCTAGGGGGGAAATGGTTTCCTAATTAACCACTCCATAGAAGTTCAAATATAGGAAATAGAATATATCACAAACAGGACTGAGAAACTTTACCTTAAAATAGACATAATAAATTAAGAATTACAAAAGTTTACGCACCAACTTCAGTTTGACAGAATTTGCTGAAAGCAGGTCTCTACATAATGAATACCTACTTAAAAAAATAAAGTAAAAAAAATAAAGAATCTGAAATGGACATAGTGAAGTCCAAATGGAGATGTTTAATGAAATAGATTATATTTTAATTAACAGAAAATATATTGTCCAAGACACAGATGTGATGAATAGTTTCAATAGAGGTAGTGACCACAGATTTATTAAGATCAAAAATTGTTAATCACAAAAGATGGGAAAGACAAAAACTGATTAAAAGTAAAAGATTCTCTATCAACTTACCAAATCTGAAAAAAAAAAAAAAAAGTTCTTCCAGAAAGAGATAGAAGAAAAGTTCCATAATATATGAATGAAGACTTGGATAAAAACTACCAAATAATAACTGAGACCCTACTAAATACTGCCAGAGAGATTGGTGAAATAAACCAAAAGAAGAATGAAAGAAAACTGTCTGAAGAAACCCCGAACCTTCTCAGAAAGAAAACAGAAATGAAAAAGAGATCTAGACAAGAATAGTAGAATAGAATTCTCAGAGCTCTGTAGAAGAATAAGGAAAAGGATGACACAAGAAATTAGAAACTACAGAACAAGGAAAATCAGAATTACAACAGAAAAGAATAAGTCTAAAACAAGTAAGAAGAGGTCCATATGACAAAACAAATTAATAACCCCTGAGGATGAAAATGAAATACTAACTGAAGACAAAGAACAGATCATAAGAAGAATACAATCCTTCTATACCAAACTATATGATTACCAAGACTTAAACCAATATGAAAACAAAAATGCAATACCACAAACAGAAAAGCAAGTCACCAATAAAAGTCGTGAAAACAGGTTGTGAACCAGTCATGACTATGTTAAGCATAATTTATACATCCTGCCTAGAACTTAAGAGAATACCAGAGTTGGAATAATACTACCCTTATTATAGTTTTTAAAAAGGGAGAGAGAGAAGATATTAAAAATTACTGCCATATCAGTCTCCTTTCAACAATATACAAAATTTTTGCAAAATCATTAGAAACAGAATACAAAACAAATTAGATTTATGGCAACCTACAGAAAATGCAGGATTCAGAAAAAAGTACAGCACTACTGATCATATGTAATAAGACAAATGAACACCCTTAGTTCTGGAATTTATGATTTTGAAAAGGTATTTGACTCATTTTCAATGTTAGATATTTTAGAAGATCTAAAATCAAGGAAAAAAAAAAACTTATGTTGAACTGTTTCCCGGGAGTAAAAATTCACGATATTAGCCATGCCATCTGGATGCAATTGTTTCGGCTCTCAAATCACTGGGTGGTACCAATCATTTGAGAAGTGAGAAGTATTCTATGAGGGTGTAAAGGAGTTGTTAGAAGAAGCAAGACCGAAGAGAGAGAAGGTGAAGATTTTAAGTCTCTTATCATGCTTTGATAGATGCAAACTAAGGAGGAGGGCACTAGTAGCCAACGAGTCTATAAGTAGATTGTGCAAAAGGAATGATGTAGAATTTGAGAATCTGTGGTCTATGTTTAGTGGAAAGAAGGATTTGTGCAATGCGGATGTACTGCATCTGAATGGTTTTGGTGTTAGATGAGGAGAGGGTGTTAATCACTGAGCATGCCGATGTGCAAATTCAGGGAAACTTCAGCAATTAGAGTGGAAACAAGTGAGTTTGTGTGAAGGCACCCATGAAGCGACTCAGTGTGAGAATGATCAAGTGAGGAATCTAATCTCTCAAGCAAAAATACTGAATAGGGTGGTCAATTCAGAAAGCAAAGGTGGGTGGGGAAATAAAGGGCCATTTCTATATACTAATGGCAGAAGTATGAGGAACAAGAGGGAAGAATTTTGGCATTGGTTAGTACAACCTCACCGAAAGTTATAGGCATTAGTGAGACTTGGCTAACAGCAGATGATGTAGTTACAGGGATTAAATGTGATGGGTTTAGTTATTTTCAGGAAAGATAGCAAAGATAGGAGGGGGGGGGCCTACTGATGATAGCAGATAAATTGCAGCCATAAAGAATAGGAGATAGGCAGAAGGGTGGCTGTTCATTTAAAGCAGTCTGGTGTGAGATCAAGGATAGTAAGACAAAATATACAGCTGTTTATTGCTATAGGTCAAGGAGTTCCACAGATTATGTGGAAGACATGTATCACTAAATTAGTGCAGTGAGTACAGGTCGAGTAATTATTATGGAGGACTTTAACTATGGAGATATAGACAGGAAGGAAGAAAGATCACATGGCAGAAAGGAAATAGAATTTATACACCTGAAGAGAGATAATTATTAAAGAGTCATCTAGAGGAAGCAGTATTAAATTGTTAATACTGTAGGAGTTAGATGGATGAGTAATATCATTAAGCAAGAGCTGCAGAAGAAGAAAATGCTGTGGAGGGTATATAAAGAGAAAGCAAATTTATGAGCAGTACAAGGCTCAGGCAAGAAAGGTGACCAGCACGGCAAGGAAAGCAAAATCAGATTATATGAAGAATTTAGATGAGCAGGCCAAAGGAAATCCCAAAGAGTTCTTTCATTATGTGGCAAGTAAGAGAAAGAATAACTATGGAAGATTAATCTTAATAAGTGACAATGGTCAGGAGGAGACAGAAGTGGATAAAATATTTGAATTACTGAGTGACTACTTTGCAAGCATATTATTATTATCATATGACACCTCCAGTAAGTCCAAAGACTCATCGAGGGAGAGCACCTACTCTACAACTCTGTGTTCTCTACAGTTCATTCAAACCGTAACCACACCAATGCCATCTACCACTGACCACCACTAGTATTTCCGCAGACAATCACAAACATCCATGCCCACAGCGGGATTCGAACATACAGCCTTTTGGCTGGAGAGCGGATTTGCTAACCAATCGGCAACCAGGCCGGCATATATCTTCCTAGTGAGGGTACTGCTTTAACCTATGTGATAGACACTAATGTATGAACAGAGGTATATGAATTGTAGGTTCTTAGGATATTGCAGAAGTTCAATGTAAATACAACTGTGGGAATACATGGGATATCAGCTAGGGTTTTGTGAGAATGTGCGAGGGAAATGGCAATGTCTTTGACTAAGCTGTTTAATTTAAGTCGCAGATCTGGTAGAGTTCCAAGGGAGTGGAAAGAGGGCAAACTTATTACACTGCATAAGGGAGGCTCTAAGACTACAGTAGCAAATTATAGACCAATCAGTATCTTAAGCGTGGTGGTAAAAGTACTACTAGAAAAATTGGTAAAATGCAAGAACGGGTAGATAAAAATATGATACTGAACGAGGGTCAACATAGCTTTGTGAAGGTTCGGTAGTGCCTTAGTAAATTACTAACTTTTTATAATAGAGAAATAGATGAGTTGAATAAGGGATATGGCTACACGATGATTTTGCAAAGGCATTTGACAGAATACCACATGGAAACTGTTACACAAATTAGAGCAAATGGGGGGATGGATACGATACTGTGAGGCAAAAACAGGTGACTAGTGGTGTGCCACAAGGTTCAGTGCTGGGATCATTGCTTTTTAATTTGTATATAAATGATATAGGAAATAAACTGAAATGAAATATTCAGTTGTTTGCTGATGATGTCAAATTAGGTAGAGTAATATAGTTAATCAAGGCGATGTGGAGGACTTGCATGTGATTTAAATAGGCTGTTAGCATGGGCAAAAGTTAATGGGTTCACTTTAATATCAAGAAATGTAAAGTTATGTATTTTGGGATAAATAGATTACAAGCTGAATATCACATTGATGGCACTGTACTCCAGGAAATAGAGGAAGCTAGAGATTTAGGGGTGGTGGTAGACAGAGAGTTAAAGATTAGAAGATATATTGCTAAGGTAGCCCATAAGATTACTTGTCTAGTGAAGAACATATTAACAGGTAGAGATGAGGGAGTTATAATTCCTTTTTATAAGGCCTTGATATGCTCACATCTGGATTACTGTGCTCAAGTCTTGTCCTCAGAGGAAGAAGTGGAGAGGATTCAGAGGCGAGTGACTAAGATGATAAGTGGTCTGTGGAATGTTCCGTATGAGGACAGATTGAAAGTGTGTGGATTGCAGAAGTTGGTTGATAGGAGAAAAAGAGGGAATATGATAGAAACATTTAAGTTACTTAAAACCCCCTGGCTAGAAGGAACAGAACAAGGGGTCATCCCTGGAAGTTGAATAAAGGTGTTGTCAGTTCAGTAAGGAGTACGAGGACTAAATTTTTTGTTTGGAGAGTGGAATGGGTTGCCAGAGTACATTGCGAGTGCTTTTTTCTGTAAATTATTATTATTATTATTATTGTTGTTCCGGGAAACTCCAAGGAGTCGACAGACTCATCGAGGGAGAACCTAACATCATGTCTGGAACAACTATTCAACATTCACACAGTATCTATCATATCTTGCCTTGAACTCATTCACGGTCGTAGCACCCACAACAGACTCTGGAAGCTTATTCCACTCATTCACCACTCTCCAAGTAAAAAACCTAGCTCTAACACCCTTGTCAACCACGCTCTTGCCCAGCTTCCATGCATGGCCCCTAGTCCTCCCACCACCAGTCATATTTTCAAAAATATCTTCTGGATCAATCTTATAAAAACCCTTCAGTAATTTGAATGTCTCAATCATATCACCCCTCCTTCGCCTATCGTCCAATTTCTGCAACCCACAAATCCTCAACCTATTCTCATAAGGTTCATTCCACAGACCTGCTATCATCTTGGTCACTCATCTCTGGACCCTCTCCACTTCCTCCCCATCACGAAGAAACCCTGGTGCCCATAACTGGGCACAGAAGTCCAGATGGGGTCTTATCAAGGCTCGATACAGAGGAACAACAACTTGCTTCTCTCTGCATGTTAAAGTATTTTTCATAAGCCAAGTGATTTGGTGAGCTGTTTTAGTTACTTTTGCAATGTGCCCCCTAAACTTCAACTCCCTATCCACCAGCACTCCCAAATCCCTGGCCTCATCAATCTCATGGAGTACGGTTCCACCTATGCGATATACTGCTGCTATTCTTTTCACCCCAAAGTGCATAACCTTACACTTTGCCACATTAAACTGACATCCATTTTTCCTAGCCCAGTCCTCCAAACTATCCAAATCATCCTGTAAAATTTTGACATCCTGTGCACTCACAATTGCTCTACTCAACTTTGCATCATCAGAAAACAAGTGAACACTTCCTCTCAAATCCTTCCAATATTATTGATGAACAAATTGAAAAGCAGTGGTCCAAGAACAGAGCCCTGCGGCACTCCACTCCTTAATAAACCACTCTCTGGTATCTCTCCTTCAACCACCCTCTTATCCATCTTACCAACCCTATATCTATCCCCATCTGCTCCAGTTTACTGATTAGGGTTCCATGTGGTATCCTGTCAAAGGCCTTAGCAAGGTCCAGTAGTATCACTGTAAACCCATTACCCCTATCCAGTTCAGCTGTCACTGTGTTATAAAACGTGAGCAAGTTACTGAGGCATGATCTACCCTTCACAAAACCATGTTGTCCCCCATACAATATCCCATTTTCATCTATCCAATCCTGTATTCTTTTCTTGACTAATTTCTCTAAGACCTTGACAATGATTCCTGATATGCTAATCGGTTGGTAATTTACAACAGCGGTCTTGGAACCACCTTTATGCAGTGGAACTATTTTCCCCTCCTTCCACCCGCTCGGGACTAACCCAGACCCGAGACTCAAATTAAACAAAATGCTCAAGGGTACTGACAATTCATTAGCTGCTTCTCGTACTACACGAGCTGGTATACCATCCAACCCCACAGATGTATTGACATTGAGGTTATGCAATAGACTACTCACCTCCATTTCATTCACCACAATTCCCGTATAATCTACTGGTTTATTCGTTTCTGCAATGTCACCACCTGGATGATATATTCTTGCAAAGTGCTCACTCAGTAACTCAGCTATCTCAACTGATTCAGTTACCTCCCTACCATCGGTATTCTTTAAAATCATTCTGCCATGTATGTTTTTCCTTTTACTTGCTACATATCTAAAAAACTGTTTAGGATTCTCTTTAGCCCGCATGGCCAATGTTCTTTCGTAATCCTTTTTTGCTTTTCTTACCACACTCGTCACCCTTCTGGCCTGCGCTTTATACCGTTCATGTGCCTGCCGGTCACCTTTCTCCTTAAATTCCCTCCATAGTGGTTTCTTTTTTTCCAACTCAAGCTTAATGGTGTTATTCATCCATTTAACCCCTACTTGATTTATTATTCAGACTCTAGGTATACAGTCAGCCATTGCTTCATGCAAGCACTTCTTAACCACCTCCCATGCACTATCAACTTCTAGTCCTTGCAGTTGTACATGCCATGGCACTGAGCCAATCAAACTACTAAGCTTGTCATACTTTCCAGCCCGATAATTCCACATGTACCCTGTCTTAATCGAAAATTCTACACCTTTAGCCACCTCCCAAGTCAAGACCCTATGATCACTCTCACCGATTGGTGGCAATGTGGTCATATTTGTTACAGCCAAATCCTCAGATGTAATTACTAGGTCAAGCACTCTCTGACCCCTAGTATTTTCCATTACATGCTGTCGCAGATAGTTATCCCTTAATAACCGAATAAAATCCAATTCCTTCCTCCCGTATGTCCTCTCCTCACTCCAATCAATGCGACCATAGTTGAAATCTCCCATAATAATCACCCTCCTTCCACTCATTTCTTCGATTTGCTTGTGCATACTGTCACCACCATCTTTTCCATCACCTGGTCTATAGCAGCACCCAATTGTATATTTAGTTCTGCTAGCCACAATCTCACACCAAATGTGCTCTTTTCTCTATCCTGCAATTCAACTTCTATTCTCCTTGGCTGTAGCTCATCAGCTATCATCAACAATACTCCTCCCCCCATTTTATTCTCTCTGTCATTCCTGAACACACTATACCCATCACATTCAATCCCACTAGCTATATCATCTACAGTCAGCCATGTTTCACTAATACCAATAACCTGTGGTCTGGAAGTGCCAACCATGGCCAAAAACTCTTCCTTCTTGTTCCTAATACTCCTAGTATTAGTGTACATGAATTTAAGACCCCCATTAGCCCCAACCCTACCTTGATGCCTTATATTAACTATCCTACTCTGGTTTGTTGTCCTTATTTGCTCTAGCATATTATATTCATTCTTACATTCAACTGCCTCCCTAAGGACTGTATATCTACTCCCCATTCCTAATCTTCTTCTGATGCCTTCTGAACAGCAATTTTTCACATTAAAATGGATCCTAGGTACTTGAACTTGTTGACTTCCACAATTCTTTCTCCGTTAAGGTATACACTTGTTTTTCAGAAGCTTCTCTGTCTATATTTCTTTTGAGAATCATAATCTTGGTCTTGCTAGGATTGAGTTGAAGTCCTCTGTTCTTCCTTGTCATTATAAAGGAGTAATGTATCATCAGCAAACCTCAGATTACTGATCAATCTGAATTCCTGTGTTAAGCTCATCAGTACTTCATGCATAATGTCCTCACCATAGATACTAAATAGGTTAGAAGTAGGCAACCTTGCCTAACTGAAGCTGATTCGTTAATCGAACACCTGTTCTTACCGTGGGTTCTTGCACATTGTGCAAATTAGCTATCAACTTGATAATGTGTTGAGGAAAACCCATTATTTTCATTACCTTCTACAATTTCATATGCTAAACACAGTCAAAAGCTTTGGAGTAGTTTATGAAACACATTACCATAGGGAGTCTAAATTCTTTATACTTTTCTATGATCTGTCTAAGCAAAGGATGTGATCTCTGGTACCCTTATCTTTTCTAAAACCTGATTGTTTCTCAGACAACTCTGGCTCAACTTTGTCCTCAATCCTATTTAGAATGATCTTTAATAAGATCTTGCCTGCATGATAGATTAAACTAATAGGTCTATAGTTCTTGCAATCCTTCATATCTTCCTTCTTATATAGTGGTATGAAAACCAACTTCTTCCAGTCTCTAGGCCATGATTGATATTGATATATTAATATTGAACAGATGCTGTAATACATTTGGTATGGAAATTTGCAATGAAAGGATAATGAAAATTGGCAGAAACATTGAAAACATCAAATGCATTCTAAATGGAGAACCAATAGAACAAGTAAAACACCTTAGCTATTTAGGCACAATTTTTAAAGAAGATATTAAATATGGAAATAGACAACAGAACTGGCAAAGCTAGTATGGTAAGCAACTGAATAAATTTATATGGAATAAGAGAGAAATTAGTTAAAACACTAAATTAGCTGTATACAAGACAGTGTTCAAGCCAATTTTAACTTATGCATCTCAGAGCTGGGTTAGAAATAAAACAGTCAATCAAAGATAGAAGACCAGAGATATGAAGGTTCAGAGAAAAATTAGGGAAGCAAACAGATATCATCAGTGGCAGAATCTTATTAAAAATGAAGATATTAGGAAGGAATTTGACGTTCTCTTTCTTGTACGTCTTTGTTTTTTCTTTCTTTATTTTATTTATTTATTTTTTTTTGTGCTATTCATCTTTTGTGTTTGCAAATATTTTCTGATTCTATTAAATTTGTATTCATCCAGGGTTTGTATGCTATGCTTCTTTCTTATCTTTGATCATTGCTTCAATATGATCATCCACATTTCATATTCTGCTTTTCTATAGTTGTTTACTTGTATCAAGATGCATTTGTGTGCAGTTATTTTGCATTTTTATTTGAATATGTAGCATACTTAATTAGCATTAAAGTAATAAAAATTAACTCCCCCCCTCCCAAATGTGCCTGTGGGAATGAAACAATTTTTCATTAAATAAAGAAAAATTCTGATTTTTTTTATCATAAAACAGACAAACAAACAGAAATAATGACATTTATATTAATATTACGAAGATTACTCACATTATCTTATTTTAACCATCTTGCAAATATTATTTAGATCCAAAACGAAGAATTTCTCAGCATACTCGTCTCTTATAGCATTCATTTTTTGTATATAATGAGGCAATTTCATACGTTAACGTATAAAAACTAAGAATAACTATCAAATGAAATGAGTAATCAAATTATCTCTAAAAACAATCTGATGCGTCACCCTTCCTAAATGGCCACATGCATTAATAATATGGGTGTGGGACTTGGGACTATAACAGCAGAAGACAGGAAAATAATTGAAGTATTTGAAATGTAGTATTAGAGAGTACTGCTAGGAGTAAATTGGATGGAAAGCAAACCAATGAAGAAGTATTATATGAAACAAAAGAGAACCAAATATTGAAGAAAACAATCATAGAAAGAAAGATGAAAATTTTCAGATTATGGAGACATAATGAATGGATTATAAATGTATTAGAAGGAAAGACACAAGGATAAAGAAGAAAAGGATGACTGAAATATAGTCTCAGAGGAGGCGTTTAGGTTAATCAGAAGATGTCATTAACTATGAGAGGAAAGCCAGAAGGTTGACCTGAAAGTGAAAACTCTCCCTTAGAGTGTGTGGATGCTAAGGGGGGTGGGTAAGAGAGAGAGAGAGAGAGAGAGAGAGAGAGAGGGATCATAAAGAATCGACTGATATTGAGCTGCTACAAAACCAGGAAGAATAAAAACTTGATATGGTGAAAAAATTACAATGAATAATTGCAATATTAAGGAGAACACTAGCTTATAGGAATAAGGAGGTCATTCCCTTTATTAATCCGATAAAAAGTCATTTTTACTCTTTATATAGCCTATGGTAACACCACATCTGAACTATGATCTGATGTGGTGACTAGTTTTCAAGGGCATAAGGAAAGAGGATGCAATCCAGAAGCAGGTAACATCACGCCTGTGGAATTTCAATTATGAGTACAGGGATCACGAGTTTCAAAGTACAGTGACAAGATAAAGGAAACAGGTTACAGGTGAACCATTATAAGTTAATAAGTGAATTTAGCAGCACAGTTTGGGGGCAGATATTTTGATTTTTGGAAGTGGCACAACAGTACGAGGACTAGGTTTTTAAGCATGTATGTGGTGAGTGACAAATGAAGTACCTGTAGGAATGGTGATTATTGTTTCTTCGGTGAATAAGTTCAAAGAGAGGTAGAATTAATATACTGCAGGTTAAGAAACCTCTCCCAATCAGTTACTGGACCCCACGGAGATGCCAAATCAATAATAATAACAACATGTATAGATGAAAAAAGTTTAACCTAAGTCTGATGAAGTAGAAGAAAGAAAAAATGAATTAATGAAGAATAATGAAATTGAATTTTATTCTCTATTTATTTTAATTTAATTTATATATTACCATGGGATTTCTCCTTTAAGTACTAAGTTTGTAGGATCGACATAGTAGAGATGAGGACCAGTAGTTAAAAGCAGCATTCTTCGCCGAGCAAACAAGCCCTAGAAATTCACATAAAAAATATGGGTCAGTGAATTCTATTTAACAATTATGGAGAGGGAAAACTGTAAACTCAGTAAATTGCACATAATCTGTCCTACTCTTTAAAGATCAGGATTGGATGAAATAATAATAATAATAAAAATAGTAAATTAGAAATAATGGCAAAATACACATCATCATCATCACATTTCTGATATGCACCCGCAAGGAGTATACGAGAAACTATGATAGTACTACATGAAAAGTTGACATTACTACTGACTGTCAACTGACAATTTTCTTCTAAATCTGTCTGCTGTTAGAATTCCAATAATGTCTTATATATTTCTTTTTTGATATCAAATTTAATGTCACTTTTCTTTATAATGTGATCCATATAGATGATGAATAACAGTAGAGGAAAGCACACATTCTTGTCTTACCTGAATTAACATCGGGTATAAGACAAGGATGTGCACTTCAATTCTAATTGATGATTTACACAAATCCAGAGTAATTTAATAATAAGGTGAGACACCTTTTGGCAACTCATATACGTAAATATGACTTCTCCATTGCTTCCACCTATCACCAGCTCTGAGTCTGCTCCCACTGATGAGACCTCAATAAAGGTCTAAACTGGTCTGGGTAGTGGCCCTTCCCTTAATGCATAGTATTATACATGTCTGCAAGGAGATGTGCTTTGCATTATGGGAGATACTGAGGTAAAGAGTGATGAGAGCTTGATCCACCTTTACCACGAGTTGCCTCAGTCCTGAAGATACTTCAGGCGCAGACTTTGTTTGCTTACACTTGGATAAAGGGTTAAACTAAATTTATTATAATCTTTGTGTTGTTTGATATGATACAGCTTTACTCTTTGGACTTTGTCATATGCTTTTTCCAGATTTACAAAACTTAAATACAGATTTGAGCTATATTCGCATAATTTTTAAATTATGTTTTAAAGCGAAAATCTAATTCCTGATAACTTCTATTTGGTTTAAATCCTGCTTGCTCATCTTCGAGTTCTCTTCCACAATTTATCTCAGCCTCTTTTCAAAGATATCTGTATAACTCTTACTTAGAACGCTCAATAGGAAAATTCCTCTGAAATTCACATTTTCAGTGTTATTTAACTTTTTCTAGACGAGTACTACATAAGCTCATTTATTCAGAATGCCAATCATTATACCAATCACTCATTGATGTAAGTGATTGGTAGTAGAGGTTCGGTGCAGTTGTGGAGATGGAGAGTTGTACAGTAGGTGATGATACAGTAGTTGTACAGATTCAGACTCCTTGGAAGTGTCACTAATAATAATAATAATAATACTTCTGTCTCTTCTAAATCCTGCTTGATCATCTTCAAGATTTTCTTCCACTGATTTCCCTTTCTGTTAATATCATCATAAGTACTTTTCTGCACAACTTGTTACAGCAATTGTTTTGTAGTTTTTAGAATTTGTTTTGTTTCCTTTTTTTTTTTTTTTTTTTGTGAATGGGTATTAGGATTGATCTTGTCTATTGTTTTGGTGCTCTGCCTTCATCTCATGCAATGTTACACAATGTTTCATGTTTCATCATCTTTCTCCAGCGATCTCATCATTCCTGAGTTTTTATGGTTTTTCAGATGATTTACTGCTTTTACAACCTCATCCCTAAATATATCTGTTTCTCCTGTACTTGATGCTGATATTCCCCTCGATACATCAATTAACCTCTTTTGGACCACAACATCTACCTGTGTCTTATATAATTGAGCAGTATCTTGTTCATCTCTCAATCCTATTTCTTCTGTGTTCATCAAGATTTCACCTTTTTCATCTTTTATGGTTCTCTGCTTTGGACTCCAGTTCTTGTTGATGTTTCTGATCATCTTATATACTTCTCTTATTATATAATCACCACAGTATTTATTGATATCCTTGCACTGTTCCTCTAGTCATCTTCTAATCACTTTCTTTATTTCACTGCATTTTGCTCTATACTTTTCTTCCATTTCCACAGAGCTCTCTCCCTCCTAATCTTTGTTCTTTTTTCTTTAATGTTTCCTGTGAGATCCACTACTTTGGCTTCTCTATCCCTGAGATTGCTTGTTCCACAGCTCTCTTGATTGCAGATGTCACTTTGTCATCTCTATCCTCCAGTTCTTTTTCCATAATGAATTTCAGTCCTTCCTCGAACATTTACTGTGATTTCTTTGCTCAGTGTCCTCATATCTCTCGGATTCTGAAACTGTGCCTTCACTTGAGTTTCAACTCAATAGTGGAATTCACTAAGCTATGCTCCAATTTCAACTCGGCTGAAAGGATGTGGTCCATCTCTGGTTTATAAGTATCATGTCTAGAACATTCTTCATTCTTCCATCAGGTCACTATGTCCACTTCTGGCAGTCTTTCTGCAGCAATTCTGTGTTGTAAATTACCATGTCATGCTTAAAGGAAATTCAAGCACTTTCTCTTCTTTCATTGCTTTCTCGATATCCATATTTACCCATTATTCTTTCTCATCCTTCATTGTCCTTTCCAATCTTTGCATCACAATCTTCTCCAATGATTAGTATATCTTTGTTTGGTGCTGATTTCAAAATTATCTCCAAGTTGCTATATAATTAGAATATTTCTATTTCTTCTTCAGTACCTTATGAAGTGGATGAATAAACCTGCACCACTGTGATGTTAAATGGTCTTGCTGCAAATCTTGCTATTATATATTCTAATCAGTGAGAAGAAATCCAACTCCTGCATTATGTTCTATACTACTGCCAGACCAGATGATTCTTCCACCTCTCATATCCCTGACTCTGTCCAGTGCATCTCCACTAATCCAAGGATGTCACATAAGTATTGCTCTATTTCTTTTCAAAACTAAGTCTAGCTTTCCAAGAGATCATGAAGTACAGACATTATACATTCCCACTGATAGCATGCCTCTTGCTGGTTTTAATCTTATTGTACTTCATCATTATTCTTATTATACTTGTCATTAATATATGATGTCAAAATATTAAATGAAAAAATTAAAAAATAAAAATAAAACATTTCTTTAAAAATAAAGAAAGCAAATATATGTGTAGTGGGGGAAATCTGTTTGTTTATGGATAAGGAGAATTGTGTATTTGGATGGTATACTTCAATTAACCAATAATAAAAAAAAAGTCACATACTTCCTATACAGCTTAGTACTGGAATGAAAATGACTGTGTATGATGAAAAACATTTTTCTCAAAAGACATGAGTGTGCAGCCACAAGCAAAATAGTTTTACTGTAGCATTAAACAAAACATGCAAGGAAATTGAAGAAAGCAATATTACAGGGAAGTTTATCCCTAGATTAGGAGTTGTGAAAAGTAATTCAGGAAAATGTTTGATGGAAGAAGCAGTGAAAAAAAGATAGAAAGAGTATGTAGGGGATTTGTATAAGAAATATAATAAAATTTAAGGAGAATTTGAAAGGAGAGAATTTGTTGAGATATGATAATGAAAAGTAAAAAAGTGATATCAGTAATGGAACAGCTGCCAAAAGGAAAAGCTCCTAAAGCTGTTAATGTGTCAGTGGAATTATTGAGAGCAGCTTAAGATGAAGTGATTATATTAACTAAAATTTGCCAACAGGTTTGCAAGAAAATTTACTGGCCTAGAGATTGTGAGAATTATAGAACCATCACTTTAATTTCACATGCCAGTAAAGTTATGCTGAAAGGGATCCAAAAGGCTGGATCAAAGGCCATATATGAACAGAGAAATGCCACAAGAACAGGCAGGCTTTAGGAGAGGTAGAGGAACTAGAGACCAGATAGCAAACATGAGATGGATTATGTAAAGAATAAGAGAATTTCAGATGGAAGTATTCATCTGTTTTATTGATTATAAGAAAGCTATTGATTGCGTGGATCACAACAGACTGTGGATTGTAATACCTGATTCTAGCATCTAATTCTTTTGATAACTGAGCTGTATGACAACCAAGAAGCTTCAGTAAAAAACAGTCTTTGGAGAAACAGACAGTGCTCAAGTGGAAAAAGGATGTGGCAGGGTTGTATACTGTCATCCTATCTTTTTAATATTTATAGTGAATATATTATGAGAATAGCTAACTTAGACAAAGACCCAGCTAGAATTAAGATTGATAGCAGAAAAATAGCTAATTTAAGATATATAGATGATACAACCCTCATAGCAGAAACTAAGGAAGATCTGGGGCGATTAATTCTATTGGTTAAGAGGGAAAGTTACAAAGCCGGGCTTAATTTAAACATCAGCAAAAACAAAATGATGGCTTCTGGCAATTTAAATGAATTTATAATAGAGGAGGATAAAACAGAGATCATTGAAAGTTATGATTTACTGGGTTCCAGAATCAGAAATGATGGTAAATATGTGAAAATGTGAAATTAAAAGAAGGATAGTCATGAGAAAAAAAGCTATGTTAAACGTGACAAAAATTATGAAAGATAGAGGTGTAAGGCTACAAAAGTTAGAATTGTCAAAGAGATGGGATATCCAGTAATGATAGTGATGTATGGATGTGAAAGCTGGATTATTAAGTAGAAAGACAGAAAGTGAATTGATTCATTTGAATTATGCACATGGAGGAGATTATTAAGAACCCAAGAACGCAAGATTGACCAATAAGAAAGTTTTAGAGAGTATAAAGACAGAATCTCCTTGGAGACAATGATCACTAAACGAAGTTGATGTACTTTGGACATTATATATGCAGATGAGTCATTGGAAAAGGCAGTTATGTTGAGAAAGATCAAGAGAATGAGATGGAGAGGAAGACTGCAAAAGAGTTGGATGGACAACACATAAAAGCACTTACCAACATGAACTTGCAATTGCTGAAAGAAAGGACAAAAGGCTCAGTGGGATGGAAAGCCTTTGTTCACACCATCATAGATCACCAACAGTCAAAAATAACTGGATGGAACATAACAACAATTCCAATGGATTGTATTTAGCATAATTAGCAACAATGAGAATTTATCACCCTTTATAGTGAAAAACATTCTTTCCCCAAAGTCATCATATTGCACAGATGCAAGTGAAACAAAGTTATATTGTAGCAATAAATTTATGATCGAGTGACAAACCTTTCAATAACTACCTCTAATCCAGAGTATAATTTCACTACTTGTACATGGGAAATATATGATTTCTGCATTACTTCAACCTTGGTATCACTTCTGGGTCTGGCTCTGACTGATGTTGTTGTCGAGTTCATTGAAGTGCTTCTAGAACTTTGGTGGAGTAGAGCTTTTCTCTAGGGTTATTGTCAATTTTCTGTAGAGCAGCAGCAATTGCTGGACAAGAATAAATTGTCCAGCAATTGTCAAAAACTGTCCAGGTGTTAGTTCAACTCCTGGACAGTTTTTTCATGTTTCATAGCTCCTACTACTGCCTGGCTGAATTTTCATGCCTTTAAAATGTCCCGTCCTTAGTCTGGTGATGATTGCGGTTATTTCTCTATTTTCATTAATTTCACTGATTTCATTCTTCTTCTTGATAGTTTGTTTTACTAATCTTATTTTGGCAACAGAGTTAGCATCAGTTAGTGATAGTGGGTGTAATTTTTGAGGAAGTATCTTGCTTCTTTGGCTAGTCTGTCTGCTCTTTCATTGCCTTCAATATTTACATGGGCTGGTATCCATTGCAGTGTGCAATTCTTATTTTTCAAATTTAAATATGTTAATAGTTCATGAATTTCCTGTGGGAGTTTTGTTTTTCCATTTTTTAATGCCTCAAGTGCAGATTTTGAGTTGCTGTAGACGGTTTTAGATTCCTTCTGTAATGTTTATTACTGGATTTGAGGGATAGAATTTGAGAGCTGTTTGTATGGCTGTTAATTCACAAGTGATGTTTAAGCTATTTTGGCAGCTGTGGTTTTGATTTACATTTCCTCACCTCCAGGTAGAGTTAGAAAAACCCCTGAACCTCCTTGGTTGAGTGCTTAATCAGATGATCTATCAATGTAGGCAATAACACGGTTTGGATTATTTAAGTAATGTATAGAGTCAAGTACTTTTCTTTTATTTTCTTGCTGTGAATCCTTTTTTGAACAAGGTTCGGGGATATTTAAGTTTATCATTGTGTTTTTAGGTTTCTATCATTGTGGAAAAGAATGGCTCTTTGCTTATTTCAAGATAGGTGCTCTAAGTCAATATGTTTTCTAATTTCTTGATCATATTGTAATGTACATGATCTCTTTGGTCTAGATTTTCTTGTCCAGGCACTGAAAGTCCTGAGTGAGATGTGATCCTGTTGGTGGCCCCTAATTCTGTTAGTGAATTTAACTAACAGAATGAAGCCCACACTCTTGTTGAGCTTTTAAATTATTTGTGGATGAGACCGCACCTATGAACATTTTTGCTGCTCTTGATTGTACTCTGTCAAGTTTTTCTTTTGAGCTAGTAGAACTGGAGCCCAGATTGATGAGGCATATTCCATAGTCGTTGTATGAGTGCCGTATATGTAGTTTTGAGTGTCTTTGGTTTTCCACTCCATTTTGTTCCACAAAGCCTTTTGATGATATTAAGCTTTTTAAGTGCTTTATTAGATATATTTGTAATATGAGTTGTAAATCTCAGTTCAGTGTCTAGGGTTAGGCCTAAGTATTTTGGAGACTCTGTTTTATCTATTTTGGTATTATATATTTTGATTTGAAGGTTGTAATTGTGTCTATTTTTTCTATAGTGGAGAAGATGCTCAGTTTTGTTTTTTCTAAGTTTATCTCTAGTTTAAGTTCTTTGCCTATCTTTCTAAGCCTTTTATTGAATTATTTAGGACTTTTCCAGATTGATGAGGATTTCTGCTTGTGTGCCAAATTGCTATAGCATGCTTTTTTTGTGTCATTTATTATGTGAGGATGGATATTGTTCACATAGATGAGAAATAGGAGTGGGCTCAAAACCGAACCTTCTGGAACTCCAGCCCAAGTTCGATGCATGTCGGAATAAATTCCATTAACTTTTGTTTTCATTTTTCTTCCTTTCATGAAATCTGAAATCAAATTAATGCGTTCCTCCTTATTCCAGTATCATATGCAATTTTTATTAACTTTTGTCTCCAGATGCGATCGTAGGCAGCTGTGAGATCCGAGAATATCGCTGTTGTCTTCTTTGGTGTTTTTCTTGAACGCCATCTATGACTGATTGGCAAAGATAAAATAATTGATCCTCTGTACTGTGTTGAGACCTGTATGCAGTTTGGTAGAAGTTGACCTTGTTATTTTCTAAGAGCCAATTCATAAGTCTGGTATGTATTATTCTTTCGATTAGTTTACAGAGTGCTAGTCAAATCTATTGGTCTGTAGATGTTACAGTCACTAGGGTTTTTGTTAGGTTTTATTAAGGGTATAATGACTGATGTTTTCCAGATTTTTCGTAGTTTACCTGCATTCCAAGAGGTGTTAAATATCATTTCCCCATGTTTTTAATCATATGTCCAAAGATAAGATCAATTCCAGGTGATTTGTCAGGATCAATTTGACTAATTGCTGTTTCTAATTCTGTCATTGTGAGGTCCTGAGTAAAGATGTCTTTAGATGGATAGATTCTGGATTGTATTAGTAGCTGTTTTGCAATTTTTCTGCACTTTTTGCCATCTTTGTTGTATTGCAGCTTGCTTGCATTAGAGTAATGTTTGGCTAGTAAATTTGCCATTTGTTTGTTTGTTGCTGCTGTATTGGTTCTGAGGAGACTGTGTTGGAAGAGAGTGATCAGTATCCGGAAATGTTGCTTTGTTTAATAATCTGATGACGTTCCAGTGTTGTGAGTCTTTTCTTTGGTCTAGTCTATTGCAGAATTCTTCCCACTTTTTATGTTTGCAGTTAGAAATTTCATCTTCTATGTTTTGAGTAATTCTATTAACTTCTTTCTGTTGTCTTCTGTATTATTTTGTTTTAACTGTTTGTTGATAATATCTCTTTAAGTGATCATAGCACTGATATTGTGATCTTTCGAAAATGGAACCCAATTGTTTTTCCTGAGACCTCTGGGAATTGAATTTTTTGCAACTTTCTGTATGTTGTTAGTTAGTTCTAGTAGTTGTTGATCAAGTTCTTTACTAGTGGATGTGCCAGTGCAATCCAGTCACAGTGTTGGCTCTGACTGATGAGGTTCCAATAAAGCAATATGACATACAAATGCTTTACAATACTGTATTGTGGAAATTTATTGTTCAGTCAGACAATTTTTGTATTTAGAAAGAAGCATTCTAGGAGATATCAAATTTTTGATATCTCCTAGAAAGTTGGTGAAGACCACCCATATCATGCAATATTCACCAGGGGGAAATAAAATTTTGTCTATTTTTACTATGAGAGGTTTAAATGATTCTACCCTCTTAGTTCAATGTGGTCTTATGATCAACTGCAGGGATAAGTGGAGAGCAATCCCAAGCAGAGAAGGCCAACTCAAGGCAGTTAAATCAGATAAGGCTAACCACCTGGATATCAGTTGTGCTTTAGTTTAAATTTTTCAATTGGTCTTTTGGTTGTTCATCTGCATGAGACTGATGAAAGTGGAAAACTGATAGCCTTAGCCATATATATGATGATATAAAAGAGCTGAGAGTATTTTCTCTCTCTCTCATGCTATCTATCTGACTTTTTTTTCTCCTAATACTATCAAGCTTTCTTGCAACCCTATACTAACTAACTACTCTAAGACTATGATGAACATCCCTATACTTTTTTTGCATCTCAATAAAGCTTGAAACTGGTCTGGGTAGTGGCCCTTCCCACAATGCCTCTATATACAAGTAGCCTAGTCATGAAGATACTTCACATGCAAACTTTGTTTGCTTACACTTGGATAAAGGATTAAAGAAGAGTATGATTTCTTGGCATCTCTAATTTATAACAAAAAAAAAAAAAAACTTGCAACAATAAAGAGAAGTACATAAGTTCCAAATCACATGTATGAACTATTTTCTAATGAAGTGAAGAAAATCTGGAAGGATACAAATATGAATAATTAAAGCAATATCAGACTGTAGAATGTTAGTTAAAGGAAGAAGCTGAGGAAATTTAAATTGCAGTGTACTGTCGTTTAAGTTGGTTAGAAGATTTTTTTACATAATTAATATAGAAGAGATTAGACAAAGCATAGAGAAAGATAGAAAGGTAAAAAATAGATAAAAAGAATAAGAATACAGTGAACAAGAAGCCAGAAGTAGTTTTGTGGAAGGTGATGGGTGAGTGGAATGTATTATCAGTTTGTGTTGTGAATGAGTTAAGACAAAATGAAAGATCAAGTTGCCATGAGCAACATCTCCTGTCATAAGTCCACTGATTCTAAGGTTAGTAATAATAATAATAAAGAAGTACAAGTCAACTTGTTATTAAATTACAACAGGCCTAGTTATCTGGATGATAACAAATCACCTATTACAGGGAGATAAATTTCATCACTCAGTGTGAGATGACTACTCTGCTTATTGAAGGCCTGAAGTGGCTTGAAAAAGTTCCATGCATGGTCTTAAAAGAAAGTTTTCTGAACAATGCAATCTATTAAAGATGCCAAGAAATTATATTCTTGGTTTATTCAAGCGTAAGCAAACAAAGTTTGCGCATAAAGTATCATATCTTCAGTGTGAGATAGAGGCTAATGGCTTTACATCAATATGACATTTGGATAAAAGAATTAAACCAAGAATATAATTTCTTCACATGTTTAATTTATAGTATAACCAAGTGGAAAAACTTTCAATGCAAAAATTACATATTAAATTAATTAAGAAGTAGAAAAAATCCTTAGCCCACCCACTTCTTACATTCATACAAAGGTACTATAGGTTTACAGAAGACTTTCATGGATGGGAGCCACATAATATATATAATGAATATATTGAAATATATAATGGGCCTTATTAGCAATAATGTAGTTAAACCACTGTAACACTTATATGGAGGAATATCAAATTAGCATAACAGAAAGCAAGTTAACATGGTCAATATCAAAGCTCTTCTGTACTTATTAAACATGGGTTACAAATATATAGTAAAATTTTGAATAAAAGACAGAAGATAGAGAGAATAGCAGGAGAAGGGGGTATGGGGTATTATTAACAATAGCTGAACTGCTTCAACCAACAAAAATAGAAGTTAAGGAGAATTGTAGATCTGAGAGAGAGATAGTTTATTTGAGGCTGTCTGGTGTGAGATGGAGGCCAACAAGACAAAATATATCGTTGGTTGCTGCTAAAGACCAAGGGGTCCAGAGAAAGATGTGAATGATATGATATGCATCCACAGATTAGCATAATGAGTGCAGGCAGAGCAGTTATCATGGAAAACATTAACTATGGTAATTGGAAAGGGAGCATGGCAAGATGGAAATGGAATTTATACAGTTACCAAGGGATAATTACTTGAATCAGCACATGAAAGAAGTGATCAGGGGTTTGAGAATGATGGATATGGAAACAGTATCAAAAGATATATGTATAACTACAGTAGCAACTTTACCACTTATGGGGGAAAGTGATTATGCAGTCTTGTACTGGGAAGTTATTCAACATGTGGAATGCTCAATCCAAAAGGGTTTATGTGAAACTATAAAGCTGGTGTTTATGACAAACTTAGGTGGGAGCTCGGAGCAGTGCAAGGACATAAGAAGTTATAAGGAAATAATGCCAGTAGTTGGAAGAGCTCAGGAGGATAAACTGAATAGAAATTAAGGGAATGAGAAGTAATATAAAGCAGGAGCTGGGGAAAAAAAAAAAAAGAAGCATTGTGGAAGGAATATAAACAAAAGGATAATCATCATATTCATGAGCAATAAAAAGTGCAAGAAAGAAGCATGGTAAGGAAGGCTAAACTAGATTATGAGAGAAAATTCACTAAGCAGGTGCCAAAGTAAATTCCAAAAAGTTTTTTTTTTTTTTTTTTTGCAATGTAGCAAGTAAGAGAAAGAATGATTATGGCAGGATAACCTTACTCAGCTGATGGTATGAAAGTGTGTGACAGAAGCTGACGTCAGAATCGAGGTACTCAACATATTGAAGAATATCGACATGAATACAGAAGTGGGACTGGACAGTAAGTCAACTCGTGCTATGAGAATATGCAGGGGTGGCAGTATCTCTGACAAAGTTGTTTAATCCAAGTCACATCTGGCAAGGTTCCAATGGAATGGAAAGAGGATAAGATAGTTCCATTCAATAAAGATGGCTCAAGACAGAAGTAGTAAATTACACACCAATTAGGATCTCTGGAGTTGTGGGTTAAAGTATTGGAAAAGTTGGTTAAATGTAAAATTCAGGAATGAGTGGAAAGGAATAAAATACTCTACAACAGGCAATACAGCTTTGTAAAAAGGTTCTGCCTTAGTAATTTATTCACATTTTATAATAAATGACAGTAGAACTGCATGAAGGAAATGGCTACACCAAGTTGGGCTCTGCAAAGGCATTTGAAAGAATACTACATGGAAAACTATTACATAAGATGGAGAAAAATGGAAATGGATGAGGCTAGTGGCAAGGATGGGGATGACAGACAGACATCATAGGGTGGTGTATAGTGGAGTGAAATCAAAGAAATGAGGATAACCAGTGGAGTGCCCCAAGGCTCCATACTAGGACCACTACTCATCAATATAAATTAAAGATACCAAGAAATTATATACTTGGTTTAATCCTTTATCCAAGTGTGAGCAAACAAAGTTTGCACCTGAAGTATTTTCAGAACCGGGGCAACTCGTATAATAGGAGCTAATGACTTCACATCACTTGTCTTAGTATCCCATAATGCAAAGCACACAATTTCTTGGTATCTTTAATTTTATAGTATAATCAAGTGGAAAAACTTCTAACAAACACTGCTCATCAACTTGAACATGAATAATACAGCAGTAATATGAATTTGAATTCAATGTTGTAAAATGTAAGGTAACGCACTTCGGGATGAAAGGATTACATATTCTGTTTCCTATTAATGGTACTGGATTACAGGAAACAGACAAGGCTAAAGATCCAGGTGATGGTAGACAGATAGCTCAGAGGATTACTTGGATGTTGAAGAGCACATTAACAAAGATAGGGAAGTTGTTATCCCTCTTTGGAAAGTTATGATATGGCCATATCTTGACTACACCGCACAGATTTGGTTACATGGGTTTCTTGCAGATTAGGAAGTGGTGTAGAGGATTCAGAGACAAGTGACCAAAGTACTGATCAGTCTGTGGAATGCTCCCTATGAAGACAGATTGAGGATGTGTGGGTTACAAAATTTAGTTCATAGGTGGAAAATAGGAGACATGATAGAAACTGATAACTCATTAAAGGGATTTTATAAGATTGATGCAAAGGAAAATTTTCAACATGATGAATAGAGGGAAAGAACTAGAAATCACCCCCCCCCCCCTCCTGGAAGATGTGTAAGGGTGTCGTTAGTGAGGGTGTGTAGACTAGATTTTTAGCTTAGAGTATGGTGAGTGAGTGGAATGGATTGCCAGAAATAGTTGTGAGTGCCTTTATAGTGAATGACTTTAAGGAGAGGTATAATAGGTATTTTGCTTATAAAGGTTAGTGTTGGTGGCTCCTACAATGCATCTTCTTACTCCATGAAGACACCTGTATAATAATAATAACAATAAGACTTAGAAATAATGCAAACCATATACTTTAAGAGGAACAAAAATTTCACAGATAAGGATAATTGCAATACTCTGTTTATCCAACTGTGCTGCGAAACTGATTTTTTATCACTGATTTGAATTCATTAGTTTAAAGGAAAGTTGCACATACTGTAGGGAAGGATAATGATTTCTGCAGGCTATTATTATTATTACTTGGCACTTACAAGGACCTATCAGGGAAGGGCACGCTTCACTGCATATCACACTATACTACTTAATCACGCATCTACATACCATTACCATCTATTATCCACTAATGGGATTTTTGTCAATTGACTGCATGTGTACTGGTTGATTTACCTTTTATGCAATGAAAAACTCGTTTCCAGAAAGAAAAAAAAAAAAAAAACTCCTCAAAAATTCCTTATGAGATTGGCTAACTTAAATATAAATAGTCCATTCAATCATGAACAAAACTGACAAAGCAACATCTCATAGTTCTTCCAACTGTGCTATTGAGGCTAATGAATGTTTTGTTTTTCACAGTATTGTTAAATTATGAATCATTGAAACTTTGATTTGGCTTTTTTACTGACAAAAAAAAGGGGTAGTAAATAATAACATATTTGGCATAATAACGTTCTTACATGCAAACAAAAAAAAAGGTATCAATTAGATGATTTTTGAAGCAGGAGGGGGGGGGGGAATGAAAGAGTTACTCATATTAATAGTTATTCAACTATTAGATTTAAGCTAGTTTTCCATTTCTAATAGGAATGGTTGTTTTCCTCAGTTATATCTTACTTTCAATTACATGGAGAAATATAATCTCCCTGCCTCCCCCATCACCAATCCACTGATGGAAAAACATTCTTTTGCACCATCCCATAAATTAGCAAATACTGTAGATATTGGTTGCCCAATCTGCTATGAAAATTTCACTAAAGTTCATGTGCTTACTTGCTCCTAAAGAGCTAAAAGTAAAGGACTGCTGATAATTTTTCATCTGTAAGTGAGTGAGTAAATTTCATACCAAGATGGGAAGGTTTTTTCCACATGGAAACAAAGATTTAAAGATTTTTGATCACACATAGAGGCAAATCAACCAGAGAATACACACATATTACAGAAACAAAATACTATTGGTGGGTGGTAGATAGTGTTGTGTAGAGCAGAAAATACCAATGTGTATAGTCTAGTGTCTACTGGTGACAAGTCCTTGGATTTCTCAGAGGTGTCATAATAATAACAATATTTTTAAAGGTGACTAAAATTAAAAAATAAATTAGTCAACAAATTGTAGGATGTCCACAAGTTAAGTTTGAACTATTGTTGAAAATCAAAAAAGTTTAGTCTTTTGTGATAGCAGAAAGCAGTGCCTCATTCATTTGATTTTTATGGTATTTTCTTGCTTTATTTCTTTTGCATCACAACAAACAATTACTTGACAAATTTATTTTTTGCCAAGTTATCCATATAAAAAAACATGTTTCCCTATTAAGCACTCCACTTTTATAAAAGCCCTATCACTTTTGATTGAGAAACTAAACTTCCTTCAAACTTGCTAATAATGCTCTTTGAGAAGAAAAGTATATATAGAAAGTTTTATATTTCAAGTTCCATGATGATTTCTGAAGTGGAATTATTATTATTCGTGATACCTCCAAGGAGTCCGAAGACTCATCGCGGAAGGACACCCACTGTACAACTCTCCATCTCCACCACTACACCGAACCTCTACTACCCATCGACTACATCAGAGTGGTCTACTGCCCACCACCACAACAACAAGTATTTTTTGTATGTAAATTGCATGTGTTCTGAAGGGCTGATTTGTCTGTATGTGGGATGAAAAACCAGAGTTTCTGGGAGAAAATACCCTCCATTAGATTGGCTAACTCACCTTTAATTAAAAAAGTCCATATAAACATTCCTCCCGTCATGACAGGAATCGAACTTAGGCCTTTTCTAACTGAAGGGCGCAACATACCGTTGTTCTTACAATTGCACTATGGAGGCACTTTAAGTGGAATTATTTACAATAACAGTGCTATTAATAATAATCTACAGTTTAATTGTGTGCATTGTGTATGCACATGTGTGTACATGCTAAAGATGAAAACAAAAATAACTTGTTGGAAGTTTTTTTTATCTTAGTTATACTATAAACTGAAGATAGCAAGAAATTATATTATAATACAATAAAACCCCGAAGTTACGCAGTAGGTGGGACCTACAAAAAGCACGCAAGTCGAATTCGCATAACTCGGGGTATAATTTTGCATGTAATTTATATATACAAACATACAATTGGGACCAAAGGTTTACAAAAACATCTATATTTTTTAAGAAATATAATCATAATTGCAGTTTTTCGTACATAAAAAAAAAGAAAGTTATTTCAATGTCGATGGTTTCATAAAATCTAATAGATTCGTCTGATGGCATAATGCCTTTTTCTTGTCATGCAAAATTTCTTCACGGCAAGCTAATGATTTTTTAATTCCTTGCCTTGGGGATACAATTCATTCCTCGTTAGAATCTATGTCCTTCAAAATAGCTCACAAATTGTCATTCTGCCCTCAAAATCCTTAATAATGTTGAGTTTTGTTTCCAAAGTCAATGTTTTTCTTTTCTTGCTAGCTGTAGAAGAATCGGACATGCTCCTTTTGGATGACATTATTTTTTATGTGATAAAAGTTTTATCAAGAACATAACATTAAACAATTGCAAATTTTGTAGACTATAAAAATCGTGTATGAATGGAGACCGCGCAAAACACGTCAGTGCTTGTTCACAGCATGTGCGACACTGGTGAATGCAGCCGGCACCCGAAAGATACGATTAGTGGTGAGGCGTGAAGCGGGATGGGAATAGGTACATATAAGAAACCGCGTAACTCCGGATTCTCATAAGTCGGGGTATGACTGTATATGATTTCTTGTTTAATCCTTTATCCAAATGTAAGCAAACAAAATTTGTATGCGAAGTATCTTCACATTAATTGCCTTAGTATCTCATAATGCAAAGAACACATCCTTTCAGGTGTGTATACTGCTATGCATTATGGGAAAAGACAATGCCCAGACCTAGAAGAGATACAAAGGTTGAAGTCATATATTTCCCACACACAAACAGTGAAAAACTGTATCACCTTATCATTAAAATAGTCTGAATCAGAGATAGATGTTGAAAGTTTTTTCACTTGGTTATACTATCAATTAAAGATAGCAAGAAATTATATTCTTGGTTTAATCCTTTATCCAAGTGCCAGCAAACAAAGTTTGCATATTAAGTATCTTCATGACTGGGCTACATGGGATATTATGGGTTACTAAGGCAATTGATGTGAAGTCATACAAGTAGCCCAGTTGTGAATATACTTCAAATGCAAACTTTGTTTGCTTACATTACGATCAAACCAAGAATACAATTTCCTGCAATATTTAATTTATAGTAAAAATAAATGAAAAAAATTTCAACATCTATCTCTGATCCAGAGTACAGGGTGTTCAATGTTAAAGCGAATGTCAGTCAACTTTCAAAGTCGCACAGGTGAAACTCCTGTGTCAGTATTACTTTGAATGGGTACAAATGTAGAATCTTCTGTACAATTTTCCAGATAGTTGTGTAATTCACATCTATGTGCTTGATGCAACATGTGAACTTCAGGAACCAACATTCACGGCCTGTTCCACAACAGCTGTAGCAACTCCATTCACTTGTTGTGAACTGACTGGTTAGCAATCCTGTTTCTTCAAAATGACTAATCATTTATTGCAGAGCACATGCAAATAGTGGACCTTGTTGGCATTTGTTCAGGAGATGAAATTCACGGAGTGCAGGAACAGCACTGAAATTGTTTAGGTAGCAGCTTCACGAATAAAGCATATTGAAACAAAGGTTAGTGAACAGTATTAACAACCAAAATCAAGGGAAAATCCCATGTCTATCTTTTTAAATCCTCCTGGCACCTGCCGAGTTGGTGCCAGGAGGATTTAAACAACTCGACAGGTGCCAATTGAAGTTACAATTACAAGATAATTGTAACTTCAATTGTAAACTTGTGTCACCTACCACCCATTATTTTGTTAAAAATGGCAGAGCAACATGATATTCTGGAATCCAAGGCTTGGAGAGCCATGGGTCGATTAGAAGTTGGACAAAAGCAGCAAGCTGTCGCTCAAGCGTGTCGTGTATCTCAAAGCGTAATTTCATGACTTTGGAATCACTTTCTGGAGACAGGAAACATTCGAAATTGTCTTCATGCCATTGGTTTATATTCTCAAAGACCAATGGTTTGCATTCCACTTACTGCAAATCACAAAAGAGCCCGAAAAATTTGGGCACAGGAACATGCGATTGGACAAATGAGGATTGGGCTCGTATACTTTTTAGTGATGAGTCCATGTTCAGTCTGCAACCAGATAACCTAAGTATCTTGATTTGGCGTAAAAGTGGAATAAGAAATAATCCCAGTTTGTTCGTGAAAGATCCCAGCACCAAGGTGAGAGTTTGATGGTATGGGCTGGAATAAGTATGGGTGGCCATACTGATCTCTTTTTATCAGAAACAGTTCCTTAACAGCCCAAAGGTATGGAAATGAGATTTTGGAACCTATAGTTCGTTCATATGCTGCTGCAATTGGCCAAGAATTCATTTTTATGGATGACAATGCTCATCCACACCATGCAAATTTGGTACAAGAATGGTTTGAGGAAGAAGGTATTGAACGAATGAACTGGCCTGCCTGTCCATTCAATTCACCGGATTATAATCCAATCGAACATGCCTGGGATGCTTTAGGTAGGCATGTTTCTGCTTGACTGGTGCCACCACAATCGCTTCAAGAGCTTGAAATTGCTCTCACAGAAGAGTAGGGAAATATCCCACAAGAAGTGTTTGATCATCTTATCTGATCCATGCCATCAAGATGTACTACTGTTCTGGCTGTTAATGGAGACCATACACCCTATTAAAAATTAACAAAAGCGTTTTTGGCTGTTCTTGTTAAAATTATTTCACACTAAAATGTATAATTTGTTAAATTTGTAATAAATATTGATTATTTAAACAATATCTCATCAATTACACCCTATCCATAAGTAAGAAATATTTATTCATGTATAAAGTACCCAATAGTTATAATTATTTGCAGAAATTTACAATTATCCAACAGAAACTAAAATATCCTCTAATTGTTTTGAGCAGTTGTAGTATATCTCAACCAGTATAATTTTAATCTCTAAATAAGCTCTTTATTTTAGTGGAATCATACACAAGTCAAAAAATTATGTAAGCAAAAATTTGCTCATTTTAATTGTGCCACTTAAAAACATTCAATATGGATGTACTTTAATCAGAGGATGCCACTCAAGTTTAATGAGTGCTTTTGTGTCTTTGTAAAAGTTTGAAATGAAGATCAACAATATGGAATCTATTGCTTTGAAGTTTAGGATGTTGATCAGTTTGTCTCTGTATATGGAATGGCTCATTAACCTTTTCTATTTATAGAAACCCAAATATACAGTAAGGTATACGCATTATCAATCACACCAACACACATATATGCTGGACTAGTTGGCCGAGTGATTCATATATCCGCTCTCCAACCAACATGCTGGGGGTTTGAATCACATTATGGGCATGAATGTTTGTAACTGTCTTTAGGTGGAAGATGACTCTATCAACAATTTGGAATCTATTGCTTTAAAGTTTAGGATGTCGATCAGTTTGTCTCTGTCTATGGAATGGCTCATTAACCTTTTCTATTTAGGGAAAACCCAACATATACAGTAAGGTATATGCATTATCAATCACTAACACACATATATGCTGGACCAGTTGGCCGAGTGATTCACATATCCGCTCTCCAACCAACAGGTTGGAGGTTTGAATCGCAATATGGACATGAATGTTTGTAACTGTCTTTAGGTGGAAGATAAATTTCACTGGCCAGTGTGAGAGGCCTGAAGTGGCTTGAAAAAATTTCACGTCTGGTCTCTAGAGCAGGGCTCCTAAACTATGTAAAAAATGAATGAAAAAAAATATATAAAATTAATAAAAATGAAAAAAAATCCTTAGCCCACCCAGAGTACAAATGAACTATAGGTTTATAGAATTCTTCCTGGGGTGGGAGCCACATAAAAAAAAATTAATTAATCAAATTAAATTAATAAAAAACAGAACAGTATGGCACCATTAAAACACGTATGCACAATACAAGGGTTATTTGTTCAAATAACACAACCCTTGAAAGTGAGCTCAGGCAGCTTTGCAGTACTTTTTTAGTCAATGGCTACAATCCGAATAAAATAGATAATACTCCTACATCCTAACTGTATGTATCCTCCTCCCCACCTCATTCTTCCTGCAAGAATTTTAACATAGCTATAGATCTGCAAGACTATTTTTGAAATCAGCATTGGCTATGAAGCACTCCTACAAACTTAACAGGTATGGTTGCATTAATTTGCCAAAGATCTGTGGGGGGGGAGTATCATTCTGAGACCAAATAGTCTGACTTATCCAAATTAACTTGATGATTATCCAGCCCCTAGAAGGCACCTTGTTAGGACATTAGTTATTTTTCCGTTAGAGTTTGAATTGTTTCTACAACACTCTAGTTGAGTGATTGACTATTTAGATTTAGTTGGAATTCATCATAAGGTTTAATGGAATAAAAACGGCACAAATAAATAATTAAACATGTTTAATCAATCCTATATTTTATCTCAGTCACTGAGACATTGCCAGGGAAATATTAAAATTGTAAAACACACAAAATTGAGCAAAATAATAAGAGGAAAAGTTGCGAGTATTTTTACAATTTTAACATTGTTTACCTAACGATGTCTTAGTCACTGAAATGAAATACAGGATTATTATTATTTTTTTTAATATTGCTACTACAAACGAAAGGTTATCTGCAAACATATAGTACATTTGGTGCCATAGGTGGGCTAAGATCCCCCTTCCCCCATTTTTATCAGTAGTCTTATACCAGGCAATGAAATTTATCTCTCACCTAAAGACAACCACAAAAACCCATACCCAAGGCTGAATTCATACCTGCAGCCTGTTGGTTGGAGAACGAGTACACTGACCACTTGGTCAGCCTGGTTGGCCGTGTTTAATATTTTAGCACATAAGTCTAAATTGTCAACTGCTAATACTACATGGAGTAGCATGACATGCAAATCTACTACAGTAAGTGGAAGCTTCATTTATCAAGAAAACTCACCCGGCTAACTTTCTTGAAAAGGTGCAGAGAGACAGGAATTTCATCTTCATGTGTTAAGTTGAAGATTAAATTTCACTCTTCTAAAGCTCATCCTAACTACAGGTGCACTAGCTTTGCTTTACCGCAAGAACAATTCAGTATAACACATGTTATTACTCTATATGCTATTAAAGCAGTCATTAACACTCTACAGATATAACTGTTGTCAATTCTTAATCCTGAACTTTGGACTGTTCTAATATATCGGATAAATCAGTCCACAAAGAATTTCTAAAAATATAGGAGGAAACACTTTAAGAAATATAACAATCTGCAGCAATAATTTTCTCAGCTGCAGAGTCAGCTGTTTCAAGTTGTCGTAAACCTTTCATCTAAAAGGCTCGATGATACAGCTATTAGCGTCCTTAGTCTTTGGAGTAACAGCACATCAAGTTCCATCTTCAGACATGCTGCATATAGAACATAGCATTTACAACTTGCCTCCTACCATTGCCAACAATATCAGGCTTGACATAGCTAACATTCTCTCTCACAAGCTTTGCTGCCCAGAAGAAAGAAATCTCTCTCTAACAGCCAACTCCTTTCTCTGTAAATTACACAAAGACAATAGCATAGTAATGATGACAGTTGATAAGGTTAACTCTATTGTGGTCATCAATGCTAGTGAATATAATCGGAAAATGAATGTGTTGCTTAGAGACTATACTACTTATAATCCACTGGATCGTGTTCCCACCAATTCTCAAAATACACATTTAAAAGCCTTCTTAAAAATTTCAATACTTGGCCTCCTGAAATAGTTAAAAAAATTCAATCCACTTAGCCCCCCCCCCCCCCCACACACACACAATATACAGATTACCAAAAATTTATAAACCCAATAACCCTCTCCATCCCATAGTGATGCCACTGATTCTCGATCTTTTAAGTTAACAGCTAGCTAAATCCTTAACCTCCTAAATCTTTACAGGTTACTCTTAATCTTATACTAAAAATTCCACTCATTTCAAATCTCTCATCCAAAATTTAGTTTTAGATAATAACAATATCATGGTAAACTTTGCTGTCGCCTCTCTTTTTACCAACATCTCTCTTTCTGACACTTTAAATTTTCGAAAAAAATTTTCCCCATGACATCCTTGATCTATTTAATTTTACCATGCATTATGGCTACTTCACTTGGAAAGACACCATTTATAAACAGACTGAGGACACAGCCATGGGATTTCCCTCTCCAGCCAATTATTATATGTAGCATTTTGAAAAATATGCTTTTGATATTGCCATTCTCAAACCTTCTATCTGGATAAGGTATGTTGATGATGTGTTCTCTATTTGGCCACATGGTTTAGATACATTAGACTTTTTTCTCCTCGATTTCAATAGATAGCATCACAGAATCTAGTTCACCATAGAAAAAGAAAATAATAATAGCCACCTTGGTACCTTTTTACTCCCTTTGTTTACAGACCCCCCCCCCCCCATACAATGACAAACAGATACATACACAAACTTTCCAATCATCCCTCCTTTCAACAATATGATCATCATCAAATTCCTGCCATGTACCCTCAAGGGGTGTACAGGATATGACAGTACTACATGAAAAAATTACATCATTACTAACTTCCTATCTACAATTTTCCTCCAAATCAGTCTGTTACTTGTCAAGACTCCAACATTATCAGATCTTATATTTCTATCGTCTAAGGCACTTTGTACCGTATCAATCCACCTATATCTTGGTCTTCCTCTGGATCGTTTTCCTGCCAACCTGGCAGAGAACACTTGTTTTGCTAATCTTTCCTCTCCCATTCTATTTAAGTGACCATACCACCTGAGATTAGCACTGCTAACGCATTCCTGGATGCTGACAATGTCAAGTTCTTTCCTAATATCCTCATTTTTAATATGATATTGCCATTGATGCCATCTGTTCACGCCTCTAATCTTTCTCAGGACTCTCATATCTGCAGTCTCTAGTCTTTGGTCAAGTGTTTTACTTCTGACCCAGCTCTCAGATCCATAAGTTAAAACTGGTTTGAACACTGTCTTGTATACAGCTAATTTAGTGTTCCGACTAATTTCTTTCTTATTCCATATGAATTTATTCAATTGACTTCCCACCATACCAGCTTTGTTGATTCTGTTGTCTATTTCTATATTTAATTTACCATCTTCAGTAAAAATCATGCCTAAGTAGCTGAAATGTTTTACTTGTTCCACAGGTTCTCCATTCACAACACAGTTGACATTTTCAATGATTCTGCCTATTTTCATTGTCTTTGTCTTTTTTATTGCTGACCTTCATACCATATCTATTACAACAGCTATTCAATTTAGTCAGAGAATCTTGCAGACTTGTAGCGGATTTATTTAGAAGTATAACATCATCCGCATAAAGCAAAGAGCTGACATTAACATCTCCAATTTTGATATCAGGTTTAATACCACATTCCTTCATAATGTGATCCATATAGATAATGAATAACAGAGGGGATAATGTACATCCTTGTCTCACACCAGATTTAACATTAAACCTCCTGTACTTCCTTCAATTCTAACTGCTGACTTACATCTCAAATAAAGACTAAGTATTGCTTGATATAATGCCCCATTGACACCATATAACTGCAGCGTTTTGAATAGCTTCTCTCTTGGCACCTTGTCATATGCCTTTTCCAAATCGACAAAACTTAAATACAGATCTTTGTTATATTCCTCAATATGGTGTTATCAAAATCATTGTTAATAGAGCCTCCAATCTCTATTCTACCCAGGCTGAACTCTCCTTTATTCATTAGATCTTCTTGTCCAATGGTTATAATGCCAAAAAAAATTAATTGTTCCTTATATCCAGGGAACCTCAGAAACAATAGCAAGAACTTGAAAAAAAATACAATGCCTACATTGCATTCAAACCTTATCTGAAGCTGCTGCCATCATCTGCTCTCCCAAGGATCCTTTAAATTCCTCTCTCTGTTCCAGGTGTTCACAGGGTTTCTTGTTCTTGCAACTTATCATATTATGATCAAACTGGAAGATCTGCAAACATACACCTAGAAAAACATAAAAAGTACATCTACTGCCACTTTATTGTTCAGTCAGGTCTAGTTGCCGATGCCTTGGGTACCTTGCACATAATCAAATGGAAGAAAACTACTATGCTTCACCACAATACAAATTTGATTTTTTTTTTTTTAGAATCAGTAGCAGATTTTAAAAAAAACCAACCTAATCTTAATAAATATGATTGTATTAAACTTGGCAAGATTTTGGAAACTTTAATTTTTAAGTCTCCAACCCAAACAGCACCCATAGAGGACACCTCCTCATAGAACTTCACACTTTCACTCTTATTTTTTTTCAACTTACTGTTTTGTTCAATTTTGTGTGTTTTTGTAATTTTAATATTGTTTCCATGATGATGTCTTGTAACTGAGACAAAATATAGGTTGATTAAAATGTGTTTAATTATTGATTTGTGCTGTTGTTATTCAATTAAACCTCATAATGACTAGTTGGACATTGTGTGCTTGTTAGAGTTGTAAATTGTGCTTTGAAGATGTTGAGTAGAAAACCTGCGAAATATTAAGAAGTTAAATAAATTAATTGTATATTTTTTCTCTTGGTGTAGTTTATATCATGAAGTACTGTTATGACCAGCTCTTTACTATATGCAGATGAGGCTATAGTCATATATAAAACCAGTACAAAATTTTGGGGGGTTGTAGCCAATCCCCCCAAAATCTAGAAAATATTAAAACCAGTTAACCCCCCCCCCCCCTTCATAACAGATATTATACTAAATCTATCACCATTCCATATATTTGGGGCAAGTCTAAAAATCTAACAAAAATCCTAAAAAAACATGACCTGACTACCTGTTACAAACCATATAAGAAATTGGTATCCTTTATCCACTCCACTAAAGACCAGTCACTTCCCCCTAGACCTACCTGGAGTATACCAGGTCTGTTGCAGTCTACTATGGCCAAACAGGCAGGACAGCTAATATTAGGATATCCAAACACAAAGACTGCATCCAGTTTCACCAATACAGCCACTCAGGATTTCTTGACCATACACTAGATACCCACCACAGAACATGCTGGAAGAAGGCCACTTTACTACACTGAAAGGTTATTGCTGGAATCAGCCTCAGCTCTAAAAAAATTTTCCAAACCTCAACAAATTTGGGTGCATGAGACTGTCCCAAATTTGGGAAGAAGCTTGCATCCTAAGAACATCAGTCCAACAGCCAAGACAACTCAATTTAGCCTGCTATGGGGCACCTTTAGGACTCTAGGACCAACTTCAGTTGTCTTCTTCAGCCCCAATTGCTCGTTGTTAGAGCCTGCATGCACATATCATAGTTTTATGTTCCCAGAAGATGGTAATGTAACATTGTCGAAATATGGGAAGGTATTGATTAAAGTTTTTTAATTAATATTTTAGTATACATTGTCATTTCCTTCCTGAAAAAGTCTTGCTGTGAGGACATCATGTTGGAGGCTTAATGGATTTTTTACAACACTTTACAAATTGATTTTTTACAAATTCAATTCACTTGTAACTTGTCGTATATAGACAAAACAGGACATGCGATTCTAGTCCAGGGAAAAAAAATAAAAAAATGATACATGAAATTTAATAATTATTGAAAATCTAGCCCTTCTGATCATGCCTTGAGCAGTCTAAACTGATTGATTGGAAAGTCACTTCCTTAAACCATTTGCCAAAATTTTGTATGCATGCAAAGTTAAAGAAGCCTGTGAAATGCTAATAAACCATTCAATCTCAACAACAATGTCCTAAAAATCTCAAAAATATGGATGGCGCGCATGCGAGCACACACACACACACACACACCTCACATAACTTCTTTATCAAATTCTTCCAAGACTCTAGGCTAATTTGATATTGATTCATCAAACCACTAACGCTGCTTTTGATTTAACTGATAGTGATATCTATCCCATATAAATAACAGGACTTAAGCTTTGATGTAATTTATTTTTTCCCTACCAGAGGACAAGGTAACAATGTTTATGTTTGACCAAATTAATAATACTGCCATACTGTGTGGATTGTCATGCAGATTGGTGCAGACTGTAAAAGTAAGGCCCCACATGAATAACACAATGTTTTACTAATATTTTTTTTTCAGGCTGTTGTACCATGTAACCTAAATTGATGAAAGAAAGAAAGAAGTGAGATTACTTGAATGCAGCGATTTTCAACCGGTGTGCTGCAAGATTTATGAAAACAAATTAACTGAAAGAAATAATGTTGCAATTTGTGCATTTATTTATTAGTTTCTGGTCTTCCATCAGCACCTGAAGCTCCCTTATTTATATTTTACAAAACTTATGGTTGGTGAATCAGTTTAAAATTATGTGTTAATTAGCTTTAATCTTTTGATAAGTGTATTCACAAATAACTTCATTTAATTCTTCAATACTCAAAATAATTTTGAGTTTTGCCAGATTGTCAAAAAAATTAAAAGAGTATATTTTTAATGTGCCGCAGATTTTTAATAATTAGTCTAGGTGTGCCATATTATGAAAAGGTTGAAAATCACTGCTCTAATGTATGTCAAAGATGGTGCCACACAATATTCAGCTGATGACTGAGACTGTCATGTGGAGCACTGTGAGTGGTTTTTGCAGCATAGGCAGCTTGAAAAACGTATGTTCAGCAATGAAGCAGTGTTTCAACTTAATAGTTCAGTCAAAAGGCATCATCAGTTATTCGTGTATGTGTACAAACAAAACAAAACAAACTACCAAACCAAAACAAACAAAACAGAAATATTCATATAACAAAAACTCATGGAGATAAAGTCTACTGGAAGAAAGTGAACCAAGTTGCTCTGTTTTGTGCCAAATGGTAAATGTTCAGATGGTTCATGAGCCCCATCTTCAAAAAGAAATTTGCTTATCAATTGCCAAACTGTTTTCTTGGTCTTCCCTTCCTTTACATCCATTAGTTGGTCTACTGAGAGCAAGAGCACTCAATGTAGGTTAAAGTTAAAGTGGCTTTCTCAGTTGGTGTCCTAACCACTCAGTTGACTTTTTTGAATTGATCTCAGTCGACTTGTTTCAAATTATTTCAATTAGAGGTCTTTGCTGGTTTTCTTCAAAAATGACAGTATTAGGAATGTGATCTTGCCATGTGCATTTCGGTATTGTTCAAAGGTATGTTGTCCCAAAGCTATGGATAATATTAACTGCTCGTTGATGTTCTATGTCTGGGCACCATATGTAAAATGGCATGACTGATAGTTTTGTAGAGATGAATTTTGATATTCGTGGCGATGAGATTGGAATTCCAGATAATGGTCCAATGAAAACCCACACTGGCTAATGGAAGAGCATGTACAACATGATCCAAGAATTGCAGTATGAACTGCTATACGTGTGTGTGTGTGGAGGGGGGGGGGGATGACAGATTAATTAGGCCATGTTTCTTTCCAAAGATTAGCAGGTGAAACCTATCTTCGTATACCAACATTTCTAATACCTGAAATGGATGAGATCCTGCTGGCAGAAAAAGCAGCTATGTTATTTCAGCAAGATGGAGCTCTGTTACATTTTTCAATTAATATCTGGAATTTTCTGCAGAAACATTGTCAAGGAAATACTGGATGATGTGGACCAACTGAATGGCCACCGAGGTCTCCAGATATGGAGCTACCTCAAATCAGTGGCTTATGTCACTTGAGTCAGAACAATAGATGATCTAAAGGAGACAATCCCATTAAAATTTGCAAACATAAGAGAAAATGTTACTGAGAATGCTTAAAGGTCATCTGTCAAATGAATAAGGAAGTATTTAGAAGGAAATAGCAAGCAATTTGAACATATAATGTATTTATATAATAAATTGATCATTGGGCCCTGACTTTTGGTACACCCTGGATATATATCATTATCTATCATCATCATCATATATCCATCATCTGTACTCCAGATGATGACCATAATATGAAGGAGAAAAATTGATAATTATCTTGATTTGTACATGAAATTTTAAGTTATTAGTCTAACACAGTAGTTAGCTTCATAATTTACCATAATGAAACAGAATTTAATCAGTTTTAACCAGATATTACTCTAGCCTTGCATTCCTTGTTATGAAATCAATGAATTATATTAAAATAACCATTTTTGGATCATTTGTAAATAAGTAAGCACTTCAGAATATTTGCAATGTTCTTAACATATAACTATATTTCAATCTATTACAGTAGCATTTTCATCACCTAACCTACATATGGACATTCCTTCATACAGGATTAAATAGAAGAAGATAACTGGGCTGTACAAAAGTTGTCATAAATCTGGGAGACTATTTTTAGAATCAGAATCATGTAATGAAGAAATCCCAACCTCAACAAATATGGATTAACTTGCCAATCTGTGAGAGAATCATTCTAAGACCACATGTAGCCTGACTTTTATGACTTGATTTCACTGTTATTGGCTCCCAGAGGATGCCTTATTAGGACAGCAGATACAATTTGAATTGTTTCTACAACTCTAAATAAGTAAGCACTTCATTGTTACCACATTTGCAATTTTGGACTCGGATAATACTGGTTCGAAATTGAGTGAAATATTAGGAAGTTCAACAAATTATTTATTTTCATCTGGTGTTGTTTATAGAGTGCAGCACCGTTATGAATATTGTTCTATTACACTTTTGATCATTTTTATTCTAGCATAATGTTACAAAACATTATTTTGATAGATGAAATATTAAAAACAAATGCACATTTCTTGTAATTAACATATATATTAGTCCTACAACTGTTTTTTTTATTAAACCAGACCTTAGTACAACTCTGTTCTAAAAGTGACCTACCTTTATTTCGAGGGTATCAGATATCACATAACTTACTATATTTTATGCTGCAAATTGTTTGCTTTCATCACAGTTCTAACAACATGAGCAATCATCATTATCAACATTAGAGTGAATAACATCTAAACATTAAAATTGGCATAAAAATGATTTAGTCTTGAGATTTAATGCAACACTATAGTTTCAACATTTTGTTTTTTGTTCTGAGTTCTAGCTAGTGGAATAAGAAATCAAATTTGAACTATCAAAAAATGAAATCTTTCTAAACTGATAAGGAAGAATAAAACTTCAATTTTGATTTATATTAAAATCAATACACAAATGTGCTGCTATAGAGGAAGAAAAGCAGAGATTTTTACCTTTCTTTTGTCTACCAAACCTTGTTTCAAAATTAGATTGCCTTGAACAAATCGATTCCATGGGTTATGTTGGGCTTGAGTCTCTATGCGCTGTGAAAATTCCTCAGGTTCAATATCTAGAATGGATGGTTTCTTAGCCAACTTGTTGCATGTATCTTCGTCATCTTCATGAAGTGCAAGACCTAATAGTCTTGTCATCTGTTTATCATCCAACCCAGGCTCCAAGTGATCTGGGACCTTGAATAATTAACAGTATATTTGACTGACAAAAATGGAACATTTAATTCTTAAATAAAGAAAACAAACAACAATATAAACGCAGAATAATATTAAATCATTTTTTTTGATGTAATTAAAGTCACAAGTATTGCATTTTAGTATCACCAATATTATTTCAGGTGGCTAGTTCTAAGATGTCAAGATCAATTGGTTTCTATTATTATTGTTATTATTATTATTATTCCGGGCAACTCCAAGGAGTCGACAGACTCATCGAGGGAGGCCCTAACATCATGTCAAGAACAACTATTCGACATTGACACAGTATCTATCATACCTTGCCTTGAATTCATTCACGGTCGTAGCACTCACAACAGACTCTGGAAGCTTATTCCACTCATTCACCACTCTCCAAGTAAAAAACCTAGCTCTAACTCCCTTGTCAACCACGCTCTTGCCCAGCTTCCATGCATGGCCACTAGTCCTCCCACCATCAGTAATATTTTTAAAAATATCTTCTGGATCAATCTTATAGAAACCCTTCAGTAATTTGAATGTCTCAATCATATCACCCCTCCTTCGCCTATCGTCCAATCTCTGCAACCCACAAATCTTCAACCTATTCCCATAAGGTTTATTCCACAGATCATCTTGGTCACTCGTCTCTGGATCCCCTCCACTTCCTCCCCATCATGAAGAAACCCTGGTGCCAATAACTGGCCACAGTAGTCCAGATGGGGTCTTATCAAGGCTCGATACAGAGGAACAACAACTTGTTTGTCTCAGCATGTTAAAGTATTTTTCATAAGCCAAGTGATTCGATGAGCTGATTTAGTCACTTTTGCAATGTGCCCCTTAAACTTCAATTCCATATCCACCAACACTCCCAAATCCCTGGCCTCATCAATCTCCTGGAGTACATTCCACCAATGCGATATACTGCTGCTATTCTTTTCACCCCAAAGTGCATAACCTTACACTTTGCCACATTAAATTGACATCCATTTTTCCTAGCCCAGTCCTCCAAACTATCCAAATCATCCTGTAAAATTTTGACATCCTGTGCACTCACAATTGCTCTACCCAACTTTGCATCATCAGCAAACAAGTGAACACTTCCTCTCAAATCCTTTCCTATATCATTGATGATCAAATTGAAAAGCAGTGGTCCAAGAACAGAATCCTGCGGCACACCACTAGTCACAAGCCATCTTTTAGACTCCACTCCTGCATAAACCACTCTCTGGTATCTCTCCTTCAACCACCCTCCTATCCATCTCACCAACCCTATATCTATCCCCATCTGCTCCAGTTTACTGATTAGGGTTCCATGTGGTATCCTGTCAAAGGCCTTGGCAAGGCCCAGTAGTATCACTGTAAACCCATTCCCCCTATCCAGTTCAGCCGTCACTGTGTTATAAAACGTGAGCAAGTTACTGAGGCATGATTTACCCTTCACAAAACCATGTTGTCCCCCATACAATATCCCATTTTCATCTATCCAATCCTGTATTCTTTTCTTGACTAATTTCTCCAAGACCTTGACAATGATTCCTGATATGCTAATCGGTCGGTAATTAACAACAGCAGTCTTGGAACCACCTTTATGCAGTGGAACTATTTTCCCCCTCTTTCCACCCCCTCGGGATTAACCCAGACCCGAGACTCAAATTAAACAAAATGGTCAAGGGTACTGACAATTCTTTAGCTGCTTCTCGTACGACACGAGCTGGTATACCATCCAATCCCACGGATTTATTGACATTGAGGTTATGCAATAGACTACTCACCTCCACTTCATTCACCACAATTCCCGTATAATCTACTGGTTTAATTGTTTCTGCAATGTCACCACCTGGATGATATATACTTGCAAAGTGCTCACTCAGTAACTCAACTATATCAACTGATTCAGTTACCTCCCTACCATCGGCATTCTTTAAAATCATTCTGCCATGTACATTTTTCCTTTTACTTGCTATATATCTAAAAAACTGTTAAGGATTCTCTTTAGCCTGCATGGTCAATGTTCTTTCGTAATCCTTTTCTTACCACACTCGTTACCCTTCTGGCCTGCGCTTTATACAGTTCATGTGCCTGCCGGTCACCTTTCTCCTTAAATTCCCTCTATAGTTGTTTCTTTTTTTGCAGCTCAAGCTTAATGGTGTTATTCATCCATTTAACCTCTACTTGATTTATTATTCAGACTCTAGGTATACAGTCAGCCATTGCTTCATGCAAACACTTCTTAACTGCCTTCCATGCACTATCATCTTCTAGTCCTTGCAGTTGTACATGCCATGCCACTGAACCAATCAAACTCCTAAGCTTGTCATACTTTTCAGCCCGATAATTCCACATGTACCCTGTCTTAATTGAAAATTCCACACCTTTAGCCACCTCCCTCAATTTGCACATCCATTACATTCAGCAACACTTTCTCAAGTCTCCTTACACTGTAACCATTCAAATGCAAGCCATCCATCTTATATAGATCCTTTCGCCCATCGAACTCACTCCACACATCCACATATTCCACACCACTCGTCATACATAACCCACGCATAAAGTCATTCGCAATTATGGCTATCTTTTTAAACATTTCACTGTCATACCGTGGCAAAAGACTAATCATTCTAACTCTCTCACTCTTTTCTTTTGATACCTCAAACAATTCATTCAGGTCTTCTATCATTTCCATTTTATCTCCTTTCAAATTATTCGTACCTGCCAAAACAATCATTTCTTTCACCCTTTCCTTTTGCTCTCTAATAGACTCAGTTACATCCTTTATGGTCGCACCAGGTTGGTACGATTTTGTCAAATCCTCTACTAACACTCCTCGTACTAATGAGTCTCCATACAGCACTCTATCCTTCATTTTGTTCATGTTCACACTCATACGCCTATTTTTCCTGTCATACTTTTTATTATTGGTTGGTTAATTCACTTGACTTTTGCTCATACACTCTAGCTGCTGTTTTGCCCTTTGTATCGCACCATTCAACAACTCGATCTCACTCATTGCATCTATCTCATCTTTTTTATTCTCTGTAAAACCATTAATACTATCGTTCACACTTTCTACATTCACGCTCTCACAATTCTCTGGTACAACCTCGCCGTTTCTTGTCATATCCCTATTTTCTTCATTCTGAAGTTAGACAAAAATATCACACTCACGATCCGAAATACACTTCAATTCCTCATTCTCCCTACATTTTCTACACACATTCACTCCTTTATTATCATCTAACCACACTCTGACCACACTCCGCAAAGCGTACATTTCACAGATAGTACACTGAATCATCTCCTTTACATTACCGTTCTTGAAAGAAGATGGCGAACCATCATTACTGGCTGCCATTTTCCTTCGTACTGGAGCCATACTTACTAGTAACGTATTTTATCAAATTATAAATTATAAACACCAAAACACACAAACAGACGCACTAAGATACGCAAGACAAACAAAACTACGCAATATTAAAGTAAATTTATCAACGATAACTGAAAATAACGCTTATCTTATCTGGAGTTTTCACGAACACTACACACCACGAATCCCTCTAGCGGCGACTTCCCGACATAGATTATGTTATAAAACACTTTAGTACACTAACTACACTAATAAAACTACAATAATATACTAAAATTACACAATTGAATCTAACAAAATATTAATAAATCAACAAAAATCACAAATCTTTCAGGAGCTCTCCGACAGTACGTCCTTTCACCAGCTAGCCTCGACACCAGTCCAATAGTATATCTATAAACATTCACCTTGAAGTGACACAACCACTCTGCATGATGAGATCATTATGCAAACTCAGTAGTTAATTGTAGGATATCTATATTAAAATTCTGATCCTACCATACTAGGGAGATGATTATGAGAAAGGTGGTTTCCTGTTGCCTTCCTTGCAGTACTATATCCTATGGCTGTATCCTGTGTGTTCACGGAGCCAGTTTGGCTGCTTGCAGGATAAAAAAAACCCTAGATAAATTGATGGAAAAAACTTGCTGTCCACGCCCAAGACTGGCTAACTTGGCTGGCTGACGAAGATCCTTAAGCTCCTCACATCGTCGAATTGAACCTAGGACACTCCTTCCCCAGACATATGGTTGCGAAGCATATAGCCACTAGGCTAACCAAGTGGTCAAAACTATGATTTTGATCCCACAAATTTAAAAAAAAAAAAAATGAATTGAATTTAATGTGAAGTAATAATATGGTATTTATTAGAAAAATCAAGTGAATATTAGATCCATCATTATTTGAAAGCAGAATGTAGAAACTATTAAAGTTTCATAAAAATAAGTTGGCCAGACAGCTTACGGTAACACACCCGTCAGAATTTACGAGTTGCCCTAGTGTGAACTACTTTAGAAAACATGAACACTGCCCAGGCATCCATATATTTGCTTTCTAATTAGTCCATTTTTGATAAGGTTTCACTAGCCTGACAGCTGTTTCGAACTGGTTGGTTCTCTTCAGAGGCCAGGCAGAAACCTTAAAACCAAAAACGCTCTTTCAATACTAAGTTGCAAGAAGCAACTCATAAATGCTGGCAGGTGTATTCTTGTAAGCTCTCTGGTCAACTTATTTATACGAAACTTTCAAAGTTGCTACATCTGGCTTTGAAATAATGCTGGATCTAATATCCATTTGATTCTTATAATTTTGCAATGCCGAACTGAAGCCCTTTGACTCTTTATTTTAGTAAATGGTATTTATTATTTTGTAAAGTTGTTACCTAAACATTTATTCCTTTCTGTATGTTGCAAGCAAGACATTTGGGATGTAATCTTTGATTACTGAAGTCTTGCTTAGATATAATTTAAATTGATTTATATTAGAGCTTAATTATATTTTTGTATAAGCTGTCAAATGTTGGCATTTTTGTGCCATTTGTATCTGGACAAATGCTTGGAAGATTTGTCTAGAAATTACAGCGAAAGTTGCTGTAATTTACATAATCAGAGTAATTAACTTATCACAATGCACAAACTTATAAACTAAATAATATTAAAAAAAATTCTGTTTGTTTCATGGGGTGCTTAAGGATCAAAGGAATGAGGGCATGCAAAAATAAGGCAAAAGATAAAATAATGGATGCAAGGTAGAGAAAAAATTGAGGATGGGAAGATAAGAATTAATGAAAGAGAAAGTGATAAGCTAAGAAAAAAGGGAAAAAAAAGAATATGAAAGAAGTGATAGAACATGTTATGGTATGGTATTCTTAAAGTCATGGAAGAGAGCAGATAGTTTCAAGAGAAAGAACTATGGTATATGAAATATGAGATGTGTGACATGGAAACAAAGTGCAAAATTTATTTGAGAGTGATATGCACCTGGGATAAAAAGATGATAAGGAGATGGGTACATAAAAGTGAGAAACTTTGATGCATCCATAGAAACAGATATATTGTGCTATGGAAACCTATATTTGGAAAAGTGGATGGTGAAAGAGTAACAAAGGCATTTTTTTTTTTTTTTTTTTTTTTTTTTTTGGGTGGGGACAAAGATTTGGGATGCGACTGACATTCTGAGAATGCAGATGAGGAGTGCAATAGATGATATATAGAAGAGTCACTTGTAAGTGAAATATTTGGTATCCAACTAGATATGAAAGAAATGTTCCATCCATAATTTCATTGGAACATCAGCAAATGCCATCTGGTCACTTTGCAACTCAGTGATGTACTACACAAATTCTTGTCCAGTGGCCTATTGTAGGCTTTTCTTGAGGCTTCAACTCTCCAAACCAGTCACTCCAGACAGATCTTAATGAGGATCTACCACTTCCTCTTTTTCGATGAATTTTATCTATAATTACTATTTTGAGGAGTCCTTTCATTTTTTTCTTCTATGTATTCAAAATATTTCAGCTTTCTGCTATCAGGGCTCTTAAAGAGTCTTAAACTTCTACTGATCCTTTCTAGAAACCATCCATTTGTCTGCTCTTCAGTGTATAAAATCCTCAACACTTTCCCATAACACCATATCTCAAAACCAACTATCCTTTTTCTAAGCGATTTCATTATATTCACATTCACAAATAGCTACTGAAAATACAGCTGCATCCAGAATCCTCAGCTTTCTTCTTATGATGATAGTTTTGTCCTTCAGACTTTAAGGATGTCTCCGAGTATTGTTCTAGCTATAAGTAATCTTCTTCTGATGTCTTCTAAACAGCAATTCTTCACATTGATGCCCAGTAAAATGGATCCCCAGTAAAAAAAAAATATGCTAATGTCCTCATTATTTCTCCATCAAGGTACACTTGTTTCTCAAGACCTTCTCTCTCTCTCTGTATATTTCCTTCAAGAACCATAATCTTTGTCACACTAGGCTTGAGTCTAAGTCCACATTTCTTGCTGAACTCATTAACTCTGTCAAGGATTTATAATAGTTTTTCTTTGTCATTACAGAGAACTACTGTATAATCAGTGTATCACAGATGATTAACCAATCAGGCACTATTCCAGTCTTCAGCCTATCCAGTCCTGCATGCTTCACATCCTTAGAATAGATATGATTAGATAAGAGAAAGTAGGCAAAGTCCCTTGTCTACTGAAGCAAATCACTTCATCCTACACATGTTCACGTTATGGCTTCATGCACATTGTACAAGTTAGCATCAACTTGATGTGTGTTGTGAAAACCTATCACTTTCATTACCTGCCAAATTTCAGAAAAATACAAATGCTTTAGAGTTGTCTATGTAACACAAATTCAGTCTAAACTCTCTTATCAATGATCTACCTAAGGCAAAGGATCACATCTCTGGTACTATGCTTTTCCTGAAACCTGCCTGTTACTCGGGAAGCCTCAAATATGGTTTCCTATTTAGAATAATCTTTAGCAGAATCTTGCTTGGAGGAGAGGTTAGTTCTATAGTTCTTGTGGGGCAATATGAATACTGGACTTCTTCCAGTTCCTACTACCCATATCCTGTTGCCCTTAAAACATTCTTATCCCTCCATCCCCTGTGGCCATAATGAGCACTGGATTTTATCTGCACCCAAGCATCACTGTTATTAAGCTTTTTTAAAAAAATTACATGCCCAAATGGAAGTAGTTCCAATTCAAGATTCCCCATGGAAGGAATCTCTTCCAAACATTCCCAATCCTCTCTGCTATACAGTTCCTAACATTACTTTTTACTCACACACATGGCACTGATGATATGCTGTAAGTCTTCATACATTTACAGTGTGTGAGTCATGTGTGTATTGTGCATGATAACATACAATATGGGATTACACTTCTGCTTAAGTGTAATCCCATAAGTTCATGCTTTAACCCAAACATCTTTTTTGTAATTGTGCTACCTCATCTGGAACTCTATTTCTTGACATTTTTAAGCAAAATATTTATCCTTGTCCTTCCTGATGGGGTTTTATCTGACTTCCTCTTATATTCTTTAAACTGCTGAGTTTGTGCATGCATTACCAAGATGTTTTTTTTTTTTTTTAATGGTGCAAAGACACCAAAGATCATATTGCACCAGGAAACAGGTCACAGCAGTACATATGGTAACTGGTGTAGGACAATCACAAACATCCATGCCATTGGCAGGATTTGAACCTACAGCCTGTTGGCTGGAGAGCAGATATGCTAATCTCAGCCAACCAGGCTGGCTCCCAAGATGTAGTGAGGTAGTTTAGAAGAAATGAAATTTCAAGTAATTACAGACGAATTTCTCTACAAAATGTTCTAGGTAAGATTTACACAAGCATACTTGAAAAGAAGTTGAGAAAAATTGTGGAAGAGAGAAACTGGGAGAAGAACAAGCTGGATTCAGGCCAAACAGACATTGTCAAGATCCAGATTTTTGTTTATGACAAATAGTTGAGAAATCATGGGAGTATGACAAGGTGATCAGGGCAAAGCTTTTGAAAATAGTAGAGATATATGGAGTAAATAGAACCTTATACAGTGCAATACACAGTCTATATTTAACTTGTGAACAATTAGAATTGAAGGGAATACAGGAAGATGGTATGATATAAAATTAGGATAAGACAAGGATGCACATTAAAATAAAGTTGCACTAGGCCTGATTTTACGATTGGAGATGTCAAACTTAGCTTTTAGCTTTATGCAGATGATATTGTACTTCTAAACACATATAGTCCAAGTTTTCAGAATTCCCTAACTAAATTGAATAACAGCTGTAATAAATTTGGCATGAAAATCAGCAATAAAAAAAAAACAAACCTTGAAAATATGTAGGAACACAGAAAACTCCAGCTGTATTCTGAATGAGAACAAGAAAAATATTTAGGCAATTTAGGCACAATTTTTAGTGAAGATGACAAGTTAAATCTAGAAATAAACAGAATAAGCAAAGCTGGTTTGAGGGGTAGAATTGTTGAATAAATTTATATGGAATAAGAGAGAAATTAGCCAAAACACTAAATTAGCAGTAAACAAGACAGTGTTCAAACCAATTTTAAGTTATGGATCTGAGAGATGGGTTAGAAATAAAGCACCTGATCAAAGACTAGAGACCACAGATATGAGGAATGCTAGAAAAATTAGGGGAGCGAACTGATGGCATCAATGGCAGAATCACATTAAAAATTAAGATATCAGAAATTACTTTTGGGAGGCAACTTTATCTTCCAGCCAACTCGCTGCTATCAGAAAATTACGGAAATAAAAAAGCATCATCATCACCAGAGAAGATAAGGGTAGTGCCATAGTTGTCCTTAATGCCAAGCAATATAATTGAAAAATGGAGATTATTCTCTGAGATCGCACTACCTACATCCCACTAGACCATGATCCCACAAAAATGCAAGTTAAAAAATGAAAAAACTTACTTAAAAAGTATCTTCCTGGCCACCGTACAAAAAAATCTCAAACCTTTCGATTCTCATCCTAAAATCCAGACCCACCCCCCACAAACAAAACTTATAGAAGATGCCACTGACGCACCATACTACAAACTGTCAAAGCAGCTGGCTAACTCTCTTACCCCTCTCAATGGACTCACAACATCCTATATAAAAAACTCTACACATTTTAAAACCTTGATTGAAAATCTAACTTAAATAATACAGATATATTGGGAAGCTTTGACATCACCTCACCTCACTGTTTACCAATATCCCCTTAAATGACACCTTAACACTCTTAAAAAACGTTTTTCCTTCTGATATCTTAGATCTCTTTCCCTTTGCCATCAATTCTGGTTATTTTTCTTGGAAGAATAAAATTTACAAACAGATAGAGGGAAGAGCTATGGGTTTCCCCTTCTCACACCCATCTTGCCAATTTCTAGATGGAAAATTTTGAAAAAACCCCCCTCTCAAACCTTCTATCTGGCTAAGCTATGTAGATAATATGTTCTCCATTTGGCCTCATGGCCTACACACATTAGACTCATTCCTTGGTCACCTCGATAGCCTACATCCAAGAATCCAGTTTACAATGGGAAAGAAAAACAATAGTTTATCCTTCCTAGATACCTTAGTAAACACATCTTCCTAATGGTAACCTTTCCTTCACTGCATATAGAAACCCCATTCACACTGCTTATTACATTCACAAACTCTCCCACAACCCCTCTCAAAAATATGGCATTATTAAAACTCTAACCAATAGAGCCTATAATCTGTTCCAGTGGAAACTCTCTTTCAATCGAACTCAACATACAGAACATCTTCCTTTCCAATGGCTATAGTGATTACAGAATTAAAAAAATAATCACTTTCTACCTCATTCCTCGGTCATCGTTCACAATGATTTCAAAAATGCCATCACCATCCCCTACATCTGTGGCACATCAGAAAAAATAGTCAGGTCCTTAAAAAAGTTAATCCATTCTACCAAAGATCAGCTCCCTACTGGAGTACCCTGTTTCTGGAACATGGCTTCAGACAGACAGGCAGATCAGCAACCATCCATTTAGAAGAACAAAAATCATACATCTGCAATCATTACTATGGACAATCTGGCCTTGCATAGCATGTTTTGGATAGAGCAAGAACGGTCAATGAGTTCAAGGAGTGGTATGATGGACTTTGTTTTTCCTAATAAAGACCTCCCACGATGAGTCTCTTGACTCCACGGCGTCCTGAATAATAATAATAATAACAATTCATTTTTGTCCTGCACATAAATAAATAGTGATCACATCTTGTTAATTCTCTGTATACCTGTATCCTGAACTAGTGTGAAGATATCACGATTAGTCTTCTCTCCATGTGAATACGTGTGTACATCTATATGCTGCAATGTGACATTGGTGATGATTAGTTTGTATCCTAAACAGAAATCCAGCAGGCACTTACCATCATAATGTGCCAGCCAGATTTTTATAGAGGCAGTGAAGGAAAAGAAGAAAGCATTTCAAAAGTTCTTGGCAAATAAGTCAGCTGGTGCTTTTGAGAATACAGAGACAAACGCAAGAATGCTAAACACTGTGTAAAACTAGCTAAACAAAAGTCATGGGAGGACTTTGGCAAGAACATAGAAAATAAATATCAAGAAGGTGGCAAAATATTCTGGAGGTTGTTGAAAAAGCTCAGGAATGGAGGAAACAGTGCTGCAAAAGGAGTTAGAGATGATAAAGGTGACATGAAAGCAGACGAAAAAGATATGCTTGAAGTATGGAGTAATTACTTTCAAAATCAACATCATCATCAAATTCCTGCCATGTACCATCAAGGGGTGTACAGGATATGACAGCAGTACATGAAAAAAAAATTACATCATTACTAACTTCCTATCTACAATTTTCCTCCAAATCAGTCTGTTACTTGTCAAGACCCCAACATTATCAGATTTTATATTTCTATCGTCTAAGGCACTTTGTACCGTATCAATCCACCTATATCTTTTGTCTTCCTCTGGGTCATTTTGCTGCCAACCTGGCAGAGAACACTTGTTTTACTAATCTTTCTTCGACCATACCACCTGAGATTAGCTCTGCTAACCTATTCCTGGATGCTCACAATGTCCAGTTCTTTCCTAATATCCTCGTTTATAATATGACATTGCCATTGATGTCATCTGTTCAAGCCTATAATCTTTCTCAGGACTCTCAAATGTCGGTCTCTAGTCTTTGGTCAAGTGTTTTACTTCTGACCGAGCTCTCAGATCCATAAGTTAAAACTGGTTTGAACACTGTCTTGTATACAGCTAAATTAGTGTTCCGACTAATTTCTCTCTTATTCCATATGAATTTATTCAGCTGACTTCCCACCATACCAGCCTTGCTGATTCAGTTGTCTATTTCCATAGTTAATTTACCATCTTCACTAAAAATCGTTCCTAAGTAGCTGAAATGTTTATGTTTTACTTGTTCCACAGGTTCTCCATTCACAACACAGTTGACATTTTCAATGATTCTGCCTATTTTCATAGTCTTTGTCTTTTTATTGCTGACCTTCATACCATATCTATTACAACAGCTATTCAATTTAATCAGAGAATCTTGCAGACTTGTAGCAGATTTATTTAGAAGTATAACATCAACCGCATAAAGCAAAGAGCTGACATTAACATCTCCAATTTTGATATCATGTTTAATACCACTTTCCTTCATAATGTGGTCCATATAGATAATGAATAACAGAGGGGATAATGTACATCCTTGTTTCACACCAGATTTAACATTAAACCATCTTCCTGTACTTCCTTCAATTCTAACTGCTGACTCGCAACTCAAATAAAGACTATGTATTGCTTGATGTAATGCCCCATTGACACCATATAACTGTAGCGTATTGAATAGCTTCTCTCTTGGCACCTTGTCATATGCATTTTCCAAATCGACAAAACTTAAATAGAGATCTTTGTTATATTCCCATACTTTCTTGACTATTTGTCGTAAAGTGAAGATCTGATCCTGACAGCCTCTATTTGGCCTGAATCCAGCTTGTTCTTCACCCAGCTTTTCTTCCACAATTCTTCTCAACTGTTTCTCAAGTATACTTGCATAGATCTTGCCAGGAACACTCAGTAGGGAAATACCTCTGTAATTCTCACATTCAGTTTTATTTTCCTTTCTATATATGGGTACTATGAGAGCTCTACACCAATCATCGGGAATTCGTCCCTCTGTTTAGGCTTTCTGAACTATGCAGTGCAGCCACTTTAAGACTTTTATACCACCATACTTCAGCATTCCTGGTCGAATATCATCTACTCCTGCTGCCTTTCCACATTTCAAGCCTTTGATGTATTATTCTACTTCAAATATGAATATGTAATCCTGACTGCATGCCTGGTCAGTGTTTTTTACCACTGTTCTATCATCACTGCTTATTTCATTTAGCAGTTTTTCAAACTAATTACTATATACTTCAAGGATATCTTTTTCTCCCATTTTCATGTCACCTTTATCATCTCTAACGTCCTTTTACAGCACTCTTTCCTCCATTTCTGAGCTTCTTCAATAACATCCAGAATATTTTGTCACCTCTTGATATTTATTTTCTATGTTCTTGCCAAAGTCCTCCCATGACTTTTATTTAGCTAGTTTTACACAGTGTTTAGCATTCTTGCATTTCTCTCTATATTCTCTAAGAGCACAAGCTGTCTTATTTGCCAGGAACTTTAGATATGCTTTCTTCTTTTCCTTCACTGCCTCTTTAACTTCGTATGTCCATCATGGAGTTCTAATTTTTCTATCCTTAGAGACAACTTCACCACATGCCTCTCTAGCTGAATTAATCAGGGCTTTCTTCAAGGCTTGATACCGAATCTCCAACATTTGATTCCTGTTCTCAAACTCTTTAATTTTTGCTACAATAATCATTGGGTATTTTAGTCTACAGTTCACATCTGAGAGCTATTCAACTTTTATTCGCTTTAAAACTTTCTTACATGTTATTCTTTTCAATATTAAATTCAATTTTATCCTGCTCAAGACTAAATAGTGATCACTTCCAATTTCAAATCCTCTGTACACTCTGATGTCCTGCACCAGAGAGAAAACATCACAATCAACAATAACATAGTCAATGAGACTTTTCTTATTCCTTGCCTCTTCTCTCCATGTGAATTTGTGCACATTTTTATGTTGGAACATGGTGTTAGTAATAACCAGTCCATGTCCTGAGCAGAAATCCAACAGATATTTGCCATTATTATTAGCTTTGCTCTTTTCTCCAAATTTTCCCAAAATATTTTTGTATGTCTCACAATCATTTCCTATTCTGCTATTTAGATCCCCAACAAGGACCAACTCTTCCATTTTCATTGTGTCAGTTGCTTTTTCTAAAGCTTCAAAAAATTCCTCCACTTCTACCTTAGTAGAACCTTCTGTGGGACCATAGGCACAAATAAGTCTCATTGTCCAGTTCCCCATTCTTATATTTGCCCACATCACTCTACTTGATACTACCTGCCATTCAAGAAGATTAGCCTCGTATTTTGTGTTGAATACTATGGCTACTCTTTCTTTTCCTTGATTGTCATTGCCTGAATATAAAATTTTGTATTTATTGCTCAGAAAGATCTCACCAGTTTTTGTCTTTTTTGTTTCAGTCACCCCTATTATGTCGATCTGGTATTTATCTAATTCCTAAACTAGCTCCATTTCTTCGCCATTCAGGCTTCTTATATTGCTAGTACCGATCTTTAACTCTGGTGATTTTGAGTTGAAGTGTGTTTTCAGATTTGTTCCAGTAGCTGACTTTTTGCTGTTTGCCCTGGTTCCATGGCGAAAACAACGGGGGCCTTGTTTAACTGGGCGACGCCCTAGCCGGCATGAAATTTTGTCCTGTTTTACCATCATTTTTTATTTTGGTTTAACCTATAAGAATACAATTTGGTCAGCTAAATCCCAAATTGCCAGCCCATCCTCGTTCGTTCAGTATCCAAGTAGATACCCAACAGGGTGCACCACGAGAAGGTGAGGATTGGACATTAGGTCAGAAGCCCTGGTCGTTTCTCTGCATTCCTTTAAAGGCTATGTGGAGGTCTCCTCTCAGTTATACAGCTTTGACCCTTAAACCAGCCGTAATTACTTAAAAAAAAAAAAAAAAAAAAAAGCTAAATGAAACAACAAGCAGTGATAACAGCACTGTGGTAAAAAAACACTGACCATGCATGCAGTCAGGAATACATATCCATTCCTGAAGTAAAAAAAAAGCCATCAAAGGCTTAAAATGTGGAAAGGCAGCATGAGTAGATGATATTTGACCAGAAATGATGAAGTATGGTGGTATAAAAGTCTTACAGTGGCTGCACTGCATAGTTCAGAAAGCCTGGACAGAGGGACGAATTCCCGATGATTGGATTAGAGCTCTAATAGTACGTATATATAAAAAGGGAAATAAAACTGAATTTGAGAATTACAGAGGTATTTCCCTACTGAATGTTACTGGCAAGATCTATGCAAGTATACTTCAGAAATGGTTGAGAAGAATTGTGGAAGAAAAGCTGGGTGAAGAACAAGCTGGATTCAGGCCAAATAGAGGCTGTCAGGATCAGATCTTCACTTTACGACAAATAGTTGAGAAAGCTTGGGAATATAACAACGATCTCTATTTAAGTTTTGTCGATTTGGAAAAGGCATATGACACGATGCCAAGAGAGAAGCTATTCAATACACTACAGTTATATGGTGTCAGTAGGGCATTATATCAAGCAAAACGTAGTCTTTATTTGAGTTGCAAGTCAGCAGTTAGAATTGAAGGAAGTACAGGAAGATGGTTTAATGTTAAATCTGGTGTGAGATGAGACAAGGATGTACATTATCCCCTCTGTTATTCATTATCTATATGGATCACATTATGAAGTAAAGTGGTATTAAACATGATATCAAAATTGGAGATTTTAATGTCAGCTCTTTGCTTTATGCGGATGACGTTATACTTCTAAATAAATCCGCTACAAGTCTGCAAGATTCTCTGACTAAATTGAATAACTGTTGTAATAGATATGGTATGAAGGTCAGCAATAAAAAGACAAAGACAATGAAAATAGGCAGACTCATTGAAAATATCAACTGTGTTGTGAATGGAGAACCTGTCTAACAAGTAATACATTTCAGCTACTTAGACATGATTTTTAGTGAAGATGGTAAATTAAATATGGAAATAGACAAGAGAATCAGCAAATCTGGTATGGTGGGAAGTCAATTGAATAAATTCATATGGAATAAGAGAGAAATTTGTCAGAACACTAAATTAGCTGTATACAAGACAGTGTTCAAACCAGTTTTAACTTATGGATCTGAGAGCTGGGTCAGAAGTAAAACACTTGACCAAAGACTAGAGACCGCAAATATGAGAGTCCTGAGAAAGAGTAGAGGCGTAAACAGATGGTATCAATGGCAACATCATATTAAAAACGAGGATATTAGGAAAGAACTTGACATTGTCAGTATCCAATAATGCGTTAGCAGAGCTAATCTCAGTGGTATGGTCACTTAAACAGAATGGGTGAAGAAAGATTAGCAAAACAAGTGTTCTCTGCCAGGTTGGCAGGAAAACGACCCAGAGGAAGACCAAGATATAGGTGGATTGATATGGTACAAAGTGCCTTAGACGATAGAAATATAAGATCTGATAATGTTGGAGTCTTGATAAGTAACAGACTTATTTGGAGGAAAATTGTAGATAGGAAGTTAGTAATAATGTAATTTTTTTCATGTAGTACTATCATATCCTGGACACCCCTTGAGTGTACATGGCAGGAATTTGATGATGATGATGACGATGATGATATCTATGATTAATTTCTATTCTGCTGATCCTTTCACTGATCACTATTGCCCAAATCTCTAACAGCATGCACTAGCTTTTTCTTCTTGTTTAAGTCAGTTAATTTCAAAAGGATTCAAAATTTTAATTAGATCACATTTCAAAATTGGGAATTGTAAAGTTTCACTATCTAATTCCTCATTTTGAAATGTGATATATTTAAAATTTCAATCCACTTAAAATTATCAATCTACTTGTATAAAGTTTTTTTCACTTGGTTATAATATAAATCAAACTTACCAATAAATTATATTCTTGTTTAGTTCTTCATTCAAGAACAAACAAAGTTTGTGCATGAATTATTGCTTCTGACAAGCAGCCTAGTTGTGAAGATATTTCATGCAGAAACTTTGTTTGCTTACACTTGGATAAAAAAAAATTAAATAAGAATATAATTTCCTGGCAAGTTTAATTCATATTACTTTATTCAAATTTCTGCAAATCAAGAAGTTTAGTTGAAAGCTTTCAATTTCTTTTTTTGTTTCCAACTTTTTCATCTCTTATTATTTATGTTAACTGATTTCTCTAATGAGTTGAAAAATTTTCATATTCCTTCCTTAGTAGAATTTGTCTGCCCAGACACAAATAAGTTTCACTGTCCAATTCACCTTGAAATGTGTCTATATCACTCTACTTAAAATTGTCACTAATCAAGAAGTATATGTTTGGTGTTGAATGCTAGAGTTCTCAGAATATACAGCACTAATCTACTATTGGACTTGTAAACTCTCATGTGTGGATTATATATATATATATATATATATATCACTGCCTTAGTATCCCATGTACTACTGTGTTTTGGGACACTAAGCAAATTTGATGTGAGGTTATCTGCCTCCATATGCTAATAAAACAAAAATATAATTTATCTATTATAATTATAAAAAAACAGGAATGATTCTGTTTATATACCATGTGTTGTGTTTGGGCTACCATACTATTCATCTGATGTATGATTGGGCTGCTTATTTTGTGATATCAGACAAAATGTAACTCACTCTCATGTGCTTATATATAAAACGAGGAATGAATATTCCAGTACTGTCACATCAAGAGCATGAGATTTTTCCAAAGATTTTGGAGGTTTTTTGGAACCATAGAATTTTATGGTTCCATAAAATTCTATAACTGTTCTATTCATTTCTTACAAGTAACATCAACATTTAAACAATGCTGAAAATAAATATAGATACTGCTATAACTTTGGTCTGGGTGGGATTATGACTGATATAACCCAGGCTATTAAAATTTGGTAAGAGATATCAGTATGATATTTTAATGGCCTTTCGCAAAGGTAAAAAAAATGAATGTTTTAATCCAAAAGACATGATATCAAAGGCAAACAAAGCAAAATTGACTAAGAACATGAAATTCCAAAAAAAAAAAAAAAAAAGAAAAAATTATTCAAATATTTTGACTATGCCCTCTAAGTGTAGTGAAAGTTGTGTTTTCTTCTCCTTTCCTGTTTTTGTTGGTTCAAGAAAGTTGGTTGTTTTAACATATTAACAATTGTTCTACATCCAAATTTATCTAAATTAGGAGTGTTCTGTAGAACACTCTCAGAAGTAATTGTATGGCTGAAATATATCATGCATTAAAGTATCTCAGAAATAAAAAATATCACTACAAGAACTGATAAGTGGAATGCTACTGTAATGAATATTTCAGATTATATCAGAAACGTGCTAAACCTTTTAAGAGCGTATACATTAATAAATGATAGAAATTCCACTGTATCACAAAACCAAAATCACTAAATTTTTAAACTGACAACTTGGTAACCTGAAATAAAACAAAAATTTACATTCAACATCATCCACATGCTCCATGCATATATGGCCTAATAAAAATCCATAACAATAATACACTGCTCCAGGCCACAGTTGATAACATATATAGCCCTGTGTATAATCTAGGGAAAAATCCATTTCAAACCTGTTAGTGAAAAATTAGAACTAAATTCCAAACTACTAACAAGTTTTGATGTTATCTCTCTGTTTATGAATATTCCATCAAGTTGAGTTTAAAAAATGTTCCTACTAGCATTATTGCACTTTTTCTATTTGTAATGCAATCAGGTTAATTTGTGTAGCACAAAAAATTACTTCCACCTCAAAGGTATGACTATGGGATCTCTACTCTCTCAGCCACTTGCCAACTTTTTTAAACAGAGACATTTGCATTGCTACACTCTCCCATGGTTAGACTATGTGGAATGGCATGTTCATTATTTTGCCAAACAGCTGCAGCATGTTAAATAAGTTTTTATCACATTTAAGAGCCTAAATGCTAAAATAAATTATACAGTTGGAATTGAAAACATCTGATGCTTACAATTTTTACATATCAGTTGCAGAAAAACTATATATACTGACAGATTTCTGAATATTACCTCATGCCACCATCCTGTACAAAAGAATGACTTAATAAAAACACCAGTACACAAGCTAGTATGAGCCATTTATTCAAATGGCATCATACTTCAAAAAGGATTACATCTTAAATAGTCATTCTAATAATGAATATAATTGGGGAAAAAAAAAGATTACCCACCCATCCCCAATACAAACACTCCTTATAACAAACTAACAAGGCTCAAATAGATCATTCCTAAACAGCAGTTGGCCACATTTGACTACACCAAACCCAGACGGTATACTAAAAATATTTGAATACTTATTTGAAATTTCATATTCATTATTCAATTTTGCTTTGTTTGTTTGTGTGATCCTTGAAATATTAAATGAAAATATTTAATTTTTTTACCTGCTGTGTTGTGATAAGCTATTAAAATCTTTCATGACTAGCAGCAACATAAACAGTATCATATTGTTACTGTTATTCTTCTGTCCTTATAGACAGTAAATTATGTTAACTGATTTCTCTAATGTGTTGAAAAATTTTCATATTCCTTCCTTAGTAGAATTTGTCTGACCATAGACGCAAATAAGTTTCACTGTCCGATTCACCGTGCCTGCTTTCCAGTCAGCTTTGTGGGATGAAAATCCTCCTAAAAGACTTTATAAAAAGTTTTTCAAGCCTTAGATGGTCAAAAAAGCCACTCCACTAAACCCCTGAAGAGAACATAATGCCACCAAATCAAATACTATTATCAACAATTCATGAGTTTTAGTTTCAATTCTGATTAAATTTGTACAGCTGTCTGTTGTTGTCCAACATTAAGCTTAATGATTTTTAAACATCAATTAATGAATTCATGTCGTTCCTGATTCTCAGACATCATGATACTGACATGCAGTAACGATATGCTTACTTTTAGTTGTGACCACATGAATTGTTTACTTGGCCAAACTCACACCATACTACCAAACAGTGCAATTTTCCACAATCACATGGACCAGTGGAGATACTTTTATACTCATTATTTTACACTGAGGACTGCTAGAGGAAAACAAGGACAGTTACATATCATGAGAAGGAAAGTCAAAATTAAAAAGAAAATTTCATATATTGCTTATTAAATATGCTAAATTCTTTCTTTCTTTCATAGTTATAAGGTGATTAGTTTTCATTATACTAAAATTATGGAGACAACTACCATGCTACAGTAATAACTTTAATTTAATAAAAAATTATCTTGGTTTTTATTAAACTGAAGTTATCACTCAAACATAGTAATTGTCTCCATAATTTTATTATAATGAACTATACTGAATGATTTTACTTTCTTCAAAGTAAATAGGTTTTTAATAACAATTCCATGCATACAGAACAGCTGCAGTACTAACTAATACCAGAGATTAGGACAGCAATTATACACAATTTTGGAGAAGTTATATGTAATTCCCCAACAAAGCCAGAAGCTATGAACTTTATGGAAGACCACTATTTATTATTATCTCTCTCTCTCTCTGCTTGCTTACCTGATATTGACTGCGCAATTCTTCATTGCTTGAGGTTCCAGGTAAATAAGGTAATATTCTTGGTGGTGTACATTCATCTAACGTTTCCCAAGGAACACCAATAAAAAAATCATGTTTTTTTATGGATGGATAACCAGCCTTATCTGACGCTCCTAGCCTTTCAAGTGGATTTAATACCTAATTAAATACATATTACATTCATTTCAAATTCATTCTTCTAATAGTTATCATAAATAATTAAAGTTGCTAAGTTTTTTTCTATATAACAGTTTTTATTCCAGTTAAATCACAAACATAACTTTATCTACAGTATGCAATTATCAATGATTACAGACTATAAAGAGCTAAGACTAGTACTGATATTTATAATTTGATAATAATAAAAAAAGCAACTTTCTATATTTTCAGTAAAATTTCATGAGACACAATGTTATTAAACCTAAAGTCAAGATTATTTTTTAAAATTTACTTTTATTTTTTATCTCACCTAAAAAAGGTCACAATCTTGAGCACATCAGGGCACCGACAGACTAAGCATTACTATAATACAGGAATTTCCTCCAAAGAACAACAGGGATTTTTATTTTCTTTTCTATCACTTAATGCCTACTTTCACAAACAAGATGATGGTCTCACACAATCTGATGAAAATCGCATTGCATGAGATGTACAGAAAACAGCATTGGTATAGAATGAACAAACACACTGAAATGAAGCATATATCTGTTAACTGAATAGTTGTACTTTGAATTCTGCCTTTTAGGATATCTGTTAACGATTCAATAATAAACTGTAGAAAAGGGTGTCAAGCAAATATCAAAATGAAATAATTACTTGATATTAACTCTTTATATTGAGGTGCTTTTATCTATTAACTGACACCTGTATTATTTTATATTCTGCCTCATTTAAAATCTGCTTGTTCATTCCATACTAATGGTGTGTTACTATTTTCAATAAATAGCTCTCTGATTTCCAATAGATCTGCATTGTTATCCACATGGTTTTACTTCATGTACATAACAATCAGCTGCAGAATGGTAATGTACATTAAGCTCTGGAAAACATTATCAAAACAAGTTCTCTTCATGAGGAGGGGGAGTCATTTTCCTAAGAATACAGGTAAAAAGAATTTTCCCTAAATCGTTTCCAAAAAAAATCAATCTGTGTGGTATTTTTTTCTCGACTATTATGTATATAAACTATTACACTTTTTTTATAATGTTAGTCAAGTTGCTTTTAATTTATCGTCCTACATGTTTCGCCAATTTTTCTATCGGCATCTTCAGGGAATACAAAATTAGTAAGCTATATGAAGGTAACAGACTAGGTTATAACTGATGGTTCTAATTCATACAAAAATTAGTATTGTGCGAGACAATGCATGTGTCTCGGGGGAACGTGATTTATTTGTTATGACTCATGATGTAATTGTCACGAAAGTTCATTTCTTTGATGTTTAATGATCTAACTAAAGCTTTCCAAATTTCTGGTAAGGTTAGACCTTGATTCTTGTTTAGGTTTTCAGTTGTGCGGGCGACTGTAGCTGCTTCCTTGAAGGTTCTTGAATGGTAGTTATCTTCTATATAGGGCATAAGGCTCTTATCCCACTCAATGTGATGGTTGGTAGAGGCAAAGTGGCAAGAAAGGTCTGAAATGTCTTATTTGTTGTTTCTGACATACCCTATGTGTTCTTTCTTTCTCGTTTCGAAGCTTCCAGAGGTCTGACCTACATAACTAATACCACATGAGCAAGTTTTATTATATACTCCAGAGTACTTGTAGAAAGGATGAGGGTCTTTTGGTGATCTTAAAAATTTCTGAATAGTGCTGACTGGCTTGAATGCTACTCTGATATTATGTGGTTTTAGAAGGTTAGCCAATTTTTTGGAAATGCTGCTGACAAACGGAATAGTAATAGTACTGATGTATTGGACGTCATCACATTGTCTATGTGGTATATCAGTCAAGGGAATCTTGTTGTAGAGTCTTTTTGGATAACCATTTAAAGATAGCACTCTGGATATCATAGTTAATTCCGTTTTTAGGTCATCTTGGTCTGTTATGTACTGTATAGCTCTTTTCTTGAGCATATGGATAATGCTAAGTTTCTGAGATATATGATGAGACGAGTTGAAATGGAGGTAACGTCCAGTATTTGTAGGTTTTCTATACGCAGATAGGTTGATACTATATTGGTTTGTTTCTTTACTAGGATGTCTAGAAATGGCAGTTTTCCATCTTTTTCAATTTCTAATGTGAATTTGATGGTATGGTGGAAACTATTGATTTGGTTGAGGTAATCCATTAGTTCTTCTTTCGTATGATCCCAAATAAGAAAGATATCATCAACATATCTGTACCAAATTTTTGGTTTTGGAATGATCTGGGATAAGATTTTATCCTCTAGATCTTCCATGAATAGGTGAGTACAAGGAGGAGAGAGGGGGCTACCCATGGCTAATCCGGTGAGTTGTTCGTAGACAGTTTTTTGCCAAATAAAATAGTTAGAAGTTAAACAGTGATTGAACAAAGTAGTGATGTTTCTTGGGAACAAGTTGTCTAAGATGTTGATGACTGCAACCACTGGAATGTTTGTAAACAGAGATGTAATTGTCCAGGCTTGCTAGTATATCATCTTCATAGATAGGGATGTTTTTTAATTTATCAATATAATGTTGTGAGTTTTTAATATAAGTATCCGAGACGTGAATGTGTTGTTGTAAAATCTTTGTAAGGTACTTGGACAGTTGGTAAGTAGGAGAATAGATTCCATCAACTGCTGGATGTAATGGTATACCTTCTTCATGAATTTTAGGAACGCCATACAATCTTGGAGTTAGCGGGTGCATTGATTTTAGCTTTCTTATTACTTCTATAGGTCAGTTAGTCATTCCACGCAATAGTTCATTGGTGACATTATGATTTTTTATGGTAAGATCCGTACTGAGAACTTCATAGACAGACATGTCAGATAATAGATTTTTAATTTTTTCGTCATAATCTTTAGTATTTAATATAACTGTATTATTGTCTTTGTCGGCTTTAAGTATGATTATGTCTTTGTTATTCTTTAATTTGAGAAGCGTTCTTCTTTCCATTTGGTTAGAGTTGGTGTTAGGAGATCTTGACGGAGCTGAAAGGATTATGCTGCTTTTTAAATGTAAGTCTTTGGCTATTGGGAGTGGTAGCAATGAGAAGGTTTTTTCTAAGTTGCAGATGAACTCTATTTTAGGAATGGCAGTGGGTTTTAAGGCAAAACTGAATCCTTTTTTGAGAATTGAGATCTCAGATTTTGTTAAAACGTGTTTAGATAGGTTAATTATCACTTGGTTATTTGGTAGAGACGGTTTGTAGTTGATATGATTGTTGTAGTTAATATTGTGTACCTTTTGTTTGGTGATCTCGTTGATCCTGTTCATTGTGTGGTATTTTTTTCTTGACTATTATGTATATAAACTATTACACTTTTTTTTATAATGTTAGTCAAGTTGCTTTTAATTTATCGTCCTATATGTTTCGCCAATTTTTCTATCGGCATCTTCAGGGAATACAAAATTAGTAAGCTATATGAAGGTAACAGACTAGGTTATAACTGATTGTTGTAATTCATACAAAAATTAGTATTGTACGAGACAGTGCGCATGTCTCGGGAACGTGATTTATTTGTTATGACTCATGATGTAATTCAAAGAAAATAAGGTGGAATTGAATGGCTGGAGAAATGCCAGGCAGGCAGTATAACAGTGATCAGCAGAGATGAGAGGGTAGTTATTCCAATGTGGTAATCAAATGTGGTCTGACTGCTCTGAAAACATACATAGGAATGCGTTTAAACTAGGGTTAACTTTGGAATTTCAGAGTTGGATTAAAAATAAAACAGTAGATCAAAGAATGCCACTTACATGAGAATTCTGAGAGTGTGTAGATGACATCAATGGTGGAATTCTATGAGAAATGAAGATATAAGAAAGGAACTTGATTTCATTAGCATTCAAGGATGTGTGAACAGAGCTAATCTAAAGCGGTATGGCAATTTAAAAAGAATAAAAGAGAAAAGGCTAAGAGACCAGGTATTTGCTGCCAGGAAAAAAAAAAAAAGATGATGGTGTGATGGCTAAGATTGAAGTGGGTGATGTATGTGGGATATGCTGTGGATCTTATCTGGCTAAAGCTATATCAGCAGTCAGTAATAAGTTTACATTATTACACAGCAGAGGTGAAAGTAATGGGTTGAAAGTTAAATTATTATTATTATTATTAACATCTGACCTCCATGGAGTCACAGATTCAATGTGGGAGCTTCACACTATCGGACAAAGTGCTCATCCAACCATGTCATAAATTGATTTAACGTGTCTACATTCACAACACACTAAGGCAACATTTCACCCACCAACTACTCTCCATGCAAAAAACCTGTCCTCACTCCTCTGCTCACACCCTCCTTACAGTTTCCAGCAATAGCCTCTTGTTCTACTCGCATCTTCCATTCTATGAAAATTCTCTTCCATGTCAACCTGATAACAACCCATAACTAGCTTATATGTCTCAATCATATTGCCCCCCCCCCCTCCTACTCATGATGCTTTGCAATTTACATTCTCTCAATCTATCATCGTAATCCACATTCCAAAGACCACCTTTGTGAATCTTCTCTGGACCCTTTCTGATATATCGTCATCACCTTCAAAACCTGGCGAACAAATCTGTGCACAATAATCAATGTGAGACCTGATGAAGTTCTTATACAATCTCTTTATTTCTGCATGTCAGAGTCCTCTGCATCATTGCCATTATCTGATGTGTTGTCTTCACAACTTGTGCAATGTGGCCATTAAATATCAAGTCATTGTCTACCACTCCCAGATCTCTCATCTCCTCTACTTCCTTTAAAGTTTCCCCACCAAGTATATACTTTGCATCTGATAGTTGCTTACCAAATCTCAAAACCTTACACTTTACCATGTTGAACTGATAATTTCACTTATCTGCCCATTCATGCAATCTATTCAAGTCCTCCAGTAAGGCCATAACATCTGTTTGACTCTGCATTGCTGTCCTCAATTTTGCATCATTTGAATATCACTAGTTAAAACCATCTCAATATCATTAACTTACAAATTGAACAACAATAGTCCCAAAACTGACTCCTGCAGCACACCACTAGTGACCCTTCTCTTTCAGGATACCGCTTTCTCATATACAACTTCCTGATATCTATCCGACAACCAGTCACTCATCCAACTCAGAAGACTGTTATCCAATCCCATCTGTTTCAATTTATTTAACAGGTTGTTGTGTGACAGTCTATCAAAAGCTTTTGCAAAATCCAAGTACGCCACTGCATATGCATCTCCCTTTAACAAACCCATGCTGATAACCACAGAGAATGCTGCTGTTATCAACACAATTCTGTATGCTACTTCTCACCAATCTTTCCAGTACCCTCACCATAACTCCAGATATATAGATTGGCCTATAATTCGTAGCCACAGCCTTATCACCACCTTCATGCAGTGGAAAACTTTTACCTTCTTTCCACTCCCATGGAACCTGTGCTGCTATTAAGACTTATTAAACAGGCATGCAAATGCTACTGCCAATTCCCTTAAGATGCACGGTGATATATCATCAAATCCTATTGCCTTATTGACATCAAGTATATTTATTTCCTCAAATACCTCCTGCTCACTTAATATTAAGCCATCCTTTCCTGTGTCCTCTACACTTAAGTTCCTCACGATTCCACCCTGACCAGGAAGAAATACCCTTAAAAATTGATCACTGAATACCCCAACAATATCTTCTGTAGCAATTACCATTCTACCATTTTTCATCCATTAACATCAACTTACCACAATCATTCTTTCTTCTATTTGCTACATATCTAAAAAACTCTCTACGGTTTTTCTTTGCCTGATTTGCCAATTTCTGCTCATACTGCACTTTTGTTTTCCTTACTAACTAATTGAGTCACTCTCTTGGCTTGTTCTTTATACTCTTCATGAAACTGATTATTATAATTATTCATCTTGTACTCCAAAGTAATTCTTCTTCTTCTTCTTCCAGATTTCATGCTTAAGTCCCTCATTGATCCATTTTACACCTAACTTACTCATACTTTTGGCCACAGAATGCATTTATAACACTGATGTGGTTAAGTATTTCTTTGTCAGTTTTGAAGTAGTATTTATTTCCTTACTGTTCAACTCCTCATTCCATGCTAAACATTTATCTATCACCTTTATCAAATTGGCTATATGGGCATTTAATAAACTTATTGCTCTGTAATTTCCAAAATCCTGTATCCACATTCAATATCCCCTTTTTTTAAATATAGATAAAACTTTAGCTTTTGACTAATCTTCAATATAAATATTCTTCACCATATTTCCAAAGATCTATTTATGCCAGCTAATTCAGTCAATTTTCTATTTTTTGATAACATTATTGCTGCTTTTTTATTCTTCCAATCTCATGGAAGAATTAAAACAGTACTGATATTCTATATCAGTACTATCAGTCCTGATTTCTTTGTTGTATTTTGTATTAATAAATCTTGGTCATACCAATGTTCTATCCATTAATTTTGGCTTCTTTTAAGTAATATGTTAATTGTGATTGATATAGCATTCTAATGATTCTTCTTGTAATAATATACTTGTTCTATTTGTCGTTTTTTCTTATTTACTTCTTTTCTCCATATATCATCATCATCAAATTCCTGATATGTACCCTCATGGGGTGTACAGGATAATATGCTAGACATGAAAAGTTACATCATTGCTAATTTCTGATAGATTTCCTCCAAATTAATCTGTTATCCATCAAGACTCCAACATTATCAGATCTTATATTTCTGTCTTCCTCTAGGTCTTTTTCTTGCCAAACTGACAAAAACTACTCGTTTTACTAATCTTTCTTCTCCTAATGTAACTGACCAATACCATCTGAGATTAGCTCTGCTAACATATTCCTGAATGCTAACGAAGGAAAGAGTAGCAGGATCAATTGCCAGCTGATTGGGAAGGCTCCAGCAGCCAGTGTGCAGAAACCACTTTATTGCTGTACCTTTATATGGAGGAGGAGCCAGCTCCCAAAATCAGGAAGGGTTGTTTGATGCAATGGATTTATTCAGTTATCTAACATAATAGAAGAAACTTAAATGACTAAAACTGAATGATTGCAATATAGGGAAAAAAACTATTTATTATCTCGAATCCACAACTTGTTTTGTCTAACTAGAAGACTTCATCACGCGGACAGCATGAAAAGAGACATACAAAATAAACATTACTAGAAACCAACAACTATAAATGAAATTACAATTGGATTGCTAATATTGCGAAGGATGCTCTGGATCTCACAGCATTGTTGAGAATGTTCACATGGATAAAATATCACATACACCAAACCTGGATGCACAAGGAGTAATAATTGATATCAGAGTGGTTATAGCTTAGGTTAGTATTAAGGTGGATCAGATTGGAGATAATTTCTATTAATTCATCAGTTCTTCTCTCAACCTCATCGTAGCACCTAAAAAATTTTCTGATTTATCCCAGATCATTGCATGAATGGTAGAATCTTCAATGTCAGACTTAGCAGATGAGTTCTGTCTAACATGATTAGATAGAGCTGGTTCTGCCATAATTGATTTCTCTCATGCTCCTCTCAGTAGATTTTTTCATCTGACTAAAACACAGCATGCTGCAGTTACACCAAAGATTGACATTTAAGCTGTCAGGTTTTGGTTTTGTTGTTCCCAAAAAAACTATTAATAAGCTAATGTTTAATCCACCTACCAACCATATTGAAGATAATGGTGTAAAAGGTTTTCTCTTCCATATATCAACTCTGTTTCATCAAAGTTAGCCAAAATTCTTAAAAAATATAAAATGCATGCTTCGAAAAGACCACCAGGTGACGTCTGTGAGTAAGCTAATCTAAACTAGTGCTCCAGCATTTTATCGCTTCTGCAATTGTTTCTCATCCAAATTAAACGTCAAACGGAAATTTTAAAAGCAGGATCCAAGGAGCCAATAGCTTCTGCACATCCTGTAAGTAATTTTAGTGCATTAAAACATCTAAAAATCAGCCATGCTATTTCCACTGTGCAAAGCAAAGATGACAGCAACAAAAGCCAACGACGAACAAGCACCCCATGTCTCGCCAGCGTAGCACTGTTGATTGACGAAAAATCAACAAAGTGCCGCAGCTGTAAAACTGATATCAGCGATAAGAAAAGGGTATGATATGTGAGTTCTGCTGCTACTGGTTACATGCTTCCTGTGCAAAAATAGATGAATAAGTGCACAAGATACATACTGAACTTAACCAGCCCTATTTCTGTTCAATGTGCCTTCCATCTGCAAAACAGCTCCCGAACTTAGGCAGACGAATTAAAAACCTCAAACAGCACATTAATGCTATGAATGAAACTCTTTCCTCCAAAATACGAGCACTAGAAACCAAGCTTGAACCAACTGCCAATCAGAGTTGCAATGGAAATCCACCATTCCCTGCAAATGAACTCCGTGACCTAATCACACCAATGGTGCAAGGCTTGATAGAGGCCAAAAACAACAAATTCAACGCTGATATTTTGAACTTTCCAAAGGAATACAGAAAAGCACTAAAAGAAGATATCATCAAAAGAATGCAACATCAACCCTAAAAATATCGTCAGGTGCCAGTTTCGGACCCATTAACAAAAGAAAGGACGGAAAGAAATTTCCACACCTAGTAAGAGTGACTTGCACACACTGACAAATACATCAAAACTAATAACAGCAATCAACAAGTTCATAGATACTTATCCTCAATTATCACTTGCTCAAAGGGAACAAGAATGCCAGCTTCAAAGAGAACTCAAAGAAAAACATCAATATGATGACAACAGTTGATCATCGACTACAGACAAGTTAAATTGGTGCAAAAACCAAGTGATGCCACTAGCAGCCACCATGGAGACAAGTAAGCAGGCACTGCATAGTGCAAGACCCTTACGGTCAAACATATGACTCACAAAATTCTCCCTATCCACTTCACCAACATCCCTGGCCTAAACTCCAACCTTATTAGTGTCTACTACACCTTCAGTCTACCAAACCCACCTACTTTTTCTGGCAGAAACTGAAATCTTATCCCTCAATCAAGTACTATTCATCTCAACCTTCCAAACTACACACTCTTTAGCTAATTTAGACCCAAGGATGTCGTTGGTGCACACATCTGCTCCGACATACCTTGCAAGAGAGCACTCAAACTAAAATCACCCAACTTCAACCTTCTTTGGATGAAAATATCCCTTCCCAACTCAGTCAAATTCACACGTTGTCTCTATTGCTCCCCTAATGCAACTAACTACTCTGAGCTCTTCTCTGAACTTCCTCTCCTTAAAAATTGACTTTCTCCAGTCCCAACAGCAAAATCATCCTCCTAGGAGATTTTAATGTCCACAACACCAACTGGCTTTCCTCCTCCAGCTGTACAGATCTTGCAGACAGAGATGCTGAAACATTTGCAATAATTAACGACTTTACACAACTTGTTCAGATGCCAACCAGAATATCTGATAACCCAAACCACTCTCCAAATACCTTAGATCTCTTCCTGACCAATGAGCCTTCCAAATACACAGTGAATATCGACAGCCACCTAGGCAATTCTGACCACGTTGTTACATGGGGGAGGACCAGGATGAGCACCAGGACTCCCCCCATGTAACAACGCTTACACAGTCACTCCCACACAATAGTTCATCATCATCAAATACCTGACATGTACCCTCAAGGGGTGTACAGGATATGATAGTACATCATGAAAAATTTACCTCATTACTAACTTCCTATCTACAATTTTCCTCCAAATCAGTCTGTTACTTGCCAAGACTCCAACATCATTACCAGATCTTATATTTCTATCGTCTAAGACACTTTGTACTGTTGGATCCTACTTCGTCTTAATCTGTACCTTGGATCCGACATGTTATTTACTACGATGTTCTTAACCTAAAAATAGTTGCTAGTTGGTTTCTAATTCAAATATAGAGAAAATTTATATTTAAAGACTGCGCCACTCTATATCTGAATTAGTTCAAGAATTGAAGAAAAATCAACCCTCAACTATTTCTCCTTAATATATATACTGGCCGAGTATATTTGACTTACTTAATTTACCCGCTTTGGTTCGAATATTTTATGAATGGTGCAGTAAAGAGATTCAGGCAAAATACAACTTTTGATTAACAAAAACAAACATTTAATATAAGCTACATAACACATACATAAATTCTACTTCTAATTTAAACAATAAAAACAAGTCAAACATTAAGCCAAGTCAATCACATTAGTTCAACCTTCCAAGCCTTCACATACACTTTCTCAGCTTCTGAGTTACAAAGTTCCTACACATATATAAATATAATAGAACTTCCTATCTAATCAGTTTTCACACACTTCTCAGTCATGCTATAAGTTCAAAATATCGCAGGCACTAATAGTTGAAAATATCTCTCTAACAATTCTTAACTTCAACTCTCAATCACGAAGAGTTTCCACAGTTGAGGTTAGGTTAAGCGTAGCGTAATTAACACTCAATTCTTCAAGCATTGAAATAATACACTAAGATAGTCCTTACTGGAAATAGTTCCTAGTACATCAAATACGTTGTGAGCAAACTTTTAAATTATTTTTATTTCACTTAAGAACACATCTACAAGACTTATCGACAGTTATAATTAAAACACTATCAATCGCGCTTCAGAAATCCAGACATCGACTGCAGGGCTTCAACTATCCTTGTTACCACTCATAAACTAATTAAAACACTGTGCGGTTCTCCTTAGGGCAAATCGGAAATAAGCCGCAATTCTAGACCAACTGGGTTTATTCAGAATTCTTCCTTGAACGTCCAGCTTTTTATATTATCCGATTACAGCATCAATTTCCCTTTTATTATTACTGTTGGCTTCACTTTCAGCTAACTATAAAATTCAATTCGTCCTTGCTCACTTATAAAAATTATCCTCTTAACTCCTGCCCTTAAGAACCTTTCATTTACTTCTACTTCTCCAGTTTATGCCCTTGCTTTCTTTCACTTCCAAGTTTCCATCCCAACTCTCTCTTGTTACCTCTTATATTTTTTTATTATTCTTTTTCCAGCCCTCGCTCTGTTCCACTCGCGCTCGTTTATTTCACGCGTTTCCATGACAACAAATAAACGTAAACATTTTCGCTAACGTTACATAAGGTTATACCACTACATTCAGTTATTACATAACGTTAAACTTTCACAAACAAGAATAAATAGAATATTTGCATTTCAATAAATGCGTAGTTAAATTACAAATACAAGTTCTTATAATATTGACATAACAATAAATAAAATAGCTTAATAATATTTAATACAGAATCTTATTACTATTAACACATATCTTTGATTAAACAATTAAATATTAGATACAATTAAGGTAATTACATGATATCAAATTATAATTTAAGTTATTTACATTAAATAATATTTACAAATGTAGCCTTTGTGATGGAAGATCATGTTGGATTCTGAAGCAAATAATAATTACTCTAATATCTACATAATCAGAATCCAACAGTACCATATCAATCCACCTATATCTTGGTCTTCCTCTGGGTTGTTTTCCTGCCAACCTGGCAGAGAACACTTGTTTGCTAATCTTTCCTCGCCCGTTCGGTTAAAGGGACAATACCACCGCAGATTAGCTCTGCTAATGCATTCCTAGATTCTCACAATGTCAAGTTCTTTTCTAATATCCTCGTTTTTAATATGATACTGCGATTGATGCCATCTGTTCACGCCTCGAATCTTTCTCAGGACTCTCATATCTGCAGTCTCCAGTCTTTGGTCAAGTGTTTTACTTCTGACCCAGCTCTCAGATCCATAACTTAAAACTGGTTTGAACACTGTCTTGTAAACAGCTAATCTAGTGTTCCGACTAATTTCTCTCTTATTCTATATGAATTTATTCAGTTGACTTCCTACAATAACAACTTTCTTGATTCTGTTGTCTATTTCTATATAGAATTTACCATCTTCACTAAAAATCATGCCTAAGTAGCTGAAACATTTTACTTGTTCCACAGGTTCTCCATTCACAACACAGTTGATATTTTCAATGAGTCTGCCTATTTTCATTGTCTTTGTCTTTTTATTGCTGACCTTCATACCATATCTATTACAACAGTTATTCAATTTAGTCAGGGAATCTTGCAAACTTGTAGCAGATTTATTTAGAAGTATAACATCGTCCGCATAAAGCAAAGAGCTCACATTAACATCTCCAATTCTGATATCATGTTAAATACCAGTTTCCATCATAATGTGATCCATATAGATAATGAATAACAGAGGGGATAATGTACATCCTCGTCTCATCTCACACCAGATTTAACATTAAACCATCTTCCTGTACTCCCTTCAATTCTAACTGCTGACTTGCAACTCAAATAAAGACTAAGTATTGCTTGATATAATGCCCCACTGACACCATATAACTGTAGTGTATTGAATAGCTTCAATCTTGAGAACTTGTCATATGCCTTTTCCAGATCGACAAAACCTAAATACAGATATTTGTTATATTCCCATACTTTCTCGACTATTTGTCGTAAAGTGAAGTTCTGATCCTGACAGCCTCTATTTGGCCTGAATCCAGCTTTTCTTCCACAGTTCTTCTCAACAGTTTCTCAAGTATACTGGCATAAATTTTGCCCGGAACAATCAGTAGGGAAATACCTCTGTAATTATCACATTCAGTTTTATTTCCCTTTTTATATATGGGTACTATTAGAGCTCTACTCCAATCATCAGGAATTCGTCCCTCTGTCCAGGCCTTCTGAACTATGCAGTGCAGCCACTGTAGGACTTTTATAGCACCAATACTTCAGCATTTCTGGTTGAATATCATCTACTCATACTGCCTTTCCACATTTTAAGCCTTTGGTGGCTTTTTCTACTTCAAGTATGGATATGTATTCCTGACTGTATGCCTGTTGAGTGTTTTTTACCACTTTGCTATCACTGCTTGTTTCATTTAGCAATTTTTCGAAGTAATTACTCCATACTTCAAGGATATCTTTTTCTCCCGTTTTCATGTCACCTTTATCATCTCTAACTCCTTTTACAGCACTCTTTCCTCCATTTCTAAGTTTCTTCAACAACCTCCAGAATATCTTACCACCTTCTTGATATTTATTTTCTATGTTCTTGCCAAAGTCCTCCCAAGACTTTTGTTTATTTAGCTTTACAGTATTTAGCTTTCTTACATTTGTCTCTGTATTCTCTAAGAGCAGAAGCTGACTTATTTGCCAGCAACTTTTGATATGCTTTCTTCTTTTCCTTCACTGCCTCTTGAACTTCCTGTGCCCACCATGGAGTTCTGATTTTTCTATCCTTGCAGACAACCTCACCACATGCCTCTCTGGCTGAATCCATCTGTATTTTTTTCAAGGTTTGCCACTGAATCTCCAAGGTTTGGTTCCTGTTGTCAAACTCTTTCATTTTTGCTTCAATAATCTTTGTGTATATTAATCTACAGTTCACATCTGAGAGCAGCTCAACTTTTATTTGCTTTAAAACTTTCTTACATGTTATTCTTTTCAATATGAAATTCAATTTTATCCTGCTCAAGACTAAATAGTGATCACTCCCAATTTCAAATCCTCTGTACACTCTGGTGTCCTGCACAAGGGAGAAAACATCACTATCAAGAATAACATAGTCAACGAGACTTTTCTTATTACTTGCCTCTTCTCTCCATGTGAATTTGTGCACATTTTTATGTTGGAACATGGTGTTAGTAATAACCAGTCCATGTCCTGAGCAGAAATCGAATAGGTATTTGCCATTATTATTAGCTTTGCTCTTTTCTCCAAATTTTCCCAAAACATTTTTGTATGTGTGACAATCACTTCCTACTCTGCTATTTAGATCCCCAACAAGGACCAACTTTTCCTTTTTCATTGTGTCAGTAGCTTTCTCTATAGCCTCAAAAAATTCCACTTCTAACTTAGTAGAGCCTTCTGTGGGACCAAAGGCACAAATAAGTCTCATTTTCCAGTTCTCATATCTGCCCACATCACTCTACTTGAGACTTCCTGCAATTCAAGAAGATTAGCCTCATATTTAATGTTGAATACTATGGCTACTCCTATTACTTAATTGTCATTGCCTGAATAGAACATTTTTTATTTATTGCTCAGAAAGATCTTACCAGTTTTTGTCTTTTTTGTTTCAGTCACCCCTATTATGTCGATCTGGTATTTATCTAATTCCTCAGCTAGCTCCATTTCTTTGCCATTCAGGCTTCTTATATTGCTAGTACCGATCTGTAACTCTGGTGATTTTGAGTTGGGGTGCGTTTTCAGATTTATTCCGGTAGCTGACTTTTTGCTGTTTGCCCTGGTTCCGTGGAGATGCCCCAGCCGGCATGAAATTTTGTCATGTTGTACCATCATTTTGTATATTAGTTTAAGCCAATAAGAATACAATTTGGTCGGCTAAATCCCAAATTTCCAGCCCATCCTCGTTTGTTCAGCATCAAAGTAGATACCCAACAGGGTGCACCACGTGAAGGTGAGGATTGGACATTAGGGCAGAAGCCCTGGTCGGTTCTCCGCCTTCCTTTAAAGGCTATGTGGAGGTCTCCTCTCAGTTATACAGCTTTGACCCTTAAGCACCCCTCATACAATAGTTTGACATTATAAGTGCCAAGTGGGACATCCTCTGCAACTATTATGCCTCATTTCATGGTTGGACTATTGCTTCTAACCCCAACACATAAACTGAACTTATAACTGATCCAAAAGTAATCTTCAATGGCATGGAAACATACATTCCCCACAGTATTCGAACCTGCCATTCTCTAACTAAACCCTGGATTCCCAAAAGATGTGGCAAGGCTGTTCAAATGAAAAACCAAACATGCCATAATTGGCTGAAATCAAGAACTCCGTCCTATTTAGAGCTTATACCCAATTCCAAAATAAATGAAAAAAAAAAAAAAAAAACATTTAAAGCTTCCAAAACAGAGTTCAAAGGTGGAAAAAGCAGAAAATCAGCAGCCTGGCTGTATTGCAATTTTATCTACAGAAAAGGATAGTCTCCTGGCCTCAGACTTTGCTTCCAATGCATTCATAATTGACAATGGCAAATGTCCCCCAACCATTCTAGATGCCAACATACAATGCCCACTATATTGTTTTGCCTGAAAGAGATTAGTAAAATACTGTCCAAATCAGATGCAAAAAGTCTTCTGGCCCTGATGGCATTCCTCAAATTGTCCTGAAGGTTTGTGCACCAGAACTGACTCCTGTCCTATGTCGCCCATATATACTATCTTACTCCACTGTGTTTATCCCACAGCCTGGAAATTGGCCTATATTCAATCCATTCCCAAGAAGGGCAAAAAGTCATGCCATCCAACTACCACCCCATCTCACTCACCTCAGTCCTGTCTAAAGTAATGGAAAAAATCATCAATTCCCAACTCCTACACTACCTTGAGGGTACCCGTCTAATAAATAACTGGCAGTATGGATTCCGTCGCTGCCGATCAACAGGAGATCTGCTCACATATGTCATTCATCTCTGGACAAATGCCATGGAGAAGTTTGGCGAATCTCAAGTGGCTGCACTTGAGATCTCCAAGGCATTTAACTGGGTCTGACACAAGGGTCTGAAACAAGCTGCCATCATTTGGTCTATCTCAAGACCTCTGTAGTTGGATTGCCAGCTTTCTGTCAGGATGCACAATGTGTGGTGGTGGATGGTTCCTTATCCTCTCACCAACCCTCTTCCTACTGTATATCAATGACTTACCATATATTATCACGTATAATGCGAAAAATTTATGGTCTAAAGTTAGGGGTTCGCATTATATGCAGATCTTAAAAAATATAACATCTTATTAGACTTGCACACACAATATATACTACGTAATGCCTATGCAACCAAATTTACTTGACCCACTCGCATTCGGCAACTCAGCGCGCATCGTATCTACGCATAAAGCCAGTAATGTAAGTAGGGCTAATATCCCGCCCCCATGGCGGAATATTAGCACAGTTATATCGGTTTAACCACAGTTCATTTTAAATATTATTCGTTAAACCATTTTTTTCAATTTCCACCAGGTGTCTTTGATCAGAAAGGTTGGATGGATGAAGAAGGTGTACAATTGTGGCCGGATCAAGTATGGAACATACGTCATGGCAGCTTATTACGTCAACGAAGCATGCTAGTCTAGGATATTTGTTGTTCCTCTGTATCGAGCCTTGATAAGACCCCATCTGGACTTCTGTGACCAGTTATGGGCACCAGGGTTTCTTCGTGATGGGGAGGAAGTGGAGAGGGTCCAGAGAAGAGTGACCAAGATGATAGCAGGTCTGTGGAATGAACCTTATGAGAATAGGTTGAGGATTTGTGGGTTGCAGAAATTGGACGATAGGCGAAGGAGGGGTGATATGATTGAGACATTCAAATTACTGAAGGGTTTTTATAAGATTGATCCAGAAGATATTTTTGAAAATATGACTGGTGGTGGGAGGACTAGGGGCCATGCATGGAAGCTGGGCAAGAGCGTGGTTGACAAGGGTGTTAGAGCTAGGTTTTTTACTTGGAGAGTGGTGAATGAGTGGAATAAGCTTCCAAAGTCTGTTGTGGGTGCTACGACCGTGAATGAGTTCAAGGCAAGATATGATAGATACTGTGTGAATGTTGAATAGTTGTTCCAGACATGATGTTAGGGCCTCCCTCGATGAGTCTGTCGACTCCTTGGAGTTCCCCGGAATAATAATAATAATAATAATATGTTCCGGGCGCATTTAACGGAGGCTAGCAAAGAGAAAGCACGTGAGCTATGTACAAACCTAACAGTCATACCGGGTGATCTAACTTCTGTTTTGCAGCAGCTTGATTAAGCCATTTAAAGATCATTTACGTGAATAATGGAGAGCATGATGACGATGATGCAATGCCTACAGATGAATTTATAAATGAAATGTTTGATGACTCAAAAGATGAAGAAGAATTTAAAGGATTTTGACATTTTGTTTTAAAATAAATATTTCTTTCGTTAATTCATAATGTTAGGGAACAAGATTAACAGATCGCATTATATGTGGACATGGCATTTTAGGGTTAGTTTTCAAACAAAATTTCTAATTCGCATTATATGAGAAAATATACGGTACTTCAGTTGACCTCTAACCTAATACACAGTTTTTGCAGTCGACAACACATTGCATTCCTCCCTTTGTTTTGATAAACTTAATTCCACACAACCCACCTCAACCTAAGGAACATCAACGACGGCTGTCCTCAATTCTGATCTCCAAACTGCCCTCCAATGGAGTTCAGATAACCTAGTCAAGTTCAATGCTAATAAAACCCAGTACTGTCTTATTTCTCATAAAAAAGAAATGTGTTCTCCCAGTATTATTTTTGACAACACCCAAATTTCCAGGCAATTTGAGATTTCTCTTCTTGGAATTACCCTGACATCAAGCCTCTCCTACATAAATATATCACAACCATTGCATCCTCAAGTTTCTAAAAAACTAGAATTTCTCTTTTGCTCAAGATGTTACTTCACCCCTGAACAGCTGTTAACCTTATACAATCACAAATATGCCCAACCATTGAATATTGCCTTCATATATGGGGTTGGGCCCCCCAAAAGCTCTCTCAAAATGCTTGACTCAATACAGAGGAGAGCAATCAGACTCATTAATGACCCATCTCTTACCAACTCTTACCCCACTTTCGCACAGACGATCGGTCTCACACTATGTATTCACATATTTCTATGGAAAATGTTCATCTGAAATAGCATCAATAATTCCCCCACTTAGTACTAAGCTTGTTCGAACACATGCAGCTGCTACTCAACATCCCTTCACAGTGCATCCTGAAACTCACAGAACAAGTTTCTTCTCCTCTTCCTTCATCTGCTGTACTATGGAAGTCTTTCCCCTGATGCATTTCCAAAGGAATACAATATACAGACTTTTAAATCAAATGTGAACAAGTACTTTCTTTCCCAACCCACCAGCTAAAATACTAAAATACTATATTGATCAATCAACCTCTTGCTCAACATAAAAAAATAAATAAAAAATTCACTCCTCTGTCCAAATAGTTCCTAACCTGGTACAACAAAACCAAAACATCACAGATAACCATTTTAACAGCATGGCCTTTCAACTTGGTAACAGATCAAAATCTGGAGGGGGGGGGGGATGCCAGCACTGCACAGCAGAGGTGGAGAACATTTTCAATCTATATTTTTTCATAAGATGAGATACTTCACATGAAATACATATGCAAAATGCACATTATCTGACTTGCATCATATTCTTCCTTTCACTGAAAGTCATATTTTGTGGAAGAACACTGGAAACAAAAACGAATACGACATTTTCGCCATTTCTTAATTCAGTAGCTGGTGCATGGACATTCTTAGTGTGAAGCAAATCTGTTTAATTCTGATAATGAGTGAAACTATAACCTATTAAATCAGAGACTGATCATTCATGAAGTTGTTTGTTGTCATAGATGAAAAAGCAGCATTTAGGTAAAAAGTGCAATGACAGGGTTGTGATGCCTTTAGATGTCTGATGTGAACACATGCTACACCGAAGAAATCAGAAAGCTTATTGCTGTCTAGAAGGACTGTATATCCTAATGACTTCTTTCTTGATAACAATAGGGTTTTACTTGTCTCCCCCCCTGAACGAAAAATTCCTGGTAATCATGAGTTATATGCTCAAATTGATTATATACCTACCCTATGAACACACTACCTGCTGCTACTAGTGATTGAATGATCTAATGGGGTATTCAGATTGGCACTCAGAGTAGCAATCATGTTATACTGAGATGATAGAAAAATGATCAGACATGATCATTTAGAGGAGAGTAAAAAGTGAACCTGCAGGATCATTGATTATTAATGATGTTCACACGATGCAGTAGAAGGCAATTGACGTGTTGTCAGCATCTACTGCTTTTTCGACTGTAGAGACCATCATGCACAGAGACATCCATCACATGCCAGAAGATAGTACTCTAACGATAGAAAACATTTTTTTCATAATTCTATTCTTCCAATATTTTGTCTCAGTCACTGAGACATTGTCAGGGAGTAAAATTCGAGACTTATTCTAACACACACACGTCTTCTTTAAGTGAACCTGCAGAAGGATCATTAATGATGTTGTTGACATGATGCAGCAGAATGTAATTAATGCATTGTCAGCATTTAATGCTTCTTACTATGGGGACTATCATGTATAGAGACATCCATCACAAGCCAGGAAAGTAGTGTTCTAGTGCTAGAAAACATTTTTTCCCTTAATGCTAATAGAACAGAGTTATCTTACTCTTTCAATGGGAGACCAATGTGTGCCCAAAGTGTAATGCATGATGACTTGATGCATATGTCTAGGAAAGATGTTGTGAGATTGAAAAAGGAGAAGATCTGGTCAGGTATTTGCTCCTCACATATTTCCCAACAACAGCAATATAATCTAATTTAGATATGCATATTTGCAGCACAGGTCTATTTCAATGAGGAAGAGATGGGGAGAGAATAAAGCAAAGAAGGAAGATCTTCTTCCAGAATATTTTTACGGATATCTTTCTCTCTCTCTCTTGCTTCACTGACTTGAACAGAGGAGAAAGGGGATTGGTTTCAGCCACTGGTGACTGTGGCCATTAGGCATGATTATTACTTAACTTAAGGAATTCACAACGTACACTAGAATATAAATTAAATTAAACTTTAATATATATTTCCAATATTTTGACAATGTCACGTTGCCATCTTAAAAGGAACTTAAAATAAAGACACGACACGTGCGCATAGGCACTACACACAGTAAATGAGGACGAAGCAAGGAAGCTACTGTTTCTCCTAAAAGTCGTGATGGTACCCCCTAGCGGGCAATGTAGGTATTCTTGGCTGTTGGGCTGAAGGTTTTCTGATGTAAGTCTCCCAAATTTGGTGCAGTCTCATGCAACCAAATTTGTTGAGGTTTGGCATGTTTCTTAGGGCTGAGGCTGATTCCATGAAAAATCTTTCAAACTTGAACTTGCTATGGTGTATTATGGTGGCTTTCTTCCACCGTATTCTGTGGCGTATATCCAGAACATAGTCTGTAAGACCAGAGTGGCTATACTGGTGAAAACAGATGTAGTCCTTGTGTTCTGAAATTCTGATATTCACTGTCCTGCCTGTTTGGCCAAAGTAGGACAGCTTACAGCTGCAAGGGACCTGGTATACACCAGGTAGGTCTAAGGAAAGTGGTTGGTCTTTTGTGGAGCAGATAAGGGATGCCAATTTTCTATATGGTCTGCAACAAGAGGTCAAGTCATGTTTTTTTAAGATTGTGGTAATTTTTTTCAGAGGTGCCTCGTATGTAGGAAATGGTGATGGATTTATAGTACTCCTTGTTGTGAAGTGGGGGTTGCGGTTTACTGGCTTCAATATTTTTTGGGGATAGCCATCGGCTGAGAAAGTGTTGAGGATGTGATTTAGTTCAGTGGTTAGGGCATTGTCATTTGAACAGATTACTTTTGCCCTATTGTGTAGTGTCTTAATAACTCCATATTGTTGGTGAATGCATCTGCCTGTATCGGTGGGTTTTCTATAAACTGAGAAAACCAAGGTTCCATCAAGCTGGCGGGTGACTAGTGTGTCTAGGAAAGGGAGGCTGTTGTTTTCCTCTTTTTCTAGGGTGTCTTGTTTATGTGTGTTAAGGAGAGGAGTGTATCAGAGCCATGTGGCCAAATAGCAAACACATCATCAATGTAGCGAAGCCATATGGTTGGTTTTTGTGGGGCAGAGGCTAAGGCTTTTTCTTCAAAAGTCTCCATAAAGAAGTTGGCCAAGGGTGGGGAAAGTGGTGAGCCCATGGCTATCCCCTCTATTTGTTTGTAAAAATTTCCCTGCCAAACAAAATAGCCAGAGTTCATTGTGAACTGAAATAGGGCTGAGATATCGGGAGGAAATTTAGCTTGGATTAGCTCTAAGGTTTCCTTGAGTGGGACATTTGTGAATAAGGAGGAGACATCAAAACTGACCATTATGTCAATATGTTGGAGTGTAAGATTTTCTATGCTGGCTTTGAATTGGGCTGTTTTTTATGTGTGATGGTGTGTTGCCAGTATAGTGTATGAGTGCTTTGGCCAAATGTTTAGCTAATTTGTATGTGGGGGAAATCAATGCAATCCACTAGGGGACGTAATGGCACATTTTCTTTATGTATTTTTGGGAGTCCATATATATACGGGGGGGGGGGGGAGAAAAGGAGGTATACAGTTAAACGGTTTTAATTTATTAATAACTTCCACAGGCCAAAAGTGACCTTCTTAAGGAGCCTATGGAGTTTTCTGATTTGCGAGTTGGTGGGATTGTATTCAATAGGGAGGTGAGTAGCCCGATCTAATAATAGAGCATTAAGCTTAACTGTGTAGTCTGCTTGGTGATTACTATTTCTTTGTTTTTCTTCATTTCCTGCAGAGCTTTATATTCACTATTGGATATGTTGGTTTTTTGTGGCCTTGTTTTGGTGACAACACAAGCTACATCCAGTCTAATATTGTTGGTGATGTGGTTTGGAAGGTGACGGATCCTGCGTTCAATCTGGATCATTATATCCTTGGACGGTATTTTCCTGGGAGGAATGGCAAAGTTGTGGCCACATGAAAGAGCGATGAGTGCTGCAGGCTTCAACATAACTGAAGAAAGGTTGACTACAGTGTTGGTTGGAAGTTTTGGTTCGGAGGTCGAGTTCTTTTTTAATTTCTCACATTTCTTGATATGTCGACCCCATATTTTTTCAAATTCATTATCAGCCGCAGTGAACGAGACGTCATATAAAATTGACCAAAGCTCGTGATTTAACGTGTTGGAAAGCTCTTCTTCATGCTCCCGAATAGCTTTGTTTGTGTGAGTTATGAGAACGCGCTTGGCGGCAATTTGTTCTTGTAACAAAGCATAGCTGGCATGGTTATAAATTCGGAGAACCTTTTATGAAAAGAAATGGTGCTTAAATTTCACAATTTGGATTACTTGATTATCTCGGCAGCGTTTTAGGAAGGTCAGACGATTCAGTTGTCTTGACAACTTTAGCTTCGTTTTACTGTATTGGTGGGACTTGCATGAGATGGAATCTCTGTGGATGATAGTAATTCTCGTAGAAAGGCTTGTTGATTATACATGATTATTACTTAACTTAAGGAATTCACAACGTACACTAGAATATAAATTAAATTGAACTTTATATCCAAGAAATATATATTGAAGTTTAATTTATATTCTAGTGTACGTTGTGAATTCCTTAAGTTAAGTAATTTATTTTATTTATTCATATGGAGTTTCCTCCCTTTTCTCCCCCATCCCTATTGGGGCATTGGGGTTAAGTATTTATGGCTGTAGATCCATGTGTGTTCATGGGGCTGGTTTGCAGGATGAAAAACCCCAGATAAACTGGGGGGGGACCCTGCTGTCCACACCCAAGACCGGCTAACTTGACTATGGCTGAGGAAGATCCTTAAGCTCCTCACGTCGGCAATGAGAATCGAACCCAGGACACTCCTTTCACAGGCATACGATTGCGAAGTGCAAAGCCACTAGGTTAACCGCACAGACAGTTAAGTAATAATCATGTATAATCAACGTATAAGCCTTTCTACGAGAATGCCATTGGGCAGAATCTCTGAGTGCCAATGGTAAAATGCAAAATATGGTATTTAGAATAAATGCATATTCTTGCAGTAAGGGCGTCACAGGAGAGATCTGTTTGGGATATTTGGGATTTTTTGGGAAGTTTAATGCAACCATATTTTGTTAAAATTAGGCTGATTTCTAAAAACACATGCAGATTCCAAAAAGTAGTCTTTCTCTTCTAAATTTACTGTGATGGAGCATGGTCTGGTTTTAGGAAAGGTAAGGGCACCAGAGATCCTTTGCCTTAGACAGATCATAGAAAAATATAAAGAATTCAGACTCCCTCTGGTAACGTTTCTTAGACTACTCTAAAGCTTTTGACTGTGTTAAGCAAGTGAAACTGTGGGAATGAAAAGAATGGGCTTTCCTCAACACACTATCAGGTTGATAGCCAACTTGTATAAGGAGCAACAAGCCACGGTAAGAACAGATGTTGGATTGACTGACTGGCTTCAAGTTGGAAAAGGAGTTAGGCAAGGATGTTTACTTTCTCCTCACTTGTTTAGTATATATGCGGAGGACATCATGCGTGAAGCATTGGATGAGCTCAGGACAGGAATTAGGATAGGAGGTAGATTGATCAGTAATCTGAGGTACTGTATGCTGGTAATACAGTACTTCTTTGTAATGACATGGAAGAACTAGGACTAATTCTTGAAAAAGTTAACAAGATCAGTAATAACAGAGGACTTCAACTGAATCCTAGCAAGACAAAGATTATGGTTCGCAAAGAAAATACAAACAAAGAAGCTCTTGAGAAATAAGTGTACCTTAATGGAGAAAAAGAATTGAGGAAGTCAGCAAGTTTGAGTACCTGGGATCCATTATTAATGTGAAGAATTGCTGTTCAGAAGACGTCAGAAAAAGGTTAGGAATGGCTAAAACAACAGTCAGAGACCTGTCTAGAATCTGGAAGGATGGATCTATCTCCATGGAAACAAAGTTGAGAATTTTGGATGCAGTTGTTTTTCCAACAGCAACTTATGGATGTGAAACTTGGAACCAAAAGAAGTCAGATAAGAAACGGATATCTGCTTTTGAGATGTGGTGTTACAGAAGGATGTTAAGGATATCATATACTGAAAGGCATACAAATGAATGGATGTTAGAAAAGATCAGTAGAACTTTAAGGCTTCTTGACAGAAGAAAGTTAAAATATTTTGGACAGATAGAAAGGATGAAAGGGGGACTTCTCAGAACAGTAATAGAAGGTAAAGTTCCCGGAAAAAGAGGCAGGGGTAGACCATCAATGAGATGGATGGATGGCGTGTGTGGAGTAACTGATCTTCAGAGAGTTGAGGCCGCCAGAAAAGCAAACAACAGGACTACATGGCAAGGCCTGGTGTGGCACATCACCGAGCATCAGAGTGAACATACGGCATCTGTAGATGCCCAGTGAAGTGAAGAAGAAGAGCGTGGTCTGCAAGGCCCGATTTACCATTTTCATATCTTCCATTGAGGCCAACTTGCAGGAACAGGGCACTTTATAGACAGAGAGAGAGAAGATGGAACTGATCTTTAGTAGAACATATAAGGGTAGAAAACTTTTGATGGGGCTTGAAAGTAGTACAGATATTGTAATTTTTTAAGTGCCTGTTTTTTTTTTGAAGTGTCTCAAGGGGATGATGATAGCACTACTAAAATATTTCTGAAGTACTGATTATTTTTTTGTACTGTGGGAACTGCAGCCAATAGATAAGAAGTGTAGTGTATATCATAAGAGAGGACTCATTGGAACCAAGGTTCTATTGATTATAGGCTCTATTTTTTTTTTAAATAACGAAACCTGTGGTGCGTTCATAATTAGAAGAAACACACGTATAAACCACAGTGAAAATTATTTAATTGTAAATATTTCATCCTAAGTATCTTAGGATATCATCAGTACAGTATTTAAACAAAAATTAGGAATAACATACAGTTAGGGTGCATGATTACAATAGAATCTCATGAAAATGTGCGTAACGTGCTAAAGTAGTAAAAAAAAAAAAAAAAAAAAAAAAAAAAAAAACGTTAATTATTTAACACAGTTTTGTATGATAATTTCCCATACTTTAGGAATAGTAAGAACGTCATTACGGTTTAGGTTTGGTCTGTGTAGTAGGGCTTCAGAACTTTCTTTGTATAAACGTTCATGTTTAAATATAGATCTATATAAAAGTTTAGCCTTTTCCCAATGGATCCTATGGTTTGGATTTTCAATTCCGTGTTGAGAGAGGCCAGATTTCTGCGGCTTAAGAAGACGTATGTGGTCTGATGTTCCGAGATGCGTTTCTGAACAGACCTACCTGTCTGTCCAAAGTAAGATAATTTGCATGAGCATGGAATCTCATAAACACCAGGTAACATCAAGGGTGAGAATTTGTCCTTAGGAGAAGGTAATAAGTTGTAAATTTGGTTGATAGGTTTGTAAGTAGTGGCAAAATTGTATTTCTTCATAATTTTAGAAAGACGTTCTGAGATGCCTTTAACGTATTTGACAAATCTGTTTCTAGTTCTGTAATATTTAAATTGTTTGTTGCTAGTTCATGCTTAGACACTCGTAACTGATTGAGTAGTAAGGAATGACTTGCTTTTTGATAGATTTTATGGGCGCCTGGAGATTTGATGGTTTCTTTCAGTTTTGCAAAGGTTGGAATAAGATTATCACATCTGCACTTTTTTAAAAAAGATATTCTAGCTCGTAGCTTACCCTGTTTTAGTTGCAGTTTTCCTAGTAAGTTTGTCTTCTGCGCTGTCATTTCCCCGTGAAGGAATAAAACTTTTTTAAATAACGAAACCTGCGGTGCGTTCATAATTAGAAGAAACACACGTATAAACCACAGTGAAAATTATTTAATTGTAAAATTAAATAATTTTAATTTAATAGGTGCCCATAAATTAAATTAAATGTTAAATTAAAATTAAATAATTTTAATTTAACAGGTGCCCATAAAATCTATCAAAAAGCAAGTCATTCCTTACTACTCAATCAGTCACGAGTGTCTAAGCATGAACTAGCAACAAACAATTTAAATATTACAGAACTAGAAACAGATTTGTCAAATACGTTAAATCAAGAATTGCTACAATTAATTATAACTGTCTCAAAGAATTCGGGAAAAAAAGCTTTTGATAAAAGCAATAGTGCTCTACATATTAAATACCTTAATCTATTAAATCAATCAAAAAAGATCACTAACAAATTACCAACGGAAATTTGTTAGTGATAAATTGGGTAGTCAATTTATAAATTGACTACCCAATTAGATAAATTGGGTAGTCAATTTACCTAACCGTCAACTAACAAAAGATGAATTAAATGTTCTAGAAAGAGGCCATAAATTTGCGATTTCACCAAAGTGTTTCCCATATTTAGACTTTATACATAATATAGAAAGAAACATCAAGCATCTCTCCAGTATTGAAGCCAACAAACTTCGTTTCGAAGTAGCTAAAGTGATCTACAATGCCAAACCTTCAGAATTAAATACCACTGTGGTTCTTGATACCAATTCATATGACGGAAAAATTAATTTACTTCTTCGAGATCGTAATACTTACTCCAAATTGGATTTTGATCCTACAAATCGTCAACTCAGAAAATTAAATAAGCTACTTAATGAAACTTCCTCCTTAGATGAAGAAACAATCAAAAAACTTAAGACATACCATGCAAGACCTCCTAGAATTTATGGCTTACCTAAGCTACACAAAACTAATGTTCCACTTAGACCTGTCGTAGACTGTATCGGCTGTCCAACGTACAAGTTATCAAGATTCTTATCTAACCTTCTCCGCCCTCACATAGGCCACTCAGTCTCTTCAATCAAAAATTCTAATGAGTTTCACACAAAAATTAAAGACATCCAACTATCAAAAACTGACTTGTTAATCAGCTTCGACATTGTCTCCCTCTTCACTAACATTCCCCATAAAGAAACAATAGAATTACTAACTCAAAAATTTCCGTCTGATATAGTTGAATTGTTCAAGTTTGTTATTGCATCAGGTTACTTCACCTGGAAAGGTCAAATTTACAAGCAAGAGGAAGGAACAGCAATGGGATCTCCTTTATCACCAAACCTAGCAAATTTGTTTCTAGAACACCTTGAGGAAAAAATATTCACTTTTGAACCCAAACCAAAAATTTGGCTAAGATATGTCGATGACGTATTTGCAGTATGGAATCATCCCGAACCTGAATTACAACTGTTTCTAGATAAAATTAACCTTCTTCATCATCGCATCAACTTTACGTTAGAAAAAGAATCTCCACAGGGTATCTCTTTTTTGGATTTACACATCAAAAGAAAAGAAGACGGTTCCATCGCCACTTCCGTCTTTCGCAAGCCTACATTCTCAGGTTGCTACATTCACAATTCTTCTGCTCATCATCCATCTCAGAAATCTGGCATTATTAAATCACTAGTTTCCAGAGCACACAAATTCTGCTCCTCTGAAGAATCTTTAAACCAGGAATTAGAAGTTATCAAAAATACAGCCATCCTAAATGGATATAATCCCAAAACAACTCAAAAAATCATCAGTCACTTCTGCATACATCAAACCAGACAGGAAGAAGTGCATAGGATTCCCATACTTTTTTTTTTTTGTACTACTTTAGCACGTTATGCACGTTTTCATGAGATTCTATTGTAATCATGCACCCTAACTGTATGTTATTCCTAATTTTTGTTTAAATACTGTACTGATGATGTCCTAAGATACTTAGGATGAAATATTTACAATTAAATAATTTTCACTGTGGTTTATACGTGTGTTTCTTCTAATTATAGGCTCTATTGATTAATACTTGAATGATACCACATTGTTGAGATGTGGGGGGGAGTGAATGTGTCTACCTATGTAGGTGGGCTTCCTGCATACTGAAAAGGCAGGTTACCAAGGTGTCTAGAAAGAGTCAACTATCTTTAGTTACTTTCCCCATGATAAACTGGATTCTAGGGTGAACTAGAGTGAACTGAATTCTAATAATAGATAATGGTAATTCTAACAGGTCATTAAAGAAAGCACTCAGCTGTGAGACTTGGTATAAACAGCTGGATACACCGAGCACTGATTTTTCAATTTCTTATTGCATCCTTGGTTATAAAACTTAACCTGTCTGAGTGCCAAATAACAACATTTGACGGCGTGTTTATGTGCAAGATGCAACAGAACTAGACCTAGTTCTGTTGCAATCCTAGGGCTTCTTTACTGAAAAGAATCATTTTATGTGCAGGCATATCCTATTTAGCTGTCTCTGGATGCTGAAAAAAACCCTACCTCTGCCTAAGTGCATGATACCAAGGGAATTATATCCTGAAATATACTCTTTCATGCAAAAATTATTAAACTCATCAAGGGAAGCCACATATCATTCACACCACATTATACTCTCTATTGAATTCATTCACATTATCTGTACTCACAACTTCCAAAGGCAAGCCATTTGGGTCAAGGACCACCTTTATGAGAGAAGGATCTAGCTCTAACGATTTTGTTGACTGTATTCAGTCTGAATTTTCATGGATGTCCTCAAAGCTTCAAACTTACTGCTATGTGGAAAAACTTAGTAATATTGCAGTTGTAGCTTTCTACACTAACTGAACTCAAATAATCCAATATCATTGCCACACCCCCTTCTATTTTGTCTATCCTTCCTAAAAATATAGTACCCATTAAACTCAATACCAGTTAGTACATGTTTCTCAGAGCCAGATCTCACTAACACCAATAATCTGAGGTGACAACACATTCACCAAGGCAACGAAAATCAACCCCTTTGTTCCATATACTCCTGGCATTTATGTATGGACAAGTTAGCTCCAAGATTTTGCATATACTCTACCGTGTAGTTTGCATGACTCAGTTGAATAATTTTCAGATTCTTATTGATATCTAATGTTTCACTTATATAGACATCTTACACAAGCTTAATAAGTCTGAAATGGACAAACACACAATAATCTTTTCATCATAATCACTTCCATTATTAAGAATATTCATATTATTTATACAGTTGTACAACTTAGCTACTCATATGCACAGATTCTCACCATTTCTCCAATCATAATCTAGTTTCCCTGACTCTCTTTATCAGGTCTCATACCAATAATTTCTCCAGATCCCCAATACCAAATGCATTCAACTGCAGGCTGTCTCCTCTTATATAAATCCCTTTTTCTTTCAAATTCACTTCATACATCCAAAACTTTGCAACCATTCTTTCTGCACAGCCAGCGTTTATGTTTACATTTCTCTTAGCATTTTCACAAGTCATCAGATGACTTCTGACGGGAGGAACCATTGATATGATCTCTCCTCTTCTTGGACTTACTCTTTGAGGTCATGAATCCTCTGAGAAATATATATATATATATATATTTTTTTTTTTTTAAATCTCTGATTACTCACCATGTGCCTTCCATTGTCTGAATCACTGCTTTCTTCATATTGTGTCAATTGGTCTCCAAGGTTTGGTTCTTGTTTTCAGATTTCATTTTTACCCCCTCAACAGTATTTGTATGTATGAGTCAGCCAAAACCCTTTAGACATTGTAACCCTTCTTAATTTCAGTCATCATTTCTAGATAACATACTAACTATTTTCATTTTCTCACTCTTCACTCTTGCAGCAGTCTTTTGATATCCTTTCTTATACTGTATTTATCACCAGAAATATCATTTGTTCTTACCAGAACTACCATCTCTTTTACGTTTCTGTTTCAATTACATTCATTAAATAATTGATTTTAGCACCTGGGTAGTAACACAGTCATGAAAAGTATGTTTTTTATTGAATCTTCATATACCATATAATATCCTTTTTATAATCAATTATATCTACCTGAATTGTTACACAATAACTTACCTGATTCAGTGCTTTTTTGTTTCCCCTTTTGCTGCTTACCATCCATGTCCTTCTAATCAATTTGCAACCTTTTCCAATTCCCTTTTTATCTATCTAATGATTTGTTTTTGTCTAGATATTTCCAAAGTTAATTCATACTCAATATCCTTATCAGGTTCTTAAGTAACATGATTCTTTTCACTGGAGAAAGCATCGCTGTTCACAATTTCACTATATCTTTGTTGATGTTGAAAGTTTGAATCCTTTATCCACACTTGGATAAAGGGTTAAATTAAATTTATTATAGTCTAACCAAGTGAAAAATAAACTTTCAACATCTTTCTCTAAATCTAGAGTAATTTAATAAAAAGGTGGCATACCTTTTGGCAACTCCTATAGGTAAAGATGACCTCGCTATTGCTTCTGCCTAGTATCTCTACTTCTGGGCCTGGCTCCCACTGAAGAGACCTCAATAAAGGTCAAAACTAGTCTGGATAGTGGTCCTTCCCTTGATGCATAACATTACACATATCTGCAAGGAGATGTGTTTTGCATTATGGGAGATAATGAGATAGGAGTGATGTTAGCTTGGTCCACTTTCTTTCGCAACGAGTTGCCCGGTGTTGTACTACCTTACCCCAGTCCTGAAGATACTTTCAGGTGCAAAGTTTGATTGCTCACACTTGGATAAAGGATTAAACTAAATTTATTATATAGTCTAACCAAGTGAAAAATAAACTTTCAACATCTTTCTCTAAATCCAGAGTAATTTAATAAAATGGTGGCACACCTTTTGGCAACTCTTATAGGTAAAGATGACCTCGCTATTGCTTCTGCCTGGTATCTCCACTTGGGCCTGGCTCCCACTGAAGAGACCTCAATAAAGGTCGAAACTAGTCTGGGCAGTGGCCCTTCCCTTAATGCATAACATTATACATATCCGCAAGGAGATGTGTTTTGCATTATGGGAGATACTGAGATAGGAGTGATTTTCAGGTGCAAAGTTTGTTTGCTCACACTTGGATAAACGATTAAACTAAATTTATTATTATACTTTGTTGCTGTTCTATTGTTCTTGCTAGGTTTTGATGCCATTTTATGGTACTACTTTAATATTATTTTAACAAAATATCAATACTAAAAATAAACATGAAAATCAGCAGTAATATCCTATCAAAAACTAATTATTCTAAGAAAACGCAATAAAACAAATGAAAATCACTAATATCAGAGGAGCATTAAATACAATGACCTTTCACTGAAAATAATAATGAAAAAGAAATGATTCACCTCCGTTGCAATGCAAGCAGCGGCATTCCCCCTCCCCCCCCTAAGTGCTTGCTCATTCCATTCTTGGAACAAGAATCTTTTGTTGATCTCATATTAAATGAGATGATCCATTGAAATTTACACATACAAATAAACAGGGGAAAAGAAACAATCAAGGATAAGCACTGAGCCTAAAAAATTTGGCACTTAAAAGAGTATCTATTGCCTGCATTGCAAGGCTCACAGCAGCTGATGATCTCTTGTCAGGTGTAATCTCCTTGGAGTCAGGTTGCTCAGGAGTGCAGCTCGAAGTGGATAGTAAAGTACACCAAGAATCGACATTGGTCATGAATTAGATGATCAGCTACTGAGCAAGCAGGACTTTCATTCCAGAAACTGAGATTTTTTATTCCACAAAATTGGCAAACCAGCCTAAGAACATGTGCAACTCACAATACTGCAGACTATTCGGATACAACTGATTTCCCTGTCAATTAAGTTTATACAAAGCCTAGTTACTTGGATGGGGCAGTCTAAGAGAAAGGTTAGGTGATTATTTTTTAAAAAAATTAATGTGCAAATACTGTATATTATATGTACGTACTGTATTTGTATACTAAATATAAATAACTGAAGTAAAAAACATTAACATCGCATAATTAATAAAAAAGAACTTTTAAAAAAATATGAAATACTTTTTAAAAGTTCAGCATAGAGAAATAAATATTATTTCATATCCTTTTATTTTAGAAATTTGTAAAGCCAATTTTTTTAAAAAAAAATCTATAATTCCATTCCCACCCTTCCCAGGACATAAGACAATCATCGCACTTAGCAATTAATAGGAACAGCAGAGAAAGAGAGACATTATGACATCTAATTAACCAAATGCACAGTATGTGCAGAAGCATTTTAACCAGGAATGAAGAACAGAGTGCAAGTACATCTAATAAATGTAAGTGAAAAATAGCTTTAAAATCTTTTTTTTTTTTTTAATTTGAAAATCACTATTAAAATATGCAGCTTACCAGTAATCTTTCTACTAAATCTTTTGCTAATGAAAGAAATCCATCTGGAAACTCATATTCAAGCCTTGCAATCTTTTGGAATATTAAATACTCATTCCTATTAATATAATTATAGATAATTACTTCCAGCAGTGTGAATAACAAATACAATAAGTGGAATTAATTAGAAATATCAGATAAAATATAAATGAAATACGAATATAACTTTTCGCCTCCACCGCAAGTACTGCCGCTTTTCATATACAGTACATTCTTTCCCTTCAAAATTACTATACGAGGGTAATCTGAAAAGTTCTGCCCAACAATGAAAAAATGGATTTATAATTTCAAAATTATTTTTATTTTTCAATAAAATCTCCCTTAAGACTAATACATTTATTCCAGCGATGGTCCAGCGCTATTATCCTGTCCCTGCAGTGGTTCTCAGTAAGATCTGCACAATATACCCTTCTACACCTGCAACCACCTCTTGATTCAAAGAAAAACGCTGACCAGCAAGGAACAGTTTTACTTTTGGGAAGGAGATAGAAGTCAGAGGGAGCCAAATCTGAGGAATAGGATGGATGTTCCAACAATTCATAGTGCAGATCCCTTAATTTTCCCATTGCCAAAACACCTTTGTGAGCAGGTGCACTGTCCTGATGAAAGATGAATTTTTTTCTTCTGCAAATTTGGTCTTTTCTCATGAATTTTTTCGTCTAGTTTGGTTAAAAGATTGGAATAATATTCCCCGGTTATTGTTTTACCCTTTTCAAGATAATTAATAAACAAAATGCCTTAAGCATCCCTAAACACCGATGATATGACCTTTCCTGCTGATGGAACCGACTTTGTCTTCTGTGGCGTTGAACAACCAGCTTTTGTCAACTGTCTTGACTGCTGTTTGAATTCTGGTGTGTAATGGTGAATCCAAGTCTCATCCATAGTAATAAATCGACACACAAAATCAGTTTTAATTAAAAGAAACACACGTATAAACCACAGTGAAAATTATTTAATTGTAAATATTTCATCCTAAGTATCTTAGGACATCATCAGTACAGTATTTAAACAATAATAGGAATAACATACAGTTAGGGCGCATGATTACAATAGAATCTCATGAAACGTGCATAACGTGCTAAAGTAGTACAAAAAAAAAAAAAAAAAAAATTATTTAACACAATTTTGTATGACAATTTCCCATACTTTAGGAATAGTAAGAACGTCATTACGGTTTAGGTTTGGTCTGTGTAGTAGGGCTTCAGAACTTTCTTTGTATAAACGTTCATGTTTAAATAAAGATCTATGTAAAAGTTTAGACTTTTCCCAATGGATCCTATGGTTTGGATTTTCAATTCCGTGTTGAGAGAGGCCAGATTTCTGCGGTTTAAAAAAAAATATTTACAATTAAATAATTTTCATTGTGGTTTATACGTGTGTTTCTTTTAATTATGAATGCACCACAGGTTTCATTATTTAAAAAAAAAAAAAAAATCAGTTTTATACTTGCTAAAACGCTCCAAGCACTGTTCAGAGATTTTCATGTGAGTGCATTTTTGATCTGCTCTGAGCAAGCGCGGCACCCATCTTGCACAAACCTTTTTCATATGCAATTCTTCATGCAAAATATATCCTACATGTTTTATTGAAATGCCTACAGTTTCAGCAATTTCACCCAATTTTGACTCGCCTGTCATCCAATACCACATCGTGCACATGACCAATGATTTCTGGTGTTGTTACACTTAAAGGCTGGTGAGGCCATGTTTAAGCTCGGTAGCCCATTTCTTAATTGTCAAAAATGAAGAAGAAGAGAGCCCATAAACTTTTATGAACTTTGAATGAATTTCTTTTGGTGCTAAACCTTCTTTTACAAAGAATTTTATAACTGCACGATACTCAATTTTATCCATTTCAAGGGATACCAAAACTGATAGAATAGAATGATTTGCAATTTCACATGGATGCTTATGACAGATGTACCAACTTAGAAGAAGAAAAAAAAACCTTTCCAATAGTGTTGCATTCTATAGTTGAGGGCCGAGAACCTTTCAGACCACCCTCGTATGTGAATGAACACTCAAGAACTACAATTTTGATGAATGAAAAAAATTACTAAGAGAAGACAACTTTTGTAAGTAAAAGTGTATGAGAGTTACAATTTTCTATGTGAAGTAAATTATTGCAAGAACCTGTAAACCCCTTCCCTATTCCTAAACACTGGCTAATCAGGCCAGTCAATCCATCTGTATTTTTATATCTTTTAAGTATATCAGATGGATTTTGAAGAAATATAATATAAAACTGCCATTAATGCTGTATAAATCCCAAATCAATCATGAAAATTCTTAATGCTATCCTAAGGAGAGCAATCAACATGATAGATGATCTGATATCACTGGCCCAGTTCAAATATCTACAGACTATCAGTTTCAGCTGTATCTCTTCTAATTTACTTCCACGAACAATGCTCCATCAAACTGGTAATATCATTTCCCCAATTTCCAGTGAATCTGTGAAAACATAAATAGCAGCTGCCGAACATCTGTTTTAAGTCCAACTGGAAAATGCACTCAATTGTCCCCTATCCTCCTTTATGCTGTAGGTTTGTTTACCTCTCACAATTGGAAATCATATCAAAAACTGGTGACTAAATCTGATACTGAATTGTATACATGTACATTATAAATAAATAAATAAATTTATTAAAAAAAAAAAAAAAAGAGACATAAGAACCTATAGCACGTCAGCAAAGCATGCACCACACACACACCTGACAATTCTGGATATGTAAAAATAGGCAATGTATATAATAAATACAATGCTCATAAAAAAAATACTTTATGAAAATTCATCATCATTAGCAATTTATGATATATACCCCCAAGGGGGTGTTCATGTTACTATGACAGCAATATGATAAGTTTACATTATTATTAATCTCCTATCAACAATTTTCCTCCATTAGTCTATTTCTTGTAAACACTCCAATATTGTCATATCTAACATTTTGTGTTTCTAAGGCAGTTCTAAATGAATAAATTCACCTAGACCTTGGTCTTCCTATGGGTCTCTTTCCTGCCATCAAACACCTGTTTTGCTTACCTTTCTTCACCCATTCTATTTAAGTGGTCATACCACACTTTATATCTGAAATAGTGAAATTACATTTTAAAATAAAATGAAAATAAACAACACAAAAATTACTAGGTTTCACATTTATTATACATGTATATAACAGATACATACAAATGCATAATGATTTTTGAAGAATTATGTTATTTTTGAAAAACAAGCATGTTTCTCTAAATGAATTTAGAACATGCCATAACAGTAAACAGATTATCCTGTATTATTGTCACAAATGTCACAGTACTTGGTTACAATCCTCAGACTTCAGGGAACATTTACAAATTGTACTAATGAAATTTCATGAAGGAGATTCTAGGTGACCTGTCCATAAACAATCCATTTATTCAGAATTTTATATTGTTTTCTAATTGTCCAATCTCTCTTTACAACAAGGTGCCATGATACATGTGCTAATGTCTATTTCTGCAATCGCTATGAGTCTAACCCATTTAAAGTGCATGGATATCCCTGACTGTATACTGCCAACAGCACACAGAGAAAACTTTTATGGACTTAAAAGAAGGCAGCTTTATCACAGGATACTATATCAATCATATATCCATTCATAATGGGTAAAAAAAAAAAATAATAAAAAAAATTAAAAATAATAAAAAAAAATCATCATCCAAAATCTAATGCAAACAATGTGAAGAAACTACCTAAACAAAGAAATCCACAGAAATATCCAGAAGGCACTGCTATGGTATCAAAGGGTGCTTGGAAGGAATGTACAGAATTCTCAGTAGGCCAATGAGGAAAATCAGACAGGTGTTCAAAAAAAGTCTACAGCACTTCAGATTAGCAGAGGAGGACTACGAAACTGCATAGTCTCTGTTTCTAAGAAAGTGCTGCAAATAAGCCAAACAATAATCATCCATAACAATCAAAAGCACAGAATACATTGGTATAAATAACATCTCTGGTCTGTAGTGCATGATATGAAGTGAGAAATCACATAACACTTTTCCAATTAAATGAGAAATTGCATCATCACTACTGGCAGACATTTAATGGTCTGTTTAACTGGACTTGGACAACTAATTAGCAGTACCTAAAAGGATTAATGCTAATATATATATACAACACTTCTGAATAATGAAATGCTCCTACAATATGGTAGTTTAATGAATAGGCCCATATTTACAAATACCAGCTACTGGATTAGAAACCTTTACGCAGATGTACGTAAACATTACTTATGCAGCGTATATGCAAAAGACTTGGTCACATGCATCACCAAATGGCCTAAGGAACTATTTAGGAATGCTGCTGGACAATAGTTGTCAATAGTGTTGATTACAGTGGGAAAAATAAAGGATCTTTCAAAGTTTGATAAAGAGCTTGCAGGTGCATACCTCACTGGTTCTCAAAAGGTGAGATATCCAGAGTGTTTAATCAGTAGAAATATAACCACCTTATCTAAAAGGCATAACTGTGGTCCTAACACAGTCTGTCAAGAATGAGATTGGTGTCATCTGAGAAGGGCTGTACAGAGACAAAGACAACTTCCTTGGAGCAGCATTCAGAGAATCAGTATTGGCAGCAGCATGTTAACATGTTATTAAATGTTACTAAACATGTTATTTAATCTTCTTCTTTCACTACACGTTATTCCTGCTTCCTATGCAGGGTCCGTAATTTGGCTGTAGAAGCATATGTTCATGGGGGCCAGTTTGCCTGCTTGCGGGATGAAAAATGCCAGATAAACTGGTGGAAAAACCCTACTGCCTGCGCCCAAGACCAACTACCTTGGCTATGCCTGAGGATGATCCTCAAGTTCCTCATGTCTTCGATGGGAATCAAACCTGGGACACTCCTTCCCCAGGCATATGGTTGTGAAGCACAAAGCCACTAGGCTAACTGCGTGGACCCAAACATGTTATTAAACAAATGTTTCCAATTCATTGGCTATTATGTGTATTTCAAAATGATAATGACATGTTTTAGTACAAGCACTACTACTACTATTACGACATGGTTTCAGGAAAATGATGGGGGGGTGGGGGGTGAATATTCTGCACAATGTCTCAATTTTAATCCAAATGAACATCTTTGGGATGATTTCGAACATTTCTTACAGCTCAAAACCAGTGCATCCAACAAAGGCACATATGGGCAATCAAGAGATGCGCTCGAGAAACTGATGAGGCTAGGGATTCTGGTGTCATATTGGACAGAGAGCTAAGTTCAAGAGGCATATTACAAAAGTGAGCAAAATGGCACAAGGGATGACCTGGGTGTTGAAAAACAATGATAACAAGAAGAGGTTGTTATTTCTCTTTATAAGACCACATCTTAGCTACTGTGCTTTGGTTACCTTAATTTCTTAGGAGGATAAGGAAGAGGGTCCTGAGGTGGGCCAAGATGTTAACAAGTCTGCAGAATGCTTCATATAAAGATAGTTTGAAGATATATGGGTGATAAACTTTGGCTAATTGATGGAACAGAGAATATGACAGAAACACAAATCACTAAGGGAGGTTTACAGCATATAATCAGAAGAATTTTCATTTTCTTCCTCCTCCTTTCACAAATCTAGGCCAAGTGGCCTAATTAAGTCTCAGTCCAGCTTTCATCAGTCTGCCTCTATTTCTTCAACCTTTTGGATTGTATTTCACCATTTGCTATTTGTTCTAGATGCCCTTTCCATTTTTTTTTTTTTTTATTGTTTCCATTACTGGTTTTTGTTTTAGTTCTTTCAACATGTCTGCATTTCATTACTCTTTTTTTTATTTTATTTAGTCTTCTCAATGAACAAACTTCACTGTTCTCTAATAACATTGGTTTTGATGAAATACCACATATTCTTAGCCTGCTTTGTGTGTGTGTGTGTGTTTATTTCACTATTGCTGGCCTTCACGGCAATACTGAACTCCAGGGATCAAAATACTAAATAATAATAACCTCAACTCTTATTTTGGATAAAATGCCTTACTATAAGAGGTCTTAGGCCACCTTATTTGCATTTAAAAGATGTTGATTGAACCAACATCTTTTAAATAAGAAATAGCAGATGAGATTATCCTATCCTCACTCAAGAATGGCAAGGATATCATGCAAAGGCAATGGTGACAGAAGACCCAGAAGGATGGAACATCACATGTAGAAGAGGAATGGAATATAAGAGTCATCAATAAAGCTATGATTAGACTTGTTGGTGTTGAAGGCCCTATATGTTAACCTTTTTCTACTAAGTTTGAATAATCTCAAGCAGGTTAAAAATGGTGTTTTTGCTGAGCTCAAATATTCTCAAGTGCACTTATTTAAAAATTTCTGTGGAAAAAACTTTTAAACACATCTGAAATTTGAAGGCACATGAAGACATCCATTTGAAGAGAAGATATATGTGTGTGACAAATGTTGAGTGCTCTAGATTTCTATCCCTGTTTTAAAAATATATATATAACTGCTACAGTTGGAAAGCATTATGGAGCCGATGCAGAATATTCAAAAGTACCACATAAAATATTAAGCAAGATTTTCAATAAAATATAATTTATGTGTCACAATTTTGGTCAATCTTGAAATGGAAAGTAAAAAAAACCTTGAAGAGGATATAATCTACCATTCTACAAAGCTACAGACTAGATCTATAGTTAGAAAGTTATTTATTTATTTATAGGGTGGAGGCTACAAAGCTATGGACAGTGGTCAGTGAGGAGGTCATTGATGTACAGGAAGAAGAGCAAGGTAAGGAAGCCAACTAACATCTACAAAGCAGTCAGTAGCAGATCACTCATGTACAGGAAGAAGTGTGAGAGAGATGAGAAGAAGCTATTCTACTGTGAATGACCAGAGAGGAAATTAGCAAAGGCAATTATAAAGCATGACTTTTATTTTATTTTTTTTTACTTCCATTCATGAAAGGTTGTAAACGTATTAGTACAGTGCTTTTTTTTATTATTTAAAATCCTTATTATTAAGGATTAAAATGCTATTATTATTATTATTTTTTTTTTTTTTTTGCATTTTTATATATTCCAAAACCTTGCTTCAAATGCAGAACTTTTTTTCATCTCTTCAAGTCTCCAATATGCAAAGTAGTGGACCTTATTAGTGGGCAATGAAATTCATCTTCCAAAATCAAACATCATGCCCATGGCAGGATTGAAATCTGTGGCCTCTTGGTAAGAGATGAAATATGTTAACAACGAGGGCCAACCAGGCCTGTGTGTGTGTCATATCAAATGTATATCATGGAAATGTCAAGAGCAACCAAGTGTTTCTCCAAACATTTCCATAGTTTGTGTCCAATGGGATACGAGTGGTGATGGCTAAGAAATCAGTCATTAATCAGCTAATAGGTCTTTAAGCAGTAAATATGGCTGATATCTGAACTTCCACCCTCTGATTTTTTTTTGGAATGAAGCAATTATGAGCAGTAACATGATTATTCTGAAAATGTAATTAAGAATATTAAACCAACATATTTCTATGGATCTGAGTGATGGATTATTAATAAATATACAATGATATGACTTTCAAAAGAAATTGTTACAGGAAGAGTTTCAGGGCAGGATAGTTAGAAAAGGTTAGTAGTAAGGAATGATAAATACAGCTGAACACAGAAAAGGGACAAACAGAAAACAGAGCAGAACAGCAGAATATTATTATTATTTAGTTACATTTATAAAATGAATGATAAATGAACAAAAAAACATACTAGTATTCTCTACAGTGGATGAATTCAATAAAAAAAAAAAAAGACCACATAGTGAAGTGGTACAAAGAAAATTACAATCCACTTCACAATACAAAAAAAAAGAATCCAATGACTATCTGTCCTAGCTAAAAATATTAGTCTTCATTTTAGAAATTATTGACTTTACAACTGTTATAAATAACTCTTTTAATTTCCCGACGTTTCGATCTTCATATTAAGATATCGTCTGGAGTATATACAAATATACAAGGACAAGTTGAGTTACATTACACACAGTAAGCTAGAGAAACAATGATTTGATCACCAGTTATTCTACTGGCATGACCTCTAGTGGAAAAAAAAAATACAATTTAATTAATTATTTAGAAAGGACATCAAAGCTAAATTCAATTTAAGATAACATGAGAAAAACATTCTTTCTTATAGATAGTCTTCTTTCAGAAACAGTGGTGCCCTATTTTTAACACTACAATTGTTTTAGGATTCTGGATTATCTAAAGATTATAAAAAAAAATTAAGAGAATTATTTATAACACAGTTGTAAAGTCCATAATTTCTAAAATGAATGCTAATCACCGTACAACACTAAAAGAAAGGATTTTGATAATTCATGGAGATTCGACCCACAAGTGATGCAATCAATACAGTAAGCTGAAGATTCATGTTTCTTGTTTGATCAATCAAACTGGCTTTTTTAAAACGGTGTAGGAACAGCAATATCATTCCGAATTGAATCAAACTAAAGAGAAAATTTACCTCAACAAAGGCACAATGAATATACCGCATGGAGAAAGCGTTACTCAGAGAACAGATCCAGGCTACGAGAAAAAAACTTGGCTGTTACTCAAAACCAGGTAAAAAATGAAAAATCTGAACTTTCAAGTTACTTGAACACAGATATTCGGATTATCTCAAAAAGATTACGGACAACACGGCGAACTATATCCTTCAAACTAAGAAAGAAAATAAGACTATTACACTTTTTTATAAAATCTTTATCAAGTAGCTTTATTTTTATCCTCCTACATGTTTCGCCAATCTGTTTCTATTGGCATCCTCAGGGAATACAAATCAGTAAGCACAAAATGAAGGTTACAGACTAGGTTATAACTGATGGTTCTGAATCATACAAAAATTCGTATTGTGTGTGACAATGTGCGTGTCTCGTTAACGTGATTTATTCGTGATGACTCATGACGTAATTGTTATGAAAGTTCATTTCTTTGATATTTAATGATCTGATAAAAGTTTTCCAAATTTCTGGTAAAATTAGACCTTGATTCTTGTTTAGGTTTTCAGTTTTACGGACGACTGTAGCTGCTTCTTTAAAGGTTCTTGAATGGTAGTTATCTTCTATGTATGGCATCAGGCTCTTATCCCACTCAATGTGATGGTTAGTAGAGGCAAAGTGGCATGAAAGGCCTGAAATGTCTTGTCTGTAAATGGAAAAAGATAAAAAACTGCCATTCCTTGACATTTTAATAAAGAAACAATCCAATAATAGTATCAACCTATCTGTATACAGAAAACCTACAAATACTGGACGTTATATCCATTTCAACTCAGTTCATCACATAGCTCAGAAACTTAGCATTATCCATAGTCTCAAGAAAAGAGCTACACAGTATACGACAGACAAGGATGACCTACTAACGGAATTAACCACAATATCCAGAGAACTTTCTTTAAATGGTTACCCTAAAAGACTCTATAACAAGATTCTATTTACTGATATACCACATTGACAATGTGATGACGTCCAATACATTAGTACAATTACAATTCCTTTTGTCAACAACATTTCCAAAAAATTAGCTAACCTTTTAAAACCATACAAGATCAGAGTGGCATTCAAACCAATCAATACTATTCGGAAATTTTTAAGATCACCGAAAGATCCTCACCCATTCTACAAATACTCTGGAGTATATAATATTCCTTGCTCATGTGGTATTAGTTACGTAGGTCAGACATCTAGAAGCTTCGAAACGAGAAAGAAAGAACACATAGGATATGTCAGAAATAACAGACAAGACATTTCAGGCCTTTCATGCCACTTTGCCTCTACTAACCATCACATTGAGTGGGATAAGAGCCTTATGCCATACATAGAAGATAACTACCATTCAAGAACCTTTAAAGAAGCAGCTACAGTCGTCCGTAAAACTGAAAACCTAAACAAGAATCAAGGTCTAATTTTACCAGAAATTTGGAAAACTTTTATCAGATCATTAAATATCAAAGAAATGAACTTTCATAACAATTACGTCATGAGTCATCACGAATAAATCATGTTAACGAGACACGCACATTGTCACGCACAATACCAATTTTTGTATGATTCAGAACCATCGGTTATAACCTAGTCTGTAACCTTCATTTTGTGCTTACTGATTTGTATTCCCTGAGGATGCCAATAGAAACAGATTGGCGAAACATGTAGGAGGATAAAAATAAAGCTACTTGATAAAGATTTTATAAAAAAGTGTAATAGTCTTATGAATAATTGTCAAGAAAAAATTCAACATAAGAAAGAAAATCTCATATCCAAAATTTCATAGACTAAAAGATCCACAAAACTAATGGACATATCGAATTTCTCCACAGTGAACATTAACAGCCAACCAGAAGCAAGAAGCAACAGGAGCCACCAATCGCCGGCAGGTAACAGTAACATAGTCAACCTATCCAACCACGCCTTAAACAAAGATGAACTCTCGCTACTCAGCAAAGGTCTAAATTTTGCCATTGCACCCAGATCGATGAACAAACTGGATTTTATTTGTAATAATGAAAGAGTCTTAAGATTCATCTCAAATAACATAGCAGACAAAATATATTTAGAAACCGCCAACATTTTAAATATAAATCATAAGAAAACAATAACAAGTAACTTAATGAAACATGAATTAATGATGGTGAAATCATTAAAATCAAATCCCAACATCGTAATAATAAGAGACAATAAATGAAGTGCCACCGTTATTCTAAACAGAACCGCTTATTTAAAAAAATATGAATCTGCTAGTCTTGGACAATAGCACATACCAACGTGTTAACTACGACCCAACCAATACAATAAAAAAGAAAACAGAGAAACTACTTAAATCTATTACTACATGGCCTGAAGATACAGTCAAAAACTACTTCTGCACTATGCTTGTTCCCCAAGAATTTACGGTCTACCAAATATACACAAACAAAATACACCAGTCCAGCCGATAGTTGAAGCTTTGGATAGATAGCATGAAATATCACCTAGCCAAGAAATTAGCGGCAACACTCAAGGAGTTGGTAGGTCATTCCCCCTCCTATATCAGAAACACACAACACTTAATAAACATAATCAAAGACATTACATTAGAAAAAGATGATTTATTAGTCAGTTTTGACATCTCTGCTCTCTTTACGAATGTCCCAATCAATGACACAATCCTTCTTTTACAGAACTTATTCCCTCCAGATATCACGGCGCTCTTTACATATGTATTACGTTCTGGTTATTTTGTATGGCAAAACGCTTTCTGCCTACAAAAAGAAGGCACAGCCATGGGCTCCCCATTATCCACCCCCCCCACTATTGCTAACTTTTATATGGAACATTTTGAGCAACATGTTCTAGATTCCTCTCCTTTAAAACCCAAAGTCTGGCTTAGATACATTGACGATGTTTTGCGATCTGGTTCTATGGCCGCCAGACACTAGTCATTTTCCTTAACCACCTAAACAAACAACACAAACACATACAGTTCACAATTGAGATTGAAAAACAGAACACACTTCCATTTCTAGATATACATGTCACACGTATTCCTTCTGGCAGCCTTTCCTTCACTGTTTACTGGAAACTGACACATACTGATATATACACATAAACTTCTACCAACCACCCAACACAAAAACTCATCATCTCATCTTCCTATTTCCCTCTTTTACCTTGCAGTGTCGAGGGTTTATTGATCATTGGACCCCAAACCGTTCACAGGATAAGGTGGTCAGCCCTATGCCGTGACGTATCCTATGTCCGTAGTGTTGAGCTCTCAAGGCCGGTTTGCCTGCTTTGTGAGATGAAAAACCCCAGGATAAACTGGGGAAAAAACCCTACTGTCCAATCCCAAGACCGGCTTAACTTGGCTATGGCTGGGGAAGATCCTTCAGCTCTTCACGTCACTGACGGGAATCGAACCTAGGATACTCCTTCCCCAGGCATATGGTTGCGAAGTGCACAGCCACTAGGCTAACCGTGCAGACATATCTTTTCACTATCATTTCTTCAAATCATGCCACCACAGTTTCTGCATTATGATACGTTGAATTATCATGTTGATATTTAATTGTGTGGTTTCCATAGAACCACAGTAGCAGAGATAACAATTATCTAGAATATCAGAATTATGTTCAATGTTCATTTTTATTGGTATTGTGATGGGGGGGGGGGCTAGTCCAATTCAGGAGGAGCATAGCTCTATAACGCTATCCATAGCAGTGGAGGAACACAAAATCCTTAAAACACCCTGCTATCCATTTCATCATAAGTTCAAATCATTCTAGTAAATAATTTTGGCCATTAATGGGCTCGTGATGCACAGTATAGTCTCCCCCCCCCTGCAGTCCACTCTACCTGTCCACGATGTAGCCTTTTGAAGTATCTTTCTAGATCCTAACTAGATCTTCAGATGGTGGGTGAAATACTACTACCTTACTTACTGGAGGCAGTGGCTTCTGCAATGTTTCATCTTCAGAGTGGGGTCTCTAGTTTCTTCCCCCTGTTCACATTATACAATTTGGGTGATGGCCTTGCTGGACATGGTCAACATGCTTTTATTAATGAACTAGGGAACTAATACCTCCTCTAATTGAGGGCACAGCAGTAAATAAGTTTCTCAGTCTTTAAACTATCATTTGAATAAGAATCTGCTTGCTAACATGAAAATTTGTAATTAATTAAACCAGTAAAGCGGTATTCATGTAATAATGAAAATGTTTTCTCTTTTTTTAATAAAAAACCTGAAATTTCTCTTTCAGATTCATGTGTTCATAGATTATACTTAAAAATAAATTAAATAAAAATAACAAGAAATATGTTTTGAAAAGCAAAAGAAATGTTTCCTATTATGTAGCAATGTCTTAGTCCTGTTTGATGCACAAAACCAGAACTCCCCCCACTATACAGCTTACGATTGCTAAATAATTTTATCTTTGCTACTTTATTTAATTATATATTTTGAACATATTATTCATTATTAATATTCTCAGATTGGTTTCAAATTTGCATATTGTCTTAAACCTTTTTAGGTGTCATTAATACTCTAAAAAACAGGGCTTTGAAGATCTGCTCCAATGAACATGTGCTGAAAGACGAATTTAAAGTTATCAGCAATACTTTTCTAAAAAATGGTTACAGCCAAAACACTATTAACAAAATTCTCTACAAGACCTCAATAAAAAACAAAGATAAACCAGACTACAATAACACTATAACCATTCCTTACATTAAAGGGATATCAGATAAAATAAACAAAATACTACAAAAATACAACCTCAAAGCCACTTTTAAACCTCCTGGAAAATTAAAACGCTTACTCAACTCATCCAAAGACCCGTTCCCTCCACTGGCCCACCCTGGAGTATACTGTATTTATTGCACCTGTAATATACAATATATAGCGGAAACAGGATGCACAATTCCTGAAGCTGGTCTTTCTGATCATGCCTTGAACACTTTACACAGAATTGACTGGAAAAGCACCAGTTGTTTACATCACACCAAAACATGGTATGAACGCAAATTTAAGGAAGCCTGTGAGATTCTTATCAACCACCCCAATCTGAACAATAATGATGGTCTAAAAATCCCAAGCATATGGAAGGCACATATTCTACCCACATTCTGTGGGTAGAATATGTGCTAGAACTAAAATAAGAGTTAACTATAAATAGATAATCTAGAATCCTAAATCTAAAATAACAATTGTAATGTTAAAAATAGGACATTATTGTTACTGAAAAAAGACTATCTATAAGAGAGAATGTTTTTCTCATGTTATCTTAAATAGAATTTAGTTTTCATAATGAATGTTTATTTTCTTGATCATCTAACTAGAGTAATTATTTGGACAATGGATCAAGTGTTAACTAATAAATATTTATTAGACATATCAGGCCTGTCATCTCGATTTTCTATAACTAACTATGTCATTGAGTGGGATAAAAGTTGTTCCCCTTACATAGAAGAAGACTACCACTCCCGAATGTTTAAAGAAGCAGCTACAGTCGCTCGCTCTATTGATAACCTTAACAGGAACCAGGAACTCCCAGAGATATGGAAAAACTCTAATTAGACCTCTTAACACACAGGAAATGAACTTCAATGCAAACTACAGAACGTTCCTTAGCAACAACTAGTTAATCATGTACACGCGATACGTGTATCACTCACGTTCAATGCTATTTTAGTTTGTAAATATAAATGTTAGAATTTTACAGGTATTCATATTTGTGTAATGTTTTTTAACCTAAGTGCTTGTACCCTGAAGATGCCAACAGCTAACGTTTGGTGAAACTAGTAGGTTTAATAAATATTTATTAGTTAACACTTGATCCATTGTCCAAATAATTACTCTAGAATTTAGCTTTGATGTAGTTTCTAAATAATTAATTAAATTGTAATTTTTTTTTTTTTCACTAGAGGTCATGCCAGTAGAATAACCGGTGATCAAATCATTGTTTCTTTAGCTTACTGTGTAATTTAACTCAGCTTGTCCTTGTATATTTGTATATACTCCAGATGATGATCTTAATATGAAGATCAAAACGTCGGGAAATTAAGAGGTATTTATAACATGGGTGTAAAGTCCATAATTTCTAAAATGAATGCTGATCACCGTGCAACGCTAAAAGAAAAAAATATTAGTCAGCTTTCAAATGGACTACTATATTTTTTTATTTATAAAAAACAAACACACACTGGAAGATACTTGCATCAACAGTCAGATTATCACCTGCCCCAAAATATAGTATCGTTAAAATACTGACATACTGGGCTGGGGAGATTTATTCCAATTTATTCTGGAATTTGCCAGAGAAGTCAATTATCTATGCTAGAGCACAGAAAGAAAAGATTAACTAAACAAGATTTCTTTGCCAGGATGGCTGGAAAAAGACTCAGAGGAAGATCAAGATGCAGGTGGACTGATACAGTAAAAAGTGCCTTAGAAGACAGAAATATAAGATCTGATAATATTGTAATGTTGACAGATAATAGGCTAATCTGGAGGATAATCTGATAGGAAGTCTGCAATCATGTAACTTTTCTATAAATTATCTACACGCAAACACAAGGAAAAGTATTATTTATTAAATATACTGTCAAATATTTCGGTTTGAAACTAACAAACTATCATCAGTGGCCTGAACAACATTTTTTTACAAGGTAGAATGCAAGCAATTTATTATTCAAAATAGTACGAGCCAAGTGATGTTAAATCGCTAATAGCGTTATGCTCCACTGAAGAAAAGGTTAATCATAAAAGTGATTATAAAATAATTATACAATTTATATTATCATCAAAAAAAAAAAAATTATTTATAATAGCATACTAAACAGATCATTAGACAGATGTCATATCCAGTGGATTCTTAGGATCTTCTATCTTTGTATATATCATTATTGGCCTTAATTTTAATAATAATAATAATAATAATAATAATAATAATAATAATAATGTGTTATTCAGATCAAACTTTCCCATATTTTTGACAAGGATAGGCAGTCATTCTGATTCAAGTTAGAGTGGTGAAGCATGGCCTCAGCACTCTGTTTGAATAGGTGTTCGAATTTATATTGACATCTGTGTAGAAGATGAATTATAGACCACAGAATGTTGGGGTCTGTCTGTAATCCGTGTGGTGCCAATCCAGACATATCGGATTTGTTGTGAAGAATAAGAATATAAGATAGATTGAGCATCCGGTTTGTCCAAATTAGGAAAGCTGACAGTCACATGGAACCTGATATACACCAGGAAGAGACATAGTTGAGAGTTTATCTTTAGACAATGGAAAATACGTGCATTGTTTATTAATGGGAATATAAGTAACTACTAAATCATATTTCCTCAGAATTCTTGAAATAGGCTCTGAAATGCTGGAGATGTATGAGATTAGAACTCGATGTATTGATTCTTTGTTATTTTGGTTGGGTGTGTAGGAGTAAAGAAGACATTGTGTAGTTCTTTTGGAGAAGCCATTTAGTTTCATATACTGTTTGATAGTAGAGGGTTGTTCCTGTAACTGATGGGGAGTTGAACAATTAGTTCTAGCCAATCGAATTGTTGATATAAATTCGAATGCCTATTCAAAGAGTGCACCTTCGCCTTACTTCACCAGCCTAACTTGTATTGGATTGACTGACTATCCTTCTCAAAAATATGGGAACGTTTGATCCGAATAACACATTATTTTATTTTTTAATTAAGGCCAACAATGATATTTACAAAGATAGAAGCATCCACTGGATACAACACCTATTTAATATATCTGTTTAGTATGATATTATAAATTAATTTTTTTTTCTTGGATGATAATATAAATTATATAATTATTTTATAATCACTTTTACGATTAACCTTTTCACAAGTTTCGGTGAAGATAACGCAATCAGCAATTTAACATCACGTGGCTCATATTGTTTTGAATAATTCAATTTTCGCATTCTACCTTGTAAAAAAATGTTACTTTTTAACAAGACCATATTTGTTCCGGCAACTGCTGATAGTTTGTTAGTTTCAAACTGAAATATTTGGAAGTATATTTAATAAATAATATTGTAGGAGTAGGAGTAAAGAAGACATTGTGTAACTTTTCATGTAGTACTATCATAAGATCCTGTACACCACCTGAGAGTATTTTAGGAATTTGATGATGACGAGATATATTGCTATTTGAATATAAATTAAAGATGCCAAGAAATTCTATTCTTGGTTTAATCCTTTATCCAAGTGTAAGCAAACAAAGTTTGCACATGAAGTAACTTCACGACTGGGCAACTCGTATATAGAGGCTAATGACTTCAGATCTCTTGCCTTAGTAGCCCATAATGCAAAGCACATATCCTTACAGATATCTATAATGCTATGCATTATGGGAAGGGTACTACTTCATGTGCAAACTTTGCTTACACTTGGATAAAGGATTAAACCAATCACATAACTTCTTGGCATCTTTAATTTGTAATATAACAACTGGAAAAACTTTCAACATATCTCTTATCCAGAGTATTTTAGTAATAAGGTGTGATACCTTTTGGCTACTTGTATATGGAAATATGACTTCTGTATTACTTCAACGTTGGTATCACTTGTAGGTCTTGCTCCCACTCATGAGATCTCAATAAAAGTTCTGGCTCCCATGAGCTGAAGTGGTTGCTTTTCCTGAGATATGAGTGGCTCTGCTCAGTGGTGGGGTACCAAAGCCTGCCACTGGGCAGAGCCACAGCTGAGGGTTCTTCTCAGTGGTAGGGTGAGCCTGTCACTGAGTGGAACTACTGCTGAGTTAAATGATACTTTTGGTCACCCATTGTTTGGTAATCCGAGGGACTGCATGAGTTTTCGTAGAGGTATTCCTGCACTTAAACATACATCAATAAAGGTCGAAAAAGGTAGACCCGTCTCATAATGCATAGCATTATACATATCTGTAAGGATATGTGCTTTGCATTATGGGATTCTAAGGCAAATGATGTAAAGTCATTAGCCTCTATATATGAGTTGCCCATTTGTGAAGTTACTTCACGTGCAAACTCTGTTTGCTTACACTTGGATAAAGGATTAAACCAAGAATATAATTTTTTGGCATCTTTATTTTATGCAATTTGAATAAGACCTCTCGCATATAGTGGATCTGTTGACATCACAGAAGCTTGGTATCAATAACAGTAACAAAAAAATAAAATCTTCACTTTTTAAATTCTACAAACTAGCAACTCCTATCACTTTCCTTAAGGACATACTTCATCTTATGACACATATAAAGCACCCTGAGACTACTATCCAGCTTAGCTTATCATGGACAAACAACAAGAACAGTTAGCATCTAACTTGAAGACTATATAAAATGCATATACTACCATCATTATTATTATTATTATGCGACACCTCCAGGGAGCCCATAGACTCATTGAGGAAGAGTGTGCAACAGCATTCAACGAATTAACCCCTTCCAACTACTAACCGCTCTCAAACTTGCTTAACTTTTTTGCATGAGCCATTAGTAGCAGAGGCTCTACCAATCAATCAACCTTTTATAATGCAAGTCACAACTACCATGCCACACATCCAACTCCTCTTCATACAGGACTGAAGTGAAGAAAAACATGATATTCCAAACTTGAGAATATTTTTGGAAATGGCATGATTAATGGAACACTCCACAAGCCTCAACAAATAGGATTGAATTAATTTATCAAATATTTGGGAGTTATTTTAAGACCGTATTCAGTCCAATGGCTGCAGACACTAAACACAATGACTGGATGTCAGTTTTTTGTCCATTACAATTTTAGACTATTTATATAGGAAGCAATTTAAAATTGTATTCAGGTGACTTATGATGGCTGTTTTTGTGCTCTGTGTATGCCCAAGTCAAATCCAGATATAAGTAAATTTTCAATGGGAGTACATTTAGAGCAATATCGTCATGTGACTAAATTATCATAATCATTTTGTTCTTAACAAGAATGAAAGATAGCACAGAAAGATAGTGTATACATGTTTCTGAAGTCAGAAAGAATGTGTATAGAACATAATAGGAACCCAGAAAAGAATGGCTTAAGGAATGGTAAGAGAAAGGTCTGTTTATTATTAAACTGTCAAAACTGAATAAATTTAACTGGCCTCAATAAGCTTCATGAACAATTCCATCTGAGAATATCATGTATACTCTAGAAAACCATCAGAAAAATATTATATGCAGTTTTCTAATAGATTTTTGTACCAGTTCTAACTGGTCATTTCATTATTTTTTTTTACACAATGTCACAATTGTCTCCTTATCAATAATATTGGGAGAAAATTTTAAATGAAAAACTCTGGCTGTAATATGAAAAGGTAGAGCATGCAGTCTATAACTAAGGTGAATTAGATTAGTTTATGAGTTTTTGGAAAAACATTTCACATATGCTATATCATCATAATCAAATTCCTGATAATTACCCTCAAGGGTGTACAGGATATGATAGTACTACATGAAAAATTACATCATTACTAACTCCCTACCTACAATTTTCCTCGAAATCAGTCTATTATCTGTCAAGACTCCAACATTATCAGTCTTATATTTCTATCTTCTAAGGCACTTTTTACTGTACCAATTCACCTATGTCTTGGTCTTCCTCTGGGTCGTTTTCCTGCCAAACTGGCAGAGAACACTTGTTTGGCTAATATTTCCTTGCCAATTCTGTTTAACTGACCATACCACCTGAGATTAGCTCAGCTAATGCATTCCTGGATGCTGACAATGTCAAGTTCTTTCCTAATATACTCGTTTTTAATATGATATTGCCATTGATGCCATCTGTTCCCACATCTAACCTTTCTCAGGACTCTAATATCTGTGGTCTCTAGTCTTCGGTGAAGTGTTTTACTTCTAACCCAGCTCTCAGATCCATAAGTTAAAACTGGTTTGAGCACTGTCTTGTATAGAGCTAATTTAGGTGTTCCGATTAATTTCTCTCTAATTCCATATGAATTTATTCAACTGACTTCCTACCATATCAGCTTTGTTGATTCTGTTGTCTATCTCCATATTTAATTTACCATCTTCACTAAAAATTGTGACTAAGTAGCTGACATGTTTTACTTGTTCCACAGGTTCCCTGTTCACAACACAGTTGACATTTTCAACAATTCTACCTATTTTCATTGTCTTTGTCTTTTTAATGCTGAACTTCATAGCATATCTATTACAACAGTTATTCAGTTTAGTCAGGGAATCTTGCAGACTTGTAGCGGATTTATTAGAAGTATAACATCATCCGCATAAAGCATAGACCTGAGATTAACATCTCAAATTTTGATATCAGGTTTAATACCACTTTCCTTCATAATGTGATCCATATAGATAATGAATAACAGAGGGAATAATGTACATCCTTGTCTGACACAAGATTTAACATTAAACCACCTTCCTGTACTTAATAAAACTCTAACTGCTGACTTACAACTCAAATAAAGACTAAGCATTCCTTGATATAATGCCACATTAAGACCATATAACTGTAGTGTTTCGAATAGCTTCTCTCTTGGACCTTGTCATATGCCTTTTTCAGATCTACAAAACTTAAATACAGATCTTTGTTATATTCCCTTGATTTCTCAACTATCTGTCGTAAAGTGAAAATCTGATCCTGACAGCTTGGCCTGAATCCAGCTTGTTCTTCACCAAGCTTCTCTTCCACAATCCTCAACCATTTCTCAAGTATACTTGCATATATATTACTAGGAACATTCAGTAGTACCTCTGTAATTCTTACATTCAGTTTTATTTCCCTTTTTATATATGGGTATTATGAGAGCTCTAACCAATCATCTGGAATTCATACTCTGTCCAGGCCTTCTGAACTATATAGTGCAGCCATTAAAAGACTTTTATACCTCCATACTTGAGCATTTCTGGTCAAATATCATCTATTCCTGCTGCCTTTCCACATTTCAGGCTTTTGATAACTTTTTCTACTTCAATTATGGATATGTATTCCTGATTGCATGCCTGGTCAGTGTTTTTTTTACCACTGTGCTATCATCACTGCTTATTCCATTTAGCAATTTTTCAAAGTAATTACCCCATACTTCAAGAATATCTTTTTCTCTTGTTATCATGTCACTTTTATCATCTATAATTCCTTTACAGCACACTTTCCTCCAGAATATCTTGCGTTCTTGATATTTATTTTCTATGTTCTTACCAAAGTCCTCCCATGACTTTTGTTTAGCTAGTTTTACACAGTGTTTAGCTTTGTTACATTTGTCTCTGTATTCTCTAAGAGCACAAGCTGACTTATTTGCCAGGACCTTTTGATATGCTTTATTCTTTTCTTTCAATGTCTCTTTAACTTCCTGTGTCCACCATAGAGATCTGATTTTTCTATTCTTAAAGACAACCTCACCACATGCCTCTCTGGCTTAATCAATCAGTGTTTTCTTAAGGGCTTGTCACTGAATTTCTAAGGTTTCGTGTTGTTCTCAAACTCTTTTATATTTTCTTCAATCATGTTGGTGTATTTTAGTCTACAGTTCACATCTGAGAACTGCTCAACTTTTATTCACTTTAAAACTTTCTTACATGTTATTCTTTTCAATAGCACTAAAAATGTGCTAAAATGAATTTTAGCACATTTTATGTTAGAACATTGTGTTAGGAATAACAACTCCATGTCCTGAGAAAAAATCCAACAGGTATTTGCCATTATTATTAGCTTTGCGATTTTCTCCAAATTTTCCCAATATAATTTTGTATATCTGACAATCATTTCCTACTCTACTATTTAGATCCTCAACAAGGACCAACTTTTCCTTTTTCATTGTGTCAGTTGCTTTCTCTAAAGCCTCAAAAAATTCTTCCACTTCTACCTTAGTAAAACCTTCTGTGGGACCATAGGCACAAATAAGTCTCATTGTCCAGTTCCTCATTCTCATATTTGCCCACATCAATCTACTTGAGACAGCCTGCCATTCAAGAAGATTAGCTTCGTATTTTGTGTTGAATACTATGGCTATTCCTTCTTTTCCTTGATTGTCATTGCCTGAATATAAAATTTTGTATTTATTGCTCAGAAAGATCTCAACCAAGTTTTGCCTTTTTTTGTTTCAGTCACCCCTATTATGTCGATCTGGTACTTACCCTCAGCTAGCTTCACTTCTTTGCCATTCAGGCTTCTTATGTTGATAGTAGCGATCATGAACTCTGGTGATGCCAAGTTGGGGAGGGTTTTAAGATTTTTCCAGTAACTGACTTTTCGCTGTTTGTCCTGGTTCCCTGACGAAAACAACGGGGGCCTTGTTTAACCGTGTGATGCCCCAGCCGGCATGAAATTCTGTCATGCTGTACCATCATTTTTTATTTTGTACAATTTTGTACAATAAAAATACAATTTAATTGGCTAACCCCAAATTGCCAGCCCATCTTTGTTCGTTCAGTATCCAGGTGGATACCTAACAGGGTGCACCATGAGAAGGTGATGACTGGACATTAGGTCGGAAACCCTGATCGGTTGTCCGCATTCTTTTAAAGGCTATGTGGAGGTCTCCTCTCAGTTATATAGCTTTGATCCTTAAGCATCCCCCAATGGGAGTAGATTTAGAGAAATATCGTCATGTGTCTAAATTATCATAATCATTTTGTTCTTAACAAGAATGAAAGATAGCACAGAAAGATACTGTATATATGTTTCTGAAGTCAGAAAGGATGTGTATAGAACATAATGGGATCCTAGAAAAGAATGGCTTATGGAATGGTGGGGGATATGTGCTATCTAAGATCATATATTATTAATGGTAGTCTTCACCTATTCCTTTTACCAGAAAATAAAGCTTTCAAACTCTGCTCAAAAGTATTTTACATTACTTAGTTACAGAAACAAAACAGAGATTTTGAAGTCAGGAGAGAAATGTTTAATATAAGAATATATACGCACGGTGCACGAAATGGTGGTAGTCCTGAAACCATCTGGTATATTATGCATCCCAGTGCCCACAAATCAGAACTGAAAAAAAAAAAAAGAAAATAAATAAAGTAAAATAAAAAAAAAAAAAAAAAAAAAATATATATATATATATACACACACACACACAATCTTATAAACAATCTTTTTAATAAATATGTATTTATTAACATTCCAATTTTAGATGGTAATTTTAATTTTATTTTAACAAGGAAATGATCACTATTTATTTCATATCCTCTGTATAATCTAACGTCTACAGAAAACTTTGATGACTTTTCATTTAAGATAAGTAATCGAATATTGGTTACCATCGTTTTGCTGCCCAAGAATATTTTTGAATTTTTTATGTTTATAGAAAGAATTCATTAATTTAAGGTTATTATATACTACAAAGTCAATCAGTTTTTTCACTACTTGTATTTAGAATATGTTCTTCATGTAATCAAAAATAATTATTAATTTTAACGAATTTTGATTATTATTAATTATTAACAAGAACAGAAAGAAAATTTAAATCATTATTTTATAAAACTTGATTATTAAATAATAGAAGTATACAATGGCTACATGAACAAAGAATTAACCAACATTTAGACAAAATAAAATGAAGTGAAGAAACAGAAATAGAATGGCCTAATATAAAAATGATACTAAATACACAGCAACAAAATATAAGCTTAGGCAGGACCAAAAAATTCAATAGAAAGAAAGAAAAAAATAGATATGGGCCGATACAATGAAAACATAAAAAGAAGCATATCATAAATGGTTAAACAGTAAAAGATAAAAAGATGAAATAGAATATAAAAGAATAACAGCCATAGCTAAAAGAGAAGTCAGAAAAAGACAGAGAATCATGGAACAAATTTGTTTCTAATTTAGAACATGACTTACATAGAATAACACCCAATGTATATAAGATTTTGAAATATTTAAGTACAGGTACTAAGCAAGCGTAAAATTAAACACCAAACTGAAATTAGAGGAATTTCTAAATTTCTATACAGAATTGTGGGCAGATAAATCTTTTAAAAAAATATAACTGGCAAACATTTAATGAAAATGAAATGAAAATAAGTAAAGAAAAATTAGAAATAAGCTTGAAAGAAACAAGAAATGGAAAATCACCTGAAGAAGACAAGTTGGATTCAGAATTATATAAATATACAGAATAAGGTTTAAAGAAAGTCTCTTATTATTCTTAAATAAAATCTATTCAACAATAACCCACAACCAATAGAATGAAAAAAAGCAATAGTGATACATATTTTAAAAAAGGTAATAGAGATTACCCTAAAAACTATAGAGGTAAAAGTATTCTAAATTTCCTGTTATAAAATATATAGCAAAATTTTAAATAATAATAATAAAAAACAGCTAAAGCCTTTTTATTTCTGTATAGGGAGTAGTAGGTGAGGCCGTATTAGCCATATCTAACTTTTGGAGACCGATTGGGTAGTTCAATCTCCACTAGTACCCAATCAGAGATAGCTGGCCCAAGGCTATCACTAATTAAGCAGCACACATTGAAGAGATGGCTCGACAAGTGCCATCTCGTGATCCCTAACAATATTTAATGTCTGAAATAGTGTGGATTCTATGGTCGATTTTCTTCCGTTTACGGGATGAAAAACCCATTAACTTAGCGACCGGTCGAAAAAAGGCTTAGAAAAATTTCCTCTACTCGCCGACTAGATTTGAAAGCAAATCTTCCTTCTTGCAGCCAAGCACCATGGTGTGCAAGTGCCACATCCACTGAGATACACAGGCTACTTTTAAATAACAAACTAATCAAATATTCTAAAGGCTTTATGTTAGACGTACAGCAAAGGTCACACTGCTCCATAGCAAAGATTACAGCAGTACAAAAGGTATTAATAAATAGTGAAAGATAAATTATTAAATGATAAGCATATACAAAAATTAAGTTAAGCAATGTAGCACCTACATATAAATAAAATTTATAATCAAATGTGTTTGTATAAATTGATTCTTCATAAAAAGTTAAGAGTCATGCAATGTATTTAAGTCTGATAACATCTTGAGTGTATATGGCTCAGTTAAATAGGTAAAAATTTTATTCTTCTCTTGTGTGAAGTGCTGGCACTCCCAGAATATCACAAATGGTAAGATGCATGTTGCATTTTTCACACACAGCTGGGTCATCGACACTCATTAAATAAGAATGTATAAGACGACTGTGATCAATGCATAGCCTAGGAAGTAAAACGTCTTCTATTCTCTGTTATGTTGATTAGACTGACAATGCTTAATTTCACACTTAATATCTTGTAATTTGTTTGTCAGTGCTTCTTGTCATGATGACTGTGATTGGACAATTAGCTTTGATCATATGAACTGTCTGTATATGGTACTTCAAACACTATGTCGAAAAAGCATGAGCTGATCTAGCACCGGTATCTGCATTCTCATTTCCCTTAATTCCAATGTGGCTGGAATTAAGGGAAATGAGATCCAGCACAACAGAACATCAAAATTAAGGGTTTTCATTTCATTAAACAGGTGCAACATCTCATACAGCACTAGATGGATATAATCACTTGTGGATTATACGTAAGAGAGAAGATAGCCTGTAAAGAGCTCAGAGAGTCATATAAATTACACACTTTTGGTAGCGTTTTTTTTTTTTTTTTTTTTTTTAATATGCACAAGTGTAAGCTGAATGGCATGTAACTTTACTATACAATTACAGCAATTAGGAGGAATCTGGTTGGAGATAGTAATGTCAGAAAATACAGCAACACAGCCAACAGAGATCTCTGATCTTGAACCATCAAGTACGAGGGTGGTCTGAAAAGTTCTCGACCTTCACCATAGATGGCAACACTATCGACAAGATTTTTTTCCCTAAGTTGGTACATCTGTCGTAAGCATCCATGTGAAATTGCAAGTTATTCTATCAAGTAGTTTGTTTTATACAGCTGGCTGAAGCAAAAGTGTCTGTATCCCTTGAAATGGATAAAATTGAGTATCTTGCAGTTATAAAATTCTTTGTAAAAGAAGGTTTAGCACCAAAAGAAATTCATTCAAAGTTCATAAAAGTTTATGGGCACTCTTCTTCATTTTTGACAATTAAGAAATGGGCTGCCAAGATTAAACGTGGCCGTACCAGCCTTGAAGATGATCCACGTGAAGGACATTCAAAAAGTGTAATACCACCAGAAATCATTGTTCATGTGCACAATATGGTATTGAATGACTGGTGAGTCAAAATTGGGTGAAATTACTGAGACTGTAGGCATTTCAATAAAACGTGTAGGATATATTTTGCATGAGGAATTGCATATGAAAAAGCTTTGCGCAAGATAGGTGCTGCGCTTGCTCATAGCAGATCAAAAATGCACTCGCATGAAAATCTCTGAACAGTGCTTGGAACATTTTAACAAGAATAAAACTGATTTTGTGCATCGATTTACTACTATGGATGAGACTTTGATTCACCATTACACATCAGAATCCAAACAGCAGTCAAAACAGTGGACAGAAGCCAGTTGTTCAGCACCAAAGAAGCCAAAGTCGGTTCCATCAGCAGGAAAGGTCATGGCATCAGTCTTTTAGGATGCTAAAGGCATTTTGTTTATTAATTATCTTGAAAAGGGTAAAACAATAACTGGAATATGTTATTCCGATCTTTTAACTAGATTAGACGAAAATATCCGTGAGAAAAGACCCGGTTTGAGGAAGAAAAAAAATCAACTTTTATCAGGACAATGCACCTGCCCACAAAGGTGTTTTAGCAATGGGAAAATTAAGGGATCTGCACTATGAATTGTTGGAACATCCACCCTACTCCCCAGATTTGGCTACCTCTGACTTCTATGTCTTCCTCAAACTAAAACTCTTCCTTGCTGGTCAGCGTATTTTTTTTTTTTTCGAATCAAGAGGTGATTGCAGCTGTGGAGGGGTATTTTGCAGATCTTACTGAGAACCACTACAGGGATGGGATAATGGCACTGGAGCATCGCTGAATAAATGTGTCAGTCTTAAGGGAAATTATGTTGAAAAATAAAAATAATTTTGAAATTATATATTCATTTTTTCATTGTTAAGCAGAGAACTTTTCAGACCACCCTCATATAGATGGGGAAGAAATCGCAGTGGGCTGCTCTGTGTGCATTAAATAATTGCAGGTAGACAGAAGATGAGTAATTAGACTTCAGTAGTTGACAAAGTGATAGGTTGCAAGATAGAATTCAAACCAGCCATGGAGGGATGCTGTTATGTTTGGTGTGGGCAATATTGTTAACATTCATGCCAACAGCTTGCATAGTCTCTTTAACATGCATACCAAAAGCATGTATGGCAGTCTGATGTCCATGATATTGAGCTTCCCAATGCACAGAAAACGGTCTAGTTAATTAGGATGATCTGGAAGAGACATCATCTTTAGGGCAAAATTAAAAGGCAACTGTTTCCTTCTAAATGAAAGAGTCAGTTCATTTAGTTCATTTGATTCAACATAAAGACTTTGAGTGGGCAATGTGTGAGTCACCAGTATACTATCTGCATACCCTATGGGATCCAACCATTGCAGATTATTCAGTGTAGCAGAACCATATACCTGAGACCCATAATCCAGCAAAGATGAAGCAATGAAGATTGATCTGCACCCCATTTAGTAGAAGATAGAGTTTGAAGGAGATTAAATGATTTCTTGCACTTTGTGTTAGTAATAAGTTAGGAACATTGTGTTAATAATAACCAGTCCATTTCATAAGCAGAAATCCAACGGGTTGCCATTATTATTAGCTTTGATCTCTTCTTCAAATTTTCCCAAAATATTTTTGTATATCTGACAAATCATTTCCTACTCTGTTATTTAAATTCCTAACAAGGACCAAGTTTTCCTTTTTCATTGTCAGTTGCTTTCTCTAAAGCCTCAAAAAATTCCTGCAATTCTACCTTAGTAGAACATTCTGTGGGCCCATAGGCCCAAATAAGTCTAATTGTCCGGTTCCCCATTATGATATTTGCTCACATTACTCTACTTGATATTGCCTGCCATTCAAGAAATTAGTCTGGTATTTATTGGTAGGAAATATTTTCTTATGGAATATTTTCCATAAGAAATGTATCTATAGTATTGAATACTATAGTTTCTCCTTTTCCCTGATTGTTATGTGTTTCAGGATTTGTTACAGTAGCTGATTTTTTACTGTTTGCCCTGGTTCTCTGGTGAAAACAACAGAGGACTTGTTTAGTAGGGCGATGCCCCAGCCAGCATGAAATTCTGTCATGTTGTACCATCATTTTACATTGTGGTTTAAGCCAATAAGAATATAATTTGGTTGGCTAAATCCCAAATTGTCAGCCCATCCTTGTTCATATCTAGGTAGGTACCTAAGGGTGCACCACGAGAAGTTGAGGATTGGACATTAGGTCAAAAGCCCTGGTCGGTTCTCTGCATTCCTTTAAAGGCTATGTGGAGGTCTCCTCTCAGTTATACAGCTTTGACCCTTAAGCACCCCAACTTGACAAGAGGTTAAGAAAAATTTTGCAAGAGAAACTCGGGGAAGAACAAGCTGAGGATCAGGCCAAACAGAAGTTGTCAAGATCAGATTTTTACTTTAGAGACAAAACAGTTGAGAAATTATGAGAAAATAAAAAAGATCTGAATTAAGTTTGTAGATCTGGGGAAGGAGCATAATTGAGGTGCCAAGGGAAAAGCTACATCAGAAGCCAATTCTGATGTACTCCTTAAAAAAAAAGCAGACAGAAATGAAGGAAGAATGAGAAAGTAGTTTTATGTAAAATCAGGTATGTACACCATTTCTACTGTTATTCATCATCTATATGGATCATATTCTGAAGGGAAGTAGCATTTATATTGATATCAAAACTGGAGATATTTAACCCTGGCACTTGACTTGATGCAGATGATGCTACACTCCTAAACAAATCAAGTAGGACTCTTTAACAGTTGTTAAAGAATAAAAACCAAAGATATGAGAGTTCTGAGAAAATTAGTGGAGTGAATAGATGGAATCAGTGATAGAATCATATTAAAAATAAAGTCATCAGAAAAGAATCTGGTAATTTATTGCAAGGTTTCTTAGTATCTTCTATATAATGGAAAAATAGTGTTTGATGCTAGAATACCAGGAAAAAAAAACACCAACAAATCCAAAGGAAGACCAACATTATGGAATGATCAGGAAGCAGAAATGACTGAAATGTAAACTGTAACAATATTGGAGAACTCCACCTACAATATATGATGGGTGGATTGAGTAGTTCATCGATACTGTTGCTGGTCCCAAATCCGGATAAAGGAAGAGGGTTTGACAATGGGTTAACAACCAATTCCTAGAAAAAATATTTTGTTGAGGAAAGCTAAACAATATGAAACTGGATTGACTCCATGGAAACGATGTATGCAAAGGAAAAGGTTAACGAGAAATATTATGAAATTCGGAACATGGAATGTCAGGACATTATTACAGGCTGGTAAAATGAAAAATGTAGCAGAAGAATGAGTATGGATATCACAGCCTTACAGGAAATAAGATGAATAGAACAAAGAGTAATAAGTTATAAGTGGTCCTATAAAACAAGGAGAACATGGAGTTCGTTTTATTATAACAAAAAAGGTCTACAAATCAATATTAGGATTTACACCAATAAATGAGAGAATATATGTAAAATACGTATTAAAGGTAAATTTTATAACATTACATTTATAAATATTTATGCTCCAATTGAGAATGCTGATGAAAATGTTATCGAACAATTTTATGATGATTTACAAAAAACTGAAAGAATACCAAAAAATGATGCTATGATTGTATTAGGAGATTTTAATGCTAAATTAGGAAAGGAAGATATATATATATATATAAAGAGATGTTTGGAAGATACAGTCTACATGAAGAAATTAGTGATAATGGTAACAGAGTTGCTCATTTTGCAACAACTAATAAATTAAGAGTAATGAACACAAATTTTCCACATAAAAAGATACATTTAGGAATATGGATTATTCCAGCTACTGATGAGTGTAATCAGATAGAAATCATGTTTTGATTTCTAAAAGATGGGCAACATCAATTACTGATGTAAAAGCATTTAGAGGTAAAATTTGCCTAACTGACGACATGTTGGTTGGTGTGCAAAACTGAGACAAAGAACATCAATAATAAATAGAGGAAAAGCAGAAAGAATTGAGAAATGGAATACTGAAACTTTCACAAATAAAGAGACTATTAAATTATACAAAGAAAACATAGAAGAAGATATTAAATAATTTGAAAATAGAAATCATGGAAGTTAATTAAAAAATAATTATAAATGCAGCAGAAAAAATCATAGGAACATTTGAGTGAATTTAGAATAAATGAAGGAAAAAATAAAAGAACTAGCTTATGAAGAAGTAGTTAAAATTATAAAACAGATAAAAAACTGTAAAGCACCAGGTATAGACGGAATAACAGGCTTATCAAGAATGCTGAAAAACCATTATGGGGAAAAATCTGACAATTAATAATTGAAATATTAAATGAAGAAAAATTACCAGAGGAATGGAAAATGGGAGTGATTTAACCAATATATAAAAAGGGAGATAAACTGAATTGTAGTAATTATAGAGGAATCACATTGCTAAATGTAACATATACGATTTTATAAAGTTTAATAAATAGTAGATTAGAAACCATATACTGAAGAAATTTTAGGAGATTACCAATCCGGTTTTAGACCAAAGAAATCTATCACTGATAATATATTTATGTTAAGGAATATATGAAAAATATATAGAATATAATATAGAATTATATAATTTATATAGTGATTTTAAACAGGCTTTTGATAAAATAAATAGACAAAAAATGATCATCAGCTTAAAAGATTGAAAATCCCACAAAAATTGGTGAGAATGATTGAAATAACACTAGAAAGATCTAAGGGAAGGGTTAAAATACAAAGCGAGTTAACAGATGCATTCGAAATGAGTTCCAGAGTGAGACAGGGAGATGCGCTGTCTGCAAATTTGTTTAATTTGACAGCTGAATATATAATAAGAAGACTATATCTATGTTAATAATAGATCTATACAGATTTGTGCACATGCAGATGATACTGCAATAATTATGTTGAAGGCTTAATGGATTTTTTACAACACTCAAAAAGAATTAAAATAGAATGTAATACTTCCTATATTTCGTCCTAGTCACTAGGACATCTACGGGGATTACAAACAATTAATGTAACATGTACACACAAATCTTAAAATACTAAGCCCAACCACATGGCTGACACTAAAGTCCTATCTAGGTGGAGCGCCCTCTAAGGGCGGTAGTAGGTGGCCTGGAATGCAAAGTGGGACCTCTGGTGATGAGTGTTTCCCAAATCTTCGGAAGCTTAATGCAACCGTATTTATTAAGATTTGGTTGGTTTCTGAGAGCTGCTGCTGCTGCTTCTAAGAAAAGTCTCTCTTTCTTGAACTTGCTGTGGTGGAGCATGGTGGTTTTCTTCCATGATACTCTGTGGGTGGTGTCCAAAACATGGTCAGCCAAGCCTGAATGGCCATAGTTATGTTTACATATGTAAGACATGTGTTCCTCCAGGCGGATGGATGCTGATCTGCCTGTCTGTCCAAAGTACGCCAGCTTACAGGAACATGGTACTTTGTAAACTCCAGGCAGCGAGAGAGGAGGGAGTTGATCTTTCGTAGAACGGATGGCTCTCCTGAAACTACACAAAGAAAAAAGTATCGTCGTCACCAGAGCAGATAAGGGTAATGCCACAGTCGTTCTTAATACAAGTGAATACAATTGTAAAATGAACATTATCCTCCGTGATCGTGCTACCTACATCCCGCTTGAACACGACCCCACAAAAACACAGGTTAAGAAATTAAAAATCTTACTTAAAAAAGTAACCTCCTGGCCCCCTGACGTCATGAAAAAATTTAACCCCCCCCCCCAAATATACGATTTACCAAAAATCCACAAACCCAATTCCCCACTCAGACCTATAGTAGATGCCACCAATGCACCCTGCTACAGACTGTCTAAACAGCTGGCCAACTCTCTGACCCCCCTAACCGGAAGGTCCACTTCCTATATAAAAAACTCGACCCATTTTAAAGCCCTCACAGAAAATTTAACCTTGAATAATGCAGACATATTGGTAAGCTTTGATATCTCCTCTTTGTTTACCATATTCCCTTAACTGACACCTTATCTCTCTTAGAAAACGTTTTTCCCTCTGACATCTTAGATCTCTTTTCCTTTGCCATTAATTCTGGGTATTTCTCTTGGAAGAACAAAAAATCTACAAGCAGATAGAGGGAACTGCCATGGTCCCCCCCCCCCCCCCCACCAATTTCTCTATGGAAGATTTCGAAAAATGAGCCATAGACTCAGCCCCACTCAAACCTTCTATCTGGCTAAGATACGTAGATGACGTGTTCTCTATTTGGCCTCATGGCCCAGACACGTTAGACTCTTTCCTCAGTCATCTTAAAAGCCTACATCCAAGAATCCAGTTTACTATGGAAAAGGAAAAGAACAACTGTTTACCCTTCCTAGACACCTTAGTCACACGCCAGCCTAATGATACACTTGCCTTCACTGTATACAGAAAACCCACACACACAGGCAGATACATTCACAAACTCTCCCACCACCACCCCTCACAACAATATGGCATCATCAAAACTCTTACTAAGAAAGCCCACAATCTTTGTTCCAGTGGAACCGCCCTTACTACTGAGCTTAACCACATACACAACACTTTCCTCTCCAATGGCTACAGCGAACACAGTATCAAAAAAATAATCAGGTTCTCCCCCATTCCCCGTCCTTCTCGTCAACAAGATTTCAAAAATGCCATCACCATACCCTACATCTGTGGCACATCTGATAAAATAGCCAAGATACTAAAAAAGTACAACCTACACACAGCATATAAGCCCTACCGCAAACTTGCTACCCTTATCCGTTCTACGAAAGATCAACTCCCTCCTCTCTCGCTGCCTGGAGTTAGTACCCTGTTCCTGTAAGCTGGCGTACTTTGGACAGACAGGCAGATCAGCATCCATCCGCCTGGAGGAACACAAGTCTTACATATGTAAACATAACTATGGCCATTCAGACTTGGCTGACCATGTTTTGGACACCACCACAGCATGCTCCACCACAGCAAATTCAAGAAAGAGAGACTTTTCTTAGAAGCAGCAGCAGCTCTCAGAAACCAACCAAATCTTAATAAATACGGTTGCATTAAGCTTCCGAAGATTTGGGAAACACTCATCACCAGAGGTCCCACCTTGCATTCCAGGCCACCTACTATCACCCACGATTAATTCTGGGCTTAGTATTGTAAGATTTGTGTGTACATGTTACATTAATTGTTTGTAATTCCCGTAGATGTCCTAGTGACTAGGACAAAATATAGGAAGTATTAAATTCTATTTTAATTCTTTTTGAGTGTTGTAAAAAATCCATTAAGCCTCCAACATGATGTCCTCACAGCACCTAAGCCTATACACACGAACTACAATAATTAGTCGTACCAAAAAAGATTTAGAATGCAAGTTTAAAGAATTAGATCTAATAACAATAATGAATAACATAGCAGAAGAAATAAATACTAGAATAATAGCTGGAAATAAATGCTATCACTTGCATAAAGGATTATTGGGTGGTAAAGTTGTATATAAGAAGTCTAAACTAAAAATTTATAAATTAATTATTAGACTAGTAATAACATATGGATGTGAATCATGGACTCTACCCAAAAAGAGAATAGGTTAAAGATTTTTGAAAGGAAAATAATGAGAAAAATTTATGGACCAATTAAAGAGAAGAATGACAATTGGAGAATAAGTAAAAATAGTGAAATTAATGAATTAATAAGCAGAAGATATTGTTAGATTTATTAAGGCACAAAGAATAGCATGGAAAAAAGTAGAGGAGTTAAAATATACATATAAATGGAAGATAACTGGGCAAAGAAGAAGAATGGGAAGACCTAAAAAGAGATGGTTAGAGGAGGTTGAGAAAGACCTTGGAATTCTAAAAATTAAGAACTGGAAAAAGTACTGCACTGAATAGAGTAGAATGGAAAAATATTGTGAACCAAGCTAAAACCTATAAAGGGTTGTAGAGCTAAAGGAAGAAGAAGAAGAAGAAGAACAATATTGGAGTTTTGAAAAATAACACATTCATTCGGAGAAAAATCATAGGAAGTAGTAACAGTGAAAACTAAATCATGTCACACTATCACAGTACCTTATTCGCTATTTGTAGATACATATCATGAATATGAAGATGATTATAACCAATTTAACTTTATATTAATTAATAATTTAAATTAATTTCATCTAAATAATTTCATTTTTTCTATTTAAATTTAGTATTTTAAAATTTGTATACAGAAGATGTTATTTAATAGTCAAAGGTAGATAAATGGGAAAGGAAAGTTAGTAAAATAGGTTTGATATCAGAATAGCAGGTAAAAGACCCTGAAAAGGATCAAGCTCTACGGATTTTTTATGTAGCTCCTACACATGAAAGGTTTTTGAGTAGAACTACAGTACATTAGCACAATAGGTGGCCTAAGAATTTTTTCTATTTTTTTAAAATTAAGTTAATATATATATATATATATATATTGTATTTTATATTTATTTTTATAAGTTTGGAAATCCTACTCTAGAGACCAAACATAAAACTTTTTCAAGCCACTTCAGGTTTCCATTGCAATCTTCAGGCTTGCAATGGGTTATGAAATTTATCTCTCACCTAAAAAAAATCACAAATATCCATGCCCTTCAAACATGTAGCCTGATGGCTGGGGAGTGGATACACTAACCAATCAGCCAACAAAGCCTGGGTTACTACAATAAAAGACTGCAGGAAAACCAGTAACAATGCAAACTTAATCATGTCATACTATCATAGTATCCTGACTACTTGTGGATGAATAACAGGAATTTGAAGATTAATGTAGCCAATTTAACTTTATATTAATTAATCTTTTAAAATTAATTTTATCTTAATTTTTTTATATTATATTTCTTCTACTTATTTAGTATTTTACAATTTGTACATAGAAGGGATCACTCAATGGTCAAAGGGGTAAGTGGGTAAAGACCTCCGAAAAACCTTTAAGGAATGCAGAACCAATTGAAGCCGGACCTAGCTCTCACATTCATTCATGTGGTGCACCTTATTAATAAGTAGGTAACTACCATCCCAGGATACTGAATGAACAAAGACACACTGGCAGTTTGGAACTTAACTGATTAAACTGTATTCTGAATTGCCTTAAATCAGAAACAAACATGACGGTATAACACATTGAAATATGTTGTTGGCAGGGATGTTACCCAGGTAAAAAAAGAACCCACTGTTCCCACCAGGAAACGAAGTCTACAGTCAAAATTCAGCTACTGGATTAAACTCGAGATCAGCAAAATTCAAGATAGGTCTATTCAACATAAGAAGTTATCAGTGGAAAAGAAGTCAAACTGGTGAAGAAAACATTGATGGCAAGTTCTGGCACAAAGATCACATAATTTTGAGAAAGTCATGGGAAGACATTGGTAAGAATATAAAAGAAAAATATCATAAGAGTGGTAAAATGTGGTTAATGAAAAAAGTTTTGATATCGAGGAAACAGTACTGTAAAAGGAATCAGAGATGATAAAGGTGAAATAAAAACATGATAAAGATATTCTGTTTGTCTGGAGAAATTACTTTGAAAGTTTAAAAATTAGATAAGCAGATCTGTAGTGGAAAATAATACTCCATTGAGCATAGGAATACAATCAGAAGTATATATATATCAATCCTTGAAATGGAAAAGGACATTAGAAAATGTGGAAAAGCAGATGGAGTAAATGATATTCAATCAGAAATTCTCAAACAGTGACAGCATAATTTGGAGGAAAATTATTCAGGGTATTAGTAATCATGTAAACCTAATCATGAAATACTCCACAGAATCCTCTATACTCCTCGAGAGTATAGCATATTAATAATTTTATGATGATGATGGCTGTATACAGAAATAAAAAATAAAACTACTAATATACAATAAATTGTAAAATTCGATGCAGCAGAAGTTCCTTTAATGTAGCATCGATTTTTACAGCGGTCGTTCATATCGTAAATAACTCTAGAATACTCATTGCTAAAAAAATTTTATAAACCATTGTGGGTATCATGAAAACGCTTGTAAATTGTAAGTTAAAATGGTTGTTAAGATTGTGCCCTTTATTTAATTCTCAGAGTAGAATTGTGGAGATGACCTATTTTTGAAGTGTTTATGCCCTAAGCAAAAGGAATTACAGAGGATTATGTATGTAAAAGTGCACAATGGATTGAAGGTCACAGCTGCTGATGCAGGTTATTCGGGGGGTCTCCAACCCTGAAGCAAGGAACTCTTGCTGCCCTGAAATAAAGGTCACAATGACTGACGTCAGCATGCACGTGGGACATTCGGGAATCTCTGACCCTAAAGCAGGGCCAGATTGTGATATAACCTGAAAATATAGTATATAAGGGGCCTTGGATGGAAGTCTCTCTCTCTCTCTCAATCTCGCTCGCATTCTTCTGGGACAGTTCGCAGACTTGACTAGAGTTCATCGGAATGCGTCCATGGTTATGGGGAGCAATGGAGGAGTAGCAGGAATTTCTGTGATGAATTGCAGTTAGGAGTTGGCTCAGTGCATCAGATGTAGGGTGCCTTCGACTTGATCCAGTACCGTTGGCAAATGGAACTCAGGTGGCACAGTCACAATTCAAATAAATTTTCCTAAGTTTCTTTCAGCGTAAAAGATTGCTATCTGTACCTGAAAATTGTCTAGCACTTAGGTCAATTCACTAACAGCATCACCTTATACAGGAGCATTAAGAGCCAACTGTGGGGAGTAAGACAGGAGATATCATTAGAGATAGGATAACCTTAAGAAAGCATAAAAGTACAATTAAGAGAATATAAATAACACAAGCAAGATTACAAGAAGAAGTAGAAGCTAAAAATATTACAATGGTGCGATCGAGGAAAGCATTTTACAAAATGATTTGGTATATGATGTGTCATGCCTCTTACATAATAGTCACAGAATATAACATATGTAGTAACAAAACATATACTGTAATATTGCATGCTAGTTTTTTCCAAAATCGACAATCTTCTGAACTTATTTTTCTAAAATAATCAATGAAAAGGAGGAGGTAGCAGTGTTTTTTTAAATTGACTGTTTTGTACTATTTGTACCGATATTCTAAAAATTTTATATGATCCCTTTTTACAGGCAGTTAAATGAAGGCAGAAAGTGCTAAGAATCTATGGGTAACAAGATCATGCCAGTGATCATTGGAAACTAGACCTCGTAACATTAAACTGTAGGACTCTAAGCAGTGAAGCACAGCTAACTGAACTGACTAAAGAGCTAAAGCAACTAAAAGGGGACATTCTCGGACTGTGTGAAGTTAAATATAATTGCGAAGAAATTCTTTAATTAAAAAATGATGGAGACATACTGTATTATAGAGGCCAAGATAAGGAAAGAATCAGTGGAGTTGGATTCCTGATCAACAAAAAACTGAAAAACAACATAATATAATTTGACAGTGTATATCCGATTGAATAGCAAGTATTGTTGTTCAAATCTCAAAAAGATACACTCTTAAGATCATCCAGGTCTAGCACCAACAATAAGTCATACTGACGAAGAAATTGTAGCCTTCTATCATGATGTATCCCAACTCTACAATAAAGGAAAACATCATTTCAGAATTGTAATGGGACACTTTAATACTAGAATTGGTACAATATTTAGATGAAAGCTCAATGGTAAATTTTGGATATGGCATGAGAGACAACAGAGAAGCAAGGTTAATAGAATTTGCAGAAAAAAGAAAACCTGTACATATGAATTCCTTTTTCAAGGAAAAAAACACATACGAACTAGACGAGGAAAAGTCCAAATGGAAAAACTAGTGAAACTGACTTTATCCTTAGCAATAAGAAAAACAGCTTTCAAGACTTTTTTGTTATAAACACCTTCAACACTAGAAGAGATCATCGTATGGTATGCATAAAATCCAAATAAACTGCCAAAAGAAAAGTACAAAGATGTTTCCAAGATCAAAGCAAAACATATAGATGTACACAAACTCAACAGTAGATTTAAACATCTTATTATAGAGATGACAATGCTGATATATTAAAAAGCAATGACATTATTACCCAAAACCTTTTACAATGCTCACTTGAAATAGCTGGCACCACAGAACAAAAACAAGACAAAATTTCTGAAGATACAAACAGCTTATGAAGAAACGAAGAGAATTTGAACAATCAATTAACCTACAGAATAAAATTGAATACACTGAATTGTGCAAAACGATCAGAAAACATATCACAGAAGAAATAAGAAAATTCAATTGTAAATTCATACAAATAACAATTGAAAACAATCGTATTCTCAAAAAAACCAAACAGCAATTGATGTACGACAATAAACAGATAGTTGCAGTCAATCTGTAAAAATTTGATCTAGTTCATAATAATGCCAGAAAGCCTTATATCAATTTTTACAGAAGTCAAGCCCTGTAAGGATGTTATAAAAATAACCTGTATATTTGTATATATTTAAAACAGTTTGTTAATGTAAATAATCCCATAGGGACTGTCTGTACTTACTGACCTAAAAAGGAAAATTCTCGATCGTATTACACAAAGGCAATACCTTGCCACCAGAAAACTTTGTATATTAGCTCCTTATAAGGAGCTGTGAAAGTTGTTAGTAAATTCCACCTGTAAACACTCAAGGTCAGTGTCAGACGGACCAACAAACTTCAGACGCACTTCCACTGCCCGAAACAAATAGGATTAAAGGAGTGTAGAAGAAGATCAAAGAAAGGGTCAGTGTCAAGGAAAGAACAAGGGATCGCACCGAAATATTCGGGGTCCCATGTCTTCATGCAGGGATCCGAAAGAAGGTGAATAAAAGGCATTGGCCGGAAGATTGAGTATCGGTTATCCACAGGTCGTCAGTTGGTTATCCGTTGGATGTAAGCCATCGAGGACGCGACTTCAGGAGAAATCATACCAGTGGCCTGAAAGAAAGATGAAAGGAACCGATCCACCAGTCAAAGCATTGATCTGATGTCAAACCTTCGGCAGGAGCTGTTGTCCAGAGAGAGAGGAAATTTTCGAGTGGGAACAAATTGTTCAGTTAGTTCAACGCGCACGCAAGTACTCCTCAAGCCGATAATCTCCACCCAATGTGCCATGACAACAGTGTCCCAGAAGCGTCAGTAAATCTATCACCGGCGTAAGAAGAGAGAAAACCCGACACGGGAGGACAGGATTCCAAATTCAGAGCAAGGAAACATGTACACGCAGCGGGTGGCAGTCCTAAAGTGAGTTTGATTTTTTTTTCTCCAAATTTTGTGAATTATAGGAGAACTCTAATAGTGGACTGTTAAGATTAGGCTGCTGAATTTGAACAGAGTTAATGGTTGGATTTAAATGTTTAATAAATAATAGAAGATTATGTGCATAACAATTAGAGAGTAACAGTTTGTAGTGCCTAGAGTATTAGCTTAGTATCTGAAGGATCGAACTTTTATATGTAATGACATTCTTATTTGTATAACAGTAAAGAAGTAACTGTTTGTTAATGGTACTATTGCTTAGGATAGTAGTTCAATATTGGAAGAGAGTGGTTATTTATGTGACATGATTTTCATGAATTGAAAAGGCATTTTAACATAATTGTTCTATGTAAAGTTAAACTAAGCAAATTTTTCTTTAATTGAATAATAGTGTAAATTGTTTTATGGTAAATAAATGTGTTATTTAAATGTTAATAGGGTGTTGCCTGATATTTAATTCTTTGATGCACTGTTCTGAAAAAAAATTAGAGCCTATTAGCGAGAACCCGGGAGAAAGGGTAGTAAAGGTTAGATAGTAGACCACGACTGCAGATATTAATTAATCAGGGATAATTTGAATGTAATGGGAAAACTACTGGATGCACTTACCACTTTTTATTAATAGAAAACGGACATCAGTGGCGCAGCATATCAAATAAATTTTCTGGTGTTCAAGGAATAACAAGGCAAGTGTGGAAGGCAGATAGAATAAGTAGAAAAGAAGTCATAGCATAAAGTAATATAGAAGGCACAGAAATACCTAAAGTAAAGAAAGGTAAAGAGCATATAAAAGGATAGATACAATAGAACCCCCCCCATTTACAATGGCACAGCAGCCGACAGGATCAAATCCACAGTAATTAAATTAGATAAAAGTGGATTGGAACAGTTTCATAAATTAAGATCAGGCAACTAAACAGAAAACAGTATACATATAGTGTAAAAGAAAATTTTTTTAACCATGAATGTGAACGATGTTGATTCAGGAGTCACTAGTACTGATAAAATGGGGGATAGAGAATTTTTCAGAATGGTGAATCCTCACCTCTTAATCCCTCAATTCTCTGGAGAGGACCATAATGATGTGTTGTCCTTCTTCAAGTTTGTAGAGGAGCTAAGGAATGTCGGAAACTGGTCAAACTTCCAGCTTCCGATAATATTAAGGAACAGACTGATTGGCAGGGCCAAAAACTTTTTGTATTCCTCTCCTATAATGAGAGACAGTTTGGAATACAATAGGGTTAAGGATACTCTGATATCTCAGTTTTCCAAAGTTAGAAGCGTGGGTCAAAACCTGCGGAGGCTACAAGAGTGTACACAAGGGAAGGAAGAATCCATCACAAATTATTATAATAGGTTGTTGAATTCAGCTAATAACTTGACCGTGTCGAAGGATGAGAAGAGCCAACTGAATGGGTGGTCTTTATTCAATTCAGATTGGGAGTAAGAGAAGAGTTTAGAGAAAGGGCATATAAAAAGAAAGTTAGTAATTTAAACGAGTGCTACATCACAGTGAAGGAAAGGGAAGATGCATTAAGAGATATTAGTCAATCCCTTGACTTTAGACAAGAGAGGCTCTCAGATTCAGCCGAAGTTTCATTTAACAAAAATATGCATACGGAAATCGGAATTGGGAAGGGTCGTGAAGTCTCATGCCACATGGCACAAAATTCCATACAGAAACCGCAAGAGCTACTCAGTCTAGAACGTGTAAAAGACCTGATAAAGAAGAAACTGAAACCACATGAGGAGGAAATAAAAAGGAAGCTAGAACATATAGCAGAGAAATTAAGGGGATGCATGAGAGAGACACAAGGGGTCCCAATAAGAAAAAGAGTTGGAGCTGATTCAACGAGCAAGCGCAAAATTACTAAATTAAATGTCAATAGTAAAACAAGGAGAGCCTGCACAGAAAAATATAGGTAATATAGAATGCTAAGTGTGGACGGAATGACTCGGGGCAGGAAGAGTCGCTAATGACCGTGCATGGCCTAATTAGAGATAATCCTTGTGAAGTTCTCCTAGACACAGGAGCCCATGTCTCTGTTATCTCTTGGCCATTGTTTTTGAAACTAAAGAGCTAAGAAAACGGACATCAGTGGCACTGCATATCAAATAAATTTTCTGGTGTTCAAGGAATAAGTAGAAAAGGAGTCATAGCATAAAGTAATATATATAGGAAGGAATAGACTAACATTATAGAAGGCACAGAAATACTTTAAGTAGAGAAAGGTAAAGAGAGCATATAAAAGGATAGATAGAATAGAATCCCCCCCCCCATTTACAAAACTACAAGATGGGACCATCACCAGAGATAGATATGCTATAGCAAAAAGAGTTGAATTTTATTCAATATTATATTAGGATGAGGAATTAAATGAAGACAACTACAAAACAGCAGTACTACAGATTTTACCAGAAGTTATGTGGAGCATCCAAAGCTTGCAAGATGGGAAAGCTGCAGGTGAGGATGGAGTTATAGCTGCTGAACTTCTAAAAACAGGTGGAGAAATACTCTATAAACTCTTAACAAAACTATTTACTTTATGCCTAAAGAAAAATGATGTACCAAGAACATGGAAGAGGTCTACCCTAATTCTGATACATAAAAAAGGTAAGGTAGAAGACTTGACGAACTACTGACCTATCAGTCTGCTATCAGTGGTTTACGGAGTGTTTACAAAAGTCTTAGCTCATAGGCTTTATGCGACTCTAGAAGTGCTAAGATCAAAAGAACAGGCAGGTGTTCGAAGGGGTTTTATTGGACATATTCAAGTTGTACAATGGACCATATTCAAGTTGTACAGCAGATTACTGAACAGTGTAATGAATATCAATTACCACCATGTCTTGGTTTTATTGACTATGAGAAGGCCTTTGATTCACTTAAAACTTGTGCAATACTTAAAGCATTACAAAACCAACAAGTGGAGAAGCCATACATCAGGACCATCGATACACCAATGCTACAACAGCAATTCATTTCAATGGAAACATCTCTACTATGGAAATACAGAGAGGTATAAGACAGTGTGACACAATATCTCCAAAATTATTCACAGCATGCCTAGCAGAAATATTCCAACTTCTTGATTGGGAAGGGAAAGGTCTGAAGATAAATGGAAGATATTTAATCCATTTACGCTTTGCAAATGACATAGTTATCTTTACTTCAACTGCGCATGAATTACAGACTGATATCCATGAACTCCAACTTGCTAGCAAAACAGCTGGCCTAAAGATAAATCTAAAGAATACCCAAGTTATGTTCAGTAGCTATGTTCAATCAGAAATAATAAAAATCAATAATGAGGAAATTAAACAAGTAGATCATTATGTATACTTAGGACAACAAATATCAATGGAACAAAATATCATGGACGAAATTAAAAGATGCACAATGCTTGGGTGGAAAGCATTTGGAAAACTACATTCAATATTCAAAAGCCAAATACCATTATGCCTAAAAAGAAAAGTTTTTAACCAATGCATTCTTCCTATACTGACTATGGCTGTGAAACATGAACTGAATGCAAAGGAAATTCAAAAATTAAGAACAACACAATTTAGTATGGAAAGGAGTATGCTCGTATCACAAGACTGAATCACAAAAGGAATACATGGATAAGAAATCAAACCAAAGTCTCTGACATCGTAGGAAGAGTGAAACATCTGAAGTGGCAATGGGTTTGGCATATTGCATAGAAGACAAGATCAACGATGGGCAAAAGAAGTAATCGAATGGATTCCACAAGAGGAAAAATGACATAGAACTGACCTAAAGCACGGTGGATTGATGATATCATCAGATTTGCAGGAGTGACATGGGAAAGTAGAGCCATGGACAGACAGTTTTGGAGTAATCTTAGAAAGCCCTTCATCCAGAAGTGGATCAACAATGGCTGATAATGATGATGATATATATAATTTTATATAATATAATGCAAAAATTTTATATAATGATAAAATCTGCCAAAATGGCTAATAAATCAGAAGACAAATTTATCATTGTTATTTTGACAGATCAATGCCATCTTTCAGCATGTATATAGGTGTAATTACCCTGTGATTCTCTCCCCTCTTGAATTTGTCACTCACTTACCTAGAAGAAGCACTTTTATCAGTTAGCATTTCTGGTGAAACATACTGGGCAGTTCCAACAAAAGAATTTTTCCTATTTTGTTCTGTTGTTCCATCTATTTCAAGAAGAAGAGAAGAAAAAAAAAAAACTGTTAAAACACTAGGTTTTAAATTGGAATGCAGTCAGCTTACACTGCTAATGAAGACTACAAGCAGTGAATAACATATCACTTAAAACTAGGAAAAGAATAGAATCCAATTAAATTTGATTATGACATAAGAGAAGATCAGATTAATGATTTGTCTGATTTAAAATTAACTGAATGTATTGAAATGAAAATGCAGAGGATGTCGCAGTAAAAATGTGATTCATACCTTGATAGTTTCCATATATATATATGGAAAATCGTACCAACAACTTATTAAAAACTACCACTGAACTGTCTCAAAACGTTCGCCTGTCTCTACGCTCTCTCCATCCTCTTATTCGGCGCATATATGGAGTTCCAAAAATCCATAAGGAAAACACCCCACTACGTCCCATTGTGGAAGGTATTGATTATCCGACGTATGAACTTTCTTGCAAAATACCTTAAATATTTTTTGGGCAAGTCTTCATCCTTTAACAATAACACAGCGGACTATGTTTCATACATTAAGATGTGACAGTTAATGAAGATGAAATCATGGCTAGCTTCGACATAATTTCCTTGTTCACTAATATCCCAACAGACGAAGTCATAACATTACTCAAAGACAAGTTATCCAAAAAAATGTTGGCTTTACTTACCCACTGCATCAAGTCCGGTTACTTTAGATTCCAAGATACTATATACAAGCAAAATCATGGTCCCGCGATGGGTAATCCTTCATCCCCTGTTCTTGCAAATATTTACTTGGAGGATTTTGAAGCCATGGACATGATTCCCTAATGGATTTCCTGGAACATCTCAATAGTCGACATACAAGTATAAAGTTCACAGCCGAGCTTGAAACTGATAGTTCCCTGCCTTTTCTATATGTAAAACTGACCCGCTCTTCTGATAAACTTAAAATTTCGATGTATAGAAAGCCTACACATACCAACAGATATCTTCATAATCAGTCCCATCACTTCCCTCCCCAAAAACTTGGAATAATTTCTACCTTGGGACATAGAGCTCGCTCTCTTCTTGATGACCCAAATGAACTTCAAAAAGAAATCAACTATCTCAAAACTACTTTTATACTTAATGGATATTCTGAAAGAATTATTGAAAAATTCCTTCTTAATCCTCCTAGTCATCACACAGAAGAAATAAATACATTTAAAGGCAATATATCTATTCCTTACATAAGTTCAGTTTCACAAAAATTAGCCAAGGTTCTAAGAAAATACAATATCAGAACTTTGTTCACTCCACTTCCAAAAATCCGCTCCTTAATAAGCCACCCAAAAACCTTGTCATCATCATCTTAAATATCCTGGTGTGTACAAAATATGGTGTGATTGTGATATTCCTTATTTTGGCCAGACAGACGATTCTATTGAATTACGTATGGAGGAACATTCTTTCTTTTAAAGTTACACGGTGATCAGCATTCATATTTGTTAAATTAGGGACACAAAACACACGTGTTGAAAAGATTATTTTACTGATTAATAATAAAATAATAACTTTACGTTTCGACCCCTGTATTGAGGTCATCTTCAGAAGGATACATTCAGAAGTATAAGAACAAGCTACATGCTGTTGCACTCTATACAAATAAATTACATCTACGTTGTTAACTAATCTTTTTTCTTAGCCTGCCCTCTAGTGGAAAAAAAAATATAAATAAAATAAAATAAACAAAAATAAAATAAAAACTACAATAAACTCTGCTAAAGTCCTCACGTACTAGGATTCTTCTGGAATTATACAGTTATCTTCTGGATTTGTACAGTACAGGTTGCTATTGAATGTTCAAGAGAAAAAAAAATGTGACGTTTGTGTTCATCCTTTCTGATTGGGATGGTTCGCCCTGTTTCCCCTATGTATGATATGTTACATGTGCAATCTATTTTGTAAACCCCTGGGTGGGCTAAGTGTGGCAGGGGATCCTTGGAAGAACTGAGCAGGTGTCTTAATTTTGTCAGAGTTTAAAGGTGGTTTTGATGTTGTATTTGTGTAGTGTTCTGTCTATTTTTTCTGAAATGCCTCTAACATATGGTATAACAATAGCATTCTTGAAATCTTTTTTGTTATTAGTGGTATCTTTGTGGGGGGGATCTTGTGAATGGTTTTTATACTGTATCCATTTTTTATAAAGGTATGTTTGATGGTCTCATATTCATGGTTAAGAGATTGTTCATTTGAACAAATGGTTTGAACTCTGTGTTTAAGGGTGCTTATGACTCCTAGTTTTTGTGTTGGGTGGTGATAAGAAGTTTTGTGTATGTACTGGCCTGTGTGTGTAGGTTTGCGGTAAACTGAGAAGGAGAGACAGCCTGAAGGAAGACGTGTGACAAGTGTGTCTAGGAACGGAAGAGAGTTGTTTTTTTCAATTTCAATGGTGAATTGGATGCGTTTGTGTTGTTTGTTCAGGTGGCTAAGGAATGTATCAAGTGCTTGGCGGCCGTGGGGCCAAATGGCGAAAATATCGTCGACGTATCTGAGCCAAATCTTGGGCTTTAGGCATGCCGATTCTAGAGCTCGTTGCTCAAAATCTTCCATGTAAAAGTTCGCTATTGGGGGGAGAGTGGAGAGCCCATGGCGGTATCCTCTTTTTGAAGGTAAAAACTGTTTTGCCACACGAAGTATCCGGAGCGGAGTACATGGGCAAAGAGGGCCATGATGTCGTGTGGAAATATGTTCTGTAAGAGTAGGATAGTATCATTGATTGGGACATTTGTGAAAAGGGAAGTTATGTCAAAGCTGACTAATAGATCTTGGTCGTTGAGTGTAATATTTTTAATTTTGTTTATGAATTGTTGTGTATTTTTTATGTAGGAAGGGGTAAGTAGTAATTTGGACTGTCAATTCCTTCCACAATTGGACGTAATGGTGTGTCTGTTTTGTGTACTTTTGGCAGGCCATAAATTCTGGGCGCGCGGGCATACTGTGGTATTAATTTTTTGATTGTTTCTTCCGGCCACGTTTTAACTGATTTAAGTAGTTCAGTAGTTTTCTTTTTGTTACGTTGCATGGGGTTGTAATTTACCATTTGGTAGGTGTTGTGGTCCGATACCAAATGGTTCATTTTTTCAATGTAGGTTGTCCGATTTAAAACAACAGTGGCGTTCCCTTTATCGGCTTTAGTGATAATAATGTCACGGTTATTTTTTAGGGATTTGAGGGTCAGTTTATCTGCTTTGTTTAGGTTGCCGAGTAATTTTTTGGTTAAATTTAATAAACAGGCAGTTTCCATCCGTATTTTGTCAGCTACATTGGCGGGGAGGGATCTTAAACCTCTCTCGATATGATATATTATATCTAGTTTATTTACTGACCTCGGAGCAATGGCGTAATTTAAACCTTTCTCCAGAAGCGAGAGTTCACCTTGTGTGAGGTTGTAATCCGATTGGTTGATAACCAGACAGCGGTCCAATGGTGGTTGGTTGCTCCTAACTGTGTTGTTGGGTGATTGGCTGCTCCTTCCGTTATGGCGTCGGAATTGCCTTGTGCTTTCCTGTAGTTTTAATGCTTGAAACTTTGTTATTAATTGTTCTTTGTTTTTGAGTAGTAGGTGCTTGGCTGAGTCGTCTGTGATTCCTGTCTAGAATATTCCAAATTTCCTGATTAACGTAACTGGGGAGCTCAAATTTCAGTTGTAACACTTTGGCCTGGGTCGATGCTAAGTTCTTTCGTGTCTCGTGAATTTGTTCTCTTAACAAGGCTTTTTCTAGCCTGGCATAGATACAAAGCGCTTTAGATGATGTAAATTTCTTCTTTAGTTTAATGCAGTTTGGTATTAAGTTGCTGTCTCTACATCGTTTCAAAAAGGCAAGTCAATTAATTAACATTCAATAGCAACCTGTACTGTACAAATCCAGAAGATAACTGTATAATTCCAGAAGAATCCTAGTACGTGAGGACTTTAGCAGAGTTTATTGTAGTTTTTATTTTATTTTTGTTTATTTTATTTTTTTTATTTAATTTAATTTTTTTTAAATTTATTTTTTATTTTTTTCCCACTAGAGGGCAGGCTAAGAAAAAAGATTAGTTAACAACGTAGATGTAATTTACTTGTATAGAGTGCAACAGCATGTAGCTTGTTCTTATACTTCTGAATGTATCCTTCTGAAGATGACCTCAATACAGGGGTCGAAACGTAAAGTTATTATTTTATTAATAATCAGTAAAAATTAGGGACACAAAACACACATGTGTTTTGTGTCCCTAATTTAACAAATATGAACATGAGGGACATTGCTTACAAGAGACAGCGAGCCAGTGCCTTATCAAGCCATATCCTTTTCTCAGCTGATCCTAATGATGAAAACCCAAGTCATACAGTCCGCTGGGACAGATCTACCAACAACTTTCGTTGCCATGATGAATTGGAGAGAAAAAATGTAGAATCTAGGGAAATCATCCTCAACCCTGAACATCTAAATAATAACTTGAGCTCCAACCTCCCAGATAGTCATTCAGCTGTAATCATGTACTGACATTCACGTGCTGCTGCAAGCACGTACTCTCCCAACAATGCAACAAACGAAAGAACAGCTTTAAATACAACTACAACGTTTTCATGTATAGAGACTCTCTATGTTGTTCACAGTTTTTTTAACCTTCAGTGTTTAGTGTTTTTTCTTTTCTTTTATAATGTCATCTGATGAAGGCATATGTTTAGTTTCATAAGCAGAAACTAATCGTGTTTTACTATTAAATCCTTTTTTTTTTTTTTTACCTAACTCCCAGTTTAAGTCATTCAACTCTATTTAAAAAAAAAAAAAAAAAAAAAAAAAATATATATATATATATATATATATATATATATATATATATATATATATATGAAACTAATCGTGTTTTACTATTAAATCCCCCCCCCCCCTTTTTTTTTACCTAACTCCCAGCTTAAGTCATTCAACTCTATTTAAAAAAAAAAAAAAAAAAAAAAAAAAAAAAAATATATATATATATATATATATATATATATATGATATAAATTCATTTGGCTGAGAGACATATTTGAAGTAGTTTAAATGACTGGAAGTCAATATAGAAACACTATATTTTGTTTTTAAATAAACCGCTCAACTAGTTTTGTCTTTCTTTACAAGACGGAAATACAAACAAACATTGCGAGAGAATAGCAAAAAATTATAATGCCAACATGTTCACATTTGAAGGCATTCTATGTATCACTTCATTGGTGGGCATATGCATGTATTTAAGATCACGTCAACACCAAAGTTGGATAACAGCACAGTGACCAGTGACAATCAGAGAGATTATGTCTGAGGCTGGTGTTGAGATGTATGACAATTTCCTTAGATTCCATAATTTTTCTTTTGAGTTACTGTTACCACTTGAACAGCACATAAACCTTTAATCTATCAGTAAATCATTTACAGCTTTCAGCACATCCAAACCACATGTAGCAACTCAATGTTCAGAATGTCCCATCATCTTTTGCATTCACGCATGGCCGAAGTCTGTGAGGCCACATATCAATGGTGACATGCATAACACCCAACAGAAATGCTGCAACTGCTTGCTCCAAATCCATTCTTCAGGCTGGCACTGCTGCTGGGTATCATTTCTTGCAGGCTACTCTCTCAAGCCTCTGAATACAATTTGCAGTCCAATGAACTCAGATCAGGACTTACAGATGGATGGCTAGTCAGATGGTGATATTTGCTCGGGCACATTTTTCTCCAACCACTGTTGTGTGGTTCTCGCCTTGAGTACAGGGGCTGAGTACTCTTGAATGGTATACTGCCTACCAAGAAACAAGGTGTTGTTCAGAGGCTATACCACAGGTTTCAGCACAGTGTCTTGATACACTTTAGCAGTGATTTTGACCCCTTTTTCACAGAAATGCAACTTGGATATCCCCTGAGATGTTATTCCCCACCAAATCATTACTAACACAGGATGCTGACCTTTCTGAATCCTAGGTGTTATAGCACATGCTGTGTGACCATCCTGAACATATACCCAGTTGTTTTGGATACATCAGTGTTTCTCAACCTTTCTTAGGTCAAGGACCAGTAAAATGCTGAAAATAATTCTACGGAATGAGGTTTCCCTGTTTTCGCTATGCACAAACTTAAGAGACAGGATGCTTCCAGTGCCTTGCTATTAATGGAACCCATGGCCAAAACTATATCTTTCCCATGATTTAATGTTCCTAAGCGTCACTGAAAAAATTCAATTGGCTTATTTTTCACATCACAATGCTTAGTTTCTAAAAGTCGGAGTTTTGCAGGTTTCATGCACTCGTTCGTCAACACTTCATAACACAAAACACATTGAGATTTCAGTTCACTTTCATCTCCACACCAAGTAAACTCGAATTCCAAATATGAACTGTATATTTCCTACTGTATTTTTTCTTTGAACTGCTTGTTTCTTCTTCTTTAATAGTATCAGATTTACTCGCCATTACAACACTTGTATCACAATTAGGGTTAGCATCACCTGTTTCACTTGTCCTTCTTTTCAAAGTCCGAGTTCTAAGCCACTTTTCCATTATTAAAAAACGTTTCTGAAAAATATATAAATATATAATACTAGGGTTAACTCAGGACACACTTTGTCCAAGTATCACTTAGCACTTCTCAAGATATACTGAGCCTTGGTTGAAATGTGGATAACAAATGTTCACTTCAAATCTGACAAAACAACAAGGGAAGGCGGAAGCAATAAAACTATATTATTGTTCACTTCACCCCTCTTTTATTATTGTCATTCTGCAGCTACAAATTTAGCGGCAGAATGACGAATAATAAAAAAAAGTGAACAATATAATTTTATTGCTTCCGCCTTTGAACATTCTGACGATATTTGTAATTTTTTTTTTAAGTCTCTATTTGATTTCAATAATTTTTACTTACTTTTAACAAATATATATTTATTTAATTAATTTAAGTCTACCTGTGGACCACCTGTCCCATCATCGCAGACCACAGGTTGAGAAACACTGGGATATGATTTGAACAAGCCTCAATGGACATTTTCATCTACAGATGAAAATCGTCTCATCTGAGAAGAGGATGCAGACTCTTTGAGTCTGCATAAAGAAATGCCTTTGATTTTATCATCCTCTGCTACAAAGGTGGTGTTAGGAAGTGTCCAATAAAACGATGATAAGCTCTCACCCGCAGGTTTGTACATGTGACATTGTTCTATGCAAAACATTCATCTCTTGTGACATAACTTTCTGCTTTCTCGCTGGATTATGGAGGAGGCATGCCTTCACAGCCATCACAAGCTATTGTGTCCTAACCAACTGACTGTAACTACAGTTGTTACTATAATTCTCTATAGAAACAAGGTTGTTTCTATAGAGAATTTTGTTGATTATATTTTGAGGATAACCATTTTGTGATAGAGTTTTTGATATAAGGGAAAGCTCAGCAAGTATGTCTTTTTCCTCTGTGATGATATTTTTGGCTTTGTTTTTTAGCATATGTATAATGCTCAGTTTCTGTGCATAGTGATGACTGGATGTATAATAGAGATAACTTCCAGTATCTGTAGGTTTACGATATATTGTAAGTTTGATATTTCCATTATCTTATTTTTTAACTAGTACATCTAAAAAGAGTAATTGACGATTGTTTTATAATTCTAATGTAAATTTAATTTTATGATGGAAGGAGTTAATTTTTTGGAGGTACTCATGTAAGGTATCTACCTAATTTTTCCAGATAATGAACACATCATCAACATATCGCCACCAGACTGATGGTTTTGGATTTATTTTTGCTAGGATGTCATTTTCTAATTTTTCCATGAGCAGGTCTGCACATGGTGGTGACAGGGGACTGCCCATGGCTAAGCCTTCTAGTTGTTGGTATACTAAGTTGTTAACTTTAAAGTAGCTGGACTTAGACAGTGACAGAATAGTTGCGTAATATCATTTGGAAAGAGATCTTTTATAATCTTAATGACTTCACAACTGGTACGTTTGTGAACAAAGAGACCACATCCAGACTTGCCAATAAGTCTGTGTTGGATATATTCATGTTTTTAAGTTTTTCAATGAAGTGTTGAGAATTCCTTATGTATGAAGCTGATTTCCTTATCTTCTCTTTTAATAGGTTAGCGAAGTGTTTAGCTAGTAGATATGTGGGAGAGTATCTGCCATCTACGATCGGGCGGAGTGGAACCTCATCTTTATGTACTTTAGGTACACCATAAAGGCGTGGAGTTATTGGACATAGGGATTTTAGTTTTCTTTTTAAGTCCTGAGGCCATCCATTCATATTGTGAATCAAAAGATTGGTCTTGTTGTGGTTTTTTATGGTTGGATCCTTCTCTAATATTTGATATGAAGACTGGTCAGCTAATTAAGTATCGATCTTTGTAATATAATCTTTGGTATTAAAAATGACTGTGGAGTTACCTTTGTCTGCCTTAGTTACTATAATGTCTTTGTTTTGTTTTAAGTTCAAAATTGCCTTCCTTTCTGCAGGTGTAATATTCTGTTTCAGTGGTTTTGCTGTAGAGAGGATGATTGTACTTTTGTATTTCTCAATATTACATATGAAGTCTATTTTTGGGATATGGTTAGGAGCAATAGAAAAGTTAAAACCTTTTTTTAAAATTTCTGTTTCTTGTTTTGAAAGGCTGTAGTCCGAAAGGTTAAAAATAACTATCATCCAGGAGACTTGGTCCAGAGTTGTGTTTTTTTCTATAGCGTTCATCAATTTTTTTGATTTGAGTTGCTAGACTGAAAGGCTTTGTTGTAGCTGTTGTGTATCTTCATTCTTTTGTTTTTTTGCATTTAATATTAGCATAACCTTTCTCATCTTGACAAAGCTAGGCAGTTACATCTAGTAAAACTAGTAGGCGATTTGTATAAATGTTTATTAAATCCAGTCTTAAAAATCAAATAGTATGCTTCAATTTTAATGAAAAGGACCAAATTACAATTTTCAGTATGAACAGTCTAGATGGACATATGAAAAACAAGGTACGTTGTTTAGAAAAAGATAAATGCAAAAAAAAAAAAAAACGAAATTGCTCAACCATCTCACTTTCCTTAAAAGATGCAGACAGTATTCTATTGTTCCTAATTGTAAAAGGACATATAAAATCAAAAAAAGCTAAATGCATTTATTATAAAACTTCTTTAGCATTACTCAGAGAGAGGATCCAATATGTCAGATATACATTCAACGGAATTGACCTTAAATGCCGGAACATGTTTGATGATATTTCTAATAGCATAGACAACTCAACTTGGAATATTATTGACCACATGATACACAACAGCTACAACAAAGCCTTGCAGGCAATTTTTATGACTGGTCATAAATAGCAGTATCCCCTTTCCTAAATGTTGTAAGATTTTGATGTCTGAAAATTCCTGATCATTCATGAATACTTCCATGTTTAAAAATACATGGCTTGGTCACTGACATTTGCTACACAGATATTATTTAGGCATTCTGGATATAAGCTTTTCAACACATTCACTTTATTATAAATTTGTTTATTTCTAAATTTGGAGTAAATTGTAATTATTCTCTTCAGAATATTCCACTATAAAATATTTATTCATGAAAAATGCTTAGAAAACTAAAGTGATAAATTCCAGGAGATCCTCTTGCGGCCCGGTATAATTGATGCCAGGGCCCGGTGGTTGAAAAACATTGCTTTAGGGTGTGTGTAAAGCTATGCATTATAGGAAAGGCCATAAAACAGACTGATTTCAACAGCTAATGTGAAGTCATTAGGCTCTACATACAAGTAGCCCAGTCATGAAGATATTTCACACATGACCTTTGTTTGCTTACACTTGAAGAAAGGATTAAACCAAGAATATAATTTCTTGGCATCATTAATGTATAGTACAACCAAGTGAAAAAACTTTCAACATCAATCTCTGATTGAAAATAATTTAATAATAAGTTGATGCAACTTTTCACTATCTGTATATGGGAAATATATGAACTGCATTACTTCAACTTTGGTATCTCTTCTTGGTCTGACTCTCACTGATGACATTTATTAATGCTCATCATTGGGTTTCCCTACTTCTTGGGGAGTAGAGAGGTTCAACTTGGTGGTAGGTTTTTGCTTGTCACTGGGTGAACCACCACTGAATTCCTGTCCTGCAGTGACAGGTCATTTAGTGATCCTTTAGGGTCACTAAATATGATTTAGAGTGATTTTGTAGATCACCAATGAGATTTAGAGTGTTTTTGTAGATCACCAATAGTTTTTGGAGAGGTTGAAACTGGTCTGAGTAATGGCCCTGATGAGATGCCATAATGTACAGCATTATATACGTCTGAAATGGAGTATGCTTTGCATGAGATATTAAGGCAATGGATGTGCACTCATTAGCCTCATTATACAAGTAGCCCAGTTATCAAGATACTTCATGTGCAAACTTTGCTTGTTTACGCTTGGACAAGAGATTAAACCAAAAATATAATTTCTTGGCATCATTAATTTATAGTATAACAAAGTGAAAAAAGTTTCAACATTGATAACACAGAAGAATGAAGATATCACATATATACATACATACATACATACACAATAGATATTAACCATAGTAAACACCACTAGAATGAAAAAATGTGCTATGACTAGCTGTGAAAAAAAAGACTTGGCCTAAGTTCTACAGAACCAAGTAAATTGTAACAGAAAAAAAAAAAAAAAGTTATTTTTTAAAATTCTTTACCTAAGCATAATCCAACAAAATTTGCACCTGAAGAAGTTTCATGACCAGGGTGTTTCAAAAGGGTGTAATCAAATGACCCCCCCCCCCCTCCACACACACAGGAGGGTGTAATACGTCACTCCATTTGAAAATGCAGACATTTGATTGTGCAGAGCAAGCATGTTATGTGTTCTGATTTGAGCAATCGAAGTATGCAACACAAGTTCAGGGGAATTATTGCACAATATGATAAAGAACTGCCTAGTAGACAGATAATCTATACATGGCACAAGAATTTTGTGGGAGGCTCACATGCTCCCGATGCTGTTGTGGAAAAAGTTTCTAGAGAAGTCCTGGAAAGTCAACCAGACAGGCATCTCATTAAATTGAACTTCAACACGTGACTGCATGTGTGTTTTACAACAGCGTCTATATTTAAGGTCCTACAAATTTATACTGGCATATCTTCTTATTGTCTTTGAAGAAAGATGTTAAGATATGCCAGGATTTCATTAAGGAAATGATTGGTAGGACAGAAGAAAATGAGGACTTTTTGGACATGATAATTTTCAGTAACAAGTGCACTTTTCATGTAAGTGGACAAGTAAACATTAAACTGCAGAATTCGGGGAAGCGAAACTCCAAAAGCCATCATAGAACATGTTCATGGTACCCCAAAGACTAAAGTTTTTTGTGCCATAAGCAAGAAGAAAGTGTATTAAACCAGCAGTAACAGCAGACTACAGAGTTTGCTGTTACTGGTGGTATGCATCTGGACATGCTACAAGTGTATCTAATACCACAATTAGATGATGATGACCACAATGAATGCTTACATTTCTAGCAAGACAGAGCATTATCTCATTACCTGACATATGCAGGCAGAAGGATTGATAGAGGGACACCTGTAGCATGGCAACCACGTTTGTCCTGACCTTACACTGTTAGATTTTTTTATTGTGGGACTTTGTGAAAGATTGAATGTTTATACCACCACTATCAGCCAATTTGAATGAGTTGTATTCCAGAATTCCTGCCACCACTGATTAAGTTATACCAGATATGCTCTGCTGCATTTGTGGCAGGAAACTGATTATAGATGGGATGCCTGCAGAATTACTGGAGGCAGTCATATTGAACTTCAAGTGTTATGCTACATTTGCACAGCAATAAAAATTGTTCATCTATCATTATTTACCTTCTACTGTCATTCAAAGTACTATATCCCCCCCCCCCTCTTTTGAAACAGCCTGTATATATATAATCAATGGAACCAACTAAATTGTAACAGACAAAAAATATTCTTGTTTTAATCCTTTACCTAACCATAATGAAACAAAGTTTGCACATGCAGTATCTACATGACCAGTGTTTGTGTGTGCATCTCATATATACACTATTGGGCAAAATTGTGGAAATCTTTTGGAAAAAGTGTATTTCAGAGGTTTGATGGCTCATAACACCACTTTTTTTTTGAGTAATACCATAAATTATGTATCAATGAAAAGATAATTTAATCAAGAATGTAATGCAATAACTTTTATGAAGGATTTTTTATTAGAACAGCAGTTATAAAGAAGAAAAGTGAAACAAATAGAAAAAATGAGATATACAAAAACTCTCACAACGAGAGTTAATACTTAGTTGGGTAACCTTTAGCATTAATTACGGCCTTACAACACCTTCCCATGGAGTGAATCAAGATTTTTAATTCTGCATCTGTTATAATGTGAAACCAAGATTGAATTATTGCTTCTATTAATTAGGCTTAATTGGTGGGTTGCTTCTGACTAACAAGTTTCTTTAGTCGGTTCCATAGATTTTCAACTGGGTTAAGGTCTGGGCTATTCCCAGGCCATTCCAGCAGTGGAATATGATTATCTTGAAACAACGTTTTGCACACAGCAGTAACATGACATGGAGCTGAATCATGTTGAAGTATAAATGCTTCATTATCTCGGAAAAGTTCACGTGCGGAAGGCTTCAATTTGGGCACAAGTATTTGATTTACGTATTTTGGGGCATTTATATTCCCATGGTCAAAGCTATATAACTGAGAGGAGACCTCCACACAGCCTTTAAAGGAATGCAGAGAAGGGACCAGGGCTTCTGACCTAATGTCCAATCCTCACCTTCTCATGGTGCACCTGTTGGGTATCTACCAGGATACAAATGAGGATGGGCTGGCGATTTGGGATTAAGCCAACCAAATTCTATTCTGATTGGCATAAAAAAAAATACAAAATGATGGTACAACATGACAAAATTTCATGCAGGCTGGGGTGTCGCCCGGTTAAAAAAGGCCCCCGTTGTTTTCGCCAGGGAACCAGGGCGAACAGCAAAAAAGTCAGCTACTGGAACAAATCTGAAAACACACCTTAACTAAACAGCACCAGAGTTAAAGATCGGTATTATCAATATAAGAAGCATGAATGGAAAAGAAATGGAGCTAGCTGAGAAATTACATAAGTACGAGATCAACATAATAAGGGTGACTGAAACAAAAAAGAAAAAACTGGTATCTTTCTAAGCAATAAATACAAAATGTTATATTCAGGCAATGACAATCAAGGAAAAGAAGGAGTAGCATCAATACAAAATATGAGGCTAATCTTCTTGAATAGCAGGCAATCTCAAGTAGAGTGATGTGGGCAAATATGAGAATATGGGGAACTGAAGAAAAAATGAAAGAGTTTGAGAACAGGAACCAAACTTTAGAGATTCAGTGGCAAGCCTTGAAGAACATCTTGATTGATTCAGCCAGAGAGGCATGTGGTGAGGTTGTCTGCAAGAATAGAAAAACCAGAACTCCATGGTGGACACAGGAAGTTAAAGAGGCAGTGAAGGAAAAGAAGAAAGCATATCAAAAGTTCCTGGCAAATAAGTCAGGTTGTGCTCTTAGAGAATACAGAGACAAATGTAAGAGAGCTAAACAAAAGTCATGGGAGGACTTTGGCAAGAACATAGAAAATAAATATCAAGAAGGTGGTAAGATATTCTGGAGGTTGTTGAAGAAGCTTAGAAATGGAGGAAAGAGTGCTGTAAAAGGAATTAGAGATTGTCTGCAAGAATAGAAAAACTAGAACTCCATGGTGGACACAGGAAGTTAAAGAGGCAGTGAAGGAAAAGAAGAAAGCATATCAAGTTCCTGGCAAATAAGTCAGGTTGTGCTCTTAGAGAATACAGAGACAAATGTAAGAGAGCTAAACAAAAGTCATGGGAGGACTTTGGCAAGAACACAGAAAATAAATATCAAGAAGGTGGTAAGATATTCTGGAGGTTGTTGAAGAAGCTTAGAAATGGAGGAAAGAGTGCTGTAAAAGGAATTAGAGATGATAAAGGTGACATGAAAACGGGAGAAAAAGATATCCTTGATAAAAGATATCCACTTTCTACTTGAAATCATCAGTTATACAAATTGCCACAAGCTGATTCATCTGAATTTGCAGTTGTAATCTTCAAAAATAGCATTTGCCCTTACGTTTTGGACATCTGTATATTAGTGAAGCATGGAGAACACAGCAAAATTGGCTGTATCAAAAAATGGAGATGGATACAAAGTTGAAGATGGGTTTTAACAGCACAAGGTGATGGAATACATAAACTGAAGTTTGATTCAGGTATGAATGGCAATCAGTGAAACAGAAAGACTGAAGAGAGAGCGAGAGGTGTGCTACAGCAGTTGGAATAGAGAATGTTAGTACTGGTAGAATGGCTTCAAAGACACGGGAATTGTTGTATTTATGTATTCGAAATAAGAGAGCTGAGTTTGTCACATTGATTGAGTCAGTATGCCCAAAGATAACTGGTATAAGCGAAACTTGGTTGTCTGTGGATGATGTGATGTCAGGAATAGAAATGGAAGGATAAGAAAGTGAAAAAAAGGAGGGGGAGTGCTGTTAATGATTGCAGAGGAATTATGTCCACAAAATGTGGAAATTGATATTACATATGCAGATTTTGAATTTGTGTGGTGTGAAGTTGAAATGAAAATCTAGTGTATCTGATAGGATACCGTTTCATGCAAAGGAATGTAGAGAATACTGACTGTGAAATGTTTAGAAAAATTGGCTGGGCATGTAAAAAGAAGGTGATTTTAATTACAGGAATTAAAATATTTTAATTACAGGAACATAGAATGGAAGGAGGAGATACTATATGGAAAGAAGGAGAGTGAGTTTGTTGAATTTCAGAGGAATAAATATCTTAAACAGCATGTGACTGAACCATCTAGAGGTTTTACTGTTCTGGTTTTGGTGACAGCTTCACAAGATGCAGTCATTAATGAGCTATTGACACTGCTGCCAGTCAGTGACAATGATTATGAGGTACTCATTGGAAAGTGGTAAAACAAAAAAGGTTACTGCAAAAAATGGATATATGTGGAAGTATGAAGTGGATGATTATGGGAAGCTCTGTAGTCAAACTGCATTAATACACTGAGTAGATGAGCTGTAAAGAAAAGATGTTGCAGTGCATGGAAATTCATAAGGCAGTATGATGAAAGCAATGAATAACTGCATAACTGAATAAATGAATAACTGAAGAAGCTTAGAAATGGAGGAAAGAGTGCTGTAAAAGGAATTAGAGATGATAAAGGTGACATGAAAACAGGAGAAAAAGATATCCTTGAAGTATGGAGTAATTACTTCGAAAAATTGCAGAAAGCCTGGACAGAGGGACAAATTCCCGATGATTGGAGTAGACCTCTCATCGTACCCAAATATAAAAAGGGAAATAAAACTGAATGTGAGAATTACAGAGGTATTTCCCTACTGAGTGTTCCTGGCAAGATCTATGCAAGTATACTTGAGAAACGGCTGAGAAGAATTGTGGAAGAAAAGCTTGGTGAAGAACAAGCTGGATTCAGGCCAAATAGAGGCTGTCAGGATCAGATCTTCACTTTACGACAAATAGTCGAGAAAGCATGGGAATATAACAAAGAGCTGTATTTAAGTTTTGTCGATCTGGAAAAGGCATATGAAAAGGTGCCAAAAGAGAAGCTATTCAATACACTACAGTTATATGGTGTCAATGGGCATTATATCAAGCAATACTTAGTCTTTATTTGAGCTGTAAGTCAGCAGTTAGAATTGACGGAAGTACAGGAAGATAGTTTAATGTTAAATCTGGTGTGAGACAAGGATATACATTATCCCCTCTGTTATTCGTTATTTATATGGATCACATTATGAAGGAAAGTGGTATTAAACATAATATCAAACTTGGAGATTAATGTCAGCTCTTTGCTTTATGCGGATGATGTTATACTTCTAAATAAATCTTCTACAAGTCTGCAAGATTCCCTGACAAAATTGAATGAAAAGACAAAGACAATGAAAATAGGCAAAATCGTTGAAAATGCCAACTGCGTTGTGAACGGAGAATCTGTGGAACAAGTAAAACATTTCAGCTACTTAGGCACGATTTTTAGTGAAGATGGTAAATTAAATATGGAAATAGACAACAGGAGCAACAAAGCTGGTATGTTAGGAAGTCAACTGAATAAATTCATATGGAATAAAAGAGAAATTAGACGGAAGACTAAATTAGCTGTATACAAGGCAGTGTTCAAACCAGTTTTAACTTATGGATCTGAGAGCTGGGTCAGAAGTAAAACACTTGACCAAAGACTAGGGACCGCAGATATGAGATTAGAGGCGTGAACAGATGGCATCAATGGCAACATCATATTAAAAATGAGGATATTAGGAAAGAACTTGACATTGTCAGCATCCAGGAATGTGTCAGCAGAGCTAATCTCAGGTGGTATGGTCACCTAAATAGAATGGGCGAGGAAAGATTAGCAAAACAAGTGTTCTCTGCCAGGTTGGTAGGAAAACGACCCAGAGGAAGACCAAGATATAGGTGGATTGATACTGTACAAAGTGCCTTAGAAGAAAGAAATATAGATTTGATAATGTTGGAGTCTTGAGAAGTAACAAACTGATTTGGAGGAAAATTGTAGATAGGAAGTTAGTAATGATGTAAATTTTTCATGTAGTACTATCATATTCTGTACACCCCTTGAGGGTATATAGCAAGAATTTCATAATGATGATTAATCACGCAAATTCTGCACACACCTTTTGATGTCATACAACCCCAGATCATAACACTAAGTGGGTGTTTCACGGTAGGTGTAATGCAATCAGGATGCAAATCATCTCCGATTCTTCTCCTTACGTATTTTATGGCATCACTACCAAACAGGGAGATTTTTGTCTCATCACTCCAAATAACACTGTCCCATTGTTCAGTTAACATGGGTTTTAGTCCAGTTTAATCTTTTCAACCTTTGTTTAAGAGATAAAAATGGCCTTTTTCGTGAAATTCTAGCATTTAGACCAAATTCCTGCAGTCTGCACCGAGCAGTCCTTGCACTCAACTTTATACTGTATTGCGCCATTTCATCTTGTATACACCCAGATGAGTTTCTTCTGTTCACGTAGGCACAGTCTCTTAATTCTTCTATCATCACTTGCTGTCGTGCACCTTTTCCTGCCTTTCCCAGTCTGTTTTTGTAGTGACTGAGTCTCCTTTTACGTCTTCAAAAATTTAGAAATGCCACCTTTAGTTAAGTTTCAACCAATTTTTCTTCTAATTTCTTCATAATTGTAGGCTTGTTCACTTAATAGTACTATTTTACATCGCTTTCTGGGTGACCAGTCACCTCTTTGTGCAATTGCTTTAATTTTATTATGTTTTACAAGCTCACTAAATGAAAGAACACACACACACACACACACACACACACACACACACACACACACACACACACACACACACACACACACACACACACACAAAAAAAAAAAAAAAAAAAACTTGACAGCAATCACATAACACACTGACAAATGTCTTCCTCTCAGCTCCAATACATGACATCATTAGCTGAATCCTACTGTGACCTTATTGGCTCATTGCCAAAACAAGATGACACCTGATTGGCTCTCTAAACACTCACGATCATTGGCTACATTCAAATGAAGGAAAGCTACTTCATATCAACCTAAGCAAGTTTTGCTTCTTTTTTCTGGTTATTTGGCTATAACTTTTCATAGAATACAGATAATTGAACAAACTTTGTTGCATTACATTCTTGATTAAGTTATCTTTCCATTGATATATAATTTTATGGTATTACACAAAAAAAAAGTGGTGTTATGAGCCATCAGACCTCAAAAATACACATTTTCGTAAAGGTTTCCACAATTTTTAGCCACTAGTGTATAGTGTATAATCAAAGTCTGCATGCGAACTATCTTCATGACTAGGATACTTCTGTGTGTATGAGGGGATGGGGTGGGTGGGCGGAAAGTTCTGATAAACACCTTGAACAAAAATGATATTAAAGCAACTGATATAACCAGAAGAAAGAGCATACGAGGATATAAGAACATAAGTTACCTTCATAACTCTGCTATTAGTTATGTTCTTTCTTGTGGTAATATCAGTTGCTTTAATATCAATTTGTTCTAGGTGTTTATCAGAACTTTCCAGACCCCTCCCTCATTTATTTATATATATATATAGAGAGAGAGAGAGAGAGGCTAATGATTCGCATAAACTGCCTAAGTATCTCATAATGCAGTACCTTTCCTTTCATTATGTATACTGCTATGCATTTCAGGAATGATCTCAACTCAAACAGGTTTCAATCTTTATTGAGGTCAAAAGCCAGGAAGATACTGAGGTTAAATCAATGCAGAAATCATATATTTTCCAGACACAAGTAGTAAAATGGTGTTGTATCATGGTACCATATCATTAAAATATTTGGATCACACATGGTTGTTATAGTTGTAGAAAGTTTTTTCACTTTTTAAGTGGTAAGTGAAAAAACTTTATAATAACTATTCCACAGAATATCAATGTCATTTTAAACTTACTACTGAAAACAGTAAAAGTGCAAAACCTTCACAACAGTGAAATTAATTTCCTCAGAAAGAACAATGCAATCCATGTCACAAAATACAGCTACTGGGAGGTAATGCTGTGGAAATTACTGCATAAAATGCATTATATCCACCAGGTGGCATCAGAAGTAAATGATCATCACAACTGCTGTGACAAGTTTGGCTTTTTATAATACTGGTGAAATTGTATGCTTTTATTTGAAATTTTATTTATTAGAATAGTAAAAACTGAACTGACAGTGTTGAGGGCACTGGTATATTTAGTACAGTCACAATGTGTGTGGGTGTGTGTGTGATTGCATAAATGAAGATAAAACAATGGTAAGAACTAGAACCACATAATATGCAGCATGAAAACCAAATATGGTGGGCACAGGAGATATTTCCCATGCAAATCATACTAGACTCATGACAGTGAACCCTGAAAAGGGTTCACTGTCATGAGGATAGTACATGTGTATGGGAAAGAGGAGGACTGCATTTAAATGGATCTTGTGTGAATCAATTAATGAGATTGCTGACAGTAAGAAGGTTAACGAATGACGTGTACAAATGTTCAGAGAAAGTGTTTGTGAATAGATTGAACAAGAAATGTGAGAGGATAGAGAGCATGATATTGTGATGGACTGCAAGGTATTCAACAGGAGCTCAGAGTGAGGAGTGAATATCAGAAAAAGGATAGAAGGTAGAGAAAAAGTGTAAGATTGAGAATGCTATCACCCAGAAGGGTGAGTGAGAGAATATGAGTGCTGAAAATATGATGGAAGGAACAAGAGTGAGAATCAGTGTAGCAATTAGAAAGAACATGAGAACAGACATCAGAAGATTACTGAGAAGAGTGAAAGTTAATGGTGTGGTAGGAAAAGTACTGTTGCCCAGTTATGACAACAATTAGTGAAGCAGTAAGCCAAAATTATAAATGGAGCAGTGTGAGTTGAAAGGAGTACATTCTGTTGATGTGTGGAATGCATTTGAGAACCAAATGGAACTATATAAAAGAGAAGGACTGCATTTAAGTAGATCTGGTGTGAATTAACTAGAGAGACTGCTGGCAGTAAGAAGTGTAATGGGTGATGTGCACAAATGTTTAGAGAACATCAGAAGCGATGTGATAGAGCAAGGGAGTGGAACAGATCAGACTAAAGTGCTAGAGGAGATCAGAATGAGAGAACAGGGAAATGGAGAGTTGGGGTGGCCAGGGAGAAAAGGTGTAAAGAGAGAGTGGATTCTGGAAGCAGTTATGTGAGAATGATCAACATAGGAATGGGAAGCAGTTAATTCCAGGGAGATATATGGGGTAAGGGGTTGTAAAGGTGTGTGGGCAAAGGCAGATGTGGGATGGCATAGGTAGGACTGGTTACAGACTAAGAAATGAATTTTCATGCTTATTTATGAACCAGGAATATCAGAAATAAGGCAGATCAAGTTGTTGCATTGATATTTATTTGTCCCAAAACAGTTAGAATAAATAACCTCTGGTTGAATCAGGATGATATCCTGATTGGAATAGAAATGGAAGGCCTGATGTTTCTGTGATGACATGAATGACAAGTGAGCGGGGGGGGGGGGGCTGTTGATGGCTGCAGGGAAATTTCGCCTGCACAAGACTGAGATACAAGGGGAAAATGATGGCAAAGGGCTCTGAAGCAGTATGGTGTGAGATGAAGGCTGATAAGATGAGATATTCAGTTATTTAGTTGGATACAGGGAATGTGGAGGACAGAGGCAAAGAAATGCATATGCTAACTGGCTTAGTAAGCAAGATAAGTTGAGTGATTTTAATTACGGTAACAGTGAATTTAAAGAAAAGATAGCATCTGAGAATAAGAAAAACAAATTTCTTAAGGGGTGACTACCTCAGACAACATGAGGGTCAAGAATCACAGATCTAATGACATCACTAGAAGATGTGGATTGTGAATGGGATGTCTAATCTTTCTCCAATTAGCTAGAGTGACCACGGGGTGATGGTCACTCTTGGTTGAAAGGCATGAAAGGTTTAAGCATGCAATCTAGAAAATGGCTTTATGGAAGTAACACAAGATGAATCATAATAATCATTTGCATGAGGAGTACAAAGAGCAGACTAGGATGATGACTCAGTAAGGAGAGAAAAGTACAATACGAGCAGAAACTGGCCAAACATGCCAAGAAGAAGAAGAAAGAATGATTTTTATTAGTGGATGAAAATGGTAGATTCGTAATAGATGCAGAAGATATAGTTGAGACATTCAATGAGCAATTTATTAGGGTATTTCATTCTCATAAATACAACATAATGAGGGAGGACTTGAGCCTAGAAAGCATGGTAGAGGAGGGACTGATGGTGAGTGAGCTGAAAGTATAAGAATTAAATAAACCTGATATTAATAAAGCTGCAAGACTTAATAACATATTGCTGCTTTACTTAAAGGGATGCTTCATGAAGTCATTGGAACCCTTGGCATATCCTTTTAACAAAAGTCTGATGATAGAGAAAATCCCAAAAGAATACAAAGAAAGTAAAATTGTAAAACTTAATGAAGCGGGAGATAAAATTGAAGCTACAAATTATATGTGAGCCTGGAGTTGTGGTCAAGGAACTGGAAAGGTTGGGCCAGAATTCAGAGGTTGATAACAGCAGTATTCTCTGTGATGGCAGCATGAATTCATTAAAGGGAGGTTTTATCAATCAGCTTAGGTACTACAACAATGTGACAAATTCTTTAGACAAGAGGTATGCATATATTTCAGTCAAGAGTCATACATGCTTGGAATTTTTGAAGGCCTTTGACAGAATGCCACACAACAAGCTGGTAACTAAACAGAAACTAAACAGAGCAATAGATAACATACTAGTGAAATGGATAGATGATTTGGTATCAGATAGGTCTCAACAGTTTGTGTATGGGTGAGTGGTATCCCAAAAAGAGGACATCACTAGCAGTGATGTCCTCTTTTTGGGATACCACTCACAGTGTGCTACAAATGTCTGTTTTGGAACCACTACTCTATGTATGTTAATGATATTGAGACAGGCTGTTTGCAAATCCAAAGTTGGGAAGAACTATGAGGAGTTGATTAGATATTGTGGTCTTGAAAGAGGATGTGAACAGGCTGTGTGAGTTGACAAATGAGTGGCATTACCAGTTGAATGCTGTAAAGTGTAAGGTCTTTGGTAGACAAGGATGGGATGCAGAGTACAAATAATGGGGAAATTTCGAAGGAGTTGGAGAAGAAAATGATCTGGGATTTGTGCTGGGCCGGGACATGAAGTTTGAGATCACACTGCTAAAACTATGAGAACATCACAACATATTATAGCAATGATGAGGGGTTTAATCTCATCATTGCTATAATATGTGAGGTTAAAGCCCTCTTTATGGAAAGAGGCTTTAACAATTAGAAGCAAAAAGGTGGTGGTTCCCTTGTACATGACCTTGATCAGACTACATACAGACTACTCTGTGCATATCTGGTCACCTATCTTAGAGGATAAAGATATCTTAAGAATCGTAGAGAAGACTGACTAAGTTGGTGTCAAATCTGTAATCCGGGATATGAAAGTGGACTTAGGGAATGTAATTTGTAGAGCATTGTGAACAGGAGGAGGAGAGGGATATATAAATATGATAAATATGAGTATATATGTGTGTATATATATATATATATGAATGAGATGTATAAATTGAAGTGTTGTTACCAGATTAATGTGGAGAAGCTTTTCATAGAAAAAGAAGCCACAGGCCATCCATGATGAAAGTGTGAGTAAAGTAGTGAAAAAGGACATATTTTTCAAACAGAGTGGTTGGTGAGTGGAATACACTACGTGAGAGTGTAGTGAGTGAAAAAACTATGAATGTGATTAAGGAGGTTTGATCATTTGTGTTAAAGTCTCGACTTCCTGGAGTTCTGATGTTAATAATAATAATAAAATTAATTGTATTTTGGATTATTATTATATGACACTGGGGTGCTTAAGGGTCAAAGCTATATAACTGAGAGGAGACCTCCGCATAGCCTTTAAAGGAATACAGAGAACCGATCAGGGCTCTTCTGACCTAATGTCCAATCCTCACCTTCTCATGATACACCCTGCTAGGCATCTACCTGGATATAGAATGAACGAGAATGGGCTGGCAATTTGGAATTTAGCCAAACAAATTGTATTCTTACTGGCTTAAACCAAAATAATGGTAGAATATGACAGAATTATATGCCGGCTAGGGTGTCGCCTGGTTAAACAAGGCGCCCATTGTTTTTGCCAGAGAACCAGGCAAACAGCGAAAAGTCAGCTACTGGAACAAATCCTAAAACCCACCCCAACTCAACATCACCAGAGTTCAAGATCGGTACTATCAACATAAGAAGCCTGAATGACAAAGAAATGGAGCTCGTTGAGGAATTGGATAAGCACCAGATCAACATAATAGGGGTGACAGAAACAAAAAAGAAAAAACTGGTGAGATCTTTCTCAGCAATAAAAACAAACTGTTATAATCAGGCAATGACAATGAAAGAAAAGAAAGAGTAGGCATAGTATTCAACATTAAATATGAGGCTAATCTTCTTGAATGGCAGGCAGTCTCAAGCAGAGTGATGTGGGCAAATATGAGAATGGGGAACTGGACAATGAGACTTATTTGTGCCTATTGTCCCATAGAAGGTTCTACTAAGGTAGAAGTAGAAGAATTTTTTTTAGGATTTAGAGAAAGCAACTAACACAATGAAAGAGAAGTTGGTCCTTGTTGGGTATCTAAACAGCAGAGTAGGAAATGCTTATCAGACATACAAAAAAATATTGGAAAAATTTGGAGAAAAGAGCAAAGCTAATAATAATGGCAAATATCTGTTGGATTTCTGCTCAGGACATGGACTGGTTATTACTAACAACATGTTCCAACATAAAAATGTGCACAAATTCACATGGAGAGAAGATACAAGGATAAGAAAGTCTCATTGATGATGTTATTGTTGATAGTGATGTTTTCTCCCTGGTGAGGAACACCAGAGTATACAGAGGATTTGAAATTGGAAGTGATCACCATTTAGTCTTGAGCAGGATAAAATTGAATTTCGTATTGAAAAGAATAACATGTAAGAAAGTTTTAAAGCAAATAAAAGTTGAGCAACTCTCAGATGTGAACTGTAGACTAAAATCCACAAACATGATTGAATAAAAATGAAAGAGTTTGAGAACAGCAACCAACCTTGGAGATTCAGTGGCAAGCCCTGAAGAAAACACTGACTGATTCAGCTAGAGAGGCATGTGGTGAGGTTGCCTGTAAGGATAGAAAAATCAGAACTCCATGGTGGACACAGTAAGTTAAAGAGGCAGTGAAGGAAAAGAAGAAAGCATATCAAAAGTTCCTGGCAAAAAAAGTCAACATGTGCTCTCAGAGAATACAGAGACAAATGTAAGAAAGCTAAACAAAAGTCATGGGAGGACTTTGGTAAGAACATAGAAATAAATATCAAGAAGGTGGCAAGATATTCTGGAGGTTGTTGAAGAAGCTCAGAAATGGAGGAAAGAGTGCTGTAAAAGGAATTAGCAATGATAAAGCGTCATGAAAACAGGAGAAAAAGATATCCTTGAGGTATGGAGTAATTACTTCGAAAAATTGCTAAATGGAACAAGCAGTGATGACAGCAGAGTGGTAAAAAATGAAGTAGAAAAAGCCATTAAAAGCCTGAAAGATGGAAAGGCGGCAGGAGTAGATGATATTTGATGAGAAATGTTGGAGGTATAAAAGTCTTATAATGGCTGCACTATATAGTTCACAAGACCTGGACTGAGAGACGAATTCAAGATGATCAGAGTAGAGCTCTCATAGTACCCATATATAAAAAGGGAAATAAAATTGAATGTAAGAATTACGGAGGTATTTCTCTACTGACTGTTCTTGGTAAGATATATGCAAGTATATGTCTTACCAAGAAGCTTGGTGAAGAACAAGCTGGATTCAGGTCAAATAGAGGTTGTCAGGATCAGATCAGATTTTCACCTTACAACAGATAGTTGAGATATCATGGAAATATAGAATCTAAGTTTTGTAGATCTGAAAAAGGCAAATGACAAGGTGCCAAGAGAGAAGCTATTCGAAATGCTACAGCTGTATGGTGTCAATGGGGCATTATATCAAACAATATTTAGTCTTCATTTGAATTATAAGTCAACAGTTGGAATTGAAGGAAGTACAGGAAGGTGATTTAATGTTAAATCTGGTGTCAGACAAGGATGTACATTATGCCCTCTGTTATTCATTATCGATATGGATCATGTTATGAAGGAAATTGGTATTGAACCTGATATCAAAGTTGGAGATGTTAATCTCAGCTCTTTGCTTTATGCAGATGATGTTATACTTCTAAATAAATCTGCTACAAGTCTGCAAGATTCCCTGACTAAAGTGAATAATTGTTGTAATAGATATGGTATGAAAGTCAGCATTAAAAAGACAAAGACAATGAAAATAGGCAGACACGATGCAAATATCAACTGCATTGTGAATGGAGAACCTATAGAACAAGTAAAACATTTCAGCTACTTAGGCATGATTTTTACTGAAGATAGTAAATTAAATATGGAAACATACAACATAATCAACAAAGCTAGTATGGTAGGAAGTCAATTGAATAAATTTATATGGAATAAGAGAGGAATTAGTCAAAACACTAAATTAGCGGTATACAAGAAGTATTCAAGCCAATGTTAACTTATGTATCTGAGAGCTAAGTCAAAAAGTAGAACACTTGACCACTAGAGACCACAGATATGAGAGTCCTGAGAAAGATTAGGGGCATGAACAGATGTTATCAATGGCAATATCATATTAAAAATGAGGATATTAGGAAAGAACTTGACACTGTCAGCGTCCAGGAATGCATTAGCAGAGATAATCTCGGGTGGTATGGTCACTTAAACAGAATGGGAGAGGAAAGATTAGCAAAACAAGTGTTCCTTTCCAGGTTGGTAGGAAAAAGACCCACAGGAAGACCGAGATATAGGTGGATTGATACAGTAAAAAGTTTCCCAGAAGATAGAAATATAATACTGATAATGTTGGAGTCTTGACAGGTAACACACTGATTTGGAGTAAAATTGTAGATAGGAAATTAGTAATGATGTAATTTTTCATGTAATACTATCATATCCTGTACACCCCCTTGAGGGTATATATCAGGAATTTAATGATGATGATGATTATATGACACCAAGGAGTTATTGTGGGAGAGCACTCCACCCACCCACCCACCCACCCACCCACCCACACACACACACACACACACACACACACACACAATCTACCATGTATGCTACATAATATTCCACTATCCACCATCTGCTGCCCACTAATAGCATATATCTGTCTGTTAAGTGAGTGTGTTCTCTGGCAAATCTTGCCTTATGCAAGAGATGAAAAATGAGTTGATATGAGAGAAACTCTGGAACATCAGTATGAGATTGAGTAAACTCACCCTCAATTGAAAAAGCCAATATAAAGGTTCTTCTTGTGATTATGAGGGAATACAGGTCTGTTCCAAATGAATGGCAAATATTCCATTGTTTTTTCCAAATAAGCAATCGTGAAACTAGATGTTATTGCCTTATACAGTAATTTCTTATTTTGTATAATTGCAATCAAAGAAACCAAAATTTATCTTTGATTTCAACATTTGCATTGATAGAAGCTAATTAAATTCACAATGTAAATAAATCATCTGTGAAGATATATGGTTGAAAACAACAAAATTTGGTGAGCTATGGCACTAATAAATCAAGGTAAACAAGCATGCAATAGTATACAAAATTTTGATTACTATAGTTTTTACATTGTCATTTGAAAAAAAAAAAGGCTAACTAATAACTACTCAACATTTTATAGCGAAAGACAACATGATCTTCTAGTGAATATTTTTAAAATTGCTAAAAAAACAGATTGAGGTCAGCAACCCATAAAGGAAATGACAAGGAGGTACAAATGAGAACAACAATGAGAGACATAACAAAGAACTAGAAGAATATGAAATTACAAAAAAACAAAAATGCAGAATTGACATTTTTTGACAGGTTACATTAGCTTAAATTAACATCTACCTAAAATCTACATAATGAAGTAAATATCACCTAAAAACTTCCAGAGTTAGTCTACTTTAAAACCAATCACCTCCAATTACAAAGGGAGAGAGGAGAAAGCAACACAAGCAATGAATTTCATGCTTCATAATAGTTTAAAACAAAATTTCTATTCTAAGTTATTTACCTTAGAATTTACACTTCTACGTTACTACATTAATTTTTTTTTTTTAACCTCAAAAATCAGCACTTGTGAAGTTAGAACAATAAATCAGCTGATTAAACTTTTGATAAATTTGAAGTTGAATTGTTTATAAACCATTAGCTCACGTCTTTTAAATGTTTTGAGAAAAAAGTGAAGAATGATGGTGGTGGTGACCAGTTCAGTGCAGCAGCAGTTCTGTTTCTGTAGATATTACGGAAACAAAGCACTGAAAAAATAACTAAAGGGAGTGCGTATGACAAGGATTTTTTTATTAAGAGGATAGTTCTCATCTGGACAGCATCAAGCATTATTAAATAAGACAGGATTGTGTTTTAGTAGCAATGAAATTGACATTATTCTGACCTTCTTACCTCACTAGACAATGGTAAGCAGATCAGTGGATTATGATTGCTTGTGGAAGATCTTGAAGTTTTAATAATTTTCTTCTTCTTCTTGGCTTCCCGTATTAAGCAATTGTTTGCCTGTAACATTTTCAAGGGTTTAAAAAGTCTAATGCCCATCTCCTCCTGGGTCTTCCCTCTGGATTGGTGTCCCTTTGGTTTATATTTCCATGCAATATTTGGCCATCTATCCTCATTCATTCTTTCTATGTAGGTTTTCCATTTCTTTCTATAGTTTGTGATGTCTGTTATGTTAATAATGGATAGCTGTTTTCTTATTTCTTCGTTTCGTACTTGTCTATTCTTTTATAGCCTGCGAGTGGTCTTAGGAACTTCATTTCTGTAGCTTCCACTTGTCTTTTATCATGTTCTCACCAAGTCCATGTTTCTCTGCCATATTTCAGAATTGGTTTGGCTATTATTTTATATAGTTTTATTTGGGTTGTTCTAGACATCTGTTTACTGAAATGTCTTATTCAGAGTTCCAATGAATGCTAGGAATTTTTGCTTTTTATATGCAATGTCAATTTCTCCATTGGGGTTTATGTAATTTCCTAGATATTTAAATTTGTTCACTTGTTCTCTTACTTTGTGGATGACTAGTTTGCATCTTTTAATTTCTTTATCTTGAAATGCTATTGATTTCATTTTATTTATTGAGATCTTTATGTCATACTATTCTGTTTTGTTCATTATGTGTAGATTTTTCTGTAATTGGTCTTCATTTTCAGCAAAAATAACTTGATCATCAGCATACAACAGGCTGGTTAATTCTTTATTTCTTATTTTAATTTGTATGATTTTGTTTTTCCTCCATTCTCTTGAAATTTTTTCCATATATATATATATATATATATATATATTGAAGAGTATTGGTGATAATCCACTTCCTTGAATGAGCCCGCTATTGTTTTTAATTTTTTTGGTTGTTTCATTATTAATTTTAATATAGCTTTCTTCCATTATATTTGTATTGCTTTTGTAGACTGAGGTGGAGCTTTCAATTCATACAGTATATTGATTAATTTGTTCTGTTGATTTGATCATATGCTTTCTCACTAGGAAGGCCATATATTTGGGCAGGTTAAATTCTATTTTTTTTTTTCTATAATTTGTTTGAGTGTGAATGTGGGATCTGTGCAAGATCTTCCTTTCCTAAAGTTGCATTGTTCTTCTCCAATCATTTCCTCGGTCCATGGTGTTAATTTACTTTTAATTATATCTAGATATATTTTATAGCATGTATTTAATAAGGATATTCCTCTGTAGTTTCTGCAATCGTTTCTCTTTCCTTTTTTGAATATGTTTAAGACTATTGCTGTCTTCCATTCTTGAGGGATGTTTCCTTCTTCCCATATTCTGTTTAGAAATTTAATTAATCGTAATTGAAATGATTTAGAACTGTATTTGTATTGTTCCAAATTTATTCCATCTTCTCCTGTAGCTTTTCTATTTTTAGTTTTTCCAATATTTTCTTTAGATCATTTAACTGTATTGGTTCTTCATTTGTTTCTTGATTTATTACCTGTTTTATTTCAATCTGATTATTATTGTTTTGAAGCTAGGTGTAGTGATTGGTCCATTCTTTTGTGGAGAGACTTCTAAATGTACATTATCCTTTGTTTCATGAGTCATTTTTTAATGATTTTATAGCTCTTTAAGTTGAGGTCCATTTATGTCATGCTCTAATCTTGATACAAATTTTCCCCAGTCTTGTCTTTTGATTTTCCTGGTTTCTCTTCTTGTTATTGCTCTGATTCTTTTATATTCTATTTCATTTCCTATGGTTCTGTCGTTTAACCATTTAAGGTAGATTTTTTTTTTTTTTTCTTATTAAAGATTCTATCTCTGAGTTCCAGGTTCTTAAGCCCTTTCCTTTTTCATTTTGTTCCTATGGCTTCATATGCTTGTTTTACTATTTGTTTAATGTTTTGCCATTCATTTTTATATCTGTATCTTCATTTATTTTCTTTGTATGATTTGAAAGTCTTCTTTGATATAGTTCTCTGATACCATCTTGCTGTAACAGTTCTATCTTAAATTGCTCCTGCTTTTGTTTTTGTGTTCTTGTATTGTTTCTATTCCTCTGGTTTGGGATCTTAATAGTAAAGATTAATAAATGGTGGTCTGAGTCAATATTGCATCCACTGTATACTGTGCAATTTCTTACCAACTTCTTTAGTTTTTCACCCAGTATTATACAGTGAATGATGCTTTTATATCTTCTGGCTTCCCATGTATATTTATGTATATCATTATGTTTAAAGAAGCTGTTGTGAATTTCAAGCTATTATAGGCCCACGAATTACCTGAGTTCTCTTCCATTGTTATTTATGGTGTTTTCTCCTTGATTACCTATTAAATCTTTAAATGTATTTGATGCAATTCTAGCACTGAAATCGCCTGCAATGATTAAGTAATCTTGTTTATTTGTGTTCTGAATTATGTTTTAGAGGTTTTTATAGAATTCTTCTGTTTCAGATTTTTCCTTCTTCGGATGCATATATTCCTATGATTGTAATAAATTTCTTATTTAATTTAAGTGTCTAGCTGTTATTATTCTTTCAGAGATCCAGTTATATGATTCAATTTTGTCTTTCCATTTATTGTTGATCATGATGGCTATACCTGAAAGAATTTTTGTTGGGTGCTCCACTGTATATTAAACTGCAGTCCTGAAGAGCCTTTGGATTTTTTCTTTGTTTCTGAATTTACTGCTATTTCTATTTTCATTTCTGTTAGAGCTTTTTTGTATTTCTTCGATCTTGTGATTGATGTCTCTTATGTTTACTGAACCAATCATATCCAGTTCATAGTCCTTTTTTCCATTTCCATTTTGTTAGCCATTTGGGCTGCCAGTTTTATTCCCTTGAAATTTCCATTTTAATCATTTGAGCACTAAAGTTCTGAATGAAGAAAAGAAGTTACTGTGATCAACAAAACAACAGTTAAGATTTGATGCTAATGAGAAACAATCAAGATGAGGAGTGTAGATCAAACCACAGGGCCCTGAGACATCCCAGCAATGACTATGCTGTACTCATTTTCCATTAAATCTACAACATGAGTAACAACCAACACTTAAGCCTACAACATGGCCAGCAGTACAACAATCAAACCTGTATAGCAGACAATATTGCTCACTATATATATATATATATATATATATGATTTTGGGGGGGGGGGTCTAGAAAGTTCTGATTAACACCTAGAAAAAAAAAAAGAAACTGATATAACCATAAGTTGTATCAGTTTCTTTTCAGAATATAAGAACATAAGTTACCTACATAACTCTGCTACTAGTATGTTTTTTTTTTTTTTTTGTGGTTATATCAGTTGCTTTAATATCATTTCTTGTTCTAGGTGTTTATCAGAACTTTCCAGATCCCCTTCATATATTTATCTACACACACACATATGCATAATTACCTAAAGATTCTTCAATGCCATAAACCTTTGCTGAGCCAAAGTCTGTGATTTGAATGTGCATTTTTTCATTAAGAAGAATATTTTCAGGCTTTAAATCCCTATTGAAAGAAAATTAATATTTTTACTAATTAATATAATTATGGCTATTATAGCCTGTTTTTGTTTAGGATGTCCCTTATTTTAATACATTGGCTAACATTACTCAAAAAAGGGGTATATATATATTTTTTGCGCAATATAGGTGAGTATAGAAGGAATATGGCAGAATAAAAGAGGTGGAAAAAATGTTGTACATACCTTGTTTTTGGTTCTATGATGCCTTCCAATTCCAAGATCTTGCTGAAGGTTGTTTATAAATGGTGGGGGGCATTTTGACGTGGGAAATAAGATCGGAAACCCGGGTTACTATTAATTAATAATATATATATATATTATTTTGTTTAGGGCCACATTTTTTGTGGGGGAGGGGAAACGAAGGGGAAGAATATCCTTATGTGGAAGCTGGGACAGGGGTTCCAGTTTCCACATAAGGATATTCTTCCCCTTCGTTCCCCCTCCCCCAACAAAAAATGCAGCCCTGAACAAAATTCTATACTCACCCATACTGCCCTAAAAATATATATATACCCCTTTTTTGAGTAATGTTAGCCAATGTATTAAAATAAGGGACAATCCTAAACAAAAACAGGCTATAATAGCTGTAATTATATTAATAGTGTTTAAGAGGAGTAACATGGGAATTTTCCCAGAAACTATACTTAATATTTTTACATTACATATTTAAATTGTTATACTAAATGATCAATGCTCTTTTTAACTTCTATATAACAAAACCTGTTTCCATAACAAATATTATTAAAAGTTAAGTGGTTAGTATTTCTATATTACTAGCAAAAGGCTGCAAGTTCAGATCCTACTGTTGCATGGATTAATCTTCAGGTTATCCCTGAACATGTTACACTCAGTGAAGTAACTTGGCTTTATCATCATCATAATCCAATTCCTGATACATACTCTCAAGCGGTATACAAGATAGTGAGAGTACTAGATGCATATTTTACATCACTATTAACTTCTATTGACAATTTTCCTCCAAATTAGTCTGTTATCTGTTTGGGCTCCAATATTGTCAGATCTTATATTTTGGTCTTGTAATGCACTTCTACCTACATCATATCTACATATTTTGCTTTGGGTGAGTATAGAAGGCAATATGGCAGAATAAAAGAGGTGGAAAAAATGTTGTACATACCTTGTTTTTGGTATGTACAACCTGACAATGAACATCTGATTTGCCTATCTTTCCTTTCAGATTCTGTTTAAGTGACTATAAAACGCGATATTAGCTCTCATAACACATTCCAGAATGCTAATAATGCCAAATTCCTCTCTAACATCTTCCTTTTAATATGATTCTGCCACTGTTCCCAAATTTTTTTTCTCAGACAACTCACATCCATGGCCTCCAATCTTAAGAGAACTATTTTATTTTTAACTTGAATAACTTTGATATTACAAAGATATTGGAAGTTTATTTGCACTTGGTTAGACTATAATAAATTTAGTTTAATCCTTTATCCAAGTGTGAGCAAACAAAGTTTCCGCCTGAAATATCTTCAGTGAGGCAAGGTAGTGCATCTGTTGGCAACTCGTAGCAAGGTGGACCAAGTCTCATCACTCCTTGTCTCAGCATTTCCCACCATGCAAAGTACATCTCCTTGAAGATATGTATAATGCTATGCATTAAGAGAAGGGCCACTACCCAGACTGGTTTCGACCTTTATTGAGGTCTTGTCAGTGGGAGGCAGACCCAGAAGTGGTGACACTAATGCAGAAGCAATGGAGAGGTCATATCTATCTATACGTGTTGCCAACTAGTGTACCACCTTATTATTAAATTACTCTGGATTTAGAGAAAGATGTTGGAAGTTTATTTTGCACTTGGATAGACTAAGTGTGAGCAAACAAAGTTTGCACCTGAAAATATCTGCAGGACTGAGGCAAGGTGGTGCATCTGTTGGCAACTCGTAGCAAAAGTGGACCAAGCTCTCATCACTCCTTGTCTCAGCATTTCCCACCATGCAAAGCACATCTCCTTGCAGACATGTATAATGCTATGCATTAAGTGAAGGGCCACTACCCAGACCGGTTTCAACCTTTATTGAGGTCTTGTATAGGTAGCATGTTGATAGGTTGGTAACTCGTATAGGTAGATATGAACTCTCCATTGCTTCTTCCTTATTGTCACCACTTCTGGGTCTACCTCCTACTGAAGAGAGCTCAATAGAGGTCGAAACCGGTCTGGGTAGTGGCCCTTCCCTTATTGCATAGCATTATACGTCTTTGCAAGGAGATGTGCTTTGCATGGTGGGAAATGCTGAGACAAGGAGTTACGAGAGCTTGGTCCACCTTTGCTACAAGTTGCCAACAGATGCACCACCTTGCCATAGTCCTGAAGATATTTTCAGGCACAAACTTTGTTTGCTCACACTTGGATAGGATAGAGGATTAAAACTAAATTTATTAATGGATACTACAAAGGCATCAGGACCAGCTTGAGCACAATGGAATTATATTGTGCTCATGAGATGTGCTCCTGAACAAACACCTTCTCTATTATCTGTTCACTAAACTATACTGAGCATCCACTCTTCAGCATGGAAGAAAGCTTATACAACCAGTTCCTAAAAAAGGAGATAAATGTTTATCATTAAACTATCAATTTATTGTTCTTATATCAGTTTTGTCTAAAGTAATCAAGAAGATTATTAACAGTCAACTTCTTCAAGAACTTGGTAACTACTATCTAATTAGTGACCACCAGTATGGATTTCACCACTCTAGTTCCACAGGATATCTCCTGAACTACATCACTCACATTTTGACTCATTCCATGGAAAGGTTTGGAGAAACCTGTGCTGTTCTCTTGACATCTCTAAAGCTTTTGATAGGGTCTGGCATCGAGGACTATTCAACAAGTTACTATAATTTGGAATGCCCTTGTTCTTGTATAAATGAATTACCAATTTTCTCTCAGATTGATCCCTACATGTAATAGTGGATGGTGTTCTCTTCTCTAATTTTCCTGTCAATGCAGTGTCTCTCGGGCTCTGTCATTTCACCCACCCTTTTCCTGATTAATATAAATGACTTGCCCTCATTCGCTGCAAACCCTATTCATAGTTTTGCTGATGATAGCACACAATCCACTTATCTCATACTTCAAGATAATCAATAAGTGCTCTGAACACTGATCTTCCTGATATCCCTGATTGGGGTGAAAGCAACCTAGCCAACTTCAATGCTTCGAAAACTCAGTTTTGCTCATTTTCCCATAAAAAATACCTCAGATATTCTCTGCTTACTTTTGATAACACTAAACACAACAGTCAAGACTAAATCTTTCTTCATACTGACTCTTACTCCAAACCTTTCCTGGCATAATCATTTCACTTCTATAGCATCAAGAGGTTCCAAAAACATGGGATCCTTTTCTGGTCAAGATGGTACTTCTCTATCAATAAGTTACTTACTCTGTACATATCCCAGATCCGACCAACAGTGGAATACTGCTCTCATGTATGGGATGGTGCACCTAAGACTTCCCTATTCCCTAAATGCTGTTCGGAAAGGGTAGTCCAATTGATTACACTTCTCCTAAAGATTCTCTTCAGCCACTATTCCAGATCACTTTTTGCATAATGTCTCTTCTACAGATATTTCCATTGCATTTTTGTTGAGCAGAATTAGCATCCGTTATGCCTCATATTTCTGCAGATCTACAGGATCTCATACTACAGCTGCTAAGCATCCTTTTACAGTCAATCTGAATATTAAGCAAACATGCTACTCCCTGTCATCTTTCATTCCTTCCACCTGAATTCTGAGGAAAAGTTTCTCTCATGAAGCATTTCCAAAGGACTACAATCTTCAACAGTTCAAGAAGAATATCCACAGATTAATGTATTCCTGACCCCTGTTAGATCTTCATACAACATTTGTTTTCTATAGTCTCTTCTGACTTTCATGTGTGGAAAAAAACACTCATAGTGATTAAAAAAAAAAACGTTTAAACACTCTTGCATACCAAGTTTAGCATTTTTGATCATTTCTCTCTTAATTCGTAAAAGATTTATTCTGCTCACTCACAACCATACCAGCTTTGCTCATCTATTATCTACTTCCATATTTAATTCCAACTAAATATCGAGACACAATATTTGGTTGGAATGAGTCACTTGTCAGAATTAGTAGTCAGCAAATTAGCACGAGATTGCTACTCTGATTCAAGAAATATCATCAGATGCCATCATTTCGGACCCATAAACAAAAGAAAGGATGGAATGAACTTTCTATGTCTTGTGAAAGTGACCTGTGACACACCGACAAGCACATCCTAATTAATAACAGCAATAAATAACAAGTTAAAGGACACTTCCTCAAATCATGCATCTGCACTTGACCTGACTTAACATTGGCTCAGAGTGACCAAAGACACCAACTTCTAAGACAACTTGAAGCAAGATGCCAAAATAGAGACAATAGTTGCACCATAGACTATAAACAAATCAAATTAGAGCAAAATCAAGTGATGACACCACTAGCAGTCACCATGGAGACCAGTATGCTGGCACAGCATAAGAAACATGCAGGACCCTTGAAGTCAAATCTATGTCCCACAGAACTTTGCACACCCACTTCACTAACATCGATGGCCTCAACTCCAACCTTAATAGTGTCCACTGCCATCTACAGTCCACCAAACCCAAACCAATCTTTTTAGTAGAAACTCAAATCTCACCCCCCCCCCCAAGTACTATCCATTCTCAATCTTCCAAACTACACACTGTTTAACTCCTTCCAACTCATTAGTGGTATCTGCACATATATCTACTCTGACATACCTTGCCAGCGAGCACCTAATCTAGAATCGGTTGAAAATATCACTTCCCCATTCAGTCAAATTCATTTGCTGTCTCTATCACTCTCCTAATGCCACCAACCACTCTGAGCTCTTTAATTTCCTCTACTTAGAAATTCATTTTCTCCATTTCCACTCTCCTAACAGCAAAATCATTCTCCTAGGAGATTTTTAATGTAACACTAAATGGCTTTCCTCCTCCAGTTGTACGGATCTTGCAGGCAGAGATGCTCAAACATTTGTCATCACTAACGACCTTAGACAAATTGTTCACATGCCAACCTGAATACCAGATAACCCGAACCACTCCCAAAATACCCTAGATCTCTTCCTTACCAATGAGCCTTCCAAATATGTAGTGAGCCCTGGGTAATTCTAACCACAATCTATTGCTCATCTCCTCCTCCATGCAACAACGCTTACACAGTCACTTCCACACAAGAGTAGTTTGGCATTATAACAGTGCCAAGTGGGACAGACTCTTACACTATGCTTCATTCCCATGGTTGGACTGTTGTTTTCAGCTTCCAATCCAAACATATGCACAGAACGCATCACCAAAGTATGCCTCAGTGGCATGGAAACATACATTCCCCACACTTCTCTGAACTGCTGTCCCCTAACTAAACCCTGGTTCCCCAAAAGATGTGCCAAAGCTGTACAAATGAAAAATCGAGCATACCACAACTGGCTTACATTAAGAACCCTAAACTCCTTTAGTGCCTATACCCAAGCCCAAAATAGATGCAAAAAAGTATCAATGTTTCCAAAACAGAGTTTGAGACAGCAAAAAGCAGGAAACTTACAACTTGCCAAATGGCAGTTGAGCCTTTTGGTCTCTCGTCAAAGCAATTGGCCAAAACTTTTGACCAACTCCCACCCCTATATTACCCAGCTGGCTCTACTGCATCATCACCCACAGAAAAAGCTAATCTCCTGGCTTCACACTTTGCCTCCAACACATGCATAACTAACAATGGCAAATGCACCCCCTTCCCAATCATTCCAACTGCCCAACATACAATGCCCTCTATATTCTTTTGCTACAAAGAGATCAGAAACCTAATGTCTAAATTAGACACAAAAAAAGTTGCCTATCCCTTCTGGCATTCCTCCAACTATCCTGAAGGTCTGTATACGAGAATTGACTCCTATCCTATGCTGCCTGTACATACTCTATTTATCCTGAAGCCTGGAAATTGACCTATATTCACCCCATTCCTAAGAAGGGTGACAAATTACTGCCACCCTATCTCACTTACCTTAGTCCTATCTAAAGTGATGGAGAAAATTATCAATTCTCAACTCCTACACTACCTTGAAGGCATCCAGCTATTAAGCGAAAACCAGTACGGATTCTGTTGTTGCCGATCAACAGGAGAGCTACTCTCATATATCACTCATCTCTGGACAAATGTCATGAAGCAATTTAACAAATCTCAAATGGTTGCACTTGATATCTCTAAAGCTTTTCGCTGGGTCTGGCACAAGGCTTACTAAACAAACTCCTAACATTTAAAATGTCTCAAGACTTCTGCAGTTGGATTGCCAGCTTTCTCTATGTGTGATGGTAGACGGTACATATCCTCTCACCATCCAACTAATGCTAGAGTTCCACAAGGTTCTGTTCTCTCGTCAACCCTCTTCCTTCTGTATATCAATGACCTACTTCAGTTGACCTCCAACCCAATACACAGTTTTGCAGATGATAGCACATTGCACTCCTCCCTTTCATTTGACAAATCTTACTGTACACAACTCACTTCAACCTACACAACATCAACCACGACTGTCCTCAATTCTGACCTCCAAGCCAACTTCCAATAGGGCTCAGATAGCCTCGTCAACTTCAATGCTAGTAAAACCCAGTTCTGTCTTATTTCTCATAAAAAGAACTATCCCCCGCCCTCCCAGTGCTATTCTTGATAACATCCAAATTTCCAGACAAGATGAGATTTCTCTTCTAGGAATTACCCTGACACCAGGCCTCTCTTGGCATAAAAACATCACAACCACTGCATCCTCACCTTTCAGAAAATTAGGATTTCACTTTTGCTTGAGACATTACTTCTTCACCTCTAAACAGCTGTTAACCTTATACAAATCACAGATCTGCCCAGCTATCGAATACTGCTCTCACATTTCGAGTGGGATTCCTAAAAGCTCCCTCTCTTACCAACTCACTCCCCCTCACTTTCACACAGACGTTTCCTCTCTGCAATTTGTGTATTCTATAAATATTTGCCATGGCAAATGTTCATCAGAAATAGCATCAATAATTCCAACACTCAGCCCACTGGAACACGTACAGATACTGCCCAACATCTTTTCACAGTATACCTTGAAACCCACGGAACAAGTTTCTTTTCCTCCTCCTTCATCCCTGCTACTGCTGTACTGTGGAACAGTCTTCCCCAAGGAATACAATATACAGGCTTTTAAATCAAATGTAAATAAGATCTTCCTTTCCCAATCGCTACCCATATATATGGCACTAACGTACTATAGGTTGATCAACCAACCTCTCATGTATGGGCCCAACATAAAAAAATTGTTCTCTTAAGTTCTGCATTCAGGATGCTGCCAATGTAATAAATGTACCAGTTTATTATCATAGTCTGTCATTTTGTTTTGGATTTTCATAGCAAATTTATTACAGCAGTTATTCAATTTAGTTAAAAAATCTTGCAGACTTGTACTGGACTTATTTAGGAGAATGAAATCATCTACATGAAGCAAAGAATTGTGATTAACAGCTCCAATTCTGACACTGGGCCTAATGCCACTTTCATATGATCCATATAGTTATGAACAACAGGGAAGACAGTGTGAATGCTTGTCTTATGACTGGTTTTCTATCAAACCATTTTCTACCACTTCACTCAATTCTAAAAGCTGACTTGCAAGTCAAATATACACTGTCTTGCACAATATAAGGTCTGATTTAGACTATATAATTGTAGATTTTCATCACCTTTTCTCTTGGTACCATGTCATATGCCTTTTCCAGATATAGGAGATTTACCTATATGTCTAAAAAAAAAGTTCTTTAATATATGCATTATTCCAGTATTTGCCTATGGAAGTGAGACATGAGCAACACCTAAAAAACAGAAAGATAGGTTGCGTGTGGTCCAAAGAGAGAAGAATGCTCCATATAAAAAAAAAAGGTGTAGAATAAGAAATATTAGAATTAGAGTGATGACTGGAATAGAAGATATTGTAAAGCATGTAAATGGAAATGGGCTGGCCACATTGGTAGCCTGCCAGATGAAAGGTGGACAAAATTAAGCACTGAGCAAATACAAATCGAAGAAAAGGCTGCCAAAGAACAAGATATAGGGATGATCTACAAAAATTTGACATCTGACTGGCTAAAGACAGTCAGATGTCAAATCTGACTGGCTAAAGAAAGACAGAACTGGAAAGTTAAGAGGAAGGCATTATGTTGGAAGTTTAATGGAACTAGGAAAGGATTAAAATCTAATTTTAATGATTTCAATATATTGTCTCAGTCACTAAAACATCTTCAGGGATTACAAATAACTTTTGGAACACAAACAGAACACAATACTAAATGAAACACATGGCTGACTATAAATCTTTGTCAACTTGCTGCTCTCAGAAAGTTACAGAAATATAAAAGTACAGTCATCACCAGAGCAGATAAGGATAATGCCACAGTTATTCTTAATGCCATGGAATATAATCAAAAAATGAATATTATTCTCTAAGATCGCACTACCTACATCCCATGAGATCGCAATTCCACATAAATACAAGTTAAAAAACTTACTTAAAAAAGTATCTTCCTGGCCACCTAAAATCCACAAACCTAATTCCGCCCACGCAAGACCAACAGCAGATGCCACTGAGCCTCCATGCTATAAATTGTCAAAACAACTGGCTAACTCTCTTACCCCCCCCCCACTGGACTTATCTCATCCTATATAAAAAACTCTACCCATTTTAAAACCTTGATTAAAATTCCAACTTCAAATAATGCAGATATATTGGTAAGCTTTGACATCACCTTACTGTTTACCAATATTCCCTTAAATGACACCTTAACACTATTAAAAAAACATTTTTCCTTCTAATATCTTAGATTTCTTTTCCTTTGCTATCAGTTCTGGTTATTTTTCTTGGAAGAACAAAATTTACAAACAGATAGGGAGAACCATTATGGGTTCACTACCCCCACCCCAGCCTCTCTCTCTCACCAATTTTTACATGGAAAAATTTGAAAAACAAGCCATAGACTCAGCCCCTTTCAAACCTTCTACCTGACTAAGATATGTAGGTGATGTTTTCTCCATTTGGCATTATGGCACAGACACATTAGACTCCTTCCTTAGTCACCTCAACAGTCTACATTCAAGAATCCAGTTTATGATGCAAATAACAATAGTTTATCCTTCCTAGACACCTTAGTAACATGCCTTCCTAATGGCAACCTTTCTTTTACTGTATACAAAAAACCCACTCAACAGGCACAAACTTTCCACCACAACCCCTCTCAACAATATGGCATTATTAAACAATAGAGCCTATAATCTGTGTCAGTGGAACCTCTCTTTCAACCAAACTCAACCACATACAGAACACCTTCCTTTCCAATGGCTATAGTGATTAGAGAATTTAAAAAAAAAAAAAAAAAAAAAAAAAAAAAAAAAAAAAAAAAAAAACACTTCCTACCCCATTCCTCGGTCATCGCTTCAGAAATGCTATCACCATCCCTTACATCCGTGGCACATCAAAAAACCATAACCTTTACACGGCTTTTTATTCCCACCGGACACTTGCTATCCTTATATGGTTCTACCAAAGTTCAGCTCCCTCCTCTCTCAGTGTCTGATGTACATAAAGTACCCCGTCTCTGCAAGTTGGCTTACTTCTGATAAACAGGTAGACCAGTGTCCATCTGTTTAGAACACAAATTGTACATCTGCAATCACTATGGTCAATCTGGCCTTGCAGACCATGTTTTGGACACAACTCACATGATCTCCTGGAAGAAAACCACAATGCTCCACTATAGTAAATTTAAAGAGGAAAGACTGTTTTTAGAATTTGAAGTGGCACTCAGAAATCAACCAAATTTAAATAAATACAGATGCATAAAAACCTCCCAAAATTTGGGAAACAATAATTGCCAGAGGTCCACTTTACATCCTAGGCAACTTAGAAATGCCCATAGAAGGCACACCAGCTAGATAGGACTCTGGAGTCACCCACATTTCATTTAGTATTTTGTGTGCGTGTGTGTGTGTGTGCGTGTGTGTGTGTGTGTGTGTGTGTTACAAGAGTTATTTGTAATTCATGAAGATGTTTCAGTGACAGAAGAAATATTGGAAACATTAAAATCAGTTTTTAACCCCTTTCTAGTGTTGTAAATATTCCATTAAATCTCAAGTTCAGTATTCTCTCAGCACTTAAGCTTTAACATAAGGGGAAGGCATATATCCAGCAGTGGATGGACAAGGGCTCACTTTAGTGAGTACAGGCATGGCAAACCCGAGGTACCTGATGCTGGACCATGCCTTACTTCATGTAATATATATCTGTTATATTATTCTGTAGACTGGTACCTCCCCTTCTTTCTTTCCTTCCTTCTCCTCTCCTTGCTCCTTCCCCCTGATGCTATTAGAGTATTCGAGGGCAAGGGGTGAGTCTTTCCTATCTTGCTAAGTTATTTCGTCTTATGCAGCCGCCGAAGGAGGCAAGCTAGCCTCAATAGGTGCCTATCCCAAGCCCGGATAAATGAGAGGGTTGATGTCAGGAAGGGCATCCGGTCGGAAAACTTCAATGCCAGCTCAAACTATGATTATGAGTCGAAGAGAAAATGATATAAGGGCTAGGGCATACCTCTTAAGCGACGCACAGCCACATCACCCTACAGCTGCGAGAAATGGACGAGGGCTACCGCATCAAGGGCGGGTGCGGTTAAAGAAGCGAGCCCAGCAGGTGGACAGGATGTTGCGAGTGGGAACACTGAATATTGGAAGCATGACTGGAAGGGGAAGAGAGGTGGCAGACATGATGAGGAAGAGGAAGTTGGACATTTTATGTGTGCAGGAGACAAGGTGGAAGGGGGGAAAGGCAAAGGAACTGGGAGATGCATATAAATTGTTCTACTCTGGAGCGAATAACGAGGGAAGAAATGGTGTAGGAATTGTGGTGTGTGGCAGAATGAAGGGTGAAGTACTGGACAGAGGTAGAAGGAATGACAGGATCATGCGAATGAAATTGGGTCTTGGAGAAGAGTGGGTGGTCGTATTATGTGTATATGCCAAGCAAGTTGGTTGTACAGCAGAGGAAAAAGATGAGTTCTGGAACGTGTTAGATGAAGAAATGAGGGAACTGGAAGAAATGAGATGGTGATTGTCAGAGGAGACTTGAACGGACACATAGGAAGACAGAATAGAGACTGTGAAAGGGTGCATGGTGGCCACGGAGTGGGAATGATGAACCAGGAAGGAGAGAGGGTTGTGGACTTTGCAGTAGCGTTTGATCTGGCAATTGTGAACTCGTTTTTCTACAAGAGGGAAGAACATTTGATAACATTTAGGAGTGGTAACAACAGCTCACAAACTGACTACATTTTGAGTAAAAGAAAACATCTTAAGGTTGTGACAAATTGTAAAGTAATTCCAACAGATCAAGTAGCACAACAACACCGACTGCTGTGCGCAGACTTTAAAATAAGATCGAAGATAAGAACTTCTGGATGCCGTGGGATGAAGACAATTAAGTGGTTTCACTTAAAAGAGGAGAGTGTGAGGAATCGTTTTAGGGAGAGGGTGAGGGTGTTAGAGAGGATTTCGGATGGATTGGAAAGTATACAGGATTGGTGGAAACATAATTCAAAAGTAATCCTGAGCTGTGCAATCGAGGTGCTTGGTGAGACATCTGGAAAGTTTAGAGAGCAAAAGGAGGGTTGGTGGTGGAATAATGATGTACAAGTGGCAGTGACAGCTAAGAGGAAGGCAAAGCAGAAGTGGGATGAGTCAAGAGTGGAAGAGGACAGAGAGGTGTACAAAGAGAGAAAGCAAGAAGCCAAGAGAGTTGTGGCACAGGCGAAGGCCATGGCATATCAAGATCTGTATGATCAATTAGAAACAATGGAAGGACAGAGAAAAATTTACTAACTAACGAAATGTAGAAATAAAGCAGCAAAGGACATCTTACATGTGAGGCAGATCAAAGATGCTGAAGGAAGAGTATTATGGAGGGATGTGGACATAAGAAACAGATGGAAAATATACTTCGAGGGACTTTTGAATGAGGAAAATGCAAGGACTCTCAGAGGGGATGGTGCAGAACATCAGTAGAGTGGAAGTGACGGAGGCCATGAAGACGACGAGGAATGGAAAATCTGTGGGCCCCGACAGAATTCCAGTGGAGGTATGGAAGGCACTGGGGGAAGAGGGAATTGACCTGCTGTGGGACCTGTTCATGAAAGTTTGCCAACAGGAAAATATACCCAAGGAATGGAGGGAGAGTACTCTTGTCCCCCATCTACAAGGGTAAAGGGGATGCACAAGACTGTAAAAATTACAGAGGAATAAAGTTGATGTCCCACACAATGAAGATCCTAGAAAGGGTTCTTGATGGTAGATTGAGGAAGGAGGTGGAGATTGCAAAGGAACAATTTGGCTTCATGCCTGGTAGACCAACAACAGATGCTATCTTTGGGTTATGGCAGATGATGGAAAAATATCGAGAGAAACAAAGGGAGCTACATCTGGTATTTATTGATCTGGAGAAAGCATACGATAGAGTGCCAAGGCAAGAAGTCTGGAAGTGTCTGAGGGAGAAGGGAGAAGAAGGTGCCGGAGAAATATGTCAGGTTGGTGCGGGAAATGTACAGAAATGTGAAGACAAGTGTTCGAACCTCTTTGGGACAGACAGAAAGTTTTCAAGTAACAGTTGGCTTGCATCAAGGGTCAGCATTAAGTCCGTTTCTGTTTAATATTGTGATGGAGGTGGTAACAGAGGAGGTAAGAGAAGATGTGCCTTGGACAATGTTGTATGCAGATGACACCTTGTTGTGTGTAGATTCAAGAGAAGAAGCAGGAACTAAACTGGAAAGATGGAGAAAAGTACTGGAAGAGAGAGGTATGAGACTGAGCAAAAGTAAGACAGAGTATATGTGTTGCGCAGTGGTCGGTGGCCAGGAGACAGATCTGGAGCTGGAAGGAAATGTCATCAGGAAGATGAGAGACTTTAGATACTTAGGTTCAACAGTGGAAGAAGATGGAGGAGCTGAGAAGGAAGTGGGATGCAGGATACAAGCGGGTTGGAGGAACTGGAGGGAGATGGCTGGAGTGTTATGCGATAAGAGGGTGCCGATCAATCTGAAAGGCAAAATTTATAGGACAGTAGTGAGGCCAGCTATGACATATGCTATAGAAACTGTGGCCCTGAGGAAAAATAATATCAGCAGGATGGAAGTAGCAGAGACGAGAATGCTTAGGTGGATGTGCGGTGTGACCAGAAAGGATTGTCTGAGAAATGACTATGTCAGGGGAACATTGAAAGTTAAGAACTTAGGAGCAAAAATACAGGAGGCAAGGTTGAGATGGTTTGGTCATGTGATGAGGAGGGAGGACGAATATGTGGGAAGAAGGGTCATGCAGATGGATGTGCAAGGAAGGCGGAAGCGTGGGCGGCCAAAGAAGAGATGGAGGGAGCTGGTAGAAGAGGACTTGAAGATGAAGAACATGGATGTGGTGACAGCCCAAGACAGGAAGGTGTGGAGGAGACTCATTACAAACAGTGACCCCACTTAAGTGGGAGAAGCTGCAGAAGAAGAAGAAGAAGAAGGATGGACAAGGTCTGAATTATGTAGCATAACCACTGTAACACTTTTATACCAAAATATTTGACATATCTGGTCAAATATCATCTACTCTGGCTGCCTTTTCACATTTCAGGATTTTGATGGCTTCTTCTACCTTAAGTACTAATTGCATTTCTTTAGAATATTTTCCATCACTGCTTGTTTCATATAGTAATCTATATGAAACAAGCAGTAACTGTTACTACTTGTTTCATATAGTAATCTAATTACTGAGAACATCTAGAATATTTTATATTTATGTTTCATGTTGCCCCATTTTTTTATAGATATTTATCTTTACATTCTTTACAGTCTACCCATAATGTTTGTTTTGCTACTTTTACACAAAGCTTTGCTTTCTCACATTTCACTTTAAATTTTCTCAGAGTGCATGCTAACTTACTTGCTAGGAACTTTCAATATACTTCCTTCTTTTCCAGTACTGCATCTAGCTTTCTAAGTTCACCATGGAATTCTGTTGTTTTTTTTCTATCTCTGCGTATAGCAGACAAATTCATCATAAGACTCTCTGGACCTATCAATCAATATTTTCTTCAGGATCTGCCAATTAGTTTAAAGTTTGGTTCCTGTTTTCAAACTCTCATTTAAAAAAAAAAAAAAAATATTTGTAAATTTGAGTCTATAGTTCACTTTTGAAAGCTGTTCCACTGTGGATCTTCTTAAAGCTTTCTTACATATTTCTCTTTATTCTGCTCAAAACTAAATGGTGAATATTTCCTATTTCAAACCAAGGTTTAAGTGCTGGGAGGGACTCATGATGGAGACTTATGGAGTAAAACAACACTGGGAAAGGATTAAAAACACCAATTTTTCTAATAGTTCATCTCAATCACAGGCATCTTCAGGGCACTATAAACTTATAATGCATGCACGCACGCACACACGCACGCACACACACACACGCGCGCACACACACACACACACACACACACACACACACACACACACACACACACACACACACACACACACAAAGTGCAATGTAGATAAAAGACTGGAATCCCAACAAGTCGGAACATCCACTGAAGACCTTGGATGTAATCTGGGATCTCAAAGAATTAATTTTTACCATATTTTGATAATTTTTGTGCATCCACATTTATTCAGATCAGGCTGGTTTATGTGGGGAGTTGAAAATCCTAAAAAAATAAAAAAAAACTCACTTCTCAACTTGCTGAAATGGAAGATGTTTTTTTTTTTATTTATATCTACCCCCCAACAGGTTAGTCAGGTGTTGCACACCTGACTAACCACAGTCACAATTGCAGATGTATATTTTATGTTCTTCCATGCAGATTGTGGCTAATCTTCCTGTCTCCATAGCAGGTTAAATTGCAGGAACAGTGAACTCTATACACACTAAGAACTGAGAGGAAAGAGCTGGTCCTTAGTGGAATGCAGGAGGATAGCCAGTTTCAAGCAAGGCCTGAAGCCGTTCAAAGAATGTTTTTTTTTTTATTTATTTATTCTGACTGAGTTCTGCTCCTAGAGATGCCTTACCAGAACAAATATTGTAGGTAATACAATACCATACAGAATGTTTTTCAAAAATATTCGATGAAAAATGTAAGCAAGAGAAGGGAGAATCCACAGTAGTACCCTCTATCTGTTTTTCTTCGTCCAAGAGAAACAGCCAACTGAATGGCAACAGAAAAGAAATCCGTGACAGTAAGATGAAAAACATTTTCTTGAATTGCTAACACATCATTCAATGGAATACTGGAAAAGTGTGAGGTAATGTCAGAACTGACCAATATATCAGTAATATTTGCAATTAAATTTTCAACAGAATCTTTTTAAAATGGGTAGTGTTTTTAATGTAAGATTTAATGTACTATAGACCATAATAAATTTAGTTTAATCCTTTATCCAAGTGTGAGCAAACAAAGTTTGCACATGAAAGTATCTTCAGGACTGGGGTAAGGTGGTACAACACCGGGCAACTCGTTGCAAAGGTGGACCAAGCTAACATCAATCCTATCTCAGTATCTCCCATAATGCAAAACACATCTCCTTGTGGATATGTATAATGTTATGCATTAAAGGAAGGGCCACTACCCAGACTAGTTTCAACCTTTCTTGAGGTCTCTTCAGTGGGAGCCAAGCCCAAGTGGAGATACCAGGCAGAAGCATTAGCAAGGTCATCTCTACCTATAGTAGTTGCCAAACGGTGTGCCACCTTTTTATTAAATTACTCTGGATTTAGAGAAAGATGTTGAAAGTTTATTTTTCACTTGGTTAGACTATAATAAATTTAGTTTAATCCTTTATTCAAGTGTGTGCAAACAAAGTTTGCACCTGAAAGTATCTTCAGGACTGGGTTAAGGTGGTACAACACCAGGCAACTCATTGCAAAGGTGGAGCAAGCTAACATCGATCCTATCTCAGTATCTCCCATAATGCAAAACGCATCTCCTTGCGGATATGTATAATATTATGCATTAAGGGAAGGGCCACTACCCAGACTAGTTTCGACCTTTAGTGAGGTCTCTTCAGTGGGAGCCCTAGATAGGATTGATGTTAGCTTGCTCCACCTTTGCAACGAGTTGCCCAGTGTTGTACCACCTTACCCCAGTCCTGAAGATACTTTCAGGTGCAAACTTTGTTTGCTCACACTTGGATAAAGGATTAAACTAAATTTATTATAGTCTAACCAAGTGAAAAATAAACTTTCAACATCTTTCTCTAAATCTAGAGTAATTTAATAAAAAGGTGGCACATTGTTTGGCAACTCCTATAGGTAGAGATGACCTTGCTAATGCTTCTGCCTGGTATCTCAACTTGGGCCTGGCTCCCACTGAAGAGACCTCAATAAAGGTCAAAACTAGTCTGCGTAGTGGCCCTTTCCTTAATGCATAACATTATACATATCCACAAGAAGATGTGTTTTGCATTTTGGGAGATACTGAGATAGGAATGATGTTAGCTTGCTCCACCTTTGCAACAAGTTGCCCAGTGTTGTACTACCTTACCCCAATCCTGAACATATTTTCAGGTGCAAACTTTGTTGCTCACACTTGGATAAAGGATTAAACTAAATTTATTATAGTCTAACCAAGTGAAAAATAAACTTTCAACGTGCTATAGGCCGTTTGGAAAAGAGGAGAGTTTTGCTAATAGGTTCGGATAATTTATGAAAGTGTGAAGCAGTAGCAGCTATAAGTCTCAGGAGGAATTGTGCTTGTGGAAGTTGGGTAGAAACCATAAATTAGAGTAGGGGAGAAGGGAGAACTAAAGGGCTCAAGTTTTTTTATGATTTCCCGAGGCCAGGACAACACTTTTTGAACTTAACTTTTTAACATTTTCATCTGAGAATGATATCAATTTTCTGATCGTGTTAAGGCATTAAGAATTACTGTGGTGCTACCCTTATCCAATCAGATGATGACTATACTGTTATCTTTTCTTAGATTCTTGAGGGTTGCAAGTCTGTTTTGAAGTTTACTGGTGCAAAGATAGCAAGTCAAACTGCATCAAAAAAGTTCAAACAATACACAAGGTAACAGGTAAAGACAAATTAATAAATAAATATTATATACACAATATATATATACTCTGCCAAAGTTTGTACACACACACACACACACACACACACACATAGTTTTATGAAGATAAAACTATAAATGTTGTAAATATATGTTGTTAATATAAACACACTACTAGTTTCGGCCTGTAACAGCCTTCTTCAGGTGACATTATAAAAGAAAAAACACTAAACATTGAGGGTTAAAAGACTATGAACAACATAGACAGTCTTTATACATAATTAGCATGAAAAACGTTGTAGTTGTATTTGAAGCTGTTCTTTCGTTTGTTGCATTGTTGGGAGAGTGCGTGCTTGCTGCATCACGTGAACGCCAATACATGATTACAGCTGAATGACTATCTGGGAGGTTGTAGCTTAAGTTGTTATTTAGATGAACAGGATTGAAGATGATTTCTCTAGATTCCACAATTTTTCTCTCTATTTTGTCACTGCAACGGAAGATGTTAGTAGATTTTTTCCAGCAGACGTTGTGACTTTGATTATCATCATGGGGATTAGCCGAGAAAAGGATATGACTTGATAATGCACTTGCTCGCTGTCTCTTGTAAGTAATGTCTCTAATGTGTTCTTCCATACGCATTTCGACAGATTTGTCTGTCTGCCCAAAATAAGGAATATCGCAATCACATAATATTTTATATACACCAGGGTATTTGAGTTGATAATGACAAGGTTTTGGGTGGCTAATTAAGGAATGGATCTTTGGAAGTGGAGTGAACAAGGTTCTGATATTGTATTTTCTTGGAACTTTTGCTAATTTATGTGAAACAGTACTTATGTAAGGAATAGATATATTGCCTTTGAATCTATTTGTTTCTTCTGAGTGATGTCTAGGAGGATTAAGAAGGAATTTGTCAATGATTTTTTTGGAATATCCATTAACTTTGAAAGAAGTTTTCTTTCGAAGTTAAATCTCTACGCTCTCTCCATACGTTAATTCCTCGCATATATGGTGTTCCTAAAATCCATAAAGAGAACACCCCATTACGCCCAATTGTAGAAGGTATATCGATTCTCCTACATACAATCTTTCAAAATATCTTGCCAAATACCTCAAAAGTTTTTCAGGGACATCACCATCCTTTATCAAGAACACTACAGAATTTGTTACATACATCAAGGATATTACAGTTGATGAAAATGACATCATGGCTAGCTTGGACATAACTTCTTTGTTCACTAATGTCCCAACAGATGAAGTCCTAACATTACTCAAGGACAAGTTATCCAAAAAAATGTTAGCATTGCTTACACATTGCATCAGGTCCGGTTACTTCAATTTCAAGATAATATATACAAACAAAATTATGGACTGGCTAAGAGTAATCCTTTATCTCCTGTTCTTGCAAATATTTACTTAGAAGATTCTGAAACCAAGGCTATCTCTTCCTTTATTTTAACACCTAAAGTTTGGAAACGTTATGTGGATGATGTCTTCAATGTTTGGAGCCATGGACATGAATCCCTTATGGTTTTCCTCAAACATCTCAATAGCCGACATCAGAGTATTAAGTTTACTGCTGAGCTTGAAACGGATAATTCCTTGCCTTTTCAAACTGACTCGCTCTTCTGGTAAACTAAAAATATCGATATATAGAAAGCCCACACATACCAACAGATATCTGCACAGTTAGTTCCATCACTTCCCTCCTCATAAGCTTGGAATAATTTCCACCTTGGGACAGAGAGCCCATTCTCTTCTTGATGACCCAAATGAATTGCTTACAGAAATAAACCATCTGAAAACTTCTTTCGAAGTTAATGGATATTCCAAGAAAATCATTGACAAATTCCTTCTTAATCCTCCTAGACATCACTCAGAAGAAACAAATAGATTCAAAGGTAATATATCTATTCCTTACATAAGTACTGTTTCACACAAATCAGCAAAAGTTCTAAGAAAATACAATATCAGAACCTTGTTCACTCCACTTCCAAAGATCCGTTCCTTAATAAGCCACCCAAAACCTTGTCATCATCAACTCAAATACCCTGGTGTATATAAAATATTATGTGACTGCGATATTCCTTATTTAGGGCAGACAGACAAATCTGTCGAAATGCGTATGGAAGAACACATGAGAGACATTACTTACAAGAGACAGCGAGTGAGTGCATTATCAAGTCATATCCTTTTCTCGGCTAATCCTAATGATGATAACCAAAGTCACAAAGTCTGCTGGGAAAAATCTACTAACATCTTCCGTTGCAGTGACGAAATAGAGAGAAAAATTGTGGAATCTAGAGAAATCATCTTCAATCCTGTTCATCTAAATAACAACTTAAGCTACAACCTCCCAGATAGTCATTCAGCTGTAATCATGTACTGGCGTTCACGTGATGCAGCAAGCACGCACTCTCCCAACAATGCAACAAACGAAAGAACAGCTTCAAATACAACTACAACATTTTTCATGCTAATTATGTATAAAGACTGTCTATGTTGTTCATAGTCTTTTAACCCTCAATGTTTAATGTTTTTTCTTTTATAATGTCACCTGAAGAAGGCTGTTACAGGCCGAAACTAGTAGTGTGTTTATATGAAAACCTTTTTACTTAAATCTCGGTTCTAGTCATTTAATTCTTCATAAAACTATGTATGTTAACCGAGTCAATGATCATTCTGTCATATATATACATACATATATACAAAGTATATACATATACACTGCCAATATGTATACATATGTACTGCCAAAGTGAAGATAAAATTCAACAGGAAAAACAATATCAGAAAAGAAGAAAACATCAACCTATAAAAATTAAAAGATAGCTCTCAAGCAGAAGTCGATTTTTAGAACAGATGTGCTTGAAATTAAAATCCTCCATCTTCCAGAACAGCGGAAAATACTGGGAAGAAGGGAAAGAAACAGTGTTATCAATTGCAAAAGACACTCTAGGTACCAAACCCAAAAAAAACAAACAGTGAATAACACAAGAAATTGTAGCTACAATAGAAGAGAAAAGAGAGGCCAAGATACTTGTAAACCAACAAAACAATGTAGAGAATAGAGAAAAATACAAAGCACTAAAAAATAAATTGATAACCTATGCAAAAAAGGCAAAGAAAAATGGTTAGAGGAAAAAACTAAGAAATGCCAAGAAGCATACCAACAAAACAAGCTAAAAGTCTTCCATGATACTATAAGAGAAATTACAAAGGAATTCTCAGCAAAAGTAGTAACAATGATAAACAACAAGATGACTGAAACCGGGAATATTGAAGATATAAGAAAAAATCTCGTCAAACCATTTTAAGACTATCTTTCACCAAGGAAACAAAACTGCAACGCCAACAATAGAAGAAAATAATGACCACCCAAAAATTTTACAATAAGTTAGATACATAATAAAACAGATGAAAAACAATAAAGTATCAGACATTGATACTATCCCTACTTTACTATGGTCATATGGAGGTAGCACATCAATAGAATATTTAACAACCCTATTCAATAAAATACTACAAACAGGTGACTAGAGAACAGGAAAGATCATCCCAATATACAAGAAAGGAGACAAAAGACTGCAGAAATTACAGACCAATCAATTTACTCTCCCACACCTATAAAATATTTGTAAGAATTATACAAATATATTAAAAAACACCTATGAAGAAATGATAGGCATAGAACAAGCTGCTTTCCGAGGAAACTATTCAACAATAGACCAAATTTTCAAATTGTGCCAACTAGCAGAGCTCAGCTGGAAAGACCATAAGGAACTATATTGTTGTTTTGTGGACTTTAAACAAGCGTTCGATAGCATCAACAGAGAAATCTTTCTTAAAATTCTACTAGAAAAAGCAATAGACAAATATATAATACAGTTTATCATAAAATATTTCTCTAAGACAAATGCAATAATTAAAAAGGACACACTCACAACAGAACCCACAGAGATCCAAAAAGGAGTAATGCAAGGATGACCATTATTCCCATGCCTATTCAACATATATCTAGACGAAGTTGTAAAGAAGGCAATAGACAATGAGCCTGAAATCAATGTCAAATGGTTTAATCATAAATAATATCAAACATGCGGATGATCTCGTCCTTATTGCAAGAACCCCAAATCAACTACAAAGGTTGATAAGCAAGATAAACGAAACCTGTAAAACATACGACATGACAATAAATATACAAAAGACAAAAGTGATGAAAATAGCGAAGAACGGAACTACCATCTCAGCCACCCTAAATGGAGAACAAATAGAAGAAGTAGACAAGTTCATATATCATTATTATTAAATACTTAAGGAATTGACAGCATATACTAGAAATATAAATTAAATCAAACTTTAATATATACTTTCCAATATTTCGGCAACGTCACGTTGCCATCTTCATGAGAACTTAAGATAAAGGCACACGTGCACGCAAGTACTACACAACAGCAAATGAGAAACAAAGCGAGGAAGCTACCGTTTTCCTAAAGTCCTGATGGTGCCTCCTAGCAGGCTATATTAGGTGTTCTTGGCCTTTGGGCTGAAGTTCTCCTTATGTATGTTTCCCAAATTTGGGGCAGTCTCATGCATCCAAATTTGTTGAGGTTTGGCATGTTCTTAAGGGCTGAGGCTGATTCCACAAATAGTCTTTCATATTTGAACTTGCTGTGGTGTATTATTGTGGCGAGTATCCACAGCATGATCTGCAAGCCCAGAGTGGCTGTACTGGTGAAATCAGATGTAGTCCTTGTGTTCTGAGATTCTGATATTTGGCCAAAATAGGACAATTTACAGCTGCAAGGGACCTGGTATACACCAGGTAGGTCTAGGGGAAGTGGTTGGTCTTTAGTGGAGCGAATAAGGGATGCCAATTTTCTATGTGGTCTGCAACAAGAGGTCAAGCAATGTTTTTTTAGGATTTTGTTGATTTTTTCAGAGGTGCCTTGGATGTAGGGAATGGTGATGGATTTAGAGTAATCTTTTTTGTGAAGGGGGGTGTGGGTTGTGGATAACTGGTTTTAGTATTTTTAAATTTTTTTTTTTTTTTGGTGGGGGGGTAGCCGTTGGCTGAGAAAGTGTTAAGGATGTGATTTAGTCCAGTGGTTAGGGCTTTGTCATTTGAACAGATTAGTTTAGCCCTGTTGAATAGTGTATTAATAACTCCACACTGTTGTGAGGGGGGGGGATTGTTGGTGAATGTATCTGCCTGTATGGGTGGGTTTTCTATAAACTGAGAAAACCAAGGTTCCATCGGGTTGGCAGGTGAATAGTGTGTCTAGGAAGGGGAGGCTATTGTTTTCCTCTTTTTCCAGGGTTAACTTGATTCTGGGGAGTTGGTTGTTTAAGTGTGTTAAGGAGAAGAGTGTATCCGAGCCATGTGGCCAAATAGCTAACACATCATCAACATAGAGAAGCCATATGGTAGGTTTTTGTGGGGCAGAGTTTAAGGCTTTCTCTTCAAAAGCTTCATAAAGAAGTTGGCCAAGGGTGGGAAAAGTGGTGAACCCATGGCTGTCCCCTCTATCTGTTTGTAGAATTTTTCCTGCCAAACGAAATAGCCTGAGTTCATTGTGAACTGAAATATCGGGAGGAAATTTAGCTTGGATTAAACGAGGAAATGATAGCTTCCTCACTTCGTTTCTCATTTGCTGTTGTGTAGTACTTGCGTGCAAGTGTCTTTATCTTAAGTTCCCATGAAGATGGCAACGTGATGTTGCCGAAATATTGGAAAGTATATATTAAAGTTTGATTTAATTTATATTTCTAGTATATGCTGTCAATTCCTTTAGTATTTAATAATCATGTTTAACCAGCGTATAAGCTTTTCTACAAGAATAACTTCATATATCTTGGATCAAAACTAACAGAAACAATAGATGAACTCAAAACAATCAAACACAGAATAGCGATAGGATGGACCACCATGGGAAAATTACAGAAAATCTGGAAAACAAACAAGATATCTAAGCAAGCCAAAATTAAATTATATGAAGCAATAATTATACCAACAGTCATCTATGGAGCAGAAGCGTGGACAGTTAAGAAAAGAGAGAAGAAAAACTGCTGGCATTTGAAATGAAATGCTTAAGAAAAATAAATAGAACAAGTTGGATAGAAAAGAAAACAAACAGCACGGTCAGACAAGAATTATTGTATAAAAAGACAATAGAAAAAATTAGAAAACAACAACTGAGATGGTTTGGCCACACTGTACACATGGATGAGGACAGACTTCATAACATCCTAATCAATACTTTTCCAACTGAAAAAAGAAGACCAGGAGGACCAAGAATTACCTGGCTGAAATTAATAAAGAACATCTCGGAATGCAGAACATATAAGGAACTTTTTAGAACAGCAAGGAATAGAGAAGACTGGAAGATCCTGCTCAAGAGAAGACTCAACCCGTCTTAGACGGAAGAGAAGAATATATATAGACTACTACAAATACTAATGCTCTGTAGAAATTTCAACACAAAATGGATATTCAAAGAATCATATAAAATTTGCCTGAGTGCATAGGGCACAGACAGATTATGAATATGACTAAATCAGTGTGACTGTGCACAGTGATGAAACCAAAGCAGTTGATTAAAATGTGAATGATGGCTGGTCTGGCAACATACAACTCACACATAAACATGACATTATCTCACAACACGAGGTGTGTAAAATGATTATGAACTATGCAGAGTCGAGCAAGCAATAAACTTTGACTTCAGGCTTGAGTTAATAAGAGCATCTGTACTGTGAAGACTGCCAGTTGGATAAAAGTTTCAGTAATCAGTGTAGGAGACAGGTAGATTGTGAAGGCTTGAGAAGCAAGCTGACCTAGATGCAGTATCTGAGGCATCATTTTCTTTAATCCCGATGTGGCTTGAGATCCTACAGAAGCACATGCCCAAATGTAGCTTCCATATGAAAGAGGATATACTGGATGGTGTAGCTGAGACAGCTTCATTCTTGAGCTTCAGCTTCCATTCTATAGACTAGAAAGAGCTGGTGGTAGACAACAGGAAAGGTCAAATATGTGGGTAGACTGCAGAAAGAAAAGCTGTATTTTATCCAAACATTCTACATCTACTGCTGTCAACTAGCAGCTCTTTCAAGCTCACAAAGTTTAAAGAACTTTGTGAGATTGGAAGATTGAGGAACAAGCTGACCTAGCTGCAGAATCCAGTATGTCCTCTCTCAGATATGGATCAAAAGCACTACTGCCATGGGCAGTAGTGCATTTGATCCATAAGTGAAAGTTGTACATGGTGTCTATGCAATATTACCTAGCCTCGTATCAAGATATTCTAAGAGTATTGTTTGCAAATCGAAGGGAGGTATGACAGTGTCTGATGAGTGTTGAACAGATTCTCCCGCTTTTGACAAAAGACATTGGCTATGTGGAATGGCCTGGAAGGAATTTTATTTTGGTAGCATACATCAGAGGCAGCTGTTGACCCTGAAGAGCCAAGGGTGGTTCATTTGCTTTGAAGTAGAGACTAGGAATCGGTGTAGTTTAGAATGCTCCACTTGCAATCCTCATGGCTTTACGATGGATAGAGTTCAACCACTCGGCCAACCAGCCAGCCTGGTTGGCGCATCAGCTCTCCAGCCAGAAGGCTGTGGGTTCGAAGCCCACTATAGGCATGGATGTTTGTGATTGTCTGCGAAAATGCTAGTGGTGGTTGTCGGTAGTTGCGGTTGGTGGAGACAGAGAGGTGCAGAATAGGTGCCCTCCCTCGATGAGTCTTTGGACTCCCTGGAGGTATTTCGTAATAATAATGATACACACTCTCTCTCTCTCTATTAAAAGCATCAGAGCATTAGGACCCATAATCAAGTTTCTATCTTATCAGGGCACGATACAAAGGGAGTAAAGAGCATCTATACCACAGGAGGAAGATACAGTGTGAAGATGTTCATTGCTTAATGGCACTTATCTCATAACTGGCATATATGAGGGAGGAAACTAAGTTAATTTTCAAATACAACCCCCACGAGAACTTTGCTTCTGTTATAATAACTGGGATTAAAGTTTATCCTAGTCTGAGTTCTGGATTTAGGATAAAGATGTTTGCAGCAAAACATCTATATAAACTGCTTCTGGAGTGAAAATCTAAACCCATTTCTGAGCACCCATTTTTGGTCAATGACTTGCTGCTGTCTTTCTATGATCCTTATAATACATGAATGACAGATGATAGTATATATTCAACTGGATAAAAAGTTTTCAATGAAAAAAAGGGAGGTTCATTCTGAGAGCAAAGTTGTGCAGGTCTTTCAATATTCCAAACCTCCAAGCAGTGTATTAGCATTTTACATATCAAAGAAAACTGATACTAAGTGTTCATGTTTCAGAAAGACATCTCTGATTTATTCTTCCAGTCAGACTTAGATGATCAGTTATGGAGTGATATTTGCAGAAGCTAGATTGTGTTCTAAAAGAAAAGATTATTTCTCTCCAGAAACTATAAACAATGAGAGTTAACCATTTTTTCCAGAATTCTTAAACAGGTAGCTGGTCAATAATTTATTGGGATTTTTCACTCTTTACCTGACTTTGGCAAAACAATTGCCTTTTCCCAGGATCCAAGACACAACATTCTTACAGAAAATTCCATTGAATAGGCAGAGCACCTGATCCATGGCAGGTGGTGAAAGAAGTTTAACCATTTAATAAATGGATGTTTTTCATAAAAAATATTGAACAGAATTCAATATTTTTTCTGCTTTGCTTTTCTGGGCCAAAAACTGCAATATTGGGGGGGGGGGGTAGAAAATGCTGAAATGTTTATGCAGAAATCTCCCTGAGAATGTCAGTGATGGCTGTTGGGTAATAATCATCCATTATGTTCAAGAATCAAAAGTGCCCTTCATATTCTGGGTTTAATGCCAAACCTGTTTAATGTTGGATGATCTTGTTATAGAGGATATGAACTGGATCCAGGATTCTTTTTGATTCTGATGATGAATATATCTTTCTCCGGCACATGCACATTTAAATCAGATATGTTGTTGTGGTGGATATCTCTGAAAGATCCTCAAGTTTAATTATGAGCTTCCTTGGTTGGTGTGCAATTAGCATTGCATGATGGTTTAGGGAAAGATGGAAACCAACTAGAAGTTTTAGTTATTGCAGTAGTAGCAGCTTGTGTAATAAGCTCCATCATGTGATTCACTGCACTACTGACTGGAGATGAACTAAATGTTGAGGAATCAAACTCAGCTAAAGAAAAGAAAAAGGTGAACATCACAGGAAAAATATAACTCTCATACAAGTTGTTGTTGCCTAACGAGCTGCTTACCCTCCCTCTTCCCAATTAAACAGATAGAAGAGAGAGGGCCTAATATGGTCAAACAGGCAGGACAGCAAATATCAGAATTTCTGAACACATCTGGTTCCACCATTATGGCCACTCAGGACTTAATGACCATGCTTTGGACACCTACCATGGGATACAGCACTTTATTATACTACAGTATTACAAATGAGAGGCTATTCATTGATTCTGCTTCACCCCTGAAAAACTTTCCAAACCTCAACAAATATGGGTGCATGAGACTGCCCCAAATTTGGAAAGCACTTATCCTCAGATCTTCAGCCCAATGGCAAAGACCAGCCAATCTAGCCCACTAGAGGGTGCCATTTAAGACTCTAGATGTGACTTAGCTTCATTTGCCCAGTGTTAGTGCCTGTGTGCATACATCATTATTTTGTGTTTCTTGATGATGGCAATATAACGCTGCTGAAATATAGGAAAGTAATTAAAGTTATAATTAATATTTAAGTATGTATATGCTGTTATTTCCTAAAAATAACCGTTATTAGAAGAGGGAGGGTAAGCAGCCACTGTCATTGTAGGAACTATCCCACAGAATGTTGTGATAATTTAAATCTCTCATTATGGAGGATGCTAACTGCAAAATGAAGTCATCAAGCTTATCCTGTGATATATCTTCAGTGAAAGGTAAGTAGATGCAGCATAGCATACCATGATAAGATATCCAACTAAGAATTGGACAGCAATTGCCTTTTATGTTTGTGTTCAGTGGCAATTGCTGGAAGTGGGGTATGATTTCCCACAAGGATGCCAACCCCCCCAATACAAAGTTTCATCCCCTGTTCTATAATTATGAATTACACTGACATTTCGTATTGCAGGATCGTGATGAGTATGATTCCTGCAGGCAAATATACGTGGTTTATACTAATGCAAGATAGCGTTGATGTCAGCAATGTTGTATAGGAATCCATCTCAATTCCATTGCAGAAACGTTTTCAGTATTTTTGATGGAGCTATGTGGCTTTTCCTTCTCTCCACAACATCGGAGAGAAAAAAAATGTTGTATCCATAATTTCTTCTTCCCCAGGAAAGATATCCAACATGTCATCAAAATGAAATCTGTCCAGGATACAAAGTATATTTTTGATTTTATTTTGAGGTGAAGAGAGGTGCCTATCTCATCAATTAAGAAATCTGGAGGCATTTTCGTGATTCTCTAAGATACACATTCCATTTTTTTTTTTTTTTTTTTTTGACTCTGGTTTCTCATGTAGTGGGACCATTTTTGTCATGTCCTCAGAAGTGAGTCAAAATCAATTTTTCTCTTAGATGTGCTCTAAAGAGACAACAAACCATTAAGGGTTGTTGTAGCTGTGAGAAGGTGGGTCAGACATGACAGACTTATGGATTAAGATCTACAGTGACACTTTCCTATATGGCTGCCTCCTCAGTAATAATGAAGTACAAAACATAAAATTGAGAAATAAATAAAAACAGCAAATTATTTAATTATTCATTGTATAATAATAATAATAATAAAATATTCTATGAAGAGGCAAGGAACCAGGATTAAACAAAACGTAAACAAAAGATTCCTCCTGTTCACTGAAAAGGATGTATCTAAATTTTAAAAAAATTTAATAATATAAACTAACTATTTTGCAGTAATGGCTACTTTACAATTAGCTAAAAAATATTCCAAATGATTCAAAAATAGTTAGAAATGATTTGAACAGGCAATCAGTAAGTAAAAATAAATGTCAACTACAAAGAGAAAATACACATAACAATAAGACTGATAGATGCTACTTATGTTTTTGAAGGACCATCTTAAATAAAAAATTTAAAGTGAACCTGTAAAATCAGAGAAAAAACATCTAAATCAAATGGTAGATGAACTCTGGCAATTTAAGATACATTAAAAATACTGTATATATATATATATGTTTGAAATACAATAATATTTAGTCTTAGGTGATAAAACTGACATAAGAAATTATAGACCTATAAAAACTTTAGATAACAGAATAAACAATATACAGCAATCCCTCGATTAATGTGCTCTAATCGAAAACACACCAATCGAATATAATAACCTATGAGAAAAACCATAATTTTTTCCTCAAATTGCTTTTTTGATCCTTTATTTTTTAATAGGTTTTTGGGGAGCATAAGGGTCAAAGCTGTATAACTGAGAGGAGATCTCCACATAGCCTTTAAAGGAATGCGGAAAACTGACCAGGGCTGCTGACCTAATGTCCAATCCTCACCTTCTCGTGGTGCACCCTGTTGGGTATCTACCTGGATACTGAACGAACAAGGATGGGCTGGCAATTTGGGATTTAGCCGAACAAATTGTATTCTTATTCGTTAAACCAAAATAAAAAATGATGGTACAATATGACAAAATTTCATGCCGGCTGGGACGTCGCTGGTTAAACAAGGACCTCGTTGTTTTCGCCAGGGAACCAGGGCGAACAGCGAAAAGTCAGCTACTGGAACAAATCTGAAAACACATCTCAACTCAACATCACCAGATTTAAAGATTGGTACTATCAACATAAGAAGCCTGAATGGCAAAGAAATGGAGATGGCTGAGGAATTAGATAAGTACCAGATCGAAAGAATAAAGGTGACTGAAACAAAAAAAGACAAAAACTGGTGAGATCTTTCTCAGCAATAAATACAAAATGTTATACTCAGGCAATGAAAATCAAGGAAAAGAAGGAGTAGCCATAGTATTCAACACAAAATACGAAGCTAATCTTCTTGAATGGCAGGCTGTCTCAAGTAGATTGATGTGGGCAAATATGAGAATGAGGAACTGAACAATGAGACTTATTTGTGCCTATGGTCCCACAGAAGGTTCTACTAAGGTAGAAGTAGAGAAATTTTTTGATGCTTTAGAAAAAGCAACTGACACAATGAAAAAGTAAAAGTTGGTCCTTGTTGGGGATCTGAATAGCAGAGTAGGAAATGATTGTCAGACATACAAAAATATCTTGGGAAAATTTGGAGAAAAGAGCAAAGCTAATAATAATGGCAAATACCTGTTGGATTTCTGCTCAGCACATGGACTGGTTATTACTAACACCGTGTTCCAACATAAAAATGTGCACAAATTCACATGGAGAGAAGAGGAAAGGAATAATAGTGTAATAGTTGAGACAGTTGTAGGTGTCCTCCAGCGATGAGTCTTCGCACTCCTTGGAGGTATCAAGAATAATAATAAGAAGAAAAGTCTCATTGACTATGTTATTGTTGATAGTGATGTTTTCTCCCTGGTGCAGGACACCAGAGTGCACAGAGGATTTGAAATTGGAAGCGATCACTATTTAGTCTTGAGGAGGATAAAATTGAATAAAATAACATGTAAGAAAGTTTTAAAGCGAATAAAAGTTGAGCAGCTCTAATTATTGAAGAAAAAATGAAAGAGTTTGAGAACAGGAACCAAACCTTGGAGATTCAGGGGCAAGCCTTGAAGAAAACCCTGATTGATTCAGCCAGAGAGGTATGTGGTGAGGTTGTCTGCAAAGATAGAAAAACCAGGACTTCGTGATGGACACAGGAAAAGTTAAAGAGGCAGTGAAGGAAATGAAGAAAGTATATCAAAAGTTCTTGGCAAATAAGTGAGCTTGTGCTCTTAGAGAATACAGAGACAAATGTAAGAAAGCTAAACACTGTGTAAAACTAGCTAAACAAAAGTCATGGGAGGACTTTGGCAAGAACATAGAAAATAAATATCAAGAAGGTGGTAAGATATTCTGGAGGTTGTTGAAGAAGCTTAAGAATGGAGGAAAGACTGCTGTAAGAGGAATTAGAGATGATAAAGGTGACATGAAAACAGGAGAAAAAGATATCCTTGAAGCATCGAGTAATTACTTTGAAAAACTGCTAAATGAAACAAGCAGTGATGACAGCACAGTGGTAAAAAAACACTGACCAGGCATGCAGTCAGGAATACACATCCATACTTGAAGTAGAAAAAGCCATCAAAGGCCTAAAATGTGGAAAGGCAGCAGGAGTAGATGTTATTTGACCAGAAATGCTGAAGTATGGTGGTATAAGAGTCTTACAGTGGCTGCACTGCATAGTTCAGAAAGCCTGTACAGAGGGACGAATTCCCGATGATTGGAGTAGAGCTCTCATAGTACCCATATATAAAAAGGGAAATAAAATGGCATGTGAGAATTACAGAGGTATTTCCCTATTGAGTGTTCCTGGCAAGATCTATGCAAGTATACTTGAGAAACGGTTGAGAAGAATTGTGGAAGAAAAGCTTGGTGAAGAACAAGCTGGATCAGGCCAAATAGAGGCTGTCAGGATCAGATCTTCACTTTACGACAAATAGTCGAGAAAGCATGGGAATATAACAAAGATCTGTATTTAAGTTTTGTCGATTTAAAAAATGCATATGACAAGGTGCCAAGAGAGAAGCTATTCAATACGTTGCAGTTATATGGTGTCAATGGGGCATTATATCAAGCAATACTTAGTCTTTATTTGAGTTGTAAGTCAGCAGTTAGAATTGAAGTATAGGAAGATGGTTTAATGTTAAATCTGGTGTGAGACAAGGATGTACATTATCCCCTCTGTTATTCATTATCTGTATGGATCATATTATGAAGGAAAGTGGTATTAAACATGATATCAAAATTGGAGATGTTAATGTCAGCTCTTTGCTTTATGCAGATGATGTTATACTTCTAAATAAATCTGCTACAAGTCTGCAAGATTCTCTGACTAAATTGAATAGCTGTTATAATAGATATGGTATGAAGGTCAGCAATAAAAAGACAAAGACAATGAAAATAGGCAGAATCATTGAAAATGTCAACTGTGTTGTGAATGGAGAACCTGTGGAACAAGTAAAACATTTCAGCTATTTAGGCACAATTTTTACTGAATATGGTACATTAAATATAGAAATAGACAACAGAATCAGCAAAGCTGGTATGGTGGGAAGTCAATTGAATAAATTCATATGGAATAAGAGAGAAATTAGTCGGAACACTAAATTAGCTGTATACCAGACAGTGTTCAAACCAGTTTTAACTTATGGATCTGAGAGCTGGGTCAGAAGTAAAAACACTTGACCAAAGACTAGAGACCACAGATATGAGAGTCCTGAGAAAGATTATAGGCGTGAACAGATGGCATCAATGGCAATATCATATTAAAAAATGAGGATATTAGGAAAGAACTTGACATTGTCAGCATCCAGGAATGTGTTAGCAGAGCTAATCTCAGGTGGTTTGGTCACTTAAACAGAATGGGCAAGGAAAGATTAGCAAAACAAGTGTTCTCTGCCAGGTTGGCAGCAAAAAGACCCAGAGGAAGACCAAGATATAGGTGGATTTATACAGTACAAAGTGCTTTAGACGATAGAAATATAAGATCTGATAATGTTGGAGTCTTGACAAGTAACAGACTGATTTGGAGGAAAATTGTAGATAGGAAATTAATAATGATGTAATTTTTTTTATGTAGTACTATCATATCCTGTACACCCCTTGAGGGTACATGGCAGGAATTTGATGATGATGATATTGCCTAAAAAGAAAGATGTACAATCAGTGTGTACTCTCAAAAATGACTTATGATAGTACCTGGAGTCTGATTGAAAAACACCTAGAGAAACTGAAAACAACACAAAGACATGTGGAAAGAGTCATTTCAGGAATGACCGAGTTAGATAAAAAGAATAATACTTGGACAAGTAAGCAAATAAAGATAATGAAGATTGCACTAGTAATAAAAGGTAACAAATGGCACTAGGCAGGAAACATGATGAGAATGTCTGACAGCAGATGACAAAGAGAATAACAGAATGGACACCAAGAACTAGTTATGGAAAAGCAGGTAGACCAGTAGTAAGATGAGATGATGAGATAACACAATATTATGGATATATATGGTGGAGAGATGCACAAGAATGGTCAAAATGGAAGACACGTGGAGAGTCATTCATCCAGTGGTGGACTGAAGAAAGATGTTGTTGTTGATTATTTAGTCTTTCTATGTTAACCCATCAGACCAGTCAGGCACTACTGTCCATGACAACATAATTTAAACAGGAACAAAGTTTTAACACAGCTGCATGAATTTTTGTTGAATGCTTCGTTTATAAAGTCTAATGGTGAATGTGTGCTGAAACAATTCTTCTTTGGTGCACTTTAAATATGTAACTATGACTAACAAGGGTTCTTGAAAAGATGATTCAATCACAAAGAATTGCATGCATGCAATGCTTATTTTTCCGATTCCATTTTTAGACTGAACTGTTTGTAATTGGTAACAGACATTTCTTATCCTCTGCTGACTTAATTGATAAAAGATCCTAAGAAATGCAGTAGGAAAATCAGGAGTCTTCATAGCAAATGTAAAAAATGTAAAAAAAAAAAAATTTTTTAAAATGTAAATTCTAGGGAAAATATAAAGTGGAAAAAATGAAACGAACACTTTTTTTATAGTCACTTGGCTTAGATTGTACAAAAAAAAAAAAAAAAAAAAGTGCACAATTTCATAAAAATGGGTAAATTTAGCATGCAAAATAAGTTTTACTGTAATATTTAACTAATTACAAGATTCCTTTAAACTGTACTTGCCTATGAATAATTCCTAAATTGTGCAAATGCTCCAATGCCAACAAAATCTCCGCAGCATAGAAGCGCGTACATTCCTCATCGAAGGACCCAACTTTTACGATATAGGGTAAAAGTTCTCCATGTTTTGCATAGTTCATCACAAAATCTTAAAAAGTCAAGAATTCTGCAGAATATCCATGATTATTACTGAATAGACAAAAACATATAATGATATACAGAATATGTGATCAAAAAAATTTTAAGAGTGAAGTTAGCTAAATGTTCCCTGATTAGATGTAGTTAGAGCAAACTCAGATGGGTGATGTGCCACTGAATTCAAAGTTATAGCTTGCATCATAATTAGCAACATCGTATAATGTGTGAATTATATGTTATGTCCTTTGCAATTTTTGTTCCATCAAAAAAACTGCAGACTCCAGAAATGCTACTCACATAATTAGATTCTTCTTTCAAATGACAAAAGCTGCCTCAGAATGCTTAAAGTTGTTAAAACTTGATTTCAGAAACAAAAATAAGAAAAACCATGAACACCATTGTTACGTCCTTACTTCTCCTTTTATTTCTTTTTTCTATATCTTACGCTGCTAGTCTTTATCTTTAATTTCGTCTAATATATTACTTTATTCTTACTTATTTATCTCTATTTGTCTAAGTCACTTGATATAACGTTCTTTCTCCCCTTTTCTCTACTATATACCCTTAAATAAAATATTTACTTATTAATATTTGCACAGCTATCTTAATTTTTTCACACATGCAAATAAAACGTTTATTTCCTACCAAGTATTCTTTCCATTAGTTCTTTGCAGTCTCACTGGCCTCTTTATATCTTATGTTTTGTCTAATCACACAACAATCTAATAGAGTTCACCTGATAAGTATTAACAAAATTTATTTTTTTCGCTACGCCAGCTAATACCTTGGATAGACGGGATTCTTACCCAGGGCGACCTTCTCAGAGTGATACATGAAAATTAGATCGAATTTAATCCTGTCCCTCCGTTTTCTTATTTCTTCCTCACAGTCGTGGCTCGCTTTAGGAGTTTATATACAAGGGTTTAACCCGCTTAGTTCATTAGTATTTTATGAGCAGTTGTTTTGAATTCATAAGACAAAAGCAGATCAGGCAGGTACTTGAATGAAACATTTTAATAAGCTTGAGGAATTATGCAAATATACATTATAGACATATTATTAGGAATGCTCTCAAGGTAAATCAAAGGCTCAAATTTCAATACACTAGACATGCATACAAACTTGCATTGACCACTATTACAAGCATCTTTAGCATAAATCCATAGGCTAATATCATACCATCCTAATACACGTGGTAATAAATTAACACAATAACACACTCCATACATTAAGTTTAGCTCGTTCAGAGATATTCTCGGCCTCATAGGGCAAACAAATCTTAACACAATTTTGGCCCGTACTAAGTCATAGGCTATTCTTACAGTTCCTTAATTTTAGTCCATTACAAAATACTTTCTTAGGGATCACACTCTTCTATAGCTGGAAATAGGAATTCAAAAGTCTACCTTACCATCTCTGATCTAAATTATTTTGATCTTCTTCCTGCCTTGTCTGGTCATCAAGGCCTTCTGTTTTAGTTTCCTATGAGGATGTCTCCAGTCGGATTGTACGAGTGGAATCTCAGCGAGAAAGACTGGAGGTGGCACGGTAACGTCGCCTTGACCGGACGGCATCCATTTGGTTCCCTCCATCACACGACAATGCACAGCTATCCTAGTCCAAGGATATAGCTTGGCCCATTCCTAATGCTGCGACAGATGAACCAAATGCCTTCCACGACTAGCCAGGAACTTCTCCGACGGCGAACTCGACCACTGTCCGCAAGATCTGGAACCAGGAATCCAAGAAAAAAAGCCGGGGAATGGTGCTTGCATGGCCATTTTGTTTAATTTTCTCCTCTCGGTATTTCTCGATCTTTGCGATGCGCGCCAACGCGGGTCACGTGTGTTTATGTCAATCTCCTTAGCTCCCTCTATTTAGTTGCTCATGTACCTGATTTCTCTTCCTGGAAGGCACTTCGGTTTTCTTTCCAGTACTTCTTCCCCCCCCCCCCTTCTTATTCATAATACAGGACGGCAAGGGTGACCCTTGAACCCTGACTCACAGGCATAGCTATTTTAGTACAAGAGACGGGGTTCTTAAGTGGATTTGCCAGCTTACATTGATCTCTACATCTGGCCCTCACTTAATACAGATTATTTTTAACAGCTCTTTATACAATTTTATACTATTCCTAAATTTTTAATTGATTTGCATTTACAAACAGCTTACACTTATTCTGTTGCCAACGTTCCATATTCTCTGCCTAAGTTGTATTAAAGTTGTGACCTGAATATTTTATAATAAACATTTCTTAGCCTTTTCAGGACACAACACCATGTTGGTATGTCAAGTTCAAAAGTGGAGTGATTCTTGCTGATAATGCAGAACTTTTGAGATGTCCATCGGCTAGCAATATGAAAGAAAAGGGTCTGCCAATGAACTTAACCATGAGCTAGCAACTATTTTTGAAACTCATTTCAATTATGTCAAACCAAAGCTGTTATCTCTATCTGTGTAAAATGTTTGGCCCAAAACAAGTTTTGGTGTGCATCCTCCTTGTTTCCAGGGGCATATCTTGGGAGTTTTTCCTTTTTTTCTTAAACTGAAGGCGAAAATGATTTTCGCCTTCAGTTTAAGAAACATCATTACTATTCAGCAAATATAAATAAATTATATATTGCCAATGTTCAAAACACAGGATTTACAGCAAATTGTTTGAACAGCAGCATGAATGATGTGCTCATATCAAGTTGCAAGGGAACAAATTCAAAGGAGAGAGCATTACAAAACAGATTATTTGCATACTGTCATTTAATGGAGGGGAAAAATACAATCAAGAAAAAAAAATTATATCATACCTCACAAATCTGAAAATTAGAAAGGTATTTAGAATCCTTGTGCTGAGGCTTAAATACTGTAAGAACATCTTGTTGGAGACTTAATGGAATATATACATTCAGAAAATATTAAAACTGATTTTTAATGCTTCCAATATTTCGTTTCAGTCACTGAGACATCTTCAGGGATTACAAAAAAACTAAGACCCATAGTAGATGCCACTGATGCAGCATGTTACAAACTGTCAAAGCAGCTGGCTAACTCTCTGACTCCCCTCAATGGACTTACCACATCCTATGTAAAAAAACTCTTCTCATTTTAAAACCTTGATTGAAAATCAACCTTAAATAATACAGATATATTGGTCAGCTTTGGCATTACCTCCCTGTTTACCAATATCCCCTTAAATGACACCTTAACACTCTTAAAAACGTTTTTCTTCTGATATCTTAGATCTCTTTACCTTTGTCATCAATTCTGGTTATTTTTCTTGGAAGAACAAAATTTACAAACAAATAGAGAGAACAATTATGGATTCTCCTCATCTCACTTCTTGCCAATTTTTACATGAAAAAGTTTTGAAAAACAAGCTCTACACTCAGCCTATCTGGCTAAGATATGTAGATGATGTGTTCTCTATTTGGCCTCATGGTCCAGACACATCACTCCTTCCTCAGTCACCTCAACAGCCTACAGCCAAGAATTCAGATTACGATGGAAAAGAAAAATAACAATAGTTTACATGTAAAATAAAAATGGGAAAAAAATAAATAAATAAAATGAACAATAGTTTACCCTTCAGAACACCTTAGTAACACTCCATCCTAATGGTAACCTTTCCTTCACTGTATATTGAAAACCTACTCACACAAGCAGATACCCCTCTCAACAATATGGATTTATTAAAACTCTAACCAAGAGAGCCCACAATCTTTGTTCCAGTGGAACCGCCCTTTCAACCACATACACAACACCTTCCCTTGCAATGGCTACAGCGATTATAGAATTAAAAAATAAATAAATAACGAGTTTCTTCCCCATTCCCCAGCCATCTCTTCAGAAGGATTTGAGAAATGCCATCACCATACCCTACATACATGGCACATCAGAAAAAATAGCCAGGTCCTTAAAAAAGTACCATCTCCACACAGCATTTAAGCCCCACCATAAACTAGATACCCTTATCCATTCTACCAAAGATCAGCTCCCTCCATTATCAGTGCCAGGAGTTTATAAAGTATCCTGTTCCTGTAAGCTGGCTTACTTTAGGCAGACAAGTAGATCAGCAACCATCCGCTTAGAAGAACACGAATAGTCCATCTACAGTCACAACTATGTTCAATCTTGCCTTGCAGACCGTGTTTTGGATACAACCTACAGAAAATCCTGGAAAAAAGAAAAAAAAACCACCATGCTCCACCACAGTAAATTCAAAATGAGAAAGACTATTTTTAGAATCTGTGACAGCACTCAGAAATCAACCAAATTTAAATATATATACAGTTGCATAAAACATACCAAAATTTGGGAAACATTAATTATCAGAAATCCCACCTTATATCCTAGGCCACCTACAAATGCCCATAGAGAGCACACCACCTAGAAAGGCGTACCGCCGTGTCACCTTTAGGTGACTTTAGAGTCACCGACATGTTTCACTTAGTATTGTGTTGTATTTGAGTGTGTTACATTAGTTTTTGTAATCTCTGAAGATAGTGACTGAGACAAAATATTGGAAGCTTAAAAATCAGTTTTAATCCTTTCTGAGTGCTGTATATATTCCATTAAGCATCCAACATGATAGAAAGGTATTTGTTTGCTAAATACATCTCTTTCCAACACTGTATTACAAATTTTTATCAATGTAGGCATGATTACATTTTGCCTTTATCTATACTGAACAAGAAAAGCATGAAACTAATCAATGAAAAGTATATAATATATAACTGACTCTTAATATATAAACTCACTGACTATAACAAAACAATAAAAAAAAAGTCCAGGACAACTCCCATAAGAATCCCCACTATACTAATGGATATACAGTACAGTACAGTTAACGTTTATTACGATGAACTATTCCTTCAGTCCTCACATTTGCTATGAGGGTTGAGAGTAAAGTGAGCCCTTCAAATTTAATGCTAAAAAATAAAATACAGTAACAATAATCCAAACAACATACATATAATTTCTGTCACGATTCAATTTCAGTAATCAAAACCAGTTAAAGCAGTTGGATATACAGGTTGCTGAGGTACTGTGATTACTAGACTCTGTGTGAAAAATCTAGTTTTTGTGAGATTATTCATTATACTACTCATAGTCTAAAGTGGCTATGAATAATTTTGTTGTTTCATTTCTAGAGCTTGTTTTCTGAATTTGTAAAAAATTCATAAAACATAAAAAAAAATAAATAAAATTAATTAAAAAAATCCATAACCCACTCAGAATGACACACTATAAGTCCATAAGTTTACAACCTTTCAATGGCAAGAGTTACATATATATATATATGTTCATATTATTTACTGACTGAATTCCGAGAATTAGAAAAACAAATTAATTTAATCTAACACACAACATGTTTTGTCAGAATGCCGACTTCAGGCGTGAGAACATTAAAAGCAAACACAAAAAACACCGTAAAGAAACATTGTACACTACAATAACAGACTATGAACTAAAATTAAGTGTGAACTGAAGCTACAATCTGGACTAAAGTTCTATTGCACTACAAAACCCAAAGTACTTTGACACTGTTGAACTTTGTTGCCCACCATCTTTGTTTTGTATAATAGGCATAACAGGTGCTTACATGGTGCCAAAATTAAACTGACCCAAAAACTATTTACAATAATCGAATCTCACCATGAAGAGTAAACCCTTTGTGCTTCTCACAAAAACAGAATGTGTGAAGCATAACTATTGTTTATTTGACCTTTATGTTTTCCATATTAAAAATTATATTAATTGATAACTCGAAGTATTCAAAGTTTTCCTACAATTAATTGCATTGAACCAATTAAGATGACCGCTGATGCACTATGCAATCTTAAAACTGTCATTCCTCAATAAAAATGCACCCATACAGTCAAATTGATATGAATTTTGCAAAACGGGTGCATAAGCCACACAACAGATCACCCAACTTAAATGGGCACGTGGCACCACTAATATCTACCCTTCATTTTATGGATTTTATCCCATATAATTTTTGCGGGTCATTTGATTAACTGATGAGGTAAACTGAATCCAAGATTGTTTTTGACTCTGATGTCTCACATAACATGCTTTGGCCAGTAAATGCTTAAAAGCTATTAAGTTTTATGTGGTGGGGTATCTATGAAATATATCCCATGCTCAATGTTGATCTTTTTTGCTGCCTGGCTTTCTTGGTTCCATAAAGGCAGAGTGGAAATTGAGATGATATTCTTGGAATTGAGGCTGTTGTTGCTTGGACAATTTACATATTTTACTGCTTCACTAATAGGTGTTTGACTGACGGTATGAGCATTAAATTTTCCAAGATGTGTAAAAGTGTTCCAGTCAGCCTAGTATTTTCCCTTTGGGCATCTGTGTAGGGGAACATGGTTGCATTGAAGACATTGTGTAAAGAACGGGAAGTGATCGCTACCATATATGTTCTCTTTGACGTCCCAAGTGAGCAATGGGAGAATGGAAGGTGAGCAAATTATAAGATTCATTGCAGAATATGAGTGGGGAGGCATATGGAATAAAGTATTGAGTCTATAATTCAAAAGGGAGAGGTCATTATCCATAAGTATGGATTCAGGCAGTTGCAAAATAAGGTTATCAAGATCAATTTCATTTAACTCAGCACTTGGTGGTAAATAAATTGAACTTATTGTAATAAGAAATCCCATGGATAGGTGAATCACTACTGCTTCAAGAGCAGTATTAAGCTAGACATGATGAAAATGAGTAAGACTGCACTAGGTAGGATCCTGATTGGGTCTTAAATATGTTTCCTGCAGACATAAACAAAAAAAAAATTGTGTTTCTACAGCAAAATCTTGATATCATCGATATTCTAACAAAACCAACAGCAGTTCCATTGTAAAAATTTTCCTACTGTTTTGGCTTTGTAGACTTGTCTGTTTTCAGGATGCTGAGGGCTTATGTTTGTAAGGTCTATATTTATCAACTGATTTCAGGAAGTATGAATGGCCAGTGTCCATCTCTTCCTCTGGTAAAATGTGCAATACATCTGATGTATTAGGGTCAGTTGTCAAGTTTAATTTACTTTCAGTGGATACTGAAGTATCCAGAGGATGAGTCAATAGATCGCAGTGTTCTGGCTGCTCTTCTAAGCACGACACCCAGACTGATTTCCTTGGTCATCTGGGGATGATTTGGTGCCCACATATCACACCTGAATGGTGCAGCATATGAAGCAGCTGCCACATAGTCTCGATGGCTGCCTTGATGCTTCCATTCTAGGGGCCTCATCACCAGAACGACTGCACTGTAACAGTATGAAAGCAACTTCGGCTAGTGCTGCCTTTCAACGCATGAGAGACTAGTTTGCACCATTTCTATATATTTCATTCTTCTTTCCCCAATTCAATGATACTGATCCTTTTTCTAATCTAGCTTACAGCTAACTTACTTTCTATCTTAAATCTATGAGCTCGCCTACTCCTATAGAAGAATCCTATTATTTTCATATCTCACAAAGTAATACATTTGTCATAGGTTCACCCTCTTGAATTACCAACTTAACACAATGAGACAATCATCGGTAGACTACTCCAAGAAAGGTTCCCAACAAGTACTGTGCTGGGGCAATAGGGTGTTGCAAAATATGGAGCACACCTCCTCTTCGAATCTAACAATGACGCTAAATGGCCGAATTTCCTATGATAAGCTCGTGTGCATAGGTGCATGGGTGGAATGGCCATTCCCCACATTAAAGGCAGCACAAAGGCCTCACTCTTCTCGGATTTCACAATGAGGTCAGGCATATCTCTTCGGGATCCCCGAGAAGCCACACAGACCTGGTATCACGAGATTAGTTCACCAGGAATTTCAAAATTTGTGCAGGCAGCACTCATCAGGCTTCCCCTGATGATTTAAAGACAGAACTTGTAGGTAATCTCACTAGCTGAACCAGGGCTCCATCCAACACTTCTACCTCAAGAAGAGTCATGTTTATTTCTGCCAATTACACACAATCTTGATTGATATTCTTTCACTTAAACTTTCAGATTGCTGGGCAAAATTCACATTGGCAGCAACACCTCTCAAACAACCGTAGCAAAGTGCTTTGCTTTAATTAGACAGTCGGATTCCCCTGGTCTGTGTCAATCCTGAGTCAGCTGTTAGTTGCTAGCTGAAACGGTTGCACCAAATGAGACATCCGGCACTCTGCGCAGCTGCGGCATTCCACGAGAAGGCCTCAATGCTGGTCCAGGCTCAACCATTCCATCACTAGACAGTTTTGCGCAGTCCTAGTGCAGTGCCACACCTGCTTCGGACCCCAGCCCGCCAGCCCAGTCCTCAGAGCCAATCCTTGTCCGGAGGTTACAGATCCATCTTGCCGACTTCCCTTACATACATTATTCTATTGACTAGAGGATGTTCACCTTCTAGACCTACTGCAGATATGGGTACGGTCCAGCACAAAAATAGCATTCTATCCCTTGGATTTTCAAGGGCCGACAGAAGTGCTCCGGACATCACAGGAGGTGAGGTGCTTTACGTATCCATTTTTATTTTATTTATTTTTTTTTTAAAGTGGATTCATATTGAATGGAACCATTTTTGGAGTAAGACTGTAGGTCATGCGATTGATGTGCTCAACAGAGAAGCACTCATAATCATCAAGTTCAGGTATTGTGAAATTATCAGATGTAGAAGAGACAAACGTGTTTGAGATGCTGTTGATATTTTGTTAACTGCCACCTTTTCAGCATAAGAGGATCTCAAAACAGGTATAGTTCACTTTCTTTTTTGCATCCTGATATGATACACTTTGTTCTATATTAATTTTTTTTGTATTTCTTTTTCATATTTCCACTTCTGACATGCATGAGAGTAAGCTGGATGTTCTCCATGACAGTTGACACATTTAGCTTTTTTTTCAGAGCAAGATTTGTTATCATTTTTTTACTACCACATTGAGAACAGGTGGTAGAGCCACAACAAGCAGTTTGAGCATGCCCATATTTCTGACATTTAAAGCATCTTAGCGGATTAGAGATGTACAATCTAACAGGGCATTTCAGATACCCTGCTTTTACAGATGCTGGAAGCTTAAGTGTATCAAATGTAAGGACGATGTTCCTGGTTGAAAGCAGGTGACCATTCCTACATATCAGGATACACATCACACCTGTCACTCACTGATCTTTAAGCTCTGAACACATCTCCTCATCAGAAACATAAAGGAGATTCCATTCTAATATCACTCCTCTACCAGAGTTGAGTATTTTATGAGGTGTTACTGTGATTGATATTTCACCCATTATTGTTGCTAACAGTAGTTTCACAGAATATTGCTGACACAATATTTCCACAAGGATATCACCTGAAAGTAATTTCTTAACAGTTTTAGGAGAACCTGCCTGTCCTTCTAAACCTTTTTGAATAAAGATGGGTGACATTTTCCTATTGACTTTTCACCTGTTGCATGATCAAAAACTTTCTTACTTACTTTCTTCTGCTACCAAATGCTGTTTCTACGATATCAGCACTTGGTTGGAACTTGGATAGGCCCCTGAAACAACTGAGGATGAAGAATTCATGCTCAAGGGATTTTTGGTTTGGTGCCTGAGCTTCCCACCAACCACAGAGCCACACCTGAATGCCTGTAATTGAGAGTGAAATGACAGGGTCCTGATGAAATGCTTTGATCCCGACACCATACCATGGGGGCGAGAGACTTACTGCAACACCTTTGACACCTGCAGGCAAGCACACTAGCTGACTGATCCTGGCTGGGGTCATCCAGGTCCACCCATCTTGCTGAAGCAGATGGCCAAAGTAGTGCAAGTCTATCAGGATCTCTCTTTCTGGATATCCACGGGTCACATCACACAGCAAACAAAGTAGTAGGGCGTTGGATCTCAGGTTTGGAAGAAAGGATAGTAAAAAAAGACTCAGAAGAAGTAGAGCAAAGAATATGGTAAGAAAAGTAAAGGAAAAAGAGGAAGATGAAAAGGGCCATTATCATCACTGGTGTTAAAACATATTTTTCTCTCTCTATCTATATTTTATATTTCTTTATTCACTCATTTTGTTTTATTACTAACTTATTCACTTGTACTTATTTATCTTCTTACTTACTCAAACCTTACTCATCTAAAATCCTACTCGCTGTGCTATTGTTATATCTTCTTTTTACTTTCGTTATTGATATATATAATATACTAATATACTTCCCTAAGAATGCCTTACTTTAACTCCACCTAAGAATGCTTCCTTTTCGGACACTGGCAAATTTATTTTTTATTGCTGCGCCAGCCAGAGTCCTATAATATGAGCTTATTCAAATTTCAGGGAATATTCCTAGGTTAATTGGCATTCATTCTAATACACACTAAATATATACTGGTTCTAATTTCAGTCGTGGCCAATGATCTATTTTACTCTAACACTCTCACTAAATTCCCTCCCGCTATGGTTCTAAATTTTTGCAAGTGGTAATATGAATTCTCGAATCAAGCATATACAACAAAACATGTTCACTGGAACAAATTACACTTTACAGCTATAATTGGATTATGATACTAAGCTTTTCAAAATCTCTTGCTAAGTTAGTTACTCAATACTAATTTAACAGAACACTCATAGATTAACTTGGTAATCTCACAAAAACTATAAAACATTAAATCTAGACAATTATGTTACTCAAAAATCAAACTCTTATTTCATGCTACATTAAAATACATCTCACAACCCATTACTATTCTGATAAAATTCATCTACAAAATTTCAAACTCACATATAATCTCAGTCACATGCAGCTAAAGTTTCACTCTTGACATTCCTTTGTTTATCAGAATTACTCTATCTCAAATTACAAATCCTTATTATAGTCCACTATGAACTGTCCACTTAATATGATCTAACACTAAATTCTGTCTCATTCAAACATACAGTAAAGGTCTTTATGTTACCCAATCTTTTTCTTCCGAAGGTCTGTTAACGGCCACGTGTTTTCAGGTCCTCCTTCGATCGGTTGCTTCCGCAATAGGCTTATGACTACACTGTCCGTTTTACATTCTTCCTGGACTCGAACTTCTCACTGCCTCGATACAGCGCATTCTCTACTCCTACTTGAGTGGGACATCCCTCTCACTCGTCTCTACTCCGCCTGCTAGTCAGGAATCCTCGAAGTCAAGTCGGGAACAACCAGAAAAAAGCCTCGCATTATCGCGTGCATTCGCTTATATTTCGTCCCTTCTTTCCCATACGACCCTTCGTCTTCATGCCCTAAGGTGATCCTCCAAGTCCTAGCTGCCGTTAGGTGCTGTATTCCAGGAATCCCATTTGCATCATATTCCTCGTACGTTGTAGCTGGCAGCATTACGGCCGATACGTGATGGGACAAGATTATACTAAAATTTCCTTATTAAAATTCATTAATCCTATAATCCTTCAATTTAACTTTCAACTACAAGATTTTTCTAGTGCGTTTTACATGTTATTACATAAATTCCTTTACAACAAAATTCAGAACTGTGTGCTGTCGACCAGGTATTATCTGAGTTAGCCAAATTCTCATGTTAGATTCTGAATGAATAATTTCTCAAAAAATCGTCCATTCAGGATCTAACACTGGGAGATCTCTATCACGAACAGGATCCCCACAGGGAGGGGAGTGGGATCGGCAAGCTACTCACAATCGTTTTATTTAATGATAAGACTTCTTTTCCTTAAAGTGATTGGTGGTTGTTTACTGTGCTCATCAACAATAAATATTCAGCATTAAATTGTATACTGTATAAACAGTTAACCAGGACTGTTATTAGTGCAGTAAAAAGAAGATTTCAATTAAACAAAAAATAGTAAAAATGACATGGTGAAAGTGCAAAAATTAGAGCACTAGTGAACAAATACAGTTTTCCAATCAACCATTTATAACATTTCTAGTTAAAGAGAAATCCTTATGAAAATAAAAGGAAGTGATAAGTCCAATACAGTGCACAAAGGCAGAGAACTGATTGTAGACACACAAAGACTTTTGTCACTAGTGAAAGAAAGAAATAAAAACAGATGAAGGATGATATAATTAGAGAACAATATTTATATTTGTAAACCTGCAAAGCAGATTTATGATAATATAAAGACTAAAATCAGCCTCAACCAGTGATAGATGGTATGACGACTTTAAAGTCAGCAATGGTTGGTTTCATTGCTTTAGGAAATGATCTGATAGTAAAGGTTTCTCAATACATGGTGAGGCTGCCAGTGCCAATAAAGAAGTAGCTGAAGCTTTTAAATGTTTCAAATGCATGTCAAGGAAGAGTGCTATCTTAACAGGTCTTTAATACAGACAAGATAATCTGCTTGGTCCCATTGTCTATTGCGGCCAATCAGATTAGGAGAGTAGAATGTATAAGAAAAAGCCATGTATTAATTTCTTTGTCAATACAAAAATGCCAAAAGCATCAGGAATGAAAGTACTGAGTTCATGGGTTTATTGGATATGCTGTGGCCTAAGAATGTTGGCATTGGTGAAACCTGGCTATTAGAGTCAGATGTTGTAACTGGGAGTGTAAAAGGGTACAGTATTTTAAGAAATAATAGAAGATACAGGAGATGGGGGGGAGATGCTACTAATGATATTAGATGAGTTGAGTCCAGTAAGGGTAGAAATGCATGAAAGCAATAATGGCAATAATGTCACATGCAGAAGCAAGTTCAGTAACTTTCTGGTGTGAAGCCAAGGCTAACATAGCCTTTTTGGCTATGCAAACTAAAGTCAATCAATCTAAAAGAATTTTATTATTATGTATCAAGTAAAAGAAAGAATGAAGGTGGAAGAATAACTTTATTGAATGCAGATGGTACTCTTGTTTCAGAAAGTGATAAGACTGTTCAATTAATGAAAACTCAATTTGCTAAGATATATTTACCAGATGCATGTAACATGGTCAAAGTACCCCACTAGATGAAGAGATGCATAAGAAAGACTGCACTATATTTTGACCAACAGATATCAAGAAAATATAATTATTTTTACTTTGATAGAGTGAAACTGTATCATAAAACTGTCTTTCTTACCTGAAAATTTATTTTATATGTTGTTACATCCCATTCATATGAAGGCAGCACTATCTAGTTATACCTGTAGCATGAAGCTTACACTCACAAATGCAAAAAAATTTGAGGCATCTGAACAGCTAAGCTATTTAGAGGTTGTGAAGATGAGAAGGAGAATACGGCTTCCATTCAGAAAAGAGAAAGAGTTTGGAATTATTCAGAACCAATATATGTATCAGAAAATATTTATTCTTTCAAATAGTGTACAACCACCAGAAGATAAAAATCTAGAAGAAGGCCTCTAATGCTGTTCTTATTTCAAAAGAATATACAGTAGCTCAAGTTTGGAAAGAGCAAATTCCAGTACTAGTTTTTGGAAGGCAAAAGTTGTTAAATGCTAGAAAGGATTTGCAAAGAAATTTGTTTTCTTCGTTGTTCAAGAATTATTTTTGTTTTGTTTTGTTTTTTATTTCCTGAAATTAAATGTGTGAGAGATAGTGTATCTCTCATGAATTTTTTTAAAATTAATTTTATGTATATAAATATATTTGCATGCTATTTTATTTAAACAATGTTTCTTTTATATTCTCTTGTCTTATTTAAGAGAGAAAGATAAGCAAAAGTAATATATGATATTTTAAAGGTTTTGGGAAACTAAGATTGCTTTAAAGTAGACATTATCAGATCTGATATTTCTGGCTTCTAAGGTATGTTTTACTGTATCAATCCATCTATATCTTGGTCTTCCTCTGGGTCTTTTTCCTACCAACCTGGCAGACAACACTTGTTTTGCTAATCTTTCCTTTCCCATTCTTTTAAGTGACCTATACCACCTTTGATTGGCTTTGCTAACACATTCCTGGATGCTAACAATGTCAAGTTCTTTCCTAATATCCTCATTTTTAATATGATACTGCCACTAATGCCATCTGTTCACACCCCTAATCTTTCTCGGTACTCTCATATCTGCAGTCTCTAGTCTTTGGTCAAGTGTTTTATTTCTAACTCAGCTCTCAGATCCATAAGTTAAAATTGGCTTGAATACTGTCTTGTATATAACTAATTTAGTGTTTTGGCTAATTTCTCTCTTATTCCATATAAATTTATTCAGTTGGCTTCCTACCATACCAGCTTTGTTGATTCTATTCATTCACCCAGTTGGTGAAACTTGTTGGCATAATTTATCATTTAATTCATTGCTCCATAAAAAAAAAAAAAAACAGTGTAATCTTTTTCCACCATTCACAATGCAGTTAATATTTTCAATGCTTCTGCCAATTTTCATTGGCTTTGTCTTGTTACTGCTGACCTTCATACCCTATCTATCACAACAGTTATTCAATTTAGTCAAGGAATCTTGCAGATTTGTACCGGATTTATTTAAAAGTATAACATCATCCGCATAAAGTTTCATTATTTGTAAAAATTTAATTATTATTATTTATAAAATCCTGATCATCGATTGCACCTCTGGTAAAAATAGGCTGCCAGTGATTTCAGATTTCTATAACTGAAATCTAAGCACACAAGTAAGATCCTAAATGCATGATAAGATAATTCTCTATCTGTTCTCAAAATTCCATCTTACCTTCAATTAATTTAGTCTTTACACATCTATTTATAAAAACAAAAAAAATTAATAATACTAAAATGCATTAAAAAAATTTACAATATTTTGAACTTTAACCACAACTTAAAATCTAATATGATAATTAAATATATCACCTTATCTGGGCCCATAACATGTGAGTTAAAAAGAACATCTGTTTCTCTCAAACTCAACTTCTTCTTATTGTGCTATCTTCTATCGAAGGTCAGCGACCATCTTGGCGAACAAACTGCGCTCTTGTGCTAATCTGAGCAGTTGTGCACTGCTCTTTCCTGTCCACGTCTTGATGTTGTCAAACCATGATATTCTTTTTCTTCCTCTAGTTCCTTTGCCATCAATTCTTCCTACCAAAATAGTTTGTAGAAGTTGGTATTTGCTGTTTCTCGTGATGTGTCCAAGATATGATGTTTTTCGTTTCTTGATTATTTGTACAAGATGTTTAGCTTTGCCAATGGATTTTAAGACATCTTCATTGGTAATTTTTTCTGTCCATGATATCTTTAGCATTCTTCTGTATAGCCACATCTCAAAGGCTTCGATTTTCTTGATGGTTGTCGCCTTCAATGTCCATGTTTCAACTCCATAGAGCAGAATAGACCACACGTAACATTTCAGCATTCGGCATCTGACTTCCATGTTTAGGTCTTTATTGCAGAATAGTGTTCTCATTTTCATGAAGGACTGCCGTGCAACTTCAATCCTTGTCTTTATATCTATTTCTGGATCCCACCGTTCATTAAGCCAGCAGCCAAGATATTTATATCTTGACACTTGATCAATATTTTTCCCATTGAGTGTCAGTTTCATTGATGAGGCTGGATGTTTGCTGATGATCATGTATTTTGTCTTGTTGATGTTTATATTTATTCCCATTCTTTGGCTTTCTATGTATACTCTGTCAATGGGTTTTTGGAGATCCATAATATTATCTGCAATTAGCATGGTGTCATCTGCATATCGTAGGTTGTTAACAATCTTTCCATTTATTGCGATTCCCTCTGGATATTCTTCCAATGCTTTTTTAAAGATTACCTCTGCATATATGTTGAACAGGAGTGGTGAGAGCACACATCCTTGTCTCACTCCTCTTTTGATGTTAATATCACTGGTGGTAATGTTGTCTAATTGAACGGTAGCTGACTGATTCCAATACAGATTTGTTATTAGTCTTATGTCTTGTTCATCTAGCCTTATTTGTTGAAAGATTTCTATTAAGTTGGTGTGTCTGACTTTGTCGAATGCTTTTTCAAAATCTATGAAACACATAAAGACAGATTTCTGTTTTTCTATGCATTTTTGTATCAATATTTGGGTACAGAAAAGGGCCTCTCTAGTACCAAAACCATTCCGAAAGCCGAATTGTGTTTCACTTAGAGTTTCTTCACTTTTCTATAAATGAGATTCTGAATTACTTTCAAAAATATTTTTAATGTTTGGCTCATTAGACTAATAAGTCTGAAGTCACCACAGGAATTCGCTTTGGGTTTCTTTGGGATAGTGATAAATGTAGATTTGAGCCAATCTGATGGAAATTCATCACTTTCATATATTTTATTAAATAGTTTTTCAAGAAGTTTGATGTTATCTGGTTCGATTAATTTTAAAAATTCTGTTTGCACACCATCTGGTCCACTGGCTTTTCCTGTTTTACTTGTTTGTATAGCATTCTCTATTTCGCATTCCATGATTGCTGGTCCTTGAATGTTATCTTTTATATTTATAGGCTTCTGTCTAGTATTATTGAAAAGTTCTGTTACATATTTTATCCAAATCTGTGCTTTATTCTCTTCTTCTAGAACTATTTTTCCATTTTCGTCTCTTAGAGACACTATTTGCTTTTTCCTCAGTTTTCCGGAAATTTCGTTGATTTTCTTATACAGATTGAAATTATCATGTTGTTTCTAAAGCAGTTCAATTTCAGTACATAAATTTTTCATCCAATTTTCCTTGGCTTCTTTTATTTTTTTCTTGTTGATGTTATGTGTTTCTGTATACCTGGCTAGGTCTTTGTTTTTATACATTCTTCTTGTATCAATAAGAGAAAGAATCTCATCTGTCATCCATTCCTGTTGTTTTATATTATTCACATAACCTACTTCTTCAATACTTGTTGTTACGATGGCATTCTTTAAGCTATTCCAAAGAGATTCCACACTTTTATTTTCTTCTATGTTAATCTGTAGTAATCGCAGGTTAAGCTGTGTCTTGGCACTTTTATTTATGTTCGGGTCTTTCAGTTTTTCTACATCAATTTTCTTTTTCTTCTTTTGTGATTTTTTAGCTGATTTTAAAACTCAACTGCAATTCCAATAAAAGTTGAACAAAACAGTTTCTTTATTTCTTCAGCAGAAATAGTTCCTTATGTTGAAATCCACTTTTCTCTTACAAAAGTCTTAAAAATAACTGTTAATTTCCTATACATAGTAAGAGATACAAAAAAAAGTTCATACTTGACAATAAAATCCTCAAATTCAAACATTTTCTTGTGTTCCTCCTTTAATGAATTCTAGAAAAATCACACATAAATGTTTCTTCTTTCCACTTTCTTCTTCAAGAGTCACAACCTTATTCCTCTTCCTGTAGAAAGGAAAAATGATCAAATTAAAAATCAACTTGCTGTATCTAATTTCTGAAACAGCTGTTAAATCTCTATTGTTCTACTGGAACTTTTAATATCCAATAAACATTTCTCTTCCTATATGGGAAACTTCATTTATCAAGTTCCAAAGTTTCTATAAATTTCTTGTACAACTGCTATTCCAGTTACCTTTGTAATATAACATATAAGTAACTTTCAAAACATCTTTCTGAAAGACTGCTACTAACAGAACTTTTCTGACTGGTTCCAAAATTCTTTCTTATTATTATATATTTGTATCTCTCACTCCCACAGCTCTCTTCAGCTTTTTACCAGTTAATGTCTTATGCATGTTCCAGCACACATTGCTGGTTCCACTTCAGTCATTAAGTGAGAAAAGCCACTGCCATTATGTGTTTCTTAATGGTGTTTTGCATTGAAAGCAGTAAAACTCAAACCTTTATTGAACTAAATGTCTTTTCACTTATCTAGTTTAAACAAACACAAACATTAAACTATAACACCAATTATGAATACATTAAACTGACAAGTGATTTACTGCTACATTCACTTCATTAAAAATAAGTGCTACAAGTAAATACGATACATATCCAAGCACATGTCTGCGCGATTAGCCTAGTGGCTTTGCGCTTCGCAACCATATGCCTGGGGAAGGAGTGTCCTAGGTTCGATTCCCATCCACGACGTGAGGAGCTTAAGGATCTTCCTCGGCCATAGCCAAGTTAGCCGGTCTTGGGCGTGGGCAGCAGGGTTCTTCCCGCTGAAAAACACTGGGGTTTTTCATCTCGCAAGCAGGCAAACCGGCCCTGTGAACACACAAGTTACAGTCATAAATACTTACGGCAAGGAAGGCAACGGGAAACCACCTTGCTCATAATCATCTCTCCCTAGAATGGTAGCATATAGCTACCCTCCCCTGGCCGTATGGCAGATGGGAACCAGAAGATCCAAGCACAACTATATATATATATATATATATATATATATATATATATATATATATAAAACAGCAATTAATCATACAATTCTCATAATAAAAATGCGCAACTACCAAAAATAGTAACCAGGAACAGAACATTTAAGTTTACACTGATTTACGTAAGCAAAATTCTATAGAACATCATTATACATATATTGATGGTCTACAATATTACACGAAAGGCTGATGCATAAACTACAGAATGTGGGTGTGGAATATAAATTCTTGACTTGGATATGTGGATGATTGACAGATAGGTATCAAAAAAGTGGGACATTGTGGGTATGAATCTGTCAGATTTAAGGTGACCAATGGTGTATGCCAGGGATCAGTCCATGGGTAATCTACACATTAATGACAGATGTTCAATTGTTTGCTGATGATACAAAGGTAAGCAGGGCAATCAGTGTTACTGACACATCCAGAACTTATGGACTGATTTACTAAGGTTGTTAGAAATGTGGGCAATTAATGATAATGGCTATTAATTCAATGTTAGTAAGTGTAAAGTTATGCATTTTCACATAATGAGATTTTCAATAGCAAATTATATTTGGGAGAATATACAAGAAACTGATGAGACTAGGAATCTTGGCATTATGGTGGACAGGAATTTGAAGTTCAAAAGTCACATAACAAAAATTGGAAATACAACTGAGTGGATAATTGCAATATTGGTTTCCTAGGTTCCAAAGCAATAAAGAAGCTCTGGAAAGGCTGCAAAGAAGAGTTACATAGATTATATCAGGATTACAAAATGTAGATTACAAGGATAGATTAAGACTGTGGACTGCAGAAATTGGTACACAGATAAAAGAGAGGTGATATGATTGAGTTCCGTAGAGTTTTGTCTATAAACTTTTGAGAGAACGTAATACAATATTTGCTGATATTTCATTACGTGGAAGGTGGGGGAGAGAGAGGAAAAGGGACATCCGTGGAAGTTAAGTTTGTGTACAGTTTAAGAAAGCAGTAAAGAATATATTTTTCTGTCACAGAATTGCAAGTATAAGAAGAAGAAGAAAACAAAGGCTTGTTTTTTGAAAGAACGACCAGGCAAATATGTATCACAAAGGATGAGGATGTTTTGCCTAGGCATACACCTATGAAAGGTTTACCACTAAGAAATCAGAAATGTTTAAGCAGCAGAAGCCATCAAAAACAAGTTGGATGTCTTCTGGTGTAACAAGAATGCCTGGTGACAAAACACTTATTCGACAAATAGGCCAATGAAGTATATTGTTGTTCAATCAAGACCTGCCTAGAGAAGAATGAACTTCCCTTAAAGGCACCAGTTACTCTTGGATAATGTAGAAAATTACAATTCTGAACTTGCCTCATCTCTTGATGATTCAATTCATTTTATTACAGTTAATCTTTAAAAGTACCTGTGGCATAACTATAAAACACTATTAGTTTTCTCTATGATGATTTCCTGCCTAAAGTGAAGATTTCTGAATTTGTTATACAATCAGGATAATTAGCTGAAAAAACAAGATCTATTAACAGATTGAAGGCACAAACATGGTAACCCTTTGTCTCCACCCTGGATGAACTGTTCTTTGAACCACCTAGAAGTACCCTGTTTTTATCCATTCATCCCAAACCCTCTTTTCAGTTTTGTTATGTCGATCATGTTTTTGCTGTTTGGGCTCATTCTGAAAACAAACTTACCATCTTCCTACATCGGATCAATAGCCTTCACCCATGTATTCAATTCACCATGGAAAAAGAAAAATGCTGGTTATTTACCATTTTTGGACATTGTTCTTACACAGCCTCCAGTACTTTGTCAACAAGTGTTTATTGAAAACCTACCTTTACTGGGATATATTCTGCAAAAGTATGCTCATCACACCTCCCAAAAAATTGGTGTTATCAAGTCATTAATTAACAGAGCACATAATATCTATTCCTCTTCCTCAGGCTTATAAAAAAACTTCTATCAAAACTTTAATGGAATTAAATGGTTATAACCCTCATCAAATCCAACAGATAACTGACTCTTATATTCCAATACCTGATTCATCAATAGTCCAAAGAGTTCCAATCCCTTATATTTCTGGCTTCTCTGAACCTACTGGTAGAATTTTGAAGAAGTTTCACTTGAACATATTTTCCAATCAATGAAATTTCTCATCTGTTTTTTTCTCTCTTCTTTCTCATCAGTAAGATGATGAATTTAGTCCCCCTATGAACAAATCTCTATCAGCTGATTATCTGTGGCCATTTCTGTCATCTCTCTGAAGCTCGATAATTGTGACCTTTCCTTCATAGACTGTAACTAAGTTCTTTTTGGTCTGCCTCTTGATTGTTTTCCTCCAATGATTCCATTCAAGTTCTCATTCTCATCTGTTACTATCTACAAAAGACAAACTAATACTTCTATATTTAGCTGGTTGTTTACCAGCTCTATTGTGAATGCAATGTGACATATTTTGGAGACATGCCATTCTATGAAAGAAAAAAAAAAAAAGAATTAACGAACATCAGTACTACAATGAATAGCTGAAAACTCAAAAGTCTGGTTTGGCACAGCATAGTATTGATACTAAACTCAGTATCCTGTGGAATGAAGCTCGTCTTCTGAATAGAAGCAGTTTTAAATATAAACACTTTTTCAAAGAAAGTTGTGAAGCCCTTTTACACTGGCCTAACCTAATTCGAATGATTGCCTCTCTCTTCCAAAAGTTAGGGAGATTCTCATATCATGTAAATATCAAAAATAGTTTTCTAGCATGCAGCAGACATTTTTATTTGGTAAACTGATTGTTGTATTTACCTTGTATTGATGTTCTTTGAATTGCTTGTTGTTTCCAGACACTGATAATGTACTGTTATTTTCAGTACAAAATATCTATGCTTTTGATTAAAGTTTATTATGGTGGTTATCATGATATTTTTGTTGTTTTTGTAACAGGTAAATTTCATTTACCCAACACCACATCTATGCTCCAATCAGTGGACCAGCAAAGTCATTTCCATCTTTAAAAAAATGACATGAAATGAAATTTGAAAAGTGCACTGAAAAGACTTCAGGAGACAGAGCCATCACCATGAACGAATTCTGAAAGACTCAGAGCAGCATCTTTGATTATGAAAAATTATTGCGAATTTCTTGGAGTGTTTCTGCAGAGTGCATCACTGCAGCTTGGAAGAACTTGTGGCCTTCAATTACCCATGAATTTGCAAAACTGAAGCTGAAATTACAATTCTAGATTAGAAAACTAAGTCTTGGTGCTATGTTGTCCAGAAATTAATGTAGAAGATGTGGAGGAATTAAATGAGGATCATGAACAGAGCTCAACCAATACACTTGCCCAATCACCCATGGAAAAGCTGGCGTGGTTGGCATATCTGCTCTCCAGCCAAGAGGTTGGGGGCAATTCATGCCCTACCAAGGGCATGAATGTTTGTGATTGTCCTACTAACCAATTATCATATATGCTGCTGTGACCTGGCACAAAGACATCAAACCATTTAAAAAAAATTAAATAGTACGACCTATGAAATTTAAATTTTTACTATCATCATCATCATCAAATTCCTGCCATGTACCCTCAAGGGGGTGTACAGGATATGATAGTACTAAATGAAAAAAATTACATCATTACTAACTTCCTATCTACAATTTTCCTCCAAATCAGTCTGTTACTTGTCAAGACTCCAACATTATCAGATCTTATATCTCTATCGTCTAAGGCACTCTGTACCGTATCAATCCACCTATATCTTGGTCTTCCTCTGGGTCGTTTTGCTGCCAACTTGGCAGAGAACACTTGTTTTGCTAATCTTTCTTCACCCATTCTGTTTAGGTGACCATACCGCCTGAGATTAGCTCTGCTAATGCATTCCTGGATGCTGACAATGTCAAGTTCTTTCCTAATATCCTCGTTTTTAATATGATATTGCCATTGATGCCATCTGTTCACGCCTATAATCTTTCTCAGGACTCTCACATCTGTGGTCTCTAGTCTTTGGTCAAGTGTGTTATTTCTGACCAAGCTCTCAGATCCATAAGTTAAAACTGGTTTGGACACTGTCTTGTATACAGCTAATTTAGTGTTCCGACTAATTTCTCTCTTATTCCATATGAATTTATTCAATTGACTTCCCACCATACCAGCTTTGCTGATTCTGTTGTCTATTTCCATATTTAATTTACCATCTTCACTAAAAATCGTGCCTAAGTGGCTGAAATGTTTTACTTGTTCTACAGGTTCTCCATTCACAATGTAGCTGATATTTTCAGCTACATTGTGAATGGAGAACCTGTTCTTGTTCTTGCTGACTTTCATACCATATCTATTACAACAGTTATTCAATTTAGTCAGGGAATCTTGCAGACTAGTAGCGGATTTATTTAGAAGTATAACATCATCCACATAAAGCATAGAGCTGACATTAACATCTCCAATTGTTGTTTCCAGACACTGATAATGTACTGTTATTTTCAGTACAAAATATCTATGCTTTTGATTAAAGTTTATTATGGTGGTTATCATGATATTTTTGTTGTTTTTGTAACAATTAAATTTCATTTACCCAACGCCACATCTATGCTCCAATCAATGGACCAGCAAATTTAATAGTAAATATTTTTAATATTAAATACTATTTAATATTTACTATTTAAATTTTAAATGTAAATAGTAAAAAAAGTTTAAATACGTATTTAAAAATATCAAATAAAATAAAAAATAAAAATAAAAAAAACATGGCAAGTAGACTTTGCCAGCTGGTAAGTAGCTGCAGACTGGACAAAATACAATATTTTCTATGTAAAACCTTTTATTTTATTATTATTATTTTTTTTTGAAACTTGCTAGGTTGTCCAGAAATTAATATAGAGGATGTGGAGAGATTAACTGAGGATCAAGGACAGGGCTCAACAGATACACTACCCCACTCACCCATGGCAAGTAGATTTTGCCAGCTGGTAAGTAGTTGCAGACAGGAAAAAAATATATTTTCTATGTATTAGGAAGTCCACGCGGTTAGCCTAGTGGCTATGCACTTCGCAACCATATGCCTGGGGAAGGAGTGTCCTAGGTTCGATTCCCATCGGTGACGTGAGGAGCCGAAGGATCTTCCTCAGCCATAGCCAAGTTAGCCAGTCTTGGGCGTGGATAGCAGGGTTTTTTCCCCAGTTTATTCTGGGGTTTTTCATCCCGCAAAGCAGGCAAACTGGCCTTGAGAACTCAACACTACAGGCCATAGGATACACTGGGGCATAAGGCTGACCACCTTATCCTGTAAACGGAGTGAGGTCCGATGATCAATGGCCCTCGACACCGCAAGGTAAAAGAGGGTATAAGGAAGATGATGATGATGTATTAGGAAATAAATTTCTAAACAAAATCTTTTCTTTTTAAACTTTGAAAAGATGAAGAATATGCATAATACAAAGGGCCATTCAAATAACAAAAAGTAATGCAACAAATTATATTTTCCAAAAAAAAAAAAAAATCAATGTTGTTTTATAGTTTTTATGTTGTTTATTGACTTCTACTTGGAATAATTTTCAAACAATGGAAAAGTTCTCTAAATAATGTACAGCACTGCTAATCACTTTACGGAATCCCTACTGACTTACTGAAACATATTAAAATATGGGGGAGCTGGATCATGGGCAGGAACATTTTTTCTAATGGCAAATAGGATTTTGTATTAGTCAAGCACTGATCATGGAAATGAGCTGAAAATAGAAGATCTCCAGAAAGTAGACAAGATGAATGATGGTATAAGAGAGGAAATTGGGCAAGATCAGCATGTTGCAACAAGCAAGAAATAAAGGGCATTTTTAAGAGAACAATGGGGAGAAAAAAAAAAATGAAACCATTAAAAAAGATTTTCCACCAACTCTTGCATCACACTTAAACAGCTTTTCCAGTCTAGTGATAAGTTTAATGCAATTTACATGCTGTTTTTTAATGTTCATAAACCTACATTGGAATAAATAAAAAAAGGTGTCTCCTTCAAAATTTTTATATTTGTTCTCATTTTTTCAAATTTTAGTATTTAAAATTAAATCAAATCATATTTATATGTCATCTATTTAGAGAAGGCTTAGTTATGTAGAAAAACTATCAATCTCTGATGTACTGAAAGAAATGACCAAAATACAATGAATTAGTGGATTCACATATTTTCATATATGTGAATAAATAAAAAAAAGTGTCTCCTTCAAAATTTTTATATTTGTTCTCATTTTTTCAAATTTTAGTATTTAAAATTAAATGAAATCATATTTATATGTCATCTATTTAGAGAAGGCTTAGTTATGTGGAAAAAATATCAATCTCTGATGTATTGGTAGAAATTACCAAAATACAATGAATTAGTGGATTCACATATTTTCACGATGCAATGGGATCTCTGGAACAAATTACTATTGCAAAGCAGATGTTTCATTGTATTTAGAGTTTAACAAATTACTTGTTTTGTTCCTCTGCTGTTGCTTAAATGAACGAATAAAGCATAGCAGACTATTATGAATAATCATCCACCAAAACTTATTTGGGATAAAGCGGTAATCTTGGACTTTAAAGAGGAATTTAATAAATTACCAAATGACAAGTTGATGTACAGGCTATAGAAGACAAGAATGGATAAGAGTTTGGTTAGATGGATTGGAGCACACTGCAGTACTCCACTTCTTTCAATGATACTCACAGTAAAAGTCCTCCTATCATTAAAACACTCAACAAAGTCCACTTTGATTTTCTGCTGAAAATCAACAGAGAACAGAAGACCTATCCAAAGCAAATACTAGATTCTCCTGATCCTGATGACATCTTTCCAATTGTTTTGTGCCACAAAACAATGGAATAAAGCTGAATTCTCCTTTATATCACCTTTTTATTCTCTCTTACTGAACTGATATCATCTTTCAGCATGGAAACGTGCTTTCTCTCACTTAAAATCTTCCTATAATAAAAGAGAAAGCCATTAACACTCGACTCACATGCTACCTTGACACCTTTAAGTAATAAACAATCGACATAATGGATTCCATCATTGTCAATTAAATGAGCATCTTCTTACTTATGTCACTCTACTTCAAAAAAAAAAAAAAAAAAAAAAAAAAAAAAAAAAAAAAAAAAAAATCAGCTAACGCCTTTTTATTCCCGTATACGGGGAGTAGGCGAGGCCATTTAGCCCTATCTAACTTTTTGGAGACTGAGTCACTCTACTTTTGGACAATTATTATTATTATTGCACAGGCACCTCCATGGAGTCCTGAGACTCATCTTTGTGACCCAAACTATCAACACAATATCAATGGTGCTTTTTCCCTTGAAACCGTTAACAGAAAAAACACTCATTACAACTGACTCGGGCAACCCACTCCATTCATTCACCACTCTCCAAGTGAAAAATCTAATCCTCATGTCCCCGCTAACCACACTCTTCTAGAACAAGGAATCATTCAGGATGATTCCTTATTCCCCCCCCCCAAGCCAAGTGCTGAAACATTTCCCCTCCATTAATCCTATAAAATCCTTTGAAGTATCTTAAATGTTTCTATCATATCCCTATCCCTTTTACCTATCAACCAACTTTTGAAATTCCCACACCCTCAATCTATCCTCATAGGAGCATAACAAAGACGACTCCCTATCTTCATCACTCATCTCTGGATCCTCTCCACCACTCAGTCATCCCCAAAAAATGTAGATGACTACACCTGAGCAGTAATCCGATGTATCAAGGCCTTATAAAAAGGAATAATAGCTTCCTTTCTCTACTTGTTAGTGTGTTCTTCAATAGCTAAGTAATCTTATGAGATAACTAACAACTGACCCTCTAAACTTCAACTCTGTCTACCACCACTCCTAAATCCCTAGCTTCATTTATTTTTTGGAATACAATTCCCCCCAATGTGACACACAGCTTGTAATCTTTGTATCTCAAAATGCACTTTACACTTTTCCACATTAAATTGACACCCATTATGTTTTGCCCATACTGTCAACCTATCATCATCCTGATTAATTATTACCCTATCCAACTTTGCACCATCAGCAAACAACTGCATATCTCCTTTCAAATTATTTCCTAATATCATTTATGTAAAAATTTAACAGCAATGGTTCAAGCACAGAACCCTGCAGCACACCACTAGTCACCTGCCTTCGCCTGGATTCTTCTCCTCCATATATTACTTTTTGGTATCTGTACATCAGCCATCCTTTTATCCATTTCACCAGTTTCATATCCATCCTCATTTGTTGCTGTTTGCATAAGAGTTCCTTGTGGTATTCTGTCAAATACCTTTGCAAAATTAAGAAGTATCATTGTGTAGCCACTCCCTTTATTCAATTCAGCTGTCACTCTATTATAAAAAGTCAGTAGATTACTAAGGCATGACAGACCTTCACAAAGCCATGCAGTACCTCATAGAATATCACATTCTTATCCATAACAGCATGAAAGTATTTCAGAAATCTCAAGTTGATGTTTTTGATATTTCTAAGGAAAATTTAATTTTGCACTCCCATCATGTGTTCTTCTGAGTTCTACAAGTGGGTTGCCAGCTTTTTATCAGAATGCACCTGATGTCACATAGATGAATCATTATCCTCAAAGTTTGTAACTAATGCAGGCATTACACATTCTTTCCCTTACTCGTTCTCTTCCATGTATATATCAACAACTTTCTCCAAGTGACTATAAATTCAATCCACAGTTCTGCCGATGACATTACAATGTCATCAGCATTCAACTTTTTATTTGATAAAGCTTGCATTACACAGATCGCCAACATGTCTAGAATATTAAATTCTACAACCCTCAAAGTTTAATTTCTGAAACGTTCTTTAATGGGGTTCTGTATAAAGCGTACAACTAGTATTAAAATTAACCTTGTTAATTTTAATACTAGTTGTACACTTTCCTGTCTTATTTTCATTAAAGAGAATCGTTTTCTTCTGGTCTCACTTTGAACAACACCAAATAATTACCAGACAACATGAAATTTCTGTTCTCTGCACAACCCACAAATTCAATCATTCTTGGCATAAATATATTATAAACATTGCCTATTTAACATGTAAACCAAGTGCAAATAAACCAAGATCAATATTCAAAACATAACAGAATCCCAATCAACAAAAAAAAAAAAAGAAATAAAATAAAATAAAAATCACTTTCACATTTACTTCACAAACATCCATGGCATTTGGTTTGTTTCTGCTCGTGACAACAACCTAAACTGCAGCTACATCAAACAAAGTCCACCTTCAATGCCCAAATTACACACTTCCCAATTTATTTCACCACAAAAGATGGCACTACACCTGTGCTTTTGTGCAATTCAACACTGCCTACCATAGAATGCCAAATTCAGAATTCCCTACTTTTGAACTTCTCTGGGTGTGGCTGTTTCCTTACACTCATAGCAGCATTCATCTACTGTATTTACCACTTCCCAAACTCCAAAAACTACTCCAACCTTTCACTTTCCTATACATGAAGCTCAACCTTCTGCTGTCCAGCTATCTACTTATTGAAATCATCTTCGTAGGTGACTTGGCTCCCATTTTTCAACACTACCGATTAAAGTGGATACAATGCAAAAGTACTGCTATAAGTAATGACTCAATGCAAATCGTATGTCTACCTACCCAAATTCCAGATAACCCTCTCCACTTTCCCAATCCCCCCCCCATCTTTTTTTTTTTTAACCAGTTCTCTTTCAGATATACCACAGAGGTCATCTCTCATCTCAGCAAACTCAGACCACAATCATGTGCAAGTTTCTACTTACAGAGAATGCCCTCCTTCCAACCAACAAAGGTACTAAGTGGGATGACCTCCAGAACGACTATTCTTGCATTCCATGGTCTGACTATTGCTTCTGCTCTTCTGACCAGGACACATACATTGAGCAAATCAGAAAATTTATTCTCACTGGCATGAAGGCCTTCATCCCTCATTTGACCCAAAATTCTTGTCCACTTTCCAAGTCCAGGATTAAAAGAAGATATGAAAGGAGTTGCAGAAAAAAAACTTTGCTTACTGCAGGTGGCATGCAATAAGAATCTCAACTCCATAATTAGCCTATGTGAAGCACAAAATAAATGCAAAACCATCAACATATCCAAATCCAACTTCAAAAGACCAATAGCAAAAATCCTGTCCACATCCATGCCTTCTGGTGCATGGCAATGAGACTTCTGCTCAACTACTATGATGCTAGTAACTGAGCACTGTATGTCTCCTGTGGTTTTTTAGCAAAAAGATTGTTCCTGATAATAGCAATGTCTCAGCTTCTATATTTGCTTGATCTGTGCAACTGGAATAAAAGAGGCAGCTGGTGTTGTGAACAGTGAAGTCTCCAAGGAATTAATCACATTCTTCAATCCAACTTTTCTAACAGTGAAGTCATCTTCCTTGGAGATTTCGATGTTCACAACACTAGCCGGCTCCCCTATTCCAACTGCACAGATCAAGTAGGTAGAAAAGCTGTGACATTTACTATCGCCAATGACCTCACACAAATAGTACATATGTCTACCAGAATACCAGACAACCCAACCGCTCTCCATATAACTTGGACCTCTTCCTAGTTTACCAATGACCTAACCAAGTATGCTGGGAATGCAGTGTGTCCTCTAGTCAGTTCAGACCACATCCAATGCCAGTCTCTTCTCCCATGAAACAACACAAGCACAACCATTCAAATCCAAACATCATATGGCATTATAAGAAAGCCATATCATGCCACATTTCCTTGGCTAGATTATTGTTTCCATCCATTTGACCCACAACTATGCACTTTAATACTTCACCAATATAATTCTTATTGACATGGAAACATTTACTTCTGGTTCCACCTTAAATTCCTGGGCTCTATTTAAGCTGTAGTTCTACCACAGGTGGCATGCAATATTCCAAGGCTGTACAAGAGAAGAGGCAAGCATACCATAACTGGCTTGCATCCAAAACTTCATCTTCTTATACTGCTTATACTAAAGCCTGGAAGAGATGCAAGAAAACTATTAACACATTAAAAACTGACTTGAAGAGAGCTAAAAGCAGGTAACTTTCATCCTATCCAAATAGCAGCCATGAATTCTGGTCTCCAGCCAAAGTTATTGGTCATAACTTCTGTCTGACACTGCTCCTTCCATTATTACACCCTAATGGCAGTTCTGATGTATCATCATCCATAGAAAAAAGCAGGCTTACTACATCTCCTCCAATTCCCGCATATACTGATTGTGGTAAATGCCCCTAAACATTCCAAATGCTCAATGCCCACTTTGACTATTTGAGAGAAATAGATTAGAAAAATTTTGCTAAAATTGGATACCAAAAAGTCTCCTGGCCATGATGGCATTCCTCAAATTATTCTAAATGTTTGTGATTCAGACCAATTTCCAAATGTAATTCTACAGTCCGTAAATTAGCCCACATTCAATCCATCTCTTAAAAGGTGATAAATCTTTACCTTCAAACTACTATCCAATTTCTCTAACCTCAGTTCTTTCCAAAGTAATAGAAAGAACCACTGACACTCAACTGCTATCCTACCTCGAAGACTCCCAACTAATAAATGACTGCCAGCATGAATTCCATCACTGGCAATCAACAGGTGATTTACTCACTTATGTCACCCATATCTGAATAAATATAAAGTTGGGTGAATCTCAAGGGGTTATCCTTGATATCTCCAGGGCTTTTTGATTAGGTCTGGCACAAAGGTCTGTTAAGTAAACTCCCATCATTTTTTTTAATGTGATTCCCACTCATTGTAAGCCAACAGTTCATTAGTAATGTCAGTGGGCTAAGGATTTTTTCTATTTTTTTATTACTTTTATAATTTTTTCTATTTTTTTATTTATTATTTACATAGTCTGGAAATTCTACTCTACAGACCAAGAACTTTTTCAAGCTACTTCAGGCCTATAACAAGTAGGGTGGTAGTCTCACACGGGGCAATGAAATTCATTTTCAACCTAAAGAAAATAAGAAATATCCATGCCAGCAGGGAAATTCACACTTGTAACCGGTTGGAACGTGGATTATGTTAACTAATTGGCCATCCAGACTGGCAAGTTGGTTTCCTGACTTTTGCTGTTTGACAGTCAGCTTTCTGACTGGACTCTCACTTCATGTGTGGTTCCCCATATAATAACTATACAACTATATAATCAATGCAACCACAAGACTCTGTTCTCTCATCCACCCTATTTTTTCTAAATATAAATGACTAACTCTGGCAAATCATCATATGAATACATAGTTTCACTGATGACAGCACACTGCACATGCATTTTCATCTGACAAATCTGGAGATATGCAAATCATAACCTCCAGAACCTTAACCACTACTACCTTGAATCCAAATCTCCAAAACATTACTCAGGGTTTGTATAACCTTGTCAATTTCAATGCTAGGAAAACACAGCTCTGCCTTATTTCCAACAATAAAACACCTTCTCTTATAGTCTTACTTTTGACAACATCCAATTTGTATTCTTGATGAGATTTATCTTCTTGGGATAATACTAACTTAAAATCTCTCTTGGCTATTGCATATACTGCCTCCTCTGCATCCAAAAACTTTTTTTTTTTGCTCGAGGAATTCCTTTAACTCAAAACAGCTCTAACCTTACACAAATCACATATCTGTCCAAAATTGAATAGTGTCTCTCTAAAAGCTCAATTAAAGATACTCGACTCTGTTCAGAAAAGGGAGGACAGACAGATTAATGGCCTCTCTCTCATTAATACACTTCACTCACTTTTGCATAGCCACACAGTTTCTAGTGCTTGCATCTTCTGCCAATACTTTTATGGCCAATGTTCATCAGAAATGGCATCAATAATGACCCAATTCTGTCTGATCCATTCAAATGAGTGTAACAGTTAATCAACACTTCCTCACAGTGCACCTCCAAACTCACAGAAAAATTTCTTCTCCTCTTTGTTCATTCCTTCCACTGCTGTCTCAGGAATAGTATGCCATACTATGTGTTTCCCAAAGAATATAATTTACAGCTCTTCAAGTTAAACATGAACAAGTTACTTCTTACCGATTCATAGTACCAGTGTAAGTTGACTAACCTCTCATGGATGGGTTCCCCATTAAAAATAAATAAAAAATACAAATAAATAACTTGCACAATAAAGTATTCTGGTCCTGGTGGCATCTATCCACTGTACTCCAACATTATGCTCCAGATCTCACACCAGTCTGCTAATGTCTCTTCAATCTTCTATATTAGTGCTTAACCTAATACAGGGAAGTAAGCATATATCCAACCTATTCAAAAAAAAGGGAAATAAAGTCTGCAAGAACTACCAACCAACTGCAATTATACCTCCGTCTTCTCCAAAGACATTTGAAATGCCATGGTTATATAATATAAATGGGACATTCACTTAGAAGTGAAGGAGCCATACATGAAGATGGTTTGATGTTAAATCAGCTGTTAGATGAGGGTGTACATTATCTCCTGTTATTCATCATCATCTATATGGATAACATTATGAAGGAAAGTGGTATTAAAACTAATATCAAAATTGGAGATATTAATCACAGCTCTTTACTTTACTGCAGATGATGTTATACTTCAAAACAAATACAGTACAAATCTGTAAGATTCCATGATTAAACTGAAAAGCTGTAGTAATAAATTTGGTTGAAAGTACTTAGAAACATCAAAAACATCAATTGCATCCTGAATGGAGAACCTCTAGAATAAGTAAAACTTTTCTGCTATTTAGGCACAAACTTTAGTGAAGATGACAAATTAAATAAGGAAATATAAACCAGGATTAGCAAAGCTTATGTGATAGGAAGTTATATGAATAACTTTATATGGAATCAATCAAAACACTACACCAGCTATATACAAGATTAATTTTCAAACTAATTTTAACTTATAGATCTAAGAGAAGGAGGCCACAGATATCAGAGTTCTGAGAAAAATTAAGGCAATAGCAATAACATATTAAAAATGAGGATTCTAGGAAAGAGCACAATGTTGTTAGAATTCAGCAATATGTTAGTAGAGCTATCTCAGGTGTCACTTAAATAGAATGGTAGGATAAAGACTCAAAGGAAGACCAAGGTCTTGGTAGACTGATACAGTAAGATGTGTCTTGACAGATAATAGAGTAATTTGGAGGAAAACTGTTGACAGGATGTTGGTAATGATCTAACTTTGTAATGGTTGTGTGGTACTATTGTAATATTCTGTACACCACCTGAGAGTACTTATCAGGAATTTGATAATGATGCAAAGAATACTGTAAAGGAATCCTAGGTGAAAAAGGTGATATGAAACCAAACACAAAAAAAGATATTTTTGATGAAACAAGAAGCTCAAATAGTGATACAAAATATTCAACAGGAATACATATCAATACTAAAGAGGATAAAATAGCAGCTCAAATGCAGAAAAGTAGCTGATGGTAGATGATGTTGTCAAAAATGCTCAAATATGGAGAGAGATAAAGTTTTACAGTTGCTGCAATACATCATCGAGAAGGTTAGAAGTTCAAATTCTAGACGACTGAAGCAGAGCTGTCATATACATCCATCAATAAAAAAGAATAAGAAAGTCTTATTCCAGAAATTGCAGAGGAATTTCTGGAATAAGGCTTAATCAAGTATTTGAGAAAACAGCATAGATAATTGTGGAACTGAAACATGAAGAACAAGCTGGGTTTAGGCAAAATAGAGGTTGTCAGGTCAGATTTACATTTTAAGAGAGTTGAGAAATCATGGGAATATAACACAGATCTGTATTTAAGTTTTGTAGATTTGGAAAAGGCATACAAAATAGTGTCTTGAAGAAAGGTGTTCAAAAGCTAACAAGTATATAGTGTACACTGAATACTATACTGATCAATACATAGTCTTATATTTAATAATATTCAATAGCTAAAATTGAAAGAGATAGAGGAAACTAGTTTGAGGAAATCACGTATAAGACAAAGGAGCACACTATCTCCATTTTCATTTATCTACAAGGATCAGATTAAGAAAGAAAGTGACACTAGGCCTGATGAGATGTTAATCTCTGATCTTTACTGTTATGCAGATGATGTCATACTGTTAAATAAATCTAGTAAAAATCTGCAGGATTCTTTAACTAAATTGGGTAGCTGCTGTAATAAATCAGCAATAAAAAGAGAAAGACTTATGAAAACAAGCAGAAAAATTGAATACTAATACCTGACTTTTGAATATCAACTATTTTTATGATGTTGGTAAATAAAATATGGAAACAGACAACAGAATTAGTGGTGATATAGTAGAAAGTCAAGTGAATAAATTTATATTGAGTAAAAGAGAAATTATTCAAAACACTAACTATAACAAAATAGTGTATAAACCAATTTTAACTTATGGATCATCTGCAAGCTGGGTTAGAAATAAAACACCTGATCAAAGAATGAAGACCACAGGCATGAGTTTTGAGAAAGATTAGGAAGTGAACAGATGGCATCAATAGCAGAATTATATTCAAATGAGGAGAAGCTGATGATATCAGGGAGGAACTTAAACAGAATGGGGAGGAAAGGTCAGCAAAATAAGTGTTTTTTGCAGATGGCAGGATACAGACACAGAGAAAGAACCACAATTCTGGTGGACTGATACTAGAAAACATTGCCTTAAAGGATTGAAAGATAAGATTTGACAATATTGGAGTCTTGAGAGGTAAAAGATTAATTTAGAGGACAATTTTCAACAGGAGGTTAGTAATGATGAAAATTTTTCATATAGTACTATCATAATATTCTGTACACTGCCTCTCCCCCCAAGAGTACATATCAGGGATTTCATGAAGATGATGATTCTTTACAAGAGACTGCTGTATTCACATTACATTTTGTTTTATGCCTGATGAATATGCTCAACAATATGCATTTTTTTAACTCATGCATTGCAAATAACCATGCCAATAACTTTCTTATTTCCCTTGATATTAACTGTTGATGGTTTAGTGATACTGATAATATGCATGATTTCCTTATATAATCTTAGGCAGAGTAAGAGATACCAAAATATATGACTGAAAATTTTTCAAGCCATGTTTTTATATGGCATCTTTGAAGTTTGTAACTCTTCCTTTTTAGATGTTTTTCTTCATACAGAATTATTTCTATCCCTATTCAAGAAGTAAATTCACTTTATAAGTCAGTAATAGTTTTACTTCCTCCCCTCTTTAGATGTGTTATTCTTAAGACGGCCAGATAACAGTTTGCAGTTACCTATCTACTTATCAATGCTATTTTCCATATCCCTCTCAAAAGTCTGGAGTTATCAAAACTTTAGTTCATCATGCACAGAGTTCATGGAAGCTCTTTTATATCAAGACCTGATGAATAATAAACCCACTTTTCTTTCTAACTGTTACAATTTTCATCTCATAACTAAGATAAATAACCACGGTCTCCATCTTTGTTCTTTTCTAGAGGACACTGTTAAAGTTTCCATACCTAAGGTTCAGGGTTTACCCAATAAGTCATCCAGTCTTCTATGTACAGTAAATCTGTCTCTACCCATAATGCTTGCAAATTAATGTCACACTTATGCTATCTAAAAAATCAACTTTTACTTCTATTTCGTCCAGGAATGCACTGGATTTATTGCTGTTCTGGTCTTTCACATTATGAGCAAACTGGCAGATCTACAATGGTGTGTTTAGAAAAGCAAGATCACATTTGTTTCTGCAGGTTAGACAAATCATGCTATGCCTTCCAGTTATAGTGCAGTGGGAAAGACTAAAGTACTACATAAAAGTGTTTTTAATGGAACTTAAAGAGAGGTGTAAAGCTCTGATTCCTCAGACTAATTTAAACAAGAATGAGCTGTCTTAAATGTTCCCACTTTTGGAAGCAATTTCATTAAATACACTCACCAATGTTTTTTTTTGGTGTGTGCACACATGCGTGTATTCATCATCACCAATTTTCGGATATATACCCTCACAGGGTGTATACAGGATATTATGATAATACTACATGATCATTACTAACTTCCTATCAACAATTTTCCTTCAAATTAATCTGTTATGTCAAGACTCCAATATTATCATATCTTATTATTTCTGTCTTCTATGGCATATCTTAATCTATCAACCCACATAGACCTAAGTCTTCCTCTGGATCCTTTCTCTTGCCATCCTGGGAAAAAAACACTTGTTTTACTAACTTTTCCCATTCTGTTTAAATGACCATAACACCTAAGACTAGCTCTTCTGCTAATATCACTCTTGCACACAAAAGGCTGAAAGACCGACAGCAAATAACTATTATGTATGGGCTTTATCATGATGGCTATCATAAAAAGAACTCACTGCACAAGAACATGCACACACACACAGTGCATGCATGCTTGTTTCCAGTGAAATGAGTTCTCATGCTAATGATAGTGATCAATTTTAGAGCTAAGTTTTACATATTTTATAGCAAAGTCTGAGTGACAGACTTTGATCTAAAATATATATACTATAATTCAGATGAACAGCCCTACAGATTATATGCAGATTTTCATTAGAGCTAGCACTGCAACTCTCATCAGTAAATAGTCAGAGCTTTTTAGAAGATATTATAACTGAACTCAGTAATTATTATCAGCCTAAAGTTTTAAGCTATAGTTAATTTTTATAGTTAAATGACTTCTTACTCAGTCAGTTTGGTTGAACTGAATCACAAACATCAATACAATGAAACAGCTTTGTTTTGTTTGTGTTATATGCATCTCACCCACAAAAAAAAAATGTAAACTATTGTGCATTAGTACCAACTAGCAAGTTAGTGATCAACAAAATGAACTAGAGATTCTAACATAAAATAACTAAAGAATTAATTTCATTCTTTACTGAAGTTTAATTACTATTAAAAGGATACACAATCTGTCAGCATCCTGAAAAGTACAGTAAAGTTTGATGAAAAATGGACTTGGATGATTATTTAAAATGTTCATTATCTTCTTTTCTCTCATAACCGCTTTCTGTTTCTTTTCTCGAAGTATATGCTGCTTTTCACACACTTTAACTGAAATATATCACATCAAAATATTAATATACCATTCAGAGAGCATTTCTATTCGCATAAAAAGAATTAAAATATGAAGAAACATAATCAGAACAAATGCACACAACCACACACACACAAAAATATATATATATATATATATATATATATATATATATATATATATATATATATCAGTGGCATTGCGTGCCCTTTTCCGTTGTGTGTGCTGTCGTGGCTTACGCAAACCGTGCTACAAAATTCACGTAAGTCTGACCATATGATTGCAGGTGCTGTGGGAAAGACATAAAGAGAAGGAATACACTTCTCTTTATGTATTCCTTCCATTTAATGGAAGGAATACATAAAGAGAAGTGTAAAGCTCTGATTCCTCAGACTAATTTAAACAAGAATGAGCTGTCTTAAATTTTTATCGATGTATGAAAGTTTTAAGAGTGTATAGCACATCAGTGCTCATCTTAATTTGTTTAATTCAATTAATTGTAGGATAATTTTGAATACTTTAATTTATCAATTAATTGAAATCAAATCTGTGCAGACTGGGGGGAAATGTGTTTAATTTAAGATACTGTATGTTAGAAAACAATAATGAAAGAGAATGCTATATTTGGTTGGTATATTTGAATTGATCAAAGGTATAAAATTTGGAATGGGAGGACAAGGCTTACCTTCTTCGACTACAATACTGTTTCCCACTATAAATATGGGCAAAAAAGTTATAAATTTATCAAAAATTATATATTAAAAACTTGTCTATATTATATATAAAAACTTGCCTACACATCAGTACACACTTCAAGCATGCAAAACAGATGAAACTCAGAAAACAAAAATAGCAACTCATGACAAATGATAAAGCTCAACTGGATTGGTTGACACAATAACCAATCACAACCTCTAGGTGCTATTGTCTCAGAACTCACCATCTCGCTTTCTGAGTGGTTTAAAACTACTAGAACACTAAGAATTTGACACGCTACACCATCTGTACTTTTCAAAGGGCTCAAAGGTGTATGTATGTATTTTGAATGCACATCCAAGCTATTAACGCGAATGTGATGCAACGTTTACATATCAAAAAACTGTCCTCTTCATGTAGCATTAGTATATTGTGTTTACTTTTAGGAATCCTGCAAAGTCTGGAAACAATTAGAGGAGTCTTTAAAGGGAATAAATGCAAAAATATAATATCAGCGATATTGCTATTCGGTGGATAAGCACTACACACCTAGCATATCCTGATATATATATATATATATATATATATATATATGATGATAGATATATCCTTAATGTGTGATACAGTCTTTCCCAATTTAATTTCTTTTAAGGAGAATATAACAACAGTACGTGCTAAAAAAAATCTATCGGAAGGCTAACATCAACAACACTATGGACTTTGTATCACACATTAAGGATATAACTATCAACGAGAATGACATCATAGCTAGTTTTGACATAGTTTCCTTATTTACAAATGTCCCTACGGAAGAAGTACTGATATTACTAAAAGACAAATTATCCAAAAAAATGTTTGCTTTACTGACCCATTGCATTAAGTCTGGTTACTTTCGATATCAAGACACCATCTACAAACAAAACCAAGGTCTAGTGATGGGCAATCCTTTATCCCTTATTCTTGCAAACATTTATTTAGAGGATTTTGAAACAAAAGCTATATCATTCTTCTCGTTTAAACCTAAACTTTGGAAATGTTATGTGGATGACATTTTTATTATTTGGAGCAACAGCCACAATTCTTTCATGAATTTTCTTGATCATCTCAATAATCAACAACCTAATATAAAATTCACAGCTGAACTTGAATATGACAATTCCCTACCTTTCCAGGATATAAAACTGTCCTGCTGCTCTAAAAAATTTAGAATTTCAATGTATAGAAAACCTACACACACTAATAGATATCTTCATAGTCAGTCCCATCATTTTCCTCCACAAAAACTTGGAACTATTTCTACCTTAGGACATAGAGCACGCTCTCTTCTAAATGACCCGGATGAACTACAAAAAGAAATTAATTACTTTTCATATGTCTTTAGACAAAATGAATATTCTGATAGAACCATTAAAAAATTCCTTCTAGATCCTCCTAACCACCGCACTGAAGAAATAACCAATATTAAGGGTAATATCTCTATCCCATACATCAGTTCAGTTTCTCAAAAATTAGCTAGAGTTCTTAAGAAATACAACATGAGGACTTTATTTACTACACTTCCAAAAATCCGGTAAGCCATCTGAAGCCTCATCACCATAATCTGAAATATCCTAGTGTGCAAGATATGGTGTGAGTGTAATATCCTTTATTTTAGTCAAACAGATAAATCTATTGAATTACGTATAAAGGAGCATAAGAGAGACATCTCTTACAAAAGAACACATGCCAGTGCCTTGTCTAGTCATGTTCTTTTCTCGAACAATCCTGATGATGAACACCAGGGTCATTCAGTCTGCTGGGATAGATCCAAAAACATCTTTCGTTGCCATGATGAGTTTGAAAGAAAAATTGTCGAGTCCAGAGAGATCATTCTTAATCATCAACATTTAAATAACAATTTGAGCTACAACCTCCCAGATAGCCATTCTGCTGTTGTTCAGTACTGGCATTCATGAGAGACTGCAGGCACGCACTCACCAAACAATGCCAAGATTGAAAGAACAACTTAAATGTAACTACAACGTTTTTTCATGTTAATTATGTACTGCAAATTTTTCCTGTGTTTCTCGGTTTTTTTTTAAACTTCAGTGTTTTTTATTTTTATTGCTGTTTCCTATTTTTAAAAGACACCTGAAGAAAGCTGTCAAAAGCCGAAACTAATAGTGTGTTATACCATTAAAACCTTACAATTATTCTCGGTTTCAGTCATTAAATTCTCTTTATACAAATGTATCAAAACAACCGAGTCAATGTTCCTCAACACACACACACATATATATATATACAGAGAGAGAGAGAGAGAGAGAAGAGAGGAAGGAGGAGAGAGAAAATAGTATAAAGGAAATCAGTCAAAAAAATTCATCATATTGAGAAAAAAGGGAAGTAGAATATATATAATAAATGAATAAAAATTAACATTAACCTATAGAGTATGTGCTTCCCAAATGGGTATGCTACAAAACAGTGTCATCAACTATTTTTGGAAAGTAAACAAATTATGTGCAGAATGTTATGATGATCATCCGAAACAATTTCAAAACTAGTTCTGTCAACAATTTTTTTCTAACAATGTAGTCGTCCATTATCTGTGAATCCTTTATCATCTCTAATTGTATATCTCCTAAGGTAATCCTAAACTTGATTAATTAATCTTTAATTTACTGTTTAAGTGTCCTAAATTTAAAACTGCTTAAACATTCTTGAATATTTATAATGTAAGGAGCTTATCTAATATCTTCCTTTTGAATATGATTCTGTGATTGATGATGACAGTTTCCATCTCTCTCTCTCAGAACTATCACACCTGTGATTGCAGTCCTTGTTCAACTGTTATATTTCCAATATGCTTCATGATTTTAATATTCTTTGCATTCGCAAGCATCAAAACACAAAACAAAGAGAAAGTTAATGTTTCAGTAAAGAGTGTTTATAATATCTATTATAAACTTAGCTGAACTCTGCTGCAATTCACACTGTTATTACTGATATAGCTTGGTTTTAGAAATTAACCAGAATAACTGACTATTATCCTAAAAGAAGCAAATATGAACTAGGGGATGAAATTACATGTGTGACAGTGCCACCATACATTTATGAAAATACAGGTAACCCTTGTATAAAGTGTTTATTATGTTGGAGGTTTAATGGATTTTTTACAACACTCAGAAAGAATTAAATTAGAATTTAATACTCCTATATTTCGTCCTAGTCACTAGGACATCTACGGGGATTACCCAAACAATTAATGTAACATGCACACAAAAACTTACAATACTAAGCCCAACCATGCGGGTGACACTAAAGTCCTATCTAGGTGGAGCGCCCTCTATGGGCGGTAGTAGGTGGCCTGGAATGCAAGGTGGGACATCTGGTGATGAGTGTTTCCCAAATCTTCGGAAGCTTAATGCAACCGTATTTGTTAAGATTTGGTTGGTTTCTGAGAGCTGCTGCTGCTTCTAAGAAAAGTCTTTCTTTCTTGAATTTGCTGTGGTGGAGCATGGTGGTTTTCTTCCATGATACTCTGTGGGTGGTGTCCAAAACATGGTCAGCCAAGCCTGAATGGCCATAGTTGTGTTTAACGATGTACGACTTGTGTTCCTCCAGGCGGATGGATGCTGATCTGCCTGTCTGTCCAAAGTACGCAAGCTTACAGGAACATGGTACTTTGTAAACTCCAGGCAGAGAGAGAGGGGGGAGCTGATCTTTCGTAGAACGGATAAGGGTAGCAAGTTTGCGGTTGAGCTTATATGCTGTGTGTAGGTTATACTTTTTTAGTATCTTGGCTATTTTTTCCGAAGTGCCTCGGATGTAGGGTATGGTGATGGCATTTTTAAATTCTTGTTGACGAGAGGGACGGGGAATGGGGGAGGAATTGATTATTTTTTTGATACTCTGTTCACTGTAGCCATTGGAGAGGAAAGTTCTGTGTATGTGGTTAAGCTCAGTAGTGAGAGTGGTTCCACTGGAACAAAGATTGTGGGCTCTCTTGGTAAGGGTTTTAATGATGCCATATTGTTGTGAGGGGTGGTGGTGGGAGAGTTTGTGAATGTATCTGCCTGTGCGTGTGGGTTTTCTGTATACAGTGAAGGCAAGTGTATCATTGGGCAGGCGCGTGACTAAGGTGTCTAGGAAGGGTAAACAATTGTTCTTTTCCTTTTCCATAGTAAACTGGATTCTTGGATGTAGGCTATTGAGATGACAGAGGAAGGAGTCTAACGTGTCTGGGCCATGAGGCCAAATGGAGAACACATCATCTACATATCTTAGCCAGATAGAAGGTTTGAGTGGGGCTGAGTCTATGGCTCATTTTTCGAAATCTTCCATATAGAAATTGGCAAGGGGGGGTGAGAGGGGGGAACCCATGGCAGTTCCTTCTATCTGCTTGTAGATTTTGTTATTCCAAGAGAAATACCCAGAGTTGATGGAAAAGGAAAAGAGATCTAAGATGTCAGAGGGGAAAACGTTTTCTAAGAGAGATAAAGTGTCAGTTAAGGGAATATTGGTAAACAAAGAGGAGATATCAAAGCTTACCATTATGTCTGTATTGTTCAAGGTTAAATTTTCTGTGAGGGCTTTAAAGTGGGTCGAGTTTTTTATATAGGAAGCTGAATTTCGGTTAGGGGGGAAAGAGAGTTGGCCAGCTGTTTAGACAGTCTGTAACAAGGTGCATTGGTGGCATCTACTATAGGTCTGAGTGGGGAATTGGGTTTGTGGATTTTTGGTAAACCGTATATTCGGGGGGGACGGGAGCGGAAAGGTTTAAGTTTTTTCGTGACGTTAGCGGGCCAGGAGGTTACTTTTTTAAGTAAGATTTTTAATTTCTTAACTTGTGTTTTTGTGTGTTCCCCCCCTCTCACCCCCCCTTGCCAATTTCTATATGGAAGATTTCAAAAAACGAGCCATAGACTCAGCCCCACTCAAACCTTCTATCTGGCTAAGATATGTAGATGATGTGTTCTCCATTTGGCCTCATGGCCCAGACACGTTAAACTCCTTCCTCTGTCATCTCAATAGCCTACATCCAAGAATCCAGTTTACTATGGAAAAGGAAAAGAACAATTGTTTACCCTTCCTAGACACCTTAGTCACGCGCCTGCCCAATGATACACTTGCCTTTACTGTATACAGAAAACCCACACACACAGGCAGATACATTCACAAACTCTCCCACCACCACCCCTCACAACAATATGGCATCATTAAAACCCTTACCAAGAGAGCCCACAATCTTTGTTCCAGTGGAACCACCCTCACTACTGAGCTTACCCACATACACAGAACTTTCCTCTCCAATGGCTACAGTGAACACAGTATCAAAAAAATAATCAATTCTTCCCCCATTCCCCATCCCTCTCATTAACAAGAATTTAAAAATGCCATCACCATACCCTACATCCGAGGCACTTCGGAAAAAATAGCCAAGATACTAAAAAAGTATAACCTACACACAGCATATAAGCTCAACCGCAAACTTGCTACCCTTATCCGTTCTATGAAAGATCCCTCTCTCTCTGCCTGGAGTTTACAAAGTACCCTGTTCCTGTAAGCTTGCATACTTTGGACAGACAGGCAGATCAGCATCCATCCGCCTGGAGGAACACAAGTCGTACATAGTTAAACACAACTATGGCCATTCAGGCTTGGCTGACCATGTTTTGGACACCACCCACAGAGTATCATGGAAGAAAACCACCATGCTCCACTACAGCAAATTCAAGAAAGAGAGACTTTTCTTAGAAGCAGCAGCAGCTCTCAGAAACCAACCAAATCCTAACAAATACGGTTGCATTAAGCTTCCGAAGATTTGGGAAACACTCATCACCAGAGGTCCCACCTTGCTTTCCAGGCCACCTACTACCGTCCATAGAGGGCGCTCCACCTAGATAGGACTTTAGTGTCACCCACATGGTTGGGCTTAGTATTGTAAGTTTTTGTGTGCATGTTACATTAATTGTTTGGGTAATCCCCGTAAATGTCTTAGTGACTAGGACGAAATATAGGAGTATTAAATTCTAATTTAATTCTTTCTGAGTGTTGTAAAAAATCCATTAAACCTCCAACATAATGTCCTCACAGCACTTAGGCCTCTACACAAGAACTTGTATAAAGTGGTACTTATACAACACGGTCTACAAATTGTAGTAACCCTTCTTGAACACCATACTTATACAACGTGGTTTCGATATAAGATGGTCTACAAACTGTAGTAACCCTTTATCTTTTCACATATTTTTCAACGCACGACTTAAAAATCAAATTTTATCTTCGTTAAATTTCTGTCTGCCCGTATCGCGCATGTAGTTATAAGTAGCGAATTTATATTAGGGGAAATATCCTTTAGCACACATGTACGTCAATTGTTTACTATATAAAGTATTTAATGTTGAAAACTGTCTTAGTTTTCTGCCAGGAAAGTGCATTAAAAATCATGAATGTGTTAATCTCAAGCTGAGTACTTTATTTTTTGGTGAGTTACATACAATATGTAATACTTTTTTTTTAATGTAAAAAATTATTTTTATAGTAATGGCCACTTAGAGCGTTTTTGCAATATACGCATTTGTTAATAGGGATAAACCCACCCACTGTAAACTGCCAAGGTAACAATTGAACAAGACTGAAGATACATTTGGTTTCGATCAGCACATGAGACTCAACCTTTGCGAACTTCTTCATAAGTGCTCCAATCTCTTCAAGTGAATTAATTGATGGGGAAATAGATTTAAACGAGGAGGAACTTGTACAATTAAGATGGCGTCGAACCAAATGGCAGGGAAAGTTCTGCCAAAGATTCTGATTGTCATGAATCCATTAAAGAATTCAGTTTAAAGAAATTAGCAGAAGGATTCGATTTGGCAAGAAAGTTATTTTATGGATAATGATCTCTCAATGGAGAGCTCCGGAAAATTCATGAGACAATTGGATATTTGTTTAGCTCCGTGTTATGAACTTAATAAAAAAATTGCAGCATGGCAGTAGGCAAGGTCTTATTACTGACTTCTTGGCAACTAAACAAGCCGAAGTATGCAATGAGAATTATACTAATGATGTCCAAGAAATTTCAAGTGATGACGACATCCAGCAACTCGTAAATAAAGAACAGGTATGAAATGTTAGTTTTCAAGACAATGATGATTAAAATATTCTCTTTATTTTATTTTGCCTAAAACATTTATGTATCATGCGCAATGAAAGTTTACGTACAATATTTAATTTTTTATAAATTTATACTATGTATTTGTTTCATGGTTTATATGTTTTCTTAACTAACATGAATTACCTGAATTAAATAAATATATATTTTTTTGTTGGATATGTCATTGCTTATATAATCTAAAAAAAAAAAAAAAAAAGATTTCAGAACCTAACCCTACTTTTTCTATGTGATCTCAGTCTTGCACAACACGATTTATATAACGCACCACTTTTGTGGAACCTAACATTCACGTTATACGACGGTTACCTATACTGCCATACTAAACATGACAATAACCACTCTAAGTAATTGTTATATCTGAAAGAAATGAAACTGAATTTAAGAATTTCATTGATGATGATAATTATTTTAAATCCTTGCTGGAATCAAAACACGGGTTGTAAGATGGAGTGAAACAATCACTGTCACATTTGAGTATTCTATTCCAAATCACAAAAATCACCATACATCCCACTGCAACCAATCAACAGAACTGTATACCCTAGTGGTAATGATATGTACTCTCAGGGAATGTACAGGATATTATTGTGAACAATATGAAAAGCTAACATTATTACTAAGTTTCTGTGAACAAATTTTCTCCATATTAATCTGTCATGATTCCAATATTGCCAGAACTTACACTTTAGCCTTCTAAAGTACTTCTCTTACTGTATCCATCATCCTAGAACTTTGTTTTCTACTGCTCCTTTTTTTCCTGCTATCCTGGCAAAATACATTTGTTTTGCTAACCTTTCCTTTAACATTCTGATTAAGTGATCATACCACCTGTCATTGACTTCACTCCAATAATCTTTCACAGAACTTGCATATCTGTGGTTCTACAGTCTTTGATCAAGTATTTATTTCTAACATAGCTCTCAGATGAATAGGTTAAAATTGGTTTGAACACCATCTTTTATATAACTAGTTTAGGACTAATTTCTCCTTTACCCAATATAAATTTATTCAATTTACTCCCTCCTATATCACATTTATTAATACCATTGGCTGTTTCCATATTTAAATTACCATCACAATAAAAAATTAAGCCTAAACAGCTCAAATGTTTTAACTTGCTCTACACTAGTGGTCAAAATTATGGAAACCTTTTGGAAAAAGTGTATTTTTGATGTCTGATGGCTCATAACACCACTTTTGTTTTGGTATAACATCAAAAACTTTATATCAATGGAAAGATATCTTAATCAAGAATGTGATACAACAAAGTTTGTTCAATTATCTGTATTCTATGAAAAGTTATAGCAAAATAACCAGAAAAAAGAAACACAACTTGCTTAGGTTGATATGAAGTAGCTTTCCTTCATTTGAATGTAGCCAATGAGCATGAGTGTTTAGGGAGTCAATCAGGTGTCATCTTGTTTTGGCAATGAGCCAATAAGATTTTTTCCAAGAAAATCATCTGGTCACAGTAGGATTCAGCTATTGATGTCATGTATTAGAGCTGAGAGGAGGACATTTGTCAGTGTGTTATATGACTGCTATCAAGTTAGTTGGGGTTTTTTTTTTTTTTTTTTTTGTGTGTGTGTGTGTGTTCTTTCATTTAGTGAGCTTGTAAAACATAATAAAATTAAAGAAATGGCGCAAAGAGTTGACTGGTCACCCAGAAAGCGATGTAAAATAGTACTATTAAGTGAACAAGGCTACAATTATGAAGAAATTAGAAGAAAAATTGGTGAAAAATTAACCAAAGGTGGCATTTCTAAATTTTTGAAGAGGTATAAGGAGACTCCTTGTCACTACAAAACCAGACTGGTAAAGGCAGGAAAAGGTGCACAACAGCAAGTGATGATAGAAAAATTGAGACACTGTGGCTACGTGACAGAAGAAAATCATCCGGTGTATACAAGATGAAATTGCACAATACAATGTGAAGTGGTGTGCAAGGACTGTTCGGCACAGACTGCAGGAATTTGGTCTAAATGCTAGAATTCCAAGAAAAAAGCCATTTTTATCTCTCAAACAAAGGTTGAAAAGATTAAACTTGGCTAAAACCCATGTTTAACTGGACAGTGGAACAATGGGACAGTGTTATCGGAGTGATGAGACCAAAATCTCCGTTTGGTAGTGATGGCATAAAATACGTAAGGAGAAGAATCGGAGATGATTTGCATCCTGATTGCATTACACCTACAGTGAAACACCCATTTAGTGATATGATCTGGGGGTTGCATGACATCAAAAGGAGTGGGCAGAATTTGCATGATTAATCGGAATATAATCATCATCATCATCATCATCATCATCAAATTCCTGCTATGTACCCTCGAGGGGTGTACAGGATATGATAGTACTACATGAAAAAAAATTACATCATTATTAATTTCCTATCTACAATTTTCCTCCAAATCAGTCTATTACTTGTCAAGACTCCAACATAATCAGATCTTATATTTCTATCGTCTAAGGCACTTTGTACCGTATCAATCCACCTATATCTTGGTCTTCCTCTGGGTCATTTTCCTGCCAACCTGGCAGAGAACACTTGTTTTGCTAATCTTTCCTCACCCATTCTGTTTAAGTGACCATACCACCTGAGATTAGCTCTGCTAACGCATTCCTGGATGCTGACAATGTCAAGTTCTTTCCCAATATCCTCGTTTTTAATATAATATTGCCATGATGCCATCTGTTCACACCTATAATCTTTCTCAGGACTCTCATATCTGTGGTCTCTAGTCTTTGGTCAAGTGTTTTACTTCTGACCCAGCTCTCAGACCCATAAGTTAAAACTGGTTTGAACACTGTCTTGTATACAGCTAATTTAGTGTTCCGACTAATTTCTCTCTTATTCAATATGAATTTATTCAATTGACTTCCGACCATACCAGCTTTGCTGATTCTGTTGTCTATTTCTATATTTAATTTACCATCTTCACTAAAAATCGTGCCTAAGTAGCTGAAATGTTTTACTTGTTCCACAGGTTCTCCATTCATAACACAGTTGACATTTTCAATGATTTTGCCTATTTTCATTGTCTTTGTCTTTTTATTGCTGACCATCATACCATATCTATTACAACAGCTATTCAATTTAGTCAGAGAATCTTGCAGACTTGTAGCGGATTTAATTAGAAGTATAACATCATCTGCATAAAGCAAAGAGCTGACATTAACATCTCCAATTTTGATATCATGTTTAATACCACTTTCCTTCATAATATGATCCATACAGGTAATGAATAACAGAGGGGATAATGTACATCCTTGTCTCACACCAGATTTAACATTAAACCATCTTCCTGTACTTCCTTCAATTCTAACTGCTGACTTACAACTCAAATAAAGACTAAGTATTGCTTGATATAATGTCCCATTGACACCATATAACTGCAGCGTATTGAATAGCTTCTCTCTTGGTACCTTGTCATATGCCTTTTCCAAATCGACAAAACTTAAATACAGATCTTTGTTATATTCCCATGCCTTCTCGACTATTTGTCGTAAAGTGAAGATCTGATCCTGACAGCCTCTATTTGGCCTGAATCCCGCTTGTTCTTCACCAAGCTTTTCTTCCACAATTCTTCTTAACCGTTTCTCAAGTATACTTGCATAGATCTTGCCAGGAACACTCAGTAGGGAAATACCTCTGTAATTCTCACATGCCATTTTATTTCCCTTTTTATATATGGGTACTATGAGAGCTCTACTCCAATCATCGGGAATTCGTCCCTCTGTTCAGGCCTTCTGAACTATGCAGTGTAGCCACTGTATGACTCTCACACCACCATACTTCAGCATTTGTGGTCGAATATCAACTACTCCTGCTGCCTTTCCACATTTCAAGCCTTTGATGGCTTTTTTTACTTCAAGTATGGATATGTATTCCTGACTGCATGCCTGGTCAGTGTTTTTTACCACTGTGCTGTCATCACTGCTTGTTTCATTTAGCAGTTTTTCAAAGTAATTACTCCATACCCCAAGGATATCTTTTTCTCCCATTTTCATGTCACCTTTATCATCTCTAACTCCTTTTACAGCACTCTTTCCTCCATTCCTAAGCTTCTTCAACAACCTCCAGAATATTTTGCCACCTTCTTGATATTTATTTTATATATTCTTGCCAAAGTCCTCCCATGACTTTTGTTTAGCTAGTTTTACACAGTGTTTAACATTCTTGCATTTGTCTCTATATTCTCTAAGAGCACAAGCTGGCTTATTTGACAGGAACTTTTGATATGATTTTTTCTTTCCTTCACTGCCTCTTTAACTTCCTGTGTCCACCAGGGAGTTCTGATTTTTTTTCTCCTTACAGACAACCTCACCACATGCCTCTCTGGCAGAATCAATCAATGTTTTCTTCAGAGTTTGCCACTGAATCTCCAAGGTTTGATTCCTGTTTTCAAACTCTTTCATTTTTTCTTCAATAATCTTTGTGTATTTTAGTCTACAGTTCACATCTGAGAGCTGCTCAACTTTTATTCGCTTTAAAACTTTCTTACATGTTATTCTTTTCAATATGAAATTCAATTTTATCTTCCTCAAGACTAGATAGTGATCACTTCCAATTTCAAATCCTGTGTACACTCTGGTGGCCTGTACCAGGGAGAAAACATCACTCTCAACAACAACATAGTCAATGAGACTTTTCTTATTCCTAGCCTCTTCTCTCCATGTAAATTTGTGCACATTTTTATGTTGGAACATGGTGTTAGTAATAACCAGTCCATGTCCCGAGCAGAAATCGAACAGATATTTGCCATTATTATTAGCTTTGCTCTTTTCTCAATTTTCCCAATATATTTTTGTATGTCTCACAGTCATTTCCTACTCTGCTATTTAGATCCCCAACAAGGACCAACTTTTCATTTTTCATTGTGTCAGTTGCTTTTTCTAAAGCTTCAAAAAATTCCTCCACTTCTACCTTAGTATAACCTTCTGTGGGACCATAGGCACAAATAAGAGTCATTGTCCAGTTCCCCATTCTCATATTTGCCCACATTACTCTACTTGAGAGTGACTTCCATTCAAGAAGATTAGCCTCGTATTTTGTGTTGAATACTATGGCTACTCCTTCTTTTCCTAGATTGTCATTGGCTGAATATAACATTTTGTATTTATTGCTCAGAAAGATCTCACCAGTTTTGGTCTTTTTTGTTTCAGTCACCCCTATTATGTCAATCTGGTACTTATCTAATTCCTCAGCTAGCTCAATTTCTTTGCCATTCAGACTTCTTACATTGATAGTACCGATCTTTAACTCTGGTGATGTTGAGTTGGGGTTTGTTTTCAGATTTGTTCCAGTAGCTGACTTTTCACTGTTCGCCCTGGTTCCCTGGCTAAAACAACAGGGGCCTTGTTTAACCGGGCAACGCCCCAGCCGTCATGAAATTTTGTCATGTTGTACCATCATTTTTTATTTTGGTTTAACCAATAAGAATACAATTTGGTCGGCTAAATCTCAAATTGCCAGCCCATCCTCGTTCCTTCAGTATCCAAGTAGATACCCAACAGGGTGCACCACGAGAAGGTGAGGATTGGACATTAGGTCATAAGCCCTGGTCGGTTCTCCGCATTCCTTTAAAGGCTATGTGGAGGTCTCCTCTCAGTTATACAGCTTTGACCCTCATCGGAATATAAATGCCCCAAAATACATAAATGAAATACTCGAGCCCAAACTGAAGCTTTCTGCATGTGATCTTTTCCAAGATAATGAAGCATTTATATTTCAACAGGATTCAACTCAATGTCATGTTGCTGCTGTGTACAAAAAGTGGTTTCAAGCTAATCATATTCCACTGCTGGAATGGCCTGGGAATAGCCCAGACCTTAACCCAATCGAAAATCTATGGAGCAGACTAAAAAACTTGTTATCAGAAGCAACCCACCAATAAAACCCAATTAATAAAAGCAATAATTCAATCTTGGTTACACATTATAACAGCTACAGAACTAAAAAAAAAACTTGCTTCACTCCATGGGAAGGCGTTGTAATGCCGTAATTAACGCTAAAGGTTATCCAACTAAGTATTAACTCATATTGCGAGAATTTTTGTATATCTCATTTTTTCTATGTGTTTCACTTTTCTTCTTTATAACTGCTGTTCTAATAAAAAATCCTTCATAAAAGTTATTGCATTACATTCTTGATTAAATTATTATGGTGTTACGAGCAATCAAACCTCAGAAATACACTTTTTCCAAAAGGTTTCCACAATTTTGGCCACTAGTGTATAGGTTCTCCATTCAGGATGCAGTTGATGTTTTCAGCATTCCTGCCTATTTTCATTGTCTGTCTTTTTATTGCTGATTTTCATACCAAATTTATTATAGCTGTTATTTAATTTAGGAATATAATCACAAAAAAATTTGCATTGGATTTTAGGAGTATAACATTATCTATGTAAAGTACAGATATCTCCAATTCTGATATCAGGTTTTGTGCCACTTTCTTTCATAAGGTGATTCATATAGATGATGGATAGTAGTAGTGAAACTGTGCACCCTAACAGTGCCATAACGAGGGATTGGCGAAAGAGGCGCCCGCCACACGCAACTAGGTTTGGGGTGCAAAACGTATAACATTTTTGTCATTTTGTGTTGCAGGGGGGAGCGCAAGTTAGACACTTTCCACAGGTGCTTCATACCCTCGTTACATCACTGCACCCTAGTCTTAAATCTGATTTCACATCAACCAATATTCCTGTACCTCCTTCAATTCTAAGTGACTTACAACTCGAACACAGCCTAAGTACCACTCAATATAACATCTCCATCACACTGTTACAATTAAAGCATTCTGAACAGCTTTGCTTGGCACCTCATCATATGCTTTTTCCAGATCTACAAAACTTAAATACAGATCCCTGTTATAATTCCATGATTTCTCAACTATTTATCTTAAAGTGAACTGATCCTGACAACATAAGTTTAGCATGAACCTATGTTGTTTTTCTCCTAATTTCTCTTCCACAGTTTTTCTTAGCTTCTTTTCAAGTATGCTTGTATAAATTTTACTTGGAAAACTTAGTAGAAAAATTCCCCTGTAATTCTCTCAAACTCAGTTTTATTTCTGCTTTTCTGGAATTCAACCTTCTGACCAAGCCTTATAAATTGTACAGCAGAGCTACAGTAAAACTTTTAAACTTTCATAACTGAGCACTTCTGGTCAACTATTATTTACTTCAGCTGTCTTTCCACATTTCAGGTTTTTGATGGTCTTGATATATTTATTCCTAATTGCATTCCCTATTGAATGTTTTCTACCACTGTACTGTCACTTGTTTCATTTAGCAATCTTTAAAAGTAATCACTTCAGACATCTAGAATATCTTCAGTTTCTCTATCATCTTTATTATTTCTGATTCATTACACAGAAATCTTTCCTTCATTTCTAAGTTTTTTCAATAGCCTTCAGAATATTCTGTCACCTTCCAGATATTTATTTTCTGTGTTCATACCAAAGTCTTCCCATGACTTTGTTTTACACACTGTTTTGCTTTCTTTTGTTGTTCTCTGCATTTTATCAGAACACATACTGTCTTGCCAGGAAAGTTCAATACACTTTCTGAAAAAAAACAACAAAAAAAAAAACGAACAAGCTTGAAATGTTTCAAAGAAGAGACAATAAAGAAAGAGAAAGAAAAATTTGAACTCTGGACAGGTGGTAGATGGCTGTAGTCTTAAGAGATTTAAAGGGAAGTGACAGAATCACTGATGCCAATTCTGATGAACAGGAATCATTGAAATATCTGCAGAAAATGAGAGCAGCAGAAACTAAGTATCTATATGAAGGAAAGGAGTGAATACTGAAGAATTTTTAAGGTGTTTTTATGGATGCAACCCTAATTGTGAGAACAATATTCTATTATGGTTTTTAAACATTTCTTGTTTAAAAAGTTGACAGCTGGAGGCAAATGAAAAATAGAGAAAAATTTGTTTCTGAAATCTGGATTGGAACTCTAGACAGGTGGAGGATGGCTGGTGCTTGTGTCTTAACAGGTTTAAATGGAAGTGATGGAATCATCTGTAAAAAAAGGGGGATGCAGCAGAAACTGAGTATCTATATATGAAAGAAAATAATAAATAGTGAGAAATCTTTAGGCACCTCTTAGGGTACCACCCTAATTGTGAGAACAACATTCTGTGACGATTTTTAAACATTTCTTACAGTGTGCAACTGAACTTAAAGCCATCTAAACTTTAATAAACAGGGAGCACTTACAGAAGACATCTACTTTTTAGGATTTAGCTATAATTCTGACAATTTCTACTTCCATAGCCTGTATGCATATTACAGTCCAGTATTTTTTAATTCCAAAATAATTCCAGTATTTTGTCTGTCTCATGAAAACACCTCCATGAGACAGACAAAATACTGGAATTATTAAACTAGTATATAATTTTATTCCTCAGTTTAGTGTATTTATTCCATTAAAACCACAGGATGAGTTCCACTTTCATTCTTGCAGCAATTTCTCTTGATAAATGTTGAAATTCAGAAGTAAAAAAAAAAACTCTACTCTATGAACCCAACATCAGTTCTAATTAATTCTGATATAAGCTGACCTGCTTTTATTTTTATGTAACTTCTGCCCAGAATGCTGATAACATTTTCAGGATTTATACCAGGTGTTGGTTAGCAATGGTTATCATTTTAATGATTTTGGAGGAGAGTGGAGAAATAATAGTGGCCAATTCAGTAGAGCACTGTCCATGAAAGTATCTGTAGTAGAGGCACAAAGCAGAAACTTAACATCTGTGAGAGAGGGACTGAAGTGGGTTTGTGAGAGAAGGATCGTTATTTTTCCAGACTGCCCTTATATGGATAAAATCAAGCAATATTAAAGAGGGTTTTCATGTGCCGTCCCAAATATGGGAGCGATATTGCATTGCTTAGTGGATTTAGGCTTTGTATAGAATTAGCAGCTGTGCAAAAAAGTACACCAAGTTTTTTGATAGCATAGCTGTAGAAGCTACAGTTGAAATGCGGTTATGCCAGGAAAGATTAAAGTTGGGGATCAGTCCACGAAGAGAAATCCAATCATGTTTCAATATCTCAGTATTATTGAAGGTAAGGAGGAAGGGCTGTGAGCTCCTTCTTGCAAGAGATCACACAGAACTGAGTTTTAGTGTCATTGACGTTTACAAGCTTGACCTTGTCCCACTGGGATAGAGCTAGATCTAGATTCAGGTCCCTGGTTATGGCAGATCTTGAGGATTCTAATACTTCAGCACTAGAAGGTTTCTCGAATAAAAAGGAGGAATGAACTGTACTGTCATCAGCAAAGCAATGGATAGGATTGGAAGTCTGTGAGAGCAGGTCATTTATATACAGAGGAAGAGAGTGGTTGAAAGAACAGAACCCTGAGGTACTCCTGCACTGATGGAGAAATCTGAAGAGAGTAAACTGTCCACCATGACACATAGTGACCAGTGAGAAATTTGGCAATCCAGTTGAAGAGCGAGAAAGGCAGACCAAGACCACAGGATGACAGTTTGATAAGTAGGCCCTTGTGCCAAACTTGATCAAATGCCTCTGAAATGTCGAGGGCAACCATGTGAATGTCTCCAAATTTCACCATGGCCTGAATCCAGAGGTGGGTGGTGAAAGCAAGATCAGCTGTAGATCACAAGTGCTGGAATCCATACTGCTGGTCACTGATTAATTAGTATGTCTCTAGGTGGTTCAAGAGTTGGTTGTTGATGACTTTCCCCCATAATTTTAGAGAGAACAGAAGTGAGAGCAATTGGATGGTAGTTTGTTGGTCTTTTATCATCTTTCTTTGGGATGAGCTAGATGTAGACCTCCTACCATGTTGTAGGGTGGATGACAGCTGAATAGTATAGATTCAAGAGGTGATACAGAATAGGTGTTAGTTCTGGGACACAATTTTTTAACACAATACGTGGAATACCATCAGGACCATGTTTGTGTTCAGATTATTAAGGATCCTTTGGATTTCTTTTTGTTAGAAGACTATGCGAGACATGACAGAAGCCATTCTTGGTGGAGTGGAGGAAACTTTTCCCGGCTCATCTATGCAAGTATTTTTTTTTTTTTTTTTTAATGTTGAGCCCATACACGAAAGGTTGGTTGATTAACCTATAGTACATTAGTACTGTGTATGGGTAGTGGATATGGAAAGGAGAAACTTGTTTACATTTGACTTAAATGACTGTAAATTGTATTCCTTGGGAAACACAACAGGAGGGAGACTGTTCCACAATACAACAGTTGCAAGGATGAAGGAGGAGGAAAAGAAACTTGTTCAGTTTATTTCTAGGTGCGCTGTGAAAGGATGTTGAGCAGCAGCTGCACATTTTCCAACAAGCTTAGTACTGAGTGGAGGAATTATCGATGTTATTTCAGATGAGCATTTCTCATGGAAATATTTGTAGAATATACATATTGCAGAAAGCAAATTTCTATGTGAAAGTGGGGGGGGGGGGTGAGTTGATAAGAGATGGGTCATTAATCAGTCTAATTACTCTCCTCTGTATTGAGTCAAGCATTGAGGAAGCTTTTAGGGTGCCAACCCGATATGTGGGAGCAGTATTTGATACCTAGGCAGATTTGTGATTTGTATAATGCTAACAGCTGATCAGGGATGAAGTAACATCCTAAGCAAAAGAGAAATCCTAGTTGTTTTTTTGAAGTTGAGGATGCAATAGTTGAGATGTGTTTATGCCAGGAGAGGTTTGATGACAGGGTAATTCCAAGAAGAGAAATCTCAAACTGTCTGGAAATTTGAGTATCGTCAAAAAGAATACTGAGAAAAAATGGTTCTTTTTTATGGGAAATAGGACAGAACTGGGTTTTATTAGCAATGAAATTGATGAGGTTATCCGAAACCCATTGGAGGATGGCTTGGAGATCAAAATTGAGGGTGGTGGTGGTGGTGGTTGAGTTGTGTAGGGTAAGGTTTATCAAATAAAAGGGAGAAGTGTAATGTGCTGTCATCTGCAAAACTGTGTATTGGGTTGGAGGTCAACTGAAGTAGGTCATTGATATATCAGGAAGAGGGTTAATGAGAGGACAGGGAACCATTCACCATCACACATAGTGTGCATCCAGACACAAAACTGCCAATCCAACTACAGAAGTCCTGGGACAGACCAAATGGTGGTTTGCTTAGTAAGCCTTTGTGCAAGACCCGGTCAAAAGCTTTGGAGATATTATGTACAACCACTTGAGATTCGCCAAACTTCTCCATGGCATTCGTCCAGATATGAGTGACATACGTGAGCAGATCTGTGATCGGCATCGACGGAATCCATACTGGCGGTCGTTTATTATGGGTGCCTTCAAAGTAGTGGAGGAAGTGAGAATTGATGATTTTTTCCATTACTTTAGGGCGGTAGTTGGAAGGCAGTGACTTGTCGCCCTTCTTGGGAATGGGTTGAATATAGGCCAATTTCCAGGTTGTGGGATAGACTCAAGTGGAGTAGGAGAGAGCATAGTCAGTTCGGTGCACAAACTTTCAGGACAATTGGGGGAACCATCAGGGCCAGGAGACTTTTTTGTGTCTAATTTCAACAGTACTTTTTTGATCTCATCCTGGCAAAAGGATACAGGGGGCATTGTATGTTGGTTATCTGGAATGATCGGGGGACATTTATCCTTGTCAGTTATGCATGCAATGGAAGCAAAGTGTGAAGCCAGAAGAGTGGCTTTTTCTGTGAATGATGATGCAAGAGCCATCTGGGTATGGTAAGGGTGGGCAGAAGTTATGGCCAATTGCTTTAACGAGAGACCAAAAGGCTAGGCTGCCATTTGGACAGGGCGCTAGTTTCCTGCTTTTTTGCTCTTTCGAACTCTGTTTTGTAAGCACTGATTGTTTTTTTTTTTTGCATCTATTTCAGGCTTCAGTATAAGCTCTAGAGGTTCTTGATTTCAGCTAGTTATGGTATGTCTGGTTTTTCATCTGTACAGCCTAGACACACATCTTTTAGGCTTTTAGGGGGGGAACAGCAGTTCAAAGTAGTGTGTGGAATTTATGTTTCTATGCCATTGAGGATTACTTTGGTGAAAAGTTCGGTGCATATGTTTGGATTGGAAGGGCAGAAACAATAGTCCAACCATGGGATTGTGGCACAGATGTTGTGGAGGCTGTCCCACTTGGCACTATTATAATGCCAAGCTACTCTCTTGTTTGGGAGTGTCTGTATAAGCATGGTTGCACCACAATCTAGTGCTCAGAATTACCTAGGGGAGCCCACTACTTTCACTGTGTATTTGGAGGGATCATTGGTGAGGAAGAGATCTAGGGTGTTTTGGGAGTGGTTCGAGTTATCTGTATTCTGGTTGGCATCTGAACAAGTTGTGTTTGGTCGTTAGTGATGACAAATGTTTCAGCATCTCTGCCTTCAAGATCTGTGCAACTGGAGGAGGAAAGCCAGCTGGTGTTGTGAACATTAAAATCTCCTAGGAGAGTTGTGTTTGTCAGAGTGTCACAAGTCACTTTTATGACGTGTGGAAAGTTCATTCCATCCTGTCTTTTATTTATGGGCCTGAAAGGAAGTCACCTGATGATATTTTTAGAATCAATGCTGCATTCTTCTGCTAGTTTGTTGATGTACTGTTTTAATGATTTTCCATTGGAAAGTTCAAAATAAAAGCATTGAATTTTTTGTTTCTGGCCTCCATCGAGTAGTACACTACACCACTGATGCGATTAGGTCACGGAGTTCATTCATGAGCAAAGGTGAGCTTGTGTTGTGCTGGTCGTCAATTTGTTCGAGCTTATCTTCCACTGCACGTATTTTGGAGGGAAAAGTTTTGTTCATAGCACTGAAGTGCTGTTCGAGGTTTTCAGCACGTTTACCTATGTTGTTTTACCAAAGGGAGGCACAGCAAACAGAAAAACAGCTGGCTGAGTTCGATTAATAGCTTTTGCGCTGATTCATCTATTTTGGCGCAGAAAGCATGCAGCCAGTGGAAACAGAACTCGCAGAATATACTTTTTTTTATCTGTTACACCAGTTTTACAGCTGCAGAACACAGTGAGTTTGTCAGCGGCGATCGACAGCAGCACTGTGCTGGTGAGACACAGGGTGCTTGTTTGCCATTGCCATTTGTTGCCACCATGTTTGCTGCGTACAGTAGGCATAATGGCCATTACATGTGGCTGATTTAAAATTGGAAAGATAGCTGGTTTAATGCACTATAAGTACTTACAGGTTGTACAGAACTAATCTGCTCCTCAGTACTCACTGTTAAGATTTCCGTTTGATTAATTTTGATGAAAAACACTCACAATAATGATAAAAATGTGGGAGCACAAGTTTAGAGTGGCTTATTCACCGACGCCACCTGGTAGTACCTGAAATTGGAAGAGAAGAGTGATAACTAAGTTGGCCTTGTCTTTAGTTTAGATAACTACAGTACCATTGGGATTGAGAGTGGTGGAAACCTGGGTGGGCAGAAGTTGTGCCCAATGATCTTGACAAGCGACCAGAAGGAGCAACTGGCATTTGGGCAGGAGGTGAATTTGCAGCATTTGGCCCTTTCTAAGTCTGACTTGGACTTATGATAATTCTTTTGCAACTATTGCAAGCTGCAGTATAGGCAGAGTGGGCAGCTAGAATTTTGGTCTTGGGCCATGGTGAGCAGAGTTTTTTCTTTTACAGCATAGGCACATTTTTTTGAGAATTAAGGCTTTGATGGTGGCTGAGAATTTGAAGTGAAATAAGGGATGAAAGCATTCATTCCTGTGAGGATGATTTCTTTTATCTGGTCTGATTATGTATTTGGATCAGAAGAACTGATACAGTAGTCGGACCATGGGAAGGAGGAATAGAAGTCATGGAGGTCCTCCCAGTTGGCACCCTTGTAGTTCCAATGGACATAAGACTGTGAACCGGTGGGTAAAGGTTATTCTGTGGCAAAAGAGACCTGTATGAGGTTGTGGTCTGAGTTATCAAGTGGAGAACCGACAACTACAGTATACCTGGAAGGAGAGCTTGTTAGGAAGAGGCCAAGTGTGTTGGCAAACTGAAAGGGATTGTCAGGTATTCTGGTAGGAAGACTGATGATCTCAGGTCACTGCTGATGGCAAACATCTCAGCATCCCTGCCTGCTTGATCAGTGAAACTGGAGAAGGGAAACCAATATGAGTTGTGGACATTGAAGTCCCCAGGAAGGATGATCTCACTATTGGGGTATTTCAACTGCAGAAAGTTGGGCTTTAAAGAGAGATAGTTGAAGAGGTCAGAGTGGTTGACAGAGTTTGGAGAGCGATAGAGGAAGCATATGAAAAGGGCAGGCTGCTTTGGTAGAGAAATTCTGAGCCAGAATAGATCAAACAGTGGGGATTCAAGGATATGCAGTCTCTGGCATGGTATGTCAGTTATGATAAATACACAAGTGCCACCCTTGTGGAAAGATCTGTGTATTGTGTAGTTTGGGCAGTTGAGGTTGCCAGTTGGATTTTTGATAGGAATAGTTCTGGTTTAGATGACTGCAGGTCATGATGTACATTGTTTATATGTTGTTGGTGGGTTGTTTGGTTGGATTTTTTTTTTTTGTTTGTTTTTTATGTTTTTTTTTAAACTATTTTTTGTGGGAGAATTTTTGAGATCTTCAGTGAAATCCCATTTCTTATGGTTGTGGTACACTCTGTTTGGTGAGGAAGAGATAAAGAAGAAGTGGGGAATGCAGTGAGGTGACAGACTTGCAAACATACTGCTTACACAGAGGGGACTCAGTCTCCTGTCCATGTATGACCTCGACAGTTCCCTCTGCAGTCACAGTATTTGGTTTCCCTCCAGTCATGAAACGGCATGGTTGCAGGATTTGACGTTAGCTGATTGAAAAGCCTCCAGATTCATTACTAATTAGTTCAGTCATGTGTGCTAACCAGCATAGCCTGCAGAACCATTTTATTGCTGTACCCTTCAATGGGAGAGGGGCCCTGCAGTGAGATTGGTATGTCATTGAGGGTATCATAGGAAGAGTGCTGCAGGGTGATATTATAGGATGATATATGTCTTATTATAGGAGGATATCCTATAATAAGACAATCATTTTTTTTTAAATATATTCTTCATGATGACTGTTTTCTCATCATTTGGTATTATCTCATAAGCCCAGATCAAATTTGGGTAAATTTAACAATATCCTCTAAGTCTCAGCTACAATAAATTTTGAGAGAGCATTATATTTCTGAAAAACTTAAAGTGGACACAACTCGTGTAAGTCTTTGGCTCTGATTCCCCTTTTTACCTTTCTGTACATATTCTCTATCATACTTTGGGCCATTCTAACATCAACAATTATCTATTGGTTCATGTAAGAATAAGATCCAATAGTCTGGCAAAAGTAGTGGTGTCCTGCTGGGTTGAGATCAGGATTCTGTTCAGGCCAGTCATGTTTTCCACATTATTCTCAAATCAGGTCAAAGTAGCATCTATAATATCACATGATGCATTATTATAGTGAAAAATATGATTTTATTCTGTAAAACTGGCACAATTCACAGGTATCAAATACCCATCACCATTCACATTCCAGGCCCAACAACCAATCATCTTACCTCAAACAAGGAGAAACTACTCTATGCCATTACATCCTTAACTTCAGCATGGTGAAATGCTATTTCCTATTCTCAATTTGTATCACATTCTAAAAATCATAAACCCAACTTGAAACATACCAAATATGTTTCAAGTTGGGTTTATGATTTTTGAGAGGAAAGATAGAACTCTGAGGGAAAACATGAGACTGACAAACTCAGTGCTGGAAATTTAGTGAGGGGGGTAAAAAGCAGAAGATGAGCTGCATGACTTGTCGTCCAGTGAAACCAATATATATAATTCAAGATTCTTCCCCTCCCAGCCTTGTATAGACTAGGCAATATTTTTAAATAAGAACAAAAAAAAGACCAAAATGCAAAATTGACAGTAAAACACGTTTAGACGTGGTGATTAATTCCATTGGAATAAGCAACAAAAACGTTGTACTGAAATAGTAGGGCATTGGTGTGCAATAAACAAGCAATACAAAGAAACAAAAAAACATAAACATAACAATCAGTTAACCTATTACTAAGGCAAGTGATGTGAAGTTATTAGCTTCTATATACAGTGAACACAAACTTTGTTTGCTTACACTTGGATAAAGGATTAAACCAAGTATATGATTTCTTGGTATCTTTAATTTGTATTTAATCTATTACAGTATGTACTACATAATAAAAAGATCATATCAAACAGATAATTAATCATGTTTGATATTTACATAGGATGATAATCACCCACACTTACAAGATGGAGTAGCAATTGTTCTGATTTAAATTTGGACAGTGTAACTGGATATCTCAACTTCTTTAAAAAGACATAGGTAAACCTGTTTCTACAGAGAAAGCGAGCATCACTCCAGAGGATACCATGTGTGGTTTTAATACCTGGTTATACAAAACTCCATTTTTGCAGTTTTATGGTACTCAGTGTAGCAATGATATTCACTAATCCCTTTTTGAACAGATCAGACAGTCTTCCCAAACTATGTTATATCACACTCGTAAGAAATCCAGTAAATGCTGGCTAGAGACAGATGCAAGAGTTTATCTTTTGATATACAAGAGATGAGAAATTTTATTCACTGGAAAATATGTAGATATCAGGTGAAACTTCTTCAGGATTCTTCATAATAGATTGTAGCATTAGATTCCATAATAATTTGGCTGCAAAAAAACTCTTGTTGTAAGGATGAAGGAGAAAAAGTAATCTGTTCATTAAGGTTTTGATAATACCCGTTTTCTGGGAGGCACAATGCAAAAAATTAGCTGTATGTATATGCCAGTAAAGGCAGGTTTCTGATATACCTGGTAGACAATGTAATAAAGCAGCTCTGGCTAATTTGTCCAAGAAGATTAAACTTCAAGAACTTTCCTTTTCCATAGTAAATGGGATATGTGGATGTAGACTTTTCTTTCTTTTAAGGTTACATGGTGGTCAGCATTCATAGTGAAGAATTTATGGAGACACAACACGCATGTTAGAATAATTACTTTACTTAACATTAAGCAAGTAAACAAGAAATTGTTTAATGTAGTTTGGTTTTTTTTTTCCCACCAGAGGTCATGCTAGCATAAATGATTAACAAACATTTAGATTCATTTTGCTTTTGTATACTGCAGTGGCATATTATTATTAAGAGAGACCTCCAGGAAGTCAGGGAGGGACTCATCGAGGGAGGCCACATACTACACGCACCATCTATCATACTTATTCTTGAATTCATTCAAACTGCTTGCATTCACAACATCCAATGGCAATACATTCCAATCACACACCACCCTATCAGAGAAAAATCTAGCCCTCACCCCCTTCTTAGCGTCATTCATTCTCAGCAGGGTAATGAATGCCACAATTTATGGAGAGTAGGGAAAGGACAAGAGGACATCCAAGGATTCTCTCTTGTCCTTTCCCCACCTTCCAAAACTGAAATTCTGTATGACTCTTTCAGAAGTTTGTAAGTCTCAATCATATCATCCCTCTTTTTCCTGTTTGCTGGTGTCTGCATTCTACAAATTCTCAATCTGTCTTCATAATCAGTATCCCACAATCCTAATATCAATTTTAACACTCTCCTTTGTACTCTCTCTCTCTCTCTTTCTCTCTCTCTCCAATATATCAGAATCACAATGGAAACCAGGAGACCAGACCTGCACACAATAGTCCAAGTGAGGTTTTATCAAGGCCTTGTAAAGAGGTAAAATGACATCCTTATCTTTACATGTGAACACATTCGTTTCAGCATTGCAATTATCATTTGAGTTGTATTTGCAATCTTTGCTACATGGCCCCTGACTTTAACTTCCTATCTACCAACAATCCAAGATCCCAAGCATCAGTTTCTTCAAGCATAATCCCACCAATATAATGACATTGGATATCTAATCATGCTGAAGTGAATGACTTTACGTTTCTTGACATACAACTGACATCTAATTTCCCATGCTCACAATCACGGCCTATTCAAATCATTCTGCAAGTAACTGCATATCAGCAGCATTCCTGATTACAATACCTATCTTTGCATCATCAGCAAGTAGCTGTATGTCACTTGTCAAATCCTTCCTAATACCATTAATGTACAGACTGAATAACAGTGGACTAAGCACTGATCCTTCTAGAACACCACTGGTTACCTTAAATCTTGCAGACTCACACCCCCCCCATATACCACTTTTTGATATTTGTCAGTCAGCCATCCACTTCTTCATGCTAATATTCTATAATCTAAACCCATATTCTCCAATTTATGCAACAGTCTACCATGCTGTATTCTTTCCAAAGCCTTAGCAAAATCCAAAAGTATCATGGTGTATCCATTCCCCTTGTCAAGTTGAACAAGTTACTAAAACATAACCTTCCCTTAGTAAACCCATGTTGCTCACTGCAAAGTACAGATCCACTGTCAATCCATTTCTGAATGCGAGCCCTAACCAATTTTTCAAAAATCTTCACCACCACTCCTGAGATACTAATTGGTCAAAAGTTGAATGCATCGGTCTTTGCACCACCCTTGTGCAATGGAATTACCATACATTCTTTCCATTCCTGTGCAATCTATCCTGTTCTGAGACACATATTAAACAGCCTGATCAAAGGAATAGCCAGTTCAGCTGAACACTCTTTTAGCACGTGCCGATATCCCATCAGTCCCTATTGCTAAATTCTTATTCAGTTTGTGAACAGGTCTAATACCATGTCCTCATACACCTGTTTCTTCACCCAGTGAAGAGGTAGCAGTGAGTTCAATGTTGTGTACACTAGATTACCTTTTAACATAATGGACAGTCATTAACTGAACAACCACTTCTGCATCTGTAACCCTCATGCCACCTGAATTTATAAGAGTTATTCTTTCATATTCATTCTTGCTTTTATTTGCAGAATATCGATAGAAATCTTGTGGATTGTCTTTAGCATGCAGAGTCAGTTTCTTTTTACAACAGTTGTGACAATTCTAGCCTGCTGCTTATAATTTTCATAATGCACATCATCATTATTATTATTTGACACCTCCAGGGAGTCCAACGACTCATCGACAGAGAGTGTGCCAACAGCATCGAACACTTGATCCTCTTCCAACTACTAACCATGCTCAAACTTATGCACAGAGTATTCCTTCCACATCATCCTTTTCTTATGAATCTCTTGCTTAATAAGATTACACAGACATTTGACTCCTACCCTATTTCTTCTTCGAACTCTTGGAACATCCTGATATCGCATTATTCAAGTGTTGTTTCAATGCTTCCCATGCAATGTCGATACTCTTTCTATCCAGCAACTAATCCCATTCCACTGAACTCAGTATACTCCTCAGTTGATCATAATTTCCTGCTTGGTAACTCGCAAGTAACCTTTTCTGAATGGAACATTCATAAACTTAGTCACTTCCCAAGTGAGTACTGCATGATCACTGTCACCAACAGGAGACAGAATAGTTATGTCTTTAACTGAAATGCCCTCTGACACTATAATCAAATCTAACACTCTTTGACCTCTAGTTCATTCTGTCACATGTTGCTTGAGGAAATTGTCCTGCAATAGCTCAATAAATGCATTTTCATTCTTCTCATGAGATTCAACTGCTGCCTAATCAATATTTGGATTATTAAAGTCTCCCATTATGATTACTCTTTCCACGTTCATCTTTTCTATTTGGTGATGCATTTCATCATCACTAGAAACCGATTCATCAGGTCTGTAACAACACCCCACTATGTAATTGATATTGTTAGATTCCACCTCACACCTGGCTTCAAACTCACTGCCACATGAAATACTATTGGTAGCAGTACTACAATCATAGTTCTCAACTCTAATTGGATTCAATTCATCTGATATCATTAGCAGCAAGCCCCATCTTCTCCTATCCTTCCTAAAAATAGTGTACCCTTTACACTCAATACCAGGTAGTATGTCTGATTCTGTTAGCCAGGTCTCACTAATGCCTACAATGCGAGGTCCCGACACACTGACTAAGGGAAAAAAACTCTATCCCTTTGTTTCTGATACTCCTAGGATTCATGTACAGACATAATAATCTAACTGCATGTTCTTTTGTATACTCTTATCTGAAGTCTGCATGACACAGTTGGACAACTTGCAGATCTCTATTCTTCTGTAATGCCTTATACACGTAGATATCTTCGCACATGTTTGATGGGTTCAAACCGGAAGAACACAAAGTTGAAATTGTTTTCTGCTTGTCAATATTTCCATGAAAAGTCCATTCCTTCATTAACACACTTATATAACATTGTCTCCCCATGTGGCGGCCGGGGAATAAGAATAGCACCACTGTAGTCCATGCATGTCGTACGAAATGACTAAAATAGATACCCAGTGCCTAGGGATATAGCTGGGTCATCCTGTCTTCGGGTGTCATAAATATGGAAGCCTGGTTTTCCAAATTGGGGGTTGGGCATGGGGCTGATGACCCCACCATGGGAAAAAAAAACTTGTTATGAAATCTAAAGAGATAACTGCTGAATGGACTAAATGGCGACAAAATGGCAAATGTCTCAAGGTACTTTCGTTTTACCGATCTGGAGCAACTGGATAAATACAAGATACTTGTTATGGCTATACAAGAAATGAGATGGACATGAGAAGGGATAATGGAAAAGAAAAATCATATTATTTTTTTATAGCTGCCAAAAGAAAGATCATATGTTTGGAACAGGTTTCATTCTAAACAAGAGGATAAAACATCTTATCATGGACTTCAAAGCAAACTCAACTTGAATGTGTGGGTTACGAAATAAAGGACAGTTTTTTAAACTACGGTTTTTATCTGTGTACATGCAAAACAAAAGAAAAGAATGATGCTGAAAAAGAGTTGTTTTATGATTTATTAGTTAAGATCCAAAAAAGAATGTAAAAATTAGTATAGGTGATTTAAATGGGAAATATAGTTAACATAATGAGACTACTGATAATGGGACTAGATTGATCAACTTAACTTCTTCAAGAAATATGGTTATTGGTAGTACAATGTTTGATCATAAAGATATTCATAAAATGACCTGGAAGTCTCCTAATGGAGACTTTAACCAAAATGATCAGCTTTTAATAGATGCAAGGCACCCATCCAATTTGATGGATGTTAGAACCTACAGAGGAGCAAATACTGATTCCGATCACTATTTGATTATATCCAAGATTAGAAGCAGAATATCTGATGCAAGGAAGATATATAGGTTCCATGCCAGAAAGTTTAATAAGGAAGATTGAAGGAATTAGAAGTTAAAGCCAAATATGGGGAGAGAACCGGTGAAAACCTATCTGGTCTAATCATTGGTGAGAGTGTTAATGAAGCTTGTGATGTTCTTAGGGATGTCAGAGTGACAACAGCAGACAGTATTAGGAAAATTCAGTAGAGTTAAGTATAACCATTGGTTTGATATAGAATGTGAACAGGTGACTGTATTAAAAAATGAGGCATATAAACAAATGCAGCAAAGCAACCACACTCGTAAAGCTGTGGAAGAATATCGTTTGGCTAGAAAAGAAGAAAAACAAGTGCATAAGAATAGAAAGAAGAAATACTATGAGGATGAACTTAAGGAACTGGAACATCTCAAGAGTATGAATGAAAGTAGATCTTTCTATCAAAGTTAAACAGTAGTCGGAAAGATTTCCAGCCTAGAACAATGTTATGTAGGGATAAGGAAGGTATAATTTTGAGTGGGAATGAAATGATACTAGGAAGATGGGCAGAGCATTTCCATGAGCTATTGAATTCAAATACATTTGGTCAATTAAATGATATGAAACAGAGCCAAGATCTAGAAGCAGTTGAATTAGTACCAATAGATCTGAACAAAAATGGATTAATTATTCCAACAATGTGGAGGAGACCCATATAGCAACCAGGAAAACCCCACATAGAAGAAAATCTCAATATGAAATGACTGTAGAAAATGTTTAATCTCATCTCATCTTCCTTTTACCCTCTTTTACCTTGTGGTGACAAGGATTTATTAATAATCAGACCTCAAACCGTTCTTAGGATAAAGTGGTCAGCCCTACACCCCGGTGTATCCCATGTCCGTAGCGTTGAGTTCTCAAGGCCAGTTTGCCTGCTTTGCAGGATGAAAACCCCCAGGATAAACTGGGGAAAAAACCCTACTGTCCACGCCCAAGAAAGGCTAACTTGTCTATGGCTGAGGAAGATCCTTCAGTTCCTCATGTCTCCGATGGGAATCGAACCTAGGACACTCCTTCCCCAGGCATATGGTTGTGAAGTTCACAGCCACTAGGCTAACCACACAGGCCAAAAATTTTTTAAAAAAAAGTCTAATGTTTAATGTAATTCCGGTTTCTTATTTTCTTTCACCAGACGTCAGGCTAGGATAAATGATTAACAAACATTTAGATTCATTTTACTTTTGTATGGTGCAGCAGTATGTAGCTTGTATATTGTACATATGTATTTTTTCCTGATGATGACCTCAATACAGAGGTCAAAACAAAACTCCATTGATTATTACTTGCTTAATGTTAAGCAATTATTCTAACTCATTAGGGGCTCCATAAATTCTTCACTATGAGTGGATGTAGACTACTGACGTGGTGTAGGAATTTGACAAATTGTTTTTAGAATGAGGCCAAATGGCAAATACATCATCTATGTAGCAGACCTAGGTGGAGGATTTAAGGATAAATAATGAAAAACAACATATCATTCAGATGGTTAAAATAACAATAAGCAATGGGTGAAGTAAAACTCCATCTTGGTTGTACCCTTACAATTGGTTTACAGATGTTATTTTTCAAGCTATAAATTGGAATGATTATCTATATATCTGTAAAGTATGAGAGATTCTCATTCTATGGAAATATCAAAAATGATCAATTACAAATTTAATTCAAGCATGAGGAACTTGCCATATTCTACTTCTTTAAACTACCTGCTTGTTCAACACACTGATGATGTACCATTAATTTCAGTTTGAAATTTCTCTTACTAATATAAATAAAGAATAAGAATTGTCTAATTTTTTTTTATTCTCAATTACTAGGATGGGAAGCAGATGCCATTAAAAAAATAATAAAAAATAGGAAGGGGGAGGGGGGACTTATTGTTGAAGAATAAGCTTTCTATTGACCAACAGTTTATTCATGTGTCTATTAAAACTGAGCATGATTCTAGTAAGTTATAAATTTAATTAGAAGCACAACAAAATAATTCTACTAATTTTATTTCATTATGAAATCAATACATTCAATAAATTAATACTTTTGAAAACAAAGATTGTTCAAAATATGAAAAGTTCAAAATGATAAATGAAGCATTTCTACTTACTCGCATATTCCTTGTTGGTGTGAATATCTTTAGCTAGGTAAACCTGCAAAAGAAAAACTACACACATATACTTATCACAAGATATGTGAAAAATCACATATAGCGTACTAAGGTAGAAAAAGTTCACTTTATTAAATGAGTAATGTACTGTTTTAATATCAATAGTTTATTATTATTTTTGCAACTGAAACATAAAATAAGACTCACTGAAGGAATTTTCAGCTCTATAAAACTTGATAAAATTGATTGCATGTCAAAATCTAAATCTGGGAAATCTATTCTGCGTAATTACAATAATGAACTATCAGAATGATTAAAGCATAAGACAAAATTTACCCAACTAAACTGTACATGTTCTGATTGCTTGATATTTCACTGCCATGTTTCTTAACATGTTAACGGACAGGGGTGCTTAAGGGTCAAAACTGTATAACTGAGAGGAGACCTCCACATAACCTTTAAAGATGTGCGGAGAACCGACCAAGGCTTCTAACCTAATGTCCAATCCTCACCTTCCCGTGGTGCACCTGTTGGGTATCTACTTGGATACTGAACGAACGAGGATGGGCTGGCAATTTGAGATTTAGCTGACCAAATTATATTCTTATTGGCTTAAACCAAAATACAAAATGATGGTACAACATGACAAAATTTTATGCCAGATGGGGCGTCGCCCGGTTAAACAAGCCCCCATTGATTTCGCCATGGAACCAGGGCAAACAGCGAAAAGTCAGCTACTGGAACAAATCTGAAAACACACCTAAACTCAACATCACCAGAGTTAAAGATTGGTACTATCAACATAAGAAGCCTGAATGGCAAAGAAATGGAGCTAGCTGAGGAATTAGAAATGTACCAGATCGATATAATAGGGGTGACTGAAATAAAAGAGACAAAAACTGGTGAGATCTTTCTGAGAAATAAAAATACTAAATGTTATATTCAGGCAATGACAATCAATGAACAGAAGAAGCAGCCATAGTATTCAACACTAAATATGAAGCTAATCTTCTTGAATGGCAGGCAGTCTCAAGTAGAGTGATATGGGCAAATATCAGAATGGGAAACTGGACAATGAGACTTATTTGTGCCTATGGTCATACAGAAGGCTCTACTAAGGTAGAAGCGGAAGAATTTTTTTAGGCTCTAGAGAAAGCTACTGACACAATGAAAACGGAAAAGTTGGTCCTTGTTGGGGATCTAAATAGCAGAGTAGGAAGGGATTGTCTCATCTCATCTTCTTTATACCCTCTTTTACCTTGCAGTGTTGATGGTCCATTGATCATCGGACCTCACTCCGTTTACAGGATAAGGTGGTCAGCCCTATGCCCCGGTGTATCCTATGGCCTGTAGTGTTAAGTTCTCAAGGCCAGTTTGCCTGCAATGCGGGATGAAAAACCCCAGAATAAACTGGGGAAAAAACCCTGCTGTCCACGCCCAAGACTGGCTAACTTGGCTATGGCTGAGGAAGATCCTTCAGCTCCTCACGTCACCGACGGGAATCGAACCTAGGACACTCCTTCCCCAGGCATATGGTTGCGAAGCGCATAGCTACTAGGCTAACCGCGCGGACGGAAGCGACTGTCAGACATCCAAAATTTTTTGGGAAAATTTGGAGAAAAGAGAAAAGCTAATAATAATGGCAAATACCTGTTGGATTTCTGCTCAGGACATGGACTGGTTATTACTAACACCATGTTCCAACATAAAAATGTGCACAAATTCACATGGAGAGAAGAGGCAAGGAATAAGAAAAGTCTCGTTGACCATGTTATTGTTGATAGTGATGTTTTCTCCCTTGTGCAGGACACCAGAGTGTACAGAGGATTTGAAATTGGGAGTGATCACTATTTAGTCTTGAGCAGGATAAAATTGAATTTCATATTGAAAAGAATAACATGTAAGAAAGTTTTAAAGCAAATAAAAGTTGAGCTGCTCTCAGATGTGAACTATAGACTAAAATACACAAAGATTATTGAAGCAAAAATGAAAGAGTTTGACAACAGGAACCAAACCTTGGAGATTCGGTGGCAAACCTTGAAGAAAACCCTGATTGATTCAGTCAGAGAGGCATGTGGTGAGGTTGTCTGCAAGGATAGAAAAATCAGAATTCCATGGTGGACACAGGAATTTAAAGTGGCAGTGAAGGAAAAGAAGAAAGCACATAAAAAATTCCTGGCAAATAAGTCAGCTTGTGCTCTTAGAGAATACAGAGACAAATGTAAGAAAGCTAAACACTGTGTAAAACTAGCTAAACAAAAGTCATGGGAAGACTTTGGTAAGAATATAGAAAATAAATATGAAGAAGGTGGCAAAATATTCTGGAAGTTGTTGAAGAATTTCAGAAATGGAGGAAAGAGTGCTGTAAACGGAAATAGAGATGATAAATGTGACATGAAAACAGGAGAAAAAGATATCTTGAAGTATGGAATAATTACTTCAAAAAATTGCTAAATGAAACAAGCAGTGATAGCATAGTGGTAAAAAACACTCAACAGGCATACAGTCAGGAATACATATCCATACTTGAAGTAGAAAAAGTCATCAAAGGCTTGAAATGTCGAAAGGCAGCAGTAGTAGATGATATTCAACCAGAAATGCTGAAGTATGGTGGTATAAAAGTCTTGCAGTGACTGCACTGCATAGTTCAGAAGGTGTGGACAGAGAGACGAATTTCCGATGATTGGAGTAGAGCTCTCATAGTATCCATATATAAAAAGGTAAATAAAACTGAATGTGAGAATTACAGAGGTATTTCCCTACTTAATGTTCCTGGTAAGATTTATGCAAGTATACTTCAGAAACGGTTGAGAAAGGTTGTGGAAGAAAAGCTTGGTGAAGAACAAGCTGGATTCAGGCCAAATAGAGCTGTCCGGATCAGATCTTCACTTTACGACAAATAGTTGAGAAAGCATGGGAATATAACAAAGATTTGTATTTAAGTTTTGTTGATCTGGAAAAGGCATATGACAAAGTGCCAAGAGAGAAGCTATTCAATACGCTACAGTTATATGGTATCAATGGGGCATTATATCAAGCAATACTTAGTCTTTATCTGAGTTGCATGTCAGCAGTTAGAATTGAAGGAAGTACAGGAAGATGGTTTAATGTTAAATCTGGTGTGAGACAAGGATGTACATTATCCCCTCTGTTATTCATTATCTATATGGATCATATTATGAAGAAAAGTGGTATTAAACATGATATCAAAATTGGAGATGTTAATGTCAGCTCTTTGCTTTATGCAGACATTGTTATACTTCTAAATAAATCCGCTACAAGTTTCCAAGATTCCCTGACTAAATTGAATAACTGTTGTAATAGATATGGTATGAAGGTCAGCAGTAAAAAGACAAAGAAAATAGGTAGAATCGTTGAATATATCAACTGTGTTTTGAATGGAGAACCTGTGGAACAAGTAAAATATTGCAGCTACTTAGGCACGATTTTTAGTGAAGATGGTAAATTAAATATGGAAATAGACAACAGAATCAACAAAGCTGGTATGGTAGGAAGTCAATTGAATAAATTCATATGGAATAAGAGAGAAATTAGTCAGAACACTAAATTAGCTTATAAAAGACAGTGTTCAAACCAGTTTTAACCTATGGATCTGAGTCAGAAGTAAAACACTTGACCAAAGACTAGAGACTGCAGATATGAGAGTCCTGAGAAAGATTACAGGTATGAACAGATGGCAACAATGGCAATATCATATTTAAAATGAGGATATTAGGAAAGAACTCGACATTGTCAGTATCCAGGAATGTGTCAGCAGAGCTAATCTCAGGTGGTATGGTCACCTAAATAGAATGGGCGAGGAAAGAAGTGTTCTGTGCCAGGTTTGCAGGAAAACGACCCATAGGAAGACCAAGATATAGGTGGATTGATACTGTACCAAGTGCCTTAGACAATAGAAATGTAAGATCTGATAATGTTGGAATCTTGACAAGTAACAGACTGATTTGGAGGAAAATTGTAGATAGGAAGTTAGTAATGATGTAAATTTTTCATGTAGTACTATCATATCCTGTATACCCCTTGAGGGTACATGGCAGGAATTTGATGATGATGATACTGAATAATACCAGCCTCCAAATATTACTGGAGGCTGGTATTTTCTTCATTTCCATCATCTTCATCTATGACTGGAATTTTATTTGAATTTAATTTTGATTTCTTAAAGCAACTGAATGAATAAATATGGCTGTCAAAGTAACATTGTTCCCCACATCATTCGATAAATTTTAGCATTCAATATCGATATAGACTCATTAAGTTCTGATCAGATGTAGAACTACAAATTTTTTTTAGTGAGTAAGAATGCATCACACTCCAACTCATGAATAAATTTTACTTTTTGCAAATAGAGAAAGTCTTTTAGTAGACATGTTTCCGATGGAAGGGTTTGGTTTTTAACTGACTTTAAAGTCAAGGCGGTGATCAGGTAAAGTGAGGGATGAATGCTAGAGGCTAGATATTGGAGAGGTTGGTAGGTAGAGTGGGGATGATTCCCAAGGACAAGATTAAGTCACAATCCAGCCCAAAATCCAATGGAGGTGGTCATAAAAAGCTAAGTCACTCCTTTCATTCCTGTCTATTCTAAGAACTATGCAAGCAATTAAGAATGTTTGCATAGCTACTAAAATTTGTATGGTATATTCATGTAGTACGCTCGTTATAAAAGTGGACCATTGTATGGGAATAGGAGTAAATTAAAATCATTATGGATTTTTGCTCATGATAGCTGATTTTGTTATTTCTGTGCTTGTTACAACAAATTCAATTGTAATAATAATAAGAAAACAAATCCTTAACCTACCCACAGCACTAATATGCTTTTATACCCTTTCAAATATCTGGAAGTCATATAAAATATTATAAAAGAAAATGGTATTCATATAATGTCAAACAACATGTGGATGAGTGTTGCTCCACGACTGAAAAGAAATCAACATTACACTGTGGTCAAAACTGCCCAATGGAAAAACAACATAGAAAAGCCACTGATGAGAAAGAAATCTGAGTGTCTGGAGGATGGTTAGTGCCATCTGATATTCTGACAGGCATTAGAATAATTTGTGTAAGATAACATGTGATCACATCTCTGCCTGCTCGATTTATTTGGGTGGAAAAGAAAAGTCAGTTGGAATTGTGAAGATTAAAATCTCCAAGGAAGATGATCTAACCAATGAGAAATTGGGCTGAAGGAAATCAAAAAGAATCAGAATGGCTGTGGCATTAGGAAAGCAATAAACATAAGTAATAAATTTAATAAAATGAGGCCTACAGATTTCTAGCCAACAAAAGAGAGGATAGATTGAAAACTCCACTAGTTTGTGCATGGACCCAAACCTGTCAACAAGTCAGGAGGCTTCCCGATCAACTAGCGCATAATCCTGCTGACACATACTTTGGCAGGTTATGCCTGGAAAGGGAGTCCAAGTAGAAGTATGTTTGGTACACTGAGGCCACATCATGTTTTGTAGGAACATCTATGGAAGTAACACAAACATAAATGACATCTACCATCACTTGCAGTCTTCGGACCAGGCAGAAACACAGATTCCAACTACAACTGTCCACCTCCAGTGCCCAAACTTCACGATTCCTTTTGCCACAAGGATGCCACCTGTGCCTTTGTGAAATCCAACATAGCCTGCCAGAGAATGGCTAATTTAGAATTCCCTACTTTCAACATTCTCTGGCTCAAGGTTTCCTTGCCCCATTTAGTAACATTTATTTGTTGCATTTACTTGTCTACAAACACTGACAACCATTCTAACTTCTTTACATTCGTTTCCATGAAACTCAACTATCTACAATCTTACATCTTATCCAGTGAAATTAACAGGTTGGGGTGCCTTTAAGCACCCACAACCTTCCAAGCATGCTTGTATTTCGTAACCGAAATACAAGAATAAGATGGTCAGCCCTATGCCTCTAAGTATTGATGACTGTAATCCACGTGCATTCAGGGGACTGGTTTGCCTGCTTGCGGGATGAAAAACCCTGCTGCCCACAACCAAGACCGGCAAACGTGGCTATGGCTGAGGAAGATCCTTAAGCTCCTCACATCATCAACAGGGATCGAACCTGGGACACTCCTTCCCCATGCATATGGTTGCGAAGCGCAAAGCCACTAGGCTAACCGCGCAGACTATCTACAATCTAGCTATCCAAATAGTGTGGTCATCTTCTTGGGCACCCTCAATGTCTACAATTCCAAGTGGCTCCCCTTTTCCAAAACTACTCACTGACCAAGCTGGATGAGGAGGAGAAGTCTTTGACATAAGTAACAACTAACACACATACCCCTACCTACTCAAATTCCCAATAACTCACTTCACTGTTCAAATAATCTGGATCTCTTTTTCACGAGTTCTGCTTCCAGATACATCATACAGGTCACCTCCCCTCTCAGAAACTCGGATCACAATCTTGTACAAGTCTCCTTTCTTGTAGAATGCCCCACACCCCACTCATTCCCAACCTTGCATCTTCTGGCACTAGAAAGGAGCCAACTGGGATGACCTCAAGAATTTCTACTCCTTTCCTTGGTCTGAATATTGTTTCTACTCAACTGATCCTAACACCTGCTATGAACAAGTTACAGGAAATATTCTCACTGGCATGAAGACCATCTCCAATTCAAGGCATAATCCTAATCTGCTTTTTAAGCCCTGGTTCAATAAAAAGCATACCAAAAAAAAAAAAAATCAGCTTTTTGCAAGTGGTTCATTTCGACAACTCCAGCTTTATACTCTGCCTATACCAACGCACCCAACACATGCAAATCAGTCATCAGCAAATCCAAATCTGATTTCACAAAGGCCTCCAGCAGCAGAGGGGAAAAAAAAAAAAAAAAAAAACTTTCCTCCTGTCCAAATGGAAGCTGGGCCTTCTGGTCAGTTGCTAAGGCCACTGGACGGAACTTCTGCTCTCCTGCACTTCAACCCTCTTCTCTCACTCTGATGTCACCATTGTTACTTTACCCAATTGTAGCTGATCTCCTGCATTACTCTTTTCCTCAAATTCCTGCATTGATAACCAAGGGAAATCACCTCCTACCATGCTGGAATCCAAGTACCATATGCCTCCTTTAGTTTTTCAACAAAAAGAAATCAGGAAACTACTAAAAAAACTTGGATGTCAAAAAGACTTCTGGTCTTGATGGCATCTTTCCTATTGTTCTCCAGAATTAACACCCATACTGCATTGTCTCTACAATCTACTATATATATATCTGATACTTATCCTAATGCATGGAACAAACTTATATCCATCGTATTATAAAAATGGTAATAGAAGTCAACCATTATACCAACCAATTGCCATCACATCAGTCCTCTCCAAAATAATGGAGAAAATCATCAATAGTCAACTCTTCCACTAGAGAGGCCCACGAATTAATCAGCAACTATCAGCATGGATTCTGCCATTCAAGATCCACAGCAGATCTTGTAGTTTACATCACCTACCACTGGACACATGCCATAGAAATGATCAAAGAAACTTGTGCTGTTGCCATTGTTGTGTCCTGAATAAACCAAGAAAAAGAATTACCATTTAATTATTCAGAAACAACTCTCTTTGAAAATAGGCAGAGAATGTGGTGTGTTGGCCATAAACTGGAAATGTATATATATGTATATAACACTAAGATAGGAGTAAGAAATTATATAACAAATGAAAGAAAATTGTAAGACCTAACCTGCTATGTATAAGGGTCTGATAGAGAAATTATTTGATGTATTGAATTAATTTAAGAACCCCATTTTATGTGTCATAAGATAGCAAAATCTGTAAGCCATAGTCCAAGGGTCATCTTTTGACCGTCCAGTGTTAAGTGTACCGGGGGGGGATTATGAGAAAGAGAAACTAGAGCGCTTTCTAAGAAAACACACCTAAAGCATGTGTGATGTAGCGGAAAGAGCTGGATGCCGTGACGAAAACCCACATGACGCGTGCATCGCAAGATACGAGAAACGCCGGGAAGAGCATGAAAACAAAAAGGTCAAGCAAACCCCACTCGAGAATCTTTTTTTGGTTCCTGTTTCCTGACCTCTCGGACGTTGGTCCAGTCTGCACCTACAGAAGTTCCAGGCTGGCCGTGGAAGGTATGAGTCGTCTGCCACAGCGTATGGAATAAGGCTAGCTATTTCCTTGGACTAGGATAGCTATGCTATATCGTGCGACGGAAAAACCAAGTAGATGCCTTCTGTTCTGGCTAAGCTCCTGAGCCATATCGCCCTTCCCGCTGAGAATCTGGCCGTACATTTGTCGAAGGTGACCAGACGAGCAGCAGACTGAGAAGAAGCCTTGATGCCCAGACAAGGTAGAAGAAAGGAACAAGTATCATTTCAAAGACGGTAATGTAGACTCTTGTATTACATATTCACAGTTAAGGAATTGTGTGTTTTCCAAAGAACATTTTGTGTAGTGGACTTATTATATGGAACTTTAGGAACTGCCTTCAACTTGGCATGGACTCATCTTTATTTGAGAACTGTCTGCCTAGAAGGGCTCTATTTAATTTGTATGAATTAATTGTGTTGTGTTAAGTGATATAACTGGTGACCACGTGAGTGTAGAATATATGATAACTTGTGATGAGATAATATTAGGTCACATATAGAGGTGGTCCAAGCAAATATGTTCATGTATTTCATTAGTAGTAATGAACCAGAGATCTTACTAAAATTTGATTCAGATTACCTAGAAATAAGACTTTCATGTATCATTTCTTTAATTAATAAATATGTTTCTTAGTACCTGCCTGATCTGGTTTAGTATATGAATTCAAACAGCCACTCATAAAATCATTATCGAACTTAGCGAGAAGAACCCACGTGTATAATTTAACAAAGCGGACCACGACTGCATGCAAGAATATAGTGAACAGAAGTTAGAAATTTACTGTAGTTTAGTTACTGTGTATCACTCTGAGAGAGCTATCCTGGATAAGAGTCTCATCTATCCTCGGTATTGGCTGGAGCAGTAAAAAATAAATTTGTCAATGCTTATCAGGTGGACTGTCTCAGAAGATATGTTTAATGGCTGCGTCTCATTCTAGGACAAAGCCCTGATCATTAAGTATCCTACACGTGATTAAACTTAAGAGCGGCCAAAGATTTTGTTTGTTTAAAAAGGGGAAAGGTTTAAGAGAACAACGAGTTAAGTGTAGACTAACCTTAAAGACTAAAAGGGACAAAATACAGAAATAGAGGATGTAACACCATTGACATTTCCAAAGCCTTCGACAATGTGTGGCATCCTGCTTGCTCAACAAATTGCCATCCTTTGGTCTCCATGTCACCCTCTATAATTGGGTAGCCAGCTTCCTCTCTGGTCGTTCTCTGCAAGTCATGGTAGATGGCTCCCTCTCATCAAGCTTCACCAACAATGCCAAATTGTCTCAAGGCTGTCCTAGCACCTACTCTTTTTCTCTTGTTCATAAACAAGCTACTTGCAATCACCACTAATCCTATTCACAGGTTTGCTAATGATAGTACTCTCCACTCATTCGACAACGCATGCAGTACTCTGACATCCCAGGCTACAAGATCATCTACAACTAGTGCCCAAAACATTGATCTTCATACTATCCTTCAATGGGGCGAGGACAACCTTGTCATGTTTAATGCCACCAAAATAGTCTTGTCTTTTCTCTTGCAAAAGAGATCTCAGTTCACCTACCCTTACCCTCAGTAACACACACAGATCATATCTCTCTGCTTGGACCAATGTTTACTTCCAGTCTCTCCTGGCATAAACACATCACATCAACAGCTTCCTCAGCAACCAAGAAAATAGGCATTCTCCTTCATTCAAAAGGATATTTTACACCAAACTATTAACTATATACAAATCCCAAATCTGCCCATGTCTAGAATACTGCTCATGTGTTTGGGGTGGTGTACCTAAAACGTCCTTAAAATCCTTGATACTTTCCAAAGGTGAGCAATTAGGCTCATTGATAATCCCTCTCTTACAGGTTCACTTCAACCTCTATGTCACAGACGCAATGTTTCAGCACTCTGTTCTACATGTATTGGAAGTTGGAAGTTTTTTTCCACTTCGTTAGACTATAAAATTGTATATTTATTTAGTTTAATCCTTTATCCAAATGTAAGCAAAGAGTTTTGCACTTGAAGTATCTTCAGAACTAGGGCAACTCATGGCAAAGGTGGACTAAGTTCTGATCACTTTCCTTAGTATCCCATAATGCAAAGCACATCTCCTTGAGGATATGTATAATGCTATGCATTATGGGAAGGGTCACTACCCAGACCGATTTCAATGTTTATTGAGATCTCTTCAGTAGGTGCAATGAAGTAATGCAGAACTCATATTTCCATATGCCAGTTGCCAAAAGGTATCACACCTTATTATTAAATTACTCTGGATTAGAGAAAGATGTTGGAAGTATTTTTCCACTTGGTTAGACTATAAATTATATATTTAGTTTAATCCTTTATCCAAGTGTAAGCATACAGACCTCAATAAAGGTTGAAACCAGTCTGGGTAGTGACCCTTCCCATAATACATAGCATTATACATGTCAGCAAGGAGATGTGCTTTGCATTATTGGATACTAAGGAAAGTGATCAGAACTTAGTCCACCTTTGCCACGAGTTTCCCTAGTCCTGAAGATACTTCAGGTGCAAACTTTGTTTGCTTACCCTTGGATAAAGGATTAAACTAAATATATAATTTATAGTCTAACCATGTGAAAAAAAAACTTCCAACATCTTTCTCTGATCCAGAGAATTTAATAATAAGGTGTGACACCTTTTGGCAACTGACATATGGAAATATGAGTTCTGCATTGCTTCAACCTTGGTATCACCTCTGGGGCTGGCTCCCACTGAAGAAACCTCAATAAATGTTGAAACCGGTCTGGGTAGTGACCCTTCCCATAATGCATAGCATTATACCTGTCCATAAGGAGATGTGCTTTGCATTATAGGATACTAAGGAAAGTGATCAGAACTTAGTCCACCTTTGCCACGAGTTGCCCTAGTCCTAAAGATGCTTCAGGAGCAAACTTTATTTGCTTACACTTGGATAAAGGATTAAACTAAATATATAATTTATAGTCCTACAGGTACTTCTATGGTCACTGCTCCAGTGAATTCGCAACTATCATTCCTTCAGTTTTAGTTGAACATGTGAATACAAGAGCAGCAAATGCCTGGCATTCCTTTACTGTGCAACTGCAAATGCACTAAACCTGCTTCTATTCATCCTCTCTATCCTCTGGAACAGCCTTCCTCATGGAGTATTCCCAAACAATTACAATTACATAAATCAAAGATAACAATAAATTATATTCCTGGTTTAATCCTTTATCCAAGTGCAAGCAAAGAAAATTTGCGGATTTATTTTCAACCAGGATATATTAAATTAATAATATAAAATACTTAGTTAATTCCTTCGTAGACTGTTTGTCCCTGCCAAAAGTTAGTTTGCATGAAGATATCTTCAAAAGTACCTTGCTGCTGTTTCCGAAATGTTTAGCAAGTCCAATTTATGACAGCGTGACACCATTTATATCTCATCTTCTGTTATAAAGTAAACCATACCCTGTGTCCACACATTAATTTTGAAATAAACAGTGAAATGTTCTCAAACAACTATTATTCTGCATAACTTTTCATCACAATTCTTATAAAAAACAGAAATACCATTACAGAAAAATTTTTTTTTTTAATTTAATTTAACAAGACCAATTTTCATTTGTTTCACAGTGCCAGCTATAATTCTCTCAACATCCCTCTATAATCCTTAAGTAGGTTATGCAGATGTAATGTAGTATTGGTATAAGCTTATTTTCAACATTCACAACATGAATTAGCTTTAACATACATGATGAAAAGGTTTTTTAATAGTGTTGTTTAAAAAAAAACACACTTACCTTACAAAGACAAGTTGGAGACCAGATCATACTATTGACATTACATCATGAAAACTAGCCTGGTTCCATTGCTGGTGTTAACAATTTTCTGTTTTTTCATAAACATTATTATTTGTCTTTCCTATTGAATTATTTTTACTGACTGGTTATTTAAATTTATCCATCATTATGAACAATAAATGAAAGGAAATACAAACTATATTTTTAGTTGTGTGAAGTGTAAAACTGAAGGTAAAGGTAAGGGAGCAAAAAATATTAAAATAATGGAGAGAAGGATGCTGCTTATCAACTAAAAACAATCATAATGTGCTTTCAAGATAAATGGCTCAAGGAATTCAAGTGGATGCACTACAAAGACAAAGTTGTATTCTGTAACGTATAAAAATATTCTAGGACTGCTGACAGCAACACTATATAACTAAAACATTTTTGACAATGTGTCATGATTTAAGTTTCATGAGGCATTCAATTTTTAAAGAGAAAGCTTCGCGATTTCTGGCTGACACAGTCGGCCAGAAATTGCCAAGGAAACATCTCTAGCTACTTTCTAAAGATAGATTCTAAAATGTCTCAATGACTGAAGTGCCTTTTAATACAAACTATTATAAATCTAAATGAAATAAACCATTTACTGACTTCAAAACTTTACAGGCCAGTCGTAGAATAGTAGCAAAATGACATGAAATGTAATGAATTTGCACTGCAAATACTAAAGAAACATTTATTAAGGAAATCAAAGACTCCAGTAGTAAGTCTCTTCTAGTGCTTCTGTTGTTGTTATGTGCCATCCAGATACTTCTATAGATATTTAAAATGAGAAGAAACTCATCCATAATATGAGATGCATAAAAAAATCAGAAGCGCCATGTGTGTACATAATTTCCCTCCAAAACTCAGCTGCAGTGTATTTTGATAGATGAGAAAGTGAAATGAACATGTTCTTCTTGTCATGGAAGACTCATAATAAGCAGGCAGTGAAACTGAAGTAACACGTAAAATGATGGGGGGGAGGGGTGCACTACTGGCAAAATTAGAGAGAGAGAGACACACAAGACCTTAATGATTATTGCACATACAGTAATCTATCATTCATTTGACCTTCAAAACAATGACCCTTCAATGACACAACAATATGCAATTAACCTAACCTTGTATATCAATGGGTTTCTGAAAGAGCACCATGTAATTGTATTTCAATTATCCAACAATTATCAGAACTTGCTGTCCTGACAGTTAAAGGATGAAATAAATTGTAGATTACTGTAATTTGAATTTAGTTTTTAGATAGATTCTATTAAAGATGTTCTCTGTGTTGCTGAAATTGATATATATATATATATATATATATATATATATATATAAAAAGTTTTTTAACTTGGGTATATTATGTATTCAAGACACCAAGTAATTGTATATAAACTTGGTTTTTAATCCAAGTGAGCAAACAGACAAGTAAGTCAAGTTTGTGCCTGCACGTAGTGCAAGTCTGAGGCAATTCATGGTAGTGCCACTCTAGACAACTTGTGGTAAAGGTAGATTAAGCTCTGATCACTTTCCTTGGTATTTTTCCCTTAATTAAAAACCAAGTTTATATAAACTTCATAGATTGGTATCTGGAATACATAATATACCCAAGTTAAAAAACTTTCTACATCTATCTCTCATTCTGAGATTTTATTTAATAAGGTCCAAGCACCTTGTGGCAACTTGTTTAGGTAAAATTCATATAAGCTCTGCATTACTTCAACCTTAGCATTGTCAGGTCTGGCTCCCATTGACGAGACCTCAATAAAGGTCGAAACCGGTATGGGTAGTGACCATTGCCTTTAATGCATAGCATCATACATCTCCGCAAGGGGATGTGCTTTACATTAAGGGAAAAATACTAAGGAAAGTGATCAGAGCTTAATCCACCTTTACCACGAGTTTTTTTTTTAGAAAAAAGGGGAAGCATCTCATTAAAAACATTCTGAAAAATTATGGAGACAACTACCATGTTATAGAGTAAAAACTTTAATATAAACCAAAACCAACACGACGTTTCCACCTTCATATATCAAGGTCATCATCTGGAGCATACACAATATATACAGAGAAACAAGCTACACTACAATCTACATGGTTTGCTAAAGTTACTGACCAACCGTTACTACAAATTATTGGTCTGACTTCTAGTGAGAAAAAAAAAAACTTTACTACATCAAAGGTATAGTCCTATTATTATTATTTTTTTTTCCACCAGAGGCCAGGTCAATAATTGTAGTAACGGTTGGTCAGTAACTTTAGCAAACCATATAGATTGTAGCGTAGCTTGTTTCTCTGTATATACATTGTGTATGCTCCAGATGATGACCTTGATATGAAGGTCGAAACGTCAAGTGTTATTTTGGTTTATATTAAACTAAAGTTTTTACTCTAAAATACGGTAGTTGTCTCCATAATTTTTCAAAATGTATTCTGATCACCGTGTAAGCATGAAAGAAAGGAATCTCATTAAAAATTTCAAACCATTGCCTTAACCTATTAAGATAATTTTTAGTGGTCAGCAAACTTTAATACCATGCTCATACAAGTATTACAAAGATATGATGACAGAGAAATGGCTTAGCTACAGCTCATTAATCATATTCCTCCAGTACCAGAAACAGTTTTCAGGTTAAAGTAAAATATCATGAAAGAAAAATTATTTCAAAATACTGAAAATGTTGAAATAACTGACAAAAATATCTTTAAACTGCTCCAATGCTACAAGTGATCAGTGTAATCAATAATAATATTAAATCATCTTTATGGTTTAATGGAATGAATCAAATATTTGATAGAAAATAGACTACTACTGACAAATACTTTTATATTTGCTTATAAGGACTGTAAAGCAAGATTTACACACCCACCCCGATAAAAAGGAAGAAATCTACGCCAAAAATTTCAAAGTAACTAACTCCTGCTTTCAAAAAAGGAGAAAAAATTCTCTGCCATAATTAAAATTTCTTACCATTGAGAAGGACCCCTCTCCAATTAACTTGCCAAATATAAAATCTTTTGGTGTCTTCTTCAGTGGCAGCTGCATTGTTTCTTGTTTCTCTGTTTCTCCATTAGACCTCGTAGCAAGTTTACTTGTTTCACGTTTGGAATCATTTAATGGACTAGTAGACTTTATGATGGGATCGCTCACACAAGGTGCAACTGACTAAATTAAAGAAGAAAATAAAGGAAGCAATCAAGACAAATAAAATGCATCCTTCACCTGATTAAAGAAATAATTCTATGCTAAGAATAAAAGATGAATTGTATCAAAAACTAATAGTTATATTATTAATGAAAAATTTATATGCTGTCATGGAGTTGAGTTATACTTAGTAAGTTTCATTCCAAGCTAGCTGGTTTCAAAAAAGTTAAAACTGTTAAGTGGAATACTTAAATTTTCTAATTTAAATATTTTGGTAGGGATATTTAATATTTTAGAGTTAAATTTCTTCATAGGTCTATGGAAGAAATTCCAATTACTGCACTAAGTTATCATCTGAAATGTTAGCTCCAGTATCATCATCATCATCACTGCTCATTGGTGTCTGATGCCTCTTCCAAATATCTTTGTCCAGTGCACAGTGTCTGTACACCCATTCCACACCAGTCCTTTATATCGTCTATCCATTCTCTGTATGGTCTATATTGTCCTTATATATTAGCCATTTCAGATCCATACAGCACACCGCTAAAGATGCATGTTTCCAGCACTCTTAGTTTTGTTTACAGGCTGATCCCTTTACTTTTCCAGATGTTATCCATGGCCTTCAGATTTGTTCTTCCCTTTGCAATCCTGATCTTTATTTCTTTTTTACAGTCCAAATCATGTGTCGTTTTACTTCCCAAATATGTGAATTGTTCTACATTTTCTATATCAATTCCATCCACTTGTATCTTTTGTTTCATGCTATTCTCACCAGGGCTGCACATATACTTTTGGAGGCCCAACATCATTATGAGTCCTCAAAATTAAGCATTTTTTGAGTTTATTGAAAATAAACATCAACATTTCCATAATAACTCATTTTAATAACACAATACAACATTGGTATACATATACTGTATTTGCATTTTTAAAAAAGTATAAAAATAAATCAGTTCAAATTTAGATTAAAAAAAATTAATAACTAAGTTTTTTTTTTCTGGCTTTGGTTTTAGCAAATATATCTATAATATCATCATAATTAATCGAGTCCATTACATCTGATTCAATGCATAGTAACGACAGGTCACTTGTTTCATTTTGGTGCAAGTTGCTACTTAAATAATTTTTTATTGGTTTCAACATTGAAAATGAGCATCGTCAAAAATATTTTTAAAATTGTTTCTACGTTCGGAAAAGTAGACTTTAACCCATCGTTTATAAATGTGTACATATTTTTAATTGAAGAATTTTCTTCCTTTATCATTATTAAAAATTTCTTAACTTCATCAGTAAATTTTTCTGGATCAATATCAGTCCCATAAATTTGTAAGTTTCACCTGATTAAAGAAATCAGGTGAAACACACAATACTAGTCTTGATCTATATCTTTCTTCAAAAAAAAAATATCAAACATATCTAATATGACGAAATAGCTTTTTGTTCTTTCATTAATTTCCAAAATTAGCTTATTGCAAATGACATTAAAAGTGTTCACAGCGGAATTTTCTTTCCCATGTAATATAATCTCATTGTTAGATTGTAAAACTTCGTCACTCATTTTTTTTCATTTTTTAACTCTTTCCTTTTCATCTTTAAATTTTGTCTCATCTGTTAATAAATTCGCTTCTTCATTTACAGCAGAAAAACTATTTCTTTATATCTAAAATAAAACCAACTAAAGACTGTAACAAATTATTAGCTAAAAACAAATCCATATCGACAACTTGTAGAGATTTACTACTTTTGGTAAATCTCTTGTAGAGATTTATCATGTATTCGTTGTAAATTTTGTCCCACACAACTGTTAAAATTGCTGTTTCTGGTTTGTCAAAATGTTCAGGCAATGATGAGCTCTCTAATTTACAAATAGGTTTTTCATGAGGAAAAATGGACAGTTCAAGTAATGCATCTTTAATTTGTTTATGTCCATGTTTCAAAGCCAATATAGTGTCAGCTCTTGCGGACCACCTCGTTTCACTTAGTCTTTTAACTGTTAAAGATTTTTTCCCTAAATGTTTAAGGAGTATACCCCATCTTCTTGTTGAAGATGAAAAGTAATTATATACATTTTGAATAAAACAAAAATATTGCACTGCTTCTGGACAAGATTCCGCGCCATAGTTGCCAATTAAATTTAAAGAATGATTAGAGTACGGTTCATAATGTGCAGAGGGACTGGTTTTTCAGCTAGCTTGTGAACCTCTTTATAGATACCTTTCATATTGACAGTGTTATCATAGCTTTGCCCTCTGACATTTTTATATCCAAAGATAATTCTTCTAATTTTTTTAACACTACCTCTTCTAAATATAAGGAATTATGTTATGTAATACTGATGAACCCGATAAATGTTTCTCTAATGTCAGAATTTGTGGCAACATACCTAAATATCATAGCTAGTTGGTCATTATGGGCAATGTCTGGAGTTGAATAGAGTATTATTGCAAAATGAGCAGCTTCCTTAATTTCTGATATTAATATTTCTCTTGTTTTTTTAGCTGTTAATGCTATGAATTCATTACAAGTGTGGTAAGAAAGATAATTTGATCTGCCAGAACCACAGTTGGCATACGTTTTCATGTGATGTTTTAAAAAATCATAAAATTCACTTAAATAATGTAAACATGATAAATAATTTCCACAAGAATCAGAAAAAATATCATTTGCATTTCCTCTAAATGCTAGCCCTAGTTTACTCAGTAACTTAATAGTAGCTATTATTCTTTTTAAAATCTCTCTCTCCAATAATTTTCTTCAGATTGTATTTGTTTCATCAATTCAGAATCAGTTCGACTCTATACAGAACTTGATTTTCTTTTGAAATATGTGCACATCGCTCGTATATGCTCGTGATCACATAAGGTTCGTGTTATATTTCCCCAGTCATTAAAACCCTTCATTAAGTTATTATTTGACTTAGAAAACAATTTACAAACAAAGCAATAAATTGTTTTGCTGGTTTCTGAAATAAATTAGCCACTCTCATTTCTCCTTTGTTCCATTCGCCTTTTTACAGTAAAAATGTGATTCATTTACATTTCTGACATATATTCTATTGCGTTCTGTGTATTCTTTTTTTAAATTTTCAATTTTACCAACATTCTGAGGCATATTTATTAAAATATGCTCGATAAACTGTTCATTAATAGTAAGTGTCCACACTGCTGTATCGGTAGGATAAGAGATAGCTTGCTTGCTGGTAAGTACAGACTCCGATTGAAAATTTTCTTCAGAACCCTTTTGATTTGTTTCATTTACCTCTTTCTCTCCTTCTATGTTTTCCACATCATTTTGATGTTCTCCATTTTCACTTTCATCTCCTCCTGATAACGATAGTAATGTTTCGTTTTCATTCCGAGAAGTATGAAGTACAATTTCAGTTCTAGAAATTCTTCATTTTCAGAACACAAGAAAGATAAAATTGCCCCCTTTTGACTATTTAGCTGTTTTTTTCATTTTCTCTGAGGCGTTTTCTTTTACTAGCTCTGGATTCAAATTTTTTTGGCATTATGTGTATTAATCTATCAAAAGCGAAATAAATATTTATTAAATCCAAAATAAACATATAAATAAAATAAACAATTATGTTAAAAGCTAAAAAAATAGAAAAATAGAAACAGTAGTATCTTGGTTTTGTTAAAATAAACGAGTAACAGTAAAATAAAAATAATAAATTAATTGAAAAATATATTCTAACCAACTGCGCCAACTACTTTAAACATATAATTCGGTATATACAATTGTATACAGTATACTGTTTTACAAATACTAGCCAAATAACAGGTTAATTACCGTTAACTAAACTATCGGTTTAATTACCGTTATTTGGATTTTCCTTTACTGTTCTACGATATTTGACCCTTTTTGGTGCACAATTTATTTACTGTCTCTCTCCTCAAAAATAAAAGAGTTTCACATGTATACAATAAATATTAATATTAAAAAAATCTTGTTAATATTAAACCAGCAACGTTGTAAGTTATTTTATATAAATAAATGACTAACTTATATCAATAGATTATAAATAATTATGTAACTTCTACGATGCTTTGTATTTAATATTAAATTTTCTAAATAGTTTAAAATCTTTTAGTGTAATTCTAAATATATATATTATTTACACTTTTAAATATTCCATGAATCATAATTCATTTAAAGAAAGATGTAATTAAAATCTTTCATGAAAGATTTCAATTGCAGTGTTGATTGTTGATTTTGTTTGACAAGCATCATAGTTGCTACAAAAATTCTGAATACAGAAAAAATATTAAAATGTATGGTAATAATTTAGTATAGTGATAAAAGTTTTTTTGTTTTTTTTTTTAAAGAATTTAAATACAATTAAATTAACCTTGCTAATCAAGGTAAAAATAGGAACTTCATCAACTGTAAAGTTCAGATATTCTCACTAAAAATAAAAAGTTTGAATTTACGGTAATAAAAATTGTAGCAAAACTCATATTTTTTTTATGGAATAAAAAAAATTGATGGAATACAGGAGTTCCTGTTGGTTTCATATTCTAAGAAAGAACAATGTATTTCAAATGGAAGAGGGAGGCCTCATAAATTTTTCAACGGCCTCTAGTTTTTATATTATGAATTTAATATTTAAAAATAAGTATTTTATTTTGCAACTATAACTATGCTGTTTTTTTATTGTTCTTTGTGAGGAATAAGGTTTTAAAATGTGGCCCCCAGCTGCGCCTAATGGTAAATGCGGCCCTGCTTTTCACCAAATACCATTGCTTTTGATTTTTCTAAGTTCATAACAAGTCCAAATCTCTTTCCTTCCTAATTTAACAGTTTCAATGTTTTTTGCCTTCATTACTCTATATTTTTCTAGTGTGGGATAATGAGGAAAATAAACAGTGTCAGACAGTGGTGGACTATAAAAATTTTAACAGGGGGCTCGCATCGTCGAGCAAAAAAAACCGTACTTCGCACAAAAACTTTTATTAATACAGCTTGTGTGGAAAGGCTTATGTGTTCGTCGCACATGTTGATTGGATTTTAGCAGTATAGATGCGAACACAGATTGATAAGAAAATAATTATGTATTGACTTAATTGCTAATATTTAGCTTGTACTGTATCCAGCATCTTCAGAGCACACAAACAAAGTTTGTTACAGTAGCGAGACAACCGCAATCCGGTGTAACAGTGGGACTAGTATGAGTAATTGTAGTGTACAACACAAAGACTAAAGTCCTAATTAGGCATCATCTAAGTTGGAAGGGAAAAAAAGAGGGAGAAAAAACAGGTATTAATTTGGTCTTAAGATGACTGTCTCCCAAATCTTTGGTAGATTTATACAGCCATACTTGTTGAAGTTTGGAGTATGGTTCAAGGCTTCTGTTGATTCCAGGGACAACCTCTCTGACTTGTAAAAGCTTCTATGTAGCACTTTTGTTTTTTTCCAATTGATCCTGTGTGCAAGGGTATTCAAAGTATGGTCTGCCAGACCAGACTTGCTATAGTGAAAGTGCCAGATATATTTTTTGTGTTCACTCAGGTGGATGTCCATACTCCAAAGTTCTTCCTGTATGTCCATAGTAGGCTCGATGCCATGAACAGGGCAGTTCATAAACTCCTGCATGTGATAAAGGAGAGAATCTGTCCTTAGGAGAACAGATGAGAGTTGCCAATTTCACATAAGATTTAGATATGGTACATAGTTGGTATTTGTTAAGCACTCTAGATATCTTTTCAGATGTGCCTTTAATGTATGGGATGGTTATAGTTTTGTTGTAGTCTTCTGTAGTAGACAGTGGGAGGGGGATTTTTGGGGGAGCATTTAGTATTTTATCTATCTTATGGGGATTATAGCCATTGGTTAGGAAGATGTTACGTAGGTGAGAAAGTTCAGCAGTGAGAGCAATGTCATTGGAACAAATTGCTCCAGCTCTATGGGTTAGTGTTTTTAAGATAGCATATTGTTGAGAAGTGCGATTGTTTGTGTAAATATCTCCCTGTATGTGTGGGGAGATATTTACACAAACAATCACACCATCACCCCGAAAATGATAAGGAACCTTCTGGAAGATGTGTGATTAGTGTGTCCAGGAAGTGCAGACAGTCATTGACTTCTAGTTCCATTGTAAAGTGGATTTTTTGGGTGCTGGCTATTTAGATGCACTAAAAATGTATTCAATGTGTCTGGGCCATGTGGCCAAATAGCAAACACATCATCAACATAGTGTAGCCAGATACTAGGTTTGAGAGTGGCTGTATTGATAGCTAGCTTTTCCAGATGTTCTATATAGAAGTTGGCTGAGAGGGGGGGGGGGGGGAATCCCATAACTTTCCAATCTAATTGTTTGTATATTTTCCCTTTATATGTAAAATATAAAGCTTCAGGGGGCTCACTTTAGCGAGTACGGGTGTGGCAAACCCGAGGTACCTGATGCTGGACCATGCCTTACTTCATGTAATATACATCTGTTATATTATCTGTAGACTGGTGCCTCCTCTTCCTCCCTTGCTTCTTTCTTTCTTCTCTTCTTGCTCCTTCTCCCGAATGCTATTAGAGTATTCGAGGGGAATCTTTCCTATTTTGCTGTGTCATTTCATCTTGTGCTAACAGGACATTATCAAACACTGTAACATGATCAGGCCATCAAAAAATGTTCATACCGCATCATCCATCGCGTGGGTTACCAAGGGATGCGTTCGGGTTTTAGGCAGAGGGACCCATTCGAAAAATATGTTACAGTCTCCCTTAGACACCATTCCTCAGCACTCTGCTAGAGGAAACTCCATCAATGGGCCCACTACCCATTTGGGGAGGTGTTTAGGGACAATGCAAAGAAATGGTTCTGCAAAAGGATGGAAATGGCAACAACAACAGACTATGGCTTTAGGCAACTGGAACATCTTCTCTCTGACAGGGAAGGAGATGGAACTGGTCAAGGAAGCCAAGTGCTACGGGCTAGACTTAGTCAGGCTTTCTTCGACCAAGAGGAGAGGCTCTAGAACTGTCGACCTGGATAAGGGGTGGAAGCTCTACTACTCTGGTGTGAGCCTGACAATGTCTGCTCAGGCAGGTGTGGGAACACTCACAAGCCCCCAGCTGCCACTGTTGCTGAGTGGATCCCATTGGGGGACGGGTATGTGTGTTAAGGCTTCAAACGAAAAACCATGATTTGGCTGTGGTGCAAGCCTATGCACCTAATCTGGAGTCAGAATACTCTGCCTTCCTAGAGGAAGTGGATGATGCTTTTGACAGGGTGGCAGACATGGAATCAGTCCTGCTAATGGGTGACTTCAATGCACATGTTGGAACAGATGACCAGATATGGAGGATGTGGTTGGGAGGAACGGCACCCCTGACCTTAACGCGAATGGGTTGAAATTATTGGACTTCTGCTTGTCCATAATGAATACCTTCTTCCAGCACCGAGAAGTCCATAAGTATACCTGGTACAGGGATATAATAGAACAAAGGTTTTTGATTGACTTCTTTATAGTCTCAGCAGACCTATTTTCCCTAGTGTTGGACGTGAGATGTGAGAAGAGGGACAAAACTGTCAACCACCTTGTATGCACTCTACGGCTTCAGAAACCAGATGCTACCATAAACGCTGGTAGGCCTAAGCAGCTATACCGTGTGAAATGGGAGGCACTGGAAAATGAGGCTGTGAGGAAGAATTTTGCAGATGACATTTCCTCCAGGTTCAAAGAGATTCCCAAGCATACTCCAGATGTTGAGGAGGAGTGGAAGCTGTTCAGAACAGCTGTCACTGCCCCTGCACTCTCATGTTGTGGCAGAAAGCGGCTCGGCGAGGCAACGGGCAGTGAGAAAAGGACACCTTGGTGGAACTAAGTAGTCCAAAAAAGGAGTTCTACCTAACATGGCTTAGGGTCAAGTCACCTGAGATGCGTTTGTGGTATGAGGGAGACAACAGAAGAGGTCCATTTAGCAATAAAATCGCTAAAATCGTGGCGATGATGAAATTCAGCCAGAAATGCTAAAAGCCTTAAATCTAGATGTGTTCTCTGGCTGACTCGAGTGTGTCAGGCTGCTTGGATATCTGGGCAAGCATCAAAGCAATGGCAGACAGGCATAATACTACCAGTTTTCAAGAAGGGAGACCAGAAGGATTGCAGTAACTATCGTGGCATCTCTCTGCTCAGCCTACCTGGGAAAGTGTATGCTAAGTGCTTGGAAAGACGGTGCAGGAGCATAGTTGAGTCAAAGTTCCAGGAAGAACAATGTCGCTTTCGTCCTGGTAGAAGCACAACTGACCAAATCTTCATTTTAAGGCAAGTCTTTGAGAAAGCTTGGGAATATGCAAAGAATGTCAACACATGTTTTGTGGACTTGGAGAAGGCATATGACCGGGTTTCTCAGGATAAAGTCACTATCGAGATGATGAGACGATTTTACATGAAAAAAAAAAATAACTCACTGTCTGGTGCACATCATTACAAGAAGACATCAACAAACTAGCTGAAGAATGCAACATCAACCCTAAGAATATCGTCAGGTGACATTGTATCGGGCCTATAAATAAAAGGAAGAACGGAACGAACTTTCTGCACCTAGTAAAAGTGACTTGCAACACGCCGACAAGCACATCAAAAATAATAACAGCAATCAACAACAAGTTCGAAGACACCTGTCCCCAATCACACATACGTGCACAACCAGACTTATCATTTGCATAAAGGGAACAAAGACGTCAAAATAGTGACAACAGTTGGACCATTGACTACAGACAAGATAAACTGGTGAAAAAACCAAGTGATGCCACTAGCAGCCACCATGGAGACCAGCAGGCAGGCACTGCATAGGAAATGTGTAAAGACCCTTGTGGTCCAAGATATGACTCACAAACCCTACACATCCACTTCACCAACATCCATGGCCTAAACTCCAACATGAATAGTGTCCACTACCACCTACAGTCTACCAAACCCCACCTACTCTTCTGGCAGAAACTCAAATCTCACCTCCCCCCAGCACCACTTATCTCAACCTTCCAAACTACTCACTCTTTGTCCCCCAACCATTCCAGACACCCAACATACAATGTCCCCTATATCCTTTTGCCAGGAGAGATCAGAAAAATACTGTCCAAATTAGACACAAAAAAGTCTCCTGGCTCTGATGGCATTCCCCCAATTGTTCTGAAAGTTTGTGCTTCAGAACTGACTCCTATCCTATGTCACTTATATACAGTGATGAGCTATGGAAATTTTAACAAAGAGCTCGCATCGGCGAGCAAAAAAAAAAAAAAGCCTAACTTAGCCCTTATATTGTGACTTTGTAGAGCTTCAGTAGATGGTGTTGATTCGTAGTAGAGGTACAGTTGTAGGTGTCCTCTCGCGTCGGAGATGTGAGGAGCTGAAGAATCTTCCTCAGCCATAGCCAAGTTAGCCGGTCTTGGGCACGGGCAGTAGGGTTTTTTCTGCCAGTTTATCTGGGGTTTTTCCTCCTGCAAGCAGGTAAACCGGCCCCGTAAACACACAGGGATACAGCCAAGAATACCTTGAGGCATAAGAGTGACCATCCTATCCTCATATTTCGGTTACGAAATCCAAGCATGCTTGGAAGGTTGTGGGTCTAAAAGGACTGTTAAAAAACCATTGGGATTGGGATAGATATGATAATTCCTGTAGGATATCAATCATTAATGATTGATATCCTACAGGAATCTTTTAAAAATTCAAAATTGAGAAGTCGGTTTAAAAAACCCTTATATTTATCGTTCGATACAAAATGCTTGCATACAGCTGGGTAATTTCTTCACAAAGCAAGAGCCGTTCATGAACTGTAAGCTGCCCATCATAGTCCAAACACGGGCGATCTTTAAAATTTCGATACGCAATCGTATTTAATTCTCGTCGATTTTTTGGTGATTGATGATAAAAAGCATATATTTATCCATAAATATTTCAAAATAATTTATTTCTCTAATGTTTTGTTATCGAATCATCTAATGCTAATTGTAAATGATGAGCACAATGCCAAATCACAACGTTGGGAAATTTTTATAATCTTGATTGCAACACCTGATTTGTTTTCTAACATTATACTAGTTACATCAAAACAAAATGCAATGAAATGATTTTTTATATAGTTATCAGAAAATCCATATGAATTTAAAGTAGCAATTATAGTAGCATGTATACATTCCACGGTGGTATTTTCTAGTTCTACAAGATTATTAAACAAGAAGAACAAGGGACTCGCATATTTGAGAAAAATTTAACAAAAAGCTTGCACGAGCCCCTTATAGCTCACCACTGCCTATATATACTCTCTTACTCCACTGGAATCTATCTCACAAACTGGAAATTGGCCTATATTCAGCCCATTCCCAAGAAGGGTGACAAGTCACTGCTCCAATTACTGCCCTATCTCGCTTACCTCGGTCCTGTCAAAAGTAATGGAAAAAATCATCAATTCCCAACTCCTACACTATCTTGAAGACACTCACCAAATAAATGACTGCCAGTATGGATTCTGCCACAGCAGATCTACTCACATGTCACTCATCTCTGGACAAATGCTATGGAGAGGTTTGGCGAATCTCAAGTGGTTGCACTAGATATCTCCAAAGCCTTTGACCGGGTCTGGCACAAAGGCCTACTGGGCAAACTACCATCATTCGGTCTGACCCAGGACTTCTGTAGTTGGATTGCCACCTTTCTGTCTAGACACACACTGTGTGTGATGGTGGACTGCTCCCTATCCTATCACCATGTATGGTCTCTGCAGTATGTATATTCTACAAATATTTCCATGGGAAATGCTCATCTGAAATCACATCAATAATTCCTCCGCTCAGTACTAAGCTCATTGGAACACGTGCAGCTGCTGCACAACATCCCTCACCTAGAAACAAACAGAACAAGTTTCTTTTCTTCTTTCTTTATCCCTGCAACTGCTGCACTGTGGAACAGTCTCCCACCTGCTGTGTTTCCCAAGAATACAATTTAAAGTCATTCAAATCAAATGTAAACAAATTCCTCCTTTCCCAACCCACTACCCATACACGGTACTAATGTACTATAGGGTGACCAACCAACCTCCAGTGTATGGGCTCAACATAAAAAAAAAAAAAAAAATAGCAAGCATCACAAGAAAAGATAAGAAACATTACACAACTTCCCTACATCAACACACAGTTTCATCAAAATCAACTAATAACCATTAAGAAGTTTCAAAACTGAAATCACCAGCTTTTTTTTTTTTTTGTAAAAAAAAAAAAAAAAGCACTTCTTCATTCACTGAAATAAAATGTGCGATACAACATCCTTAGCTTTTGCACATCTTATAAAGGTCAGCGAGACAGTTCACAGAGAAAAGAGCATGCAACTAAAATTTAAGAAACAATTAATACAAAATAACGAATCTCACGACATTATCTGCATATAAACAGTGCATATCACAAGAAAAACTTCTGTACTGGTGCATTCTGAGATGCAGATTGGTTTGAATGAAATTATGGAGAATAACTAAGTCCACAAGACCAGTATATCATGTCTATTGATCCCTCTATCCTCTGTTTTGTATAAGGAAAATGCATGACATCTCCATATGAAACTGACTCATCTACTCCCAAAGAAAAGATCTTCAAACATTCTTTTGAATGAAGAGCAAGTTTTGTTTTTTAAATGCACTATAGTGACACTTCAAGATACACATATTATTATTAACACGGAGTCAGAAACTCATCGTGGGAGGCACACAATGCTCATCCAACTGTGCTTTAAACTGATTCAATGTGTCTCATTCACAACACACTCATTCAATGCATTCCACTCACCAATCACACTTTATGCAAAGAACCTGTTCCTCACTCCTCTGCTCACACCCTCCTTATATAGTTTCCACCGATTGCCTCTTGTTCTACCCCCCTCCCCATTCTATGAAAAATCTCTTCCATGTCCACCTAATAACAACCCATAACTAGCTTATATGTCTTAATTATATTACCCCCCCCCTCTTACCCCATTCATGAGGCTTTGCAACTTACATTCTCTCAATCTGTCCTCGTACTCCACATTCCACTGACTACCTTTGTGAATCTTCTCTGGACTCTTTCCAACATATCGTAGTCACCATGTAAACCCAGCAACCAAATCTGTGCACAATATAATCCATATGAGGCATGATCTAAGCCTTATACAATGGCATCATAATTTCTCTATTTCTGCATGTCAGGGTCCTCTGCATCATTGCCATTATCCAATGTGATGTCTTCACAACTTGTGAAATGTGGCCTCTGAATTTCAGGTCGTTGTCCACCACCACTCCTAGATTTCTAATCTCCTCTACTTCCTTTAAAGTTTCCCAACCAAGTGTATACTTCACATTCCATCATTGCCTACAAAATCTCAAAACCTTACACTTTGCAACACTGAACTGACAGTTCTACTTACCTGCTCATTCATGCAATCCATTCAAGTCCTCTTGTAAGGCCATAACATCCACTTGACTGCATTGCTCTCCCAAGTTTTGCATCATTTGCAAACAGCTGCATATCACTAGTTAAACGCATCCCAATATCATTAACATACGATTGAACAACAATGGTCCCAAAACTGTCCCCTGCAGTACACCACTAGTGACCTTTCTCTTTCAAGGATACTGCACCCCCATATACAACTTTCTGATACCTATCCGACCAGTCACTGATCCCACTCAGAAGTCTGTTATCCAATCCCATCTGTTTCAATTTATTTACCAACTTGTTGTGTGGCAGTCTATCAAAAGCTTTTGCAAAATTGAAGTATGCCACTGTATATGCATCTCCCCTGTCCAAGGTATTTGTCACCTTTTTATAGTACATTAGAAAGTCAGTGAAACATGATCTCCATTTAACAAACCTATACTGATAATGACAGAGAATAGTGTTGTTATCAACCCATTTCTGTATCCTACTTCTCACCAATCTTTCCAGTAACTTCACCACAACTCCAGATACACAAATTGGCCTATAATTTGAAGCTACAGCCTTATCGCCACCTTTATGCAGTGGAACAATTTTACCTTCTTACCAATCCCTTGGAACCTGTGCTGTTGTAAGACTTATTAAACAGGCATGCCAATTCTCTGGAACATTCCCTTATGATGCGTGGTGATATGTCATTAAATCTTATCGCCTTACTGATATGCATCATAAAAACTGAGAAACTCATGTAAACAAAAAACTAACATAAAAAAACAGTTCATTCACCCTGGCTTTTGGCAAAGTGATCTATAAAAATTATGTAAAACCTAGCCATGAAATGCTGTAGAGCTATTATACATGAGTATCATGGAAGTTTTTCAAGTGATATTTATAAAAAAATTTTCAAGAAATTTCAGGCATTTAATAAGCAGGATAGTAGTTTCATACCAGACTATGAAATTCATCTAATATTGAAAAACATTCACAAACATTTAAGACTGCAGTCGGATTCAAATCCATAGCCTTTTGGTTAGAAAGTAAATGCACTATCCACTCAGACAACCAGGCCAGCAGAATTGAGACAGTTTTACACAGTACTCACTGAAAGCTATAAATGACATAATTAGTCAATTTATGTACCCCCCCCAAAAAAAATAAATAAATAAAATAATAATTAAATTAAATTAATAAATTTAATATTATTAAAAATATTATTTTTAGGTTATACAAGGTGGCTCATACATCATAGAACATTCTGCAGAAAGAGCCAGAAGGTATTTGTGAGGTGGCTCATAAGTAATAAAAAAAAAAAATCTGGTGAGATGAAAAACTTATGCAGTTGCTTCACAAAGATGGGCCCTTTCTACCAGCATATTCCATAACTTCTGGGCCACCCTATAGTTAGTTCAAAATACTGATGCTAGAAGTTCCTTCAAGTAGTTAGTAACAGGTGCAATAGAGTTAGAGAAAGCTGCAAATTGGTGGTAACTGATAAGAGCGTGGATATTCGTGAGTTATATGGAATAATAAATGCTTTCTATTATTCCTATATATATATAAAATGTATGCAGTAATTTGGAAAAAAGGATGATGATGGTGATCACCCAAAACAACAGAGAAAATTTCAAATGCAGAGAAATGTCTTTTCTATTTCTTATAAAACTATAATAAACATCTTAAACATAATAGACCTAAGCCATTAACAATGCTTAATTAACAAAAGAAAACTTAATTCCATCATCCACTGACTCAATGAACAACAGAAACATTGAGATTATTAGAATCACATTTAAAAATATCTCAATCACCTCAGTTTATAAACCACCAGAAGAAGCTTTCTCCTTCCCTTACATCCTCCTCAATAATAATACATGCATGACTAATGTTGCATTAGGTGACTTTAACAGCCATAGTATTAACTGGGATTACACAAAGTCCAACGAAGATAGAGAACTTGTTGAAAAATGGGCTGAAAACCTTTCTCTAAACCTGATACACAATCCAAAACTCCCTGCATCTTTCAAAAGTGGCAGATGGAAGCGAGGCTATAACCTTGACCTCATATTTGTTAGCTCAAAAAATCCAACATTTGTGTTAAAAATGTTTTAAATCCCATTCCACATACTCAACACAGACCTATAATGCTTCAATTCAACCCAGCCATTATGCCTAACACAATCCCTTACACACAATGACTGAATTTCAAAAAAGCTAATTGGAAGGTTTCATGGAAGTTCTTACCACTTCATAGAACCAGTCCCTCCAAACTTTCAAGAGTATCCCGAATTCATAAAAATACTGAGGAAAATCTCCACCAAATACATCCCCCCAGGATGCTGCACAAACTACATTCCAGTGACATACAAGCCCAGTATGCTAATTACTTACAACTTTACAACACCAACCCCATCTCAGAGGAGACTATCCAAGTAGGAGAAAAATTATGCTCCAAGATGGCAGAGGAAAGGTGTTCCTCATGGAAGAAAGAAATAGAAGCACTCGATATGACCCATAGCAGCAGAAAGGCATGGAACTTTATCAACAGAATTAGGAAGGATTTCACTAAACCATATGAGCATCCACAGGTAACAGCTAATCAAATTGCTCACCAGCTGCTGCTGAATGGAAAATTCCATAAAAAGCACCCAAAAAAATAAGATACTTAGAACCCCAAGTGAGGAACAAAATATGATTAACTCAGATTTCGCCATCACTGAACTCAATCAATGCTGCCATAAACCTATTAAAACCTAGAAAATCTACAGGCCTTGATGATATCTGTAATGAACAAATTAAACATTTTGGCTCCAGGACTAAAGAGCGGTTATTAAAACTATACAACACTTGCTTCAGAACCCTAAGTATACTGTTATAAAGAGGGATTATTTATTAATTAATTATTATCAATCCTCATTTGTTATATTTTCTCTATAACGATTATTTCTATTTCCGAGTGTTTTTATATATGCACAAGGGTTCAATTCCAATTGGCGCAATGACTTTTAACTGTTTATTTCAGAATCCGAAAAATCGGATTCTGAAAGACTGACTCAAGGCCAAATACAAAATATGCACATTTAACAAAACAAAAACAATATATACACTTCAAATAAAATTACACAACTAACTACAAACTTAACAAGGACTTTTAAAATAAACTTACACTTTAGAAATCACTCATTCTCTGACTCAATCTATTACTGGTTTGTTTAACATATACTTAATCATGTCTGCTAGACTAAACACCTTGTTTACATAATAACAAAATGTTCATAGTCAGTTTCTTTATTAAGGCCTTTTTTCAAAGATATAAGATTCTCTTCTTCTTTTCCATAGGATCCTTTCTCATCACCCTTATGTAGCACACATTATTCCTCCTGACTCTGAAGTATAGATATTCTGAATTCACCGAAGTATAAGTACTCTTACCTCATGCAGTTCAATTTTGTTAAATTTTGTACCAGCAAAAAAGGGTTTCTTCTACTGCTTTATCTAAGTTGCTAAATTCTGTCTCCTTTTCCAGCAGAAATAACAGATAGATCAAACGTCCTTAAGACAGATGAAATTTTCCAATCAGCATTTCCTCAAACATTCCTATAGAACATCAATTGCAATATTTTCTTTTATTTACTAATACTTATTTACAGTCTTAACTCCTCCACTTTAAAGGCTCACAGTTCTAAGATTCCTTTTTTGGAATCTTCTATTAACATTCTTCTGACTGTCACATACAACTAAATAAACTTCGCAAGGACAAAATTCTTCAGTCTGCGTTCTTAAACTTCCATTAGTTGTATCTTGTTTTTCTTCCATTCCTTTGATACCGAACGCTCTCGTTGTTTCCGTTACCTCGATACTGAATGCTCCCTCTGTCAGCTGTCAATCACTCATCCAATTCCTCGGAGAACATGCGCACTCCATGAAAGTAGCAAGCAAGAAATTAGGTATAATAGCTGACGTGTCGTCTCCGTTAGTGTTACGCGAATGTCTTTACAAACCACAGCACTTAATAATTTTAAACCACAATAAAATTTCTGAAATTAACACAACTATCCAAATCCAGTAAGTATATAAATTTTTTTAAATGCTTCACATTTCATTTTGACAAAATAACATCAATAACGGACAAATCGCAAATGCCAACAATATGTATTATGCAACCAAAACTAATAATATATCAACATAAACAATTTCTAAAAATATTCATAATTTTAAATTATGAATGTTTTTACAATACCAACTATCTGGAGGCATGCTAAAGTGGTGGCCTTTCTGAAACCAGGGAAAACTCCAACCGAAGCAAAAAATTACAGAACATATTGTTTCATAGCCGAATAAGAAACTCAAAGAGTTTCATGCTGAATATAGTAAATATATAAAGTTCAGCGAGTCAAAGCATAAGCAAACACCTGGATAGTGTTATTACAAATGACCCTTTAGGGAGTGCAACACTGAGGCAACTCATGGTAGGGGTGGGGTAAGCTCCGATCACTATTTTTGATATTTCCCCATAATGTGAAACCCAGCTCCTAGGAGCTGTATTACTGTTCTACATTATGAGTGAGAGAAGGTCCCTACCCAGACCGGTTTCAACCTTTATTGAGGTCTCATCAGTGAGTAGGTAGACCTAGAAATACCAAGTTTGTAGCAAACAGAACTTACATATACCCTACTATGAGAATTGCCAAGAAGGTGTCCTAATAAATTATTAATTATATGAAGAGCCAAAGGCTTCAATTCACTATAACTATCCAGGTATTTGCTTACGCTTGGACTCGCCGAACTTTATATATTTACTATATTCGGCATGAAACTCTTTGAGTTTCTTATTCGGCTATGAAACAATATGGGATGTAATATCCCTTAACTTAAATAAGTTTATGTTGCCGAATTGAAGCCTTTGGCTCTTCATATAATTAATAATTACAGACCTATATCACTACTCAGCAACTTCTTCAAACTCTATGAACGATTAATTTTGAATAGGCTACAACCCCTAATTGAACCCCATCTCATTGCTGAGCAGGCTGGTTTTAGACCAGGCAAATCCAGTACATCACAAATTCTCAACCTCACTCAATATATAGAAAATGGTTATGAGCAAAAACTAGTCACAGGAGCAGTCTTTGTAGACCTAACTGCAGCATATGATACCATAAACCATCTCACACTCAGATAAAATATACAGGATAACTAGAGATTATCGCCTTGTTTTCCTGATGCAATCACTCTTGGAAAACAGATTGTTCTTTGTGGACCCGAGGGGGTAGGAAGAGCCGTTGGCATCCCCAAAAAAATGGCCTCCCCCAGGGAAGTGTGTTATCACCATTACTTTTCAACATTTATGTCAATGATCTCCCCATCTTTCCAGGAGCTAGAAATTTTATCTATGCTGATGACCTTGTCATAGCTACTCAATCAAAAAATTTCAAGTGTATTGAACCTACTTTATCACTTGCCTTAAATAGTCTAACCACATATTATAGCAGCAATCAATTAAAACCAAAGTCTAACCACATATTATAGCAGCAATCAATTAAAACCAAACCCCTTGAAAACCCAGACTGGCCTTTTCTACCTTAACAATAAGGAAGCCAATAAGAAGCTACAGATTTCTTGGGAAGGCTCTAATTAAGAACATTCCTGGAACCCAATCAACCTTGGTGTGACTCTCGATCGCACCCTTTCATATAAAAGACACACAGAAAAAACTAAGGCAAAAGTGAATGCAAGAAACAACATACTAAGAAAGCTTACCTCCTCCAAATGGGGTGCAGACTGAGTTCTTCTGCCTTGACCCTTAGCTATTCTTCTGCTGAATATGCCTGCCCTGTATGGTCCAGATCCTGCTATGCTGAAAAACTTGACTCAGCATTGAATGAAAGCTGCTGTTTAATTACACGATGCCTGAAACCAACACCACTAAAAGACCTATATACTTTGGCTGGTATTGCACCCCTTTCAATTCGAAGATTTGCATTCTCAGCTGACGAAAGTAGCAGACAAATGAATGATGAATGCCACCCACTATTCGGCCAGACCACAGTACCCCCAAAGACTAAGATCCCGACATAACTTCCCAGCAACTGTTGAACCACCTAAAAACCCTCCAGAGACAAGACTTCAACAATGGCTTGCACTATACCATGAGAGTAATACTGGTATTCCAACAGCCAAATATCTTCCACATGGTGCCCACTTGGACTGGAATACTTGGAAAAGTCTCAACAGACTTTGAACAACAAGACACTGCAAACAAAACCTCATCAAATGGGGTTACCTCACTGGACCAGATAACTGTGAGTGTGGGACAACCTAGTCCATGGAACACCTTCTTTCTTGTCCCCCTTCTTCAATCACCCTGCACAAAAGAGGACCTTATATCCTGCAGAGAAAGAGGAGTTGATTGCACAAGATGCTGGAGGAACATCTGACCATATTTATTGTATATAACTTATGCATAGTTTCTTTCGCTTCATATTTTACTTATCATTCCCTGTATAATTCACCTACCAAATTTAAGCTATTCTCATTTGTAATGTATCCTAATTTGTTGTAAATAATGTTGTACCACTTACTTACTACTGTACCACTTGTGTTTGGATATGAAATAAATTAACAATGCTAAAGCAAAAATTAATTCTTGCTTAAGATTTCATACAACTTTTGATAATAGCACTGAAAATTTCTTTGTTAGAATCGCTTAATTTTATCATATTTTCTGATTACTAGAATTGTGCTATATTTTTGATACTTTCAAAATGCATGTATTCAGAATAGAATATTAACAGATTTCCTTCTCTCTTGATCCCTGAGATATACGCCACTAATGTGTTATAGATTTTTGCAATCTTTTGTATGCTGGAACATGAATGAACGAATGCACACATACTAAACAAAAAAACTGGGGGATCTTCCCAAAGCAGATATACCTGAGTTTGTTTTTTGCTGTTAGCAGTTACCAAATTTTTCTCTTGACATTTAGCAATTATACATTTCTGTTCTATTACTCTTGATTTCATCAGTAATCATCTTCTTCCTTCATCTTCCTTCATTCAGTAATATTTCTTTTCCTTATTTTTCATTAGCATTCATCAAATATGTTCTCTCTCTCTCCATTTATTACACTGAGCCAGTTGATTTCCTGCTAGGATCTCTCAATGGTTTATACACACACACATACAGTCCGTCCTCAACTTACGATATGGACATCATACTAACACGTTATCTGAATGCCACCTCACTCCTACGACCCATGGGCCAGGGTGTTGTTGCTGTCTTCAAGGCATATTATTTAAGAAACACTGTTGCTCGGGCTACTGTTGTTACCGAGGGTGAGAAAATCTTCAGACTTTTGGAAGGAACAGTACATTTTTTGGGAAAACAATAGGTGCCAGTATGCATTCTTTGCTATTAGGAAAAGTTGTATAATAAAATTAGTTTAATCCTTTATCCAAGTGTGAGCAAACAAAGTTTGCGCCTGAAAGTATCTTCAGGACTGGGGTAAGGTGGTACAACACCAGGGCAACTCATTGCAAAGGTGGAGCAAGCTACCAACACTCCTATCTTAGTATCTCCTATAATGCAAAACACATCTCCTTGCAGATATGTCTAATGTTATGCATTAAGGGAAGGGCCACTACCCAGACTAGTTTCGACCTTTATTGAGGTCTCTTCAGTGGGAGCCAGGCCCAAGTGGAGATACCAGCCAGAAGCATTTGCAAGGTCATCTCTACCTATAGGAGTTGCCAAATGGTGTGCCACCCTTTTTTAATAAATTACTCTGGATTTAGAGAAAGATGTTGAAAGTTTATTTTTTCACTTGGTTAGAGTATATTAAAATTAGTTTAATCCTTTATCCAAGTGTGAGCAAACAAAGTTTGCGCCTGAAAGTAATTCAATAGGAAAAGTTGATAATATCACATCTGTATGTCATGTGTCATTGTTAATAAAAGTGTCGGTATGCAGTACTGTTTGCATACTGTCCTAAAAAAAAGCACCAAGAAAGAATATAATATCATACAGATAAAGCATGAAATAAGGTTATTACAGCAGAGTGTATGAATGGTGTTTGGAAGAAGGTACTGAAAATATAGAGTCATATTCACAGGATTTGATAGACAAAGCCTTAGAGATTTGTCAGATAGTGCTGCTAGCTAAAGAGCAGGATTTAGAAATTGACAATAAAGATGGAGGCTTTGTTAGAAACAGTAGAAGAAAAGCTCTTGAATGAAGACCTTACAGAGTTAGAAGCAAATAAAGCTGCAGAAGAAGAAGGGGGGGGGAACAAAAAGAGGAAGCCAAATCCCCAAAGAAGTAGTTCACCATGTAAGGGGTTGTTATATGATCAATGCTGGAGAGGTTCTACAGAAAATAGTGGCAGATCAGGGGAGAACCAAAGGTCATCCTGGAAACTGTATAAAGGGGTGTGAGAAGCAGGTTTTTTCCATTCAGAGTTGTGAATGACTGGAATGCCTTGACTGAGAGTGTGGTGTCTACAGAGAATTTGAGTGAGTTTAAAGCACAGTATGATGAGCTGTGTGTATGATAAAAGGACCTCCCAGATGAGTCTTTAACTCCATGGGGTCTTGGGTAATAATATTAATAATTATATTTATTTTATATTATAATTTATATGTTATTTTCCTATTACAAAAAAAGAGCAAACTTCATTAAAAAATACGACAAAACATACATTTCAGCATTCATGTATGTTGATCGTTAACATATAACTTATGGTTCATATATTGATTTTCGCATTACAATAGGTTCATTGAAATGAAACCTTCCCACAAGTCAAGGACTGACTGTGTATTTACTATTATTTTTTAATGTGAATCTCACCCGCAAAATGTTGTAAACCTATTGTAAGTTATTAGTGTGAATGGGTTAAGGTTAGATATTTGATTACCTACTCGAGAGAGACCACACGATATTTTTTTTTTCCAAGCTACTTCAGGCCTCCAAATAAACAGAGTAATGGCAATAGTATAATATCTAAAGACAATCACAAACACCTGTGTCTAGAGTGGGATCCAAATTCAACAACCAGTTGGTAGGATAGTAACAGTGATACCCACTTGGCCAAGTAGGCCTGTTGTAAAAAATGCAAGAAAGCACATATAACATCTATCATGATTGGATCATCTGATACTGTGATCAAATACAAAACTTTTATTCTGTCTATAACATGTTACCTAAGGCATTTGTCCCTCAAGAATTCCAGTTCATTTACCCTATTGCTGAATGCTCCTTCCTCTACCCAATTTATACTGCTTAGGTTGAAGTGCCCCATAATGATCACTCATTTTGTACTTTCCAAACTAATTTTCCCTGTCTACCTCATGTCGCATACTCACAAAGCCATCAGTACTATTTCCCTCCCAGTTATCTACTTTCAGAGGTCACACCCCACCACCTTGTTTACCTTTTCTATCCTGCTGAAATATGCTATACCCTTAATTTCTATTTGTCACGATAGAAATTGTGGATTTTGCCTTGTGTTTTTAGGGTTGTCCTCTGTCAAAAATCCCCTTTATCCCTATTATTCCTAAGATAATGAAAACAATATAAATAAAGATACTGCCCTCTATATATGGTATTAATCTTACCACATCTGCCCTACTGCTTATTGATCACTGTTTTTTACAAAAACAGAGAGAGAGAGAGTTCAGAGACAAGTAATGAAGATTATATCTGATATATGGAATGTTATATTATCAAATAGGTCTGATTATGGGAATGCAAGATGTAGGTGGTAAATATGTGATGACATGTGAGAGTTATAATGGTCATATAAATTAGCAAGGGGAGATATAATAAGGACTCAACAAATTATGCAAAAACCTACTCGCCATGGAAAAAATGTGCTTGTCCTAAGAGTTCCATAAAGTGATTAGTGGTGCTGTATCTATGCTTTCTTAAAGAAAAAAAAGTATTACATTTTGTTCAGTCTGGAACTACTGGCCAGCTAACAAAATCTATTCACCATGGTTAGTGTATTTGTTGAACCCTGGATATAAAGGATATATTTTTTATCACGACTAGAAAAAGAAAGAGAGAGGAGAAAGTGTGACACTTAGTATGATACTACCTGCCTGATTAGTGGATATTTGAAGTGGTTAAAAGGAGTTCTATTTGGTCTCTAGAGCAGGATTTGACGAGATTGTCTAATCCTTAGCCTATGATACTAATATATGACAGTTTTACATTTTATGCATGTGACGTACAGAATAAATAGGTAAATGCATATAGTGTGGTGTCGAATGCTGAACAAATACTAACTTCAATGATATTTATCTCAGAATGGAGATAAGAAATGTAATCTTAGTCATTAAGGATGCGATTGCGATGAAAGGATTTTAGGTCATTTAGTACTGATTTTTTGTATAAGAAAAAAATTATCATACAAAGATTTTATAAAATGACAAGTCATCCAACCTATATTCAGCAATGTGTTCTCTCAATTCTCAGATTTTGATTATTATTCATTCGAAGCGTATAGCCAAATTAATATCTTCCTCAAATAATTGGACTTTAAAGCATATATTATAAACGAAACTATACGCAACACTGAAAATTCATTACGTGTATTTTACTGAACTTATTAGAATTGATCGCAAATAGTTTTTCTTACGAGTATCAGTTTAAATGAAACACACACTCACATATATATATATACATATATATACATACATGTGTATATATGTGTGTGTATATATGTTATACCAACATTTCTATACTTACTACTTCCCCTTTTACCACATTCATAATGGCATAATTTCGGTATATTAAAAAACATTAATAATTCCTATTATAACACAACACGCAGCCATCGCGAAAACCTTAAAGTAATCTCGTTCTCATCGTTAAACTGGTTAAAGGTTAAAAATGACGCAGTAAGTTTAATTTTTATTGTAAAAATTCCATACGATTTTTAGTGTTAAATTACTGTTTTAAAATGTAGAAAATTGTTAAATACGTATACTTTCAGTGACGGTATAATTCCGCCTATCATGATGGCAATGTTTAATTAACAAAAAGAATATTATTGTTAAAGCAATCATTTTTCATTAGACTAATTATCGAATATCAAGTAAGATAGTGTAGATTATTTTAATAATCTAGTAGATATTTCAGTTATTTGGTTGGATTTCTTCTGTGTGGTTTTTGTGCTTCGGTTTAGTGGTTGCAGCTCACCACGTAACCATAAATTGAAGATAAAATCTCCACGTGTAAGCATTGAATTATAAATTATTGAAAATGTATGGAGTGAAACCTATTTATGACCGAAGTCGACAGATTGAAGTACCAACGTGTATGTATAGTATGGAATGGATTTATGCAGACAACGGTGATTTAAAAGTAAGTATTCATTTCTAATTTTCGATAAATAAATTAAATAAAAATATTTTAGATGTAAGTGTAATTAATTAATTATATCAAAACTAGTGAAAACTAACTTCCTTAGGTAGAGTAATAATTAATCAAGGCGATGTGGAGAACTTGCAGGGCGATTTAAATAGGCTGTCAGTATGGGCAAAAGTTAATGGGTGTCAGTGTAATGTCGAGAAATGTAAAGTTATGCACTTTGGGATAAATAGATTACAATCTGTGTTTCACATTGGTGGCGCTGTACTCCAAAAAAATAGATGCAGCTAGAGATTTATGGGTGGTAGACAGAGATTTAAACTTTTGAGAACGTGTTGCTAAGGTAGCCCATAAGATTACTTGGCAATGGAAGAACACATTAACAAGTAGAGATAATGAAGTTGTCATCCCTTTTTATAAGGCCTTAATATGCCCACATCCGATTTACAGTGCTCAAGTCTGGGTTTCTTCGGAAATGAGGAAGTGGTGGAGAGGATTCAGAGGCGAGTGGGCTGTTCCACTAGATAGATTGAAAGTGTGTGTGCAATCCACACACCTTCAGTCTGTCCCTATGAGGATAGATATGAGGGGTTATGATAGAAACATTTAAGTTGCTTAAAGGATATTATAGGATAGATGGAGGGGAATTGTTTCAGCATTTGGCTAGAGGGACCAGAACAAGGAGTCATCCCTGGAGGTTGAATAAAGGTGTGGTGAGTAAGAGTGTGAGGACTAGATTTTTTGCTTGGGGAGTGGTAGATGAGTGGAATGAGTTGTCAGATTCATTTGTGAGTGCGTTTTCTGTTAATGGGTTCAAGGAGAGGTATGATAGATTGGGTCTCCTGCGATGAGTCTTCAGACTCCATGGAGGTGCCTGTATTATAATAATAATTGTTTGCTTACCCCTCCCATCAGATAAAAGTATTGCAGCCTTGTTTTTTAAATAGCTCGATGAAACTTTTTACTGTTTGGTGGCACAGTACTCCAAAAAAATAGATGCAGCTAGAGATTTATGGTAGACAGAGATTTAAACTTTTGAGGACGTGTTGCTAAGGTAGCCCATAAGATTACTTGGCAATGGAAGAACACATTTCAATTCTACTATTTTATTATACAAGAAAAAAACTTATTCTTCACTGTATATCTACTAATTTTGCTCCATGGCACCATTGTTAAATGAAAGTAACTCATTATAAACAGTTATTATTATTATAAGGGTGTCTCCATAGAGTTATACTCATAGCAGAAGACCCTACATTGACACACTAACCATTTTCCATGCAATACCTATCATTTTATTAATATGATGTTATATATCAAATAAATCGCATATCTCTACTTATCATATAATGCACACTTGCCACATCATCTGTTCTATTCTAGCACATTGAAGTCATTCTCCACATGCCATGAGAAAATTCTAATCCCTCATGCCTTGGTAACTACAAGTTGATTCTAACTTTCAGGAATGACTCGTCATTATTTTACTGCTTACCATGTGCTTAAAAAGCCTTTCCATTACTATAAAATCCTTTTATTAACTTGAATATCCCAGTATATCATTGTGTTTGTCTCTGTCCTGACCATATGACTACTATTCACTTATTCTTACTATGGTTATTCTACAGGTTTTCATTGCTGTTTTATTTCTTTAGATGCACACCAAATACCATACACTAGATGTAAACATGTTGGAGGCTTATAAAGAGGAGAAACAGTTTTCAAATTCCTAACAGTCAGTTCTTTTAAGAACATTGTAAACTTTAAGTTTTGCAATACATGACTATCACTTCAACATTAAGCATGCATACTCCCAGATTCCTGGCCTTGTCAGTTGAAACAATGTGCTTCCAGTTTAGCATGAACGGAATATTGCAGTTTATATATATACTAATGCCAAAAGTATTCAGAATAAAGATGAGGAGTTGGGGACATCAGTTATCCCAACTTGGCCAAAAGTTATAGGCAATAGTGAGACTTAGTTGATTGAGGATGATATGGTCAAGGAATAGAATGCAAAGGATATAGTATCTGTAGAGAGGACAGAAGGAACAGGATGTGGGGGTTCTAATGATAGGAGAATAATTAAAGCCAAAAAGAGCACAAGTACATCAAGAGGACAGGGATACAGAGAACAGTTCATTTGAGGCCATATGTTGTGAGATAGAGGCCAACAAATGAAATATATAATTGGTTGCATTATAAGGATACTTGTACTTTAATTTTTTTTACAATTCACTCAAGAAAAGGATGAATAATATTTATTAAAAGCCATATATTTTGATATGAAAATTACAGAACATCATCATCAGTGACAATAGGGAATAGAATATATCGTAGAACTAGGACAATGGACTAATTTAAAACAATGAGAACTGCTTGATGTTATACATAAAACAGTTCAAAGCAAAAAAAAAAAAAAAAAACTGAAGAAACTTAGTATTATTAGCTATTTAAAAATAATAATAATAAAAAAAAAAAATTTAATTATGTGTGATTAGAATAACACTTTCCCATACTTTTGAAAGTGAGAGGCAGTTGTTTTAATTCAAGTTCAAGCAATGGAATAAAACTTTAGTGCTTTCTTTAAATAAGCTTTCAAACTTATGGTGACACCAACATGATATTCTATGGCATGAACATGCTTACGCCAATGGAGTAAGCATATTCAGGCCATAGAATATCATGGTGGGTATCTACTCCATGCAAGGGTAGATTTGTCAGGTTTCATTTGATGATGTAAGACTGGGATTCTTGCACATTCTTTTCTCTGTTGAATATTCAGTTTGCCTGAAATAAGATAGGTGATAAAGGAGGTGACTCAGGAAGAACCAGAGTGGAGCATTTATCTTTAGGTGATGGGAACCATATTGGTGACAGTTTGTTGAATGGAATAAAGATCACAGCTAGACTATATTTATTAAGAATTCTAGAGATTGGTTCTGAGACACCAGAAATGTATGGAATAAGAATTCAAAATCTAATTCTGTTCAGAGTGGGATAGGGGTTCTTGTAATGTTTCCTTATTATTTAAGCTAGGGTTATAGCAATCAAAAATGTGTTGTATGGTCTATTTTGAAAAGCCATTGAGATTTACATATTGTTTGTTTAAAAGTGCTCTTGATGTAGTTGTTACAGTGTAGAACACATGGGGGGGGGGTGAAAAGTTCTGATAAACACCTAGAACAAAAATTATATTAAAGCAACTGATATAACCACAAGAAAGAACATATCTTAAAACCCTTTAATCCCTATGTTTCATCAAATTGTAATAATTTGTTCTTTTTCTTTCAGGATATATAAGAAGACATATCAGAGGTTTTGAAGAAATTTGAAGACACAGAGGTGCAAGCCATCATCAAGTTTTTTATGCTTCAATAAAAGTCTGCAACTGAGATTCACTAAACTCTGTGTGATACATTAAGGAACCGTGTCCCAGCATATCCAAAAGTTGCTAGATGGGTGGTGAAGTTTAAAACTGGGCATCCTGAGACAACAGATGCTCACAGGTGTCCAGAAAACTCTCCACAGCGATATCACCTGAAAACATAGATGCAGTGCATGCCATGATCCCAGTATTCCTCTGTCATCGAAGATTATGGCATGCCAATGCAGTGGTTCATTGTAGAGTCTTTGCGATGTTTGCAAAGACTGTGGATATCCTGGGAACAAGATGGGGTTATTATCTACTAACATCTGGATATGCAGAAGCTCTCAGCAAAATAAGCCTCCAAATGTTTGAAAGCCAACCAAAACAGAAAATGCTTGCTGTCATCTCAAGGGTTTTGGGGTCATTTTGAGAAATCAAGTGCAAATTTTTTGGCTCGTATTGTGACTGTTGCTGAAACATGGCTTCATCACTATGACCCAGAGACCATACATCATTCAATGGAGTGGATATACAAAGGTTCTCCATGGCCAAAGATGTTCCGAACTCAGAAGTCAGTAGACAAGGCCTTGCCATTGTCCTTTGGGATATGGATGGTGTAATCCTTATTTACAGCAGCAGTTTATTCAACAGCTCTGAAGTAACTGAAAGAGGTGCTGAAGGAAAAGCACTGCGAGAAACTGAGCAGCGGCATGTTGCTTAGGCAGGACAATGCACTTGCTCCCACTGCTCATGAAACCCAACAGACAATGCAGAATTTGGACTTTCAATGTCTGCCTCACTGACACTGTTTCCCAGACCTGGTCCCATCTGACTATTTCTCATTCCGAAATTTAAAGAAACACTTGAAAGGAACAAATTTACCCCAGATGAAATCATAGCTGCAGATGAGGACTGGTTTGCACAAAAAAGGCAAAGACTTTTTTCTCAGAGGATTGCAAATGATGCAGCAGCATTGTAACAAGTATAACACTTCATTGGGAATGTTTAGAATAATGTATAAGTTACAAAGTTATACCTCAATTCCTTCATGGTGATTATCATACGTTTTCAGCACACCATCGTATAGTGTGAGCACTATGTAATTAAGTTTTGATAATTCCAGTCTTCCACAAGGATAATGAGCCAATTGCTGTTGAATCTAGATGAAAGTAGGTTTTTTGACAAACTAATGTCATTAGTTTAACTGAGAACTGGTGGTGGAGCAGGATAATTTTTCTTTTTCTATTTCCATTACATTCTTCTCTGTTTAGCCTTTATTGATCATATTTAAATTACCGTCTTCACTAAATGTTGTGCCTAAATAGCCGAAATATTTTACTTGTTCTGTAAGTTCATCATTCACGATAAAGTTGTGGTTTTCAATGTTTCTGCCTATTTTCATTGTGTTTTGTCTTTTTATTGCTGATTTTATTATTATTATTAAGAGAGACCTCCAGGGAGTTAGAGACTCATCGAAGGAGGCCACATAATACACACACACACCAGTTATCATACTTACCCTATTGCTGAATGCTCCTTCCTCTACCCAATTTATACTGCTTTGGTTGAAGTGCCCCATAATGATCACTCGTTTTGTACTTTCCAAACTAATTTTCCCTGTCTATCTCATGTCGCATACTCACAAAGCCATCAGTACTATTTCCCTCCCAGTTATCTACTTTCAGAGGTCACACCCCACCACCTTGTTAGATTCCACCTCACGCCAGATGGCTTCAAACTCACTTCCACATGAAACACTATTTGCGGTAGTAGTACTACGATCATAGGTGTCAACTCTAACTGGATTCAATTCATCTGATATCATTAGCAGCACGCCCCTCCTCTCTATCCTTCCTAAAAATAGTGCACACTTAAATTTGATACCAGGTAGTATGTCTAATTCTGATAGCCAGGTCTCACTAATGCCTTCAATGTGAGGTCCTGACATATTGACTAAGGCAACAAACTCTACCCCTTTGTTTCTTATACTCCTAGCATTCATGTACAGACATAATAATCTACCTTCATGTTCTTTTGTATACTCTTGTCTGCATGATACAGTTGGACAACTTGCAGATCTGTATTCTTCTCTAATGCCTTATACATGTAGCTATCTTTGCACACATTTGATGGGTCTGAAGCAGACAAACACAAGTTGAAATCATTATCATCTTGTCAACATTTCCATGACAAAGCCCATTCCTATCATTAACACAGTTATATAACATTGTCACTCTTATGTGCACATTCTCACCATTCCTCCCTTTATAATTTAGTTTCCCTGACTCTCTATATTAGGTCTCATACAAGTTATTAGTTTTTCTAGACTCCAGATACCATATGAAGAAGGGGCATCATATTCTAAAATAGCAGGTAATGAAGTTTTTTTCCTTCTTAAGTAGCATTGGTATGAATGCTAATTAAGAAGAAAGATCAAATAAAAAAAAATATCGAATAGACACAGCATCTTATAACTTTTTTATATAAAATGCTGTTTCTGTTCAAAAATAATTGTTAAACAGAAGCTCTATAATGGATAATATGGACCTTCTTTTAATGATATATATTGAAGACTGCAGTAAGAAAAAAAAAATTCCATTAAGTCGGATGATAATTCAATCTAAAGCAATGGGTGAACTCAAAGTCAAAATCGTTCTCTCCTCGTCATTTCCAGGACAAAGCCCATTCCCGTCATTAACACAGTTATATAACATCGTCGCTCTTACACTTGCACCATTCCTCCCTTTATAATTTAATTTCCCTGACTCTGTGTTAGTTCTCATATCAGTTATTAGTTTTTCTAGACTCCTGATACCAAATTCATTCAGGTGTAGGCTGTCCCGCTTGTACAAAACCAATCTTCCCTCAAACTCATTCCATACATCCAAAAACTTGCATCCATTCCCTCTACATAGCCCTTCTTCATAATTCATACCAAATTTATTACAACAGTTAGTCAATTTAATCAGGTGATCTTGCAGACTTGTGCTTGATTTACTCAGAAGTATAATGTCATCAGCATAAAGTAAGGAGATAAGATTTAACATCACTAATTTTGATATTAGATAAAACTGCCCTACCACCCAAGGTGAATTAAATAGTGAGACCAAATTGCACTTCTTATCCATGTTACAGAATCAGAATCGTATCCAGATTTAGCTGGATGTCTATAGACTTCATGCCCGGTGGGGCTGGGGGTTTAATACTACTTTCCTTCATAATGTAAACCATGTAGATAATACTATTGGAGATAATGTACACCCTTCACACACAAGGCTGTAGAGTCAGTATATAAAACCTTCGACTGGGATTTCAACTCCTCCATTAATAGTACCTTTGACCCCAACTCCTTTATTTATATATTGATATAGAAAATGAATAATAAATACTCTTATTTATTTCCTTTATCGATTGAAAGCACTCAACATAATAGGCATTTCATCATCCCCAAAGTGAATCATCAGGCTGTTTTTAGAACTGTAACTTGTTTAAATTCGCTCTTCTGATGTGCCTCGGTGTACTTTATGCCCAATGTCTGAGTTAATATTTTATAGTTTTCATCAACAAATCTAACAATAGCAAAATAAATGATTCTGTGACATGTGCATGCATCCATTTTAATAAAGACAAAATGTCCTTCAAATGTTTTCAAAGTTCTTCTTTCTTGCATTTGGCCTCCTCAATTATTAGCGTTCCTATACTTTCTCTTTACAAAGAAATTCCAAGATTTCTAGACATTTCTCAATTTATGCCAAAAAAAGGCTGGTTGTGAAAAAAAGAGTAGAGGTACACTATTCTTCATTGCCATTTCAATGATGTGGTTTTTATACTTTTCTGATGTAATAATTACAGTAACTTTGGCTGATTTAAAGAATCTTAGTAGTAGTGTTTGGCCTCCAGTAAATTTCTAATCTTTCTTTAGCCTTGAAGTAGAGGGAATGTTTTTATTGATGTCTTTCTCATTCACAGCTTCTAACACTTTAGGATGAAAATGCTGCGTCTTTATAAATTTGCTCTTGTAGGTGTACTTTTATCAGAACCACAAAAACTACTAATTTTTCCATCATATTCTTTTTCACAATCATCTTGTATAATACATTCTCACACATATTCCCCATCTGTTGTTACTGTAAAGTGTTCAAAAACAGTAGACTTTGTTGACACTTTTTATGCCATTGTGGATTTTTTTTTCATGGGGTATATAAATTATCATAAAATATGTTTTAATTTGAAATGAACTTGAAATTAAAATATATCCTGAAAATATAAACTGAAGAAAGCCTGCGTAACTCAATCAGTATTGATAAAACCCTTTGGTTGGAAAGACTTGGGTTCAATTCCTGTCAGTGATATGAGGAACTTTGTCTAGTCTCTTTCTACTAAAGGTGAATTATCCAGTCTCATATAGATTTAAGAGGGGGGTTTTCACCTGGATATAATAAATTAAGTTTAATCCTTTATCCAAGTGTAAGCAAACAAAGTTGGCACCTGAAGTATCTTCAAGACTGACGCAACTTGTGGTAAAAGTGGACCAAGCTCTCATCACTTGTCTTAGTATCTCCCATAATGCAAATTATAGTATCTCCTATAATGCTATGCATTAAGGGAAGAGCCACTACCCAGACCGGTTTCAACCTTTATTGAGGTCTCATCAACAGCAGCCAGACCCAGAGGTGGTGATACTAAAGTGGAAGTAATGGAGAAGTCATATTTACCTATACGAGTTGGAAAAATGTACCTCACCTTATTATTAAATTACTCTGGATTTAGAGAAAGATGTTGGAAGTTTTTTTCACTTGCTTAGACCATAATAAATTTAGTTTAATCCTTTATTCAGGTGTAAGCAAACAAAGTTTATGACTTCTCCATTACTTCCACCTTAGTATCACCATCTCTTGGTCTGGCTCCCACTGACGAGACCTCAATAAAGGTCGAAACCAGTCTGGGTAGTGGCCCTTCCCTTAATGCATAGCATTATACATGTCCGCAAGAGATGTGCTTTGCATTATAGGAGATACTAAGACAAATGATGAGAGCTTGGTCCACCTTTACCACGAGTTGCCTCAGTCCTGAAGATACTTCAGGCACAAACTTTGTTTGCTTAACAACTTGGATAAAGGATTAAACTAAATTTATTATAGTCTAACCAAATGGAAATAAACTTCCAACATTTCACTCGGATAAGCAGCTTTCAGAGGTGAACTATAGACTCAAATATACAAACATCATTGAAGAAAAAAATGAAAGAGTTTGAAAATAAGAACCAAACCTTAGAGATTCAGTAGCAAATCCTGAAGAAAACAGAGGCTAACTCACATTAATGAAAAAGTCCATATAAGGAGGAATTGGTGGCGCAGATTTCAGCCTTGCCAAAAATTACTGTGATCACTGAGACGTGGTTGACAAAAGAGGATATAATAACAGGATTAGAAGTCGCTGGGTAGAGCATTTATGCAGAATTGGGAGGGAAAGCGTGGTGGTGGAGTACTACTTATGATAAGTGATGATGTATGTCCTCTAAGAGTGGAGACTTTGGAAGGCAGTGGTGCTAATGATTTTGAAAGCATATGGTGTGAGGTAGAGGTGGGCAAGACAGGATATTTAGTGGGGTGTTGCTACAGACCCGGGAGCACAGAGGGTGGGGACCAGGAAATGTTTACACAGTTGAGTTTGTCAAGTGCAAGAAGTATGATTGTTATGGGAGATTTTAACTACAGTAATATAAATTGGGGAGAGGAAGATGCATGTAGCAATAAGTGTTGGATCCTAATTCTTCTCAATCTATACTTTGGATCTGACATTTAGTTATGACGATGTTCTTAACCTAAAAAATAGTTGCTAGTTGATTTCTAATACAAATATAGAGAAAATTTATATTTATAGACTGCGCCACTATATCTGGATTAGTTCAAGAATTGAAGATAAATCAACCCTCAACTATTACTCCTTAAAATATATACTGGCCGAGTATATTTAACTTACTTAATTCACCCGCTTTGGTTCGAATATTTTATGAATGGTGCAGTAAAAGAGATTCGGGCAAAATACAACTTTTGATTAACAAAAACAAACATTTAATTTAGAATCACAAATTATACACATAAGTTCAAAATCACTAATTAAGATATTACAAATGCTTTAGCTCTTCTGATAATACAGTCATACAAACTCAGGCATTGGTCAGTTATCTGAAATACAGTCTTCACACAGTTCACTTAACACTTAATAAAGCTTAATGTCATAAAATTCCTTAGTGATCATTCACATTAACATCTCATAGTTTTTTTAAGTTTTAGATACAATTTATTGTTGGCAGTACTTTTTCACAAGCTTACACTTTTAAATCTACGCTTCAGCTAACCTCCGCAACAGTTCTGTTAGTATAGGGATATTCTAGGAAGAAACACACTCATATCTCTGCATAGGAATATTAATGGTTGGAATATTCTTACCGACAATATTCCTTCTTCATATACTTATGTGCAAACACTTTTTGTAACTGTATACACTTTAATCAATTAACGGCACTCATTTAAAAAAAAATCTTCTTAGAAATAACTGGATTAATTAACGTTCACAATACACACAATCAAACGTTCTTGCATAGATCAAACCGCTTGCACTACATTTGACATCACTTAACTAATTCAGTGTTCTACTAACAACTCTCATACTAAGGTAACACACAATAATTCCTTAACTTGAAGTTTAATATGCACAGTTGCCTACTCCTTCAACATCAATTTAATCCTTTAGGCACCATAATTCTTAACACCGCTATCATTAAACTCAACTTTGTTGCCTCTAATTATTCTCTAGTTACTTCGTGCTATGCTTCAAGTTTCCGTGTGTCCTTGAAAGGTCGGCCCTGAAATTAAATCTCAACTCAAGTATTTCTAGTCTATTTAGTAGTCACTCAGCTGTCTTCCGTAGCTATAATTGTTATTCTACAACTTATTAGCTAACCGCCTCTCGACTAGTAGAATTTATTTAGCTGCTCGAGTGACTTGCCGACTCGCTATTATCGCACTGCGATTCCCGAATGCTCCAATTCCAACCTAATGCCAATCTCTCTCTAACAAATCTCTTAATTTCAGCGTTCATCGCTTTTTATATCCATTCTTCCCGCCTAAATTGTTCTCGTGATTTCTTTAACTAAAACTCTTTTCAATAAGCTTTCTCCTCACGTGGTGTTCCAAAAACGTGCTCGCCTACTTACATACGTTTCCATGACAACAAAACAAAATATAATAAAATTGAGCTATTGCATAACATTAAACTTCTACAAACAGGAATAAATACAGAATATTTACATTTCAAATAATGTGCAGTTAAATTATCAAATACAAGTTCTTATAATATTAACATAGTAATAATTAAAATAGCTTAATAATATTTAATACAGTCGTATCACTATTAATACATATATCTTTGATTAAATAATTAGATATTAGACAAAATTAAGGTAGTTATATGAATATTAAACTGTAAAATAAGTTATTTACATTAAATAATATTTACAAGTCTAGCCTTTGTGATGGAAAATCATGTTGGATTCTGAACCAAATAATAATTACTCTAATCTCTACATAATCAGAATCCAACAAAGGGAATGGAATTTCTAGAATTCTTGAGGGACAAATGTCTTAGGCAACATGTAATAGAGGGAACAAGAGTTTTGGATTTCGTTATAGCATCAGAAGAGTTGATAATAACTGAGATGACTTCTCTCCCACCAGTTGGAGAGAGTGACCATATGGTTTTGACTTGGAAAATGAATAGACATACAGGAGTATCAAAGAGACGGGAACGTATGTGGAATTATAAGGCAGGTGATTATAATGGTCTAAGATGTCAACTCGGGGAAGTTTCATGGAGGGAGGAATTGGAAAGCCAGGATATCATTAGTGCATGGGAAATTATGAAAGAATATTTGTTAGCAGCAATGGTAAGTTCTATACCACGAGTGAACAAGAGGACACAATTTCGAGTAAAGTGGATGACAAACAATATTAAACAGGAATTGCATGCAAAAAAGAGGCTATGGAAGAGGTATAAAGAGACAGGTGAAGAGGCTGCATGAAGAGTATAAGACATAGGCCAGAAGAGTGACTAGTATGGTAAGGAAGACGAAACTGGAATATGAGAGGAGGTTGGCCCTAAGATCCAAACAAAATCCTAGGAAATTTTTTAGATATGTGGCCAGTAGGAGGAGAAATGACTGTGGAAGAATGATATTGTTGGATAAAAATGGGAATAGAGTGACTTGCGTAGAGAACATAGTGGAATTGTTCAATGAACACTTTATTGGAGTATTTCATCCTGGAGGAGTCAGTTTTAATGCTAGAGGGATTGGGCAGGTTCGAGGTTTAGAGGTACAGGAGGAGAGTGTGTTTCAAATACTGAGTACTCTGGATGTCTAAAGCTGTGGGACTGGATGGTATTTCACCACGAGTTTTGAGAGAATGTGCTAGGGAACTGACAGTGCCTTTGACCTGGCTTTTCAATGAAAGTCTGGCTGCAGGAAAGGTGCCCATGGAATGAAAGGAAGGTAAGATAGTGCCATTGCATAAGGGCGGTAGCTGACTGGAAGTGTCTAATTATAGGCCAGTTTGTGTGTCATCAGTAGTTAGTAAGATCTTGGAGAAAGTAGTGAAGTACCGTACACAGCATTGGGCAGATGAGGGTAATGTTATCTGTGAGTCAACCTGGATTTGTGAAGGGGTGCCCTTGTTTTAGCAATATGCTAGCCTTTTATGATAAATTACAAGAGCATTAGATGAGGGGAAAAGCATATACTGCCATTTTCTTAGACTTAATAAAGGCATTTGACACGGTGCCACATCATAAGCTGATATTTAAGTTGCAGCACATGGGTCTAGATGTCAACTGGATTCAGGATTGGCTGTCTGATAGGTATCAGAGAGTTGTGTATGGTGGGGCAGTTTCAAGGAAGCAGAGGGTTATAAGTGGGGTCCCACAGGTCTCAGTACTGGGACCTATATTGTTTAACCTTTATATCAATGACATTGTCAGTGGATTGCAAGGGGATATTCAGTTGTTTGCGGATGGTGCAAAGCTGGGAAGGATTATTAGTAATAGTGCAGATGCGGCAGCCCTGCAAGAGGATTTGAATAAGCTAGATAGATGAGCAACTGAAAGGAGGTGTCAGTTTAATGCAGCAAAATGTAAGGTCTTGAGGTTTGTGAAATAGCGATGGGACACTGAATACTCTATGGGAGGAGTTATATTGGAGGAAGTAGGGGAGACAAGAGATCTGTGGTTGATGATTGATAGAAACCTGAAATTTAGGGGACATATTGCAAAGGTGGTGAAGGTAACACGGAGGATTGCTATAATAATGAGAAGGATGCTGACTTGCAGAGATGAAACAGTTATTATTCCGTTGCATAAGACCCTGATCAGACCACACTTGGACTATTGTTCTCAGATTTGGTACGCAGGAAAGGGGATAAATTAACTGTGGAAAGGGTACAAAGATGGTTTCAGGAATGTACAGTGATAGTTATGAGGAGCAGCTGAGGGGAAATGGACTGCAGAGTTTGGTGGATAGAAGAAGGAGAGGTGATATGATTGACACTTTTAAACTGTTGAGAGGTGGTTACAGGGTTAACACTGGGGACTTCTTTCGCTTGGTTGAACAGCAGGAAGGAGTGATGACAAGAGGCCATCCCTGGAAGTTATGAAAAGAAACTGTGAGCAAGAGGGTGAGGACTGGTTTCTTTGCATGGAAAGTGGTTGAACCAAGGAATGCATTGCCTGAAGGAGTGGTGAGAATGAGAATGGTCAATGAGTTTAAGGAGTGGTATGATAGACTTTGTATTTCTTAGGAAGGACCTCCCACGATGAGTCTTTTGACTCTATGGAGGCCTGAATAATAATAATAAGGATTCCTCTCTTCACGACGAGAATCGAACCTAGGTCTTTTCCATTTGAAGGGTTTAATGTTCTGCTCTTCTTCCGGTTGTGCTACTCTACGGAGGCACTATAGGGGGGTGATTATGAAGAGCTCAGGAGACAGCTTGCAGGTGTAGCATGGAATGAGGAGTTAGCTGGAAAAGAGATCAATGCAGCTTGGGGGATTTTCAAAAAATATTTAGTGGATGCAATGTCTAAATGTATACCACGGGTGAGAAGGTTAAATAAGTTAGGTGTGAGATGGATGAATAAAGAGATTAAGCATGCAATACAGAGAAAAAGGGCATTGTGGAGGCAGCATAAGAGAAGTGGAAGTAACCAATTTCATGAGTTCTACAAAGACCAGGCAAGGAGAGTGACTTGGTTGGTGAGAGTAGCTAAAGAGAGGTATGAACAGCAGTTAGCTAATGAAGCTAAAAAGAATCCTAGGGAGTTCTTTCGATATGTAGCCAGCAAAAGAAAGAATGATTATGGAAGGATGACATTGATTGGAGGAAATGGTATAAAGACAGCTGTTGCAGAATGTGTGGTGGAGATACTTAATGAGCAGTTCATAAAGATCTTTCAATCTTGTGAATGTGACTTCATGGAGAGATTAAGAGCAGTTGATGATGGGGAGGAGAGACTGACTGTAAGTGAGCAAGAGGTGTTTGGGGAGTTGAGTAAACTAGATGTAAATAAGGCTGTGGGACTTGATAATATATCACCGCGTATTCTGAAGGAATGTGCCAGAGTGTTGACACCTGCCTTGACATATTTTTTTAATACGAGTCTTGCACTTGGTCAAGTCCCTAAAGAGTGGAAGGAGGGCAAGATTGTGCCACTTCATAAAGGAGGTGATCGTACTCAAGCATCAAACTATAGGCCTATCTGTGTGTCAGGTGTTGTGGTTAAGTTGTTGGAGAAGCTTGTGAGAACTAGGATCCAGAGTTGGGTTGACAACAATGGTATAATCTTTGATGGACAGCATGGATTTGCTAAAGGGAGGTCGTGTTTTAGTAATCTACTTACTTATTACAATAAAGTGACTGCTTCCTTGGACAGAGGAGAAGGATACACAGTAATATACTTGGATTTTGCAAAAGCTTTTGATAGAGTACCTCATGATAAGTTGACAGTCAAACTAGAGCAGATGGGGTTGGATATTAGATTAGTGCATTGGATTGGAGACTGGCTATCTGATAGGTATCAACAAGTTGTGTATGGGGGTGCAATATCCAGGAAAAGGAAATGACCCTAAAACAGATCCTCAGGGATCTGTTTTAGGGCCATTACTATTTAACTTGTATATTAATGATATTGGCGAAGATTTGGATGGAGATATTCAGTTGTTTGCAGATGATGCAAAGTTGGGACGAACCATAAAGAGTAGTGAAGATGTTGTGGCCTTGCAAGAAGACTTGAATAAATTGAGTGATTGGGCAAGCAAATGGGGATGCGAGTTCAATGTTGCAAAATGTAAGGTTTTAAAATTTGGAAAACAAAGATGGGATGCAGAATTTATGCTTGGTGAGAATATATTGTTGGAAGTAGAGGAAATAAGAGATCTGGGAGTGATAGTGGATAAGGATCTAAAATTTAGGGGACACATCGCCAAAATTGTGAAGACAACACAAAGACTTCTGGGAATGATGAGGAAGACACTGACGTGTAGAAGTAGGGAGATTCTTGTTCCATTGTATAAGGCTTTGATTAGGCCACACATGGACTATTGTGCCCAGATTTGGTCACCTGGTTTTCAGAAGGATGAAGAGATGTTGGAAAGGGTGCAAAGGCGACTGACTAAGGTAGTTTCTGACCTCTGGAATGTCGAGTATGAGGAAAGATTGAAAAGATGTAATTTGCAGAGTCTAGTGGAGAGAAGGAAGAGGGGAGATATGATAGAGACCTACAAGTTGGTAAGGGGTTGTTATAGGATCAATGGTGGAGAAGTTCTACAGAGAATAGTGGGAGATCAGGGGAGAACCAGAGGTCATACCTGGAAACTGTATAAAGAGGGTGTGAGTAGGGGAGTGAGAGGCAGGTTTTTTTCGTGCAGAGTTGTGAATGATTGGAATGCCTTACCTGAGAGTGTGGTGTCTGCAAGGAGTTTGAATGTGTTTAAGACCCGGTATGATGAGATGTGTGTGAGATAAAAGGACCTCCTAGATGAGTCTTTGACTCCATGAGGTCTTGTTTTAATAATAATAATAATTAGTCAGGCATTTGCGTATTTTTGTTGATACCTTTTTTTAATAATCAAAATAGAAATCTGTAGTTGGGCAAACGATTTTGATAATCTGTGCATCTTTCTCTAGAAGCCAAACATAAGAATTTGTTTGGCTTTTTCCATATTAGCCACTTCATGTTGTTGTAGCAAAGTTATGGTCTTGTACCAGGGTATGAAAACCCCCATCCCTCCAGACTTACACAAATTTCAATGCCAGGAAGTCCATTTGCTGCAAAGTTTGATCCATCAACTTCTGACAACACTGGCCAAATATAAGTTTAAATATGAAATTGAAAATAAATCAAGTATTATTAATTCAGGATATTTTTTTGCCCAGAATTAAATCAAAGTTATTTATATTACAAAATGGTTGTGCTCTGAATCTTTTTATGATGTTTTTTTTTGATATAACACTCTTTAGAAAGAAGATAGATTTGCACACCTGGAACATTCCCAAGAAAAAATACTCCTGAAGTTAGAGGAACTGAAAAAGCAAGTCCAGCAGATTAAATTTGAATTCAGTAGTCCTACAAGAAAAGTAACCACTGCCCATTCTTGTAGTACTGATAATAATAATAGAGCGAAGGTCAGTTTATAGTTTGATTCAGAATACTATTATATTAAAGCACCCTCTCTTGGTTATAGAGAGAGTGCTTTAATATAACTTAGCAAATACCAAAAGATTTGTTCTGCTGTGTATAGAGGCTTTATGAGAGATCTTTTAGTCAGTAAAATGAAATGCATATATTCTAAATGTACTAATAAAAACATCAAAAGCATTAAGATATTAATACACTTAATATTCATTGTGGTGAAGAAATTTGTAGGTCTGTTTTATTATATTTCTTAACTAATTTTACTCTTTGTTTATAGTGAAATAATACAAGTGTATAGATTATAACATAAAAGTGTTGTGTATTGTACTATAATAAGTGCATGTGTGTAATAAAGGCTACCATCAACTCCCTGGAACATTCCTTTAAAACAAGTAGTGATCAGGGACGGAATGGGCGAATGCCATAGGCGGAAAAGCAAAAGGGTGTAAAACATAGCGTTTATGTTACAATTATGCTGGAGGCAGAAAAAAATTTTTAAAAAAAATAATAATAATAATTTAATTGGATATATCATATATTTAAAAAAATATTAAATTTATATATACATATTTATAAAGATAATTATATTTTATTCTAATTATATAAGCTCGAAATAATTATTTTTATTTTGATAATCCCTGGGACAGAAACATTTAGATCCAATTTCATAGAGAAAATTTTATTCTCTTATAAATAGAATATTTTTATTTATGATACTTTTATAAATAGAATATTTTTATTTAAGAAACAAAATTAAATGGAAATTTTTATTTAGTAATTTAATATTTTAATATAAAAAATTTGATATATTAATAAAGATGAAACTTTTTGAATATAAATAATTTTTTTTAAACTGTATTATAGTCGTATAAAATTATCTAAAATTTCGCGCAGGTGGTTAGTTAATGTCGGATAATTATCAGTTCTCTTGTTTACATTATTAGTTGTTGCTGAAGTTTAATTATATTGATGGTATATGTGATGATAAGACATACCTAGGATAAATGAAGTCATTAATGTGGTGACTATAGTCAGTAATGCGGTTGATTTTTCATTGCTTGGAGTGGTGTATATGCGTCGAGTTAGGCCTAATTTACACATGTATTACTACAAGTAATACATGTGTAAATTAGGCCTAATTCTATGATACACCTGTCAACAGGGTGTATCATGAAAGCATCCTGCCTCATGCTTCTCGTTCAGCCGTATTACGGCAACAATATATTTTACAAAGATACAGCGTTTAGTTTACCAAATAAAAAAGCGCCATTTCCCATTGACAGTTAAATATGTGCTTATTATATTTTATTAATAAAAAAATTATAGTCATACATACTAAAACTAAACATTTTAGAACCCACTTATTAGATACTTATGGAAACGACCCATAAAGTATCATACGATGTCAATTTCATAAACTTTTATAGTCTATATATTAAATTATATTATGCATGAATTCCCCTACTCAAATTGTGAGTCACTATCGCCCCGACTTTCACGTTGGAGCGATAACTCGCTCCCTGCAGTAGACAATTCGCCCTCCACAACAGCAACTATACTGCAGAAAGAAACACGAAAAACACTTAGTTTTATCATGTCACTGAATAAGGTTCACAGACATTTGCAGACTATGTAATATATTTCCCAACAAATAGTGCATTTAGAGACAACTGGGAATATAAACACTAACTAATGAATCACATCTCCCCTCCAACAGAAACTGCTGTATAGACTCAAGCAAAATCACATGTTGCCGGTGCAACATATGGTTTTGTTTACACTACCCCGTTATGAATGTGTGAAAACCAAGAAATATATAGTGAATATATTTCAGATATTATGGAAATCGGTTTAAGAGAATTAGCATTTCCATTCAATTGTCAGCTTGCTTTTTGTTTGGGTCGCTCGATCTTTTGTTAACACCACACCAATCATATGCATTTCTTAATAGCTGCTCTTTCTCTATTGGCCTACAATCGCACACATCTTTCACTTCTCATTAGTAATTTGTGAAGGATTGTTCATTACGTATCTCAAGTCTTAAATTACTGGTAATTTTTGCTTGATATAATGGGAAAGAAGATGACTCTATTTGGGTAGATAACTTTGATGTTGCACACAAGGAAACCGTTCTCGAGGATAGAAGTGATGGAGAATAGAAGCTTCTTGGTAAGTCATATCCATTTTCAGTTTTTTTTTCTGAAAACTTGAGTTTCCGAAAATCCCGCATATATCTCTCATCACAATTTTTTAGCTTTAATTTTGGGGGAAAAGTGCGAGTTATATTCAAGTAAGTACGATAATTTTTTAGCTTTCAAATTCTTAATTATGGATCATATAAGTATGTTCTCAGGGGTTCACATTGGTGAGTACGGGCATGGCAAACCTGAGATACCCAGGCTTGACCTGATCTTACTTTATACAATATACACTTGGTATATCATATCTGGAGACTGGTCTTCTACTCTCTCTTACTTCTTACTCCCCTCTGGGTGCTATTAGAGCAACTCAAGGGTGAGGGGGTGACTCTTTCCTCTCAAACTGTAGTTTCCACTATCTACTAAAAAAAAGCGGCTGAATTCAGGTCAGCGTGTTGTAGTTGACACTTGACGAAAACTTAATCATTGAAACCGAATGAACTCTAACCATCCTAGAGATACATGTGGCTCGACCATCACCCAGTCAAACAAGGGTCGCGCCCACTATTAGGGAACCAAGATAGTGAAGGCGAAAAATATTCTATTTTAACAAAACATCACTTAATAGACAGGAAAAATATAACAAGCATAGGAACGTGGAATGTAAGAACTCTTCACCAGGAAGGAGCATTGGAAATACTACTGTGTGAATTAGACAATTACCAATGGGAAGTGATTGGACTCTGCAAAACCAGATTGACTGGTAAAGGAGAATTCCACCATGGACAGTACAAAATCTTAACTTCATGCAGGGAGGACAACAAACACCAAGGATGAGTAGCACTTATATTAAAACCAGAGGCTGAAAACTCTCTATTGTCCTACAATCCTATCTCACCTAGGATAATTAAAGCAAGATTTAAAACATCAATCGGATCACTAACTATTATTCAAGTATACTCACCAACTTCGACATCATCAGAAGAAGACATTGAGGAGTTCTATATAGATTTGCAAAAAGCAGTACAGCAGACATCAAGTCAAGATCTCCTAATTGTAATGGGGGACGTAAATGCAAAAGTAGACAAAGACTGGAATACCTGGCCAAGAGTAATTGGAAAGTTCGGGTATGCAGAAAGCAACGAACGTGGCAAAAGACTGCTAAACTTCTGCTCAAATAATAGACTAATAATAACTAACACTCTCTTTAAACATCCAAAACCCCAAAGAAAATGGATATGGATATCACCAGACAGACAAACCAAGAATACGATAGACTATATCAGGGGTGTTCAGCCTGTCGATTGCAATCGACCGGTCGATCTCTTGTATATTCCACCTTACTTACAGATTTAATTAAAACTGAAAACATAATATTTTATTTATCATTATTTTGTATTATTTTTAATTCGCTTTAAGTGTATTGCTATTGTTTATTTATTTTTCGTTAAAATTGTCAAGTCAGTAATTTTCTTATAAGTCTGGATAAATGAATTAATTTGGATCAGTGGAAGTCAAACAGCGAGCCGAGTGAATACGATTATAAGCAAAGTGATTGTGGCTTAAATATTAAAAATTCCAAAGCACATTACATTGATTTTTTTACTTAGGTTAAGTCCCATGTGAATATTGGGAAAAAAAAAAAAACTTTGTTTGTTTCGGTATAGTTTGTATTAGACGTTTTTGTAAATAACTCTTTTGAAGCTAACTGTATATACTGCTTTAATAATATGTTAGAGTGTTAAAAACAAAGGCAATGTTTTTGTTACCGAAGCTGTACATGGTGGTATTAGAAAGATTGTTATTGAAACTTGTATGTATGAGAAAGGCTTGCAGGCTCTAAGTGTAAAAATTTCCGAAGTCAGTCAGAAAGAGTTCAGACAACTTTCCGATGGCTGGCAACTTACAATCGAAAGAAAGCGGAGGAGAACAAAAGGTGTGCCGAACTTGAAACTTAAGATGAAAGACTCATACTGATTCTTTGGGGGTTGCCAAACTGCATGCGAGGTCTCACAGGAGGCCTAATAAAAAGGGACTGAAGCAAGCAGATGGGGTCCCAGTTCCAGAATTGCTGTCAGAGAGACTGCCCGGATCCATCTTGCTTGAGAGAAGAGTTTTTCGCTTCCAGAAAGGAGCTTCTCGGTTCAAGACGTCGCTAGAAAGAGACTACTTCTAGGCTGCAGACAAGGTTTCAAATTGCCGAAAGGAAGAGTTCCAATTGCCGGAGAAAGGTTTCCAGGCCAGTTTAATCTCAGACATTCACCAGTGTGTCTGAGATTAAACTGGAATTTAATTTCAGACAGAAACTAAAATAATGATAAATTTTCATTACAATTTGATAAATCAAACGACTTCACTGATATTGCTCAGTTAATGGTATTTCAAAATTATCCAAGTAAAGAAGAACTTTTGAAAATTATACCATTATTGGGAAGGATTATGGGAGAAGACATTTTTTTGGCATTTGATGAATTTGTGAAACAATACAAACTTCTGCTTTTTAAACTTGTGTCTATTACTACTGATGGTGCTCCTGCAATGATAGGTAATAAATCAGGCTTCATTTCATTATGTAAAAACGATGACAAATATCCAGATTTTTTAATGTACCACTGTATTATTCACCAACAAGTACTGTGTAGTAAAAGATTAAACACAAAAGATGTTTTGGATATTACATTAAAAATTGTAAATTCTGTTCAAGGAAAAGCCCTGCAACGGCGGTTATTTAAATTACAGACAAATGATGATAGGGAACTTCTGTTGTACAGTAATGTTCGCTGGCTCAGCAGAAGTCAGTTTTTAGAAAGATTTCTTGTATTAATTAACGATATAAAAAATTTTATTGATGAAAAAGGAGATATTTATCCACATTTGAGTGATAAAAAATGGTTGTTGCACTTACCATTTTTATTAGATTTCTGTAAGAAATTAAGCAGTTTAAATTTAGAGTTACAAGGTAGAGATAAAAATTTAATTGACATGTTAAGTATAATAAACATTCAGAATAGTTTACCTTTAAAATCAATAAACAATGAAGTCATTTGGAAGTATACACATGAAAAATTCCTAATATTAACTGATATTGTGCGAAAAAATTCTGTCGTGTTTCGGATCGACATACTTGTCAGAATCCGCTTTTTCAAATATGACCATCATAAAAAATCAATTAAGAAACCAAATTACAAACGATCATTTGGATGATTGTCTGCGATTGGCCACTTCTTCATTATCAACTTGACTATGTAAATATTGCGAGGTCCAAACAATGCCAAATTCCACATTAACTTTTCTTTCTTTTTTTTTTTTTTTAATCAACTGGCATTTCCTGTAACTTGTGAGTTTGTAATCAATCTGTTGTTTTTTCTAACTTTGGTTTTCCAAAATAGAGAAATAAATATTTTATTCCAATATATTTTTTTTTGTTGTTGTATTAAAATAAGTAAAAGTGATAAATAAATTTTTAAATACAGAAATAAAGTTTTTAGTTGTGTATATTTTTTTAGTTGTTTATTTGTGTGTATTCAGATATCAGGTTGGGGGAACGTGATCTATATAAGAGAGTAGATCGCCGAATAACTTTTTATAGAAAAGTAGCTCGCATAGTAAAAAAGGTTGAACACCACTGGACTATATTATTGTAAACCAAAGATGGAAATCAAGTATCCTAAACTGCAGATTGTGGATCAGACTATAAGCTAGTATTTGCAAACCTAAGAATAAAGTTAAAATCTGGAAGCACTTTTATAGTCAAATGGTGATTGAATGTAAAAAAACTACAAGACAACAATATTCTAAGAAAATATCAACTAGAACTGGATAAAAACCTGAAGGAACTACCAAAACAGAATATAAACATCAAAGAACATTTGTGCAAATTAAAGGAAATAATATTAAATTCGGCAGAAAAAACAATAGGTTACACAGAAAGAGATAGTAAAAAAGTTAAGCGATCAAAGGAAAAGCATGAAACTATAACAGAAATGAATATAATAGATTAACCAGAGAAATTAAAAAATTAATTAAAAGAGACAAGAATAACTGGTTAGAAGAAAAATGCAAAATGGCAGTAAAGCTATCAAAAGAAAATAACCTTCAGGGATTATATAAACAAATAGACCAAATTAGTAAGACACGGACAACAAAAATTATAATGATCAAAAACAAGGCAGGACAACTAATTGAAAGTAAAACAAAAAGAATGGCCAAATGGGAAGAATACTTCAAAGATTTATATAATAAAAACAGCTCCCAGGATATTATGATTCCAGCCACTGAGATGAAAGTGGAAACAAATATCTTTACCGAAGAAATAATAGCACACAGCATAGAAAAACTCAAAACTAGGAAAGCACCTGGCATTGATCAAATAAATGCAGAATTCTTAAAAGCAGGAAAGGAACAACTTTTGGAACCATTAAAAACATTATTTGAAAGGATCTACAAAAATGAAGCAGTGCCTACTGATTGGACCAAATCAGTCATAACTCCTATATACAAGAAAGGAGATAAAACAGAATGCAATAATTACAGAGGCATTAGCCTCCTCAGTATTTCAAGTAAGGTTTTTACGAAAGTACTCCAAAAACAAATTAAGCCACATATTGAACTGGCAATAGGCGAAGAACAAGCTGGTTTCAGACCAGGACAAAGCACAATTGATCAACTATTCACCTTAAGACAGCTAATAGAAAAGACACTAGAGTACAACCAAAGTTACTACATAAATTTCATTGACTTTCGTCAGGAATTTGATTCAATCCGTAGAAGAGAACTATGGAAGAATTTGGAATTCCCAACAAAACCATAAGAATAATAAAGAATCTGTATGAGAAATCTGAAAGTGCAGTATGAATGGAGGACACCTTAACCAACTGGTTCCACACAGAGAGCAGAGTAAGACAGGGATGCAATCTGTCACCAAACCTGTTCAATCTTACACTGGAAGAAGCAACCATTAAGGCCTTAAACAATGAAGACTCTGGAATCAAAATATATAGGAAAAATGTGACAAATTTAAAATTTGCAGACGACATTGCATTACTTGCAAGCACAGAAGAAAATCTACAGCGAATTTCTGATAAAATAAAGGAGGAGTGTATAAAATCTGGATTAAACATGAATATAGACAAAACAAAAATTATGCAAATAGAAAAAAAAAGCACAAATCTGAAAATTGAAACTGATAGTAAGAATCTAGAGCAGGTAGAAAACTTCACCTACCTTGGAGGAGTTATTGAGCACAATGGTGAAATTATAAAAGATATAAGCAAACGAATCAGTCAAGCATCCCAAACTTTTGGACGACTTAATAAAATATGGAAGTCAAGAGACACCAAACAAGTAACAAAAGTAAGAATCTATGAAACAATGGTCCTCCCAATACTCCTCTATGGAAGTGAATGCTGGAATCTCAAAAAGGCTGAAGAGAAAAAATTATTAGTTACTGAAATGGGTTGGCTAAGAAGATTACTTGGAGTATCACTGCTGGATCGACTAAGAAACAAATACATAAGGAAACGACTAAAACAAGAAATAACAATAATAGACAAAATCCAAGAAAGAAGACTGCGATGGTTTGGCCATGTAACCAGAATGGAAACATAAAGACTACCATCTAAAGCCCTGAATACAATGATGGAAGGTAAAAGATCCAAAGGACAGCCCAGAATTAGATGGATAGACAAAATAAAAGAGGACCTGAAAACTAAATCACAACAAGCGACACCAAACTGGACAGAATTGTTCAGACTCTCCCGAGACAGACAGAAGTGGAAAGAGTTCATTCGGCCTCATCATCATCACCATAGATGATGGAAGAGAGAAGAAGAAGTATAGATCATTGGTTAAAGACTGGATTTATAAAACGTACAAAAGAGAGCAATATAACAGATATAGAAATAAGCAATTTCACTCCTCTCATTGATGATAAATTATTTATATTAAGTAAAAATGTATAGTATCAAACATCAATTGAAAGCCAAATGGCTATTTTTCTGGCAACCTTAATAATAATTAACGGGATACAAATCCCTTGTTGTTCAACTGCCAGTAAGCAAAACTCTAAGATCGAGAACTACGAATCTGAGTTTCATATATACCGAAAAACTATCGGTGAATCCAAGTGTAAATGACCACTTGGTAGTACAACACCAAGGCAACTCGAAGCAAAGGTGGAGCAAGCTCCCTCACTATCCTTGATATTTTCTCATAATGTAAAAACACAATCCCTAGGGGATGTAATAGTGTAATTACATTATGAGGAGAGGTTACTACCCAGACTGGTTTCAACCTTTTTTGAGGTCTCATCAGTGAGTAGGTAGACCTGGAAGATAATCAGGTTTAAGTGAAAAGAACTTACATACCTTTACTATATGAATGCCATAAAGGTGTGTTTGTATATTGGTAAGATATACTATGTTTGTAAGATAGTTTTTCGGTATATATGAAACTCATAGATTCGTAGTTCTTGATCTTAGAGTTTTGCTTATTGGCAGTTGAACCACAAGGGATTTGTATCCCCCTTAATTATTAATGTATAGTATCTTTATAAATTGTGTTCTATTAAAAATAAATCTTTTTTTTTTTTTTTTTTGTTTAAATATACATCTAAATTAAAAAAAAAAACAGACATTTACAATGAAATATATTTTTATTTATTATTATTATTATTTTGATAAGGTAATTGGTAATAATGAAAATAAAGAAGGGGTACATGGATATCTGAAGTTTCAGAAACACTGATCTATCCAAATATTTAGTCTGAAACATACGTGTATATTAAGCTGTTCGTTTTCCTAAATTCCATTTCGAATTTGGATATACGAAACAGTGTGATATGCACCATTTTTTTCAGCGTCATTTCAATTTTGAATGTGAAACATATTGAGTGTGTTGTGTATTCTGTGTTTAAGTGACTTTGGACAATTTTTGACTTTTCTCAGGACAGCAGTTTTGCTGTCCTGAGAAACTGAGCAACATTTCTGTCCTGCTCTTTATAATGTTTGTGCAACTGATAGTTATCCTTATTCATCTCATGCTGCATCCCAAAGTATCTTCTTCCAGATATTTTTGCTTAATCTCTTCATTCATCCATTTGACACCTATCTTATTCAGTCTTTTGACTTTCTAAATATGTGAAGAATTTAATCATAACTTACAACTATGAATAGGTTTGCCAGACATCCTGTATTTTACGTCGAATTTTGTTGTTCCATACTGTACTTGAAGGGACAGCCTAAGGTCCCGTACTTTTCATGAAAAGCAAAAATTATAAATATTATGTTAAGGAATTAGAATTTTCAATATTCTTTTCAAATAATCCAACTTAAATTGATTTATAAGCAATAAAATCTGACAATTCAAAGAAATTAATTGTGTTTACAGTTTATGGCGGTTATAGGCCCTTTCATTGGTTGCATTTTATTTATAATTCTGTACAGATATATTGCATTTGCTTATTTTCAAACAGTTCTTATTTAGACAATGTGCAGTATCAGTACAGTATGTGGATGTTATTTTAATAATTATTAAAAAATAATATCTTGCATTTTTCGAATGTGTATTATTCAGTTAATACATAAAATATATAATTAAAGGTAAATTAATTTTCTTTATTAATTATGCAAAGATAAATTAAATTTTGTTTCTTTCCTTAATCCCTCAACAATGCCAAAATGAAAGTGCATTTTTAACAATGATTATTCGAAAGAATGGAATTTTATTGCAAAAGGAATACTGCAATATGGGGGACGATTGAATATTACACATTAACATTCAGAAACACAAATTGAGCTTTTCGAGTTCCATTTCCAAAAGTATTAATACTTATTTTCTAAAACCAAATACCAGCAATGAAAGAAAAGTTATTTCTACCAAATAACTATGGCATAAAGCATCATCATTCTTTTGGTCACCCATGTCCCATATTTGGTTTTCCAAAATCTGGCAACCCTAACTATGAATCTTTTTATGATTTGCTTCTGTACATTAGAAATTTATTAGTTTTGATTTGTAACCACATATGATTGGCACTTGGAATCTGTGCAATGAAAAATTGATATTTATATTTAAAAAGTGTAAGTATTTGAGATTGCACTTACCAGATATCTGATAGCTGTCATGATTTCATTTGTTCTTTATCATAATTGTTAGGTGTAGTGATGTCTGTCGTTCATTGTAAAGAAATTCTCTTTTCACTAACAATGACAATGTGTCCATCATTGCATACTTCTCGCTTGCAGCTTAGTTTAACAAATCCACCTACTCACCAAGAAGGTTGATGAGTAATTGTCAGCTGACAGAGCATTCATTACCTGGGTAAGAGAGAGAGAGAGAGAGAATGGAAGTTTGAGAATGCAGACCAGTAAATTTTGTTTCTAGGAAGTTTTTGAAAAACTTAACAGTCAAAATTTATTAACAGAAGATTCCGAAAAAGGAATCTTATCAAAGTGGATCCTTACACTGGAAAAGTGACACTGTCAACAAGTGAATAGTAATAAAAGGAGATATTAAGTAGATGTTTTGTTTCAATGATCATAGAAATGCTAAATGGAAAGTTTCATTTCCTGTCTCAAGAACACTGGTGATATGAATTATTTCCTTGGAATAAGTGATAGAAAAATCTGAAATTATAAATTGGCATTAATGAAGAGACTCTTCTTTGATACATAGTTTATAAAGTCATAAAAGAAACTGTTTTTCTGTGGTAAGAATTTCTGATTTGTGCTTCTCGCAATTAAACTTCCTAAGGTAAAAATATTTATACTCAGTTAAACTGTCAGGATGATTGGAAATATGTTAAATAATGAAACACTGCATACTCCTATGGAAGTTAATGAAAAGTTTTGTGTTTTGAGAAGAGGTGTGATAAAGACTTGACTAATGAACATTTAATTTTTGTAGAAATTAGTGAAAAATAAAGTATTCAATCTAGTAGACTTATTAAGTACAAGTTAAACACACCAATAATAGAACAAGTCAGTGAGTGGATGAATTTATCCTTTTAAAGATAAAAGATCGCAAATATTTTCTATTTGGTCTCGAACACAGAAATATTTTAGGAAAATTTCGAGAAGGGAGCAAAACTAATAATAATGGCAAAATACCTGTTGGATTTCTGTTTAGAACTGGTTATTACTAACACAACCTTCCAATATAAAAATGTACATAAACTCACATAGGAAAAGAGGCAAGGAATAAAAAAAAGTCTCATTGACTATGTTATCGTTTATAGTGATGTTTTCTCCCTGGTGCAGGACACCAGAATGTACAGAGGATTTGAAATTGGAAGTGACCATCATTTGGTCTTGAGCAAGATAAAATTGAATTTCATATTGAAAAGAAGAACACATAAGAAAGTTTTAAAGCTAATAAAAGATGAGCAGTTCTCAGATCTGAACTGTACACTAAAATACACATTCAAAAAAATTGATTCAGCCAGAGAGGCATGTGGTGAGGTTGCCTGTAAGGATAGAAAAATCAGAACTCCATGGTGGACACAGGAAGTTAAAGAGGAAGTGTATGGGTACTATGAGCTCTCGTAGTACCCATACAGATACACAAAAAGGTAAATAAAGCTGAATGTGAGAATTATGGATGTATTTCCATTCTGAGTGTTCCTGGTAAGATTTATGTAAGTATATTTGAGGAAGGATTGTGGAAGGGAAGCTTGGTGAAGAATAAGCTGAATTCAGGCCAAATAAAGGCTGTCAGGATCAGATTTTCACTTAATGACAAATAGTTCAAAAATCGTGGAAATATAACAAGGATCTGTATTTAAGTTTTGTAGACTGGTAAAAGGCATTTGGCAAGGTGCCAAGAGGAAAGCTGTTCAAAACACTACAGTTATATGGTGTCAGTGAGGCATTATATCAAGCAATACTTAGTCTTTATTTGAGTTGTAAGCAGTTCGAAGGATGTACAGGAAGATGGTTTAATATTAAATCTAGTGTCAGACAAGGATGCACATTATCCTCTCTGTTATTCATTATCTATATGGATCAGATTATGAAGACAAGCAGTATTAAACCTGATATAAAATTGGAGATGTTAATCTTATCTCTTTACTTTATTCAGATAATGTTTTACTTTTAAATAAATCCACTACAAGTCTGCAAGATTCCCTGACTAAAGTGAACAACTGTTGTAATAAATTTGGTATGAAAATCAATAATAACAAGACAAAGACAATGAAAATAGACAGAAACATTGACTATATCAACTGCATCCTGAATGGAGAACTTATTTCATTTCAGCTACTTAGACACAGTTTTTAGTGAAGATGGTAAATTAAATATGGAAATAGACAACAGAATGAACAAAGCCAGTTTATTCTATTATAATAAACTAGTCTATTATAAATTTATTCAGTTGATTTCCTACCATACTGGTAGGAAATCAACTGAATAAATTTATATGGAATAAGATAGAAATAAATCAAAACTCTAAATTAGCTGTTTACAAGAGGGTGTTCAAACTAATTTTAACTAATGGTTCCGAGAGCTGGGTTAGAAATTAAACACTTTACCAAAGACTCGAGACCACAGATATGAGAAAGATTAGGAGCATAAACAGATGACATCAATGGCAGTATATCATAATGAAAACAAGTATATTAGGAAAGAACTTGACATTGTTAGCATCCAGGAATGTGTTAGCAGAACTAATCTCCGCTGTTATGGTCACTGCCAATCGGATTGAACTCTTCTAAATTTACTTACCACTCAGTATGAAAACAATAGGGTGCATTAGTACGGATACATAAAGTGTGCACACATACACACACATAAACAAATTGGCATAGGCTCTTTACAGAGATATAACAATTTCACATGGATACTGTTAAATATCTCTTGATCTAAGTAGCAGTTTTCTCCTTACCACTTTTCATGTCATGCTATAGCTTCACACTGTCTTCTAAGCTTGTCATCATCATTGGTTTTGTAGTTGTGACTCTTCATGTGACTAGCCACATGAAGATCTCTGTAAGAAATGGATATATGGATCTTCATGTGGCTAGTCACCACCCAGGTGATCACCTCATGGTCACTCATGCTCCCATAATACTCTTCCCTTGTTCACTAACCCAAGTTGCTTATCCATTTCCTCATAAGCACCTTTCACATTCCCTTGTTTATAGCAGCACCCATCTAAATATCTCTTTATGTCAATCCTCACAATTCTGCCTCAAAACCATTTTCATTATTTCCCTGTTGCATCACTACCTTATGTGGACATAATTCCCTTGCTATCATCTGAAGCACCATCCTCTCCCCCTCATGAAAGATACATCATACTCTTCCATTTCTCTTCACATTAGAAAATCATCCTCTCCCAATCCTGTTTTACTTATTTCAAGAATTTTGGGGAAAATTAAACTCAGTAAGCAAAATAGTTTCATCTCCTTATTTCTGATCATCCTGGTATTTGTAAATAAGCACAGCATTTCACTTCTAGGTGTATAACCAGTCCAATCCATGCCACATATTGGTTGTGATTTCCTCACCACACCTGCCTGTGCTCAATCACCTTTATCACTAGTCACCTCATATATCCTTTCAGACTCAGCTACCCCACTCACATTCCAGGTCATTCCATTCCTATACTGATCCTCTCCAACTCATTCGCTGCTTCTTCCAGCATCCACTCTCATTCTGTGCCTCTGTCTGCCCTGACTCTCTCTGTTTTTTTGTTGTTCTTATTGTATTCTCAATCAATGAAAGAATTTCATTTCATTTATTTCTGACGCTCCTGGCATTTTTAAATAAATGCAGGAATTCATTTTTAGATGTATAACAAGTCCTACCTATGCCACTTTATTGTTTGTGATTTCCCTTGCTCAGTTACCTTTATTACAACTTACCACATATATATAACTTCAGGCTCAACTACTTCCCATTATTTTAAGCATCTCCATACACACCTTCACAGCAACTTCCAACATCCATTCTCCTTATACCATATCTGCCCCCCCACCAACACCAGTTTCCCTGTCCATCTTGCATTCTTGTTCTCATTGTTATCTCTCACATTACTAGTGTTCCTATTTACAATCTCTTCACTCTCATCAGCTCCTCTTTCCTGATCCTTCATTTCCTCTGATCTCACATCACTTATTACATTTCCTTCTAGCAGCACTCACACCAAATCTATTTAAATGCAGCCCATCACTTTTAGACAAATGCATCCCTCACATTTACAAACTCTGCACCCTTTTCGCCTAGTTCTGCTAACACACTATTCACGACTCTTGCTCTCTGTCGCAGCTTATCACTATCGTACCTTAGCAATATGCTGATTGCCTTTCCCACTACACTTATCTTTCACTCTTCTCAGTAATCTGTTATCCATCCTGATATTTTCCTTATGTCAAACCAAATAGTTTGTTCCAACTTCTTTAAATGCTATTTCTTAACAGAGTTTAGCAACTGCCTTTGCACATTTACTTCTGGCTTTAGTGGCTCTGATTAAGAGCTCTGTGTTCAGATTAGTCCAGTTTTTTATATTGTCTAGGCATGATATTTTTCTTCTTCCAGGTTTTCTCTTCCTGTTGATTTTACCTTCTAGTATTACCTGGAGAATGTTATATTTATGGTTTCTCATTAGATGTCTCAAGTAGACAGTTTTCTTCTTTTCACAATCTTTATTAATTCTCGATTTTTATTTATTATTCTCATTACCTGTTCATTCTTCACCTTTGCTGTTCATGGGATCTTGAGCATCCTTCTAAATATCCACATTTCAATGGTTTCCAGTTTATTATTATTATTGTATTTGATTTAATGTCCATGTTTCAATTCCATATAGTAAACTTAACCATATGTAGCACTTCGTCATTTGGAATGTTTAAAATTGTTAAAACATTCATGTTGATAAAGGACTGTTTTGCAATTTCAATTCTTGATCTTATCTTCATTTCACATTTCATTTAACCAGGATCACAGGTATTTGAAATTGTTCACGTGTTCAGTTTTATTTCCATTTAGAATTAAGTCAGCTGTTATCGAAAAGCTTTGCTTATTATTATAAGTGTTGTGTTTTTTGGCATTAAATTTTTAGCCTATTTCTGTATTTTCTTTGTTGACAATATTCTAGAAGTAGTTGAAGATCTTGAATATTTGTTGTAATTAAAGCAGTATCATAGCATAAGTTATTTACTAATTGGTAGTTTATTATTACTCCTTCCTTTATTCCTTCTAAGTTCTTGAGAAATAAGACTTCTTGAGTAGATTCTGAACAGGTGGAGATGGTGCACATCCTTGTTTCACTCCTCTTTCAATTTTAATATTTGCTTATCCTGATGTCTGTTCTAACAAACATCAGGACATCTCTAGTGGGGCCAATCTGGCCCCACTAGAGATTTTTAATAATTCTAACATCCTTATCATCTATGCCTAGTTGTTCTAAGATGTTTATAAGTTTATTTTTCTGGACCTTGTCAAAAAAGCCTTTTTTTCAAAATCAATAAAAAAATATAAAGGTCAATTTGTTCTCTGCATCTTTGTACTAAGATATGTGAGCAAAAAAGTGCTTCTCTTGTTCCTGGGTCATTTCTGAAACCAAACTGAGGTTCACTAATGAGATCATCACGTTTTTGGTATATTCTGTTACAAATAATTTTTAGAAATATTTTGAGAGTCTGGCTCATTAGGCTAATCAATCTAAAATCATCACAAGATTTTGTATTAGGTTTTTTGAGGCAATGCAATGAAGATTGAGTTCATCCTGTCAGAGGGTAGTTTACCAGTGTCATAAATTCTATTGAATAATTTTACAAATTTATCAGTATTACTGTCATTGATTAGTTTAATAATTTCTGCTGGTAGTTCATCGGATCCACATGCTTTACCATTTCTTGCTAATTTGATCATCTTTATTACTTCAGACTTCACGATAGGTGGGCCTGTGACTATATTCCTTGAATTTCTTAAGTCTTGTGTATTATCATAAAATATTGCCTTATGTATTTACTCCAAACTTGTTCTTTTTTAGATGTCTCCAAGATTATCTCTCCAATCATTAGTCCTAAGTATCACAGGATGTCGTTTTTTCATCAATTCTGAGAATTGTTTCTAATTTTTTGTGAAGATTTAAGTCGGCTTTTTTTTTTTTTTTTTTTTTTTTTTTTTTTTTTTTTTTTTTGTAGATCCTCAATTTCATTACATTTTTTTTTCATCCAGTTTTCTTTTGCTTCTTTTATTTTAGATTTTATCTTGACCTGTATCTCGTTATATTTTGTATTATCTTTATGCAGTTTGCATTGATTGATAAGAGATGAGATCTCAGCAGTCATCCAATCCTCCTCCTTCTTGTGAGATGTAGTAATAATTCTTCTTTTAGTTTCTTCCATAATTCATTCACTTCTAGTTCATCATTGGAGTTCCAAGTAATTTTTCTATTAAGTTCTAATTTAAGTTTTTTCTATTTTTGCATTCCTTAAGTTTTTTAAATTTAGTTGTTTTTTTTTATCTGTTTTGTTTTCTGGATTTTCTTTAGTCTCAGTTTGAGTTCTGCTACTAGTGGAGTATGGTCTGAACCAGAGTCAGCACTGGGATAGGTCTTTGTGTTACTTCTAAAACGTTGATTGACTAAGGTATAATCAATTTTGTTTCTGACTGTTGCTATTGTCTTGTTGGGACTTCCATGTGTAGAATCTTCTGTTTGGTAGCTCAAACCACTTTTTTTAATTACTAGGTCTTCTTCATGACAAAATTGTATTAAGCAATCTCCTCTATCATTTCTTATCCTAAGTCCAAACTGTCCTACTGTGACTCCAGATGCTCCTTTCCCTACTTTTGCATTATAGTCTCCCATGATGATGTTGGTGTCATTTTGAGAAGTTCTTTCAGTTTTAGAATACAAATGGTCAATTTCTGCATCATCCTTGTCTGCAGTCAGTTTATATACTTGTATAACATTAATGTTGATTGCTTGGCCTTTGAGTTGTAAGAGCATTAACCTGTTGGAGAATGAAATAAAGTTGAGCACACTTTTGGATGTTTCTTTACTTATTGATATTCCTATTCCATGTCAGTGAGTATTATTACTGCTTCCAGAGTAATATAGGGTTATATTGTTGGAGCAACATTTACCTGAGCCTGGCCATCTTATTTCACTCAGGCCTAACATTTGTATTTTCATTTCGCACCTTTCCATCTTCTAACATTCCATGTTCCTATTTTAATTGGTTAGCCGGAGATTCTTAGCACTCCTGTCCTATTTAAGGGATGCAGGGAACTCAGGACCAGTTCTTTTTGTGTTTGCCATGGTGGTTGGTCTGGGGAGGTTGAATGCAATAGTTTCCCCCTCTTCCTTTTTGCATCGCAGTACTATGGCCATTAAGGAAGTTCTATCCATGTCCCATGTTGATGTCATTCATCATCAGCCTAAAGATCAGTAATGATGTATCCTGCTGCTTCTAACCATGGAAGTTGATTTGCCATATCTGGCTGCTCCCTCTGCATAAGATAAAATGAAATGGCAAAATAGGAGATCCACCCCTAGCCCTCAAATACTCTAATAGCATTGACAAAATTATATTAAGCAATCTCCTCTATCATTTCTTATCCCAAGTCCAAACTGTGACTCCAGATGCTCCTTTCCCTACTTTTGCGTTATAGTCCCCCATGATGATGATGGTGTCATTTTGAGAATTGAAGCATTGAAAGAACAAAAAGAAAAGAAAGAAGGAGGGGGAGTGACTAGTCTACAGATTATATAACAATGTATATTACATCAGGTACCTCAAGTTTACCACTCCCATACTCACTAAAGTAAGTCCTTGTGGACTTGTTCCAACAACCACAACTATTTTGTTCTTCTACTTCTCATATTCAGAACATCAATTATCTTGCTAATTCTGCCTCCTGTTAAACAGATCTTGTGGACCCTCTTATTTACCATACTCAAATAATAGAATCTCCATACATTCTACTCTTGAGTTGTTCATCAGCTCTTTTTCTTTGCTTTTCTTCATTGTATCCTTTTGCACTCTTTCATTCTTATCTACGAAACTTCTAATCTCACTGCATGTATTTTTCGTCTCGGTTTTCAAGAATTGCATCCTATTGTTAAATTGTGAATGAAGATATTTGAGAATTATAATACTTCATTCACATTTAACATAATCTACCTTAACTTAAGCAACACTTGTAAATATTATTTGATGTTAATCTCTTGCTTGTAAATTATTATTCATATAATTGCTTTGAGTTTGTTTATTATTGATTGATTATTTAATCTAGAATATGTATTAGTACTGAAAGGACTCTGTATTAAAATGTCATTCAATTTATTTTATTTATTCCTGTATTAATATTGTAAGAAGCTGTGTGTATAAGAATTTGTATTTATCATATTTAAATGTATTTTATGTGAATTACGAATTATTTCTTTATTTCTTATTTCTAAAAGAGAATGTAAATATGTGGAATTCTGCTGATATGATTTTATGTAATTCTTTTGATTGAACTTGATTGGCTGGTAAAGGAGAAACGGAGTTGTTTTTAGTTAGCGCGTGCTAAGAACGTGAATGGCTATGATATGGAGAGAAGCCGGTAGATGTAAGCTGAACTGGCTAGAACCAGATTTTGGCAGGAAGACAGTTAATTGGAAAACGAAAGTAAACAAGAGGAGAAGCCTTAGGGACAGCATAAAGATCGGTAGCAAGTGACAGAAGGGGAATTGATATGCCGTAAATCGACTAGGAAAGGATCGGGAATTAATAGGCATTTTGAATTACTTCTATGGGAGTTCTGATACTACGATAAATTCCAAATGTTTAGTGGAAGAATAGTGCATAACTGAAGTTGATATAGAAGAAAATAAGGAATTAGTAGATAACTTAAACAAAGTGCATCAAGACTTGTGTATTTCTGTGCCTATATTTCAGTTATTATAGTGGAAGATTTCTTTTGAATTGTGTTGTCATAAAGTAAAAGTCAACAAGAATTTCAAATGTGCCTATCGAATTCGGTGTGTAGAAGCTATAACCCGGTAAGAATTGTCCTCTCTATAACCTGTGTGAAGCAATAAGAGTTAACTCCGTCAGATATATTTTCACCTTGGCTGTTGATTATATCATTTAATTGTCGAATTCAAGATGTACTGAAGTAATTTCTCTTCGAAATGATAAGCGCTATGTTGTTCTATTAAGTGTTAGTTGACTGAGAGAGAATACAGAGAAGCCTGTCGTAAGATTAATTATTGTAACATTTGGAAAGTTTTAGGAACTATTTTCAATTTGATTGACTGAGCATAAAGAACTGTGAAGTCAATGTTTGATAGTTAATGGATTGTAATTGGTCTGAATACTTTGAACTAAACTGATATATTTATGATTTGATTCACCTAATTCGATAGAGAGAAATATGTGAAAGAAATACAAATGTTTTAAGAATTAAGAAGTGTTAACATTAGTCATAATCCTCAAACCTAATTGGGAAGTTACTAATATCTAAATGTGAATTTTTGTATTTTTTTCATTTGGATAATCTTTTGCAGATAGTTATACTTGGATGTATATGTTGTACAATTCTACATTAAATGTTTTCTTTTATTGAGTTAAATAATGCTGTTTGCCTGATTTTCCTTCATTGCACCGCTCATAAAATTAATCGGACCTTTGCGGGAAGCCTTAAAAGATAATAATAACCTCAGCCTGAAGATAAAGTGATAATATAAGTATAGTTGATGATTGATTCCTCTATATTATTTAGACTAATCTGAATATAGGGTGGTGCAGTATAATATAAATTTCTTTATGTTCAGATGAGCATCAATCAACAACTATCGAAGAAAAACGGAATTTAAAGAAATAAGGATAAGTTTACCAAACCAATATAATTGGAACAGTCACCTAGGTAGGACGATCCAACAAAATGGTGCAGTCGGCAGGATGTGAATTCACTAATATAAGTATTTAAAGATGTTTTGATTTCACAGTACTCTAGATTAAGAAGTATTGGTCCTAACTTATGGAAACTACAGAGAACCACACAAAAGGATAAAGAAAGTGTCACAGATTTTTACAATCGCATATTAACTCTTTCCCACAGTTTAAACGTGTCTAATGAAGATAAACCTCATTTAGATTGGGCTGTGTTCCAACAGTTTCGCCAAGGCATAAAATTAGAATTAAGAGAGACTGCCTACAAAAAGAGAATTAACACTTTGGAAGAATATTTTAAAGCGGTCAAGGAAAGAGAACAAATAATTGGAGACTTTTGTCCCTCATCCAGTGTAGGTCTTGTGAATGTTGTAAATAAGACTGATTGTTCGCTGAACCAATCTGAGATTAAAAAGAAAAATAAAGATGTAAAGGAAAAAGGAAAGAATATTTGAGAAAGTCCAAGTAATGTTAATTGCATAACTGAAAGTAAAGAGCAATTTAACAAAAAGCTGATAGCAGAAGTACAAACCCTAATTCACCAGGAAATAAAAGAATTACAACAACCAATAATGGATAGTCTTAATGAGGCAATTAACGGCAATTATTGTAAAGTTTCAAGAAGACCAAACCCCTACAACAGATAAAATTAATAAAATAATTAAACAAGAGGTGGAAAAACAAAATCAACCCATTTTAGCTAGTCTAGATAAGGTGATTCAAGGACTAGAAATTGTTAAACAACAAATACCCATTGTCCCTCAACCTCAGACAGAGAGAGAACATAGAGATCCTCTTTTATTGCAAATGTTATAGTTGCAATAAAATTGGACATCTTGCCAGGAATTGTTTCTATAACAAAAGAAAGTACTCTAATAACAGATGGGATTCAAAATTTGGACACATACCTCATAGAAGGTATAATAAAAGTCAGAAATCCCCCAATTTAAATGAACAATTGATGAGAATTAGAGGAGATATCCTAGGTTCTAAGTGTGGCATCTTATTAGATACTGGATATAATGCTTCTACCATTAGAATGGTAGAAGCATTATATCCAGTATCTTAAGTATCATAATTTCTTAAGCTTAAAAAACAAGTTATGAAAGAGCACTACCAAACTGAGAGAACCTATAAGAATTACTACTCTCTCAGATTCAAGCTTCATAGCTTATGAGCAAGTTCGCGCAAGGATTTACATACCAGAATTTGGACTATGTGTCTGGATGGATTTGCTTGTTGTCCCCACAACATCCAACTTAAGCTCCCACATTATATTAGGAACAAATTTCTTAGCAAAGTATCAATTCTCCTGTAATTTTTCTAAGAGGGAAATATCACTAATGAAGAGGAAAAGAAGTATCAGAAGAAATAGTAAGTAATCATATATATGATGGAACAAGGCGACAGACAAAGGAGTTTTATTTACCAGATGGATTGGAACTGCCTACTAAAGTAAAGTCATCTGTAAGTAAATCAACTAAAAAAGATGGTGATGTAAATTCTGATGTGCTTTATCAGACTGAAACACAACTTGATACTGATGAACCATCACAGCAACAAATATCCATACCTAAATCAGATGTTGGCACTGAAAATCAACTAACAGTTAAAGTTAATTTTGCCGAGGTAACTGCCTTACATAATAGAATTAGAAATTTGGAACGTCAATGGAAGTACAAGGAAATGAGTGATCACAGAAGGAATACTAGAAGAATGGATTACCAAGACATGAGACAACTGAGACTAGGTATTAGTGACAGAGAACAGAGTTTCTACCCTGTTCTCTGTCATTATAGGCACAGAAAACAAATGTTTCCTTATGTTAGAAACAGCAAGGATCCAAGAGGAAATGCAGAGAGAAATAAATATATAAAACATAACAAATCTAGCTTGGTTCAAGCTAGGTACTACTTAAGAACTCGAAAAGGAGGTGAGAAGTCTGATTCCTCCTCCTCCAATGAATCTTATGTAAAAAAATTTTCAGAGAAAGAGTAGGCCTTTGTTAAATTGTGAATGAAGATATTTTATTTTTTAATACTTTATTCACATTTAACATAATCCAACAAGTGTTTTATTTCTAACCCAGCTCTCAAATCCATAAATTAAAATTGGTTTGAATACCATTTTGTATACTTGCTAGTTTAGTATTAAGACTAATTTATCTCTTACTCTATGCAAATTTATTCAGTTAAATGCCTACTACACTGTTTTTGCTAATTCTGTTGTCTGTTTCCATATTTAATTTGCTATCTTCCCCAAAAAATTGTGCCTTGATAACAGAAATTCTTTCCTTTAGTGTTGCATGGTGATCAGCGTTCATTTCAATAAAATTATGGAGACTACAACTGTGTTAAGAATAATTACTTTAATTTCTCAACATTTCAACCTTCATATTAAAGTCATCACCTGGAGCACACAGTGATGGTCAAGATGTCTAGAAATTGAAGTAATTATTCCTAGTATGGTTGTAGTCTCCATAATTTTACTGAGAATTGATAACTGAAATATTTTACATGTTCTAGGTTCTCCTTTCAAGATGCAGTCTATATTTTTGATGCTTCTGCCAATTTTCACTGTTTTTGCCTTTTTATTGCTAAATTTTATACAAAATTTATTACAACAGTTATTCAATTCATCAATGAATCCTGCAGAATTGTACTAGATTTATTTTGGAGTATAACATCATCTGCATACAGTAGAGAGCTGAGATTTACATCTCTAATTTTGATATCAGTTGTAATACCACGTTCCTTCGTAATGTGATCCATGTTGATGATGATTAACAATGGAGCTAATGGTAAAGCTTATCTCATATAGTTCGCCTACTGTTTGTAGGTCTCTCCTTGGCATTTTGCCAAGAATAGTCGATTCATGCTGAAGGGGAGGAAGAAATGAAGGATGTACGAATTTGTCGTCAACATGTGAAATCACATGCTTTCTTGTCTGTTGCTGTGTATATGTATAAGAACTATTCACGAATTTTATGTGGTCGAGAAAAGAGTGCCAACTGTTCTGAAATTGATTCCTGTGCTTAAAGAAAAAATTAATTTTTCTTGAAAAGAGAAATATTAAGGAAAATACTTAATGAAATTGGATTTTGTTTTAAAAAGTCCCAGAATAAAAGGAAACTTTTCATGGAGCGAAGTGACATTGTTTTATCTAGAACGCAGTATTTGAAAGCAATAAGACGTTTCAGGGAGGAGAAAAGACCAATTGTATATCTAGATAAAACTTGGATTGGTAGTAATTTAACTTATGGAAAATGTTGGCAGTCTAAAGAAGAATGTGGAGTGCTACAAACCGGAAATGCCTTGCAGCACATAATAATTTTGTGTGCGGGTGGAGAAATGGGTTTTTTACCGAATTCAAACTTACTATACAAAGCAATTCAACTACTGGAGATTACCATGGGCAAATAAATTCTACGATCTTCGAAAAGTGGGCAGAAGAAAAACTGATTCCAAACCTTACTAAAAATGCTGTTGTTATAATTGATAACACTCTATTCAATTAAACAAAGTTCCAAATTGGTCTAATAAGAAGCGAGTTCTTCTGGATTGGCTCTCTGCAAATAACATTTCTCACTCCCCAGATATGCAAAAAATTGAATTGCTTAATTTGGTCAAAAGAAACTCGCCCACAACTAAACTATTTAAATTCGACACGATGCTCAAAGAGCATGGATTTCTAGCTTTGAGGCTACCACCATATCATTGCGATATGGAGGTAGCCTCAAATTGGGCAGAAGTGAAAAGTTTCATTTGCCGTCGCAACGTAACTGGGGATGTTGACATGTCGAAACTTTTTAAGCTTTCAGAACAGGCAATTGAAAGTATTACAGTTCAAAACTGGGGAAAATATTGCTCTCATGTCACCTCATTGGAAAATATGTATTGGGACAGAGATAGAATTATGCGAACCTTTGGTGATCAGTTTAAGTGAAAGTAATGGCAATTCAGACACCGATTCAGATGACTCTGAAGATTAAAAGGATTTGATAATGGTATTTTTTTCCAACATTTTTTTTTGCATGGGTGTTAAAAGAGTCGTAACAAATCATAAATAATTAATCGGTTTACGACATTAAAGTGTCTCAGTTCTCTCAACTGCAAGTTTAGAATATCAAAGTTCATTTGAAAAAAAATTTCTGTTTTTCTGTATAATTATTTTTATTTTATAGAAAACTTTCTTAAAAATAAACTTAGTTAAATTTTTGTTTTATGCTATATCTTTTTTAATTTTGTTAATACTCTACGTACATTTTTCCAACTATTATACAAGCAAAATAGTTACACTTTAAAAACAGCAATGTTCATAAAAGAAAAGCTAAATTTTCTGACCTGTAATAATAAACAAACTCATCCCAAAAGACAGATTGATTACCCTATTATCGGAATGGATTCTCCCTTTTCTGACATGTGCAGAAGTGTCGAAGGATCTCTAATCGGTAGGCGAACTATACCTCTAACTCTATCATGTACCCTCCATTAATTCTTTCTTACAACTGAAATATAGACTGTGTTGCTTGATATAATATCCCACGTAACTAGCATTTTTAACAGCTTTTCTCTTGGCACCCTGTCATATGCCTTTTTTAGATTTACAAAACTTAAATGCAGACCCCTTAACTATATTCCTGTGATTTCTCAACTATTTTTCTTAAAGCAAAAATCTGATCCTGACAGCCCCTATTTGGTGTGGACCCAGCTTGTTCTTCTCCAAGATTCCCTTCCATAATCTTTCTTAACCTTTTCACAAGTAGCAGGAATACTCAATAGAGAAAATCCTGTGTAGTTCTCACATTCAGTTTTATTTACCTCTTTATAGATTTCTAATATGTGAGATCTTCTCTAATCATCTGGAATTCGACCCTCTACATTATGCAGTGTAGCTATTGTAACACTTTTATAGCTTCCATACTTGAACATTTTTGCCCAGATATCATCTACTGCAGCTGTCTTTCCACATTTCAGGTTTTTGATAGTTTTGTCTACTTCAAGTAGTGATATTATTGTTTTCTTCCACTGCATTGTCACTTGCTTATTATTTAGCAATCTTTCAAAATAATCATTCCAGACATCTAGAATATCTTTTAGTTTTCTTATCATCTCTGATTCCTTCTAGCACTCTTTCCTTCATTTTTGAGCATTTTCAATAGCTTCCAGAATATTAAAGTCTATCCATGACTTTCATATTCTCATAAACACCGTGCTTTGCTTTTTTACATTTTTCTTTGTATTTGCTTAGAGCACAAGCTGACTTATTTGTCAGGAAATTTCTATATGCTTTCTTCTTTTCCATGACTGCTTTTCTTCTTGATTGAACCATGGAGTTCTGATTTTTGTATCTTTACAGACAGCTTCTCCACTTCTGAATCAATCACTGTTTTCTTTATTGCTCACCACTGATGAGCAACCAAGGTTTAATTCTTTTCAAACTGGTTATTTTATCCTAAATAATATATGTTTGAGTCTCAATAGTAGATCATGTATGGGGATCACATTATGAAAGAAAGTGGTATTAACCACTATACAGGTCTTATGTTTACATGTCCTTAAATACATGGATGCTGTTAAATTGTGAATGAAGATATTTTATGTTTTAATACTACATTCACATTTAACATAATACACCATGTCATAAGCAAGACTTGTAAATATTACTTGTTAGTCTCTTGCTTGTAATATATTATTCACATAAATGCTCTGAGTTTTGTTTGTTATTAATTAATTATTTAATCTTAGAATATGTAATAATAATGAAAAGACTATATATAAGTATGTCATTCATTTTATTTAGTTTATTCTGTAAAAGTTATTATAAGAAACTGTGTATATGTAAGTTTAAATGTATATTATATGAATTGTGATATATCCTTTTTATTTCTGTATGTAAGAGTGATGTTATGTAATTCTTCTGATTGGATTTGATTGGCTGCTGAAGGAGAAACGGAGTTTATTTTAGTTAGCTCTTGCAGAGAACATGAGCTACTGTGTATAAACAAGGAAGCCAGTGGATATAAGCTGAACTAGTTAGAACCGGATTTTGGCTGGAAGAAGGAACGTAGTTGATTGGAAAACGAAAGTAAAGAGGAGAGAAGCTTTAAAGATAGCAAGGAGACCGGTTGTGTGTAACAGAAGGGGGAGTTGATATATGCCGTAAATCGACTACGAAAGGACCGGGAATTAATAGGCATTTCGAATTATTTGCTATCTCTAAAGCTTCTGATACTACAATATTTTACAAATGGTTAGTGGAAGAATAGTGCAGAACCGAAGTTAATACATAGAAGAAAATAAGGAATTAGTAGATAACTGAAACCTAGTGCATCAAGACTTGTATATTTCTTTGTCTATAATTCAGTTATTATAGTGGAAGATTTCTTTAGAATTGTGTAGCCATAAAGTAAAAGTCTACAAGAATTTCAAATGTGCCTTTGCGAATTCGATGTGTAGAAGCAGTAACCTGGTAAGAGTTGTCCTTTCTGTAACCTGTGAAGCTGTAACTGTTAACTCCGTCAAATATATTTTAACCTTAGCTGTGGTGTTATGTCGATTAATGGTCGAATGTTAGATGTACTGAAGTACTTTCCCCTCGAAATAATAAGTGTCATGTTGTTCTATTAAATGTTAGCTGACTGAGAAGGAATAAAGTGTAGCCTGTCATAAGATTAATTATCGTAACATCTGGAAGGTCAAACTTTTAAGAACTATTTTCAACTTGATTGACTGAACATAAAGAACTGATAAATGAATGTTTGATAATTTATGGATTGTAATTATTCTGAATACTTTAAACTGAGCTAATATATTTATGATATGGTTCATCCAATTGGTTAGAGTGAAATATGTCAGAGAAATACTAATGCTTTGTGAATTAACAATTGTTAACATTAGTCATGATCCTCAAACCTAATTGAGAAGTTATTAATGTATAAATGTGAATTCTTATAATATTTTAATTGGATAGCCTTTTGCAGACAGTTATACTTAAATGTATATATTGTACTTTTCCACATTAAATGTTTTCTTTTGTTGAGTTAAACTTGGTGTTTGCCTGATTTTCTTTCATTGCACCGCTCATAAAATTATTCGGACCTATGCGGAAGCCTGAAAATACTAGTAATAACCTCAGCCTGAAGATAAAGAGATAATATAAGTTTAGTTGATGATTGATTCCTCAGTGTTATTTAGACTAATCTGAATATAGAGTGGCGTGGTATAATATGAATTTCTTTATATTCAGATGAGCATCAATTAACAACTAACCAAATATAACAGAAATTAAAGAGGTAAAGATGAGAATAAATAACCAACATAAATGGAACAGTCAGTTAGGTAGGACGACACAACAGATGCAAAGTGCCCATTGAAAATGAAATAAAATTGTGATACGCTTTTAAAACAAGAATACAAAAAATAAATTTTTGATATATTTCATCTATGTGGATGTTTGTTTTAAAACCTAATATGGAAATGGAGAGATTAATCTCAGCTCTTGATTTTATGCAGATATTATACTCTTAAAGAAATTCAGTACAAGTCTGGAATTCTTAACCAAATTGAATGACAGCTGTAACAAATGGGTAAGGAAAGATTTAGCAAAACAGACATTTTTGATCAGGATAGCAGGAAAAAATCCCAGAGGAAGACAGATATAAGTGTATTGGGGAAGTAAGAAGTGCTTTAGAAGACCAAAATATAGGATCTGATTATTAGACTACTGACAGATTAATTTGGAAGAAAATTGTCAATAAGAAGCTGGTAATTGCGTAAATATTTCATGTAGCACTATCATAATATCCTGCATACCCACCTCTGAGGGTGCATTTCAGGAATTTGATGATGAGGAACCTTCTTGAAGTGTGAGAGTCATTGCAGTAGGACCACACTAGCTATTATTTATACTATATTCATGTTTCTCCTTAAACTCATTCACTGACAAATCACTTATTGACTTTGTCATACAACACCCTCTCTGGCAAATTTTATTTTTCCTGCCATCACACTATCCAAGCATGAAAGCTCTAATCCTCATGCCCTTATTAGCTGCATTCCTATACAGAACTTCCAAGGGTGACCTCTTGTTCTGTCATGTATTGGAAAACGTTTTCAGCATCTAATCTGTAAAACTTCTTTAATCACTTCTATATATCTATCATATCCCTTCCTTTCTGCTTCTCATTTATATTTTGTAAGCCATATATCTTCAGTCTAGGTTCTCAATATAGTGTAGTACTTTCAGTGAAGTATTGCATTTTTCTCATTTGCTTCTGGATCGTCCATAATTAAAAACAGACAATCAAATCTGTACACAGAAGCAAAGAGAATTATAATGAAAACAATTTGTACAAGAATGACGAACATATTTTCTTATGCAAAAGTAAAATATAGTCAAAAATGGGAATATAATTTTTTGTGTAATATAAAGTACAGTATCAGTATTAGACAATTTGTCGTTTGTGTGAATTATTTTTCTTTTTGCATGCTTCTTCAAAAGTACTTATATAGTTCCTAATGGAACTTTGTTTTATAGTGAAAACTATATAAGAACAATTTTACTTTATAGGCTTCTTCAGCAATTAAAGATATAGCAATTAAAGCTGATCCCGAACATCCACCATTTAGTATTTGGATATTGTGCAACTTACTGAGAATAAAACTCACATTATCCACTTATATCCACTCTTCTATTAGAGAAATTCCCACTGTTGTTTCCACTCTAAAAGGAAGTAACTCAGAGGAAACTGACACTTCAAAAATTAATCTTATACTTATCTGGAAGACTAGTAAGTATTTTCCACAAAAGTGTTTGCTAATGACTTTACCTTGTGTTTAAAATAGATCATAGCTGTTATTTTATTATTATTTTTTTTAATTTATATGCCAAATTATTGGGATGGAGAATTATTAGGCACCCTGAAGTTTCAATCTACTTGTTCTTCAAAATGTTTTATTGTTAGTATCTTTTTCTGTGAATCCCATCCTCAAAAGAATGTATGCCTGTAGGACATAGGTATTAATATTGTGAGCTGAGAGAGAAAATCCAGAAATGATGCTATAGAGACTGGAACTTTTTCAAGCAACTTCAAATAAAGGTGCTGGTCTCACTCACAGCAGGCAAAGAAATTCTCTACCATTAAAAGGCATTCAAACTAAACATCCATGACCATCTGTGGGACCAACACACCGTAGCTTTTTGGTTGCTGAGCAAATAGACAACCACTAGGCCAGCCATGCTGGCTAAATACTAGATAATTACCCATTAAATCCTAGACAATGAACCATTACTGTGCTCCATTAGATATTTGAAAATTTTATATATAGTGTATACTCTTATATTCTTATATAATGCAGGAACAGAGCCTGCATACTCAGTTAGAAATGATGAGATTAACTGTCAACCCATTTCTGAATGCCACCCCTAACCAATTTCTCCAAAATCTTCACCACCACCACCACTCCTGAGATACTAATTGGTCGATAGTTGGATACATCGGTCTTTGCACCACCATAGTGCAATGGAATTACCATACATTCCTTCCATTCCTGCAGAATCTCACCTGTTCTGAAACTCATATTAAACAGCCTGGTCAAAGGAATGGCCAGGTCAACTGGACACTCTTTTAGCACACGTGCTGATATCCCATCAGTCTTTATTGCTGAATTCTTATTCAGCTTAAGCTACAGCTCTAATACCTCTTCTTCATACACCAGGTTGTTAGCTCTTAACAAAATGGGCACTCATTAGTCGAACAACTTCTTATACATCTATAATCCTCACACACACCTTCATACACCAGGTTGTTAGCTCTTAACAAAATGGGCACTCATTAGTCGAACAACTTCTTATACATCTATAATCCTCACACCATCTGCATTTAGAAGAGTTATTCTTTCATGTTCATTCTTTCTTTTATTTGCAGCATATCAATAGAATTCTCGTGGATGATCTTTAGCATACAGAGCCGGTTTCTTTTCATACTCAGACTTTGCTTTCTGTACAACAGTTGTGACTCTTCTAACCCGCTGCTTATAATTTTCATAACGGACATCATCCTTTTCTTACAAATCTCTTTCTTAATAAGATTACACATCCATTTGACTCCTACCCCATTTATTCTTCAAACTCTCGGGACACATTCTGATATCGCATAATTTAAGTACTGTGTAAATGCTTCCCATGTACTGTCAATATTCTTCCCATCCAGCAACTGATCCCATTCCACTGAACTCGCTATACTCCTCAGTTGGTCATAATTTTCTGATTTGTAGTTTAGCGTGTAACCTTTTCTGAATGGAACGTTCATAAACTTAGTCACTTCCCAAGTGAATACTACATGATCAATATCACCAACTGGGGGAAAAATAGTTAAGTCTTTAACTGAAACGCCCTCTGACACTATAATCAAATCTAACACTCTTTGCCCTCGATTTCCTTCTGTCACATGCTAATTGAGGAAGTTGTCCTGCAACTTCATTGCATCATTTAAGTACTGTGTAAATGCTTCCTATGTACTGTCGATATTCTTCCCATTCAGCAACTGATCCCATTCCGCTGAACTCTCTATACTCCTCATTTGGTCATAATTTTTTTATTTGTAGTTTAGCGTGTAACCTTTTCTGAATGGAACGTTCATAAACTTAGTCACTTCCCAAGTGAATACCACATGATCAATTTCACCAACCTGGGGCAAAATAGTTAACTCTTTAACTGAAACGCCCTCTGACACTATAATAAAATCTAACACTCCTTGCCCTCGATTTCCTTCTGTCATATGCTAATTGAGGAAGTTGTCCTGCAAGAGCTCAATAAATGTATTTTCATTCTTATCATGAGATTCTACTACTACCCAATCAATAATTGGATTAAAGTATCCCATTATGATTACTTGTTTCATGTTAATCTTTTCTGTTTGATGATGCATTTCTTCATCACTAGCAACCAATCCACCAGGTCTGTAACAACACTCCACTATGTAATTGATCTTGTTAGATTCCACCTCACACCAAATGGCTTCAAACTCACTTCCACATGAAATACTATTGGTAGAAGTACTACAATCATAGGTCTCAACTCTAACTGGATTCAAGCCATCTGATATCATTAGCAGCATGCCTCCTCCTCTCCTATCCTCCCAAAAATAGTGTACCCTTTACACTCGATACCAGGTAGTATGTCTGATTCTGATAGCCAGGTCTCACTAATGCCTACAATCTGAGGTCCTGACATATTGACTAAGGCAATAAACTCTACCCCTTTGTTTCTGATACTCCTAGCATTCATGTACAGACATAATAATCTACCTTCATGTTCTTTTGTATACTCTTGCCTGTATGATACAGTCAGACAACTTTCAGATCTCTGTTCTTCTCTAATGCCTTATACATATAACCATCTTTGCACACGTTTGATGGGTCTGAAGTGGACGAACACAAAGTCGAAATCTTTCTCTCCCTTTTTTTCAACATTTCCATGACAAAGCCCATTCTCATCATTAACACTTATATAACATTGTCACTGTTACACTCACATTCTCACCATTCCTCCCTTTATAATTTAGCTTCCCTGACTCTGTTTTAGTTCTCGTATCAGTTATTAGTTTTTTTTTTTTTTCCTTCTTAAGTAGCATTGGTATGAATGCTAATTAAGAAGAAAGATCAAATAAAAAATAAAAGTATGGAATAAACACAGCATCTTATGACTTTTGTCATATAAGATGCTGTTGCTATTCAAAAATAATTGTTAAACATAGACACTCTATAAAGGATAATATGGACCTTCTTTTAATGATATAGATTGAAGACTGCAGTAAGAAGAAAAAAATCCCTTAAGCCGGATGATGACTCAAGCTAAAGCAAGATGGTTGCTATAAGTTTGGAGAACTTGGAGATAAAGGAGAAACTTGAAAAAAGCATATGGGTCACCATAATGTTCAAATTATTGGTGAAAGGTGCTAATAATGATGCTACTGCAGAATTTCCTAGTGAGTTAGAAGAAGTGCTTGAAAAAGTAGGTTACAAGGATAAACAAATTTTTAATGTCAATGAAACAGGTTTGTTTTGGAAGAAGATGTCTTCATGCACTTATTTAGCAGAAAAATCACAATCAAGGTATAAAATTTCAGAATCCCATTTGACATTTCTATTAGGTGGAAATGCATCTAGTGACTTTAAATTAAAGCCTTTGCATGTTTATTGAGGTGAAAATCCACAGGCTCTTTTAGGGTTATGCTGAAAGTGCACTTCTTGTAATATTGGTGATCAAATAAGAAAGCATAGGTGACAACAAATTTGTGAATAATAGTTTACAACTTATTTTTGTCCTGCAGTCAAATGTTACTGCAAAGATAATGATATAGATTTTGTTCTTAATAGACAATGCACCAAGTCATCCTACTGCTCTTTCTGATGATGAAAATGTTAAAATCCTTCTGCTAGCCACCACATCATTATTGCAGCCTATGGATCAGAGTGTCATTGCTATGTTTAAGGCCAATTATTTGAGACTAACTTTTTCTCAAGCAAGCAAAAAGCAACAAGAGATGGGATTAATATAACTCAGACAGATTTTTGGAAATGCTGTTGAAAACTTTGGAAAATCATGGTTTTAACTAACTGTTAGCAGTATGAGAGCTATGTGGTGATATATACTGCATTGTAGGAATGATTTCTCCACTTTTAAATCACAAAACTGTTTCTGAAGTTGGTTTCAGGTGTGTACAAGAAGCTTGCCTCCAATGCATGCATAACTGACATGATGGCATTCCTCCAATTGTCCTGAAGATTTGTGCACCAGAACTAACTCATAATCCTATGTTGCCTGTATATATCTCTTACTCTGCTTGTATCTATCCCTCTGCCTGAAAATTGGCTTATATTCAACCCAATCCCAAAAATGGTAACAAATCACTACCATCAATTGAAACTGAGAATTGCTGGAGAGAACCAGCAATTCTCAGCTCCTACCTCGAAGGCACCTAGCTAATAAATGACCACCAGTATGAATTCTGTCACTCCTGGTCAACAGGAGATCTACTCATATATATCACCCATTTCTGGACAAATGACATGGAGAAGTTTTGTGAATCTCAAGTGGTTGCACTTGATATCTACAAAGCTTTACAAAAGTCTGGCACAATGCTTAATAAGCAAACTCCCATCATTTGTTCTGTCTCAAGGCTTCTGCAGTTGGATTGCTAGCTTTCTGTCTGGATGCACACTATGTGCAATAGTGGATGGTTTCTTATCCTCTCACCTTTCAGCTAATGCTGGTGCTCCACAAGGTGCTGTTTTCTCACCAATCCTCTTCCTTCTATATATCAATGACTTCTTCTGTTGACCTCCAACCAAATACACAGTCTTGCAGATGACAGCTTATTGCACTCATCCCTTTCATTTGATAAATCTTACTCGACACAACTCACCTCAACCTATAGAACATCAACCACTACTGCCCTCAATTCTGATCTCCATTTGAAATTGACAAGATAACCTTGTCAGTTTCAATGCTAGTGAAACCCAGTTCCATCTCATTTCTCATAAAAAAAGAAGCATTTTCTCCCAGTATTATTTTTTGACAACACTCGGACAGAATGAGATTTCTCTTTTTGAAATCACTCTGACATCGAGCCTCTCCTAGCATAAACACATCACAACCATTGCATCCTCAGCCTCTAGAAAAGTAGGATTTCCTTTTGCTCATGACATTACTTCAAGCCTGAACAGCTGCTAGCATTATACAAATCACAAATCCACCCAGCTATCGAATACTGCTCCCACATATGGGGTGGGATCCCTAAAAGCTCCCTCAAAATGTTTGACTGTATACAAAGGAGAGAAATTAGATTGATTAATAACCCATCTCTTTCCAACTCACTTCTCCCACTTTTGCTAAGGCATTTGGTTCCTGGATTATGTGTATTCTATAAATATTTCCATGGCAAATGTTCATCTGAAATAGCATTAATAATTCTCCCACTCAGTACTAAGTCCTTTGAAACACATGTGCATCTGCCACCCAACATCCCTTCCAGTACACCTTGAAATCTGCAGAACTAGTTTCTTTTCCTCCTCCTTCATCCCTGCTACTGCTGTATTGTGGAACAATCTTCCTCGTGATGTGATTCCAAAGGAATACAATATAAAGGCTTTTAAATCGAATGTAAACAAGTTTCTCCTTTCCCATACACAGTACTAACATACTATAGGTTGATTAACCAACCTCTCATGTATGGGCTCAAAAAAAAAAAGTAAATAAACATTTTAAAGCTCAAAACCTTTATAACAACAAACTGAATTTCCTACTAGATAACATAACAATTAATGAAAAAAGGAAATGTTGAGAATTTGTACATTAACGAATGCTACTTATGTGTGGCAGAAACTACGCATAAGCAAAATTACAGAAAACAGAACAAATGAATTTTTTTATTTAGAACTTTTTTTTTTTTCTTTTTTTTTTTATGTTGGGACCCATGCACAAGAGATTGGTTGATCAACCTATGGTATATTAGTTCCATGCATGGTTAGTGGATTAGGAAAGGAGAAACTTGTTTACATTTGATTCGAAGGCCTGTATATTGTATACCTTGGAAGACACTGTTCCACAATACAGCAGTAACAGGGATGGATGAAGAGGGAAAAAAACTTCTTCGGTGGGTTTCGATTTGTACTGTGAAGGGAAGTCAGATGGAACTGCATGTGTTCCAACAGATTTACAACAGCGTGGATGTGAAGTATTGGTGCTACTTCATATGAGCATATGTCTTAGAAATATTTATAGAACATATGTATTGCAGAAGTCAAATGCCTCTGTCACAGTGGGTGGAGTGAGTCGGTAAGAAATTGGTTATTAATCAGTCAGATTGCCCTTTTATGTATTAGTCAAGTATTGTAAACAAATGCTGCGCCATTGTAATCACATACTGTTAATTTCTTTTTATTTTAAGGTCTTTATTTTAGGGGGCGCTTAAGGGTCAAAGCTGTATAACTGAGAGGAGACCTCCACATAGCCTTTAAAGGAATGCAGAGAACCGACCAGGCCTTCTGAGCTAATTTCCAATCCTCACCTTCTCGTGGTGCACCCTGTTGGGTATCTACCTGGATACTCAACGAACGAGGATGAGGCGTCGCTGCTTAAACAAGGACCCCGTTGTTTTCGCCAGGGAACCAGGGCGAACAGCGAAAAGTCAGCTACTAGAACAAATCTGAAAAAACACCCCAACTCAACATCACCAGAGTTAAAGATCGGTACTATCAACATAAGAAACCTGAATGGCAAAGAAATTGCGCTAGCTGAGGAATTAGATAAGTACCAGATCGACATAATAGGGGTGACTGAAACAAGAAAGACAAAAACTGGTGAGATCTTTCTCAGCAATAAATACAAAATGTTATATTCAGGCAATGACAATCAAGGAAAAGAAGGAGTAGCCATAGTATTCAACACAAAATATGAGGCTAATCTTCTTGAATGGCAGGCAGTCTCAAGTAGAGTGATGTGGCCAAATATGAGAATGGGGAACTGGACAATGAGACTTATTTGTGCCTATGGTCCCACAGAAGGTTCTACTAAGGTAGAAGTGGAGGAATTTTTTGATGCTTTAGGAAAAGCAACTGACACAATGAAAAAGGAAAAGTTGGTCCTTGTTGGGGATCTGAATAGCAGAGGTAGGAAATGATTGTCATACAAAAATATTTTGGGAAAATTTGGGGAAAAGAGCAAAGCTAATAATAATGGCAAATACCTGTTAGATTTCTGCTCAGGACATGCACTGGTTATTACTAACACCATGTTCCAACATAAAAATGTGCACAAATTCACATGGAGAGAAGAGGCAAGGAATAAGAAAAGTCTCGTTGATTATATTTTTGTTGATAGTGATGTTTTCTCCCTGGTGCAGGACACCAGAGTGTACAGAGGATTTGAAATTGGAAGTGATCAGTATTTAGTCTTGAGCAGGATAAAATTGAATTTCATATTGAAAAGAATAACATGTAAGAAAGTTTTAAAGCAAATAAAAGTTGAGCAGCTCTCAAATGTGAACTGTAGACTAACATACACAAAGATTATTGAAGAAAAAATGAAAGAGTTTGAGAACAGAAACCAAACTTTTGGAGATTCAGTGGCAAGCCTTGAAGAAAACCCTGATTGATTTAGCCAGAGAGGCATGTGGTGAGGTTGTCTGCAAGGATAGAAAAATCATGACTCCATGGTGGACACAGGATGTCAAAAGTTCCTGGCAAATAAGTCAGCTTTTGCTCTTAGAGAATACAGAGACAAATAAATAAGAAAGCAAAATACTGTGTAAAACTAGCTAAACAAAAGTCATGGGAGGACTTTGGCAAGAACATAGAAAATTATCAAGAAGGTGGTAAGATATTCTGGAGGTTGTTGAAGAAGCTTAGAAATGGAGGAAAGAGTGCTGTAAAAGGAGTTAGAGATGATAAAGGTGACATGAAAACTGGAGAAAAAAGATATCCTTGAAGTGCGGAGTAATTACTTCGAAAAATTGCTAAATGAAACAAGCAGTGATAGCACAGTGGTAAAAAAACACTCAACAGGCATACCGTCAGGAATACATATCCATACTTGAAGTAGAAAAAGCCATCAAAGGCTTAAAATGTGGAAAGGCAGCAGGAGTAGATGATATTTGACCAGAAATGCTGAAGTATGGTGGTATAAAAGTCGTACAGTGGCTGCACTGCATAGTTTAGAAAGCCTGGACAGAGGGACGAATTCCTGATAATTGGAGTAGAGCTCTAAATTATATAAAAAGGGAAATAAAACTGAATGTGAGAATTACCGAGGTATTTCCCTAATGAGTGTTCCTGGCAAGATCTATGCAAGTATACTTGAGAAATGGTTGAGAAGAATTGTGGAAGAAAAGCTTGGTGAAGAACAAGCTGGATTCAAGCCAAATAGAGGCTATCAGGATCAGATCTTCACTTTACGACAAATAGTCGAGAAAGCATGGGAATATAACAAAGATCTGTATTTAAGTTTTGTCAATTTGGAAAAGGCTTATGACAAGGTGCCAAGAGAGAAGCTATTCAATACGCTACAGTTATATGATGTCAATGGGGCATTATATCAAACAATACTTAGTCTGTATTTGAGTTGTAAGTAGGCAGTTAGAATTGAAGGATGTACAGGAAGGTGGTTTAATGTTAAATCTGGTGTGAGACAAGGATGTACATTATCCCCTCTGTTATTCATTATCTATTGGATCACATTATGAAGGAATGTGGTATTAAACATAATATCAGAATTAGAAATGTTAATGTCAGCTCTTTGCTTTATGCGGACGATGTTATACTTCTGAATAAATCTGTTACAAGTTTACAAGATTTCCTGACTAAATTGAATAACTGTTGTAATGGTATGAAGGTCAGCATTAAAAAGACAAAGACAATGAAAATATGTAGAATTGTTGAAAATGTCAACTCTGTTGTGAACAGGAACCTGTGGAACAAGTAAAACATTTCAGTTACTTAAGCACGATTTTTAGTGAAGATTGTAAATTGAATATGGAAATAGACAACAGAATCAACAAAGCTGGTATGGTAGGAAGTCAATTGAATAATAAATTCATATGGAATAAGAGAGAAATTAGTCGTAACACTAAATTAACTGAATACAAGACATTGTTCAAACCAGTTTTAACTTATGGATCTCAGAGCTGGGTCAGAAGTAAAACACTTGACCAAAGACTAGAGACCGCAGATATGAGAGTCCTGAGAAAGATTAGAGGCGTGAACAGATGGCATCAATGGCAATATCATATTAAAAACGAGGATATTAGGAAAGAACTTGACATTGTCGGCATCAAGGAATGCGTTAGCAGAGCGAATCTCAGGTGGTATGGTCACTTAAACAGAACGGGCGAGGAAAGATTAGCAAAACAAGTGTTCTCTGCCAGGTTGGTAGGAAAATGACCCGGAGGAACACCAAGATATAGGTGGATTGATACGGTACAATGTGACTTAGACGATAGAAATATAAGATCTAATAATGATAACATTGGAGTCTTGACAAGTAATAGACTGATTTGGAGAAAAATTGTAGATAGGAAGTTAGTAATGATGTAAATTTTTCATGTAATACTATCATATCCTGTACACCCCTTGAGGGTACATGTCAGGAATTTGATGATGATGATTTTATCTCTACCTTCTATATCTTTATATATGCCGTTATTCTAATTTAGCTGCGCACGCTTTCTCTCTCTCTGAATATTTCTTGCTTATATTATTACGTACTATGTTTATCTACCCTTCACACTACAAGTCTTATGTCTAAGATACTAGAAAATTTATTTAATTTAGATTGCACCACTAATATCATTTAATTAGCATAAAACTCAATAATACGGCTGGTAGATTTCTCTGTCTCTTTGTCTAACACAATTTCCTTCAGTAAAACTTTACACAAACAGCCGTGGTCAATACTTTTACTTAACTTTACACTTCAGCTATCTCACTTAGTTTTCCGCTCACAAGTCTCATTTAATTCGAAACAGTGCAGTTGTAAATAAACAAACAGGCAGCACTCTTTTAACAAAAAAAAATCAAAACACATTTTTATTTACATTACTATGAAATATACACAAATTTAAACATTAGGGAAATTGCTTTCTCCATCCATCTGTAAAAATTCTTTAGCATAAATTAGAACCTTTCTACTTCAACAATAATTAATCTCTTTAACTCAAAAACTTATTTACTCTCTGCTTACAGTTTTCACTTATTAAGCTCCTAGTTTACTTGCAAAGAGATTAGCTACCTCTGTGTTAACCACCTTACTGGCCATTATGGATCAAATACGCGTCCTCATACGCTTCGTATCCATCATATATTTCAATGTAATATCAATGGTATTACAATTTTAATATGATAACCTTGACGCATCCATTATAACCTTGATGTCTTGGCCGGTAGTGTGGTTAATTTACTTTTACAAACCTTATATCAACTTCAAATATGCCAATAGATTCTCTTAATGACACTTCTTGTTACTGTTAATCTAAATCTTAAATGTCCAACTAAAACACATTATAAGAGGAATTGTACAAAGGTATATAACTTACAAAAGCTCTATATCGCACATTCAGTCAAAGGTCTTGCACACAAAAAGTTCTAAGACAATACTCTCATCTCAGATCTTGAGCTTCCTTCAGGAAATGTGGCTTCAGAAATATCTCATCGGGAACATAGCGGGCTGTGGACTCATACAGCTCCAGTAATGGTTATTCTCCCACGGCAAAAAGAACAAAACTTCCAAACGAAGTTGCTTTGGGTAATTTGCCTCGCCTTTTCTCCTCTGCTTGGGGCTCGCCCAAAAATGACTGGACAACTGCCTCTTTTGTCTGCCGTCTCGAAATAGCTCGAACTGCTGTCAACCAGGCTCCCTCTCTTTGGACTGGAAACTTTTCTCCAGTCCAAAGAGAGGACTGTTTGTCTTCAAACCCCGGTGATTGGAACTTCAGAGAAGTTCCAGTCGCCAGGTTTGAAGGATTTGAAGCCCTGTCTGCAGCCTAGAAGCTCTGTTTCTGCAACTGCTGGAAACAGGAAGCTCTGGCTACATCTGGAATTGGGAAGCCCCCATATGCCTGGCTCTGTCCCTTTTTATTATGCCTTCTCTGAGACCTCGCACGAAGTTTGTAACCCCCCAAAGAATTCAGTATGATTCTTTCATCTTATATTGTAAGTTGTTTGAACCTTTGACTGACTTTGGAGGTGTTATGTGCAGAGCTTGTAAGCCTTTCTCATACACACAAAGTTTATAAACAACCTTTCTTATGCCGCCATGTAGATCTATTACATACAGCTCCGGTGGCATAAACATTGCCTTTATTTTTAACACGCTAACATATTCTTATTAAAGGAGTATATACAGTTAACTTCCAAAAGGTTATTTACAAAAATATCTAATACAAAATATACAGAGACAAACAAGTTATTTTTGCATTCTCATGGGACTTGACCAAATAAAAAAGTTTGGTGAATCTTGAGATTCACTAAACTTTTCCATGGTATTTGTCCAGAGATGGGTGAAATGTGAGTAGATCTCCTGTTGATCAGTAGCAGTGGAATCCATCTGTTCATTGGACATCAACACATTCCGAATGGTCAGTGATGGGCCACACCAGTTCTCACTATGTGGTCCTCCAGACACACCGTTCCTTCCATCCATCTCATTGATGACCTACCCCTTCCTTTTTTCCAAGAAACTTCACTTTCTGTTACTATTCTGAAAAGTACTCCTTCCATTCACTGTGTCCAAAGTATTTCAGCTGTCTTCTGTCAGTATCCTTAAGGAGCATGGAATCCGTGCTTGTGGTAAAATATTAGACAGGTTCCTTCAGTGTAATGCAGGAGTTAGGCATTGATGATTCTCTACATTAACTTAGATAGGACTGAGGTGAATGAGATAGGGCAATGGTAGTGATTTGTCACTCTTCTTGGGAATGGGGTTGAACATGAGCCATTTTCTAGGCTGTGGGATAGATGCCAGTGGAGTAAGAGCATAAACAGGCAGTATAGGATAGAGGTTACTTCTGGTGCTCAAACCTTCAGGTCAATTGAATGGATGCCATCAGGGCCAGGTGCAATGTCTAATTTGGACAATATTCTTCTTTTCTCTTTCTTTGATAGGACAGAGGAGGCATTGAGTATTGGACATCTGGAATGGTTGGAGGACATTTACCATCATCAGTTACGTGTGTATTGAAGGTAAAGTGTAAAGCCAGGAGGTTGGCTTTTTCTGTTAGTGATGATGCAAGAGCCAACTGTTAGTGGTGAGAGTAGTGTTGGGCAAAGGTTTCGACCCATTGCTTTGGTGAGAGACCAAAAAGCCTGACTGCTGTTTTGGAAGAATTCATAGTTTTCTAGCAACTTTTTCAGGCTCATGTATAAGCATTAAAGAAAGATGGTGGTAAGCCAGTTGTTGCATGCTTGATTTTTTTTTTTTTTTTTTTTTTTTTTTTTTTACTTGTACTGCCTTGGCACACTTTTTGGAGAACCAAGGCTTAGTTAGGGGATGAAAGTTCAGAGTAGTGTTGGGAATGTAGGTTGGTTGGGAATCTAGGGGGACTCTGCCACCCTGGCGGAGCCCCCCTAGTGTGTGTGTGTGTGTGTGTGTATATATATATATATATATATATAATATAGGAAATACTTTATGTAACTAAACCCAGAGGAAACCAGCAACATAATACATTGGTATATGTTCATATAAAACTGAGTTTCATCCTTAATAAGGACTTCTTCAGATGTATAAAATTACATAAGAATCTTTACATAGAAAATATTGCATAAATATGACCAGTTTAATATTTATACATGTTTTCTCTGAACAGATTCTTTGTCACATGTAGGTCCTGGACACTTAAAATAACATGTGCTCTCTGTTGTGAAGCATTTGAATCATTCATCATTGTGTTATATTAATTTGAAAGATTAAAACTTGGATTTGTTTAAATGTCTGGATTTAACATTATCTCTAACACTGTGTTTATTCTTTGTGACATAATACCAAAGTATGGGAATATAGAAGTGTTTCAGAATATTTGGATATCCTTCCTGATTTCTGTAGGATTACTGTTTTCCAACAACCAATCAAAACTTCCAATCAAGCCATCTCGAAAAGTCACCTCAGTGGATCTATATAACTTCAAACAAGCACTTACAGGTTACAAGAGATGAAAAGAATTCAGATAGCATGACTTGAGAGGACTGCTGCTTTGAGTCTCTAGCACTCATCTCCCACCTAAAATTAGAAAAAGTTTAGGCTTAGAAAAGCAAAGTAGAGGTTGTAATTTGATAATGAGAACAACATTTCAATCTTATCCTCTGCCGATCCTGGTGTTAGTATTTTGTGGTTGAGTCACTATTGGGGAAATATATTGTGTATTAAATTTAGTTTAATCCTTTATCCAAGTGTAAGCAAACAAAGTTTGCTTACACTTGGATAAAGTATCTTCAGGACTGAGGCAAGTATCTTCAGGACTGAGGCAACTCGTGGCAAAGGTGGACCAAGCTCTCACCACTCTCCTTGTCTCAGTATCTCCTATAATGCAAAGCATATCTCCTTGCAGACATGTATAATGCTATGCATTAAGGGAAGGGCCACTACCCAGACTGGTTTCGACCTTTATTGAATGTTCAAGTACAGGTCAAACTCCAAAAACTCAGCATTGTTCCCCTCAGTAACAGGCTCACCCTACCACTGAGAAGAACTCTCAGAACCGGTTGGGTCTACACTGAGGCAGGCTCACCCCACCACCAAGCAGAGCGTTGATAAAGGATTAAATCCATTCATTACCCATCCCCCACCCAGGACCTAGGTGACAGCAACAGCGAGCCTCAGTAAAACTTCATGGGCTACAGTATTGCCATTCATCACCCAAGCTTCCAACCGGTTTCGGTTGGAAGCTTGGGTGATGAATGGCAATGTAAAACTTAAAATGTAAAAGTAAAACTTCATGGGCTACAGCATTGCCATGCATCGCCCAAGCTTCCAACTGGTTTCGACCTTTATTGAGGTCTCGTCAGTGGGAGCCAGACCCAGAAGTGGTGATACTAAGGCAGAAACAAGAGAAGTCATATTTACCTATACGAGTTACCAAAAGGTGCACCACCCTATTATTAAATTGCTCTGGATTTGGAGAAAGAGGTTGGAAGTTTTTTCCCACTTGGTTAAACTCACTTGTCCCACTGACAAGACCTCAATAAAGGTCGAAACCAGTTTGGGTAGTGGCCATTCCCTTAATGCATAGCATTATACATGTCTGCAAGGAGATGTGCTTTGCATTATGGGAGATACTGAGGTAAAGAGTGATGAGAGCTTGGTCCACCTTTACCACGAGTTGCCTCAGTCCTGAAGATACTTCAGGTGCAAACTTTGTTTGCTTTCACTTGGATAAAGGATTAAACTGGATTTAATATAGTCTAACCAAGTGGGAAAAAAACTTCCAACATCTTTCTCTAAATCCAGAGTAATCTAATAATAAGATGGTACACCTTTTGGCAACACGTATAGGTAAATATGACTTCTCTATTGCTTCTGTTTCTTAGTATCAAAAGAGATGGCGGCTCGCATGTAAGTGTTTCATGTATTATTGATGGTGAATTGCGAATTTGATTGATATGTTTTTTAGCGATATATGCTTTCATGTCAAGTATTATGTCCACATGTATTGATTCAAGCTTTTTGATTACGAAAAGTTTTTGTAAGTTACCGTTGAGTAAATACTTTAATTTCAATTTGTAGTTCCATCGGAAACCATCTTCTAAGCCTAATCACAGGGCATACTAAACTATATATCGTACTGCTGGAAAACACCAGATTGTGTCTATGAAATTTGCTATGGCAAAACCTCTGAACGAGACCATTTTCGAGAAGGTTTATAATGAATTCCTCAGATTAGGAAAACTTCTGAGTGATAGTTGGCCGGGAAAAGTTAAGCTTTTTGACTCATTCCCACTCTCTGCAGTCACAGAAGATAATTCGGACGATACAAGTGAGGAGCTCATTACTCAGTTGCAGTCTCCCCCAGACTTTGAAGAAGTTCATGTGCGCAAAACCACTGACACAGAACCTCCAATAGATTTTGGTATGGAAGAGGATACTCCCAGTTCCAATCTCTTGACCACCATGAAAGAGAGGGTTCCACCGATACTCCTCCAGGAAAAGAAAAGATGGACACAATTAAGGTCCACCATGATAAACTCACAGATACAGTATCTCTCAGCCAAGAACACTAATGATGGTATAAAAATTCTACTGTTGTTATACTCTGAATGAAAGGAAAAGTCAAAACCTTTACCTTCATTCAGATTTCACACGGTTTATCAATTCTGGAGCCAGTATTAATCTATCAAGAGAAAAATAACAATTGTAATTTATCAGTTACGTTAATATTTAAGAAAGTTTTTACCTAATGCGTCATATGAAAATAATTAAGTGTTTTGTGAAGTTTAAACTATGTGTAATCTATGTAAGTGCTATTACAATGTTGAAGGCAAAGGACAATCCGATTATACAGCAATGGCCTGAAGTCATACACGTGCACCTAATAGAACGCGCACACGGATGTCCTCCGAAGAGCTCGCTAGGGGAGATATTGGCGCTAGGTGCTGAAAGGAGTGACGCATCGTGAGAAAAGGGAGAAATCAGGATGACGTAGGCAAGAAACATAGGGCATGCATTTTAAAAGGTGCTGCAGTGCCAGCTCGTGGCTTTTTTCTCGTTCCCTGTACTGGAGTGATCATTGGCAGTGTCCATGGGCAGTTCTAGGCTATGGAATGACCTGACACGGTTAAGTTCCAGATCACGCCGGAGATCAAAGACCCATGCCCAGCCGATTGATGAGCGAGCGGGAAGCCAGAATTGCTTCCCCCGTCAGTGATGTGCCATGTCCGAATGCAACTGATGTGTAAAAAAGCCGAGGTAAATCTAGAAAGCAATCTGGAAATTGAAAGTGCTGTAGGGATACACATGAAGGCCTAGTGCATCCCCAACTACTGGTAATGTAGACTCTTAATTGTTATGTAAAATTGTGTAGGGGACAATAATTAGATATAGGTAAAATCTTCAACTCAGGACTGAGCCCTCATTGAAAGAACTTTAGGAATTATGCTGATGAAACTTAGGAACTCTATACTTTAATTGGAATAATAGTGTGAAGATATTTGTTAATGTATCTGAAGTATAGAAAGAATAGCCTTTAATGATGTCATATATAAATGAGAGTTAGATCCTTGTTAGAATTAATGGTAGGAAATTATGATTTAATATGTTAAAGGAGATTTAGCAATCATAAGTGAAACTATTCACTTCCCAATATTATCAAGATAAATTTTATATCAAGAAAAATTTCTTATAACATGTATTATGTCTATTCAGTGAATTAAATGTTAATTTCTTTTGAAATGAATATGAAGAGCCTGATTTCCATTTTTACTGAACCGTTCATAAAAGTTCGAACCAAGGCGGGAGGTAAGAATAACAAACATAAAATAGGGGGCTACGACCACGAGATAAATCCTAACAGTGAGATTAATTGAGAATACTCTGCTGAGTGTTTAAGAATTACGAGACAGTGTGCTGATCTAGACTTTGGTTCCATGAATAAATATTCATCAAGTACCTTTTAGGGTGGCGCAGTATAAATATAAATTTTCCCTAAAATTAAAAAGGAACCAGTACCAGAATTGAAACAAAGGAATTGGCTCCAATTAACGACATTTCCTTTGTCTTCATAGCCCATGTGCACATCTTGTAAAATTGCTTATCGGCCTAGATTGATAGTTAAGACATGACTCACTGATGTTAGATTAAGAAGTTACTAAAGGGGGCAAGTCAGAACAGAAGATATATATATGAATACAAATATTAAATAAAAATTGGAACCACCAGTTTAACACTGTGACTGATTACAGGAAACTGACCAAAGTGTTAGACTCCAGCAATATTCAATACCACACCTTTTCTCTTAGTTTCGAGAAAAATCTGAAGGTAGTACTGCAGGGTGTCATGGAGGATATAACTGCAGATGAAATTGAGGCTGACTTCCACCACCAGGACCTGCCACCTATTAAGATCAGCAGAATGACTAGAGCAGACAAATCCCCTATGCCTCTGGTCTTGGTGGAGATCCACAAAGCCTATAAAAACATCTATGATTTAACATCTGTTTGTGGACTCCGGATCACCCCAGAGCCACTCCATAAAAGGGCATCTACTGGTCGATGCCATAGATGCCAGAAGTTTGGCCATGGTCAAAGACTCTGCAAGGCAGAGTATAAATGCCTGAAATGTGCTAAGAGCACCCCGCTAACACCTGCACCAAGCCAGAAACCACCTCGGCTAAATGTGCCAACTGTGGTGGCCCTCATCCAGCAAACTACAAGGGATGTACTCAGCACCCAAAAAACAGAGGGATGGAGACAGCTAAACTGCCCTCTTCCTCTAGTAAAAGAACACCTGAGGCCCCTGCTCCACAGCCTGAGAGTCGGCAGCAACAGTCGGTGACCTTCAAAGACAGTGGAAGCCAAAGGCAAACAAGAAGTTCTGCTAATGTGGCCCGTACTAACAAACCAATATCAGAACAAAATCAGCCAATAGCACCTACTAATCTGACAGCAGTTATTACAGCCTCTTTAGCTAACATACTACAAGATTTCAGCCTGTCGAACCCTTCAGCAACCACCACTAAAAGACAGGAAACACAGCAATCATATATGAATAAAAACAAACTCATTCCTGCCTCTCTTCAGATCATTGCTGGAATGCGAACAGCTTAAGGAACAAAATTCTGGAGCTACAAGATTTCACTTACAGATACCAACCTGATATTATACTAATCAGTGAAACACACCTTAGACCCTCTGACAGTCCCAAAATACGGGGTTATCTCATGTACCGAAATGACAGATCCAACTACAGAGGTGGTGGCACTGCCATCTTCATTAAAAATTACATTAAGCACCATTCTGTGAACAACCCACCAACCACTAACCTTGAAATTACAGGCGTGGAAGTTTTCACCAGCTCTGCCGGCAGATTGAAAATCTATTCAGCTTACAATCCACCCTTAAAACTCTGCTGCACACTGATCTAAATGCCATTTTAAGAGTTAGAGTACCCATCATTATTGCTGGTGATTTAAACTCCAAGCACCCTGCCTGAAATAGTAGAACCACCAACAAGAACGGCTGCATCCTTTCCAACTACATAGGACCAAACTATGCTGTCGTGGCTGGACTTACCGAACCAACTCATCTCAGTACGTTTTGCACTGCTGACATCCTGGATATAGCTATCTTGCAAGACATTAAACTTCAGTACAGCCTTAAATCACTAAACAAGCTCTCATCGGATCACAACCCAATTCTACTACAACTGGGAGAACAAGAATATCTCTCTCACTCATGCATATCGTGGGACAGATTGTCTAAAGCACTTAGGGATCAAATTGGACCTGTCCCTCACATATGCACATTAGAAGATGTGGAATCTGCAGTGACTAGCCTCACCCAACAGATTAAGTCCGCTATAACGGTTGCAACTTTCCACAAACCTGTTCCCAAGCCTGGTCGTTTGCCCGAGGATATTATGGACCCGATCAGAGATTTCATAACACTCGCGCTCCTCAGGACAAAACAATAGATTGAACGGGGCAGTGAGAGATGCTCTTAAAACTCATAGAAACCAAGTTTGGGATGAAAAGTTAACTCTTTCTCACCTATTGATCATTCTATCTGGGGGTTATTGAGAAGCATCAAAAATAAAAACAGATCCCCCCCCCCAATAATCTCTAACCAGGGCCTAGTTCACACAAATGTAGATAAGGCAGAAGCCATAGAGTAAAGAATCTAGAGGTGCAGTGCAAACCTTCATATAACAACTTAGATTTCAATCACTTATACAAAATCCACAGACAGGTCAGACACGTATTAAAACTCCCAGATACCATTGCTGACCATATTGCACCCACATCACCTGTTGAATTATATGATATTATTAAAAAACTAAAGAACAATAAAGCTCCTGGACTAGACGGCATTTCAAATAGGGTGATCAAGCTGTTGCCTCGAAAAGCTGTAGTGCACCTGACCATTATAATTAATGCAATCTTAAGACTTCACTATTTTCCTTTCACCTGGAAACTGGCTGATGTAATCCCTATACATAAGCCAGGAAAGGACCCTACCGCAAAATTATCGTCCAGTCAGTCTCATCTCCAATCTGGGTAAGGTTGCGGAGAAGGTCATCCTCTCATGACTCCAAACCTCAGTAAATGACCTAAAGATCCTCCCTAAAGAACAGTTTGGTTTTCGGCAACACCATAGCACTACCCAGCAAATCCACAGAATTCTGGAATACATCACCACCAGCTATAACTGGCACCAGTGCACAGGAGCTGTTTTCCTAGACCTATCCAGAGCATTTGACAAAATCTGGCATTTTGGACTCCTACACAAACTTATCTCTGCCAGTATCTCACTAAAAATGGTTCATCTAATCCATTCATATATTCAGAATAGATCAATACAAGTCAAAATCAACGGTTCTACCTCATCCCAGCGCCATATCTTTGCTGGAGTGCAGCAGGGATCCCTACTAGCTCCATTGCTGTTTTCTATATTCATGTCGGACATCCTGCACAATCCGATGTCTTCCATTTTGGCCCTGTATGCGGACGATACAGCAGTACTAACCAGATCTCTCCGACCCCATTTCATTACCAGAAAGCTTCAAGAAAACCTTCTAAAGCTGGAGGATTGGTTCTCCAAATGGAGATTGGAAGTCAACCCCCAAAATAGCTCAGCCATTCTTTTCTCGAAAAGGCCAATATCTCCTGTAGGAGATGTGTTACTATTCAATACTAAAATTCCCTGACAGACAGAAACAAAATACCTGGGTGTAATTCTCGACAGAAAGCTATCTTTCAACCAACACATCGAGTTTACGTGCGCAAAGGCATCTAAAGCCATCGCACAGATCTATCCGCTAATTAATAGAAATAGCAAGCTCAGCAACAGAATCAAATTGCAGCTATACCAGATGACGATTCGTCCTATAATCACTTATGCCTCTCCAGCCGGGAGCACACCTCTAATACTAACATTATCAAAAAACAACAAGTGCTTGAGAATGATTCTAAACTCCCCATGGTATGTTAGAAACAATCAACTTCATAGAGATACAAATATTCCCTATATTTTCTCTTTCCTACAATCCTTAGCATCTAAGTTCTTCCTAAAGATGTCCATACACCCCAATGATTTGGTTCAGCAAGCTGCAGCATATGAGGCAATGGACATATTCAAACATAGAAGACCAAAAGCTATATCAACCTCCTATAGCGATGCATAATCTCCATGCCCATTCAGGGCGAGCAGACTGCTCATAAATTTTACCCTCACTGTAACTGCAACAGATAGCGGGGAATATGAAAAGCATCTTGCTTCACCCCTAAAGACATAAATGTCAATTGTCAATTCTTAGTATCACCACTTCTGGGTCTAGCTCCCACTAACGAGACCTCAATAAAGATCGAAACTGGTCTGGGTAGTGGCCCTTCGCTTAATGCATAGCATTCTAGGAGATACTGAGACAAGGAGTGATGAGAGCTTGGTCCACCTTTACCACGAGTTGCCTCAGTCCTGAAGATACTTCAGGTGCAAACTTTGTATAAAGATTATACAAAGGATAAAGGATTAAACTAAATTTAATATAGTCTAACCAAGTAGAAAAAAACTTCCAACATCTTTCTCTAAATCCAGGAAATATGTTTTATTTCTCCATTATTAGATGCAGGTTCTGTTGTGATTAGAGAGAAGTCTAGACATGATCCCTTTGTACCATTTCACAGTTATTATAGTACAAAATGGAGTATACTGACTGACTCATTATTAGAAATAAAATCATAAGTGTGAGCTCCAAGAGTTGAAATGATGCCTAATTTCTGCACTGTATATTGGGAATCAGCATAAAAGTATCTATTTGTGTGGGTTGGTTTGTTGTACATAGAGATTTTTGGCATTTATTTGGTTGCCAAGAATCTTTCTACAAAATAGTTTCCATTTTGTAAGAAGATATTTGCTCTCCCTCAATGAGTCTTTTTTGGACTCCTTGGAGGTGTCACATAATAATAATAATAATTTGTAAATAACTGGAATACTTTGGTTACCTCATCCTCATTAATAATATAAAAGTATTCCCAGTATGTGATCCAGAATTTGAAATGACGCCGCCTTTCTGAGATTTTATACTGGTGTGAATCAGTCTGTTTGGGTGGGTTGTTTATGGAGTTTAATAAATCTTGTAGGAATTGCTTACTGTGGCTGTATATTAAGAAAACATCCTCATTACATTTTTTTTTTTTTCATAATTCTGTTGATATATGGTATCTTCTTATCAGAATTATCCCCAGTGGTTTGCAATGTCATTGTTAAAACATTGAGTTTTTTTATCCAATATCAGATTTAAATCTTTATTTAGTACATTAGTGAATATATCTTACCCCGTATGGTGGCCAGGATTAAAGAATAGTCCCAATATAGCCCATGTATGTCGTAAAAGGCGACTAAAATGGGTACCCGGGGGTATAGCCAGGTTCTTTCTTGTAAGCTGGGCGCAGGGCTAATAACCCTGTCCTGTAAAAACTCAACTTGTTAAGAAAGTCAAAAAGGAAAATTAGCCAGACGGACTTCACGGAACAACCTGGACAACAGAAAAATGATTATGAATATTGGTTTGGAAGCTGGAATGTCTTGAGCCTGAACAGATCAGGAACATTGAAGAAAGTGTGTGAGAAATTACAGAGATATAGAGTGCGGATAACAGCATTGCTGGAGGTGAGATGGAAAGGTAGTGGCATATTTGATGCCAGAACACATACTATTTTTTACAGTGGAGGAGATCAAAAAGCATTTGGTACCGCATTTTCAGTTAATAAAAAATGGAAACACTTGGTTCTTGATTTTAGACCAGTTAATGAACGACTTTGTGTACTGAGAATAAAGCTTAAGATATTCAATATTTCACTTTATGTGCACACATACCAACTGAGGACTCTTATTAAGAAGACAAGATGAATTTCTATGAATTATTGGAGAAGATATATGATCAGGCACCGAAACATGATGTAAAAATGGTTCTAGGAGACATGAATGCCAAAATGGGAAAGGAAGAGACCTTCCGACCAACAATTGGAAGAGATAGTGCACACGAAGAAAATAATGAAATTGGCATGAGACTAATTGATTTTGCAAGTAGCAAAAATATGATCATATGTACAACCTGTTTTCCATATAAAAAAAGTATATAAAGTTACCTGGAGATCGGCAGATGGAATAACAGAAAATCAGATAGATCATGTGATGATTGATATACAACATGCGACAGATATCATTGATGTAAGAAGTTTTAGAGGAGCGGATTGTGATACAGATCATTACTTGTTAAGAATTAAATATAAACAAAGGATAAAAATTAATTAAGTAGGTAGAGGAAAGAGGACACTAACATATGACATCCAAAAATTAAAAGATGGAAAAATCAGACAAAAATATATTGTAAGACCGAGAGAAGAAATAAATGAAGAAAATGAGGATGAACATACAAATAATATGACTATAGATAAAAGGGAAGGGATCAAGAATAAAATTACTAAAGTGGCTGAAGAAGTCTTGCGATTCAGAAACAATGATAAAAGAAATGAATGGTATGATTTGGAATGTAGAAAATGTGTTGAAGACAGAAATACAGCTCATCTAAAGATGCTTGAACGAAAAACTCAAGCAAATGAGAATGAATATAGAGAAAAACGAAAACAAGCCAAAAAGATTTGTAGAAGAAAGAAACGTGAATGGGAAAAGGCAAGGCTAAATGAAATTGAGATTTTGAAGAATACAGGACAAATTAAGAAAATGTATAATAAGATAAAGGAAATTAAAGGCAGATTTCAACAAACGATTGCTCAATGGAAAGGTGGACATTTTGAGAAGGTGGGCAGAATATTTTGAAGATCTCCTTCAGGACAAAACAACCTTGGAAAATCCAGAAGAAGACGATTTTAACGAACCCCTGGCAAGTATGGGAAAAGCTGAGACAGAGGAAGCACCAGAATTAAACGAGGTGGAATTAGCCCTAAAGAGAATGAAAAATAATAAAGCACCTGGTGAAGATGGAATACCAGTTGAGATATTAAAATACAGTGGGCAATCACTATTAATCAAAATACATGAGTACTTGTCAGAGGTATGGGAAACTGAATCTATGCCTACTAAATTGGACACTGCTATTATCGTTCCTATACATAAGAAAAATGATAAGTCTCTGTGCCAAAATTATAGAGGAATATCACTGTTAGCAGTAATTTACAAAATATTTGCAAGGGGACTGGCAACTAGATTGGAACCCTTTATGGAAAAAACGCTGGGCAACTACCAATGTGGCTTTAGGTATGATAGATCAACAACAGACCAGATTTTTACAGTACAAACTATAATGGAGAAATGCTACAAGTTCACTATCAATCTGCACCATTTGTTTGTGGACTTTAAACAAGCCTATGATAATATCAATAGAGATAAGCTATTTAAAGTCATGAAGGAATTCCAAATTCCACCTAAACTGATAAGATTAGTTAAAATGACTCTCAGAAATATCATGGGTAGAGTGCAAATACAGGGTGAACTCACACCTGAGTTCAGGATTACGACAAGGAGATCAACTATCAACAATGCTTTTCAACCTATGCCTTGAAAGGGTAATACGAAATGTAATTATAAACATAGGTTGAACTATTATGAATAGAAGTCTACAGCTTTTGTGGATTATGTGGACTGTATTGCAAGGACTGAGAGAAGCCTCAGAGAAGGTTATAGACAAATGAGAGAGGAGGCAAGGAAAATGGGACTACAAACAAATGAAACTAAAACAAAATACTTAATTGAAAAGCCAAACTGCTATTTTTTTCTGGCGAGGTTGATAAGTTAAGGGGGATAAAAATCCCTTATTGTTTTTCAGCCAGTAAGCGAAACTATGATCTGAACGTTTCATGCCGACGAACTGTCGGCGGATCCAAGCATAAGTGACCACTTGGTAGTAACTCGTTGCAAAGGTGGAGCAAGCTCCCTCACTATTCTTGATATTTTCTCATAATGTAAAAACACACAGCTCCTAGGAGATGTAGTACTGTTTTACATTATGAGGAGAGGTCACTACCCAGACCGGTTTCAACCGGTCTGGGTAGTGTATCAGAGTTTAAGTGAAAAGAACTTACATACTTTTGCTATACGATTGCCAGAAAGGTGTGCCACTATATTATATTATAACATATTATAACTAAGATGAAAAGCCAAACTGCTATTTTTTCTGGCGAGGTTTTTTCCCCCTTAACTTATCAACCTCGCCAGAAAAAAATAGCAGTTTGGCTTTTCATCTTAGTTATAATATGTTATAATATAATATAGTGACACACCTTTCTGGCAATCGTATAGCAAAAGTATGCAAGTTCTTTTCACTTAAACTCTGATATTCTAGGTCTAGCTACTCACTGATGAGACCTCAAAAAAGGTTGAAACCGGTCTGGGTAGTGACCTCTCCTCATAATGTAAAACAGTACTACATCTCCTAGGAGCTGTGTGTTTTTACATTATGAGAAAATATCAAGAATAGTGAGGGAGCTTGCTCCACCTTTCCAACGAGCTACTACCAAGTGGTCACTTACGCTTGGATCCGCCGACAATTCGTCGGCATGAAACGTTCAGATCGTAGTTTTCGATCTTAGTTTCGCTTACTGGCTGAAAAACAATAAGGGATTTTTATCCCCCTTAACTTAAAATACTTAATTGTTGCCAGAGATAAACAAAAATTGGGAAACAGCCAAAGTTTCACAGTAGATGAAGAAACCTTTGAACGAATCCAGCAGTTCAAATATTTGGGTTCAGTAATAACAGAAAGTAATGATATGTCAGTTGAAATTACCTATAGAATAGCTGCTGCAAATAGAACTTATTATAGTATTCATACACTATTAAAACTATTAAAAAGTAAAATCCAGCTATATAAAGTAATCCTCAAACCTGTACTTTTGTACGGCTGTGAAACATGGACAATGATCCAGAGGGATCAAAACCGATTACAAATACAGGAATGAAAGGTATTACGAAAGATCTTTGGCCCAATTAATGAGAACGGACTGTGGAGAGTGAGGAATAACAAAGAAATAATGGAGAAATTCAATGAAGTGGATATTATTACTGAAATAAAGGTGAGAAGACTGAGATGACTAAGACATGTTAGGCGAATGGGGATGATAGAGCCGTAAAAAAAAAAAAGATCTTCATGTCTGGACCAGGTGGATCTAGGCCCAGAGGACGACCAAAAAGGAGATGGCTTGACAATGTGGAGGATGATTTAAAGAAAATTAGAGTAAAGAACTGGAAGAGCAAGGCACAGAATCATGATGAATGGAAGGCTATCCTGAGACAGGCCCAGGTCCTAAATGGACTGTAATGCCAAGGAGTAGTAGTGAATGTATCTTCAAAGCTATATCTTGGCTTTTTGTAGGATTACTCTTTTCCAGCGACCAATCAAAAGTTTCCTCGGTGGATCTATATAACTTGACACAAGCACTTTCAGGTTATGATAAGTGAAAAGGCGACATAATTATCAGGCTAGTTTAAGAGCATTGCAAAAAAATATTAAGGATTATAATACAAATAACTCAGAAACATGCTTTACAGTATTTCTAATATTCAAATTTATTTCACATATTTATTTTGTAATTCTGTAGCTGTTAAGTTATAAACAGGAATCTTATTTTGATGCTGTAAGTCCATAAACAAGTTAATAGCAATTTCTCACCATTTCAGCTGGAAGAGAACCTGAATTAATGGTCAATCCCATTCTTCAGTCTACTATTTTGAGTGAAGTTAATATAATGAGGTAATTAAAAGGATTATATATAAAATTAATACAAAGTTATAATTAAATAAGCTGAAAGAGATTTAGCATCAAATATACTGATTTCACACACATATATATATATATGTGTTCATATTTTTTACTGACTGAATTCCGAGAATTAGACAAACAGTTAATTTTAATTTTATTTAACACACAACATGTTATGTGTGTTAAATAAATGCCTGAAGAAGTCGTAACTCACGACTTCTTCAGGCGTGAAAACATTAAAAGCAAACATAAAAAACACCATAAAGAAACCTTGTACCACTACAAACCCAACTATTAACTACAGTTAAGTTTGAACTGAAGCTACAGTCCTGGCTAAAGTTCTATTGTTAGGCATCTTCAAGTGTGTGACTTCACGAGCACGCCAGTATCTGATAGCAGAGCTAAATGAGTCTGGTAAATTATAACTAAGGTTACTGTTTATGTGATAAGAGTCCAGGACAATTTCTTTAGACTCAACTATGCAGCATTCTACCTCGTCGTGGCATACATGAAGGTTTGATTTTGTGGTCCAGTTTATCTCATGTTGGCGGCCTTCACTATTTGTGTTCACTGAGAACTGGACATGGCTTGAGAGGGTGCTTGCTCTGGTTCTGTTGTAAGTAATGTCCCTTTGATGTTCCTCTAGACGTAGGAGGATGGACTTCTCAGTTTGGCCATAATGTGGCTTCCCACAGTCACATGTGATTTTACACACCCCTGGAAACTGAAGATGGTTGTGAGTCTGTTTTGGTTTGCTTAGAATTGATCTGAGTTTAGGAAGAGTGGAAAAGCACGTTTTTATGTTAAATTTTTTCAAAATCCTTAGTTTCTGGGAGAGCGAGCTGATGTACGGTAAAGAGATATATTTGGGTTTGTCACGTTGTTTTGAGGATGGCGGTATAGTTGTTTATTAATAGTTTTTGAAGAGTAGCCATTATTTGCGAAGGTTCTTTTTAGATACCGTAGTTCATTTTTTAGCTCTTCCTCATCTGATAATACAGACCTTGCATGATGTGCTAGAGTGGAGATGATACCCTGTCCTGGATAGTGGTGTGAGGACGCATGCAGATATCTATCCATGTGCGTTGATTTTCTGAAGATCGAGATTTTTCTGCAGTCAGATATCGTATTAAGTTTGACGTCTAAAAAAAAGTCAGAGATCCATTTTCTTCAATTTCTTCAATTGATGTCTTACTGGTTAAGTAACAAGATCTCAAAAAAGTTTGCTCTGCTATCACATTGTGTTAATTCAGGATACTTTGAGTTTCAAGGAAAAATTTATTAACAAAATAAGGGATTAGCAATGGGCAGCCTCTTGTCTCCAATACTAGCGAACCTTTTTTCGAGGATTTCGAAAAAAAGGCAATTACCTCTGATACACCACCACCACCATCATCATCAAATACCTGACATGTACCCTCAAGGGATGTACATTATATGATAGTACTACATGAAACACTTACATCATTACTAACTTCCTATCTACAATTTTCCTCCAAATCAGTCTGATTCCAATATTATCAGATCTTATATTTCTATCATCTAAGGCACTTTGCACTGTATCAATCCACCTATATCTTGGTCTTCCTCTGGGTCGTTTTCCTGCCAACCAGGAAGAGAACACTTGTTTTGCTAATCTTTCCTCACCTTTAAGTGAGTAATTCTGTTTAAGTTACCATATCACCTGAGATTAGCTCTGCTAATGCATTCCTGAATGCTGACAATGTCAAGTTCTTTCCTAATATTCTCATTTTTAATATGATATTGCCATTGATGCCATCTGTTCACGCCTCTAATCTTTCTCAGGACTCTCATATCTATCTATATCTACGGTCTCTAGTCTTTGGTCAAGTGTTTTACTTCTGACCCAGCTCTCAGATCCATAAGTTAAAACTGGTTTGAACACTGTCTTGTATACAGCTAACTTAGTGTTCCGACTAATTTCTCTCTTATTCCATATGAATTTATTCAGTTGACTTCCTACCATACCAGCTTTGTTGATTCTGTTGTCTATTTCCATATTCAATTTACCATCTTCACTAAAAATCGTGCCTAAGTAGCTGAAAAGTTTTACTTGTTCGATAGGTTTCTCCGTTCAAAACACAGTTGACATTTTCAACGATTCTACCTATTTTCATTGCCTCTTTGTCTTTTTATTGCTGACCTTCATACCATATCTATTACAACAGTTATTCAATTTAGTCAGGGAATCTTGCAAACTTGTAGCGGATTTATTTCGAAGTATAACATCGTCCGCATAAAGCAAAGAGCTGACATTAACATCTCCAGTCTGATATCATGTTTAATACCACTTTACTTCATAATGTGATCCATATAGATAATGAATAACAGAGGGGATAATGTACGTCCTTGTCTCACACCAAATTTAACATTAAACCATCTTCCTGTACTTCCTTCAATTCTAACTGTTGACTTGCAACTCAAATAAAGACTAAGTATTGCTGTAGCATATTTAATTGCTTCTTCTCAACCGTTTGTGAAGTATACTGGCATAAATCTTGCCCAGAACATTCAGTGGTGAAATACCTCTATAAGTCTCACATTCAGTTATATTTCACTTTTTATATATGGGTACTAAGAGAGCTCTACTCCAATCATGAGGATTTTGTTCCTCTATCCAGGCCTTCTTAACCATGCAGTGCAGCCACTGTAAGACTTTTATACCACCATATTCAGCATTTCTCTTCGAATATCATCTACTCATGATGATATTCGCCTTTCCACATTTCAAGCCTTTGATGGCTTTTTCTACTTCAAGTATGGATATGTATTCCTGATTGTATGCCTGTTGAGTGTTTTTTACCACCGTGCTATCACTGCTTGTTTCATTTAGCAATTTTTTGAAGTAATTACTCCATACTTCAAGGATATCTTTTTCTCCCATTTTCATGTCACCTTTATCATCTCTAACTCCTTTTACAGCACTCCTTCCTCCATTTCTAAGCGTCTTCAACAACCTCCAGAATATTTTGCTACCTTCTTGATATTTATTTTCTATGTTCTTGCCAAAGTCCTCCCATGACTTTTGTTTAGCTAGTTTTACACGGTGTTTTTACTTTCTTACATTTGTATCTGTATTCTCTAAGAGCACAAGCTGACTTATTTGCCAGGAACTTTTGATATGCTTTCTTCTTTTCCTTCACTGCCTCTTTGACTTCCTGTGTCCACCATGGAGTTCTGATTTTTCTATCCTTGCAGACTACTTCACCACATGCCTCTCTGGCTGAATCAATCAGAGTTTTCTTCAAGACTTGCCACTGAATCTCCAAGGTTTGGTTCCTGTTCTCAAACTCTTTCATTTTTTTTTCAATTATCTTTGTGTATTTTAGTCTACAGTTCACATCTGAGAGCTGCTCAACTTTTATTCGCTTTAATACTTTCTTACATGTTATTCTTTTCAATATGAAATTCAATTTTATCCTGCTCAAGACTAAATAGTGATCACTTTCAATTTCAAATCCTCTGTACACTCTGGTGTCCTGCACCGGGGAGAAAACATCACTATCAACAATAACATAGTCAATGAGACTTTTCTTATTCCTTGCCTCTTCTCTCCATGTGAATTTGTGCACATTTTTATGTTACACCTCTGCTACACTTAAACCTAAAATATGCTCCGATACATTGACTACATATTCCTTGTTTGGGAATACAGTATAGATAATCTTCACATTTTTTTAAATCACTTAAACAACTTCCACCCAGACATCAAGTTGACCATAGAAATTGAAGAAAATAGATCTCTGCCTTTTTTAGACGTCAAAAGATATCAGACCTCATAAAGATCTCGATCTTCAGAAAATCAATGCATATGGATAGATACCTGTATGCATCCTCACACCACTATCCAGCACAAAAGTTGGGTATCATCTCCACTCTAGCACATCGTGTAAGGTCTGTATTGTCAGATGAGGAAGAGCTAAAAAATGAACTACGGTATCTAAAAAGAACCTTCGCAAATAATGGCTACTCTTCAAAAACTATTAATAAACAACTATACCGCCGTCCTCAAAACAACGCAGAAACACAGGACAAACTCAAAGGTTATATCTCTTTACCATACATCAGCTCTCTCTCCCAGAAACTAAGAAGGATTTTGAAAAAATTTAACATAAAAACGTGCTTTCCCACTCTTCCTAAACTCAGATCAATTCTAAGCAAACCAAAACAGACTCACAACCATCTTCAGTTTCCAGGGGTGTGTAAAATCACATGTGACTGTGGTTAGCCACATTAAGGGCAAACTGAGAAGTCCATCCTCCTACGTCTAGAGGAACATCAAAGGGACATTACTTACAACAGAACCAGAGCAAGCACCCTCTCAAGCCATGTCCTGTTCTCAGTGAACACAAATAGTGAAGGCCGCCAACATGAGATAAACTGGATCACAAAATCAAACCTTCATGTATGCCAGGACGAGGTAGAATGCTGCATAGTTGGGTCTAAAGAAATTGTCCTGGACTCTTATCACATAAACAGTAACCTTAGTTATAATTTACCAGACTCATTTAGCTCTGCTATTAGATACTGGTGCACTCGTGAAGTCACACGCTCGCAGATGCCTGACAATTGAACTTTAGCCTGGACTGTAGCTTCAGTTCAAACTAAACTTTAGTTAATAGTCAGTTTTATAGTGGTGCAATGTTTCTTTATGTTGTTTTTTATGTTTGCTTTTAATGTTCTAATGCCTGAAGAAATTGGCTTTCCGACGAAACATGCTGTGTGTTAATTAAAATTGATTGTTTGTCTAATTCTTGGAATTCAGTCAGTAAAAAATATAAACATATCTTCATACTGAGTATATACAATGGATAATAATATATATATATATATATAGATAGATAGATATCATCATCCATAATTTAATGATATGTGGCCCTAAGGAGTGTTCAAGTTACTCAGACAACACACATGATTAAGTTTATATTATTAATAATCTCATGTCAACAATTTTTCTCAATCAGTTTATTACTTGTGAGAACTCCGATATTGTCATATCCAACATTTCATGCTACTAAGGCACTTCTAACTGAACCAATTCACCTAGATCTTGCTCTTCCTCTGGCTCTCTTTCCTGCCATCTCGGCATCAAACACCTGTTTTGCTAATCTTTCCTCACCCATTCTATTTAAGCTTATTTAAGGTGACTGTACCACTTTAGATTGGCTCTGCTGACACATTCTTGAATACCAATAGTGTCAAGCTCCTTTCTAAAATCTTCATTTTTAATATGACTCTACAATTGTTGCCATTGGTTCAGTCCCCTAATTTTTCTCAAAACCCTCACATCTGATGTCTGTAGAATTTGATCAAGTGCTTTATTTCTAAATCAGTTCTCAGAGCTATAACTTAAGACAGGTTTGAACACTGTCTTGTATACTGCTAGTTTGGTGTTTTGGCTAATTTCTCTCTTATTCTATATAAATTTATTCAGCTGATATCCACCATACCAGCTTTGCTTATTCTGTTGCCTATTTCCAGATTTAACCTGCCATCTTCATTAAAAACTGTACCTACATAGCTGAAATATTTTACTTGTTGTATAGGATCTCTATTCAAAATGCATCTGAAGTTTTCTATGTTCCTGCTTATTTTCATAGTTCATCATCATCATCAAATTCCTGACATGATATATAGTGGTGTACAGGAGATGACAGTACTATATAAATAAAATTCCTGACAAGTGGTGTACAGGAGATGACAGTACTATATATAAAAACTTACATCTCCACTAACTTTCAATGTACAATTTTCCTCCAAATCAATCTGCTACCTGTCAAGACTCCAGCATTATCAGATCTTATATTTCTGTCTTCTAAGGCACTTTATACCATATCAGTCCACCTATATCTTGGTCTTCCTCTGGGTCTTTTTCCTGCAACCCTGGCAGAGAACACTTGTTTTACTAATCTTTCCCCTCTCATTATGTTTAAATGATCATAGCACCTGAGATTAGCTCTACTAACACATTCCTTGATGCTAACAATGTCACATGCTTTCCTGATATCCTCCTTTTTAATATGATATTGCCATTGATGCCATCTGTTCATGCCCCTAATTTTCTCTGGACTCTCGTATCTGTATTTAAGTGTTTTATTTCTAACCCGCTCTCAGATTCATAAGTTGAAATAGGTTTGTACACTGTCTTGTATATAGCTAATTTAGTGTTTTGACTAATTTCTCTTATTCCATATAAATTTATTCGGTTGACTTCCTACCATACCAGGTTTGTTGATTCTCTTGTCTATTTCCATATTTAATTTACCATCATCACTAAAAATTGTGCCTAAGTAGCTGAAATATTTTACTTCTTCTGTAGGTTCTCCATTCACAATGCAGTTGATATTTTCAATGCTTCTGACTATTTTCATTGTCTTTGCCTTGTTATGCTGACTTTCATGGCATATCTATTACAACAGTTATTCACTTTAGTCAGGAAATCTTGCTGACTTGTGCATTTATTTAGGAGTATAACATCATCCTCATAAAGCAAAGAGGTGACATTAACATCTTCAATTTTGATCATGTTTAATACTACTTTCCTTCATAATGTGATCCATATAGATAATGAATAACAGAGGGTGGGATAATGTACATCCCTGTCTGATGCCAGATTTAACATTTGCATCATCATCCTGTACATTCTAACTGCTGACTTACAACTCAAATAAAGACTAAGTATTGTTTGATATAATGCCCAATTAACACCATACAACTGTAGGGTTTTGAATAGCTTTTGTCTTAGCACCTTGTCATATGCCTTTTCCAGATCTACAAAACTTAAATATAGATCTTTATTATATTCCCATGATTTTTCAACGAATTGTCGTAAGTGAAAATCTAATCCTGACAGCCATTATTTGGCCTGAATTCACCTTGTTCTTCACTTTCCTTCCACAATCCTTCTCAACAGTTTCTGTTTCTCAAGTATACTTGCATAAATCGTACGGGAACACTCATTAAGGAAATACCTCTGTAATTTTGACATTCTTCAGTTTTATTTCCCTTTTTATATGTGGATACTGTGAGAGCTCTACTCCAACCATCTGGAATTCATCCCTCTGAACTTGCCCTGCAGCCACTGTAAGACTTTTATACCTCTTCTTGAGCATTTCTGATCAAATATCATCTACTTCAGCTGCCTTACCACATTTCAAGCTTTTGATGGTTTTTTACCACTGTGCTTTTACTGATTATTTCATGTAGCAATTTTTCGAAGTAATTACCATATTTTTCTGTGTATAAGACGAACCCTACTTTTTCGAACCCAAAATTAAGAAATCAATATTTTAAACATGAAACAGAACACATTTGATATTTTTTTAAATATTCAAAGTATATTTAGTAATTGGGTAATATTTTTTGATACATACTAAGATGCATTTTCTTGGCTAACTGGGTTCATGTTCTCATAGCCAACCCTTCTCTGCTCATGACATTGAAGCACCGTTTTGCCTTTCCTGTGAAATCAACGATGTTCATTTCTCTTGCAAACCTTTTTGCCTCATATTGAATAAGCATGGTTGACACACATATCCCACTCTGGCGCTTCTCCATAATCCAAGTCGTAAGTCTCTGCTCCAAGTTTGGCCATTTTGCTGGTTTTCCTCTTATGGCCCTCTTCTTTTTTGGCCTCTTGAGTAATTGTTCTTCCTGTTTTCTCCACTGTCTAATCATACACTCAGTGGTAGGAGGTCCAAACTGTCACTCTGAAGCTTTATTTCCATGTTCTTTTGCGTAATTGATGACTTTTAACTTTAATTTTGAAGAATATGACAATTGTTTTTTATTTTTAGACATTTTTATGTGCTAGTGCTCAAAATATTGTTAATGCATTAACTTACCCAGCCAACAAGTTGTAGACATATGAATGCTTTCAGAGTTCTGATTGGTTTATTCAGAATCAGCTGTTAATGACGTCAGTCAACCGCGTTAACAAAGGCTAGTGATTGGCGGAAGCATGTTCGTGGAGATAAGGTACCAGCAGTTTCGCCACGGCAACCGCGGGTCTCTCAACTGGTTACCCCCCCCCCATGTATAAGACGATCCCCAATTTTTGGTCTAAAAATTTTAGAATAAACTATTGTTCTTATACACGGAAAAATGCGGTACTCCATACATCAAGGATATCTTTTTCTCCAGTTTTCATGTCACTTTTATCATCTGCAATTCCTTTTCAGCACTCATTTCTGAGCTTCTTCAGCAATCTCCAGAATATCTTGCCACCTTCTTGATATTTATTTTCTGTGTTCTTACCAAAGTCTTCCCATGACTTTTGAGCACAAACTGACTTATTTGCCAGGAACTTTTGATATGCTTTCTTCTTTTCCTTCATTGCCACTTTAACTTCCTGTATCTACAATGGAGTTCTGATTTTTCTATCCTTGCAGACAACCTCACCACATACCTCTCTGGCTGAATCAGTCTATGTTTTCTTCAGGACTTGCCATTGAACCTCCAAGGTTTGGTTCCTTTTCTCAAACTCTCATTATTTTCTTAAATAACGTTTGTGTATTTTACACAACTAAACTGTAGACTAAAATTTTACACATTTTAGTCTACAGTTCACATCTGAGAGCTGCTCAACTTTTATTCAATTTAAAACTCTCTTACGTGTTCTCATTTTCAGTATGAAATTCAGTTTTATCCTGATCAAGACTAAATGGTGATCACTTCCAATTTCAAATCTTCTGTACAGTCTAGTGTCCTGCACCAGTGAGAAAGCATCGCTATCAACAATAACATAGTCAATGAACTTACCACTGATTTTCATAGTTTTGCTCTTTTTGTTGCTGATTTTTATTACAATTTAGTTAGCGAATTGTTGGAGACTTGCACTAGATGTGTTTAAGAGTACATCATCACCTGCATAAAGCAAAGAGCTAATTTTGACATCTTCAATTCTAAAATGAGGCTTGATGCCACTTTCTTTAATAATGTGATCCATATAGATGATAAATAAGAGTGGAGATAATGTGCATCCTTGTATTACCACTGATTTTACATCAAACTGTCTTCCTGTGTTTCCTTCTGTTGGAAGTTTTTTCACTTGGTTATACTATAAATGAAAGATACCAAGAAATTATATACTTGGTTTAATCCTTTATCCAAGTGTAAGCAAACAAAGTTTGTGTCTGAAGTATTTTCAGGACTGGGATACTCGTGGTAAAGGTGGTATGACTTCACATCACTTGCCTTAGTATCCCATAATGCAAAGCACAACTACTTGCAGACATGTATAATGCTATAAATTTTTATGGGAAGTGTCACTACCCAGACTGGTTTTGACCTTTGAGGTCTCTTCAGTGGTCTGGCTCCCACTGAAGAGACCTCAATAATAATCTTGCTTAAATTTGTCATTGCTTTCCTTCCAAGTAATAATCTTCTAACTTCTTCAATACAATACCCATCTTTATCAATTCGGGATCCTAGGAGCACAAATTTGTTAACTACTTCCATTTTCTTCCCATCTACTTCAAAATCATTAAGTTCACATGTTGCCATAACTTTTGTCTTTTTGTGGTTAAGTTTAAGGCCATATTTAGAACTTTCTTCTTTAACTTTCATAATAAGTTCCTCCAAATCTTCTTTGCATTCTGCTAGCAAGGCGGTATCATCTTCATACCTCAAATTATTAATATTTCTTCCACCAATTTAATTCTAACTGAAGACTCCTCCACCCCTGCCATTCTTAAAATGTATTCATTGTACAAGTTTATACAAATAAGGAGATAAGATACATCCTTGTCGCACCCCTTTACCTATTGTGAAATACTCAATTTCTCCAAGCTCTGTTCAGACAGTAGCTTCTTGTTCACAATAAAGATTCCTCAGAAGGATAATGAAATGCTCTGGTACTCCAATTGTTCTTAACACATTCCACAGTTTCACTTGATCTACAGAGTCAAAAGCTTTACTATAGTCAAGGAAACAAAGGTAGACATTCTTTTGATATTATATTCCTGTGCTCTTTCTATTATCCATCTCATATTGGAGATCTGATCTCTTGTTCCGCTGCCTTTTCGAAATCCTGCTTGTTCATCTGGGATTTCTCTCTTCATGAATGATTCCAGTCTTTTCTGAATGATCTTAAGTAAGACTTGCATGAGAAAACAGTGCTATAGTTCTGTAATTTTGGCACTCGCCTTTCTTCAATAAAGGTATATAAACTGATTTTTCCATTCTCTAGGCCTTGTAGTTGTGATCTAAATTCGTTGACATAGAGCTGTTAATATTTTAACTGCCTCTTCTCATAGGGCTTTGATCAGCTCAATAGGTATTCCATCCCTTTCTGGTGCTTTCTTACTGGATAGCTGTTGCAGTGCCTACCTCCTGTGTATAATCCTGCTCATCAAATTTCTCATTAATTTTGGAGTCCTTTCTGTAGAGGGCTTCTGTATACTCTTTCCATCTTTCTTTGATGTCTGCAACTTCTGTAAGATATCCTTTGTGATTACTTTTCATTATTGGCGCTGAACTTCCCTGATCTTTTTGGAAAGATCTCTTGTTTTACCTTTCTTATTTTGGTCTTCTGTTTGTTGGCATTCCTGGTTAAAGTATTTTTCCTTGTCTCTTCTGGCTTGTTATTGAAACTCTGCATTCAAATGCCATACTTCCTACAAATTTCCTGTGTCCTTCATTTTCCTCCTTTTCTGAGCAGTTTTGATGGCATCTTCCGACAGGCATTGAGACTTCTTCTTACAAACTGTTGGAATATACTTCTTTGCTTCTGTTTTAATTATATCTTTAATCTCTTCCCACATATCTGGTTCTCTCTCACACAAATTGAGCACATTGAATCTGTTCTGTATGCTAATATTATATTATGTTAGCATACAGAACACACACAGTGTTATGTTTCCAAGATCATATTTGATTGACATTCGTCATATAGATAATGAATAATGTTTGAGATAATTTGTCGGCCTGGTTGGCTGAGTGGTTAGCATATTTGCTCTCCAGCCAATAGGCTGCAGGTTCGAATCTCATCATAGACATGGATGTTTTTGATTGTTTGTGAAAATCTAGTGGTGATGATGGTGGGCAGTAGATGGCGTTGGTGTAGATGATGATGATGGTAGTTGCGGTTGGTGGAGACAGAGAGTTGTAGAGTAGGAGTAATAATAATGTCATGTAATAATAATATTTCCAGATTTCTCAACTATTTGTCTTAAAGTGGAAATCTTATCCTGACAACCTATGTTTGGCTTGAATCCAGCTTGTTCTTCATCAAACTTCCCTTCCACAGATTTTCTTAGCCATTTTAAGGAAATACCGTTATAATTCTTGTATTTGTTTTATTTCTCTTTTTATAGCTGGGACTATGAGAGCTCTGCTCCAATCATATGGAGTTCGAACCTCTGACTAGGCCTAATGACTTATGCAATATGGCCACTAAAACTTTTATACCTCCATATTTGAGCATTTCTGGTTGAATTTCATCTACTCCAGCTGCCTTTCCACATTTCAGGTTTTGATGACTTTTTGTATGTCAAGTTGAGAGTTTTCTATGCCAACACTGGTTGTTTCATTTAGCAGTCTTTCAGAGTAATTCTTTCAGATATCTAGACTATCTTTATCATCTCTGATTCCTTTTACAGTACTTTTTCCTCCATTTCTAAGTGTTTTTCAATAGCCTTCAGAATAGTTTGCCACCTTCATGATATTTATTTTCTATGATCTAACCAAAGTCTTCCCATGACTTTTTTTTAGCCAGTTTTATACAGTGCTTTGCTATTTTACTTTTTTTTTTCTCTGCATTCTCTAAGAGCACAGCTGACTTACTTGCCAGGAACTTTCCATATGCTTTCTTCTTTTCCTTCTTGCCTCTTTAACTTCCTGATTCCATCTTGGAATTCTGATTTTTTGTTACAGACAATCTCACCACGTGCCTCTCTGGCTGAATCAATTAATGGTTTCTTCAGAGTTTGCCATTGAATCTTCAAGATTTGGTTCTTGTTTTCACTCTCATTTTTTTCTTCAGTGATGTTTTTGTATCTGAGTCTACAGTTCACCTCTGAGAGCTGTTTAATTTTGATTTGTTTTAAAAAATTTTTACACACTCTTATTTTCAATATGAAATTCAATTTTATCCTTTTCAAAACTAAATACAGTCATACCCCGACTTACACGAATCCAGAATTATGCGGTTTCATATATGTACGTATTCCCGTCACGCTTCACACCTCACCACTAGTCGTATCTTTCCGGCGCCAGCCGCATTTGCCAGTGTCACACATGCTGTGAACAAGCATTGACGTGTTTCGCACTTTCTCTATTCATACACGATTTTTATAGTCTACAAACCTTGCGATTGTTTAATGTTATGTTCTTGATAAAAATTTTATCGCATAAAAAATAATAATGTCGTTCAAAAAAAAAAAAGTCCAATTCTTCTACAGCTAGCAAGAAAAGAAAAACATTGACTCTGGAAACAAAACTTAACATTATTAAGGATTTTGAAGGCAGAATGAAAATTTGTGAGCTAGCAAAGAAGTTTGATCTACAGGAATCCACAGTAAGAACAATCATAAAATAAAAGTTTACAGATTTTGGAGGACATAGATTCTAACGAGGAACGAATTGTAGCCACAAGGTAAGGAATAAAAAAAATCATTGGCTTGCTATGAAGAAATTTTGCGTGACAAGAAAAAGCCGTCAGATGAATCTATTAGATTTTATGAAACCATTGACATCAAAATAACTTTCTTTTTTTTTTGTATGAAAAACTACAATTATGATTATATTTCTTAAAAAATTAGGTGTTTTTGTAAACCTTTTGGTCCCAATTAACTAATATTTTGTATGTTTGTATGCAAAATTATACCCGAGTTATGCGAATTCGACTTACGCACTTTTTGTTGGTCCCACCTGCTGCGTAACTTCGGGGTATGACTGTAATAATCTCTTCCTATTTCAGATCCTCTATATACTTTAGTATTTTGAACCAGTGGGAAAACATTGCTTTCAACTATAACATAGCAAGGAGAATTTCTTGTTTCTTGCATCTTCTCTCCACATGAATTTGTGCACATTTTTTATGTTGGTAATAATTAATCTATGAAATCCTGAACAAAAATCCAGGAGATATTTACCATTATTAATATGTGGTTATCATTTCCTACTTTGCTCTTTATCTCTCCAACAAGGACCAACTTTTCCTTTTTCATTGTGCCAGCTGCCTTTCCTAATGCCTCAAAAAAATTACACAATTTCTCCCTTGCTAGAATCTTCTGTGGTACCACCATAGGCACAAATAACTCTTATTGTCCAGTTCCCCATTCTGATATTTGCCCACATCACTACTCAGTATTGCCTGCCATTCAAGATTATCCTTATATTTATATAAGGATAATCTTGAATTATCCTTATATAAATTCAGGCAAAATATTATTGCCTGAATATAAATTTTATGTTTATTGGTTAGATAGATCTCATCTGTTTTTGTTTTCTTTCTCTCAGTCACACCTATGTCTGATGCTAGGACCATCTTGAATTCTGCTCATGTTGAGTTTGGATGCATTCCAGGATTTGTTCCAATAGCTGACTTTGCACTGTTCACCCTGGTTTCCCAATGAAAACAATGGCCTTATTTAACTGGGCAATGCCCCAGCTGGCATGAAATTCTGCTATGTTGTACCATCATTTTACATTGGTTTAAAACAGTAAGAATACAGTTTGGTTGGCTAAATCCCAAATTGATAGCCCATCCTCTTTTGTTATATATCCAAGCAGACACCTAACAGGGAGTACTATGAGAAGGTGGGGATTGTACATTAGCTCAGAAGCATCGGTTTTCAGCATTCCTTAAAAGGCTATGTGGAAGTTTCCTTACAGTTATACAGCTTTGACCCAAAAAAAATGAGGGGGGGGGGGTGACAAAGTAAGAGTCAGCCATATTTAACTCCTTAGCCCATCCATGATATTAATGTATGATAAGTTTACAACCTTTTTTTTGGTGTGGGTGGGATTTATACTTTTTTACAAAATCATTCCATGAACCATGTTTCCATGAATTCATCATTCCATTTTTTGCTGCTTGTGTTTTCTACAAATATTTTGTAGTCACTGTTTGTCAGAATTGGCATTGATAATTCTATCACACTTTTGAATCTGTTAAACTTGCAGTTGCTGTTCAACACTCTTTCATAGTTCATCCCCAAACTCAGATTTTTTTGTGTTTGTTCATTAAAGGAATGAACAAACACAAAAAAAATACTTCTACTGCTGTCTTTGAACATCTCTCTTATGTATTTCCTAAAAAAATACTCTGTCAAATCCAGTGTTAGCAAGATTTTTCTTCTCAATTTTTTGAGAAGAAAAATTTTACCAAGTGAAAAATAAACGTTGAAAGTTTATTTTTCACTTGGTTAGACTATAATAAATTTAGTTTAATCCTTTATCCAAGTGTGAGCAAACAAAGTTTGCACCTGAAAGTATCTTCAGGACTGAGGTAAGGTGGTACAACACCGGCAACTAGTTGCAAAGGTGGAGCAAGCTCACAACACTCCTATCTCAGTATCTCCCATAATGCAAAACAATTGCATAACATTATGCAATTATTCCTTAATGCATAACATTATACATATCTGCAAGGAGATGTGTTTTGCATTATGGGAGATACTGAGATAGGAGTGTTGTGAGCTTGCTCCACCTTTGCAACGAGTTGCCGGTGTTGTACCACCTTACCCCAGTCCTGAAGATACTTTCAGGCGCAAACTTTCTTTGCTCACACTTGAATAAAGGATTAAACTAAATTACAATTTTTTCAAGTCCACTATACTAATGAATGACAGGTTGACCAGTCTCTCATTATGGAGATTGCCATTATTTATTTGCATCTGTTCTTAGATGCAAATAAATAATGGCAATCTAGGCCACATCAGCTAACAGTAGCTTATGTATATATCGATTCTGCAAGATGGCTATGATAGAGGTTGAAACATTGAGTAAGTAAGGTTATTTTAACTAAATTTATTCACTTAGTCTATGTATTTTTTTTCTGTGATGAATGTACCATTCGTAGCTACTTATCTTCTGCTGCACTGAAAAAGAAGTTTAGCTTCCCCCATAATGGATTTCTATCACTGTTTTGAGCAATATCCCAAAAAACCTTTCTTACAAAGGCTAAATGTTATCAGGTGGGGGGGGGGGGAGCAGTCAGACTTATTAACCATTCCTCTTTCTAATAGACATCCAAAAGCTGGACTTCCTCTTCTGTGCACTGAAGAAGAAGCTTAGCTTCCCCGTAATGGATTTCTTTCACTATGTTTTGAGCAATATCCCAAAAAACCTTTCTTACAAAGGCTAAATGCTATCAGGTGTGGGAGCAGTCAGACTTATTAACCATTCCTCTTTCTGATAGACTGAACTTTCTTTAAACACTCAAGTCTTTGTGTTAATCTATCTTATTGTTACTTCCACAGATAATGTTCATATTATCTATCTGTAGTTCTACTACTCCTCAAAAGTTGTGAACACTTATGCTGCAACCATTTACCAATTTACAGTGATCATTTTTCCCACCTTGCTAATTTTTCATCTTCTTTATTTTTGTGTACTGCACACTTATCCTGGAATGGATGACTAGTATCAATTATTCCCATACTGCAACCAATTACCACTATTTACAGTTCGTCCTTATTTCCATCCTTTTGAAACTGCTACACTAACTTCTCACTCTTTATTTGTGCTGGCTGCCCACATCTCTGCTAACTCAAACTCTGGATAAATTTTTCTTGTCTTCCTTTCTCACCCAGAATGTTATTGTGACCTTGAAGGCCCTCAGCTTTTCATGGGTAGGACTGCCATTTAAGTAATTATAATATAGTTAACAAAAAGAAAAAAAAAAATTAAGTATACATTTTTAGATGTGTTATCATGTGACTGCTATGAATGTCACAAATAGTTATCATGTGGTTTACAGTGTTTTGTGTGACTTTCACCCATAAAAAGTTGTAAGTTATAGTACATTAGTAGCATGGGTGGGCTAAGGATTTTTTCCTTTAATTTATATATGTGCATGTGTGTATTTTGTATTTTGATTGTTTTAAATGCAAAACAGAATTTTCTTTCTTTCTTTCAGATATCTTGCACGCCTTACAGAATCATTTTATGATGAAACTGATCCTATTACATCCACAGAGATAGATAACTGGTTAGATACATCATATGTTTCTATTTTGGGTGGGAATAGAAAGGAAAGACAAGCAGTTTTGAAAGTTATGAATTTGCATTTTGAAAGGCATGAATTTTTAGTCGGGAAATCTTTAACAATAGCTGACATAATTATGTGTAGTGCTCTAATTCAAGCAAAACTAATTAATGTACTACCAACCAACGTTTCTAGATGGTGGAAAACTACATGCAGTAGTTTAATGCTCTGTTTGCAGTTTACAATATAATGATGGTAATTTTTTTTAATAACTTATAGAAGTTTCTGTAATGCCCTTAGAGAAATAAAGTTAAAATGTTTGCTCTTTTCATTGAGCTTTTTTCCCATTAAAATTTAAAAAATGTCTTCAAGACTGTAAGCTTAGCATCACTAAATAAAAATGTACACCTGATACTGTTATGTGTTTTCTCTTATACTACGTTAGCTTTTATGGTGTCTTACTCAGTAGAGGTTGTAAAGCAATAAAACATCTGTGAAACCATGCAGCTCCAAAAGAATAGCTAAGATAAATTTTAATAATATTTTTCCACAAAAAAAGAAGCAAAAATTAGAACATTCACTTTAATGAGTCAGATGGGTAAAGCACCATTAATGACATTAATAGAGAGAAATAAGGAAACAAAGGGAAGAAACTCTACAAAACAACAAGCAGGATTCAATGTTTGATATAGAATATTTGAATTCTAACATCAGTATAATTATTTGAATCTTAATATCAATTATTGATGCTAAGATTGCAAAAAAAAAAGCCCTGTACAAAAATATAAATATTTATGTATTCTTTGTGAACTGCAGGAAGTATTCAGTGGCATAGGCTAATGCAGAAACTTCCATGAGAAATGCGGAAAATCAGTAAGATGGATCTGGAGACAATACAAAATATTCCAAACCATCCTTTTTTTTTTTTAATTTTTTTTTTATTATACTTTTGAAAAAACAATAGATATTATAAAGGAAGGAGGTATTTCTACTCATGCTATGTGAATCAGTAATTTAAAATTTGCAGGTGACATATTTGTTATTAAGACGATAAAGAACTTGAAAAATACTGATGAAACCTAAAACAGCGGTATTTGAGAGTAAAGAATGAAGTAGCAATGGATGAGTCTCAATAGATCGCAGTATGGTGGCTGCTCTTCTAATCGCAACACCCAGACCAGCACCTAGGTCGGGTGCGGACGATTTGGTGCCTGTACGTCACACCTGAATGGTGCAACATAGGAAGCAGCTGCCTTGATGTTTTCGTTCTAGTGGCCTCGTTGCCAGAGCGGTCGCCCCATAACAGTACAAAAGCAACTCTTGCTAACGCTGCCTTTCAACATGCAAGACATGAACTATATCGTTGCAGTGGCTAGATGGAATTCTGACTTGGAGGCATTCAGTCATAATCCCACAGATGGTAGCGTTGCATCATTGGTTATTCAACCAAGCACATGCACCAAGTGTCCGAACCTGCGGTTTCTCTCGTACTGAGCAGGATTGTTATCGCACGATTAGTCATCAGTATAGTAAAACTAACCTGTAATCTATTGTTGCAGGTTGGACTTTCCTAGTACATGTTTGTGGAACTCTCCATCATCTCCATTAAGAACCTAGAGGCGTTCAGTTCTTAGGGTGTGGAACATGAACCTAATGTGGGCAAGGATGGATCTATCTCCACATGAACAAAGTTGAGGATTTTGGATGCAGCTGGTTTTTTTTTTTTTTTTTTTTTAACAGTGATTTATGGATTTGAGACTTTGAACCTAAAGAAGTCTGACAGGAAAAGGATAGCTGCTGTTGAGAATATAAACTGTAAGCCAGACAAACAGATCTGTGCTAGAAAGAATCAGTAGAACTTTAAGGTTCCTTAAGGATATTGACAGAAGAAAGAAAAATACTTTAAACACATTAAAAGGGTGGAAGGAGGACTTCAAAAAAAAAAAAAAAATGTAATAAAAGGTAAAGTTCCTGGAAAAGGAGGAAGTACCACTTCCTCCTTTTCCAGGAACTTTACCTTTCTGTTGGTTCAATGAATGGATAGATGGATGACATGAGCAATATAAAGCAATATGACAGGAAAAGTATAGAAACAGCCTTTTATTGTCTCAACTTTTTGTTTCAAAAGATGGATGGTGTGTCTGGAGTGACTGATGTTTAGAGAGTTGAAGCCTTCATAAATCTATACAAGACCACCAGGTGAGGACTGGTGTGGAACATCACTAATCATCTGAGTGACCATATGGCATCTGTTGATGTTCAATGAATAGATAGATGGATGACATGAGCAATATAAAGCAATATGACAGGAAAAGTATAGAAACAACCTTTTATTGTCTCAACTTTTTGTTTCAAAAGATGGATGGTGTGTCTGGAGTGACTGATCTTTAGAGAGTTGAAGCCTTCATAAATCTATACAAGACCACCAGGCAAGGACTGGTGTGGAACATCACTAATCATCTGAGTGACCATATGGCATCTGTTGATGTTCAATGAATAGATAGATGGATGACATGAGCAATATAAAGAATATGACAGGAAAAGTATAGAAACAGCCTTTTATTGTCTCAACTTTTTGTTTCAAAAGATGAAAACAAAAACTGGAAACATACATACTTAGTCTCTTGATGTAAGATGTTGATAAGGAATATGTAAAGCTCATACTGGCATTAGAAAGAATGTTCTATGAATTAAATGGATGCAGAAAGTAATGAACAAAAAACTATGCAGTAAGAGAATCCAGCATAGAAAATAATTAAAAGAAAACTCTTCCTTTTCTTGGACATACCTGCAGGATGAATGACTGCAGAAAGGTTTGGCAGTGGATAACAAACAGGAGAGGATAATCCAGAAGAAAATGGATAGATGAAGTAAAGGGCTGTGTGCAGAGTTTATTTACCTGATAATGGATAGAAAGGAATGAGAAAAAATACTGGAATTGCATTAGACACAAATGGCCATTGATGAGTTTTTCCTGTTTAGTGAAACATTTTTGTTTCTTTAATCACTCCATCAGTCTTTTAAAACTCCAGCCATAGATATGGAAGTAATATAGGTATTTTAAAGTAAAATAATTTCAGATCAGTGTAATTTATGATTTATATTTAGAGCTTATAACACTTCTTTTTATACAAAATGAAGACCTACATTAAAAGCTGGGATAACTTCAGTGATGTTGATTCATCCTGTCATTTTTTCACACAACACATTGAGTCCACAGCTTTCACAACTTTCTATTCCAATTTCTTTGGAATAGAAAACATCTATTCTGTGCTATCCCCCTGTTCAACAATATGTGAAATGCACTTATTAAAATGTCTAAATGTTATAGTTATTATTAACTTAAATTTACTAAACAAAAAAGTTAGCTATAAAAGAAATCAAGAAATGGCTTATTATAATAACTTCCACAATTTATGGTTATGTTTAGAAAAATATCTTAAAAGTTAGGAAATTTTCTCACTTGAAAGAACTATTTAGATTACAGCTGAATAGTTCTGAATTCATAGCTCAGGATAATATTAAGACCTTAGCACTGCCATTGAATATCAGTTGATATATTATTACCTTGAAATCTGCATACACACACACACACTATATACTTCTTGGTTAGATTAGCAATGAATTGGGGTCATTCTAGGATCATTCTATAGAACCATTCTCCTATCTTGTCAAAAGCAAACTCACAACTGATCTTTTGAACCCTGGTTTTTGTGAAAAAATCACAGTGCCGTGCATGTGAAGTAGTCAGGAATTTTTAGTCAAATTCATCATTTCCATGGTTTTCCCCTTACCTACCACCTTACTAAATTAAACACTGTGTAACTTCTTTCTCTTTGCCAATCTAAAAATCATCCAGAAAAGGAAACTGTTGAAGATGTCATATGTAGCAGAAGATAATATGATTGTTTTGGTTCATTTTCCAATGGACCTACCAAATATGCACTGAACAATGAAAAGATCAACAAAATTGCTGTATTAAAAACCATTCAAGTCTCATGCTTGATTAATGCTCTTTGTATACTTGTGTTATATTACAGTTGTCTTATAAGACTGACCAGTAAGTTTTCTTCTCACCGGTTGATCACCATTTACCAGATGACAACATGTAAATGTACATAATCGAGTTCACATAAAAAATATATAATACTTGAATCATAACAAAATGTCTATTAATGGAATGTTATAAGGTTTATAAGATGAAGTTTTTCACAAGAATGAAAGGAAGAAAAGGAAATGACTGATAGAAATCTTAACTATAAATGTGGGGTGGGGAAAGCATAGAGATATTCTTATTACTGAGACTATAATAGCATAATAATACACAATGACAAAAAAAAAAAAGTTTGTTACATAACAGTATTTAAATGCATCTTGTTATTTCAAGAAATTGACAATGTAGAATTTTGCCAAAGTTAATTGGCATCTTCAGGTTTAATATGCTGGTATCAAACACATGCATACCAGCACACTTCAGTAAGAAAAATGGAACAGGTAAGATACAGGATGACCTGAAGTCCTATAATTATGCTGCCTGTTGGCTTTGGTTGGGTATTCTTGTCTATTGGGCTGAATATCTGCTGATGAGGGATTCCCATATGATAGACAATTTGATACAACGACCATATTTGTTCAGGTTAGGATAGTTAGTAAGAGTTGCAGCAGATTCGAGGAAAAGTCTATGACATTTAAATCTGCTTTGAGGGGGAGTAAAGTGGGTTTTTTCTTCAATAGATGGATGCTGTGCTGGGTATCCAAGGCATGGTCTGCTAATCCTCAGCAGCAATAGTGATGGAGACAGACGTAGTCCTGGTGCTCTGATATATGGATGTTGAAGTTCTGCCTGTTTGGCCATAATATGTACTGTTACAGCTGCAGGATACTTGGTGCACTTGAGGCAAATCAAGTGGCTGTAACTTGTCTTTGGGAGAGCAGATAAGGGTTGCTAGCTTTCTGTGTGGTTTTATGGTTTATAAGTGGTCACCCGCTTCTGCTTTTTTAAGATCATGACCACCCCTCTCCAGAAATACTAAATCCCTCACATTCTGTCCAACTGTACAAGTATACCACAGAATCTCTTAACCGTCATAATTGGTTAAATTTCAGCTTCATCTCATGAATATTGTAGAAGTAAGCACAATATTACCATCTCATGAACAGAATACTGCTCATACAACAGCACGTGTGACTCGCACTAGTGAGTCACATGTGCTGTTGCCAATAATAGCCAACCCTTTGGAACTTAGAACTTGTTTGAATGTTTGTGTAACAGTAAGCGTCCTTTTTTTTTTTTAATTTTAAATTTTCTTGTGTTTTGTATGATGGGCTCATGATGTCAAACAGTAAGATTAGACTTTTTTTTTTTTTTTTCCAGTCACATGGCTCCCTTAACAGAAACCAAGGCCTTATTGTAAATGATGCTTGGAAATCATATCTTTTGACATATCAGACTGTCTGCAATGAGAACCTACAAATTATACAGCTGACACATGCTGTTCGTTATTGTAATCATGTTCAATTTATGTTGAATTCTGCTTTCTTTCTTCCTCCCCTCACATCAACTGCTTTCTCCATTTCTTCCATAAAAAAAAAGCTATGATAAAGCTACTAGATGGTGGTAGTTTGTTCAGTAAGGTTGAGATCGGGACTGTAGAGAGCAGTCAGGTGTGTGGCATTGATGTCCACAAACCACGCAGTTATAGCAGCAACCTTATGACATTTTGCATTGTCTTGCTGAAAGAGACAATGGTGAGTTCTGTAGAAACAACAAAGTAGGAAGCATTGCATTTTCCAGAATGTTCAAATAGCTGATGAACTGCAGCCTAAGAGAATAGGAGTTCAGCTGGAGGACATGGTAAATAGTGCATTTGAGGCCATCTGGTGTGAGTAGATCAAAGGATGCAAAGAATGATGCAGACGATGATGTGTACAAGCAAATAAGCTCAATGAGTGGAGAGTGAATAATTACGGGGAACTTCAACTATGGGAACATAGATTCGAAGGAGGAAATGACATATAGGAGGAAAGAAATGGAATTTATGCAGTTACTAAGGGATAATTACCTGAGGCAGCATGTGATGAATGTGCTAGGGTAGTTTTTCCGAACTTTCAGTATCTGGGTACTGCATAAAATTTTAGTAACACTAGTGTCTTCCCCTTCTCATGCAAAAGGCAATTTTGGAAAAGTTAATTAAAACATGAATAATTATAAGAGCGTTTATTTTTAACATTTGTATAATAAATTACAACCAGGGTGCTGTATATCAGAGGAGACCTCCACGTAGTCTTTAAAGGAATGTGGAGAACCGACCAAATGTCCAATCTCACATTCTCATGGTGCACCCTGTTAGGCATCTACCTGGATACTGAACAAACGAGGATGGGCTAGCAATTTGGGATCTAGCCGACCAAATTGTATTCTTATTGGCTTAAACCAAAATAAAAAATAATGGTACAACATGACAGAATTTAATGCCGGCTGGGGTGTCACCTGGTTATACACGGTTCCTGTTGTTTTCGCCAGGGCAAACAGCAAAAAGTCAGCCACTGGAACAAATCTTAACACACCCCAACTCAACATCACCAGAATTAAAGATCAGTACTATGAACATAAGAAGCCTGAATGTCAAAGAAATGGAGCTAGCTGAGGAATTAGATAAGTACCAGATTAGCCAAATAGGGCTCACTGAAACAAAAAAGAAAAAAATTGTGAGCTCTTTCTCAGCAATAAATACAAAATGTTATATTCAGACAATGACAAGGAAAAGGAGTAGCTATAGTATTCAACACTAAATACAGGGCTAATATTGAATGGCAGGCACTATCAAGTAGAGTGATGTGGGCAAATATCAGAATGGGAAACTGACAATGAGACTTCTTTCTGCCTATTATCCCACAGAAGGTTTTACAAATATAGAAGTGGAGGAATTTTTTCAGGCTTTAGAGAAAGCAACTGGCAGAATGAAAAAGGAAAAGTTGGTCCTTGGGGATCTAAATAGCAGAGAAGGAAATGATTGTCAGACATACAAAAATATATTGGGAAAATTTGGAGAAAAGAGCAAAGCTAATAATAATGGCAAACACCTGTGGGATTTCTGCTCAAAACATGGGCTGGTTATTACTAACAATGTTCCAACATAAAAATGTCCACAAATTCACATGGAGAGAAGAGGCAAGGAATAAGAAAAGTCTCATTGACTATGTTATTGTTAATAGTGATATTTTCTCCCTGGTGCAGGACACCACAGTGTACAGAGGATTTGAATTTGGAAGTGATCACTATTTATTCTTGAATAGGATAAAATTGAATTTCATATTGAAAAGAATAACATGTAAGAAAGTTTTAAAGCAAATAAAAGTTGAACAGCTCACATGTGTGAAGTGTTCAACTTCACACATGTGAGCTGTTCTAAAATACACAAGCATGATTGAAGAAAAAATGACAGAGTTTGAGAACAGGAACCAAACTTTGGAGATTCAGTGGCAAGCCCTGAAGAAAACACTGATTGGTTCAGCCAGATGCATGTGGTGAGGTTGTCTGCAAGGATAGAAAAATCAGAATTCCATGGTGGACAGAAATTAAAGATGCAGTGAACGAAAAGAAGAAAGCATATCAATAGTTCCTGGCAAATAAATCAGCTTGTGCTCCTAGAGATAACAGAGACAAATGAAAGAAAGCTAAACACTGTTAATCTAGCTAAAAGATGAAAAGACATTGGTAAAAACATAGGAAATAAATATCAAGAATGTGGCAAGATATTCTAGAGGTTCTTGAAGAAGCTTAGAAATGGTGGAAAATGCTGTATAAGGAATTGGAGATAATAATGGTGACATGAAAACTGGGGAAAAAGATATCCTTGAAGTATGGAGTATTTACTTCGAAAAATTGTTAATGAAACAAGAGTGTTTGCAAAGTGGTAAAAAAAACCACTCAGTAGGCATACAGTCAGGAATACATATCTATACTTGAATTAGAAAACGCCATCAAAGGCCTGAAATGTGGAAAGGCAGCAGGAGTAGATGATATTTGAACAGAAATGCTCAAGTATGTAAGTATAAAAGTCACATTGACTGCACTGCATAGTTCAGAAGGCCTGGACAGAAGTATGAATTCCAGATGATTGGAGTAAAGTTCACATAGTACTCATATAGAAAAAGGGAAATAAAACTGAATGTGAGAATTACATAGGTGTCTCTCTACTGGGTGTTACTGGTAAGATTTACACAAGTATACTTGAGAAACGGTTGAGAACGATTGTAGAACAAGCTGGATTCACATCAAATAGAGGCTGTCAGGATCAGATTCACTTTTTTATTGACAAATAGTTGAAAAATCATGGGAATATAACAAAGATCTGTATTTTGTAGATCTTGAAAAGGCAAATGACAAGGTTCCGAGAGAGAAGCTATTCAAAACGTTACAGTTGTTTGCTGTCTATGGGGCATTATATCAAGAAATACTTTGACTTTGTTTGAGTTGTAAGTCAGAAATATTAAATGTGATTTAATATTAAATCTGGTGTCAGACAAAGATACACTTTATCCCCTCTGTTATGGATTACATTAGGAAGGAAAGTGGTATTAAACCTGATATCAAAATTGGAGATGTTAATGTCAGCTCTTTGCTTTACGTGGACGATGTTATACTTCTAAATAAATCAGCTACAAGTCTGTAAGATTCCCTGACTAAATTGAATAACTGTTGTAATAGACATATATTATGAACGTCAGCAATAACAAGACAAAGACAATGAAAGTAGACAGAAGCAGTGAAAATATCAACTTCATTGTGAATGGAAAACCTATAGAACAAAGGAAACATTTCAGCTACTTAGGCACGATTTTTAGTGAAGATAGTAAACTAAATACGGAAATACGGACTGCCTATCTGATCACACAGTTCAGAAAAAACCACGCATTCAAAGATTGATTTTAATCTCTTCATTGGGATTGGATTATGTGTTAGGCACGAATTTTAAATACAGCATAATTTACAAATAAAGATTTCTTACTTGTTTATCATTATATTTAAAAAATTTAATTAATGGCCGTAGTTACTGAAGTCAGACAGAATTAACTATAGCTTGAATCCATAATTTAAGATATTAGGAAGCTTGAAAGGAAATCTGTAAAAAAGGTTTAGGTTGTAACCTATAAATTTTATTGAAATGCATATATTTGAAGTATTTCCCTAAGGTGATGGCCTGACTTAACTTGCAGAAGTGACAGATCGAAAACAATTCACTTTTAAACATAAACTCCTTTTACTTGAATGCACTTTTCATATGTTTGAATTAACATTTCTATGCCCTTGAAAAAATAGTCTGTACTTTTTTCTGCAAAATGGTCTAAAACTGCATCTTTCACCTCATCGTCATCTGCAAATGTTCTTCCTCGATTTCGATCAGGGGTTTTGGTCACCGAGTGCTAGATCGGGGCTGTAGGGTAGGGCGTTCAATTTCCTGGCAGCCACATTCCTTCACTGCAGCCTTCACAACAACAGCCGTATGAACTGGAGCATTGTCACGGAGCTGGCGAACACCATGCGTCAGCATTCATCGTCTCTTTCCCTTTATGGCGTCGCGCAGTTTGTTCAGGAGTGAAGCTTAATATTCTGCATTCACAGTGGTATTTCTTTCCTTGAAGATAAGAGACTTCCCTGGCAATCCCCAAAGATTGTTACCATGATCTTGACGGAATGAATGACATTGGCTTTTCTTGGCGGTGCTTCACCTGGTTTGTGCCACCCCATTCATTCCCTGTTGGAAGAAGGATCAAAATAAAGGATCATGGTTTTATCCCCAGTGAAAATGGTTTCCATCACTTCTCACTGATTCCCTTGGCAAAGCTCTAAAAACTTGCAGGAACAGGTCACATGATGCTCCTGAATTGAAAAGAGAAGTCGGAGCACCCACCTTGCAACGACCTTCGTCATGTAAAGCTTCTCGTGAATGATGAGAAAGACAGCTGTTATAGAAAGCCCCAACCTCCCTGAGATTTTTTTGAGCTTCAGCCATCTCTTATTGAGCAGTTCTTCCTCAAGAGACATTTTCGTCAGTCATCACTTCCACAGGCCGACCCTCACGAGAATCATCTGATATGATCTCTCTACCTAGGCGAAAATGTTTAGCCCATTCGTTCAGTATGGAATATGAAGGAGAAGCTTCCCCCTAAAATAACGTCGTCTTTTCAACTGTGTCTATTAGCGAAGTTAGCGTAGCAACGGTAACGTACCGAAGTGGTAAGAGTGACATTAAATTATCATCGCTCCGCTTTCACTTGCAGTATTCTGAGACGCGTAGAGAAGTATGCACGTGTAATTTTTTTTTTTACTTGTACATAATTTTTGCCCATCGTGAGTGTTAAAAAAAAGAAGATTGGACGTAAAAATATATTCATGTATTCAACAATTCACATCAATTATCATAAATGTAGAAGAAAGACCTCAATGTGTTATTTGTAACAATGCTTTGTGAAATGATTCTACGAAACCAACGAAGTTGAAACAATATTTGCAAAATGTTCATTCTCAACACAAGCATAAGGACACAACAAAAGTTGCTTTTTGAATATCATGGGAATGATTTCAAAAAGATGAAGCTGGATTCAACAAGGGTATTCCAAGATTGTGTTGATGTTTTGCAGGAGATCAAGTGCAGCATTTGGCTTATTTGCAAATTCAACTTGATGAATCCACTGATGCAGTATCATGTTCCCAGTTGCTGGTGTTTGCAAGATATGTTCACTCAGCTTTATTTAGAGGAGTTTCTCTTTTGTTCTCTTGAAACAACTACCGAGGCCTCAGATATTTTGGAAAAAAGTTTCATCTTTCTTTGAATCGAAAATCTTTTGTAGTATAATGTCCGTGATGCTGTACAGGTGGACTACCACCTATGTTGGGGACAAACTCTGGATTTCAAGCTTGTGTGAAAAAATCGAGCTCCAAAAGTGATCATTCTATGATCCATTCCCAAACACGTCTCAAAAACACTTCCAACTCCGTTAGAAAAGCTTTTGGATTAAACAATTCAAATTGTGAATTTTTAGCAAAGGAGGAACTCTTAACTCGTGTCTTTTCAAGCAGTTATGTATTGACATTAATGCATGCTATCATTTGTGTCTTTTCCACAGAAATGCTTGATGCCTTTCAAGAGAAAATGTAATTCAGTGAGTATCTGAGCTTAAAGATGAACTCGAATTATTATTTATTTATCTATTTATAATAATAATAATAATATTATTATTTTTTGAAGTTTAGGATAAAAAAGTTTTTTACCCGGTTGAGTGATGAGGAATGGAGCCTGAGCCTTACCTATTCAGTTGATATTTTTGAGCAGCTAAATAAACTCAGTCTTCAAATGCAAGGAAGGGATACAGACATCATATTATTCATTTCCTAGAAAGCTTTCATAAGTTGCAAAATTAGACGATACAAAATGTTGCAATGTTTGCAAAACTGTCATCAGTTCTTGTTGCTGGTGGTGAAGACAAGGTGCTTCCAAGTTTATGAAAAATGAAATTTTGCAGCATTTGACAGCACTGAAAAATGAATTCAGCCGATATTTTCCTGAACTTAGTGATGAGGATCTGGATGTAGTGCAAAATCCATTCAAGTTGTCAGTGAAAAAGTTCCTGAAGATCAATCAGATGAATTTCATATCTGGAGCTGAAGACTGAGTAGGGAGCAAAAGATATGTTCAAGGAGAAATAAATTACAGAATTTTAGCCGTTACGTGTGATTCCTACCAAAAAGTGGCAGAAAGAGCTATTCATATATTGCTGCCATTTATGTCGACATACCTTTATGAGTCAGGCTTTTCAATTTTGTTGCAATTGAAAATGAAACAAGTTAGGTTGGAGGTTGAAAATAACCTGCGTTGTGCCCTTTCAGCACTCTTCCTCTTATCCAAGAATTGGTGAAGTAAAAATAATCACAGGTTTCTCGTTGACTGTAATCTTCGTCTGAATATAATGATCTACAATATACTAGCATTCTTCTGAACTTTTTATTAAAGTATATTTTAGTTTAATCCATTAATTAGTTATGAATATAAGAAAACTACTTTTAATCAAAACTTTTAAAATCCATCAACGTTTTCTATTGCTACTTCTAAAGTAAAGCTCCACTATAAAAATAATTCCAGTTAATGTATGTATTTGTAGGTAAATGTATTTGAAAACACCTTTTACTTAGACAGTTTTAGAAAGGGGAAGACAGTCGCTAGGCATATTATGTCTAGCGATTGTTTCTCTTTCTCTACAACACTTTTTATGTAGGCTGACCATACGTACCGTTTCGAACGGGACAGTACCGTTTTGTTTCATATTTCCCTGCCGTCCCGTCGTTTTAATAAAAATGTCAGTTTTGTCCCGTTTTTAATAAAACTTAATATTGGTCAATCATAAATTATTATTCATAACCTATAATCGTATATCAATATCATGGGTAATTTGTATAACCTTGGAGTCGCATTGTTCGATACTAAATATCGATATCTGCAGGGATTTATTTTCATTTTCATTTGTTTTCATTTGGGTGATTAATATTCTTATTTTCAGAGAAAATAAGAAATACAGGTTGGCAACACTTACGCGTCTCACACGCGCCCTCTGTTATGCTGTAGCGTTAGTTTCTGTTTTGCCTATATGCTAACCGGTGGTTTTGTTATTCAATGCCGATGGTTTAAATTTTATATTTTATAAAGCTTTATGCCTATCCTTGCAACGTCAAAGAGGCGAAACTGTTTAATGACGATCTCCAGAAAAAATTGAAATTTATTAAACTGGAAAAGCTGTGTAGCGATGTAACAAAAGTGGTATGCAAAATTGTATTGTCCATTTTTCCGTTGCTCATGGAGGCAGAAACAGTATCAACCAACATCTACGTAGCCAGACACATAAGGATGCTGAAAAGACTCTGACTTCAGTTAAAAACGTCAGCTCGTTTGTGATGAGACGTGATGGTGAGAGTGAAAGCGATAAAATTGCAGCAACTGAAGCTCTTGTTGCTTATCATACTATGCATTAGGGCCAAAGTTTTCGCTCAAATAACTGTTTGTCGACATTGTTAAATAAAATTATGAACCAAAATTTCTTCTGCACGTGCCAAATCAGAAGCAGTAATTAGCAACGTTTTATCACCATATATATATATATATATATATATATATATATATATATATATATATATATATATATATTGGGCAGAGTAATAGAGGATTTTAATAAAGCAAAAAGCATTACAGTCTAGTTTAGTTTAGTTTACATTATAGTGACCAGATTATCCAAGGACCAATGCTGGGCACGTTCCACTGGTTGCATAACTTTTGTTTCCTGCTTTGCAGGTTTGCCTTCCCTCCAGGCATATATTCTAAAATTGCTGTATATCTTCTTATCCCAACACAAACATAATCATACCTTTTCAATAAAATATTCTGCTTTATTCTTGTTATTATTACTAATTAATAACATTGTTACCACTAAACTATCAAGAAATTTTTATTTAAATTCTCAATAATGGGTGCAAAAGTAAATATGACACAAAACTTATTTTTCGGAAGAATGAATTCTTTTCAATAATTCATCATTCTCTGATATTTCACTCATAAAATCTTCAGAGGAATCAATCATATTATATTTCACAATAGGAATGGCCTTCATTGTCTAAAGTTTTAATTGTGTTTTCTCTGCAGTCCATAATTTATTCACAACTGAAAATACGCTTTAAAAGTTTGGCATATAATCAAAAAATAATTTTACATGAAAATGTTCCTCAGAATAAACAACTAATGTACGTTCGTAGTTTACTCTTTCTGTAAAGGTGAATAAAATATTTCAAATGCTGTACACATACTAATGCTGTACAGGACCGGTAAATGCGGTACATCTAGCGCCTCCGTAGCGCAATTGGAAGAACCACGGTACATTGCGCCCTTCGATTGGAATAGGCCTAAGTTCGATTCTCGTCGCGACGGGAGGAATCTTTATCTGGTCGATTTCAATCGATGGTGAATTAACCGATCTCATACGGAGGTAGCAGGGTTTTTTCTCCCGGAAACTCGGGTTTTTCATCCCGCATACATACAAATCGGCCCTTCAGAACACACGCAGTTTACAGACAAAATTACTAGTTGTGGTGGTGTTGGAGGTGGGCGGTAGATGGCGTTGATTCGTAGTAGAGGTAAGGTGTAGAGATAGTTGAAGATGTCCTCCCGCGATGAGTCTTCTGACTCCTTGGAGGTATCAGGAATAATAATAATAATAATCTGGTCACATAAGTTTAGATGCATTCAAACAAAAAAGACATCCAACTTTTTCCAATCATTCTGCAGTACTTTTTGCCAAATTCTGGTGTTCGAAAAAATTATAGACTTCCTTACATGAAATACAGACATCTCTAAATCGTCTACCTAAATTTTGGTATGGGTTCTGTCACTGAAGAATAATGGTAAGCTCAATATTTTTATGTAATAAAATTTTTTATCGTCTTACATTTTCATGAATACAGAATATTACATAACCCCTGTCCCGTTTTTGTCTTAAGGAAATATGGTCAGCCTACTTTTACTTCCAGTGTAGCTGCTTTATATGTCCAATGAGTTTTTAGCCAATCAAGGTTTTTTCTGCAACAGTACTTATTTCAACTCTTAGACTAATCCAATTTATTTTCTTGAATAAAATATAGCTAAAGATCTGTGTAGCTCAGTGAAAGTGGCGCTTGTGTCCTCTGTGCTTAGTCGCTAGAAATGAGACAGGTTCAAGTCTAGTCGCTGACTGGAAGAACTTTTTTTATGTCTATTTTCAACCCGTTCTCAAGTTAGTCGATATTTGGCACGGGAAAGCGAGTTTTTACTTCCAGAAAGTCGAGTTTTTTCGTCCCGTAAACTCAAGAAAATCGACCGTAGTATTCACATTGTTTCAGAGAGTAACATAACCTGTTAGGGTTAGGTACCAAAATGGGAGCACTTGTTTGCCAGCCTCTTCATCGGTGGCTGCCTATAATTTGTGATAGACATGGGCCATCTCTCTGATTGGCTGATGGTGGAGATTGAGCTGCCCACTCAGTCTCCAAAAGCTAGATAGGATATAAAGGCCTCGCTTACTCCCTATAAGGAAATAAAAGGCATTAGCTGATTTATTTTATTTTATTAAATGTAGCTTTAAAACTAACTTCTGCAGTTGTACGGTCTGGCATACGTGGGCAAAACGATAGACAGATCATAGTGTATTTTATAAACTTCGTATCTGATAAAGATTTGCGAAATTCACAATTTCAGTGGATTGATCAGCTTCCAGTGCATAATAGCCGCTTCTGTTGGATGAGCAATAATATTTTCTGTACATTTAAAGTTATTTCTGTGATTCTAAAATGAACTTATTTGAGAGGGAATACGATCGATAGCTTTGCTTGCTTTATCTCCAGTTATTATTTGTGCCATTGAATTTGGCTTACTAATGTTTCAGTTGCTCCACATTTCATCTATTAAGGATGCAACACTCAAAGACGCTTCCAAAGCTGTACCATGTATTATTTCTTGGGTAATTTTTTTAAAAAGTCTTTACATCTATTTTCGAAAAATTCTACAGATTTTTTTCCTGGTACTCTGTATTTTCTCGAAATGGCGGTTTAGATTGGACATGTTCATACTTGGATAACAAATGACACCTACTGAAATAGTCTATTCTTTGCAGACCATGAAAATCCAAATTTTTGATATTCGTCGTACTTGCGGATTTTTTTCTTACTTAGAGAGATGGCCCACACTTATTTTCATTACAAATATTTGATCATGATGCATCTTGTTCCTTTACACCGACCACAATCAGTTTCCTTCACTATTCTCTATTATGCATTTCAAACACCCCATTTATAACCAGTGATCCATATCAAAGGATTTAAGAAATACAAATTATCCTACTTCCGTATAGGGAGTAAGCAAGGCCATTTTAGTCCTAACTTTTCGGAGACACCTACTGAACTAGTCTTTGCAGTCTATGAAAATCCAAACTTTTGATATTAGTCCTACTTGTCGATTTTTTATTTTACTCACAGAAACGACTCAATTTCTTTCACTATTCTCTATGATACATTTCAGACTTCCCATTTCTTAAATCCATTGATACATATGAATGGATTTAAGAAATACAAAAAAAAAAAAAAATCAGCCAACACCTTTTATTCCTGTACAGAGGACTCGGCACTTTTAGCCCTAACTTTTTGGAGACTCAGTGCACAGCTCAATCTCCACTGGTTTTAGAGATAGCCTGCACAAGGCTAACTCTAATCCTAATACAATATTTTTAATGTCTGAAAATAGGGTAGGTTCGACGATAGAATTCCTTGAGTTTATGGGACGAAAAACCCGAGTTTCCAGGAGAAAAAAATCTTAGTCGATCTCTGACACGGTCAAGTGGGATTTTTTTCTGTGACAAAATTTGTTCTGTGAAAGGCTTAGAACATTTCCTCTAGTCAGCGACTAGATTTGAAACCAAGTCTTCCTTCATGCGGTGAAACGCAAATGTCACTTCCATTGAGTTACACAGGCTCTATACAAAAGTGAGAGCATTATCTGCACAAATTACTTGTACATCATTCATAACCTGTGACACAAACATGAATATACATGTAAAAAATTCATGTTTGAATTTTTTGGGTTCTAGACCACCCAAAGGGTGGTCTAGAACCCAAAGTGTTAGAGCAACAGAAGCAACACCTCAGTTCACTTCTAGTCAAAGACTCGAGACACCTTTTTTCTAAGCCTTTCTTCGACCGCTTCTCGAGTTAGTCGATATCTGGCTCAAGAAGCGATGGTTTTTTTTTTTTTCACCTCCTGGCAACTGGTTTTTCTTGCTGTAACTCAAGAAAATCGACCGTAGAACCAACACTATTTCGGATAATAAAAATGTTACTATTAGAGACCATGAGATAGTGGTGCTTATCAGTCATCTCTTCATTGGATGCTGTTCATAATTAGTGATTATCGTGGACTAGCTACCTCTGATTGGTTACTAGTGGAGATTGAGCTTCTCCCTCAGTCTCCAAAAGTTAGGAATAAAATGGCCTCACCTATATCTTTCCTATAGGAAAATAAAAGGTGTTAGTTTATTTACATGCATAGATGCATGAATGCACACGTGCCAAAAATAATTGCTGAGCACTTACAATTTAAAATTAGTGATTTCGCTACTCGACGGAGAGTTCATTCTCGTGGTTCGAATTACAGCAATCCCTCGATTAATGCGTCTCCGATTAGTGCATCATTTTTTTATACCCAATTAGGGTATAAAACCCAATTATACCTGATTAGGGCTCTTATATACATCTTAAAAATAAATGTTAGATTTTAAAAATTTTCTATCTATAAATTTTATAGTTATTTTAAAAATCACTCATCAGAATAAAATAATTTAGTTATCGATTTAAAACATCTTAGTTATTTTTAATGTACATGGAAATAGTGTACACAATGTTCGAAATTTACCGCCAAAATTTATGTCGTCTGCTAATTACAAAGCATTTTGCTGATCATATCTCCTGCCTCCTTTGCAATTGTTTTCCTTACTTTTTTATTTTAAAGTATTTTCCTTTCATCATTAGAAAAAAAGATTCGAAAAGTAATCTTATTGGAAGAAAACTTGAAATAATAAAGAAAAATTAACAATGTCAGTCCAAAGCAAAGATAGGACAAGAACACAAAATGGGTGAATCAAATGTAAGAGCAAATTTAAGCAAAGTTGCTGAATACAAAGAGAAAGGTAAGGCTGCTTCAAGTTCATCATGCATGCACACCACTCGAAATCAAAGTTACAATGCTTTTCTATATGGATCAAAGATTGTAACCAAAAACAGATCCTCTAAGTACTGACCTTATTAAATCAAAAGCATTAAGTCTGTTTGCAACCTTGAAAGAAAGGGCTATCAATAATGGAAAAAAATTCCATGCTAGTGCTGGGTGGTTTGAGCGTTTCAAAAAAAAAATAAATAACCTACATAATGTTCGAATTACAGGCGAAGCCGTAAGTGCAGATAAGGAGGTGACCGAAAATTATCCAGATTTTGAAGAAAATTGTGAAAGAAGGGGGGGGGTGCTATTGTGGCCAACAAATATTTTATGTCTATGAAATTGGCCTTTTTTTTTTTGGAAGCGATACTTTTTTTTTCCCAAGACTTTTCTGACCAAATCAGATCTCAGCCTGGTTATAAAATCGCAAAGTCGAAAGAAATTACGGTTAGCAATATGCGAGCCGTTTGGAAACACATTCTTCCACATTGTGCAAATGATTTCAAGGGTTTTCAAATGAAATGGATAATGTTGTAGAGGAAATTGCCAAAATCGCTCGTGAACGGGTTTTGATGAGATTCTGAGGAATTGAGTGATTCCAACTTGCTAATTTTAGATGCATAGCCCCAAGATCCTGAAGAATATGAAGAAATTTATCTAGTGACAGTCAAGATTTTACAGAAACAATTTGAAAATATTTTTCGTACAATCGACCATTTTAAGCAGCAATGCTCAGAAGCTGATCCTGATGAAGAGAGAAGCAGTAAAATTTGCAGAAGAGGCAATAGGACCATACCGTCAGTTGTATGGGGAAAAAAAAAAAAAAAAACCAGAATGCCCGCCAACCCAAGCGCCATATTGAATTAAAACTCCCTTTAACTGCATCTGAGGAGTTTTCTGTAATCAAGATGACCATATCACCGACAGTTAATGAGATTGATATTGAACCTGGAAGATTAAAACCACACGTGCGTTTGCATCGCTAGCAAACTACCACAAAACTTCTTATGCCATGGCATGAGAAGTTTTGTGGTAGTAAGTTCTGGAGGTAGTAAAGAAATGTTTGAGAAAAGTTATAGCAGATTGCATCCTATATTCAGGATAAAGAAATGCAGAGCGTTAAGCAGGAACGCAATAGTAACAAAATTGTGGCAAGCTGGCCCTAGGATAGCTACATGAACAGTACAAATCACAGGCCAGAAGTCTCTAGTATGGTAAGAAATGCAAAATCAGAGTATGAGAAGAAATTAGTAATATAGGCCAGAGTTCTTTCGGTATGTGATAAATAAAAGAATGATTATGGGAGAATAATTGTGATGAATGCCGATGGTACGGGAGTCACTGAAGCAGACGAGAGAGTTGGATTACTAAGATAGCACTTTGAAAGGCCATAGCACGCAGCGACTAGAACTATATAGAAATAGCGATAAATGAACTGATAGTGCATAGAATATTATAGAACCATGATGTGAATACAGCTAAGGAAATTTTAGATTATTACAAGAATATGCAAGGGAATTGGCAGTGCCTTTTTACCACATTGTTTAAGTCGCACCTCTGGGCCGTTCTAAGGCAAGTGAAAAAACATCTATTGCTCCAAGGCAGGTGTAGCAATTTCCATTTTCTTCTCAGATGACTACGTTATCTGAGAAAAAAAGCAATTATTTATTCAGTATAATCCATTAGAAAACCTGTGACTAGTAGAGTGCATCAGGGCTCTGTATTTCAGCCACTACTGTTTCATTTATACATTAATGATGGAAACGATATGAGGAAATACTCGGGTGTTTGCCGATGATACCAAATTGATTACAGCAACAGTCAATAAACGTGTTATAGTTTGCAGAATGATTTAAGTAATGGAAGAATGGACCATGAAACGGAATCAAACTTGTGTGGTCGCTTCACATTTTCAGAGCATTTGATTAGGTGTGGGATAGATGCAGATCTATGAAGAAGCATTTAATATCTATGACTTACCACTATCCCCAAATTTCAGTCATAGCTTCAATGATGGCAGCATAGTATTGCTATTCATTCGTAGAAATGAAGAACGATTCTCAAAGGATCTAAGCTGTAATCTCCTTGTCGCCATTCTCCACTGTCAGGTCAAGCGAATAAGCTTCTATACTGTCTTCTTTCTTGAAAAAAAAAAATCTCATATTTTTTTCCCAATATCTATCCCCTGCCCCCGTAGTTCTTGTCGTCGCTTCTTACCCGAGTTGTACGAGCATTATTTCTTGTCCGATTAAATATATGTATACTCAAAACCAGGAAAGAAGCGTGTTCCACTGATACTGAGGGTATCAGCACTGATGCTTGATTCTTGTAATGCACTCCGACTGAATGGTGCAAAATTAAAGCCCAACTTTTTTTTATTCATCTGAGGCAATCATAACTGGTACCATTCCATCAAGCATATGTCCAGAGGTACGTCACCCTTAATACATTAAGTCCTAGATGCAATAAGACATATTTCTGAAGCAGAGACACACATAATCTTGGAACTGACCATTGCAACAATCCCAATATGGAAAATGATAGTGGCACGTGAGGAAGATGTAACCACAAACGGACTACTGAATGAACTGCTGCATCCATCCAGGACAATACTGAGAGAGATTTTACCTAGGAATAACCTATGGTAATCTAGGAAGAAGGAAGTAATTCAGAATAAAGCATCCCCTGATGAGGTTTAAGTGGGGCTTTATGGAGAGAAAAGAGAAAACTCTCAGAGTGAATGGGAAAGAGGAACAGTCTATAAGAGAGAAGAGAACATCAAGATATCTCCCCACACCTCGAGAACTGAGATAGAATGCAAGGACATGTCCATGTCATGCAGGGGAAAACTCAAAGAGGAAAGAATAAAGATAGTCTCAGCACAGCATCTGCAAGGATAAAGATTCTTTACCTAAAATCATGTTGGATGTCTGACTGCAGATATTAGCATTTTAAGAAAGATATAAGAAAACAGGAGCAAGTGTAATTGGATGATATTCAGAGGGTACAGATGCATCTTCTTTGGAATGAACACTATTCTTGAGTGGCAAAGACACAATGATAAACATTTGGTAAGCGGAAGTATATCAATTAAATCCTGAAATATAGGCAGAGGAACTCATCAAAGCTCTGCACCAGTAAAGCTGTCTTGTCCTGCAGCTGATGAACTAGTTGGAAGTGAAGATTTTATTTCATCAACGGAAGATGGACATTCCAGAAGTTCTGCTTCTAGATTGGACCTTGAAATAGAAGGATCAATTCAGGTTTGTATCATGGTAAAGCAGAATATACCCCTCCAAAAGTGACCAAATTGATGCCTCTTACTTGGAGATGCTCCATCCAGTATTGTTCTAGCAAACATGCTGTTCTTCTTATATATATAAAGCCTGCATTTGGCCATAAAGATGCTTTCTTCCTACCAAACAGATGATGATACTCTACTAATCAGGAAGGAGGATGTTGCCTGTCAAATTCAACTTTGCAATACTTCACTGAGTGACAACCTAATATTCTTTAAAGCTCTGCAACTATGGCTGAATTTAGATTTTCTAAGCATACATGAAGCCTCACAGCCTTAATACCTTTATTTGTTGGGCAAATTAGCTACCCCAGGTCCAAAATCAGTGATACAATACTGAGATGGAAGTGCAGGGAATCAACTGCATGTGCTACCCATAGTGGAAACCCACCACTCACTGGGACTGTAGGATACTACAAAGGATAATGTAAAAACTGCCATTCGTCGGCTGAAATGTTGAATGCAGAGTTCCAGGCATTAACTAGAACACGAATCTGCACAAAAGCATTCAGAACTGAGCTCACAAAATAGATTTCCATGGTAAGATTATAATATGCAAGCCCCACATTACCTGAACCAATATGCAGCATCGTCTTTAGTGGTGCAAAGGGCATTGATAGTTATCTAGCTTGGAATCACGCTACACCCTCCACCGAGCAAATGGACAGGTGTAGCAGATGCCCAGTGAACATCTACCAGAGTGCATAACCCCAACTATGAAATTGGGGTTATGCACTCTGTGGTGCCACAAACAAATTAAGAGGTATGTGAACATTCTAGACAATACAATGCCTCCTACTTTGTGGCTTTTCTACAGAACTGACCATTCTCTTTCTGCACCGTGTCATAAGATGGTTTTGCTGTAACTTTGTGGACATAAATGTCACAACACATGATGGGCCTCCACAGAGCCCTGATCTCAACCCTGTTGAACATTTGTGTAATGAACTGGAGAATCGGGTGAAGTCAAGGGATGTTCACTCTAATACAGTCCAGAACCTCATTACATGCCTACAAGGAGAATGGTCCAAAATTTCCATTAACTGCTATCATATGCTCATGGAAAGTATGCCCTGTAAGATTGCTGCAGTCATTGAATCAGGATCTAACAATGTTCCTTTGCTTTTTTTTTATTATAACATTAAAAAAAAAATTACCTTTTTTCAATATCCAGACTATACTTTGCTTTGGGGTAAAAGCTGTTAAGAAAAACCAACAAATACCCCTAGGTCTTTCAGAGCATTTTTCCGAACAAAGATATCATCCATGTATCCTTACCATACATGTAGTTTTCATTTGTCATAGAACTATTTCAATGAATTTTAACACTGGCAAAGGGAGGTGATGAGGAGCCTATTGCTGAACTAAATTTCTATTTACTGCAGCAATAGGCTGTTTTTCTATTTTTTCTATTTTTTTATTCATTTCTATATGTATCCATTTTTTTATTTTTTTCTAATCTAGAAAACCTGCTTTAAAAAACAAACATTTTTCAAGGCACTTCAGGCATCTAATACAGGTTGGTGATAAAACAATGGGCAATGAAATTCAATTTCCACCTAAAGATGATTACAACCATCCCTTACCAGAGCAGGATTCAAACTACTGGAGAGTAAATATAATAAAAATAAAAAAAAGCAGTAACAGAATAGTGGTAGATAATATTCAAGAAGAACGAAATAATGAGTATATAACAATTTGAAGTATAAAAGTATTTATAACCAGATGTAGGCTATTTTCTGATTTCTTCTTTTCTATTCCTCGATGAGTTTTTGAACTCCTTGGAGGTGTCGTGTAATGAAGGACAAACAGTTGCCTTAAATGATTTTGTAAATGTTCGCTATGATAAATATTAAACATTATTATGTAACAAAGTAACAAACACCCCACTTCAAGTGTTTTTATATACATAAATATATTTTTTTTTGCAATTACCCCTCATAGTATTCTTAAAGAACTTTTATTACCAAAATTAAAAAGGCTGCTTCTTTCCTTCCACCTCTGGAAGCTAATTTAATGGAATTAGAACCTATCATCACTATTAACCAAACAAAACCACCTAAAGGTAATGTTACCAAAGCAGAACCCCAAACACTAAAAAATTTGAAAGAAAATGAAAATATTATAATCCTTCCTGCAGACAAAGGTAATGCAACAGGACTGATAATGATCCAACATGAGAATTACATAACCGGACTAATAACCTCCTCAGGACTACTGAATCCTCTAAAGAATTAAGATTATTTCTCAGGTCTCTGTATCTCCTCAATTCCTCGCATGCATGGGGTTCCAAAAATAACAAAGAAAATCCCCCACTAAGACCAACTATAGATGGAATTAAATTCAAAACACTGTCTCCATGATTAAAGACAGGTCTCATCTACAAAAAGATGAAATCTTAGCCAGCTTTGATGTCGCTCCTCTATTTATTAATGTACCCACAGAAGAAGCATCAGTTCTTTTACAAGATAAATTATCTAAAAAAATTTTAACACTCTTAAGTCACTGTATAAATTCAGGTTACTTCATTTTTGGAAACATGATCTACAAATAAAATTACAGGTTAGCTATGGCAACCCTCTATGACCTGTACTAGCGAATATATACTTGGAAGCTTTCAAAGAAAAAGCCATAAATCGTTTCCATTGAAACCAAGATTGTGGAAAAGATATGTAGATGTTTTCTTGATTTGGAGTCATGGTCTAGATTCACTCCAAGAGTTCTTGAATAATCTTAACAACCAACATCCTATGGTAAAATTTACAGCAGAAATAGAAGTTAACAGTTCGTTTCCTATTCTAAATGTAAAATTTACTCATTCATCTGAAAAACTAAAAATCTCCATCTACATAAAACCTACACGTACCAACAGATATCTTCACATTCAATCCCATCATTATCCATCCCAAAAGTTTGGTATTATTTCTACTATAGGAACCTGTGTGCGTACTCTCATCAGCAATGAAGAGGAGATTGCCAAAGAATTAAAGCGACTTTTATAAATTTTTCAAAAGAATGGTTATCCTAAACAGTTGATTTCTAAACTTGTTTAATCTTCCCACACATTGTGCCAAAGAGAGTAATGATGTGAAAGGTTATATCACCATTCCAATATATCACTCTATTTCTAACAAGCTGCCAAAAATCCTCAAGATATATAAGCATAATAATTTGAAGCATCCGGGTGTGTACCATCTTTGGTGTAGCTGTAATTCCCCATATCATGGACAAACAGAAAAATCAATCAAGCTTTGTATCAAAGAACATCTCAGAGATATCATCTATGGTAGAGCCAGGGCCACATCTTTATCTAGTCATGTGCTTAATTCTTCTGATCACAATGACCATCAGTCCATCATACACTTACTAAAACTGGGATAGATCCGAAATTATTAACAAATGATATGATGAAATGAAAAGAAAAATCTTAGAATCAACAGAAATTGCACTAAATTCTATTCTGTTCTCCTTAATGTCAACCTCGGCCACAATCTTGATTGTTACTCCTCTGCTATTCATTTCTAGCAGTCTCAAGACCACATTCTCGTGTATGAGAACAACAATGCAGAAAGTCCACTAATTCATTCTAATGCGAGCAATCTGCTAATAATTTAGAACTTTGGTGATGTACCAAAGTAATATTTTTTTTTTTTTTAAGTATCTCTTTTTTTTATTCTATGTATTATGCATACAATGAAGTCTTCTGGAAAGATGATCTAGTAGTGCCTTTAAAAATAAATTAGCTATTTTCTATTTTAACATTTGACTATAAAGTCAAGTGATTTTCCTTAAAATATATTTTTATATATAAATATAAAAATAAAAATAATGACAAGTTTATAAATACAAGGAAACATGATTACTTTATTTATATATATATATATATAAGTGAGAACTAACAAAAATTTATTATTTAACATATTTCTCCATAAACTTCCTATGAAATTCAGAACGTAATGTATCATTGATAAAAGGCTTTTCTTTTCTATCTGGTTCTCCTCGTGCACAATTTTTAAACACTACATCATCATCCCATCTTCTTTTCACTTTGAATTCTGCTGTTTTGGGGTTTAAGAGGGGATTTCCACTTAAGATATTTTCCATTCGTATCCTTTCTTCTTGTGCTTTCCTTTCTGCCTCCTATACATTTTGGAGTAGAAAGGGGGGAAAAAAATTAGTACCTGATATCAATAAAAATGTCTATATTTTAACCTTCAAAATTTGTATTACAAGTGTTCTTGTTAGTTATATCATTTCAGCAAGGGCAGAATTTGCCATTTTTCTATTAATTACTGACTAACAAGCTGACAAGTTGTCTCATATCATACAGGCAACATAGCATATTGGCACGTTTACACATTAGGTCAATGTCAGTAAAATAATGCAAAATAAGACTGTTCAGAAAACACAATCATTCAGCCTACTGAATCTCGGTTGTTGGGATATTATGGAGTGGCTTGCTGACAACACTTTCCTTTTTTTTTTAAGTGAATAAAGCTAACTCTGTGGAAATGCGAGTTACTCAAACAAACAGAGATCAAGCAATCACTTAATGAAAAACAGCACCATGTGATTAACCTCTCCGAACTCATGTTTAACAGAGATAGCATGTGTGTAATCTCTGTTACAAAGCCCTTAATTTTGCATTATCTTATCAATAAATCCTTCGAAGCTTTAGATGTGATTTTGTCACTCAGAAATCATGATGTAAGGGTTCAGAAAATCCTTTTAAAATGATTTTTCACATCAAACAAGGTTTGGAACACAAACCATTGTAGCCATAAAATTATGTTGTAGATCTCCAATTGAAATTCTAAACAAGGAGGAAAGACTAGTAATCAAACTGCTTAAAAACAAGGATATTCTAATTACTAAAGCTCAAAAAGAGAATGCAACACAAGAAGAAATCTGGTGAAAATTGGTACCTAGTAAACATGAATTTGATAGCAGCAGACACCAATATAGATGAAGCCATTCATTAAAAGCAACAAAAAAGTAACTGATTTGCTCACAATCTCCTGGCTAACTGATTTAATTTAGTCCTGTAGCACCACTGCAATGATCCAAAACATATGGTTTACTTAAAGTACATAAAAACATCCAACTCCACCCTATAGATAGTATAGAGAGCCTACCTATTATTTAGCCGAGAAGCCAGCAGCAATACTTATTGTTACATTAACACATAACACTTTATTAACAAGACTAAAGATCACATTCAATATTGAAGATATTTTTGATGTCTCCGCCCTGTTCACTAATGTCCTACAAAAAAGTTTTACCATTACAAAACAAATTTCCACCAAATGTCTTCTTTTCATATGTCTTGTAATTAAGAATACTTTGTCTAGAAAAACAAAAACTTTTTCTACAGGAGAAAACACAACAATGGGCTCTCCACTTTTCCCCAGAGCAATTTTTAGATGAGAATCTTCTGAACAAATACTCTCAAACTCCTCCCCTTTAAAACCAAAACTATGGCTCAGATATGCTCATGACATATTTGTTATCTGGTCACAAAGGTTTCTATTAATGCTTTCCTCAACCACTTGAACAAGCAATATACAAGAATAATTCACTTGCTTTCCTTGATACTTCAGTTATACACTTACCAGGTGATCTGTCATTTCCGGTTTATTTGAAACCAGTGCACACATACAGGATAATGAATAGAGATTACCACCATCATTCAACTCATAAAACTGGTGTAATTAATACCCTTCAACCACGGGTCTTATCCATCTACTCCACAGAGCAAGCCTCTAAAAATAAACTCCAGGTCATCAAAAAATTGTCCTCAACCATGTATACAATAAAATAACTTAAGAAACACAACTTATCCAGATAAACAAGGTATATAATGTGGTCATAAGCTACCACATAACAAGCAATTTCATTAAAAAAAATGGTTGGATACTGCAAAAGTACACTCTGTACTTTTGTAGCTGCCAAACCTCATGAAACTAAGCTCTTCTGAAGAACCTCTTTAATAGTCTGCAGTGGGGATTGCAATACTGGTAAACTGGGCTACCAATAAATGGAGCAATGATTTAAATATTTACTGATAATTTGTTGATATATTATTATTATTTTTTAATGTAACTTCAACTCACGAAAGCTTCTATACACTTATATTGCATTAGTATCATGGGTGGGTTAAGGATTTTTTTTTTTTTTTGTCCTATTTTCATTGATCAGGCCCATCCCACAAGACTGGATATCATAATAATCCCTCATGGGTTCACAAAAAAAAACATCAACACGGTTGGATAATCTTAAAGACTACTGAGGAGAACTCACCTGAAATACTATTGAAAGGGGTCAAGGTTATAACAAAGGATACAGCAAAGAAGTATCTTGGCCAAATTAGAAGACCAAGACACCCATATATATCAGATTCAACATGGAATCTGATCGGAAGGAGGTGGCTGATGAATATAAAACATTACATAGAGAAGTCAGAAAAGTCGTCAGACAGGACAAGGAAAATTTTTATGCTAATAAATGTGAAGAGATAGAATTCCAGATGAGAGGCACAGTTATAAAATGATGTTTTGCTTAGTTCTTGACCTAAAGCATATGTTTTTAGACCAAATTGAGTGTCATCAAAGATAGGAATGGGGCAGTACTAACAGAAGAACTAGATATCAAAAACGTATGGAAAGAGTACTGTGAGGAACTGTACAGCAGAGAGAATAAGGAAAATTTATGGAAGCCCTTTAATCAAGATAATTTTGATTTGAAACCTCCTCCACTCAGGCATGAGGTTGAAAGAGCAATTAAACAGCTTACCAGCAAATAAGGTCTCAGGTGCAGATGAAATCACGGCACTGTTAAATAGGAATAGCAAAAGGGATGGAGGGATAAGAGTTATATGAGTATGAGAGAGTGGAGGAAGTCTGTCTTCATACCACTGCACAAGAAAAGAGATATGAAGGATTGAAAGAACTACAGAACTGTTAGTTTAATTTCTCATGCAAACAATATTTTATTAAAGATCATATTCTGAACAGGATTGAGGTCAAAGTTGAGGCAAAGATGCTTGAGGAATAAACAGGTTTTAGGAAAGTTAAGGAGATCAGAGATCAGATCCTTTGCCTTAGACAGATCATATTTATTAAGTATAAAGAATTTAGACTCTTTATGGTAATGTGTTTCACAGACTACTCTAGCTTTTGACTGTGTTCAGTATATGAAACTGGGGGGGAAATAATGAAAATAATGCATTTTCCTCAACACACTATCAAGTCGATAGCTAACTTGTACAGTAAGAACAGGTGTTGGAATAACTATTGGCTTTAGGTCATCAAGGGGGTTAGGCAAGGATGCCTACTTCCTCCTAATCTGTTTAGTATCTATGCTGAGGACATCATTGGATGAGCTTAAGAATTAGAATAGGTGGCAGAGTGATCAGTAATCTGAAGCAATACAGTACTCCTTTGTAATGACAAGGAAGAATTAGGATGAATCCTTAACAAAGTTAATGAGACTTAAAGTTAATATTGACAGGGAAGCTTCTGGGAAACATGTGTACCTTAACAAAGAAAGAACCAAAGAAGTCAGCAAGTTCAAATACCTGGGATCCATTATTAATGTGAAGAATTGCTGTTCAGAAGGCACCAGAAAAAAGTCTAGGAATGGCTAAAATAACAGTCAGAGACTTGTCTAATATCTGGAAGAACAAATCTATCTCCATAAGAACAAAGCTGAAAATTCTGGATGCAGCCATTTTTCCAGCAGCAACTCATGGGTGTGAGACTGGGAATCTAAAGAAGTCTAATTAGAAAAGAATAGCTGCTTTTGGGATGTGGTGTTACAAGAGGCTGTTGAGGATATCATATACTGAAAGGCAGTGAAATGGATGAGTGTTAGAAAAGATTAGCAGAATCTAAGACTCCTTAAAGATATTGATAGAAGAAAGCCGAAATACTTTGGACACATTAAAAGGATGAAAGGAGGACTTCTTGAAACAGTAATAAAAGATAAAGTTGATGGAAACATTGAAAGGGATAGATCTTCAATGAGATGGATGGTGTCTGGAGAGACTGATCTTCAGAGAGCTGAAGCCACCAGATAAGTATACAACAGGACCACTTGGCGAGGACTCATATGAAACATCTAGTAAAGGAGTGACCATACAGCATCTGCTGATGTCTAATGAGCAGAGATGGATGAATTTTTTTTTATATATATAATATTCATCCAAGCTTGATTTGCTTCCTCAGTCTTAAGTAAAAGGTTACTTAAATATAAAGAGCCAATAGGCTTCATTTCGGCGATATAAACATTATTTAAATTAAGGGGATATTAAATCCCACATTGTTTTAAAACCGAATAAGAAACTCAAAGATTGGAATCAGAGAGTTTCATGCCGAATATAGTATAATAAACTATAAAAGTATCGCCGATCACTAGCGTGAGCTAATGCAAGTAGTCCTAGTACATAGTACACACTCGGGCAACTCGCAGCAAAGGTGGTAAAGTTCTGATCGCTATTCTTGGTATTTTCCATAATGTAAAAACACATTTATAACAGCATACATTTCCTAGGAAATGTGTTTTTACATTATGGGAAAATACCAAGAATAGCGATCAGAACTTTACCACCTTTGCTGCGAGTTGCCCGAGTTTGTACTACATACTAGGACTACTTGCATTAACTCACGCTAGTGATCGGCAATACTTTTATAGTTTATTATACTATATTCGGCATGAAACTCTCTGATTCCAATCTTTGAATTTCTTATTCGGTTTTAAAACAATGTGGGATTTAATATCCCCTTAATTTAAATAATTAAGTAAAAGGTTTGTTATACTAATTATACTATACTATACTATATTATATATAATATAATATATTATACTAATTCTAGTAGCCAATGAGTTGTGGAAATACCTTCTGAATATGAATGCTGTGCTGAACAAAACGGCCTCTTGCAGCTGCCTGGTTTTTAATCCATCTAACTCAAGTGCTTCTAGATGTTTTTTTTTTCAATGTTTTGGGGATGGCACCTAAAGCTTCTATTATTATGGGAACATCTTTCGTTTTCTTTTACCAAATTCGTTTGAATTGCAACCTCACGATACTTTGCAATTTTTTCCGTTTTTCTTTTCATCAATTCGGCTATCTCCTGATACTGATATTTCGATAAACTGAACACCTTGTTTTCACTTTTTTCAACCACTGTGATATCAGGTATATTACATTCCAAGCTTTTGTCAGTCTGGATTTTGAAATCCCAGATGTATGTATGTATGTATTGTGTGTGTGTGTGTGTGTGTGTGTGTGTTATAATATATATATTATTTTATTTTTCATATTTTAACCAGAACTTGAAACTTTGCTCTTGAGACCAAACATGGAACTTTTTCAAGACACTCCACGCCTCCAATAAGTGGAGACCAAATTTTTTTTTTAAAAAAAAAAACCTCTTAATTATATATTATGTCCCTTTACAAACGGTTAAATATATAAGGCATGCCAATTTCAATTTGTAAACTTATTTCTGAAAACAGTATTTGTGAACCACCCCAACAGGTCAGTATTGCTGAGTGCCATTCACATGAATGAACATACCACTAGTGAAAATCTAGCGGCGCTTCACTCAATCATGTCGACACCATCAATAGCGAACAGCTGACACACTTGATAAAGCCGACTGTTGGAAGGAAACAAAAATGCTTACAAGTTACTATGCACAAGTCAGGTCCTTCAGTAATGCAGGAACTAGAGGGAGAGTTCCATAACAGTCTACAATGAAAATGTGTTAAATGGTTATACATCTATTTCTGTACCCTGGATAAGGACAACATAGATCCAAAGGTTGATGAGCCTAAATGTCGTTGCACACGTGCACACACACAGTAGTGGTGTTCAACAATGTGTGTGGCACACAGCACGTGCTGATAAATAATATCACATAGGAGCTGCTCCACAATGCAACCAGCAGTACTAGACCAGATGCGAATTACAAGGTCCAGACAGAGTAGAGAATAGAGCAAATGGCATGTAGCTCTAGTGGAGAAATAACTGACACTGTCAAGGAAAGGCAAGACCTTGCACTGCTAGGCCAGGCATGGGTTCAACCTCATGATAAATATAATAACATCAGAACAGATGCAAACTCATTAAAGGATTTGAATGAGGAGCACAAATAGGAATATACTCTCTGGACCAAAGAAAACTTAAGTACTGTCAGCTATGCATGTCAGATGCCCAAATAATCATTGACTTGACTGAATGATGGCAGGCAGTCAGTAATGACCAACTGCCTGTCCTCCTGGGGAAAGTGCACAGGTGACAAGATATCAATCTATGAATCAATGAGCCATTAAAATTGCCTCTGGGAAAGGATGTAAGATACCCAGAGGAAAAGGAAAGTGGAGCCAAAGGTGGACTGTGAAGCATGAAGGGTAACAGTCCATTGATGGCTGGCAATCAGCTCATGAGCGATTTGTGAAAATGCTCACGAGACATACTCACCATCCTCATTGGAGCAACTTTAGAAGCATTGACCAACCAGCTATCACCACCAAGATTGGGTAGATACTTCCAAGTCAGCTAACAAAAACCAATACTCTGCAAGAAAAGGGCATGGCAACCTCCAGGACAATCACGCATCCCACCAATGATGCAAAGGGAGAACTGAGAATCCTGGACCACCTTCCACAGCCAAGACACACACACAAGAATGCAATTAGATCTGAAGGACAAATCAGGGTGCAGCCAACTCTGATGCACTAAGCATCCAAGAGGCTGGGAGAGGAGGAACAGGAGAGTTGATGCTGAGAGAGCAAGGTACGACAAAGTATCAGAAACATGTGCAGTGAGGAAAGAAAATTTTAAGCAGGGCAGATTGAGGACAGCTGCAAAACAAAGAACATGTAAGGGAATCACTGAAAGGACTAATGCTAAAAGTGACCTAGTAGTTTAAATGGAGACCCGAGAAAGGAAGGAAGGCAGCAGGCCTCCACATAGTAGAATTCTAACTCAGCAATGAGCGATATTTCCCAGATAGGCCAAAAGTGCCCTGCACCCAAGCGATGGCACTTCAAACCCTCAGTGGAACAGATCAGAAACACCATGGAGGTCAGCCTGACTGAGAAGGGCCATCATGCCTGGATCATAATCCCGAGTTGCAAGCCCTCCCCATGTGGATAACCAACGGATATCTGGACAGGGTCAGGACCACGTGCAGGTAACGCATAAATGGGACCAGGTAGGGGCAGGTATGTTCTATGTCAAGAATTGCACCAGGGTTCCTGTCAAATGAGGGCTGAGGTTGATTGAGGCTTCTGAGCACAGTGCACAAATAGAACCACTCAACCTGCCAGTAAAAGTAAGTAGATTATTTAAAATAGGACTAGATGGCTCTAGTATAGATATAGTTAAGGTACAAATAAGAAGATACTAGTAAGACATAACTTTTCAGATGGGCACTGAGTGATTTGCAGATTTCTTGAAAACCAAATTTAGAAGAATAGTTTTGACATAGGTGCTTCAGATCTCCTATGGGCAGTCCTTCTGGGATTCAGTTAGGATTGGGATTGAATGCAGAAAGACCTGATAGGTTTGTTCATGGCCAAACCCTTATGCTCATTAGATGGGAGCTTATCAGAATACATATGTGAATGAATAAGTTTCCTTTATCTGTTACTTTGAAATAGGTTATTAGGACACCATACTTAATTCAGTGATTTACAACTTCTTCTTTGTTTTTTTGCTTGCATCTATACAGTATAACAACTGTGGGAGGATGTTTTTCACAATACAGGATCATAAATTCCAGCTGTCTCTTATCACACTAAATGCTGTATCTGCAAACAAATTCAGTGAATTGGCTCTACTATATGCTATACAGGAATACCTCGATTATCGCGGTTTGTAATTTGATACCAAAATTCCCAATTCGAATTATCGTGGCCGCAAGATGTAGCCCACTATATATACAACCAGTTCGAGTTGGCACTCTCCAGGTATCGCTCTCTTGTAGTGCTTTGTTTTTATCCGATGACACCTACTCACCAGTAACTGTCCGCCTTTGCCTGAAGTACATGTGGATATTTATTTCTCTTCTTATTTAACCCTACAATGAATGCTAAAAGAAACAAGGATGATATCAAGTCTACAGCTATCAAGAAGAAACGTAGAGTGATCAACTTTGAAGATAAGTTGCATATAATAAATAAATATGAAGCAGGCATAACCAAAGCCAAAATTGCAAGAGAGTACGGTCTAAATGAATCAACTGTTCGCAATTTTTTAGACCATGCTGCAAACTATAAGCAACTAGGACAAAGTGCATCGACCTTGTCTGAGTCCCAAACTATGAGAAACAGAAGCCATTTTATGATTGAAATGGAAATGCTATTGTCAGTGTGGATAGAAGATTGTAACCAAAAAGAGAATTCCTCTTAGTCAAATGACTATAAAAACAAAAGCATTGAATTTGTTTGAAACTTTAAAAAGAAAACAATTAGAAAGCGAAAATGATTCGGCGTCAGTAGTGGAAGAAACTTTCTCTGCAAGTTCAGGGTGGTTTGATTGGTTCAAAAAGTGATTGAGCATTCATAGTGTTCGTGTACAAGGTGAAATTGCGAGTGCCGATGAAAACGCAGCATCTAGTTTTCCTGGTGAATTGCAACAGATCATTGAAGAAGGAAATTATACCGATGATCAGATATTTAATGCTTATGAAACAGGCTTATTATGGAAAAATTGCCCAATAAAACATTTTTAGCAAAAAATGAAAAATCACAGCCTGGCTACAAGGTTTCGAAGGAGCATGTAACACTGCTTGTGGCAATGCTTCTGGAAATTACAAGATGAAGCCTTTATTTATCGTTCACAAAATCCTTGCCTGCTTAGAAGTTTAGATAAAAATTTTCTCCCTGTTCATTGGAGATTCAATAGAAAAGCTTGGATGACAAAAACTATTTTTGAGGATTGGTCCTGAAGCTAAAAGGTACTGCAAGTCATTAAATCTTGATTTTAAAATCTTGTTGATATTAGATAATGCACCTAGTCATTCAACAGCACTAAATGATTTGTGTGAAAATTTAAAAGTTATTTATTTACCACTTAATACCACTTCCATCATCCAGCCAATGGATCAAGGTGTAATCGCATCCTTTAAGGCATATTACCTACGAAGAACTTTTTCACAAGCAATTGAAAAGACTACAGAAGATGAAACAATGACTTTGACAGAATTCTGGAAGTCATTCAACATCAAAAATTGCATTGAGAATGTCAAGGAAGCATGGAGTGAAGTAACGTCTAGCAACCCGAGAGCGGCGTGGCAAAAGATTATTCCTCATTGTGCAAATGATTTTAAAGGATTTGAAAATGATGTAACCCGTGTTATCAATGACATAACTAAGCTTGGCTTCGATCTAGGACTAAAAGAAATTGAAAAAGGTGATGTTCAGGACCTGCTTCAGTCACATGATAAGGAGCTGGATGATGAAGACTTAATTAACCTCGAGAGAGAACGTGCTTACGATGCTCAAATCAATGATAATGACGAACAAATTGACGTGGCACCGACGGAATTTATTCAAAAGAAATGGACGAAATGTTTAGAATTGCTGAAAATTTCAAAGTAAAAAATCTTGAACAGCGATCCTAATCTCGAGTGAACAACGAAAGTTTGTCAGGAAATTGAAAATTCCAACCCATGCTACCGAGTTTTATACGAAGAAAAATGAAAGAAAAAATTCCACTAGACAACTCTACACCAATTTTTATCCAAGAAAGAGTAATTGTATGTACTCCTTATATATAAATAAAGATTAAAGAATAATCTTGTTTTTCTAAATGAACCTTCATTTTTTTACTTAACACATTTCTTTTTTAAAATTTAATTAATAGATTTGAAAAATCCTTGGCAATGATCACCCATTTTACACGCATTATTTATCCCGATTATCACAGATTGATTCGATTATTGAGGTATTTTTCGTGGCAACAATAATAGCGATAATCGAGGTATTCCAGTATTTAATGCTACAATAAAACTATTTTGCATGTTGTAGTATGGCAACTTTGTGAGATGGTGATTTTCTGGTCATTTTCATTCCAGTACTAAGCTATCAATATATACAGGCACTTTTTATTATTAGTTTATACCAACCAAATATAGAACTTCTCTCAGTTATTGATTTCTAATATATCCTGAAATAACTTCCCCACCACACATTTAATTTTGATGGAAGCACTTATTCCTGCCTATCAATAACATGTTAGGCACCAAGTATTTTAACACTTGGATACTTTAACACAGAATCATGGGATACAAAAGTATATCCCACAATTTCATGTTTTGATCAATCAATGAGAACAGTGGATAGTCAGTTATTTACATACTGTGTCAAATAGTGAAAGTCACTAAAAAGAAGTATCGAAAATGGATTTCATGTAGACATGGATTAAAATTCGCTTTGGTATCATGTTAACTATACTGAAGCGGGTGATTGTGTGTGTGTAAACCAGTGATGGCGACCCTATGACACGCGTGTCAGCACTGACACACCTTGGATGTTGAAAGATATTGGTATTCTGATGAAGAAACTGAGATAAATCGTGTAAGATTGCTCTCAGCTAAGGCGAAGGTAGGTTTCGGTTCATTGAAAGAATTATATTTTATAGTTAGCCTACTTCTATTTTATAACTAGCCTATAAACAACGAGTGTTTTAAGTTTATGTTTTCTTTCTTAATGATTATAATTTATGCATAGTCATACGATATAAAAACTTATAAAAATTATCAATATTATACGATACAAACTTATAAATACATGGTTATATATTATAAACGTAAAGTTTCATTTGACTTCTGTGTGAAATTCGTTCATGCATGCATTCCAAGTCTCTCGACTGAGTAATATAAGTTCTAAACATATTTAAAACCACTTTAACAGAAAATATAATTCACAGCATTAAATAATGAATTTATCTGAGTAAATAATGAAAATATTTTTATAGTTGCAATAAATTCAGTAAATTTCATTCTTCTTCTTCTCCTACTACGCGTTATCACCGCTTCCCATGCAGGGTCCGCGTGTTACTTTAGATGCAACTTCTTGTTAGTACTACTCCCAACCAACCTGTCGCCTGGTCTGCCGCTTGGGGGGATATATTTTTGACTGTAGAGGCATATGTTCATGGGGCCGGTTTGCCTGTTTGCGGGATGAAAAACGCCAGATAAACTGGCGGAAAAAACCCTACTGACCGCGCCCAAGACCGGCTAACTTGGCTATGCCTGAGGAAGATCCTCAAATTCCTCACGTCTACAATGGGAATCGAACCTGGGACACTCCTTCCCCAGGCATATGGTTGCGAAACGCAAAGCCACTTGGCTAATCGAGCGGTTAGCCAAGTGGCATTATTTAATGAAATTCAGTAAATTTCATTAAATAATGCAAATAGTAACAACTTACGACGATGACGTCGCAACAAAACTAAATAGCTGCTATTTAGTAGCATTATAGAGAGCAAAACGTAACAAGGTTGCTATGAACGTACCGGTAATAAATCTGGCAACCCTGCTGAAAGAAGTAGTGGTAGTCTTGCATGGTCTGCCACTTAAGTAATTTGAGTTGCTGGTGTACAATTCATTTCCAGTAATTGTAAATTCTTAATAATTATTACTGCTTAATTACTGCTGTATATAATTGTGCTCTTTTTTAATTTGTGAACCCTTTTACAATGGCAACTAGGAAATTTCCAAGTTATCAATGAACAATATGGCGTTATTGATAACTTTCTTGGACTGAACAGTATGGTGTTATTGATAAGCATGTGGAATAGCCTTCCCTTCAACTTTTCATCTTTGCTAAAGCTCTTCTAACAATTTTCTCTTCTACATACTCTATTTTCTGCCTTAAATAATATCAAATCGAAAGGGAGAAATAGATTGAGCAATGATTTGAGCACTGCCTGTGTAGCATTAAATCTTTTAATTTTTTTTAAATTTTAAATCATTTTAGCATTAAAACAAATCAATCTGTTAACTGTCAAAGCTACAACATTGTCAGATCTTATATTTATATATCTATCTTCTAAGGCACTTTTTACCGTATCAATTCACCTATATCTTGGTCATCCTCTGGGTCTTTTCCTGCCAACCTGGCAGAGAATACTTGTTTGGCTAATCTTTCCTTGTCCATTCTGTTTAAGTGACCATACCACCTGAGATTAGCTCTGCTAACGCATTCCTGGATGCTGACAATGTCAAGTTCTTATCTAATAATATCCTCGTTTTTTAATATGATATTGCCATTGATGCAATCTGTTCATGCCCCTAATCTTTCTCAGGACTCTCATATCTGCTGTCTCCAGTCTTTGGTCAAGTGTTTTACTTCTGACCCAGCTCTCAGATCCATAAGTTAAAACTGGTTTGAACACTGTCTTGTATACAGCTAATTTAGTGTTTTGACTAACTTCTCTCTTATTCCATATAAATTTATTCAGTTGATTTCCTATATATAATATAGGAAATTACCAGCTTTGTTGATTCTGTTGTCTATTTCCATATTTAATTTACCATCTTCACTAAAAATCGTGCCTAAGTGGCTGAAATGTTTTACTTGTTCTACAGGTTCTCCATTCACAATGTAGCTGATATTTTCAATGCTTCTGCCTATTTTCATTATCTTTGTCTTGTTATTGCTGACTTTCATACCATATCTATTACAACAGTTATTCAATTTAGTCAGGGAATCTTGCAGACTTGTAGCGGATTTATTTAGAAGTATAATATCATCCACATAAAGCAAGGAGTTCACATTAACATCTCCAATTTTGATATCATGTTTAATACCACTTTCCTTCATAATGTCATCCACATAGATAATGAATAACAGAGGTGATAATGTACATCCTTGTCTGACACCAGATTTAACATTAAACCATCTCCCTGTACTTCCTTCAATTCTAACTGCTGACTTACAACTCAAAGAAAGACTAAGTATTGCTTGATATAATGATCCACTGACACCATACAACTGTAGTGTTTTGAATAGCTTCTCTCTTGGCACCTTGTCATATGCTTTTTTATGATCTACAAAACTTAAATCAAGTGGAAAAGCTTTAAACAACTATCTCTAATCCAGAGTATTTTAATAATAAGGTGTGACACCTTTTAGATACTTGTATATGGAAATAGATTTCTGCATTACTTCAACCTTGGTACCACTTCTCGTCTGGCTCCCACTAACGAGACCTAAATAAAGGTCAAAACTGGTCTGGGTAGTGATTCCTTCCCATAATGCATAGCATTATGTCTGTAAGAATATGTGCTTTGCATTATGGGATACTAAATGCTAGTGATGCAAAGTCATTTGCCTCAATATACCAATTCCCCAGTTGTGAAGTTACTTCACAGGCAAACTTTGTATGCTTACACTTGGATAAAGGATTAAACCAAAAATATAATTTCTTGATATCTTTAATTTATAGTATAACCAAGTGGAAAAACTTTCATTGATAGGTACATCAGCAAAAAGATTAACTACTTGCCATGGGTTTCTTCCCTCTCACTAGCCCCGGCCAACCTCTTTATGAAAAATTACTACATAAATCACAAAATCAGCCCTACTATGGAATATTACTCTCATATTTGGGATGGCACACTAAAATCCTCTGTAAAAGTTTGCTTGATTCTATCCAGAAGAGGGCAATCTGGTTAATTAATGATCCCTCTCTCACATGTTCACTTCAATTCCTCTCAGAGATGTTCAGTTTCTTCCTTGTGCCTCTTCTACAGACACTTCTTCAGAACAGCCTCCTCCCAGTCTTCCCTAAAGAATACAACCTTTAGTTGTTTAAAAAAAAAAAAAAAAATTCATTTTTTTCTTACTATAACCTTGTCCAGTCTGTTTTTCTGCATATCGTTCTTTTCCCATTCTCAAGCCCTTTTTTCCCCTGTCTATTGAATCAATAAGTTTTTGGACATTTTCATTGGTTTTGTGAGTGGTATAGGGAATTCTCGAAAGTCTTCTGTAAGTTTTCATTTCAAAAGACGGGAGTCTCCTCTCATCTTCCCTCAATAAAGTCCAGGCCTCACAACCATACAAGAGGATAGTATTCACCAAAGTGTCAATTAGTCTTAGTCTGGTTGTGATTGCTATTCTGTTATCTCTCCACAATGGTTTTAACTGCTGTAGGGCCACAGTTGCCTTAGCAATTCGGTATTTAATGTCTTGAGCGAGTATTTAATCGTTTTTGAGCAACCATCTTGACTCAGTATGCTTCCTAGATAAGTGAACTTGTTTACATTTTCAATTTGTTTATTGTAAATTTGTATCTTTAACAAGTTAGAAAATATTAACAATATGACAGATATCAATAAAAATTGTGTAAAGATGCATTTGTTTTAACAAAAGAAGTGCACTAGAACAAATATACAACAAAATGGATAAAAAGCAGGTGTAAAACAATCAATAAAAGTGTAAAAATTGTAGAAAGTTCATAAAAAGCAATAAGGTATTAAAAGGATATATATGAGTACTATATATTAATAAAAATAGCATAAACTATCTATTTATAGTAAAAGATATCCTTAAAAATTAAAAAAAAAAAAACACCTGTTGAGTCTGATAAAATCTGCCTGAGTGAACAGGGTCAGACAGATTGTGAAAGTAACTTAAATAACGACTGTAAAATTGTGCTTTTTCAAGAAATGATGACAATCAATTAAAATATGACTAATGGTAAACCCAGCATTACAAAATTCACTCAGGCATTATACCTAGACTACCATAGTTTAACACGTTGACTGCCATGGCAATTTTCAGGATTTGGGTCTCAGAAGCCAATTTGATTTATTCATATCACATTATTCAAAATCCTAATTATAATACATAGTACTCAACAAAAAACATACAGAATGTGTTTTTTCGGGAAAAAAGGTCTCAGGAGTTATCTCGTAGTTGGCTTATGTAACAGAAAGGTCTCTGCAGTATCCAACTACAAGTTAATTCACACTCAGGCACGCTTCAACTTGTTGTTTCACTAAAGCAGAGTTAGCGATATGTGTGTAAATTCGTCAGTAGTGAATCAAACTTAGTCGAGTGCGTTACATTTACTTCTTTCTTGAATATTTTGTTTTATAATTATTGTTATAATATATATTTATAACTCCACAATATGGATAAGAAAAGACCACTGACTCAAGAAGAACTTGAGTACTACGCTAATCTAAGCGAGTCAGAATTTGACGAGATTTTGCTGAGGATGGTTACGACAGCAGCGATTATGAACCTTCTGAGGATTCAACTGAGGACAGTGAAGATGAAGTTGTCCTCAAGCCTGAAGATAATCCTGATACTTCCCAAGCAACAACATCAAATATGAACGATAATTTGTGGACTGAACTACAAGATCCTGAACAATTTATTCTCCAAGAGAACGTTGGTTTGAAATTGGACACAACAGATTTTACAGCACAAACATTCGTGGACTTATTTTTTTCAGAAGAGTTTCTTGCATTACTGGTCGAACAAACTAATTTATATGCTGAGCAAAAAATTGCAAAACTTACACGAGTAAGAAAATCTCGCAGAGAATTACAATGGGAGGATGTCAGCGTTGCAGAAATGAAAGTTTTTATTGGACTTTTATTACCAATGGGCCCTTGTTCTTTTCCAACAATAGAGCATTACTGGCATTACTGGAGTAGAAATCCACTTTATAATATAAAGTTTTGCCGATCACACGAGTCAAAATAGATTCCAGTTGTTATTGCGTTATTTTCACTTTGCTGATAACTCAATACCATCTTCCAACAGACTATACAAGGTAAGACCGATATTGAATCATTTTAATAATAATATGCGCCAAAACTACATACCAGATAAAAATATCTGTATTGACGAATCAGTGATGCTGTGGCGTGGAAGATCAAGTTTCTGCTGATATATATACAAGATAAAAAACACAAATACGGAATCAAACTTTATGAACTGTGTGAGTCTGATGGTCTTGTTATGAAAATAAAAATTTACTCCAGTAAATCTGAAGAAACTGACCATAGTTTGGGTCACACTACTGAATTTGTTTTGCACTTAGTGGAGGAATTTCTCGATAAGGGGCAGATATTATATATGGATAATTTTTATAATTCTGTTACTCTTACGAAATTATTGACTACATGAAAAACATGTGTGTGTGTGTGTGTGTGGAACACTACATAATAACAGAAAGGGAAATCCCATAGAGGCGGTAAATCAAAAAAAGGGGAAGTTTTTTGGCAGCAAAATGGTCCTGCTATAGTATGTAAATAGAAAGACAAACAAGAAGTACTTTGTATTTCTAACATGCATGTTGTTGAAATGGTAGGTGTTCAACCGCAATTGAAAATTTTCGATGAAACCAAACATAATTCGAGATTATAATAAGGGAATGTCTAGCATTGACCGATCAAATCAAATGATATCGTACTACTCAGCTTTAAAAAAGACCATTAGATGGCCGAAAAAAATTGCATTACATATTATAGAAATACATATACACAATGCGTTCACATTTTTTCATAAAGTAACTAATTCTAACATAAAACTTATAAAATTTAGAGAAGCATTCATCAAAGCGTTGATTGGAAAAAAGATTCTACCAGTTTCAAAGAAAGTTAGATTGGAAGAAGTTCATTATTTAGAGAGTATCCCACCCACTGAAAAAACCCTGCACCCAACAAGACCATGTCGAATTTGTACCCAAGTTAAAAAACAATTAGAAACGCGATATTATTGTCCAGCCTGCGAAGAGAAGCCAGCACTTTGTGTGGAAGGTTGTTTTAAAAAAATCACAAAAAATAAAATTGTTCTATTATTTTGTATTTGATTTTCACTGTATGAATAAATTTTCTGTTCATGTAAGCAGCATTGATTTTTTGGTTCTCTTCCAAGAAGCCAACTATCCTTAGTCATGATTATATACTACGAATATACTCGCAGCTGCATGAAAAAGGCAAGTCCAGCAACTACGAGATAACTTGTAGTCGGCACTATCGGCCTACAAATTATCTCATAGTTGGCAGTCAACGTGTTAATATAAAGCAGTGCTTCCCAACCTGTGGTCCGCAAACCCCCAGGGGTCCATGGGATAGTTTATTTTCATTAAACTTTATCGTATCATGTTGCTCACACCTGCTGGGATATTTGCAATGTATATCTCTGGCTCTTGAGGCCCATGGTTTAAGCAAAATTTAACACGAATGATAGTACCATTACTTTGTAAAGCAGAGGTGAATAACCAGTCCTTTGTAATTTAATTTAATAAATTATAATTTATAATACTATATTGGGTTTGAGATTTATAATATTATAATTTATATTATAAATAAATTTCATAATATTATACAAGTGTGTTTTTCTCGGTTTAATATTGTTTTTCCTTATGGTCAAATAATTGAGTTCACAACGAAACTTCTGATTTTCAATTTGTTCACAATCTTATTTAGATATCGATTGGTGGTTAAAGTGTGGATTGTTGAAATGCAAGACAGACGATAATGAGAGTGGATCTAGTGTTGTCGAAAATAGTACTAGTGCAGATAAAGTTCCTTCGCTCAAAAAATCTAGCAAATATTGTTCATCCTATTTGCAAATGGGATTTTCCGTTCTGAATAAAGATGGTGAAGACAGACCACAGTGTGTTCTTTGTTGCGAAGTGTTATCGAATGAACCTATGTAATCGTCGAAGTTGAGACGCCACCTTAAAACAAAACATGGCGAATCAGTTAATAAGCCAACAGGATATTTTCAAAATAAAAAACAGAAACTTTGTGGTTCACAGAATTTAGTTAAGGACATTGTGTGTGGTACAAAAAATGAAAAGGCTGTTCTTGCCTCTTAAGAAGTCGTCCTTCTGATCATTAGAAATGGACAACCCCATACAACTGGGGAAGATTTAATTTTGCCTGCGACAAAAACGATAACAAAGAACTTGTTTAGTAAAAAACATGTCAACAAGGTGTCTCTAATATCATTATCTGACAATACTGTGAAAAGAAGAATCGACGAGATGGCTCAAAACGTGAAAGATATTTTGCTAGAACGGTTATGTCACAGTGAATATATTGCATTACAGTTGGATGAAAGCCATGATATTTCAAATAATGCTAATTTACTAGCTTTTGTGCGATATGCTCACGAAAATAAAGTTTGTAAAGACTTTTTGTTCTGTGAATTGTTACCTCTTCATACAACTGGTGAAGCCCTTTTCAAAGTTGTCAATGAGTTCATAACTACAAATAAACTTCAATGGGAAAAATGTGTAGGTATCAGCACAGATGGTGCTCAGGCAATGTCGGGAATACATAAAGGTTTGGTTGCACGTATCCAGAAAGTTGCACCTCTTGTGAAATGGACACATTGCTGTATACACCGCGAAGCACTAGCTACACACCGTATGCCTCCAAAACGAAAACCAATCTAGACGAGGCAATAAAAATTGTTGATTTTATTAAAGTCCATCCTCTTAACAGCTGGTTATTTTCTGCACTTTGTAATGAAATGGGAAGTGATCACGAACACTTATTATTGTACTCAGAAATTCGATGGCTGTCCCAGGGTAAGGTTCTGATGCGGTTGTTTGAGCTTCATGACGAAGTAAGGTTGTATCTCATAAACTCCAAATTTGAGTTAGCACACTATTTAAATGATTTCACATGGCTCTCATCTCTTGCTTACTTGGTGGACATTTTTAACATCTTGAATACTCTTAACTCGAGCCTTCAAGGTACATCTGTCACCATGTTTTCTGTGCAAGACAAGATAGCAGCAACAATCAAGTTAAATTTGTGGTGCAACCATATCGAGAAAGGAAAATACGATTCCTTTCACACACTGGGTGATTTCATTGATTTCAGTGAACAACCCCTTTCTAGTGATGTTGCTGAAAGTACGATTGAACATATGAGGTCATTATCATCTCAACTACGTCTGTATTTTCCGCTTTGTCCTGAAAAAAAAAAACGACTGGATGAAAACTCTTGCTAGACTCGAAATATGAACTTCCTTCTGTCGAAGCAGAACAACTTATCGAGCTGTCCTGCGATTTGACATTCAAAATGCTGTTTCCTTCGTTATCATTACTGGAATTTTGGTTCCAAGCTAAGTCTGTTTACCCTGAAATTTCCAAAAGGGCTGTCTCGTGGAAAGGCTTAGGCGTTGGTTATGCATTTTTTACTAAGTAATTTAAGGAAATTACAACGTCACTAGGATATACATTAAAATAAATTTCAATATATTTTAATATTTCGGCAACGTCATGTTGCCATTTTCAAGAAACTTAAGAACAAGACACGTGCATGCAGGCACAACAAAGAGTAAATGAGCTAATAAACAGCTAATAGCTTCCTGCTTCTTCCTCATTTACTGTTTGTTGTGCCTGCATGCACGTGTCTTGTTCTTAAGTACTTGAAAATGGCAATGTGACGTTGCCGAAATATGTGACATTGTAATTTCCTTAAATCACTTATTAAAAAAAAAAAAAAAACATCTGTTGCCATTTGCCACTATATATCTGTGTGAGACAACATTTTCTCATCTTGTATATATGAAAAACAAATACAGGACCAGAGTTAACTTGGAGCCAGATCTACGTCTGAAATTATCCAGTTTTGATCTTGATATGCGAAAGTTGACGTCTGAAAAACAGCACCAGCCATTGCATTAGGTGAGTGTTAAATTCATAATATTGGGACTAATTGATATGTTAATATTCTTCCGAATATCTCCATTTATAACAGTATTGCATTGTCATAAATGACACAGTGTTGTAAAATTGTAATTTATTACTTCATCTTTATGATATGTAAAATATAAAAAATTTTCATTTTGGATTTTTTGGGGGCCGTGGTGAATTAACGTTCGCTACAGAGGGTCCGGGACATCAAAAAGGTTGGGAAACACTGATATAAAGCATAATTGGGAAAAGCTTATCAATAGTTTCTCCATTCCAAGACAAACTGCCACTGTGAGAGAAGTTTTTGCCTGATAACCTGAGAGGGCACTAGAGGTTATTCAATTATTAATAACCTCTAGTTCCCTAAATATAACTGGTGTTGTTTTCTTTATTTTTGACTGTTGTTAAATGTATTGTTTAGGGGTGACTATTATTATGCAATATTATTACAAAAGCATTTATATTATGACACTGATGCATACAAGAAAAATGGTGGCCAAGACATCAATGTTGAAATATTAATATGCGGGATTTAGTGCAATAGCACGTTGCACTAAATAACGTACTCATTTGTTCTGTAAGCAAATGCAAGAAATACAAGTTGTGTCGGGACTAGAAGAATGAAGTGACTCATCTTAAGGATATAAGACGAGATTGTGAAAATGTTATGGAGAATGTAGCAGAAGCAGCGAATGATAGTGCACAAAATATGAGAGTTTGAAGGAAGTGGATGATGAGATGCTGGTACAGAGAGAAATTCCACGCTTACACGAATTCCTTCACAGGACAAAATGTGAGCTCGAGTAATTAGAGAAACGATTGACATATGGTACATCAAAAGGGAGAAAGAGTGAATGAGAAAAGCATAGAAGTGTGAGAAACGGGGAGAAAAGAGAAAATATTGTATGGGGATCTGATGATAAAAGGTATACTTAATGAGCAGGTGACAAAAGCATGTTTCCCACAAACAGGTGGAAGATAAACTATGTTAATGAAGCTTTAAGTTTGCAGAAGAACGAAGTGAATGAATTAATTGCACAAATGATTTGAAAGGTGAGAAATATGCAATGAGAGAGGATACAAAGGAGTTGTTGGAACAAGAAAAAATGAACAGTAAGAAAGTAAAGATTGTGAGTCTGCTGCTTTGGTAACAGACTCGATAGGACAGAATTGATAAGGGCTATGATTTTCAATGAGAAGACTGTATAGCAGGAATGACATGCAATTTATCGATGTGTGGAGTGAATTTGACATATGAAAGGACCTGGATATGCCTGATGGGCTACACTTGAATAGTTTTGGAGCTAGATGTTTGGAGAAAGTGTTGGTAAGTGAGAGTTTAGAAGTGCAAAACCAGAGAAACTAGAAATATTATGGGGTTGAGGGAGCAAACAAGCATGTGTCTAGCCACTCATGAGTGCAGAAATGACTGAGGAAATAGCCTATAATGGGATAGATGAGTATGAACAGGAATGACTGAGAAGAGACAGGTACAGTTTCCCAGGTCTGAAATCTGAATGGGCAGATTCGAAAATTACTCCCACCAACAGTTACTCTTACCATTATGTAAGGGTAACTGTGGACCCAAGAGGATGTAGAAATGCATGTACACAAATGCCTGAAGTATCAGAAATAAAGGAGAGGGGTTTTGGGTTGCTCAGCTCAAGAGCCAAAATCAACAAACTTCTTCACAAGACCTCACTTAAAAACAAAAATAAACCATATTACAGTAAAACTGTAACCATTCCATACATCAAAGGAATATCAGAGAAAATAAACAGAATACTACAGAAATACAACCTTAATGACACCTTTAAAACCTCCTTGAAAATTAAAGAACCTATTCAACTCATCCAAGGATCCACTTCCCCCACTGTCCCACCCAAGAGTTTATTGTATTCATTGGAACTGTTATTTGCCCTATATAGGATCGTGGGTCCTGTTCCACCTACCTGAAAAAATGAACATAAACAGCAGATTAAATTTATTAAGTATGGTAAATCCAGCCTTTCTGATCATGTCCTGAATACTCTGCATAGAACTGATTGGAAAGATACCTATTTTTACATTGCACCAAAACATGGTATGAAAGTAAATTTAAGGAGACCTGTGAAATTCTTATCAACCACCCTAATCTTAACAATAATGATAATCTAAAAATCCCAAGAATATGGAAGGCATTTATTCTACCCATATAACCTTTCTGTCTATGAGTTAATTATAAATAGGACTGTACATAAACCAGGATCTTAACTCTAATATAAGCACTCTCATGTTAAATTAGAACACCACTTTCTCTGTAATAAAACTATCTATATGAAATTGTTCCCTGATGATGTTATAAATAGAATATAGCTTTGATGTAGTTATTTTATTCTATTTATTTATTTTATTTTTTTATACTAGAGGTTAGGCCAATAGAATAACTGTTGATAACATCACATCACTGTCTCTTTGGCATACTGCCTGAAATGTAACATAGCTTGTCTCCATGTATATGTATGTGTATATATATATATATATATATATATATATTATTGAAATTAGGATTTACTCGGGATGTATACATTTATAAAAATAAATTTAACTGACTAGAACCCGAGAAAGTATAACAAAAACCTTTAATACATCACGACTAGTTTCATCGGTGCTCCGACTTCTTCAGGTGAGAAATAAAAAACATAAGATATAAAAATAACAAGGTAAAAAACATGGACTTTCCAGCTTAATAAAAAGCAGAATAGTAACAGTCATATTTGAATAGGTGACCGTGTGCTGCTGTTGGCATGAGTTGAACGTGTGCGACAGCTAATTTTAGAGCGCCAGTACTGGATTTCTGCGCTATGGGAATCAGGCAAATTGTAGCTTAGATTGTTGTTCAAATGTGAAGGGTCCAGAACTACTTCTTTTGATTCAATAATTCTTCTTTCGAATTCATCCTTGCATATATATAAATTAGTAGTGCATTCCCAGTCAACTTGATGTGGCTGTTCTTCAAGGTTAGAGTTTGCCGAGAAGAGGACATGACTGGAAAGGGCGCTCGCACGTGTTCTACTGTAAGAGATGTCACGTCTATATTCCTCAAGACGAAGTGAAACAGATTTATCTGTCTGGCCAAAATAAGGTCGACCACAGTCGCACACAACTTTATAAACACCAGGAAAATGCAGTTGGTTGTGTTTTGGTTGACTCAGAAAAGAACGAAGTTTTGGCAGAGTAGTATAGTCGGTCTTTATGTTGAATTTCTTCAAAATCGTAGCTAGTTTTGGGGTAAGAGAGCTGATAAATGGTAACTGTATATGAGTGATAGGGTTGGAATCATCTTCTTGTCGAGGATGTTGGCGTGGTCTCAAACATTTAGTGATGTTACGAGACGAATATCCATTATTTAAGAAGGTGTTTTTCAGGAAGTTAAGCTCTGTTTGAAGATCTTCTTCTGTGGAAGTGAGACATCTTGCTCGATGGGCGAGGGTGGAGATGATGCCCAGTTTCTGAGGTGGGAAGTGATGAGAAGAACCATGTAAATATCTATCAGTGTGGGTGGTTTTTCGAAAAATTAAGACAGTCAGGTAATCTGTTGATCTTTAGATCCAAGAAGGGGAGAATGCCGTTAATCTCTAGTTCTGATGTGAATTTAATGTTCTGATGTTGGTTATTTAAATGGTTTAGAAAGTTTTGCAGTTCCTCTAAACTATGTCTCCAGATAAGGAAGACGTCATCAATGTAGCATAACCACAGTTTAGGTTTCAAAGTAGCTGAGGAAATAGCTTTCTCTTCAAAATCTTCTAGAAAAATGTTAGCTAAGACTGGGAATAGAGGGCTGCCCATAGCTAAACCGCTAGTTTGTTTGTATGTTTTATCTTCGTAGCAGAAATAGCCGGAATTGATGCAGTGAGTTAGAAGAGCAAACATTTTTTTAGAAACCTTGTCCTTAAGAAGAGTCAGAACTTCATCTGTAGGTACATTCGTAAACAGAGATACGATGTCAAAACTCACCATTCTGTCAGAGTCTAAAAGATTCCAATTTTTTATTTTTGAGATGAAATATTTTATTTTTGCAGCTTCTTTAAAACATTTAGTTGGCAATTCCTCCTCCTTCATCAAAAACTCTAAAGATTGAATCTCAAAAATTAAAATTTTAAATCTCATAGACTGACAGAATGGTGAGTTTTGACATCGTGTCTCTTTTTACTAATGTACCTACAGATGAAGTTCTGACTCTTAAGAACAAGGTTTCTAAAAAACTATTTGCTCTTCTAACTCACTGCATCAATTCCGGCTATTTCTGCTATGAGGTTAAAATATATAAACAAACTAGCGGGGTTAGCTATGGGCAGCCCTCTATCCCCAGTCTTAGCTAAATTTTTTTATAAGATTTTGAAGAGAGAGCTATTTCTATAGCTACTTTAAAACCTAAACTGTGGTTACGCTACATTGATGACATCTTCCTTATCTGGGGACATAGTTTAGAGGAACTGCAGAACTTTCTAAACCATTTAAATAACCAGCATCAGAACATAAGTAAAATTGTTATTTTTTTATAAATATTCTTGTAATTTTTAATGAATATTGTTAAGTAGTTATGTATCTAATTATCGGCCTCTCTCACATTCAAAGCGCCAGTACGTGCCGTTGCAGGTTCTTACGCATTTATTCGTTTACTAACAAGCGAGAGCGGTGAGCGGTCCGATTCTGATCTGTGCACCGCTTTGAATAATAGGCTATATCTTCGGGAATTTTTCGAATTTCTTGATAAAAAGTTAGGAACAGATTTTTAAAGGAACATACTTTCAGAAAATAATATTAAAAAATCGATTTTTTTGATCCTCTAAATAGTACTGCCTCCTTAAAACTATCAAAAACTTACAAATTAGCAAAATGAAAATGCCATAGAGGAAAAACCTGCCGTGATAGAGAAAAATGGGTTTGATATTTGAAATCAGCGCACCCAAATTAGTAAAAAACAAGTCTCATATAAAAGTCAGCAAAAATTGTGTTGGGCTGTGTTATTTGAGTGAGACGGTATCAGACTGTAGACCCAGGATCAGGAGGATAAATTGAGTAGGGATTAAGTGAGCAACAATATAAAGTAGGAGATGCAAAAAATGAAAGCATGTGGGAAGGAATATAAAAAATGGTGATCAGCATGCACATTAGCAACATAATGCACAAGCAAGAAGGGTAAATACTATTGTAAGGAAGGCTAAAGTAGATTGAGAGAAAATTAGCCAAGCAGGCCAAATTAAAGCAAAAAAGTTTTTTTACTACATAGCAAGTAAGAGAAAGAATGATTATGGAAAGATATCTTTACTTAGTACTGATAGCAGAAAAGCAACAGAACCAGAAGAAATAGTTCAGTTACCAAGTGATCACTTTGTAAAGGTATGTCAACCAGATGGTGACTTTGCAGCTACTGACATGACAAAGACTGATGTGAGAATTGAGGAAAATGATTGGAGATACTCAGTGTATTAAAATATATCAATGTGAATACAGCAGTGGACCTGGATGGTTTGTCAACTTGTGTGATACAAGAATATGAAAATAAACTGGCAGTGCCTCTGACAAAGTTGTTTAAGTCTCAGCTCTGGCAAAGTTCTAAGGGAGTGGAAAGAGGGTAAGGTGGCTCTAAGATAGAAGTAGCAATTACAGACCAATTAGTATCTCTGGATTGGTGGTTCAAGTACTGCAAAAGTTAGTTAAAAGTAAAATTCAGTAATTTATTCACATTTTGTAATTAGGTGACAGCAGAATTGGATAAAGGAAATAGCTACACTATGATACTGCTGGACTTTGCAAAGGCATTTGACAGAATACTGATTGATATGAGAATAAGAATATGAAGTTGGTGGCATGGATGGGTGGTGGCTGACAGACAAATACCAGAGGGTGGTGTGTGTGTGTGTGGTGGAGTGGAGTGGAGTGGAATTAAGGCGAATGAGGGGGACTAGTGAAGTGCCCCAGGACTCTGAACTAGGACCACTACTCTTCAATTTGTACATAATGATATAGCAGATCTAAGGTGGGATATTCAGTTTGCTAATGATGCAAAACCAATTTATTTAAATTATCTTGCAGGATAATTTAAATAAATTGGCAGTGTGGGCAAAGGAGAACAGTTGTCAAAGTCGTGTTGTAAATTGCAAGTGCATTTGGGGATGAAAAGATTGCATACTCCATTTCATATTGATGATACTAGATTACAAAAAATTGGTGAGGCCTGGGATCTAGAGGTGATGGTTGAAAGATATATGAAATTCAGAAGACATATTGCAATAGTTAGCAAAATAGCTCAGAGGATTACTTGGATATTGCAGAATACACTGACAAGTAAAGATAGGGAGGCCATATCCCTCTTTATAAGGCTATGATTTGGCCACACATTGTTTGCTGTGCAAGGTTAGTCACCTGCATTTCTAGGGGAACGAGATGTATAAAGGATTCATAGACAAGTAAACAAGCTCAAGACAGGTCTCTGGAATGTATCCCATGAGGATGGATTGAGCATGTGTGCATTGCAGAGTTCAGCTGAAAGGCAGAGGAGAAGAGATATGATAAAAACTCATGAGTTACTTAAAGGGAGTCTACGATTGACACCAAAAGAAAAATTTTCAATATATGGGGAGTAGGGAGTAAAAAGGGGTAACACTTGGAAGTTCTCTAAAAGTGTGATTAGATACGGTATGCGGATTAGATCGAAAGGGATATAGACTGAAAATAATATACTTGGAGAGTGGTGAGTGGAATGGATTGTCAGAGGTGGTTGTGAACAGTTCAACAGTGAATAAGTTTAAGGAGAAGTATGATAGACACACTATCCATTGTGTTAATGGATAGTGTGTCTCCCACAATGAGCCTTGTGACTCCATGTAGTATCTGTATAAATAATAGTGATAATCTGTATGGCACAGCAGATGGTGGATGTTTAAGAAACGAGCTGGCCTAGCTGCAGCATCTGTAGCTTGTTTCCCTTGATCCCAACATGGCTTGGAATCCAACAGAAGTGCACATCTTCTAAGTTCCTTTTTCATTTCCTGTTGGTGATAATACTGTTTTGAACCTGGTTGGGGCTTGCTGATGGCACCAATAATCAAGAGGATAAGGAAGCATTCCTTCTCAGGAGAAGTTGGATTCAGCACCTCACCCACCATGGAGTCACAAACTGATGCCCACTCTGGCATGCAATGACTGTTCAGGAGTGTAACTTTCTGGGATTGATGTATGCACACACACACACACACACGCATGCACACACACAATCTACCAAAAATTGTCCAGACACTTTACCAATTTACAACTGATACTAGCAGGCCAACCTAATATTAGGTATATCCACATTTGGCTTTGATCACCTTCTGCATCCTTTGAGGGAGGCTTTCCACCAATGCGCAGCAGGCATCTGGTGGAATTTGTCTCCATTCCTTCATCAAAGCAGCACTGAGTTCAGTGACAGATTGAGGACATGCTGCTCTGAACCTCATTTGCCACTCCAATTCATCCCACGTGTGTTCAGTGAGGTTGAGATCAGGACTCTGTGCAGGCCATAGCAGTCGTTTAACACCCATTTCTTCATACCATTGCATAACAGCTGGAGCTTTCTGGCACGGGGCACTGCCATTTGTTTGTAACACAGCTCTGTTCCATAAAAACTCCAGTGTAGGCAACACCTGATTATCCAGAATATCAAGATGCTGAGCTACGTTCGTGGAACCACGGACACCACCAAACTTTACTGTGGGTTCAACGCTGGTAACAAGCGCTCACCAGCCGTCTCCAACTTACACCTTGCCATCAGACTGGAAACAAGTGAACCTTGATTCAAATCTCTAGAGTACCGTTTTCCACTGGCCAACTGTTCAGTTCACATGCTCTTTGCAGGTCAGACAAGCGATGTTATTCATTGTTGTGATTCAGATTGTGTGCTTCTGCTCTTCTGTGGAAACCTAGTAAACGGAGTTGTTTTCATACAGCATTAGCACTCACCATGGTGTTACTGGTGTGCTCTGGAACTCATCATGGATAGTCTCTGCCAATTGTAGCCGGTTTTCGTGTGCTACCTGTTTCAACACTCTCCTGTCCCTGTCAGTCATTTTCGGCAGATGCCATGGGTGTTTTCTTGCACTAATGATGCCAGAATGTCTCCATTTGTTGATCACATCGCCAACCATTGATTATGGATGCTCCAGTTGAACGGCAATGGCATGTATGGACATGCCGTTAATGTGACAGCCCACAATGACACCTTTTGAAGTGACTGAATTCACTTCGTGTCACCATACTACCTGTATTCAATTGCTACAATGAATATACAGAGGAACTAGTATACCAGTTTTTATTATTCACAAATTTGGAATGTTCCATAACTTCAAATAACACAGGTGTCCAAACAATTATTGGTAGTTAGTGTATATATGATATATAAAAAATATATCAGTCACACAGAATTAGTAAATAATATATACACACACACACACACACACACGAAGTCTGACATAGAAAAAATGAGACTGTGCCTGTATCTCTTTTTATTTAACAAATTGAGAAAATCAACTACGATCTCATTCAAAATAGTTCCCTTCTGAGTTGACACACAGCTGCATACGATGCTGCTAACATTCAAAGCAATTCTGCACATCATTTTCTGAAAAGCTGTTGAGGATCTCCGCCGTTTTTGCTTTCACAAAAAATGGGTTTCTTTGAGCACCGACTTGATCTTTGGGAAGAGGTAGAAGTTAATGCCAGGTCTGGTGAGCTGAAACACAATGATGTTGTGATTAGCGAAAAGCTGCTTCACAGACAAAGCGTTGCGGGCTGGCATGTTCTCTTGGTGCAAAATCCAACCATTTCTCCACAATTCTGGTCGTTTCCTTCTCACACATTCACATAATTTCATCAAAACTTCACGGTAATACTGTTGATTTATCGTCTGGCTACTGAGGCCACACTCTGCCATTACGTTACCCTGAATATCAAAGAAAACAATCAAATGAATTTTGAACAACTCATGCGTGCTTTTTTTTTGGTATTGGAGATGTTGCTGACTTCCACTGCATTGATTGTTGCTTGGTTTTTGGATCATACATAAATATCAAGTTTCATCACAAGTAATTACCAAATTTAACAAATCCTTAATGCGTTGCAAAAGGTCCAAACAGTTCCTTGCGATGTTCTTTTTGTTCATCTGACAACATTTTGGAACCATTTTTGCAGAAACTTTTTTCATGTCAAATTCTTCTGTTAAAATGAGTCGAACACTTCCCCTGTCCAAATGAACTTTCTCAGCTACAGCTCGAGCATCCAACCTTCTGTCTTTTTGAATCAACATCTCGCACTTTTTGATGTTGTCATTGGTAACTGCTGTGTGTGGGCAGCCTGGGCAATCATCATCTTTCACACTTTCTCTGCCTTCTGAAAATTGCTGGCCATTAAATAATGCATGTACGAGACATACACTCTTCACCGTAAGCCTCAGTCAATAACCGAAAAGTTTCCATTGCAGATTTCTTTGGTTTCACAAGAAACTTGATGTTAACTCGCTGTTCACTCTTGCACTTCAACATTTTTCAACCGAGGATAACAAAATGTCTATATCTGAACACACGTCCACTCGTACTGAGTAAAGTGATGGAGATGAGCCTTGTCTCACAGTGACAGGTAGGAACATGCTCTGTAACCTAACTGTGTCTCTCCCCTCCCATTCTCAAGCTATAGGGTTAGTCTCATTTTTTTTGTGTCAGACCTCGTATATATATATATATGTGTAAAATCTCGCACAAGTTAATTTAGTTGACTTGCCGAACTTGATTTACAAAGGTGTCGAATTCAAAATAATATGGAAAATATGATGTATAAATGTTCTTTGAATGTAAATTAATTACTTTGTGAAATGTACTATATATTACCTGTGTAACTATAGTGTTTCAAAATAGACGAAAGAGATTATGCCTTATTATAGTGAGTCAGCAAGAAATATAAAAGAAAGGTTCACAACAACTTGCGAACAAATTTAGTGGCTAAAACAAAGACTTTCGGCAAGAGAGGTCATCATGCTGGAGGATAATTGCAGACACTTTGGAGTAGAAAGGCTGGCTTTTGGTCTTTTTTTTTTCCCCAGCTGTACAGAAGGAGAAGAGAAGAGGCGATGATTAGGAGATTGTGGCTGGAGGTTTGGTAGGTTGTATCTCGTGACCCTGATGGTTTATCGTCAGAGCTTTGTGGACGGTAAGTCTCCCTGAAATTTTCTGGGTAGTTTCCAACGCATTTCTGCCAATGTATCTTGCCGTGTAAACCGTGCTCCCTCGCAAAATCAAGAACGACTGTTCAGGTCCTATGGATAAACGTTGAAGGCAAAATAAGAGTTCTCCTTATGCCGACTAGTATAATCAACAAGCAACCACCAGCTGTAGAAGCAAGAAGGATATCGTTTGCTACTCAGGCCTAGACAATCGCAATATATAGAGTAAAGAAATGTCCAAGTTAAGAAAGTAGTATCCAGATCAAGGCAAAGAACTGAGATATCCCAATGGACACGTTGTTCGTGGTAAAGGACATTTATAATGAAAAAGAACTGTGAGTAAGCACATCATATCGATGTTTCCTGGATTACAGATATGAAAAATTATACATAATTATGTTAAGCAAGTGCCTGTGCTAAATTTTGTAAAATACTGAGTAGAATGTCAATGTGGCATAAACGTATATCTTAGATTTGTACAAAGTAAATTTCTGAAGCAAGCTATGCTGGGAGAAACAGTTATTTCCCACTATTTGTCTACTATGTATTGTATAATACTAAGTAGAGTGTTAGGGTTGCGTGAACACAGAATGAGTAGTTTCAATTGTGTAATGTACTTTCTGGAGTTAGCTATGCTGGGAGAAACAGTTATTCCCCACTATTTGTCTAGTTTGTAATCTCAATTTTTTTAGTTAGAATAAAATGCTTTGTTTGAACAATGATTTGATCTGATCATTGCCAATGCACTATTTAAAATATAAAAAATAATGGACCTGTGTGTGTTAATTAGATATTGCCATGACTCGCTGAATGGTTACAAAGGAATTTTGACTAGATTTTACCTTTATTCCATTTCTTTAATTTCTCACTCTCTATTACTCTGTCTGACTGAGCAGTAAAGTAAATCATATATATCTGTCATGAAGAGTGTGAGAAATTAAATATACCGCAATCATATAGCTGCCGTTAGCTAGAATTAGAGTCTGCTTTATGTGTGGTAGGAACAAAGAGGAACAAAATTTAAGATAGAGAAGCTATGCAAACTATCATCATCAAATTCCTGTCATGTACCCTCAAGCTTAGCAAACTAAACATATTGTAAAGAATTTTTTTTTTAAAATTGCCATAGTCATCATAATCAAATTCCTGACACGTACCCTCAAGGGGTGTGCAGGATATGATAGTACTACATGAAAAATTTACATCATTACTAACTTCCTATCTACAATTTTCTTCTAAATCAGTCTGTTACTTGTCAACACTCCAACATTATCAGATCTTATATTTCTATCGTCTAAGGCACTTTGTACTGTATCAATCCACCTATATCTTGGTCTTCCTCTGGGTCATTTTCCTGCCAAACTGGCAGAGAACACTTGTTTTGCTAATATTTCCTTGCCAATTCTGTTTAAGTGACCATACCACCTGAGATTAGCTCAGCTAACGCATTCCTGGATGCTGACAATGTCAAGTTCTTTCCTAATATACCCGTTTTTAATATGATATTGCCATTGATGCCATCTGTTCCCGCCTCTAATCTTTCTCAGGACTCTCATATCTGCGGTCTCTAGTCTTTGGTGAAGTGTTTTACTTCTGAGCCAGCTCTGAGATCCATAAGTTAAAACTGGTTTGAGCACTGTCTTGAATACAGCTAATTTAGGTGTTCCGATTAATTTCTCTCTAATTCCATATGAATTTATTCAATTGACTTCCTACCATATCAGCTTTGTTGATTCTGTTGTCTATTTCCATATTTAATTTACCATCTTCAGTAAAAATCATGCCTAAGTACTGAAATGTTTTACTTGTTCCACAGGTTCCCTGTTCACAATACAGTTGACATTTTCAACAATTCTACCTATATTCATTGTCTTTGTCTATTTAATGCTGACCTTCATACCACATCTATTACAACAGTTATTCAATTTAGTCAGGGAATCTTGCAAACTTGTAGCGGATTTATTTAGAAGTATAACATTGTCCGCATAAAGCAAAGAGCTGACATTAACGTCTCCAATTCTGATATCACGTTTAATACCACTTTCCTTCATAATGTGATCCATATAGATAATGAATAACAGAGAGGATAATGTACATCCTTGTCTCACACCAGATTTAACATTAAACCATCTTCCTGTACTTCCTTCAATTCTAACTGCTGACTTACAACTCAAATAAAGACTAAGTATTGCTTGATATAATGCCCCACTGACACCACATAACTGTAACGTATTGAATAGCTTCTCTCTTGGCACATGCCTTTTCCAGATTGACAAAACTTAAATACAAATCTTTGTTATATTCCCATGCTTTCTTAACTATTTGTCATAAAGTGAAGATCTGATCCTGACAGCCTCTATTTGGCCTGAATCCAGCTTGTTCTTCACCAAGCTTTTCTTCCACAATTCTTCTCAACCGTTTCTCAAGTATACTTGCATAGATCTTGCCAGGAACACTCAGTAGGGAAATACCTCTGTAATTCTCACATTCAGTTTTATTTCCCTTTTAATATATGGGTACTATTAGAGCTCTACTTCAATCATCAGGAATTCATCCCTCCGTCCAGGCTTTCTGAACTATGCAGTGCAGCCACTGTAAGGCTTTTATACCACCATACTTAAGTACTTCTGGTCGAATATCATTTACCCCTGCTGCCTTTCCACATTTCAAGCCTTTGATGGCTTTTTCAACTTCAAGTATGGATATGTATTCCTGACTGTATGCCTGTTGAGTGTTTTTTACCACTGCTATCACTGCTTGTTTCATTTAGCAATTTTTCGAAGTAATTACTCCATGCTTCAGGGATATCTTTTTCTCCCATTTTCATGTCACCTTTATCATCTCTAACTCCTTTTACAGCACTCTTTCCTCCATTTCTAAGCTTCTTCAGCAACCTCCAGAATATCTTACCACCTTCTTGATATTTATTTTCTATATTCTTGCCAAAGTCCTCCCATGACTTCTGTTTAGCTATACAGTGTTTACCTTTCTTACATTTGTCTCTGTATTCTCTAAGAGCAAAAGCTGACTTATTTGCCAGGAACTTTTGATATGCTTTCTTCTTTTCCTTCACTGCCTCTTTAACTTCATGTGTCCACCATGGAGTTCTGATTTTTCTATCCTTGCAGACTACTTCACCACATGCCTCTCTAGCTGAATTAATCAGAGTTTTCTTCAAGACTTGCCACTGAATCTCCAAGGTTTGGTTCCTGTCTCAAACTATTTCATTTTTTTTTTCAATTATCTTTGTGTATTTTAGTCTACAGTTCACATCTGAGAGCTGCTCAACTTTTATTCGCTTTAATACTTTCTTACATGTTATTCTTTTCAATATGAAATTCAATTTTATCCTGCTCAAGACTAAATAGTGATCACTTCCAATTTCAAATCCTCTGTACACTCTGGTGTCCTGCACCGGGGAGAAAACATCACTATCAACAATAACATAGTCAATGAGACTTTTCTTATTCCTTGCTTCTTCTCTCCATGTAAATTTGTGCACATTTTTATGGTGGAACATGGTGTTAGTAATAACCAGTCCATGTCCTGAGCAGAAATCCAACAGGTATTTGCCATTATTATTAGCTTTGCGCTTTTCTCCAAATTTTCCCAAAATATTTTTGTATGTCTGACAATCATTTTCTACTCTGCTATTTAGTTCCTCAACAAGGACCAACTTTTCCTTTTTCATTGTGTCAGTTCCTTTTTCTAAAGCATCAAAAAATTCCTCCACTTCTACCTTAGTAGAACCTTCTGTGGGACCATAGGCACAAATAAGTCTCATTGTCCAATTCTCCATTCTGATATTAGCCCACATCACTCTACTTGAGACTGCCTGCCATTCAAGAAGATTAGCCTCGTATTTTGTGCTGAATACTATGGCTACTCCATTTCCTTGATTGAGATTTTACTGAATATAACATTTTGTATTTATTGTTCAGAAAGATCTCACCAGTTTTTGTCTTTTTTGTTTCAGTCACCCGTATTATGCCGATCTAGTACTTATCTAATTCCTCATCTAGCTCCATTTCTTTGCCATTCAGGCTTCTTATGCTGATAGTACCGATCTTTAAAATGGTGATGTTGAGTTGGGGTGTGCTTTCAGATTTGTTCCAGTAGCTGACTTTCTGCTGTTCACCCTGGTTTCCTGGCAAAAACAACAGGGGCCTTGTTTAACTGGATAACGCCCCAGTCGGCATGAAATTTTGTCATGTTGTACCATCATTTTGTATATTGGTTTAAGCCAATAAGAATACAATTTGGTCAGCTAAATTCCAAATTGCCAGCCCATCCTCGTTCGTTCAGTATCCAGGTAGATAACCAACAGGGTGCACCATGAGAAGGTGAGGAATGGACATTAGGTCAGAAGCCCTGGTCGGTTCTCCGCATTCCTTTAAAGGCTACGTGGAGGTTTCCTCTCAGTTATACAGCTTTGGAATGATAATATAAGGAAATACAAGAACAATAAAGAATTTACAATGGCGGTATAAGAAGTTATAATAACATAAATAACAGAAAAAGAAAAATCATTACGATTTTACAAATGGATTATAGACAAATGAACAATATTTTGTGTGTGAAATATATACACATCTGAGCTACTTGTATATAGAGGCTAATGACTTCATATCACTTGCCTTATCAATCACAGATGCCAAGAAATAATTTCTTGGCATCTGTGATTGATAAGGTTTCTGCCTGAACTATTTTCAGGACTGGACAACTCGTATAAAGAAGCTAATGACTTCAGATCACTTGCCTTAGTGTCTCATAATGCGAAGCACATATCCTTACAGACATGTATAATCCATTATGGGAATCACCTCTGGGTCTGGCTCCCACTGATGAGACCTCAATAAAGGTCGAAACTGGCATAGTGACCCTTCCCATAATGTATAGCATTATATTAATGTATAGCCTAGTATAACATCTATATTAACATATAGTTTCCTGATATAACATTTTCACTGCATGCTATCAAGAAATACTTTACCCAAATCCTCAAATCTGGAGCACAAGAATTTGTAAATACTACTTTTGTATAACAGCAAAAAAGGCAGTTCATAAATTAAACAGACAAAATCACTATAAATTTCAAATTTTAATAAATATCTTAAAAAACACTTGCCTTCTTTGCTTCTTCTTGTGCTCTTTCCTTTTTAATGCGATTCAATTCAGCCATTAATTCTGCTGTATCATCTTCATCACTATCATTACTGTCTTCATCCTACATAAATAATTTAATGTGATTATATATCTACTCTATATATATAAAAAGATAAGGCCAAAATTTGAAACGTTTTTATGTCAAGTTTTTTGTCTTACCAGCCCAGAACTCAGGGGGGCAGAGCCCCCCTAGTATATATGTGTGTGTGTGTGTGTGTGTGTGTACACGCATGCAGAAGAAATCAATCTGCTTATTGTGCTGTGCAACTCCTGCAAGTGAAGATGCATCTTGTACATAACATCTCCGTTAGGAAGGCTTTTCAGCCATTCAAAAACCACTGCTTATAAGACAAACATAAAAACATGCTATTAATGGGATGTTAGCAGTCACAAAGAACAAAATATCAGCATACCTGTGCTCCAACCAACAGGCTGCAGGTTTGAATCTCACTTTAGCATAGATTTCTGTGATTGTCTTTAGGTGAGAAATGAATTTAATTGTCCAGTGTGACACCAGTATCCCAGTAATTAGAGACTTGAAGTGATATGAAAACTGTCCCACGTTTGTTAATTATACAAATAATGGAAACAACAACTGTGTTAAAGTAAAAACTTCAGTTTAATATAAACGAAAATAATCACTCGACGTTTTGACCTTCACATTAAGGTCATATCTGAAGTATACATCACTCACACTCACACAGACACAAGCTACACAATTATCTACTTGGTATGCAACAGTTACATTAATTTGGTCAACCATTAAAACTACCAGCCTGACCTCTGGTGGGAAAAAAAACAACTTACTATATCAATGTTAGTGTCCTGTTATTATTATCTATTTGGTTGAAAAAAATAAATTAAGCTACAGAGCAACATGTTCTAACACATAAATTAGAACAAACAGTATGGATGGTGACCTAAGAGCTGAAATTATTGCTTAGAGTTCTAAAGTTAGGGCCTGCTGAATGTGTGCCATCCAAATCATCATCATCTCATCCGCTTGGTAACAGGTTGATTCCACTAAGAAGAAAGGTTCTCCACTTATTATGATCTTTGGCCACCTCGTTCATGACTCTATAGCTAGGCAGATGGGAATGTTCTTTCAGCAACATTATCCAAGTAATTCTTGGTCTGCCTCTAGGTCTTTTACCTCCTATATATCCATTCAGAGTTAAAAATCACAATCTATGAGGGGACCATTCTCTGAATGTGACCAAACCATCTCAACTGATGCTTAATGGTTGTATCTCTTATATCATCTTGGAAGTTTAATTCTATTCTGACTTGATCATTTGTCTTGTGTTGCATCCAGTGGGTGTTGTTGATTTTTCTGAATTTTAGTTTTAGACTTGTTGGGATTTTTTTATTTTTTCATATTTTATTTAGTTTATTCATACTGGTCCAACCAAGGTTTAGCCTATGTTTTACTGTTTCCATGTTGTTGAGGTTACTGGAAATGAGACTGCCAAGAAAAACATCTTTATTAATTTATTCCAACGGATGATTTTCGAGATTTATACAGGGTGTCCCAAAATTCACGCAAGATTTAAATATAGCGCCATTTGTGCGGTAAAGTGTTGCCAACGAGAAAAAAAAGACAGCGTGACAGCTGACAGTTCAGGGTTATTAAAAATGGAGCACTACACAAAAGAACAACACATTTTCATTGTTGAGCAATATTTTAAAAATAATGAAGGTTTGGCAGCTACAGTTCACAATTTTCGTACAAAATATGGTCGGAATAGTGATTTAACTTCATCAACTGTGAAAAGATTAATTAAAATATTCAAGGAAACTGGATCAATTAGTCATCTTATACACTCTGGCCGTCCTTCAACAAGTCATTCAACAGAAAACATCGAAGCAGTTCATGAGAGTGTTGCTGAGAGTCCAGGAACATCAATTCGGCACCTTGGTCTTGAATTGGGCATTTCGAGACGCTCTCTACAGTGTATTCTCACGAAAGATTTGCATCTTTATGCTTACAAAGTTCAATTGACTGAAGAACTGAAGCCTACTGACCACACACAGTGAAGAGAGTTCGTTGAATGGATTATGAAACAACAAGTGGATGCTTATTTTTCGAACAAAATCATCTTCAGCGATGAGGCTCATTTTCATCTTGATATCAGGCTTAGTTAATCGACAAAATTGTCACATTTGAGGTTCAGAAAATCCACGAGTGATTGCTGAGAAACAAATGCATCCACAACGTGTCACTGTTTGGTGTGGATTTTGGGCTGGAGGCATCATCGGTCCATTCTTCTTCAAAAATGTGGCTGGTAAGGCAATAACAATTAATTGTGCTCACTATTGCGACATGATAATCCAGTTTTTTTGTGCCTAAATTGCAAGATATGGATGTGGACGGCATGTGGTTTCAACAAGACAGTGCCACATGCCATACAGCCCAAGAAACAATTCAATTACTGCATGAGTCATTTCCTGGTCATGTAATTTCCCGTTTTGGTGATCAGAATTGGCACCCCGGATCATGTGACTTAATGCCGTTGGACTTTTTTCTTTGGGTTTTTTGAAGTCTAAGGTTTATGCCAACAAGCCCACGACCACCCACGCCTTGAAGGAGGAAATTGAGCGCTGTATCAACGAAATTCAGCCACATTTATGCAAAACAGTCATGGAAAATTTCGACAAAAGAGTGCGTATGTGCCAGCAAAGCTGTGGAGGCCATTTACCCGATATGCTATTCCATGCATAACCCTATACTATATACTTTATGAATCAATAAGAAATTACAATTTTTAATTAAAAACCTGTGTTTTCTATCAAAATTACTTCTTGCGTGAATTTTGGGATACCCTGTAGAAATATTTTCTTCTTCTTTCTTTCTTTCTTTCTTTCTTTCTTCTTCTTCACCCCCCCTCACAACAATATGGAGTTATTAAAACATTATTCAACAGGGCAAAAATAATCTGTTCTAATGATCAAGCCCTAACCTCTGAACTAAATCACATCCGTTACACTTTCTCAGCCAACGGCTACCCCCTCCAAAAAATCCAAAAAATACTTAACCCAGTCATCCACAAGCCACCACCCCCTCCCCCTCACAAAAAAGATTACTCTAAATCCATCACTATTCCCTACATCAGAGGCACCTCAGAAAAAATCAATAAAATCTTAAAAAAACATGACTTGACCACTTGTTACAGACCACATAAAAAACTGGCATCCCTTATCCGCTCTACCAAAGACCAACCACTTCCCCTAGACCTACCTGGTGTATACCAGGTCCCTTGCAGCTGTAAACTGTCCTACTTTGGCCAAACAGGCAGGACAGCAAATATCAGAATCTCAGAACACAAGGATTACATCCGATTCCACCAGTACAGCCACTCTGGGCTTGCAGACCACGCTCTGGATACTCGCCACAGAATAAGATGGAAGAAAGCCACAGTAATACACCGCAGCAAGTTCAAGTATGAAAGACTATTCATGGAATCAGCCTCGGCCCTTAGGAACATGCCAAACCTCAACAAATTTGGATGCATGAAACTGCCCCAAATTTGGGAAACTTTTATCAAAAACTTCAGCCCAAAGGCCAAGAACTACCAATATAGCCCGCCAGGGGGCACCATCAGGACTTTAGGAAAACGCTAGCGTCCTAGCCTCAGTCTCATTTGTTGTATTAGTACTTGTGTGCACGTGTCCTTTTAGTAAGTTCCCAAGAAGATGGCAACGTAACGTTCGCCGAAATATCGGAAAGTGTATATTAAAGTTTATTTAATCTATATTTCCAGTATACGCTGTCAATTCCTTAAATATTAGTTATTATGTCTAACCAGCGTATAAGCCTCTCAACAAGAATAATGATCATCCACGGAGATCTCTTCGCACGCAAGGCCCGCCATTACGGCAAACTGAGGCTGAAATTATCCAGACAACTCAACCGTCTGGCATTCCTAAAACGCTGCCGGGATAATCATGTCATCCCGAACTGTGTTAAATTCAAACACCGCTTCATCTCACAGAAAGCTCTCCGTATTTACAACCGCGCTAGCCAGGCATTACTTCGGGAACAAATTACCGCTACACGCGGTTCCCTAGCCGATATAAACACCGCGATAGCAACGCTGGAAAACGAGCTTTCACATACGCTGAATCACGAGCTTTGGTCGGTCTTACATGACGTCTCGTGTACGGCAGCTAAAAAAGAATTTGAACGAGTACGAAGCCGACATATCAACAAGTTTGATAAACTAACAAAGAACTCGGCGTCGAAACTACAAACCAACACTGTTGTTAACCTATCGTCAGCTACCTTAAAGCCAGAAGCAATCCACGCTCTGTCACGTGGTCACAACTTCGCCATTGCTCCTAGGAAATTACCGGCCGAGGAATTAATGATTCAAATTGAACGCGGGATCCGCCAACTTCCAACCCACATCGCCAACGACATTAGATTGGATGTAGCCTGTGTTCTCAATAAAGCAAAACCTCCAAAATCCAACATATCCATTAGTGAATACAAGGCACTACAAGAATTGAAGAGAAACAAAAAAATAGTGATCACCAAAGCGGATAAGGGGAACGCCACTGTGGTACTCAATCTTAAAGACTACACAGGTAAGCTCAAGGCTTTATTATTAGATCGCTCCACTTACCTCCCCATTGATTACAATCCCACCAGCTCACAAATTAGAAAACTCCATAGGCTCCTTAAGAAGGTTACTTCTTGGCCTGTGGAGATTACCAACAGACTAAAACCCTATAACTCTAGACCCCCCCGCATATATGGGCTCCCAAAAATACACAAAGAAAATGTGCCATTACGTCCCATAGTGGATGGCATTGATTCCCCCACTTACAAACTAGCCAAGCATTTAGCCAAAGCGCTCTCACACTATACTGGCAATACACCATCACACATAAAAAACTCAGCCCACTTCAAAGCCAGTATAGAAAACCTTACACTCCAACACAATGACATAATGGTCAGTTTTGATGTCTCCTCCCTATTCACGAATGTCCCTCTCAAAGAAACCTTAGAGCTAATCCAAGCTAAATTTCCTCCCGATATCTCAGCCCTATTTCAGTTTACAATGAACTCAGGCTATTTCGTTTGGCAGGAAAAATTCTACAAACAGATAGAGGGGACAGCCATGGGTTCACCACTTTCCCCACCCTTGGCCAACTTTTTCATGGAGATGTTTGAAGAGAAAGCCTTAAACTCAGCCCCACAAAAACCTACCATATGGCTTCGCTATGTTGATGATGTTTTTGCTATTTGGCCACATGGCCCGGATTCACTCCTCTCCTTCCTAACACACTTGAACAACCAACACCCTAGAATCAAATTCACCCTGGAAAAAGAGGAAAACAATAACCTCCCCTTCCTAGACACACTAGTCACCCGCCAACCTGATGGAACCTTGGTTTTCTCAGTTTATAGAAAACCCACCCATACTGGCAGATACATCCACCAACAATCCCACCACCCCCCCTCACAACAATATGGAGTTATTAAAACATTATTCAACAGGGCAAAAATAATCTGTTCTAATGATCAAGCCCTAACCTCTGAACTAAATCACATCCGTTACACTTTCTCAGCCAACGGCTACCCCCTCCAAAAAATCCAAAAAATACTTAACCCAGTCATCCACAAGCCACCACCCCCTCCCCCTCACAAAAAAGATTACTCTAAATCCATCACTATTCCCTACATCAGAGGCACCTCAGAAAAAATCAATAAAATCTTAAAAAAACATGACTTGACCACTTGTTACAGACCACATAAAAAACTGGCATCCCTTATCCGCTCTACCAAAGACCAACCACTTCCCCTAGACCTACCTGGTGTATACCAGGTCCCTTGCAGCTGTAAACTGTCCTACTTTGGCCAAACAGGCAGGACAGCAAATATCAGAATCTCAGAACACAAGGATTACATCCGATTCCACCAGTACAGCCACTCTGGGCTTGCAGACCACGCTCTGGATACTCGCCACAGAATAAGATGGAAGAAAGCCACAGTAATACACCGCAGCAAGTTCAAGTATGAAAGACTATTCATGGAATCAGCCTCGGCCCTTAGGAACATGCCAAACCTCAACAAATTTGGATGCATGAAACTGCCCCAAATTTGGGAAACTTTTATCAAAAACTTCAGCCCAAAGGCCAAGAACTACCAATATAGCCCGCCAGGGGGCACCATCAGGACTTTAGGAAAACGCTAGCGTCCTAGCCTCAGTCTCATTTGTTGTATTAGTACTTGTGTGCACGTGTCCTTTTAGTAAGTTCCCAAGAAGATGGCAACGTAACGTTCGCCGAAATATCGGAAAGTGTATATTAAAGTTTATTTAATCTATATTTCCAGTATACGCTGTCAATTCCTTAAATATTAGTTATTATTCATTATTTTTGTTTTATAAAAATTTATTTTCATACCATAGGTTTTACAGGAGTCATTTAAGATATTAATAGTTTTTTCTAACTGTGGTTTAGAATCTGCTAGGATAATAATATCATCAGCGTATTTGATGCGATTAATGTCGGTGCCATTGATTTTTACACCTGGTTCATCAACTATGGTTTTACAGACTTCTTCTAGGAAGATGATAAAGAGTTGAGGTGAAAGAGAGGACAACCCTGTATTACATCTTTCTCAACTTTGAAATCCTTGGTTTTAATATTGTTCATTTTAACAAAAGCTTTAGTGTCTCCACTAAAGCTCTATTAACTGAATCAAAGGCTTGCTTGAAATCTATAAAACAACAGTATATGGGCAGGTTGTATTCCCAATATTTTTCTGCTATATTATTAATGGTGAAGATATGGTCTATAGTGAATCTATGTGGCCTGAATCTTGCTCGATTTTCTTCTATGATTTTTTCTGAAAGCACCTGTGTTCTCTTTTGAATAATTCAGATGAATAGTTTATAGTTATGACTTAAGAATGTTATGGATCTGTAATTTTCACATATTCTTTTGTCTCCTTTTTTATGAATTGGTATAATAACTCCTGTTTTTCCAGTGAGTTGGGATTACTCCAGTATAAAAGAATTTGGTTAAATAATTTCATTAAGAAGTTAATGGCTTCCTTTCCAAAATATTTCCATAGTTCTATAGATATTTCATCTTTGCCCATAGCTTATGACAGTTTCATTGGGTTCATTGCATTTATAATTTCTGCTGCCGTTATGGGTGGTGCCTTTTCATATACCATCTCTTCTGTTATACTTTCCTCCTCGTGTTCTTTCTGAAATAATGTTTGATAGTAATCTTTCCAGATTATTTTAATATTTTGTATTGATCCAGTTTTTAGATTGTTTTTATCTTTCAATGTTAGTGGTTTATCTTTATATATCTTTGTTAATTCTTTTATAATTTTATATACAGTTTTATTGTCGTTTCTTTTATTAGCTTCTTCACACAGTTTTGCTTTTTCCTCCAACCAATCATTTTTGGCAGATATGCATATTTTAATCAATTTTCTTTTTAAGGTTATTATAATATTGTTTATTTCCTTCTGTATTTTTTTATATTTAATATATGCTTTGCTTCTCTTTTTTCTTCTAAAGTATTTAAAATTTCAGGAGTTATCCATTCATGATTTGGTCTTGCTGTTGTTGCAAGTATGTTTCGTGCAGTATTTATAATAATTTTTTTACCTCGATTCTACGTATTTTCTATATTATCATAGGTTAACTGTCTGATCTCATTTCCTATTAGTGTTTGATGGTTGTCTTGCATACATTTCTCTTTCAGTTTTGACATGTCCATTATGTCGATAAAAGCTTGTGACTTGCGGTACTTAAATTTTAGTTTTATTTTTGCCACAAGCTGTTCATGATCAGTGTCGAAATCTGGAGTTTTTAAAGTTGTAACATTTTGAACTGATGATTTTCAGATACATTTCATTAAAATGTAATCAATACAGTTCTTTGTTGTACCATCTGGTGAGGTCCATGTGTATTTGTAGGAAGGTCTATGGAAAAAAAGGGTATTGCAGATAAATAGATTATTTGCTTTACAAAATTCTAATATTCTTTCTCTTCTTTCATTTCTATTGTCAACTCCAAACCTGCCCATCACATCCTCCATGCCTGGGGTGAACTGCCCAATCTTGGTATTAAAATCTCCCATCACGATTAATATATCTTTCTTATTAGTGTTGTCTATTGAATCTTGTAACTTATCATAAAAAACGTCGATTTCTTCATCTTCATGTGACTGGTCAGGGGCACAGATTTAAATAATTGTAAAGTGAACATTTTTCTATTTACCTTTTAGTCTGATGGCGATCATTCTTGGGCAATGGGGTTCTATGGCCATGACTGCATTTTGTAAACTGTTATTCACTAGGATGGCAACTCCTTCTCTATGTATATTGTCCTTTCTTCCTGAGTAGAATAGTTCTCCTGAATTCAGATTTATAACTCCTTCTCCTGTCCAGTGGGTTTCAGCCAGGCCCACAATGTCCCATTTAATCCTAGCAAGTTCTTTTCCCATCAGGTTTGTTTCCCAGGTTTTAACAGTGTTCTTATATTTAATGTTAGGATATGAGAAACTCTATTGGCTGATCACATAACATACTTCTCGACTGCTCCCTGTGATCTAGGAACAGTCCTGTCGCCTTCCTTGGACGCAGTAGCGTTCTCTTGATACAGTGGAGATTCCCGATTCATAGGGTTTAATGGCAAAATAATGCAGCCGGCTTGCCATTCCTCTGCTGCATCCTTTGGTCCATGTCTCCTTATTCTTTATTCGGAGCACCCCATTGGGGTTTCCCCTCATCTGCTACCCGATGGATGGCACATCTTAAACTGAAATTTTTACTTTAAAATGGTAGTTGTTTCCATAATTTGTATTATGAATGCTGATAACAGTATAACCATGAAGGAAAGGATTCCATGTTTGTTCTTCAAGCAGGCTTTCTCTGAATTATGTAAGAAATAAACAAAAAACTACAAAACACGATGTGGGTCTGGAAAGATCTGATAAACACCTACAACAAAAATTATATTAAAGCAACTGATATAACCACAAGAAAGAACATAAGTTACCTTCATAACTCTGTTACTAGTATATTCTTTCTTGTGGTTATATCAGTTGTTTTAATGTCATTTTTGTTCTAGGTGTTTGTCAAAACTTACCAGACCCCCCCCCCCCCCCGTGTGTATATCAGTTGCGTCGCGCGCCCATTTCAGTTGGGTGTGCTGCCGTGTAGTTCATGCAACCCAAGCTACAAAATTCACATTAGTTTGACCATATGATTGCATTTTTATCGATGTATGAAAGTTTTAAGAGTATAGCACATCAGTGCTCATCTTAATTGGTGTAATGCAGTTAATTGTAGGATAACTTAGAATACTTTATCAATTAATTTTAACCAAATCTGGTCAGAGTGGGGGGAAATGTGCTTGTTTTAAGATATACTATATATTAGAAAACAATAATGAAGGAGAATGCTATATTTGGTTGGTATATTTGAATTACTCAAAAGGTGTAAAATATGGAAGAGGGAGACGAGGATTAGGTTAGGATTAGGTAACAAAATGTCCATATAAATTAAAAAAAGCATCTGATCAGCTTTAGCTTGTTTTATTCAACCTAGAAGTTTGATGCAACTGTCAGATATCTGATGTTATTCTCTCTATATCAACAGTATCGCCGCCTTCTCTTCCGTCTAAGATGGGGTGAGTCTTCCCTTGAGCAGGATCTTCCAGTCTTCTCTATTCCTTGCTGTTTGAAAAGGTCACTGACATTAAGGAAAATGTCAGTGACCAAGCCACGTATTTTTAAACATAGAAGTATTCATGAATGATCGGGAATTTTCAGACATCGAAATCTTTCAACAATCGGGAAAAGGAATACCGCTGTTTATGACTGGTCATAAAAACTGCCTGATAGTCGATTACAACAAGTTCTACATCCCAAAATGTTCTTTATTAATTTCAGCCAAGCAATTCTTGGTCTTCTGGGTCTTCTTTTTTCAGTTCGAAAAGCATTGATTAGAACGTTAGGTAGTCTGTCTGCATCCATGCATACAGTGTGGCCAAACCATCTCACTTGTTGTTTTCTAATTTTTTCTCTTATTTCTTTTTATACAATAATTCTTGTATGACTGTGCTATTTGTTTTCTTTTCTATCCAACTTGTTCTATTTTTATTTATAACAAGTATCGCCTAGAGAGCAGATATTACCTACAAAAAAGTTCATGCTTTTAATTAACTTAAGATCTCTTTCATAATTTTATGCCTGATAAATAAATTAATTACTTATCTAGGAATATGATCACTTCATATTCTAAAACTTCAGCCAAATTAATTTAAATACAGCATGAATGAGATGATTTTCAGCTCGTTGTGTATGACAAGATGAAGTGTATTCTTCAAAGAATACAATATATTCTGTAAGGAAATGAAAAATATCTAATGTAATCAGACATTACAAATAAGTGAACGAATGAGCGAAAGAAAATTCTGACTTAAGTTTTATTCACCACTTTTATATCCTGCACAAATCTCAGATCCATGTTTGGCTTAGAAAAGAAGTGAGCAAGAGATAAGAGGTGAATTGAAAGATCAAGAGAGTGGAACAGATGATACTTCTTAATGGAAATTGTGAGAGATGAGAGGATGTAAATGCAAGGACAGGAAAATGGAAGGAGTCAGGGAGTTCAGAGAGAGAGACATGTTAAGGAGAGTGGATGTTGGAATGACATCAAGCAAGAAATATTGGGCATCAAGCAAAAAATATTGGGCCAGGTTTTTTCCAGGTTTCCATGGCGAGAAACATTTTACTAGGTCTATGGACCTAGTAAAATGTATAGACATTTATAGGCAAAACCTGGCCTCCAAAAAAAAGGCACCTGAGCTCAATGAAGTCCTTCTCAATCAGTTACAATTATTAATCATATAAAAAACATCTATTTTGTTTTAATATACAAGACTGTTAAAAGCATTGTGCGGTGAAATGGGCTCTGATCATCAGAATATTTTTTTTCCATTTGGAAGTTTTCGTTGGCTGTCCTGCGGTAATGTTCTCAAGAGATTATATGAACTCCGAAAGGAAGTCGAGCTATTTCTAATTGATAAGAAAAGTGACTTGTCCCATTATTTCCAGGGCAAGAAATGGGTAGCTAGGCTGGCATATCTCAGGGACATATTTTCTTACATGAACGAGTTAAATTTAAAACTTCAAGATCCAGATACAACATTTAATGCTTGGAACAAGATCGAATCATTCAAAAATTCAAACTCTGGCTTAATATGATTGCAGAAAGAAATAAAGAAATGTTTCAGTCGTACTCAGATTATATTATGGAAGCAGATGATTGATTTCTATTCACAGAATTCAGTTTCAGATATTACTGCCCACTTGAAGATGTTGTTGTCATTTGAGAAGTATTATCCCAAACATGAGGATCCTCGAAGGCAAAGTATATATATATTGTGAATGCCTTTCTTGAATACAATGAAACACCTTTCCAATGAAGAAACCCTTTAACTTATTGAATTATCATCAGACAAAGGACTAGAAAGTACTTTTAATTCTATGAGTAATTCTGGATAAGAATGAAAAATGAATATCCAAAAGAAGCGAGATTTCTTCTTTGTTTTTCCACCACATATCTTTGCAAAACTGCATTTTCTGCCATGATTGTGCTTAAAACAAAACAGAGAAACTGCCTGCAACTTTCTTGATGTCTCTGTTTGGCTATCACTTCAATTCTTCCAAGAATTAATAAGCTAACAGACATAAAACAGCAACAAAAGTCTCACTAGCCAAAGTAAAACCTTTAAAAACTGAGTTGTAATAAAAGAAACCAAGTTTAACTTTTTAAATAACTTATAAATTCTGTGTTAGAGTGCTCCGTTTTTAAATTCAAAATATTAATTAGTGTTGGAACTGGAGTTTAGAATTGAGAGAGTCATATGTTTTTATTTATTAAATTACATACTTTGCAAACATAAATATTCGGCATGTGTACATGATAAATGTTTTGCAAACAAGTTGTTGACATCCTTCTGCTACTTCCCGTGCTCAGCTGACTTCTATGGTAAGTTATAATGCATGAATATTTTTCTCACTACCGTTTGTTTTTTGTTTTTTTCAAACCAACATCATTAAAATCAATTTTATACTGAATAACATTAAAAAAAAACATTGGAAAGTATTTATTTAAGAATAAATTTGTTGGGACCAGGCTCTCATCTTATAAAAAAACAATTTACTAGGCTGCGGTCTCACAAAGATTGAGAACCACTGCCATACAGGTGTCTACATAATAATAATCACAGGCATGGGGCAATTACCTATCTTCCAGCTCCCATTCAGCTTAAGAAACTAACTGTCAACAACACATTACGTGCCATAAACATTATATGCTATAAAGTCCAAATCTTTTATTTATTTATTTATTTAGAAGTATAACATCAGCTCTTTGCTTTATGCAGATGATGTTAATACTTCTAAATAAATCTGCTACAAGTCTGCAAGATTCTCTGACTAAAGTGAATAACTGTTGAATAGATATAGTATGAAAATAAGCATAAGCATTGAAAATATCAACTGCATCATGAATGGAGAACCTATAGAACAAGTAAAACATTACAGCTACTTCGGCATGACTTTTAGTGAAGATGGTAAATTGAATATGGAAATAGACAACAGAATCAACAAAGCTGGTATGATAGGAAGTCAACTGAATAAATTTATATGGAATAAGAGAGAAATTAGTCAAAACACTAAATTAGCTGTATACAAGACAGTGTTCAAATCAATTTTAACTTATCAATCTGAGAGCTAGGTTAAAAATAAAACATGTGACGAAAGACTAGAGACTGCAGATTTGAGAGTCGAGAAAGATTAGGGGCATGAATAGATAGCATCAATGGCAATATCATATTAAAAACACAGATATTAGGAAAGAACTTTCCATTGTTAGCATCCAGGAACGTGTTAGCAGAGCTAATCTCAGGTGGTATGGTCACTTAAACAGAATGGAAAAGGAAAGATTAGCAAAATAAGTGTTCTCTAACAGGTTGGCAGGAAAAAGAGCTAGCAGAAGACCAAGATACAGGTGGATTGATATGGTGAAAAGTGCCTTAGAATATAGAAATATAAGATCTGACAATGTTGAAGCCTTGACAGGTAACAGACTGATTTGGAGAAAAATTGTAGATAGGAAGTTAGTAATGATATAAATTTTTCATGTAGTACTATCATATCCTGTACACCCCTTGAGGATCAATGTCAGGAATTTGATGATGAAGCCCAAATCTACAGCAACCTTAGAATGTTTTCATATTAGAGTTGGTGTCTCTAAAACATTTTTTAGAATGCTTAGTACTATCCAGAGGAGGACAACCCATTTAACAACACTCCCCCCCCCCTCAAAGATTCTCTCTAATTATTTCCTCATAGACCTCTGTTGTTCTGTATTATACTTTTTCTTTAAATATTTCAACAGGTGGTGGTCAGTTCAGGTGCTACTGAACTGGCCACCAACCATCATTCTTCCATTTACCTCTAAATATGCAAAAAATACGAGCAGTTGCTAGTCAGCATTTTTCACTTACCTCAGCTCTTTGGAACAGCCTTTCCTATACTGTTTTCTCCAAAGACTATGACCTCCAGTGTTATAAAAACACATAAACATATTCTTTCTTTCTTCCAGACTACTTGTCTACAACATGGCACTACTATATTAAAAGCTATGTAACCTCTCACATTTGAGGTAGATATGATGTGTATATATCCAAAAATTCTTCAACATTCAATGTAACATGCATGGCCTAAACAGAAATATAAACAGTATGCACCAAGTTTCCTATCTAACAGAACTTTAATTATCCACCTGAACTAACAAACATACTCTGGATGACCTCCACCACAAGAATGGTACATGTGCTTTCATGAGATATGATGTCCCATGACAGAGAAAGTTATACCTAAAACTCTCTTTTCTCTAATTCAAATTTTCCACACCCCATTGTATTCATTTGGATATCTTCACTGAAACTTGATCTTTTTTTTTTTTTGTTCACAATCCAATAAGCTCCCCTTTTCTGATTATGCTCACCTAGATGGGAGATGTTTGCATTAGAAGCAACTTTATGCAAACGGGATAAAAGGTTCACCCTTGCCACTGTATTTTTCATAAATAACAGACAATGTCATTGACAATCAATTTCATCTCCAACAGATCCAGCAATTAATCAATGACCCCATTATGCATTCTAACATTCTCTAACCAAGTGGATTTCCTAGCTAATACTGCCTACTTTTGGATAAAAGTCAATGAAAGGTATGAAGAAATTGAACAGTTGTTCTCACTAACTTCTAGGGCAAAAGTGCCACATTATGTTCCTTCCATCCTCTCTAATCACGTGGCCAGTTTCTTTTCTAGTCACTGATATGTTTTCTCGCTTCAGACTTACCTACCAATGCCAAAATATCCAAAGGCTCTCCGGACTTCTGTTTTATCAGAAGTTTTGTTGAATGAAGATGAGGAATGGAGTGAATGTTATCAGTAAAAACTGAGGATAAAATTTGAAGCAAGTGACAGAAGGCTATTTATCCATATGATTGCAGTCTTTACTCTATACTTTTCTGAACATAATCTATACCTTTGACTATAATCTCATAGATTACAGTCAAAAATGTATAGAGTAAAGACTTTATTTATTTATTGAACTTCATACCGAAAGTGCAGTATTACACTTTCAAATCTTACTAGGCCGAAGCCTTTACAAGAGATCACCTGATTCCGGCACGAGGCATACTAATGGTCATACACTGATGGCAGCGACAAGCCACCAGTGTGCCCTGCAGAGCACACAGAGAGAGAATTTTAAAGTCTCTATATGACAGTCCTAATAAACAGAGGTCTTTATAACTAAAGGAGCACCAAACCCAGTAAAAAGAAATAGTACCACTGGTAAAGTAAGGAGTTGCCCCCAACTTCTCTTGTATTAGTCTTTTATAGTCTTGGTTCTGCTTGTAGTATTGCACCTGGTTGAAATGGCTAGAGGTGAGTGGACACCCAGTACCCACTATCTGGGCATCAATAACCCATACTTCTTTTTCTTTCTTTATTATCAAATCTGGTTTCCTTAAGCCTACCTCTGTACGGAACCTTTATTTCTTAAATGGTTATTTAATATGGAGATCACAGCATCATGCCTCCGTACACAGATTCCACGTGTTCCAAAACAACACAGAGAGATGTGAGATAGAGTTTTACTGTAGCAGCAGCCATCCCTACAGTTAATGTCACCTCTACTCCAGCGAGCTGTATGGACCCTCGTGGGCAGGGCATTAAATCTAGTCCTAATAAGGTCTATACTCGTATCCTGGTAGTAATCTGGTATCATCCTCAATCCACTAATGTTGAGGGGGCACCTTACAAGATTCACAAAGAAAAGTGCCATTGACAGAGACATGAAGTAGAGATGCCCATCTCTTATGCTCTGCCGATGCTGTCACTATCTGGGAGCCCTGGTACTGGGTACAACCCTTAGTGCATCTGTAATTGTCTTGAATAATAGAAGTATGGAAAGCCTCCCTGCAGATGGGCGAGGAGGAAACTGTTTAAAGAAGAGATTTTTTATTATCTGATCTCTTTATTTCTAACAATTATTTTTTTTATTTCCGAGTGTACCTATATATTATATGCACAAGGATTCACTTCGATTGGTGCAATGACCTCTTTTTTACTATTGCTTTCAGAATCCAAGTTTCTTTCTCTGTCAAGGCCCTTTTCCGAAGATATATGACTTTATCATTTTCATAGGATCCTTTCTCATCACTCATGTAGCACACATTAATTCTTCCTAATCAGAGTTTTCTCAAACATTCCTTTAGAACGTAAATAGCGATTTCTTCTTTTATTCACTAATGCTTATTGACAGTCTTAACTCTTCCACTTTAAAAAATTCACAGTTCTACGATTCCCTTTTCGGAATCTACTACTAATCTTCCAATTAGTGTTTCCTCGAATATTCCTTTTAAACATCTATAGCAATATTTTCTTTTATTTATCAATACTTATTCCACTTTAAAACTTCATAGTTCCACGATTCCTTTTTCGGAATATACTATTTATTTTTCTTCCGACTGTCACATAAAAAAAAAATCAATTTCCTCCCGAATCTAAACATCTGCGGGCCTGTGTTCTTATTTCTTGCCAAATGCTGTCTTATTTACTCCCGTTACTCTGATACTGAACGCTGTTCTTGTCAGCTGTCAATCATACATCAAACTTCTCGGCGAGCATGCGCACTCCATGAAACTGGCAAGCAAGAAATTAGGTATAATGGCTGACATGTAGATTACATTAGCGACAAGAGAATGTCTTCAAAAAACACAAACACTTAATATTTAAAACTACAATAAAATTGTTTAAAGTAACACAACTATTCAAATCTGGTAAGTGCATAAATTTTTAACTGCTTTACATATTACTTTGACAAAATAATTTCAATAACGGGCACACTGCAAGTGCCAACAATGCGTGTTATGAAACCAAATCGTCTTGAATAATAGAAGTATGTTAAGTCTCCCTACAGATGGGCAAGGAGGAAACTTCAAACTTTGCTAACCGGATGAAACGCAGTCGTGCAATCAACCAGCAGAGAGATGGAATACCGAGCCCTCCATCCTTCACTCTAGCATGAAAACACACAACTGGTGTGTCAGGAAGTAGGCAGAGCCCAGATCTTACCACAGAGCGAACTGCCTTATCCATTTGGGTTAGTACTGAAACATATGTTCTTCTGAGCACCAAAATATGGAAATACCTCAGAAGTAAATAGTTAGACAGAATAAAGAGCCTCTGCTGTGGCTTAAGAGGAGCTTTCTTCAAAAGAGGAAGCCTAGCAACCAAGGCTGAAGAGACAGAAGACCTTGCTTTTGGAGTGAAGAAGATACCCAAGTATCTCCACTCTTCAGGATGGTCAAAGAATGTAATGACCTATTGTGCAGGGAAAACTCAATGTTCTCAACCTTAAGCTTCTTGTCATGGCCTGAAGGGACATGGGCTAAAGAGCAGAACTTCTCTACATTAATATCAAGGCCTCTAACATGAAAGAAGTCAAATGCCTGGTCGAGGAGTTCCTGCAGGTCTACTTTAGTAGAGGCCACAAGAACGAGGTTGTCGGCAAAGGCTATTGCATTAAAAGAGTGTGCACCAAGGGCGTAACCAATATGGTTAGAAAAAAAGAGCGAAGAAACTCATCAATGATGCAATTAAAGAAAGTATAGAGTAAAGTAATGAAGTCAAGTAATGAATGAAGATGAGGAATGGAGTGAATGTTATCAATAAAAACTGGGGATAGAATTTGAAGTGAGTGACAGAAGGCTATTTATCCATATGATTGCAGTCTTTACTCTATACTTTTGACTATAATCTCAGGTTACAATCAAAAAAGTATAGAGTAAAAGTAAAGTATAGACTATAATAATATAGATAAATAGCCTTCTCTCACCATTTCAAATTCTATCTGCAGTTTTAGTGTATGACATACATTCCATTCCTTATCTTCATTCAACAAAACTTCTAATACTTAGGAGTTGCATGATTCCAGATCTCCCCATAACTCATGCCATTCTCCAGTGCAGGGAAGTCAACCATGCAAATTTCAATGCCACCAAACGCTGCTCTGTCTCATTTCTTACAAGATTCTCTCTTCGTTTCCCATACTTATGACACTACTTATATCTCTAGCAATGTCAGATTTTTCCTCTTGAATCTGGCCTCAGACACAATTCCATCACATTCTCCAAAAAAAACTTCGACTCCTTTTCTGCCATTCTTTATTCACACTACTTCTCACCTGTACAGCTGCTAATGTTTGGACAATCCACTACAAACCTCCCTACAAATTCTTGGTACGTTCAGTGCCAGTTAACTGATGACCACTTTTATTTCTTTAATGATTTCGGAATGTGCACATGATTACTTTATAATTATTGTTATCATTATACAATTCCACAGATGGAGTCATGAGGATCATTGTAGACGTCTGCCTTGAGAAACACTATCGCACTCTTCCTTAAACTGACGCACCATCTGCATTCTTATCACCTTCTCAGGCACTCAATGCTCCTACTATTCTCCAAAAAACTTACATCTTATCCACTTACTTACTTCTGCAACTTTCACATCTTTTCCTTTTTCTAATCTATGAATAATCACCAAAGTGTTAATTCAGTAAATAAAATATGTCTTCAAAAGACATATTTCGGTGATTACACCACATTTTTTTTATTATTATTCAGTTCTATAAAACACTGAAATAATAGTTCCTGACAAGTTTCGTAAATTGTAGGATTTACATCTTCAGGGGTAAATAGTATAACCTAAAGTTTAAACAAGAGAATTAATAAATACAAATCATAACCGGTCCATGCGGTTAACCTAGTGGCTATGAGCTTCGCAACCATATGCCTGGGGAAGGAGTGTCCTAGGTTCGATTCCCGTCAGTGACGTGAGGAGCTGAAGGATCTTCCTCAGCCATAGCCAAGTTAGCCAGTCTTGGGCGTGGACAGCAGGGTTTTTTCCCCAGTTTATTCTGGGGTTTTTCATCCCGCAAAGCAGGCAAAAAGGCCTTGAGAACTCAACACTACAGGCCATAGGATACACCGGGATATAAGGCTGACCACCTTATCCTGTAAACGGAGTGAGGTCCGATAATCAATAGACCCTCGACAACGCAAGGTAAAAGAGGGTATAAGGAAGAAGACGATGATAATGATGAAATCATAACCGTCTGGCTATTCATAAAACTCAAATAACAGAATGCAGATATATAACATTATTCACGTTGAACAATACCGGACGATGTCATGTGTGCTTGTTCTCGTTCATACAGTCCGAGCTCAGATTGAGGTAGATTTTTTATTAGAGCTGACCACACTTGATGGAGAATTAAACCTTGATTTTTATTGCATTGGGTTGGGTTTTTTAGCATATTAGCAGCTTCTTTAAATTTTCTTATATAACTGTTGTTTTCTATGTATGACATCGTCGTTTTTTGCCAGAGTACATCGTGTCCAGTGGAAGTGGTATGGAAAGCAAGACCCGTTTTTTGTTCTCTTTTGTATTGTACGTCCTTTTGGTGTTCAGCCATGCGTATTTCTCCAGATCTTCCTGTCTGTCCTACGTAGCAAATCCTGCAAGAGAAATGGATTTTGTAGACTCCTGGTTTTTTAAGAGGATGATGAGGTGGTTTTGGTGGATGTAGGAATCTTGAGATTTTCTCCATAGGAAGGAAGGCTACTTTTATGTTGTGTTTGTTCATTAATTTGGCTAGCTTGTCTGTAACATTTTTGATATAAGGAAGCGAGATTTTGTTTTTGTAATCCTGTTTTGTTGTGTTGTTAGCTGGAGGCATTTTAAGGATTCTCTTGATGGTTTTAGTTTCATATCCATTCTGTTGGAGGATTTGTGTTAAGTATTTTAGTTCCTCATTACATCTTTCTTGTGTGCTGGAGATATTGTATGCTCTGCCTCGAAGAGTTTTAATAAGCTTATTTTTTGTGAAGGATGGTGGTGTGAGGTTGCATTTAGAAATCTTCCAGTGTTTGTAGGCTTCCTATATACTGAGAAGGAGAGTTTACTTTCTTCATTAACTTCTAATAGAATATCCAGAAAAGGAAGTTTTTTATTTTTTTTCTTGTTCTAAAGTGAATTTTATGGTGTTGTGCAAATTGTTGAGATAATCTTTGAAATTGATAAGTTCATCTGTTGTTCCACTGAATATGATGAAAATATCGTCCACATAGCGTAGCCATATTTTTGGTTTTTTATGGTAATTCTTAAGAGCATTGTTTTCAAATTTTTCCATAAATAGGTTTGCTAATACCGGTGATAATGATGAACCCATGGCCAGCCCTTCTTTTTGTTCCCAGATTGTATCTTTATAGGTGAAAAAAGTATTATTGTTTATACAATGTTTAAAAAGATTCAAGATGTCCGGAAGGAAGGATTCTTCTAGGAGATTCAAAATTTCTAGTCTCGGGACGTTTGTAAACAAGCTGATAATGTCGAGACTTGCTAAGATGTCTGTTGGACCAATATGTATATCTTTCACTTTTTCTATGAAATGTTTACTATTTTTTATGAAGGAAGATGTTTTTCCTATATGTTGTGAGATCATGTTGGTGAGGTATTTTGCCAAGTTGGAAGTCGGTGAATCTCTTCCATCTACTATTGGTCTTAAAGGTATATCTGTCTTGTGGATCTTTGGAACACCATATATTCTTGGTATCAAAGGATGTTTTGATTGTAAGCATTTTTTCAGTTCTTCCGTCCAGAGAGGCACTTTTTTTATTAGATCGTTTGTTTTTTTGTGTGTAGGCCAAGTCGGGTCTCTGTCTATGGGTTTGTAGGTGTTGGTATCTTCCAGGAGACTTTTCATTTTGTTATCATATTCTGTAGCATTTAAAACTACAGTTGCGTTGCCTTTATCCGCTTTTATTATTACAATATTTTTATCATCCTTTAAATTTTTATGGCAAACGTATTCATCGTGAGGTAGGTTCCTACGAGGTAATCTGTTTTTTAATAGTAAAGCTGTACTTTCTATACGGATAAGATCTGCCGTGTTGTCCGGTAGATTTCTAATTCCTTTGTCTATTTGTGCTATGATATCAATTTTTGGAAGGAAACGTGGGGTTAAGGCGAAGTTAAAACCCTTGAGTAAAAGATTATTCTCCTCTTTTGTTAGGACTCTCGAAGAAAGATTAATAACTACTTTTGAATGATCTAGTTGTTTCTTATGTATTTCTTTCTTCTGAAGGAGTACGTTGAACTTATTAATTAATGTATGTTTCTTCTGTTCTGAGATCGCTATTGCTTTGTTAAATGTAACACTATCGATGTTGTTCCATAGGTAGGATGGAAGAGATGTGGCCAGTTCATTATGAAGAGAAAAAGTGTTACTATTTAATGCTAATTCAGCTCTAGTGACTGTAATTCTTTCTCTTAGAAAAGCTAGTTCCATTTTATGATAAATTCTGGAGGCCTTGTTTGTGTGGAATATGCGTTTGATTTTGATGAATTTCGGGATGACTTCGTTATCTCTTCATCAAATGAGGAAAATTAGACGATTAATGAAGTTGAGATGTTTAATGCGTAGTTTCTCTAGTTGTATAACTTTATGCCAAAAGCACTCACCGTAAGTTTGTAATTGCAGGCGTAAACTTCTGTGGCTAATTGGTTCAAAAGACATATTTCGGTGATTACACCACATTTTTTTATTATTATTCAGTTCTATAAAACACTGAAATAATAGTTCCCGACAAGTTTCGTAAATCGTAGGATTTACATCTTCAGGGGTAAATAGTATAACTTAAAGTTTAAACAAGAGAATTAATAAATACAAATCATAACCATCTGGCTATTCATAAAACTCAAATAACAGAATGCAGATATATAACGCTTGTTCTCGTTCATACAGTCCGAGCTCAGATTGAAGTAGATTTTTATTAGAGCTGACCACACTTGATGGAGAATTAAACCTTGATTTTTATTGCATTGGGTTGGGTTTTTTAGCATATTAGCAGCTTCTTTAAATTTTCTTATATAACTGTTGTTTTCTATGTATGACATCGTCGTTTTTTGCCAGAGTACACTGGCAAAAAACGACGGAGTTGGTAGGTGTTGGTATATCCTGGAAGATACCAACACCTACAAACCCATAGACAGAGACCCGACTTGGCCTACACACAAAAAAACAAACGATCTAATAAAAAAAAGTGCCTCTCTGGACGGAAGAACTGAAAAAATGCTTACAATCAAAACATCCTTTGATACCAAGAATATATGGTGTTCCAAAGATCCACAAGACAGATATACCTTTAAGACCAATAGTAGATGGAAGAGATTCACCGACTTCCAACTTGGCGAAATACCTCACCAACATGATCTCACAACATATAGGAAAAACATCTTCCTTCATAAAAAATAGTAAACATTTCATAGAAAAAGTGAAAGATATACATATTGGTCCAACAGACATCTTAGCAAGTCTCGACATTATCAGCTTGTTTACAAACGTCCCAAGACTAGAAATTTTGAATCTCCTAGAAGATCTCTTCCCTCCAGACATCTTGAATCTTTTTAAACATTGTATAAACAATACTTTTTTCACCTATAAAGATACAATCTGGGAACAAAAAGAAGGGCTGGCCATGGGTTCATCATTATCACCGGTATTAGCAAACCTATTTATGGAAAAATTTGAAAACAATGCTCTTAAGAATTACCATAAAAAACCAAAAATATGGCTACGCTATGTGGACGATATTTTCATCATATTCAGTGGAACAACAGATGAACTTATCAATTTCAAAGATTATCTCAACAATTTGCACAACACCATAAAATTCACTTTAGAACAAGAAAAAAATAAAAAACTTCCTTTTCTGGATATTCTATTAGAAGTTAATGAAGAAAGTAAACTCTCCTTCTCAGTATATAGGAAGCCTACAAACACTGGAAGATTTCTAAATGCAACCTCACACCACCATCCTTCACAAAAAATAAGCTTATTAAAACTCTTCGAGGCAGAGCATACAATATCTCCAGCACACAAGAAAGATGTAATGAAGAACTAAAATACTTAACACAAATCCTCCAACAGAATGGATATGAAACAAAAAGCATCAAGAGAATCCTTAAAATGCCTCCAGCTAACAACACAATAAAACAGGATTACAAAAACACAATCTCGCTTCCTTATATCAAAAATGTTACAGACAAGCTAGCCAAATTAATGAACAAACACAACATAAAAGTAGCCTTCCTTCCTATGGAGAAAATCTCAAGATTCCTACATCCACCAAGACCACCTCATCATCCTCTTAAAAAACCAGGATTCTACAAAATCCATTTCTCTTGCAGGATTTGCTACGTAGGACAGATAGGAAGATCTGGAGAAATACGCATGGCTGAACACCAAAAAGACGTACAATACAAAAGAGAACAAAAAACGGGTCTTGCTTTCCATACCACTTCCACTGGACACGATGTACTCTGGCAAAAAACGACGATGTCATACATAGAAAACAACAGTTATATAAGAAAATTTAAAGAAGCTGCTAATATGCTAAAAAACCCAACCCAATGCAATAAAAATCAAGGTTTAATTCGCCATCAAGTGTGGTCAGCTCTAATAAAAAATCTACCTCAATCTGAGCTCGGACTGTATGAACGAGAACAAGTACACGTGACATCGTCCAGTATTGTTCAACATGAATAACGTTATATATCTGCATTCTGTTATTTGAGTTTTATGAATAGCCAGACGGTTATGATTTGTATTTATTAATTCTCTTGTTGAAACTTTAAGTTATACTATTTACCCCTGAAGATGTAAATCCTACGACTTACAAAACTTGTCGGGAACTATTATTTCAGTGTTTTATAGAACTGAATAATAAAAAAATGTGGTGTAATCACTGAAATATGTCTTTTGAACCAATTAGCCACAGAAGTTTACGTCTGCAATTACAAAAATATGTTTTCTCAACTGCTAACTATCTTAATCATATAGCTCCATCTTCTATTCACCAAACTCTGCAGATCATATGCCCTTTGTTCCCCTGCAGTTAATTCAGCCCCTTCAAATCCCGTTGACTAGACCAGAGCACATAATCCAGATACTGTCTAATCAGGCCCTTATGCAGTGGAACTATCACTCTAATCTCTATGTCAATGTTCCCCCATTATTGCAGCAATCATCTGGATTGTCTTCATAAGTTTTGTAACGTCTTCTGAACTTGTGGCAATGACAAATTCCCATCTGACATTGGCACAAGATTCCTTGCTTTCTAAAACTTTCAGTAACTCCACAAGAGAATATATAGCCTTCAATCTGTTGATCTAAAATTTCAAAATCTCACATTTAGCTGTGTTAAACTAACATCCTTATTTATTCACATTCTCCTGAAGGGCAAAATCAGTATTATTACTAATGACCCTTCAAAACAAATGACATAGGACTCATGCAAGCAACTAAATGTCTTCCTACAATCTGCTTACAGCATACAGATTTTTCCAACCAATGACAATGCTCTTTGGTTGGAAAGACCTGGGTTCAAATCCCATCTATGACACAAAGAACGTTTATCAGGAATTTTCAACTGTAGCAGTCTCATGTGAAGGTGGCACACTTTTTCTCCTAGAAACTTGAATATTTCATCCCACAAAACAAGCAAACCAGCCAGAAGAACTAATGCAATTTACAGACATAAGATACTATGGGAATAAGGACTGACCACCTTATTATGTTGGATCTGGTTTTGAAAGCCTGCATAGTTTATGCATAGGCATAAAACAGGAAGGAATACTTTGACATTCTCACTGAGATAATGACTGAATGGTAAAGGTGCCCGTACTGAACCCTGTGAAACCAGTTCATCTTCCACTTCCCTGATAGTGCTCCCTCCATACACAACTTTAATTACTAATAACCTTTCCATGCAAACAACTTGGGAATCATGAAGGCAACTGAATATATCCCTGCAATCCAGTGACAATATCATTGACATAATGACTAAACAGTAAATACTGAACCCTGTGGAATCCAGTTTGTGACCTTCCATCTCCTTGATACTGTTACCTCCACACACATCTTTAATGATAAAATACAGGTCTACGAACTTCTGAAATATCATAAGTTATCAACTGATAAAATTTTTTGTTATATGGAAGATGGGGAGAAAACAAGAGACATCCATGGAAGTTAAGTTTGTGTGCAGTTAAGAAAGGGTGAGAGCTAGATATTTCTCCCCCAGAGCAGTATGTGGAACAGTTTGCTTGCTGAAGTAGTGAGTGCATCTAGTTTGAATGAGTTTAAGAGAAGGTATGACAGCTGGTGTGGGTGAATTTTCAATTAACAGCCATGTCTAACACATTCAGTTCTTTAGCTAATACTATTCAAATTGCAAAATCCCACCTATTCTGACCAGTGCTTTGAAGCACCTCTTCATTCACTTCTAATCCTTCAATTTTCCTTATTCCTATAGGAATAGTCCGATTTATCAGGATGGAACATCCTAATAAAGTGATTAGGATGTTCATTAATCATTAAACAGTCTAGTATATGATCCGCATTGATCAGCAAGATCATGTCAGCAATCATTTTCCTACTGGCCACATACTGAAAGAACTCCTTTGGAGTTTACTTGAATTTCAATGTTAGTTTTTTTTTTCTCTCATATTCTAATTTTAACCTCTACACTACACTAGTCACCTTCCTAGCACGAAGTATATATTCATCATTCAACTGTTCTATGTCTCTCTCTCTCTCTTTTGTCTTTCCATACTCTTCTTTTCAAATGCAATTCCTGTTTGATTTCCTTAGATATCTGATTTAGCCTGAGTCACTTTATCTTCTTCATTAGAAATATACAAAATTTGCCTTCCCACTAAGAAATACTTTTCCAACTACCTCCCATGCATTACCCGATCTCACCTCCTTCACATTGTTTTCTTCATTATACTGTTCTATGCTTGTTTCTAAGTCTATTATAGTCACCTGCTTTTGTAAAGTTTTTTTTTTTACTTCGTTACAAAGTAAATTAAAGTTGTCAAGAAATTACATTCTTGTTTAACCAAACCCTTTACCCAAATATAAGCAAACAAAGTTAGAGCATGGAGTATCTTCTCAACTAGGTTACTTGTATATAGAAGCAGCTGACTTCTTACCAAATGCCTCACTGTCCCATAATGTAAGGCTCACTATCCAGACCAGTTTCGACCTTCACTGGGGTCTCATCAGTGAGATCTATGACCAAGAAGATACTATGGTTAATGCAGAAGTCATATATTTTCCATATTAAAGTAGTAAAAAGATGTATCACCTTATTAAAATACTCTGTATCAGATATAGTTGTAGAAATTTTTCTCACTTGGTTACAAAGTAAATTAAAATTGTCAAAAAATAATATATGTGGCAATCAGATTTTTTCAGCTGGTGAGTAGCTACAGCGACAAAACAGAATATTTTTCATTTAATAAAAAATAAATTTCTAAAAATATTTTTTAACTTTAAAAAACACAAATGCAGCACCACTAGTCAGTTTATACAATTACTATTCATTTATTGAGACACACACACACACACAAAAAAAAAGAGTCTTAGGCAAGTACAATTTTTGCATGGTGGTGAATAGGATTTTGCTCAATCTTATATTAATTCTAGATGTATCTGGATAGAATCCAGAAGTGACTGTAGAAAAATAAGTAAAAACTGTGGATTTGAATTACATCAACTGTGACATGAATACTGAATGTCTTTTGGCATGTGAATGTCTTTGTGACTGTCTAATCAGTTTGCAGGATGAAAAATCCATATCAATTTCCATATCAAAACAACTAACTCACCTTTGGATGAAAAGCTCTGATAAAGGTTCTTTGCATCCTAGATTTAATTCAAACCTATATCTTTCCAACCAAAGGGCATCATCGAAACTGACTGAGCAATGGGGGAAAAGAGATTATTTTCACCTTCATGTGAGAGTGACACTTGGTTATTATGGGCCCGAAGTGGTTTGAAAATTTCATGTTTAGTCAAATTCAAACTTTAAAGATAATTAGAAAACTCTTTTTGGGAAGGACTTGGAAATTATCCAATTCTTAGCATTCATGATATTAATGTATTATATTGTTTACAATAACTTGTGAGGAGTGTTATTAATAAACTGATGAAAGCATTCAGAAACATAGTTAAAAAGATATCAGAGATACTGCAAAACATTTAGGAAAACAAAGCAGTACAACTGGGAAAGATTTCAGCAAGTGTGTTAAGAGAGTGTGCATGAGAACTTGTAATACTACTGATCTTTTTTATTTTAATTTTTAGTATTAACCTACCCATACCAGAAGGTATATCTATCACCTATCACATCACCCAGCAGTGTGGTGTTATCAAAACTTTACCAGATTGAGCCAGAACCATCTACTCTAACCATGTCAGCCTCACCATTGAAATCAATCACATCTAGACACTTTTTTAGCCAATGGATTTCCCATTTGCAAAAGCAACAGAACTCTCTATCATCCTCCAACAAAATCCACCCAAAAATTCAGAACACAAAAAATCCATTACTATTCTTTACATCTGGGATTCCTCAGAAAAAAAAAATTCACAAGTTCTTAAAAGATACGATTTGAAGGAGGTTTCCTTCAAATCATACCAAAAATTAGCTACCGTTATTTGCTTACTGAAAGATCCTCTCCATCATCTAGATCATTCGGTATCTATTGTATCCTTTGCTCCGTCAAGCTAATTAACTTCAGACAAGCTGGAAGGACAACTAATATCTGCTTGGAGGAACAGTGAAACTAGACATTCTGGAATAGCAGACTATGCCATGGAATGGATACAGATCATCGGATAAATGGGAGAAAAACCTTCCTTTTATATAGAAGCAGATATAAATCAGAGAGGCTATTTCTAGAATCTGTAATAGCACTAGAATATTCTCCAAATTTTTACAAACTTGGTTGCCTCATGTTACCAAAAATCTGGACCTTCTTGAAACCCTCAGTAAGATTTCAATCACTGCACCAGTCCGGACTGCAGGATCCTATCTTTCACAATCAGCCTGTGTCTGCATACATGTGCTTGGTGAGCAAAGCAAAACATTCGCATGATAATAATTTAATATCTAAATAAATTTAGTAGCCTTTATCTATGGATGAGTGTTTCCCTCCTCTAAACATCAAGTCATAATCAATGTCTAAGCATCCATACCAGATTAGGCTTAAGTTAACCTCATTTTACTCATTTTAAAATCTGTAATAAAACCTCATCATCATCAAATTCCTGCCATGTACCCTCAAGGAGTGTACAGGATATGACAGTACTACATGAAAAAATTACATCATTACTAACTTCCTATCTACAATTTTCCTCCAAATCAGTCTGTTACTTGTCAAGACTCCAACATTATCAGATCTCATATTTCTATCATCTAAGGCACTTTGTACCGTATCAATCCACCTATATCTTGGTCTTCCTCTGGGTCGTTTTCCTGCCAACCTGGCAGAGAACACTTGTTTTGCTAATCTTCCCTCTCCCATTCTATTTAAGTAACCATACCATCTGAGATTAGCTCTGCTAATGCATTCCTGGATGCTGACAATGTCAAGTTCTTTCCTATTATCCTCATTTTTAATATGATATTGCCATTGATGCCATCTGTTCACGCCTCTAATCTTTCTCAGGACTCTCATATCTGCGGTCTCTAGTCTTTGGTCAAGTATTTTACTTCTGACCCAGCTCTCAGATCCATAAGTTAAAACTGGTTGGAACACTGTCTTGTATACAGCTAATTTAGTGTTCAGACTAATTTCTCTCTTATTCCATATGAATTTATTCAATTCTTCCCACCTACCAGCTTTGCTGATTCTGTTGTCCATTTCTATATTTAATTTACCATCTTCAATAAAAATTGTGCCTAAGTAGCTGAAATGTTTTACTTGTTCCACAGGTTCTCCATTCACAACACAGTTGACATTTTCAATGATTCTGCCTATTTTCATTGTCTTTGTCTTTTTATTGCTGACCTTCATACCATATCTATTACAACAGCTATTCAATTTAGTCAGAGAATCTTGCAGACTTGTAGCAGATTTATTTAGAAGTATAACATCATCCGCATAAAGCAAAGAGCTGACATTAACATCTCCAATTTTGATATCAGGTTTAATACCACTTTCCTTCATAATGTGATCCATACAGATAATGAATAACAGAGGGGATAATGTACATCCTTGTCTCACACCAGATTTAACATTAAACCATCTTCCTGTACTTCCTTCAATTCTAACTGCTGACTTACAACTCAAATAAAGACTAAGTATTGCTTGATATAATGCCCCATTGACACCATATAACTGTAGCGTATTGAATAGCTTCTCTCTTGGCACCTTGTCATATGCCTTTTCCGAATCGACAAAACTTAAATACAGCTCTTTGTTATATTCCCATGCTTTCTCGACTATTTGTTGTAAAGTGAAGATCTGATCCTGACAGCCTCTATTTGGCCTGAATCCATCTTGTTGTTTATTATTTTAATGGTATAATAGAACACAGAAACTAAGTAAATAATTAATTTATTAACTTGATGCTGATATTTCGCTGGTATTATAACCAGCATCTTCAGAGCACAAAAACACTGTTTGTCACAATACGGAAGACTAAAACAACATGGTGTACTTAAACAAAATTGTAGCAGCAACACAAAGACTAAAGTCCAGATTTTGGCGCCCTCTATCTGAAGAAAAAAAAAAAAAAAAAAAAAAACTATCATATATTACTAGAGTCCTAGAAAAGTGCTAGTTTTTTCTTAATATGACTGTCTCCATGATCTTCGGCAAGTTAATACAGCCATATTTGTTGAGATTTGGAGTGTGTTTTAGGGCTTCTGTCGCCTCTAAGAACAATCTCTCTGATTTATACGGGTTTCTGTGTAGTACTTTTGTGTTTTTCCAGTTGATCCTGTGTGCAGGGGTATCCAGAGCATGGTCTGCTAGGCCCGACTGCCCATAATGATAATTCTGGATGTATCGTTTATGTTCGCTGATGCGGATATTCACAGTTCTTCCTGTTTGACCGTAGTAGGCTTGATTGCATGAGCAGGGTACTTGGTAGACTCCTGAATGTGATAAAGGAGGAATGCTGTCCTTGGGTGAGCAGATGAGGGTGGCTAATTTGCTACATGGTCTGAATGTAGTGCGTAGTTTATGTTTATTGAGAATTCTTGAGATCTTTTCGGACGTGCCTTTAATGTAAGGGATGGTGACTGTTTTGTTGTAGTTCTCTGTGGTGGATGGTGGGAGGGGTTTCTTAGGAGTGTTTAGTATTTTGTTTATTTTATGTGGATTGTAGCCGTTGGCCAAGAAGGTGTGGCGTAAGTGAGTCAGTTCAGCAGTAAGAGCCTTGTCATTGGAACAGATTGCTCTCGCTCTATGGGTGAGCGTTTTTAATATGCCATATTGTTGAGAAGGATGATAATGTGATTGTTTGTGTAAGTATCTGCCTGTATGTGTGGGTTTTCTAAAAACTGAAAATGATAAGGAACCATCTGGGAGACGTGTGATGAGTGTATCCAGGAAGGGCAGACAGTTGTTGGCTTCCAGTTCCATAGTAAAGTGGATTTTTGGATGTTGGTTATTTAAATGTGCTAAGAATGTTTTCAATGTGTCAGGGCCATGTGGCCAAATAGCAAGCACATCATCAACATAGCGTAGCCAAAGTGTTGGTTTGAGAGTGGCTGTATTGATTGCTTGTTTTTCCAGGTGTTCTATGTAAAAGTTGGCTGGGGGGGAAAGGGGGGAGCCCATGGCTGTCCCATCAATTTGTTTGTATATTTTCCCTTTCCATGTGAAATATCCTGCATGTATTGTGAATTTGAATAGTTCAAATATATCAGGGGGGAAGTGTGACTTCAGTAGATTGAGGGTTTCTATTAGTGGTACATTTGTGAATAGTGAAGTGATGTCAAAGCTTACTATTAAGTCTGAGCTTTTTAGGGTAAGGTGTTGTAAGATGCTTTTTAGGTGTGCTGAATTTTTGACAAAGGAGGGAGAATTGTTAATGAGAGTGGCTAGTAGCTTCGCTAAATGTCTAGCCAGTTTGTATGTGGGACTATTTATACTGTCCACAATTGGGTGTAGGGGTGTGCCTGGTTTGTGAATTTTTGGTGATCCATAGATCCTTGGTGTTTTAACATGGAAGGGTTTGAGTTTGTTAACTGTGTCTTTGGGCCAGGAAGTGACTTTTTTTTAATAATTTTCGTGCCTTATTCTTTTGTGTGTTGGTGGGATTGCGATCTATAATTTTGTATGTTGACTGATCTTGTAATAGTGTGTGCATTTTGTTTTCATATTCAGTTGGGTCCATCACCACGGTTGCATTTCCTTTGTCTGCTTTTGTTATGGTAATCTGGCTGTTGTTGTGTAGCTCTTTTATAGCAATGAATTCCTTATGTGGGATATTATTTTTGGGAGGCTTAGACTTGATTAGGATGTTGGCCATATCTAAACGTATGTTGTTAGCTATTGTTGGAGGCAGGTCGTATATTCCTCGTTCGATGGACGCCATTATTTCGGCTTTTGGAACTTGCTTGGGAGTTATGGCAAAGTTGTGCATACCACCACACTTCAGCATTTCTGGTCGAATATCATCTACTCCTAGCCAACTTTTACATAGAACACCTGGAAAAACAAGCAATCAATACAGCCACTCTCAAACCAACACTTTGGCTACGCTATGTTGATGATGTGCTTGCTATTTGGCCACATGGCCCTGAGACATTGAAAACATTCTTAGCACATTTAAATAACCAACATCCAAAAATCCACTTTACTATGGAACTGGAAGCCAACAACTGTCTGCCCTTCCTGGATACACTCATCACACGTCTCCCAGATGGTTCCTTATCATTTTCAGTTTTTAGAAAACCCACACATACAGGCAGATACTTATACAAACAATCACACCATCATCCTTCTCAACAATATGGCATATTAAAAACGCTAACCCATAGAGCGAGAGCAATCTGTTCCAATGACAAGGCTCTTACTGCTGAACTGACTCACTTACGCCACACCTTCTTGGCCAACGGCTACAATCCACATAAAATAAACAAAATACTAAACACTCCTAAGAAACCCCTCCCACCATCCACCACAGAGAACTACAACAAAACAGTCACCATCCCTTACATTAAAGGCACGTCCGAAAAGATCTCAAGAATTCTCAATAAACATAAACTACGCACTACATTCAGACCATGTAGCAAATTAGCCACCCTCATCTGCTCACCCAAGGACAGCATTCCTCCTTTATCACATCCAGGAGTCTACCAAGTACCCTGCTCATCCAATCAAGCCTACTACGGTCAAACAGGAAGAACTGTGAATATCCGCATCAGCGAACATAAACGATACGTCCGGAATTATCATTATGGGAAGTCGGGCCTAGCAGACCATGCTCTGGATACCTCTGCACACAGGATCAACTGGAAAAACACAAAAGTACTACACAGAAACCCGTATAAATCAGAGAGATTGTTCTTAGAGGCGACAGAAGCCCTAAAATACACCCAAATCTCAACAAATATGGCTGTATTAACTTGCCGAAGATCTGGGAGACAGTCATATTAAGAAAAAACTAGCACTTTTCTAGGACTCTAGTAATAATATATGATAGTTTTTTGTTTTTTTTTTTCTCAGATAGAGGGCACCAAAATCAGGACTTTAGTCTTTGTGTTGCTGCTACAATTTTGTTTAAGTACACCATGTTGTATTAGTCTCACATATTGTGACAAACAGTGTTTTTGTGTCTGAAGATGCTGGTTATAATACCAGCGAAATATCAGCATCAAGCTAATAAATTAATTATTTACTTAGTGTCTGTGTTCTATTATGCCGTTAAAATAATAAACAACATGTTCGACGAACACATAAGTCTGTCCACACGTTGAATCCAGCTTGTTCTTCACCAAGCTTTTCTCCCACAATTCTTCTCAACCGTTTCTCAAGTATACTTGCATAGATCTTGCCAGGAACACTCAGTAGGGAAATACCCCTGTAATACTTCTCCCACAATTCTTCTCAACCGTTTCTCAAGTATACTTGCATAGATCTTGCCAGGAACACTCAGTAGGGAAACACCTCTGTAATTCTCACATTCAGTTTTATTTCCCTTTTTATATATGGGTACTATGAGAGCTCTACTCCAATCATCAGGAATTCGTCCCTCTGTCCAGGCTTTCTGAACTATGCAGTGCAGCCACTGTAAGACTTTCATACCACCATACTTCAGCATTTCTGGTCGAATATCATCTACTCCTGCTGCCTTTCCACATTTCAAGCCTTTGATGGCTTTTTCTTCTTCAAGTATGGATATGTATTCTGGACTGCATGCCTGGTCAGTGTTTTTTATCACTGTGCTGTCATCACTGCTTGTTTCATTTAGCAGTTTTTCAAAGTATTTACTCCATACTTCAAGGATATCTTTTTCTCCAGTTTTCATGTCACCTTTATCATCTCTAACTCCTTTTATAGCACTCTTTCCTCCATTCCTAAGCTTCTTCAACAACCTCCAGAATATTTTCCAACCTTCTTGATATCTATTTTCTATATTCTTGCCAAAGTCCACCCATGACTTTTCTTTAGCTAGTTTTACACACTGTTTAGCTTGCTTACATTTGTCTCTGTATTCTGTAAGAGTAAAAGCTGACTTATTTGCCAGGAACTTTTGATATGCTTTCTTCTTTTCCTTCACTGCCTCTTTAACTTCCTGTGTCCACCAGGGAGTTCTGATTTTTTTATCCTTGCACACAACCTCACCACATGCCTCTCTGGCAGAATCAATCAATGTTTTCTTCAGAGTTTGCCACTGAATCTCCAAGGTTTGATTCCTGTTCTCAAACTCTTTCATTTTCTTTTCGATAATCTTTCTGTATTTTAGTCTACAGTTCACATCTGAGAGCTGCTCAACTTTTATTCGCTTTAAAACTTTCTTACATGTTATTCTTTTCAATATGAAATTCAATTTTTATCCTGCTCAAGACTAAATGGTGATCTCTTCCAATTTCAAATCCTCTGTACATTCTAGTGTCCTGCGCCAGTGAGAAAACATCATTATCTACAATAACATAGTCAATGAGACGTTTCGTATTCCTTGCCTCTTCTCTCCATGTGAATTTGTGCACATTTTTATGTTAGAATGTGATGTTAGTAATAACCAGTCCATGTCCTGAGCATAAATCCAACAGATATTTGCCATTATTATTAGCTTTGCTCTTTTCTCCAAATTTTCCCAAAATATTTTTGTATGTCTCACAATCATTACCTACTCTGCTATTTAGATCCCAACAAGGACCAACTTTTCCTTTTTCATTGTGTCAGTTGCTTTTTCTAAAGCGTCAAAAAATTCCTCCACTTCTACCTTAGTAGAACCTTCTGTGGGACCATAGGCACAAATAAGTCTCATTGTCCAGTTACCCATTCTCATATTTGCCCACATGACTCTACTTGAGACTGACTGCCATTCAAGAAGATCAGCCTCGTATTTTGTGTTGAATACTATGGCTACTCCTTTTCCTTGATTGTCATTGCCTGAATATAACATTTTGTATTTATTGCTCAGAAAGATCTCACCAGTTTTGGTCTTTTTTGTTTCAGTCACCCCGATTATGTCGATCTGGTACTTATCTAATTCCTCGGCTAGCTCCATTTCCTTGTCATTCAGGCTTCTTACGTTGATAGTACCGATCTCTGGTGATGTTGAGTTGGGGTTTGTTTTCAGATTTGTTCCAGTAGCTGACTTTTCGCTGTTCGCCCTGGTTCCCTGGCGAAAACAACGGGGGCCTTGTTTAACCGGGCGACGCCTCAGCCGGCATGAAATTTTATCATGTTGTACCATCATTTTTTATTTTGGTTTAACCAATAAGAATACAATTTGGTCGGCTAAATTCCAAATTGCCAGCCCATCCTCGTCCGTTCAGTATCAAAGTAGATACCCAACAGGGTGCACCACGAGAAGGTGAGGATTGGACATTAGGTCAGAAGCCCTGGTCGGTTCTCCGCATTCCTTTAAAGGCTATGTGGAGGTCTCCTCTCAGTTATACAGCTTTGACCCTTAAGCACCCCGTAATAAAACCTTTTCAGCATAAATGGATTAATAAAAAAAAATATAAAAAATATTTCTCCATGAATGACATGGTGAGAAAACTTACTTTCATCAAATTAAAAAGTATGCAGCTTCAGCCCTTGATGATTTTACCTGGAATCACTCGGGTGCGAAAATGTTCTAGAGGCTATTGAAAAATATTAAATTTTTCAGTAGCCTCTAGAAAAAAGTGTGATAAGGAATCAGGGATAAAGGCAATATGAAAACTGAAATCAAAGATATTCTGAATATCTCAAGTAATTACTTTGAAAGTAAACGGTGACAGAACTGTAGTAGAAAATAGTAAATAGAAATGCAATCAGTAATATATAACAACATCTGGGGTAGAAACATCACTAGATACCTTAAAATGTGAAAAAGTGGCTGGAGTAGATGATATTCAACCATCAATTATCAAATATGGCAATCATGATGGCAGTCATATTTGATCATTTTTTGTCATATTTTGATAATCAATGGAAATCAAACTGAATATGAGAATTATAGAGGAATTTCTTTACTAAGTGCTCCAGCTAAGATATCTGTGAACATACACTTGAAATGAAGCTAAGAAAAATTGTGGAAGAGAAATGCAAAGAGCAAGGTGGGTTCAGGTCAAATAGGAGGTTGTCATTATCAAATTTTTGCTTTATGACAAACAGTTAAGAAACTGAGAACATAAAGATCTATGCTTAAGTTTTGTAGATCTGGAAAAATGCATACAGCAAGGAGTCAGGAGAAAGGCTGTTTTCAGAAAGCTACAATTACATGGTGTAAATAAAACATTATACTGAGCAATACACAATCTATATTTCAGTTGTAAGACAACAGTTAGAATTGAAGTTGGTTTGATACAAAATCAGGTGACAGATAAATGTACATTCTACTGCCACTCATATTCATCCATCCATACGGGATCACATTATGAAAGAAAGTGGCATTAAACTTGATGTCAGAATAGGAAATACCAAACTTAGCTCTTTGCTCTATGCAGATGATGTATTCGTAAACTATCCATGTGCAAATCTTCTCCAGGCTTCTCTAGTTAAACTGAATAAGCTGCAACAATTTTGGCATGAAAATTGGCAAGAGGCCAAACCTATAAATATAGGGAGGAACATAGAAAACTCCAATTGCATTCTCAATGTAGAATCCAACAAGTAAGATATTTCAACTAAATAGGCAATTTTAGTGAAGATGGCAAACTAAATATGGAGGCACAAAGTACAATAAGCAAAACTGGTACAGTGAGCAGCCAGGTGAATAAATTTAAATGGAATGAGAGAAATCAGCCCAAAACACTAAACTAGCAGTATACAAGACAGTGGTCAAACTAATTTTAACTTATGGATCTAAAGAGTTGGGTTAGGAATAAAATAGTTGATCAAGACTTGAGATCACAGATATGAGAGCTGCGAGAAAAATTAGAGAAATGAACAGATAGCATCAATGGCAGAATCAAATTAAAAATGAAGATATTAGGAAGGAGAACTTGACTTAACATTCAATGCAGGAGCAAAGCTAATCTGAGTTGGAATAGTCAAACAGAACAGAAGAAGAAAGGTTAGCAAAACTAGTTGGTGCCAAGATGGAAGGGCAGGAAGGAAGGACCAAAGGAAGACTAAGATCTAGGTGGTCTGATGCAGTCACAAATATTCTAGAAGACAGAATATAATATCAGAAAATACTGCAGTGCTAACAAGTAACAGACTAATTTGGAGGAAATTTGTTGCCCCAAGATTAGTAACAAAACATAATTGTGTAGTGCCACAAATACAGGCCAATGAATTAGAAACTTTTATGCACATGTATGTAAATGTCAATTATGCAGTGCATATACAAAATAATAAGTCACATGCATCACCAACTATTTAAGAATGCTGTTGGTCAGTAATTGTCAATAGTGTTGATGATAATGGGATAAACAAAGAATCTTTCAGAGTTTGATAATGGGCTTATTGTGTGTCTTTGGCTGGAGCCACTATTTTGACAACGGCAAAGCTGACTGGTTTCTCAAAAGATGAGATATCCCAAGTGATTACTCAGTAGAAAAATAACCCACACTGCTTGTCTAAGAGACATTACTGTGGTCCTAAGATAGTTTGTAAGGAACAAGATTGCTGTTATCTGAGAAGGCATGTACAGACAAACTGAACTTCCTGTGAACAGCAATTGACAGAATCATCTAATGAAGGCTGTTCCAGACCCACATCTCACAAACTATGTACAAGGAATTTAAGAGGATTGGTATTGGCAGTTGCATGTCTCTACAGAAACCACTGATTTCTGTGAAGACCAGAAAGTTTGTCTATAGTGGTGTCAGGAACACAATGACTGGACACTGGAAGACTGAACAAAGTCATGTGATCCAATGATTTTATTTTATGTTTAATATCACTGTATTATATAATAATAATCTGTATTATATAATAATATATAATAATCCCTGAAGATGCCAATTTAACTTTGACAAAATATTTTCCTTAAACAACATACGAAGCTGGAGAATCAACAAAGAGACCTAAACACCAAGATTTCTATTTTAATGGTATAATTCATTACGAAATGTCAACTAAGAGATTAATTTAATATAACATTTTGAAATTTAAACATTAATTCTGCATTTTCATTTTTACAATATCATATATCCTTCAAGTTTTATCCTGTATGTCTGATTCTCAGCAATTCTTTATGTTTTGTCATCAATGTATGATTTCCCATCATTTTGTTTGTTTATGAGTGGTTTCGTCCATACATAAACATGTTTGGCTATATACATTTCAATAGTATACAATTTTCTGCTATTCCTCTGTTTGTAATGTCATTTGCTTTGCTAGATATTAAATTCAGTTTGCTATAATGAAGATTTGAACCTTTATTGTTTGTAATATTCAACTTAAAATAGCATTAGTTCAATGTGCCAGGACTTGTTTATAATTTGCTTAGCACATAATTTTTGTTTGGTTTGGTGTTTGCTTAAGTGCATGTCAAATGTATATGGACAGACAGATGGACATAGTGTAAGAGACTGAAGGTCATTAGTAGTGTACTGAAGTATTTTATTTGTGGAATGGGGTGTTTATTTTTTATTTTTTTTCATGTTAATAATATTATAGAAAGTGTTATAATCTATGTCTTTACAAGTTCATTTTAAGCTTAGTGTTCAAAATACAGATCTGTCTCCTATTTGATGAATAAAGAAGTTTTTTTATAATGCAAATAGCAGAGTAAGAACACGGTCTCTTATTTAGGTTTCAGGAAAAACTTATTTTCAGGATAATAACACATTTCAATAACAAATACAACATTTAACAACACAAATTATTCAATTAATTCAGCAATAGTCAACACAATCCTGCATTAAACAACATAATAGCTGATATGCCTTCTCCCTTAAAGACTATGAATGCCCTTCTAATGTGAAGATCATTTATCTAAGATATAGGTCTTATCATAGAATCATAGAATAATACAATGATGAAATTCCATTCTCATACCTTTCATACTTTGTATATGATTTGGTGTAAAACCTATTTTGTTTCTATATAAAGTTCTCTAATTATCTCAAATTTTTAATCAAAACTATTACCCAAGTAAGATTAGATCCCATTAACAGCAATTAGTTTTCAGCTCTATACAATTATGTCACCCTTCAAAGTTTTCAGTTCAACATAAACTATTCTTTTCTCACATCTTACTTCTCATATCCCATAATCAGATCTGATCATGATATAAAATGAGAAGTGGAGGCTATGAAGGAAGGTATAAAAGATAAGGGGAATGTGAATACTAATTTAGATAAATGGAAGGAAATGCATAACAAAACTACAATAATTAGGCAAGGGAAAATATGACAGAAACATATAACTATTACAAAACAAAGGTTGGAAAAATTTTTCAGTACATGGCAGAAGAGAGAGAACAGCAACTCATCCATGGAAGATGATGTAATAATTATTACAATACTAACAAGTATTAAAAAATATTGTTATTTCCTTGTGTGTGTGTGTGTGTGTGTGTGCATGAGTGTGTTATTAATGGGACATTTCATATCAGTGCATTAAAATATATTGTCATTGTAAAGATTCTTTTATAAGTATCTACAAATTATTTCTCTGAATTTAAATAAAAAAATTTGACCTCATCTAAAGGATCATCAGCATCTAGATTAGAAGCAGGAAGTTGTTCCAAACGAGGTTTCTTAGCTGTGCCACTTCCAGATTCTAATAAGATATAAATAACAAATAATTTTATGTGAATTTATTTTATTCGTTTAAAAGGAATGAAATGCATTACAAAATGACACACACACACATTGACAAATTTAAATTTCTCTATATGTACATGAAATAGAAATACCAATGCAGTTAATATTATAAGTTCATTAAATGCCTGAAAATATGCCAATAAGCATCTTATATATAAAATATTTTGAGTGAATTACAAGAATTACAAATATGCTTAATGTTTTTACAGAACAAAAATACTGAAGCTTTAGAACTGAAAAACAGAGAGGACAATAATTTGACATAGATAATAAATTACACCATTTTCAAGGAATCCGTGGTACTATAAGAAACAACAAAAGGCATAACAAGAAAGGAAATAATTAACAACTTGAAGTCATGGCAATACCAACAATACTATATAGTTCCAAAAGTTGGATAGCGAGAAAAAAAAGATGAAAATAAAGTACATGCAGCTGATATGAAATTTCTCTGAGCAGTTACAAGAATGGATAGAATACAATAGATACTGGGTGTCGAATATTAAAGATATAATAAACATAACTGACAAACAAAACAGAAAAGTAAAAGATGGTAGTTCTAGTAGGTACTAATAATTTAACTCATCATCATCAAATTCCTGACATGTACCCTCAAGGGGTGTACAGGATATGATAATACTACAAGAAAAATTTACATCATTACCAACTTCCTATCTACATCCTCCAAATCAGTCTGTTACTTGTAAACTCCAATATTATCGTTATCAGATCTTATATTTCTATCGTCTAAGGCATATTGTACAGTATCAATCCACCTATATCATGATCTTCCACTGGGTCGTTTTCCTGCCTACCTGGCAGAGAACACTTGTTTTGCTAATCTTTCCTCGCCAATTCTGTTTAAGTGACCATACCACCTAAGATATTAGCTCTGCTAACCCCCTGGATGTTGACAATGTCAAGTTCTTTCCTCATATCCTCATTTTTAATATGATATTGCCATTGATGCCATCTGTTCATGTCTCTAATCTTTCTCAGAACTCTCATATCTGCGGATTCTAGTCTTTGGTCAAGTGTTTTACTTCTGACCCAGCTCTCATATCCATAAGTTAAAACTGGTTTGAACACTGTCTTGCATACAGCTAATTTGTGTTCCGACTAATTTCTCTCTTATTCCATATGAATTTATTCAATTGACTGCCTACCATACCAGCTTTGTTGATTCTGTTGTCTATTTCCATATTTAATTTACCATCTTCAGTAAAAATCATGCCTAAGTACTGAAATGTTTTACTTGTTCCACAGGTTACCCATAAAACTTTCTTAAATGTTATTCTTTTCAATATGAAATTCTATTTTATCCTGCTCAATACTAAATAGTGATCGCTTCCAATTTCAAATCCTCTGTACACTCTGGTGTCCTGCATCAGGGAGAAAACATCACTATCAACAATAACATAGTCAATAGACTTTTCTTATTCCTTGCCTCTTCTCTCCATGTGAATTTGTGCACATTTTTATGTTGGAACATGGTGTTAGTAATAATCAGTGCATGTCCCAAGCAGAAATCCAACAGGTATTTGCCATTATTATTAGCTTTGCTCTTTTCTCCAAATTTTCCCAAAATATGTTTGTATGTCTGACAATCATTTCCTACTCTGCTATTTAGATCCCCAACAAGGACCAACTTTTCCTTTTTCATTGTGTCAGTTCCTTTTTCTAAAGCATCAAAAAATTCCTCCACTTCTACCTTAGTAGAATCTTCTGTGGGACCATAGGCACAAATAAGTCTCATTGTCCAATTCCCCAGTCTGATATTTGCCCACATCACTCTACTTGAGACTGCCTGCCATTCAAGAAGATCAGCCTCGTATTTTGTGTTGAATACTATCTCTACTCCTTTTCCTTGATTGCCATTTCCTGAATATAACATTTTGTATTTATTGCTCAGAAAGATCTCACTAGTTTTTGATTTTTTGGTTTCAGTCACCCCTATTATGTCGATCTGGTACTTATCTAATTCTTCAGCTAGCGCAATTTCTTTGCCATTCAGGTTTCTTATGTTGATAGTACCGATCTTTAACTCTGAGGATGTTGAGTTGGGGTGTGTTTTAGGATTTGTTCCAGTAGCTGACTTTTCGATGTTCGCCCTGTTCCCTGGCGAAAACTACGGGGGCCTTGTTTAACCCGGCAACGTCCCAGCTGGCATGAAATTTTGTCATGTCATACCATCATTTTTTATTTTGGTTTAACCAATAAGAATACAATTTGGTCAGCTAAATCCCAAATTGCCAGCCCATCCTCATTCGTTCAGTATCCAGGTGTATCCAGTTCGTTCAGTATCCTCACCTTCTCGTGGTGCACCCAACAGGGTGCACCACGAGAAGGTGAGGATTGGACATTAGGTCAGAAGCCCTGGTCGGTTCTCCGCATTCCTTTAAAGGCTATGTGGAAGTCTCCTATCAGTTATACAGCTTTGACCCTTAAGCTATGCTTTCTTGGGTATTCAAATGTATTGATGCTCTGATTAGAACAGGTTACATGTTGAACTACCAAGCTGGAAATTATGATCAACTTGGAAGAATACTATATTTGGATCCATGGTATTAGTTACTGAATGGGAAAATGTCAGCAATGCATGGGAATCTTTGAAAAAGTACTTAGTTGAAAGAATAAATAAGTTGGGAGTGAAATGGATGTGCAAACTTATTAAGCAGGAGATAAACAAGAAGATGATGTTGAAAGAATATCATGAGAATAAGAGTTATGAATAATATAAAACTCAGACCAAAAAAGTAAGGAGTATTGTGCAGAAAGCTAAATCGGAGTACGAAAAGAAATTGGCCACGGCAATTTCCTAAAGGCAATTCAAAATAATTTTATCATTATGCTGCAAGCAAAAGAAAGAATGAATGTGAAAGAATAACTTTATTGAATGCAGATGGTACTCTAGTGTCAGAAGCTAATGAGATTGTTCAATTAATGAGTGCATATATCAACCAGGTGTATGTAACATGGTGCACAGTGCTATTGCTACATTGGATGAAGAGTCAGAGGTTCATGAAAATGAGGTTGAAGAGCTGTTGCATAACCTGGATAAGAATTTGTCAATAGGGACAGATGGAATATCAGTCTATTTGCTAAAGGAATGCCTAGCCAGTTCTGGCTAGATGAACTGGCTAGGCCTTTCACATGTTTGTATAACTTGAGTCTCAGCTCAGGAATGATACCACAAGAGTGTATGATAGGTCCATTGTACAAAGGTGGTGCAAAAACTGATGCGTCTAATTACCGAACTAATAGTATCTCTGGTGTGGTAGTAAAGATTTTAAAGAAGTTGGTAAGAACTCGCATACAGAAATGGGTAGACAAGCAATCTTTACTCTGCAAGGAGCAGCATGGGTTTACTAAAGGAAGGTCATGTTTTAGTGATTTGCTTACATTCTATAACTACGTTACGGCTGAGTGGGGTAAAGGGAATGGATACACTATGATAATGTTGGATTTTTCTAAGGCATTTGATAGGATACCACACAAAAGGCTGTTGCATAAACTGAAGAATATGGGATTGGAATATAACTCTTGACTTGAATCATGGGATGGTTGACAAACAGATATCATAAAGTGGTATACAGTGGGTGTGAATCTGCCAGATTTAAGGCGACCAGTGGTGTACCTCAGGGTTCCTTGTTCCATTATTGTTCAATTTATACATTAATGACATCAAGCAGGGTCTACCATCAGATGTGCAACTGTTTGCTGATAATGCAAAGATAGGCAGGGTCTACCATCAGATGTGCAACGTTTGCTGATAATGCAAAGATAGGCAGGGCAATCAGAAATGTTACTGATATTCAAAATGATTTGAATAGGCTAGAAATTTGGGAAAACAAAATTGGCTATCAGTTTAATGTTAGTAAGTGTAAAGTTATACACTTTAGCGTGATGGGATTTCCAGCAGCATATTGTTACAAGAAACTGAGGAGGTAATGGATTTTGGTATATTGGTGAATAGGAATTTGAAGTTCAAAGGTCACATAGCAAAAGTTGCAAATACAACTCAGAGGATAATTGCAATGTCGAAGTGAACTTTGACATCTAAGGATACTCTGCAGATTTGGTCTCCAGGATTCCAAGGAGATAAAGAAGCTGTGGAAAGAAGAGTCACAAAGATTATATCCGGATTATAGGATTCAAATTATGAGGTCAGATTGCGAATATGTAGATTACACTTTGGTTAACAGGAGAAAGATGGGCAATATAATAAAAGGTCTATAAACTTTCGAATGGGTGTTATAGGATATTGTCTGATGAAATTTTTCATTATATGGAACGTGGAGAGAGAGCATGGGAGCATCCATGTAAGTTAAGTTTATTCACAGTCAAGCAAGGGGTGAGAGCTAGGTTTTTCTTTTACAGAGGAGTAAGTGAGTAGAATAGAGTAGAGATTTACTCACAAAATGTTTAGTGAGTACATCTAGTGTGAATGAATTTAAGGGAAGGTATGACAGCTGGTTTGGTGATTTATAGCCTCCCTTGATGAGTCCTTGACTTTTGGAGATCTCAGATAATAATATTAGTAATATAGGTATTATTTCTGGGAAAATTCCCATGTTACTCCTCTTAAAAATCTATTATTTATACGGCTATTTTAGCCTGTTTCCGTTTAGGAGTGTTCCTTATTTTAAATACATTGGCTTTTTATTCAAGAATTTTTTAGGGTATTATAAGTGTATTTTAGAGGTAAATATATGCAGACTAATAGAGGAAGAAATTCTGCGCATACCTTGTTTGGATGTCTTTGTTCTCCATACTTCTGCTGTTAGGCCGATAAAGGGGAGAAGGAAACGTGGAGGGGGGGGGGGGTTGTTTGAGGTGGGAAGATTAAATTAGAAAACCTAGTTTTTTTAAAAAACTAATACACACACACACATATATATATATATATATATATATTTAAGGGCATTTCTTTGGGAAAAAGGAAGGGATTTATGGGAAAGAGGGCTGGGGGGGCGTTAACGGAGTGCGAGCCATTTCAATCATGTATCGTCATCGGAACATTTCGGGAAAATGTGTAGGGCTATGTCATGTCGGTTTGGTGTATCTGCCTTAGAGGGACTTTTGTTTTCGCTTATTGGTCGGAGTCGGGACCTAATTTTTATGCTGTGGAGCTTCCAACACTTGGAAATTAGGTAGAGTTGGTGGATGTTGATTGAGTTTTCGTCACATTTTATGGCTATTGTTTCCGATATTCAAAGCATTGTCTTTTGTCTATTATTATGGCCTTGTCAATTTGCAGGGTATGTTTCTGTTCAAGGGCATGAACTGCTATTTCTGCCTTCCCTGTACTCTGTATTTTATTATTATTATTATTATTATTATTATTATGTTGCGTTTTTTTGTGTTTAAATGTTCTGGAATAGGGATGTTACAGTCACAGAAAATGTATTTGCTGGCTTTGTATGTGTTTTGTATGTATGGCAGTTTGATAATCTTTCATGTTGGGAAGTCTGTTTTGGTTGTAGGGTTGTTTTCACGGGTTTTTGCTGTTCTGTTTGCGTACATTTTCAAACACACGGACCATAAGCTAGTATTCACCACGAACCAAAAATTAGCAACTTTCCTAAAACCCACTAAATCTCTCACACACAAAGAAATGCTAGAACACCACAATGAAGTCTACAAATTTCCTTGCCAAAAAGACTGTGATAGGTTCTACCATCAGGTCTTTATGGGCTAGACTACAAGAACACTTCTGTGATTGTAACATTCCTATTCCAGAACATTTAAACACAAAAAAAACGGATCAAAAAAAAATAAAAATAATAATAATAATAAATAAAATAAAAATAAAATAAAATACAGAGTACAGGGAAGACAGAAATAGCGGTTCACGCCCTTGAACAGAAGCATACCCCGCAAATTGACAAGGCCATAATAATAGACAAACAAGACAATGAAACAATGCTTAGAATATTGGAAACAATAGCCATAAAATGTGACAAAAACTCAATCAACGTCCACCGACGTTACCTAATTTCTGAGTGTTGGAAGCTCCACGACATAAAAATTAAGTCACGACTCCGACCAATAAGCGAAAACAAAAGTCCTTCTAAGGCAGATACACCAAACTGACATGACATAGCCCTACACATTTCCCGAAATGTTCCAATGACGATACACGATCGAAATGGCTCACATCCCGTTAACGCTCTCCCCCGGCCCTGTTTCCAATAAATCCCTTCCTTTTTCTCAAAGAAGCGCCCTTAAATATAATAATATATATATATATATATATATATATATATATATATATATATATATATATATATATTTTTTTTTTTTTTTTTTAAAAATCCAGGTTTTCTAATTATCTTCCCACCTTGTCTCAAACACCCATCCCACACACGTTTCCTACCCCCTTTATCAGCCTAACAGCAGAAGTATGGAGAACGAAGACATCCAAACAAGGTATGTGCAAAATTTCTTCCTCTATTAGTCTGCATATATTTACCTCTAAAATACACTTATAATGCCCTAAAAAAATTCTTGAGTAAGAAGCCAATGTATTTAAAATAAGGGACACTCCTGAATGGAAACAGGCTAAAATAGCCATATAAATAATAATAGTAATACTTGTAGATGTATAAATGGATAGATGTACAAGAATGGATGGAATACAAAATGATGAAATATGGAATTACAAATACTGGAAATAAATGACAAAATAAAAGAATTGAAGAGAACACATACAACAAATGGAAGAAGAAAGACTACCAAAGGCAGTAATAAAATATAACCACCCTGAAGGACTCTCTTTTGGAACATGAAAGAAAGAGAGAGAGAGAGATACCATCTCCATTATTTTGTTTAACTTCGTGCAGTTCATACACATGTGTATCCTGTTTGATATATTCAAATGAAAATCATCAGTGAACAATGCTTAGCAAAACTGTACAATTATTTTCTTCTCAAAATGCTTTAAAATGTCACCCCACAAATGTCACCTCACTTCACTGTGTTAATACTGCCAAGGGATTACTGCATCTAATGCAGTATGGAAACTAAATCTAATCCTGTATACTGGTGTTTCCTCATATTATTTAGGTACAAATTTTAAGGACTTTACAACAAAGTCTACTGGTGATTTTATGATGTTCTGAGAACATACACACGACTTTCATTTCTCATTTTATTTTTTTACCTACACCTTATTTTTCAATATGGTCTCAATTATTTAAAACTTCACAAAGATATTTTCCAGTTCTTTTTATCTTTATGTCTTGCTTAACCACAGCTAAATTAGTTCAACATCAAATCACTGGAAGATTACTACAGAACAATAATTTGTTCTGCAGCTTTTCTCTCTACTCTTGTGAAAAGATCTATTGATTGTAGACATGCCCAGTCTTTCTGGACTCAAAACATATACTAAGGTTACATTCTCTGATAAAACTTTCCATGCATTTCCAAAGCTTGCTAAGTTAACAAAATAATCTAGGCCATATATTTTGGTAAATAAATACAATTTTGGAGCATCTTTTCACACACACACACACACACACAAGCTTTGATGCATGCACTTACTAACTACGAGGGCTGTTCAATAAATAATAAGACTAATTTTACTGTCACGAAACCACTCATCACAATATTAATTTCTGTGGAATGAAGAAATGTTGCTCTGTATTTAACAAAAGTGGCTGATAGATGGCATATACGGGCTGATGTGCCAGAGTGTCATGTGACTAAATGCAAGCTTGTTTCGGCGTGCCTACAAGCCGCGACCAGTCGTCGAAATGGAAACGTCCTTGGAACAGCGTTATGCGATTAAATTTTGTGTGCATTTGCAAAAATCGGCATCGGACACTTTTAACATGAAACTCGAAGCTTTCCACGATGAAGCAATGTCGAGGGCAGGTGTTTTTCGCTGGCATAAAACTTTTAAGGAAGGAAGGCAAAATGTGGAAGATCTTGAACGTGAGGGAAGACCTTCAACGTCCATCACAGAGACAATGATCAACACAGCAGTGATTATCATCAAGGAGGATCGCAGAATTACAGTACACCAGCTGCATGTCCTGAATATTTCTGTGGGAAGTGTTCACTCAATCATGGCTGAACATTTGGGACTGAAACGTGTTTGCGCCTGATGGAGTCCCAAAGTCTTGACACCGGAGCAAATGAAGCATCGAGTGGATGTGTGCACAGAATGGAAAGAAAGACTGGAAGAAGAAGAAGGCGACAACTTCTTAAAATGCATCGTTACAGCAGATGAAGCTTGGTTGTATCACTATGACCCTACAACAAAACAACAAAGCAGTGAATGGAAGCATCCGTCTTCGCCTACCCCCAAGAAAGCAAAAACTGTAAAATCAAGTTATGACCATAATGTTTTTTTAACTACAAAGGCATTGTTTACCAACATGCTGTAGAACCCAGGATTACTGTAAACGGCTCATACTATGCGGATGTTTTACGGACAATGGTACAGCACGTCAAAAGGAAGCGTCCATTGCTGAAGAATGGCTTCTTATTGCAACACGATAATGCAAGGCCCAGGGGACCCTGTAACCCCTAGAGAGTACGTCCCCTGGGTGGCGGATAGGGGAGCCCACCATGTGTGTGTGTGTGTACATGCGCGTGCGTGTGTGTGTGTGTGTATATATATATATATATATGGTGGGGTGGTCCGAATATACTGAATAAGGACTCGTGGACCAACAGGGCCATAAGGGGCAATCATCTTGATTGTAAGGGAAGCGGCACTCCCATGGACCCCCAGCTGGATCTATCCTCTCCTTCTTCTACTTTGAGGAAGACCCACTTACTTTAATCTTTCCTATAAGGCCTTATCAGCCAACTCTTCTTACTTTATGACCCTTGTGCTATTAGAGTACTCGAGGGCCATGGGGTCTTTTCATTTCTGGCCTTATAACTATGTCCTCTCTATAAACCTTACTATATTTCTTCTATAATCTACCCTTTCCCCTTCAATATACCCTATTCCTCCTATGGGTTTAAATTCGGAAGAAGGCGAGTTCAGAAGCCTTAAGGTAGCAGCCCTACCACTGAACTATTCCATCATCAGGCTAGTCCCCCGACATGGAGAACATAACCATACTTGTAAGCTGACAGAAAAAGATAATCGGATTGAATCTATGGGAAACGACCCTGGAATGGAAAAGGGAAAACAAAAATGGAAACGACAAAATATAATACACATAGCAAACTGGAATGTAAGAGGAATAGCATATAAAGAAATAGAATTAGACCAGTTATTAAATGAAAGAAATTTAAAAATAGCAGTAAACACTGAAACAAAAGAAATTAAAAGGAACTATGAGAACTGAAAATTTTAATGTGATATACAGTGGAGTCGACAGAGACCAAAGAGCACAAGCAGGAGTCATGATTTGGATTCATAACTCCCTTTCAAAACAGTTAAAACATTATAAATTATGGAATGAAAGAATAATAGAAGCTAGAATAAAAATAGATAGAGGCTATTTAACAATAATTGGTTTATATGCCCCAGAAGAAGGAAGAGAACAGGATAATATTGATTTTTATAATCAGCTACAAAACATATAGAATAAAATAAATAAAAATGATTACATAATTTTAGCAGGAGACTTAAATGCAAGAATTGGAAACACGAAAATTAATAATAATATAGGAATACATGGAGAACACAATCTACATAGAAATGGTAAAAAATTGATTGACTTTGTAGTTTATAATAACCTAAAAATAATGAATTCCTTCTATAAACATAAAGACATACATAAATATACTTGGGCAGCAAGAGGATGGAAATCAATATTAGATTACTTCATATTAAATGAAAAGACATCAAAATTTTCACTAGATGTTAGAGTTCACAGAGGATATGAAATAAGCAGTGACCACTTCCTTGTTAAAATAAAATTAAGATTACCACCTAAATGGCTACAAGTAACAAGAACAGAAAGAAGAATTGAAACATTTGTTTATAAAACTAGACTATTGAATGACACAAATGTACAATGGCTATATGAACAAAGAATTAACCAGTATCAAGATAAAATAAAACAAAATGAAGGAATAGAAATAGAATGGCTTAATATAAAAACGATACTAAATACAGCAGCAAATGAAAGCTTAGGAAAGACCAAAAAATTCAATAAAAGAAAAAAACTGAAGATCTGGGATGATACAATCAAAGAAATAATCAAAAAGAAAAAAGAAGCCTATCACAAATGGTTAAGCAGTAAAAGATTAGAAGATGAAATAGAATATAAAAGAATAAGAGCCATAGCTAAAAGAGAAGTCAGAAAAAGACAGAGAATCATAGAATAAATTTGTTTCTAATTTAGAACATGATTTATATAAAATAAGACCCAATGTATATAAGATTTTGAAACACCTAAATGCAGATACCAAAGAAAACATAAAATTAAACACTGAATTGAAATTGGAAGAATTTCTAAATTACTACACAGAACTGTGCACAGACAAATATTTTAAAAAAGACAACTGGCAAACAATTAACGAAAATGAAAAGGAAATAACTGAAGAAGAATTAGAAATCAGCCTGAAAGAAACAAGAAACGGAAAATCACCTGGAGAAGATAAGCTAGGTTCAGAACTATATAAATACGCAGGAACAAGATTCAAAGGAAGACTCTTATTATTTTTAAATAAAATTTACTCAGCTGGTATCCCCCCAATAGAATGGAAAAAAGCAATTGTGATTCCATCTTTAAGAAAGGTAATAGAGATGACCCTAAAAACTATAGAGGTATCAGTATACTAAATTCATGTTACAAAATATACAGCAGAATCTTAAATAACAAACTAATGAAATATTCCGAAAACTTTATTCTAGAGGTACAAAATGGATTTAGAAAAAGGATGATCATGTATAGACCCAGCCTTCTGCCTAAAATTAATAATAGAGAAAAGAAGAGAATATAACTTAGAAACACATATTGCATTTATTGACTTTGAAAAAGCATTTGACAAAGTTAAAAGAAACATTATTTAACATATTAAAAGACAGACAAATACCAAATAATATCCTAAAAGCTGTCACAAGTATATACGAAAATAATCAAATACAAATAAGATTAAATCATGAGCTATCATATACAAAAGAGATAAACCAAGGGGTCCGACAGGGATGGCCCCTCTCAGCAACTCTTTTTAATATCTACTTAAATGAAATAATAATAAAATGGAATAAAAATTTCCATCAAGGAATTAAACTTTCACCTACAGTTAACTTAAACACTCTCCTCTTTGCAGACGACCAAATAATAATTACAAATTCTGAAGATAACTTACAGAAAGCTATTTTAAATCTAAATGAGATATCCAAAGATTATGGTATGATAATATCAACAGAAAAATCAAAAACTATGGCCTTTAAAGGACAAGATCCAGCAAGAACTAAAATAGTATTAGATAACAAGATCTTAGAACAGGTGAATTCATTTAACTACCTAGGATGTATGATCACTTATGAAAATGAAAAAGATATAAACATAAAAATTGCAAAATATTTAAAAATAACAGGAGTAATTAACTCTATATTTAAACCAAACCTAGTTCAAAAACAAACCAGGCTAAAAGTATACAATACATTAGCCCTACCGGTCTTAATGTATGGAAGCGAAATCTGGACAATAAAACAAAAAGACAAACAAAGATTAACAACAGCAGAAATGAAGTTTATGAGAAAAACTGCAAAGTATACCCTATTTGATCACAAAAGAAACAAAGATATTATGAAAAAATTAAACCAAGAACCAGTAATTGAAAAAATTAAAAAATATAAACATAGATGGATGGAACACATTCAAAGAATGAAAACAGAAAGATTACCAAAACAAGCCTTAAAGTACAAGCCATTAGGAAAAAGAAAACCAGGACGTCCTCTTAAACGATTCAACGATGACAACTAAGGCTGGAACAGGCCATACTAGGCCTAAATCCTTGATACGTATGATGATGACAATGCAAGGCCACATATTGCTGGTTGTGTAGTGGACGTTTTGCAGAAGAACAACACAGATATCCTACCATCCCCCCCATAGTCATGATCTCACACCGTGCGATTTCTGGCTGTTTCCTCAGCTCAAGAAACCACTAAGGGGCCGCCATTTCGAAAGCAACAAAGCATGTGTAAAAGCTGCGGAGGCGGTTTTGAAAGAACTCTCAAAAAAAGGTCTTTCACATGTGTTTAAGAAGTGGACGCAACGTTGGGACAAATGCATCGTGTCTCGCGGTAGTTACTTCGAAAAAGACCATGTAAATGATGACGATTAAAGGTAATCTGTTTTCTGTATAAATATAGTCTTATAACTTATTGAACAGCCTACGTACAATACTATTTTGCTCTTAAAACACAGTTTTTTGAATTTCCATGACTGTCTCAACAGAGAACATCTTAAAGGATGAAATTTGCTCATGAGTTGGAGTCTAGTGCTCCCATTTCTAGATCTTCAACTGGGAAATCTGGTAATTAAAAGTCTCTGTTTTTAAAACCTATAGACAGATATCTGCATGCCACCTCCCATCACTGCAGACCTTAGAAGTTGGGCACTGTTTCAGCAGTGGGAAGGGGGACAAGGAAAAGCTATGGATCTGAGAGCTGTGTTAGAATAAAAACACTGGATCAAAGACTGGAGACCACAGATATGAGAGTTCAGAGAAAAATACTGGGGAGTGAACAGATGGCATCAGTGGTAATATTAAAAATGATGATATTAGGAAGGAAGTTGATGTCATTAGCATTCAGGGGTGCATTAACAGAGCTATTCTCAGGTGGTATGAACACTTAAACAGAAAGGGAGAGGAAAGATTAGCAAAATGCATTCTTTATCAGGTTAGCAGGAAAATGATCCAGATGAAGGCAAAGATGTAGGTGGTCCACCTACAAAAAAAGTGCCTTTGAAATATAAGATCTGATAATGTTGGAGTCTTGACAGATAACAGATTAATTAGGAGGAAAATTATTGATTGGAAGTTAGCAGTGGTATAACTTTTTCATGTAGTACTATCATAATATCATGTACATCCCCCCTGAGAGTGTATATCAGGAATTTAATGATGATAATCCTATCCAGAAAAAGTTCACTGCAGATAAATAGAAAGGTGATAATATACCATACCAAAAGTTACAGCATTTTACTACTTTATGTACATAAGGTAATAAAAAGCTATTTTAGTAAATAACACGTTGAAAGTATTTTCACTTCATTATACTATAAATTAAAGATGCCAAGAAATATTATTGGTTTAATTCTTTATTCAAGTGTAAGCAAACCAAGTTTGCATGTGAAGTGTCCTCATGACTGGGCTACTTGTATATATGAAAGCAACTGATATTAAGTCATTAGCCTCTTTATACAAGTAGCTTTATACAGTCATAAAGATATTTCACATGCACACTTTGTTTGCTTACACTTGGATAAAGGATTAAACCAGGAATATAATTTCTTGGCATCTTTAATTTATAGTAAATGATATGTTATGTACATAAAAAGTTCACACCACCCAGAGGCATCTGTGAATAAGATACTCTAAACTTGTTCTCCTGCATTTTGTGTTTTTCATTCAAATTAAACATTAAATTGAAATCTTAACAGCGGGTACTAAGGAGCCGATTACTTCTGCAAAACCTGCAATTACTTATAGTGCATTAAATCAGTTATCTTTCAATTTAAAAATCAGCTACGTGTAAGCACCTGCTATACCTGCCGTACGAAGCAAAGATGGTGGCAACAAAAGCCAATGTCAAATGAGCATCCTGTGTCTCCACAGCACAGTGCCGTTGATTGCCGACAAATCCACAAAGTGCCACAATTGTAAAATTGATGTCAGCAATAAAATAAAAAAAAAAGAGGGTATAATATGTGAGTTCTGTTGCAACTGGCTACACGCTTCTGCACAAAAATAGATGAATCAGAGCACAAGATATTTATCAACCTTAACCAGCCCTTTTTCTGTTTGAAGTGCCTCTCTTCTTTACAACAGCTCCTGAACTTAGGCAAACAAATTGAAAACCTCAAACAGGCTATGAATGAAACTTTTTCCTCCAAAACACGAGCACTAGAAACCAAGCTCAAACTAACTGACGATCAGCACCCCCAATGCAAGTTCACCCTTGCCCGCAAATGAACTCCGTGACCTAATCGCATCAACGGTGCACAACTCGATGGAGGCCAAAAACAAAAAAAAATATAAACGGCATTGTTTTGAACTTTCCAGAGGAAAACAGAAAAGGACTAAAAGAAGACATCAAATTAGCAGAAGAATGCAACTCTGATTCTAAAAACATCGGGTGCCATTGTTTCGGACTCATAAATAAAAGAAAGCACAGAACGAACTTTCCACACCTCATAAAAGTAACTTGTAACACACCAACGAGCACATCAAAATTAATAACAGCAATCAACAACAAGTTCAAAGACACTTGCCCCCATCCCACATACATGTTCGACCATACCTGACATTTGCACAGAGGGAACAAGGATGCCAGCTTCAAAGACAACTAGAAGAAAAACATCAAAATGGAGACAGCAGTTGGATCAGACTACACACAAATTAACTGGTGCAAAAATCAAGTGATGCCACTAGCAGCCACAATGGAGACCAGTATGCAGGCACTGCACAGGAAATGTGCAAGACCATTGCGGTCAAACATATGCCTCACAGAACCCCTACACATCCACTTCAACACCCGTGGCCTAAACTCTAACCTTAATAGTGTCCACTACCATCTTCAGTTTACCAAACCCCACCAATTCTTTCTGGAAGAAACTCAAATCTCACCTCCCCCAGCACTATTCAAGTCAACCTTACAAACCATACACTCTTTTTGACACAAAGGTGGCAGAGAGCACAAACCTAGAATTTCCAAACTTTGACCTTCTTTGATTAAAAATATCCCTTCCCCACTCAGTCAAATTCATTTGCTGTCTCTATCGCTCCCTTAATGCACCCAACCACTATGAGCTCTTTAATTTCATCTCCTTAAAAATTGATTTTCTCCAGTCCCACTTTCCCAACAGCAAAATCATCCTCCTAGGAGATTCTAATGTCCAGAACACCAACTGACTTTCCTCCTCCAGCTGAACAGATCTCGCAGGCAGAGATACTGAAACATTTACCGTAACTAATGACCTTACACAACTTGTTCAGATGGGAACCGGAATACCTGATAACCCGAACCACTCCTCAAACACCCTAGATCTCTTCCTAACCAATGACGCTTCACACAAATGATATGATATTACCCAGGAGGTCCACTACACAGTGAATGTAATGGGCCTCCTAGGCTCATTTCCTCCCCATGCAACAATGCTTACACAGCAACTCCCACACCAGAGTAGTTTAGCATTATATCAGTGCCAAGTGGGACAGACTCTGCTACGTCTATGCCACATTCCCATGGTTGGACTATTGCTACCAGCCTTCGAATCCAAACATATGCACTGAACGTATAACCAAAGCAATCCTCACTGGCATGGAAACATACATTTCCCACAGTACTGTGACCTGCCATTCCCTAACTAAACTCAGGTATTCCAAAAGATATGCCAAGGCTGTTCAAATGAAAAACCAAACATACCATAACTGGCTCAAATCAAGAACTACATCCTGCTTTAGAGCTTATACCCAAGCAAAAACTAGATGCAAAAAACAATCGATGCTTCCAAAACAGAATTAAAAAGAGCAGAAAGCAGGAAATTAGCAACCTGTCCAAACTGCAGCAGAGGCTTTTGGTCTCTCGCCAAATCAATCGGTTTCAACTTCTGCCCAACACTGCTCCCATCACACCCAGATTATACTATTGCATCACCTAGAGAAAAAGCCAATCTCCAGGCATCACACTTTGCTTCCAATGCATACAGAATTGACAATGGTGAATGTCCCCAACCATTCCAGATGCCCAACAAACAATACCCACTGTATCCACTTGCTAGAAAGAGATCAGAAAAAAATTGTCCAAATTAGACACAAAAGTATCCTGGTCCTCATGGCATTCCTCCAATTGTCCTGAAAGTTTGTGTTCCACAACTGACTCCTATCCATGTCACTTATATATACTGTCTTACTCCAATGTAACTATCCCACAGCCTGGAAATTGGCCTATATTCATCATCAATTTCCGGACATGTACCATCAAGGGATGCACAGGATAAGATAGTACTACATGAAAAATTACACCACCACTAACTTCCCATCTACAATTTTTCTCCAAATCAATCTGTTACCTATAAAGACTCCAACATTATCAGATCTTATATTTTTGTCTTCTAAGGCAATTTTTACTATATCAATTCACCTATATCTTGGTCTTCCTCTGGTCTTTTGTCTGCCAACCTGGCAGAGAACACTTGTTTTGCTAATCTTTCCGTCTCTCATTCTGTTGAAGTGACCATATTACCTGAGATTAGCTCTACTAACACATTCCTGGATGCTAACAATGTCAAGTTCTTTCCTAATATCCTCATTTTTAATATGATATTGCCACTGATGCCTTCTATTCACATCCCTAATTTTCTCAGGACTGTCATATCTGCGGTCTCTAGAGTTTGGTCAAGCGTTTTATTTCTAACCCATATCTCAGATCCATAAGTTATAATTGGTTTGAACAATGTCTTGTATACAGCTAATTTAGTGTTTTGACAAATTTCTTTCTTGTTCCATATAAATTTATTCAGTTGACTTCCTACCACACCAGTTTCGTTGATTCTGTTGTCTACTTCCATATTCAAATTACCATCTTCACTAAAGGTTGTGGTTAAGTAGCTGATATCTTTTACTTATTCTATAGGTTCTTCATTTACAATGCAGTTGATATTTTCAATGCTTCTGCCTATTTTCATTGTCTTTATCTTATTATTGCTGACCTTATCAAATCTATTACAACAGTTACTGAATTTATTCAGGGAATCTTGCAGACTTGTAGCAGATTTGTTTAGAAGTAAAACATCATTGGCATAAAGTAAAGAGATGAGATTAACACCTCCAATTTTGATATCAAGTTTAATACCACTTTCCTTCATAATGTGATCAATATAGATAATGAATAACAGAGGGAATAATGTACATCCTTGTCTGATACCAGATCTAACATTAAACCATCATCCTGTACTTCCTTCACTTCCTTCCTTCCTGTACTTCTAACTGCTGACTTACAAACTCAAAGACTAAGTATTGCTTGATATAATGTCCCATTAACACCATACAACTAGCGTTTTGAATAGCTTCTCTCTTGGCATCTCATATGCCTTTTTTAGATCTACAAAAATTAAATACAGATCTTTGTTATATTCCCATGATTCTCAACTATTTGTCGTTTAGTGAAAATCTGATCCTGACAGTCTCTGTTTGGCCTGAATCCAGCTTGTTCTTCAGCAAGCTTCCCTTCCACAATCCTCAACTGTTTCTCAAGTATTCTTATCAGTAGTGAAATACCCCTGTAATTCTCACATTCAGTTTTATTTCCCTTTTTATATATGGGTACTATGAGAGCTCTACTCCAATCATCTGGAATTGGTCCCTCTGTTCAGGCTTTCTGAACTATGCAGTGCAGCCACTGTAGGACTTTTATACCTCCAAACTTGAGCGTTTCTGGTCAAATATCATCTACTCCAGCTGCCTTTCAACATTTCAGGCTTTTGATGGCATTTTCTAATTCAAGTATGGATATGAATTTAGTGTTTTGACAAACTTCTTTTTTATTACATATAAATTTATTCAATTGACTTCCTACCATACCAGCTTTGTTGATTCTGTTGCCTATTTCCATATTCAATTTACCATCTTCACTAAAAGTCATGCTTAAGTAGCTGAAATGTTTTACTTATTCTATAGGTTCTCCATTCACAATGCAGTTAATATTTTCAATGCTTTTGCCTAGTTTGCATGCCTGGTCAGTGTTTTTTAACCACTGTGCTGTCACTGATTGTTTCATTTAGCAATTTTTCAAAGTAGTTACTCCATACATCAAGAATATCTTTTTCTCCAGTTTTCATGTCACCTTTATCTTTTCTGGCTCCTTTTAGAGCTCTCTTTCCTTCATTTCTGAGTTTCTTCAACAACCTCCAGAATATCTTGCCACCTTCTTGATATTTATGTTCTTACCGAAGTCTTACCATGACTTTTGTTTACCTAGTTTTACACAAAGCTTCCTTACATTTGTCTCTGTATTCTCTAAGAGAATATCAATTTAAAAAATTGATTTTTAAATATCCTATATATCTACTTCCTAAATTCTAATTAAATAAAGAACAACCCTATGGCCATATACTTAATATAACTAGATTTACATAATATGAGCTCAAAGAAAAGATTATCTCTCACACTGATTCTCACGGTTAAATTCCATTCTGAGAGATATCAAATAGTTGAGAGATATCAACACAATAACATAACATTGAGCTAAAAGTTCTGTAGTTCAATTGATTATCTTCCTTTATTTCGTTTTATTATTTTTACTTTTTATTCATTCTTCCTTATCTCCCAAATTTCTTAGAATACAATAAAAGTTAAAGATCTCAAATGACTAATATATATGCACATATCTTCTTCTAGTAAGCAAGTTTCCTTAAACACATATTTTCTTCAATTGCTAAAGTAGGCATGAAGAATAATCACTCTGGCAATAAGAAGGCATTTAATCAGGCAGTTCCAAAAGGATTTCCAAGAAAAGATATTTTACTGGAAATTCCATCTGGCTTTATGGAGCACATACTACGTGTTTCTTTATTAAGTATATTCTCATTAATACACAAAGCTTGATACATTATACTGATCTTTAGTATTAACTTCACAGTTCCTAATTGAAGAGTAGAGAAAAATACATATGAAAACTTTTCTGAGATCACAGAACCTAACCCACTAGTTCCCTTCCCCCCTCCACTCCTTTCCAACTCTACTCCTGCCTTGCATGCTGGTTGCTAGCTTTCCCACCCCCTACCCAGCAACAGCTGTTTTAAACTCATAACTGATGTTCACGTCCATTACAAAGATTCAAAGCAAATCTCTGATGTGGCTGCCATTAATATACTGCTTGCACGTTGTAAAAGCATATGGCATAAGAACACTGCTATAAACAAACATACAATAGTGGGAAAGGAGGAGGAGGAACTGTTAGTAAGTGAACAGGAGGTATATGAGGAACTGAATAGACTTGATGTAAATAAGGCTGTGGGACTTGATGCTATTTCACCACGTGTCTTGAGGGAATGTGCCAAAGAGTTAACAACAGATTTTGTATATCTTTTCAACATGAGTCTCTCAGTGGGTCAAGTTCCAAAAGAGTGGAAAGAGGGTAAAATTGTTCCAATTCATAAGGGAGGTGATAAGAGTAAGGTTTTGAATTATAGACCGGTCTGTGTGTCTGGAGTTGTGGTCAAGGTATTAGAGAAGTTAGTTAGGAATAAATTTCAGAATTGGGTTGACAACAGAAAAATACTCTTTGGCGGCCAGCATGGATTTACTAAAGGAAGATCGTGCTTTAGCAACCTGCTTACTTTTTATAATAAAGTGACAAATGCATTGGATAAGGGTATTGCATATACAGTGGTATATTTAGATTTTGCAAAGGCGTTTGATAAATTGCCACATGACAAGCTGGTAATTAAACTGGAATGGATGGGGCTGAACAATAGATTGGTTCACTGGATTGGAGATTGGTTGTCTGATAGGTATCAGCGAGTTGTCTATGGAGGAGCGATATCCCAGAAGAGGAAAGTTACTAGTGGTGTACCTAAAGGGTCTGTTTTGGGTCCATTGCTGTTTCATTTTTATGTAAATGATATCTGGAGAGGTCTGAACGGTGATGTGCAGTTGTTTGCAGATGATGCAAAATTGGACAGACCTATCAGGAGTAGTGTGGATGCTGTAGCTTTGCAAGAGGACTTGAATACACTGTCTGAATGGGTAAATAAGTGGGGATATCAATTCAATGTTTCAAAGTATAAGGTTTTGAAATTTGGGAAGCAGAGATGGGATGTAAAGTATGCAATCGGTGCAAATATCTTGGAAGAGGTAGAGGAAATGAGAGATCTGGGAGTGATTGTAGACAAGGACCTAAAATTTCAGGGACATGTTACTAAAATAGTGAAGACAACACAGCGGATAATGGGAATGATGCAGAGGACATTGACTTGTAGAAGTAAGGATCTTATGGTTCCTTTGTATAAGGCTTTGGTCAGGCCACATATGGATTACTGTGCACAGATCTGGTCACCTGGTTTTCAAAAAGATGAAATTGCATTGTAAAAAGTTCAGAGGCGATTGACTAAGGTGGTTTCTGGTCTCTGGAATGTAGAGTATGAAGTCAGATTGACAAAATGCAATTTGCAGAAATTGGTGGATAGAAGGAGGAGGGGGGATATGATTGAGACATATAAGCTGTTGAGTGGTTATTACCAGATTAACGTCGGGGAGGTTTTGCACAGAATGGTTGAGGGTAGCAGGAGAACAAGAGGTCATTCCTGGAAGCTGTATAAGGAGGGTGTGAGCAAGGGAGTGAGGAGGAGCAGGTTTTTTGCATGGAAAGTGGTGAGTGATTGGAATGCTTTGCCCGAGAGTGTGGTGTGTGCAGAGACAGTGAATATATTTAAGGCACAGTATGATAAACTGTGTGTATAACAGTGGACCTCCCACGATGAGTCTGACTCCATGGAGGTTTTTATAATAATAATAATAATAATACATGCAATGTAATTTAATCTCTAAGGATTGCAATGCTACAGTAAGTTGACTACTTCAATAGATCAAGTCTTTCCTATTTCCACTGCATAACCACATGGTGCTTCTGAGAATACTAAACGCACAACTACATTAATAAATGTGAACAAATATTTTTTCCCCCAGATTATGTAATCATATATAATGAAATTTAAATGTTATTAATAATATTTTCACTCTGTATACGTCGTACTGTAAAAAATGAACATAATAAGTAAACCATGATTATGTGAGGTTTTTACATGCATCTCTCAATGTATGGATAATTCTCCCACAATGAGTCTTTGGACTGTACGGACGTGTCTATGTAATAATAATGATGATGATGTAAAGCAGGATGGTGTTAATCACAGTGATATACGGATATAGAATGATTTAAACAGCTGATAGTATGGCAAATTACAGAATAACTTAGAGTGGAGAAAACTTTATCATCATCCTTGACATAAAGAATGAAAATTCTAGAATCCTCTTCTTGAAAATTTGAATGATAGCCACAATTATTTACTTTATAGATTAGCTTGGTTTAGTTTGGTGTTATAGCCATTGGAGATAAAGGTTGCTCTGATAAAGGACAATTCATTATTTTGAAGAGAACCAGTGAAACATAAAATGTGTGCCTGATGCACTAATACTTTAATAATACCTGACTTCTGATAAGGATAATGTGACACAGCATCAATGTAATTTCCAGTATTTACTTTTTCTGTATAAACAGTAGACTACCATTAGACTGTGCTAAGTTGGAAAAATCCAGAAATGGGAGCCAAATGTCTTCTACTTCAAGAGTAAATTTAATTCTAAGATGGACTGAATTAATTTCCTCCAGAAATACATTAAGCTCAGAACAAGGAAGAGTTTCAAACAGCAAATATATCTTCAAAAATGTGAAGAATATGTTGCTCAAAATGTTTGACTTCGGCCAACTAAAAAAGATGTTAATACTATGTCTTGAATTTTTTAATTACATTAAAAAATTCAAGACATAGTATTAACATCTTTTTTCCTAAGCCCTTCGTTCAGCTTCGATATGCTGATATATTTCTGTCAGAAATTCTTCCTTGTATGAGCTTTACGAATTACTGAAGAAAATGAATTCAGTCCATCTGAGAATTAAATTTATCCTTGAAGTAGAAGAAACCATTTCTGAAAATTCTTAAATTAGAATCTAATGATAGCCTACAATTCTTTGTATACAGAAAAGTAATAAATACAAGAAAGCACAGTGATGCTGCCTCACCATCCATCTCAGAAGTTAGACAGTATTAAAACTTTGATACATCATGCACACTTTTAATTTTCCATTAATTCTCTACTGAATAATGAAATATCCTTTATCAGAGCTACCTTCATCTCCAACACCAAACTAATTGACAAAGTAATTAACAATTATGGTCGTTCAAATCGCCCCCTCTACAAGAAACTTCTAGAATGTCCATTCTGTATGTCAAGGGCATGTTGGAAAGATTCTCAAGACTTCTTTGCTCGATTAACCTTCAAGTTTCTTTCCATCTGGTTCGAAATTAAATTTATTCTTTGTCTCTCCAGAAGATAAATATCTTCCACTTTCTTATTCTAGAATTTATAGAATTCCATCTTCATGTGGCCTTTCTTATTATGGGCAGACTGGTCTGATTTATTTAGATTATATTCTACTCCAAGAGTAGGAAAGGTCAGGTCTGGCCAGCCATGCTACATCTATTAGACATATATTCATTGGGATAAAACTAAAGTTTTACACACAAAAAAAAAGCCTAAAAGAAAGGAAAAACAAAAGTAATTTCTTATTAGAAAGATTCTATAAAGAAAGAGGTGAAGACCATATTCATCAACCAAAATCCTTTACAGAAATGACTATATGAATCTTTCTCAATCTCAGTAGATTATACTAAGCAATATTCCTCTTTTCTGTGTCAAGTGATTTATTTTTGATAATTATTTTTTTAAACTGAATTCCAACAGTTTATAGATGGACTTTTGCAAATTAACATGATACATTGTAAGATGCACTTTAATATTAACTGCTATTCAAATTTGTTTTATCACTTTTCCTTATGTGTAATTAGAATAGCTACAAAACATGGCCAAAAATTCTACTGATAATAAACAATTTTTTTCTCCAACATAAATTATCCATAACGATCTTTACATCATGCCTTCCGCATACATGTCAATTTTTTGCAATATGGTGGATAGGCAGTTGATGTTTAGAGGGGTACACTGCAAAAGTGGCCAATGTAACTCAGATGATTACTTGATTATTACTAAAAAACAGTGATCTTAAGATTTCATCTTAAGTACTTTGCACAGGTCTAGTAACCTAAGTTTCTTGGGGATAAGGAAACGACAGAAATGATCCAGAGGGAAAGGATGTTAAGTAGTATGTGGAATACCCCCCCCACACACACACCCATGAGAAGAGATTAAAAAGCTTGTGGATTGCAGAAGTTAGTTAACATGCAAAAAAAAAAAAAAAAAAAAAAAAAAAAAAGGGGGGGGGTATAACAGAAATGTGTAAGTTACTAAAAGGCTTTTATAGGACTGATGCAGAAGATACTTTTCAGCACTTGGCTAAAGGGGACAGAACAAGAGGTCACTTCTGGAAAGTAAGTAGTACATTGTTAGTAAGGGCAAATTATATGCAAGTTGTTGCCTGATATATATATATATATATATATATATATATATATATTGTCAGGTCTCTTTTTATGCAGTAGATACGTTCCACAGAAAACCAAATATAAAAAAAATCGCACAAAAAAGGACTAACTTATGTTGAAAAATTAGGGATACGTTCCATAATTTTCTAAAACCGCATAAAACCGAAGCAATGAATTAAAATAAACCTAAAATCGCATAAAAATTTATGAAAATTCAGCAAAATGAGAATGCCTAAGTTTGTTTTAAAGCTTTATTCATTTAATTGTATTGAAAAGTAATCGATCTTTTTTTTACATTTTTTCATCATAATTATCATCGCCATTAGACAATATTCGGGGACCGTTTGCGAACTAATGCGAAATCACTTTCATCACCAGAAGAGATAGTCAGCATCAGATCTGTATGGTAAAGACAATGGTTCTTCACAAACAGAATTAGCTTCACCCTCGTTCTGTGCTGATTTTTTTTTTCTGACAATGTAATCAGTGATTAAACTTTGCAATGATGATTTTACAAATTTTTTATACAGCTTGCAACATTCAGACATACAGTTCTTCAGCTCACTGGAAATTAAAGGCTTGTTCAGAATTTGTCTCATTAACAAGAAAATGATTTTTCAATTTATTGCACAGTTCAAGACCTTCTCGAATTTTATTTGCAGTGAGGGGGTAGGTTTTTCTTCTGCTTCACTATCGTTTTCTGGATCTTCGACGATATCTAAAGTTAATATCATCGTCACTTAAGGCATTATCCATAAGCAATTCATCTACCTCATTCTGGCTAAATGTATCAAAACCTTTACCACCAATTTCATGTGCCAAAGTAAAGATTTCAGTTGATAATGTAGATGTTTGAATGGCTGCACTGTTTGCAACACATCCAGGCCAAGCTGCTTTTCAGCAGACATTTAAAATTTGTGGTCTTATTTTAGCGATAGCAGATGCAACATGATTTAAACAGTCTAAAATAGAAATTTTTTTCCAAATGTCAGTTACTCTTAATGATTCATTTTCTACTTTATTCAATATAAATTGAAAAGTGTGCTTAACGTAATATTTTTTAAAAGTAGCAATTATGCCTTGATCTAATGGCTGAATAATGCTTGTTGTATTGGGTGGAAAAAAATTTAATGATGTTTATTTTTAATTGATGTTTAATTAATTACTAAATAATAATTAATGATCAATTATTAATAATAAAAAATCAGCTAAATTAACAATTAATTATTACATTACAAAATAACCAAGGTGTTCCATGAAAATTTCAGGATTTGTGAAGTGTTCCGTCATAGAAAAAGTTTGGGAAATGCTGGATTACCCTATTATCGGAATGAATTCTCCTTCTGTTGACATGAGCAGAAGTGTCAAAAGGTCTCATATCTTGAAGTTATGCACCGCATAACTTCAAATCCGCATAAAAAGAGACCCGCGTATGTGTGTGTGTGTGTGTATATATATATATATATATATATATATATATATATATATATATATATATATATATATATATACATACATACACACACATACATACAGTAAAATCCCATTTTTATGTTCCCACAATTTACGTCATTTTCCGTTGGTCCCATCTCAAGTCCTATTCTTACGATATACTGTTTTCCCACCATTAACAACATGATGTGGACGTTATTTCCAGTGATTTGCGGTTTTTTCTTGGGTGGCAACACTGATTATTGAATCGATTTCCGATTTCCTCTCATTCAAATTGATTTATGCGGAAATCTGCACATTTCTGTTCCCAGATGGCGTTGCTTTCGGCTGTAGTTTTGCTTCCGCCATCATGGTGACTTGCACTCTTGCAGCAGTGATACCGTTATTTTTCAATCACAGTACGAATTGATACCATGAAGTTTTCATATCAGTAATTTTAAACTGTCAGTAGCTCGTGGCACACGTAACATGTTGTGATGTGATTTCTCATTCACAGTGCTGTATTGAAATCGTGAACAAGGACGTACACAAATGTTGAAATCACATTCACACTTTTACCAAGTAACAGTTGTTACTCGTGAATATTAGATATCAGTGAATAAACCACAGTTTGTGAAATATCGCTTCACTAGCTTGCAGTGTTGGTGTTCGTAGTTGCAATTCAGAAGCACGTGGTATATTGCAGAATTTCTGCTACATAATTTAGCATGTGATAGTTGCTTTCAAGTTGCAGTGGTGGATGATCCATGTGAGTAACATGGAGAAAAAAGACAGAAAATGTATTTCAGTAGAAGAAAAGATGGCAATTCTGCGACATCTAGATTGGCACGTCGGAACACGTGTGCAATTAGAAAAAGATCTTGGACTCTCCGTGTCTACTTTGAACATGATAGTAAAAAACAGGTCAAGCATTGAACTCAATGCAAAGCAATGTGGCGCTATGTTAAAAAAAAAAAAAAAAAGAAAGAAAAAAGAAAATATATCCAGGCATCGACATGCGATGAATTCGATAAACTTGTGGCAGAGTCGTTTGTTTCTACGAGAGCATCGGGTATTCCAGTCAATGGTACTATACTCTGAGCAAAAGCCGTTGAATTTGCTGCAAGGTTGGGGATTAATGGTTTTACTGCGTGAAATGGATGGATTAATCATTTCAAGACTCGTCACAATATTGTGTATAATCAAATGTATAGAGAAAGTAATAGTGTTGCAGGGGGAAACTGTAAATCAGTGGAAACATGAACTAAAAACTATTATTCAGGACTATGAACTTAAAAATATTTTCAATATTGATGAAACTGGGCTCTTTCATAACATTCTGCCAAGTAAAAACACTGTATTTTAAAGAGAAGTGTCACGGTGGAAAACTCAGCAAGCAGAGGCTAACTGTTTTGCTCATGGTCAATGCTGATGAATCAGAAAAATTACCTGCACCGGTAATTGGTAAATTTAAAAAGTCAAGGTGTTTAAAGAACACAAAAAACCTGCCTACTAAGTACGATGCCAACAGCACAGCACGGATGACCAGCAGCATCTTCATATCCACCATGCATGCTCTGGATGCTAAAATGGGGGCAAATCACCGCAAAATACTACTACTGCTAGACAAATGTCCTGCACACCCTGAAGATCTGCAGCTCAGAAACATTAGATTAGTGTTCTTTCCCCCTAATTGTTCAAGTGAGCTTCAGCAATTAGATCTGGGATTTATAATTTATATTTTCATTTAAATGGAAATATAGAAAAATGCTTGTCGAAAAAGCTGTGTTTATGCATGATAATGGTATGGACCAAACAAATGACCATATCAATCCTTGATGCCATGTATTATGTGGCCAAAGCATGGTTGCATGTTACTCCTGAAACCATATCCAACTGTTTCCGGAAGGCAGGAGTTATGTTTGTGGAAGAGGAGGAACAACTACAGGAGGAAGAAGATATGTCAGAGCCCAACAACTGGTATGTGATGGAGAGGTCTTCCTCATTTCAAGACTATGATGATGTGATCACATCAATGGTACCAAGTGTAGAAGTCATCCTTTCCAACCACCTTGGTGAAGAAGAATAAGAAGACTGTGATCAAGAACCTAACGTCCCTACTAGTAAAGAAGCAATGGAAGCTATCTCTGTTTTGAGGCGGTATATTGCAAGTGCATCAGGAGACGATGGGGTATTTAATGCCTTATACACTGTGGAGAGGCAGGTAGAACTTATAAGAATGCAGAAAAATTAAAAACAATCAACAATTAAAGATTTTTTTAAATAGATAAATGTAAGTAATTGTAAATTCATTTATTTTCAGTTATTAAATTTTGTAAGGCCTCTGATGGTGCACTTTTAACAACCGAGAAGGATATCCTCCACAGATGGAGGGAATACTTTGAGAGCCTTCTTAACCTGGGTGGCCCAGCAGTTGTGGACATCCAAGAGGTGCAGATCAGGGCAATGACTAGTCTCACAACAAAAGAGGTCCATTTAGCAATAAAATCGCTAAAATCGGGCAAGGCTGCTGGCGATGATGAAATTTGGCCCGAAATACTAAAAGCCTTAAATCGAGACGGTGTTCTCTGGCTAACTCGAGTGTGTCAGGCTGCTTGGATATCTGGGCGAGCACCAAAGCAATGGCAGACAGGCATAATAATACCAGTCTTTAAGAAGGGAGACCAGAAGGATTGCAGTAACTATCGTGGCATCTCTCTGCTCAGCCTGCCTGGGAAAGTGTGTGCTAAGTGCTTGGAAAGACGGTGCAGGGGCATGGTTGAGTCAAAGTTCGAGGAAAAACAATGTGGCTTTCGTCCTGGTAGAAGCACAACTGACCAAATCTTCACTTTAAGGCAAGTCTTTGAGAAATCTTGGGAATATGCCAGGAATGTCTACACGTGTTTTGTGGATTTGGAGAAGGCATATGACCGGGTTCCTCAGAATAAGCTATGGCAAGTAGTACAGGAGTATGGAGTGGATGGTCAACTATTAGCTGCCATCAAGTCCCTGTATGAATGCCCAGAGTTTTGTGTCAGGGTAAACAGCACAAAGTCTGAACCTTTCACAGTTTCCATTGGCCTCTGCCAAGGGTGTGTTCTGTCACCCCCTCTTTTTCATAATATTAATGGACTGGATTGATAGGCACAGCCGAGGCAGTGAGTGTGTCAGAATTGGAAAATGTAGCATTGGACGTCTGCTTTTTGCAGATGACCTAGTTCTGCTTAGCTCTTCCACAGATGACCTCCAGCGGACCCTGGAGAGGTTTGTAGCTGTTTGTGCAGACGCCGGAATGAAGATCAGTGTGGCCAAAACTGAAACATTTGTGGTCTCAAGACAACCATCCCAGTGCACTCTAAATGTAAGTGAAGTCCCAATGAGACAGGTGGAGAAGTTTAAATACCTTGGGTCCATATTCACGGATGATGGAAAATGGGAGCTAGATACTCGAATTGGCTTAGCAAGCTCAATATTGCAGGAGCTTGGCCGTTCAGTAGTTGAAGCGGGAGTTAAGCCAGAAGGCAAAGTTGGCTGTCTTCAATACAGTCTATGTCCCCGTCCTCACCTATGGTCATGAGAGTTGGGTAATGACCGAAAGAATGCGGACACGAATCCAAGTGGCTGAAATGAGGTTCCTTCGAGGGGTTGCGGGGCTGACAAAACTCGACAGAGTCAGAAGCTCTGCAATTCGGGAAACCCTCAATACTCAACCGCTGCTTCTCCGTGTTGAGAGATCACAGTTACGCTGGTACGGGCACCTGGTCAGAATGCCACAAGAGAGTCTCCCCCCAGCAGGCCTTCTTTGCCAAGCCAGAGGGTGGGAGGCCACATGGAAGGCCAAGGACTCGCTGGATAGATTATATCCAAAACCTTGGGTGGACATGTTTGGGAATCCCACCAGAACACCTGAGCTTGGTGGCAGAGGATCGTGACCATTGGAAGTTCCTCTTGCAGCTGTTGCCTCCACAACCCAATTAGGAAGAGTGGGCCTTGAAGATGTATGTATGTATTAAATTTTGTAATATAGTATATAGAGTCACATACTAGAAGTAAGTCATCTTTTAGCCTTTTTTTAATGTTTTTTACATTTCCTGCTATTTACACTTTTTTCCATCAGTCCCCTGGAAAGTGTAAAAAAGGGGTTTTACTGTATATATGTATGTATGTTTTAGGGAGCATTGTTACTATTATTACGGGCAACTCCAGGGAGTGATTAGACTCATCGAAGGAGGCCCCAATCACATTCATTACAACTATTCGACATTCATACAGTATCTACCATACCTCGCCTTAAACTCATTCACTGTCACAGCATCCACCACAGACTCTGGCAGCCCATTCCACTCATTCACCACTCTAAAAGTAAAGAACCCAGCTCTAACACCTTTACTAACCACACTTTTGTCCAGTTTCCATGGATGTCCCCTAGTCCTCCCACAACCAGCCCTGTTCTCAAAAATATCTTCTGAATTAATTTTATAGAAACCCTTCAGTAATTTGAATGTCTCAATCATATCTCCCCTCCTCCGCCTATCAACCAATTTTTGCAACCCACAAATCCTCAACCTGTTCTCATAAGGTTCATTCCACATACCTGCTATCATCTTGGTCACTCGCCTCTGGATCCCCTCCACCTCCTCCCCATCAAGAAGAAACCTAGGTGACCAAATCTGGGCACAGTAGTCGAGATGGGGTCATATCAAGGCTCGATACAGAGGAACAATAATCTGCTTGTCAACGTATTCTTCAGCATCCAAGTGATTTGATGAGCTGATTTGGCCACTTCTGCAATGTGTCCCCTAAATTTCAATTCCTTATCCACCAACACTCCTAAATCTCGTGCCTCATCAATTTCCTGGAGCACAGTTACACCAATGCAGTAGACTGCCGCCAATCTTTTCACCCCAAAATGCATAACCTTACATTTGGCCACATTAAATTGACATCCATTCTCCTTAGCCCAGACCTCCAATCTATCCAATCTATCCTGCAAAATTTTGACATCATCTGCATTCACTATTGCCCTGCCCAACTTCGCATCATCCGCAAACAAATGAACTGTTCCTCTCAGATCCTTTCCTATATCATTAATGAACAAATTAAACAGCAGTGGTCCAAGAACAGATCCTTGTGGCACACCACTAGTCACAGGCCATCTTGTGGACTCTACTCCTGAGTAAACCACTCTCCGATATCTCTCCGTCAACCACCTTCCTATCCATCTCACCAACCCTATGTCCATCCCCATATGCTGCAATTTACTGATTAGAATTCCATGTGGTATCCTGTCGAAGGCCTTAGCAAGGTCCAGTAGAATCACTGTAAACCCATTACCCTTATCCAGTTCAGCCGTCACTGTGTTATAATACGTGAGCAAGTTACTGAGGCATGACCTACCCTTCACAAAACCATGCTGTCCCCGATACAGTATCCCATTTTCTTCTATCCAATCTTGTATTTTCCTCGACTATTTTCTCTAAGACCTTGATAATGATTCCTGTTATGTTGATTGGCATAACAGGTAATTTTCAACAGCAGCCTTGGAACCACCTTTGTGCAGCAGAACTATTTTCCCATCTTTCCACCCCCTTGGGACTGACCCAGACCCGAGGCTCAAATTAAACAAAATGGTCAAGGGCACTGACAATTCTTTAGCTGCTTCACGTATGACTCGAGCTGGTATACCATCCAATCCCACAGATGTATTGACATTGAGGTTCTGTAATAGACTAGTTACCTCTACTTCATTCATCACAATTCCAGTATAAGCTGTTGGTTCTTCCATTCCTGCAAAGTCACCACCTGGATGATATACTCTTGCAAAGTGCTCGCTCGCTCAGTAATTCCACAATATCGACTAATTCAGTTACCTCCCTACCCTCAGCATTTTTTAAGATCATTCTACCATGAGCATTTTTCCTTTTACTTGCAACATATTGAAAAAACTGTTTGGATTCTCTTTAGCCTGCATGGCCAATTTTCTTTCATAATCCGCTTTTGCTTTTCTTACCATCCTGGCCTGAGCTTTATACTGTTCCTGTGCCTTATGGTCACCTTTCTCCTTAAATTCCATCCACAATTGTTTCTTTTTTTGCAGTTCAAGCTTGATAGTGTTATTCATCCATTTAACCCCTACTTGATTTATTCTTTGGACTCTTGGTATACAGTCAACCATTGCCTCCTGCAAACAGTTCTTAATGCACTATCAACATCCAGCCCTTGCAGTTTTACATGCCTGGCACTGAGCCAAGCACACACCTAAGCTTGTCATACTTACCAGCCCGGTAATTCCACATGTACCCTGTCTTAATTGTAAATTCCACTCCTTTAGCCACCTCCCAAGTCATGACCTTATGGTCACTCTCACCAATTGGTGGCAGCATGGTCATGTTCGTTACAGCCACATTCTCGGTTGCAATTACTAGGTCCAGCACTCTCTGCCCCCTGGTATTTTCCACTACATGTTGCCGCAGATAGTCGTCCCTTAATAACCGCATAAAATCCAATTCCTTCCTCCCATGTGCCCTCTCCTCTTTCCAGTCAATGTTACCATAATTGAAATCATCCATAATAATTACCCTCCTTCCACTCATTTCTTCTATTTGCCTATGCATACTATCCCCACCATCTATTCCATCACCTGGTCTATAGCAGCATCCAATTGTATATTTTGTTCTGCTAGATTCTATCTCACACCAAACAGCCTCAAATGTGCTTTTTTCTCTATCCTGCAGTTCAACTTCTATACTCCTTGTCTGCAGCTCATCAGCTATCATCAATAAGACTCCCCCCCCATTTTATTATCCCTGTCACTCCTGAGCACACTATACCCCTCACATTCCTTCCAACTAGCTATATCATCTTCAGTCAGCCATGTTTCACTAATGCCAATAACCAGTGGTCTGGAAGTGCCAACCAAGGCCAAAAATTCTTCTTTCTTGTTCCTAATACTCCTAGCATTAGTATACTTGAATTGCAGAAGCCCGTTAGTCCCATCCCTACTTTGATTCCTTATATTAACTATCCCATTCTGATTTATTGTCCTTCGTATTCGCTCGGGCATATTATACTCATTCATACACTCGACTGCCTCTCTAAGGTCTGCATATCTACCCCCCCCCTTAATAAATCTAGTTTCCCTGAGTCTGTACATCCACTTCCACATCATTCATCAACACTTTTTCAAGCCTCCGTACACCAACTCCATTCAAATGTAACCAATCCATCTTATATAGGTCCTTTTGCCCATTGAACTCATTCCACACATCCACAAATTCCACACCAATCTCCATGCATAACCCACGCATAAAGTCATTGGCAATTATGGCCCTCCTTCTAAACACTTCGCTGTCATACCGCAGTAAGATACTCACCATCCTAACTCTCTCACTCTTCTCTTTTGCTACCTCAAGTAATTCCCTCACATCCTCTATCATTTCCATTTTGTCCTCTTTCAAATCATTTGTTCCTGCCACGATTATCATATCTTTCACCCTCTGTTTTTGCACTCGAATAGATTCGCTGACGTCCTTTATGTTCGCACCCGGCTGGTACAACTTCGTTAAACTCTCGACTATCACACCTCTTAATAGCAAATCCCCATACAGCACTCGCTCCTTCATTTTATTGACGTTTACGAACATTTTATTATTTGCCGTCACAGACTTTCGCCAGTTATTTGTTGGTACGTTCAACACACATTTTTCAATACGCTCCAGTTGCCTTTTAGCTCTGTGTATCGCACAGTTCAAACGGGCAATTTCACTACTCGCATTTATCTCACCATTTTCATTATCAATCAAATCATCCATTCGTTCTGTATTTCTATCTTCATTTACACTTTCAACGTCGCTCTCACACCTATCTGGCACTACCACGCAATTCTCTAGCACACCGCCATTTTCTATATTCTGACTATCGTTAACGATATCACTCTCGCCACACAAAACACGCTTGAGATCCTCATTCTCTTTACACTTTCTGCACATATTAACTCCACTATCACCCTCTAACCAGACTCCCACTGCTCTTCGCAAAGCATACATCTCACAGACAGCACATTGCATAAGTTCGTTTACATCAAAACTCTTAAACAAACATGGCGACCTGGCCACCATTTTTTTCTTTATCAGTGCCATATATACGCTATCTTATCTTAAAAATAATAATTAAAATAACAGAAAACACGCAAAAATTGCACAGACACACCAAGAAACAAAAACCAAACAATACTACTTAAAATTCTAGTAAAGTTTCCAATGTTAACACAAAATACTACTAATCTTTTCAGGAGCTCTCGACAAGCCGACGATCTAATCAGTGCGATTAGCACTGTTTGGCATGCAAGTTTTAAGGAGTCAATGAATACCTTTCTCTTAATGAGTCACTCTTCCCTTACTGCAATGGCGGCCAGTTTCTGCTTTCTTCCTTCTCTAAAAGTCCATTATTATTTTTATTTAGTCCATTTAGTATTTATAATTTACACTCTGTCATATCTTATTCGCCTACTCTATGGACCCTTCAATAGTATTCTAAACCTTGAGTGGGAATGCTTAAAAATAAATAAAATAAACATTACCTTTATATTTTCTAGAGATTACATGAGATGTGTTTAGTTATAAGATTAAGTATGTAAGGAAGAAGGTGAGATGTGTATAGTGGAGTAGAGTGTCCCCTCCATGATGAGTCCTTGGACTCCTTGGGGGGTGTCACGTAATAATAATAATGTGCTTCCTTATTATAGAATTAAAATATTCTGTCATGGCATTTACCTCTAGGGCCTCTTTTACTCTCTTTTTCATGTACAGCAGTTCTTTCGCGCTCCTCTAATTCACGACGAAAATCTTTGTTCTTCAGTTCATCTGAAGTTCCTTGTCCTGGTTGTCTAAAAAATTTCATACCCAGTTATGTGCAAACATATTTCTGTAACACAACCATGTTAATATTCACACATAAAAACAAGTCACAATAACTGATACTATTGGGACTGAAAGTAGACTGGATAACATCAAAAGCCAGATATGAAATGTTTTCAATATCTAAATCTCAAAAAAAAAAAAAAAAAAAAAAAAAAAAAAAAAAAAAAAAAAAAAAACCACACAACATCATTTCCCTTTTGGTTAAGAATGACTGCAGATAATTAAGAAAATTACAGATTGCATTTGTAATTTTCAATTCCATCAGGTATTGTCACCAAATTCACTTTTGTGGTCTTGAGTTTGGAAATCATGTTTTTTTTGCTTGTTTTTTTGTATGGTAGGCACTATGCCAAAATGGCATTTAAAATGGATGAGTAACAAAGGACAGTAAAATTCAGAGTAAGAGGAAAAAAATCTCTGTATAAAATCAGCTGCAGTGATGGAGATTTTGTTAATAATATTACTTAAATGAAATATTTTAAATATCCATTAGTATAGCATTCCCCGTGTGGCAGATGGGGAATAAGAATAGCCCATGCATGTCATACGAGATGATGACTAAAATTGGTACCCAGTGACTCCAGGGTCATAAACACAGAAGACTGGTATCCTCCAGGTTGGGGGTTGAGTGTGGGACTGATGAGCCCACCCTGGAAAAAAAAAAAAAACCTGGACGGGCTAAATGGCGACAAAATGGTAAATGTCTTAAGGATGGAACATACTTTCTCTTTACCAATCTGGAGCTTTAAAAATGCTACTGGAGCAATTGGATAAATACAGGATACTTGTTACGGCTATACAAAAAATGAGACAGACAGGAGAGGGGATTATGGAAAAGAAAAATCATTATTTTTTATAGCTGCCAAAAGAAAGATCACGTTTGGAAAAGGTTTCATTGTAAACAAGAGGATGAAACATCTCATCATGGACTTCAAAGCAAACTCACCTCAAATGTGTAGGTAATGAACTGAAGGACAGTTTTTTTAACTACAGTTTTATCTGTGTACATGCTCCATGAAGAAAAGAATGATGCTGAAAAAGAGTTGTTTTATGATGAATTAGATAAAATCTAATTCATCATAAAACATCCCTCTTTGGACATTCATCAGAGAATGTCCAAAGAGGGATGTAAAAATTATTATAGGTGATTTAAAAGCCAAGATAGGCAAAGAGGATACACACAGGCAAACCATTGGGAAATATAGTTTACATAATGAGACTAATGATAACGGGACTCAACTACTCAACTTTGCTTCTTCAAGAAATATGGTTATTGGTAGTACAATGTTTAATCATAAAGATATTCATAAAATGAATTGGAAGTCTCCTGATGGAGATATACCCAATTTCATGGTTGTTAGAACCTACAGAGGAGCAAATATTGATTCTGATCACTATTTGATTATATCAAATATCAGAAGCAGAATCTCTAATGCAAGGAAGATATATGGGTCCCATGCTAAAAAGTTTAATATGGAAAAATTAAGGAATTAGAAGTTAAAGTCAAATATGGTAAGAAAATCAGTAAAAACCTGTCTGGTCTAACCATTGGTGAGAGTATTAATGAGGATTAGGATGTTCTTAGGGATGTCATAGTGACAACACCAGACATAGTATTAGGAAAAGTCAATAGAGTTAAGTATAACCATTGGTTTGATGCAGAATGTGAACGTATGACTGTATTAAAAAATGAGGCACATAAACAAATGCAGCAAAGGAACCATGCTCGTAAAGCTGTGGGAATATCGTTTGGCTAGAAAAGAAGAAAAAAAAGAGTGCATAAGAATAGAAAGAAGGAATACTGAGGATGAACTTAAGGAAATGGAACATCCCAGAAGTATGAATGAAAGCAGATCTTTCTATCTAAATAGTCAGATTTCCAGCCTAGAACAACGTTATGTAAGGATAAAGAGGGTATAATTTTGAGCAGGAATGAAATGATAGTAGGAACATGGGCAGAGCATTCCAATGAGCTACTGAATTCAAATATCTGTTCGGTTAGATGATAGGGAAGAGAGAGCCAAGATCTAGAAGCAGCTGAACCAGTACAAACAGGCTGCAGAAGTGATGGCAGCTATTAAAATAGCTAAAAACAATAAGGTCCCAGGAATGGATAGGATACAAGCAGAATTAAATAAAAGTGAAGGTACAGAAAACTTCAAGCAGCTGTGTCAACTTATCAACAGAATCTGGATTAATGAAATAATTTCAGATGAATATAATCTGAGCATCATATGTCCCATCCATAAGAAAGGTGATGTAATGATATGTTCTAACTATAGAGGAATTAATTTACTGTGTACAACTTATAAACTTGAAAAATGTAATCAATTTGGAATTGAAATGCAGCATCTTTTCGTATATTTTAGAGTTGCATGTGATAACATAGATAGATCTAATTTATTTATTGCAATGGAGGAACTACAGATTCCACGAAAACTTATTGCTTTAGTTAAAGCTACTAGGGTGATCTGAAAAGTTCTCTGCCTAACAATGAAAAAACAAATTTATAATTTTCACCATAATCTCCCTTAAGACTAATACATTTATTCCAGTGATGCTCCAGCACCATTATCCCATCCCTGTAGTGGTTCATGGTTCTCAGTAAGAGCTGCAAAATACCCCTCTACAGCTGCAATCACCTCTTGATTTGAAGAAAAACTCTGACCAGCAAGGAAGAGTTTTAGTTTTGGGAAGAGACAGAAGTCAGAGGGAGCCAAATCTGGGGAATAGGGTGGATGTTCCAACAATTCATAGTGCAGATCCCTTAAGTTTGCCATTGGCAAAACAACTTTGTGGGCAGATGCATAGTCCTGATAAAAGATGATTTTTTTTCTCATGAATTTTTTCGTCTGGTCTGGTTAAAAGATCGGAATAATATTCCCCAGTTATTGTTTTACCCTTTTCAAGATAATTAATAAACAAAATGCCGATGCTATGACCATTCCTGCTGATGGAACAGACTTAGTCTTCTTTGGCGCTGAACAACCAGCTTCTGTCCACTTTTTAGACTGGTGTTTGGATTCTGGTGTGAATGGTGAATCCAAGTCTCATCCATAGTAATAAATCGATACACAAAATCAGATTTATTCTTGTCTTTTGAAATGCCTATAGTCTCAGCAATTCCGCGCACTTTGACTTGCCAGTCATCTAATACAATATTGTGAACTAGATTAATGATTTCTGGCATTGTTACACTTTTTGGATGTCCTTCACATGGATCATCTTCAAGGCTGGTACGGCCACGTTTAAACTCGGCAGCCCATTATTTCTTAATTATCAAAAACGAAGGAGAAGAGTGTCCATAAACTTTTATGAACTTCTAGTGAATTTCTTTTGGCATTAAACATTCTTTGGAATGTTTAATTTGGAAGGTTGGCAGAAGTTTCTGAAGAAAGCCAGGGCCCATGTAGGGCTGTTGAGCTGATGATGATGAGTATAGCATGTTTGTTATAATCACAATTGCATTTCATTTATTCTTTTCCTGTTGGTCTGCACATATACTGCAACATTTTTATTCATAAAATTAAAAAAGAAAATTATAATTTATCATCATTGTTACTACTAAAGTAATTTCCACTACATCCTTTACTATGGTCACTGTTACTGTAACTATCTGCTAGTGTCCCCCATGCACAAACTATTCTTCTTCTGAATTGAACATAGCAGAAGAATTCCCTTGGATTATTTTTGAGCTGACTAGCCAATTTCCTCTTATACTGCACTTTCGATCTCTGGCACAGGTAAGGTTTTTATTCCTGGAAACTCAAAAAATCGACTGTAAGACCCATGCTATTTCAGACAATGACATATTGTGTTAGAGATTGTGACTTCTCTGCTGTCACTTCACCAAATGCTACTTAAAATTAGTGATAGTCTTGAACCAGCTATCTCTAATTGGCCAACAGTGGAAAATGAATCCCACTTAGTCTCCAAAAGCTCGTTAGGACAGCTAGATAGGTTGTTGAAGGAGTCTCCTGAGGTCATTTGTTCAAAAGGCTCACTAAATAGAAACCAAGGACTGATTCTTCAGAACATTTGGAAATCATTAATTAATATGTGTACCATTCAAGACCTCTCCTATGCCAGAATCACATACAGTTTACACAAGATAGAGACAGCACATAACATACTTAATGATACAAGTGATTAAACTATCATTCCAGTCTTTTTCAATTTATAGAAATAATGGCTGCTGAGAAACATTTATTATTTTATTGTCTTTTACTTATGCTAAATAACTTCCTGAAGATGCTACCAGTCATACAGATGACGAAATAGATTAGAGAAATACATCTAGTGTTAATAAAAATGTCTGAGTTTAAACCTGGTTATCCATGAAGTTACAGTAGATCCACATGTAGTGAATTATCTAAAAATGTATTTGTAATGCTTGTTACTTCCATTAAGTATGAATAAATGAAGTGCTAACAAGGTATAGTACATATCATAAAAACACTTAGATAAGCACTGTTAAACAGCAATGCCTCCAAACAAATGGTATAAATACAATCCGCCTGATTGATTTTAGATCAGGATGATAATAATGCTGCAATATTTTCTTTATACAGCCTTTCTAGAAGGAACATGATTAGTCTTCTTCCATGTGCTTGAAGGTGATAGCATGTTTCTATAACATTCTCATTCATGATACATAATGTAATTTTTATGCTTCTCATGCAGAAAATCTGCAGATTTCTAGGACATATCACAAGTGCCAGAGACTTGAAAAACACTAAAAATACCAGTGGGGAAACTTATCCTTTGTAGAACTTACAAATGAACAAATGTTTTGGATACGAATGAAGTGACACTTGAATGCCAATTACTAGTAAATGTTGAAATATACTTTGGACATAAGGAATGACAACAGTTAACTTCCTCTTGAGTGGATGAAACAAAAGAATCCCTGAAGTTGTTTCAAGTTATCCTAATAAAAAAATCTGCACAAAACTATTTCGTATAGCAGAGTTTTGGTGTCATTCCTTGATGTATTAAGGTATCAGTGGAGAAAAAACAAAGTGAATTCAATGGATAAACATTCACTGAATTCGTTTTCTTTTTACTCCACTGAAAAAGGAGTAATCATCATCATCAGCAATATACATCATACATTGCTAGAATTTTGATGTGGATGATGGAGAATAAGCATGAATATAATGCTGAATGCATTCAGTTTCTAGTTTTTCGAAATATTCAAGAAATACTACATTTACTTTCAATAGCATGAGCAACAATAATTTTGGCGATATATGCTTAGAGCTCAGTTAGTGAATCCTGTCAAATTACATCATCATCATCATCAGTATATTTGTACTACAATGAAGCTTAGGATTACTGTTGTGCAAAAGATTCTAAATTCTTCATGAAGTAGTCAGCCAATGTAAGGAAAAGCAGAGTTCTCAACACTTTTGCTGGTATGGTTTATTCTTACAACTAAACTAAGAATCACATAATGAAACAATTTAAATTATACTTGACAAGAAATTATATTATTGTTTTAATCCTTTATCCAAATTTAAGCAAAGGTTACACATCACATCAATTATGTGCAGTACACTTTCCTTGCAGATGAATATATTGCCATGCTTTATAGGAAGAGTCACTACCCAGACCAGTTTCAACCTTTTTTGAGATCTCATCAGTGGGAGCTAGAGACCATGGAAGATAATGCGGTCAAATCATTCCATATGCCATACATTTTCCACGTACCAGTAGAAAAAATATGCATCACCATATTATTAAAATACTCTGGATCAGCAATAAGTGAAGAAAATGTTTCTGCTTGGTTACAAAGTAAAGTATTCAGCAACTATTTCTGAAATTATTCTACAACTACCTCTAATTCAGAGTATTTAATAATATGGTGATACGCTATATGGAAAACATGACTCAAAAATTGATTTTACCTCAGTGTCTTCCCTTGTCGAGCTCCAACTGATGAGACCTCAATATACATAAAATCTGATTGGTGGTGATCCTTTCATAATGCTTAGCAATATGCACATACAAAAGGAAGCATGTTGTGCATTATGGGATACTAAAGCAAATGATATGAAGTTAGCAGCCTCTACATACAAGTGGCAGAGTCATGATAAAACGACAAATAGATTTTGGAAAATTAATTAGAGATTGCATATAGAAATGGATTTATTAAGGAAAGGTAATGTTTGAGCAACTTGTTCACATTCTACAATAACGTTACTGTTGAATCAAAAAAGGAGAATGGACCCTATGGATACTTCTGGATTTTGCTAAGATAGAATACTGCTATTTAGATCCCCCAACAAGGATGAACTTTTCATTTTTCATTGTGTCAGTTGTTCTCTCTCTCTCTCTCTCTCTCTCTCTCTCTAAAGCATCAAAAACCTCCACTTCTACCTTAGAACCTTCTGTGACCATAGGCAGAAATAATCTCATTATCCAGTTCCCCATTCTTCTATTTGCCCACATCAGTCTACTTGATATTAATTGCCATTCAAGAAGATTAGCCTTCGAATTTATTGTTGAATACTATGGCTACTCATCTTTGTTGCAAAGTAAATGACAATAAATGAGAAATTAGTATTATTAATATAAATTGCAATATATATTTATTCAACATCTTATAATTAATATAAGATGTTGCATAAATCTGATAATATGGGATTGGATTATAAAATATTGGCATGGATAAGAGAATGGCTGACTGACATATCAAAAAGTAGTATATGGGGGGGATGTGAGTCTGCAAGATTTAATACATCCAGTGGTGTGCCACAAGGATCAGTTATTGGTCCATTGTTATTCAATCATTAATGATATTGAGAAGGATTTGACATGCAGCATATAGCTATTTGCTGATGATGCAAAGATAGGTGAGTAATCACGAACGTAGCTGATATGCAGTACTTGCAGAACGATTTCAATAGGCTGGAATTGTGGGTATATAAAAGTAACTACCAGTTCAATGTTAGTAAACATAAGTTATACAACTTTGGTATGATGCCATATTATATTGGTGAGATTATGTAGGAAGTAATCAAGCTATGGATCTTGGCGTTTTAATAGATAGGAAGTTGAAATACATTATATCAAGGGACATATAGCAAGGATTGCAAATACAACTCAAAGGATAATTGCAATGAGGAAACAAACTGAATGTCAAGTTAAGGAAGTTATTTTTCCTCTTTACAAGGCCTTGATAAAATCTCACTTGAACTATTGTGAGGTCTTGTCTCCATGGTGATTCAGATACAGTGGAGAAAGTGCAAAGGAGAGTACTAAAAATGATATCATGATTGTGGAATACCGATTATGAAGATAGAGAGAGAATTTGTAGAACTGCAGACATTAGCAAACAGGAAAAAGAGGGATGATATGATCGAGACTTACAAACTTCTGAAAGGGTCATACAGAATTTCAGTAGATGATTTTCATTTAATGGAGGGTGGGGAAAAAAAGCAAGGAGTAAATATTTTTCTCATAGAATGGTCTGTGATTAGAATGAACTGTCACTGGATATGGTGTGTGCAAGTAGTGTGAATGAATACAAGAACAGGAATGACAGCAGGTGTGGGTAATATATGGCCTCTGTCAATGAGTCCTTGACTCCCTGGAGGTTTATATTAATAATTTCTCATCTATTGTCATTTACTTTGCAACAAAGCCATAGTATTCAACACTAAATTCAAGGCTAATCTTCATGAATGGCAGGCAATATCAAGTAGAGTGATGTGGGCAAATATAAGAATGGGGAACTGGATAATGAGATTACTTCTGCCCATGGTCACAGAAGGTTCTACTAAGCAGAAGTGGAGGAATTTTTTGATGCTTTAGAGAGAGAGCAACTGACACAATGAAAAATTGGTCCTTGTTGGGAATCTAAACAGCAGAGTAAGAAATGATTGTCAGACATACAAAAATATATATGGAAAATTTGAAGAAAAGAACAAAGCTAATAATAATGGCAAATATCTGTTGGATTTCTGCTCAGGACATGGACTGGTTATTACTAACACAATGTTCCAACATAAAAATGTGCACAAATTCACATGGAGAGAAGAGACAAGGAATAAGAAAGTCTCATTGACTACGTTATTGTTGATAGTGATGTTTTCTCCCTGGTGCAGAACACCAGAGTATATTTCAAATTACTCCAATTATTCCAATTTCAAATCCTCTGTTATACAGACGATTTGAAATTGGAAGTGATCACCATTTAGTCTTGAGCAGGATAATATTGAAAAGAAGAACATGTAAGAAAGTTTTAAAGTGAATAAAAGTTGAGCAGCTCTAAGATGTGTTCTGTAGACTAAAATACACAAACATTATTCAAGAAAAAATTTTTGAAAATGGAAGAAAGAGTACTGTAAAACGAATGAGTGATGATAAAGGTGATATAAAAACTGTAGAAAAAGATATCCTTAATGTATGGAGTAATTACTTTAAAAAATTGCTAATTTAAACAATTAGTGACAGCACAGTCATAGAAAACACTGACCAGGCATGCAATCAGAAATACATATCCATACTTAAAGTAGAAAAAGCCATCAAAAGCTCCAAATGTGGAAAGGCAGCTGGAATAGATGATATTCGAACAGAAATGCTTAAATATTGAGGTATGAAAGTATTACAGTGGCTACACTGCATAGTTCAGAAGGCTGGACAGAAGGACAAAAAGGAAAATAAAACAGAGTGTGACAATTACAGGGGTATTTCTCTACTGAGTGTTCCTGGTAAGATTTATGCAAGAATACCTGAAACAGATGAGAAGGATTGTAGGAGAGCTTGGTGAAGAACAAGCTGGATTCAGGCCAAATAAAGGCTGTCAGGATCAGATTTTCACTTAACGACAAATAGTTCTGTATTAAGATCTGTATTAAGTTTTGTAAATCTGGAAAACGCATATGACAAGGTGCCAAGAGAGAACCTATTCAAAATGCTACAGTTGTATGGTGTTAGTGGGGCATTACATCAAGCAATGCTTAGTCTTTATTTGAGTTGTAAGTCAGCAGTTAGAATTGAAGGAAGTATAGGAAGATGGTTTAATGTTAAATCTAGTGTCAGACAATGATGTACATTATCCCCTCTATTATTCATTACCTATATGGATCATGTTATGAAGGAAAGTGGTATTAAACCTGATATCAAAGTTGGAGATGTTAATCTCAGCTCTTTGCTTTATGTTGATGATGTTATACTACTAAATAAATCCACTACAAGTCTGCAAGATTACCTGACTAAAGTGAACAACTGTTGTAATAGACATGGTATGAAGCTCAGCATTAAAAAGACAAAGACTATGAAAATAGGCAGAAACATTGAAAATATCAACTGCATTGTGAATGGAGAATGTGAACCTATAGAACAAGTAAAACATTTCAGCTACTTAGGCATGACTTTTAGTGAAGATGGTAAATTGAATATAAAAATAGACAACAGAATCAACAAAGCTGGTATTGTAGGAAGTCAACTGAATAAATTTATATGGAATAAGAGAGAAATTAGTCAAAACACTAGTATACAAGATAGTGTTCAAACCAATTTTAACTTATGGATGTGAGAGTTAGGTTAAAAATAAAACATGTGACGAAAGACTAGCGACTGCAGATTTGAGAGTCTTGAGAAAGATTAGGGGCATGAATAGATGGCATCAATGGCAATATTATATTAAAAACAAGGATATTCGGACAGAACTTTCCATTGTTAGCACCAGGAATGTGTTAGCAGAGCTAATCTCAGGTGGTATGGTCACTTAAACAGAATGGAAAAGGAAAGATTAGCAAAACAAGTGTTCTCTGCCAGGTTGGCAGGAAAAAGACCCAGAGGAAGACCAAGATGTAGGTGGATTGATATTGTAAAAAGTGCCTTAGAAGATAGAAATATAAGATCTGCAAGATTCCCTGAATAAATTCAATAACTGTTGTAATAGATTTGGTATGAAGGTCAGCAATAACATGACAAAGACAATGAAAATAGGCAGAAGCATTGAAAATATCAACTGCATTGTGAATGAAGAACCTATAGAATAAGTAAAAGATTTCAGCTACTTAATCACAACCTTTAGTGAAGATGGTAAATTGAATATGGAAGTAGACAACAGAATCAACAAAGCTGGTATGGCAGGAAGTCAAATGAATAAATTTCTATGGAATAAGAAAGAAATTTGTCAAAACATTAAATTAGCTGTATACAAGACAGTGTTCAAACCAATTTTAACTTATGGATCTGAGATATGGGTTAGAAATAAAATGCTTCACCGAAGACTAGAGACCGCAGATATGACAGTCCTGAGAAAATTAGGGATGTGAATAGAAGGCATCAGTGGCAATATCATATTAAAAATGAGGATATTAGGAAAGAACTTGACATTGTTAGCATCCAGGAATGTGTTAGTAGAGCTAATCTCAGGTAATATGGTCACTTCAACAGAATGAGAGAGGGAAAGATTAGCAAAACAAGTGTTTTCTGCCAGGTTGGCAGACAAAAGACCAAGATATAGGTGAATTGATACAGTAAAAATTGCCTTAGAAGAAAGAAATATGAGATCTGATAATGTTGGCGCCTTTAACAGATTGATTTGGAGGAAAATTGTAGATAGGAAGTTAACAATGATGTAAATTTTTCAGATAGTACTACAATATTCTGTACACCCCTCCCCCCACAAAGGTAGGTACATGTCCAGAATTTGATGATGATAAATTACACAATTCAGAGTCTACACAAAAATATAATTCATAAATGTCCTTCACCCTTTAACATACCAATTAAAAATCAGAAAGCAGTTGTTTTTCTGCCAATTTTTTGGGCGAGGGCGATTTGCTGGATCAAATTCGTCATTATTTGAAAAATATTGATGAATTTGTGCAAATGCAAACGAAATAGCTGATACATGCCGTTGGCAACTTTTCTCGGCTGAAAGGAAATAGGCACAAGATTGTCTAGCATCTATATTCGGTTGTATTTATATGTGAAACCAAAATTAAAAATCAATTTTGGTGCAATAAACAAATGACGTGTCACAGACATCTTTGTATGTTAAGGGGTTAAATAAATTAATTCTTTGTAAAAAATAAACATGTCTTATAATTTGTCCAAGTCTGATAACATCTGCCTGACCATATATGGCTCGGTTATACATAAACTCCTCCGGTTCTATGCTGACTAGACTGCTAATGCTTAATTTCAGGCTTAGTCTTGTGCAATCTGTTTATCAGTGCTTCTTGCCATGATGACTGCCATTGGATAATTAGCTTTGATCTTATAAGCTGTCTGAAATCTGTATATGTAAATAGTATAAGCTAATCTAGCTCCTGGCACCTGCAATCTCATTTCCTTTAATTCCAATGCAGCTAGGAATCCAGTGCAACCAAACATCCAAATTAAGGGTCTCCATTTTGTACAACAGTTGTAAAGCCTCACAAAGCACTGGATGCAAATTACACACAGGATACAAGATGGCCTGTAAAGAACTCAATGAATATGTGTAAATTAAATTACAACTTTTGGTAGCGTTTTTTTTAATATATATATATATACTAGTGCCAGCTGAATGCCATGCAACTGCTGTATAACTGGAATCTAGTGGGATAAAGTCAGAAAACAGCAGCAAAACAAACAGAACATCTTAAGCTATAATCATATATTGACAAGAAATCAGAGCATGCTGCTCTATGTGAATTAAACAATTGCAGGTAGACAGATGATGGAAAATGAGACTTCTGGAGTTGGACAAAGTGAGAGGTTACAGGATGGAGTGCAAACCCTGCCATGGAGGAATGCTGTTATGTTTGGTGCAATTAATGTTATCAACATTAATGTTCCAACATCTTCCATGAGCTCTTTAACATGCATACAAAGGGTATAAATTGCAGTCTGCCGTGATATTGACTTCCCAACACAGAGAAAAGATACTAGTCCATGTAGGATGCCCTGGAAGAGACGTTAAACTTAGGGCACAGTTAAGACACAATTGTTTTTATCTAAGCGATAGAGCAGGTTCATTTGCTTCAACATAAAACTTAGAATGGCAATGTGCAAAAAGCACCAGTAGCTATTTGTATACCCTGATGATGGATAGGTGCTATCCATAGAAGCATGCTCTCTCTCTTCTAGAACTGAAAACTGGCACCCATAATCAACCACTGACCATATACAGACAGACAAAGGGGAGCAAGGAACATTGATAGCACCCCATTCTGTAGAAGAGAGTGCAAGGGAGATTGAATGCATTTTTTTTTCTTTTGAATTTGTCCTTAAGTTGACAAATGTGTAAAGAATGTAAGCTTTCTATCAACGATGAATGCCAATAAACTTGGCTCTGGTGCTAATGGAATAATACTTTGTCCCATTCTGAAATCAGGATCTAAATGAAGGATATGTTTTTGGCAGAAGTGTACACAGACAGTTTTTTTTTCTGCTGAAAATCTGAATCCATTACTAAGACCCCCATGAAGAGACATAATTAATTGCTTGTTGAAGTTGTCTTTCAGTTACTCTCATATTGCAGGAGCGATAGTAAATTGTGAAATGTCAACATAAAGAGCATTGCCTACTGTAGGAGGAAGCTGTTCAGTGTTTGAATTAACTTTGATAGCAAAGCATGTCACACTTAAGACAGAGCTTTGAAGAACACTCTCCTCTTGATGATATGGCCAAGATAACGTGCATCCTACTCAGACTTCGAAGACTCAGCTGGACAAAGTTTTTAATAAGTTTTTAATCTTAATCTGATTCTAATTTTAATCTGCGGTGTTCCCTCAGACAAGATTGAAGAGGTCTTTTAATATGCCCTATCTTCATGTTATGTCATAAGCTTTTTCCAATGTCAAATAAGACTGAAACCACATGTTCTCATTTCAGGAAAGCATCTCATATTTCTAAACAGAACAAATGGTCCAATGTTTATTGGGTGCCTATGAAAGCCAGACTGTGTTGGAAAGAAGTATGCTGCTTTCTAAATACCAGAGGAGCCTTGTATTTACTCTATTTTTCCAACAGATGGTCAGAGCAACAGATTGATGATTGCTTGTGTTGGATACTTTTGAGGTTTTGGGATAGCGATGGCAACTGACTTATGCCAAGAATCCAGAAACAATCCCTCTGTAAGTATTCTGTTGTATAGTAAGGGAAGGGGGATCCATGGAAGATATTTTATCATCTCATCAAAAGCATCATCAGAGCCTACTCCATAGCCATGACCCAGTAAAAAGGAGCGCCTTTTAGTTTCCTTTTTAATGAAAGTCGAATTGTATGACTCTAGTGCATTGGTAGAAAAATTTAGCTGCTGTTTCTCTTGTTGCTCTTTCAATATTAAAAATTCAGGAGGTAACTGTTGCTGAGATTCTAGCAAAATTATCTCTCAAAATGTCTGCAACTGCTTCAGCAACAATGCATCCATTATGTTCAGAAGGTAGACAAACAGTGCATTTTACATTTACCTTTCATTTTCTGAATTTAATCCCATACAACTTTTTTTACGCTGATTGTTTGATTAATTGATTATGTAAATTGAATCCAAGAGTGTGTGACTGACATCTCACATAACATGCTTTGGCCTTGAGCACATTTAACGGATATTAGATCTGATGTGGTGGGATATCTATGAAATATATCCCATGCTATGTATAGATCTTTTTTTGGCTGCTTGACACTCTAGATTCCACTATTTGGATTTTATTTCAATCTGAATCTAACAGTATTGCTTTCCCTTCTAAAGATACAAACCAAATACTAGAGTGACCATATGACTGATGGAGATTCAATAAACTAACAAAAATTATAAAATAAAATAAAAGTAGATTTGAAAAATAACAATGGAATTAAATAAAAAACCAGGGAGGGAGTGTTACTGCTTATCACTTATTCAGACTGTGACTACAAAATTTTTTGCTATAGACAGACTGTTATTCCGATTTATGAGGGCATCCTGAGAAGTTGTGATAATCACCATGAAGGAATTGAGGTAAAACCATGCTTACACATTATTCTACATATTTCCCATGAAGTTATACACTTGTTACAATGCTGCTGCATCATTTGTAATCCTCTGAGAAAAAAGTCTTTCCCTTGTTACATAAACCCGTCATTTTTGTTCTAGGTGTTTATCAGAACTTTTCAGTCCACCCCCATGAGTGTGGGCAGTGTACAAGCACTTCTGTACTCTCTCTCTGAACATTTTCTCAAGCCTAAAATGACATCAATGTAACAAGCAGTACTGAACTAGATGATGTTGTATCGGAGTCCAATCCATGATGAGTCAGGCTAGATCTTTCATGTTTATTATGGATGATGTTAAGATTGGCATACCTGCAGTCATTTTTCAACAGAACCCTATTTGTCCAAAATAAGAATGAAAGAAAGAGGAAGGGCATGTTTATCTCTGATGGAGAACAACCAGAAACTGCTTATTAACTGGAAGAAATAGAGGAACCAAATTTCCACAATGTATGGAATTGGGACTAGCCATACAGGGTTCCTAGGGACTGGCATGCAAGTGCCAAACTGAAGCCTTTTGGATCTTTATTTTTAGTAAATACTTTACGCACTGACCGAGAGTTCGCTTACGATAAATACACCTCTCCGTAATTCAAGTTCCTCAGTATTACAAGAGAGTGTTTGCTCTCTTAAGGTTTCTGCCTGGTCTCTGAGAATGAACCAATAAGTAAGAAACAGCTGTCAGATCAGTGAAACCTCATCAAAATGGACCAATAAGATACGAATATACAGATGCTAGTGGCCATGCTCCCTATTAGGTACGGTTAGGAGAACTTTCAAATATTGGTGAGTGTGTGGACAGACTTATGTGTTCGTCGTACATGTTCTTTATTTTTTAACGGTATATATTAGAACTAGAACACAGAAAAATAAGTAAATAATTAATTTATTAACTTATTGCTGATATTTCACTGGTGTTATAACCAGCATCTTCAGAGCACAAAAACACAGTTTGTCAAAATACATGACACTATAACAACATGGTGTAATCAACGGACTAGTTAAACAAAATTGTAGCAGCAACACAGACTAGATTCTGATTTTGGCGCCCTCTATCTGAAAAAAAAAAAAAATGCAGCTATCACATAAGACTGGAGTCCTAAACAGAGAAAAAACCAGTACTAGTTTTTTCTTAAGAGTGCCAAACTGTCTCCCAGATTTTAGGCAAATTTATACAGACATATTTGTTGAGATTTGGAATGTGTTTCAGGGCTTCTGTTGCCTCTAAGAACAATCTCTCCGACTTGTAAGAGCTTCTGTGCAGTACTTTTGTGTTCTTACAGTTGATCCTGTGTGCAGGGGTATCCAGAATATGGTCTGCTAGGCCCGACTTGCAATAGTGATAATTCTTAGAGGCAACAGAAGCCCTGAAACACACTCCAAATCTCAACAAATATGGCTGTATAAATTTGCCTAAAATGTGGGAGAGTCCTCTTAAGAAAAAACTAGTACCGGTATTTTTCTCTGTTTAGGACTCTAGTCTTATGTGATAGCTGCATTTTTTTTTTTTTTTTTTTTCAGACAGAGGGCACCAAAATCAGGACTCTAGTCTTTGTGTTGCTGCTATAATTTTGTTTAACTAGTCCATTGATTACACCATGTTGTTATAGTCTAGCGTATTGTGACAAACTGTGTTTTTGTGCTCTGAAGATGCTGGTTATAACACCAGAGAAATATCAGCAATAAGTTAATAAATTAATTATTTACTTATTTTTCTGTGTTCTAATATATACCGTTAAAAAATAAACAACATGTACGACGAACACATAAGTCTATCCACACGTTTAAGGATTCTTCACGGAGACGATATCGTACACAAGACACGACAATATGGTAAGTGGAAGTTAAAATTGGCACGGCAACTGAACAGGTTAGACTTCTTAAAGAGGTGCCGAGACACCAACTTAATATCGAACTGCGTTAAAATCAAAAACAAGTTCCACTCGGCTAAAGCCAACGCATTTATAAATGAGCGAGTGTAGCGCTATTATGTGAACAGGTCAACGCCACTCGTCTGGAATTAGCAAAATCAAATTCAACCATCAACGCACTACGTGAATCACTATATAATATTCTGAATACGGAACTATGGGAGATCCTAGATAACATCACCGACACGACGGCTAAAAAAAAGAATTCAACATAGTCAAAAACCGACACCAAAATAAGTTTGAAAATCTCCAACAACAACACAGCACTATACAACGACCGCAATTACAACAAGACCTCGTCGTCGTGAATTTATCTTCGCTCACCTTAAGCAAAGAAGTCACTAGTGCTTTAAGTCGAGGGCACAATTTTGCCGTGACTCCCAAACAAGTTCCAAAAGCCGAAATAATGGCGTCCATCGAACGGGTAATATACTACCTGCCTCCAACAATAGCCAACAACATACTTTTAGATATGGCCAACATCCTAATCAAGTCTAAGCCTCCCAAAAATAATATCCCGCATAAGGAAATCATTGCTGTAAAAGAGCTACAAAATAATAGCCAGATTATCATAACAAAAGCAGACAAAGGGAATGCAACCGTGGTAATGGACACAACAGAATATGAAAACAAAATGCACACACTGTTACAAGATCAGTCAACATACAAAATTATAGATCGCAATCCTACCAACACACAAAAGAATAAGGCACGTAAATTATTGAAAAAAGTCACTTCCTGGCCCAAAGACACAGTAAACAAACTCAAGCCCTTCCATTTTAAAACACCTAGGATTTATGGAGCACCAAAAATTCACAAACAAGGAACACCCTTATGCCCAATTGTGGAGGACAGTATAAATAGTCCCACATACAAACTGACTAGACATTTAGCTAAGCTACTAGCCACCCTCACAAACAATTCTCCCTCCTTTGTCAAAAATTTAGCCCACCTAAAAAGCATCTTACCACACCATACCCTAAAAAGCTCAGCTGTAATGGTAAGCTTTGATATCACCTCACTATTCACAAATGAACCACTAATAGAAACCCTCAATCTACTGAAGTCACACTTCTCCCCTGATATATTTGAACTATTTAAATTCACAATACATGCAGGGTATTTCACATGGAAAGGGAAAATATACAAACAAAAAGATGGGACAGCCATGGGCTCCCCCCCCCCTTCCTCCCCCCAGCCAACTTTTACATAGAACACCTGGAAAAACTAGCAATCAATACAGCCACTCTCAAACCAACACTTTGGCTATGCTATGTTGACGATGTGCTTGCTATTTGGCCACATGGCCAAGAAACATTGAAAACATTCTTAGCGCATTTAAATAGCCAACATCCAAAAATCAACTTTACAATGGAACTGGAAGCTAATAACTGTCTGCCCTTCCTGGATACACTTATCACACGTCTTCCAGATGGTTCCTTATCATTTTCAGTTTTTAGAAAACCCACACATACAGGAACATATTTACACAAACAATCACACCATCACCCTTCTCAACAATATGGCATTTTAAAAACACTAATCCACAGAGCAAGAGCAATCTGTTCTAATGATAATACTCTTGCTGCTGAACTGGCTCACTTATGCCACACCTTCTTGGCCAATGGCTATAACACTCATAAGATAAACAAAATACTAAACGCTCCTAAGAAATCCCTCCCACTATCCACCACAGAGAACTACAACAAAAGAGTCACCATCCCATACATTAAAGGCACATCCGAAAAGATTTCAAGAATTCTTAATAAACATGAACTACGCACCACATTCAGACCATGGAGCAAATTAGCAACCCTTATATGCTCACCCAAGGACAGCATTCCCCCCTTTATCACATCCAGTAGTCTACGAAGTACCCTGCTCATGTAATCAAGCCTACTACGGTCAAATAGGAAGAACTGTGAACATCCGCATCAACGAACACAAAAGATACATCTGGCATTATCACTATGGCAAGTCGGGCCTAGCAGACCATATTCTGGATACCACTGCACACAGCATCAACTGGAAGAACACAAAAGTACTGCACAGAAGTTTACAAGTCAGAGAGATTGTTCTTAGAGGCAACAGAAGCCCTAAAACACACTCCAAATCTCAACAAATATGGCTGTATAAATTTGCCTAAAATCTGGGAGACAGTCATCTTAAGAAAAAACTAGTACTGGTTTTTTTCTCTGTTTAGGACTCCAGTCTTATGTGATAGCTGCATTTTTTTTTTTTTTTTTTTCCAGATAGAGGTCGCCAAAATCAGGACCCTAGTCTTTGTGTTGCTGCTACAATTTTGTGTAACTAGTCCGTTGATTACACCATGTTGTTATAGTGTCATGTATTGTGACAAACTGTGTTTTTGTGCTCTGAAGATGCTGGTTATAACACCAGCGAAATATCAGCAATAAGTTAATAAATTAATTATTTACTTATTTTTCTGTGTTCTAATATATACCGTTAAAAAATAAACAACAAACTGGTGAGTGTATTCTCATAAGCTCTCTGGTCAAATTCCACACGAAAGTGTTATAGTTTCTGTATTCGGCTATGAAATAATGCTGGATTTAATCTTTAGAGGTACCTGTGGCATAATTAGAATTAATAACTTAACACGTATAAAACCAACAGTAATAACTTTAATGAATTAAAAGGTCCAAATATTTCGAAATGGGTATAACAGTACATCATCAGTGTAGAACAAACAGTTAAAGGAATGGAATACAAGGTACAGAACAGTCGGTGGATTACCAATGAAAATTGTTGCTGTGTGCCAGAAAATTAATATTAATAAATAATTCTTAAAAACTATTTCCTTGATCGTTGCATAAGATAAGAATCTCCCAAACTTTTGGGAGAGAGAGACAGTCATTTTGATTCAAATTCAGCCGATGTAAAAAGGCTTGGGAACTTTCTTCGAAAAGGCATTCATATTTAAACTTGCATCTGTGGAGAAGACAAGCTTTATCCCACTGGATATTATGTTTAGTGTCAATGGCTATGTTATACTAGACCAGACTTATGAGGTTTCATGTATTCAATATAATACTGATGTTCCTTCATTCTTTTTTCCACAGAACGTGTTTGTCCAAAGTATGATAAATTACATTCACACAGTATCTGGTAAACACAGGCTAATGAAAGAGGTGCCAATTTGTCTTTTGTAGATGGCAATGAAATAGGAAAATATGTGGGAATAAGATGATACTTTTTCAAAATTCTTCCAAAAGTTTCTGAGATGCATGAAATATAAGGGATTGGAACTCTGCGGTCTGTTGAAGAATCCTGGGGTGTTGGAACATAGGAGTCAATTATCTGTTGGATTCGATTAAGGTTGTAACCATTAGATTCTGTTAACTTTTTTATAGTGAAAAGTTCTTGTTGTAAGCTTAAGGGGAAGACGCACACCTTATGTGCTCTATTAATTAAAGATTTGATAACACTGATTTTTTGAGAGGTGTGATGAGCAGACTTTTGATGAATGTATCTGCAGTAAAGGTAGGTTTTTGATAGACACTTGTTGACAAAATACCAGAGAATGTCCAAGAATGGTAGACTACCAGCCTTTACTTTATCCATGGTGAATTGAATGCGTGGGTGAAGGCTATTTATCTGTTGTAGGAATGTGGTAAGTTCCTCTTCAGCATGTGGCCAAATAGCAAGGACATCATCGACATTACCAAACCAAAGAGAGGGTTAGCGATGAATGGATGAGAACAAAGTGTCTTCCACATGTTTCAAAAAATAGTTTGCCAAAGGTGGAGACAGAGGGCTACCTATGGCAGTACCTTCAACTTGTTTGTAGATCTTATTTTTCCAGCTGAAATATCCTGAATGTATAACAAATTTAAAAATCTTTGCAATATCTGGAGGGTAATCATCATATAGTAAGTTGATAGTGTCAGCTAATGGAATATTGGTAAAAAGGGAAACAATATCAATCTGACTAACAAGCCACTCTTTGATTTGAACATCCTTGATTTGTTCAAGAAAATGTGTAGAATTTTTGATGAATGATCTAAAATGTCCAGTAAGGGCAGTTAATGAATGTGACAAAAATTTAGCAATTCGCTATGTGGGAGAGTCAATACAATTCACGATGTGTCTTACTGGATAACCTTCTTTATAGATTTCTGGGAGGCCATATAAACGAGGAGTTCTTCCAAAATGAGTGTGCAGTTTATCCACGGTGTTTTGATCCCAACTGATAACTTCATCAAGCAACTAATTTAGTTGTTTAATTTGTAGAATTATAATTGATTTCTTGATAGATGGAGGTATCATGTAAAAGGCAGGTTACTTTACTCTCATAGTCAGCCTTATCCATGACAACTACAGCTTTTCCTTTATCAGCTTTTGAAATAAATATTTCACTATTTTTTCTTAATGAAGTTAGGGCATGGATTTCAGCACTCAATAAATTACATGGCGGTAATTTGCTTTCAAAAAGAGAGGCAGCAATTTCAAATCATAGTTTATTAGCATCTTCGCTAGAAAGTCCTGACAGATTACGTTCGATGTTATGCAAATAATCAAGATAAGGGATATGTTTAGGTACTACAGCAAAATCAAGGCCTTTAGGTAATGCACTTGTTTCAGCATCAGATAAAGGGCGTCCAGAAATATTAACAATCCATTTATTCGTAGGGGTGCTGTCAGAGGTAATTTTTTGCTTACGGTATAACGATTCATATTTTTGCATAAGTTTGAAGGGATGTTTTTCATAGGAACAGGCTAAAGATTGTTTAGACACTTGAAGAACAATATCCAGTAATGTTCAAATCAAAAAGTCTGACTTGTTAGTCAGTTTTGATATTGTTTCCCTTTTTACCAATATTCCATTAGCTGACACTATCAACTTACTATATGATGATTACCCTCCAGATATTGCAAAGATTTTTAAATTTGTTATACATTCAGGATATTTCAGCTGGAAAAATAAGATCTACAAACAAGTTGAAGGTACTGCCATAGGTAGCCCTCTGTCTCCACCTTTGGCAAACTATTTTTTGAAACATGTGGAAGACACTTTGTTCTCATCCATTCATCGCCAACCCTCTCTTTGGTTTGGTAATGTCGATGATGTCCTTGCTATTTAGCCACATGCTGAAGAGGAACTTACCACATTCCTACAACAGATAAATAGCCTTCACCCACGCATTCAATTCACCATGGATAAAGTAAAGGCTGGTAGTCTACCATTCTTGGACATTCTCTGGTATTTTGTCAACAAGTGTCTATCAAAAACCTACCTTTACTGCAGATACAATCATCAAAAGTCTGCTCATCACACCTCTCAAAAAATTGGTGTTATCAAATCTTTAATTAATAGAGCACATAAGGTGTGCTTCTTCCCCTTAAGCTTACAATAAGAACTTTTCACTATAAAAAAGTTAACAGAATCTAATGGTTATAACCCTAATCGAATCCAACAGATAATTGACTCCTATGTTCCAACACCTCAGGATTCTTCAACAGACTGCAGAGTTCCAATCCCTTATATTTCAGGCATCTCAGAAACTTTTGGCAGAATTTTGAAGAAGTATCATCTTATTCCCACATATTTTCCTATCAACAAAATTTCTCACTCGTTGCCATCTACAAAAGACAAATTGGCACCTCTTTCATTAGCTGGTGTTTAACAGATACCGTGTGAATGTAATTTATCATACTTTGGACAAATAGGCCGTTCTGTGGAAAAAAAAGAATGAAGGAACATCAGTATTATATCAAATACATGAAACCTCATAAGTCTGGTCTAGCACAACATAGTCATCGACACTAAACATAATATCCAATGGGATAAAGCTTGTCTTCTCCACAGATGCAAGTTTAAATACAAACGGCTTTTCAAAGAAAGTTGCGAAGCCTTTTTTACATCAGCCGAATTTGAATCAAAATGACTGTCTCTCTTGCCAAAAGTTTGGGAGATTCTTACCTTATGCAACCATCAATGAAATAGTTTTTAAGAATTATTTAATAATAATTTATTAATATTAATTTTCCGGCATGCAGCAACAATTTTCATTGGAAATCCACCAACTGTTCTGTACTTTGTATTCCATTCCTTGATGATGTACTGTTACTTTCAGTACGAAATATTTGTACCTTTAATTAAATTAAGAGGATATTAGATCCCACATCCTTTTAAAACCAAATAAGAAACTCGAAGATTGGAATCAGAGAGTTTCATGCCAAATATAGTATAAAAAATTATAAAAGTATCGGCGAATACTACCGTGAGCTAAATTTAAGTAGTCCTAGAACATAGTACAAAACACGGGCAACTCATTGCAAAGGTGGGGAAAGTTCTGATCACTAATCTTGGTATTTTCCATAATGTAAAATCACATTTCCTAGGAAATGTATGCTGTTATTACATTATGGTGGGAGGTCACTACCCAGACCGGTTTCAGCCTTTATTGAGGCTTCATCAGTGAGTAGCTAGACCAATTAATACCAATGGGTATAGCGAAAAGAACTTACATACTCTGCTATACAAGTTGTCCAAAAGGTGCACTCATTAAGTTACTTAAATATAATGAGCCAACAGGCTTCATTTTGGCGATATAAACATTAATTAAATTAAGGGGATATTAGATCCCAAATCGTTTTAAAACCGAATATAGTATAAAAAACTATAAAAGTATCGGCGAATACTACCGTGAGAATACTATATTCGGCATGAAACCGAATATTGCCGAAATGAAGCCTGTTGGCTCTTTATATTTAAGTAACTTAATGGGTGCACCTTTTGGACAACTCGTATAGCAGAGTATATAAGTTCTTTTCGCTATACCCTTTGGTATTAATTGGTCTAGCTACTCACTGGTGAAGCCTCAATAAAGGCTGAAACCGGTCTGGGTAGTGACTTCCCACCATAATGTAATAACAGCATACATTTCCTAGGAAATGTGTTTTTACATTATGGAAAATACCAAGATTAGAGATCAGAACTTTCCCCACCTTTGCAACGAGTTGCTCGTGTTTGTACTACGTTCTAGGACTACTTGCATTTAGCTCACGCTAGTATTCGCCGATACTTTTATAGTTTTTTATACTATATTTGGCATGAAACTCTCTCATTCCAATCTTTGAGTTTCTTATTCGGTTTTAAAACGATGTGGGATCTAATATCCCCTTAATTTAATTAATGTTTATATCGCCAAAATGAAGCCTGTTGGCTCTTTATATTTAAGTAATTTGTACTTTTTCATTAAAGTTATAACTGTTGGTTTTATGTGTGTTAAGTTTATTAATGCTGGATTTAATATCTACTTAATTTTTGTAATATAATGCTAATAGTGAAATTACATCTATAATTAATTATAATGCTAACAGTTTCTTTGATTATCTAAAAATTCATTAACTTTTCATGTCTAGGACCATCATTAAAAACAATGTTCCTTTCGAACTGCATTTATTATCTTACCTGTACTTAAGTTTGGTGTGACTTGGAAGGTCTCTACTGGAATACTGCTTTGATAATGCACTTAAATCTTTTTCCCCTCTTCCACCACCACCTCGGGCTGGTTCAAAGGTAGGGCGTGCTGCAGTAGTCATATTTATTTCTTATTTTCCTAGTGACAAAAAAGTAAAAAAAAAGATGTAAATATTTTAAAAAATTACGAAACATTTAGTTCTCAGGATTGGTGAAACTTATTCTACAAATAATTTGTCAGGTCAAAAAATAAATAAAGCATACTTTTTGTTTTTTCGCATTACCTACAACTAACATTAACATCAACCTCCTATCAGCCAGCCTTTCATTACAACAGGGGCTTAGTTCCGACCATCAACTTGTTACAATTATGACCACTAGTGTTTGATTTCCAGTTATTAAACAAAGTAATCATACAAACATATTTAACATTTGTTATTTCATTGATTTAAATGGTTTGTAAAAGAATATCATATTATAATTAAAAACAAGTGAGAATGGAAAAACCTGCTGAAGGTGAGCTATTACTGGCATTTAGCATAGTTTGAATGACCACCAATCACTTTTTTTTTCTTCTTTAAATGTTAATCCCACCATATCAGATTATAAACCTAGAGACCAAACATACAACTTTTTCAAGTGAGTAAAGATATTTAATAAGTAGAGAGGTAGTTTCAACAGACAATGATATTATCTATTACCTAAAGACATCTCTCAGGGGCTCACATTAGTGAGTATGGGCATGGCAAACCCTAGATACCCGAGCTAGACCTGATCTTACTTCATACAATATACACTTGGTATATCATATCTGGAGACTGGTCTTCTACTCTTTTTTCCTCTACTCTCACTTATTTTTTACTCCTTCTCCCCAGTGATATTAGAGCAATTCGAGGGTGAAGGGATGACTCTTCTTTCCTCTCAAACTATAGTTTCCACTATCTACTAAAAAAAAAAAAAAAAGGCAAGCCTAGTTGTCTTAAGGTGGCAGCCCCACCACTAGGATACCTATCATTATGCTAGTCACTTGACATAAGGAAACACGTTACTTTCAAGTCTCAACGAATCCAAACCAGACAAAAAACATGGGAAACGATCGCAAACTGAAAAAGGTTAAGAAACTTTGGAAAAAGAAAAATGTGATGAAATATGTTAAATGGAACATTAGAAGCATAGCACATAAAGAAGAAGAATTAGATAAAATTTTAAATGACAAAAATATAGAAATTGCACTTCTTGCAGAAACAAAAAATGAAATTTAAAGGAACAAAAAAAAAAAAAAAAAACCAGCTAATTACAATATCATATATAGTGGAGTCAGAGCCGGCACCTAGTCTTTTTCTTGTGTGTGCGATTAATGTTCGGCACCTTTCCAAAAAAGTTTTTTTTGAATAAAGTGTGAATAAAACGAACAGGAAATGAAAATCAAATGAAAACCGCTTTACAGTATAATGTTACCTATGGATTAGTCCTGTTTATACAAATTTTTTTTACACAAAACTCAACAATTAATCATAAGTTAATTTATGATACATCAAAAAATAAAGAAGAACTATTTTAGGTATTTTTTGTAAATTTTAATCAAAAATTACAGTGATATAATCGGGTCCAGGATACAATTTCAGAATTTATTTGTTCGTTTCCGGGAAGATCTGAAGGAGCCCGAATGGAAGACAACGTACATTCATAATTATATGTACCATTCTGTACCATTCGTTGTTCGTTTAAACTCCCATATTTTTTGACATCTTTTAGGTGCCTTTTCTTCTGCAGCGCTTGTGTATATTGCACACTTCGCACATGCTACTAGCAGGTCCTGAGTGGAGTGGACAAACAAATACCTGCAAAAGCTGGTGTAATGATTTGGATCCATAAATCAATTAAGGCAAAAATAACTCATTATAATTATATATACTGGAATGAAAGAATATTAGAAGTGCGATTAAAACTAAATAAAGAAAAATTTAACAGTTGTTGGAGTGTCCCTGAAGAAGGAAAAGAAGAAAATTATTACTTTTACAAAGAATTACAAGGAATATATGAAAAATTAAATAAAAACAGACCATATAATTATAGCCGGAGATCTTAATGCCAGAATAGGAATGAAAAACATTAGCAATAATATACAAAAATTTGGAGAACCAACAGTAAACAAAAATGGAAAACGATTCATTGATTACAATATATAATTAAAAATAATGAATACATTTCACAAACATAAAAATATACATAAATATACATGGTGTGCAAGAGGACAAAAATCAATAATAGAAAACCAAACTGGCTACAAAAAATAAACAAACTACAGAAACAAAATCTAATTACAAAGTAAAACTACTAAATGATTCAAGTATAAGAAATTTATACCAACAGAGGATTAATAACTACTTAGAAAATACAAGAAAATGAAGACATTGAGAAAGAATGGAATAATATAAAAGAAATTATTGCATCAGCAGCTTATGAAAGTCTAGGAACACACAAAAAATATCATATATATCATACTGCAAAAGCTGGAAATTTTGAAAAAAATATACATATCATACTGCAAAAACTGGAAATTTTGAAAAAAATATCATACTGCAAAAACTGGAAATTTTGAAAAAAATATCATACATATCATACTGCAAAAGCTGGAAATCCTGATGGTGCTCCCTTCAGGGAGCACCATCAGGGCTTTTGATAGAAACGGTAGCTTCCTGCTTTGTCCTCATTTACTGTATGTAGTGCCTGCGTGCATGTCTTTATTGTAAGTTCTTTTGAAAATTGCAACATGACGTTGCCAAAATACTGGAAATATATATTAAAGTGTAATTTAATTTTTATTTTATTGCACACTGTGAATTCCTTAAGTCAATTAATAATTATGTATAACCAACGTATAAGCCTTTCTATGAGAAAAAATATCATAAAAATAAAAAATTACATATATGGGACAATGCAATAAAACAATAATTGAAAATAAAAAGCTGGCTTTTAAAAGATGCTTAAGTAGCAAAAAACAAGAAGATATGAAAGTGAATATAAAAAAAGAGAAAACAGAAAGAGACGCAGAGAAAGCTAGGAAAAAGTTCTTTAATATATCTAGAAAATGACATATACAAATTAAGACCCAATGCGTACAAAATACTAAAACACATGAATGCAGATAAAAAAGAAATTGCAAATATAAATTGTGAAATAGATGTAAAAGAATTCTTGGATTACTTTACACATCTATGAACGAATAATACTGGCATCAAAAATAATTATACTAGAAACTTACAAAATACTTTAAATGATATGATAACAATGAAAGAATTAAAGGAAAACCTAAATAAAATAAAAAATGGCAAATCAGCAGAAGAAGATGGGATAAACTCCGAACTGTATAAATTTGCAAAATTTCAAAAATTTTTCAAAGATTATTAAATTTTTTAAATAAAATATATACAAATACCAATAGAATGGAATACAAGTATAGTAATACCTAGATTTAAAAAAGGGGATAAAAACAAAACCTGCTAACTACAGAGGTATTAGTTTATTGAATACATGCTACAAAATATATAGTAGAATATTAAATGAAAAACTAAAAATTTAGTGAAAAAATATTATTAGAATGTCAAAATGGATTTAGAAAAGGACGCTCTACAATGGATGCAGCTTTCTGTTGAAAATCACTTATAGAAAAAAGAAGAGAGTTTAATTTAGAAATTCATCTTTTGTTCATAGATTACGAAAAAGCATTTGACAAAGTAAAAAGATATATACTGTTTGATATATTACAAGGAGTAAATATATCTAATATTTTACTACATGCAATATTGAATATATATAAAGATAATGAAATAAAAATAAATGAAAAGGTGTATGAAAAACAATCTATAAACCAAGGAGTAAGACAGGGATGTCCTCTGTCCCCAACACTTTCAAGGAGTTCCACAGATGATCTGGAAGACATGCATCGCCAAATTAGTGAAATGAGTACAGGTCCAGTGATTATTATGGGGGAATTCAACTAGGAAGATATAGACTAGAAAGAAGAAAGATCACATATAAGGAAGGAAATAGAATTTATACACCTGCTAAGAGATAATTACTTAAGGTAGCATGTGATGAAGGGGACTAGGGGTGGGAGAGTATTGGACCTGGTTGGTCATAGGATCAAAAGAGATATGAGGGTTGTTTGAAAAGTTTCGTAAATTTCCAATAGATGGCGACATAATTCATTCATTCATACCAGTGTCGGCATGCATCATCTTTCTCATGAACCCTGACAAAATTTTAGTCACGTGCGGCATGTAGTTCTCGTTTGGTAAACATCTAAAATGACCGTGTTTACATTTTTCATAAAAATTGAGAAAAACGAGTTTTGTGCAGTCATAAAACACTTTTATTTGAAGAAGCTGACTGCCATGCAGATCAAAGCCAAGTTAGATGCAGTTCATGGTGGCTCTGCACCAACATTAAAAACTATTTATTTTGGGATAAATGAGTTTAAATGTCGTCGTAAGTCCATCGAAGATGAAGCGCTCTCCAAATGCCTGACTGGGATCAGTACAAAAGAAAGATTGAAAAATTCCATATCATTATGGAAGACCATCGAGTGAAAGTGCACGAGATTGCTGAGATTGTAGGCATCTCAACTGAATGGGTGTATAATATCCTGCAAGAAAAATTGCACATGAAAAAGCTGTGTGAACGATGGCTGCCATGATTGTTGACTGTCAATCAAAAATGCATGTGAAAAGACATTTCAATGCAGTGTTTTGGCAACGTTTAATCACAATTCGCAGGTTTTTTGTGTTGATTAATGACTGTAGATGAAACTTGGATCCACCACCACTACACACTAAGTCCAAGCAGCAGTTAAAACAGTGGACAATGCCCGCTGAAAGAGCACTGAAAAAAAGCAAAGACCATTTTTGTCAGCTGGGAAGGTGATGACCACTGTTTTTTTGGGATTCCCAAGGAATTTTCATGATAGACTATTTGGAAAAGGGTAAGACAATAACAGGAGTCTATTATGCATCATTGTTGGTATGTTTAAAAGAACTGAAGAAAAAACGGCCAAGATTAGCACACAAAAAAGTGCTCTTTCATCAAGACAATGCACCATCCCACACATCGGCCGTCGCAATGGCAAACTTAATCGAGGATTAATTGAGGTTCAAATTGGTTCCATATTCACCAGACTTGGCCCCGAGTGACTTCTTGTTGTTCCAAAACTTAAAAATTTGGCTCAGTGGGAAAAAATTTTCTTCGAACAAGAATGTCATCAAGGCTGTCAATGACTATTTTGCACAATTTGACAAATCTTACTTTTTAGATGAGATGAAAAAATTGGAAACTTGCTGGATCAAATGTGTAGACCTCGATGGAGACTATGTTGAGAAATAAAGGTGATTTTTTCCAAAAAAAATGTGTTTAACTTATTTTTTTACCAAACTTTTCAAACAACCCTTGTATCCATAACTATGGTGATAAAATTGTCTCTAATTTGTGAAAGTCATTATGCAGTCTTGACTTGGGAGATTGTAAAACATGAGGCACATTCCATCAAGAAGCGTATTTGTGGGACTACAGGCAGGTGATTATGAAATGCTCAGGAAAAAGCTTAAATCTGTACCATGGCATGAAACTCTGAATGGTAAGGATATGAATAGTGCATGGAATTTTGTTAAGGGTCATCTAGAGCAGTGCTTCCCAAACTTATGCATGTAAAGGTCCCCTTGGAGAAATTTAAATCTTTCACGGCCCCCATTGAAAAAGAAAAAAATCGTAATACAGACATATATTATTATAATATCTATCATTTATATTCATTACAAAACATACACAGCAAATATTACATTTTTAGCATCATACATACACATTTGACATGCACACTTAGTCATAAAATATTTCAAATTTGTTTTCATTATTTCACGGGCCCCCAAGGGGGAGGTGGCCCACAGTTGGGAAGCGCTGATTTAGAGGAAGCAGTATTAAATTGTATACCTAGGGTAAGGAGTTAGAATGGATTAGTAATATCATTAAGCATGAGATGCAGAAGATGAAAATGCTGTGGAGGGTATATATATAAAGAGAAATGTGACCCAACTCATGAACAGCACAAGGCTCAGGCAAGAAAGGTGACCAGCCTGGCAAAATCAGATTATAAGAAAAATCTAGCTGAGCCGACCTAAGGAGATTCCAAAGAGTTCTTTCATTATGTAGCAAGCAAGAGGAAGAATCACTATAGAAGATTAACCTTAATGAGTGAGCGATGATGGTCATGAAGAGAATTTGCAATGGTATATTATCCTAGTGTGGTTACTGCTTTAATCTAGGTGACAGACACTAATGTGGGAAAAGAGGTGGATGAATTGGAGGTTCTTAGGATAATGCAGAATCTCAATATAAATACATCTGTGGGATTAGATGGGAAATCAGCTAGGGTTTTGCGAGAATGTGAAAGGAAACTGCCTTACACTGCTCTTAAGTCTCAGCTCTGATAGAGTTCTAAGGGAATGGAAAGGGAGCAAAATATTAGGGAAGTACAGAAAGTAAGTTCCAATGGGCTGTCAGAGAAACAAAAATATACTTACAAAAAAAATTATTGGAAATTAAAGTAGATATCTTTCACTACTTTTCTACATAATTTCTGCCATTGTTCAGGCACTTATAACGGGACACCAAGAGTTGCATACCTTCATCATAGAAGGTTGCTGCTTGTGTCAAACCACGTATTGACTGCTTCTTTGACCTTGTCATTGTCTTGAAACCGCCAGCTACCAAGGAAAGATTTCCGATGTTTGAACAGGTGAAAGTTGCTTGGCGTGAGATAAGGACTATATGGGGAATGTTCCGAGCTAAAGGTGGCGAGTTATTGTGTTACACCAGCCGTGTGTGGGCGAGCATTATCATGAATCAAAACAACGCCCATGGTAAGCATGCCATGTCATTTATTCTGGATCGCACGATGCAGTTGCTTAACGGTTTGGCAGTACATACTCAAGTTGATTGTGGAGTCTTGACCCAAGAATAAGACTTTATTGTACAATGAAAAAACCTGTGGAGAATTCATGACTAAACAAACACATGTAATAACCACAGTAATAAGTTTTAATAAGTAAATATTTCATTCTAAGTATCTTAGGACATAGTCAGTACAGTTAATTCAAACAATACTAGGAATAACATACAGTTAGGGCACATGATTACAATAGAATCCCAATATGAGTGCAGTAGCATGTTATAGAATTAAATTAAAATACATCTGGAGGAAAAAAAAAAAAATTACATTAAAATAAGTAACATATACACAATTTATTTTACACGATATGACAATTTCCCAAACTTTAGGAATAGCAAGAACGTCATTACGGTTTAGATTTGGTCTGTGAAGTAGGGCTTCAGCACTTTCTTTATATAAACGTTCATGTTTATATAAAGATCTATGTAGAAGTTTGGTCTTTTCCCAATGGTTCCTATGGTTTGGGTTTTCAGCTCCGTGTTGTGCGAGGCCAGATTTCTGCGGTTTGATAAGATGGATGTGGTCTTGATGTTCACAAACAAAATGCATTTATTAACAGATTTACCTGTCTGCCCATAGTACGACAAGTTACAGGTGCATGGAACTTCGTAAGCATCAGAGGTGAGAGTTTGTCTTTAGGAGAAGGTAACAAGTTACAGATCTGGTTGATTGGTTTGTATGTAGTAGCAAGTTTGAATTTCTTCATAATTTTTGAAAGATGTTTGGAGATGCCTTTGACATAAGGTATGGAAATCCTATGGACTTGTTCTTGTCTAGGTTGATGTGTGGGGAAGTGACTGATGATTTTTTGAGTTGTTTTAAGATTGTATCCATTTAGTATGGCTGTATTTTTGATTATTTCCAATTCTTAGTTTAGAGATTCTTCAGAGGTGCAAAATCTGTGTGCTCTGGTTACTAATGATTTAATGATGCTAAATTTTTGAGATGGATAATGAGCAGAAGAATTCTGAATTTAGCGACCTGAAAATGTCGGCTTGCGATAGACAGAAGTGGAGATGGAACCATCTTTTCTTTGGATGTGTAAATCCAGAAAGGAGATAACCCTGTGGAGATTCTTTTCTAGCGTAAATTTGATGCGAGGATGATGAAAGTTTATTTTATCTAGAAACAGGCGTAGTTCTTGTTCGGAATGACTACAGACTCTAATCTCTGATGCTACCTGGTGTGTACGAGGTTCTATGCTCCTGTAAATTGTCTTACTATGGACAGACAGGTAGATCTGTTCATAAACGCATTTCATTTATGAACATCAAGACCACATCCGTCTCATCAAACCACAGAAATCTGGCCTCGCACAACATAAAGAGTTGAAAACCCAAACCATAGCATCCATTGGGAAAATATCAAACTTCTACATAGATCTTTATATAAACATGAACGTTTATATAAAGAAAGTGCTGAAGCCCTACTGCAGCACTTTCTGAAGTGCTGAAGAACATCAAATCTAAACCGTAATGACGTCTTGCTATTCCTAAAGTATGGGAAATTGTCATATTGTGTAAAATAATTTTTATATATGTTATTTTATTTTAATCTGGTTTTTTTTTTCTCTCCAGATATATTTTAATTTAATTCTATAACACACTACTGCATGCATATTGGGATTCCATTGTAATCATGCGCCCTAACTGTATGTTATTCCTAGTATTGTTTGAATTAACTGTACTGACGATGTCCTAAGATACTTAGGATGAAATACAGTGTTGCCTCGTACTTCTAACGTCGAACATTCCAGAGTTCAAACGCTTCAGAATGAAAGAAATTTGATTCGCAGTTCGAACAGCATTTCGAAGTTAGAACTATAGTCCAGGAACTCATAGTCATATAGCATTAGGCATGCTTCTCCCCCACTAATTTCCCTCACTCACTTCTCCGTGCCTGCGCAGTGTGTGTGTCTGTCTCAGTCCGCTGTGCGTTGTCCCTTACACAGCCTAGTCATTGCACGATACATTTGTGTAGAGAATTTTTAATATTTTTTGGTATTTTTTTTATTGCCCATGGCATCCAAGAATATAGAAAGAACAAAACCTAAAAGCAAAGTTGTAGTATATCGATAATTGAGATGAAAAAAGAAATTATCATGAAACACGAAAGCGGTACGCAGTTGATGGATCTTGCAACGATGTTCAAAATGTCAAAGTCAATGATAAGTAGCATTCTTAAGAATAAGGAAGCAATAAAAGCAGCAATGTGGCTAAAGGTGTGACAACATTGACCTCCAGGAGATCACATGTTATTCAAGAGATGGAAAAGCTTATTTTAGTGTGGATATCCGGTCTGGGGTTCCCTCCCCACCCCAGAGGCAAAGCTACATGCCACCGGACGGGTCCTCAGGTTGTGCATTGGGGAATGGCCACCAGAGATGGTGGCTAACTGCGAATAGCCAATAAGCAGTCCCAGACAAGAAGCGGCAATACTAACAGGACTTAGTGGGTTAGTGGACAACTCCAGTAACTCTATAAAATGCCACAGAAGTCCAATGACGGTACTGCGTCAAGGCGAGCTTAGGCCGCCCTAAGCCTAAATCTATATGCTCCTTCTGATTCTCTCCTAAGCTCTTCAAAACAGACTAAGGGTTTGTCAGATAAGTGTCGATGTGCTGACAGTAAAAAAGAAAACACGCTTGAAATGTGATGCCAAAGAACAAAAGAAAAGACTCACGCTGGCTCGGACGTCGCCCAGTCAAAGAAGGTCTGCATCCCCAATCGAGTAATCAGGGTTGGATCGAAAAATCAGTTACTGGAAACAAAGCCAAAAAATCAAACTCAGCCCTGTAAAGGATGGAATATCAATTGGCATATGGAATGTCCGTACACTGCACAACTGGAAAATTGCAGTTGCTTCAAGAAGAAATACAGATGTGATATATTGAGTATTTCAGAAATGAGATCGACATTATCAGGAGAATCAAATGGTGGAAGAGTTCTCTGGTCAGGAAATGAAAGTAAGCATGAAGCAGGCATAGGTTTCCTGCTAAGTAACAAGGCTTATCAGGCAATGATAGGATACAAACCAGTTAGTGAAAGAATAATGGCTGCATGATTCAGTACCCAACCATTTAATATCACGACCATTCAGATATATGCACCCACTGCAGAGAGAGCAGATGAAAACATTGAGAGATTTTACAGGAATCTACAACTAGAAATTGATGAGGTGCTGAAGCAGGTTATACTCATCATTGGAGGAGACTGGAATGCAAAGATTGGCAAAAATAACACAGGATGGGAAAATTTGGATATGGAGAAAGAAATGAACGTGGCTTCTGGAATTTGCCATGGATAACATCCTGATGATTTGCAATACCAAATTCCAACAAAAAGATTGTCATAAGTGGACGTGGTGCTCCTTCGATGGCAAACACAGGAATATGATCGACCTGATATTAATAGACCAGAAATGGAGAATCTCAGTTCAACAGTGCAGATCATTCCAAGGAGCTGATATTGATTCGGACCACAGCTTAGTGATTGCGAATATAAGACTAAAGCTGAAACAGAAGTACAAAGGAAAGTTCCAAAAAGCTAGAGACATCTCAAAACTAAATGAAGACAGGCTAAGAACAGCATATCAGAACATATTGGAAACTAAGCTTAAGACCCCAAGTGAAAAACAAAATATAAATACAAGGACAGAACGACTGACTACAGTGCTAAAAAAAGCAGTAGAGGAAGTAATTCCTGAAAGAGAAAAGATCAACAAGAAATGGATAACTCAGGAAACCCTAAAATTGGTACAAGAGAAAAGAGAACTGAAACTTAAAAGAGATAATTCAGAAGCAGCAGATGAGTTATACGGTCAAAAATGCAATGAAGTACGGAAAGCAGCAAGATCTGACAAAGTCAAATGGTTGGAGGACCAGTGCAAAGACATTGAACAGTACTATGGAGAACACAAAACTAGAGAGGTCTACAAACTTATAAGAAATGTCAATAGGAAGTGGCAAACAAGATCAATAGCAGTCAAAGATGAAAATGGTAAAGAATTGATGGACAAGACAGAAATCATACACAGATGGACAAGATATTGCAGCAAACTATATAAAAATCAAGTAAATGATACTGCAACAGAAGTAATCAAAGAACTAAAAGCAAATCTCTCGACCAGCAGAGATCTTTGAAAATGACATCTTGGAAGAGGAGGTGAATAAGACTATAAAACATCTGAAGAACAACCCAAGTCCTGGAAATGACAACATAATAGGTGAGATGCTAAAATATGGGGGAGAATCAGTTGTAAAAGAAATACACAAGCTATGTAATGAAATATGGAGATCAGAGTATGTCCCCGAAGAGTGGAAAAAATTGGTCTTGGTTGTTCTTCATAAGAAAGGCAGTGCTTTAGAATGCACCAATTACAGAACTATTGCATTAATGAGTCATCTTGGCAAAGTGCTGATGAAAATACTAACAGAACATATGAAGGGTCATATGAAGGCACATCTTCCTGATGAGCAAGCCTGATTTTGAAAAGATCGAAGTACAGTGAAACAAATACTTGTACTAAGACTAATAGCAGAGAAAGCTCGAAGAAAGAACAAAAAGATATACTACTGTTTTTTGGACTTCCAAAAAGCATTTGATAATATTGACCAAAATATAACATGGGCTGTCTTGGAATCCTATGGTGTGGACAATAAACTGACCCACCTGTTGAGAGATATAAACAGCCAAGCACAAGCAAAAATCAGAATAGCAGGTGAGACTGGAGACTGGTTTGCCACTAGTCAACGTACAAGACAAGGGGACCCAATATCACCAATCATCTTCATCACACATCTGGGAAGAACACCAGATAAGATTAAAATTAGAAGGTGGAGGCATATCAATAAATGGCATGAGAATAAACTACCTCTCCTTTGCAGATGACATCATCCTGATTGAAGACGACACAGCAAGGCTGAAACAGACATTGCAAACACTATACACAGAAGGAAAAAGATATGGACTAAATGTCAACTTTGAAAAAACTAAAACAATGATATTCAGACAACAGGAGTTACCAAACAGAGTTACAATAGACAGAGTTCAACTGGAAAATGTGGAACACTTCACATATCTTGGATGCCACATGACATGACTTGGACCCCCAAAAAGAGAGAAAAATTAGAATAGCCAGAGCAACAACTATTTTAAAAGTCATGGACAAAATATGGAAGAGCCAAGCTATAAAGATGCAACCCAAACTGCACATTGTAAAAACCTGTATCTTCAGCAGCATGCTCTATGGATGTGAGGCCTGAGTACTCCTGAGAGAATCTGAAAGGAGGATATTGGCATTTGAGAGGAAGCTGGATACAGAAAGTGAACAATGAGGAAATCTACAGACGAATATAAACAAAAGAAAACATGATCCAGAAAATAATCAAAAGGAAACTACATCTATTTGGCCGTATATGTAGAATGAATGATGGGAGAAAATTAAAAACGTTGCTGTTTGGAATGATTGAAGGAAAGAACAAAAGAGGAAGACCAAACAGAGAATGGCGCGCTGACATCGTCAAATGGTGCGGAAACTCTATACACAAACTGAGTCATCTTGCACAAAATAGAATGCAATGGAAGAATCATATCAAGATGGCATCAGACACCTACGGGCATTGGACCCATGGTTGTTGATGATGATGATGAGTGTGGATAAACGAGAAGCTATAATGTGGTGACGTTATTACTAAGAGAATTATTTGTGAGCCAAACATCTGCATAGTGAACTTAAGAAACGCACACCTAAGACCAACTGAAAATGGGGAGTTTAAAGGAAGTAGAGGCTGGTTCAATAAATTCAAAAAACAAACTGGGATCCATAGTGTTATCATGAACGGAGAGTCTGCGAGTGCTGATGTAGAAGTGGACAAATTTGTAAAAACCTTTAAGGAGTACGTGGATAGTGAGGGATTTGTATCTCAACAGGTTTTTAATTGCGATGAAACAGGTCTTGTTTGGAAAAAAAATGCCTAAAAGGACCTATATCACAAAAGAAGAAAAGACGGCACCGGGATATAAACCTATGAAAGATAGAATTACTTTGCTGCTTTGTGGTAATGCTAGTGGAGACTGTAAGATAAAGCCTTTGCTCTTTTACCATTCTGAAAATCCACATGTTTTTAAAAAGAACAATGTCATAAAGAGCAAATTCGGTGTTATGTGTGGGGCCAACACGAAAGCATGGGTTACCAGCGAGTTTTTCACTGAGTGGATTTATCAAGAATTTGCTCCCACTGTAAAAGCTTATCTTACTGAAAAAAACTACCATTAAAAGCTCTTCTAGTGATGGACAATGCTCCTGCTCATCCCCCAAATTTAGTTGGTGAATTCAGTTTTATCAAGATAGTTTTTGCCGCCCAATACCACTATCATACAACCCATGGACCAGCAAGTGATTTAAAAAAAAAAATGTATATTAAGGCTATGTTTTAAAAGTGCTTTGAAATAACCAATGCCACAGAACTGAAAATATTTTGGAAAGAGCATTACAACATTTTTCATTGCTTAAGGATCATCGATAAGGCATGCAAAGAAGTTGCTATTAAAACAATGATTTCTGCTTGGAAAAAACTCTGGCCAGATTGTATTTCAGTCATTGAAGTATTAAGCTGTAAAGATGAGTCTGTTGTAAATGAAACTGTGTCTTTGGGTAAAGCTATGGGATTAGAGGTGAGTGATGAGGATGTAGAGGAGTTAATAGATGATCATAAAACCGAACTCAGCACAGAAGAACTTCAACATCATGTTCAACAACAAAAAGAAGTGGAAAAAGAAATTTTTATGGAAGAGAAGGACGCCAAGGGATGCATTACCAATGTTGACCTTCAAGAATTTGTTTGGGTTAGAACACAAGCTATTGTGGAAAAATGGCACTCTAATAAGTGCCAGGAATATCAACTTTTTCGATGAAAACGTGATGGGTTATTTTAAAAATATCAAAGAAAATCATCGGCACCAAAAAACATTACATAGCTTCTTCTCTGCAGAAAAAAGAGAACGTGAATCAGCATTCTCAACTCCAGCTACGAAGCAGAAAGAAGACGCTTAACAATGGGAGCATTATTTTCATCTTTGTGATTTTTATATTAAAAAAAATATTCTTCACTGTTATTTTTATGTTGCAATAATTAAATTTAATAAAATAAATATAAGATTATTTTGTTTAATTTTTTCTAAGTTATTAACATTAAAAAACCTAAAATAGATAAAATAAAAAAAAAATTATTGATTTTTTTTGGATACGGGAACGGATTTTTTCGCTTTCCATTATTTCTTATGTAAAATCTTGATTCGAACGGGTTTCTGGAACAAATTAAATATGAACTACGAGGCACCACTGTATTTACTTATTAAAACTAATTACTATGGTTATTACATGTGATTGTTTAGTCTTGACCCAAGAAGTCTACCAGCAAAATTTCTTGTCTGTCCCAAAACACAGTGCACATGATTTTCCCGAGTGGAAACCGTTTTCTTCAATTTTGTCTTGACTGGTGATGAGGTGTGTCTCCACTCCATGGACTGTTGTTTGGATTCAGGGGTTGCGTGTGACACCCAAGTCTCGCCCCATTGACAAATCTGCTCTGGAAATCACCATCCTCATGGTAGCATGTCAAGAATTCCAACGAACTACCCAGCCCAGTGGCGCACCCAGAGGTAGGGGGATGACACCCCTCCAAAGAAAAAGCAAAAAAAAAAAAAAAATCCAAAAATCTTTTCCTAATTAAAATTCGTTTTTTTATTTATGTTGTGCAGTGTCTTCTATTTCTATACTACTTATGAATTAGTGGTCACATGAGATGGGAATACCCTATAGCTATTGAGAATTGCAGCTGCTGTGAACACAAGGCGAATGAAGTAGTGCTCAGGAAGATCGAACGCTACTTTGTTTGCCAGAGCTCAAGTTGTAGTATAAAAAATTTGAAAAACCGTTTGCAATAGCTCCATGCAAAATGCCACTGATGCAGTTTCAAAGTGTGACAAAATGATATATCCTAACATCTATAACTTATTAAAAATATCTGCAATGCTTCCGGTAACAACATGCATCAGTGAAAGGTCATTTTTTATCTTATGCCTTTTAAAAACCTATTTAAGATCTACAATGACACAATCACGATTGAACGGACTGGCTTTGCTATACACACACACACACACACGAAGAGATTAATGTAACCACGACTGAAGTAATTCAAGAGCTTTGTAAAAAAGAAAAGAAAACTGGATTTTATTCTTTAAATAAATTTTTGTAATCGCCTAATGAATTTTATTGAATTGGAATTTAAAATATTTTTATCCGTTCAACTCAGCTACACCCAAGATTAAATCCTAAGTGCGCCACTGGCCCAGCCGATTCACTTGGTGTTGTTCTGTAAGCAACTTCAGCACCCAGCCTGCACACAATTTCTGATAATTCAGTTTCTCTGACACAATTTCATGAAGACATGAATGTGAAACTTCTGGAAATTGCAGAGAGAGTGACGTCATAGTGAATCCTCTATTCTGTTGAATCTTCACTTCAACTGAAAGCACCAAATCATCAGTCACTAAAGATGGTCACCTGCTCATAGCACAACTGTCCTTCCTTAATTAAAAAGTCTCACCCACATTCATAGCATTGAATCACTCATTGTGCGTTCTCCATAAACCTCAATAATTAGCCGATGAATTTCAGCTGCTTTAACGTTCCTTGCATTCAAGAAACGGATAACTGACCTAATTTCACATGCAGTAGGTGATTTGATTCTCTTAGACATTATAAACAAACCAAGAAGCATATGCACTGCAAAAATGTCTGATAATGGCACCAATGCCTTGCTAACGAATCAACAAACTCTGCACGCATGTGCACCATTGCAATCGCAGCGCTGCAGTGAAATTATTTAAAAACGAAACTTACTTTCTGGACGTCCCTCATAATTCCTTTGCATAAGGGAGCTTCTAAGACTGCAGCAGCAAATTACACACCAATCGGTATCTCAGGCATGGTGGTAAAAGTACTAGAAAATTTGGTAAAAAAGGGAATTCGAGAATGGGTAGATAAAAATATGATACTGTATGAGGGTCAGCATGGCTTTGTGAAAGGTTGGTCATGCCTTAGTAATTTACTAACTGTTTATAATAGATTAATGGCGGAGTTGAATAAAAGAAATGGCTACACGATGATTTTGTTGGATTTTACAAAAGGCATTTGACAGAATACTACACTGAACTCTGTTATGCAAATGAGAACAAATGGGGATGGATATGGCACTGGTTAAATGAATAAAAGGGTGGCTGCTGGACAGATAAAAAAATTAGTATATGGAGGGGCAGAAAAAAGGGCTTATATCGAGGCAATAAAAGTGACTATTGGTGTGCTGCAAGTTTCAGTGCTGGGACCACTGCTGTTTAAATTTGTACATAAATGATATAGGAAATAATCTGAAAGGAAATATTCAGTTATTTGCTGATGATGCAAAATTAGGTAGAATAATAGTTAATCAAGGTGATGTGGAGAGCTTGTAGGATGATTTAAATAGGCTGTAAGTATGGACAAAAGTTAATGGATGTCTGTATAATATCGAGAAATGTAAAGTTATGCATTTTGGGATAAACAGATTACAGGCCGTGTATCACACTGATGGAAGTGTATGCCAGGAAATAGGTGAAGCTAAAGATTTTGGGGTGGTGGTAGATAGAAAGTTCAAGTTTATAGAACATATTGCTAAGGCTGCAAAGTTAGATCATAAAATTACTTGGCTAGTGAAGAACACATTAACCAGTAGAGATAAAGTTGTTATTCCTCTTTGTAAGGCCATGACAGCTCACATCTGGACCACTATGTTAAAATTGGTGTCCCCTGGGGGGAATGAGGAAATGGTGGAGAGGATTCAGAGGCAAGTGACAAAGATGGTGAGTGACCTATGGAATGTTCCCTATGATGATGATAGACTGAAGGTGTGTGGATTGTAGAAGTTAGTTTATAGGAGAAAAAGAGGAGATATGACAGAAACATTTAAGTTGCTTAAAAGATTTTATAGGATAGATGCAGGAGAAATGTTTCAGCACTTGGCTAGAGGGAATAAAACAAGGGGTCATCCCTGGAAGTTAAATAATGGTATGGTTAATAGGAGTCTGAGGAACTATATTTTTTGCTTGGAGAGTTGTGAATGAGCAGAATGGTTGACAGAGTCAGTTGTGAATGCTTTGTCTGTTAATGAGTTCAAGGAGAGGTATGATATATTGTGTGGATAGATTGGGTCTCCCACAATGAGTCTTTGGACTCCATGAAGATATCTGTATAATAATCTCTTTTTCTTCTGCAATTCTCCTTTTATTCCTTTTGTCATCCATTTGATTCTAAACTGCTTTATTTTCTTTACTCAAGTTACACAATCTGTCAATGCTTTCAAGAATTTTTGTTAAGTTTCTCCCGTGCACTAACAACCCTTCTTCCTTTAAATTCTTTCATCTATTGCATTGCTGGAAGCTGGTTCTAAGTCTATGATAGTCACTCGTCTTATAAATCCACATAATTTGCTTCTCTTTTGATACGTAGCCATGCCTGTTAATCCTTCAAGTCAGAACTACGTGGTCACTCTCACCAATGGGGAGGGGGGAGTCAAGTATGCCATCTCATTCACAATCAGATCCTCTCATGCTATGACCAAAAATCCAGAATTCTTGAACCTCGTGTTTCCTACATGGGTCTTTAGACAGTCGACCCTAAAGAAATGTAAAAATTCAATTCCCTTATTACAGCATGCTGTCCCCCTCTGCCTAGTTTAAATCACTATAGTTGAAGTTCCCTATAATAATTGCTTGCTTTGCACTTGCCAAAGTAATTTAACTACACATTTCCTGCTCATCAGGAATATCTATTCCATACTTCCTCGCAATTATCCCCCCCCACACACACACAATCTCTGGTTTCATCTATATTCCCTGGTTTGTAGCAACATTCCACTAAATATCTTGTCATATAAACATGCATTTTACTTCATTCGAGATCCATTGGATCTCGAATGAAGTAAAAAGGTTAAGTGACCAAGGAAAAAGCATGAAACTAAAACAGAAATGAATATAATAGATTAACCAGGGATATCAGAAAACTAGTTAAAAGAGACAAGAATAACTAGTTAGAAGAAAAATGCAAAATGGCAGAGAAGCTATCAAAAGAAAATAACCTTCATGGATTATATAAACAAAGAGACCAAATAAGTAAGACATAAACAACAAAAATTATAATGATCAAAAACAAAGAGGGACAACTAATTGAAAGTAAAACAAAAAGAATGGCCAGATGGGAAGAATACTTCAGAGATTTATATAATAAAATAGTTCCCAGGATATTACTATTCCGGCCACTGAAATGGAAGAGGAAACAAATATCTTGTGCACAGCATAGAAAAACTCAAAACTAGGAAAGCACCTGGCATTGATCAAATACACGCATAATTCTTAAAAGCAGGAAAGGAACAACTTTTGGAACCATTAAAAACATTATTTGAAAGGATCTACAAAAATGAAGCAGTGTCTACTGATTGGACCAAATCAGTTATAACTCCCATATACAAAAAACGAGTAAAACAGAATGCAATAATTACAGAGGCATTAGCCTCCTCAGTATTCAAAGGTTTTTACGAAAGTACTCCGAAAACAAATTAAGCCATATATAGAACTAGCACTAGGAGAAGAACAAGCAGGTTGGTTTCAGACCAGGATGAAGCACAATTGATCAACTATTTACCTTAAGACAGCTAATAGAAATTACACTAGAGTACAACCAAAGTTGCTGCATAAATTTCATAGACTTTCGTCAGGCATTTGATTCAATCCATAGAAGAGAGCTATGGAAAACCATGGAAGAATTTGAAATTCCCAACAAAACCATAAGAAGTGAATGTAGGGTGTCCCGCAATGAGTCTGTTGACTTCATGGAGACAGCGTTATTATAATAATATTTATAATAATAATAAGTTTGATGGGCGAAAGGATCTATATAAGATGGATAGTTTGCATTTGAATGGTTTCGGTGTAAGGAGACTTGAAAAAGTGTCCTCACACTGAATGAAGTGGATGTGCAGAATCAGGGAAACTAGATTTATTAGGGGGGGGGGGGTAGATATGCAGACCTTAGGGAGGCAGTCGAGTGTATGAATGAGTATAATATGCCCGAGCGAATACGAAGGACAATAAATCAGAATGGGATAGTAAGTATAAGGCATCAAAGTAGGGATGGGAGTAACGAGCTTCTGCAATTCAAGTATACTAATGCTAGGAGTATTAGGAACAAGAAAGAAGAATTTTTGGCCTTGGTTGGCACTTCCAGACCACTGGTTATTGGCATTAGTGAAACATGGCTGACTGAAGATGATATAGCTAGTGGGAAGGAATGTGAGGGGTATAGTGTGCTCAGGAGTGACAGGGATAATAAAATGGGGAGGGGAGTCTTATTGATGATAACTGATGAGCAACAGCCAAAGAGAATACAAGCTGAATTGCAGGATAGAGAAAGAGCACATTTGAGGCCATTTGGTGTGAGATTGAGGCTAGCAGAACAAACTATACAATTGGGTACTGCCATAGACCAGGTGATGGAATAGATGGTGGAGATAGTATGCATAAGCAAATAGAAGAAATGAATGGAAGGAGGGTAATTATTATGGGAGATTTCAGTAACATTGATTTGAAGGAGGAGAGGACACATGGGAGGAAGGAATTGGATTTTATGCGGTTATTAAGGGATAACTGTCTGCAACAGCATGTAATGAAAAATACTAGAGGTCAGAGAGTGCTTGACCTAGTAATTGCATCTGAGGATTTGACTGCAACGAATATGACCACCTTGCCACCAATTGGTGAGAGTGATCATAGGGTCTTGACTTGGGAGGTGGATAAAGGTGTGGAATTTATAATTAATAAATATTCCTCTCATATTCCATCTTGCTCTGTGATATAGCGTACACCTCCCCCCATTTCTCAAGCCACCTTAGGTGTTTGATTGGTTCAGTGCCATGGCATGTAAAACTGCAAGGGATGTTGATAGTGCATGGGAGACGGTTAAGAAGTGTTTGCAGGAGGCAATGGCTGACTGTATACCTAGAGTCCGAATAATAAATCAAGTAGGGGTTAAATGGATGAATAACACTATTAAGCTTGAGCTGCAAAAAAAGAAACAATTGTGGAGGGAATTTAAGGAGAAGGGTGACCTGCAAGCACATGAATGGTATAAAGCCCAGGCCAGAAGGGTAACAAGTGTGGTAAGAAAAGCAAAATTGGATTATGAAAGAACTTTAGCCATGCAGGCTAAAGAGAATCCCAAACAGATGTTTAGATATGTGGCAAGTAAAACAAAAAATGTATACAGCACATTGATTTTAAAGAATGCCGATGGAAGGGAGGTAACCGAATCAGTTAGTACAGTTGAATTACTGAGCGAGCAATTTGCAAGAGTATAGTATTCCAGGTGGTGACACTGAATGAACCGACAGCTTATACGGGAATTGTGGTGAATGAATTGGAGGTGAATAATCTATTACATAACCTTAATGTCAATTCATCTGTGGGATTGGATGGTATACCAGCTCGTGTTGTACGAGAAGCGGCTAAATAATTGATAGTGCCTTTGACCATTTTGTTTAACTTGAGTCTCGGGTCTGGGTTAGTCCCAAGGAAGTGGAAAGAGGGGAAAATAGTTCCACTGCATAAAGGAGGTTCCAAGACTGCTGTTGAAAATTACCAGCCGATCAGCATATCAGGAATTATTGTCAAGGTCTTGGAGAAAATAGTCAAGAGGAAAATACAATAGTGGATAGATGAAAATGGGATACTGTATGGGGGACAGCATGGTTTCGTGAAGGATAGATCATGCCTCAGTAACCTGCTTACGTTCTATAACACAGTGACGGCTGAACTGGATAAGGTTTACAGTGATTCTACTGGACCTTGCTAAAGCCTTTGATAGGATACCACATGGAATTCTAATCAGTAAACTGCAGCATATGAGAATGGATATAGGGTTGGTGAGATGGATAGGAGGGTGGTTGATGGAGAGATATCAGAGAGTGGTTTATTCAGGAGTAGAGTCCAAAAGACGGCCTGTGACTAGTGGTGTGCCGCAGGGTTCTGTTCTTGGACCACTACTGTTTAATTTGTTCATTAACGATATAGGAAAGGATCTGAGAGGAACTGTGCATCTGATTGCAGATGGTGCAAAGTTGGGTAGAGCAATAGTGAATGCTCAGGATGTCAAAATTTTTGCAGGATGATTTTGATAGTTTGGACGACTGGGCTAAGAAGAATGGATGTCAATTTAATGTGGAAAAATGTAAGGTTTTGCATTTTGGGTTGAAAAGATTAGCAGCAGTATATCACATTGGTGAAACTGTACTCTAGGTGATTGATGAGGCCAGGGATTTGGGAGTGTTGGTGGATAAGGAGTTGAAGTTTAGGGGACACATCGCAAAAGTGGCAAAATCAGCTCATCAAATCACTTGGTTGCTGAAAAACACTTTAACGAGCAGAGACAAACAGGTTATTGTTCCTCTGTATAAAGCCTTGATAAGACTCGATCTAGACTACTGTGGTCAGATATGGGCCACAGTAGTCTAGATCGAGTAGTCTTGATGGGGAGGAGGAGGAGTGGATCCAGAGATGAGTGACCAAGATAATAGTAGGACTATGGAATGAACCTTATGAGAACAGGTTGAAGATTTGTGTTCTGAAGAAATTGGTTGATAGGCGGAAAAAGGGGCGGTATGATTGAGACATTCAAATTACTGAAGGGTTTCTATAAGATTAATTCAGAAGATATTTTTGAGAATAGGACTGGTAGTGGGAGGACTAGGGACCATCCATGGAAGCTTGGTAAGAGTGTGGTTAGCAAGGGTGTTAGAGCTAGGTTTTTTACTTGGAGAGTAGTAAATGAGTGGAATAAGCTGTCGGAGTCTGTTGTAGGTGCCATGACTGTAAATGAGTTCAAGGTGAAGTATGATAGATACTGTGTGAATGTTGAATAGTTGTTCTTGACATGATGTTGGGCCTCCCTCGATGAGTCTAAGGACTCTTTGGAGATGCCTGTAATAATAACAATAAAGAATCTGTATGAGAAATCTGAAAGTGCAATACGAATGGAGGATACCTTAACCAACTGTTTCCACACAGAGAGCAGAGTAAGACAGGGATGCAATCTGTCACCAAACCTGTTCAATCTTACACTGGAAGAAGCAACCAATAAGGCCTTAAACAATGAAGACTCCGGAATCAAAATATATCGGAAAAATGTAACAAATTTAAAATTTGCAGATGACATTGCATTACTTGAAAGCACAGAAGAAAATCTACAGCAAATTTCTGATAAAATAAAGGAGGAGTGTATAAAATCTGGATTAAACATAAATATAGACAAAAAACAAATTATGCAAATAGGAAAAAGAAACACCAATCTGAAAATTGAAATTGATAGTAAGAATCTAGAGCAGGTAGAAAACTTCACCTACCTTGGAGGAGTTATTGAGCACAATGGTGAAAAATTATAAAAGATATAAGCAAACAAATCAGTCAAGCATCCCAAACTTTTGGATGACTTAATAAAATATAGAAGTCAAGAGACATCAAACAAGTAACAAAAGTAAGAATCTATGAAACAATGGTCCTCCCAATACTCCTCTATGGAAGTGAATGCTGGAATCTCAAAAAGGCGGAAGAGAAAAAATTATTAGTTACTGAAATGGGTTCGCTAAGAAGATTACTTGGAGTATCTCTGCTGGATTGATTAAGAAACAAAGACATAAGGAAACGACTAAAACAAGAAATAACAATAATAGACAAAATCCAAGAAAGAAGACTGCGATGGTTTGGCCATGTGATCAGAATGGGAACAGAAAGACTACTGAATAAAGTCCTGAATACAACGATGGAAGGTAAAAGATCCAAAGGACGGCCTAGAATGAGATGGATAAACAAAATAAAAGAGGAGACCTGAAAACTAAATCACAACAAACGACACCAAACTGGACAGAATTCTTCGCACTCTCCTGGGACAGACAGAAGTGAAAAGAGTTCATTCGGCCTCATCATCATCCACATAGATGATGGAAGAGAGAAGAAGAATAAACATCCACCTCACACCCTCAAAGCCATTAGTATTATTTCCAATGGAATTATCCAACCTGAGAGTGTATAATTCATCTCTTATCGTAAGTAACATTCTACTACGACATTTATCTTCCCTATCCTGCTGATCAATTTCTATCCTTGTTAGAACATCCTCGTCAGTTAACCAAGTTTCACTGATAGCAACAATTTTTCTAGAGACCGAGTCAATCAATGCACAAACTCATTCCCAGTATTCCTAATGCTCTGAACACTTGTGTACAGAAAAACCAGTGTATTGTCAGCCATCCCAGATGAGTCTTTGACTCCATGAGGTCTTGGTGTGGTAATAATAATCTTGTCATTATTATTCCTCTCATATTCCATCTTGCTCTGTGATATAGCGTACACCTCCCCCCATTTCTAAAGCCACCATCCCCATATGAGGCCATCTCTACAACATTCCAACTGGGCAATTTTAGTTTCCCTGTTCCAAGAGAGTTGCTTGCCAGAAAATAAGTCTTTTCAAATGCCTGCACTCTTCTGTATTCAAATGCAATCTGTCTCTTGAATACAGTTCCTTTCTATCCTCAAATGTACTCCATGCATCCACATGTTCCAGACCCCTGACACCTCCAAAGAGTCCAAAGACTCATTCAAGAGGGCATTCTACTCTATTCCACTAACATATCTCACCATCTCCCATAGTGGAGTAATTGTATGTACCAGGAGAATTAAATAGTGGAGATGGTGAGTTATGTGTAAGGATAAAGTAGCAGTAAACTGACTTTCCAGGAGAAAAATCCTACTACCTCAATATGGGGTTGACTCACTCACCTTAAATTGGAAAAAAAAAAAAGATTCCTCTTGTGACTATGAGAATCAAACCTAGGACTTTTCCAATCAAAGGATGCAACATACCATTATTCTTCCAATTGCACTACGAAGGCACTATTAATACCAACGGTACTCTGTGTTCCTAGATGGTCACCCTCTCAAGTACCGACCAAGCTCAACCAAACAAGAACCAGTGCATTCAGCGTGAAATGACCATTGACATGATTTTGTAATAGATTTTTTATCATAATAGAAAATGTTTTCTTAATTTCATTCATTTTTAATTTAGGCATGTCATATTTTACCCTTGTATTCTGATTTCTAATTTTTTTTTTTTTTTAAATCATATGCAGTTTTAATTTAATTTTAGTTGTTACTAAGTAATGATCAGATCCTACATCAACTCTTTGCCTTTCTTTAACATCTAAGAGTAAATTCCAAAATTACCCTTAAACGCAATATGATCAAGTTGAGTGTGGGTTTTACTAACTGGTAATAAAGTCATTTTATCTATGTCTTTATGCTTAAGTAAGCTTCCTCCTATCACAAAATTATTCATTTCACAAAATGTGACCCATAGGTCACCATTCTCATTTCTTGAACCATATGCTTTATACCTACTGCTCTCGCATTTTATTATCATCATCATGCATATCAAGGATTTAGGCCTAGTGTGGTCTGTTCCGGCCTTAGAAGTCATCATTGAATCTTTTAACAGGATGTCCTGGTTTTCTTTTTCCTAATGATTTGTATTTTAAGGCTCGTTTTGGTAATCTTTCTATTTTCATTCTTCGAATGTGTTCCATCCATTTATGTTTATATTTTTTAATTTTTTCTATTATTGATTCTTGGTTTAATTCTTTCATAATTTCTTCATTTCTTTTGTGATCAAATAGAGTACACCTTGCAGTTTTTCTCATAAACTTCATTTCTGCTGTTGTTAATTTTTTTTTGAATTTTTGTTTTATTGTCCAGATTTCACTTCCACACAATAAGATTGGTAGGGCTAATGCATTGTGTACTTTTAGTCTGGTTTGTTTTTGAACTAGGTTTGGTTTAAATACAGAGTTAATTACACCTGTTATTTTTAAATACTTTGCAATTTTTACATCTATATCTTTTCCATATGTCATCATACATCCTAGGTAGTTAAATGAATTCACCTGTTCTAAGATAACAAGATCTATTACTATCTTAGTTCTTGCTAGATCTTGTCCTTTAAAGGCCATAGTTTTTGATTTTTCAGTTGATAGCATCATACCATAATCTTTGGCTATCTCATTTAGATCTAAAATAGCTTTCTGTAAGTTATCTTCAGAATTTGTAATTATTACTTGGTCGTCGGCAAAAAGAAGTGTTTAAATTCACAGTAAGAGAAAGTTTAATACCTTGATGGAAATTTTTATTCCATTTTATTATTATTTCATTTAGGTAAATATTAAAAAGAGTAAAATAAAATTGCTGAGATGGGACATACCTGTCGGACCCCTTGGTTTATCTCTCTTGTATATGATAGCTCATGATTTAATCTTATTTGTATTTGATTATTTTCATATATACTTAAAGCTTTTAGGATATTATTTGGTATTTGTCTTTCTTTTAACCCCAGGTTAAAAGAAACCCCATATCCACCCAATATGTTAAATAAAATGCTTCTTTTAACTTTGTCAAATGCTTTTTCAAAGTCAATAAATGCAATATGCATTTCTAAATTGTATTCTCTTCTTTTCTCTATTTTATTATGAATTTTATTATGAATGCTAAAATATAGAAATGTTACATGTTAAAGTACAGAAACATGACATGGTTATGTACTTGTTCTATACATTTCTTCTATACATAAAAATTCTCTCTCTTCAAGATCCTTCTGATTTGTTGGTGCATATACTTGTTTTATGATTAATTTAATGCATCGTGAATATAATTTAGCCATTATTATCCACTCACTTATGTGTTTCCAATTTATAAAGCTTTTACTTGTCTCTGCACTAAATATAAGTGCCACACCTCTTTCATGACTTTCTTCTGATCCTGAATACAATATCTGATGCCCATCTACAGCTCACACTCTTCCAATACCACTCCATCTCAACTCACCTATTACTAAAATATCTATTCCATACTTCCTCACAATTATCCCCCCCCACACACACACAATCTCCAGCTTCATCAATTTCCTGAAGTACAGGTCCATTCAACATAGTACAGAGCTTGTGACCTCTTTATTTCAGAATACATGATCTTACAGTTTGCCACATTAAGATTATTATTATTACGTGACACCTCCAGGGAGTCCAAAGACTCATCGAGGGAGGGCACCTACTATCACTCACTGTCTCCACCACTCAACTACCATCATCTACTGCAACCATCTACACCAACGCCATCTACTACCCACTATTAAACTGGCAGCAGCTGTCATGTGCCCATACTGGCAGTCTATTTCTCATCTTAAAGGATTTCTATGTCATCGTCAACTATCAGCAAACTGAATATTTCCCTTAAAGATCATTTCCTATATCACTTATGCAAAAGTTAAAACAGCAGCGAATCAAGTATTGAACCCTGCAGTACATCATAGTCACCTGCTTCTCCGAACTCAACTCTCTTACACACTATTCTTTGATATGTCAACAATAATCTTCTTAACCAAAACATCAACCCCATATCCACACAATATGTTCCAATTTGTGGTACACAGTTACACATGATATCCTGTCAAATGCTTTTGCAAAGTCAAGTGGTATAATTGAGTAGCCATTTCCTTTAGCCAACTCAACAATCACTTTATTATATAAGAAAAAAAAAAAAAAGGAGTAAGCAATTACTAAGGCAAGGCCTGCTCTTCACAAAATTCAGCACATGATTATGCTGTCTCCTATGAAGTATCATATACCACCTTCTCTAATACCTTCACAACCATTCCTGATACTCCAACTGTCCTATAATTTGCTACCACTGTGTACAAACCTTCATTATGCAGTAGAACTATTTTGTCTCTTTACTCTTCCTAGAACAAAGCCTTCAATTAAAAGGCCTGATAAGGGGATGTACGAATTTCCTTTTACATTCTTGTAATACACAGGCTGATATACAATATATCATGGCCGTATTTACATTATGGTTATGCGATATCGTAAGCACCTCCAACGCATGTACTGTACCTCTAATCTCACATTCGTCCACTTTACATCTCCGCCTGAATATTTCTGTGAGAAGAAAATTCCCGCTTTTCAATCCGGCAGAATATTTTTCATTTATGTTACTACGAATATCTTCGTATCATCTGATTAGAGTGGAAGACTCATATCAGATTTTTTAAAAAAAACAAAAGATGAAACTATATTTCTTCAATACGCTTTAAGTATTTTCTCAAATGCAAACCACAATAATTCACAGATACTTCTTCAGTTACACAAAAACAAGAAACCAACCAATAGTTATTTCATAAATGGAGCAAATAATAATAAGTACATTTCCTACCTCTTATGTTTGTACAGTCATGAAGAAACGGTCAGAACTTCAGCAACCTCAGAGAATATATAGAAAGCAATGCTATCAATATTACAACTGCAAGATTATTTCATTTCAACCTGAAAACTCGTAAAAATTTTACCAAGACGATGGAGAAATACATCACAAAGTTGTTACTGTAATATTTATTTTTGCTCTCAAATGAGAGTAAACATATCAAAAAATGTTTACATGTCAGAAACCTAGAAATAAATATAACAACAAAAATTAATACATTAACTACAATTAACAGACACACACACACTTTATTGAAAAGCTATTTAAACCTATTTCAGAATCTGTAGTGGTGCTCGCATCATCTTGTAGTTGCCAACTCGGAAATGAAATAGTAGATACATAAAAACTTAGACATTTATTTTAACTGTATTAGCCATGTGAATTTAGCGATTCTTCGTAACGCTAAAAGGCAGGAAGACATACCGTTGGATTGTATTTGGCCAAGAGAGAAATTTTTTCTAGACTTTCTTCAACCAACTCCCGAGTTTGACAACTCCTGTGTCAAAATTAGTCTAACTTTGGCGCAGGCAAATCTAACAATATAGCGCGCAGTAGTTCAGATATAATAATAATAATAATAATAATAATAAAATATTATTATTATTATTATTATTATTATTATTATTATTATCTTCTGACTCCATGGAGATGTAAAGTTGGCATCTCCATGGAGTCAGAAGACTCATCGCGGGAGACCCAAATTATCCAGACAATACCTATCAAACCTATTCCTAAATTCACTGACAGACGATGAATCAGGCAACGTATTCCTTTCATTCAAACGCCTCCGTGGCGCAATAGGCTAGCGTTCGACTGTTAACAGAAAGGTTGGTGGTTCAACCACATCTGAGGCCTGTTTAGGTTTTAATTTTGCCAGTGGTTAGCGTATCTGCTCTCTAGCCAAAGGGCTGCGGGTTCGAAACCCGCCGTGGGAATGGATGTTTGTGATTGTCTGTGGAAATAGTAGTGGTGGTGGTGGTGGTGGTGGTAAATGACGTTGGTTTAGTCGAAGTCAGTTGGTGGATTGAGTGGTGGAGACAAAGTTGTAGAGTAGGTGCCTTCCCTCGACGAGTCATTGGACTCCCTGGAGGTGTCAAATAATAATAATAATAATTCACCACTCTCCAAGCAAAAAATGTAGTCTTCACACATTTGTTAACCATTTGTTATTATATGCCATCCAGTCGTTTTCAACTCCTGATGATCTTATGAACAAAGGTTTTCCATCCCACTCAGCCTCTTGTCCTTTCTTTCAGTAATTGTAAGTTCAAGTTGGTAAGTTTTTTATGTTGTCTATTCAACTCTTTTCTGATCTTCCTCTTCTTATTATTCTCTCAATCTGCTCCAACATAACTGACTTTTCCAATGATTTCTCAGGTCGCATAATATATATCATAATATATAGTACATCAACTTCTGTATAACGATTATGGCTTCCAAGGAATATTCTTTCTATATATTCTCTAAAACCTTCTTATTGGTCTTGTTGCAGCCCATTAGATATTAATAGTCTCTTCTACACCCAAAATTCAAATGAATCAATTAACTTTATATCTTCTTAATAATCCAGCTTTCAGATCCATACATCACTACTGGAAATGCAATTGCTTTGACAATTCTAATTTTCATGGCCTTACTCATACCTCTGTCATTCATAATTTTTGTCAGGTTTAACCCATGCTGACCATATTTCCTTGCGACAAAAACGGGACATTGGGATGGCAAACAGGGGATGGGATTTATGGAATATTCTCTATTCATGAAAACATAAGAGGATAAAAAAAAAGTTTTATTACGTAAACATATTGAGCTTACCATTATTCTTCCCTGACAGAACCATGCAAAAATGTAGTTAGACGAAGAGGAGGACTGTATTTCACCACGATCGTACAATGAATATTTCCCTGATGAAGTGATCTTTACACAGCAAATTTCGGTCTTTCAACACCTTTCATAAAACTTCTCACATTTCATGACACAATTTTGTCTTACAACTAACATAGCCCTCATTGTATCAACACTTGATCTAGATTTCTCCTTTGACCACATACTGTTCATAACAGAAATTATTCTCTCAAGAGGTGCTGAACTTCCTGGAAGACAATGAATAAATTCTAGAATATTACAAAAGTCTTAAAGTTCAGGCGTTTTTCGCTCATTTCACAAACTCTGAACCCATATATCAGAAAAAGGTATGTGTTTCTATATTCCATGTATCCAACTTCCTCACAATTAAAGACTTTATGAGGGTTCACTGTTCGAATACATGAGTTTCTTCTGTTTCTGTGCGTGTGATGAGTTCCTCGTTCAGACCGTCCTGTATTTCTTTCCATTCAGCTTGTCCACATAAATAAATTCGAATTCTTTCTGGAGATCGTCATTGTTGTTGTTGTCTTGTCCTTTGAGGAGTCTTCGATGTTTCCGTGTGCTCCTTGTACTGCTTTGGCTATGTCGATGATTCTCTTTGTATAGAGCTGTTGTTCAGGATTATGATCTATTTCTTGCAAGGCTGCTGTAATTGCTGGACAGGTTAAGATGTGAGTGGGTGTCAGTTCAGTATTGGGGCAGTTGTTGCAGTTTTTATATGTTCTCGTATCATCTTTATTGATCTTCATTCCTCTATAATGTCCTGTTCGTAGTCTTGCCATCGTGGTAGAGGTCTTTCTGTCAGCACTGATTTGGGGAATTTAATGTTGCATCATTCAGTGGAATTAGTTTAGCTTTTGCTAGTACATTGGCATCAGCAAGAATTATCATGTGAGTTCCTTGGTTGAGTTCTCTGGCCTCTTTTGCTAATTTATCAGCTGCTTCGTTGTAATCAATGCCTAAATGAGCAGGAATCCATTGTAAAATGCAACTTTTTCCTAAACACTTTAGTTGATTTAAGAGTTTATGGATGTCTTGTGTGAGCTTGGTATTGTCATTTTTGATTGCCTCCATAGCTGATTTTGAGTCACTGTAAATTATAATTCCTTCAGATTGTTGAGATGATGATAGCTTTAAGTAGGCTTCGAGTGCTTTATTTATTGCGTAGAGTTCGCTGGTAAAATTGAAAGCGATTCTCCCAGATCCAACTTTTAATGAAAGTTTTTCACCTTTTGGGAGTAGAAGGAGAACACCATCGCCTCCATTAATCATATTGGTGTGTGACAGAGATTGTTATTAAAACTGCAGTTTCGCCTCTTTGACATTTCAAGAATAGACTTAAAAATTTTTAAAAATATGAAATTTAAACCACCGACATTGAATAACAAAGCCACCGGTCAGTATACAGGCAAAACAAAAACTATCGCTACAGCAGAGCCAGTACAGTAACGAGCAGCGGTGACTTATCCATGCTTGCTATGCTTGCTGCGCAAACTCATTACTTCAGAAAGAAGTAATATTTATTTGTTAATAAATGCATGCATTTATAAGCATTCTATTTAGGCTTTTATTTTTGTAGACAGAAGACATCTTAAACTTGCGAGGCAATAATTGAGCTTTTCATTGTGTATCGAAGGCCGATGCTTCTTCATCTAGTCAAAGCTACCTTGGCTTGCTCGGTTGTGTAAGCTTCCAGGTCCTCGCTGCAGCACTGTGATTTCATGCGCGCGCATAACCATTTCCGCTCCCTTCATGTCGTCTTAAACACAAGGCTATACGCAATCAACATAGCTCTAGCCGGTGAGCTTCAGCCAGCATTTACAAATGTGCGTGTTGCTTGGGAAAATTAAGTTAAAACCAACTTTTTTATGACGACGTTATTGAGCAGTTCATAAAGAAGAACTGTAGCTAAATTGAAAAAGATACAATATCATTTGTAAAATAAATGTTGAATTTCTATGATTAAATGTACATACATTTCTAAATATATAGTTTTAAAGGGTCAGTAATTCATAATTCCGCTTAATAGACTTCAATCACACCTCTCACTCCGTGAATGATAACAAGAGCAAGCGTTAATTTCAAGACCAGTATTCGTCCCTGATAACGAGGGTATGAAGCGTCTGTGGCAAGTTTCTAACTTGCGTCCCCCAACCAAAAAATGACAAAACTTATGAAAAATTTAAATGTAAAAAGTTAAATTTTACTGAATGAAATATGTTAAATACTTAATATTAACCCCGTAGTTGCAGGATTTGTGTCTAAAGTATGTTGCAGAATTTGTGTGTCTAATGTGGCATATTGCCAAAATTTAAAAATAAGATATAAATTAGCAGACTTTTATATCTATTTATTTATTTTTATTTTTTTACGTTTTGCGCCCCAAATTTAGTTGCGCCGGTGGTGGGCGCCTCTTTCGCCACGCCTTCGTTACGGCACTGAGCAGAACAGAAGCCGCATCTGAATCGCGGAAGTGTTGCAAAAATGTAGTTTTTATTTTCTCTGAAGAAATCACTGCAGTCATCGATATTTAGTTTCGAACAATGCGATTCCATGGTTATACAAATTACTGGTATCCATGACATTGATATACGATCATAAGTTATGAATAATAATTTATGATTATTAATGTCTGTTAATTTTATGTTCACATTTACCATCGTTAATGATTCTGGAGCACAGTAAATCATAACTTTCAACAAGTTCTATGTTATCTCCCTCTATTATAAATGCATTTAAATTGACAGAATCCATCCCCTTTGTTTTGCTGATGTTTAAATCCAGCCAACTTTCTTACTTTCCATCTTATTCAATAGAAACAACTGCTCTAGACCTTCCTTAGTTTCTGCTATGAGGCTTGTATCATCTCCATATCTTAAATTATTTTTCTGCCACCAATCATAATTCCAGCTGGATCTTTGTCTAAATCAGCCATTCTCATAACATATGAACTATAAATATTGAAAAGGTATGGCGTATATAACCCTGCCACACCGCTATTTCAACTTGAACACTGTCTGTTTCTCCAAAGACTCTTTTTACTGAAACTTCTTGGTTGCCATACAGTTCTTATCAAGAGAATCAAATGTTTAGGTATTCCCATTGATCTCATTACAAAATGACTCTGTTGTGATCCACACAATCAAAACTTTTTTTATACTCAATAAAACAGATGAATATTTCCATCTGAAATTTTCTTTTCGTGTTCTTCACCTCTCCTAAAGCATTTCTGTTCTTGTAGCATTTCTCAGTTCATATATTTTTCCAATCTTTGTTGTATCACTTTCAGCATAATTTGCATGTGAAATAAAAGCGATAATTCTCTCAATCTCTGCATTTCATTCTTTTGCGATTGGGATGAATACTGATGTTTTCAATCTCTAGGTCAGTGTATTTTCTTCCAAACCTGTTGTCAATTTTCACTCAATATATTCAATACTTCATCCCCAGCAGCTCTCAAAAATTCCACTCACACACCAACAGCTCCAGAAACTTTTCCTTTTGGCAGCTGCTCCATTGCTAATATCAGTTCGCTTTTCATTATCATGGGTTACTCACAAAATTTCTCCGTTTAAATTCCCCTTCAATATTATTTTCTTTCTTGTAATCCTCTACATGCTCTTTCCATCTTTTTTTTCACTGCTTTTTCTTCCATCAGTCATTTACCTGAATTACTTTGTACAACTCCTAATCTAGGGATAAACTTCCCTGTAACACCACTTATTTTTCTAAACAGATCTATTGTTCTATACATAATGTTGCGTGATTCAATTTCCTTGCATCTTTTGTTTAGGTGTTTTTCGTTATAATTCCAAGCCTGTCTTTGGAAATCTGCTCTCAGTTGTCTAAATCTTTCTTTGTTTCTCTAAAGTTTCATTTTTCGTCTTTCCTCTGCTATTAGAAAATCTTCTTCTGACAACATATCTTTACTATCTTTCTTCCTTTCTTGTTGCTTTATTAAAGTGTTCTTTGCTGCTTCTATGACTGTACATATTTTTTTCTTCTCATTGTTCTTCTAATTCTCTTTCCGCCTTCTCCAACCTTTTTATTTTCTTTTCCACTTCTACTTTAAATGCTTCATATATAGCATCTAAAGAAAATCTGATACTGCCTTTTTGTTTCTTCTTAGTCCTTAATTTCAATATAGCTTCAAATGTCAATAATTCATGCCCAGTCCCACAATTTGCACCAGTTAGTGTTTTTTTTTATGCTTGGATAGTACTCTACTTTATGCTGGAGCAATATAAACTACCATTTCTGTATTCTCCATTAGGAGAAGTCCATATATGTTTGTGGGAGCAAGTGTTTTCAATAAAGCAACTGTTCTCAACAGAAAACTCCAATATCCTTTCCCCTAATTTTCCCTAAACCAACTCTTCCAGCCATGTCTGGGTATTTCTTTTCATGCACTTTTGCATTTAAATCACCTATATAAAGAGAAAATCTGTTTTTCAATATTGTTAATACTTGTTACAAGTTGCTTCAAAATTCTTTGACCTCATCCTCACTTGAACCTGTAGTAGGTTCATACCCTGTATGAGTTTACCATTCACTGGATATTCCATTACTCTGATTAGAATTATTCTTTCAAAATACTTAATTTCACTTTAACTTCAGCTATCAATAATTCATGATCTATCCTGCAGTCTGCATCAGGTAGTATTTTTGCTGCATGGATAGCACTCCTCCACCTTCTGCTGTTAACAATACAATCTATGTGATTTCTGTATTCTGCTTTAGGTGAGGTCCGTGTGTACGATCTTCTTTTATGTTATTGAGAGCAAGTGTTGGCAATAAAGAAACTGCTCTTAACACAATATTCCAACATCCATTTTCCTGCTTTATTTCTCGGTCCTAAACCAAATTTTCCAGTCATGCCATGTTCTTCTTTTTCACCCACTTTTGCATTCCAATCACCTAATATGAAGAGAAAATTTGATTTATCAATACTGTATACTACTTGTTGCAAGCCTCTGTTAAATCTATTGACCTCATCTTCACTTGAAGCTGTATGAGTTTAACATTCACTGGATTATTCTGATTAGAATTATTCTTTCAGATACTATGACGTAACCTAAAATTTATTTTCTGTATTCTCTTCTATCTATGAATACTACTCCATTTCTTCGAAGGTTTTAATGTCCAGAGAAATACATCCTGAAATCAGTGGTATCAAAGTAACCCATTCCTGTCCATCTCATTTCACTGATTTTAAAATCTTAAATGAAGTTCTTATTTCTTTTTTCAGCAGTTCCAGTTTTCCTTGATACATACTTCTTACATCCAATTCTCTTATTTTATGTAAATCATTAAAGCAGAGGTGTCTTCCTCTTTGATTAACTCTATCAGAATTTGAACTTCCAAAAGGCATTGATCCAGCTTCATTATTCTTGTTAACTTCATTGCAAGTTGCTCTCTTATCTTCCCCAGTATCCATTTTTGTGCCTTCTAAGCTGGGTGTCCCATCTTCCAGCAACATATCACAATAATTTAAGCCTCTCTTCGTAGGATTCTCTTGGCAAAATATATACAGGAGTGGTTTGCCATTGCCTTGTTCTGTTTCGTTAGCCTACTAAGCAAAGCTAAACAATCTGCAAGAGACGAAGAAAAGTAAAATAGGAAAGATTGGGGGGGAGCAAGAAGCAAGGAAAGAAAGAAGAGTTGAGACCAATCTACAGATAATATAACCGATATATATTACATGAAATAAGGCATGGTCCAGTCCAGAATCAGGTACCTCGGGTTCACCACTCCCTAGCCTTTGACGGCTGTTAACCATACTCTTACATAATTTCCAGGGATGGCCTCTTGATCTTCCACCGCTGTCCCTCTGCTGAAATATTTCCCCTCTATCAATCTTATAAAACCTTTTAGTAACTTAAATGTTTCTGTCATATCACCCCTTCTCTTCCTATCAACGAACCACTGTAATCCGAACTCTCCACTATCAATGTAAGGAGAATTCCTCACACCACCTGTGTGTGTGTGTGTGTGTGTGTGTGTGTGTGTGTGTGTGTGTGTGTGTGTGTGTGTGTGTGTGTGTGTGTGTGTGTGTGTGTGTGTGTGTGTGTGTGTGTGTGTGTGTGTGTGTGTGTGTGTGTGTGTGTGTGTGTGTGTGTGTGTGTATATTATATATATATATATAATACGTATACGTATATATCTAATTTATACGTATTCTGGTTTAGAGCATAAATAGTTGTACTTCTCTGAAAAATCTTTGTGCGGAAAGTGTTTATTTCATTGACAGCTGCAGTTCACTTTCAGCGATGACCACATACCCATCAACTTCAAAATGTTAGGAGTAAATGAGCTCTACCTGCTTCTGTTGGAAATAAAACGCGTCAGATGGTTTATTTATTTATCTGATTTACTTATTTCCTATATGTCCTCATGGTAAATTTCGCGAGAGAAAGGAAGAATATTAAAGTAAGTTCACTAAAGTCTCGATTCTGGTCGCTGAAACAAAAGGAAGTTTTTCTGAGATACGTACGTAAAATGTATCATTGCAAAAGAAACGCCGGAGTTTAGTACCACATTATATCAGCGAAAATTTTCAGCAAAAGACTTTTAACTGCAAAAGAATAGACATTGGTTAACATGAATCGCCTCTAGCCTGCCGCAGAGAATGCACTCAACCTTGGTCATGATGTGTGTCAGATGTTGGAATTCCTCCTCCTTATATGAATATTAGGCCCTAGTGGCCTGTTACGTTCGTATTAGGCATATCCTGTTACGATTCGAAAACGCGAGGATGTTCGCTGCGATGACTGCAGTAATCCTGTCGGGCATACTTTCCACAAACGTACGATAGCGATCAATGGGAATTTTAGACCATTCATACTGTAAGCGTATAGTGAAGTCCTGACGGAGGTCCCTTAACCTGAGTTCGTCAAATGTGGTGACGTTTATGACCACAAACATGCCGTTTAGGCAGCAGCCTTATAATGTGCAATGAGTACGAAGCATTGCATTGTCCTTAATGTTCAGATACCTTTCGTAATTTTAATGTTTTTGGCACCACAGAGGTCATAGGAAGAAAAGCAGGACCAGACCTTCAGGCTGCCACCTCCCAATTTCAGAGTTGAGGTTACTCACTCTGGTAAAAACGATCACCGGGCATCCACCATCTATACACGTGTCGATCTGCTCATAGTGAGTGCAGCGTGATTAGTCACTCCATAACATAGCATACGAGGGCTGTGTTATGGAGCGTTATGCTCCACTATGTGACGACCGAATTATATTCCACTGAGATACAGTTAACAGTGAGTTAGGTTCCACTCAGCTACAAATGCCTTCTGTTTAAATAATCAAAATGTAAGCTAAAACCTCTTTCTTTTAAACACCACTCCAGATTCCACCATTGTAATAATCGAGATATTATAGTATTTCTGCAGTTTTGGAAGTTTATTGGTTGTTTGGGATTTCTTCGAAACAGCTAGCTAAGATTATTAGGGCTGTATATTATGCAAATTTGTTCTGTAAATGGTATATTCAGCCCCAGTAACAGAGTTGGTTTTTACGAAGCCTTTCGAATGGAAAGACTTCGGTTTGGATCGTGTCTGTTATGGGCTTTTTAATCGAAGGTAATTAATCCAATTGCCTCATTTGGTACTTTTTCTCGGCCACTCGGGTTTTTTGTTTCAGAAAACAGGCAAACCTGTCCAGTGATCATAACTATCAACAGACGTAGAAGAATGCTGGACAGGGAAAGGTACAGAAAACCACCTTGTTGTATAATATTTCCCTAATAAAATAGCATTGCGATTTTGCCAATTCATTGTGTCAAGGGAAAGGACACTGAATAGAATCACATGGCTGCTTAGCTTGTTTTGGAGAGATACGTCAGATAAATATTGCACACACCACGTGAGCTGTCTCTCTCTCTCTCTCTCTCTCTCTCTCTCTTGTGATTCACGAAAAAGTAAACTTTTCAGGAACATACCATATCCTTAATAGTTATTACTGGAGATAATTACGGTGTTTCCAAAAAAGTAACCCATTTGTAAAAATACAGAATACTGAAATAACTTTACCAGAGCAGTTTCGGAATTCTGACTTCGTGCAGCTATGGTATTCGGAGAATTAACATGCAAGATAGATTCAAACTCATTTTGAAAAAAAGGGTTAATGTTGTAATCTTTTATAAAAAGTTCTTATTAAATTAGTTTAAGAGGATGTTCGTAACCTAGTAGCAAAGCTACTGGGTTACAGACATTCTAAACTTTCAGAATAAAAACTGCTAAAGTTTTTCGATTTTAAAGATTTATCTTTTTTTCAGTGGATCCCAAAATTAGAATTTTGATCTGGCAAACGGAAATCCTTACTCAGTGATACTGCTTGACTTTGCAAAGGCTTTTGACAGGATTCCACATGGAACTCTGTTACATAAATTAGAGCAAATGGGTTTGGATCCGAAGATGGTGATTTGGATTAAAGGATGGCTGGCGGACAGATATCAAAGAGTGGTTTACGGAGGAGCTGAGTCCAGGAAAAGGCAAGTGACTAGTGACGTACCTCAGGGCTCAGTTCTTGGTCCTCTATTGTTTAATTTGTACATCAATGATATTGGAAATACCTTGAATGGAAATATCCACTTGTTTGTTGATGTTGAAAAATTGGGAAGAGCAATAGTCAATTCAAATGATGTGGATATTTTACAGATTGCCAAAACATCACATCAAATTACATGGTTGTTGAGGAACACACTAACAAGCAGGGATAGGGAAGTTATTGTTCCACTCTATAAGGCATTAATAAGGCCGCATTTGGACTATTGTGCACAGATCTGGTCGCCAGGATTTCTTGGTGATGCGGAAGTGGTGGAGAGGATTCAGAGGCGGGTTACAAAGATTGTTGCAGGTCTGTGGGATGTTCCCTATGAGGATAGATTGATGATCTGTGGGCTCCAAAAACTAGCTGATAGACGTAGGAGAGGAGATATGATAGAGGTATTTAAATTGTTAAAGGGATTTTACAGGATTGATACTGATGATATTCTTAAGACCAATGCAAGAAGTGAGAGAACGAGGGACCATCCCTGGAGATTGTGTAAGAGAGTGGTTAACAAGGGTGTTAGGACTAGATTTTTTACTTGGAGGATTGTGAATGGGTGGAATGCTTTGCCAGAACTGGATGTGAATGCTTCAACTGTGAATGAAATTAAGGAGAGGTATGACAGGTATTGTGTAAATAATGGTCAGTGTATCAATGTCGGGTCTCCGCGATGAGTCTTTTGACTCCATGGAGACACCTTTAAAATAATAATAACAATAATAATAATAATAATAATAATAATAAGCAGGTTTGTTTTACGCACAGGAAGCTCGGATTTCTAATCAGCACATTGAACGACCATTGAATTCAGAATAGTATGAGTTAGCCTTTAATATCACAATATATAAACGGTTTTCTGCCACTTCAAATCTTTCTTAGTCAACGTTGATTGGTAAGCTCAGGTATTCGTGACTGCTAGGTGCTAAAATTAGCTCCCAAATATTTTTCAAATTTTTATTATCAAAAATCAGCTAATGCCTTATTATTATTATTATTATTACGGGCAACTCCAGAGAGTCCTTAGACCCATCGAGGGAGGCCCCAAATCATATGGCAAATAAAACTTACACAACTATTCGACATTCACACAGTATCTATCATACATCGACTTAAACTCATTCACTGCACCCACCACAGACTCTGGCAGCCCATTGTACTCATTCAACACTCTAAAAGTGAAGAACCCAGCTCTAACAACCTTACTAAGCACACCCTTGCCCAGCTTCCATGGATGTCCCCTAGTCTGCCCACAAATAGCCCTGTTCTCAAAAATATCTTCTTAATTAATTTTATAGAAACCCTTCAGTAATTTGAATGTCTCTATCATATTTCCCTTCTTCCGCCTATCAACCAATGTCTGCAACACACAAATCCTCAACCTGTTCGCATAAAGTTCATCCCACAGACATGCTATCATTTTGGTCATTTGCCTCTGGATCCTCTCAACCTCCTCTCCATCAAGAAGAAACCTTGGTGACCAAACTGGGCACAGTAGTCGAGATGGGTTCTTATCAATGCGCGATATAGAGGAACAATAACATGCTTATCTCTGCTCGTCAACGTATTCTTCAGCAACCAAGTGATTTGATGAGCTGATTTGGCGACTTTTGCAATGTTCCCTCTAAACTTTAACTCTATATCCACCAACACTCATAAATCTCTTGCCTCATCAATTTCCTGGTGTACAGTTCCAACAATGTAGTAAACTGCTGCAAATCTTTTCACCCCAAAGTGTATAACCTTGCATTTTGCCACAGTAAATTGACATCCATTCTCCTTAGCCAAGACCTCTAATTCATCCAAATCATCCTGGAAAATTTTGACATCATTTGCATTCGCTATTGCCCTACCCAACTTTGCATCATCTGCAACAAATGAACTGTTCCTCTCAGATCCTTTCCTATATCATTAATGAACAAATTAAACAACAGTGGTCCAAGAACAGATCCTTATGGCACACCACTAGTCACAGGCCGTCTTTTGGACTCTACTCCTGAATAAACCACTCTCTGATATCTGTCTGTCAACCGCCTTCCTATCCATCTCAGCAACCCTATATCCAACCCCATATGATGCATTTTACTGATTAGAATTCCATGTGGTATCCTGTCAAAAGCCTTAGCAAGTTCCAGTAAAATCACTGTAAAACCATTACCCTTATCCAGTTCAACCGTCACTGTGTTATAATACGTGAGCAAGTTACTGAGGCATGATCTACCCTCCACAAAACCACGCTGTCCCTGATACAGTATAGCATTTTCATTTATCCAATCTTGTATTTTCCCATTGATTATTTTCTCTAAGACCTTCATAACGATTCCTGTTCTGCTGATTGACCAGTAATTTTCAACAGCAGCCTTGGAACCACCATTATGCAGCAGAACTATTTTTTCCTCTTTCCACCCCCTTGTACTGACCCAGACCCGACGGTCAAATTAAACAAAGTGGTCAAGGGCACTGACAATTCTTTAGCCGCTTCACGTACGACACGAACTGGTATACCATCCGATCCCACAGATGTACTGACATTGAGGTTCAGTAATAGACTATTTATCTCTACTTAATTCATCACAATTCCCGTATAAGCTGTTGGTTCTTCCATTCCTGCAATGTCACCACCTGGATGATATACTCTTGCAACGTCCTTGCTCAGTATTTCCACTATATCGACTGATTCGGTTACCTCCCTACCCTCAGCATTTTTTAAAATCACTCTGCCATGAACATTTTTCCTTTTACTTGCAACATATTGAAAAAACTATTTGGGATTTTCTTTAGCCTGCATGGCCAAGTTTCTTTCATAATCCGCTTTTGCTTCTCTTACCACCTTTGTTACCTTTCTGGCCTAAGATTTATACTGTTCCAGCACCTGCTGGTCGCTTTTCTCCTTAAATTCCCTCCACAATTGTTTTTTTTTTTTCAGCTCAAGCTTAATGGTGTTATTCATCCATTTAACTCCTACTTGATTTATTATTCGCACTCTTGGTATGCAGTCAAACATTGCCTCCTGCAAACACTTCTTAACCCCCTCCCATGCACTATCGGCACTGACGCAAGCACACTCCTAAGCTTGTCTGTGTTACCAGCCTGGTAATTCCACATGTACCCTGTCTTAATTGTAAATTCCACTCCTTTAGTCACCTCCCAAGTGATGTCCTTATTATCACTCTCATCAATTGGTGGCAACATGGTCATGTTCGTTACAGCCACATTCTCACCTGCGATTACTAGGTCAAGCACTCTCTTCCCCCTAGTATTTTCCATTAAATGCTGTCGCAGATAGTTATCCCTTAATAACCGCATAAAATCCAATTCCTTTCTCCCATGTGTCCTCTTTCCAGTCAATGTTACCATAATTGAAATCACCCATAATAATTATCCTCCTTCCGCTCATTTCTTCTATTTGCCTAAGCATACTATCCCCACCATCTATTCCATCACCTGGTCTATTGCAGCACCCAATTGTATATTTTGTTCTGCTAGCCTGTATCTCACACCGAATAGCCTGAAATGTGCTCTTTTCTCTATCCTTTGCATCTCCTTGGTTGCAACTCATCAGCTATCATCAATAACACTCCTCTTCCCTTTTTATTCTCCCTGTCACTCCTGAACACGCTATACCCGTCACATTCAATCCACTAGCTTTATCATCTTCTGTCAGCCATGTTTCACTAATACCAACCTGTGGCCTGGAAGTGCCAACCAAGGCCATAAACTCCTCCTTCTTGTTCCTAATACTTCTGGCATTAGTGTACATGAATTACAGAAGCCATTAGTCCAATCCCTACTTTGATGCCTTATACTAACTGTCCCTTTCTGATTTGTTGTCCTTCGTACTCGCTTGGGCATATTATACTCTTTCATACACTCACTGCCTCCCTAAAGTCTGCATATCTAATTCCCCCCCCCCTTAATAAATCTAGTTTCTTTGAGTCTGTATATCCACTTCCACATCATTCATCAACATTTTTTCAATCCTCCGTACACCAACTCCATTCAAATGTAACCCATCCATCTTATATAGCTCCTTTCGCCCATCGAACTCATTCCACACATCCACAAATTCCACACCACTCTCCATGCATAATCCAAGCATAAAGTCATTGGCAATTATGGCGCTCCTTCTAAACATTTCGCTGTCATACCGCAGTAAGATACTCACCATCCTAACTCTCTCATCCTTCTCTTTTGCTACCTCAAGTAATTCCCTCACATCGTCTATGATTTCCATTTTGTGTTTTTGAAATCACCTGCAACGACTATCATTTCTTTCAACCTCTGTTTTTGCTCTCTAATTGACTCGCTGACGTTCTTTATTTTCGCACCCGGTTGGTACGATTGCGTCAAACTCTCAACTATCACACCTCTTAATAACGAATCTGTATAGAGCACTTGCTCCTTCATTTTATTTTCGTTTATGAACATTCTCTTATTTTTCGTATCAGACTTTCGTAGTTTATTAGTCGGTACGTTCGGTACACATTTTTACATACTCTCCAGTTGCCGCTATGGTCTGTTTATTGCTCCACTCAACCGTGCGATTCACTACTTGCATCTATCTCACCATTTTCATTATCATTTAAATCATCCATTCGTTCTGAATTTCTACTTTAATTTATACTTTCAACGTCGCTCTCACACCTATCTTGTACTACCTCGCAATTTCTTATCACATCACTATTTTCTATATTCTGACTTTGTTTAACGATATCACTCTCGCCACCCGAAACACGCTTTAGATCCTCATTCTCCTTACACTTTCTGCACATATTTACTCCACTATCACCATCTAACCAGACTCCAACCGCTCTTCGCAAAGCATACATCTCACAGACAGCACATTGCATAATTCTTTTATATCAAAATTCTTAAACAAACATGGCGACCTGGTCGCCATTTTTTTTTAATCGGTGCCATGTGGACGCTATCTTATCTTAAAAATAATAATTAAAATAACACAGAAAATACACAATAATCGCACACACACATTAAGACATGAAAAGCAAACAATACTACGTTAAATTCCAGTAAAATTGCCAATGATAACATAAAATACTATTGAGCTTTTCAAGAGCTCTCGACAAGCCGAAGATCATATAATTGCTACACCTACCGACTTTTATTCTGGTATAGGGAGTAAGCGAGGCCGTTCTAACCCTATCTAACTTTTGGAGACTGAGGGGGTGGACAGTGCAGTCTCCACCGGTAAACAATCAGAAATAGGTGGCCCAAGACTATCACTTATTGTACGTGGCCTCGGTGAAAAGAGGCACCTGACAAGGTGCAGCCATCTCCGGATCCCTAATCCTAACACTATGTTTACCATCTGAAAATAGTGTGGGTTTTACAGTAGATTTTCTGGAGTTTCTGGTACAAAAAACTTGCTAACCGTGACAGATATCGACTTACTCGTGAGCCGAACGAAAAAAGGCTTACTGAAAGTTCCTCGAACCAGCGATTCGAATCGAGCTTATGATGCCCTGTCTTTGGGCGATGTAACGCCATGGAAGGCACATGCCATTTCCACTGAACTGCACAATAATAATAATAATAATAATAATAATAATAATAATAATAATAATAATAATAATAATAATAATAATAATAATAATAATAATAATAATAATAATTATTATTATTATTATTATTATTATTATTATTATTATTATTATTATTATTATTATTATTATTATTATTATTATTATTATGGCATGTGCCTTCCATGGCATTGGTCAACTTAGCGAGAAAAGAACGAAGGAAGTCGCAATATTGGAAATTACAGCAAGATCGTCAAACAAGAAATATGAAGTGCTACAAATGCTAAGAAGACTTAACAGAGGAAGAAAACTACATAACATGTAGGCAGGAGTGGCCTTCTCTATAAAGGGGCCCGGGTGCAATAAACCTTTTGGGGCCCTAAAATATTTTTCAAAGATAAAAATTAAAGGATTCGAAATAAACGTATTGTAAAACCTCTTACCTGCAAATGATTTTGGCACAGGAAAACAAAAAAACACATTCGAAATATAATACTTTTCCGAAAATGTGTACCGATTATGCCCACTCGATCGTGGGGCCTGGGTACATTGCATCCACTGCCTTGCACCCCGAGATGGTCGGACCTGCATTTAGGAACTGCCAGAGAGACATGCATTTTCTATGTTCGGGATTGTCCGAGTCCACTTCGCAGCGAAAATCAAATAAGAATCGTGTCGAATGGAAGTTTTCCCATTGCAGAGACAACAAAGAAATGTCGCCTTCGACCGCAGGCGGAAAACAGCTAATGCAGAAAACAACCGCAGGCTGTAAACAGCTATAAACAGCAGATGGAATTAAAAACAATGAAATCAACAATGGAAACCCAGGTGAGCCAATTTTAAAATAGATTACAAAACCTAAAGGACTGTTTAATCGATTTTGTTGGAGAACTATTTCAAAAACATACCTTCCAGATTACCGAAAAATTCAACAAATATGAGGAATTTAATAATTAAGCGATAGAAGATGTATTACAGACAGTTAGAGAAATTAAATACTGCGTTAAAGAGCTAATGAAAAGACAGCGTAATCTAATAAAAGAGACAACGGAACTATGACAAGAACTAAACTATTTAAAGCAACAGTACGAACTCTTAACCAATAGCAGTACAAAAATGATCTAATCATAGATGGTCTCCCAGAAATTGCAACGGAAGATCTAAGAGACATCATAATACAACTAAGCCAAAAAATTGGCACTCCTGTTGAATCACAAGATATCCAGTCAATACATCGGTTACCACAAAAAAGGAAAAGAGAAAATAATTCCCGTCCTCCTCCCGTCGTGGTGTGACTCACTAACAGCCCAACAAAAACTACAATCATAAAAGCTAGCAGGATTAAAAAAACCAATAGTCAAGGAACTGGAAGGAGACCACGACAATACCCCAATATACTTGTCCGAATACTTAACGTCATATTTTCGGAAATTATTCTACCAAGCAAATAAAGTAAAAACAAAAAACAAAAATTCCCAGTTTATATGGATGAGAGACAGCAAAATATGCTTAGAAAGACACAAGACGCAAAACCAATCGAAATAAAATCCGTAGAAGACCTTAACAGGCAGCCACATTAAAAGGAATATTGACGGCCCGTAAAGAAGGAACAGCAGACCAATCAACATGAATGTAGACGTAATAACCCCGGAACATGATAACTGCCACATCCTGAAATCAATAACAGAATAGAAACAAGTGACAATCCCCAAAAAAGGACTATGTATTTTCCACTTCAACATCAGAAGCATTCAAAAATACTGGCTGACTCTGCAAGCCTATCTGAAGGAAGATATTATTATTATTATTATTATTATTATTATTATTATTATTATTATTATTATTATTATTATTATTATATCGCTTGATGCATGGAAACAACACACAGTACAAGCGAGAGGTCTCTCATTCTTGCATATTAACATCACAAGCATCCGAAAACTGGTTTTTGTTACAGGATTATCTGAGGAATTACACTGATATTATTGATATATAGATTCTAACAGAAGTATCCATAACTAATGACGAAGCAACTGCTTTCCAAATTCCAGGCTTCCAACAACATAGATCATGTCACCAAACAAAAAGAGGGGGTGGAATATTAATATTTATCAAACAAAAATTAATAGCAAAAGAAACGGCCTATCAGTTTGAGCAATGCTGAAACCCTTTGCCTCGAAATCACTAATACCGCTAAAAGACAGCACCCCATAATACTAAATGCTATTTACAGGCCACCAAACCTAAACATGATAAAATTCTTGCACGAATTCAATTGCTTTCACGCCAAGAAATATGCTCAACCAAATACCTAATGATAATTGGCGATATAAATATAAATATCGCAAACGAAGACCAGAACAACATTGTACAATACCTAGACACGCTAACCATGAATAATCTAATACCAACAATAACATCATGTACTAAAGAAGAAATATTCGGAAATACTATCACTGCCTCCTGTCTAGATCATATAAACGTCCGAGCACCACCAATCAGTTGCACTGCATCAGTCATAAAGTGCAAAGGAGCAGACCATTACTTCACCACTCTAAACCTGCCCACCAAGACAATATCCATGCAATGTCCCACAGAAGAAAAGCGATAGAAAACAATAATAGGCGAAGAAATAGTCCACGAAATACGAAAAACAGACTGGGAACACCTGGCATCAGATATCTTGTACAACACCATTAAACTCACACTGGAGGAAATATTATTATTATTATTATTATTCCTGATACCTCCAATATATAAGAAAGCTACAAAGAAAGTCAGAATTCGTTCAAAAACAACACACAAACCTTGGATAACACAAAACTTAATCCTAGAAATACACAGAAAGGACGCCTTATGGAAAGAATTAAAGCGATATCCAAATAACATAGCTTTAAAAACTGAATATAAGATAACAAGGAATCGTCTTACAACATAAATCAGAAATGCAAAAAGAAGCTATTATAGAGACAAAATAACAGATAATTAAATAACAGAAAAATTAAAGATATAACATGAAACAAACCTGGCATCTGATCAATGAGATGCTAGATTGTGTTCCCAACACCACCGCCTCCGAAACCATAAAACGCAGCTTCTTGAAAGACGCAAAACCTATTCAACAACTAGAAAATGACTTTAACCAATACTTTGCAGACTCCATCCAAGAACTCGACAGAAATATTCTCCCAATCACAAAACGTGACCCTCCACTTGGACCACAATCAAAACAGACATTATGGTTCCCAACCATAAAAGAAGCAGAACTTCTCTCTGCAATACATCAAATCAAACCAAACAAAGGCCCAGGAATTGATGGTATAAGACCTGAAGATATAAAGCAACATACAACTAGTTTAAGTCCTATCCTACTAAAATTAATTAAAACAGGACAGATACCAAGTATGCTAAAGACCGCCATAATCACACCCGATAGTGATGGAAGAACAAGAGGTCATCCCTGGAAATTAAAGAAGAATGTGGTTAACAAGGGTGTCAGGAAAAAGGTTTTTTGCCTGGAGGGTGGTGAATGAGTGGAATTCATTGCCTGACTTAGTTGTGAGCTCTTCGTCTGTAAATGAATTCAAGAAGAGATATGACAGATACTGTTTTGCTAGTTTGGGTCTCCCGTGATGAGTCTACTGACTCCATGGAGATACCCGTAATAATAATAATAATAATATACAAACATGGAAAAAGAAATTTAATCAGCAATTACAGACCCATAGCTACATTACCAATCATCAATAAAATTATGGAGAAGATCTTACTGAAGAAACTCACAGCATATACAGAGACCTTTCATATTATCCCCAAAACACAATATGGTTTTCAGAAAAATAAGGGAACAACATCTCTCTTGGAAGACTTTACAGACGTAATTAATACCACCTTAGAGAAAAACAAAATTGCCATGGTAGTCTTTATTGATCTAACTAAAGCATTCGATACACTCACACATGAAACCTTGTTAGAAAAGCTGAGGCATGTTGGAATAGACGGGCCTCTTCACAGGTGGTTTACAAACTACCTTCAAAATAGAAAGCATATCACACGTATCGGATCAAACCGAAGCAGAGAGCTCCCAGTGACCTGTGGAGTACCACAGGGAGCTGTACTCTTCCCAACTCTATTCAACATTTACACGCACGATATTAATCAGCTGCCACTCAAAGGTAAGATATTCCAATACGCAGACGATCCAGCAATAATATCCATCCACAATAACGCAAGCATAGCCCAAACAAATATGCAACATGACATAAATCTGATCATAGACTAGCTCACGAAAAACTCCATACACCTAAACTCAGAAAAGACAAAATTGATGATATTCAGAAATCCACTGACGCGACCAGTTGATAACAAATATATAACCATCCAACATCCACTTTCCAACATAAAAAACAACCAGAACAGAAAAATCACTCAGATTGAAACAATACGATACCTTGGAATTTACTTCGATGCAGATATGAGTATTTATAGCCACATAAACCATCTACACAACAGACTCCGAACAATAAGTGGCAAACTCTACAGGTTAACACTTTCATTGCCAAGCTGAAATTTGAAATTTCGTGTGGTGGCCAAATTTTATTTTTATTTTTTATTTAGTTAGCGTCGTCCACGCGATAACGCGTGATCGGCCATTTGGTGAGAGCTCGCATCACGCGTATCGTTCATTGCTAAGCTGAAAATTAGAATTTCGTGTGGTGGCCAAATTTTTTTTATTTTTTTATTTAGTTAGCGACGTCAACGCGATAACGCGTGATCGGCCGTCTGGTGAGAACTCGCATCGCGCGATATCGCGTGATTGGCAATGAACAAAGACATTGTTCTCATACTCCTAAAAACACTAATATACAAAGCACTAGGCCAAAATATACTAAGATACGCTATAACAACGTATGCTTTCTGTTCACCCTACAAATTAAATAGATTAATGTCGCTACAGTACAAAATGATAAAACTGATCTTTTGGGAACAAAGAGAAAATAAAGACTTTATATATGTCAGAACACAAAATACTGACAGCAAAACATTTATGTCACTATGCAGCTTTGCTAAAACATTATTTCGATGCCAACTACAGGACAGTCAGAAATATATACCGTATAACAAGACCTCAGACAACTAATTATATCACATATAAATACAATAATCACTACGGAAATGCCACGCGAAACTTCTAAATCCGACATGATAAATAAATTACCTTTTGAATACAGAAACCTTACAAACTACAATAGCCTGAAAAGAGCTCTAAGGACATACTATGAACAAGAAACATGCACCCAAAATACCATACAAACTTAATGAAACACAATATATTCGTTCAGGCTTCTAGTTCAGCGACGCATCAATACATTCGAAGTTATTGTGTGTGGGGGGGGGGGTGAGTGCGCGCACGAGAATTTCTCAATCATAGATTTTCTCAATCATAGAAATATCCAAACATATAACGACATTGTTGTCATTTTTTGTTTGGCTATGGAATTGTGGGTGATGTTTTTGAGATAAGATATCTTGGAATTTTCCCAGGGTGACACACATCCGTCATTGTCTTCATGGTTTATCCAACAGCATGTGGAAACATGTCCATGAATCATCTGTGCAAAAGTTTCATTTTGGAAGGAACGGTCAGGGTTAAGGGTCAGGTAAACATACTATAAGAAAAAATAAACGAGCCAAGTGTCTTTGCAGTTATGACAATTCGTTCATCCTGTGAAGTTATCGTATTGTGTTGTGGTGATTGGTATCCAGGAAAGTAAAGTAAAGTAAAATAATGGGTGAGCCACAAAATTCATTGAAATTTTCTTTCTTCAGGAAAATAGCACGAGACAAAACTCTTCACCTAGCTCTAAAAGGATGGAAACCGATTATTATTTTAGAAGACACGTACATTGCGATGTATTTATCCAGGACCACTTGGGAAAAATTACGCAGGAAGTGGTCAGATATCCTCGGCTACTTGCAAAGAAGAGTTGACTACGAAATGGACCTCGGTGAGTGCTATATTCTGAAATGCCAAGATGGGGAACTAATACTTGATGATACAGGAGCTGATGGAAGTAAGGTTTTTTCTATTAGTTGTGAATAAGCTGAGAGATTTTCACCAAAAATGTACGACATTGATAATCATTTACTATTTTTGGAAACTGAATTACCATCTGTTTGTATAATGGGAAATATTATTGCTAATCATTTAAATTCATCAATGGTGAAATTAGAGTTTCAAGATTTTATCCATTTCGATAAAGATTCTTTATTTTGGGACATTTACGAACATTTTACAAAAACTGTTTGTGTATATTTGCTGACAAAAGAATACACAGAATGTTTAGGGAGGCATGGTGTCATTTCCAGACTGACACAATATCAAACGTATGGAAGTGTGGTTACCATGGTATCTGATTTAAAAATTCTTTTGCATGACCAGCTATTTTGATGTAATGTAACCAAGAAACAGTGAGTAACAAAAATTTTATTCATTGAACTCTTTGGAAAATGTTAAGAGTCTAAACTAAATATTGTGAAATATTTTTAGGTAATTACATGTTTCGAATTTTTCTCAGTGAATATACTTGTAAATAGTATTTCAGCAAAATAAAATGTGCATTTGTAAACTTAAGTGAACAAAGACGTGTGTTTTTGTTGTTGTGTTTTTCCACAGTGAATTTTTACTCAGTTATTCTGATTAGATCTTGATATTTAAATCCACAACTTTATATCTTAATGCAGTTCTGTTTAATTATTTAAAAAAAAAATCACAACTGTGAAATTAATACCAGGACAGGAAAAAAAAGTGGTGAAAACGAATATCGAAGTATTGATTATTTTAGAAATTGTCTAATGCTACCTATTGACATTATTTGAGTTATCTGAAAACAAATCGTTCACATAACCGAAAATCCGAACTGTTAGAATTTGGTTATTTTACAGAGAGAGAGAGAGAGAAAGTGAGTGAGTGAGCACCTAATTAACCCAAAACGTGACTTTAACTCTTAAAGTTTGGTATAGAAAAATGTTTGTACTCTCCAGATAACACATATACAAATTTTACCTTTCCCCACACAAAGTAAGATAAAAACACACCAACAGTATAACCAGCAGCATGCGAAAACATGTCGTTGAGTCATCTGCACAAAAGATTCATTTTTGAATGAATGGTCAGGGTAGGGCATAGTAAGTGTAAACAGAACTATAAGAAAATACCATATAGTCGAGTGACTTTGGACTAAAGGTAATCGTTCATCCACTGCAGCTGCTGTTTTGTGTTTGGTAATGTAAAAATAATGGGTGAGCCACAAATTCTTTGAAAGTTTCTTTGTGAAAAGTTCTAATTGTTTAGAAATTTGTAAACGAAAGTTACCATAAAGTATACGATCAGAGCTAATAATCAGTGAAATAATAATAATAAATAACTATTTATTTGTGGTGCCATATGAAGTAATCTAAGAAGAAGAAGAATGAAGGCAAACGATAATGAAAAATCGACATTGGGTGAAAAATACGAATTTTCAGTTATTATTGCTATAATTGACTGCCAATTTCTTTTGAATAAGAGTTCAAATTTATTTCATAAAGAAATTTGTATTTCTGATGGAATTAGTGTAAGATATGCATTAACAAACTCACCTTGTAGTTGGAAAGAATTACCTGAAAGAGTTAAAAAACAGAATTCTTGGTTAATAAATTATAACCATCAGCTGAAATGGGAAATTGGTTCACTATCTTTGGACAAACTAAGAAATTGGATGATGGAATCACCATGGAAATATCATATATTACTTGCCAAAGGAAGAGAAAAATAAAAAGCATTAGCGATGTTAATAGGGAGGCCTGTTCTTGATTTAAATGAAATTGGATGCCCAAAAATGGATTCGAAAATATAAATATGCAACCTTTAATTTTACTACAGTAATAAATTCCCAACGAACACCAAATGAAAAATTAAATTTCAGATATGAGTCACATCGTCAAAACCATACGATGGCAATTCCACAAGCATGGGAGAACCTCTGATGTATTTTTCAATTTATTTATTTTCTGTATTGTTAGATTCAGTAAATACAATTTGTAAATAATATTTCGTTCAAATAAAATGTGTAAATTTAAATGAACAAATTGGGTGTCGTAGATGTGTAATACAAATTTAAGAAGGAAGATAACATTTTTTTTCCTTGTGAAATTTCATGCCACAAAGTAACCAGAGAATTTTTTTTTGATTCATTGAATTAAAAGTCTTATTTGTTCATGCAAACCCTCAAATATTTCTAGAAACTCCTGTCAAATCTTGGAAGCAAAAGAAATAATCGGGTATTAAATTAATAGCTAGAATTTTAGTGGTGAAGATTTCACCTGAAAAGTCACACTACTGTTAGAGTTTGGTTATTTTACAGAGCCATTAGATATTTAAAACCAACGACACGTTACAAAAACTCTTAAAAAGATTGCTGTAGAAAAACTACGGAGAGTTCAAAACCTTGTTTGTCTCATATCAGTTACTTAAAATTTACTAATGCTAAAGAAAAAATAAATAAAATAAATAAATTCCACTTACAGAAACTGGTTAAAAGCACAAGGAATCGAAGGTAAAATTAATAGTTATATTGGTAATTTCCCAACGGAAACCAAGAGTTCGAACCAAAACACACAATTTCTCACCTACGTACAACCAAAGGCGACCGGATAAGATAGATACCTTAAAGATAAGACTTAATGAGAAATATACAGTGTTGGAAAATAAATTCACATACACTTTATATATTTATTAATTCTGCTCAGTTATTCTGTTAGAATATGACCTGTAAAAGTAAAATACAGAAAATAACGAATCAATTTGAAAAAAAAAAAAAAATAATAATAATAATTTCACTTGTCAGAATTCCATACTCTAACAGCAATCCGAATTCGAAACCGGAAATAACTCTTACCCTAAACAAAACGGCGCATAGACTTTCCCACCAAGCTTGGGCAACTTTAAGATAAGACTTAATGAGAAATATTCAGTGTTGGAAAACAAATTCACATATACTTTATATATTTATTAATTCTGCTCAGTTATTCTGTTAGAATATGACCTTTAAAAGTAAAACACAGAATATTATACTTTTAAAGGTCATATTTTAACAGAATATGACCTTTACAGAGTTATTTTGGTTACAGAATTTCAAAATAACCAATCAATTTGAAAAAAAAAAAAATAATAATTTCACTTGTCAGAATTCCATACTCTAACAGCAATCAGAATTCGAAACCGGAAATAACACTTACCCTAAACAAAACGGCGCATAGACTTTCCCACCAAGGTTGGGCAACAGTGGGAAAGAATTAATTCAGAGTACCAATCGGATACTAAAGTAAATTAAGTAGTCCACTAGCTCAGTGCTTCCCAAACTTCTAGATATCAGGGCCCACTTTGCAAAAATTAAAATATTTCACGGCCCCCCTCGAAAAAAAATCGTAATAGAGATATATTATTATAATATTTATTGTATTTATATTCCATACAAAACATACACAGCGAATATTGCAAAAATCAAATGCATATATTACATTTTTTGCCTCTTACCGTTTGGTTCTGAAGACGATGCGGGCTGTTCTGGTAAAATATGAAATACTGTCCTTTTTTTTTTAGTTTGTTTCTGCTTCTTCTGATTGTTCGCAGAATTTTTTTTTTATTTTTTATCAACCACTTATCCATCTCAGGGTTAAATTTTTTAACGTAGAATAGATCAAATAATATCACTGTTAAATTGTGAATGAAGCTATGTTATGTAATTTATTATTTTTCATTCACATTTAACATTGCTTATTAAATATTAAACATGGTTTATATAAAATTGTTTATTTTCCCTTAATTAAGAATTACTAATTAAATATTTATTCAAAACTTGACCTATTATTAGTTTATAAAATAATAATATGTTTAGAATTTTGTGTAACTAAATATATGTGGTGTAACGTAAAGTGTTAATTTATATTTAACTGTATACGTAATCAAAAAGTTAAAGAAGTAGCTTAAATATTCTGTTGTTTTATTTTGTGAAATATTTAATGTTATGTAATCACTCATGAATAATAATAGACCATACATTACATTAGCGAAATGTTTACGTGCAGTCTGTTGTCATGGAGACGCACGCGTAAACAACCACGAGTGGAGTAGAGCGTGGCGTTCGAACGTAAGGTGGGAGTGAAGGTCAGATAGATAGTTAGATAAAGCAGAAAGAGAAGGAAGGTCATAAATAAGACAGGGAAGGAAGAGAAGAATTATTATTAAGGAGTGAGGAGAGAGTTTTGCGGAACCAAGATTATAAAATCCTCAGGGCAGAAATTTATGAGTATAGTGTTCGGAAGTGAACCTATAAGTAGTGAAACATAAAGTTTAATGTTATAAGCGAAATCTGCTGTTGTTATGAAGAAAGGTTGATGCCGTAATCAGATAAAAGGAAACTGGACAGTCAATGCGAAAATTCTGATTAGTTCCAGTTAATCTGGATTACGATTAAATTCTGTGTTGCCCTAGGAAAAGGTTATATTGATTACTTGGAGAAAAGTGAACAGGAAAAGATATTAGTACCTAATTACTGTTGTTTGGAATAGTGAAGTGCGACTTACAGTAATACAGTTTAAACTATGGACAATATTTGTTATGTGTGTTCCGCTAATGTTAATTAAGTTAATTCATAAGTGCTCTCTCAATAATTTGATGTATTGAAGAATTTGTCTGGTAAGAGTAGTTGTATAAGTTTCTCTATTCTAGCATTAACTGTAATATATCTCCGATGCTCAAGGTCCGGGAATATATTTGCTTGGAATATAGCTTACGTAGTTTATTGCCTGCTGTGAATATAAACATTGAGCTGATAGATTTGTGAAGACTGAATAAAATGAGAAATTGTTATATTAACTTGAGATAAGAAGATTTGTGTTTTTGAGACTGTGAATAGTATATGAAAGTTAGAACATTGAATTAGCATCAGTGACCTAAGAAGATGTGTTAAGTTAATTGTATAGTTTCATTTTAAAATAGAGTTCTTGTATTTGTTAACCATATCATATATTAAATGTTTTATTTTGTTGATCTAAATATTGTGTTTGCCTGAATTCCTTATTATTGCACCGTTCATAAATATTCGAATCTTGCGGGAACCCCAAGTAAAAATGATAATTGATGATTCGGCCTAATGAGATGACTGCTAACTTAATTTAGAACTGATCCTACTATTTATATAGACTAATCTAAGAATAGGGTGGCGCAGTATAAATATAAATTTCCCTACTTTTGGATCGGTGATCATTTCGTAATTAGTTGTATTATTCATAAAAGTGACTTGAAACTAGATAGATTTAGAACACGACAGAAAAGGTCGTCACGACATCACCACTTACCGATAACATGAAACACACCACAGACTGATAACATGAAATTAGTGAATATTACCTGAATAAGGGAATCCCCCGGACCAGGAACATTTTTCACTTTTGTGACTTTTCTCTTTTTACGGTAATTAAGCCTAACGCGAAACAGACAGCAAAGGCAGTCTGTTTATTAAAACGTGCATATAATTGGTGCGGTATTAACAAAAGATCGCGCAACCGAAAGATAAAAGCATAGCTGACAATTGAGTTGAAATGCTAACTCTCTTCAACCGAATTCCATATGTGAAACTGCCATAATATTCATTATTTATATGTATTACTTAGTTTTAACACTTTTATGAATTTTAACACGTTCGGTTGAATTTTATTGCTACCTTGGGAAATCGAACTCACACACATCTAATTAATAACAATAGTTTTTAGTTAGATACTGTGTTTACCCATGCAACATATGGTTTTGTTTCAGTCTATGCAGCATAGTTTCTGTATGAGGGGACATGTGACTCATTAATTAGTGTGTTTTTATCTCAGTTGTCTGTAATTGCACTATTTGTTGAGAAATACATTACACAGACTCCTCATACCTTATTCACTGGCATAATAAAAGTACTTATTTTTATTGCCTCTGCAGTATAGTGGCTCTTAGGGAGGGCGTGTTGTTTACCACTGCAAGCGAGTTACTATATCCCCACATGAACATGTTTAAGCTTTTTTTCATGTGTGAAGTATATGCGAAACTTTTATTGGTAACAGAAAACTAGCTCGGATGACAGTGATAATATAAAACGAGTTTTGATATGTATATAAAGTCAATATCAACAGTCCCTGATTACGAACGCGTTATGAAAGGGACAGAAAGATTTGGAACTTCCCTGGAGAACATTCGAAGTAAATACAATTAACCACTTCTTTGAAATGAAACATATGAATAAGCAATATTTACTAATATTCGTTAAGCACCGAAATACGCAGGAAGCAAAGTTTGTAAACCAACACCAATGTGTGAAGTTTTCCATTAAAATATAAAAAATAACAAAAAAGAAATAATAAAAGTTAAATACGTTTCTTTTAAAATAAAAAAATATACTTAGTCTTAAAACATTTTAAATTTGTTTTCATTATTTCACGGCCCCCCTCAAGAAAACCTACGGCCCCCAAGGGGGCCGCGGCCCACAGTTTGGGAAGCGCTGCACTAGCTTTTCTGGTTATTTACAGAAATATCTTTCAACTCCTATGTTTTGTGTGTTTTGTGGTGTGAATATATGTTAGCCACAGTAACCTATAATGAAAAAGTGAAATGTCTTTTCAGACTTGAAAAGACATTTCACTTTTCACTTTTCGTTTGCGTTCTGTGAATATATGTTAATCAACAATTTGGAATATTCAGAAAACCTAGATAGTACCAAGATGTTCCCATTCTGGAAAGAAATGTAATTTTTTTTTTTTTTTTAACTTGAACATAACAATTGATAATTGTAATACAATAATCACTGTTCGTATGTTTTTTGGTAAGCGTAATTCTAATACTGAATAGTTAGTTTTTTTTTTCATAAGAATAATCATAGGATACATATTATAGTACCAACATGGTCCTATTTCTGCATATTGCATTGTAAATAATATCTGTGAAATAAATATGTAAACTTAAAAGAACAAACTGTGTCTTTGATGTGTTAAGTAAGAACATTTTTGAAATGTTTAAGTAAGAACACTTTTGAAATCACCGTGAATACACACACAATTTGTTTATTTATTTATTTATTTATTGAATTTTAAGATCTTAATTTTAGACAAATCAAAATATTCGGATGAATTATGAATAAAATATGAACTTGATTAGAATATGAATATAGAAGAAAATACAGATGAGCTATGAAAAAAAATTGTATGCTTGAGTGCCATTAGTATATATAATTAAATTATTCGGAAAACTCGAAACACGGACGCCATCACAACTCTACTCTACTCTAAGAATTCCCACCTTTAACAAGAAAGAAAGAAATACCCCATAATGTATTGGAAATTAGTACAGTCATAGCCAAACCAAAATACCATGTGATATCAAAGAGAGACATATGTTCCCCAGAAATTTCCAAACACATAACGTCACGAATCTTATCTCTAAATATCACACCACGTGATGTTCCCGACAGACGAGGGCCCACCAAAATTCCAAATATTCTAAACTCTATAACAACAAACATTCATGTGACTATTCCTTATCTAATCTTGATCTTGTTAGAAGTGTCCCACCAATCACGACACGATTCCTTATACACTAATATATCTTCCTTTCCATTCAAAACAATAACGTCACTTATTTACAACTAACAATTGACGTCACTGATCTTCATCTGACAACAACAAACATTCACGTCACGATTCCTTATCTTATCTTGATCTTCATCTTGTCACTAGTGCACCACCAATCACAACAGGAATCCTTTTCTCTACCATCACCCATAATTCCATACGCGAACCAAAACACAAGAACTGAAGCCATTGACACATATGCCTACAGAGAAATTCCAAACATTCCAAACTCATGACGTCACACACAAAGACGTCATCAGCCAATCACGTCACGATTCCTTATCTTATCTTGATCTTCTCACTACCGCTACCCCTACTACTAAGGGCTTTAAAGTGAGTCGAGTTTTTTATATAGGAAGTGGACCCTCCAGTGAGGGGGGTCAGAGAGTTAGCCAGCTGTTTAGAAAGTCTGTAGCAAGGTGCATTGGTGGCATCTACTATAGGTCTGAGTGGGGAATTGGGTTTGTGGATTTTTGGTAAGCCGTAAATTCGGGGGGGGACAGGAGCGGAAAGGTTTAAGTTTTTTCGTGATGTCGGGGGGGGGGGGGCCAGGAAGATACTTTTTTAAGTAAGATTTTTAATTTTTTAACTTGTGTTTTTGTGGGGTCGTGTTCTAGCGGGATGTAGGTAGCGCGATCGAGAAGGATAATTTTCATTTTGCGATTGTATTTACTGGTATTAAGAACGACTGTGGCATTACCCTTATCCGCTCTCGTGATGACGATACTTTTTTCTTTCCGTAATTTTAGGAGAGCTGTGCGTTGGGCATACGCATATCGAGCATTCGTGCTCGATATAATAATCAAAATAAACTACAAATAAACGTACACAGAGCGAAATCGGTGAGAGAGAGAGAGAGAGAGAGAGAGAGAGAGAGAGAGAGAGAGAGGGAGCAATCAACGAATGAAAATGAACCCATAAATAAACTATGCACTAGTATGCAGAGTATCGTATTCGGTCAAATAGCGTCGTTTAGAGGTGCTTCCCAAACTTATGAATGTAAAGGACCCCTTTGGAAAAATAAAATATTTCGCAGTCCCCCATCGAAAAAAAAAATCGTAATACAGACATATATTATTATAATATTTATTGCATTTATATTCAGTACAATTTATATTCAAGATTTTGCGTTTGTAAGCTTTTTTTGTACTTCTTATCAATACCTTTGAAATGAAACTTATATGAATAAGCATATATTTCGATAAGTTCGATTTTCGTTCCGACGGGAGGAATCTTTATCTGCACGCTTTCAATCGAAGGTGAGTTAGCCGATCTCATACGGAGGTAGCACGGTTTTTCTTCCAAAAACTCGGATTTTTCATTCCGCATACAGACAAATTGGCCCTTCAGAACACACGCAATTTACAGACAAAAAATACTAGTTGTGGTGGCCGTTAGATGGCGTTGATTCGTTGTAAGGTTCGGTGTAGTAGTTGAGACAGCTGTAGTTGTCCTCCTGCGATGAGTCTTCGGACTCCTTGGAGGTGTCAGGAATAATAATAATAATAATGATAATAATAATAATAATTATTATTATTATCATTATTTTAACGGTGTCTCCATGGAGTCAAAAGACTCATCGCGGAAGAACCGACATTGACACACTAACCATTATTTACACAATACCTGTCATACCTCTCCTTAAATTCATTCACAGTTGAAGCATTCACAACCACCTCTGGCAAAGTATTCCACCCATTCACAACCACCTCTGGCAAAGCATTCCACCCATTCACAACCTTTCAAGTAAAAAATCTACTCCTAACACCCTTGTTAACCACACTCTTACACAATCTCCAGGGATGGCCCCCTCATTCTCTCACTTCCTGCACTGGTCTTAAGAATATCATCAGTATCAACCCTGTAAAATCCCTTTAACAATTTAAATACCTCTATCATATCTCCTCTCCTACATCTATCAGCTAGTTTTTGGAGCCAACAGATCATTAATCTATCCTCATAGGGAACATCCCACAGACTTGCAACAATCTTTGTAACCTGCCTCTGAATCCTCTCCACCACTTCTGCATCACCAAGAAATCCTGGCGACCAGATCTGTGCACAATAGTCCAAATGCGGCCTTATTAATGCCTTATAGAGTGGAACAATAACTTCCCTATCCCTGCTTGTTAGTGTGTTCCTCAACAACCATGTAATCTGATGTGATGATTTGGCAATCTTTGCAATATGCCCTTTAAACTTAAGTTCTCTGTCCACAATAACTCCCAAGTCTCTTGTCTCATCAACTTCCTGCAGTTCAGTTCCGTTAATATAGTAACCAGCATGTAATGTCATCCTCCCGATGTACATCACCTTACACTTAGCTACGTTGAACTGACAGCCATTTACCTCAGTCCATACCGTCAGCCTATTTAAGTCATCCTGTAAAATATCCACTTCATTTGAATTGACTATTGCTCTTCCCAATTTTGCATCATCAGCAAACAAGTGGATATTTCCATTCAAGGTATTTCCAATATCATTGATGTACAAATTAAACAATAGAGGACCAAGAACTGAGCCCTGAGGTATGTCACTAGTCACTTGCCTTTTCCTGGACTCAGCTCCTCCGTAAACCACTCTTTGATATCTGTCCACCAGCCATCCTTTAATCCAAATCACCATCTTCGGATCCAAACCCATTTGCTCTAATTTATGTAACAGTTCCATGTGGAATCCTGTCAAAAGCCTTTGCAAAGTCAAGCAGTATCACTGAGTAAGGATTTCCTTTATCCAATTCCACTGTTACTTTATTATAGAAAGTAATCAAATTACTTAGGCAAGACCTACCCTTTACAAAACCATGTTGCCCCTTATAAAGTATCATATTGCTGTCCACCCAGTTCTGAATTCTAATTTTAACCAATTTCTCCAAAATCTTTACCACCACTCCAGATAATCTGATTGGTCTATAATTTGCAACCTCAGTCTTAGAGTCTCCGTTGTGCAATGGAACTATTTCCCCCTCTTTCCACTCTATTGGCACTTTACCAGAACTGAGGCTTAAATTAAACATTCTGGTTAGAGGAGTTGCTAATTCTCTTGCACATTCTCGTAACACATGGGCTGATATGCCATCTAACCCAATGGCAGTGTTAGCATTAAGGTTCTTTAATATATTAAGCACCTCAATTTCATCTATCTCTATATTCTCATCAGTCAATGGCACATCTGACACTGCACTATCACTACGAAGATGGTACACTTTTGCGATAATATTTACTAATATTTATTAAGCGCCGAAATACGCAAGAAGCAAAATTTGTGAACCAACACCAATGTTTAATTTTTTCCATTAAAATATAAAAAAACAACAAAAAAGAAAAATTAAATATTTTTTTAAGATTAAAAAAAAAAAGAACCACCTAGTCTTAAAACATTTTAAATTTGTTATTCTTATTTCACGGCCTCCCTCAACAAAACCTAACGGTTCAGTTTGGGAAGCGCTGGTTTAGAGCCTTCGTTATGTCCGTCTAGGTTCTCTTCCCATATTCCATGATGTCGTGTTATATTAGTTGATAGTATGGACAGGAGTATGCAGCTGATCCTATTCCTTCTGATGAGTCAGTCATGAGAGTGGGGAAATGAATATTTAAATATTACCAAAAAACTTAAATTTGTGTGTTTACTTAAAAACTGGTTTGTGTGTGTGTGTGGGGGGGGGGGGTGTTGAATTCAAAAACGACGTTCTTTACGTTTCATAATCAGCTAAAATAAATACCTGTGGTTACAGAAAATATCTGCTTAGCAAAAAAGAAAGTTTGTTGAATGGTGTAATTTGAGAAGTTACCCTCTTCTACTTAAGCTACGAACTGTCAACAATATCGGGCGGATTTGTGATACGTTTTTGCGAATTTCCGAAACTATTTATTTCATTTTAACTAGTGAAATGGACTGTTATGTTGCTCTCTTGAACTTTGACATTTCATTGCAGTCTTTCGCCACAGGCCATATTCTTTTCGTTTAGTTAATCGATAGGAAGCAGGTAACTCTTGATTTGTGATACATAAATACATTATTTTAAATAAATACTCTTACGCTGAATTAATAAATTACAAAAATTTATCATTAAGTATTAACTTATTTACATTAAATAAGTATATGAAACAAATTTTCAGCAATTAACCATCCACCTCAGTTTGTTTGGAATGAGCTTAGTCTGTAAATTGTTTTTGTATGCAGAAAATGCACCACAACATTTTCCGTTACGTCTCGCGATTACCGTGAAACAAAGGCTTCATGTTGCAACTAGTTATATATTAGTGGATAATTCTGGATGTGAAAATGCTATTTTTGAGGGAAAAAAAACTTTTTTTTTTTATCATAAAAAATTAACGAAATAATTGCTTATTTTCTAAGTCGGATGCAGAAGGAATCAAATAAATTAAAAACCTTTGTCTGCTGCTTTATTTTTACTTCAATATACATTAAGAGCGTATATGAAATACTGTATTTGTATATTTATAAAATATTTATACGCATGTCGTTCATATAAAACATTTAAATCGCTGACATCTATTGTTTATATTATATTTAGAATTAGCTTAGTCAACTGTTTACTTTTAAAATATTCATCATACGAATAGTGTGGCGTTAAAGATTTTTTTTTTTTTAAATGATCGATATATATAGTATAATGTGATTTATTCTTTATTAGTACGTTTTTTAAATCGCACAAATAAGACTAAGATCGAAACACAGAATTTATATATTAATTCACTGACGAAAAGCGCTAACTTTCACACAGCTAATCCATTTCAGGTTTCACTGTGAATCGAAAGGTGACGAGCCGATGAAACTATTACATAATCAAATAAAGAACCCATTTCCACTATCTACAGCGAAAGGCTTTCCGAACAAAAGGGGTATAAAGAAATATTAAACGGGACAATAGCATTTCTGCTGTATCTAAAACGTAATGGTTTTAGAAAATGTTGGATGTCTGGGGAAAGTTAATTTGCTTGTTTGTCCATATTGTATTTTACGAATCCATATTAGATTAGGAAGTTAAAAAAAAAACCTCAAATAATCTGAGATGATCAGAAATTTTTTTATTAACGTATCGGGAACTGCATACTTTTTTTTTCTTTCTTTCTCATTTTTTAATATTAAGTATGCCGATCCTGATGATTTGATAAAAAAACAAAATCTTTTGTGATCGTCTCAGATTATTTGATACTTCATTTTTTTAAAACGTTGGACTGGGCTTTTTATTTCTTCTCAGTTATAAAGATCTGAGTTCGATTCTCATCATGACGAGAGAAATATTTATATGGACTTTTTTTTAAATTGAAGATGAACTAGGTATGCTCGCAGGAACTCGCTATTTCAGGTAACAGTATGAGTGTTAGGGTGTTCAGATTACGAGATGGCAGCAGATAACTGATGCTGTACTCTTGCCTCAAGGCTTCTAAAATCATTGAACACCCTCAGTTCCGGTTCTGGGATACCTGCTCTCCGCCAATTTCCAAAAGTTAAAATAAAATAATCCCATTTACTTCCTTTAGGGAATAAAAAAGGCATTCGAGGAAACACTGCAGTTAAATTCTCTTCTTTGACTAGAGGAAATTTTTCTAAACCCCTTTTTGGACCGGATCTCAGTTATTCGATCTCTAGCACGAGCCTTTTTTTTTTTTTTTTTTTTCCCCTAGAAACTCGGGTTTTTCGTCGCGAACTCAAGGAAATCGACCGTAGAATCCAATCTACACACTTTTTCCAGATAATAAATATAAGTGTTAGGATTTGTGACTACTAGATGGCGGCACTTGATTGTCTACCGGTGAATATTGAATTTCCTCAGTCTTCAAAAGTTGGCGAAACGTTTTCGTTTACTCTTCAGAAATGAATAAAAGAGCGGAGAATTTAAATAGTCTAGAAAGGTTTGGGTAAATGTGGGGAGGAACAGCACTTTTACAAGCCAACTGTAAGACATTAGATGTGGAGATCCACAGGTGAAAGAGTTTGTTATGTTAGTTGGATATACTGGAGGAGGCTGAGAAATGAAAAAGAACTGGTGGTGGAATTATAAGTTGGTTCAGGGGCATGTTGCAAAGTTAGTAAATGCAACTCAGAGAACAGTTGGAACAGTGAAAAGGAAATATTGTCGAAATTATTTACAGATGGATGATCAAAAGATTTTTCAAAGAATAGAACAATGAAGGAATAAATATAAAGGGCCATCCCTGAAAGCTGCCCCCCATGGAGAGGTATGAAGGCTAGTATTGACAGTTTGTGATGCCTATGGTGGATTCACATCCCATGATGAGTTTTTTTTTTTTTTTTTTTTTTTTGATGTGGAGATTCTGTAGTTATTACTGCCACCAATACCAATGACGAATTTTCTTTTTAGTTTATAATATCAAACTGTAACAGTCACTTTTTCAAAATTTATTTTGTTTACTTGCCACATACTACTACTGAAAAAAGAGCTTGTCATTAGTATTAGTGACATTAGTAACTACAGAATCTCCAAGTCAAAAAAAAGACTCAGTAGTAACTCAGAATATCAAAGTCAGAAAAACAATAATTGTAGGTGCTTTGCTTATTAATCAACACACACACACACACACATGGGGGAGGGAGGAGCTGAAAAGTTCTGATTAATACCTAGAACAAAAATCTATTAAAGCAACCAGTATAGTCGACAGGGTGTAGCATAGAGACAGCCTGCCTCATGGTGCAGCTTAATAAGGGCGCTCGTTCAGCCATATTGTGGTAGGCACCATCGCTATGCTAACAATTCCTGTTAGTGTAGCAAGTGCAAAAAGAAATTTTTCCAAGCTTAAACTGATTAAAAGTTATTTGCAAACAGCAATGACCCAAGAAAGATTGGTTGGTCTAGCAACTATATCAATAGAGGTGGACATAGACTTGTAATTTAAATTTAGAAGGGCTTATAAACAGTTTTATTGTGCGATATTCCCATAGAGCAAAAACATTTAATTAATATTATTATGTAATTGTTTTGCATCAATGTTTCTCTTGTAATAAAACAAAAAACAGCAATTGGAGATTTTCTTATATTTTTGTCCTATAATCAATCCATCAGGGGCGATATTTAATTGTTTGCCTCAGGGCACGATCTAATCTGGTAACGGCCCTGAAAGCAACTCTTCCTCCTGTACATCCTAGAAGAAAATGAACAATTATTACAGTTTGATGAAACATCAGGGTTAAAGGGTTTTAAGATATGTTCTTTCTTATGGTTATATCAGTTGCTTTAATATAATTTTTGCTCTAGGTGTTTGTCAGAACTTTTCAGCCTGCCTGTCCCCCTTGTGTGTGTGTGTGTGTGTGTGTGTGTGTATTGTCAAAAATTATTTATTGATGGATGATCAGAAGATTTTCCAAAGAATAGAAAACACTGTGAGGGAATAAATGTAAATATATGTGTAAAAAAAGTCTTTTTGCTTTTTCCTCATGGAGAGGTATGAAGACTGGTATTGACAGTCTATACTGCCTAGGATGGATTCACATCCCATGATGAATCTTTTTTGACTTGTAGATTCTGTAGTTACTACTGCCACTAATATTAATGAGAAGCTCTTTTTAGTTTATAATTTCAAGCTGCAACAGTTACTTTGTTTTCAAACCTTAATTGGCTTACTTGCCATATACTGTTAAGAAAACAATGATTGTAACACTTTGCTTATTAATCAATATAAATAATGATAATGGAATAATTTACATTAAAAAAAAAACAAAAAAATTCATTTATATATATCGGCTAAAAAAAAATCACCAACGCCTTTATGATGCAAAAGCTAAAATATATTTACTAGAAGGATTAACAAGAACCCCGAATTTTAGTATCATTGTATAATTCAAACCGAAGCCCAAACTGCATGTAGTAAAAAGTATAAAAGATAAGCAGATCAGTGTTGAGATGCAACTAAGATAAACTTAGTCCAGTTTTATTTAGATTAGACTGATGTAGCAGAGCTTCACAGCTCTCCTTATGTGGTCTTTCCATTAGCGACACCATTGTAAAGGACTCGGGTATTTTTCCTGAGAGCTCCATGCCTGAGGTGTTACGCAGACCATGACTGTTCTGCCTCAATGGTCAGTAGGCAAGCAGTGAAGCATTACTCCATTATTCCAGTATAAATTGATCTGATGGATAAATCCCTGACGCACTTTTCACAGTTGAGAAATGTCCCATGGGAGAAATAGTGCTGCTTAATACTGCCCAGATAAGTTTTTTAATACTTCTGACTACAATGTTTTTTTTTTTTTTCTCTATGCAATATTTGAACTTTTAGACCTTTTTGTGTTACTATAAGCTATTATTTAAAGTTTGTGTTAATTATTATTCTGCATGCACCTTAATGAAGTGTGAAGACACATCAGGGATATCCAAACTATCTGCACAATCTATCATATCCTTGAACCCATTAACAAACAAAGCACTCGCAACTGACTATAGCAATCCATTCCACTATACTCCAAGCAAATAATCTAATTCTCACACTCCTACTTTATTCAACATCATGGGGATGACCTATTGTTCTGGCCCTTCTAGCCAAGTGCTGAAACATTTCCCATGCATCAATCCTATAAAACCCTTGAAGTAACTTAAATGTTTCTATAGTATCTCTTCTTTTTCCTATCAACCAACTTCTATCCACACATCCTCAATCTATCCTCGAAGGAAAATTCCACAGACCACTCGCCATTTTGGTCACTCACCTGTGTATCCTCTTCACTGTTTCCTCATCTCCCCCCCCCCCCCCCCCCAAGAAACACAGGAGGCCAGATCTGAGCACAGTAATCGATATGTGGATCAAGACCTTATAAAGAGAAATAACTTCCTTATCTCTACTTGTTAGTGTGTTATGCAGTAGCCAAGTAATCTTAAGAGCTACTTTAGCAACCTTGCAGTATGTCCTCTAAACTTTAACTCTGTCTACCACCACCACTACCCTTAAATCGCTAGCTTCATTTATTTTCCTGGAGTACAGTGCCATCAATGTGATGGCTTGTAATCTGTTTATCTAAAAATGCATAACTTTACATTTCTCCACATTAAACAGACACCTATTATCTTTTGCCTATACTGACAGCCTATTTCACTCATCCATCAAGCTCTCCACATCACCTTGATTAACTATTACTCTACCTAATTTTGCATTATCAGAAAACAACTGAATATTTCCTTTCAGGTTATTTCCTATATATTTAAGAACAAATTGAACAGCAGTGGTCCCAGCATTGAACCTTGCATCACACTACTAGTCACTTGTTTTTGTATTGATTCTGCCCCTCTATATACCACTTTTTGATATCCGTCCAGCAGCCACCATCTTATTCATATAACCAGTGTCATATCCATCCCCATTTGTTGTGATATGTGTTAGTTACATGTGGTGTTCTGTCAAATGCCTTTGCGAAATCCACAGAATTGTGTAGCCATTTTCTTTATCCAACTCAGCAATGCTATTATAAAAAGATGTCACACACCTCATATACTGATTGGTCTATAATTTGCTACTGCATTATTAGAACCTCCCTTATGCAAGGGAATTATTTTGCCCTCTTTCAACTTCCTTGGAACTCTGCCAGAGATGAGATTTAAATTAAAGAGCATAGTCAAAGGTATTGCCAGTTTCCTTGTACATTTTTGCAAAACCTGAGCTGTTGTTGTTTTTGTTGTTATTATTATCTGAGACATCCAGGGAGTTGGGGACTCATCAAGGGAGGCTATACATCACCCAAACTAGCTATCATACCTTCCCTTAAATTCATTCACATTAGGTGCACTTGCTACCCCTAAAGACAAAGTATTCAATCTTGTGAATGTGACTTCATGGAGAGATTGAGTGCAGTTGATGATGGGGAGGAGAGACTGACTGTAAGTGAGCAAGAGGTGTTTGGGGAGTTGAGTAAACTAGATGTAAATAAGGCTGTGGGACTTGATAATATATCACCGCGTATTCTGAAGGAATGTGCCAGAGAGTTGACACCTGCCTTGACATATTTTTTTAATACGAGTTTTGCACTTGGTCAAGTCCCTAAAGAGTGGAAGGAGGGCAAGATTGTGCCACTTCATAAAGGAGGTGATCGAACTCAAGCATCAAACTATAGGCCTATCTGTGTGTCAGGTGTTGTGGTTAAGTTGTTGGAGAAGCTTGTGAGAACTAGGATCCAGAGTTGGGTTGACAACAATGGTATAATCTTTGATGGACAGCATGGATTTGCTAAAGGGAGGTCGTGTTTTAGTAATCTACTTACTTATTACAATAAAGTGACCGCTTCCTTGGACAGAGGAGAAGGATACACAGTAATATACTTGGATTTCGCAAAAGCTTTTGATAGAGTACCTCATGATAAGTTGACAGTCAAACTAGAGCAGATGGGGTTGGATATTAGATTAGTGCATTGGATTGGAGACTGGCTATCTGATAGGTATCAACAAGTTGTGTATGGGGGTGCAATATCCGGGAAAAGGAAAGTCACTAGTGGAGTGCCTCAGGGATCTGTTTTAGGGCCATTACTATTTAACTTGTATATTAATGATATTGGCGAAGATTTGGATGGAGATATTCAGTTGTTTGCAGATGATGCAAAGTTGGGACGAACCATAAAGAGTAGTGAAGATGTTGTGGCCTTGCAAGAAGACTTGAATAAATTGAGTGATTGGGCAAGCAAATGGGGATGTGAGTTCAATGTTGCAAAATGTAAGGTTTTAAAATTTGGAAAACAAAGATGGGATGCAGAATTTATGCTTGGTGAGAATATATTGTTGGAAGTAGAGGAAATAAGAGATCTGGGAGTGATAGTGGATAAGGATCTAAAATTTAGGGGGACACATCGCCAAAATTGTGAAGACAACACAAAGACTTCTGGGAATGATGAGGAGGACACTGACGTGTAGAAGTAGGGAGATTCTTGTTCCATTGTATAAGGCTTTGATTAGGCCACACATGGACTATTGTGCCCAGATTTGGTCACCTGGTTTTCAGAAGGATGAAGAGATGTTGGAAAGGGTCCAAAGGCGACTGACTAAGGTAGTTTCTGACCTCTGGAATGTTGAGTATGAGGAAAGATTGAAAAGATGTAATTTGCAGAGTCTAGTGGAGAGAAGGAAGAGGGGAGATATGATAGAGACCTACAAGTTGGTAAGGGGTTGTTATAGGATCAATGGTGGAGAAGTTCTACAGCGAATAGTGGGAGATCAGGGGAGAACCAGAGGTCATCCCTGGAAACTGTATAAAGAGGGTGCGAGTAGGGGAGTGAGAGGCAGGTTTTTTTCGTGCAGAGTTGTGAATGATTGGAATGCCTTGCCTGAGAGTGTGGTGTCTGCAAGGAGTTTGAATGTGTTTAAGACCCGGTATGATGAGATGTGTGTGAGATAAAAGGACCTCCTAGATGAGTCTTTGACTCCATGAGGTCTTGTTTAATAATAACAATAATAATAATAATAATATTCCACATACTTGCTGTTCTGTGAGAGAAAAACCTCAACTCTTATCGCTTTGTTGACTGCGAACAAACTTAACTTCCATGGATGCCACCGTCTTCTCTCCCCACCTTCAGAAGATAATAGGCAACAAAGGTTGGTCGATTGGTAGAGCCTCTGCTACTAATGGCTCAGCAAAAAGTTAAGCAAGTTTGAGCACGGTTAGTAGTTGGAAGGAGTTCAATCATTCGATGCTGTTGGCACACTCTCCCTCGATGAGTCTTTGGACTCCCTGAAGGTGGCTAATAATATAATAGATTTAGTTTAATCCTTTATCCCAGTGAGAGCAAACAAAGTTTGCGCCTGAAAATATCTTCAGGACTAAATATATCCCAGTGAGAGCAAACAAAGTTTGCGCCTGAAAATATCTTCAGGACTAAATATATATAGTGTTGTACTATCTTATCCAGTAAGTAGTGCAACACCAAGGCAACTCGTGGCAAAGGTGGAGCAAGCTACCAGGCACTTCTAACCCAGTATCTCCCAAAACACATTTCCTATGTGGATATGTATACTGTTATGCATTAAAGGGATTGGCCATCTACCCAGACTAGTTTCGACCTTTATTGAGGTCTCTTCAGTGGGAGCCAGGCCCAGAGCTGGAGATACCAGGCGGAAGCAGTAGCAAGTCATCTGTGCCTATGGGAGTTGCCAAAAGGTTTATCACCTTTTTTAAAAATTACTCTGGATTTAGAGAAAGATGTTGAAAATTTATTTATCACTAGGTTAGACTATAATAGATTTAGTTTAATCCTTTATCCCAGTGAGAGCAAACAAAGTTTGCGCCTGAAAATATCTTCAGGACTAAATATAGTGTTGTACTATCTTATCCAGTAAGTAGTGCAACACCAAGGCAACTCGTGGCAAAGGTGGAGCAAGCTACCAGGCACTTCTAACCCAGTATCTCCCATAATGCAAAACACATTTCCTATGTGGATATGTATACTGTTATGCATTAAAGGGATTGGCCATCTACCCAGACTAGTTTCGACCTTTATTGAGGTCTCTAAATAAATTTTCAACATCTTTCTCTAAATCCAGAGTAATTTTTAAAAAAGGTGATAAACCTTTTGGCAACTCCCATAGGCACAGATGACTTGCTACTGCTTCCGCCTGGTATCTCCAGCTCTGGGCCTGGCTCCCACTGAAGAGACCTCAATAAAGGTCGAAACTAGTCTGGGTAGATGGCCAATCCCTTTAATGCATAACAGTATACATATCCACATAGGAAATGTGTTTTGCATTTTGGGAGATACTGGGTTAGAAGTGCCTGGTAGCTTGCTCCACCTTTGCCACGAGTTGCCTTGGTGTTGCACTACTTACTGGATAAGATAGTACAACACTATATTTAGTCCTGAAGATATTTTCAGGCGCAAACTTTGTTTGCTCTCACTGGGATAAAGGATTAAACTAAATCTATTATAGTCTAACCTAGTGATAAATAAATTTTCAACATCTTTCTCTAAATCCAGAGTAATTTTTAAAAAAAGGTGATAAACCTTTTGGCAACTCCCATAGGCACAGATGACTTGCTACTGCTTCCGCCTGGTATCTCCAGCTCTGGGCCTGGCTCCCACTGAAGAGACCTCAATAAAGGTCGAAACTAGTCTGGGTAGATGGCCAATCCCTTTAATGCATAACAGTATACATATCCACATAGGAAATGTGTTTTGCATTATGGGAGATACTGGGTTAGAAGTGCCTGGTAGCTTGCTCCACCTTTGCCACGAGTTGCCTTGGTGTTGCACTACTTACTGGATAAGATAGTACAACACTATATTTAGTCCTGAAGATATTTTCAGGCGCAAACTTTGTTTGCTTTCACTGGGATAAAGGATTAAACTAAATCTATTATAGTCTAACCTAGTGATATGATAAATAAATTTTCAACGGCTAATAATATAACTGAAAATTTCATCGGATGATATCCTATAACACGCATTCAGAAGTTTATAGACCTTGATGATATCACCCCACTCTTTCTCCTGTTAACCAGAGTCTGTAATCCACATTCTTGCAATCTGTTCTCATAATCTACAGTAGTGAACAAATTAATCCGAACACTTGGATTTGATTGAAAAATTTTAATTTTGCAAGAAAATAAGTACAAAAATTAAACTCCAATTTTACCTAATAATTTATATGTTCTTTTCTATCATGGACTTTACAAACATAATAATTTTCTTATTTTTGTATCTCTAAACTGTATGTTTATAATGGACTGTTAAGTTATCCTTTGTATCATAATTTAATTTTCCAAGTCTTGTTTTCTATTAGGTTAATGTCATGAGAGTTACCTGGCCATTGAAGCAATTGGATGTTGTGATTTATGAGGAACTCTCGCTTTTTTTTGAAGGTTGGCATAAAGCGAGATTCTGTTGGAAGATGATTTCTTTTGGATCTGTGGGACCACTCTTTTATTTTTCTCCATTATTTTGGTCACTTTTCATCATACCGTCACCAGGCACAAGTGATCCTTGATCGTCATGTGTAAAACATCCCCAGAACATCTTTTAACTGGGTGTTTAGGAGCATGATGAAGGTGGGCAGGAGAAGTCTTCTCAAACACTGATTTGCAAACATAGGGTACTTGCTCTTCTTCGAAAAATAAATGACTTATTTGGGGAATATGACCGTCTTCCACTAGTCCAATCTGACAGTCCAATCTTTGTACACTGTTGCCCATTGGAGCCTCTTTTTCTACATAGCCTCTGTCAACAGTTTTCTTTTATGGTCTGTGAGCAGTCCTCCCTGCTTCCAACAATCTTCAATGGACGTGTCAGAAACATTAATTCCAATAGCTATCAGGTCTCTATTTAAATCTACAGCAGACAATCTTGGATTCATTTTTTGCTTTTTCCTAACTAGTAAACAATCTTAAGTAAGTGTAGTTTTCTTTTTCTGTCAGGAGAAAAGGTACCTATCTCCCTAAACCTCTTTTAAAATCACATTAATGGAAGCTCACTTAGTAAGTCAAATATTTTATCCTATACTATATACACTCAAAGGACAAAACATTAGAGATACTTGCCGAATAGCATGTTGGTTTTTCCTCTAACTTGAAATAACAGTCTAAGTGATTAACTCCACCTGATGCTGCAGGTAATTCAGGCTATGCCAGTTGCAGCATTGTCCACAACTGTGCTTAGATGTCGGTCCCAGATACATGAATCTGATGTTTCACTCTAGTCCAGAGAGATTCATTTGGATTTAAATCCAGGGAACTTGGGGGTCACTGGATGGTCCCAAACGCAGATGAGTGTTCCTCGAGTCATGTATGTGTAGGGATCATCATCATCATCATCAGCAGCATGGGTGAAGGCCATGAAAGTGTGTAGGTGATCAGCCACAATTGCATCCACCTGTTAGCTTGGTACAACTGATAATGGATTTATCAGCCCACACGACTCTGGTTCACTCTGCACAGAGACGTCATGAGGAATTTTGGTGCCTATGGCCAGGAAAGAAAATTGCACCATTCTAAAAAAAAAAAAAAAAAAACTTCAAAAATCTCAATTTTTGCGCCTAAGTAAAATTAGCGCCAATGGCCGGGACCATATTGGCCATAGCCTCACTACGCCTCTGACTCTCACATGTTCAGGTGCAATGCCCGATGATGAGCTGTCAATAGTGGTACATGATTAGAGCATTGGCTACCATTGTTCATAGTATGCAGGGTACAGTGTACTGTTCATCACTGACAGTGCTTGGACTTCTGACATTGAAACTTGATGTAATTTGTGCAGCTATTACTGCTTGTGCAGTAATTAACTAGAACAGCAGCAAAAAACTATTTGTGCAGCAATTCATCAATAGTGTCTGGTTGGCCACCACTGGCTCGCTAGGCACTGGTGTGTCCATTGATGGTATACTCGTGGTAGACCCTTGACACATTTGCCTTCAAGAATCCTAGGGTGCATATCACTTTGGTGATAGAAAGACCCATCTGTCATGTGCCAATGATACATTCACGATCAAAGTCACATTGTCTGCCTGTTTACCATCTGCGTTCAATTTGGGTATGTTTTACTCTGTGCAGGGGATGCCAGTGTCAACTTCCCAACATCCCTATCTCTAATGTTTTGTCCATTGAATGTATTATTTTATATAGTATATTGTATTATATTATATACTATACTATACTATTTAATCTTATATATGCTTGCACTTTTGCTCTTAAGTTTCTGAAGAGAAGATGCATACATATAATATATGAAGTGTAGAAAACTTTTTTTTACATAAATATTCCATTATCGTTATTCACTGATTTCCTGTAAGAAATAAATCTGTATTTTTTTTAATTGATATTTTTAAGCCAATTCATATTTCCTCATATTAATGTAAACATAATTGCCTGTGGAGCCCACTGAAAATGCCATTTTGCTTCCATAGCTCTAGATAAACTAGGTTGTATAAAGATCATCATAGGTTTGATTCCAGCAACCAACATATAGAACTTTTTCTAGGCATTTCATTGGCCAGTTCCCGAGTTAGTTGATCTATGACACGAGCATATAGGCTTTTATCTCCTGTAACTCATGCTTTTAATTCCATTTTCAAAATAATTGACCATAGAACCTGCACTGTTGTTCTCTCTCTCTCTCTCTCTCTCTCCCCCCCACCTTTGAAAACTGGTTCATAACTGAGATGACATCTCTCCCACTAGTTGGAGAGAGTGACCATATGGTTTTGACTTGGAAAATGAATAGACTTTCAAAGAGTATCAAAGAGACGGGAACATATGTGGAATTATAAGGCGGGTGATTATAATAGTCTAAGACATTAACTTGGGAAAGTTTCATGGAGGGAGGAATTGGAAGGCCGGGATATCATTAGTGCATGGGAAGTTATGAAAGAATATTTGTTAGCAGCAGTGGCAAGTTGTATACCATGAGTGAACAAGAGGACACAATTTGGAGTAAAGTGGATGACAAACAATATTAAACAGGAATTGCTTGCGAAAAAGAGGCTGTTGAAGAGATAAGGAGATAGGTGAAGAGACGATGCATGAAGAGTATAAGACACAGGCCCGAAGAGTGACTAGTATGGTAAGGAAGATGAAACTGGAATATGAGAGGAGATTAGCCCTAAGATCCAAAGAAAATCCTAGGGAATTTTTTAGATATGTGGCCAGTAGGAGGAGAAATGACTGTGGAAGAATGATATTGTGGGATAACAATGGGAATAGAGTGACTGAGTCAGAGGACATAGTAGAATTGTTCAATGAACACTTTATTGGAGTATTTCATCCTGGAGGAGTCAGTTTTAATGCTAGAGGGATAGGGCAGGTTCGAGGTACAGGAGGAGAGTGTGTTTCAGATACTGAGTACTCTGGATGTCAGTAAAGCTGTGGGACTAGGGTCTCACTCGGGGTGAAAACTCCTGGTGAAATACCATCTGATGGTATTTCACCAGGAGTTTTGAGAGAATGTGCTAGGGAACTGACACTGCCTTTGACCTGGCTTTTCAATGAAAGTCTGGCTGTGGGAAAGGTGCCCATGGAATGGAAGGAAGGTAAGATAGTGCCATTGCATAAGGGCGGTAGCAGACTGGAAGTGTCTAATTATATGCTAGTTTGTGTGTCATCAGTTAGTAAGATCTTGGAGAAAGTAGTGAAGGACCATATACAGCATTGGGAAGATGAGGGTAATGTTATCTGTGAGAGTCAATGTGGATTTGCGAATGGGCGCTCTTGTTTTATCAATATGCTAGCCTTTTATGATAAAGTTACAAGAGCATTAGATGAGGGAAAGGCATATACTGCCATTTTCTTAGAATTACCGAAGGCATTTGACAGGGTGCCACATGATAAACTGATAGTTAAGTTGCAGCACATGGGTCTGGATGTCAGATTGGTCAACCGGATTCAGGATTGGCTGTCCGATAGGTATCAGAGAGTTGTGTATGGTGGGGCAGTTTCAAGGAAGCAGAGGTTTACAAGTGGGGTCCCATAGGGCTTAGTACTGGGACCTATATTGTTTAACCTTTATATCAATGACTTTGTCAGTGGATTACAAGGGGATATTCAGTTGTTTGCAGATGATGCGAAGCTGGGAAGGATTATTAGTAATAGTGCAGATGCGGCAGCCTTGCAAGAGGATTTGAATAAGCTAGCTAGATGGGCAAATGAATGGGGGTGTCGGTTTAATGCAGCAAAATGTGAGGTTTGGGAAACATCGATGGGACACTGTATACTCTATGGGAGGAGTTATACTGGAGGAAGTAAGGGAGACAAGAGATCTGGGGTTGATGATTGATAGAAACCTGAAATTTAGGGGGCATATTGCAAAGGTGGTGAACGTAACACAGAGGATTGCTGCAATAATGAGAAGGACACTGACCTGCAGAGAGAAAACAGTTATCATTCTGTTGTATAAGACCCTGATCAGACCACACTTGGACTATTGTTCTCAGATTTGGTCCCCAGGATTTGAAGGGGATAAATTTTCTGTGGAAAGAGAAATCATACCGATCCTCATAACAATGATAGTTATGAAGATCAGCTGAGGGAATGTGGACTGCAGAGTTTGGTGGATAGAAGAAGGAGAGGTGATATGATTGAGACTTTTAAACTGTTTAGAGGTGGTTACAGAGTTGACACTGGGGAGTTTCGCTTGGTTGAACAGCTGGATGGAGTGATGGCAAGAGGACATCCCTAGAAGTTACGAAAGGAAACTGTGAGCAAGAGGGTGATGAGTGGTTTCTTTGCATGGAGGGTGGTTTCCTTCAGGCAATGCTTTCCATGGAATGCATTGCCTGATGGAGTGGTGAGAGCAAGAACGGTCGACGAGTTCAAGGAGTGGTATGATAGACTTCGTTTCTTAGGTGGTGACGTCCCCTCGGTGAGTCTTGATAGACTTTGTGTTTCTTAGGAAGGATCTCCCACGATGAGTCTTTTGACTCCATGGAGGCCTGAATAATAATAATAATAATTGATATCTTCAGTTCACTATCTGCAAAGGCTGAAGGATGGGGACTGTTTGTCCATTTGTCTTCAAAAGTTAGTGCTAAAGGATTTGAGGATTTTATTTTATTTTTCTATTATTATACAGGCACCTTCACGGATGGAAGACTCATAGCAGGAGACACAATCTATCATACCTCTCCTTGAACCCATTGACAGAAAAAGCACTCGAAGCTGACTCTGGCAACCCAATCCACTCATTCACCACTCTTCAAACAAAAAATCTAGTCCTCACACCCGTATTCAACTTCCAGGGATGACCCCTTGTTCTGGTCACTAGCCAAATGCTGAAACATTTCCTCCATCTATCCTATAAAGTCCTTTAAGCAACTGAAATGTTTCTATCATATTCCCTCTTTTGTTCCTATCAACCAACTTATGCAGTCCACACACCTTCAATCATAGGGCACATTCCATTAGCCACTCACCATCTTGGTCACTCGCCTCTGAATCCTCTCCACCTTTTCCTCATCCCCAAGAAGCCCAGGGGGACCAGATTTGAGCATATCAAGGCCTTATAAAGAGGAATTACAACTTCCTTATCTCTACTTTTTAATGTGTTCTTCACTAGCCAAGTAATTTTGTGCTACCTTAGTAATATGCCCTCCAAACTTTAACTCTCTGTCTCTCACCATCCCTAAATCTCTATCTTCATCTATTTCCTGGAGTACAGTGCCATCAATGTGATAAATGACTTTTAATCTATTCATCCCAAAGTGCATAATATTTGTTGACATTAAACTGACACCCATTAACTTTTGCCCATAATGACAGTCTATTTAAATCATCCTGCAAGCACTCCATGATTAACTATTACTCTACCTAATTTTGCATCATCATCAAACAACTGAATATTTCCTTTCAGGTTATTTCCATATCATTTATGTACAAATTAAACAGCAATGATTCCAGCACTGAACCCTGTGGCACACCACTAGTCACTTGCTTTCGCTTCTATTCTGCCCCTCCATATACCACTTTTTGATATCTATCCAGCAAATCACCCTCTTTATTATTATTATTTCCCAAGACCTCATGGAGTCAAAGACTCATCTGGGAGGTCCTTTTATGACACACACATCTCGTCATAGCGTGTCTTAAACACACTCAAACTCCTTGCAGTCACCACACTCTCAGGCAGGGCATTCCCATTCACAACTCTGCACGAAAAAAACCTGCCTCTCACTCCCCTACTCACACCCTCTTTATACAGTTTCCAGGGATGACCTCTGGTTCTCCCCTGATCTCCCACTATTCTCTGTAGAACTTCTCCACCATTGATCCTATAACAACCCCTTACCAACTTGTAGGTCTCTATCATATCTCCCTTCTTCCTTCTCTCCACCAGACTCTGCAAATTACATCTTCTCAATCTTTCCTCATACTCAACATTCCAGAGGTCAGAAACTACCTTAGTCAGTCGCCTTTGGACCCTTTCCAACATCTCTTCATCCTTCTGAAAACCCAGTGACCAAATCTGGGCACAATAGTCCATGTGTGGCCTTATCAAAGCCTTATACAATGGAACAAGAATCTCCCTACTTCTACACGTCAGTATTCTCCGCATCATTCCCAGAAGTCTTTGTGTTGTCTTCACAATTTTGGTGATGTGTCCCCTAAATTTTAGATCCTTATCCACTGTCACCCCCAGATCTCTTATTTCCTCTACCTCCAACAATATATTCTCACCAAGCATAAATTCTGCATTCCCATCTTTGTTTTCCAAATTTTAGAACCTTACATTTTGTAACATTGAACTCGCATCCCCATTTGCTTGCCCAATCACTCAATTTATTCAAGTCTTTTTTTCAAGACCACAACATCTTCACTACACTTTATGGTTCGTCCCAACTTTGCATCATCTTCAAACAACTGAATATCTCCATCCAAATCTTCGCCAATATCATTAATATACAAGTTAAATAGTAATGGCCCTAAAACAGATCCCCTGAGGCACTCCACTAGTGACTTTCCTTTTCCTGGATATCGAATCCCAGTAATATACTTGAATTTCGCAAAGGCTTTTGATAGAGTACCTCATGATAAGTTGACAGTCAAACTAGAGCAGATGGGGTTGGATATTAGATTAGTGCATTGGATTGGAGACTGGCTATCTGATAGGTATCAACAAGATGTTTATGGGGGTTCGATATCCAGGAAAAGGAAAGTCACTAGTGGAGTGCCTCAGGGGTCTGTTTTAGGGCCATTACTATTTAACTTGTATTTTCACATTGCGTTAAAATTCCTTCTCCTCTGTCCAAGGAAGCAGTCACTTTATTGTAATAAGTAAGTAGATTACTCAAACATGACCTCCCTTTAGCAAATCCATGCTGTCCATCAAAGATTATACCATTGTTGTCAACGCAACTCTGGATCCTAGTTCTCACAAGCTTCTCCAACAACTTAATCACAACACCTGACACAGAGATAGGCCTATAGTTTGATGCTTGAGTTCGATCACCTCCTTTATGAAGTGGCACAATCTTGCCCTCCTTCCACTCTTTAGGAACTTAACCAAGTGCAAGACTCGTATTAAAAAAATATGTCAAGGCAGGTGTCAACTCTCTGGCACGTTCCTTCAGAATACGTGGTGATATATTATGAAGTCCCACAGCCTTATTTACATCTAGTTTACTCAACTCTGCAAATACCTCTTGCTCACTTACAGTCAGTCTCTCCTCCTCATCATCAACTGCTCTGAATCTCTCCATGAAGTCACATTCACAAGATTGAAAGATCATTATGAACTTCTCATTATGTATCTCCACCACACATTCTGCAACAGCTGTCTTTATACCATTTCCTCCAATCATTGTCATCCTTTCATAATCATTCTTTCTTTTGCTGACTACATATTGACAGAACTCCCTAGGATTCTTTTGGCTTCATTAGCTAACTGCTGTTCATACCTCTCTTTAGCTACTCTCACCCACCAAGTCACCGTCCTTGCCTGGTCTTTGTAGAACTCATGAAATTGGTTACTTCCACTTCTCTTATGCTGCCTCCACAATACCCTTTTTCTCTGTATCGCATGCTTAATCTCTTTATTCATCCATCCTACACCTACCTTATTTAACCTTCTCACCCTTGGAATACATTTAGACATTGCATCTACTAAATAGTTTTTGAAAATCCCCCAAGCTGCATTGATCTCTTTTCCAGCTAACTCCTCATTCCATGCTACACCTGCAAGCTGTCTCCTGAGCTCTTCATAATCACCCCCCCCCCCCTTGTAGTTTCACATATACCCTTTTTTCACAGGAGGTCCTTGCACTGCTGGAAACCACCCAGGTAATCACCTCATGGTCACTTTCACCAATTGGTGGATGATTTGACACCTCATTTATAATTACATCCTCTGATGAGATGACGAAATCCAAGGCCCTTAATCCTCGTGTGCCCTCTGTTACATACTGTCTGAGGTAGTTAACCCTCAAAAACTTAAGAAACTTATTTTCTTTACTTCCCGTTGCTATCTCTTCATTCCAGTCTATATTGCCATAATTAAAATCGCCCATAATGGTCACCCTTTTCTTATTTGCTTGGCTTATTTGACTATACATTTCACTATCACCACCATTCACATTAACAGGTCTATAACAACATCCCACCAAGTATTTGATTCTATTCACCTCTATCTCACACCATACTGCCTCAAAACCACTGGACCTATTTCCCTCTTGCATCTCTTCCTTGTATGGACATAACTCTTTCTCTATCATCAATAGCACTCCCTCTCCCTTTTTACCCCTTCTATCCTCACGAAACATATCCTTCCATCTCTATTCCTGTCATGATGTCGTCCTCATCTAACCATGTCTCACTTATTCTGACAATCTTTGGGTGAACAGACGCAATTAGTGCAACCATTTCATCCGCCTTGTTTCTTATACTTCTAGCATTGGTATACAAACACGACAGCTCATTTCTGGATCTACAGCTAGTTCCACTGATAACACTCACTCGATGTGATCTCTCTCTCCATGCTGGACTGGGACCATTTCCCTTTCTGCTTCTTCATTTTAGAAACCTTTTCAATTTCATCTGTTTCCTCTTGATCCCTGGTCATCCCATTTCTTTCCTGCCTACACATGCTCTCACCTCCTCTTGGAGCATCCACCTTTCTCACGCTGTGTACCCCTGTCCACCCTGAGCCTCCCCGTTCACTTTCCGAATCTCGCGACACATTTTCTCTATCATTAAATCTTTCTAATCCTTTCTTTTAGGCTTGCACGGTGATCCGAATGCATTTTTGGAAATTATGGAGACAACTACTGTGTTTGAATAAAAACTTTAGTTTACTATTACTAAAATTTTACAATTCGACGTTTCGACCTTTATGTCAAGGTTATCTTCTGGAGCGTACAAATATACACAAGAAACAAGCTATACTGCAATCATACTGGTTCGTTAAAGACACTGACTAACCGCTACCACAATTGTTGGCCTGACCTCTGGTGAAAAAAAAAAAAAAAAAAAAAATTATACATCAACGCTAGAGTCCTATTATTTGTGTTGTCTACTATATACATATATTAACATCATTCCAGCCAGTTTGAGTGGAATGGTTTCTAATACTAGCGGATTGGCTAAAGTCCTGACTTATGTTGAATCTTTCATATTCATGGCGGCCAGTCAGAGGACTTCCTCCCCGAGAAACAACAATGAACAACAAACAAGGGAGACAAGGAGCGACCAACCACCGACAAGCAAGAACCATTTGATTAACTTATCAAGCCACACCCTGAACAACGGCGAACTCACGCTGCTGAATAAAGGACTGAACTACGCAATAGCGCCTAAAAAGGTAAACAAATTAGATTTTATCTACCACATTGAAAGAGGCATCAGATCCCTACCTAACAACATAGCAGACAAAATACGACTAGAAACCAGTAATATCCTAAATACCAAGAAAACCATACAGAACAACCTGACTAAAACAGAATTAGCAGCAATTAAATCATTAAAAGGCAAACAAAACATAATAATAACGAAAGCTGATAAAGGCAGTGCCACTGTTGTCCTTGACAGGTCAACATACATACTGCAAATGAACCAACTAGTAGCCGATAACAACACATATAAAATGGTAAATTATAACCCAACAAAGAGGATAAAGGACAAAACAGAAAAACTACTAAAGTCCGTCACTTCTTGGCCACCAGACACAGTTAAAAAACTCAAACCCCACTACGCCCGCCCCCCAGAATATATGGGGTTCCAAAAATACACAAACAAAATGTGCCCCTTCGACCAATAGTGGAAGGAATAGACAGTCCCAATTACCACCTAGCCAAGAAATTAGCAGCAACACTCAAGGAGTTGGTAGGTCATTCCCCCTCCTACATAAAAAACACACAACACTTTATAAACATAATCAAAAACATAACACTCGACAAAGACGACTTATTAGTCAGTTTTGACGTTTCTGCCCATTTCACTAATGTCCCCATCAATGACACAATTCTCCTACTACAGAACAAATTTCCGCCCGACATTACGGCCCTCTTTGCCCACGTACTAAAGTCCGGTTACTTTGTGTGGCAAAACAAATTCTACCTACAAAAGGAAGGTACAGCCATGGGCTCACCATTATCCCCCCCAATCGCGAACTTCTATGTGGAAGCCTTTGAGCAAAGGGCTCTTGATTCCGCCACGCTTCGACCGACAATCTGGCTCAGATATGTTGACGACGTGTTCGCAATCTGGCCGCACGAGCGACAAACGCTAAACACATTCCTCAGCCACCTAAACAAACAACTCGAACGCATACAATTTACCATCGAAATCGAAAACCAAAATTCACTCCCGTTCCTAGACACACTAGTTACACGTCTTCCTTCAGGCAGTCTATCCTTCACGGTCTACCGAAAACCGACACACACGGACCAATACATACATGCGAATTCATACCACCACCCAGCACAAAAATATGGAGTCATAAACACCCTTAAAAACAGAGCCACAACTATTTGCTCTAACCAGCAAGCCCTGAAACAAGAACTAAAAATCATTAGTGACACATTCATAAACAATGGCTATAACAAAAATACTGTCAATAAAATACTCTATAAAACCACAACAAAAACGAATCTAGATTACAGTAAAACCATAGCTATCCCATACATTAAAGGGTTATCAGAAAAAATCAACAGAATCCTACAACATTATAACCTCAATGCCACCTTTAAACCACCCACTAAACTTGAAACCATATTCAGCTCCTCTAAGGATCCTCTCCTTCCATTAGCACATCCTGGAGTCTATTGCATCCGCTGCACCTGTAACTTACCGTACATTGGTGAAACAGGACGGACAATCCCGATACGCAAGAAAGAACACATTAGACACATTAAATATAACCATTATGGTGAAGCAGGCCTCTCAGACCATGCACTTAACACCTTACACCAAATCAACTGGAAAAGCACCTGCTCCTTACACCGCACAAAAACATGGTACGAAAGAAAATTTAAAGAATCCTGCGAAATCCTGATAAACCACCCAAATATCAACAATAAAGATGGTATGAAAATTCCAAGGATCTGGATGGCACACATTCAGCCAACCTAATATGAAAGATTCAACTTAAGTCAGGACTTTAGCCAATCCGCTAGTATTAGAAACCATTCCACTCAAACTGGCTGGAATGATGTTAACATATGTATATAGTAGACAACACAAATAATAGGACTCTAGCGTTGATGTATAATTTTTTTTTTTTTTTTTTTTTTTTTCACCAGAGGTCAGGCCAACAATTGTGGTAGCGGTTAGTCAGTGTCTTTAACGAACCAGTATGATTGTAGTATAGCTTGTTTCTTGTGTATATTTGTACGCTCCAGAAGATGACCTTGACATAAAGGTCGAAACGTCGAATTGTAAAATTTTAGTAATAGTAAACTAAAGTTTTTATTCAAACACAGTAGTTGTCTCCATAATTTCCAAAAATAAATCTTTCTAACTCTCGACCCTCTCTTCTCACTTTCCCTCTCATTCATCCTTCGTTGTTTTCGTACTTTCGGTCCAACATAAGTCCAACTTTCACTCTCATTCTTCTCACTTTCACTCTCATTTATCTTTCTTTGTTTCCGTACTTTCGGACTAACATGCGTCCAACTTTTGCTATCATTCTTCTCACTTTTACTCTCATTCATCTTTCTTTGTTTCAGTACTTTCAGTCCAACTTTCACTATCATTCATTCTTTTTTCGCTATCATTTATCCTTTCGATTTTTTTCAGTTGCGATTTTTGCATCACGCCATTTCTACTTTCATTCGTTCTCTCAGTTTCATTTCTTTCCGCCACTCTCGCCTCACTTTCGTCCCTTTTAACATCTGTTACAATTTTCAAATCGCTCTTTTTCTTTTTTCCTGATTTTTTTAACATTTTTTCGCCTCACTTTCACACCATCCCTCTCTTTCAAACATGCACTCGCTACACAATCGTTACTAACACTTTCTGTCATCAATTTCATAGTTGCATTCATCAGTTCCTCATTCAGGTCACACTTCGCACACACCCTTCTTCCATCCGCGCTAAACATCCACAAATCATTTATGTAATCGAAGGAATACATATAACAGACCCCACACTTAATGAAACAATTCCTAGAATAACTTATCTGAATCAGGAGCTCTTCTTAGGTACGTCCACAGCGCTTGGCTCACTCTTATCCACATAAACAGTATCATATCTGTCTCTGTTTAGATATGACACTGGTTATGTGGCTGCACGGTGATTTTGCAAAAGGCATATGATAGAATACCACATGCAAAATCACCATGCAGCCATTTCCCTTATTCAACTCAGCCATTACACTGTTATAAAACCTTAGTAAATTACTAAGGCATGACTGTTCTTCACAAAGACATGTTGACCCTCATACAGTATATAATATTATTATCATATTATATGATGTCTTGAAGGAGTTCTAGGATCCATCACCAGAGGGTACTCTATATTAAACTCTGTATTAATCAGTATAAGAGTATCATTTAAAATTTGTGGAGAATACAAGTTTTTAGGCTTACAAACTAAATGTAAACCAGCACTTAAGTGCTTTCTTACATTCATGTTGGACTTTAACGGAATAGCTTACAGCACTAGGAGAAATAATTAAACACCTGGCTTAATTACATTTCAATATTTCATCTTCATTACAGAGACGTCATCATTAACGCAATGTGAAAATTGTAATAACATACACAAGAAACAATAAGTGGAATTTATAGATAAAAATAAAAGAAAAACTGCTAATGCCTTTTATTCCTTTATAGGAAGTAGGCAAGACCTTTTGATCCTATCTAGTTTTTTGAGACTGGGCAGTTAAATCTTCACCGGTAGCCAATCAGAGATAGCTGGCCCAAGTGTATCACTAATTATAAGTAGCCACCGATGAAGAGACAGGCAAACAAGTGCTGCCATCTCTTGGTACATAACCCTAACATGATGTGTTTTCGTCTGAAATAATGTGGGTTCTACGGTAGATTTTCTTCAGTTTACAGGACAAAAACCTGAGTTTCCAGGGGGGGGGGGGAGCCTGCCTGCTTGCCCGTGCGAAAGATCGACTAACTTGGTGACTGGTTGAAGAAAACACTTAGCAAAGTTTCTCCAACTGGCGACTAGACTTGAACTTAAGTCTATCTTCGTACTGCTTAGCACAAAGGATGCAAGTGCCACTTTCGCTGAGTATACTTTATTAAATCAGTAACAGTTAAATACATAGTAGTAAAAATCAATACATCATGAATAGATACATCATATATTTACATACGAGGACAGTGAAAAGTTCTCAGCCTAACAATGAAAAAAGAATTTATAATTTCAAAATTATTTTTATTTTTCAACATAATCTCCCTTAAGACTAAAACATTTATTCCAGTGATGCTCCAGCACCATTATCCCGTCCCTGTAGTGGTTCATGGTTCTCAGTAAGATCTGCAAAATACCCCTCTACACCAGCTGCAATCACCTCTTGATTCGGAAAAAAAAATAAAAACGCTAACCAGCGAGGAAGAATTTTAGTTTTGGGATATTTCTAGTGTTGTTACATTTTTTGGATGTCCTTCATGTGAATCATCTTCATGGCTAGTATGGCCACGTTTAAACTCAGCAGCCCATTTCTTAATTGCCGAAAAAAGAGGAGAGTGCCCATAAACTTTTATGAACTTCAAATGAATTTCTTTTGGTGTTAAACCTTCTTTTACAAAGAATTTTATAACCACACAATACTCAATTTTATCCATTTCAAAGGATACAGACAACACGTTTGCTTCAGACAGCTGTATAAAACAAACTACTTGATAGAATGACTTGCATTTTCACATGGATGCTTATGACAGACGTACTAACTTAGAAAAAAAAATCTTGCTGATATTGTTGCCATCTATGGTTGAGGCTGAGGACTTTTTAGACCACCCTCATATGCTTTAACTTGAAGGGTATTATTATTTGTTACAAGTAATTCATTTTGTGAATTTACTTCTCTTAGTCATTAACAGTGAATAGTTACATAACAATTACATTATTAGTTAAATTCAGGTTTTAATTCTTAATACTTTCGTTTTACTGTTATTAACTATTGAATTGTTAGCTATATTACACACTATTATGTGATTACACAATTTGATTTCTTAAAGTTCACTTAGCATTTCAGAAATTGTGTTGTTAAGTGATACAAATACTGATCAAACATTTACATAAAGATTCTTCCTGTTCAGCTATCTGAAAGGTAGCCTTGGTTAATTTATGACTAATTTATGGTTAATTTGATGCGAAATGAATTCCTAAGCACTCCCATTCTTCTGTGTCCATCATTTTCAAAGGGATAGAGTTCCTCATGATATCTTGGAGGTATCTGTGGAACTTTGGGTATTTTCACCGCCTGTTCTGTCATACGTATGGTGACACCTTTATGTCCAAATAGTATACATAATTATGATTGTTGGTACTCTGCTTAACTTTTTCTCATTTAGCCAAAATTTTAGATTTTCATTTATTATTTGATTCTGTGTCATCTGTTGTTTCACAAAACTCCAGATTTCTTCTGCTTTTTTTAAGATAAACATGTCGTGAAGTATTTCTGTTTGTTTACAGAATTGACAGGTTGCAAGACCAACGGTATTCCTTTTGTCACAACTCGTATTTTGGTTGGCAAACATGCATGATGAATTTTTTTAAAAAAAAAAAGCTTTATAGAATGACTGATTGGAAGATGAAATACATTTAAAACTGAGCTTAGTTTGATCTCCCCCCACTTTTTGTTCTAGATGTCGAGGTATTGGGAAAATGGTTCTAGTTAGTTTTGCATATATTGCTCTTGATTTGGGTATGTAGTAACTTCTTAGTGCTCTAATTTTCTTCTATAAACTGGTATCTTTCAGCTATTTCAGTGAACATTCTTGGTGGTCTTTTTTTCTGATCACTGATGACTTTGTCAGGAAGGCACTTTTGTAGAAAAGCAATTGTGTATCCGTGGCATGATTTATTATGTGCTCTTACTGCAATTATGGTTCTGATTATCAATGTTTTTAAGTGTTTATTAACTAGACTGAGACCTACAGCTTCTGTTTTGTGGAAAAGCGTTGCACGATGCATTGGTTCATATTGTGAACTCCATATGTATGTTGCAAAGAGCCTATGAATTTTATCTACCCATTGTCCGTGGTATGGAATGTTATTACAGCTGACCCTTGAAGTTTGAAATGCGCTGGTCCTCTTATATGCAAATTTTTTTGAATAAATATATTGAATTTTTATTAAAAAAAAATTTTTTTTTAATAAAACTCTCAGACGAACCGCGAAGCTCAGAAATATCGAAAAGTTTAAGATAAAGTTAGGTATGTCATGAATGCATAAAATGTATGTAGATACTAGTCTGTTTAGTCATTTACTACCATAAAATATATACACAAATCTATTATAAAGTTTGCTCGATTAGTAGAGCCTCTGCTACTAATAGCTTGCGCAAAAAGTTAAGCAAGTTTGAGTGCTGTTAGTAGCTGGAAGGAGTTCAACCGTTCGATGCTGTTGGCATACTCTCCCTCATTGAGTCTTTGAACTCCCTGGAGGTGTCACATAATAATAATAATAATAAAAGGTTAAAATTTATCAACACTTATAAGCACACAAACACTTATAGACTACATGGCGCTATTCGCAGTCGAGAGAAATGTAAATATACAGTATTAAATCATAACTGAATAAAATTAACTGTTGTTAATTAGTTAAATTAATTAGCATAAAATTTTTATAACGATTCATTCATTAGTGTGTGTAGGCTAGGCTACCATGAAGCAATTCATATCAATTGCCCTAGGCTACCATAAAGAGCTGAAGCCTTTGCAAAGGAAACAAACATTCTCATCGTTTCCTACATGCATTTTTCATTTTCTAGAGTGAGTGTTATGCCATCGACATAAACTAACAATTTTGCTTCGCTTTCTCCATGAATATTTGTTTATTTCTATTTATTGCTCTGATTAGTAGTTCAGGTGCTAATACAAAAGGGCTATAGAGAGAGAGAGAGAGAGTCATTTTGTTGTACGGAACAGTTGAATTGGATATGTGCAGAGAGTTTTTTTAATTATGATTACACAGCTTTCTGCATTTTCATAAAATATTTTTAACCAGATCCTATTTATTTTATTACTTCAAAGATGTAATGACACAGTTTTTCACTGTGTCAAAAGTTCTTTCGTTGTCTAGACTTAGTAATATGCATGGTTTGTTGGTCAGTTGATAGTATTTGTATATACATCTGAGATATGTTGTGGTATCTGTTATATTTCTTCCTTTTACTGCACATGCTTCAATCATTAGGCAATACAAGTTTCTTGTAGAACTCTCTGTATTCTGTTTTGTGAGAATTTTTGAAATTATTTTATAATCTGTATTTAACAGTATCTGTATTGATACTGATAGACCCTTAGAAGTAATCTGGACTGATCTAAGAGAGAAAATCAAGGAATGTGCTAAAGGTCTGGGTGAGGCAGAGAGGAAGGAAGCTCTGGATTACTGAGGCGGTGATAGAAAAAAATGGACGAAAGAAGAAAATGGAAGGAAACAAAGGTGAAACCCAAGTCAGGTATAAAGAGATCAATAAACAAATAAAAATCCTGGCTAAAAAGGCAAAGGAAGACTGGCTCAATCAGGCCTGCAAGGAAATAGAGGAAAATGATACAGCAAAGGATATGAGAAAGGTCTATGAAGGCTTGAACTTGATTTCAGGGAAGAAGAGAAGGATAAAAAGCAGTGCTTTGAAGGATGAAAGAGGAAAGATTTTGTTGGAAAAAAAATGATAAAATGATAAAATGGAAGGAGTATGTTACAGAACTTTATGGAGACGAAAATAATCTGGAATGTGATCAGATAGAAAATGATGATTCCCCAGAAATGAAGGAATAGGAAACTGAAGCAGCCATTAAAAGAATCAAGGATAGGAAAGTTCCAGGAGTGGATGATATTCAAGGAGAGTTGCTGAAGGCATTGGGAAAGGAAGGAATAAAACTTCTGTCCATCATCTTTAATAGAAGTCTGGAGGAGGACATAATACCTAAAGACTTCGTAAGATCTATTTTTATTCCTATTCCTAAGACTATAAGAACAATGGATTGCAACAAGCACAGAACTATCAGCTTGATTAGTCCCGTTGCAAAAGTCTTAATCAACATAATATATAGAAGAATGGAACAGATGATAGAGAGGGAATTAAATGAAGCACAGTTTGGTTTCAGGGGAACCAGGGAAGCTATCACAATACTATGGATATTGGGGGAAAGAATGATTGAGTACAATAAAGATTTATATCTATGTTTTGTGGACTATGAAAAAGCTTTCGATAACGTTAATCACTCTGTTTTATTTGATATTTTACATAAAATAGGAATAGATAAAAATATTATAAGAATTTTGTTCAGAATATACAAAACTCAAGAAGCCAGGGTCAGATTTGAAGGAGAGGATACTGAATGGATCCCCATAAGAAAGGATGTGAGACAAGGGTGTGTCCCCACTCCTTTTTAATGTCTATAGTGAATGGATGATGAGGGAGACCTTGGAAGATCTGAAGGATGAAATAAAGATAAACGGACACCTGATAAATAATATAAGAAATGCAGATGACATTGTCTTATGAGAGAAACAGAGGAAGACTTGCAAAGAATTTTGAACAGACTGAACAGGGTTGGAAATGAGAGATATAAAATGAAAATAAACATTCAGAAGACCAAAGTGATGAAGATTTCAAGGAAAGGAAATGATGGGATGGAAATCACTTTGAACGGATGAAGAATAGAAAATGTAAAAAAGTTTTGAATACTTTGGGAGTTGGATAACAGAGGACAGTAGATCCAATTATGAAATTAAGCACAGAATTAAAAAAAGCAAATGCAGCATTTTTCCAAATACACCACATATTAGGAAACAGAAATCTGAACAAACAGTTAAAAGTGAGAATCCTCAAGACAATGATCTGGAGTGTGGGGACGTATGGATGTGAGTCTTGGATGATCGATAAGGAGATGAGTGACCGATTGAATGCATTTGAAATGTGGTGCTTGAGAAAAATGGATCGTATCAGCTGGACTGAAAGAGTGAGCAATGAAGAGATTCTTAAAAGATTCAAAATGAAAAGAGACTATATGGCTAGTATCCAAAGAAGAAAACTAGCGTTTGCAGGACATTTGATGAGGGTTCTTCTGGAGAGCTTCCTAGAATAGTATTGCAGGGGAAGGTGGAGGGAAAGAGAGGAAGACCCCGACTGTAATGGAAAGACAACATCAAAGATTGGACGGGCAAGAGATAGAGAGGTATGGAAGTGGACTGTTCATCAGCTGCAACTGTCTTAAAGAGGAGGCCACAGGATTAGATTAGATTTAACAGTATTATACTGCTCCATTTTTTTTTTTATATCTTTCAGTTTTTCTAGATCGGAAACTTTGATATTAAGGTGATGTATCCAGTGTTGAAGTTTTCTGGTTTTTTCTAACATTTGTTTAATCATCCTTAAAAACAAGTTTTCAAACTTTTGAAAATATATTTTGTAGAATTTACCGGTTAGACCATCTGTCCCAAGAGATTTTCCTGTTGGGAGTTGCTTTATTGCATTCTTGCATTCAGATATTATAATGGGGGCATCAATCTCATCAGCCTCCATTCGAGTTGGGTTGGGTAAAAATGACATGAATTTTTTTTCGTTCAATGGTATCACTCTCTTTTTCTGTGAATAGAGTTGTAAAATGCTTGTGAGACAGCTTCAGTAAGTCTGCATCTTCTTGCAATGTTTCTCCTTCATAATGCAGAGCATTTATCTATCTTCTTTCGTTGATGTCTCTTTCGAACACACCAGACAGTGGATGTTGTGTCTTCATTTTCTGCAGCTTATAAACGGGACCCCTAGCCATGCACCTCCATTTCCTTGTATTGTAGTTCTTTTATTTTATTTTCACTGAGCTACACATGCCTAGAATTTGTAGATTTATTTATGTAATTTATTAGCATTTATAGAATAATATTCTATTTCTTCTGTGTGTGTGTGTGTGTGTGTGTGTGTGTGTGTGTGTGTGTGTGTGTGTGTGTGTGTGTGTGTGTGTGTGTGTGTGTGTGTGTGTGTGTTTATAATTTTGACATTGTATTCCTGATACGAAATATTAATCTATTAAACCTGTTATTTATTTATTTCTTTGTGCTGTAAGTTATTGCATTAAAGTGCGACGTGAATTGTGGAGAATATATTCTATTCTTTTATTATGAATTTCATAGTGAATTTCTTGCCACATCTATTTTATTTTATTTATTTTTTTAAAATTATGTGTAGGAACTTTTTTTTAGTACTTTGCAGACTATATTTTTGCCATTATATCGGTGGCACACTCAGAGGTGGGGCCAAGGGATTCTGGACCCCCCCCCCCCCAAAGAAAAAGGAAAAAACAGTAGAAAAATTTTCAAAAATCATTTCCTAATTAAAATTAAATTTTTTTAAAAATTTATATTGTGTCATATCTTCAGTTTCTATACTACTTATGAGTGATCATTGCAGATGCTCAGTCATAGGTTGTATGCGATGCATAGTGTGTATTCTCAAATCGTCTACTCAATTTCCCCCCCCCCCCCAAAAAAGATTAAATCCTGAGTGTGTTACTGCATTATATTATGTATACTTGGCTGTCAGCAGAAGATGTTGTCACTGGAATTGAATGTAATGGATACAGTATTTTCAGGGAGGGTAGAGAAGATAGAACGGGGGGAGGAGTACTGTTGATGATAGCCAATGAGCTGCAGCCAAAGAAAGTAGCATATCAAGAGAATAGATGTGTGAATGATAGTTTATTTGAGACAGTCTGGTGTGAAATAGTGACCAATGCAACCAAATATACAGTTGGTTGCTGCTATAGGCCAGAGGGTACAGGGATGATATTGAATTCATGCATCAGCAAATTAGTGCAGTGAGTGCAGGGTTAGTGATTATTATGGGGATTTTAATTATGGCGATATCATTTGGAAGGAGGAAATATCACTTGGCAAAGAGGAAATGGAATTCATACCTCTTCTACAAGATAATTACTTGAAACAGCAAATACCTGAAGAGACACGTGGTGTGAGAATGTTGGACCTGGTCATTGGTTCAGAGGATATATGCATTAGTAAGGTGTCCTTGTTACCTCCAATTGGTGAGAGCGATCATGTGGTATTGACTTGGATGGTTACAAAATTTGTGGATTTCTCTTTTAAGAAGGGGTATATACAGAAGTACAGGTTAGGCAATTGTGACAAGCTTTGGAGTGAGCTATAGCCATCCCATGGCAGAACATATTGCAGGGGAAAGATGTTAGTAGTGCATGGGATAAAATCAGCAGGTACCTGAGGATGGCAATATCAGATTGTGTCCCCATGGTCAGGAAGACAAACAAGGTAGACATTAGATGGATGAGTAGTAGTATCAAGCTTGATCTGCAAAAAAAAGAAAATGTATAAATACGACATGTATAATGCTATGCATTATGGGAAGGGTCACTACCCAGATCAGTTTTGACCTTTATTGAGGTCTCTTCAGTGGGAGCCAGACCCAGATCTGATACTTGTACTTTACTGTCTACAAGGGCAAAGCATAAAGCTTTTATAATCCCTGCTATCTGATAAGGATACCGTGAAGAGGAAAATTATGAACTGAATGCTCGTCCCCGAGTGGGTGAAGGTTATAGGTTGTTGATTGGTACTAAGATGTCTTTTGTATTTGGTGAAATATGTTTCATCGTACTTTGCTGCTTGCTGAACTAATTCATTTGGGTGAGTGGTCGATTTTGTAAAGAACTTTGCTACTAAAGATTGCAGGAAAAAGTAGATATAAGAGATATTTGTCTTCCAGTGAACAGTAGCAACTTCTCCATGCTTGTTATGCTTGCTGCGCAAGCTCATTAATTGAGAAAGAAGTAATATTTATTTGTTAATAAATGTATGCATTTATAAGCATTCCATTTAGGCTTTTATTTTGTAGACAGAAGACGTTTTAAGCTTGCGTGGCAATAATTGAGCTTTGCATTGTGTACCGAAGGCCGACACTAGTCATGATACCTTGGCTGCTCGGTTGTGGGAGCATCCAGGTCCTCGCTTCAGCACTGTGAATTCATGCGTGCACATAGCCATTTCCGCTCCCTCCATGTCATCTCACCCTGTTATTTAAACATGGGCCATACGCAGTCAAAGTAGCTCTAGCCAGCGAGCTTCAGCCAGCCTTTACAAGTGTGCGTGTTGCTTCGGAAAATTAAGTTACAACCAACTTTTTATGACGATGTTATTGACCAGTTCATAAAGAAGAACTGTAGGGAAGAATTTGTATTCAAGTAGCTAAATTGAAAAAGATAGAATGCCATTTGTAAAATAAATGTGTGATTAAATGTACATAAATTTCTAAATACAGGTAACCCTCATATAATGCGGTACTTATTATTATTATTATTATTATTATTATTCAGGCCTCCATGGAGTCAAAAGACTCGTCGTGGGAGGTCCTTCCTAAGAAACACAAAGTCTATCATACCACTCTTTGAACTCATTGACCATTCTCGCTCTCACCACTCCATCAGGCAATGCATTCCATGGTTCAAACACCCTCCATGCAAAGAAACCACTCCTTGCCCTCTTGCTCACAGTTTCCTTTCGTAACTTCCAGGGATGGCCTCTTGTCATCACTCCTTCCCGCTGTTCAACCAAGCAAAAGAACTCCGTGTCAACGCTGTAACCATCTCTCAACAGTTTAAAAGTCTCAATCATATCACCTCTCCTTCTTCTATCCACCAAACTCTGCAGCCCACAACATTCCCTCAGCCGATCCTCATAACTATCATTGTAGAGTCCTGAAACCATCTTTGTTATCAGCCTTTGTACCCTTTCCATTGGGGACGAAATCGGAGAACAATAGTCTAAGTGTGGTCTGATCAGGGTCTTATAGAACGTAATGATAACCGTTTTATCTCTGCAGGTCAGTGTCCTTCTCATTATTGCAGCAATCCTCTGTGTTACCTTCACCAGCTTTGCAATATGTCCCCTAAATTTCAGGTTTCTATCAATCATCAACCCCAGATCTCTTACTTCCTCCGGTATAACTCCTCCCATAGAGTATACAGTGTCTCATCGATGTTTCCCAAACCTCACATTTTGCTGCATTAAACCGACACCCCCATTCATTTGCCCATCTATCTAGCTTATTCAAATCCTCTTGCAGGGCTGCTGCATCTGCACTATTACTAATAATCCTTCCCAGCTTTGCATCATCTGCAAACAACTGAATATCCCCTTGCAATCCACTGACAATGTCACTGATATATAGGTTAAACAATATAGGTCCCAGTACTGAGCCCTGTGGGACCCCACTTGTAAACCTCTGCTTCCTTGAAACTGCCCCACCATACATCTCTGATACCTATCGGACAGCCAATCCTGAATCCAGTTGACCAATCTGACATCCAGATCCATGTGCTGCAACTTAACTATCAGTTTATCATGTGGCACCCTGTCAAATGCCTTTGCTAAGTCTAAGAAAATGGCAGTATATGCCTTTTCCTCATTTAATTCTCTTGTAACTTTATCATAAAAGGCTAGCATATTGCTAAAACATAGAGTGCCCCTTCACAAATCCATGTTGACTCTCACAGATAACATTACCCTCATCTGCCTAATGCTGTATACAGTCCTTCACTGCTTTCTCCAAGATTTTACTAACTACTGATTACACACAAACTGGCCTATAATTAGACTCTTCCAGTCTGCTACTGCCCTTATGCAATGGCACTATCTTACCTTCCTTCCATTCCATGGGCACCTTTCCTGCAGCCAGACTTTCATTGAAAGCCAGGTCAATGGCACCATCAGTTCCGTAGCACATTCTCTCAAAACTCTTGGTGAAATACTATCCAGTCCCACAGCTTTACTGACATCCCGAGTACTCAGTATTTGAAACACACTCGCCTCCTGTATCTCGAACCTGCCCTATCCCTCTAGCATTAAAACTGACTCCTCCAGGATGAAATACTCCAATAAAGTGTTCATTGAAAAATTCTACTATGTCCTCTGCATCAGTCACTCTATTCCCATTTTTATCCCACAATATCATTCTTTCACAGTCATTTCTCCTCCTACTGGCCACATATCTAAAAAATTCCCTAGGATTTTCTTTGGATCTTTGGGCTAATCTCCTCTCTTATTCCAGTTTCGTCTTCCTTACTATACTAGTCATTCTTCTGGCATGTGTCTTATACTCTTCATGCATCGTCTCTTCACCTATTTCCTTATCTCTTCAACAGCCTCTTTTTCGCAAGCAATTCCTGTTTAATATTGTTTGTCATCCACTTTACTCCAAATTGTGTCCTCTTGTTCACTCATGGTATACAACTTGCCACTGCTGCTAACAAATATTCTTTCATAACTTCCCATGCACTAATGATATCCTGGCCTTCCAATTCCTCCCTCCATGAAACTTTCCCAAGTTGTTGTCCAAGACTATTGTAATCACCTGCCTTATAATTCCACATATATTCCCGTCTCTTTGATACTCCTGAATGTCAATTTATTTTCCAAGTCAAAACTATATGGTCACTCTCTCCAACTGGTGGGAGTGAAGTCATCTCAGTTATTATCAATTCCTCTGATGCTATAACGAAATGCAAAACTCTTGAACCTCTTGTTCCCTCTATTACATGCTGCCTATTCTCATAGACAGGCTTATACGTAGGTTATGCATTTCTAAATCACTAAGGGAATTGAACACCGTAGATCCGAATATAAATTAAATTATGCTTTAATAAATATCTCCGATATTTCGGCAACGTCACGTTGCCATTTTCAAAAGGAACTTACAAAAAGGCACGTGCGCGCAGGCACTACAACACAGTAACTGAGAATGAAGATTTGAAGCTATCGTTCTCCTAGAAGTCCTGATGGTGTCCTCTAGCAGGCTAAGTAGGTGTTCTTGGCCGTTGGGCTGAAGGTCTGCTGATGTATGTCTCCCAAATATGGGGCAGTCGCATACAACCAAATTTGTTGAGGTTTGGGGAGTTTCTTAGGGCTAAGGCTGATTCCATAAATAGTCTTTCGAATTTGTATTTGCTATGGTGTATTACTGTAGCTTTCTTCCACCGTATTCTGTGGCGTGTATCCAGAGCATGGTCTGCAAGACCAGAATGGCTGTACTTGTGAAACCAGATGTAGTCCTTGTGTTCAGAAATTCTGATATTCGCTGTCCTGCCTGTTTGGCCAAAGTACAACAGTTTACAACTGCAAGGGACCTGATATACCAGGTAGGTCTAGGGGAAGTGGTTGGTCTTTGGTGGAGCGGATAAGGGATGCCAATTTTTTGTAAGGCCTGTAACAGGAGGTGAGGTCATGTTTTTTTAAAATTTTTATAATTTTTTCTGAGGTGCCTCGGATGTAGGGAATGGTGATGGATTTAGAGTAATCTTTGTTGTGGAGGGGGGGGGGATGCTGTGGTTTGTAGGTTTTAATATTTTTTGGATTTTTTTTGGGGGGGGGTAGCCATTGGCTGAGAAAGTGTTGAGGATGTGATTTAGTTCAGTGTTTAGGGTCATGTCATTAGAACAGATTAGTTTAGCCCTGTTGTATAATGTTTTCACCACTCCATATTGTTGTGAGGGGGTGGGGTTGTTGGTGAATGTATCTGCCTGTATGGGTGGGTTTTCTATAAACTGAGAAAACCAAGGTTCCATCAGGCTGGCGGGTGACTAGTGTGTCTAGGAAAGGGAGGCTGTTGTTTTCCTCTTTTTCCAGGGTAAACTTGATTCTGGAGTGTTGGTTGTTTAAGTGTGTAAGGAAGGAGAGGAGTGTTTCAGAGCCATGTGGCCAAATAGTGAACACATCATCAACGTAGCAGAGCCATATAGTTGGTTTTTGTGGGGCAGAGGCTAAGGCTTTTTCTTCAGAGGTCTCCATAAAGAAATTGGCCAAGGGTGGGGAGAGTGGTGAACCCATGGTTGTCCCCTCTATTTGTTTGTAGAATTTTCCCTGCCAAACGAAATAGCCTGAGTTCATTGTGAACTGAAATAGGGCTGAGATATTGGGAGAAAATTTAGCTTGGATTAACTCTAAAGTTTCCTTGAGCGGGACATTTGTGAATAAGGTGACCATTATGTCAGTATGTTGGAGTGTAAGGTTTTCTATGCCGGCTTTGAAGCGGGCTGAGTTTTTTATGTGTGATGGTGTGTTGCCAGTATAGTGTGTGAGCTCTTTGGCCAAATGTTTAGCTAATTTGTATGTGGGGGAATCAATGCCATCCACTATGGGACGTAATGGCACATTTTCTTTATGTATTTTTGGGAGTCCGTAAATACGGGGGGGGGGGATATAGAGTTAAGAGTTGTTGGTAACTTCTGCAGGTCAAGAAGTAACTTTCTTAAGGAGCCTGTGAAGTTTTTTGATTTGTGAGTTGGTGGGATTATATTCGATAGGGAGGTAAGTAGCCCGATCTAATAGAAGAGCATTGAGCTTACCTTTGTAGTCCTTTTGGTTAAGTCCTTTCGGTATAGTAAATCTCAAAAAGTTTACTATACCGAACTTGAGGATTCCTCATGCTTGTCCTTTCGATTCTTGGATTTCTTTCCTTCTAAACATTTTTTTTTCTCTCTATGTTAAGGCTGTTGAGTTGCCCGTTGCTTCGAGAACCCTGTATTCGTTCATCGTAGGGCTTGGAATCCGCAATCCCTCTAATCATGACCCGACACCTCTGACTTCTGCCACTGAGAGAGAGAACAGCGACTCCAGACAAAAAGACTTTTGGGGGGTATTTTCCAGCCCTTTTATATCAACCCCTACCGGGACTCCTTGTAACCCTAAATTTTCACCCGACATGTTATTCCTTTGCACTCGTGGGTCTTGCCTTTTCGTAGCGCCTTTCCCGAAAACTTAGGTCGCCACGTACTGTATGTGCATGTGACCGCTTGAGTCAACTTACTAATCAGGTGTCTTGCCTGCGTACTTTGACCTTATAATCCCAGTTGGTTATATGCAGTTTACACAGTAATTCTTTTATATCAATTCTAACAGAAAATATGTATATAACAAAATTCATTGTCTAACATACAATTTAGTAGGTATTTTACACAGGAATATTCACAAGTTTTACACTAATTACGGTATCCAATATTTGTCAGGCTATATACAACTTTATGGATATTATTTCTCTGGGAAAACTCCCATGTTACTCCTCTTTAACAAGCTATTATATTTATGGCTATTTTGCCCGCTTCTGTTTAGGAGTGCCCCTGTTTAAATTTGTCATTGGCTTTTTTACTCATGGATTCTTAGGGCATTGTAGATGTATATTTACCAATAAATATATGTAGCATGAAGGAAGAGAAATTTACACATACTTTTTTCTGGGTGTTGTGGGTTTTCTTCTTTCTGCGATGTCCAAACTACTGTGTGTATGTGTAGGGGGGGGGGTAGGCAATGTGGGAGAATTGAATAGAAATGGAAAATACCTGTTTTTTTTTTAATAATATATATATATACATATATATTATATTATTAGCGATGGGCGGAGCATTTTTTTATATTTATATAGGGTGGGAAAGGGTGAAGGGGTTGAAAACAGCAACTGATTTTTAGAGGGGGGAAGGGGGTTGACGGGGTGCGGTCCGTTTCGACTATGCTTGGTCGTCGTCACAACTTTTACTAAAATACAAGCATATCCTTTTCAAGGGTTTTAACTTGTCAAATTATGAATGAAACATTCCTTAGTGAGTTGTATTCATTCACAATTTAACACTACTATGTCTAAGATGTCAGAGGATCCAATTGGACTGTGATGGGTTGGTTCTGTGTGTCCAACCACAACTGCACAGTTGGAACTAGAGTAGTTAGAGAGGATATGGCCGTTCTTATTGGTAGATTTACTGAACCAAGCAGGATGTTTTGCATTCAAGTCTCCAATGATGACGATCAGTTCCTTAACTCCAAGAATGGCATCCAGATCTGAAGTCATTAATGGTTTTGATGGTGGGTTGCAGGCTGTGCAAATTTTTAGGTTCCCGGCTGAGTTTGTGATGACTGATGCCTGTGATCTCCAGGTTAGAGGTTGAAGCGTTATTTACAGAATGGTGTTTGATATAGTTTTTAATAAAGATGGCAGTGCCGCCTCCTCTATAATTTTGCCTGTCTGTTCTGTATAGGTGATTTTCCCTAATTTTAGGGTTGTCCGAGGGTCTTAAATGTGTTTCACTTATTAGAACGATATCTGGCTGATATCTCTGAGTAAAAGCTTGGAGCTCCAAAATTTTGTTTCTAAAGCCATTTGCATTCTATGCAATATTTTTTAGAGAGTCGGAGATATTTTGGTTCTATTCATCAGTGGTGGTTTAATGTTAAATCTGGTGTAAGACAAGGATGTATATTATCCCCTCTGTTATTCATTATCTATATGGATCACATTATGAAGGAAAGTGGTATTAATCCTGATATCAAAATGGAGGTGTTAATCTCAGCTCTTTGCTTTATGTGGATGATGTTATACTTCTAAATAAATCTGCTACAAGTCTGCAGGATTCCCTAACTAAATTGAATAAATGTTGTAATAGATATGGTAAGAAGTTCGGCATTAAAAATAGGAAGAAACATTGAAAATGTCAACTGCATTCTGATTGAAGAACTTATAGAACAAGTAAAACATTTCGGCTACTTAGGCACGATTTTTAGTGAAGATAGTAAATTAAATATGGAAATAGACCACAGAATCAACAAAGCTGGTATGGTAGGAAGTGAACTGAATAAATTTATATGGAATAAGAGAGAAATTAGCCAAAACACTAAATTAGCTGTATACAAGACAGTGTTCAAACCAATTTTAACTTATGGTTCTGAGAGCTGGGTTAGAAGTAAAACACTTGACTAGAGACCGCAGATATGAGTGTCCTGAGAAAGATTAAGGGCATGAATAGATGGCATCAATGGCAATATCATATTAAAAACGAGGATATTAGAAAAGAACTTGATATTGTTAGCATCCAGGAATGCATTAGCAGAGCTAATATCAGATAGTATGGTCACTTAAGTAGAATGGAAAAGGAAAGATTACCAAAACAAGCGTTCTCTGCCAGGTTGGCAGGAAAAAGACTCAGAGGAAGACCAAGATATTAGTGGATTGAAACAGTAAAAAGTGCCTTAGAAGACAAAAATATAAGACCTGATAATATTGGAGTCTTGACATGTAACAGACTGATTTGGAGGAAAATTGCATATATGTAATGATGTAAATTTTTCACGTAGTACTATCATATTCTGTACACCCCCTCTAGTATCTATATCAGAAATTTGATGATGATGACCTTTTGAAATAAAACTTCTGGATCTGAAATCCTTAATTGAAACACTGCAACATTTGAAACACTTCAGAACACACACAATTTACAGACAAAAAATACTAGTTGTGGTAGTGGTGGAGGTGGGCGGTAGATGACGTTGATGGAGATGATTCTTAGTAGAGGTTTGGTGTAGTGGTTGAGACAGTTGTAGGTGTCCTCCTGCGATGAGTTGCCGGACTCCTTGGAGGTGTCATGAATAATAATAATAATAATAATATCATTCCCTTTTTAAAGAATCACAAAATCAGTTGCAGGTTTTCTGAAAAATCTTAATATAATTGTTCTTTTGATGTGACATATTATGAAGAATCAAATAGTCATTAAAAAAATCAACCGGCCAATCTTCTCCTAACAGTTGTTCTGGCATCATTAACATAACAATTGATAAATTTTAAATATTTATCTTTTTATGTAAAAGACTTCATAAATATCCAAAGATTGAGTTTCAGAAATCCCTGAATTTCTCTTGCAACAGTATTAGTGTTCTTTCATTCTATGCATGCTCCACTACTCCTCACACTTCCAGTATTTGGTTCAGTTATGAAGCAAGAAAAATGAGCTACCATTACATGCCATAGTTATAGTGTTTTACCGGAAAACAGTAAATCTGGCATTTTCTCACACATTTCAGTGTGAAAACATGTAAGTTTTTTATATTATGAACACATTTTAAATTAAATTTAGTTATTTCCAATAAATAAATTTTTAAGCAAATCAGAGCATTCATTTAGTTTAATATTATACGTAATACTGTATAGTGTGCACGACATATGTAATAGAAATCTGTTATTTAAAAAAAAGATTAGTTGTGCTTTTCTTGCAATATAATTTCATTAATAAAATAAATTTAATTATGAACACTAATTAAAATTGGCACAATTTAATTAAATATTGTAATAGTAATACATTGTATATCTTATTCTTCTAACACCTTTTTAATGGAAAATAGTAAATATGCTTAAATAAATATGCAATTATTATCATTATCATATAAAAAAATTGACAGCAATGGCAGATTGTATATCTTGAGTAAAGCTATTTGTAGTGAAATGAATGACAAGAGAAATTAAGGAGTAATGGCAAATGAAAAAGATAAACAGAGAAGTGGAGAACAGTTACATGAAGGATAGAAGGCTAGGAAAGCAACTAGTATTGTAAGATTATAAAAATTAGAATGAGAGGAGACTAATGCAGCAATCCGAGGAGAATTCCAAAGAGTTTTTTGCACTATGCGGTAAGTGGGTGTTAAAAAAGATTGTGGATGGATTTGGTTACCTTGCTGGAGGGAGATGGACCTTGCGTGATCACTGCAGTGGAGCTATTAATGATCACATTATTGGAGTGTTTTATCCTGGTACAGCAGGCTTTATTCCTAGAGGAATAAATCCTGCTTATGAATATTACCATACTAAGTATGGTAATATTCATAAGGCAGAGAAACTAGATAGAATTTCACCATGTGTTTTAAGGGAATGTGCTGTGGAACTGATCATGCCATTAATTTGGCTGTTTAATGAAAGTCTTGCAATGGGCTAGGTTCCTGGAGAGTAGAAGTAAGGGATTAGTGGCATTGCATAAAGGTGGCGTTAGAATGGAGGTATCAAACTATAGGTTAGTTTATATTTCTTCTATATTTGTTAAGATTTTGGAGAAATTAAGAACTTAAATTGGACAGAAGAGGGCAATATTATTTATTTAGATTGGCATTGATTTGTTAAAAGGTACTCTTGTTTTAGTATTCTGATTACCTTTTATAGTAGAGTAACAAGAACAGTGATGAGGATAAGGTACTGTCATTTATTTGGATTTTGCAATGACAGGGTGTCATATGACGAGTTGGTTGTTAACTTGCCACATATGGGTTTGGAAATCAGGTTAGTGGACTGGATTAGTAACTGGCTTTCTGAAAGGTATCAGAGTTGTATATGTGGGAGTAGTGTTAAGTTGTGAATGAAGATATTTTATATGTTTTAATACTTCATTCACATATAACATAATCCACCATGTCATAAGCAAGACTTGTAAATATTATTTGTTGTTAGTCTCTTGCTTGTAATATATTATTCATATAAATTCTTTGAGTTTTGTTTGTTATTAATTAATTATTTAATCTGAGAATATGTAATAATAATGAAAATACTTTATATAAATATGTCATTCATTTTATTTAGTTTATTCTGTAAAATTTATTATGAGAAACTGTGTGTAAGTAAATTTAAATGTATATTATATGAATTGTAATATATCTTTTTTATTTTGTTTCTGTATGTAAGAGTGATTGTAATTCTTCTGATTGAATTTGATTGGCTGCTGAAGGAGAAATGGAGTTAATTTGAGTCAGCACATGTTTAGAACGTGAATGGCTGTGATATGGAGTGAAGCCAGTAGATGTAAGTTGAACTGGCTAGAACCGGATTTTGGCAGGAAGAATGAACGATTTTAATTGGAAAACGAAAGTAAAGAGAGAAGAAGCATTCAGGACAGCAAGGAGTGAAGTAACGGGTGGCAGTAAGAGGATTTGGGAAATGCCATAAATCGATTAAGAAAGGACCAGGAAATTAATAGGCAATTCGGAATATTTCTGCAGAATTCTAAAATTACGACGGATTCCAACTGTTTTGAAGAAGAATAGTGCAAAGCTGAATTTAATGCATAGAAGAAAATAAGGAATAAGTAAATTACCTAAAACAAGTGCATCATGACTTGTGAAGCTCTGTTTAATATTTCAGTTATTATAGTGAAGATTTCTTTTGAATAGTGTTACTTCAAAGTAATAGTTAACTACAGTTTTAAGTGTGCCTATAGTAAATCCAATGTGTAAAAGGTGTAACCCGGTATGAGCAGTCCTTTTTGTATTTCAATGTGAAGAAATAATAGTTAGCTCCGCCTGATATATCTTAACATTAACTGTAGCGTTCTACTAAAAATAGCCGAAGTATGGAGTTTTAAAGTGTTTCCCCCTTGAAATGATAACTGCCTCATGATTAAATTAAGTGTTTGTTGACTAAGAGAAAATTAGAGAATTCTACCTTAAGAATAATTACTGTAAAATTCTGGAACATTGAACTGTGTGAACCATTTTCAATTATTCGGAAGAATATAGAATTGACAGCTGAATGTTTAATGCCTAATGTTTTATGTTTGTTATGAGTATTTGAACTAAGTTAATGTATAAAAGAATTGAATTATCTCATTGAATAGAGACAAGTTGTGATAATAATATTTAGGTGTTGGAGAATAAGCTCTGTAAATTTAACTTCAATCTTTAAATCAAACAGAGAGGCTACTAGTGTCTCAGAGATATTTTGAATATTGTTCAATTAGATTATCTTGCTTAGAAAATTATACTTAGATGTACATATTATATAACCCTGCATTAAATGTTTATTTTATTGAATTCAATTTGTTGTTTGCCTGACATTTCTTCATTGCACCGCTCATAAAATTTATTCGAACCTTGCGGAAGCCTTAAATGATAATATTAACCTCGGCCTGTATAAAGTGAGATTGCAAAAGTTAGTTGATGATTGATTCCTCTGTATTATATAGACTAATCTGAATATAGGGTGGTGCAGGATAATATAAATTTCCATATTTTCTGATCAGTATCAATCAGCATCTAACAAAATTAAGAACGGAATTTAAAGAAATAAGAATAGATCACTATTACTATAACTAACCAACATAAATGGATCAATTAGCAAGATGGACGACACAACAGTAGGAAGGTTACAAGTGGAGTTTCACTGGGCTCAGTATTGGAATTATTACTATTTATTCAGTCTTCATGTCAATAATATTGAACCGAGACTACAGGGAGATGTTCAGTTGTTTACAGCAGTGGTCTCCAAAGTGTGGTACGCATACCCCAGGGGGTACGCGAGTCGATACGTGGGGGTATGTTAAAAAAAGTTTTATATTGATAGAAAAAAAATTAAGTAATTAATTAAAGATAAAGAATATTACTTTCATCAATTAAACATATATCTAAAATAGACAAAGACGTTATAAAGATCCTGTAAACTTAAATTTGCGAGTAGCACACATTGGGCGACTTTGCACACATAATCGTTCGTGGCAAAGAAAGCTGTCATGTTTTTTTAAAACTAGGGAGTAAATCTCTTCTTACCATTGCCATTGTTTGTAGAGCATCATAGTGTTGACAAGCCCAACTAGAGAAGGAAAATTGCTTAGTTATCCTGCTATCTACAGATGACACCACAGTTGTATTAATTATTTGACTATTAGTAGTAAGTTTAACGATTTTTTAGTATATATTGTTTCTGTGCAATTCCAACACCTTTTTGTGCTTACTTTTACATTTACACTAGAAATAGTGAATTAATATTATAAAAATTGCTTACATTTTTTAAGTGTTTGATATTATTAATAGTAAATGCATTATATGAATTATATTTAAATTTTACAAATTAACTCTCACAAAATGGATAAATGGTTAAAAAAAATTTCCTCCAAAGAAACCGCAAATTGAAGATAATTATGATAGTACTTCTACATCCGACGAACAACAAGGAAAAGATAGGATTGATTCTTCTATTCAAACAAGTTCGTTATCAGTCAAATTAAATCAAATTTCTTTAAATTCCGTTTACATTTGAATGAGGAAGGACGTAGGCATCTGGAGAGATTGCTGTTCTGAACGAGTCAGTGTGTCCCAGGGAGGATGATAGCAGGGGTGGCCTCTTGTGGGAATGGATACTTGGGAGAAGGGAGGCAATGTCAGGTAACACTGAGCCCAGTGGAGTCCAGAAGAGATAATGCTGGGTATAGAAACAATGGCATTTATATGCTGTATACTAATGCCAGGAGTATCCGGAATAAGGGAGAGGAATTGGTGGCGCAGATAGCATCAGCCTGGCCAAAAATTATTGCGATCACTGAGACGTGGTTGACAGAAGGGGATATAACAACAGGAATAGAAGTCGCTGGGTATAGCATTTTTCGTCAGGATAGGAGGGGAAAGCGTGGTGGTGGGGTACTGCTTATGATAAGTGATGACCTATGTCCTCTAAGAGTGGAGAATTTGGAAGGAAGTGAGACAAATGATTTTGAGAGCGTATGGTGTGAGGTAAAGGTAGGCAAGACAGGATATTTAGTGGGGTGTTGCTACAGACCCAGGAGCACAGAGGATGGGGACCAGGAGATGTTTAGACAGCTAAGTTTGGCAAGTGCAAGAAGAATGATTGTTATGGGAGATTTTAACTTCAGTAGTATAAATTGGAGAGAGGAAGATGCATGTAGCAATAGGGGAATGGAATTTCTAGAATTCTTGAGGGACAAATGTCTTAGGCAACATGTAACAGAGGGAACAAGAGGTTCAAAAATTTTGGATTTGGTTATAGCATCAGAAGAGTTGATAATAACTGAGTTGACGTCTCTCCCACCAGTTGGAGAGAGTGACCATATGGTGTTGACTTGGAAAATGAATAGACATGCAGGAGTATCAAAGAGACGGGAACTTATGTGGAATTATAAGGCAGGTGATTATAATAGTCTTAGATGTCAACTTCGGGAAGTTTCATGGAGGGAGGAATTGGAAGGCCGGGATATCACCAGTGCGTGGGAAATTGTGAAAGAATATTTGTTATCAGCAATGGTAAGTTGTATACCACGAGTGAAGAAGAGGACGCAATTTGGAGTAAAGTGGATGACAAACAATATTAAACAGGAATTGCATGCGAAAAAGAGGCTATGGAAGAGATATAAGGAGATAGGTGAAGAGATGCATGAGGAATATAAGACACAGGCCAGAAGAGTGACTAGTGTGGTAAGGAAAGCGAAACTGGAATATGAGAGGAGATTGGCCCTAAGATCCAAAGAAAATCCTAGGGAATTTTTTAGCTATGTGGCCAGTAGGAGGAGAAATGACTGTGGAAGAATGATATTGTGGGATAAAAATGGGAATAGAGTGACTGATGCAGAGGACATAGTGGAATTGTTCAATGAACACTTTATTGGAGTATTTCATCCTAGAGGAGTCAGTTTTAATGCTAGAGGGATAGGACTGGTACGAGGTCTGGAGGTACAGGAGGAGAGTGTGTTTCAGATACTGAGTACTCTGGATGTCAGTAAAGCTGTGGGACTGGATGGTATTTCGCCACGAGTTTTGAGAGAATGTGCTAGGGAATTGACAGTACCTTTAACGTGGCTTTTGAATGAAAGTCTGGCTTTGGCAAAGGTGCCCAGGGAATGGAAGGAAGGTAAGATAGTGCCATTGCATAAGGGTGGTAACAGACTGGAAGTGTCTAATTATAGGCCAGTCTGTGTGTTATCAGTAGTTGTTAAGTTCTTGGAGAAAGTAGTGAGGGACCGTGTACAGCATTGGGCAGATGAGGGTAATGTTATCTGTGAGAATCAACATGGATTTGTGAAAGGACGCTCTTGTTTTTAGCAATATGCTAGCCTTTTATAATAAAGTTACAAGAACATTAGATGAGGGAAAGGCATATACTGCAATTTTCTTAGACTTGGCGAAGGCATTTGACAGGGTGCCACATGATAAGCTGATATTTAAGTTGCAGCACATGGGTCTGGATGTCAGATTGGTCAACTGGATTCAGGATTGGCTGTCTGATAGGTATCAGAGAGTTGTGTATGGTGGAGCAGTTTCCAGGAGGCAGAGGGTTACAAGTGGGGTCCCACAGGGTTCAGTACTAGGACCTATATTGTTTAACCTTTATATCAATGACATAGCCAGTGGATTGCAGGGGGATATTCAGTTGTTTGCAGATGATGCGAAGCTGGTAAGGATTATTAGTAATAGTGCAGATGTGGTAGCCCTGCAAGAGGATTTAAATAAGCTAGATAGATGGGCAAATGAATAGGGGTGTCAGTTTAATGCAGCAAAATGTAAGGTCTTGAGGTTTGGGAAACATCGATGGGATGCTGCATACTCTATGGGAGGAGTTATACTGGAGGAAGTAGGGGAGACAAGAGATCTGGGGTTGATGATTGATAGAAACCTGAAGTTTAGGGGACATATTGCAAAGGTGGTGAAGGTAACACAGAGGATTGCTGCTATTATGAGAAGGACACTGACCTGCAGAGATGAGAGGGTTATCATTCCATTGTATAAGTCTCTGATCAGACCACACTTGGACTATTGTTCTCAGATTTGGTCCCCAGGATTTGAAGGGGATAAATTAACTGTGGAAAGGATACAAAGACGGATGACAAAGATGGTTTCAGGACTGTACAAGGATAGTTATGAGGATCGGCTGAGAGAATGTGGACTGTAGAGTTTGGTGGATAGAAGAAGGAGAGGTGATATGATTGAGACTTTTAAACTGTTGAGAGGTGGTTACAGGGTTGACACTGGGGAGTTCTTTCGCTTGGTTGATTAGCGGGAAGGAGTGATGACAAGAGGCCATCCCTGGAAGTTACGAAAGGAAACTGTGAGCAAGAGGGTAAGGAGTGGTTTCTTTGTGTGGAGGGTGGTTGAGCCGTGGAATGCATTGCCTGATGGAGTGGTGGGAGCGAGAACGGTCAGTGAGTTTAAAGAGTGGTATGATAGACTTTGTGTTTCTCAGGGGGGGACCTCCCCTCAGTGAGTCTTGACAGACTTTATGTCTTAGGAAGGACCTCCCTCGATGAGTCTTTTGACTCCTTGGAGGCCTGAATAGTAATAATAATAATAACATTAATCTGAAACTTAACAAAACCTTGCCTAAGAAAGTTCAAAATTATCAAGAAGGCTACTTGAAATGGGGATTTACATCGACGATAGTCAACAATGAACCTAGTCCTACATGTGTATTGTGTCATGAGATGCTATGTAATGGAAGTATGATACCATTATTATTAGTAAGACACTTAAAAACTAAACATCCTGAACATGAACACAAATCTTTACAATTCTTTGAACGATGTTTGAAGATGTAATTCTCAATCCAACAACTTAAAAAAATTCACTAAAATTAACGATAAATATTTGGAGGCATCTCTTGAGGTTGCATTCTTAATTGCAAAAGACCAAAAGCCACACACACACACACCATTGGGGAAACACTTGCACCCCCAACCGCCATAAAAATGGTAGAAATCATCCATGGAAAAGAATATGCAGATAAACTAAAATGTTTTCCCTTATCAACAAATACTATTGGTAGACGTATAGAAATCATTGCAGATAATTTAAAGAAGCAACGTACCGCAGTATCAGAAGCCATCAAACCAGAATTTCATGAAATTATGAAAGAAATGCAAGGCCATTGTTCACATTAAATATTGCAATAAATATGTTTGTAAGCTGTTAATAATAAAAAAATAATGTGTAAAAATATCTAGTGTTTTTAATTATTATATGATGATACAAGACATATTTTTTCTTTATAATACTTATTACAATAGATTTTTGTTCAATCGATTGGGGGTATGTGCTATTTATTTTTTCTGTCTTGGGGTACGCGATCAAAAAGGTTTGGAGACCACTGGTTTACAGAACGTGAAACTTGGGAGGGTTATTAGTAATAGTACTGATGTTTTGACTCTTCAAGAAGATTTGAATTAGCTGGAAAGATGTGCAAATGAAAGGAATGTCCATATAATGAAGTTAAATGTAAGGTTTTGAAATTTGGAATCCACAGATGGGATGTTTCATACTCACTTGGAGTTACAAATATACTGAAAGAAGTATAAGTGGAGGAAGCAAAGGATCTTGGGATGATTGTAGATAGATAATCGAAGTTCAGAGGACATACTGTAATGGTCGTGAAGACGTCTCAGAGAATTGCTTTAATGTTGAGGAAGACTTTGACCGTGGGAGATAAAAGTGTGGTGGACCCATTGTATAAAGCTTTGATCAGACCACATATTGATTTCTGTGCTGAAATCTAGTCACTGGGACTTGAAGGGAATGAAATAATCTCTTGTGAGAGAGTGTGCACTCACACACGTGCAGATGGATAACAAAAATTATATCAGGACTGTGCAGTGTTGATTGTGAGGATAGACTGAGGGCATGCAGACTGCAGAATTTGATGGATAGAAGATAAAGAGAGGGGATATGATTTGAGACATTAAAGCTGATGAGTTATTATCATGTTAACATTGAGATTTTTCATATGGTAGAACGAGGGAAATGAGCAAGGACAAGAGACATCCCTGGAAGTTACAAAACGGAGTGTTGAGTAAAAGGATAGGAAGCTTTTTGCATGGAGAGTGGTAGGAGCATGGAATGCTTTGGCTGAGAACAGTGGATGAGTTTAAGAAGTGGTACAGTAGACTGTAGTGACAAGTGTTGATGACTCTGTGGTGGTAATGAAAATAATAACAGTAATAAGCACAATAAGCATGCTATTTTATATTGATTGGGAAATAGAGGCTTTATGAAACAACTTCAGTAATGTATCATCTAGAAGAGAATATTTATGACTAATGAATGTAAATTACACATCTGTAAGGTGATAAAAAAACATGCAAATTACATCAATCCTCTAAACATGCTGGATTTGTACCGATAGTCTTAATGCATTTCGACAGCTTGAAAAAGAGAACCTAGGGGAAATCCACATGTAAGAACTATGGTGCAGTCCATTTATCTTGTGCACCATGAAGAATGGAGCCATTAAGTTCAGCCTTTTCCTGCTGTAACAATCACCAGTTTTTTATCTAATCAACTTTAACCTCGAAGCTTCATGGGAGTGATGCGAAGATGAACTAAATTAGTTCAAGCCAACTCAAGATGTTCCAGAAAGGGTTGGTCAACAGTTACCTCTGCGGTTCAGGTGTTCTGAAAGTTCTTTTGAAAGGTTAAAAAAGTAAGAAAGAAAATGATAATAGCAATAAAGGTCAAAAGAGATCTGGGTATTTAGTCTTCCTGTAATGCATATAAAAGGAACATGCTGTGCATGGTCTCTGATGTACACACAGCAGCCTCTGTGTACAAATAGCCTAGTTGAAAAGATAATTCATGCCGAAGTGTGTTTGCTTAAACTTGAGTAAAAGATTAAACAATGGAATTTCTTTATATAATACAGTAATGTACTGTTTATGTGACCTTCAAAACAATGATCCTTCAGTTAGCCAACCCATGTATGTCAACCTTATGATAGAATATCATGTGATTGTACTTCACACTGACACTTCAGTGTGTGTGTGTGTGTGTGTGTTTGTGTAATAAAACTTGTGTAATATAATTTCTTGAGTATAATTTATTTAAGTTGATTATTATTACTTGAAATTTTTTCCAAGTAACAAGCTGTTTAATTATTCTTGTTATTACTATGTAAATGTATAACAACTTTGATTTTTATTGCAGGTATTATGGATATTGATACCAAAACAGAAACCAAGATGAATCAAAAAGTTGAAACAAAAAAGTATGTAGAATGGAAATGAAACTTTTTAAATATTTATTAATATTGCAGGCACCGATCAAAACAAACCTTCATAGATACATCAAGTTATGCAGCATCTGTACTCCTTAGGAGCCTGGATGATGAAATATTCTTATTCTCTCTCATAATAGGAGAAAAAAATATTTTAGCCAGCAGAATTGGTTATTATTTGATTTACTGCAGATGTAATATCAATTTGTGCAACATCAAAATTTTCATTCTATTTGTGTTGTTATACCACTTCATTAGCCCACTTTTTTGATTTTATTTTACTTAACTATGAAGATCACGTACCTTATATCAGTATGCTAGGTAGTTTCATTATCATTATGTAAATTCAAAACCTGAATATGCATACAATTGTTTTTATCACAACCCCTCCTATGTTTTGTTCAAAACATGTGCTCTAGAATCCCATCATATGTCGATTTTATAAGCTTACATGCTTATAGTGATAAGCAAAGGGATAAAAGCCAGTCAACATGCTATCATTCCATTGCACTTGCCTGAATTTTCTTGAGAGAGAGAGAAAGAGAGAATCACGAGCAGCAAGTTCACCACAAGCCTGCTAGTTAATTGCAGGCCAGTGGTATTTGTTCTGTGATCATCACCCATCTATGGCCTCTAGCTGTGGAAAATTTTGGGAAAATCTGTGGTCATCCTAGTCATGTCCAGGGCATTTTATCAGGTTTAGCCATTCTTACCAAGTTATGGTCTACTATCCACCAGTTGCAGTAGGATTCACCAATCTCCTCTCGGTCCATTTAAGTTTGTGTCATGGTGGATGGCTTCTGTTCTTCAGATTTTGCCACCAATGCTGGAGTACTATATGGCTCTGTTGTGCCATTTCTTCATCATAAGAGGTTTGATTAATGGACCATGTGCACACTTCATTTTTTTTTTTTTCTACTTTTTGGTGAACATTGCAATGCTTGTAAATTGTTAAAACAAAGACCCTATGTGTGTAGGGTATTTTTTTTTATAGTGGCGAGGAACCTTCCAGTGATGAAGCCCACTCTTACTTACATTATTACTACATCACAAGAAAAAGGAAAAACTTGTAGAGCCATTTGCCATCTATTTCTCAGTAAGATCACCCGAGAGGGGGGGGGAAGACAATTAATGGTCAAAGCTAGATTACTGGGAGGATACCTCTGCATAACCATTTGAATGCAGAGAACTATTGCTTTTGTCCATGTCTAGTCCTCACCTTCTTGTGGCATGCCACGAGAAGGTGAGGACTAGAAGGTACACCAAATTGTATGCTGCTGATGAGGCACACACCTGGATACTGACTGAATGAGGATAAGCTAGCAAATTTTGTATTTAGCTGACCAAATTGTAACTTTTTTTTTTGCTTAAAAGAAACATGATGAAATTTTGTGCTGGCTGGGGCATCACTGAGTTAAACAAGGCCTTGTTTCTCCTCTTTGCTGTTTTTGTAAAGGAACAGCAAACTCTATTAGCTGCTGAAACAAACCCAAATTAGTATCACCAGAATTCAAGACAGGCACCCTCAACAGGAGTATGAATGAAGAAGAAGAAGTGGAACTGCCACACACACAGATACGTGTTACTGAAACAAGAAAACAGCTGAGATTCTTCTAAATGACAAATACACTGGTACCTTGAGATACGAGTGCCCCAACATACGAGTTTTTTGAGATATGAGCCGTCACTAGGTCGATTTTTTGCCTTGAGTTACGAGCCAGAATTTGAGATATGAGCCTGCTTCGGTGATATCACTACCACCATTCTGCTCAGATTCCCGAGTCTTGCGCGTTGTTCAGTTCACATGTTTACCTCACAGCAGAAGCATTTCTGTCGTGTTGAGTTTTAATTTTGTGTTTTTTTTTTGTATGTACAGTTATTTAGCTAATTTTTTTCGTAAAACCATGAGTCCAAAGAAGGTGAGTGTAAAGAACAGTGGTGAGAAAAGGAAAAAGGTAATATCCATGGAATTAAAGCGTGAGATAATAGACAAACATGAGCAAGGCGTAAGAGTAATAGACTTGGCAACGCAGTACGATCGCACTACTTCTACGATATGTACTATTCTGAAGCAGAAGGACTCGATAAAGGTTATCTCCAGCTAAGGGCGTTAAAATTATTTCAAAGCTACACAACTCTGTCCATGAAAAGATGGAGAACCTGCTGATTTTTTGGTTGACAGGGAAGCAGCTTGCAGGCGACACTGTGACAGAGACTATAATTTGCAAGAAGGCACAAGCCATTTACGCAGATTTTCTGCAGCAGACCCGATACTTCAGCACAGGAGGCTTCACAAGAGCAGTTCAAAAGCCAGTCGTGGGTGGTTCGAAAATTTCTGAAAAAGGACCAGCATTCACTCTGTTGTCATTCATGATGAGGCAGCGAGCTCTGATTCTAAGGAAGCCGAGGAATTTGTAAAAACCTTTGCTGAATTGATCGAAGCCAAAGGATAGATCCTCCAACAAGTTTTCAACTGTGATGAGACGGGACTCTTCTGGAAGAAGATGCCAAGCAAAACTTTCATAATGGCAGAAGAAAAGAAGATGCCAGATCACAAGCCCATGAAGGATAGGTTGACTCTCGCACTGTGTGCAAATGCGAGTGGCGACTGCAAGATCGACTAGTCATGCAGCGGTGCTATTTAATGACACTTGCCTAACGAAACATTCTAAAAGGGAGGAAGAAACAAAGCTCCTTGGACAGGTTTCTATTGAAACGCCCTGCGGATGAAAGTGATGAAACCGTGGCAAAAAAGAAAAAAACTAGTGAAGAAGAAAATTAAGTTAAGCAAAAGTGAAGTGAAAGAAAAAATTAATACATACGCTAATCGGCTCTGCCAACATCTGTTTATTTCTATAGATTCTCTTTTACATGTATGTATGTACAGTATTTGGTTTTATTTTGTTTGTATACAATATTTATTCATTATAAATACATTATTATAAAAAATTTGGAGTGGTTTTTTGGGGGCTGGTACGAATTAATCTCATTTTAATTAATTTCAATGGGGAAAATTGATTTGAGATACGAGCATTTTGACTTACGAGCTCAGTCATGGAATGAATTAAACTCGTATCTCAAGGTACCACTGTACAAAATGTTACATTTAGGTCATGATGATCAGGGAAAGGGGAAGCTCTAGTATTCAATACAAGACAAAGAGGATAATTTTTATGAATATAAGTAATATCAAGTGGTTATGCAGGCAAACATCAAAATTGGAAATTGGACAATAATTATTTGGACCTGTGGTCTCACGGACCCAAAAAAGTTTGGAAAAACCTGTGGTTACTATAGCCATTTCCAGGAATTCTTTGAATCAGTAGAGAGGGAAGCTGATGTAAAGAAAAAGTTAGTCCTTGTTAGATATCTGAATAGCAGAGTAGGAAAGGAATACCAGACAGAAGTATTCTGGGAAAATTTCAAGAAAAGAGAAAAACTACTACTACTACTACTACTACTAATATTATTATTATTATTATTGATCTCTATAAAGTGATGACTCATCGTGGGAGGTCTATCTTAGACAACACAAAGCTTGTCATGCGACTCCTTAAACCCATTCACCCATTCACTGTCAACACATTTACTATTCTATCAGTCAATGAATTCCATTGTCCAACCATTCCTCCATGCAGAAAAGCCACTTCTCACCCTCCTACTCACCACCTCCTTTCACAACTTTGAGGCATGGCCTCTTGTCCCTGTTCCTTCCCTTTTGTTATATAAAAAAAATCTCCTTAGTGTCAATCTTGTAAATACCTCTTAACAGTTTCTCAATCATGTCACCACTTTGTCTTGGATTCCAAAAAACTGTAGGTTTCATGCCTCAGTCTGTCCTCATAACTAACATTGTAGAATCCTGATATCATTTCGGTTATCTGCCTCTGAACCCTCTCCAGGGTAAATTTATTTTCTTCAAATCCTCGTAACAGGTCTTGACACAATAGTTCAGATACGGCCTAATCAGGGATTTATACAATGGACTCTTTTATCTCTATTGGTCAAAGTCTGTCTTAGTATTGCAGCAGCAATCCTCTTAGTTGCCTTAACCACCTTTGTAATATGTGCCCTAAATTAAAAATTTTTATTGACATTCATCCCAAGATCCCTTGCCTCATCCACTTCTTCTAGTGAAGAACCATCAATGAAGTATGTGGCCTCCCATCTTTGTATCTCAGATTTCAAGACCTAATGTTTAGCTACATTAAACTGCTATCTCTATTCATCTACCCACCTTTCCACTTTATTAAATCCTCTTGAAGAGCCAGACATCAGCACTATTACCAATACACCTACAAATAACTGAATATCTCTTTGAAACCCAATGATATTATCATTGACATAAAGGTTAAAAAGCAAAGATCCAAGTACTGATGCCTGTGAAACTCCACTTTTGACCTTCCTTTCCCCTCTGATATCTATCAGACAGCTGATTTTCAATGCACTTAACTAATCTGATATCTAATCTTATATGCTGGAATATAAATATCAACTTCTAATGCGGAACCATATCGAATGCCCTTGCAAAATCCACAAAAAATGGCAGTATATGCCTTTCCCTTGTCAACAGCTCTTTTTACTTTATTACAAAAGGCAAGTAAATTACTGAAACAAAAGAACCTTTAACAAATCCATACTGACTTTCACAGATAATATTACCATTATCTGCATGTTATTATTAATGCCAGATCTCCTTGGAGTCGAGACTCATTGCACAAAGTACAAACATTCACACAGGAAGCTCATCAAACTGCTTTAAACTCATTCATCTACTACATTTACCACACCCAGGCAATGCACTCATCATGCAAAGAACCTGCACTTCTTTGCTTCATTCACTTTCTTTATACAATTTCCAGGGATGTTCTTTTGTTCTCTCTCCTCTCATTCTATGGAAAATTTCTTCCACATTAATCTGATAACAACCTCTAACTAACTTGTGTCTCGATAATATCCCCTCTGATCATCCCCCCATTTATGAAGTTTTGCAAATTGCATTCCATTAAATTGTAATCATACCATGAATTCCAAAGACCGTTGCCAGCTTAGTGAATCTTTTCTGGACATTTTCTAATATGTCATTACCATGAAAATCAGGTGACAAAATCTGTCCAGAATAATCCATATGAGACCTGATAAAGGAATACTGAATATGAAGGAATACCATGTGCATAAGGATGATATCCGTTATGAAAATTATAAGCGGCATGCCAGAAGTCACAATTGTTGTATGGAAAGCTAAGTCTGAGTGCAAAAAACTGGCTCTGCAAGCTAAAGATAACCTCAAAGCATTCTATTGATATGCTGCAAATAAAAGAAAGAATGAACATGAAAGAATAACTCTACTAATTGCAGATGGTGTGAGGATGAGAGATGCAGAAGAGGTTGTTCAACTAATGAGTGCCCATTTTGCTACAAGCTATCAATCTGGTATATGCAACATTGAGCTCACTGCTACCTTTCACTCAATGAAGAAACTCAGGTGTATGAGGAGGAGGTATTAGAGCTGTTGCACAAACTGAATAAGAACGCAGCAATAGGCTCTGATGGGATATCGGCATGGATGCTAAAAGTGTTCAGCTGAACTGGCTATTCCTTTGACCAGGCTATATAATTTCAGCCTCAGAACAGGGAAGATTCTGCAGGAATGGAAAGAATGTATGGTAATCCCATTAATATAATGCATAAGGGTAATGCAAAGACCAATGTGTCCAACTATCGATCACTCAGTATCTCAAGAGTGGTGGTGAAGAATTTGCAAAAGTTTGGTTAGGGCTCACATTCAGAAATGAGGTAACATAGGATCTCTACATTGCAATGAACATCATGGGTTTACTAAAGCAAGGTCATGTTTTAGCAGCTTGCTCACATTCTATAATAATGTTACCATTGAGCTGGACAAGTGAAACAGATACACTATGATACTTTTGGATTTTGCTAAGGCTTTGGACAGAATACAGCATGGAAGACTGTTGCATAAATTGGAGAATATGGGATTGGATTATAAAATGCTAGTGTAGATAAGAGGATGGCTATCTGTCAGTCAGCCATCCTATTAGTGTGGATAAGAGGATGGCTGACTGACAGATATTAAAAAATTTGGTAAATGGAGGGATGTGAGTCTGCATGATTTAAGGTAACCTTTGGTATATCACAAGGATTAGTCCTTAGTCCACTGTCATTCAATCTGTACCTTAGTGAGATTGGGAAGGATTTCACATGTGACATATAGCTATTTGCTGATAATGCAAAGAAAGGTGGAATAATCAGAAATGCATCTGATATGCAGTACTTGCAGAATGATTTGAATAGGCTGGAATTGTGGGCATGGGAAAATGGATGTCAGTGTATGTAAAGTCATGCACTTTGGCATGATTAGATATTCATATTATGCTAGAAGAAACTGATCAGGCTAGGGATCTTGGAGTGATAGGATGTTGAAGTTCAGAACCCATGTAGCAAAGATTGGAAATACAACTCATGAGATAATGCAATACTGAAATGAACTTTTACATGTAAAGATAAGGATGCCATTTTCCATCTCTACAAGGCCTTGATAAGTCTCCTCATTTGGACTACTGTGTCTGGTCTCCTGGCTTCCGTTGTGATTCTGATACAGTGGAGAGAGTGCAAAGGAGAGTGTTCAAAAACGATATCAGGATTGTGGAATACTGGTTATGAAGACAGATTGAGAATTTGTAGTCTGTAGACATTAGCAAACAGGAGAAAGAGGGGCTATGATTGAGACTTACAAACTTCTGAAAGGGTCATACAGGATTTCATTTTATGGAGCATGGGGAAAGGATAAAAGGGCATCCTTGGAAGCTGAGAATAAATGCTGCCAAGAATGGAATGAGATCTAGATTTTTTTCTCATTGAGTGGTGTATAATTCGAATGAATTGCTATTGGATATGTGTGCAAGGAGTGTGATTGAATTCAAGAACAAGTATGACAGCTGATGTGTATAGTTTGTGGCCTCCCTTAATCAGTCCCAGACTCCCTGGAGGTCTCTCTATTAATAATAATATTGATGATAGTCAATTGCAGGAAGTTGAGGCCACCAACTTGGGGATAATGGTGGACAGCGAGTTGAAATTCAGAGGGCATATTGCAAAAGTTGGTAAATGTCTCAAAGGACTACTTGGATATTGAAAAACATGCTAAGAAGTACAGACATAGGGAAGTTGTTGTTGTTACATTTGATCTCCATGAAGTTGGATACTCATTGTGGGAGTACATACTATTTCACACAATCCTCATCCAACAGTGTCTTAAAATGATTCTATATGTCTATATTCACAACACACTCAGGCAATGCATTCGACTTATCAACTACTCTCCATGCAAAGAACTTACTCCTCTGCTCACACTCTCTTTCTACAGTTTCCAGCAATCACCTCTTATGCTACCCCCTTCTCCCATTTTATGAAAAATCTTTTCCATATCAACCTGATAACAACCCCTTGACCAGCTTATGTCTCAATCATATCCCCCCCCCTCTCTTACTCCTATTAACAAGACTTTGCAATTAACATTCTCTCAGTCTGTCCTCTTACTCCAGACTATAAACACCACTGACAACCTTTGTGAATCTTCTCTAGATCTTTTCCAACATGTCTTCGTTACCATGAAAACCTGGCAACCAGATCTGTGCACAATAATCTATATGAAGTCTGATCAAGGCCTTATACAATGGCATCATAATCTCTTTATTTCTGCATCTCAGAGTCTTCTGCATTATTGCCATAATTCGATGTGTTGTCTTCACAGTTGTGCAATGTGGCCATTGAATTTCAGGTTCTTGTCCACCATCACTCTTAGATCTCTCATCTCCTCTACTTCCTTTAATGTTCCCCCACCAAGTGTATACTTTGCATCCCATTGTTGCTTACCAAATTTCAAAACTTTTACACTTTGCAACATTGAACTGATAGTTCCACTTACCTGCCCATTCATGCAATATATTCAACTCCACTTGCAAGCCCATAACATCTGCTTGACTCTGCATTGCACTCCCCAATTTTGTATTGTCTGCAAACAGCTGCATATCACTAGCTAAACCCATCCCAATATCATTAATATATAAATTGAACAACAATGGTCCCAAAACTGACCCCTTCAGTACACCACTATTGACCTTCCTCTTATGGGATACTGCACCCCCATATACAACTTTCAGATACTTATCTGACAGCCAGTGACTGATCCAACTCAGAAGTCTGCTATCCAATCCTATCTGTTTCAATTTATTTAATATCTTTTCATGTGAGAACCTATCTAAAGCTTTTTCAAAATCCCAGTTTACTACTGTATATGCATCTCGCCTGTCCAAGGTGTTTGTCATCTTGTTATAGTATATAAGTAAGTTAGTAAAACATGGTCTTCCCTTAACAAACCTATGCTGATTACCACAAAGAATACTGCAGTTATAAACCCAATTCTATATCCTACTTCTCACCAATCTCTAGTATCTTCAACACAACTCCAGATATATAGATTGGGCTATAATTTGAAGCCACAGCCTTTTCACCACCTTTTTTGCAGTGGAACAATTTTATCTCCTTTCCACTCTCTTGGTACCTGTGCTGTTGTAAGACTCTTATTAAACGAGCATGCAAATGCTACTGCCAATTCCATGGAACATTCCACTTAAGATGCATGGTAATATGTCATCAAATCCTATTGCCTTACTAACGTCAGCTTTATTTTTCCTCAAATACCTCCTGCTCTTTTAAAATTAAGCCATCCTCTCCTATGTCCTGTACACTGTAGTTCTTCATGATTCCACCATCATGATCGGTTTCATCATGAAACCGATCATGATGAAACACCCTCATAAATTGATCACTGAATATCTCAACAGTGTCTTCTGCCTCTGTTACCATTCTATGATTTTCATCCATTAACATCAATTTACTATGATCATTCTTTTTTCTACTTGCCACATATTTTAAAAAAAAAACTCTCTGGGGGTTTGTCTTGCCTGATTTGTGAATTTCTGCTTATACTGCACTTTTGTTTTCCTTACTAAGTCACTCTACTGGCTTGTTCTTTATACTCTTCATGTAACTGATTATTACCATTATTTATCTTGTACTGCCTCCAAAGTACCTTCTTTTTCCAGATTTAATGCTTAAGAACCTCATTTATCAATTTTACACCTACATTATTCAGCCTTTTGGCATTCAGAATACATTCACACATTGATGCTGTTATGTATTTCTTTGTCATTTCCATACTTCGGTCTCCCCATACTTCCATCTCCTCATTCATACTTTCTTTTGCTCCCTTATCACTAACTTTCGCTTCTTCATTCTCGTACATTCTACATTCTTAAAGTTAGAAAGAAAGTTAGCTTTTGCTAACTTTCTTTCTAACTTTATTATTCTTCTTTATAAGGCTATGATTCGGCTGCATATTGACTACTGTGCACTGTGATCACCTGTGCTTCTTGGGACCAGGAGGTGGCAGAGAAGATTCAGAAATGAGTGACTAAACAGGTCTGTGGAATGCTGCCTATGAGGATAGGTTGAAGGTTTGTGGATTACAGAGTTTAGTTGATAGGCAGAAAAGAGGAGACATGGTAGAAACTGTTAAGATATTAAAGGGGATTTATAAAAATTGATGCAAAGGAAATTTTTCAATATATTACAAATAGCCATTTGTGAAAGTTGTGTAAGACTGTGGTTAGTAGGGGGTGTGTAGACCAGATTTTTTGCATGGAGAATGGTGAATGAGTGGAATGGATTGCCAGAATTAGTTGTGATTTCCCTGGTAGTGAATGAGTTTAAGGCAAGGTATGATAGGTTTTGTGTGTATAATTGAGTCTCCCACGATGAGTCTCTAGACTCCATGGAGATAGGGTATAATAATTATAATAATTCCAGCGCTGACCATCCCCATGCATACATTGACTACTTCCACCATCCATCTCCTTATACCAGCGCTTCCCAAACTGTGGGCCGCGTCCCCCTTGGGGGCCATAGGTTTTGTTCAGGGGGGCCCGTGAAATAATGAAAACAAATTTAAAATGTTTTAAGACTAAGTAGATTTTTTTATCTTAAAAGAAACGTATTTAATTTTTATTATTTATTATTTCTTTTTTGTAATTTTTTATATTTTAATGGAAAAAATTACACATTCATTGGTTCACAAATTTTGCTTCCTGCATATTTCGGTGCTTAATGAATATTAGTAAATATATGCTTATTCATATAAGTTTCATTTCAAAGGAGAAATCTAAGAATTGCAGTTTCAAATATTTCACCTGATATTGATCTTTTGTGTAGCAGTATTGAAACACATCCATCACATTAAATTGTTATTAAACTTTTTACGTTTTTAATTCTTTTTTATTACTAATCGTTTTACGTTTCATGTGCTTGTACTGCAAATGTACAATAACAATATATCTATCTATATAAACATGAGATAATATGCCATGTCAAATGTGTATGTAAGCTGCTAAAAATGTAATGTTTGCATTTGATTTTTGCAATATTTGCTGTGTATGTTTTTAATAATATATGTCTATATTACGATTTTCTTTTCGAGGGGGGCCGTGAAATATTTTAATTTTTCCAAAGGGGACCCTGACATCCAGAAGTTTAGGAAGCACTGCCTTATACCATAGTTCTCTGTCCATCTTGCATTCCTGTTCTCTCATTGTCATCTCTCACACTAATACCACTATTATTTCCATTTATGTCTACTTTAGTCTCACCAGTTTCTCTCTCCCCTGATCTTTGACATTACCCCTTATTTTCTTTGATCTGTAATTCATATCACTCAGTACACTTCATTCAAGTAATAATCTCTCAATGTGACCCACACCAAATCCATTTAAATGCAACCAGTTACTTATATACAAATCCATCCATCCATCCCTGAAATGCATCTCGCACATTTACAAACTCTATTCCCTTTGCTTCACATAGTTCTGCCTACATGCTATTCACGATTCTTGCACTCCATCTCACCTCATTGCTATCATACTTTGGCAACACATTTGACCACTTTTTCTATCAAACTGTTATATTTCAATATCCTCAATTACCTCCTGATATTCATCCATATATTCTTCTTATGTCCAACTAAATCATTTTTTCCCACAATCACCATTAACTCTTTCTCATGTACTTCTCATATCCAAAGCATTAATTCTGTTATTTCTTCCTCTTGGAAAACAGACATTCTGAAACCTCTCATTTACCACACCTCTAATAATGGAATCTCCATATCTCTATTGTCACTCATTTTCTCTCCTTTATCCTATTTCATTTCTGCCCTTTTGTACCCTTTCATTCCTATCCACCAAATTTCTAATCTCACTGTGCATATTCTTCATATGATTTCTCATTCTGATCAACTTGTTCTTCAGTTCTTACCTCCTGGCAATTACACCACAGTTACCCTTGCATGATGTCATTACCATCATCATCATCATCATCATCAAATTCCTGCCATGCACCCTCAAGGGGTGTACAGGATATGACAGTACTACATGAAAAAATTACATCATTACTAACTTCCTATCTACAATTTTCCTCCAAATCAGTCTGTTACTTGTCAAGACTCCAACATTATCAGATCTTATATTTCTATCGTCTAAGGCACTTTGTACCGTATCAATCCACCTATATCTTGGTCTTCCTCTGGGTCGTTTTCCTGCCAACCTGGCAGAGAACACTTGTTTTGCTAATCTTTCCTCTCCCATTCTTTTTAAGTGACCATACCATCTGAGATTAGCTCTGCTAACGCATTCCTGGATGCTGACAATGTAAGTTCTTTCCTAATATCCTCATTTTTAATATGATATTGCCATTGATGCCATCTGTTCACGCCTCTAATCTTTCTCAGGACTCTCATATCTGCGGTCTCTAGTCTTTGGTCAAGTGTTTTACTTCTGACCCAGCTCTCAGATCCATAAGTTAAAATTGGTTTGAACACAGTCTTGTATACAGCTAATTTAGTGTTCCGACTAATTTCTTTCTTATTCCATATGAATTTATTCAATTGACTTCCCATGATACCAGCTTTGCTGATTCTGTTGTCTATTTCTATATTTAGTTTACCATCTTCAGTAAAAATTGTGCCTAAGTAGCTGAAATGTTTTACTTGTTCCACAGGTTCTCCATTCACAACACAGTTGACATTTTCAATGATTCTGCCTATTTTCATTGTCTTTGTCTTTTTATTGCTGACCTTCATACCGTATCTATTACAACAGCTATTCAATTTAGTCAGAGAATCTTGCAGACTTGTAGCGGATTTATTTAGAAGTATAACATCATCCGCATAAAGCAAAGAGCTGACATTAACATCTCCAATTTTGATATCAGGTTTAATACCACATTCCTTCATAATGTGATCCATATAGATAATGAATAACAGAAGGGATAATGTACATCCTTGTCTCACACCAGATTTAACAGTAAACCATCTTCCTGTACTTCCTTCAATTCTAACTGCTGACTCACAACTCAAATAAAGACTAAGTATTGCTTGATATAATGCCCCATCGACACCATATAACTGCAGCGTATTGAATAGCTTCTCTCTTGGCACCTTGTCATATGCCTTTTCCAAATCGACAAAACTTAAATACAGATCTTTGTTATATTCCCATGCTTTCTCGACTATTTGTCGTAAAGTGAAGATCTGATCCTGACAGCCTCTATTTGGCCTGAATCCAGCTTGTTCTTCACCAAGCTTTTCTTCCACAATTCTTCTCAACCGTTTCTCAAGTATACTTGCATAGATCTTGCCAGGAACACTCAGTAGGGAAATACCTCTGTAATTTTCACATTCAGTTTTATTTCCCTTTTTATATATGGGTACTATGAGAGCTCTACTCCAATCATCGGGAATTCGTCCCTCTGTCCAGGCTTTCTGAACTATGCAGTGCAGCCACTGTAAGACTCTTATACCACCATACTTCAGCATTTCTGGTCGAATATCATCTACTCCTGCTGCCTTTCCACATTTCAAGCCTTTGATGGCTTTTTCTACTTCAAGTATGGATATGTATTCCTGACTGCATGCCTGGTCAGTGTTTTTTATCACTGTGCTATCATCACTGCTTGTTTCATTTAGCAGTTTTTCAAAGTAATTACTCCATACTTCAAGGATATCTTTTTCTCCTGTTTTCATTTCACCTTTATCATCTCTAATTCCTTTTACAGCACTCTTTCCTCCATTCCTAAGCTTCTTCAACAACCTCCAGAATATTTTGCCACCTTCTTGATATTTATTTTCTATATTCTTGCCAAAGTCCTCCCATGACTTTTGTTTAGCTAGTTTTACACACTGTTTAGCTTTCTTACATTTGTCTCTGTATTCTGTAAGAGTAAAAGCTGACTTATTTGCCAGGAGCTTTTGATATGCTTTCTTCTTTTCCTTCACTGCCTCTTTAACTTCCTGTGTCCACCAGGGAGTTCTGATTTTTTTATCTTTGCACACAACCTCACCACATGCCTCTCTGGCAGAATCAATCAATGTTTCCTTCAGAGTTTGCCACTGAATCTCCAAGGTTTGATTCCTGTTCTCAAACTCTTTCATTTTCTTTTCAATAATATTTCTGTATTTTAGTCTACAGTTTACATCTGAGAGCTGCTCAACTTTTATTCGCTTTAAAACTTTCTTACATGTTATTCTTTTCAATATGAAATTCAATTTTATCCTGCTCAAGACTAAATAGTGATCACTTCCAATTTCAAATCCTCTGTACACTCTGGTGTCCTGCACCAGGGAGAAAACATCACTATCAACAATAACATAGTCAATGAGACTTTTCTTATTCCTAGCCTCTTCTCTCCATGTGAATTTGTGCACATTTTTATGTTGGAACATGGTGTTAGTAATAACCAGTCCATGTCCTGAGCAGAAATCCAACAGATATTTGCCATTATTATTAGCTTTTCTCTTTTCTCCAAATTTTCCCAAAATATTTTTGTATGTCTCACAATCATTTCCTACTCTACTATTTAGATCCCCAACAAGGACCAACTTTTCCTTTTTCATTGTGTCAGTTGCTTTTTCTAAAGCCTCAAAAAATTCCTCCACTTCTACCTTAGTAGAACCTTCTGTGGGACCATAGGCACAAATAAGTCTCATTGTCCAGTTCCCCATTCTCATATTTGCCCACATTACTCTACTCGAGACTGACTGCCATTCAAGAAGATTAGCCTCGTATTTTGTGTTGAATACTATGGCTACTCCTTCTTTTCCTTGATTGTTATTGCCTGAATATAACATTTTGTATTTATTGCTCAGAAAGATCTCACCAGTTTTGGTCTTTTTTGTTTCAGTCACCCCTATTATGTCGATCTGGTACTTATCTAATTCCTCAGCTAGCTCCATTTCTTTGCCATTCAGGCTTCTTACGTTGATAGTACCGATCTTTAACTCTGGTGATGTTGAGTTGGGGTTTGTTTTCAGATTTGTTCCAGTAGCTGACTTTTCGCTGTTCGCCCTGGTTCCCTGGCGAAAACAACGGGGGCCTTGTTTAACCGGGCGACGCCCCAGCCGGCATGAAATTTTGTCATGTTGTACCATCATTTTTTATTTTGGTTTAACCAATAAGAATACAATTTGGTCGGCTAATTCCCAAATTGCCAGCCCATCCTCGTTCGTTCAGTATCAAAGTAGATACCCAACAGGGTGCACCACGAGAAGGTGAGAATTGGACATTAGGTCAGAAGCCCTGGTCTGTTCTCCGCATTCCTTTAAAGGCTATGTGGAGGTCTCCTCTCAGTTATACAGCTTTGACCCTTAAGCACCCCGATGTCATATTCAAAATCTGGGAGACTGCACCTGGCTGTTCAGTCATTTGTGCATACACAGTCATTTATCCCAAGGGGTGGTATTTGTGCACAGTCATTCCTGTACTCACTCATTTGTCCCAGGAATTGCTAGACACATGCTGATTACACTCTCCTCGCAATAATCTCGTTTCCCTGTTATTGCACTTCCAACTTCAAACTGACAATACTTTCTCAAAACATATAACTCCAAAACCATTCAAACGAGTATCATATGCAAGTCCTTTCATCCTTTAAATTTATCCCATATATAAACTGCACACCATTCCTTCTACACAATCTTCTTATTAACAATCATGGTCCTTTTCTCATTTCTGTTCTGTAATATTGATGCTGCTGACTTATAATCTTTACTTTCTCACTCTTCATTTTCATTTCTTTCAACAACTGTTTCATATCCTCTCTCATTACTTATTTTTTACCTTTCAAATCATTTATGGCTGCCAAGATAATTAACTTTTTCACTTTGGAGATGCCCCACCACATGAAACTTGATTGCTTTCAGATGTGCTTGAGTATAATACAGCCATTGCCAGAGCTTAAGACTCCTAGATCCAGTTTATATCTTCTTTCTTCTGTCCCACACTGCTGTGGTATTGGCTGACAAACTGGAAAAATGAAGGACAGAGATACCACCCATCCACTTTTGATCCTGGAAGGACTGTTGAATAATAATAATGAAATTAGTTTTAGTCATTCATTATGGAAGATATTGAAGCCTCTAATGATTGTGTGCTAAAGGGTTTGTCAAATGAAAAAGAGAAATGGAGAATATTGTTGCCAGTATAGTAATTGATAGGAGTTGAGGTCTATGTGAAAATGTCATTTATGTACGTGAGGGAGAGATCAGGTGAAAGTATGAATTCCTAGAATTAGTGGGAAACCTTTCTTCTAATTTCTTTGTTTCTTTCTTTGTGATGTGATGTGACTAGGGGAAGGCATATATGAGCATTTTTTGATAAAGTGGTATATATGTTTGTGGGTTGGGGGGGGGGGGATATTTTGCCTTGTCATCAGTGCAGGAGTTAATGGAGAAGAATGCCAGTAGGTTAGCCTTGTCTTTAGATGATGTTACAAGCATCATCTGATTGGAGAGAGAGAGAGAGAGAGAGAGAGAGAGAGAGAGAGAGAGAGAGAGAGATGGAAACATGAATGGGCAAAAGTGTGTACACTGGTTTTGCTGAAGAAAGACAAAGCTTGAATGCTGTTTGAACAGGAGGCAGGTTTTCTGCATTTAGTTCTTTCAAAATCATATTTGGATTTATTAATTTTTTTTTCTCGACTGTTGCGAACTACAGTGTAGGCTAGCGTGAAACTAGAGTTTTACTCTCAGGACACTTGATATACTGAATTTTTTACTTGGGCTGCCTTGCCATATTTTTTAGAGGTCATTCCATTTGGTATCTTATTAATATAAGACCATGAGAATGGTTGGGTGAACATTGTTCTGTTGCAAAATTTCTGAACCCAAGTGGTTGCAATTGCTCCACTCTTCTGCAGATATTGGAAGAGTTTGCAGAAGTTATTATTTATTATAGTAACCTTGATGGACTAGGAGACTCATCATAGGAGGTCTACTCAATTAGCAACATGTCAATCATATTGAGCTTTCAAATTATTTACACTCCCTGCATTCACAATGCACTCTGACAATGTATTCCACTCACCAATAGCTCGCTTTGTAAAAAAAAAAAAAAAAAAAAAAATCTACTCCTCACACCCTTATATATCACATCTTTATACAACTTTCAGGGATTTCCCCCCCTTCTTCTCATCTTACTTTATAATTCTAATACAGATTCTGTGTTAATTTGGTAAAATCTCTTAGCCAACTTTAAAGTCTATCATATTTCTTCATTTCCTCTTATCCACCAAACTCCGTAATCCATATTACCTCAACTGCTCTACATACCCAAACTCCAGAGTTCTGATATCACTTTGGTCATTCATCTTTGGATCCTCTCTAGTGTTCCCACATCACAATGAAAACTAGGTGACCAAATTTGAGCACAAGTAGTTCTTGTGTTGAGTGACCGATGCTTTATATAGAGGCATCGCCATCCAAAGCTACAGAAATATAAATTAAATGTGGTGATAGTGGATAAGGATCTGAAATTTAGGGGACACATAGCCAAAATTGTGAAGACAACACAAAGGCTTCTAGGAATGATGTGGAGGACACTGACTTGTAGAAGTAGGGAGATTCTTGTTCCATTGTATAAGGCCTTGATTAGGCCACACATGGACTATTGTGCCCGGATTTGGTCACCTGTTTTCAGAAGGACGAAAAGATGTTGGAAAGGGTCCAGAGGCAACTGACTAAGGTAGTTTTCTAACTTTTGGAGTGTCGAATATGAGGAAAGATTGAAAAGATGCAATTTGCAGAGTCTGGTAGACAGGAGGAAGAGGGTAGATATGATGGAGACCTACAAGTTAGTAAGGGGTTGTTATAAGATCAATGTTGGAGAGGTTCTACAGAAAATAGTGGGAGATTAGGGGAGTGAGAAGCAGGTTTTTTTCATGCAGGGTTGTGAATGATTGGAATGCCTTGCCTGAGAGTGTGGTGTCTGCAGAGAATTTGAGTGTGTTTAAAGCAGAGTATGATGAGCTGTGTGTATGATAAAAGGACCTACCAACTGAGTCTTTGACTCCATGGGGTCTTGGATAATAATAATAATAATAAAATGTATGAGCTACAAAGAAATTTTACTTGCCCATGGTATCGAGTCTGCTTTACATAAATATTGTTATATATGATATTTTGTCATTATGACACTGTCATAATGACAAAACAAAGTAACACATTCTGGGAGTCGTGGCAGTCTCTTGTGATCCATCTGCTAGGATGCTTTGGTGGTGGATAGTTTGAGAACTTTTTGGAGAGAAGTTTGGAGTTGTTTCCCAATTCTCCTATGTTGATCAGATGTCCGCACTAAGCACGGCATCGATAATGATGACTTTGAGGGAGCTCAGAGAGCCATCTAGTTGCCTAATAAGAATCGAATCGACCCAGGGCAGAAGATTTTGAATGACACAAAGCTTACGTGTCGTGCAGTAGTGGGATCGCATCTGTGAATGGGAATAGCTAGGACAACATAACCAAACCCAGTTCTTTTATAGGACAGGATAGCTTAATTGTGAGTGAGCAGGAGGTATTTGAGAAAATAAACGACCTTAATATCGACAAGGTGATAGGATTTGGTGATGTATTACCATGTGTCTTAAGGGAATGTTTTGAGCAATTGGCAGTAGCATTGGCATGCTTGTTCAATAAGAGTCTTACAACAACACAGGTTCCAAGAGAGTGGAAAAAAAGGTAAAATTGTTCCACTGCATAAAGGGAGTGATAAGGCTGTGGCTTTAAATTATAGGTCAATCTGTATATCTGGACTTGTTATGAAGGTACTAGAGAGATTAGTGAGAAGTAGGATAGAGAATTGGATTGAAAACAGCAGTTTTTTTTGTGGTTATCAGCATATGTTTGTTAAGGGAAGATCACATTTCACTAACTTACTTATGTACTATAACAAGGTGACAAATACCTTGGGATGGGGGGGGGGGGCATGCATATACAGTTGTGTACTTGGATTTTGCAAAAGCTTTTGATAGACTGCCGCACATGACAAACTATTAAATAAATTGAAACAGATGGGATTGAGTAACAGACTCCTGAGTGGGATCAGTGACTAGCTGTCAGATAGGTATCAGAAAGTTGTATATGGGTGTGTGGTATCTCGTAAGAGGTAAGTCTCTAGTGGTGTACTGTAGGGGTAAGTTTTGGGACCATTGTTGTTTGATTTGTATATTAATGATAACTAGTGATATGCAGCTGTTTGCATATCAATTGGGAGAGCAATTGGGAGCAATTTCCAAAATTGGGAGAGCAATGCAGAGTCAAGCTGAAGTTATGTCATTGCAGGAAAACTTGCATGAATTGGCAGGTAAGTGGAACTGTCAGTTCAGTGTTGCAAAGTGTAAGGTTTTGAGATTTGTCAAGCAATGATAGGATGTGAATCCTTTCCTTTAGTGTTACATCGTGATCAGCATTCATTTCAAACAAATTATGGAGACTACAACCGTGTTAGAATTATTTCTAATTGTCATTATAAATTTGTAGAAATTTGTGGTAATCATTTCTAACATGGTTGTAGTCTCCATAATTTGTCTGAAATTGTCTGAAAAGTATACACTTGGTGGGGGAACTTTAAAGGAAGTGGAGGAGAGGGTGTTTAATGGTCAAAGCTATATAACAGAGAGGAGACCTCCACATAGCCTTCAAAGAAATGCAGAGAACCGACCAGAGCTTCTGACCTAATGTTCAATCCTCACCTTCTCGTGGTGCACCCTATTAGATATCTACCTGGATACTAAATGGACGAGGACGGGCTGGCTATTTGGGATTTAGCCGACCAAATTATATTCTTATTGGCTTAAATCAAAATTTCAAATGATGGTATAACATGACAGAATTTCATACCTGCTTGGGCGTCACCTGGTTAAACAAGGGTCCCCTTTGTTTAACCAGGGAACCAGGTCAAACAGCGATAAATCAGCTACTGGAACAAATCCTAAAACTTATCCCAATTCAACATCACCAGAGTTCAAGATCGGTACTATCAAAATAAGAAGCCTGAATGGCAAAGAAATGGAGTTAACTGAGGAATTGGATAAGTACACTTATCCAATTCCAGATCGAAATAACATGGGTGACCGAAACAAAGAAGACAAAAACTGGTGAGATCTTTCTGAGCAATAAATACAAAATGTTATATTCAGGCAATGACAATCAAGGGAAAAAAGGAGTAGCCATAGTAATCAACACTAAATAAGGCTAATCTTCTTGAATGGCAGGCAGTCTCAAGTAGAATGATGTGGGCAAATATGAGAATGGGGAACTGGACAATGAGACTTATTTGTGCCTATGGTCCCACAGAAGGTTCTACTAAGGTAGAAATGGAGGCCTTTTTTTAGACTTTAGAGAAAACAACCGACACAATGAAAAAGGAAAAGTTGGTCCTTGTTGGGGATTTAAATAGCAGAGTAGGAAATGCTTGTCAGACATACAAAAATATTTGGGCAAAATTTGGAGAAAAGAGTAAAGCTAATAATAATGGCAAATACCTGTTGGATTTCTTCTCAGGACATGGACTGGTTATTACTAACATAGTGTTCCAGCATAAAAATGTGCACAAATTCACATGGAGAGAAGAGGGAATGAATAAGAAAAGTCTCATTGACTGTGTTATTGTTGATAGTGATGTTTTCCCAGTGGTTCGGGACACCAGAGTGTACAGGGGATTTAAAATTGGAAGAGATCACCATTTAGTCTTGAGCAGGATAAAATCGAATTTCATATTGAAAAGAAGAACACGTAAAAAAGTTTTAAAGAGAATACAAGTTGAGCAGCTCTCAGATGTGAACTGTAGACTAAAATACACAAATATTATTCAAGAAAAAATGAGAGTTTGAGAGCAGGAACCAAACCTTGGAGATTCAGTCGCAAGCCCTGAATAAAAACACTGATTGATTCAGCCAGAGAGGTGTGGTGAGGTTGTCTGCAAGGATGGAAAAATCAGAACTCCATGGTGGACACAAGAAGTTAAAGAGGCAGTGAAGGAAAAGATGAAAGCATATCAAAAGTTCCTGGCAAATAAGTCAGCTTGTGCTCTTATAGAATACAGAGACAAATGTAAGAAAGCTAAACACTGTGTAAAACTGGCTAAACACAAGTCAAAACAGCGAGAGTAAAAACAAAGTTTTTACTCTTGTGGTAAAATTCTATACAAATTTCTGCAATCGCTTTTATATAGGTTTTAAATCATCTAGAAATCAGAAATTGTAAAGTTTTAAAACTAATGATTCTACTGTTAAGTTGTATAAAACGATGTATATTGAAAATCTATGTGTAACGAAAAATAAGGGATTTGCCCAGATTATGTTTGTAAGTTCGAAAGGTCATGAAATGTAGTTTGCCTCCAAAACTGAAGGTAGCCCTAGTGATGTCATCATATTCGCAGAAGATCTAGGAAGTTACAGGTAAAGAACAAAGAATAAACAGAGCTATAAAAGGGCTCTAGGCTCTTGGAGCTCTCTCTTTCTCTCTCTGTTTTGCTCGTGTTGAGACCTTGACCCCATTCGTGGGGGGGGGAGATCCAGGAGAGGCCATTACATTCCAACGTATTTCCAGCAGCTGCCGAACGTGTGGAGTTCGTGCATCCATGGTGGTTCCAGTTTACTGATGGAGAATCCATCTACACTGTCTCGGGAAAACTGCCACAGCAGAACTGCCAAGAGCTGTCCAGATTATAGCCAGCGCCCTGGAAGAAAGGCAAAGTGTAGCAGAAGTTTCATCCAAGTTGTTAGGACTGTGTATGAAACACAAATGTGAGTAAGCTCTGCTCTGTTAATGTTGAAGTAGTTGTACTTGAGAATTGTATGTATCTTTACTGAAGTTAGATATGTTCAAACTTAATCTCTCATTCTGTATATATAATTTAGAATGGTGAAGTCGTAAAACAAATAAATATTTCTAAATTATTCAGAGTTGGTAACTTGTAGTGGAAGTCAAAAACCAAGGGTCTTTCACTAACAGAACAAACATAGGTAAGAATAGAAGGGATTAATTGCAGGGCGGATCTAAGATAAGCAGATTATTGTTAAGTTGAATAGAGGGAAGATTTGAGGTTGGGCATAAAGTGCGCACGTATATGAGAACTGAATAGAACTTAAAGGAAAATTTTTTTGTGGACAAGAAATTAAGCAATATTAAACTAGGTAGAATATAAAATATACAATGTCACAAGTAGACAAACATTTTGCATGGCCATCTGGAGGTCCCAATTTGAATTTGTTGGAGTTCAAATTGTGGTCAGCACTTGAGAGAGTAGCTTGCAAGAATACTCCAGCAAAATGATACTCCAGCATCACCAGCCTGAAGATGGATTTGGAGCATTTGATATATAGCCTCTCAGACTTCAGGCATGCATGAAGGCAAAAGGGGAACATTTTGATTGAGTGCTGCTATATGTGCATTATACATGTGGTTTGTATGTGCTGAAAACTGTAAATGATTTACTGACAGATTAAAGGTTTATGCGCTGTTAAAGTTGTAACAGTGTTTATGGCTAGACTAGATATGTAGAAATATCTGCTTCTGTTATCCATCATCTACTCTTCTCACATAGGATCCCTCTCCCAACATTTCCTTTTTTGTCTCGTGCCTCCCTTCCCCTTCCCCACTCACTTCTTCATTCACCTGTCATGTTTACTATTTAGAATGGTTATGTATCTAAACTTGAACCATTTATCCTGAAGATTTATACTATCCACTGTATAACAGTTTACTTTAAAAATGGGGAGATATGCTTTTTGTTCGGATCTCCTGCATGATTACAAAGTAGGAGATCCAAAGATGAAGAACTTAAGTCTCCATTTATTAACTAGATAGGGATGTAAGTTCTTGATCTTTGAAGTGCACACTCACACGTACAGGCATGCAGACACATATCTATGCTCAGTTCCATCTTCATCTTTGTTAAACATTTGAAATTACCCTGCTGCTTTATGAAATACAATACAAACCCCATTTTCTTGTCTAATTGATTTCACTGAATTCTTCATTAAGAAGGCTAGAAAAAACTACAGGGCTCCTCTACTGTCATCCTGTCAAGAGGAAGTTAATTGCATGTATATCATATATCTAATCCTTATGTTAAAAATAAATCTGAATTTATTACAAAGATATTTAGGCTTCTATTCAAGTAGCTTTACATCTTGGCTGTAGGATTTCTTGGTTTAGCAAAGGGCAGGCTGCTCCCGTTAGTTTTCCATGGTGTTTATCAGATCCAGTGCTGCTATGATTTTCATCCTACTCTGGCCAGTCTGGAAGATCCACTGCTACTTGTGAAAAATATAAAATTTGCATCAAGTACTCTGAAACCAGTCTGTACATGCAGAATGTGCTATCTCCTTAGAGAACAATTTTTGGAAAACGAACAAATTCTGCATAAGATCAATTTCTTAAGAAAGCTTGTTCACAAATAGCAGAGGGATACTGTAACATTGTCCCATTCTTAATAAATCTGGTAGACTATGTTTATTCCTTTTGTGGAAAATAGTGCTTCTTAACACCTGCTTATGTGAGTTCATTTGTTTTTTAATATTACATTCACCAGAATGTTAGTATTATCTGACTGTTGTTGCTTTACTCTCTCATAATTTCATATAGCATTGCATGAATCTTTCATATATACTTGTAAGTTCTTGATGTAAGTATTCCAGTGATGTCATACAAAGATACTTATGAAACAGGAGAATTTTTTTTTTCAAAATTTTTTTTTTCATGAAAGTTATCTACTCATTTATTATTTCTTAATGTCTGTCTGCTTATATTTTGATTAGTATGCAGAAGAATGGTGGTAGAAGAAGATAACATAAGTTTTTATTATTTAGATATTTAGTATACTTAAATATGTTTTATACTTAGTTAACTTATATAGTTATACCTATAGTTATACTCACTTATACTTATTTAGCGTTTAGTTGTAATAGTTCCTCGACACTGTTTTGAATAATGGCGGCAGCTAAAATTGGCATATCACCATAAATTTGCATAAATTGGTATAGCTTAAGGGTCAAAGCTGTATAACTGAGAGGAGACCTCCACATAGCCTTTAAAGGAATGCGGAGAACCGACCAGGGCTTACGACCTAATGCCCAATCCTCACCTTCTCGTGGTGCACCCTGTTGGGTATCTACTTTGATACTGAACGAACGAGGATGGGCTGGCAATTTGGGATTTAGCCGACCAAATTGTATTCTTATTGGTTAAACCAAAATAAAAAATGATGGTACAACATGACAAAATTTCATGCCGGCTGGGGCGTCGCCCGGTTAAACAAGGCCCCCGTTGTTTTCGCCAGGGAACCAGGGCGAACAGCGAAAAGTCAGCTACTGGAACAAATCTGAAAACAAACCCCAACTCAACATCACCAGAGTTAAAAATCGGTACTATCAACGTAAGAAGCCTGAATGGCAAAGAAATGGAGCTAGCTGAGGAATTAGATAAGTACCAGATCGACATAATAGGGGTGACTGAAACAAAAAAGACCAAAACTGGTGAGATCTTTCTGAGCAATAAATACAAAATGTTATATTCAGGCAATAACAATCAAGGAAAAGAAGGAGTAGCCATAGTATTCAACACAAAATACGAGGCTAATCTTCTTGAATGGCAGTCAGTCTCGAGTAGAGTAATGTGGGCAAATATGAGAATGGGGAACTGGACAATGAGACTTATTTGTGCCTATGGTCCCACAGAAGGTTCTACTAAGGTAGAAGTGGAGGAATTTTTCGAGGCTTTAGAAAAAGCAACTGACACAATGAAAAAGGAAAAGTTGGTCCTTGTTGGGGATCTAAATAGTAGAGTAGGAAATGATTGTGAGACATACAAAAATATTTTGGGAAAATTTGGAGAAAAGAGCAAAGCTAATAATAATGGCAAATATCTGTTGGATTTCTGCTCAGGACATGGACTGGTTATTACTAACACCATGTTCTAACATAAAAATGTGCACAAATTCACATGGAGAGAAGAGGCTAGGAATAAGAAAAGTCTCATTGACTATGTTATTGTTGATAGTGATGTTTTCTCCCTGGTGCAGGACACCAGAGTGTACAGAGGATTTGAAATTGGAAGTGATCACTATTTAGTCTTGAGCAGGATGAAATTGAATATCATATTGAAAAGAATAACATGTAAGAAAGTTTTAAAGCGAATAAAAGTTGAGCAGCTCTCAGATGTAAACTGTAGACTAAAATACAGAAATAGTATTGAAAAGAAAATGAAAGAGTTTGAGAACAGGAATCAAACCTTGGAGATTCAGTGGCAAACTCTGAAGGAAACATTGATTGATTCTGCCAGAGAGGCATGTGGTGAGGTTGTGTGCAAAGATAAAAAAATCAGAACTCCCTGGTGGACACAGGAAGTTAAAGAGGCAGTGAAGGAAAAGAAGAAAGCATATCAAAAGCTCCTGGCAAATAAGTCAGCTTTTACTCTTACAGAATACAGAGACAAATGTAAGAATTCTAAACACTGTGTAAAACTAGCTAAACAAAAGTCATGGGAGGACTTTGGCAAGAATATAGAAAATAAATATCAAGAAGGTGGCAAAATATTCTGGAGGTTGTTGAAGAAGCTTAGGAATGGAGGAAAGAGTGCTGTAAAAGGAATTAGAGATGATAAAGGTGAAATGAAAACAGGAGAAAAAGATATCCTTGAAGTATGGAGTAATTACTTTGAAAAACTGCTAAATGAAACAAGCAGTGATGACAGCACAGTGATAAAAAACACTGACCAGGCATGCAGTCAGGAATACATATCCATACTTGAAGTAGAAAAAGCCATCAAAGGCTTGAAATGTGGAAAGGCAGCAGGAGTAGATGATATTCGACCAGAAATGCTGAAGTATGGTGGTATAAGAGTCTTACAGTGGCTGCACTGCATAGTTCAGAAAGCCTGGACAGAGGGACGAATTCCCGATGATTGGAGTAGAGCTCTCATAGTACCCATATATAAAAAGGGAAATAAAACTGAATGTGAAAATTACAGAGGTATTTCCCTACTGAGTGTTCTTGGCAAGATCTATGCAAGTATACTTGAGAAACGGTTGAGAAGAATTGTGGAAGAAAAGCTTGGTGAAGAACAAGCTGGATTCAGGCCAAATAGAGGCTGTCAGGATCAGATCTTCACTTTACGATAAATAGTCGAGAAAGCATGGGAATATAACAAAGATCTGTATTTAAGTTTTGTCGATTTGGAAAAGACATATGACAAGGTGCCAAAGGAGAAGCTATTCAATACGCTGCAGTTATATGGTGTCAATGGGGCATTATATCAAGCAATACTTAGTCTTTATTTGAGTTGTGAGTCAGCAGTTAGAATTGAAGGAAGTACAGGAAGATGGTTTAATGTTAAATCTGGTGTGAGACAAGGATGTACATTATCCCCTCTGTTATTCATTATCTATATGGATCACATTATGAAGGAATGTGGTATTAAACCTGATATCAAAATTGGATATGTTAATGTCAGCTCTTTGCTTTATGCGGATGATGTTATACTTCTAAATAAATCCGCTACAAGTCTGCAAGATTCTCTGACTAAATTGAATAGCTGTTGTAATAGATATGGTATGAAGGTCAGCAATAAAAAGACAAAGACAATGAAAATAGGCAGAATCATTGAAAATGTCAACTGTGTTGTGAATGGAGAACCTGTGGAACAAGTAAAACATTTCAGCTACTTAGGCACAATTTTTACTGAAGATGGTAAACTAAATATAGAAATAGACAACAGAATCAGCAAAGCTGGTATCGTGGGAAGTCAATTGAATAAATTCATATGGAATAAGAAAGAAATTAGTCGGAACACTAAATTAGCTGTATACAAGACTGTTCAAACTAATTTTAACTTATGGATCTGAGAGCTGGGTCAGAAGTAAAACACTTGACCAAAGACTAGAGACCGCAGATATGAGAGTCCTGAGAAAGATTAGAGGCGTGAACAGATGGCATCAATGGCAATATCATATTAAAAATGAGGATATTAGGAAAGAACTTGACATTGTCAGCATCCAGGAATGCGTTAGCAGAGCTAATCTCAGATGGTATGGTCACTTAAATAGAATGGGAGAGGAAAGATTAGCAAAACAAGTGTTCTCTGCCAGGTTGGCAGGAAAACGACCCAGAGGAAGACCAAGATATAGGTGGATTGATACGGTACAAAGTGCCTTAGACGATAGAAATATAAGATCTGATAATGTTGGAGTCTTGACAAGTAACAGACTGATTTGGAGGAAAATTGTAGATAGGAAGTTAGTAATGATTTAATTTTTTCATGTAGTACTGTCATATCCTGTACACCCCTTGAGGGTACATGGCAGGAATTTGATGATGATGATGGTATAAATGGCATATCACCAAGTTCTCCCACATTTAAGGACTCCATTTTGCATGATATAATAAGGGATTTTGTGGCATGCGGGACTTGTGGAACATGTGTGTCTCAGCGGTTGTATTTGTGGCAGGTGAGAGAAGGAGAAATACACATATGCGCAAAATGCAGGCCATGGAAGGAACTTGGTGAGTTAGAGATGATGGGCATCGTTGAGTCAGAGGCAGGAGATTCTCCACGTAGAGAGATGAGTGGTATGATAGAGGGCGAGAATGGCGAAAGAAATATGAATGAAAAAATGAGAGTGGGGAGTGTGGAAAGGTTGATGATTGTGAAGTTTTTAGAGATGGTCTCAATTGGGAGGATGAATGGCAAACAAGAGTGGCTGACTTGCAGAGAGAGATAGATGAGCTGAAAGAGCAGGTGGAATGTCTGGGGAATGCGATGAGAAGTGTGAAAGATTAGATTAGGCGAATTGAAGAGATGAATGCAAGGCAAATCAGAGTAGGAGTGAGAGAGTTATGGGAATGATAGAAGAGGAGAGAATAGAACAGTAGAAGAGAGCGAATCAGAGAGAGTTATGGGAATGGTACACCCTCTGTCTAAAAAGAAACCGAACTTTGATAGAAAATAAAACACAGGCCAATTATAATTATTTAAATCATTTATTTCAATCAATATACTCTCCCTTGGCTTCGATACAGCTTTTGGCACTGTCAATTAATTCGTTAAATGAGTTTTTTTATATCAGTTTTTGGGAAACTGTTAAGGGTTGTGGTTACTGCCGTTCGAACGTTTTCAATGGTGTCGTATCGCTTTCCTTTCATCGGCAAATGAAGTCAGGGGAAGAGAAAGAAGTCACAGGGTGCTAAATCAGGTGAATACGATGTGATCCAACACACAAACTTGGTTTGCTCAAAAACTGTCTCACAGTGTTCGAACGATGAGACGGTGCATTATCGTGCAAAAGTGACCAGCTGCCTGCATCACGATATTCATGCTGTATGCGATGAATTCTTGCTACTAATCGCTTCAAAACTTCGAGATAAAACTCACCATGGACCGTTTGGCCAGGCGGAACGAATTCTTTGTGAATAATGCCCTTTGAATTGTAGAAACAAATCAGCATTATCTTTACTTTTGACTTCTCCAAGCGACTTTTTTTTGGATGCCTCTCTTCTGGTGGTCACCACTCAGCACTTTGGTACTTTGTTTCAGGCTCATACTCAAAACATCACATTTCTTCACCAGTAACGATCGTTTCAAGGAAGATTGAGTCCTTATGAGCGGTTTTAATGAGGTCCTTGCAGTGTTCAATTCGATACATTTTTTGGTCGTCAGTCAACTTGTGGGGAACCAAATCGTGAATTCAATTTACAAAGGCCCAAACACTTGGTCAAAATGTGTGCACAGTTGATTTTGGAATCCCCAATTTATCATCAATCAATCTCACTGATGATTTCGGGTTTTCTTTGATGAAATCACACACTTTTTGTTTGGATGGTAACTTCACTCAGTCCAGTTTTTGGATGGCCCAACTTTTCGTCGTCCTCAAGCGTCTCACGACCACTTTGAAATCGCTTAAACCACTCGTAAACTTGAGTACGGGATAAGCATTCATCACCGTATGCTTTTTGAAGCATTTGATGCTTTTCGGTAAAACTTTTGCCAAGTTTAACACAAAAGTCAATTGCAGCTCTGTTTGAAACTCATTTTCCGACCATTCGTCAAAACACACTGTCACTCTTGGCGCTATAACTCGGCTTCTAATGAAACAAATGTCATAAACAGTTGACGGAACACTAATGAAGGTTGCTGCTTTCGACAACAAAAAGATACAACAGGTGGCGCCACTAGTTCCTTCTATTTTCGAAATGTTCGATTTCTTTTTGGACAGATGGTGTAGAAGAGGAGAGAATAGGAACAGTAGAAGAGAGGGAATGAGAGAGAGAGAGAGAGTTATGGGAATGGTAGAAGAGGAGAGAATAGGAACAGTGGAAGAGAGGGAATGAGAAGAATATGAGGCAGTGCTGGAACCAGGGATAGAGTGATGTCAGAAAGGCAGGTAAGTAGGGGAACACAGAGAGAAAGTGTTAGAGGAGAGAGAGAGAGAGAGAGAGAGTGAGGGATGCAGGTGAGCAATCAAGGAATGGGGTGATAGGAGGTGTAATATATGGGGATTCAGTGATATGTGGTGTGCAAGTTACAATGCGCGAGGAGTGTTAGCCTGGAGGAACAATAGAAAGTGTGACTATGGCAATTAAAAGGCGTGAAAGGGTGGATGAGATGATTGTGATGGTAGAAACGAATGACTTGAGAGGCAGTGTAAATTGGGCGGCGAGCGATAGGAGATTCTTGCTTGAGGTTGTACAAAAGAAAATGCAGAGAGGAAAGATAGTGGGCATGTTGCCTAGGTATGATAGTGAAGAGCAGTAATATTGAATAACATAATAGCTAGAATGTGTCAGAAGAGTGGATTGGAATATGTGGTTGTTTGGAGGACATTTGAGGATAGAAAGGAATTGTATGCAATTGACTGCTTGCATTTGAATGAGGAAGGACGTAGGCATCTGGAGAGATTGCTGTTCTGAACGAGTCATTGTGTCAATGCAGGGAAACTAGAATACCCAAGGTGAATGGAAGCAGGGGTGGCCTCTTGTGGGAATGGGTACTGGGGAGAAGAGGGACGACATCAGGTAACGCTGAGCCCAATGGAGTCTAGAGGGGATGATGCTAGGTGTAGAAACAGTGGCATTTTTATGCTTGATACTAATGCGGGAGAGTATCCGGAGTAAAGGAGAGGAATTGGTGGTGCTAATAGCATCAGCCTGGCCAAAGATTATCGGGATCACTGAGACGTGGTTGACAAAAGAGGATATAATAACAGGAATAGAAGTAGCAGGGTACAGCATTTTTTGGTAGGAAAGTAAGGGAAAGTGTGGTGGAGTACTGCTTATGTCCTCTAAGAGTGGAGGCTTTGGAAGTCAGTGACACTAATGATTTTGAAAGCATGATGTGGGGTAGAGGTGGGCAAGACAGGATATTTAGTGGGTTGTTTCTACAAACCAAGGAGCACAGAAGGTGGGGACCAGGAGATGTTTAGACAGTTGAGCTTGGCAAGTGCAAGAAGAATGATTGTTATGAGAGATTTTAACAATAGGAGTATAAATTGGGGAAAGGAAAATGCATGTAGCAATGAGGGAATTGAATTTCTAGAATTCTTGAGAGACAAATGTCTTATACAACATGCAATAGAGGGAACAAGAGGTTCAAGAGTTTTGGATTTGGTCATATCATCAGAAGAGTTGATAATAACTGAGATGACATCTCTCTCACCAGTTGGAAAGAATGACCATGTGAGTTTGACTTGGAAGATGAATAGACATGCAGGAGTATCAAAGACGGGAACGTATGTGGAATTATTAGGCAGGTGATTATAATAGTCTTAGATGTCAACTTGGGGAAGTTTCATGGAGGGAGAAATTGGAAGGCCGGGATATGATTAGTGCTTGGGAAATTGTGAAGGAATATTTGTTAGAAGCAGTGCTTTTTTTCTGGAAAAAAAGGTGCCGGTACTCACCATGAAGATGTTATTATAGCAACTTCCACACTTTTAACATATCCTCCGATATACCCTCGTCGTCTTGCTTTGTTGGGATGCTTTGTGCGCTGCACTCTCCTTATGATCGTAAATCTTTTTTCTTATTGACATTAACTGTTGTTTGCGAGATTCTTCAAAATGACTGATTTTATCATTTGATCACTCCGCTGAAATTTTCGTTCCCATGTGTTTATTGACGACAAGACTTCCGACATCACAACACGCGTCGCAGCCCAACATTTTATTCTTGACATACAGCCACTCGTTTCTCTCGCAGAAGTCATTTTTCTGCAAAAATGTCCAACATTCGGGCCAACCATTATCAGAAGCTGCTTTCTTTTGACTACGTGGATCTTTGTGTTGGTTTCGCGATCCTCTTCACCAAGAGGATCGCGAAACCAAGAAAACTAGCACCGATATTTTCGGTGCTAGTTTTCTGTTTTACAGGATCACAAGTAGATTCAACAATTTCTGCTTCTTCAGCCTTACTTTTTTTTATGGAATAATAAACTGTATTCCATAAGTAAAGAAGAGGACACAATTTGGTGTAAAGTGAATGACAAACAATATTAACCAGGAACTTCATGTGAAAAAGAAGCTATGGAAGAGATATAAGGAAACAGGTGAAGAGAAGATGCATGAAGAATATAAGACACAGGCCACGAGAGTGACTAGTATGGTAAGGAAGGCGAAACTGGAATATGCGAAGTAATTGGCATTAAGATCCAAAGAAAATCCTAGGGAATTTTTTGGCTTGGCCAGTAGAAGGAGAAATGATTGTGGAAGAATGACATTGTGGGATAGAAATGGGAATAGAGTGACTGATGCAGAGGACATAATGGAATTGTTCAATGAATACTTTATTCGAGTATTTCATCTTGGAGGAGTAAATTTTAATACTATAGGAATAGTGGAGGTTCGACATGGAAGAGAAGAGTGTGTTCCAAATATTGAGTACTCTGGATGTCAGTATAGCTGTGGGACTGGATGGTATTTCACCACGAGAAATACTAAAGAACTGACAGCTTCTTTGACCTGGCTTTTCAATGAAAGTCTGGCTGCAGGAAAGGTGCCCATTGAATGGAAGGAAAGTAAGATAGTGCCATTTGATAAGGGTGGTATCAGACTTGAAGTGCCTAATTATAGGCCAGTTTGTGTGTCATCAGTAGTTGATAAGATCTTGGAGAAATTAGTGAGGGACCGTATACAGCATTGGGCAGATGAGGGTAATGTTATCTGTGAGAGTCAACATGGATTTGTTGAGGGGCATTCTCATTTTAGTAATATGCTAGCCTTTTATAATAAAGTGACAAGAGCAGTAGGTGAGGGAAAGGCATATACTGTACTGCCATTTTCTTGTATTTAGCAAAGGCATTTGATGAGGTACCACATGATTAGCTGATATTTAAGTTGCAGTACATGGGTTTGGATGTCAGGTTGGTCAACTGGATTCAGGATAGGCTGTCCGATAGGTATCAGAGAGTTGTGTGTGGTGGGGAAGTTTCAAGGTGGCAGAAGGTTACAAGTGGGGTCTCATAGGGCTCAGTACTAGGACCTACATTGTTTAACCTTTATATCAATGACAGTGTCAATGGGTTGCAGGGGATATTCAGTTGTTTGCTGATGATGTGAAGCTGGAAAGGGTTATTAGTAATAGTGCAGATGTGGTAGCCCTGTAAGAAGATTTGAAGAAGTTAAACAGATTGGCAAATGAATGGGGATGTCAATTTAACAGCAAAATGTAAGGATGTTAAGGTCTTGACACATCGATGGGACACTTCATACTTGGAGGAATTGTACTGGAGGAAGTAGGGGAGACAAGAGATCTGGTGTTGTTGATTTATAGAAACCTGAAATTCAGGGGGCATATTGCAAAGGTGGTGAACGTAACACAGAGGATTGCTGCAATACTGAGAAGGACGCTGAGCTGCAGAGATAACAGTTATCATTCCGTTGTATAAGACCCTGATCAGACCTAACTTAGACTATTGTTCTCAGATTTGGTCCCCCAGGATTTGAAGGAGATAAATTAACTGTGGAAAGGGTACAGAGGCGGATAACAAAGATGGTTTAAGGATTGTATTGTGCAATGTTAGTTATGAGGATCGGTTGAGGGAATGTGGACTGCAGAGTTTGGTAGATAGAAGGAGAGGTGATATGATCGAGACTTTTAAACTGTTGGGAGGTGGTTACAGGACACTGGGGAGTTTTTTCGCATGGTTGAACAGCGGTAAGGAGTGATGACAAGGGGCCATTCCTGGAAGTTACAAAACGAAGCTGTGAGCAAGAGGGTGAGGAGTGGTTTCTTTGCATGGAGTGTGGTTGAACCGTGGAATGAATTGAATGATAGAGTAGTGAGAGCAGAACAGTCGTTGAGTTTAAGGAGTGGTATGATAGACTTTGTGTTTCCTAGGAAGGACCTCCCGCGATGAGTCTTTTGACTCCATGGAAGCCTGAATAATAATAACGAGTAGTCTATGAAAGGCCTTTTCAAAACCTTCATATCTTACCATATGTGCACTTTGTCACCTTGTTATCTTAATATGCAAGTAGACAGCCTGAACATGATTTACCCTTTAAGAAACTTATGCTGACCATAACAAATAATGCTGTTGTTTATCAATCCAATAATGGATCCTAAAATCACCTCATATCCAGAGATGTAGATTGGTATATAATTTATGATGTTAGACTTATCACCCTACTCACTTTGTTGAGGACAATTTTATCCTCATTCCACTTCTTCAGGACTCATCCTTTTGCAATACTCTTGTTAAACAGGTATGCAATGGCTATATATATAACTCCCTTGAACAATATTCCCTTAATCTATGCAGTGATATGTTATCAAAGCTAACTATCTTATTAACATTCCTTAAATATTGTCTCTCCTCTTCCATTTCCTGTACATTTAAGGTTTTTTGTATGATGTCACAATTAGAGAATGAAACACTTTCATGAATTGTTCATATTAAATAGCTTAACAATATCCTCTGTAGTGGTTGCCATTCTACTATTTTCACCGAGTAATATCATCATTTAATAATTACTTCTGCTGTCCACTTAAGGAAAAACTGGAATATTTCTTGCTTGATTGGCTAATTTCTGTTTATACTGAAGACTTTTTTTTCTTTCTGATTTTTATGGTTATTCATCTTATGCTGATTCCATAATGGCTTCTTTCAGATTGCATGCTTAATCTGGAAATAAGATGGTATTCATCTATTTCTATTTTATGCTATGTTATTTAACCTCTCGAGTTTTGGAATACACTCAAAGGTTGTTTCACTTTAATAATTCTTGACTAGTGCATAAGTGGCATTGATTTCCAAACAGAAGTCCTCATTCCCCCCTTCCCTTCCATGTGATAAAATGATCACTCCCCAAGCAGAGGAAAATTTGATGCCCCATTTTCAATTACATCCCATGAAGTGATTAAATCAAAAATTTTTGATCCTTGCATGTCCTCTTTTACATACTGCCTGAGATGGTTCTCTCTCTCTCAATATATGAGAAATGTGTTTTCTTTGCCTCTGGATGCCATCTCTTCATTTCAGTCTCTATTTCTGTAATTAAAATCACCCATAATGATATCATTATGGGTGATTTGTTATTATTTCTTTTATTATTTTTTAGACCAGTGTGCCTATACATTTTCTTGTCACCACTACCCGTATTCTCAGGCCTGCTGTAACATCTAACTAAATATTTCATCCTGTTCATTTTCACCTGACATCATACTGCCTCAGAACTACTGTCACTATTCCTTGTGTATCAAGTTTGTGCAGGCATTATTCCTAGGTTAGCATCAACAGTACTCCTCTCGCTTCTTCCCTGAGAGGAATAGAGATGTAGTGGTATGTCATTTGTCTGAGATGGATCAATGTACTCAATGCACAACTTGTTCTCTTCTTTATTTCTGATACTTCTAGAATCTGTATACAAACATAGTTCATTCCTGGGTCTATAACTAGTCTAGTCTTACTGCACACTTGTCCTTAGCCAGATATAACAAAAACTCTTCATTTTCCAACACAATACATATAGCTTATATGAATGTTGTGCTAATTTTAAGAGAAAAATAATTTCTGTAATATTTTAGTACAGGAAGGATAATGCCAGTTGATGAAGCTTCATGTTTTGCATTTGCTCTCTTTTCTTGGTTGACGCCACTGATTTGGAGAACATTCCGCAAGGATTGTCTGTTTTTATCAGACTTGTACAGCATTTCTTGTACTGATAGTGCTGCACTAAATGGAAACAGGTGAAGTACTATTTTTGTTAATGCCTCTTATTTTTACTATATACATTATTTTGAAAGAATTGTTATCATACTATAAAAATTGATTTAGTATTATTATTATCTCAGACCTCCATGAATTCAAAGACATTCTGAGAGGCTGTCATACACACAACTTGTCCTACTGCTAAATATGTTCATTTGCACGTTCCTTCAAAAACACAGGGTGATATCAAGGTCCCACAACCTTATTAACATCAAGTTGTTTACTCATTTTGTTATACACCCACTGTTCACTTCCAGTCACTCTCTCCTCTTCACTTTCCACTGTGTTCATAATCCACACAATGTCACAGTCTACCTTTATATACTTCTCATTTAATGTCTCAACTATATCCTCTGCAGTAGTTATTATTATTATTATGTGACACCTCCAGTGAGCCCAAAGGCTCATCGAGGTTTCCACCACTCAATCCACGACTACACCATCACCATCTAACACCCACCACCACTAATATTTCCACAGATAATCACAAACATCCATGCCCACGGCGGGATTCAAACCTGCAGCCTTTTGGCTGGAGAGCAGATATGCTAACCACTCGGCCAACCAGACTGGCTTACTGGGCTAGTTATCCCATTATCATTTTCCCCAACCAATATCATCCTTCCATAATCATTCTTGAAATCGCTTGGTTTTTTGACTTCATTATATAACTGCTGCTCATATCAAAAGAAATTATTTGGTTTTTTGGCTTCATAATATAACTGCTGCTCATACTGCACTTTTGCAACTCTTACCAAGTGAATCACTGGAGGTGTCACATAATTGGTAAATTGATTTGTTGTATGGACCTTATATTCCTCTTCTTTGATTTGCTTGTTGTTTCGACATGCTGATGGTGTACTATTGTTTTCAGTAAGAAATATTTCTGCTTTTTAGTACAGTTTTTTACTATGGTTATCATGTACTTTTTGATGTTTTATGGTTATACCAAAGGTACCTTTTTAAAGATTAGACTTGTTATTCTTCACAGGGAAGAATTTGTTAAATTTCCAGGCAAGTTCAGGGAAATTATTCAGTTTTACAAGGTAAGCTTCATGCTGGATTGCATTCTCAAAAAAATGTTGTGATATTAAATGAACTTCAAGAGGCTAAAAAAAGATTCAGCAAATAGTCTATTTCAGACTGAAAGCAGGATTTCAGCTAGTGTGAATGAAAAATTACTGGATATTGTTCTGCATATTTTAAAAGAATTTTTAACCTGCTCTTATGAAAGACATTCATACAGACTTCAAAAATAAGAATTGTTATATCATAAGTAAAAATTTACTGCTGGAAACACTGCTACTAATAAATGGGTTATTATTTTTATTATTAACATCTGACCTCCACAAAGTCACTCTTTGTGGGAGGTACACACAATGCTCATCCAGCTGTGCCTTAAAATTCAATGTGTCTACATTAACAACACACTCCAGTAATGCATTCTACTCACCAACCACTCCCCATACAACGATCCTTCTCTTCACTCCTCTGCTCACACCTTCCTTACACAATTTCCAGCAATGGCCTCTTGTTCTAGACCCCTGTCCCATTTTATGAAAAATTTCCTCTGTTAACCAGATAACAATCCCAGACTAGCTTATATGTTTCAATCATATCCCCCCCCCCCTCTTTCTCCTATTCACGAGGCTTTGCAACTTAAATTTCTCTCAGTCTGCCCTTTTATTCTACATTCCAAAGACCACTGATCACCTTTATGAATCCTCTCTGGACCTTTTCCAACATATCCTCATCACCATTTTTTTCATTTATTTCATCTTTTATTTTTTCAGTCTGTTACACATTCATGAACTCATGGTCTAATAATATATTGCACTTTCTACAAATCCACATTTTATCTCCACAAACACATCTCTTACATTCTGCCATGCATACATATTACATTCACAACATTGAATCATATGTGAAAAGTATGTCATTAATGCCACTAGATTTTTGCACCGCCTGCCTAGTTGCACTAGTTGGCACCCACGTGATTGACCTCGTGAGTACCGTGACATTGTGTTCCGTTTAAATAAGGCAATTTTAATTACAAATCGTGCCAAAATTACTCCGAAAATCATACAGACACTAAGTTATTAAAAATAAACAGCTCAACACCAAAATTCAAGCAATACCACCAATTATTACTCAAATAGCACTTATCTTTTCTGGAGTTCTTTTTGAATACATTAATATTCTGGATGCCATTGTCTGATGCTAAGATTACTGTGTTAGCTAAAGCTGATGATTTTGCTGTCATACCTAAATCCATTCCATATCTTCATTTTTTGCATAATATCAAATGCAATCTGTCTAGTCTTTCAAGTGAAGATGATTTACTCTTTATAAGCAAATTACCTCCCTGTAATTTATCTCCTACTGAATTCCATGCACTGCTTTCATCAAAACAAAAGAACCATATACTGTATTTGCTGGCGTATAAGACTCACTGGCCTATAAGATGCACCCCTTTTTTTTATACACATTTTTTAGGAAAGAAACTTCATCACTGAATATTATAATGAATTTACAGTATTTCAAATATAAAGTAATAAGTAGATCTACTTTCAACAAATACCTAATCTAACTAGGAAAGAGTACCCACCTTTTAATCTTCTATGTCAAAACCTGGAAATTCATCTCCAGAGCTAAATGAAGAGACACTTGAAAAAACCTCTTCTAAATCAGAATCTGAGTCCTCATACAAAAATTGTTCTCTGTACCATCCAGTACATTACTAATGCCACACTTCTTAAATGATTTAACCACTGTCTCAGTTTTCACAGCATCCCATGAAGCTTTGACCCACTCACAAACTTGTGAAATGCTAGACCTCTTCTTTCTTCCTGATGGCATAACCTCAAAATCTGAAGACTGCATCCAGCTGTTCTACTTCTTCATAAATCCCTTAAATGGTTTATTAATGCAAACATCTAACGGTTGAAGCTGACTAGTTAGACCTCCTGGAATTACAGCTGAGTTTTCAATTCCTTGAGTTTATTTTTAACATCTTCTGTTCTGTGAGAACGAAACTGATCCCATACTAGCAGGGCAGGCTTCTTCAACAGTCCGTTAGGGCAACTAGACCAAATTTTATTTATGCATAACTTCATTCCTCCTCCATCTATCCAGCCTGGAACTGGAATGCTCTCACACACTTCAAGGAAGCAAGAAAAAAATCACTTAACTTGGAACAGAGAAAATTTCCAGAAATGAAAGTAATAAAAAACTGAGTATCGGCATATAAGATGCACTCTGTTTTTCAGATTTTCAAAGAAAAAAGTGCATCTTATACGCCGGCAAATACGGTATTTATTTCTAAAGTGGATAAAGGAAAAGCTCTAGTGGTAACAGATAGGTGAACTCTGAGAGGAGGATAAACTGCCTTTTGCAGGATACCTTCATCTATCAAGAAATTTAGTTAGATTCCTATACAAATTAAACATTTAAATAAACTTCTTAATGAATATAATATAATAAATTTAGTTTAATCCTTTATCCAAGTGTGAGCAAACAAAGTTTGCGCCTGAAAGTATCTTCAGGACTGGGTTAAGGTGGTACACACCAGGGCAACTCGTTGCAAAGGTGGAGCAAGCTACCAACACTCCTATCCTAGTATCTCCTATAATGCAAAACACATCTCCTTGCGGATATGTCTATTGTTATGCATTAAGGGAAGGGCCACTACCCAGACCGGTTTCGACCTTTATTGAGGTCTCTTCAGTGGGAGCCAGGCCCAAGTCGAGATATCAGGCAGAAGCATTAGCAGGTCATCTCCACCTATAGGAATTGCCAATTGGTGTGCCACCCTTTTTTAATAAATTACTCTGGATTTAGAGAAAGATGTTGAAAGTTTATTTTCCACTTGGTTAGAGTATAATATAATAAATTTAGTTTAATCCTTTATCCAAGTGTGAGCAAACAAAGTTTGCGCCTGAAAGTATCTTCAGGACTGGGTTAAGGTGGTACACACCAGGGCAACTCGTTGCAAAGGTGGAGCAAGCTACCAACACTCCTATCCTAGTATCTCCTATAATGCAAAACACATCTCCTTGCGGATATGTCTATTGTTATGCATTAAGGGAAGGGCCACTACCCAGACCGGTTTCGACCTTTATTGAGGTCTCTTCAGTGGGAGCCAGGCCCAAGTCGAGATATCAGGCAGAAGCATTAGCAGGTCATCTCCACCTATAGGAATTGCCAATTGGTGTGCCACCCTTTTTTAATAAATTACTCTGGATTTAGAGAAAGATGTTGAAAGTTTATTTTCCACTTGGTTAGAGTATAATATAATAAATTTAGTTTAATCCTTTATCCAAGTGTGAGCAAACAAAGTTTGCGCCTGAAAGTATCTTCAGGACTGGGTTAAGGTGGTACACACCAGGGCAACTCGTTGCAAAGGTGGAGCAAGCTACCAACACTCCTATCCTAGTATCTCCTATAATGCAAAACACATCTCCTTGCGGATATGTCTATTGTTATGCATTAAGGGAAGGGCCACTACCCAGACCGGTTTCGACCTTTATTGAGGTCTCTTCAGTGGGAGCCAGGCCCAAGTCGAGATATCAGGCAGAAGCATTAGCAGGTCATCTCCACCTATAGGAATTGCCAATTGGTGTGCCACCCTTTTTTAATAAATTACTCTGGATTTAGAGAAAGATGTTGAAAGTTTATTTTCCACTTGGTTAGAGTATAATATAATAAATTTAGTTTAATCCTTTATCCAAGTGTGAGCAAACAAAGTTTGCGCCTGAAAGTATCTTCAGGACTGGGTTAAGGTGGTACACACCAGGGCAACTCGTTGCAAAGGTGGAGCAAGCTACCAACACTCCTATCCTAGTATCTCCTATAATGCAAAACACATCTCCTTGCGGATATGTCTATTGTTATGCATTAAGGGAAGGGCCACTACCCAGACCGGTTTCGACCTTTATTGAGGTCTCTTCAGTGGGAGCCAGGCCCAAGTCGAGATATCAGGCAGAAGCATTAGCAGGTCATCTCCACCTATAGGAATTGCCAATTGGTGTGCCACCCTTTTTTAATAAATTACTCTGGATTTAGAGAAAGATGTTGAAAGTTTATTTTCCACTTGGTTAGAGTATAATATAATAAATTTAGTTTAATCCTTTATCCAAGTGTGAGCAAACAAAGTTTGCGCCTGAAAGTATCTTCAGGACTGGGTTAAGGTGGTACACACCAGGGCGTTGGTGTGTTGGTAGCTTGCTCCACCTTTGCAACGAGTTGCCCTGGTGTGTACCACCTTAACCCAGTCCTGAAGATACTTTCAGGCGCAAACTTTGTTTGCTCACACTTGGATAAAGGATTAAACTAAATTTATTATATTATACTCTAACCAAGTGGAAAATAAACTTTCAACATCTTTCTCTAAATCCAGAGTAATTTATTAAAAAAGGGTGGCACACCAATTGGCAATTCCTATAGGTGGAGATGACCTGCTAATGCTTCTGCCTGATATCTCGACTTGGGCCTGGCTCCCACTGAAGAGACCTCAATAAAGGTCGAAACCGGTCTGGGTAGTGGCCCTTCCCTTAATGCATAACAATAGACATATCCGCAAGGAGATGTGTTTTGCATTATAGGAGATACTAGGATAGGAGTGTTGGTAGCTTGCTCCACCTTTGCAACGAGTTGCCCTGGTGTGTACCACCTTAACCCAGTCCTGAAGATACTTTCAGGTGCAAACTTTGTTTGCTCACACTTGGATAAAGGATTAAACTAAATTTATTATATTATACTCTAACCAAGTGGAAAATAAACTTTCAACATCTTTCTCTAAATCCAGAGTAATTTATTAAAAAAGGGTGGCACACCAATTGGCAATTCCTATAGGTGGAGATGACCTGCTAATGCTTCTGCCTGATATCTCGACTTGGGCCTGGCTCCCACTGAAGAGACCTCAATAAAGGTCGAAACCGGTCTGGGTAGTGGCCCTTCCCTTAATGCATAACAATAGACATATCCGCAAGGAGATGTGTTTTGCATTATAGGAGATACTAGGATAGGAGTGTTGGTAGCTTGCTCCACCTTTGCAACGAGTTGCCCTGGTGTGTACCACCTTAACCCAGTCCTGAAGATACTTTCAGGCGCAAACTTTGTTTGCTCACACTTGGATAAAGGATTAAACTAAATTTATTATATTATACTCTAACCAAGTGGAAAATAAACTTTCAACATCTTTCTCTAAATCCAGAGTAATTTATTAAAAAAGGGTGGCACACCAATTGGCAATTCCTATAGGTGGAGATGACCTGCTAATGCTTCTGCCTGATATCTCGACTTGGGCCTGGCTCCCACTGAAGAGACCTCAATAAAGGTCGAAACCGGTCTGGGTAGTGGCCCTTCCCTTAATGCATAACAATAGACATATCCGCAAGGAGATGTGTTTTGCATTATAGGAGATACTAGGATAGGAGTGTTGGTAGCTTGCTCCACCTTTGCAACGAGTTGCCCTGGTGTGTACCACCTTAACCCAGTCCTGAAGATACTTTCAGGTGCAAACTTTGTTTGCTCACACTTGGATAAAGGATTAAACTAAATTTATTATATTATACTCTAACCAAGTGGAAAATAAACTTTCAACTTCTTAATGAAGTTGTTAGCAGGGATCAAAATACTTTGTATAAGTTATGCACTGATTTTGGAAGGGCTCCTTATTTATATGGTCTACCCAAAAATCCATAAAGAAGGCTGTTCAGCAAGAGCCATTGTGAATAATCTAGATCATTCATCAAGAATTTCACACATTTTCTTGAAAAAAATCAAAGATATTGAAACGCAAGAGCCACATATTTTAGTCTGATTTGACATTGTTTCTCTGTTTAGCAACATTTCATTATCTAATACTATTAGTTTACTATATGATGATTTTGCTCCTGATGTTCTGAAGATTTTTGAATTGATTATACAATCAGGATATTTCAGCTGGAAAAACAAGATCTATAAAAAGCATTGCCTGAGTTACCCTCTGGCAAACTTTTTACCATCTGGAAAATACCTTTTTATTTTTATCCATTCATTCCCAACCCTGTCTTTAGTTTTCTTATGATAATAATGTTTTTGCTGTTTGGCCTCCTTCCTACAATGAACCAATAGCCTTCACCCTTGCATTCATTTCACCATGGAAAAAGAAGATGCTGGTAGTTTACCATTCTTGGACATCCTTCTTACTTGTACAGCCTCCAGTACTCTGTCAATCAGTGTTATCGGTAACCTACCTTTATCGGCAGATACATTCATGAAAAGTCTGCTCATCATACCTCCCAAAAAACTGGTGTTATCAAGTCATTTGTAGAGCACATAATGTATGCTTTTCTCCCTTAAGCTTACAACAAGAACTTTTCACTATCAAAACTTTAATGGAATTAAACGGGTATAATCCTCATCAAATCCAACAGATAATTGACTCCTTTTGTCGTATCTATGAACATATAGATAAAATTTGAAGACGCTTTACCTTAATCCGACATATTTTCTTATGTTAACAAAATTTTTCATCTGTTACCATCTACAAGACAAACTGTTACTTCTCTCTTTAGCTGGTATTTATCAGATCCCTTCTAAATGTAATTTGACATACTTTAGACAGACAGGCCATTCTATAGAAAAAAGAATTAATGAATATCAGTACTACATTGAATACCTGAAACCTCAAACATCTGGTCTGGTGCAGCATGGTATTAATACTAAACAGTATCCTGTGGGATGAAGTGTGACCACTCCATAGTAGCAGTTTTAAATATGAATGCCTTTTCAAAGAAAGTGGTTAAGTTCTTTTACATCAGTCTAACCTGAAATCAGAATGATTTGTCTCTCTCCCCAAAAAAGTTAGGGAGATTCTAATCTTATATAAATATCAAAAATAATTTTAATATTATTAATTTTTAATATTCATAGTTGTTGTACATAGCTTATATTCCTGTTATTTGATTTGCTTGTTTCCACACTCTTATTTATTTATTTTGTATCCAAACACAAATGGTACAGTAGTAAGTAATTGGTACAATACTATTTACCACAAATTAGGATACATTACAAATGAACAGCTTTAAATTTAATAGGTGAATTATACATGGAATGATAGGTAAAATATGAAGGAAAGAAACTATAGCTTATATACAATAAATATAATATAGTCAGATGTTCCTACAGCATCTCTAAATTTCCACACTCTGATGTACTGTTATTTTCAGTACAAAATATTTATATTTTTCATTTAACTTTAGTACTGCAGTTATTGTATAATTTTTGTTATTTTATAGAATGATTTTAAGGAATGCCAGTGGTAGGGAGGTAATTAAATCAGTTAAAATGGTAGAATTACTAAGTGAACACTTTGCAAGAGTATATCATCCAGGCAGAGTGATATTGCAGGAATGGGGAAACCAATGGCTTATACGGGAACTGAGGTGAATAGTATATTACAGAACCTTAATGTGAATACATCTGTGTTATTGCATGGTATACTAGCTCTAGTCTTATGTGAAGCAGCAAAGAGTGCCCTTGACCATATTGTTTAATTTAAGTCTCAGCTCTGGGTTAGTCCTGAGGGGATGGAAAGAGGGGAAAAAGTTCCATTGCATAAAGGAGGCTCCAAGACTGCTGTTGCAAATTACCGACCGATCAGCATATCAGGAGTCGTTGTCAAGGTATTGGAGAAGTTGGTCAAGAGCAAAATACAGGAATGGATAGATGGAAATGAGATACTGTATCAGGGGGAGGGAAGCATGTTTTTGTGAAGGGTAGATCATGCCTCAGTAACTTGCTCACATTTTATAATACAGTGACTGCTGAATTGGATAAGGATAATGGGTTTACAGTGATAGTGATACTGCTGGACTTTGCTAAGACCTTTGACAGGAGACCACATGAAATTCTAATCAGTAAACTGCAGCACTTGGGGATGGATATAGGGTTGGTGAGATGGATAAGAGGGTGGTTGATGGAGAGATATCAGAGATTAGTTTATTCAGGAGTAGAGTCCAAAAGAAGGCCTGTGACTAGTGGTGTGCTGCAGGGTTCTGTTCTTGGACCACTGCTGTTTAGTTTTTCATTAATGATACAGGAAAAGATCTGAGAGGGAACTGTTCACTTATTTGCTAATGATGCAAAGTTGGGTAGAGCAATAGTGAATACACACGATGTCAAAATTTTGCACGATGATTTGGATAGGTTGGCAGACTGGGCTAAGGAGAATGGATATTAGTTTAATGTGGCGAAGTGTAAGGTTATGCATTTTGGGGTGAAAAGATTATCAGCAGTATACCACATTGGTGGAACCGTACTCCAGGTAATTGACAAAGCCAGAGACTTGGGAGTGTTGGTGGATAGGGAGTTGAAATTTAGGAGGCACATAGCGAAAGTGGCTAAATCAGCTCATCAGATCGCTTGGTTACTGAAGAATACTTTGACGAGCAGAGACAAGCAGGTTATTGTTCTTCTTTATCGAGTCTTGATAAGACTCCATCTTGACTATTGTGTTCAGATCTGGGCACCAGGATTTCTTGGTGATGGGGAGGAGGTAGAGAGGATCCAGAGATAAGTGACCAAAATGGTAGCTGGTCTATGGAAGACCTTACGAGAACTGATTGAAGATTTGTGGGTTACATAAATTGGTAGATAGGCAGGAAAGGGATGATATGATTGAGACATGCAAATTACTGAGGGTTTTTTATAAGATTAATTCAGAGGAAATTTTTCAGAACAGGTCGTGGGAGAACTAGGGACCATCCATGGAAACTGAGCAAGAGTGTACACTAGTGGCCAAAATTGTGGAAACCTTTTGGAAAAAGTGTATTTTTGAGGTTTGATGGCTCATAACACCACTCTTTTTGGTGTAATACCATAAAATTATATATCAGTGGAAAGATAATTTAATAGTGAATGTAATGCAACAAAGTTTGTTCAGTTATCTGTATTCTATGAAATGTTATAGCCAAAACCAGAAAAAAGAAGCACAACTTGCTTAGGTTGATATTAAGTAGCTTTCCTTCATTTGAATGTAGCCAGCGAGCATGAGTGTTTAGAGAGCCAATCAGGTGTCATCTTGTTTTTGGCAATGAGCCAATAAGGTCACATTAGGATTCAGCTATTGATGTCATGTATTGGAGCTAAGAGGAGGACATTTGTCAGTGTGTTATGTGATTGTTGGTTGGTTTTTTTTGCATTCTTTCATTTAGTGAGCTTGTAAAATGTAATAAAATTAAAGAAATGGTGCAAAGAATTGACTGGTCACCCAGAAAGTGATGTAAAATAGTGCTATTAAGTCAACAAGGCTACAGTTATGAAGAAATTAAAAGAAAAATTGGTGGAAACAAAGGTGGCATTTCTAAATGTTTGAAGAGGTGTAAGGAGACTGAGTCACTACAAAACCAGACTGGTAAAGGCAGGAAAAGGTGTACAACAGCAAGTGATGATAGAAGAATTGAGAGACTGTGCCTACATGACAGAAGAAAATCATCTGGGTGTATACAAGATGAAATGCCACAATACAATGTGAAGTTGAGTGCAAGGACTGTTCGGCTGCAGGAATTTGGTCTAAATGCTAGAATTCCACTAAAAAAGCCATTTTTATCTCTCAAACAAAGGTTGAAAAGATTAAAGTGGGCTAAAACCCATGTTAACTGGACAGCAGAACAATGGGACAGTGTTACCAAAATCTCCCTGTTTGGTAGTGATGGCATAAAATACGTAAGGAGAAGAATCGGAGATGATTTGCATCCTGATTGCATTACACCTACCGTGAAACACCCACTTAGTGTTATGATTTGTGTGTTGTATGACATCAAAAGGTGTGGGCAGAATTTGAGTGATTAATGGGAATATAAATGCCAAAAAACACATAAATGAAATACTTGAGCCCAAACTGAAGCCTTCCGCATGTAATTTTTTCCAAGATAATGAAGCATTTATATTTCAACAGGATTCAGCTCCATGTCATGCTGCTGCTGTGTGCAGAAAGGGGTTTCAGAATAATCATATTCCACTGCTGGAATGGCCTGGGAATAGCCGCCCAGACCTTAACCCAGTCGAAAATCTATGGAGCCAACTAAAGAAACTTGTTAGTCAGAAGCAACCCACAATTAAAACCCAGTTAATAGAAGCAATAATTCAATCTTGGTTTCACATTATAACAGCTGCAGAACTAAAAAACTTGGTTGACTCCATGGGAAAGGCGTTGTAAGGCCATAATTAACGCTAAAGGTTACCCAACTATGTATTAACTCACAGTGTGAGAATTTTTGTATATTTAAACTAAACATATTTGGTCGTTTTATAATTAAAATACAAACTTATGTATTACTGACCATTTACAAAACAAACTTACATTAGAGCCTACCAGTTTTGCCAGCAAACTGTCTGGCTTTTTCAAGGTGTTTACAGAGACATAAAAACTAGTAAATGCAAATTGAAAGGAACATAAAAAACATTGTAAAACAACTAAGGTTACACTTTCACATGACAGAGAGGACTTATTGTTCTTATTCATTATCACACATGCATGTTTGTTGTAAACGTGTAATGTGATTACTGGCTAGCTGTCGTTCAGATTGATTTAGAGAGAGGATCAGGTTTTTCCACGAACTGTTTAGGATTGCACCCTGATTTCTGTTGAGGTTTCCAACGGTTATTAACATTGTGGCTTCCTTGAATAAATGATGTCTGTAGTCGTCATCTAGATATGGCATGGAGCTGTTTTGCCACTTTATTGTGTGGTTAAATGTACAGAAATTATGTGCTAAGCTGGAAGAGATACTTCTGTTGTGGTTTACATCACCAACATGTTTTTTTGTCTGATTTCTAAACTCCGTGAAGTTTGTCCGATGTAGGCAAGACCAGAGGTGCAAGGAATGTAATATATTCCTGGATATTTGTAGAAAGGCACCTTATCTTTTGGGGATCCTAAAACTTGTCTGATGCTGGTGGTTGGTTTGAAGACCACTCTGATGTTATAGGCTCTTAGTATTCTGGCTATTTGATAAGAAATTGACTTGATGAAAGGGATCACTACAGTAGAAATGTGCTGGGAGCGTGATTCGTCTTGTCTGGGGTTGTCACCATATAGATATTTTTTGATGATGTTTTCAGGATATCCATCTTGTGATAATGTGTTGGCTATTAGTGAGAGTTTAGTCTGTGTATCCTCCTCTTCTGATATAAACTTTCTGGCCCTATATTTCAACATGTGGATAATGCTCAGTTTGTGTGTCTTGTGATGGTTTGAAGTATAATGAAGATATCTTCCAGTATCTGTGGGCTTTCTGTAAATAGATAATTCGACACTATTTGATTGTTTCTTTATCAAGATATCTAAAAAATGCAGTTGGTTGTTGTTTTCCACTTCCAGAGTGAATTTTATCTTGTTATGTATTGAGTTTGATTTTATCCACAAACGATTTTAGGTTTTCTAAGCTGTCTTGCTATATAACGAAGATATCGTCAACATATCTCCACCATGTAGATGGTCTAGTGGAAATTGTGGAGAGAATTTCTTTTTCAAGTTTTTCCATGAAAAGGTCTGCACAAGATGGTGATAGTGGGCTTCCCATTGCTAGGCCTATTAATTGTTGGTATATGGTGTTGTTAACCTTGAAGAAATTAGATTGAAGGCAGTGTCTAAACATTTGTGTGATGTCTAGAGGAAAGAGATCTTGGATGATGTTTATTACCTCTTCTACTGGTACATTGGTGAAAAGGGGGATACAACATCTAGACTGGCTAGCATGTCTGTTGGTGCAATCTTAATGGCTTGGAGTTTATTTACAAAATGTTGACTATTCTTGATATAGGATTCTGTTGATCTTATTTTATTATTTAATAAGTTTGCAAGATGCTTTGCCAAAAAGTAGGTTGGTGATCATCTTCCATCAACGATTGGATGGAGGGGTATATCCTGTTGATGTATTTTAGGTGTCCCATATAGTCTTGGAGTGATAGGATGTGAGGATTTTAGTGTTCTCTTCACTCTTCTGGCCAAATGTTACAATTTCTGATTAGTCGGTTTGTTTCATTATGATTTTTTATTGTGGGGTCCCTATCTAGGATCTTATAGGTGGAGTTGTCTGATAGTAATACGTTTAACTTATCATAATAATCTTTAGAGTTAAGGATAACTGTAGAATTTCCCTTATCAGCCTTTGTAATGATGATATCTTTGTTTTTCTTCAAGTTGAGAATTGCCTTTCTATCATAAGGAGACGTGTTGAGAATAGGTTCTTTGGCTTTGGCTAGGATTATCATACTTTTGAATCTAATAGTGTTGGCTACGTTTTGCGGTAGTGGATATAGGCCTTTTCCAATTCCACACACTATATCCATTTTAGGAATGTGTTTGGGCGTAATCGCAAAGTTAAATCCTTTTTAGAGAATGTCAGATTCATTTTTTTGTGAGACTATGATTTGACAAATTAAAAATCACTTTGTTGTCCGGGAGGTTGTTTTGTGTCTGATATTTTTGTAAATGGTCAGTAATAAATAAGTTTGTATTTTAATTATAAAACGACCGAATATGTTTAGTTTAAACAGTTTAATGAAACACAAAGTTCGGTGCATGGAAAGAGAAAAATGCAGAAAGGCCAAACTTTTGAACCACCTAACGTTCTTTAAACATTGCAGGGAATTCTCCATCATTCCAAAGTTCCTCATAGTCAGATGTTATATCAACTCTATATCAGCTAAAAAAATTTATCTACGCACTTCATTGGCGCTTGTAAGAGCAAGGATTCAACACTCGAGATACGAACTAAATAAAAGTGATATTAATTGCTGCAAGTTATTTGATGACCTTTGTAACAATTTAGAATATACCATATGGAATCAATTAGATCAAATGATACAACGCAGTTATGAAAAAACTTTCAAACTTTATAAGGATAAGCAAATTAGGAAATTCAGTGAACTTTGCAAGAAAAAATATCGGACACAAAATAACCTCCCGGACGACAAAGTGATTTTTAATTTGTCAAATCATAGTCTCACAAAAAAATGAATCTGACATTCTCAAAAAAGGATTTAACTTTGCGATTACGCCCAAACACATTCCTAAAATGGATATAGTGTGTGGAATTGGAAAAGGCCTATATCCACTACCGCAAAACGTAGCCAACATTATTAGATTCAAAAGTATGATAATCCTAGCCAAAGCCAAAGAACCTATTCTCAACACGTCTCCTTATGATAGAAAGGCAATTCTCAACTTGAAGAAAAACAAAGATATCATCATTACAAAGGCTGATAAGGGAAATTCTACAGTTATCCTTAACTCTAAAGATTATTATGATAAGTTAAACGTATTACTATCAGACAACTCCACCTATAAGATCCTAGATAGGAACCCCACAATAAAAAATCATAATGAAACAAACCGACTAATCAGAAATTGTAACATTTGGCCAGAAGAGTGAAGAGAACACTAAAATCCTCACATCCTATCACTCCAAGACTATATGGGACACCTAAAATACATCAACAGGATATACCCCTCCATCCAATCGTTGATGGAAGATGATCACCAACCTACTTTTTGGCAAAGCATCTTGCAAACTTATTAAATAATAAAATAAGATCAACAGAATCCTATATCAAGAATAGTCAACATTTTGTAAATAAACTCCAAGCCATTAAGATTGCACCAACAGACATGCTAGCCAGTCTAGATGTTGTATCCCCCTTTTCACCAATGTACCAGTAGAAGAGGTAATAAACATCATCCAAGATCTCTTTCCTCTAGACATCACACAAATGTTTAGACACTGCCTTCAATCTAATTTCTTCAAGGTTAACAACACCATATACCAACAATTAATAGGCCTAGCAATGGGAAGCCCACTATCACCATCTTGTGCAGACCTTTTCATGGAAAAACTTGAAAAAGAAATTCTCTCCACAATTTCCACTAGACCATCTACATGGTGGAGATATGTTGACGATATCTTCGTTATATAGCAAGACAGCTTAGAAAACCTAAAATCGTTTGTGGATAAAATCAAACTCAATACATAACAAGATAAAATTCACTCTGGAAGTGGAAAACAACAACCAACTGCAATTTTTAGATATCTTGATAAAGAAACAATCAAATAGTGTCGAATTATCTATTTACAGAAAGCCCACAGATACTGGAAGATATCTTCATTATACTTCAAACCATCACAAGACACACAAACTGAGCATTATCCACATGTTGAAATATAGGGCCAGAAAGTTTATATCAGAAGAGGAGGATACACAGACTAAACTCGCTCTAATAGCCAACACATTATCACAAATAATAAATTTAGTTTAATCCTTTATCCAAGTGTGAGCAAACACAGTTTGCGCCTGAAAGTATCTTCAGGACTGGGGTAAGGTGGTACAACACCAGGGTGACTCCTTGTGGTAGCTTGCTCCACCTTTGCAAGGAGTCGCCCTGGTGTTGTACCACCTTACCCCAGCCCTGAAGATACTTTCAGGCGCAAACTGTGTTTGCTCACACTTGGATAGAGGATTAAACTAAATTTATTATATTCTAACCAAGTGAAAAATAAACTTTCAACATCTTCCTCTAAATCCAGAGTAATTTAATAAAAAGGTAGCACACCAATTGGCAACTCCTATAGGTAGAGATGATCTTGCTAATGCTTCTGACTGGTATCTCCACTTGGGCCTGGTTCCCACTGAAGAGAAATCAATAAAGGGCAAAACTAGTCTGGGTAGTGGCCCTTCCCTTAATGCATAACATTAGACATATCCGCAAGGAGATGTGTTTTGCATTATGGGAGATACTGAGATAGGAGTGTTGGTAGCTTGCTCCACCTTTGCAAGGAGTCGCCCTGGTGTTGTACCACCTTACCCCAGTCCTGAAGATACTTTCAGGCGCAAACTGTGTTTGCTCACACTTGGATAAAGGATTAAACTAAATTTATTACATTATCACAAAATGGATATCCTCAAAACATCATCAAAAAATATCTGTACGGTGACAACCCCAGACAAGAAGAATCACGCTCCCAGCACATTTCTACTGTAGTGATCCCTTTCATCAAGTCAATTTCTTATCAAATAGCCAGAATACTAAGAGCCTACAACATCAGAGTGGTCTTCAAACCAACCACCAGCATCAGACAAGTTTTAGGATCCCCAAAAGATAAGATGCCTTTCTACAAATATCCAGGAGTATATTACATTCCTTGCTCCTGTGGTCTTGCCTACATCGGACAAACTTCATGGAGTTTAGAAATCGGACAAAAAGAACATGTTGGTGATGTAAACCACAACAGAAGTATCTCTTCCAGCTTAACACATCATTTCTGTACATCTAACCACACGACAGAGTGGCAAAACAGCTCCATGCCATATCTGGATGACGACTACAGACATCATTTATTCAAGGAAGCCACAATAGTGTTAATAACCGGTGGAAACCTCAACAGAAATCAGCGTGCAATCCTAAACGGTTTGTGGAAAAACCTGATCCTCTCTCTAAATCAATCTGAACTACAGCTAGTCAGTAATCACATTACACGTTTACAACAAACATGCATGTGTGATAATGAATAAGAACAATAAGTCCTCTCTCTCACTCGAACGTGTAACCTTAGCTACTAGTTGTTTTACAATGTTTTTTATGTTCCTTTCAATTTGTATTTACTAGTTTTTATGTCTCCATAAACGCCTTGAAAAAGCCAGACAGTTTGCTGGCAAAACTGGTAGGCTCTAATGTAAGTTTTTTTTGTAAATGGTCAGTAATAAATAAGTTTGTATTTTAATTTTTGTATATCTCATTTTTTCTCTGTGTTTCATTTTTCATCTTTATAACTGCTGTTCTAATAAAAATTCCTTCATGAAAGTTATTGCATTACATTCTTGATTAAATTATCTTTCCATGAGCTATCAAACCTTAGAAATACACTTTTTCCAAAAGGTTTCCACAATTTTGGCCACTAGTGTAGTTAGCAAGGATGTTAAAACTAGGTTTTTTACTTGGAGAGTGGTGAATGAGTGGAATAAGCTGCCAGAGTCTGTTGTGGGTGCCATGACTATAATTGAGTTCAAAGCAAAGTATGATAGATACTGTGCGAATGCTGAATAGTTCTTGACATGATGTTTAGTGGCTCCCTCAATGAGTCTAAGGACTCCTTGGAGTTTCCTGTAATAATAATATATGTACCTTTTCAAGATTTCTACAGAGAAGTAAAAGTTATCTTTGGTTAACATACCTCTGGATTTAACCCCAATCTAACAAAATGATTAGATGAATGATACAAGATGATATCCTAAAATTAGAGCATCATACAAGCACACAAATTTGATATAAGTTGATACAAGCACACAAATTTCAAAAGAAATAAAATTTCAATTGACTCTACAAAGCAGTGAATGAAGAAACCAAAAACTGCAAACTTCTTAAAAACAATAATAAAATCAAATAAAAGAAGGCCCCAAATACCGTTTTTCATCCTCCATCTGATAGATCTAGCAGATGCATCTATTAAAATTGGCTAGGCAATATTCACTGCAGCTTTGAACATGGTTACACTTCCAGCTCTCTCTATCTCTTACATAGGACAGTAATAAGTTAAAAATCTCTCTACACCAAATAATCTCATCATGAACATTAATTGCTTATATATCGTTCTCAGTGAACTGTTAAGTTCCTTGAGAATGATCTATAATATAACCGAAATATATAATATAATAAATATAGAAATATATAATGGAAAATGTTAAGATTGTGAGGAGCTCATTGCATTCCAAAAGTGTAGTTACCCTTATACTACACTATAAGGGGAAAAAATTCCCAAATATAATCAGTTGATTTGTGTGTATATGTGTGGAGAGGTGAAAAACAATTAGATCTCTAGAACACTTTCACACTAGATTTTCAAATTGCTTTTAGGAAAGTGAACAATAGAATCGCATATCAAATGCTGTATGATATAGTGCACTGCATTCATAATACAGGAATTAAACTCTGACTTATCCATTCATTATCAATACTGTATCTAGTAAGTACTGGTTTTTATAATATCTAAATACCAATATTTCATGCTTAGTAGTGTGAAATACTGATATTTCACATTACTGAAATACCAGTATTTTTATTAGTAAAATATTGGTATTTTGGTTTTCTATCTTTAGTTTCTAGAACTCAAGTTGATTTTTCATGTTAAATAAATTGAAATGGATGAGATTGGATAACCAACTTCTGAGTTGGATCTGTCATTGGCTGTCAGATAGGTACCAGAAAGTTGAATATTGGATTGCAGTATCCCAAATGGACCCAAAACTAGGGATCAATTTTGGGACAATTGTTATTCAGTTTGTATATTAATGATATTGGGATGGATTTACCTGGTGCAAAATTGGGAAGAGCAATGCAGATTCAAGCAGATGTTATGGCCTTACAGGAGGACTGGAATAGATTGCATGAATAGTCGGGTAAGTGGAACTGTCAGTTCAATGTTGCAAAGTGTTAAGTTTTGAAATTTGGTAGGCAACGATGGGATGCATAGTATACACTTGGTGAGGGAACTTTAAAGGAAGTAGAGGAGATGAGAGATCTAGGAGTGATGGTGGACAATAACCTGAAATTTAATGGCGACATTCCACAAGTTGTGAAGATGTCATCTCATATAATGACAATGATGTGGAGTACCAGATGTGCAGAAATAGAGAGGTTATGATGCCATTGTATAAGGCCTTGATCAGGTCTTATTTTGATTAGGGTTCAGAGAAGATTCACAAAGGTAGTCAGTGGTGTTGTTATCAGGTTGACATGGAAGAGATTTTTCATAGAAGGGGAGATGAGGTAGAACAAGAGAGGCCACCCCTGGAAACTGCATAAGGAGGGGGTTTGAGCAGAGAAGTGAGAAGAAGGTTCTTTACATAGAGTGGCTGGTGAGTGGAATGCATTGCCTAAGTATGTTGTGAATATAGACACTTTGAATAATTTTAAGGCACAGTTGGGTGAGCTTTGTGCGAGATAGTGTATACCTCCTATGATGTCTCTGACTCCATGGAGGTCAGATAATAATAATAAAGATACATGGAATCAAAAACTTTCAATTTGTTATAAACTGCTTTCATAAATAAGTAGTGTGCCTATGTCTGTGCAACTGGTCATGAGCAATTTTTCAAGTGAAAGCTAGTGATACTATGCAACAAACTAATGAACCATTTCCCATATTCAGAACTCACAAGTTGTGCAGGACATAAATAATAGTTGGTGTGGTGTCAAGTTCTGTGTGTGGCAGACTATTGTGCAATGTAATTGAAAGGACAAGATTTTATTTTCTTTGAATGATTTTGTTATGAATTGATGTACTATTCTGCTACACTGCTAATATTAATATATTAAGTAATAAAAGTATGCTTTTATTATTTATTCAGTTTATTTAATAATTTATTAATTTTATTAATTATTTATTTGATATCTTAGTTAATTTAGTTATTGTATTCGTATATATATGCATATGGCCCTTGATCATATTGTTTAATCTAAGTCTCAGCTCTGGGTTAGTCCTGAGGGGATGGAAAGAGGAGAAAATATTTCCATTGCATAAAGGAGGCTCCAAGACTGATGTAGCAAATTACCAATCAATCTGCTTATCAGGAGTTGTTGTCAAAGTATTGGAGAAGTTGAGGGGGAGGCAGCATGGTTTTGTGAAGGGTATGTCATGCCTGAGTTGGATAAAGGTAAAGGGTTTACAGTGATACTGCTGGACTTTGCAAAGGCCTTTGACAGGATACCACATGGAATTCTAATCAGTGAACTGCAACACATAGGGATGGATATAGGGTTGGTGAGATGGATAAGAGGGTGATGGAGAGATATCAGAGTAGTTTATTCAGGAGTAGAATTCAAAAGAAGGCCTGTGACTAGTGGTGTGCTGCAGGGTTCTGTTCTTGGACCACTGCTATTTAATTTGTTCATTAACAATATAGGAAAGGAATTGAGAGGAACTGTTCATTTATTTGCTGATGATGCAAAGTTGGGTAGAGCAATAGTTAATACTGATGATGTCAAAATTTTGCAGGAGAATTTGGATAGATTGGTAGACTGGGCAAAGGAGAATTATCTACCCATCTTGACTGCTGCTTGCAGATCTGGCCACCAGGGTTTCTTTATTTATGAGGAGGAGATGGAGAGGATCCAGAGACGAGTGAACAAGATGGTAGCAGGTCTATGGAATGAACCTTATGATAACAATGAGAACAGGTTGAAGATTTGTGGGTTACAGTAACTGGCTGATAGGTGGAAAAGGGGTGATATGATCGAGATTTACAAATTGAGAGGTTGAGGGGTTTTTACAAGATTATTTCAGTGGAAATTTTTCAGAACAGGTGTGTTAGTGGGAGAACTAGGGGCCCTTTCATGGTACATGTTCTCATGGCCAGTGTGCCTATATGTAGGATGTAAAACCAGAGTTTCTGGGAGAAAAAACCCCTGCTACCTCTATATAGATCAGCTGATTCATCTTTACTTGAAACAATGCCATGTAAAGATTCCTGTCATCACAACAAAAATCGAACTCTGGTCTTTTCCAATCGAAGGGTGCAACATTCCATTGTTCTTCCAGTTGTGCTACAGGTGGCAGTGCTATCTCCTCAGAACCAAGTGACCATATTGGAGCATAGTAGTCTGCATCGAAGAACTGCACTGCTGAAGAGAGCAGTTCTTCTACGCAATGTGGATACCTTAGCAACTTGGTTCCTAAACTTTAACTCTTTGTCCAGTATAACCTTCAAGTCTCCATCTGTATTGACAGCTTCTAGCAACAAGTTCTCATTAATATAATGCTCTGCCTGCAATTTCCTCTGTTTCAAATGATTCACACTTGGTAAGACTGAACTCATTGATTCTTGCCCACATAATTAGTCTGTTCCATTCAGCCTGCAAGGATATTGTATCAGCTATGTACCTTATCATTCTTAAAGTACTTGGCATCATGATCAAATAGGAGATATCCACCTTCTGGCCTCTCAAATCATTTTTACCAACCACAATCATTTAATTTGATTTACCTTTTTTGCATCTGTATGGCTTGGCTAATATTGTGAATTTTTGCAACCAGGAAACATGATATTAAATACTTTTGTTAAGTACTTCTGATCATTGAGTCTCCATACATAATTTTCTTAACTTGTTTTTCTTGTTTGTTCAGTCAGTCTTTATTATTCCTTCAGAATATTGGTTCTTTCTTTTTTCAGCTCTTGCCATTTCTGCAGTTTTTCAGTTTTGCTCTTTGTTATATGAAGGATAGCATTTAAGCATTCTAGTGCTTTATTAATATCCATTTTGTTCTGTATTTCCATGGCCGCACATTTGACATTAATAACATCATTTTCCATCTTATCGCCAGTATTTGTTGCATTCTTGTCACCTAACAGACACTTACTAAAACACTTAATACACTCTCTTTCTCCAGTTTCAATTTCCTTCCACCTATCTATTCTTTAATTTTCTCGACCAGTATATTTCAGTATTCAATCTTTTCAATCTGAAGTGCATAACCTTACATTTTGCAGCATTAAATTGACAATCATTATCCTTTACCCACAATGCCCTATTTCTCCCCAGTTTTGCATCATCAGCGAACAACTGAATATCCCCTCTTAAATCTTTCCCTATGTTATTGATATACAAATTAAAGAATAATGGCCCTAGTACTGAACCCTGAGGTACTCCACTAGTTACATCATTCTTCTAGATTCCACTCCACCATATATTGCTCTCTGGTGTCTGTCTGTCAGCCCCCCCCCCCCCCCATTCATGCTATGCTACTAGTCTCATATCCATTCCCATTTGCTCCAATTTTTGTAAAAGTTTTCCATGTGGTATTCTGTCAAATGCCTTTAGCAAAGTCAAGCAGTATCATGGTCTTTACCATTATCCAATTCTGCTGTTTATTCAATTATATATTTATCAATTCATTTCAATTATATATAATTCAATAAATATATATTCTATTACAAATATTCAATCATTCAATTCGATTATATAATGAGAATAAGTTACTAAGACAGGACATACCCTGTACAAATCCATGCTGCCCTATATAGAGCATGTCATCCCTATCCACCCACTGTTGTATTTTACCTTTCACCAATTTTTCCAATACTTTAACAACCACTCCCGATATATTGATTGGTCTGTAGTTTGCTGCCTCTGTCTTGGAGACACCTTTATGTAGTGGTACTATCTTTTCCTATTATCCACTCTCTTGGAACCCTACCAGAGCTGAGACTTAGATTGAACAACTTCATCAGAGGCAATGCTAATTCTCTTGCACATTCACTTAGTACATGGGCTGATGTGCCATCCATTCAGATTGCTGTGATCACATTCATATTTTTTTAATATGCTGAACACCTCCTGTTCATCTACCTCAATGTTAATATGCATCTCTGTAACATCAGCAACTGTAAAATCACCACCTGGATGATACACCTTTGCAAAATGATCACTCAGCAACTCAACTATTTTGTTTTGTCAGTCACCTTCCTACCATGAGCATTGTTTAAAGTAATTTTTCCTCTTACCCGCTACATAACGAAAAAATCTCTTTTAGGTTAACTTTGGCCTGGTTGGCAAATTCTCTCTCATAGTCTGATTTGGCCTTCCTTATCATACTAGTCACCTTTTTTGCTTGCACTTTGTACTGCTGATCACATTTTTCTTTATATTTCGTTCACAATGTTTTCGATTTTTGCAGCTCTTGCTTTTAAACGCTGTGTAAAACTAGCTAAACAAAAGGTATGAGAAGACTTTGGTAAGAACATGGAAAATATCAAGAAGTGGCAAGATATTCTGGAGGTTGTTGAAGAAGCTCAGAAATGGAGGAAAGAGTGCTGTAAAAGAAATTAGAGATGATAAAGGTGAGAGGAAAACTGGAGAAAAAGATATTATTATTATTATTAAGAGAGACCTCCAGGGAGTCAGGGACTCATCGAGAGAGACCACATACTACACACACCAGCTATCATACTTATTCTTGAATTCATTAACAGTGCTTGCACTCACAACATCCAATGGCAATCCATTCCAATCACGCACTACCCTCTAAGAGAAAAATCTAGTCCTCACTCCCTTCTTAGCAGCCTTTCATTCTCAGCTTCCAAGTATGCCCTTTCGTCCTTTCCTCACCCTTCATGAATTGAAAATTTTCATCAATTGAAATCCTGTATGATCCTTTCAGAAGTTTGTAAGTCTCAATCATATCTCCCCTTTTTCTCCTGTTTGCTAGTGTCTACAGTCTACAAATTCTCAATCTGTCTTCATAATGAATATTCCACAATCCTAATATCATTTTTAACACTCTCCTTTCAATCTCTCCAATATATCAGAATCACAACAGAAACCAGGAGACCAGAACTGTGTACAATAGTCCAAGTGAGGTCTTAAAAAGGCCTTGTAAAGAGGCAAAATGACATCCTTAACTTTACATGTGAACGTTTGTTTCAGCATTGCAATTATCTTTTGAGTTGTATTTACAATCCTTGCCAGATGACCCCTGAACTTTAACTTCCTATCTATTAACACTCCAGGATCCCCAGCTTCATCAGTTTCTTCTAGCCTAATCCAACCAATATAATACGACATTGGATATCTAATCATGCCAAAGTGAATGACCTTACATTTATTGACATTGAATTCACACCCATTTTCCCATGCCCAAAATTCCAGCCTATTCAAATCATTCTGCAAGTACTGCATATCAGCATTCTGATTACCCTACCTATCTTTGCATCATCAGCAAATAGCTGTTTGTCGCTTGTCAAATCCTTCCCAATATCATTAATGTACAGATTAAATAACAGTGGACCAAGCACTGATCCTTGTGGTACACGACTAGTTACCTTAAATCTTGCAGACTCATATCCCCCGTATACCACTTTTTGATATCTGTCCGTCAGCCATCCTCTTATACATGTTAATATTCTATAACCCAAACTCATTTTCTCTAATTTATGTAGCAGAATGCCATGCTGTATTCTGTCAAAAGCCTTAGCAATCCCCTTGTCTAGTTCAATGGTAACATTGTTATAGAGGGGCGAATTCCAGGTGATTGGTGTAGAGCTCTCATAGTACCCATATATAAAAAGGGAAATAAAACTGAATGTGAGAATTACAGAGGTATTTCTCTACTGAGTGTTCCTGGTAAGATCTATGCAAGTATACTTGAGAAACAGTTGAGAAGGATTGTGGAAGAGAAGGTTGGTGAAGAACAAGCTGGATTCAGGCCAAATAGAGGCTGACAGGATCAGATTTTCACTTTATGACAAATTATTGAGAAATCATGGAAATATAACAAAGCTTTGTATTTAAGTTTTGTAGATCTGGAAAAGGCATATGACAAGGTGCCAAGAGAGAACCTATTCAAAATGCTACAGTTGTATGGTTTAAGTGGGGCATTACATCAAGCAATGCTTAGTCTTTATTTGAGTTGTAAGTCAGCAGTTAGAATTGAAGGAAGTACAGGAAGATGGTTTAATGTTAAATCTAGTGTCAGACAATGATGTACATTATCCCCTCTATTATTCATTACCTATATGGATCACATTATGAAAGAAAGCTGTATTAAACCTCATATCAAATTTGGTGCTGTTAATCAGCTCTTTGCTTTATGCGGATGATGTTATACTTCTAAATAAATCTGCTACAAGTCCACAAGATTCCCTGACTAAATTGAATAACTGTTGTAATAGATATGCTATGAAGATCAGCAATAACAAGACAAAGACAATGAAAATAAGCAAAAGCATTGAAAATATCAACTGTATTGTGAATGGAGAACTTATAGAACAAGTAAAACATTTCAGTGGAGATGGTAAATTAAATATGGAAATAGACAACAGAATCAACAAAACTGGTATGGTAGGAAGTCAAATGAATACATTTATATGGAATAAGAGAGAAATTAGTGAAACACTAAATTAGCTGTATACAAGACAGTGTTGAAATCAAATTAACTTAGAGATCTGAGAGCTGGGTTAAAAGTAAAACATTTGACCAAAGACTATACCACAGATATGAGAGTCCTTAGAAAGATTAGGTGCATAAACAGATGGCATCAATGGCAATATAAGATTAAAAATGAGGATATTAGGAAAGAACTTAACATTGTCAGTATCCAGGAATGCGTTAGCAGAGCTAATCTCAGATGGTATGGTCGCTTAAGCAGAATGGAAAAGGAAAGATTAGCAAAACAAGTGTTCTCTGCCAGGTTGGCAGGAAAAGACCCAGAGGAAGACCAAGATATAGGTGAATTGATGCAGTAAAAAGTGCCTTAGAAGATATAAATATAAGATCTGATAATGTTGGAATCTTGACAGGTAACAGATTGATTTAGAGGAAAATTGTAGATAGGAAGCTAGTGATGATGTAAATTTTTCATATGGTATTATCATATCCTGTACATCCCCTTGAAAGTACATGTCAGGAATTTGATGATGATGCTTTATATCCTTACTCATCCACTTAATTCCAACTACTTGGTTTATTCTCCTGACCTTGGGGATGCAGTCTGATACTGCTACTCGCAAGCAATTTCTGACTACTTGCCATGCATTGACATTTTTTCCTTGTAGTTTCTCAAGCCATTTCACTGTTCCGAGATGACTCCTAAGTCTCTCATAATCACCAGCCTTATAGTTTAACACAAACTCCTTGAACGAGAATATAATAAATTTAGTTTAATCCTTTATCCAAGTGTAAGCAAACAAAGTTTGCACCTGAAAATATCTTCAAGACTGAGGTAAGGTGGTGCAATCCTAGGCAACTCATTGCAAAGGTGGACCGAGCTCTCATCACTCCTTGTCTCAGTATCTCCCGTAATGCAAAGCACATCTCCTTGTAGACATGTATACTGCTATGCATTAAGGGAAAGGCCACTACCCAGACCAGTTTCAACCTTTATTGAGGTGTTGTCAGTGGGAGGCAGACCCAGAGTGGCGATACTAATGTAGAAGCAATAGAGAGGTCATATTTACCTATACGAGTTGCCAACCGGTGTACCACCTTATTATTAAATTACTCTGGATTTAGAGAAAGATGTTGGAAGTTTATTTTGCACTTGGTTAGACTATAATAAGACTTACCTCAGTCCTGAAGATATTTTCAGGCATAAACTTTGTTTGCTTACGCTTGGATAAAGGATTAAACTAAATTTATTATTATTAATATTATGAGTGCCAGTCTGATAGCAAAGAGGGACAGTGTAAAAAAGTTTACAGTGGAGGGACTGGTAAAAAAGTTTTGAAAAAGCAAATGAACAATCTGATGAACTTAACAATCAATGGGAAGAATGATGAAAGTGATATGAATGTAGCGGAAATTGAAAAACAGAGTGCAATTAATGGTTAAGTGGCAAGCAGTGTTGATGGCAAATAAACATGCATGGGTTGCGATAAAATTGAGAGTGAATGAGAGCAAAAAATGACACAAGATTTGAAAGCTGAGTTGGCTAAGATGAGGTATGAGATGAACCGAATGCAGAGTGAAATGAGAGAATTAAGGATATGTATGGGAGAATAAAGAAGATGAAAATGATTGAAAGGGGTAGCGAAAGATCTGCAAGTGGCATTCTATGGGGTTTCAATTATTAGAGGTGTGGTAAATGAGAAGATGCACAAGGTTAGTTTTCCTGGAGGTAAAATGAATAGTGATTGGGGAGTAAGTGAGCAAAAGAATTGGTAGTGGTAATAGGGACAAATTACTTTACTTCGAACAAGTAGTATGTAAGATTGGGTATCAGGAGGTTGTTGAGAAGGATAAAAGATAATAGTGTGGTAGGAAAGGTAGATAGTGTGTTGCCTAGGTATGACAGTGATGAAATGAGACAGAGAGTGAAAATTATGAATGATATGTTAGCAGAAATGTGTGAGGAAAGAAAGAGTGTAGTTTGTTAATTTGTGGAATGAGTTTGAAGGATGAATTGAATTGTATAAGAATGATGAACTGTATTTGAATGCTTTTGGTGTGTATCATTTAGAGAGACTGCTGCTGCTGGACGGTAGAGAAATTAGTGCATAGAATGAATCTAGTCAAGTAAGAAGCGACGTGAAAGAGCAGGAGAGTAAGGAAGGAGAGATTGAAGCGGTTATGAATGAAGTGGGTAGCATGAATATAGAGAACAAGAAAATAATGAGTGTGCACGACAAACAGGGACTCGGGGTGGATAGGGAAACACAGAATGAGAAATCCTAGCTTATAAACTTGCTTGGTATCTTTAACAGAATGAGAAAGGTTGATGCCCCAAGAGGATGTGAATGTATGTCTAGACAAAGAGGGAAGGGTTTTTCCCCAAAAAATACTAAAACCAGTAAACCACAACCCCTCTCCCCCTCCACAATAAAGATTACACCAAATCTATCACCATCCCCTACATCCAGGGCACCTCTGAGATAATAACCAATATCCTCAAAAAATATGACCTTACTTCTTGTTACAGACCATATAAAAAGTTGGCATCCCTTATCTGCTCTACCAAAGACCAACCACTTCCCCTAGACCTACTTCTTATATACCAGGTCCCTTGCAGCTGCAAATTGTCCTGCTTTTTCCAAACAGGCAGGACAGCAAATATTAGGATTTCAGAACCCAAAGACTACATCCGGTTTCACCAGCACAGCCACTCTGGGCTGGCAGACTATACCTTAGATACCCACCATAGAATTCGTTGGAAAAAAACTAAAATAATACACCGCTGCAAGTTTAAGTATGAAAGATTATTCAAGGAATCATCAGCAGTTCTAAAAAACATTCCAAACCTCAACAAATTTGGGTGCATGAAACTTCCCCAAATTTGGGAGACTTACATTATGAGAACTTCAGCCCAACGGCCAAGACAACAAAATTAGCCCACCAGAGGGCACCATTAGGACTTTAGGAACAATATTAGTTTCTTGCCTTCTTCCTCATTTGCTTTTGTTAGTGCCTGCGTGCACATACCATATTTTTATGTTCCTGAAGATGGCAATGTGACGTTGCTGAAATATAGAAGTTATTCATTAAAGTTGCCTTTAATTAATATCCTTCATATTGTTAATTCCATAAGCTAAATTACCAGTTCTGATATCTGATTATGCACAAATAAACAACTAAAAAAAAATACACACTAAAAACTTTATTTGTGTATTTAAAAATTTATTTATCACTTTTAATTATTTTAATACAACAACAACAACAAAAAAAACATATTGGAATAAAATATTTATTTCTCTATTTTGGAAAACCAAAGTTAGAAAAAACAACAGATTGATTACAAACTCACAAGTTACAGGAAATGCTGGTTGATTAAAAAAAAAAAAAAAAGTTAATGAGAACTTTGGCATTGTTTGGACCTCGCAATATTTTCATAGTCAAGTTCATATGAAGAAGTGACCAATCGCAGACAATCATCCAAATAATCATTTGTAATTTGGTTTCTTAATTGATTTTTTATGACTGTCATATTTGAAAAAGCGGATTCTGACAAGTATGTCAATCCGAAACACGACAGAATTTTTTGCACATTATCAGTTAATATTGGGAATTTTTCATGTGCATACTTCCAAATGACTTCATCGTTTATTGATTTTAAATGTAAACTATTCTAAATGTTTATTATCCCAAGTTCTACTTCAGCTTGGTTTATATCAAACAGTCCACTAATTTTATTTGAAATTTCTGTGATGTTCAAGTTTTCTTGAAATGGATTATTGATAAAAGATACAATCATTTCAGTTTTATTAAAATCTTTAAACCTTGAATTTATTTCTTCCTCAGCTAATTCTATTTCACGAATAAATTCTTTTAAATCATAGGGAAGCATTTCTTGATTTTGTTCAAAAAATTTTAATAAATTTGGGAGATGTCTAAATTTGCGGTCATTTATATTTTCCTTTAATAAAAGTAAGTATTGTTGGAAAGTTTTTATTGAACTTAATATGTCAATTAAATTTTTATCTCTACCTTGTAACTCTGAATTTAAATTGCTTAATTTCGTGCTGAAATCTACTAAAAATGATAAGTGTAACAACCATCTTTTATCACTCAATTGTGGATAAATATCTCCTTTTTCATCAAGAAAATTTTTTATATCATTAATTAATGCAAGAAATCTTTCTAAAAATTGACTTCTGCTGAGCCAGCGAACATTATTGACAACAGAAGTTCCCTATCATCATCTGTCTGTAATTTAAATAACTGCCGTTGCAGGGCTTTTCCTCGAACAGAATTTACAATTTTAAATGTAATATCCAAAACATCTTTTGTGTTTACTCTTTTACTACACGGTACTTGTTGGTGAATAATACGGTGGTATGTTAAAAAATCTGGATATTTATCATCGTTTTTACATAATGAAATGAAGTCTGATTTATTACCTATCATTACAGGAACACCATCAGTAATAATAGACACAAGTTTAAAAAGTGGAAGTTTGTGTTGTTTCACAAATTCATCAAATGCCGAAAAATTGTCTTCTTCCCTAGTCCTTCCCAATAATGGTATAATTTTCAAAAGCTCTTCTTTACTTGAATAATCTTGAAATACCATGCGAATAAATACCATTAACTGAGCAATATCAGTGAAGTCGTTTGATTCATCAAATTGTAATGAAAACGCAACACACTGGGGAATGTCTGACATTAACCTGGCCTGGAAACTTTTCTCTGGCAATTGGAACTCTCCCTTTCGGCAATTTGAAACCTTATCTGCGATCCAGAAGTAGTCTATCTCTCTCTCTAGTGACGTCTCGAACTGAGAAGCTCCTTTCTGGAAGCAGGATACTCTTCTCTCAAGCAATGTGGATCCGGGCAGTCTCTCTGACAGCGACTCTGTACTGGGCGGCCTCCTCTCTGACAGCATTTCTGGAACCGGGACCACCTTCTGCTTGCTTCAGTCCCATTTCATTAGGCCTTCTCTGAGACCTCGCATGAAGTTTGGCAATCCCCGAAGAATCAGTATGAGTCTTTCATCTTAAGTTTCAAGTTTGGCATGCTTTTTGTTCTCCTCTGCTTTTTTTTTGATTGTAAGTTGCCGGACATCGGAAAGTTGTTTGGACTCTTTCTGACTGACTTCGGAGATGTTTACACTTGGAGCCTGCAAGCCTTTCTCATACAAGTTTCAATAACAATCTTTCTAATGCCGCCGTGTACAGCTTCGGCGACAAAAACATTGCCTTTGTTTTTAACACTCTAACATATTCTTATTAAAGCAGTATATACAGTTAGCTTAAAAAGAGTTATTTACAAAAACATCTAATACAAACTATACCGAGACAAACAAAGTTTATTTTTTTACAATATTCAGATGGGACTTAACCTAAGTAAAAAATCGATGTAAAGTGCTTTGGAATATTTAAGCTCCAATCGAGTTTTTACACTTTGCTTATAATTGTATTCACTCAGCTTGCTGTTTGACTTCCACTGATCCAAATTAATTCATTTACCTGGACTTATAAGAAAATTACCGATTTGACAATTTTAACGAAAAATAAATAAACAATATCAATACACTTAAAGCGAATTAAAAATAATGATAAATAAAATATTATGCTTTCAGTTTTAATTGAATTTGTAAGTAAGGAGGAATGCACAAGAGATTGACCAAAAATCGCTCTGCGATTGACCGGTCGATTGCGATTGACGAGTTGAACACCCCTGGTCTAGTTGATAGGAGTAGTGATATGCTAGAGATGTACAAGTTGGTAAGCGGATTGTTATAGGATTAATGTTGAAGAGGTGTTTCATAAAATGTTTGGAGAGTGGCATCCTGCATGAAAAGCATATTATTAAGAAACTTCTGTAATGATGCCATATAGTTTTCAGATGCAAAACTGCAAGCAAAAAAAAAAAACAAAAGAATTGTTATTCTAAACTTGTCAATTTTCTGTTCATATAAAAATGTTATTTATACTGTTTTTAATTTAGGTTATCTATGCTTTGGGACCAAAAACAAGGATTGAGAAGAAACTTTCTGCGTCACTTATTGTTTTGCTTTATTGGTAGAAGATACTTCTTTTCTTGCTTTGTGTATTTACTTTGTATAATGTTTGGATTTTTTGGACCAGTAAGTGAATTTTATCATATAATATATTTCATGTTACTTTTTTAAACAAGACAACAAAACATACGCTATAAATGGAATATATAGAGCATTTAAATTCATTCTTTACTGTGCACTTAGATGGTATGTAGTTCGTTATTGCCATCCTGTTGTGGTTTGGTTTCCAGAGTAAGGTTTCTTGTTTCTACCCTCTCTTACCCCTTCTTTTCTTATATCTAGTGAGAGTGATAACCTTTCAAGATTATACAAACACTTTGTGAACCAGAATTTTCACCATTTGATGGCCCAGACATAAAGTAGTGTTGCTGACCTGTGTTAGACAATAGGTAAGTATGAACTATCAGAAACATATCAGGAGGCTGACCAGTTAACATTCAATCCTTCTGCTACATAGCATACCATATTGTGTGTTTAGAGCAGGGATCGGCAACCTTTTCAGACTCGCAGACCACATTCAGCTTTTATTTTTAATAATCGGGCCACAAGCGTTTAATTAAGAGAAAATAGTGAGTGAAAAAATACTTAAGTTATTATAATTACAGCTATTTTGCCTGCTTCATTTTTTCTAAAACTCATGGCAGAAAACTTAAGTTATCAATTTTAAAAAAACACAGAAATATTTAAAGTACCAGATATGAAACAAGCATGAAAATGAAACTCAATGAAAAATTATTATCACATAAAAATAAAGTAATATACTTTATGCATCACAATATGTGTGTCTCTCTGTTTAATGTGACTTTTGTGATTGTTTTCCCTTAGCCAAATTATCTATATCCACTTTACAATCTGAGGTGCAAATTCAAATCGAAGCATGCCAAGTTCATCAGTCAGGTCGAGAAGAAAATTTATTTTTTCTAAAACTCATGGCAGAAAATGCTTATTCACAAATGTATGTACTTCCAAATGCGACTATCATCTTCTTTGCAAAACTGATTAATCCTTCAAATTTTTGGTAAGCATCGATAAAATATTTGGATATTTTCTAACAAAAATGCGTTCTTTAATGTTTCATTGTGCTGTAATTCCAAAACTTCCATCTGTAGTTGGTTTGGTACGTAATCAATGTCAACATTAAAAGTGTTCAGAAATAATCACATTTCCATGCTATTTTTATGAAAATCAACAAATCTTGTTGAAACTTCTGTTTGTAAATCTTCAATAATACCAACAAAAGTTTCTTTTGTTTGTATTTCCAAGTTGCACAGATGATATCACGAAGTATAGGTATAAAATTATTTTTAATTTATTATTCATATAAAATGTATTATTTAAATAATTCAACATACAGGCCATATAAGTATGGTCAACTTTTTATGGGCTGCCAAAAATACACGTTTGGGCAGGCCACCAGTTGCTGACCCCTGGTTTAGAGGGTTCCAATATAGTGCAGCATGCATGGCTACACTGACTAGGCCACATATGGAAATGAAACTGGCTTCCTTCTGTGGAAGACCACTCTTCTAATTCAGCTCTCTTCTAATGACAGCCAAAAAAATTTGGCATAAATAAATATAGTAGCACTGTGAATCACAAAAAATTGTCCCACTAAAAGTAAAAACCCAACTAAAAAATGTTGAAGGAATTTCCATAATGTTTGTTCCAGGAACAATTTATGCAAGCATTATTATTATTAATACCAGTCCTTCATGGATTCAAAAGGTACTTCCTAAAAGGAGGTAAATGTTATTACAAAGGTCATCAAACTGTTTTTTAAACTCATTCATCTGTCTGCATTTACCATACCCATTAATTGCATTCCCACTTACTAACCTCTCTATGCAAAGAACCGGCTTTGCTTACACACTCCTTATACAGTTCCAAGGATGGCCTTGTTCATCAACTGTTCCCTTTTCCGTTCTATGAAAAATTTCTTCCACATTAGCTGCAATAACTCTTTAACAACTTAAATGTCTCACTAAAATTCTCCCCTCCTCTTCCTGTTCATAAGGCTTTGCAATTTGTGTTCATCCAAAGACTAGTTACCATTTTAGTGAATCTTGTTGGGACCCTTCTAATACATCCTCATCACCATGAAAACCCTAGCCTTTTTCCACTTCCTCTCATACAGTTTTTCCAACAGAGTACGCATCTTCCCATTGATTGATCCACACTTCAAAACCTTACATTTAGATGCATTCAGCTGATATCCTTATTCGTTTATCCATCTGTCTGGCTTATTCAAATCCTCTTGAAGGGCTACTATATTGGCACTATTACCAATAACCCTCTTGGCTTTACACCATATGCAAACAACTGAATACCTCCCTGCAGTCCATTGAAAATATCGTTCATGTGGAGATTAAACAGTAAAGGTTAAAGGTTAAATGCATTCCAATCCTGAGTGCTCAGGGGACCCTCTCATGTAATAATCTGCTTCCTTTGTACAGCTTCCTCTTTCACAAATCTCTATCAGCCAGCTAATCCCCAATTCATTCACTAAATTGATATACAAAACCATATGCTGTAACTTAAATATCAGCTAATCATACAAAACCCTGTCAAGTGCTTTTCTAAAATCTAATAAAATGACAGTATATGCTTTTCTCTCATCGACTGTGCTTTTTTTACTTTATTATAAAAGACAAACAGATTACTAAAACAAGAGCTCCCCTTAATAAATCCATGCTGACACTCACAAATTACATTATCCTTATCTGCCCGATACTGTATACTGTCTCCCTCTGATTTCTCCAAAATCTTAACAACCACAGAAACTTCTCTTCTACTACAAATAATACTTGAATATTATTTTTCAAGATAGTTCTTGAAAAATAATATTCATGAACTATCTTGCCCTCCTTCCACTCCTTTGGCAGCTTTCCCCTTGCCAGATTTAAAATCTAAGTCAATAGAGCTGTCGGTTACTTAGCAAATTCTCTAAAAACAAATGGTGAAATTCCAGCCATTTCAATTGCCTTATTGACAGCCAGAGAATTTAGTATTTGTAACACACTCTGCTCTTGCATTTCCAAACCGTGAACTTTACTCATCTCTCTAGTAATAAAACCCGCTTTTTTTTTTTTTTTTTTTTTTTTTTCTTCCAGGAAGAAATACCCCAATAAAGTGATCATTAAACAACTCCAGTATGTCTACTTCCAGTTTTGTCTGTCATTCTTCCACAATCATTTCTCCTCTAACTGGCCACACAATGAAAAAATTCCGTTTGAATTTTCCTTGGATCTCAGGGCTAATCTCTTCTTATATTCAAGATTTCTCTTTATTACTGTGCTAGATACTTTCCTAGTCTGTCTTATATTCCTCATGCTCTGTGTCTCTCTTCTTATACCTTTTCCATAACTTCCTTTCTCTGTGGTTCCTGTTTGATATCATTAGTCATCCACTTTATACCAGATCTCGTTCTCTTTTTCACTTGATGTATACAACTTGCATTTGCTGCTAATAAATATTTTTTCACTACTTCCAATGCACTAATGATATTATTTCATAGGCACCTCCATGGAGTCCTAAGACTCATCATGGGAGACCCAAACTATCAACACAGTATCAATCATACCTCTTTGTGAAACCATTAATGACGAAGCACTTACAACTGACTCAAGCAACCCATTCCATACATGCACCACTCTGCAAGTGAAAATTCTGGTCTTCATGCCTTTGCTAACCATGCCCTTACCCAACTTCCAGGGATGTACTCTTGTTCTCTCTCTAGCCAAGTGCTGAAACATTTCCTCTGCATCAGACCTATAAAATCCTTTAAGTAACTTAAATGTTTCTATCATATCCCCAGTTTTTCATCTGTCATTCAACTTTTGCAATCTGCAAACTCTCAGTCTATCCTCATAGAGAGCCTTCTGCAGACCTCTCACCATCTTGGTCACTTGCCACTGGATCCTCTCCACAACTTCCTTATCTCCAAGAAACCCAGGTGACCACTTGAGCACAGCAATCGAGATGAGGTTGTATTAAGGCTTTATAAAGAGGAGTGATAACTCCCATTATTGCTAAAGTAGCTACCCTGGCTACTTTAGCAATATGCCCTCTAAACTTCAACTCTCTATCTACTACTACCACCCCCAAATCCCTGGCTTTATCAATTTCCCAGAGTACAGTTCTCTCACTGTGGTATACAGCTTGTAATCTTTGTATCCCAAAGTGGATTACCTAACACTTTTCCACATTAAATTGACATCCATTATGTTTTGCCTATACTGTCAGTCTATTCAAATCATCCTGCATGCTCTCTACATTACCTTGATTAATATTACCTTACCCAACATTGCATCATCAGCAAATGACTGAATATCTACCTTCAAATTATATCCTGTGTTATTTATGTACAAATTAAACAGCAGTGGTTCAAGCACAGTCCTGCAGCATGGAAGCATGCCACTAGTTAGCAGCCTTCACCTGAATTCTTCTCCTCACTAATTTTTGGTATCTGTCCTTAAGCCACCCTTCTATTCATATCACCAGTTTAATATCCTTCTCCATTTGATGCAGTTTGCATAATAGTTCCATGTGGTATCCTGTCAGATGCCTTTGCAAAATCCACTGCTATCATTGTATAGCTATTCCCTTTATCCAACTCAGCTGTCACCCTATTATATTATAAAATGTTAATAGATTACTAAGGCATGATCTATCCTTCACAAACCATGCCATCCCTCATAGAGAATTTTTTCCCCACTTATTCCTAAATTCTCTTTTTAACTAACTTTTTCAGTACTTTTAGTAATATTCATGTATTGGTTATATTTGCTGCCACAGACTCAGATCCTCCGTTATACAGAAGATTATTTTGTTTTCCTTCCAGTCTCATGGGACTTTGCCAGAACTGATACTTAAACGAAATAGCCTAGTCAAAGACACCGCAAGTTTTCCTATACATTATTTTAATATGCGAGCCAGTATCCCATCCTATCCTGCCACTGTGTTTTCATTCAAATTCTGCAATATTGTAAGTATCTCCAATTCATTAACCTCTGTTCTAACATCAGTCCCTGTCACTTCTGTCATAACACTATCTTCATTTAGATGATATACCCTAGCAAAATGATCATGCAGTAGTTCAACAATTTTGTCTGCCTTTGAAACACTATCTCTCTACCATCTGCACTCATTAAAGTTATCCTTTCATAGTCTTTCTTCCTCCTACTTGCCATATAACAAACTATTTGGGAATTCCTTTTGCCTGTTTGGCTAATTTCTTCTCATAATCTGATTTTGCCTTCTGTACAATGCTGGTCACCTTTCTTACCTGATCCTTGTACTGTTCATTAGTTAGCTGGTCACCGTTCTTCTTATACCTACACAACAGCGTCTTTTTTGCAGCTCATGCTTAATGATACTACTTATCCATCTATCTCCTACCTGATTTACCATCCTGATCTTGGGTATACAGTGTGATATTGATTCTCTCAGATACCTCTTGAGTATTCCCCATGCACTGTGAACATCCTTCCCTTGCAGATCTTATGCCATGGTATTGCTTCAAGCTGCCTCCTAAGTATATCAAAATCACTTGCCTTGTAGTTCCACATTATACCACTTCTTAACTGGAATTTCAACATGATTTGCTACCTCCGAGTCAAGAGCATATGATCGCTTTCCCCAATCAGAGGCAATGTAGTTATGATTATGGACAGATCTTCTGATTCTATAACAACTTCAAACACTCTCGTACCCTGAGTCCTTTCTTTCACTTTCTTCTTTAAGTAATTATCTCTCAGTGAGTGTATAAATTCCATTTTCTTCCTGCCACATGATCTTTCCTCCTTCCAATCTATGTTTCTGAAGTCTCCCATAATAATTACTCGACTTGTACTCATACTAACTTGCTGATGCATGTCTTCCACATCATCACTGGTACTTCCTGACCTATAGCAGTAACGAGTTTTATATTTTATCCCATTGGTCTCAATCTCATACTAGATTGACTCAAAAAACCTGCCACCTGCATGACCGAGTCCTACATTTGTTGGCTGCAATTCATCTATTGTCATCAGCAGTACCCATCCCTGTCCTGTCTACTCTGTCCTTCCTGAATATACTAAATCCATCATATTCTATCTTGCTAATGCCTATAATGTTTGGCAAGGTTGCCCAAAACTCTATCCTCTTGTTCCTGATATTTCTGATATTAGTATATAGAAACTGCAGCATCCCTACTCCCAACTGCATTTACTTCCTGAATTGACTATTCTGTTCAATACTTTTCATTGAGAGACTAGATTCTGCACATGTTGGTCATTCTCACCCTCATTAGCTTTATAGATGTCTTACACACACTTGTCTGCATCTTCCCTAATTTCTTTTCTTCAGTTTTCCTGACTTTACACTTCCACTCTTTCAGTGAACAAAGCTCTCTAGACACCTAACTCCAAATCTGTTTAAGTGCATTCCATCAGCATTGTACAGATCTTTCCATCCTTCAAACTCAGGCTATAGGTCCGCAAATTCTACATCATTCTTTCTACACAACCTGCATGCTGATTCATAAGCTATCACCACTCTCCTTCTCAGTTTGCCTCTATCATAGCACGGCAGCAGACTTGCAAACTTCACTCTCTTGCTCTGCTTTTTTGCTTCTTCCAACAACTCTTTCACATCATCCATACAATACTTCTCGTACTGTATTATTATTAACACTAGACATCCATGGAGTCAAAAGACTTAACGCAGAAGGCACACACACTGTTACACACAAAGTCCATCAAACTGTGTTTTAAACTCATTCAATGTATCTGCATTTGCCAGAATGTCAAGCAATGCATTCCACTATCGATGCAAATAACCTACTCCTTATACCTGTGCTCTCACCCAACTTATACGGTTTCCAGGGATGTCCCTTTCTTCTACCCCTTTCTCCATTTTATTAAAAAATTTTTTCATATTAACCTGGTAACAACCTTTTACCTATTTAATTATCTCAGTCATATCCCCTCTCTCTTCCTCCTTATTCACTGGGCTCGACAAACTGCATTCCCTCAATCTGTCTAATTATTCCACATCTCAAAGACCAGTTACCACCTTAGTCAATCTTCTCTGGACCCTTTCCAACATATCCACATTGCAACGAAAACCATGGCACTAAATCTGTGTCCAATAATCCATATGAGGCCTGATCATGGTCTTATATAATGGAATCAGAAACTCCTTATATCTGCATGTCAAGTTCCTGTTCATCATTGCCATTATCCTATGTTATGACTTCATAATTTATGCAGTGTGGCCTCTGAATTTCAGATCCTTGTCCACTACCACTCCCAAATCTGTCATCTCTTCTATCCCCTTTAAAGTTTCCCCACCAAGTGTATACTCTGAATCCCATTGTTACTTACCAAATTTCAAAACCTTACACTTTGCTACATTGAACTGCATGATTCCCCATCACTCTCTCCAGTTTTGCATCATCTGTTATCACCAGTTAAATCCATCCCAGTTAACATTCATTAATATACAGATTAAATAACCCTGTGGTATACACCAGTAGTGACATTCCTCTTCCAGGATACTGCACTCCCATAGACAACTTGTTGATACCTATCTGAAAGCCATTTGCCTATCCAACTCACTAACCTGTCATCCGTTCCCTTCTGCTTCTGTGTAGTTACCAACTTGTGGTGTGGAAATCTATCGGAATCCTTTGCAAAATTGAAATAAACGTGTATTTATCTCCCGTGTCCAAGACATTTGTCACTTTGTTATAGTACATAAGTGGATAAAATGCAACCACCCTTTAACATACTCATGCTGACAAGCACAAAGAATACCACTGTTATCAACACACTTTTGTATTCTAACCAATCTCCAATACATTAACTACAACTCCAGATATATACAGATTTGCCTATAATTTGCAGCTTTAGCTTTATCACCACCTTTACCTTCCTTCTGCTCTTTTGAGAAGTGCTATTCCAAGACTCTTGTTAAACAGGTAGGCCTAGCCAATGCTATCTCCTTGGAACATTCCCTTAAGGCACATGGTGATATGTCATCATGTCCTGTTGTCTTATTGATATCTAGCTTACTTAACTCCTTATATACCTCTTAGTTGCTCACTATTGAGTCTTTTTACAGTTTAGCTTCTGATTTCACACTCAGGATGAAACACCCAGATGAAATGCCTACTGAATATCTCAATGATGCCTCTGCAGCAGTTACCAATCTACCACTTTCATCTGTTAACATCATCTTACCATAATCATTCTCCTTTTTACTTGTCACATAGCAACAAAACTCCTGAGGATATTTCTTGGCCTGATTTGCTAATTTCTGTTCATACTGCACTATTGCTGTTCTACCAACTGAATCACTCTCTGGCCTGCTCTTTATACTTTTTGTGCAATTGATTATTACCATAGTTAAACTTGTGTACACTGGAGACAACCTTTTTCCAGATTTCATGTTTAATCCCATCATTCATCCATATGACATATTCAGCCTTTTGACCTTTGGAATACATTCATACATTGATGCTGTTAAATATTTATTTGTCAGTTCCCAAGCAGTATTTATATCCTTTCTGCTAAATTCCTCATTCCATGCTACAGATCCAAAGCTCCTAAGCTTATAATTATCAGCCTTGTACTTCCATAGACTTTCCTCACAGATATCTTCATATGACTAGCCACAACCCATATGATCACTTCTTGATCACTCTCACCCACTAGAGGGAAGTGCAAAACCCATTCACGGTTACATTCTCTGATGAAATGCTCAGATCTAAAACTCCTGATCCTCACATACGCTCCTTTATATACTGCCTAAGATAGTTGTCTCTCAAGAACTTTGGAGATTCATTTCCCTTATTCCCAAAAGCTGTATTCTCATTCCAATCTATTTTGCCATAATTAAAGTCATCCATAATAATAATCGCCTTCCTCTTGTTTACTAATCTGAGTTGCTTATATATTTCTTCATTACCTCGTTCTACATTTCCTTGCCTATAGTAACACTCAACTAAATATTTCTTTCTTTCTGTCAACCTCCACCTCACACCACACTACATCTAAACCATTGTCACTATTTCCACTCTTTCATGTCTACTTTATGTGGACATGCTTCTGTTATTAGCAGCACTCCCACTCCTTTGTTGTCTTTTCTATCCTTGTGAAAACCACTATAGTTTTCCATTTCTATTCCTGTCAAGTATATCATCTTCATTCAAGCATGTTTCATTTGTTTCAATGATTTTTGGGCAAATAAACTCAATCAGTGAAAAAATTTCATCTTTCTTATTTCTAATACTGCTGGCATTTGTAAATAAACGCAGCGGTTCACTTTTAGGTTGATAACAAGTCCTACCCAAGCCACTTGCTGGTTGGGGTTTCCCCACCAGACTTGCCCTTGGGCAATCATCTTTATCACATCTTGTCCCATAAATCTTCTCAGTCTGAACTACACAACTTGCATCCTGATTCCCCCTCCCCATTCCTATGTTGATCATTCTCTTATATACATTCACTTCTACTTCAAACAACCACTCTCCCATCATGTCTTCCTGTACACCTGGGCTCCCACATTTCCCTGTTTGTCTTGCATCCCTGTTCTCTCTTCACCTCTCACACTACTACTATTTCCATTGCTGAGCACTTCATTCTGTTCCATTTCACTTTCATGATCTTTCACTTCACTTTTTACTTCTGATCTCTTGCTAGTATCGCATACTGCACTTTCATGTAGCAACAGTTTCTCCAGTTCACTCATTCCAAAGCCATTCAAATGCAATCTGTCACTTCTGTATAATTCCATTCTTCCCTCAAATACATGGCACTCCCTTCTCCTTATGCATCTCTGCCAGCATACCATTCATGATTATTGCTCTCCATCTCAATTTATCATTTTCATACCTCAGCAACACACTGACAACCTTTCCCACTTATACTGTTATCTTTCATGCTCCTCAGTAACTTCCTAATATCTGCACTTACATTCTGCTTATGTCCACCTACATTTGTTCCCACAACCACATGTTGGTGATTTAATGGAATAGTTACAGCACTAGGAAAGGATTAAGAAATAAAATTTTAATGCTTCCAATATTTTTTTCTTGAATAATGAATCTGTAATTCCCTTCCAGTGAACTTTTGGAAGTCAACAAGATCCACCTGGCCTCTTTGATTCATATCACTAACACTAATAAGTCTGATGACAATACCACTCACAGTTTTCTTCCTTTTTAGCTTCTTAGTGCATCTTTTGCTTCTTGCTTGCAATATATTTTTAATTTTTGCATCAGGAAAACTTTCAGGATATTTTAATGTTTTATTTTATCAGGATATTTTTGCTCCGGGAAAACTCATCAATGGCATGATTCATGATAGTCACCATACCAAATAATATCCTTCTTTTTACAATCGACTTTACTTACCTGATTTTTACTATTACACACAAACTTATCTGATTTTGTGCATTATTGTTTTCCATTTGCTGCTGAACTTTTTTATTCTCCCTGTGTTCCTCTGAATGCCACTCAATTTTCTGTAATTTCTCCATCTGTCTAATAATTTGCTTTGACCTAATGATTTTAAAGGTTGAATTGTTTTCAATATCTTCTTCAATATTATCTTTAGTGGAAAAATCTTGTTCACTACTTCATTGTTCTTCTTAGCATTCTGTTTCTTCTCTGTTTTTGGCACCATTTTACAGCTGTATTTAAGATTACAATAAAAAATGTTATCAAGTCACTAAATGCTCTAAAAACATGAATGCATATTCTAATATACTACAAAACACTAATTTTCCAATGAAAAGACACAATAAAACAGATAAAAATCACTAATTTTACATGAGTGCTAAATACGCTGATCACTTACAATATAACCTCAAATCAGGACTCTCTTATTCCATATAAATTTATTTAGTCAACTTCCCACTAATACTAGCCTTGCTAATTTCGCTATTTATTTTCACATTTAATTTGTCATCTTCACCAAAAATTGCACCTAGATAGTTGAAATGTTTTACTTGTTCTATTGCTTCTCTATTCAGAATGCACTTCATGTTTTCAATGCTTCTGCTTATTTTCATTGTCTTTGTCGGAGATATTTGTCTCTCAAAAATTCTAGAAATTCATATTTCTTATTCATGGATCATCCCTTCATTCAAGTCTATATTACCATAATTAAAAGCACCTGCAAGGAACACCTTTGTTCATTTAGATTATTTGCTAATAATCTAATTCTGATTTCTGTACATTTCTTTTATTACGACCTTTTATATTCCTTAAACTTGCTCTTCACACAGTATTGCTTCAAAAACACTGTCTCTTTTTCTTCCCTGTATATCCAATTTATGTAGATATATATATATATTTTTTTATCATCAACAGTTCTCTTCTTATCCTTAGAAAATCATCACAGTTTCATTTCTATTTCTGTCAGAAATCATTTTTATCCAACTGATGTATCTCACTTATTCCAACAGTTTTTGAATGAGTATGATTAAGTGGACACCCTTGTAGTTAGTGATATTGCTTCCAGTTATTATTATTATTAAAGGACCTTCATAGAGTCAGAGACACATTGTAGGAGGTACACACTGATTCATTATGTCCACATTCACAACACACTTAGGTAATACATTCCAGTCACCAACCACTCTCCATGCAATGAATGTGTTCCTCACTCCTCCACTCGCACCCTCCTTATGCAGTTTCCAGTATGACCTCTTGTTTTACCCCACTCTCCCATTTCATGAAAAATTTCTGTCAATCTGATAACAATCTCTGACTAACATATATATCTCAATCATATCCACTGTCCCTCCTCCTATTCATGAGGCTTTGCAATTTACATTCTTTCAATCTGTCTTCCTACTTCACATTCCAAAAACTGCTTATCGCCTTTGTGAATCTTTTCTGAACTCTTTCTAACATATTTTCATCACCATGAAAACCCAGTGACCAAATCTGTGCACAATAATCCATTTGAGGCCTAATCAAGACCTTATACAGTGGAAGCATAAACTCTTTATTTCTGTTCATCAAGGTCCTCTGCATCATTACAGTTATCTGATGTCATAACTTCACAACTTGTGCAATGTTGCTGCTGAATTTCAGGTCCTTGTCCACCACCACTATCTCACTGCCTCCTCTAAAGTTTCTCCAAGTGCATACTTTGCATCCCATCATTGCTTCACAAATTTCCAAACCTTACACTTTGCAACACTGAACTAATAGTTCCACTTATATGCCCATCTATGCAATCTATTCAAGTTCTCCTGTAAAGTCATAACATTTCCTTGACTCTGCATTGCCTCTCCCCAATTTTGTCTGCAAATAGCTGCATATTACCAGTTAAACCCATTTCAATATCATTAATATACACTATGCTTAGAAAAGTATTTGGACACCTAGTTGTGGTTAAAAAAAGGGTTTTAATTGCATTTTTATATAAAGTGGGATCACCTTTGGTGTGAATGAAAGCAGCTACCCTTCGGGGCATATTTTCAACCAATTTCTGATATGTAGAGACAGAAATATTCTTTCATTTCTTGAGCAAAACTAATGCTATTGCTGATGCTGATGATGGCTGCTGTGGTGTGAATTTATTGTTCACGTTCATTCCAAAGGTGGTTGATGCAGTTGAGATCTGGACTCTGAGCCAGCCAATTCAACACTTCATTGTTGTTTTTGAGGAAACCAATCTCAGATATGCAGTACAGTAGGATATGGAGCATTGTCATGCTGAAACATGCAAGGGTCATTACTGAAGTACTTCTACAGTGTTGGAAGCATGAAGTTGTCCAGGTAGCCATCAGACTTCATGGTTTTGGGCACATTAACCAATGAACCAACCCCCCACTTGACTGAAACAGACCCATACCATTACCGAGCCTGCACCAAAACTTGACATCTGGAATGATGCAGCCCTGCTGGAACTGTTCCCCAGGTAATTTCTAGATCCAAACATGACCATCAGACATTTGAAAGCATGATTTGTCATTCCACAGAACCGCTTTTCCAATCATCTGCAATACAGTAACGGTGTAAAAGACACTAGTCCAAACATTGTTTGCCATTGATGGGGGAGGGTGATTTGTGGCTTGTTTGCAGCAGCTCTGCAGACAGTTCTAGTGCTGAGACAGGTAGCTGTGTCACAGACAGAAAGACCACTGATGTGACCCCATCCCAAGTTGGAAGTCTCTCAGTTCTGCTATGCTTGGCATCTTGACCTCAAGTGCAATGCAACACAGGAAGTACATCCCACTTTTTATTACCAGATTCATGCAGATGATCCCTGAATATTTGCATGTGGTAGAATTTGAAATATGCATGACATGTAAGGTGTCCAATACTTTTGTCAACATAGTGTACAAATTGAACAACAATGACCACAATATAGGCCCTTATAGCACACCACTAGTGACTTTTCTCTTTCAGAATACTACATCCCCGCATACACCTTTCTGATATCTCTATCACTAGACTGTAATTCAATCCTAATCCTGTTTCTGTTTATTTAACAGTTTGTCATGTGACATTCTATCCAAAGCTTTTGCGAAATCTAAGTATACCACTGTACATGCATCTACAGTTTTACCAACTTACTTATACTATTACAAAGTGACTTTGTCACTTTGTAATAGTATAAGTAAGTTGGTAATAACAGAGAATACTGTTATTATCAACTCATTTCTGTATCCTACTTCTCACTAGTCCCTCTAGTACTGCTGGCCTGGTTGCCAAGTGGTTAGTGTATCTGCTCTCCAGCCAAAAGGCTGCCGGTTTGAATTCCACCGATTCCATGGATGTCTGTGAAAATACTAGTGGTGGTGGTGGGCAGTGGATGGTGTTATTGGATTGAGTGGTGGAGATGGCTGTGAGTGGGTGTTCTCCCTCAATGAGTCTTTGGAATCCCTGGAGGTGTCACATAATAATATAATATATAATAATATAATTTCACAACAACTCTGGATATACAGATTGGCCGATAATTTGTATCCACAACCTTATCACTGCTGGCCTGGTTGGCTCAGTGGTTAGCGTGTCGGCTCTCTGACCAAGAGGCTGCATGTTTGAATCCCACGAAGGGTGGGTGTTTGCAATTATCGTACTAACCATTTACCATATGTACTGTTTGTAACATATGTCCTGGTTCGGCATAATGTTTGATGGTTTTGTGTTCTAGTGCTGACATTAGAACCATAAGAATCAAATCAAAATCAAAGCCTTATCACTGCCTTTATGTAGTGGAACAATTTTATCTTCTTTCCACTCTCTTGGAACCTGTGCTGTTGTAAGAATTATTAAACAGGCATTAAATCAGTGCTACTTCCAATTCACTGAGATATTCCCTTAAGACCTGCAGTAATATGTCATCAAATCCTATTGCCTTATTGACATTGAGCTTCTTTCCTCATATACCTCCTGCTCACTCACAATTAAGCCATCCTCTCCTATGTCCTCTACACTAGTTTTTCATGATTTCACCCTGATGAGAATGAAACATCCTTATCATTTGTTCACCGAATACCTCAATGATGTCTTCTGCAGCAGTTACTTTTCTACCATTTACATTCATTTACATCTTACCATAATCATTCTTCCTTCTACTTGTGACCACCACAAGTAGAAGGAAACATATCTGAAGAACTCTAGGATTTTTCTTGGCCAATTTTCTAATATCTCCTCATACTGTAGTTTTGCTGTTATCCCCATCACCTGAGTCACTTTCCTGACCTGCCCTTTATACTCTTCATGCAATTGATGGCTACCTCAACAGTATCCTCTTCTTCCAAATTTTATGCTTAATCTCTTTATTCATTCATTCATTCATTTGACACCTACTTATTCAGTCTTTTAACCTCTGGAATACATTCGCACATCGATGCTGTTAAATATCTTTTGGTCAGTTCCCACATAGTATCTCCCTTACATTTAACACCACATTACATGCTATAGCTCCAGGCTGTCTCCTAAACTTTTTATAATCACCAGCCTTGTAATTCCACATATATATCCTTTTCTCACCGAAGTCTTCACATGGCTAGTCAACACTTCATGATCACTCTCACCAGCTTGAGGGAAGTACGAACCCCCACTCACAATCATATCTTTTGATGAAATTATCATGTCTAGAATTCTTGATCCTCATGTGCTCATGTTTATGTACTGCCTAATATAGTTGTCTTTCAAGAACTCAAATTCATTCTCCTTATTTCCAGTGCTGTCTACCAGTGGCATCGCATGCCCATTTAGGTTGGGTGTGCTGTCACGTGGCTTATGCAACCTCTGCTGCAAAATTAAATTCAGTTTGACCGTATGATTGCATTTTTATCGATGTATGAAAGTTTAAGAGTGCATAGTGCATCAACGCTCACCTTAATTGGTCCAATGCAATTAATTGTAGAATAACTTGGAATACTTTAATTTATCAATTAATATAATTTTAAATTATATTAATTAATAATATAATTTATCACGTGATGCCACTGGTAGACAGCACTGAAAATAAGGAGAATGATGGTGAAAAGCATAAATGCCAAATGAACAATAGCTATGTTTCACATGTTTATATGAGATGCACAAAAGGTTTATGCTTTGTGGTGAGATTAGATCATCATCAGCAAATACTAAAGTGAAACGTGGATAACTTGAATTTTGATATGATTTTTAAGTACAGCCATATAATATGCACAGAAATTGGAAAAAGTAATCACTTGGGAAATTATTTTTCCAGAATGAACCAATGAACTGCTGAAATAACTCTGTTTTTTTTTTACTTACTTACTTACTATACATAGGTTCCAACCTCATTCGAATATAACCATACAATCCATGAAAGCTCTGGCAGAAAATGGGACATTCAGTATATTATTATTATTATTTGTCACCTCCAGGGAGTCCAAAGACTCATCGAGGGAGGGCATCTACTCTACAACTCTGCTTCCACTACTCACAATCCACCCACTGACCGCAACTACACCAACTCATTGCTGCCGACCACCACTAGTATTTCCACAGACAATCACAAACATCCATGCCCACAGTGGGATTCGAACCTGCAGCCTCTTGACTGGAGAGCGTCAACACTGTTTTCCATTGGAAATATGGGCAAACAAAGTTACAAATTATTTATAGAAATTATAAATGTATATTAAAAACATGTTTATGTCGGTGTTATAAGCACTTCATGTTTATGACATGAAGTGTTTGACACCTCAGTTCAGTTCATACTTCACGCATAAAACAGATGAAACTCAGAAAACAAAAACTCATTAATATAATTAACGGCTATTTTAGCCTGTTTTTGTTTAGGAGTGTCCCTTATATTTAATACATTGGCTAACATAACTCAAAAGGGGTATATATATATATATATATATATATATATTTTAGGGCATTATGGGCGAGTATAGAAGGCAATTATGGCAGAATAAAAAATGTGGAAAAATTATGTACATACCTTGTTTTTGGTTTAAAGATGCCTTCTAAATCCAAGCTCTTGTTGAAAGGTTGTATGTAAATTGGGTGGGGGGGAAGAACATGGGGATGTGCTTGAGATACGGGAAATAAGTTTGGGAACCCGGGTTACTATTAATAATATATATATAAATATATATATATATATATATATATATTATTTTGTTGTGGGGGGGAGGAAAAGAAGGGGAAGGGTATCCTTATGTGGAAACTGGGGCAAGGGTTTACGGGGTGTGGACCGTTTTGGTCATCGTCTGACCATCGTCGGAACTTTGTGGGAATGACTATAGGGCTATGTCAAGGCTGCAAGATGTATCTGCCAAATTTGGGCATTTGTTGTCGCTAAATGGCTGGAGGCGTGGCTTAATTTGTAAGTTTTGGAACGTCCAACATTCGGAAATTAGGTAGGGGCGGTGGATGTTGATAGAATTTCCATCGCATTTTATGGCAATAGTTTTGGATATTCTAAGCATCGTTTCGTTTTCTTGTTTGTCAATGATTATGGCTTTGTCAATTTGGGGGATGTGTTTTTGTTCAAGGGCGTGAGCTGCAATTTCTGTCTTCACTGTATTCTGTGGTTTGTTTTTCTTTTTGATGTTGCGATGTTTTTTCGTGTTCAGATATTCTGGAATGGGAATATTGCAATCCCTGAAGTGCTCTTGTAGTCTAGTCCATAATGACCTAATTGTAGAGCCCATGTAGGTGATGTCACAGTCTTTTTGACAAGGAAATTTGTAGACTACATTGTGGTGTTCAAATAATTCTTTGTGAGTGAGAGATTTAGTAGGTTTTAGGAGAGTTGCTAATTTATAGTTTGTGATGAATACTAGCTTATAGTCCATGTTTTTGAAAATGTATTTGTAAGCCTTGTATTGTGTTTTGGATGTATGGCAATTTGATGACCATACGTGTCGGGAAGTCTGCTTTTGTTGTATTATTGTTAAGATAGGATTTTGCCGTATAGTTCGCGTAATTTATTGGATGCATGGGGTAGTTGCGATTTTTGAAAACCTGTGTTAAATACTTGAGTTCAGTGTTAAGAAAATTGTTGTTGGTGGAGAATTTGTAAGCATTGATAAATTGTGATAGGATGACTGATTTTTTAACGGATGGGTGGTATGAATTGAAATGGAGGTAGTTTCCGATGTGTGGGTTTGTGAAATATCTTCGTGGCAATTCTGTTATGGCTTCTGATTAATGTAAGATTTAAGAAATTTAAGAATTTTAAATTCTTAAATTTAAGATTTAAGAATTTCTTAAATCTTATGAATTGAAATGGAGGTAGTTTCCGACATGTGTGGGTTTGTGAAATATCTTCGTGGCAATTCTGTTATGGATTCTGATTAATGTAAGATTTAAGAAATTCTTAAATCTTAAATTTAAGAATTTAAAATTCTTAAATTTCTTAAATTCAGCGACAACAAATGCCCAAATTTGAAAAAGTGCAGAAGGAGAGAGTGTGTTTCAAATACTGAGTACTCTGAATGTCAATTCAGAGTACTCAGTATTTGAATATCAGTATATAAATAAAGCAATGGGACTGGATGGAATTTTGCCATTGTAATGAGAGTGTGGTGTCTGCAGAGAATTTGAGTGTGTTTAAAGCAGGGTATGATGAGTTTGATAAAAGGACCTCCTAGATGAGGCTTTGACTCCATAGGGTCTTGGGTAATAATAATAATAAAAGTGTCTGCAATGGTTTTGGAATATGGTCTACGCAGACAGTGTGTTTTATATCTGCCTTCCATTTTCGGATTTTATCCCATGCAAGTTTTGGACTGGTCATTTGATTAATTGATGTAGTAAATTGGATCCATGATTGTTTTTGACTCTGACATCTCACATAACGTGCTTTGGCTTGAGCATGCTTGAAAGCTATAAAGTTTGATGTGGTGGGATATCTACAAAATACATCCCATGCTCTGTGTTGGTCTTTTTTGGCTGTCTGACATTCTGGGTTATACCAAGTCTTTGGATTGAATGGAAACAGATGATGTTTTTGGGATAGAAGCTATTGCTGCCTGGGCAGTGCACTCTGTTATACTTTACTGCTTCACTGATAGATGTTTGACTGATGGTAGCAGGGGCAGCTTGTACATAGGCACTGCAGAACTGCAGCACCCCCAATTTTTCTCGATATATAAATATATTTATTAATTTATTTATATTTGCTTGTAATATTTAATTTTATCGATCAACAATCCTATACAATTCTCTTTTTTTGTATAAAAAGTCCATCTTGTAGCACTTAGGAGGGTGAAGGACGCTAGCAGTACTGTGTTTACCACAGTGTTATATTGCTATGTGCGCAAGCATATGCACTTCATAGCGCGCTATTAGCGTAATGCGGCACTGTCTGTCGCACAGTTCTGCTTGTTTATATGCAGTTTGCACCAGTAGTAGAGTGTTCGTAGTGCTTATTGTGTTTACTCCATCTCTTTAAATATTTGGACATTACAATTAAAGGATTAAATTGTAAATCTATTCCTTTATTTACAAATAACGGAATGGATTTTATTTTTAAGTAATTTTGAGTTATACTAAACTGTATAATTTTATCGATAATAAACAATATTTTTTCATTAAACAAAACAAGAAGAATATAGTTTATTTTTAAGTAATTTTGAATTATACCAAACTATAATTTTATTGATAATAAACAATATTTTTTCATGTTTAATTTTTTAAATTTTTACCATAATTTTGATATTTTATCCAAACACTTATACACTGTACTTACAGCGTGTATGTATATTTCGAAAGTTGCAGCACCCTCAACGATATCAAGCTATGAGCTGCCACTGGGTATCAGCATTAAATTTTGCAAGCTGAGAAAAAGTGTTTCAGTCATCCTGGTCCATTTTCCATATAGGTATCTGTGTCGGTGAATATGGTTCCTGTGAAGACATTTTGCAAAGAACAGGAAAGTGATCACTTCCATATACGTTCTTTTCAATGTTCCATGTGAGCAGTGGAAGAATGGAAGACGAGCAGATTGTAAGATCATTTGCAGAATATGAATGGGTAGGCATATGGAAGAAAGTATTCAGTTTATTATTTAAAAAGGAGAGGTTATTATCAAGGATTCTTTCAATGATTCGACTTCATCTATTAGTATTGGCACTACCCCACAGAGTATTATGACTATTAAAGTCACCCTGGTAATTAGTTTACGGAATTAACAACGCATATAAAGTATATTAATTAAAGGTAACTTTAATGAATAACTTCTATATTTCATCAATGTCACATTGCCATCTTCGGGAACATAAAGATATGGTATGTGCACTCAGGAACTAACACAAAGCAAATGAGGAAGAAAGCAAGAAACTAATATTGTTCCTAAAGTCCTAATGGTGCCCTCTTGCGGGCTAATTTGGTAGTCTTGGCAGTTGGGCTGAAGTTCTCATAATGAAAGTCTCCCAAATTTGGGGCAGTTTCATGCACCCAAATTTGTTGAGGTTAGGAACGTTTTTTAGAGCTGCTGAAGATTCTTTGAATAATCTTTCATATTTAAACTTGCTGCAATGGATTATTTTTGTTTTCTTCCAACGAATTTTATGGTGGGTATCTAAGGCATGGTCTGCCAGCCCAGAGTGGCTGTACTGGTGAAACCGGATGTAGTCTTGGTGTTCTGAAATCCTGATATTTGTTGTTCTGCCTGTTTGGCCAAAGTAGGACTTTTTATTATGAGAACTTCAGCCCAACTGCCAAGACTACCAATTTAGCCCGCAAGAGGGCACCATTAGGACTTTAGGAACAATATTAGTTTCTTGCTTTCTTCCTCATTTGCTTTGTGTTAGTTCCTGAGTGCACATACCATATCTTTATGTTCCCGAAGATGGCAATGTGACATTGCCGAAATATAGAAGTTATTCATTAAAGTTACCTTTAATTAATATACTTTATATGCGTTGTTAATTCCGTAAACTAATTACCAGTTAAAGTCACCCATCAAAAGTTTGGGCTCAGGCAGTTGCAAGATAAGGTTATCAAGATCAATTTCATTTAACTCATCACTTGGTGGTAAATAAATTGAACATACTGTAATAAGAAATCCCACGGAAAAGCGAATTGCTACTGCTTCCAGAGCAGTATTAAGTTGGACATGATGGAAAGGAATATGACTGCCCAATAGGATAGCTACTCCTCCATTAGCAGGACCACCTCCAGTTCTCTCCTTGTGTACAACAGTGAAATTCTTAAAGGTAGGGTCCTCATTGTGTCTTAGGTATGTTTCTTGTAGACAGAAACAGGAAAGTTTGTGTTTCTGCAACAAAATCTTGATATCATTGATATTCTGGCAAAATCCACGACAGTTCCATTGTAAAAAAATTTTCTATTATTTTGATTTTATAGACTTGTCTGGTTTTTTGGAGGTTGATGGCGTACCTTTATATTTATCAGTTGTTTTGGGGAAGTATGGACAGCCAGTGTCCATCTCTTCCTCTGGTAGAATGAATATTCAATACGCTTGATTTATTAGAGTCGGTTGGTAAGTTTAGTTTACTTTCAGTGGGTACTGATGTATCATTTTTTCAGTGGGAGTCTGGTGGTTTATCTTTAACATAATTTTTTTGACAAGTGGGTTTTCGTCGAGTGGGACCATTTTTGTAGCTGTCTCTGGAGCAAGACCATAGGTAGTGTGATTAATGCGCTCAATACAGAAACACTCGCGATCATAAGGTGCAGGTGTGGTGAAATTATTGGATGGTGGAACAGACATACAAGTTTGAGTTGCTGTTGGTACTTTCTTAATTGTTACCTTCTCAGCATAAGAGGAATCTCAGAGCAGTTGTGATAGTGGCTAGCTTTCTTTTTGCATCCTGATATGTTATGTTTTACTCTGTTTTCATTCTTTGTATTTCTTTTTCATCTTTCCATTTCTGACATGCACGAGACTAAGCCAGATGATCTCCTTGACAGTTGACACATTTAGCTTTTCGTGCACCACATCGGGCACAGGTAGTAGAACAAAAAGCACCACATCGGGCACAGGTAGTAGAACAAAAGCACCACATCGGGCACAGGTAGTAGAACCAAGACAAACAGTTTGGGCACGTCCATATCTCTGACATTTAAAACATCTCAGTGGGTTAGGGATGTACATTTTCACAGGACAGCTAAGATACCCTGTTTTTACAGATATTGGAGACTTAGGTGTATCAAAAGTAAGGATGATGTTCTTGATTGGAACCAGGTGACCATCCCTATGTATCAGGATGCGCCTCACATTTGTCACTCCTTGATCTTTAAGTTCTGAACATATCTCCTCATCAGGAACATCATCAAGAAGATCCCATTCTGATATCATTCCTCTACAGGAATTGAGTGTTTTATGAGGTGTTACTGTAATTTCTATTCCACCCATTGTTGTTGCTCTTGGAATGTTGCTGACACAATGTTTCCACAAGAATATCTCCAGAATGCAATTTCTTAACAATTTTGGGAGGTCCAGCCAGTCCTTCTAATGAATAAAGAAGGGTGACATTTTCCCTATTGGTTTTTCACCTGTAGCATGAATGATTAAAAATGTTGGTACATTTATACTAGTATCATATACATTTTGTTTCTTATTTCTATTTTCATATGCTGTATCTACGGTATCGGTACTTGGTTGGGACTTTGTTAGGGCACCTGAAATTTGCAGATGAAGTATTCATGCTCAGGGAGTTTTTGGTTCGATGCCAGAGCTCCCCCCCCCCACCACAGAGCCACGCATAGATGCCCACAAGCAATGACTGCACTCAGGAGTGGAATGGCAGGACTACTTGGATGCTACAGCAAGCCTAGGATTCCAACCATGGGGGTGAGAGACTTACTGCAACACTGTTGACTCTTGCAGGCAAGCCTACTAGCCAAATGAGCATGGCTGGGTCATCCAGGACTGCTTGTCTTGCCGAAGCAGGGGCCAAAGTAGTCCAAGACTACCAGGTTTCCCCCCCCCCCACTTCTGGATGTCGACAGGTTGCATTGCACAACAAACACAGTGGCAGGATGTTGGATCCCAGTGATGGTGGTCTGGAAAAAGAATAGTGAAAAAGCTTCAGCAGAAGTAGAGCAATGAATACGGGAAGAAAAGCAAAGGAAAAGAGCAAGAATGAAAAGGGCCAGTACCATCACTGGGAGGTCTCCTCCTCCGCGAACAGGTGCTGCACATGGAGGGGGGGGGGGAATTTTCAGGTGAGAGTCTAGCCACGAGAAAGGTGGCCAAGGAATGGAAGGAGAGTAAGATAATGCCAGGGGTGGTAGTGTAGAATGGAAGTGTCAAACTATAGACCAGTTTATATTTCATCAGTAGTTAAGGTTTTAGAGTAATTAGTGAGAGATCATGTACAGCATTACAAAAATGAGAGTAATGTTATCTTTTGAGAATCAGCATGGGTTTGTTAAGGGGAACTCCTGTTTTACCCATTGATGAGGGAAAGGCATATGTCGCCCCCCGCCCCTTTTTTTTTTTTAATACAAAGCCATTTGACAGGGTACCATTATCAATCAATCGCATCAGCTGTGTCAATGACGTTAAATCTCTCTTTCTGTAAACAGACTCTGCCAATTTGCTTATCTCTTTAGAAAGACTATTTTTTTTACACACAGTGTTAAGTAAATTTACAACAGTTCAACCTAATTGGTGACTTTTGAGTTCATTTCTTTTAGAATCCAGAAAGACTCAAAACCAAATAAATAAATATATATACAGGGTGTTCGGGATAAATTTGACAGTTTCGTAAGGAAAAAGAAAATCTTCTTTGTATCTATTAAATTTAATGAATTGACAAAAAAACATTACAGGCAGAGTTAATTACAATACTATCAACAAGATTTCCTCAAAATAACCACCATTAGCATCGATCACAGCTTCAATTCTGCTTCGGAACCTCGAACAAGCTGATGCTACAGTCTCCCTGGGAAGGGCCGCAAAAACTGTTTTAATTTTATCCATTAACTGGGCTTTTGTATTACTGGAAGTGCGATTGGTGTCTTTTTCAACTGCGCCCCATACAAAATAATCCATGGGGTTAAGGTCTGGGGAGTTTGGAGGTCAAACATTTGGACTGGTGAAGTCGTAGAAATTTTCAGACAACCATTTTTGACTTTTCCCAGAGGTGTGGCAAGGGGCCGAATCCTGCTGCCATATATACAGCCTACCATTGGCTACCCTTGTTATCCAGGGCTTGACTACAGTTAGCAACTCCACGAACAAAGCCCGAATTCCAATGCCAGGGTTCTTCAACACCTGTTCCTGCAGATTTGCGAGGAATTCTGCTGTACGAACGCAATCAGATCGTCTGCTAGGGATCTTTCTTCTTGCTACATCCTCGTAGTCACCATTGCAAGTCTCTAGTTCATGCCTGATTGTTTTTACTGTATTCAGGGAGCATTGGGCAGCAGTCGTGATATCCTTATTTTGATGGCGGGCACGAATCATCATGATACAAGTTATTCTCTTCCATGATTCAGGTGGGTTCCAGCTATCCATCCTTTCTGACATCTTGTATATGAATGAAGAAGGGTCCAAACTTTTAAATGAAGAGAAGTGTGTGTTAATACATGTAACTTACGGAAAAATATAATTAATTATAAATATGTCAAATTTATCCCGAACACCCTGTATATATTTAATGAAACTAAATAAATCTATATGCATGGCACACATAATTAAATTAATGACTACAAAATTATTTGGATCCAAGGCCTTCTAATAAAAACTATATTTTGAGATCTTCTTTATCTCTATTGGATAAATAATTCATTCTCTCTCTGATTCATACTATTATCTGTTTATTTCATGTGTATTTAATCAATCTACCAGACTGAACATTTTGTTTTTCACAAAATTCATATAAACAATAAATGTCATTGGAGTCAAGTCAATTCTTTATCAGGCCTTTTCTCAAAATATAAAGCTTAACTTCCTTGGGACTATGCAGTACTTCCTGAATTAATATATATTGTTCTATTCATACTCACTGTTTCACTGGAGTATAAATACTTTTACCTCAGGCAATTTTATTACAAGTACAAATTATAAATTCTTTACCATATAAAAAGGGTTTCCTTTTTACTTTATAAAACTGTATCAAAGTATGGCCTCTTCATTAAAGAAAGCACATTACAGTTTCAGATTTCACTAATTCCATCACTTGTTCCAATAAAATAATTAATATCACTGGCATCCTTGAGACATACGATGAAACTTTCCAATTTGCATAATGCCTTGAATTTGGTCCCATATGGACTACTGTGCACAGAATTGATCACCTGCTTTTCAAAAGGATGAGATATTGGAAGAGATCCAGAGGCAATTGCCTAAGGTAGTTTCTGGTCTCTGGAATGCTGAGTAGATGCAATTTGCAGTCTAATGGGTTAGGAGGAAGGTGGGGTGATGTGATTGAGATGTACAAGTTGGTAAGTGGTTAATATAGGATTAACATTGAAGAGGTTTTTCATAAAATGGTGGAAGATGGGGAATAACAAGTAGTCATGCCTGGAAGCTGTACAAGGAGGGTACAAAGTATAAGGGAGTACAAAGCAGGTTTTTTTTTCATAGGGAATTGTGAATGATTGGAATGCATTGCCTGAGAGTGTGGTGTCTGCAGATAATCTGAATGTATTTAAGGCATAGTATGATTATCTGTGGATGACAAATGGATCTCCTGCAATGATTCTTTCACTCCATGGGGATCTTGGGATAATGATAATAATAATCATTTGCATTTCTTTGAATGTTGAAATAGAACTTATCTTTTTTTATTTACTGTTCACTTGTTGACAGTCTCACTTTTCTAGTCTAAGGAGATTCACCTTGTTAAGATTCCCTTTTCAGAATATTGTATTAATATATTCTATTAATATATATTAATATAATGTATTAATATAGTAATATGTCAGGCAGATTGACCGAGTGGTTAGCATACCCACTCTGCAATCAACAGACTGTGAGTTTGAATCCTGGCATGGAGATCTTTATGGCTGTCATTAGGCAAGAACTGGTTGTCTTGCACCAGTGATGAAATTTTATGACCTCATTGGCCGAGTGGTTAGCGTATCCACTCTCGAGCCAAAAGGCTGTGGGTTTGAATCCTGCTGTGGGCATGGATGTTTGCGATTGTCTGTTAAAAAAAAAAAAAAAAAAAAAAAAAAAAAAAAAATACTAGTGGTGGTGGTGTTAGATGGCATTAGTGTAGATGATGCAGTTTGCTGTAGTTGGTGGAATGAGTGGTGGAGACAGAGTTGTAGAGTAGGTGCCCTCCCTATGAGTCTTTGAATTCCTTGGAGATGTAACGTAATAATAATATTCCAACTGTCAAATTTTAAAAAAACTAACTAAAACAAAATTCTATTGTCTGCATTCTCAAACTTTCATTCTCTCTTTTTGTTTTCTTATCCTATCCAGGTACTAAATGCTCTTTCTGTCAACTGTCAATCACCCATCAGCCTTCTTGGTGAGCATGCGCATGCAGCAACTACAATATGAATTACAATAAAGATCGTTGAAATTATTACAGTGATCTGATATCCTGTAAGTACAGTAAATCTTACATATTTTACATGGGCACATTTCAATTGCTGATTATACATGGTTACAAAACCAGAACTATTAAAATATTAATGTAGAGAAACAATTGTAAAAAAGAACCATAATTATAAACTGACTATTTTTAACATTATACATACCACATGATAAGCTAATATTTAAGTTACAGCACATGTGTTTAGATGTCAAGTTAGTGAATTGGATTGACTGTCTGATAGATATCAGAGGATTGTGTATAAGAGAGCAGTATCCAGGAAGCAGAAGGTTATAAGTGGAGTCCCACAGGTCTCTGCACTTGAATCTGTATTGTTTAAACTTTATATCATACATTTAACCTTTATTATTATTATTACAGGCAACTCCAGGGAGTCCTTAGTCTCATCGAGGGAGGCCCCAAATCATGTTCATCACAACTATTCGACATTCATATAGTATCTATCATACCTTGCCTTAAACTCATTCACTGTCACAGCATCCACCACAGACTCTGGCAGCCCATTCCACTCGTTCACCACTCTAAAAGTAAAGAACCCAACTCTAACACCCTTACTAACCACACTTTTGCCCATCTTCCATGGATGTCCCCTAGTCCTCCCACCACAAGGCCTGTTCTCAAAAATATCCTCTGAATTAATCCTATAGAAACCCTTCAGAAATTTGAATGTCTCAATCATATCTCCCCTTTTCTGCCCCTATTAACCAATTTCTGCAACCCATAAATCTTCAACCTATTTTCATAAGGTTCATTCCATATACCAGCTATCATCTTGGTCACTCGCCTCTGGATCCTCTCAACCTCCTCCCCATCAAGAAGAAACCTAGGTGACCAGATCTGGGCACAGTAATCAAGATGGGGTATTATCAAGGCTCGATACAGACTAAAATAACTTGCTTATCTCTGCTTGTCAAAGTATTCTTCAGCATCCAAATGATTTGATGAGCTGATTTAGCCACTTTTGTGATGTATCCCCTAAACTTCAACTCCCTATCCACCAACACTCCCAAGTCCTTGGCCTCATCAATCTGCTGGAGTACAGTTCCACCAATGTAGTAAACTGCTGCTAATCTTTTGACCCCAAAATGCATAACCTTACATTTTGCCACATTAAATTGACATCCATTCTCCTTAGTCCAGACCTCCAATCTATCCAAATCATCCTGCAAAATTTTGACATCATCTGCATTCACTATTGCCCTACCCAACTTTGCATCATCGGCAAACAAATGAACTGTTCCTCTCAGATCCTATCCTATATCATTAATGAACAAATTAAACAGCAGTGGTGCAAGAACAGATCCTTGTGGCTCACCACTAGTCACAGGCCATCTTGTGGACTCTACTCCTGAATGAACCACTCTCTGATATCTCTCTGTCAACCACCCTCCTATCCATCTCACCAACCCTATATCCATCCCCATATGCTGCATTTTACTGATTAGAATTCCATGTGGTATCCTGTCAAAGGCCTTAGCAAGGTCCAGTGGAATCACTGTAAACCCATTACCTTTATCCAGTTCAGCTGTCACTGTGTTATAATATGTGAGCAAGTTACTGAGGCATGACCTATCCTTCACAAAACCATCCTGTCCCCGAAACAGCATCCCATTTTCATCTATCCAATCTTGTATTTTCCTCTTGACTATTTTCTCCAAGACCTTGATAATGATTCCTGTTATGCTGATTGGCCGGTAATTTTCAACAGCAGCCTTGGAACCACCTTTATGCAGCAGAACTATTTTCCCCTCTTTCCACCCCCCCCCCCTTGGGACTGACCCAGACCTGAAGCTCAAATTAAACAAAATGGTCACGGGCACTGACAATTCTTTAGCCGCTTCACATACGACACGAGCTGTATACCATCCAATCCCACAGATGTATTGACATTGAGGTTCTGTAATAGACTATTTACCTCTACTTCATTCATCACAATTCCAGTATAAGCTGTTGGTTCTTCCATTCCTGCAATGTCACCACCTGGATCCGAAGCTCAAATTAAACAAAATGGTCACGGGCACTGACAATTCTTAAGGCGCTTCACGTATGACACGAGCTGTATACCATCCAATCCCACAGATGTATTGACATTGAGGTTCTGTAATAGACTATTTACCTCTACTTCATTCATCACAATTCCAGTATAGGCTGTTGCTTCTTCCATTCCTGCAATGTCACCACCTGGATGATATACTCTTGCAAAGTGCTCGCTCAGTAATTCCACTATATCGACTGATTCAGTTACCTCCCTACCCTCAGCATTTTTTAAAATCATTCTGCCATGAACATTTTTCTTTTTACTTGCAACATATTGAAAAAACTGTTTGGGATTCTCTTTAGCCTGCATGGCCAATTTTCTTTCATAATCCGCTTTTGCTTTTCTTACCACCCTTGTTACCTTCCCGGCCTCAGCTTTATGCTGTTCCTGCACCTGCTGGTCACCTTTCTCCTTAAATTCTCTCCACAGTTGTTTCTTTTTTTGCAGCTCAAGCTTAATAGTGTTATTCATCCATTTGACCCCTACTTGATTTATTATTCGGACTCTTGGTATACAGTCAACCATTGCCTCCTGCAAACACTTCTTAACCACCTCCCATGCACTATCAACAGCCAGCCCTTGCAGTTTTACATGCCATGGCACTGAGCCAAGCAAACTCCTAAGCTTGTCATACTTACCACCCTGGTAATTCCACATGTACCCTGTCTTAATTGTAAATTCCACTGCTTTAGCCACCTCCCAAGTCATGACCTTATGATCACTCTCACCAGTTGGTGGCAACATGGTCATGTTCGTTACATGACCACATTCTCATATGCAAATACTAGGTCAAGCACTCTCTGCCCCCTAGTATTTTCCACTACATGCTGTAGCAGATAGTTGTCCCTTAATAACCGCATAAAATCCAATTCCTTCCTCCCATGTGCCCTCTCCTCCAATGTTACTATAATTGAAATCACCTATAATAATTGCCCTCCTTCCAATCATTTCTTCTATTTGCCTATGCATACTATCCCCACCATCTATTCCATCAACTGGTCTATAGCAGCACCCAATTGTATGTTTTGTTCTGCTAGACTCTGTCTTACACCAAATAGCCTCAAATGTGCTCTTTTCTCTATCCTGCAGTTCAACTTCTATACTCCTTGGCTGCAACTCATCAGCTATCATCAATAACACTCCTCCCCCCCTTTTTATTTTCCCTGTCACTCCTGAACACACTATTCCCATCGCATTCAATCCCACTAGCTTTATCATCTTCTGTCAGCCATGTTTCACTAATACCAACAACCTGTGTCCTGGAAGTGCCAACCAAGGCCAAGAACTCCTTCTTGTTCCTAATACGCCTGGCATTAGTGTACATGAATTGCAGAAACCCGTTAGTCCCATCCCTACTTTGATGCCTTATACTAACTATCCCATTCTGATTTGTTGTCCTTCGTACTCGCTCGGACATATTATACTTATTCATACACTCAACTGCCTCCCTAAAGTCTGCATATCTACCCCCCCTCCTTAATAAATCTAGTTTCCCTAAGTCTGTATATCCACTTCATTCATTAACACTTTTTCAAGTCTCCGTACACAAAATCCATTCAAATATAACCCATCCATCTTTTATAAATCCTTTTGCCCATAGAACTCACTCCACACATCCACAAATTCCACACCGCTCTCCATGCATAACCCACGCATAAAGTCATTGGCAATTATGGCCCTCCTTCTAAACACTTCACTGTCATACCGCAGAAAAATACTCGCCATCCTAACTCTCTCACTCTTCTCTTTTGCTACTTCAAATAATTCACTCACATCCTCTATCATTTCCATTTTGTCTTATTTCAAATCATTTGTTCCTGCCACGACTATCATCTCTTTCTCCCTCTGTTTTTGTACTCGAATCGATTCGTTGACATCTTTTATGTTCGCACCCGGTTGGTACGATTTTGTCAAACTCTCAACTATCACACCTCTTAATAGCGAATCTCCATACAGCACTCGCTCCTTCATTTTATTTACGTTTACGAACATTCTCTTATTTTTCGTAACAGACTTTCGTAGTCGGTACGTTCAGTACACATATTTCCATATGCTTCAGTTGTCGCTTTGCTCTGTGTATTGCTCCACTCGCTGAACCGTGCGATTTCACTACTTGCATCTATCTCACCATTTTCATTATTATTTAAATCATCCATTCGTTCTGTATTTCTACCTTCATTTACACTTTCAACGACGCTCTCACACTTATCTGGTACTACCTCGCAATTCCTTATCACATCACTATTTTCTATATTCTGACTTTCTTTAACGATATCACTCTCGCCACCCGAAACACACTTTAGATCCTCATTCTCCTTACGCTTTCTGCACATATTAACTCCACTATCACCATCTAAACAGATTCCCATCGCTCTTCGCAAAGCATACATCTCACAGACAGCACATTGCATAAACTCTTTTATATTAAAACTGTTAAACAAACATGGCGACCTGGCCGCCATTTTTTTTTTAATCGGTGCCATATGGACGCTATTTTATCTTAAAAATAATAATTAAAATAACGCAGACACACAAAAATCGCACAGACACACCAAGAAACGAAAAGCAAACAATACTACATAAAATTCTAGTAAAATTGCCAATGATAACATAAAATACTACTAATCTTTTCAGGAGCTCTCGATATGCCGACGATCATATCAGTGCGACACCTATCAGCGATTTATAACCTTTATAAATGTTGATTTTCCCCAGTTCCACTTTCCAAACAGTTAAATCATCCTCTTAGGAGATTTTAATATCCACAATACCAACTGGCGTATCTCCTCCAGTTGTACAGATCTTTTAGGCAGAGATGCTGAAACATTTGCCCTCACTAACGACCTTACACAACTTGTTCGGATGCTAGTTCATCTTCTTCCCCATGCAACAACGCTTACACAGCCACTCCCATACAAGAGTAGTTTGGCATTATAACAGTGGCAAGGGAACAGTCTCTGCAACTTTGCCACATTCCCATGGTTGGACTATTGTTTCCAACCTTCCAACCTAAACATAGACACTGAACTTATCACCAAATTAATCCTCGCAGGCATGAAAACATACATTCCACACACTAATCTGAACAGCCATTCCCTAATTAAACTGTGGTTCTACAAAAGATTTTCAAGGCTGTACAAATGAAAAACCAAACATATCATAACTGGCTCAAATCAAGAACTCCAACCTTCTTTAGAGCTTATACTGAAGCCTGAATTAGATGCAAAAAAAAAAAAAAAAAAAAAAAAAAAAACAATCGAAAACTTCCAAACTTTTGCCCAACACTATTCCCACCACTACATTACCCAGTTGGCTTTATTGCGTCATCATCCACAGAAAAGCCTATCTTCTGGCTTCACACTTTGCTTGAAACGCTTGCATAACTGACAATGGTAAATATCCCCAACCATTCCAGATGCCCAACATACAATGCCCCTATATCCTTTTGCCAGGAAGAGATCAGAAAAACACTATCCAAATTAGACACAAAAAAAGTCTCTTGGCCCTGATGGTATTCTTCCAATTGTCCTGAAAGTTTGTGCACCAGCACTGACTCCTATTCTATGTCACCTGTATATACTCTCTTACTCCACTGTTATCTATCCCACAACCTGGAAATTGGCCTATATTCAACCGATTCCCAAGAAGGGTAACAAGCCAGTGCTATCCAACTACTGCCCTATCTTGCTTACCTCAGTCCTGTCTAAAGTAATGGAAAAAAGCATCAATTCCCAACTCATACACTACCTTGAAGGCACCTGCCTAATAAATGACTGCCAGTATGGATTCCATCACTGCTGATCAACAGGAGATCTGCTCGCATATGTCACCCATCTGTGGACAATGCCATGGAGAAGTTTGGTGAATTTCAAGTGGTTGCACGTGATATCGTCAAAGTTTTTGAATGGGTCTGGCACAAAGGTTTGGTCTGTTTCAGGATTTCTGTACTTGGATTGCCAGCTTTCTGTCTGGATGCACACTGTGTGTGATGGTCGATGATTCCTTATTCTCTCACCATTCAACTAATGCCAGGGTTCCACAAGGTTCTCTCCTCTCATCAACTCTCTTTCTGCTATAAATCAATAACCTACTTCAGTTGACCTCCAACCTACTACCCAGTTTTACAGATGACAGCACATTGCACTCCTACCTTTCATTTGATAAACCTTACTCTACACAACTCACCTCAACCTACAGAACATCAACCACCATCGCCCTCAATTCTAATCTCCAAGCCATCCTCCAATGGGGATCAGATAACCTCATCAGTTTCAATGCTAATAAAACCCAGTTCTGTGTCTCTTCTCATAAAAAAGAACCATATTTTCCAGTATTATTTTCAACATCATCTAAATTTCCAGACAGTTTGAGATTTCTCTTCTTGGAATTACCCTGGCATAAACACATCACAACCATTGCATCCTCAGCTTCTAAAAAAACTAGGATTTCTCTTTCATGTTACTTCACCTCTGAACAGCTGTTAACCTTATACAAATCATAAATCCACCCAGCTATTGAATACTGCTCTCACATATGGGTTGGGGCTCCCAAAAGCTCCCTTAGAATGCTTGACTCAATACAGAGGAAAGCAATTAGACTTATTAATGACCTATCTCTTGCCAACTCACACCCTCCACTTTTGCACACAGATGTTTGGTTTCTGCAATATGTATAATCTATAAACATTTCCATGGGAAATGTTCATCTGAAATAACATCAAAAATTCCCCCACTTAGTACTAAGCTCATTGGAACACATACAACTGTTGCTCAACATCCTTTCACAGTGCAACTTGAAACAAACAGACCAAGTTTCTTTTCCTCTTCCTTCATCCCTGGATCTGCTGTATTGTGGAACAGTCTTCCCCTTGTTTTGTATTCCCAAGGAATACAATATACAGTCTTTCAAATTAAATGTAAACAAGTTCTTCCTTTCTCAACCCAATACCCATATATGATACTAATGCACTATAGGTTGATCAACTAACCTCTTGTGTATGGATAAGATGATATAAACTGGGTTAAATAGGTCAGAGATTTTTGATACAGAATGTTAGCCAACATTCTATATCAAAAATCTCCAACCTATTAAAACCTAGTTTATATCATCTTATAATATATAGTGGTTGGAAAAAAACATTCATCATCTCTTGTGTATGGACTTGACATAAAAAATAAATTAAAAAAATATATATATCAATGACATTGTCAATGGGTTGCAAGGGGATATTCAACTGTTTGCTGATGTGAAGTTGGGAAGGGTTACTAGTAATAGTGCAGATATGGTATCCTTTCAGGAGGATTTGAATAAGCTGAAAACAGATAAGTCAATGAATGGGTATCAATTTAATTCAGCTGAATGTAAAGTTCTAATGTTTGGGAAGTTTGAGATACATTGATTGATGGGAGACTGCATACTCTGTTGGAGGAACTTTGCCACAGGAATTGGCAGAGACAAGGGAAGGGATCTTGGGGTGATGATTGATAGAAACCTGAAATTCAGGGAACATATTGCAAAAGTATAAAAATAACCCAGAGGATTGCTACAGTACTGAGAAAGGTGATGACCAGAAGAAATAGAAAAGTTATTATTCCACTGTATAAAGCCCTGATTTGACCACACCTGGACTATTGTGCTCAGTCTGATTCCCAGGATTTGAAGGAAATAAATTAATCCAGATAACAAAAATGATATCAGGACTGTACAGTGTTAATTATGAGGAGAGACTAAGGGGATGTAAACTGCAAAGTTTGGTAGATAGAAGGAAAGATGATTGAGAAATTTAAACTATTGATAGATAGTTACATGGTCGACCCGGGGAGTTCTATTGTTTGGTGGGACGGGGGAAGGAGTGAGGACAAGGGGCCATTCCTGTAATTTGCAAAAGGAAGTTGTGAGTAAGAGGGAGAAGAGTGGGGTCTTTGCATGGAGGGTGGTTGAACTGTGGAATGCATGAACGTATGCTAGTGGAGCTGTGTGAGAAGGGAGTGCACTTTGTGGTGAATTTCATGTTTGAGAGAAAAATGAAATTATGACTTTATGGCTTTGGAGTGAGTGTACTGGAGAAAGTGTTACTGGATGGAAGTATAGTGTGTGGAAGCACAGATGTGATGTGTGCAAGAGATCAGAAGAAAAAGATGAAGGGAAAAATCAGGTGAGTGGTATTGAATAGACAGAAGTACTTCGCAGTGGAAACAGTAGTAGTGTGAAAGATGAAGAGAGAACAGGAATGCAAAAGAAACAGGGGGAGCTTGGGTGGATAGGGAGAATGGATGTTGAAAGTGGCAGTGAATGTGTGTATGAAGATGGAGTATATTAAAATGTGGGTAGGTAAGTTGAGACTGAGTAGATATATGTGGTGAGTGGTGATAAAGGTGATTGGGCAAGTGTGGTGGGGAAATCACAACCAGCACATGGCTTGGATAGGACTGGCTATAGACCTAAAAATGAACTGCCGTGTTTGTTTACAAGTGCCAGAAATATCAGAAATAAGGGGGATGAAATTTCAGTGATTGAGTTTATTTACCCACAAATCATTGAAATAAGTGAAACATGGTTGAATGAAGATCCTCACAGGAACAGAAATGGAAGCATACAGTGTTTTTCAGGAGGATGGAAGGGGGCAAAAAGGAAGGAGGAATACTGCTGATGATAGCAGGGGATTTGAGTCCATATAAGGTAGACATGAAAGAGGGAAATAGTTGCAATGGTTATGAGGCAGCGTGGTGTAACGTGGAGGTTGAGAGGAAGACAATAGTTGGATGTTGCTATAGGCATGGGAATGTGGAGAGTGGTGATGAAGAAATGTATAATCAACTTGGATCAGTGAACAAAGGAAGGGTAATTATTATTGGTGATTTTAATTATGGTGGTATAGATAAGAATGTAGAGATAGGATTTTGGGAATAAGGAAAATAAATTTCTTGAGTTCTTGAGAGATAACTATCTCAGGAAGCACATGAAGGAGGGCATGCGAGGATCGAGAGTTCTAGATCTGATCATTTCATCAGAGGATGAAATTGTGAAAGGAGTTTCACACTTTCCTGCAGTTTATGAAAGTAATCATGAAGTAATCACCTGTGTTGTGGCTAGTCATATGCAGACTTGTGAGAAAAGGATATATGTGGAATTATAAGGCTGGTGATTATGACAAACTTAGGAGACAGCTTGGAGCTATAATATGGAATGAGGAGTTGAGCGGTAAGGAAATAAATGCTGCATGGGAACTGACAAAGAAATACATAGCAGCATGAAAGTGGGAATGTATTCCGAAAGCCAAAAGTCTGAATAAGGTAGGTGTAAAATGAATGAATGTGGAGCTTAAGCATGAAATCTGGAAAAAGAAAGGACTATCTTAGAGGAAGTATAAGATGTATAATAGTAATAGTCAGTCACATGAAGAGTATAAAGAACCAGCCAGGAGAGCAACTTAATAAGGAAAAGAAAAGTTGCAGTATGAGAAGAAATTCATTAATCAGGCAAAGAAAAACCCCAGTGAGTTTTTTTAGATATGTGGCAAGTAGAAGGAAGAATGATCATAGTAAATTGATGTTAATGAATGAAAATGGTAGAATGGTAACGGAAGCAGAAGACATTGTTGAGGCATTCAGTGATCAATTTATAAGTGTTTTCATCCTGATCAGGGTGGTATCAGGAGGAACTTAAGTGTAGAGGGCATAGAAGAGGAAGGCTTCATTGTGAGTGAGGAGGATGTATATGAGGAAATAAACTTGATGTCAATAAGACAATAGGATTTCATGATATATCACCACGTATCTTAAGCAAATGTTCCAATGAATTGGCATTAGCATTGGCATGCCTGTTTAATTAAAGTCTTGCACCAGCACAAGTTCGAATGAAGTGGAAGGAAAGTAAAATTGTTCCACTGCATAAAGGTGGTGATAAGGTTGTAGCTTCAAATTATAGGCCAGTCTGTATATCTGGAGTTGTGATGAAGGTACTAGAGAGATCGGTGAGAGGTATGATACAGAAATGGGTTGATAACAATAGTATTCTCTGTGGTTATTAGCATGGGTTTAAGGGGAGATCATGTTTTACTAACTTACTTGTGTACTATAACAAGATGACAAATACCTTGGTCAGGGGATATGCATATACAGTGGTGTACTTGGATTTTTCAAATCTTTTGATAGGCTACCACATAACAAATAAATTGAAACAGCTGGAATTGGATATCATACTTCTGAGTTGGATCAGTGACCTGCTGTCAGATAGGTATCAGAAAGTTGTATATGGGGGTGCAGTATCCCAAAAGAGAAAGGTCACTAGTGGTGTACTGCAGGGATGTTTTGGGGCCATTGTTGTTTGTATGTTAATGATATATGTATATGTTAAGGATGGATTTAACTAGTAATATGTAGCTGTTTGCAGCTGATGCAAAACTGGGGAGAACATTGCAGAGTCTAGTGGATGTTATGGCCTTACAAGAGGACTTGAATAGATTGCATGAATGGGCAAGTAAGTGAAATTTACAGTTCAATGTTGCAAAGTGTAAGGTTTTTAGATTTGGTAAGCAACAATGGAATACAAAGTATACACTTAATGGGGAAACTTGAAAGGAAGTAGAGTAGATAGAGAGAGAGAGAGAGAGATCTAGGAGTGATGGTGGACAAGGACCTGAAATTCAGGGGCCACATTGTGCAAGTTGTGAAGGCATCACATCAGATAAAGGCAATGATGCAGAGGACCCTGACATGCAGAAATAGAGAGGTTATGATGCCATTGTATAAGGCCTCATATGGATTATTGTGCACAGATTTGGTCGCCAGGTTTTCGTGGTGATGAGAATATGCTGGGAAGGGTTCAGAGAAGATTCACAAAGGTGGTCAGTGGGCTTTGGAATGTGGAGTATGAGGACAGATTGAGTGAATGTAAGTTGCAGATTCTCGTGAAAAGGAGGAAGGGGGGGGATAATTAAGACATATAAGCTAGTCAGGGATTGTTATCAGGCTGACATGGAGGAGATTTTTCATAGAACAGGAGAGATCATCACTGGAAACTGTATAAGGAGTAGGTTCTTTGCATGGAGAGTGGTTGGTGAGTGGATGCATTGCCTGAGTGTGTTGTGAATGTTGACACATTGAATTAGTTTAAAGCACAGTTGGATGATCATTGTGTGCAGTGGTGTGTGCCTCCCATGATGAGTCTCTGCCTCCATGGTTGTCAGATGTTAATAATAGTAACTTCCTGATAGAGTGGTGAGAGCATGAATAGTGAATGAATTCAAGGAGTGGTGTGATAGACTTTGTCATTTAGGTTGGGCCTCCCACAATGAGTCTTCTGACTCGTAGATGTCCTGAATGATGATGATAATAACAACAATAGTTTGCAAGACAGTAATACTAGGCCATATACTGCATGAAATTTCCAAGTTTTGTTAGGCAATCATGTTATAATTATAACCAGAATATAATCTAGACTTAGCTTCAATCTAAAAAGATTGAAGTTGGACTAGTTCTTGATCATGCATTTTTCAAAAATGCTTCTAATATACATGTTCAACAATTGAAGCAATGTATCCCCTCTTAAATATGTGTCTAAAATTTAATTTACTTAAGCATTTGCCAGTGATCAGTCTTCTTCTTGTCATTTAAGTTAAACAAACCTGAGCTCAATTAGTACTTTGTGATGATAGTGGTAGGGGAGTTGGGATTAATCCCTGGGTGGCAAAACAATTTATTGGATTTGAGGAGACAGTTGATCTTGGGTTGTAGTTATTAGTTAGAAATTAGAAGTTTAGGGGACATATTGTGAAGATGAAGGCAACCTAGATAATTTCTGCAATACTTAAAATGACACTGACCAGCAGAGATAGAGTGATGATTATAAGGTATAAAAGCCCTGATCAGTCCACATCTGGATTACTCTGCTCATATATGATCACCAAGATTGAAGGAGATGAAGTAAACTGGGACAGGGTACCGAGGTGGGTAAGAAAAATATCAGGGCTAATGGTTATGAAGATAGACTGAAGGCATTCAAACGAGAGTTTGGTGGATAGTAGTCAAAGGAGTGACACGTTTGAAACATTTAAGCAGTTGAGAGATATTTATAGGATTAACAATGGAAATATTTTTCATAGAACTTGGGTAAAGGAAACAAAGATGAGGAGCTGTCCCTGGAAGTTACAAAAGGAGAGTATGAGGCTGAGAAGTCGCATTTTTCATGGATAAATGAATAATGGAATGCATTGAGGGGTGATGAATGTGCAGATAGTGTTTAAGGAATGCTATGATAGACTTGTTGTCTAAGATGCACCTCACATGAGTCTTTGAATCAGTGGAGGTCCTGATTAATAATAATTATAGTTTTATTAAAAACATCATTATTTCATGATATACACACACGTGGGACATAACTATATTATCACAGTCTGATATTATTATTGATATACAGTATGTGATATACAGTGGAGTTGACAGAGACCAAAGAGCACAAGCAGGAGTCATGATTTGGATTCATAACTCCCTTTCAAAACAGTTAAAACATTATAAATTATGGAATGAAAGAATAATAGAAGCTAGAATAAAAATAGATAGAAGCTATTTAACAATAATTGGCTTATATGCCCCAGAAGAGGGAAGAGAACAGGATGATATTGATTTTTATAATCAGCTACAAAACATATATAATAAAATAAATAAAAATGATTACATAATTTTAGCAGGAGCCTTAAATGCAAGAATTGGAAACACGAAAATTAATAATAATATAGGAATACATGGAGAACATACTCTAAACAGGAATGGTAAAAAATTGATTGACTGTGTAGTTTATAATCACATAAAAATAATGAATTCCTTCTATAAACATAAAGACATACATAAATATACTTGGGCAGCAAGAGGATGGAAATCAATATTAGATTACTTTATATTAAATGAAAAGACATCAAAATTTTTACTACATGTTAGAGTTCACAGAGGATATGAAATAAGCAGTGACCACTTCCTTGTTAAAATAAAATTAAGATTACCACCTAAATGGCTACAAGTAACAAGAACAGAAAGAAAATTTGAAACATTTGTTTATAAAACTAGACTGCTGAATGACACAAATGTACAATGGCTATATGAACAAAGAATTAACCAATATCTAGATAAAATAAAACAAAATGAAGAAATAGAAATAGAATGGCTTAATATAAAAACAATATTAAATGCAGCAGCAAATGAAAGCTTAGGAAAGACCAAAAAATTCAATAAAAGGAAAAAAACTGAAGATCTGGGATGATACAATGAAAGAAATAATCAAAAAGAAAACAGAAGCCTATCACAAATGGTTAAGCAGTAAAAGATTAGAAGATGAAATAGAATATAAAAGAATAAGAGCCATAGCTAAAAGAGAAGTCAGAAAAAGACATAGAGAATCATGAAACAAATTTGTTTCTAATTTAGAACATGATTTATATAAAATAAGACCCAATGTATATAAAATTTTGAAACACTTAAATGCAGATACCAAAAAAAACATAAAATTAAACACCGAATTGAAATTAGAAGAATTTCTAAATTACTACACAGAATTGTGGACAGACAAATATTTTAAAAAAGACAACTGGCAAACAATTAACGAAAATGAAAAGGAAATAACTAAAGAATTAGAAATCAGCCTGAAAGAAACAAGAAACGGAAAATCACCTGGAGAAGATAAACTAGGTTCAGAACTATATAAATATGCAGGAACTAGATTCAAAGAAAGACTCTTATTATTTTTAAATTCCTGTTACAAAATATATAGCAGAATCTTAAATAACAAACTAATAAGATATTCTGAAAACTTTGTTAGAAGTACAGAATGGATTTAGAAAAGGACGATCATGTATAGACCCGGCCTTTTGCCTAAAATTAATAATAGAGAAAAGAAGAGAATACAATTTAGAAACATATATTGTATTTATTGACTTTGAAAAAGCATTTGACAAAGAAACATATTATTTAACATATTAAAAGAAAGACAAATACCAAATAATATCCTAAAAGCTATCACAAGTATATATGAAAATAATCAAATACAAATAAGATTAAATCATGAGCTATCATATACGAGAGAGATAAACCAAGGGGTCCGACAGGGATGTCTCCTCTCAGCAACTTATTTTAATATCTACTTAAATGAAATAATAATAAAATGGAATAAAAATTTACATCTAGGAATTAAACTTTTTCCTACAGTAAACTTAAACAATCTCCTCTGTGCTGACGACCAAATAATAATTATAAATTCTGAAGATAAACTACAGAAAGCTATTTTAGATCTAAATGAGATATCCAAAGATTATGGTATGATAATATCAACAGAAAAATCAAAAACTATGGCCTTTAAAGGACAAGATCCAGCAAGAACTAAAATAGTAATAGATAACAAGATCTTAGAACAGGTGAATTCATTTAACTACCTAGGATGTACGATCACATAAAAACGAAAAAGATATAAACATAAAAATTGCAAAATATTTAAAAATAACAGGTGTAATTAACTCTATATTTAAACCAAACCTAGTTCAAAAACAAACCAGACTAAAAGTATACAATACATTAGCCCTACCAGTCTTAATGTATGGAAGTGAAATCTGGTCAATAAAACAAAAAGATTAACACCAGCAGAAATGAAGTTTGTGAGAAAAACTGCAAATTTGATCACAAAAGAAATGAAGAAATTATGAAAGAATTAAATGAAGAACCAATAATAGAAAAAATTAAAAAATATAAACATAAATGGATGGAACACATTCAAAGAATGAAAACAAAAAGATTACCAAAACAAGCCTTAAAGTACAAGCCATTAGGAAAAAGAAACCAGGACGTCCTCTTAAACGATTCAGCGATGACTTCTAAGGCCAGAACAGGCCTAAATCCTTGATATGCATGATGATGATATTATTATTATTATTACACCCTCCATGGAGTTGGCAGACTCATTGTGGGAGGTTTATTCAAGTGACAATATATTTATCAGATAGAATCTTAAAATCCTTTACACTCCTTGCATTAACAACCCATTCTGGTAATGCTTTTCATTCACTGACAGTTCTCCATGTAAAAAATCTACTCCTCACACATCCCCTCTTCACCACACTTTTACATAACTTCCAGGGATGACCTCTGGTTCTTCCCCTCTTACCTTCTACTCTTTTTATAATCCTCCTCTGGATTAATCTGATAAAATCCTCTCACTGTCATATCACCTCTTTTCCTCCTATATCCACCAAACTCTGCAATCTACATTTCTTCAACCTCTCTTCATAGCCATCACTTCAAAGTTCTGACATTGTCTTATTCACTCATCTCTGGACCCTCTCCAATGTCTTCACATCACATTGAAAACCAGGTGACCAGATCTGAACACAGTGGCACAGCCACTTTCTTATCCTTACAGGTTAGAGTACTTATCATGGCAGCACTATGATGTGTAGCCCTTGCAACATTGGCAATATGCCCTCTAAACTTAAGTCTACCGTCAACCTCCTAAATCTCTAATCTCATTCACTTCCTGTAGTATGGCACCATTCATATAGTACTCAGAATTATATTTCTGCACTCCAAAATGCAACACCTTGCACTTATTGATATTAAACTACAATCCCACTCCTTTGTCTAAGTAAAAAGTCTATTCAAATCTTCCTGAAGAAAATTAACATCAAGAGTGCTACTTATAATTCTTCCCAACTTTGCATCATCAGCAAACAACTGAAGATCCACAGTCAGTTGACATATATCATTTATAAACAAGTTAAACAGCAGGGGCCCAAGAACAGAACCCTGGGGGGAAATGCCACTGGTCACCCTCCTTTTTTGAGATACTGCTCCATCATACACAACCTGCCCTGCTAGCATTGTTCAGAGAGCCAATCTCTGATCCATCTAACCAATATACTATCTGTTCCCATCCCTGTAGCTTGTACACCAACTTTTATTTTAGCAAAGTCCAAGAATATCATAAAATGCAAGTAAATTATTAAAACAGGACCTACTCTTTACAGATCCATGCTGATCATCATGAGGAATGCTATGTCCATAGAACTATGGTTGTGGAGTGGTACTATTTTGCCTTCCTTCCACTCCTTAAGAACCCTACCTGCTGCACTTTCTTTAAATCACCAGGTCAAGGGTATAGCCAACTGTGGTGCACATTCCTTAAGCATATGTGGTGATGTCATCCATTCCCACAGCCTTGTTAACATCCAACCCAACCAACATGTGATACACCTCTGATTCTTTTGCTTCCAATTCTCCTAATACTTGACTCTCTTCTATATATTGCGCTGCATAATTTACACCAGTATGATATATGCTGATGAAGTGCTCATTCAATTCCACTATATCCTTTGCAGCTGTTAATCTACTGCTATGGCTATCTACCAACCAGGGGCGAATGCTGGTCTTGAAATTCACGCTTGCTCTTGTTATCATTCAGGGAGTGAGGTGTGATTGAAGTCTTATTAGCAGAATAACGAATTACTGACCATTTAAAACTATATATTTAGAAATTTATGTACATTTAATCATACAAATACAACATTTATTTTATAAATGATATTCTATCTTTTTTAATTTAGCTGACCTACTTGAATACAAATTCTACCCTACAGTTCTTTATGAACTGGTCAATAACAATAACATCGTAATAAAAAGTTGGTTTTTATTACGAAAATTAAGTTTTTAACTTAATTTTCCCAAGCAACATTTTCTCGGTAGATCAAAGAGCTAACGACGACAGTCTTTCTTGTCCTTGGGTTGACCTGCAGTGTGTATTAATGTGCCTTGGTGCCGAAAATGAGCCTTCTGCGGAGGATGTCGTGGCAGGAATATTTACTACCAATTTTATGAGTTTGAAAACTTCAGGTATACCCAAGTACACTTTATTGGTTTGCATGAAATTCATTGTCTGAAATGCGTCTGTCTTTGAATTCAGATGATGCGTACAATACATTTAGTTCAGCCTTTAAGCAAACTATATCGAATAATGATCCATAGGCTTTTTTGCAGATATGTTACATCACTATCAGGGAATTTATTTCTGTAGTTTTCAAAAAAATCACAATTAAGGAGAGAAAAGAACTGAAAATTTGCAATAGATTTGAAGCACTCTCGAATTTGTAACATGATGTTGTCCAGGATTTCATTGAAAAAGATGCTTAAATCTTAACTCTTCTGAGTCATCGTACATATGACGTCTCTTATGACTTGGTTTCCTTTCACAAACATCAATATCACGTGTAACATTGTCATAAATACTCATGAAACTTTCTTCTCTCAGTCTGAATATTTAAAGAGAATTCAATTATTTTGGCACAAAACCTTATATCTAGAGATTTGGTTTGCAAAATTTTAAAGACAACATCAGAAAATGAGAAAATCTTTGAAAATTCTACCAGTAGAAATCGAGTGTTAAACTTATGTAAGAAAGTTAAAAAGCCTTGTGCTTTAAACTGTGTCACTGTCCCACTCATCTGGAGCATCCAAAATGTGTTGAAAGAATGCCTCTATCATACCTTTCTCTTTTGCAGTGTTCACAATACGTGAAGTTCCATCTCGTTGGCGCAGCAGTGGGCAATTTCCTTTCAAGAGTTCTTAAAAGCAGCTGTCCTCTTTGAAGACTTTGAGAAGAAAGCAGTAAGACTCAACATAGTTTAAAAGAACACTGTACACTCCTTGATTAATAACGGATTAACTCATGTAAAAAGATTATTTAACAGTATAATTTTTGCCTGTGTGTCACAGGCAAAAACAGTTTACGTGAGTTTTTCCGTTATTAATTTTGTATTTATATGTCTGCTCACGGTTTGCCATTATTAAAACTTAAAAACACTCTTTGATGTTGGAAGCAGATTGATGTAGTGTTAAATTCAGCAAATGGCTGTAACAATGCATGAAAGTGGCACGCGGATACTGTTCTTGGATCCGTTTGTTTAAACCACTCACTTGACCGTCTAAGATAGCAGCACCATATGTCTGCTCCATGAGTTTTTTCTGACACTTGTACTCCTGCAGATCTACACTTATGTGCTCCTGCAGCACTTTTCAAACACGTTCGAAAAGTGCTGCAATCGAACGATCTTCGCTCACATCAGTGAAACCCAGAAATCTTTCGTGAACTTCATTGTTGCCTTCAGTGTAACGAAGAACAGTCGAAAGCTGAGACTTGTTTATGATGTCAGAAGTTTCATCCATAATTAGCGCCACAAAGTCCGTTTGCTCGATCTCTTTCTTTATTACCTCCATAACCACTGAGGTAATTGCAGCAATCAAATCGTTCTGAATAGCTGAAGATGTACCTATAAAAATAGAAGACTCCTTCAGATGAGTTGCCAAAAGAGGATCATACTGACATTAAATCAAGAAGTTGTAAATAATTTCCTCTGTTTGCAGATGTCAGAGACTCGTCATGACCACGAAATGGTCGCTCTCGCTTTGATAAGTAATGGACAACATCTATTAAGCATTTCAGAATTTTGCGATTTTTTTTTCACCTTTTCATTATGCAGTACATCACTGACACATTTCTGTTTATCAATCTGGTGATCAATTCTTGTTCTTCCGAAGCTGTTAAATTGAAGAAAACATTTAATAAGGTTAGCAGATTTTTCGTGCCTGGTAATAGACAATGTCAGAGTGTTTAAGTTGCTAAAACCACTTTTTCCCCACACCTCGTTATCACCAGAAAACAGAAGACAAGGCCAACAAAACAGTTTATTCAATTTCTTCGATCCCGCTAACCAGTGGGTATTCTTGTACTGACCCTCACTGAACAAGTGAACATATTCTCTGTTTTTTTCCTTGTGATGAGTTTTTAAATCTGGCAGTGATGGGCATGGCCTGCCGTTCTTTACAATATCACTTTTCTCCTGAACACTCTTCCGGGAAAAGGGATTGCTTAATAAACTGTCAATAACACACACTTCTAATGACTGTCTGGTATCCATCTTAGCTCCTCAAAATTAACAGAAAACTAATAAATGCTGCAGTTCACTTAAACATCACGCACACTTGTAAAGGCTGGCTGAAGCTCACTGGCTAGAGCTACTTTGACTGCGTATGGCCTGTGTTTAAGCAACAGGGTGAGACAATGTGGAGGGAGCAGAAATGGCTATGCACGCTCATGAAATCGCAGTGCTGCACCGAGGACCTGGAAGCTCCCAAAACCAAGCAAGCCAAGGTAGCTTGACTAGACAAGCAAGCATCAGCCTTCGATACACAACAAAAACCTCAATTATTGCTGCGCAAGCTTAAGACGTCTTCTGTCTACAAAAATAAAAGCCTAAATGGAATGCTTATAAATGCATGCATTTATTAAAATAAGTATTACTTCTTTCTCGAGTAATGAGCTTGCATAGCAAGCGTGGAGAATTTGCCCCTGCTACTAGCATCAAGCTGCGATAATTATTCTTCCTCTTGCTTGCCATATAGCAGAGAAATTCCCTTAAGTTACCCATGTCCTGACCAACCAATCTCCTCTTACTTCATCTTTCTAGGCTTCACGTTATACTCTTCATGGATTCGATATTCACTTTTCACCCATTTCGCTCCTACTCTATTCACTCCCTTAACCCTTGATATGCAGTCATACATAGATTTTTCAGATACTGCCTTTTGAGTTTCCATGCATTGTCAACATCTTTTTGCTCAGCTCATCTTCCCAATGTACTGATGCTAATTGACTACGGGGCTTCGTATAATCACCTGCTTTATACTTCCACATGTATCCATTTTTGGCAGTAACCTTTTCTTGTTTCATCACTTCCCAAACAAGTACCTCATAATCTCTCACCGACTGGCAGCAGTGTCAACACTTCATTAACAAGTACATCTTGTGAAGTTATCACCAAATCCTAAACATTGAAGCCTCTAATTGCTTCAATCACATGCCACTTAAGGTACGTATCTTTCAGAAATTCTGCAAACTCGTTCTCCTTGTTCCCATACACTATCTCCTCCTTCCATTCTATATTCCTATAATTAAAGGAATATTTAGGAAAGTAATTAAAGGAAACTAGATTCCAAAATTGGGTTGACAACAGTGGTATTATCTTTGATGGACAGCATGGATTTTCTAAAGGGGAGGTCATGTTTTAGTAATTATTAGTAATTACTTACCTATTACAATAAGGTGACAGCTTCCTTGGACAGAGGAGAGGGATACACAGTACTATACTTAGATATTGCAAAGGCTTTTGATAGATTACCGTATAATAAGTTGATAGTCGAACTAGAGCGGATGGGGTTGGATATTAGGTTAGCACATTGGATCGGAGATTAGCTCTCTGATAGGTATCAGCAAGTTGTGTATGGGGGAGCAATATCCTGGAATAGGAAAGTCATTAGTAGTGTACCTTAGGGGTCTGTTTTAGGGCCATTGCTGCATAACTTTTATGTTAATGATATTGGCAAAGATTTAGATGGGGATGTTCAGTTGTTTGTAGATAATGCAAAATTGGGACGAACTATGCAGAGTAAAGATGTTGTGGCCTTACCAGACTTGAATAAATTGAATGAATGGGAATGCAAGTTCAGTGTTGCAAAATGTAATGTAATGTTTTAAAGATTGGGAGAGATAGGATGTAGAATTGAAACTTGGTGGGGATATGAGGGTTGTTTGAAAAGTTTGGTAAAAAAAAATAAAACATTTTTTGGAAAAATCGCCTTTATTTCTCAACATAGTCTCCATCGAGGTCTACACATTTGGTCCATCTAGTTTCCAAATTTTTCATCTCATCTGAAAAGTAGGATTTGTCAAATTGTGCAAAATAGTCATCGACAGCTTTGATGACATCCTCGTTCGAAGAAAAGTTTTTCCCACCAAGCCAAATTTTTAAGTTTGGGAACAAGAAGAAGTCACTCGGGGCCAAGTCTGGTGAATACGGTGGATGTGGAACCAATTCGAACCTCAATTCATGCAATTTTGCCATTGTGAATATCGATGTGTGAGACTGTGCATTGTCTTGATGAAAGAGCACTTTTTTGTGTGTCAATCTTGGCTGTTTTTTCTTCAGTTCTTCTTTTAAACATTCCAACAATGACACATAATAGACACTTGTTATTGTCTTACCCTTTTCCAAATAGTCTTTTGGAAAATATCTGATAATTCCTTGGGAATCCCAAAAAAACAGTGGCCATCACCTTCCCAGCTGACAAAACGGTCTTCACTTTTTTCAGTGCTCTTTCACTGGGCATTGTCCACTGTTTTGACTGCTGCTTGGACTCAGGTGTGTAGTGATGGATCCAAGTTTCATCTACAGTCATGAATCTACTCAAAAAATCTTGAAAATTGCGATTAAACATCGCCAAACATTGCGTTGAAATGTCTTTTTGCATACGTTTTTGATTAACAGTCAACAATCGTGTCTCCCATTGCACACACAGCTTTTTCATGTGTGGTTTTTCGTGCAGGATATTATACACCCGTGCATACAATCTCAGTAGTCTCATGCACTTTCACTTGGCAGTCTTTCATAACGATGCCATGGATTTTGTCAATAATTTCCTTCTAGTGACCTCAGTCAGGCATGCTTCATATTTGATGGACTTACAACCTGTTTAAACTCATTTATCTAAAAATAAATAGGCTTTAATACTGGTGCAGAGGCCCCATTAACTGCAACTAACTTGGCTTTGATCTGTGCGGCCGTCCACTTCTTCAAATAAAAGTGTTTCATCACTGCATGAAACTCGTTTTTCTGCATTTTTATGAAAAATGTGAACACGGTCATTTTAAATGTTTGCCAAATGAGAACTGTGCATCACACTTGGCTGAAATTTTGTCAGGGGTCATGAAAAAAATGATACATGCAGACACTGGTATGAATGAACAAAATGTGTAGCATGTATTGGAAATTTACGAAACTTTTCAAACAATCCTCGTTTTGTTGGAGGTGGAGAAAATAAGACATTTTGCGGTGACAGTGGATAAGGATCTGAAATTTAGAGGACACATTGTGAAAATTGTGAGGACATCACAAAGAATTCTGGAAATGATGCAGAGGACACTGACTTGTAGCAGTAAAGAGATTCTTGTTCCATTGTATAAGGCTCTGATTAGGCCACACATGGACTTCTGTGCATAGATTTGGTCACTTGATTTTCAAAAGGACAAAGAGATGTTGGAAAGGGTGCAGAGACAACTTATTAGGGTAGTTTCTGATCTCTGGAATGTCGAATATGAGGAAAGATTGAGAAGATGCAATTTACAGAGTCTAGTGGATAGGAGGAAGAGGGGGTGACATGATAGAGACCTACAAGTTAGTAAGGGGTTGTTATAAGATCAGTGTTGGAGATTCTTTGATGGAGATACAATGGAACAAGAGATTCTTGTTCCATTGTATAAGGCTCTGATTAGGCCACACATGGACTTCTGTGCATAGATTTGGTCACTTGATTTTCAAAAGGACAAAGAGATGTTGGAAAGGGTGCAGAGACAACTTATTAGGGTAGTTTCTGATCTCTGGAATGTCGAATATGAGGAAAGATTGAGAAGATGCAATTTACAGAGTCTAGTGGATAGGAGGAAGAGGGGGTGACATGATAGAGACCTACAAGTTAGTAAGGGGTTGTTATAAGATCAGTGTTGGAGAGGTTTTACAGAGAATGGTGGGAGAACCAGAGTTCATTCCTGGAAGCTGTATAAGGAGGGTGTGAGCAGGGGAGTGAGAAGCAGATTTTTTGCATGCAGAGTTGTGAATAATTGGAATGACTTGCCTGAGAGTGTGGTGTCTGCAGAGAATTTGAGTGTGTTTAAGGTGTGATATGATGAGCTGTGTGTATGACAAAAGGACCTCCTAGATGACTCTTTGACTCCATGGGGTCTTGGGATGATAATAATAATAATAAAAAGTCTCCCATCAGGATCACCTTCTTTTTACATGCCCAACTAATTTGCCTAAACATTTCACAATCAATAATCTCTGCATTCCCTGGCCTATAACAGCATCTTATCAGATATACTAACCTGTCTAATTAAACTTTGCACCACACAGATTCAAAATTTGAATGCTCTATCAACTTCCACACTCTGCTGACACAATTCCTCTGCAATCATTAATAGCATTCCCTCTCCTGTTTTCACATTTTTATCCTTCTGGAAAATTGTATATCCTTCTAATTCTTATTCCTGACATCACATACTCCTCAGACAACCAAGTTTCACTTATTCCAATTATCTTTGGGCCTGCTGCCTCAATCAATGCAGCAAACCCAGATCTCTTGTTTTGAATATATTTAGTGTTTGATAACTGATTTTCGGTCATTAACCCCCCCCCCCACACACACAAAAAATTAGTCTATTTTTCTGGGGGGAGAGGGGTGGGAGGTAAGAGATGATTTGAAAATCATCTCTTACCTATTTTTTTGATCTTCAGAAGCACTTCTTACTGCATCATATCCTATATCTTGGTACTCCTCAGAGTCCTTATCTGGACTTTTTGTTCAAAACCAGGCATTACTTTTCATCTCACCTTTGTTTTCATCCCGCCTTTGTTTTTACTGGTGTTGTATTGCCCAGGCCACCTCTCAAGAAAGGTCTGAAGAATTTGTAGAAATCTGTTAATGTTAATAATAATACCAATAATATAAAACTTAGAAAAAAATAATATGCAGTAGTTTGTAAAAGATCTCTTTTTTCATATAAATAATCCATAGACATACTGATATTACAAGAACTGAAAAAATGAAATCTTTTGAATTTATATATTTAATTTTCAATTTCAGACCATTTTTCTGAGATATTTAATTGAATATCTGCAGTCATCTGAAGTGCAGTATGCAGAAGGCATGAAATGGATGGTTGGATTGATTATTTGTGAAATAATTAGAGTAATTTGCTTTTCTCTTCTGTGGGCAGTCAACATTCGTACTGCAGTGAGGGCTTACTCAGCAATATTAAATCTCTTATACTCCAAATTAATTTATATGAACAAATGTACACCTGAAAAGCTTGGACAGGTAATTACATTACTTTAAATTTTAGTGGTTGCTTGTAATATATTTTAATAGCAAGCCAAGTGTATATTGTGAAATAGATATTTATTTGATATTGCATATCCTTTCAAAAACTCCCTATTATTAATCTTAAACCTGAATTGTCCATTTATTTTTTTTTTTCAGTGACATACTATGCAGGCTACCCAGCTATTGTTTTAAGTTTGCAGCTGAAAATGTTATTCTTGTACTCTTTTTAAATTTCAAAATTTAAGTAATGAATTAGTGATTCTGTACTGAGAAAGGATCACTCTGACCTTTTTGATTTATTCTTGAGACTTCATTGTCCTCTTTGCCATCCACAGCACCAACTGTTCACTTTCTTCAGTTCTACTGACTGTGCTGGAAGAGAAGTAGAAATATTTGCAGTAAGCAGTTACCTAAAGCAAAATGCTCATCTGCTAACTGCTAACCAGAATGCCAGACAATCCTATGTCCACTCACCTAACATTGTCAACTATTTCTTAATCAGTTCTTCCAGGAACTGTATTGAGGTAAGCTCTCCTCTCACACAAGCTTCATTTCTAGTGGAATGCCCTTCTAGAACTGAGTCATTCTCAGTCTTGTGTCTTATAGCATTACAGGAATGCCAAGTGTGATGATTTTCAAACTTCTTTACATGATTGGACTCATTTTACATATCCAGTTACGAGGATGGTCTGAAATGTTCTCAGCCATCGACCATAGATGGCAACACCATCGGCAAGATTTTTTTTTTTTTTTTTAAGTTGGTACATCTGTCATAAGCATCCATGTAAAATTGCAGATCATTCAATCAAGTAGTTTGTTTTATACAGCTGTCCGAAGCAAAAGTGTTTTCTGAATCTCTTGAAATGGATAAAATTGAGTATCGTGAGGTTATAAAATTGCTTTTGTAAAAGAAGGTTTATGAAGGTTCATGAAAGTTTATGAGCACTCTTCTCCTTCATTTTCGACAATTAAGAAATGGGCTGCTGAGTTTAAATGTGGCTGTACCAGCCTTGAAGATGATCTATGTGAAGGACATCCAAAAAGTGTAACAACACTAGAAATTATTGATTAAGTGCATGATATGGTATTGGATGACCAGCGAGTCAAAGTGCATGAAATTTCTGAGACTATAGGCATTTCAAAAGAATGTGTAGGATATATTTTGTATGAAGAATTGCATATGAAAAAGCTTTGTGCAAGATGGGTGCTGCACTTGCTCATAGTAGATCAAAAACGCACTCGCATAAAAATCTCTGAACAGTGCTTGAAGTGTTTTAACAAGAATAAAACAGATTTTGTGCGTTGATTTATTACTATGGATGAGACTTAGATTCACCATTACACACCAGAATCCAAACAGCAGTCAAAACAGTGGACAGAAGTCGATTGTTCAGCCCAAAGAAGACAATGTCAGTTCCATCAGTAGGAAAGGTCATGGCATCGGTGTTTTGGAATGTTAAAGGCATTTTGTTTATTAATTATCTCGAAAAAGGTAAAACAATAACGGGGGAATATTATTCTGATCTTTTAACTAGACTAGACGAAAAAATTCCTGAGAAAAGACCTGGTCTGGAGAAGAAAAAAAATCATCTTTCATCAGGACAATGCACCTGCCCACAAAGGTGTTTTGGCAATGGGAAAATTAAGGGATCTGCACTATGAATTGTTGGAACATCTGCCCTATTCCCCAGATTTGGCTTCCTCTGACTTCTGTCTCTTTCCAAAACTAAAACTCTTCATCGCTGGTCAGCGTTTTTCTTTGAATCAAGAGGTGATTGCAGCTGTAGAGGGGTATTTTGCAGATCAGAACAGCAAGATTCGGTGCTCAGCCATTCAACATTGTTGCATAAATGCAACAATGCAGAACCTTTCAAGGAGCAGATGTCAACTGAGATCACAGTTTGGTGATTGTTAATTTAAACCTGAAACTGAAAACGATGAAATAATAATCTGTAACACCAGATTTCAACAAAAAGATTGCGGTAAATGGATATGGCACTCCCCAGATGGGAAAACTAAGAAATATGATAGATCTGATGTTAATCTATAAAAGACTGGCCACATATGTGCAACAATGCAGAACCTTTCAGGGAGCAGATGCCAACTCAGATCACAGTTTGGTGATTGTTAATATAAACCTGAAACTCTAAATGATGCACAGGATCAGGTCCCTGAAGGTAACCGATATTGAGAAAACTCTCTGATGACAATATCAGAAATTTGTATAAAATAACACTCGACAAAAGATTAAAAGACTTGGAAGAAACTGAGGACATAAACAAAAAAAGTTGAACATCTAACTGAAATAATACTGGAAATAGTAAATGCAACAATTCCTAAAAAAAAAAAAATAAAAAATAAAAAAAATAAAAAAAATGGATTACTCAAGACACCCTTAACTTGGTACAAGAAAAATGAAAATTGAGGCTGAAACATGACAACTCTGAGGCAGCAGAAAGAGCATACAGAAAGAAGCGTAATGAGGTGAGAAGAGCAGTAAGAAAAGACAAGAACAATTGGTTGTAAAACCAATGTGAGGACATTAAGAAATATTATGGCAAATATAAGACGAGAGAAGTATTTAAGTTGATCAGAAATATCAACAGAAAATTGCAACCTAAACTTATGGCCACCAATTGATGAAAGAGGCATGACCTTAATGAACATTGAAGAAATTTTACGGAGATGGACAAAATTTTGCAGTGCATATCAAACACAAACTGATCAAAACACTATAATGCAGGTGGCCAATGTGTTAAAGGAAATATCACCACCAATCACAGATTTTGAGAACAATATCTTGGAAGATGAAGTAAGAAAGGTAATAATGAAATTAAAAAAAACAACAAAGGTCCTGGAAATGACGGCATAACAGGAGAAATGATAAAAAAATGGAGGCGATGCCCTTGTACAAGTAATATACACAAAATCTTTAATTAAAAATTATGGCTAGCCTGGATGTCACATCCCCATTCACAAATATCCCAGTTTCAGAAGTCATCGACATCTTAGAAAACTTTCCCACCAAACATCACCAAGTTGTTCAAGCATTGCTTAACTTTGAATTATTTTACATGGCAAAAAACCTACTACAAACAACTACAGGATTAGCCATGGGTAGCCCTCTCTCTCCTTCTTGTGCCGACCTATTCTTAGAAAATTTGGAAACTCAAATTTTATCCCAAATTATCCCTAAACCAACCACATGGTTTAGGTATGTTGATGATTCTTCATCATTTGGAATCACAAAAAAGAAGAACTAATAGATTATCTAAACAAAATTAATGGCTTCCACAGCACTATCACGTTCACACTGGAACTAGAAAAAGATGATAAACTTCCATTCCTAGACATCCTTATTAAGAAACAAACTGACAATAGCATCAACCTGTCAGTATATAGAAAACCTACTAACACTGGACGCTACCTCCATTTCGACTTGTCTCACCACATATCCCAGAAACTCAGCATTATCCATATGCTCAAAAAAAGAGCTATACAGTGTACCACAGACCCTGGCGACTTACAAGAAGAATTAATGAAAATATCCAGAGATCTATCCCTAAATGGCTACCCTACAAAAAACATCAGCTCTATAACAATTCCATTTGTTAGTACCATATCCAAAAAATTAGCTCTTCTTCTTAAACCATATAATATCAGAGTAACCTTCAAACCTATTGAGCTCATTCAAAAGTTTATATGATCACCGAAAGATAGCCATCCTTTCTACGAATACTCTGGCGTTTATAGCATACCCTGTTCATGTGGTATCAATTACATCGGAAGTTTTGAAACAAGAAAGAAAGAACACATATATCTTGTTTGTTATTTAAGGAATAACAGACAAGATATATCAGGCCTTTCTTCCCACTTTGCCTCTACCAACCATAATATTGAATGGGATATGAGTCATATGCCCTACATAGGAGAGAACTACCATTCCAGAACATTCAAAGAAGCTGCTACAGTCACCTGTTCAACAGGTAACTTAAATAAGAATCAAGGCCTAATCCTACCAGATATATGGAAAACTCTAATCAGATCATTTAACCAAAAAAGAAATGAACTTCTATGAAAATTACAATAAATATCTCAACAAATAAAACGTCGTACTTGCGACACGCGTATTGTATCACGTATTCGGTATTCGTATTGTTATCACGCACAGTGATAACTTTATATAATTTTTAGAACTGTCGGTTAGTTTCCTAGTTTTTGTTACTTTCTATTGCTTACCAGTGTAGCCTTTGAAAATTCTGACAGATATTAGTCAGTGAAACGTCAGATATTAAACTATTATTTACTTGACTAACATACAGAATTAAGTCTTTAATTTATTAATACTAGTGGTCAAGAAAAAGGTCATAATACAAACCATATTACCTATATTATACTCTGGCTAATTTGATATCCCCAAATATATGGAATGCTATAGATCAGCACTACCCAAGCTGTGGGCCCCAGCCCTCTTGGGGCCTTACGTTTTGTTGAGGGGGGCCGTGAAATAATGAAAACAAATTTAAAATGTTTTAAGACTAAGTAGAGATTTTTTTTTAATCTTAAAAGAAATGTATTTAATTTTTATTATTTATTATTTCTTTTTTGTTCTTTTTTATATTTTAATGAAAAAAATCACTCATTGGTGTTGGTTCACAAATTTTGCTTCCTGCATATTTCGGCAATTAATGAATATTAGTAAATATAAGCTTATTCATATAAGTTTCATTTTATTGATAAGAAACACAAAAAAAGATTACAAATGCAAAATCTTGAATATAAATTATATTGAATCTAAATACAATAAATATTATAATAATATATGTCTGTATTATGATTTTTTTTTTTCGATGGGACCATGAAATATTTTAATTTTTCCAAAGGGGACCTTGGCATCCATAAGTTTGGGAAGTACTGCTATAGATAATATGAATTCAAAGAAGGTTTCAAGAATAGACAAAGACTGTAAATATAGGCTTTCAAAAAATTCGAGCATCTGTATACAATACAGTTCACAAAAACAGAATCTTTCTATCTTTAATAAATTTATATTAAATTTTCGAACTATTATTATTATTAACACCAAAGCTCCATGGAGTGAAAACACTCATCTGGTGGTACACACTGTTACATGCAAAGCCCACCAAAGTGTTGGGTATACGGATACACTCATTCAGTGTATCCGTATTCACCACAATGTCAGGCAGTGCATTTCACCCACCACCCACTCTTCATGCAAAGAATCTGCTCCTTATGTCGCTGCTCACACCCTCGTTATAGTTTTCAGTGATGCCCACTTGCTCTATACCCTTTTCCCATTTTATGAAAAATTTCCTCCACATTAACCTGGTAACAACCCTTAACCAAATTAAAGGTCTTGATCATATCCTTCTCTCTTCCTCCTATTCACAGGACTTTGCAGACTACATTCCCTCAATCTGTCTTTGTATCCCAAAGACTGGTTACCACCTTAGTCAGTATATTTTCATCACCATGAAAACTAGACCAAATTTGTTCACAGTAATCCATACGAAGGTTGATCAAGACCTTATACAATGGAACCAGAACTTTATTTCTGCATGTTAAGGCCCTCCTCATCATTGCCATAATCTGATGGGATGACTTCCTATCTGATGCATTGTGACCTTTGAACTTCAGATTCTTCTCCACTGCTCTCTAAGTTCTCTTGTCTCCTCAACTTCCTCCAAAATTTCCCCACCAAGTGTATATTTTGCATCCCATTGTTGTCTACCAAATTTCAGAATATCATCAGTTAAACTATAAAGAGGGTGTGAGCAAGGACATAATATAAATTTCTAATAAATTTATATTAAATTTTCAAACTGTTATTATTACTATACAAATTAAATAAAACTGGTTTCAAAACAGATCCCTGTGGTACACAACTTGCTGATACCTATCTGAGAACCAGTTGCTTATTCAACTCGCTAATCTATCACCCATCCCATCTGTTCCACATTCGTTACCAACTCAAGATGTGGCAATCTGGCAAAAGCCTTTGCAATGTCAAAGCATACCACTGTATATGTATTTCCCTTGTTCAAAACATTAAGCATCTTGTTATAGTACATAAGCAAGTTTGTAAAACATGACCTCCCTTTAATAAATCCATGTAACAAGGCACAAAGAATACCATTGTTATCAACCCACTTTTTTTTATCCTAGCTCTCAACAACCACTGTAATACCTTAATTACAACCCCAGATATACAGATCAGCCTAATCTGTATATTTCAATTCTAAACAAAGGCTTTATTTATGTCATTACTCCAAGATACATGTCCCACATGTCTGGTGAAGATATGTTGATGATATCTTTTAGAAGCATAACCACAAAGACCTTGAAGATTTTGTATGTCTTCTGAATAAATCTCCATCCAACCACCAAACATCCTAGATACCCTTATCAACAAAAACATCGCTGGAGGATTATCATTAGAAGTCAACAGGAAAGAAACCCACACAGGCAAGCTTGTTCCATCATGCTCAACAAAAATTAGGTATAATCAAAACCATAATAAACATCCTGGAGTATTCATAATTCCATATTGTTCTTTTGGAAAGATGTACATAGGTGAAACTAGAAGTTTTGAAATCTGCAAAAAAGAATATGTAAGCGATGCTGAAAACAAAAGGGAAGAAAAAGTGGACTCACAGCGCACAGCTTAAATAAACATCACATTGTAAATTGGCAAGCATTCTCCTTGCCCTACTTTAATAGTTTGTTCAAAGGGTCCTCCAAGGTGATTCATGTTATTTGGAAGTCATTAATTAATATGTGTAGCACTGAAACCTTTCACATATTCCAGCAATCACATACAGAGTTTACATAGCAATGACTGCATGTAACATGCATATAATGATACACACGATTAAACTATAATTCCAGTCTTTTCAATTTATAGGAATAGCTGCTGTTGGGAAGCATTTAGTCTTTTGGTAGTTTTTTTATTTATGTTAAACAATCACTGAATTTGCTCTCAGCCATATAGATATCAGCAAAACAAGGCAAGGAAATACATCTAGTTTTAATAAAAAAAAATGTTTATCAGTTGAAACCTGGTTTTTTATTATTCGTAATGATTGTCATCATCATCATCAAATTCCTGCTATGTACCCTCAAGGGGTGTACAGGATATGATAGTACTACATGAAAAATTTACATCGTTATTAATTTCCTATCTACAATTTCCCTCCAAATCAGTCTGTTACTTGTCAAGACTCCAACATTATCAGATCTTATATTTCTGTCGTCTAAGGCACTTTGTACCGTATCAATCCACCTATATCTTGGTCTTCCTCTGGGTCGTTTTGCTGCCAACCTGGCAGAGAACACTTGTTTTGCTAATCTTTCCTCGCCCATTCTGTTAGGTGACCATAACACCTGAGATTAGCTCTGCTAACGCATTCCTGGATGCTGACAATGTCAAGTTCTTTCCTAATATCCTTGTTTTTAATATGATATTGCCATTGATGCCATCTGTTCATGCCTATAATCTTTCTCAGGACTCTCATATCTGTGGTCTCTAGTCTTTGGTCAAGTGTTTTACTTCTGACCCAGCTCTCAGATCCATAAGTTAAAACTGGTTTGAACACTGTCTTGTATACAGCTAATTTAGTGTTCCAACTAATTTCTCTCTTTCTCTTATTCCATATGAATTTATTCAATTGACTTCCCACCATACCAGCTTTGCTGATTCTGTTGTCTATTTCTATATTTAATTTACCACCTTCGGTAAAAATCGTGCCTAAATAGCTGAAATGTTTTACTTGTACCACAGGTTCTCCATTCACAACACAGTTGACATTTTCAATGATTCTGCCTATTTTCATTGTCTTTGTCTTTTTATTGCTGACCTTCATACCATATCTATTACAACAGCTATTCAATTTAGTCAGAGAATCTTGCAGACTTGTAGCGGATTTATTTAGAAGTATAACATCATCTGCATAAAGCAAAGAGCTGACATTAACATCTCGAATTTTGATATCATGTTTAATACCACTTTCCTTCATAATGTGATCCATATAGATAATGAATAACAGAGGGGATAATGTACATCCTTGTCTCACACCAGATTTAACATTAAACCATCTTCCTGTACTTCCTTCAATTCTAACTGCTGACTTACAACTCAAATAAAGACTAAGTATTGCTTGATATAATGCCCCATTGACACCATATAACTGCAGCGTATTGAATAGCTTCTCTCTTGGCACCTTGTCATATGCCTTTTCCAAATTGACAAAACTTAAATACAGATCTTTGTTATATTCCCATGCTTTCTCGACTATTTGTCGTAAAGTGAAGATCTGATCCTGACAGCCTCTATTTGGCCTGAATCCAGCTTGTTCTTCACCAAGCTTTTCTTCCACAATTCTTCTCAACCGTTTCTCAAGTATACTTGCATAGATCTTGCCAGGAACACTCAGTAGGGAAATACCTCTGTAATTCTCACATGCAGATTTATTTCCCTTTTTATATATGGGTACTATGAGAGCTCTACTCCAATCATTGAGAATTCGTCCCTCTGTCCAGGCCTTCTGAACTATGCAGTGGAGCTACTGTAAGACTCTTATACCACCATACTTCAGCATTTCTGGTCGAATATCATCTACTCCTACTGCCTTTCCACATTTCAAGCCTTTGATGGCTTTTTCTACTTCAAGTATGGATATGTATTCCTGACTGCATGCCTGGTCAGTGTTTTTTAGCACTGTGCTGTCACTGCTTGTTTCATTTAGAAGTTTTTCAAAGTAATTACTCCATACTTCAAGGATATCTTTTTCTCCCGTTTTCATGTCACCTTTATCATCTCTAACTCCTTTTACAGCAGTCTTTCCTCCATTCTTAAGCTTCTTCAACAACTTCCAGAATATTTTGCCACCTTCTTGATATTTGTTTTCTATATTCTTGCCAAAGTCCTCCCATGACCTTTGTTTAGCTAGTTTTACACAATGTTTAGCATTCTTGCATTTGTCTCTGTATTCTCTAAGAGCACAAGCTGACTTATTTGACAGGAACTTTTGATATGCTTTCTTGTTTTCCTTCACTGCCTCTTTAACTTCCTGTGTCCACCAGGGAGTTCTGATTTTTTTATCCTTACAGACAACCTCACCACATGCCTCTCTGGCTGAATCAATTAATATTTTCTTCAGAGTTTGCCACTGAATCTCCAAGGTTTGATTCCTGTTCTCAAACTCTTTCATTTTTTCTTCAATAATCTTTGTGTATTTTAGTATACAGTTCACATCTGAGAGCTGCTCAACTTTTATTCGCTTTAAAACTTTCTTACATGTTATTCTTTTCAATATGAAATTCAATTTTATCTTGCTCAAGACTAGATAATGATCACTTCCAATTTCAAATCCTCTGTACACTCTGGTGTCCTGCACCAGGGAAAAAACATCACTATCAACAATAACATAGTCAATGAGACTTTTCTTATTCCTAGCCTCTTCTCTCCATGTGAATTTGTGCACATTTTTATGTTGGAACATGGTGTTAGTAATAACCAGTCCATGTGCTGAGCAGAAATCCAACAGATATTTGCCATTATTATTAGCTTTGCTCTTTTCTCCAAAATTTCCCAAAATATTTTTGTATGTCTCACAATCATTTCCTACTCTGCTATTTAGATCCCCAACAAGGACCAACTTTTCATTTTTCATTGTGTCAGTGGCTTTTTCTAAAGCCTCAAAAAATTCCTCCACTTCTACCTTAGTAGAACCTTCTGTGGGACCATAGGCACAAATAAGTCTCATTGTCCAGTTCCCCATTCTCATATTTGCCCACATTACTCTACTTGAGACTGACTGCCATTCAAGAAGATTAGCCTCGTATTTTGTGTTGAATACTATTGCTACTCCTTCTTTTCCTTGATTGTAATTGCCTGAATATAACATTTTGTATTTATTGCTCAGAAAGATCTCACCCGTTTTGGTCTTTTTTGTTTCAGTCACCCCGATTATGTAGATCTGGTACTTATCTAATTCCTCAGCTAGCTCCATTTCTTTGCCATTCAGACTTTTTACGTTGATAGTATCGATCTTTAACTCTGGTGATGGTGAGTTGGGGTTTGTTTTCAGATTTGTTCCAGTAGCTGACTTTTCGCTGTTTGCCCTGGTTCCCTGGCGAAAACAACGGGGGCCTTGTTTAACCGGGCGACGCCCCAGCCGGCATGAAATTTTGTCATGTCGTACCATCATTTTTAATTTTGGTTTAACCAATAAGAATACAATTTGGTCGGCTAAATCCCAAATTGCCAGCCCATCCTCGTTCGTTCAGTATCCAAGTAGATACCCAACAGGGTGCACCACGAGAAGGTGAGGTTGGACATTAGGTCAGAAGCCCTGGTCAGTTCTCCGCATTCCTTTAAAGGCTATGTGGAGGTCTCCTCTCAGTTATACAGCTTTGACCCTTAAGCAATTGTCATGTATATTTAATATTACGGGCAACAACTCCAAGGAGTCCATAGACTCATTGAGGGAAGCCCTAAACATCATATCAAGAACAACTATTTGGCATTCGCACAGTATCTGTCATACTTTGCTTTGAACTCATTTACAGTCATTGCACCCACAACAAACTCTGGCAGCTTATTCCACTCATTCACCACTCTCCAAGTAAAAAAACCTATTTCTAACACCCTTGCTAACTACACTCTTGCTCAGTTTCCATCAGTGGCCCCTAGTTCCCTAGTTCTTCCATCACCAAGCCTGTTCTGAAAAATTTCATCTGAATTAATCTTGTAAAAACCTTTAAGTAATTTGAATGTCTCAATCATATCACCCCTTTTCCGCCTATCAACCAATTTCTGCAACCCACAAATCTTCAACCTGTTCTCGTAAGTTTCATTCCATAGACCAGCTATCATCTTGGTCACTCGCCTCTGGATCCTCTCTACCTCCTCTCCATCAAGAAGAAACCCAGGGGCCCAGATCTGGGCACACTAGTTAAGATGGGGTCTTATCAAGGCTCTATAAAGAGGAACAATAACTTAATTATCTCTGCTTGTCAAAGTATTCTTCAGTAACTAAGTGATCTGATGAGCTGATTTAGCCACTTTAGCTATGTGCCCCCTAAACCTCAATTCCCTATCCACCAACACACCCAAATCTCTGGCTTTGTCAACCTCCTGGAATACATTTCCACCAATGTGATATACTGCTGCTAATTTTTTCATCACAAATGCATAATCTTACACTTTGCTACATTAAAGTGACATTCATTCTCATTAGCCCAGACTGCCAATCTATCCAAATCATCCTGCAAAATTTTGACATCATGTGCATTCACTATTGCTTTACCAAACTTTGCATCATCAGCAAATAAATGAAGAGTTCCTCTCAGATCCTTTCCCATATCATTAATGAACAAATTGAATAGCAGTGGTCCAAGAACAGAACCCTGCGGCACACCACTAGTAACAGGCCTTCTTTTGGACTCCACTCCTGAAAAAACTACTCTGATATCTCTCCATCATACCATCCTATCCATCTCATCAACCCTATATCCATCTCCATGTACTGCAGTTTACTGATTAGAATTCCATGTGGTATCCTTTAAATTTCATATATGCTCCTAATCAAAGGCCTTAACAAAGTTCAGCAGTATCACTGTAAATCCATTACCCTTATCCAGTTCAGCCGTCACTGTATTATAAAACGTGAGCAAGTTACTGAGCCATGATCTATCCTTCACAAAACCATGCTGTCCTCCATACATTATCCCTTTTTCTTTTATCCATTTCTCTAATTTGCTCTTGACTAATATCTCCAAAACCTTGACAACGCTTCCTGATATGCTGATTGGTCGGTAATTTGCAACAGCAGTTTTGGAACCTCCTTTATGCAGTGGAATTATTTTCCCCTCTTTCTACTCCCTCGGGACTAACCCCAGGGCTGAGACTTAAATTAAACAATATGGTTAAGGGAACTGACAATTCCTTTGCCGCTTCACGTAAGACTCGAGCTGGTATACCATCCAATCCCACAGATGTATTTACATTAAGGTTCTGTAATATACTATTCACTTCCATTTCATTCACTTCAATTCCTGTATCACCCATTCGTTCTCTCATTCCTGCAGTATCACAGCCTGGATGATATACTCTTGCAAAGTGTTTGCTTAGTAATTCTACTATTTCATCTGTTTCAATTACCTCCCTGCCATCGGCATTCCTTCGAATCATTTTGTCGTATATATTTTTTCTTTTACTTGCAGCATATCTAAAGAACTGTTTGGGATTCACTTTAGCTTGCATTGCTAATTTACTTTCATAAACTGTTTTAGCTTTTCTTACCACACTAGTTACCCTTCTGGCCTGTGCTTTGTACTGTTCGTGTGCCTGCAAGTCACATTTCTCCTTAAATTTCATCCACAATTGTTTCTTTTTTGTAGCTCAAGCTTAATGGTGTTATTCATCCATTTAACTCTCATTTGATTTACTCTCAGCCATTACCTCTCTGAAACACTCCTTAACCACTTCCCATGCATTATCAACATCCAGCCCTTGCAACATGCTATGGCACTGATCCAAGCAATCTCCTAAGCTCGTCATACTTACCAGCCTGATAATTCCACATGTACCTTGTCTTAATTGAAAATTCCACACATTTAGCCGCTTCCTAGGTCAAGACCTTATGATCACTCTCACCAATTGGTGGCAATATGGTCATATTCATAATAGTCAATTTCTCAGATGCAATTACTAGGTCAAGCACTCTCGAACCTCTAGTATATTCCATTACATGCTCAGGTAGTTATCCCTTAGTAACTGCATAAAATTCATTTCCTTCCTTCCATTTGTCCACTCCTCCCTCCAATCAATGTTACCATAGTTGAAATCCCCCATAATAATTACCTGTCCTCCACTCATTGAGTCTGTTTGCCTATGCATATTGTCTTCTTCGTCTATTCCATTGCCTGGTCTATAGCAGCACCAACTGTAAATTTTGTTCTGCTGACCTCACTTTCACACCAGATAGGCTCAGATGTGCTATTTTCACTATCCTAAAATCGAACTTCTATTCTCTTTGGCTGCAGTTCATCAGCTATCATCAGTAACACTCCTCCTCTCATTTCTGTTTTAACTCTTATTGGGAGAATTTGAAAATCTGTTGGAGGCATGCATTCTCGCTTATATTTATTTCTCTATTTTGTTTATCTCTGTAATCAGTGTTATAAGATATTTGAAGGAAGTAGCATTTTCATTTTTAAGTTTCAGGTTATTGATGGTAAACTATTAATTTTTCCATTGTTTCTACATCTTCTTCCTCAGTTTGTCCCACTTAAGTAGAATCGTTGTTTTTAATGAGTCTCCTCCACATCCTCCTGTTTTGGGCTGTAACCACATTTAAGTTCTAACAATAACTAATGAGTCATTGTTTCTATATACTTTTAAAATTTAGTTTCATCCAAGTTCATTTGTAATCTGCTTGTGTTATCTATGAGTTTCCCTAATACATTTTTCTAAAGCTAGATGAAATTGGATGGGTGAAAGAGAATCTCTTTGCTTTGATCCTGTTTTAATAGCAGAAGGTTCATATCTACATCAGTCAATACCAGGCTTCAGCTGTCAGTGGTGAAAATTTTGATTAAATTTGTTATCTTATGAGGTATTCCAAGTTCATTTATTATTCCCGAAGACCTCTATAAATGCCATCATATGCTTTTCTAAAATCTGTAAATAGCATATGGACATACTGATTATATTCCAATATTTTTATCTCATATTCAACTTAATGAAAAAATCTGATCAACTGTAGACCTACTTTTTTTTAATCCTGCTTGATATTATATATAAGATTTTGTTTATTATAATATTAGATAAAATTTTGTAGCCTGTACACAGAAGTGAAATCCTTCTGTAACTTTTGCAATCATTTTTGTATTTTTTTTTTTTTTTTTTAATTTATACTGATTACGGATTCTTTCTGTTGGAAGTATTTTTTACTTGGTTAGACTATAAATTATATATATTTAGTTTAATCCTTTATCCAAATGCAAGCAAACAAAGTTGCACCTGATGTATCTTCAGGACTGGGGCAACTCATGGCAAAGGTGGACTAAGTTCTAATCACTTTCCTTAGTATCCCATAATATAAAGCACATCTCCTTGTGGACATGTATAATTCTATGCATTATAGGAAGAGTCACTACCCAGACTGGTTTTGACCTTTATTAAGGTCTCTTCTGTGGGAGCCAGATCCAGAGGTGATACCAACTTGAAGTAATGCAGAACTCATATTTCTATATGCCAGTTGGCAAAAGGTGTCACACTTTATTATTAAATTACTCTGGATTAGAGAAGATGTTGGAAGTTTTTTTTCACTTGGTTAGACTATAAATTATATATTTAGTTTAATCCTTTATCCAAGTGTAAGCAAACAAAGTTTGCGCCTGAAGTATTTTCAGGACTGGGGCAACTCGTGGCAAAGGTGGAATGAGTTCTGCATTACTTCAACCTTGGTATTACCTTTGGGTCTGGCTCCCACTGATGAGATCTCAGTTTTCGGCAAGATAAGTACTTTGGTTTTCTTTCATTTGTTTTTCACTTTAATTTACTTTACTGGTGCTAGTGGTGGTTTTATCCCCATGAGCACTGGTTTCTTTTAATAAATATTAGGATTGCTGGTAGTGCAATTAGTATCTGCATCACGGGATTACTTTTAGATGCATCACGGCTGCCATTTATAGTAGCTCAAACAAACATTTGCTGGTGGTGTAGAATTATTTCTCTATCAAGGGATTATTTTATTCTCAGTCATACGACTGAAAGTTTTTTCTTCCAATTAAACGCAGAGGTTATAGTCTTTTTCCCACTTGAGATAATGGTACCAATTCCTCCAAGGGTGCGAACTCTAGGAATTGAAATTCCTGGATGTGAAGAAGCGAAACCGGTAACTAAGGTTTTAAAAGAGATAGTCGGTGCAAAAAAGATTTATTGTTTCACCCCTTGCGGTGGAGAGAAATATTTAATTGTAGTTAAAGATGTGGAAACAAGGGACAAACTTTACAGGGTTTTTACTTTCATAGACAGCACAGTTATTACTGTAATGGCCAGGAGCCAGGTAAAACAGTAAAAATCGAAAGATTTCCAATGGAATATATAAAGAATAGTAATGAAATTCTTATACAGACATTTTCAAAATGGCGTAAAATTAGTAATATACAAAAGGGTTTGTCAAGTGAAGATCCAAATTAGTTTTTTTGTGATGTCACCTTCACAATGGTTATGAAGACGCCCGTATTCCAAATTTTGTCAACATCAGTACAACCCCAGTTATGGTAAACTATCCTGAAGTACAACATCAATGTCTGCGTTGCGGTTCATACGATCACTTAGGTGGTAACTGTCCTAAATCTAAATGTTTAAACTGCATGGAGATAGGACATATCACTAATCAGTGCTTCAAACCCTGTCAGAAATGCAAAAGTTCTGAACACTGCGTTAACACCTGTCCTTTTAGAACTTTCGCAGAAAGAGTGGAAGCTCCAGTAGAGCCAATTAGAACACCATATATATATATATATAGATATCAGAGAGGCATAATGAAGCATTCCTGGATCTTCAGTCTAGTAAAAACTGCACTTTTAAACAAACTACGCTTGGTAAAATCACGAAAAGTGCACAGCCAAATCAGCTAGAAATTAGCCCCAAAATTCCAGATCTGCAGGAGCAACTTTTCCAGTCAAATACTGATGGAACATCAGTTGAAATTATCAATAATGAACACCTAATATAACAACTGAACAGGTACAAAATGAAATGCAAAAACATACAACTGTTCTACAAGGAGAAACTGGAGAAGAAACAGAAAAGCAAGTAAGACAACTGAATATGCAGACAAGATCATCAAAAAGGAAAGATGAATTAATAAAAAAACTTGAAGATAAACAAAAAAAAATTAAACAAAGGGACTACATCTAAAAGAAAAAGAAGTAATAAAAAATGTCAAGATGGAGAATGCTGTGGATCATCAAATGCAAACTCTTCAGGCTTGGAAGAGTTTATGGATTATGAAGAACCAACTCATGCTAATAAAGAGAAAGCAGGAGATACAATTAAAGAAAACATAATAAAGTTATCTGATTCGAAGTTTTCATCTACATGAAAAGAAAATAACTAGCTTCCAAATCAAAAATGATAGCCACGAAATTGAAGTAATGAAAAGCAACCGGAAAAAACTGGAAAACAGTTTACAAGAAGCAGGTTACACAATTGCTTCTTCACAGATTGAAGACCTCATCAGGTTCATCCAAAATTTAGAAGTTAAAGACTTACCAGTGACACTTCAATAATCATAGCATCTCCTTTCTGCATTGCCTCATTAAATGTACAAGGATTCCATAGGCAAATTAAACAAGAAACTATATGGAAACTTTTGCTACACGTTTTTGTTTCTACAAGAAACATACTTCTGTAGATATAAAGATATAAAAAGTTTAACGGATAGATATCCACTTCTTTCTTATTGGAGCTTTGGAAGATTTAACAGGGCTCGAGTAGGATTTCTTATTCTTGCCCCTCCTCCTTTGGTCATTCTGTAATATCCAAAGGGATGCAGAAGAGTGAATCTTGACAATAGATTGGAAATACTGTGGATGTGTAATAATGTTTATAAATGTTTATGCTCCATCCAGTTTGACGAAAATTCCTCCAGGAATTGGAGCCATATTTATATGGTGCCCACTACATCATAGCAGTTGGAGACTGGAATTGTATTGAAAACTCCACATTAGACAAAATAGCAGGAGGACACCCCCAGGAGTGGAAAAGTGGGCTATGCACAGTTGAAACATGTCTCGACAATGCTCAACTAGTAGACATATGGAGGATTCACAATCCTAATCTCTAGACATACAGATGCATGAATTTGTATTGGTTGTAGTGATCGAATTTATATCTCTTCTTCCCTTATAAATAGGATAATTCAGATAAAACATCTTGACATCAACATGTCAGATCATAATCCAGTTATACTTAAGTTCCACTGCATGGAAAAAGTAGAGATCTCTTCTGGACCATAGACATTTGCACCAAATTTTCTGTTGATCTTTTCAACTAAATTCCAGACTCTCTGTTTGAATTGGAATAATGTTACCTGGAATTAGGATATGTGGTTAAAATTTAAACAAGCAGTAAAGCAGACTATGATGGAATCTGGGGAAAGGAACAGGCTTTCCTCAAAAGTAAAAAGTTGGAAGATCTGTATAAAGAGAGAAGCTGGTTTGTAACAAACCAACGCAATGGTATAGAATGTAGCGACATCATTAGAAACATTAACACAGAGATAGAACTGGAAGGGCAGAAACAAGTAGAAGAAAAATTTTAAGTTAAGGATACAACAGCACTTAGCAGATAGCCCTTCAGCTGCATTATTCAATAGACAATTTACAAAATTGTCTTTGAGTGATAGTCCTTAAATCTGTGTTGATGGAGAAGACATGTCCACCACTAAAGACATTCTTGACTCCTTTCAAAAACACTACAAAAGTCTTTTTGAAGACAATAGTACTGTTGGAAATTTTTAACTCTTGGAACATTAATGGCCTTCCTGTTCATATCCAAGATGGGCTTGACTGCCCCATTACAGCATCTGAAGTTACCACAGCCTATAAAGAGTGCCAGACAAGAAAATCTCCAGGGCCTGATGGTCTGGGATAGAACTTTATTGTAAGTCCTGGGATTTTATTCTTCCCATTCTAGTTAGGCTGTTTAATTCCTTTCTCTCATCAGGACACATACCAAGTGAATTTGTAGCAAGCCATACTGTCCTCATTCCTAAACCTAATAGAGATCACACCTTAATCAGCAGCTGGAGACCTATTTCTCTATCTAATACAGACTACAAGATATTTTTCCACATTATCAATAACAGGCTCAAAGTGGGAATGAAATATATAATTAAAAGCACACAGGTGTATGGATGGAGGGCATGCTCTCCTTTTCTTCTAAAGATATTGGTCAAGCAGTAGAATTTAATCTATTTCTGCTACATGATCTAATCCGCTTCATTAACATGAAACGGTCAAGCAAAGTTGTCCTCTCAGTCCACTGCTCTTTGCATTTGTTCTTGAACCTTTCTTACAACAAGTCAGCAATACACATGCTGTGCAAGGAATACCAGTTCCTTCAACTAAAAAGGAAAATAAGGTATTAGCATATGCCAATGATGTAGTCAGAACTTCATATATCCTTCATATGAAGGATATATGAATCATTATCCTTCATAGTTGGAACTTTGAAGGATAATAATTCCACATATATATATATATTTGGTATTTTGGAAAAATTCATCAAAAGCAGCTGATTAATTATTAATGCAGACAAGACAAAATTAAAAGTTTATGGAAAGTGGGATTGGACTAACCTCTAAGAGAGAACCCCTCATTATACTTGTAATTCCCATCTCCACTTAACCAATATTAGCAGTCCAAGAACTTGTCAATGTTAGAAGACTGAAAAATAGGGCTGCTCTCCTTTTCTTCTAAAGATATTGATTATAATCAAAATGATTATAATAGTAATCAAAACCATAATCTTTCCTGCTCAGTTGTACATAATAAATATTACAGACATCACAGAAGCTGAAGAAAAGCAATTATATAGTAAGCCTGTGCAATTTTTTTGGTCTAGCCAATACCAAGAAGTTAAAAAGGAATTTCTTCAACTATCAACGAAACATGGAGGATTTGAACTTCCAGTCTTAAAATTCTGCTATTTAAAGCAATATGGCTTCAAAAATCCATAAAATATTGCAAACTAATCACACCTATGCAGATCTTCTCCGGTACTTATCGGGTTTTCATTATCCCCTATTTGGAGTTAATGGTTATAAAGGTCCGAAAGCTGAGATTGTTCCTGAATACTATCACACTCTGTGCTTAACTCTAAGACTGCTAAAACACTCCGGAATTGACATTCTTTCCATTAAAAAAAGTAAAATATGGTATAAAGAGATCTTAAATCTCTTCTGCTGCAAAGTTCCACAGTTGGGTACTGACAACAATATTTGTTTCATGACTTGAAGTCCCAAGGGTATCCTAACAGGAAGGATCTTGCATGGAGAATTGCATATGGTCGCCTTCCAGTCAATGCCATCAAATGGAGGTACTTTAACATCGGAAATCCAATCTGTGGCATGTGTTACCAATTGGAAACAGTAGAACATGCATTCTACAGCTGCTCTCTTGCTCTACGTATTTGGAACAGATTATGTAATATGTTGGGCATACCACTATTTACAACAGAACAGGTTATTTTTTTTACAATACCCACCACCTGTCAGCAATGGGAAGAGAATTTTGATTTTTATAATTAATGAATTAAAACACCATTTATGGAAGGTTAGAAAAAAACATGGAAATGAAAACCAGCAACATGACATCCAAATACTTTATAATATTGTATTGTGGAAATTTTATTGTTCACTCAGATGATTTTTGTATTTAGAAAGAAGCATTCTAGGAGATATCAAATTTAACACAAGATGGTGTAGACCACCCACATTATGCAATATTCACCAGAGGGAGATAAAATTCTATCTGTTCTTCCTATGAGAGGTTTTTTAAATAGTTCCGTCCTCTTAATTCAATGTAGTCTTATAGTCAATTGCAGGGATGACTGGAGAGTAATCCCAGGCAGAGAAGGCTAACTCAAGGTGGTTAACTCAGATGTGGTGCTAACCATCTGGGTATCAGTCATCTTTGCGCTTTAGTTTCAATTGGTTTTTTTGTTGTTCATCTATATGAGATGGTGAAAAAGGAAAACTGAAACTGATAGCCTTTGGCTATATAAAAGAGCTGAGGCCTTTTCTCTCTCATGCTGTCTATCTGTCTTTTTTTCACCTAATACTATCAGGCTCTCTCTCTCTGTACTAACTACTCTAGTCCTATGTTGAGTACCCCTTTACTTTTTTCACCTTAGTAAAGGTCGAAACCGGTCTGGATCTGGAAACCCTTAATACATAGCATTATACATGTCTGCAAGGAGATGTGTTTTGCATTATGGAATACTAAGGCAAGTGATGAGAAGCTATACCACCTTTGTGGTATAGCTTTCCATCATTCTTTGCCACGAGTTTAGTTTACCCAGTCCTGAAAGAAACATCAGGTGCAAACTTTGTTTGCTTACACTTGGATAAAGGGTTAAACTAAATATATAAGATTCTTTCTATTCTGAGAGTATTGCTTCATTTTCCCATAATAAATTCACCATTTTATGTATTTCTGTAGTAATTCAGCTACCATTCCGTTAGTAGCTGATGCTTTGTTATTTCAGAGTTGTGCTATACTTTCTTTTGCTTCAGTTAGTGCAAGTGTAAATATTTCTGATTGATAAGTATGAGGAGTTTTCCAGGTTCATCCCAATTTAGGTGTTAGTTAAAGTACTCTGCATGTGTGTGTGTGTGTGTGTGTGTGTGTGTGTGTGTGTGTGTTGAGGCTTAAGTGCCGGAAGGACATCATGTTGAGGTTTAATGGAATATTTACAGCACTAGGACAGGATTAAGAACTAATCCTGTCCTAGTGCTACCTATTTTAATTCTTCCAATATTTCATCTCAGTCACTGAGATATTTTTATGGATTACAAATAACTCTGAATATCCCTCCCACTCATCACCTCCAAAAAAGTAATTTATCTTCCATCCAACTCACTGGTGATGACAACTTTTTTTCTTTCCTTTGCTTTCTGAGAGCAGAGTGGATAAGGTAATGCCACAGTTATCGATCGTGCTACCTACATCCCACTAGAGCACAATCCTACAAAAACGCAAGTTAAAAAAAATTTTAAAAATGTACTTAAAAAAGTATCCTTGTGGCTGCCAGACATCACAAAAAACTCAAACCTTTCAGTTCTTGCCCCCCCCCAAGATATATGGTTTACCTAAAACCCACAAACCTAATTCTCCCCCCCCCCCCTCACTGGACTTACCACATCGTATATAAAAAAATTACCCATTTTAAAACCTTGATTTGAAAATCTAACTTTATATAATGACATCACCTTGCTCTTTACCAATATTCCCTTAAATGACACCTTAACACTCTTAAAAATATCTTTCCTTCTGTTATCTTATATCTTTTTTTTTTTCCTTTGCCATCAATTCTGGTTATTTTTCTTGGAAGAACAAAATTTACAAATAGAGGGAACTGGTATGGATTCCTCCTCTTGCCAATTTTTACATGGAAAATTTTGAGAAACGACCCATGGACTCAGCCCCTCTGAAACCTTCTATCTTACTAAGATATGTAGTTGATGTGTTCTCTATTTAACCTCATGGCCCAGACACATTAGACTCCTTTCTCAGTCACCTCAGTAGCCTACATCCAAGAATCCAGGTTATGATGGGAAATAACAATAGTTTACCCTTCCTAGACACCTTAGTAACATGCCTTCTTAATGGTAACTTCACTGTATATAGAAAACCCACTCATACAGGCAGATACATTCATAAACTCTCTCACCACCACCCCTCTCAATAATATGGCATTATTAAAACTAACCAGTAGAGCCCACAATCTTTGTTCCAGTGGAGCCTCCCTTTCAACCAAACTCAACCACATACACAACACCTTCCTTTCCAATGGCTACAGCGATTACAGAATTAAAAAAAATAATTAGTTCCTCCCCCATTCTCCAGCCATCTCTTCAGAAGGATTTCAGAAATGCCATCACCATGCCCTACATCCATGGCATATCAGAGAAGATAGCCAGGTCCTTAAAGTACAACCTTTACACAGCTTTAAAGCCACACTGTAAACTTGCTACCGTTACCATTCTACCAAAGATCAGCTCCTTCATCTCTCAGTGCCTGGAGTATATAAAGTACCCTGTTCCTGCAAGCTGGCTTACTTCGGACAGACAGATAGATAGATCAGCAACTGGAAAATCAGCAAATGGTCAATCTGTCCTTGCAGACCGTGTTTTGCGTACAACAAACAGGATCTGGAGAAAAACCACCATGCTCCACCATAGCAAATTCAAAAAAGAAAGACTGTTCTTAGAATCTGCTTGCGACACTCAGAAATCAACCAAATTGTAATAAATACAGTTGCATAAAACTTCCCAAAATTTTGGAAATTAGTTATCAAAGCTCCCTCTCTACAACCTAGTCCACCTACAAACGCCCATAGAGAGCGCATCACCTGGATAGGACTTTAGAGTCACCCACGTGTTTCACTTAGTATTGTGTTGTATTTGAGTGTGTGGTACCCGAGTTATTTATAATCCCTAAAGATGTCTGTGACTGAGATGAAATATTGAAAGCATTAAAATTAGTTCCTTTCGTAATGCTGTAAATGTTCCATTAAACATCCAACATAATTCTCTATCTCTTCCCATCTGTTTGCTGTTTCATCTCTGATAGCTAGTTTATATCCCTTACTTTGTTGATTATTTGTTGCTTTCATATGTGGACCTCTTTTTTGGTTTCTAATTTCATAGAAGAATGTTCTTTTGATTATTTAACATGAATTGTTTCTGGATTTCTTCACTTTGTTCATGCAAAATTTTCTTTCCTGTTGTCTGATTATTTTATTGGCTTCCTTGCTGCTCTCTTTGTATCTCTGAATAGGATGAACATCAGCTGGGTTATTAAGCCAGATACTATTTTCTTTTTCTTTACTGCCAGTTCACATTCTTCATTAAACCAATTGAATTTTCTTCTGCTGCCTGTATTGCTATCCTTAATATGGTTCCAGATGATGTTTTAAATTTCATTCTCTTTTAGTTGCTTATTTTTCAATTTTGGATTTAATTCACTCTCATATTTTTTTCTCTCCTCTGTTTTATCTAGTTTATTGCTATTGTATCTCAGTTGATTCGGATTTGCTAAGAAATATTTGCTTATTTTGACCAATAACACCAATTTCAAAATGGTCACTATCACACTCAACTCAGCTCCTCTAACTCCGAATATTCTAGATGCAATTCCTGTATATTCTTCCTCATAAATTTAATGCTGCTTATTTTTAAATGTCTAGATGAAGCTAAATTAATCTATTTCTTCATGAAGGATTTGCTTTCCAATAATTATTTTATGTATTTCTTACTTTCCCATTTTGGCATTGAAATCTCCTAATAGGGTAATTTTATCCTTTTGTGGAAATTTTTTGAGGATTACTCCCAGTTTTTCGTAAAATTCATCTTTTAATTCCTGTTCTGGAACCTCTGTGAGTGCATGTACATTATTAAGTCATCTTGAACCATTTTACATTTAACTTAGCTTGTTTATTCTTTCATGAACGGCTTCACATTCAGTTGCACATTTTTTTTCCTGATAATGAAACCTGTTCCAAGTTAATGTTTATGTGAGTTTTTTTTTCCATAAAGTAGTAAAAGATTGTCTTTCTTAAAATAACTTCCACTATCCATCATGTCTCTTCTGTTGTCACTATATCCATTTCATATATATATTTAATTCATGGGCAAGTGCTTGAAATGCTCAGGCTCTCTATAAACTTCTGTTGTTCCATGATTCTATTCAGAATCCATCATTTTAAGGTTTTTTTTTTTTAATGTTGGGCCCATATACGAGAGGTTGGCTGGTCAACCTATAGTACGTTAGTACCGTATATGGGTAGTGGTTTGGGAAAGGAGAAACTTGTTTACATTTGATTTAATTTGATTGTATTCCTTGGGAAATACATCAGGGTAAGACTATTCCATGGTACCGCAGTAGCAGGTTCTGTGGGTTTCAAGGTGTACTGTGAAAGGATGTTGGGCGGTAGCTGTATGTGTTCCAGTGGGCTTAGTATACAGAGTGGGGGAATTATTGATGCTCTTTCTGGGAACATTTCCAATGGAAATATTTATAGAATAAACAAATCGCAAAGACCAAGCATCTATGTGAAAGTGAGGGAAGCAAGTAAGTGAGAGATGGGTCATTTATCAATCTAATTGCTCTCCTCTGTATTGAGTCAAGCATTTTGAAGAAGCTTTTAGGAGCCCCACTGCAAATGTGAGAGCAGTATTCAATAGCTGGGCGGATTAGTGATTTGTATAATGTTAACAGCTGTTTAGAGGTGAAGTAGCGTCTTGAGCGAAAGAGAAAACCTAGTTTTTTGGAAGCTGAGGATGTAATGGAGAGGCTTGATTTCAGGGTAATTCCGAAAAGAGAAATCTCATCTTGTCTGGAAATATTTGAGTGTTATCAAAAACAATGCTGGGGGGAAAATGGTTCTTTTTTGTGAAAAATAAGACAGAACTGGGTTTTCCTAGCATTGAAGTTGATGATGTTATCTGAGCCCCATTGCAGGATGGCTTGGAAGTCAGAATCAAGGGCAGTGGTGGTTGATGTTCTGTGGATTGAAGTGAGTTGTATAGAGTAGGGTTTGTCAAATGAGAGGGAGGAGTGTAATGTGCTGTCATCTGCAAAACTGTTTCTTAGGTTAGAGGTCAGCTGAAGTAGGTCATTGATATATAGAAGGAAGAGAGTAGGTGAGAGAACTGAGTCTTGAGGGACCTCGGCATTAGTTGGATGGTGAGAGGATAGGGAGCTGTCTACCATCACACATAGTGTGCGTCCAGACAGGAAGCTGGCAGTCCATCTGCAGAAGTCCTGAGAAATTCCAGATGATGGGAGTTTGCTTAGTAAGCCTTTGTGCCAGACCCAGTCAAAGGCTTTAGAGATATCAAGCGCAGCTACTTGGGATTTGCCAAATTACTCCATGACATTTGTCTAGTGATGGGTGATGCATGAGAATAGATCTCCTGTTGATCGGCTTCGACAGATTCTGTATTGGTGGTCGCTTAATAGCTGGATGCCTTCAAGGTAGAGTGGGAGTTGAGAGTTGATGGTTTTCTCCATCACTTTAGATAGGACTGAAGTGAGTGAGATAGGGTAGTAGTTAAATGGGTGATTTGTCACCCTTTTTTAGGAATGGGTTGAATATAGGCTAGTTTCGAGGCTTTGTGATATATATCAATTGAGTAAGAGAGTGTGTACAGACAGCATAGGATGGGAGTCAGTTCTGGTGTGCAGACCTTCAGGACAATTGGAGGAATGCCATCAGGGTCAGGAGACTTTTGTGACTAATTTAGACAACAGGTTTATGATATCTTTTTGACAAAAGGATACGGAGGGCATTGTATGTTGGGCATTTGCCATTGTCAGTTACGTGTGCATTGGAGGCAAAAGTATGAAGCCAGGAGGTTAACGTTTTCTGTGGGTGATGTTGCAATTGAGCCATCTGGGTATGATAGAGGTGGGAATAGTGTAGGGCAAAAGTTATGACCAATTGTCTTGTTAAGACCAAAAGGTGTGGCTGCCATTTGGACAGGCTGCAAGCTTACTGCTTTTTGCTTGTTCAAATTCTGTTTTAGAAGCATTCATAATTTTCTTGTTTCTGTTTCGGGCTTCAGTATAGGCATTGAAGGAGGATGGGGTTCTTGATTTGCGCCAGTTGGGGGAATAGATGAGCACTAGCTTGTGGTCAGAATTACCCAGGGGGCTCACTACATATTTGGAGAGGGCATTAGTAAGGAAGAGATCTAGGGTATTTGGGGAGTGGTTCGGGTTATTTGGTATTCTGGTCGGCTTTCAAACAATTTGTGTAAGGTCATTAGTGATGGCAATTGTTTCAGCATCTCTGCCTGCAGGATCTGTACAACTGGAAGAGGATAACCAATTGATGCTATAGACATCAAAATCACCCAGGAGGATGATTTCGCTATTAGGAGAGTGGGACTGGAGAAAATCAACTTTTAGGGAGAGGAAATGAATGGTGTCTCTCTCTCTCTCCAAATGGTGGTATTTGGAGAGAGAGAGATAGAGACAGCAGATGAATTTGACTGATTGGGGGAGGGATAGCTTTTGCCAAAGAAGGTCGAAGTTGGGCGATTCTAGGTTAAGTGCTCTCTGGCATGGTATGTCAGAGCGGAGATATGCACAGATGCCACCCTTGAGTCGAAAGGAGTTAAATAGTGTATAGTTAGGAAGGTTGAGATGGATAGTGCTGGGGGAAGGTGAGATTTGAGTTTCTGTTAAAAAGGGTAGGTCGGGGTTTGGTGGACTGCAGATGGTAGTGGACGCTATTAAGGTTGGAATTGAAGCCACGGATGTTGGTAAAGTGGATATGCAAGGTTCTGTGAGGCATGGATTTGACCACAAGGGTCTTGCACTTTTCCTATGCCTGCATACTGGTCTCCTTGGTGGCTATTAGTGGCGTCACTTGGTTTTTGCACTAGTTTGGTTTGTTTGTAGTCTATCATCTAACTGTTGTCTCCATTTTGGCATTTTTCTTCTAGTCTTCGGAGTTGCTGTCTTTGTTCTCTCTGGGCAAAGGCTAAATCAGGTCGAGCACATATGCGTGACTGGGGACAAATGTCCTTTAGCTTGTTGTTTATCGCCGATATAAATTTGGATGTGTTTGTTGGTGTGTTGCAGGTCACTTTCAAAAGTGACCTGGAAAGTTCATTCCGTCCTTTCTTTTGTTTATAGGTCCAAAACGATGGCATTTGACGATGTTTTTGGGATCGAAATTGCATTCTCCTGCTAGTTTGCTGACATCTTTTAAGGATTCACTGTTTTCCATTGAAAAGTTCAGGATAACGGTGTCGAGTCTCCTATTTTTGGCCTCGAGTGACTCGTGTACTGTTGATGCAATTAGTTCATGAAGTTCGTTAGCAGGTATGGGTGCACTTGCAATCGGGTGCTGGTCGTTGAGTGTCTCGAGCTTAGTTTCCAACTTTTTTATTTTGGAGGAGAAAGTATCTATCATAGTATTAAGTTGTTGTTTGAGATTTTCAGCTATCTTGCCTAGGTTTAGTAGCTCTTTTACGGAAGGGAGGCACATCGTACAGAAGTAGGACTGGTTGAGATCGGTAAAGAGCTTGTGCTTGAATTCATCTATTTTCGCACAGAAAGTATGCAGCCAGTTGCAACAGAAATCGCACAACATACCTTTTTTCTTTCTTTTTTTTCGGTTTCACAGCTGCGGCATTTCGTGATATCATTTGGTTTGTTGGTGATCGGTGACTCTATGCTGATAGGACTTGAGGTAATCTTCCGTTGTTGGCCTTTGTTGCCGCCATCTTTACTTCTCACGGTAGGCATAGTGCTTTCATGTGGCTGTTTTATAATTGTAAGAAATGGCTGATTTAATGGACTATGGGTACTTATGAGTTCCTTTCCTTTCCGTGTGATGGTACAGTACTCCCCCTTTTTATGGGAATGTACAGCACCATCTGAGTCACCCCAAATTTTATCCGGGCTCCAGAACCGGCATAGGCTGATGAATCAGGCCTATGTGGCTGGATCAGTATTCCTGGCTGTTATCTGTGTGTGTTCAGAAGACCGGTTTGCCTGCTTGCGGGATGAAAAACCTCAGATAAACTGGCAGAAAAAACCCTGCTGTCCACGACAAGACCGGCTAACTTGGCTATGGCTGAGGAAGAGCCTTAAGCTCCTCACATCATTGATGGGAATCAAAATGTAGGACACTCATTCCCCAGGCATATGGTTGCGAATCGCAAAGCCACTAGGCTAACTGCGCGGATACTTACGAGTTGTGCTGAAGTAATCAGCTCCTTAGTACCCTCTGTTAGTTTTTCGTTTACTGCTTATTTTGCATAAAAAACACTTGCAATTATGATGAAATGCGGGAGCACAAGTTTAACGTAACTTATTCACAGGTGCCACTTAGTTTACTAGGAATACAATCTAATATATCACTTTAAGTAATTGATTCCAGATCAAGTCCTGTGCACTGATGATTTCTTTCCCCTTCAACTGAGTAAGTCACTGCACATCACTAGTCTGTTTTCTCAATGTATCCTGGTCTCCTTCTCTGTAATTCCACACATCTCTCTTGTCCTGTGAAGCTTGCACCTTCCTAGCCACTCCCCGTTCCAGAATTACACGATCACTTTCTCCAGTTGGCAGCATCGTGGTTACATCCTATATTATTGCTGTGTGAGATGATATTATCAAGTCTAACACTTAAATCATACATGTTTCTTCAACTACATGTTGCATAAGATGGTTCTCTTATGTTACTATTTGTCTAGTTGTCTTATGGATATTTATCAAAGGGAATGCTCTTAGTATTTGTTTGTATCAAACAGTAAATATAACAATAATGTTTTAATTATATATATATATGTATGTGTGAACATACATATATATATAATTATATATATATATATATATATATATAATACCATACAGATTATGTGTAAATAATCTGTATGGTAATAATAAACCTTGTATATAAAAGAATAATAATAATGAAAAAAAAAATGCTGACTTTTAATCAGCTAGCTTACAAATTACAAAATCTTACAAAAACAAATTTGTTTTTGTAAGATAGAAAAACTAGTTTAGGATCTTACCATAAGCAAGAAATGCATTTCAGTTTTTCTGTTGACAATTATTTCAGTACTAAAGAAATACAGGGAGTGATAACATTCAATCACCTCCTAATATGTAAGTTTACAGTTATCTGATTGTTTCAAACTCCAACTTAATATATGAAAATTATCATTTTGATGTGTTATTTGCCATTTTCCTATCTCAACAATGAACGTCTATCTAATATCAGAAAAGTCTAAAAGTCAATGATTCCGGTATCTGTTATTTGGATTTTGCCAATAATTTTGACAACGAATCTCTAGCTAACATAGGAAAACTCTGAAAGTTGATTGTTCCAGTTTTAACTCTAACTTATATTGCTACCTAATAAGAGAAAAGACTGTTGGGTCTTTTCTCTTATTAGGTTAAAAATGCATTAGTAAAAGTAAGTGAAAGACATCGGTAAAATTTTAATAATATCATTGGATAAATGTTTTAATTACAATGTTATATTTTTAGGTTATAAATGCATTTTCCAATGACTGCCAAAAAGTTTTTATAATGGTGTATAATGCACCTCTTGTTATTGGAGGACCACTTGTGATATTGGGAGCAGTAACATATATCTGGTGGCTATTTGGATGGTTCTGTTTGGTTGCCATAGGAATGTTTTGCATATCATATGCATTTCAGGTAGTTAATTTATTTATAGTTCCTTTCCTGATTAAACCTTATGTTTTTAGAAAAACATTTTCACAAAATCCTCCCTTACTGTTATCTTTAATGCTGCAATTTATTAGCAATCAAAAATGAAATGAGAAATGTTGTTTGCATGATGTAGTATTATTAATTACACTAGTCTGTGGAGTTACATTTATTAAATGCAAATATGCAATATATTCATTAAACAACCACTGTTTAATAATAAAACGTGTAAAGACCACAGTAATAACTTTTAATTAATAAAGGTACAGATATTTTGTACTGAAATTAACAGCACATCTTCAGTGTCATACAAACAGTTAAAAGAATACAAAGTAAAGAACAGTCGGTGGATCACCAATTAACATTGTTGCTGCGTGCTAGGAGATTAATTAAATTAATTAATTTAATTATCTTTAAAGGATTATTTATTAATATTTATTAATTAATCTCCTAGCTTAATCTTCTTCACTTGAGGTATACAATCTGTCATTACTGTTAACAATTTTTTCTTAAGTATCTCCCATGTACTAACAACCCCTCTTCCTTTAAATTCTTTCATCCATTGCACTTCTTCAAGCTGGTTTCTAAGTCTACAATAGTCACCTGCCTTATAATTCCATATAACATGCTTCTATTTTGATACCTTCACGTGTCTGTTCATCTTCCAAGTCAGGACTACATGATCGCTCTCACCAATGGGGGACAAGTATGTCATCTCATTCACAATCAGATCCTCTGATGACATGACCAAATCCCAAACTCTTGATCCTCGTGTTCACTCCATGATATGCTGCCGAAGACAGTTGTCCCTCAAGAAATCCAAAAATTCAGTTCCCTTATTACTGCATGCTGTAATAAGGAAACTGAATCTCCTCTGCCCATTTTATATCACTGGAGTTGAAATCCCTCATAATGATTGCTCACTGTACACTTGCCAAATTAAGTTGCCTAAACATTTACTCTTCATCACAATGTATATTCCGTGATATTTAGTAACATCCCACAAATATCTTGTCTTATAAACATCTATATATCACACCATATACTCTCAAAGCCATTAGTGTCATTTCCACTGCGATTCTCTGTTCTGAGAGTTCGCAATTCATCTCTTATCATCAGTAACACTTCGCCACCACGTTTACTTTCTCTATCTTGCTGAAATATGCTATACCCTTCAGTGTCTATCCCTGTTAGAACATCCTCCTCAGGTAACCAAGTTTCACTGATACCAACAATCTTTGGAGAGACTGAGTCAGTCAGTGCCACAAACTCATTCCCTTTTTTCCTAATGCTCCTAGTATTTGTATCCTTCTTGTTCTGAAGATTTGAAAAATCTAATTTGCTTTGAATTCTAATGGTTAGAATATATGGAAAAAAAAGTATAAACTTTTGAACTGTTGAAACTACTATTTCTTACTTAGGCAAGATATACAAGGGTGGTCTGAGAGGTTCTCGGCCTCACAATGAAAAAACGAATTTATAATTTCAAAATTATTTTTATTTTTCAACATAATCTCCCATAAGACTAATACATTTATTCCAGCGATGCTCCAGTACCATTATCCCATCACTTTAGTGGTTCTCGGTGAGATCTGCAAAATACCCCTCTACAGCTGCAATCACCTCTTGATTCGAAGAAAAACGCTGACCAGCGAGAAAGAGTTTTAGTTTTGGGAAGAGATAGAAGTCAGAGGGAGCCAAATCTGGGGAATAGTGTGGATGTTCCAACAATTTATAATGCATATCCCTTAATTTTCTCATTGCCAAAACACCTTTGTAGGCAGGTGTGTTGTCCTGATGAAAGATGATTTTTTTCTTCTGCAAACCAGGTCTTTTCTCACGAATTTTTTCGTCTAGTCTGGTCAAAAGATTGGCATAGTATTACCTAGTTATTGTTTTACCCTTTACAAGATAATTAATAAACAAAATGCCTTTAGCATCCCAAAACACTGATGCCATGACCTTTCCTGTGATGGAACGAACTTTGTCTTCTTTGGTGTTGAACAACTGGCTTCTGTCCACTGTTTTGACGGCTGTTTGGATTCTGGTGTATAATGGTGAATCCAAGTCTCATCCATAGTAATAAATCGACGCACAAAATCAGTTTTATTGTTGTTAAAATGCTCCAAGCACTGTTCAGAGATTTTTATGAGAGTGCGTTTTTGATCTGCTGTGAGCAAGCACGGCACCCATCTTGCGCAAAGCGTTTTCATATGCAATTCTTCATGCAAAATATATCCTATACGTTCTTTTGAAATGCCTACAGTCTCAGCAATTTAATGCACTTTGGCTTGCTGGTCATCCAATACCATATCCTGGACTTGATCAATGATTTCTGGTGGTGTTATACTTTTTGGATGTCCTTCACGTGGATCGTCTTCAAGGTTGGTATGGCCATGTTTAAACTCGGCAGCCCATTTCTTAATTGTCAAAAACAAAGGAGAAGAGTGCCCAATTATTTCTTTTGCCGTTAAACCTTCTTTCACAAAGAATTTTATAACCGCATGATACTCAGTTTTATCCATTTCAAGGGATACAAACAACACTTTTGCTTCAGACAGCTGTATAAAACAAACTACTTGATAGAATAACTTGCAATTTCACTTGGATGCTTATGACAGATGTACCAACTTAGGAAAAAAAAATCTTGCCAATAGCGTTGCCATCTGTAGTCAAGACTGAGAACTTTTCAGACCACCCTTGTATGTATTTTACTAACATTATCATGACTGTTTCCATCCTGCTTTCAAAACTTTATAACTATATTTTATCTTTGTGTCATCATCATCATCCTTTCAGGGATTTAGGCCCAGTGATCTGTTCCTGTGTTATTCCATCTTTCCTTGATTATCCCTGATTTCTATATCCTACACCTGATGGTATCAGAGTATATTTTTTGGGGGTAGTCTTGAACTGTTGATTCTTTAAATATATTCACTCAAATCTTCTGGTATTCATATACATTATCCAATACTGAGTCTAGTTTTACTTCTTTATGTATTTCTGTGCTTCTGTTTTGTCCCAGAGAGTATAGCTTGCTGTCATTTACAAGAATTTAATTTCTCTAGTTTTATGTTATTTTTTCTTCTGCAGTTTTTATGGTCCATCATTCACTTCCATATGAGTAGAGAAGGTCTTCCCAAAACTTTCTAAACTCTTATTCTTGTATGCTTTTGAACTTGTTTAGGTTTAAAAATGTTATTTGTCACTCATGTTATCTTCAGAAAGTTTGAAATTTGATATCAATGTGAGCTTTCTTTGTATATGATACAGCATATCCAAGGTATTTGAAGCAGTTAATTTGTTCTAAAATTTTATATTCAATCATGATTTTTATCTTTGTGTGGTATATTTCCATTAGTCATGCTTCTTGTTTTATCTTGAACTTCTTTTAAAATATCAGAGCATATATGAACTTATATGAACAATGGTTAGAGTGGGTCTCTCATGATGAGCAAAAATATTACATTTTTGATTTCATCTTGGTTTTAAGAGTCATGATATACATTATGTAAATGGAGAGTGGTGGGTGTTTGGAATGCATTGCCTGAGAGCATGGCGAGTGCAGGGACAGCGAATACGTTTAAGTTGAGGTACGATAAGCTGTGCATGAGAGTGGGATATCCCATGATGGGTCTCTTGATTCCATGGAGGTCTGTTGATGATGATAATAATAACAACATTATTATTATCATCGTGTGTGTGTGGGCAGGTGTGTCTCCCACAATGTCTTAGATTCTGCAGTTTGTATAATTTCCAGTTGTTTACATCACTGTGGTCTGTTTTGTTATGTGCCATCCAATCGTTTTCGACTCTTGGTGATCCTGTGAACAAAGGCTCTCCATCCCACTCGGCCTGCTGTTCTTTCTTTAATGGATTTAGAGTTGGTAATAATTTTAAGTTGGTAAGTTCTTTTATGATTATGGTACATAAATCCCTAAAGAACAATATTGTATATTACAACTATTTGAATGAAAGACTAATAGAAATTAGACTCAAGACATTAACAGGCCACATAACAATAATTGGTGCATATGTACCAGAAGAGGAAAAGAAAGACAGTAATATATTTTATAAAGAATTACAGAATGCCATAGGAAACAAAAAATACAAAACAAACATAGGTAAATTTGGCGAAGATACATGTATTCAAAATGGTCGCAGATTGTGCGATTTTGTCATTTATAATAATATAAGAATAATGAATTCAATGTTTAAACACAAGGAAATACATACATATACTTGGTCAGCCAGAGGATACAAATCAGTAATTGACTATGTTATCACACATTTTAAATTAGCAGAGTTAATTTTAGACTAAGAGCATATCGAGGCTTTGAATTAAACTCTGATCATTATATGGTATCAGCAAAAATTCGATTTAAACCAAAGTGGCTAAAAACACATAAAATTGAAAATTCTTTCCAGCCAAGCTACAAAATTTCTTCATTACAGGATCCTCAAGTTAGACAACAATATCAAAAATGCACAAACTTAAAAACAGAAACCACACATGAATCAAGTGACATAGAAGATGAATGGGAAAATTTGAAACAAATTCTCACAAAAGCAGCAACAGAAACTTAAGGAATAAAGCACAAATGGATTAGAAAAAGAGGACTACGAGACTGGAACAAAGAAATAGAAAATATAATAAAAACCAAAAAGGACAGTTACAAGAAATGGCTAAATTCCAAAACAATAGAAGCAGAAATAGAGTATAAAAGAAATAGTGCAATTGCAAAACGAGAAGTAAGGAGAAAACATAGAGAACAATTTCATAACAGAACTAGAAAAGGATTTATTTAAGCCACAACCCAAAACCTAAAAGTAATAAAATACATGAATAAAGAAATAAAAGAAAAGATAAAAATACAAACAATAAATTTAGAAAAATGGTTGACCTATTTCCAAAATCTCTGGACAGATGAGAACAATGAAATAAAATTTTATAAGACAAAAAAATGACTTAATAGAAAATATCACAATGTTAGAACTGAAAAATATAATAAAGAAGATGAAAAATAGGAAAACACCAGGAGAAGACAATATAAATATAGTACTATACAAAAATGCAGGTGAAAAATTTAATGAAAGAGTTCTGAAATTTTTTAATATGGTTTGGATGTCTGGAATAACTCCTAACTCTTGGAAAAAAGCACTGGTTATCCAAATCTATAAAAAAGGAAATAAATATGATTGCAATAATTATAGGGCAATTAGCCTGCTGAATACAGAATATAAAATATATGCAGGAATATTAAAAGAGAAACTAAGAAGCATTGTAGAAGACAAATTACTAGAAGAACAAAATGGTTTCTGAAAAGGCCGATCCTGCATAGATCCAATTTTTACTTTAAAATTATTAATAGAAAAGAGAAGAGAATTTCAAAAAGAAACACATGTGGCCTTTATTGATTATGAAAAAGCCTTTGACAAAATTAGTAGACAAAAATTGTTTAAAATATTAACTGATTTAAACATACCAAACCAACTTTTATAATCCATTCAAGAAATATATACAGGAAATAAAATAGCAGTTAAATTAGAACACATCTCAGAATGGAAAGGTATATCAAGAGAAGTACGACAAGGATGTACCCTCTCACCTCTGCTTTTCAATATATATATAAATAAAATTATAACAATCTGGAAATAGCATAACCCATTTGGTATACAAATGACCCTGCAAATGAAGATAGATACGCTACTATTTGCAGATGATCAAATAGTATTAGCTGCATCAGAAAATGACTTACAAAGATCATTAAAATCATTAAATGATATCTCAAAGCAATATAATATGACAATATCTAAAGAAAAATCAAAAATAATCCATTCAAAGGAGAAAACCCAATAAGAAGTAAAATAGTGATAGATAATAAAATACTAGAACAAGTAAATACTTTGAGATACTTAGGATGTGATCTATCATACGAAGAAGAAAAAGACATAGACACTAAAATATGAAACTTTGTCAAAGTAAATGGCATAATAAATAATATATTTAAGCCATCCCTAATACAAAAACACACACTAGAATTAGATTATATATAAAGTCTTGTCAAAACCAACTCTACTATACAGACGTGAAACATGGAGCATGAAAAGAAGATGAAAAACGAATTCAAACAGCAGAAATGAAGTTCCTCAGAAAAACAGCTGGATATACTAAGTGGGGCCATAAAACAAATGAAGATATCTTACAATCCCTGAAAATAAAACCAATCAATTACTACATAAGACAGTAAAAACAAAAATGGCTAGAACATTTAAATCGAATGGACAACAGCAGACTACCAAAAATATTATACAGATACAAAATAAGTGGAAAAAGAAGAATCGGAAGACCAGAAAGAGATGGCATGAGACCGGAACAGGCCACTTCGCCTAAATTCCATGTTAGGAAGAAGAAGTTCTTTTATGTGGTCCATCCAGCTCTTTTGTGGTCTTCCTCTTCTTTTCATTCCCTCTATCTTCCCCAACAACTGCCTTATTTCCAAAGTATATAAACTTCTGTTTAGCGATTATCACCTCCAAGAAGCATTCCGTTTTTATATTCTCTAATACCTTCTTATAGATCATTCTTGCAGTCATGGGATTATTAATAGTCTCATCCACACCCATAATTCAAACAGATCAATTCGCTTTCTGTCTGTCTTCTTAATAATCCAGAATTCACAGAATCCAGAATTCACAGAATCCAAGAAGCATTCCGTTTTTATATTCTCTAATACCTTCTTATAGATCATTCTTGCAGTCATGGGATTATTAATAGTCTCATCCACACCCATAATTCAAACAGATCAATTCGCTTTCTGTCTGTCTTCTTAATAATCCAGAATTCACATCCATACATCACTAATGGAATTACCATTGCTTTGACAATTCTAACTTTTGTGGCTTTATTCACATGTCTATTTTTCATAATTTTTGTCTGGTATAAAAGCTTTTTTCTCCTCGACTATCCTTCTTTTAATTTCATCTTCACATTTACCATCATTTCTGATTCTGGATCCCAGTAAATCATAACTTTCAATGATTTCTATTTTATCTCCCTCTATTATAAATTCATTTAATTTGCCAGAAGCCATCACTTTTGTTTTGCTGATCTTTCAATTAAGCCAGGCTTTGTTACTTTCCCTCTTAACCAATAGAATCAACTGCTCCAGATCATCCTTAGTTTCTGCTATGAGGATTGTATCATCTGCATATCGTAAATTATTTATTTTTCTGCCACCAGCCTTAATTCTAGCTGGATCTTTGTCTAAATCAGCCATTCTCATAATATATTCACTATAAATATTAAAAAGGTAGGGTGACAGTCTACAACCCTACCATATACTACCCCTTTTCCACTCAAAAGGGGTATGGTTTTTTACTGAAGCTTCCTGGTTGTCATACAGCTCTTTTATCAAGAGAATTAGATGTTTAGGTATTCCATTGATTTTATTACAATCCACAGTCTGTTATAATCCACACAATCAAAAATTTCTTATAATCAATAAAATAGATGAATATTCCCTTCTGATATTCTCTTGTTCTTTCCATATTCCATCTCATTTTTGCTCTTTGGTCTCCAGTTCCTTCACCTCTCCTAAAGCCTGCCTGTTCTTGTGGCATTTCTCTATTCACATGTGGCTCCAACATTTGTTGGATCACTTTCAGCTTAACTTTGCTTGCATGTGAAATTGAAGTAATGGTTCTATAATTCTCACAGTCTCTGAGATTTGATTTTTTTGAAATTGGGATGAATACTAATGTGTTCCAATCTTTACGCCAGTATATTTCCTTCCAAAAGTGTTGACAAATTTCAGTCAATATATTCACTACTTCATCTCCAGTTGCTCTCAATAATTCCACTGATATACTATCAGCTCCAGAAGCTTTTCCTTTTGGAAACTGTTCCATTGCTGATATCACTTCACTTTTCATTATCATGGGTTCCTCAACAAATTCTCTACTTTCAAAGTCTCCTTCAATATTATTGTCTTTCTTGTACAAATCCTCTACACACTCTTTCCATCTTTTTTTTTCTTTTCACTGCTTCTTCTATCAGACATTTTCCCGAATTACTTTTTATTCGGGAAAATGTCTGATGCCTAGATTCTAGGGATAAAAATGTTTATCCCTAGATTAGGAGTTGTTATAATCCACATCTAGGGATAAACTTTCCTATAACATTATTTATTTTTCTAAACAGATTTCTTGTTCTACCCATAATATTGCTTTTTTCAATTTCCTTGCACCTTTTGTTTAGATGTTTTTCCTTATCTTTCAGCTTGTCTTTGGAAATCTGCACTCAGTTATTCTAACCCTTTCTTTGTTTCTCTGAAGTTTCATTTTTCTTGTTTACTCTGCTATTTGAATAGTTTCTTCTGACAAACATATACAATCTTTATTTGTTGTTTTTTTTAGTCTTCTTTTCTGCTTCTTTGACTGTAAATTTCGTTTCTTTCCATAGTTCTTCTAATTCTCTTCGTGTCTTCTCCAAACTTTTTAATTTCTTTCCCACTTCTACTTTAAATGCTTTATTTATAGGATTAAAATCAAATTTGATACTGTCCTTTTGTTTCTTCTTGGCCCTTAATTTTGCTTTAACTTAAACTATCAATAATTCATGATTTATCCTGCAGTCTGCATCAGGTAGTCTTTTTGCTGCATGGATAGCACTCCTAGACCTTCTGCTGGCAACAATATAATCTATGTGATTTCTGTATTCTCCATTAGGTGCAGTCCATGTGTACAATCGTCTTTTATGTTGTTGAGAGCAAGTGTTTGCAATAAAGCAACTGCTCTTAACACAAAATCCCAACATTCATTTTCCTGCTTCATTCCTCTGTCCTAAACCAAAATTTCCAGTCATGCCTTGTTCTTTTTCACCCACTTTTGCATTCCAGTCACCTAATATAAAGAGAAAATCTGTTTTATCAATACTGTATACTACTTGTTGCAAGCTGCTGTAAAATTCTTTGACCTCATCTTCACTTGAAGCTGTATGAGTTTAACATTCACTGGAGATGCCTTTATTCTGATTAGAATTATTCTTTCAGATACTATGTTGTAACCTAAAATGTATTTTCTGTATTCTCTTCTAACTATAGATGCTACTCCATTTCTTTGAAGGTTTTCCTGTCCAGGGTAATACATCATGAAATTATTGGTATCAAAGTAATCCATTCCTCTTCATCTCAATTCACTTTCTTCATCAGTACCAGTTTTCCTTGATACATGCTTCTTACATTCCATGTTCCTATTTTATGTAAACCAGTAAAGCAGAGGTGTCTGCTTTACTGGTCCACTATGCTCTTTTCCAGTAGCCATTTCAGTGCCTTCTAACCTGTGTGTCCTATCTTCCAGCACTATATCACAATAACTTAAGCCTTTTTTCATAAGATTTTCTTGACAAAATATATACAGAAGTGTTTTGCCATTGCCTTCTTCTGTGTTTGTTTAGCCTACTTGGTAGGCTAAATAAACTGAAAGAGATGAAGAAAAGTAAAATAAGAAAGATTGGGGGGGGGGAGAAAGGAGCAAGAAGGAAAGAAAGTAGAGCAGGTACCAGTACAGATAATAACTGGTAATTAATTTACGGAATTCACAACGCATATGAAGTATATTAATTAAAGATACTTTAATGAATCACTTCTATATTTCGGCAATGTCACATTGCCATCTTCGGGAACATAAAGATATGGTATGTGCACTAAGGAACAAAGCAAATGAGGAAGAAAGTAATAAACTAATTCTGTTCCTAAAGTCCTAATGGTGCCCTCTTGCGGGCTAATTTGGTAGTCTTGGCCGTTGGGCTGAAGTTCTCATAATGAAAGTCTCCCAAATTTGGGGCAGTTTCATGCACCCAAATTTGTTGAGGTTAGGAACGTTTTTTAGAGCTGCTGAAGATTCTTTGAACAATCTTTCATATTTAAACTTGCTGCGATGGATTATTTTTGTTTTCTTCCAACGAATTTTATGGTGGGTATCTAAGGCATGGTCTGCCAACCCAGAGCGGCTGTACTGGTGAAACCGGATGTAGTCTTGGTGTTCTGAAATCCTGATATTTGTTGTTCTGCCTGTTTGGCCAAAGTAGGACAATTTGCAGCTGCAAGGGACCTGGTACACACCAGGTAGGTCTAGGGGAAGTGGTTGGTCTTTGGTAGAGCGGATAAGGGATGCCAACTTTTTATATGGTCTGTAACAGGACGTAAGGTCATATTTTTTGAGGATATTAGTTATTTTTTCAGAGGTGCCCTGGATGTAGGGGATAGTGATAGACTTGGTGTAGTCTTTATTGTGGAGGGGGGAGGGGGGTTGTGGTTATTAGGTTTTAGTATTTTTTGGATTTTCTTGGGGTTATAGCCATTGGCTAAGAAAGTGTTGAGGATGTGGTTTAGTTCAATAGTCAGGGCCTTGTCATCTGAGCAGATTAATTTTGCCCTGTTATATAGTGTTTTTATCACCCCATATTGTTGTGAGGGGGGGTGGTGGGATTGCTGGTGAATGTATCTGCCAGTGTGGGTGGGTTTTCTGTAAACAGAGAAAACCAAAGATCCATCAAGCTGGCGGGTGATTGAAGTGTCTAGGAAGGGGAGGGTGTTGTTTTCCTCTTTTTTTAAAGGTGAACTGGATTCTGGGATGTTGGTTGTTTAAGTGTGTTAGGAAGGAGTGGAGTGTGTCTGAGCCATGTGGCCAAATAGCAAACACATCATCCACATAACGAAGCCAAATAGTGGGTTTTTGTGGGGCGGAGTTTAAGGCTTTCTCTTCAAATGTCTCCATAAAGAAATTGGCCAAGGGTGGGGAAAGTGGTGAACCCATGGCTGTCCCCTCTATCTGTTTGTAGAATTTTCCTTGCCAAACGAAATAGCCTGAGTTCATTGTGAACTGAAATAGGGCTGAGATATCGGGAGGAAACTTGGCTTGGATGAGCTCAAGGGTTTCTTTGAGTGGGACATTAGTGAATAGGGAGGAGACGTCAAAACTGACCATTATGTCAGTGTGTTGGAGTGTGAGGTATAGAAGTTTTCTATACTGGTATATGGATTTCCTCCCGATATCTCAGCCCTATTTCAGTTCACAATGAACTCAGGCTATTTCGTTTGGCAAGGAAAATTCTACAAACAGATAGAGGGGACAGCCATGGGTTCACCACTTTCCCCACCCTTGGCCAATTTCTTTATGGAGACATTTGAAGAGAAAGCCTTAAACTCCGCCCCACAAAAACCCACTATTTGGCTTCGTTATGTGGATGATGTGTTTGCTATTTGGCCACATGGCTCAGACACACTCCACTCCTTCCTAACACACTTAAACAACCAACATCCCAGAATCCAGTTCACCTTAGAAAAAGAGGAAAACAACACCCTCCCCTTCCTAGACACTTCAGTCACCCGCCAGCTTGATGGATCTTTGGTTTTCTCTGTTTACAGAAAACCCACCCACACTGGCAGATACATTCACCAGCAATCCCACCACCCCCCCTCACAACAATATGGGGTGATAAAAACACTATATAACAGGGCAAAATTAATCTGCTCAGATGACAAGGCCCTGACTATTGAACTAAACCACATCCTCAACACTTTCTTAGCCAATGGCTATAACCCCAAGAAAATCCAAAAAATACTAAAACCTAATAACCACAACCCCCCTCCACAATAAAGACTACACCAAGTCTATCACTATCCCCTACATCCAGGGCACCTCTGAAAAAATAAATAATATCCTCAAAAAATATGACCTTACTTCCTGTTACAGACCATATAAAAAGTTGGCATCCCTTATCCGCTCTACCAAAGACCAACCACTTCCCCTAGACCTACCTGGTGTATACCAGGTCCCTTGCAGCTGCAAATTGTCCTACTTTGGCCAAACAGGCAGAACAACAAATATCAGGATTTCAGAACACCAAGACTACATCCGGTTTCACCAGTACAGCCGCTCTGGGTTGGCAGACCATGCCTTAGATACCCACCATAAAATTCGTTGGAAGAAAACAAAAATAATCCATCGCAGCAAGTTTAAATACGAAAGATTGTTCAAAGAATCTTCAGCAGCTCTAAAAAACGTTCCTAACCTCAACAAATTTGGGTGCATGAAACTGCCCCAAATTTGGGAGACTTTCATTATGAGAACTTCAGCCCAACGGCCAAGACTACCAAATTAGCCCGCAAGAGGGCACCATTAGGACTTTAGGAACAGAATTAGTTTATTACTTTCTTCATCATTTGCTTTGTTCCTTAGTGCACATACCATATCTTTATGTTCCCGAAGATGGCAATGTGACATTGCCGAAATATAGAAGTGATTCATTAAAGTATCTTTAATTAATATACTTCATATGCGTTGTGAATTCCGTAAATTAATTACCAGTTATGTCTAACCAACGTATAAGTCTTACTACTAGAATCAGTACAGATAATATAACAGATGTATATTGCATGAAATACGGCATGGTCCAGCATCAGGTACTTTGGGTTTGCCACTAAAGTGAGCCCTTGAGCACTGTTCTGTGGTCTGTTTTACTACTTTCAAATATTTGATTACTTGTCAAATATTGTGCATTTGTACCCCTACCTTCTTTTACTTTTATATATTGCAGTTTATCTTCATCTATTCTATCTTCTTGCTTAGTTTTCTTTATTGGTTGAAATATTAAATGTTATTTTATTACCACTGGATTATGGTCTGACATTGCATTAATCCATGGGTGTTCACACTGTTTTTGCCATTTTTAGATTACTTGTTAAGCAGTATAAAATCTGTATGGTTTCTCCCAATGACACAAGAGATATCTTGTGGTGATTTCCATATGCTTCTTTATTATTATTCTATTAATCCCATACACAACAAGGTTGCAGGACCTATAGAACATTAGTGTCATGTATGTACATGAGGTGGAGAATAGAGAAGGAACCTATTTATGTTCTTCATGACTGGTTGCAGGGTTGTAATCTGGGAACATTAGTTTTGAGAATTGAGGTAGAAGAAGGGAAACTAGTTCATTAGGTTTAAAGTTGGACGGTTGACTAACTTTGGCTTGCATTTTATTAGATTTCAGAAAAAAGTTGAAGAATCTTTGATGTCAGTTCATTTTCAGCTACGGGAGTACCTACAGAAAAGCAGATAGAAACAGACATATGGCAGAGATGCAAATGAGCCTGTAAGACCATGGAACAAATAAGTTTTGGATGCGTGTGTGTGTGTTGGGGGGGGGAATCATTACTTATCCAGAGTGCCCTCTTCTCAACAGCATTAAGAATAGGGAAGTTTTTTCTACTCTCATTCCAAATGTGAGAATAGTTTTCTAAGGTTTTAGAATTAATAATGATCAATATATCTCTGATTACTAATGGAGCAATATCTTTTTCTGATTTACAGATGCTTATTTCTTATGCAAATCTCTATTTTCGTAAACATACTGTTAGGACAACTGATAATCGTGTAAGTATTGCTTAATTTAGAAAATGTTTTCTGTGATTAACTTTTATATAACAACAGGTTCTACATAAAGATATTTATTATTTAATTAGATCTTTCTTTTCAGTATCATAAGTATCATAACCAAAAGATATCTTTTAATATTTATTTGTTTGTTTTATTTATCCTCCAAATTTACTTTTTTTTTCATTGCTGAACTTTTAAATCACATGGCTATAAATTGAGAAAGATGCTTCAAAAATTTATAATTAAATGCTCATTTTCTGGATACTGCTTCCTTCTGTTTGACCACATCTTATGAACTACACCTGCATTGTTATATTTCATGTTGTTTCTTGTTTTGAAGTTGTATAGCATGAGCTGCTGGTGGACAGGATGATATCATTATTTGAATGTTGTTATAGACCTGGAAAGAAATATAAAGGATGATGACAATGAGTTTAGGGTAACTAGTTCAGTGAATAAGAAGGAAATGATTGATATGGGTAATCTTTAATTATGGGAAAAATATTGGAAGAAAAAAAAATGGTATCTATGATTAAAAAAAGTGAACTGCGTGATGTTTTCACCAAAAATTTAACCATCACCATTGAGGTGTCTTTGTAATAGCACATAAATCTGAAATTCCATTTGTTTTAGCATGTATGAGTAAAAAATACCATTAGTGGTAGTAGATAGTGGTTTGTGTAGTTGATGGATTGTGGTGTAGTATGTAGATGGCAATTTAAGGTATTATAGAGTGGAGGTGCTGTGCTACAAACAATTCTACAACCAGAGGATTCAGCTATATCCCCCATCTACACACTATGCTCTACACAGACCTACTATTTGTGTATATCATATGAAGGATATGTTCTCCAGCCACATGACTTTGACATACTGAGCAACTTTTCAGCACATTTGTGTAACCAGCATTCTAGAATCCAGATCATTAGAAAAAGAAAGCAATATCCTGCACCCCTACATATCTTGATTATGCATCAAATCTGATGGATCTTGGACATTCACTTACTTCATATGCAAGCAGATACATTTGCCAGTGCATTCATATTACTGTTGAATAGGTTGGTCCAAAAAATTGTTGACAGTGAAGTATGGTTCGACAAGCAAGATATTCTGTCAAGAACATGGAGACAGTAGGATGCTTTGGAAGAGAGGTCCAGAATATGTAAATGCGTGAAATACATTAATTTCAAGTTTGAAGAGAGCTATATGCAAGAAATGGAATGTATTTGAACATGGAAGGGCATAGGCATCTGTAGAAGTTGTTGTTCTTGAGGCAAGTGTTAGGGCAGGGAAACTTGAGATGCCAGAATGTATCGCCTCTTGTGGGGATAGTTACTTATGAGTTGCACAAGGGTGGTGGTATAATGCAAGCATCAAACTATAGGCATTTTGTATTTATTCTGTGGTTGTTGAGATTTTGGAGAAATTAGTAAGCGATCATATACAAAATTGGGCAGAGCTAGGTAATATTTTATCTGTGAAAGTCACCATGAATTCAGTAATTGCTTGCCTTTTATTATTATTGCTATTATTATTAATATCTGATCAGTATGGAGTCAGAAGCTAATCAAGGGAGGTACACACTATCACACACAAAGCTCATCCAGCTATTCCTTAAACTGATTCAGTGTCTTTACATTCAACACACACACTCAGGCAATGCATTCCACTCACCAACCATGCATAGCAAAGTGACAAGAGCAGTTGATGAGTGAAAGCGATATACTGCCAATTTTTCAATTTTTCAAGGGATATTGGAAATTAGTTCTCTGATAGATATCAGAAGGTTTTGTATGGGGGAGCTGTATCAAGGAAGAGTAAGGTCACAAATGGGGATCCACTGGGATTGGTACTCAGACCTTTGGTCTTCATGTCAATGATATTGTCACTGGGCTGCATGAAAATATTCAATTATTTACATATGATGATGCTTGTGAGGATTATTAGTAATAGTGCTAATATTTTGGCTCTTGAAGAGGATTTGAATAAGCTTGATAGGTGGGCAAATGAATGAGGATATCAGCTTAATGCAGCTAAATGTTACATCTTGAAATTTGTGATCCACAGATGGTGGGAGGCAGCATGTCCTATTTGTATATTTCTTCTAGAGCAAGTGGATGAGGCAAGAGTTCTTGTTATGATTGTTAATAAAATATTGAAGTTTAGACCACGTATTGCAAAGATGGTGAAGGCAATCCACAGGACTTCTGCAATAGTAAGATGGATTTTGACAACTAGAGATAAAAAGGTGATGATTCTATTGTATCAAGATTTGATGAGGTCACATCTAGACTGTTGTGCTGAGATCTGGTTAGTGGGATTTGAAGAGGATAAGTTAACCCTGGAAGTGGGTTCAGAGGCAGATAACCCAAATGATATCAGGACTGCACAGTGACCGAGGGCATGCAAACTACAGTTTGGTGAATATGAGGATGGTCTGAACACTTCTCGGCCTTGTCCATAGATGGCCACACTATCGGCAAGATTTTTTTTTTCTAAGTTGGCACATCTGTCATAAGCATCCATGTGAAATTGCAAGTCATTCTATCAAGTAGTTTGTTTTATACAGCTGTCTAAAGCAAAAGTGTTATCCGTATCCCTTGAAATGGATAAAATTGCATATCGTGCAGTTATAAAATTCTTTGTAAAAGAAATTCATTCGAAGTTCATAAAAGTTTATGGGCACTCTTCTCCTTCATTTTCGACAATTAAAAAATGAGCTGCCGAGTTTAAATGTGGCCGTACCAGCCTTGAAGATGATCCACGTGAAAGATGTCCATAAAGTGTAACAACACCAGAAATCATTGATCAAGTGCATGATATGTTATTGGATGACCAGCAAGTCAAAGTGCGTGAAATTGCTGAGACTGTAGGCATTTCAAAAGAACGTGTAGGATATATTTTGCATGAAGAATTGCATATGAAAAACCTTTGTGCAAGATGGGTGCTGTGCTTGCTCATAGCAGATCAAAAATGCACTTGCATGAAAATCTCTGGACAGTGCTTGGAACATTTTAACAACAATAAAACTGATTTTGTGCATCGATTTATTACTATGAATGAGACTTAGATTCACCATTACACACCAGAATCCAAACAGCAGTCAAAACAGTGGACAGAAGCCGGTTGTTCAGCTCCGAAAAAGACAGTGTTCCATCAGCAGGGAAAGGTCATGGAATCGGTGTTTTGGGATGCTAAAGGCATTTTGTTTATTAATTATCTTGCAAAGGGTAAAACAGTAACCAGGGAATATTATTCCAATCTTTTAACCAGACTAGACGAAAAAATTTGTGAGAAAAGATCCGGTTTGGAGGAGAAAAATATTCATCTTTCATCAGGACAATGCACCTGCCCACAAAGGTGTTTTGGCAATTTAAGGGATCTGCACTATGAATTGTTGGAACATCCACCTTATTCCACAGATTTGGCTCCCCCTGACTTCTATTTCTTCCCAAAACTAAAACCCTTCCTCACTGGTCAGCGTTTTTCTTCAAATCAAGAAGTGATTGCAGCTGTAGAGCGATATTTTGTAGATCTTACTGAGAACCACTACAGGGACGGAATAATGGTGCTGCAGCATCGCTGGAATAAATGTATTAGTCTTATGGGAGATTATGTTGAAAAATAAAAATCTTTTCAGACTATCCGCGTATAAAATGAAGGGGTGACATGATTGAGACATTTAAACTGTTAATAGGTATTTACAGTATTTTCACTAGGGAGATTTTTCAGAAAATGAAAAATGGGGAGGAACAAGGTCAAAGGGGCCATGGCTGGAAGTTGCAAAAAGCAGATGGTGAGTAGGAGGGTGAGAAGTGGCTTTTTTGCATTACGGGTGGTTGGACTATAGCATTCATTACCTGATAGAAGTTAATGTACAGGTGGTGAATGGATTTAAGGACTGGTAAGGTCTTGAGAGAAAGAGAAATCCTAGTTTTTTAGAAGCCGAGGATGCAATGGTTGTGATGTGTTTATCCCAGGAGAGGCTTAATGTCAGAGTAATTCCAAGAAGAGAAATCTGAAATTGCCTGGAAATTTGGGTTTTGTCTTGTCAAAAGTAATAAGAGAAATAAAACAGTACCGGGTTTTATTAGCATTGAAATTGAATAGGTTATCTGAACCCCATTTGAGGATGGCTTGGAGATCAGAATTGAGGGCAGTGGTGGTTGAGGTGAGTTGTGCATAATAAGGTTTATCAAAAGGAGGAGTGCAAAGTGCTGTCATCTGCAAAATAATTAAGAGTAGTGTTGAATAGCAGTAGGAAGGAGGACAAAAGACTGTCAGTTCAAGAATATGAAGTGTTCAGATTATATTCATTAACCTTGATGTTATAAAGCTGTGGGGATTATGCAGAAAATTGCTGCTATAATGCAAAGAAGTATGGATAAGGAGGTGATAGTTCCACTGTATAAGGCATGAATGAGACCTCATTTGGATTTCTGTGCACAAACTGGAAAGATGGAGGAAAGTACTGGAAGAGAGAGAGAGAGAGAGAGGTATGAGACTGAGCATAAGTAAGACAGAGTATATATGGAATAACTAAGACTGTCTCAGGACTGGCATATTGAGTATGAGAACAGATTGAGGGAATGTGGCCTTCAGAGCTTGGTAGATAGGAGGAGCAGTGATTGAGATGTATAAGTTGATGAGAAGGACCTATCAAATAGATACAGAGGAATTATTACATAGAATAATGGGTGATATGAGAATGAGACATCATCTCTACAAACTGTGCAAGGATCATGTGAGCAAGAAAGTGATATGGAGATTTTTTGCTTGCTAGGGGTGGTTAATGAATGGTATACATTGGTAGAGTGAGTGATTAAGCATTGAATGTATTCAAGGCAAGGCATGATAGTTATTGTTGACTGTGAGTGCTCAGTCTCCATTGATAAGTCTTCAGACCCCACGAAATCTTGGAAGTAATAGTAAAGTCCTAATTGTCATCACCATTAATTCAAACTTAATATGCTAGTCTCACAGATTTTTTGGAAAATTGATGCAGCTATAGGCCAACATTCTAAAATCTACTTCCTGATGGAAAGGGAATCAAATAACTTGTTCCCTTGCTAGATACACTAGTCACATGCTTTTGAAATGGCTAATTATCCTTTTCTGTTTACAGAAAGCCTACAATATTGGAAGATATTTGCATAAACAATAACTCATCATCTAGCAGAGCAGCAGTAGTATGCCTACTAATATATAGAATGGGAGTAATCCATTCTAATTGTACTGCTCTTACCACTGAAATCACTTATCTTTGCCACACTTCTTTAGCCAATGATTAAAAGCCCCAAAAAAATAGAAAAAAAAAATACTAAATATTCCCCTCACCCAAATACCCTCCTTTCCCTAATACACAAAGCCATAATAAAACTCGTGCTATTCCATACATTCAGGGCACATCTCTGAGTGTCCTGAGTAAAGATATTCAGCGTACTTAATAAATATCAGCTTCACATCATATTTAAACTGTATCTCAAACTGACAATTGTCATCCACTCATAAAAGGACAGACTCTCTCCTCACAAGTACAGGGTACTTCATACCATTTCTTAAACACATTAATTCACAGACAGAATGATCTGTTGACATACATTGGACATACTTCATACCATTTCTTAAACACATTAATTCTCAGACAGAACGATCTGTTGACATACATTGGAGAACATGAGAAATACATTTGACACTATCATCATTATGGCAAGTCAGGATTAACAGACAGTGCCTTGGGCATCTCTTCATAAAAAATTAAATGGAAGAAAACAAAATTGTCACACAGAAGTTATTACAACTAAGAGAGACTGTTTTTGGAATCAGTAATAGCTTTAAAACATTTCCCAAACCTCAAGTATTCCTCTATCAATTTACCAAAAATCTTGGAGACAGTTATTTTAAAATTGAATTAATACTTTTCAGCCTCCCTCTATATCCAACAATAGATGCTGTCAGTTAGGACTTCAGTTCTCTGTGTTGTCTGTTACAATTTGAAACTGTTCTCACTATTAACAAATAGTTACTGTTTGTGCTCTGAAAATGCTGAGTAGAAAACCAGCAAATTAACAGCAGTGAAGTAAATATATTATTTATTTTATTACTAGTATATTGTGTTGTGAATTAAACCACAATTAACCTAGAATTAGTTGCATGGGATCTGTTTGACCCCAGCCATCATTCAAGCTTGATTTCTGACAAAACCAATAATGGATTTTTGTTGCGATTTTGAGTAGCTGAGTTTCTTGCTGCTCCCACGGCGAATCAGTCGCATGCTGGCTGTCAGTGGAATCAGTTGTGGAGTAAGGTGTGATTTCTGATGTTCTGATCCCATGTGCATAATTATGTAACAAAAAAAAAGTGCAACTAATTAAGGGTTAAAAACTCATCATGAACTGGCAACACACATCTTTCTACTTGACTGTACATACTCTATACTATATATACTTTATTACTATGCTGCATACCAGGTGTACTATATATATACTGTTTACTGTACATACTATGTAGTATGTATGCTATATACAAGTAAATTATCATGATGATATTTCACACAAATATACACTTAGGCAAACGATTAAAAGGAGAGGTATGATAGATTGTGTGGATAGTTTGGGTCTTCCATGATCTATCTTTGGACTCTGTGGAAGTGCCTGTACAATAATAATGATATAATTTACTTCATAATCAAGCAGAAAACTTTCCACTTCAGTCTTATCATTCCCTTTTTAAACAGTGATATATATATATACGTAGGCTGTTCAATAAGTAATAAGACTATATTTATACAAAAAACAGATTACCCTTTAATCATCATCATCATTTAAATGGTCTATTTCGAAGTAACTACCATGAGACGCGATGCATTTGTCCCAACATTGCGTCCACTTCTTAAACACATCTGAAAGTCCATTTTTTGAGAGTTCTTTCAAAACTGCCTCCGCAGCTTTTACACATGCTTTGTTGCTTTCGAAATGGCGGCCTCTTAGTGGTTTCTTGAGCTGAGGAAACAGCCAGAAATCGCACAGTGCGAGATCAGGACTGCATGGAGGGTGTGGTAGGATATCTATGTTGTTCTTCTGCAGAACGTCCACTACACAACCAGCAATATGTGGCCTTGCATTATCGTGGTGCAATAAGAAGCCATTCTTCAGCAATGGACGCTTCCTTTTGACGTGCTGTACCATTGTCCGTAAAATATCCGCATAGTATGAGCCGTTTACGGTATTCCCAGGTTCTACAGCGTGTTGGTAAATAATGCCTTCGTAGTCAAAAAAACATTATGGTCATAACTTTACCAGCCGATTTTACAATTTTTGCTTTCTTGGGGGTTGGCGAAGATGGATGCTTCCATTCACTGCTTTGTTGTTTCATTGTAGGGTCATAGTGATACAACCAAGCTTCATCTGCTGTAATGATTGCGTTTTAAGAAGTTGTCGCCTTCTTCTTCCAGTCTTTCTTTCCATTCTGTGCACACATCCACTTGATGCTGCATTTGTTCCGGTGTCAAGAGTTTGGGAATCCATCGGGTGCAAACATGTTTCAGTCCCAAATGTTCAGCCATGATTGAGTGAACACTTCCCACAGAAATATTCAGGACAACATGCAGCTGGTGTACTGTAATTCTGCCATCCTCCTTGATGATAATCGCTGCTGTGTTGATCATTGTCTCTGTGATGGACATTGAAGGTCTTCCCTCACGTTCAAGTTCTTCCACATTTTGCCTGCCTTCCTTAAAAGTTTTATGCCAGCGAAAAACATTTGCCCTCGACATTTGCTTCATCGTGGAAAGGTTCGCGTATCATGTTAAAAGTGTCGATTTTTGCAAACACACAAAATTTAATCACATAACGCTGTTCCAAGGACGCTTCCATTTCGACGACTGGTCACGATTGTAGGCGCGACAGAACAAGCTTGTGTTTAGTCACCTGACACTCTGGCACATCAGCCTGTATACACCATCTATCAACCTCTTTTGTTAATACAGACAGCAACATTTCTTTATTCCACAGAAATTAATATTGTGATAAGTGGTTTCGCGACAGTAAAATTAGTCTTATTACTTATTGAACAGCCTTTGTATATATATATATATATATATATATATAATCTTTGTAAACAATGATGATAATAATAATGATATAATTTACTTCGTAATCAAGCAGAAAACTTTCCATTTCAGTCTTATCATTCCCTTTGTAAACAGTGATATATATATATATATATATAAAATCTTTGTAAACAATGATGATAATAATAATGATATAATTTACTTCGTAATCAAGCAGAAAACTTTCCACTTGTCTTATCATTCCCTTTGTAAACAATTTTACACTCGTTTTTTTTTCACTTCTTTTGGACTTGCACGGTTGCAAGGCTCTTGTTAAACAAGTATGCTAGGAATTCCATGTTGTCAGGTACTGCTCTCTTATTAACATATTAATTAATCTTGCCAAGACATTATATTCTTATTTTATCCTTTATCTAAGTGTAAACAGATAATGTTTGTGTGTAAAATACATTCACAACTAGGCTACTTGTTTAGAGACTAAATGATTTCACATCAATTGCTTTTGTATCCCATATTGCAAAGCACACGTCCTTTCAGACTTGTGTAATGCTATGCATTATAGGAAGGGTGACTACTCAGACTGGTTTCAACCTTTATTGCAGTGTGTCCCCAGTGGAATCTAGAGCCAGAAGAGATACTAAGGTTATCTATTCTGGCATGGTGGATTGATTGGACCTGTGGTCCTTTATCCCTTTGTTGGATTTAAAGTGAAATTTCTAGATTAATGAATCTTATTGAGCTCTTGGCTCATCCATTGTGGGCTATTGACTGCTAGTGAATTAAAAAAAAAAAAAAAAAAACTTGTTCGGTATGTTTTTTTTTGGGGGGGGGGGGCATTTATCCTGAGATTTTTGTTTGTTTTAGTATATTGCTAGGTGGTAGACCGTAATAGATTTGAGATATTATTGAGCTTTGGCTCTCTCATTTTGGGGTTTTGGCAGTAGGTTTAAAAAGCTTACCTGCTCAGTATGGGTTTGAGACATTGCGTATTCCACTGTCATGCTCCCTCTAGTCTACCATTTGGCAGATTAATGGGTTAGGGTGGATGGCAGCATTTGCAAAGAATTTTGCAGCCCCTTTCACAAAGGAAGGTTTTGAACCCATGGATATCGGTTTCTTGATGATGCATGTTTCTTATGAACCATGGTATGCTGAATGCTGTTCATAAATGTTTGTTTTGAGTTATCTGTAGTTTGCTGACATCTGAATCTACAAGATGCTGATCAGATAAGATATACAACAGGACTGACCTGATCAGCATCTTGTACATGAGAAGTTTAAGTTCTATTCTTAGCCAGCTATGATAGTTAAGTAACAGGTATAGCTACTCTTTTGTCCTATTTGCTTTAGAGCAGAATGATCGATATGAATCGTGAAATGAAACCCTCTATCTAGTTCTGTCCATCTTTATTTGGCTACTGGTTGCTGTGGAATGGGAATGCCAAACATGACAACTTCTCCCATCAGGGGCACTTGTATTCTTGTGAATAGCACTGCTCTTGTCTGTGTTAACATCAATTTGCTGTTTTTCAAACTGTTGTTCTAGTTCTTAGACTTCATTTTGCAGTGTTTGCAGTGAACAGACTGTTATTTCAGTATCATTTGCATATAGGGCCAATCTAGTGGTAGTTGTGCATGGATATCAGCCACCTAGATGGCAAAGTGCAGAGCTGAGAGCAGGAAGCCCTGGATGGGGAAACCTGCCATGATTCTGATGATTTAATTCCCTATAGCTTCATGCAGAGTTGCGATTGCTGAGGTTTGATTTGGTAAGTTTGACCAGTCCTTGTGGGAATTTCACTTGCAGGAAGCTGATTATGCCATATTTTGTTGAATGCTTTGACAACATCCAGGAAGATAGACCCAGTTGTGTTGCTTCCGGTTGAAGCCTATGCTGATGTTTTCCATGGCTCTGAAAACTTGTTTGGTTGAATGGCTCTCCTGGAATCCAAATTGCTCATCTGGGATGAGACTTAATTCTTTAGTGATTTTCTGCAATTGTATTAGTATTGCCCTCTTGGCTGTTTTTCTAGGCAGGAAAGCAGGCTGATTTGGGGAAGGCATATGCTTTTCCTAGTTTTGGGATTGTCGTTGAGGGTTCTACTGTTTTGATTTTTTGTTCTGCTGTTTCAGGCTCTGTGCTTAGTATTCAGGTCTCTTGCTATTAGCACTGCTTCATTTGTGTCTAGTATTTGAGGTGTATGCTTCCAGTAATTTTTGTAGGGAGAGTTTTATATATGGAATCTGTTTTCATGGGACTCACATTTGCAATTTGAACCCCCCCCTCCCCCCCAGTTTTCTATGTTGGTAGTGGAAGGATTTACAATTTCGTTATGTTCTATATTGAGTTTCACAAATATGGCTCTGCCACCTCTTTGGCATTGGCCTGTCATTGCAATATAGAACATAGTTCCGGAGCCTTGGGTTGTCGGCTGGTTGAAGATGTGTTTTGCTTACAAGGATTACCTCATCACTGTAATGTGATATAAATTCTTATAGTTCATGCATTTTGTTTCTTAGACCAATGAAATTCCAGGACACAATCTGTTGTGGATTTGGCCTTCTGTATTTATCGACCATTGATTAGTGCAGTAAGGATTGTTTGTGTATGTCTCACTAACTTGTTTGTGCACTCCTGGCTGGGATTTGCTTTGCTTAACTTGATTAACATTTTTCCTCCAGTGGCTGCTACCATTTGCAGCTTTGCTAGATCTTTGGGGCTTGGTTTTTTCTGCTAGTTTTGAAGCCACCACAAATGCATATGAGGCATTGTGCCATTGGGGAGGGGGGGATATCAGCATTTGCTGTGGGTGCCTGTACAGTTGTTGATGGGGGCTCTTTGGTTCTCTTTTTGCTGATTTTTGGGTGGCCAAGTATTGTTTACATCCTCTGTAGTTGGCAGGATGTGGTCTGCCACGGTGGGTTCATTTAGCTCTGTTTTTGATTTTTTTGTAAGAAGTTGTTGTGCAGTTTTACTCTGCATTTAATGCAGCAGAAATCTGTCTTACAGCAGCATTGCAGTTGGCCGAATTTCTGAAAATGGTGGCATTGTCCATTTGATGCCTTCCATCATAATAGTTCTGGTTTTATAGCTGGGCCGCAGACAGTTTTTCTGTCATAGATTTCTTAGTGACATTGGCCGTATTTTAGCTTGTAGCATATGGCTAACTTTAATAGGGTTTAGTCTGCAGTTTTGGAGGTCTCTTATGATTTCCTCGGTAGTGAGAGATTCTGTTATACTGTATAGTACTACCTTTTTTATTTAAAAAATTTGAAAGCTTTTTTTTTCTATTTTTTCAAGTGAATATGTGGTGCTGGACGTTTCTATTGTCTAAAAGTTTAGTGAATGCATAGTGGTCAGTTGCCATCTCTGGCTGCATTCAAACCCTCTCATTTGTGTTCCTGGGTTTTGTAAAATTTATTTTACAGTTTTGAGGGCTATGGCCACTTCCCTCCATTGTTTCTTGGCTCACAGGATAACAGGAGGGACTCTTTCCATGTTTTGGTTTGTTTCTGCTTCAATGCAGGTTGTAGTTTCATTTGATTTTGGTTTCTTGTGGTGTTTTTTCCTTTTGACTTTGCAGAACCTGTCCTGTACCTTAACTGTCTCCAGAATTAAATATCAGCCAGATTGTGAGTATGAAGTTTGGAACTCTGGTCTGTTGTCGATGACCAGAGTGGTTGTTGACCTCTCAGTCTCAACCTGCAGTCGATTGGGCAATTTCACTTGCAAGAATTAGTTACCAAGGTTGAATTAATGTATAGCTCATATATTTTTCATATACAAGTAGTAAAAAAAGGTGGATCACCTTATCAAAATTCTCTAGAACAGAGATAGATGTAGGAAGTTTTTTTCACTTGGTTACAATTGCCAAGAATTGTCATAGCTAAGCCCAGAACTTAAACTGGTCCTATACAAGATGCTGATCAGTCTGGATGCCAGTGTGGATGTCACCTGCACGGAGTCACATAGCAGATTTAGATGTTAGCAAACTATAGATAATCCAAAACAAATATTTACAAATAGCATCCAGTGCACCATGGCTCATAAGAAACATGCATCTTCACAAAGAAACCGATATCCATGGGTTCAAAACCTTCCTATGTGGAAGGGCTGCAAAATTCTTTGCAAATGCTGTCATCCACCCTAATCCATTAATCTGCCAAATGGTAGACTACAGGGAGCATGACCCTGGAAAATGCAAATGTCCCAAAACCATACTGAGCAGGTAAGCTTTTTAAACCCATTGCCAAAAAATCCAAAAATGGGAGAGCCAAAGGATCGATAATATCCCAAGTCTGTTATGGTCTACCACCTAGCAATAGAATTAAACAAACAAATATCATATGGTAAATGTCCCCCCCCCCCCCCCAAAAAAAATATATATATTGAAATAGTAGTTTTTTGTTTTTAATTCACTAGCAGTCTGTAGCCCATAATGGTGAACCAAGAACTCAATAACATTCATTAATCCAGCAATTTCATTGCAAATCTTACAAAAGGATAAGAGACTACAGGTCCAATCAATCAATCCTTGGTAACTCTTCTAGGTCTGGCTTCAACTGATGAGACTTCAATAAAGGTTGAAACCAGTCTGGCTAGTGGCCCTCTCCATAAGGCATGGCATTATAAAGTGGGGGGGGGGGGCTTGGAAAGTTCATAAACACCTAGAACAAAAATGATATTAAAGCAACTGATATAATCACAGTATAATCATTTTTGTTCTAGGTGTTAATTAGAACTTTCGAACCCCCCCCCCCTCCTTGTACATTCTTGTACTGGTATGTACTTTGCATTACGGGGATACAGAGGCAATTAATATATGGTCATTTAGTCTCTATTTACAAGTAGCCTAGTTGTGAATGTATTTTATATGTAAACTTTGTTTGCTTACACTTTTATAAAGGATAAAACAAGAATATTATTTCTTGGCAAATTTAATTTAATTTGCAGTGAATTAAAGAAGCATGAAAAAAAACAAGCTTCCTAACATCAAGTTTGCATAATTCCTCATATACTTGCTGCTCATTCACTATCACTTCCTCTCCACCATATTTCACATCAAGCTCGTGATGATGTTACATTCATGAGGATGAAATACTCTGATAATTTGCTCAATAAATACCTCAGTTACATTCTAATCATCGGTCAGTTATCAGTCTACACTTTTTATACATTAACATCATATTCCCATAATGGGAATATAATAATGCTTTTTTTTCTTTCTTTCTTCTAGTTTTCACATATTGAAAGAACTCTAGGATATTTCTTGACCTGATTGGCTAATTTTATGTATAATGTCCATTTTTGCTGTCCTCACCAACTGCCACCTTCGAACAATGTTTGTTGCCCCCTACCTTCTTTAGGTAAGATACTCAGACATTGCTGCTGTTCAATATCTTCAATATGTCTAACCCCCCCCCCCTCATGCTATAGTTTCCATTTTTCTTTTGTTTGTTCCGATTCTAAGTTTTTCATAATCACTGGCCTTTTAGTTCCACATTTTTCTTTCTTCATAGTTCTTATATGACTGGCATCATAAGTTCTCATATGACTATCTTCAATCCAGGTGATCAATTCATAGTCGCTCTATAACTTTGAAAGGTTATACAACTTATTCACAGTCACATCCTCTTGTGACACGATATCTAAGACTCCCTGTGTCATCCATTACATATTATCTAACACAGTTGGTTCTCCAAAAACTTAAGAAGTTAATTGCCTTCATTCCCAAATGCTATCTATTCATTCTACTCTGTATTACCATAATTAAAAATCATCCATAATGATCACCCTTCTCTTGCTCACAAAACCAGTTTTCCCTGTACCTCCACATTTCCCAGCCTATAGTAACATCCAACTAAATAGTTCATTGTTTCAACTTCCACCTCACATCATGTTACTTCGAAACTGCTGCTTTTGTTTTTCCTTTATATCTCAATCTTGTATTGGCATAACTCCTTGCATTCATCAGCACATTCTCAACCTCCTCCCTTCTTACCTATCCTATCCAAAAAACATTGTACTTTCCATTTCTGTTCCCTTCAGGATATCGTTCTCGTCCAACAGTAGATGGCGTTGGTGTAGTTGCGGTCAGTTGGTGAATTGAGTGGTGGAGAATTGAGTAGGTTCCCTCCCTCGATGAGTCTTTGGACTCCCTGGAGGTGTCAAATAATAATAATAATAATAAAACTATGTTTTGCTTATTCCTAACTTATTCTTGGTCTGTGTCTAGTTCTACCCATGCTACCCACACTTTCTTCTTCCTGTTCACATTTATAACCCCTTACCCTATATACCTCCCCAGACTCAACCATTCATTAGACCATACTGTACTTTATGCTGACTACCACCCCCATAAATGCATATTTATGGGGTAGTAGTCAGCATAAAGTAGTAGTAGTCCCCATAAATGTTTATTACTGCTTCCATAATCCACTCTTCTTATGCTATGTCTTCCTCTCCAGTTCACCTCCCTCCCAGTTTCCTTAACCATTTTGTATTCCTGTTCTCACTCGTTCATACTACTCTCTACATTCAACGACACTTGCAGTCTCACCTGTTCCACCCCTGCCCTTTCACATCACCTCTGTATTTCTCTGATCCTTTGCCCATATCATTCATTACACTCTACTGTAGTAACAGTCTCTCTACTTGATTAATAAATGCATATAAATGCATTTCATCAACCTTAGATAATGCTATTCATTCCTCAAATGAATCTATACATCAACAACTGCACTCTTTTCTCCTCACTCAGTTCTGTATACATATTGTTTTTGATTTTTACTCACAGTTTCAACTCATCATTGTCATACCCAGGTAACATATTAACTACCCTTCCTATCTGTTGTCATTCACTCTCTTCAGTAATATACTGATATCCATTCTCACATTCTCCCTCTGCCAAACTAAATTATTTGTTCCCACAACCACCACTTAACTCTTGTGCATGTTTACTTCTCTTATCCAAAACATCAATCACTCTTTTCATCCTCCATTCTGGAAAACTAACTTTGTCCATCCTCTCATCCACCACTCCAAATTATGGGCAGATCCTCAGAGTTTCACCAGACCAGCTCCTCTTGAATTAGGATTGCCTTTTATTACATGCTGTTTTTGATAATTATCTTCAGTATCTGTATAAATTCCACTTTCTCTCTCTCCCATGAGTTCTTTCTTCTTAGTTTATTTCCTGTCATTAAAGTCTTCCATAAAAATTTCATGACATGCATTCTGAGCTAATCAGCTGATGTATCCCAACTACTTCCTGCTTTGTACACAGTCTCATCGATATGCATCATTCTGGATAAGATGTACTAACCAATTGGAAAAACTTATCATCCTTATTCACGAAGTGCTCGTCATTGGTATACATGACTTGCAATATCTTCTTGGGTTCATAATGACTGTCCCATTAAGATTTGAGTCTTTTGAAACTAATCAGTATTCTTTGGTCATTCTCATTCTTCTGTTCATTCATTCATCTGAGTGCCTGAACACATGCTTGCCTGGTTCCATCTTGGATAACCTTAGGTTTTCAGAATACATCACCTTTAAGCCATCATCCTACACCAGATTTATTTAAATGTAGACTATCGTTCATATTGAAATCACTTTGTGCATATTCACTTCATACATCTATAAACTGTACACCATTCTTCGTAACAACCTATACTTTGACTCATTTGCCTATCTTCTTAATTCATCCCTTTCATATGATGGCAACTAACTTAGTCTTAACACTCTCTCTCTCTCACACACATATACACACTTGCTCTTCTTTTTTTTTTTCTCATTCCAGTCAGACTTTCAGATTCACTCCTATTTCATACTTGTTATCTTTAAAATCATTCATACTTGCCTAACTGTCAACTCTCAGTTTTTTCCTTTGCATTTTAAAGCACATCACTCATATCTTTCAGCTCTGCTCAAAAAAAAAAAAAAAGACTTCATTATTCTCGTGAAGTACATCCCTATTGTGAAATCGCCATACATACATTCATACCAACTCTTTTCCCTTCTTTTCACACCCCTATCTCACACTCTTTGTACAAACTCTCACTCTCTTCCTCAAATTTTTCTCTACTTTTTCTTTTTTGCACAACTTTCTTCAGATTTATCTCCAGTCTGTCAGGCTCACTTTTTGTCCTGTGTAACACTTCATGCAAATATGTTGTTTCTTTCACATCTTGCCACTCTCCTAATTTACAACTGCTTCAAGTTTGCTCTCTCCCGTATTTATATTTTACTGACTGTCATTCACTAGTTAAATTAGGGGTTGCATTAATGTTTCTGAACACTATAAGTTTTGCATATTTTGTCACTTAATTTGGCATTGCATGATAGAATACTTAATTTTTACATTATTAATATAGGAAAGAATTTGAAGGCAAATATCTGTTTCTATACTAGGGCAATAATTAATGAATATGATGCAGTGATCTGGCAGGATGATTTAAATAGACCAACAGTGTGAACAAAGGATAATTGTTGTCAGTTTTGATATGAATAAAGTGTAAAATATTCACTTTGCAATGAACAGATTACAAGTTGTGTCTTACATTGATGGATCTCGATGGATCCATCAATGATGGATGGCAGGAAATTGACGAGGCTAGGAATTTGGAAGGGTTGATGGACAAGGATTTGAAATTTAGAGGATATGCTGCAAAGATTAACAAAATAGCTTGTAACATCACTTGGATGCTGAAGAACATACTGAAAAGTAGAGATAAGGAGATTATTTATCCTTCTTTATAAGGCTTTGATGTGGTCACAGTAGTCCAGGAGCACAGATTTTATCATTTGAGTTTATGGGGGATGTGGAAGTGGTCGGAAAGATCTAGAGGTGATTGTCCAAGTTGGTGACAGGGCTGCGGAATGAAGATTTGTGTGACAAAAATGGGATAATAGACAGAAAAAAAAGGGGGGGGGTAATAGAAAGATATAAGTTACTAAAGAATTTTATAGGATTGAAGCAGAAGAAATTTTCCAATATATAATAAGAAGGGAGAGACCAAGAGGTCCAAGAAACTGTATAGGAGGTTAATAAGAGCATAAGGATTAGATTATTTTTTCTTGGAGATTGTTGAATGAGTGAAATAGGTTTTCAGAAGCAGTCAAGAGTGCTTTGTCAGTGAATACATTTGAGAAGTGTAATAAGTATTGTGTGAATAATGATTAGTCTCCCACTGTGACACGTTGGACTCTGTAGAGGTTCCAACATAATAAAATAATAATTTGTAACATGTTTTGATAAACTCGATTTTTACACTCTCCATCTTGAATTTCAGATCACTAAGCTTTTCAAGTTAGATGATGAGAAACTTTGGTTGCATATATTTTGTTGTTTGGAAACATTGATTTAATGTATGGTGTTGAGCAAAAAAGCAATATATTCAATTAGAGAGAGAGTGAGTGAGAAAGAGAAAATACACCAATAAGTTATGAATAATTTGTCTAAAATAAAAGAAAAAAGATTAGCTTATTTTCAGCTATAATTATGCACTATTTAAGGGAGATTTGACTTTGGCCAAATAGAGCTAGAACCATGTTGGGAATATTCCAACAGAAGAATATTCTTGTTTCTGAGTACATTGTTTTTCTGGTGATACTACTTAAAGAAGTTACAACATACAGTATATATTAATTAGAATAAGTTATAATTAATATTTTCAATATTTTGGCTGAATTTCCACTATTTTGGTTGTGCCAAAGCTCTAATGATAAGAGCATACCAGATTTCAGGTAGTTGCATTCAACCAAATTTGTTCAGGTTTATGTAGTTTGTTCTTTAAGGCTGAGACAGATTCTAGGAAAAGTCTTTCATATTTAAGTTTCCTCTTTTTTTTTATTTATTTTGTATCCAAACACAAGTAGTACAGTAGTAAGTAAGTGGTACAACATGATTTTCACCAAATTAAGATACATTACAATGAGATTAGCTTAGATTTGGTAGGTGAATTATACAGGGAAATAATAATTAAATCTGAAAAAAGGAAACTATACATAACTTATATAAATAGATATGGTCAGATGTTTCTCCAGTATCTTGCACAATCAACTGCCAGGATACAAGGTCCTCTTTTGTGCAAGGTGATGGAAGAAAGGGGCAAGCAAGAAGGTGTTGCATGGACTGGGTTGTCTCACACTCACAATTGTCTGGGCCAGTGAGATAGCCCCATTTGAGGTTTTGTTTGCAGTGTCCTGTCGTTCGCAGTCTGTTGAGGCTTTTCCAGTTATTCCAGTCCAAGTGGGCACCATGTGGAAGATGTTCAGTTATTGGAATACCAGTATTATTTTCAGGATATAGTGCAAACCATTGTTGGTCTTGTCTCTGGGAGGTTTTTAGGTGGTTCAACAGTTGCCAGGAAGCTATGTCGGGATCTTGGTCTTTGAGGCACTGTGGTCTGGCTGAATAGTGGGTGGTGTTCATCATTCATTTATCTGCTGCTTTCATCAGCTGAGAATTCAGATTCAGTATTACCACCTCCAGATTCTTAATTATAGGATACCTGAAACCAACACCACTAAAAGACCTGTATACTTTGGCTGGTATTGGTGTTGGTTTCAGGCATCCTATAATTAAGCGGCAGCTTTGATTCAATGCTGGATCAAGTTTTTCAGTATGCAGGATCTGGACCATACTGGGCAGGTGTATTCAGCAGAAGAATAGCAAAGGGCCAAGGCAGAAGATCTCAGTGTGTTAGAGTCTGCACCCCATTTGGAGGTGGTAAGCTTTCGTAATAAATTATTTCTTGCATTCACTTTTGCCTTTGTTTTTTCTATGTGGGTTTTATATGAGAGGGTGCGATCGAGAGTCACACCGAGGTAGATTGGGTTCTAGGAATGTTCTATTTTAGAGCCTTCCCAAGAAATCTGTAGCTTCCTGTTGGCTTCCTTATTGTTAAGGTGGAAAAGGCCAGTCTGGGTTTTCAAGCGGTTTGGTTTTAGTTGATTGCTGGTATAGTATGTGGTTTGACTATTTAAGGCAAGTGCTAGAGTAGTTTCAATGGACTTGAAATTTTTTGATTGAGTAGCTATGGCAAGGTCATCAGCATAGATAAAATTTCTAGTTCCTGGGAACATGGGGAGATCATTGACGTAGATGTTGAAAAGTAATGGTGATAACACACTTCCCTGGGGGAGACCATTTTTTTGGGGATTTATTCTGTATATTTTATTTCTGAGTGTGAGATGGTTTACGGTATCATATGCTGCAGTTAGGTCTACAAAGACTGCTCCTGTGGCTACTTTTTGCTCATAACCATTTTCTATATATTGAGTGAGGTTGAGAATTTGTGATGTGCAGGATTTGCCTGGTCTAAAGCCAGCCTACTCAACAATAAGATGAGGTTTGATTAGGGGTTGTAGCCTATTCAAAATTAATCGTTCATAGAGTTTAAAGAGTTTGCTGAGTAGTGATATAGGTCTGTAATTTTTTGCTTCTATTGGAGTTTTCCCTGGTTTCAGAAAGACCACCATGTTGGCATGCCTCCAGATAGTTAGGAACCTTAGGGTTCTGAGGCAAGTGTTGTATAGGTTTAATAACCACTCTTTAGTCTTGTTTCCAAAATGTTTAATCTGTTCATTACAGACATCATCAAGGCCTGCAGATTTTCTAGGTTTTAATAGGTTTATAGCAGCTTGGTAACTCAGATTTCACCATCACTGAACTTGAGTTTAGTGATGGTGAAATCTGAGTTAATCATATTTTGTTCCTCACTTGGGGTTCTAAGTATCTTCTTTTTTGTGTGCTTTTTAGGGGATTTTCCATTCAGCAGCAGCTGGTGAGCAATTTGATTAGCTTATACCTGTGGATGCTCATATGGCTTAGTGAAATCCTTCCTAATTCTGTTGATAAAGTTCCATGCCTTTCTGCTATTATGGGTCATATCAAGGGCGTCTATTTCTTTTTTTTCCCATGAGGAATGCCTTTCCTCTGCCATCTTAGAGCATAATTTTTCTCCTGCTTGGATAGTCTCTTCTGAGAAGGAGTTGGTGTTGTAAAGTTGTAAGTAATCAGCATACTGGGCTTGTATGTCACTGGAAAGCCCTGGAATGCAGTTTGTGCGGCATCCTTGGGGGATGTGTTTGGTGGAGATTTTCCTCAGTATTTTTATGAATTCAGGATACTCTTGAGGGTTTGGAGGGACTTGTTCTATGGAGCGGTCGAGATCTTCCATGAAACCCTTCCAATTAGCTTTTTGGAAATTAAATCGTCATCTGTAAGGGATTGTGTTAGGCATAATTGCTGGGTTGAATTGAAGCATTATAGGTCTATGTTGAGTATGTGGATTCGGATTCAAGACCTTTTTAACACAAATGTTGAATATTTTTGAGCTAACAAATATGAGGTCAGGGTTATAGCCTCGCTTCCATCTGCCACTGTGGAAAGAAGGAGGGGGGTTTGGATTATGTATCAGGTTTGGAGAAAGGTTTCAGCCCATATTTCAACAAGTTCTCCATCTTTGTTGGACTTTGTGTAACCCCAACTAACACTATGGCTGTTAAATTCACCTAATACAACAGTCATGTATGCATTATTATTGAGGAGGATGTCAGGGAAGGAAAAAGCTTCTTCTGGTGGTTTATAGACTGAGGTGATTGAGGTATTTTTAGATGCGATTGTAATAATCTCAATGTTTCTGTTGTTTGTTGAGTCAATGGACAATGGGATCAAGTTTTCTTTTGTAAATATTGCACTGCCATATTTATCGTGGGGTATTTCTTTGATGAGTTGCATGCCATTGATGTAAGGTCTTGCAGCACCTTCTCCTCTGTGAGTTTCTTGCAGGCAAAGCCCATCACAGTCATTATCTTTGCAAATATTTGCAATGAGATCTTGCTTGACACTGGAGAAACTTTCAATATTAAATGGTATTATTTTTAGGCCTGGCCCCAGATAGGATCCTTTAGGGCAGAAATTTGGGAGCATTTTAGTTCGATCACTTGAGTTTGGTTGATAGCAGCTTTAGCTTCCCCTAATGGGTACTAACAGGGTGCAGGAACGAGAACCTAGCTGCTGTGCACAAATTTTCTCTTGAGGAGTAAGGGGGGCGTTTGTGCATCATATCTTGTGAATGGTATCCAAGGTGTGGTCAGCAAGCCCTGAGTGGCTATAATGATGATGGAACCAAATGTAGTCTTTGTGTTTAGTGATTGTTATGTTGGCTGTCTTGCCTGTTTGGCCATAATAGGAGAGCCTTAAAACTGCAAGGAACCTGATAGACACCTAGCAGGTCTAGGGACTATGGCTGGTCTTTAAGAGAGCACCTAAGGGATGGAAGTTTTTTATATGGTGTGTAAGTGGTTCAAGGCTGTATTTTTTTTAGGATTATTTTTGCTAGTTTTTCAGATATGCCTCAGATATATAGAATGGTAATAGATTTGGTGTATCTGGAGGAGAAGGGAATGAAGAGTGGTTTCAGGACCACGGCCAGAGCATAGCATCACAATTGCTGAACACAAAGACTACATCCAATTCCACCACTATAGCCATCATTGTTTGCTTGATCATACCTTGACACTACCACAAGATACAAAGCAAAAAGGCCACATTACTCCACAGGAGTAAATTAAATATGACCCATTCTAACCTTTCCCAGTATCACTAGCATACAGGTTAAACATCAATGGTCTTAAAACAGACCTTTGATGCACACTACTAGTCACATTCCTCATCTGCAATATTGCTCCCTAATACAGAACTTGCAGATACCTATCTGATCTTGAAACAGAAATTTTGGATCCAGATATTGGTTGAAAATATGATGACTGAATAAGTTATTGTGGTTTTATGCAAAATTTATAAATGCCAAAATCGACACTTGTCCATTAGTATGTGCTCAAATAAACAAGTGATATTAGTCAGTTGATACCTAGCAAATGCAGAGTAAAATAGTGAGAATTAAGAAACAAATGATTTTCCTAGTTACACTTAATTGAACATATTATGTTTTATATGGATAAAGACAGACTTTCACTTTATAAGTATCAGCTAAGCTCAGATACCACACACACACACACACACACACAATCAGCAAGATTGACATAACATTTATAGAAGGTACAATGAGAATGCTCATTCCAAAATAGATTAAAAAAAAACGATTTATGTGTGAGTAGTCACTTAATAATGTATCTTATGCAGAATCACATTTGATTCCCCCCCTCCCCCCATTAGAGGGTGAAGTTTAATCTCCTGTGATGTATGGTCTTAAAAAAAAAAAAGTTAAGTTTTGATGTTAATTGCTATCGATATATTGAAAGTTTATTTTTCACTTGGTTAGACTATAATAAATTTAGTTTAATCCTTTATCCAAGTGTCAGCAAACAAATTTGCACCTGGAAGTATCTTCAAGACTGGGGTAAGGTGGTACAACACCGGGCAACTCGTTGCAAAGGTGGAGCAAGCTCACAACACTTCTATCTCTGTATCTCCCATAATGCAAAAGACATCTCCTTGTGAATACGTATAATGTTATGCATTAAGGGGAGGACCACTACCCAGACTAGTTTCGACCTTTATTGAGGTCTCTTCAGTGGGAGCCAGGCCTGAGTGGAGATACCAGGAAGAAGCATTAGCAAGGTCATCTCTATCTATAGGAATTGCCAAACGGTGTGCCACCTTTTTATTAAATTACTCTGGATTTAGAGAAAGATGTTGAAAGTTTATTTTTCACTTGGTTAGAATATAATAAATTTAGTTTAATCCTTTATCCAAGTGTGAGCAAACAAAGTTTGCACCTGAAAGTATCTTCAGGACTAGGGTAAGGTAGTACAACACCGTGCAACTCGTTGCAAGTGTTGTACCACCCGGTGCAACCTGGTGTTGTACCACCTAACTCAGTCCTGAAGATACTTTCAGGTGCAGACTTTGTTTGCTCACACTTGGATAAAGAATTAAACTAAATTTATTATATCGATATATTATAACTTTTGTGTAGTTTTAGTCTGGTTTTGTTGTTATTGAGTGTGTATTTTGTAGCTAATTAATTTCAAGCACTTTTTCCAGAATAGCAGTTAATGGAAGCAAAAAATGGTGGTAAGAGCAAGGCCATCCAGATTTATGGCATAAAAATAGAGAGTGTTGAGTGGTTTGGATTTTATCAAGATGGTTCATTGCTGGGAATATAATGTGTGTGTATATGTGGCAGATGTGTTTGTCAAGAGATTAAACAAGAGAAGTGAGAGAGAGAGAGGGGTCTGTAGAAAGTGTGATATGTTAATGGATTGCAATGATTTTGAATGAAAGTCAGTAACCAGAAGTGAAGAATACCAGATGAAAGGCAAAAGACAATGATGGATGTAAGACAATGATGGACGAATGATAGCCAGAAGAATGAGCGTGAGAATATAAGTGTGGATAATGTGATTGTGAATGCAGAAATGATTAAATAAAGAAAACTGGGCATAATTACAAAAGCGAAAGTGTGCCTGACTGATGGAGCAATAGAGGGAGTGATTGCTGGAAAGCAAGAGTTGCAAGCACTGTGTAGAGCTTCTGCCATAAAAAGTGTGGTGGATGAGAGGATGCACAGGGTATGTTTTCCAGGAGGAGAATGAACAGGGTGGTTGAGGCATTAGATTATGTGAAGTAAGCATCTGAAGCAATTAGTGGTTGGGATGAATGTCTTGTTTGGGCATAGGGAGAATGTGAGATTGGATATCAGGATATTATTGAAGAGGGTAAAAGACAACAGCAAGGTAGGAAGGGTGGTGTCTGTGTTGCCCAGGTATGACAGTGATTAATTACAGTGGAAGACAAGGATCTTGAATGGAATGTTAGCAGAAATGTGTGAAGAGAAAGAAGTGCAGTTTCTGAATGTGTGGGATGAGTTTGAGGAATGAATGGAACTGTATAAGAGCGACCGACTGTATCTGAATAGTTTTGGAGTGAGTCATTTGGAAATGTTGATGCTGGAAGGAAGTGTAGTGAGTGATGTAAACAATACATAAAAATATAACGGAAAAACTCACGTAGAAAAATTATTTAATGGTATAATTTTCGCCCGTGTGTCACAGGCATCTTCAGTACAATTAGGCACAAAAATTAAACATTAACTGACAATTCCAAAAAGCGCCACCTAAGTAGCTGGTGTAAGATAACTAAAAAGGTCAATAACTTTCCTAAAAAAAAAAAAAAAAAAAAAAAAAAAAAAAAAAAAAAAAAAATTAATACAATAAAAAGTTAGGAAAGATTAGCTGATTTGTAAAGTACTATCTCCCATAAAGGGGACAGATGAAGATGCCTGTGACACACGGGCGAAAATTATACCATTAAATAATTTTTCTACGTGAGTTTTTCCGTTATATTTTTATGTATAGTTATGTCTACTCACGGTTTACCTCTTTTAAAACTTGATGTAAACAAGGTTCTGTGGAAGTTAAAGATGTGAATGAACAAGAGATTGGACTAGGTGAGACTGATGTGGTTGTGTAGGAGAAGAGAAAGTTGAAACCAGGAATGTAAGGTGCACATGGAAATGGAGTGGGTCAGGGAGATACAGTGTAATAAGAGGTGAATTCTGAGAGTTGTAATGAATGTACATATGTAGATGGTCAGCATAAGAATGGAATAGTCTGGAATACATGGGAGTTATAGGGGGGCAAGAAGATGAGCAGACAGGAGCAAGTGAGGAGAAATCACAGATGGGAGGCAGCATGAGTAGGACTGGTTATAGATAAAGAAATGAATTGCTATACTTATTTATTAATGCCTAGAGTATCAGAAATAAAGGAGATGAAATGGCAAGTCGCAAAGGGAATGGAAGATGGAAAAAGTTATTCTACTTCCCAAAGGGGGTGGATAAGACAGAGGCTACAAATTATAGGACAACCTGTGTGTCTAAGGTTGTTGTTAAGGTGTTGGAGAAGTTAGTAAGGACTAGAATTCACAAGTAGGTTGATAATAGCAGTATTCTTTATGATAGTTAGCATGGGTTTGTGAGTCGGCAAATATTAGTTGTGTTACAGCAATCAGCTTACGTATTACAACAAGGTAAGAAAATCACTTGATAAAGGAGATGCATATACAGTGTCATGTTTGGATTTTTCAAAGGCCTTTGATAGACTTCCACATGATAAGCTAGTAGCTAAAATGAAAGATTTGCTAAAGGGAGGTCATGTTTTAGTAATCTACTTATTACAATAACGTGACTGCTTCCTTGGACAGAGGAGAAGGATACACAGTAATATACTTGGATTTCACAAAGGCTTTTGATAGATTACCTCATGATAAGTTGACAGTCAAACTAGAGCAGATGGGATTGGATATTAGATTAGTGCATTGGATTGGAGACTGGCTATCTAATAGGTATCAACAAGTTGTGTATGGGGGAGCGATATATAGGAAAAGGAAATTCACTAGTGGAGTGCCTCATGGTCTGTTTTAAGGCCATTGCTGTTTAACTTGCATATTAATGATATTGGTGAAGATTTGGATGGAGATATTCAGTTATTTGCAGATGATGCAAAGTTGGGATGAACCATGAAGAGTAGAGAAGATGTTGTGGCCTTACAAGAAAACTTGAATAAATTGAGTGATTGGAGACGGAAATGGGGATGTGAGTTCAATGTTGCAAAATGTAAGGTTTTTAAAATTTGGAAAACAAAGATGGAATGCAGAATTTATGCTTGGTGAGGATATATTGTTGGAGGCAGGGGTGATAGTGGATAAGGATCTGAAATTTAGGAGGCACATAGCCAAAATTGTGAAGACAACACAAAGGCTTCTGGGAATGATGCGGAGGACACTGACTTGTAGAAGTGGGGTGATTCTTGTTCCGTTGTATAAGGCTTTGATTAGGCCACACATGGACTATTGTGCCCAGATTTGGTCACCTGGTTTTCAGAAGAACGAAGAGTTGTTGGAAAGGGTCCAAAGATGACTGACTAAGTTAGTTTCTGACCTCTGAAATGTCGAGTATGAGGAAAGATTGAGAAGATGTAATTTGCAGTCTGGTGGACAGGAGGAGGAGAGATATGATAGAGACCTACAAGTTGGTAAGGGGTTGTTATAGGATCAGTGCTGGTGAGGTTCTACAGAAAATAGTGGGAGATCAGAGGAGAACCAGAGGTCATCCCTGGAAGCTGTATTTAAAAAAAAAAATTTTTTTTTTATGTTGGGCCCATATACAGGAGGTTTGCTGGTTAACCTATAGTACGTTAGTACCGTATATGGGTAATGGTTGTGAAAGGAGAAACTTGTTTACATTTGATTTGAACGCCTGTATATTATATTCCTTGGGAAATACGTCAGGGGGGAAAGACTGTTCCACAGTACTGCAGTAGCAGGGATGAATGAGGAGGAGAAGAAACTTGTTCTGTGGGTTTCAAGGTGTACTGTAAAAGGATGTTGGATGGCAACTCCAATGTTCTAATGGGCTTGGTACATTGGAATTATTGATGCTGTTTCAGATGAACCTTTCTTGTGAAATTATTTATAGAATATACAGATTGCAGAGACCAAGCGTCTATGTGAAAGTGGGGGGAACGAGTTGGTGAATGATGGATCATTTATTAGTCTAATTGCTCTCCTCTGTATTAAGTCAAGCATTTTGAGGGAGCTTTTTGGAGCCCCACTCCAGATGTGAGAGCAATATTCGAGAGGCTTGGTGGATTTGTGACTTGTATAGTGATGACAACTGTTTAGAGTTGAAGTAGCGTCTTGAGCGAAAGAGAAAACCTAGTTTTTTGGATGCAATGGTTCTGATGTGTTTATGCCAGGAGAGGCTTGATGTCAAGGTGATTTCGAGAAGAGAAATTTCATCTTTTCTGTGAATTTGAGTTTTATCGAAAACAATGCTGGGGGAAAATGGTTCTTTTTTGTGAGAAATAGGACAGAACTGGGTTTTACTAGCATTGAAGTTGACAAGGTTGTCTGAGCTCCATCGGAGGATGGCTTGGAGGTTGGAATTAAGAGCAGTGGTGGTTGATGTTCTGTGAGTTGATGTGAGTTGTGTAGGGTAGGGTTTGTCAAATGAAAGAGAGGAATATAGTGTGCTGTCATCTGCAAAACTGTGTATTGGGTTAGAGGTCAACTGAAGTAGGTCATTGATATATAGAAGGAAGAAGATCTGTGAGAGGAAGGAAGAGAGAACTGAGTCTTCAGGGACCCCGGCATTAGTTGGATGGTGAGAGGATAGGGAGCCATCTATCATCACACATAGTGTGTTTCCAGACAGGAAGCTGGCAATCCATCTGCAGAAGTCCTGAGGCAGTCCAAATGATGGGTGTTTGCTTAGTAAGCCTTTGTACCAGACTCGGTCAAAGGCTTTGGAGATATCAAATGCAACTACTTGGGTTTCGGCGAATTTGTCCATAGCGCTTGTCCAGTGATGAATGATGTATGAGAGTAGATCTCCTGTTGAACGGCTTTGGCGGAATCCGTACTGGTGATCGCTTAATAGCCGGGTACCTTCAAGGTAGATTAGAATTTGAGAGTTGATGATTTTCTCCATTACTTTAGATAGGACTGAAGTGAGTGAGATAGGACGGTAGTTAGATGGCAGTGATTTGTCACCCTTTTTAGGAATGGGTTGAATATAGGCCAGTTTCCAGGTTTTGGGATATATACCAATGGAGTAAGAGAGTGTGTATAGGTGACATAGGATAGGAGTTAGTTCAGATACACAGACCTTCAGAATAATTGGAAGAATTCCGTCTGGGCCAGGCGACTTTTTTGTGTCTAATTTAGACAGCAGGTTTGTGATGTCTTTTTGGCAAAAGGATATGGGGGGCATTGTATGTTGGGCAGTTGGAATGACTCGATGGCATTTGACATTGTCAGTTATGTGTACATAGGAGGCAAAGTGTGATGCCTGGAAGTTAGCTTTTTCTATGGGTGATGTTGCAAATGAGCCATCTGGGTGTGATAGAGGTGGGAATAGTGTAGGGCAAAAGTTACGGCCAATTGCCTTGGCAAGGGACCAAAAGGCACGGCTTCCGTTTGGACAGGCTGCAATCTTCCTGCTTTTTGCCCATTCAAAATCTATTTAAGGAGGGTGTGAGTAGGAGAGTGAGAAGCAGGTTTTTTTCATTCAGAGTTGTGAATGATTGGAATGCTTTGCCTGAGAGTGTGGTGTCTGGAAGGAGTTTGTGTGTGTTTAAGACATGGTATGATGAGCTGTGTGTGTGTGTGTGTGTGATAAATGGACCTCCCAGATGAATCTTTGACTCCATGAGGTCTTGGGGTAATAATAATAATAATAACAGACTAGCAAGTGTTGATAGTTGATTGGCATCAGACAGGTACTATTTAGTTGTCTGGTTTTCAAGGGAATGAGGATGTATTAGAGAGGGTCCTGAGAAGGTTTCTAAGTTAGTTTCTGATCTCTGGAATGTCAGATAAGATACAGTATTGAAGGAATTCAACTTACAGAGCCTTGTGAATGGAAGACTAAGAGGGTATATGATTGAGACACAGAAGTTGGTAAGAGGTTGTTACAAGATCAATGTGGAGGAGATATTTTATAGATTAGAGGAAGGCAAGGGTAGGACGGATGGCCATACCTGGAAACTGTATAAAGATGTGTGTAAGCAGGGGAATGAGAAGCCAGTTCATTGCATGGAGTGTGATTAGTGAGCGGAATGCATTACTTCAATGATCTTTTTACATAAGAGAGTATAATCCTTTTGTGATTGAGTCCTTTCAATTCATGGAGATCAGATATTAATAATAATATAGATTCTCATGTATATTAATGCCTGAAGTATTCAGAATAAGAAGAGTATTTTTTGCATCAATTAGTTTAACTTGCCAAAAGTTATTGGCACTTAAAGTTATGGGTTATAAGTCACCAGTCCATCAAAGAGACTTGGTTGATGGAGCATGATATATTGATATGGATAGAAAGCAATATGGTATCTTTAGAGAAGGATAAGGAATCAGAATGGGAGGAGGCATTTTGCTAATCATAGCAGAAGAATTGAAGCCAAAATAAACAAAGATCAGGAGGACAGGGATGCAGAGGACAGCTCATTGGAAGCTATTTGGTGTAAGATAAAGGTCAACAGGATGGAATGTGTAGTTTCTGCTATAAGCCATTGGGTTACAAGGGAGAAAGTGGATTACATGAATTGGCAAATTAGCACATTGAATAGAGAATGACTAATTATTTGGGGGATTTCACCTATGGAGACATTAACTGTTAGATGCAGGGAGGAAAGGAAATGTAATTGATTAAGCTTCTAAGAGATAATTACCTGAGACAACATACAGTGGAAGAGACTTGGTTGCAAATGCTGGATCTGTTGATGGCATCAGGGAACTTAACAGTAGCAAGGTATCCACGGCCTTTGCTTGGGGAAAACCGAAAGCTGTCATGGGATCTTGACCTGAAAGATTGCCAGATATGAAGAATTTTCCATTAAGAAGGGATATATGTGTGGAATTACAAAGTAGGTAATTATGGAAAAATTAGGAATCAGCTTAGAGAGGTGCAATGATATAAGAATTTTTTTTTGGGGGGGAAATGTTAGCAGTGAATGAGAGATGTGTTAACAAAAGCAATTATCACACTGCACAACCACAAGCAGGAGATTAAATCAGATAATAGTTAGAGGGATGAACAACATTATTAAGCAGGTGTTATGGAAAAGGAAAATTGTGAAAAAGTTGTGAAAAGCATATAAAAAGAAAGTTAATCAGGAGGTCTGTGAGCAGTACAAGTTACAAGAAGGATGACCTGTAAACAAAGCTTGGAAATCCAAAGCAAAATATGAGAAAAAGCCAGTTGATGAGCCATAGGAAATTTCAGAGAGTTCTTTCACAATGTGGAGAGGAAGAATGAATAACTACTATGGAAGGGTGACTTTTAATGAGTGCAGATGGTAAGGAGATACCAAAAGCAAATGAAATAATTGAGTAACTGAGTGATTATTTTTCAAGAGTACCATACAGCTGGAGATATGACAGTGTGAGATGTAACATTGACTGATGTTAGAATAAAGGTAGATGAATTATAGCTGCTCATGATAGTGCTGAACCTTTAATGTGAACGTGGCCATGGGATTAGATGACATATCAACCTGTGTGTTATGAGAGTGTGTGCAAGGGAATTGGCAGCTCTACTGACCAGACTGTTTAATTTGAGTCTCAGTTCTGGGAAGATGACCACAAAGTAGAAAGAGGACAATATAGTTCCACTGCATAAAAGAATCTCTGAGGCAAAAGAGATTCCTTTATGCAGGCCAGTCATTATCTCAAGGAGTGGTGGACAACATATTGGAGAAATTGGTAAAAGATGTTTGCAAAGGAATTTGACAGGATACCACATATAGTACAGTTGTCTAAACTGGAGCAAATGGGATTGGATATGAAGCTGGTGATTGGATAAGATAGTGACCGATGGAAATGTATCAGAGGGTAGTATATAGAGGAATTGAATCTGTTAGAAGATTGATAACTAGAGGATGTAACTCAGGGCTCAATACTTAGTCTGCTGCTATATATTTTGTACATCACTGATATAAGAAATAATTTAAGGAGGAATAGCTTGAAGATGTGCCATGGCATAAAAGACTACAAGGGAAGGATGCTAGTAGTGCATGGAGATAATTAAGGAGCATCTATAGGAAGCAATATTACATTGTATACCTAAGGTAAGGAGGATTAATCATTTGGGAATTAGATGGAAAAGTAATATTATTAAGCAGAAGCTGCAAAAGAATAAAATACTCCACAGTATTATTTTATTCTTTTGCAGTATTTCCACGGTATATAAGGAGAAAGGTCACCAGCAAACTTCTGAATAGTACAAAGGTCAGGCAAGAAAGGTTACCATTGTTATCCTGTTGTCTAAGGAAGGCAAAATTACTAGAAGAAATTAGCCAAACAGACAAAAGGAAATCCCAAAGAGTTTTTTGTTATGTGGCAAGTAAGAGAAAGAATGAGTGCTGATGGTCATAAGGTTGACAGAAGGAGATAAAATAGTTGAGTTACTGAGTGGCCATGCCAGGGTATATATATCATACAGGTGAGGTTAATGCTGTGACATATGTGACAGAGATTGATGTGGGAACAGAGGTAGATGAATTGGAGGTTCTTAAAAGATTGCAGAATCTCAGTGTAAATACAGCTGTGGGATTAGATGGGATTATCAGCTTGCATTTTGTAGGAATGTTCAAAGGAACTGGTAATACCTCTGACTAGGTTTTTAAGTCTCAGCTCTGGTTGAGATCCAAAGGAGTGGAAAGAGAGCAAAATAATTCCCTTATAAGGGTCTCTATGACTGCAGTAACAAATTATAGACCAGTCAAGTATCTCAGGAGTGGTAATAAAAGTACTGGAAAAATCTGTCATACAGAGAATTCAATAATGGGTGGATAAGAATAGGATACTCAATGAGGAGCATTACTGACCCTTCGTGAAAGGTTAGTTATGCCTCAGTGATAGTGGTGTAGCTAGAGCTTTTGCTGCCCGGGGCGGTCCCTGAGTTTGCTGCTCCTCTCAATACACACCAAAAATAATACAAAAAGTCAAAACGACGTATAGGGAAATAAATTAAAACGCTATGTTTATTTTTGAAGTAAAACTTTAATTTCAACATTCTAAAATGTTATATTTCTTGCTTTTCTGTTAGTAAAATCATTGATGACATTGGCAAAGTCTATTTCATAGTAATGTAATTAATTCTTAATCAATTTTATTTAGAAAACTCCTCTCACAACTAGCAGCACTCATAACAATTGTGAGGAAAATTTGCAGCAGTATTACAATATTTGGAACTGAGTTCTTGAGACTGTATTTTAGAATTAACTGTAAAAGTTCAAAAAAGGTTCAAAGTGCTGTCCGGGCTGACCATTCCCTCTGCCCCCCCCCCCCCCTAGCTACGCCACTGCTCAGTGATTTACTATGATAGATTGTGTGGATAGTTGGACTCTTGCAATAAGTCATCGGACTCCACGGAGTTGCCTGTATACAATAATAAAAATAATATTCAGTGGTTTACTAGTGTTAAAAACTAGGAAGAGCCATAGTTGATGAAGTTGGTGTAGAGAGCCTGCAGGATGGCCTAAATGTACTAAATGTACCGGGAATATGGTTAGAGGATAACGGCTGTCAATTTAACATGGTCATGCACTTTGGGATGAAGAACACACCAAATAGCAGAGAGAAGACTATCATTTTCCTTTACAAAGCTTAAATGAGGACATATCTAGATAATTGCCTACAGATCTGGCTGTTTTGATTCTGTGGGAATGTAGAAGTGGTGGACAGAATCTAGACACGAGGGACCATGATTATGGCAGGGCTGTGGAATGCTCCCTATGAGGATAGATTGGCATATAAGTTCTAAAATGAGTTTTTTTTTTTTTTTTGTAGTTGTGACACCCAACATTTTGTTCTTTGGATGGCATGAATCAGAGAACATCAGTTTACCCCTGAATTGTATAACAGTGTGGATAGCAAAGGCTGTGTACATTGCCAGATGTGGTTGAGTCTTTGTCAGCATATGAGTATTCAAGCTGAAGCATGCTAAATATTACTTGAACAATGTTAGGGTGGGCTTCCCGTAATAAGCCTCTTACTCTGTGGAGATGCTCAGGAAAATAATGATAATAATAAATAGAATAGCATTGAAGTGGATGAACATTGAAATTAGGCACCAGTGTGTAAAAAGATTTTATGGAGTGGGTACAAGATGTTGGTGATCAGATGTGCGAATAGTACTGTATATAATGCAAGCCAGAAAAAGTGTTGACCATGGTAAAGAAATAGAAAATATGATATGAGAGGAAATTGGCCAATCAGCTACAGAAAATGCATTAGGACTTTTGACAAGCCTGTGCTTTGACTGCTATATGACAAGTAAGAGCAGGAATAATTAGAAAAGTATGATTTAGAATAGATGGTTATCATATAATACAATGAGCACTATGATTGTATATCATACTGTTGTAAAGAATGTCTGTTTATTAACTTGAATATAGGCAGGTGAAATGGGAATTAGAGTTGAAAGATCAGAATATTCAGGTGTTGATTGGGATAGGTGTTAATAAGACTATTGAATTCAATGATATGTTATTTTATATGGGTATCTCCATGGAGTTAGAAGATTCATCATGGGGGGAGACGCATCTAATTCTGGCAATCCATTTTACCTCTTACAACTTCCAGGGGTGACCCCTAATTCTCTCTCTCTCTCTCTCTATATATATATTTAATTTCACTGAAAATTTTCTTTTCTGTCAATGTTATCATATTGACACAATTTCATCGAATTCCTTTAATAACTTAAGTTTTTTTCTACTGTGTCTCCTCTTTTTCACCTATCAACTAAACTTTGCAACTAATGAGACAGAGAAGAGTTTAGGAGGGCCATAATTGCAAATGACTTTATGCACAGGTTATGCAGACAGTGTTGTGTGGAGTGAGTTTAATGGGCGAAAGGATTTGTACAAGATAAATGGCTTACATTTGAATGGATTTGATGTGCGAAGACTGGAAAAAGTGTTGCTGAGTGAAGTGAGAGTGGATGTACAAAATCAGGGAAACTAGAACTATTAAGGAGGGGAGGAAGTGGATATGCAAATATCAGTGATGCAGTTGAGTGTAAGAATGTTTATAATGTGCCCAAGCCAGTGTGAAGGACAAGAAATCAGAATGGGATAGTCAGTATAATGCATCAAGATAGGGGTGGGACAAATGGACCTCTGCATTTCATGTATACTAATGCCAGGGGTATTAAGAACAGGAAGGAAGAATTTTTGGCCTTGGGTTGGCTCTTCCTGGCCACAGGTTATTGGCATTAGTGAAACATGGCTGACAGAAGATGATATAGTTAGTGGGATAGAATGTGTAGGGTATAGTGTGTTCAGGAGGGACAGAGAGAATAAAATGGGGGAGGAGTGTTATTGATGATAGTTGATGAACTACAACCAAGGAGAATAGAAGTTGTATTGCAGGATAGTAAAAAGAGCTCATTTGAGGCTATTTGGTGTGAGATTGAGACTAACGGAACAAAATGTATAGTTGGGTGCTGCTATAGACCAGGTGATGGAATAGATGGTGGAGATAGTATGCATAGGCAAACTGATGAAATGAGTGGAAGGAGGGTAATTATTATGGAGGATTTCAACTATGGTAACATTGATTGGAAGGAGGAGAGGACACATGTGAGGAAGGAACTGGATTTTATTTAGTTACTGAGAGATAACTATCTGAGACAGCATGTAATGGAAAATACTAGGGGTTCGAGAGTGCTTGACCTAGTAATAGCATCTGAGAATTTGATAATGAATATGATCATATTGCCACCAATTGGTGAGAGTGATCATAGGGTCTTGACCTGGGAGGTGGCTAAATGTGTGAAATTTTCGATTAAGACAGGGTACATGTGGAATTACTGTGTTGGCAAGTATGACAAGCTTAGGAGATTGCTTGGTTCAGTGCCATGGCATGTAAAACTTCAAGGGCTGGATGTTGATAGGGCATGAGAAGTGGTCAAGGAGCATTTATTATTTTTTTTCAGGTCTCCATGGAGTCAAGACTCATAATTGAATTTTTGCAGGAGGTTATGTCACTATATACCTAGAGTCCGAATAGTAAATCAAGTAGGGGTTAAATGGATGAATAACACCATTAAACTTGAGTTGCAAAAAAAGAAACAACTGTGGAAGGAATTTAAGGAGAGAAAGGTGACCTGAGGCACATTAACGATATAAAGCGCAGGCCAGAATGGTAACGAATGTGGTGAGAAAAGCAAAAACAAATTATGAAAGCAAATTAGCCATGCAAGCTAAAGAGAATCCCAAATGGTTCTTTCAATATGCTGCTAGTAAAAGAAAAACCATACACGGCAGAATGATTTTAAGGAATGCCTATGGTAGGGAGGTCACTGAATCAGTCGATATAGTGGAAGTACTGAGCGAGCAATTTGCTAGAGTATATCATCCAGGTGGTGACGTTGAAGGAATGAAGGAACCATTAGTTAATATGGGAATTGTGGTGAATGAAGTGGAGGTGAATAGTCTATTACAGAACCTTAATGTGAATACGTCTGTGGGATTGGATGGTATATCTGCACAGGTCATAAGTGAAGCAGCTAAAGAATTGTCAGTGCCCTTGACCTTATTGTTTAATCTGAGTCTCGGGTCTGGTTTAGTCCCGAAGGGGGTGGAAAGAGGAGAAAATAGTTCCACTGCATAAAGGAGGATCCAAGACTACTGTTAAAAATTACCGACCGATCAGCATATAAGGAGTCGTTGTCAAAGTCTTGGAGAAAGCAGTCAAGGGAAAAATACAGGAATGGAGATTGATGAAAATGAGATACTGTATGGGGACAGCATGGTTTTGTGAAGGGTAGATCATGCCTCAGTAACTTGCTCAGGTTTTATAACACAGTGATGGCTGAACTGGATAAGGGTAATGGGTTTACAGTGATACTGCTGGACCTTGCTAAGGCCTTTGACAGGATACCACATGGAAGTATAATCTGTAAACTGCAATATATGGGAATGGATATAGGGTTGGTGAGATGGATAGGAGGGTGGTTAATGGAGAGATACCAGAGAGTAGTTTACTCAGGAATTGAGTTCATAAGATGGGCTGTCACTAGTGGTGTGCTGCAGGGTTCTGTTCTTGGACCACTGCTGTTTAATTTGTTCATTAACGATATAGGGAAGGATCTGAGAGGAATGGTTCATTTGTTCGCTGATGATGCAAAGTTGGGTAGGACAATAGTGAATGCAGATGATGTCAAAATTTGCAGGACGATTTGGATAGATTGGAGGTCTGGTCTAAGGAGAATGGATGTCAATTTAATGTTGCAAAATGTAAGGTTATGCATTTTGGGGTGAAAAGATTAGCAGCAGTATATTACATTGGTGGAACTGTACTCCAGCAGATTGATGAGGCCAGGGACTTGGGAGTGTTGGTGGATAGGGAGTTGACGTTTAGGGGATACATCACAAAAGTGGCTAAATCAGCTCATCAAATCATTTGGATGCTGAAGAATACTTTGACAAGCAAGTTATTGTTAGTCTGTATCCAGCCTTGATAATACCCCATCTTGATTACTGTGCCCAGATCTGGTCACCTAGATTTCTTCTTGATGGGGGAGGAGGTTGAGAGGATCCAGAGGCGAGTGACCAAGATGATAGCCGGTATATGGAATGAACCTTATGAAAATAGGTTGAAGATTTATGGGTTGCAGAAATTGGTTGATAGGGGCAGAAAAGGGGAGATATGATTGAGCCATTCAAATTTCTGAAGGGTTTCTATAGGATTAATTCAGAGGATATTTTTGAGAACAGGCCTTGTGGTGGGAGGACTAGGGGACATCCATGGAAGCTGGGCAAGAGTGTGGTCAGTAAGGAAGTTAGAGCTGGGTTTTTTACTTTTAGAGTGGTGAATGAGTGGAATAAGCTGCCTGAGTCTGTTGTGAGTGCTACGACAGTGAATGAGTTCCAGGCAAAGTATGATAGATACTGTGTGAATGTCGAATAGTTGTGATGGACATGATGTTTAGGGCCTCCCTTGATGAGTCTAAGGACTCCTTGGAGTTGCTCGTAATAATAATAATAACATACCTTCAGCCTATCCTCATAAGGAATATTTCAGAAACCTCTCACCAGCTTGGGCACTCATCTCTGGATCCTCTACACCACATCCTAATCCCCAAGAAACCAAATTATTGTACAGTAGTCAAGATCCAGTCAAATCATTGCCTTATAAAGAGAGATAATAACCTCTCTTTGTGTACTTGTTAGTGTATTTTATGCCATCCATCTAATACTTGGAGCTATTTTGCCAACTCTTGCAATCTACCCTCTGAACTACAACTATCTCTCCACCATTACCCTCAAGTCTCTATCCTTATCAATTTCGTGTAATCCAGTACCATCAGTGTGATACACAGCCTGCAATCTTTTCAACCCAAAGTGTGTGTGTGTGTGTGTGTGTGTGTGTGTGTGTGTAACCTTTTAACCTTATAACATTTTGCAAAATAACCATTTTCCATTGCCCACAAGACCAAGTTATTAAAAAGTTTATTTTTCACTTGGTTAGACTATAATAAATTTAGTTCAATCCTTTATCCAAGTGTGAGTAAACAAAGTTTGTGCCTGAAAATATCTTGAGGGCTGGGGTAAGGTAGTAGAACAATGGGCAACTCGTAGCAAATGTGGACCAAGCTAACATCACGTCTATCTCAGTATCTCCCATAATGCAAAATACATCTCCTTGTGAATATGTATAATGTTATGTGTTAAGGGAAGGGCCACTACCCTTTATACATACATTATACATATCTTATTAAATTACTCTGGATTTAGAGAAAGATGTTGAAAGTTTATTTTTCACTTGGTTTGACTATAATAAATTTAGTTTAATCCTTTATCCAAGTGTGAGCAAACAAAGTTTGCACCCGAAAACATCTTCAGGATGGGTAAGGTAGTACAACACCGGCAACTCGTAGCAAAGGTGGACCAAGCTTACATCATTCCTATTGTATCTCCCATAATGCAAAACACATCTCCTTGCAGATATGTATAATGTATGTATAAAGGGTAGTGGCCCTTCCCTTAATGTTATTTAAATCATCCTGCAGAATACCTACATCATCTTTATCGACTATTGCCCTCTTCAGTATTTTTCATATTCCCATGTATTTTTAGGAATGCATTAAGATTTAGTTATGTCTATAACCTGGATGTTTATTGAGAAGTGAGAGGTGTTCTTTAAGGAAAATAATGCTACTGTAAAAATAATCATAATATAGAATTATAAATCTTTTTACAATTGCTCTTGTACATTAGATATGTATTAGTTTTGGTTTCGTAACATTGATTGACACTTGCCATGTGACCGATAAGAAATTGATATTTATGTTACAAAAATGCCAAGTATTTGAAATTAAATGTACTTACCAGATTCTGATAGATGTAATATTTTCAATGGTTCTTTATTGTAATGCAGAATTGCTAAATGTACAATGATATCTGTTGTTCATCATAAAGACATTCTCTTTTCACTAATGATGACAATGTGTCAGTCATTATAGATTTCTTGCTTGTTACTTAATTGAACAGGTATGTATGCTTAATGGGGAGAATGATGGATGATTGACAGCTGACAGAGAGTGTTTGGTACTAGAGTAATGAGAGAAACAAAAAGAGAGAATGGAAGTTTGAGAATTTTTATTAACTTAACCAACAATTTGATTACATTATGTCGATGATATTTTCGTCATTTGGTCGGGAACAGTGGACAAAGATTATCTAAACAATTTACATCTCAATATAAATTACCTTTCCTTGATATCCTTGTTGAAGTAAACGAAGAGAAAAAAGGTTATCCTTCTCCATATACAGAAAACCTACCACAATAGGAAGATTTTAAATGCTGCTTCACACCACCATTCATTACAAAAGATAGGCATTATTAAAACTTTATGAGACAGGACATACAATATATCAAGCACATCAGTTAAAAGGAAAGAAGAACTGCACTACCCAGAACAGAACCTTGCAATTAATTGTTTGAACCCAAAACTATCAGAAAAATTCTTAATACACCTTCTGCAACTCCCTTACTTAAAGAAGAGTTCAAGAATGCAATCATGCTGCTTTACATAAAGAATGACACAGACAAAGTGGCTGCATTGCTCTGTGAGTACAACGTAAAAGTGGCTTGTTTACCTTGACAAAAAATATCAAGATTCCTACATCCACCAAAATTTCCACATCATCCCCATGAAAAAACCAGGCATCAATGAGATTCATTGCTGTTGTGGCATTTGTTATGTAGGCCATATAGGAAGGTTGGGAGAGATCACATGTCTGAACATGTAAAAGACATCGAAAAAGGAAGAGAGAGCATATATCAGTCCTGGCATTCCACACAACCACCACTGGCCATCAAGTACACTGGCAACAAACAAAAAATGTCATATATTGATAACTGTTTCACAAGAAAATTTAAAGAAATCTCACAAATGCTTAGGATCCCTACACAGTGCAATAAAAATCAAGGCTTAATTTTACATCAAGTATGTTATGCTTGCATCAAAAATTTAACTGCCACAGACCTAGGATATAGCATGCATGATACCACAGAACATGATAGCAACAACTAGCAATGTTCCAGCACACATACAGTAATGAATTTATTATTTGTATTCTGGTTTATCAGTTATATTTAACAGTTGTGAAGTTCTCAAAAACATCTAATATGTGTAATTAATTGTTAATGCCAAATCACTTAAGGAATTGACAACATAGATACAAATATAAATTAAATTACACTTTAATAAATATTTTTAATAAATTTGGGAGGCTTACATCAGCAGACCTTCAGCCCAACGGCCAAGAACACCTACTTAGCCCGCTAAGGGGCACCATCAGGACTTTTAGGAGAACAATAGCTTCATCACTTCATTCTCAGTTACTGTGTTGTAGTGCCTACGTGCATGTGCCTTTTTTGTAAGTTCCTTTTGAAGATGGCAACATGACGTTACCGAAATATCGGAAATATTTATTAAAGTGTAATTTAATTTATATTCGTATCTACGTTATCAATTCCTTAAGTGATTTAGTAATGCATAACCAATGTATAAGCCTGTCTACGATAATTGTTAATAAGCTTTTATTGTGTAAAAATTTTGTGTACCACTAATCCTGATTATGTAAGTCTTGCGACACACGGAACTTGTCGGTTTTAATTGCTTATTTTTAATAATCTCTTATTTATATTATAATGTGGTCTCAATACCGAAAACCTCCCACAGAACTGCTTAACCACAGAAACCTACATGTATACAAGGAGGTTAGTAGTGCATGGGATATAGCTAAGGGTCATCTAGAGGAAGCAGTATTAAATTGTATATCTAGGGTAAGTAGGGTTAATTGGGTAGGAGTTAGATGGATGAGTAATTTCATTAAGCATGAGCTGCAGAAGAAGAAAATGCTGCAGAGGGTATATAAACAAAGATGAAGCATGGCAAGGAAAGCAAAATCAGATTAGGAGAAGAATTTAGCCGAGCAGGCCAAAGAAAATCCCAAAGAGTTCTTTCATTATATGGCAAGTAAGAGGAAGTGTGACTATGGAAGATCAACCTTAATGAGTAATGATGGTCATAAGGAGACAGAAGTGGATAAAATAGTTGAGTAATCAAGTGGCCACTTTGCAAGGGTATATCATCCTAGTGAGGTTACTGCTTTAATCTAGGTGTCAGATACTAATGTGGGAACAGAGGCAGATGAATTGGAGGTTCTTAGGATATTGCAGAATCTCAATGTAAATGCAATTGTGGGATTAGATGGGATATCAGCTAAGGTTTTGCAAGAATGTGCAAGGGAACTGGCAATGCCTTTGACTGGGCTCTTTAATTTAAGTCTCAGCTCTGGTAGATTTCCAAGGGAGTGGAAAGAGGACAAAATAATTCCTTTGCATAAGGGAAGTTCCAAGATTACAGTAGCAAATTATGGGCCGTCAGTATCTCAGGCGTGATGGTAAAGGTCCTGAAAAATTGGTAAAAAAAGAGAATTCAAGAATAGGTAGATAAAAATACGCTACTGAATGAGGGTCAACATGCTTTGTGAAAGGTCAGTCATGCTTTAGTAATTTACTAACTTTTATAATAGAGTAACAGCTGAGTTGGATAAAAGAAATGGATGCATGATGATTTTGCTGGATTTTGCAAAGGCATTTGACAGAATACACATGGATCTCTGTTACACAAATTATAACAAATGGGGATGGATATGACATTGGTGAAGTGAAAGAGGGTGGCTGCTGGACAAATATCAAAAAGTGGTATATGCAGAGGCAGAAGCGTGCAAAAACAGGTGATTAGTGGTGTGTTCAAGGTTCAATGCTGGGACTATTGCTGTTTGATTTGTATATAAATGATATCAGAAATAACTTGAAAGGAAATATTTTGTTGTTTGCTGATAATGCAAAATTAGGTAATTTCACATCTTTCAAAGTTTAATGTTGAGAAATGTAGAGTTATGCATTTTGGGATAAGTAGGTTACAAGCCATGCATCACATTGGTGGGTGTTGGATTCTGATTATATAGAGATTGGAGTAATTATTATTTGTTTCAGAATCCAACATGATCTTCCATCACATAGGCTAGACTTGTAAATATTATTTAATGTAATTCACTTGTTTATAATTTAATATTCATATAACTACCTTTAATTTTATCTAATATTTAATTAATTAATCAAAGATATATGTATTAATAATGAAAAGACTGTATTAAATATTATTAAGCTATTTTATTCATTACTATATTAATATTATAAGAACTTGTATTTGATAATTTAACTGCGCATTAATTTAAATGTAAATATTCTTTATTTATTCCTATTTGTAGAAGTTTAGCATTATGCAATACCTCAATTTTATTATATTTTGTTTGGTTGTCATGGAGACGTATGTAAGTGAGCGAGCACGTTTTTGGAACAGCATGTGGGGAGAATGTTGAAAATTATTGAAAAGAGAAATCACAAATTATTGAAAATTATTGAGAATAAAATAAAAGAAATTATTGAAAAGAGAAGTCAAAGAAATCACGAGAACAATTTAGGCAGGAAGAACGCATATATAAAGGAAGAACGCTGAAAAAATATATAGATTAGAGAGAGAGAGAGAGAGAGAGAGGATTAGCATTCGGTTGGAATCAGAGGATATTCTAATTCGGCATTCGGGAATCAGAGTGTGATAATAGCGAGTCGGCAAGACACTCAAGCAGCTAATTAAAAGTCCAGTAGTCGAGAAGCGGTTAGCTAATAAGTTGTAGAATAACAATTATAGCTACGGAAGACAGCTGAGTGACTACTGAATGAATAGTGATACTAGAGTTGAGATTTAATTTCAGGGTCGACCTTTCAAGGACATACGGAATCTTTAAGCATAGCACGGAGTAATGAGAGAATAGTAGAGGCTGTAAAGTTGAAGTTTACTGTTAGCTGTGTTTAGAATTATAGTGCCTAAAGAATTAATTGAATGCAGGAAGAATGAACAACTGTGCATATAAAACCTCAAGTTAAGAATTATTGTGTGTTGCCTTAATTCATGAGTGATCAGTAGTACTTCATGCAAGAACGTTTGTTCTGTGTATAGTGACCGATGATTAATTCAGTTATTGGTTAGAAGATTTATTTAATGAGTGCCGTATACTGTTTAAAGCGTTTACAGTTATAAAAAGTGTTTGTGTGTAAGTTGATGAAGAAAAAAGATTATCGGTAAGATTATTCCAACCATTAATATTTCTATACAGAGAGGTGTGTGAGTTTCATCCTAGAATTTCCTTATACTAACAGTAACTATTGCGGAGAATTAGCTGAAGTGTAAAATTAAAAGTGTTTGTTTGTGAAGAGGTGTTACTGCAATTTTTATTGTATTTGAAACTTAAAGAACTATGAGATATTGATGTGAATGATCATTAAGGAACTTTATTAAATAGTTAAAAGGAACTGTGAGAAGACTGTACTAGAGATAACAGATTTACCATTGTCTGAGTTTGTATGATTGTACTTATCAGTAAAATTTATGATTTTAAAAATTAAATGTTTGTTTTTGTTAATCAAAAGTTGTATTTTGCCTGAATCTCTTTTACTGCACCATTCATAAAATATTCGAACCAAAGCGGGTAAATTGAGTAAGTTAAATATACTCGGCCAGTATATATATTAATAACATATTAAGGAGAAATAGTTGAGGGTTGATTTTTCTTCAATTCTTGAACTAATTCAGATATAGAGTGGCGCAGTCTATAAATATAAATTTTCTCTATATTTGTATTAGAAATCAACTAGCAACTATTTTTTGTTTAAGAACATCATAGTGACTAACATGTCGGATCCAAAGTATAGATTGAGAAGAAGTAGGATCCAACAGTGGCACTGTACTCTAGGAAATAGATGAAGCTAGAGATTTAGGGGTGATGGTAGACAGAGAGTTATAGTTTAGAGGACATATTTTACTAAGGTTGCTAAGGTAGCCCATAAGATTACTTGGCTATTGAAGAACACATATTAACAAGTAGAGATAAGGAAGTTGTTATTCCTCTTTATAAGGCCTTGATATGCCCACATCTGGATTACTGTGCTTAAGTCTGGTCCCCTGGATTTCTTGGGGATGAGGAAGCAGTGGAGCATATTCAGAGGTGAGCGACCAAGATGGTGATTGGCATGGGGAATGTTCAATATGAGGATAGAATGAAGGTGTGTGTGGATTGCAGAAGTTGGTTGATAGGAGAAAAAAGAGGGAATGTGATGAAAACATTTAAGTTTCCATCATATATCAATTATATTTGATAGGATAGATGCAGGGGAAATGTTTCAGCACTTGGATAGAGGGACCGAAACAAGGGGTCATCCCTGGAAGTTGAATGAAGGTGTTGTTATTAGGGGTGTAAGGACTAAATTTTTTGCTTAGAGAGTTGTGAATGAGTGGATTCGGTTGTCAGAGTCAGTTGTGAGTACTTTGTCTGTTAATCGGTTCAAGGAGAGGTATGATAAATTGGGTCTCTCACAATGAGTCGCCTACTCCCTATACAGGAATAAAAAGCATTAACTGATTTTTTTTTTTTTTTTTTATAATAATACTGTGAAGCATTATTATGAATATTTCTTATGCTATTTCTTATCTTATGTCTATAGGAGAGTTATTTTTTTTTTTATTGTGATATGATTTATTTACAATTTATTTAAAGGTAGAATGCTGTTAATAATACAAAATCACTAGATGCTTAGATGTCAGTATTAATGAATAGCCTTACTAAGTGAGATCACTAGATATGACAGATGATTGACACTATAAATTATTTATTTGTATTCCTTTTTACTCTGCTACAATTGAATATAGGGGATTGATTTTAACACAAACTTTACTAGGTTATGCAATGATTGGTTCGTTCCAGCAAAAATGTCAAAGTGAAGTAACGAATTAAAATATATTACTTAGAAATTTGGCAAATCAGAAGTTAACATATATAGAGGCAATTGATCTTTAATGTATGCTGTTAATCTACTCATAAGTATTGTAATACCTTTAATTTTAGTTAAATTTTGAATTTTTTTCTTTCAGGTGTGTATAACAAGCGAGTTGTTTACATACATCAGTACAGTTAAGCTTTATGCATGGGAAAAACCATTTTTGAAATTAATGCAGAGTAAGTATTTTTAGCATTAAGGATCTGAAATTTAGGGCAAATGTTGCCAAACTTGTGAGAACAACACAACAAATTCTGGGAATGATGCGAAGGACACTGACATATGGAAATAAGGAGATTCAGGTTCCATTGTATAAGGCTCTGATTAGGCCACACATTGACCACTGTGCACAGATTTAGTCACCTGGTTTTCAAAAGGACAAAGATATTGGAAAGGGTCCAGAGGCAACTAAGATAGTCTCTGATCTCTGGAATCAAATATGAGGAAAGGTTGAGAAGATGCAATTTACAGAGTCTAGTAAGATTCTGTTGAAGAAGGTTCTAAGATAAATAAGGAGAAAAAGAAATGGTGTGCCTTTTCCATGCTTAACTAGAGTTAAGCATGGAAAAGGCACATCAAATAAGTGGTATCAGTGGAACTAGTTATAGATCCAGGAATGAGCTATGTTTGTATGCAAATGCTAGAAGTGTAAGAAACAAGGCAAATGAAATGGTTGCATTAATTGAGTCTGATCACCCAAGAATTATTGGAATAAGTGAGACATGGTTGGATGAGGATGACATCCTGAGAGGAAGATGGAAGAGAATGATGTTTCATGAAGATAGAAAGGGGAAAAAGGAAGGGTGAATGCTATTGATGATAGAGAAAGAGTTACAAAGTAGAGATGCAAGAGGGAAATAGTGCCAGTGGTTTTGAGGCAGTATGGTGTGAGATAGAGGTGAATAGAATGAAATACTTGGTTTGATGTTGTTATAGACTTGGTAATATGGATGGTGGTGACTATGAAATGTATAATCAAATTAGCCAAGCAAATAAGAAAATGGTGATCATTATGGACGATTTTAATTAAGGAAATATAGACTGGGATGATGAGATAGCAACTGCTAGTAAAGAAAATGAGTTTCTTGAGTTTTTTAGGGACAACTACCACAGTCAGTATGTAACAGAGGGCACATGAGGATTGAGGGTCTTGAATGTGATCATCTCATCAGAGAATGTAATTATAAATGATCCTTTCTTTTAGTGTTACACGGTGATCAGCATTCATTTTAGAAATTATGGACTTTACAACCATGTTATAAATAACTCTTTTTAATATCCCAACGTTTCGATCTTCATATTAAGATCATCATCATCTGGAACATATACAAATATACAGGACAAGCTAAGTTACATTAAATACAGTAAGCTAAAGAAACAATGAATTGATCACAAATTATTCTACTGGCATGACCTCTAGTGGGAAAAAAAATAATAATTATTTATAAACAACATCAAAAACAAAAAGCTAAATTCTATTTATGATAACATGAATAAACATTCTTTCTTACAGATAGTTTTCTTTCAGTAAAAATGATGTCCTATTTTTAGCATTACAGTTGTAATTTTTGATTTAGGATCCTGGATTTTCTACAGTCCTGTTTATAGTTGATCTTAGAAAGGAAGGTTCCATGGGTCAAACCCATTGAACATTCTTTTTTTAATTTTTAATTTTTTTTCAATTTTGCAGGAGGTTTAGAGGTGGCTTTGAGGTTGTATTATTGTAGTATTCTGTTTATTTTATTTGATGTCCCTCTGATGTAAGGAATGGTTATAGTTTTATTGTAGTCTGGTTTGCTTTGTTTATTATTGAGGTCTTGTAGAGAATTTTGTGAATAGTGTTTTGGCTGTACCCATTTTTTTGAAGTATTGCTGATAACTTTAAATGCATCTTTCAGTGCCTGTTCACTGGAACAGATCTTCAGAGCCCTGTTTTTTAGTGTATTAATGACACCTAGTTTTTGTGTTGGGTGGTGGTAAGAGTTTATGTGTATATATTGGCCAGTATGTGTTGATTTCCGGTACACAGTGAAGGAAAGATTGCCAGAAGGATAACGTGTGACAAGTGTATCTAGAAACGGAAGTGTGTTCTGTTTTTCAATCTCAATTGTGAACTGTATGCGTTTGTGTTGTTTGAGTAATTATAAATGAGGTATCAGATCACCCTACAGTGGGTGAGAGTGACCATGAAATGATTACCTGGGTGGTGTCCAGCAGTGTGGGGACCTCTGTGAAAAAAGGGCATATGTGGAACTAGAAGACTGGTGATTATGAGGAGCTCAGGAGACAGCGCTTGGTGTAAGGAGATCAATGCAGCTTGGGGGATATTCATTAATTGTCTAATAGAAGGAATGACTAAATGTATTCCAAGCATCAGAAGGTTAAATAAGATAGGTGCGAAATGGTTGAATGAAGAGATTAAGCAAGCAGTACAGAGGAAAAAAGGCATTATGGAGGCACCATAAGAGAAGTGGTAATAATCAATTCCATGAGGATTGCAAAGAACAGGCAAGGACAGTGACTTGGAGTATGAGCAGCAGTTAGTTAATGAAGCCAAAAAGAATCCTGTGGAGTTATTCCGATGTGTATCCAGCAAAAAAAAGGATGACATTGATTGGAGGAAATGGTTTAAGAACAATTGCTGCAGAAGATATAGTGGAAATATTTAATGAGCAGTTAATAAAGGTCTTTCATTCATGTGACATCATGGAGAGTTTGAGAGCAGTTGATGATGAGGAGAGATGGACTGTAAGTGAGCCAGAGGTATATGGGGAATTGTGCAAACTTGATCTTAATATGGCTATGGAACTTATTATATCACCATGTATTTTGAAGGAATGTGCCAGGGAGTTGCCATCTGCCTTGACATACTTTTTTTAATCTAAGTCTTGCACTGGGTTGAGTTCCAAAGGAGTGGAAGTAGGGCAAGATTGTTCCGCTACATAAGAGAAGTGAAAGAACTTGAACATCAAATTATAGGCCTATTTTGTGTGTCAGATGGTGTGATTAAGGAGTTGGAGAAGCTGGTGAGAACTAGGATCAAGAATTGGGTTGACAACAATGCTATTATCTTTAATGAACAGCATGGATTTGCTAAAGGTAATTCATGTTTTAGTAATCTACTTACTTATTTCAGTAAGGTGATGGCTTCATTGGACAGAGGAGAGCGATACACAGTAGTATACTTATATTTTGCAATGGCTTTTGATAGATTACCGCATGATAAGTTGATAGTCAAACTAGAGCAGATGGGATTGGATATAAGATTAGTGTATTGGATCAGAGACTGGCTATCTGATAGGTATCAGCAAGTTGTGTATGGGGGAGCAATATCCCAGAAAAGGAAAGTCACTAGTGGTGTGCCTCAGGGGTCTGTTTTAGGGCCATTGCTATTTAACCTGTATGTTAATGATATTGCAAATATTTGGATGGGAGGTAAGGAGTTGCCTTACAAGAAGACTTGAATAGATTGAGTGGACAGGAACGGGAATGGTAGTTCAATGTTGAAAAACATAAGGTTTTAAAATTTGGGAAACAAAGATGGGATGAAGAATTTATGCTTGGTGGAGATATATTGTTGGAGGCAGAGGAAATAAGAGATATTGGGGTGATAGTGGATAAGGATCTGAAATTTAGATAATATTGCCAAAATTGTTGGGACAACACAACAAATTCTGGGAACGATGTGAAGGACACTGACTTTTAGAAAGAAAGAGATTCTTGTTCCATTGTATAAGGATCTGATTAGGCCACATATGGACTAATGTGCATAGATTTGGTCACCTGGTTTTCAAAAGGACAGAGAGGTGTCTAACTAAGGTAGTTTCTGATCTCTGTAATGTTGAATATGAGGAAAGTTTGAGAAGATGCAATTTACAAAGTATTGTGGATAGGAGGAAGAGGAGTGATATGAGAGAGAGGGACCTACAAGTTAGTAAGGAGTTGTTATAGGGTCAATGTTGAAGAGGTTTTACAGAAAATGGTGGGAGAACCAGAGGTCATGCCTGGAAGCTGTATAAGGAGGGTGTGAGCAGGGGAGTGAGAAGCAGGTTTTTTTGCATGCAGAATTGTGAATGTTTGGAATACCTTGCCTGAGAAGGTGGTGTCTGCAGAGAATTTGAATGTGTTTAAGGTGCAGTATGATGAGCTACGTGTATGACAAAAGAACCTCTTAGATTAGTCTTTGACTCTATGAGGGATCTTAGGATAATAATAATGATAATAATTACTTTGGTTTAATTACCCCTTCCTTTTGTAATATAAAACATGTCAGATAATCTGGTTGGCTGGACGAGTAATGTTTCCCAACAAATACAGTTTGTGGGTTTGAATCCCCCCTGTGGGCTTGGATATTAATAATTTCTCACCATCTTTATGCTATTTCTTGTATTGTTCAAGATTGCATTGTTGGTATTTGGACCCCAAGGTATTAGTCAGAAGTGCTATTTCCTATCAGGGGGATGTTGGAGGCTACTATCAGTCCCTGAAATAGAGGCTATTCATGACTTGGAGCAGATGCATATGCAGCTGCACCTTACCTGGTTGAAAGTCAATGTGGTTGATTTTTGGATATCTCCCCAGAAACATGCTTATTTAATGGTGGCACAGGTCCCCCATATCTCATTGATAATAATTTTTTCAATCATTGATTTAAATCAAGGGTGGTGGAGCAGCCTTTGGCAAGACCTCTGAAAACAAAATCTTGCCAAAGGCTGCTCCACCACCCTTGATTGAAATGCTGCTGTTAGTCCATGACTGCTTATTCATCCAGATACCCTGCTTATCTCATAGTTACCCTCATATCTGGAGGATGAGCCATTATCTGCCACTTGTGGACCCATTCGGTTACAATCAGCTTCATGACTGCTGTAACCAGTTCTTGAGCATTGAGCCTCACATAAAGCTGGATACCAAATGGGTTTTAAAATAGACTAATATCAGCTTATGATAAAATGGAAGAAAGGCTTACTGTATAAAATAGTCAAAATAATCGACTCTGAAATTACTAGAACAAATGATATCCAATTTATCATACAGACTGGATTGCCATAAGGATCTGTTCTCACCCTAGCTCTATTCAACTTGTACACAAGCAACATGTCTTCAAAGACAGCCAAAAGTTTATCTACATTGATGATATGGCATTCACAACTGAGACAATACCTTCCAAGGCCTCAAGATCTGAGCTCAATGCTAAACTCCTTTGAAAGCTATCCCCCTAACTTTAGCAAAACTGTTGTATCAGATTTTCACCTAAGTATTTACAAGGCTCATAGAAAACTAAAAATAAACTTATCCAACAGGACTCTAATCCATGAAAGTAACTCTTGTTACCTTGGTATCACACTTGACACAGCTTCACATACCAGCAACATTTGAAAAAGAACCAAGTTAAAGATATCTGCCAGTAACAATATTATAAACAAACTTACAGGTACACTTGGGGTTGCAGTGCTTCATCTCTTAGAACTGCAGTGGTGGAGTTCTTAAAACTCCACCACTGGCTCTGGAAGACCTGGCTCTGGTCTTCCCAGTGGTGGGGTATTGCTTGCCAGTTTGGACCTACAGTCTCCATACGAGTCTTTGTAGACACACAAATACAGCTCAGCATAACAATGAGACCCATCTCTGGTACTTTACTTAAGATTTACTCCTTTCCCATGGTTGCCTGTTTTTTCTCACATCACTCCTCCATGTTTCAGAAGAGAAGCTATCATCAAGAAAATAAATAAAATCAGAAATAACACAAACCTTCCTCCATCAAGATATCTCTCCACCTCCAGCTCTCCCATCTGGCTTGTGGAAATACCAGATGATGGTCCCCAGAAATGGTTAGAGAAGACTCTGGAAGGAACAAGTACCTGATCAAGATTCAGCTGTCAAACTTTCAGGATTCAATCTGCCTCAAAACCTCTGGAGCCAGCTAAGCAGATTTATTATTATTTTTTATTACACCCTGCATGGAGACAGCAGACTCATTGTGGGAGGTTCATTCAGCTGACAACATAGCTGTCATACTGAATCTTAAAATTCTTGACATGCCCTATATTAACAGCATATTCCTGTAATGTGTTCCATTCACTGATAATTCTCCATGTAAAAAATCTAGTCCTCACACTCCTCTTCACCACACTCTTACACAACTTCTAAGGCTGGGCTCCTTTTCTTCTCCACTCACCTTCTACTCTTTTTATAATCCCCCTCTGGATTAATCTGATAAAATCCTCTCACTATCACCTCTTTTCCTCCTATCCACCGAACTCTACAAACCACATTCCTTCAGCCTCTCTCCAAAGTATTCCGGGGACCTAATATTGTCTTAGTCACTTTTCTCTGGATCCTCTCCAATGTTTCCATGTCACATTGAAAGCTAGGTGACCAAATCTGAGCACATTAGTCCAAGTGTGGTCTGACTGGTGCTTTATACGGTGGCACAATCACCTCCCTATCCCTACATGTTAGAATACATCATATCATAGCGGTAGTACGATGTACAGTATTTGCAGCACTTGCAGTATTCCCTCTAAACTCAGTCCACTGTCAACCTTCACTCTCGAATCTCATCCACTTCCTGCAGTACAGCATCATCAGTATAGTACACAGCCTTATATTTCTGCACTCCAAAATGTAACACTTTGCACTTATTAATATTAAAACTACAATTCCACTCCTTTGTCCAAATCAGAAGTCTATTCAAATCTTCCTGAAGAGAATTGATATGAGCATTGCTACTTATAATTCTCCCAAACTTTGCATCATCAGCAAACAACTGAAGATTCCCCAGTCATTCCACATGATATATCATTTACAAACAAGTTAAACAGCAGGGGGCCCCAAGAACAGAACCCTGGGGCATGCCACTGGTTACCTTCCTTTTTTGAGACGCTATTCCATCATACATAACTTGCTAGTATTATTCATTCAGAGAGCCAATCTTCAATCCCAGCTAACCAATTTACTATCTATTCCATTGCTTGCAGCTTGTACACCAATTTATTCTATGGTAATCTATCAAATGCTTTTGCAAAAGTCCAAGAATATCACTGTATGTGATTCTCCCTTATTTAACACACTCATCAAGTTGTTATAAAATGCACGTAAATTGCATTTTAGAACTTGTGAATGATTTTGTAAGGAAAAAGTAACTGTTTTCCCATATTGAGTTCTTTAAAGCACAGTCTGGATGAGGACATTTTTGATAACATGTCAAATCGTTTAATCTAATATTAATGAGCTGTTACTTGCTTTTATATAGCACTTTCATATAAACCTATTCTTTCCTCAAACACACACACACGTACATATAAATACATACAGAAATTGAGAAATCATGCAATGCAAGAAAGAAAGATAGCAAATATCTTATCAGTATTACCGCTACAAGTAAGATAGAAACAATGTAAATATCCAGCTAGATAATCATAAAATGTAGGTTTTTTCATCTTCATTCTAGCCATTGGCTGAAACAATTAAACATATTATCCAGCAGTGTTGCCGGGTAAGATATGTTTCATCTGATTATCGATATACTGAATGTTATCTTGCAAAGATACTTGCAGACACAACTTTGCTAGATTGCTTGTGAAGATACCTGAATTTCATCTGTACTGAGATTTTCACAAGTTATTGTCAAAAAAAAAATTATTATTATTTTTTGCTATAATGTTTGTTTCACCAGTTTTGCAGTTTGTTATAAATGGTGGTGAATGGCGAATACATGTGATCATGTGAGGTGAATCATACTGGTGATTTTGAATTAGTAATAAAAGAATCATTCATGCCCTTTGAAAAGACCTAAGTTAGTCATTCCCCTAATCAGCCAGCCTCAGATGGAGGTAGTAGTTTTACTCCAAGAAACTGAATCCCCACCCCCACCCCCCATGCACACACCTTCTTCCCATTCCATAAAGCAGACAGACCAGCTATTGAATGCACAGAGATGACAAGCATTACCTTCCTCAGCATTAATTCTAAACAAATTAGCTAACCTCACAAAATTATTATACTGGTCGATACATCTAAAGCAACTAAGAATTATGTGAGGTCAGTATATTATGACTGAGATTTATATATCATTATCATCAGCCATTGTCGATCCACTGCTGGATGAAGGCCTTTTCAAGATTACTCCAAAACTGTGTGTCCATGGCTGTCCTGTCACTCCTGCAAATCTGATAACATCAATCCAGTGTGATTTAGGTCGGCGTCATGGTCTTTTTTCCTCTCATGGAATCCAATCTAGTACTTCTTTTGTCCATTGTTGATCTTGTCTTCGAGCAATATGCCAAGCCCATTGCCACTTCAGATGTTTCACTCTTCCTATAATGTCAGACACTTTCGTTTGATTTCTTATCCATGTATTCCTTTTGTGATCCAGTCTTGTGATACCAAGCATACTTCTTTCCATACTAAATTGTGTTGTTCTTAATTTTTGAATTTCCTTTACATTTAGTGTCCATGGTTCACAGCCATATGTCAATATAGGAGAATACATTGGTTAAAAACTTCTTTTCAGGCATAATGGTAGTTGGCTTTTGAATATTGAATGTAATTTTCCAAATGCTTTCCACCCAAGCATTGTGCATCTTTAATTTCATCCATGATATTTTGTTTCATTGATATCTGTTGTCTTAAGCATGCGTAATGATCTATTTGTTTAGTTTCATCATTATTGATTTTTATTATTTCTGGTTGGAAATAATAAAACATGAACATGAAGAAGATAAACCTAAAGTTTGTCTTCTTTAGGTTTATCTTTAGCCCAGCTAGTTTGCTATCAATTTGGAGTTCTTGGATACGAGTCTGTAATTCATGAGCAGTTGAAGTAAAGATAATTATGTCATCGACAAAGCTTAAATGGCTTAAATATCTTCCATTTATCTTCATACCTTTCCTTTCTCAATCAAGAAGTTTGAATATTTCTTCTAGGCATGCTGTGAATAATTTTGGAGATATTGTGTCACCCTGTCTTATACCTCTCTGTATTTCCACAGTAGAGATTTTCCTATTGAAATGAATTGCTGCTGTGGCATTGGTTTATGCTGATTTGATGGTACTGATGTATGGCTCCTCCACTTTTTGGTTTTGTAATGCTTTAAGTATTGCACAAGGTTTTACTGAATCAAAGGCTTTCTCATAATCAATAAAATCAAGACATAATGGTAACTGATATTCATTACACTGTTGAATAATCTATTGTACAACTTGAATATGGTCCGTCGTACTAAAGCCACTACGAAAGCCTGCCTGTTCTTTTGGTTGTGCTAGGTCCAGAGTCGTACAGAGCCTCTGAGCTAAGACTTTTGCAAACCACTGATAGTAGACTGATTGGTCGGTAGTTTGCCAAGTCTTCTACCTCACCTTTTTTATGTAGCAGAGTTAGGGTAGCCTTCTTCCATGTTCTTGGTACATAATTTTTCTTCAGGCATAAAGTAAATAGTTTTGCTAAAAGTTTGTAGATCATTTCTCCACCTGCTTTTAGAAGTTCAACTATAACTCCATCCTCACCTGCAGCTTTTCAATTTTGTAAGCTTTGGATGCTACACATAACTTCTTCTGGTAGAATCTCTGGTACTTCAGCTATTTTGTAGTTATCTTCTTCTCCTGATATAATACTGAGTAAAATTCTTCAGTTCTTTTGGCGATAGCATATCTATCTCTGGTTATGGTTTCATCTTATAGTTTGACTGCAAGAACTCAATTGCTGTTTGGCTTTTTTGAGACTATGGTTGTGTTCAGTTATTTGTTGTATGAATTTTCAATTGAATTTTCTCATTTCTTCTGTGATGTGTTTTCTGATCATTTTGGACAATTCAGTGTATTCAATTTTATTCTGTAGGTTATTTGATTGTTTCATTTCTCTTTGTTTCTTCATAAGCTTTTTTGTTTCTTCAGAGATTTTGTCTTGTTTCTGTTCTGTAGTACCAGCTATTTCAAGTGAGCATTGTAAAAGGTTTTGGGTAATAATGTCATTACTTTCTGATGGATCAGCATTGTCATCTATAATAAGGTTTTTAAATCTATTGTTTAGTTCATGTTGGAATATATCTTTTTTTTTAATGTTGAGTTTGTGTACATCTGTGTTTTGTTTCGATCTTCGAAACATTTTCTTCTTTCTTTTTTTTTTTATGACAGTTTATTTGAATCTTACCGTGTACCATACAATGGTCACTTCCTTTATTTCTTGTTTTTCTTATTGCTGAGAATAAAGTCAATTTCACACTGGTTTTTCCATTTGGACTTTTCCATGTCCACTTCCTATGTGTTTTTTTCTTGAAAAAAGAATTCATGATGTACAGGTTTTCTTTTTCTGCAAATTCTGTTAACCTTGCTCCTCTATCGTCTCTCATCTCATGTCCAAAATTTCCCATTGAGCTTTCATCTGATTGTTGTATACCAATTCTAGCATTAAAGTCTCCCATTACAATTCTGAAATAATGTTTTCCTTTATTGTAAAGTTGGGACACATCATGTTAGAAGGCTTCAATTTCTTCATCAGTATGACTTATTTTAGTTGGTGCATAGACTTGGATTATCTTAAGAGTGTATCTTTTTGAGATATGAACAACAATACTTGCTATTTGATCAGATATAATGTCAAATTCTATTATGCTATTCTTCAATTTTTTGTTGATTATGAATCCAACATACTGATTCTTTCCTTATCTTGGCCTCTATAATATATTATGTCTCCGTTTTTTAATTGAAGAGTTTCTTCACATTTTTTCATTATGTTTCATTATGTTTAACTTCACACAGTCCAAGAATGTCCCATTTTAGTCTCTTTAGTTAGTTCAGTTAGCCGTGCTTCACTGCTCAGAGTCCTACAGTTTAAAGTTCCAAGGCCTAGTTTCCAATGGCAGCATGATCTTGTTACCTGGGGATTCTTAGCACCCTCTGCCTTCATGTTTAACTGTCTGCTGCCGTAGGCAGTAACAATGTGGCCTCCGAGGAATGAGGACCATTTTATTTCTGTTTGATTCATCTTGGAAGATTAGGCTATAAATTCACCACACTGGTCCACTACGGTTGGTGAATGGCAATATTTTCTCATGGGATCACTAGTCCCAAAACCACTGTTTCACAGCCTCTTTATTCAATATATTCAGAGCTGCCCTGATATCCAGTGGATGGTATTCAGGGTCTCCCCCCCCCCATCCACCACATAGGGGACGTGCTCGGTAGCCAGTGGAAGCCACGAGAGATTTATGAGGTATATATATATATATATATATATATATATATATATATGTATATATATATATGTATATATATATATATATGTATATATATATATATATATATATATGTATATATACATATAAAATAAAAGTTTGAAACCTATAGCACATTTTGGTAAGGATAAGATAATGATGATGAAAGCCAGCTCAGGAAATCAAACATGGTATTTTTTTCAAGTCACTTAAGGCCCTCATAAGACATGATGGTGCTTTCCAAACCAGACATTGTGACAATGTTATAATTGCACATTCTCTGTCAGGTTTGTCTTGTTTTGCAAGATATTTTGAAAAGCTCTGCTATATGAGATCAGTTAACTCAAAAAATCCATAATAAGAGATCTGAAAAGCTCTTATTATGGGTTAGACCACAACTGTCAATTAAAGTAATGAATAGTATGAATGATACCCCAACTACTCTGAATTCAGAACAGCTCTAGAGTTTCACCTTTCCACTTCCTGCACTTAATGATATACAGCCATTTTGAACTTTTAAATGTATTTAATGATTGCCATGCTGTATTATATAAAATGCCAAAGAACATTATAATTCAGTAGAAGTTCACTAAAAAAATTTTAGTTTTTGCAACCATTGAACTATAGTTTCTACTAGACTCAAAATGCTAATAAAAAGATATAGATTTTTAAATTATTCAGTTAACAATGTCATGCTATTTATTATTTTTTTCTTTAACTATTTCAATAAATTTATTCAACAGATAAGCCTACACGAAAAAATAGAAATTCTATATTTACATGATTTTGAAATTCCTAATATGAAATTTCACCTGATAAACTAATAGCTTTCATTCTTTTCAAGTCTCAGCTTTACATATTTCTGATTGAACCATGATATGGAAATGAACTTCCTTTACATATTACAAATGCAATGTTTTATTAATTATTAATGCTCATATGCTACATGATATCGGTTGAAGTGATTTTGAACTGACTAGATCCATCACTCAAATCCCTCCGAATATACATGCTAGCTGTTTGAGTGATTCCCATGGATCCTCATTGAGAATATTAGGAAGTACATTAACTAAAGCAATATTTAGAAATCCTGCTGAAGTAAAGGGAAAAATCTCTGCACACAATGCTACAATAGTTCCCAAAATTCCCATGCTTGCTGTAGATAGGCTGAACTTTAGCAGCGTCTCATGAAATCCAGATTTCAATAAAATGGCAAAGTCACCAATTTCATGTGAGATTTCATGAATAAGGATAGCAAATATAGTCACCAGTCCCATTTTAGTTCTAACAACAAAACTTGCTGCCACAGCTAGACCATGTGTAAAATTATCTATACCATTAGCAAACAGATTCAAATATCCAGTAACATGTATTTTATCGAGATCAATATAGGACTGGATGAGCTCTGGGTGATGTGTCAAACACTTTGCAGAGGAATATACAAGACCATTTTTAACATCTCCATTACTGAATTAGTCTTTTGAATGGTAACACTTCCATTACATACACAGGAATGAGCATCTGCATTTGACAATCCACAATCTTTATGCATTACATTGATTTCTGTTTTGTTTTCTATGGTTTCTTTCTTTCTCTTTTTTTTTTTTTTGTTCAAATTTCTGAAGCAGTAAGCATCATCTGCACAATAACAAAGGTACCAACTAATATCCATAATAAACATACCAACTAATATCCATATTCCTAGAAGCAGATGAACTGTGTACCTTTCAGTTTCTTGTTTTAGATGGTTCCATGCTTTAGGAAGTAAATGAAGAAAGACATTGCCAAGAAGGTTCCCCAACATCAAAACTAAGAAGCTGTAAAAACCTTAGCTCCAGCTAGCTTCCAATTTAGTATAACTCTTGAGTTAAGCTGAATAACAAGTAAAAGAATGACCACTAAGACCAACAGCAAATGATGCTAACAAAGAAAATATCTGTGTCTGGTACTGTTCATACATTTCAGAATAAATATTCAGGTCGCTAAAAGTATTCCATAAAGAATCTGTAAGCAGCACATTCTCCAGGTATAAAGAAACTGGCTTCCTGAACTCTGGGAACCACACATTGTCATATAACTTAGTAAAAGCAACACTTGTAATGTAAACAATCAATATATCCAATGATATTGAAATTAATGCAAACAATATGCCATATCACATAATTTAATAGACTATTGAAATGACTATGGAGTAGTAATGTTATTTGCTACACCTCCACACCAAAAGCAAGCAATACATCTTCTCAAACCACATAATCAGCAGAACACAAGCACGACTTTATTCACTATACCACCATCACCTATAGTTAGCATTTGTTATTTAGGATTTGACACAGCTGCTATGCTCACTTACTACATCTGTAGGAAATTTCACAGTCATCCTTTTGTGTGTGTGGTGCTGTGCAGACTATGCATCATATCACTGATGACTGAACCACACACTCCTTCCATGGAGGCCTGAGAAACTTGATTTTACTCTCAAATAGTGCCATCAATTGGCACTATTTGTTTATCGATTTTGCTCATTTACTATTATTATCATCAACATCTGATCTCCGTGGAGTCAGAGACTCATCATAGGAGGCACACACTATTGCACACAATGCTCATTCAACCTTGCTTTAAATTGATTCAATGTGTCGACATTCACAACACACTCAGGCAACCACACTTTCCATGCAAAGAACCTTCTCCTCACTCTTCTGCTTACACTCTCCTTATACAGTTTTCAGTGATGGCCTCTTGTCCCCCACCCCCCTCATTCTATGAAAAATCTCTTCCATGTCAACCTGATAACAACCCCTGACTAGCTTATATGTCTCAATCACCTCCTATTCATGAGGCTCTACAACTTACAATCTCTCAATCTGTCCTTGTATTCCACATTCCAAAGACTACTGACCACCTTTGTGAATCTTCTCTGGACCCTTTCCAACATTCCTAGTCATGATGGAAATGCAGCGACCAAATCTATGCACAATAATCCATATGAGGTCTAATTAAAGCCTTATACAATGGCATCATAACCTCTCAAATCTCAAACCTTACACTTTGAAACATTGAACTGATAGTTCCACTTACCTGCCCATTCATGCAATCTATTCAATTCCTCTTGTAAGGCCATAACATTCACTTGACTCTGCATTGCTCCCCCCAGTTTTGCATCATCTGCAAACAGCTGAATATCACTAGTTAAACTCATCCCAATATCATTAACATACAAATTGAACAACAATGGCCCTCAAACTGATCCCTGTGGCACACCACTAGTGACCCTTCTCTTTTGGGATGCTGCATCCCCATATAATTTGTAGTAGATGACTGTGGTTTATGTGGTTTGTGCTAAGTGACTTTCATTCCCCAGTGTGCGGCCATTACCACTATCACAACCACCCTACCTATTGAAGGTCTGTTAACATTAGACCATCATGGACTCAAAAGACTCATCATAAGAGGCCCCATCATACTAAAACATCATAGAACTGTGCCTTTAGACTCTTTCAGCATTTTTTTTTTCACCCAGCAAATTCTCAGGAAGTGCATTCTATTCACAAACCACTCTCCATGCAAAGAATGTACTCCTTACCTTACTCTTGTTCCACATTTTTCACATAGCTTCTAAGAATGGCCTCTTGTTCTATATCTCTGTCTCCCTCCATTATTTTTTATTTTTTTTAAAATATGTTCATTTTTAATCTGGTAACAACTTATATGTCTCAATTTTATCTCCTCCTCCATCTCCTATTCAATAACGCTCTGCAAATAGATTATCCCAGTATAACATTAATCAATTGTCTCTGGACCATCTCCAGTATGTATCCTTATCTCAATGAAAGTTAAATGACCAATTCTGTGCACGGTAATCCATATGTTGCCTGATTAAGGCCTTGTATAGTGCAACCATCTCTTTACTTCTGTGTGCCAATATCTTCCTCATTCAGTGTTATATTTTCATGCCTTTAGTGATACCTAAACCTCAAGTTTACCTATCCATCACCACTACTAGATCTCTCATTTTTCCACCTATATTTTGTATCCTATCCTTGCATATCAAATTTAAAAATGTTATATTTTCCAACAATGATAAATTGTCCATTGAATACCACAACTACTGTATATATCCCCTGCAGAAATAACAATAATTACCCATTTACTATTTTCATCTATTAATATCATTTTCCCATAATCACTCTTTTGTCTACTTGTCACATATTGAGAAGAATCGTCCAGGATTCTTCTTGGCCTAATTAGTTATTAGGCCAAGATATGTAGCAGTATCCAACTAAGTTATCTTTTCTGTCAACTTCCATTTCAAAACTACTGTTGCTTTTTACTCCTTGTGTGGGCATGAGTCCCCTATCAGAACAGTACCATCCTTCCATTCTTGCCTTTCCATACTTATGAAGATCATCATTTCATTCCAACCAACCATGTTTCACTTATTCCAACAATTTTCAGGTGAATCAAGTCTAATTTCATCTGCTTTATTTTTGGTATTCCTGGCATTCATAAATAAACACAGCAGTTAATTTTTGAGTCCATAACCAGTTTTCCATGCCATCTACTCAGCTGTGACTTCTCCTCACCTTGCTTTATCACCGCTTAACTCTATATATCTCCTCCTACTGAACTGTTCCTGTTCCCTCCCATCTCTTCTATGGAAATAGGAGGGATAGGGGAAGTATAACATCTCAGTACACACATTCACTACTGCTTTCCACATTCACTCTTCTTATGCTGTAACTAACTCTCTGTCCAATCTCATTTCAACCCAATTATTCCATTCATTTCGAAATGAGGTTAAATCCTTTTAACCTCATTTCTCACACTAACTCCTTTCTCTTTTCACCAGCACAGTCTCACCTATTCTAATCTCTTGCTCTCTTTCATCACTTCTTACACCCTCTTGTTCTTGTTATACTGTATCTCTTGTTCTCGTTACCCCTTATGCTCTCATCTAGTTATAATCTCGCTATTTCACTCACACTAAATCCGTTTAAATGCAGTTTTATACAATTTGCCTTTATACTATTCACTTTTATACAATTCCATCAATATCTTAAATGTATTCTATTAATAAACTGCATTCCTTTCTTCTTGCACTGGTCTGCCAACATGCTGATCATGATTTCTGATCACCATCTCAATTGTCCATTGCAAAGCTATAACAACATCATTGTTGTTATGGCTTTGCATTGCACTGAAAATCTCTCCTGCTACACTTCTGTTGTTCACCGTCTTCAATAACCTTCTAATATCCATCCTCATTCTCTCCTCATATCTAATGTTTAGCCCAAGTACACAGTACTAACATGTTATAGGTTTTCAGCCTTTCACAATGAGATTTATATTAAAATATAAGCATATATAGATTTATTTATTTTTATTTTTTAAAGAGAAACTCAATCTATTAACTTTGTTCAGAGCAGGCTTTCGCAGACATCATACTTTATGTAAGATTAAAACCTATGAATTTTGTGGTTAAAAAAAAAAAAGGCTTTCAGTTTGTCCAGTGTTGCACAGTAAAGTGCTTCACTGATTGTTCCTCCCTTCAGAAAGAAGTCCGCCAACAAGAATGCCTTGGCAAGCCCATAACACTGTGTCATAGCCACAGTGTTATGGGATTGCCTTTTTTGGACAGTTGGAATAGCTTTGATTTTGCACACAGGAGATTGTGGATGTTTCCAGGTCACAGAGTCTTATTTGATCTCCGCAGTAAAGTGAGAAACTTGCATTTCATCTCCTGTGACTAGGCAATCAAGAAAATCCTCACCTTTGTTGCTGTGTTGCTACAGGTTCTCTCGACACATCTCCATGTGTGTTGTCTTGTGCTCCTCTGACAATTGTTGGGGCACCCAGCTGGAGCACACCTTTTGAAAGCCAAGAACATTGTGAACAATGAACTTACTGAAGTTCACCACTTTTGCAATTTCATGCAGTTTCACTCCCTGTTCTTCAAGAACAATGCCTTTAATGCATGAAATGTTGTCTTCTGTCTTGCTTGATGAAGGCCTGCCCACTCGATCCGATGTCAGTCATCAATGTCACCATGGTCCACTTTAAATTCATTGCACCAAAAACACACTTGCTTCTTTGACATCACCTTTTCACCATACACAGTGACCAGTTCATGGTGAATGTCACTTAGTGACACTCCTTTTGTTGGCAAAAAACTTCATAGACACCTTTTTTGGACTGAATTTGCATGGTAGCTGCCATCTTGCAACTGGAATTAGCTGTGAGGCAACATTAGCGCCACATTGCAATGGCATTCTTTTTGAACATTATTAATGGGTCTATCTGAACATCATGTTTTATCTCGTTCCCTGTAACCATTATTAAGAAAAAAGCGTGTTACCTTACTTTTTGGAAACCCCTCGTAAAAATTCTAATAAGACACAGAAAAACACACAAACAATGAGTAGAAGTGGTATACTCGAAACCTGAAGTCCTAAGAGAAGTACTCTCTATGGGTTCTGGTATCTAGACTTGGCTGTAAGAATTACTATTATCCAAATCTTGGGAAGTTTCACAAAAAACATATTTATTTGCATTTGATTGGTTTTGTAAATCTGCTGTTGAATCCAAAAAAAAAAAAAAAGTCTTGAAAATTTGCTTCTGTGATGCTTAGTACTTTTTTCCCATTTGATTCTGTGCAGGGCATGGTCAGCTGTTTATTTCTTCTGTTCTTCAAGACAGATGTTAGCAGATCTCTCAGTTTGATCATAATGTGACAAGTTGCAAGAACAAGGGACTTTGTACATGTATGGAACTGAAAGGAAACTGATTTGATTCTTAGGAGAGAAGCTGTCTGCTTATCTGCTTCCAGTACTGTGAGTGGCACTGTTCTTCAATGGATCAATCCTTTCCCCCCCCCTTCCCACTGTTTTGTATAAAAAGTGCCTACTTCTTGCACATTCAAGTGCAGCAGAAAGCTGTACATGCAAATGAGTGGATAGTTATTTCTGCTTCCACAGCACTGAATGGCACTGCACTCTTAAGGAACAAATTGGTCTCCCTCTCTTTGTTGAAAGCTTCTCATAAAAACAGTGAAACTTCCAAAAATTTGGAAAGTAATCATTATTTCTGACCTTCAGTGGATGAGTTTGCACTTTCACCACCTTCTTAGGCAATGTATGCTCCTACCATTCTCCAAGCAAAAATCTTGCTTCTTATCCTCTTACTTACTTCATTTTACAACTAGTATGAAGAGATTCTTGTTCTACCGTATGAAAAATCTCCCAGGTGTAAATCCACTAAATATTTTTCATCAACTTATCTTTATTATATCCCCTTTGTCTTCTATCCACAAAACTCTCTGGATTGCTTGCTTTTTGTCTCTCCTCATAACCAGCATTGTACAGTCCTGATAGCATTTTTGTTATCTGCCTCTGTATTCTCTGAATAATCACTTTCATCCCCTTCAAATCCTGGTGATCAGATCTGAGCACAGCAATCCACATGTGGTTTTACCAAAGATTTATACGGTGGAGCCACCACCCTTCTTGCTGGTCAGTGTCCTCCTCAGTATATTTCAGTACTTTTCTGGGTTATCTTCACAGCTTTTGCAGTATATTTTCTGAACTTTAAATTTCTATGTACAGTCACCTCAAGATTCCTGGCTTTTTCACATCCTCCAGTATAACCTCACCAAATGAGTGTGAAGAATCCATCTGTGGATAGCCAAATGAATAGGGATGTTAGTTTAATTGCACTGAACTGACATCCCCATTAAACTTAATTTTAAATTGTGTTTGAGTTTACTTCAGATTGCTTTACCTTCTCTCAAGGTATACAATCTGACATTGCTGTCAAAATTTTTGTTTCGTAACTATCTCTCCTCACACACATTACTGACTTCTCTCTCTCTCTCTTTTCAAATTCTTTCATCCATTGATATGCTAACCAAAAGGCTGCTGGTTTGAATCCTGCCATGGATGTTTGTGATTGTCTGTGGAAATACTAGTGGTGGTGGTGGTCATCGGTAGATGGCATTGGTGGAGTTGAGGTCAGTTGGTGGATTGAGTGGAGACAGAGTTGTAGAGCAGGTGCCCTCCGTTGATGAGTCTTTGGACTCCCTGGAGGTATCTAATAATAATAATAATAATAATTGTTCTACTCTAAGCTGGTTTTTAAGTATATTATAGTTGCCTGCCTTATAAATGCACAGAAATTCCTTCTGCCTTGATGCTTTGCAAGCCTTTTCATTTTCTGCATGCTCATTTTCGCCATTTCTGCAACAAGATGAGACCTCAATCACAATCAAATCATCTGATTCTATGACCAACTCCAGTGAGCACTTGTTAAACTAATTTTCCTAAACATTTTCTGCTCAACGCTATCTATATTTTCTTCTCTATAGCAGCATTCCACTAAATATCTTTTTTATCCACTTTTGCCTCACATATAATACTCTCAAAGTCATATAATGCCATCTCTGGTCGGATTCACCACCCTGAGAGAGAGCACAATTTATCTCTTGTCATGAGCCAATTTATCTCCAACATCACCGCCATGTTTACCTTCCTTGTCCTGCCAAAATATGCCATACTCTTGGATTTTTATCCCTGTTTGAACATCCTACTCAGTTAACTAAGTTTCACTGATACCAACAAAGTTTGAAGAGAATGAGTCAATCCAGAACTGGCGCTAGGGTCTTTGCCGCCCGCATGCAATTTCTATCTAAGCACCCCTGTAATGATCCGGGCATGTGTGGTTCTTTTGCGATAATAAAAATTTAAATTGTTTGAAATTTCTTAAATAAATTTTGACAGAACAGCCACACGTTGGTTCGCTAAATGTAACGAACCAGGGGTGTTGACTAGGCAGGATAATCGTTAAAAACCCGAATATTCAAAAAATTCTCAAAAGTTGAAGCAAATTTTGATAAAGCCACTTCACTTTAATCATTGAATATAATGATACAGAGATTATAGCTGATCTGAATCGCTAACAAAATTAAAATGAATTTTAAAGTTAAAAAATTTATTTCAACTAAAGTTTAAAAAATTCTTGCATTTTACAAGTTACTAAATTCTTAGTAACTTGTAAAAAATTTTTAATAATTTTTATAAGTGGAACTATCTTTTAGAAAAATAAAAGAAACTCAAGATAGATGAGAAAATAAGAAAATAATTCAGAAATAATTAGAACATTTAATATAAGTATTCAAAAAATAACATCTTTACAGAATAACAGAAAATAAATTAAATTACATAAATATACTTGAAATTTTTTAAATTAAAATTTTAGGGTTTTTGATTTCATATTCACAAAATTAGAAATAATGGTCTAAACGTCTAATTCCACACACACATCATTTTCAATAGCTATTAACGCCAAACTAACAAGCCTTTTTTGTGACATACTTGTTCTTAAGTAGGTTTTAATCAATTTCAACTTGGAAAAGGAACGTTCACTGCTTGCTACAGTAACAGGTAAGGTTAATAGTATTCTTAAAGCAATTGAAAAGTTAGGGAAAGATAAATTATTGGACACAATAAAATTAAGAATATTGAAAGAGTTTTGAATATTTAAATTATCCTTCCGAAAAATATCACGGAAAACACATAGCTTGTCATATAGTTCTATTGCATTTACGTCTTTATTGTCGGCATCCTTCAAGAGAATCTCTAAATCGTCAAAATTTTTTCGTAAATCTTCATTATTAATTTGTAGTAATATATACAATAGATTGAAATTATCATAATATGTTTTTAGTTGTTCAAAACGTTCTATTAACGAACACATTGCAACGTCTAGAAGTGTATAAAACACATTCATTCTAAATTTATCTTCTGGCGATTGTGGCGTTTCATCATGATGCTCGTAGTCAAATTGTCGTGTCTTCTTTCGTCGTCAAACTTCCGTACCAATTCTTGTTCTCCATCCACCTCTTCACTCAGTTCTTTTGCCGTTTTTAGAACTTCTTTAAAATTTGTATCTGATCGATACTCTTGTAAGAATATTTTTAAGTTTTCGATAGATTCTAAAGCAAGTGTAATGTTCATATTTTTGTCTTGAAGCATTTTACTCACAGGGTTCATTCTGTTAAGTAATTCATGCCAAGTTATAGGAGAGCAAATAAATTTGTAGTCCTTTATTTTAGCACATAATGTTTGTGCTTCGTGCTGAGTTTCTTTATTAAAATTTTCATTATTTAAAATTTCAAAAAGTGCATCGTAAATTTCTCCTGACTGATATCGTAGAGGGAGGATTGCATTAATTTTACTTTCCCATCGCGTTTCTGATGGCTGTTTCAATGTTAATTTTTTTACGAACTTTAAAAGGATTGCCCAACATTTGTAAGAGAATGAAAAGAAATTGTATATTTCTTGAATAATTGCAAAGAAACTAATTGTATCTGCATGCACTTTGGCTGCATCATTAATGATTAAATTTAGAGTGTGAGCAGCACGTGGCACGTAAAAAAGCTTGAGGATTTTTGTTCAAAAGCAAATTTTGGAGCCCAGATTTTTTCCCTTTCATATTTGCTCCATTGTCATACCGGGCGGTATGACATTTCCATAAAGAGGCGGCAATATACAATTTTTTTAAAATTTTTATTCGGTGTATCCGGCCTTATTTATTTTAATATTGATCATTCTAAGAATTTTTTGTTTTTATGATAAAAATTTTGTTTCTTAAAAATGAATTTATGAACCGTGCCCCGGTGGCGGCATCCCCTTCGTAGCGGTGCCCGCATGCACTGCATGCTCTGCATGCCTGCTTCTGCCGTCCCTGAGTCAATCAGCACCCAACAATATTTAGAGAGAATGAGTCAGTCAGCACCACAATCTCATTCTCTTTATTTCCAATGTTCCTAGCATTTGTATACTGAAAATAGAGTGCACCCGGTGTCCTTATAGCTATTATTACTCCTCACATACTCTCATCCTACTCTGCAATTTAGTATGCACTCTCTCATTTCTTAAGCCACCCCCACATGAGGCCATCCCTGCAGTTCTAGTTTCGCTGCCTTAATATACATGACTATAAAACAACAGTCTCTTTGAATGTGTGCATACTTCTGTGTTGCATATGACTCCTTGCTGTTCTTAAATGCTCCAGATATCCACGTATCCAAAGCTCTCTTTCTAAGCATTCTCACTCTCATCTCATTATCACTGTTTTTCTTCTTCACTCTGCATTATCTAAGAGGAATACCCATAGAGGGTACCCCCTATTAGGACTTCAGGCTTCTAGTCTTCCATCTTCCACTTATTGTTTGTGTGTTTTTCTGTGTATTATTACAGGGTTTCTTTTGTTGATGCATCCCAGATGATGCCTTTGTTAAAGAGATGAACTACTAAACCTGTGTGCAATTATTTAATTCTGCTGTTTTTTTTCTCTTAAATATAAAATGGAACAAAAACAGCAGATAGCAGCAGAAAGTATCAAAGGTGTACACCAGAAATGACTTCACAATAATTAATAGACAAATGAGCAGATACTCTAATTGGGTGATACCAAAACTGCTGAATTGCATATGGCAAGCTCAACAGTGAGCTGAGGTTGGATGTCAAAATACACAGTCCATAGTGAACTTATTCACTCTCACTAAAAGAAATAATCAAATTTGCTACTTCAAACTCTCATTCACAATTTGTTATGGAAAAATAAGAGATATCATTCAAAATGTTTATCACTGCTTACTTTTTTTTGATAAAATTTTCCCTTTAAATACAGGCATTCCTTTGTGGAAATGTATATTTATACACACTGTATTTGTGTCCATTTGTGAAGACATTAAAATACTGCTACGTATTTTTACTTCATCACCTATGACCCATACTACTCTATAAAGCAAATAGAGCTCACTGTACACCTGTTTACTAGCAATAACATGAGAAGAACTTCATGAATGTTGAAAGGAGGGTGTTATCGTAGGGTGGCCTATCCATTTGTGATGTAATTTCATTACATAGTTTTGTCTCTAGGCATCATTGTTAACAGAAGAAATTAACGATGTTGCCTAAACCTAGAAATATACAGAAAGACTCAGGAATTAATACCAAGAGACAAACAGATGTTCAAAGTGGATAGTATGGAAATTGCAGCAATCTTATGCAGAAATGATCAGCCGGGAATGGAAAAGATTTTCAGAGGTTCAGGTAAAGTAGGATATTATATAAAGCTTAACACAGTCTGGATTTTATAAAAGGGTAGCTGAACATAAGCCAAACACCAACCAGTACAGTAATGATAATAATAAAAACAAAGATGCAAAAAAAACAATAATAACCATTAAGTCTTTTTCCTTTACATAAACCAATTTTTGCTTACTCTCTTAAGTGGAACTACACAGGTATATAAAAATGCTGACAGTTTGAAACCAGAGGGAATTTACAGACAGGAGAAGCTCCTATGAAATAAGTGTACCTTAATGGAGTAAGAATTGAGGAAGTCAGCAAGTTCGAGTACCTGGGATCCATTATTAATAAGAAGAATTGCTGTTCAGAAGACCTCAGAAGAAGATAGAGACATGTTTAAAATCTGCATCTCCACAGGAACAAAGTTGAGGAGTCTGGATGCAGCTGGTTTTTCAACAGCAACTTATGGATCTGAAACTTGGAACCTAAAGAAGTTTGTTAGGAAAAGAATAGCTACTTTTGAAATGTGGTGTTACAGAAGACTCTTGAGGATATCATATACTGAAGGGCAGACATACAGATGAGTGCTAGAAAGGATCAGTAGAACTTCAAGGTTACTTAAGAATATTGACAGAAGAAAGTTGAAATACTCTGGACACATTATAAGGATGGGAGGAATACTTCTCAAAACAGTAATAGAAGGTAAAGTTCCTGGGAAAAGAGGAAGGGGTAGACTGTCAGTGAGATGGATGGAGGGTGTGTCTGCAGTGACTGATCTTCAGAGAGTTCAAGCCTCTAGAAAGGCATAGTACAACAGGACCACCTTGTGAAGACTGGTGTGGCACATCACTGAGCAACTGTGGTTGGGTGAAATGATGGATGGAACCTACCAGAAAGATTTAGCTTATTGAGTGAGAGATCTAGTTTTCCCCATTTTCATACATAATATACTTTTAATACTCCAGAGTGAACCATGCATGGTCTACAGAGCATGATTTCCAGATTATCTAACTCATAGCCCACCCACAGTACTAATATTATCACAAGAAACCAGCCTTTTGTGGGTGGGATTCACATAAAAGAAAAAGTTTCATTTTTTTAAAATGTTTCATAGGACTATTGAAATCTATAAAAATTCTGAAGGGGGGCAGAGACCAGTTTCTGCTATTTCTGTCATAAAGTTTCACAAATTTATTTTTGAAAAACAGAAATGTCTTGTCATCCTATTAAGTTGCCTCCAGGGACAAGTGTGTCCATTTTGTCCCTAGATCTGACCTGACTAGAGTGACCTGTTATATTTATTTATTATTGCATGGCTATTGTTGATAATGAAAAGGAGTACATAAAACTCATTTACATTATGAAATCCTGTAGTTAAATTAAAGAATTAAAAGCAGCAATATAACAGACAGAGTAGAGGTTCCTAAGTTAGATAACCATATCCTCAGAAATGATGACACCATCAGGATGAACTTCAGTTTGTAAAATATAGTTCATTCAATAATCTCTGTTTAAGTTTTCTGGGAAATTTTTTCCCTTGCCCTATTGTCCTTCTCTCCAATATGTCAAAAGCCTTTGTTGCTTAACTTTGTATGAACAAGGCTGTTATGTTGGGTATATATTCAGGAGAGAGAGAGAGAGAATATGTAGAATATGTGAAAACAAAATATAAGACTTATTGTTAAACTGACCATAGATTTTTGATTCGTACGTATGTTCGTCCAATATTGCCTACCAGTTTCGCTAGTAACTGACTAGCTTTCTCAAGGCTTGCACAGTACAAAAAAATGGTAAATGCAAAAAATGTTTAAGAATGCAAAAAAAATGTTAGTACCTGTTAGGTAGCTAAGGTAACACGTTCGCGTGACATTTCTACTCAGTATCATGAACACGCTTTACATGCAAACGCGTAATATGATTATTCACGTACTGTAGTTCTGTTGAACTGAGGGAATTAATTAGATTTTTCCAAGTATCGTTCAGTATGGCCCCTTGATTTCTGTTTAGGTTGCTGCCTGTACGTAGCACTACTGCTGCTTCTTTAAAAAATCGATGTCTGTAATCTTCATCTACGTAGGGCATAGAGCTGTTATTCCAGTCTATAGTATGGTTCAAAGTTGAAAAGTGATGTGCTAACCCGGAGGTGGTCGTTCTGTTGTGATTTACATCGCCAACATGTTCTTTCTGTCTTATTTCCAGGCTTCTCAAAGTTTGTCCAATGTAGGAAAGACCACACATGCATGGAATATTATACACACCTGGATATTCACAAAAAACCTACGGACACTGGATGATATCTACATTACTCTTCAAACCATTATAGGTCACATAAACAGAGCATCATCCACATGTTGAGAAATCGAGCTAGAAACTTTATCTCTGACGATGAAGAAGTTCAAACAGAACTGTCTCAAATCGCTATAACACTATCACAAAATGGTTATCCTCGAAACATCATCGACAAATTTCTATACAAAGATAACCAACAAGAAAGAACAGTCTCCCAGCAAATTTCAACAGCAGTCATCCCCTTTATGGGTTCAGTTTCCACCAAAATTGCGAGATTGTTAAAGGCCCATAACATTAGGGTTGTATTTAAACCAACAACTAGCATCAGACAGGTTCTAAGATCTCCTAAAGACAGTGTTCATTTTATAAATATATTGATCATTTAATAATAAGTTTAACAATAAGTCTTATATTTTGTAACATTTTATGACCAAAAACATGTATAATTTAAATATGTGAAAACAGTTAGAAAAAAAAATTCTTAGCCCACCCATGGTACAAAATGTATTATAGGTTTGCACTTAACCTTTCATGGTTAAGAACAACATAAAAGGGAAAACAATACACTATTTTTATATATCTGAAAACCCTGCTCTAGGGACCAAACATCAAGCCACTTTAGGTCTTCATAGGTCAGGCAGTGTCCTCACACCAGATAATGAAATTCATCTCTCACCTAAAGATAATCACAAACATCCATGCCCATAGTGGGATTTGAACCCACAACTTGTTGGCTGGAGAGCGGGTATACTAACCACTCAACCAACCAGGCCAGCAAGTTGATGATCATCTTAAGATAAATATACATATATTAACAGCTCAAACCAATCAAATTTTGTATGTATGTGCATGAGCATATTGTGTATGTAAGAATTTATTATGCACATCTAATATCAACTACTATATTTCATTCAGTTTTCTGCTCTGATTACAGGACATGCATTCCACAGAATCAAAAAAAGGATTTAATGGGGAATGCTTACTTATGCAGAGATGGTGGAATCCTAATTGTCTTGTACTGGGACAGATCCCTGCCATGACTAGCATGTTCAATCTCATTCTGCAGATGACTGAGAATTTACAGTGCAGCATTATGCTGCTCTCAAGTTCTTAGAGCCATTCTTGAGATGATGTGTAACCCTGCTGGACACAGTTGTTACCAGAAGAATGTGACCACAAAGAAAAGCACTTATTGGACAGCAGTAATATGAAGTGGGCTCTGGCATTTCATGCATTCATTCAATTGTACCATAAAATGTAACATATAGAATATTGCCCTTGTCGACCAAGTAGAAAATATACCTGTTCTCCAACTGGATGTAGGTTCAAATCCCACTTTGGGTATGGATGTTTGTGAATGTCCTTGGGTGGGAGATGAATTTCATCACCATGTTAGACTGCCTGCTTATTTATTGGAGGCCTGAAGTAACTTGAAAAAAAGAAAAGTTACATGTTTGTTGTATAGAATAAATTTCCAGATTATGTAAATTCAAAAAAAATAAGAAAAAGAAAAAAAGTTGCTTAAGGGTCAAAACTGGATAACTGAACCACCACATAGGCTTTTAAAGAATGTTGAGAACTAACAGTCTGAATTAATGTCCAATCCTCACCTTCTCATGGTGCATTCAATTAGTAATTATCTACCTAAACACTGAATGTATCCTCATGAATGAAGGAGGATACTGATTGTAAGCTAAATCCCAAGAAATTTGCGATTTAGCTTACCAGATTGCATTCTTATTGGCTTAACCCCCCCCCCAGAAAATGATGGTACACTCTTTTAAAGCTCTTCTTACCTACTCATACTCTATGTGCTATTAATACAACATAGCCATTAACTCTCTCCAAGCAGAACTACGTCAATTTTTAATCCTGAAATTTGGACTTTTCTATCTAATATATTGATAAATCAGCTGCAAAGAATTTCTAAACATAAAGGAAAAGCACATTAAGAAATATAACAGTCTGTGCAGATCTTTTTCTCAGCTGCAGAGTCGATCAACAATTTCAAGTTGTCATAAATCTTTTGTTTAAGAGGCTTGACGAAACAGCCCATAGTGTCCTTAGCCTTGGCCACAACTTTGCAGTAGTGCCACATCAAGTTCCATCTTTAGAGGAAAGATGGTGGCGACTTTGTCAGCGCATGACTTTAACTTAGACTTAAGTCGTTTCGTGAAGTGCAAGGTGTGCTACATTATTATTCTTTTGATTACTTACATGATTTGTGGACATTTAGGGGTGATGGAAGGAGGGTATGTGCGAAGTGTGAGCTGTACGAGGATTTGATGAGTACTAATATGAATTTGACGACAGCAAGTATTAGTACTGAGAATGTCGTGGGAAGAATGAGTGCTCTTTCGAAAGAGAATCATGGTGTGAAAGAAAAGCGAAAAATTGTTAAAATATCATTGAAAAAGTAAACAAGTGATTTGAAAACTGTAATGGATGGTAAAAAGAACAAAGCGAGGCGAATGTGGCGGATGCAATGAAATTGAGAGAATGAAAGAAATTAGAAATAGCGTGACGAAAGGTTCAAAAGTTAAAAAAAATCGAAAGAATGAATGAATCCGAAAATAGTGTGATGCAAGGTTCAAAAGTGGGAAAAATGGAAAGAATGACTGAAGTGAAAGTTGGACGCATGGACCGAAAGTACAGAAACTCAATAGGATGAGTGAAAGTGTGAAGTGGCAGTCGAGGGTTCGAAAATTAGAAAGATTGAATGATAGAAAGAATGTGACGCGTGATTCGAAAGTTGAATTGAGTTGGATGAGACGAGATGAAATGGATGCAGAGTGAAATTAAGAAAATTTGGGTGAAAATGATCAAAACTAATCAAGTAGGTACGAAAGAGTTAACGAAAGACGAGCAAGTGGTGTTGTATGGCGACTCCATTATTAAAGGCATGCTGGATGAGAGGATGCACAACATGTTTTCCAGGCGGTAAAATGAGTAGTTTGATTACAGCATTGGATATGAGGAGGGAGGGAGCGGACGAAGGAGTTGATGGTTTTAATAAGTACGAATGACTTTACAGAGGACAAAGAGCACGTCAGAATGGATATCAGGAGGCTGCTTAGACGGATAAAAGAGAATAGCATGATAGGAACGGTAGTAAACGTGTTGCCTAGGTATGACTGTGGTGAGATGAGGTGAAGAGCAAGGATTAGTATGGGAGTGCTGGACTGCATTTGAGTGATTATGGTGTGAGTTGCTTGGAGAGACTGCTGCAGGAAGGTAGAGAATCGAGTACAGAGAATAAATCAGATCAAGTGGGAAGTGATGTGGAAGAGCAGGAGAGTATGACAGGAGAGATTGAAGAGGTGGTTATCAATGAGGAAGTGAGAGGCATGAGTATGGAAAATGAGAGAATGGGTGTGCAAGATGAACAGGGAAACGGGGAGGCTCAGGGTGGAGAGGGGTACACAGCGTGAGAAAGGCAGATGCTCCAAGAGGATGTGAGAGCATGTGTAGACAAGAAAGGAATAGAATGACCTGGGATTAAGAGGAAACATTGGAAATGAAGAGGGTTCTAAAATGAATAAGCATAAAGGGAAATGCCCCTAGTCAAGCATGGAGATGGAGAGATCACATCTAATGAGTGGTATCAGTGGAACTAGCTGTAGATCCAGGAATGAACTGTTGTGTTTGTATGCAAATGCTAGAAGTGTAAGAAACAAGGCAGATGATCCTTGTGGCACACCACTAGTCACAGGCCGTCTTGTGGACTCTACTCCTGAGTAAACCACTCTCTGATATCTCTCCGTCAACCACCCTCCTATCCATCTCACCAACCCTATGTCCATTCCCATATGCTGCAATTTACTGATTAGAATTCCATGTGGTATCCTGTCAAAGGCCTAGGCAAGGTCCGGTAGAATCACTGTAAACCCATTACCCTTATCCAGTTCAGCTGTCACTGTGTTATAATACGTGAGCAAGTTACTGAGGCATGACCTACCCTTCACAAAACCATGCTGTCCCCGATACAGTATCCCATTTTCTTCTATCCAGTCTTGTATTTTCCTCTTGACTATTTTCTCTAAGACTTTGATAATGATTCCTGTTATGCTGATTGGCCGGTAATTTTCAACAGCAGCCTTGGAACCACCTTTGTGCAGTGGAACTATTTTCCCCTCTTTCTACCCCCTTGGGACTGACCCAGTCCTGAGGCTCAAATTAAACAAAATGGTCAAGGGCACTGACAGTTCTTTGGCCGCTTCACTTACGACACGAGCTGGTATACCATCCAATCCCACAGATGTATTGACATTGAGGTTCTGTAATAGACTAGTTACCTCTACTTCATTCATCAAATTCCAGTATAAGCTGTTGGTTCTTCCATTCCTGCAAAGTCACCACCTGGATGATATACTCTTGCAAAGTGCTCGCTCAGTAATTCCACAATATCGACTGATTCGGTTACCTCCCTACTCTCAGCATTTTTTAAGATCATTCTACCATGAGCATTTTCCCTTTTACTTGCAACATATTGAAAAAACTGTTTGGGATTCTCTTTAGCCTGCGTGGCCAATTTCCTTTCGTAATCTGCTTTTGCTTTTCTTACCACCCTTGTTACCATTCTGGCCTGAGCTTTATACTGTTCCTGCGCCTGATGGTCACCCTTCTCCTTAAATTCCCTCCACAATTGTTTCTTTTTTTGCAGCTCAAGCTTAATAGTGTTATTCATCCATTTAACCCCTACTTGATTTATTATTCGGACTCTTGGTATACAGTCAACCATTGCCTCCTGCAAACAGTTCTTAACCACCTTCCATGCACTATCAACATCCAGCCCTTGCAGTTTTACATGCCATGGCATTGAGCCAAGCACACACCTAAGCTTGTCATACTTACCAGCCCGGTAATTCCACATGTACCCTGTCTTAATTGTAAATTCGACTCCTTTAGCCACCTCCCAAGTCATGACCTTATGGTCACTCTCACCAATTGGTGGCAACATGGTCATGTTCGTTACAGCCACATTCTCGGTTGCAATTACTAGGTCCAGCACTCTCTGCCCCCTGGTATTTTCCAATACATGTTGCCGTAGATAGTTGTCCCTTAATAACCGCATAAAATCCAATTCCTTCCTCCCATGTGCCCTCTCCTCTTTCCAGTCAATGTTACCATAATTGAAATCACCCATAATAATTACCCTCCCTCCACTCATTTCTTCTATTTGCTTATGCATACTATCCCCACCATCCACTCCATCACCCGGTCTATAGCAGCACCCAATTGTATATTTTGTTCTGCTGGATTCTATCTCACACCAAACAGCCTCAAATGTGCTTTTTTCCCCATCATGCAGTTCAACTTCTGTACTCCTTGGCTGAAGCTCATCAGCTATCATCAATAACACTCCTTCCCCCTTTTTATTCACCCTGTCACTCCTGAACATGCTATACCCATCGCATTCAATCCCACTATCTTTGTCATCTTCTGTCAGCCATGTTTCACTAATACCGACAACCTGTGGCCTGTAAGTGCCAACCATGGCCAAAAACTCTTCCCTCTTGTTCCTAATACTCCTGGCATTAGTGTACATGAATCGCAGAAGCCCATTTGGCCCATCCCTACTTTGATGCCTTATACTAACTATCCCATTCTGATTTGTTGTCCGTCGTACTCGCTCGGGCATAATATACTCATTCATACACTTAACTTCCCCCCTAAAGTCTGCATATCTACTCCCCCCCCTTAATAAATCTACTTTCCCTGAGTCTGTACATCCACTTCCACGTCATTCATCAAAACTCTTTCAAGTCTCCGTACACCAACTCCATTCAAATGCAACCCATCCATCTTATATAAGTCCTTTCGCCCATCGAACTCATTCCACACATCCACAAATAGTTTCCCTGAGTCTGTACATCCACTTCCACATCATTCATCAAAACTCTTTCAAGTCTCCGTACACCAACTCCATTCAAATGCAACCGATCCATCTTATATAAGGCCTTTCGCCCATCAAACTCATTCCACGCATCCACAAATTCCACACCACTCTCCATGCATAACCCACGCATAAAGTCATTGGCAATTATGGCCCTCCTTCTAAACACTTCACTGTCATACCGCGGTAAGATACTCACCATCCTAACTCTCTCACTCTTCTCTTTTGCTACCTCAAACAACTCCCTCACATCCTCTATCATTTCCATTTTGTCCTCTTTCAAATCATTCGTTCCTGCCATGATTATCATCTCTTTCACCCTCTGTTTTTGCAGTCGAATAGATTCGTTGACGTCCTTTATGTTCGCACCCGGCTGGTACAACTTCGTTAAACTCAATTATTACGCCTCTTAATAGCGAATCCCCATACAGCACTCGCTCCTTCATTTTATTGACGTTTGCGAACATTCTATTATTTGCCGTCACAGACTTCTGCCGGTTATTTGTCGGTACATTCAACACACATTTTTCCATACGCTCCAGTTGTGTTTTAGCTCTGTGTATCGCGCCATTCAAACGGGCAATTTCGCTACTCGCATTTATCTCGCCATTTTCATTATCGATCAAATCATCCATTCTTTCTGTGTTTCTACGTTCATTTACATTTTCGGCGACGCTCTCACACCTATCTGGCACTACCACGCAATTCTCTAGCACACCACCATTTTCTACATTCTGACTATCATTCACGATATCGCTCTCGACACACGAAACACGCTTGAAGTCCTCATTCTCTTTACACTTTTTACACATTAACTCCACTCACTTTCTAACCAGACTCCCACCGCTCTTCGCAAGGCATACATAAATATCTCTTGGTAAGTATCCAAGTGACATTTATATCCTTCCTGCTTAACTCGTTATTTCATGCTATAGCTCTAGCTCCAAGCTGTCTCATCAGCTTTTCATAATCATTGGCCTTTCACATTCCTTAATGTATAGCAACATCCAACTAAATATCTCTATCTACCTCCACCTCACATCATACTGCATCAGAACCAATGCTACTATTTCTCTCTTGCATCTTCACCATATGCAGACATAATTCATATGCTATCATCAGCTGCACTCTCTTTCTTGTCTTTCCTATCCTCACAAAAAACATTGTACCCTTCCCATTTCTGTTTCCATCAGGATATTATTCTCATCCAACAATGTGTCACAATTTTTGGGTGAATAAACTCAATCTATGAATTAATTTCCTTATTAATGCATCATCCTTATTTCTGATACACTTGACATTTGTAGATAAACAATAAACACATGCCCAGTCCTACTAATTCTACCTATGCCAGCTGTTTGTTTAAAATTCCTCACACCTTCCACACCCAGTTACTTTCATCACTGATTATCCCATATATATATATATATCTTCAGACTCAATCATCCCTCCGTTCATTCCAAGCCATACCATTTCATATGATGACTATTCCCATACCCACATTTACTTCTGCTTCTAGCATTCGCTCTCCTTATGTCACGTCTCTTTGAAATAGCGGAAATAAATTATAGCATTCATGTAGTATAATCATCAAAAAATTGTTTGAATAAGAGATATGGTTTGACAAGGATGACCTGACAGGAATAGAGATAGATGAATATGTTTTACATGAAGACAGACAGGGAAGAAAAGGAAGAGGAGTGCTACTGATGGTAGCAGTGGAGTATTGCCCATTCAAGATGGAGATGCAATGATCAAACAGTAGCAGTAAGTTTGAAACATTATGGTGTGAGGGGTAGGTGAACATAATGACATATCTAGTTTGAATGTTGCTATAGACTTAGTAATGTGGAGGGCAGTGAGAAGGAAACATATAGGCAAATTGCTCTGACTTATATGAAAGGGATAATAATTTTGGGTGATTTTAATTATGGTAATATAGATTGAAATGAAGAGGCAACATCTGGGGAAAAAGAATAAATTTCTTGAGTTTTTGAGAGACCTTAGGCATTATGTAACAGAAGGTACATGGGGATCAAGGGATTTTGATTTAATTATCTCATCTCAAGATGCTATTGTTAATAAAGTGTCAAATCACCCTCCAGTTGGTGAATATGATCATGAAGTGATTAATTTGGGCAATAATAATCAAGGAAGAAGCAGTAATAATATGCAACACCAAACATGAAGATTCTTCATTGGAAGGCAGTTTCAAGTAGAATTATGTGGCAGACTTCCAAATGGGGAAATGGACAGTGAAACGTATTGTGCCTATGGTCCCACAGCAGGTTCTCTTAAGAAAGAAGTGGAGTAAATTTTCTGAGTCATTAGAGCATGCGGCTAACATAAAGAAAATGGAAAAAGTGGACCTTGTGGGAGATCTCAACAGAGAAGGAAGTGAATTGCATATAAAAATATTTTTATATGCTGGGAAAATTTGAAGAAAAGGGCAAGGGTAATGTATCAGCTTTATTTCTTCACAAGATATTAAATAGTCATTACTGATGCCATCTTCTGACGCAAGGAGGTGCGCAAGTTCACATGGAGAGAATACACCAGAAATAAGAAAGCCTCATTGAATATCATGTTTTACTAACTTACTTATGTACTATACCAAGGTGACAAATACCTTGGACAGGTGAGATGTATATACCGTTGTGTACTTGGATTTTGCAAAAACTTTTGATAGACTGCCACACTACAAACTGTTAAATAAATTGAAACAGATGGGTTTGGATAACAGACTTCTCAGTTGGATCAGTGACTAGCTGTCAGATAGGTATTAGAAAGTTGTATATGGGGGTGCAGTATCCTGAAAGAAGAACGTCACTAGTGGTGTACTTCAAGGTTCAGTTTGGACCGATATTGTTCAATTTGTATGCTGGTGATACTGGGATGGGTTTAAATGGCGATTTGCTGCTGTTTGCAGATGATGCAAAATTGGGGAGAGCAATGCAGAGTGAAGTGGATGTTATGGTCTTATAGGAGGACTTGAATAGATTGCATGAATGGGCAGATAAGTGGAATTGTCAGTTCAATGTTGTAGAGTGTGGGTTTTTTGAGATTTGGTAAGCAGTGATGGGATACAAAGTATAAACTTGGTGGGGAAACTTTAAGAGAAGTAGAGGAGATGAGAGATCTGGAATTGGTGGTAGATAAGGACCTGAAATTCAGGGGCCTGATTAAGGCCTTATACAACGGCATCATAACCTCTCTATTTTTGCATGTCAAGGTCCTCTGCATCATTGCCATTATGTTATGTGATGTGATGTCTTCACAACCTTTGCAATGTGGTCACATTGCGACCAATTTAGTCACCGGGTTTTCATGGTGATGAGGATATATTGGAAAGGGTCCAGAGAAGATTCACAAAGATGGTCTGTGGTCTTTGGAAAGTGGAGTACAAGGACAGATTGAGAGAATGTAAGTTGCAAAGCCTCGTGAATAGGAGGAAAAGGAGGGGGGGATATGATTGAGACATATAAGCTAGTCGGGGGGGTGGTTATCAAGTTGACATGGAAGAGATTTTTCAAAGAATGGAAGAGGAGGGGGGGGATAAAACAAGAGGCCATTGCTGGAAACTGTATAAGGAGGGTGTGAGGAGCAGGTTCTTTGCATGGAGAGTGGTTGGTGAGTGGAATGCATTGACTGAGTGTGTTGTGAATGTAGACACATTGAATCAGTTTAAGGCACGGTTGGATTGAGCACTGTGTGCAATAGTGTGTACATCCCATGATGAGTCCCCAACTCTATGGAGGTCAGATAATGATGATGATGATGATAATGATATATGTCACTGGATGGTGATATTTTCATGCTGGTCCATGATACAAGAGTGTACAGAGGATTTGAAATTGGAAGTTAACATCACTTACTTTTAAGTAAGATAAAAATGAATATCTCATTGAAAAGAACAGTATGCAACACAGTTTTTAAAATAATTAAAGTTGAGCAGCTTTTACAGGTAAACTGTAGACTCATCTATACAAACGCTATTAAAGGAAAAATGAAACAGTTTGAAAACAAGAACCAAACCTTGGAGTATCAGTGGAAACTCTGAAGAAAACATTGAATGATTCAGATAAGGAGGCACATGGTGAAATTGGCTGACAGTATAAAAAAAATATGAACCCCATGGTGGACACAAGAAGAAAGAAGCAGTTGTGGATAAGAAGAAGGCATACCAAAAGTTCCTAGTAACCAAGTCAACAGATGCTCTAAAAGAATACAGAGAAAAATGCAAGAGAGAGCTAAGCTATGTGTAAAGTAGCTAAGCAAGAGTCATGAGAAGACTTCAATAAGAATATAGAAGATAAATATCAGGAAGGTGGCAAAATGTTCTGGAGGTTATTGGAAAAGCTTAGGAATGGAGGAAAGATTGCTGTAAAAGGGATTAAAGATGATAAGGGTGATAATCTTGAACTCTGACCAAGGATGTATATGCATCTGTAAGTCAGGAGATTATAAAGAACTTGAATAGGTAGCTTGATGTAGTCATGGAAAGTTGGCAAAGGATGTCTCAAGGAAGCTATAGTGGCTTCATCCCTGCACTGAGCAGAATAAATCATATAGTTGCTAAATGGATAACTAAAACTTTGAAGCAAGAGCTGTCTAAAATTCAACGGAGCCTATTCCACTAGGAGAAAACTCCACAGAGTATTACTATTAATGCCAGACCTCCATGGAATCAAAAGACTCATCAGGAGGCAAACACTATTAGATATAAAGCCCATCAAATCAAGATATGGATTTTAGGGTAATGGCTTAAGTGCTGGGAGAACATCATGTTGGAGGTTTAATGGAGTATTGACAGCACTAGGAAAGGATTAAAAACTAATTTTAATGCCTTCAGTATTTTGTCTCAGTCACTGAGACATCTTCAAGGAGTACAAATAAATCTTGTACCCACAAAAACAACATAATACTTAATGAAACATGTGGATGACTCTGAAGTCCTATCTAGGTGGTGTGTCCTCTATGAGCATTTGTATGCAACCTAGGATGTAAACTGGCACCTTTGATGATTATTCTTTCCAAACTTGGGAAGTTTTATGCATCTGTATTTGTTTAAAATGGGTATTACATCCTAGTTTTACACCAAGGTATTACACCTAGTTTACATCAATACCCGTAGAAGGCACACCACCTAGATAGGACTTTAGAGTCAACCATCTGTTTCATTAAGTATTGTGTTGTCTTTGTGTGTGTGTGTGTGTGTTATCGGTTTTATTTGTACTCCCTCAAGATGTCTCAGTGACTGAGACAAAATATTGGAAGCATTAAAATGTTTTTAATCCTTTCCTAGTGCTGTCAATACTCTATTAAACCTCCAACATGATAAGGATATCCTAGATGTCTAGAGTAATTACTTTGAAAGATTGCTAAATTTCTAGTGTCAGAACCTCCCTAGAAAATTTCCAAGAGGAATGCAAATAGGAGTACATATCAATACTTTGAGGTAGAAAAAGCCATTCAAAACTTGAAATGTGGAAAGGCAGCTGGAGTAGATGATATATGATGAGAAATCCTCAAATATGGAGGCATAAAAGTTTTACAGTGGAATTCCAGATGAAAGGAATTCCACTGCAAGAACTCTCATAGTTCCCACCTATATAAAAAAAAAGGGATAAAGCTGAATATGAGAATTACCGAGGAATTTCTTTCCTAAGTGTTCCAGGAAAGATTTATGCAGCATACTTAAAAAGAGGCTGAGAAAATTTGTGGAAGAAAACTGAGAGCATAACAAGTTGGGTTTAGACCAAATCGAGATTGTCAAGATCAGTTTTCCAATTAGATATTTGGTTTAATCCTTTATCCAAGTGTAAGCAAACAAAGTTTGCACCTGAAGTATTTTCAGGACTGGGGCAACTTGTGGCAAAGGTGGTATAAGTTCTCATCACTTGCCTTAGTATCCCATAATGCAGAGCACATCTCGCAGACATGTATAATGCTATGCATTAAGGGAAGGGGTCACTACCCAGACTGGTTTCGACCTCTATTCAGGTCTCATTAGTGGGAGCCAGACCCAGAGGTGGAAGTAATGGAGAAGTCATATTTCCTTATACCAGTTGCCAAAAGGTGTCAACGTTATTATTAAAATTCTCTGGATTAGAGATGAGTTGATGTAAGTTTTTTCGCTTGGCTATGCTACCAATTAGATATTTGGTTTAATCCTTTATCCAAGGTTTGCACCTGAAGTATCACCTTTGCTACAAGTTGCCCCAGTCCTGAAAATACTTCAGGTGCAAACTTTGTTTGCTTACACGTGTGTAAGAAAGAAAACTTGTGGAAGAAAACTGGGAGCATAACAAGTTGGGTTTAGACCAAATAGAGATTGTCAAGATCAGTTTTCCAATTAGATATTTGGTTTAATCCTTTATTCAAGTGTAAGAAAACAATAGTGTAAGCAATCATTCAACATATCTGCATTCACCCAAATGTCAGGCAACACATTCCTTTCCAACCACTCTCCATGCAAACAATCAAGTGTTAGCAATCATTCAATATATCTGCATTCACCCAAATGTCAGGTAACACATTCCTTTCCAACACTCTCCATGCAAACAACTTGCATATTTTGCCTGTGTTCACACCCTCTTCATACAGCTTCCAAGTATATCCTCTTGATTTATCACTTTCTCCCATTCTATGAAAAATTTCTTCCACATTAACCTGGTAACAACCTTTTACAAATTTAAATGTCTCAATCATATCCCCTCCCTTACTCCTATTCAGAAGGCTTTGCAAACTTCATTCCCTCAATCTGTCCTCATATCTCACATCCCAATGACCAGTTATGACCTTAGTCAGTCTTCTCTGAACTCTTTCTAATATATATCCTCATCACCACGAAAACAAGGGAACCAAATCTGTGCACAATGATCTATGCGAGGCCTGATCAAGGCCTTATACAATAGAACCATAACCTCTTTATTTCTACAAGTTTAGGTCCATTGTATCATTGCCATAAATGATACTGATGCAGTGTCTTAACAACTTGTGCAATGCAACCTCTGAACACCAGTTCCATGACTCTCCCAGGCCCCTTGTCTCCTTAACCTCTTCCAAAATTTCCCCACCAAGTGTATCTCCCATTGTTGCCTACCAAATTTCAGAACCTTAATGTTTTGCAACACTCAACTGATAGTTCCATATCATTGCCTACTCATACAATCTATTAAAGTCCTGTAAGGCCACAACATCTGCTTGATCCCTCATTGCTCAACCCAGTTTTGCACATTTGCAAACAGTTGTATATCATCAATTAAACCCATTTCCAATATCATTAATATACAAATTAAATAACATGAACCTGAATCAGATCCCTCTGCTACACCATTAGTGATTTTCCTTTTCCAGGATACTGCACCCATGCTCAACTTGCTGATACCCATCTGAGAGCTGGTTGCCTACCCAACTCACTAACCTTATTATCCAATACCACCCACTTCAGTTTAGTTGACTAACTTGTGGTGTGACAATCTATTTAAATCTTTTGAAAATCTGAGTATACCATCTTACCATATTTTTCTTTCTACTTGCTAAATATCAAAAAGACTCATGGGGATTTTTCTGGGCATGAATTTGTTAATTTCTGCTCATATTTTGTTGTCCTTACCACATGAGTCTCTCTCCTGGTCTGCTCTTTATACTCTTTGTGCAACTGATTATTACCAATATTCATCTTATGCTGCCTTCAAAGGGGCTTCTTCTTCAAAATTTCATGCTTAAACTCCTCATTCATTTTTTTTGCACTGTTTTCACTTTTTTCAGCCTTTTGACCTTTGGAATACATTTTCACACATTGATTCTGTTGTGTATTTCTTTGCGAATTCCCAAGCAGCATTTATTTCCTTACTGTTCAATTCCTCATTCCATGCTGTCTGCCAAGCTCGTCATAATCACCAGCCTTGTACTTCCATACTATATCCTTTCCTCACATTAAACTGTGTCTTCATATGGCTAGCTGTAACCCAGGTGATCATTTCATGATCACTCTCCCAAACTGGAGTGAAGTGCAAAATCCCATTCACAGTTACATCCTCTAATGAAATGATCAGATCGTAAACTCCCGATGCATTCCATCCTTTACTTACAGTGTGAGATAACTTCTTGAGAGACAATTGAGAAATTCATTTTTCTTATTTCCAAATGCTATTTCTTCATTCCAGTCTTCATACCATCATAATTAAATTCACCCATAATAATCACCTTTCCCCTGTTCACTGACCCAAGTTGCTTATATATTTCTTCATCATCTCCTTCTGCCTTCCTTGGCCTATAGCAACACCCAACTTAATATCTCTTTCTGTGAATTTCCACCTCACACCACACCATCTCAAAACCATTGCCACTTTTTTCCTCTTTTATGTCTACCTTATGTTGACATAATTCCCCTGCTTCAGAGCCATTTAATCATATTTTATAATAAAGTGACAGTAGAATTTGATAAAGGAAATGGCTACACCATGATAGTACTGAACTTTGCAAAGGCATTTGACAGAGTACCACATGGAAAACTATTACAAAAGTTGTCCATGTGGTATTACAAAAATCAGTGATTATGGGAATGAATATGAAACTGGTTTCATGATTGGGATAGCTCACAGACAGACACCAGAGAGCAGTATATGTTGGAGTAGAATCTAGGAGAATGAGGGTAAGTAGTGGAGTGCCTTAGGGTTCTGTAGGATCAGTAGTCTTTAATTTGTATATCAGTGATATGAGAAAGATTTAAGGGAGGATATTCAGTTGTTTGCTGATGATGCAAAACTGGGTAGAGCAATAGTTGATAATGGTAACATAGATATCCCTGCAGGATGATTTAAATATTTAGCATTGTGAGCAATTTAATGTTGCAAAATGTGTGATTATGCATTTCGGGTTGAAAAGGTTACATATGGTGTATCATATTGATAGTAGTTTATTGCAGGAAATTGATAAGGCTAGGGAGTTGGGGATAATGGTGGAAATAGAGTTGAAGTTCAGAGGACATATTGCAAAAGTTGATAAAATAGCTCAAAGATTTACTTGGATGGATGCTAAAAAACATGCTAACAAGTAAAGAGAGAGAATATGTTATCCGTTTTTATAAGGCTATGATTCGGCCACAACTTGACTGCTATGCATTGATTTGGTCATCTGGGTTTCTTGGTGATCATGAGATGTAGAAAGGATTCAGACATGAGTGACCAAGCTGGTGACAGGTCTGTGAAATGCTCTCTGTGAAGATAGATAGGTTAAAGGTGTGTGTGGGTTACAAAGTTTAGTTGATAGGCAGAAAAGAGGGGGACCAGGATAGAAACTTATAAGATACTGAAGGGATTTTATAAAATTGTGAAGTCAGTTTTTCAACATATGACAATTAGAGAACTAAGGTCATCTGTGGAAGTTGCATAAGGGTATGGTTTCATTCTCCTCATTTTCCAAGAGTATGGTTTGTCAGGATGTGCAGACTAGATTTTTTGCATAGAGAGCAGTGAATAAGTGAAATGGATTGCCAAAATTAGTTAAGAGTGTTTTGATAGGGAATGAGTGTAAGAAGAGGTATGATAGGTTTTTGTGTGTTTAAAAGTTAGTATTGTGGGTCTTTTATGATCAGTCTCTAGACTCCATTGAGATACTGGATCATCATCATCATCATAATAATAATAATATAACAAGGATCTGTACTTAAGTTATGTAGATCAGAAAAAGGTCTACAGCAAGGTGTCCACGGAAAAGCTTTGCAATACACTAAAATTATTTAGAGAAAATAAAACATATACAGAGGAATTCACTGCAGTTAGAAGTGAAAAAATACAGGAAAATAATTTGATGTAAAATCAGGTGTAAGACAAGGATGCATATTAGCTTCACTGTTATTCATCATTTATTCATCTTTAATCACATATAATGATCATGTGAGTAAAGAAAGTGGCATTCAACATATTAGAATTGGATATATATATATATAACATATATCTTTGCTTTATGTGATGTACTCCACAACATATCCGGTGCAAGTCTCCAGCATTCGTTAACTAAATTTAATAACAGCTGTAACAAATTTGGCATGGAAATCAGCAGTTAAACCACAAACTATGAAAATTGACAGGAACATAGAAAACTTCAGGTTCATTGTCAAAGGACAACTTACAGAACAAGTAAAATATTTCAGCTACGAGGGTGGTCTGAAAGGTTTTCTGCCTCGACCATAGATGGCAACACTATCAGCAAAATTTTTTTTTCGAAGTTGGTACATCTGTCATAAGCATCCATGTGAAACTGCAAGTCATTCTATCAAGTAGGTTTGTTTTATACAGCTGTCTGAAGCAAAAGTGTTGTCTGTGTCCCTTGAAATGGATAAAATTGAGTATCATGTGGCTATAAAATTCTTTGTAAAAGAAGGTTTAACGGCAAAAGAAATTCATTCGAAGTGCATAAAAGTTTATGGGCACTCTTCTCCTTTATTTTCAACAATTAAGAAATGGGCTGCCAAGTTTAGACATGGCCATACTAGCCTTGAAGATGATTCCACGTGAAGGACGTCCAAAAGTGTAACAACACCAGAAATCATTGATCAAGTGCACAATATTTTATTGGATGATCAGCGAGTCAAAGTGCATGAAATTGCTGAGACTATAGGCATTTCAAAAGAACGTGTTGGATATATTTTGCATGAAGAATTGCAAATGAAAAAGCTTTGCGCAAGGTGGGTATCGTGCTTGCTCACAGCAGATCAAAAATGCACTCGCATGAAAAATCTCTGAACAGTGCTTGGAGCATTTTAACAACAATAAAACTGATTTTGTGCATTGATTTATTACTATGGATGAGACTTGGATTCACCATTACCCACCAGTATCCAAACAGCAGTCAAAACAGTGGACAGAAGCCGGTTGTTCAGCGCCAAAGACAAAGTCATTTCCATCAGCAGGAAAGGTCATGGCATCAGTGTTTTGGGATGCTAAAGGCATTTTGTTTATTAATTATCTTGAAAAGGGTACAACAATAACCAGGAAATATTATTCCAATCTTTTAACCAGATTAGATGAAAAAATTCGTGAGAAAAGACCCGGTTTACGGAAGAAAAAATCATCTTTCATCAGGACAATGCACAAAGGTGTTTTGGCAATGGGAAAATTAAGGGATCTGCACTATGAAAAGCGTATTAGTCTTAAGGGAGATTATATTGAAAAATAAAAATAAATTTTAAATTATAAATTCATTTTTTCATTGTTAGGCCGAGAACATTTCAGACCACCCTCGTATTTAGGCACAGCTTTTATTGAAGATAACAAATTATATATGGAAATAGACAATAGAATAAGCAAAGGTATGGTGGTGAGCCAGTCAAATAAATTTATATGGAATCAAAGAGAAATTAGCCAAAGCACTATACTAGCAGTATACACGACAGTATTAAAACTACTTTAAGTTATGGATCTGAGAATTGGGTTAGAAATAAAGTACTTGATCAAAGATTAGAAAAGACAGATATGAGAGTTCTGAAAAGAATTAGGTGCCTGAACAGATGACTTCAATTGCAGAATGATATTAAAAATGAAGACAGGAAAAATCTTGACATTGTTTTGCATCATCGAAGAATGTGTGAGGCATTAGTATGGTGACTTTAAAAGAATTGGAGGAGAAAGGTTAGCAAAACAGGTGTTGGATGTCAAGATGGCCAGAAAAATACTTAGAGGAAGACCAATGTATAGGTAGATTCATTCAATCATAAGTGCCTTAGAAGAATGAAATGTTAGATACGACAAGACTGGAGTGCTGCCAAGTAATAGACTATTTTGGAGGAAAATTGTTGATAGGAGATTAATGATAAGGTAAACTTAATCATGTAATTCTGTCATAGTAGCCTGAACACTCTTTGAGGGCATATCAGGAAATTGATGATGATAAGTGATTACTTGTGTGATGGACAGCTATATGAGGGCTTTTGTAATAAAGCGATATGTGTGGAGCTATAATGCTAGTGATTATCACAAACTCAGGAAACAGCTTGCAGCTATATTATGGAATGAGAAATTGGACGGAGAAGTGATTAGTGCTACTTGGGACCTGTTCAGGAACTGTTGCAGAGGTAATGTCTGAATGCTTTTCCAAGATCAGCAGGTCAAATAAGGTAGGTGCGAAATGGATGAATGAAGAGATGAAGCACTCAATTTGGAAGAAGAGGACATTATGAAAGGAAGCACAAGATCATTGGTAGTAGTCATTATATAAGGAGTATAAAGAGAAGTACACTACCCTAGTAATGGTAGCAAATGTGCACTATAAGCAACAGTTATCTAATGAGGCCAAAAAAAATTCTAGAGTTTTTAAGTTTGTGGCTAGTAGAAAAATGTTATTATGGAAGGATAATACTGGTTGGAGAAAATGATACAATGATAACCACCGAGGAGGATACAGTAGATATTTTAAGTGAGCAGTCCATAAAGCTATTTTATTCTTGTGTAACATCATGCAGAACTTGAAATCAGTGAGAAAGGAGGAGCCAGTGATGGCGAACAAGGAGAATGTATGCAAGGAATTGAGTAAACTTGACTTAAATAGGGCTGTAGGACTCAATATATCACTACATGTGTTGAGAGAATGTTCCAGGGAATTTACAACAACATTGACATAACTCTTTAACACAGGTTTTAGACTGGCCCAAGTTCCAGTGGAGTGGAAAGAGGGCAAAAATTTTCTGCTTCATAAAAGTGATGATAAAACTAGGTTTCAAATTATAGGCCAATCTGCTTGTCTGGAGTTGTGGTCAAGGAGTCAAAAAGGCCAGTGAGGACCAGGATTCAGAATTGCTTGACAACAGCAACATTTTATCATGGACAGCATTGATTTTTTAAAGGAAGATCATGTTTTAGTAGTCTTACTTACTTACTATAACAAGGTAACAGATGCAGTTGTATAATTAGATTTTGCTAAAGCCTTTGATGGCTTGACTTATGACAAGCTTGTAATTAAATTGGAACTGATGGGGTTGGATAGTAGTTTAGTGCATTGCATTGGTGATTGGCTCTCTGATAGGTATCAGCAAATTGTTAATTAAAGCTGCCAAGGAATTATATTCTTGGGTTCATCCTTTATTCAAGTGTATGCAAACAGTTTGCACATGATGTCACCTCAACTGGGCTGCTTGCATATAGAGGTTAATGATTTCACATCATTTACCTTATGGGATACTAAGGCAATTGATGTGAAATCATTAGCCTCTATATACAAGTAGCCCAATTGTGAAGTAAATTCACACACAAACTTTGCTTGTTAAAGGATGATGGTATGCAGAGTATAAGATTGGTAGGGAGTGTTGGTGGATAGGGCCTGAAATTTCTTGGACATTTTGCTAAAATTATGAGGAAAGCACAGCATATTATGGCAATCATTCAGAGAATAATGACATAAATATACATAATCAAAATACATCATGGAAATTATGGAAATATGTTTCCATAATTTTCATGATGTATTCTGATCGCCATATAAGCATAAAGGAAAGGATACATAATCAAAAGATACATAGGTGTAAGTGTGCTTTGAATCCATTGTATTTCAGACAGACAAGTAGATCAGCCAATCGGATGAACACAAAACTTAAATCTGCAATCATGACTATAGTCATTCCGGTCTTGCAGACCATGTATTGGATACACCCACAGGATATTCTGGAAGAAAACCACCATGTTCAATCACAGCAAATTTAAAAAAGACTTTTTGGAATCTGCAGCTGGACTCAGAAATTAACTTAATTTGAACAATTACGGGTGCATAAAACTTGAAAAAGGCTTTCTGAATGATATTATTTTATTATTATTATTATTACCATCATTATCTAGACCTACATCGAGTCAAAAGACTTATCGTGGGAGATCATTCTTAGGAAACACAGAGTTTATCATACCACTCCTTGAACTCATTGACCATTCTTGCTCTCACCACTCTCTCAGGCAATGCATTCCACAGTTCAACCATCCTCCACTCAAAGAAACCACACCTCACCCTCTTGCTCACAGCTTCCTTTTGTAACTTCCAGGAATGGCCCTTGTCATCGCTCCTTCCCGCTGTTTCTCCAAGTGAAAGAACTCTCCAATGTCTACCCCGTAACTGCCTCTCAACAGTTTAAAATTCTCGATCATATCACCTCTCCTTCTTCTATCCACCAAACTCCGCAGTCCACACTCCCTCAGCCGATTCTCGTAACTGACATTGTACAGTCCTGAAACCATTTTTGTTATCCGCCTCTGTAACCTTTCCATAGTTAATTTATCTCCTTCAACTCCTGGGAACCAAATTTGAGAACAATCGTCTAAGTGTGGTCTGATCAGGGTCTTATACAATGGAATGATAACTCTTTTATTTCTGCAGGTCAGCATCCTTCTCAGTATTGCACAATCCTCTGGGTTACCTTCACCACCTTTGCAATATACTCCCTGAATTTCAGTTTTCTATCAATCATCATCCCCAGATCTCTTGCCTCGCCTACTTCCTCCAGTATAGCTCCTCCAATCGAGTATGCATGCTCCCATCGATGGATCCCAAACTTTAAGACTTTACATTTTGCTGCATTAAACCAAACCCCCATTCATTTGCCCATATGTCTAGTTTATTCAAATCCTCTTGTAGGGCTGCCACATCTGCTCTATTACTGATAACCCTTCCCAGCTTCACATCATCCGCAAACAATTGAATATTCCCTTTCAATCCATTGACAATGTCACAAATATCACATATCAAATTTCACACACACACACATGCACTTCATAATCTAAAATAGGTAATATACTACAAAAAATTACTAATATTCACTAAAATAAAAGATTTATCTGTAAGCCATGTGCAGCACTATTTCTACTATGTGCTATGATAGCACCACATTATGAGCCTCCTGTAATGAGTCTGCTGATCCCATGGTGGTGCTTATAATAATCACAATAAATTAAACATGCCAAGAAATTATATTCTTGGTTTAATCCTTTATCCAAGTGTAAGCAAACAAAGTTTGTGTGTGAAGTAACTTCATGACTAGGCAACTCATATATAGAGGCTAATGACTTCACATCACTTGCCTTAGTATCCCATAATGCAAGGCACATATTCTTATGGACATGTATCATGCTATGCATTATGGGAAGGGTTGCTACCCAGAACTGGTTTCGACCTTTATTGAGGTCTTATCAGTTGGAGCTAGACCCAGAAGTGATATTTCCATATACAAGCAAGGTATTACACCTTATTACTAAAATACTCTGGATTAGAGTTAGATGTTGAAAATTTTTTTTTTGCTTGGTAATACTATAAATTAAAAAAAGCCAAGAAATTATATTCTTGGTTTAATCCTTTTTCCAATTGCAAGCAAAGAAAGTTTGCATGTCAAGTTAACTTCATGACTAGGCAACTAGTATAAAGAGGCCAGTGACTTCACATCACTTGCTTTGGTATCCCATAGCGCAAAGCACATATCCTTACGGACATGTATTATGGGAAGGGTCGATACCCAGACCGGTTTTGACCTTTAGTGAGGTCTCATCAGTGAGAGCCAGACCCAGAAGTGATACCAAGGTTGAAGTAATGTAGTGGCATCTTTAATTTATAGTATAACCAAGTGAAAAAAACTTTCTATCTCTAATCCAGAGTATTTTAGTCATAAGGTGTAACACCTTTTGGCTATGGAAATTTTGTATATGGAAATGTGATTTCTGCGTTTCTTCCCTTAGTATTACTTCTGGGTCTGACCCACTGATGAGACATTAATAAAGGTCGAAACTAGTCTGGGTAGTGACTTTTTCCATAATGCATAGCATGATACATGTCCATTCGGATATGTGCTTTGCATTATGAGATTCAAAGGTAAGTGATGGGAAGTTATTAGCCTGTATATACGAGTTGTCTAGTCATTAAGTTACTTCACATGCAAACTTTGTTTGCTTACACTTGGATAAAGGATTAAACCAAGAATATAATTTCTTGCCATCTTTAATTTATGGTATAATCAAGTGAAAAAACTTTCAACAAATAATCACAATAATGATACTAATAATGAAATGCTGTTATTATTACTTATATGGGAATAGTAATGGAAGGAGTAGTGAATATTAATATGTGTATACAGGCAGATAACAAAGGAATGAAATGGCATTGGATGAAAAAGAGGTATTTGAATGTGAGGAAAATTATGGGATAGGTGGGGGCAGAGAGGAATAAACAGGGACAAGTGTGGAGGAGTTACATCTGAGATGTGGCATGGTTATGACTGGATATTAGGTCAGGGATGAATTTGTTTATAATTACAGAAGATTAAGAAGTAAAGGAGAAGGGACAATATTTTAACATTGATCAAGTTCAATCATCTGAAAATTGTTAAAATTAGTGACGTATGGTTGAATTAAGATGATATTACAAAAACAGAAATGGTCATGTGATGTTTATTGTGAGGATAAGAAAAGAAAGAATGGAGGAGAGACCATTGATATTGAGCAGAATCTCACCTGTTTTTGTCTTCATTTCATTAACACCAATTATGTGTGTCTTGCAATTCTGATAATTTAACTTCTTTTGGTGATACTTCTTACATGATAGTGCCTATCTTCACTTCCAGTAATGTCAAGTTTGTTACAGTATGATACTGTGACAATATAAATTTGATAAAGGAAACAGCCTATAGTAATTTAAGAGTAGAAATACTTGTTTAATAATTTCTGAAATTCTCGAGAAATGTTTTAGACAGCATATCATGGAGGGAACATGAGAATCAAGAGTTCAATTTTGTTGTGACGTTATAGGATATGATTGTAAGCGAGATATCATCCTTTCCCCAGTTGATGAAGAGTGATCAGTCTTGAATCTAAACATAACTTGAAACTTTAATATAAAAATATTTCAGTAAATTTTCGGTTATTATTATTATCATTGCTATTATTATTATTATTATTATTATTATTATTATATTTAGATACCAGAGCCAATGAACAGAAATTTCTTGAAAAGTGTCTGTGCCTCCAGTTATTGGGCATATCTGTGGTTGGAATAACTGTAACTGCATCTACAGTATTTACCATATTTGCTTATTCTCTTTTTGGGTTTACTGTTCATCCATCAGAGGTATGTTTCTTGTATAATATTGCATTTTGTTTAGATATATTTCTAGATTGTTTCTTTCTTTCTCTCTCTCTCTCTCTCTCTCTATATATATATATATATATTCCACTCATACACAATGGTACAACACAATGAATATCAACTGGGGCATAGGTTGAACAATATCTGTGGTTGGAATAACTGTAACTGCATCTACAGTATTTACCATACTTGCTTATTCTCTTTTTGGGTTTACTGTTCATCCATCAGAGGTATGTTTCTTGTATAATATTGCATTTTGTTTAGATATATTTCTAGATTGTTTACTGTTCATCCATCAGAGGTATGTTTCTTGTATAATATTGCATTTTGTTTAGATATATTTCTAGATTGTTTACTGTACATGCTTAATATCTTTAGATAAAATGTTCAGCAAACAGTATAGTTTCTTTCTCTCTCTCTCTCTCTCTCTCTCTCTCTCTCTCTCTCTCTCTCTCTCTCTATATATATATATATATATATATATATATATATTCCACTCATACACAATGGTACAACACAATGAATATCAACTGGGGCATAGGTTGAACAAGGCCCTGCTGTTTTTGTCAGGGAAGCAGAGAGAACACTGAAAAGTTCATCTACTGGAACAAATTCAGCATCAACAGAATCCAAGGTATGTGACATCAGCATAAGAAGTATCAATGGAAAAGTAGTGAAAGAACTGGCATAAGAATTAGAGAAGTACCACATCAACATAATTAATGTTACTGAAACAAAAACAAAAACAGGTGAGACACTTCTAAATACCAACTACAAGATGTTATATTCAAGCAATAATAATGTAGGAAAGGAAGAAGATGCTGTAATTGTCAACACCATACAGAAAGATAATCTTCTTGAATGGTGTATAGAGTGATGCAAATAGACATCAACTGTCCCACAGAAGGTTTTATTAAGGAGAAAAGGGGAGAAATTTTTTGAGTCATTAGAAAAGGTGGGAACATAACATAAAGAAAAATAGATGGATCTTGTTGGAATTTTGGACAGCAGAGTAGGAAATTATTACCAGGCATAAAAAATATTGTGAAAATTTGGAGAAAAAGAGCAGCGCTAATAACAGTAAGTACCTGCTGGATTTCTGTTTGGTACAAAAACTAGTCATTACTAATGCCATGTTCCAGCATAAAAATGTGCACATAGTCGCATGGAGCAAAGGTGCAAGAAATGGGAAAGTCTAACTATATTATTGTTGACTATGATACTTTGCACTGGTTCAGGAATATACGAGTGATTGAAATAGATAATAATCACTGTTCACACTGATGAAATTGAATATCGTATTGCAAAGAAAGTTTTGAAAATAATCAAAGTTGAGCTGCTTTCAGAAATGATCTGTGGAATCAAATATGTAGCTTTTATTCATGAAAAAAAATTAAGTTTCAAAAATGAGAACAAGACCTTGGAATCTAAGGGCAAACTCTGAAGAATACATTGATGGGTTAAAACAGAGAACTGCATGGGTCAGTTGTGTGCAAGGATGGACAAATGAGCATATCATTGTGGTCTCAGGAAGTCAAAGGAGAAATAAAAAAAAGCAAGAATATCAAGAGTTCCTAGCAAGTAAGATGTACTGTGACAGAGAAAAATATAAGAAAGCAATGCAATGTGAAAAAGTAACTAAATAAAAGTCATGGGAAGACTGTGCTTACAGTATTATTAATATTATTATTTTCTTAACCTCAATAAAATCACAAGACTCATCATGAGAAGTCAAGGCTACTCAACACAGTCTGTTGTACCACTCCTTAAACTCATTCACCATTTGCACTTTCACACCCTCTCAGGCAATGCATTTCATGATTTTATCACTATCCATGCAAAAAACGTCTTAACTTTTACTTACTACTTCCTTTTGTGATTTCCATAGATGGCCCTTTGTACATATTCCTTCTCCTTTTTCTGATATATGAAAAATCTCCCTGGTATCAATCCAGTAATTCAACATTTCAATGTGTCAATCATATCTTCCCACTTTTTCTGCTGTTCACCAAACTTCAGTTTGCATGCTCTCAGTCTCTCTTCATAACCAACATTGAACAGTTCTGATATCATTTTCATTATCTGTCTCTATATCCTTTCCAAAGTTATGTCATCCACTTCAAATCCCAGTGACCAAATCTAAGCACAGAATTTCTGATGAGTAAGTTGATGTAAGACACTTACAGTTAAGTGTCTTACATCTAATCAAATTTTTATACACTAGGTCTGATCAAATCCTTATACACTGGGACCACCACCCTCTTATCTCTAGTGGTCAGTGTCCTCTTTAATAATAATATTATTATTTTATGGATATCTCCATGGAGTCTGGAGGCTCATCGTGGAAGACCCATAATAGCTTTTATACATGTAAAATGTATACCTCTCCTTAAACTCATTCACTATCAAAGAACTTACAACTAATTCTGGCAATCCATTCCACTCACTCACCATGCAAAAAAAAAAAAAATCTAGTCCTCATACCCTTCATTAAACAGAGAAGTCAATGGCACAACCAGTTCCACAACACATTCCCTTTAAACACATGATGAAATTTCATCTAGTCCTCCTGTCTTACTGACATTTAGCTTATTCAGTATTCAGAAAACATATCTTCATTCACATCTAACATTTCACCACTCGTTATCCTTCTAGTAAAAAAGCCTGCTGTTCCAGAATAAACACGCTGATAAAGGGATAAAATAGGCCAAGTCCCATTACTATCCAGCAAGGTAATCCATCCACTATAATTTTTGCTCCAACTTGCTGCATAGTTAAAAAAAACCTCCTTACGATTCTCCTTGGATTGCAGTGCTAGTCACCTCTCATATTCTAATTTTTCTCTCCTTACAATATTAGTCACTCTCCTAGCCTGAGCCCTATATTTTTCATGCAACTGTTCCCCATGTCTTTCTTGATATGTCCTCTATAATATCTTTTTTGTCCGCAATTCCTCTTTTATTTCTCTTGTCATCCAATGAACTACAAATTGTTTTGTCCTCGTAATTAAAATAAAAAGCCAAAAGGTTTTGGCTTTTTATTTTAAAATTGTTTTGTTTTGTCCTTATTGCTCAAGGTATGCAATCTGCCATTGCCATCAACAAATTTTTCTCTTTAGTATTCTCCCATTTGATTACTGACCCTGCTTTCTTCAAATTCTTTCATCCATTGTACACCTGCAAGCTGGTTTCTAAGTCTGTGGTAATTGTCTTCCTTATAATTCTGCATAAATTCCTTCTGCCTAGATACCTCTACGTGTTTATTCATCTTCAATCAGACTACATGGTCACTCTCAACAACTAGGACAAATTTGACATCTCAGTCACAATCATATCTTCTGATCATGTGACCAAATCTAAAATTCTTGATCTTCATGTTACTCTCCACGACATACTGCCAAAGGCAGTTCCCTTAGTAGCGAATTCTGCCTCCTATGCCCAGTTTATATTGCTATCATCGAAGTCTCCCCATGATGATCACTCGATTTGCACTTGCCAAATTGATTTCCCTAAACATTTCCTGCTCATTGCCATCTAAATTCCCTGGTCTATTGCAGTATCCCACTAAATATCTTGTCTTATAAACATCTATCTCACAAAGTATACTCTCAAATCCATTAGTATTATTTCCACTGTGATTCTTTACCCTGATAGGGCATAGTTCATCTCTTATCATGAGTAACACTCTGCCTCACCATGTTTACTTTTCGTATCCTGTTGAAATATACTAAAACTTTTGCTTTCTATCCATGTTAGAATATCCTCCTCAGTTAATCCAGTTTTACTGATACCAACAAGTTTAGGAGAGACTGATTCAATAAGTTCCACAAACTCATTTCCTTTATTCCCAATGCTCCTAGCATTTGTATATAGAAAAACCAGTGCATTGCTAGTTTTTTTAATAGCCATTATCACACTCCTCGTATTTCAACTGACTCTGTAATATAGTGTACATCTTCTCATTTCTCATGCTATTATCCCCACACGATGCCATCCCTGCTACGTTCTACCAAAGTAATTCTAGTTTCTGTGCACTGACACACTCATTTGTCCAGAAAACAACAGTCACTCCAAATGCTTGCATCTTTCTGCATTCAAATGTACTTCATGTCTGTGCACGGAAACTAGAATTGTTTTGTGTATGTCTTCATACAGCTCTCCTCCATCCTCAAATATACCTCATGCATCAGTGCATTCCAGACCTCTCTTCTTACACATTCTTGCTATCATCTGATTCATTATCACTGTTCTTCATTGCTCCATTTTGTCATGCCAAGGGCAACACACTCACTATCTTTTCTCAGACACAATTTTGCTGCACTATCTCTAACTTCAATCTCAAATGTTTTGCTACACAATTCCCACTACTTCTCAGACCATTTGTCCCAACCAATTCTATCATCACTTGGTCGATTGGTAGAGCCTCTGCTACTAATGGCTTACGCAAAAAGTTAAGCAAGTTTGAGTATCGTTAGTAGTTAGAAGGGATCAATCGTTCGATGCTGTTGGCACACTCTCCCTCTATGAGTCTTTGGACTCCCTGGAGGTGTCAAATAATAATAATAAATACATTTTCATCCCTTTTCACTGCCAGTGCCACACTCTACTAGGTAAGCAATATTCAAACAGTACTCTGAATAGGTTCATTCATCTCTCTCTTACGGACATCCCTGACTCCTCTTTTTTATGTTATGCCCATACACAAGATTTGATCAACCTATAGTACTCTGTATGGGTAGTGGGTGGGAAAAGGAGAAACTTGTTTACATTTGATTTAAATGACTATAAATTGTATTCCTTGGGAAACACAGCAGAGGGGAGAGTGTTCCACAGAGCAGCAGTTGCAGGGATGAAGGAGGAAAATAAACTTGTTTTGTTTGTTTCTAGGTGTACAGTGAAGGGATGTTGAGCAGCAGCTGCACATGGTCCAACGAGCTTAGTACTGAGTGGAGAAATTATTGATGTTATTTCAGATGAGCATTTCCCATGGAAATATTTGTAGAATATACATATTGCAGAAACCAAACGTCTGTGCAAAATTGGTGGGGAGTGAGTTGGTAAGAAATGTGTCATTAATAAGTCTAATTGCTTTCCTCTGTATTGAATCAAGCATTTTAAGGGAGCTTTTAGGGGCCCCCACCCCATACATGGGAGCAGTATTCAATTGCTGGGCAGATTTGTGATTTGTATAATGTTAACAGCTGTTCAGTGGTGAAGTAATGCCTTGAGTGAAAGAGAAATCCTAGTTTTTTTGAAGCTGAGGATGCAATGGTTGTGATGTGCTTGTGCCAGGAGAGGTTTGATGTGAGGTTAATTCCAAAAAGAGAAATCTCAAACTGTCTGGAAATTTCGGTATCTTAGAAAAGAAAACTGGGAAAAAATGTCATATTTCCCATAAAAAATTCTTTTTTATGGGAAATATGACAGAACTGGGTTTTATTATCATTGAAGATTTTATTATCATATCAGAAATTGAGGGTGGTGTGGTGGTGGTTGATGCTCTGTAGGTTGAGGTCAGTTGTGTAGGGTAGGGTTTATCAAATGAAAGTGAGGATTGTTATGTGCTGTCGTCTGTAAGACTGTGTATTGGGTTGGAGGTCAGCTGAAGTAGGTTATTGATATATAGCAGGAAGAGGGTTGTGAGGGAACAGAACCTAATGGAACCCCAGCATTAGTTGAATGGTGAGAGGATAGGGAACCATCCACCATCACACTCAGTGTGCATCCAAACAGAAAGCTGGCAATCCAACTACAGAAGTCCTGGGACAGACCAAACGATGGTAGTTTGTTTAGTAAGCCTTTGTGCCAGACCAGGTCAAAGGCTTTGGAGATATCAAGTGTGACCACTTGAGATTCAACAAACTTCTCCATGGCATTTCCCCAGAGATGGGTGACATCTGAGCAGATCTCCTGTTGATGGAGATACGGAATCCATATTGGTGGTCATTTATTAGGTGGGTGTCTTGAGGACACCCACCTAATAAATGAAGAAATAAAGGAAGCATCTCAGTCATGTCTAAAGTTTTCATTACTTTAGACAGGACTGAGGTAAGTGAGATAGGGTGGTAGTTGGATGGCAGTGACTTGTCACCCTTCTTAGGAATGGGTTGAATATAGGCCAGTTTCCAGTTTGTGGGATAGATTTCAGTGGAGTAAGAGAGTATATATGTAGACGACATAGGATAGGAGTCAGTTCTGGTGCACAAACTTTCAGGACAATTGGAGGGAATGCCATCAGGGCCAGGAGACTTTTTTGTGTCTAATTTGGACAGTATTTTTCTGATCTCATCCTGGCAAAAGGATATAGGGGGCATTGTATGTCGGGTGTCTGGAATGGTTGTGGGACATTTCCCATTGTCAGTTATGCATGCATTGCAAGCAAAGTGTGAAGCCAGAAGATTGGCTTTTTCTGTGGGTGATGATGCAGTAGAGCCATCTTTGTATGATAAGGGTGGGAATAGTGTTGGGCAGAAGTTACAGCCAATTGCTTTGGTGAGAGACCAAAAGGCTTGGCTGTCATTTGGACAGGCTGCTAGTTTCCTGATTTTTGCTCTTTCGAACTCTGTTTTGGAAGCATTGATTTTTTTTTTTAATTTTTTTTTTTTCATCTATTCTGGGCTTTGGTATAAGCTCTAAAGGAGGGTGGCGTTCTTGATTTAAGCCAGTAACACTATGTCCTGTGTTTCCATCTGTACAGCCTTGGCACATCATTTGAAGAATCAGGGTTTAGTTAGGGAATGGTAGTTCAGAGTAATGTGTGGAATGTATGTTTCCATGCTGGTGAAGATTACTTTGCTAATAAGTTTGGTGCATATGTTTGGGTTGGAAGGCTGGAAGCAATATCCAACTATGGGAATGTGGCATAGAAGTTGAGGAGGCTGTCCCACTTGGCACTGTTATAATGCCAAACTACTCTTGTATGGGAGTGTCTGTGTAAGTGTCCTTGCATGGGGAAGGAGATGAGCACTAGATTGTGGTCAGAATTACCCACTGGGCTCACTACTTTCATTGTGTATTTTGGAGGGGTCTTTGGTAAGGAAGAGATCTAGGGTGTTTTAGGAGTGGTTCAGGTTATCTAGTATTCTGGTTAGCATCTGAACAAGTTTTGTAAGGTCGTTAGTGATGGCAAATGTTTCGGCATCTCTGCCTGCAAGATCTGTGCAACTGGAGGAGGAAAGCCAGCTGGTGTTGTGGACATTAAAATCTCCTAATAGGATAATTTCACTGTTGGAAAAGTAAGATTGCAGGAAATCAGTTTTTAAGGAGAGGAAATTAAAGAGTTCAGAGTGGATGGTTGCATTGGGGGTGCTATAGAGACAGCAAATGAATTTGATTGAGTGGGGAAGGGATGTTTTCAACCAAAGAAGGTCAAAGTTGGGTGATTCTAGGTTGGGTGCTCTTTGGCAAGGTATGTCAGAGCGGAGGTATGTGCAGACACCACTCTTGGGACGAAAATTTTTAAAGAGTGAGTAGTTTGGAAGGTTGAGATAAATAGTGCTGGAAGGAGGTGAGATTTGAGTTTCTGCCAGAAAGAGTAGGTGGGGTTTGGTAGACTGAAGGTGGTAGTGAACACTATTAAGGTTGGAGTTTAGGCCACGGATGTTGGCGAAGTGAATGTGCAAGGTTCTGCAAGGCATACATTTGACTGCAAGGATCTTGCACGTTTCCTATGCAGTGTCTACATACTGGTTTCCATGGTGGCTACTAGTGGAGTCACTTGATTTTTGTACCAGTTTGACTTTCTTGTAGTCGATCATCCAACTGGTGTCTTCATTTCGACGTTTTTCTTCAATTCTCTTCGAAGCTAGCGACCTTTTTCACTCTGTGCAAGCATTAGGTCTGATCGAGCATGTATGCGTGATTTGGGGTAAGTGTCTTTGAACTTGTTGTTCATCGCTGATATTAATTTACTACTTCCAATCTTTCTCTCTCTCTCTCTCTCTGTTGACTCTCCAATTTCCACTCTTCTCCTGTCTCTCCCATTCTGTCGCTTCCTCTCTGACATCCTTCTCTCTTTTTCATACCTACCCTAGTTCTTCTTGCACTTGCTAACCTCTACAGCCTCCTAATATCTTCATTCCCCCCCTCAACTCCATCTTTGTTCCTTTAATCTCCTTTCTCAGCAGTTCTGTTTATCTCTCTACACAGCTTGCTTTCAATTTACATTCACACATGCTTTCATGGCCATCAGACAAACCATCTCCTTCCGGTACCTTTTTAAGGAGGCTAACCCGTTTAGTTGCCGCTCCAATTTTACTTTCCACTTACCATATTGTCGTGCCTTACGTACGATGTTATCTCCATGAAGAATATTTATACGTGTGAATAGGCTTATGTGTTCATCAGACATGTTGTAATAGGTTTCACGGTATAATAAGAACACAGATGGTTAAGAAAATAACTATTTATTAACTTAAAGCTAATATTTCGCTGGTATTATATCCAGCATCTTCAGAGCACACAACACTAAGTTTCTTACAAATGTAAGACAACCACAATCCGGTGTAACAGTGGGGACTAGTATAAGGGATTGCAGCGTGCAACATAAGACTAAAGTCCTAATCTGGCACCATCTAGGTTTAAAAAAAAAAAAAAAAAGTTTTGAAATAGTAGTCAAAAAAATTCAAATTGAAAAAATATAAATTAAAAAATATTAATTTGGTCTTAGGATGACTGTCTCCCAAATCTTTGGTAGATTTATACAGCCATACTTGTTAAGGTTTGGAGTATGTTTTAAGGCTTCTGTTGATTCCAGTAACAACCTCTCTGACTTGTAGAAGTTCTGTGCATTACTTTTGTTTCTTTCCAATTGATCCTGTGTGCAAGGGTATCCAAAGCATGGTCTTCCAGACCCGACTTACCATAGCGAAAGTGTCGGATATATTTTTTGTGTTCACTGAGGCGGATGTCCACATTTCTTCCTGTCTGTCCATAGTAGGCTTGATGGCAAGAACAGAGCACTTCATAGACACCTGGATGTGATAAAGGAGTGCATTTGTCCTTAGGTGAACGGATGAGAGTTGCTAATTTTATATAAGGTTTAAATACTGTGCGTAGTTAGTGTTTATTAAGCACCCTAGATATCTTTTCAGATGTGCCTTTAATGTATGGGATGGTGATGGTTTTGTTGTAGTCTTCTGTGGTAGATAGAGAGGATTTATGGGTAGCATTTAGTATGTTATCTATTTTGTGGGAATTATAACCATTGATTAAGAAGGTTTGACATAGGTGAGAAAGTTCAGCAGTGAGAGCAATGTCATTGGAACAGATTGCTCTAGCTCTATGGGTTAGTGTTTTTAAGATACCATTGTGTATTTTTTTTTTTTTTTTTACCTAGATGGTGCCATATTAGGACTTTAGTCTTGTGTTGCACGCTGCAATCACTTATACTAGCTCCCACTGTTACACCGGATTGTGGTTGTCTTACATTTGTAACAAACTTTGTGTTGTGTGCTCTGAAGATGCTGGATATAATACCAGCGAAATATTAGCTTTAAGTTAATAAATAGTTATTTTCTTAACCATCTGTGTTCTTTTTATACCGTGAAACCTATTACAACTTCCTGCTGCCTAAGTTTCATTCATACATAAATTGACACAGACAAGCTTTATCCCACTGGATATTGTGTTTAGTGTTGACACTAAACACAATATCCAGTGGGATAAAGCTTATCTTCTTCATAGATGCAAGTTTAAATACGAATGAATTTTCAAAGAAAGTTGTGAAGCCATTTTACATCAGCCAAATCTGAATCGAAATGATTGTCTCTCTCTCCCAAAAGTTTGGGAGATTCTTATCTTATGTAAAAACCAAAGAAATAGTTTTCAAGAATTATTTAATATTTTATTAATATTAATTTCTACCATGTGGCAACAGTTTTTAATTGGTAATCCATCGACTGTTAGTTATGTACTTTGTATTCCATTCCTTTGAATTGCTTGTCTACATCGATGATGTACTGTTTATTTCAATATGCAATATTTCTATCTTTATTTTATTAAAGTTAATTACTGTGGTTATTATTATTATTATTATCCAGGCCTCCATGGAATCAAAAGACTTATCGTGGGAGGTCGTTTTTAGGAAACACAAAGTTTATCATACCACTCCTTGAACCCAATGACCGTTTCCCCCTCCAACCACTCTCTCAAGCAATGCTTTCCATGGTTCAATCACTCTCCATGCAAAGAAATCACTCCTCACCCTCTTGCTCACAGCCTCCTTTCATAACTTCCAGGGATGGCCCTTGTCATCGCTCCTTCCCACCGTTTCTCCAAGTGAAAGAACTCTCCAATGTCTACTCCGTAACTGCCTCTCAACAGTTTTTGAATAAAGATTTTGAATAATTGGGTCTTTAAACAGTGGTAGTGGACAGGGCAACAACATGTTAGAACAACTGCCTGCTAACTTGTTGAACACAATTGATACTATTAGATACCATACTGAGACAATAATATCCTAACAAAAGACAATACATTCATATAAAAAAAAGTAATCAATTTCAATAGCACACAGTTAAAAACCAATATTGGTGACAAATATAAACAAAATAATACCTTCCTTTCTATTAATACGTAGCCTATTTTTTTTTTTTTTTTTAACAGCCCACATCATCCAACTTCTCATCTGTCTGTGAAATAACTTCCCGACTGGACTGCTTTCATATAGAGGCTAATGACTTCACATCAGTTGCCTTTGTATCTCGTAATGCAATGCACATATCCTTACGGAAAAGTATAATGCTATGAATTATGGGCAGGTTCACTACCCAACCAAGTGATCATCATCAAATTCCTGACATGCACCCTCAAGGGGGAGTACAGGATACGATAGTACTACATGAAAAATTTACATCCTTACTAACTTCCTATCTACAATTTTCCTTCAAATCAGTCTGCTACTTGTCAAGACTCCAACATTATCAGATCTTATATTTCAATCATCTAAGGCACTTTGTACCATATCAATCCACCTATATCTTGGTCTTCCTCTGGGTCATTTTGCTGCCAACCTGGCAGAGAACACTTGTTTTGCTAATCTTTCCTTGCCCATTCTGTCAAGTGACCATACCTCCTGAGATTAGCTCTGCTAATGCATTCCTGGATGCTGACAATGTCAAGTTCTTTCCTAATATCCTCGTTTTTAATATAATATTGCTATTGATGCCATCTATTCATGCTTCTAATCTTTCTCAGAACTCTCATATCTGCGGATTCTAGTCTTTGGTCAAGTGTTTTACTTCTGACGCAGCTCTCAGATCCATAAGTTAAAACTAGTTTGAACACTGTCTTGTATACAGCTAATTTAGTGTTCCGACTAATTTCTCTTTTATTTCATATGAATTTATTCAATTGACTTCCTACCATACCAGCTTTGTTGATTATGTTGTCTATTTCCATATTTAATTTACCATCTTCATTAAAAATCGTGCCTATGGAGCTGAAATGTTTTACTTGTTCCACAGGTTCTCCATTCACAACACAGTTGACATTTTCAACTATTCTACCTATTTTCATTGTCTTTGTCTTTTTTATTGCTGACATTCATACCATATCTATTACAACAGTTATTCAATTTAGTCAGGGAATCATGCAAACTTGTAGCGGATTTATTTAGAAGTATAACATCGTCCGCATAAAGCAAAGAGCCGACATTAACATCTCCAATTCTGATATCATGTTTAATACTACTTTCCTTCATAATGTGATCCATATAGATAATGAATAACAGAGGGGGATAATGTACATCCTTGTCTCACACCAGATTTAACATTAAACCATCTTCCTGTACTTCCTTCAATTCTAACTGCTGATTTACAACTCAAATAAAGACTAAGTATTGCTTGATTTAATTCCCCATTGACACAATATAAGTGTAGTGTTTTCAATAGCTTCTCTCTTGGCACCATGTCGTGTGCCTTTTCCAGATCGAAAAACGTAAATAGAGATCTTTGTTATATTCCCATGCTTTCTCAACTATTTGTCGTAAAGTGAAGATCTGATCCTGACAGCCTCTATGTGGCTTGAATCCAGCTTGTTATTCACCAAGCTTTTCTTCCACAATTCTTCTCAATCGTTTTCCTCAAGTATACTGGCAGAAATCTTGCCTGGAACACTCAGTAGGGAAATACATCTGTAATTCTCACATTCAGTTTTATTTCACTTTTTATATATGGGTACTATTAGAGCTCTACTCCAATCATCGGAAATTCATCCCTCTGTCCAGGCTTTCTGAACTATGCAGTGCAGCCACTGTAAGACTTTTATACCACCATACTTCAGCATTTTCGGTCGAATATCATCTACTTCTGCTGCCTTTCCACATTTCAACCCTTTGATGGCTTTTTCTACTTCAAGCATGGATATGTATTCCTGACTGCATGCCTGGTGAGTGTTATTTTACCACTGTGCTGTCATCACTGCTTGTTTCATTTAGCAGTTTTTTAAAGTAATTACTCCATACTTCAAGGATATCTTTTTCTCCCATTTTCATGTCACCTTTATCATCTCTAACTCCTTTTACAGCACTCTTTCCTCCATTCCTAAGTTTCTTCAACAACTTCCAGAATATTTTGCCACCTTCTTGATATTTATTTTCTATATTCTTGCCGAAGTCTTCCCATGACTTTTGTTTAGCTAGTTTTACACAGTGTTTAGCTTTCTTACATTTGTCTCTGTATTCTCTAAGAGCACAAGCTGACTTATTTGACAGGAACTTTTGATATGCTTTCTTCTTTTCCTTCACTGCCTCTTTAACTTCCTGTGTCCGCCATGGAGTTCTGATTTTTCTATCCTTGCAGACAACTTCACCACATGCCTCTCTGGCTGAATCAATCAGGGTTTCTTTAAGGCTTGCCACTGAATTTCCAAGGTTTGGTTCCTGTTCTCAAACTTTTTCATTTTTTCTTCAATAATCTTTGTGTATTTTAGTCTACAGTTCACATCTGAGAGCTGCTCAGCTTTTATTCGCTTTTAAACTTTCTTACATGTTATTCTTTTCAATGTGAAATTCAATTTTATCCTGCTCAAGACTAAATTATGATCACTTCCAATTTCAAACCCTCTGTACACTCTGGTGTCCTGCACCAGGGAGAAAACATCACTATCAACAATAACATAGTCAATGAGACTTTTCTTATTCCTTGCCTCCTCTCTCCATGTGAATTTATGCACAATTTCATGTTGGAACATTGAGTTAGTAATAACCAGTCCATGTCCTGAGCAGAAATCCAACAAGTATTTGCCATTATTATTAGCTTTGCTCTTTTCTCCAAATTTTCCCAAAATTTTTTTGTATGACTGACAATCATTTCCTACTCTGCTATTTAGATCCTCAACAAAGCCCAACTTTTCCTTTTTAATTGTGTCAGTTGCTTTTTCTAAATCAAAGAATTAGTTCAGAATTCCTGGACAGAGGGATGAATTCCCGATGATTGGAGTAGAGCTCTCATAGTACTCATATATAAAAAGGGAAATAAAACTGAATGTGAGAATTACAGAGGTATTTCCGTAATGAGTGTTCCTGGTAAGATATATGCAAGTATACTTGAGAAACGGTTGAGAAGAATTGTTGAAGAAAAGCTTGGTGAAGAACAAGCTGGATTCAGGTCAAATAGAAGCTGTCAGGATCAGATCTTCACTTTACGACAAATAGTTGAGAAAGCATGGGAATATAACAAAGATCTCTATTTAAGTTTTGTCGATCTGGAAAAGGCATACGACATGGTGCCAAGAGAGAAGCTATTCAAAACACTACAGTTATATTGTATCAATGGGGCATTAAATCAAGCAATACTTAGTCTTTATTTGAGTTGTAAATCAGCAGTTAGAATTGAAGGAAGTACAGGAAGATGGTTTAATGTTAAATCTAGTGTGAGACAGGGATGTACATTATCCCCTCTGTTATTCATTATCTATATGGATCACATTATGAAGGAAAGTGGTATTAAACATGATATCAGAATTGGAGATGTTAATGTCAGCTCTTTGCTTTATGTGGACGATGTTATACTTCTAAATAAATCCGCTACAAGTTTTCATGATTCCCTGACTAGATTGAATAACTGTTGTAATAGATATGGTATGAACGTCAGCAATAAAAAGACAAAGACAATGAAAATAGGTAGAATAGTTGAAAATGTCAACTGTGTTGTGAACAGAGAACCTGTGGAACAAGTAAAACATTTCAGCTACATAGGCACGATTTTTAGTGAAGATGGTAAATTAAATATGGAAATAGACAACAGAATCAACAAAGCTGGTATGGTAGGAAGGCAATTGAATAAATTCATATGGAATAAAAGAGAAATTAGTCGGAACACTAAATTAGCTGTATACAAGACAGTGTTCAAACTAATTTTAACTTATGGATCTGAGAACAGGGTCAGAAACAAAACACTTGACATAGAGTCCACAGATATGAGAGTTCTGAGAAAGATTAGAAGCATGAACAGATTTCGTCAATGGCAATATTATATTAAAAACGCGGATATTAGGAAAGAATTTGACATTGTCAGCATCCAGGAATGCATTAGCAGAGCTAATCTTTGGTGGTATGGTCACTTAAACAGAATGGGCGAAGAAAGATTATCAAAACAAGTGTTTTTTGCCAGGTTGGCACGAAAACGACCCAGAGGAAGACCAAGATATAGTTGGATTGATACGGTACAAAGTGCCTTAGATGATAGAAATATAAGATCTGATAATGTTTGAGTCTGGACAAGTAATAGATCGATTTGAAGGAAAATTGTAGATAGGAAGTTAGTAATGATGTAAATTTTTCTATCATATCCTGTACACCCCTTGAGGGTACATGGCAGGAATTTGATGATGATGATGATATTTCCAGTATTGCTGATTTATGATATTACAATGAATTGAAATGAGATAGCAAAGAAAAATCAAGAATGGTATATTTGCAGAGCTGTATGGGGGGGGGGGGGGGATGCAGTATGTTAACATGTGGTAAGCATTCGTGTTAAGGATGAAATTTTGCAAAAGTGTTGTGTTATGTGTGATGTGTACATGAGATCAGAATAATTAAGAGGTAATGTGAAGGATCATGAGAATGAAACAGGTAAAATTGAAGTGCTTGTGAATGAGAAAGTAGTGCGAGCATGAGAAAAACAGGAATCCAAGATAGACAGTGGAATGTGGGGGGTGGGGGCAAGGCAGACAAGGAGAGACACAGCATAAGGAGAGTGGAAGTTGGAAGCAGTAGTAAGTGCATGTGTGAAGATAAATAGCATAAGAATGGGATGGCCTGAGGTGTAAGGGAAGTATGTGAATGTGAGGAGATATACAGGGTGTTCGGGATAAATTTGACATATTTATAATTAATTATATTTTTCCGTAAGTTACATGTATTAACACACACTTCTCTTCATTTAAAAGTTTGGACCCTTCTTCATTCATATACAAGATGTCAGAAAGGATGGATAGCTGGAACCCACCTGAATCATGGAAGAGAATAACTTGTATCATGATGATTAGTGCCCGCCATCAAAATAAGGATATTACGACTGCTGCCCTATGCTCCCTGAATACAGTAAAAACAATCAGGCATGAACTAGAGACTTGCAATGGTGACTACGAGGATGTAGCAAGAAGAAAGATCCCTAGCAGACGATCTGATTGCGTTCGTACAGCAGAATTCCTCGCAAATCTGCAGGAAACAGGTGTTGAAGAACCCTGGCATTGGAATTCGGGCTTTGTTCGTGGAGTTGCTAACTGTAGTCAAGCCCTGGATAACAAGGGTAGCCAATGGTAGGCCGTATGTATGGCAGCAGGATTCGGCCCCTTGCCACACCTCTGGGAAAAGTCAAAAATGGTTGTCTGAAAATTTCTACGACTTCACCAGTCCAAATGTTTGGCCTCCAAACTCCCCAGACCTTAACCCCATGGATTATTTTGTATGGGGCGCAGTTGAAAAAGACACCAATCGCACTTCCAGTAATACAAAAGCCCAGTTAATGGATAAAATTAAAACAGTTTTTGCGGCCCTTCCCAGGGAGACTGTAGCATCAGCTTGTTCGAGGTTCCGAAGCAGAATTGAAGCTGTGATCGATGCTAATGGTGGTTATTTTGAGTAAATCTTGTTGATAGTATTGTAATTAACTCTGCCTGTAATGTTTTTTTGTCAATTCATTAAATTTAATAGATACAAAGAAGATTTTCTTTTTCCTTACGAAACTGTCAAATTTATCCCGAACACCCTGTATGTGACAAGTGATGATAAAGGTGAGGTAGACCTAAAATTGAGTTCCTATGTTTATTAACGAATGCCAGGAGAATTAGGAATAAGGGAAAAAGGTATTCCTTGAATTCTTGAAACAAGTGAAACATGGGATGGTTGGATGAGGACAAGTATATTATCCTGATAAGAAGAGAAATGGAGGAATATAATGTTTTTTATGAATAGGAAGGACAAGATGGGGAAACCATTACTGATTACAGCAGGGCAATTATATCTGCTAAGGCAGAGATGCAAGGGATAAATAGTGGCAGTGGTTTTGAGGCATGAGATCGAGTGGTGTTGTACTTCCATCAGTGTTGTACACAAATTCTTAATTCAAAAGTACAAATTTTTAGACACATTAAGCTGGCAGTTACTTACATATCCCAAATTGTCAGTCTATTTAAGTCGTCCTGTGGGATCTCTACGTCTTCATTGGCTGTTGGTCTTCCTAACTTTATATCATCACCAAAAAACTGAACATTTCCCTTTAAATCATTTTCTGTATGACAGAAAGCAGAGGACCAGTACTGTGCTCTGCTGTACACTACTAGTTACCTGTCTTCTCCTGGACTCAACCCCCCCCCCCCCTCCCATACATCACATTTTGATATCTCTATTAGCCACCCTTTTCCCAAGATATGACAGCACCCTTTTGCCCAAGTGTGACAGTGATGAGGTGAGGCAGAAAGCAAAGATTATGAATAATATGTTAGTGGAAATGTGTGAAGAGAAAGGTGTGCAGTTTGTGAATGATGTGTGGGATGAGTTTGAAGGAAAATTTGAACTATATAACTGATGAGTGCATTTGATTGGTTTTTGTGTGAGTCATTTGGAGGGGCTGTTGCTAGAAGGGAGAATAATTAGTGCAAACAGTGCATTTGAGCAAGTAAAAAGTAATGTGGAAGAGCAGAGGAGTAAAGGAAGGAAAGAGAGATTGAAGTTGTGTTTATGAACAGATAAATGGGTAGAGAATGAGAGAACGAGTATGCAAGACAGACGGGAAACCAGAAGACTAAGGACAGGCAGGAAGGGGAATACAACATGAGAAAGATTTCTCATGCTGTATTCCCCTTCCTGCCTTTCAGGCAGGCAGGAAGGGGAATACAGCATGAGAAAGATGCGTGCTCAAAGAGGAAATGACTGTGTGAGTAGACAAAGGAATGGGATGGAATGGCCTGGGATGTAGTTGGAGGGAAAGAACAGTTGGGTCTGAAGAAGGTTTTGGGATGGGTAATGAGAGAGACAAATGGCTCAAGGAAGGCATGGAGAATCATCTAATAAGTGGTATCAGCAAAACTTGTTATAGATCCAGAAATGAACTGTTGTGTTTGTATAAAAATGCTAGAGGTATTAGAAACAAGGGAAACAAAATTGTTGCATTCATTGAGTTAGTTAGCTTACCCAAAAATTGTTGGAATAAGTGAGACATGGCTGGATGACGATTACATTCTGAGAGAAGTAGGGATGGAAGGGCATGATGTTTTTCGTGAAGATAGAAAATTTAAAATGAGTGGTGGAGTGTTGTTGATGGCAGAAAAGGAGTTATGTCTATGCGCTGTACAGATGCAAGGGGAATATAGTAGGAGTGGCTTTGAGGCACTACGTTATGATATGTTAAAAGAATAAAATAATTAGTCAATTGTTGCTGTAAACCCGGTAATATGGAGAGGTGACCATGAAATATATATGCAAATTAGTCATGCAAACAGGACAAGAATGATCATTATGGGTGATTTTAATTATGTGAATATGGATTTGGATGATGAGATAGCAACCAGAAGTAAAGAAAATGAATTTCTAGATTTTTTGAGGACAACTTCCTCAGGATGTAACACAGGACACACGGTATTGAGAATTTAAGATCTAATCATCTTGAGAGGATGTTATTGTAAAATAGGTGTCAAAGTTCTCTCCAGTTGGTGAAAGTGACCATGAAGTGATTACCTGGGTGGTTGCTACCTATAAGAGGACTTCTAAGAGGAAAAGATATATATATAGAACTACAAGGCTGGTGATTATGAAAAGCTCAGGAGTCAGTCTGCAGCTGTAGCATGGAATGAGAAGTTGGTGGGGGGGGGGGAAAGATCAATGCTGCTTTGGTGCTATTCAAAAACTACCTAGAAAAAAATGTCTAAATATATTCCAAGAGTCAGAAGGGTTAAATAAGGTAGGTGTGAAATGGATGAATGAAGAGATTTAGCATGCAGTCTAGAGGTTGACTGCATTATAGAGGCAGCATAAAACAAGTGTTAATAATCAGTTGCATGAGTTCAAAGAAGTGGCTCCGATAGTAAGAGCACCAAAAGTGCAGTATGAGTAGAAGTTAGCTAATGAAGCTAAAAATAATAAAAAGAAAAAAAAAGGAACACAAGGAGATCTTTCAATATGCAGCCAGCAGGGAAAAAAAAATGTTTATTGTATAGCTGGAATACAGGGATAATTGTTACACAGGATATAATTGACATATTAAACAAGTAATTCATAAACTTATTCATCCTTGTGAATGTGACAGCATGCAGAGTTTGATAGCAGTAAAAAAAGGGGAGAAGGAGGAGGACAGACTAACAGTGAATGAAAAAGAGGTATGTGTAGAACAGAGTAAACTTGATGTTAATAAGGTTTGTGGGACTTGATGTTATGTTACCACATATTTTGAATGAATGTGCCAGGGAGTTAACATCTGCCTTGAAATATTTGTTTAATATGAATCTTACATTGGGTGAAATTTCAGAGGAGTTGTAAGGGATGAATGTTTTTTGCAGATGATGCAAAGTTGAGAAGAACAATGAAGAGTAGAGCAAATGTTGTGGCTTCACAACAGGACTTGAATGGATTGAATGAATGGGTATGGGGAGAGGGGATGGCAGTTCAATGTTTTACAGTGTAAAGTTTTATTATTATTATTATTATTATTATCCCAAGACCCCATGGAGTCAAAGACCTCATCTAGGAGGTCCTTTTATCATACCACAGCTCATCATACCGCACCTTAAACACACTCAAATTCTCTGCATACACCACACTCTCAGGCAAGGCATTCCAATCATTCACAACTCTGCATGCAAAAAACCTGCTTCTCACTCCCCTGCTCACACTCTTTTGATACATTTTCCAGGGATGACCTCTGGTTCTCCAGTGATCTCCCACTGTTTTCTGTAGAACCTCTCCAACATTGATCATATAACAACTCCTTACTAATTGTATCTCCCCTCTTCCTCCTATCAACTAGACTCTGTAAATTGCATCTTCTCAATCTTTCCTCATATTTGACATTGCAGAAGTCAGAAACTACCTTAGTCAGTCGCCTCTGAATCCTTTCCAATATCTCTTCGTCCTTTTGAAAACCAAATCTGGGCACAGTAGTCCATGTGTGGCCTCATCAAAGCCGTATACAATGGAACAAGAATCTCCCTACTTCTACAAGTTACTGTTCTCTGCATCATTCCCAGAAGTCTTTGTGTTGTCTTCACAGTTTTGGCAATCTGTCCCCTAAATTTCAGATCCTTATCCACTATCACCCCAAGATCTCTTATTTTCTCCACCCCCGACAATATATCTCCACTAAGCATAAATTCTACATTGAATCTTTGTTTCCTATATTTTAAAACCTTACATTTTGCAACATTGAACTCGCATCCCCATTCCTGTACCCAATCACTCAGTTTATTCAAGTCTTCTTGTAAGGCCACAACATCTTCTCTACTCTTCATGGTTCGCCCCAACTTTGCATCATCTGCAAACAACTGAATATCTCTATCCAAATCTTCGCCAATATCATTAACATACAAGTTAAACAGTAATAGCCGTAAAACAGACCCCTGAGGTACACCACTAATGACTTTCGTTTTACGGGCTATTGCTCCCCCATGCACAACTTTTTAATATCTATCAGATAGCCAGTCTCCAATCCAATGCACTAATCTAATATCCAGCTCCATCCACTCTAGTTTGACTGTCAACTTATCATGTGGCAAGCTATCAAAAGCCTTTGCGAAATCGAAGAATATTACTGTGTATCTGTCCAAGGAAGCCATCACCTTATTGTAATAAGTAAGTAGATTACTAAAACATCACCTCCCTTTAGCAAATCTATGCTATCCATCAAAGATAATAGCATTGTTGTCAACCCAATTCTAGATCCTAGTTTTCACAAACTTCTCCAACAACTTAACCACAACACCTGTCACACAGATAGGCCTATAATTTGACGCTTGAGTTCTATCACCTGCCTTATGAAGTAGCACAGTCTTGCCCTCCCACTTCTTAGGAACTTGATTCAGTGCAAGACTCATTAAAAATATAGGCAGATGTCAACTCCCTGGCACATTCCTTCAGAATACGTGGTGATATATTATCGTCCCACAACCTTATTAACATCAAGTTTGCTCAATTCCCCATATACCTCTGGCTCACTTAGTCAGTCTCTCCTCCCCATCATCTCAACCTCTCAATCTCTCCATGAAGTCATATTCACAAGAATGAAAGACCTTTATGAAGTACTCATTAAGAATCTCCACTATGTCTTCTGCAACAGTTCTCCATTTTCTGCCAATCAATGTCATCCTTCCATCATCATTCTTTTTTTGCTGGCTACATATTGAAAGAACTTCCTAGGATTTTTTTTTTTTTTTTTTACTTCATTAGCTAACTGCTGCTCATATCTCACTTTTGCTACCCTTTCCAATCAAGTCATCTGCCTTGCCTGGTCTTTGTAATCCTTATGGAATTGGTTATTGCCACTTCTTTTATGCTGCCTCCCTAATGCCCTTTTTCTCTGTATCACATGCTTAATCTCTTCATTCATCCATTTCACACCTACCTTATTTAACCTTCTCACCCTTGGAATACATTTAGACATTGCTTCTACTAGAAAGTTTTTGAACATCCCCCAAGCTGCATTGGTCTCTTTTCTAGCTAACTCCTTATTCCATGCTACAACTGCAAGCTGTCTTCTGAGGTGTTCATAACCATCACCCTTGTAGTTCCAGATATACCCTTTTCTCACAGAGGTCCTCACACAGCTGGCAACCACCCAGGTAATTACATCATGGTCACTCTTACGAATTGGTGGGTGATTTGGCACTTAATTTATAATTACATACTCTGATGAGATGACCAAATCCAAGACCCTCAAATCCTCGTGTGCCCTATGTTACATGCTATCTGAGGTAGTTATTCCACAAAAACTCAAGAAACTCATTTTCTTTACTTCCAGTTGCTATCTCATCATTCCAGTCTATATTGCCATAATTAAAATCGCCCATAATGATCACTCTTTTCTTATTTGCTTGGATAATTTGATTATAGATTTCATTGTCATTACCATCCACATTACTAGGTATATAAGAACATCCAACCAAGTATTTCATTCTATTCACCTCTATCTCATACCATACTGCCTCAACGCCACTGTCACTATTTCTCCTCTTGCATCTCTACTTTGTATGGACAGCACTCTTTCTCCCTTTTTACCCTTTCTATCATCACAAAACGCAGCATACCCTTCCATCTCTATTCTTGACAGGATGTTGTCCTCATCCAGCCATGTCTCACTTATTCCAACAATTTTTGGGTGAACAGACTCAATTAATGCAACCATTTCATCTGCTTTGTTTCTTACACTTCTAGCATTTGTATACAAATACAACAGCTCATTCCTGGATTTATAACTAGTTCCATTGATACCATTCGATGTGATTTCTCCATGCTCAACTCAAACCATTTCTCTTTCTCCTTATTCATTTTAGAACCCTCTTCTTATCCAACTGTTTCCTCTTTTAAAATTCAGAAAACAAAGATGGGAGGTAGTGTTTACACTTGGTGGGTATATATTAGAGGAAATGAAGGCAATAAGAAATCTGGTTTTGATGGTGGATATAGGTCTAAAATTCAGAGGCTACATTGCTAAAATTGCAAGGAGATCACATTGAATTCTGGCAATAATGAAGAGGACACTGACTTATAAGAAGATTCTGGTTCCAATGTATAATGCCTTGATTAGGCCACATATGGACTACTATGCACAGATTGGAGACGCCAATAATAACAGAGAAGAAAAATCGGGGTTAGCTTTTCATTTCTCAAGAAAGAACTATAATAATAGAGTGGGATAGAAGCACAATTCCTTACATAGAGGAAGACTTCCGCTCCCAAATTATTAAAGAAGCCACAGCAGTTGCCTGCTATATACAAAACCTTAACAGGAACCAAGGACTATTCTTGCCCGTGATCTGGTAGACCTTATTAGATCTCTTAACTCACCAGAACTGAATTACAGTGCCAACTATAGAACGTTCCTAAATAACAAGTGAAATCATGCACGCTCTATGCATGTATTGTACGAGCTCTGTTCTTTGTCTAATATAATTGAAATTGGTTGATTATAGTTTGTAACAGTTTTTAACATTTTAGTGCCTTACATCAGTTATGTACCCTGAAGATGCCGACAGCCTTAGTTGGTGAAACTAGTTGGTATAACATAGTTGTTTCTTATATGTACTTGATCAATATAGTCCCATTAGAAGTCATTCCATAGTCATTTCCTTTATCCAGCTTAGTTGTCACTTTAGTAAAAGAAAGTAAGCAATTTACTAAGGTAAGACTTATCCATCACAAACTGTATTGCTCCCTGTAAGTTATCATACTTCTGTCCAGTCAGTCCTCAGTTGTCATTCATCAACTTCTTCAATACCTTACCCACCATTCTCAAGATAATTACTAGCCTATAATTTGCTGCTGCCGTCTCAGAGCCACCTTTGTGATGTGGAACTAGTTAGCTCCTTTTCTACTCCCTAGGCCACTTCCCAGAACTGAGGCTTAAATTAAACAGCTTGATCAGAGAAAGTGCCATTTTCCCTTACACCCTCTCATAATGCATGGTCTAATGTGTCATCTGATCCCATGGCACTGTTCACATTAAGATTTTAAAATATTGTGTGTAGTTCAAGTTTATCTGTCTCTAGTTTTGCATCAGTTAATGTCACATCTCTGACTGTAATATCTCCATCTGGATGGTATCATTTGCAAAATGATAACTCAGTAAATCAACTATTTTTGCTTTAGTTACCTCTCTACTGTCATCACTCATTACATCATTCTTCCTTTTACTCATCATATGGGGAAAGCACTGTTTTGAGATTTCTCTTGACCTTATCAGGTTAGCTTCCTCTCATAATTAGCTTTGGTCTTCCTTACCATACAGATCAACATTCTTGTTTGTGCTTTGTACTTCTCATGAGCTTGCTGACCCCATTTTTCTTTAAATAGCATCTGCAACTTTTCTTTTTCTTCCACTCCTGCTTAATGATGCTATTCATCTATCCAACTCCTATCAGATTTATATTCCTGACTTTGGGTTGAGTCTGATACTGCTTTCTTCAAACATCCCTTGACCATCTTCCACAAACTGGTAACATCTGTTCCCCCTTCAAATCCTTATGTGGTTATACTGCTCTAAGCTGATGCCTCAGTTTGTCATAATCACCTGCTCTGTAATTCCACATATACTCCTTTCTTAACAGAAAATTTTGTATGTCTGGTAATCTTCTGTGTCATAACCTCCTGATTGCTTTCTCTAAGCAGAAGCAGTCTAGCAACATTTATTATTATTAAGTTCTCTGATTCTGTGATGAGATCCAGTGCTCTTGAACCTCAAATCTCTTCCATTTTATGTTGCCTCAGATAATTATATCTTAGCAGCTGTGTTAGTTCACTCATTCACTCACATCCTTCACTCATTATAACTTTTCCTCCTTTTAGAGGGAGAACGTAGATGGCATGCATCGACACGTGAGAACAATGAGTTCAGGACAATTAATTATTACAGTGAATATCAGTCCTCCCCTCTCCCCACCTATAGCATATGAGTATTTCATCCTGTTGGTTGGACTCCATTTCACATCAGATAGCCTCAAATGAAACTGCCATCTGCATCTGTCCACCTGTAACCCTGGTGCAATTCTACTCTTTTTGGCTTCAGTTCTTTTGCTATCATTAGCAAAACCTCTATCCCTATTCTGTTCCTTCTGTTCTCTCTGAAAATACCTGTTTGCACTCTATCCCTATCAGTATATCATCCTCAATAACAATCTCACTGATGCATGTAACGTTTTGCCAAGATGATCTAACCAATGCCAAAAACTCCTTTTTTCCCTGATATCTCTAGTTTCTGTGTACATAAAATGCAGTACCCTTCACAACTTCCATTCTATGTTATGTTGATTACCCTACTAAAATTAAGAACCTGAGGAGCTACATTGAGTATTATGTGATCATTCTCTCACTTATGTCTTGTTTGCTTGTATCCACCCCCCCCCAACACTCCAGTTTCACAGACTGTGCACTTCTGAACTCTTACTGAGCAATACCTTTTTATACACTAACTCTTAATTTATACAAATGCAAATCTACCTTATATATGTCCTTTCGTCAATCAAATACACTCCACAATCAATCAAATATATCCACAACTCCATACAATTTCTTGTGCATAACATGAGCACTGTGTTCATTCACAATCATAGTTTTTTTCAGTTTGCCTCTGTCATAAAAAATACTTCATGTCAAAAAAGGAGAATTCAAGAATGAGTGGATAAGAATATGATACTCTATGAGGAGAAACATGGCTTTGTTAAGGGTTGGACATGTCTTAATAATTTAATAACTTTTTATAACAGAGTGACAGCTGAGTAGGATAAGAGAAATGGCTACATGGGTCTCCTGAATTTTGCAAAAGCATTTGGCAGAATGGCACTTGAGCTCTCTTATGCAAATTAGAACAAATTGCGATGGATGTGACACTGGTTATGTAGATTAGTGAGACATGGCTCACAGAAGATGATATAGTTAGTGAGATAGAATGTGATGGGTATAGTATGTTCAGGAAGGATAGAGAGAAAAGAATGGGGGGGGGGTGAGGAGTGTTATTGATGATAGCTGATGAACTGCAACCAAAGAGAGTAGACTTTCAACTGCAGGACAGTGAAAATAGCACATTTGAAGCTATCTGGTGTGAGATTGAGGCCAGCAGAACAAAATATACAGTTGGATGCTGCTATAGACCAGCAGATGGAAAAGATGATGGAGATAGTAGACTGCAGTGGCAATTAGACTCAATGAGTGGAGGGCAAGGTAGTTATTATGAGGGATTTATTTCAACTTTGGTAACATTGATTGGAAGGAGGAGAGGATATATGGGAGGAAGGAAATGGATTTTATGTAGTTACTAAGGAATAACTACCTGAGACAGCATGTAATGGAATATACTAGGGGTTTGAGAGTGCTTGACCTAGTAATTGCATCTGAGAATTTGTCAATAATTAATATGACCATTGCCACCAATTGGTGAGAGTGATCATATGGTCTTGACCTGGGAGGTGGCTAAATGTGTGGAATTTTCATTTAAGACAGGGTACATGTGGAATTACCAGGCTGGTATAACAAGCTTATGAGATTGCTTGGATCTGTTACATGCATGTAAAACTGCAAGGGCTGGATGTAGATAGCGTATGGGAAGTAGGAGTAGAGTCAGGAGAGTAAATCAAATGAGAGATAAATGGATGAATAGCCCCATCAAGCTTGGAGCTGCAAAAAATAGAAACAGTTGTGGAGGAAATTTAAGGAGAAAGGTGACCTGCAGGCACATGAACAGTACAAGGCACAAGCCAGAAGGGTAACTAGTGTGGTAAGAAAAGTAAAAGCAGATTATGAAAGAAAGTTAGCAATGCAGGCTAAAGAGAATCCTAAACAGTTCTTTCAATATGCTGCAAGTAAAAGAAAAAATGTATATGGCAGAATGATTTTAAAGAATGCTGATGGTAGGAAGGTAACTGAATCAGTCGAAATAGTAGAATTATTTATTTATTCGTATGGAGTTTCCTCCCTTTTTTCTCCCCCCATCCCCCATTCGTGCGAATTGAGACCCCTCATGGGGGGTTAAGTAAAAACCCTACTGCCTGTGCCCAAGACCGGCTAACTTGGCTATGGCTGAGGAAGATCCTCAAATTCCTCATGTCTTCGACAGGAATCAAACCTGGGACATGCTTTCCCCAGTCCAATGGTTGCGAAGCTCAAATCCACTAGGCTAACCGTGCAGACAGTAGAATTATTAAGTGAACACTTTGCAAGAGTATATCATCCAGGCAGTGATAGTGCAGGAATGAGGGAACCGATGGCTTATACGGGAACTGGGGTGAATGAAACGAAGGTGAATAGTATATTGCAGAACCTTAACATGAATATATCTGTGAGATTGAATGGTATACCAGCTCTTACTCAGAGTCTTACATGAAGCATCAAAGGAATTGTTAGTGCCCTTGACCATGTTGTTTAATCTAAGTCTCAGCTCTGGGTTAGCCCCAAGGGTGGGGGTGGAAAGAGGAGAGAAAATAGTTCCATTGCATAAAAGAGGTGTCGTTATCAAAGTATTGGAGAAGTTGGTCAAGAACAGAACACAGGAATGGATAAATGGAAAGGGGATACTGTATGGGGGACAGCATGGTTTTGTAAAGGGTAGCTCATACCTCAGTAACTTGTTCACATTTTATAATACAGTGACAGCTGAATTGGATAAGGGTAATGGGTTTACTGTGATACTGCTGTACTTTGCTAAGGCCTTTGACAGGATACCACATGGGATTCTAATCAGTAAACTGCAGCACATGGGGATGGATATGGGGTTGATCAGATGGATAAGAGGATGGTTGATGGAGAGATATCAGAGAGTAGTTTATTCAGTCATGTCTGGACCTTTACCCACATCTCATCCTTTTGAAAATCAGGTGACCAAATCTGTGCACAATAGTCCATATACACTATCTACCAATAATAATCTGGACACTTTAGCAATTTACAATTGATACCAGCAGGCAAACCCTATTATCGGGTATGTCCACCTTTGGCTTCGATCACCTCCTTCACCCTTTGAGGGAGGCTTTCCACCAATGTGTGGCAGACATCAGGTGGAATTCATCTCCATTCCTCCATCAAAGCAGCATTGAGTTCAGTGACAAATCGAGGAAGTGCTGCTCTTGGCCTCAACCGCCGCTCCAATTCATCCCACAGATGTTTGATCGGGTTGATGTCAGAACTCTGTGCATACCGTGGCAGTCATTAACACCCATCTCTTCATACCATTCCATAACAGCTGCACTTTGTGGCATGGGGCATTGTCTCCTTGATAGTAACATGGGTTCGCTCCATAAAATCTCCACAGTGTAGGTAGCACCTGATTATACAGATTATCAAGCTACTGAGCTGCCTTCAGCTAACCACAGACAACGACCAATGGTCCCACTCCAAACCAGCAGAATGCACCCCACACCCTGCAATCAGACTGGAAACGGATGAACCTTAATTCATTCCTGCAGAGTACCGTTTTCCACTGGTCATTTGTCCAGTTCACACGCTCTTTGCATCAGGCAAGACGAGCCACCTTGTTCATTGTTGTGATGTTCGGCTTGTGTGCCGCTGCTCTTTCATGGAAAGCCAGTAAATGGAGTTCTTTTCGTACAGTATTAGTGCTCACCATGGTGTTACTGTCACTTTGGAACTCATCACAGGTGATTTGTGCCAATTGCAGCCAGTTTTGTGTGCCACCCGTTTTAACACCCTCCTGTTCCTGTCATTCATTTTTGGCGGCTGCTCTGGGTACTTTCATGCACTAGCAATGCCAGAAGGTCTCTATTTGTTGATCACATCGCCAACTGTTGATTTTAGATTATTATTATTATTATTAACATTTGACCTCCATGGAGTCAGAGACTCATCGTGGGAGGTACTCACTATTGCATACAATGCTCATCCAACCGCGTCTTAAACTGATTCAATGTGTCCACATCCACAACACACTCAGGCAATGCATTCCACTCACCAACAACCCTCCATGCAAAGAACCTGCTTCTCACTCCTTTGCTCACACCCTCCTTATACAGTTTCTAACAATGGCCTTTTGTTCTACTCCCCTCCCCGTTCTGTGAAAAATCTCTTCCATATCTACCTGATAACAACCCCTGACCAGCTTATGTCTCAATCATACCCCCCCTTCCTCCTATTCACGAGGCTCAGCAACTTACATTCTCTCAATCTGTTCTCGCACTCCACATTCCAAAGACTGCAGACTACCTTTGTAAGTCTTCTCTGCACCCTTTCCAACATATCTTCATCACCATGAAAACCCAGCACCCAAATCTGTGCACAAGTTATGTATTATCTCTCAATCTTGAGTTATCTCTCAGGAACTCGAGAAATTCATTTTCCTTATTCCCAAATGCTATCTCTTCATTCCAATCTATACCACCATAATTAAAATCACCTATAATAATTACCCTTCCTTTGTTCACTAATCCAAGTTGTTTATTCATTTCTTCATCACCACATTCCCAGGCCTATAGCAACATCCAACTAAATATGTCTTCCTCTCAACCTCCACGTTACACCACACTACCTCATAACCATTGCCACTATTTCCCCCCTTCCTTACTTTATGTGAACTTAATTCCCCTGCTATGAGGCTTGATCAAGGCCTTATACAATGGAATCATAACCTCTCTATTTCTGCATGTCAGGGTTCTCTGCATCATTGCCATTATTCAATGTGATGTCTTCACAACTTGTGCAGTGTGGCCCTGAATTTTAGGTCCTTGTCCACCATCACTCCTAGATCTCTCATCTCCTCTACTTCTATTAAAGTTTCCCCACCAAGTGTATACTTTGCATCCCATTGTTGCTTACCAAATCTCAAAACTTTACACTTGGCAACATTGAACTGATAGTTCCACTTACCTGCCCATTTATGCAATCTATTCAAGTCCTCTTGTAAGGCATTAACATCAGGCTGACTGTGCATTGCTCTCCCCAGTTTTGCATCATCCACAAACAGCTGGATATCACTAGTTAAACCCAACCCAATATCATTAATATACCAATTGAACAACAATGGCTCCAAAACTGACCCCTGCGGCACACCACTGGTGACCTTTCTCTTTCGAGATACTGCACCCCACATATACAACTTTCTTATACCTATCTGACAGCCAGTCACGGATCAAACACAGAAGTCTGTTATCCAATCCCATCTGTTTCAATTTATTTAAGAGCTTGTCATGTGGCAGTCTGTCAAAAGCCTTTACAAAATCCAAGTACACCACTGTATGTGCATCTACCTTGTCCAAGTATTTGTTACCTTGTTATATAGTACATAAGTAAGTTCGTGAAACATGATCTTCTCTTAATAAACCCATGCTGATAACCACAGAGAATACTGCTGTTATCAACCCATTTCTGTATCCTACTTCTCACCAATCTCTCCAGGACCTTCACCACAACTCCATATATATTGACTGGCCTATAATTTGAAGTTACAGCCTTATCACCGCCTTTATGTAGTGGAACAATTTTGTCCTCCTTCCACTCCCTTGGAACCTGTGTTGTTGCAAAACTCTTAGTAAACAGGCATGCCAATGCTGCTGTCAGTTCCCTGGAACATTCCTTTACGATGCGTGGTGATATGTCATCAAATCCTATCTCCTTATGTTATTTATTTCCTCAAATACCTCCTGCTCACTCATAATTAAGCTATCCTATCCTATTCTATGTCCTCTACACTTAAGTTCCTCATGATTCCACCCTGATCAGGAGGAAACACCCTTATAAATTGATTACTGAATACCTCAACAATGTCTTCTGTAGCAGTTGCCATTCTACCACTTTCATTCCTTAACTTCATCTTTCCATGATCATTCTTCCTTCTACTTGCCACATATCTAAAAACTCTCGAAGGTTTTTCTTAGCCTGATTTGCCAATTTCTGCTCATACTGCACTTTTGTTTTCCTTATTAACTGAGTCACTCTCCTGGCTTGTTCTTTATATTCTTCATGTGACTGATTACCATTATTCATCCTGTACTTCCTCCAAAGTACTTTATTTCTCCAGATTTCAATTGCTTAAGCTCCACATTCATCCATTTTACACCTACCTTATTCAACCTTTTGGCCTTTGGGGATACATTCGTACATTGATGCTGTTATGTATTTCTTTGTAAGTTCCCAAGCAGCATTTATTTCCTTACCGCTCAACTACTCGTTCCATATTATAGCTAAGCTTGTCATAATCACCAGCTTTATAATTCCAGATATATCCTTTCCTCGCAAAAGTCTGCATATGACTAGCCACAACACAGGTGATTACTTCATGATCACTTTCACCAACTGGCAGAAAATGTGAAACCCCCTCTAACAATTACATCCTCTAATTATTCCCACCCTTTCTATCCTCACGAAAAATACTGTCCCCTTCCATTTCAATAAAAAAAATTCATAAAATCGGGTATTTGTAAACAAACACGACAATTCATTTTTAGGTCTATAGCCAGTCCTATCCAATCCATATGTTGGTTGTGATTTCCCCACTATACCTGCCAAATCACTTTTATCACTGCTTACCACATATACCTGCTCAGTCTCCACTTCTCCACTCACATTGCAACATACTTCATCTTCATACACACATTCACTGCCACTTCCAACATTCACTCTCTCTCAATGTCATCCTCTCCACCCAAGCTCCCCCCCTTTCCCTGTTCCTCTTGTATTCCCATTCTCTCTTCCTCTCTCAGACTGCTACTGTTTCCACTGCCAAGCACTTCTGTCTCTTCAGTACCACTCTCCTCATTTTTCTCTTCATCCCTTCTTCTGATCTCTGAAACACATCACACACACACACACACACACACACTGTACTTCCATACACACTATACTTTCATCCAGCAAAACTTTCTGCAGCACACTCACTCCATTTCATTCTTCCCTCAGACACATGCCATACATCCACAAACTCCACTTCCTTCTCCTCATACAGCTCTGCCAACATACCAGATGCTCCAGTTGAACGGCAATGGTATGTATCGTCATGCCACCAATGTGACAACCTACAATGGCACCTCTCTCAAAGTCATTGAGTTCGTGTCATGTTATCACATCACTCACATTTGCTACGATGATATACTGCTTCCTGCGATTTGTATACCAGTTTTTATGTTGTTAACAAACCTGGAATGTTCCATAACTTCAAATAACAGGAGTGTTCAGGCAATTATTGGTAGATAGTGTATGACTTAATGAAAGCTTTATATAGTGGAACCATAGCATCCGTACTTCTGCATGTCAGTGCCCTGCACATCATTGCCATAATCCATTGTGCTGTCTTCATGATTCTAGCAATGTGTCCCTGAAATTTTAGACCTTATCTTCATCTCTACCACTTCTTCCAAGATATTACTACCAATTGTATACTCTGCACACCATCCTTGCTTCCCAAATTTTAAAACTTTATACTTTGCAACACTGAACTGGAAATCCCAACCACCTGCATATTTACCCATCGCATTCAAGTCCTCTTGCAAAACATGACATCGGCATCATTCCTCATTGTTCTTCCCAACTTTGCATCATCTGCAAACAACTGAATATCTCCATTCACACACCCCACCCAATAACATCAACATACGGGTTAAATGGCAATGGCCTCAAAATAGGCCCTTGGGTACACCACTAGTAACTTTCCTCTTCTGGGATATCACTCCTCCATACACAACTTGTTGGTATCTATCAGACAGCTAATCTCTTATCCAACGTACTAATTACTATCCAATCCCATGCTTTCCGGTCTAATCACCAGCTTATCATGTCTCAATTTATCAAAGGCCTTGGAAAAATCTAAATATACCACTGTGTATGCATCACCTGTATCCAATGCCTTGGTCACCTTGTAATAATAAGTAATCAGATTACTAAAACACAATTTTAGTAAACCCATGCTGACCATCAAAGAGAATGCTGCTGTTATCAACTCCATTCTGAATCTTGGTCCTGTCTATCTTCTCCATAATTTAACCATAACTCCAGACATTGATTGGTCTATAATTCGAATCTTAAGTCTTATCACCTCCCTTATGAAGTGGAATGACTTTACCCTCTTTTCACTCCTTTGGAACTCAGCCCAGTGCAAGACATGCCTTTTTAATTCACATTAAAAAGACATGTCGGTGGTATTGTTTACTCTCTGGAGCATTCCTTCAAAACACATGGTGATATATTATCAAGCCCTACAGCCTTATTAACCTCAAGCTTACTCAGTTCCTCATATACCTCCTGTTCCACCATGAGTACCTCCTCCTCTTTCCTTCCCACTATTCATCTGCATTATGTCACATTTGCAAGAATTAAATACCTTTATGAAATGCCCAATAAACATCTCGACTATATATTCTGCACTTGTTATCATTCTACCATTTTCACAAACAAACTAGTATAATCTTTGTATGATCATTCTTTCTTCTACTGGTTACATATCAGAAAAACTTCTGGGTTTTCCTTTTAACCTCATAAGCTATCCTTTATTCTTCATACTTTTGCCATTTTCACTAAGTGAGCACATCCCTTGTCTGCTCTTTATACACTTCATGCAACTGGTAATTGCCACTCATCTTATGCTGTTTCCACAATACTTTCTGCTTCCAGATTGCTTTAGCCCTTCCTTCATCCATTTTTCACCTGCTCTGTTTAGCTGCTTAACCTTTGACATGCATTCCGATATTGATTCCACTAGATAGTTTTTGAGTAGGGTCCAAGCAGCATTAATATCCTTTCCATCCAGTTCCTTTCCATATTATTGCTGCAAGTTGTCTTCTAAGTTTCTCATAATTCAGATAGTTCTTGAATAGGGTCCAAGCAGCATTAATATCCTTTCCATCCAGTTCCTCATTCCATATTATTGCTGCAAGATGTCTTCTAAGTTTCTCATAATTACCAGCCTTATTGTTTCACATGTATTCCTTTCTAACAGAAGTCTTCATATGGTTAGCAACCCTTGAAGTGATCACATCCACCTGGTGGAAGATTTGACACCTCATTGATAATACATCTGATAAGATGATCATGATGACATCCAAGATTCTTGATCCTCCTAAGGATCAAGAATCTTGCTAAGGTAGTTGTCTCACAAAAATTCATTTGAATCTATATTACAGTAACTGAAATCACCCATAATGATCATTCTTTTCTTATTTACCAGGCTAATTTGAATGTACATTTCCTTTTCACTGCCCTCCACATTTCCAGGTCTATAGCAATACCTAACTAAATATTTCAACCCTTCCACATCTATCTCACACCATACTGCCTCACAACCACTCCCACCATTTGCTCCTTGTATCTCCACTTTAAATATATTGATTTTGAGCAAGTATGAGGTGTATGAGGAATTGTAAACTTGATGTCAATATGACAGTAGGACATTGTCATATTTCCACATTTCTTAAGGGAATGTTCCAGGGAGTCGAGGGCATTTGATCATGCTAAACAGGTAAGCCCAAAAGACATTAAAAGAAGGTAAAATTGTTCCACTTCCAAAGTTCCAAAATGATAAGGTGGAGGCTGCAAGTTATAGACATTTTGTATATCTGGAGTTGTAGCTATGGTGTTTGAGTGATTGGTGAGAACTAGAAGATGGAATTGGATTGATAATAGCAGTATTCTCTGTGATCGCCAACATGGTTTACTAAAGGAAGGTCATGTTTTATCAATTTACTTATGTACTACGAGTAACATTATGATTGCATTTGAAAGGAGATGCATTTACAACAGAATACTTAGATATTAGCAAAGGCTTTTAATCGATTGCAACACAATGATTTCTTGTCTCCCCAGACCTCTACAGATCTCTCAACCATTGAATAATGCATACACAACCCCCTCACATCCACATATTGTATCAAAATTACAACAGACTAGATAAAATACTACATTACTAAGTTCTATAGATGATTGACTATCAGGTGTCAGCAAGTTGTATATGGTAATGCAGTATCCTGAAAGAGAAAAGTTACTAATAGGTTAGTAACAGATTGCCACAGGGAATCTGTTTTGGTGCCATTATTGATTAACTTGTATATTAATAATAGTGGACAGGTTTAACAACATCAGCTGGTTGTCCTCTTTCAACTGCACAGAGCAAGCAGGTAGAGAGGCTGAGATATTTGCAATCACAATTGTTCCCATAGAGAATGTCCACTAGAATATCAGACAACCCCAGACTCCTGGATCTCATCCTCACTAGGTTCTTTTGTACCCATGTACACTATGAATGTTGTTTGTCCTCTAGGCAGCTTAGACTGCTATCTAGTACAAATCTCCCCACCATAGAGCAATGCATACACAACTACTCACATCCACATCCATATGGCATTACAAGAAAGCCAAGCGGGATGATCTTTGCAACTTCTGTACCTCATTTCCTGTCAGATTACTGTTTCCAGCCATCTAAGCCAAACCTATGTGCAGAACTAACAGATAAGCTTAGGTGTTGACGGTTATTCATGACTTATGTTTTTTAACGGTATTAACAACACCAAACAATTTAATCAAAAGATGTTTTATTAACTGCTTATATTTCGCTGAATTTCAAATCAGCATCATCAGAGCACAACACATTTGTACATGTGACAGTGAGTAAGTAAAACAATAAAAGTGCAGTTACAAAAGATCTTTAGTCCTATTCATGGCACCCTCTAATGTTGAAAAAAAAAAATCATTACAGCTATGTGGGTGTTGCTCTTAGGATGACATTCTCCCAACTTTGCCATCACATCTAAACAAATTCCATAATTAGAAATCATGATGAAGGTAGAACGGGGCATCTACGATCTTCCGCTGGCAATGGCCAGTAATGTGTGCTTCGATATAGCAAATATTCTAAACAAAGGTAAGCCACCAAAATGCAATATACCATGTAATGAAATAACTGCCTTAAAAAAGTTATATAAGAATAAAAATATTATCATTACAAAAGCCAATAAAGGAATGCTGCAGTCATCATGGGTCAAGAAGATTATAACAAAAAATGCAACATTTCCTATGTGACTGTTCCATGCACCAAATTATAGATCGAGACCCCCCCCACTATGTCTCAAAGAAAAAAAGTCCAAAAATTACTCAAAAAAAAAACGTGACTTCCTGGCCCAAAGAACTAATCTGTACTACATTAAGTTTTAATCAAAACATTCAGCAATGGGGTTTGGATAACCTTCCAATCTTACCCTTGACAATACCCAGATCTCTATTGAAGAGGAGATTTACCTTCTTGGAATAACTCTGTGCCATGAGAGATTTGAGGTTAAACATATCACAAATATTGCCTTCTCTGTATCCAAAAAACTAGGCTTTCTCTGTTGCTGAAGGTGTTATTTTAACTGTAAATAGCTCCTAACCTTATACAGGTCACAAATCTACTTAACCATTGAATACTGCTCTCAGATCTAGAATGGTGTCTGTAAGAGCTCCCTAAAAATACTTTATTCTATACAGAAAAAGAGCAGTTGGATTGACTGATGACTTCTCTCTCTCTCACTAATACACTCCATTCACTTTTGCACAAAAAGCAGCCATATAAGTATTTCTATGGCTGCTTTTCATCAGAATTGGCATCAATAATTTCCCAAACTGCTTTTAAATCCATCCAAATTAATGCAGCAACCAACCAACATCCTCTCACAGTTCAACTCCAAATCCACAGAACAAATTTCTCCTCTTCTTTATTCATCCCTTCCACTGCTGCCCTCTGTAATAGTCTCCCACCATGTGTGTTTCCCAAGGAATATGATCCACAGCTTTTCAAATCAAATGTGAACAAGTTTCCTATTATCGATCCTATTTTAATGGGTTCTCCATTAAAACAAAAAACTGGAGATTTGCAACTATCTGAAGATGATTCAAAATTGGGGGTAGAGCAATGAAGAGTGATGCAGATGCTGAAACCTTACACAAGGATTTGAATAGCATATGAATGGGTGAGTGGAGCTGTCTAGTTCAATATTGCAAAGTATAATGTTCTGAAATTTTGTAGTTGCATTGCACAAGTTTCGAAGTTATCACACCAGATTATGGCAGTGATAAGGAGGCATTGATCTACAGAAATAAAGAAGTAATGGTTTCATTGTATAAGGCGTTGATTTAGGCCTCGTATGGATTATTGTATGCACCAGTTTTCATAGAAAGAAGAAAAGCTAGAGGATGGATAATGTGGTTTCTGAACTTTAGAATGAAGGTAGATTGAGGGAATTCCTTTTGCTGCAGAGCTTTGTGAATAGCAGGAAAAGGAGCCATCAGAGTGATACAGATGCTGAAACCTTACACCAGGATTTGAATAGCATATGAATGAGGTGAGCTTTGTGAATAGGAGGAGAAGGGGCCATATGATTAAGAGATACAGTTGGTAATGAGTTGTAACCAGGTTGATATTATTACCATCTGACCTCTATGGAATCGGAGACTCATCATGTCAGAGAGTCATCGTGCCTTAAAGTGATTCAGTGTGTCTATATTCAAAACACACTCAGGCAGTGCATTCCACTCACCAACCACTCTCCATGCAAAGAATCTTCTCCTCCTTATACTGTTTCCAGCAATGGCCTTTTGTTCTATCCCCACTCCTATTCCATGAAAAATCACTTTCAATGTCAACCTGATAACAACCCTTAAACTAGCTTATATATCTCTGTCATATCCCCCCCCCCCCTCCTCCTATTCATGAGGCTTTGCAACTTGCATTCCCTCAATCTGTTGTCATACTCCACATTCCAAAGACTGACTACTTTGTGAATCTTCTCTGGACCCTTTCCAACATCACTTAATCACCATGAAAACCTGGTGACCAAATCTGTGCACAATAATCCATATGAGGCCTGATCAAGGCCTTATACAATGGCATCATAACCTCTTGATTTCTGCATGTCAGTGTCCTCTGCATCATTGCCATTATCCGATGTGATGTCTTCACAACTTGTGCAGTCCAGCTCCTGAATTTCAGGTCCTTGTCCACCTCCATTTCCAGATCTCTCATCTCATTGTTGTTTACCAAATCTCAAAACCATACACTTTTCAACATTGAACTAATAGTTCCACTTACCTCCCATTCATGCAATTTATTCAAATCCTCTTGTAAGGCCATAGCATCTGCTTGACTCTGCATTGCTCTCCTCAATTTTGCATCATCTGCAAAAAACTGCACATCAGTTACACCCATCCCAGTATCACCAGCATACATATTAAACAACAATTGTCCAAAACAGATTCCTGCAGCACACCACTAGTGACCCTCCTCTTTCTTGATACTGCACTTCCATATGCAATCTTTATTTATACCTCCATATACAACTTTCTGATACCTATCTGATGGCCAGTCTCTGAGTTGGAGAACAGTCTCCAACTCAGAAGACTGTTATCCAATCCCATCTGTTTCAATTTATTTACCAGCTTGTCATGTGGCAGTCTATCAAAAGCTTTTGCAAAATCCAATTACATCATTGTATATACATCTCCCCTGTCCAAGGTATTTGTCACCTTGTTATTATACATAAGTTAGTGAAACATGATCTCCCTTTAACAAACCGATGCTGATAAATACAGAGAATACTACTGTTATCAACCCATGTCGTACTTCTCACCAATCTCTCTAGTACCTTCACACAACTCCAGACATATAGATTGGCCTATTATTTGAAGCCATCTTATGGCCACCTTCATGCAGTGGAACAATTTGATCCTCCTTCCACTCCCTTGTAACATGTGCTGTTGTATGACTTATTATTAAACAGGCATGCAATGCTATTGCTAATTCCCTGCATCATTGACATCAAGCTTATTGAGCCTCCACAGCTCAGTCAGTATAGACGAAGCCCTTTGGTCGGAAAGACCTGGGTTCAATTCCCATCAATTCCCTGGGTTGAAAGAGACCAGATTCAATGGGAATTGAATCTGGTCTCTTTCAACTAAAGGTGAGTTAGCCAGTCTCATACAGAGGTGGAGGGTTTTTTCACCTGGAAACTGAGGTTTTTCATTCCTCAGAACAGGCAAACCGGCCCTGTGAACACACACACACATGGATCAATGGTCATAAAAAACATACTTAATTTCTCATTTGGATGGCAAAATAAATAATAAATAAATAAATCAAGCTTACTTATTGCCTCAAATACCTCTTGCTCACTCACAATTAAGCCATCCATTACACTTAAGTTCCTCATGATTCCAGCCTGATCAGAATGAATCACCCCTTTATAAATTGATCACTGAATTCTTCAACAATGCCTTCTGCAGCAGTTACCATTCTACCACTTTCATCCCTCAACATCATCTTACCATGATGATTTTTCCTTCTTGCCACATATCTAAAAAAAAAACTCGATAGGGTTTTTCTTTGTCTTATGTGCCAATTTCTGCTCATACTCTACATTTATTTTCCTTACTAACTGGGTCATTCTCCTGGCTTGTTCTTTATACTCTTCATGTAACTGATTATTATCATTATTCATCTTGTACTGTCTCCAAAGTACCTTCTTCAGGATTTCATGCTTAATCCCCTCATTCATCCATTTGTCTCCTACCTTAATCAGTCTTCTGACCTTTGGAATACATTCACACATTGATGCCATTAAGTATATCTTTGTCAGTTCCCAAGCATCATTTATTTCCTTACCACTCAACTCCTCATTCCATGCTATAGCTCCAAGCTGTCTCCTAAGCTTGTCATAATCACCAACCTTGTAATTACACCTATATCCTTTCCTCACAAAAGTCTGCACGTGGCTAGCCACAACTCAGGTGATCACTTATGATCACTCTCACCAACTGGAGGAAATGAAACCCCACTCAAATTACATCTTCATGAAATGGTCAGATGAAAAAACTCTTCATCCTTGCATGTCCTCCTTTATATGTTGCCTGAGATAGTTATCTCCCAAAAACTTGAGAAATTCATTTTTCTTATTTATTCCCAAATGCTGTTTCTTCATTCCAATCTATACTGCCATAATTAAATTTGCCCATAATAATTACCCTTCTTTTGTTGATATGTGAAGAAATTTTTCATAGAATGGGTGGAACCAGAGCATTTGTGAAGATGGACGCGGTTGATGAGTTTCAAGTATGGTACAACTCAGTCGAGGTGTAGGGTTAATGATAATAAAATTAAGGAACATCATATTTCTGTAATTATTATTGTTTTTATCACACCACTATAATATGAATGTATGACGCACATAATTCATCAAACCACACTTTAAACTCCAAGTAACTAGTTCTTCGTTGAACGCAAATAATCATTTGCTCTTTATGCAACTGATTACTTGTACTCATCTTTGCTGGCTCTGTAATGCCTTCTTCTTTTGTATGTTGAATCTCTTCATTCATTCATTTTGTACTTAACTTATTTAAGTTCCTGATCTTTGGAATGCATTCAGATAATGCTACTGTTAAACATTTCTTGACTATTACCCAAGCAATATTGATCTTCTTTCCACCTAACTCCCCACTTAATTTATTGCCCCAAGCTTTCACCCCAACTTTCCATAATCAACTGCAATGTAGTTTAACATATGCTGAGAAAATCAAATGTCATATTTAGAACAGTTTAGAGAGTTCATGCTCAGATATTTAAGAAATATTTTTTAAATGAATAAAGATTTACTTTACTTTACGGTAAGGTCATAAATCTTATTAAACACTTAAGGTTTCATGGTTGTTACTTTTAGTATACATTTATATCTCACATGATATAAAAGTTATGTTTTAATTACTTACTTACCTTATCATATTTTTCAGGCATTTACTCTGTTAATGATCAACTCCATAGTTGGCCATGGCTTAAAAATACTACCTCTCTGTTTCCGAGATATAGTAAATGGAATTGTGGCATTAAAAAGATTGGAGGTAAAGTTCAGGCAAGTTTTTTTCTAATGATCTATATACCCAGGGCTCGACAAGTATAGTGGCCCACTCACATGTGGTGAGTAGACTTTGGCAGCTGGAGAGTAGCTGAATACTGAACAAAATAGAATATTTTTCTTTAATAAACAAATAACTTTCTAAACAAATTTTTTAACTTCAAGAAAATAGAGGAGAATATGCATGATATAAAGGACTATTTTGATAACAAAAATTGAAGTAACAAATTATATTTTCCCAAAAAATCAATGTTATTTTTACTGTGCTTCCTATTACTGTTTATTGACCTCTCTTACTTGGAATGATTTTCACAAAAATGTTCTCAGAAACATTGATGCAGCACCATTAATCACTTTATGGAACTCCTATTGACTAACAGGTTAATAGGAGTCAGTATGTTCCAATAAGGATATATAAATGAAAAACTTGTGAGTGTGGATGGATCTTGAGTGAGTACATTTTGTTTGTGGCAAGTAAGAATTTTCATAATTTGTCGAGCCTTGTATATACCTATTTTGAAATCCTACAATGAATTCTTTATTCACTTCATGTTTTTATTGTTAATATTATAAACACAATCAACTACTTTCTTATGGCCATAACTCATCTGGAATATTCACGTTCAGTAATCTTTCAATTATCTGATCGCATCGGGAAGTCCATATGCTGGCCAGATAGTTGTGGATTTAGTTAATTTAAGGCTCAGTTACATGGTTCTGTAATAGATGTCATTTGAGACACTAACCCATTCAAGCATTTGTTAACTGAGGATTTGGTTAATGGAAGGCTGGATAATTGGGAGTTAACTGTAATTAAAAAATAAAACTTTGCACATTATTATTATTATTTTTTTAAAATTAAAATCAACTAAACTCATTTAGAATTGCTGTAAGAAAAAACAACAACCCTGAAATCCTCTAATTGGGGAACAGTGTGATAGCGGAATTGTGTTGTGTGAGGCAAAAAGATACAGCTTACAGTACTTATTTATTTATTTATTTTTCTAGTATTCTAATACTGTATTGATACAAAAATACTGTTTTTTTTGTTACTAATTTAAAAAATAATTGTTTATGACTACAAAAGGAACAATAAGAAATTGTTAATATTAATGATAGCCTTCTCTTGTCAGATGTCATCTCCTTCCAGGAGGTTGACTACCATGAGCTTCCACCATGTATGGTTTTGTGCTTCTCTTTTGCATTCTTCATAGGACAAAAAGGTCCAGTCCATAATATTTCCCATCCAATCTGTTCTTTTTCCTTGTATCATTCCTTCTAGAAGTGATTTTTGTAGGGATTCATGCCTTAGTATGTGACCAAGGTAGGTGGTTTTCCTTTTCTTAATGGTTTTCATTAGAGTCCTATCTTCTCCAATCATCTCTAATATTTCTAAATTAGTTTTTTTGACAGTCCGTGGGACTCTAATAATTCTTCTGAGGATCCACATCTCAAAGGCTTTGAGTTTATCTTCACAATATTTTGATATTGTCCAGGTTTCTGCTTCATATAGCAATGTTGACCATACTTAGCATTTGGACAGCCTAATTCTTGTTTTTGTGTGAATTTCCCTTGAGGTCAGAATGTTTTTCATGCTAATGAAGGCTGATCTAGCAATTTCTATTCTTCTTAATATTTACTTACCACACTTTTATTATCTTTGATCTTAATATTTATATCGGGTATTTTCCCTCTTTCTCTTGTTACCAGCATGGTTTTGTTTTTTTTGAAGTTGAAATTAAGTCCATATTTTTCACTTAGTTTCAATGTCTCTTCTAATAGGTTTTGAAGAACTTTTTTATTTTCAGCTACCAGTACTGTATCGTCTGCATATCTTAAGTTGTTTATATTCCTGCCTCCTATGCTGACTCCTGTAAATTCTTCTAATTGCTGGAAGATATATTCAGTATAGAGGTTAAACAATATAAGAGAAAGAATACAGCCTTGTCTGACACCCTTCTTTACTGGGAATTCTTCTGAGATTTCTCCTGATATTTTTATTGAGGCAGTTTGCTCCCAATATAGATTTATCAGTAATCTGGTATCTTTACCATTTACTCCTAATTTTCTGATGCATTTGATTAGTTGTTAATGTTGTATATTGTCAAAGGCCTTTGTGTAGTCAAAAAACATAAGTATACTTCTTCCTGCTTCTCCAAATATCTTTCTATAATAGTTCTAATGTTGAAGAGTCCTTCTCTAGTTCCTTTATTTTCCTGAAATCCAGATTGTGTTTCATTACTTTCCAATTTGATTTTATGTTTATTTATTTCTATGATGATATATAACACAATTTTTGCTATCTGATTGATCAGACTGATTGTTCTGTACTCTTCGCATTTGATTGTCTTCGATTTTTTAGGTATTGGTAGGAATGTCGAGTGCTTAAAATCTTTTGGCAGGTGTCCAGTTTCGTATATTTTGTTTTGTATATAATGATAGTCAGTCATGACATATTTATCACTAAGATAAGATACAACAACCAACCAGTTACCGTTCCTGGAATTCTATGTTACAGTTAATTCTCAATGCCAAGAATTGGAGTGTAATATGTATTGTTAATGAATTTGTCTGTGAAGTTGTAAAAGCAGAAATTTTATGACTGATTCATTAACAGTAAATCCCATGGGTGACTCATGGGATGATTTTGAGAATGAAAATCATCCTATAAACAGTAAGTATGGTGCAATTGAACACCTTAATTAAATTTTTTACATAATAATTAGAGACATTCCAAATAAATATTAGTAAAACCAATATAATTTTAAGTAAATATAAGTAAAACCTGATACTATTTATCAGGAGCAGTTAATTTAAATACGAATTCCAAATTGAAATAAATCTACTATACCCAAATTATGTCACCAAAAGCCAATTTTGAATTGTTATTTTAATGTTATTAATTAACTAAATTAAATATCAGTTTAAATCAATAACAAATTTAAATTAATATTATATATATATATAAGCCCAATAGATACAAAAAATGTCTTTGTAGAACACAGAAAATGAAGTTATGTCTTCATTGTGGATTTATTATCTGATAGGAAAAAATGTTCAGAAGAAATTTAATATATTGGTTGATCTACATTGGGCTCAATGCACATTTGTTGACAATATGTGATGTGTAGATATCCCATTTTGAGAATGATGAACATGAACTTACTACAACAAAAGAAGCGAAGCCAAATTTTTATGGACCAATTTCTTTCTTCAAGAGTGATAAAAGAAGAACACTGTCAGAACTACTGGATCATATGACTGTTTATGATTGTTTACTGTTCCATCTTTTCTCTACTTCTGTTAATAACAAATAAAGATTGATTGAAAGAAGTTTTAGTTAGTTACCCAAACTGCCAGCAACCATTAAAAGAAAAAAAAAAAAAAGGGAAGGGGTGCTGGATTACAGCTATCATATTAAAAAAACAAGTAAATGAAATAGTTCAAGTTAAATTGGAAGGTCAAATATTTAGTCTGACTTTTGACTCATGGCCTTCAGTATGCAGTAGATGATATTTAGATATAAATGTTCATTCAGTTGGAGGAGTTTTGTGAAATACTGGAGTAGTGCATGTGTACAGGAGTATGCCAACAGAGAACTGATTAGGACTCATAGAGAAAAATATAGATGAATATGTTGTCTTTCTAATGATGCAACTTGCATAACAACTGATGGTTCATCACTTATGACAAATTTGATAAACTAATTAATGCTGAACGGCAGTTTTGTTTGATCCACAGTATACAATTAGCAGTAAAAGATATAGTCAACAGTAAGTGAAGAAAAATTTGAATTTAATAATTTTGTAGAATCTGAACAGGAAAATGAAGATGATGAGGATGAAGTAATTATAGAAAATAATGTTTCATGTACTACTCATCATGGACTGAATCACAGTTATGTTATCCAGTTCATGAAGAGCAGTACTTGTAACAAAAATAAGAAGAGTATTTAGAATTTTTAGAAGCTTGCCACCCAAAAATGGCAAATGTTTATTAAAGTATTTTCACATACTACAAGATTTTTTGAAATGCAGTATTTGCAGCATCTTGTATCCCTGCAGTTTTTCTAACTGTGGCAGATAAGAGACTGGGGAGTGTATGTTTGCATAAAGTGTATTAAATGAGAGGAGCTCACCGACATACATATCAGCATTGATTAAAGTAGCAGTCTGTCAAAAACAAGGGAACACAAGCAGAAAGTGAGAGATGAGTAGTGTGATCATGGTGAGGAAAATGATATATGAAAATGTATATTGCATCAGAGAGTATAGTATACCCTCTGTCCAAAAAGAAACCGAACTTTTCGAAAATAGAAGAAACTAGTGGTGCCACCTGTTGTATCTTTTTGTTGTCGAAAGCGGCAACCTTCATTAGTGTTCTGTCAACTGTTTATGACATTTGTTTCATTAGAAGCTGAGTTATAGTGCCAAAGGTGACAGTGTGTTTCAAACAGAGAGCTGCGATTGACTTTTATGTTAAATTTGGTAAAAGTTTTACCTGAATGGATGAAATGCTTCAAGAAGCATACATGATGAATGCTTATCCCGTACTCAAGTTTGAGTGGTTTACGCGATTTCAAAATGGTCGTGAGACGCTTGAGGACGACGAAAAGCCGGGCCATCCTAAAACTGGACTGAGTGAAGTTAACATCCAAAAAAGTGCATGATTTCATCAAAGAAAACCCGAAATTGTCCGTGAAATTAATTAAAGATGAATTGGGGATTCCAAAATCAACTGTGCACAACATTTTGACCGAGAGTTTGGGCCTTCATAAATTGAATTCGCGATTTGTTCAGATAAGATGACCGATGACCAAAAAATGTATCAAATTGAACACCGCAGGGACCTCATTAAAACTGCTCATAAGGACTCAAACTTCCTTGAAACGATCGTTACTGGTGACAGAACATGGTATTTTGAGTATGAGAGCCCAAAACAAAGTGCCAGAGTGATGAGTGGAGACCACCAGAAGAGGGGCATCCAAAAAAAAAAAAGGGACATTAGCTTGGAGAAGTCAAAAGTAAAGACAATGCTGATTTATTTCTATGATTCCAAGGGCATTATTCACAAAGAATTTGTTCTGCTTGGCCAAATGGTCAATGGTGAATTTTATCTCGAATTTTTGAAGTGATCGAAAGCAAGAATTTGTCATGTACGGCATGAATATCGTGATGCAGACAGCTGGTCACTTTTGCACGATAATGCACCATCTCATCGATTGAACATTGTGAGACAGTTTTTGAACAAAAACCAAGCTTGTGTGTTGGATCACTCACTGTATTCACCTGATTTAGGGCCCTGTGATTTCTTTCTCTTTTCCGACATCATTTGCCGATGAAAGGAAAGTGATACGACACCATTGAAAATGTTCAAGCAGCAGTAATCAAGACCCTCAACAGTATCCCAAAAACCGATATAAAAAAACTCATTTAACGAATTAATTGACCATGCCAAATGCTGTATCAAAGCTGAGGAAGAGTATATTTATTGAAATAAATGATTTGAATAATTATAATTTGCTTGTGTTTTATTTTCTATCAAAAGTTTGGTTTCTTTTTGGACAGAGGGTGTAGATTTAAAGGATGGTAACAATTGGGTGAGTGAATGTTACTCACCCAATGTAACATTGGGTGAGTAACATTGTGGAAGTGGAAAATATGAAAAATGAGGTCAGAAAGAAAGAAAAGATTAAGAGACTGGAAAGGCTAACTGATATCAAGTGAACAAGAGGAGGAGTGGGGAGAGAGAGTTATAGGAATGAGAGGAGAGGAGAGAGAATAAGAGAACCAGGAGAAGAGAGGAAATAAGAGGAAGGTCAGGTAGTGCAGGACATAGGTGTAGAAAGATGACTGGACGGTAGGTATAAATGTAAAGTCATTCATTTCAATGTGATTAAATATTCAATGTTCAAAATTCAATGTTCATATTATGTTGATGGGATTATGCTAGAAGAAACTGATGAGGCGAGGGATGTAGAATGTTAGTGGATAACACTCCACATGGCTCCTGAGGTTCAGGAGCCATGTGGCAAAGATAGCAATTACAACTCAAAAGATAATTGCAATGCTGAAACAAAAGTTCACATGTAAAGATAAAGATGTCATTTTGTCTCTTTACAAGGCCTTGATAAGACCTCAATAGGACTATTGTGTGCAAGTCTGGTCTCCTGGTTTCCATTGTGATCCTGATATATTGGAGAGAGTGCAAAGGAGAGTGTTAAAAATGATATCAGGATTGTGGAATACTGATGATGAAGACAGATTGAGAATTTGTAGACTGCAGACACTTGCAAACAGGAGAAAGAGGGGTCATGTGATTGAGACTTACAAACTTCTGAAGTGTCATACAGGATTTCAGTTAATGGAATTTTTCAATTTATGGAGGATGGGGAAAGGATAAGAGGGCATCCTTGGAAGTTGAGAATGAATGCTGCTAAGAAGGGGGTGAGGGTTAAATTTTTCTCTTAGGGTGGTGTGTGATTGGAATGGATTGCCATTGAATTCATTCACAATGCAAGCATTGTGAATGAATTCAAGAATAAGTGATAGCTGGTGTGTGCTGTATGTGGCCTCCCTCGATGAGTCTCTGACTCCTGGAGTTATCTCTTAATAATAATATTATTATACACATACTCAAAATAAAGGCCTATGTAGCTCAGTGGAAGTGGCGTTTACATCCTCTGTGCTAGGCTGCCTGAAGAAAGTCTTAAGTTCTAGTCTAGTCACTGACCAGACTAGATTTTGGATTTTTAACTTTTGGATTTTTCATCCCATAAACTCAAGAAAATTGACCATAGAACCCACACCATTTCAGACAATAACATTGTGTTAGGGTTAGGCACCATGAGATGGCGACACATGTCAGCCATCTCATCATCAGATGCTCCTCTACTATATTTTTACTGTTGTATCCTCATCACAAAATCACACTTCATTGGCTAACCCTTTGTGTTACATTCTTATTACATCTAAATGTTCACATGTACGATTAGTACAGTCATCCCTTGACTTACATCTCTTTGAAGATACCTTGATCCCATAATGGATTAAATATTTTAATAAACGTTTTAGACTATATTTTCAACAAGATGCAAGCCAGCGTAAAGGAAAAAGGTTTCTATTTAGCAACAATGCATTCAGCTGCAAGTTCAGTAGCAATTGCCACTTGTCTTTAACAATTCCTATCTTGATTTTGGGTTTGAGAAATAGGTTATTTATGTGTTTATCATTAAATATTTCGTGATATTTTGTGCAACATGATCCCCTAAATACCCAATCAAAAAACCTAGTGAAGAATCACAGAATAAGAGGCAAGCAATTGATCTTGAAACAGAGTTGCAAGTTATAAAGCAACATGAAACTGGTAAGCTCATCAATGTGATTGCACATGACTTTGGATGGTCTCATTCTACAGTGATGACCATTTTGAAAAATAAGGATAAAATCATAGAGGCTGGGAAAAGATCTGCTTCCACTAAATCGACAATAGTGACAAAGCAACGACATGGAAAGGCTACTTGCATCATGGATAGAGGACTTGAACCAAAAATGCACTGCTAAGGCACTAAATCTCTTCAACAAGTTGAAGGAGAAAGCAGGACCTGATTACGACTATGAATTAAACACTTCTTCTGGTTGATTCATGAGATTCAAGCAGAGTTTTGTGTTGCGTAATATGAAAATGTATGGTGAATCTATAAGTGCTGATGAGAAGCCTGCCAAGGAGTTTGTGGAGAAATTGGATAAAATTATTACGGGGGAAAATTATTTGCCACAGCAAATATTTAATATGGATGAGACCTCCTTGTTTTTGGAAACAAATGTCCAAGCTGACATTCATTTACCAAAAGCTAAAATCTATGCCTGGTTTCAAAGCTCTTAAAGACCATATTACGATTCTGTTATGGGTAATGTGGCTGGATATAAACTGAAAACATTTGTGATATTGCACAGTGAGAATTCACTAGCCTTAAAAACATTATTGAAGCAATAAGAAGTCATGGATGACTCAAAAATTGTTTGAGGATGCCTTAATCAATTGTTATGCAAGTGAAATGGAAAGCTATTGTGGGAAAGAAAATGTATTTAAAATTTTATTAATTCTAGATTATGCTCCAGGTTATCCACCTTACATTAGTGATCTTCACCCAAAGCTCAAGGTCATGTTTCTCCTGCCAAACATTACTTCATTAATCTGACCGGTGGATCAGGAGGTTCTTTTAATGTTTAAGGCTTATTATCTATGGAGAACATTTTCACAAGCCATTTCTGCCAATGAAGGGAATGATCAGACTCTCATGCAATTCTGCAAAGCATTCAGTATTTATCATGCCATTAAAAATATTGTTGTGGCTTGGGATGAAGTGACCTCTCAGTGTACGAGTGCCACATGGAAAAAGACATTAAAAAGATTTGTGTATGATTTTGGAAGTTTTGATAAAATTGAAGACATTTGTAAATTGAGTGAAGAAATAGTGGGACTAGCAAACAATCTGAATCTCTAAGTGAATGATGACGACATAATTCAACTCACAGTAAGTGGCCCTGAAAAGTTGACCAACAAAGAATTGGTCAAACTGGAGTAAAAACATGTTGCAGAAGAGGAAGAATGAGAAAAGGAAGAGGGAAAAGAGAAACAAGGAGGTAGTTAAACAATTCACAGTGAAGGGTCTTGCAGAAATGTTTTCTGAAGTTAATGACGTTCTCAAAATGGCTGAAGACATGGATCCCAATGTTAAACGCTACTTATTAGTAGAAAGGAAAGTACATGATGCATTTGTTTGCTATAAACAAATTTATGATGAAAAGAAGAAGAGGAATAAGCAAAGCACATCGGACATTTTCATCAAAAAACAAAAGGTTACACAAGAAGAGCTGTAGTGTGGTCCTTCACATAGGAAAGGTAATGAAGATATCATTGTGGAGGAAGATTTGGGTGATTATTCTCATGTTTTATAGTGGCAGTAACTCACAGTACAGTTTATAAGGTTTAAAAATTAAAATGACAGTATACTTATTATGGTTAAGTCCCTAACCCCTATAACTCTGTTGATTTAATGTATCGACATACTTCCGAACAACTTACATCCTGCAGGATGGAATGGAACCCTAATGTGAGTCAAGGGATGACTGTAGTTGGTTTGGTTAATGGTAATGTTTAGTTGATACAGGTCCATCTAATTAGTTTTGGTTGAATATTAGTTGTAGTTAAATATGATCTTTCTGTGAATTAATATGTGCATGCAGTAAATGTTATTGAAGTATCTTTATGCACCTAATTGTTCTGTATATTTCAGGGTTTAGTGTTATGTGAGAAAGCAGATTCCTGTGTTTCCATTCCTCTGGAGTCAGAGTATGCAATTTGTATATCTAAGGCCACATTAACTTGGGATTCCATAAAATACATTCAATTACAGAATCAAACAGTGGACAGTAAGTTTTGTAAAATCTGTTATAAACTGATTCTTGTTAACTGAATTTCATATACATAATTGGAATATTTCTAAATAATTCCTTAATGCTAACTTTTTTTATTCTAAAGTCCACAGTGTTTACTAGTGTGAAAGACTTCGATTGACAGAAGTACTTGAAATGAGAAACATATAGCATGTAAATAGCTGGATCTGTTCAGGAAAAGAAGGAACAGAAAATTATTTAGAAGATGTAAGTTCCTTCATGTAGTACGCTAGTAGGCATTTAGAGGAAGTATTGATAAGCATCAGCTAGTCTAGGACTTGGTGCAGACAGATGACTTGGAAAGTGAAGAAAAGAATACTCAAAGCAAGACAGAAAATAGTTGTTTCAGGGAAGGGATAACAGTTTGCTGAGAGAGTGTTTAGTAACTCACTACTGTTATGTGTGACAGTAGTGAGTTGAGAAGGAAAGCATAAATATTGAATGGTATAATGGAAAAATTACATTAAGTAAAAGATATGTAATTTATGAATGTGTGGAGCAGTGGCGGCGAAACCAGCTGCATTAATATGCCAGTAACCCCTCATTAGGGAGGAGACTTAACCCGTCCTAGACAGATGAGAAGGATCAGATATAGGAGCATATTTGATGGAAACTTAGGATGATTTAGAAGAGATTTCACTGTTTTCACAATGAGTCTGGGGTCAGACATTTGGAGTACTAAGGCAGTCCAAGAAAAAAATTCATCATACCACATATGGTTTCATTCTTAGACTAGACTGAAGTGTGCAACAAAAATGCAGTTTTATGGAAGTGTAGCGATGGGAAGGCAAGCATGATGATGTCGATCTGGATCTGCTGGATAGTGTGATGGAGTATGATATGAGATGACTTATGGGAATTCACCTGGACTCTAATGCAAGGAATATCAGAAATATAGGAACTGAAGGGGCACACGGTGATGGAATCTGTGCCTAACAGTTGTTTGCATAACTGAAAGTGTATAACTCAGAATGATATAAAAGTAGCACTAGGAATGGAGGGATATGGTATCTAACTGGAGGATAGTAAGAGAAAAGAGGAATAAGCTTAATGATTGCAGAGAAATGATAGTCTGCTCAGAGTGGAGGTAGGAAATAGCAGCATATGTAGTAAATTTCAGGTTATTTGGTATGAGTTTGAAATGAAAAATGTGCATGCAGTATACACACACACACACACACACGTGTGTGTATATATATATATGTATATAGTAGATATACAACACTTATATATAATTTTGGAATGATGGTTGACAGCAGACTGAAGTTATAGGGCATACTGCACATCATAGTGCTGCTATGATAAAAAGTACTCTAACAGCTAGGGTTAGCATCTGTGCATATATTTGCTCTGACATATATGCCCAAGAGCATCCAACCTAGAATCACCTGATTTTGACCTTCTTTGGTTGAAAATTTCCCTATCCTACTCAGATTCATCTGCTGTCTCTATAACTCTCCCAGTGCTGCTAACTATTCTGAACTCTTTGACTGCCACTCCTGAAACATTGATTTTCTCCTATCCAACTTTCCTAGCAGTGAAATTATCTTCCTAGGAGATTTTAATTTTCACAACACCAGCTGGCTCTCCTCCTCCAACTGTACACATCAAGTAGGCAGAAATGCTGAGACATTTGACATCAGTAATGACTTTACACAAATTGTTTGTGTAGCTATCAGAATACCAGATAACTCTAACCACTGCCAATAGACTCTAGATCTCTTCCTCACTAGTAACTCTTCCAAGTACTACACTGTAAATGTTGTATGTCTCCTAGGTAATTCAGAGAGGATGCAAGCACAAAATTGTGCTTACCTCCTCTCCCATAGAATAATGCTAGCACAGTCCTACTCATTCAAGAGGAATTTTGTATTACATTTGTATTATTTTGTATTTGTTTTTCTACTATTTTTGGCTTTACAACCTAAACATATGCACTGAATGTATACTGAAGTAATCCTTACTGGCATGGGAACATAAATTCCCTACACCACTCTAAACTACTATCCCTTATCTAAGCCTTCTTCTCCGAAAGGTGAGTACATGCAAAACATCAGGTATACCTCATCTGGCTTTTATGAAGAATTCCATCTTCATTTAGTGCTTATATCTGAACCTGAAACACCTGCAAGAATCTTCTGGCTTCACTTTTTCTCCAATCTATGCATACTTGATCCTGCCAAATGTTCTTCAACATTCTAAACTCAATACTCAAGGCCTTCTCTGTCCTTTTGCTAGAAAGAGATCAGAAGAATATTATTCAGATTACATACCAAAAAGTCTCCTGCTCCTGATGGCATTTTTCTGAATTGTCTTGGAAGTCTGTGCACCAGAACTGACTTATCCTATGTTGTCTGTTTATTCTCTCTCTTACTCTGCTATCATCTATCCCACAGCCTGGAAATGGGCCTATATTCAGCCCATTCCCAAGAGAGGGTGACTATTCACTACCATCTAACTATCATTAAACCTGTCTCTCTCATGTCAGTCCTCTCTAAAGTGATGGAGAGAACTATCAACACCCAATTCCCATTCTACCTTGAAGGCACCCAGGTATTAAATGATTGTCAGTATGGTTCTGAAGCTACCAGTGAACAGGATATCTGCTCACCTTTTGGCCACTCATCTCTGAACAAATACCATGGAAAAGTTTGGTAAATCTCAAGTGGTTGTGCTAAATATCTTCACACTTTTTAATCTTTTCTAAAATAATGGTAACAATTCCTTGTCCAGACCTAGGAATTGAAATTCCAGGATGTGAAGAGGTGTGACATGTAACTAATTTTTTAAAACATAGTAAGAGTGCTAGTATGACCTACTCTTTAATGTCATATCCCTATCCCAATGGCTTTAACAGGCCTTTAAGGCCCTCAACCTTCCAAGCACGCTTGGAATTCATAACCGAAATATGAGGATAAGATGGTCAGCCCTATGCCTCTAAGTATTCCTGACTGTATCCCTGTGTGTTCACGGGGCCGGTTTGCCTACTTGCGGGATGAAAAATCCCAGATAAACTGGCGGGAAAAACCTGCTGTCCACGCCCAAGACTGGATAACTTGGCTATGGCTGAGGAAGATCCTTAAGCTCCTCTAGTCGTCGATGGGAATCGAACCTAGGACACTCCTTCCCCAGGCATATGGTTGCGAAGCGCAAAGCCACTAGGCTAACCGCACGGACTTTAATGTCATATGGTGGAGGTAAATATTTAGTTTTACTTAAAATATGGATGTAGGGTATAAATTATTACAAGGTTTTACATTCTAAGGTATCATGATAATTACTGTAATGATAGGAAGTCAGTTTACAACAGTAAAAATTGAGAGGTTTCTAGTGGAATATATAGAGAGGAGTGATGATATCCTCATACAGACATTCTCAAAATATGGTAAAATCAGTAACATAAGAAAGGTATCGCAGGCATAGATCCCAACTGGTTTTCTGATGAGGTCACCTTCATGATGGAAATGAAGACTCCATTACCAAGTTTTGTCAACATAGGTACAACGCAAGTTATAGTGAACTATCCCAGTACACAGAGATAGTTCTCTGCTTTGTTGTTCATATGATCACTTGAGTGGAAACTGTCACACGCCTAAATGTTTTAACTGTGTAGAGATTGGCCATTATCACCAATTAGTGTCCCAAACCTTTGCAAAAATGTGTATGTTTTAAACATCACATTACTACATGTCTCTTTTGCCAAAAGAATGGGACCACTGGTAGAACTTATTGGAACAGCATATACATTGAAGATGATAAAGAGTACCTGGTCCAATGCAGTCTAGCAGATAGGGTGCTTTCAAACAAACTTTACTTGGTATAATCACAAAAATGTGCACAACAATTCAACCTTAAAGTAACCTAAAAATTAAAGAACAGCAGGAGTCTCTTTCTCTGTGCAATATTGATGGAACATCATTAGTTAAAATTAATAGTAACGAATTTAGTATACCAGCGGAACAGACAGAAGACCAAATGCAAAATAAAATAAAACTCTTCTACAAGGCGAAATCAGAAGAGGAAACAGAAAAACAAATAAGACATCTGCTGAATGAACTTAGTATCTAGACATAGTCATCAAAAGGAAAGATGAATTAATAAATAAAAAATTGAGGATAAGCAGAGGTAAAAGATGAAAAAGAAAATAGGAGTGAAATCTAAAGGAGAAGAAATAATAAAAAAGTATAAATGGAGAAGGTTGTGAATCATAAAATGAAGACTCCTCAGGCTCAGAAGAGTTCATGAACTGTTTCATGCAAATAAAGGGAAAGTGGGATACAGTTAAAGAAAAAATCATAAAGTTCACTGATGCAAAGTTCTCTCAGTATGATTACCATTTATATGAAAAGAAAATAACCAGCTTCCAAATCAAGTAGAGAAGCCATGAAAAAATTGAAATAATGCCAAGCAACTGCAAAAAAGCTCAAAAAGAATTTACAAGAAGTGGGATACACGTGTTATATTTTAGGTTCTGTGTTTATATTACCCTGCTTTGTCCTTGTTTTCTTACCTACAATTTGGGAATGAATAACTGTCTTAACTGTTGGCTTCCGTCATCTTTCTGTTTTTACTATATCTTATGTTCTCACGCTCTATAGTCTAACAAATTTATTTGTTTTACGACCTGCACCAGTTAGACTATATATTGAGTGCGAGATTATAAGATTTTAAACCAAAAACAAAGCAGATATGGTTTGTATTCCCTGCCTATGTTAATCCTTACCTTAAATTGGTTGTGGCTTAATCACATAAACTTCTATTTTATGCAGGTTCGAATTTTTCAGGATAGTGCATTGACAGAATCAGTCCAATGTGTTATTTACAAACCATTTAATTAAGTCAAAGGGGGAATATGTACAGAATAATTCACCTTCACATGCGAGGGTTATTTGAAAAGTTTGGAAAATTTCCAATAGATAGCTACACAGTTCATTCATTCAAATCAGTGTTGGCACGTATCATCTTTTTCATAACCCCTGGCAAAATTTTAGCCACATGCGATGCGTAGTTCTCGTTTGGCAAACATTTAAAATGACAGTGTTTGCATTTTTCTTAAAAATGGAGAAAAATGAGTTTCATGCAATGATAAAACACTTATTCGAAGAAGTGGATGGCTGCGCAGATCAAGGCCGAGTTAGATGCAGTTCATGGGACTCTGCACTAGCATTAAAGACTGTTTATTTTTGGATAAATTAATTTAAACATGATCATAAGTCCATCGAAGATGAAGTGCACTCCAGACGCCTGACTTAGGTCACTATAAAGGAAATGATTGACAAAATCCATGGTATCATTATGGAAGACCACCAAGTGAAAGGGGATGAGATTTCTGAGATTTTAGGCATCTCAACTGAATGGGTGTATAATATCCTGCACAAAAAATTGCACATGAGAAAGCTGTGTGCACGATGGGTGCCACGATTGTTGACCAAACATTGCATTGAAATGTCTTTTTGCATGCGTTTTTTGCATTGATTCATGACTGTAGATGAAATTTGGATCCATCACTACACACCTGAGTCCAAGCAGCAGTCAAAACAGTGGACAATGCCCGGTTTTCAGGCACCGAAAAAAGCGAAGACCGTTTTGTCAGCTGGGAAGGTGATGGCCACTGTTTTTTGGGATTCCCAAGGAATTATCATGGTAGACTATTTGGAAAAGGGTAAGACAATAACAGGAGTCTATCATGCATCATTGTTGGACTGTTTAAAAGAAAAACTGAAGAAAAAAGTCAAGATTGTCACACAAAAAAGTGCTCTTTCATCAAGACAATGCAGTGCCCCACAACGTAAGGCTTCTTCTTGTCTTTCTTTCGGTTTACCGGCTCGTTCCTGATTTTCCCACTAAAGATCTTCCTTGTCCAAGTCGTCTATTATTCCTTGCTGTGTAGGACCCCTTAACTTGGCGGCGATGTACAGCTGTTTCCTTTTGAGATGATTGAACAATACTTCTTATGTGGCGACTGACCCAGGCAAAAGACTCATAACCCACGATTCTTCTCTTTAGGTTTTCGAAAGCAAACTTAGCATGACTGTGAACTCAAGTAAAAGAAGCCTTAGAAAACTCCAAGACAAACTTCCTTCTCTCTCAATTCCTGACAACAGCCTTACCTAATGGCAGACCAAGGTAAGAGAAGGCTTAGAAAACCTCGATACAAATCCTCCTTGACAACCTGCCTTATATACGCTCGACTTCCTTTGTGTGCATGCATGCATCTCTCCAAAATGGTCATGTATTGACTTTCGGACATGTTAACATCATTCTTTGCACATCTTTGGAATTCTCTATCCATGGTAATTCTTAGAATTCTTCACTATTGTCACATATTGATCTTTGGACCTGATGACATCATTCTTCGCACGTCTTTGGAAATTTCGACCTATGACAATTCCTGGAATTCTTCACTATTTTTATAATTAGACTTACTGATTTGATGAGTTAATATCGTTACATGATGACATCATGAGCCACATTATTTTAACAAAGGCTCATTACAAGATTATTACAAAAATTAACATTTCTCTAAGTACATTCTCCTAAACAAAAAACATGTAAAAATGAACATAATAAGTTACGAAGTCACATATCATGATAGATTTTACATATGGTTGCTGCTTCACAAATTGAGGGACTCATCAGATTCATCCGAAATGTAAAGGTTAAAGATTTACCAGTTACACTTCACATCCTATCATCTCCCTTCTGCATTGCCTCATTAGTTGTACACAAATTCCACAACCAGATAAACAACAAACCATATTTTATCTCCAAGAAACATACATCTGCAGATATAAGGATATAACGTTAAAGATTGAGACCTGCCCCTGTCTTATTGGAATCTTCAGGCTTGTCTTATTGCTCGCTCCTTGGGTGGTTGTATAATATCCAAAGGGATGCAGAAGTGTGCACCTTGACAGTAGACTGGAAATACCAAAGATGTGTAACAAGATTTATAAATGTATAGGCTCCACCAATAGAACAGAGGTAAATGGAGATCCCTAGAGAAGTTGCAGCCATACTTATATGGTGTCCACTACATCATAGCAGCTGGAGAGATTGGATCTGTATTGAAAACCCCATATTAGACAACATATGAGGTAACCCCAGAAGTGGAAAAGTTGGATATGCACAGTTAAAAGTATGTCTTAACCATGCTTAACTAGCAGACATATGGGGTATTCACAACCCTGATCTCCAAGTTTACACTTTCATTAATCAAGCATTGGTTGCCATCTTGAATGAATTTATATCTCTTCTTCCTTATAAATAGTGATTCAGATAAAACATCTTAGTACCAAGATATCAGCTTATAATTCAATCTTACTGAAATTCCTCTATACAGAACAAGTAGAGATCAGCTCTGGACCATAGGGACTTCCAACAGATTTTCCATTGATTTCAGCCAAACTCTAGATCCTCTGCTTAGACTGGAATAATGTTACCTGGGACTGGGATATGTGGTCTAAATTCAGAGAAGTAGTAAAACAGAATGTGATTGAATGGGTGAAGAAACATGCTTTCCTCCAAAGGAAAGAGTTGAAAGATTTGTATAAAGAAACTAGTTCATAACAAATCAGTCCAGTCTTATAGAATGCAGTGACCTCATGACAAACATCAACATAAAGATAGAACTGGAAATGCAGAAACAGTTGGAAGCAGATTAGCAGATAGCTATTCAGCTGCATTTTTCAATAGACAGTTCACCAAATTCTGCAGAGAAAGGACCATCAGTCAAGTTTCTGTGGATGATGTAGACATGTCCACCATACGAGATATCCCTGACTCCTTTCATAAACTCTATGAACATCTGTTTGAAGACAGTAGTATTTTGGAAAACTATGCCTGCCTCTTGAAACATTAATGCACTTCCCTATCATATACAGTATAGGCTTGACAGACCCATTACAGCTGCTGAAGGACATTACAGTTACTACAGCCTATAAAGAATGCTAGACAAGAAAATCCCTGGTACCTGATGGTCTAGGAATAGAGCTTTGTTCCAAGAGGCCAGGGATTTTATTCTTCTCATTCTAGTTATACTAATTTTTTCTCTTTCACTTTTTTCTGGTTATAATTTTTTACTCTCTACAGGTCATATGCTAAGTGAATTAGTAGCAAGCCATACTGTCTTCATTCAAAAACCTAATAGAGATCATACTTTAATCAAGAGCTGGAGGTCTATTTCTGTATCTGATATTGACCATGATCTTCTTTGCATTATTAACAACAGCAGGAATGAAATATATACATAATATAAATATAAAATATAAATAAATATGAAATATAAATACATAATTTAGCTGAAGTAACTAGAACAGGATTACATATGGGTGAGTCTTTGGTGAATGATTCAGTAATAAATAGTATGGGAGTGATTGGGAGTCAACATAATAAAACCACAAGTAGCCAAGAAGAAATGAGATGTAGTGAGAGTGGGGGGGTAAGTAATAGAGAGTTGAGTAATGAAGCTGGGAGAGTCATGCTGAATAGTGTAGAGAATGAGTCCATGAGTGTGAACTTGAATGAAGTTAATAGTGGCAAAATATATGGTGATTCTATGATTAAGGGTATGGAGAGTGGTATGCATGAGGAGTGCTTGGCTGATGGTACAATAGAAAGAGTGGCTTTAGCAATAAAGAGAGGGCATGAAACAGACAAGATGATAGTTATGGTGGGTACGAATGACCTGAGAGGTAGTATAAATCGAGTAGGAAAAGATTTAAGAACATTATTAGATATTGTGAAGAGGAAAAGTGTCAATGGGAGAATAGTGTGTGTGCTGCCTCGTTTTGACAATTACGAGTTAAGTAGACGAGCAATGATAATGAATGATATGATTGCAAGAATGTGCAGAAAAAGAGGTCTGGAGTTTGTTGATGTTTGGAGTGTGTTTGAAGGAAAAAGGCAGTTGTATGCTAGAGATGGACTGCATCTTAACATGGAAGGACATAAGAGATTGAAGAAGTTATTGTTTTCTGAACAGGTTGAAGTTATTGGGCAGGGAAACTAATATTGAAAAGGTTGAGTGTAAGAGAGAGAAACTTTAGCACTGATTGTGTATTTATTGATCCTTATAGGCAGAATAAATTGCAGAAGAGAGGGGAAAAAAATCGGCATAGGACTACTGTAGTTAGTGACTTATATATCAGTTCTAAAGCCGGTACAAGATCTAGAGGGAATCTGCAATTTTTGTATACCAATGCTAGAAGCATTAGAAATAAGAGAGAAGAATTTTTGGCATTAGTCAGTGAAATCTCACCAAAAGTTGTAGGCATTAGTGAAACTTGGCTGTCAGCAGAAGATGTGGTCACTGGAATTGAATGTGATGGGTACAGTATTTTCAGGGAGGATAGAGAAGATAGAACAGGAGGAGGAGTACTGTTGATGATAGCTGATGTGTTGCAGCCAAAGAAAGTAGTATATCATGATGATAGACATGTGAATGAGAGTTCATTTGAGGCAGTCTGGTGCGAAATAGTGACCAACGCAACCAAATATACAGTTGGATGCTGCTATAGGCCAGGGAGTACAGGGGGAGATATTGAATTCATGCATCAGCAACTTAGTGCAATGAGTGAAGGCTTAGTGATTATTATGGGGGATTTTAATTATGGTGATATCAATTGGAAGGAGGAAATATCACGTAGCAAAAAGGAAATGGAGTTCATACATCTGCTACGAGATAATTACTTGAAACAGCACGTAACTGAAGGGACACGTGGTGTGAGAGTGTTGGACCTGGTTATTGGTTCAGAGGTTATATGCTTAAGTAAGGTGACCTCGTTACCTCCAGTTGGTGAAAGCGATCATGTGGTATTGACTTGGGAGGTTGCAAAATCTGTGGATTTTTCTATTAAGAAGGGGTATGTACGAAACTACAGGTTAGGCAATTATAACAAGCTTCGGAGTGAGCTTGCAGCCATCCCATGGCAGAACATATTGCAAGGGAAAGATGTTAGCAGTGCTTGGGATAAAATCAGCGGGTATCTGAGGAAAGCAATATCAGATTGTGTCCCCATGGTCAGGAGGTCAAACAAGGCAGGCATTAGATGGATGAGCAGTAGTATCAAGCTTGAACTACAAAAAAAGAAAATGTTATGGAGAATTTACAAGGAGAAGGGCGATCAGGACACCCATGAGCAGTACAAGGCTCAAGCTAGGAAGGTTACCAGCATAGTAAGAAAAGCTAAATCAGATTATGAGAAGACCTTAGCCAAAGAGATCAAGGGTAATCCCAAAGAGTTCTTCCGCTATGTGGCAAGTAAGAGGAAGAATGACTTTGGAAGGATAACCTTAGTGGGTGCTGATGGTATTGAGGTGACAAAATCAGATGTAATAGTCGAGTTACTGAGTGATCACTTCTCAAAAGTCTATCACCCAAGTGAGGATATCTCTATACCTATAGCAATACCTAATGTGAGAATTGAAGCTAAAGAATCAGAGGTATTAAATATATTGCGAAACTTAAATGCAAACACTGCGGTAGGCTTAGATGGAATATCAGCTCGGGTGTTGCGTGAATGTGCAAATGAATTGTCAACCCCTCTTACCTGGATATTTAATTTAAGTTTGAACTCTGGTATGGTCCCTAGGGAGTGGAAGTTAGGCAAAGTGGTTCCTTTGCAAAAGGGTGGCTCTAAAACTGCAGTAGTTAATAACAGACCAATCACCATCTCAGGAGTAGTGGTAAAAGTATTGGAAAAGTTGGTTAAAGACAAAATTCAAGAATGGGTGGATCAGGATATGATACTCTATAGAGGCCAACATGGTTTTGTTAAAGGTAGATCCTGCCTTAGCAATCTATTAACTATCCATAATAGAATAACATCAGAGTTGGACAAAGGAACTGGCTACACAGTGGTACTTCTGGATTTTGCTAAGGCTTTTGACAGGATACCCCATAGAACACTGTTACGCAAATTGGAGCAGATGGGAATGGATATTAAATTGGTGATATGGATAGGAGAATGGCTCAGGGAGAGATACCATAAGGTGGTGTATGGAGGAGCCGAGTCCAGAATGAGGCAGGTGACCAGTGGTGTGCCTCAGGGCTCTGTGCTTGGGCCAATGTTGTTTAATTTGTATATAAATGATATAGGAAACGGCTTAAAGGGAGATATTCAGTTGTTTGCTGATGATGCAAAGTTGTGTAGTGCAATAAAAAATCAAGCTGATGTTGAAAGTTTGCAGGAGGATTTAAATAAGCTGGTAAAATGGGCAAAAGAAAATGGATGTCAGTTCAATGTGGAAAAGTGTAAAGTCTTGCATTTTGGGATTAAAAGATTACCAGCTGTGTACTACATAGATGGAAAGGTACTCCAAGAGATTGATGAGGCTAGGGACTTAGGGGTATTGGTAGATAAGGAGATGAAGTTCAGAGGACACATTGCTAAGGTGTCCAAGATTGCACATAGGATTACTTGGTTGTTGAGGAACACACTGACATCCAGAGATAAAGAGGTTATTATTCCCCTTTATAAAGCATTGATACTTCCACATTTGGATTACTGTGCTCAGGTCTGGTCACCTGGATTCCTTGGAGATGAGGAGGCTGTGGAGAGGGTTCAGAGAAGAGTGACCAAGTTGGTGAGTGATATAAAAAATGCTCCCTACATTGATAGATTGAGAGCTTGTGGATTGCAGAGATTGGTTGATAGGCGAAGAAGAGGGGATATGATAGAAACATTCAAATTACTAAAAGGTTTTTATAGGATTGATGCAGGGGAAATGTTTCAGCTGTGTGATAGTGATGGAAGAACAAGAGGTCATCTCTGGAAATTAAAGAAGAGTGTGGTTAACAAAGGTGTCAGAACAAGGTTTTTTGCCTGGAGGGTGGTGAATGAGTGGAATTCATTGCCTGACTTTGTTGTGAGCTCTTCATCTGTAAATGAATTCAAGAAGAGATATGACAGATATTGTTTTGCTAGCTTGGGTCTCCCGCGATGAGTCTACTGACTCCATGGAGATACCCGTAATAATAATAATAATAATAATCAAAAACACAACACAGGTGTATGAGGGTTGAAGAGTTTGGTAAATTTCCAATAGACAGCAACATAATTTGTTTATTCATACCAGTGTCAGCACGTATCATCTTTTTCATGACAACTAGCAAAATTTTAGCCCACTTGCTATGCATAGTTCTCGATTGGCAAACATTTAAAATGACCGTGTTTGCATTTTTCATAAAAATGGAGAAAAAGGAGTTTCGTTCAGTGATAAAACACTTTTATTTGAAGAAGGTGGATAGGCACACAGATCAAAGCCAAGTTAGATGCAGTTCATGGGGACTCTGTACCAGCATTAAAGACTATTTATTTTTGGATAAATGAGTTTAAACGTGGTCGTAACTCCATTGAAGATGAAGCATGCTCTGGATGCCTGACTACGAAGGAAATGATTGTCAAAATCCATGATATTGTTATGGAAGACCGCCGAGTGAAAGTGTGTTAGATTGCTGAGATTATAGGCATCTCAACTGAATGGGTGTATTTCAAAAAGACATTTCAACACAGTGTTTGGCGATGTTTAATCGCAATTCACAGGCTTTTTTGTGTTGATTCGTGACTGTAGACAAAACTTGGATTTACCACTACACATCTGAGTCAAAACAGTGGACAATGCTCAGCGAAAGAGCACCAAAAAAAAGCGAAGACCGTTTTGTCAGCTGGGAAGGTGATGGCCACTGTTTTTTGGGATTCCCAAGGAATTATCATGGTAGACTATTTGGAAAAGGGTAAGACAATAACAGGAGTCTATTATGCGTCATTGTTGGACCATTTAAAAGAAGTACTGAAGAAAAAACAGCCAAGATTGCCACACAAAAAAGTGCTCTTTCATAAGACAATGCACTCTCCCACGCATCGGCCATTGCAATGGCAAAATTGCACAAATTGAGGTTCAAATTGGTTCCACATCCACCATATTCTCTGGACTTGTTTCCAAACTTAAAAATTTGGCCCTGTGGGAAAATTTTTTTTTGAACGAGGATGTCATCAAGGCTATCAAGAACTATTTTGTACAATTTGAAAAATCCTACTTTTTAGATAAGATGAAAAAATTAGAAACTCGCTGGACCAAATGTGTAGACCTCGATGGAGACTATGTTGAGAAATAAAGGTGATTTTTTCCAAAAAAATGTGTTTAACTTATTTTTTTACCCAACTTTTCAAACAACCCTCGTAATAGAGTTTATGCTGGACTCCATTAAACCTGTGTTACTCCTCCATTAATCTGTTTCTGCTATTGATCTATTCCACCTAGTTAACATGAAAAAAAAGGAGCCAATGACAGCACTCTCTGCAGCTCTTACTCAAGCATTTGATAATGTTTGGCATTCCTTTCAATTATGCATCCTCCAGCAAATTGAGTTAGGCAAAAGGCTGACCCACCCATACCTGTCAGCAGCAATTTTTATTTTTATAATTTATTATTATTGTTATTATTTATTATTATTATATGACACCTCTAGGGAGTCCATCTCCACCACTCAGTTCACCAAGTACAAGGAACTGCAACTACACCAATGCCATCTACTGCCCACTACTACCACTAATATTTTCAAAGAAAATTGCAAAAACATCTATGCTTACGGTGGGATTTGAACCCACAGCCAATGTTGGAGAATGGATACGTTAACCACTCAGCCAACCAGGCCTGCAAAAAAGTTAAGAAAAAACATGGCTTTGAAAACCAGCAATATGACACAAATTCTTTACAATATTGTATTATGGAAATTTTATCATTCAGTGAAGTGAGTTTTATATTTAGAAAGAAGTTACTAGGCTATACCAGTATTCACTCCTGATGAATATTATGCATTATTTATCAGGGAGAGAGAAAATTCTATTTCTTTTTGTTATGCGAAGTTTTGAAATTGTTCCATATTTTTTTGTTCAATGTGGTTTTTATGGTCAACTGCAGGAATGACTGGAGGGCCATCCCAGGCAGATAAGGCCAACTCAAGATTAACTTGGATAAAGCTAACTGTTTCAATACCAGCCATCTCTGGATTTTAGTTTTAATTTGTCTTTTCAATGTACAGCTGCATAAGACTGGTGAAAAACGATGAAAGACTGCCTTTTTTACATGATGATATAAAGGAGCTGACATCTCTCGCTCTCTCTCCTACTATTTTTTTCCCTAATACTATCATGATGACTTTCTTACATCCCTATACTCTAATCCTATGATGAACCCCTTTTACTCTTTTGCCGAAATAAAGGTTGAAGCCAGTCTGAGTAGTGACTTCTCGTGTAATGTTTTTGCTTTATAAAATACTAAGGCAATTGATGTGAAGTCAACAGCCTTGTGTACAAGTAAAATAATTATGAGTTTGTTCATGCTTATTCGTGGATATAGGATTAAACCAAGAGTATAATTTTTTTGTCAAGTATAATTTACATTGGATAATGAAAAAAAAAAGCAGGATTATAAATAAAATAGTTGATCAAAGAATACAGACCACATTTCAAGAATTCGGAGAAAAATGAAGAGCTTGAATAGATGGCATCAATAAGAATCTTTCATTGTTAGCATTCCAAAATGTGTGAACATAGCTAATCTATGGTTGTATGGCCATTTAAAAATAATGGAAGTAAGAAAATTTAAGTAAAACAAATATTTGATATGAGGATGGTAGAAAAAACTCAGAGAATGACCAAAGATCTAGGTGGTTGGATGCAGTTAGAAGTACCTTAGAGGGAAATAGTATATGATCTAGTGAGCTGGAGAGTTCTTGAACTTTTCATGAAGTATTATCTTGCTATCCTCTAAACTCCTTGATGCATATGAGAAATTTGCTAATGATGATGGATTGTAGGTTGACTGGAAGATATATATAGTTGGATGTTGCTATTGACTGAAGAAAATACTCATTTTTGATAAATATCCATGATTGTTTTTGTTACTGCTGCACTGAACTATTTCCCCCCCCTTTTCTTTTCTGTTTTTCTAGTGGTGTGTTTGCTATCTTCCTCAAAGCTTGTGCTGAGCTTATCTGAACAAGATATTAAATTGCTGTTGTTTTGTGATTTTCTTTCAGAACCTGTGACAAACCAGGTGTAAATTTATCTGTTTATATATGTATATGTTTGTAGATACATATATATATAAACATAAGTGCATTTTTTTGGTTAGCATGTGGAAGCTAGTACATGTTCCTGCAGACAACCATTGCATGTGTGTGCTTTAACATTTTTCAAGGTAGGTTGAGCAATGCATGTTTTTGTTCATGTGTTGGTATTTGAGAGAACTTCATTTTTTTTTTTTTTTTTTGTGTAGCTTGCCTGTAATTTTTCATCTCACTATAATATCTATATAGCACTTGTTTTCAGCTCTTTCTAGGTCCGAAAATTTCTCTTATCGAATGGCAGTATTTTGCTTGTGTCAGGTTATGTAGAAACTTGGGATGGCTTTTTTATAATGATTATTATACTTATATGCAGTTTGTTGACTGTGTCTAATTGTCTGATATGCTGTTCTGTTTATTCTATAGTTTGGACTGAAGTAGTGTTTTAGCATAACTTTTGTACTAGCATATGTGTTTTACCTTAAATATTTTGTATTGTGTCATTGTGGCCTTATTGAGAATATAACCATTTTATATTGCAACAGTTGTAATCTGTTAAGTTTGTAGTCTGTGCAGAATGCATATAACATAATTGCATATCATAAAAAAGTTTTCACATAATTTCTTATAGATTAGTATTTTTATGTATGTGAGAGCAGTGTCTTTTAATTGGTGCTATTATGTGGAGTTTATTGTCTAGATAATTTGTATGGCTATTCCAACTGGGATCAGCATCAAAATGAAGTCCAAGATAATGTGTTTTCACCTGTGTGATGGTTGTGGTTTTAAGATCAGTGCTTTGCATATAGGGGGACAGATGTTTGATAGTGAGATGCTTAGTTTCTGTGGGTTGAGTCTAGGTTTTATTATTATTATCACCCTAAGACAACCCCCTCCCCATGAAGTCAAAGACTCATCTAGGAGCCCTTTTGTCATACGTACAACTCATCATACCATGCCTTAAACACATTCAAATTCTCTGCATACACCACACTCTCAGACAATGCATTCCAATCATTCACAACTTTCACAACTCTCCATGCAAAAAACCTGCTTCTCACTTCTCTGCTCATACCCTCCTTATACAGCTTCCAGGGATTACCTCTTGTATTTCCTGTTCTCCCACCATTTTATGGAAAACCTCTGAAGTGTTAATCCTATAACAACCCCTTATCAACTTGTACTTCTCTATCATCTTGCTCCTCTTTTTCTTTACCCATTAGACTCAGTAAATTGCATCTTCTCAATCACCTCAGGACTTTTTTTCAACAACTCTTCATCTTTTTGAAGACCAGGTGCCCAAATCTGTGCACAAAAGTCCATATTTGGCTTAATCCTATACCATGGAAGCAGAATCTCCTTAATTCTACAAGTCAGTGTCCTCTGCATCAGTGCAAAAATTCATTCTTGTCCTCAATTTTGACAATGTATCCACTGAATTTTAGATCCTTGGACATCACCTCCCAAGATCACTGGAGGAAATAAGAGGAATCTCTTATTTCCTCCACCCCAACTCCAACAATACATCCCCACCTACAGTAAATTCTACATCCCATATGTGTTTTAAAAATTTTAAAACTTACATTTTGCAACATAGAACTGGCATCCCCAATTCTGTGCCCACTCACTCAATTTATTTAACTCTTCTTGTAAGGCTACAACATCTGCTTTACTCCTCATAATTCATATCAAATTTGCACCATCTGCAAACAATAGATATCCGATTCAAATCTTCCCCAATGTCACTAACAAACAGATTAAACAGCAGTGGCCCTCAAATGGATCCCATAAGGCACCCCACTAATAACTTTCCTCTTCTTGGAAAGTTGTTATATTGCTCTCCTATTAAAGTATGCAAGAGAATAGAATGAAAGAAAAAAGTGTAAAAGAGGTGATGTAAAAGAAGGAGAGCTGTAGAGAGCTGAGTGATTCCAGGATTGCAGTAGGTGGAGATTCCATAGTTAGAGGATTAGTTAATGAGAGAATCCATAAGGTCTGCTATCCAGGAGGGAGAATGAGTAGGATAATTCAGGCGTTGGACATGAGGAAGAAACAAGCAAGAGAGTTAGTGGTGATTGTGGAGACAAATGATCTAAGTCAGTAGTTCCCAATGTTTTTTGGATCATGTTTCACCTCAATGCCTCAAAGATTTTGATGTTCTGTCTGGCATAATAGTCAACCAAATTCTGAAAAAACATAACGAAAAAGTAATGGAAGAAAAAATGTTAGCAAAACAAATATTTGATATGAGGATGGTAGAAAAAAGACTCAGAGGATGACCAAAGATCTAGGTGGTTGGATGCAGTTAAAAGCACCTTAGAGGGAAATAGTATATGATCTACTGAGCTGGAGAGTTCTTGAACTTTTCATGAAGTATTATGGCCAGCCTGGTTGGCCGAGTGGTTAGCATATCCGCTCTCCAGCCAAAAGGCTGTGGTTCGAATCCCTCTGTGGGCATGTTTATGATTGTCTGTGAAAAATACTAGTGGTGTTGGTGGTGGGCGGTAGATAGCTTTGGTGTGGTCGGTGGATTGAGTGGTGGAGACGGAGAGCTGTAGAGTGGGTGTCTCCCTCGATGCATCTTTGGACTCCCTGGAGGTGTCAGTAGTAGTAATAATAATAATAATTATCATGCTATCCTCTAAACCCCTTGATAGTGCATATGAGAAATTTGATAATGATGATGGATTGTAGGTTGACTGGAAGATATATTTAGTCACAAAGCCATGCCATCGTTCCTTTTATGAGGAATGATACTGCTTGGCCACAACACTTAGGTCCATTAGCATTGGCTGAGTTATCTAAGATGGAAAATAAATTTCTTTTAAATCAGAATACCTGTCATTTAAATCACAGGCCATTTTACTCAGGTGATAAACAATAACAAGTACAGCAGCATCAGTTACCTCATACTTATTTAGCCAATAAAATTCATCAAATGTTTTGGCTGAAACACTCTTTTGACATAATGGCAGAAATGCAATGAAGCCAAATATCTTAGTCTTTGCATCAACAAGGGTGTTATTTGCTTCTTGCAGTTGCTTATTTAACACGTTAGCTGCCACGCTCCTCGGGCATAGTTTGTTCCCGCATGCCATGTGCTTTCGCGTCTTCAAGGTCACTATGAGTAATCTTGTAGCCGGCTTATCAGACAGAATTTTGTTTCATTCGCCAACTATGAGTAATCTCGTATCACCCCCACCTATATGTTACATGCGCTGACGATTGTGTTTATTGCATCTAGTCTCTAAAAACCTTTAGTTTCGCCATGATCAGTAAAAGAAAACTTACTGATAAAGAATTAGAAGCTTACGTTAATAAGAGCAATGATGAATTTAATGAATTCATCATCACAAATGGAAGTATAAGAGGGAAGTTCTTTCCATTTCAAACATACACAAATTTGAAATGGTTGAAGCGAAAAATCAGAATGGTAAAATTCATTTAAAACCAAATATCGTTAAGGACTATAATTTGGATATGTCAGGCATCGATCTTTCTGATCAAATGCTTTCTTACTATTCCGCCTTACGAAAGACAATTAGATGGCTAAAGAAATTGGCAATACGCATTTTTGATATATACATTCAAAATGCGCATACATTTTATAATATAATTACTGGAAACACAATGACTGCGTTAAAATTTAGAGATCAATTTATCTCAGTTTTTGTTGGAATGAATGAGCTTACAGCATCACAGAATATCAGCAGGATTCGGGATCTTCATTATTCGTTATTTGGAAATTTTAAAACATACAGAAAAAAAGAATCGCCCGACAAAGCCATGCCGAGTATGTACACGAAACAAACAACGACGCGAAATACGTTATTATTGTCCTGTTTGCCAGGAAAAACCACCATTGTGCATGGAAAATTGTTTTAAAGTGTATCATTCGTAATTTGAATAAATTGGTTTTTATTTTATTGATTTCATTTTATTATTTTTATTGATTTTATTATTTTTAATTTGATTTAAAAATTATGGGTTAACTTGTGCGTGGCATAGGAGGTTGGTAATCAACATACAAGTATATTCGTAGTCGGCTTCTGAGGCACATATATAATATACTATATTTTAGCTGAAATTATTTCTATTCTACAAAGCCTCCAGACGTGCTCTCCACTTTATTCAGAAGCGAAGGGTCCAAATTAAGGTACTTATACTAAGGGTTAACTTGTGCTTGGTATAGGAGGTCGGTAATCGACATAGGTGTATATTCTTAGTTGGCTTGTGAGGCTCATATACCAACTACGAGTATACTCGTAGTTGGCAGCGAACGTGTTAACATATTCAGCTTTTCAAAGCTATCTGTCAAATAACTCACAAAAGCTTGACTATCAACTGTTTGTAAGAGTTTCATTTCAGGTTTGCCATTCAAAAACTCACTAAGAATATCAAATAGTTCCGTTAATCTTCTCAAGCAATTCCTCTGTGACAGCCACCTCACCTCGTTGTGAAGCAGTAGTCTTACATGGGCAACAGTTTTATCCTCACAAAATTGTTTGAAGAGGTGCTCACATTTGGCATTAGTTCTGATAGTGTTGATACATTTTATAACTGAATTCAATTTCTCATTTAGAACAGGCGAAAATTTTTTGGAAACTAAATTTTCTCTGTGAATAACACAATGTACAAGCAACATTTCAGGATTGTCATCCTTCATTAATTTTAAACAGCTACTTTTCTTACCCATCATAACAGGAGCACCATCTGCAGCACAAGATGTAATATTTTTCATTGATATTTAAGCTTCATCTAAATAATTTTTGAGTTTATTGTATATATATCAATGGCAGTAGTGGTGGTTTTCAATGCTTCACAGAACAACATCTCTTCAGTAAATTCACCATTGTCAATATATCTTACATAGGCCATCGATACAGCCTCATTGTCTCTTACAGTTGATTCATTCCATCTGTATTGAGAATTTCCTTGATCTCAACTTTTCAATAGGTTGTGTTACCACATCTTTAGCCATCTCATCTATTCTTCTGCTAACAGTGTTATTGCTCAGTGGCATGGGGACTCAATGATCTGTGGTGTCAACGATCCTATCAAGATAGGATGTGTGAGGAGTGTTTGCCTGGAGGAATGATAGAAAGTGTGGATATGGCAATTAAGAGGGGTGAGAGGATGGATGAGATGATTGTGATGGTAGGAACAAATGACTTGAGAGGTAATGTAAATTGGGCATCGAGAGATATGAGATTCTTGCTTGAGGTTGTACGAAAGAATATGCAGAAAGGAAATTGTGCATGTTGCCTAGGTATGATTGTGACGAGCTGAGCAGAAGAACAGTAATATTTAATAACATAATAGCTAGAATGTGTCAGAAGAGAGGATTGGAATATGTGGAGGCTTGGAGGTGTTTGAGGACAGAGAAGAAGTGTATGCAAGAGACCGCTTGCATTTGAACGAGGAAGGACATAGGCATCTGGAGATATTGCTGTTCTGAACGAGTCGGTGTTTTCCAGGGTGGATGGTAGCAAGGATGGCCTCTTGTGGGAATGGGTACTTGGGAGAAGGGAGACGACATCAGGTAATGCTGAGCCCAGTGGAGTTTAGAGGGGATAATGCTGGGTATAGAAACGGTGACATTTTTATGCTTTTTACTAATGCCAGGAGTATCCAGAATAAAGGAGAGGAATTGGTGGTGCTGATAGCATCAGCCTGGCTGAAGATTATTGGGATCACTCAGACATGGTTGACAGAAGAGGATATAATAACAGGAATAGAAGTAGCAGGGTACAGCATTTTTTGGCAGGATAGGAGAGGAAAGTGTGGTGGTGGAGTACTGCTTATGATAAGTGACAACTTATGTTCTCTAAGAGTGAAGGCTTTGGAACATGGTGACACTAGAGATTTTGAAAGCATATGGTGTGAGGTAGAGGTAGGCAAGACAGCATATTTAGTGGTGTGTTGCTACAGACCAAGGAGCACAGAGAGTGGGGACCAGGAGATGTTTAGACAGTTGAGCTTGGCAAGTGCAAGAAGAATGATTGTTATGGGAGATTTTAAATACAGCAGTATGGATTGGGGAGAGGAAGATGCATGTAGCAATAAGGGAATGGAATTTCTAGAATTCTTGAAGGACAAATGTCTTAGGCAACATGTAATAGAGGGAACAAGAGGTTCAAGAGTTTTGGATTTGGTCATAGTATCAGAAAAGTTGATAATAACTGAGATGACATCTCTCCCACGAGTTGGGGAGAGTGGCCATATGGTTTTGACTTGGAAGATGAATAGACATGTAGGAGTATCAAAGAGACGGGAACATATGTGGAATTATAAGGCAGGTGATTATAATAGTCTTAGACATCAACTTGGGGAAGTTTCTTGGAGGGAGTAATTGGAAGGACAGGATATCATTAGTTGCCTGAGAAATTGTGAAGGAATATTTGTTAGCAGCAACAGTAAGCTGTATTCCATGAGTGAAGTGAATGACAAACAATATTAAACAGGAACTGCATGCGAAAAAGATGGAAGAGATATAAGAAGACAGGTGAAGAGCAGATGCATGAAGAATATAAGACACAGGCCAGGAGAGTGACTAGTATGGTTAGGAAGTCGAAACTGGAGTATGAGAAGAGATTGGCCCTGAGATCCAAAGAAAATCCTAGGGAATTTTTTAGTTATGTGGCCAATAGGAGGAGAAATGACTGTGGAAGAATAACATTGTGGGATAAAAATAGGAATAGAGTGCCTGATGCAGAGGACATAGTGGAATTGTTCAATGAACACTTTATTGGAGTATTTCATCCTGGAGGAGTTAGTTTTAATGCTAGAGGAATTGGGCAGGTTCGAGGCTTAGAGGTACAGGAGGAGAGTATGTTTCAAATACTGAGTACTCTGGATGTCAGTAAAGCTGTGGGACTGGATGGTATTTCACCAGGAGTTTTGAGAGAATGTGATAAAGAACTGACAGCTCCTTTGACCTGAGTTTTCAATGAAAGTCTGGCTATAGGAAGGAAGGTAAGATAGTGCCATTGCATAAGGACGGTAGCAGACTGGAAGTGTCTAATTATAGGCCAGTTTGTGTGTCATCAGTAGTTGTTAAGATCTTGGAGAAATTAGTGAAGGACCGTATACAGCATTTGGTAGATGAGGTAATGTTATCTGTGAGAGTCAACATGGATTTGTTAAGGTGTGCCCTTGTTTTAGTAATATGCTAGCCTTTTATAATAAAGTGACAAGAGCAGTAGATGAGGGAAAGGCATATACTGCCATTTCCTTGTATTTAGCGAAGGCATTTGCTAGGATGCCACATGATAAGCTGATATTTAAGTTGCAGCACATGGGTTTAGATGTCGGGTTAGTCAACTGGGTTCAGGATTGGCTGTCTAATAGATATCAGAGAGGTGTGTATGGTGGGGGCAGTTTCAAGGAGGCAGAGGGTTACAAGTGGGATCCCACAGGGTTCAGTACCGGGACCTTTATTGTTTAACCTTTATATCACTGACATTGTCAGTGAATTGCATTGGGATATTCATTTGTTTGCAGATGGGAAGGGTTATTAGTAATAATGCAGATGTGCCCTGCAGGAGGATTTGAATAAGCTAGACAGATGTGCAAATGAATGGGGGTATCGGTTTAATTCAGCAAATTGTAAGGTCTTGAGGTTTGGGACGCATCAATGGGATGCTGCATACTCTATTGGAGGAGCTATACTGGAGGAAGTAGGGGTGACAAGAGATCTGGGGTTGACGATTGATAGAAACTGTCAAGGGGACATATTGCAAAGGTGGTTAAGGTAACACAAAGGATTGTTGCAATAATGAGAAGGCCACTGACCTGCAGGGACTCTGATCAGAGCACACTTAGACTATTGTTCTCAGATTTGGTCCCCAGAATTTGAAGGGGATAAATTTACTGTGGAAAGGGTACAAAGGCAGATAACAAAGACAGTTTCAGGACTGTACAATGTTAGTTATGAGGATCAGCAGAGGGAATGTGGATTGCAGAGTTTGGTGGATAGAAGAAGGAGAGGTGATATAATTGAGATTTTTAAACTGTTGAGAGGCGGTTACAGGGTTGACACTGGGGAGTTCTTTCGCTTGGTTGAACAGTGGGAAGGAGTGATGACAAGGGGCCATCCCTGGAAGTTACGAAAAACTCTGAGCAAGAGAGTGAGGAGTGGTTTCTTTGCGTGGAATGCATTGCTGATAGAGTGGTGAAAGCAAGAATGGTCAATGAGTTTAAGGAGTGGTATGATAGACATTGTGTTTCGTAGGAGGGACCCCCCATGATGAGTCTTGATAGACTTAGTGTTTCTTAGGAAGGACCTCCTGCAGTGAGTCTTTTCACTCCATGGAGACCTGAATAATAATAATCTTTGTCATCTTTCTCCAGAACTCTTTTGAGAAAAGTTGATATTGCTGGTTTAATTAAATCCTCCCCTATAGTATGATTTTTTTCTGATTTAACTATGATCAGAGAAATTTCATAACTAGCTTCAAGAGTAGTACTTTTTTGGGTAGCAGTTCATACAGAGAACAATGCATCTATTGTTGATCTTTTCTCAAACTTCTCCTTTAGCGACTTAAATTGGTTCAAATCATAGTTCACATAAGCGCTATGTTTTCCCTTCAAATGTACTTTGAGGTGACCTTTTTTCATTGATTTGTTGGTCAAACAGTTTTCACACAATAGATAGAATGGCAGCCGTTCATCCTGAGGAGTGAGTATGAAACCAAACTTCAAATACTCATCTGAATACTGATGAAGTTTTTTCTTGCTTGTTACTCATTTTATGTATGAGGTTAGCAACTGAAAGGAAAAAAAAATAGGTTTATAAACTATACTGTATGCACGTGTGGATTATACAAGGAAATGAATGCCGCATAACATGTATTTATACTACTACTACAGACACATATAATAAATACAAAGTTAAAATAATAAAAAAGTAAAATTTTAAAAGTCTGCCATCACAAGCCGAGAAAAAGAAACAACGAAATATGAGAGATTATGTTTCTTTTCAGCTGTCAAACAAACCTAATACAATTGTGGCAAATGTTCATTTTATTTAAATTGATAGTAGTGCAACTTTTGGGTAACCAGAAAACTAACAACATGTAAAAATGTTGTATAAAAAACGTCTGCTAGCTTAAAAAACAATATACATAAAAAATTAAACTTGCCTCATTGTTTCTACAACAAAAACTGCACAAAGTTAAATTGGCAGTGCCAATTTAACTTAGTTTACAGTGCCAATTTACTAATTACTGTGCACAGATTTGGTTGACTGGTTTTCAGGAAGATGAGGATAATTGTAGAAGGTTCAGAGAAGGTTTAATAAATTAGAGTAAGGCCTATATGAGGAATGTCAGATATGAGGAGAAATTGAGAGAATGCAAGTGTTGCCAGCTTTTTTTTCTCGGAAAGTCAGGGTTGCAACATCGATAATTTATCACCAACAATGGTGATTTCTTGACTATATCGGTGATAAAGTGATGAATGCAACATCATTTTCTAATTGCTCCCCAAAATATTCAAATTGCCCCCTTGTGGGGAGTACACTCCATGTTGAGAAACACTGATATAAGTACACATAAGGAGCATGTGACGGGAATATCAGGACGTTATTGAGAAGGGTGAATGATAATGGTGTAGTGGGTAAGGTTGTCAGTGTGTTGCCGAGGTATGACAAAGCTAGGTTACGACGGAAAGCCAAAATCATGAATGGTACGCTTGCAGAGCCATGTGAGGGGAAGGGAGTAAGTACAGTTTGTGGATGTGTAAGAATATTACACATCCAGAGTATAAAACTGTGCACGACCAGAGGAAGGACATTGACAATACATCCTCATCTCCCTGGTTTTCAGGGAGATGAGAATGTGAGCAGTGCAGTGAGAAGCAGGTTCTGTGCATGGAGTGTGATTGGTGAGTGGAATGTATTGCCTGAAAGCATGGTTAGTTTGGAAACTAAATGGTTTCAAGTTACACCTTGCTCTTTTTGGCTTAAGAGAGTATAGAGCTCCTACAATGAGTCCTTTGACTCCATGGAGGTCAGATGATGATGAGGAGAGGGGTGTCTAAGGGTAAAGCTGTATAAATGAGAGGAGACCTCCGCATAGCCTTAAAGCAATGCGGAGAACCGACCAGGGCTTCTAACCTAATGTCCAATCCTCACCTTCTCGTGGTGCACCCTGTTAGGTATCTACCTGGATAGTGAATGAACGAGGATGGGCTGGCAATTTGGGATTTAGCTGACCAAATTGTATTCTTATTGACTTAAACCAATATAAAATGATGGTACAACATGACAGAATTTCATGCTGGCTGGGGTGCCGCCTGGTTAAACAAGGCCCTCGTTGTTTTCAGCAGGGAACCAGGGCACACAGTGAAAAGCAGCTACTGGGACAAATCCTAAAACATACCCCAACTCAATGGCACCAGAGTTCGCAATTGGTACTATCAACATAAGAAGCCTGAATGGCAAACAAATGGAGCTAACTGAGGACTTTTTTATTACCAGATTGATAATAAAGGTGACTGAAACAAAAAAGACAAAACCTGTTGAGATCTTTCTGAGCAATAAATGCAAAATGTTATATTCAGGGAATGACAATCAAGGAAAAGATGAGTAGCAATAGTATTCAACATTAAATATGAGGCTAATCTTCTTGAATGGTAGGCAGTATCAAGTAGAGTGATGTGGGCAAATATCAGAATGGGGAACTGGACAATGATTCTTATTTGTGCCAATGGTCCCACAGAAGCTTCTACTGAGGTAGAACTGGAGGAATTTTTTGAGGCTTTAGAGAAAGCAACTGACACAATGAAAAAGGAAAAGTTGGTCCTTGGGGATCTAAATAGTAGAGTAGGAAATGGTTGTCAGACACAAAAATATTTTGAGAAAATTTGGAGAAAAGAGCAAAGCTAATAATAATAGCAAATACCTGTTGGATTTCCCTACTGAGTTCCCTGGCGAGATTTATTCAAGTATGCTTGAGAAAGGTTTAGAAGATTTGTGGAAGGGTAGCTTGGTGAAGAACAAGCTGGATTCAGGCCAAATAGAGGCTGTACGGATCAGATTTTCACTTTACGACAGATAGTTGAGAAATCATGGGAATATAACAAAGATCTGTATTTAAGTTTTGTAGATCTGGGAAAGGCAATCTTCTCTCTTGGCAATGTGCCAAGAGAGAAGCTATTTGAAATGCTACAATTATGTTGTGTCAGTGGGGCATTATATCAAGCAATACTTAGTCTTTATTTGAGTTGTAAGTCAGCAGTTAGAATTGAAGGAAGTACAGGAAGGTGGTTTAATGTTAAATCTGGTGTCAGACAAGGTTGTACATTATCCCCTCTGTTATTCATTATCTATATGGATCACATTATGAAGGAAAGTGGTATTAAACCTGATATCAAAATTGGAGATCTTAATCTTAGTACTTTGCTTTATGCGGATGATGTTTTACTTTTAAATAAATCCGCTACAAGTCTGCAAGATTCCTTGACTAAAGTGAATAACTGTTTTAATAGATATGGTTTGATGGTCATCAATAATAAGACAAAGACAATGAAAATAGGCAGAAGCATTGAAAATATCAACTAAATTGTGAATGGAAAACCTATACGAGAAGTAAAACATTTCAGCTACTTACGAATGATTTTTAATGAAGATGATAAATTAAATATGGAAATAGACAACAGAATCAGCAAAACTGGGGTTGGAAGTCAACTAAATAAATTTATATGGAATAAGAGAGAAAAGCGGTGCTTAAGGATCAAAGCCATATAACTGAGAGGAGACCTCCACATAACCTTTAAAGGAATGCAGAGAACCGATCAGGGCTTCTGACCTAATGTCCAATCCTCACCTTCTTGTGGTGCACCCTGTTAGGTATCTACCTGGATGCTGCAAGAACAAAAATGGGCTGGCAATTTGGGATTTATCTGACCAAATTGTATTCTTATTGGCTTAAACCAAAATAAAAAAGTGATGGTACAACATGACAGAATTTCATTCCCGCTGGGGCGTCGCCCAGTTAAACAAGGTCCTGTTGTTTTACAGGGAACCAGGGCAAACAGCGAAGAGTCAGCTACTGGAACAAATCCTAAACCTACTAACTCAACATCACAGGAATTGAAGATCAGTACTATCAACATAAGAAGCCTGAATGGCAAAGAAATGGAGCTAGCTGAGGAATTTGATAAGTACCAGATCGACATAATAGGGATGACTGAAACAAAAAAGACAAAAACTGGTGAGATCTTACTGAGCAATAAATACAAAATGTTATATTCAGGAAATGACAATCAAGGAAAAGGAGTAGCCATAGTATTCAACACAAAATACGAGGTTAATCTTCTTGAATGGCAGGCAGTCTCAAGTAGAGTGATGTGGGCAAATATGAGAATGGGGAACTGGACAATGAGACTTATTTGTGCCTATGGTCCCACAGAAGGTTCTACTAAGGTAGAAGTGGAGGAATTTTTTGATGCTTTAGAAAAAGCAACTGTCACAGTGAAAAAGGAAAAGTTGGTCCTTGTTGGGGATCTGCTTAGCAGAGTAGGAAATGATTGTGAGACATACAAAAATATTTTGGGAAAATTTGGAGAAAAGAGCAAAGCTAATAATAATGGCAAATATCTGTTGGATTTCTGCTCAGGACGTGGACTGGTTATTACTAACACCATGTTCCAACATAAAAATGTGCACAAATTCACATGGAGAGAAGAGGCAAGGAATAAGAAAAGTCTCATTGACTATGTTATTGTTGATAGTGATGTTTTCTCCCTGGTGCAGGACACCAGAGTGTACAGAGGATTTGAAATTGGAAGCGATCACTATTTAGTCTTGAGCAGGATAAAATTGAAAAGAATAACATCTAAGAAAGTTTCAAAATGAATGAACGTTGAGCAGCTCTCAGATGTGAACTGTAGACTAAAATACACAAACATGATTGAAGAAAAAAATGAAAGCATTTGAGAACAGGAACCAAACCTTGAAGATTCAGTGGCAAGCCCTGAAGAAAACACTGATTGATTCAGCCAGAGTGGCATGTGGTGAGGTTGTCTGTAAAGATAGTGAACTCCATGGTGGACACAGGAAGTTATAGAGGCAGTGAAAGAAAAGATGAAGGAATATCAATAGTTCCTAGCAAATAAGTCAGCTTGTGCTCTGAGAGAATACAGAGACAAATGTAAAAGAGCGAAACACTGTGTGAAACTAGCTAAACAGAGGTCATGGGAGGACTTTGGTAAGCACATAGAAAATAAATATCTGAAGGTGGCAAGATATTCTGGAGGTTGCTGAAGAAGCTCAGAAATGGAGAAAAGAGTGCTGTAAAAGGAATTAGAGATGATAAAGGTGACATGAAAACGGGAGAAAAAAATATCCTTGAAGTATGGAGTAATTACTTTGAAAAATTGCTGAATGAAACAAGCAGTGATAACAGCACAGTGGTAAAAAACAGTGACCAGGCATGCATTCAGGGATACATATCCATGCTTGAAGTAGAAAAAGCCATCAAAAGCCTGAAATGTGGAAAGACAGCAGGAGTAGATGATATTCGACCAGAAATGCTCAAATATGAAGGTATAACAGTGACTGCACTACATAGTGCAGAAGGCCTAGACAGAGGAACGAATTCCAGATGATTGGAGTAGAGCTCTCATAGTACCCATATATAAAAAGGGAAATAAAACTGAATGTTAGAATTACCGAGGTATTTCTCTACTGAATGTTCCTGGTAAGATATATGCAAGTATACTTGAGAAACGGCTGAGAAGGATCGTGAAATAGAATCTTGGTGAAGAATAATCTGGATTTAGGCCAAATAGAGGCTGTCAGGATAAGATTTTCACTTTACGACAGATAGTTGAGAAATCATGGAATATAACAAAGATCCGAAGTTTTGTAGATTTGGAAAAGGCATATGACAAGGTGCTAAGAGAGAAGCTATTCGAAATGCTACAATTATATTGTATCAGAGGGGCATTATAACAAGCAATACTTAGTCTTTATTTGAGTTGTAAGTCAGCAGTTAGAATTGAAGGAAGTACAGGAAGATGATTTATTGTTAAATCTGGTGTGAGACAAGGATGTACATTATCCCCTCTGTTATTCATTATCTACATGGATCACATTATGAAGGAAAGTGGTATTAAACCTGCTATCAAAATTGGAAGCGTTAATCTTAGTACTTTGCTTTATGTGAACAATGTTATACTTCTAAATTAATCCGCTACAAGTCTGCAAGATTCCCTGATTAAATTGAATAACTGTTGTAATAGATATGGTATGAAGGTCAGCATTAAAAAGGCGAAGACAATGAAAATAGGCAGAAGCAGTGAAAATATCAACAGCATCATGAATGGAGAACCTATATTATTATTATTATTACGGGTATCTCCATGGAGTCAGTAGACTCATCGCGGGAGACCCAAACTAGCAAAACAATATCTGTCATATATCTTCTCGATTTCATTTACAGACGAAGAGCTCACAACTAAGTCAGGCAATGAATTCCACTCCTTCACTACCCTCCAGGCAAAAAACCTTCTTCTGACACCTTTGTTAACCACACTCTTTTTTAATTTCCAGAGATGATCTCTTGTTCTTCCATCACTATCACACAGCTGAAACATTTCCCCTACATCAATCCTATAAAAACCTTTCAGTAGTTTGAATGTTTCTATCATATCCCCTCTTCTTCGCCTATCAACCAATCTCTGCAATCCACAAGCTCTCAATCTATCAATGTAGGGAGCATTTTTTATATCACCCACCAACTTGGTCACTCTTCTGTGAACCCTCTCCACAGCCTCCTCATCTCCAAGGAATCCAGGTGACCAGACCTGAGCACAGTAATCCAAATGTGGAAGTATCAATGCTTTATAAAGGGGAATAATAACCTCTTTATCTCTGGATGTCAGTGTGTTACTCAACAACCAAGTAATCCTATGTGCAATCTTGGACACCTTAGCAATGTGTCTTCTGAACTTCATCTCCCTATCTACCAATACCCCTAAGTCCCTAGTCATCAATCTCTTGGAGTACCTTTCCATCGATGTAGTACACAGCTGGTAATCTTTCAATCCCAAAATGCATGACTTTACACTTTTCCACATTGAACTGACATCCATTATCTTTTGCCCATTTTACCAGCTTATTTAAATCATCCTGCAAACTTTCAACATCAGCTTGATTTTTTATTGCGCTACACAACTTTGCATCATCAGCAAACAACTGAATATCTCCCTTTAAGTCATTTCCTATATCATTTATATACAAATTAAACAACATTGGCCCAAGCACAGAGCCCTGAGGCACACCACTGGTCACCTGCCTCATTCTGGACTCGGCTCCTCCATACACCACCTTATGGTATCTCTCCCTGAGCCATTCTCCTATCCATGTCACCAATTTAATATCCATTCCCATCTGCTCCAATTTGCGTAACAGTGTTTTATGGGGTATCCTGTCAAAAGCCTTAGCAAAATCCAGACGTACCACTGTGTAGCCAGTTCCTTTGTCCAACTCAGATGTTATTCTATTATGAATAGTTAATAGATTATCATATCCTGATCCACCCATTCTTGAATTTTGTCTTGAACCAACTTTTCCAATACTTTTGCCACTACTCCTGAGATGGTGATTGGTCTGTAATTAAATACCGCAGTTTTAGAGCCACCCTTATGCAAAGGAACCACTTTGCCTAACTTCCACTCCCTAGGGACCATACCAGAGTTCAAACTTAAATTAAATATCCAAGTAAGAGGGGTTGACAATTCATTTGCACGTTCATGCAACACCCGAGCTGATATTCCATATAAGCCTACAGCAGTGTTTGCATTGAAATTTTGCAATATATTTAATACCTCTAATTCTTTAGCTTCAATTCTCACATTAGGTATTGCTACAGGTATAGAGATATCCTCACTTGGGTGATAGACTTTTGAAAAGTGATCACTCAGTAACTTGACTATTACATCTGATTTTGTCACCTCAGTACCATCAGCACCCACTAAAGTTATCCTTCCGAAGTCATTCTTCCTCTTACTTGCCACATAGCGGAAGAACTCTTTGGGATTACCCTTGATCTCTTTGGCTAAGGTCTTCTCATAATCTGATTTAGCTTTTCTTACTATGCTGGTAACCTTCCTATCTTGGCCTTGTACTGCTCATAGGTGTCCTGATTGCCTTTCTCCTTGTAAATTCTCCATAACATTTTCTTTCTTTGCAGATTAAGCTTGATACTACTGCTCATCCATCTAATGCCTGCCTTGTTTGAACTCCTGACCAAGGGGACACAATCTGATATTGCTTTCCTCAGATACCCGCTGATTTTATCCCAAGCACTGCTAACATCTTTCTCTTGCAATATGTTCTGCCATGGGATGGCTGCAAGCTCACTCCGAAGCTTGTTATAATTGCCTAACCTGTAGTTCCATATATACCCCTTCTTAACAGAAAATTCCACAGAATTTGCAACTTTCCAAGTCAATACCACACGATCGCTTTCACCAATTGGAGGTAACGAGGACACCTTACTTATGCATATAACCTCTGAACCAATAACCAGATCCAACACTCTCGCACCACGTTTCCCTTCAGTTATGTGCTGTTTCAAGTAATTATCTCGTAGAAGATGTATGAACTCCATTTCCTTTTTGCTACGTGATATTTCCTCCTTCCAATTGATATCACCATAATTAAAATCCCCCATAATAATCACTAAGCCTTCACTCATTGCACTAATTTGCTGATGCATGAATTCAATATCTCCCCCTGTACTTCCTGGTCTATAGCAGCATCCAACTGTATATTTGGTTGCATTGGTCACTATTTCGCACCAGACCGCCTCAAATGAACTCTCATTCAATTGTCTAACATCTTGATATACTACTTTCTTTGGCTGCAACACATCAGCTATCATCAACAGTACCCCTCCCCATGTTCTATCTTCTCTATCCCCCCCGAAAATACTGTACCCATCACATTCAATTCTAGTGACCACATCTTCTGCTGACAGCCAAGTTTCACTAATGCTTACAACTTTTGGTGAGATTTCACTGACTAATGCCAAAAATTCTTCTCTCTTATTTCCAATGCTTCTAGCATTGGTATACAAAAATTGCAGATTCCCTCTAGATCTTGTACCGGCTTTAGAACTGATATATAAGTCACTAACTTCCATAGTCCTATGCCGATTTTTATCTCCTCTCCTCTGCAATTTATTCTGCATATAAGGATCAATAAATATACAATCAGTGCTAAAGTTTCTCTCTCTCTTACACTCAACCTTTTCAATATTAGTTTCCCTACCCAATATCTTGTTCAGAAAACAATAACTTCTTCAATCGCTTATGTCCTTCCATGTTAAGATGCAGTCCATCTCTAGCATACAACTGCCTTTTTCCTTAAAACACACTCCAAACATCAACAAATTCCAGACCTCTTTTTTTTGCACATTCTTGCAATCATATCATTCATTATCATTGCTCGTCTACTTAACTCGTAATTGTCAAAATGAGGCAGCACACACACACTATCCTCCCATTGACACTTTTCCTCTTCATAATATCTAATAATGTTCTTAAATCTTTTCCTACCCGATTTATACTACCTCTCAGGTCATTCGTACCCACCATAACTATTCTTGTCTGCTTCATGCCCTCTCTTTATTGCTAAAGCCACTCTTTCTATTGTCCCATGAGCCAAGCACTCCTCATGCATACTACTCTCCATACCCTTATCATAGAATCACCGTATATCTTACCGCTCTTAACTTCATTCAAGTACACACTCATGGACTCATTCTATACGCTATTCAGCATGACTCTCCCAGCTTCATTACTCAACGCTCTATTACTTACCCCCACTCTTACTACATCTCGTTTCTTCTAGGCCACTTGTGGTTTTATTTTGTTGACTCCCAATCACTCCCATACTATTTATTACTGCATCATTCACCAAAGACTCACCCATATGTAATCCTGTTCTAGTTACTTCAGCTAAAGTAATCTCTATAGTCCTAATTTCTCTGTTTAACACATTAAACTCAGCTTTAGCTGCCAGTATCTCCATACCGAGCACTTCCATTTCCTCATGAAGATGATGAAGGTCATTTTTCATTTTCATAAACTCCCGCCGAAGTTCTTCTGCTATGGTCCCAATGTCAGCTTCCATTCCTAAACGCTCCAGCCTATCCCGACACTTCTCACATACATTGAAATTTTCGTTCTTCTCATTTAGCCTGACTGACCACAGATCCTTCACATTTTTTGGCGCATACGTGTAGCAGTTTCCACAACGCATCCATTGCGAAAAATCTAATGCTGAGCCAGCCTTTTGTGTAGAAGTAGAAGTCCTGCGCGCCGCTGACATACGTTTCTTGTTGGACACCATCTTTACACGTTGAAATAGTGAAACAAACAGCAGTGAAAACACAATATATAAACACAGTTCCAAACAATAACACCACTGAAGGACACTTGTATCTAACCGATGCACAACTGCAGCACAATTTGTGACAAAAAGCCACACTATATATAACTTTAAAAACACGTTTTCTAGACCAGCTAAACACGACCACCACATTTACCAAGGATATATAAAAAATATAGAACAAGTAAAACATTACAGATACTTAGGCAAGACTTTTAGTGAAGATGGTAAATTGAATATGGAAATAGACAACAGAATCAGCAAAGCTGGTATGGTAGGAAGTCAACTGAATAAATTCATATGGAATAAAAGAGAAATTAGTCGGAACACTAAATTAGCTGTATACAAGACAGTGTTCAAACCAGTTTTAACTTATGGATCTGAGAGCTGGGTCAGAAGTAAAACACTTGTTGACCAATGATTAGAGACCGCAGACATGAGAGTCCTGTGAAAGATTAGGGGCATGAAAAGATGGCATTAATGGAAATATCATATTAAAAACTAGGATATTAGGAAAGAACTTGACATTGTCAGCATCCAGGAATGCGTTAGCAAAGCTAATCTCAAGTTGTATGGTCACTTAAACAGAATGGGAGAGGAAAGATTAGCAAAACAAGTGTTCTTTGCTAGGTTGGTAGGAAAAAAGACCCAGAAGGTCACCAATATATATGTGGATTGATACAGTAAAAGTGCCTTAGAAGATAGAAATATAAAATCTGATAATGTTGTAGTCTTGACAGGTAACAGACTGATTTAGAGGAAAATTATAGATAGGAAGTTAATGGTGTAATTATTCATGTAGTACTATCATATCCTGTACACCTCTTGAGGTTACATATCAGGAATTTGATGATAATGATAAGAGAGAAATTAGTCAAAACACTACATTATGTGTACACAAGATAGTGTTCAAACCCATTTAAGTTATGGATCTGAGATCTGGGTTAGAAATAAAACACTTGACCAAAGACTCGAGTATGTAGATATGACAGTCCTGAGAAAGATTAGGGGCCTGAACAGATGGCATCAGTGGCAATATTATATTAAAATTGAGGATATTAGGAAAAAACTTGACAATGGTAGCATCCAGGAATGTCTTAGCAGAGCGAATCTTAGGTGATATGGTCACCTAAACAGAATGGGAGATGAAAGATTAGAAAAACAAATGTTCTCTGTGAAGTCTCTGGTTTTTCCCAGAGACCCAGGAAAAAGACCCAGAGGAATACCAAGATTTAGGTGGATTGATACAGTAAAAAATGCTTTAGAAGATAGAAATATAAGATCTGATAATGTTGGAGTCTTGACAGATAACAGCTTGGTTTGTAGGAAAATTGTAGATAGGAAGTTAGCAATGATGTAGTACTATCATATTCTGTATATCCCTTTAGGGTACATGGCAGGAATTTGATGATGATGATGATAATAATAACAACAACAGAATGCCACTTTCGAATCATTCCCCAGGATTAAAGAACTTATTCAATACCTCAAATTATCATTTTCTCCCTGGCCCACACTGGAGTGTATTAAATCCACTGCCCCTGCAGCTTAACATACATAAGTGAAACAGGATGCACAATTCCAGTTCATAAAAAATAACCTAGCAAATTTAATAATTATGTAAAATATCAATGATGCCCTTGTGTTTTAAAGACCTGGTCCATATTCCATCTTAGGTAAGAAAAAACCTTCATTACACCGTTCAGCTGAATGTGACTTAGCCAGTCTCATGCAGAGGTTGCAGGATTTTCATCTCACAAAACAGTTAAATCAGCCAGAAGATCATAACATAATTTACACGCATAGAATACAATGCAAGTAGGATTAACTGTAAGCAGGTAGTCTCTAAGAAGCCAAATTATTTGGCCATGACAGGCCATTGAGTCTAATAAATAGGAGATGGTTTGGGTATATCAGACCTTTCTGATCAAGCTGTGAAGACTCTTCACAGATTTCATTAGTGCACCTGTTCCTTACATCTTACCAAAGTATAAGACCCTGTCTGTTGTATAAGACCCTGATCAGACCACACTTAGACTGTTGTTCTCAGATTTGGTCCCCAGGATTTGAAGGAGATAAATTAACTGTGGAAAGGGTACAGAGGCAGATAACAAAGACAGTTTCAGGACTGTACAATGTTAGTTATGAGGATCGGTTGAGGGAATGTGGACTGCAGAGTTTGGTGGAGAGAAGGAGAGGTGATATGATTGAGACTTTTAAACTGTTGAGAGGTGGTTACAGGGTTGACACTGAGAAGTTCTTTCGCTTGGTTATACAGCTGGAAGGAGTGATGACAAGGAGCCATCCCTGGAAGTTACGAAAGGAAACTGTGAGCAAGAGGGTGGTTGAACCGTGGAATGCATTGCCTGATAGAGTGGTGAGAGCGAGAACGGTCAATGAGTTTAAGGAGTGATATGATAGACTTTGTGTTTCCTAGGAGGGACCTCCCATGATGAGTCTGGATAGACTTGTGTTTCCTAGGAAGGACCTCCTGCACTGAGTCTTTTGACTCCTCGGAGACCTAAATGATGATAATAATAATAATAATTCTTTTAAAGAGGCCTGTGAAATTCTATTCAACCAATTTAATCTGAATAGTAATTATGTCCAAATATCTCAAGAATATGTATGGCATACATTCATTTCACTTAACTTCTTTTCCGAACAGGTCACAAATAGGACTGTAAGTCACTAGCAATCTCCATGCTCTGGGATTCCTCCAGATAGTAATTTCACAACCTGAGCCCTTTATTTCAAATGCTAGTTGGACAATCGCTAATACATCTGGTATTAATTAGAAGATAATATTGGCAAATTCGATATTTAGCAGAAAAGGACTCTAGTTTTTTTTTTTATTTTTTATATAATAGATTTCAAGCTTGTAGGGTTAATAGTTGACCAAATTAGTGATACCTTCGATTGCTTTTGGATTGTAATATAGCTTGTCTCTTTGGATGTGTGTGCATGTTGTGTATTTGCTTATTGGATGAAATGCCAAATAACTATCTTAGTTCATATCAAAAATGACAAGGTTAATTGAATCGCCAGGTGGCCTCCAAGGATAATTGCTGGTAGAACTGCTCAAGCCAACCTAAATGTTATTTTCTATAATATTAGCAAAAAATTGTATACATTTCAGTGTAATTAATTAATTTATTTATTCACGATAATTGAGACTGAAACCTAGTCATTTCAAGGTTGTTATTAGGCTAGTTCATGATTCTATGCATAATGTGACAAAATGCACTCAGGGAAAATCAAATAAGGTGAGTGGTGTAGATTTTTCAAAATAATTTGTTGTTGAGAGTGTGGTACTTACAGGTGGGGAATGTGGAAGATATGTTTGTCAAGAGAGTAAACACGAAAAATGAGAGGATATGGATCTTCAGAAAGAGTGATGTTTTATGGGCCGTATGACAGTGATGAGATGGCAAGGTGTTAAATAATAGTCAGGAATGAGGAGTGAATATTAGACAGTACACAAAAAAACAGTGAGGAGTATAAAATTTAGAATTGGCCAGATGAGGTAGTAAAAGGATATGATTGTGAATATGGAAGATGCTGAAAGAGCGAAGAGTAATTGTGCAACCAGAAGAGGAATGACTAGCAGCAAAATGAGACAAGATATATGGTGCATAGGAATATAAGAGTGTAAAAGAATAAAATGAAGAGCAGTGGAGAAAAAGATGTGGTAAATTACTCAAGAGTAGGTAGTGTATGGAGATTCCATTATTAAAGGAATGGTGGATGAGAGGGTGTACAAGAACTTTTCCATATGGGAGGATTAATGTGTTGATCGATGCTTTAGATTTGAGAAGTGGCAAGGAAATAGAAGTTGTTGCAGGAACAAATGATTTAGTTGGGCATAAGGAGAATGTGAGGATGGATGTCAAGAGATTATCAAGGAGAGCAAAAGAAAACAGTGTGGTAGGAAGGCAAGTTGAAGTGTTGTCCAGGTATGACAGTGATGAGATGGCAAGCAAAAAATCATGATTGGTATGCTAGCAGAGTATGTGAGTAAAAAGGGGTACAGTTTGTTGATGTGTGGAATTCATTCAAGGCAAATGAAATGTATAAAAGAGATGGACTGCATTTAAATGGATTTTGTATGAATCAACTAGAGAAACTGTTGCTAGAATGAATTTTAATAGGCGATTGTGAATGGATCCAAGGAAGTCAGAGGTGATGTAAACAAGCAGAAGGGTGGAAAAGGTGATACCGAAGTGTTTGGCATTAGAGAGATGACTGGTGAGAGAGGAAAATGCAAGATGGGCAAAAAATTGGGAGGAGGTGCAGAGGCAGTATAAGGAGAGTGGATTCTGAATGGATGAATATATGTATGGGTATAGGTAGGAATGGGATGGCCTAGAATGCATAGTTGAGTATGGGAAGGTATATGGAGTGAAGGATTATGAAAGTGAGCAGACTGGAGCATGTGTGGAGAGGTCAGAGATGAGGGTGGCATAGGTAGGACTGGTTACAAACCAAGAAATCAATTGCTGTGTCTGTTTATGAATACCAGGAGTATCAGAAATAACATAGGCGAAATTCAGTCTTTAAGATGAAATTGTTGCATTGAATTGAGTTTATTTGTCTGAAAATAGTTGGAATAAGTGAAACATGGTTGGATGAGAATGATATTCTCACAGGAATAGAAATGGAAGAGTATAATGGTTTTCATCAGGACAGGAAGGGTGAGAAGGTGCTGCTGATAATTGCAGGGGAAATATGTCCACACAAGATCAGATACAAGGCCAAAATAGTGGCAGTGACTTTAAAGTAGTATTATGGCATGAAGTGGATGTTAACAGGATGAGATGTTTAATTCATGCTGTTATTATGCTGGGAAATGGCAAGACAAAGAAATGCATTGAAAAATTGACTTAGTAAGAGAAGGATGATCATTATGGGTGATTTTAATTATGGGAATCAGGGCCATCACCAGATTAGATCGCCCCCCTGAGGCAAACAATTAAATATCGCCCCTGATGATTTATAAGACAAAAATATAAGAAAATCTCCAATTGCTATTTTGTTTTTATTACAAGAGAAACATTAATGCAAAACGATTACATAATAATATTAATTAAATGTTTGTGCTACAGGGATATCGCACAATAAAACTGTTTATAAGCTCTTCTAAATTTAAATCATAAGCTATGTCCACATCTATCAATATAGTTGCTAGACCAAGCAATCTTTCTTGGGTCATTGCTGTTCGCAAATAATTTTTAATCAGTTTAAGCTTGGAAAAACTTCTTTCCGCACTTGCTACGCTAACAGGAATTGTTAACAATATCCTTAGGGTGATGGTTACGTTGGGATAAATTTCTACAAGATTTTGGTTATATATATATATATGATAAAATTTGGTGACGACCACTTTTCTCTTGTATTATTTTTGAGAGAATTTTTAATTCTTCAAATAAATCTATTGCATCTACATCAGATGTAAAATATCTTGTTCTATTATGGCACCTACTGCCATATGGCTGAATGAGCACCTTTAAGTGCGCTGTGAGGCAGGCTGCCTCTATGCTACACCCTGTCGATGGTATTGATGGGAATATTAATTTCAATGAAGTTAATAGCATCACAGGATAAGGAGAATGGATTTCTTGAGAGATAACTATCTTAGGCAATATATAACATAGTACAGATGGGACTTGAGAATCTTAGATCTCATAATTTAATCGGAAGATATGATTTTAAACTGAGTATCTAATATGCCTCAGTTGGCAAAATTGATCACTTGAGTGTAACTAGTCATTTGAGAATATGATAAGAGGATATATGTGGAAATACAAGACCAGTAATCATGATAAATTTGGAAGACAACTGGGAGATTTAATATTGCAATAGATCTCAGGTGGAAATAAGACAGATGGTGCTAAGGCACTGATCAAGAGATATTTTACAATAGCAATGTCTAAGTGTATTCCAAAGATCTTCTTCTTCTGCAGCTTCTCCCACTTAAGTGGGGTCACTGTTGATGATGAGTCTCCTCCACATCCTCTTGTCTTGGGCTGTCACCACATCCAAGTTCTTCATCCTCAAGTCCTCTTCTACCAGCTCCCTCCATCCTTTGGCCTCCCACGCTTCCTCCTTCCTTGCACATCCATCTGCATGACCCTTCTTCCCACATATTCGTCCTCTCTCTTCATCACATCACCAAACCATCTCAACCTTGCCTCCTGTATCTTCGCTCCTAAGTTCGTAACTTTCACTGTTTTCCTCACATAGTTATTTCTCAGACGATCCTTTCTGGTCACACCGCACATCCACCTAAGCATTCTCATCTCTGCTACTTCCATCCTGCTGATGTTATTTTTCCTCAGGGCCACAGTTTCTATATCATATTCCAATATTGTATTCCAAATTTCTATAGTGTATTCCAAAGATGAAAATACTAAATAAGTTAGGAATAAATTCTTTGAATGAAGAAATTAAGCTTCTCCTATCTGGAAAAAGGCTTTATGTTGGTAGTACAAGATGGAGATTTAATTGAGAAAATAAATGTCTAGAGATAATCATTACTATCTAAATTTATGTAGCTAATAAATTACTATGGCAATACTTTGCCTTGGTTAACAAGGCATCTTCATGGGAACAAAGAATATAACTAAGTTTGTGCATGTCAGTGTGTGTGTACCTTGCACCATCTATGGGTGTGGTGATGGAAACTCACTGAAGTTCTCTAAATAAGTCTCCCATTTTAGGTAAACTAATGACAAAATGACTGGATGTGATGGAATATCACCTGAGTTAATAAAAGAGATTGGGGGAAAAAGGAACAGATTTTTTAATAGAAATAATACAGAATATATATGATACAGGCATACAACCAGAAGCCTTCATAAAATCTATTTGCATTCCGATACCAAAAAAAGAATAATGCAGCAGAACATCAAGATTTTAGAACAATTAGTATCATATCCCAAAACTATAAAAAAACCAAAAAAAAAAAAAAAAACTAGTGTTTTCTAGCATTAAATGCCATATAAATGAACAACAAAAAGGATTCATGCCAAGAAAAACTACAATTAATGCCGTTTATGAATCAAAAACTATTATTGAAAGATCAATAGAAATAAATAACACATATCTTTGCTTTATAAACTTTCAAAAAGCATTTGACACATTAAACAATGAAAAGTTATTAATATCAAATTGATATAAATTGACCTGAGAATAATAATAGAATTATACTGGAATCAGAAGACACAAATTATAAACAACATTAATAATGAAACCATAGATATCAAACGAGGTGTGAGAAAAGAGTGTAAACTTTTCCCCGATACTTTTCAATATATACAGTGAAATGATAATGAAAGAATATGAAGAAATTGAAATGGGAATAAAAATAAATGGCATTAGAATTAACAATATTATATTTTCTGATGATTTGGTGTTCATAGCGAAATCAAAAATAGTTACAGAATTATTATTATTATTATTATCAGGCTTCCATGGTGTCAAGAGACTTATCGTGGGAGGGCTTTCCTAGGAAACACAAAGTCTATCATACCACTCCTTGAACTTATTGACCATTCTTGCTTTCACCACTGTATCAGGCAATGCATTCCACAGTTCAACCACCCTCCACACAAAGAAACCACTCGACGCACTCTTGCTTACAGCTTCATTTCATAACTTCCAGGGATGGCCCATTGTCATCGCTCCTTCCTGCTGATCCGCCAAGTGAAAGAACTCCCCAATGTCAAGCCTGTAACTTCCTCTCAATAGTTCAAAAGTCTCGATCATATTACCTCTCCTTCTTCTATCCACCAAACTCTGCAGTCCACATTCCTTCAGCCAATCCTTATAACTAACAGAATATAATATGATACAGTCTGGAAACCATCTTTGTTATCTGCCTCTGTACCATATCCACAGTTAGTTTATCCCCTTCAAATCCTGGTGACGAAATTTGAGAACAATAGTCTAAGTGTGGTCTGATCAGAGTCTTATACAACAGAATGATAACTCTTTTATCTCTGCAGGTCAGCGTCCTTCTCAGTATTGCAGCAATCCTCTGGGTTACCTTCACCACCTTTACAATATGCTCCCTGAATTTCAGTTTTTCATTAATCATCATCCCCAGATCTCTTGTCTCCCCTACTTCCTCCAGTATAACTCCTCCAATCAAATATGCATCCTCACATCAATGGATCCGAAACTTCAAGACTTTACATTTTGCTGCATTGAACCGATACCCCCCATTCATTTGCCTATCTGTCTAGTTTATTCAAATCCTCTTGCAGGGTTGCCATATCTGCAGACCATTATTAATAACCCTGCCCAGCTTCACATCATCTGCAAACAACTGAATATCCCCTTGCAATCCATTGACAATGCCATTGATATGAAGGTTAAACAATACAGGTCCCAGTACTGAGCCCTGTGGAACCCCACTTGTAACCCTCTCTCTCCTTGAAACTGCCCCACCATACACAACTCTCTGATACCTATCAGACAGCCAATCCTAAATCCAGTTGACTAACTCGATATCTAAACCCAGGTGCTGCAACTTGAATAACAGTGTATCATGTGGCACCCTGCCAAATGCCTTTGCAAAATTCAAAAAAATGGCAGTATATGCCTTTCCCTCATCAACTGCTCTTTTTACGTTATAATAAAAGGCAATCATATTACTAAAGCAAGAGTGCCCCCTTAGCCAATCCATGTTGATTCTCACAGATAACATTACCTCATCTGCCCAATACTGTATATAGTTCCTCACTAATTTCTCCAAGAGCTTAACAACTATTGATGACACACAAACTGGCCTATAATTAGACACTTCCAGTCTGCTACCACCCTTAAGCAATAGCACTATCTTAACTTCCTTCCGTTCCCTGGGTACCTTTCCCATTGCCAGAACTTTTATTGAACAGCCAGGTCAATGGAGTTGTCAGTTCTTTAGCACATTCTCTCAAAACCCATTGCAAAATCTCATGCAGCCCCATTGCTTTATTGACATACAGAGTACTTTATATTTGATACTCACTCTCTTCTTGCACCTCTAAACCTCGAACCTACCCCGTCCTAGTATTAAAACCTACTTTTCCAGGATGAAATACTTCTATAAAGTGTTCATTGAACATCTCCACTATGTCCTCTGCATCAGTCACTATATTCACATTTTTTATCCCACAATGTCATTCTTCCACAATCATTTCTCCTCCTACTGGCCACACAGCTAAAAAATTCCCTAGGATTTTCTTTGGATCTCAATGCCAATCTCTTTTCATATTCCAATTTTACCTTCCTCACAATACTAGTCACACACTCCTGGCCTGAGTCTTATATTCTTCATGCATCTACTCTCCACCCCTCTCCTTATATCTTTTCCATAATCTCTTTTTCACCTGCAGTTCCTGTTTGATATTGTTTGTCATCCACTTTACACCAAATTGTGTTCTCTTCTTCACCCGTGGAATACAGCTAACTATTTCTGCTAAAAAAAATTCCTTCACAATTTCCCAAGCACTAATGATATCCTGTCCTTCCAATTCCTTCCTCCATGAAACTTCCACAAGTTGACGTCTAAGACTATTATAATCACCTGCCTTATAATTCCACATACATTCCCTTTTCTTTGATATTCCTGCATGTCTATTCATCTTCCAAGTCAAAACTACATGGTCACTCTCTCTCCAACTGGGGAGGAGAGATGTCATATCAGTTATTATCAGCTCTTCTGATGCCATGACCAAATCCAAATCTCTTGAACTCCTTCCCTCTATTACATGTTTCCTATAGCATTTGTCCCTCAAGAATTCTAGAAATTTTGTTCCCTTATCACTATATGCATTCCTCTTCCCAGCTTATACTGCTGTAGTTAAAATCTGCCATAACAATCATTCTTCTTGTACTTGCCAAGCTCAAATGTCTAAACATCTGCTCCCCACCCTCTGTGCTCCTTGGCTTGTGGCAACACCACAATAAATATCCTGTCTTGCCCACCTCACACCATATGCTTTCAAAATCAGTAGTGTCACTGCCTTCCAAAGTCTCCACTCTTCGAGGACATAGGTCCTCACTTATCATAAGCAGTACTCTAATAAATTTAGTTTAATCCTTTATCCAAGTGTAAGCAAAGTTTCCACCTGAAGTATCTTCAGGACTGAGGCAACTCGTGGTAATGGTGGATCAATCTCTCATCAAGTATCTTCCATAATGCAATGCACATCTCCTTGCGGACATGTATAATGCTATGCATTAAGGGAAGGGCCACTACCCAGACCAGTTTCGACTTTTATTGAGGTTTCGTCAGTGGGAGCCAGACCCAGAGGTAGTAATACCAAGGTGGAAACAATGAAAAGGCTTCTCCATTGAGAAGACTTCAAGTCTTCATTGAGAAGACTTCAAGTCTTCATTGAGAAGACTATCATTTTCTAGAATTATCATATGTACTTAAACTTGAATTTTGGGGAACCCTGTCAATGTTTTAAATATCAGGAATTACTCCATGCTACAGAATGCAGACAAAAAAAAACAAAAACAAAAAAATCTATTTTTGTGATACTATTTTGATTCCTCGAAATGAAGTGGGTCTGTTACCACAGGCCTGCCTATATAAAGCTGCTTGGAAGAGTTAAGCCTGTTTGCTAAACAATCATTTCTTGTTTACAATTCAAAATATTTTTTGAATTGTAAACTTTGTGCAATAGAGTTATAGAGGTGTGTATTAAATTTCAGTTTTGCATTCATATTACTAAATTAATAAAATTAATTATTGATTATTTTCATATATTTTTGTAACATTACCCCATTAATCAAGGTATCAGATAATTCAGTTAGATAGAAGAAGAAAAGAAAAGCTATTTCTTTAGAAACTAAGAACCAAATTTTAGATCGTTTAGCTGCTGTGAGAACGATTAAGAAAAATGAAGAGGCCATTAGAAAATCTGTTCTTTATGGAATGGAATTCAGTGCCAAGTCGTCATCGTATACGAGCGACATTATAAAAGTGAAGATGGAAAAGGCCCTAGTGATGTGGATAGAAAATTGCTCACAAAAAAGGAATACCTTTAGATGGAAATGTCAAACAGAAAGCATTACGGTTGTACAAACAGATTCAGGAAAAGGAGGCAACAACATCAAACAACAGTTGTGATTTTTCTGCAAGCACAGGTTGGCTTACAAAATTTCTCAGAAGATACACGCTTCATAATGATATAAAAATGAAAAGAGAAGAAGTCGCATCTGCAGATCAGCTGGCAGCTAGGAAATTTCTTTCAAAACTGTCCAGAATTATTGAAAATGGTGCTATGCTCCTGATGAAGTTTGGAACGCAGATGAGGCCAGCGTTTTTTTTGGAAAAAAAAAGCCAAGTAGAACTTATATGACAGGACACCAGGTGGCATCAGTAAATAAGCTACTATAAGATTGTGCTCCCTAATTTATCGTTACTGCAAGTGTTTTTCTATTGAAATTAACCATGAAACGGAAACATAACAGCGGGTGCCGAGCAGCAGAATACTTCAGTACAACCTGTAAGTACTTTTAGAGTATTAAAACAGCTATCCTTCCAATTGAAAATCAGCCACGTGTAAGCACTCACATGCCTACCATACACAGCAAAGATGGCAGGCACTAAAAGCCAATGGCGAACGAGCACCACGTGTCTTGCTGGCACAGTGCTGTCGACCACCACAGACAATCCTATTACGTGCCACAGCTGTGGTGGTGTCACAGACAAAGAAAAAAGTTCATGTCCTGTTGCCACTGGCTGCACGCTTCCTGCGCGAAAATTGATGAAGCTGCACATAAGCTACTTATCGAACTTAACCAGCCGTTCTTCTGTTCGCTGTACCTTCCTTCGGTAAAACAACTTTTGCACATAGACAAACGTGTCGAAAATCTCGAACAGCACATCAATGCTTTAAATGAAACTTATAGCGACAAATACGTGCAGTCGAAGCTAAGCTAGATAAAATCGAAAACTAGTGCAACGCAAGCTCCACTCCACCAGTGAAAGAACTTCGCAATCTAATCGCATCATCGGTAAACGACTTGATGGAGGCTGAACACAAAAAACTCAACGCCATCATTCTGAACTTCCTGATGGAAAATCACTACAAGAGGACATTAAGAAATTAGCTGAAGAATGCAACATCGATCCTAAGAATATCGTCAGGTGTCATCGTTTTAGGCCTATAAATAAAAGGAAGGACGGAACGAACTTTCCGCGCCTAGTAAAAGTGACTTGCGACACGGCGACAAGCACATCAAAAATAATAACAGCGATCAACAACACGTTCAAAGACTCCTGCCCCCCAATCGCTCTTATGTGCACAACCAGACTTATCATTTGCACAAAGAGAATGAAGACGCCAGCTTCGAAGACAACTCGAAGAATAACGTCAAAATGGTGACAACAGTTGGACCATCAACTACAGACATGATAAACTGGTGAAAAAACCAAGTGATTCCACTAGCAGCCACCATGGAGACCAGCAGGCATGCACCACATAGGAAATGTGCAAGCCCCATGCAGTCCAACAAACATCCCACTAAACCCTACACATCCACTTCACCAACATCTGTGGCCTAAACTCCAACCTGAATAGTGTCCACTACAACCTATAGTCTACCAAACCCCACCTACTCTTCCTGGCTGAAACCCAAATCTCACCTTCTCCCAGCATTACTTATCTCAACCTCCCAAACTACTCACTCTTCAACAACTTTCGCCCCAAGGGTGGTGTCTGTGCATACATCTGCTCAGACATACCTTGCCAGAGAGCACCCAACCTAGAATCACCCAACTTTGACCTTCTTTGGATGTAAATATCCCTTCCGCACTCAGTTCAATTCATCTGCTGACTCTATCGCTCCCCCAATGCAACCAACCACCCTGAGCTCTTTAATTTCCTCTCCCTAAAAGTCGACTTTCTCCAATCCCACTTTCCCAACAGCAAAATCATCCTTCTATGAGATTTTAACATCCACAACACTAGATGGCTTTCCTCCTCCAGTTGTACAGATCTTGCAGGCAGAGATGCAGAAACATTTGCCATCACCAACGACCTTACACAACTTGTCCAGCTGCCAACCAGAATACCAGACAACCCAAACCACTCCCCAAACACCCTGGATCTCTTCCTCACCAATGACCCCTCCAAATACACAGTGAAAGTAGTGAGCCCCTGGCTAATTCTGACCATAACCTAGTGCTCATCTCCTCCCCCATGCAACAACGTTTACACAGACACTCCCATACAAGAGTAGTTTGGCACTATAACAGTGCCAAGTGTGACAGCCTCTGCAACTTCTATGCCGCATTCCCATGGTTGGACTATTGCTTCTGATCTTCCAACCCAAACATATGCACCGAGCTTATTACCAAAGTAATCCTCACTGGCATTAATATGTACATTCCACACAACACTCTGAACTGCCATTCCCTAACGAAACTCTGGTTCTCCAAAAGATGTGCCAAGGCTGTAGAGATGAAACACCAGACATACCACAAAGGGCTGAAATCATGAACCTCATCCTCCTTCAAAGCTTACACCGAAGCCCGTAATAGATGCAAAAAAACAATCAGCGCTTCCAAAACAGAGTGCGAAAGAGCAAAAAGCAGGAAACTAGCAGCCTATCCATACGGCAGCCGAGCCTTTTGGTCTCTTGCCAAAGCAATTGGCCGTAACTTCTGCCCAACACTATTCCCAACCCTATCACACCCTGATGGCTCTACTGCCTCATCACCCACAGAAAAAGCCAATCTTCTTGCCTCATACTTTGCTTCAAATGCATGCATAACTGATGATTGCAAATGTCCCTCAACCATTCCAGACACCCAACATACAATGCCCCTATATCCTTTTGCCAGGATGAAATCAGAAAAATACTGTCCCAATTTGACACAAAAAATTCTGCTGGCCCCAATGGCATTTCCCAATTGTTCTGAAAAATTGTGCTCCAGAACTGATCCCTATCCTATGTCACCTGTATATACTATCCTACTCCACTGGAATCTATCCCACAAACTGGAAATTGGCCTATATTCAGCCCATTCCCAAGAAGGGTGACAAGTCACTGCCATCCAATTACTGCCCTATCTCCCTTACCTCAGTCCTGTCAAAGGTAATGGAAAAAATCATCATTTCCCACCTCCTACACTATCTTGAAGACACTCACCAAATAAATGACCGCCAGTATGGATTCCGCCACTGCCGATCAACAGGAGATCTACTCACATACGTCACCCATCTCTGGACAAATCCTATGGAGAGGTTTGGCGAATCTCAAGTGGATGCGCTAGATATCTCCAAAGCCTTTGACCAGGTCTGGCACAAAGGCCTACTAGGCAAACTACCATCATTTGGTCTGACCCAGGACTTCTATAGGTGGATCGCCAGTTTTCTCTCTGGACGCACACTGTGTGTGTGTGTGTGTGATGGTGGATGGCTCCCTATTCTCGCACCACTCAATTAATGCTGGGGTCCCACAAGGTTCTGTCCTCTCACCAACCCTGTTCCTGCAATACATCAGCGACCTGCTGCAATTGACCTCCAACCCAATACGCAGTTTTGCAGATGGCAGCACACTACACTCCTCGCTTGCATTTGATAAGCCTTACCCTACACAACTCACCTCATCCTACAGAACATCAACTTGGAATTTTGTTTTCTGCCACCTAATACAACATCCTTAATACAATCACTAGACCAGGGTGTGATCCAGTACCTTCGAAACTTACTACATAAGAAGAACATTCCAACACATTATGGATAAACTAGATAAGGAGAATTTACTGACAGTTATTGATGTGTGGAAGAAATCTGCTAAGCTGGCGTTATCAGAATTGAAACCATCAACTTTAAATGCATGCTGGAAAGCTACTTTTCCAGAATGTGTGAAAAAGAAAAACACCCGTACCTTTTTGTACAACTGAATATCCCAATATCATCAGGTTAGCACATGCGGTTGGCAGAGAATGATGTGATGATTTTTCTTCTGTAGATATTGAAGAATTGATGGTTGTTAGTGATGACGAAATAATAGAAGCTGTCCTTGAGAAGGACTTTTTTCTTTCTCAATGAAAAAGAAAAAAGTGATGATGATGAAAAGATTCCACTCGCTGCAGGATTAATTAAAGAAGGGCTTCAAATGGCTAGTAAATTGCAAAGTCATTTTCTTACACATGATCCTAATACTGAACGAGCTGAACAGTTTAAACGTGAACTGAAATCATGTATGATGCGATATGAAGAATTATACAAAGATCTAGTCAAAACAGGATCTCAAAGATTAATTACAGAGTTTGTGGGAAAAAAAAATCAATCTTCAGAATTATTGGAAATTAGTGCCAATTTAGTTCCTTTTACTGAAGAAAACGTTTCGCCATTGCAGTATGAACAGGACAGCCAAATTGTTTCAAGTGATGCAAGTGATTTAATTTCAGTCTCACACAAAAGAATGCAGCTTCTGTCAAAAAGTGATGGTGAATAAAATTTAACTAATAACAATATGAGCAAGTGTATTTGGGCCTTTTTGAATTTCTGATTTATTAGTGACACACTATTTTCTTTAAGAAAGATACATATGTATATACTTTAAATAAGCATTTAAAATAAAAAATATTCCATAAAAATTAAATAGTTTTATTCAATGATTTTCATATGTTTTGTTTGAAGATAACTTATTGTTCATATCGGGTTTTCACATCTGGAAACATTCTTCTATTTTTCGTATGTACTCTTTTTTGCACTGTTTTTTCTGGAACCAATCTGTCATATAAATGGAGAATTGGATGCATATGGTAATAAGCAAAAAAATGGCAACAAAACACAATTTAAGAGTATCAATATAATTTGTTCAAAATGTAAAGGCTTATAATTATTTAGGAGTGATGATTACAGAAGATGAAACAACCGTTATGGAAATAAAATAAAGAATAACTAAGGCAAAAGAAGCATTCTGGAATCATAAATTACTAATGACCTCCGGAATAAATAAACAGATTAAAATAAGAATAATAAAATCCTATGTATGGTCCACACTGAATTATGGATGTGAGACCTTGGAAAATACAAAATCCATAATCAAGAAATTGCAGACATTTGAGATGTGGTGCTGTAGGAGAGCACTGAAGATTTCTTGGAATGAGAAAAAAATGAATGAAGAGGTATTGAAGTCTGTTATTCCATGGGAACCAAAAGAACACTCATGGAAGACCTTATAAAGAGAAAGTGCAAGATGGCAAGACACATAAGAGGATCAGCAGAGAAAACATCTCTGGAAATATGGAGGGAAAATTAGAGGGAAGAAGATCCCATGGTAGACCAAGAACTTCTTGGGTTGATGATGTAAAGGAATGGATGGATAACAAGAGCTATTACGAGATCAAAAGCATGGTAGAGGATTGGACACTCTAGCATACCGTGATTGCTAACCTTCAAATTGCAGAAGCTACTTAAGAAGATGACAGCCAGATTTGTTCAGATTTGATGAATGCTTTAATGCCGTAGTAGATTTCTAGAAAAAATCTCTCCAATTTATACATCTTCCTGTATAAAAGGGAGGTTTTTTTCACCAATGGATCCAGCAATTCATATTATTATTATTATTATTATTATTACGGGTATCTCCATGGAGTCAGTAGACTCATCGTGGGAGACCCAAGCTAGCAAAACAATATCTGTCATATCTCTTCTTGAATTCATTTACAGATGAAGAGCTCACAACAAAGTCAGGCAATGAATTCCACTCATTCACCACCCTCCAGGCAAAAAACCTTGTTCTGACACCTTTGTTAACCACACTCTTCTTTAATTTCCAGAGATGACCTCTTGTTCTTCCATCACTATCACACAGCTGAAACATTTCCCCTGCATCAATCCTATAAAAACCTTTTAGTAATTTGAATGTTTCTATCATATCCCCTCTTCTTCGCCTATCAACCAATCTCTGCAATCCACAAGCTCTCAATCTATCAATGTAGGGAGCATTTTTTATATCACTCACCAACTTGGTCACTCTTCTCTGAACCCTCTCCACAGCCTCCTCATCTCCAAGGAATCCAGGTGACCAGACCTGAGCACAGTAATCCAAATGTGGAAGTATCAATGCTTTATAAAGGGGAATAATAACCTCTTTATCTCTGGATGTCAGTGTGTTCCTCAACAACCAAGTAATCCTATGTGCAATCTTGGACACCTTAGCAATGTGTCCTCTGAACTTCATCTCCTTATCTACCAATACCCCTAAGTCCCTAGCCTCATCAATCTCTTGGAGTACCTTTCCATCGATGTAGTACACAGCTGGTAATCTTTTAATCCCAAAATGCAAGACTTTACACTTTTCCACATTGAACTGACATCCATTTTCTTTTGCCCATTTTACCAGCTTATTTAAATCCTCCTGCAAACTTTCAACATCAGCTTGATTTTTTATTGCACTACACAACTTTGCATCATCAGCAAACAACTGAATATCTCCCTTTAAGCCGTTTCCTATATCATTTATATACAAATTAAACAACATTGGCCCAAGCACAGAGCTCTGAGGCACACCACTGGTCACCTGCCTCATTCTGGATTCGGCTCCTCCATACACCACCTTATGGTATCTCTCCCTGAGCCATTCCCATATTGATGGCATGGTCTGTTATTCCAGAGTGGCTATAGTGCAGGCAGGTTATGGACATAGTTTCTGTGTTCTTCCAGACAGATGTTGGCAATTCTTCCTGTTTGTCCAAAAAAAGGAAGGCTTGCAAGATCAAGGGATACTGTAGACCCCACGATAGTCTAGATTGAGAGGATCTTTCAGTAAGAAGATAATGGGTAGCTACTTTTTGATGTGGCCTGATGGTTTATTTATATGTCAAAACCTTTTAACTTGTGATTCTTTCTCAGGGGCCCTGGATGTAGGGAATGGCACTTCATTTTTTGTGTTCTAGATTTGAGGGAGGGAGTTGGGTTTACGTGATGGGCAGAGTGTTCTATTGATTTTGTAAAGAGTTGCCATTGGCTATAAATGCATTGTGGATTTAATTGATTTCTTTGGATAGACTTTTATGGTCTGATCAAATTGTTATAGCTTGATTTGCTAAGGTTTTGATAACACCACATTTCTGGGAGACCTGGTAATGTGTACATACTGAGATATATGTACCTTCCAGTGTGGGTAGGTTTTTCTGTAGACAGAAAAGGATAAGGATCCATTGGGTAGTCTGGTGACCAGATCATCAAGAAGGGCAAACAGCTATTGTTTTTCATTTCTGTGTTGGAATGGATCCTGGGTGTTGGCTATTGAAGTGTGCTAAAAACATTTCCAGTGTATCCCACCCATGTGGTCAAGTGAAGAACACATCATTTGTTCACATAGGATAGCTATATTGTGGGTTTGAGAGGTGCCGAGTTTAGGGCAGTGTTTTCAAAATGTTCCATGAAAAGATTAGTGAGTGAGGAAGAGAGAGATGGGGGAGGGGAGGGAAGCCCATAGCTGTGCCTTCAATCTGCTCTTGTAAGTTTTTCCATGTAAAATAGCTTGAGTTCATAGTAAAATTGAATAAGGTGGTTCTGTCAGTGGGATTGAGTGTCCAAATTAGTTCTGAGGTTTCTTTGAAGGACACATTCTTGAACAGGGAGACTATGTCAGAACTCACCATGATGTTAGTCTCTTTAAGGATCAAAGCTCACAAGCAATATTTGAAGTGCACAGAGTTTTTAACATGATAAAAACTGCAGGTTGTAATTAGAAAGAGCTCTTGGGAGTAAGCATTTGTCCACTTTTTGTGTAGAGGCAGTGTTGTCATTTGGCTGGTTTGTCTGAACTGGTTAAAATTTGTCAGGTTTGCCAAAAAATTGTAGTTAAATTCTTGCAAGCTTGGAAAATGTTTTATAGTATAAGTAAATTAAAATGATAATAAATGATTATAGGATGAGTTTTGACAGTAATGTAAAACAAAAAAAAAATTCATGTTGCATGAATTATTATTATTGTCATCATAATCATCAGATGTTGAAAGTGAAATGATGAATTATACAAAAATTGAACATTTTTGATTAATACATACTCATTTTGGCAAAAAATAAATATTTGTTAATTATTTTGAATGACACCAGTATGTTGGAGACCAGTTCTGTCCACTATAGGTCTCAAGGATGTGTTCTTCTTGTGTGTTTTTGGTAGTCTGTAAATCCAGGGAGGCCAGGATGTAACTTTAATAATTTTTGGAGTGCTTTTTTCTGTGTGTGTTTTTTGGTAAGGTCACCATTGATTAAGCAGTAAGTAGATTGGTCTCTGAATAAGGTACACATTTTGCAATCATACTCAGAGTGATTAGGTATCAATGATGTGCACTACTGCCTACAGACATCCAAATGTGATAAGTTATTCATAACTCAACCTCAGTTTGTGTCCTGTGCAATAACATCTCACCTCAGTTTTACTTGTATTTACCACTGTCTTTTGTAAGAAGGGTGATACTTATGCAGTTGTCACGTTTGATATCCCATGCCAAAAGTTATTGTACCTGGAATCCCCTTTGTATGATCTGCTTTGGCTTAAGATCTCCTTATCTCACTTTGTTTGACTTTCTTTGTTACCTTTATCATTTTCCTAATTCTGAAAAAAAACCTGTTTGACTATTTATCTCTGTATTCAGTTTAATCTTTAAAGGTACCTGTGTCATAGCTATAAACAACAAATTACACGATAACCACAGCAATTAACTTTAATGAAATGAAAGTACAGATATTATTACATATTATTATTATTACACCTCCAGGAAGTCCAAAGACTCATCAAGGAAGGGCAAGTACCAGTGGTGGCCAGTGAAATTTTAAGTAGGGGGTGCTGCCTGTACAAAATAAAAAAGAAATAATTTTTTTTTCCTAATCAGTAACCAATTTATTAATAAATAAATCTGTAGATTTATTTATTAATAAATTGGTTACTGATTAGGAAAAATATTTTTTTTTTATTTTGTATAGGCAGCACCCCCACTTAAAATTTCACCGGCCACCACTGGCACGTACTCTCCATCTCCACTATTCATTCCACCAACCACAACTACCTTCATCATCTAACCCAATGCCATCTACTGCTGACCACCACCACTAGTATTTTCACAGACAATCACAAACATCCATGCCCATGGTGGGATTCCAACCTGCAGCCTTTTGGCTGGAGAGCAGATAGGCTAATCACTCGGCCAACCAGGCCAGCATATTTCATGTTGAAAATAACAGTATATCACCGGTGCATAGAAACAAGGAAATCTAGGAAGCAGCAATCCTTAAAAAATGGGTGTCGCTTGCTAGAAATTAATACAGGGTGTCCCAAAATTCATGTGAGAAGTAATTTTGATAGAAAACACAGGTTTTTAATTAAAAATTGTAATTTCTTATTGATTCATAAAGTATACAGTATAGGGTTATGCATGGAATAGTATATCGGGTAAATGGCCTCCACGGCTTTGCTGGCACATATACACTCTTTTGTCGAAATTTTCCATGACCGTTTTGCATAAATGTGGCTGAATTTCGTTGACACAGCGCTCAATTTCCTCCTTCAAGGCATGGGTGGTCGTGGACTTGTTGGCATAAACCTTAGACTTCAAAAAACCCCGAAGAAAAAAGTCTAACGGCGTTAAGTAACATGATCTGGGCGGCCAATTCTGATCACCAAAACGGGAAATTACACAACCAGGAAATGACTCATGCAGTAATTGATTTGTTTCTCGGGCTGTATGGCATGTGGCACTATCTTGTTGAAACCACATGTTGTTCACATCCATATCTTGCAATTTAGGCACAAAAATCTCGATTATCATGTCACGATAGTGAGCACCATTAACTGTTATTGCCTTACCAGCCGCATTTTCGAAGAAGAATGGACCGATGATGCCTCCAGCCCAAAATCCGCACCAAACAGTGACACGTTGTGGATGCATTTGTTTCTCAACAATCACTCATGGATTTTCTGAACCCAAATGCGACAATTTTGTCGATTAACGAAGCCATCAAGATGAAAATGAGCCTCATCGTTGAAGATGATTTTGTTCAAAAAATAAGCATCCACTTGTTGTTCCATAATCCATTCAACAAACTCTCTTCGCTGTGTGTGGTCAGTAGGCTTCAGTTCTTGAGTCAATTGAACTTTGTAAGCATAAAAATGCAAATCTTTCATGAGAATACGCTGTAGAGAGCTTCTCAAAATGCTCAATTCAAGACCAAGGTGCCGAATTGATGTTCCTGGACTCTCAGCAACACTCACGAACTGCTTCGATGTTTTCTATTGAACGACTTGTTGAAGGACGGCCAGAGTGTATAAGATCACTAATTGATCCAGTTTCCTTGAATTTTTTAATTAATCTTTTCACAGTTGAAGTTAAATCACTATTCCAACCATATTTTGTACGAAAAAGTGCGAACTGTAGCTGCCAAACCTTTATTATTTTTAAAATATTGCTCAACAATGAAAATGCGTCGTTCTTTCGTGTAGTGCTCCATTTTTAATAACCCTGAACTGTCAGCTGTCACGCTGTCTTATTTTTCTCGTTGGCAACACTTTACCGCACAAATGGCGCTAAATTTAAATCTTACATGAATTTTGGGACACCCTTTATATCAGTGTTCAGTGTAATTATCCTAACAGTAAGATAATTCTTGATTTAAATGTTCACATTTTGGCCAGTTTCCCTTTTCCAACTCTACAAACCAACCTGGAAAAGAAGCTAAACTTTCTTCTCTTAGTAAATGATTTAACAGAAATTGTTCACCAACCTTCCAGAATTCCTGATAATCCTCCCAACATGCTGGAACTTTTCTTAATGTGCTCGCCCTCCAAACACACCAAAAGACATTGGCTTTTCTCTTGGCAGGTCTGACCATAATCTTGTTCATGTCTCTGTTTCTACAGATAATCCTTCTCATAGCAGTTATCAGCCATGTGTCCTGTGACAATACAATGGTGCCAACTGGGATGACTTTTGTGCCTCATTTCCATGGTCTGATTGATGCTTCCATTCTTCTAATCCTAGCACCTGCTCCGATCTAGTAACCGAAATTATTCTTGTTGGAATGAGTGCTTTTATTCTTCACTCCACTGAAAACACTTGACCTGTATGTACAGTGATCAACTCGCCCATTCTCCCACAGCAAGTACAATTTGCCAGCTGACAAGCAGCTGCAGACCGGACAAAACATAAAATTGTTTATTTTAAAAAAAATGACTTTCTAAACAAGTTTTTTTAACTTTAAGAAAACAGAATGTGCGTGTGTGTGTGTATCAAGGATGTATATTCACGGTGTGCTAGGTGTGAGGTGCACACCCACAATTTTTGTCAGAGGACTATGGGAGACATGAAGGGACCATTCTTTGTGGAGTGGAGGGAACTTTGCCCAGGAACTTTTCCAATTCCTGCACTGATGAGTGCAGGAATTGGAAGAGAATAGTGATGACAGTAACCTTGCCTGGTCTTTTGTTGAGGTGACTACACTACCATTGGGATGCGAGAGTGGTGAAAACCTGGGTGAGGCACCCAATGGCCTTTGGCAAAGGACCAAAAGGAGCAACTGCCATTTGGGCAGAAGGTGAGTTTGCAGCATTTAACCCTTTCAAAGTCTGACTTGGACTTGGTGATGATTCTTTTGCAACTGTTGCGAGCTGCAGAGAGGGCAGCTGGAGTTTTGGTCTTGAGCCAATTGTGGTAATCAGAGGTTTTTTCTTTTACAGCATTGGCACACTTTTTTAGAACCAAGGCTTGGATAGTTGCAGAGAATTTGGAGTGGAATAAGGGATGAAAACCTTGATTCTTATGAGGATGATTTCTGTTATTTGGTCTGAGCAGGTGTTTGGATCAGAAGTACTGAAGCGGTAGTCGGACCATGGGAAGGAGGAATAGAAGTCACAGTTGGTCCTCTCAGTTGGCACCCTTGTAGTGCTAAAGGACACATGACTGTGAACTGGTGGGTGAAGGTTGTTTTGTGGCAAAAGAGACTTTTATGAGGTTGTGGTCTGAGTTACCAGGAGGAGAACCGACAACTATAGTATACCTAGAAAGGGAGTTTGTTAGGAAGAGGTCAAGTGTGTTGGCAAATTGGAGGGGGTTCTGGTATTCTCATAGGAAGATTGATGATCTGAGATAGGTCATTGCTAGTGGGAAACACCTGAGCATCCCTGCCTGCTTGATTGGTGAAACTGGAGAAGGCGAGCCAATATAAGTTGTTGACATTGAAGTCCCCAAGAAGGATGACCTCTCTATTGGGATATTTCGACTGCAGAAAGGCGAGCTCTTTAGAGAGAGAAAGTTGAAGAGGTCAGAGTGGTTGATTGAGTTTGGAGAGCAATAGAGGAAGCATGTGAAAACGGCAGGTGATTTCGTAAATAAATATTTAGTCAAGGAAGATCAGAAAGTGGGATTCAAGGATTCGCAGTCTGTGTAATGTGTAGCTTGATTACTGTGGATGTTGCCAGTTAGGATTCTGAAAAGAATAGCAGTGTATGGTTTAGATGTCTGTAGGCAGTGGTGCACATCGTGTATCTTGCTGTTTAGGCCATGGATGTTGATGAAGTGGATGTGGAAACTTTTTTTTTATAAGAATTAGTGTTGGTGGGTTGTTTGGTTGGATATTGTTGTCTTTTATGATTTTTTTTGATGTTTTTATGGGTTTTTTGAACTATTTTGTGTGGAATAATTTTGGAGATCTGCAGTAGAAATGCATTTCTTTCGGTTGTGGTTCATTGTGAGGAAGAGATAAAAAAAAAGTGGAGCATGCACCAAGAGGTGACAGACTCGCAAACATACCACCCACAGAGAGGAGCCAGTCTCCTGTCTATACATGGCATCAACAGTTCCCCATTCAGCCACATTATTTGGTCTCCCTGCAGTCATGAACTAGCAAAATACGTGGTTTAAGGATTTGTCGCTAGTTGATAATGTGTGTTGATGGAGTGGTTGTTTTGTGATAGCCTTTGGATTCCATGGAAGTTTGTTTTCAGTAATAATAATAATAATATACTTAAACTTTTTTTTTTTGCTCTGGGCTTTTTTTTTTTAGCCAAAGTTTTAAAACCATAAAAAACTTTTTTTGGTTTTAAAACTTTTTATCAGTTGGAAGCACATTGTACCCTTCGATTGGAAAATGCCTGAGTTCAATTGTCATCATGACAAGTGGAATCTTTACATGGGCTTTTTCAGTCGAAGGTGTTTTTTCATCCTGCATACAAGCAAATTGACCATCAGAATACACACAGTTTACAGAAAAAAAAAAAAAATACTGTTGTCTGTGGTGAGGGGCAGTAGATGGCATTGATTGTAATTGTGTGTAGTGGGAAAATTAAGTAGTAGAGGAGACAGGATGAGTGTAGTTGAGTACCCTCCCACAATGGGTCCTTGGACTCCTTGGAGGTGCCACATAATAATAATAATAGTATAGTTGTGTTACTTATAAGATATTTATTTGAAAAGCTATTCCTGGGTGTTATAGGTCTTACAGTTTTCCTCCCATTTCTTGCTATCTGTTTTAAATTAAATTAAAATGATTTTTTTCATATTAAACAGTTTATTATTTATTAGTATTCATATCATTAATTAGCTATAATACATTTACAGTTGAGAGAATAGAAAAGAAATCTCCTTTGAATACAGGAATTTCTCACAGTACTGGTGTGCCAGCAGCTCTTTTAGATATCAGCTTGAATATTAAAAAGGTAACAGCTTTTAAACTTTTTTTTTATCAAGATTAATAATGCATATTAATAAGCAAATTATAAAGTTCTAGAATCATCACGTAGATGCAGCAAGAATGTAATTCTCACACCAGGATTATGAGAATGACTGGAGAGAGAGTTAGAAGTGAGTGCCAGAAATCCAGACCATATCCAGAATAAAAGAGTGATATGGTGGATGTTACTGACAATAGTCATAAAAATATGTCTGTTGAAAAGAGGGAGAGAGAGAGAGAGTGGTTAGAATTATGTAGGTGAAGAAAAGTGACCAAAATACACAGGGCCGTCCCTAGATTAGATCACACCCTGAGGCAAACAATTGAATATGCCCCTGATGGATTATAAGACATAAATATAAGAAAATCTCTGATTGCTATTTTATTTTTTTTATTATTATTATTTCGGGCAACTCCAGGGAGTCCTTAGACTCATCGAGGTTTTGATTACAAGAGAAACATTTTGCTCTACAGGGATATCGCACAATAAAACTATTTATAAGCTCTTCTAAATTTAAATCATACACTATGTCCACCTCTATCGATATAGTTGCTAGACGAACCAATCTTTCTTGGGTCATTGCTGTTTGCAAATAATTTTTAATCAGTTTAAGCTTGGAAAAACTTCTTTCCGCACTTGCTACGCTAACAGCAATTGTTAGCGTAGCGATGTCGCCTATCGCAATATGGCTGAACAGCCCCTTATTAAGCCACACCGTGAGTCAGGCTGCCTCTATGCTACACCCTGCAGTACTGAAAATACAAATGATGATATGAAAGGTGATGCAGAAATTACTAGAATGATAAGGTAGCCATTTTAACGGATAGTGCACTGACATTAAAAGCATCAGTCTCAGTGATGTAATTTGAGAAATGTCTGATGAGCGGACAGAGAAAAAAGCATATCTCAAGAGAGGGGGGGGGGAGTGGATGAGTTAGGAGAAAATATTGCATTGGGACTTAATGATAAGATGTGTATTTATTAAGCGTGCTACAGGGTGTACTTACCATGGAGCTTAATTGATTGCAAAGATGAACTAGAATAAAACAAGTGGTATACTGCTAAATAATAACTATCAGATGTCAAACTAAAGCAACAGTGATCAGTTAAAGGAAGTAACTATAGTATTAAACACTACAGAAGGTTCAATGAAGAAAAGGATTCGTAATGTTATTAGAGAGGACAAGTAGCAAAAAAAAAAAAATATGCTTAACTATTTTTAGGACTGACAGAAGAGATATGAGAGGAGGGGGAGTATTTTAAATCCAGTTAAGATAGAATAAAATGATGATAGTAACCATGTCCCATGTAGCAGTGATTTTGAGACTATCTGGTGTGAAGTGGAGACTAACAGAATTTAATATATGGTGGGGTGTTGGTACAGACTTGGTGGCTCAGTTGCAGGGACAAATAAATGCATCACCAGTTTAGCCTTATGGGTATTAAATGAATGATCATTATGGGTGACTTCAGTTATCCAAACATTGATTGGGTAAATGAGAAATTTCATGATAAGAATGAAGAGGAATTTATTGAATTGTTGTAAGACAAATTTCTCAATCAGTGTGTGAAAGTAGGAACTCGAAGTCAAAGATCATTGGATTTGTTCATAGCATCAGAAAGGGTCTCTGTTAAGGATATGACTATTTTACCACCAGTTATCATGCTGTACTCCCTTGGGAAGTAGCTGATTATATTGATTTTTCCATTAGAAAAGGTTACATGCTGAACTACAAAGCTGGAAATTATGATCAACTTAGGAGAATACTATCTTTGGTCCAATGCTATCAGTTACTGAATGGGAAAAATGTCAGTACTGCATGAGAATCTTTGAAAAAAACTGCTTAAATGAGGCGGTATCTGAATGTATCCTTAGTGTTTGAAGAATTAATTGGATGTGCAACCTTATTAAGCAAGAGATCCGTGACTATTAAATTATTTAAGGAATTTACAACGTATACCGGAATATTAATTAAAAGAAACTTTAATAAATACCTCCTATAGTTCGGAAATGTCACATTGCCATCTTCATGGGAACATACAATTATGATACATGCACGCAGGCACTACAAAAAGCAAATGAGACCTTTTTTAGTGCCTGCGTGCATGTGTCATAGTTGTATGTTCTCATGAAGATGGTACTGTGACATTTCCCAAATACAGGAGGTATTTATTAAAGTTTCTTTTAATTAATATTCCAGTATACATTGTAAATTCCTTAAATAATTTAATAGCCATGTGTTACCATCATATAAGCCTATCTACAAGAGTTAAAAGGAAGAGATCCATAAGAAGATGTGGAAAGAATATTGTGAGAATAAGAGTGAGAGAGGTTATGAAATATATAAGGCTCAGGCTAGAAAAGTAACGACTATTGTACAGAAAGCTAAATTGGAGTATGAAAAGAAATTGCCTATGCAAGCTAAAGGCAATCCAAAAGAATTTTATTGTTATGCCACAAGCAAAAGAAAGAAAATGTGGAAGAACAACTTTACCAAATGCAGATGTTACTATGGTGTCAGAAAGTAATGAGTGCTCACTTTGCTAAGATATATCAACCAGGTGTATGTAACATCATGCACAGTGCTACTGATACATTGAATGAAGAGCTAGAACCAGAGGCCATCCCTGGAAGTTATGTGCAAGTGTGGTGAAGAGAGGTGGGAGGAATAGGTTTTTTACATGGAGAATTGTCAGTGAATGGAATGCATTACAGGAATATGTTGTTTAATGCAGGCGAGTCTGCTGACTCCATGGAGGGTGTAATAATAATAATAATAATTATAATATTTTGTCATGTTGTACCATCATTTTTTATTTTGTATGAGACATTTTTTGTTTGTATGAGACATACAAAAATATTTTGGGAAAATTTGGAGAAAAGAGCAAAGCTAATAATAATGGCAAATATCTGTTGGATTTCTGCTCAGGACATGGACTGGTTATTACTAACACCATGTTCCAACATAAAAATGTGCACAAATCCACATGGAGAGAAGAGGCTAGGAATAAGAAAAGTCTCATTGACTATGTTATTGTTGATAGTGATGTTTTCTCCCTGGTGCAGGACACCAGAGTGTACAGAGGATTTGAAATTGGAAGTGATCACTATTTAGTCTTGAGCAAGATAAAATTGAATTTCATATTGAAAAGAATAACATGTAAGAAAGTTTTAAAGCAAATAAAAGTTGAGCAGCTCTCAGATGTGAACTGTAGACTAAAATACAAAAAGATTATTGAAGAAAAAATGAAAGAGTTTGAGAACAGGAATCAAACCTTGGAGATTCAGTGGCAAACTCTGAAGAAAACATTGATTGATTCTGCCAGAGAGGCATGTGGTGAGGTTGTCTGTAAGGATAAAAAAATCAGAACTCCCTGGTGGACACAGGAAGTTAAAGAGGCAGTGAAGGAAAAGAAGAAAGCATATCAAAAGTTCCTGTCAAATAAGTCAGCTTGTGCTCTTAGAGAATACAGAGACAAATGCAAGAATTCTAAACACTGTGTAAAACTAGCTAAACAAAAGTCATGGGAAGACTTTGTCAAGAATATAGAAAATAAATATCAAGAAGGTGGCAAAATATTCTGGAAGTTGTTGAAGAAGCTTAGGAATGGAGGAAAGAGTGCTGTAAAAGGAGTTAGAGATGATAAAGGTGACATGAAAACGGGAGAAAAAGATATCCTTGAAGTATGGAGTAATTACTTTAAAAAACTGCTAAATGAAACAAGCAGTGATGACAGCACAGTGGTAAAATAACACTGACCAGGCATGCAGTCAGGAATAGATATCCATACTTGAAGTAGAAAAAGCCATCAAAGGCTTGAAATGTGGAAAGGCAGCAGGAGTAGATGATATTCGACCAGAAATGCTGAAGTATGGTGGTATAAGAGTCTTACAGTGGCTGCACTGCATAGTTCAGAAAGCCTGGACAGAGGGATGAATTCCCGATGATTGGAGTAGAGCTCTCATAGTACCCATATATAAAAAGGGAAATAAAACTGCATGTGAGAATTACAGAGGTATTTCCCTACTGAGTGTTCCTGGCAAGATCTATGCAAGTATACTTGAGAAATGGTTGAGAAGAATTGTGGAAGAAAATCTTGGTGAAGAACAAGCCGGATTTAGGCCAAATAGAGGCTGTCAGGATCAATCTTCACTTCACGACAAATACTCGAGAAAGCATGGGAATATAACAAAGATCTGTATTTAAGTTTTGTCGATTTGGAAAAGGTATATGACAAGGTGCCAAGAGAGAAGCTATTCAATACGCTGCAGTTATATGGTGTCAATGGGGCATTATATCAAGCAATACTTAGTCTTTATTTGAGTTGTAAGTCAGCAGTTAGAATTGAAGGAAGTGCAGGAAGATGGTTTAATGTTAAATCTGGTGTGAGACAAGGATGTACATTATCCCCTCTGTTATTCATTATCTATATGGATCACATTATGAAGGAAAGTGGTATTAAACATGATATCAAAATTGGAGATGTTAACGTCAGCTCTTTGCTGTATGCGGATGATGTTATACTTCTAAATAAATCCGCTACAAGTCTGCAAGATTCTCTGACTAAATTGAATAGCTGTTGTAATAGATATGGTATTGTTGGATTCTGATTATGTAGAAATAAAGTAATTATTATTTGCTTCAGAATCCAACATGATCTTCCATCACAAAGGCTACAATTGTAAATATTATTTAATGTAAACAACTTATTTTAAAATTTAATATTCATATAACTATCTTAATTTTGTCTAATATTTAATTATTTAATCAAAGATATATGTATGAATAATGAAAAGACTGTATTAAATATTCATAAGTTATTTTATTTATTGTTATGTCAATATTATAGGAATTTGTATCTGATAAATTAACTGCGCATTAATTGAAATATAAATATTCTTTATTTATTCCTGTTTGTGAAAGATTAACGTTATGCAATAGCTCAATTTTATTATATTTTGTTTTGTTGTCATGGAAACGTATGTAAGTGAGCGAGCACGTTTTGGAACACCACGTGAGGTTTATTGAAAAGAGTTTTAGAAAGAAATGACGTGAGCAATTTAGGGGGAAAAACTGATATATAAGCGATGAACGCTGGAATTATTAATTAATTAGAACATTAGAGATTTATTAGAGAGGGATTGGCATTAGGTTGGAATCGGAGCATTCGGCATTCGAAAATCACAGTGCGATAATAGCGAGTCGGCAAGTCACTCAAGCAGCTAGATAAAGCCTACTAGTCGAGAAGCGGTTAGCTTATAAGTTTCGGAATAACAAATAAAGCTACGGAAGATAGCTAAGTGATTACGGATAGACTAGCGATTACTTGAGTTGAGATTTAATTTCAGGGCTGACCTTTCAAGGACACATGGAAACTTGAAGCATAGCATGAAGTAACTAGAGAATAATTAGAGGCAACAGAGTTATGTTTAATGATAGCGGTGTCAAGAATTATAGTACCTAAAGGATTAAATTGAATGCCGGAGAAATGAACAACTGTGCATATAAAACCTCAAGTTAAGGAATTATTCTATGTTGCCTTATTTCACGACTGATCAGTAGTACTTTATGCAACAATGTTTGTTTATGTGTGTGGTGACCGACGATTAATTCAGTTGTTGCTTAGAAGATTTATTTTAATGAGTGCCGATTATTGTTAAAAGTGTTTACGGTTATAAAAAGTGTTTGTGTATAAGTTGATGAAGATAGAAGATTATCGGTGAGATTATTCCAACCTTGAATATTTCTATACAGAGAATTGTGTGAGTTTCATCCTAGAATTTCCTTATATTAACAGTAACTATTGAAGAAGTTAACTAAAGTGTATATTTAAAAGTGGTGCAGTCTTTAAATATAAATATTCTCTATATTTGAATTAGAAATCAACTAGCAACCTTCTATTTTGTTGGATCCTACTTCTAAATCTTTACCTTGGATCCGACATTTAGTTATTATGATGTTCTTAAACAAAAGAGAAGGTTGCTAGTTGATTTCTAATTCAAATATAGAGAATATTTATATTTAAAGACTGCGCCACTCTATATCTGGATTAGTTCAAGAATTGAAGATAAATCAACCCTCAACTATTACTCCTTAAAATATATACTGGCCGAGCATATTTAACTAACTTAATTCACCCGCTTTGGTTCGAATATTTTATGAATGGTGCAGTAAAAGAGATTCAGGCAAAATACAACTTTAGATAAACAAAAACAAACATTTAATTTAGAATCACAAATTTTACACTTAAATTCAAATCAGTAATTAAGATATCACAAACATTTTTACTCCTCAGATAAATTCAATCATACAACTCATACAATGGTAACTCTGTTATCTCTATTATAGTCTTCTCACAGTTCCTTAAGTTCCAAACACAATAAAAATTTGCAGTAATACCTCTTCACAAACAAACACTTTTAAATATACACTTTAGTTAACTTCTTCAATAGTTACTGTTAATATAAGGAAATTCTAGGATGAAACTCGCATATCTTTGATTAAATAATTAAATATTAGACAAAATTAAGGTAGTTATATGAATATTAAATTTTAAAATAAGTTGTTTACATTAATATCATGTAAACAACTATATAATCAGAATCCAACAATACCATATCTATTACAACAGCTATTCAATTTAGTCAGAGAATCTTGCAGACTTGTAGTGTATTTATTTAGAAGTATAACATCATCTGCATACAGCAAAGAGCTGACGTTAACATCTCCAATTTCCGTTAACATCATCAACATCTCCAACTTTAATCTCTACATAATCAGAATCCAACAAAGGCTTAATCTTCCTTTGAAAAATTTTTCTTTAAAGAAAAATTTTTCACACAAGTTCCATTGGTGGAGGAATCAGATCTTATATTTTCTCCATGAGATCTTACATAGTTTCCACACCTGCTATTCCAGTTTGTGCACTTACTTTCTTTTACTTTTTCTCTTGGATTACTCTTGTTCCATAATCTAGTAACTAAATGTATTTTATAATTATTATGTGGAAATGTCCTTTTAAGATACAAATCTTGTTTTCTGTCATATAGACTAGTCACCCTGGCACAATTTACCGCAACTGTTGTTTGTTCCTTATTGATAACTTCAGGTTCAGGTTTGACTATCAGTTGTTGAGAATGTTCATCAGTGTTACATTTTGAATCTGGTAGATAAGGCATAACAGACTGTGTACTACTATCCTCCACAGTTGGTTCAGTTGTAGACAGTTCTACTTTATTTGGGGCAAATCTTTTCTCAGGTATATAATACCTTTCCATCTGTCTCCTTGTTCTATTATGCATATAATTGCCATTTGTTCTGACACTTATTTTCCTGTTCATTAGGGATATTTCTTTTCTAAAAAAAGCACAGGAGAACTGATACTTTTCCAAGAAATTTGTTCCCAATATGATGTGGGAACTTATGTTAGCGGCTGAGGGGATGATAAGTAAGTCTTGCCAGACACTTAGTTTAAATTCTGGTAGGTAGATTCTTGCTCGAACCTTTTCATATGCTACAAAGTTTGAATCTGAAAGAGAAGTAATTCTTACAGGTTGTCTAAGTTTGGCAATATTATTCCTTAATTTATGTCTTATACTTTGGAGATAGTCCTTTCTAATAGTTGAAGCATTACATCCTGTATCAAACAAAATATTACATTTAGAACCCAGGATTTCTCCTCTAACTCTCATCATTCTTTCATTAGTTGCTTGATGTCTCTGAATTCTATTATTTCTTCTATGGGGTATGTATCCAAACTTTGAGTCCCATCTGCTATTAGAGTAGTTTCCTTTGTTATAGAAACAATTCCTGGCATAATGTCCAACTTTCTTGCAATTATAACATTTTGGAGGATCTCTTTGTTTTGTCTCTGTCTTAGATTGAGGGATAATAGACATCTGTTGTTTGACATTATCTAGCCCTTGAATTACCTTATCTAGACTAGTTAAAATGGGTTGATTTTGTTTTTCCACTTCATGTTTAATTAATTCATTAATTTTATCAGTTGTGGGGTTTTGGTTTTCTTGAGACTTCAAAGTAATAGCTGATAATTGTCTCACAACCTCATTAAGACTATCCATTATTGGCTGATTTAACCTATTTACTTCCTGGTTTGCACTTCTGTCATCAGCCTTTTGTCAAATTGTTCTTTACTTTCAGTTATGCAATTAATACTACTTGGATTTTCTCCAATATTCTTTCCTTTTCCTTTTTCATCCTTAATTTTCTTTTCAACTTCAGATTGGTTCAAGGAACAACCAGTCTTATTTACAACATTTACAAGACCTACACTGGATGAGGGATAAAGGTCTCCTAACATTTGTTCCTTTTCCTTGACACTTTTGAGACACTCCTCTAAGGTGGAAATTTTCTTCTTATAAGCTGTTTCTCTTAATTCTTGCCAAACACCTTGTCTAAATTGTTGGAATACAGCCCAATCTAAGTGTGGTTTATCCTCATTAGTCACATTTAAACTGTTGGCTAGTGTCAATAAACGATTGTGAAAATCAGTAACAGTTTCTTTATCTTTTTGTAAGACTCTCTGTAACTTCCATAAATTTGGGCCAATACTTCTTAATTTTGAGAACTGAGAAATAAGATTGTCCTTAAATATTTGATAATCAAATGTATCCTTGAGAATTGGAGATGAGTCAAAATATGTTTTAGCCTTGCTAATTAATTTACTTCTGAGTAAAATTAACAATTGAAAATCCGTCCAATTTGCTATTTCTCTAAGTTTTTCAACATAAGTAAAAAAAAACAGTACATTATCTGATTCTTCACCTGAAAACTGAAGAAAAACTTGTTGAGGATTAACTGTACGAAAAAATTCACTATCTTCCATTTTAGAAGTAGATGAAACTGCCATATTAATCTATTAACAATAACTTTTAAAAAAATAGAGTTCTAAAATAACTTCTATGTTTGCCTGATTCTAGTTTACAACCAATTCACTTTGATTCCTTTAAATTACTTTTAAAGTTTCTGGGATCATTTTTTCTAATACTATCTTAAAATTAATACTCGATATCTTAACTAATATTAGCTGGAATCAAAGTGGAATCAAATCCTGTCGACTTCACCATTTTGTGATCCAAGGTATAGATTAAGAATAAGTAGGATCCAACAGTATGAAGGTCAGCAATAAAAAGACACAGACAATGAAAATAGGTAGAATCATTGAAAATATCAACTGTGCTGTGAATGGAGAACCTGTGGAACAAGTAAAACATTTCAGCTATTTAGGCACCATTTTTACTGAAGATGGTAAATTAAATATAGAAACAGACAACAGAATCAGCAAAGCTGGTATGGTGGGAAGTCAATTGAATAAATTCATATGGAATAAGAGAGAAATTAGTCGGAACACTAAATTAGCTGTATACAAGACAGTGTTCAAACCAGTTTTAACTTATGGATCTGAGAGCTGGGTCAGAAGTAAAACACTTGACCAAAGACTAGAGACCACAGATATGAGAGTCCTGAGAAAGATTATAGGCATGAACAGATGGCATCAATGGCAATATCATATTAAAAACTAGGATATTAGGAAATAACTTGACATTGTCAGCATCCAGGAATGCGTTAGCAGAGCTAATCTCAGGTGGTATGGTCACTTAAACAGAATGGGCAAGGAAAGATTAGCAAAACAAGTGTTTCTGCCAGGTTGGCAGGAAAACGACCCAGGTGGATTGATACGATACAAAGTGCCTTAGACGATAGAAATATAAGATCTGATAATGTTGGAGTCTTGACAAGTAACAGACTGATTTGGAGGAAAATTGTAGATAGGAAATTAATAATGATGTAATTTTTTTCATGTAGTACTATCATATCCTGTACACCCCTTGAGGGTACATGGCAGGAATTTGATGATGATGATAATTATAATATTTCAATTTGTAGAAATGACAGCTGTTGGGAAACATTTGAGTTTTTTGTTTGTGTTAAATATCTTCCTGAAGATGCTGTCAGCTATATGAACAGTGAAACATGCAGGCAAACCATTCAACTGTAATGAATAAAAACATTTATGAGTCAATTCTGGTTAATTAAAACAAGTTGAAATCTTCTGTTCATCTTCTCTGGTCAAAGTGCATAATCATGAGAGAATACAGAGAAAAATATAAGAAACTAAACTGCAACTAAAAGAAGCTAAACAACACAAGAAAACCTTAATATATGAGGGCTTTAGAGATGTGTTTAACGTAGTTCCATTATAAAACAATGAAGCAAATAACTGATGCATTGCAGAAAGGGAAAGACTAGGCATCAAAATTAGTGGTAGTCATGGGCACAAATGACTAAGTTGGGAGAACAAGAATCTTGATAGAGACTTGAGGAAGTTGTTGCAGCAGGTAAAGAAGAATAGTGTTCTTGGGAAAGTCATATGTGTGTTGCTCAGATAATACAACAGTGAATTGAGAAGGAGAGCAGAGATCAAGAATAGTAAGATGGGTGAGTTGTGTGAGGCAAAGAGGGTTCAATTTATAAACCTGTGGAGTGAATTTGAAGGGAAGTTGGAATTGTTTAAACCTGATGGATAACATTTGAATGGGTTTGGTGTTGGACATTTTGAAAGGCTATTGTTTTCTGAGAAGAAACAAAGTCAAGAAGTTAAGTAGTAAATGATTAGAGTCTACTTGTGAAGCAGGATAGCACAAATAAATTGATTGCACGACAGGTGGAAGATAGATATGAGGTTGAAGATGTGGTTTCAGCAGCACAAGATAGAATGCATAAAGGTGAAGATAAGACAGGTAGAATGGAAATCAGAGTCAGGAATGAAGGAAATAGGAGTGGTCAGACCAAAAGAGAGAGGTGTCATATAGCAGCTAGAATAGAGAATGTTGGTATGTTTTGCACTAATTGAATCAATACTCCCAAAGATAATTGGAATAAGTGGAACTTGGTTGTCTGAGGAGGCTGTGATGGAATATATGGAATATAAATAGAAGGATATATAATTTTCTGGAAGGACAGAAATGTGAAAAGAGGTGTGTGATGGGGGAGTGCTGTTAATGATTGCAGAAGAATTGTGTCTGCATAGTGTGGAAGTTGATAGCACATGCACTGATTTTGAATCTGTATGGTACGAAGTTGAAATAACTGGTTAGTGTATTTGATAGGATACTGTTATAGGCCAGGGAATGCAGAGAATAGCGATTGTGAAATGTTTAGGCAAATTAGTTGGGCATGTAAAAAAGAAGGTGATTCCGATGGGAGACTTTAATTACAGGAATACAGAATGGAAGAAGGAGTTAGTGTATGTGAACAAGTGAGCAAGTTTGCAGAATTTCTGAGAGAAAAGTATCTTAAGCAGCATGTGATTGAAGTAACCAGAGGCTTTAATGTTTTGGATTTGGTGATAACTTCACAAGATGTACTTGTTGAAGAGGTGTTGACACTGCCACCAGTTCATGAGAGTGATCATGAGGTACTGTTACACCCTGATACTTTCACTATGTGGAATTTTCAGTTATCATGGTGTAACATGAAGAGAAAATAAAATAAAACCCCTGTATAAAAGCTAATCGATGAATTATTACTATTATTACTATTACTATTATTACGGGCAACTCCAGGGAGTCATTGGACTCATCGAGGGAGGCCCCAAATCATATTCATCACAACTATTTGACATTCATACAGTATCTATCATACCTCGCCTTAAACTCATTCACTGTCACAGCATCCACCACAGACTCAGGGAGCGCATTCCACTCATTCACTACTCTAAAAGTAAAGAACCCAGATCTAACACCTTTACTAACCACACTTTTGCCCAGTTTCCATGGATATCCCCTAGTCCTCCCACAACCAGCCCTATTCTCAAAAATATCTTCTGAATTAATTTTATAGAAACCCTTCAGTAATTTGAATGTCTCAATCATATCTCCCCTCCTCTGCCTATCAACCAATTTTTGCAACCCACAAATCCTCAACCTGTTCTCATACGGTTCATTCCACAGACCTGCTATCATCTTGGTCACTCGCCTCTGGATCCTCTCCACCTCCTCCCCATCAAGAAGAAACCTAGGTGACCAAATCTGAGCACAGTAGTCTAGATGGGGTCTTATCAAGGCTCGATACAGAGGAACAATAACCTGCTTGTCTCTGCTTGTCAACGTATTCTTCAGCAACCAAGTGATTTGATGAGCTGTTTTGGTCACTTTTGCAATGTGTCCCCTAAATTTCAATTCCTTATCTACCAACACTCCTAAATCTCGTGCCTCATCAATTTCCTGGAGCACGGTTCCACCAATGCAGTAAACTGCCGCCAATCTTTTCACCCCAAAATGCATAACCTTACATTTTGCCACATTAAACTGACATCCATTCTCCTTAGCCCAGACCTCCAATAAAAATCATATTTAAAAGAAAGAAAAATATTCTTGCATCCAAGTAAAATATATAACAAAAAAAAAAGTGTTTGTTGAACTAACTAATAAAAGAAGGAATGTATTGGTGTTGTGATGTAAAAAAAAAAAATTAACTAAGTAAGACAGAAAGGATTAGTCATAAGAAATTGTATGTGAGAGGCTAGAGATTAAAATATTAAGTAAATTCTTAAAAATTTGGAAGGGGGATTAATTTAGAGGCTAGCAAAAGAAAAACAATAGACTATCGCTCAGGGGCAATTCCCGAATTGAGACATCGTCACGTGTGAGACACAGGCTCGCCGACCTCAGGATGTTTGGCAGAAAAATGCCACCCTAATTGGTCGGTGAAGTCAAATCCAGTAAGGGGCGGAGAACAGAAATTAAAGAAGGTGCCGGTAGGGATCAAGGTATAAAAGGGTTAGTAACCCCGCCCACGAGGTTTTTTTTTCCCGGATAGTTTCTTCACGAGCTCCTTTGTAGAGGTTTTCACATGGTTTTCCTGAGTGCCGGGATTGGAGTTATCTCCGTCGTCATCAAGGAAACAAAAGTGAGTGGGATTTCGATTCCGCATTTCCTATGGTAAGAAACGAGGAATGCCATTTAGCTAAAGGAAAGAAGGTATTATCTATGTGTTTCATCATCCAGTGACAACTACGAGAAAAGGAAAACTGTAAAGAAGCCGGTGTCCACGTGGTGAGTTTCACAGTCATGGTATAGATGATTCTAAAGTGTGTTCTTAATCCAAGTATGAAAAGTAAAGATCGCATAAGCATAGTTAAATGCCAAAAGAACTTAGGAGTGACCAATTATAGGAGAGATCATACCAGGATAGTACAATCGGAAAAAGGTAGAGGCCAGTATAGAAAACTCAAGAGAAAAAGGTACTGTAAAAATCTCGTGTTAACTGAAAATCGTTTGTAATTGTAATCATTATTCTATTACTGAACTGTTGAAGAGACTAAGGAAATTTATACTAGGACTTTAGTACATGACTGATTATAATGAAAGTATGCTTGTTAATATTAATATTATATAAGTAATTATGTGTCCTGAGATTTATGCATGTGTATTGTAACTTATAGGAAAGTTTTAAATGTCAAAGTTATGTGTTAACACAGTGAAAGGATAATTTAATCTACATAGTTTTAGATAGTTAAATAGAGTGAGTTGATCACATATGTCCAGGTGCTATAGCATATAGCGTATTCTGACTAATATAGGGTTAACTAAAGTGTTAATTAGATATGGGATTATACATATGATTGTATGAGTTGAATTTGTTATGGCAGCATGATCGCAATACCCATATAGGATCATAGCCAAATTACTTGTGATAAGCTGATGTTATTTTGTAAATGTTTTCTTAGTATTGAATTGAATTATAATAGAAATTGAATTGTACTATACTAATGAGTTTAATAAACCTTTGTTCATTGATAAAACAGTTGTCTGAAATTGCTGCCCAATGCACCACTTGAAAAACGTATGAACCTAATCATGCGGGAAATTAATGTGTTAAAAAACGAGATAAAGTGTCATGACTGCAATATTGTTTCACATTCAGACATATTTTAGTAATTGCTCCTTGTTTTTATATTTAATATCTCAAACTAAATGTCCCAAAAGGCACAGTATAATATAAATATTAGGGACACTAAGTGGAGAAATAGTCTAAATATTTGTACTTTGGGGTGATATCTCGTGAATGGATAATAGTTGAGCATAGATAAGCAGAATTTCACTAGATAGAATAATCATAAATTGGGACACAACAGTACTTAAATGTTTCCCAACAGCTGTTATTTCTACAAATTGAAATATTATAATTATTATTTTTATTACACCCTTCATGGAGTCAGTAGACTCCCATGCATTAAACAACATATTCCTGTAATACATTCCATTCACTGACAATTTTTGGCATACTATTTGAGATCCACTCATGTAGACTTGCTTCTGGGAAGTGGTCAAGGATTGTTTGAGCAAGGCAGTATCAGAGTTCATACCCAAGGTCAGGATGATAAACCAAGTAGGGATTAAATGAATGACTAGCAATATAAAGCAGGAGCTGCAAAAAAGGAAAGCATTGTGGAAGGAGTATGAATAACAAGGTGATCAGCATGCCCATAAGGCACAAGCAAGAAGAGTAACTAGTATGGTAAGGAAGGCTAAATCTGGTTTGGAGAGAAAATTAGTTAAAAAGGCCAAAGTAAATCCAAAAGAGTTTTTTCACTACATAGCAAGTAAGTGAAAGAATGATTCTTCTTCTTCTCTCTTCCATCATCTATGTGGATGATGATGAGGCCGAATGAACTCTTTCCACTTCTGTCTGTCCCGGGAGAGTCCGAACAATTCTGTCCAGTTTGGTGTCGCTTGTTGTGATTTGGTTTTCAAGTCCTCTTTTATTTTGTCCATCCATCTAATTCTGGGCCGTCCTTTGGATCTTTTACCTTCCATCGTTGTATTCAGGGCTTTAGATGGTAGTCTTTCTGTTCCCATTCTGTTCACATGGCCAAACCATTGCAGTCTTCTTTCTTGGATTTTGTCTATTATTGTTATTTCTTGTTTTAGTCATTTCCTTATGTCTTCGTTTCTTAGTCGATCCAGCAGAGATACTCCAAGTAATCTTCTTAGCCAACCCATTTCAGTAACTAATAATTTTTTCTCTTCAGCCTTTTTGAGATTCCAGCATTCACTTTCATAGAGGAGTATTGGGAGGACCATTGTTTCATAGATTCTTACTTTTGTTACTTGTTTGATGTCTCTTGACTTCCATATTTTATTAAGTCATCCAAAAGTTTGGGATGCTTGACTGATTCGTCTGTTTATATCTTTTGTAATTTCACCATTGTACTCGATAACTCCTCCAAGGTAGGTGAAGTTTTCTACCTGCTCTGTATTATTATTATTATTACATGACACCTCCAGGGAGTCCAAAGACTCATCGAGGAAGGACATCTATTCTACATCTCTTCGTCTCCACCAACTATAACTAACTGCAACTATACCAACGCCATCTACCGCCTGCCACCACCTCCACTAGTATTTCCACAGACAATCACGAGCATCCATGCCTATGGCAGGAATTGAACCCGCAGCCTTTGGCTGGAGAGCGAATATGCTAACCGCTTGGCCAACCAGGCCTCTTACTATCAATTTCAATTTTCGGATTGGTGATTCTTTTTTCTATTTGCGTAATGTTTGTTTTGTCTATATTTATGTTTAATCCAGATTTTATACACTCCTCCTTTATTTTATCAGAAATTCGCTGTGGATTTTCTTCTGTGCATGCAAGTAATGCAATGTTGTCTGCAAATTTTAAATTTGTTACATTTTTTCCATATATTTTGATTCTGGAGTCTTCATTGTTTAAGACCATATTGGTTGCTTCTTCCAGTGTAAGATTGAACAGGTCTGGTGACCGATTGCATCCCTGTCTTACTCCGCTCTCTGTGTGGATCCAGTTGGTTAAGGTGCCCTCCATTCGTACTGCACTTTCAGATTTCTCATATAGATTCTTTATTATATCTTTATTATAATATCTATTATATTATATATAATTATTATATATTTTTTATTATAATATTTATAATATCTTTATTAAAGCATCGTGCTAAAATTGTGCATCGGTTAGAAACAAGTGTCCTTCAGTGGTATTATTGTTTAGAACTGTGTTGTATATATTGAGTTTTCACTGCCGTTTGTTTCACTATATCAACGTGTAAAGATGGCGTCCAACAAGAAACGTACGTCAGCGGCGCGCAGGACTTCTACTATTACACGAAAGGCTGGCTCAGCGTTAGATTTTTCGCAATGGATGCGTTGCGGAAACTGCTACATGTATGCACCGAAAAATGTGAAGGATCTGTGGTCGGTCTGGCAAAATGAAAAGAAAGAAAATGTCGACGTATGTGAGAAGTGTCGTGATAGGCTGGAGCGTTTAGGAATGGAAGCTGACATCGGGACCGTAGCGGAAGAACTTCGGCGGGAGTTTATGAAAATGAAAAATGACCTTCATCTTCTTCATGAGGAAGTGGAAGTGATCGGTAAGGAGATACTGGAAGTTAAAGCTGAGTTTAATGTGTTAAACAGAGAAATTAGGACTATAGAGATTACTTTAGCTGAAGCAACTAGAACAGGATTACATATGGGTGAGTCTTTGGTGAATGATTCAGTAATAAATAGTATGGGAGTGATTGGGAGTCAACATAATAAAACCACAAGTGGCCAAGAAGAAATGAGATGTAGTGAGAGTGGGGGGGTAAGTAATAGAGAGTTGAGTAATGAAGCTGGGAGAGTCATGCTGAATAGTGTAGAGAATGAGTCCATGAGTGTGAACTTGAATGAAGTTAATAGTGGTAAAATATATGGTGATTCTATGATTAAGGGTATGGAGAGTGGTATGCATGAGGAGTGCTTGGCTGATGGTACAATAGAAAGAGTGGCTTTAGCAATAAAGAGAGGGCATGAAACAGACAAGATGATAGTTATGGTGGGTACGAATGACCTGAGAGGTAGTATAAATCGGGTAGGAAAAGATTTAAGAACATTATTAGATATTGTGAAGAGGAAAAGTGTCAATGGGAGAATAGTGTGTGTGCTGCCTCGTTTTGACAATTACGAGTTAAGTAGACGAGCAATTATAATGAATGATATGATTGCAAGAATGTGCAGAAAAAGAGGTCTGGAGTTTGTTGATGTTTGGAGTGTGTTTGAAGGAAAAAGGCAGTTGTATGCCAGAGATGGACTGCATCTTAACATGGAAGGACATAAGAGATTGAAGAAGTTATTGTTTTCTGAACAGGTTGAAGTTATTGGGCAGGGAAACTAATATTGAAATGGTTGAGTGTAAGAGAGAGAAACTTTAGCACTGATTGTGTATTTATTGATCCTTATAGGCAGAATAAATTGCAGAAGAGAGGGGAAAAAAATCGGCATAGGACTACGGTAGTTAGTGACTTATATATCAGTTCTAAAGCCGGTACAAGATCTAGAGGGAATCTGCAATTTTTGTATACCAATGCTAGAAGCATTAGAAATAAGAGAGAAGAATTTTTGGCATTAGTCAGTGAAATCTCACCAAAAGTTGTAGGCATTAGTGAAACTTGGCTGTCAGCAGAAGATGTGGTCACTGGAATTGAATGTGATGGGTACAGTATTTTCAGGGAGGATAGAGAAGATAGAACAGGAGGAGGAGTACTGTTGATGATAGCTGATGTGTTGCAGCCAAAGAAAGTAGTATATCATGATGATAGACATGTGAATGAGAGTTCATTTGAGGCAGTCTGGTGCGAAATAGTGACCAACGCAACCAAATATACAGTTGGATGCTGCTATAGGCCAGGGAGTACAGGGGGAGATATTGAATTCATGCATCAGCAACTTAGTGCAATGAGTGAAGGCTTAGTGATTATTATGGGGGATTTTAATTATGGTGATATCAATTGGAAGGAGGAAATATCACGTAGCAAAAAGGAAATGGAGTTCATACATCTGCTACGAGATAATTACTTGAAACAGCACGTAACTGAAGGGACACGTGGTGTGAGAGTGTTGGACCTGGTTATTGGTTCAGAGGTTATATGCATAAGTAAGGTGACCTCGTTACCTCCAGTTGGTGAAAGCGATCATGTGGTATTGACTTGGGAGGTTGCAAAATCTGTGGATTTTTCTATTAAGAAGGGGTATGTACGAAACTACAGGTTAGGCAATTATAACAAGCTTCGGAGTGAGCTTGCAGCCATCCCATGGCAGAACATATTGCAAGGGAAAGATGTTAGCAGAGCTTGGGATAAAATCAGTGGGTATCTGAGGAAAGCAATATCAGATTGTGTCCCCATGGTCAGGAGGTCAAACAAGGCAGGCATTAGATGGATGAGCAGTAGTATCAAGCTTGAACTACAAAAAAAGAAAATGTTATGGAGAATTTACAAGGAGAAGGGCGATCAGGACACCCATGAGCAGTACAAGGCTCAAGCTAGGAAGGTTACCAGCATAGTAAGAAAAGCTAAATCAGATTATGAGAAGACCTTAGCCAAAGAGATCAAGGGTAATCCCAAAGAGTTCTTCCGCTATGTGGCAAGTAAGAGGAAGAATGACTTCGGAAGGATAACCTTAGTGGGTGCTGATGGTATTGAGGTGACAAAATCAGATGTAATAGTCGAGTTACTGAGTGATCACTTCTCAAAAGTCTATCACCCAAGTGAGGATATCTCTATACCTATAGCAATACCTAATGTGAGAATTGAAGCTAAAGAATCAGAGGTATTAAATATATTGCGAAACTTAAATGCAAACACTGCGGTAGGCTTAGATGGAATATCAGCTCGGGTGTTGCGTGAATGTGCAAATGAATTGTCAACCCCTCTTACCTGGATATTTAATTTAAGTTTGAACTCTGGTATGGTCCCTAGGGAGTGGAAGTTAGGCAAAGTGGTTCCTTTGCATAAGGGTGGCTCTAAAACTGCAGTATTGAATTACAGACCAATCACCATCTCAGGAGTAGTGGTAAAAGTATTGGAAAAGTTGGTTAAAGACAAAATTCAAGAATGGGTGGATCAGGATATGATACTCTATAGAGGCCAACATGGTTTTGTTAAAGGTAGATCCTGCCTTAGCAATCTATTAACTATCCATAATAGAATAACATCAGAGTTGGACAAAGGAACTGGCTACACAGTGGTACTTCTGGATTTTGCTAAGGCTTTTGACAGGATACCCCATAGAACACTGTTACGCAAATTGGAGCAGATGGGAATGGATATTAAATTGGTGATATGGATAGGAGAATGGCTCAGGGAGAGATACCATAAGGTGGTGTATGGAGGAGCCGAGTCCAGAATGAGGCAGGTGACCAGTGGTGTGCCTCAGGGCTCTGTGCTTGGGCCAATGTTGTTTAATTTGTATATAAATGATATAGGAAACGGCTTAAAGGGAGATATTCAGTTGTTTGCTGATGATGCAAAGTTGTGTAGTGCAATAAAAAATCAAGCTGATGTTGAAAGTTTGCAGGAGGATTTAAATAAGCTGGTAAAATGGGCAAAAGAAAATGGATGTCAGTTCAATGTGGAAAAGTGTAAAGTCTTGCATTTTGGGATTAAAAGATTACCAGCTGTGTACTACATAGATGGAAAGGTACTCCAAGAGATTGATGAGGCTAGGGACTTAGGGGTATTGGTAGATAAGGAGATGAAGTTCAGAGGACACATTGCTAAGGTGTCCAAGATTGCACATAGGATTACTTGGTTGTTGAGGAACACACTGACATCCAGAGATAAAGAGGTTATTATTCCCCTTTATAAAGCATTGATACTTCCACATTTGGATTACTGTGCTCAGGTCTGGTCACCTGGATTCCTTGGAGATGAGGAGGCTGTGGAGAGGGTTCAGAGAAGAGTGACCAAGTTGGTGAGTGATATAAAAAATGCTCCCTACATTGATAGATTGAGAGCTTGTGAATTGCAGAGATTGGCTGATAGGCGAAGAAGAGGGGATATGATAGAAACATTCAAATTACTAAAAGGTTTTTATAGGATTGATGCAGGGGAAATGTTTCAGCTGTGTGATAGTGATGGAAGAACAAGAGGTCATCTCTGGAAATTAAAGAAGAGTGTGGTTAACAAAGGTGTCAGAACAAGGTTTTTTGCCTGGAGGGTGGTGAATGAGTGGAATTCATTGCCTGACTTTGTTGTGAGCTCTTCATCTGTAAATGAATTCAAGAAGAGATATGACAGATATTGTTTTGCTAGTTTGGGTCTCCCGCGATGAGTCTACTGACTCCATGGAGATACCCGTAATAATAATAATAATAATAATAATAATAATTATTCTTATTGTTTTGTTGGGAATTCCAAATTCTTCCATAGTTTTCCATAGTTCTCTACTACGGATTGAATCAAATGCCTGATGAAAGTCTATGAAATTTATGTAGCAACTTTGGTTGTACTCTAGTGTCTTTTCTATTAGCTGAATAGTTGAATAGGTGATCAATTGTGCTTTGTCCTGGTCTGAAACCTGCTAGTTCTATATATGGCTTAATTTGTTTTTGGAGTACTTTCGTAAAACCTTACTTGGAATACTGAGGAGGCTAATGCTTCTGTAATTATTGCATTCTGTTTTATCTCCTTTTTTGTATATAGGAGTTATAAATGATTTGGTTCAATCAGTAGGCACTGCTTCATTTTTGTAGATCCTTTCAAATAATGTTTTTAATGGTTACAAAAGTTGTTCCTTTCCTGCTTTTAAGAATTCTGTGTGTATTTGATCAGGTGCTAGGTTCTTTCCTAGTTTTGAGTTTTTCTATGCTGTGTGCTATTATTTCTTTGGTAAAGATATTTGTTTCCTCTTCCATTTCACTGGTTAGAATAGCACTATCCTGGGAGCTGTTTTTATTGTATAAATCTCTGAAGTTATTCTTCCCATCTGGCCATTCTTTTTGTTTTACTTTCAATTAGTTGTCCCTCTTTGTTTTTGATCATTATAATTTTTGTTGTCCGTGTCTTACTAATTTGGTCGATTTGTTTATATAATCCATGAAGGTTATTTCCTTTTGATAGCTTCTTTGCCATTTTGCATTTTTCTTCTAACCAGTTATTCTTGTCTCTTTTAACTAGTTTTCTAATTTCTCTGGTTAATCTATTATATTCATTTCTGTTATAGTTCTGTTTTAGTTTCATGCTTTTCCTTTGATTGCTTAACCTTTTTACTTCATTCGAGATCCAATCCTTTTTACTTTCTCTTTGTGCTTAACCTAATGTATTTTCTGCCGATTTTAATATTATTTCCTTTAATTTGCACCAATGTTCTTCTATGTTTATATTCTGTTTTGGTAGTTCCTTCAGGTTTTTATCTAGTTCTAGTTGATATTTTCTTAGAATATTGTTGTCTTGTAGATTATTAGATATATGAAGAGCCAAAGGCTTCAATTCGGCGACGTATAACTTGTTTAAGTTAAGGGATATTACATTCCATATAGTTTCTTAGCCGAATAAGAAACTCAAAGAGTTTCATGCCGAATATAGTAGAAACTATATAAAGTTCGGCGATTCCAAGCGTAAGCAAATACCTGGATACTGCAGCAACTGACCCTAAAGGTAGTGCAAGCTGAGGCAACTCGTGTCAAAGGTGGACCAAGTTCCGATCACTATTTTTGATATTTACCTCAGCTTGCACTACCTTTAGGGTCAATTGCTGCAGTATCCAGGTATTTGCTTATGCTTGGAATCGCCGAACTTTATATAGTTTCTACTATATTCGGCATGACACTCTTTGAGTTTCTTATTCGGCTAAGAAACTATGTGGAATGTAATATCCCTTAACTTAAACAAGTTATATGTTGCCGAATTGAAGCCTTTGGCTCTTCATATATCTAATAATTTATTAGGACACCTCATGGCAAAACTTGTAGAAGGGTTGTAAGTTCTGTTCGCTACAAACTTCATATTAACTAGGTCTACCTACTCACTGATGAGACCTCAATAAAGGTTGAAACCGGGCTGGGTAGTGACCGTCTCTCATAATGTCGAACAATAATACAGCTCCTAGGAGCTATGTTCACATTATGGGTAAATATCAAGAATAGTGATAGGATCTTGCTCCACCTTTGACACGAGTTGCCTCAGCTTGCACTACTTTTAGGGTCAGTTGCTGCAGTATCCAGGTATTTGCTTACGCTTGGAATCGCCGAACTTTATATATAGTTTCTACTATATTCGGCATGAAACTCTTTGAGTTTCTTATTCGGCTAAGAATCTATATTGTTGTCTTGTAGTTTTTCTACATTCAGGCTTCTTTTGACTCTCAAAGTGCATTCAGATTTTTACTTTATTCATAGGTTTGCTAATACTAGCTTATGGTCTGATCCACAATCTGCAGAAAAGGGTATGCAATTTAGGATACTTGATTTCCATCTTTGGTTTACAATAATATAGTCTATCATATTCTTGGTTTGTCTGTCTGGTGATATCCACGTCCATTTTCTTTGGGGTTTTGGTTGTTTAAAGAGCGTGTTGGTTATTGTTAGTCTATTATTTGAGCAGAAGTTTAGCAGTCTTTTTCCACGTTCATTGCTTTCTCCATACCTGAACTTTCCGATTACTCTTGGCCAGGTATCCCAGTCTTTGCCTACTTTTGCATTTAAGTCCCCCATTACAATTAGGAGATCTTGACTTGATGTCTGCTGTGCTGCTTTTTGCAAATCCATATAGAACTCCTCAATATCTTCTTCTGATGATGTTGAAGTTGATGAGTATATTTGAATAATAGTCAGTGATCCAATTGATGTTTTAAATCTTGTTTTTATTATCCTAGGTGAGATAGGATTGTAAGACAATAGAGAGTTTTGAGCCTTTATTTTTAATATAAGTGCTACTCCTTCTTGGTGTTTGTTGTCCTCCCTGCCTGAAGTTAAGATTTTGTACTGTCCATGGTGGAATTCTCCTTTTCCAGTACATCAGGTTTTGCAGAGTCCAGTCACTTCCCATTGGTAGTTGTCTAATCCATGCAGTAGTATTTCCAATGCTGCTTCCTGGTGAAGAGTTCTTACATTCCATGTTCCTATGCTTGTTATGTTTTTCCTGTCTCCTAGGTAATGTTTTGTTCCAATAGCATATTTTTTGCCTTCATTATCTTGGTTCCCTAATAGTGGGTGCGACCCTTGTTTGACCAGGCGACGGTCAAGCTGGCATGTATCTTTAGGTTGGTTAGAGTTCATTTGGTTTCAGTGGTTAAATTTCGTCAAGTGTCAACCACCACTTCTTGACCTGAATTCAGCTCCTAACATGGAGTACAGACGCTGTTTGCAGCCGATTCACCGAATACAGTCACTTCTTGAGATTGCCATATCTGGCTACCTTCACTTAGTTTAGCCTGTGGGTCGACACAGTTTACCGGGATGTGGCCACTACCAGTTTACAGTAGCTTCTTGGAGCCATAAGCGAGAGTTGGGTGTCCAGTGAGAACCAATCCATCTGAACCACAATTACGTGCAACCGTCCAAGTGGAGAGCTACTATCTCTCCTCGACACCCCATACACCTCATGATTATGGGTCTATGGGGTGAAAGAATGATTATGAAGAGATAACTATTCTCAGTGCTGATTGTAGGAAAATGACAGAAGCAGAAGAAATAGTGCAGTTACTAAGTGATCACTTTCCAATGTGAATACAGCAGTGCACCTGGATGCTATGTCAGCTTGTGTGCTGTGAGAATGTGCAAGTGAACTGTCAGTGTCTCTGCTGAGATTGTTTAATCTAAGTCTCAGCTCTGGCAAGGTTCCAAGGGAGTGGAAAGAGGGTAAGATAGTTCCATTACATAAAGGTGGCTCCAGGACAGAAGTAGCAAATTATAGACCAAATTAATATTTATAGAGTAGTAGTTAACTTATTGAATTGGAAGTTATTCACATTTGATTTGAAAAGCTTTGGAAATTTCCTTGGGAAACTATGTTTCCCAAGGGATACAAGGAGCTGTTAGGCTTCTGTGTGACAGCTCTACTTGCACATACTATTTGAGATCCACTCATGTAGACTTGCTTCTGTCTTGATATGCAGAAGCAAATAGTTTATGGTTCCTTTGTATACCGACTACTGTGGGTAGATTTGTTTGCCTGGTTTTGAAAGGTATGATTATATGTTAGCAAGAAATACAGATAAGGCTCACTAAATTATTGTCAGGTCTGTGGAATATGAAATATGTGGACAGATTGAGGGAATGCATTTTGTACCTTATGAATACAAGGAGAAATAATATGATGGAGGCATAAATCGGTTAGGAGCTTATTGTCAGATTAATTTGGAGGAGATTTTACATAGAGTAGAGGATAGGGTGGACCAAAAGGCATTTCTTGGAAGCTTTTTAATGAGGATGTGATCAAGGTTAGGAGCAGGTTCTTTTGCATGGTCAGTGGTTGGTGAGCAGAATACATTGCTGAATGCATAGTGAGTGCAGAAACTATGAATGTGTTTAAGATACAGTTCATGATCTTTTTGTATCAGAGTTTAGACTACCCACATTGAGTTTTTTGACTCGTAGGTCTAATAATTATAAATTATTACTATTAATAATTATAAAATAATTATATCTGCTATATCTCCCCTTTTCTGCCTGTCAACTAAACTTTGCAACCCATACACTCTCAATCTATCTTCATAGGGAGCATTCCACAGACTTATCCCCATTTAGATTACTCATCTCTTTGTCTTCTCCATCACCTCCTCATCCCCAGTTAGTTATTAAATTATTAAACTAATAATCTGTCTTGATCACCAGGGCACCCTCATAGGTACCAAGAGACAAAAATTACATATACCGTATATGTCCGCATATAAGACAAGGCCTAAATTTTAGGCTATTTTTAGGTTTTAAGTATTAATGCAATGTTAGGTATTGTTGTTATATCCATTATTTTTATATCTATGCACATCCGTTATTTTTTTGCATAGCATAGATTTAGTATTTATGTGAATTATCCTAATTAAAATTGATTAGCTCCAATTTTAATTAATTATTAATTTTGCATTTTTTTAAAATTTTAGGATTATTAACATTGTTATCATTTAAAATCATGGAACTGGCAACAAAACGAAGAATGTATGAAGCTTGATTTAAAATCAGGGTAATTGAAATGGCAAAGCAAACTAATAACTGCTGCTACAAGAAAGTTTGACATAACTGAGAAGATGGTAAAAGAATGGAGGAAGAAAGACAATACTTAAAAAAAAATTTGTCAAAAAAAAAAGTGCGATGAGAATGGGGATCACCCGATGGCCAAAACTGGAAAATCATGTTGCAGAATGGGTATTCGAACAAAGGCAGAATGGTTATTTTGTTACAAGAAATACGATTAGAGCATATGCACTAAAATGGTCAAGATTGAATCCGGATGAAAGTATAGAATTTCAAGCTACTTCAGGATGGTGTCATCATTTTATGAACAGACAAAATCTGGTAATACGACAAAAAACGAAAATTGATCAAAAACTGCCAGCAGATCACCACAAACTTAGCAATTTTCATAAATTTATTATTCAGTTGAGACAAAAAACATAAATTTCTATGGTCAAATATTGGAAATATAGATGAAACTCCTATGAGCTTTGATATGATAAGCAATAAAACAGTGGAGTCTGAAGGTAGTAAGAGTAGAGTGTGTGCTAGTTTGAAATACAGGTAATGAAAAAACAAGGTTTACGGTTGTGGTGTCATGTTTAGCTGATGGAACCAAGTTAAAACCAATGATCATCTTCAAATGTAAAACTAAACCCAAGATAAAATTTCCTTCAGGTGTTTTTGTACATTTTCAAGAAAAAGGATGGATGGATGAAAATGGTGTGAAATTATGGATAAATAATGTTTGGAACATGCGACCAGGCGGTATAATGAAGAAACACAGTTTATTAGTATGGGATATGTTTCGTAGTAATTTACTGAGAATACTAAAAGTCCTCTAGAAAAAAAAACACGAAAATTTAACTGTATAGAAGTTAAACCTACCAGGTGGTTTAACTTCTATACTGAAACCACTAGACGTCTGCTTGAACAAACCATTTAAAGATTACATGCGAAAAGAGCGGAATAGTTGGATGTTGACTGGTAAAAAATCATTTACAAATGGTGGCTTTGGATCTATACTTGCTGCATCACTTGATATATTTGCAATTTTGTGATCAAAGCATGGAATAAACTATAAAAAATCATTTAAAAAGTGTGCTACGTCTAATCTTATGGATAGTACAGAAGATGATCTGTTGTGGGACACTGATGATGATGAAAATGAAATCAATTCACTGGATTCGAACTGGGATCCATATGACAATCATTTAAACAATGAATCTGAAGAACTATTTTCAACAGATGATGAAGAAAATTAACATGAAAATTGAGGTTAATAATTATTGTTTTTTAAGACATATCTATTGTAATATTTTAAATAAATTTATGTAACAAAAAATTAATCTGATTTGTTTATAAACACTGCCTATTTTCTTATATAATGATGTATTGTAGCTACCTCAATGTTCATCCACAAAATTAAGCTTCCCTTTTTATACTCACTGTATAAGAATACCCATGATTTCGAGGGGTTTTCTGTGGTATTTGAGAGTCGTCTTATACCCCAACATATATGGTAATGCATGCATGCACAGCAGCAGGAACATGAACACAGACTGAGCATAAAATGGCACAATTCTACCATCTTAATTGGTGCCCCCATGGGCATAGTTATGGGATTTGCTTCCATCTTTTAGCAGTTCATTATAAATTTCATCAATTCCTGCTGATTTCCTGTTTTTCAGTTTTGAGAAGACTAATTCTATTAAATTATTTATTTCAATTTAATCTATGTTTACTGACATTTCTGCTTATTCTTCACCTTCTGGGGTGGTGCCCCTAAGAGCTCCCTGAAAATGCTGCATTCTGTGCAGAAAACAGTAGTTAGATTGATTGACAGCCCTCTCTCACTAATATGCTCCACTCACTTTTGCACAGACATTCAGTCTCTGCAGCCTGCATTTTCTATACTTCTAAGGCCACTGTTCATCATAACTGGCATCAATAATTCCCCCACCCTCTTGTAAATCTTTCCAAACATGTGCAACAGCTAACCAGCACCCTCTTACAGTTCAAACCCACAGAACAAATTTATCATCTTCTTCATTTATCCCTTCTGCTGCTGCCCTTTGGAACAGTCTTCCACCACGTGTTTCCCAAGGAATACTACCTACACTTTTCAAATCAAATGTGAATAAGTTCCTTATTCACATACTGTAGGTTGATCAACCTCACGTAGATGAGCTATCAAAAATAAAATAAATAAAAAATAGAAAACACACATATATATATATATATATATTTATATATATAAATAATTTAAAATAGATTTTTCATTTTTCTCTGTCTATGATTGGTTTATTTATTAATGATTTTGAATCATTCTCCATATTTGTTCCTGTGCTCCATAAAATTCATATTCTAGTTGGAAATGTTTTATTATAGTTTTTAAAAAGAGAGCCAGAGAAGATAACTCACTATCTATTCAACCTCCTTTCAACAATATACAGAATTTTTGAAAAAATTCTATATTGTTGAAATACAGCCTCACTCTATGCCACTCATCTATGGGCTCTCTCTCCATCCCCAGTTAGTTATTAAATTCTAAAAACACTTTTATAAAACACTCAAAAGGACTAAAAATTGACTGATTGAAAAGTTAGCCTACCTAGAGCTAAATGGAACGATCACTCAAGATAGAAAACACAATACCTGGGTTAGCGATCATACCAGGATGAGAGACATTGTAATAGCTTTCAAATGTTCCCAGGTAGCAATGGACAGCTTATGATGCAAGAAGTAATACTCAAAAGTGGGGAAAGATGATATCTGAATGGTACCCTATAGATGGAAAGAGAGGTATAGGAAGACCAAAGAGACATTGGAAATGAGATTTAAAAAAAAAAAAGATGGCTGGAACTCAGTGGCATTGAAAAGCTGTGTGGAGGAAAGAAGGGAGAACTGTCAGGAGAACTTTGAGCAGGAACAGCAAATATACTAAAGAAGAACAACAAAGAAATGGGATGGCCTAGAATGCAAGGGGCACATTGAAGTCTAGGGAAAAAGTATGGGATAGATAGTGATAAAGGAAGCATGACAATGGGTAGAACTAATTATATGTCCAGAATTGAATTGCTGTGTTTGTTTGAAAGCCAGAAGTATGGGGGATAAAATTGTACCGATTGAGATTGCTCACACTAAAGTTTTGGAATAAGTAAAACATGGTTGGTTAAATTGACTTATGGGAATAGAGATAAAGCAGAAGGGTATATTTATTATGAAAAACATCCTACCACTTCATCTCTATTCCTTAACATTATAGTTAGGAAGGGCAAGAAGGAGAGGGGAGTGGTGTTAATTATTGTTATTATTATTATTAATGAGAACAGAGGAATTATATTTACACTGGTGTTCAAAAGCTAAGGACGAACTACATTTTTACCAGTATATGAAAAAAAAATCATGACTACAGCCAAATGTGGACATAAGTTTGTTGCCATCATACTAATGAATTACAGGGTGTTCGGGATAAATTTGACAGTTTCATAAGGAAAAGAAAATCTTCTTTGTATCTATTAAATTTAATGAATTGACAAAAAACATTACAGGCAGAGTTAATTACAATACTATCAACAAGATTTACTCAAAATAACCACCATTAGCATCGATCACAGCTTCAATCCTGCTTCGGAACCTCGAACAAGCTGATGCTACCGTCTCCCTGGGAAGGGCCGCAAAAACTGTTTTAATTTTATCCATTAACTGGGCTTTTGTATTACTGGAAGTGCGATTGGTGTCTTTTTCAACTGCGCCCCATACAAAATAATCCATGGGGTTAAGGTCTGGGGAGTTTGGAGGCCAAACATTTGGACTGGTGAAGTCGTAGAAATTTTCAGACAACCATTTTTGACTTTTCCCAGAGGTGTGGCAAGGGGCCGAATCCTGCTGCCATACATACGGCCTACCATTGGCTACCCTTGTTATCCAGGGCTTGACTACAGTGTTTAGCAACTCCACGTAGCCATCTGAAGTCAACCTGAGGCCCTCTTGGAAAAAATGCGGAGGCATCACATTGCCTTCAGAGGATACACATCCGAAAATCATCACAGTTTGGGGAAATTTAGTCTGCATTACACGAGGAATGTCCTTTGTACTGTATGCAAGCCATCTGTTATTCTGCATGTTGTGTTTTTGATCCTGGCAAAAGTTTTTCTCATCGGAAAAGAACCAGATTGTTTGTGGTTCCGCAGGATGTTTCACTCTGCTTAGAAGTTTCTTCGCGTTTATCAAACGTTTTTCACGGGCCTTTTCTGTAAGCAGCTGACCTTTGCGGCGCTTGTATGAGTAGTAGCGGAGGTCTTCATTGAGTGCAAGCTTCATAGTAGAGGCTGCAACATTCATTTCACGTGACAAAGCCCGAATTCCAATGCCAGGGTTCTTCAACACCTGTTCCTGCAGATTTGCGAGGAATTCTGCTGTACGAACGCAATCAGATCGTCTGCTAGGGATCTTTCTTCTTGCTACATCCTCGTAGTCACCATTGCAAGTCTCTAGTTCATGCCTGATTGTTTTTACTGTATTCAGGGAGCATTGGGCAGCAGTCGAAATATCCTTATTTTGATGGCCGGCACGAATCATCATGATACAAGTTATTCTCTTCCATGATTCAGGTGGGTTCCAGCTATTCATCCTTTCTGACATCTTGTATATGAATGAAGAAGGGTCCAACCTTTTAAATGAAGAGAAGTGTGTGTTAATACATGTAACTTACGGAAAAATATAATTAATTATAAATATGTCAAATTTATCCCGAACACCCTGTATATCACACAAAAAATGTGTTATTAATTTCGTACAAATTAAACTGCAGTATGGCTTTGGCAAATTTCCTAAGGACATAGTTAAGGAATTAATCTACAGTGCTTGCAGAAAACTATGTGGAGAGACATTTCAGTATGGAATATGTCCACCTCAAACTGCAACACAGCAGTACAATGTCGTACAAAGTCGTACAATGCTTAGCAACAAGTGATTCAGGAGTTCTTGAGGCAAACTGACCCATTCCACCTTCAGAGTAAGGATAAGGCTTTGTTTATTTTCTGGAGGGGAATTTTGAGCAGCAATGTCTCTCCCTATTGCATCCCAAATGTGTTCTATGCAATTCAGTTCTGGGGAGCATGCTGTCCATTCGATTCAATTAATATCCTCAGTCTCCTGAGGGATCTCCACTGCTCATGTATGATGTAGTGTGGCATTGTCATCCATATAAATGAATTCTTTACCTATAGCACTATGGAAGAATCGAACGTGATGTTGAAGAAATTCATTGCAATACCGTTTGCTAGTCACAGTACCTTTTTCGGGCACTTGTAGCTCACTGCATCCATTAAGCATAATACCTCCCCACACAATGATCCCAGTACCATCATATCTATTCCTTTCAAGAACATTCTCGGGATGGTAAGCAGTATCACTTCCGTGGTAGAGCTAGAATAACCTCTTAGCTAATGTCTGGGAACACATTCCATTGGTTTGAAACACTGTCCAGAGTCTGGATACAATGCTATGTGAGATTCCAAACTCTCTGGCTATATCAGTAATTCTGCATCCTTCTTGAAGCTTTCCAATAATTCTTCACTGTGTGAAATCATCTAGATGATGTCATTGAGACATTACAAGGCATCCAAGTTTGCAAATTTATTCCTTCATGAAAACAGCTTCCTTCAAATACAGTTCACTTAGTGCAGCCTTTTGCTTTTTATCCTGTTGAGTTGCGCACAAAGGAGTTACTATGTAACTCCTTTGTGCGCAATTCGACAATCTGAATGTGTACCTGTTTTCTACTCAAAATCATCTGTTATTCAAATTGCCAAAAGCTAATTAGTCTGAATTTGTGGTTGTAATCTTTATAAATAGTGTTTGTCCTTAGATTTAGGACACCAGCATATAAGGTGAGCATGCAAGAAGTGGTTTTGAGCCAGCACAGTATGAATATGAGAAATACTTAGTTATCTATTATAAGAGTGGGAATGGGGAGGACACTGACAAAGAAACATGTAGGCAAATTTATCTAGAAAACAATAAAAGGGTGATCATTATGAATAATCCTAATTAAGGTAACATAGATTGAAGAGATAGCATAGAGGCAAAGTAGACTAATTTCTCAATAGAGAAATTAGTCTACTATTAGACTAATAGTAGACTAATCATCTCTAAATTAGAGATGACCTTGCTAATGCTTCTGCCTTGGTATCTCCACTTGGGCCTGGTTCCCACTGAAGAGACCTCAATAAAGGTCGAAACTAGTCTGGGTAGTGGCCCTTCCCTTAATGCATAACATTATACATATCCGCAAGGAGATGTGGTTTGCATTATGCGAGATACTGAGGAGTGTTGGTAGCTTGCTCCACCTCTGCAAGGAGTCGCCTGGTGTTGTACCACTTTACCCCAGTCCTGAAGATTCTTTCAGGCGCAAACTTTGTTTCACACACTTGGATAAAGGATTAAACTAAATTCATTATAATTTCTCAAGTTTTTGTAGGTAGACAACCTGAGACTATATAGAGGCAAAGTAGACTAATTTCTCAAGTTTTTGTAGGTAGACATCCTGAGACTATATATAATATAGGACAGTGGTGTTCAACTTTTTTTACTACGCGAACTACTTTTTATAATAAGTTATTCGGCGATCTACTCTTTTATATATAAGTTATTTGGCGATCTACTCTCTTATATAAATCACGTTCCCCCAACCTGATATCTCATCATGCACAAATAAACAACTAAAAAAAATACACAACTAAAAACTTTGTGTATTAAAAAATATATTTATCACTTTTAATTATTTTAATACAACAAAAAAAACAAATATATTGGAATAAAATATTTATTTCTCTATTTTGGAAAACCAAAGTTAGAAAAAACAACAGATTGATTTTACAAACTCACAAATTACAGGAAATGCTGGTTGATTAAAAAAAAAAAAAAAAGTTAATGTGAAATTTGGCATTATTTGGACCTCGCAATATTTTTATAGTCAAGTTGATATGAAGAAGTGGCCAATCGCAGACAATCATCCAAATGATCTTTTGTAATTTGGTTTCTTAATTGATTTTTTATGATGGTCATATTTGAAAAAAAAAGTGGATTCTGACAAGTATGTCGATCCGAAACATCACAGAATTTTTCGTGCAATATCAGTTAATATTGGGAATTTTTCATGTGCATACTTCCAAACGACTTCATTTTAAATGTAAACTATTCTGAATGTTTATTATCTCAAGTTCTACTTCAGCTTGGTTTATATGAAACAGCCCACTAATTTTATTTGAAATTTCTGTGATGTTCAAGTTTTCTTGAAATGGATTATTGATAAAAGATACAATCATTTCAGTTTTATTAAAATCTTTAAATCTTGAATTTATTTCTTCCTCAACTAATTCTATTTCACAAATAAATTCTTTTAAATCATGACAAAGCATTTCTTGATTTTGTTCAAAAAATTGTATTAAATATGGGAGATGTCTAAATTCGCAGTTATTTATATTTTTCTTTAATAAAAGTAAGTATTGTTGGAAAGTTTTTATTGAACTTAACATGTCAATTAAATTTTTATCTCTACCTAGTAACTCTAAATTTAACTTGCTTAATTTTGTACAGAAATCTACTAAAAATGATAAGTGTAACAACCATCTATTATCATTCAATCGTGGATAAATATCTCCTTTTTCATTAAGAAAATTTTTTATATCGTTAATTAATACAAGAAATCTTTCTAAAAATTGACTTCTGCTGAGCTAGCGAACGTTATTATACAACAGATGTTCCCTATCATCATCTGCCTGTAATTTAAATAACCGCCATTGCAGGGCTTTTCCTCAAACAGAATTTACAATTTTAAATGTAATATTAAAAACATCTTTTGTGTTTAATCTTTTACTACACAGTACTTGTTGGTATATAATACAGTGGTATGTTAAAAAATCTGGATATTTGTCATCGTTTTTACATAATGAAATGAAGCCTGATTTATTACCTATCATTGCAGGAGCACCATCAGTAGTAATAGACACAAGTTTAAAAAGTGGAAGTTTGTGTTGTTTCACAAATTCATCAAATGCCGAAAAAATGTCTTCTCCCCTAGTCCTTGGGGGGGGTGGGGGGGGGGGGGGGTGGGGGGGGGGGGGGGTGGGGGGGGGGGGGGGTGGGGGGGGGGGGGGGTGGGGGGGGGGGGGGGTGGGGGGGGGGGGGGGTGGGGGGGGGGGGGGGTGGGGGGGGGGGGGGGTGGGGGGGGGGGGGGGTGGGGGGGGGGGGGGGTGGGGGGGGGGGGGGGTGGGGGGGGGGGGGGGTGGGGGGGGGGGGGGGTGGGGGGGGGGGGGGGTGGGGGGGGGGGGGGGTGGGGGGGGGGGGGGGTGGGGGGGGGGGGGGGTGGGGGGGGGGGGGGGTGGGGGGGGGGGGGGGTGGGGGGGGGGGGGGGTGGGGGGGGGGGGGGGTGGGGGGGGGGGGGGGTGGGGGGGGGGGGGGGTGGGGGGGGGGGGGGGTGGGGGGGGGGGGGGGTGGGGGGGGGGGGGGGTGGGGGGGGGGGGGGGTGGGGGGGGGGGGGGGTGGGGGGGGGGGGGGGTGGGGGGGGGGGGGGGTGGGGGGGGGGAAGTGTTTTCTTCAAGCCTTGAAGAAAACATTGATTGATTCAGCCAGAGAGGAATGTGGTGAAGTTGTCTGCAAGGATAGAAAAATCAGAACTCCATGGTGGACACAGGAAGTTAAGGAGGCAGTGAAGGAAAAGACTAAAGCATATCAAAAGTTCCTGGCTAATAAGTCAGCTTGTGCTCTTAGAGAATACAGAGACAAATGTAAGAAAGCTAAACACTGTTCCTGGCATTTGTGTATAGACATAATAAATTACCACCTTGCCTATTCTTATAATTAGATATGCAATCTATTTTGTCTTGTTGTAGAACTTTGCCTTTTTCCCTATCCTAGACATACTTAAAAGGTCTGAACTCAAAGCATATTTTTCCACTCTATCACCACATACATAACCATGTTTGAAGGCTTTTATCAACAAGGATATTTTATTAACGCTAATATTTCGCTGATTTTCAACTCAGCATCATCAGAGCACAACACACATGTAAACGCGACAGTGAGTGAGTGAAACAATATAATTGCAAAAGACAAAAGATCTAAAGTTCTATTTTTGGCGCCCTCTAACGAAAAAAAAAAAAAAAAAAAAAGCAGCAGTTATCCAGGAGTTTTTCTTAGGATAACCGTCTCCCAAATTTTTGGCAAATTAATGCAACCATATTTGTTAAGGTTGGGAGAATTCTTCAAAGCCATTGCTGACTCAAAAAATAATCTTTCAGATCTATAACGACTCCTAAATAGCACATTCGTTTTCCTCCATCTAATCCTGTGTGAAGGAGTGTCCAAAGCGTGGTCTGCCAGTCCCGACTTGCCATAGTAATAGTAGCGAATGTATCTTTCATGTTCTTCCAGGATGTTCACTGATCTTCCTGTTTGCCCATAATAGGCCAAGTCACAGTCACATGGAACTTCATACACTCCTGGGTGTGCTAAAGGGTGAAGTTTATCCTTTGGCGAGCAGATCAGAGTTGCCAGCTTGACATGAGGCTTGAAGGTGGTGCGAAGGCCATGTTTCAACAATACTTTGGCTATCTTTTCCGATGTACCTCTGATATAGGGAATAGAAATGGTCATGTTGTATTCTTGTGTATTGGGGGGGGGGGGGGCAGAGTAATGGGCCTATGTAGTATTTTTTCTATTTTGTAGGGATTGTAGCCGTTGGCTAAGAACGTATGGCGCAGGTACTGGAGTTCAGTGGTCAGAGCTGTATCGTTAGAACAAATGGCTCTGGCTCTGTGTGTAAGTGTTTTTAAAATGCTGTACTGTTGGACTGGATGATGATGTGATTGTTTATGTAGGTATCTTCCTGTGTGTGTGTAGGCTTCCTGTAAATAGAAAAAGATAGTGATCCATCTGAAAGGCGGGGTGACTAATGTGTCAAGAAATGGTAAACAGTTATTTGATTCTTTTTCTACTGTGAAGTGAATTTTGGGGTGTTGGCTGTTTAGGTAGGTGACAAAAGCATCCAAAGTGTCTTGTCCATGGGGCCAGATGGCAAACACATCATCTACATAGCGCAACCACACTAGTGGCTTGTATGTAGCTGTGGTAAGTACTTTGTTTTCAAAGTGTTCCATGTAAAAATTTGCTAACGGGGGGGGAGAGGGGGGAACCCATAGCAGTACCACTTATAGACACTCTTGATTTAATCAAGTCTAAATTTCCCCCAGATATTTTTGAATTATTTCAATTTACCATGAATGCAGGTTACTTTACATGGGGAGAGAAATTCTACAAACAGATTAATGGTACTGCTATGGGTTCCCCCTCTCTCCCCCCCCGTTAGCAAATTTTTACATGAAACACTTTGAAAACAAAGTACTTACCACAGCTACATACAAGCCACTAGTGTGGTTGCGCTATGTAGATGATGTGTTTGCCATCTGGCCCCATGGACAAGACACTTTGGATGCTTTTGTCACCTACCTAAACAGCCAACACCCCAAAATTCACTTCACAGTAGAAAAAGAATCAAATAACTGTTTACCATTTCTTGACACATTAGTCACCCGCCTTTCAGATGGATCACTATCTTTTTCTATTTACAGGAAGCCTACACACACACAGGAAGATACCTACATAAACAATCACATCATCATCCAGTCCAACAGTACGGCATTTTAAAAACACTTACACACAGAGCCAGAGCCATTTATTCTAACGATACTGCTCTGACCACTGAACTCCAGTACCTGCGCCATACGTTCTTAGCCAACGGCTACAATCCCTACAAAATAGAAAAAATACTACATAGGCCCATTACTCTGCCCCCCCCCCCCCCAATACACAAGAATACAACATGACCATTTCTATTCCCTATATCAGAGGTACATCGGAAAAGATAGCCAAAGTATTGTTGAAACATGGCCTTCGCACCACCTTCAAGCCTCATGTCAAGCTGGCAACTCTGATCTGCTCGCCAAAGGATAAACTTCACCCTTTAGCACACCCAGGAGTGTATGAAGTTCCATGTGACTGTGACTTGGCCTATTATGGGCAAACAGGAAGATCAGTGAACATCCTGGAAGAACATGAAAGATACATTCGCTACTATTACTATGGCAAGTCGGGACTGGCAGACCACGCTTTGGACACTCCTTCACACAGGATTAGATGGAGGAAAACGAATGTGCTATTTAGGAGTCGTTATAGATCTGAAAGATTATTTTTTGAGTCAGCAATGGCTTTGAAGAATTCTCCCAACCTTAACAAATATGGTTGCATTAATTTGCCAAAAATTTGGGAGACAGTTATCCTAAGAAAAACTCCTGGATAACTGCTGCTTTTTTTTTTCTTTTTTTTTTTTTTTTTTTACGTTAGAGGGCGCCAAAAATAGGACTTTAGATCTTTTGTCTTTTGCAATTATATTGTTTCACTCACTCACTGTCGCGTTTACATGTGTGTTGTGCTCTGATGATGCTGAGTTGAAAATCAGCGAAATATTAGCGTTAATAAAACATCCTTGTTGATAAAAGTGTTTATGGTGTTGTTAATACCGTGAAAAATAAGTCATGAATAACCATCAACGCCTAAGCTTATCTGTTAGATGTTTGAAGGCAATTCATATCTTTATCTCATTTGCATTCCATAGCTGAACTTTCACACATGTTTTTCCCATTCCTCCCTTGATGATTTAGTTTCTTTCTCTCTCTGAATTGGTCTCATACCAAGAAATAATTTTTCCAGGCTCCTGATGCCAAATGAATTCAAGTGCAGACCATCCCTCTTATACAAGTCTTTTCTGCCTTCAAACTCACCCACACATCTAAAAACTTGTATCCATTTCTTCTACACAGCCTATGCGTGAAATCATTTGCTTTCATCACCCTCCTTCTTAACTCGGTACTATCATATCTAGGTTACAAATCTACAATTTTTACTCTCTCTCTCTCTCACATTTGTTTCTCTCTTCTTTCAACAGACCTTTCATGTTTTCTCTCATACTATATTTGTCACTACTTAAATTATTAATACCTACCAGAATTACCATCTCTTTTACTTTTCTTTTTTGTTTTTCAACTACGTTTGTCATATCTTTAATTTTCACTCCCGTGAAACTAGAAGTGGTTGACTCCCATGGCAAATGCAAATTTTACGGTTAAATCACTATACCATATCACCTCATTTTTCTTAGATTTTAACTGACCTACCTTGGTGTTATTAATATTATGATTACCAAGTTCAGTGCTTTCCTTCCTGTTCTTATTGTGATCCTTTTTCTTATCCTGTCTAAGTTTAGTTAAATGTTTATCCACTTTTTCTAATAATTTCTTTTAATCAAGATATTTCTCATGTTAGTTTATCCTCAGATAAATTATCATCATTACTGCAGCAGCACTTTTGTTCATCAGGACAAATGCTCTCATACATAGTAACAACATGAGCTTTAGACACTGCCCTGTTGTGACGAGTTTTTGGCGGATTTTTAAGCGTAGTAAAAACTAATTGTATTTCTGCAGTTATGTTATAAAATGCTGTAGCACAATAAGTATACTGATATACAATAAGTATATCAGTATACTTATTGTGCTACGGCATTTTTAGTATATTAGTATACAATAATATACTAAAAAAATACACTATTAAGAAAACACTCAATAAATCAACAAAAATTACAGCTCTTTCAGGAGCTTTCTAATAGCACATTCTTTCACCAGATAGCCTCGAATCCAGTCATATCTTACATGTTGTGGAGAAGATAAGGGATATAGGAATGACAGTTGACAAGGAAATTTAAGCTATACATTATTAAAAATTGTGAAAATATGCAGCACATTATGGCAATGATGCTGAGGACTGACATGTAGAAATACAGAAGTTGTGGTTCTCTTTTATTTTATTTCGTATGATGATTCGATGGCCATGACCCCTTCTGCGGGGAGGTACCACACACCATCTCATCCCCCCCTATTTTTTTATCCGGGCACTTGGTACTGGCATGACTGACAAATCAGGCATTTGGCTGGAGGGACCATCTTAAGTATTCCTGACTGTAATCCATGTGTGTTCACTGGGCCGGTTTGCCTGTTCTGGGGGATGAAAAAACCTGAGTTTCATCTGGTTTTGTGTCATCTGGTTTTTCAAGGGTATTGGAAAGAGGCCAGATACAATTAACTAAGGAGTTTCACAATCTTTGGAATGTGGTATCAAGAAATATTGTGGAAATGCAATTTGTAGAATTCTGTGGTCAAAGTGGAATGATGATATGAGTGATACATGTAAGTTGATAATTGGTTGTTACCATATTAATATAGTAGAGAGTTTCATAGATTGTTAAGAGAGAGAGAGAGAGAGAGAGAGAAAGAACAATAAGAGAGTGGTTGATGTGTATAGTGCATTGCTTGCGAGTGTGCTGCTTATGGAAACAGTTTTATGCATATAATGATATAATGACATTGTGACCTCCTATTGATGAGTCTTTTGGCTACTATATGGAGGTCTGATGATGATTGTAATGATGATATAATAATATTTTGATAGGGGATACTAGTTGGAATATGTGGCTCATCGGGCAGTGGAAAATCATCTCTACTTGAAGCATTATTAGGACAGGTATTATATAATTGATTAATTAAATTTAGTATGTGCATAATGCAGTTTGTTATATTGATCATTTTATGTTACCAGTTGTTATTGTAATACAAAGTTGCATGATGTCTTACTTCCTGATTAAGATGTTCCATTTATCAGACATTTTCAAATTCCAACCTAATATACAAAAATCTATCTCCAAATACCATTATTTGCAGTTGTATAATTAACTGAACATCATATCTTGCGCTAATATTGGAAAAGTCTGAAAACTGATAATTGCAATATCCATTATTTGCACTTTTATGAATTTCTTGAATATCAACCTCCTCTCCCTCCTGTGTTAACATTTAATTATTCCAAACAATTTATTATTATTATTATTACGGGTGTCTCCATGGAGTCAGTAGACTCATCGGAGGAGACCCAAACTATCAAAACAATATCTATCATGCCTCTTCTTTAATTCCTTTACAGATGAAGAACTCACAACTGAGTCAGGCAATGCATTCCACTCATACACCACCCTCCAAGCAAAAAATCTAATTCTCACACCCTTGTTAAACACACTCTTCCTTAATTTCCAGGGATATGACCTCTTGTTCTTCCATCACTATCACACAGCTGAAATATTTCCCCTGCATCAATCTTATAAAAACCTTTTAGTAATTTAAATGTTTCTATATATTCCCTCTTCTCCGCCTATCAACCAACCTCTACAATCCACAAGCTCTCAATCTATCAATGTAGGGAGCATTTTTTACATCACTCACCAACTTAGTCACTCTCCTCTGAAATCTCTCCACAACCTCCTCATCTCCAAGGAATCCAGATGACCAGACTTGAGCACAGTAATCCAAATGTGGAAGTATCAATGCCTTATAAAGGGGAATAATAAGTTGAGCTGACTGTCTGCTGATGAGGGTTTCCCATATGAGAGGAGGTTTCATTAAGGCAGCCTCTCATATGGGAAATATAGAAAGTAATAATTAAATTACTTAAATATAAAGAGCCAATAGCTTCACTTCAGTGATGTAACATTATTTAAATTGAGGGGATATTAAATCCCACAATATTTCAAAGCCGAATAAGAAACTCAAAGATAGGAATCAAAGAGTTTGCTGCTGAATATAGCAAACTATAAAAGTTTTGGGGGACTGTAGCTTAAGCTAAAGCACGTAGTTCAACACTAGGGCAACTCGTTGCAAAGGTGGGTAAAGTTCTGATCACTATTCTTATTATCACCCATAATGTAAAACACATCTCCTAGGAGATGTTTGATGTTATACATTATGGTAGAAGGTCACTACCGAGACCGGTTTCGACATTTTTTGAGGTCTCATCAGTGAGTAGGTAGATCAGGTAATACCAAGGCTATAGCGAAGAGAACTTTATACTTTGCTATATGAGTTGTCAAAAAGGTCATTCATAAATTACTTAAACTCACTGATGAGACCTCAAAAAAAGTCGAAACCAGTCTGGGTAGTGACCTTCCACCATAATGTATAATATCAAACATCTCCTAGGAGATATGTTTTACATTATGTGCGATACCAAGAATAGTGATCAGAACTTTACCTACCTTTGCAACGAGTTGCCCAAGTGTTGAATTACGTGCTTTAGCTTACGCTACAGTCTGCCGAAACTTTTATAGTTTGCTATATTCGGCATGAAACTCTTTGATTCCTATCTTTGAGTTTTTTATTCAGCTTTGAAATAATGTGGGAATTAATATCCCCTTAATTTAAATAATAAATAAATATTTTTAGTTATTATCTAGTTTACATTATTAATTTCCTTAAACAACATGATACTAGAGAATCAACTTGTTAGCCTAAACACCCAGATGACTATATGACTAATATGGTGTGAAATAAGGGTCATCCATGGAAATTAAGAAAGTGTTTAGTTAGAAGGACTTGAAGGTTATTTTTTGCTTGGAGATGGCGAATGAGTGGAATGGGTTGCCAGAATCAGTTGTGAGTGCTGTTTCAGTGAATGAATTCAAAGTAAAGTATGACAGGTATTGTGCATACGAAGGTTAGTATTTGGTTTTCAGTATATTAATGGATCTTCCATGATGAATTTACAATCTCTGTGGAGGTGTCAATAATAAGGAACGGAAATGATCTATTTATGAAAATGAGTTAGGTGCTAATATTCACAGTAAAAGGATGATGAAATAGAGTAATTTACTGACTTTGAAGCTAGAGTTAGCTTTTGTGAAACCAGTGGGATTAACAATTAACTAAACTTTTATATATTTTTGTTAGTGTTTGTTGCTGTGGTTACTATTTTATGTGAAATGTATTGCAACTGTTGCAGCTCTAGGAGTGCTGATGCAATTTCCATAGTTCAGCATTTAATGTTCAATAACTGTTCATATGTTTTACATTATATGGAAAGTTGTTGTGAGTAATGTGAGTATAAATGTCCCTCAGGACGCTACAAATACCATATAAATTGTTATAATGCCTGGTTATATAGCGGATTGTGTTTGGTCTGGCTATGCGATACATTTCTCTGTTATTATGGTAAGCATTGAAATAGTCTCTTAGATTCTTTATACTCAGGAATTTGTGTTTTGCCATTAGGGATTTGGTTATTTCCTGGTATATATTGGGTTTCCAAATCACTGTTGAAATGATTCTTTGGTGAAGTTTTCCTAAATTTGATAAGCTGTTTGCTGTGTTTGCATAGACATTTATACCATACCTTAGTATTGTTTCACCAATTCCTTGATATATGAATTTTTTTTTTATGTTGGATGGCATCATATCTTTTGCTTGGAAGAGTTTTGCAGCAATAGTGCATATGATGCTATATTTCTGTAAGTAGTTCTGTAGTCTTGTGTGTATTACTTTTTTTTTGAAGTTTAGAGGTGACAGGCAAGTTAGTAACAGATGACAGGCAAGGTCTGTAGTTGTGAACATCATTTCTTTTTTTGTGTTTGTAGATAGGTGTAACTATCATGGTGTTTAGTTTTTTGGATATAGTGCCAGTGTAGAATATCATGTTCACAAGTTTCATAAGTACAGGATTTAGTTGTTCAAAATGTATTAAAAGATCTGTTAGTCTGATTTTGTCAATTTCTGGACTTGTCTTTTACTTTAATTGTGAGGGAGCATCATTCATTTCCAATTAGGATACAGGAGTAAAATACATGATTTGCTGTTGATCTTGGGTTAATAGTTTTGTGTTGCCTAATGGCTTAATGGGGAAAGTATCTTTTCTGAGTTTTGTAATGTTGTTTGTGAAGGCATAGATAAATGATTCTGTAAGTTCCTTCTAGTTCTCCACACTGAAGTTTTTGGTGATAAAATCTTGTGGAGGATTTTTCCTTTTACACCCTAATAGATCATTAAATGTAGACCTTGTTTCTTTCATATCGGCACTGTATTCTGGAAATTTCCGAAAGTAATAGTGTTTTTTTTTTTTTTTTTGCACTTCTAATTTTAGTTGTTAATTGGTTTCTTGTGTTTTTGTATAATGATTGTAGGTGAATGTTGTTGGGTGACTTTTTTTACTCTCTTCCATAGAATGTCTTTTATTGCAGTGCTGTTAAGTATGTCCTCATTTATCCCTAGATTATTTAGTGGTCACCTGTTTCTTTGGTGTTTTGTTGTTTTTCTGTATTTTTCTCTAAACAGAAATTTAAGGCTGCCGTATAAAGTTATGGGATCATTTATGGTAAATAGTTTGTTCCAGTTTGTGTCTTTTATAAGATTATCCAATGCTTTTTACTATGTTAGCAGAGTGCAATTTATCTGGTGGGGTTTCATAGAATGTGGGGAATGTAATGGTGATATTACAGAATGAAGTTGTGATAAAGTAGTGGTCAGCTATTTTAGTGGTGATTACTGATGTGTTAATAGGAACCCTATGTTTATGTGGTCTACATATGATTGTGCTAGTGAGTTATTTAGAATTTCTTCTCTTGTTGGGTAGTTTATAGTTGAGTTTATGTTGTACTGACTTAACATGTCAAGATATGTGTTGATGGTTGGAGAGCCACGGTCAAGGGTGTTAATGTTAATGTCACCTATTAGGATAAGTTTATCTGTTGTGTGATTATTTGTCATTTAGCCATGTTTCAAATTCTTGTAGGAAGCTGAGAGATTTACTATCTGGGGGTCTGTATATTGTGTTTATTATGCATTTGTGGCTGTGGCTGTAATTAGCTGTAATTTCCAAAAGTAATGTTTCTAGGTCTTCAAAAATGGTTATTGTTTTGGTCACACTGTGCTTTTCATTTGCAAATGTGATTATGTCGCCTCTTTTTTGTGTCTCATAATGTGTAGGACTGGTAATTGTTGATGTTATATGCAGATGGCGTCTGTATCACATATAGAAACTTAAGTCAAGATTAGAATATCGATGTATGTCAGGTTGTTGAGAGTGTAAGCCGGTATTTCTTTATCCTTATTGTGTTAGTGTGTAGTATGGCGAGTTCAGAATTTGTATAAAAATTGTCTAAGAATATGTAAGAACAACTATTTAAAGATTCGAATACAACACGGTTAACATTTTCCTGTTGAATATTATTATTATTACGTGACACCTCCGGGGAGTCCAAGGACTCATCGAGGGAGGACACCTACTCTATAGCTCTCTGTCTTTGCCATTCACTTTACCAACTAATGCGAACTGCAACTACACCAATGCCATCTACTGCCCACCACTACCATTTTAACAGACAATCACAAACATCGAATATGTTTGGCAGTATTTATTATAGCCATGTTAGTGTGAAAAAATGTTGTAAAACTTGCTCTGTGTAGTATGGAAAGGGAAGGTGGATTAAGTGCTGCATTGGGAGACTGATTAGATCAAAATCACATGAGATTATATGAATGCTAGTATTTTCATCCTTTTGCATAAAGACCTGGGAATCCTTAGTCCATAGGAACTTAGTTTTTTCTGTTTTTGTTTTCCTTGCTTAGTACAATAAATTTTTGCAATATGGTGTCCAGTGTTCTATTATATAGACTGGAGTTGAGGGTTGCCTATTATTGAGGACTGATGTTCACTTTGCGTTCTTGCTTGTAGCTAGGATGCGATCTCTCAGGCTTTTACTGATGAAGCATACCATTACAGGTGTTCGTCTCTCTTTATTTGATATGGGCCTCGATTTACAGAGACGATGTCAGTGGTTGTGAGTGGTATGCCGATTGCTGTGCAATCAATTGTATTAGAAAATTCAGATCTTCTGACTCTGCTTTGGGTGTCCCATCAATTTGCAGGGTTTTTTTTCCATTTTTTCTGCAAGTCATTTTCCATGTGAGATTTGACGGTTTTCACTTCTTTTCTCAACTCTTTGTTCTTGCACATAAGAATTTTCTGCTCTGCCTTTACTGCTAATGGATTAGATTTGACGGAATGCACAGTTCCAAGCACTTCTTATATGTAGTTGTTGTTGTATTGCAAATAGTGTTCATAATCCTTAAATTTTTGGTTGATATCCTTCATGTGGGAGTTAAGTATTTCTTTCACCTTGTATTTAAGAAATCTAATTTATCAATAATTCCTTTCTTTCATGCTTACATGGTAATCAGAATATATCATGAAAATTATGGAAACAACTACTGTGTTAGAGTAAAACTTTAGTTTAATATAAACCAAAATAAACACTCAACGTTACGACCTTCACATTAAGGTCATCATCTGGAGCATGGAGCACATATATACAAAGAAACAAGCTGCACTACAATCTAAATGGTATGCTCAAGTTACTGATCAACCATTAAAACTATTGGGCTGACCTCTGGTGAAAAAAAAAACCTTACTACATCAAAGCTAGAGTCCTGTTATTATTATTTATTTATTATAAATAAATAAAAATATTACTTATATAAGTATACATATAAATTGCAACAAATTGGTATGGATAGTGGCCAATAAAAGTTGAAAATTGCTCAGTCCTAAAGTCAGGGTTTGCTGGAAAACTAAGTGGGTTGAATGTGTGCCATCTAAATTCTTGGAATTTTTATGCCACCATTATTATTAAGATTAGGGTGGTTAATCAAAAATTCACAGGCTTCTTTAAATTTCCATTCATACCAGGGGTTTTTGTATGATGTAATGAGCAAGCACTTTTCCAATCAGTTTGGTGTAGGGTGTAAAGAGCATGATCTGAGAGGGCTAGTTCACCAAAACTGTTAAGTTTAATGTGTCATTTGTGTTCTTTTTTACGGATTGGGATTGTATGGTTCCCCAATATAAGATAGGTTACACGTGCAATAGATGCAATAAACTTTAGTTTGTGCTGGTGGGTGGGGGGGGATCCTTAGAGGAGTTGAATGTGTTTTTTAATTTTAAAGGTGGTTTAAAAGTGGCATTAAGATTATAATGGTGTAGCATTCTATTAATTTTTTCTGATAACCCTTTAATATATGGAATAGCTATGGTTTTACTGTAATCTATATTATTATTTTTTGATGAAGTTTTATGAAGAACTTTATTAATAGTATTTTTTTACAGCCATTATTTATAAATGAATTGCTAATAATTTTAAATTCTTGTTTAAGAGCTTGTTCATTAGAGCAAATTGTTATAGCTTGATAATTTTTTTGATGATAATGATCCAAATTTTTGCAAAGGGTAGCGATATAAGTTAGCATGTATATATATATTGGCCGGTACGTGTAGGCTTGTGATAAAAAATAGTGAAATATAGACTGCCTGAGGGAAGATGTGTGACCAGTATATTGAGTTCTGATTTTCAATTTCAATATTAAATTGTATGCGCTCATGTTGTTTGTTCAGGTGGCTGAGGAATGTGTTTACTGTTTGGCGGCTGTGTGGCCAGATAATGAAAACATTGTCAACATATCTATGACAAACTGTAGGTTTTAGAGGAAAGGAATCAAGAGCACATTGCTCAAAAGCTTCCATATAAAAGTTAGCAATTGGGGGGGATAATGGTGAGCATGTGGCCGTACCTCCTTTTTTGTTGGTAAAATTTATTTTGCCACACGAAGTAACCGGAACGTAGTACGTGGAGAAAGAGAGCTGCAATATCAGGCAGAAATTTATTCTGTAGGAGAATAATTTTGTCACTGATTGGGACATTTGTGAAAAGGGCAGAAAAATCAAAACTGACTAATAAATCATCTTTGTCAAGTGTTATGTTTTTTATTTTGTTTAGGAAGTGTTGTGTGTTCTTTATATAGGAGGGGGAATGACCTACCAACTCCTTGAGTGTGGACGTCAATTTCTTCGGTTGGTGATAATTATGGCTGTCCATTCCCTCAACATTTAAAATGAAAAAACATATTCAACTCCTCTAAGGATCTTCTCCCACCACTGGCGTGTGGTGAGCGTGTGGCTGGACCTTCTTTTTGTCGGTAAAATTTATTTTGCCACACGAAGTAACCGGAACGTAGTACGTGGAGAAAGAGAGCTGTAATATCGTTCAGAAATTTGTTCTGTAGGAGTAGAATTGTGTCACTGATTGGGACATTTGTGAAAAGGGCAGAAAAATCAAAACTGACTAATAAATCATCTTTGTCAAATGTTATGTTTATATTTTTGTTTAGGAAGTGTTGTATGTTCTTTATATAGGAGGGGGAATGACCTACCAACTCCTTGAGTGTGGACATTAATTTCTTCGCTTGGTGATAATTATGGCTGTCCATTCCCTCAACGTTTAAAATGAAAAAACATACTCTACTCCTCTAAGGATCTTCTCCCACCACTGGCACAAACTAAAGTTTATTGCACCTGTAACTTACCTTATATTGGGAAAACTGGACGTACAATCCTATCCGTAAAAAAAAATAAAAAATAAAAAAAAATAAAAAAAAACCCATTAAATTTAACAATTTTGGTGAAGCAGGCCTCTCAGATCACACTCTTAACATCCTAAACCAAATTAATTGGAAAAGTACTTGTTCTTTCTTCTTCTTCTTCAACCTTTTGGTTCTGTCCACTGCTGGACAAAGGTCTCCCCCATGATTTTCAAGACCACTCGGTTTTCTGCCTCTCCCATCCATCTCACTCCTGCAATTTGTTCCAGTTAATCCCTCCACCTTCTTCTCGGTCTTCCTCTTTGTCTTGCTCCATCCATTGGTCTCCACTCTGTTGTTTTTCTAGTCCATCTCCTGTCACTGCATTTGGCAATATGGCCAGCCCATCTCCACTTAGTCTGTTTGATGTATTTTACAATATCCATGGCCCCCTGTTTCAGATCTTATCCAGATATTTGTCTTCCTATCTCTTAATGTTATTTTTAGCATACTTCTCTCCATGCGATGTTGTGTTGTTCTCAACTTTTTGTTTAGGGCTTCTGTTAAAGTTAATGTTTTTCCTCCATATGTTAGGACAGAAAGTATGCACTTGAAAGCTTTCTTTTCTAGACTCATAGGGATATCACTTCTGAATATGTCTCTCATTTTCCCATAAGCCATCTATCCAAGTGATTTCTTCGTTCAATCTCTTTTCTTTGGCAATACTCAAAAGATAACAATTGGCCCAAATATACATATGAAGTAACTTGTTCTATTTCATTGTTTTCAACTTTGACAGTTCCATGGTTTATGTATTTATTCCTTATTATTTTTGTTTTTTCTCTATTTATTTTTAATCCAATTACTCTTTAGGCTTCATTTAGCTGATTTAGTCTTTCTTCCAGATCTTCAAGATTATCTGCTATTAGGACAATATCATCTGCAAATTTCAGATGATGCAGCCTTTCTCCATTTATGTTTATTCCTTTTGTTTCCCAATCAAGGCTGCTAATGACTTCCTCTAGTGCAGCTGTAAATAATTTGGGAGATATGGTGCCACCTTGCCGGATGCCTTTTTGTATTGGGAACTTTTCACTGTTTTTATATAATTTAATTGCAGAAGGTGCATTATTGTAAATATGTTTTAGTGTTTCAATATATGGTTTCTCAGTTCCCTGGGTTTCAAGTGCTTTTAGTGTTGCAGATGTTTTAATTGAATCAAATGTGTTTTCATAGTCTATATAGGCCAGACATAAAGGTTATTGTATTTAGTTGATTTTTCAATGAGCTGTCTTAATGTGTGAATATGGTCCAAAGTATTGTAATTCTTTCTAAATCCAGCTTGTTAACAGGATTGCATTCCATCTAGTTTAGATTTTATTCTATTATTTATAATTTTTGTGAAGACTTTATATATGGGGAGTAGGCTTATAGGTCTGTAGTTTTTAATTGCTTCCTTATTGTCCTTTTTAAAAATTAATATTAGAAGTGAATTGTTCCAATTTTTTGGAATTTTTCTCTGTTTTAGGCATTTATTAAAGAGTATAGTCAGCTGTTTGATGACAGGGCTTCATCCCAGTTTCAAGAAGTCTACCATAATTCCATCTTCTCCTGGGGCCTTTCCATTCTTCATTTCCCGCAATGCCATTTCCACATCACCTTGTAAAATTTCAGGAGCATCGTGTTCTTCCTCACTCGAGTTATCCATAGATTATTCTTGGATTCCTCGGTCTTTGTCTTCATAGAATTCAGTATAAAATACCTGAATTCTTTTGATTATTGCATCTCTATTTTTTTTTATAAGTTCACCATTTTTTCCTCTTACAGCAGCTATTTCCTTTGTTCCAGCTGAATAATGTCCATCTTAGGACCTTCATATTACTAATGTTTTCTATTGTTTATTTAATTTTCATAGTATTATACGATCTAATTTCATGTTTCCTCCTTTTACGTATAGTTTTACAAATTTCTGCATATTCTTGTCTTAGTTTTTCCTCTGTTTGGTGCCTTTTTACACTTATTTCATGGTTTTCAACTTTGACAGTTCCATGGTTTATGTGTTTATTCCTCATTATTTTTGTTTTTTCTCTATTTATTTTTAATCCAATTACTCTTTAGGCTTCATTCAGATGAACAATTCAATATCTTGAATTGTTCATCTAGTGCACAATTCAAGATAGATTTTATTAAGGTAGCTGTGTTTAACTTTTTTAGTTCATTTCTGAGTGATTCTCTATAACAGCTTTTATTGTGGTAAAGGTTTTGAAGATTCACTAAATTGGACTTTTTTCTTATGAGCTTATTCCGTTCCCATTTTTTGTTGATCCATACTTTTGCCCTTACTAGTCTGTGGTCACTTCCTGTATTAAATCTATTAAGCATTTTGGTATTATTTATTATATATCTTCTGTTGGAGAGGATGAATCTATTTCATTGTAAGTTTGTCCATTTGGGCTTCTCCAAGTCCATTTTCAGTTGATTTTCTTCTTGAAAAAGCTGTTCATAATAAAGTGGTTATTTTCTTCTGCGAATTCAATAAGTCTTTCTCCTCTTTCATTCCTTTGTCCAAATTTACCGATGGAATTCAGATGGTCATCTCTGCTTCCAGTCTTGGCATTAAAGTAACCCATTATAATTATGTAGAATTCTTTGAATTATTTAATGTGGATTTTAATGTTTCATAGAAATCTTCTATCTCTTCATCTGGATGGTCCGTAGTTGGGGGTGTATATTTGTATAATTTTCAGTTGGTATCTTTATTTATGAAGAGACTTAGTTCAGCTATTCTTGATGTTATTTTATTAACAAACAGAACATTGCCTTGATTGTTTTATTTATTAGGAATCCTACACTCACAGTGGTAGAGTAGATGTGTCCATCTTTTAATGGCACGAGAGTTTCTTCTTTCCTTCTTATCTCTGAATGGCCCACAACGTCCCATTTTATATGGTCCAATTCCTTCATCAGTTCTTCCAATCTATCATCATCTCTATATCTCGATATCACTATAACTCGGCTTCTAATGAAACAAATGTCATAAACAGTTGATACAACACTAATGAAGGTTGCTGCTTTCAACAACAAAAAAAAGATACAACAGGTGGTGCCACTAGTTTCTTCTATTTTTGAAAAGTTAGGTTTCTTTTTTGCACAGAGGGTGTATACTTATATAAGTAATTTTTTTTTATTATTTTTCTGAAAATAGGCAGAAGCATTGAAAATATCAACCGCATTGTGAATGGAGAACCTATAGAACAAGAAAAACATTTCAGGCACGATTTTTAGTGAAGATGGTAAATTTAATATGGAAACAGACAACAGAATCAACAAAGCTGGTATGGTAGGAAGTCAACTGAATAAATTGATATAGAATAAGAGAGAAGTAGTCAAAACACTAAATTAGCTGTATACAAGACAGTATTCAAGCCAATTTTAACTTATGGATCTGAGAGCTGGGTCAAAAGTAGAACACTTGACCAAAGACTAGAGACTGCAGATATGAGAGTCCTGAGAAAGATTAGTGGCATGAACAGATGTCATCAATGGCAATATCATATTAAAAATGAGGATATTAGGAAAGAACTTGACATTGTCAGCATCCAGAATGCATTAGCAGAGCTAATCTCAGGTGGTATGGTCACTTAAACAGAATGGGCGAGGAAAGATTAGCAAAACAAGTGTTCTCTGCCAGGTTGGCAGGAAAACGACCCAGAGGAAGACCAAGATATAGGTGGATTGATATGGTACAAAGTGCCTTAGATGATAGAAATATAAGATCTGATAATGTTGGAGTCTTGACAAGTAACAGATTGATTTGGAGGAAAATTGTAGATAGGAATGCATATTCATTAGTAGATAGGAAGGTAGTAATGATGTAAATTTGTCATCTAGTACTATCACATCCTGTACACCCCTTGAGGGTATATGTCAGGAATTTGATGATGATGATGATGATTATTATTTTTCTGTGTGAACATGTTACTCTCCAGTGTAATTTAATTTTGTAACCTGGTAGATAATAATAATGACAGGACTCTAGCTTTCATGTAGTAAGGTTTTTTTTTTTTTTTTACACTGTTGGTCAGGCCAATAGTTTTAATGGTTGATCAGTAACTTTAGCATACGATGTAGATTGTAGTGCAGCTTGTTTCTTTGTAAATATGTGTATACTCCAGATGATGACCTTAATGTGAAGGTCATCATCTGGAGTGTACACATATATATATATATACAAAGTTTCGAAATGAGGTTGAAAAAAAAGAGGTTGAAACATCGAGTATTTATTTTGGTTTATATTAAACTTAAGTTTTAGTCTAACTCGGTTGTTTTTCCATAATTTTCATGATGTAATTTATCAATAACATTGAGATCAGGAATTGACTTACCTTTCTGTATTTTACTGCTTTTGCCTGGTTATTGATTTTTGCAGCTCAATTTTTCTCGGCATTGTGGGCAGTGCCATTGGCACATTTAGTTAATCCTTTTGCCTTCCAAGTGCTTTTACAAATTCTGGAACACTGGTAGTGTAGCCTCTGTTGAGAACTTGTGCAATATGGACTGTCCCCTTCTTCACACAATGGCTCATTGCACTTGTGTGACCTTGATTGTCTCACAACCTTTGGGCTAGACTTCTGTTGAGTCATCTGCAGGGAGTACTTGTTGTCATTGTTCACGACACATTGTTGTTGGAGCAGTATGGCAGTCACAGTAATGAACAATTTAATCCAAACACTCACATGAAAAAAAAAAAAGACCTCAATAAACACTTACATGTTAAAGAAAAATTTTAATTTCGCAACCAGCTTTACCTAATAATTTATATGTGCTCCTCTGTACCTAATAATTCATTAATTTGCTTAGGCATAGGTTCTACCGGCCTAGAACACATTTTCTTATTTCTGCATTTCGAAACCATACTTTTATAGTGGATTGTATTAAGTTATTCTTGGTATCAATTTAATTTTCCAAGTCTCTTTTTCACTATGGCTCATAAATTTTTTTGGGGTTAATGTCAGGAGAGTTACCTAGCCACTGAAGCAATTGTATCTTGTGATTTTTGAGGAACTCTCTTACTTGTTTGAAATGTGGCTTGGGGCGAGGTCCTGTTGGAAGATAAGTTCTTTGTCTTTCTGGATATGTGGGGCTTGATCACTTTTCATTATATCACCAACAGGCACAAGTGATCCTGGACCGTCATGTATAAAGCAACCCCAGAACATCTTTTAGCTGGGTGTTTAGGAGCTTGTTGAAGGTAAGTGGGAGAAGTCTTCTCAGAAACTGATTTGCAAATATAAGTACTTGCTCTCCTTGGACAAAGAAATGGCTCTCATCTGAAAATATGACCTTCTTCCACTTCTCAACAGCCCAATGTTTGTAGAGTTTTGTCCACTGGAGCCTCTTTTTCTGCATAGCCTTCATCAACAGCTTATTTTTTCATCTGTGGGCAGCCCTCCCTGCTCCCAACAATCTTCGATGGACTGTCATGTCAGAAACATTAATCCCACTAGCTGCCAAGTATCTACTTCAGTCTACAGCAGACAATCATGGATTTATTTTGCTTTTCCTTACTAGTAAATGATCTTGAGTAAGTGTAGTTTTCCTATCATCCACATTTTCTTTTTCTGACAGGAGAAAAGGTACCTGTCTCCTTAAACCACTTTAAATTCACATTGACAATACCCAAACCAACACCATATTCATTGGCGATTTGTCTTTGAGTCCTGGATGTGCCCTGAGAAAGAGTACATATTTTTTAATGCTTTCTTGGAGATGTATCCATTTTATAGCTGCAGTAAATGAATTAAACACTGCGAATGTCAACTTGTTTATACTATTAAAAATGCACAACATATTAATAAACATAATAGAGAGAGAGTTAAAACATGTAGCATTCAACAAATAATGAACTAAAATCAAAACCGAAAATAGTAAACCGAAACCAAAATCATTATGAACTGAAACAAAAACCAAACCAAAACCAAAAACTTGATGAAAATTCGGCTTGTTTACATTAATTTGTTCACTATAGTTCTGCAGCCTACCCTTCTGTTATGCAGTAATGAAGTAACTGTTTCTCTTAATGCTGAATACTAGTAAATCAGATATATTGTTAAAGAAAAAGATTTCCACTTATTGATCCTAGCGATTTACACTTTAGATGACAGATCTCACTAAAAAATAACTTGATTTTCTGAGGAGCACAGTACATGTCGACTTACTCCTATACTGACCATAATTCACAAGGATGTAATCCTTGTGAATATGATATCTTGCAGAATTTTAGTTTAGTGGAAAGGGAGGAGTAGAGAATGACTATCATTTAACAACAGATATATGGGGTATTGAGTAAACTTGATGTTAATAAGGCTGTGGGAATTGATGATATATCACTGCATGTTTTAAGGGAATGTGCCAGGAAGTTGACATCTATCTTATACTTATTTAATATGAGTCTTACATTGGATCAAGTTCCAATGGAGTGGAAGGAAGGCAAGTTTGTACTTCATAGAAAGGTGACAGAACTTAACCTTGAAATTATAGGCCAATCTGTATTTCAGACGTTGTAGTTAAGGTGTTGGAGAAGTTAGTGAGAACCAGGATCCACAATTGGGTTGACAAGAGTAGTATTCTATTTGATGGACAGCATGGATTTGCTAAAGGAAAATCATGTTTTAGTAATCTGCTTATTTATTGCAATAAGGTGAAGGTGCATTGGAGAGGGGGAGATGGATACAAAGTAGTATAGTTAGATTTTACAAAGGCTCTTGATAGATTGTCACATGAGAAGTTAATAGTTAAACTAAACTGAATTGGACTGGATATTAGATTAGTGAATTGGATTGGAGATTGACTGTCTGATAGGCAGCAAGTTGTGTGTGGGAACAATATCTCAGATGAGGAAAATCACTAGTGGTGTGTTTGTTTTAGGATAGTTTGCTGTTTAACATGTGATGTTAATGATATTGGGGAAGATTTCAATGGGGATATTCAGTTGTTTACCGATGATTGGAAGGCGAGAAAACTATTAGAGCAGTAGAGCAGATGTTGTGGCTTTACAAGGGGACTTGAATATACTTAGTAAATGGGGACAGGAGTGGGTTGCGAGTCCAATGTTGCAAAGGGTCAGGTTTAAAAATTTGGAAAAGATAATTGGAATGTAGAGTATATACTTAATGGGAATATCTTGAAGTAGGCAGAGAAAATAAGAGATCTGGAAATTATGGTGGATAGAGATCTAAAATTTGGAAGATAGATTCCTAAAATTGTGAATACAATATAATGAATTCTGATAATGATGCAGAAAACACTGGCTTGTAGAAGTAAGGAGATGCTGGTTGCATTCTATAAGACTTTGATTAGGCCACATAGGGACTATTGTGAACAGATTTGGTCACGTAGCTTTCAACAGATAAATGAGATTGAGTAAATTGGTATCCGGTCTCTGGTATTGAATATGAAAGGTTGAGAAAATGCGATTTACAGAAAGGAGGAGGAAGGGAAGTATGATAGAGACATGTAAGTTGGTAAGGGCTTCTTATCAGATTAGCAATGAATTGGTTTTTCATAGAATGGTGGAGATGGGGGAGGTTACAAGATTTCATGTGAGGTCAGGTGAATAGTTATGGTTCTTCCACTTTTCTGAACATTTTCACCTTATACAGCTTCATTCTTGGAACCTGTATAAAAAAGGTGTGAGCAAAGGAGTGAGAAGAGATTTTTTGCATGGAGAGTGGTGAATGCATTGCTTGAGAGTATGGTGTCCTCAGAGAATATGAATGGATTTACTGCATAGTATGATAAGCTGTGCATATGTATGACAGAGGGACCTCCCATGATGAGTCTTCGATTCCATGGAGGTATGAAGATAATAACTTTACAGTGAATTTGTTCTGAAGTAGTTATGGATAGTCTCTATATCCATAATGGCTGCCAGTTCTTAAATCCTAACAATTCAAATTAAAAAAAAAAAAAAACATTATTCTCCAAAATGCCAATAGGATGTTGAACAAAAATTAATCTGTAGCATTCTCCTTATAAATATTTAGAATTGGGGCATTAGAAAAATTATGATTTTTCTACAACATGAAAATAGGCTTTTTAATACTTTTAGTATGCTTTCATACAGCTTTCTGAGCATTCATGACATGATTGCTTCAATATTTTAACAGATTGTGGCATTTTTCTAAGTTTCAGTAAATTATGCTATTTTCTGACATGGTATCATACTTATTTTCATTTATTCTCTCCTTCCTCCTCAGTATCTGATAAAATTCAAGGCAAAATGAATAGAAGCGAAGCACGAATACACTGGTTTCCATAAATTAAGGAAGAAAGAGAGAAATTGTGATTATTTGTGGGGGTGGAGGGAACATATGAAAGTCCAGGTATATTATGTAAACAGCCATAGTGAGTATGGTTATCATATACAAATGAGTGTTGCTGTCAGCAGTATATGCAAATGAGCCATGGCATAAAATCAGGCATTTTGGAATGGTTTTCCATTTCGTGTCTGGAGTGAGAGTAAAACATTTTATGATAGCAAAAATTATTGCATAAGGCTGCAAGACATCATTTAACTGATGAATTCAGGTGGAAAACCATCGTAAGATGACTGTCCAAACTCATGCTGAGGTAGCCAGATGGTTGCATGTGATTCAGTCTGTGGTTTACAGACTGTGGAACCAATTCGAACCATCACAAACAGGATCTCAGAGATACGGTGAAGAAAGGCATGGACTACAATCACAGTGGGTGACCAATATTTTTGATTATCTGTTCACTGGAACAGGAGTGTTGCCCCAAATCAGCTATGAGTTGACCTCACATTGGCTACAGGAACATTGGTACAGTCATACCCCAACTTACGCAAATCCGGAGTTATGCGTTTTCTTATATGTACGTATTCCCGTCCCGCTTCACGTCTCACCACTAGGCGTATCTTTCAGGTGCCGGCCGCATTCGCCAGTGTCACACATGCTGTGAACAAGCACTGACGTGTTTCATGCGGTCTCCATTCATACACGATTTTTATAGTCTACAAACCTTGCGACTGTTTAATGTTATATTCTTGATAAAACTTTTATCACATAAAAAATAATAATGTCATCCAAAAGAAGCAAGTCTGATTCTTCTACAGATAGCAAGAATAGAAAAACATTGACTTTGGAAACAAAACTCAACATTATTAAGGATTTTGAAGGCAGAATGAAAATTTGTGAGCTAGCAGAGAAGTTTGATCTATAGGAATCCACAGTAAGAACAATCATAAAAGAAAGGTTTACAGATTTTGGAGAACATAGTTTCTAACGAGGAACGAATTGTAGCCACAAGGCAAGGAATAAAAAAAATCATTAGCTTGCGATGAAGAAATTTTGCGTGACAAGAAAAAGACATTATGCCGTCAGACAAATGTATTGGATTTTATGAAACCATCGACATCGAAATAACTTTCTTTTTTTTATGTACGAAAAACTACAATTATGATTAGATTTCTTAAAAAATGTAGGTGTTTTTGTAAACCTTTGGTCCCAATTGTATGTTTGTATATATAAATTACATGCAAAATTATACCCTGAGTTACGCGAATTCGACTTAAGCCATTTTTGTTGGTCCCACCTACCGCATAACTTCGGGGTTTTACTGTATATACTTCTATAACATGCAGAAAGCTTCATGAAGGAGGCCAATGAATTGCTCCCTAGGGAATATGACCATACAAAAAAATTACTTACCATAACTCCTAGTTTCCATTGTCTCATTCAAAGTAGTTCCCTTGAATTTGTATACAGCAATCCCAGCAGTTTTTACATGATTCCTTGCATCCCTGAACGTCCTGAATGTGACTGTGTTGAGTACTGCCTGCATTTCTGCATGGAACTTCTCATGCAGAAAGATGCCCTTTCAGCTAGAATTTCATCTTGGGGAAGAGAAAAAAAGTTTCAGATGGATGAGGTCAGGTGAATAGTCATTGTTCTTCCACTTCTCTGGATGTTTACACCAAATGCTCTCCTTTAGCCACTTCAAAACCTCATAGCAAAACTTGCCTGCAATTTTTTGACTGGTGGGGGGAGGAGGAGGAATTGCTTGTGGACAAGGCCTTGGATGCCAAAAAAAAAAAAAAAAAATTGAACAAACTTCACATTACTGTAAAGTTGATGTGTTTTTTTTCAGCTGTGATAAATATTGTGACACTTACTTATGCATTCGTCGGATTTCTGCAGCAGATGTTTTGAGGTGAAGCAAATTTTGATGCAGATTCTTTGAAATCCACCATTGCAGTTGGAGAAAAAATTTGCTGAACCACTAAAACATTATGTTTTAGTGGTTCAGCAAAACAGCAAAACATCCACTCACCATTGGTCTTGGGTCTAATTGACATGGAGCCTGGCCCATTTCAAATGTTATCTCCTGTGGTGTGAGGATAAGAACACAGCCTCTCAATTTGCCAGCTGTTGGTATACTGATTCACAAAGGGTACTATTCACACTTATAGCAACCAAAAGCTGTACTGCAACTAGTTTGCATGCACCATTCAAATTCCCCGAACTGTTGCGTAGCACCTTGTATATGCTAGGTGACTAGTAATTTGTGTGTCCCTATCCTCACCACAGGAGATAACATTTGAAATGGGCCGGGCTCCATGTCAATTAGACCCAAGACCAATGGGGAGTGGTATTGTTTATATCATTCTACAAGGTGATATCAGGCATGCTCTCATCTGAAGAGAACTGGGGACACATTGTCATCCCATATTATCCATGAAAGAGACACTTATGGTGGTGAAGGTAGTGTGATGGTTTAGAAAGGCATCTTGTCAGGTAGATGCACTGACCTGTATGTGCTTTCTAGGCAGATCTATGAATTCTGCAATTTATAGAGACGAAGTTCCTGAACCCCACTTTTATCCATGTGCAGATGTGATGGGAAGACATTTATCCTACAAGACGATACTGCTCATCCTCATCATGAACCAATATCTTCAAGAACAGAGACTATTGCTCATATGGACTGTCCAGCCAGGTCTCCTAACCTTAATCCTATTAAGCATGTCTGAGATGTTCTAAGTATGTGTATTGCTGCTCTCAATCCCCCACTCTCTAAAATCCCGAGGGACTTACGAGAGCCTTGTAGGAGATGTGGTTTTTATTACCAACTGAGCTTCTGGACACCATCATAAACAGTGTGATACATCATTGTGAGTACTGTAATGCTGTGGAGGTGATCACAATCCTTATTGAAGGACTTTGACAGTTTCAATTTGACCATTGTTTTCATATACCCATTTGTTACTGAATTAAACTATTCATTTTTTTGTTAGTGTTTTGTTCACATCTCATATCGTACTGCTTTGCATTGAATTTCATAAATATTCTCATGTAGTTTTTGAGTTATCATGATTCTTCTCTTTATGCCTTAATTTATGGAAACAAGTATATAAAAATACTCAGTTGTTCTTCTTCTCCTTCTACAAAAAAAAAAAAAAAAAAAAAAAAAAAAGCTGAAGTTTCTCCTCTTTCTTCTCACAATCCATATTACAAAATAAGTTAATTAAAAGAGATATACCTTAAGAATTTTTTTGCTTGAATGATGTGATAAAGGAATTTGAGCTACTGCTATCTTATCACATACAAGAGTACAGAAAAATGAGTCGAGCACATAATGAAAGGATACCAAATTCCATTTATAAAAACATCAATACTTGCTGTATCAAACACCATTATAAAAAACTGACTCCTGATAACAAACTGCTAGAAAGTCAAAAACAAAGTTCCATAGTCATGATGTTATGCTAAGGAAATTCACTAGTTTAAACTCATTATTAGGTTTAGTAAAATGAAAATAGCATAGAGGAACCGTAAAATACAAGTTTATTGGATCCTATATTTCATCTTTGTCATAGAGACATCATCAGGAATACAATCTCAAAATTGTAAAAACACATGTGAAAACACTCAAAACAAGAAGTGGAAAAAAATTAAACTAAAAGCCTAAAGTCCTATGAGGAGTGCCTTTTGCGGGTGTTGATTAGTTTTAGCTGTTGAGCAAGAGGCCTAAAAATTAAAGTTTCCTAAATCTCACGAAACTTAACACAACTATATTTATTAAGATTAGGTTAGTTTAATGAATCTACAGCTGATTCTAAGAAAAGTCTTTCAAGTTCATGTTTGTTAAGGTGAAACAAAGAAGTTTTTTGCCATTTGATTCCATGTAAAGTATCCATCTGCCATGAATGACTTAATGTAGTAACGGTGGCAGAATGTATTACTTGTGTTGGCTGATCTCCCAGTTTGACCATTATAACATGATAAGTGAACATAGCAGTAGTTTTGAGCTGAGCTAAAAAAAGTGTTTTTTTTAATTAGTGTATAGTGTGGCTTTTTGTGGCAAATTGTGCTGCATTTTTTCAGTTTGGATACAAGTGTCCTTCAGTAGTGTTGTTGAAATTTTTTTGTTGTTTATATTGTGTTTTGCTGTTTGTTTGTTGTATTACTTCAGCATCTAAAGATGGTGTGTCCATAAAGAAACATACATCAGTGGCATGAACGGCTTCTGTATGAAAGTCTGGCTTTGCCTTGGGTTTTTTTGCGGTGGTTGCATTGTGAAAACTGATATATGTATGCACTGAAAAATGTGAAAGATTGTGGACTGTTTGGGTAAACGAGAAGAAGGAAAGTAGTAATGTATGTGAAAAGTGTCTAGATAGATTTGAGCAAGTATAAATGGGAGCAAACGTCAGGACCATAGTAGAAGAGCTTTGGCAGGAGTTATTGAAAATGAAAAGCGAAATGAAACATCTGGAAGAAGATATTAAACAGCTAAAGGAGAGATTGGCCGATGATAAGGAGAAGCAGGACGTTAATCTTATAAAGAAAGAATCAAAAGATAGTTGTTTATCAGTGTATGGGGGATGCAATCATTTGAGGTGTGATTACTAATAAAGTGCACAAAACATCATTTCCTGGTGAAAGAGTAAAGCAAATAACTGATGCATTACAGAAAAGTAAATACCGGCTGTCAAAATTAGTGGTAGTCATGGGAACAAATGACTTAGTTGGGGAAAAGAAGAATCTTGATAGAAACTTGAAGAAGTTGTTGCAGCAGGTAAAGAAGAATAGTGTTGTTGGTGTGTTGCCCAGATATGATAACAATGAATTGAGAAGGAGAGCAGAGATAATGAATAATAAGATGGCTGAGTTCTGTGAGGCAAAGAGGGTTCAATTTGTAAATCTGTGGAGTGAATTTGAAGGGAAGTTCAAATGGTATAAAGCTGATGGATTACATTTGAATGGGTTTGGTGTTGGGCCTTTAGAAAGGCTATTGTTTTCTGAGAAGAAACAGAGTCAAGAAGTTAATGTAGTAAATGATTAGAGTCTACTTGTGAAGCAGGATAACACAAATAAATTTATTGTATCACAGGTGGAAGATGGATATGAGGTTGAAGATGTGGTTGCAGCAGCACAAGATAGAATGCATAAAGGTGAGGATGATACAGGTAGAATGGAAATCACAATCAGGATCAGAAAAACAGGAGTGGTCAAACTGAAGAGAGAGAGAGAGAGAGAGGTGTAGTATGGCAGTTAGAAGAGAGAATGTTGGTGCTAGGAATGGCCTCAAACACACAGCAATTGTTATGTTTATACACAAATGTAAGGAAGATTGGGAACAAGAGAGCTGAGTTTGTGGCATTGATTGCAATAGTATGCCCAAAAGTAATTGGAATAAGTGAAACTTGGTTGTCTGAGGATGATGTGATGTCGGGAATAGAATTAGAAGGATATATAATTTTCTGGAAGGATAGAGATGTGAAAACAGGAGGGGGAGTGCTGTTAATGATTGCAGAGGAATTGTGTCTACAAAATGTGGAAGGTGATAGTGCATGCACAGATTTTGAAACTGTGTGGTGCGAAGTTGAAATAAACAGGTTAGTATATCTGATAGGATGCTGTTATAGGCCAGAGAATGTAGAGAATACTGATTGCGAAATGTTTAGGCAAATTAGTTGGGCATGGAAAAAGAATGTGATCCTGATGGGGGACTTGAATTACAGGAATATAGACTGGAAGGAAGAGAGAGTTGATGGTTTTAATAGGTATGAATGACTTGACAGAAGAAAAAGCACGTCAGAATGGATATCAGGAGGCTGCTTAGAGACTTTTCTTCCTGTCACACTATTCTCTTGGTAAAAGAGAATAGTGTGACAGGAAGGGTAGTAAGCATTTTGCCTAGGTGTGATTGTGGTCAGATGAGGCGGAGAGCAAGGATTATGAATGGTACACCCTCTGTCCAAAAAGTAATTGAACTTTTTGAAAATAGAAGACACTAGTGGCGCGACCTGTTGTATCTTTTTGTTGTCGAAAGCGGCAACCTTCGTTAGTGTTGTTTCAACTGTTTATGACATTTGTTTCATTAGAAGCTGAGTTATAGTGCCAAGAGTGAAAGTGTGTTTTAACAAACGGTTGGAAAATGAGTTTCAAACAGAGAGCTGCGATTGACTTTTGTGTTGAACTTGGTAAATGCTTATCCCGTACTCAAGCTTAAGAGTGGTTTAAGTGATTTCAAAGTGGTCATGAGAGGCTTGAGGATGGCGAAAAGCTGGGCCATCCAAAAACTGGACTGAGCGAAGTTGACATTCAAAAAGTGTGATTTCATCAAAGAAAACCCAAAATCGTCCGTGAGATTGGTTGAAGATAAATTAGGGATTCCAAGATCAACTGTGCACAACATTTTGACCGAGAGTTTGGGCCATAGTAAATTGAATTCGCGATTTGTTCCCCACAAGTTGACCGACGACCGAAAAATTATCGAATTGAACACTGCAAGGACCTCATTAAAACTGCTCATAAGGACACAAACTTGAAACGATCACACTGGTGAAAACATGGTGATTTCAGTATGAGCCTGAAACAAAGCGCTAGAGTGTTGAATGGAGACCACCAGAAGAGGGGCATCTGAAAAAGTTGCTTGGAGAAGTCAAAAGTAAAGACAATGCTCATTTTCTACGATTCCAAGGGCATTATCCACAAAGATTTCATTCTGACTGGCCAAATGATCAATGGTGAATTCTATCTCGAAGTTTTGAAGCAATCGGTAGCAAAAATTCGTCGCATACGGCAGGAATATCATGACAACCGACCGTTCGTCAAAACACACTGTCACTCTTGGCACTATAACTCGGCTTCTACGTGTGTGGAGGCTTAAGTGCTGTGAGGACATCTTGTTGGAGGCTTAATGGATTTTTTACAACACTCAAAAAGAATTAAAATAGAATTTAATACTTCCTATATTTCATCCTAGTCACTAGGACATCTACGGGGATTACAAAAACAATTAATGTAACATATACACAAATAACAAACAATACTAAGCCCAACCACGTGGGTGACACTAAAGTCCTATCTAGGTAGAGCACCCTCTAAGGGCAGTAGTAGGTGGCCTGGAATGTAAGGTGGGAACTCTGGTGATGAGTGTTTCCCAAATCTTCGGAAGCTTAATGCAACTGTATTTATTGAGATTTGGTTGGTTTTTGAGAGCTGCTGCTGCTTCTAAGAAAAGTCTCTCTTTCTTGAATTTGCTGTGGTGGAGCATGGTGGTTTTCTTCCATGATACCCTGTGGGTGGTGTCCAAAAAATGGTCAGCCAAGCCTGAATGGCCATAGTTGTGTTTGAAGACGTAAGACTTGTGTTCCTCTAGACGGATGGATGCTGATCTGCCTGTCTGTCCAAAGTATGCCAGCTTACAGGAACAGGGTACTTTGTAAACTCCAGGCAGAGAGAGAGAGAGGAGGGAGCTGATCTTTCGTAGAATGGATAAAGATAGCAAGTTTGTGGTGGGGCTTATATGCTGTGTGTAGGTTGTACTGTTTTAGTATCTTGGCTATTTTTTCGGATGTGCCACGGATGTAGGGTATGGTGATGGCATTTTTAAAATCTTGTTGACGGGGAATGGGGGAGGAGTTGATTATTTTTTTGATACTGTGATCGCTGTAGCCATTGGAGAGGAAAGTGCTCTGTATGTGGTTAAGCTCAGTAGTGAGGGCGGTTCCACTGGAACAAAGATTGTGGGCTCTCTTGGTAACAGTTTTAATAATGTCATATTGTTGAGATGGGTGGTGGTGGGAGAGTTTGTGAATGTATCTGCCTGTGTGTGTGTGGGTTTTCTGTATACGGTGAAGGTAAGTGCATCATTAGGCAGGCGTGTGACTAAGGTGTCTAGGAAGGGTAAACAATTGTTCTTTTCCTTTTCCATAGTGAACTGGATTCTTGGATGTAGACTGTTGAGATGACTGAGGAAGGAGTCTAACGTGTCTGGGCCATGAGGCCAAATAGAGAACACATCATCTACATATCTTAGCCAGATAGAAGGTTTGAGTGGGGCTGAGTCTATGGCTCGTTTTTCGAAATCTTCCATATAGAAATTGGCAAGGGGGGGTGAGAGGGGGGAACCCATGGCAGTTCCCTCTATCTACTTGTAGATTTAGTTGTTCCAAGAGAAATAGCCAGAGTTAATGGCAAAGGAAAAGAGATCTAGGATGTCAGAGGGAAAAACGTTTTCTAAGAGAGATAAGGTGTCAATTAAGGGAATATTGGTAAACAAAGAGGAGATATCAAAGCTTACCAATATGTCTGTCTTGTTCAAGGTTAAATTTTCTGTGAGGGCTTTAAAGTGGGTTGAGTTTTTTTATATAGGAAGGGGACCTTCCGGTGAGGGGGATCAGAGAGTTGGCCAGCTGTTTAGATAGTCTATAGCAAGGTGCGTTGGTGGCATCTACTATAGGCCTGAGTGGGGAATTGGGTTTTTGGATTTTTGGTAAACCGTATATTCGGGGGGGACGGGAGCGGAAAGGTTTAAGTTTTTTCGTGACGTCAGGGGAGCCAGGAAGATACTTTTTTGAGTAAGATTTTTAGTTTCTTAACTTGTGTTTTTGTGGGGTCGTGTTCTAGCGGGATGTAGGTAGCGCGATTGTGGAGGATAATGTTCATTTTACGATTGTATTCACTGGTATTAAGAACAACTGTGGCATTACCCTTATCCGCTCTGGTGGTGATGATACTTTTTTCTTTACGTAGTTTCAGGAGAGCCGTGCGTTGGGCATATGATAAATTACTTTTTGGCAGAAAAGAATGCGCGAGGATGTTGGCTACGTCAAGTCTGATGTTGTTAGCTATCTCCGACGGTAAGCGACCGATTCCCCGTTTGATGTTCACCATTACGTCAAGCACCGGCACTTCCTTCGGAGCGATGGCAAAATTACGGCCGAGGCAAAGGGCACTGACGGCATCATCGTTGAGCCTTTTGGAAGAGAGGTTTATTACTGTCTGGAGCGGTTGAATTTGTGGTTGTGGTTTGTTTTTCACAAGGTTGCTATATTTCTTGATGTGTTTAGTTTTTATTTTTTGGAATTCTCTCTGTGCAGAAGTTTCCGAAATGCCAGAGAGAATCGACCAAAGTTCAGGGTTAAGAACGGTGGAGAGCTGTGAATGTAAGGAGCCAATGGCAGCGTTCGTCACTGCGAGGGTAGCACGTGTAGAGGCGATTTGCTCGCGGAGTAATGCCCGGCTGGCACGGTTATATATATGAAGTGCTTTTTTGGAATGGAAATTGATCTTCATTTTAACGCAGTTTGGTATCACTCTTGTATCCCGACATCGTTTTAAAAAGGCCAGCCTATTTAGTTGCCTAGATAGTCGTAGTTTTGACTTACCGTATTGCTTGGATTTGCGTGCTAATGCTTCTCCATGGATGATTAGAATATGTGTGTAGAGGCTTAAGTGCTGTGAGGACATCATGTTGGAGGCTTATTGGATTTTTTACAACACTCAAAAAGAATTAAAATAGAATTTAATACTTCCTATATTTCGTCCTAGTCACTAGGACATATACGAGGATTACAAAAACAATTAATGTAACATATACACAAATAACAAACAATACTAAGCCCAACCACGTGGGTGACACTAAAGTTCTATCTAGGTAGAGCGCCCTGTAAGGGCAGTAGTAGGTGGCCTGGAATGTAAGGTGGGAACTGTGATGAGTGTTTCCCAAATCTTCGGAAGCTTAATGCAACCGTATTTATTGAGATTTGGTTGGTTTTTGAGAGCTGCTGCTGCTTTATCTGGAATTATCTGGCCACTTTACACATCTCGTCTGGACAATTACTTTCGACACTACGTTCCTTCTGCTTTCTCTGAGGCATTCTTCAAAGGTTCAGTCCGCACTTACTTCTGCCGCCGAAAATAAGTAGACATTGTTCAATGGTGAACTTGTTGAACATCATAACGACATCTCCGTAAGCATCGGTGAATACTTTCTGCTGGGCTGGTCACCGACCGGTAATTTGTTGGGAAATCTATGGCCAAGTTCCTCCGTCATTGTCTCGAATCCGTGGGAAACGAGGGGACGCTACGAGCAGGCTCCATACACATCAGCAAGACCGCCCGAAAACTTCGGAGCATAACTCCACACACCAGTAAGAGTCAAAATTCAGCCAAAAGAACAAGAGCACAAGAGAGCTTTCTAGGTGCTGCACGACTTTTTAAATTGCGCGCCACACGTTCACTCCACGTCATCGATTACTCCTCCCATTTTCTCAGCGTCACCTCATGTCACCCAGTACTGCGTGCCACACACGGAAATCTTAGCCTAACTTTTCTGCGCGTATGAGTGTGTGTGTGTGTTTGTGGGGGGGAACTTATTTGCTTACGAAAAGGTGCACCTGTACTCTACGATGCACGTGTTTCGATTCCGGCCATTTCTATTTAATCGGATTATCTCTTTCACCCAGCAATCTATAAGTACTTACACTTAAGCAGTTTAGCAATTCACAATACTCTATAATATCACATATGAAATGAAGGATTTTCAGCTTAGTAATATTTTAGTGAAATTTACAAGAATCTAGTATATTCTGGTACACCAATTATTGGTTCAAATTTGCAAGCCCATGTTAAGTCTGAAGGAAACGTAAATTAATTTAATTTTTGTTTAATTCAGAACTTAACACTGGGATCAAGAGGATACAGTTGGAATTGAAGAGGGTTCTAAAATAAATAAGCAGAAAGGGAAATGGCCGAAGTCGAGCATGGCGAGATCACATCGGATGAGTGTTATCAGTGGAACTAGCTGTAGATTCAGGAATGAGCTGTTGTGTTTATATAGAAGTGCTAGAAGTGTAAGAATAAGAAACAAGGCAGATGAATTGGTTGCACTAATTGAGTCTGTTCACCCAAAAATTGTTGGAATAAGTGAGACATGGTTAGATGAGGATGACATCCTGACAGGAATAGAGATGGCAGGATATGATGTGTTTCGTGAGAATAGAAGGGGTAAAAATTGAGGGGAGTGCTATTGATGATAGAGAAAGAGTTATGTCCATAAAAAGTAGAGAAGCAAGAGGGAAATTGTGCGAGTGGTTTTGAGGCAGTATGGTGTGAAATAGAGGTGAATGGAACGAAATACTTGGTTGGATGTTGTTATAGACCAGGAAATGTGGATGGTAGTGACTATGAAATGCATAATCAAATTAGCCAGCAAATAAGAAAAGAATAAGAAAAAAGTGATCATTATGGTCGATTTTAATTATGGCAATATAGACTGGAATGATGAGATAGCCACTGGAAGTAAAGAAAATGAGTTTGTTAAGTTTTTGGGGTATAACTAATTCAGACAGTATGTAACAGAGGGCACACGAGGATTGAGGGGCTTGGATTTGGTCATCTCATCAGAGCATGTAATTATAAATGAAATGTCAAATCACCCACCAATTGGTGAAAGTGACCATGAGGTGATTAGATGGGTGGTTGTCAGCAGTGTGAGGACCTCTGTAAGAAAAGGGTATATGTGGAACTACAAGGGGGGGGGGGTTGATTATGAAGAGCTCAGGAGACAGCTTGCAGGTGTAGCCTGGAATTAGGAGTTAGCTGGAAAAGAGTTCAATGCAGCTTGGGGGATTCGAAACTATCTAGTAGATGTGCAATGTCTAAATGTATTTCAAGGGTGAGAAGGTTAAATTAAGTAGGTGTGAAATGGATGATAAAGAGATTAAGCATGCGATATAGAGAAAAAGGACATTGTGGAGGTAGCATAAGAGAAGTGGAAATAAACAATTCCATGAGGACTGCTAAGACCAGGCAAGGCAGGTGACTTGGTTGGTCCTTCCTTCTTCTCTCTTCCATCATCTAAGCAGATGATGATGAGGCCGAATGAACTCTTTACACTTCTGTCTGTCCTGGGAGAGTCCGAACAATTCTGTCCAGTTTGGTGTTGCTTGTTGTGATTTGGTTTTCAGGTCCTCTTTTATTTTGTCTATCCATCTAATTCTGGGCCATCCTTTGGATCTTTTACCTTCCATCTGTGTATTCAGAGCTTTAGATGGTAGTCTTTCTGTTCCCATTCTGGTCACTTGGCCAAACCATTGCATTCTTCTTCCTTGGATTTTATCTACTATTGTTATTTCTTGTTTTAGTCATTTCCTTATGTCTTCGTTTTTTAGTCAATCCAGCAGAGATACTCCAAGTAATCTTCTTTGCCAACCCACTTGGTTGGTGAGGGTAGCTAAAGAGAGGTATGAACAACAGTTAGCTAATGAAGCCAAAAAGAATCCTATGGAGTTCTTTAGATATGTAGCCAGCAAAAGAAAGAATGATTAAGGAAGGATGACATTGATTAGTGAAAAATGGTATAAAGACAGCTGTTGCAGATTGGTTGAGATGTGTAATGAGCAGTTCATAAAAGTCTTTCAATCCTGCAAAGGTGACTTAATGGAGAGATTGAGAGCAGTTGATGAAGGAGAAGAGAGTCTGACTGTAAGTGAGCAAGAGGTGTATGGAGAGTTGAGCAAACTAGATGTAAATATGGCTGTGGAACTTGATAATATATCACCACATATTCTGAAGGAATGTGCCAGAGAGTTGACGCCTGCCTTGACATATTTTTTTAATACGAGTCTTGCACTCAGTGAAGTTCCTAAGGAGTGCCACTTCATAAAGGAGGTGATAGAACTCAAACTATAGGCCTATCTGTGTGTCAGGTGTTGTGGTTAAGTTGTTGGAGAAGCTTGTGAGAAATAGAATCCAGAGTTGGGTTGACAACAATGGTATTATCTTTGATGATAGGACAGCATGGATATGCTAAAGGGAGATCATATTTTAGTAATCTACTTACTTATTACAATAAGGTGACTGCTTCCATGGACAGAGGAGAAGGATACACAGTAATATACATAGATTTTGCAAAACTTTTGATAGATTACTGCATGATAAGTTGATAGTCAAACTGGAGCAATGGAGTTGGATATTAGAGTGGTGCATTGGATTGGAGACTGGCTATCTAATAGGTATCAACAAGTTGTGTATGGGGGAGCAATATCCATGAAAAGGAAAGTTACTAGTGGTGTGCCTCATGGGTCTCTTTTAAGGCCATTGCTGTTTAACTTATATATTAATAATATTGGTGAAGATTTGGATGGAGATATTCAGTTGTTTGCAGATGATGCAAAGTTGGGACGAACCATGAAGAGTAGAGAAGATGTTGTGGCCTTACAAGAAGACTTGAATAAATTGAGTGATTGGGCACGGGAATTGGGATGTGAGTTTAATGTTGCAAAATGTAAGGTTTTAAACTTTGGAAAACAAAGGGATGCAGAATTTATGCTTGGTGAAGATATATTGTCGGAGGTGGAGGAAATAAGAGATATATGAGATCTGGCAGTGATAGTGGATAAGGATCTGAAATTGAGGCAACACATAGCCAGAATTGTGAAGACAACACAAAGGCTTCTGGGAATGATGCAGAGGACACTGACTTGTAGATGTAAGGAGAGTCTTGTTCCATTGTATAAGGCTTTAATTAGGCCACACATGGACTATTGTGCCCAGATTTGGTCACCGGGTTTTCAGAAGGATGAAGAGATGTTGGAGAGGGTCCAGAGGCGACTGACTAAGGTAGTTTCTAACCTCTGGAATGTCAAGTATGAGGAAAGATTGAAAAAATGCAACTTGCAGAGTCTGGTGGGCAGGAGGAGGAAGGGAGATATGATAGAGACCTACAAGTTATTAAGGGGTTGTTATAGGATCAATGCTGGAGAGGTTCTATAGAAAATAGTGGAAGATCAGGGGAGAATCAGAGGTCATCCCTGGCAGCTGTATGAGGAGGGTGTGAGTAGTGGATTGAGAAGCAGGTTTTTTTCATGCAGAGTTGTGAATCATTGGAATGCCTTGCCTGAGAGTGTGGTGTCTGCAGAGAATTTGAGTGTGTTTAAAGCATGGTGTGATGAGCTGTGTGTTTGATAAAAGGACCTCCTAGATGATTCTTTGACTTCATGAGGTCTTGGATGATAATAATAATAATTTAAAATTAAAGGGATATTGAATCGCACATTATTTCAAAGCCGAATAAAAAACTCTAAGATAGAATCAAAGAGTTTCATGCCACATATAGTAAACCATAAAAGTTCAACAAAATCCAAGTATAAGCCAACACCTGGTAGTACAAACTGGGGCAACTCGTTGCAAAGGTGGAGTAAGCTCTGATGACTGTCCTTAGTATTTTTCTGTAATGTAAAATACAACTCCTAGGAGATGTATGATGCTGTTATACATTATGGAAGGAGGTCACTAATCAGACCGGTTTTGACCTTTATTGAGGTCTCATCAGTGAGTAGGTAGACCTGGATAATACTCAGGTTGTAGTGATGAGAACTTATATATATTCTTTACAATACGAGTTGCCTAAAAAGGTGCACCCAATAAATTACTGAAGTAAAGAGCCAAAAGGCTTCATTTTGGCTATTTGAAATTATTTAGAATAAAGGGAATATTGAATCCATTATTTCAATACATTATTTCATAGCCGAATAAGAAACCCTGAGATGGGAATCAAAGAGTTTCGTGCCGAATATAGTAAACTATAAAAGTTCGGCGAATCCAAGCGTAAGCCAACACCTGGTAGTACAAACTGGGGCAACTCGTTGCAAAGGTGGAGTAAGTCTGATCACTGGTGTTGGCTTATGCTTGGATTCGCCGAACTTTTATAGTTTACTATATTTGGCATGAAATTCTTTGATTCCTATTTGGAGTTTCTTATTCGGCTTTGAAATAATGTGGGATTCAATATCCCCTTAATTTTGAATAATTTCACATCGCTGAAATGAAGTCTTTTGGCTCTTTACTTCAGTAATTTATTGGGTGCACCTTTTTAGGCAACTCGTATTGTAAAGTATATATATAAGTTCTCATTACTATAACCTGAGTATTATCCAGGTCTACCTACTCACTGATGAGACCCAAGTTTTAGTCTACCTCCCATGCTGGATATGAGAGACTCTGCTTGGAGTAGGTTTTTGCCTGTCTCTGAGTAGAGCCACCGCTGAGAAGTTCTTCTTGGTGACGGGGTGAGCCTGTCACTGAGTGGTACAAAGCTGAGTTGGGCGATCTTTCAGGATCATCTAATTTTTAGAGAGGTCTTTACTTAAATACACCTCAATAAAGGTCAAAACCAGTCTGGGTAATGACCTTCTTCCATAATGTATAACAGCATACATCTCCTAGGAGTTGTGTTGTTCATTATGGAAAAATACTAAGGACAGTGATCAGAGCTTACTACACCTTTGCAACGAGTTGCCCCAGTTTGTACTACCAGGTGTTGGCTTACGCTTGGATTTGTTGAACTTTTATAGTTTACTATATTCGGCATGAACCTCTTTGATTCCTATCTTAGGGTTTCTTATTCGGCTTTGAAATAATGTGGGATTCAATATCCCCTTAATTTTAAATAATTTCACATCGCCGAAATGAAGCCTTTTGGCTCTTTACTTTAGTAATAGAAATAATAATAATAATAATAATAGTGTACAAGTGAGCGAGTTTGTGGAATTTCTAAGAGATAAGTATCTTAAGCAGCACATAATTGAAGCAACTAGAGGTTATCACCAAATCCAAAACAAAGACTGTTTTGGATTTGGTGATAACGTCACAAGATGTAGTTGATAATGAAGTGTTGACATTGCTGCTGGTTGGTGAAAGTGATCGTGAGATACTTGTTTGGGAAGTGATGAAACAAGATAGGGTCACTGTCAAAAATGGATACATATGAAAGTATAAAGCAATTGATTATAGGAAGCTCTGTAGTCAGTTAGTGTAGTATATAGTATGTTGGGTAGATGAGCTGAGCGGAAAGGATGTTGACAATGCATGAAAACTCACAAGGCAGTATCTGACAAAAGCAATGCATGACTGCATACCGAGAGTTAAGTGAATAAATAGAGTGGGAGTGAAATGGATGATCAGCTAAATCAAGCAAGTGTGCTGGAAAAGAAAATGTTATGGAGGAGGTACAAGACGGTCGGTAGTGATCAGATCTGTGAAGAGTATATATATATATATATACACTCTTCTCAGTGCAGGCCAGAAAGGTGACAAGCATGGTAAAGAAAGAAAGGTGCAGTGTGAGAGGAGATTGGCTGATTAGGCCAAGGTTATTTGATGGGAATTTTTCTGCTACATAGCAATCAAGAGGAAGAATAATTATGGCAGACTAACATTGGTGGAAAGTCACGGCAGCAGACTAACAGTTGCAAAGAATATAGTGGAATTATTGAATGAACACTTTAGCAGCGTATATCATACTAGTATAAATGATCTGGTACAATATATAGAAGAGAGACAGGTATTAGGAGAATTGGAAGTGAAAGAAGCAGATGTGTATCAGATGTTGGTGGGTTAGATGTGAATAAGGCTGTGGGAATGGATGACATATCACCACGTATTCTTAAGGAATGTGCACCACAGTTGATTGTGCCCTTGACCTGGTTATTTAATGAAAGTCTTGAAATGGGTAGTTTTCCTAAGGAGTGGAAAGAAGGCAAAATAGTACCACTCCACAAGCGTGGTTCTAACACAGAAGTCTCCAACTATAGGTCAGTCTGTATAACTCCAGTTGTCGTCAAATTGTTGCAGAGATTGATAAGGAATACAGAATTGGGTTGATGGACATGGCATTCTTTATGGTGGTCAGCATGGATTTGTAAAGGGTAGGACCTGTTTTAGTAATTTACTTGCATTTTATGCAAGCAATTACTAAAGATTGGGTCTCTGAACGATACCAGCAGGTTGTGTATGATGGAGCAGTGTCTTAAAAAAGGAGGGTAACCAGTGGTTTGCCCCAGGGTTCTGTTCTTTTTCCCCTGCTGTTTAACTTGTTTGTAAACGATATATCATGTGGACTGACTGAGAATTTTCAGTTATTTGCTGATGATGCAAAGTTGGGAAGAATTATAAGTAGCAGTGCTGATGTCAAATCTCTTCAGCAAGATTTGAATAACTTTTTACTTGGACAAAAGAATGGGGTTGTAGTTTTAATATCAGTAAGTGCAAGGTGTTGCATTTTGGAGTGCAGAAATATAAGGCTGTGTACTATACTGCAGGAAGTGGATGAGATTTGAGATTTGGGAGTGATGGTTGACAGTAGACCGAAGTTTAGAGGGCATATTGCTAGTGTTGCAGTTGCACATCGTAGTGCTGCTATGACAAGAAATATTTTAGCATGCAAGGATAAGGAAGTAGTTGTGCCACTGTATAATATCGGGACTTTGAAGTGATGGCTATGGAGAGAGGTTGAAGAAATGTAGATTGCAGAGTTCGGTGGATAGGAGGAAAAGAGGTAATATGATAGTGACATTTAAGTTAGTGAGAGGATTTTATCAGATTAATCCAAAGGGGATTATAAAAAGAGTCGAAGGTGAGAGGGAAAGAATGAGAGGTTATTCCTGGAAGTTATGTAAAAGTGTGGTGAAGAAGGGTGTGAGGAGTAGATTTTTTACATAGAGAATTGTCAGTGAATGGAATGCATTATCAGAATGTGTTGTTAATACAAGGAGTGGTAATGATTTTAAGATTCTATATGATAAATATGTTGTCAGTTGAATGAATCTCCCACAATGAGTATGTCGACTCCATGGAGGGTATAGGAATAATAAGATGATTTAGAAGAATAAGGAACCTTGTAAATACCTATAACAAAGATGGGAGGGAGTGGATAAGGGCAGCTAACTTCCCATGAAGTTTGAATACAGTATGGAGATTATGTTTTTTTTAGTTTTGGCTATAGTTTCTGAGGTGCCTTGGATATAGGGAAGAGTAATAGCATTGCTATAGTCCATTTGTAGTGAGGGAGATGCAAGGAGAAGGGAGGAAACACCAATTTGTGAATAGTTTTAGCATTGTTATCATTGGACAGGAAGATTTGGGAAATAAGGAGACTTCAGGTAGAAGAGAGGTTGGAGGCTCTATTGACAAGGGTTTTATTAACAATACTTTTGAGGGGGAGAGGAATGGTAGGAAAGTTTATGTATGTATCTATTTGTGTGGATAGGTTTTCTGTAAACTGATAAAGAAAGAGTGCCATTTGGAAAATGAGTTATTAGAGTATCTAGAAAAGGTGGACTATTATTATTTTCTTTTTTTTATGGTTAACTGGATTCTTGGGTGCTGGCTATTGAAGTGGAGGAGGAAGGAGTTTAATGTGTCTGGACCATTTCGCCAAATAGAGAAACATCATCAGTATGTATTAGCCAGATAGACGGTTTCAGAATGACAACATCAATGGCATGTTTTTCAAAATGTTCCATAAAGAAATTGGCTAAAGAGAGAGAGGGAAGGGGGTGGGTGACCCATGGCTATACTCTCTTTTTACATATAGCATCATTCCAAGGAAAGTAGGCAGCATGGATGGATGACAAAATTGAAAAGATCAATGGTATCTGGCAGGAAAGTATTTTTCAGTGAAGATGAAGTGTCAGAAAGGGGGATATTGGTAAATAAAAAGCTCACAATAATATTAGTGCAGGTAACCTTCGTATATGTCCTTGTTCCTTTCTTTCATTCTACCATATGAAACATCTTCTCAGTATTAATACAATAATAACCCTTCAACAGCTCAAAGGTTTTGATCATATTCAGGATTTTGCTTTCTATCCACCAAATTCTGCATTCCACATGCCATCAGTCTGTCATCATAATCAATGTTGTACAGTCATAATTTTTGACATAATTTTTTGTTAACCATCTCTGCACCTTCTCCAAGGGTGCTTTATCCGTTTCAAATCCCAGCGACCATATCTGAGCACAGAAATCCAGATGTGGTCAGATCAGAGTTTTATACAATGGGACCAGCACACTTTTGTCTCTCATTTGGCTGTCCTGGTTGGCCGAGTGGTTAGCGTATCTGCTCTCCAGCCAAAAGGCTGTGTGTTCGAATCCCACCATGGGCATGGATGTTTGTGATTGTCTGTGAAAATACTAGTGATGATGGTGATGGGCAGTAGTGGCGCTGGTGTAGTTGCAGTTTGTTGGTGGATTGAGTGGTAGAGACAGAGAGCTGTAGAGTAGGTGCTCTCCCTCGATGAGTCTTTGGACTCTCTGGAGGTGGTAGGTAATAATAATAATAATGATCATTTAAACATTAGAAGTATAAGAATAAAATGGAACAACTAGAACTAATACTAAATGACCTAGATTATAATATAGATATTTTAGTACTAACAGAAATATGGATAAAGGAGCTTGAAACTAGCCTATACTGTTTAGAGGAGTTTAAAAGATACTATCACTGTAGGGATTATAACAGATCTGGGGGATTAATTCTCTTTGCTCAAAGGCATTTAATTGTTAAATACATTAAGAGTATAAAAATGGAAACAGCTGATGTTAACATTTACTTAGAGAACTACAATTACCAAATAATAGCTATTTATAGATCCCATTCTTTTATACCTTATGACTTTACACAAGAACTGGACATCATACTACATGACATTGATTATGATTAATTGGTGACAATTATGAACAAAAACTCAGAGATAAGATGTATAAAAAATAGAAAAAATACCCTCACAATGATACCAATTATGATTAATTGGTATCATAATTGGTAACTTAAATATTGATCTACTAAGTGACAGTTGTTATTATCTCGATTTCTTAGATTTATTAGCCATGTATGGCTTTGAGCAACATGTAAATGTCCTGACAAGAGATTTCAATGGCTGTGTTTCCTGTTTGGATCATGCATTTGTAAGAACACAAAGTCTGACTGCAGTTAAAAGAGCCAATCACAGATCACTTTCTGATAGCCGTAAGAATCCATCTACAGTCAGCATTTACAGACACAAAAGATGTCAGTGGCCCATATCCTAGAATAAACTACAGTATGCTAAAACATAAATTAAGTATCATATCCTGGGAACAAATATAAACTGAAACCAGTGTTGATGATGCTTACTGCAAATTCATTTCATTAACATATTAGATACTGAAATACATGCCTGTCATACTCCAAGGAAACAGGTGCAAACTAGCGAAGCCATGGATAATGCAAGACAAAACAATGTATGAAACTCAGAGATAAGATGTATAAAAAAAAAAAAAATACCCTCACAATGAATACTATGAAAATAGCTTCAGATATTATAGGAACCAAGTAAATCAGAAATTTAAAAGAATAGCTGCAGATATTATAGGAACCAAGTAAGACAAAAATTTAAAGAAGGAAAAATGAGTATTACCATAATGAATTTTTGAAATGTGAAGGTAGTAGCAAAAAACAATGGAAATTTGTAAACAATATACTGGACAAAAACATTTGAGAACCAACACTTTCAAGACTTGGTAATCAGGACAGCAATCATATAGATTTAAACAGTGAAAAAATGTTAGCAGATACATGTAAATAAATGTAAATAGGCCTAATAATCCATCTGTAAATTGCAGACTTGAAAGAAATGGGAGTTCATTGTACTTTTTCCTACTTGTGAGAATGAAATCAAATATATTATAATGAAACTTAAAAACTCTTCTGCTCTGTGCCACGATAGTATTAATGTCACTGATGACTGGTGCATTTCCAACAGAATTTAAGAAAGCTATGGTAATACCAGTATATAAAAAATGATGCAAAAATGATCTTAAAAACAACAGGCCAGTCTTCCTACTCCCAGTTTGCTCCAAAATTGCTCCAAAATATTGGAGAAATTAGTAAAAAATAGATCAATAACTTTTTTTTGGAAAAAAACCACTTCTTCTCTAAGAATCAGTATGGGTTTAGACAGAAACTAAACACTGAGCACGTGCTGCTGAACTTCACAAACTTGATTTATTCATCACAAAAGACCAACACAAACTGACTTTAACAATGTTTCTAGACCTGCAAAAAACTTTAGACACAGTACCCCCATGATATGGGGATACTGTGTACTGGAGAATATAGGAATTAGAGGCTGTGCACATGACTGGTTTAATAGGAATTAGAGGCTGTGCACATGACTGGTTTAAGAGTTATTTAACATCTAGATCACAAGCAGTAAAAATCAACAAAAGTTATAGCAATTTCGTTCAGGTAAAATGTGGTGTTCCCCAAAGTTCTGTACTTGGGCCAGTATTATTAATAATTTACATCAACAACTTCTGTGACCTACAGTTATCAAGTAAAGTAAACACCTTCGCAGATGATACCACATTGATATTCACTGCAAATTTTGTAAATGAAATACAAAATATTATATCACAAGTTTTCTTCTTAAAGAGATTCTTAACCCTGACAATGATAAGAACATTATATTTTGCCTGGATACAAACTGTTATACAGTATGGTATACTCAGCTGGGGAGAAACATATCATACCACACTGATGCCATTAATCTCTTTACAAAATAAATGAATACTCATTTTAACCAACATTAAATATAGAGATACTACAGTGAATGCCAAATATACCATATTAGATATTCTTCCACTTAGACAACTATATCTTTACAGGATGCTACTTTTCCTAAAGACTGATAACCAGTAAGTAAGTTAGAAAAGATACTTACATCTGCAGAAAAGCAGGCTTAAAATATTTTATCACTAAAGTGCAAAAAGAAATAATTCACAAACACTATATCTGTTTGACTCCAAAAATCTTGACTAGCTTACTGCTCTTAATATGAAAGGAAAACAACATGAACACATTGAGAAATCTAATTAGATGGTACCTAAATTACTGAACTGCACTGTTCTTATTCCATGTGTACATATGCGTAGTGTGTATATATATATATATATACATGCACACACACATTATTCTCTAAATATATTGTCAATCTTTTTGTGTACTATTTATGCTGTGTAATTGTTACACTTCTTGTAACCAGGATGAGCTCATGCTCTTGGGTTATGCATAGGATGTCTTTGCTTTACAATTTTATTATTTTGAAAGAAAATTTAAATGAATGCGATGTAATGTCATGATATGTAATGATAACTCAACTCAGTGTTCTCCTCAACATTGCTGCAATTATCTGAGATGTCTTCACAACCTTTGCAATGCATCCACAGAACATTTAATCTCTATCCACCATCACTCCTCCAGGAGCCCTTGCTTCTTACACTTCTTCCAGTATAATTCCACCAAGTGAGTATGAAGTATCCCTTTCGTGGATCCGAAATTTTAAAACCTTACATTTAGTTGCATTAAATGCAACTGAATGTAAGGTGACATTATTAAGGTGAATGTAAAACTGACATTGCCATTCCTTTGCCCAATATTTCCAGCGTATTTATATCCTCTTGAAGAGCCAAAACTTCAGCAATAACCCTCCCAAGCTTCACATAATGTGCAAACAACTGAACCCTGTTGTCCTGTGACAGTAACATAGATATAAAGATTGAATAGCAATGGTCCCAGTACTGAACCCTGTGGGACTCTACTTGTAATCTTCCTTCACCCTGATAACTGCTTGTCCATATACAACTCTCTGATATTGAAAGTCTTTCCACTTGGTTATACTGTAAATTAAAGATGACACGAAATTATATTCTTGGTTTAATCCTTTATCCAACTGTAAGCAATTTGCTGCTACAATTTTGTTTAACTAGTCCGTTGATTACACCATGTTGTTATAGTCTCGCATATTTGACAAACTGTGTTTTTGTGCCTCTGAAGATGCTGGTTACAACACCAGCAAAATATCAGCAATAAGTTAATAAATTAATTATTTACTTAGTTTCTGTGTTCTAATATATACCGTTAAAAAATAAACAACATGTAAGCAAAGGTTGCATGTGAAGTAACTTCACGACTGGGCAACTCGAATATAGAGGTTAATGACTTCACATCATTTATTATTATTATTATTATCCAGGCCTCCATGGAGTCAAAAGACTCATCGTGGGAGGCCCCTCCTAAGAAACACAAAGCCTATCAAGACTCATCGAGAGGAGGTCCTCCCCCCTAAGAAACACAAAGTCTATCATGCCACTCCTTAAACTCATTGACTGTTCTCACTCTCACCACTCCATCAGGCAATGCATTCCATGTTTCAACCACCCTCCATGCAAAGAAACCACTCCTCACCCTCTTGCTCACGGTTTCCTTTCGTAACTTCCAGGGATGGCCTCTTGTCATCACTCCATCCTGCTTTCAACCAAGCAAAAGAACTCCCCAGTGTCAACGCTGTAACCACCTTTCAACAGTTTAAAAGTCTCAATCATATCACCTCTCTTTCTTCTATCCACCAAACTCTGCAGTCCACATTCCCTCAGCCAATCCTCATAACTAACATTGTACAGTCCTGAAACCATCATGAAACCATTTTTAGATTTTATAAAGGCATTTGATAGGGTGCCATATGATAAGCTGATATTTAAGTTGCAGCACATGGGTTTAAATGTCAAGTTAGTGAACTAGATTTGGGATTGGTATATCTGATAGGTATCAGAGCATTGTGATTGAGGAAGCAGTACAAAGGAAACAGAAAGTTACAAGTGGGGTCCCACAGGGCTCAGGAATGGAACCTGTATTCTTTAAACTTTATATCAATGACATTGTTAATGGATTGCAGGGAGATATTCAGTTATTTGCAGATGATATGAAACTGGGAAGGTTTTTAGTAATAGTGCAGATGTGGTTAGAGGATTTGGATGAACTGGACAGATGGGCCAAGAAATGGAGATGTCACCAGTTTAATTCAGCTAAATGTAAAGTCTTGAAGTTTGGGATACGTCAATGGGTGGCTGCATGGTATTGGAGGGAGTTTACTGGAGGAAGTTGGGGAGAGACAAGGGATTGGGGGGGGGGGGTGATTGACAGAAACTTGAAATTCGAGAACATATTACAAAGGTGGTGAAGGTAACCCACAGGATTGCTGCAATATTGAGAAGGACGCTGACCTGCAGAGATAAAAGAGCTGTCATTCCATTGTATCAAGTGCTGATCAGACCACACCTGGACTACTGTGATCAAATCTTGTCTCCAGGATTTGTTATAATCGTGGAAAGCTTGCACTGTCAAAAAAGATGATATCAATCAGGCCTGTACAATGTTCGTTATGTGGATAGGCTAAGGGAATGTGGACTGCAGAGTTTGGTAGATGGAAGAAGGAAAGGTGATATGATTGAACTTTTAAACTGTTGAGCGACAGTTACAGGGTCGACATTGAGGAGTTTTTTTAGTTTGGTGGAAAATTGGGAAGGAGCAAGAACAAGGGACCATCCCTGGAATTTACCAGAATTTAGCAAGAGGGTAAAGAATGGTTCATTTGCATTGAGGGTGGTTGAACTGTGGAATGCTTTGCAGATATAGTAGTAAGAGCACAAGCAGTTATTGCTTTCAAGGAGTGGTATGGTAGACTGTGCTTTCTAGGGTGTGCCCACGACGATGAGTCTTGTGACTCCATGTTGGCCTGAATCATAATCATAATAATAATAACAATAATATTGTTGTAACCAAAGCAGACAAAGTAATGCTACCAATATAAATAATCAAGCAGAATGTATTATCAAAATGCTAAATATTCTGCATGATTATTCTTCATATAAAATCACAGATCATGATTCCAAAAGTATTGAAAAAAGTCACTTCTTGGCTCAAATAAATTGTTAAAAAATTCAGGACTTTTTGTGTAAAGCCACAATAAATATATGGAGCATCAAAAATTTACAAACAACATATTCCCACCTCCACAGGCATTTGCTGATAGTATAAATAACCATGCATACCGACTTGCTAAATATTTGGCTAAATCACTAGCTCTTCCCAAGCTATTTTCCTCTTTTGTAAAAAATTATGCTCAGTTAAAAATATATTATTATTATTATTAACATCTCGCCTCCATGGAGTCAGAGACTCAACATGGGAGGTACACACTGCTACACACATTGCTCATCCATCCATGCCTTAAACTGATTCAATGTGTCTACATTCACAACAACTCAGCTAATGCATTTCACTCACGAACCACTCTCCATGCAAAGAACTGCATTATTGCTGCATCATGAACTCAATATTAAAAAGCCATATTCAAAGAAGTTCAGACAAGATGATTAGCTCAATATTACTTCACTATTTACTAATATACAACTATGACCTCTGATTTGATACAGTCCTATTTTCCCTCAGATATACTTTCAGGTTATCACTCTCAGGTTATTTCACATGGAAAGGAAAACATGCATACAGCTGGATGGGACAGCCATGGTCCCATTTCCCCATAAAAAAAAGCCAATTTCTACAAAGAACACTTAGAGAACAAGCACTCAACACAGCCATAGTTAAAGCCGTGACAAACTCCCTTCTTCATCACATCCAGAAGTTTATGAAGTACCCTGTTCTTGTGACCTGGATTACTATGGACAGACAGGAAGAAGTGTTGACATCCACCTTAGTGAACAAAAAATACGTCTGGTACTATCACTATAGCAAGTCAGGTCTTGCAGACCATGCCTTGGATAACACTTTGCACAGGATCAAATGGAAGAAAACAAAAGTGCTACATAAAAGTCATAAGTCAGAGAGATTGTTTTTGGAATCATCAGCAGCTTTAAAACATACTTCTAACCTCAACAAACATGGCTGTGTAAATTTTCCAAAAATCTGGGACACAGTCATTTTAAGATCTAATTAATACTTGTTTTCTCTCTTTTTTCCAACATAGATGGCATTGATTATATGATATTAGTTCCTTGTGTTGTCTATTACAATTTTTTTAAACCAGTTCCACTATTATACCAAATTGTTGTTGTTTCATGTACTATGACAAACTGTTCTTGTGCTCTGAAGATTATTATTATTACTTCAAGACTACATGGAGTCAAAAATTCATTTAGCATGTCCTTTTGTCATTTACACAGCTCATCATATGGGCCTTAAACACTCAAATTCTTTGCAGACACCACACTCTCAGGTAAGGCATTCCAATCATTCATAACTCTGCATGCAAAAAACCTGCTTCTCACTTCTGTCACATCCTCCTTATACACTTCCATGGATGACTTCTGGTTCTCTCTGATCTCCCACTGTTTTCTGAAAACCTCTCCAACATTGATCTATAACAAACCTTTACTAACTTGTAGGTTTCTAATCATATCATCCTTCTTCCTCCTATCCAGTAGACTCTGTAAATTGCATCTTCTCAACCTTTCCTCATACTCAACATTCCAGAGATCAGAAACTACCTTAGTCAGTTGTCTCTAGACCCTTTCCAGTATCTCTACATCCTTTTGAAAACCAGGTAACCAAATCTGTGGACAGAAATCGATGTGTTGCCTAATCAAAGCCTTATACAATGGAACAAGAATCTCCTTACTTCTATAAGTCAATGCCCTCTGCATCATTCGCAGAATTCTTTATATTGTCCTCACGATTTTGGCAATGTGTCCCCTAAACTTCAGATCCTTATCCATTATCACCCCAATATCTCCTATTTCCTCCACCTCCAACAATATATCCCCACCAAGCATCAATTCTACATCCCATCCCAACAACATTGAATTCATATCGTCATTCCATGCCGATTATCTGAATTTATTCAAGTCTTCTTGTAAGGCCACAACATCTTCTCAACTTTGCATCATCTGCAAACAACTGAATATCCCCATCCAAATCTTCACCAATATCATTAACATACAGTTTAAACAGCAATGGCCCCTGAGGCACACCACTAGTGACTTCCCTTTTCCTGGATATTGCTCCCCCACACACAACTTCTTGATACCTAATAGGTAACTAGTCGCCAATCCAATGCACTAATCTAATACCCAATCTCATCCGCTCTAGTTTGACTATCAAATTATCATGCGGTAATCTATCAAAAGCCTTTGCGAAATCTATGTATACTACTGTGTATCCCTCTCCTCTGTCCATGGAAGCCATCACCTTATTGCAATAAATAAGTAGATTACTAAAACATGACCGCCCTTTAGCAAATCCATGCTGTCCTATCATCAAAGATAATACCATTGTCGTCAACCCACTTGTGGATCCTAGTTCTCACCAGCTTCTCCAACAACTTAATCACAATACCTGACACACACAGATAGGCCTATAATTTGATGCCTGAGTTCTATCACGTCCCTTCTGAAGTGGCACAATCTTGCTCTCCTTCCACTCCTTTGGAACTCGACCCAGTGCAAGACGCATATTAAAAAGATATGAGAAGACAGATGTTAACACCATGGCATATTCCTTTAGAATAAGTGGTGATATATTATGAAGTCTCACAGCCTTATTAACACCAAGTTTGCTCAATTCCCCATACACCTCTTGCTCACTTATAGTCAGTCTCCCTTCCCCATCAACAACTGCTCGCAGTCTCTCCATAATGTCACATCCACAAGAATGAAAGACTCATTAAGTATCATGAACTGCTCATTAAGTATCTCTGCTATATCTTCTGCAGTAGTTGTCTTTATACCATTTTTGCTGGATACATATTGAAAAAACTCCCTAGGATTCTTTTTGGCTTCATTAGCTAACTGCTGCTCATAGTTCTTTTGCTACCCTTACCAACCAAGTCACTTTCCTTGCTGGTCTTTGTAATCCTCATGGAATTGGTTATTACCACTTCTCTTATGCTGCCTCCATAATGTCTTTTTTCTCTGTATCACATGCTTAATCTCTTCATTCATTCATTTCATACCTTCTCACCCTTGGAATACATTTAGACATTGCTTCTACTAGATAGTTCTTGAATATCCCCTAAGCTACATTGATGTCTTTTCCAGCTAACTCCTCATTCCATGCTACACCTGCAAGCTGTCTCCTGAGCTATTCATAATCACCAGCCTTGTAGTTCCACATATATCCTTTTCTCACAAGAGGTCCTCACACTTCTGGCAACCACCCAGGTAAACACTTCATAGTCACTCTCACCAACCGGTGAGAGTGGTTTGACACCTCATTTATAATTACATCCTTTAATTAGATGATCAAATCCAAAACCCTCAATCCTTGTGTGCCCTCTGTTACATACTGTTTGAGATAGTTGTCTCTCAAAAACTCAAGAAACTTATTTTCTTTACTTCCAGTTGCTATCTCATCATCCCAGTCTAAATTGCATAGTTAAAATCATTCATCAAGATGCTGCATATAATACCAACAAAATATCAGCCAATAAATTAATACATATTATTTTTCTTATCATTCTGTTTTGTTGAAAATAAATTAACATGTCAAATCCGTGATTGCATTGTGCTATGATCATGTGTCTGCTATATGGTCATATGATGCCGACACAATATATACATTTTTAATGCATTTAAATAGCCAATACCCAAAAATCCACTTCCAAATGGCAAAGGAATCAAATAACTTTGTCTATTTCCTAGATATACACAGACTAGATACACATGGGTATACACAGATTAGGCACAGACTTTCTAAATAGTTCATTATCTTTTATATTTATAGAAGGTCTACATATACTGGAAGATATTTGCACAGACAATATTGCCATCATCCAGCCCAACAGGGTATACTTTGCAGTTTTTCTCATAAACTTCATTTCTGCTGTTATTAATCTTTGTTTGTCTTTTTTGTTTTATTGTCCAGATTTCGCTTCTATACATTAAGACTGGTAGGGCTAATGTATTGTATACTTTTAGTCTGGTTTGTTTTTGAACTGGGTTTGGTTTAAATATAGAGTTATTTACACCTGTCATTTTTAAATATTTTGCAATTTTTACATTTATATCTTTTTAATTTTCATCATACATCCTAGGTAGTTAAATGAATTCACCTGTTCTAAGATCTTGTTATCTATTACTATTTTAGTTCTTGCTGGATCTTGTCCTTTATAAGCCATAGTTTTTGATTTTTCTGTTGATATTATCATACCATAATCTTTGGTTATCTCATTTAGATCTAAAATAGCTTTCTGTAAGTTATCTTCAGAATTTGTAATTATTATTTGGTCGTCGGCAAAAAGGAGAGTGTTTAAGTTCACTGTAGGAGAAAGTTTAATTCCTTGATGTAAATTTTTATTCCATTTTATTATTATTTCATTTAAGTAGATATTAAAAAGAGTTGCTGAGAGGGGACATCTCTGTCGGACCCCTTGGTTTATCACTCTCGTATATGATAGCTCATGATTTAATCTTATTTGTATTTGATTATTTTCATATATACTTATGATAGCTTTTAGGATATTATTTAGTATTTGTCTTTCTTTTAATATGTTAAATAATATGTTTCTTTTAACTTTGTCAAATGCTTTTTCAAAGTGAATAAATGCAATATGTGTTTCTAAATTGTATTCTCTTCTTTTCTCTATTATTCATTTTAGGCAGAAGGCCTGGTCTATACATGATTGTCCTTTTCTAAATCCATTCTGTAATTCTACAATAAAGTTTTTCGAATATTTCATTAGTTTGCTATTTAAGATTCTGCTATATATTTTGTAACAGGAATTTAGTATACTGATATTTCTATAGTTTTTAGGATCATCTCTATTACCTTTTTAAAGATAGGAATCACAATTGTTTTTTCCCATTCTATTGGGGGGATACCACTTGAATAAATTTTATTTAAAAATAATAAGAGTCTTTCTTTGTATCTTGTTGCTGCTTATTTATATAGTTCTGAACCTAGCTTATCTTCTCCAGGTGATTTTCCGTTTCTTGTTTCTTTCAGGCTGATTTCTAATTCTTCTTTAGTTATTTCCTTTTCATTTTCGTTAATTGTTTGCCAGTTGTCTTTTTTAAAATATTTGTCTGTCCACAATTCTGTGTAGTAATTTAGAAATTCTTCTATTTTCAGTTCAGTGTTTAATTTTGTTTTCTTTGGTATCTGCATTTAAGTGTTTCAAAATCTTATATACATTGGGTCTTGTTTTATATAAATCATGTTCTAAATTAGAAACAAATTTATTCCATGATTCTCTGTCTTTTTCTGACTTCTCTTTTAGCTATGGCACTTATTCTTTTATATTCTATTTCATCTTCTAATCTTTTACTGCTTAACCATTTGTGATTGGCTTCTTTTTTCTTTTTGATTATTTCTTTGATGGTATCATCCCAGATCTTCAGTTTTTTCTTTTATTGAATTTTTTGGTCTTTCTTAAGCTTTCAATTGCTGCTGCATTTAGTATCGTTTTTATATTAAGCCATTCTATTTCTTCATTGTAATTTATTTTATCTAGATATTGGTTAATTCTTTGTTCATATAGCCATTGTACATTTGTGTCATTCAATAGTCTACTTTTATAAACAAATGTTTCAAATTTTCTTTCTGTTCTTGTTACGTGTAGCCATTTAGGTGTTAATCTTAATTTTATTTTAACAAGGAAGTGGTCACTGCTTATTTCATATCCTCTGTGAGCTCTAACATCTAGTGAAAATTTTGATGCCTTTTCATTTAATATAAAATAATCTAATATTGATTTCCATCCTCTTGCTGCCCAAGTATATTTATGTATGTCTTTATGTTTATAGAAGGAATTCATTATTTTTAGGTTATTATAAACTACAAAGTCAATCAATTTTTTCCATTCCTGTTTAGAGTATGTTCTCCATGTATTCCTATATTATTATTAATTTTTGTATTTCCAATTCTTGCATTTAAGTCTCCTGCTAAAATTACATAATTATTTTTATTTATTTTATTATATATGTTTTGTAGCTGATTATAAAAATCAATATTATCCTGTTCTCTTTCTTCTTCTGGGGCATATAAACCAATTATTGTTAAATATCCTCTATCTGTTTTTATTCTAGCTTCTATTATTCTTTCATTCCATAATTTATAATGTTTTAACTGTTTTGAAAGGGAGTTATGAATCCAAATCACGATTCCTGCTTGTGCTCTTTGGTCTCTTTCGACTCCACTGTATATCACATTAAAATTTTCTGTTCTCAGAGTTCCTTTTAATTTCTTTTTTTGTTTCAGTGATTACTGCTATTTTAAAATTTCTTTCATTTAATAGTTGGTCTAATCCTATTTCTTTATATGCTATTCCTCTTACATTCCAGTTTGCTATGTGTATTATATTTTCGTTTCCATTTTTGTTTTACCTTTTCCATTCCAGGGCTGTTTTCCATAGATTCAATCCGATTATCTTTTTCTGTCAGCTTACAAGTAGAGTTATGTACTCCATGTCAGGGGACTAGCCTGACGATGGACTAGTTCAGTGGTAGGGCTGCTACGTTAAGGCTTCTGAACTAGCCTTCTTCCGAATTTAAACCCATAGGAAGAATAGGGTATATTGAAGGGGGAAAGAGTAGATTATAGAAGAATTATACTAGGGTTTATAGAGAGGGCATAGTTGTAAGGCCAGAAATGAAAAGACCCCTTGGCCCTCGAATACTCTAATAGCATAAGGGTCATAAAATAAGAAGAGTTGGCTGATAAGGCCTTGTAGCAAAGATTAAAGTAAGTGGATCTTCCTCAAAGTAGAAGAAGAAGAGGATAGATCCAGCTAGGGGTCCATGGGAGTGCCACTTCCTTTACAATTCAAGATGATTGCACCTTATGGCCCTGTTGGTCCATGAGTCCTTATTCAGTATATATTTGGACCACCCCACCATGCGCGCACACACACACACACATGGTGGGCTCCCCTGTCCTCTACCCAGGGGATGCACTCTTTCTAGGGGTTACAGCCCTCCCCCCACCAAGAGCTGAATATGTATCATTTATTTATTTATTTGCATTTCTAATTTATTTTTTATATGGTAGGCTAACCACTTGGCCAACCAAGGCCTTGTGATAAGGCCTTGTTTGGCTGGCATATAACTTGGGTAAGTGAGATTTGTGTTTCATTATACTCAAATAATGAAACCTCATTATCCTATCACTATTTCCACCAGATTTTCCAAATTCTGTGATTTATAAAGTTTGATGCTGCTTTGAATTTCAATACCAACTCATTTATGCCTAGCATACTTTATATAGTCTGGATGAAAAATATTTATATAGAATTTGTTTATATATATAAACACATGTTCCAGGAGTCTGCTGAGAAAACAAAATCAGTGTTGTTTGTGACTTTAAGTGATAGGTTTGCTATTGGCACTTTTCATATAAGCTAATGTAGTGAATGGTGACATACACTGAATCAGTTTAAGGCATGGTTGGATGAGCTTTGTGCATGATGAGTCTCTGACTCCATGGAGGTCAAATGTTAACAATATTTTTTGAGTTTTGATTTTTACACATATCCTATTCACGCAGATAACATTTCAGTATTTGCCAGTTCTGAAATTATCATTTTTTATGCTTATTTTAATAAAAAGGGTTAAATTTTAACCACTATAACTTTTAAATTTACCATATGAAACATGTTTGTGTTATATGCAATTACAAATAAGTGTCCTATATTTAGAATGCATTTAAACATGGCAGTTGCACAGAAAAATGTTGATGGCAAGGATATTACAACCATATGATTATTTCAGTTTACACACCTAAACAATATCGATGTATTCATTCTTATCTATATATATACCTATATCTAAATAAGCATACATTCACATTTACACATACTTACATCCCCCCCCCCCCATACACACACCCCAGCAGAATGGATCGTAAATGGTTCTACAGCAAATCCAACATTCCCTCAAATTAAATGATTTTTTTTTCTTTTAAGGTCAAACGGTTGTCAGCATTCATAATGAAGAATTTATGGAGACACAACACACATTAGAATAATTACTTTACTTAACATTTGAAAAGTAACAGTGGTTGACATTTCGACCTCTGTACTGAGGTCATCATCAGAAAAAATACATATGTATAAAATACATGCTACATGACACTGCACTATACAAAGGTAAAATGAATCTAGATGCTTGTTAATCTTTTAACCTAGCCTGACCTCTTGTGGGAAAAAAATTAATAAATAAATAAAATAAAATAAATTAAAACAAGTATTTTAATTTTTTATTTTATTTACAAATAAAATAAAAAATTAAAATACTTATTTTTATTTTATTTATTTATTTATTAATTTTTATCCCACAAGAGATCAGACTAGGTTAAAAGATTAATAAGCATCTAGATCCATTTTACCTTTGTATTGTGCAGTGTCATGTAGCTTGTATCTTATATGTATTTTTCCTGATATGACCTCAATACAGAGGTCAAAATGTGGAATGTTACTTTCCTAATACTAAGTAAATTAATTATTCTAACACCTGTGTGGTGTCTCCATAAATTCTTCACTATAAATGATATTCTGGAAACAGTTGCAGATGATTCTCTATCCATGCAGGATATACATACACACATATATATAAAGCTAAATCAAAGTATGAAAAGAAATTGGCTATGCGAGCTAAAGGCAGTCCAAAAGAATTTTATTATGCTGCAAGCAAAAGTAAGAATGAATGTGAAATAATAACTTTATTGAATGTACCATGTACATTCAGTAAAGGTTACTCGAGTGTCCGAAGCTAATGAGATTGTTCAGTTAATAAGTGATTACTTTGCTAAGATATATCAGCCAGGTGTATGTAACATGTTGCACAGTGCTACTGCTAGATTGGATGAAGAGTTAATGAGGTTGAAGAGCCGTTGTATAACCTGGTAAGAATTTGTCTATAGGGACAGATGGAATATCAGCCTGTTTGTTAAAGGAAGGTTCAGCCGAATTGGCCAGTCCTTTCATATGCTCGTGTAACTCTTGAGTCTCAGCTCAGGAATGATACCGCAGGAATGGAAGGAATGTATGGTAGTTTCATTTTACAAAGGTTGTGCAAAAACTGATGAGTCTAACTACTGACCTATCAGTATCTTTGGGGGTGGTAGTGAAGATATCAGAGAGACTGGTAAGAACTCGCATACAGAAATAGGTAGACAAACAAGCTATACTTTGCAAGGAGAAGCATGGGTTTGCTTATGTTTTATAACAATGTTACAGCCGAGTTGGATAAAGGGAATGGACACTATGATAATTTTGAATTTTGCTAAGACATTTGATAGGATACCACCCGAAAGTCTGTTTCATAAACTGGGGAATATGGAATTGGAATATAAACTCTTGACTTGGATCAGGAGATAGTTGTCAGACAGATATCAAAAAAGTGGTATACAGTGAGTGTGAATCTGCCAGATTTAATTGATGCCCAGGTAGTGAGTACTGGGTGCCCACTCACCTCTAGCCATCTTAACAAGGTGCACTGCAAGCAGAACCAAGACTTGTAAGACTAATACAAGAGGAGTTTGGGGCATTTCCTCACTTTACCAGTGCTACTATTTCTTTTTGCAGGGTTTGGTGCTCTGCTAGTTATAAAGACCTCTCTTTATTACGACTATCATATGGAGACTTTAAAATTCTGTCTATGCATGCTCTGCAGGGTTTTTTTCTGAGATTTTTTTTTTTTTTTTTTTTTTTGGATATGTTAACCAGAAATTCAATCTACTTCCAGTTATTGCTAATAACTGGAAGTAGGTTGAATATATTTCATATTTAACAGACACCAATATTTCTATATTTGGAGCTTGCTTACATATAATGGCACAGTTAGGATCTCAGATTAATAGTTTATAGTTTATTTGGCACAAAAACAACAAAGGTCATACTGTGCCAGATTAAAGGTTACAGCTATACATAAGCAATTACAGAAAATTGTAAACAATATGAATGTACAAAAATTAAGTTCCACAAAGCCACATCTACAGATAAACAGCATTGCTGCAGAGGTCACAGCAACATACAAGGTCCGATTGCAGTAGTACAGAAATAATCAACATTACAAGTTAATAAACAAAATGCATGTGCAAAACACCAGGCCATGGAATGTAGTATTTACATATAGATAAAATTATAACAAATGTTTTTACAGCAGTACATAAATAGGCAAAAAGGAATTATTATACAAAATGCATGCATAAAAATTGAATTTAGCAATGTGGTATCTGCATATAAACAAAATTACAAGAAGGTTACACAAATATACAAGGTATCCTATAGCAATACATAATTAGTCAAAAAATAAACTAGTAAATAATATGTATGCACCAAAGTTAAGTTAAGCAATGCAGTATCTATATATAAACAAAATTACTGCAGAGGTTACAGTAGTATGAAAATAGACAACAATACAAGTTAATAAACAAAATGCATGTACAAAACTAAACCAAGGAATGCAGTATCGGCATATAGATAAGATTACATCAAATGTTATTATAGGTTATTATTATATTATAGTCATACATAAAGAGTCAAAAAGAAATTATTATACAATATGTATGCATAAAAATTAAGTTTAGCAATGTGGTATTTACATATTAACAAAATTACAACAAGATTACACAAATATACAAGATCAAAGGCTACTTCTTCTTTGGTGCATCAATCTGAAGATTGGTTAGTTATGTGCTGCTATCAAAGGCTACAGCAATACATAATTGGTCAATAATTAAAATAATGAATAATATATATGTACAAAAGTTAAGTTAAGCAATGCAGTATTTACATATAAACAAAATTACAGTCAAATGCATTTGTATAAATTAATTCTTTGTAAAAAATTATAAACATCATGCAATCTGCCTGAGTGTATATGGCTTGGCTAGATAGGTAAAAAATCCATCCCTCTCTCATGTAAAGTGCTGGCATTTCACCAGAATATGACAAATAGTGAGATGTGTATTGCATTTTTCACACATGGGAGGGTCATCAGCCATCAGTAAATAAGAATGTGTAAGATGACTTGTGACCTATGCAGAGCCTAGCAAAAACAACTTACTCTCTTCTCTTTATATGTTGACTATAATGCCAATGCTTAATTTCAGGTTTAATGTCATATAATTTGTTTGTCAATGCTTCTTGCCATGATGACTCCCACTGAGCAATTAGCTTTGATCTTATACACTGTCTGTAGTCTATATATGGTATAATATGTGGAGAAAGTATGAGCTGATTTAGCAGCTTCATCTGCAGCCTCATTTGCCTTAATTCCAATGTGGCTGGGAATCCAGCACAACTGAACATCAAACTTAAGGATTTTCATTTTGTAACCCCTCATAAAATACTGGATGTGGATTATACTTAGGAGAGGAGATAGCCTGTAAAGAGCTCAATGAGTCTATAAATTATACACTTTTGGTAGCTGTTTTCTTTTATATGCACAAGTGCAAGCTGGATGGCATGTAACTCTGCTGTATAATTACTGCAATCAGGTGGGATCTGGTTGGAGATAGTTATGTCAGGAAACACAGCAGCGCAGCCAACAGAGGTATCAGTTCTTGAACCATCAGTATAGATAGACAAGAAATCAGAGTGTGCTGTTCTGTGTGCATTAAACAATTGGAGGTAGAAGACGATGGAGTATGAGACTTCTGTAGCTGACAAAGTGAGAGGTTGCAGGATGGAGTGCAAACCTGTCATGGAGGGATTCTATTATGTTTAGTGTAGGCAATGTTGTCAACATTCATACCAACAGCGTGCACAGTCTCTTTAACATGCATAGCAAAAGGATGTATAGCAGTTTGAAGTGTGCAATATCGGGCTTCCCAATGCAGAGAAAAGAGACTAGTCCATGTAGGATGATCTGGTAGAGACTTTATATTTAGTTCATAATTAAGAGACGATTCTTTCCATTGAAGTGATAGAACCAGTTCATTTGCTTCAACATAAAAACTTTAATTGGTGATGTGTGAAAGGCACCAGTAGCTATCACTCAGATTAATGCTTTGACATATTCTTCCATTATGGCTACTGATAATAAGTTTTTATAGTTATGCAGTCTTGATGTAATTATGATCAGGCCCATTGTACTGTAATTTTGGAGGATTTCAAGTTTCTTCTGGTGCCTGCTTTTGACTTAGGCAAATTCGTTATCTACCATGGCTTTAGTGATGTTAAACACTGCCCACAGTTCTAGGTTTAAAATAGCACACAATTTGTCATGTATAGCATTGATAGCAATATTTATTTTTGACAGCTCCACACAATTAATACTAATTTATTCACATATTAGTGCTAGAACATGGTTGAAATCAAGTTTTTATTGACCGAGTTAGGGATGGTATTAGAGTCTTGGCAGTTTTTTTTTTTTTTTAAACAAGGCTGACCTGTTTTAAAGTCGCTGTGCCACTTTCATCTTTCACTTTTTTCAACTGAATTTTCCCTTCTTTACCCCTGCCCAATTTCTGCATGGCACACATATAGAACTAAGCACTCAATGCAGTCACACTCTGACCAGCTGCTTGATCATGCTATGTCCGTGATGTGTTTGGCTGTGCCTTTGACCACATTATTAATTTCAGTATCTGCTCTTAGTCTAAGGATCCCAAGGGGGATGGAAAGAGGTGAAAGTAGTTTCACTGCTTAAAGGAGGCTCCAAGACAGATAGGAAATTATCAGCCAATCAGCATCTCAGGAGTGGTGGTCAGGGTATTGGAGAATTTTGTTAAGGGAAAAATTCAGGAATGGGATACTATATAGGACAACATGTTTTTGTGAAGGTATGTCATGTCACAGTAGTTTGCCTACCTTTTATAACAGTGATAGCTGAGTTGGATAAAGGTAATAAAGGTAATGAGTACATGGGTGATGCTGCTTGACTTTGGAAAAGCTTTTGACCAGATACCACATGGAATCCTGATAAATAAATTGCAGCAAATGGGGATGGATATGAAATTGGTATGGTGAATAATACAGTGGTGTAGCTGGGTGGGGGGGGGGGGGGGCAGTCTGCTCTGGGTGGCACTTTGCATTTAAGAAATCTTGCCATACTGTCTATAGAATAGCAACTGAGTGATGAAATAGACTTTGACAATGTCATCGATGATTTTGCTAACGGAAAAGTAAATAACTTTTTAGGATGTTGGATGTTGGAATTAAAGTTCTACTTCAAAAATAAACATAGTGTTTTAATTTATTTCCCTATATGTCGTTTTGCCTTTTTGCAGTATTTTTGGCGTGTATTGAGAGGGGCGGCAAAAGCTCTGGCACTGGGTGGATAGAGAGATACCAGATAGTAGTTTATTGAGGGAGGAGCCCAATAGAAGGCCTGCATCTGGTGGCTTGCCATAGGGTTCTGTACTTGGGCCACTACTAGGAGCATCTGCAGGGGCAAACAGGGCACTTCCCCCCCCCTTCGATCGAGTAAAAATTCCACAAATTATAATCGTAAAAGGTGATTGAGATATGTAACCTTAATCCTCGACCATGAAACGATTTGTTTGTCTTAAAATTTTACAATATTTAGAAATAGAGGAAACAACGTAGTATGAAAAATAAACAAATTTTCCTTCGACTGGTATTCCCCAAACTTTACCAGAAGTTTTGGAACATTGCAACTATTTCCCTTCTATTAACTCAGCAATAACTATTGGTATGACATTACCCGTTACGACCTGTACCACTGAAAGAAGTTTCAGCACCTTGAGACGTGAAAACATGGTTAAGTTCCACTATCTCAGAAATGTGCTTATCAGGTTTATGTATGATTAGTGTGCATAGGAAGAAACTAGAAGAGGAAGCGGTAAAGAAGAAATTTATTGAAAATGTTATCAATAGGTTTGCAAGCGATAGATGGAGAATCCAATTCTTATACGATACATGATTATTGAAATTATTATTATTTATATATATATATATATATATATATATATATAAATTCTTGTTTCCTTTATATTGTAAATTTATATACATTATGTATGTGTTTTTGTATTGATGCAATACTGTATTCTATAATCTACTTGTGAAAAAAAAAAAAATCAAAAACTTAAATAATTAAATAAAAATTTATTGATGCAATTGTTTGTCTCCAAGCTTTGCCCCCCCCCCACTCCCCCAGAAAATTTTCTGCAGGTGCCCATGGCCACTACTATTTAATTTGTATGTTAATGATATAAAAAATGACCTGAGGGGAAATATTCCGTTTTTTGCTAATGATGCAAAATTTGGTAGAGCAGTAGTCAATAGAGACTATGTTAACATGCTGCAGGATGATTTAAATAAATTGTTAGTATGGGCAAAGAAGGTTAATACTAACAGTGAAGCTTTATATGGCAAAGTATAGTGTTATGCATTTTGGGATGAAAAGATTACCAGCAGTGTACCATACTGGTGGAACTGTACTCCAGAAAATTGATGAAGTGCACAGGATTGGTGCATAGGGAGTTGAAGTTTTAGAGGGAGTATTGCAAAAGTGGCTAAAACCAGTTATTGAATTGCTTGGTTTCTGAAGTGCATCTCGATAAGCAGGTTATTATATCTCTTTATAAGGCTTGATTAAATCCCATCTTGGCCTGTATACAGATCTGGTCATGTGGGTTTCTTGGATATAAAGAGGCAGAGATGATCCAGAGACAAGTGACCAAGATGGTTGCAGGTCTATGAAATGCTCCTTATGAGGATAGCTTGAAGATTTGTGGGTTACAGAAATTGGTTGATAGCCAGAAAAGGGGTGACATGATTGAGACATACAAATTATAAATTGAGACATAATCTTTACAGGATTATTACAGGGGAAATTTTTCAGAACAGGTTGATGGTAGGAGAACGAAGGACCATTCTTGTAAATTGAGCAAGAGTGTAGATAACCAAGGTATAAAGACTAAATTTTTCGCTTGGACAGTAGTGACTGAGTGGAAGAGGTTTCCAGCATCTGTTGTGGGTGCCATGACTGTGAATAAGTTCAAAGCAAAGTATGATGGATATCGCATATATATTGACATAACATTTAATTCCTCCCTCAATGATGGGGGAACTAAATGTTATGTCATTTAGTTGTCCATTTAATAATAATCTTAATAATTTAACCATATGATCTAAATACATTAGATAAATTTTTAATGTATTTAAATAGCCAACACCTTAAAATCAACTTCACAATGGAAAAGAAATCAAATAACTGTCTGCCCTTCCTAGATACATTAGTTCCTTGCCTTCCAAATGGTTCATCATCTTTTCTATTTATAGAAAGCCCACACACATTTTGGAAGATATGTGCTAACACAATCATACCATAATTGAATCAAATAGCATGGTATCCTAAAAACACAGCGCCAGATGTATCTGTTCTAATGATACTACTCTTATCACCGAACTTACAATCACCATGCTTTTTTAGCCAATAGCTGTAATTCCTAGAAAAATAGAGGAAATACTAAATGCCCCTTTCCTCAAATCTCTGACTTTCTATAGTATATAAGATCACAGAAAATTGTTACTACCTTATATATTCAAGGTATATCTGAAAAGATATCCAGAGTGTTTAATAATTTGCTCCACACTACATTTAAATCATATATCAGACTGTCATCTCTCGTTTATTCACTGAAGTCCTGGGGACAAACTCATGACCTGGCTTTCTGTTGATATCTGCCTCGGAGACCATAAGAAATAAATTTGGCTATTATTATTGTAGGTCAGGACTACCAGACCATGCCTTGGCCACTCTTTCAGACAGAATCAAATTCAAGAAAACAAAAGTGCTACACAGAAGTCATTACAAGCCAGAGAGGCTGTTTTTAGAATCAGCAGCATTCTCCAAAACTCAACAAATGGCTATATCGGTTGACCAGTAATCTGTGAGATAGTCATTCTAAGATCAAATTAATACTTGTTAATCTCTCTTTTTACCCTACAATAGATGGAGGCAATTAGGACTTTTTTGTGTTTTTCTGTTACAGTTTTAAAATGTTGTTCCTCCTATTAATTGTTTGTTACTGATGGCATACTGTGAAAAACGGTTTGTGCTCTGAAGATAAGTATAAAACCAGCAAAATATCAGCAGCTAAATGAATAAATATTTTTATTTTCTTATTATTGTCCTATTTGGTGATGAATAATGTCCTAGATACTGTTAATGAGACCAGAAAGGATAAATAGCTGTGATGATATAAGTGCATTCAAAATAAAAACTAGAGAAGAAACTAGACAAATGGAATGTACAATACAGAAATGTGCGTTACATATTAATAGCAAGAAGACCGAAAGCATGGTTTTAAACCGGTCAAGAAAATGTACAAGTCAGCAGTGTTAGACTTAATGAGCAGATCTTGAATAATAGTGGAAACTTGAAACGTTTGAGAACTGTACTATCTATTGATGGAAGTACGGAACAGGAGATATCAGGAAGGATTCACTGGGATCCTCTCCAATAAAGGATTACATTGTGTGGTAAACCTGCTCTAAAAGCCAAATATGAAGCTTTTTGTGAGCTATTTCAGGTCTTCATCAAGCAGAAAGAAGGGTTATCTCACACTAGAATGTGAAATGAATCTCTCACCTAATGATATTTCCAAAACATCATTCAGCCACAGGCTATTGGTCAGAGAGTGAATACACTAACTACATAGCTAATCAGGCTAGTGAAGTCTATTTAAATGACCATCCTGCGTAACTTCTACATTGCCTATATTAGTTGCCCTCTCCAGTTTTGCATCATAAGACAACCATATATTTTTCTTCAAATGACCTATATCATTAATGAACCAATTAAATATCAGTTTCAATAAAGGAACACCGTGAAAAGACATATAGATACAAAATTTTCCGTTATTAATTTGTATCAATTAAATATCAGCAGCCATAGTACAGAGCCTTACAGCACACCACTATCACCTGCAATCACCTGAATTCTATTGTCATCTTCTGTTTCTACCATGTTTTCTGTTTTTTGATCTCTGTATGTCAGCCATCCTCTTATCCATTTCACTAACATCATATCACAGTGCCACAAAGTTATTACTCAATGTGTAAACTTTTGTTTGCTCATGCATGGGTAATGGATGAAAACAATAATATAAGTTCATGTAAAGCAGGGATCTTCAATGCATGTCCCACGGGCCATCTGTGGCCCATGGAGCTCTTTGCCGTGGCCTGCCGGACATTTTGAAAAAATAACTACTTAACATTAAAATGCGATTAAATAAAAAATATTTTCAATGAAGCCCGCAGGCCACTAAGCTATACTGCGGTATTTAGAATTGTAAGATGCTTTCCAGATTCACAAGGAATGCTGTGCATTTGATACTTTACATAAAATCCTATAAAAATAAATATTAAATAGACATTTTTCTTCAGCCATCTACCAGTGCCAAGAGGTACTTAAGTACTAGTTTAAGTACACTGAAGGCACTTTAAAAAAACGGTCGTCCAAATTTACTTCATATTCACTTGCTTTAGATGAGAGCACAGATGTGAAGGATGCAGCACAACTGGCTATCTTTGTCCGTGGCATTGAGCAACAATTCAATGTGACACAAGAACTGTTAGCACTCGTACTTATGAAGGGAATGACACAAGGCACTGATATTCTTGAAGCCACCAAGAAAATGCTCCAGCATTTTGACCTCAGAACCAACCTCGAGGGTGTGGTAACTGATGGTGCCCCTACTATGGTGGGAAAGAACGAAGAGTTTGTTGCACTGCTACAGAAAGAACCGAAACTAGAAGGAAAATATTTTGTCCATTACCACTGTTTAATCCACCAGGAGAATTTGTGCGTGAAAACTATTGGATTTGAGAATGTCATGAAAGTTATTGTGACTGTTGTCAACATTATTAGGGCAAGAGGATTGAATCATTGTCAATTACAAGAGTTTTTGACTCAAGAGTGCAAAGCGGATCATGGTGATGTGGTTTATTGTAATGATGTGCGTTAGTTGAGCAGAGGAAAGGTTCTTAAAGAGTCTTTGAATTAAGGAGCGAAATACAGCAGTTCATGCAAAGGGGAATCTGATTGCAGAATTTAACTATCTCAGACTTTGCCTTTGTGACCGACATCTCGTTGCATATGAATGACGTAAATACGCAGCTACAATCCAAAGATCAACTGGTGCACACTCTGTTTGATCATATCAAAGCTTTTGTGGCCAAGCTCAAACTTTGGGAGGCACAACTCGCAAAAAAAGACTTAACTCATTTCCAGCTTCTCGCTGAGTCCAATTATTCATCTCTTGATGAATGCGCTACAAAATTAGCCGTGTTGCAAAGTGAGTTGGAAGAGAGATTCAGTGATTTTCATAACCAACAGTCTTCTTTAGATTTATTTTCAGTGCCATTAAGTGTCAATGCTGCCGAAATGCCAGGCTCAGTACAAATGGAGCTGCTTGAACTCCAAAACAACTCTTCTTTGAGAGAAAATTTATTCAATGTGCCCTTGCTTACATTTTACAAAAACTACATTTCTGAGGCTGCATTTCCAAATCTTCGCCAGCATGCTTTGAAGATGTGCGCTTTGTTAGGAAGCACATACTTATGTGAGCAGTTCTTCTTCAGAATGAAGCATGTGAAGTCCAAGACAAGAACTCAGATTACAGACCAACATCTTGAGAATACTCTGTGCATAGCGATTTCCAACATTGATGCCAACATCGATAAGCTGGTCAAGGAAAAACATTGCCAAGTTGCCCATTGACATTGTAAAACATGAATGTTTTCTTCATTAAATTATCTTTTTTTTTTTCAAGTATTGATTATATTTACTTATCATGAACGCGACTCCTACCTTTGCTCTTAAAGCTGAGTTTGTTTATTTTTATAGGATTTTATGTAAAGTATCAAATGCACAGCATTCCTTGTGAATCTGGAAAGCATCTTACAATTCTAAATACTGCAGCATAGCTTAGTGGCCCGCGGGCTTCATTGAAATTTTTAATTTTTCAAAAATGATTGTATTTACTTATCATGAACACGACTCCTACCTACGTTCTTAAAGCTGAGTTTGTTTATTTTTATAGGATTTTATGTAAAGTATCAAATGCACAGTGTTCCTTGTGAATCTGGAAAGCATCTTGCAATTCTAAATACCGCAGTATAGTTTAGTGGCCCACGGGCTTCATTGAAATTCTTAATGCAGCCCACACTATCTGAAAGGTTGAAGACCCCTGATGTAAAGTATAATTCATATCCATCTGAATTTTGCCACAATTTACATAATCTAATTATGTAGAAAAAGAAGTCTGTTGACCAGAGTTCTTTTTCTTCTTCTGTTATCCTTACAATAGTTTTGTCCTCATTCAGTAGTGTCTCACTAATACCTATAAATTTTGGTCAAATAATACTCACAATTGCTATATGCTCCTCCTCCTTTTCCCATGCTTTGCTAGTAGTAAACAGACATGATATATCAGTGGCGGCCTGTACATAAGCATTGCGATACTGCAGCACCCCCCAAGGAAAAAATGAAAAAATTAAATTTTGTTTGTGTTTATAAATAATAACAATGCTTACAACATTACATAAATGCTATACAACATGCTAAAGGTTACAGCTTATATTTCAACATTGACTGAATAGTTAATAACTGGAATTGTTCAATTAACACTTTAGATTGCGAAACAAATACACTGCGATCTAATGCAGTGTCCATATTATCACATTCAACCAATTGCAGCCAGACTCGCCGATATTCGTTTGCGCTTCTCATTGCACGTAACTAGTGAATCTGACACTGCTCTTTGGGCAGTGTATAGTATGCGCAAGCATAATAACATATAGTATAGTATAGTATGCTTGTGCATACTATACTATACGTTATTTCTGTGAGATACAAAAGGGTGAACTATTTTTTGCAATCTTATTTTATTTTGTTAAAATAACATATAATTATTTATTTATTATAGATACAAGGCTGAATTATGATGAGTGTCAATGTTGAAAATATGAAAAGAATTATATTTTTTCAATTATGGTTACACGAAACAAATACACTGCGATCTAACACAGTGTGAGAATGATCGCACCAATTGCAGGTCGACTCACCGATATTCGTTTACTCTTGACACTGCTCTTTGGGCAGTGTATCGTATGATTGCGCTCGTTATTTCTGTGAGATACGAAACTTTTATTATTGGTGTTTGTTCGTGGTGAGGGTGAAATATTTTTAATAAAGCAATTTTTTAATAAGTAAATTTATTTATTAATAAATTGGTTACTGACTAGGAAAAAAAAGAATTATTTTATTTGTATATGCAGCACCCCCACTTAAAATTTTTGCGGCCGCCACTGTGACAGATGTATTTAACACTTAGAGGTACTACTACTTGTATGCTCCCCCTCCCTTACTGATTATTCCACTCCATCCAGTAATGCAATGCAACACTCATCCTACCTTTCTGCCTGCTTTCACTATTCTGTCTTTCTCCATACAGCCATTCTGTAATTCTCATGCTCTTCCTCCCCCCTTCCAACAATTCACTTTCTTTTTGTCCATCTTTTTTTATGTTTACATTCTCACAGATCACTCTCCTTTCTCTAATGACTAATTCCAAATTAGTTAATTCTAAATTCTAATTTCTAGTCCATTCAATTGCAGCCTGTTCTGAAACATGCTGCCAGATAAAAAGGATTCCAAAAATTGAACTGTGCACCATTCATTCTGCATAATCTACCATCACAGTTATTACAGCTCTTTTTCTTCATTATTTTTATCCATTCCTTTTTATTTTTTATTTTATTTATTTTTGTATTTTTTATTTCATAAAGTCCACATGTATTAAATTTTATTGTGTTCCTTCTACATAGGAGTTTTTTTTTTCTTTCAGATGACTCTCCTAGAAGGACATATTGGCATAACAGAATCATATGCTTATGTTCCTCAAGAGTCCTGGATAATGAATGGCTCATATCAGGATAATATTCTTTTTGGACAACCTTTTGACTTGGAAAGGTAAACCTGTAACATGTGTCTGTGCTTTATATACCTATGCATAAAGGATACTGTTAAATCACTTATGGGCCTCAACAATGTCTTAATATTTTTAAAATATTTATATAATATTTTTTATTAAAAAACATTAGGCATTATTAAAACACTATTAAAACATACAACAAAAACATTATTAAAGAACATTTTTATCAGAAAAAAGTAAAAGACAGAAATATAGGATGTTATAAACCCATCATTATTTCATAGCCAGATTTGGCTATGTAATGTATGCATGCTATAAAATCTTGTAAGATATGATACTATACAGAATGTGTTCCTTAAATGGTTGTGGACTGTGTATTAACATGTCAGTTAAATGATGCACATGCACAGTGGCTGCCGTTACTGAAAAAAAGACAGTACAATACTCAGACAAAATATCTAAAAAAAAAATTAAACACTAAAAACTTAAATATAAACCTGCCATCCTCAGTCATGGCCAACCTAGAGAAGATCCATTCTAAATTTAGAATAATTACTCTACCTCTACTACTTAACAATGAAATCTATCTTTTTTTTTCTCTACCACCTTACTGTCGATACTGTTGCAAACTTTCCTAGAGATAGGAAAGTTTGATTACTTTAGAATACTAAAATTATCGTCCTGCCCCAAAACAGGAGTATCATAAAGCCATTAAAGACAGAGCATGCATTGTATCTAATGGCAACAACAGAAAAGAACAAGAAATGGATTATTTAAGAAAACTGCTTTTAAAGAAAAGCTGCAGTCTAAAAACTACTAATAACATTCTAAAAAAAACAACCACCACCAAATGTCTCAGCAGACACACAAGAAAACATAGAAGCTACAAAGGTACTGTCACTTTTGTAGTCCACTTTTGTCACTTTATATCAAAAACATCACAGACAAAATAGCTAGTTATGAACTTAACGTTGTCTTGACACTTATGAAAAGATCTCTGTAATGATTAGGTCACTCTCCTTCTTCTCCTCCAACCTGAGGATGGGTAGAGACCCCTGATTAAGGAGCATGGTGAATTAATGCAGCTTGCACTACGCTCCTCTGCTGTATCCCCTAATGGCAAGTATTTCTGCTTGTACATCTGTGTGTTTATGGGACCCAATTAGCTTGATTTAGGTCACCCAGACAACCGCATTGAACTCTCAGGAGACCATGCACTTATAAAATTGCCATCTCTTCATTCTAGTCTGCATTACCATAAATAAGATCACTCATGATGATCACTCCTTTCCTATTTGTTGTCCTAATTTTTACTTATACATTTCCTTGTCTCTATAGCAATATCAAGCTAATTTCATCCTGTCCACCTCTGCCGCAAACAATACTTCCTGAAAACCACTTCCACTATTTTCATCTTACATGTCCACCTTAACTAACTCATAACTGAACCACTGCTATCATCATAAACACAAAATATATCATATGTCATCTGAAGAGGATGGCATCCTCTTCCAGCCACACCTCACTTATTCCAATATAAGGTCAAATGAACTCAATACATGCAGCAGTTTCATTCCCCTTATATCTGATATGTTTAGCTTTAGTAAAAAACATAATAGTTCATTATTTCATAAAGGTAACAATTACTCTGGCATTGTGTTTTCTACGCCAATCTTTGTTTGTATTTTTGATGAATGTAAGAGAAATAAGAACTGAAAATCTATCTCTCAGTTTAACATTTGCATTCACCTCCAGTTTCACGATCAACAAAATTATAATTAAGGGCACACACATGCAATTTTTTTTATTCCTGAGGAGTTCACATCTTCCTTCTCCTCCCCTTTATCAATGCAATTTTTATTATTATTTTTTTTTTTTAAAGAAAAACACATCTTCAGTTGCAGAAAATACATGGTCATGTTGGGTCATATAATGTCCTATTTACACCATATAAACTGTGGCGTTCTGAAGAGCTTTTTTCTCTTGGGACCTCGTCATATGCCTTTTCCAGATCAACAAAACTTAAATACTAATTGTTGTTATATTCTTAAGATTTCTCAACAATTTTCTTAAAGGGAAAATCCAGTCCTGACAACCTCTAATTGGTGTGAATCCAGCTTGTTTTTCAACAAATTTCCCTTCCTCAATTCTTCTTAGTCATTTCTCAAATATACTTGAATAAATCTTACCAGGAACTCTTAGGGAAATAGCTCTGTAATTCTTGCATTCAGTTTTATTTCCCTTTTTATAGATGGGTAATATGAAGAGAAAGAAACTCGGGAACATAAGATGGATACTATGAAAATAGCATATGATGAAGATACCTTAAACCCTTCAGGGAGGGTATCTCCTGATCCTTCACATCTGAAAACCAAGAATCTTCTCTTAAGTCTTGCAACTTGGAATTATTATTATTATTATTTAGGCCTCCAAGGAGTCAAAAGATTCATTGCAGGAGGTCCTTCCTAGGAAACACAAAGTCTATCATACCACTCCTTAAACTGATTGACCACTCTCACCACTCTATCAGGCAATGCATTCCACGGTTCAACTACCCTCCATGCAAAGCAACCACTCCTCACCCTCTTGCTCATAGTTTCCTTTCGTAACTTCAAGGATGGCCCCTTGTCATCACTCGTTCCTGCTGTTCAACCAAGTGAAAGAACTCCCCAATGTCAACCCTGTAATCACCTCTCAACAGTTTAAAGGTCTCAATCATATCACCTCTCCTCCTTCTATCCACCAAACTATGCAGTCCACATTCACTCAGCCGATCCTCATAACTAACATTATACAGTCCTGAAACTGTCTTTGTTATCTGCCTTTGTACCCTTTCTGCAGTTAATTTATCCCCTTCAAATCCTGGGGACCAAATCTGAAAACAATGATCTAAGTGTGGTCTGATCAGTGTCTTATACAACAGAATGATAACTGTTTTACCTCTGCAGGTCAGCGTCCTTCTCATTATTGCAGCAATCCTCTCTGTTACCTTCACCACCTTTGCAATATGTCCCCTGAATTTCAGATTTCTATCAATCATCAACCCCAGATCTTTTGTCTCCTCTACTTCCTCCAGTATAGCTCCTCCAATAGAGTATGCAGCATCCCATTGATGTGTCCCAAACCTCAAGACCTTACATTTTGCTGCATTAAACTGACATTCCCATTCATTTGCCCATCTGTCTAGCTCATTCAAATCCTCTTGCAGTACTACCACATCTGCACTATTACTAATAACCTTTCCCAGGTTCACATCATCCACAAACAACTGAATATCCCTTTGCAATCCACTGACAATGTCATTGATATAAAGGTTAAACAATATAGGTCCCAGTACTGAGTCCTGTGAGACCCCACTTATAACCCTCTGCCTCCTTGAAACTGCTCCTCCATACACAATTCTCTAATACCTATCGGACAGCCAATCCTGAATCCAGTTGACCATACTGACCTCAAAACCTATGTGCTGCAACTTAACTATCAGCATTATAAAGTGGCACCCTGTCAAATGCCTTCGCTAAATCCAAGAAAATTGCAGTATATGCTTTTCCCTCATCTACTGCTCTTGTAACTTTATTATAGAATGCTGGCATATTACTAAAACAAGAGAGCCCCTTCACAAATCCATGTTGACTCTCACAGATAACATTACCCTCATCTGCCCAATGCTGTATATGGTCCCTAACTAATTTCTCAAAGATCTTAACAACTACCGATGACACACAAACTGGCCTATAATTATGTTGGAGGCTTAATGGATTTTTTACAACACTCAAAAAGAATTAAAATAGAATTTAATACTTCCTATATTTCGTCCTAGTCACTAGGACATCTACGGGGATTACAAAAACAATTAATGTAACATATACACAAATAACAAACAATACTAAGCCCAACCACGTGGGTGACACTAAAGTCCTATCTAGGTAGAGCGCCTTCTAAGGGCAGTAGTAGGTGGCCTGAATGTAAGGTGGGAACTCTGGTGATGAGTGTTTCCCAAATCTTCGGAAGCTTAATGCAACTGTATTTATTGAGATTTGGTTGGTTTTTGAGAGCTGCTGCTGCTTCTAAGAAAAGTCTCTCTTTTTTGAATTTGCTGTGGTGGAGCATGGTGGTTTTCTTCCATGATACCCTGTGGGTGGTGTCCAAAACATGGTCAGCCAAGCCTGAATGGCTATAGTTGTGTTTGAAGATGTAAGACTTGTGTTCCTCTAGACGGATGGATGCTGATCTGCCTGTCTGTCCAAAGTACGCCAGCTTACAGGAACAGGGTACTTTGTAAACTCCAGGCAGAGAGGAGGGAGCTGATCTTTCGTAGACCGGATAAGGGTAGCAAGTTTGCGGTGGAGCTTATATGCTGTGTGTAGGTTGTACTGTTTTAGTATCTTGGCTATTTTTTCGGATGTGCCACGGATGTAGGGTATGGTGATGGCATTTTTAAAATCTTGTTGACGAGAAGGACGGGGAATGGGGGAGGAGTTGATTATTTTTTTGATACTGTGATCGCTGTAGCCATTGGAGAGGAAAGTGCTGTGTATGTGGTTAAGCTCAGTAGTGAGGGCGGTTCCACTGGAACAAAGATTGTGGGCTCTCTTGGTAACAGTTTTAATAATGTCATATTGTTGAGATGGGTGGTGGTGGGAGAGTTTGTGAATGTATCTGCCTGTGTGTGTGTGGGTTTTCTGTATACGGTGAAGGTAAGTGCATCATTAGGCAGGCGTGTGACTAAGGTGTCTAGGAAGGGTAAACAATTGTTCTTTTCCTTTTCCATAGTGAACTGGATTCTTGGATGTAGACTGTTGAGATGACTGAGGAAGGAATCTAACGTGTCTGGGCCATGAGGCCAAATAGAGAACACATCATCTACATATCTTAGCCAGATAGAAGGTTTGAGTGGGGCTGAGTCTATGGCTTGTTTTTCGAAATCTTCCATATAGAAATTGGCAAGGGGGGGGGGGTGAGATGGGGGGAACCCATGGCAGTTCCCTCTATCTGCTTATAGATTTTGTTGTTCCAAGAGAAATACCCAGAGTTAATGGCAAAGGAAAAGAGATCTAAGATGTCAGAGGGAAAAACGTTTTCTAAGAGAGATAAGGTGTCAATTAAGGGAATATTGGTAAACAAAAAGGAGATATCAAAGCTTACCAATATGTCTGTCTTATTCAAGGTTAAATTTTCTGTGAGGGCTTTAAAGTGGGTCGGGTTTTTTATATAGGAAGGGGACCTTCCGGTGAGGGGGATCAGAGAGTTGGCCAGCTGTTTAGATAGTCTATAGCAAGGTGCATTGGTGGCATCTACTATAGGCCTGAGTGGGGAATTGGGTTTGTGGATTTTTGGTAAACCGTATATTCGGAGGAGACGGGAGCAGAAAGGTTTAATTTTTTTCGTGACGTCAGGGGGGCCAGGAAGATACTTTTTTGAGTAAGATTTTTAGTTTCTTAACTTGTGTTTTTGTGGGGTCGTGTTTTAGCGGGATGTAGGTAGCACGATTGTGGAGGATAATATTCATTTTACGATTGTATTCACTGGTTTAAGGACGACTGTGGCATTACCCTTATCCGCTCTGGTGATGACGATACTTTTTTCTTTACGTAGTTTCAGGAGAGCCGTGCATTGGGCATATGATTTAGTGTCACGCACGTGGTTGGGCTTAGTATTGTTTGTTATTTGTGTATATGTTACATTAATTGTTTTTGTAATCCCAGTAGATGTCCTAGTGACTAGGACGAAATATAGGAAGTATTAAATTCTATTTTAATTCTTTTTGAGTGTTGTAAAAAATCCATTAAGCCTCCAACATGATGTCCTTAAGCCTCTACAGCACTTAAGCCTCTACACACGTGGCCTATAATTAAACACTTCCAGTCTGCTACTGCCCTTATGCAATGGCACTATCTTACCTTCCTTCCATTCCCTGGGCACCTTTCCTGTAGCCAGACTTTCATTGAAAAGCCAGGTCAAAGGAGCTGTCAGTTCTTTAGCACATTCTCTCAAAACCCGTGGTGAAATACCATCCAATCCCACAGCTTTACTGACATCCAGAGTACTCAGTATTTGGAACACACTCTCCTCCTGCACCTCTAACGAACCTGCCCTATCCTTCTAGTATTAAAATTTACTCCTCCAGGATGAAATACTCCAATAAAGTGTTCATTGAACAATTCCACTATGTCCCTGCATCAGTCACTCTATTCTCATTTTTATCCCACAATGTAATTCTTCCACAATTATTTCTCCTCCTACTGGCCACACAGCTAAAAAATTCCCTAGGATTTTCTTTGGATCTTAGGGCCAATCTCTTCTCATATTCCAGTTTTGCCTTCCTTACCATACTAGTCACTCTCCTGGCCTGTATCTTATATTCTTCATCATCTGCTCTTTACCTGTCTCCTTATATCTCTTCCATAGCCTCTTTTTCACATGCAGTTCCTGTTTAATATTGTTTGTCATCCACTTTACACCAAATTGTGTCCTCTTCTTCACTTGTGGAATACAGCTTACTATTGCTGCTAACAAATATTCCTTCACAATTTCCCAAGCACTAATGATATTACGGCCTTCCAATTCCTCCATCCATGAAACTTTGCCAAGTTGATGTCTAAGACTATTATAATCAACTGCTTTATAATTCCACATATGTTCCCATCTCTTTGATACCCCTGCATGTCTATTCATCTTCCAAGTCAAAATCAAATAGTCACTCTCTCCAACTGGTGGGAGAGATGTCATCTCAGTTATTATCAACTCTTCTGATGCTCTGACCAAATACAGAACTCTTGAACCTCTTGTTCCCCTCTATTACATGCTGCCTAAGACATTTGTCCCTCAAGAATTTCCATTCCCTTATTGCTACATGCATCGTCCTCTCCCCAATTTATACTGCTGTAGTTAAAATCTCCTATAACAATGATTCTTCCTGCACTTGCCAAGCTCAACTGTCTAAACATCTCCTGGTCCCCACCCTCTGCGCTCCTTGTTTTGTAGCAATACCCCACTAAATATCTCGTCTTGCCTATCTACCTCACACCATATGCTTTCAAAATCATTAGTGTTACTGCATTCCAAATCCTCCACTCTTAGAGGACATAAATCGTCACTTATCATAAGCAGTACTCCTCCACCACGCTTTCCCTTCCTATCCTGCCGAAAAATACTGTACCCTGCTACTTCTATTCCTGTAATTATATCCTCTTCTGTCAACCACGTCTCTGTGATCCCAATAATCTTTGACCAGGCTGATGCTATTAGCACCACTAATTCCTCTCCTTTATTCCAGATACTCCTGGCATTAGTATAAAGTATAAAAATGCCAATATTTCTATACCCAGCATTATCTCTTCTAGACTCCACTGGGCTGAGCGTTACCTGATGTCGTCCCCCTTCTCCTAAGTACCCTTTCCCCCAAGAGGCCACCCCTGCTACTATCCACCTTGGGCATTCTAGTTTTCCTGCATTGACGCACTGAGTCGTTCAGAACTGCAATCTCTCCAGATGCCCATGTCCTTCCTCATTCAAATGCAAGTGGTCTCTCACATACAATTCCTGTCTGTCCTCAAACCCCCTCCAAGCATCCACATATTCCAATTGTCTCTTCTGACACATCCTAGCTATTATGTTATTCAATATTACTGCTCTTCTCCTCAGCTCATCACTATCATACCTAGACAATAAGCACACTGTCTTTCCTCTCTGCATCTTCTTTCATACTACCTGAAGCAAGAATCTCATATCTCTCACTGTGCAATTCACATTACGTCTCAAGTCATTTGTTCCTGAACACAGTCATCTCATCCACCCTTTCACCCCTCTTAATTGCCATAGCCACACTTTCTATCGTTCCTCCAGGCAAACACTCCTCACTCATCCTATCTTGCACACCACGGATCATTGAGTTCCCATACATTACATTTCTTACCATCCTGTTCCTCGATTGCTCCTATGCATCCCTCACTTTCTCTCCTCTAACACTTTCTCTCTGTGTTCCCCTACTTACCTGCCTTCCTGACATCACTGTATCCCTGGTTCCAGTGCTCTCTCACATTCTTCTCATTCCCTCTCTCTTACTGTTTCCATTCTCTCCTCTTCTATCATTCCCATAACTCTCTCTCATTCCCTCTCTTTGACTGTTCCCATTCTCTCCTCTTCTATCATTCCTGAATGTAAGGACCTTATATGAAGCTGGGAAATTAATAACTTTATACAAGAACTTGAAGAAATTAAAATAGACATTGCTGGTATCAGTGAAGTCAAATGGACTAATAGTGGAAAATAAACAGAAAGAGCCATTCAATTATGTACTCATGTGGAGGCAGTCATAGGAATGGAGTAGCATTTGTACTAAAAAATAAGATTGCTCAATCCTTACTTGGATTTTGGCTCATAAGTGACAGGATAATTACATTAAAAATTGCAGCTCAACCTTTTAATATTTTTATTGTCCATATATATGCACCTACTTCTGATTACCCAGATGAAGATGTAGAATGTTTCTATGAAGTTATTCAAAATGCACTTAACAATGCTAAATCAGATGACATAACTATCGTTATGGGAGATCTAAATGCTAAAGTACTCTCAGAAAAGATCTCTTTCTGCATGGGAAATGCCTGTGACATAGAAGTCCAAGAGGAGAAAGATTAATACAGTTCTGTGAAGAAAACAATCTGGTAATAGCAAATACTTTATTTAGCTACCCTCCTAGAAGACTTTTCACATGGAAAAGTCCCGGAGACAACTGTAGGAACCAGATTGACTATATAATGATTAAAAAAAATTCCGGAATAACATCTTACAAGCCAAAACATACCAAGGGACTTATATTGGATCAGACCATGACCCTGTGGTCATTAAAGCAGCAATAAAATTAAAGAAATCAATGAAACCTATAAACATAGAAAAATATGATCTTGGCTCCCTTAAAAATCAAGAAATACAACATTAATTTTTAAAGGAACTGGAACAATCCAATGCTGTTAATGTTCCTTAAAAAAAAGGCAGTAAAACAAACAATTCCCAAATTTGAGAAGAAGACGAGTAAACCCTGGATGAATGACAAGATACTGAAAATGATGGAAGAAAGAAAGAAACACAAAAATTGTACTGAATACAAGAACTTAAACAAGGAGATTAGGAAAGAATGTAGGATTGCAAAAGAACTATAGTTCAACAACAAATGCAAGGAAATTGAACTTCTGGACAAAAAGGACAAAACCAGAGAACTTCATGAAAAAGTTAGGGAGCTAACTAGCAAATCTTGCAAAAGGGTAGGATCTCATTGCATTGAAGATACCAGTGGAAACATCTTAATGGAGAAAGACAAAATAAGGGATAGATGGGTAGAGTATTCAAAGGAACTCTACAATCACGATAGAATAGATAAGCCAATGCAAGAAGATTTGGAGGGGGCCTACTATTCTTACCTGGGAAGTAACAAATGTCATTAGGAAACTGAGACCAGGAAAAGCTCCAGGAATGGATGGAATTATGGCAGAATATCTAAAGGCTTTAGATGATAAGGCTATAAGATCACTGCCTGACATATGTAACAAAATATAGGAAACTGGACAACTGCCAAAAGATTTTAAGCACTCAACGTTCCTACCAATACCTAAAAAATCAAAGACAATCAAATGTGAAGAGTACAGAACAATCAGTCTGTTCAGTCAGATAGCAAAAGTTATGTTATATATCATCCTAGAAAGAAATAAACATAAAATCAAAATGGAAATGGATGAAACACAACCTGGTTTTCAGGAAAATAAAGGACTTTTCAATATTAGAACTATTATAGAAAGATATCTGGAGAAGCAGAAAGAAGTCTACTTATGTTTTATTGACTACACAAAGTCCTTTGACAATATACAACATGAATAACCAATCAAATGCATCAGAAATTTAGGAGTAGATGGTAAAGATACCAGATTACTGATAAATCTATATTGGGAGCAAACTGCCTAAATAAAAATATCAGGAGAAATCTCGGAGGAATTCCCAGCAAAGAAGGGTGTCAGACAAGGCTGTGTTCTTTCTCCTATATTGTTTAACCTCTATACTCAAAATATCTTCCAGTAATTAGAAGAATTTAAAGGAGGCAGGAATATAAACAACTTAAGATATGCAGATGATACAATACTGCTAGCTGAAAATAAAAAACATCTTCAGAACCCACTGGAAGAGATGCTTAAGCTAAGTGAAAAATATGGACTTAATTTCAACTTCAAAAAAAACGAAAACCATGCTGGTAACAAGAGAAAAAGGGAAAATACCCGGTATAAATATTAAGATCAGAGGAAATACTTTAGATCAAGTAGAGAGTTATATATATTTGGGTCAACTAGTTACAGAGAATGGAAAGTGTGATAAGGAAATATTAAGAAGAATAGAAACTGCTAGATCAACCTTCATTAGCACGAAAAACCTTCTGACCTCAAGGGAAATTCACACAAAAACAAGAATTAGGCTGTCCAAATGCTATGTATGGTCAACACTGCTATATGGAGCAGAAACCTGGACAATATCAAAATATTGCGAAAATAAATTCAAAGCCTTTGAGATGTGGATCCTCAGAAGAATTATTAGAGTCCCATGGACTGCCAAAAAAACTAATTTAGAAATATTAGAGATGATTGGAGAAGATAGGAATCTGTTGAAAATCATTAAGAAAAGGAAAACCACCTACCTTGGTCACATACTAAGGCCTGAATCCCTACAAAAAACACTTCTAGAAGGAATGGTACCAGGAAAAAGAAAGAGGAAGACAAAAAACAGATTAGATGAGAAATATTAAGGACTGGACGTTTTTGTCCTATGAAGAATGCAAAAGGGAAGCACAAAACCGTACATGGTAGAAGCTTATGGTAGTCAACCTCCTGGAAGGAGATACATCTGACAGGACAAGACAATATGAGAGCTCTGCTCCAAGCATCTGGAATTTGACAATCTGACTAGGCCTTCTGAATTATGCACTGCAGCCACTGTAAAACTTTTATACCTCCATATTTGAGCATTTCTTGATACTCCAGCTGCCTTTCCACGTTTCAGGTTTTAGATAACTTTTTCCACTTCAAGTATGGATACATGTATTCCTGACTACATTCCTGTTAGGAGTTTCCAACCATCATGCTGACACTTTTGTTTCATTTAGTGGTCTTTCAAAGTAATTACTACAGACATCTAGAATATGTTCATCTTCAGTTTTAATGTCACCTTTATCATCTCTAATTCCTTTTAAAGTACTCTTTCCTCTATTTTTAAACTTTTTGAATAGCCTCCAGAATATTTGTTATAAAATATAAAGCACCTTTCTGATTTTTATTTTCTATGTTCTTACCAATGGCTTCCCAGGACTATTGTTTTGCTAGTTTTACACAGTGTTTTGCTTTCTTATATTTTTCTCTGTATTCTAAATGTAGGAAATGGGAAGAACTTTGTGAGTTAGAGAGTGGGGAAAGTTTGAATCATTGTGAAGTTTTCAGATATGGTCTTAAAATGGAGGATTAATAGCAAGCAAGAATGGGTAGCTTTCAGAAAGAGAGATAGATGAACTGAAAAAAGGAGGTGAAATGTCTTGGAAATGAGTTGAGAAATGTGCAAGATGACATTAAGCGAATGGAAGAGATGAATGCAAGGCGAATCAGAGTAGGAGTGTCAGAGAAAGAGTTGTTGGTATGATAATATCATATTAAAAACAAGAATATTAGAAAAGAACTTTTCATTGTTAGCATCCAGGAATATGCTAGCAGAACTAATCTCAGGTGTTATGGTCACTTAAATAGAATGAGAGAAGAAAGAAAACAAGTGTTCTCTACCAGGTTGGCAGAAAAAAGACCCAGAAGAAGATCAAGATATAGGTGAATTAATACAGTAAAAAGTGTTTTAGAAGGTAGAAATATAAGATCTGAAAATGTTGGAGTCTTGACAGGTAACAGATTGATTTGGAGGAAAATTGTAGATAGGAAGTTAGTTGTGATGTAAGTTTTTCATATAGTACTATCATATCCTGTACACCCCTTGAGGGTACATGTCAGGAATTTGATGATGATGTTTGTTGTAGAAACAGTAGAAAAGAGGGAATGAGAGGGAGTTATGTGAATGATAGAAGAGGAGAGAATAGAAACAGTAGGATAGAAGGAATGACAAGAATGCAAGGGAGTACTGGAACCAGGGATAGAGATTTTCCAAGACGGCAGGTAAGTAGGGGAACACAGAGAGAAAGTGTTAGAAAAGAGAGAGAGAGAGAGAGAGAGAGAGAGAGTGAGGGATGCAGGTGAGCAGTCAAGGAACAGAGTGGTAAGAGGTGTGAGGTATGGCGATTCAGTGAATTCAATATTTATTACATAAAATAAAAAATAAATAATTATTATTTAATTAATTAATTATAACTTTGGGATTAGCAATAACACTTCCATTATGGTGTAAGTTAGACAAACAGTGTGTTTTATATCTGCCTTTCCTTTTCTGGATTTTATCCCATACAATTTTTGGACTGGTCATTTGATTAACTGATGTAGTAAATTGGATCCATTATTGTTTTTGGCTCTGATGTCTCACATAATGTGCTTTGGCTCGAGCAAGCTTGAAAGCACATTATGCAAGCAAGCTTGAAATATACCCCATGCTCTGTGTTGATTTTTTTTGGCTGTCTGACATTCTGGGGTCCACCACGGTTTTGGATAGAGTGGAAACAGTGATGATATTTTCGGGATGGAGGCTACTGCTGCCTGGACAATGCACTCTGTCATATTCTTTACTGCTTCATTGATAGGTGTTTGATTGACGGTATTAGCATTAAATTTTGCAAGATGAGAAAAAATGTTCCAATCAGCCTGATCCGTTTTCCATATAAGTATTTGTGTGGGTGAACACAGTTCCTGTGAAGACATTGTGCAAAAAACAGGAAAGTGATCACTTCCATGTATATTCTATTAAATGTCCTACGTGAGCAGTGGAAGAATGGAAGGGGAGCAGATTGTAAGATCAATTGCAGAATATGAAGAATATGAACAGGTAGGCATATGGAAGAAAGTATTGTTTATTATTTAAAAGGGGAGAGGTTATTATTATCATGGATTAGTTCAATGATTTGACCTCGTCTGTTAGTGTTGGTGCTACCCCTCAGAGTACTGTGACCATTAAAGTCACTCATCACAAGTATGAGTTAAGGCAGTTTTGAGATAAGGTTATCAAGATCAATTTGATTTAACTCAGCGCTCGTTGGTAAATAAATTGAACATACTGTAATAAGAAATCCCACCGACAGGTGAATCGCTACTGTTTCCAGAGCAGTATTAAGTTGGGCATGATTGAAAGGAATATGACTGCCCACTAGGATAGCTACTCCTCCATGAGCAGGACCACTCCAGTTCTGTCCTTGCATAAAACAGTGAAATTCCTGAAGGTAGGATCTATATTGGTTCTTCAGTACATTTCCTGTAGACAGAAACAGAAAGGTTTGTGCTTCTGCAACAAAATCTTCACATCATTGATATTCTGACGAAATCCATGATAGTTCCATTTAAAAAATTTTCCTATTGTTTTGGGGAAGTATGGAAGGCCAATGTCGATCTCTTCGTCTGGTAGAGTATTCCAATACGTATGATGTGTTAGGGTCAGTTGGTAAGTTTAGTTTACTTTCAGTGGGTACCGAAGTATCCATTTTTTCTTTGGAAATATTTGGTGATTTATCTTTGAGTGATATCGTATCCATAATTTTTTTGACAAGTGGGTTTTCATCAAGTGGGACCATTTTTGGAGTTGTCTCTGCAGTAAGGCCATAGATCATGTGATTGATGCGCTCGACAGAGATGTACTTGGGATCATAATGGTGAAATTAACAGATGCTGGAACAGACATTACAAGTTTGAGTTGCTGTTAGCGCACTTTCTTAATTGCTACCTTCTCAGCATAAGAGGATCTCAGAGTAGGTGTGATGGTGGCTAGCTTTCTTTTTGCATCCTGATATGTTGTTTTGCTCTGTTTTCATTTTTTAGTATTTCTTTTTCATCTTTCCACTTCTCACATGCACGAGAGTAAGCTGGATTATCTCCCTGACAGTTGACACATTTAGCTTTTCTTGCATACAGCAAATTTGTTATCATGCTTTTTACTGTCACTTTGGGCACAGGTAGTAGAACCATGACAGGCAGTTTGCGCATGTCCATATTTCTGAGATTTAAAGCATTTTAGTGACTTAGGGATGTACATCCTAACGGGATAGCTGAGATACCCTGCTTTTACAGATGTTGGAGGTTTAGGTGTATCAAAAGTAAGGATGATGTTCTTGGTTGAAACCAGACGACCATCCCTATGTATCAGGAAGCGCCTCACATCCATCACTCCTTGATCTTTAAGTTCTGAACATATCTCCTCATCAGGAACCTCAAGGAGATCATCCCATTCATATCACTTCTCTAAAGGAATTGAGTGTTTCATGAGGTGTTACTGTAATTTCTATTCCACCCATTGTTGTTGCACTGAGTAGTTTCTCGGAATGTTGCTGACACAATGTTTCCACAAGAACATCTCCAGAATACAATTTCTTAACAATTTTGGGAGGTCCTGTCAGCCCTTCTAAACCCTTGTGAATAAAGAAGGGGGATATTTTCCCTATTGGTTTTTCACCTGTTGCATGAATGATTAAAAATGTTGGTATATTTATACTAGTATCATATGTCTTTTGTTTCTTACTTCTGTTTCCATATGCTGTATCTACGTTATCAGTACTTGGTTGGGACTTTGTAAGGGCCCCTGAAACATTTGAGGATGAAGGATTCATGCTCAAGGAGTTTTTGGTTCGGTGCCAGAGCTCTCCAACCACCGTGGAGTCACACACGGACGCTCACTGACCGGCAAGCAATGACTTAGAAACAAAAGTATCATATGTCAATAAGTATCAAGAAGTAAGAAACAAAAGTATCATATGTCTTCTGTTTCTTACTTCTGTTTCCATATGCTGTATCTACATTATCAGTACTTGTTTGGGACTTTGTAAGGGCCCCTGAAACATATGAGGATGAAGGATTCATGCTCAAGGAGTTTTTGGTTCGGTGCCAGAGCTCCCCACCCACCATGGAGTCGCACATGGATGCTCACTGACCGGCAAGCAATGACTGCACTCAGGAGTGGAATGCAAGGGCTACCCTGGGTGCTATAACGCCATTACAGCAAGCCTAGGATCCTGATCCCAGACCATGGAGTGAGAGACTTACTGCAAAACCATTGACCCTTGTAGGCAAGCCCACTAGTTGATTGAACCTGGCTGAGCCATCTAGGACCACCCGTCTTGCCGAAGCAGGGCCAAGGTAGTTGAAGACTACCAGGATCCTCCTTTCCGGATGTCCACGGGTCGCACCACATGGGTGTTGGTTCTCAGTGATGGTGATCTGGAAAAAAGGACAGTGAAAAAGACAGGAGAAGTAGAGCAAAGAATATGGGGAGAAAAGCAAAGAAAAATAGTCTGAATGAAAGGGCCAGCATGATCACTGGGAGTTCCCTTCCACCATGAACAGTTGTACCACATGGAGGGGTATGGGCATGCATTTTTCCTTTGATAACTAATGGTGTGTAGCCTTTGGGTTCTGCCGGTGTGTTATTCTAATTGTAATTGTATTAATACCATTTCCATAGTTTTGATTTTAGTGTTCAGTAGCTGTTTAGGTGTTTTTAAGTATTGTGGAAAATCAGAGTAGGTATCGTATGCTCTCTCATAGCTGTGCCAGAAGTATTATTGTATAAGTGCCTGGTAGTGTAGAGAGTAGTAGTAGTAATAGTTGGCCATGTTATGTAGTGTGTGTCTCTGTGTTTATGGTAATCATTATTGAAGTAGTTGTTAATATGATTAAGTTCAGTTCAATTTGATATGCTTAAATTTTTGTGTAAGGCCAGTGAAGATTTGGTCAGTTTTCATGTCTGTTGGCTCTCCAAAGCACCACAGAAATGGTTCTTTTATGCATGTTTGTACAACGAGGATTGACGGTCTTTGATTTGATCATCTCATCATAGGATGTAATTATAAATGAGGTGTCAGTTCACCCTCCAGTTGCTGAGAGTGACCAAGAAGTGATTACATGGGTGGTTGCCAGCAGTGTGAGGACCTCTTTGAGGAAAGGGTATATGTGAAACTACAAGACTGGTGATTATGAGGAGCTCAGGAGACAGGTTGCAGGTGTAGCATGGAATGAGGAGTTAGCTGGAATGGAGATCGATGTAGCTTGTGAATATTCCAGAACTGTCTTGTAGAAGCTATGTCTAAATGTATTCCAAGGATCAGAAGGTTGAATAAGGTAGGTGTGAAATGGATGAATGAAGAGATTAAGCAAGCAATACAAAGGAAAAAGGTGTTATGGAGACAGCATACAAAGAACAGAAAGGAGGGTAACTTGGTTGGTAGCAAAAGTGAAGTATGAGCAGTTAACTGATGAAGCCAAAAAGAATCCTAGAGATATGTAGCTAGCAAAAAAAAGAAAATTATGATTATGGAGATGACACTGATTGGAGAAAATGGTATAAGAACAACTGCTGTGTCATAAAGTTCTTTCATTCTTGTGAATGTGGCATCTTAGAGAGATTGAGAGCAGTTGATGATGAGGAAGAGAGGCAGACTGTAGGTGAGCAAGAGTTATAAAGGGAATTGAGCAAACTTGATGTTAATAAGGCTGTGGGACTTGATAATATATCACCACATATTTTGAAGATATGTTCCAAGAAGTTGGCACCTGCATTGACATATTTTTTCAATATGAGTCTTGCACTGGTCGAACTCTAAAGGAGAGGAAGGAGGGCAAGATTGTTCAGCTTCATAAGAGAGGTGATAGAAGTCAAGTATCAAATTATAGATCTATCTGTGTGTGTCAGATGTGGTAAGGCTACTGAAAACCAGGATCCAGAATTGGGTTGACAACAATGGTATTATCTTTCATGGACATCATGATTTTGCTAAAAGGATGTCATGTTTTAATAATCTACTTACTTATTACAATAATGTGATGGCTTCATTGGGCAGAAGAGAGGGATACGCAATAGTATACTTAGTTTTTGCAAAGGCTTTTGATAGATTACTGCATGATAAGTTGATATTCAAACTAGAGTGGATGGGGTTGGATATTAGATTATTGCATTGGAACGGAGAATGGATATCTGATAGATATCAGCAAGTTGTGTCTTCTTCTTCTCTCGTCCATCACCTATGTGGATGATGATGAGGCTGAATGAACTCTTTCCACTTCTATCTGTCCCTGAGGAGTCCAAACAATTCTGTCCAGTTTGGTGTTGTGATTTGGTTTTTAGATCCTCTTTTATTATGTCTATCCATCTAATTGTGGCTGCCCTTTGGATCTTTTACCTTCCATGATTGTATACAGGGCTTTAGTTAGTAATCTTTCTGTTCCCACTCTGGTCACATGGCCAAACAACCATTGCAGTCTTCTTTCTTGGATTTTGTCTATTATTGTTATTTTTGTGTTTTAGTCGTTTCCTAATTATGTCTTAATTTCTTAGTCTATCCAGCAGAGATACTCCAAGTAATCTTCTTAGCCAATCCATTTCAGTAGTTAATAATTTTATCTCTTCAGCCTTTTTGAGATTCCAGCATTCACTTCCATAGAGAAGTATTGGGAGGACCAATGTCTTATAGATTCTTACTTTTGTTACTTGTTTGATGTCTCTTGACTTCCACATTGTATTTAGTCCTTTAAAAGTTTGGGTTGTTTGGCTAATTTGTCTGTTTATATCTTTTGTAATTTCACCATTGTACTCAATTACTCCTCCGAGATAGGTGAAGTTTTCTACCTGCTCTAGATTGTTACTATCATTTCAATATTCAGATTGGTGTTTCTTTTTCCTATTTGCATAATTTTTGTTTTGTCTATATTTAGGTTTAATCCAAATTTAATACATTCTTCCTTCTGGAAGAATGTATTAAATTTTATCTGGAATTTTATCAGAAATTCATTGTAGATCTTCTTCCTTGCTTGCAAGTAATGCAACGTGGTCTGCAAATTTTAAGTTTGTTATATTTTTCCCATATATTTTGATTCTGGAGTCTTCTTTGTTTAGGCCTTACTGGTTGCTTCTTCCAGTGTAAGATTGAACAGGTCCGGTGACAGATTGCATCCCTGTCTTACTCCACACTTTGTGTGGAACCAGTTGGTCAAGGTGTCCTCCACTCATACTGCACTTTCAGATTTCTCGTATAGATTCTTTATTATTCTTATAGTTTTGTTGTGAGTTCCAAATTCTTTCATAGTTTCCCATAGTTCTCTTCTACGGATTGTCTATAAAATTTATATAGCAACTTTGGCTGCACTCTAGCGTCTTTTCTATTAGCTGTCTTAAGGTGAATAATTGATCAATTGTGCTTCATCCTGGTCTGAAACCTGCTTGTTCTTCTCCTAATGTTAGTTCTATGTATGGCTTAATTTGTGTTTCGGGGAGTAATATCCTGGAAGAGAAAAGTCACTAGTGGTGTGCTACTGGGGGTCTGTTTTAGAGCCATTGCTGTTTAACTTGTATGTTAATGTTATTGGCAAAGATTTGGATGTGGATATTCAGTTGTTTGAAGATAATGCAAATTTGAGATGAACACTATGAAGAGTAGAGAAGGTATTGCGGCCTACAAGAAGTCCTGAATAGATTATGAATGGGTACATGAATGAGGATACCAGTTCTATGTTGCAAAATGTAAGGTTTTAAAATTTGGGAAAGAAAGATGGGATGTAGAATTTATGCTTGGTTGGGATATATTGTTGGAGGTGGAGGAAATAAGATATCTTGGGGTGATATTGGATAAGGTTCTAAAATTTGGTGGATACATTGTCAAAATTGTGAGGACAACGGAAGGATGTGGAGGACACAGACTTTTAGAAATAAGGAGATTCTTGTTCCATTGTATAAGGCTTTGATTAGGCTACACATTGACTATTGTGCACAGATTTGGTCACCTGGTTTTCAAAAGGATGAAAAGCTGTTGGAAATGGTACAGGGGCGACTGATTAAAGTCATTTCTGATCTCATCTCTGGAATGTCGTATAGGAGGAAAGGTTGAGAAGATGCAATTTCCAGAGTATAGTGTATAGGAGGAAGAGAGGTGATATGAAAGAGATGTACATGTTAATAAGGAGCTGTTACAGGATTAATTTTGAAGAGGTTTAACAGAAAATGGTGGGAGATCAGGAGAGAACCAGAGATCATCCGTGGAAGGTGTATAAGGAGGGTGTGAGCAGGGGAGAGAGAGAAGCTGGTTTTTTGCATGCAGAGTTGAGAATGATTGGAATGCCTTGCCTGAGAGGGTGGTGTCTGCAGAGAATTTGATTGTGTATTTATGGTGTAACGAGCTGTGTGTATGACAAAAGGACCTTCTAGATGAGTCTTACTCCTTGGGATCTTAGGGTAATAATAATATTTCTAATTTGGACAGATGACTGCAGCTTTCAGATAGATTGTCATGCCATATCTTAGTAGTTTCACAGCTGATATGGTAGATAATTTTCTTAGTGTTAATTGGCATCTTTAGATCAGTTTATCTGCAATAATGCAAAGTATATTGAAGGTATTCAGTGTGCTTTGTCCATTCATTAGTATGTGTTATGGATGTAGTTTTAGGACTACAGCAGTTATTGGTATTGATAATACAGTGATGTATGTGACTGTGTAATGTAGTTGGTAAAGATTGTGTGTGCAACTCATAGGTTTTTAATAACTAATATTTGGGTTTTGGCAGGGGCGAATTCTCCATGCTTGCTATGCAAGCTCATTAATTGAGAAAGAAGTAATATTTATATGTTAATAAATGCATGCATTTATAAGCATTCCATTTAGGCTTTTATTTTTGTAGACGGAAGACATCATAAGCTTGCGTGGCAATAATTGAGCTTTGCATTGTGTATCGAAGGCCGATGCTCATCTAGTCAAAAGCTACCTTGGCTTTCAGTTTCAGGAGCTTCCAGGTCTTCACAGCAGCAGCAGCAGCAGCACTGTGATTTCATGATTGCTCATAGCCATTTCATGTCGTCTCACTCTGTTGCTTAAACATAGGCTGTACGCAGTCAACATAGCTCTAGTGAGTGAGCTTCAGCCAGCCTTTACAAGTGTGCATGTTGCTTGGGAAAATTAAGTTACAACCAACTTTTTATAATGATATTATTGACCAGTTCATAAAGAAGAACCGTAGGATAGAATTTGTATTCCATTAGCTAAATTGAAAAAGATAGAATATCATTTTTAAAATAAATGTTGTATTTGTATGATTAAATGTACATACATTTCTGAATATATAGTTTTAAATGGTCGGTAATTCATTATTCTGCTAATCAGACTTCAATCACACCTCTCACTCCCTGAATGATAACAAGAGCAAGCATGAATTTCAAGACCAGCATTCGCCCCTGGGTTTTGGTATTATTCATTAGAATTGCAAATATGTTACATTATGAAAATATCTTGTTAATTCATTCAGATTTGTTGTGCTTTGGAGAGTATGATGTCGATGTGTGTGGATTGTTAGTATTGCAGTGTCATCTTCTGCATACTGATATATCTGGCTCTGTATGGGGAGGTTATGAATATTGTTTATATCTGTATATGTTAAAAAGGATGGATGATCATATTGCATCTTGAGGGAATCTGTGTATGATCTGAATATTTTTACTATAGTTAGCACCTATTTTTGTTACCTGAACTGGGAGTGTGGCTTTCCCTGAATTCCAATGGGGTATAATTTGTTCAAAATATATTTGGTGGTCGATAGTATTGAAGGCCTTTTTTTAGATCTAATATTATAAGTACAGTGAAGTTGTTTTTGTCCAGAGCTTTGTATATTGCAAAATCTAAGTATACTACTGATGCCTCTGTCCAATGAAGTTTTAGTAGATTACTAAAACATGACATCCTTTTAGGAAATCCATGCTGTCTATCAAAAGATAATACCATTAAACAAGTGGACAGACTTATGTGTTCGTCATCCATGTTGTTTATTTCTTAACGATATATATTAGAACGCAGAAAAATAAGTAAATAATTAATTTACCCTGCTCATGTAATCAAGCCTACTACGGTCAAACAGGAAGAACTGTGAACATCCGCATCAGCTAACACAAAAGATACGTCCGGCATTATCACTATGGTAAGTCGGGCCTAGCAGACCATGCTCTGGATACCCCTGCACACAGGATCAACTGGAAGAACACAAAATTACTGCACAGAAGCTCTTACAAGTTGGAGAGATTGTTCTTAGAGGCAACAGAAGCCCTGAAACACACTCCAAATCTCAACAAATATGGCTGTATAAATTTGCCTAAGATCTGATTGACAGTCATCTTAAGAAAAAACTAGTACTGTTTTTTTCTCTGTTTAGGACTCTAGTCTTATGTGATAGCTGCAATTTTTTTTTTTTTTTTTCAGATAGAGGGCGCCAAAATCAGGACTCTAGTCTTTGTGTTGCTGCTACAATTTTGCTTAACTAGTCCGTTGATTACACCATGTTGTTATAGTCTCGCGTATTGTGACAAACTGTGTTTTGTGCTCTGAAGATGCTGGTTATATCACCAGCGAAATGTCAGCAATAAGTTAATAAATTAATTATTTACTTATTTTTCTGTGTTCTAATATACACCGTTAAGAAATAAACAACAGATAATACCATTGTTGTCAACCCAATTCTGGATCCTGGTTTTCACCAGCCTCACCATCTCCTTAACCATAACAAATTATTACCTATAATTTGATGCTCGAGTTCTATCACATCCCTTATCAAGTGGTACAATGTTGTCCTCCTTCCACCCCTTTGGAACTTGACCCAGTGCAAGACTCATATTAAAAAAATGTCAAGGAAGATGCTAACTTCATGGCACATTCTTTCAAAATACATGGTGATATATTATCAGATTCCACAGTCTTATTAACATCAGGTTCGCTCAATTCCCATATGCTCACTTACAGTCAGTCTCTCCTCATTCCTCATCATCATCAACTGCTCTTACACATGATGTCATATTCATAAGAATCAAAGACCTTTATGAAACTGTTTATTAATTATCTCGACTATATCTTCTGCAGCAGTTGTTCATATACCATTTTCTGTAATCAATGTCATTCTTCCATAGCTTTTTTTTTTTTTTTTGCTGGCTACATATTGAAAGAACTCCTTAGGATTCTTTTTGGCTTCATCAGCTGACTGCTGCTCATACTTCACTTTTGCTACCCTCACCAACCAAGTCACCCTCCTTGCCTGTTCTTTGTAGTCCTCATGGAGTTGATTATTACCACTTCTCTTATGCTGCCTCTTTAATGCCTTTTTCCTTTGTATTGCATGGTTAATCTCTTTATTCATCCATTTCACATCTACCTCATTTAACCTTCCGACCTTTGGAATACCATTGTAATGTCTTCTAATAATGTGATGATGCTTTTTGTTTTTGGAATCTGTATTGTTTTGGAGAGATTATGTTCTGTTCATATAAGTAGTTTTGTAATCTACTGTATATTATTTTTCTAGTTTTTGAGATGACAAGTGAATTGACAGTTAGTCTATAGTTTTGTATGTTGTTTCTTTTACCTTGTTTGTAAAGCAGTGTCATTACTGCCATTATTAGTTTGTTGGTGGTTATACCCATATTGAGTATTGCATTGATCAATTTCAGATGTACTGGATGTAGCTGGTCAAAGTGTGTTATAAGGTCTGTTAGTCTGATGTTGTCTGCTCTTGGGCTTTTCTTCAAGAGTACATTTTTATAGGGTAGCCCAAAAGTCACAAAGGGGTTAAATATTTCATAACTTTTTTATTTATTAATTATTTTTGTTCTTTTTTTTGTTATAATGAAATACAGAACCTGTAGATTTTTTCCATTAGTTATGATAAACCTCGTTACACAAATGCCTTTCATTTTCGGCTTCACAAAAAGCCCTTTTAACAAGTTCCATGACAGCTGTTAATGTTTCTGGCTGCAGCACCCTAATTCATGAATTTTCTCCTTCAGCTGTTGAATTGTCTGGTGCTTGTTCACATACATCTTTTCCTTCAGGTAAGCCCATAGGAAGAAGTCAGTAGCCATCAGATCTGGAGAACATGACGGCCAATTAATTACAGAACATTGCAAAATTATTCATTTGCCAAATATGTGCTAATTTTAAAAAATTGAATTGCATGATTTTGGTGTATAGTTTGGTTGTGAACTTTTCCATAATTAATTTTCCAGATGTTCCTTAGAAAAGCTGAAGAAAAATAAAATAAAATGGAAAAAATTATGACGAAGAGATATTCATACTTTAAACCCCTTCTCCACTTCTGGGGCCTGCTGTAGTTTGAGTTTGGAGACTGATAGAAAGAATATAGTTTGCTTCTGACTGTAGTGGGTTAGTGTACTGAGCTTGATTAGAGCAATGTCTTTTTTGAGTAGTGTAATGTTGTTTACAAAGTTATTGTTGTTGGATTCTTCTAGACATTATGGTTCAGTCTTGGCTGAAATTTTTGTTGAAGAAGTCTTGCAGGGATGTTTTACATTTTCTGTTAAGCAGTTCATTGAGCGTCTTACCACATTTGTTTCATGTTGCCATTGTATCCTGAAAATTTCTGAAAGTAGTAATTTCATTTGGCATCACATCTTTCTTGTATATTTATGAAGCGTTTGTCATTAGATATCATTAGGTGATTTTTTTATTTTTTTTCCATAGACCGTTCTTGAGCATGATGCTGTTTAGTATATTGCTATTTATCTGAGATTCACATCTGTTTTCTTTGTTTGTTTTTTTTAAAATCATTTAACTCTGTAAAATGGAGGAAAAAGTTTTCATAATATGTTATTGGACCATCCAAAGTGAGTTAGACTGTTCCAGTCTGTGTTCATTTTGTGGTCTCCTACAAAGTTTTTTAATATGATGGCCAAGTCTCTTTCTTTGTAGTGTTCTGTTATTTGTAGAGCAGTTGGCATTTGTGCTGTTGAAAGTGGGAGCTATAAGATAATGGTCTGTGATTTTGGTGGTTATTATTGATGATGTGTATCACTTGTTAGACCCTTTTATGTTGATATGAATGATTTTGTGAGTTTTGCGAGTTCAGGACTGAGGTAAGGTGGTGAAACACCAGACAACTCCAAGCAAAGGTGGACCAAACTCTCATCACTCCTTGTCTCCGTATCTCTCATAATGCAAAGCACATCTCCTTGAGGACATGTATACTGCTATGCATTAAGGGAAGGGCAACTACCCAGACCGGTTTCGACCTTTATTGAGATCTCGTCAGTGGGAGGCAGACCCAAACGTGGAGATACTAAGGCAGAAGCAATAGGAGAGGTCCTATTTACCTATACAAGTTGCCAACAGGTGTACCACCTTATTATTGAAATACTCTGGATTTAGAGAAAGATGTGGAAGTTTATTTTGCACTTGGTTAGACTATAATAAATTTAGTTTAATCCTTTATCCAAGTGTAGGCAAACAAAGTTTGCACCTGAAAATATCTTCAGGACTGAGGTAAGGTGGTGCAACACCAGGCAGCTCCGAGCAAAGGTGGACCAAGCTCTCATCACTCCTTGTCTCAGTATCTCCCATAATGCAAAGCACATCTCCTTGCAGACATGTATACTGCTATGCATTAAGGGAAGGGCCACTACCCAGACCGGTTTCGACCTTTGTATAGGTGAAGCAGGCTCTAAAAATAAGACGATCCCGAAAGATTGTCCAACTCAGCGTTGTTCCACTCAGTGACAGGCTCATCCCCATCACCGAGAAGAACTTCTCATCACTGTCTCTATCCAGTGGTAGGCTCATCCCACCACCAAGCAGAGCCATAATCTCAGCGGTGGCCCCACTCAGAGACAGGCAAAAATCTACCCCCAAGCAGAGCCTCTCAAATCATCAGAGCCAGAACGCACCTGTTTCGACCTTTATTGAGGTCTTATCGTCAGTGGGAGGCAGACCCAAACGTGGAGATACTAAGGCAGAAGCAGTTGGAGAGGCTATATTTATCTATACAAGTTGCCAACAGGTGTACCACTTTATTATTGAAATACTCTGGACTTAGAGGAAGATGTTGGAAGTTTATTTTGCAGTTGGTTAGACTATAATAATTTAATTTAATCCTTTATCCGAGTGTAAGCAAAAAAAGTTTGCACCTGAAAATATCTTCAGGACTGAGGTAAAGTGGTGCAACTCCGAGCAAAGGTGGACCATGCTTGGGTCTGCCTCCCACTGACGAGACCTCAATAAAGGTCAAAACCGGTCTGGGTAGTGGCCCTTCCCTTAATGCATAGCAGTATACATGTCCTCAGGGAGATGTGCTTTGCTTTATGGGAGATACTGAGACAAGGAGTGATGAGAGCTTGGTCCACCTTTGCTCGGAGTTGTCTGGTGTTGCACCACCTTACCTCAGTCCTGAAGATATTTTCAAGCGCAAACTTTGTTTGCTTACACTTGGATAAAGGATTAAACTAAATTTATTATAGTCTAACCAAGTGCAAAATAAACTTCCAACATCTTTCTCTAAATCCAGAGTTATTTAATAATAAGGTGGCACACCTTTTGGCAACTCCTATAGGTAAAGATGACCTCTCCATTGCTTCTGCCTTGGTATCTCCACGTTTGGGTATGTCTCCCACTGACGAGACCTCAATAAAGGTTGAAACTGGTCTGGGTAATGGCCCTTCCCTTAATGCAAAGCAGTATACATGTCCGCAAGGATGTGCTTTGCATTATGGGAGATACTGAGACAAGGAGTGATGAGAGCTTGGTCCACCTTTGCTCGGAGTTGACTGGTGTTGCACCACCTTACCTCAGTCCTGAAGATATTTTCAGGTACAGACTTTTTTTGCTTACACTTGGATAAAGAATTAAACTAAATTTATTATTAGAGCTTATAATCAGGTCAATGTTATACTGACTTGGAATGTTAAGGTTGTACTGTGGAGGAAAGGTCTAGTGTATTAATATTGATCATCAACATCATCAACAACCATGGGTCCAATGCCCGTAGGTGTCTGATGCCATCTTAATATGATTCTTCCATTGCATTCTATTTTGTGAAAGATGACTCAGTTTGTGTATAGAGTTTCTGCCCCATTTGACAATGTCATCGCCCCATTCTCTGTTTGGTCTTCCTTTTTTGTTCTTTCCTTCAATCATCCCAAACAGCAGCATTTTTATTTTCCTCTCATTGTTTATTCTATATATATGGCCAAAGAGACGTAGTTTCCTTTTGATTATTTTCTGGATCAGGTTTTCTTTTGGTTGTCTGTAGATTTCCTCATTGTTCACTTTCTGGATCAGCTTATTCTCAAGATCTTTTTATAGCACTATCTCTCAGATGCTAATATCCTCCTTTCATATTCTCTCAAGAGTATCCATGCCTCACATCCATAGAGCATGCTGCTGAAGATACAGGTTTCTACAATGCGCAGTTTAATTTGCATCTTTATAGCTCGACTCTTCCATATTTTGTCCATGGCTTTTAAAATAGTTGTTGCTGGCTATTCTAATTTATATCTCTTTTTTGGGGTCCAAGTCATGCTTCATGTGCCATCCAAGATATGTGAAGTGTTCCACAATTTTCAGTTGAAATCTGTCTTTGGTAACTCTGTTCAGTAACTCTTGTTTTCCAGATATCATTGTTTTAGTTTTTTCAAAGTTGACATTTAGTCCATATCTTTTTCCTTCTGTGTATAGTATTTGCAATGTCTGTTCCAGCCTTGCTGCATCTTCTTCAATCAGGATGATGTCATCTGCAAAGCAGAGGTACAGTGGTACCTTGAGACACAAGTTTAATTCATTCCATGACCGACCTTGTAAGTCAAAATGCTCGTATCTCAAATCAATTTTCCCCATTGAAATTAATTAGAATGAGATTAATTCGTACTAGCCTCCAAAAAACCACTCCAATTTTTTTATAATAATGTATTTATAATGAACAAATATTGTATACAAACAAAATAAAACTAAATACTGTACATACATACATGTAAAAGAGAATCTAAAGAAATAAACAGATGTTGGCGGAGCCGATTAGCGTATGGTATTAATTTTTTCTTTCACTTCACTTTTGCTTAACTTAATTTTCTTCTTCACTAGTTTTTTCTTTTTTGCCACGCTTTCGTCACTTTCATCTGCAAGGCGTTACAATAGAAACCTGTCCAAGTAGCTTTGTTTCTTTCTCCCTTTTAGAATGTTTCTGAAATGAGTTAGGCAAGTGTCATTAAATAGCACCACTGCACAACCAGTTGCAACTTTATCAGAGTGTTTATTTTCAATAAAGTCCGAAACTTTTTTCCCACATTGCCAACACTTTCTTTATCTCACTTGAAGAGATAACCTCCTCTGCCCCTGCGGTTGTACCAGTCTCCTGCAGAACCTTCGTATGTTGCTGCGTGTGTAGTTCCGTCAACTCCTCTGTCGTCAGTTCCTCGGAATGTGCGGCAACAAGGTCTTCGATGTCTCCCTCATCCACCTCCAGGCCCATGGACTTTGCGAGGGACATAATCTCCTCCAGCACTTCCTGTTCAGGTCTAAATCCTTCAAAGTCCCTTTCAGCCACTGCCTCAGGCCACAGCTTTTTCCATGCAGAGGTCAAGGTCCTTTTTGTAACACCCTGCCAGGTCATATCAATAATTTTGAGGCATATGACAGTGTTGTAGTGGTCCTTCCAGAACTCTCGAAGGGTGAGGTTTGTGCTCTCCGTAACCTCAAAGCAGCGTCGGAACATGTGTTTGGTAAAAAGTTTCTTGAAATTAGAGATCACCTGTTGGTCCATGGGCTGTAGGATAGGTGTGGTGTTGGGTGGAAAGTAGAGAACCTTTATAAAGCTGAACTCCTCAAGAATGTCACCCTCAAGGTTTGGTGGGTGGACAGGAGCACTGTCAAGGACGAGAAGGACTTGCAGGGGTAAGTCACTGACCTCAAGGTATTCCTTAACGGCAGGACCAAAGAACAAGTTGACCCACTGCACAAAAAACTGCCTGGTGACCCACGCCTTTGGGTTTGCCCCTCCACATAACCTGCAGTTTTTCTTTTAAAACCTTGTGTCTTGAAGGCTTTGGGATTTTCTGAGTGGTATACGAGCAGCAGCTTGATGTTGCAGTCACCACTCACATTTGCACACAGTGTGAGGGTCAACGTATCCTTCATGCGCTTGTGACCTGGCATCTTCTTTTCTTCTGCTGTTATGTAAGTTTTGCTTGGCATCTTCTTCCAGAAGAGCCCTGTCTCATCACAGTTGAAAACTTGTTGGGGGATGTATCCTTTGGCTTCGATCAATTCAGCAAAGGTTTTTACAAATTCCTCAGCTGCCTTAGAATCAGAGCTCGCTGCCTCACCATGCCTGACAATGGAGTGAATGCTGGTCCTTTTTCGGGAATTTTCGAACCACCCACGACTGGCTTTGAACTCCTCTTGTGAAGCCTCCTGTGCTGAAGTATCTCGGGTCTGCTGCAGCAAATCTGCATAAATAGCTCATGCCTTGTTGCAAATTATAGTCTCTGTCACAGTGTCTCCTGTGAGCTGCTTCCCTGTCAACCAAAAAATCAGCCGGTTCTCCATCTTTTCATGGACAGAGTTGCTTAGCTTTGAAATAATTTTAATGCCCTTAGCTGGAGTTATAGTCTTTATCGAGTCCTTCTGCTTCAGAATAGTACATATCGTAGAAGTAGTGTGATCGTACTGTGTTGCCAAGTCTATTACTCTTATGCCTTGCTCATGTTTGTCTACTATCTCATGCTTTAATTCCATGGATATCACCTTTTTCCTTTTCTCACCACTGTTGTTTACACTCACCTTCTTTGGACTCATTGTTATATGAAAAAAATTAGCTAAATAATTGTACATACAAAAAAAATACAAAATTAAAACTCAACATGACAGAAATGCTTCTCTGGTGAGGTAAATATGTGAACTGAACGATGCGCAAAACTCAGGAATCTGAGCAGAGTGGTGGTTGTTATGTCACCGAAGCAGGCTCGTATCTCAAATTCTGGCTCCTAACTCATGGCAAAAATTCGAACTAGTGACGGCTCGTATCTTAAAAAACTCGTATGTTGGAGCACTCGTATCTCAAGGTACCACTGTAATTTGTTCTCATGGCATTTATTGAAATGCCTCCACCTTCTTCTTTAATCTTATCTAGTGTTCTTCCCAGATGTGTGATGAAGATGATTGGTGATATTGGGTCCCCTTGTCTTGTGCCTTGACTAGTGGCAAACTAATCTGCAGTCGCACCTGCTATCCTGATTTTTGCTTGTGCTCAGCTGTTTATATCTTTCATCAGGTGGATCAATTTATTGTCCACACCATAGGATTCCAAGATAGCCCATGTTATATTTTGGTCAATATTATCAAATGCTTTTTGGAAGTCCACGAAACAGCAGTATATCTTTTAGTTCTTTCTTCGAGCTTTCTCTGCTATTAGTCTTAGTACAAGTATTTGTTTCACTGTACTTCGATCTTTTCAAAATCCGGCTTGCTCATCAGGAAGATGTGCCTTCATATGACCCTTCAGATGTTCTGTTAGTATTTTCATCAGCACTTTGGCAGGTTGACTCATTAATGCAATAGTTCTGTAATTGGTGCATTCTAAAGCACTGCCTTTCTTATGAAGAACAACCAGGACCGATTTTTTCCACTCTTCGGGGGCATACTCTGATCTCCATATTTCATTACATAGCTTATGTATTTCTTTTGTAGTCTTATAGAATATAAGACTACAAAAGACTATAGAATAAGACTATAGTTTTTATAGTCTTATTCACCTACTCTTTCAAGATATCATTTTCGAAGATCTCTGCTGGTGGAGAGATTGCTTTTAGTTCTTTGATCACTTCTGTTGCAGTATTATTTAGTTATATAGTTTGCTGCAATATCTTGTCCATCTGTGTATGATTTCTGTCTTGTCCATCAGTACTTTACCATCTTCATCTTTGACTACTACTGATCTTGTTTGCCACTTCCTATTGACATTTCTTATAAGTTTGTAGACCTCTCTAGTTTTGTGTTCTCCATAGTACTGTTCAATGTCTTTGCACTGGTCCTCCAACCATTTGGCTTTATCAGATCTTGCTGCTTTCCATACTTCATTGCATTTTTGATGGTATAACTCATCTGCTGCCTCTGAATTATCTCTTTTAAGTTTCAGTTCTCTTTTCTCGTTGATCTTTTCTCTTTCAGGAATTACTTCCTCTACTGCTTTTTTTAGCACTATAGTCAGTTGTTCTGCTCTTGTATTTATATTTTTTTTTTTACATGGAGTCTTAAGCTTAGTTTCCAATATGTTCTGATATGCTGTTCTTAGCCTGTCTTAATTTAGTTTTCAGATGTCTCTAGCTTTTTGAAACTTAGCTTTGTACTTCTGTTTCAGTTTTAGTCTTATATTCGCAATCACTAAGCTGTGGTCCAAATCAGTATCAGCTCCTTGGAATGACCTGCACTGTTGAACTGAGGTTCTCCATTTCTGGTCTATTAATATCAGGTCGATCATATTCCTGTGTTTGCCATTGAAGGAGTGCCATGTCCATTTACAACAATCTTTTTGTTGGAATTTGGTATTGCAAATCATCAGGTCTTGTTATCCGTGGCAAATACCAGAAGCATCTCTCCACGTTCATTTCTTTCTCCATATCCAAATTTTCCCATAACCTTTTTCCATCCTGTGTTATTTTTGCCAGTCTTTGCATTCCAGTCTCCTCCAATGATGAGTATATCCTGATTTGGCACCACATCAATTTCTAGTTGTAGATCCCTGTAAAATCTCTCAATGTTTTCATCTGCACTCTCTGCAGTGGGCGCATATATTTGAATAGTCATGATATTAAATGGTTGGGCACTGAATCTTGCAACCATTGTTCTTTCATTAACTGGTTTGTATCCTATCATTGCCTGACAGGCCTTGTTACTTAGCAGGAAACCTATGCCTGCTTCATGCTTACTTTCATTTCCTGACCAGAGAACTCTTCCACCATTTCCTTCTCCTGACAATGTCCATCTCATTTCTGAAATATCCAATATATCACATCTGTATTTCTCCATTTCTTCTTGAAGCAACTGTAATTTTTCAGTTGCTTAGAGTGTATGGACATTCCATGTACCAATTGATATTCTATCCTTTACAGGCCTGACTGGTCTTGAGAGAGATGCAAGAAGGAGCATATAGATTGTGACTATGGAGGAAAGGTCTAGTGTATTAATATTGATATCCCCAATTAAAACGAGGCAGTCCACTATGTGCATGGTTGATACCTTTGGCTAGGTCTAATTCTTGAAGGAAAATGTGCAGGTTTGTGTGGGGAAGTCAATATGTTATGTTGATAAGGTATTTGTATTTTATCTCTTTGTTAGCACCGACTTCTAGCATTAATGTTTCGGCATGTTGAAAGTCGGTTGGAATTTTGGCTAATTCCATTCTTCCTTAACAAAAGCCATAATGCCATCCACTGCTTTGTGTTTTCTATATTAGATGTAGCAGTGAAAACTACTAATATCAAATATGTGCACCTCTATATCTAAAATTATTATGTCTATATTAGTTGGTGTGTTTCTGAGCAATGCCACGAGGGTGAGCGAAACTTCTTATGTCATCATCATCATCAAATTCCTGACATGTATCCTCAAGGGGTGTACAGGATATTATGACAGTACTACATGAAAAACTTATACCATTAATAAATTCCTATCAACAATTTTCATCCAAATCAATTTGTTATCTGTCAAGACTTCAACATTATCAGATCTTATATTTCTGTCTTATAAGGCACTTTTTACTGCATCAGTCTACCTATATCTTGGTCTTCCTCTGGTTCTTTTCCCTTCCAACATGGCAGAGAACACTTTTTTACTAATCTTTCCTTTCCCAATCTGTTTAATTGACCATACCACCTGAGATTAGCTTTGTTAACACATTCCTGGATGCTAACATGAAGCTCTTTCCTAATATCATCATTTTAAGGTGATATTTTCATTGATGCAATCTGTTTATGCCCTTAATCTTTCTCAGGACTCTCATATCTGTGGTCTCTAGTTTTGATCATGTGTTTTATTTCTAACTGAGCGCTCAGATCCATAAGTTAAAATTGGTTTGAACACTGTCTTGTATACAGCTAATTTAGTGTTTGGCTAATTTCTCTCTTATTCCATATAAATTTATTCAGTTGACTTCCTACTATACCATCTTTGTTGATTCTGTTTCCATATTTAATTTACCATTATTATTATTATTATTATTATTACGGACGACTCCAAGGGGTCTTTAGACTCATCAAGGGAGGCCCTAAACATCATGTCCATCACAACTATTCGACATTCACACAGTATCTATCATACTTTGCCTTGAACTCATTCACTGTCATAACACCCACAACAGACTCTGGCAGCTTATTCCACTCATTCACCACTCTGAAAGTAAAAAAACCTAGCTCTAACACCCTTACTAACCACACTCTTGCCCAGCTTCCATGGATGTCCCCCTAGTCCTCCCACCACCAGTCCGGTTCTCAAAAATATCCCCAACAAGGATTTCGCAAAGGCTTTTGATAGAGTACCTCACGATAAGTAGTTGACAATCATACTAGAGCAGATTGGGTTGGATATTAGATTAGTGCATTGGATTGGAGACTGGCTATCTGATAGGTATCAACAAGTTGTGTATGGGGGTGCATATCCAGGAAAAGGAAAGTCACTAGTGGAGTGCCTCAGGGGTCTGTTTTAGGGCCATTACTGTTTAACTTGTATATTAATGATATTGGCAAAAATTTGGATGGAGATACTCAGTTGTTTGCAGATGATGCAAAGTTGGAACGAACCATGAAGTATAGTGAAGATGTTGTGGCCTTACAAGAAGACTTGAATAAATTGAGTGATTGGGCACGGAAATGGGGATGTGAGTTCGATGTTGCAAAATGTAAGGTTTTAAAATTTGGAAAACAAAGATGGGATGCAGAATTTATGCTTGGTGAGAATATATTGTTGAAGGTAGAGGAAATAAGAGATCTGGGGGGTGATAGTGGATAAGGATCTAAAATTTAGGTGACACATTGCCAAAATTGTGAAGACAACACAAAGGCTTCTAGGAATGATGTGGAGGACACTGACGTGTAGAAGTAGGGAGACTCTTGTTCCGTTGTATAAGGCTTTGATTAGGCCACACATGGACTTTTGTACCCAGATTTGGTCACCGGGTTTTCAGAAGGATGAAGAGATGTTGGAAAGGGTCCAAACGTGACTGACTAAGGTAGTTTCTGACCTGGAATGTTGAGTATGAGGAAAGATTGAGATGTAATTTGCAGAGTCTGGTGGACAGGAGGAAGAGGGGAGATATGATAGAGACCTGCAAATTGGTAAGGGGTTGTTATAAGATCAATGGTGGAGAAGTTCTACAGAGAATAGTGAGAGATCAGGGGAGAACCAGAGGTCATCCCTAGAAACTGTATAAAGAGGGTGTGAGTAGGGGAGTGAGAGGCAGGTTTTCTTCGTGCAGAGTTGTGAATGATTGAAATGCCTTGCCTGAGAGTGTGGTGTCTGCAAGGAGTTCTAGTGTGTTTAAGACACAGTATCAAGAGATGTGTGTGTGTAATAAAAGGACCTCCCAGATGAGTCTTTGACTGCATGAGGTCTTGGGGTAATAATAATAATAATAATAATAATTAATCCTACGGGAAACCCTTCAGCAATTTGAATGTCTCAATCATATCTCCCCTTTTCTGCCTATCAACCAATTTTTGCAATCCACAAATCTTCAACCTGTTCTCATAAGATTCATTCCATAGACCTGCTATCATCTTGGTCACTCCCCTCTGGATCCTCTCAACCTCCTCCCCATCAAGAAGAAACCTAGGTGACCAAATCTGGGCACAGTAGTCGAGACGGGGGTCTTATCAAAGCTCGATACAGAGGAACAATAACCTGCTTGTCTCTGCTCGTCAAAGTATTCTTCAGCATCCAAGTGATATGATGAGCTGATTTAGCCACTTTTGCAATGTGCCCCCAAACTTTAATGTGCCACCAACACTCCCATTTCCCTGGCCTCATCAATCTCCTGGAGTACAGTTCCACCAATGCAATATACTGCTGCTAATCTTTTCACCCCAAAATGGATAACTTTACATTTTGCCACATTAAATTGACATCCATTCTCCTTAGCCCAGACCTTCAATCTATCCAAATCATCCTGCAAGATTTTGACATCTTCTGCATTCACTATTGTCCTACCCAACTTTGCATCATCAGTGAACAAATGAACCATTCCTCTTAGATCCTTCCCTGTATCGTTAATGAACAAATTTAACAGCAGTGATCCAAGAACAGAACCCTGCGGCACACCACTAGTCACAGGCCGTCTTTTGGACTCTACTCCTGAGTAAAGTACTCTCTGATACCTCTCTATCAACCACCCTCCTATCCATCTCACCAACCCTATATCCATTCCCATATGTTGCAGTTTATGGATTAGAATTCCATGTGGTATCCTGTCAAAGGCCTTAGCCAGGTCCAGCAGTATCACTGTAACCCCATTACCCTTATCCAGTTCAGCCATCATTATGTTATCCCCAATTAAAATGAGGCAATCCACTATGTGCATGGTTGATACCTTTGGCAAGGTCTAATTCTTGGAGGAAAATGTGTAGGTTTGTGTGGGGAAGTCAATATGTTATGTTGATAAGGTATTTGTATTTTGTCTCTTTGTTAGCACCGACTTCTAGCATTAATGTTTCGACATGTTGAAAGTCGGTTGAAATTTTGGCTAATTCCAGTCTTCCTTAACAAAAGCCATAATGCTGTCCACTGCTTTGTGTTTTCTATATTAGATGTAGCAGTGAAAACTGCTAATAATTTATATGTGCACCTCTATATCTAAAATTATTATGTCTATATTAGTCAGTGTGTTTCTGAGCAATGCCACGAGGGTGAGCTAGTATTTTTTTAAACTTCTTATGTCATCATCATCATCAAATTCCTGACATGTATCCTCCATACCATCTTCACTAAAAATTGTGCCTAAGCAGCAAAATGTTTTACTTGTGTTCTAGATTCTCCATTTGCAATGCAATTGATATTTTCAATATTTCTATCTTTTCATTGTTTTTATCTTATAGCTGATTTTGATTCCAAATTTATTACAACAGTTATTCAATTTAGTCAGGGAATCTTTTAGACTTGTACTGGATTTATTCATAAGTAGAACATCATCAGCATAAAGTAAAGATCTCCAATTAACATCTCCAGTTTTGATATTAGGTTTAATATCACTTTCCTACATAATGTGATTGATATAGATAATTAATAACAGAGGGGATAATGGACATCCCTATCTGACAGCAGATTTAACATCAAACCATCTTTCTATACTTCCTTCAGTTCTAACTGCTGACTTACAACTCAAATAAAGAATAAAGTATTGCTTGGTATAATATCCAATTGACACCATATAGCAGTAGTGTTTTGAATAGCTTTTCCCTTGGCACCTTTTCATTTGCCTTTTGTAGGTCTACAAAACTTAAACACAGATCTTAGTTATATTCTCACATTTCTCAACTATTTGTCATAAAGTGAAAATGTGACCCTGACAGCCTCTATTTTGCCTGCATCCAGCTTGTTCTTCACCAAGCTTCCTTTTCACAGTCCTTCTTAACCCTTTCTAAAGTCTTACCAGGAACACTCAGAAGGGAAATACCTCTGTAATTCTCACATTTCCCTTTTTATATATGGGCACGATGAGAGCTTTACTCCAATCATTCGGAATTCATCCCTCTGTCCTGGAGGTATAAAACTTTGCAGCCACTGCAAGACTTTTCTCCCTCCATACTTTAGCATTTCTGGTCGAATGTGATCTACTCCTGCTGCCTTTCCATATTAGATCCCCAACAAGGACCAATTTTTCATTGTCATTTCTCCACTTCTTTCTTAGTAGAACCTTCTGTGGGACCATAGGCACAAATAAGTCTCATTTTCCAGTTCCCCATTCTGATATTTGCCCACATCACTCTACTTGATACTGCCTGCTATTCAAGAAGATTAGCCCCATATTTAGTGTTGAATATTATAGCTACTCCTTCTTTTCCCTGATTGTTATTAATGAAAATAACATTTTGTGTTTATTACTTAGAAAGTTCTCACCAGTTTTTGTCTTTTTTGTTTCATTCACCCCTATTGTGTCGATCTTGTACTTATCCATTTCTTTGCCCTTCTGGGCTTCTTATGTTGATGGTACTGAACTTGAGCTGTGGCGATGTTGACTTGGGATGTGTTTCAGGATTTGTTCCAGTGGCTGGCTTTTTTGCTGCTTACCCTTTTTCCCTGGCAGAAACAACAGGGGCCTTGTTTAACTGGGCGATGCCCTATCCAGCATGAAATTCTGTCATGCCGGATAGTCTCATAACCATTGGTTATGAGATGTTGAACACATAGGATACTTACAGAGGTGGTTTTTATTCGGGGGGGGGGGGAGAGTTATCATGTTATACTGGAAGGCTGGTGAAATCAGATGATGTTGAAATTACATATAATTGAATCTGATCTTGTTTTCATAAATATCAATGAATTTTTTACCCACAGGAATGTGTAGTTTTTTCTTTTCTTTTTTTTTTTTTTTGTCTTAGAATAGTAGGCTTTTATAATATAAGGTCCAATGGTCCATTATGTATATTGATGATGAGGATTGTTGTAGGTTAAATATTGCTGTTGTTGGGTTAAGTTTTTTACATGCTGCAAGAATATGGTCTATAAGATTTTTGCTACTTAAATGTGATTATCGGAGCTGGTCTTTCCTTATTATGTTAGAGTCCTTGGTTGATAGAAGTGATGTGTGTTTCATTTACACATCACTTCTATTTACACATTTCCTAAGTTGGCACTTATCAACTGCATTAGGATGGTCAGGTCTCTACACAGCAGGTATCAGCATTCCATATGTTTATTTGCACCTTTAGTCCTTCACACTGATTCTGAAAATCTAAAACATTGCTAATGCACTAATACTAAGGCAAGTGATGAGACCTTAGTCCACCTTTGCCACAGTCCTTGAAGATACTTCAGGCGCGAACTTTGTTTGCTTACACTTGGATAAAGGATGAAACTAAACATATTATAATTAATAGTCTAACCAAGTGAAACAAAAAACTTCCAACATTTTTCTCTAATCCAGAGTAATTGAATAATAAGGTGTGACACCTTTTGGAAACTGGCATATGGAAATATGAGTTCTGCATTGCTTTAACCTTGGGTCTGGCTCCCATTGAAGAGACCCCAATAAAGGTCAAAAGCAGTCTGGGTAGTGACCCTTCCCATAATGCATAGCATTATACATGTCCGCAAGGAGATGTGCTCTGCAATATGGGAGATACACATAGGAAAGTGATGAAAACTTAGTCCACCTTTGCCACGAGTTGCCCCAGTCCCAAAGATACTTCAGGCACAAACTTTGTTTGCTTACACTTGTATAAAGGATTAAAATAAATATGTAATTTATTGCTAATGCAGTTTACTTTTACAATTATTGCAATATACGTTGTCTCTTCTACACACCTGTTGGAGTACATCCTTAGGCATTTTTACATGACCTTGACTAGACAGTAGCCTGTAGTTAACTGTGGTCGGCAAGAGTTCCACTTGCAAATGTAGCCAAGAGCTCACTGTTGTATTGCTCGATGACAGATGGCTGCTAACTCTAGTACTGACTTGTTGTACATACCAGAATGATAAGTTGTTCTATTCACATTTAGTCTTTAAAGTGTTGTTAACTGTTAGTTGAAATAGAAGAAATCATTAAAATTTACCAGCAGCATTCGCTTCAGTAAAGTTGCACTTTGGCTTACTAGCACCACCTAATAATAATAATCCTATCCATATTAATTTGGTAAAATGCAATCATCAACTTAAAAGGCCTTTAACAACATGGACTCTGTAATTTTCAAAAATTTCAAAAAATTATTTCTATGATATTTCATGATGCCTACTTGTGGGATTTTCATTTAATTTGTATAGCAGTCCTGTCTAGGTCTCTCTTCTCATGGTTAGTTAAATGCCTTGCCCCTGTAGGAGTCTGTTCCACCAATTAAGTAAGAGTATTAAAGATTGGAGTGCCTTATAAGCAATGCTGAAAGAACTCCTACAATAATGAGATGGTTTTACACCTTTGTGGTATCGATGACCATAAATTTTGGGAATAGCACCAACTCCTGCTGGATGTCCCATATAAAGATGACATGCAACTGATTCACATCAGTTGTAAAACAAGTCATTATCATAAGGTGCAAGTTCTTTATGAATTCCAGTTTTTGCCAAATCAGCTCAGTGAGATACTTTTAGTTTTCTTCAGATGGGCAATAAGTGCTTACAATTTCATGCTGGTTAACATCTTTCTCATTAGAGAAGTCATATTAGCGAATGCCAGAATGAAACAGTTTATTCTATGTCTTGAAAAAGGAAAAAAATTACATTGCTTAAACTCTCTTCATAACCACCATTTCGTAGTCGACATATTTAATTAATTATTTCATCTCTTGAACTTCTCCAAAGTTTCCTCATCACAGCATAAACAAAAGATGGTAAAATTGTTCTGCTTCATAAAGGAGGTGATAAGACTAAGGCTTCGAATTAGAGGCCACTCTGCTTGTCTGGAGTTGTGGTCAAGGTGTTGGAGAAGCTAGGGAGGAAAAGGATTCAGAACTAGGTGCACAGCAGTAGAATTCTCATCAATTACATTGGACAAGGGAGGGGATGCATATATATAGTACTAAACACTTTGCAAAAGGATTTCGATAGATTACTACATGACAAACTAGTAGTTAAATTGGAACAGACAGGGTTGAATAGTAGATTAGTGTGTTGGATTGGAGATTGGTTGTCTGATAGTTATCAAGAGGTTGTGTATGGGTGAGTGATATCTCAGAAGAGGGAAGTCACTAGTGATGTGTCCCAGGGATCTGTTTTTAGGCCACTATTGTTTAATTTGTATATAACATTAGAAAGTGTTTAAATGGTGATATACAGTTGTTTGCAGATGACGCAAAGTAGGGAAGAGTTATAAAAAGTATGAGAGTGGTGTGAAAAGTTCTCGGCCTCAACCATAGATGGCAACACTATCGGCAAGATTTTTTTTTCTAAGTTGGTACATCTGTCATAAGCATTCATGTGAAATTGCAAGTATTCTATCAATTAGTTTGTTTTATACAGCTGTCTGAAGCAAAAGTGTTGTCTGTATCCCTTGAAATGGATAAAATTGAGTATGGTGCGGTTATAAAATTCTTTGTAGAAGAAGGTTTAACGGCAAAATAAATTCATTCGAAGTTCATAAAAGTTTATGGGCACTCCTCTCCTTCATTTTTTACAATTAAAAAATGGGCTGCCGAGTTTAAACATGGCCGTACCAGCTTTGAAGATGATCCATGTGAAGGACGTCCAAAAATTGTAACAACACCAGAAATCATTGATCAAGTGCACGATATGGTATTGGATAACTGCGAATCAAAGTGCGTAAAATTGCTGAAATTATAGGCATTTCAAAAGAACACGTAGGATATATTTTGCATGAAGAATTTCAAATGAAAAAGCTTTGTGCAAGGTGGGTGCTGCACTTGCTCACACCAGATCAAAAACACACTCGCATGAAAATCTCTGAACAGTGCTTGGAGTGTTTTAACCAGAATAAAAACTGATTTTGTGCATGGATTTATTACTATCGATGAGACTTGGATTTACCAATACACACCAGAATCCAAACAGCAGTTAAAACAGTGGAAAGAACCGGCTGTTCAGCGCTAAAGAAAGCAAAGTTGGTTCCATCAGCTGGAAAGGTCATGGCATTGGTGTTTTGGGATGCTAAAGGCATTTTACTTATTAATTATCTTGCAAAGGGTTAAACAATAACCAGGGAATATTATTCCGATCTTTTAACCAGACTAGACAAAAAAAACTCATGAGACAAGACCCGGTTTGCAGAAGAAAAAAATCATCTTTCATCAGGACATTTCACCTGCTCACAAAGGTGTTTTGGCAATGGGAAAATTAAGGGATCTGCACTATGAATTGTTGGAACATCCATCCTATTCCCCAGATTTGGCTCCCTCTGACTTCTGTCTCTTCCCAAAATTAAAATTCTTCCTCGCTGGTCACCATTTTTCTTTGAATCAAGAGGTGATTGCAGCTGTAGAGGGGTATTTTGCAGATCTTACTGAGAACCACTACAGGAATGAGATAATGGCGCTGGAGCATCACTGGAATAAACGTATTAGTCTTAAGGGAAATGTTATGTTGAAAAAAAAAGATAACTTTGAAATTATAAAAACGTTTTTTCATTGTTAGGCCGAGAACTTTTCAGACAAACCTCATATGTGGAGTAATTTCTGTTTAATTATCAGAATCATTATAATATTTACATAGTGTGGTTTCAGCTCTCCATGCATCCCAAAGTTTCTCTTTTTGAATGGCGGTTGATTGAGCATGTTGGGTACATAAAAACAATGGGTGGCTTTTCAGTACTGTTTGTTGTATTTTATGTGAGAGCAGTTTGTTGATTTCAGCCTTGTTATATGATATGCCTTTATTGTTATCTATAAGTTAGAGTTAAAGTAGTGTTTTAACATGACTGTATAGTGACATAGATATTGTATCTTAAATATTTTGTGTTCTGTCACTGCAGCTTGTATGGATGTGCCATCTTCTCTTTGTTCCCAGAAAATCAATTTTACCATTTTATATTGCAGTGATTGTAATCTGTTCAGTTTGCAGCATTGTAGCTAGTCTTTTAGCATCTTGGCAAATTTGTTGCTAAGCATCTCTTATCATGTGACAATTTCTATACATAGTAAAATATTCTGCCACCGGTGTACTTCTGATGCTAGTGCTCTCAGCACCTGTCCCAATGCCATAGCATTCCAGAATGTTTTCACATACTGCTTCATAGATTAGTGTTTTTATGTATGTGGAAGCTGTATATCTTTTAATTGATATAGTTTGCTAGCTATTATCTATTCTAATCATTCACCACTCTCTATGTAAAAAACCTGCTTCTCATTCCAGTTACTTCTTGTTCTCCCACCTCCCACTATTCTATGAAAACCCCCCTACAGTGTTAATCTGATAAGAATCCTTTACCAACTTATTTCGCTATCATATCGTTTCTCCTATTTATAGATCGTAAATTCCATCTTCTCACACTTTTACCTCGGTGCACTTTCAAACATTCTTCATCCTTTTTGGACACGAGGTCACCAAATTTGTTCACCATATGTTGTCCATATCATAAGAAGTCCTTATATTGCCTAATCAAGACTTTATACAAGGAAGCATAATTTTCCTTACATTTACAAGTCACTATTCACAGCATCATTACCAGAATTCATTGTGATGTCCTCAAAATTTTGCCAGTGTGCCTTTTACATTTCAGATTCCTATCTACCATCACCTCCAGATCTCTTAATTCCTCCACCTGCTCCAATATATTCCCACTAAGTGTATACTCTACATTTCATCTTTGTTTTCTAAATTTTAAAACCTTGCACATTGCAGCATTGAATTAGCAACCACACTCTCATGAACTTCACTCAGTCCATTCAAGTTCTCTTATAAAACTATAACATCTGCTTTACTCCTCATAGAGCTTCCAAACTTTGAATTATCTGCAAACAACTGAATATCCCTATTCAAATCTTCCCCAATATCATTAGCAGACAGGTGCTAATGATATTGGGCAAACAGCAAACTACCCTAAAATTGACAGCAAAATACCCTAAAATTGATTCCAAAGTACACTACTAGTGACGTTTCTCTTTCAGGATATTACTCCTTATCTCCCTAACTTGCTGATACCTGTCAGGCAGCTAATCTCCATTCCAATACATTAATAAAAACTCAATCCATTCTGTTTTATCTAGCCAGTTTAAGCAGCTAATCATGTGACAGTTCTCTCAAAAGCCATGCAAAATCTCAGTATGCTGCTATGTATTCATCTACTTTATCCAATGCAGCCATCATTAGATAAAGTAGCTTATTCTAAAAAGTAAGCAGATTACTAAATTCAATCTTCCTTTAGCAAATGGATGTGCCATCCATGAATGAGCATTTTGCTGTTGTCAATCCAATTCTGAATCTTGGTTCTCATTAATATCTCCTACACTTTAACCACAACACCTGAGAAACAGATTGGCCTAAAATTTGAGGCTTAAGTTCTCTTGTTTCCCTTATGAAGTGGCACAATCTTGCCTTCCTTGCACTCCTTTGAAACTTGCCCACTGTAAGACTCATATTAAACAAGTATGTCAAGGCAGATATCAACTCCTTGTCACATACCCTCCAAACATGTGATACATCATCAAGTCCTACAGCCTTATTAACATCAACTTTGTTCAATTTTCCATATACCTCTTGTTCACTCACTGCAGTCTCTCCTTGCTCCCTTTCCACTACTCTCAAACTCTGCATGATGTCATTCACAAGGTTGAAATACCTTTACGAACTGCTCATTTAATATCTCCACCATGTCCTCTGCAGTGGTTATCCTTTTACCATTTTCATCATCCAGTAACCACCTTCTATAATTATGCTTTCTTCTGCTGGCTACATGTCAAAATAACACCCTAACTTCATTATCTAACTGCTCTTATTACTGAACTTTTGCTACCATTACCAACTGAGTCACCTCCCTTTATTGTTTTTTGTAATCTTTATGGAATTGATTATTATCACTCCTCTTATGTTGCCTCTATAATGCCATTTTTTCTCTGTATTTCAAGCTTAATCTCTTCATTCATTCATTGGACACCTATCTTATTTAATATTCTGACCTTTGGAATATATTTAGACATTGCTTCTGCTAGATAGTTTTTTTTTTTAATAGCACCCAAGCAGCACTGATCTCCATTTCATAATCACTAACTTTATAGTTCCACATGTATCTTTTCTTCTTAGAAGTCCTCATAGAGGGGGCACCCATCCTGGTAATCACTTCACAATGACTCTCACCAACTAATAAAACTCAAATTCATTTTCTTTTACTTCCAGATGCTATCTAATCACCCCAGTCTTTATTGCCATAATAATCACTCATAATGATCACTTATTTCGTATTTGTTTGACTAACTTGCTTATACATTTCATGGTCACTACTCTTTAACCTTCTTATTACCAAGTTTGTAGTAACATCTAACTCAGTATTTCATTCTATACCCCTCTAATTCATACTGTCTCAAAGCCACTCCCACTATTTCCCACTTGCATCTGTACCTTGCATGGACACAACTCCTTTTTTATCATCAACAGCACTCCAACCTCCCTTTTTGCATTTTCTATCTTCACTAAAAACATCATACCTTTCCACTTCTATTTCTGCCAGGATGTCATCTTCATCCGATCGTGATACACTTATTCCAACAATTTTTGTGTTAACGAAGGCAGTTATCTTCATTCAGAGATAACAGTTCTTTTCACAAAGATAATGGTTCATTTCTGGATCTATAACAAGTCTCACTGATACCACTTATTAGATGTGACATCTCCATACCTTCCTAAAGCCATTCCTTTCTCATTACTCATCCCAAAACCCTCTCCAAATCCAGTTCCTCCCTCTACATCCTAGGACATCCCATTCCTTTCTTGTCTACTCTACTTTTACATTTATTTCCTCTTTGAGCATTCCAACAATTATTCCTTAACACATGACTTATTTATAAGTCTTCTTCAATCCCCCTCTGTCTTTACTCTTGTGCTCTTCTGTCTTGCTCAGATCCATTCTCTTCACTCATTACTCTACCTTACATCAGCGGCCTCTCCATCTGCAAACCATTCAGATGCAGTCCATCACCCTTACACAGTTCCATTCATCTGTCAGATTTGTCACATATTCACAAACTGCACTCCTTTCTTTTCACACATTTCTGTTAACATACCATTTAGGATATTTTCTCTTCACCTCAACTCATTGTTGTCATACCTGGGCAACTCACTGACTTACCTTTTCTATCACACTGTTATCTTTTATTATTTTCAACAATCTCCTGATATCCAGTCATGCATTCTCCTTGTTTCCAACCAACCAACAATATTGATTTGTTCCTACTACATCTACTAACTCTTCCTTGCTTACTTATCCCTCATGTCCAAACCTCAATTACCCTCCCCATTCTACCTCCCAGAAGAGAAACCTTGTGCATCCTCTTATTCACCATATCTCTAATAATCAAATCCCATACAATGGCAGTTGTGAGTCTTATTATTATTATTATTATTATTATTAGATTATTAGACATGATGAGGAAGAGGAAGTTGGACATTTTATGTGTGCAGGAGACAAGGTGGAAAGGGGGAAAGGCAAAGGAACTGGGAGATGGATATAAATTGTTCTACTCTGGAGCGAATAACGAGGGAAGAAATGGTGTAGGAATTGTGGTGTGTGGCAGAATGAAGGGTGAAATACTGGACGTGGGTAGAAGGAACAACAGGATCATGCGAATGAAATTGGGTCTTGGAGAAGAGCGGGTGGTCGTATTATGTGTATATGCCCCGCAAGTTAGTTGTACAGCAGAGGAAAAAGATGAGATCTGGAACGTGTTAGATGAAGAAATGAGGGAATTGTAAGAAAATGAGATGGTGATTGTTGGAGGAGACTTGAACGGGCACATAGGAAGACAGAATAGAGACTGTGAAAGGGTGCATGGTGACCACGGAGTGGGAATGATGAACCAGGAAGGAGAGAGGGTTGTGGACTTTGCAGTAGCGTTTGATCTGGCAATTGTGAGCTCGTTTTTCTTCAAGAGGGAAGAACATTTGATAACATTTAGAAGTGGTAACAACAGCTCACAAATTGACTACATTTTGACTAGAAGAAAACATCTTAAGGTTGTGACAAATTGTAAAGTAATTCCAACAGATCAAGTAGCACAGCAACACCGACTGCTGTGCGCATACTTTAAAATAAGATCAAAGATAAGAACTTCTGGTTGCCATGGGATGAAGACAATTAAGTGGTTTCACTTAAAAGAGGAGAGTGTGAGGAATCGTTTTAGGGAGAGAGTGTTAGAGAGGATTTCGGATGGACTGGAAAGTGTACAAGATTGGTGGAAACATAATTCAAAAGTAATCCTGAGCTGTGCAATCGAGGTGCTTGGTGAGACATCTGGAAAGATTAGAGAGCAGAAGGAGGGTTGGTGGTGGAATAATGATGTACAAGTGGCAGTGACAGCTAAGAGAAAGGCAAAGCAGAAGTGGGATGAGTCAAGAGTGGAAGAGGACAGAGAGGTGTACAAAGAGAGAAAGCAAGAAGCCAAGAGAGTTGTGGCACAGGCGAAGGCCATGGCATATCAAGATCTGTATGATCAATTAGAAACAAAGGAAGGACAGAAAAAAATTTACCAACTAGCGAAATGTAGAAATAAAGCAGCTAAGGACATCTTACATGTGAGGCAGATCAAAGATGCTGAAGGAAGAGTATTATGGAGGGATGTAGACATAAGAAACAGATGGAAAATATACTTTGAGGGACTTCTGAATGAGGAAAATGCAAGGACTCACAGAGGAGATGGGCAGCCTTCTGAGGGGATGGTGCAGAACATCAGTAGAATGGAAGTGACGGAGGCCATGAAGAGGATGAGGAATGGAAAAGCGGTGGGCCCCGAAAGAATTCCAGTGGAGGCATGGAAGGCACTGGGGGAAGAGGGAATTGACCTGCTGTGGGACCTGTTCATGAAAGTTTGCCAACAGGAAGATATACCCGAGGAATGGAGGGAGAGTACTCTTGTTCCCATCTACAAGGGTAAAGGGGATGCACAAGACTGTAAAAATTACAGAGGAATAAAGTTGATGTCCCACACAATGAAGATCCTAGAAAAGGTTCCTGATGGTAGATTGAGGGAGGAGGTGGAGATTGCAAAGGAACAATTTGGCTTCATGCCTGGTAGATCAACAACAGATGCTATCTTTGGGTTACGACAGATGATGGAAAAATATCGAGAGAAACAAAGGGAGCTACATCTGGTATTTATTGATCTGGAGAAAGCATACGATAGAGTGCCAAGGCAAGAAGTCTGGAGGTGTCTGATGGAGAAGAAGGTGCCGGAGAAATATGTCAGGTTGGTGCGGGAAATGTACAGAAATGTGAAGACAAGTGTTCGGACCTGTTTGGGACAGAGAAAGTTTTCAAGTAACAGTTGGCTTACATCAAGGGTCAGCATTAAGTCCGTTTCTGTTTAATATTGTGATGGAGGTGGTAACAGAGGAGGTGAGAGAAGATGCACCTTGGACAATGTTGTATGCAGATGACATCTTGCTGTGTGTAGATTCAAGAGAAGAAGCGGAAACTAAACTGGAAAGATGGAGAAAAGTACTGGAAGAGAGAGGTATGAGACTGAGCAGAAGTAAGAAAGAGTATATGTGTTGCGCAGTGGGCGGTGGCCAGGAGACAGATCTGGAGCTGGAAGGAAATGTCATCAGGAAGGTGAGAGACTTTAGATACTTAGGTTCAACAGTGGAAGAAGATGGAGGAGCTGAGAAGGAAGTGGGATGCAGGATACAAGCGGGTTGGAGGAACTGGAGGGAGATGGCTGGAGTGTTATGCGATAAGAGGGTGCTGATCAATCTGAAAGGCAAAATTTATAGGACAGTAGTGAGGCCAGCTATGACATATGCTATAGAAACTGTGGCCCTGAGGAAAAATAACATCAGCAGGATGGAAGTAGCAGAGATGAGAATGCTTAGGTGGATGTGCGGTGTGACCAGAAAGGATCATCTGAGAAATGACTATGTCAGGGGAACAGTGAAAGTTACGAACTTAGGAGCGAAAATACAGGAGGCAAGGTTGAGATGGTTTGGTCATGTGTTGAGGATGGAGGACGAATATGTGGGAAGAAGGGTCATGCAGATGGATGTGCAAGGAAGGCAGAAGCGTGGGTGGCCAAAGAAGAGATGGAGGGAGCTGGTAGAAGAGGACTTGAAGATGAAGAACTTGGATGTGATGACAGCCCAAGACAGGAAGGTGTGGAGGAGACTCATAACAAACAGTGACCCCACTTAAGTGGGAGAAGCTGTAGAAGAAGAAGATTATTATTATTATTATTACTATTATTACGGGTATCTCCATGGAGTCAGTAGACTTATCGCGGGAGACCCAAACTAGCAAAACAATATCTGTCATATCTCTTCTTGAATTCATTTACAGACGAAGAGCTCACAACTAAGTCAGGCAATGAATTCCACTCGTTCACCACCCTCCAGGCAAAAAACCTTGTTCTGACACCTTTGTTAACCACACTCTTCTTTAATTTCCAGAGATGACCTCTTGTTCTTCCATCACTATCACACAGCTGAAACATTTCCCCTGCATCAATCCTATAAAAACCTTTCAGTAATTTAAATGTTTCTATCATATCCCCTCTTCTTCGCCTATCAACCAATCTCTGCAATCCACAATCTCAATCTATCAATGTAGGGAGCATTTTTTATATCACCCACCAACTTGGTCACTCTTCTGTGAACCCTCTCCACAGCCTCCTCATCTCCAAGGTATCCAGGTGACCAGACCTGAGCACAGTAATCCAAATGTGGAAGTATCAATGCTTTATAAAGGGGAATAATAACCTCTTTATCTCTGGATGTCAGTGTGTTCCTCAACAACCAAGTAATCCTATGTGGAATCTTGGACACCTTAGCAATGTGTCCTCTGAACTTCATCTCCCTATCTACCAATACCCCTAAGTCCCTAGCCTCATCAATCTCTTGGAGTACCTTTCCATCGATGTAGTACACAGCTGGTAATCTTTTAATCCCAAAATGCATGACTTTACACTTTTCCACATTGAACTGACATCCATTATCTTTTGCCCATTTTACCAGCTTATTTAAATCATCCTGCAAACTTTCAACATCAGCTTGATTTTTTATTGCACTACACAACTTTGCATCATCAGCAAACAACTGAATATCTCCCTTTAAGTCATTTCCTATATCATTTATATACAAATTAAACAACATTGGCCCAAGCACAGAGCCCTGAGGCACACCACTGGTCACCTGCCTCATTCTGGACTCGGCTCCTCCATACACCACTTTATGGTATCTCTCCCTGAGCCATTCTCCTATCCATATCACCAATTTAATATCCATTCCCATCTGCTCCAATTTGCGTAACAGTGTTCTATGGGGTATCCTGTCAAAAGCCTTAGCAAAATCCAGAAGTACCACTATGTAGCCATTTCCTTTGTCCAACTCAGATGTTATTCTATTATGAATAGTTAATAGATTGCTAAGGCAGGATCTACCTTTAACAAAATCATGTTGGCCTCTATAGAGTATCATATCCTGATCCACCCATTCTTGAATTTTGTCTTTAACCAACTTTTCCAATACTTTTACCACTACTCCTGAGATGGTGATTGGTCTGTAATTAAATACCGCAGTTTTAGAGCCACCCTTATGCAAAGGAACCACTTTGCCTAACTTCCACTCCCTAGGGACCACACCAGAGTTCAAACTTAAATTAAATATCCAAGTAAGAGGGGGTTGACAATTCATTTGCACATTCACGCAACACCCGAGCTGATATTCCATCTAATCCTATAGCAGTGTTTGCATTTAAATTTTGCAATATATTTAATACCTCTGATTCTTTAGCTTCAATTCTCACATTAGGTATTGCTACAGGTATAGAGATATCCTCACTCGGGTGATAGACTTTTGAAAAGTGATCACTCAGTAACTCGACTATTACATCTGTTTTTGTCACCTCAATACCATCATCACCCACTAAAGTTATCCTTCCGAAGTCATTCTTCCTCTTACTTGCCACATAGCGGGAGAACTCTTTGGGATTACCGTTGATCTCTTTGGCTAAGGTCTTCTCATAATCTGATTTAGCTTTTCTTACTATGCTGGTAACCTTCCTAGCTTGAGCCTCGTACTGCTCATGGGTGTACTGGTCGCCTTTCTCCTTGTGAATTCTCCATAACATTTTCTTTTTTTGCAGATCAAGCTTGATACTACTGCTCATCCATCTAATGCCTGCCTTGTTTGACCTCCTGACCATGGGGACACAATCTGATATTGTTTTCCTCAGATACCCGCTGATTTTATCCCATGCACTGCTAACATCTTTCCCTTGCAATATGTTCTGCCATGGGATAACTGCAAGCTCACTCCGAAGCTTGTTATAATTGCCTAACCTGTAGTTTCGTATATACCCATTCTTAACAGAAAAATCCACAGATTTTGCAACCCCCCAAGTCAATACCACATGATTGCTTTCACCAATTGGAGGTAACGAGGACACCTTACTTATGCATATAACCTCTGAACCAATAACCAGGTCCAACACTCTCACACCACGTGTCCCTTCAGTTATGTGCTGTTTCAAGTAATTATCTCGTAGAAGATCTATGAACTCCATTTCCTTTTTGCTACGTGATATTTCCTCCTTCCAATTGATATCACCGTAATTAAAATCCCCCATAATAATCACCAAGCCTTCACTCATTGCACTAATTTGCTGATGCATGAATTCAATATCTCTCCCTGTACTCCCTGGCCTATAGCAGCATCCAACTGTATATTTGGTTGCATTGGTCACTATTTCGCACCAGACTGCCTCAAATGAACTCTCATTCACATGTCTATCATCTTGATATACTACTTTCTTTGGCTGCAACACATCAGCTATCATCAACAGTATCCCTCCCCCTGTTCTATCTTCTCTATCCCCCCTGAAAATACTGTACCCATCACATTTAATTCCAGTGACCACATCTTCTGCTGACAGCCAAGTTTCACTAATGCCTACAACATTTGGTGAGATTGCACTGACTAATGCCAAAAATTCTTCTCTCTTATTTCCAATGCTTCTAGCATTGGTATACAAAAATTGCAGATTCCACTCTAGATCATGTACCAGCTTTAGAACTGATATATAAGTCACTAACTTCCGTAGTCCCATGCCGATTTTTATCCCCTCTCCTCTGCAATTTATTCTGCATATAAGGATCAATAAATATACAATCAGTGCTAAAGTTTCTCTCTCTTACACTCAACCTTTTCAATATTAGTTTCCCTGCCCAATAACTTCAAATTGTTCAAAAAACAATAACTTCTTCAATCGCTTATGTCCTTCCATGTTAAGATGCAGTCCATCTCTAGCATACAACTGCCTTTTTCCTTCAAACACACTCCAAACATCAACAAATTCCAGACCTCTTTTTTTGCACATTCTTGCAATCATATCATTCATTATCATTGCTCGTCTACTTAACTCATAATTGTCAAAATGAGGCAGCACACACACACACTATCCTCCCATTGACACTTTTCCTCTTCACAATATCTAATAATGTTCTTAAATCTTTTCCTACCCGATTTATACTACCTCTCAGGTCATTCGTACCCACCATAACTATTCTTGTCTGCTTCATGCCCTCTCTTTATTGCTAAAGCCACTCTTTCTATTGTCCCATGAGCCAAGCACTCCTCATGCATACTACTCTCCATACCCTTAATCATAGAATCATCATATATCTTACCACTCTTAACTTCATTCAAGTCCACACTCATGGACTCATTCGCTATGCTATTCAGCATGACTCTCCCAGCTTCATTACTCAACGCTCTATTACTTACCCCCCCCCCCACTCTCACTACATCTCGTTTCTTCTAGGCCACTTGTGGTTTTATTTTGTTGACTCCCAATCACTCCCATACTATTTATTACTGCATCATTCACCAAAGACTCAACCATATGTAATCCTGTTCTAGTTACTTCAGCTAAAGTAATCTCTATAGTCCTAATTTCTCTGTTTAACACATTAAACTCAGCTTTAACTTCCAGTATCTCCTTACCGAGCACTTCCACTTCCTCATGAAGAAGATGAAGGTCATTTTTCATTTTCATAAACTCCCGCCGAAGGTCTTCCTCTACGGTCACAATGTCAGCTTCCATTCCTAAACGTTCCAGCCTATCCCGACACTTCTCACATACGTCAACATTTTCGTTCTTCTCATTTAGCCAGACCGACCACAGATCTTTCACTTTCTTCGGCACATACATGTAGCAGTTTCCGCAAAGCATCCATTGTGAAAAATCTAACGCTGAGCCAGCCTTTCATGTAGAAGTCCTGTGCGCCGCTGATGTACATTTCTTGTTGGACGCCATCTTGACACGTTGAAATAGTGAAACAAGCAGCAGTGAAAACACAATATATACAACACAGTTCCAAACAATAACACCACTGAAGGACACTTGTATCTAACCAATGCACAACTGCAGCACAATTTGTGACAAAAAGCCACACTATATTTAACTTTAAAAACACGTTTTCTAGACTAGCTAAACATGACCCCCACATTTACCAAGGACGTTAGCGCCACCTGTTATCTCTCAAGCAGCTATCATTTGTTTCAGTCTTCTTTATTCTTCTACACATATCTACAAGACTCTTCATTTCACTCTGCATGTGCCACATCTCTTGACTCATGTTTATCTGGATTTGCATAATTTACAGTAATAATAATAATTTTTTTTTTCACTTTCACAGACACCTTATTATTTACATTATATACATATTTACATATCTGTATACAAGAGCATAAAGCTTAAGTTATATGCATTTATGTTGTATTCTTGTGTATATGATGAGCTTCAGCCAAGGAGTATAGAATTTGAACTGCAGGATGGGGAAAAAAGCACATTTGAGGCTGTTTGGTGTGAGATACAATCTAGCAGAACAAAATATACAATTGGGTGCTGCTATAGACCGGGTGATGGAGTGGATGGTGGGAATAGTATGCATAAGCAAATAGAAGAAATGAATGGAAGGAGGGTAATTATTATGGGTGATTTCAATTATGGTAACATTGACTGGAAAGAGGAGAGGGCACATGGGAGGAAGGAATTGGATTTTATGCAGTTATTAAGGGACAACTATCTACGGCAACATGTATTGGAAAATACCAGGGGGCAGAGAGTGCTGGACCTAGTAATTGCAACTGAGAATGTAGCTGTAACGAACATGACCATGTTGCCACCAATTGGTGAGAGTGACCATAAGGTCATGACTTGGGAGGTGGCTAAAGGAGTCGAATTTACAATTAAGACAGGGTATATGTGGAATTACCGGGCTGGTAAGTATGACAAGCTTAGGTGTGTGCTTGGCTCAATGCCATGGCATGTAAAACTGCAAGGGCTGGATGTTGATGGTGCATGGGAGGTGGTTAAGAACTGTTTGCAGGAGGCAATGGTTGACTGTATACCAAGAGTCCGAATAATAAATCAGGTAGGGGTTAAATGGATGAATAACACTATTAAGCTTGAGCTGCAAAAAAAGAAACAATTGTGGAGGGAATTTAAGGAGAAGGGTGACCATCAGGTGCATGAACAGTATAAAGCTCAGGCCAGGATGGTAACAAGGGTGGTAAGAAAAGCAAAAGCAGATTACGAAAGGAAATTGGCCATGCAGGCTAAAGAGAATCCCAAACAGTTTTTTCAATATGTTGCAAGTAAAAGGAAAAATGCTCATGGTAGAATGATCTTAAAAAATGCTGAGGGTAGGGAGGTAACTGAATCAGTCGATGTTGTGGAATTACTGAGCGAGCACTTTGCAAGAGTATATCATCCAGGTGGTGGCTTTGCAGAAATGGAGGAACCAACAGCTTATACTGGAATTGTGATGAACGAGGTAGAGGTAACTAGTCTATTACAGAACCTCAATGTCAATACATCTGTGGGATTGGATGGTATACCAGCTCGTGTCGTACGTGAAGCGGCCAAAGAATTGTCAGTGCCCTTGACCATTATGTTTAATTTGAGCCTCAGGACTGGGTCAGTCCCAAGGGGGTGGAAAGAGGGGAAAATAGTTCCACTGCACAAAGGTGGTTCCAAGGCTGCTGTTGAAAATTACCGGCCAATCAGCATAACAGGAATCATTATCAAGGTCTTAGAGAAAATAGTCAAGAGGAAAATACAAGATTGGATAGAAGAAAATGGGATACTGTATCGGGGACAGCATGGTTTTGTGAAGGGTAGGTCATGCCTCAGTAACTTGCTCACGTATTATAACACAGTGACGGCTGAACTGGATAAGGGTAATGGGTTTACAGTGATTCTGCTGGACCTTGCTAAGGCCTTTGACAGGATACCACATGGAATTCTAATCAGTAAATTGCAGCATATGGGAATGGACATAGGGTTGGTGAGATGGATAGGAGGGTGGTTGACGGAGAGATATCAGAGAGTGGTTTACTCAGGAGTAGAGTCCACTAGACGGCCTGTGACTAGTGGTGTACCACAAGGATCTGTTCTTGGACCACTGCTGTTTAATTCGTTCATAAATGATATAGGAAAGGATCTGAGAGGAACAGTTCATTTGTTTGCGAATGATGCGAAGTTGGGTAGGGCAATAGTGAATGCAGATGACGTCAAAATTTTGCAGGATGATTTGGATAGATTGGAGGTCTGGGCTAGGGAGAATGGATGTCAATTTAATGTGGCAAAATGTAAGGTTATGCATTTTGGGGTGAAAAGATGGGAGGCAGTTTACTGCATTGGTGGAACCGTGCTCCAGGAAATTGATGAGGCACGAGATTTAGGAGTGTTGGTGGATAAGGAATTGAAATTTAGGGGACACATTGCAAAAGTGGCCAAATCAGCTCATCAAATCACTTGGTTGCTGAAGAATACGTTGACAAGCAGAGACAAGCAGGTTATTGTTCCTCTGTATCGAGCCTTGATAAGACCTCATCTCGACTACTGTGCTCAGATTTGGTCACCTAGGTTTCTTCTTGATGGGGAGGAGGTGGAGAGGATCCAGAGGCGAGTGACCAAGATGATAGCAGGTCTGTGGAATGAACCGTATGAGAACAGGTTGAGGATTTGTGGGTTGCAAAAATTGGTTGATAGGCGGAGGAGGGGAGATATGATTGAGACATTCAAATTACTGAAGGGTTTCTATAAAATTAATTCAGAAGATATTTTTGAGAACAGGGCTGGTTGTGGGAGGACTAGGGGACATCCATGGAAACTGGGCAAAAGTGTGGTTAGTAAAGGTGTTAGAGCTGGGTTCTTTACTTTTAGAGTAGTGAATGAGTGGAATGCGCTCCCTGAGTCTGTGGTGGATGCTGTGACAGTGAATGAGTTTAAGGCGAGGTATGATAGATACTGTATGAATGTCGAATAGTTGTGATGAAAATGATTTGGGGCCTCCCTCGATGAGTCTAATGACTCCCTGGAGTTGCCCGTAATAATAATAATAATAATAATAATATGAACAATGGAACTTAGGTAAAATTCTACTGTTTACAACTTCTGCAGCAAACATGCTTAGATATTGCTTATATATTATGTGATGATGATAATGATTTATGGTTTTAAAGGCACAAAGACAGCAAAGGTCATATTATGCCATACCAAAGGTTATAGCAGTACACAAGATAAGACAATCAGAAACATCCATGTCCAAAGCGGGACTCGAGTCCACGACCCATTGGTTGGTGAGCGGGTATGTTAACCACTCAGCCAACCAGGATGGCATATATTATGTATTTACAACACATATCTTACTGATTGGTAATTTACAGTTGCATCTGAATTAAATTACATTTTTACAGTATATATTCAATAACAATAAATATCTTTTTTTTTGTCATACACACACACACACACACATCAGTTACATATGTATATATATTTATTTATTTTGTTTTAAAGTGTTTATTTATTTATTTATTTTTAATAAGTAGTAGTATATAACTACTAATATATATAAAATAGTAGTATAATACTAATATAATAGTAGTAGTATCAAAGTAATATTTTAGCATAGCTGCATAGTGACAAAAGTGTTTTGCTGTTAGTATTTTATGTTCTGATACTGCACTGTGTATACAGCTGGTATATGCACTGTTTCTTTGTTCCCAAAAGATCAACTTTATCATTTTGTACTGTAATTATATTAATCTGTTAAGTTTGTACTGTGCACAAAATGCATACATTGTTATAGTCCATCATAGTAAATTTTCACATATAGCTTTGAAGTTGAAAGATTTTTTATTTGGCTATACTATAAATTAAAAATACCAAGAAATTATATTCTGGGTTTAATCCTTTATCCAAGTGTAAGCAAACAAATTTGCATGTGAAGTCACTTGGCAACTAGGCTACTTGTATATGGAGGCTAATGACTCCAATCCAAAGTATTTTAGTAATAAGGTACGACACTTTTGACTGCTTGTATATGGAAATATCACTTCTGCATTACTTCAACCTTGGTATCACTTCTGGGTCTGGCTCCCACTGATTTCGACCTCAATAAAGGTCGAAACCAGTCTGAGTAGTGGCCCTTCCCATAATGCATAGCATTATACATGTCCATAAGGATATGTGCATTCCATTATGGGATTCTAAGGCAACTGATGTGAAGTCATTAGCCTCTGTATACAAGTAGCCCAGTCTTGAAGTGAGTTCACGCACAAACTTCGTTTGCTTACACGTGGATAAAGGATTAAACCAAGAGTATAATTTCTTGGCACCTTAACACATAGTGCTTTCTATAATAGCGTTTTTACATGTGCAGAAACTGTCTTTTAACCTGTAGAGTTTGCTAGATATTGTCCAGAGTTTGTTTTTATAGATAACTTATGTGGCTATTCCAGTTCACATGTGCATCAAGGTAAATTCCAACATATCATGTTGTTTCAACCTGAGTGATGGTAGTGGTGTTACTCTTTTGTGTGTTTTGTATGTTGGAGAATGAATGTTGGTTAGTTTATATATCTATTACCATCTGGTTGACTCAGTGGATTTCTGAATATAATTAATTTTGTATTATCAGAGTTTAGGTGTATGGAGTTTTTGGTGAGTCAGTCAGTGAACAGATTTATGTCATGTTGCATGTTTATTTGGGCTATGCTTGTGTTATTATGGATGGATACTACAGATGTGTCATCTGCATATTGGAAGATCTTGCCTTTGAGAAGTAGCTGATTAATACTGTGCATACAGATGTTGAATAGAATTGGGGAGAGAATAACTAGAGGGCTCTTGAGAAGCATTACACTTTAGAAATTTTTAAATCTGCTTACCTTAAAGAAGATATCTTTAAACCTAATGTAAAATTATTCTCATTTTTTTATAAAAATAAATTATCCTAGGATATTTTAATAAGTAATATAAATAATAAAACTGACAATTTTAAATGATGTAATAATTAATAAATGAAGTATGGTTCTACATAATTCTGTTAATAATATTTTACTAATAGTTATTATTAATGATACTGGTAATTGTACCACATGTAGCAGTACAATGCATGAAAGAATTTGAAGGAAAAGGAGTCAGTAGTGCATGGAAGATAGAAAAAATTAATGAAAGCAATGGCAGATTGTATACCTTGAGTAAAGAAGATAAAGCAATTTGGAGTCAAATGGATGACAAGAGGAAATGCAGATGAAAAAGCTTATGGAAGACGTATAAAGAGAGAGGTGGAGAACAGTTAAATGAGGAATATAAGTCTCATGCTAGCAAAGTTACTAATATTGTAAGGAGAGAAAAATTAGAATATGAATAGAGACTAGCACTGCAATTCAAGAAGAATCCCAAGGCATTTTTTTGCTGTGTGGCGAGAAGGAGAAAAAATTACATTGGCTGGATTACTTTGTTGGATAATAATGGAATTCAGGTGACCCAAACAGGTGACAAAATAATCCTGGTACAGAAGGCTTTATTCCTAGAAAGATAAAGATAATGGGACAAGTTTTTGAAAAGTGGAAGGAGAGTAAGATAGTGTCATTGCATAAGGGTAGTGGTGGAATCAAGATAGATATGAAAGTATAGGGCTGTTTGCATTTCTTCTGTAGTTGTTCAGCTTTTGGACTCAAATTGTACTCAAATTGGTACTCATATACAGAGTTGGGCAAATGAGGACAATATTATTTATCCAAGCTAGCATGGATTTGTTAAAGGCTGCTCTTGTTTTAGTAGTCTGGTTACCTTTACAATAGAGTAACAAGAGTTACATTGCAGACACTGTCTTTTTTTTTTTTTTCCTCCAAAAATATTTGACAGATATCTGCATGAGAAGTTGGTTTTTAAGTTGCAACATATGGGTTTGGATATCAGTTTAGTGGATTATGACTGGCTTTATGATAGATATCAGAGAGTTGTATATGTGGGAGCAGTATGAGGGAGTAGAAAGATTACAAGTGGAATTCCACAGGGCTCATTAGAACCATCGAAGCCTTCGTAGCTCATTCAGTATAGATGAAGCCATTTGGTCAGAAAGACCTGGGTTCGATTCCCGTCAGCGACGTGAGGAACCTTTATCTGGTCTCTTTCGACTGAAGGTGAGTTAGCTGGTCTCATATGGAGGTAGGGTTTTTTTTTTCCACCTGGAAACTCGGGTTTTTCGTCCCCCCCCAGAACAGGCAAACCGGCCTCCTCAAACACATGGATTACAGTTATGAATACATCCCAGCCATATGCCGGTCCTGAGCCCAGATAAAATTGGAGGGGGGGGAGCAATGGTGAACTACCCTGTAAAAATCTCACCAGGAATACTTTGTAGGCAATGCCTACGAAGTCACTTACAGTCAGAAGCCACTGAAAGGGAAAATAAGTCGGTCATTGGGTCCATTAGCATTCAGTCTTATTGTTAATGATATTGTCTTAGGACTGTATTGGGATATTCAGTTGTTTGCAGATTATGTGAAATTTGGGTGGCTTATTAGTAACAGTGCTGATGTGTTGGCTTTTTCAAGAGGATTTGAATAAACTGAAAAGGTGGGCAAACAAATGAGGATGTCAGTTCAATAGAACTAAATGTGAGGTTTTGAAATTTGGGATTCACAGATGGAATGCTTCATACTCACTTGGTGGAATTATACTGGAAGAAGTGGAGAAAACAAGCGATCCTGGGGGTTATTGCAAATAGAATTTGAAGTTTAGAGGGCACGTTGCAAAGGTTGTGAAGACATCTCAGAGAATTGCTGCAATAAGAGGATATTGACCATGAGAGATAAAAGGGTGGTGGTCCCATTGTATAAAGCTTTGATCACATCTTGATTGCTCAGATCAAGTCACCTGGATTTGAAGGGGATGAAATAACTTTCGAGAGGGATACCAAAAATCGTATCATGATTGTACAATATTGACTGATTGAGGATATGCAAATGCAGAGTTTAGTGGATAGAAGAGAAATGGGTATATGATGGAGATATTTAAGCTGATGAAGGGTTGCTGTCATGTTAACACTGAACAGATGCTTTGTATGGTAGAAAGAGAATAAGGAACAAGAACCAGGTGCCACCCCTAGAAGATACAAAAGGAAGTAGTGAGTAAAAGGGTAAAAAGTCAGTTGTTTGAATGGAGAGTGGTAGGAGCATGAAATGCATGGCCTGAGAGGGTGATGAAAGTGCAAATGGTAGATGAGTGTAAGGAGTGGTATGATAGACTTTCTATTTTTTAGAGTTAACCTCATGTGATAAGTTTTTCCACATCTGTTGTGTATTCTTATTTATTTTTTTTTCCAGTCAGAAGAGATCACTCGACACAAAAATATAAATTTGTTTTGCTGGAATGTTGTGCTAATAATGACTTGTGCATATCTTCAGCAGTTATTATTAGTCCTGTCCATTTTTCCATATTTTATAAAACTGTTTTATTTGCCTGAGACTTATTTCCTAATCTTGTGTTTAGGACATCCACAAGTACCACCTTTTCCTTTTTATTTATATCAGTTATCCTCTATAATGACTCAGAAATTCCTGTACATCTTCCCTGCTGTTACCTCTGTGGAACTATAGATATAACAAGTCTCGTTGCCCACCCTACTTAAAATTGATTGTCATTCAGTATGTTGATCTTCATTTTAAATATAATCTATTTTTAATATCAAATTCAAAGAGAGATATATGCATTTACTTAATTTGTATTTCAAATACAGATTCACATAAAGCTATACAACTTCTCTCACTGAATTTTTATTTTAAAAAAAAATATAGTTAATTTCAAATATAAATTCATTTTTAAATTTGATTTTGCCCTATAAACCTTAAACTTATCATTTGCCCACTCCCATTTGCTTGTTAATCTTGAACCTGACAAAGAATTTTAAATCACAACAATAACAATAACAAAAAAACATCTGAAATCCATTTTATTCTCTTTTTTTATTTCTCATGTATGATATTCAGATTTTTTTAATACTGTTTGAGTGATAAAGTGGATACTAATATTAGTATTCATTTTAATATCTTGACCCAGGGAATTCCAGGAGAAGTCTTAAATGCCCCTTTTCCCATACTTGAGCTGTATATTTGTTAATGTGTGGAATGAGTTTGAAGGACAAAATGAACTGTATAAGAGTGATGGACTCCATTTGTGAATGCCTTTGGTGCGAGTCATTTGGAGAGACTGCTGCTGGAGGGTAGAGAAATGAATGAAGAGAATGAATCTGATCAAGCTGAAAGAGCCAGAGAGTAAGGAAGGAGAGATTGTAGTGGTGGTTATAAATGAAGAAGTGGGTAGCATGAGCATTGAGAATGAGAGAACAAGTGCAAGACTGATTCTTTGAGAGGATGTGCAAAAAAAAGGGAAGGGGATGACTTGGGATCAAGGGAAAACAGTTGCCTTTGAAGAAGGTTTTAAGATGAATAAGGAGAAAAAGAAATAGCTTGAGTTAAGTATCGAGAAGTCACATATAATAAGTAGTGTCAGTAAAACTTGTTATACAACCAGGAATGAGCTGTTATGTTTGTATACTAGAAGTGCATGTTAGAAGTGTAAGAAACAAGGCAAATGAAAATGTTGCACTGATTGAGTCTGTTCACTCAAAAATTGTTGGAATGAGTGAGTGAGACACGATTGGATGAGGATGACATCCTGACAGGAATAGACATGGAATACTATGTTTTTCATGAAGATAGAAAGGGTAAAAAGGGAGGGGAGTTGCTATTGATGATAGAGAAAAAGTTTTGTCCATACAAGGCAGAGATGCAAGAAGATAATAGTGGCATTGAGGCTGTATGGTGTGAAACAGAGGTGAATAGAATGAAATACTTAGTTGGATGTTGTTATAGACCTAGTAATGTGGATGATAATGCCCATGAGATGTATAATCAAATTAGCCAAGAAAATAAGAAATGGGTGATCATTATGAGCGATCTTAATTATGGCAATATAGACTGGGATGATGAGATAGCAACTGAAAGTAAAGAAAATGAGTTTCTTGAGTTTTTGAGGGACAACTGCCTCAGACAGTATGTAACAGAGGGCACACGAGGATTTGAGGGTCTTGGATTTGATCATCTCATCAGAGGATGTTATTACAAATGAGGAGTCAGATCACCCTCCAGTAGATGAGAGTAACTATGAAGTGATTACCTGGGTGGTTGCCAACAGTGTGAGGAGCTCTGTGAGGAAAGGGTATACTGTATGTGGAGCTACAAGGCTGGTGATTATGAGAAACTCAGGAGACAGGTTGCAGGTGTAGCATGGAATGTCGAGTTGGCTGGAAAGGAGATAAGTGCTGCTTGGGTGATATTCTAGAACTATCTAGTAGAAGCAATGTCTAAATGTATTCCAAAGGTCAGAAGATTAAATAAGGTAGGTGTCAAATGGATGAATGAAGAGATTAAATATGTGATATTGAGTAAAAAAGGCATTATGGGAGGCAACATAAGATGAGTAGTAATAATTAATTCCATTAGAATTATGGAGAACAGGCAAGGAGGATGACTTGGTTGGACAAAAATGAAGTATGAGCAGCAGTTAGTTGATGAAGCCAAAAAAAAAAAAAAAAAAAAAAAAAAAAAAAAAAAATGGTATGAAACAACTCTGCAGATGATATAGCTGAGATAGTTAATGAGCAATCTTAAGGTCTTTCATTCTTTCTTTTGAATGTGACGTCCAGTGGCATATTTAGTTATAGGCTCGGGCCTAGAGTGGCAAATTTTGATGGGCAGCAGAAATTTCCAGGCTCTCATTTTTGTAATTATAACATGTTCCTTATATGTAGAGAAATATTCCTTATAGTAGAGAAATATTTTTCTTTTCCTCATTGTAAGTTTACTCCGCAAGCATATTGGCATGTAATCAGATTCTGCATAACTATACAGACCGAGACACATACACGGAAAGCTACTGTATTGTTGTCGGTAACTTGACACAAAGGCAATAGGGATCGGGGTTGATTATGCTAATTAATTTTGTGTTGGTATTATTCTTACTAACTGTAACAACTTTTCCTTCTTTATTATTTCAAATTCAAATTAAGATTGTTAATTGTTGCCCTTCCTTCAACTCTTTAGTTCAGTATCCTGATATCTTTATGGCAGTTAAGACGTGCTAAGTCTAAAATTATTTTTAGAGTTTTCAGTGTCCTTGTCATATGTTGTCATCAGAGTGGAGGTAATACTATTTTATTGTTTTGCTTTTAAAAAGTTATAAATTACGTAAATCATTCCGATACTTCCTGCATGTTTTAAATTACTATTTAAATTTTAAAACATAAATGACGATAGAGTAGTTGCAGTTGTAAAAACATTGACCAGTAGAGGACTTGCTTTGGGGGGAAAGGATGACATTTTCGGTTCTCTGCACAATGGAAATGTAATGATGTGTCTAGAGTTAATTAATTAATTTGATCCCTTTCTTGCTGAGCACATCCAAAAGCGAGAAAAAAGGAGAAGGTATCGTTTCCTATCTTTCCTTTGCCACGTATGAGGAATTTATTAAAATAAGGGTGAGAAAGTAATCATATTTATTGTGGAATAATTTAAAATAGCTAAGTACTATTCCATAAGTGTTGACTCAACACCAGAGGTCTCTCATGTTGATCAGCTGTCCTTCATTGTACGATATGTGAAAGAGCTTGGAACTCCTGTGGAGTGTTTCTTGTGTTTCATTCCTATCTAAGTCACAAATCTGAAGAGTTACAAGAGGCAGTTTTGACTTCACTAAACGAGCTTGGAATTGATGTAGCAAATTGCAGAGGGCAGGCATATGATAATGCTAGTAACATGTCAGGCAAGTACATAGGACTGCAAGCAAGAATTCTTGAAATAAATCAATTGGCAGAATTCACACCGTGTGCTGGACATTCTCTATCTCTAATTGGTACTTGCGCTGCCGAATCTTGTCGGTACTTTTTCGCATTTTTTGATGACCTTCAGAAACTGTATTTTTCACATCTTCAACACATCAGTGGAGTGTTCTAAGAAAGCACCTGGAAACTTCTACAAAAATAATCATCCTTTGTCTACTCATTGTCATCTCATGATGATACCTGTTGGAGTCTTCCTGAGGGATGGAAGGAAATAATTTCCACTTTGTCCGAAATTGAAAATGACACCACCCAGAAGAAAGTTATGCAATGTGAAGCAAGTGGGAATATCACCCCTTTGGGGTGATATTCTCACAAGAATGAATGCCACAAGCAAGAAATTACAAAATGTAAACATTGATATAGGAACTGTGTGTGAACTGTACGGGTCCCTCGAAGAATTTTTCAAAGAACTAGAGTTACTCTATGAATCCTATTAAGAATAGGGCAAGAAACTTAGTGGAGTTGACTTGTATGAGGAAGAGAAAAAGGGAAGAAAAAGCCCACGAGGTTTTTGACGATAGCACAGATGAAAGTAGCGAAAATGAACACGAGTACAATCCATCAGTCAGTTTCAAAACTGATACTTATGACACAATTTTGCACAGTCTCTCATTCGAAATGAATCGAAGAAAAGTGTCGTATGAAACCTGTCCAAGGGGTTCCGGTTTCTCACAACAATGCATGTGATATGTGAAAAGGACGTCATAAAAGAGGCGAAAAAACTTGAAGAAAACGTTTCGACAGATATTGAACCTGAATTTGTAAATGAATGTCTGCACTTCAGAGCGCACCTGAAATCAAGTAGCCTAGAAATAAATACTTTCCTACAACTTTCACAGAAAATTCGACAGGAAGCCGTACAGTGTATATATCCCAATCTGGACACTGCTGTTACGATTTTTCTGTGTAAGGTGGCCACAAATTGCTCAGCTGAACGATCCTTTTCTGCCATCAAAAGGTTGGACTACCATAGAACAACTATGACAGAAGAAAGGCTCAGCAACTTGGTAGTTCTACAAATTGAGAGTGATATTACAAGAGCACTGGACTGCGAGGACATGATAAATACCTTCGCCATGCGAGAAGCAAGAAGTAGCATATTCCAAGACATTTTGGGTCAGTCATAATATATATATATATATATTGTGATTGTTCATTTTTACTCAGTAGAAAATATTATTAATTAGTTTAAATGACTGATTCCGAGAGATAAAGAGGCGACATGGTTTATTTAAAAAGATACTACTAGTTTACTAGTTTCGTTGAATGGATCACTTCTTCAGGTATCACAATCAAAGAAATATACAAAAAATAACAGACTTAAAAATTGCATTAACAGTGCTAGTACAAAAGAAGTAGTACATTTTGAAAACAGTAATGCGAGCTTGAGCATTACTGTTTTCAAAGTAATGCTCAAGCTCAATGTTTTACACGTCCACAAATCCAAATAAGATTTGTGGACGTGTGGAGTGAGTTCGATGGGCGAAGGGATCTATATAAGATGGATGGTTTGCATTTGAATGGATTCAGTGTAAGGAGTCTTGGAAAAGTGTTGTTAAATGAAGTGGATGTGCAGAATCGGGAAAGTAGATTTATTAAGGGGGGGTGGGTAGTAGATATGCAGACCTTAGGGAGGCAGTTGAGTGTATGAATGAGTATAATATGCCTGAGCAAATAAGGGACAACAAATCAGAATGGGATAGTTATTATAAGGCATCAAGGTAGGGATGGGGCTAATGGAGGTCTTAAATTCATTTACATTAATGCTTAGGAACAAGAAGGAAGAATTTTTGGCCATGGTTGGCACTTCCAGACTACAGGTTATTGGCATTAGTGAAACATGGCTGACTGTAGATGATATAGCTAGTGGGATTGAATGTGATGGGTATAGTGTGTTCAGGAATGACAGGGAGAATAAAATGGGGGGAGAAGTATTGTTGATGATAGCGACGAGCTGCAGTCAAGGAGAATAGAAGTTGAATTGCAGGATAGAGAAAAGAGCACATTTGAGGCCATTTGGTGTGAGATTGTGGCTAGCAGAACAAAATATACAATTGGGTGCTGCTATAGACCAGGTGATGGAAAAGATGGTGGAGATAGTATGCACAAGCAAATAGAAGAAATCAGTGGAAGGAGGGTAATTATTATGGGAGATTTCAACTATGGTAGCATTGATTGGAGTGAGGAGAGGACACACGGGAAGAAGGAATTGGATTTTATGTGGTTATTAAGGGATAACTATCTGCGATAGCATGTAATGGAAAATACTAGGGGTCAGAGAGTGCTTGACCTAGTAATTGCATCTGAGGATTTGGCTGTAACTCATATGACCACATTGCCACCAATTGCTGAGAGTGATCATAGGGTCTTGACTTGGGAGGTGGCTAAAGGTGTGGAATTTACAATTAAGACAGGGTACATGTGGAATTATTAGGCTGGTAAGTATGACAAGCTTAGGAGTTTGATTGGTTCAGTGCCATGGCATGTACAACTGCAAGGGCTAGAAGTTGATAGTGCATGGGAGGTGATTAAGAAGTGTTTGCATGAAGCAATGGCTGATTATATACCTAGATCTGAATAATAAATCAAGTAGGGGTTAAATGGATGAATAACACCATTAAGCTTGAGCTGCAAAAAAGAAACAACTATGGAGGGAATTTAAGGAGAAAGGTGACCTGCAGGCACATGAACAGTATAAAGTGCAGGCCAGAGGGGTAACGAGTGTGGTAAGAAAAGCAAAAAAAGGATTATGAAAGAAAATTGGCCATGCAGGCTAAAGAGAATCCTAAAGTTTTTTCGATATGTTGCAAGTAAAAGAAAAAATGTATATGGCAGAATAATTTTAAAGAATGCCGATGGTAGGGAGGTAACTGAATCAGTTGATATAGTTGAGATACTAAGCGAGCACTTTGCAAGAATATATCATCCAGGTTGTGACATTGCAGAAATGAATGAACCAATAGATTATATGGGAATTGTGGTGAATGAAGTGGAGGTGAATAGTCTATTGCAAAATCTCAATGTCAATACATCTGTGGGATTGGATGGTATACCAGCTCGCATCATACGTGAAGCGGCTAAAGAATTGTCAGTACCCTTGACCATTTTGTTTAATTTGAGCTTCGGGTCTGGGTTAGTCCCGAGGGGGTGGAAAGAGGGGAAAATAGTTCCACTGCATAAAGGAGGTTCCAAGACTGCTGTTGTAAATTACTGACCGATTAGCATATCAGGAATCGTTGTCAAGGTCTTGGAGAAATTAGTCAAGAAAAGAATACAGGATTGGATAGATGAAACTGGGATATTGTATGGGGGACAACATGGTTTTGTGAAGGGTAGATCATGCCTGAGTAACTTGCTCACGTTTTATAACACAGTGACGACTGAACTGGATAAGGTAATGGGTTTACAGTGATTCTAATGGACCTTGCCAAGGCCTTTGACAGGATACCACATGGAACTCTAATCAGTAAACTGGAGCAGATGGGGATGGATATAGAGTTGGTGAGATGGATAGGAGGGTGGTTGATGGAGAGATACCAGAGAGTGGTTTATTCAGGAGTTAAGTCCAAAAGACGGCTTGTGACTAGTGGTGTGCTGCGGAGTTCTGTTCTTGCACCACTACTTTTCAATTTGTTCATCAATGATATAGGAAAGGATCTGAGAGGAAGTGTTCACTTGTTTGCTGATGATGCAAAGTTGGGTAGAGCAATTGTGAGTGCACAGGATGTCAAAATTTTGCAGAATGATTTGGATAGTTTGGAGGACTGGGCTAGGGAAAATGGATGTCAATTTAATGTGACAAAGTGTAAGGTTATGCATTTTGGGAGGAAAAGATTAGCAGTAGTATATCACATTGGTGGAACTGTACTTTAGGAGATTGATGAGGCTAGGGATTTGGGAGTGTTGGTGGATAGGGAATTGAAGTTTAGGGGGCACATTGCAAAAGTGGTTAAATCAGCTCATCAAATCACTTGGATGCTGAAGAATACTTTGATGAGCAGAGACAAGCAAGTTATTGTTCCTCTGTATCGAGCCTTGATAAGACCCCATCTCGACTACTGTGCCCAGATTTGGTCACCTAGATTTCTTCTTGATGGGGAGGAGGTTGAGAGGATCCAGAGGGGAGTGACCAAGCTGTTAGCAGGTCTATGGAATTAACCTTATGAGAACAGGTTGAAGATTTGTGGGTTGCAAAAATTGGTCAATAGGCGGAAAAGGAGTGATATGATTGAGACATTCAAATTACTGAAGGGTTTCTATAAGATTAATCCGGAAGATATTTTTGAGAATAGGACTGGTGGTGGGAGGACTTAGGGTCCATACATGGAAGCTGGGCAAGAATGTGGTTAGCATTGGTGTGAGAGCTAAGTTTTTTACTTGGAGAGTGGTGAATGAGTGGAATAAGCTTCCAGAGTCTGTTGTGGGTGTTATGACCGTGAATGAGTTCAAGGCGAGGTATGATAGATACTGTGTGAATGTCGAATAGTTGGTCTTGACATGATGTTGGGGCCTCCCTCTATGAGTCTGCCGACTCCTTGGAGTTGCCCAGAATAATAATAATAATAATAATAATAAAAGTTGACTACGTGCTGTTACGAGTGTGCCAGTATTGAACAGAGGGGATGTGTGCATCAGAGAGATTTAAACTTAGGCTCTTATTGATATGGGAATGTGTGTGTGTGTGTGTGTGTGTGTGTGTGTGTGTGTGTGTGTGTGTGTGTGTGTGTGTGTGTGTGTGTGTGTGTGTGTATATATGTAGAAAGTATTTTACCTTGGGTATAATAAATGTTACAAGATACCAAGCTATTTTAAACCTGGTTTTACTCCATTTCCCAAGTAAGCAAACAGACAAACAAGTCAAGTTTGCGCCTGCAAGTATTGCAAGTCTAGCTGATCCTGCACGTAGTGCAAGACCAAGGCAACTCATGGTAAAAGTAGAATAAGCTCTGATCACTAATCTCAATATTTACCCAGACCCGTTTAGACCTTTATCGAGGTCTCATCAGTGGGAGCCAGGCTTAGAAATACCAAGGTTAAGTAATACAGAGCTTATAAGTATTTTACCAAAAGGTGCTTTGACCTTATTAAATAAAAATCTCAGGATGAGAGATAGATGTAGAAAGTTTTTTACCTTGGGTATAATATATGTTTAAGATACCAAGCTATTTTAAACTTGGTTTTACTCCATTTCCCAAGTAAGCAAACAGACAAATAAGTCAAGTTTGCACCTGCACGTAGTGGGAGTCTAACTGACCCACAGGGTAGTGCAAGTCTAGGCAACTCGTGGTAAAAATGGAATAAGCTCTGATCACTATTCTTTATATTTACCCTTAATGCAAAGCAAATCTCCTTGAGTAGATGTATGATGCTATGCATTAAAGGTAAGGGGGTCCACTATCCAGACCGGTTTTGACCTTTATTGAGGTCTGATCAGTGGGAGCCAGGCTTAGAAATACCAAGGTTAAGTAATACAGAGCTTATAAGTATTTTACTAAAACAAGTTACCAAAAGGTGCTTTGACCTTATGAAATAAAAATCTAAAGATGAGAGATAGATGTAGAAAGTTTTTTACCTTGGGTATAATATATGTTAAAGATACCAAGCTATTTTTACCACAAGTTGCCTAGACTTGCACTACCTTGTGGGTCAGTTAGACTCGCACTACATGCAGGCCAAACTTGACTTATTTGTCTGTTTACTTACTTGAGAAATGGAGTAAAACCAGGTTTAAAATAGCTTGGTTATACCCAACGTAAAAAACTTTCTACATCTATCTCTCATCCTCAGATTTTTATTTAATAAGATCAAAGCACCCTTTGGTAACTTGTTTTGGTAAAATACTTATAGGCTCTATATTACTTAACCTTGGTATTTCCAAGCCTGGCTCCCACTGATGAGACCTCAATAAAGGTCTAAACGGGTCTGGGTAGTGGCCCCTTGCCTTTAATGCATAGCATCATACATCTCCTCAAGGAGATGGGCTTTGCATTAAGGGTAAATATTAAGAATAGTGATCAGAGCTTATTCCATTTTTACCACGAGTTGCCTAGACTTGCACTACCTTGTGGGCCAGTTAGACTTACACTATGTGCAGGCGCAAACTTGACTTATTTGTCTGTTTGCTTACTTGGAAATGGAGTAAAACCAGGTTTAAAATAGCTTGGTATCTTTAACATATATTATACCCAAGGTAAAAAACTTTCTACATATATATATATATATATATATATTATGAATTTATGATATAAATAGGTTATGCATGTAAAACAACATGTTCATTAAATATGAGGGTCAGCACTTTCTGCGGGCGTTAGGCAGGAAATACCTAAATATGCCACTGGTGACGTCATGGAGAGTTTGAGAGCAGTTGATGATGAGGAAGAAAGACTGACCGTAAGTGAGCAAGAGGTAGGCATATAGACCCATCTGTGTGTCATTTGTTGTGGTTAAAGTGTAGGAGAGGCTGGTGTGAACCAGGATCTAGAATTGGTTTGACAACAGGGAGGTTATCTACTTACTTATTACAGTAAGGTGGTGTCTTCATTGGATAAAGGAGATTGATACACAGTAGTATACTTAGAGGAAAGTCACTAGTGGTGTGAATCAAGGGGTCTGTTTTAGGGCCATTGCTGTTTAACCTGTATGTTAATGATACTGGTGAAGATTTGGATGGGGATATTCAGTTGTTTGCAGATGATGCAAAGTTGGGACGAATTATTAAGAGTAGAGAAGTTACTGTGGCTTTACAAGAAGACTTGAATAGATTAAGTGAATGGGCACAAGAATGGGGATAACAATTTAATGTTGCAAAGTGTAAGGTTTTAAAATTTGAGAAACAAAGATGGGATGCAGAATTTACGCTTGGTGGGAATATATTGTTGGAGGTGGAGGAAATAAGAGATATTGTGGTTACGGTGGATAAGGATCTTAAATTCAGAGGACACATTGCCAAAATTGTGAAGACAACACAACGAATTGTGGGAATGATAAAGCCTTGATTAGACCACATATGGACTACTCTGCACAGATTGGATTACTTGGTTTTCAAAAGGATGAATAGATGTTGGAAAGGGTTAAGAGGCAATTGAGTAAGATAATTTTTGATCTCTGGAATGTTGGATATCAGGAAAGGTTGAGAAGATGCAATTTACAGAGTCTTGTGGATAGAGGAAGAGGGATGATATGATAGTGACACACAAGTTGGTATGTCACTATGTTGGTGTTGTTATAGGATCAGAATTGAAAAGTTTTTCATATAATGGTCGGAGATTGCAGGAGAACTAGAACTCATCACTGGAAGCTTATAAGGGAGTGAGAAACAGGTGTTTTGCATGCATAGTTGTGAATGATTGGAATGCTTTGCCTGAGAAGATTGTGCCTGCAGAGAATTTGAATGTGGTGAAGGCAAGATATGATGAACTGTGTGTTTGACAAGGGTACCACTTAGATGAGTCTTTGACTTCATGGGGTCTTAGGATGGGAATAATATTAATTTTGATATTCCAGTTCTTTTTTATTTAAATATAATGTAATTATTCTTGTTTTAAATAAACACATTATTAATAGTTCTGTGATTGGACAGTTTCTAATTTCCAGATTACTTTTTACATATTTGTATAGATTCCATCAAACTATTTATTGCTGTGGTCTTGCAGATGACATTTCTTCTCTCCATGATGGTTGTAATTCAGAGGTATGGTGATATAGAATATTGTATAGTGATTATTTTTTTATCAGGTTAATAAATTGCTGATATTGTTATTGATTTCATTTTTTTAACCACACTCCAAATACAAAAGATATTTTAGTCAACATTATATTGTGGGTGGATGTCAAGGTAAAAGGGAAGAATATAGAGGAAATCTTTTTTTTTTTTTTTTATTTCTGTTGTGAGTTTAAAAATTCGGTCATTGCTGAGCAGTCACAGTGAAATAATGCAGAGAATTTTGATGCCAGTTCTGATGAATAGCAGAAATGTAAAATTTGTAGAAAATCCATGTAGAAGAAACGGAAATCCATTTTTAAAAAGTAGAGTGAATTAGTGAGATATGGAGCATTAGGCAAAAAACTTTCTTCTATATGCAGTTAAAAATTAATGCATCTCTAGGAATGTGAGAACATTAACTCCTGTTATTATTATTATTATTATTTTTTTACATAGTTTTGCCTGCTATGATAGTTTCACATGGTGGTGATATGTTTATCTGAAGTGAGTTAGAATGTAAATTATGCCAGTCAAAGTGTGTGTGCGTGCATGTGTGTGTGTGTGTGTGTGTGAGAGAGAGAGAGAGAGAGAGAGAGAGAGTGCCCATCGTGTTTGGAAGTTTGAGTGGTTGTTTAGGATCAAGCTAAAGGTCGTGCAACAATATTTAATAATATTAGAATTAGTACTAGTCTTATTTCCAGATTCAGGAATATTGGATTTATCATCATCATCATCATCATCAAATTCCTGCCATGTACCCTCAAGGGGTGTACAGGATATGACAGTACTACATGAAAAAATTACATCATTACTAACTTCCTATCTACAATTTTCCTCCAAATCAGTCTGTTACTTGTCAAGACTCCAACATTATTAGATCTTATATTTCTATCGTCTAAGCCACTTTGTACCGTATCAATCCACCTATATCTTGGTCTTCCTCTGGGTCGTTTTCCTGCCAACCTGGCAGAGAACACTTGTTTTGCTAATCTTTCCTCTCCCATTCTATTTAAGTGACCATACCATCTGAGATTAGCTCTGCTAACGCATTCCTGGATGCTGACAATGTCAAGTTCTTTCCTAATATCGTCATTTTTAATATGATATTGCCATTGATGCCATCTGTTCACGCCTCTAATCTTTCTCAGGACTTTCATATCTGCGGTCTCTAGTCTTTGGTCAAGTGTTTTACTTCTGACCCAGCTCTCAAATCCATAAGTTAAAATTGGTTTGAACACAGTCTTGTATACAGCTAATTTAGTGTTCCGACTAATTTCTTTCTTATTCCATATGAATTTATTCAACTGACTTCCGACCATACCAGCTTTGCTGATTCTGTTGTCTATTTCTATATTTAGTTTACCATCTTCAGTAAAAATTGTGCCTAAGTAGCTGAAATGTTTTACTTGTTCCACAGGTTCTCCATTCACAACACAGTTGACATTTTCAATGATTCTGCCTATTTTCATTGTCTTTGTCTTTTTATTGCTGACCTTCATACCATATCTATTACAACAGCTATTCAATTTAATCAGAGAATCTTGCAGACTTGTAGCGGATTTATTTAGAAGTATAACATCATCCGCATAAAGCAAAGAGCTGACATTAACATCTCCAATTTTGATATCATGTTTAATACCACTTTCCTTCATAATATGATCCATACAGGTAATGAATAACAGAGGGGATAATGTACATCCTTGTCTCACACCAGATTTAACATTAAACCATCTTCCTGTACTTCCTTCAATTCTAACTGCTGACTTACAACTCAAATAAAGACTAAGTATTGCTTGATATAATGCCCCATTGACACCATATAACTGCAGCGTATTGAATAGCTTCTCTCTTGGCACTTTGTCATATGCCTTTTCCAAATCGACAAAACTTAAATACAGATCTTTGTTATATTCCCATGCTTTCTCGACTATTTGTCGTAAAGTGAAGATCTGATCCTGACAGCCTCTATTTGGCCTGAATCCAGCTTGTTCTTCACCAAGCTTTTCTTCCACAATTCTTCTCAACCATTTCTCAAGTATACTTGCATAGATCTTGCCAGGAACACTCAGTAGGGAAATACCTCTGTAATTCTCACATTCAGTTTTATTTCCCTTTTTATATATGGGTACTATGAGAGCTCTACTCCAATCATCGGGAATTCGTCCCTCTGTCCAAGCTTTCTGAACTATGCAGTGCAGCCACTGTAAGACTCTTATACCACCATACTTCAGCATTTCTGGTCGAATATCATCTACTCCTGCTGCCTTTCCACATTTCAAGCCTTTGATGGCTTTTTCTACTTCAAGTATGGATATGTATTCCTGACTGCATGCCTGGTCAGTGTTTTTTATCACTGTGCTGTCATCACTGCTTGTTTCATTTAGCAGTTTTTCAAAGTAATTACTCCATACTTCAAGGATATCTTTTTCTCCTGTTTTCATTTCACCTTTATCATCTCTAATTCCTTTTACAGCACTCTTTCCTCCATTCCTAAGCTTCTTCAACAATCTCCAGAATATTTTGCCACCTTCTTGATATTTATTTTCTATATTCTTGCCAAAGTCCTCCCATGACTTTTGTTTAGCTAGTTTTACACACTGTTTAGCTTTCTTACATTTGTCTCTGTATTCTGTAAGAGTAAAAGCTGACTTATTTGCCAGGAACTTTTGATATGCTTTCTTCTTTTCCTTCACTGCCTCTTTAACTTCCTGTGTCCACCAGGGAGTTCTGATTTTTTTATCTTTGCACACAACCTCACCACATGCCTCTCTGGCAGAATCAATCAATGTTTCCTTCAGAGTTTGCCACTGAATCCCCAAGGTTTGATTCCTGTTCTCAAACTCTTTCATTTTCTTTTCAATAATATTTCTGTATTTTAGTCTACAGTTTACATCTGAGAGCTGCTCAACTTTTATTCGCTTTAAAACTTTCTTACATGTTATTCTTTTCAATATGAAATTCAATTTTATCCTGCTCAAGACTAAATAGTGATCACTTCCAATTTCAAATCCTCTGTACACTCTGGTGTCCTGCACCAGGGAGAAAACATCACTATCAACAATAACATAGTCAATGAGACTTTTCTTATTCCTAGCCTCTTCTCTCCATGTGAATTTGTGCACATTTTTATGTTGGAACATGGTGTTAGTAATAACCAGTCCATGTCCTGAGCAGAAATCCAACAGATATTTGCCATTATTATTAGCTTTGCTCTTTTCTCCAAATTTTCCCAAAATATTTTTGTGTGTCTCACAATCATTTCCTACTCTACTATTTAGATCCCCAACAAGGACCAACTTTTCCTTTTTCATTGTGTCAGTTGCTTTTTCTAAAGCCTTGAAAAATTCCTCCACTTCTACCTTAGTAGAACCTTCTGTGGGACCATAGGCACAAATAAGTCTCATTGTCCAGTTCCCCATTCTCATATTTGCCCACATTACTCTACTTGAGACTGACTGCCATTCAAGAAGATTAGCCTCGTATTTTGTGTTGAATACTATGGCTACTCCTTCTTTTCCTTGATTGTTATTGCCTGAATATAACATTTTGTATTTATTGCTCAGAAAGATCTCACCAGTTTTGGTCTTTTTTGTTTCAGTCACCCCTATTATGTCGATCTGGTACTTATCTAATTCCTCAGCTAGCTCCATTTCTTTGCCATTCAGGCTTCTTACGTTGATAGTACCGTTCTTTAACTCTGGTGATGTTGAGTTGGGGTTTGTTTTCAGATTTGTTCCAGTAGCTGACTTTTCGCTGTTCGCCCTGGTTCCCTGGCGAAAACAACGGGGGCCTTGTTTAACCGGGCGACGCCCCAGCCGGCATGAAATTTTGTCATGCTGTACCATCATTTTTTATTTTGGTTTAACCAATAAGAATACAATTTGGTCGGCTAAATCCCAAATTTCCAGCCCATCCTCGTTCGTTCAGTATCAAAGTAGATACCCAACAGGGTGCACCACGAGAAGGTGAGGATTGGACATTAGGTCAGAAGCCCTGGTAGGTTCTCCGCATTCCTTTAAAGGCTATGTGGAGGTCTCCTCTCAGTTATACAGCTTTGACCCTTAAGCACCCCATATTGGATTTATTGTTGACATTATTGAAAATTCAACAAAATTAATTCAATTAATTATTGAAATGTATTGCTTTATTGTCTAGGTTAATACAGGGCACATCTAGAAATTAAGGTCATGTTAAGAATTAAAAAAAAAAAAAAAGCTGTTAGAGAATTAAAAAAGTTTTATTATATGCTAAAATACATACATATATATTTTATTTTTCCACATAGTCACCACTGACTGCCAGGTATTGCGGCACCAACTTCTTCATACCCACATCAAAAAAATCTGGGTCATGCTGTTCTTCAGTTACTCATCTTCTTCATAGTGCCAAGATGGGAGCCACTGCTTCACATGCAGGAACAAGAAGTAGTCACGAGTTGCGAGGTCGGGGCTTTTGGGTGTGTGTTCAAAAAGTTCCCATCCAAACTTCTGAATTTGCTGGACAGTTCGATCTATAGTGTGAACTTGCCTGTTGTCATGCAAAAGCACAATCCTTGATGACAGCATTCCTTGTCTTTTGTTCTGAATTGCTTGTCTGAGTTTCTTCAGCATTTCACAATGCACATCAGCATGAATTATAGTTCCTTGCTGAAGAAAGTCGATGAGCAAAATCCATTTTTGGCCCCAGAAGACAGTGGCCATCTTTTTTTGACTGATGGTGTCTGTTTGAATTTTTTTTCCTTTTAGAGATGATGAATGGTGCCACTGCATTGATTGTTGTTTTGACTCAACATTTGTGTGTGAAATCCACATTTTTTTACAGTAATAATATGAGAAAAAATTCATCGCCTTCATTTTCATAACACTTCGAAATTTTTTGAGCTGATTCCACTCATTGCTGTTTATGCACATCAGTCAGCATTTTTGGGACCCATTTGGCACACAGTTTCTTAGACTGCAGCTTTTCTGTCACAATTTCATGAATGACTGAGCATGAAACTTTAACAATAATGAAACAATAATGCAATGAAAGCAAAATGGTCAACAACTAGTTGATGAGTCACTGTATGCTACCATGCATGTGCAACTGCTCTCCCATTTCTTATAATTATATATAATTATAAGAAATAACATATATATAATTATAAATTATAACATATATATAATTCAATGGAACAACAGATGAACTTATCAACTTCAAAGATTATCTCAACAATTTGCACAACACCATAAAATTCACTTTAGAACAAAAAGAAAATAAAAAACTTCCTTTTCTGGATATTCTTTTAGAAGTTAATGAAGAAAATAAACTCTCCTTCTCAGTATATAGGAAGCCGACAAACACTGGAAGATTTCTAAATGCAACCTCACACCACCATCCTTCACAAAAAATAAGCTTAATTAAAACTCTTCGAGATAGAGCATACAATATCTCCAGTACACAAGAAAGATGTAATGAAGAACTAAAATACTAAACACAAATCCTCCAACAGAATGGATATGAAACAAAAAGCATCAAGAGAATCCTTAAAATGCCTCCAACTAACAACACAATAAAACAGGATTACAAAAACGCAATCTCGCTTCCTTATATCAAAAATGTTACAGGTAAGCTAGCCAAATTAATGAACAAACACAACATAAAAGTAGCCTTCCTTCCTATGGAAAAAATTTCAAGATTCCTACATCCACCAAAACCACCTCATCATCCTCTTAAAAAACCAGGAGTCTACAAAATCCATTGCTCTTGCGGGATTTGCTACGTAGGACAGACAGGAAGATCTGGAGAAATACGCATGGCTGAACACCAAAAAGACGTACAATACAAAAGAGAACAAAAAACGGGTCTTGCTTTCCATACCACTTCCACTGGACACGATGTACTCTGGCAAAAACCGATGATGTCATACCTAGAAAACAACAGTTATATAAGAAAATTTAAAGAAGCTGCTAATATGCTAAAAATCCCAACCCAATGCAATAAAAATCAAGGTTTAATTCTCCATCAAGTGTGGTCAGCTCTAATAAAAAATCTACCTCAAACTGAGCTCGGACTGTATGAACGAGAACAAGAACACGTGACATCGTCCAGTATTGTTCAACGTCAATAACATTTTATATCTGCATTCTGTTATTTGAGTTTATGAATAGCCAGATGGTTATGATTTGTATTTATTAATTCTCTTGTTTAAACTTTAAGTTATACTATTTACCCCCTAAAGATGTAAATCCTATGATTTACGAAACTTGTCGGGAACTATTATTTCAGTATTTTGTATAACTGAATAATAAAAAAAATAAATAAATAAAAATAAAAAATAATAAAAATGTGGTGTAATCACCAAAATACATCTTTTGAACCAATTAGCCACAGAAGTCTACACCTGCATCTCTGAAAATGATACTAGTATTATTTTCAGACAGGATGCATTAGATATTTCTTTGGAGGCCTCTTTATTTTACATACCATAATATTTATCACATCCCACCTTGAACTCGTTCAGTATTAATATATTTATTACTCATTCTACACACCTGAAATACTTTACACAAATTACCTACCTTATCCATTGTTCACAACTTCCAGGAATGAGACTCATGTTATCACCTGTTGTCCTATAAAATATCTCTTCTACATCTGTTTGCTTAGAGAATCAAGTTTGCAGAGCTTGATAGGAGAAAAAAAATGATATGACTGAAATTTTCTCAACATATCATCATCATACTGAACAACCTCAGTCTTGATACAACCCCAGTTACTCACCTCTCCTCATTTAACTTTGTACTAGAAATGTAGGAGACTGGATTTATGTACAGTGTTCTAAATGTGACCTGGTAATTGCTACATACCATTCTTTTACTGACTTATCTACAGCTTTTTGAATGATCTTCACATGAGTTTCCTGAATTTATCTCCCCAAAATTCCCTGAGTGCACTGCCTCTGATACAGTAAACTGTGTTTCATTTCATTGCTAAATACAAAACAGCACACCTTGCAACACTGAACTGATGTCTGCCAATCCGACAGCTTCTGCCTATATGAATCTTTTAATTAATGCCTGAGTATCAGAATTCTTTACAGTTCTTTCTTGCTAGTTTTGTCCTCATCTTTAAACTATTCAGTATCTCTCTTCAAACTTTGGTTTAAATTTTTGAACACATAAATTGACAGTGCATATCAGGAATTGTATTGCAGCTGCATCAATCACAGCCCACCTCTCTCCAAATTACACACTGCATCCTCACTTTGTCATAAGGGTGGAACTTGCACCTTTATGAGATTTCATGGTGCTTGCCAGAGAATATCATATTTAATATCCTCAGTTTTTGACCTCCTCTGGTTCAAGGTTTCTTTTCCCCATTTATTAACATATGTGTGCTGTATTTACCACTTTGCAAATTCCAAAAACCATTCTGGTGTATTTTCTTCCTATCCCTGAATCTCAACTTTCTACAATCCACTCAATACTGAAGTCATCATCTTAGATTAGTGACCTCAATGTCAACAACTCCAATTCTTATCTTTTTTGAATCCGCTCTCCTTCCAGATCGCTAATGGGCGTAACCTATTTTCTTGGGAATCACAAGAAGGGAGGTTACCTCTCTTCTTGTGATTCCCAGATTACAATATTGTTCAAGTTTCCTCTCTTACAGAGTACACTCCATTAAGCAACTCCTCCACTGATGTATACTTTGGACTGTCAAGAATCTGAAGATCATCCCACATGGGATGACTTTCAGAAATCCAGCTTTCCGTTTCCATGATCTGACCATAGCTTCCACTTTCATAGCCCAAACACTTGCTCTGGGTTAGTCACTGAAATTATTTTAACCAGTATGAATGCCTTCATTCCCCATTCTATCCAAAATTCTCATCCACTGTCTGAGCCCTGGCACATCTTCTGTTGACATTTTCTGTCAACAGAAGATGTGCCAAACAGTTCAATTAAAAAATTCAGTTTATTGCAGGTGGCTTGTATTACAAGAACCCTAGCTTCATATGCAACCTGTGCTGAAGCATGCATGGAAATAGTAGAAAATGGGAAGCCATGCTTACTGGTCCCTGCAGAGGCTCTTATCTGCACATAGATCTGCTCACCTGCAATTTCATTTTTTTCACTCACATCTAGATAGCACCACTTGCAGCATCTAAAGATAAAACTGAACTTCTGGCATCACTCTTTTCCTCCAAATCCTACATAGATGACAAAAACAAATTACCATCTACCAAACCAGAAACTGAGCACCTTATGCCTCCTGTTTTTTGTTTTTTTCCCCAACAAAAATACAACACAATAATGCTAAATATCTTGAACATTAAAAAAATTTTCTGTCCAATGTGGTATCTCTCTCTCTCTCTCTGTCTGGGTGTACTCCAGAACTAACACTCACCCTTTATTTTCTATTACTTTCTGTATTCAATTAGCACTTATCTGATGCATGGAAGGAAGCACATATCCAACTTATTGCAAAAATTAAGATAAAAATCTGCCTTCCAACTACCTGCCAATTGAAATACCCTATCCTCTCTAAAATAATAGAGAAATTTTCATTTTCAAATTTCTGTAACTGCTGCTATGATTCATGTTGAAGTTTCTGAACAGAAAACTATGTAGATGTGAGAATACAAATAAGTAATTTATTTTCTAAAATTAATTATTTACAAGCCAACATTTCACTAGCTTAAGCTAGCATTATTAGAGACACTTAACAATACACACTTAGTGAAGACACAAAATAAAATGACCTGGATAACAAGGAGTCACATGCATGGAGGATGATAGTGGTGCTCTTTGTGGTGATTCTTGTTATTAATGATGGTGTGTCAAATTGTATTCAAGATCATAGCATCAGTTCTATTACAGTTACCCAGATCCTGTAGAAATTGTGCTACTTTAAACAACATTCTCTCAGATTTAAACTGGGATTTGTGAAGCAGTGTGGCTTTCTTCCATCTATGAAGTGGTCTTTCTCCAAGGCATGTTGCAAGAATCTGCTTTTTTGGTTGTCTCTTCCATTCTGGATATATTTTTGAAATCCTTTTTTCCTTACCAAGGTAGTCTATGCTGTCTGTCTATCTGAAATACCCGTCTGTTTTCTGCCACTCTAGAAATGTCTGTCTGTCCAAAATCTCAGTATTTTGGACAGACAGACAGGCAGAATATTAGTAACAGTTTTCCCATGTATCAGCGAGTTTGTAGCTATTTGGTGTGAGGTGGAGTCTATCAAGATCAAACATGGTGGGGATGTTGCTACAGACCTAGTGCATTATTTGCTGGGGACAAAGAAACCTAATGGTTCTGAATGATTATTCATCACAGGTGATTTTATTTATCAGAACATTGATTGGGTAGCAGTGAAATCTCATGAAAAGAATGAAGCTGAATTTATTGAACTGTAGTATGAAAATTGCCTTAAGCAGCATGTGACAGAAGGAACTTAATATCAAAGAGTATTAGACCTGATTATAGTGTCAGAGAGGTTTCTGTAAAAGATGTGACTGTTTTGCCTCCAGCTGGTGACAGTAATCATGTTGTGCTGACCTGGAAGTGTATGGATATTTCATTTTCAGCAGGTTACATGCTGAATGTCAAAACAGGAAATTATGACCAACTGAGGAGAATACTAGGTTTTTTAGATCCCATGGTGTCATTTGTTAGATGGGAAAGATATTAGTACATGGGAAGTATTTAAAAAATTCATTAGCGATGTAATGTCATAATGTGTTCCTATAGTTCCAAGAATAAATGGGGTAGGAGTGAAATGGATGTGCAATTGTATTAAGCAAGAGATTCCTAGGAAAATGATGATGTGGAAATTATACCATGTGCAAAAATGATGTAAGTTATGAAAGTTACGAGGAGAGTCCAGAAGAGTTACAATTATTGTATAGAAAGTTAAGCCTGAGTATGTAAAGAAATAGCATCTGCTAGCTAAAGTCAACTCAAAAGAATTCTGTATTTATGTTGTAAGAAAAAGAAAGAATTAATGTGAAAGAATAACTCTTATCAATACAGATGGTGTGTTGCGGTAGATGCATGAGAGATTGTTCAACTGATGATGAGTGCCCATAGAGAGCTAAAAGCTGTCTCTACCCTGAGAGAAGACTCAGGTATGTGAGCAGGAAGAGGAGGAGGTATTAGATCTGCTACAGAAGCTGATTATGAATTCGGCAATAGGAAATGATGGGATATTAGCATGGATGCTAAAAGAATGTTCAGTTTAACTAGTTGTTCCTTTGACCTGGTCATATAATTTGAATCTCAGTGCTTTGGAAAGATACCATAGGATTGGAAATAATGTGTAATAATCCCACTGCACAAGGGTGGTGCAAACACTGATATGTCTACAGGAAAACCTCGCTTAATGCAAATTCGATATGCACGATAATCAGTTAACGCAATTTTTTTATGTTATGTGAAATTTTATGTTTGTCACCAATCTGCAGCGAGCGGAAAAACTGGAAGTCATTAAGAGACATAAAAGTGGTGCTAGTAATACAATGACTATGTGAGACCTGGGATATAGTGAGTTTACAGGTTGAACTATATTAAATAACAGCAAAGAATACAAAGAACAAGGAAAGTTGGTACTGGTTCTTTAAGCATGAAGATCAGCTGAAATAGAAACTATTTAATGATCGAGATGGAGCATCTTCTATCACTCTGGATTAAGGATTATAACAGAAATAGATATACCTCTTAGTATTGGAATATTCAGGCAAAAGCTCTCAACATATTTTACCTCATTTGGAAGAGACCAAATTTCAAGAGGAATGTGAAAGCTTTTCTGCGAGTTTAGGATAGTTATCATTTTAAAAATCGAACTGGACTGCATAACATAAGAATAACTGGGGAATCTGCTAGTGCTGATAAAGCTTTTCTGTGGCCAAGTTTCCTGAAGAATTGCAAAGGATAATTCAGGATGGTGATTATGACGATCGGCAAATATTCAACGTCAACGAAATTGGTCTCTTTTGGAAGTGTATGTCAACAAAAACTTTCATAGCTAAAACTGAAGCATCTCAACCAGGATGCGAAGTATCTAAAGGTCGTCTTTTATTTTTATGCTTTTATTAGGAGGCAATGCATAGGCTTTAAACTCAAGCCTACGTTAGTTTATCGTGTGCAAAATCCAAAATCTAGCTTATTGAAGAAATTAGTACAATCGGAAAGGAACTTGGATTTAATGAACTGGATAATGGAGATGTGAGAAACTTGCTCGATTCCCATTCAGAACAGTTAAGCAAGAATGATCTCCTTCAACTAAAAGAACAGTGTGCATATGAAGAAGAAGAAGATAAGGAATGCGAACAAGAAGAGAATCTTACAACTTAGAAGCTAACTGCAAAAGAACCTGGGCTAGTTTTCAATTACATTGAGTATGCTAAGGAAATTAGGTTTAATGCTGATCCTGATATGGAACGAAGCTTCGAAGTCTGCTGAAATCTTGATAAAGCTATCACAAATTGCATGACAAGATGAAAAAGTCAAGCATGATTCAAACATCTTTACTTAACTTTTTTGTAAAAAAGTAGCTCAATCAAATGTTTAGACATTAAATAAAAATTTAAGTAATTGATTTTTATTAACTTTGATGATTTTATCCTCTAATATAGCTTATACAGTAATTTTTTTTCCAAATTTGCAGTGAGTGATGAGTAAATTATAATTATTCTATTGTTTATTGTATTCACTTAATGCAATTTTGCTTAGCATGCATTAATTGGCGAATTAATTAATTCTGTTAAGCGAGGTTTTCCTTTATTGGGCTATCAGTATCTCTAGAGTGGTGCTGGTGATGATCTCAAAAAAGTTGGTCAGATATTCCATACAAAAATAGGACAGAGAAGCTGTACTCTGCAAAAAACAGTATGGGTTTAAGGGAAGATCATGTTTGAGAAGTTATTCATATTAATGTGGATACATGTGGTGATATTTTGTTTTGACAGATAAATTATTTTTGAAAATATTTACCAATAATTAACTCATTTTTCTGTATTATTATTATATTTATAAGTGTTTGATTGTTTAATTATAAAGGTTGCATGATTTTCATAGCTTTTATTTTTGTTTTATTGTATGCACCATGGCACCAATACATTAAACAATGGACAATGTGAGCATGTGTGATTTTGTTCGCTGCAGCATAAGTGAAATGTATGCACTTCTTAGAATGAGAGATTTATGGAAAGAGAATGAAACTATAGAGCAGGTTTGTTTTAAGTGTTACAATAGTGAATGCACTTCTGGCATTTGAGAAGAGCAAGAAGAATGATAGCAGTGAGTTCAAAGATGAAAAGCATTAAAATGCAATTTAACAAACTTAATGTTGCTAGGGATATGAACAACTGCAAGAATGGAACAGTGAAAAATGAAAAGAATGACCAGATTGTAATGGAAAAGACAGTGCATTTATGTGGAGTTCTCCAGAGAACAAAACATGAGATTGAGTGGTTTGAGAAACTTGGCAGATAATAGTATCAAGTAGAAGCAAAAGAAGAAGGAAGACACAAGAGGAGAGAAAGCAGTGTAAGTATAAGGATTAATATTGTATGGTATTCATTGATAAGAGGAGTGCTTGGAAGAGTGTGATGAAGTTGTGTTTTTCTTGTATCAAAATTCAGGATATTAGTGATGCTGTAAGAATGCATAGAGTGAAGGTAAAAGAGATGTTTATTTTGGCTGGTAAAACTGATTTAGCAGATGAAAAAGTGTGATTTGCAAGAAGATATGAAAAAGTTGCTAGTGCATGTGAAAAAGAAGACTGAGAAAGTAAACTTGGTGAATCTGATGTCACAGTATGATAGAGGCGAGCTGAAACGGTGAGCTACAATCACCAGTGAGTCAGTGCAGATTGTGCAGGAGGAATGATGTGAAGTTTGTGGATGTGTGAAAAGAATGTGAGTTTGATGGAAGGAAGGATTTATATTGGATTGCTTATATTTGAATGGGTTTGCGATCAGGAGTCTTCAGAAAGTGTTGTTCAGTGAGAGTTTTGAAGCACAGAGTCAGAGAAACTGGAATGTTTTGGGAGGATGCAGGTAAGTGTGGGTCCAGACAAACTAAAGGTTAGTAACTGGGAGAATGATCACATGAATGTCACCTTTGGTTGTTAAGTTTTGTGGGCTAAGCAACAAAGGTATAAGGGAGGTTGTGGGATTGAAGGGTATTGTAGTTTATGTATACTAATGCCAGAAGTATTTGGAATAAGGGTGAGAAGTTTTTGGCATTGGTTAACTCAACGTAAGCAAAAGTTATAGCTGTTAGTGAGACTTGGTTGATCGAGGATGTTATACTCATAATAACAGAATGTAAAGGATATAATATCTTTAGAGAGGACAGAAGGAACAAGACGGTGTGTGTGTGTGTGTGTGTGTGTGTGTGTGTGTGTGAAGGGGGGGGGGATTATTGCTAATGACAGCAGAAGAATTGAAGCAAGAAAGTAGAAGTACATCAGGAGGACAGTAATGCAGAAGGCAGTTAATTAGAGGCTAATAGAATGAAATATGGTTGGAATGGGTTGCTAGAATTGGTTGTGAGCTCCCTGACAGTGAATGAGTTTAAGGAGAGGAAGATTAGGTTTTCTGTTTATAATAGTTAGATTGAGTCTCTCACGATGAGTCTCCGGACTCCACCAAGGTATAATATAATAATAATAAGAAGAAGAAGGGTAAGGAAGGGAAAATATAATTATGAGAGAAAGCTAGCTGATTAATCCAAAAGAAATACTAAAGAATTCTTTTGCCATGTGGCATATAAAAGCAAGGATGACTTTAAAAAGTGCTATGATGGGTAGGTAACAGAAGTAAACCAAATAGTTGAATTACTGAGTGATAATTTTGCTGGGGTGTATCATTTGGTAGGTGGTGCTGTTCCAATGCCTGATATGATATTGACTGACAGAAAGATAGAGGTTGAAGAAATGGAGTTGCTTAAAATATTGCAGAACCTCAATGTGAACACGGACAGGGGATTCGATGGCCTATCTGTCCATGTATTATGAGAATGTGCAAGGGAATTATCAGCACCTCTGATTTGTCAGAGGCTCTGAATTTAAATTTAAAGCCTCAGGAAGGTGCCAATAGGAAAAGGAGGATTCAAGATAGAAGTAGCAAGTTATAGGCCAGTTAGCATCTCAGAAGTGGTGGTAAAGATATTGGAGAAATTGGTAAAAGACAGAATTCAGGATTGGAATCAGGGATAGCATGGTTTTGTGAATGGCAGGTCATGCCTGAGTAATTTGCTTACTTTTTATCATAAAGTGACAATGGAGTTATTATTACTGTTATTGTGCTGGTGCCTCCATGGAGTCCAAAGACTCATCGCAGGAGACCCAAACTATATACACAATCTATCATACCTCTCCTGTGAACGCTTTAACAGACAAAGCACAATCCTATTGCAAAATCCAGCAGAGTCATATAGCCAATTTCCTTTATTCAGCTCTGCTGTTACTCTGTTATAAAAAGATACTAAATTACTAAGGCATGACCAACCCTTCACAAAGCCATTTTGACCCTCATGCAGTGTAATATTTTTATCCACACATTCTTGAATTCTCTTCTTGACCAATTTTTCCTGTACTTTTACCACTATGCCTGAGATACTGATTGGTTTGGTATTTGCTACTGTAGTCTTAGAACCTTCCTTATTGCAAGTGAATTATTTTGCCTTCTTTACACTCCCTTAGAACTCTACCACAAGCTGAGACTTAAATTAAAGAGCTTAGTCAGAGGCATTGCCACAAACCTGAGCTGATATTCTAAACCCACAGCTGTATTTACATTAAGATTTTGCAATATCCTAAGAACCTCTGATTCATCCATCTCTGCTCCCGCATTATGTCTGTCACATATGTTTAAACAGTAACCTCACTAGGATGATATACCCTTACAAAGAGGTCACTCAGTAACTCAACCGTTTTATCTGATTTTGTCACCTCATGACCATCATCGCTCATTAAGGTTAATCTTCCATAATGAAATAACTTTTTGGGATTTCCTTTGGCTTGCTTTGCTACATTCTTCTCCTAATCTTATTTTGCCTCCCTTGCCATGCTGGTCATCTTTCTTACCAAGACTTGTGCTGTTCATGCATTTGCTGGTTAACTTTCCCTTTATTTGCCCTCCACAGCATTTTCTTCTTCTGCAGCTCATTCTTAATGTTATTACTCATCCATCTTACCTGATTAACCCTCCTTATCTTAGGTATATAATTTAATGTTGCTTCCTAGATCTAAATCAGTGATAGCTAACCTAAGACATGCATTAACGGTGACACGCCAGCATTCACCAACATCCAACAACAATTAGTTACCTGTGTTTGAGTTCAGTTCAGCTTTTGCATTAATGTGAACAAGAAGTGTGTTGAAATTTGTGCCAGTTCAAATGCACTGCTGAAGAAGTATGAAAATTAGTATCAATAACCAATTGGTTAAAAGGTTTTGACAAAAGTATTGACGTGATATTTGGATATATAAAAGCCTTTGAAACTGAACTTCAAATTTTCCAATGAGATGTGGGGACTAAAACTTAAGTATTTTCCTCAACTAAAAAAACATTTCTCGGAGGTTAGCTCCAATATGCAAAATGAAATGGAGCCCTTGCATATTAAGTACCAGCACATTTTAAACTAAACAAATGATCAGTTTGAAAAAATAATTGATTGATTATCAATTATTTTTTCATTATATCATATAATAATAATAAACATTATGTAATTGATAATAAATTAAATGATTGATTATCAATTATTTTTTCATTATATCATATAATAATAATAAACATTATATGATTGATTATCATTTATTTTTTCAAACTGATCAATCAATTGATCAGTTTGAAAAAATAATTGATTCTAAATTGATTAAATCTTAATCAATTTAGAAGTTTAGAACAGACAATTATTAAAATAATTAAGTATCTGGATGTAGTAGTATACACTACTATGGAATTAAGTGATTTCCAATGGCTACAAATTGAAGGATTAGAGCAGTTAGCAGAGTGCCAGGCCAGCATCTGGTATCAAGTGGTTGTCGACCTGAAGTCTCAACTTGAGAATCTGGAAAGAAATTACCTTCAGAATGAAGAATGCTTGGTACTGAATACTGGAAACTTTTAGCACCTTTAAAATCTAGCAGTGGCTTTACTCACAATTTTTTCCTCTGCATACTCTTGCAAAACCTTATTCTTGGCATTAAACAACATTAAAACAGACAAAAGAAACTGACTGTCAGATGAAGTTAGTGCTGCTTGTTTAGGCTTGAAGTGTACAGAGTACCTACCTTCAATTTCATACTTATCCATTAAGACAGCAACAAAATAGTCATTAATTGATGTTAATCAAATCAAGTGCGATGTGTTCCATAGTTTTTTCCCGTTCAGTTCAAAATTACTATTAAAATAGGGTCATGTTTAGTGATCTATTTTAAGTCCAATTATCAGTTTGCATATCGTTTTCTTTATTGTAAATCACTGAGTTTTCTTCTCTATGAAACAGTTTTTAACAATAATATTGTTTTAATAATGAATCTGTTTTTTCATTATTATTTTACGTGTTTCAGTTTGTTTTACTCGTATTTCATTTTTGTAATTATTTGATGTTTCAATATATAATGCATAACACCACACAAGATTGGACTGTATTTTTTTTAAATAAATGAATATGTAAAGAATTGTTTCTCTTTTGTTTGGGGGGGGGAGGTATGCCTGCAAACTAAACTTAAGCATTTTCCAAATTTTTGACATGCCGAGCCTAAAAGATTCCCCATGACTGCTCTAGATGACCCTTAATCCCATGTACTACTAACATCCTTACCTTGCAGTGTTTTATGCCAATGAACAGATTTAAACTTCTTCCTAAGCTTGTCATAATCACCTACCTTGTAGTTCCACATATATCCCTTCTTGCCAGAATATTCCTCATGTTGTACAATTTCCCAAGTCAAGACTGCATGGTGACTTTCACCAATCGGAGGTAATGTAGTCAGATGTATATAGTTCTTCTGATCCTATGACCAGTTCCAATACTCTCAATGCTCTAGTGCCCTCCATTACATGCTGCCTTAAGTAATTATCTCTCAGTAGTGTATAAATTCCATTTCCTTCCTGCCATTTGATCTTTCTTCCTTCCAGTTTATATCTCCATAGTTGAAGTCCTCCATAATAATCCCTTGACCTGTACACATTGTTCTAATTTGGTGATGTGTGTCTTGCAGATAATCCATGGAACTCCCTGTCTATAGCAACAGCCAACTGTATATTTTATCCTGCTAGCATTAATCTCGCACCAGACTGCTTCAAATGAACAGCTACCCTCCCATCAATGTCTTATTGTTTTTGGTTACAATTCATCTGCTATCATCAGCAGTACTCCTCATGCCATCCTATCTTCCCTGAAAATACTAAACCTTCATATTCAATCCCTGTAACTACATCATCTTATGTTAGCCAAGTCTCACTAATGCCTATAACTTTTGGCCATGTTGCACTAAGTAATGCCAAAACTCTTTGTACCTGATACTTCTAGCATTAGTATATAGAAACTGCAACATCCCTTTAGTCCCTCCCACCCAGCTTTACTTCCTGCATTGACTACCCTATTCAATATTTTTGCTTGAGAGACTAGATTCTGTGCTTGGTCATTCTCGCACTTACTTGCCTCATGGGTGCCTTCACAAAAACTCACCTACTTCCACCCTAATTGCATAAGTTTTCCTGCATTTGCACTTTCTTCTTTTCCTTCACTGCCTCTTTAACTTCCTGTGTCCACTATGGAGTTCTGATTTTTCTCTTCTTGCAGACAACCTCACCACATGCCTCTCTAGCTGAATCAATCAATAATTTCTTCATGACTTGCCACTGAGTCTCCAAGGTTTGGAGACTGTTATCAAAGTTCCTTTTTTCAAACTTTTTCATTTTTTTTTTGAATAATGTTTGTGTATTTTAGTCTACAGTTCATATCTGAGAGCTGCTCAACTTTTATTTGCTTTAAAACTTTCTTGCACGTTCTTTTATTCAATATGAAATTCAATTTTTTCTCTAAAGTCTCAAAAAATTCCTCTATTCACCTCTATCTTAGTAGAAGCTTCTGTGGGACCATAAGTGCAAATAAGTCTCATTGTCCAGTTCCCCATTCTGATATTTTCCCACATCACTCTATTTGATATTGCCTGCCATTCCAGAAGATTAACCTCATGTTTAGTGTTGAATATCATAGCTACTCCCTCTTTTCCTTGATGGTTATTGCCTGAATATAACATTTTGTATTTATTGCTTAGAAAGATCTCACCAACTTTTGTCTTTTTTGTTTCATTCACCCCTATCGTGTCAATCTGGTATTTATCCATTTCTTTGTCTTTCAGAATTCTTATGTTGATGGTACCAATCTTGAACTCTGTTGATGTTGAGTTGGGATGTGTTTCCAGATTTGTTCCAGTAGCTGACATAGAACATTGATTATAAAAATGAGATGCTAATGCAGAAATCTAGCAATACTAATAATTGTTGTGGAAAACAGAATACAAAAACTGCATAGTGAATATGTATAACCCACCAGTCAACAGTCAAATTGACAGAGCTTTCCAATATATGTAGTTGTAGTTCCACCCTCAACAATCTTCATTTCTATTTGCTGGCTGCAATCTTTCCTCACCTTCCCAGTTTTTCCTAGACAGAAACCCAAACTACTTCTTCTTGAAGGTGGTGTTTTTGCATATACTTGCTGTGAAATATCATGCTAGAAAGTATCCAATTTAGAATCTCCTGATTTTGACCTTATTTAGCTGAAATCTTTCTACTCCATGCTTTCAAATATATTTGTTGTCTCTGTTGCTCTCCTAATGTCACTAACCATTCTTAACTTATTGCCTACTTCCTCTCCTTAAATGATAATTTCGTCAGTCCAGTTTTCCTAACAATGAAGTTGTCTTCCTCAGAGAGATAATGTCTACAACACAAACTAGTTCCCTTCCTTCAATCTGTACAGACTAAGCAGGTTGAACTGCTGTGACATTTGCTATTACTAGTAATATTATCATCATCATCATCCAGGCCTCCATGTAATCAAAAGACTCATTGTGGGAGGTCGTTTTTAGGAAACACAAAGTTTATCATACCACTCCTTGAACCCATTGACCGTTCCTGCTCAAACCACTCTCTCAGGCAATGCATTCCAAGGTTCAGCCACTCTCCATGCAAAGAACCCACTCCTCATCCTCTTGCGCATAGCCTCCTTTCATAACTTCCAGGGATGGCCCCTTGTCATCGCTCCTTTCCGCTGTTCCACCAAGTGAAAGAACTCACCAATGTCTACCCTGTAACTGCTTCTCAACAGTTTAAAAGTCTCAATCACATCACCTCTCCTATCCAACAAACTCTGCAGTCCACATTCCTGAAACCATCTTTTTTTATCCACCTCTGTACCCTTTCCACAGTCAATTTATCCACTTAAAATCCTAGGGACCAAATCTGAGAACAATAATCTAAGTGTGGTCTGATCAGGGTCTTATACAACAGAATGATAACTCTTTTATCTCTGCAGGTCAGCGTCCTTCTCAGTATTTCAGCAATCCTCTGAGTTACCCTCACGACTTTTGCAATATGCTCCCTGAATTTCAGTTTTCTATCAGTCATCACCCCCAGATCTCTTGTCTTCCCTACCTCCTCCAGTACAGCTCCTCCAAATGAGTATGCATCCTCCCATCGATGGATCCCAAACCTCAAGACTTTACATTTTGCTGCATTGAACCAATCTTACACATATTGTTCACATGCCTACCAGAATACCAGATTACCCAACCCACTCTCCAAATACCCAAGATCGTTTCCTTCCTATTGACCCTCCTAAATGTACTGTGAATATTGTATGTCCTGTATATAATTCAGACCACAATCTAGTCTGATCTCTTTGCCTATCATATAGCTGCTGTCAGTCAAGATTTGTTTGGCATTATAAGAATGCCAAAGTTGTATAATCTTTGACTTGTATGCCTATAACTCACTCCCTTAATTAGGTTATTGTTTTCAGCTTTCTCATGCATTTTAGCATTCTCATCTTTCTCATGCATTCTATATGCACTGAATATCATTGAAGTAATCCTTACTGGAATGGATATGTTTATTCTCTATGCACACTAAATTCTCATCCCATATCTAAGTCTTAGATATGGGATGAGCATTTATACCCTTTACCAAACCCTTAGAACACCTTCTCTAGAAAGTGTTCTAAGGGTTTGTCATACCATAATTAATTCTCATCCTAATCTATAAGGCTTGGATAAGACCACACTTGGATTACTGTGCTCAGATTTGGTCTCCCGGGTTCCAAGGGGATAAAGAAGATGTGGAAAGGGTGCAAAGAAGAGTTACAAAGATTATATCCAGATTATGGGAATTAGATTATGATGACAGATTGCGAGTATGTGGATTACAGACTCTGGTTAACAGGAGAAAGAGGGGTGATATGATAGAGGTCCATAAACTTTTGAATGGGTGTTATAGCATTTCAAATGATGAAATGTTTCATTATATGGAAGGCAGAGAGAGAGAGAAAACACGGGGGGGGGGCATCCATGGAAGTTAAGGTTGTTCTCAGTCAAGAAAGGGGTAAGAGCTAGGTTTTTCTCTCAGAGAGCAGTGAGTGAGTTGCCCTTTGGGTTAGTGAGTGCATCTAGTGTAAATTAATTTAAGGGAAGGTATGATAGCTGGGTTGGGTAATTTACAGCCTCCCTCGATGAGTCCTTGACTCCCTGGAGGTCTCAGATAATAATAATAATAATAATCTCCATCTTCCATTCAGTCACACCTTCTGATCTTTTGTCTAAGCAGCTGACCATAAATTTTGTCCAACACTGCTTCCCTTGCTGTTATACTTAGATGTTTCTAATGCCTCAGATAATTTTCCTCAGATGCTTGCATATTAGTCTTGGTAAATGGCTCCCAACCATTTTCATAAACTCAACATTCAATTCACACTCTAACGTTTGCTTTATATCCTACATAAAAGAACTGTTTTCTTTTAGTCCTACTTTTGACATCTCTCAGATCTTTTGATGATAAGATTTCTCTTTTGCTGAAGGTATTAATGATATTGATTGTGTTTTTTGGTAAACTTTTGTTGAATTTTCATAGCTTAATGTAACTGCAAGATTGTGGAGCTCATTGGTTTAATACGGACATTTCTTTTAATAAATTTTGAACCTTGCTGTGAACACTGACAAAATGGTGGTATAAATGAGATCTGCACACTGCTTTGTGCAATAAACAAAATAATAAATGATATAGATTTTTCAGTGGTTTGTTGTCATGAGTGTAGCCTGTATATGTGGCAAATGTGTTGTGGAAAGACTGAACAAGAGATGAGAGGAAGTGGGTATATCGAGAGTGTAATATTTTGTTGGAACATAAGTTATCAGTGAAATTGACTGATGGAACAAGAGCGAGTGAAATTGCAGGAGTAAAAGACTGCATGAATCACAGAATGAAAAAGGTGAGCCAATAGAAGTGAAAGGAAGTACATATGATGAAACAGAAGTGAGTAACACTGTGGAAGCAAAGGAAATAGGAATGAGGAAATGAAAGACATGAGTGACAGATCAAGAGAGAACAGCACTACAGGATTGCCAGTGTGATTGTCGGGATGCAAAATTTGATGAATGAGTTGATCAGAATAAGAAATGAGATGAAGAATATGCACAGTGAAATTAGAAGCTTGGCGGGTAGGAATGAAAGAGTGCTAAAGGAGAAACTGAAGGAAAGTAGAGGGAAAAAAGATGTCAAATGACTTGAGAGCAGTGATTATTTATGGATATTCCTTTATTAGAAGTGTGGTAAATGAGAGGATCCATAAGGTCTTTTTTCCAGAAGAGTGGATTAACAGAATAATTGATTCTTTATAGCAGAAATAAAAAAAAAAAAGGAAAAAAGAGTGGTCGAGGTGGTTGTGCTAACCAGTAATTTGATAGGACATGAGGAGAATGTAAGGATGGACATCAGGCAGTTATTGGGAAGAGTCAAAGATAACACTGTGGTAAGAAAGGTGTTCAGTGTGTTGCCAAGGTATAATGAAGAGTTGAGATGAAGAGCAAGAATCATGAATACTATGTAAGTAGAGTTATGTAAGGAGAAGGGTGTGGAGTTTGTAAATGTGTGGGGTGAAATTGAATTGCTGTGTTTATTTATGGCCAGGAACATAGGAGTGAGGGATATGAAATGGTTTTCTGATTAAGTTTATTTGCCCAAATATTGTTGGAATAAGTGAAACATTGGATATGGATGATATCCTGATGAGAACAGAAATAGTAGGATATGATATTTTTCATATGGATAGAATGGACAAGAAGGAAAGGGGAAAGCTGTAGGAATTATGTCCATTAAGGTGGAAATGCAAGAGGGAAATGGTGACAATGGTTTGAGGCAGAGATTGACAGGAAGAGATATTTAGTTAGATGTTGTTGTTGTAGACCAGGGAATGTGGAGGGAGGTGATGACAAAATATATAAATAACTTGGGTTATTGAATAAGGGAAGAATGATCACTACAGATGACTTTAGTTGTAGTAACATAGATTGGAATGAAGAAATATTATTTAGGAAGAAGGAAAATGAATTTCATGAGTTTTGAGAGACAGCTGTTTTAGGCAGTATGTAAAGAAGGGCATTAGAATCAAAACTTTTAGATCTGATCATTTCATCAGAGATGTGATTGTGAGTGAGATGCTGCATTTCCCTCCAGTTGGTGATAGTTATCATGAAGTGGTCACCTGGGTGGTTGCCAGCCATGTGAAGACTTTCGAGGAAAGGATATATGTTGAGTGAGGTGCAAGTTATTTGCATAGTTGTGATTTTAATCCATTGCCTGAGGATGAGCTGAATGCTGACATGTTAAATGAGTTTTGACAAGGTTTGTGTATGTGATGTGTCTTTACTTCATGGAGATCTGGCATTTATGATTACTTTACATTCAAATAATTATTAAACCTGCACAATCTTAAAACCTACAAAACTGAATCTTCCAACGTGAATTGAATACTACTTTCACATTTGGGGTGCTACCTCTATGGACTCCCTAAAAGTGCTTGAATCAATACAGAAGAGAGCATTTAGGTTAATGTCCCATCCCTTACCAGTTCACTCTACCCACTTTCACATGTTCTTTCAGTTTCCACCAGTTACATCTATAAATATTTTGAGTAGCTTTTCAACTAAACTATCAACATTTCTTCCATAATAACAAGGATGAAGTGTGCTAGGAAGCAGCCACCTAGCACCCTTCACAGTTTTAATCATCCAAACTTGCAGAAAAAGATTTCCCTTCAGTCTTCTTCTTTTTTTTTTTTTCCAACTGTTGCCCTTTAGAACATTCTTTCCTCTTATGCTTTTCCCAAAGAAGACAATACAGGTCTTCAAATCCAATGTGAACAAATTTCTTCTTTCTCAACTCTTCACCCATTCGCAGTACTCATATACTAGAGTTTGATCAATCCACCTCTCATGTATGGAATCAATATAAAAAAATCCATTCTGAAATTTCCAAACATAATTAAAAAACAAAATCTTGCATATATGCAAAGATAGCACTGCCATGGAAAAGCCATAATATGCTGAAATGGGGTGGAATAGCTCAGGGGATCACTTGGATGATGTTGAAGAACACTAAGGTGATTAGTGTTGTCCTTCAGTGTGTGGTGATGGGCTTCAATATTGCCTCATCTGGATTGCTAGATTTGGTTGCTTTGGGATGACAAAGTGATAGAGAGGATCTGAAAGCAAGTGACTTAAGATGATGTTCCCTCTGTGAGAATAAATTGAAGCTGCTTATGTGTGTGTGTTTCAAAATTTGGTTGATTGAAGGAGGATGAGAGAGGAAGATATACTGGAAACATAACCTACTTATGGGATTTTATAAATCTGATAAAGGTTTTTATTGTATGACACAAGGGGAGAGAACAGGTCATTGCATATGAGGTGGTTGCTGCCAGATTACATTTTTTTGCTTGGAAAGTATTGAATAATTGGACTGGATTGCAGATGTGGTTGTGAGTACTTTGTCAGTGAGTGAGATTGGAATAGATATCTATTAGATAGATTAGATATGAATTAGAGATTAGCAGTGATATGGTAGGTATTTTGAATGACGATTGATATGAACGTCCCATGATGAGTTTTTGCAGTCTCTGGAAATGCACATATAATAATGACAATGATAATAATACTTCTCTGCATTTTTTCAGTGACCTCAGAGTCTCAGCAGTGATATCACTCTACCAAAATTAGGGCATAAAAATTCATTAAAGAATACACACTTATTCTTACAGATGCTAAAATCTGAGAATTGGCTGTCAGGTAGTGTTTGTAATAAATTTTAACCTTTAAAATTGGCAATACTCTTGAAATAAAATGGAAACAGATTGCAAACTATAATCATATCTATTACAAGGTGAGTTAAACCAACAAAAATTCAGGAGAAAAGTTAATTGCATTAACCCATTGCTACATCTGTGTTTTCCTAAACCCAAAGCAAATGACTCCTTGAGTTAATGAAAGCAGGGTGCAGAATCCTGGTTTTATTTTATTCAGTTATAGGATGCCATTCTTCATTCAGATGTCATCATAATTTTATTATTAATATTATTATTATTATGTGAAGCCTTCAAAGAGTCTAAAGACTCATCGAGGGAGGGCACCTGCTTTACAACTCTCTGTCTCCACCAATTACAAGAAACTGTAACTACAATCATCATTCACACCAATGCCATCTACCAACCACCACCACCACCACTAGTATTTCCACAGACAATCACAAACACTCATGCCCACAGCAGGATTCGAACCTGCAGTCTTTTGGCTGGAGAACGGACACACTAACTACTCGGCCAACCAGCATTGTATTTATTGTATAAACAAATATTATCATTTCATAAACAAATTCAATGTCAAGAATAAATTAGAAACTTCTAGCTCAATATATATATTTTTTTCCATTATGAACGAAGAAAATTATATGTAGTCCTCTGCGTCAAAGTCTTGAAGAAAGTAATCAAGGGGAAAATACAGGAATGGATTGATGAAAATGAGATACTGTATGGGGGACAACATGGTTTTGTGAAGGGTAGATCATGCCTCAGTAACTTGCTCAGGTTTTATAACACAGTGACGACTGAACTGGATAAGGGTAATGAGTTTACAGTGATACTGCTGGACCTGGCTATGGCCTTTGACAGGATACCACATGGAATTCTAATCCATAAACTGCAACATATGGGAATGGATATAGGGTTGGTGAGATGGATAGGAGGGTGGTTGATGGAGAGATACCAGAGAGTAGTTTACTCAGGAGTAGAGTCCAGAAGATGGCCTATGACTAGTGGTGTGCTGCAGGGTTCCGTTCTTGGACCACTGCTGTTTAATTTGTTCATTAACGATATAGGGAAGGATCTGAGAGGAAAGGTTCATTTGTTTGCTGATGATGCAAAGTTGGGTAGGGCAATAGTGAATGCAGAAGATGTCAAAATTTTGCAGGATGATTTCGATAGATTGGAAGTCTAGGCTAAGGAGAATGGATGTCAATTTAATGTTTCAAAATGTAAGGTTATGCATTTTGGTGTGAAAAGATTAGCAACAGTATATCACATTGGTGGAACTGTACTCCAAGAGATTGATGAGGCCAGGGACTGGGGAGATACTCCCCAGTCCCTGGCCTTGGGTGGACAGGGAGTTGAAGTTTAGGGGGCACATTGCAAAACTTCAGCATTCACTTGGATGCTGAAGAATACTTTGACGAGCAGAGAAAAGCAAGTTATTGTCGAGCCTTGATAAGATCCCATCTCGACTACTGCGCCCAGATTTGGTCACCTTGGTTTCTTCTTGATGGGGAGGAGGGTGAGAGGATCCAGAGGCATGTGACCAAGATGATAGCAGGTCTATGGAATGAACCTTATGAGAACAGGTTGAAGATTTGTGGGTTGCAAAAATTGGTTGATAGGCAGAAAACATGATTGAGACATTCAAATTGCCGAAGGGTTTCTATAGGATTAATTCAGAGGATATTTTTGAGAACAGGACTGGTGGTGGGAGGACTAGGGGGCATCCATGGAAGCTAGGCAAGAGTATGGTTAGTAAGGGTGTTAGAGCTAGTTTTTTACTTTTAGAGTGGTGAATGAGTGGAATAAGCTGCCAGAGTCTGTTGTGGATGCTATGACAGTGAACGAGTTCAAGGCAAAGTATGATAGATACTGTGTGAATGTCGAATAGTTGTGATGGACATGATGTTCAGGGCCTACCTTGATGAGTCTAAGGACTCCTTGGAGTCGCCCGTAATAATAATAATATATGCGTGTATAGTATAATTAATAATAATGAATATTGTTATTGTTATTTCGATCATCAAATCTCTGAATTCAAAAGACTCATCATGAGAGATCCTCACTATCAAACACAGTATTCATTAAACCATGACTGAACCTAATTTACCATTTTTGTACTTACCATATTCTCATTTACTGTATTCCATTATGCAGCTTCCTATGCTACACTATTCAGGTATGATGTGCAAGCACCAAATCATCTTCAGATGACCTAGGCATTGGTCCAGGTGTTGTGTTAAGAAGAGTAGCTATAATACTGCTTTCTCTTGAGATTCATTCTCTGACCACTTGAGTCTCAATCTCCAAGGCAAGATCTGATTCTCATTCCTCTGCTCTCACCTTCCTTATACATCTTAAGGGTATAGAACAACAACAACCCTCAACTCACGGAATGGAGGATTGTTTACCCTCCACTGTGTGAAAATCTGTTATGTATGAGGGTGGTCTGAAAAGTTCTCGGCCTCGACAATAGATGGCAACACTATCGGCAAGATTTTTTTTTCTAAGTTGGTACATCTGTCATAAGCATCCATGTGAAATTGCAAGTCATTCTATCAAGTAGTTTGTTTTATACAGCTCTCTGAAGCAAAATTCTTTGTAAAACAAGGTTTAACGCCAAAAGAAATTCATTCGAAGTTCATAAAAGTTTATGAACACTCTTCTCCTTTGTTTTCAAGAATTAAGAAATGGATTACCGAATTTAAACGTGGCTGTACCAGCCTTGAAGATGATCCACATGAAGGACGTCTAAAAAGTAACATCACCAGAAATCATTGATCAAGTGCACGATATGGTACTGGATGACTGGTGAATCAAAGTTCGTAAAATTGCTGAGATTATAGGCATTTCAAAAGAACATGTAGGATATATTTTGCATGAAGAATTGCAAATGAAAAAGCTTTGTGCAAGATGGGTGCATGCTTGCTCACAGCAGATCAAAAATGCACTCCCATTAAAACCTCTGAATAGTTCTTGGAGCATTTTAACCAGAATAAAACTGATTTTGTATGTCAATTTATTACTATGGATGAGACTTTGATTCGCCATTACCCACTAGAATCCAAACAGCAGTCAAAACAGTGGACAGAAGCCAGTTGTTCACCACTAAAGAAGACAAGGTCACGACATCGTTGTTTTGGGATGCTAAAGGCATTTTGTTTATTAATTATCTTGAAAAGGGTAAAACAATAACCAGAGAATATTATTCTGATCTTTTAACCAGACTAGACGAAAAAAATTTGTGAGAAAAGACCTGGTTTGCAGAAGAAAAAAATCGCCTTTCATCAGGACAATGCACCTGCCCACAAAGGTGTTTTGGCAACAGGAAAATTACGAGATCTGCACTATGAATTGTTGGAACATTTACCCTATTCCCCAGATTTGGCTCCCTCTGACTTCTATCTCTTCCCAAAACTAAAACTCCTCCTCGCTAGTCAGTGTTTTTCTTTGAATCGAGAAGTGATTGCAGCTGTAGAGAGTTATTTTACAGATCTTACTGAGAACCACTACAGGGATGAGATAATGACACTGGAGCATCGCTTGAATAAATGTATTAGTCTTAAGGGAGATTTATTTTATTGAAAAATAAAAATAATTTTGAAAGTATAAATTCGTTTTTTTCATTGTTAGGCCAAGAACGTTTCAGTACACGCTTGTATTGATATTTTATAAACAAGGCCATATCTGGACTAGAGACTGGACATTCCTTTTGTGGGTGGGGAAAGTCATGTTCGTGAGTCTCTCCATGCTCTTGCTTTATAAGTCTCTGATATCATCAACTATGAAAGATATCACACTAAATAATAGTTAAGTGACACCATACTTAAAAAAAAAAAAAAAAACTTTCCTCCCCAAAATACCAAAAATATGACAAAATACAACCTAAAATGACAAAATCCTATGGAGATACCTTCCATATTCACTTTACTGACATCTAGTACCTTAACATAAACATTAATGATGTGCAACTCACCATAGCTATCCAAATTATATTCTGGGTGATTCCTTTCTTGAGAAGAAGAAGGGAATATGTGTTAGATCTGATATTCTATGCCAAAGATGAGTAATCATTGAATCTGCTCTTGAATATTATCTGCTTTAGCAAGATTTTCTAGCCTTACTTTTTTGCTTTCTCTCTTTTGTTTTTATTACTCTCTTTACTGCCTTACTTAATCCTGATGATTACATTCACTTGTGATAATTTATCTATAGATTGATTTCTCATAGGGCTAACTCCACTCTGCTCCACTTAACGGGTTGCATTCGGAGTATACCCTTACAATGGTTCTCCACTTTGAGCCATATTGCTCCTCCGGAACTGCGATGACAGGAAATCTTGCTTCGTGAATATAAAAGAATTTTAAATAACCAAAACCTCCCAATATATGAATTTATTCCAGATGCTTTATCTAATAGACTAAAATCCAGAAGACCTGCCATAAAAACCGCCCGTGATCTTCTTAGCCAGAATGACAGTATGGTGGGTAGGTGGGATGTACTGTGGTCCCAAGCAGTATCACCTGAAGTTCATAATTACATATACATCTGGATTTGACCTTCCCAGGAATATATGGACGACGGCTAACAGGATTCGTACAGGCCATGGTGTATGTGGAAACTTACTTTCAAAGTGGGGTAAGATACCAAATCCCCACTGTCCCTGCAGAGCTAAGACCCAAACCATTCGCCATATAGTACAGGAATGTGAGCTGACATCATATCCAGGTGACTTTAAGAATATCTTTGATCTATCCCCAGAGGCAATCAATTGGATTAAAACCTAAATGTTAAAATATGATTAATCTTCTGTCTGATGCTTGTCATAAATTTCGTGTTTGTATCTGCCTGAATAGATGTTTTACTTTTTATTTATATTATCACATATGTGTATCTTATCTATATTCATGTGTATTTTATCTTATTGTCTTTTAACTATGTGTACATGCCATACGATAAATAAATAATAGGGCTATTAACCAAATAGTGAAATCAACTTCCTGGAGGCATCATATTTCTCTGATTACTTAACATCACAGATCAAGTGAGAAGCTAAGCTAAATTGTTTGCTGTCAGTAATATAAATGAAATTGTTTTCCTACCAACTGGAATACTGGATAATCATCATTGTTTTTCCAATATCCTTGCCTTTTTCTTAACTTGTTCTCCCTTGATGTATTCTGTAGATGTTAGCTTTAGCACTTTTCGTGGTAACTCTAACTATAATGATGAGTCCCTGACTTCCTGGAGGTCTCTCTTAATAATAATAATAATCTTGTCCGGTTTCCCATTCTACAGATCATCCTTTTCTCCTATAGCACTCTTAACAGTGCCAAATGGGATAAGACTGATTTCTAATTCTCTTTTCCATGGTCTGTTCACAGTTTCCATTCTCTTGATCCAAACACATGCTGTGTTCGGAATACCTTAAATAATCCTTACTGGAATGAGGACTTTAATTCTTATCCTGCACAAAACCTCTTGCCACTGTAGTTTGCCTTTTCAGGTAAGAACTAGTCAATGATAAAAATTTAACATACTTCAAATTGTTCCATCCCCAGGTTTTCACACTTAGTCTACTGCAGCCTTCAACTTATTATTATTATTATTATTATTACATGGCACCTCCAGGGAGTCTAAAGACTCATCGAGGGAGGGCACCTACTCTACAACTCTCTCTCTCCATCACTCAATTCACCAATTACAATGAACCGCAACTACACCAATGCCATCTACTGCCCACCAGCACCACTAGTATTTTCACAGACAATCATAAACATCCATGCCCACGGCAGGATTCCAACCCACAGCCTTTTGGCTGGAGATCGGATATGCTAACCACTCAGCCAACCAGGCTGGCACTTCTGTGAAGTCTGTAAAAAAATATAAATAAATAAAAATAATCATAATGAATTTAAAAAAAAAAAAAAAATTAAACTTCCAAAACAAACTTTGTAAACCCCAAATGCAGAAAAAAAACTTGCCTTCTTCTCAAATAGCAGTCAAGCCTTCTTGACCCTCACTAAGGCTAGCCATGGCAAATCGCATCCCACTTTACCATGAACAGCTTCCTCTGATCTTTTGCCAGAATGATATCAGAAAAACTCGGCATAATTTAGGTACTAATAAGTCTTCTGTTTTAGTTGGTATCCCTCGCTATGCTAAAACTTGTGCTTAACACCCATCTTGTTTTGTGCATATACACACAGTCATACTCATCTGGCATCTACTGAACTGCATGAAAATCTGCCCCTCAAAAGTAAGATGAAAGTGATCCATCAAAGTATTGTCCTTCTCTCATAATCTTGAAAGTAATGGAGAAAGGCATTAATATTTGCAATCCACATGCCCACCAATTAATCAGTGATTTATGAATTTCTCCTTCCTTTTCACACCACAGCTGATCTTCAACATTTGATCAAGTGTGGCATTAGAGGTTAAGGACTTCTTAACAGACTTATGATCTCCCTCCTGTCCTTTCTGATTGGGTTGCCAGTTTTTTCTCTGGTCATTCATCGAATGTGAGAGATGAGTATCCCACCATGTTTTTATCCGCACTCCTCCTCCTATACCTTAGTGACCTTTCTCATATCCTGTCCATTAGTTTCAAGTTTCAAGACCTTTCATAACCAACGACTTAAACTCTGATCTCCTTGCATTCTTCTGTGGGGTGAAGATAGTTTAATAAATTACAAAATTCACAAACCACAGTTCTGTCTTCTTGGAAGAAAGATCTTACTCCACTTCTTCCCCTTGTGATAATATTCAAAACTCCAGTAAGGATGTGTTTTCTTTTGTTCAATTGACATTCATACTACCCTGTCGTAGAACAAAAATATCTCATATATATAGCCTCTTTCATTGTAAAAATTGTGGAAACAACCTCCGTCCATTTCAGGCATGTTATGGAGACTACAACCATGTTAGAAATAATTACTTTAATTTCCCAATGTTTCGACCTTCATATTAAGGTCATCATCCGGATATACGCATATATATTATTATTACGGGTATCTCCATGGAGTCAGTAGATTCATCACGGGAGACCCAAACTATCAAAACAATATCTATCACATCTTTTCTTGAATTCATTTACAGATGAAGAACTCACACTTTTCCTTAATTTCCAGGGATGACCTCTTGTTCTTCCATCACTATCACACAGCTGAAATATTTCCCCCTACATCAATCTTATAAGAACCTTTTAGTAATTTAAATGTTTCTATCATATCCCCTCTTCTCTGCCTATCAGCCAACCTCTGCATTCCACAAGCTCTCAATCTATCAATGTAGGGAGCAATGTATAGTCACTCTCCTCCGAACCCTCTCCACAACCTACTCATTTCCAAGGAATCTAGGTGACCAGACTTGAGCACAGTAATCCAAATGTGGAAATATCAATGCCTTATAAGGGGGAATAATGACCTCTTTATCTCTGGATGTTAGTGTGTTCTTCAATAACCGAGTAATCCTATGTGCAATCTTGGACACCTTAGTAATATATACAGAGATAAGTTATATTACATTTCAAACAGTATGCCAATGAGACAATGATTTGATCAATGGTTATTTTACTGGCCTGACTTCTAGTGAAAAAAAAAATTAAAATAAAATAACTATATCAAAGCTATATTCTGTTTATAACATCATCAGAGGACAATTTCACATAGATAGTTTTATTACAGTAAAAGTGATGTCTTTATTTAACACAAGAGTTGTTAAATTAAGCTGTTAAAACAAAAAGAAGGCACAACCATGGTATTGGAAAGGCACCTGTTGTGTACATCACACCAAAACGTGGTATGAACGTAAATTTAAGGAGGCCTGTGAAATTCTTATCAATCACCCTAATCTTAACAATAATGATGGTCTTAAAATCCCAAGAATATGAAAGGCACATATTCTACCCACATAACCTTTCCTTCTAAGAGTTAATTATATATTGGACAGTACATAATACAGGATCTTAGCTCTAATATAACAGCTCTCATTTTAAATTAAGGCACCACTTTTTGCTGCAATAAAACTATCCATATGAAACTGTCCTCTGTTATAAATGTTATAAATAGAATATAGCTTTGATGTAGTTATTTTATTTATTTTTTTCACTAGAGGTCAGGCCATTAAAATAACCGTTAATCAAATCATTGTCTGTGTGTGTGTGTGTGTGTGTGTGTGTGTGTGTGTGTGTGTGTGTGTGTGTGTGTACACCATATACAAAAATATTTGTTGTGGAGTATACACAAACTTAATATCAAGGTCGAAACGTTGGGAAATTAAAGTAATTATTTCTAATATGGTTGTAGTCTCCATAATTTGTCTGAAATGAATGTTGATCACTGATTACTTCATTAAAAAACTTCAGTTTAATATAAACAAAAATAATCACATGACGTTTTGACCTTCACATTGAGGTCATCATCTCATGACCAAATTAATGTAACTGTAGCCATGTAGATTGTAGTGGAGCTTGTTTCTTTGTATATATATATATATATATATATATATATATATATTCTCCAAATGATGACCTTAATGTCAAGGTCGAAACGTTGAGTGATTATTTTGGTTTATGTTAAACTGAAGTTTTTTTCTCTAACATGGTAGTTGTTTCCATAATTTTTACAATGAATTCTGATCACTGTGTAACCACGAGGGAAAGGATATAGCCTCTTTCATTCAAACCCTCAATACAAAACATTTTATATCTCCAAAATTCACCAGCCTTAGAATACTTCTCATATTTGGAGTATTGCATCAAAAATTATTCTTAAGAACTGATGCTATCCAGAACAGGGTATTCTACTTAATTAATGATACCCCCTTCCTCTCTCTCTCTCTCTCTCTTACAGACTTCTTCCAGATCTTTTGTATAGACCTCCATGTACCTGCATTGTGTCTTTATAGGTCATTTCATGGATTCTGCTTCAAGATCATATGAAAACACAACCTGCTGCTGATCAACATCAGTGCACAATTCAGCTCCAACTTATTGTACTAATTTCTCATCTTCTTTCTTGATTCCATCTATTTCTGTTATTTGGAATAGCCTTCTTTATGTTACTTTTTCCAATGAATGCAATCTCTAGCTGTTTAATATACGAGGGTAGTCTGAAAAGTTCTTGGCCTAACAATAAAAAAATGAATTTATAATATCAAAATTATTTTTATTTTTCAACATAATCTCCCTTAAGACTAATACATTCATTCCAGCGATGCTTCAGTGCCATTATCTCGTCCCTGTAGCGGTTCTCATTAAGATCTGCAAAATACTTCTCTACAGCTGCAATCACCTCTTGATTCGAAGAAAAATGCTGACCAGCGAGGAAGAGTTTTAGTTTTGAGAATAGATAGAAGTCAGAGGGAGCCAAATCTAGTGCAGATCATAGTGCAGATTTCTTAATTTTCCCATTACCAAAACACCTTTGTGGGCAGATGCAATGTCTTGATGAAAGATGATTTTTTTCTTCTGCAAACTGGGTCTTTTCTCACGAATTTTTTCGTCTAGTCTGGTTAAAAGATTGGAATAATATTCCCCGGTTATTGTTTTACCCTTTTCAAGATAATTAATAAACAAAATGCCTTTAACATCCCAAAACACCGATGCTATGACATTTCCTGCTGATGGAACCGACTTTGTCTTCTTTGACACTGAACAACCGGCTTCTGTCCACTATTTTGATTGCTCTTTGAATTCTGGTGTGTAATGGTGAATCCAAGTCTCATTTATGGTAATAAATCGACACACAAAATCAGTTTTATTCTTATTAAAACACATCAAGCACTGTTCAGATATTTTCATGCGCTTGCATTTTTGATCTGTTGTGAGCAAGCATGGCACCCATCTTGCGCAAAGCTTTTTCATGCAAAATATATCCTACACGTTCTTTTAAAATGCCTAAGTTTCAGCAATTTCACGCGCTTTGACTCGCCAGTCATCCAATACCATATCGTGCACTTGATCAATGATTTCTGGTGGTGTTACACTTTTTGGACGTCCTTCACATGGATCATGTTCATGGCTGGTACTGCCATGTTTAAACTCAACAGCCCGTTTCTTAATTGTCGAAAACGAAGGAGAAGAGTGCCCATAAACTTTTATGAACTTCGAATGAATTTCATTTGGCATTCAACCTTCTTTTACAAAGCATTTTATAACACCACGATACTCAATTTTATCCATTTCGAGGGATACAAGGGAAAAGCAAAAGGGATTCTTTTGCTTCAGACAGCTATATAAAACAAACTACTTGATAGAATACTTGCAATTTCTCATGGATGCTTATGACAGATGTACAAACTCAGAAAAAAAAAATCTTGCCGATTGTGTTGCCATCTATGGTCGAGGCTGAGAACTTTTCAGACCACCGTCGTATATATATATATATATATATATAAAACCTGTAGCTCATTTCTCATGATCCCAACAAGACTTTCCTAAAAGTTCTTTTACTATGTTAATAATATTGGGAATGGGCTAAATGGAGACACATAGTTGTTTGCAGAAGATCTAGAGGAGGTAAGAACTGTTGGGAGTAGAGCAGATATTGCTTTGCAAGAGTGCTTGAATAGACTGAGTGAGAGGAAAAGAAGTGGGGTTACCATTTTACTGTTGCAAAGTGTAAGGCTTTGACATTCAGGAGGTACAGGATGGAATGCAGAGTATACAGTCAGAGGGGTATATCTTAGAGGAGGTGAGGAGATAAGTGAACTCGGAGTGATAGCATATAATGACTAAAATGTAGTGAACACGGCTAAAATTCTCATTATTGTATTGCCATAATCCATTGTGCTGTGGACAACACAACAGATTATGGCATTGCAATGATTAGAAGTAAGGAGATTAGGGTTTTATTGTATAAGGTCTTGAACAGGCTGCATATGGATCACTGTATACAGATTTGGTCATCACTTTATTTTCAAAAGAATGAAGATATATCGGAAAGGGTTCGGAGATGTTCGACTAAGGGTTTCTCTGTCTCTGGAATGTTGAGTATAAAGATTGACTGAGGAAATGCAATTTGCAGAATCTAGTGGATAGGATGACAGGGGTTGCAAATGTGACATATAAGTTGGTAAGGGGTTGTTATCTGATTAATGTGGATCAGGTTCTTCATAGGATGGGGAGAGAAAAAACAGCCCATTGCTGAAAGCTGTATGAAAAGGTTGTGAACAGGGGGATGAAGAGTAGATTTTTTGAATGAAGGGTGGTGGGACATTAAAATGCATTGTCTGAGTCTGAGAAAGTGGCGAGCATGCAGAGACAGTGAATGTATTTCACACATTGTACGATGAACTACGTGTGTGACAGTGGGATCTCCCACAATGAATCTTTTTACTCCATGTCATCTATTCATTCAGTCCATATTTCCATAAGTAAAATCTCTCAGAATGATCACCTTCTTGTTTAGGCAAATTAGTTGATCAAATATTTCCATGCCTGTACAGTAGGCCCTCGATTTAATGGACTAATTGAGAAAATGGCTGTTAAATTGAATGTATTTTAAAAACATATATTAATAATGAAGTTACAATTTACATTATGCATTAAAATATTGAAATATTAAAATGGAGCCCCTGACCTTAATGCGAATGAGTTGAAATTATTGGACTTCTGCTGTACTAACAGCTTTTCTTCTTCCAGCACCGAGAAGTCCATAAGTATATCTGGTATAGGGATACACTTGGACAAAGGTCTCTGATTGACTTCTTTATAGTCACCTATTTTCCTCAGTGCTGGACATTCGTGTGAGGAGAGGGGCAGAACTGTCAACTGACCACCACCTTGTTGTCTGCACTCTACGGCTACAGAAACCAAATGCTACCATCAACGCTGGTAGACCTAAGCAACTGTTCCACGTGAAGTGGGAGACATTGGAAAATGAGGCTGTGAGGAAGAATTTTGCAGATAGCATCTTCTCCAGGTTCAAAGAGATTCCTAGACATACTGCAGATGTTGAGGAGGAGTGGGAGCTGTTCAGAACAGCTATCACTGCCTCTGCACTCTCATGCTGTGGCAGAAAGTGGCTTGGCATGGTGATGGGCAGTGAGAAAAGGACACCTTGGTGGAACCAAGAGGTCCAAAAAACTGTCTGGGCAAATAAGGAGGCCTACCTAACATGGCTTAGGGTCAGGTCACCTGAGATGCATTTCCGGTACACTGAGGTGCAAAAAGCTGCTGCTGAGGCAGTAAGGACAGCAAAGCAAGGCTTTGGAATCCTTTGGAGAAAGATTAGACTCATGCTATGCAAATCCAAACAAAGTATTCTAGTAGACCATTCGCTGCCTCCATGGGAGGAAATCGTCCACAGCAAGGGCAATTAAGGCCTCTGATGGTGTACTTTTAACAACCGAGAAGGATATCCTCCACAGATGGAGGCAATACTTTGAGAGCCTTCTCAACCCAGGTGGCACAGCAGTTGTGGACATCCAAGAGGTGCAGATCGGGGCAATGACTAGTCTCACAGCAGAAGAGTTCCATTTAGCAATAAAATCACTAAAATCGGGCAGGGCTGCTGGTGATGATGAAATTCGGCCCAAAATGCTAAAAGCCTTAAATTGAGATGGTGTTCTGCAGCTGACTCGAGTGTGTCAGGCTGCTTGGATATCTGGGCGAGCACTAAAGCAATGGCAGACAGGCATAATAATACCAGTCTTCAAGAAGAGAGACCAGAGAGAGAGAGAGATTGCAGCAACTAACGTGGTATCTCTCTACTCAGCCTGCCTGGGAAAGTATATGCTAGGTGCTTGGAAAGAAGGTGCAGGAGCATAGATGAGTCAAAGCTCCAGGAAGAACAATGTGGCTTTCGTCCTGGTAGAAGTGCAACTGACCAAATCTTCACTTTAAGGCAAATCTTTGAGAAATCTTAGGAATATGCCAAGAATGTCTACACATGTTTTGTGGACTTGGAGAAGGCATATGACCAGGTTCCTTGGATAAACTTTGGCAAGTAGTACAGGAGTATGGAGTGGATGGCCAACTATTAGCTGCCATCAAGTCCCTGTATGAATGCCCAGAGTTTTGTGTCAGGGTAAACAGCACAAAGTCTGAACCTTTCACAGTCTCTGTTGGCCTCCGCCAAGGGTGTGTTCTGTCACCCCCTCCTTTTCATAATATTTATGGACTGGATTGATAGGCAGAGCTGAGGCAGTGAGTGTGTCAGAATTGGAAGATGTAGCATTGGACGGTGCTTTTTGCAGATGACCTAGTTCTGCTTAGCTCTTCGACAGATGACCTCCAGTGGACTCTGGATGGGTTTGTAGCTGTTTGTGCAGAAGCTGGGATGAAGATCAGTGTGGCCAAAACGGAAACATTTGTGGTCTCAAGACAATCACTGAGGCAAGTGGAGAAGTTTAAATACCCTGGGTCCATATTTACAAATGATTGTAAGTGGGATGTCTAGCTAGATACTAGAATTGGCTCAGCAAGTGCAATATTGCAGAAGCTTGGCCATTCGGTAGTGTTGAAGTGGGAGTTAAGCCAGAAGGCAAAGCTGGCTGTCTTTAATACAGTCTATGTCCCCATCCTCACCTATGGTCATGAGAGCTGGGTAATGACCGAAAGAATGCAGACACGAATCCATGAGGCTGAAATGAGGTTCCTGCGAGGGGTTAAGGGGCTGACAAGCCTCGACAGAGTCAGAAGTTCTGCAATTCGGGAAACCTCAATACCCAACCACTGCTTCTCCATGTTGAGAGATCACAGTTACGATGGTATGGGCACCTGGTCAGAATGCCACAGAGAGGCTCCCCCAGTAGGCCCTATTTGCCAAGCCAGAGGGTGGTAGGCCACGTGGAAGGCCAAGGACCCGCTATATAGATTATATCCAGAACCTTGAGATGACACGTCTGGGAGTCCCACCAGAACACCTGAGCTTGGTGGCAGATGATCATGACCATTGAAAATTCCTCTTGCAGTTCCTCTTACAACCCAATTAGGAAAAGTGGGCATTGAAGATGGATGGATGGATGGATTAAAATATTATTATAATATATAAGTACAGCTCAGTGAAAGTGGTATTTGCACTCCTCAGTGCTAAACTGCCTGAAGATAGACTTAAGTTCAAGGCTAGTTGCAGACTAGAGGAATTTTTTCTAAGCCTTTTTTCAACTGGTTCCAAAGTTTGTCAATCTCTGGCACGGGCAAATGGTTTTTTTTCTCTCGAAAACTCGGTTTGAGAAGTTTTCCTGTGAACTCAAGAAAATTGACCGTAGATTCCACACTATTTCAGACATTAAAAATATTGTGTTAGGGAAGACCATAAAATGGTGGCATTTGTTGAGCCGTTTCTTTACTGTAGGCTGCTTAAATTAGAGAGAGCCATAGACTAGCTATCTCTGATTGGCTTCCAGTACTCTGCACTGGTTTGGAGACTGTCCACTCAGTCTCCAAATGTTAGATAGGGCTAAAACGGCCTTGCCTACTCCTTATATGGAAATAAAAGACATTAGCTGATTTTTTTTTTTTTAAATAGGTATGAATAAAATATTATTATAAGGTACATTGAATAATCTTCACACTCCACTAAAACATCTGTTATGTTAAAATATAAAAATATATTTATGAGAGGAACCAAACTTTATTTTAATTAAACATGTCAAAAACTATATGATATAAACTATATGATATGATATAATGGAGTGCTTCCACCATTTTTTTAAATTTATATTTTTGCCTATCAGCTCAAACAAAGTTGTTTTCAATGTAAACATTAGTTGTTGTTATTTTTTTAAATTTAAATACCTTTTAGAGAAGAAAATAATACTTGACAATTCTTAAACTTCATTGAATAAAAAACATTCAAAAATGTTAAAAAAAGACACATGATATTCAATATTAATATTAACTTAATTTGAAAGAATCACAGAAATACTCAAATATTCAAAGAATGACTGTTCTACATCATTTTCAGTTGCCCTTTAGTTACTGACCCTCAGAATAGTGTCCTGAAAATTAGATGCTTCAACTCCCTTAAAGCTGATTTGAGGTTCTTTGTTGTACAACTTTGTCCAAGCACTGGCCAAGGTATCTTCATATTTTTCCATGCAGCTGCTAAGTTGAAGATAGCAGATCTGATGTATGCATGTAAATTTTGCAGTATCTTGGTCTTCTTGTATCTTCTTCTGCGTGTTCTGTTTCTTCCAAAACAACCATCACCTCTTCCAAAAACTTCTTCTTATGCAATCTCTTAGAAGAAAAGATTACACCCTGATCCATCAGCTGTATCACTAAAGTAGTTCTTTAGGAGATAGAAAAACACATTTAATTCTCCCATGTGTGTTAACTAACCTCTCAGCATTAGGGTGACCAGGTGCATTATCTCACCTATTAAAACACCTATTATTTCATGAAAAGGAATTTTCAACACATCTGTCCGGTAGTGTCACACATCAGGAATAAACTGGTTAAAGAACCAGTCACAGAAAATATCCACTGTAAACCAGTCATTTGTTGAGGAAGAAAATATCACTGGTAACTGATTCATTGAATCCTTTAACAAGCCATCCATCAGCATTTGCACAAAAGAAAACTGAAATTCTCTTCTTATGACCAGGGGTGCTTGTAAGCCTGAGTATTTTCAGGAACAGCACAATGAAAAAAAAAAACAAGGCCAGTCTTGTCAGCATTATGAAGTTGCGATAAAACGAGGCTCCCTCCCCATTTTTAATGAGGTCATTTAGATATTTTCTGAAAGGCTAAACTTGTTCCTCATCTGCACCTAAAGATTCACCACAGGTTATTTTATACACAGTGTCATGGACTTTCGCAAACACTACAGCCATCCATCACTCCCCTGAAATTTTAGATCCATATGCTTATCATGCCTTTCGTCAGCTGAATTAACTCAACACCTCTAACAAAAACAGCTTCAGTTTTTGTTTCAGTGCTGCTGAACAAAAACCACTGCTTTTTTTTTTATTGGAAGTTTTTTCATGTGGTTATACTATAAATTAAAGATACCAAGAAATTATATACTTGGTTAAATCCTTTATCCAAGTGTAAGCAAACAAAGTTTGCACCTGAAGTATTTTCAGTATTTTCAACACGTATATAGAAGTTAATGATTTCACATCACTTATCTTAGTATCCCATAATGCAAAGCACATATCTTTACTGGTATGTATAATTTGGTATTTTGGAAAAATTAAGCAAAAGCAGTGGATTAATTATTAATGCAAACAAGACAAAATGAAAAGTTTATGGAAAGTGGATCTTGGAGGTATTCCTTTTGGACTAACCCCTAAGAGAGACCCCCCTCATTATACTTGGAACTCCCTTCTTCACTTACCCAATATTACCAGTCCAAGAACATGGAAATGTTAGAAGATTGGAAAATAGGGGCTGCTCTCCTTTTCTTCTAAAGCCATAGTAGTCAAAACCATAATCTTTCCTGCTCAGTTGTACATAATAAATATTACAGACATCACAGAAGCTGAAGAAAAGCAATTATATAGTAAACCTCTGCAATTTTTTTGGTTTAGCCGATACCAAGAAGTTAAAAAGGAATTTCTTCAACTATCAACGAAGCATGGAGGATTTGGACTTCCAGTCTTAAAATTCTGCTATTTTAGCAATACAGCTTCAAAATCCATAAAATATTGCAAACTAAACACACACGTGCAGACCTTCTCCAGTACTACTTGGGCTTTCATCTCCCCCTGTTTGGAGTTGATGATTATAAAGGTCCAAAAGCTGAAATTGTTCCCAGTGGTGTAGCTAGAGTTTTTGTTTCCCCTCTCAATAGACACCAAAAAGTCAAAACAACATATATGGAAATAAATTAAAACACTTTGCTTATTTTTGAAGTTAAACTTTAATTTCAACATTCTAAAATGTTATTTTTCTTGCTTTTCTGTTAGCAAAATCGTCGATGACATTGTCAAGTCATTTCATAGTAATGTAGGTAATTCTTAATCAATTTTATTTAGAAAAACTCCTCTCACAACTAGCAACACTTACAGCAATTGTGAGGAAAATTTGCTATTGGTATTACAATAGTTGGAACTGAGATCTCGAGACTGTATTTTAGAATTAACTGCAAAAGTTCAAAAATGTTCAAAGTGCCGCCTATGGCAACCCCCCCCCTCTGTCTCCCTCTAGCTACGCCTCTGATTGTTCCTGAATACTACAACAATCTGTGCTTAACTCTAAGACTGCTAAAACACTCTGGAATTGACATTCTTTCCATTAAAAAAAGTAAAATTTGGTATAAAGAAATCTTTAATCTCTTTTGCTGCGAAGTTCCACAGTTGGGTACTGACAACAATATTTTGTTTCATAACTTGACGTTCCAAGGGTAACCTAACAGGAAGGATCTTGCTTGGAGAATTGCATATGGTCGCCTTCCGGTCAATACCATCAAATGGAGGTACTTTAACATCGGAGATCCAATCTGTGGCATCTGTTACCAATTGGAAACAGTAGAACATGCATTCTACAGCTGCCCTCTTGCTCTACGTATTTGGAACAGATTATGTAATGTGTTGGGCAGGCCACTATTTACAACAGAACAGGTTATTTTTTTACAGTATCCCACCACCTGTCAGCAATGGAAAGAGAATTTTAATTTTTATAATTAATGAATTAAAATGCCATTTATGGAAGGTTAGAAAAAAACATGGAAATGAAAACCAGCAATATGACATCCAAATGCTTTATAATATTGTATTGTGGAAATTTTATTGTTCACTCAGACTTTTTTTTATTTAGAAAGAAGCATTCTAGGAGATATCAAATTTATCACTAGATAGTCTAGACAACCTACATTATGCAATATTCACCAGGGGGAGATAACATTCTGTCTATTCTTGCTATGAGAGGTTTTTTTAAATATTTCCATCCTCTTAATTCACTGTAGTCTTATAGTCAATTGCAGGGATGACTGGAGAGCAATCCCAGGCCGAGAAGGCCAACTGAAGGCAGTTAACCCAGATGGTGCTAACTACCTGGGTATCAGTCATCTTTGCGCTTTAGTTTCAATTGGTTTTTTGGTTGTTCATCTATATGAGATTGGAGAAAAATTAAAACTGGTAGCCTTTGCCTATATGATGATATAAAAGAGCTGATGCCTTTTCTCTCTCTCTCTCTCTCTCTCTCATGCTATCAATCTGTCTTTTTTTTCTCCTGATACTATCAGGCTCTCCTGCACCCCTATTCTAGGCCTATGATGAGCAACCCTTTACTTTTTCACCTCAATAAAGGTCAAAACCATTCTGAGCAGTGACCCTTCCCATAATGCATAGCATTATACATACCAGTAAGGATATGTGCTTTGCATTATGGGATACTAAGGTAAGTGATGTGAAGTCATTAGCTTCTGTATACGAATTGCCCCATCCTGAAAATACTTCAGGTGCAAACTTTGTTTGCTTATACTTGGATAAAGGATTAAACCAAGTATATAATTTTTTGGTAGTTTTAATTTTTTTTTTTTTTTTTTTTTTTTTATGTCGGGCCCATATATACAGGGTGTTCGGGATAAATTTGACAGTTTCGTAAGGAAAAAGAAAATCTTCTTTGTATCTATTAAATTTAATGAATTGACAAAAAAACATTACAGGCAGAGTTAATTACAATACTATCAACAAGATTTACTCAAAATAACCACCATTAGCATCGATCACAGCTTCAATTCTGCTTCGGAACCTCGAACAAGCCGATGCTACAGTCTCCCTGGGAAGGGCCGCAAAAACTGTTTTAATTTTATCCATTAACTGGGCTTTTGTATTACTGGAAGTGCGATTGGTGTCTTTTTCAACTGCGCCCCATACAAAATAATCCATGGGGTTAAGGTCTGGGGAGTTTGGAGGCCAAACATTTGGACTGGTGAAGTCGTAGAAATTTTCAGACAACCATTTTTGACTTTTCCCAGAGGTGTGGCAAGGGGCCGAATCCTGCTGCCATACATACGGCCTACCATTGGCTACCCTTGTTATCCAGGGCTTGACTACAGTTAGCAACTCCACGAACAAAGCCCGAATTCCAATGCCAGGGTTCTTCAACACCTGTTCCTGCAGATTTGCGAGGAATTCTGCTGTACGAACGCAATCAGATCGTCTGCTAGGGATCTTTCTTCTTGCTACATCCTCGTAGTCACCATTGCAAGTCTCTAGTTCATGCCTGATTGTTTTTACTGTATTCAGGGAGCATTGGGCAGCAGTCGTAATATCCTTATTTTGATGGCGGGCACGAATCATCATGATACAAGTTATTCTCTTCCATGATTCAGGTGGGTTCCAGCTATCCATCCTTTCTGACATCTTGTATATGAATGAAGAAGGGTCCAAACTTTTAAATGAAGAGAAGTGTGTGTTAATACATGTAACTTACGGAAAAATATAATTAATTATAAATATGTCAAATTTATCCCGAACACCCTGTATATATGGCTGATCATCCTATAGTACTTTAGTATCGTATATGGACTTCCTCTACATTTTCTACTACCAACTGTAGAAGTAAGTCTTGGAACAGCCATCTACACTGTATTTTAATGCAAATTTCTTAAGGTTTTTCTGCAAATGTCTGAAAATTTGCTTTGAACTCTATAAATTTTGCACACACACATGCAACAGTTACATCAGTTTCAAGCTTCTCGGTCAGTCTAATTTTTGTGCAGCTTAAATTAACTGTACTTAATCACTCCCTCTCTATTAATCGCCTTCCTCACCTAGATGACATAAGACTCTGAGCCCAACACCAGATGCATGATAAAATAATTTGAATCACTGATCCAACTTTTTACCATGCTCTGTTTGCAAATTAAAAAAAAAAAGTTCTAAATTTTTTCTTTAGGATAGAAATTTTTTGTCCAATAAATCGAGGGCCTACTGTAATAAGATTTCACTAGTGCTCTCATGCTGTCTACTTCTTACACAAACTATGCTGTCTCAGAATGACTGCTTCTGTTCCTCATAACCATCATAGGTGGCTACCATTATTGTGCAGTCCTCAATAGTATTTCCTGTTCTCTCTTGTCTTATTTCTGTTCCTGTCAGCACATTGTTATGAAACTGTGCTTCATTTATACCAACAACTACTTCTATCCAGAGATATATAGAGACGACACGTTTCTAGTGAGAACCAGTTGGTCTCTGTACTGGATGTCAAGTGGACATTTGCTTAACTACAGAAATGTGAGAAGTCAAGTATTTTTATTGCTGAATATTTTCTATTGGTTAGTGCTTTTAGGCAAAGACAAAAGTACATTTTTTTTCTAAATAAAATTTAATAAGAAACCTCTTTGATGAAGCATTGCTGTTATAATTAATTCTATACATATTATAAAATCTGTGAAATCCTAAGCAAACTGCAAAAATTCTTTTTTTTATTTGACAAGTTGTTTTTTTTTTTCATTGTTCATTCCCTTTCCTAGTTGAAGAGCACTGCAGAATGTTTATAATTTGCATGTACATATTATTTAATAAAAAATGAATACATTTTTATTCGAACCATCTTATTCATTATTCACTGATATTCTTAGATGAAAAATGCTTTGCTAAATGTCTACAAAAATTGTAGAGTTGTATGGCTTTGACTGGAAAAAAACATGGCAAACAGGTTTTTTGCAGAAAGATCATTACTGTTATTATTAACATCACATATCCATAAGGGGGGGGGGGTGCTTAAGGGTCAAAGCTGTATAACTGAGAGGAGACCTCCACATAGCCTTTAAAGGAATGCGGAGAAACAATCAGGGCTTCTGACCTAATGTTCAATCCTCACCTTCTCGTGATGCACCCTGTTAGTTATCAACCTGGATACTGAATGAACGAGGATTGGCTGGCAATTTGGGATTTAGCCAACCAAATTGTATTCTTATTGGCTTAAACCACAATATTAAACATGACAGAATTTTTTGCCAGCTGGGGCATCGCCCGGTTAAACGAGGCCCTCTTTGTTTTTGCCAGGGAACCAGGGCGTACAGCGAAAAGTAAGCTACTGGAACAAATTGTAAAACACACCCCACCTGAAAATCACCAGAGTGCAAGATCGGTACTATCAACATATGAAGCCTGAATGGCAAAGAAATGGAGCTAGCTGAGGAATTGGATAAATACCAGATTGATATAACAGGGATGACTGAAACAAAAAAGGCAAAAACTGGTGAGATCTTTCTGAGCAATAAATACAAAATGTTATATTCAGGCATTGACACTCAAGGAAAAGAAGGAGTAGTCATAGTATTCAATACTGAATACGAGGCTAATCTTCTTGAATGGCAGGCAATTTCAAGTAGAGTGATGTGGGCAAATATCAGAAAGGGGAACTGGACAATGAGACTTATTTCTGCCTATGGTTCCACAGAAGGTTCTGTTAAGGTAGAAGTGGAGGAATTTTCATTTTACGACTTTAGAGAAAGCAACTGACACAATGAAAATGAAAAATTGGTCCTTGTTGGGGATCTAAATAGCAGAGCAGGAAATGATTGTCAGACATACAAAAATGTTTCCGAAAATTTGGAGAAAAGAGCAAAGCTAATAATAATGGCAAATACCTGTTGGAGAAGAGGCAAGGAATAAGAAAGTCTCATTGACTATGTTATTGATGATAGTGATGTTTTCTCTCTGATGCAGGGCACTTGAGTGTACAGAGGATTTGAAAATGGAAGTGATCACCATTTAGTCTTGAGCAGAATAAAATTTAATTTCATATTGAAAAGAAGAACATGTAAGAATGTTTTAAAGCGAATAAAAGTTAAGCAGCTCTCAGATGTGAACTATAGACTAAAATGCACGAACAAAATTCAAGAAAAAATGAAAGAGTTTGTGAACAGAAACCAATCCTTGGAGATTCAGTGGCAAATCCTGAAGAAAATACTGATTGATTCAGGCAGAGAGGCATGTGGTGAGGTTTTCTGCAAGGATAGGAAAAGCAGAACTCCATGAACAAATGTACGAAAGCTAAACACTGTGTAAAACCAGCTAAACAAAAGTCATGGGGAAGACTTTGTTAAGCACATAGAAAATAAATATCAAGAAGGTGGCAAGATATTTTGGAGGTTGTTGAAGAAGCTCATAAATGGAGGAAGGAGTGCTGTAAAAGGAATTAGAGATGATAAAGGTGACATGAAAACAGGAGAAAAAGATATCCTTCTTGTATGGAGTAATTACTTTGAAAAAAGTGCTAAATGAAACAATCAGTGACAGCACAGTGGTTAAAAACACTGGCCAGGCATGCAATCAGGAGTACATATCTATGCTTGAAGTAGAAAACGCCATCAAAAGTCTGAAATGTGGAAAGGCAGCTAGAGTAGATGATATTCGACCAGAAATGCTGAAGTATGGTGGTATAAGAGTCTTACAGTGGCTGTACTGCATAGTTCAGAAGGCCTGGACAGAGGGACGAATTGCAGATGATTGGAGTAGCGCTCTCATAGTACCCATATATAAAAAGGAAATAAAACTGAATGTGAGAATTACAGAGGTATTTCTCTACTGAGTGTTCCTGGTAAGATTTATGCAAGTATAGTTGAGAAACGGTTGAGAAGGATTGTGGAAGAGAAGCTTGGTGAAGAACAAGCTGAATTCAGGCCAAATAGAGCTGTCAGGATCAGATTTTCATTTTACGACAAATAGTTGAGAAGTCATAGATGAAAATTAAATACATATCACAAAGATCTGTATTTAATTTTCATCGATCTGGAAAAAGCAAATGACAAGGTGTCAAGAAAGAAGCTATTCAAAACCCTACGGTTGTATGGTGTCAGTGGGGCATTATATCAAGCAATACGTAGTTTTTATTTTAGTTGAAAGTCAACACTTAGAATTGAAGGAAGTACAAGGAAATGGTGTAATGTTAAATCTGGTGTCAGACAAGGATGTACATTATCCTGTCTGTTATTCATTTTCTATATGGATCAAATTATGAAGGAAAGCGGTATTAAACCTGATATCAAAATTGGAGATGTAAATGTCAGCTCTGTGCTTTATGCAGATGATGTTGTTATTATTATTATTATTATTATTATTATTCAGGCCTCCATGGAGTCAAAAGGCTCATCGTGGGAGGTCCTTCCTAAGAAACACAAAGTCTATCAAGACTCATCGAGGGGAGTCCCCCCCCCAAGAAACACAAATGTAAAGAATCCACTCCTCACCCTCTTGCTCACAGTTTCCTTTCGTAACTTCCAGGCTAGCCTCTTGTCATCACTCCTTCCCACTGTTCAACCAAGCGAAAGAACTCCCCAGTGTCAACCCTGTAACCTCCTCTTAAACGGTTTAAAAGTCTCAATCATATCACCTCTCCTTCTTCTATCCACCAAACTCTGCAGTCCACATTCCCTCAGCCGATCATCATAACTATCATTGTGCAGTCCTGAAACCATCTTTGTTATCCACTTTTGTACCCTTTCCACAGTTAATTTATTCCCTTCAAATCCTGGGGACCAAATCTGAGAACAATAATCCAAGTACTTAAAAATAAATCCGTTACAAGTCTGCAATATTCCCTGACTAAAATGAATAACTGTTGTAATAGATATGGTATGAACAGAGGTGGAAGGGGCAGTCCGCCCTGGGCAGCACTTTGAACCTTTTTGAACTTTTGCATTTAACATGTTTGTTGCCAACTACGAGTATACTCGTAGTTGCTATATGAGCCTCACAAGCCAACTACGAATATACTCATATGATGCATACCAGCAGCAACGAGATTACTCATGCTGACCATGAAGAAGTGCAAGTGCTTGCCGTGCAGTAAAAAAACTATGCCTGAGGAGCGTGGCAGTGAACATGTTAATTCTAAAATACAGTCTGGAGAACTCATTTCCAAATATTGTAATACTCCTGCGAATTTTCCTCACAATTGCTGTAAGTGTTGCTATTTGTGAGAGGAGTCTTTCTAAATAAAATAGATTAAGAATTACCTACATTATTATGAAATAGACTTCGCCAACGTCATCGATTTTGCTAATAGAAAAGCAAAGAAAAATAACATTTTAGAATGTTGAAATTAAAATTTTACTTCAAAAATAAACATAGTGTTTTAATTTATTTCCCTATAGATCATTTTGACTTTTTGTAGTATTTTTAGTGTATAATGAGAGGGGCGGAAAACTCGGGGTCCACCCGGGTGGCAAAAGCTCTAGCTACACCACTGGGTATACTGGGTCTCCAATAACAAGACAAAGATATTGAAAATAGGCAGAAGCATTGTAAACATCAACTGCATTGAATGGAGAACCTACAGAACAAGTAAACAATTTCAGCTACTTAGGCACGATTTTTAGTGAAGATGGTAAATTAAATCTGGAAATAGACAACAGAATCAACAAAGCTGGTATGGTAGGAATTTAAATGAATAAATAAATTTATATGGAATACGAGAGAAATTAGTCAAGAGTGTAAATTAGCTGCATACAAGATGGTGTTCAAACCAATTTTAACTTATGGTTCTGAGAGCTTCGTTAGAAGTAAACCACTTGACCAAAGAATAGAGATTGCAGATATGAGAGTCCTGAGAAAGATTAGTGGTGTGAACAGATGGCATCAATGGTAATATCATATTAAAAATGAGGATATTAGGAAAGAACTTGACATAGTATCCAGGAATGTGTTAGCAAAGCTAATCTCAGGTGGTATGGTCACTTAAACAGAATGGGAGAGGAAAGATTAGCAAAACAAGTGTTCTCTGCCAAGTTTGCAGGAAAAAGACCCAGAGGAAGATCAAGATATAGGTGGATTGATATGGTACAAAGTGCCTTAGACGATAGAAATATAAGATCTGATAATGTTGGAGGCTTGACAAGTAACAGATTGATTTGGAGGAAAATTGTAAATAGGAAGTTAGTGGTTGTGTAAGTTTTTTACTTTGTACCATCATATCCTGTACACTCCCTTGAGGGCACATGGCAGGAATTTGATGATGATGATATCTCCATGAAGCTAAAAGACTTGTCGTAGAAGGTTCACACTCTCACATAAAAACCATGCCTTAAACTCATTCACAGTTTCCACCCTTATCACACTCTCAGGCAATACATTCCACTCACGAAACTCTCTCCAAGCAAAGAATCTACTCCTCACTCCCTGGCTTGCACTCTTCTTATACAGCTTCCAGAGATGGCACTTGTTCTATTTTGTTCTATTCTTGTCTCTCTCTCTCTCTCTCTCTCTCTCTCTCTCTCTCTCCCTGGTTTATGAAATCTGGTAAAAATACTAAGGATGCAGCTTTAAAAAGGCTGTTATTGATTACTTGAATCATATTCAATAATATTCATCTCATCTCATCTAAAAAATAAATAAACAGTGAACTGGAAAGAAATATCTAAGATCCCTGTTATGCTGCTATTCAACCTTAATTGCAACAATATTAATGGATAGGAGAATTACCAATCAACTTTCTTTACTTCCCAAGATAATTGCAACAAATAAATATAAAAGGACTTATCAGTGATTTTTTTCCCTCTTTTTCATCATCTTCTATGACAAAAAATTAACTCTATAAAGAGGGTGTGAGTAGGGGAGTGAGAGGCAGGTTTTTTTCGTGCAGAGTTGTGAATGATTGGAATGCCTTGCCTGAGAGTGTGGTGTCTGCAAGGAGTTTGAATGTGTTCAAGGCACGGTATGATGAGCTGTGTGTGTGATAAAAGGACCTCCCAGATGGGTCTTTGACTCCATGAGGTCTTGGGGTAATAATAATAATAATAAAAACAAACCAGACTAAAAGTATACAATACATTAGCCCTACCAGTCTTATTGTATGGAAGTGAAATCTGGGCAATAAAACAAAAGGACAAACAAAGATTAATAACAGCAGAAATGAAGTTCATGAAAAAACTGCAAGGTATACTCTATTTGATCACAAAAGAAACGAACAAATTATGAAAGAATTAAACCAAGAATCAGTAATAGAAAAAATTTAAAAATATAAACATAAATGGATGGAACACGTTCAAAGAATGAAAATAGAAAGATTACCAAAACAAGTCTTAAAGTAAAAGCCATTAGGAAAAAGAAAACTAGGACGTCCTCTTAAAAGATTCAACGATGACTTCTAAGGCCGGAACACACCACGCTAGGCCTAAATGCTTGATATGCATGATGATGATGACTAATTTCTTTTTACTTCACAAACTGAAAAAGATTAATGGCTGAAGTATTTGTTTCTTGCCTAGATTCATTCATGCATGCCACTCTTGGTGCTGGTTTGCGTTGCTATTCCTCCAAATATCTATTCATAACTTCTATCTCACCATCTCATTTGGCTTAAGTATTTGTTTTCTTTAGTACTTCATTCATTATTTTTCCTTACACCTTCATTTCTTACATGTTCTATATATGATCTCTTTTTATAAACTTCTATAACATTTCACGTTAAAAACAGTATCCTTTTTTTTCTCTCTTTACGTAGTTCATCCCTCACAATCTATAACATACTATTGGATATCTGTAAGTTGCATTCACATTTTCAAGTCTTTCATCATGATTTTAGGTTCTGTAATGCTCATGTTCATTTTGTATTCTTGTTCTGTATCCATTCTAGATCTCCCATATCATGGATTACACTATAGATGTAGGAGAATTTTTTCCACTTCTGCGTATACTCCATCCATATAACAGGAAAAAATTAATCTGCTCAGATGACGATGCCCTAACCACTGAACTAAACCACATCCTCAACACTTTCTTAGCCAATGGCTACAACCCCCAAAAAATACTAAAACCAGTAAACCATAACCCCCCCTCTCCCTCTTCACAATAAAGATTACACTAAATCTATCACCATCCCCTATATCCAGGACACCTCTGAGAAAATAACCAAGATCCTCAAAAAATGTGACCTAACTTCTTATTATATCATTTTATATGGTCTATATTCTTGTCATAGACCATATAAAAAGTTGGCATCCCTTATCCACTCCATCAAAGACCAACCACTTCCCCTAGACCTACCTGGTGCATACCAGGTCCCTTACAGCTGTAAATTGTCCTACTTTGGCCAAACAGGCAGGACAGCGAATATCAGGATTTCAGAACACAAAGACTACATCCGGTTTCACCAGTACAGTCACTCTGGGCTTGCAGACCATGCCATAAATACCCGCCATAGAATTCGTTGGAAGAAAACTAAAATAATACACCGCAGCAAGTTCAAGTACGAAAGATCATTCATGGAATCATCAGCACTCTAAAAAACATTCGAAACCTCAACAAATTTGGGTGCATGAGACTGCCCCAAATTTAGGAGACTTACATCTTGAGAACTTCAGCCCAATGGCCAAGACAACCTAATTGGCCCACTAGGGGGCACCATTAGGACTTTAGGAACAATATTAGTTTCTTGCCTTCTTCCTCATTTGCTTTTGTTAGTGCCTGCTTGCACATACCATATTTGTATGTTCCTGAAGATGGCAATGTGACGTTGCTGAAATATTGAAGGTATTCATTAAAGTTTCCTTTAATTAATATCCGTTTTATGCGTTGTAAATTCCTTAAATTAATTACCAGTTATACTCCATCATTTTTATCTTTATATATATATATATATATATTGTCATTAATTTGCAAGTCCTTCCACCATTTAACCACCCTCCATGCAAAGAAACTACTCCTCACCCTTTTGCTCACAGCTTCCTTTCGCACCTTCCAGGGATAAACCCTTGTTCTCGCACCTTCCCCCTGTTCAACCAAGTAAAAGAACTTCCCAGTGAGAACCCTGTAAGTACCTCTCAACAGTTTAAAAGTCTCAATCATATCACCTCTCCATCTTCTATCTACCAATCTCTGCAGTCCACATTCTCTCAGCTTGTCTTCATAACTAACATTGTACAGTCCTGATGCCATCTGTCCTATCCACCTCTGTATCCTTCCTACAGTTAATTTATTGCTTTCAAATTCTGGAGACCAAATTTGAGAACAATAGTCCAAGTGTGGTGTGATCTGGGCCTTATACAGTGGAATGACAACTCTCTTATCTCTGCAGGTCAGTGTCCTTCTCAGTATTGCAGTAATCCTCTGGGTTACCTTCACCATGTTTGCAATTTGTTCCCTGAATTTCAGGTTTCTCAATCATCAACCTCCCCAGATTCATGTCTCGCCTACAGTTCCTCTAGCAAGTATGCATCCTCCCATCGATGTATCCCAAACTTTAAGATTTTACATTTAGCTGAATTAAACTGATGACATTCCTATTAATTTTCCCATCTGTTCAGTTTATTCAAATCCTCTTGCAGGGCAACCACTATCACTAATAAACCTTCCCAGCTTCACATAATCTGTAAATGACTGAGTATATCCCTGCAGTCCATTGACAATATCATTGATATAAAGGTTAAACAATACAGGTTCCAGTACGGAGCTCTGTGGGAACCCACTTGTGACCTTCTGTCTCTTTCATATTGCCCCCTGCCCCCCATACACAACTCTTTTAGCACTTATCCAAGTTATTTCTTATAACTCTTAAGCATCAGCAATATAATTACATTTCAAGTTGCTGATGATTTTCTTTTACCAGCTGATGTACTTTCAGTCCTCCAAGATCTCCTTACTGACATATTTCACACAGTTAGAGTTGTGGGGGGGGAATATAGAATGGTTTACTCGATCTTCCTTTAATTTCAACCATAATTTCAATTGTTAAATACAGCTAACATCAGAGAGTAGCTTATGAAAGAGTAGAAGTTAAGAGAATGCTGGTGACAAGTTGTGCACCACACTGCTCTATACTCAAATTGCTGTTATTTAAAGTGTACATTAATGATTAAATGATTAAGTGATTTTCTTGTAGAAAGACTTATATGTTTGCTTCACATGATTATTAAATAACTTAAGGAATTCACAACGTATACTGGAATATAAATTAAAATAAACTGTAACATATACTTCCTATATTTCGGCAATATCACGTTACCATCTTCATGGGAACATAAGACTAAGACACGTGCACGCAGGCACTAAAACAGCAAATGAGGTCGAAGAGAGAGAACTACTGTTTTTCCTAAAGTCCTAATGGTGCCCCCCCCCCCAGTGGGCTATATTGGGTATTCTTGGCCATTGGACTGAAGTTCTCATGATGTACGTCTCCCAAAATTCAAGGCAGTCTCATGCATCCAAATTTGTTGAGGTTTGGCACATGTTTTTTTTGGCTGAGACTGATTCTATGAATAGTCTTTCAAATTTAAACTTGCTGCGGTGTATTACTGTGGCTTTCTTCCGACGTATTCTGTGGTGAGTATCCAGAGCATGGTCTGCAAGCATAGAGTGGCTGTACTGGTGAAACTGGATGTAGTCTTTGTGTTATGAAATTCTGATATTCGCTGTCCTGCCTGTTTGGCCAAAGTAGGACAGCTTACAGCTGCAAAGGACCTGGTATACGCTAGGTAGGTCTAGGGGAAGTGGATTCTCTACAGATGTAGGGAATGGTGATGGATTTAGAGTAATCTTTATTATGAAGGGGGAGGAGGTTTGTGGTTTATTGGTTTTAATATTTTTTGGGGGTTGTAGCCATTGGCTGAGAAAGTGTTAAGGATGTGATTTAGTTCAGTGGTTAGGATATTGTCATTCGAACAGATTAGTTTAACCCTGTTATATAGTGTCTTAATAACTCCATATTGTTGTGAGGGGAGGGGATGGGATTGTTGGTGAATGTACCTGCCTGTAGTGGGTTTTCTATAAACTGAGAAAACCAAAGTTCAATCAGGCTGGCAGGTGTCTAGGAAAGGGAGGCTGTTATTTCCTCTTTTTCCAGGGCGAACTTAATTCTGATTTAAGTTTTCTCTCTTCGACCTCATTTGCTGTTTTAGTGCCTGCATGCACGTGTCTTAGACTTATATTCCCATGAAGATGGCAGTGACGTTGCCAAAATATAGGAACTATATATTAAAGTTTTGTTTTAATTTATATTCCAGTATACATTGTGAATTCCTTAAGTTATTTAATAATCATGGAAGTGATTTAAAAGGAAATATTTGTTTTCTCATGGTGCAAAATTGGATTGAGTAATATTAATCAAGATGATGTAGAGATCCTACAGAATGATTTAAATAGGTTAATACACTGCTGAAAACAATTATTGGATATTTTAGTTTCTATTGGATAATTATAAATTTCTGCAAATAATTATAACTATTGGGTACTTTATACATGAATAAATATTTCTTACTTATGGATAGGGAGTAATTGATGAGATATTGTTTAAATAATTAATATTCATTACAAATTTAACAAATTATACATTTTAGCATGAAATAATTTTAACAAGAATAACAACAAGAATAGCCAAAAACGCTTTTGTTAATTTTTAATAGGATGTTAGGTCTCCATTAACAGCCAAAACAGCAGTATATCTTCATTGCATGGACCTGATGTGATGATCAAACAGTTCTTGTGGGATAATTCCCCACTTTTCTGTGAGAGCAATTTCGAGCTCTCTTGAAGCAATCATTTCGACAAGTCTTAACACGATTTTGTACACAGTTGCATGTTCTACACTGTTTAATATTAAGAATATTTTTAAATAAATGTGTTACATTTGTAAATTATTTTTATAACTATAATTTACAATGAAAACCAAAATATCCCCTAATTGTTTTGAGCAGTGTAGTACGAGCGGTGAATAATGAGTGCCAGTGAATGTGGAAAAGTGTAAGATTATTATTATTATTACATGACAAATTGTAAGCTGGACTAAACTGGATTCCAGGAAATTGAGTAAGCTAGAGATAGGATTTGAAGTTCAGAGGGAATTATTATTATGTGACACCTCCGAGGAGACCAAAGACTCGTCGAGGAATGCTGCAAACATAACCAAAGAACACACTAGCAAGCAGAGATAAGCCATTCTCCTTTATAAGCTTTGATATGATCACATTTGGATTGCTGTGAAAAGTTATGGACATCTGAGTTTCGCAGTGATTGGGAAGTGGTGGAGAGGATCTAGAGGAAAGGGTTGTCAGTGTGCAGATTTTTGAACATGTAACCGTGACTCTTTAACGTTTAATCTACGTGTATGACAAGCAAAGGCCACAAGCAATTTTCAGTTTAGTTTGCCTGCACATTGCGAGTAAGGCACACATACTGCAAGGTATCGACAGTTATTCATTGCAGTGGTGGCAAGTATAAAATAGTTAAAACAGGAACAAAATAATATCTGCATGTTTGATGCATAGAGTAGCTTAATGGAGATGTATATAAATTTGAAAATATTGCATTTGGACTTCTCTAAATTTTTGCTTCAATGTATTTCTGCGAGCAAATATTTTTAGACATGAACTATATTAAAAATAAATGAACTGTCTGAAGAATGCAAGTCTCTCAGCACAGTAGCTAGAGCTTTTGCCACCTGGGGTGGTCCCTGGATTTTCCGCCCCTCTCAATACACACCAAAAATACTACAAAAAGTCAAACACCACGTATAGGGAAATAAATTAAAACACTATGTTTATTTTTGAAGTAAAACTTCAAAAATAAACTTTAATTCAACAATCTAAAATGTTATTTTTCTTTGCTTTTCTGTTAGCAAAATCATCGATGACATTGGCCAAGTCTATTTCATAGTAATGTAGGTCATTCTTTATCAATTTTAATTTAGAAAACTCCTCTCACAGCACACTTACAGCAATTGTGAGGAAAATTCGCAGTAGTATTACAATATTTGGAAATGAGTTCTCGTGACTGTATTTTAGAATTAACTGCAAAAGTTCAAAGTGCCACCCAGGGTGGACTGCCCCTCCCTAGCTATGCCTCTGTCTCAACATGTTTAAAAAATAAAATTATGACATTCTCATTTATATCAAAAATCACATTAATTCATACCTAGGTGGATGTTTGTTACATTTTTCAGTATTAATAAATAATATTTCATTATATATATATATATATATAAAGTCAAACACCACGTATAGGGAAATAAATAAAAACACTATGTTTATGTTTGAAGTAAAACCTTAATTCAGTAATCTAAAAATGTTATTTTTCTTTGCTTTTCTGTTAGCAAAATCATCGATGACATTGGCCAAGTATATTTCAAAGTAATGTAGGTCATTCTTTATCAATTTTAATTTAGAAAATTCCACTCACAGCGCAACACTTACAGCAATTGTGAGGAAAATTCACAGTAGTATTACAATATTTGGAAATGAGTTCTCGAGACTGTGTTTTAGAATTAACTGCAAAAGTTCAAAGTGCCGCCCAGGGCAGACTGCCTGTCCGTAGCTACGCCTTTGTCTCAACATGTTTAAAGAATAAAATTATGGCATTCTCATTTATATCAAAAATCGCATTAATTCATACCTAGGTGGATGTTTGTTACATTTTTCAGTATTAATGAATAATATATTTTTCAGTATTAATAAATAATATATATATATATATATGTTAAAGATACCAAGCTATTTTAAACCTGGTTTTACTCCATTTCCCAAGTAAGCAAACAGACAAACAGGTCAAGTTTGCGCCTGCAAGTGTTGCAAGTCTAGCTGATCCTACAGGCAGTGCACAACCAAGGCAACTCATGGTAAAAGTAGAATAAGCTCTGGTCACTAATCTTAATATTTACCCTTAATGCAAAGCACATCTTCTGGAGGAGATGTATGATGCTATGTATTAAAGGCAAGGGGCCACTATCCAGACCGGTTTTGACCTTTATTGAGGTCTCATCAGTGGGAGCCAGGCTAGAAATACCAAGATTTTAGTAATACAGAGCTCATAAGTATTTTACCAGAACAAGTTACCATAAGGTGTTTTAACCTTATTAAATAAAAATCTCAGGAGGAGATATAAATGCAAAAGTTCTACCCAGACCGGTTTCGACCTTTATTGAGGTCTACTTTTACCATGAGTTGCCTTCGTCGTGCACTACCCGTAGGATCGGCTAGACTTGCAACACTTGCAGGCGCAAACTTGACTTGTTTGTCTGTTTGCTTACTTGGGAAATGGAGTAAAACCAGGTTTAAAATAGCTTGGTATCTTTAACATTTATTATACCCAAGGTAAAATACTTTCTACATATATATTTATCTCAATGACTTCAACAGGCCTTTATGGCCCACAACCCTCCAAGCATGCTTGGATTTCATAACCGAAATATGAGGATAGAATGGTCACCCCTATGCCTCGAAGTATTCCTGGCTGTATCCCTGTGTGCTCACGGGGCTGGTTTGCCTGCTTTCGGGATGAAAAATGCCAGATAAACTGGTGGAAAAAACCCTGCTGTCCACGTCCAAGACCAGCTAACTTGTCTATGGCTGAGGAAGATCCTGCAGCTCCTCATGTCGGCGACGGGAATCGAACCTAGGACACTCTTCCCCAGTCATACGGTTGCGAAGCGCAAAGCCACTAGGCTAACCATGCAGACTACACACACACACACACACAGTATTTTTTTATTTATTTTATTTTTTAAAAGGAAATTAAAAAAATTATAATTTTTTTCCTTCCCATACTATTCTATTTCTTAAAATACTATTCTATTGCTATAAAGACTTTATTGCTCATTTTACAACATTTTAAGTTCTGTCCCTTCAAAGTACTTCCCTCTACTGGCGATACACCTATTCTCAATGTTACTTACATTGTTGGAATTCTTCCTGGAACTCACTTTCTGTGATGGCACTCAGTTCTCTTATTGCATTTTTCTGATTCTCCTCTATGGTTGGGAAACGACATCATTTCAAAGTGGTTTTAAGTTTGAGAAACAGGAAAAAGTCTCTTGGTACTAAGCCCGGAGAATAGGGTGGATGGGGCACAACAGATGTCATGCAGCCAGCACATTGTTGTGGTGCAACATCCAAGTCTAGTTTTCCCTCAATTCAGGCCTCTTCCTGCACACAGCATCCCTCAAACATGCCAGAACTTCCTGGTATAACTCTTTGTTTACCGTCTGACCATGGGGTACAAATTCATAATGGACAATGCCTTTCCAATCAAAAAACAACCAATATCTCCTTGATCTTTGACTGACTCATCCATCGATCTTAAACCACTATGTTCAGCTCATACAGTCCTCCCCATATGCTCAATTAAGCTGTTGAAATGTCTCTGTAAAGGTTTTACGAAGTTTGCAGCAAAATTTCAGACACACACGTTATTCTTCAAACTCTTTCATTGTGACTTTGTCACTAACCTGACAAACAGCTTGTCCCATTCAGCTAATGCCATAGCAGAATGGGACAAATGGCAGTTTGTTGTCAAAATCTGCCATTAGGTATATTCAGTAGCCGCAGCGTGCTCTCTGTGCTGGTTTGCATGCTATTTAAAAAGTTCGGTCTTTTTTTGAACAGTTGTTATTATTATTATCATTATCCCAAGACTCCATGTAGTCAAAGACTCATCTAGGAAGTCCTTTTGTCATACAGACAGCTCATCATATTGTGCCTTAAACACATTCAAATTCTCTGCAAACACCATGCTCTCGGGCAATTCATTCCAGTTATTCGCAACTCTCCATGCAAAAACCTGCTTCTCACTCCCTTGCTCACACCTTAGTTATAAGTTGTGAGCAAGGGAGTGAGGCTTCCAGGGATAACCTCTTGTTCTCCTGCAATCTCTGACCATTTTGTGAAAAACTTCTTTAACGTTAATCCTATAGCGACACCTTACTAACTTGTATATCTCTATCATATCACCCCTCTTTCTCCTATCCACTACACTCTGCAAATTGCATTGTCTCAACCTTTCTTCATATTCGACATTTCAGAAATCAGACATTATTTTGGTTAATCACCTATGGACCCTGTCCAACATCTCTTCATCCTTTTGAAAATCAGGTGACCAAATCTGGTTCTGGTAAGACAAGTAGTCCCTATGTGGTTTAATCAGAGCACTATGCAATGGAACTAGAATCTCCTTATATCTACAAGTCACCGTCCTCTGCATCATTCCCAGAATTCGCTGTGTTGTCCTCACAATTTTGGCACTGTGTCTTCTAAATTTTAGATCGTTATCCACCATAATTCCAATGTCTCTTATTTCCACCACCTTCAACAATATATCACCACCAAGTGTATTCTACATCCCATCTTTGTTTCCCAAATTTTAAAACCTTACATTTTGCAGCACTGAACTTGCATCCCCATTCCTCTGCCTATTTACCCAATCTGTTCAAGTTTTCTTGTAAGGCCACACTATCTTCTCTATTCCTCATAATTCATCCCAGCTTTGCATCATCTGCAAAAAATTGAACATCCCCATCAAAATCTTCGCCAATATCATTAACATACAGGCTAAACAGCAATTGCCCTGAAACAGACCCCTTGATTCACACTACTAGTGACTTTCCTCTTCTGATATTGCTCCCCCATATGTGACTTTTTGACAACTGTCAGATCCAATCTCCAATCTTGCACTAGTCTGATATCTAACCCAACCTGCTCTAGTTTGACTATCAATTTATGTTGTGGTAACCTATTAAAAGACTTTGCAAAGTCCAAGTATACTATTGTGTATCCATATCCCACATCCATTACTGCTGTTACCTGTAATAAGTAAGTAGACTAAAAACATGAACTCCCTTTAGCAAATCCATGCTGTCCATCAAAAATATCACCTTTGTTGTCAATCCAATTCTGGATCCTGATTCTCCCCAGACTTTCCGACATTTTAACCACGCCACATGACACACAGATTGGCCTATCATTTGATGCTTGAATTCTGTCACATGCTTTATGAAGTAGTACAGTCTTGTCTTCCTTCCACTCCTTTGAAACTTGACCCAGTGTAAGACTCATATTAAACAAATATGTCAACGCCCTGGCACATTCCTTCAAAATATGCTATGATATATCATGAAGTCCCACAGCATTATTAATGTGAAGTTTGCTTAATTCCTCATATACCTGTTCTTCACTCAGTCAGTGTCGTCTGCTCATCACCCACTGCTCTGAAACTCTCCATTATGTCACATTCACAAGGATGAATAACCTTTATGAACTGCTCATTAAATATCTCAGCTATATTCTCCGCATCAGTTGTGCTTGTACCATTTTCTCCAATCAATGCCACCCTACCATAATCGTTCCTTATATTTGCTTGATACATATTGAAAGCCCTCCCTGAGATATTTTTCTTGCCTTCATTAGCTCATACTGAACTTTTGTTACTCTTACCAACTTGGGTCACCCTCCTTGCCTGTTCTTTGTATTCCTCGTGGAATTTATTATTACCACTCCACTTATGTTGCCTCGATAATGCCTTATTTCTCTGTGTTGCATGCTTAATTTCTTCATTCATCCATTTCACACCTACCTTATTTAACCTTCTGACCTATGGAATACTTTTAGACATTGGTTCTACTAGATAGTTCTTGAATCTCACCCAAGCAGCATTGATCTCCTAGCCAGCCAGCTCCTCATTCCATGCTGCACCTACAGGCGGACCTCCTGAGCATCTCATATTCACTGGCCTTTGTAGTTCCACATATACCCTTTTCTCATGGAAGTCCTCACATGTTTGCAACACCTCACATGTTTGCACAAAAGGAGATTTTTCACTTTATTTATAATAGCATCCTCTGATCAAATCTAAAACCCTCAATCCTCACATGCTCTATGTTACATATTGCCTGAGGTTGTTTTCCATCAAAAACTCACTCATTTTCTTCACTTTCAGTTGCTATCTTGTCATGACATTCGATTATTGCTCTAATTAAAATCACCTATAATGATCACCCTTTTCCTATTTGCTTATACATTTCCTGGTCGCTACTCTCCACATTGCCAGGTCTCTAGCAACATCCAACAATGTATTTCATTCTTTTCAAGTCTATCTCGCACCCTACTGTCTTAAAACCATTACTGCTATTTCCTCCTTGCATATTTACTTTGTATGGACATAACTCCACCTCCTTTTTTACCAGTTCTATCTTCACAAAATACATACATCCTTCCATCTCTATTCATCAGGATGTTATTCTCGTTCAACCATATCTGTTATTCCAACAGTTTTTGGGTGAACATACTCAATCAGTGCAACTATTTAATTTCCCTTGTTTCTGACATTTCTAGCATTCTATTGCATTTTATATTCCAGATTATTTTTATATATTTTATATTTATAAGTTATTTTATAACTTATAATATAACTTATAAATAAAGAATATAAATATAATATAATATTCCGTTCTCTTTTCCATTATTGCATGTAAATTTTCATCTTGTGGATCAGAGGTTTTGAGCAATTTCTTTTTGGGCACAGTCATTGTTCTCGTTCACCTTGAAGTCTGCTTTCTGCAATTTTATATCCCATCTCGCCTGAAAATTATTCTTATTATTATTGTTATTATTAGTAGTAGTATTATGGGCGACTCCAAGGAGTCCTTAGACTCATCGAGGAAGGCCCTGAACATCATGTCCATCACAATTATTCGACATTCACACAGTATCTATCATACTTTGTCTTGAACTCATTCACTGTCATAGCACCCACAACAGACTCTGCAGCTTATTCCACTCATTCACCACTCTAAAAGTAAAAAACCTAGCTCTAACACCCTTACTAACCACACTCTTGCCCAGCTTCCATGGATGTCCCCTAGTCCTCCCACCACCAGTCCTGTTCTCAAAAATATCCTCTGAATTAATCCTATGGAAACCCTTCAGCAATTTGAATGTCTCAATCATATCTCCCCTTTTCCACCTATCAACCAATTTTTGCAACTCACAAATATTCAACCTGTTCTCATAAGGTTCATTCCATATACCTGCTATCATCTTGGTCACTCGCCTCTGGATCCTCTCAAATCAAGAAGAAACCTAGGTGACCAAATCTTGGCACAGTAGTTGAGATGGGATCTTATCAAGGCTCAATACAGAGGAACAATAACTTGTTTGCCTCTGCTTGTTAAAGTATTTTTCAGCAAACAAGTGATTTGATGAGCTGATTTAGCCACTTTTGCGATGTGTCCCCTAAACTTCAACTCCCTATCCACCAACATTCCCAAGTCCCTGGCCTCATCAATCTCCTGGAGTACAGTTCCACTAATGTGATATACATATTTTCACCCCAAAATGCATAACCTTACATTTTGAAACATTAAATTGACATCCATTCTCCTTAGCCCAGACCTCTAATCTATCCAAATCATCCTGCAAAATTTTGACATCTTCTGCATTCACTATTGCCCTACCCAACTTTCCATCATCAGTGAACAAATGAACCTTTCCTCTCAGATCCTTCCCTATATCGTTAATGAACAAATTAAACAGCAGTGGTCCAAGAACAGAACCCTGGGGCACACCACTAGTCATAGGCCGTCTTTTGGACTCTACTCCTGAGTAAACTACTCTCTGATATCTCTCCATCAACCACCCTCCTATCCATCTCACCAACCCCATATCCATTCCCATATATTGCAGTTTACGGATTAGAATTCCATGTGGTATCCTGTCAAAGGCCTTGGCCAGGTCCACCAGTATCAAAATCCATTACCCTTATCTAGTTCAGCCGTCACCTGAGCAAGTTACTGAGGCATGATCAACCCTTCACAAAACCATGCTGTCCCCCATACAGTATCTCATTTTCATCAATCCGTTCCTGTATTTTTCCCTTGACTACTTTCTCCAAGACCTTGACAACAACTGATATGCTGATCGGTCGGTAATTTGCAACAGTAATCTTGGATCCTCCTTTATGCAGTGGAACTATTTTTAAATCTTTCCACCCCTTTGGGACTAAACCAGACCCGAGACTCAGATTAAACAATATGGTCACGGGCACTGATAATTCTTTAGCCGCTTCACGTAAGACCCGTGCTGGTATACCATCCAATCCCACAGATGTATTCACTTTAAGGTTCTGTAATAGACTATTCACATCCACTTCATTCACCATGATTCCCATATAATCTGGTTCCTTCATTCCTTCAATGTCACCACCTGGATGATATACTCTTGCAAAGTGCTCACTCAGTAATTCCACTATATTGACTGATTCAGTGACCTTCCTACCATCGGCATTCCTTAAAATCATTCTGCCATGTGCAGTTTTTCTTTTACTTGCAGCATATTGAAAGAACTGTTTGGGATTCTCTTTAGCTTGCATGGCTAATTTCCTTTCATAATCTGCTTTTGCTTTTCTGACCACATTCGTTACCCTTCTAGCCTACGCTTTATACCGTTCGTGTGCCTGCAGGTCACCTTCCTCCTTAAATTCCCTCCACAGTTGTTTCTTTTTTTGCGACTCAAGCTTAATAGTGTTATTCATCCATTTAACCCCTACTTGATTTACTATTCGGACTCTAGGTATACAGTCAGCCATAACCTCCTGCAAATGCTCCTTGATCACTTCCCATGCACTGTCCACATCCAGCCCTTGCAGTTTTACATGCCATGTCACTGAACCAAGCAATCTCCTAAGCTTGTCATACTTGCCAGAATGGTATTTTCACATGTACCCTGTCTTAATCGAAAATTTCACACAATTAGCCACCTCTCAGGTCAAGACCTTATGCTCACTCTCACCAATAGGTGGCAACATGGTCATATTCATTACAGTCAAATTCTCAGATGCTATTACTAGGGTCAAGCACTCTCAAACCGCTAGTATTTTCCATTACATGCTGTCTTAGATAGTTATCCCTTAATAACTGAATAAAATCCAGTTCCTTCCTCACATGTGTCCTCTCCTTCTTCCAATCAATGTTACCATAGTTGAAAATCCCCCGTAATAATTACCCTCCTTCCACCCATTTCATCAATTTGCTTATGCATACTATCTCCACCATCTATTTCATCACCTGGTCTATAGCAGCACCCAACTGTATATTTTGTTCTGCTAGTCTCAATCTCTCACTGAATAGCCTCAAATGAGCTCTTTTCACTATCTGGCTATACAACTTCTATTCTCCTTGGCTGCAGTTCATCAGCTATCATCAATAACACTCCTCTCCCCATTTTATTCTCTCTGTCCCTCCTGATCACACTATACCCTACACATTCTACCCCACTAACTATATCATCTTCTGTTAGCCATGTTTCTCTAATGCCAATAACCTGTGGCCAGGAAGAACCGACCAAGGCCAAAAATTCTTCCTTCTTGTTCCTATTACTCCTGGCATTAGTATACATGAAATGCAGAGGTCCAATTGTCCCACTCCTATCTCGATGTGTTATACTAACTATCCCATTCTGATTTCTTGTCCATTGTACTGGCTCCGGCACATTATATGCATTCTCACACTCAATTGCCTCACTGATGTCTGCATATTCACTCCCCCCCCCTCCTTAATAGTTCTAGTTTCTCTGATTTTGCACATCCACTTTCACTTCATTCAGCAACACTTTTTCCAGTCTTCGCACACCAAATACATTCAAATGCAAGCCATCCATCTTGTACAAATCCTTTTGCCCATCAAACTCACTCCACACGACCACAAACTGTATACCACACCGTCTACATAACCTGCGCATTTGCGATTATGGCTCTCTTTCTAAACTCTTTTCTGTCATACTGCAGCAGCAGGCTCACTATCCTAACTCTGTCACTCTTTTCTTTCGCTACCTCTAATAATTCTTTCAAGTCCTCTCTCATATCAAATTTATCTCCTTTCAAATCATTCATTCCCGCCACGACTATCATTTCTTTCACCCTCTGCTTTTGTGCTCTAATACTCTCACTTACATCCTTAATTTTTGCACCCGAAGATGTTAACCTTTCCATTGGTTCTGCTTTCAAGAATTAAATTTTGGACCTTCATTGGAAACATGGATAAGAACATGTAAATTCACTACCCTGATGATGTCTGCTAGTCAAGTAAAGAAAAAGCAGTTAATTTTATTTGGGTTGAATGTCCACTGCTGGTTAAGCAATTTCCAGATTCCATAGTTGGTGCTGTGCTAAAGAAAATCGCTAACAGTCTAAGATACAAACAGGTAATTCCAAAATATTAATATTCTATATTCCTTGAAACTGATTACTTCATTTTGACCCAAGATACTGGATGAGTACTTCAGCTGCAGCCCACTATTGCTATATAAAAGCACTGCATATAGAAATTAACTAAACAGCAGCACTAATGGTGCACATAATGTAGACAATGATCTTCCAATTGCATAACTAGTGGAGCTTATGCAAAAGCAGCTGTAATAAGGCAAGAATTGAATTGATCTAGTTTATTCAGGTGTATCGGGGCCAATGTAACAGTTAATGGTGTAGGTGCTGCTCACCATAATCAGGACCAAACATGTCTCAGTGAATTACATGATTAGCAAGCAGTTGAAACCAGTTTTCTCTTCTAAGAATCTAAATAACTAAAAATTGATTTATGGCATTGCATTTCAGTCAGTAGGAGTTCCACAATGTTTAATGGTGTTGTACCATGGTTATTTCAATAAAAGTTCATCTTGTCCAGTCTGCAGCTACTCACTAACTAATTTACTTGCTGCAGGAGAGTGTCCAAATGTATTTGTCAAATCCTGCTTGATTGCATCTGCAGATGCTGCATACAAACATTATTCAAGGAAATGTTTGAGCATATGAAAGTCAATTTTGGAACACATAAGCAATTTTCCTGGTGAAGATGTTAGGACTGTAATGACATTTGTTTCATCCTTGGCAGAAGAATTCATATATCAACGGCAATGTGAAAAAACTGGCAGGTGGAAGAATCTGAATACAGATCAAAGGCTGGCAGTTTGAGCCAAGTTAGTTGGCTATTGCACAATAGGAAGAGATCGGGACCTCACCACGTTCCTATCCTACAGTCGACCATGGAGAAACGGAAATATCTTACAAGCTATACTTTGGAAGTTGGAACCTCTGCAACATCCCACGCTGTAAATTGTTACAGGAAAGAAGACACTGAAACTATGAGTAAAACAAGCGCTCCAAATGCACTCCATGACGATGTCAACTTAAATCTGAAAGGAAGGTCAGTATCTGATATTTCTTTTTGAAAACAAGAAACAGAGTCTTGAAAATTGGAACTTGGAACGTGAGAACATTATATAAACTACGGAATTTTGACATCTTTATAGAAAATGAAAAGATGTAAAGTTGATGTGATGGAAATTAGTGAAACAAGATGGCTTAACACAAGAAAACTAGAAAAAGATGGCTTTACATTTGTATATTCTGGTGGAGAGAAGTATGAATATGGAGTGGGTTTCATGATTAAGAAAGGCATCTTTAAGTCTGTCATGGGGCTATGGCCCATAAATGAAAGAATGATACTTATTAAATTTGCCACAAAGCTTTTTAACATCATAATTATCCAGGTTGACACCCCTATGATGACTCACAATGATGAAGAAATAGAAGATTTTTATAATAACGTACAAAAATCTATAGAATATTATTATTATTGTTATCCTAAGACACCCCATGGAGTCACAGACTCATCTAGGAAGTTCCTTTTGTCATACACACACAACTCATCATATTGTACCTTAAACACACTCAAATTCTCTGCAGACACCACACTCTCAGGCAAGGCATTCCAATCATTCACAACTCTTCATGCAAAAAATTTGCTTCCTCTTTCCCCTACTCGCAATCTTCTTATACAGCTTCCAGGAATATCCTTTGGTTCTCCCCTGATCTCTCACAGTTTGCTGTAAAACCTCTCCAACATTGATCCTATAACTACCCCTTACTAACTTATAGGTATCTATCATATCCATCCCTCTTTCTCCTATCCACTGGACTCTGTAAATTGCAGTTTCCCAACCTTTCCTCATATCTGACATGAGATACTCATAGTGATGGATGACTTGAATGCAAAGGTTGGATTAAGGGAAGAAAATCCATTTGTTTGGAAAATTTGGACTCGGTGAAAGATTGATAAAATTGGTCGTCATCTGAACCAAGGGCCAGACGACAACCAAGAATAGTCGAAACGGACCGAACCTCGTCAACCCCCTTCCCCCCTCTAAAAATTAGTTGCTGTTTTAAACCCCTTTCACCCTTTCCCACCCTATATAAATATAAAAAAATGCTCCGCCCATCCCTTATAATATATATGTATATATATATTATTAAAAAAAACCAGGGTTTTTTTCCATTTCTATTTTAATTCTCCCACATTGCCTAATTCCCCCCCCCACACACACACACACAGTAGTTTGGACATCGCTGAAAGAAGAATAGCCACAGCACCCAGAAAAAGGTTTGTGCAAATTTCTCTTCCTTTATGCTACATATATTTATTGGTAAATATACATCTACAATACCCTAAGAATCCGTTAGTAAAAAGCCAATGACATTTAAACAGGGGCACTCCTAAACAGAAGCAGGTAAAATAGCTGTAAATGTAATAATTGATTAATAGGTTTAACAAGCCATGTTACAAAATTACTATTGAGAATAATCCTAGAAAAAATAAAAGGAACTTTGTCAATAGAAATAGAATCAAATGCTTTGGTGTAATCAATAAAATAAAGATAGATGCTTTTCTGGTTAACCAATCTTCTTTCACATAATGTTTTCAAATTGAAAATTCCTTCTCTTGTACCTTTGTCTTTTTGAAAACCTGACTGAGTGTCTATATCTTTATTTTATTGATTACACCAAAGCATTTGATTCAGTAGGTCACAAAAAATTAATACATATCCTACAGAATAATGAGTTAAAAGGAAAATATTCTATGTATAATTAGAAAATATATACTGGAATCAAATGGCCTGAATAAGAAACAAAAATGCATATTCTGACTTCTTTGAAATCAAAAAAGGAGCAAGATAAGGGTGTGTCTTATCACCCTTACTGTATATATATATTGAGAAAGTTTTTAAAGATATTGCTGAATTGAAGGGTGTAAAAGTAGGGGGTAGGAACTTCAACAACTTCAGGTATGAGATGACATGGTCCTTATAACTGAATCTGAAGATGATCTTCAAAACTTAGTCAGAAATTTACAACAGAAGCTTAAACATGGGATTAATTATTAACCTGAAGAAAACAAAGTGCATGATTATATCGAAAGAACCAATAAATAAGAAACTAAATATAACTGTTACCAAAAGATAATGAAAATTGAACAGATTCCATCTTTTATACATCTGGGACAAATGTTTACAAACAGAGGAAATTCCATTAAAGAATAAAAAGAAGAATAGAGATAGCAAGAAAAGCCTTTATTGATATGAAAACTGTTCAAACATCCAGAGATATTGACATAGACACAAGAAAAAGATTAATAAAATGCTATATCTGGTCAAGCCTTCTCTACAACAGTGAAACTTGGACTCTAAATAAAGAAGCAGAGATAAGATAGCAAAAATGAAAAGAACATTAATAAAAATCATTAAAGAACGAAAACCTAAATATTTTGGACATCCAACTAGACAAGAAGGCATTCAGAATTTAATATTAGAAGGGGAACTGGATGACAAAGAGGGAGAGGTAGGGCCAGGAGAATGTGGTTTGAAGACATTAAGGACTGGACTGGCTTAAATTACCATAAATGTTATAGAGCAGAGCAAAAGAAAGAAAAAAGTTGCATGACATGGTTGCCAACCTCCTTCTAGGGGATGACATGAAGATATTATAATTTCTATTCTATTATATTATATTGTTTTCTCTCTCAAATACCTGCTGATATCCATCATGACATGTTTCTTCTCCTTATCTAAATCATTAATTTATACTACCATCACTAACTCCTCCTTGTTTACTCTTCATATCCAAACTGAAGCACCTGATCTGAGTCCAGGGGTGGCTCGTGCGTAGGCACTGCGGAACTGCAGCACTCCCAATTTTTTTCGATATATAAATATATTTATTAATTTATTTATATTTGCTTGTAATATTTAATTTTATCATCAACAATCCTATACAATATCTTATACAAAATAATATCAAAAAACAAAATACAAAAAAAGAGAATTTTATACAAAATTCTCTTATTTTGTATAAAAAATAATAAAAATCCATCTTGTAGCACTTAGGAGGGCGAAGGATGCCAGCAGCACTGTATTTACCACAGTGTCATATTGCTACGTGTGCAAGCATATGCACGTCATAGTGAGATGCAAGCTATTAGCGTGATGCGGTACTGTCCTTTGGGCAGTTCCACTGTTGTTTATATCAGTTTGCGCCAGTAGTAGAGTGTTTGTAGCCCTTATCGTGTTTACTCCATCTCTTTAAATATTTGGACATTACAATTAAGGATAATTTTATCGATAATAAATAATATTTTTTCATGTTTAATTTATTTTTAAATTTTTACCTTAATTTTGATATTTTATCCAAACACTTAAACACTGTACTTTCAGTGTGTATGCATATTTTGAAAGTTGCAGCAACCCCACAATTTCAAGCCATGAGCTGCCACTGTCTGAGTCCCTCCTGTAAAACAAACAGTAAGAATAGTACTACTAAAATTAGTACTAGATAGATTCATAGTAGAATTTTCACCAAGTGGCAGGGTGGTAGTGAGAGAACAAATGGTCATTCCTAGGAGTTGTATAAAGATGTGAATAGCTAGTTGGAGTATTTTTAATGAAAAAAAAATAAGGGTTTTTACTGAGTCACTTTCATCATGAAGGAGATGTTTCACATAATAAGTGTGATTTCAGGACAATCACATAATAAATATGATTGTCCTGTACCATTTATATCAAGTATGACTGGTATTGTGATGGTTGAAGTAAATCTTGTAGAATGAATCTTTTCATTCCATGATGACTTGAGAATAATTGTAATAATAATTATAATTGAATTACAAATAGAATATTTCTAATAATTTTAGGTTGGACAATTCGGAGCAAATTTGAGTGGAGGACAGAAACAGCGGCTAAGTTTGGCAAGGGCTGTGTATGCAAATAAAGATGTATATCTGCTTGATGATCCACTCTCTGCTGTTGATAACCATGTAGGCAGGCATATATTTCAGCACTGTATTAAAGGATTTCTGAAAGAAAAAACTATTCTCTTAGTTTCTCATCAATTTCAGGTAAAATTATAAAAACTGATTATCCTATTACAAGTAACCCTCGTATAACGTGATACTTATACAACGCAGTCTACAAATTGTAGTAACGCTTTATTTTTTCATGTTTTTCACCATGCAACTTGAAAATCTGATTTTATTTCGTTAAATTTGCATCTGCCCGTATTGCGCATATAGTTATAAGTAGCGAATTTATATTAGGAGAAATACCCTTTAGTATGCATGTACGTCAATTGTTTACTGTATAAAGTGTTTATTGTTGAAAATTGTCTTCGTTTTCTGCCAGAAAGCGCATTAAAATCATAAGTGTGTTAATCTCAAGCTGAGCACTTTATTTTCCGGTGAGTTACGTATATAATTAATATATAATGCTTTTTTTATTTTAAAAAAATATTTTTATAGTAACGGCCACAAACTGCAACAAAAACGAAAAACCAACATTGAAAAGAAAATTTATTTCTCTCTAAGAAAAAATTAAAATCTTGGATCAGTTGAAAAATGGAGAAAAACCAAGAGCTGTTGCAAGGACTTTGAATTTAAACGAATCAACAATTCTAACAAAAAAAATGAACACAAAATCCGAGAAAGTGTTTATTGCTGCTGGGTCAATGGTAAGTGCAAAGCACGTTGCTCGTGTACGCGATATTCTAATGGGAAAAATGGAGAAATCTCTAATGTTATGGATAGAAGATTGCTCTTGAAAGAAAATTCCTTTGGATGAAAATCTTATTAAACAAAAAGCTCTCACGGTTTATAAACATTTATGATGCAGACCAGGTGTTCAATGCGGATGAATCCGGGTTATACGGGAAAAAAATGCAAAAACGCACCTATATTTCAAAAAATGAAAGATCAGCTCCTGGATTCAAAGTTTCTAAAGGTAGAATTACTCTACTGTTTTGTAGTAATGCATCGGGTGATTACATGACAAAACCAGTGTTTATTAACCGATCCTCAAATCCTCGTGCTATGAAAGATTAAAATGTGCACTTTATTTTATTTTGCCTAAAATATTGTATGCATTATGTGCAATGAAGTTTATGTACAATTTGTAATTTTTATAATTTTATACTATGCATTTGTTTCATAATTTATATATTTTCATAACGTACATGCATTTCCTGAATTAAATAAAAATATATTTTTATTGGATATGTCATAGTTTTTTTTTTTAAATTATATAAACAACAATTTCAGAACACATAACCCTAGTTTTTCAATGTGATCTGAGTCTCGCATAATGCAATTTATATAACGCGCCATTTCTATGGAACCTAACATCCGCGCTATATGAGGGTTACCTGTATTTATTTTTAATTATACTATAGGTTGGTTAACATCTTATCTGCTTATGAGAAAGATTAGAAATTTACTGCATATATTGAATAGGGGAGTCAGTTCAGAAAGTAAAGATGGCTGGAGGACTAAAGGGATACTGCAGTTTCTATATATACTGATGCCAGAAGCATCAGGAACAAGTGGGAGGAGTTTTTGGCATTGGTGAGTGCAATCTCACCAAAAGTTATAGGCATTAGTGAGACTTGGCTAACAGCAGATGATGTAGTTACAGGGATTGAATGTGAAGGGTTTAGTATTTTCAGGGAGATAGAGAAGATAGACTGGGGGGAGGGGGAGTACTGCTGATGATAGCAGATGAATTGCAGCCAAAAAGAATATGAGATAGGCAGGAGGGTGGTTGTTCATTTCAAGCAATCTGGTGTGAGATTAAGGCTAATAAGACAAAATAGGCAGTTGGTTGTTGCTATAGGCCAGGGAGTTCCACAGATGATCTAGAAGTCATGCCAAATTAGAACAATGAATGCAGGTCATGTGATTATTCTGGGCGACTTCAACTATGGAGATAGAGACTAGAAGAAAGAAAGATCATGTGGCAGGAAGGAAATAGAATTTATATACTTGATAAGAGATAATTAAGGCAGCATGTGATTGAGGGAACTAGGGATGGGAGAGTATTGGACTTGGTCATATGATCAGAAGAGCTATCCATAACCAAGGTGACAACATGGCCTCCAATTGGTGAAAGTAACCATGCCGTTGTGACTTAGGAGATTGTAAAACATGAGGAATATTCTATCAAGAAGTGGTATTTGTGGAACTACAAGGCAGGTGATTAAGACATTCTTAGGATAAAGCTTAAATCTGTATGATGGCATTAAACACTACAGGATAAGAATGTTAATAGTGCATGGTATATAGTGAAGGATCATCTAGAGGAAGCAGTATTAAATTGTATACCTAATGTAAGGAGGGTTAATTGACTAAGAGTTAGATGGATAAGTAATATCATTAAGCACAAGCTGCAGAAGAAGAAAATGCTGTGGAGGTTATATAACCAGAAAAGTGACCAGCAAACTCATGAACAGTGCAAGGCTCTGGCAAGGAAGGCAAAATCAGATTATGAGAAGAATCCAGCCAAGCAGGCCAAAGAGAATTTTTTCATTATGTGGCAAGTAAGAGAAGAATGCCTATGGAAGTTTAACTTTAATGAGTGAGGATGGTCACTAGAAGACAGAAGCAGATAAAATAGTTGAGTTACTGAGTGACCACTTTGCAAGCATATATCTTTCTAGTGAGGTTACTGCTTTAATCTACATGACACACTAATTTTGAAACAGAGGTATATGAATTGGAGGTTCTTAGGCTATTGCAGAATCTCAATGTAAATACATCTGTGGGAATAGATGGAATATCAGCTAGGGTTTTGTGGGAATGTGCAAGGGAACTGGCAATGCCTTTGACTAAGCTGATTAATTTAAGTCTCTGCTCTGATAGAATTCCAAGGGAGTGGAAAGAGGGCAAACTTATTCCACTGCATAAGGGAGGTTCTAAGACTACAGTATCAAATTATAGACCAATCAGTATCTCAGGCATGGTGGTAAAAGTACTAGAAAAAAGTGATAAAAAAGAGAATTCAAGAATGGGTAGATAAAAATATGATACTGTATGAGGGTCAACATGACTTTGTGAAGGGTTGGTCATGCCTTAGTAATTTACAAACCTTTTATAATAGAGTAATAGCTGAGTTGGATAAAGGAAATGGCTATATGATGATTTTGCTGGATTTTACAAAGGCATTTCACAGAATACCACATTGAACTCTGTTATGCAAATTAGAACAAATGGGGATGGATGTTATACTCGTTAAGTGGATAAGAGGATGGCTGCTGGACAGATATCATAAAGTGATATATGGTGGGGCAGAATTGAGGCAAAAACAGGTGATTAGTTGTGTGCTACAAGGTTAAGTGCTGGGTCCATCGCTATTTAGTTTGTACATAATTGATATAGGAAATAACTTGGGAAATGTTCCGTTGTTTGCTGATGATTCGAAATTAGGTAAAGTAATAGTTAATCAAGGTGATGTGGAGAGTTTGCTGGATGATTTAAATAGGCTGTCAGTATGGGCAAAAGTTAATGGGTGTCAGTTTAATGTTGAGAAATGCAAAGTTATGCATTTTGGGATAAATAGATTACAAGCTGTGCATTGCACTGATAGCATTGTACTCCCGGAAATAGATGAAGCTAGAGATTTAGGGGTTGTGGTAGGTATAGAGTTGAAGTTTAGAGGACATATTGCTAAGGTTGCTAAGGAAGCCCATAAGATTGCTTGGCTATTGAAGACACATTAACAAGTAGAGATAAGGGAGTTGTAATTCCTCTTTATCAGGCCTTGATACACCTATATCTGGACTGTCTCAAGTCTGATCCCCTGGGTTTCTTGGGGATGAAGTGGTGGAGAGGATTCAGAAGCAAGTGACCAAGATGGTGATTGGCCTGTGGAATGTTTCCTATGAGGATATATTGAATGTGTGTGGATTGCAGAAATTGGTTGATAGGAGAAAAAGAGGGGATATGATAGACATATTTAAGTTACTTAAAGGATTTTAAAGATTGATGCAGGGAAATGTTTCAGCACTTGGCTAGAGGGACCAGAACAAGGACTCATTCCTGGAAGTTGAATAAAGATGTGCTTAGTAGGAGTGTGAGGACTAGATTTTTTGCTTGGAGGGTTCTGAATGAATGTTATGGGTTGCCAGACTCAGTTGTGAGTGATTTCTCTGTTATTAGGTTCAAGGAGAGGTATGATAGATTGTGTGGATAGATTGGTTCTCCTGCAATGAGTCTTCGGACTCCATGTAGGTGCCCATATAATAATAGTAATATTTCAAGGCACTACATTTCTGATTTTCAGGAAATAGATTTTTTTTTTAAATAACACTTATTTTAAGTAAGTGTTACTTTAGAGCATTTCTTTTATTCAATTTTTGAATATAGTTTGAGAATGTTTCATTTATTTTAACAGGTTTTAATTTATCACACAAGATTAATAAAAAAAAGTTAAATGCTGGATGAAAAATCTCATGTTTTTCATCCTACATATGAGCAAATCTGCACTGAGAAGACAAGAAATTTACAGAAAAAGAAAAAAAAAACCACTTTTAATGATAATGATGGAATTGATGGTAGTAGTGTTGCTGTGTATAGTTGGTGAATTAAATAATAGCGGAAGCAGTGGGATGAGTGCAGCAGAGTAGAATAGAGTGCCCTGCCATAAGGAATCCTTGGACTCCTTGGAGGTGTTACGTAATAATAATAATAATACTATTATTATTAGGTCAGATTTTTCAGGTTTATTGTTGTCGTATTGTAGTTGTTTTTCAACTGAATGGCCTGTTTGTTCAAATGTGAACAAAGGCACTCACATTTACCTGGTTCTGTTCAGCTTTCATGAATGGTAACAAGGAGGAGATTTTGTTGATAGGGAAGAATGTTGGAACTAAACTGCATTTTTTTTAATATATTTTTTTAAGATTGGTTTCTGCAGATGAATTAGGCTCTGGGCATTTCAATGTTGCTTTTGGCAATACACTGCAGTTGATGTGTTTGTCAACTGGCCATACACAGAAACATCTCTACCAACTTTCTTATCCAAAATCAACAGCCTATACCTATTCACCACCTTCATCATGGAAAAAGGAAAGGCTGGAAGACGTTCTAGAGTTTAGTGAGAATCTTGATCCATAATTGGATTGACAAAAATGGTATTTTCTTTGATGAACAGCATTGATATGCCACAGGACGGTAATTTTTAAGTAATCTGCTTTCTTATTACAATAAGGCATCAGGTGCATTGGACACACAGTAGTATACTTAGATTTAACCAAGGCTTTTGATAGATTGCCATATGAAAAATTAATAGTTAAGCAAGAATGTATGGGATTGGATATTAGATTAGTGTACTGTATTGGGTATTTGCTCCCAGACATGTATCGGCAAGTTGTTTATGGGGGAACAATATCCAGAAAGAGGGAAGTCACTGGTGGTGTGCCTCAAAGGGTCTGTTTTAGGGCCATTGCTTTTTAATCTGTATATTAATGATATTGGGTTAAGTTTGAATGGGAATTTTCATTTGTTTGCACATGATGCAAACCTGGTAAGAACTATAAGGAGTGGAGAAGATTGTGTTTGACAAGTGGACTTGAATAGACTTAGTGAATGATCACAACATTGGGGGATCACCATTTCATTGTTGCAAAATGTCAGGTTTTAAAATTTGGAAAATAAAGATGGGATGTAGGGTATACATTCAATAGAGTTATATTGGAGGGGGGGGGGGCAGAAGATATAAGAGATTTGGGGTTGATGGCAGATAGGAGTCTAAAATTTTGAGGCTAGCACAACAAATTCTGGCAGCGATGTGGAGGACGCTGACTAGGAGAAGTAAGGAGATTTTGGATCCACTGTGTAAGGTCTTGATTAGGCCATATACGGATTACTGTGCACAGATTTTGTCACCTGATTTTTCAAAGAATGGGGTTATTGCAAAGGCTCCAGTGGTAATTGATTAAAGTAGTTTCTGGAATGTTTGGCATGAAGAAAGGTCGAAAGATACAGTTTACAGAATCAAGTGATTAGGAGAAGGAGGAGCAGGTGATATGACAGAAATGTATAAGTTTGTAAGTTCTTATCAAATTAATGTTGAATAGGTTTTCATAGAATATTTGTAGAGGAGGGAACAAGAGGTCATCCCTAAAAGCTGTATAAAGAGAGAGGAGGGTTTTTTGCATGAACAGGTGGTTCATGCAAAGGTGATTGGAATGCATTACCTGAGAGCGTGGTGTCTGCAGAGCTGATGAGTCTTTGACTCCATGAAGATCTGGGGACAGTAGTAATAATAAATTTGGCTTTGTCATATACTACTTACTGTTTGTCTGCTACTATCCTTTTATATATCACATGTTTCATATTCATTCTCATTTTTTCCAGTTTATACAGCATATAGTCTGCCCACATTTGAGAGGACCATAGCAGCTCACAGTGGGAAGAAAAGTCAGTTCATGTTGAAGGGGAGAAAGGAATAAGGTGATGTATGTATTCATCACCAGCATGTGAAATCACGTGCTTTATACGCAAAATTTTCCAACTGTTGTACAAGAAAAATAGTTACCATTTTAAAAACTAGAATGTTCATTCATAAAAGAAAAGCTAATATTCCAATGTCTAATAATAAACAAACTCATCCCACAAGACAGATTGATTATCCTATTATTGGAATGGATTCTACTTCTTAATAAACAAACTCATCCCACAAGACAGATTGATTATCCTATTATTGGAATGGATTCTACTTCTTCTGCCATGCACAGTAGTGTCGAGGGGTCTCACACTGTGGTCGAACTATAGTTCTGTTCTGTCTCCTATCAAAGTCCATAAATATAAAGACCTTTGCAAAGGCTATAAATAGCATGGCATAGCCATTTCCCTTATCTATCGCAACTGTCATTTTATTGTAGAACATGAATAAATTGCTAAGACATAACCTCTGCTTTCCAGAATTGTTGATTCTACAGGGTATCCTATTCTCATCTGCCATTTCTGAATTTTTTTCCTAAACAAGCTTTTCCAATACTATAATCCCTATTTCTGAGATACGTTATGTCTGTAATTTGCTGCCTCTGTCTTAGTGGCTTCTCTGTGTAACAGGACTATCTTATTCTCTTTTCACTTTCTTGAGATCTCTTGCTAGTATTGAGACAAATTATGCAGATTAGCTATCAGCACCGCAATTTATTTTGTATTTTCTTGTAACACATCAGCTGATATTCCATGACCATCTTCATATTGAGAATTTTTTTAAACATCCGAAACACTTCCATTTCATCCATCTGCCTTTATATTGGAATGTCTCATATCATTCTTTGCATTAATTTAAACTATGATATAGCCTAGCAAAGTGATCATTCAGTAATTCAACTATTTCTTGTGCTTCTCTCCATTCCTGATTTCATTAAAATTATCCTTTCAGAATCATTCTTCTTTATTCCTTGTATAGTGAAAGAGAAGTTTGAGATTATTACCTTTGACTGTGTAGCTAATTTCTTTCTCTAATCAGATTTTACCCATCTAGTTATGTCTTTTGTCTTTGCTTCATAACTGCTCATGATCTTGGTGATTGTGTTTCTTCTTATATTCTTGCCATAGCATTTTTTTTGTGAACTCTTAGCTGATTTATTCTCTTGACTGGATACAATGTCTAATACTGCTTTCGTTAATTCTTTGATCTTTTTTCATATCCTTCCTTTGTAGTGTCTTATGCTATGACACTACTCCTAATTGAATTAGGAATTATTGATTTGAGCCAGTAATGGTATGTTTGGTTTTTCATCTGTAGCGCCTTGCTTCATCATTTGGAAAACCAGGGTTTTGTTAGGGAACGGCAGGTCAGAGTACTGTGGAGAATGTATGATTCCATGCCAGTGAGGAAAACTTTGGTTATGAGTTCGGTGCATGTGTTTGGGCTGGAAGATCAGAAGCAATAGTCTAACCATGGGAATGAGGCATAGAATTTGTGGAGGCTCTCCCACTTGGCACTGTTATAATGCCAAACTACTTGTATGGAAGTGGCTGTGAAGGCATTGTTGCATGGGGGAGGAGATGAGCACTAGGTTGTGATCAGAATTGCCTAACGGGCTCTCTACATTCACTGCATATTTGTAAGAGTCATTGGTCAAGAAGAGGTCTAGGGAATTTGGAGAGTGGTTTGGGTTGTTGGGTATTCTGGTTGGCATCTAAACTAGTTGTGTAAGGTCATTAGTGATGGCGAATGTTTCAGCATCTCTGAGGAGGAGGAAAGTCAGTTGGTGTTGTGGACATTAAAATCTCCTAGGAGAATGATTTCGCTGTTGGGAAAGTGGGACTGGATAAAGTCAATTTTTAAGGAGAGGAAATTGAAGAGCTCAGAGGGGTTGGTTGCAATAGGGGAGCAATAGAGACAGCATATGAATTTGACTGAGTTGGGCAGGGATATTTTCATCCAACATCATTTCATCCATCCAGCATCAGCCTGTCTGAAGATTATTAGGATCTCTGAGACGTGGTTGACTGAAGATGATATAATAACAGGAATAGAATTAGCAGGGTACAGCATTTTTCGAAAGGATAGGAAGGGAAAATGCAGTGGTGGAGTATTGCTTATGATAAGTGATGACCTATGTTCTCTCAGAGTGGAGGCTTTGGAGGGCAGTGACACTAATGATGGAAGTTTTTTCACTTCGTATGCTATCAATTATATATTTGGTTTAATCCTTTATCCAAGTGTAAGTAAACAAAGTTTGCGCCTGAAGTATTTTCAGGACTGGGGCAACTCGTGGTAAAGGTAGTATGAGATCTGATCACTTGCCTTAGTATCCCATAATGCAAAGCACATATCCTTATATGTATAATGCTATACATTATGGAAAGGGGTCACTACCCAGACCAGTTTTGACTTTATTGAGGTCTCGTCAGTGGGAGCCAGACCCAGAGGTGGTGATACTAAGGTGGAAGTAATGCAGAAGTCATATCACCATATATCTGCACACACACAGTTCCTATATCAATGTTTACACTTTTAATTTCTTGCTTGTGTCATTCATTCTTGCGAGAATATCACCCCATAGGCAGGTCATGATCCCAACCTCCAGTGACTGAAGTTGCCATAGAATCCCACATGTTTCACATTACATAACTTTCTTCTGAGTGGTGTCATTTTCAATTTTGGACAAAGTGGAAATTATTTCCTTCCATCCCTCACGAAGACTCCAACAGGCATCATCATGAGATGACCAATGAGTAGGCAAAGGACGTTTGATTACTTTTGCAGAAGTTTCCAGGTGCTTTCTTAGAACACTCCACCGATGTGTTGAAAATGTGAAAAATACGTACAGTTTCTGAAGGACATCAATAAATGCAGAAGAGTACCGACAGGATTCGGCAGCGCAAATACCAATTAGAGACAGATAATGTCCAGCGCATGGTGTGAATTCTGCTAATGGAACATGTTAGACAAGTACACAGGACTGCAAGCAAGAATTCCTGTGTACTTGTCTAACATGTTACTAACATAATCATATGCCTGCCTTCTGCAATTTGCTACATCAATTCCAAGTGCGTTTAGTGAAGTCAAAACCACCTCTTGTAACTCTTCAGATTTGTGACTTACGTTAGGAATGAAACACAAGAAATGTTCAATAGGAGTTCCAAGTTCTTTCACATATCGTACAATGAAGGACAGCTGATCAACATGAGAGAAGTCTGGTGTTGAGTCAACACTTATGGAATAGTACTTAGCTATTATAAGTTCTTCCACAATAAATTTGATTACTTTCTCATCCATTATTTTAATAAATTCCTCATACGTGGCAAAGGAGAGAAAACAAAACCTTTTCCTTTTTTTTCCCTGCTTTTGGCAATGTGCTCATCAAGAAAGGGATCAAATTCACTAATTAACTCTAGACATATCATTACATTTTCATTATGCACAGAACCGAAAATGTCATCGTTTCCCCTCAAAGCAAGTTCTCTACTGGCCAATGTTTTTACAACTGCAACTACTCGTTTTAACACCTCCTTCCTGTACTTAATTTCTTCTTCCAGTTGCTGAGTTATTTTTAAGTCAATTCTCCCTGTAAGATTTGCTCTTTGTTTCAGAGCTATCAGACAGTTCACATGATTAGTTGCTTTCTCGTGATGACTCACTCGTGCTTCTGCATTTTTCCAGTCATTAAATCCACTGACAAAGTGACTATCGTCAGCTCCCCCTCCACCAAAAAGGCGACAAAGTGCACAGAAGATCTTTCTGGTACTTGGAGAGTAAACAAGAAAATCTCTTAATTAAGGGGATGCAAATCTCTTGTTGTTCAACTGACAGTAAGCAAAACTCTAAGAACGAGAATTAAGAATCTACGAGTTTTATATATACCAAAAAACTATCGGCGAATCCAAGTGTAAATGACCACTTGGTAGTACAACACCAAGGCAACTCGAAGCAAAGGTGGAGCAAGCTCCCTCACTATCCTTGATATTTTCTCATAATGTAAAAACACAGCCCCTAGGGGATGTAATACTGTAATTACATTATGAAGAGAGGTCACTACCCAGACCGGTTTGAACCTTTTTTTGAGGTCTCATCAGTGAGTAGGTAGACCTGGAAGATAACAAGGTTTAAGTGAAAAGAACTTAAACATACCTTTACTATACGAATGCCATAAAGGTGTATTTGTATATTAACATAAATATTATAATATAATTTTGGCTTTCAATTTATAAGAAAATCTCTTATTATTTTTTTGCCTTTGATCAGATTCCTCTCAATGAGTTTCTTAGAAACCTGTCTTACTTTGTCAGGATAAGCTCTTTGTGATTTTGAAAGATCACTGTCTAAATTTTGTGGAAACCCGTTAACTGTGATATACTTGTGTGTTACGTCATTTAGAATCCACTCAGCTGGATCATTACTCACTATCACCTGTGCTGCCAAATTGTTGGGATTTGTCGTAGGCACGTCGTTTGAAACAGATTCAATTTCCGTCTTGTCAACCTCTTCTTGTTCTTCTTCCAAATCAATTACTATTAGCAGATACCAAGGGAAAAAACTGTCTAGTTTTCTTGTCTTTGATACTACTTTAATTTTCGCTTCCTTTTCTTTTCATGTTTTAAAATTTAAATAGTAATTTTAAACATGCAGGAAGTATCGTAATGATTTACACAATTTATAACTTTTTAAAAGCAAAACAATAAAACAGTATTACCTCCACTCTGACAACTCTAAACATAATTTCAGATTTAGCACGTCTTAACTGCCACAACAATATCAGGATATTGAACTAAAGAGTTGAAGGAAGGGCAACAATTAACAATCTTAATTTGAATTCTAAATAAAGAAGGAAAAGTTGTTACAGTTAGTAAGAATAATACTGAATTAATTAGCATAATCTCTCCCGACCGCAATCCCTATTGCCTTTGTGTCAAGTTACCGACAACGATACAGTAGCTTTCCATGCATGTGTCTTGGTTTGTATAGTTATGCAGAATCTGATTACATGCCAATATGCTTGCAGACTAAACTTACAATGGGAAAAGAAAAATATTTCTCTACTTGTGAGTAGATGCGGCATATAAGGAACATGTTATAATTACAAAAATGAGAGCCTGGAAATTTACACTGCCTCTCAAAATTTGCCGCTCTAGGCCCGGGCCTATACTGCCTATACCTAAATATGCCACTGGTTCCATTACCTTGATGGACCTGTGGTTTCAGTCAGGATTTCTCCATGACTGCAGGTCGTAAAGAGTCCAGCTATTCCTGTCTTGGGCTTTTTTTCTCCATTTTCTTCCAACTTTCTTAATCATTGGGTCTTCCCACCTTAAGGCTGGTCTTCCAGGTTTCCTTTTGGTATCTCTCGGATACCAGTTTGTAACTCTGACTGTCCATCTGTTGTCTCTCATTCTGGGGAGATGTCCTGCCCATCTTCTTTTGCTGTTGTAGATTGTTTTTATTATATCTGTGAGTCCAGACTGGTTCCATACACTGACAATTCTCTACATAAAAAATCTACTCCTCTTCACCACACTCTCACATAACTTCCAGGGATGACCTCTGGTTTTTCTCCTCTCACCTTCTACTCTTTTTATGATCTCATCTGGATAAATCCAATTAAAATTTTCTCACTAACTTAAATATCTTTATCATATCACTTCCTTTCCTCCTATCCATTGAACTCTGCAATCCACAATTTTTCAACCTCTCTCCACAGCCAGCAGCCCAAACTTCTGATACTGTCTTAGTCACTCATCTCTGGACCCTCTCTAATGGTTTCATATCACACAGAAAATCAGGTGTCCAGATTTGAGAACAATAGTCTGGGGGGGGGGATACTGACTAGTGCTTTATACACTGGCACACTCACTTCCTTAACCCTACAAATTAGAGTACTTATTATCATAGCAGCATTACAATGAGCAGCCTTCGCAACACTAGCAATATGCCCTTAAAATTTGGCCTGCTGTCACCCATCACTCCCGAGGGAATTAGCATCAGCAGTGCTGCTTATAATTCTCCTCAACGTTACATCATGAGCAAACAACTGAAGATCCACATGATATATCATACAACAATCAGTTCACATGATATATCATATACAAACCAGTTAAAGTTATACTTGTTATATAACAATACATTATATAATAAGCCAGCCTGGTAGGCTGATCGGTTAGCCTATCTGCTTTCCAGCAAAAGACTATGGGTTCGAATCCTGCCTTGGGCATAGATGTTTGTGATTGCCTGTGAAAATACTACTGGTGGCTGTGCGTAGTAGATGATGATGGTGATTACAGTTTGCTATAGTTGGTGGATTGATTGTGGAGACGGAGAGTTATAGAGTAGGTGCCCTCTCTCTCAATGAGTCTTTGGAGGTTTCACATAATAATAATAATAATAATAATAATAATATATTACTCAAATTAAGGGGATATTAAATCCCACATAGTTTTAAAACCGAATAAGAAACTCAAAGATTGGAATCAGAGAGTTTCCTGCTGAGTATAATAAACTATAAAGTATCGGCGAACACTTAGCGTGAGCTAATGCAAGTGACCCTAGTACGTAGTACAATACCGACGATTTGTTGCAAAGGTGGGGAAAGTTCAGAGTACTAGCAATATGCCCTCTAAACTTCGGTCTGCTGTCACCCATCACTCCCGAGGGAATTAGCATCAGCAGTGCCGCTTATAAACTATGTGGGATTTAATATCCCCTTAATTTGAGTAATGTTTTCATTGCCGAAATGAAGCTTATTAGCTCTTTATACTTAAGTAACTTAATGGTTGCACCTGTTTGGAAAACTCGTTCGCAAAGTATATAAGTTCTTTTCGCTATACACTTTGATATTAGGTCTAGCTACTCACTGATGAAGCCTCAAAAAAGGCTGAAACCAGTCTGGGTAGTGACCTCCCTCCATAATGTAATAACAGCATACATTTCCTAGGAAATGTGTTTTTACATTATGGAAAATACCTAAGAATAGCGATCTGAACTATCCCCACCTTTGCAACGAGTCGTCCGGTATTGTACTACGTACTAGGGTCACTTGCATTAGCTCACGCTAAGTGTTCGCCGATACTTTATAGTTTACTATACTCGGCAAGAAACTCTCTGATTCCAATCTTTGAGTTTCTTATTCGGTTTTAAAATTATGTGGGATTTAATATCCCCCTTAATTTGAGTAATGTTTTCATTGCCGAAATGAAGCTTATTAGCTCTTTATACTTAAGTAATAATAATATATCATCTACAAACAAGTTAAACAGCAGATGTTGCAAGTTTTTCTACTTTGTTATATTATGAATGAAGGATGCCAAGAAACTGGTCTGGGTAGTAGCCCTTCCCATAATGCATAGCATTATACATGCCCGTAAGGAGACGTACTTTGCATTATGGGGATACCAAGGCAATTGATGTGAAATTATTGGCATCTGTATATGAGTTGTCCTGTCTTGAAGTTATTTCATTCGCAACTTGTTTGCATACACTTGGATAAAGGATTAAACCAAGAATATAATTTCTCTTTCATTTATAAGTTAAACCAGGGCTGTCCATAACACAGCCTGTGGGCTGGATGCGGCCTGCAGTGCGATTTTGTGTGGCCCACTTGTGGGTTTTGATTTTCACAAGTGAAAAAGTAAAATAACAATTTGAATCGAATGCCTATTAGATATTTTAATTCTATCACTAATCGATAATCTCGATGCTGGTGATTTTATTTGGTGTTTTTACATCACTATATACCCACGTGTTTTTTTAAATGTGTCAAAGAAGCATTCTTACACTGTTTTGTTCCAACATGCATGCTCCCGGCATTCATAGGGAATGTGAGCCCGTGATTAGTACCCAATTACTGTTGTTCATCTGTTCAGCTATCGAGTAATACAGTACTTTTCTTTCTTATGAAATTTTGAAGTGCTTGCTAAACCCAAGTAATTTAATATATGTACTGTATTTATTATTCTGGATGCGTCCTCAGATAAATATATTTTTTTAATTGCTCCCCTTGGATTACCTAAGGTTGGACATCCCTGAGTTAAACAGAAGGGGCTCAAGAACAGAACCCTGGTGCACACCACTGGTTACCCTTCTTTTCTGAAACACTGCTTCGTCCTATGCAACATGCTGGTATCGTTAATAGTTCCATCTGACTAATATACTATCTATTCAAATCCTCTGCAGCTTATCATGTGGTAATCTATGAAACACTTTTGCAAAATCCAAGAATATCACTTGCTATGATTCTCCCTTATCTAACACACTTGTCATTATCATAAATTGCATGTAAATTGCTAACAAATAAGCTATCCTTTACAAATCCATGCTCACCATCATAAAGAATGCTATGTCCATTAACCCAATCCTGTCTTCTATTCCTAACAAATCTGTCCAACATATTCACCACAGTCACAGTTATACTATTATTATTATTATTACATGACACCTCCAGGGAGTCCAATGACTCATCAAGGGAGGGCACCTACTCTACAACTCTGTCTCCACAACTACACCACCACTAGTATTTTCACAGACAATCACAAACATCCATACCCATGGTGGGATTTGCGCCTGCAGCCTTTTGGCTGGAGAGCAGATACGCTAACCACTTGGCCAACCGGCTAGCACAGTTATACATACTGGTCTATAATTGGAAACTTCTGTCCTAGAACCATGCTTGTCTAATGGTACTATTTTGTCTTCTTTCCACTCCTGAGGATCCTTACCCACTGCAAGACTTTCATTCAATAACCAGGTCAAGGGCATAGCCAACTGTGGTGTGCATTCCTTAAGAATATGTGGCAATATGTCATCCATTCCCACAGCCTTATTAACATCTAACCCAATGAATAATAAATACACCTCTGATTCTTTCACTTCCAATTCTCCTACTACATGATTCTCTCTCTCTTCTATATATTGCACTGCATCATTTATACCAGTATGATATATGCTGATAAAGTACTCATTCAATAATTCCACTATATCCTTTGCAACTGTTATTCTGCTGCCATAAGTATTTATTCTCTTGCTTGCAATATAGCAGTAAAACACCCTCAACTTAACCTTGGCCTGACCAGCCAATCTCCTGTCATGCTGCACCTTTTCTTCCATTACCATGCTTGTCACCTTTCTACCCACCACTTTATACTCTTCATGGATCCGGTCACCACCAACTGTCTTGTACCCCTTCCATAGCATTTTCTTTTCCAACACAGGTTGTTGGATTTCACTGTTCATCCATTTCATGCCTATTGTATTTACTTGCTTACACTGTGTGGACACAATTCCTCTACAACCATTAACAGCCCTCCCTATTTCACATTTCTACACTTTCAGAAACTTGTATATCCTTCCGTTTGTATTTCTGACATCATATCCTCCTCACTTGCAGTTATACATTGTTTGTGTCACATACTGTGTTGTGAATTTCCATGCACTGTCTACATCTTTTCTGCTGAGCTCATCTTCTCAACATACTGATACTAAGTGACTACAGAGCTTCCTATAATCATCTACTTTATAATTCCACATATATCCATTTTTGGTGGTAATCTTTTCCTGTTTCACCACTTCCCAAAAAAGTACCTTGTGATCACTCTCACCAACTGGCAGCAGTGTCAGCACCGCATTATCAACTACATATTGTGAAGTTATCATCAAATCTAAAACATTAAAGCCTCTAGTTGTTTTAGTCACATGCTTCTTAAGATATTTATCTCTCAGAAATTCAACAAACTCACTCTCCTTATTCCCATATACTATCTCCTCCTTCCATTCTATATTCTTGTAATTAAAATTTCCCATCAGGATCACCTTCTTTTTACATAACCAACCAATTTGCCTAAACATTTTATAGTCAGTATTCTCTGCATTCCCTGGCATATAACAGCATCCTATCAGATATAAGCCAATTAATTTCAACTTCACACCATGTCGATTCAAAATCTGTGCATGTGCTATCAACTTCCACACTTTGCGGACACAATTCCTCTGCAATCATTAACAGCATCCCCCCACCACCACCACCTCTTTTCATATTTCTGTCCTTCCAGAAAATTATATATCCTTCTATTTGTATTCCACCACAGCCTTCTCTGACAACCAAGTTCCACTTCTTCCAATTATCTTTGGGAGTATTGATTCAATTAGTGCTACAAACTCAGTTCTCTTGTTTCGAATACTCCTTACTTGTATATCCTTCTATTTGTATTCCATCACAGCCTTCTCAGACAACCAAGTTCCACTTCTTCCAATTATCTTTGGGAGTACTGATTCAATTAGTGCTACAAACTCAGTTCTCTTGTTTCGAATACTCCTTACATTTGTGTACAAACATGCAATCTCTGCATGTTTGAGGCCATTCAATTGCCACCAACATTCTCTATTCTAGTTGCTATATGAAACCTCTCTCTCTCGACCACTCCTGTTTCCTTCATTCCTGACTCTGATTTCCATTCTACCTGTCTCATCCTCACCTTTATGCATTTTATCTTGTGCTGCTGCAACCACATCTTTAACCTCATATTTATCTTCCTCCTGCCGTACAATCAATTTATTTGTGCTATCCTGCTTCACAAGTAGACTCTAATCATTTACTACATTAACTTCTTGACTCTGTTTCTTCTCAGAAAACAAGCATTAACAGCCCTCCCTATTCCACTTTTCACATTTCTACACTTTTGGAAAATAATATATCTTTCCGTTTCTATTTCTGACATCATATCCTCCTCAGACAACCAAGTTTCACTTATTCCAATTATCTTTGGGCAGACTCACTCAATCAATGCAACAAACTCAGCTCTCGTTTTGAATACTCCTTACATTTGCATACAAATATAATAATCCATGTGTCTTTTAGGCCATTCTACCAGCACCAACATTCTCTATTCTAGCTGCTAAGCCATGCATCTCTGTCTTCGGTCTGACCACTCCCGTTTCCCTGACTCTAATTTCCATTCCTATTGGTCTCATCACCTTTATGCATTCCATCACCCTGTGCTGTTGCAATTACACCTTCAACCTCATATCCATCTTCCTCCTGTTGTACAATCCATTTAGTGATGCGATCCTTTTCACAAGTAGACTCTGATCATTTACTGCATTGACTCTGTTCCTTGTCAGAAAACAATAGCCTTTCTAAATGCTCGACACCAAACCCATTCAAATGCAATCCATCAACTTTAAACCATTCCAACTTTCCTTCAAATTCACTCCATAAATTTGCATACTCAATCCCCTTTGCCTCACACGACTCAGACATCTTATTATTCATTATCTCTGCTCTTATTCTCATTCACTTTAGTCATATCTGGGCAACATGCCTACAACTTTTCCAACAAGAATATTATTCTTTACTTGCTGCAACAACTTCCCCAAGTCTCTATCAACATTCTTTCTTCTTCTTCTTCATCTATGATCTCTTATGCTTTTAAGCGTCGAGATTTTGCCAAAGAGATTTCCATGCTGTGCTGTCCAAGGTTTGTTGTTTTGCTTCTTTCCAGTTAATTCCCTTCTTTTCCAATTTTTTCTTTAATTTCCTTTTGCCAATCTTTCCTGGGTCTGCCTATGTTTCTTTTTCCTATTTTCTGGCTTTCGTATACAGTTTTTGCTATTCTTCCTTCTTCCATTCGATTGAGATGTCCAAACCATCTCATTTGGGCTTGTGTTATGAATTGATTCAGAGGTGCAACTTGAAGGCTGTCTCTTATGGTTTGATTTCTTATTCGGTCTAGTCTTGTTTTTTGTGCCACTTTCCTGAGATATTTCATTTCAATTGTTTGTAGTTTATTTGTGTTTCCTGTTGTTAAACACCAAGACTCACAACTGTATGTTAATGTTGGTAGAAACACTGAACAGTACACTGCCATTTTGGTATTTTGGGTGACTTCTTTCTTATCTAGGAGTAGGCCTTTCATTGCATAGAATAGCTTTGTTCCCCCTCTTATCCTTGTTAATTTCTGTGTCTAGTCTACCATTTTCTTGTATATATGATCCCAAGTATTTAAAGGAGTGGACTTGTTCCAGTTGGTGATTCTCTATTTCTGTGTTTTTGTTGATTTCTAGATATGATCATTGTTTTAGTTTTATTTATATTTATGGTCATATTCATTTTCTTTGTTTCTTCATGCCAAATGTTGATATTGTACTGCAGATCTTCAGCTGTATTTGCTAGAATCACTACATCATCTGCAAAAGCCATATGTGAAATCCTAGTTTCTTTCAGTTTCTTGTATCCTAAGTGGAACTTTTTTGTTTTTGTTTGGCATGCCTTTAAAATTTCATCCATTACTATGATGAAGAGAAGAGAGCTGAGGATACAGCCTTGCCTCACTCCTACATTTGTTTCAAATTCTTTTGATCTATTATTACAGGTTCTTACATAATTTCTATTACTTTTGTAGAGGCTTTGTATGGCTGCTATTAAGTTATCTTGTATCTTGTTTTTCTTTAATGTTTGCCATATTAAGTGTCTGGGAACTCGGTCAAAGGCCTTTTCAAAATCTATAAAACATGAATGTAGTTCTTTTCCATATTCCAATGTTTTCTCTGATATTTGTCTAAGACTGAAGATAAGATCCTGTGTGCTTCTATTTTTTCGAAAGCCATATTGCATTTCATCCAGTGTGTCCTCTATTTGATTCCTAAGCCTCGCTTCTAAAATGCGGGTATATAATTTTCCTGGAATGCTTAAAAGCGAAATTCCTCTATGGTTTTCACATTTGCGGTTGTCTCCTTTCTTAAATATGGGGATTATTATAGCTACTTCCCAGTCTTTGGGAATAATTTTCTTTTTCCATACAACATTGAATAGGTGTAAAAGAAATTTTATGGCTTTCGTTCCTAAATTCTTTACCATTTCTGGTGTTATTTGGTCATGGCCTGCTGATTTGCCCAGTTTTATTTTATTTATTGCTGCTAACAGTTCATTTGCATGAATTTCTTCACTCTGATCTTCTATTTTGCTTGTGTGTCTTGCTCTTAGGGTTCTATTTTTTCCATGTCCTGCATCTTCCAATAATTCTTGAAAGTACTGTTTCCATTTTTCCATGATGTCTTCAGAATTTGTGAGTAACTTTCCATCCTTATTTTTGATAAACTTTATGGGGCATTCTTTCTCTGACCTCATTCTTCTTAAAACATTATAGAAGAGTTTTTGGTTTCCTTTAAAATTTTGTTCTAAAGTATGTCCGAAGTCTTACCAGCATTTTCTTTTCTCTGCTTTCACTAAGGTTTTAACTTTATTTCTTTGGTTGTTGTATAGTTCTCTATCAACCTTCATCTTCTCTTCTATTTTTCTTTTATACTCAATGGCTGTTTCTTCTTTCTTTAGTTTGTAGTTCTTTATCTTAACATTTATTTCCTTGCTACTTTTTCTACATTTTTCAACTTTTATTTTATGGATTGTTTCCAATACTAATAAGTAGTGGTCACTGCCTATTTCAGGACCTCTGTAGACTCTTGCATTTTTTGTATACTTCCAGTACGATCTGCTTATGACGGCGTAGTCGATTATAGATTTTTCGTTTCTATTGGGCTCTTCCCTGGTAAACTTATGGATTTCTTTATGCTTGAACATAGTATTCGCTATCACTAAATTATTTGTAAGGCAAAGATTTATTATTCTTTCTCCATTATTATTCCAGGTTATTTCTCCTTGTGATCCCAACACTTGTTTCGTTTCTTCATCTACTTGATTCCCTACCCGGCCATTAAGGTCTCCTAGTAGTATGATATGCCCTTGAACTTCTTCAATTGTTTTTTGTAAGAGTTCGAAGAATTCATCTTTAATTTCTTTATTGGCATTATCGTTTGGGCCATATGCAACAATTACAGTGAATACTTGGTTGTCTGATTTAAAATCTATAGTGATTGTCAACAACCTTTCATTTATTAGTTGCCATTTAGTAATATACTCTTTGAGATCTGGTTTAATTATGCAAGCTACCCTTGTTTTCCCCATTCTCTTGGGTTTACCCCTGAATAGAAAAGTATATACCCATCTTTCATTTTCTGGCAACCTTGACCTTTCTTTTTTGTTTCTGTGACTGCTAGCAAATCCAATCTTGCTTTTTTAAATTCGCAATTAATTCGTTTTCTTTTCCATGTAGACTTTTAATGTTCCATGTTCCATATCTCATGTACCTTTTTCCTCGCTTTGTCGTTAACCATTTAGGCAGTTCGGCTATCTCTTTGTTATTTCTTTTAATGAGTGAAATTTTAAGGTGTGCAGGGGATTAGCCTTCAGCACCCGAGTCTGGTGGTGGGGCTGCCACCTTTGAGGGCCCCAGACCAGCCTATGAGGGAAGTGCTATCCTGTTGGTCCGCGGGAGGTATTTTATTTCCCTCCTACCCTTCATAGTAATCTATGACGAGCATTCCCCGATCTGCCACCAGGGGACGTGCCCGATGGGGGTTACAGGTGTCCCCACACGAGATCAACATTCTTTTTTTCCCCCAATTAAATTATTTGCACCCATGACTCCCACTAATTTTGACATCCGGTCTTTCCTTTTCTGTATCAAATCAGTTATTTGCTTTATTGTTCCACCTGGAAAGCATGTTTTGTGCCTATTACTCATCACACCTCAAAGGATCAATTTTACCCATACAGTGATATATGACTATCCTTGGACTCTTTCTTTGTAATACTTCTTCTTTCTCATTCTCATCAGCCAATTTCTTATTTAGATGTTTAATATCCTCTTGAAGATGTTTCGTTTCACTTTTCATTTTCACTAACTCTTGCCTAAGTTCTTCTATTATGGTCTTGACTCTTGCTCCTATTTCTAATTTTTCTAATCTATCAAGACACTTTTCACATATGTTAAAGCTTTCCTTTATGTCGTTTACCCAAACAATCCACATATCACATTTTTTAGTGCATTCATATTGCAATTTTCACAATGCATCCACTGCGAAAAATCCAATGCAAACCTCGATCTTCATACCAAAGCCTTTTGTGCTGCCGATGTTTGTTTCTTTATGGATGCTATTTTCAGAAGCAGTATGAACAAACAAGTAGCAAAACACAATATAAACAACAAAAAATTCCAAGAACAACAATCTCATGATTCAAAATATAGATGATCAAATTTGAGTATACTGTAGTGCAGCATGTTGGTTTCATTCCAGTGAACTCATGTCTGATGTCGATGGCAGGAGTAGCCTGTACTTAAATTTCTGAATGAAATTAACTTCTTATATACTTGCATAAGTTCACTATTTAACTTGAATCTAACAACAGTCTCCTGTTTTTGGATAGTTTAATACATTGCAACTCTGCTGGTAATATTGAATTTTATATTTAGAGGAAGCCATCCTTTACAGGATCCACACATTTTCACATCTTCATACTTCACAAAAATAGGTATTGTCAAAAGTCTTGTGCACTGATCATGCACAATTTGTTCTTCTGAGTCTCTTCTATTAAGAAGAATTAAACAAAATAAAACCTCCTCTATTACTTCTCTATTATTATTGGATACAGTGAAATCTTGATACAGAAAATAATTGATAATTGTTATCCCTCTCCCAGATTATGATGTTAATAGGATCTGCATACCCTTCTTTAAAGTAACATCTGAACAAATGGCAAGGGCTCCTTGCAGATATAATCTGTACACCACCTTCAAACCACCTTTCTTACTGCCTATCAAAGATACGTTATCACCTCTATCCTTGCCTGTTGTTTTTCAAATACCTTGTTCTTGTTATCTTTGCTAATTTGGACACACTGGCCATTCTGCTATGATTGGAATTCATGAGCATCAAGATTATACAAGATTTCCAGAATCTGAAAGTTCAGACATTGCTTGTCATGCCATTGACACTAGATAAGAGTTCACTGAAACCAAACCAAGATGCTACACTACAGTAGATTTAAATTTAATTATTATTATTTTTATTCATATTTGATCATCTATTTTTTCAGTTGTGCAAAGCCCTATGCCACCATCCTAATCTTAATCGGACAACTGTATTCCTTTCTCTAAATTTTTGTAAAGTGATTACAGTTAATTGTTTATAATTAAAAAAAATTAATTATACATCTATATCTACTTCTCTGAACTCTAATAGTGTTTCCTCCTACTTGTACAGCTGCATGCTTGCTCTGTGAATCATTCTGGTGTTCATAATTTAAATCTTGCAACCGATTATTCTGCCTTCTTCCTGAATGGAGTTCATTACATTTGAGCAAAATATACAGGAGTAAGTAATAAATTCTATTTAGCTTTCTCTTCATGTGTGAAGCCATTATTTAAAACATTATACTATATTAAGCCACTTCACACTTTCAGTAAGCTGGTTGGTGGCTGTCTGCAGACCTAAGAACTTCACAAGCATCTGTAGCAATTGGAATTTGAACCCAGAGTCTGTTGGTTAGAGAGTAGGTATGCTATTCATATTAACACATTCACTGCCACGCTACTTCAGCATGGTCTGTTCCCATACGCCAAGCAATTTCACTTCTTCAAGGTCAGTACGGTAATCTCGTTGCCGGTGGTAAGCATCATACGAGTATACTCATAGTTGGCTTGTGCAGAGCATATACCATCTATGAGAATACACAGTTTTGATGCTAGCTCCACAAGCCAAGCATTTTCACTTCTTCAAGGTCAGTACAGTAATCTCGTTGCCCGCGGCAAGCGTCATACGAGTATACTTGTAGTTGGCAGCGAACGTGTTAAACCACAGTGAGCTTTCCTAAAGAGAGTAAAGAAATAAAAGATGAGTCAAGGGAGTAATTATGCTTTTTCATAATTACTCTTTCTCTTATTCCTGTTTACTCTCTCTCTCTCTATGCATATTCAACTTATCATGATTTAATTAATGATGAAATCATTATGAATCTCCTTATAAAATGTGAGCAAAGAATTATTCATGCTTTTGAAGGAAATGATCACTGTGAAGATATTAGTAATTCATTCATAATCATTACATAACTAGATAGGGCAGGTGGATTGGAAAGTGAATGTAAAACTTGAAAGCGTAATCTCATTCTTAGTAATCAGGATTATGCTCTGAAGAAATCAAGCATTTATTATTGCTAGTAGCATTCAGACATCTCCATGGGGCTCCAGCACTCACTGCACATTAACTATCAGCCACATTACTTTTCATACTGACATTGGAATCATGGCTTCTTCTGGAATACCATTCAGATTGTTCTATACACTGCGACCAAAAAAATCCAATACTCACATTCTAGCTAACCATACTGTTGTTCAATTCTCAGGACAACTCTGCTTTTTCACTGCCTGCAATGCACTGAAGAATTTCTGCATCTGTAATATAAAAATCCTGTTAGTTACTATGGGGATTTTATAGCATAGATGCTGAAAATGTGCCAGTTGCTGTTCATAACTGTCTTTCATCCTGAAAAGGTGAAAAGAGTGAAAAAGACAACATAGTTCAAAATCTCAACCAAAAATCCATGATATTACAAAATAAAATGAAGTTGTTTTAATTGAAAAAAATGACTTAGTTACATTGAAATATTCTATTCATTGAGTATTCTGTTTGTATGCTACCATGCATCGTGATGAACCGCATCCACCACGAGGAGTCCCTGGCTTGCAAAACATAGTAGAACTAAACTGAGAATTTGATTAATATCGCTGACTGGCAGAAGTATCCATTAATACTTCTTACAAGTAAAACACTATTTGAGTGGAATGGTTGTAAAGAAGATTATCTTGAGTGGTATCTGGTAACAACTTGTTCAAGATACTATGATGCAGAAAGTAATAATATAATCAACTTATTTTTGCAAGATAAGTTTTCATGAAAAGAAACAAAAGACAGGAGAGAGAGAAAGAAACTTACAAAAACTTTGATAAGATTTTTGGATTGCAGGAGAGGTTGCAAGGTCCATTTGGTTGTCATGAAACAGAATTCTTGCATCAGAATTGCAACTTGAAATATAAGAACATTACTAAGGACTGGAAAGCTGAAGAAACTAAAAAGCAAGTTAAGAAGATTGAACATTGACTGTATCTGAAAGTGAAATTGAAATGAAGTCTACTGGAGTGATCAATAGCATGTTATATAGTCTAGAAAAGGAAGAAATGCAACAGCTATAATATGACATGGAGCAATAGAATTGTGAACACTTTATATATTAATAACAGAATAATGATGATTGAAATCATGCAGTTGGCCAAGTGGTTAGCATATCTGCTCTCTAGCCAAAAGACTGCAGGTTCGAATCCCGCCTTGGGCATGGATGTTTGTGATGGTCTGTGAAAATACTAGCGGTGGTAGTGGACAGTAGATGGCATTGGTGTAGATCAGTGATGGCGAACCTTTTTACCCAGGTGTGTCAGACATCTTTTTTTTTAAATATTGATGTTGTTGATGTGCCACTTGCATACATGCATTATAAATTTAATGATGGTGACTTATGCATATCATATTAGGCTATTTATATAAATTTAACTACATAATCATAGATGGTGACTTATACATATCATATTAGGCTATTTATTTAATAGGACATTGATATAAAATCTATGAATTCATATTATACAATTAATTTAATAAAGTGAAATTACAAACTTACATTACATTTAATGGCTTTTCTGTTGCTGAGTACTGGAAGAAGGTTGCTTTATAGAAGGGCTATAGTGTGTACATTTTAATGCTACACAGGCAGCGCTCATATCATTGCTCAATCTATTTCTCCCTTTCGATATTATTTAAGGCAGAAAATAGAGAAAATATTTGATATTATTTAAGGCAGGAAAATAGAGTTTCACAAGAGTATGTAGAAGAGAAAATTATTAGAAGAGCTTCAGCTCTAACTACAAAATAAAATAGAAATAAGCTAACTGTAAAATATAATTCTTTCAATGAACTGAAACCTACCTTTGCCTTAACTGAGAGCGATCTTACATGATTTATCGCAGTTTTTTCATCAGAAAACCAATATTTTTCAACATCCAAGGTGTGTCACCTGAAAACTTCAAGTGTGTCATAGGTTCGCCATCACTGGTGTAGATGATGCGGTTAGTGGATGACAGGTGGATGAGGTTGAGTGGTGGAGACGGAGAGTTTTAGAGTAGGTGCCCTCCCTCGTTGAGTCTTTGGACTCCCTGGAGGTGTCAAATAATAATAATAATAATAAAAATAGCTAATCAGCCAGTAAACACTGTTATATGCTATCTGATCAAAAATATCTGCCTGCTCTTCCTAACTCTTACTCTAATATGAAGCTATTAATATGGAATTGGTCAACCTTTTAGCATCAAAGGGTTTAGTATCATTTCCACTAGATTGTGTATAATTGCCTTCCATTCTTCTAGAAGAGCTCCAGTGAGGCCAGTGACTGATATTGAGCAATTCAGCATGGTTTGCAATCAGTATTCCAATTCATCTCACAGGTGTTCACAGGTGGGGTTGAGATCAGGATTCCGTACAGGCCATTCAATTTCTTCATCACCCTTCTCATCAAACCATTCTTGCACATTCACTTGGACATAGGATGAAACCAAGAATATAACTCCTTGACATCTTTAATTTATAGTATAATTAAGTGGAAGAACTTTCAACATCTATCTCTAATCCAGAGTATTTTAGTAATAAGATGTGACAACTTTTAACTATTTGTATATGGAAATATGACTTCTGCACCACTTCACCCTTGGTATCACTGATCTATCTGAAAACAACTGGATGGGATTGATTGATTGATTGATTCAATCCAATTCAATCCAATGCCCTTGGAGAGTAATGGGTGGCAGTGCTGTAGCTAATGTTCTAACTGAGGCCCGGCTATTGCTGTTACTCTCCTGCCATGATCAGAGCTTTAATTGCTCAATAACACCTTATCCCTATACTGTCCTCTACAGATAATGGGGAAGATGAAAAGCATTCTTGCTTCGCCCCTTTAAGCCAGTCCTTATAAGGACTTGGTATCACTTCTGGTCTGGCTCCCACAGATGAGAGCTCAAATGAGAGTTTTTGCTCTCTTGTTCCTTATTTTTTCTGGGTATGGCTCCCACTTAGGGTTGATTAAGATTACGGGAGGGCGAGTGGAAAGTTTTGCCTTGGGAGAGCAATCTGAGTCTCTAGGGGTTGGTGTTTTCTGGCATGTCCTCTATCGGGGCAGTGTTAGTGAATGCTTTTTCCTGGAATATGAGCGGTTCTGCTCAGTGGTAGGGTGAGCCTGTCACTGAGTAGAACCACTGCTGAGTTGGACAATCCTTCAGTCACTCAGTAGTCTGGGGGATTGCCAAATTTTTAGAGAGATTCTTTACTTATACAGTATCTCAATAAAGGTCTGGGTCTGGCTCCCACTGATGAGACCTCGATATGAGCGGTTCTGCTTAATGGTGGGGTGGGGCTGCCACTGGGCAGAGTCGCCACTGAGAGTTCTGCTTGGTGACAGGATGAGCCTGTCTCTGAGTAGAGTCACTGCTGAGTAAGGAGATAAATGATCCTTCAGGTCACTCATTGTTGGGTCTGAAGAATCACATGAGTTTTTTGAGAGGTATCCCGCACTGGAAAATACCTCAATAAAGATCGAAATCGGTCTGGGTAGTGACCCTTACCATAATGCTTAGCCTTATACATGTTCGTAAGGAGATGTGCTTTGCATTATGGGATACTAAGGCAATTGATGTGAAGTCATAAGCCTCTATATACAAGTAGCCCAGTCATGAAGTGACTTCACGCACAAACTTTGTTTGCATACACTTGAATAAAAGATGAAACGAAGAATATACTTCTTGGCATTTTTAATTTATATCACAGAACTTGCTTTGTGGATTGGGCATTGTCATGTTGATTGAAATTAACAGTACCTCATCAGTGAGTGGAAACAACAAGCAAATCAAAGAACAGGAAGGCAAGGTACACACAACAATCGGTTTACCAATTAAAAATGGTTGCCTCATGTTTTTTCATAAAATGAGAATTTCCCCCAATTTTTTTTTAGGGGGGAGGGAGAAAGACATAGTAATTCCAATTCAGGTTACACCAATGTGAAACGGCTTCACAACTTTTTTTGAAAAGACATTCATATTTTAAACTGCTTCTATGGAGAAGATGAGCTTCATCCCACAGGATACTGTGTTTAGTGCTGTTCCAGGCCAGACTTTTGAGCATGTAGTCACATTGCAGAAGTTGTTAAATCATCACATCAGATAATGGCAATGTAGTGGACCTTGGTGTTCAGAAATAAATAGGTTATGATTACACAGTATAAGGACTTGATCAGACCTCATATGGTTTGGTCATCTGGTTTTCATGGTGATGGGATATGTTAGGAATGGTCCAGAGGTGATTCATTAAGATGGTAAGTGGTAATTGGTCTGTGGCATGTGGAGTATGAAGACATATTACAGGAATGTAATTTGTAAAGCCTTGTAAATAAGAAGAGAAGGAGGGATGTGATTAGACATAAGTTGGTCATAAGTTATCAGGTTAACATGGAAGAAATTTTTCATAAAATGGAAGCAGGGGTTAGAAAGTAGCCACCCCTTCCACATAAATGTAGAAGAAAGATATGAGCAAAGGAGTGAATGAATGCATTATCTGAGTATGTTGTGAATGTGAACACAGTGAATGATTTTAAGGTCCAGTTTGATGAGCTTTGTGTGTGATTTCTTGTGCTGAGTTACTGAGTTATTATTATTATTAATATCAGACTGCTGGAGGTCTGATATTAATAATAATAATAATAATGGTGCAGCAAGCTATATTCCTAGAAGGATAATGAGTGAAGTATTAGAAGTGAAGTAAGAGAATGTGTTCCAAATACCGAGTACGCTAAATGTCAATAAGGCAAAGCCTTATTTTAACATTCGACTGAATGGTTTCGAATTGTTTTGTCATTTGGAGAGACTGATACATCATATATGGCATGCTTAACTCGTGTCATATATCCTAGATGGCATGAGTTAAGCATTGATCGTTGTATGGTCTGCAGTAAGATAAGTACATTTTATATTTAAATGTGTGCTGATATTGTCTAAATTGTAGATTAGTTATTACTGTGAGATATATAAGTGTGGAATGTGGTGCTTAGATAAATTTCTTAGGCAATATTATCATAAATTCATTGTTTTTGTTAGCACACTGATGCTACATGGTGGCAAAAGGCAAATCATTGTGTAGGGCTGCTTATAGGACAAATAAAATAGGTAGAGTAGATTTCTCAAAAAAACGGTATGGTGCTGTGAATGTAATATGTATCTGTGAGAAGATGTTGCAGATATTTATGTACAGAGGTTGAATAAGAGAAAAGAATGAATGTGGATATGAAGGAAATGCGAGATTCTGATGGACCATGAGGCTTACTTAAATGAGTTTAAATAGTTCAAGTATAAGTAGGGTACATGGCATCATAACTGACATGGCAGATGAAAATTGTGCAAACGTTCAGTGTCCGAAAATGATACCACAGAAAAAAGTTTGATTTACGATCAAGTGGGTGATATATTTAGAAGATGTTAAAAAACAGTGAAATTAATGATAAAGTGGGCAATCATGATATTCACAATAATGCTGATTTGAAATTCAGCAAAATATAAGCAGGTAATAAAATATCATTTTATAAAATAAAATTTGTTTGGTGTTAATACCATTAAAAAATAAGTAATGAATAATGTCTTGGCAAGTTGAATCTAATTTGCAACCAAATAAAAAGAATTTACACATTCATCTCTAATCTAGGAACTTATTGCAGTTAAAGCACTGCAGAACAGTTAAATAGCATAATAGTATATTCTTCACAGTATTTTAACTCAGTTTTCAAGAATTTTTCCACAAAGTTGGATCAACTTTGATAATTAAGTTCTTAATGTTCATGTTTTTTTTTTTTAATTTGTTATAATACTTTTGTTTGTTATCTGTGAATTCTTTGCATTGCTCATATCGATTTCATTGGGAATATCATAGATTATTTGCCTTGGATGATATATTTTGCACGGATTTCATATAGAATTCACTATTAATATCATAGATAATTAACCTTACAAGATACAAGATATTCTTATTAGGTTTTGCCACTAACATGTTTTTGCATTCTTTGGAGATTTCATTGTATAATAGTTGCTGTCTTTCTTTTCTTTGGATTTGATTAGGAATCCACCATTATTAATACTTTTCATTTTTGTGATTCTGATTTTTCTTGGGTCTATTTTTTTCTTTTATGATATTCTTAGTTTTATCACTGTTTAGTTGAGGGTGGACAATTAATTTATTATTATTAACATTTGACCTCCTTGGAGTCAGAGACTCATCGTGTGAGGTACTCACTATTGCATACAATGCTCATCCAACCGCGTCTTAAACTGATTCAATGTGTCCACATCCACAACACACTCAGGCAATGCATTCCACTCACCAACCACCCTCCATGCAAAGAACCTGCTTCTCACTCCTTTTCCAATACCCTCCTTATACAGTTTCCAGCAATGGCCTCTTGTTCTACTCCCCTTTTCCCATTCTATGAAAAATCTCTTCCATGTCTACCTAATAACAATCCCTGACCAGCTTATATGTCTCAATCATATTCCCCTTCCTCCTCCTATTCACGAGGCTGTGCAACTTACATTTTCTTAATCTGTCCTCGTACTCCATATTCTAAAGACCACTGACTACTACCTTTGTGAATCTTCTCTGCACCCTTTCCAACATATCCTCGTCACCATGAAAACCTAGCAACAAATCTGTGCAGTAATTCATATGAGGACAGATCAAGGCCTTATACAATGGAATCATAACCTCTATATTTCTGCATGTCAGGGTTCTCTGCATCATTGCCATTATTCGATGTGATGTCTTCACAACTTGTACAATGTTCTCTGCATCATTGCCATTATTCGATGTGATGTCTTCACAACTTGTACAATGTGGCGCCTGAATTTCAGGTCCTTGTCCACCATCACTCCTAGATCTCTCATCTCCTCTACTTCTGTTAAAGTTTCCCCACCAAGTGTATACTTTGCATCCCATCATTGCTTACCAAATCTCAAAACCTTACACTTGGCATTCATACAATCTATTCAAATCCTCTTGTAAGGCATTAACTGATTGTGCATTGCTCTCCCCAGTTTTGCATCATCCACAAACAGCTGGATATCACTAGTTAAACCAACCCGATATCATTACAAATTGAACAAATGGCCCCAAAACTGACCCATGCAGCACACCACTGGCGAACTTTCTCTTTCGAGATACTGCACCCCCATATATAACTTTCTGATACTATCTGACAGCCAGTCACTGATCCAACACAGACGTCTGATATCCAATCCCATCTGTTTCAATTTAAGAGCTTGTCATGTGGCAGTCTATCAAAAGTCTTTGCAAAATCCAAGTACACCACTGTATATGCATTTCTCTTGTCCAAGGTATTTGTCACCTTGTTGTAGTACATAAGTAAGTTAGTGAAACATGATCTCCTCTTAACAAACCCATGCTGATAACCACAGAGAATACTGCTGTTATCAACCCATTTCTGTATCCTACTTCTCAGCAATCTCTCCAGGAACTTCACCACAACTCCAGATATACAGACCGGCCTATAATTTGAAGCTATAACCTTATCACCGCCTTTATGCAGTGGAACAATTTTACCCTCCTTCCACTCCCTTGGAACCTGTGCTGTTGCAAAACTCTTATTAAACAGGCATGCCAATGCTGCTGCCAGTTCCTTGGAACATTCCTTTAAGATGCGTGGTGATATGTCATCAAATCCTATCACCTTATTAACATCAAGGTTATTTATTTCCTCAAATATCTCCTGTTCACTCACAATTAAGCTGTCCTCTATGTTTAAGTACCTCATGATTCCACCCTGATCAGGATGAAACACCTTTATAAATTGATCACTGAATACCTCAACAATGTCTTCTGCACTACGACTTTCATCCGTTAACTTCATCTTTCCATGATCATTTTTCCTTCTACTTGCCACATATCTCTAGGGTTTTTCTTACCCCTGCTTTGCCAATTTCTGCTCATACTCTACTTTTGTTTTCCTTACTGAGTCACTCTCCTCGCTTGTTCTTTATATTCTCCATGTGACTGATTATCATTATTCATCTTGTACTTTCTCCAAAGTACTTTCTTTTTTCCAGATTTCATGCTTAAGTTCCACATTCATCCATTTTACACCTACTTTATTCAGCCTCTGGGATATATTCGTGCATTGATTCTGTTATGTATTTCTTTGTAAGTTCCCATGCAGCATTTATTTCCTTACTGCTCAATTCCTCGTTCCATGTTATAGCTCAAAGTTGTCTCCTAAGCTTGTCATAATCACCAGCCTTATAATTCTACATATATCTTTCCTCACAAAACTCTACATATGAATAGCCACAACACAGGTGATTACTTCATGATCACTTTCACAAACTGGAGGAAAATGTGAAACCCCTCTAACAATTACATCCTCTAATGAAATGATGAGATCTAGAACTCTTGATCCTTGTGTGCCTTTCTTTACATGCTGCCTGAGATAGATATCTCTCAAGAACTTGAAAAATTAATTTTCCTTATTCCCAAATGCTATCTCTTCATTCCAATCTATACCACCATAATTAAAATCACCCATAATAATTACCCTTCCTTTGTTCACTAATCCAAGTTGTTTATACATTTCTTCATCACTACCTTCCACATTCCCAGGCCTATAGCAACATCCAACTAAATATGTCTTCCTCTCAACCTCCACATTACACCACACTGCCTCATAACCATTGCCACAATTCCCCCTTTCATGTCTACCTTATGTGGACTTAATTCCCCTGCTATGATCAGCAGCACTCCCCCTCCCTTCCTGCCCTTTCTATCCTCACGAAAAATACTGCATCCTTCCATTTCTATTCACATTACGATATCATTTTCATTCGATCATGTTTCACTTATTCCAATGATTTTGGGACAAAGAAACTCAATCACTGAAACCATTTCATCCCTTTCTTTCTGATACTTCTGGCATTTGTAAACAAACACCACAGTTCATTTTTAGGTCTATAACCAGTCCTATCCAAGCCATATGTTGGTTGTGATTTTCCCACTACACCTGCCAAAACACCTTTATCACCTCTTACCACATATACCTGCTCAGTCTCCACTTCTCTACCCACATTGCAATATACTCCATCTTCATACGCACATTCACTGTCACTTTCAACATTCACTCTCTCTTTGCTATGTCTCCCTGTCCACCCGAGCTCCCCCGTTTCCCCTGTTCCTCTGGTATTCCCGTTCTCTCTTTCTCTCTCACACTACTACTGTTTCCACTGCCAAGCACTTCTGCCTCTTCAGTACCACTCTCCTCATTTTCTCTTAATTTCTTTCTTGTGATCTCTGACACGTATTACACAGTGTACTTCCACACACTATTTAAAGCAAACATTGTTTTCAGCTTTGCTTTTAGTATTGTTTTTAATGACTGGTAAATGAAATAGAGTAAGTTGAGCTAAATTATCTTACACCTGCTTAGTTGTGGTGGACCATCATTTCTTGTTAATGCTTTTGCTTCATTTTTCATTGTGTCATCACATGCTTTCAATAGCTTACTGACTGCTGTTTTTGCGTCATTTTGGTTAGCGGAGTGGTTGGCCGTGGTTGGCGTATCCACTTTCCACCAAAAAGGCTGCGGGGTTCGAATCCCTCTGTGAATACATGTTGTTGATCACTGGCTATGAGCTGTTATAACTAGAGATGTACAAACTAGAAATATTGCACAATGACAAGAATCATTTAACATTTAATGGAAAAATAAATGTATGAAAAATTTAAATGGTTTAAAAGTTTACTCTTCCTCATTTTATGGACACAAATTCATCCAAAATTTCACTTGTTTCTCACAGATATCACCTTCTGTTGCGATAAAAGACAGACAGTCTTTCCTATAAAATACAAGATTGTAGATATTTTTAAGTTAGAGTCTTGAAAATCTACTGAAACTGGAAGTGTCAAAAATATTTGAAGAGAAATTATTAAATCAATAAAGACGCTTTCTAAATCATTTGCATATTTTTAGTGGGTCTAAAGCTGTTGCTATACTATATGATGTCCATTAGAATTTGTATTTCATTATATAATTCGGTGGTGCAAATATCCTTTTCTTCACCATCAGTCAGTTCGACTGGTAAATCATGTCAGTGTTTTGTTAAAGTGTCCTCACCCATATTAGAAATTTCCTTGAAAACTGGATAAAAAGTGAAATATATTAAAGTGACTTGTCAAGAGATCAAACCTTTCAGCCAAACAATTAATAATAGTGTCCACAATTGGAAGAAAATATGTGACTTTAAAGTTATATTGCAAATCAACTGGCGCTTCATCTGAACATTCCTAACATAACAATCTTTTCTTATGTCTGCATAATGTACTGCTTTTGAACTCAGGAGAAATTTCTAAATCTAACACTAACACTTTTGCCTATTCAAGTATAACATTAGTATTTCATCTGATCTAAATTCTTCAGTAAAGTCGATTACATTATTTGACACGTTTATAGATTCACTTAAATTTGTTTTAACGTCTAATTCCACACATATATCATTTTCAATAGCTATTAATGCCAAACTAACAAGCCTTTTTTGTGACATACTTGTTCTTAAGTAGGTTTTAATCAATTTCAACTTGGAAAAGGAACGTTCACTGTTTGCTACAGTAACAGGTAAGGTTAATAGTATTCTTAAAGCAATTGAAAAGTTAGGGAAAGATAACTTATCGGACACAATAAAATTAAGAATATCGAAAGGGTTTTGAATATTTAAATTATCCTTCCGAAAAATATCCCAGAAAGCACATAACTCGTCATATTGTTCTATTGCATTTACATCTTTACTGTCGCTGTCCTTCAACAGAATCTCTAAATCTTCGTTATTAATTTGTAGTAATCTATACAAGAAATTGAAATTATCATAATATGTTTTTAGTTGATCAAAACGTTCTATTAATCCCTTAACATACAAAGACGTCTGTGACACGTCTTTTGTTTATTGCACCAAAATTGATTTTGAATTTTGGTTTCACATATAAATACAACCGAATATAGACGCTAGACAATCTTGTGCCTATTTCCTACAGCCGAGAAAAGTTGACAACGTCATGTATCAGCTATTTCGTTTGCGTTTGCACAAATTCATCATTATTTGAAAAATAATGATGAATTTGTGCAAACGCAAATTCATCATTATTTGAAAAATAATGATGAATTTGATCCAGCAAATCACCCTCGCCCAAAAATTTGGCAGAAAAAAAAAAACGACCGCTTTCTGAATTTTAATTGGTACGTTAAGGGGTTAATGAACACTTCGCAACATCTAGAATTGTATAAAACACATTGACTCTAAATTTATCTTCTGGCGATTGTGGCGTTTCGTCATGATGCTCGATGATGAAATTTTAAATAATGAAAATTTTAATAAAGAAACTCAGCATGAAGCCAAACATTATGTGCTAAAATAAAGGACTACAAATTTATTTGCTCTTATATAACTTGCCATGATTTACTTATCAGAATAAACCCTGTGAGTAAAATGCTTCAAGACAAAAATATGAACATTACACTTGCTTTAGAATCTATCGAAAACTTAAAAATATTCTTACAAGAGTATCGATCAGATACAAATTTTAAAGAAGTTCTTAAAACGGCGAAAGAACTGAGTGAAGAGGTGGATGGAGAACAATAATATAACACTGGTACGGAAGTTCGATGACGAAAGTAGACACAATAATTTGACAAATGTTTTGTACGGAAATTTGTTCCTGCGCATAAAAACTGTTCACCATTTCACTTTAGATAGACTGCAGTAGACACAACATTCTGCAGGCAAGCATTTAGCCTGCTCTCGCTGCAAAATTGTAAACATACAATTTATATACAATTTTTTTTTTTTTTATTCAGTGTATCCAGCCTTATTTATTTTAATATTGATCATTCTAAGAAATTTTTGTTTTTATGATAAAAATTTTGTTTCTTAAAAATGAACTTATGAACCATACCCCGGCAGCGGTGCCCACATGCACTGCATGCTCTGAATGCCCGCTTATGCCAGCCCTGTATATATATATATTATTTTATTTATATATTATTTTATTTTTAAATAAGTCAGGAAATTTAATAACCTTTTTTAAGTTATTTTACATTTGCTACTTCAGTGGCACTTTTTTTGGAATTTTCAGTTATTGTTCGATTAGCTTTTTACATGTACTGAAGATGCCTTTGATACTTACGTGTATACTAATAAAATAATATTTTATATGAGTTTATTCTGGTATTATAATTTATTGATATCATCTTTGTTATTCGCTTGTGTACTCTTGCCACAGTTAATTTATCCTCTTCAAATCCTGGAGACCAAATGTGAGCACAAGACTCTAGATATGGTCTGATCAGGGTTTTATACAATGGAATGACAATCTTTTATCTCTGCAGGTTAGCAATCTTCTCAATATTGCAGCAATCCTCTGGGTTAGTTTCACCACCTTTGCAGTATATTCTATGAATATGTAGCGAGTAAGAGGAAAAATTACTTTGGTAGAATGACTTTAAACACTGCTGAAGGTACGAAGGTGATCGAGCCAAAAGAAATAGTTTATTTGCTGAGTGATTAGTTTGCAAAAGTGTATCATCCAAGTGGAGATTTTACAGTTACTGATGTAACATAGACACGTATCAAAATTGAGGTACATGAACAGGAGGTGTTCAGAATATTAAAAAATATGAATGTGAACACAGCAGTGGGACTGGATGGAATATCAACTAGTGCAATATGTGAATGTGCAAGAGAATTGGCATTTCCTCTGACGAAGCTGTTCAATCTAAGTCGCATCTCTGGCAGGGTTCCAAGAGAGTGGAAAGAGGGTAAGATAGTACCATTGCATAAAGTTGGCTCCAAGACAGAGGTAGCAAACTACAGACCAATTAATATATCACGAGTGGTTGTTAAAGTATTGGAAAAGCTGATGAATGGTAAAATACAACAGTGAGTGGACAGGGATGTGATACTCTGTAGTGGACAGCACGGCTTTGTAAAGGTTAGGCCCTGTCTTAGTAACTTATTCACATTTTATAATAAAGTGATAGCAGAACTGGATAAAGGTAATGGCTACACCATGACACTGCTTGATTTTTCCAAGGCATTTGACAAAATACTACATGGAAAATTAGTATTATTATTACGGGTGACTTCAGGGAGTGCTTAGACTCATCGAGGGAGACCCTAAACATCATGTCCACACAACTATACGACATTCTCACAGTATCTATCATACCTTGCCTTGAACTCACTCACTGTCATAGCACCCACAACACTCTCTGGCAGCTTATTCCTCTCATTTACCACTCTAAAAGTAAAGAACCCAGCTCTAACACCCTTGCTAACCACACTCCTGCCCAGCTTCCATTGATGTCCCCTAGTTCCCCACCACCCGTCCTGATCGCAAAAATATCCTCTGAATTAATCCTGTAGAAACCCTTTAGCAATTTGAATGTCTCAATCATATCTCCTCTTTTCCGCCTATAAACCAATTTCTGCAATCCACAAATCTTCAACCTGTTCTCATAAGGTTCATTCCATACATCTGCTATCATCTTAGTCGCTCGCCTCTGGATCCTCTCAACCTCCTCCCCATCAAGAAGAAACCTAGGTGACCAAATCTGTGCACAGTAGTCGAGATGAGGTCTTATCAAGGCTCAGTACAGAGGAACAATAACTTGCTTGTCTCTGCTCGTCAAGTATTTTTCAACAACCAAGTAAGTTGATGAGCTGATTTAGCCACTTTGGAAATGTGCCCCCTAAACTTCATCTCCCTATCCACTAACACTCCACAGTCCCTGGCCTCATCAATCTCCTGGAGTACAGTTCCACCAATGTGGTATACTGCTGCTAATCTTTTCACCCCAAAATGCATAACCTTACATTTTGTCACATTAAATTGACATCCATTCTCCTTAGCCCAGAAGTCCAATCTATCCAAATCGTCCTGCAAGATTTTGACATCTTCTGCATTCACTATTGTTCTACCCAACTTTGCATCATCAGCGAACAAATGAACTGTTCCTCTTAGATCCTACCCTATATCATTAATGAACAAATTAAACAGCGGTGTCCAAGAACAGAACCTTGCAGCACTCCACTAGTCACAGGCTGTCATTTGGACTCTACTCCTAAATAAACTACTCTCTGATATCTCTCCATCAACCACCCACCTATCCATCTCACCAACCCTATATCCATTCCCATATGTTGCAGTTTACAGATTAGAATTCCATGTGGTATCCTGTCAAATGCTTTAGCCAGGTCCAGCAGTATCACTGTAATCCCATTACCCTTATCCAGTTCAGCTGTCACCTTGTTATAAAACTTGAGGCATGATCTACCCCTCACAAAGCCATGCTGTCCCCCGTACAGTATCTCACTTTCATCAATTCCTGTATTTTTCCCTTGACTACTTTCTCCAAGACCTTGACAAAGACTCCTGATATGCTGATCGGTCGGTAATTTGCAATAAAGGAGGATCCATAGTCTTGGATCCTCTTTTATGCAGTGAAACTATTTTCCCCTCTTTCCGCACCTTCGGGACTAAACCAGACCCAAGACTCGGATTAAACAACATGGTCAAGGGCACTGATAATTCTTTAGCCGCTTCACGTAAGACCTGTGCCGGTATACCATCCAATCCCACAGATGTATTCACATTAAGGTTCTGTAGTAGACTATTCAACTCCACTTCATTCATCACAATTCCCATATAAACTAGTGGTTCCTTCATTTTTTCAGTGTCACCACCTTGATGATATACTCCTGCAAAGTGCTCGCTCAGTAATTCCACTATATCGACTGATTCAGTGACCTCCTTACCATCGGCATTCCTTAAAATCATTCTGCCGTGTACAGTTTTTTTTTTTTTTTTTAGCTTGCATTGAAAGAACTGTTTGGGATTCTCTTTTATAATCCGCTTTTGCTTTTTTTTTACCACACTCGTTACCCTTCTGGCTTGCGCTTTATACCGTTCGTGTGCCTGCAGGGCACCTTTCTCTATAAATTCCCTCCACAGTTGTTTCTGTTTTTTGCAGCTCAAGCTTAATGGTGTTATTCATCCATTTAACCCCTAGTTATTTTACTATTCGGACCCTAGGTAATCAGCCATATCCTCCTGTAAATGCTCCTTGACCACTTCTCATGTGCTATCGACATCCAGCCCTTGCAGTTTTACATGCCATGTCACTGAACCAAGCAATCTCCTAAGCTTGTCATACTTGCCGGCACGGTAATTCCACATATACCCTGTCTTAATCGAAAATTCCACACCTTTACCACCTTGCACCTTATGATCATTCTCACCAATAGGTGGCAACATGGTCATATTCATTTCAGTCAGATTCTCAGATGCTATTACCAGTTCAAGCACTCTCAAACCCCTAGTATTTTCAATTACATGCTGTCTCAGATAGTTGTCTCTTAATAATTGAATAAAATCCATTTCCATCCTCACGTGTCCTCTCCTCCTTCCAATCAATGTTACCATAGTTGAAATCCCCCATAATAATTACCCTCCTTCCACTCATATCATCAATTTGTTTATGCATGCTATCTCCACTACTATCTATTCCATCACCTGGTCTATAGCAGCACCCAACTGTATATTTTGTTTTACCAGTCTCAATCTCACACCAAATAGCCTCAAATGAGCTCTTTTCACTATCCTGCAATACAACTTCTATTCTCCTTGGCTGCAGTTCATCAGCTATCATAAAGAACACTCCTCTCCCCATTTTATTCTCTCTCTCTCTCTGTCCCTCCTAAACACTCTATATTCTACACATTCTATCCCACTAACTATATCATCTTCCGTCAGCCATGTTTCACTAATGCCAATAACCTGTGGCCAGGAAGAGCCAAGCAGGGCCAAAAATTCTTTCTTCTTGTTCTTAATACTCCTGGCATTAGTATACATGAAATGCAGAGGTCCCTTTGTCCCACCCCTATCTTGATGCGTTATTCTAACTATCCCATTCCGATTACTTGTCCTTAGTACTGCCTCGGGTACATTATATACATTCTTACACTCAACTGTCTCACTGATGTCCGCATATCCACTCCGCACCCCCTCCTTGGTAGTTTTAGTTTCCCTTGTTCTGCACATCCATTTTCACTTCATTCAGCAACACTTTTTCCAGTCTCCACACACCAAATCCATTCAAATGCAGGCCATCCATCTTGTATAAATCCTTCCACCCATAAAACTCATTCCACACGTCCACGAATTCCACACCACATTGTCTGCATAACCTGCACATAAAGTCATTTGCGATTATGGCCCTCCTTCTAAACTCCTCTGTGTCGTACCGTGGCAACAGACTCACCTTCCTAACTCTGTCACTCTTTTCTTTCGCTACCTTTAACAATACTTTGAAGTCCTCTCTCATAAAAAATTTATCTCCTTTCAATTCATTCGTACCGGCCACAACTATCAATTCTCTCAGTTACATCCTTAAATTTTGCACCCAATTATAAAACTAGAGAGGATGGGAATGGATAGGAAGATGGATGATGGACAGAAATCAGAGTAATATATGTTGTGGTGGAGTCTATGAGAATGATGGTGACTAGTGAAGTACCATAGGATTCAGTACAAGGAGCACTACTCATTAATTTATATATCAATGACATAGGGAAATATTTAAGTGGGATATTCAGTTGTTTACTGATGATGCAAAGCTGGTGATAAAGCAATAGTTGATAAAGGTGATGTAGATACCCTGCAGGATGATTTAAATAAATTGGCATTGTGGGTGAAGGTTAATGATTGTCAATTTATTATTATTATTAAGATAGACCTCCAGGGAGTCGGAGAGTCATCGAGGGATGAATTTAATGTTGCAAAATGTAAGGTTATGCACTTCAGGTTGAAAATATTGCATATGGTGTATCATATTGATGGTACTTTGCAAGAAATTGATGAGGCTAGGGACTTGGGGATAATGGTGGACGAAGAGTTAAAGTTCAGAGAGCATACTGCAAAAGTTGGTAAAAAAGCTCAATGAATTACTTCATCATCATCATCATCATCATCAAATTCCTGCCATGTACCCTCAAGGGGTGTACAGGATATGACAGTACTACATGAAAAAATTACATCATTACTAACTTCCTATCTACAATTTTCCTCCAAATCAGTCTGTTACTTGTCAAGACTCCAACATTATCAGATCTTACATTTCTATCGTCTAAGGCACTTTGTACCGTATCAATCCACCTATATCTTGGTCTTCCTCTGGGTCGTTTTCCTGCCAACCTGGCAGAGAACACTTGTTTTGCTAATCTTTCCTCTCCCATTCTATTTAAGTGACCATACCATCTGATATTAGCTCTGCTAACGCATTCCTGGATGCTGACAATGTCAAGTTCTTTCCTAATATCCTCATTTTTAATATGATATTGCCATTGATGCCATCTGTTCACGCCTCTAATCTTTCTCAGGACTCTCATATCTGCGGTCTCTAGTCTTTGGTCAAGTGTTTTACTTCTGACCCAGCTCTCAGATCCATAAGTTAAAATTGGTTTGAACACAGTCTTGTATACAGCTAATTTAGTGTTCCGACTAATTTCTTTCTTATTCCATATGAATTTATTCAATTGACTTCCCACGATACCAGCTTTGCTGATTCTGTTGTCTATTTCTATATTTAGTTTACCATCTTCAGTAAAAATTGTGCCTAAGTAGCTGAAATGTTTTACTTGTTCCACAGGTTCTCCATTCACAACACAGTTGACATTTTCAATGATTCTGCCTATTTTCATTGTCTTTGTCTTTTTATTGCTGACCTTCATACCATATCTATTACAACAGCTATTCAATTTAGTCAGAGAATCTTGCAGACTTGTAGCGGATTTATTTAGAAGTATAACATCATCCGCATAAAGCAAAGAGCTGACATCAACATCTCCAATTTTGATATCATGTTTAATACCACTTTCCTTCATAATGTGATCCATATAGATAATGAATAAAAGAGGGGATAATGTACATCCTTGTCTCACACCAGATTTAACATTAAACCATCTTCCTGTACTTCCTTCAATTCTAACTGCTGACTCACAACTCAAATAAAGACTAAGTATTGCTTGATATAATGCGCCATTGACACCATATAACTGCAGCGTATTGAATAGCTTCTCTCTTGGCACCTTGTCATATGCCTTTTCCAAATCGACAAAACTTAAATACAGATCTTTGTTATATTCCCATGCTTTCTCGACTATTTGTCGTAAAGTGAAGATCTGATCCTGACAGCCTCTATTTGGCCTGAATCCAGCTTGTTCTTCACCAAGCTTTTCTTCCACAATTCTTCTCAACCGTTTCTCAAGTATACTTGCATAGATCTTGCCAGGAACACTCAGTAGGGAAATACCTCTGTAATTCTCACATTCAGTTTTATTTCCCTTTTTATATATGGGTACTATGAGAGCTCTACTCCAATCATCGGGAATTCGTCCCTCTGTCCAGGCTTTCTGAACTATGCAGTGCAGCCACTGTAAGACTCTTATACCACCATACTTCAGCATTTTTGGTCGAATATCATCTACTCCTGCTGCCTTTCCATATTTAAAGCCTTTGATGGCTTTTTCTACTTCAAGTATGGATATGTATTCCTGACTGCATGCCCGGTCAGTGTGTTTTAACACTGTGCTGTCATCACTGCTTGTTTCATTTAGCAGTTTTTCAAAGTAATTACTCCATACTTCAAGGATATCTTTTTCTCCTGTTTTCATTTCACCTTTATCATCTCTAATTCCTTTTACAGCACTCTTTCCTCCATTCCTAAGCTTCTTCAACAACCTCCAGAATATTTTGCCACCTTCTTGATATTTATTTTCTATATTCTTGCCAAAGTCCTCCCATGACTTTTGTTTAGCTAGTTTTACACACTGTTTAGCTTTCTTACATTTGTCTCTGTATTCTGTAAGAGTAAAAGCTGACTTATTTGCCAGGAACTTTTGATATGCTTTCTTCTTTTCCTTCACTGCCTCTTTAACTTCCTGTGTCCACCAGGGAGTTCTGATTTTTTTATCTTTGCACACAACCTCACCACATGCCTCTCTGGCAGAATCAATCAATGTTTCCTTCAGAGTTTGCCACTGAATCTCCAAGGTTTGATTCCTGTTCTCAAACTCTTTCATTTTCTTTTCAATAATATTTCTGTATTTTAGTCTACAGTTTACATCTGAGAGCTGCTCAACTTTTATTCGCTTTAAAACTTTCTTACATGTTATTCTTTTCAATATAAAATTCAATTTTATCCTGCTCAAGACTAAATAGTGATCACTTCCAATTTCAAATCCTCTGTACACTCTGGTGTCCTGCACCAGGGAGAAAACATCACTATCAACAATAACATAGTCAATGAGACTTTTCTTATTCCTAGCCTCTTCTCTCCATGTGGATTTGTGCACATTTTTATGTTGGAACATGGTGTTAGTAATAACCAGTCCATGTCCTGAGCAGAAATCCAACAGATATTTGCCATTATTATTAGCTTTGCTCTTTTCTCCAAATTTTCCCAAAATATTTTTGTATGTCTCACAATCATTTCCTACTCTACTATTTAGATCCCCAACAAGGACCAACTTTTCATTTTTCATTGTGTCAGTTGCTTTTTCTAAAGTCTCAAAAAATTCCTCCACTTCTACCTTAGTAGAACCTTCTGTGGGACCATAGGCACAAATAAGTCTCATTGTCCAGTTCCCTATTCTCATATTTGCCCACATTACTCTACTTGAGACTGACTGCCATTCAAGAAGATTAGCCTCGTATTTTGTGTTGAATACTATGGCTACTCCTTCTTTTCCTTGATTGTTATTGCCTGAATATAACATTTTGTATTTATTGCTCAGAAAGATCTCACAATGAATTACTTGGATGTTGAAAAACATACTAACAAGTAAAGATAAGAAAGTTATTATCCCTCTTTATAACTATGATTTGGCCATATCTTGACTACTGCACACAGAGTTGGTCACCTGGGTTTCTTGGGGGACCAGGAGGTGGTTGAAAGGTAATAGGTCTCTGAAATACTCCCTATGACAATAGGTTGAAAGTTTGTTGGTTACAAAGTTTAGTTGATAGGCAGAAAAGAGGGGGGAGGGGACTTTTAAGATATTAAAGGGGTTTTATAAAATTGATGCAAGCAAAATTTTTCAATACATGACAAATAGTCACAGAACTAGGAGCCATCCATGAAAGTTGTGTAAGAGTGTGGTTAGTAGTTGGGGTGTGCAGACCAGATTTTATGCATGGAGAGTGGTAAGTGAGTGGAATGGATTGCCAGAATTGGTTGTGAGTTCCCTGATGGTGAATGGATTGAAGGAGAGGAAAGACAGGATTTTTGTGTATATAATGATTGATTTGGGTCTTCCACGATGAGTCTTTGGACTCCATGGAGATGAGGTAAATAATAATAATTTAAAAAAATTGATTTTAGCAAATCCAGGATTTCAATTAATGGCACATTGGTAAATAGTAATGTAATATCAAAACTAATCACTACATCTGAATTTTTTAAGATATGTTTTTTAATATACTTAGTGAACAGAAGTTTTAACAAAGGAGGAGGAATTACTTTTGGGGGGGCTAGTAATTTGGCTAAATGTTTGGCAAGTTTGTAGGTAGGACTGTTTATACTATCCACAATTGGGCATAGGGGAGGGTGTCTTGTTTGGAAATTTTATCATCATCATCATCACTAACCATGGGCTTGCTGTCTGTTGGTGTCCAATGCCTCCTTCACTATCTTCTTCCACCTTTCTTTGTCCACTGCACAGTGTCGCAGTTTCTGTACACCCAGTCTTTGTCATCTATCCATTCTCTGGATGGGCTACCTCTTCTGTTCACACTATCCATAATTCCAAACACGAATGACTTTATCTTCTGGTTCTCACTCATTCTGCAGATGTGTCCAAATAATTGCAGCATGTGCTTTATAATCTTCTGCATTAAATTCTCCTTTAGTTGTATCTTCCAATAGAGCTGCTCATTTGTGACTTTCTGTACCCGTCCTATTCTTAGAATCTTCCTGTAACAAGTTCTTTCAAATCCCAAAATTATTTTTTTTTGATTCCTTATTTATTACCCGCATTTCAGATCCATACAGTACATACAAATAATTGCAGCTTGTGCTTTATAATCTTCTGCATGAAATTCACCTTTAGTTGTATCTTCCGATAGAGCTGCTCATTTGTGACTTTCTGTACCCATCCTATTTGTAGAATCATCCTGTAACAAGTTCTTTCAAATGCCGAAATTCATTTTTTTGATTCCTTATTTATTACCCACGTTTCAGATCCATACAGTATACAGCTAAAGATGCATGTTTCCAGTACTTTTAGTTTTGCTTGCAGGCTGATCACTTTCCTTTTCCAGATGTTATCCATGGCCTTCAGATTTGTTCTTCTCTTTGCAGTCCTGATCTTTATTTCTTTTTTACAGTCCAAATCATGTCATTTTACTTCGTAAATATGTGAATTGTTCTACATTTTCTATATCAGTTCCATCCACTTGTATCTTTTGTTTCATGTTCTTCTCACCAAATACCATGTCTTTGTTTTTTCCAAGTTCATAAGAAGTCCAAACTGCAAACCTCAGATTGTGAATTCTCATCCCGGCATTGATATTCCAATGTTCCTTTTGCATCTTCCTTCATTTCATCCATTGTGCTTTCTAAACTTGTGATGAAAATGCTTGGTGATATTGGGTCCCCCCCCCCCCCCCGTCTAGTACTTCTGCTTGTTTTAAACCATTTCCCCAAATCATAACTTATTCTAACTGCTGCAACTGCATTCTTATAAACATCTTTTAATATAACTATTAGTTTTCTGTCAATTCCATATGATTCTAGCACTGCTTAAATGCCTTCTGAAAATCAACAAAGCAAGTAGATATGTTTTTGTTTTTTCTCCTAGCATTCTCTGCTGTTAACCACATTATCAAATTCTTTTGAATTGTACTTCTATCTTTCCTAAATCCTGCTTGCTCATCTGTAAGGTATGCTTCCAATTGTGTTTGCAATCTTTTTTGTCAGTATCTTAATCATCACCTTACCAAGGTGACTTGTCAAAACAATTCTATAATTTTTACATTCTAGCTTATTTCCTTTCTTGTATTATTATTATTATTATATGACACCTCCAGGGAGTTCCAAGACTCATTGAGGGAGGACACCCACTCTACAACTCCACCTAACTCCACAGTTCATTCCACCAGCTACAACTTACCGCAACTACACCAATGCTATCAACCGCCACTACCAACACTAGTATTTCCACAGACAATCACAAACATCCATGCCCATGATGGGATTCTAACCCGCAGCCTTTAGGCTGGAGTGCAGATATGCTAACCACTTGGCCAACCAGGCCGGCAATTTCACCCACTCCTCTGGCATTTTCCCTTCCTTCCATACCATATTACATAGTTGGTGCATTTCTAGAACTATACTTTTGTCATTATATTTAATCATTTCTCCAGTAATGCTATCATTTCCAGGACTCATGCTATGTTTTAGCCATCTTCTTGCTTTTTCTACCTCCCCTCTTAAAAGGTTCATGTCATATTCATTACCTGATGGTGATATCTGCTTCAATTCTTCAATTAGTTTTCCAACTCCATCTAAATCTAGTTTTTCTTCATATAACTCACTACAGTATCTTGTCCACTGCTGTACAATTTTATCTTTATTCATCAATACTTTGCCTTTTTCATCTTTAATTGTAATCTGTTTTGGTTGCTACCTTCTACTGATGATTCTGATCATTTTGTACACCTCCCTAGTTTTATGCTCTCCATAGTGCTGTCCTATATTATTGCTTTGAGCTTCTAACCATTTCATCTTATCCATTCTGACTGCTTTTTTCACCTCATTACACTTTGTTCTATATTGCTCCTCTATCTGTTCTGATGTATACCATTTTATCTTCAACATTCTCTTCTCCTGTACTAACTTCAGAGTTTCCTCTCTAATCCACTTCTTCTTCTTCTGGTTATTGTTTCTTCAACTGCATCTTCTATCACCTTCATTACTCCTTTCATTCTTAGATTTGAATTTTTTTCTTTGTCCACACTTTTTAGTTTCTCCTCTAATGTTCTTCTGTACCTTCTTCCTATTTCTGCTTCACTTATTCTTGATGTATCTCTTTGTTTCTAATGATGGGGTTTATACTTTCTTTTTAATTTCAACTTGATGTTTGCAATCTATATGCTATGATCCAAATCTATATCCGCTCCTTGAAAAGTTCGACACTGCTGTACTGATGTTAAAGAAGATGGATAACATCAGTACAGCAGTGTCGAAGTTATCCATCTTCTTTTAATCATATCAATCATGTTCTTGGTTTTCCCATCATTTGATTGCCATGTCCATTTTCTACATTCCTTTTGCTGGAATCTGTATTACAGACCATCGTCTCATGGTCCAATATTCGAACATTTTCTAACCTCATTCATTTTTTTTCTCCAAAACCATATTTTCCCATAATGTTTGACTATCGTTTTCTTTTCCAACTTTGGCATTCCAGTGTCCTTGAATAATTAATACATCTTTCTTTGGTGTTGTTATTGGAAGGGTAAGATATCATCCCTGCTTGGGAACTGGTTAAGGAATATTTATTAACAGCAATGGCAAGTCACAAACCAGCGAATGATCGAATCAAGATAGCAAGATTTCAAGCAAAACCACTTATTATATCAATAGTCCAGATATATGCACCCACATCTGACAGCACAGATAAGGATATTGATTTATTTTACAAAGATCTAACAAAGACAATAGATCTTTGTAAAATAAATCAATATCCTTATCTGTGCTGTCAGATGTGGGTGCATATATCTGGACTATTGATATAATAAGTGGTTTTGCTTGAAATCTTGCTATCTTGATTCGATCATTCGCTGGTTTGTGACTTGCCATTGCTGTTAATAAATATTCCTTAACCAGTTCCCAAGCAGGGATGATATCTTACCCTTCCAATTCCTTTATCATCCATGGAACTGCCCCAAGTTGATTTCTAAGATTATTATAATCACCTGCCTTTATAATTTCACATACGTTCCCTTTTCTTTGATACTCTTGCATGTCTGTTCATCTTCGAAGTCAAATCCACATGGTTACTCTATGTGTAACTTGGGAAAAGATACCATCTCAATTATAGTCAGATCTTCTGATGCTATGACCAAATCTAAAACTTTTAAACCTTGTTTTCCTTCTATTACATGTTGCCTAAGACAGTTGTCCCTCAAGAATTCAACAAATTCCATTCCTTACTGGTACATGCTGTTTCTGGGAAGAATCCCAGAGTAGTTAAAATCTCTCATAACAATTATTCTTTTTGCACTCTCCAAGCCCAATTGCCCAAACATCTCCTGCTCTTCGCCCTCTATGCTTCCTAGCTTATAGCAACACCCCATCAAATATCCTGTCCTGCCAACCTCTTACTCACACTACATGCTTTCAAAGCCATTAGTTCTATTGCCCTCCAAATCCTCCACTCTGAGAGGACATAACTCATCACTTTAGCAGTAATCTAGCACTGCATTTTTCATTGCTTCCTATCAGTATATCATCTTCCATCAATCATGTTTCAGAGATCCCTATAATCTGGTATTCACTTTGCTGAAAAATGACCTATGAGAGCATATGATAGCTTCTATGAGAAAATAATATATTCAGCTCTACAAGTTAGGTGATTATGTAAAGCTAAGGATAGTTTTGACTCATCAAGAAATATTTTACATCAGTAGTTTTTATATAATAATAATAATTATTATTATTATACAAGTGGAGTCAAAAAAACTCATTGCAGAAGACCCAGATTAACCATTATTCACATGATACTAATCATACATCTCCTTAAACTTATTCACTATTGGGGCACTCCTAAATACCTCTGGCAATACATTCTGCTCATTCACCTCTCTCCAAGCAAAGATCCTAGTCTGCATGCCCTTACATACCACCTCTTATATGACTTCCATGGATGATCCCTTCTTCTCCCCTTTTATATCATGTCCCCTCTCTTCTGCCTATTAACTAAACTCTTCATCCTACACACCTTCAATCTGTCCTCATAGGGAGCATTCAACAGATCTGTGACCAGCTTGGTCACTCATCTCTGAATTCTCTTCACCACTATGCCGTGGCTATTCTATTTTGATGAAAGCAGACCATACTTGATGTATAATTAAGCCTTGATTTTTATTGCATTGTGTAGGGATCCTAAGCATTTGCCAGGCTTCTTTAAATTTTCTTATAAAACAGTTACGATCAATATATAACATTTTTGTTTGTTGCCAGAGTAGTTAATAGTCAGTAGTGGTTGTGTGGAATGTCAGGTCTGATTTATGTTCTCTTCTTTTTTCAATGTCTCTTACATGTTCAGACATGCAGATCTCTCCTGACCTTCCTGTCTGGCCCACATAACAAATGCCACAAGAGCAATAAATCTGATACATGCATGGCTTTTTCATGGGGTGATGTGGATGTAGGATTCTTTATATTTTTTGTCAAGGTGAAAAAGCCACTTCTATATTGTACTCATGGAGCAACACAGCCACTTTCTCTGTGACATTCTTGATTCAATGTAGCGTGATTGCATTCTTGAAACTTTGTTTAAGTAAGGGAGTTGCAGGAGATGTATTAAGAATTTTTCTGATCATCTTAGGTTCATAACCATTAAGTGAGAGGTTCAGTTTGAGGTAGTGCAGTTCTTCATTTCTTTTAATTGATGCGCTTGGTATTTTGTATGCCCTGTCTCATATAGTTTTAATTATGCCTATTTTTTGTAATCGATAGTGGTGTGAAGCAGCATTTAAAAATCTTCCTGTTGTGGTAGGTTTTCTGTATACAGAGAAGGATAACCTTTTTTTCTCTCTTCGTTTTACTTCAACAAGGATATCAAGGAAAGGTAATTTTTTGTACTGGTCTAGTTTAAGAGTGAATTTTATAATGGGATGCAAGTCATTTAGATAATCTTTGAAAGCAACCAGCTCATCTACTGTTCCAGACCAAATGACAAAAATATCATCAACGTAACATAACCAGATTTTTGTTTTTTTCTGATAGTTTTTTAATGCATTAATTTCAAAAATTTCCATAAAAACAGTTTGGCTAAGGTGGAAGAATCCATGGCAAGTCCTTTTTGTTCCCAATATTTTTCTTGAAATATGAAAAAAAGTGTGTTTTCCATGCAGTGTTTGAATAGTCTTACAGCATCTGGTGGGAAAAGATTTAAAAGTAGATGCACTATGTCATTTCTGGGTACATTGATGAAGAGACTAACTACATCAAAACTTGCTAAGATGCCTGAAGGTTATATATTTATATCTCTTACCTTTTTAATAAAATGTAAACTTTTTTTACAAATGATTCTGTTTTTCCTATGTGTGGTGATATCAGGTTTGATGGATATTTTGTTAAGTTTTAGGTTGGAGAATCTCTCCCATCTACAATTGGCCATAATGGAATATCCTTGGAATGACTTTTAATGGGATTATATTGATCAAGTGCATATAATAAACAACTATGTTATACCAACTAGTTTCACCAACTAAGGCTGTTGGCATCTTCAGGGTACCTAACTCATGTAAGGCACTAAAAAGTAAAAAAACTGTTACAAACTATAATCAACCGATTCCAATTATATTAAACAAAGAACAGAGTGCGTACAATACATGCATAGAGCGTGCATGATCTCACTTGTTGTTATTTAGGAACGTTCTATAGTTGGCATTGTAATTCAGTTCTGGCAAGTTGAGAGATCTAATAAGGGTCTTCCAGATCACGGGTAAGATTAGTCCTTGGTTCCTGTTAAGGTTTTGTATACAGCAGGCAACTGTTGTGGCCTCTTTAAAAATTTGGGAGCAGAAGTCCTCCTGTATGTAAGAAATTGTGCTTCTTTCCCACTCTATGGTATGGTTTGTTCTTGAGAAATGAAAGCTAACCCTGATTTTTCTTCTCTGTTATTATTGACGTCACCTATGTGTTCTTTTTGCCTAATTTCAACGCTCCTTGAAGTTTGCCCAATGTAATTCAAGCTGCACGAGCAGGTTATGTTATAAACTCCAGCATATTTGGAGAAAGGATGGCTATCTTTTGGAGATCTTAAGAATTGTCTAATCGTTTCTGTAGGTTTAAAGGCCACTCTTATTTTATGTGGTCTAAGGAGTCTTGCAATCTTATTGGAAACTGTCCCTAAGTATGGAATGACGATTTTAGAAATATAACGTACATCATCTCGTTGTCTTTGTTGGGGTTCATAGAAAAGTATCTTGTGGTCGAGTCTTCGAGGAAATCTATTCATGGTAAGGTTGGTAGATATCAGGGATAGTTCTTCCTGGAGGTCTTGTTGATCTGTTGTAAGGAGAGAGGCACGGATCTACTTACCAGCCTGAATGTTACATCTCTATTCACTAACATTCCTGTGGAGGAAGTCATCAACAATTTAGGAAGTTTGCTCCCACAAGATATCACTTCTCTGTTCCGTCATTGTTTAACATCAAACTTTTTCTTATGAAATAAAACCATATGTCAGCAATTGACTGGCCTTGCAATGGGTAGTCCCCTCTCTCCATCTTGTGCTGATCTCTTTATGGAGGATTTTGAAAGTAAAATCTTATCTCAAACAGACCCTAAACCCACAGTATGGTGGAGATACGTGGACGATATCTTTATTGTTTGGAACCACACAAAAAAGGACCTGTTCGACTTTCTTAACAAAATCAACCTTGTACACCACACAATCAAATTCACTCTAGAACTTGAAAAAGATAACCAATTATCATTTCTGGACACTTTAATGAAGAAGCTTCCGAATGGTGGTATCAACCTATCAGTTTACTGCAAACCCCAATACGGGACATTATTTACATTTCACTTCCTACTACCACATTTCTCAGAAACTTAGTATTGTACACATGCTGAAGAACTGTGCCTCTCTCCATGAATGGATTTCCTCAAAGGCTCGTCCACAAGATACTTTTCTATGAACCCCGACAAAGACAACGAGATGATATAAATTATATTTCTACCATCATTATTCCATACTCAGGGACAATTTCCAATAAGATTGCAAGACTCCTTAGACCACATAAAATAAGAGTGGCCTTTAAACCTACAGAAACGATTAGACAATTCTTAAGATCTCCAAAAGATAGCCATCCTTTCTCCAAATATGCTGGAGTTTATAACATACCTTGCTTGTGCGGCTTGAATTACATCGGCCAAACTTCAAGGAGCCTTGAAATTAGCAAAAAGAACACATAGGTGACATCAATAATAACAGAGAAGAAAAATCGGGATTCACTTTTCATTTCTCAAGAACGAACCATAACATAGAGTGGGAAAGAAGCACAATTCCTTACATAGAGGAGGTCTTCCGCTCCCGAATTTTTAAAGAGGCCACAACAGTTCCCCCCCCCCCCCCCCGTATACAAAACCTTAACAGGAATCAAGGACTAATCTTACCCGTGATCTGGAAGACCCTTATTAGATCTCTCAACTCGCCAGAACTGAATTACTGTGCCAACTATAGAACGTTCCTAAATAACAAGTGAGATCATGCACGCTCTATGCATGTATTGTATGCGCTCTGTTCTTTGTTTAATATAATTGGAATTGGTTGATTATAGTTTGTAACAGTTTTTTTTACTTTTTAGTGCCTTACATCAGTTATAATGTAAGGCACTAAAGATGACAGCCTTAGTTGGTGAAACTAGTTGGTATAACATATTTGTTTATTATATACACTTGATCAATATAATTCCATTAAAAGTCATTCCAGAGCTTTTTGGTCAAGAAAATTGAACGTTTTTTAACATGGAATATCCTTTTTGTGTATTTTTGGTAAGCCATAAATTTTTGGGACTAATGGATGTTTTGAAGATAATGATTTTTTAAATTCGTGTACTGATTTAGATAACATTTTGATCAAGTCATTGGTTTTATTATATGTGTGCCATGTGGGATCCCTGTCTAAAGATGAATAGGTAGTGGACTCTTCTAATAGGCTGTTCATTTTTTTGCGTTTTTGTCTGAATTCATAACCTGTTGTATTTCCTTTGTCTGCCTTGACTATTACTATGTTTTTATCTTGTCTTAATTCTTTAAGGGATATTAACTTTGATTTTGGTAAATTTCTACATGGTAATTTACATTTTAGCAATAAGGCTGAAGTTTGTATGCAGATGAGATCTGCCAAATCTCTAGGAAGATTGCGAACTCCTTTTTCAATTTTCACTGTAATGTCTACTTTTGGAATTTCTGTGGAGATCAGGTGAAATTAAAGCATCTCATTAGGAAATTTTTTTCTGTTTTAGAAAGGACTTTGGAAGAAAAATTAATGACAACTTTAGACTGATCTAGATGTTTTTCTTGTTTTTCATTTTCTTCCAAAGTTGAAACAAGTTAAACTTTCTTATCAAATTATATATATTTTTTATTTGCAACCACTGCAGCTTTGTTGGATGTTAGACCACAGCCACTAGATCAGAGCTTTCAAAGGCAGATCAAGATACGTTTACTGTACATAGTGAATTAGCTACATTGCTGATGTCCAACCTATGAGATAGCAATGATAGAATTGCATCCAATAAAGCCAGAGAGGTTGCAATCAGTGGATAAGAGAATGTATCTACAGTTGTGCTTGAATTTTTCAACATCCTTTGATAGATTGCCACATAATAGGCTGGTAACTAAACAGTTGAGATTGGATAATAGACTAGATTCATATAAGTGGTTGTCAGGTGGGTATTGCAGGTTGTCTATGGAAAAAGCAGTATCCCACTTGAGGAAAGTCATTAGCGGTATGCAATAGGGGATTTTTGATCTGTTTGGGGACCATTATTGTATAATGTGTATGTTAATGAATATACTTAACATACTGGAACAGACTTAATTGAAAATAATGTCTGTCCTTGTAGGAGGATCACAATTTACTGCATGAATGGGCAAGTAAATGGAACTACCATCTTAATGTTTCAGAGGGTATGGTCTTGAAATTTGGTAGACAAATAATGGATGTAGAGTATATCATTAATTAGGAACTTTTGAAGGAGATGAGAGATTTGGGAAGTGATGGACAAAGAGTTGAAGGTTAGGAGTCACATTGCTTAAACTGTGAGAACATTACAATGGATTATGGCAATGATGAAGAGGACTTGCCAAAGCAAAGAGATTATGGCTTTTTTTGTATAAGACTTCATTCAGCTGTATATGGACTACTGTGTGCAGATCTGGTCATCTGGTTTTCAGGGGATGATGATATTGTTTTAGAGAGGGTGAGAGGATTCATTAAGTCAGTATTGAATTTCTGGAATTTGGAATATGAAGAAAGATTGAGGAAATTAAGTCATAAGTCAGTGAGGGATTTGTTGCCATATTAATGTGGAGGAGATTTTCCATAGAGTAGAGAGAGATAAAGATAGAACAAGAGGCCATTCCTGGAAGCTGAATAGGGAAGGTGTAAGCAAGCGAGTGAGAAATAGGTTTTTGAGTGAAATATACTGTCTGAGAGGGTGTGGCAAGTGTAGAAACTGTAAATGACTTTAAGGCATGGTTCAAAGGTTTTAAGTGAGAGTGGACCTCCTACAATGAGTCTTTTGACTCCATGAAGTGTTCTGATGTTAATAATATCATCTCATCTTCCCTTTTATGTTAGACTCAATGGCTTGTTACAGCCAAGAAATTTGCTTTTTAGAAACCTTATGCTGCTTATAATAGGGCATTTAATCCTATCTGAATTGTGCACTATGGCTGTAAATTGCATGCATTCTTCAGGTCAGTCTGGTCTCATTCCCTGTTTTGGGAATGAGAAACCCCAGTCCTGGAAGGGGAACCCTGCCTCCTCTTTATGAGACTGGCTAACTCCCATTTAATCGAAAAGTCCTGATCAGGGTTCTTCATATCCTAGATGGGATTTGAACCATGGATACATATGAACTATGAGGCTCTTTTTTTTTTATAATAATTTTTTTTATTAAAATTTATGATTACATATTTAAATTACATGTGATACATACATTGCGTACATACATACATTTGATTACATATGATACATACATTATATGTATTTGATTACATTACATGCATTTGGTTACATATGATACATACATTATATGTATTTGATTACATTACATGCATTTGGTTACATACGATACATACATTACATATGATACATATACATTACATACATTTGATTACACATGATACATACATTACAAACATTTGATTCCATATGATTCATACATTACATTTTTTTTTAATTCAATCCTTTTTTTTTATTAAAATTATGATTACATATTTACAACACATAAGATTTCATATTTACAACAGGTTTAATTCTGTTTTTTTTTTTTTTTTTTTTGTAACAATGAAATTTGTACAGATTTTTTTCTTTTTTTTTCCTCTGTAAAATGTATTAATAATAATAATACAGCATTTATTCATTTAAACAATGAGTTATATATATTTACAATTTTGATTTTAATATATTTAAGTGCTTTAACTACAGCACTTAAATGTGATATATGGATTTTGTTTTCCCTTTTTTTTTCATTGATCTTGGATGAGATGTAATTTCTCAGCTTTCATCCTCGAAGCTTATTTGTTAAGCTTATCTGAGGATGACACCAGTTAGTTATTATTTATTGGTTTGTTTGCTGTGTTGGGAAGTAGGCTGATGTTTAATAAGTTTGATTTCCACTACAGCTGTTGATAGAGAAATTTGCATGCTTGCGCGCACACACACGATAACTTGGAATGTCTTGATGCGTCACTGAACTGGAAGCCTGAAACTAATATATTGTGTTTCATTAAGTTTGTATAGTATTTAGAGTGCATGTTTCTTGTTCATAGTATGTCCTTAGGGCCCCTTTCAGGCTATTGTAAGGTTCCTGTATTCAAAAGGTAATTTGTTTAGCATGTCTGGGATGTAGAAGTTTCGTGTGGCCTTTCCGTAGTGATTATTGTATTTATATGTGATATAATTAGTTGTCTGAGGTCTTGTTATACAGTATGTATTTCTGACTGGCCTGCAGTTGGCATCGAAATAATATTTTAGCAAACCTGCATAGTGACATAATTGTTTTGCTGTCAGTATTTTGTGTTCTGACGTTGCAGTGTATATAAAGTCAATATTGTCTCTTTGTTCCCAAAAGATCAGTTTTATCATTTTGTATCATTTAGTTTGTACGGTGCATAGAAAGCATACATTGTTATATCGTATCTTAGTATATTTTGGCATAGTGCTTTGTATATTAGTGTTTTTAGGCATGTAGGAACTATGTATTTTCACCTAGAGTTTGCCAGTTATTGTTCAGAGTTTGTTGTGTAGATGGTTTATGTGGCAATTCCAGTTCATATCTGCATCGAAGTAAATTCCAAGGTATTGTATTGTTTCAACCCGAGTGATGGTGGTTTTAGTGTTCTGTGTGTTTTTTATGTTGGAGAGTGGATGTTGGATGGTTATATATTTGTTATCACTGGTCGATTCAGTGGATTTCTGAATATCATTAATTTTGTCTTATCTGAGTTTAGGTGTTTAATAATAATATAAATAATAATAATATTTTGAATTCTAATTAATTGATACCACACAGCTTATTACTATATTACTCATGAAAAATTCATGATTTTCTTTTTTTATCTCTTTCTTATTTAGTACCTTGAACATTGTGATACTCTCATTCTGATGAAAAGTGGTCAGATTATAATGCAAGGGACTCATGCAGAAACGTTGAGTGCAGAACCTGAATATGCTAATTTAATGCAGCTTTCAAACAGAAGATTGGAGCTGTTGCCAAAGTCAGAACTAAAGAATGCCGGTAAGGTAACGACATATAATTCTCAGGGAAGAAAGCATATATGCAGCTTTCAGAAGTAATGTGAAAGCCTTTTTATTATTATTATTATTTTTTAAACTTTAAATAATTGGTACAAAGTTATATTAAACTACAAGTTGCTGGTCTAGTTGGCTAAGCAGTTATCATCTCAGCTATTCCAGCCAACAAGATAGAGATTTTTATGGAAATTTTTAGGTGGCAAATGATTTATTTATTTTTTTGTCACAAGTAATTTGTTTGAAATTGGCTTAAACTTTTTAAACTATTTTTATTCAGTTATGCAAGCATGACAAAGTGAGATGCAATTGATATTCATAAACATTATTGCTTTTCATGGTCTCAGATTGATTCTGTTAATATTTGTATTCCATTGTGAGATATTATAATCATGACATCCATTTTAATTTATGTATATAGCCCATTAACAGCTTGATGTTGTCAAATAATATAATTCTTGTAATAATAGTCTAGTTAATTGCCATAGGATAGTTAATACTAACACTAACACAGCAGACTATCTGCATAATGTGAAGTGGATATGGATAATCTGTTACTTTCAGGCCTCCATGAAGTTATGAGACTGAAAGGAGATGTGTTTTGCATTATGGGAGATACTGAGATAGGAGTGATGTTAGCTTGGTCCACCTTTGCTAAGAGCTTCCCAGTGTTGTACTACCTTACCCTAGTCCTGAAGATATTTTCAGGTGCAAACTTTGTTTACTCACACTTAGATAAAGGATTAAACTAAATTTATTATAGTCTAACCAAGTGAAAAATAAACTTTCAACATCTTCCTCAGTTTACCATTGTATTCAACTGATTCAGAGGCCTGAGACAATTATTTCTTTGACTCTGTGCTCCAACCACCCTCTGATGTTTCCTGATCACTGACTTATCCATGTTATGATGAAATCTTGCACAATAAAATAGGATGCTTCATAAGTGCTTTATACCAGCAGTTCTTAAATTGCGTCACGACCCTTCCTTGGATCGCAACAAGTATTGGTCAGTGTGAGAAAATTAAATATTTATTATTGAACTATGGAAGTTATTATGTACTATACTCTATATTTCTTTAGATTATTTCAGATAATAAATGTCATCAAACACATTTACACTGAGTACATGATGATTTAATGGTTGTCACAAATAATTGTTAGTATTACGAAGAAAGAGTGAAAGGGGACTCTATCATTACAGGTGTGATGACTAATAAAGTGCACAAAACATGCTTTCCCAGTAGAACAATGAAACAAATAACTAATGCATTGCAGAAAAGGAAAAACTGGGCATCAAAATTAGTGGTAGTCGTGGGCACAAATTACTTAGTTGGGGGAAAAAAGAATGTTGATAGAGACTTAAGGAAGTTGTTGTGGCAGGTAAAGAGTAATAGCGTTCTTGGAAACATCATTAGCGTGTTGCCCGGATATGACAATAGTGAATTGAGAAGGTGAGCAGAGATAATGACGAATAAATTGTCTGAGTTGTGTGAGGCAAAAGAGGATTCAGTTTGTAAATAAAAGATGGAATGGTTTAAAGTTGATGGATTGCATTTGAATGGGTTTGGTGTTGGGCACTTAGAAAGGCTATTGTTTTCTGAGAAGGAACAGTCAAGAAGTTAATGCAGTAAATGAACAGAGTCTACTTGTGAAGAACGATCGCATCACTAAATGGATTCAACAGGAGGAAGATGGATATGAGGTTGAAGGTGTAATTACAACAGCACAGGGTGATGGAATGCATAAAGGTGAGGATATGACTGGTAGGAATGGAAATCCTAGTCAGGGAAACGGGAGTGGTCAGACTGAAGAGAGGGAGAGAGAGAGAGAGAGGTGTGGTTTAGCAGCTAGAATAGAGAATGTTGGTGCTGGTAGAATGGCCTCAAAGACACAGGGATTGTTATGTTTGTACACAAATGTAAGGAGTATTCAAAACAAGAGAGCTGAGGGGAGTACTGTTAACGATTGCAGAGGAATTCTGTCCACAAAGTATGGAAGTTGATACTGCATGCACAGATTTTGAATCTGTGTGGTATGAAGTTGAAATTAACTGGCTAATGACATCACAGCCCTCTTTGCCCACGCACTTCGCTCTGGATATTTCGTGTGGCAAAACAATTTTTACCTTCAAAAACAAGATACAGCCATGGGCTCACCACTTTCCCTCCCAGTAGCTAACTTTTATATGGAAGACTTTGAGCAACGAGCTCTAGAGTCAGCGTGCCTAAGGCCCAAAATTCTGCTCAGATACGTCGATGATATTTTCGCCATTTGGCCCCATGGCTGCGAAGCACTAAATACATTCCTTTGCCACCTGAACAAACAATACAAATGTATTCAATTCACCATTGAAATTGAAAAAGACAACTCTCTTCCTTTCCTAGACACACTTGTCACATGTCTTCCCTCAGGCTGTCTCTCCTTCTCAGTCTACCACAAACCTACACACACAATCCGGTACATATACAAAAATTCTTATCACCACCCAACACAAAAACTAGGTGTCCTAAGCACCCTTAAATACAGAGCTGAAACTATTTCTTCAAACGAGGAAGCTCTAAACCAGGAATATGAGATCATCAACCATACATTTATAAAAAATGGATACAGTAAAAAAACTGTTCACAAGATCCCCCACAAAGACACCACTAAACACAAAAAAGATTTCAAGAATGCCATTTCCATACCTTATGTTAGACGCATTTCAGAAAAAATAGGCAGAACACTACACAAATAAAACATCAAAACCACCTTCAAATCCCCAACAAAATTAAGACACTTACTTAGTTCTTCCAAAGATCCTCTTCCACACCTAGCCCACCCAGGGGTTTACAAAACACAATGCACATGTAACTTACCACACATAGGGGAAACAGGGCAAACCATACCAATTAGGAAGGACAAACACAAACGACACATTAAATACTTTCATTTTGGAAAAACCAGCCTTTCAGACCATGCACTCCAGACATATCACAGAATTGATTGGAAAGGTAAAGTCCCTACACACACCAAAACCTGGTTCGAGAGGAAATTTAAAGAAGCATGTGAAATGCTCAAACACAATCCTAACCTGAACAAAGAGGACAGTCTAACCATTCCAAGATTGTGGAGGACCCATTTGCAACCATTATAGCAACCAGAACAAGCCCAAGAAAAATCTCAATACAAGAAGACTTGGTGTAGTGTTTTTTTTTTTTTAACATTCAATAGCAACCTGAACTGTACAAGTTCCAAAAGAAAATCTTAGTATAGCAACCTGGACTGTACAAGTCCAGAAAAAAAATCTTAGTATAGGAGGACTTTAGCAGGGTTTAGTATAGTGTGTTTTTTTTTTTTACCCCTAGATGTCAGGCTAAGTAAAAGATCAGTTAACAGCATAGATTGAAATTCCTTTGTAGAGTGCAAGAGCATGTAGCTTGTTTTCATATATGCATGTATTTTTCTGATGATGACCTCAATACAGGGTTCGAAACAAGTGTTATTTTATTATTAATAAGTAAAATAATCATTTCAACATGTGTATTTTGTGTTTCTAAATTCGTAAATATGAAGATTTGGAATGGTATGCTAGCAGAGTTGTGTACAGAGAAAGGAGTCATTTTGTGAATGGTGTTGGATGAGTTTGAGGTTAAAGCTCTTTTAAAAGAAATGGGCTACATTTGAACGAATTTGGTGTGAGTCAGTTGGAGAAACTGTTACTGCAAGAGAGAATGACTGAAGTGAATATGTGACCCTGAGGAAGCAAGAGGTGTTGTGGAAGATTAGGAGAGTAAGGTAGGCAAGTTTGTGAATAGATAGGTAACTGGTACAAATGAAGACTGGTACTGGTACATCTTAATCACTCATCTATGGACCCCCTCTTCAATGTCTCCACATCACATTGAAAACCAGGTGACCAGATCTGAGCACAGTAGTCCAAGTGTGGTCTGACTAGTGCTTTATACAGTGGCACAACCACGTTTTTATCCCTTGAGACACTGCTCCATCATACACAACCTGCTGGCATCGTTCAGAGAGCCAATCTCTAATCCATCTAATATGCTATATATTTCCATCCTCTGCAGCATGCACACCAATTTATCCTATTGTAATCTATCAAATGCTTTTGCAAAGTCTAAGAATATTACTGTATATGATTCTCCCTTATCTGATACACTTGTCACCTTATCATAAAATGCAAGTAAATCACTAAAACAGGACCTACCCTTTACAAATCCATGCCGGTCATCATAAAGAATGCTATGTCCATCAACCCAATTCTGTACTCTATTCCTTACCAATCTCTCCAACATCTTGACCACAACCACTTATACAGACTGGCCTATAGTTGGAGACATCTGTCTTAGAACCATTCTTGTGAAGTGGTACTATTTTGCCTTCTTGCCACTCCTTAGGAACTCTACCCACTGCAAGCCTTTCATTAAATAACCAGGTCAAAGGCAAAGCCAACTGCGGTGTACATTTAAGAATACGTGGTGATATGTCATCCATTCCCACAGCCATATTCACATCTAACCCAGCCAACATTTGATACACCTCTGTTTCTTTCACTTCCAATTCTCCTAATACTTGCCTCTCTTCTATATATTTCACCGGATCATTTACACCAGTATGATATACGCTGATAAAGTGCTCGTTCAATAATTCCACTATATCCTTTGCAGCTGTTAGTTTTCTGCCATGACTATCCACCAATGTTAATCTGCCATAATTATTCTTCCTCTTGCTTGCCATGTAGTGGAAAAATTCCCTTGAGGTAACCTTCACCTGACCAGCCAATCTCCTCTCATACTGCATCCTTTCTTTCTTTACCATGCGCGTCACCTTTCTAGTTACCAATTTAGGAGTGTGGTCTGAAAGGTTCTCGGCGTAACAATGAAAAAACGAATTATAATTTAAAAATTATTTTTATTTTCAACATAATCTCCCTTAAGACTAATACATTTATTCCAGCAATGCTCCAGTGCCATTATCCTGTCCCTGCAGTGGTTCTCAGTAAGAGCTGCAAAATATCCCTCTACAGCTGCAATCACTTTTTGATATTCGAAGAAAAGCCTGACCAGTAAGGAAGAGTTCTAGTTTTGGGAAGAGATAGAAGTCAGAGGGAGCCAAATCTGGGGAATGAGGTGGATGTTCCAACACATAGTGCAGATACTTTAATTTTTTCATTGCCAAAACATCTTTGTGGGCAGGTGCATTGTCCTGATGAAAGATGATTTTTTTCCTTCTGCAAACTGGGTCTTTTCTCACAAATTTTTTCGTCTAGTCTGGTTAAAAGATTGGAATAATATTCCCCAGTTATTGTTTTACTCTTTTCAAGATAATAAAGAAAATGCCTTTAGCATCCCAAAACACCGATGCCATGACCTTTCCTGCTAATGGAACCGACTTTGTCTTCTTTGGTGCTGAACAACCTGCTTCTGTCCACTGTTTTGACTGCAGTTTGGATTCTGATGAGTAATGGTGAATCCAAATTTCATCCATAGTAATAAGTCAATGCACAAAATCAGTTTTATTCTTGTTAAAACGTTCCAAGCACTGTTCAGAGATTTTCATGCGCATACGTTTTTGATCTGCTATGAGCAAGCACGGCACCCATCTTGCACAAAGCTTTTTCATTTGCAATTCTTCATGCAAAATATATCCTATGCAAAATATGTTGTCTGGAGTTGTGGTCAAGTTAGGTGGAGAAGCTAGGTGAGGACAAGGATTCAGAATTGGGTGGAAAGCAGTAGAATTCTCTTTAGTGGATAGCATGGGTTTTGTAAAGGAAGACTGTGTTTTAGCAATCTGCTTACTTATTATAACAAGATGATGAATGCATTGGACAAAGGGGATGCATATACAGTAGTATATTTAGATTTCGCCAAGGCTTTCAATAGATTATTACATGGCAAACTAGCCCTTATTGGAACAGATAGGGTTGGATACCAGATTAGTGAATTGGATTGGAGAATGGCTGTCTGACAGGTATCAACAGGATATGTGTGGGGGAGTGATATCCCAGAAGAGGAAAGTCACAATTGGCATGCCCCAGGGGTCTGTTTTGGATCCACTGTTGTTTAATTTGTATGTAAATTACATTGGGAAGAGCTTAATGGTGATATATAGTTGTTTGCAGATGATACAGAGTTGGGGAGAGTTATGAGAAGTAGAGCAGCTGTAGTAGGTTTGCAAGAGGACCTAAATATACTGTCTGAATGGGCAAGTGTGAGGGGATGTCAGTTCAATGTTATAAATTGTAAGGTTTTCAAATTTGGGAAGCAAAAATGGGATGCAAGTATTATATTGTGGAGTAGATGAAGGATTTGGGGTTGTGGTAGACAGAGACTTGAAATTTCTTTAGAATATTTAGCTAAAATTGTGAGGACAACGCAGTGGATTATGGGATTGATGTGGAGGACACTCACATGTAGAAGTAAGGATATTTTGATTAGGCAGAATATGAATTACTGTTCACAAATTTGGTCACCAGGCTTTCAAAAGGATGATGAGATGATCGTCCTGAGATGATTGACTAAGTTGTTTCTGGTCTCTGGATTGTGAAATATGAGTAGGGATTGAGAAAATGCAAATTCCAGAGCCTAGTACAAGTTGGTAAGGGGTAATTATCAGATTGCAAGCTCTCCATATCACCTTGATTAATTATTACTCTATCTAATATCTCATCATCATCAAATAACGGAATATTTCCTTCCAGTTATTTCATATATCATTTATGTACAAATTAAACAGCAATGACCCAGCAGCAAATCTTGCAGCACGCCCTCGATTCTGCCCCTCCATATATACCACGGTTTGATATCTGTCATGCAGCCACCCTCTTATCCACTTAACCAGTGTCATATCCATTCTCATTTGTTGTAATTTATGTAACAGAGTTCCATGTGATATTCTGTCAAATGACTGCAAAATCATCATCAAATAATATGATCAACAAAGCAAATAATAATAATAATTAAGCAGCATGTGACTGAAGCAACTAGAGGCTTTAATGTTTTGGATTTGGTGATAACTTCACAAGATATAGTTGTTAATGAAGTGTTGACTCTGCTTCCATTTGGTGAGAGTGATAATGAGATTCTTGTTTGGGAAGTTGTGAAACAAGAAAAGGCTACTGCTGAAAATGGATATATGTGGAAGTATAAAGCATGTGATTATAGGAAGCTCTGTAATCAGTTAGCATCAGTACATTGGATAGATGAGCTGAGCAGAAATGTTGACAGTGCATTGAAATTCACAAAGCAGTATCTGACACAAGCAATATATAACTGCATATCAAGGGTTAAAGTGATAGACTAGGAGTGAAATGGATGAAAGTGAAATTATTATTATTACATGACACCTCCAGGGAGTCCAATGACTCATCGAGGAAGGGCATCTACTCTACTCTGCTACTCTCTGCCTCCTCCACTCACTCACTCAATCCACCAACTACAATGAACTGCAACTACACCTGATAAAAAATTAAAATAGGATTTTTTAATTTTATAAATAGTCAGACGGCTACAACTGTATAGTATGAACTATTAATTTCTCTTTTTTGTTGTTTTAACTTTCAGTTACCTTTAACCTCTGAAGATGTAAGTCAAGTAACTTACAAAACTTGTCGGGTTTTATTTCTTTATATTGCTTTTAGCTTAATTAAAAAAAAAAAAAAATGGTCCAATTACCGGAATATGCCTTACGAATATACAGTGATATTCTTGGATTTTGCGAAAGTGTTTCATTCATTATCACATGAAAAGTTTGTGAACAATCTGCAGAGGATGGGAATAGACAGAATATTGATAAGATGGAGCAGTGTCTCAAAAAAAAGAGGGTAATCGGTGGCATGTCCCCAGTGTTCTGTTCTTGGGCCCCTGCTGTTTAATGGTTTGTATACGATACGGAGTGTCTGGGGATCTTCAGTTGTTTGCTGATTATGCAAAGTTGGGGAGAATTCTAAGTAGCATGCTGATGTTGTTTCCCTTCAGGAAGATTTGAATAGACTTTTGACTTGGACAAAGGAGTCAGGTTGTAGTTTTAATATTACTAAAACTATTAACTGATGGTGCTGTACTGTAGGAAGTGTATGAGATTCGAGAGCGATAGTTGACAGTAGACTGAAGTTTAGATTGCATATTGCTAGTGTTGCAAAGGCTGCACAATGCAGTGCTGTTATGATAAGAAGAACTGTATAAAGCCCTGGTCATACCACACTCAAACTATTGTGCTCAAATCTGGTCACCTGTTTTCAGTGTGTGGAAACATTGGAGAAGATCCAGAGACGAGTGACTAAGAATATATCAGAACTTTGGAATGCGGGTTATGGATAGAGGTTGAAGAAATGTGGATTGCAGAGTTTGGTGGATAGGAAGAAAAAAGTGTATGATAGAGTCATTTAAGTTAGTGAGAGGATTTTATCACATTAATGCAGAGGGGATTATAAAAAGAGTAGAAGGCAAGAGGAAAAAAACCAGATGTCATCCCTGAAAGTTATGTAAGAGTGTGGTGAAGATAGGTGTGAGGAGTAGATAGATTTTTTACATGGAGAATTCTCAGTGAATAGAATGCATTGCCGGAATGTGTTGTTAATTGGAAGGAGTGTTAAGGATTTTAAGATTCGGTATGATAAATATGTTGTCAGTTGAATGAACGTCCCATGATGAGTCTGCCGACTTTATGAATGGGGCAATAATAATAATAATAATTAAATTTAAAAAATTTGTAAGAATCTGTACTTTATACAGTGGTTCTGTAATTTCTTCATTCTTAATTTCTAGTGGGCTTTTACATTATGGCACCAATTTTTTCATAACCTTTACAGCTTATTGAATGTGTTTCCTGAACTTCATCTCTCTGCCCACTAACATTGCAAGACTCCTTATCTTAACTTTTTGGAGTGAACTTCAACCAGTACGTAACATCTCATTCCATCTTTTCTGGTCAAAGTAAATGATTTTACACTTAGAACCATTTATCGGATATCCTCGTTCCTCTTAACATACCAACCTCTAGTATCAACTTCACATCAGTGCTCTCTCCCATTAATTCATCCAAATTTCAGCATTATTTACAAACAATTAAATATTTCCTCTTAAACCCTAGACAACATCATCAGTTAGTTTGGTTCGATAATGATAGTGGTGGGAAAGTGTGCCGAAAGTGTAAGGAAAGCGAGGATTTGAAGTGTGTCTGAGGTCGTGAGATTGATGTAGTAGATGAAAGCCATAATGTGATAGAAAATAGTGATATGATAGGAATTTGCGATGTAGTGCCAGATAGCATTGAGAGCAGTGTTGAAAGTGAGAAAGAAAGTAAAAGTACAGAGATAGAGAATAGTTTGACTGATAAAAAAAATGTTTCGCCTTGATGAGAGTTAGTTGCAATGATTGAGATCACGGTTGCATGGAGTGATACATAGGGTGAAGCGGCAGCTGGAGCGATTACAAAATTGTATACTGAGTGCATCAGCTAATGGAAAGAAGCAAATGTGTGATGAGAAAAATGAGAACATGATCCAGAGTATAAGAAAATTTAAGGAGCGAGTGTTGTACGATTCAATAGTAAGAGATGTAATAGATGAGCATTTAACAAAATCGTGCTTACTGGGTGCAAAAATTACGGATGTAAGTGAGGCTATTAGAGCGCAAAAACAGAGGGTGAAAGAACTGATAGGTGGCAGGAACGAATGATTTAAAAGGTGAAAAATTTGGTATGAGAGAGGACTTGAAGGAATTACTAGAGGTAGCAAAAGAAAAGAGTGAGAGAGTTAAGATAGTGAGTCTGTTGCCACGAAGGAGGATGTTGAGAAGGAGGGTCATAATTGCAAATGACTCTATGTGGAGGTTATGCAGGAGGAGTGGTGTGGAGTTTGTGGATGTGTGGAATGAGTTTGATGGGCGAAAGGCTTATGCAAGATGGATGGTTTGCATCTGAACGGATTTGGTGTGCGGAGACTGGAAAAAGTGTTGCTGAATGAAGTGAAAGTGGATGTGCAGAATCAGGGAAACTGGAGCTATTGGGGGGGAGGGAGTAGATATGCAGACATCAGTGAGGTAAGAATGTGTATAATATGCCTGAGCTAGTATGAAGGACAACAAATCAGAATGGGATAGTTAGTATTAGGCATCAAGATAGGGGTGGAATTAACGGGTTTCTTCACTTCATGTATACTAATGCCAGGAATATTAGGAATAAGAAGGAGGAATTTTTGGCCTTGGTTGGCTTTTGCTGGCCACAGGTTATTGGCATTAGTGAGATATAACTGACAGAAGATGATATAGCTAGTGGGATAGAATGTGAAGGGTACAGTATGTTCAGGAGAGACCGAGAGAAAAAAATGGGGGGAGGAGTGTTATTGATGATAGCTGATGAACTGCAGCCAAGGAGAATAGAAGTTGAACTGCAGGCTAGTGAAAAGCGCACATTTGAGGCTATTTGATGTAAGATTGAAATAGCAGAACAAAATATACAGTTGGGTGTTGCTATAGACCAGGTGGAATATGGAATAGAATGGTGGAGATAGTATGCATAAGCAAATAGACGCAATGAGTGGAAGGAGGGTAATTATTATGGGGGATTTCAACTATGGTAACATTGATTGGAAGGAGGAGAGGACACATGGGAGAAAGGAATTGGATTTTATGCAGTTATTAAGGGATAACTACCTGAGACAGCATGTAATGGAATATACTAGGGGTTTGAGAGTGCTTGACCTAGTAATTCCATCCGAGAATTTGACTGTATTGAATATGACTACATTGCCACCAATTGGTGAGAGTGATCAATAAGGTCTTGACCTGGGAGGTGGCTAAATGTGTGGAATTTTCAATTAAGACAGGATACATGTGGAATTACCGGGCTGGTAAGTATGACAAGCTTAGGGGGATTGCTTGGTTGTGCCATGGCATGTAAAACTGCAAGGGCTGGAGGTTGATAGCGCATGGGAAGCGGTAAAGGAGCATTTGAAGGAGGTAATGGCTGAATGTATTGTCTAACTGTAATGAGGAGTGGATTATGAAAGGAAATTATCCACGCAAGCTAAAGAGAATCCCAAACAGTTTTTTCAATATGCTGCAAGTAAAAGAAAAAATGTATACGGCAGAATGATTTTAAGGAATGGCAGTGGTAGGGAAGTAACTGAATCAGTTGATATAGTGGAATTACTGAGCGAGCACTTTACAAGAGTATATCATTCAGGTGGTGATATTGCAGGAATGAAGGAACCAATAGTTTATACGGGAATTGAGGTGAATGAAATGGAGGTGAATAGTATATTACAAAACCTTAATCTAAATACATCTGTGGGATTGGATGGTATATCAGCTTGGGTCTTACATGAAGTGCCTAAAGAATTGTCAGTGCCCTTGACCATTTTGTTCAATTTGAGTCTCGGGTCTGGGTTAGTTTCGAGGGGGTGGAAAGAGGGGAAAATAGTTCCACTGCATAAAGGAGGTTCCAAGACTACTGTTGCAAATTACCGACCGATCAGCATATCAGTAGTCATCGTCAAGGTTTTGGAGAAAGTAGTCAAGAGAAAAATACAGGAATGGATAGATGAAAATGGGATACTGTATGGTTTTGTGAAGGGTAGATCATGCCTCACTAACTTGCTCACGTTTTATAACACAGTGATGGATGAACTGGATAAGGGTAATGGGTTTACAGTGACACTACCTTGCTAAGGCCTTTGACTGGATACCACATAGAATTCTTATCAGTGAACTGCAGCATAGGGGGGATGGATATCGGGTTGGTGAGATAGATAAGAGGGTGGTTGATGGAGAGATATCAGAGAGTAGTTTATTCAGGAGTAGAGTCCAAAATATGGCCTGTGATTAGTGGTGTGCCGCAGGGTTCTGTTTATTGACCACTACTGTTTAATTTGTTCATTAACGACATAGGAAAGGATCTGAGAGGAACTGTTCATTTGTTTGCTGATGATACAAAGTTGGGTAGAGCAATAGTGAATGCACATGATGTCAGAATTTTGCAGGATGATTTGGATAGATTGGAGGACTGGGCTAAGGAGAATGAATGTTAATTTAATATGGCAAAGTGTAAGGCTATGCATTTTGGGGTGAAAAGATTAGCAGCAGTATACCACATTGGTGAACTGTACTCCAGGAGATTGATGAGGCCAAGGATTTGGGAGTGTTGCTGGATAGGGAGTTGAAGTTTAGGGGGCATATTGCAAAAGTGGCTAAATCAGCTCATCAAATCACTTGGTTACTGAAGAATACTTTTGATGAGCAGAGACAAGCAAATTATTGTTCCTCTGTACACCTTGATAAGACCCCATCTTGACTTCTGCGCCCAGATCTGAGTGCCAGGGTGTCTTCTTGAGGAGGAAGTGGAGAGGATCCAGAGACGAGTGACCAAGATGATAGCAGGTCTATGGAATGAACTTTATGAGAACAGGTTGAAGATTTGTGGGTTGCAGAAATTGGTTGAGAGGCAGAAAAGGGGTGATATGATTGAGACATTTAAATTATTATTATTATTCAGGCCTCCATGGAGTCAAAAGACTCATCGTGGGAGGTCCTTCCTAAGAACATAGTCTGTCAATACTCATCGAGGGGAGGTCCCCCCTAAGAAACACAAAGTCTATTATACCACTCCTTAAACTCATTGACCGTTCTCACTCTCACCACTCCATCAGGCAATGCATTCCATGGTTCAACCACCCTCCATGCAAAGAAATCACTCCTCACCCTGTTGCTCACAGTTTCCTTTCGTATCTTCCAGAGATGGAAGATACGAAATGTCATCACTCCTTCCAACTGTTCAACCAAGTGAAAGAACTCCCCAGTGTCAACCCTGTAACCACCTCTCAACAGTTTAAAAGTCTCAATCATATCACCTCTCCTTCTATCCACCAAACTCTGCAGTCCACATTCCCTCAGCCGATCCTCATAACTATCCTTGTACAGTCCTGAAACCATATTTGTCATCCTCTTTGTATCCTTTCCACATTTAATTTATCTCCTTCAAATCCTGGGGACCAAATCTGAGAACAACAGTCCAAGTGTGGTCTAATCAGAGACTTATACAACAGAATGATAACCCTCTTATCTTTGCAGGTCAGCGTCCCTCTCATAATTGCAGCAATCCTCTGTGTCACCCTCACCACCCCTGCAATATGTCCCCTAAACTTTAGGTTTCTATCAATCATCAAGCCCAGATCTCCCGTCTCCCCTACCTCCTCGAGCAGAACTTTTCCCATAGAGTGTGCAGCATCCCATTGATGTCTCCCAAACCTCAAGACCTTACATTTTGCTGCATTAAACTGATACCTCCATTCACCTGCCCATCTATCCAGTCCACTCAAATCCTCCTGCAGGATTTGAGTGGGATTTAAATTACTGAAGGATTTCTATAAGATTAATTGAGAGGATATTTTTTAGAACAGGATTGTTGGTTGGAGGACTAGGGGCCATTCATGGAAACTGGGCAATAGTATGGTTAGCAAGGGTATTAGAACTAGGTTTTTAGTTGGTGAATGAGTGGAATAAGCTGCCAGAGTCTGTTGTGGGTGCCATGATAGATAGATACTTTTTTGCATTTCGGAAAATTATGGAGAAAACTACCTTGTTTGAGTAAAACTTTAGTTTAATATAAACCAAAATCCACATTTGACGTTTCGACCTTTATATCAAGGTCATCTTCTGGAGTATATATACTATATACAGAGAAACAAGCTGCACTACAATCTACATGGCTTGTTAAAGTTACTGACCAACCGTTACAACAATTATTGGCATGACCTCTGGTGAATGTTGGGAGTGTTGGTTTATATTAAACTAAAGTTTTACTCAAACACAGTAGTTGTCTCTATAATTTTCCAAAATGTATTCAGATCACCGTGTAAGCCTAAAAGAAAGGATTCTCATCATCCATGGAAATGATACTCACAAGCGTTGCAATCAGTACGGTAAGTTAAAGATACGTATTTCCCTCCTGATCAATCAGCTGGCATTTTTAAAGAGATGCAGAGACAGTAACCTTATTCCTATCTGCATCAAGCTGAAAAAGAAATTTACATCTGCCAAAGCACTTTGTATATATGACTGCACAGAGAAAGCAATACTTTGAGAGCAAATCCAAACAGCCCACAAAAACCTAGTAATAACTCAAAATCAGGTTTCAAAATTGCAATCTGAACTATCGAGTTATATAAATCCAGATATTCTAAAAGTACTTGAAAGAATAACTGACATTTCGGTCAAATATATCCTAGAAAATAATAAAGAAAAACTCAAGGCTAAATTTCACATTTTGAAACAATGGCGAAATATGGCTGCCAGTCATATGAATCCAACCAGTCAGGAGAGCTCCTCCCTGGTAAACAGCTCCAACAGTCGACAACAAACAAGGGAGACAAGGAGTGACCAACCACAAGCAAGCAAGCAAGAACCATGTGATCAACTTATCAAGCCATACCTTAAATGGTGGCCAACTTGTGCTACTTGGTAAAGTCCTTAACTACAATATAATAGCACCTAAAACGGTCAATAAATTGGATTTTATTTACCACATAGAAAGAGGCATTAGGTCCCTATCCAACAATATATAGCCGATAAAATATGATTAGAAACCAGCAGTGTTCTGAACAATAAGAAAACCATACATAACAATCTTACAAAAATAGAACTAGCCGCAATCAAGTCATTGAAAGCTAATCAAGACATAATTATAACGGAATAGGATAAAGGCAATGCCACTGTCATCCTTGACAGATCAACATCCATCCATCAGATGAATCAACTAGTCTCTGATAACAGCACCTATAAGCTGGTAAACTATAACCCAACAAACAGGATAAAGAATAAAACAGAGAAATTACTTAAGTCAGTCACTTCGTGGCCATCAGACATGGTTAAAAAAACTTATACCCCATTATGCCCGCTCTCCTAGAATATATGGTGTCCCAAAAGTACACAAACAAAATGTGCTGCTTCAACCTATTGTGGAGGGAATAGATAGCCTAATTACCACTTAGCCAAGAAATTAGCTAAAAAAAAAGAGTTGGTAGGTCATTCCTCCTCCTACATAAAGAACACACAACACTTTATAAACAAAATTAAAAACATAACACTTGACAAAGATGACTTATTAGTCAGTTTCAACGTTTCTGCCCTTTTCACAGATGTCCCAATCAATGACACAATTCTTTTCCTACAGAACAGATTTCCACCCGACATTACGGCCCTCTTTGTCCATGTACTATGTTCCGGTTACTTCGTGTGGCAAAATAAATTTTACCTACAAAAAGAAGGTACAGCCATGGGCTCACCACTATCCCCCCCCCCCAACCCCCAATCATTAACTTCTATATGGAAACTTTTGAGCAAAGTGCTCTTGATTCCTCCACTCTAAAACCTACAGTGTGGCTTAGATACGTTGACGATGTGTTTGTTATCTGGCCACATGGGGCGACTAACGCTAAACACATTCCTTAGCCACCTGAACAAACAACATGAATGCATACAATTTACTATCAAAATTGAAAATCAGAACTCGCTCCCGTTCCTGGATGCACTGGTCACATATCTTCCTTCTGGCAGTCTATCCTTCACGGTCTACCACAAACCGACACACACTGGCCAATACATACATGCTAATTCATACCACCACCCATCACAAAAATATGGAGTCATTAACATCCTTAAAAACAGAGCTATAACAATATGCTCTAACCAGCACGCTCTGAAACAGGAACTAGAAATCATCAGCGACACATTTGTAAATAAGGGCTATAACAAGAATACTATTAATAAAGTACTTCATAAAACATCATCAAAAAAGAATCTAGATTACAATAAAACCATAGCCATCCCATACATTATACGGTTATCATAAAAAATCAACTGAATCCTACACTATTATAATCTCAATGCCACCTTTAAATCACCTACAAAACTTAAAAACATATTCAACTCCTCTAAGGATCCTCTCCTCCCATTGGCACATTCTGGAGTTTATTGCATCCACTGCACCTGTAACTTACCATACATTGGTGAAACAGGACGTACAATCCCTGTATGTAAAAAAGAACACATAAGACACATTAAATATAACCATATTGGTAAAGCAGGCCTCTCAGATCACGCTCTCAACACCTTACACCAAATCGACTGGAAGAAGTACCCACTCTTTACACCATACAAAAACCAGGTATGAAAGAAAATTTAAGGAAGCCTGTGAAATTCTGATAAACCACCCAAATATCAACAATAATGGTGGCATGAAAATTCCAAGAATCTGGATGGCATACATTCAGCCTACCTAATATTTAGTATCCAGCATACTTCATGACTCTAGGCAACCTTCAGCTAGTATTGGAAACCATTCCATACCTGGTTGGAATTTATATGTATAATCATGGTGTTAATATATATATATAGAATTGTTGTTGCTCCCAATGTAATTTTACAACCAATAGATAATATTAATAATAGGACTCTAGCGTTGATGTAGTAAGGTTTTTTATTTCACAAGAGGTCAGGCCAATAATTGTTGTAACGGTTGGTCAGTAACTTTAACAAGCCATGTAGATTGTAGTGCAGCTTGTTTCTCTGTATATAGTATATATGCTCCAGAAGATGACCTTGATATAAAGGTCGAAATGTCAGATGTAGATTTTGGTTTATATTAAACTAAAGTTTTACTCAAACACGGTAGTTGTCTCATTAATTTTCCAAAATGTATTCGGAACACCGTGTAAGCCTAAAAGAAAGGATATGATAGATACTGTGTGGATGTTGAATAGTTTTTCTTGATAGGATGTTTAGGGCCTCCCTCGATGAGTCTAAGGACTCCTTGGAGTTGCCAGTAATAATAATAATATATAAAATAAAAATCAACAAGAATTTATTTATTTTGTGTGCAAACTACAGAAAGTGTAAGAGCATACATATAAATGATTAAGAGCATACATTTAAAGGAATAGGGATTAAAAGCATACATTAAAAGACAAAAATGTCACTTGCATAAAATATCATGCAAAAACCTAAAATGTGAGATTCCACTCATCCAGTGATTAATATTCTTTAAAGCTTTTTTTCATTACACTGGATTAAATCTTCTCAGGTACATATATTATTAATGTCTATTAACAGCATTGCAAAAGAAGGTCCATGGTTTGTGTTTCACGACATGAGCAGCTGTTATTGTCTGTGTAGCCCATCTGGCCATATTCTTCTTTGATCTGCCCATTCCGGAACAGAGTTTATTCAATTTCTTCCATCTTTGCCAGTCTAGATGTAAGCCAGAAGGAAGATATTTGTTTAAGTTCAGAGCCTCTGGAAATTGTTCTTGCCATGTTGCTGACCTTGTAGCTTTTATGGAATCAACAAACAGTTCCACTGAGCGAATAAAACTTTTTCGTGATCTTAGCCTCCTGTGTACTGCAACATGTCCATACAAAGGATGCTGTTCATCATTTAGTTGTTGTTTCCACTCATATCTACTCTATGTAGTCATTCTGATGTGAGGTGGTGCAATAGAAGATAGTGATAGATGGTCAATTTTTGTAGGCTTAAGGCAGCTGGTAATGTGCTGACATGTTTCATTGTCAATAATTTTGACATGTGATGATCTTTCCCAAACTGGACTAGTACTTGGCTGTCGAAAAGCAAAGTGCGAGTGCAGAGGTGTGCAGTACTTATGTGTGTGTGGGGGGGGGGGCTTGCACCCCACCAAGATGATGTTAATTGGCACAGAATATTATTACATGTTTGAGTTTTCGCTGCTGTCTTCTCTATGTATCACTTATTTTAGCTGCTGTCTTCTCTATGTATCACTTATAATTTAATGTTCTATCTTGTGTAACACCTAGGTAAGTTGGATTTGGATAATTGACCAATTTCACACCATTCCATTCTATATTCAACTTGCTCCTTGCCTCTGTATTATTGAGATGGAAAGGACACATTTGGGTTTTACTGGGATTTGGTTTCAGTTGGTTTTCCTTATAGTAAACTGTAAGAGTTTCTAGTTCTTGTGTGAGCTGCTTTTCATGTTATCAAAAGATTTTGCTTGATAAGCTATTGCCTGGTCATCTGCATATAAGAAGACTCTTGACTGTGGGTTTATACATTGGTCATTAGTATATACAGGGTGTTCGGGATAAATTTGACATATTTATAATTAATTATATTTTTCCGTAAGTTACATGTATTAACACACACTTCTCTTCATTTAAAAGTTTGGACCCTTCTTCATTCATATACAAGATGTCAGAAAGGATGGATAGCTGGAACCCACCTGAATCATGGAGGAGAATAACTTGTATCATGATGATTCGTGCCCGCCATCAAAATAAGGATATTACGACTGCTGCCCAATGCTCCCTGAATACAGTAAAAACAATCAGGCATGAACTAGAGACTTGCAATGGTGACTACGAGGATGTAGCAAGAAGAAAGATCCCTAGCAGACGATCTGATTGCGTTCGTACAGCAGAATTCCTCGCAAATCTGCAGGAACAGGTGTTGAAGAACCCTGGCATTGGAATTCGGGCTTTGTTCGTGGAGTTGCTAACTGTAGTCAAGCCCTGGATAACAAGGGTAGCCAATGGTAGGCCGTATGTATGGCAGCAGGATTCGGCCCCTTGCCACACCTCTGGGAAAAGTCAAAAATGGTTGTCCGAAAATTTCTACGACTTCACCAGTCCAAATGTTTGGCCTCCAAACTCCCCAGACCTTAACCCCATGGATTATTTTGTATGGGGCGCAGTTGAAAAAGACACCAATCGCACTTCCAGTAATACAAAAGCCCAGTTAATGGATAAAATTAAAACAGTTTTTGCGGCCCTTCCCAGGGAGACTGTAGCATCAGCTTGTTCGAGGTTCCGAAGCAGAATTGAAGCTGTGATCGATGCTAATGGTGGTTATTTTGAGTAAATCTTGTTGATAGTATTGTAATTAACTCTGCCTGTAATGTTTTTTTGTCAATTCATTAAATTTAATAGATACAAAGAAGAGTTTCTTTTTCCTTACGAAACTGTCAAATTTATCCCGAACACCCTGTATATTGAAGAGGAGGGGAAAAAGAGCACACTTCCCTGAGGTTGACCATTCAGGTCGACCTTCAGGTGGAAACAAAGTTTGCACCTAAAGTATCTTCAGGACTGGGGCAACTTGTGGTAAAGGTGGTATGACTTCACGTCACTTGCCTTAGTATCCTATAATGCAAAACACATCTCCTTGCAGACATGTAATGCTATGCATTATGGGAAAGATCACTACCCAAACTGGTTTCAACTTTTATTGAGGTCTCATCAGTGGGAGCCAGACTCAGATATGATACCAAGGTTGAAGTAATGCAGAAGTCATATTTTTATATACGAGTTGCCAAAAGGTGTCTCACCTTATTATTAAAATACTCAGGATTAGAGATAGTTGTTGAAACTAAGGCAAGTGATGTGAAGTCATACCACCTTTACCAGGAGTTGCCCCTGTCCTGAAGATACTTCAGGTGCAGACTTTGTTTGTTTACACTTGGATCAAGGATTAAACCAAGTATATAATTTCTAATATCTTTAATTTATTTGAATGTAGTTTCTTCTTGAACTATTTTAGGTTTAAATATAGAGTTAATTACACCTAATATTTTGCAATTTTTAGGTATCTCTTTTTCATTTTCATATAAAATCATACATCCGAAGTAGTTAAATGAATTGACCAACCTGTTCTAGTTTTAAGAATAATAATAATGATATGCAGTCTGCTGTTGGTATTTTAAGCCCAGTTCTATTTTTTTATAAGCCTAGCTAGTCAAAGTTCTCTAACCTTAGAAACTAACTACATGAAATATTTTCAGATTTTTTAACATATTTTGATAAAATATGATAAAATATTCATATAAAATCATACATCCGAGGTAGTTAAATGAATTGATCAATCTGTTCTAGTTTTTAGAATAATAATAATAATAATAATAATAATATGCAGTCTGCTGTTGGTATTTTAAGCCCAGTTCTATTTTTTATGAGCCTAGCTAGTCACAGTTCTCTAACCTTAGAAACTACATGAAATATTTTCAGATTTTTTAATATATTTTGATAAAATATACTTAACACTCAACATTATTATTATTATTACGTAACACTTCCAGGGAGTCCAAAGACTCATCGAGAGACGGCACCTGCTCTACAGCTCTCTGTCTCCACCACTCCACCAAATCCACCAAACGCAACCACCTTCATCATCTGCACCATCTACCGCCAACCACCACCACTAGTATTTTCACAGACAATCACAAATATCTATGCCCATGGCAGGATTCAAAACCGCAGCCTTTTGGCTGGAGAGCGTATCTGCTCTCTATGCATTGGAGAGTGTATCCGCTCTCTGGTGCAGAGAGTGTCTCTGGTACAATTCAAACTAATTCAAACAGAAAGAGGACCTCTATTTAAGCTTCGCTGTTCTTGAAAAACAGTACAAAGGGAAAATCTGTTCAAAATAATAATCCTGTATCTTGGAAAAAGAACATACACATAGCAATAGTTATATATATGTACTATATAAAATAAAATTCAAATTAGCTGTTATGATTGATGGCTGGATAAAAAACAAAACATGGTTTATGTTTAATCAGGTGAAAAGTAGGAAATAGGGATGGGCCATCTCCACGGTTATATATAAATTTTTTAGATCATATAATTAAGGAAAATGGTATTAAATATAATATTTTAGTAGACGATATAAAGCTTAGTTGTTTTTTTATTCTTTATCCTCTCAAAAAATCTCTTTGAGTCATCAAGAGTCGTGGGTCTTTAGCTATATGAAATAATTGCAATAACAAAGAAGTTAAGAAAATTAACAATAAAAAGACTAAAACTATGAAAATAGGCAGGAAAGCAGAAAATGTTAACTACATTCTTGTCCAATAGAGCACATTAGACAATTTAACTATGTTCTCACAATATTTAGTGAAGATGTGAAATTATATATATAAATATATGATAACAGTATTAATTTAATTTATTGAAATGAACTGAGATGTTCTGATGAGGGAGGGGGGGGGGACTTACAAAAATACTACGTATATTGATAGCATCAGAGGATTAGTCAGTAACCAAAGTAGCCAAATTACAATTTGGCTACTTTGGTTACTGACTAATCCTCTGATGACAAATTACAATTTGGCTACTTTGGTTACTGACTAACAGCATCTGACTAAGGCAACGAAACCATGTTATCCCTTATAGAGTATTTCTGAATATTCCCATCCACCAAGTTCTGAATTCTGTCTTTCATCAGTTTCTCCAATACCTTAACTACCACTCTGAGATGCTTATTGGTCTATAATTTGCTACTTCTGTCTTTAAGCTTCCTTTATGCAAAGGGATTATTTTGACCTCTTTCCACTCCATTGGCACCTTCCCAGTACTGAGGCTTAAATTAAACAGCTAAGTCAGAGCCGATAATTCCCTTGCACATTCTCATAATCAGGTCCTTCGAGAAAGGGGAATAAGATTCCCCGTGCCTGTGATTCTTTGGAGCCCACGATTTCTAATTTTGAGGACCTGCTAATAGCTTTTTCCCTGGGCCTGACATTGGGTCTTGATACCCCTGCTCATAATACACTGGTCGGTATGCCATTTAATCCCATCTCTGTGTTTGTAATTAGATTCAGCAATATTTTCAGCACCTCTGTTCTCCTGTCAATCAGTGTCATATCTGGCATTGCAATGTCACAACACTGATGGTACACCTCTGCAAAAATGCTTACTCAGCCATATTCAACTATTGGTTTGGTTCCGTTATCTCTCCACCATCAGCACTTTTTAAAGTCATCCTTCCATAGCCACTCTTCCTTTTTCTTGCAACATAGCAAAAGAACTTTTAGTGGGTTTCTTTTAACCCCATCAGTTAGCTATCTCTCCTAATTAGCTTTAGCTTTTTTTATGATATTGGTCACCTTTCTTGCCTGTGCTTTATACTACTCATGAGTATTCTGATAACCTTTTTCTTTATAATTCATCCACAACCTTTTCTTTGTGTGCAACTCCTGCTTAATGAAGCTATTCATCCACTTAACTCCTATCCAATTTATCCTTCTGACTCTAGGTATACATTCAGATAGTGCTTTCTTCTAACACCACTTGATCATTTCCCATACGCCACGAATATCTCTCCCTACCAAATTCTTATTCCCATGACTCTGCTAAAAGCTGACTCCTCAGCTTGTCATAATAACCTGCTTTATAATTCCCCATATACACCTTAACAGAAAATTCTGCATGTCTATCAATCTCCCATGTCAATACTATGTGATCACTTTATCCAAGTAGAGGAAGTGTAGCTAGATTGGTTAATGTTAATTTCTCTGATGAAATGATCAGATCCAGCACTCCTGAACCTTGTATGCACTCTATTACATGTTGCATTCAGGTAATTATCTGTCAGCAGCTGTATAAATTCCATTTCCTTCCCTGCCTGTGACCATTCCTCCTCCCAGTCTATGTCCTCGGTTACCGGCAAATTCATCGAAAAACAGTTAATCGAAAGACAATTCACCGAATGCAATTCATCGAACAGCAATTCATCGAAAAAGCAATTCGCCGAATAAACAATTCGCCGAACGGCAATTTAACGAATGGCAATTCGTCGAAAAGGCAATTCATCGAATGACCAATTCCTCGAATGACAATTCATCGAACGACAATTCGTCGAAAATGCAATTCATCGAAAAAACAATTCACCGAAAAATTTTCGATGAATTATGAAAGAATTCATCGAAAAGTCATTTTTCTTGCAAACTATTGTTTAGAAAATGTTCAGTAACAATGTGGAACGTTACTCATGATACAGACATCATATGGAAGCGGTCATTGAAACGTAATAATTATTTTCTTGCATTTTAGAGCATTTAATGTAAGTGTACATCCTGCTTCATTGTACAGTTAGCGATTTATCTGTAGGGAAGACAGGAGTACCGCATGCACTTATCTCCCGAATAACCTCGAAAACATGTAATTGCAGTTAATAAGGGGAGGAATAGGCTAAGAAATTCGTTCTACCAAATTTTGCACTTGACATCCTTGATAAACGTAGGATGCTGAAGTCCTTTTCAGCAATTTCATTAAATGAGCTGTAGAATTTTTCTCTTCTCGGTTTCTGCAGTTTTGATGAAAATAAGTTTAGGATGGAGAACTTTTTTTTTATACATTCACGCCAAGTTTTTTTGTGGTCTTCCATTTTCCAGAGATGAGATGTTTCTTAAAGTTGAGTTTTCTGATTTGGAATTTTCGAGTTGGTTCGAAAAAATGGCTCAACAATGCGATCATGCATGATCGCATTGTTGAGCCATTTTTTCCATGAGGAGACGATTACGAGAGTGGCATACCTAAATATGCTAGAGAAATTTGTGTTTCCCCAGATTGAGAATGTGTAGGGCCTCATTTTCTAACATGATGGAGCAACTCCACATTATGGTGACTGCGCGTATCCCACTGCTTGTGGCCACCGCGCAGTCCCGATTTGATTCCGATGGATTTCTTCTTTTGCGTATATTTATATTTGTGTATAAATAATTAAGTAAAAGAGTTATTTTCCCAAATGATTACTTTTTCCGATTTTTACATATGGCTATGTTCGTGTCCGAACAATTCATCGCGAGGAAAAATCAGAAAAATTCATCTCGCGAACTATTGATTGCAGAAAAAATTCGCTGAAAATGTTATTCGCTAGAAAATTGAAATGATATTGCATTGATACCGATATGAAAAGTAAATGCAGTGAAGATAAATTTCGTAAAGGCGTAAACTTTTACTAACGCATAAACTGAACAAACTTATTTGCCATCGCAATACATAAATGTCTTTTTACCGTATTCAGTGTTAAACAAAGCCACCTGTTTTCTGGCTTCTGCATTATAGCGTCTGTTGAAGTGAAAGTTTCTTTAATGGTACATGGACATTTTCATCGGACAAAACAGAAGTAGTAAAAATTTATCAATTCCTGAGTAAAAATGAATACTTCTCTGTGTTATAAGAAGTTGATTTACAACAAAATATTAGCATTTTTTTATTTTTGAGATCTTCTATTATTGATAAGACATAAGCGCTGCTGACAGTAAAAAAATAAATAAATAAAATAAAAAAAACCTAATGTATTGAGATTAACAAATTGTTCAATGCTAGCAATGTTGAGTTCTTTCCTCATATCATTGTTTTTAATATGATATTGCCATTGATGCCCTCTATTCACGCTTCTAATCTTTCTCTCTAATATCTGCGGTCTCTAGACTGATAGTGTTTTTTTTTTTCTAAACCAGCTTTCAGATCCATAATTTTTTAAAACTGGTTCGAACACTGTCTTGTATACAGCTAGTTTTAGTGTTTTGAATAATTTCTCTAATTCCATGAAACTTTGTTCTTTTTCCTTCCTACCATACCAGTTTTGCTAATTCTGTTGTCTATTTCCATATTTAAAATTTTAAATTTGCCAACTTTACTAAAAATTGTGCCTGAATAGCTGAAATATTATGCTTCTTCTGTAAGTTCTCCATTCAGGATGCAGTTCACATTTCGTCTTTTTATTGTTGATTGTTATACCAAATTTAATACAGCATTTATTCAGTTTATTTAGGCAAGCAGACTTATACTGGATTTATATGAGAGTATATATATATATATATATATATTTTTTTTTTTTCTTGTAGGATGCATATTACGATAATATCCAGTGCGTAACCATTGTAGATATGTTGAAAATATAATATGAAGGATATCATATACAGAATGATTCAAAATGTATGCTTATTTTGAAGAATTTCTAATGCTTACGCCCCTCTCCCCTCCTTATTCTCTCCTGCAATTCGATTACATAACCACTCTAAATTTCTACAGGTTTGAAAAGTTTCCAGATAGTATTCAAAATCTCTTACTTCATTTTACCATTTTGACAAAAGAAATAAGAGAATAATATTGTTGTACCGTGCAGATTCTAATTCTGTACTCTTTCTTTGCCATCTAAAATCAGCTGTTCTACTGTCTGCTGAAATTATTTGAAATTTTAGAAACACTATGCTATTTTTTCAACGTGTAAAACTGCTTATATGCATACCACAAAAGAAAGTTCAGTAGAAAGTTCAGATTTTTGTTTCTTTTTCTTAAAATAATCTAAATATTTTTACTTCTACTTCAGATGCTGGTTGCTATTTCTGAAGTAAAATACGTCTTAGAAATACTACGTCTTAGAAATATTTGATAGTAATCCTCTTAGCTGGAGGAAAAGGGTAAAGGCTTAGATTACTCTGGGTGCTACTGAGAAAGAAAAGAGAGGACACTTAGCCAGAAGGGACACTAAAGTGCCTCAAGCTGTAGTGCGAATTACATCAAGAATGTCGTGTTTTGTTTTCAATTGTTGATTAGTAGACATCCTAACATAGAAATAAATATAGACATTTCTTTCACAGGCTGATACAGTATTTATGCTAAAATAAGTTCTTAATTTATAATGATCAGTTTCATTTTTATTATCGAAAAATTATAAATTATTTCTTTCAATTATCTTGAAAAAGAAGATTTGAATTGTTTTTGAAAGAAAAGGAACATATGCATAATCTTATTTTTTGGTGGGGCGGGGGGTTATAGACTTATTCAATCTGCAGATATTTCAGAGAATTTATTTTATAAATCGTTCGCAAAACAACTGTTACAAACGTAAATCACTTGGGGAAACATGTCCAATCATTTTAATGTAAATACAACAATGCCATGTATCTAAACTGGAAGAAAAAAATATTTATACAAGAGTAATAACGTCTAATAAATCTGCTGATGCTAGAACTCTTACATAAATAATTTTTTTCTGACATATCTGTATTAGTTATAATGTAATCAATCTACAGATTTTTGCCCTCTTGTATTCTACCATCTTATGGGCAGTAATTTCTTCTTTGTACTACAAAAAAAAAAAAATCAGATAACACAAGAAAAATATGTAATATTTTCTTTTTCATTGGGTGAATTTACAATGTACTTTCTTTGTGTTTTGGAAGGAAAGTGTAAATGATTATTTTTTTACTATTTTTGCCATTATAACATCTGATACAATTAGTATATCTGAACTAGCAGAAAATATATACATATCAATTTAAATCATAACCTTTAATTTCATTTTGTAATGACCAATTATACAGGGAAACCAAGAAGATCACAATATAAAGAAAATAAAGAAAAAAATTAGTGATATGATTAAAGAATTTCATTTTATTCTCTATAAAGCAGAGTCGCTCAAGCACGTCCTTCAGGAAATCTGCGAAGTATTCTTCGAAACATGATTTTGAACAAAAATATAACATAATCTTGAACCTCCGCAGCCTGTTTTTTTCAAAAATAATTCAAATATATCAAATAACTATCGTGAATTATTTTTTTTCGAGAACAAAGAAAATGTTTTGTGGAGTAAGCGATTAGAAAAAAATTAGCAAAAAAATAAAAATAAATAAAAATGAAATTAGTGTTCCAAGGTAAGGCAATATTTAAATGAAGAAACTATGCAAGAACCTTTATTTTGTCCAGGCATTAAAATTGCTTTGTACAATAAAAAGAGAAAATAAAAATAATTTCTATATTTTTAGTTTATCCAATATAACTAGGATTCAGTTACCCAGCAAAGAACGAGGAACTGCATTCCTTGTTATAGACAACTGAGATGCAGCTATGAGCGTGAGATAATCCCATTAACTGTTCTCTTCAGCGGGAGGGTTTATCACACCTTCTAATGGACATGCTGGCCGAATTGCACTTCTTATAACTTCAACAGATAGCATTCATCGTATCCAGATTTATCTGGACGTCTATAGACGTCCTGACCGGTTGAGGGGGGGGTTAAACGAGGAGGAACTGGTACAATTAATAGATGATGTCGAATCAAATGGCGGGGAAAGTTCTGCCAAAGATTATGATTGTGATGAGTCCGTTAAAGAATTCAGTTTAAAGAAATTAGCAATAGGATTAGACTTGGCAAGAAAGTTATTTTATGGATAATGATCTCTCAATGGAGCTTTCCAGAAAATTTACGAGACAATTGGATATTTGTTTAGTTCCGTATTATGAACTTAATAAAAAATTGTAGCATAGTGGTAAGCAAGGTCTTATTACTGACTTCTTGAATTCATAACTAAACCAGCCGAAGTATGCAATAAGAACTATTGCATATATAAATAAAGAACATCTATGAAGTATACATACAATTTATAATTTTTATAATTTTTTACTATGTATTTGTTGCATAGTTTATGTTTTCTTAACTTACATGAATTACTTGAATATGTCATTGTTTATAATCTTAAAAAAAAAGAAAAAAAACGATTTGGGAACCTAAACCTACTTTTTCTATGTGATTTGAGTCTCGCATAACGCGATTTATACAACGCGGTATTTTTGTGGAACCTAACATCCGCGTTATACGAGAGTTACCTGTACTTCAATTTGTATCTTACCTTCCAAGTCAGCAGACTTCATTCCTGCCCAATGTGGAAGTTTAAACTATTTAAGAATATGCAAAAAAAAAAAAAAAAAAAAAAAATTGACCTCTACTGTAAGCCGAAATTGTTCTATTTTATTTTTTTTCATTTTTATGCAATTTACATAACTGTTTACTATTAATTTACAAGTATACATACACATATCATTTGTAGAGAATTAGCCAAGAACTAAAATTAGACAAGATATTTGCATGCGCATCTTAAATATTTTTTATATTATTTAAATATTTTAGTTATCATCTTTATGCTAAGATCAATATTGTAGATAAAAATTCCTATTACCAACAAATTTATCATTTTTGTCAACAAATTTATTTACCAAGTATTGAAACTAATCGATTTTCAGTAATAATAATAATCGTATGATGATACACGGCCGTGAGTCCCCTTTATGAGGAGGTACGGTACCATCTCATTCCCCCCAAAATTTTATCCGGGCTCCGGAACAGATGAGGAATCAGACCTATGGCTGGGTCAGTATTCCTGACTGTAATCCGTGTATGTTCACTGGACCGGTTTGCCTGCTTGCGGGATGAAAACTACCAGATAAACTGGTGGAAAAAACCCTGCTGTCCACGCCCAAGATCCCTCAATGGAGCTTTCCAGAAAATTTACTAGACAATTGGATATTTCCTTAAGCTCCTCACGTCATTGACGAGAATCGAACCTAGGACACTCCTTCCCCAGGAGTACGGTTGCGAAGCGCATAGCCACTAGGCTAACCGCGCGGATTGATTTTCAGTGATATGATATTACACTGTAAATGAATCATATAGTTTATATGTATGTTATCTGATTTTGCTGAACTTTTTTTTTCCAAATAACTTTTCCATTTTCATTCAGTTTAAGTGACTTATTTACACTTAGGCTGGTAGTGATGCATTTTCTCTTGCTTTTATAATATGTATAATGTAATAAACTTGCCCTACTTTTATATTCCTGTTATTTTCCATATGTAATTGCAATTACCAGCAACTTTCGTATACTGATAATAAATTAATCATATGAGAATTAGTAAGGAAATACAATTATTCAGTGACATATATTATATATATTATTATACGTATTATATTATACATTATGTTACATTTCAATTTTTGCAATAATGTGCATTTATTTTGGAATACTATTCAAAACATAACACCGCAAGTTTCTTAAGCAGTATTACTCTACATTGTAAACTGAAGACAGTCGTTTTTGTTGTTTTCTATACTTCTTTTTATTATCTATTTTTCTGAAATCTAGTCTTCTAGTTCCCGATAATCTTTGTTAGTGCATCCTTATTTATTTATTCATTTTAATTTACTCATTTTAAACAATGCATTTGTATACCAATTCTCTTTCCTGTTTTGGATTATTACATGTGGTCATTAGAGGATTATTATCATTAGGGGAGATACTAAGGGAAAGTGATCAGAGCTTACTTCACCTTTACGACGAGCTGCCTCAAACCTGAAATTACCTAAGGCGCAAACTTCACTAATCTGTCTGTATGCTTACTTGCGAAAAAGGATTAAAACCCAGTTTAGAAAATTGCTTGGTATCTTTAACATAGTATATACCCAAGTTAAAAAACTTTTCACATATATATTATTATATTATATTACATATAATTATACTATATTATATATATTATATTATAAGCTGTTGATTATCCGCCATGACAACTGGAAAGTGTAGTTCACAAGTTGAAAGTGTAGTTTTAATAATTTTACAAATTATTAAAAATCAAATCAAGCTATAAGATACAAACGGGCGTGAAATCCGTCGCATTAAATTAAACATTCAAGATTTCTGTTTGTGTTAATTATTTTGAGTTTTTGTCTGCAGCTTCGTGATGCGACTTTTTTTGGTTTCTTGTTTTGTTTGTGGTTGATCGCTCTCAAACTGCTATCTTAGGGTATATTCCTAAACAACTAAATGTTTTCGAGGATGCCATATGTGTAGTTTCTTCATTTGAATTTTATGGGTTTCACACTAATGTCTTTCCATATGCAAACATATGCGGCATAAATATGCTTCGGCCGAATGGACTAAGCCTTCGATGACTGTGTAATGTCTAAGTGAATATTAAATATGTTCTTCTGGCCTGCTTGCTTTTAATATAATAAATAAATAAATAAATAAATATATGGGCCACACTATGGAATCTGTGATGCTTGTAGCTTTCTAGTGAAAGCTCTAAGTGTATTCTACAAAAATTCTGAATTCTGAAGGAACTTCGACAATGGAAATAACTTCAACCCTAATACCCCATTAGGAGATGGAAATGAAATTAAATGTTAAATATATTAAATATTAAATATCTGATATTTATGAAATAAATGATAACTTCAGCGTTCTCCTTACGATTTCTTTTAACTGCACAGAATAGGATATGTAGTTGTATCTCATTAAAATCTCAATCTGAGCTAATTTCATAATTTTTGATTACATTTCTTTCTTAATTGTGGAAAGGCGGCATGCTCTAGGTTTCCCATTGCTATTGACACTATGGAAAACTGTGATGCTTGGAGCTATCTAGTAAAAGTTCTAAGTGCGTTCTACAAAAATTCTTTAAATTCTTCGTTTACGATGCAACTTTATATTCAATGGTGAAACTGTTGATTTCAGCCATTGATTTCAAAAATGTGATAATATAAGAACTTTTAAAAGATAAACCAGAAAGAAACACAAATAACAGTTTATGAATAATATATTATCTATTATCTACCTTTTCCGCAACATGAATAATTATTCACTTTTAAGTGAATAATTATTCATATATAAACAATTATTCATAAATAAACAATTAAGCTGACCGTCAATTATAATTGACGGTCAGCTTAACAGCACAATGCAACTTATATCTGAGACTTCTCAACAAAACTAACGGCTCCGGGGGCCGCGCCCACAGTTTGGGAAGCGCTGGACTAAAATACTCCACATCTGTCTCAAATAATCAAAACAACCCATAACGGTCTTTCCAAAGGTCGAAGTTCTCGAGGTAGCCAGTCAGCTAAAATACCTAGGATAACAAGAGATTGAAAATTGAGATTGAGGGATTAGGCCAATGAGCCCTGAAAACAATATATACAGGAGCTATACTACCATTGATAATTGACGGTCAGCTTAACAGCACCATGCGACTTATATCTGGAACCATTAAAACAACTCCTATTTATTGGCTTACAATGCTAAGCAACATAATACCACCAAATCTAAGAAGTGATGCTTGTTCACGAGAACATGACAAAGTACTCAGAAATACTGTATTGCCTATACATAATGACATATCAAAACTATAGCTTAACAGATTGAAATCAAGAAAGCTCACTCTTCGTGAAGATAAACATCTGAGAATGATTAATTAAAATACTAAAAATTAATGGAAACGAGTGTGGAGCATAAATACTAATGCTCAACTCAAAATTTAGTTTGATAGTTGCTGCCTCAACATCCCAGCAGGGGCGCGCCAGTAGTGTCTGGCGCCTGTGTGCAAAACTTTAGTTGGCGCTCCTATCCTCCCCTCCAATAAAAAAATCACTTAAAAAAAACGTTTTTTTTTAAAGTATTTCCTCCTCTTTGGCGCCTTTACTATCCTGGCGCCTGTGTGCGTCGCACACATTGCACATATGGCCGGCGTGCCCCTGTATCCCGGGTTTGGAATTGGAAAGACATGGATAACAGTGAACAGGATTCGTACGCAATAGATGATGTGCAAGCTTTCTGTACAAGTGGAGGAAAATTCCCTCACCGGAGTGTGACTATGGACACCCGAACCAATCAATCCATCATATTTGCATTGAGTGCAGTCTTCGCGCATATACAGGTCAAAGGAGCGACTTCCTAGAGGCGACACCGCCTTCTATAGACTGGATCAGAGAACATGATCTTAACTTATAAGTGCGTTGTCCGTCAAACGTGTAACTGCCTGTTTTATTGTAATTATTTATCATTTACACTTTTTTTTTATTTTACTTTTTACATATCTGTACCCATTTTTGTAAATGTACTTTTATAACTTTATGTAGATTGTCATACGATAAACAATAAATAACCTCCCGGTAGGGTTACTGTTGGGAAGAAAACGAAAACACCACACACACTTAATAATCTACAGTTTATTCGACATCTGAAACAACTATCGTTCAAAGATTTGAATCATAGGTCAGATGTCCACAGAAACTGCACTTTCTCGCGATAGTTGAGGGCTCCTGTGCAGTCATTCGAAATTTTTTCCCTTAACACTAGATATCACTCTTTCTAGACATGTAGAATGATGCTAAGCTGCAAACATAACTTTAACTAGGCAAAATAGCTGAAAATATCACAACATTTTCTGCAAAAATGGTATGGCGCCGTAAATGAATTCATTTTTTATATTTAGAAAGACATCCCAACTAATGTAATTCTGATTTTTATGTGTGGTCTCTTTGAGTTTACTTAGATAGGGCGATATCGATGTTTATTCTTCTTTCCGTCAATTTACTATTTCATAGCGAACACTCTCTCTGGTTTCGTTTTGGTTGCCTAAGAAATATCGATGTTTATTTTAATTTTTTAAATTTAGTAAAAAAAAAAAAAAGATTACAAGCATTTATACGTCCAGTCTATTTTTGACATCCGTGCATCATGGTACGTGAAGAAATTTCATAGTGAATGCTTTGCTTTCTCTATTTAAAAAAATGTGGCTAATATTCCTTTCTTAATTAAGTTCATGTATTTCAGTAATGTAAACTTGCGTACTACAGAACTATATATATATAACGTTTTTTAACTTGGGTATATTATGTATTCAAGATACCAAATAATTTTATATAAACTTAGTTTTAATCCTATTTCCCAAGTAAGCAAACGGACAAGAAAGTCAAGTTTGCGCCTGCAAGTAGTGCAAGTCCAAGACAACTCTTGGTAGTGCCAGTCGAGGCAACTCTTGGTAAAGGTGGATAAAGTTCTGATCACTTTTCTTAGTGTGTATAATACTAATAACTAATTAACTAATATATATATATATATTATTCCTCGACTGGCACTACCAAGAGTTGCCTTGGACTTGCACTACTTACAGGCGCAAACTTGACTTTCTTGTCTGTTTGCTTACTTGGGAAATAGGATTAAAACAAAGTTAATATAAAATTACTTGGTATCTTGAATATATATATATATATATATATATATATATATATCTTCTTTCTTAGCATAAACGTTCATTTCCTGATAACATGATCAGGAAATGAAACTGTCTACCAGCAATTTATTCTTACAATTCATTTATTTGTAAATATATAGGCTGTGTATTTTTTAATGCCTGGAAAAGAAACTTTTGTTTTTCCTGGAATCATTCATTCATTATTTGGTGCCACAAGTAAACATGTGGAGAGCAATTAACTTTTCTTAACAATTAACTAGAATCTACACAACTCTTAGTGACTGATCTTCAGGGCCGTTCCGTGGGTTTGCGCCGCCTGAGTGCAAAATTTTTGTGTCCCCCCCCCCTTTAAAAATTAAAAGATCCCGAAGTACAATAACACGTTTCGAATCATTTTATTATACTGCACATTAAGAGCAAATCTCTCTCTCTCTCTCTGTAAAAAATATAGTTTATGATCCTTTTTCATTAACGTATGAATTTTTATTAGCTAATGCTGCTATTTAGAATTTATGATCAGAGATGTTGAAGCCTAGATTAATATCATGGCTTTTAAGACGTCATTAAAATAGTTTTTTTTAAGGGGAAGGGGCAGAAAAATATGCTACTGCACGTGGCTACAAAATTTCTAGGGTTGGCCCTGGGGCCAGTCCTGGTGAATATGGTGTTTGAGGTAGATATTGAAATCCCAAGTCGTATATTGTCTGTTGGATTTCATAAGCAGGTGCATTGTCCTGCAAAAGCAACACGCCTCTGCTTAGTTTCTCGAACCGATTTTCCTTCAGTACCTCCTTCAATTCCTTCAGAGCTGCTGTAACAGTTTCACCTTTCTTGAGGTAAGGTAAGGATTACACCATCCATATCCTAAAAGACAATGGCAAGAACTTTCCCTGCTGACTGTTTGGTTCGAAACTTCTTTGGCCATGGAGAACCTTTGTGTCTCCACTCCATTGACTGTTGTTTGTTCTCTGGGTCATAGTGACGAAGCCATGTTTCATCAACGGTTAGAATATGAGCTAAAAAATTTCACGAAGATGAAATCCCTTTATGAAATGTTCTTTTAACATCTCAACTATACCCGCCTCAGTGGATATCATTCACTGCAACCGGTATGCCCCGCCAAAAATTCGCTTTCCGAACGAAGTAGGATAAATAATAGTTATAAATAGTAGGATAATAAAAAGATATATATACCTCTCAAATAATATAAAATACCTCTCAAAATAATCCAAAACAAAAAAAAAAAAAAAAAAAATTGCACACACATCTTTTCCCCCACACGCCTTATAATTCATTTTTCGGTGAACTGTATATTCGATGAATTGTGATTTTTCGATGAATTGTTGTTTTTCGATCAATTGCGTTTCGATGAATTGTCTTTTCGATTAACTGCTCATCGGTGAATTGCTTTTTTGGGGAATTGTCTTTCGATGAATTGCTTTTTCGATTAATTGTTGTTCGATAAACCGATTTTCGATGAATTGTTTATTCGGTGAATTGCTTTTTCGATGAATTGTTGTTCGATGAATTGTCTTTCGGTAAACTGTTTTTCGATGAACTCTCCGGATACCATGTCCTCATAGTTGAAATCTCCCATAATAATTACTCGACCTGTGCTCATCATGCTAATGCATGTCATCTACATTATCCTGGATGATAGCAGCAACTAATTACATATTTAGTCCCGTTAGCCTCTATTTAACACTAGATAGTTTCAAATGAACTGCCCTCTAGATCTCTTCCTGTGATGTACTTTAACTGGGGGTTAACTGGTTTTAATATTTTCTGGATTTTTTTTTTGGGGGGGGGGGTTGTAGCTATTGGTTAAGAAGATGTTAAAGATATTGTTATATTTGTAATTCGTCGGCTGTGTTATTGTTATATCCTTACTTTCACATAATGTTATTTTGTAAGTCATAAGTTCAATCTTATTATACATTAATTTACTCTCTCTAGAATCTATCCTTTTGCTTACTCAAAACTGTGTACAATCAAAGTCCTACCGGCTACTCTATTGTTATGTCGCTATCTCTCTATATTATATCTTATTCTACCTCTATAAAAACTCTCCTTCTAATGTATTGTTGTGCTCCTAAAATACTAATTCAGATTTATTTCCTCTTCGGATATTGGCAAAATTTATATTTCGCTGCGCCAGCCAATATCCTATAACAGAAGAGACTCTTGTTCAGGGAAATAATTCAAAACTTAAAAGGATACACACAATAATTTATCTCACGCTAGCGCTGTGCAGATTCAGTTAGCAGTCGTAGACTGAATCTCACTTAAACAATTATATCTAAATTCCTTCCCGCCCAAACGGTTCAATTTCATAAGTGGTGGTTTGAATTCGTAATCAGGCATAACTCAGGTATAAGGTACAAAGCATGTTTATTGGAAAAACATAAAACATTTTACAGTTATTTAAGTTTAAATGCTCAATGGATCAAAATTCACTCTAAGTTAAGGGTTATACTAAATCACAATGAATCAGAGCAAATTAAATCCTTCAATTATGAAAGGATTAGGTTTAAGCATAATACTACTACTATATAACGCCTTTCACAAATTACTCACAGAATACCTTTTGAACACTTTCATTAATACTCTATCAGTGATTACCTTAATTCTAAATTTCATTTAAGCAAGTCTAGCCATTCACAAATCACTGCCTATTTAACAACTCTTCTTTGTTCTACAAGGGCTTAATTAATTCAGTCATATTCTCACTAAAAGTTTTCTACTAGTGTCCTTTAGTTACAACACACACAAATTTCTTGTTCTTCTAAACCAAATTTTAACATAGAACGAAAACTCTTACATTACCGGATCCTTTCAGATTTCATGCCGCCATCTCATGTAGGTCTGGATTATCGTACTGCATATTCTTCGGCTGTCTTTGCGCCAGGCGATGTACTACGCTTTTTCTTCTAATCATTTCCGACTGTTGCGTGCTGTCTACCGCTCCACAGGAAACGTTCTCCAATGGGACATTTTGCTAAGGCTCGATTCCACATAGGCTGTCATATCGCGATCAGCTCCGCTTGAAAATCTTCAAGCATTCTCAAGAAAAGAACCTGCCATCCGTCATTACCGTAGCCGACCCACCGCTCTCTCACGAATCCTCTGACAAACTCCCCTTAAAACTCGAATCCGGCACTCGAAGATCAAAAAGCCTCTTAAAACGGCATGCTTCATCTTTTATTCACCCTATTCGGGCGCCCTCTATTCAATGCGGTTTTCACCCACGAACCCCATCGTTCATGCCCCTTGGGTGATCCTACACTCTCGCTAACCTGTCCGGTTACATTATTCTAGGTAGGCACTCTGACGTCATATTTCCGCGTAGGTATAGCCTCCATCGCTATGCTCGACTCGTACCGATTATACGTGATTATTCCGGATTACTATTATAAACTTTTCTCGGAATTTCGCAAAGTACTAAACAGCTTACTTGGGAATTACAAATAACCTAACAATAACTCTCACTATATCGCACACATGAACTATACATTATTACAAAACATAAAACAACACTTTATAATTATTAGCCGATGTGCAGATATCTCCTTAATAAGTAGTAGTTTGTCATGTTAAATCCTGAATAAAGAATTTACTTGTAAAGCTCTGCATTCAGGATCTAATAATATGGTTAAGTTCAGTAGTTAGGACATTGTTATCTGAACAGATTAATTTAGCCCTGTTATATAGGGTTTTTATAATCCCATATTGTTGTGTGTGTGTGGGGGGGGGGGGGGGTGATGATTGCTGGTGAATGTATCTACCTATATGGGTTGGTTTTCTGTAAACAGAGAAAGCCCAGGATCCATCAGGCTGGATCAAAATTCAGAATTGGATTGACAACAGGAGCATGGATTTGCTAAAGGAAGATCATGTTTTAGTAATCTGCTTACTTTTTACAGTAAGCTGACTAGAGCATTAGGGAAGGGACATGCATACACAATGATGTACTTAGATTTTACAAATACCTTTAATAGTCTGTCATGTGGCAAGCCGGTAATATCTGATATCAGATATCAGAAATTTGTGTATGGAGTTGTGCTATCACAGAAGAAGCAAATTCTAGTAGTGTCTCTAAGAGTTTGTTTTGGGGCCATTGCTGTTTAACTTGTATGTTAATAATTGTGTGCAGATGATGCAAAGCTGGTAAAAACTATGAGAAGTGATGGCTAAGGTAGCCACAATGCCTCCGATTGCGAAAAGTGACCATGCAGTGTTGACTTGGGAGATTGTAAAAAATGAGGAATATTTTGTCAAGAAAGGGTATATGTGGAATTACAAGCATTTGAAGGATTGAGTAGAATGAGTGACTGGTCAATTGAGTGCACTACCAGATCAATGTTGCAAAATGTAAGGTTTTAAAATTTGTGAAGCAACAATGAGATGCAGAGTATATGATTAGTTGAGATATCTTAGAGAATATGAGGGATCTGAGGGCAAAATGGACAGGGATCTAAAATTTTAGGGACATTTTGCTATAATGTGAGGACAGTACAGTGGATTATGACAAAGATGCAGAAGACACTAACGTGTAAAAGTAAGGATGTGGTTCCATTGTATAAGGCTTTGATTAGGCTGCATACAGATTACTATACACAGATTTAGTCACCTGGTTTTCAAACAGATGAAGAAATGGTGGAGAGGGTCCATAGATGGTTGATTGAGATGTGTTCCAGTCTCTGGAGTGTTGATTATGAAGACAGATTGAGGAAATACATTTTTCAGAATCTAGCAATTAGGAGGAGAGAATAATCGAGATGTATAAGTTAATAAGTGGTTATTACCAGATTAATGTTGATGAGGTTTTTCATAGGATGGTGGAAACAACATGAGAACAAGAGGAATCTGTATAAGGAGGATGTGAGAGAGTGGGGGGGGGGAGTCCATGGAGAGTAGTGGGTGATAGGAATACATTGAGTGAGAGCATGGTGAGTTCAAATATGTTAAATGCATTTAAGCAATATGTGATGAGCTGTGTGTGTGACAGTGTGAACCATAATGAGTCTTTTGACTTCATGAAAGTCTGATGATGAAAAGAATAATAATTTTCTCCCACAATTGGATTATGAAGCTAACCAAGAAGAGAAAGAAAATTGAATAGATATTTTGCCATGTGATCAGTGAAACAAAGAATAATTGGGGACTTCAGGTGCAAGAGTATTAGACCTGGTCATAGAATCAGAAGAGCTATTCGTAACTAAGGTGGCCACGTTGCCTCTGAGGGGAAAGTGGCCATGCGGTCTTGACTTGGGAGATTGTAAAAAAATGAGGAATATTATTTCAGGAAAGGGTAGTATATATGGAATTGCAAAGCATTTGATTATGACAAGCATAGGAGGAAGCTTGAAGCTGTGCCATGGCATAAAACCTTTCAAAGGGAAGAATGTTAAAAGTGCATGGGAGATAGTTAAGGGGCACCTATACTAACTTGTATACCTAAAGGGGAGTTAATCAGGTAGCAGTTAGATGGATGAGTAATATCATTAAGGATGAGCTTCAGAAAAAGAAAATTCTGTAGAGACTATATAATGAGAAATTTGACCAGCATACTCGTGAATAGTACAAGGCTCAGGCAAGAAAAGTGACCAGCATGGTAAGGAAGGCAAAATCAGATCACAAGAAGAAACTAGCCAAACAGGCTGAAGGAAAGCTCAGAGTTCTTTTGTTATATGACAATTAAGAGGAAGAATGACTATGGAAGACCAACTTTAATGACTGATGATGGTCACAAGGTGACAGAAGCAGATAAAATAGTTAAGTTACTAGTAGAGTGACCACTTTGCAATGGTATATCATCCAAGTTAGGTTATTGCTGTAAACATATATGACAGACACTGATGTGGGAACAAAGGTGTATGAATTGGAGGTTCCTAGGATATTGCAAAATCTCATTGTAAATACAGCTGTGGGATTAGATGGAATATCAGCTCAAATTTTGCGAGAATGTGCAAGGGAATTGGCAATGCCTTTGACTAGACTGTTTATTTTAAGTTTCATTCTCATAGAGTTATAAAGGAGTGGAAAGAGGGAAAAATAATTCCCTAAAATTAGGGAGGTTCTAAGACTGCAGTAGCAAATTATAGACCAATCAGTATCTCAGGCATTGTGGTAAAAGTACTGGAGAAATTGGTCAAAAATAGAATTCAAGAATAGATGGATAAAAATATGATACTGTATGAGGGAAAGCATTGCTTTGTGAAGGGTTGGTCATGCCTTAGTAATTTTCTAACTTTTTATTATAGAGCAACAGCCAAGTTAGACAAAGGAGATGGCTACATGATGATCTGCTGGATTTTGCAAAGGCATTTGACAGAATACCAGATGGAACTCTGTTATGCAAATTAGAACAAGTGGGGGATGGTATGACACTGGTCATTAAAATAAGAGGGTGACAGCTGGACAAATATCAAAAAGTGGTATATGGATGAGCAGAATCCAGATGAAAGCTGGTGACTAGTGGTGTGCCACAAGGTTCAGTGCTAGGACCACTACTGTTTAATTTGTACATAAACGATATAGGAAATAATCTGAAAGGAAATATTCAGTTGTTTGCTGATGATACAAAATTAGCAAGGATAATAGTTAATCAAGGTGATGTGGAGAATTTGCAGGATGATTTAAATAGGCTATCAGAATGGACAAAAGATAATAGGTGTCAATTCAACATCGAGAAATGTAAATTTATGCATTTTGGGATAAATAGATTACAAGCTGTGTACAACATTGATTGGGCTGTACTCCACGAAATAGATGGAACTAGAGATTTAGGGGTGATGGTAGTATACAGATTTGAAGTTGAGAGGACATATTGCTAAGGTTGCTAAGTATCCTCATATATTACTTGGCTATTGCAGAACATATCAAGTGTTCTTACAGTAGAGATAAGAAGTTGTTATTCCTTATCTCTACTTGTTGGATATTAAGGCCTTGATACATCGACATCTGGATTACTGTGCTCAGTTTTAGTCTACTGGATGTCTTGGGGGATGAGGATGTTGTGGAGAAGATTCAGCATTGAGCAAACCAGTATGGTGAGTGGTCTGTGGAACGTTCCCTATGAGGATAGATTAAAGGTGTGTGGACTGCAAAAGTTGGTTGATCTGCAAAAACGAGGAGATATTATAGAATCATTTAAGTTACTTAAAGGGTTTTATAGGAATTTATGCTTGGGGAAATATGTCAGCACTTGACTAGAGGGGGCATAACAAGAGGGCATCCCTGAAAGTTGAATAAAAGTGTGATTAGTAAGGGTTTGAGGTTAGTGAGGTATAACTAGATATTTTTTAACTTAGAGAGTTGTAAATGACTAGAATGGATTTGCCAGAATCAGTTGTTAGCGCTTTATCTCTTAATGGGTTCAAGGAAAGGTATGATAGATTGTGTGGATAAATTGGGTCTTCCGCGAGAGACTTCACACTCCATGGAAGTGCCCGCACAATAATAATAATTATAATAATATTTATATTTATAAAAAATAACTTGATGAATCCATATTATAGGAACCTGATAGGCTGAAGAAATGCTTGGTATTTATTCTGCTGCTATCGCATTCAGGCCACTCCTGAATGAGTGAGTGATTATTTTGCCAGGATGTAGCAGCCAGGCCAAGAATATATATATATTAAAAAAGAAACAATGTTATGAAGTAGATGTGAAAATATAAATAAATGAATTGAAGGTGCTGAGGATATTACAAAATCAAATGTGAATACAATATAGTGAGGAATTATGGTACATTGCACCTTTCAATTGGAAAAGATGCAAGCTTGATTCTCATCTTGGAAAGAGGAATTTTTATATGGGATTTTTCAATTGAAGGTGAGTCAGCCAATCTCATATGGGGTAGCAGGGTTTACTTCTTGAAATTCAGGTTTCTCATCCCACGTATGTGCAAATCGGCCACAAGAACACATGCAGTTTATAGGAAAAAATATAGGAGCCTGTGTAGCTCAATGGATGTGGCGTTTGCATACCATTGTGCTTGACTGCACAAAGGAGGACTTGCTTTCATGTAGCACCTCCGTAGCACAACTGGAAGAATGATGGTATGCTGCACCCTTCGATTGGAAAAGGCCAAAGTTCGATTCTTGTCATGATGGGAGGAATCTTTATATGGACTTTTTCAATTGAAGGCGAGTTAGCCAATCTCATATGGAGGTAGCAGTGTGTTTTCTCTCGGAAACTCGGGTTTTTCATCCTGCATACAGACAAATCGGCCCTTCAGAACACATGGAATTTACAGACAAAAAAATACTAGCTATGGTGGTGGTGGTGGGCAATAGATGGCGTTGATGTATATCATTGGTAGTAGAGGTCTGGTGTAGTAGTGGAGACGGAGAGTTGTACAATGGGTGTCCTCCCGTGATGCGTCTTCGGACTCCTTGGAGGTGTCACGAATAATACTCATCATCATGCATATCAAGGATTTGGGCCTAGTGTGGACTGTTCCGGCCTTAGAAGTCATCGTTGAATCATTTAAGAGGACATCCTGGTCTTCTTTTTCCTAATGGCTTGTATGAATAATACTAAATACTAAAATATTGCTGGTAGTGGTGATGGGCAGTAGATGACATTAATCATGGTGCTAGTGTCATTGTGTGTATTTGGAGAATTAAGCAGTAGTGAGACAGTGAGATGTGTGTGTGTGTCAGTGTAGAGTGCTCTTCTGCAATGAGTCCTTGGACTCCTTGAAGGTGTCATGCAATAATACTAATAATCTGCATATCTATTAAAAGAAGGACATGAGAGATTTAATAGTGTCTATGAAATAGTTGTTTAAGTCTCAACACTTTCAAAGACCCTGATAATAAAAAGAGGATAAGCCAGTTCAGTTATATAAATGAGATTCCCATATGGACTTCACAAATTACAGAATAGTGAGAAACTGAGAATTTTTAGTTACGGGATTTGAAAAGTTGGTTAGAGCTGTAATTCATAAATGTCTAAAGAGTACAGCATAATTTTGTGAGGTGGAGGAGTCTTTTCCAAAAGTAATTTAAATGAAAGGAAATGACCACATCGTGATATTCTCATGCTTTTGATAGGAAATGTTATGGAAGATCTGTTACATAAATATGAACAGAAAATGGACAGAAAAGCTTGTAATTTGGTTAAGAGCATGGTAGTTATCAGCTTGTCTATATACAAGCATTAGAGTGAAAGTATTTGGTGAGTAATATAAAGTAGAGTAGAATCTGGGAGAATTCATGTCATCTGCCATTTGTCACAGGCCACTCATGTTGATTTTATATGTTAATGATACCCCGGGTGATTCAAAGGGTAATATCCAGTTGATTGCCTATTATGCCTGGTTGCTGTAAGCCAGAGGTGTTCAACCCGTCGATCATGATCGACCGGTCGATCTCTTGTGTATTCCTCCTTACTTACAAATTTAATTAAAACTGAAAACATAATATTTTATTTATCATCATTTTGTATTATTTTTAATTCGCTTTAAGTGTATTGCTATTGTTTATTTATTTTTTGTTAAAATTGTCAAATCAGTAATTTTCTTATAAGTCCGGGTAAATGAATTAATTTGGATCAGTGGAAGTCAAACAGCAAGCCGAGTGAATACGATTATAAGCAAAGTGCAAAAACTCGACTGTAGCTTAAATATTAAATATTCCAAAGCACATTACATCGATTTTTTACTTAGGTTAAGTCCCATGTGAATATTGTAAAAAAAAAACTTTGTTTGTCTTGGTATAGTCTGTATTAGATGTTTTTGTAAATAACTCTTTTGAAACTAACTGTATATACTGCTTTAATAAGAATATGTTAGAGTGTTAAAAACAAAGGCAATATTTTCGTCGCCGAAGCTGTACATGGCGGAGTTAGAAAGATTGTTATTGAAACTTGTATGTATTAAGATGAAAGACTCATACCGATTCTTTGGGGGTTGCCAAACATCATGCGAGGTCTCAGAGGAGGCTTAATAAAAAGGGACTGAAGCAAGCAGAAGGGATCCCGGTTCCAGAATTGCTGTCAGAGAGGAGGCCGTCCGGTCCAGAGTCGCCGTCAGAGAGACTGCCCTGATCCGCGTTGCTTGAGAGAGGAGTTTTCCCGCTTCCAGAAAGGAGCTTCTCGGTTTGAGACATTGCTTGAGAGAGACTACTTCTAGGCCATAGACATGGTTTCAAATTGCCGAAAGGAAGAGTTCCAATTGCCAGAGAAAAGTTTCCAGGCCAGGTTAATGTCAGACATTCACCAGTGTGTTGCGTTTTCATTACAATTTGATGAATCAAACGACTTCACTGATATTGCTCAGTTAATGGTATTTCAAGATTATTCAAGTAAAGAAGAACTTTAGAAAATTATACCATTATTGGTAAGGACTAGGGGAGAAGACATTTTTCAGCATTTGATGAACTTGTGAAACAACACAAACTTCTGCCTATTACTACTGATAGTGCTCCTGCAATGATAGGTTTCATTTCATTATGTAAAAACGATGACAAATATCCAGATTTTTTAACATACAACTGCATTATTCACCAACAAGTACTGTGTAGTAAAAGATTAAACACAAAAGATGTTTGGATATTACATTTAAAATTGTAAATTCTGTTTGAGGAAAAGCCCTCCAATGACAGTTATTTAAATTACAGGCAGATGATGATAGGGAACTTCTGTTGTACAATAATGTTCACTGGCTCAGAAGAAGTCAATTTTTAGAAAGATTTTTTGTATTAATTAATGATATAAAAAATTTTCTTGATGAAAAATGAGATATTTATCCACAATTGAGTGATAAAAGATGGTTGTTACACTTATCATTTTTAGTAGATTTCTGTACGAAATTAAGCAATTTAAATTTAGAGTTACAAGGTAGATAAAAATTTAATTGACATGTTAAGTTCAATAAAAACTTTCCAACAATACTTATTTTTATTAAAGAAAAATATAAATGACTGTGAATTTAGACATCTCCCATATTTATTAAAATTTTTTGAACAAAATCAAGAAATGCTTCGCTATGATTTAAAAGAATTTATTCATGAAATAGAATTAGTTGAAGAAGAAATAAATTCAAGATTTAAAGATTTTCATAAAACTGAAGTGATTGTATCTTTTATCAATAATCCATTTCAAGAAAACTTGAACATCACAGAAATTGCAAATAAAATTAGTGGGCTGTTTGATATAAACCAAACTGAAGTAGAACTTGAGATAATAAACATTCAGAATAGTTTACATTTAAAATCAATAAACAATGCAGTCGTTTGGAAGTATGCACAAATGTAAAATTCCCAATATTAACTGATATTGCGCAAAAAATTCTGTCGTGTTTCGGATTGACATACTTGTCAGAATCCGCTTTTTCAAATATAACCGTCATAAAAAATCAATTAAGAAACCAAATTACAAATGATCATTTGGATGATTGTCTGTGATTGGTCACTTCTTCATATCAACTTGACTATGAAAATCTTGCGAGGTCCAAACAATGCCAAAGTTCACGTTAACTTTTTTTTTTTTAATCAACCAGCATTTCCTGTAACTTGTGAGTTTGTAATCGATCTGTTGTTTTTTCTAACTTTGGTTTTCCAAAATAGAGAGATAAATATTTTATTCCAATATATATATATATTTTTTGTATTAAAATAATTAAAAGTGATAAATAAATTTTTAAATACACAAATAAAGTTTTTAGGGTGTATTTTTTTTAGTTGTTTATTTCTGCATAATCAGATATCAGGTTGGGGGAACGTGATCTATATAAGAGAGTAAATCGCCGAATAACTTTTTATAGAAAAGTAGCTCGTGTAGTAAAAAAGGTTGAACACCACTGCTGTAAGCAGTAGTAAATAAAAATCACATAGAAATACTATTGGAAGATTTGAATAGAGTGACAATGTGGGCTATAAATCCCCATGGGGCTTGCAGGCAAGGGCATGGCTAACCCAGGGGTCCCATAGCTAAGTATGATCTATTTCAAGCTTGTGGTCATACTTTTCTCTTATTCTTCCAGTTATTGCTTCTACCCTCGTACTAACATTCCTCCTAAGGAGGGTTCTTTACTTTAAACTTTCTATCTATCTCTTGTCTGTCTTACTAACTCCAGGAGGAGGTCCTCCATTCTCCCCAGAGCTATTAGAGTATTCAAGGGCTAGGGGTGTTTCCTCCTCTTCCAAATAACCACTAACATACCTAGTAGTGGGCAGCAGCGCTACTAGTAGTAACCTCTTGTAGTATACATGCTATAAGAGGCAGAGATGCAGAGGACTGACTTTGCTCCAACACGATAACCTTGGGCTATGATGAACTGTTCATCTCTCTGGCCAGGATACTGCGGTAGAGAAGGCAACGAGAAACTACTACTACTCTACTAATATCCCATGATAATCTTCATGATGATGATGCAGACTTATAACTGAGGGGCAGGTGCCAGCCTGGCACACCAAAGGTGGTACCTCTAAGCACAGAGGGGAAAGGAATGTGCAACAAAGACCAAATTTGACTAAGCTGAGGAACATTGATGTCAACAAGACTGATGACACTCCCAGCCCACAAAATCAACAATCAGATCATCATAAAATAACTTTCAGAAAGACCTTCAAGATAGGAACATGGAACATCAGAGGACTCCTGCAACCTGGGAAACTAGACATAATACAGAATGAAATGGACGACAATAAGACACTAATCTCAGGGTTGGCTGAAACTCACTGGAAAGAACGTGGTCATTTTACACATAAAGGAAACAAGGTGTTTTTCTCTGGTCCAGACCATAACAGTGAAAAGGGAGTTGCCATCATTATTAATAAAAACATAAGTAAAGCAGTAAAAGGATACAACCCAGTCAGTGACAGAATCATAACAGTAAGATTAAACACCAACCCTACTTTATATTCTAGGCCACCTACAACCGCCCTTAGAGGGCGCTTCACCTAGATAGGACTTTAGTGTCACCCATGTGGTTGGGCTTAGTATTGTATGATATTTGTGTTATGTTACATTAGTTATTTTTGTAATCCCCGTAGATGTCCTAGTGACTAGGACGAAATATAGGAAGTATTAAATTATATAGGGTTGGTGAGATGGATAGGAGGGTGGTTGACGGAGAGATATCAGAGAGTGGTTTACTCGGGAGTAGAGTCCACAAGACGGCCTGTGACTAGTGGTGTGCCACAAGGATCTGTTCTTGGACCACTGCTGTTTAATTTGTTCATAAATGATATAGGAAATGATCTGAGAGGAACAGTTCATTTGTTTGCGGATGATGCGAAGTTGGGACGAACCATATAGAGTAGTGAAGATGTTGTGGCCTTGCAAGAAGACTTGAATAAATTGAGTGATTGGGCAAGCAAATGGGGATGTGAGTTCAATGTTGCCAAATGTAAGGTTTTAAAATTTGGAAAACAAAGATGGGATGCAGAATTTATGCTTGGTGAGAATATATTGTTGGAAGTAGAGTAAATAAGAGATCTGGGAGTGATAGTGGATAAGGATCTAAAATTTAGGGGACACATCGCCAAAATTGTGAAGACAACACAAAGACTTCTGGGAATGATGCAGAGGACACTGACGTGTAGAAGTAGGGAGATTCTTGTTCCATTGTATAAGGCTTTGATTAGGCCACACATGGACTATTTTGCCCAGATTTGGTCACCGGGTTTTCAGAAGGATGAAGAGATGTTGGAAAAGGTCCAAAGTCAACTGACTAAGGTAGTTTCTGACCTCTAGAATGTTGAGTATGAGGAAAGATTGAGAAGATGTAATTTGCAGAGTCTGGTGGACAGTAGGAAGAAGGGAGATATGATAGAGACCTATAAGTTGGCAAGGGGTTATTATAGGATCAATGCTGGAAAAGTTCTACAGAAAATAGCGGGAGATCGGGGAGAACCAGAGGTCATCCCTGGAAACTGTATAAAGAGGGTGTGAGTAGAGGAGTGAGAGGCAGGTTTTTTTTCGTGCAGAGTTGTGAATGATTGGAATGCCTTGCCTAAGAGAGTGGTGTCTGCAAGGAGTTTGAATGTGTTCAAGGCACGGTATGATGAGCTGTGTGTGTGTGTGTGTGTGTGTGTGTGATAAAAGGACCTCCCAGATGAGTCTTTGACTCCATGAGATCTTGGGGTAATAATAATAATGATATGCCTCAAGAGAAAAGAAATTTGTATACACCTAGATCTAGTTTATTTATGGGAGGATGTGTAGGTTTTGGTGGATATATAAACCTCAAAATCTTATACATGGGGAAAATGACATTTTTTGGTCAGTTTGTTTATGTGTATTAATTTTGAAGTTCTGATATCATCTGTGCTGTGTGTGATTAATTTTTTTCTAGTCTTTTTTTTATAAAAGTCTTGTACCCCTGATGATATAAGTTCAGTGACTTATGAAATGTTCTAGGTCATATTGTTTATTTTAATAAACCTGGTCATTAAACCAGATTTATTAAAATTCAGGATTATTAAAATTTCTCTTCAAAGGTTTCCTCCTCTCTAGCTATATACCTATAAGGTATATAGCTAGAGAGGAGGAAGAAAGTAAAAAGCCAATGGCTGCCCCTGTTATTAAAATTTCTGTTGCCAATCAAATAAGCTTGACTTCAAGGTAAACGGAAACAAGATTGAGATATATGAAGGAAATTCAGCTTAGATAAAGTCCAAGTTGTGTTTATGTGGAACACGAATAGAGAGAAGACATCAAAACTGACTATTGTGTCAGTGGGTGAGGTTTCCTGCACCATATTTAAAGCAGGAAGAGTTTTTTATGTGTAAAAAGGTGTTGCCAGTATACTAGAGCACTTGATCTAAGTCTACTGGCATATTTGTATATGGGTGAATCAATGCCATCCATAACTGGGCTACCAAAAATCCACAACTGTGGATTTTTGATAGCACATACCCAGGAGAGTTGGTAATTTGTACTAAGATGTAAGAAGTCACCTGCTGGCCTAGAGAAATGCTGAAATTACATTGCTACACAAAGGTCATTAAAGTCAGAAAGACTACTTTTCAAATCAACAACAACAATGAAGTACTCCTTAAGCTGTAGTGTATATAGCCACATTAATTTGTTAAAAATTTCTTGTGCTTATTACAATTTTGAAATGTTTCCACTACTTTGTTTTAGTTTACGTGTGAAGACATAATGTTGGAGGTTTAATGGATTTTTTACAACACTAAGAAAGGATTAAAAAGAATTTAATACTTCCTATAATAAAATTAGTTTAATCCTTTTTCCAAGTGTGAGCAAACAAAGTTTGCACCTGAAAGTATCTTCAGGACTGGGGTAAGGTGGTACAACACCAGGGCAACTCGTTGCAAAGGTGGAGAAAGCTACCAACACCCCTATCTCAGTATCTCCTATAATGCAAAACACATCTCCTTGTCTCCTATAATGCAAAACACATCTCCTTGTCTCCTATAATGCAAAACACATCTCCTTGTGGATATGTCTAATGTTATGCATTAAGGGAAGGGCCACTACCCAGACTAGTTTCGACCTTTATTGAGGTCTCTTCAGTGGGAGCCAGGCCCAAGTGGAGATACCAGGCAGAAGCATTAGCAGGTCATCTCTACCTATAGGAGTTGCCAAATGGTGTGCCACCCTTTTTTAATAACTCCACCCACTTTAAAGCCCTCATAGAAAATTTAACCTTGAATAAAGCAGACATATTGGTAAGCTTCGATATCTCCTCTTTGTTTACTAATATTCCCTTAACTGACACCTTATCTCTCTTACAAAAAGTTTTCCCTTCTGACATCTTAGATCTCTTTTCCTTTGCCATTAACTCTGGGTATTTTTCTTGGAAGAACAAAATCTACAAGCAGATAGAGGGAACTGCCATGGGTTCCCCCCTCTCCCCCCCCCTTGCTAATTTCTATATGGAAGATTTTGAAAAACGAGCCATAGACTCAGCCTCACTCAAACCTTCTATCTGGCTAAGATATGTAGATGATGTGTTCTCTATTTGGCCTCATGTCCCAGACACATTAGACTCCTTCCTCAGTCATCTCAATAGCCTACATCCAAGAATCCAGTTTACTATGGAAAAGGAAAAGAACAATTGTTTACCCTTCCTATACACCTTAGTCACACGCCTGCCTAATGATACACTTGCCTTCACTGTATACAGAAAACCCACACACACACAGGCAGATACATTCACAAACTCTCACACCACCACCCCTCTCAACAATATGGCATTATTAAAGCTCTTACCAAGAGAGCCCACAATCTTTGTTCCAGTGGAACCGCCCTCACTACTGAGCTTAACTACATACACAACACTTTCCTCTCCAATGGCTACAGCAATCACAGTATCAAAAAAATAATTAGTTCCTCTCCCATTCCCGGTCCTTCTCCTCAACAAGAATTTAAAAATGCCATCACCATACCCTACATCCGTGGCACATCCGTAAAAATAGCCAAGATTCCAAAAAAGTACAACCTACACACAGCATATAAACCCCACCGCAAACTTACTACCCTTATCCGTTCTACAAAAGATCAGCTCCCTCCTCTCTCTCTGCCTGGAGTTTACAAAGTACCCTGTTCCTGTAAGCCTGCGTACTTTGGACAGACAGGCAGATCAGCATCCATCCGCCTAGAGGAACACAAGTCTTACATCTGTAAACACAACTATGGTCATTCAGGCTTGGCTGACCATGTCTTGGACACCACCCACAGAGTATCATGGAAGAAAACCACCATGCTCCATCACAGCAAATTCAAGAAAGAGAGACTATTCTTAGAAGCAGCAGCAGCTCTTAGAAATCAACCAAATCTTAATAAATACGGTTGCATTAAGCTTCCGAAAATTTGGGAAACACTCATCACCAGAGATCCTACTTTATATTCTAGGCCACCTACAACCGCCCTTAGAGGGCGCTTCACCTAGATAGGACTTTAGTGTCACCCATGTGGTTGGGCTTAGTATTGTATGATATTTGTGTTATGTTACATTAGTTATTTTTGTAATCCCCGTAGATGTCCTAGTGACTAGGAACGAAATATAGGAAGTATTAAATTATATAGGGTTGGTGAGATGGATAGGAGGGTGGTTGATGGAGAGATATCAGAGAGTGGTTTACTCGGGAGTAGAGTCCACAAGACGGCCTGTGACTAGTGGTGTGCCACAAGGATCTGTTCTTGGACCACTGCTGTTTAATTTGTTCATAAATGATATAGGAAATGATCTGAGAGGAACAGTTCATTTGTTTGCGGATGATGCAAAGTTGGGTAGGGCAATAGTGAATGCAGATGACGTCAAAATTTTGTAGGATGATTTGGATGGATTGGAGGTCTGGGCTAAGGAGAATGGATGTCAGTTTAATGTGGCAAAATGTAAGGTTATGCATTTTGGGGTGAAAAGTTTGGAGGCAGTTTACTGCATTGGTGGAACCCTGCTCCAGGAAATTGATGAGGCACGAGATTTAGGAGTGTTGGTAGATAAGGAATTGAAATTTAGGGGACACATTGCAAAAGTGACCAAAACAGCTCATCAAATCACTTGGTTGCTGAAGAATACGATGACAAGCAGAGACAAGCAGGTTATTGTTCCTCTGTATCGAGCCTTGATAAGACCCCATCTAGACTACTGTGCTCAGATTTGGTCACTTAGGTTTCTTCTTGATGGAGAGGAGGTGGAGAGGATCCAGAGGCGAGTGACCAAGATGATAGCAGGTCTGTGGAATGAACCGTATGAGAACAGGTTGAGGATTTGTGGGTTGCAAAAATTGTTCGATAGGCGGAGGAGGGGAGATATGATTGAGACATTCAAATTACTGAAGGGTTTCTATAAAATTAATTCAGAAGATATTTTTGAGAACAGGGCTGGTTGTGGGAGGACTAGGGGACATCCATGGAAACTGGGCAAAAGTGTGGTTAGTAAAGGTGTTAGAGCTGGGTTCTTTACTTTTAGAGTAGTGAATGAGTGGAATGCGCTCCCTGAGTCTGTGGTGGATGCTGTGACAGTGAATGAGTTTAAGGCGAGGTATGATAGATACTGTATGAATGTCAAATAGTTGTGATGAATATGATTTGGGGCCTCCCTCGATGAGTCTAATGACTCCCTGGAGTTGCCCGTAATAATAGTAATAATAGTAATTTTTAATCCTTTCTTTGTGTTGTAAAAAATCCATTAAACCTGCAACATTATTTTTTGTTTTAGTTTAATATGCTAAACCTAAATAAACATCTGTCACTACCTAAGCACTACCTATATTTTTTTAAAGACTAGAAAGGTGTAAGACCATTTATCATTTATTTATTTATTTATTCTTATGGCAAAAGGAATACAGAACAATGTCCAGTCTGGAAAGCCAATCGAAGGCCTCATCCGTCACCTTCTGGATGTCCTGTAGGCCACCACCATGAAATTGGTGCCTTGGGCAGTCGTTTGCAATATGAGTAATCGTCTGAGCCATGGGAGAACAATCACAATAAGTGTGGTCTGACAGTCTCCATTTATGTAGTGGTAACCACATCTGCCCTGGTTAGTTCTGATCCTATTGATAGATGACCAAGTCTTCCTAGGAAGAGCATAACCAGGCTGTGGAGCACAGGGATTTCTGCCAGGAAGCCATTTGTGGGAAGATTGTTGGACCAGTATTTTCTCCACGTCAAGTGTTGATGGCAGAGCAGCTGAAGAGAGTTCGTCCATGGACCAAAAAGGGATTTTAGATGAAAACAATGTGGATTTATGAGAGTCTGGCTCAGGGGCAGGAGTGATTTGCTCGTTGCTTTATTAATTCTTTAATTGAGACTTGTTTTCTCTGTATGTTTGGTGGAGCAATGTTAGATAGGACAAGCAGCCTGGAGAGGGTGCTTCTCACTGACCCACTAATTGTGTGCATGATAGAGTTTAGCTGGGCGTCTATAATGTTAGTGTGTGTGTGTGTGTGTGTGTGTGTACTTCTTTCCGAGACAGGGGCACAATATTTTGCTGCAGAGAATGCGAGGGTTAGTGCAGATAACATTAGGACTTCTGCCACAACCCCAGGTTGATCCAGCAAACCTTGAAATGATATTGTTGCTCATTTTAAGTTTGTTGGACAGGTTGGTGATGTGCCTTCTATAGGTTAGGCTTCTGTCCAGGCCCCCTCCAAGGTATTTTGGGTGAGGCTCGTGTTCTACCATTTTTCCACAGAAAGGTTGAGGTGTCAATTCACCTCTGCATTCTTCAAGTGAAATACTGTGGACACAGTTTTTGTTGAATTTGGCTTCAAGTACCACTTCTTGAAGTAAGAGAATGGATTGAAAAAGCTGGAAAGTTTTTTTGCACCTTATAATGTTTCCTAGCTTTAGGAGGAGGCCCCTGATCCAGACCATGTCATAAGCTGATGTTAGGTCAATGAAAGTGGCTCCGGATTTAAGTTTCTTCTGGAGGCCTGCTTCAATCTGTGTTGTCAGGGCCAGGACCTGGTCACAGTAACTTCTTCCTGGCCTGAAGCCAGCCTGTTCAATCGGGAGTGCTTTTTCGATGAGTGGTGAAATTCTTTTAAGGAGAATTCTTTCAAAGAGCTTAAAGATGAAGCAGAGCAAGGAGATTGGTCATAGATTTTTGACATCATTTGGATCTTTCCCTGGTTTGGGCATGGCAGTTATTTTGGCTTCTTACCACAGATTTGGTAGTTTTCCAGTCATTATAATTTTGGAGAAAAGGGCAGCCAGCCATGTATTAGCCATTTATAAACAGTAATACAAAAGAGCTAAGCTTACAAGTTGGTTATGTGATCAGTTTCTTTTCTCTCCAATACCAGTAATACAAAAAAAAAGAAGCTTTGCTTCTTTTTTTTTGTATTACTGGTATTGGAGAGCTACATGAAACTAATCTTTAGAAATCCAAACCAATGTTTATAAATTTTATAAAAGCTATTATTGAATACATAGTATATTCCAGCAGAACAGCTCAGTTAATATACATACCATTTTTTTAGGTCATTCTGCTGCTGTTCTTCAAGAAGAATCGAATTTGAACAAGTTGAATGTCAGCATGCATGAAAAATACACAGGTTTGTAACGTTTCAATAAACAAATGATGACAATTTATCCAATTCATCAAAAGTAAATAATAAAGCTACCAATCACCCTACTGGCAGTGACATGTTCAGCTTTTAATCAAAACCTGGAAGCAAAGTGTACCATTCAGATACGATTGAAGCAGCATGAATACAAATTTACTTATGCTATATTTTATTTGCCATGGCCTGGGGAGATGTTAATGCATGATGGATGTTAATCCACCATGGCTTGAGTGGTTCAAATAAATATTTTGAAGTATTGATTTATAATAATAATAATATATATATATTTTTTAACAATGAATTTCATACGAATTTTCTTTTTTTATATATAATGTGTTAATAATAGTTACTATAGATGGTAATTTATAGTTTGCAATTGAATAAGATGACATTTTTAACAGCATTTATAGTATAACAAGATGTTATATTTTACAATTTTTGCTTTTAATATATTTTTATAATTAAAAAAAATTTTTTTTTTACTCTTTAATTCCTATATATTTTTATATTATTATTATTATTATTATTCTAAGAAACCTTTACATCAAAGGATTAATTAATTAAATAATAATACTTTTTTTAACAGCATTTATATTATAACAATAAGTTATATATGTTTTACAATTTTTGCTTTTAATGTATTTAAGCGCTGTAACGCAGCACTTCAATGTAATAATTTTTTTTTTCTCTGTTGATCTCTGTTGAGATGTAGTGTTTCTGCTTGCATCCTTGAAGCTTTTTAATAAGCTTCTCTGAGGATGACACCATTAGATATATATATATATATATATATATTTTTTTTTTTTTTTATTGATTTGATTGCTGTGTTGGAAGTAGGCTGATGTTTGAGAGGTCAAATGAATGATCTGAAAGGTCTGATCAAAGTGAAATTGCCAATATATGCTGGTGTTATTGTATCTGTCTTGATGGTTCACATTCATTTTTATAGTGGTCCTCTTTTTTAACTAATTAGGAGATTTTTTTTTCACTGTGGCAGCCTTTCTACTGTATGTCTTCTGAGCTTTTAATTTGTATTTGCTTTGAAGTTTGTGACTTCCTCAAGAATATCTTGGAATCTCTGATCCACCAAAATTGGTAATTTGTTTCTGTTTTTGCTTTTCTTGCTTCGTACAACTGATTAGGAAGATTGGTGTATTGTCTTGCAATGCATTCAAGTCCTTGGCAACTAGTTTTTTCTGTCTGCTGTCTTTTATGAGATTGTCTCTTGTGGACTTGCTTGTAAGACGAACTATGACTGGTGCAGGTCATGGCAAGCCTTGTTTTTTGCTCTTCCTAGGAATCCGATTTACAGTCTGAATGCCATTAAGCTGTAGGGGGATATCAATTGCATGGCCTAATTTTAAAACTACGTCTCTGAGGTTTTCTGTAGGTGCAGTTTCAGGAAGACCTTTTATGACAAGATCTTTATGTTGTTGCTGATTTAAACATTCATATTGTAGTTTTAGAGAATGAACTTCTTGACGAAGTTCGGATGTCTCTTTCATCAAATTGTGTTGCCTGTCATTTAGTGCGTTGCTGATTTTAATGTCTTTTACTGTTTGCAACACTTCTATCACTGCTACATTATTATGTTTGACCAAATCTTCATATTCGCTAGATGTTTTTGTTATTGGTTCGTTCTGTTTGTCAAAGAGTTCTTGCACAAGATCTAATAAGGTGGGTTTTATAGTCTCTAGACCATTTTCTATTAGTATATTTAAAGAGTTTAAATTATAAGACTCACCTACATTTTTTTGTCTGTTCAGTTCGTCGTCTGATTTTGCCTACGGTATAATCAGCTGCATCGTATGTGGCTGCCTTAGGTGCATTTCTTTGTTCTTCCTGCAGAGTATGCACTTCCATTCCCTGCGTGTTGCATTGGATTTACGTTACCAGGTTTCTGAAAAGCCGGCACATTTTAAGTGTAGAATCCTACTGCATTTCGTACAGGTTATATTATTTCCATCGGACGATATCCTCCAGGTATTTGATACACTTCATGACTCACCTTTCTTCCCTTGAGCAGCTATGGCATAATTGTAAAGATGGTGACGTTCTTTGCTCTTTGTTGACCATGGTCCTCTCTGTTCACTTTTCAATACTTGAAAATTTGGTTTCTTCTAAGCCGATTTTGGTAAATTTTATAGCACTGTCTTCGGCATGACAAGTAGAGTTACTTGGGAACACTTTCACATTAAAAACAGGAGTTGGAACCACTTTAAAACTAAAAAACGGGAGCAGCGATATCACTGTGCGCCCATTCATATGCCTACACAGTGCCCTCTCTGAATAATAATAGGTACAGAAACACTGACAATGCATTGATGTTTCTTTATACAGATGCTGTTGATTGTAAGACTGCCCCAGCCTGTTTAGAGAATATTGGGATTGGTGACATATGGTTGATGGAAGATGACAGTGGCACACTCAAAATTTAATCTTGGGGGGGGGGGAAGCTAAGTTGAATGGATAAAAAAATATTTTTAGCACTCGGTCCGTCTGAGCACTACTTCATTCGCCTTGTGTTCACAGCAACCGTGATTCCCAAAAGCTATAGGGTATTCCCACCTTATGTGACTGCTAATTCATAAGTAGTATAGAAATAGAAGACATGACACAACATAAATAAAAAAATTAATTTTAATTAGGAAAAGATTTTTGAAAAATTTTCTAGTGTTTTTTTCCCTTTTTCTTTGAGGGGTGCCACTGCACCTTGCCTTTCCCCTCTGGGTGTGCCACTGGAAGATGATATAATGATAGAAGTAAAAATTTCAGCAGAAAAGGAAGAGCAAGTATTGTGGTGGAATAGTATTTATGATAAGTTGTCTTCTCAGAATGGAAGTTGTATAAATGAGGGGATGCCCAAAAATAACTGGAATCTAAACTTGTCACACATACCCATTTTCTAGTTATGGATGATGCAGCTAGGCATTGTAAGTGTGCAGTTTTCTGCACTAGTCTGGCAAGTGGCGTCATCCTGTGTGAACTGGTTTATTGCTCTGGCTGCTTTTTTGTTAGTACTTACAACCAAGCTTGGCGATTTTGTGATGGCTGACCACAAGGAACAGTGGGTGGGTGTGAAATTTTGTTTTCTTTTGGATAAAACTGCATCTGAAACTATTGTTATGTTTTGTCAAGTCCTTAAGAATGACATTTTATATAAAATGTATGTCTACAAGTGGTTTACTCATTTGGAAAATGGAGACATGTGAGTTGAAGACCAGCCACCAACATTTGGCCAGCCAGGCAATCAATGAAGATTGTCAAAAGACCTTTGAGCAACTTTCTGAAGAGACGAATTTGTCATGAAGATTGTGCCAGTAAATTTTAACTGAAGATTTGCAAATGAAATGTGTGTTCCCAAAATTTGTTTCTCGTTTGCTCACAGCGGATTAAAAAAAAATGTGTGAATGTTTGCCACAATTTGAGGGAGCAAGTTTTTAATGACCAGAACTGTCTTTCAAAAGTTGCAACTGGGGATGAGTCTTGGTGCTATGGTTATGATCCAGAAACAAAACAAGAATCATGCTAATGGAAACACACATAACCACCGAGACCCAAGAAGGCATTTCAAGTTTGATCAAATGTAATGACAGTGTTGATTTTTTTTTTTTTATATATGAATGGAATTGTATGCAGAGTTTGTTCCTGCTGGACAGACAGTGAACCAACATTTTTATCTCAACCATTTGAAAAGACTGTGTGTTAGTGTGTGCCAAAAATGTGGAGCAGTGGAGATTGGTTTCTGCACCACAACAATGCCCCAGCCCACAGAGCCTTGTCTGTCCAACAGTTCTTGATGAAAAATAACATGGCAGTTATTTCTCACCTCACTTGTCTGATCTCTCTCCACATGATTTTTTTTTTTTTATTCCTATGGATAAAGAAAACCATGAAAGGGCAGCAAAGTCGCTGGAGGCCATAAACAGTATTCCAGTTGAACAGTTCGCTGTGCTTTGCATTAAGGGTAAATATTAAGAATAGCGATCAGAGCTTATCCACCTTTACCACGAGTTGCCTTGACTTACACTACATGTGGGGTCACCCAGACTTGCAATACTTGCAGGTGCAAACTTGATTTACTTGTCTGTTTGCTTACTTGGGAAATGGAGTAAAACCAGGTTTAAAATAGCTTGGTATCTTTGACATTTATTATATTAAACCCAAGGTAAAATACTTTCTACATCTATCTCTCATCCTGAGATTTTTATTTTTATTTAATAAGGTCAAAACACCTTATGGTAACTTGTTCTGGTAAAATACTTATAAGCTCTGTATTACTAAAATCTTGGTATTTCTAGCCTGGCTCCCACTGATGAGACCTCAATAAAGGTCGAAACCGGTCTGGATAGTGGCCCCTTGCCTTTAATACATAGCATCATACATCTCCTCCAGAAGATGTGCTTTGCATTAAGGGTAAATATTAAGAATAGTGATCAGAGCTTATCCACTTTACCACGAGTTGCCTTGACTTGCACTACGTGCGGGGATCACCCAGACTAAACCTAAACATTCTGGAAGAGTACTTCAAGCAGTGGTACCCACAGCCAAATCCAACAAAAACTGTGTCCACAGCATTCCACCTGAACAATGCAGAGGAAAATTGACATCTCAACCTCTCTTTCTGTGGCAAAATGTTAGAACATAAGCCTCACCCGAAATACATTGGACTGAGCCTGGACAGAAGCTTAACTTATAAAAGGCACATTATCAACCTGTACAACAAAATTAAAACAAGAAATAATATTATTTCAAGGCTTGCTGAAACAACCTGGGGTTGTGGTACAGAAGTCCTAACGTCATCTGCACTAGTCCTCACATTCTCTGCAGAAGAATACTGTGCCCCAGTCGGGGAAAGAAGTGTACACACTAACATTATAGATACCCAGCTAAACTCTACCATGTGCACAATTAGTGGTACATTGAGAAGCACCCCTATTCCCTGGCTGCCTGTCCTATCTGACATTGCTCCACCAAATATATATACCGAGAGGGCAAGCCTCGATTAAAGAATTTAATAAAGTAATGAGCTCCTGCCCCAGTCTCTCATAAATCCACCTGGTCTTTGCCTAAAATCTAGAAACCCTTTCTGGTCCATGGACGAACTTTCTTCGTCTGGCTTACCATCAACACATGATATGTGGAGAGAACACTGGTCCAACAATCTTCCAACAAATGGCTTCCTGGTTGAAGATCTCTGTGCTCCGCAGCCTGGTTTTGCTCTTCCTAGGAAGATTTAGTCATCTATCAATAAGATCAGAACTAACCAGGGCAGATGTGGCCACCTACTATATAAATGGAGACTGTCAGACCACCCTTATTGTGATTGTTCTCCCATGGCTCAGACGATTACTCATATTATGAACGACTGCCCAAGGCGCCAGTTTCATGGTGGTGGACTCCAGGCAATCCACAAGGTGGCAGATGAGACCCTGGATTGATTTTCTACACTGGACATTGACCTGTAGTTGCTTTGTATTCCTTTTGCCATAAGAATAAATAAATAAATAAAATCCAAGTCTTGGCTCTGGGTAAGTCCCAAAGGGGTGGAAAGAGGGGAAAATTGTTCCATTGCATAAAGGAGGCACAAAGACTGATGTAGCAAATTACCGACCGATCAGTATATCAGGAATCATAATCAACGTACTGGAAAAGTTGGTCAAGAGAAAAATGCAGCTGTGGATAGACTCAGTAACTTGCTCACATTTAATAATGCAATTACATCTGAGTTGGATAAAGGTAATGGGTTTAGAGTGATACTGCTGTATTTCGCAACAGCATCTGCTCAATCTTGTCTCATACTCGATTTTCTAGAGGTCAGAAACTACCTTAGTCAATTGCTTTTGGACCCTTTCCAACATCTCTTCATCCTTCTGAAAACCAGGTGACCAAATCTGAGCACAATAGTCCATGTGTGGCCCCTAATCAAAGCCTTATACAACGAAACAAGAATCTCCCTACTTCTACACATCAGTGTCCTCCGCATCATTCCCAGAAGCCTTTGTGTTGTCTTCACAATTTTGGCTATGTGTCCCCTAAATTTCAGATCCTTATCCCCTATCTCCCCAGATCTCTTATTTCCTCCACCTCCAACAATATATCCTTACCAAACAAATTCTGCATCCCATCCTTGTTTTCCAAATTTTAAAACCTTACATTTTGCAACATTGAACTCACATCCCCATTTCCGTGCCCAATCACTCAATTTATTCAAGTCTTCTTGTAAGGCCACAACATCTTCACTATACTTCATGGTTCGTTCCAACTTTGCATCATCTGCAAACAACTGAATATCTCCATCCAAATCTTCACCAATATATCATTAATATACAAGTTAAAAACAGTAATGTACCTAAAACAGACCCCTGAGGCACTCCACTAGTGACTTTCCGTTTCCTAGAGATCGCTCCCCCCATATACAACTTGTTGATACCTATCAGATAGCCAGTCTCCAATCCAATGCACTAATCTAATATCCAACCCCATATGCTCTAGTTTGACTGTCAACCTATCAAAAGCCTTTGCGAAATCCAAGTATATTACTGTGTATCCTTCTCCTCTGACCAAGGAAGCAGTCACTTTATTGTAATAAGTGAGTAGATAACTAAAACATGACCTCCCTTTAGCAAATCTATGCTGTCCATCAAAGATAATACCATTGTTGTCAACCCAACTCTGGATCCTAGTTCTCACAAGCTTCTCCAATAACTTAACCACAACACCTGACACACAGATAGGTCTATAATTTGTTGCTTGAGTTCGATCACCTCCTTTATGAAGTGGCACAATCTTGCCCTCCTTCCGCACCTTAGGAACTTGACCGAGTGCAAGACTCGTATTAAAAAAATATGTCAAGGCAGGTGTCAACTCCCTGGCACATTCCTTCAGAATACATCATCATCATGAAATTCCTGCCATGTACCCTCAAGGGGTGTACAGGATATGATAGTACTACATGAAAAAAATTACATCATTATTAATTTCCTATCTACAATTTTCCTCCAAATCAGTCTGTTACTTGTCAAGACTCCAACATTATCAGATCTTATATTTCTATCGTCTAAAGCATTTTGTACCGTATCAATCCACCTATATCTTGGTCTTCCTCTGGGTCGTTTTGCTGGCAACCTGGCAGAGAACACTTGTTTTGCTAATCTTTACTCGCCCATTCTGTTTAAGTGACCATACCACCTAAGATTAGCTCTGCTAACGCATTCCTGGATGCTGACAATGTCGAGTTCTTTCCTAATATCCTTGTTTTTAAAGTGATATTGACATTGATGCCATCTGTTCATGCCTATAATCTTTCTCAGGACTCTCATATCTGTGGTCTCTAGTCTTTGGTCAAGTGTTTTACTTCTGACCCAGCTCTCAGATCCATAAGTTAAAACTGGTTTGAACACTGTCTTGTACACAGCTAATTTAGTGTTCCGACTGATTTCAATCTTATTCCATATGAATTTATTCAATTGACTTCCCACCATACCAGCTTTGCTGATTCTGTTGTCTATTTCTATATTTAATTTACATCTTCAGTAAAATTCGTGCCTAAATAGCTGAAATGTTTTACTTGTTCCACAGGTTCTCCGTTCACAACACAATTGACATTTTCAATGATTCTGCCTATTTTCATTGTCTTTGTCTTTTTATTGCTGACCTTCATACCATATCTATTACAACAGCTATTCAATTTAGTCAGAGAATCTTGCAGACTTGTAGCAGATTTATTTAGAAATATAACATCATCCGCATAAAGCAAAGAGCTGACATTAACATCTCCAATTTTGATATCATGTTAATACCACTTTCCTTCATAATGTGATCCATATAGATAATGAATAACAGAGGGGATAATGTACATCCTTGTCTCACACCAGATTTAACATTAAACCATCCTCCTGTACTTCCTTCAATTCTAACTGCTGACTTACAACTCAAATAAAGACTAAGTATTGCTTGATATAATGTCCCATTGACACCATATAACTGCAGCGTATCGAATAGCTTCTCTCTTGGCACCTTGTCATATGCCTTTTCGAAATCGACAAAACTTAAATACAGATCTTTGTTATATTCCCATGCTTTCTCGACTATTTGTCGTAAAGTGAAGATCTGATCCTGACAGCCTCTATTTGGCCTGAATCCAGCTTTTTCTTCACCAAGCTTTTCTTCCACAATTCTTCTCAACCGTTTCTCAAGTATACTTGCATAGATCTTGCCAGGAACACTCAGTACCTCTGTGATTCTCACATGCAGTTTTATTTCCCTTTTTATATATGGGTAATATGAGAGCTCTACTCCAATCATCGGGAATTCGTCCCTCTGTCCAGGCTTTCTAAACTATACAGTGCAGCCACTGTAAGACTCTTATACCACCATACTTCAGCATTTCTGGTCAAATATCATCTACTCCTGCTGCCTTTCACATTTCAAGCCTTTGATGGCTTTTTCTACTTCTAGTATGGATATGTATTCCTGACTGCATGCCTGGTCAGTGTTTTTTACCACTGTGCTGTCATCACTGCTTGTTTCATTTAGCAGTTTTTCAAAGTAATTACTCCATACTTCAAGGATATCTTTTTCTCCCGTTTTCATGTCACCTTTATCATCTCTAATTCCTTTTACAGCACACTTTCCTCCATTCTTAAGCTTCTTCAACAACCTCCAGAATATTATGCCACCTTCTTGATATTTATTTTCTATATTCTTGCCAAAGTCCTCCCATGACTTTTGTTTAGCTAGTTTTACACACTGTTTAGCATTCTTGCATTTGTCTCTATATTCTCTAAGAGCACAAGCTGACTTATTTGACAGGAACTTTTGGTATGCTTTCTTCTTTTCCTTCACTGCCTCTTTAACTTCCTGTGTCCACCAGGGAGTTTTGATTTTTTTATCATTACAGATAACCTCACCATATGCCTCTCTGGCAGAATCAATCAATGATTTCTTCAGAGTTTGCCACTGAATCTCCAAGGTTTGATTCCTGTTCTCAAACTCTTTCATTTTTTCTTCAATAATCTTTGTGTATTTTAGTCTAAAGTTCACATCTGAGAGCTGCTCATCTTTTATTCGCTTTAAAACTTTCTTACATGTTATTCTTTTCAATATGAAATTCAATTTTATCCTGCTCAAGACTAAATATAGTGATCACTTCCAATTTCAAATCCTCTGTACACTCTGGTGTCCTGCACGAGGGAGAAAATATCACTATCAACAATAACATAGTCAATGAGACTTTTCTTATTCCTAGCCTCTTCTCTCCATGTGAATTTGTGCACATTTTTATGTTGGAACATGGTGTTAGTAATAACCAGTCCATGTCCTGAACAGAAATCCAACAGATATTTGCCATTATTATTAGCTTTGCTCTTTTCTCCAAATTTTCCCAAAATATTTTTGTATGTCTCACAATCATTTCCTACTCTGCTATTTAGATCCCCATCAAGGACCAACTTTTCATTTTTCTTTGTGTCAGTTGCTTTCTCTAAAGCATCAAAAAATTTCTCCACTTCTACCTTAGTAGAACCTTCTGTGGGACCACAGGCACAAATAAGTCTCATTGTCCAATTCCCCATTCTCATATTTGCCCACATTACTCTACTTGAGACTGACTGCCATTGAAGAAGATTAGCCTCGTATTTTGTGTTGAATACTATGGCTACTCCTTCTTTTCCTTGATTGTCATTGCCTGAATATAGCATTTTGTATTTATTGCTCAGAAAGATTTCACCATTTTTTTTTTTTTTTTGTTTCAGTCACCCGTATTATGTCGATCTGGTACTTATCTAATTCCTCGGCTAGCTCCATTTCTTTGCCATTCAGGCTTCTTATGTTGATAGTACCGATCTTTAACTCTGGTGATGTTGAGTTGGGGTTTATTTTCAGATTTGTTCCAGTAGCTGACTTTTTGCTGTTCGCCCTGGTTCCCTGGCGAAAACAACGGGGGCCTTGTTTAACCAGGCGACGCCCCAGCCGGCATGAAATTTCGTCATATTGTACCATCATTCTATATTTTGGTTTAACCAATAAGAATACAATTTGGTCGGCTAAATCCCAAATTGCCAGCCCATCCTCGTCCGTTCAGTATCCAAGTAGATACCCAACAGGGTGCACCCTGAGAAGGTGATGATTGGACATTAGGTCAGAAGCCCTGGTCGGTTCTCTGCATTCCTTTAAAGGCTATGTGGAGGTCTTCTCTCAGTAATACAGCTTTGACCCTTAAGCACCCCTTCATGCTGATATATTATCAAGTCCCACAGCCTTATTAACATCTACTTTACTCAACTCCCCATACACCTCTTGCTCACTTACAGTTAGTCTCTCCTCCCCATCATCAACTGCTCTCAATCTCTCCATGAAGTTACATTCACAAGATTGAAAGACCTTTATGAACCGCTCATTAAGTATCCCGTCCACACATTCCTCAACAGCTGTCTTTATATCATTTTCTCCTATCAATGTCATCGTTCCATAATCGTTCTTTCTTTTGCTGGTTACATATCGAAAGAACTGCTTAGGATTCTTTTTGACTTAATTTGCTAACTGCTGTTCATATCTCTCTTTAGCTACCCTCACCAACCAAGTCACCCTCCTTGCCTGGTCTTTGTAGACCTCATGGAATTGGTTATTTCCACTTCTCTTATGCTGCCTCCACAATGCTCTTTTTCTCTGTATTGCATGCTTAATCTCTTTATTCATTCATCTCACACCTACCTTATTTAACCTTCTCACCTCTGGTATACATTTAGACATTGCATCTACTAGATAGTTTTTGAAAATCTCCCAAGCTGCATTGATCTCTTTTCCAGCTAACTCCTCATTCCATGCTAGCTGTCTCCTGACCTCTTCATAATCACCCCCCCCCCCTTGTAGTTCCACATATAGCCTTTTCTCATAGAGGTCCTCACACTGCTGGCAACCACCCAGGTAATCACCTCATGGTCACTCTCATCAATTGGCGGATGATTTGACACCTCATTTACAATTACATCCTCTGATGAGATGACCAAATCCAAGACTCTCAATCCTCGTGTGCCCTCTGTTACATACTGTCTGAGGTAATTAACCCTCAAAAACTCAAGAAACTCATGTTCTTTACTTCCAGTTGCTATCTTATCATTCCAATCTATATTGCCATAATTAAAATCGCCCATTACGATCACCCTTTTCTTATTTGCTTGGGTAATTTGATTATACATTTCATTATCACCACCATCCACGTTACCTGGTCTATAACAACATCTAATGAAGTATTTGATTCCATTCACCTCTATCTCACACCATTCTGCCTCAAAACCACTGGCACTATTTCCCTCTTGCATCTCCACTTTATATGGACATAACTCTTTCTCTATCATCAATAGCACTCCCCCCTTCCTTTTTACCTGCTCTGTCCTCACAAAACACATCATACCCTTCCATCTCTATTCCTGTCAGGATGTCATCATCTTCCAACCATGTCTCACTTATTCCGACAATCTTTGGGTGAACAGACGCAATTAGTGCAACCGTTTCATCTGCCTTGTTTCTTATACTTCTAGCATTTGTATACAAACACAACAGCTCATTTTTGGATCTACATCTAGTTCCACCAATACCACTCACTTGATGTGATCTCTCCATGCTCGACTCAGGCCATTTCCCTTTCTGCCCATTCATTCCAGAACTCCTCTCCAATTTCAACTGTGTCTTCTCGATCCCAGATCATCCCATTCCTTTCCTGTTTACACATCCTCTTGGATCATCCACCCTTTTCACGTTGTGTACCCATGTCCACTCTGAGCCTCCCCGTTTCCCTGCTCCTCTTGCACACCCATTCTCTCATTTTCTATACTCATAGCACTCGCTTCTCTATTCATAACCACCTCTTCAATCTCTCCTGTCTTACTCTCCCACTCTTCCACATCACTTCCCGCTTGATCTGATTCATTCTTTCTCACTCTACTCACTTCTCTACCTTCCAGCAGCAGTCTCTCCAAGCAACTCACACCATAACCACTCAAATACAGTCCATCGCTCCCATACAGTTCACTTCATCCTTCAAACTCTTTCCACACATTAACAAACTGTACTCCCATCTCCTCACACATTTCAGCCAGCATATCATTCATAATCCTTGCTCTCCACCTCATCTCACCACAGTCATATCTAGGCAACAAGGTCACTACCATTCCTGTCACACTATTCTCTTTTATCCTTCTAAGCTGTCTCCTGATATCCATTCTGACGTGCTCTTTGTTCTCTGTCAAATCATTCGTACCTATTAAAACCTTCAACTCCTTTGGTCACTCTGTCCTCGTACCCAATGCCTCAATCACTCTACTCATTTTACCACCTGGAAAACATACCTTATGCATCCTATTATCCAGCACACCTTCAATAATGGAGTCACCATACAACACCACTCGCTCATCTTTCGTTAACTCTTTCATGCCATCATGATTTGTTTTAATAGTTTTTACCCGAATTTTCTTAATTTCATTCTGCATCCATTTCATTTCTTGCCTCATCCAATCCAATTCAACTTTCGAATCTCCCTTCACATTCTCTCTATCATTCAATCCTTCTAATTTTCTAACTCTCGATCCCCTCTTCTCACTTTCACTCTCATTCATCCTTCTGTATATCCGTACTTTCAGTCCAACCTGCATCCAACTTTCGCTATCATTCATTCTTTATGATAGGTTAAATATTTGTGGGTTACAGAAATTAGTTGACAAGCAGAAAAGGGGTGATATTTAATTGAGACATACAAATTACTGAGGAGTTTTTACAAAGTTAATACAGAGGAAATTTTTCAGAACAGGACTGGTTGTGGGAGAACTAGGGGCTATTCTTGGAAAGTGAACAAGAGTATGTAGTTAGCTGGGGTGTCAGGACTAGATTTTTTGCATGAAGAGTGGTGAATTAGTGGAATAGGTTGTTAGAGTTTGTTGTAGGTGCCATGACTGTGAATAACTTTAAAGCAAATGATCCCCCTAGTATTATTATAAAATATCAGCATATTGCTAAAACATGATCTCCCTTTAATAAACCAATGCTGTGTTTCTCTAAATATAGTTTTTCTGTCAACCCATATCTTTATGTGAGTTTTACCAACATCTCTAAAATCATCACTGCCATTCCAGAGGTACTGATAGTTTGGTAGTTAGATATATTGGTTTATGCACTTTCTTTGCACATGGGGACTATCACACATTCTTCTCATTCCTGTAGGATCTTTCCTGAGCTGAGACTCAAGTTGTACAAATATGTCAAGGCCAAGCCATTTTGACTGAATATTCCTTTAGCACATGTATGATACTCATCTGGTCTTATTGCTGAATTATGCAAGTTCGGATAATTATGAATTATCCGAATTATGCAAGAGTCTTTGAACTTCATTCTTATGTACCTGTATCTCTTCATCGAGTGTAGTGGTGGCATTGTGACCACATTACATACACCTGATTGATAGATCTCAGCAAAGTGAGTACTCATTATATGAACAATCTCATATGCTTCTGATACAAGGTTACTGTCTGCATCTACAAAAATTATTCTTCTACTTGCAGCATAGTGATTTTTTTTTATTTCTTTTATCTTTTTTCTTTCTTTTACAGACAGTTTTTTTCATGCTCCAGTTTAGCTTTCCATACAATAATTGTTCACCTCTAAAAGATGCTCTACTTGGATACCTTTTAAAGCTTTTGTATATTTTTTATGTATACTGGACCTGCATCAAGTCGCAAGACTCAACATGGGAATCCACTGCAGACAACACAGTCTGTCATATCACATTTTAAAACTCAGTCACTATGGGTATTCTCAGCACCTTCTCAGACAATTCATTCCATGTTCCTCTCACTTTCCATGTACTATACTTACTACTTTTCATCTTACAATACACTTTTGCCACTTTTAGGAATGAGCTCTTGTTCCTTTATCTCATTCTATTATATCAGTGTTAATCCAGTAAATACCCCTGAACAGCTAAAATCATATCAACATTTCATATTTTATAAACCAGACTGCAGATTATGTATCCTCTGACTAACTTCATAACCAATGCTCAACAGTCTGTATGATTTTTGCTATCCACTGTGTACCTTCTCCACATTACTTCATATGCATCAAATCCCAGATACTAGATCTGAGAAGATTAATTCAGATGTCATCTGATGATGGCTTTATAAAATGAAACCATCTTCTTACATTTACTGGCGAAGGATCTCAGTGCTACAACAATATCCTTTGGGTTGTCCTCTGAACTTCAAATTTCAATCTACCATTACTTTGATATCCTTGCTTCCTTTGCTTCATCCAGTATAACTCCATCAAGAGAGCATTAAGCCTCTTATCTCTAGATTCCATATTTTAAAACCTTAAATTTTAAAAAAAAAGTTAAGGATTAATTAGAATTTTACCTATATGTGAAAACATTTTCATGACTACACACAAATGTGGATATAAATTTATTGTGAGCATACTAATGAATTATATTACACAAAAAATGTGTTCTAAATTTCATACAAATTAACTACTTGCAATACGTTTTTGGAAAATATACAAATTTCCTAAGGACGTAGTTAAGGAATTAATGGAGAGTGTTAACAGAAAACTATGTGGAGAGACATTTCATTATGGAATATGTCCACCCTAAACTGTGATAATGAAATAGCTATCAGACAAGAGTGTGAGACATTGTAATGGCTTTCAAATAATCCCAAGTAGCAATGGACAGCTTATGATGCAAGGAATAATACTCAAAAGTGGGGAAAGATGATATCTGAATGGTAACCCATAGATGGAAAGAGAGGTATAGGAAAACCAAAAAGAGACACTGAAAATGAGATTTAAAAAAAAAAAAAAAGATGGCTGGAAATAAGTGGCATAGAAAAGCTGTGTGGAGGCCATCATTCAGCAGGAAACAGCAAATATACTAAAGAAGAACAACAAAGGAATGGGATAGCCTAGAATGCAAGGGGCACATTGAAGTCTAGGGAAAAAGTATGGGATAAATGGTGATAAAGGAAGCATGACCATCGATAGAACTGATTATAAGTCCAGAAATGAATTTCTGTGTCTGTTTGAAAGCCAGAAGTATCAGAAATATGGGGGAGAAAATTGCGCTGATTGAGATTGCTCACACTACAGTTGTTGGAATACGCAAAACATGGTTGGGTAAATTGGCTTATGGGAGTAGAGATAAAGCAGTAGGGTATATTTTGTCTTTAGCTTTGGGACACCAGCATAGATCCTTTGTTATCATCAACACCACTTCTCCCCCTCCCATCTTCCTAATGTTAAGGAATAGAGATGAAGTGGTAGGATGTTTTATTATGAAAAACATCCTACCACTTCATCTCTATTCCTTAACATTAGGAAGAGGGGAGTGGTGTTAATGATAACAGAGGAATTATATCTATGCTGGTGTCCAAAAGCTAAGGACAAATTACATTTTTACCAGTATATGTATGAAAAAAAAATTCATGACTACAGCCAAATGTGGACATAAATATGTTGCCAGCATACTAATGAATACTAATTAAAAATACTTATATTTTTTGTGTAATACTTATATTACACAAAAAATGTGTTATAAATTTCATTCAAATTAAATTGCAATATGTTTTTGGCAAACGTTACAAATTTCCTAAGGACATAGTTATGGAATTAATGTACAGTGCTTACAGAAAACTATGTGGAGAGACATTTCAGTATGAAATATATCCACCATAAGCCATGATGCAGCTCTCACAAAGTCATACCATGCTTAGCATCAAGTGATTCAGGAGTACAGCAAACTGGCCTACTCCTTCAGAGTAAGGATAAGGCCTTGTTTGTTTTCTGGAGGGGAATTTTGAGCAGCAGTGCATCTCCCTATTGCGTCCCAAATGTGTTCTATGGGATTCAGATCTGGTGAGCATACTGGCCACTCAATTTGATTAATATCCTTGTTCTCCAGAAGTATCTCCATTGCTCAAGTACGATGTGGTGTCTCATTGTTATCCATAAAAATGAATTCTTCACCTTCAGCACCACAGAAAAATCAAACATGACATTGAAGAACTTCATTGCAATATTGCTCACCAGTCAGCAATTATAGCTCATTGCATCTATTAAGCATAATGCCTCCTCACATCATCACCCCAGCACTGCCATTATCTATTCCCTATGAAGAACAGTCTCATGATGGTAAGCAGTACCACTTTCACGGCAGATCAAGTGTCATCTAAAATCGAAGTGAAATACTAAAACAACTCATCTATAAAGAGTGCATTAGCCTATTGGTGTCTTGTCTAATATTTATGGATACAACACTGTATTGTATTGTGCTGTAGATAAAGGTCCTTAGACAACAGGCCTTTGGGCATGCAGACCTACTTGTCACAGACGTCTAGCCACAGTTATCTGGGTGCCTGTGCTTGAATTGAACCGACTTGTAAGCTGACCTGCTGTGGTGCATCAATTACATTTTGCTGTTATAACCAAAAATCTGTCGTCTTGCTCCATGATTGAGCAAACATGATCTCTTACCAAATGTCCGGAACACATTCCATTGGTTTGAAATGCTGCCCAGAGCCTGGATACAATGCTATGTGAGATTCCAAACTCTCTGACAATATCAGTAATTCTGCGGCCTTCTTTCAACCTTTCCAATAATTCTTCCCCAAGTGAAATTATATAGATGATGGCTTTCAAAACATTGCAAGAGATCCAAGATTGCAACTTTATTCCTTCATGAAATGAGCTTCCTTTAAACACAGTTTGCTTAGCACAATCATTTGCCTTTTATCCTATTGAATGCTACGACATGATCCCTTTGCATATGATTCAAAATTTTAATGTGTATCTGCTTTCTACTTGAAATCGTAAGCAATACAATTTGCCACAAGCTGATTCATCTGAATTTGCAGTTGTAATCTTCAGAAAGAATGTTTGTCTTTAGGTTTTGAACACCCATGTTTGTTCAGCTGTTTGAAAGTGATATATCTATATATTTTCACACCTTTCCAGTTCAATTCCAGTTTATCCTGAAGAGCGACAGCATCCAAACTTCTTTTTTTTTAATTGCTGATGCTACCATAATTCTTAAGTATGATTAAATGATTATACATATAAATTATGTACTGAAATAAGAATTTAATGAAAACTACTGATATTTTGTGATGCATATATTATCACATCAGAATGAAAATGTATGAAGAACTGAAGCAAAAAAGAATTTAACAAAGGTCACAAAGTGCTTCTGTTCTACCACTTTCTGTCCAGTCATGTTATTATTAGGAACCACGGAAACTGAAAATGTAGTCATTAATGCAACTGTAAGCAAACCTAGTTGACAGGCATTCATCATCATCCCAAGATCCCCATGGAGTCAATGACTCATCTAGGTGGTCCCTTTGTCATACACACAACTCATCATACCTTGCCTTAAATACATTCAAATTCTCTGCAGACACCACATACTCAGGCACGTCATTCCAATCATTCACAACTCTGGATGCAAAAAACCTGCTTCTCACTCCCTTCTTCACGCCCTCCATATATATCTTTTACAGATATATATATAATATATCTTTATATTTTGATATGTATCTGTAATGCTTATTAAGTATTTTTGTGGGTTTGTTGTATTTATGTGGTGATGGTAGTGTGTGTGTATAGATATATATATACATCCATCATCATCAAATTCTGATAGATACCCTCAAGGGGTGTACAGGATATGACAATACTACATGACAAATTATATCATTAGTAACTTCCTATCTACAACTTTCCTCCAAATCACTCTGTTACCTGTCAAGATCTTATATTTCTATCTCCTAAGGCACTTTTTACTGTATCAATCCAACTATATCTTGGTTTTCCTCTGGGTCTTTTTTCCTGCCGACCTAGCAAAGAACACTTGTTTTGCTAATCTTTCCTCTCCCATTCTGTTTAAGTGACCATACCACCTGAGATTAGTTCTGCTAACACATTCCTGGATGCTGAAAATCTCAAGTACTTTCCTAATATCCTCGTTTTTAATATGATATTGCCATTGATGCCATCTGTTCATGCCTCTAATCTTTCTCAGGATTCTCAGATCCATAAGTTAAAATTTGCTTGAATGCTGTCTTGTATACAGCTAATTTAGTGTTTTGGCTAATTTCTCTCTTATTCCATATTTATTCAGTTTCATTTTTATTCATACCATACCATACCATCTTTGTTGAATCTGTTGTCTATTTCCATATTTAATTTACCATCTATCTTCACTAAAAATCGTGCTTAAGTAGCTGAAATGTTTTATGTGTTCTATAGGTTCTCCATTCACAATGCAGTTAATATTTTCATTGTGTCTGCCTATTTTCATTGTCTTTGTCTTTTTAATGCGGACCTTCATACATATCTGTTACAACAGTTATTCAATTTAGTTAGGAAATCTTGCAGACTTGTAGCAGATTTATTTAGAAGTATAACATCATTTGCATAAAGCAAAGAGCTGACATTAACATCTCCAATTTTGATATCATGTTTAATACCGCTTTCCTTCATAATGTGATCCATATAGATAATGAATAACGGTGGGGATAATGTACATCCTTGTCTCACAACAGATTTAACATTAAACCATCTTCCTGTACTTCCTTCAATTCTAACTGATGACTTACAACTCAAATAAAGACTAAATATTGCTTGATATAATGCCCCATTGACACCATATAACTGTAGCGTATTGAATAGCTTCTCTCTTGGCACCTTGTCATATGCCTTTTCAAAATCGACAAAACTTAAATACAGATCTTTGTTATATTCCCATGATTTCTCAACTATCTGTTATAAAGTGAAAATCTGAACCTGACAGCCTCTATTTGACCCTGAATCCAGCTTGTTCTTCACCAAGCTTCTCTTACAGAATCCTTCTCAACCGTTTCTCAAGTATACTTGCATATATCTTACCAGGAACACTGAGTAGAGAAATAGCTCTGTAATTCTCACATTCAGTTTTATTTCCATTTTATATATATGGGTACTATGAGAGCTCTACTCAAATCATCTGCAATTCGTCTGTCTATCCAGGCATTCTGAACTACGTAGTGCAGCCACTGTAAGACTTTTATACCTCCATACTTGAAGATTTCTAGTCGAATATCATCTACTCCTGCTGCCTTTCCATATTTCAGACTTTTGATGGCTTTTTCTACTTCAAGTATGGATATGTACTCCTGACTGCATGCCTGGCCAGTGTTTTTTACCTTTGTGCTGTCATCACTGCTTGTTTCATTTAGCAATTTTTCAAAGTAATTACTCCATACTTCAAGGATATCTTTTTCTCCTGTTTTCAGGTTACCTTTATCATCTCTAATCCCTTTTACAGCACTCTTTCCTTCATTTCTGAGCTTCAACAATCTCCAGAATATCTTGCCACCTACTTGATATGTATTTTCTATGTTCTTACCAAAGTCTTCCCATAGCTTTTGTTTAGCTAGTTTTACACAGTGTTTAGCTTTCTTATATTTCTCTGTATTCTCTAAAAGCACAAGCTGACTTATTTGCGGAACTTTTGATATGCCTTCTTCTTTTCTTTCACTGCCTCTTTAACTTCGTGTGTCCACCATGGAGTTCTGATTTTTCTATCCTTAAAGACAATATCACCACATGCTTCTCTGGCTGAACCAATCAGTGTTTTCTTCAGGACTTGCCACTTAATCTCCAAGGTTTGGTTCCTGTTCTGAAACTCTTTCATTTTTTCTTGAATAATGTTTCTGTATTTTAGTCTACAGTTCACATCTGAGAGCTGCTCAACATTTATTTGCTTTAAAACTTTCTTACATGTTCTTCTTTTCAACATGAAATTCAATTTTATCCTGCTCAAGACTAAATGGTGATCACTTCCAATTTCAAATCCTCTGTACACTCTGGTGTCCTGCACCAGGGAGAAAACATCACTATCAACAATAACATAGTCAATGAGATTTTTTCTTATTCCTTGGCTCTTCTCTCCATGTGAATTTGTGCACATTATTATGTTGAAACATTGTGTTGGTAATAACCAGTTCATGTCCTGAGCAGAAATCCTACAATTATTTGGCATTATTATTAACTTTGCTCTTTTCTCCAAATTTTCCCAGTATTTTTTTATGTCTGACAATCATTTGTCAGACATACAAAAAATCAACCTGACAATCACTCTTGGGGAAGACCACACTTCTACCAGGCATGTCCCCTGGGGTGGCAGATGGGGAAAACCCAAAATGGGTTGCTCTGAATAAAGAGCCATGGACCAAAGGATGTAGCAGAGGCATGGCAAGCTGGCTACATTATTATGCCAGTAACTTCTATGAGCCAGAGAAAGTGTATAAACCGAGATAGTGCTACTGTATATGCGACAGCTGACGCTCCTACTCGAAGACCACATAGAGTAGGTGAGAAATCGGCAATGTGGTCAGCCAGGGGCATGAAACATGTAGCCACCCTCAACATAAGTTCATTATACCGAGCTGGAAAATTGCAATTAGTCCAGGAAAATTTAAAAATACTGAAATGAAGTATTTTAAGTTTATCAGAGACACATTGGTGTGGTTATAGATTCACCAGAAGGAAGACTATACTTCTCAGGAAGAAAAGATAACATACACAGAGAAGAAGTTGCATTATTAATCGAGAAGAAACTTACACACTCAGTAATTGAAATAAAACCAGTGTCTCCTAGAATAATCACAGCCAAACTTCAAGCAAAAGAAAAAGGTCAAGCAATTAAAATAATCCTAATATATGCACTAGACAGAGGAAGAATTAGAAAATTTCTGTGAAGAACTACAACAGGAAATAGATAATTCCAAAAATAGAGAACTCATGATAGTGATGGGAGATTTTAACGCTAAAATAGGACACTTCACAGCAGACAAAACAGATGTGATGGGGAAATTTAGCTGCGGAGAGTTTAACGACATAGGAGAACAATTACTCCACTTCTGTAAAGCAAACGATCTAATGATTACAAACACATTGTTCTGTCAACACTCTAATAATAAATATACATGGACATCCCCAGATGGTAATATAAAGAACTGCATAGACTATATCATCATAAACAAACAATGGAAAAGATCAGTAAATAATGTACAAACATTAAGAAGCTTTGATTTCGACACTGACCACGAAATATTAAGTGCCAAAGTGAAGATAAAATTCAACAGGAAAAACAATATCAGAAAAGAAGAAAACATCAACCTATCAAAACTAAAAGATAGCTCAAGCAGACGTCGATTTTTAGAACAGATGTGCTTGAAATTAAAACTCTCCATCTTCCAGAACAGCGGAAAATACTAGGAAGAAGGAAAAGAAACAGTGTTATCAATTGCAAAAGACACTCTAGGTACCAAACCCAAAATAAGCAGTGTATAAGCCAAGAAATCGTAGCTACAATAGAAGAGAAAAGAGAGGCCAAGATACTTGTAAACCAACAAAACAATGAAGAGAATAGAGAAAAATACAGAGCACTAAAAATAAAGTTCATAACCTATGCCAAAAAGCCAAAGAAAAATGGTTAGAAGAAAAAACTAAGAAATGCCAAGAAGCATACCAACAAAACAACCTAAAACTCTTCCATGAACCTATAAGAGAAATTACAAAGGAATTCTCAGCAAAAGCAGTAACAATGATAAACAACAAGATGACCAAAACTGGGAATATTGAAGATATAAGAAAAACTGGTCAAACCATTTTAAGACTGTCTTTCACCAAGGAAACAAAACCACAATGCCGACAATAGAAAAAAATAACAACCACCCAAAAATTTTACAAGAAGAGGTTAAATATGCAATAAAACAGATGAAAAACAATAAAACACCAGGCATTGATATTATACCTACTGAACTGTGGTCATATGGAGGCAGCACATCAATAGAATATTTAACAACCCTATTCAATAAATACTACAAACAGGAGAGATCCCAGATGACTGGAGAACTGGAAAGATCATCCTAGTATACAAGAAAGGAGACAAAAGAGACTGCAGAAATTACAGACCAATGAATTTACTCTCCCACACCTATAAAATATTCGTAAGAATTATACAAAATAGATTATAAAACACCTATGAAGAACTGATAGGCATAGAACAAGCTGGTTACCTAGGAAACTATTCAACAATACACCAGATTTTCACATTGCACCAACTAGCAGAGCTTAGCTGGGAAGACCATAAAGAACTATATTGTTGTTTTGTGGGCTTTAAACAAGCTTTCGATAGCATCAAACAGAGAAATCCTTCTTAAAGTTCTACTAGAAAAAGCAATAGACAAATATATAATACAGTTTCTGATAAAATATTACTCTAAGACAAATGCAATAATTAAAAAGGACACACTCACAACAGAACCCATAGAGGTCCAAAAAGGAGTAATGCAAGGATGCCAATTATCCCCATGCCTACTCAACATATATCTAGACGAAGTTGTAGACAATGAGCCTGGAATCAATATCAGTGGTTTAAACATAAATAATATCAAATATGCAGATGATCTCCTGTAAAACATATGACATGACAATAAATATACAAAAGACAAAAGTGATGAAAATAGGAAGGAACAGAACTACCATCTCAGCCACCCTAAACGGAGAACAAATAGAACAAGTAGACAATTTCATATATCTTGGATCAAAACTAACAGAAACAATAGATGAACTCAAAACAATCAAACACAGAATAGCAATAGGATGGACCACCATGGGAAAATTAAAGAAAATCTGTAATCTGGAAAACAAACAAGATATCTAAGCAAGCCAAAATTAAATTATATGAATCAATAATTATACCAACAGTCATCTATGGAGCTCAGAAGCATGGACAGTTAAGAAAAGAGAGGAGAAAAAACTGCTGGCATTTGAAATGAAATGCTTAAGAAAAATAATTAGAACAAGTTGGATAGAAAAGAAAACAAACAGCACAGTCAGACAAGAATTATTGTATAAAAAGATAATAGAAAAAAATTAGAAAACAACAACTGAGATGGTTTGGCCACACTGTACGCATGAAGAGAGAGAGTTTATGAAGATAAACTCTCTCAGGCAGTGCACTCCACGGTTCAACCACTCTCCATGCAAAGAAACCACTCCTCACCTTGCTCACAGCTTCCTTTCGTAACTTCCAGGGATGGTTGTCATCGCACCTTCCTGCCGTTCCACCAAGTGGAAGAACCCCCAACATCTACCCTGTAACTGCCTCTCAACAGTTTAAAAGTCTGAATCATATCACCTCTCTTTCTTCTTTGCACCAAACTTTGCAGTCCTCATTCCTTTAGTCGATCCTCGTAACTGACATTGTACAGTCTTGAAACCATCTTTGTTATCTGCTTCTGTATCCTCTCCAAAGTTAATTTATCCCATTCAAATCCTGGGGACCAAATCTGAGAACAGTAGTTTAAGTATGGTCTGATCAGGGTCTCATACAACAGAATGATAACTCTTTTAACAGTAATAATAATAATTTTTCTAGAAATGACATTTAGAAATTAAACTTTAGACTTTCACTCTTAACCTTATTTAAAATGATATGCCTCTTCTACAGATATCACAGAAGGAAATGAAAGAAGCATTGGAAGGGTTTCCTATCACACATACAATGGTTTTATACAGGCTTGTGGTGGTTTTGTAGTAGCTGGTATGATGTTTACCTTGTTTCTTCTACAGGCATCTAATGTGGCTTTTAACAACTGGTGGTTAAGCTATTGGATTTCTGAGACTTCAAAAGTAATCATTTTATCTAATAGAAATGTTGATATTTGATGGTAGATTATATATCATAAGTTTTCTATAAATATATAATCATATGAAGAGAAGAGTTCCCCCCCCCCAGTTGAAGTGTTTTCATTTCATTACACTTCGCTTTATTTAAATAACATTAAAGTATATATTTAATCTTTAAATAAATTATAAATATATATATTTAATCTTTGTTTGTCTCTATAATAGGTATGATACTGTTGCTAAATATTACTCGTGGTTACATAACAGAAGTGGAACAAACCATATGCACTTCAATTAGAAAGACCTGGGTTTAAATCATATCTAGAATATGAGGAGCATTTGTTAGTAAATTTTCACCTCAAAGAGTTAGTACTTGCATTTAGGGATGTTAATCTTATTACTGAGTGCTTGTGTAGCACAGTTAGTATTGATGATGCTCTGTGGTTGGAAAGACTTTGATTTGAAACCCATCAAGGATGTATCAGGACTTTTCATTCTGCAAAATAGGCAAATCAGCTAAGGCGATTTATCAGTATAGTGGACACTGGAGATAGGTATTAATTTAATTAATACTATTATACTTTATAATAGTATTAATGAAGTTCCAAACAAAGGCAAGATATTTCACTGTGACAGGCCATTGAGCCTTTAAAAAAAAGAGAGAGAGAGGATGAGAAGGGGGATTTTTTTCCTTGTTAAATCCCCCCCCTCCATGCTGCTTCATCATGTAAAAAAAATTTAATCAACTTAAAAAACCATTGGCAGATGACAGATATTATTATTATTATTTTCTTGAGCATCTCCACAGAGACACTCATTGCAGGAGGCAGATATTAGCCTTTATTCACACAATAGCTATATACTTCTTGAACTCATGAACTGACACTCATAACTTCCTCTAACAGCTCATTCCACACACTGACAACCACTTGAAGCAAAAAAATTTAGCCCAAATAATCTTGCAAGCCAACTCTTTCACAATTTCCATGGGTGAATGACCCTTTGTTCTCTATCTTTTTGGCATGTATTGAAAAAAAGTCTACTATGTCAATTCTATAAAACTCCTTTAACAACTTATATGTTTCTATCATATTTCTTCCTTTCTGCCTATGTCTACAAATCCTCCCAGTACATCTTGGCCACAGACAGTTTTACCCCTATATGAACTGCAATATATGTAGGTGATTTTAATAGTCAGCATACATAGTGGAAGTATAAGAATAGTTACAAATGGAAAATCCCTCATATATTGGGCAGATATAAATAATTTGCAACTTGTCTTTGAGGCCAAACAACTAGGCATCTTTCACTCTGAATGGTGGAATATTGATAACAACACTGATCTATGCTTGTTACTACTGACAGCGAACTGATGCCAGTCCCTGTAACCTGACAAGTACTCCTTAGCTTTTCCAAAGCACAACACCACCAGGTAGGCCTGAGAATTCCACTAAACTAACTGATGCCCCTCCTGAGATGGAACTTCTGGAAAGCAAATTGAAGCATCTTTAAGAGATAACTCAAAGATGTTGTATAATTCATTAAGTGTGAGCAGGACAACTATAATAGATTTGTGGAAGCAGTCCTCACTGCATCCCGACATTGTATCCCAAGAGGATACCAAAAGGAATATATTACCTGTTGGATCATATATACACCAAGATTATATATGATGAATTTCAAACCAGCCACTCACAAGAGATATCTGGGGAATATCTCGAAAACCTGAACATAGCAAGAAGAGAAAGATGGTAGTCAGCCATATAGAACATGTACTTCAGGCACTCTAGCAATCATGTCTGAACATGACTACAAAAACTAGCAACTGCTTCAACTCTAAGTGTCAAGAAAATACAAATACATCCAAATCAAATATCAAACCATTTAACATACTAAGGAACATACTAGAAATGTTAAATGTGCAACTGGATTGGGCAAAGCATGAAGCCATCATGGAGTCAGAATTTTCTCACCCTTTCAACCTTTACAAAACTGATTAAGCAATTGATGCTACTAGTAGTGGAAGCGCTGCTGGTTCAGATGGCATGAAACATGCCATCGAAGTTCATCATCAAATTTCTGACATGTACCCTCACAAGGAGATGTACCGGATATGATTGTACTACATGAAAACCTTACATCATTACTAACTTCCTATCTACAATTTTCCTTCAAATCAATCTGTTACCTGTCAAGACTCCAACATTATAAGTTCTTATATTTCTGTCTTCTAAGGCACTTTTTACTGTATCGATCTACCTATATCTTGGTCTTCCTCTGGAACAGAGTGTTCTCTGCCAAGCTGGCAGAGAATGCTTGTTTTGCTAATCTTTCCTCTCTCATTCTGTTTAAGTGACCATACCACCTGAGATTAGCTCTGCTAACACATTCATGGATGTGAACAATGTCAAGTTCTTTCCTAATATCCTCATTTTTAATATGATATTGCCATTTATGCCATCCTTTATGCATCTAATCTTTCTCAGGACTTTTATATCTGTGGTCTCTAGTCTTTGGTCAAGTGTTTTATTTCTAAACCAGCTCTCAGATCCATAAGTTAAAATAGGTTCTAACACTGTCTTGTATAGATAATTTAGTGTTATAATTTCTCTCTTATTCCATATAAATTTATTCAGTTGACTTCCTACCATACCAACTTTGTTGATTCTGTTGTCTATTTCCAGATTTAATTTACCATCTTCACTAAAATTCGTTCCTAAGTAGCTGAAATGTTTTACTTGTTCTATAGGTTCTCCATTCACAATGCAGTTGATATTTTCAATGCTTCTGCTTATTTTCATTGTCCTTGTCTGTTATTGCTGACCTTTCTACCATATCTATTACAACAGTTATTCAATTAGTCAGGGAATCTTGCAGACGTTGCGGATTTATTTGGAAGTATAACTGTTGTAATAGATATGTAATAGATATAGTTGTGTTGACACCATACAACTATAGGGTTTTGAATAGCTTCTCTCTCTCTCTCTTGGCACCTTGTCATTTGCCTTTTCCAGATATACAAAACTTAAATATAGATCTCTGTTATATTCCCATTCTTTCTCAACTATTTGTCGTAAAGTGAAGATCTGATCCTGACAGCCTCTAATTGGCCTGAATCCAGCTTGTTCTTCACCAAGCTACACTTCCACAATCCTTCTCAACCGTTTCTAAAGTATATGTGCATAAATCTTACCAGGAACACTCAGTAGCCTCTGTAATTCTCGCATACAGATTTATTTCCATTTTTGTGTATGGGTCTCTAAACAGAAATGGTAAAAAATTGATTGACTTTGTAGTTTATAATAACCTAAAAATAATGAATTCCTTCTATAAACATAAAGACATACATAAATATACTTGGGCAGCAAGAGGATGGAAATCAATATTAGATTACTTCATATTAAATGAAAAGACATCAAAATTTTCACTAGATGTTAGAGTTCACAGAGGATATGAAATAAGCAGTGACCACTTCCTTGTTAAAATAAAATTAAGATTACCACCTAAATGGCTACAAGTAACAAGAACAGAAAGAAAAATTGAAACATTTGTTTATAAAAGTAGACTATTGAATGACACAAATGTACAATGGCTATATGAACAAAGTATTAACCAATATTTAGATAAAATAAAACAAAATGAAGAAATAGAAATAGAATGGCTTAATATAAAAATGATACTAAATGCAGCAGCAAATGAAAGCTTAGGAAAGACCAAAAAATTCAATAAAAGAAAAAAACTGAAGATCTGGGATGACACAATCAAAGAAATAATTAAAAAGAAAAAAGAAGCCTATCACAAATGGTTAAGCAGTAAAAGAGTAGAAGATGAAATAGAATATAAAAGAATAAGAGCCATAGCTAAAAGAGAAGTCAGAAAAAGACATAGAGAATCATGGAATAAATTTGTTTCTAATTTAGAACATGATTTATATAAAATAAGACCCAATGTATATAAGATTTTGAAACACCTAAATGCAGATACCAAAGAAAACATAAAATGAAACACTGAATTGAAATTAGAAGAATTTCTAAATTACTACACAGAACTGTGGACAGACAGATATTTTAAAAAAGACCACTGGCAAACAATTAACGAAAATGAAAAGGAAATAACTGAAGAAGAATTAGAAATCAGCCTGAAAGAAACAAGAAACGGAAAATCACCTGGAGAAGATAAGCTAGGTTCAGAACCATATAAATACGCAGGAACAAGATTCAAATGAAGACTCTTATTATTTTTAAATAAAATTTACTCAACTGGTATCTCCCCAATAGAATGGAAAAAAGCAATTGTGATTCCTATCTTTAAGAAAGGTAATAGAGATGACCCTAAAAACTATAGAGGTATCAGTATACTAAATTCCTGTTACAAAATATATAGCAGAATCTTAAATAACAAACTAATGAAATATTCTGAAAACTTTATTCTAGAGGTACAGAATGGATTTAGAAAAGGACAATCATGTATAGACCCAGCCTTTTGCCTAAAATTAATAGTAGAGAAAAGAAGAGAATATAATTTGAAAACACATATTGCATTGACTTTGAAAAAGCATTTGACAAAGTTAAAAGAAACATATTATTTAACATATTAAAAGAAAGACAAATACCAAATAATATCCTAAAAGCTATCACAAGTATATATGAAAATAATCAAATACAAATAAGATTAAATCACGAGCTATCATATACAAGAGAGATAAACCAAGGGGTCCGACAGGGATGTCCCCTCTCAGCAACTCTTTTTAATATCTACTTAAATGAAATAATAATAAAATGGAGTAAAAATTTACATCGAGGAATTAAACTTTCACCTACAGTTAACTTAAACACTCTCCTCTTTGCAGACAACCAAATAATAATTACAAATTCTGAAGATAACTTGCAGAAAGCTATTTTAAATCTAAATGAGATATCCAAAGATTATGGTATGATAATATCAACAGAAAAATCAAAAACTATGGCCTTTAAAGGACAAGATCCAGCAAGAACTAAAATAGTAATAGATAACAAGATCTTAGAACAGGTGAATTCATTTAACTACCTAGGATGTATGATCACATATGAAAATGAAAAAGATATAAACGTAAAAATTGCAAAATATTTAAAAATAACAAGTGTAATTAACTCTATATTTAAACCAAACCTAGTTCAAAAAGAAACCAGGCTAAAAGTATACAATACATTAGCCTTACCAGTCTTAATGTATGGAAGCAAAATCTGGACAATAAAACAAAAAGACAAACAAAGATTAACAACAGCAGAAATGAAGTTTATGAGAAAAACTGCAAAGTATACCCTATTTCATCACAAAAGAAATGAAGATATTATGAAAGAATTAAACCAAGAACCAGTAATACAAAAAATTAAAAAATATAAACATAAATGGATGGAACACGTTCAAAGAATGAAAACAGAAAGATTACCAAAATAAGCCTTAAAGTACAAGCCATTAGGAAAAAGAAAACCAGGACGTCCTCTTAAACGATTCAACAATGACTTCTAAGGCCGGAACAGGCCATGCTAGGCCTAAATCCTTGATACGTATGATGATGATGTGTACTATGGCAGCTCTACTTGAATCATCTGGAATTCGTCCCTCCATCTAGGCTTATGAACTATGCAGTGCAGCCTGTAAGACTTTTATGCCTCAATACTTGAGCATTTCTGGTTGAATATCATCTACTCCAGCTGCCTTTCCACATTTTAGGTTTTTGATGGCTTTTTCTACTTCAAGTATGGGTATGTATACCTGATACCTGATTGAATGCCTGATCAGTGTTTTTTATGTTTTTTACCACTATGCTGTCACTGATTGTTTCATTTAGAAATTTTTTGAAGTAATTACTCCGTACAAGAAGGATATATTTTTCTCCAGTTTTCATGTCACCTTTATCATCTCTAATTCCATTTGCAGCACTCTTTCCTCCATTTCTGAGCTTCTTCAACAACCTCCAGAATATCTTGCCACCTTCTTGATATTTATTTTCTATGCTCTTACCAAAGTCATCCCATGACTTTTGTTTAGCTAATTTTACACAGTGTTTAGTTTTCTTACATTTGTCTCTGTATTCTCTAAATTCACAAGCTGACTTATTTGCCAGGAACTTTTGATGTGTTTTTTTTTTTTCCTTCACTGCCTCCTTAACTTCCTATGTTTACCACAGAGTTCTGATTTTTTTATCCTTGCAAACAACCTCACCACATGCCTCTCTGGCTGAATCAATTAATATTTTCTTCAGGCCTTGCCACTGAATCTTCAAGGTTTGTTTCCTGTTCTCAAACTCTTTCATTTTTTCTTGAATAATGTTTGTGTGTATTTTAGTCTATAGTTCACATATGAGAGCTGCTCAACTTTTATTCACCATCGAAGTTTGCTAACCATGTTTGGGAAAGTAGCTAGAGCATGGGCTCCACCATTTGTATTCAAACCTCCTTGCTAATAGTAAACTACCAAATGCCTTTAAACATTCTTAAATAATAGCTTTATAAAGCCTGATAAGAGTGCTTAACTTCTTCTATAACCTAGATGGTGAACCTGTGGCACGCGTGCCAGAGGTGGCATGCCAACGATTTACAAGTGATATCGTTTTATATGCTTATAAATTATTCAACTTTTTTTTTAATTATTACAATATGTACAAGTTAAATTTTGTTTTACATGAGAGAGCAACTATGAAGACGTGCAATATGATTGGTGTGTTAATACCACTCCAATATGATTGGTGTGGTATTAACAAAAGATCACGCGACCCAAAGACAACCAACAATTGTTGATTTGAAATGCTAATTCTCTTCAACCGAATTCTATAACATCTGAAACTGTCATAACAACATTCACTAATTTCTTAGTGAATGTTGTTATGACATTCACTAAGAAATATGTTATCATTCCGATGGAACTTCTCATTACTGGTGAGCTCAACTCACACAGAGTTTCAACCCTTGGTTGAATTTTATCGCTGCTGGTTTGCGCTGGCAGACTAACTCACACACCCATTATATGGCATGTTTCACTTCTTGGTAGAATTTTATTTGAAGTTAGCCTTTGTGATCTGCCATAATGACATCGAGAATTTCAAATGTAATAAAACAAACACTTATTTCATGTAATTGAAAAAATTACATATAGTTTTGCTTATGTCTATACAGCACAATTTCAGTGAGAGGGGGACATGTGATTCATTAGTTAGTGCCATTTTTATTCCAGCTCTCTGTAATTGCACTATTTGTTGAGAAATATATTACACAGACTGCAAAAGGCTCTGTACCTTATTCACGGATACAATATAACTACTTGCTTTTCTTGCATCTGCAGTACAATGGCTGTTGGGAAGGGCGTATTGTTATCATGGGGAGCGAGTTACTATCGCTTCGACATGAACCTGTTTAAACATTTTTCATGTGCGAGGTATATACAAAACTTTTTAATGTGTTTTTTTATAAAGCAAAATCAGGGGTGCAAGTTATATGTGAGGGCAAGTAATATTCGAGCAAATACAATAAGCATTTCGCTGACAAGTTGACATCCTACTGCTGCTTCCCATGCTCAGCTGACTTCTATGGTGAGTTACAATGCATGAATATTTTTTCACTACTGTTTTTTTTTTTCAAACCAACATCAGTAAAATCAATTTAATAATACAATAATCAATTTTACACTGAATAATAATATAAATTTATATATAAATAAATATAAATAAAATAAAATATTATTTATAAAAAAAAATATATATATATATATATATATATATATATATATATATATTATAAATAAATTAATTAATTTTCTATTAATTTTTCTCCTATTAAAAACTGCCCAGCACGTCAGCAACTTGATTTGTAAACTTTTCGCATGCGCACGTAAAAAAGTTCGCCACCACTGTTCTATAAAATCTTAGAAAGACTCATTAATAACCGTATAAGCACATTAATCAAAAAACACATCCCCATAGAAACAGACTTGATTTACACAAGGGTGTAGCTGTGTTGACCAATTGCTTGCTCTTACAACACTTAGAAACTAGCTTTCAAACATGATTGAAAACATAACAGCCTCATAACTGCGTATGACACTGTGTGGAGGCAGGGCATGGTTCATAAGTTACTGCGTATAATACCATGCAAAATGTTGTACTATCTCTTAAAAACTGCCTCACCACTCGCATCTTTCATGTTCAGGTTCTATAAATTGAATAATGGTCTATCCCATGATTAGGTCCTGACCTTGCCACTCCTCAATGTTTACATTAATGATTTGCCCTCTACCATCTCCAGGAAATTGACTTATGACAATAACCTGGCAATAGCAACTCAGATCAACGAATAAAAGCGACAGAGCTCGTGCACACACACACACACACACACACACACACACACACACACACACACACATACGTGCACAAGAGATCTAACTATGCTAAGTACCTATTTTAAGGAATGGAGATTATGGCCAAACCTAAATAAAGCAGAGATCTCTAGTTTTCACTTCCATCATAAACAGGCCCACAAGAAACTCAAAATTGAGATGAGCAGTCAAATACTGAAGTGCATTTACGAAAGACAAGCGAGTGGCGTTGTATGGCGATTCCATTATTAAAGGTGTGCTGGATGAGAGGATGCACAAGGTATGTTTCCAGGCTGTAAAATGAGTAGAGTGATTGAGGCATTAGATATGAGGAGGGAGCGAGCAAAGGAGTTGATGGTTTTAATGGGTACAAATGACTTGACAGAGGACAAAGAGCACATCAGAATGGATATCAGGAGGCTGATTAGATGGATAAAAGAGAATAGTGTGACAGGACGGGTAGTAAGCATGTTGCCTAGGTATGACTGTGGTGAGATGAGGCAGAGAGCAAGGATTACGAATGATATGTTGGCTGAAATGTGTGAGGAGAGGACAGTACAATTTGTTAATGTGTGGAATGAGTTTGAAGGATGAAGTGAACTGTATGGGAGCAATGGACTGCATTTAAGTGGTTATGGTGTGAGTTGCCTGGAGAGAATGCTGCTAGAAAGTAGAGAAATAATGAGTACAGAAAATGAATCAGATCAAGTGGGAAGTGATGTGGAAGAGCAGGAGAGACTGAAGGTGTGGTTATGAATGAGGAAGAGAGCAGCATGAATATGGAAAATGAGAGAATGGGTGTGCAAGATGAACAGGGAAACAGGGAGGCTCCAGGTGGACAGGGGTACACAGCGTGAGAAAGGTGGTGCTCAAAGAGGATATGAGAGCACGTGTAGACAGGAAAGGATTGGGATGACCGGGGATCAAGAGGAAACAGTTGGAATTGAAGGGGGTTCTAAAATGAATAAGCAGAAAGGAAATGGCCCCATGGCCCCAGTCGAGCATGGAGATGGAGAGATCACATCGAATGAGTGGTATCAGTGGAACTAGCTGTAGATCCAGGAATGAGCTGTTGTATTTGCATACAAATGCTAGAAGTGAAAGAAATAAGGCTGATGAAATGGTTGCACTAATTGAGTCTGTACACCCAAAAATTGTAGGAATAAGTGAGACATTGTTAGATGAGAACGACCTCCTGTCAGGAATAGAGATGGAAGAGTATGATGTGTTTCGTGAGGATAGAATGAGTAAAAAGGGAGGGAGAGTGTTATTGATGACAGAGAAAGAGTTATGTCCAAACAAAGTAGAGATGCAAGACGGAAATGGTGCCAGTGGTTTTGAGGTAGTATGGTGTGAGATAGAGGTGAATGGAATGAAATACTTGGTTGGGTGTTGTTATAAACCAGGAAATGTGGATGGTAGTGACTTTGAAATGTATAATCAAATTAGCCCAGCAAATAAGAAAAGAGTGATCATTATGGGTGATTTTAATTATATCAATATAGACTGGAATGATGAGATAGCAACTGGAAGTAAACAAAATGAGTTTCTTGAGTTTTTGAGGGATAACTACCTCAGACAGTAAGTAACAGAATGCAAACGAGGATTTGAGGGTCTTGGATTTGGTAATCTCATCAGAGGATGTAATTATAAATGAAGTGTCAAATCACCCACCAATTCGTGAGAGTGACCATGAGGTGATTACCTGGGTGGTTGCCAGCAGTGTGAGGACCTCTGTAAGAAAAGGGTATATGTGGAACTACAGGGGGGGGGGGGGGCAGGGATGATTATGAAGAGCTCAGGATATAGCTTGCAGTTGTAGCATGGAATGAGGAGTTAGCTGGAAAAGAATATAATAAAATTAGTTTAATCCTTTATCTAAGTGTAAGCAAACAAAGTCTGCACCTGAAAATATCTTCAGGACTGAAGTAAAGTAGTGCAACACCAGGCAACTTCGAGCAAAGGTGGACCAAGCTCTCATCGCTCCTTGTCTCAGTATCTTCCATAATGCAAAGTACATCTCCTTGTGGACATGTATACTGCTATGCATTAAGGGAAGGGCCACTACCCAGACCAGTTTTGCCCTTTATTGAGGTCTCATCAGTGGGAGACATACCCAAACGTGGAGATACAAAGGCAGAAGCAATAGGAGAGGTCATATTTACCTATAGGAGTTGCCAACAGGTGTGCCACCTTATTATTGAATTACTCTGGATTTAGAGTTGCCTAGTGTTGCACTACCTTACCTCAGTCCTGAAGACATTTTCAGGTGCAAACTTTGCTTATACTTGGATAAAGGATTAAACTAAATTTATTATAGTCTAACCAAGTACAAAATAAACTTCCAACAGCTGGAAAAGAGATCAGTGCAGCTTGGGGGATTTTCAAAAACTGTCTAGTAGATGCAATGTCTAAATGTATTCCAAGGAAGAGAAGGTTAAATAAGGTAGGTGTGAGATGGATGAATAAAGAGATTAAGCATGCGATACAGAGAAAAAGGGCATAAGAGAAGTGGAAATAACCAATTCCATAAGGTCTACAAAGACCAGGCAAGGCAGGTGACTTGGTTGGTGAGGGTAGCTAAAGAGGGGTATAAACAGCAGTTAGTTAATGAAGCCAAAAAGAATCCTAATGAGTTCTTTCGATATGTAGCCAGCAAAAGAAAGAATGATTATGGAAGGATGGCATTGATTGGAGAAAATGGTATAAAGACAGCTGTTGCAGAAGGTGTGGTGGAGATACTTAATGAGCAGTTCATAAAGGACTTTCATTCTTGTGAATGTGACTTCATGGAGAGATTGAGAGCAGTTGATAATGGGGAAGAGAGACTTACTGTGAGCAAGAGGTGTATGGAGAGTTGATAATATATCGACACGTATTCTGAAGGAATGTGCCAGGGAGTTATCGCCTGCCTTGACATATTTTTTTTATACGATTCTTGCACTGGGTCAAGTTCCTAAGGAGTGGAAGGAGGTGGTTGAACTCAAGCATCAAACCATAGGCTTATCTGTGTTTCAGATGTTGTACATAAGTTGTTGGAGAAGCTTGTGAGAACTAGGATCCAGAATTGGGTTGACAACAATGGTTTCATCTCTGATGGACAGCATGGATTTGCTAAAGGGAGGTCATGTTTTAGTAATCTACTTACTTATTACAATAAGGTGACTGCTTCCATGGACAGAGGAGAAGGATACACAGTAATATACTTATATTTTGCATTGGAGAAGGCTTTTGATAGATTTCCGAATGATAAGTTGATGGTCAAACTAGAGCAGATGGGGTTGGATATTAGATTGGTGCATTGGATTGGTGACTGGCTATCTGATAGGTATCAACAAGTTGTGTATGGGGGAGCGACATCCAGGAAAAGAAAAGTTACTAGTGGTGTGCCTCAGGGGTCTGTTTTAGGGCCATTGCTTTTTAACTTGTATATTAATGATATTGGAGAAGATTTGGATTTAGATATTCAGTTGTTTGCAGATGATGCAAAGTTGGGACGAACCATGACAAGTAGAAAAGATGTTGTGGCCTTACAAGAAGTCTTAAATAAATTGAGTGATTGGGCTCGAGAATGGGGATATAAGTTCAATGTTGCAAAATGTAAGGTTTTAAAATTTGTAAAACAAGAATGGAATGCAGAATTTATGCTTGGTGAGGATATACTGTCCCAGGTTGGAGGTGATAGTGCAGCGCTTCCCAAACTGTAGGCCACCCCCCCCCCCTTGGGGGCCATGAAATAATGAAAACAAATTTAAAATCTTTTAAGACTAAGTAGATTTTTTTATCTTAAAAGAAACTCATTTAATTTTTATTATTTTTTATTTCTTTTTTTGTTATTTTTTATATTTTAATGGAAAAAAATCACACATTGGTGCGCGTTCACAAATTTTGCTTCCTGCGTATTTCGGTGCTTAATGAATATTAATAAATATATGCTTGTTCATATAAGTTTCATTTCAAAGCAGAAATCTAAGAATTGCACTTACAAATATTCTACCTGATATTGGTGTAGCAGTATTGAAACACATTCATCATATTAAATTGTTATTAAACTTCTTTTATGTTTTTAATTCTTTTTTTATTACTAATCGTTTTACTTTTCATGTGCTTGTACTGCAAATGTTCAATAACAATATAATATAAAAATATGAGATAATGTGGCATGTCAAATGTGTATGTAAGATGCTAATAATGTAATATTTGCATTTGATTTTTGTAGTATTCAGTGTGTATGTTTTGCATTGAATATAAATACTATAAATATTATAATAATATATGTCTGTATTACTATTTTTTTTCGAGGGGGACTGTGAAATATTTTAATTTTTCCAAAGGGGACCCTGACATCCATAAGTTTGGGAAGCACTGTGATAGTGGATAAGGACCTGAAATTTAGGGGACACATAGCGAAAATTGTGAAGACAACACGACGTCTTCTGGGAATGATGCGGAGGACACTGACTTGTAGAAGTAGGAAGATTCTTGTTCCATTGTATAAGGCTTTGATTAGGATGCACATGATTTATTGTGCCCAGATTTGGTCACCTGTTTTTCAGAAGGACGAAGAGTTGTTGGAAAGGGTCCAGAGGCGACTGACTAAGGTAGTTTCTAACCTCTGGAATGTTGAATATGAGGAAAGATTGAGAAGATGCAACTTGCAGTCTGGTGGACAGGAAGAAGAGAGGAAATATGATAGAGAACTACAAGTTAGTAAGGGGTTGTTATATGATCAATGCTGGACAGGTTCTACAGAAAATTGTGAGAGATCAGGGGGAGAACCAGAGGTCATCCCTGGAAACTGTATAAAGAGGGTGCGAGTAGGGGATTGAGAAGCAGGTTTCTTTCATGCAGAGTTGTGAATGATTGGAATGCCTTGCCTGGGTGTATGGTGTTTGCAGAAAATTTGAGTGTGTTTAAAGCATGGAATGATGAGTTGTGTGTATGATAAAAGGACCTCCTAGATGAGTCTTTGACTCCATGGGGTCTTTGGTAATAATAATAATAATAATACAACTGAAGCCCTAAATATCTAGGTATCACATTGATCAGGACTTTCACATTCCATCAGCATCTCACAATACTTGCTGCTAAACTGGCATTCTACAACATCATCATTTAGAAACTTGCTGGCACATGGTGGAGGTGCTCCAGACTGCAGCCATAGCCCCTGCAAAATAATCTGTGGATGAACAACACACACACACACACACACACACACACACACACACACACACACACACACACACACACACACACACACACACACACAGATGGATGCACGACTCAATACCAGTATGAGAATTGTCAGGAACAATCAAACTGACTCCACTATGCTTCCTCCCAGTTTTGAGCAATATTAAGGCAGGAAGCATTTCCTTTAAAAAACTATACAAAAATCATGAACAATCCCTCAACTCACAATCTACACTGATCTGGACACACATGAACTATTTGCTTCCTGCAAATAGTTCATGTGTGTCCGTGTCCATGTCAAGATCCATGTCTGTCAGCAGGATGTGACAGACATGGATCTTGACACTCCTCCTTGAAAACTTCAGAACTGATCATTGAGGGATTTGATATTTCCAATGCTCGGAAAGAAGAGATCATCTGGCTTACATCCTCCCTTGTTGCCTCTGGTGAACACTTAACTGTCTTTGAGGCAGTTAAGGCAGGAGTGCAGCATGCTTGCACTCCTTTAATTAATCTGACTCAAGGTTGTAGCTGTGGAGCACCAGTTCAGTTGACTTATATTATGTATGAATGCAGCTTGTTGATATGCTCAGACCTAGTGAACATATCAACAAAGACAGCTGGGTGGCTGATGAATTCGAACATAAATCATGATGCAAATGATGTCTTACTTTGTATAATGGTTTACTCTTATATTTTATATATTCTGTTCTGTTCTTTAAGATTGATTTAATTTTAAACATGCCTGCCCTATATTCATACGATAAGTAAATAATTAAGGACAGGGAGAATGAAAAGAGGGGAGGAGTGTTATTGATGATAGCTGATGAGTTGCAGCCAAGGAGTATAGAAGTTGAACTGCAGGATAGAGAAAAGAGCACATTTGAGGCTATTTGGTGTGAAATAGAGTCTAGCATAACAAAATATACAATTGGGTGCTGCTATAGACCAGGTGATGGAATAGATGGTGTGGATAGTATGCATAGGCAAATAGAAGAAATGAGTGGAAGGAGGGCAATTATTATGGGTGATTTCAATTATGGTAACATTGACTGGAAGGAGGAGAGGGCACATGGGAGGAAGGAATTGGATTTTATGCGGTTATTAAGGGACAACTATCTGCGACAGCATGTAGTGGAAAATACTAGGGGGCAGAGAGTGCTTAACCTAGTAATTGCATCTGAGAATGTGGCTGTAACGAACATGACCATGTTGCCACCAATTGGTGAGAGTGATCATAAGGTCATGACTTGGGAGGTGGCTAATGGAGTGGAATTACAATTAAGACAGGGTACATGTGGAATTACTGGGCTGGTGAGTATGACAAGCTTAGGAGTTTGCTTGGCTCAGTGCCATGGCATGTAAAACTGCAAGGGCTGGATGTTGATAGTGCATGGGAGGTGGTTAAGAAGGCAATGCAAGAGGCAATGGTTGACTGTATACCAAGAGTCCGAATAATAAATCAAGTAGGGGTTAAATGGATGAATAACACTATTAAGCTTAAGCTACAAAAAGAGAAACAATTGTGGAGGGAATTTAAGGAGAGAGGTGACCAGCAGGTGCAGGTGCAGGAACAGTATAAAGCTCAGGCCAGGAAGGTAACAAGGGTGGTAAGAAAAGCAAAAGAGGATGATGAAAGAAAATTGGCCATGCAGGCTAAAGAGAATCCCAAACAGTTTTTTCAATATGTTGCAAGTAAAAGGAAAAATGTTCATGGCAGAATGATTTTAAAAAATGCTGAGGGTAGGGATGTAACTGAATCAGTTGATATAGTGGAATTACTGAGCAAGCACTTTGCAAGAGTCTATCATCCAGGTGGTGACATTGCAGGAATGGAAGAACCAACAGCTTTTACTGGAATTGTGATGAATGGAGTAGAGGTAAATAGTCTATTACAGAACCTCAATGTCAATACATCTGTGGGATTGAATAGTATACCAGCTCGTGTCGTATGTGAAGCGGCTAAAGAATTGTCGGTGCCCTTGACCATTTTGTTTAATTTGAACCTCGGGTCTTGGTTAGTCCGGGGGGGGAAGAGGGTAAAATAGTTCCACTGCATAAAGGTGGTTCCGAGGCTGCTGTTGAAAATTACCGGCCAATCAGCATAACAGGAATCGTTATCAACGTCTTGGAGAAGATAGTCGAGAGGAAAATACAAGATTGGATAGATGAAAATGGGATACTGTATCGGGGACAGCATGGTATTGTGAAGGGTAGGTCATGCCTCAGTAACTTGCTCATGTATTATAACACAGTGACGGTTGAACTGGATAAGGGTAATGGGTTTACAGTGATTCTAGTGGACCCTGCTAAGGCCTTTGACAGGATACCACATGGAATTCTGATCAGTAAAATGCAGCCTATGGGGATGGATATAGGGTTGGTGAAATGGATAGGAGGGTGGTTGACGGAGAGATATCAGAGAGTGGTTTATTCAGGAGTAGAGTCCACAAGACAGTCTGTGACTAGTGGTGTACCACAAGGATCTGTTCTTGGACCACTGCTGTTTAATTTGTTCATTAATGATATAGGAAAGGATCTGAGAGGAACAGTTCATTTGTTTGCCGATGATGCAAAGTTGGGTAGGGCAATAGTGAATGCAGATGATGTCAAAATTTTGCAGGATGATTTGGATAGATTGGAGGTCTGGGCTAAGGAGAATGGATGTCAATTTAATGTGGCAAAATGTAAGGTTATACATTTTGGGGTGAAAAGATTAGCAGAAGTTTACTACATTGGTGGAACTGTACTCCAGGAAATTGATGAGGCACGAGATTTAGGAGTGTTGGTGGATAAGGAGTTGAAGTTTAGGAGCACATTGCAAAAGTGGCCAAATCAGCTCGTATCAAATCACTTGGTTGCTGAAGAATACGTTGACAAGCATGTTATTGTTCCTTTGTATCAAGCCTTGATAAGACCCTATCTCGACTACTGTGCTCAGATTTGGTCACCTAGGTTTCTTCTTGATGGGGAGGTTGAGAGGATCCAGAGGCGAGTGACCAAGATGATAGCAGGTCTGTGGAATGAACCTTATGAGAACAGGTTGAGGATTTGTGGGTACATTGCAAAAATTGGTTGATAGGCAAAGGAGGGGAGATATGATTGAGACATTCAAATTACTGAAGGGTTTCTATAAAATTAATTCAGAAGATATTTTTGAGAACAGGGCTGGTTGTGGGAGGACTAGAGGACATCCATGGAAGCTGGGCAAAAGTGTGGTTAGTAAAGGTGTTAAAGCTGGGTTCTTTACTTTTAGAGTGGTGAATGAGTGGCTGCCAAAGTCTGTGGTGGATGCTGTGACAGTGAATGAGTTTAAGGTGAGGTATGATAGATACTGTATGAATGTCGAATAGTTGTGATGAACATGATTTTGGGCCTCCCTCGATGAGTCTAAGGACTCCCTGGAGTTGCCCGTAATAATAATAATAAAAATTAAATATTTTATTTGACTATTAATTTGCCTTTGAAACCCACAGACCATCAATGTATCCTCAAAGAGAGAATTCCATGAATTTGTCACAGGTTTGGTTACTTAGCTCTAGATCCTCTCCAAGATTCCCCCTTTACCAAGGAATTCAGGCAATCAGATTTATATGCAGTAGTCCAGTCATGGTCTTTTAAAAGCCTGATAAAAGGAAATAATAACTATCTCTCTACCACTGTGGTCTTCGACATCCAAGTAACTTGATGAGTTATTTTGGCCACCTTTGCAAAATAACTCTGAACATCGATTCCCTGTCCACAGTCATTCCTAAGTTCATGTTAAACAATTCCATCAATGCATACATCATGTAGAGCTTGTGATCTCTTCATCCCAAAGTACATCTAAAAAAATATGCAAAAATCATGAACAATCCCCAACTCCCAATCCACACTAATCTGGAAGTGGCAGAATGTGACAGACACATTATTAAACTAGTAGCTGTTATCCTTTGTCCATATTGCCAGCCTATTTAAATCTCCTGCTGAATCTCTATATCTTCTTCAAATGATCTGACTTGCTGTTCCCAGTTTTGCATCATTGGCAAAGAACTTGATATTTTCCCTTAAATCACTTCCTATATCATTGATATACTAACGAAGTACCACAGGACAGTTACTTGCCTTCACTCAGACTCAAATTCCACTTACATCACTGTATACATATCTGTCCATCACTTACCCTCTTATTCAAATCACCAGCTTCGTATCCATCCTCAGTTGTTCTAATTTATATATAGCAGAGTTTCATGTGGTATCTGGGCAAATGCCTTTGCAATGTCCAGAGGTATCATTATGTCATCATTTCCTTTGTCCAACTCAGTTGTCATTTTATTATAAAAAGAAAGCAAAATTTAATAGGCAAGCACAACCATTCACAAAACCATGTTACTTCCTACAGAGTATCATATACTGTCTACCCATTCCTGAATTTTGTCTTTTACCAACTTCTCCAATAATTCAAAAACCAGTCCTGAGATACTGATTGAACTAGCATTTACTGCCTTTCTTTCTGGATTGTCTTTTATGCAAAAGGACTATTTTGTCCTCTTTCAGAGGTAAATTACACAGCTTAGTCAAAGTAGTTGCCATTTGCCTTGTGCAATCTTGTAATGCACAGGGTGATGTCCCTTCTAATCCCATAACTGTTTTTGAATTAATGTTCTGTACCCTAATCACATGAGCCTCTGTAGTTCAGTCGGTATAGACAAAGCCCTTTTGTTGAAAAGACCTGGTTCGATTCCCATCCATGATGTGAGGAATCTTTATGTGGTCTCTTCTGACGAAAGGTGAGTTAGCTGGTCTCACACAGATTTAGAGGGATTTTTTCACCAGGTTTTTCATCCCCCTCCCCCCAGAACAGGCAAACCGGCCCCATGATCACACACACATGGATTGCAAATACAACTCAAATGATAATTGCAATGCTGAAACGAACATTCACATGTAAAGATAAGGATGTTATTTTGCTTCTTTACAAGGCCTTGATAAGACCTCACTTGCCTCCAATTTATATATCTCTATTCTCGCATTAGCAACTTTCACATCTGGCATGACAGTATCTCCAGCTGGATTGCACACTTCTAAAAATGATTATTCATTTAACTCTAATATTTCTTCTGCTCCTTTTCCCTCTCCTACCATCAGTGCTTATTACAGTTATCTTTCTTTTACTTTCCACATAGTGAAAGAACTTCCTAGGATTTTCTTTCACCTGCTTGACTAGCTTCCTCTTAACATAATTTCCTTTTTTTTTTCCCCTTTTTCCAACTCCCTTTTAATAACACTGCAAATCCTACACCTGATTTAATTCCCTTATTCTGAATATACAGTCTGATACTGCTTTCTTCAAATACCCTTGGACCATTTTCCATATACAGTTAACATCATTTCCATTCCTATTTTTATGCTGTGGCAGCATTACTCCTTCAAACCAGCATCTTCAGAGCAGAAAAACAATATGCTACAATTCACATACAACAATACGTGAGTTAAACAGTTCATATTGTAATGGATATAACATTTCATGCCCTCTAATGTTGTAAAAAAAAGAAGTTTTACAGTTATGTAGGAGTTGATCTTAAGAGAAGTCTTCCAAATGTTTGGCAAATTAATGCAGTCATACTTGTTCAGGTTAGGAGAATGCCTCATGGCCATTGCTGACTCTCAAAATAATCTTTCTGGTCTGTAATGACTTCTGTATAGCACATTGGTTTTCTTTCATCTAATCCTCTGTGAAGGAGTGTCCAAAGCATGATCTGCCAGTCCAGATTCCCATAATATTAGTAGTGAATGTATTTCTTATGTTCTCCTGGGTGGATGTTAACAGATTTTCCTGTCTGCCCATAGTAGGCCAAATCACAGCCACAGAGAACTTCATACATGCAAGATATGGTACAGAATGGAGTTTATCCTTAGGAAGTACATCTGAAAAGATCGCCAAGGTACTATTAAAATATGATCTTCATACCACATTCAAACAGCATGTAAAATTAGCAAACTCTGAATCTACTCTTCTAAGGATAAAATCCATCCCCCAGCATATCCTGAAACCCCCTGTGACTATGACATAGCCTACTATGGACAGACAAGAACATCTCTTAAAATCTTGCTTGAAGAATACAGTGTCTAAAGTGTGGTCTGGACTGGCAGAACCACACTTTAGACACAGGAATAAAATCAATATGCTATACAGAAGTTGTTACAGGCCAGAAACATTATTTTAAGAGTCAGCAATGGCTATGGAGAATTCTCCTATCCTGAACAAATATTTTTGCATTAATTTGCCAAAAATTTGGAAAAATGTTATCTTAAAATCAACTCCTACATATTGTAATACTTTTTTTACAACATTAGAGGGCATCAAATTAGGAGTTCAGATCTTTTGTCTGTTTACAATTTGAATTGTTTCACTTACCCACTGTCACATGTAAATTGTAACATGTGCTCTAAAGATGCTGGTTTGAAATCCAGAGAAATATAAGGTTAATAAACAACTTTTTTATAATTTACTTCATTTGTGTTGTAATACCACTAAACATAAATAGCATCCAACACCTAAGCTTGTCCATTAGATTGACATACCATCTTGTGTATTATGTGAATATGTAAGGAAATCAGTAGCTCTGCTGACCATGCTTAAAGTAAGTTTCAGCTCTGAGAAAGCGCCAGGTGAGTGAAAAGTGGCCAAATTAGTTCCATTAAAAGGAAGCTCCAAGATAGAAGTACCAAGTTATAGACCCATCAATATTCCAAAGGTCATGATTAAGATATTCAAGAAGTTTGTAAAAGGCACAATTCAGGAATGAGTGGATGGACAGAATATAATACTCAGTGTAGACAGTATGGTTTGTAAAAGGTAGGTCTTGCCTTAGTAATTTGCCTACTTTTATAATATCATAATAATTGAGTTGGAGAAAGGAAATAGCTACACAGTGGCTACTGGATTTTTCTAAGGCTTTTAGGATATCTATTGTTACATATGTAATAGAGTTATATGTAATATCTTACAATATTATTATTAAGAGAGACCTCCAGGGAGTCAGAGACTCATCGAGGGAGGCCACATACTACACATACCAGCTATCATACTTATTCTTGAATTCATTCACACTGCTTGCAGTCGCAACATCCAAAGGTAATCCATTCCAATCACGCACCACCCTCTGAGAGAAAAATCTAGCCTTCACACTCTTTTTGGCAGCCTTCATTCTCAGCTTTCAAGCATGTCCTTTCGTTCTTTCCCCACCCTCCATAAATAAAAATTCCATCAATTGAAATCCTGTATGACCCTTTTAGAAGTTTGTAAGTCTCAATCATATTATCCCTCTTTCCCCTGTTTGCTAGTGTCTGCAGTCTGCAAATTCTCGATCTGTCTTCATAATCAGTATTCCACAATCGTGATATCATTTTTAACACTCTCCTTTGTACTCTCTCCAAAATATTAGAATCACAACAGAAACCAGGAGACCAGACCTACATACAATAGTCCAAGTGAGGTCTTATCAAGGCCTTGTAAAGAGGCAAAATAACATCCTTATCTTTACATGTGAATGTTCGTTTCAGCATTGCAATTATCATTTGAGTTGTATTTGCAATTTTTGTCACATGGCCCTAAACTTCAACTTCCTATCTATTAACACTCCAAGATCCCTAGCCTCATCAATTTCTTCTAGCCTAATCTCATCAATATATAATACGACACTGGATATCTAATCATGCCGAAGTGAATTACTACATTTACTGACCTTGAACTGACACCCATTTTCTCATGCCCACAATTCCTGCCTATTCAAATCATTCTGCAAAGACTGCATATCAGCAGCATTCCTGATTACCCTACCTATATTTGCATCATCGGCAAATAGCTCTATGTCGCTTGTCAAATCCTTCCCAATATTATTAATGTACAGATTGAATGACAGTGGGCCAAGCACTGATCCTTGTGGTACACCACTTATTACCTTCAACCTTGCAGACTCAGATTCCCTGTATACCACTTTCTGATATCTGTCAGTCAGCCATCCTCCTATCTATGCTAATATTGTATAACCCAAACCCATTTTATCCAGTATTTTCTCAAAAGCCTTAGCAAAATCCAAAAGTATTCATATCCATTCCCTTTGTCTAGTTCAATGGTAACATTGTTATAGAATGTGAGCAAGTTGCTAAAACATGACCTTCCCTTAGTAAACCCATGTTGTTCATCGCAGAGTAGAGATTCACTGTCAACCCATTTCTGAATGTGGGCTCTAACCAATTTTCCAAAATCTTCACCACCACTCCTGAGATACTAATTGGCCGATAGTTTGATACATTGGTCTTTGCACCACCTTTGTGCAATGGAATTACCGTACATTCCTTCCATTCCTGCGGAATCTTCCCTGTTCTGAGACTCATATTAAACATCCTGGTCAAAGGAATGGTCAGTTCAACTGAACACTCTTTTAGCACACGTGCTGATATTCCATCAGTCCCTATTGCTGAGTTCTTATTCAATTTGTGCAGCAGCTCTAATACCTCGGCTTCACACACCTGCGTTTCTTTATCTAGTGAAGAGGTAACAGTGAGCTCAATGTTGCGTTCACCACGTTGATAGCTTTTAATGAAATGGGCACTCATTAACTGAACAACCTCCTCTGCATAACCCTCACATCATCTGGATTTAGAAGAGTTATTCTTTCATATTCATTCTTTCTTTTACTTGCAGCATATTGATAGAATTCTTGTGAGTTGTCTTTAGCACGCAGAGCCAGTTTCTTTTCATACTCAGACTTTGCTTTCTGTACAACAGTTGTGACTATTCTAGCCTGCTGCTTATAACATTCATAAGACGTCATCCTTATGCAAACGGTATTCCTTCCACATCGTCCTTTTCTTACGAATCTCTTGCTTAATAAGATTACATATCCATTTGACTCTTACTCTATTTATTCTTCAAACTCTAGGGACACATTCTGATATCGCATCATTTAAGTATTGTTTAAATGCTTCCCATGCACTGTCGATATTCTTTCCATCCAGCAATCGATCCCATTTCACTGAACTCAGTGTACTTCTAAGTTGGTCATAACATGTAGTTCAGCATGTAACCTTTTCTGAATGGAACATTCATAAACTTAGTCACTTCCCAAATGAGCACCATATGATCACTGTCACCGACTGGAGGCAGAATAGTTACGTCTTAACTTAAACGCCCTCTGACACTATAATCAAATCTAATACTCTTTGATCTCGAGTTTCTTCTGTCGCATGCTGCTTGAGGAAGTTGTCCTGCAACAGCTTAATAAATGCATTTTCATTCTTCTCATGAGGTTCTACTGCTACTCAATCAGTATTTGGATAATTAAAGTCTCCCATTATGATTACTCTTTTCATGCTCATCTTTTCTATTTGGTGATGCATTTCTTCATCACTAGCAACTGATCCACCAGGTCTGTAACAACACCCTACTATGTAATTAGTCTTGTTAGATTCCACCTCACACCAGGTAGCTTCAAACTCACTGCCACATGAAATATTATTAGTATTCTTACTATAATCATAGGTCTCAACTCTAACTGGATTCAAGTCATGCATCATTAGCAGCCCACCTCCTCCTCTCTATCCTTCCAAAAAATACTGTACCCATGACACTCGATACCAGTTAGTAGGTCTGATTCTGATAGCCAGGTCTCACTAATACCCACAATATGAGGTTGCATTACATATTACATATAACTTTTACATAAATTGAATTAAATGGGGCTGGATATGAATCTCTGATATGAATAACAGGAATTGCTGATGGATAGACACGAAAGAGTAGTATATGAGAAAACTGAATCCAGAAGAAGTGACTAGAGGTGTACTTCCAGGCTTTGTACTTGGATTACTGGTTTAATTTTGTACACTATTTGTATACAAACAGAGAAGAAAGATAATTAATGAAGATGACATAGAGAACAAGCTGTATACTACACTGATCAGTGGTGTAGCTAGAGCTTTTGCCGCCCCTCTCAATACACACCAAAAATACTACAAAAAGTCAAAATGACGTATAGGGAAATAAATTAAAACACTATGTTTATTTTTGAAGTAAAACTTTAATTTCAGAATTCTAAAATGTTATTTTTCTTGCTTTTCTGTTAGCAAAATCATTGATGACATTGGAAGTCTATTTCATAGTAATGTAGGTAATTCTTCATCGATTTTATTTAGAAAAACTCCTCTCACAACTAGCAACACTTACAACAATTGTGAGGAAAATTTGCAGTAGTATTACAATATTTGGAACTGAGTTCTCGAGACTGTATTTTAGAATTAACTGCAAAAGTTCAAAAAGGTTGAAAGTGCCACTCAGGCAGACCGACCCCTTAGTTGCGCCACTGACACTGATGAAATCAGAGTACAGGAAATTGATGTTAAGGACTTGGGCATGATTGTGGAGAGGTAGTTTAGAGGGAATAATTTAAAAGTAGCCAAAACCACTTATCAAATTTTTCTGATGATGCTGAAGAATAGCACTAACAAGTAGAGATAAGGACCTAATAATTCTGGCTTGGGAAAGTGGGAACTACGACTGTGACAGGTTTATGGAATGCATCCTGGGATTATAGGTTGAAGGGCTGCGTTAAAAGATGAGTTGACAGGAAGAAAAGAGGTGATATAATAGCAATATTATTGTTATTATTACGTGACACCTTCAAGAAGTCCAAAGATTCATCGAGGGAGAGCACATACTCTACAACTGTTCATCTCCACCACTCAATCCATCAACCAAAACGAACCGCAACTACCATCATCATTATCTACACCAATGCCATCTATTGCCCACCACCACTAATATTCTCACAGACAATCACAAACATTCATGCCCATAGTGGCATTCGAATCCACAACCTTATGGCTGGAGAGCAGATATGCTCACTCAGTCAACCAGGCCATCCTATGTAAGTTATTAAAGGGTTTTATAGGATTGCCACAAAAGACTTTTTCAAGTGCACATGGCATAAAGCAAGAGATCTCAGAATTACAACTGGATATTGTGTGTTATGTAAGAGCATGGTTAGGAAGGGTGTGAGGACTAGAGTTTTTGTTTGAAGTGTGGTTAGTGGGTACAGTGGTTTGCCAGAGGCGGTTGTAAATGCTTCATCAGCAAAGGAGTTCAACTACGATAGGTTATGCATGATTTGCCAGCGAAGGTTGGTCGATTGGTAGAACCTCTGCTACTAATGGCTCGCAAAAAGTAAAGCAGGTTCGAGTGCAGTTAGTAGGGGACTAATCGTTCAATGGTGTTGGCACATTCTCCCTCGATGAGTCTTTGGACTCCCTGGAGGTGTCACATAATAATAATAATGATATTTGGAACAGGTCTCCCAAAATGAGTCTTTGACTCCGTGGAAATGGCTGGGAAAATAATAATAATATCCATGGTAGAGTGCATTTGGGATCTTGCTTGCAGGATGACTCTACATTATTGTCTCCATTTTTTTTTTTTTTCAGTATATATCAAAAAAGTTGAATGGAAAAACTTCTTTTCTGTAATAATAATTTTCAGTTGATGTTATTTGTAATTTTAGAGAGATTTGATTTTTGAATTTTATTCATTTTTTTCCCACAATAACTTTCCCATTGATAATACTTAATTTTAAAGAATTGATATTTAGACTATCATTTGGAAATTATTTATCCCTACTACCATTTGTAATAAATAAAATATTAATAGAGGCAGTCCCCCCCCCAACTGATGTAAATTTGGACTTATACAAATTCTCCTGAAAAGACTAGAAAAAAGGTGAAGCATAAAAAATTTACTTAACCTGCCTATGTTGTGATAGGTTTCACGGTATAGAAGAACACAGATGGTTAAGAAAATAACTTATTTATTAACTTAAAAGTTAATATTTCGCTGGTCTTATATCCAGCATCTTCAGAGCACACAACACAAAGTTTGTTTGTGTGCTCTGAAGATGCTGGATATAAGACCAGTGAAATATTAGCTTTTAAGTTAATAAATAGTTATTTTCTTAACCATCTGTGTTCTTCTATACCGTGCAACCTATCATAACATGTCTGACGAACACATAAGCCTACCCCTGCCTATGTTATTCGCATGCCATCTAACAGTGGTCTTTGGCAAGGCAGACAACCCATTGTTGTGGCAGATGCTTTAAATACAGACCAGCTATATTAGTTATGTTTGAGGGGAGAAGAGAATCGACCGTGAAATGCAGTGATTAATACCCTTGGAGGGTAATGGATGGCAATGCTGTAGCCAATGAAGTTCTAACCGAGGCTTGGCTATTGCTGTTACCCTCCTGCCATGATCAGAGCTTTAATAGCTCAATAACACCTTATCCCTACACTGTCCTCTACAGATAACAGGAAAGACAAAAAGCATTCTTGCTTTGCCCCTTTAAGCCAGACCTTATAAGGACTATAAGGATATTATGTTTTAGTGCTACATATTTTAGCATTTGTGTGTGTGGTATATTTTTAGTGTATGCATGCAATGTCATGAATACAATCATGACTGAAAAAAAGGAAAAGAAGCAGAAAAGTGAACCCATATGTAAACATTCCAAAATTGACCTAGAGATGAAAGCGAAAATTATAACAATCATGTTCTGGCTGAATGACTGAACATGGTTCATGTTGGTTTAGTCTGTTTATTGAGAGATGTATGAACAAAATAGACACTGTTCAGTCACCTCTTGATAATTTCCCGAGGAAGGTCAAATGGATAAATTAAGATCTTTAAAAAAAAATTTCTATTTTCTTATACTATTTATACTATTATTTTATGTTGCGTTAATAATTACATATTGAAATCTAATTTATGTATGAATTCTATGAGTGAAACCAACAGAAATAACCTTTAAAATATATTAATGCACTACTGCATATACATACTATAAAATGTAAGCAATATGGTGTGATTAAAGGTGAAGAAGTTAAATCCTTATTACATAAATTCTTATATTCATGGAATGTAACTGGTATGCAAGTCGGGGGACTGCCTATAACCATAAAAATAAAAATAATAAAAAATTTACAGCATAATTTTTATTATAAAATTATTTTTAGGCTAACAGCAGTCTCACAGTAGATAAAATAACGTTGAATTCTACAGATAGTTCTGAGCAGAAATTCTATTATAAGGTATATGGCTTATCGTTTGTTCCAGTTGTGATTTTACCCATTGTTCTGGGATGGCTGTTTTCCAAGGTAATGATAAAAGGTTATTTTAAAGAAGTGTGCTTTATTTTTTCAAAATGATTTTCATTCTCTTTATAACAGAGAAACATTTGACATTACAAAAGTAACATTCCTCAACATGAATGAACAGATAGAAGACAAGTGATTACCATAACTAAGGATACAAAATTATCATAGCACAGCATTAATATAAAACAAAGTTTAAAATTCATTTAAAGTATTTTTGCAGAAATAATTATTGTATGTTTAGATATTAATAGTAGTTATGAAAACAAATACAGTAATCCTTCAATTTTTAGTTGGATAAATGAAGATATAAATACACGGTACTGTACCAGAATTCAACTGATACATTAACCCAATGAAGGGTCTGTTAATTGCAGGTTCATTATTTGAAAGTCAGATAAATGATAGATCACTGCATAACCTGAATTAGGTCTCACATAGTGGCTGCTAAGCTATGAGGATCTTGTTCCTGTTTAGATCACCATGGAGCATATAATTTTGCTAGATTCTTTGAAGCTATTGACCAATCCATTTCATGGTCTTCCCTGAAGATATGCAAGGTAAGGCTAGACTTATTCTTTTGCTTATAGGTGATATCACTGATGTGTTCATTCTCTTGGATTTCAAAACTTCTTCCAGTCTAACCTGTGTAGGCTTTGCCACATGAGTTGGAGAACTTCCAGATACACAGATATTTTTGGAAAGGAATGCTTTCTTTTGAAGAGTGTAAAAAACAATGAAGTTCCTGCACTGGTTTAGAGGAAGAGGTTCTCACATCTATATTTTTTAATACATAAGCTATATATCCAGACTCCTATCAATATATGGTACAGAAATGGAGTATTTATATCTGATGTAACACACAAAATTGTTTAGATCACGTATGCTATGTTTTCAAATAATGAACATATCATTCGTATACAGTATTGTCATCATGTGAATGGTGACTGCATTGATATGTTCAAATTGGTTCATGATACATATGTCTTTTCACAAATTTTTCAATATATATAAATTTGTGACTGATAATGGAAAGCCCATAGCCAGACCACATTTTAGGAGTAGATCTTGTCTTTCAAGTGGAAAGAAAAGAGGAATGAGGAAAGGCAGTGTGGAAAGAGTTATTGTAGGTAGTTGGAAATAGTAAATCTAGAATTTTTTTTCACTTGGCTACAAAATAATTGTACTTGCCAAGAAATTATATTCTTGTTTAATCCTTTACCAAAGTATAAACAAACTTAGTTTCACATAAAGTCATTATTATGACTATTATTATTATTAACATCTGACCTCCATGGAGTCAGAGACTCATCATGGGGAGGTACACACTATCACACACAAAGCTCATGCAACTGTGCCTTAAACTGATTCAATGTGTCTACATTCATAACACAAAAAAATACATGCTCAGGAAATGAGTGTGTGTTTTGTGTTTTATTTATTCCATTAAACCTAATAATGAGTTTAAACAAGCATATAAGCCTATATAGGCTTATATGCTAAAAAGCCTGCATACTCGATTGGAAGAGCTGTGCTGGAGGAAGTAGGGGAGACAAGAGATCTGGGGGTTTCTATCAATTGATGATTGATAGAAAACTGAAATTTAGGGAGCATATTGCAAAGGTGGTGAAGGCAACAAAGAGGATTTCTGCAATACTGAGAAGGAAGCTGACCTGCAAATATAAAAGAGTTATCATTCTGTTGTATAAGACCCTGATCAGACCACATAGACTATTGTTCTCAAATTTGGTCCCCCCCCCCAGGATTTGAAGGGAATAAATTAACTGTGGAAAGGATACAGAGGCAGATAACAAAGATGGTTTCAGGACTGTACAATGTTAGGGTTGATGACTGATAGAAACCTGAAATCAAGGGACATATTGCAAAGGTGGTGAAGGTTCCACAAAGGATTGCTTTAATAATGAGAAGGACGCTGACCTGCAGAGATAAAAGAGTTATCATTCCGTTGTATAAGATCCTGATTAGACCACACTTAGACTATTGTTCTCAGATTTGGTCCAGATTTGAAGGGGATAAATTAACTGTGGAAAAGGTACAGAGGTGGATAACAAAGATGGTTTCAGGACTGTACAATATCAGTTATGAGGATCGACTGAGGGAATGTGTACTGCAGAGTTTGGTGGATAGAAAAAGGAGAGGTGATATGATCGAGACTTTTAAACTGTTGAGAGGCAGTTACAGGGTGGACACTGGGGAGTACTTTCGCTTGGTGGAACAGCGGGAAGGAGTAATGACAAGGAGCCATCCCTTGTTACGGAAGTTATGGAAGAAAGCTGTGAGCAAGAGGGTGAAGAATGGTTCTTTGCATGGAGAGTGGTTGAACCGTGGAATGCATTGCCTAATAGTGTGGTGAGAGCAAGAACAATCAATGAGTTAAAGGAGTGGTATGATAGATTTTATGTTTCCTAAGAAGGACCCCCCCCATGATGAGTCTCTTGACTCCATGGAGGCCTGAATAATAATAATATTATTATTAGTTCACTCTGGGTTTTACAGACAACTGAAGGGATTTTTGGCAGAAATCCTGACAAAGAAGGCCAACTCAAGGCAGTTAATTTAGATAATGTTAACCACCTGAGTACCAGTCACTCTGGATTTTAGTTTCAAATGGTCTTATGGTTGTTCAGCTGCATGAAACGGGTTAAAAAGAGAAAAAAAATGATACCCTTTGGATACATGATAATAGAAAAAAGGGTCCCCAACTCTTTTATATCTCTGATAATATACATTTGTCTTTTCTTTCTCCTAACACTGGAGTGCTTGGCAATGGAAACAGTAGTAGTGTGGAAGATAAAGAGAGAATAGGGATGCAAGTGGAACAGGGAAACAGAGGGGAGCTTGGGTGGAAAGATAGCCCCAGCATAGGAAGAATGGATGTTGGAGGTAGTAGTGAATATATGTATGGAGATGATCAGCATAAAAATGGAGTAGATTGCAGTAGTTGAGACTGAACGAATATATGTGATAAGCGGTGATAAAGGTGACTGAACAAGGGCAGGTGTGGTGAGGAAATCATAACCAACAGGTGTCTTGGGTAGGACTGGTTATATACCTAAAAGTGAACTACTGTGTTTATTTACAAATCCCAAGAATATCAGAAATAAGGGAGATGAAATTGTTTCACTGATTGAGTTTATTGGCCCCAAACTTGTTGGAATTAGTGAAACACGGTTGAATGAACATGATATCCTAACAGGAATATAAATGGAAGGGTACAGTATTTTTTGCAAGGATAGAAAGGACATGGAGAGAGGGGGGGTGCTTCTGATGACAGCAGGTAAAGTATGTCCATATAAGGTAGAGACATGAAAGAGAGAAACTGTGGCAATGGTTTTGAGGCAGGTGGAGGTTGAGAGGAAGCGATGTTGAGTTGGATATTGTTATAAGCCAGGAAATGTGGAGGGTGGTGGTGAACAAATGTATAAGCAACTTCAGTTAGTGAACAAAGGAAGAGCAATTATTATGGGTGATTTTAATTATGGCACTATAGACTGAAATGAAGAGAAAGCATTTGGACTATCTTTTCATTAAGAAAAGAAGGAAATTGAATTTCTTGAGTTCTTGAGAGACAACTGTTTTAAGCAGTATATAACAGAGGACAAGTGAGGATCAAGAGGTTTATATCTGATCATTTCATCAGAGGAAATAATTCTGAGTGTGGTTTCACACTACCCTCCAGTTGGTTAGAGTGATTATGAAGTGATCATCTGGGTTGTGGATAGCCACATGAAAACTTCTGCGAGGAAAGGATATATGAGGAAGTATAAGGCTAGTGATTATGACAAACTTAGAAGACAGCTTGGAGCTATAGCATGGAATGAGGAGTTGAGCAGTAAGGAAATAAGTGTTGCTTGGGAACTGACAAAGAGATACATAACATCATCAATGTGTGAATGTATTCCAAAGGTCAAAAGGCTGAGTGAGGTAGGTGTAAAATGGATGAATGAGGGGATTAAGCATGAAATTAGGAAAAAGTATAAGAAGGCACTTTGGAGGCAGCACATGATAAATAATGGTAATAATCAGTTGCATGAAGGGTATAAAGAGCAGACCAGGAGAGTCACTCAGTTGGTAAGGACAACCAAAGTGCAGTACTAGCAGAAATTAACAAATCAGCCCACTCATGAACTTTTTTGACATGTGGCAAGAAGAATGATTATGGTAAGGTGATGTTAATGGATGGAAGTGAGAGATTGGTAACTGCTGCAGAGGATATATTTGAGGTATTCAGTGAGTAATTCATCAAGGTGTTTCATCATCAGTATGATATCAGAATCTCAAGTGTAGAGAATGAAATAAGAGAAGACTTAATGGTGAACTGCTGCAGAGGACATATCTGAGGTATTCAGTGAGTAATTCATCAAGGTGTTGCATCATCAGTATGATATCAGAATCTCAAGTGTAGAGAATGAAATAAGAGAAGACTTAATGGTGATTGAGCAAGAGGTATATGAGGAGTTAAATAAGCTAGATATAATGCGATATGACTTGATGACATACCACATGTCTTGAGGGAATATTCCAATGCGTTAGCATTTCCCTTGGCCTATATGTTTAACAAGACTCTTTCAACAACACAAATCCCAAAGGAGTGTAAGGAAGGCAAACTTATTCCCCTTATACCTCTGATCTTATCCATAATATCCTTCTCCTTCCCCCAAAATTTCTATATTCATCCCTGTCCGAAATTATTCTCTGTGCACTTTTAATAATTTAAAAAATATAAAAAAAAATCTTGGTTTTTCAAAAAAGTTTGCATACCTCTTGCTTCCCCAATAATTCTCCCACTTCTCTCAAACCCCGCTTTTCCGACCCCTCCCCCTTCCATCCCTTCAACAATGAATGTATATTGCCATATGCTGGGATGCCATGAAAGAAGACAGCCAGCAACATCCCACAAAGGTATGTCTGGTTTTTTCTTCCTATATATATATATATATATATATATATTTTTTTTTTTTTTTTTTTTTTCTTCTTCTTCATATATTCTTCATAAATCTGTCCATATAAAACATCAGTAATGCCCTAAAAATTGAGTAAAAAGCCAATGACATTATATAAAAAAAAGGGGTACTCCTAAACAAAAATAGGCTAAATAGCCATAAAAATAATAAAACTTATTCCACTTCACAAAGGTGGTAAGGCAAAGGCAACAAATTATATGCTACTGGAGTCATCGTTAAATTATTGGAGGGGGTTGGTGTGAGATAGGATACAAAAGTGGGTTGATAACAGTGGTATTCTTTGTGCTTGTCAGCAGTGGTTTGTTAAAGGGAGGTCATGTTTAACAAACTTACTTATGTACTATAACAAGCTGACTGATGTGTTTGGACATGGCACGGGAGATGCATATAGAGTAATATACTTTGATTTTGCAAAGGCTTTTGATAGATTGCCACATCACAAGTTGGTTACTAAACTGAAGTAGATGAGATTGGATGATAGACTAGTGAGTTGGTATCCTCAAGTTGTGTATGGTAGGGTGTTATCTCAAATGAGGAAGGTCAGTAGTGGTGTGCTATAAGGATCTGTTATTGGACTATTCTTTTTTAATTTGTGTATTAATGATATTGGGATGTGCTTAATTGGTGATGTACAACTGTTTGCAGATGATTCAAAACTGGTTAGAGTGATGAGGAATCAAGCAGATGTTGTGGTCTTACAGGAGGTCTTAAATACTTATTAAATAGATTGTATGACTTGGCAAGTGTATAGAATTCAATGTTGCAAAGTGTAAAGTTACAAAATTTGGTAGGCAACAACAATAGGATGAAAAGTATACACTTGGTGGGGAAATTTTGGAGGAAGATGAGAAGATAGACTTTGTGGTGGTGGACAAGGATCTGAGTTCAGAGGTCACATTGCACAAGTTATGAAGACATTACATCAGGTTATGGCAATGATGCAGAAGACATTACCTTGTAGAAACAAAGAGGTTCTGGTTTCATTGTGCAAGGCCCTAATCAGATCTCATATAGATTATTGTGCACAGATTTGGTCCCCTGGTTTTCATCGTCATGAGGATATATTGGAAAGGGTTTGGAGAAGACGTTAAGGTCGTAACTGGTCTTTGGGATGTGAGATATGAGGACAGATTGAGGATTGCAGTGTGCAAAGCCTTGTGAATTGGAGAAAGAGAGAGGATACGATTGTGACATTTAAGTCGGTAAAGGATTGTTACCAGGTCAACGTGGAAGAAATTTTTTGTAGAATATGAGAAGGGGATGGAACTATATTCCAAATCCACATTGGAATATGAAGACAGATTGAATGAATGTAAATTGCAAAGCCTCGTAAATAGTATAGGATGTGTGCTTTATGTTAGCGGATATCCAGGCAATTGATGTGAAGTCTCTATATACTGTTAGTCTAGTTGAGAAGACACATCATGTGCAAACTGTTTACTTACACTTGGGTAAAAGATTAAACAAGAAAATAATGTCTTAGTAAGTATAATAGCAATTCCAAGTAAGCAATGAATTCTTAAGTTCATTTGAAAATAATGATATTACATTATTTACAAAGCTAGCTATCAATCGAAAATGTCAGCAGTGTTTATCTGCATTTCAGATTAACTAAGATATTTCTTCAAAAACTTTTAAGAGGAATTTTTGCTAAGAGTCATAATGTCTAATGTGGCTTCTGAAAAGTTTAGCTAAAGATTTAAAAGGAGGTAAATGGGAAAGCTGACCATCCATTATAGGGTAGAGGATTGTGACAACTTTATGAAACACACTCGTGACTTTACATCAATTGTTTGTTTGCTTAAAATTGAATAAAGGATGAAACCAAGAATATAATTTCTTGGCATCTTTAATTTATAGTATAACCAATTGAAATAACTCTCAGCATCTATCTCTAATTCAGAGTGTGAGGGTGGTCTGAAAAGTTTTCAGCCTCGACCATAGATGGCAACACTATCGGCAAGATTTTTTTTTCTAAGTTGGTACATCTGTCATAAGCATCCATGTGAAACTGCAAGTCATTCTATCAAGTAGTTTATTTTATACGCCTGGTTGAAACAAAAGTGTTGTCTGTATCCCTTGAAATGGATAAAATTGAGTACTGTGCAGTAATATAAAATTCTTTGTATAAGAAGGTTTAACACCAAAAGAAATTCATTCGAAGATCATAAAAGTTTATGGGCACTCTTCTCCTTCGTTTTCAACAATTAAGAAATGGGCTGCCAAGTTTAAACATGGCTGTACCAACCTGTGAAGGACGTCCAAAAAAGTGTAACAACACTAGAAATCATTGATCAAGTTCACGATATGGTATTGGATGACTGGAAAGTCAAAGTGCATGTAATTGCTGAGACTATAGGCATTTTTCAAAAGAACGTCTAGTATTTATTTTGCATGCACAATTGCAAATGAAAAAGCTTTGTGCAAGAGATGTGCTGCGTTGGACTAGTTATTACTAACACCATGTTCCAACATAAAAATGTGCATAAATTCACATGGAGAGAAGAGGCTAGGAATAAGAAAATTCTCAATGACTATATTATTGTTGATAGTGATGTTTTCTCCCTGGTGCAGGACACCAGAGTGTACAGAGGATTTGAAATTGGAAGTGATCACTATTTAGTCTTGAGCAGGATAAAATTGAAATTCATATTGAAAAGAATAACATGTAAGAAAGTTTTAAAGCGAATAAAAGTTGAGCAGCTTTCAGATGTGAACTGTAGACTAAAATACGCAAAGATTATTGAAGAAAAAATGAAAGAGTTTGAGAACAGGAATCAAATCTTGGAGATTCAGTGGCAAACTCTGAAGAAAACATTGATTGATTCTGCCAGAGAAGCATGTGGCGAGGTTGTCTGTAAAGATAAAAAAATCAGAACTCTCTGGTGGACACAGGAAGTTAAAGAGGCAGTGAAGGAAAAGAAGAAAGCATATCAAAAGTACCTGTCAAATAAGTCAGCTTGTGCTCTTAGAGAATATAGAGACAAATGCAAGAATGCTAAACACTGCTGTGTAAAACTAGCTAAACAAAGATAATGGGAGGACTTTGGCAAGAATATAGAAAATAAATATCAAGAAGGTGGCAAAATATTCTGAAGGTTGTTGAAGAAGTTAAAGAATGGAGGAAAGAGTGCTGTAAAAGTAATTAGAGATGATAAAGGTGACATGAAAACGGGAGAAAAAGATATCCTTGAAGTATGGAGTAATTACTTTGAAAAACTGCTAAATGAAACAAGCAGTGATGACAGCACAGTGGTAAAAAACACTGACCAGGCATGCAGTCAGGAATACATATCCATACTTGAAGTAGAAAAAGCCATGAAAGGCTTGAAATGTGGAAAGGCAGCAGGAGTAGATGATATTCGACCAGAAATGCTGAAGTATTGTAGTATAAGAGTCTTACAGTGGCTGCACTTCATAGTTCAGAAAGCCTGGACAGAGGGACAAATTCCCGATGATTGGAGTAGGGCTCTCATAGTACCCATATATAAAAAGGGAAATAAAACTGCATGTGAGAATTACAGAGGTATTTCCCTACTGAGTGTTCCTGGCAAGATCTATGCAAGTATACTTGAGAAACGGTTGAGAAGAATTGTGGAAGAAAAGCTTGGTGAAGAAAAAGCTGGATTCAGGCCAAATAGAGGCTGTCAGGATCAGATCTTCACTTTACGACAATTAGTCGAGAAAACATGGGAATATAACAAAGATCTGTATTTAAGTTTTGTCGATTTCGAAAAGGCATATGACAAGGTGCCAAGAGAGAAGCTATTCGATACGCTGCAGTTATATGGTGTCAATGGGGCATTATATCAAGCAATACTTAGTCTTTATTTGAGTTGAAAGTCAGCAGTTAGAATTGAAGGAAGTACAGGAAGATGGTTTAATGTTAAATCTGGTGTGAGACAAGGATGTACATTATCCCCTCTGTTATTCATTATCTATATGGATCACATTATGAAGGAAAGTGGTATTAAACATATCAAAATTGGAGATGTTAATGTCAGCCCTTTGCTTTATGCAGATGATGTTATACTTCTAAATAAATCCGCTACAAGTCTGCAAGATTCTCTGACTAAATTGAATAGCTGTTGTAATAGATATGGTATGAAGGTCAGCAATAAAAAGACAAAGACAATGAAAATAGGCAGAATCATTGAAAATGTCAACTGTGTTGTGAATGGAGAACCTGTGGAACAAGTAAAACATTTCAGCTATTTAGGCACGATTTTTACTGAAGATGGTAAATTAAATATAGAAATAGACAACAGAATCAGCAAAGCTGGTATGGTGGGAAGTCAATTATTGAATAAACTCATATGGAATAAGAGAGAAATTAGTCACAACACTAAATTAGCTGTATACAAGATAGTGTTCAAACCAGTTTTAACTTATGGATCTGAGAGCTGGGTCAGAAGTAAAACACTTGACCAAAGACTAGAGACCACAGATATGAGAGTCCTAAGAAATATTATAGGCGTGAACAGATGGCATCAGTGGCAATATCATATTAGAATCGAGGATATTAGGAAAGAACTTGACATTGTCAGCATCCAGGAATGTGTTAGCAGAGCTAATCTCAGGTGGTATGGTCACTTAAACAGAATGGGCGAGGAAAGATTAGCAAAACAAGTGTTCTCTGCCAGTTGGCAGCAAAACGACCCAGAGGAAGACCAAGATATAGGTGGATTGATACGGTACAAAGTGCTTTAGATGATAGAAATATAAGATTTGATAATGTTGGATTCTTGACAAGTAACAGACTGATTTGGAGGAAAATTGTAGATAGGAAATTAATAGTGATATAATTTTTTTCATGTAGTACTATCATATCCTCTACACCCCTTGAGGGTACATGGCAGGAATTTGATGATGATGATGATGTGCCGCGCTTGCTCACAGCAGGTCAAAAATGCACTTCATGAAAATCTCTGAACAGTGCTTGGAGCATTTTAACAAGAATAAAACTGATTTTGTGCATCGATTTATTACTATGGATGAGACTTGGATTTTTGGATTGAGTTCTTGGAACTTCCAATTCAGTCTGGAAAAGATAGCGCTTGTAAACAAACTACACTTGGTAAAATCATAAAAAGTGGGCGACCAAATCAGCTAGAAATTAGCCCCAAAATTCCAGATCTGAAGGAGCCACTTTCCCAGTGAAATATAGATGGAACATCATCAGTTGAAATTACCAATAATGAGTCTGGTATAACAACTGAACAGATGCAAAAACATGAAAATATTCTACAATGAGAAACTGGAGAAGAAACAGAAAAGCAAGTAAGACAACTGAAATAACTTAATATGTAGACAAGATCATCAAAAAGGAAAGATGAATTAATTAAAAAAATTGAGGATAAACAAAAAATAAAACTTAAAAAAAGCAACTACATCTAAAAGAAAAAGAAGTAATAGAAAATATAAAGATGGAGAAGGTTGTGGATCATCAAATGAAAACTCTTCAGGTTCAGAAGAGTTTATGGACTAGGAAGTACCATCTCATGCTACTAAAGGGAAAGCAAGAGATACAATTAAACAAAATATAATAAAGTTTACCGATTCAAAGTTTTCTCAGTACAATTATCATTTACATGAAAAGAAAATAACCAGCTACCATATCAAGAACAATAGGCATGAAATTGAAATAACGGAAAGCAGGCTACACAATTACTCCCTCAGATTGAAGACTTCATCAGGTTCATCCAAAATTTAGAAGTGAAGACTTACCAGTGACACTTCATTAATCATAGCATCTCCTTTCTGCATTGCCTAATTAAATGTATGAGGATTCTGCATGCAAATTAAACAAGAAACTATATGGAAATTTATGCTATGCCTTTATGAGGTTTTTGTTTCTCCAAGAAGCATACTTTTGCAAATATAAAAACTTTAGCAGACAGATATCCACTTCTATCTTATTGGAGCTTGGGAAGATTTAATAGGGCTGGAGTAGGAGTTCATATCCTCTCCCCCCTCCTTAGGTCATTCTCTAACATCCAAATGGATGTAGAAGCCAGAATCTTGACAATAGACTGGAAATACTATGGATGTGTAATAAGGTTTATAAATGTTTATGCTCCATCCAGTGGAACAGTTAGATACAGAAATATTATAAAGTGCCCACTACATCATATCAGTGGGTATCATATAATTTATTATTTTATTATTATTATTATTCAGGCCTCCGTGGAGTCAAAAGACTCATCGTGGGAGGTCCTTCCTAAGAAACATAAAGTCTATCAAGACTCATCGACGGGAGGTCCCCCCCTAAGAAACACAAATTCTATCATACCACTCCTTAAACTCATTGACCGTTCTTGCTCTCAACACTCCATCAGGCAATGCATTCCATGGTTCAACCACCTTCCATGCAAAGAAACCACTCCTCACCCTCTTGCTCACAAATTCTTTTCCTAACTTCCAGGGATGGCCTCTTGTCATCACTCCTTCCTGCTGTTTAACCAAGCGAAAGAACTCCCCAGTGTCAACCATGTAACCACCTCTCAACAGTTTAAAAGTCTCAATCATATCACCTCTCCTTCTTCCATCCACCAAACTCTGCAGTCCACATTCCCTCAGCCTATCCTCATTACTATCATTGTACAGTCCTGAAACCATCTTTGTTATCTGCCTTTGTACTCTTTCCACAGTTAATTTATCCCTTTCAAATCCTGGGGACCAAATCTGAGAACAATAGTCCAAGTGTAGTCTGATCAGGGTCTTATACAACGGAATGATAAGTGTTTTATCTCTGCAGGTCAGCGTCCTTCTCATTATTGCAGCAAACCTCTGTGTTAATATGTCCCCTAAATTTCAGGTTTCTATCAATCATCAACCCAAAATCTCTTGGCTTACCTACTTCTTCCAGTATAACTCCTCCCATAGAGTATGCTATGTCCCATCGATGTTTCCCAAACCTCAAGACCTTACATTTTGCTGTATTAAACTGTTATCCCCATTAGTTTGCCTATCTATCTGGCTTATTCAAATCCTCTTGCAGGGTTGCTGCATATGCACTATTATTAATAATCCTTCCCAGCTTTGAATCATTCGCAAACAACTGAATATCCCCTTGCAATCCACTGGCATTGTCATTGATATAAAGGTTAAACAATATAGGTCCTAGTACTGAGCCCTGTGGGACCCCACTTGTAACCCTCCTCTTCCTTGAAACTCCCCCACCATACACAACTCTCTGATACCTATCGGACAGTGAATCCTGAATCCAGTTGACCAATCTGACATCCAGACCCATGTGCTGCAACTTAAAATATCAGCTTATCATGTGGGACCCTGTCAAATGCCTTTGCTAAGTCTAAGAAAATTGCAGTATATGCCTTTCCCTCATCTAATGTTCTTGTAACTTTATTATAAAAGACTAGCATATTGCTAAAACAAGAGCGGCCTTTCACAAATCCATGTTGATTCTTACAGATAACATTACCCTCATCTGCCCAATGCTGTATGCGGTCCTTCACTACTTTCTCCGAGATCTTACTAACTACTGATGACACACAAACTGGCCTATAATTAGGCACTTCCAGTCTGCCCTTATGCAATGGCAGTATCTTACCTTCCTTTCATTCCATGGGCACCTTTCCTGCCACCAGACTTTCATTGAAAAGCCAGGTCAAAGGCACTGTCAGTTCCCTAGCACATTCTCTCAAAACTACTGGTGAAATACCATCCAGTCCTACAGCTTTACTGACATCCAGAGTACTCAGTATTTGAAACACACTCTCCTCCTGTACCTCTAAACCTCGAACCTGCCTATTTCCTCTAGCATTAAAACTGACTCCTCAGGATGAAATACGCCAATAAAGTGTTCATTGAACAATTCCACTATGTCCTCTGCATCAGTCACTCTATTCCCATTTTTATCCTACAATATCATTCTTTCACAGTCATTTCTCCTCCTACTGGCCACATATCTAAAAAATTCCCTAGGATTTTCTTTGGATTTTAAGGCGAATCTTCTCTCATATTCCAGTTTCATCTTCCTTACCATACTAGTCACTCTTCTGGCCTGTGTCTTATATTCTTCATGCATCTGCTCTTCACCTGTCTCCTTATATATCTCTTCCATAGCCTTTTTTTCGCATGCAGCTCCTGTTTAATATTGTTTGTCATCCACTTTCCACCAAATTGTGTCCTCTTCTTCACTTGTGGAATACAGCTTACTATTGCTTCTAACAAATATTCCTTCACAATTTCCCAAGCAATAATGATATCCCAGCCTTCCAATTAGGAAGGCTGGGAGACTATTATAATCGTCTGCCTTATAATTCCACATACATTCCCGTCTCTTTGATTCTCCTGCATGTCTATTCATTTTCCAAGTCAAAACCATATGGTTACTCTCTCCAACTGGTGGGAGAGATGTCATCTCAGTTATTATCAACTCTTCTGATGCTATAACCAAATCCAAAACTCTTGAACCTCTTGTTCCCTCTATTACATGTTGCCTAAGACATTTGTCCCTCAAGAATTCTAGAAATTCCATTCCCTTATTGCTACATGCATCTTCCTCTCCCCAGTTTATACTGCTGTAGTTAAAATCTCCCATAACAATCATTCTTCTTGCACTTGCCAAACTCAACTGTCTAAACATTTCCTGGTCCCCACCCACTGTGCTCCTGGGTCTGTAGCAACACCCCACTAAATATCCTGTCTTGCCCACCTCTACCTCATACCATATGCTTTCAAAATCATTAGTGCCACTGCCTTCCAAATTCTACACTCTTAGAGGACATAGGTCATCACTTATTATAAGCAGTACTCCACCACCACGCTTTCCCTTCCTACCTGCCGAAAAATGCTGTACCCAGCGACTTCTATTCCTGTCATTATATCCTCTTCTGTCAACCACGTCTCAGTGATCCCAATCATATTTGGCCAGGCTGATGCTATCTGTGCCACCAATTCCTCTCCTTTATTCCAGATACTCTTGGCATTAGTATAAAGCATATAAATGCCATTGTTTCTATACCCAGCATTATCCCCTCTAGACTTCACTGGGCTCAGTGATAGCTGATGTCGTCCCCCTTCTCCCAAGTACCCATTCTCACAAGAGGCGACCCCTGCTACAATCCTCCCTGGGACACACTGACTTGTTCATAACAGCAATTTTTCCAGATGCCTATGTCCTTCCTCATTCAAATGTAAGCAGTCTCTCGCACATACAATTCCTCTCTGTCCTCAAATGCACTCCAAGCATCCACATATTCCAGTCCTCTCTTGTCACACATTCTAGTTATTATGTCATTCAATATTACTGCTGTTCTGCTCAGCTTGTCATTATCATACCTAGGCCACACACACTATCTTTCCTCTCTGTGTCTTCTTTCATACCACCTCAAGCAAGAATCTCATATCTCTCGCTGCCCTATTTACACCACCACCACCACTCAAGTCATTTGTTCCCACCATCACAATCATCTCATCCACCCTTTCACCTCTCTTATAGCTCCAATTCCTGGAAGGATTTTCATAGTAGCTGTAGACTGGAATTATATTCAAAACCCCACATTAGACAAAAAAGGAGGACATCCCAGGAGTGGAAAAGTGGGATATGCACAGTTAAAAACATGTCCCGACAATGCTCTCCTGGTAGACATATAAATTAAAGATATGAAATTATATACTTGGTTTAATCCTTTATCCAAGTGTAAGCAAACAAAGTTTGGTCTGGGTAGTGACCCTTGCCATAATGCATAGCATTATACATGTCCACAAGGAGATGTGCTTTGCATTATGTGATACTAAGGCAACTGATGTGTAGTCATACCTCCTTTACCACAAGTTGCCCAGTCTTGAAAATACTTCAGGTATAAACTTTGTTTGCTTACACTTGGATAAAGGATTAAACCAAGTATATAATTTATTGGTATCTTGCACACCTTCTTCTATACTGCCTGGGTTTTCATCTTCCCCTGTTTGGAGTAAATGATTATAAAGGTCCAAAAGCTGAGATTGTTCCTGAATACTACAACATTCTGTGATTAACTCCAAGACTGCTACAACACTCTGACATTGATAAACAGTAAAATTAGATATAAAGAAATCTTTAATATCTTTTGCTGCAGACTTTCACAGTTGGGTACAGACAACAATACTTAGTTTCATAACTTATTGAAGTTCAAAGGATACCCTAACTGTAGGGATCTTGCTTGGAGAATTGCATATCACTGCCTTCCAGTGAATACCATCAAATGGCAGTTCATTAACATCAGAGATCCAGTCTGTGACATCTCTTACTCATTGGAAACAGTAGAACATGCATTCTACAGCTGTCTTCTTGCCCTGCATATTTGGAACATATGATGTAATGTGTTGGGCATTCCATTACTTACAACAGAACAGGTAATTTTTTTGCAGTACCCATCACCTGTCACCATATATATATTTAGGCAATAACAATCAAGGGAAAGAAGAAGTATCTATAGTATTCAACACTAAATATGATGCTAATTTTCTTCAATGGAAGGCAATATCAAGTAGAGTGATGTAGGCAAATATCAGAATGGGAATTGGACAATGAGACTTATTTGTGCCTATGGTCCCACAGAAGGTTCTACTAAGGTAGAAGTGGAGGAATTTTTTGAGGCCTTAGAGAAAACAACTGACGCAATGAAAAAGAAAAAGTTGGTCCTTGTTGGGGATCTAAATAGCAGTGTAGGAAACGATTATCAGACATATAAAAATATTTTGGGAAAATTTGGAGAAAAGTGCAAAGCTAATAATAACAATAATAGCAAATACCTGTTGGATTTCTGCTCAGAACATGGACTGGTTATTACTAACACCATGTTTCAACATAAAAATGTGCACAAATTCACATGGAGAGAAGAGGCAAGGAATAAGAAATGTCTCATTGACTATGTTATTGTTGATAGTGATGTTTTCTCCCTGGTGCAGGACACCAGCGTGTACAGAGGATTTGAAATTGGAAGCGATCACTATGTAGTCTTGAGCAGGATGAAATTGAATTTCATATTGAAAAGAATAACATCTAAGAAAGTTTTAAAATGAATGAACGTTGAGCAGCTCTCAGATGTGAACTGTAGACTAAAATACACAAAGATTATTGAAAAAAAAACGAAAGAGTTTGAGAACAGGAATCAAACCTTGGAGATGCAGTGGCAATCCCTGAAGAAAACACTGATCGATTCAGTCAGAGAGGCATTTGGTGAGGTTGTCTGAAAAATTGGAACTCCATGGTGGACACAGGAAGTTAAAGCGGCAGTGAAGGAAAAGAAGAAAGAATATTGAAAGTTCCAGGCAAATAAGTCAGCTTGTGCTCTTAGAGAATACGACAAATGTAAGAAAGCTAAACAAAAGTCATGGGAAGACTTTGGTAAGAACATATAAATTAAATATCAAGAAGGTGGCAAGATATTCTGGAAATAGTTGAAGAAGCTCAGAAATAGACGAACGTGTGTGCTGTATAAGAAATTAGAGATGATGATTATGAGATGAAAACTGGAGAAAAATATATCCTTCTTGTATGGAGTAATTACTTCGAAAAATTGCTAAATGAAACAATCAGTGACAGCACAGTGGTATAGTACGCTCACAGATGCGAGACCCTTCGACACTTCTGCACATGTCAACAGAAGGAGAATCCATTCCGATAATAGGATAATCAATCCATATTGTGGGATGAGTTGTTTATTATTACAAGTCAGAAAATTAACTTCTCTTTTATGATCATTGTAGTTTTTCAAGTGGTAACTATTTTGCTTGTATAACAGTTGGAAAATTTTACCTATAAAGCATGTGATTTTGCATGTTGTTGTTGACCTATCTGTTCATTGCCTTATTTCTTTCTCCCCTTCAACATGAATTGACTCTTCTTGGCAGTCTGCCAACAAGAGTTCTCGCTTATGTGGTCGGACTATAGAAAACACTGACTAGGCATGCAGTCAGGAATATATATCCATACTTGGAGTAGAAAATGCCATCAAAAGTCTGAAATGTGGAAAGGCAGCTGGAATAGATGATATTCGACCAGAAATGCTCAAGTATTGAGGTATATAAGTCTTACAGTGGCTGCACTGCATAGTTCGGAAGGCCTGGACAGAGGGACAAATGCCAGATGATTGGAGTAGAGCTCTCATAGAAACTATATATAAAAAGGGAAATAATGAATGTGAGAATTACAGAGGTATTTCATTACTGAGTGTTCCTGGTAAGATATATACAAGTATACTTGAGAAACGGTTTAGAAGGATTGTGGAAGAGAAACTTGGTGAGGAACAAGCTAGATTCAGGTCAAATAGAAGTTGTCAGGATCAGATTTTCACTTTACAACAGATAGTTGAGAAAGCATGGGAATATAACAAAGATCTGTATTTAAGTTTTGTTGATCTGGAAAAGGCAGGCATACATTTGACAAGTTGCCAAGAGAAAAGCTATTCAAAATGCTACAGTTGTATGGTGTCAATGTCAGCAGTTAGAAGTCTTGAAGGAAGTACAAGAAATTGGTTTTATGTTAAATCTGATGCCAGACAAGGATGTACATTATCTCCCCACCCTCTCTGTTATTCATTATCTATATGGATCACATTACGAAGGAAAGTGGTATCAAACCTGATATCAAAATTGGAAATGTTAATCTCAGCTCTTTATTTTATGCAGGCAATGTTATACTCCTAAATAAATCCACTATAAGTTTGCAAGATTCCCTGACTAAATTGAATAATTGTTGTAATAAATTTGGTGAAAATCAGCAATAGCAAACAAAGACAATGAAAATAGGCAGAAGCATTGAAAATATCAGCTGCATTGTGAATGGAGAACCTATAGAACAAGTAAAATATTTCAGCTACTTAGGCACAATTTTTAGTGAAAATGGTAAATTAAATATGGAAATAGACAACAGAATAAATAATACTGGTATGATAGGAAGTCAACTGAATAAATTTATATGGAATAAGAGAGATTATTAGTCAAAACACTAAATTAGCTGTATATATAAGACAGTGTACAAAGCAATTTTAATTTATCGATCTGAGAGCTGCGTTAGAAATACCAAAGACGAGAGACCATAGATATGAGAGTCCTGAGAAAGATTAGAGGCGTGAACAGATGGCATCAGTGGCAATATTATATTAAAAATGAAAATTATTAGAACAGAACTTGACATAGTTAGTATCCAGGAATATGTTAGCACAGCTAATCTCAGGTGGTATGGTCACTGAAACAGAAGGGGGTGGGGGGGGGGGGAAGATTAGCAACAAAAATCCTGCCAGAGAACACTACCTTTACATTTGTAAAGGTAGTGTTCTCTGGCAGGATTTGTGGGCCCAACACAGATAACTTCGGGTTTTGACCTACATCATAAAACTTGGTCTGCCCTTAACCGAATTCGCACCAACCATGGCAGATATGCAGACTACCTTTACAAATGGGGCATGATTGCCTCACCCAGGTGTGACTGTGGATCACCCCGCCAGACAATTAATCATATTACAGCAGAATGTGTCCAACGTGCATACAGTGGAAACTTGTCAGACTTCATCCATGCTATACCAAGTGCAGTTGACTGGATAATCAACCTAGACATTCAGTTGTAGCCTATTCTTGAGTGTCTCTTTTATGACTATATTATGTCTTATTATTGTGCATATGTCTATTACTATGTCCACATATATTAAGGATTAATGTAATGTAGCTTTTCATGTGTGCCATATGCTAAATAAATAAATAAATAAATCTGCCAGGTTGGCAGGAAAAATATCCAGAGGAAGACCAAGATATAGGTGGATTGATACAGTATAAAGTGCCTTAGAAGATAGAAATATAAGATCTGATAATGTTGGAGTCTTGATAGATAACAGACTGATTTGGAGGAATATTGTAGATAGGAAATTAGTAATGATGTAAATTTTTCATGTTTGACATGAAATTTGACAAAGTTTGACAAAGAATCAAACCCAAACAACTCTTAAATGGCAGCTGTAGATTCATATTATTATTATTATTACATTACACCTCCATGGAGTCCCAAGACTCATCGAGGGAGGGCACCCATTCTACAACTCTCCATCTTCAGCAACTACAATCATCACTACCCATGCCATCTACCATCCACCACCACTAGTATTTTCACAGACAATCACAAACATCCATGCCCATGGCTGGATTCAAACCAACAGCCTTTGGCTGGAGAGCAGATACGCTGTCCACTCGCCCAACCAGGCCAGCTTTTTTGCATTTTCTCCAGTTAGGGTATAAACTGAAACACTGAAAACAAGAACCAAAACTTAGACATTGATTATCAAAATTTGAAGAAAATGTTGACTGACACAACCTGGTAAGCATTTAGTAAGGTTATTTGCAAGAATAGAAAAATAAGAACTTGATGAGAAGAAGTTTTCATCAAGTTAAGGAATTAGTCCATAAAAAGAAGAGCTCATATAGAGGGACAACAGAGAAAAATGAGTCATACTAAAGTAGCTAAATAGGAGTCATGGGGGAATTTGGGAAAGATTACTGCAGATAAATATCAGGAAGGTGCTACAGGTTTTGGAATATAGAAAGAACTACTGCAACAAGAATTAAAAAAGATAATCATTATACGGACTGAGTGTCAGGATATTCTGGATATCTGGAGTAAACTGAGGTATGCTAAAAATGATTCCAGTATATTCCAGCCATTTGGCCAAATGGAGAACACATCATCCACCTAGCATAGCCATATTATGGGTTTGAGAGATGGTGAATTTAGGGCTGTGTTTTCAAAATGTCCCATGAAACAGTTTGTGAGGGAGTTGAGGGGAAAACCAAAGCAGTGCCTTTAATCTGCTTGTAGATTCTTCGTTACATTGTAAAATAGCCTCAGTTCTTAGTGAAACTGAATAAGGCTGCTGCTGTGTAAAGAGGAAAGAGTGTCTGAATTATTCTGAAGATTCTTTTAAGAGTGCATTCATTAATAGGGAGGCTATGTCAAAACTGATCATGATATCAGTGTGTTTAAGGATAAAGTCTGACAAGCAAGATTTGAAGTGCACAGAGTTTTTAACATTTTAAACTGTGGCCTGTAATGAGAAAGAGAGAGCTCTTGGGCTAAGTGTTTGGCCATTTTATACATAGGGGAACGTTCTGTGAATTAGGGATCTTGAAAGTGTGTTCTGCTTGTATATTTTATTAGTCCATAAATCTAGGCCTGAGATTATAAGGTGTAAGTTTTCAGATTGTTTCAGGATGTATCTTTGGAGTGTCCTTTTTTTGTGTATGGTCGACGTCAATGAAGTAGTTAGCAGATTTATCTCTGAATAAGTTAGATATTTTGCATTCATATTCAGAGCAATGAAGTACTAACATACTAACATAGCATTACCCTTATCTGCTTAGGTGATGATGATAATCTGATTCTGGCATAGTTTTTTATTTTTATTTTTTTTTATACTGCAGTAAGTTCCACATGGGATAGATTCCTTTTCAGAGATTTTTCTGCTTTTGGAATATTGGTTATGTTACTGACGATATGGGAGGGGGGGGGGAGGCTATAGATGCCCGTTTTATTAGTATTATTATTATCATCCAGGCCTCCATGGAGTCAAAAGACTCATCATGGGAAGTCATTCTTAGGAAACACAAAGTTTATCATACCACTCCTTGAACTCATTGACGTTCTTGCTCTCACCACTCTATCAGGCAATGCATTCCATGGTTCAACCACTCTCCATGCAAAGAAATCACTCCTCACTCTCTTGCTCACAGCTTCCTTTCGTAACTTCCAGGGTTGGCCCCCTTGTCATTGCTCCTTCTTGCCATTCCACTAAGTGAAAGAACTTCCCAATGTCTACCCTGTAACTGCCTCTCAATAGTTTAAAAGTCTCGATCATATCACCTCTCCTTCTATCCACCAAACCCCGCAGTCCACACTCCCTCATTGATCCTCATAACTGACATTGTACAGTCCTGAAACCATCTTTGTTATCTGCCTCTGTACCCTTTCCACAGCTAATTTATATTTTTGCCATTATTTGAAGAATGGGTACTTTCTTAGGAGATAAGACAAACTTATTGCCATCGCTGAGGACACTGATAGTTTATTTCTTGAGCTCAGTGAATGCTAGGTTAATCACAATCTGTTCTGGTAGCAAATGAGATTTTGTATTTTTTTGTCTAGATTGTTGAATTTTTGTATAATGCAGATCTTCACTTTTTTAAAATTTCTTTTGTACTGAAGCATCAGAGACATTTAAAAGAATCATCCAAAGAATGAGCTATGCTGAATAGCAAGCTATTGATGATTCATTTGAACATCTCCTATGCTTCAGTGCAAAAGGAATTTCTTATAAAAAGTGAAGATTCACCTTATACAAAAATTCAACAATTTAGCCAAGAAAATAACTCATCCAGGTGGAGATATTACAATAGCAAATGTGTCACTGGCTGATGTGAAAATAGCGGTAACTCAAATGGAGAAGCATAAGGTATTACAGAATCTTGATGTGAGTGCCTCTTTAGGATTAAATGTTATATTATGTGTTATGAAAATGTGCTAGGAAATTAACAATGCCCTTGACCAGATGTTTAATTTAAGTCTTAGCTCTGAGTGAGACCTAAGGGAGTGTAAAGAAAGCAAAGTAGTTCCATTGCATAAAGGAAGCTAAAAGATTGAGGCTGCAAATTATTCATCATTCAGTATTTTAGGAGGGGTGGTCAGGATATTGGAAGGACAAAATTCAGGAATGGGTGTGAATAGAAAGGGAATACTATAATGGGGCTACATGGGTTTTGTGAGGGATAGGTCATGGCTCAGCAACCCACTCATTTTTTTATAATCAAGTGACAGATGAGTTGGATAATGAGATTGGCTACATAGTGATGTAGTGGGAAGTTGAAAAGTCATTTTGATTGCATTCCACATGAAACTCTTCTATAAAAGGAGAGTGGAGTTGAATATGAAGTTAGTGATGCTGATAGGCCAGAAGGATAACTTGTATGGTAAGAAAAGCAAAATCAGATTATGAAAGGAAGTTAGCAATGCAGGCTAAAGAGAATCCCAAACATTTCTTTCGATATGCTGCAAGTAAAAGAAAAAATGTAGAATGATTTTAAGGAATGCCGATGGTAGAGAAGTAACTGAATCAGTCAAAATAGTAGAATTGCTAAGTGAACACTTTGCAAGAGTATATCATCCAGGCAGTGATATTGCAGCGATGAGGGAACTGAGGTGAATGAAATAGAGGTGACTAGCATATTTCAAAACCTTAATATGAGTACATCTGTGGGATTGTATGGTATACTAGCTTGAGTCTTATGTAAAGTGACAAAGGAATCAGTCAAAATAGTAGAATTACTAAGTGAACACTTTGCAAGAGTATATCATCCAGGCAGTGATATTGCAGGAATGAGGGAATCGATGGCTTATACAGGAACTGAGGTGAATTTCAAAACCTTAATGTGAGTACATCTGTGGGATTGTATGGTATACCAGCTTGAGTCTTATGTGAAGTGGCAAAGGAATTGTCAGTGCCCTTGACCATATTGTTTAATCTAAGTCTCAGCTGTAGGTTAGTTCCAATGGGTGGAAAGAAGGTAAAATAGTTCCATTACATAAAGGAGGCTCCAAGACAGCTGTTGCAAATTACTGACCTATCAACATATTAGGAATTGTTGTCAAAGTATTGGAGAAGTTGGTCAAGAGAAAAATACAGGAATAGATAGATGGAAATTGGATTCTGTATGGGGAGCAGTGAAGGGTAGATCATGCCTCACTAATTTGCTCATGTTTTATAATACAGTGATGGCTGAATTAGATAAGGGTAATGGGTTTACAGTGACTGGACTTTGCTAAGGCCTTTGACAGGATACCACATGGAATTCTAATCAGTAAACTGCAGCACATGGGGATGGATATAGGGTTGGTGGTTGATGGAGAGATATCAGAGAGTAGTTTATTCCGGAGTAGAATCCAAAAGAAGACTAGTGGCATGCTGCAGGGTTCTGTTCTTGGACCACTACTATTTAACCTGTTCATTAATGATATAGGAAAGGATCTGAGAGAAACTGTTCAGTTATTTGCCAATGATGCTAAGTTAGGTAGAGCAGTAGTGAATACACATGATGTCAGAATTTTGCACGATGATTTGGATAGATTGTCAGACTGGGCTAAGGAGGATGGATGTCAGTTTAAACAAAGTGTAAGGTTATGCATTTTGGGATGAAAAGATTATCAGCAGTATATCACATAGGTGGAACCGTATTCCAGGAAATAGAAGAAGCCAGAGACTTGGGAGTGTTAGTGAATAGGAAGTTAGGGGTCACATAGCAAAAGTGTCTAAATCAGCTCATCAGATCACTTGGTTGCTGAAGAATACTTTGACGAGCAGAGACAAGCAGGTTAGTGTTCTTCTTTATCGAGCCTTGATAAGACCCCATCATGACTACTGTCTGCAGATCTGGGTGCCAGGGTTTCTTGGTGATGGGGAAAAGGAAGAGATGATTCAGAGGCGAGTGACCAAGATGGTAGCTGCTCTATGGAATGAACCCTATGAGAACAGGTTGAAGATTTGTGGGTTACAGAAACTGGTTGATAGTCAGAAAAGGGGTGGTATGATTGAGACATTGAAATTACTGAGGGGTCTTTACAAGATTAATTCAGAGGAAATTTTTCAGAACCAGTGTGGAACAGTTTTGATGTCTCTGCCCTCTTCACAAATGTCGCAATCAATGACACAATTCTTCCATTATAGGACAAATTCCCTCCCTCCCAAATTCTTGGCACATGTACTACATTCTGGCTATTTTGTGTAGCAAAACTCTTTCTACCTACAAAAAGAAGGCACAGCCATGGGCTTACCATTATCTCCCCCCCCCCCCCAATTGCTAACTTTTACATGGAATATTTTGAGCAACGTGCTCTAAATTCCTCTCCTTTAAAAACCAAAATCTGGCTTAGATACATTGACAATGTTTTCGCTATCTAGTCCCATGACCTCCAGACATTAGACACTTTCTTCAGCAACCTATACAAACACATACAATTCACAATTGAGATTGAAAAGCAGAACATACTTCCATTTCTAGATATGCTTGTCACACGTCTTCCTTCTGGCAGTCTTTCCTTCACTGTTTACTGGAAACCTACACGTACTGGCCAATATATAAACAAACTCCTACCACCCAACATGAAAACTAGGGGTGATTAATACACTAAAAAACAGGGATTTGAAGATTTGCTCCTTCAAATCTTCAGGCACTTAAGGATGAATTAAAAGTTATCAGCAATACCTTCCTAAAAATGGCTAGAGCCAAAAGTACTATCAACAAATTTCTTCACAAGACCTCACTTAAAAACAAAATAGATTACAATAAAACTGTAATCATTCCATACATTAAAGGGATATCTGATAAAATTAACAATTAACAGAATACTACAGAAATACAACCTTAAAGCCACCTTTAAACCTCCTGCAAAATTAAAGAACTTACTCAACTCATCCAAGGATCCACTCCCTCCACTGGCCCACTCTGGAGTATACTGTATTCATTGTACCTGTAATTTGCCCTATATAAGGGAAACAGGACACACAATTCCTATCAGAAAAAAAGGAACATAAACGACACATTAAATATAATAACTATGGTAAATCTGGCCTTTCTGATCATGTTCTGAACACTTTACATAGAATTGACTGGAAAAGCACCTGTTGTTTACATCACACCAGAACATGGTATGAACGTAAATTTAAGGGGTCCTGTGAAATTCTTATCAACTACCCTAATCTTAACAATAATCATGGTCTAAAAATTCCAAGAATATGCAAGGCACATATTCTACCCACATAACCTTTCTCCCTAAGAGTTAATTATAAATAGAACCATAGGTAATCCAGGATCTTAAATATAATATAACAATGGTCACATTAAATTAGGCCATCATTTTTTTGCTGTAATAAAACTATCTATATGAAAGAACGTTCCTGCGATGTTGTCTTAAATAGAATATAGTTCTGATGTAGTTATTTTATTTCTTTTAATTTTATTTTCACTAGAGATCAGGCTATATATATATATGTGTGTGTGTGTGTAATATGAAGGTCGAAATGTCGGGAAATTAAAATAATTATTTCTAACACAGTTGTAGAGTCCATAATTTGTCTAAAATGAATGCTGATCACCGTTTAACACTAAAGGAAAGGAAAAAAAGAACCCAATACCATTATATATCTCCTTAAACTTATTCACTTGGTGTGCTCACCACCTCTGGCAATCTATTCTATTCATTCACCACTCTCCAAATAAATAACCTTAGTCTGCACCCTCTTAGACAACTTCCAAGCATGCCTCCTTGTTTTCCTCCTGCTCCCCATGTATTGGAAAATTTATGCCACTCTTATAGAATCCCTTTAGTAATTTATAAGTTTCTATCATATCTCCTCTCCTCTACTTGTCAGCTAAACTCTGCATTCCACACACCTTCAATTTGTGCTTATATGAAACATTCCACAGACTGTCATGAGCTTAGTCACTCATCTCTGAATCCTCTCCATCACTTCCTGATCCTCAAGAAATGCATGTGACCAAATATATGTGCACAGTAGTCAATATATGGCCGAATCATAGCTTATAAAGAGGGATAATAACCTTCCTATCTTTACCTGTCAATGTGTTCTTCAACATCCAGGTAATCTTCTGAATCTCAAATCTCTATCCACCATCACCCACTGATCCTTAGTCTCGTCAGTTTCCTGTAATCCAGTACCATTGATATGATATGACTTATGTAACGCTTTCATCCCAAAGTGCATTACCTTACATTTTACAACATTAAATTGCCGACCATTGTCCTTTGCCCACATTACCAATTATTTAAGTCATCATGCAAGATGTCTTTATCACCTTTATCAACTATTGCCCTTCCTAGTTTTGCATCATTATCAGAGCTGAATATCTCCCCCCCCCCTCAAATCTTCGGCTCTATCTTCAATATACAAATTAAATAGTAGTGGTCTTAGTACAGAGCCCTGGGGCTCTCTACTAGTCACCCTCATTCTCCTTGATTTCACTCCACCATAGATACTCCTCCCCCTCTGATGTCTGTCCAACCTCCCTCACTTATGCTCTGCACAAGGCTCTGCTAATATGCTATATATTATTTATTTCTCATTTGCAGTATCAGTATAATTCATAATTAGTCTGGCTAAAATTATGAAATTCTTAACATACAGTTGTTTAACTTTGAAAGAACATATATTTAGGTAATCTCGGTTTACTTTAGTGATCAAATGATGGTAAATGTTTTTATTTATATTACTGTTAATAAGCTGTGTGTGTGTACACATATGCAGATTTTAATGCTGACAATGTCATTATCAACATGTATAACTGACCAGCTGGAAAGTATTGATGTTCCTGCCAGTCTACACTATGTATTTTCAAGGTCAAAACATTGAATATGGTAAGTGCCAAGTGGATGACGAGATTAAGCATTAAATCCAGAAGAAGGCAGCACAATATGAATTATCATAATATTGACTTACTCAAGGAGTATAAAGAACAGGCAGTAAGGTCATCATTTGATAAGAATAGCAGAAGTGCAGTTTGAGTAGATATTAGTAAATCGGAATAAGAAAAATCCTAGGAAGTGTTTAAATATGTGGTAGCAGAAGAATGAGTAATTATTGTAAGATGATGTTAACAGATAAAAATGGTACATTGGAAACTGCTGCACAGGACATAGTCAAGATATTCAGTTAGCAGATCATCAAAGTGCTTTATACTCATCAAAGGCATCAATATCACGAGGAGCTCAAGTGTAGAGAGAAAATAGCTTACTAATGAATGAGCAAGAGGTATACAAGGAATTAAGTAAGCATGATGTCAACAGGGCAATAGGTATATCACCCATATCTTAAGGGAATGTTCCAGTGAGTTAGCATTGGCCTGGCATACCTGTTCAACAGCAGTCTTGCAATAACACAAGTCCTAAAGGAGTCAAAGGAAGCTAAAATTGTTCGACTTCACAAAAGTGGTGATAAGACTGAGGCTACAAATTATTGTCCAATCTGTGTATCTGTAGTTCTAGTTAAGGTGTCATTGAGAGCTAAGATACAAACGTTGGCAGATAACAGCAGTATTCTCTGTGATTGTTGGCATGCGTTTGCCAAATGGATGTCATTTGTTGCCAATTTATGTATGTACTATATATAACAAGGCAAAAAATGTATTGGATAAGAGAAATGCATATATAGTAGTATACTTAGATTTTGGGAAGGCTATTTATAACTTGCCACATCATAAGTTGGTAACTATATTCAACAGATTGCTGTAGATATTAGATTTGTGACTGGCTCTCAGATAAGTATCAGCAGGTTGTGTATGGTAGTGCTGTATCTCAAAAAAGGAAAGTCATTTGTGGTGTGGATTGTAGTGGGGGGTGTGGGCTGTAGTTATTTAACTTGTATATGATTGATATTGGGACAGGTTTAACTGAATGTATGAAACTGTCTGCAGACTATGCAAACCTGGAAAGAGTGGTGAGGAGTCAAGCAGATATTGTGGCCTTAGGAGAACTTGAATACGAACAGAAAAATAAGTCGAACTTTCAGTTGAGTTGCTTTAAAATGTTTTGAAATTTAGTAGCCAATAATAGTGTGTAAAGTATACACTTAGAGATAAATTTTGAAGGAGGTAAAGGAGATAAGGGATCTAGGAGCATGGTGGATAAAGACCTGAAGTTTGGTAGCGAAAAATAAGAATGGTCTTGCTTTGTCATGCAGAAATAGAGGTTATGGTAACATTATAAAGCTAGTCTTTGGAATGTGGGGTAAGAAGACAGATCAAGAGAATGCAATTTGCAAAACTTTGTGAATAAGAGGAGGAGAGTGGATGGATATGATTGACACATATAATCCCACACACACACACACCTAACAACAAACCCACTTAAAGCATTAAAGAACAACCTGTGGCATGAATGTATGCAAATTAGAATTTCATTTCTTGGTATGTGATTACCAGTATCCTGCATATTTGAGAAGCTAAGTGGCTTGAAAAGCTTCATGTTTGGTCTCTATAGTCTCTACAGAGTCCAAATTATACAAGCGATACACACAGCAAATCGCAGCCGATTTGCTGTGTGTATCGCTTTGCATAACCGTGTGATCTCACTCATTGCATCAGTCTCATCATTTTTATTTTCCATTAATTCATTCATTTGTTCTGTATGTTTACCTTCATTCTCACTTTCGACGCCACTCTCACAGCTATCTGGTACTACCTTGCAAATATCACTCACATATCACTATTTTCTATATTCTCACTTTCAACAATGATATCACCCTCACGACCTGAAACACTCTTTAAATTCTCACATTCCTTACACTTTCTGCACACATTCACTCCACTATCGTTGTTTAACCAGACTCCAACCGCTCTCCTCAATGCATACATTTCGCAAACGGTACTGAATCAAATCCTTTAAATTAAAATTTTTAGACAGATGGCAATCTGGACACCATCTTTGTATTTCTCTTAATGGGGGCCATGTGCACAAATAATCGTATCTATCAATTTACTAATTAAAATACTCAGAAAACACACAAAAATCACCCAGACACGCTAAGATACGAAAATTAAATAATACTATGTAAGATTCAAGCAAATTTACCAATTATTACTCAAAATAATACTTATCTGTTCAGGATAATAAATTTAGTTTAATCCTTTACCCAAGTGTAGACAAACAAAGTTTGCGCCTGAAGTAGTTCAGGCCTGAGGCAACTCGTAGCAAAGGTGGACCAAGCTCTCATCACTCCTTGTCTCAGGATCTCCCATAATGCAAAGCACATCTCCTTGCAGACATGTATAATGCTATGCATTAAGGGAAGGGTGGTTTCCCTTTGTTTAAGTGCAGGGATACCTCTTCCAAAAACTCATAAAATCCCCTGGATCACCCAATAATGAGCGACCCGCAGGATTCCCCACCACCGAGCAGAGCTGCTCATTTGCTCATCTGGAAGGATACCAGAAACAGCCGTGCCTCAGTTAACTTCACAGGCTACAGCATTGCCATTCATTATCTCACCACTTAGGCCCTAGGTGACAGCAACAGCCGAGTCTCAGTTAAAACTTCACGGGTTACAGCATTGCCATTCATCACCCAAGCTTCCAACCGGTTTCGACCTTTATTGAGGTCTCATCAGTGGGAGTGAGTGAACTACTTCAGGACTGAAGCAACTCATTTATTATTAAATTAATAATAAGGTGGTACACCTTTTGGCAACTCGTATAAGTAAATATGACCTCTCCATTGCTTCTGCCTTAGTATCACCACTTCTGGGTCTGCCTCCCACTGAAGAGACCTCAATAAAGGTTGAAACTGATCTGGGTAGTGGCCCTTTCCTTAATATATTCCTTCCCTTCCCATAGCATTATACATGTCTGCAAGGAGATGTGCTTTGCATTATGCAAGATACTGAAACAAGGAGCGATGAGAGCCTGGTCCACCTTTGCTAGGAGTTGCCTCAGACCTGAACTACTTCAGGCACAAACTTTGTTTGCCTACACTTGGGTAAAGGATTAAACTAAATTTATTGTAGTCTAACCAAGTGGGAAATAAACTTCCAATATATATATATATATATCAGTGGCGTTACGTGCCCATTTTGGTTGGATGTGCTGTTGTGTGGTTTATGCAACCTGTGCTACAAATTTCACGTCAATTTGACCGTATGCATGGGCATGCGTCTACAGAAAATTTTCCAGTGGGGGGGGGGGGGGGCAAAGCTTGGACACAAATAATTAAATAAATACATTTTTATAATTGTTGATTTAATTAAATAATTACATCAATAAACGTCTTTTAGCATTTTTTGATGTAATTATTGGTCGATGTTAACTATAAATACATTATTTTCATTTTACATCGATTTTAATGATCTTTAATCCTTGGGAAAAAAAAGTATTCAGAATTAATACAGTTTTTAGCACAATTTCATATATAAAAAAATTGACTGGCATGTTTTATTAAAAATCAACTAATTAATTAATCCCCAAATCCTAAATTAAATTATTTCAGTTTAAAAGCAAAAAAAATCATAAAAATAACAAGTAAAATAATATTAAATTATATACACTTACCTTTTAGAAATGTATTTTTCTGTTTAAATTTGTTTCACTATAAATTTACAATTCACACTTCACTCAGTGACTCATTAGACAGAGGGCAAACGAACTGGTCTCTGTTCACAACAGTAGTGAAAATGTTTTTCACCAATCAGATAAAGGTGAACCATAAACAGGAACGCGTCTTTATTGCTGCAATAAAACACGTGTTCTATGGCTACCCCTCCGTGGGCCAAAACAGGCCAACCCATAATAAAATTTTAAGACAAACAAAGCATCCCAGGGTCGAGGGTGTAAGATTACATATCTCAATCAATTTTACGATTATAATTTGGGGAATTTTTTACTCGATCCCCGGGGGAAGTGCCCTATTTGCCCCTCCCTCTGCGGACACCCATGACCATATGATTGCATTTTTATCAATGTATGAAAGTTTTGAGAGTGCATAGCACATTAGCGCTCATCTTAATTGGTCCAATGTAATTAATTGCAGGATAATTTTGAATACTTCTGCATAGAGTGGGAGAACAATCTGTTTGTTTCAGGATTTATTAAAAAACAACAATGAAGGTGAATGCTATATTTGGTTGGTATATTTGAAATACTCAAAGATGAAAATATGTGAACCATCATTTATAAGATGTAAGAATAGGAAAGAATGAGTGTGAGTAGAAACACTTTCATTAATGGTAAACGAATTATTAATAATTATCATTTGTGATATGTGTGTCCTATAAGTTGCTGGATAGAGCGAATAGCATAATACTATAAAGTCTAAACATGAATAAGTGAATTTATGATGGCATAATTAAAAAAAAAAAACTTATGAAGAGAGAGAGAGTATTGCAGGAATAAATATGATTTGATGAAGCAGCAAATCATCTCATAAAATTTGTTGCATGTTATGTGTATTTCTCTGGTTTGTGTATATTTTGCTCCATTTTCCAAGAATTTTATTTTGTTTACTGAGACTCATTATTGGAATTATCCACACTTTCAGGAATCCTACATTCATTAAATTTTTATTATTATTATTTTTTTTTTTTTAGTATTAGCGGTTCTTCTGTCTTATCAATCTCACATATGCTGGTATTTTGTTGTAGATCAACTTCTTATAATAAACATAATATTCATTTTTATTCAGGAATAGATTTTTTTTACTGTCTGTTGTTTTCGAAGACTGGAGTGAAAATGTCTCTATACCGTTAAAAAAATTTTGCAACCTCAACAGATGCGATACTGCACAAGCAAAAGAAAAAAGCAATTAGCATTTTTCTCCTAACATCCACTTTCGAATTTTCAGTTCCATAAAACGTGTAACAGCAGTTTGTAATAAAGAAAGCGATCAACGCATGACAAGTGACAACATTCAATTGGATTGGTTAATACAATAACAAATCACAGCCGCTAGGTTCTGGTTGAGCTCAAAATGTTAGCTCACCCAGCCTCGTCTTCTCAGCAGTTTAAAAATACTAAAGCACTAAGAATTTGACCTGCTGCGCCCTCTTTACATCTTTACAAAGGGCTCAAAAGTGTATGCATTTTGAAAGCACACCCGGGCTATTAACGCAAATGACTCAATGTTTACGTGGCAAAAAGTGCTCTTTTCATCAAGCACTAATGCTTTATTAACCTCGTGAAGAGGACAATGAAGCATTAGTATACTGTGTTCAATGTTAGGAATCGCGCGAAGTCTGCAAACAATTGGGGGGATCTTTAACGGGAATAAATGCAAGAATATAATATCGGTGATACTGATATTTCGTGGATGAGCACCGCACACCTCACACACCCAGAATATTCAAATTCAACTCCTGGTATGTGTGTATATATATATATAGGAAATAGGAGAAACTTTTCATAGAAATGGAGGGTGATTGGCAAGTAAAATACATTGCCTGACAATGTGGTGAATACACACACACACTGAATGAGTTTAAAGCCCAGCTTGATGAGCTTTGTGTGTGTGTGTGCATGTGCACCTCCTGTGATAATGGATAATTGACTCCATGGATGTCTGGCATAATATAAATAAATAAATATATGTATATTTATTTATTTATATTATGTATATACTCGGGTCTCTTTTTATGCATATCTTTTTTATGCAGTGCATAACTTCAAAACTTATGTACCGTTGTACATAATGAACAGTGTGTTTCAGCACATTCTGGAATTTTCTGACAGATTTTCACAAAATTTTCACAAAAATCACAGATTTTCTGACAAATGTGTTCTCACAGAATGTGAGAACATTCTGTGAGAACACATTTCTCACACGTTACATTAACGTGAGTAACGTGTAAGCAGCGAGTGTCCATGAAGTTTAATTTTGCATGTGAGTAAGTGTTTCTTTTCATTATTGTAAGTCTAAATTTTGCTAATTTTTATTTTAAAGATTTAATTTGGCCCAATGGAGAAAAAAAAAAAAAAAGCACCAAAGAAAAGCAGTTTCTTTGGAAATGAAAACTGCAATTTTAGATCACTTAGCAAAAGGAGAGGGATCCACAGCAATTGGTAAACATTTTAATTTACGCGAATCTACTATAAGAGCAATTAAAAAGAATGAAATTCCAATAAGAAAATCTGTCATTTCTGGCACAAAACTAATTACCATCATACTCAAGAGATGCTTTATTAGAAAAAATGGAACAAGTGCTCGCAATTTGGATGGAAGAATTAACTGAAAGAAGAATTCCTATAAGTGGTTATTTAATTAAACAAAAAGCTCTTTGGCTTTATGAACAGATGAAGCAATATGAACCATCTACTTCTGCTTCCCAGGCTGATAAAGAATTTTCGGCTAGCAAAGGATGGCATGGCTAACCGGATTTTTAAAAAGGAATGCACTTCATAATGTGAAGATTATAGGCGAGATTGCAGCAGTAGATGAAGAAAAAAGCCAAAAATTTTCAAGAGAAGTTAGCCAGAATTATTGAAGATGGTAGATATTGTCCTAATCAAGTGTTTAATGCTGACGAAACAGGATTGTTTTGGAAGAAAATGCCTAGTCAAACCTACATCGCAAAGTCTGAGAAAAAAGCAAGTGGGTTTAAAGCAATCAAAGATCAAGTAAGTTGTTACTTTGTAGCAGTGCATCAGGGGGGATCGAATGGTGAAACCCCTCCTAGTAAATCGATCTCTAAGACCATGATGGCAAATAACAGCTGCTTTATTTACTGAATGGTTCTATAATTGCTTTGTACCAGAAGTGGAAACATATATGAAGCAAAAATTGCTCGATTTTGAAGTTTTATTAATTGTTTACAATGCTCCAAGTCATCCGCATTTAGAACATCCAAATGTGCGGGTAGTGTTTTTTCCACCCAACACAACAAGCATTATTCAGCCATTAGATCAAGGTGTAATTGCTACTTTCTGTCCCCCTCATTGCAAATATAATTCGAGAAGGTCTTGAACTGTGCAATAAATTGGAAAATCATTTTCTTGTTAATGAAACAAATTCTGAACCAGCCTTTAAATTCCAACGTCAGCTGAAGAACTGTATGTCTGGATATCGCAAGCTTTATAAAAAATTAGTAAAATCATCATCGCAAAGTTTAATCACTGATTACATTGTCAGAAGAAAAAAATCAGCACAGAATGAGGGTGAATCTAATTCTGTTTGTGAAGAACCATTGCCTTTGCCATACAGATCTGATGTGCAGACGATCTCTTCTGGTGATGAAAGTGATTCGCACCAGTTTGCAAACGTTGCCGAATATTGTCTAATAGCAACGATAATTCTGACGAAAAAATGTAAAAAAAAAAATTTTACTTTTCATTAAAATTAAATGAATAAAGCTTTAAAACAAACTTAGGTATTCTTATTTTCCTGAATTTTTATAAATTTCTTTTTTTAATTCATTGCTTCGGTTTTATGCAATTTTAGAAAATTATGGAATGTATCCCTAATTTTTAACATAAGTTAGGTCTTTTTTGTGCAATTTTTTATATGCCGTTAACTGTGAAACATATCTACCACATAAAAAGAGACCTGACTGTGTATATATATATCAGCCAGTTCCAAAAAAAGGAACATTAGAAATCTACCATTAAACTACCACCCAATCGCCATCAACTCAGTATCCTCTTCAAAATAATGGAGAATGTTATCAATAGTCAAGTTCTCCACTAACTGGATGCCCACCAGTTAATCAGTAATAACCAATATGGATCCTGCCTTTGAAAGTACATGGCTGACCTCTTAGTCTATATCACCCACCGCTGGATATGTTAGAAAGATTCAGAGAAACACGCTATCACTTTTGACATATGCAGAGCTTTTGATCATGTCTATTATTGAGGACTACTAAACAAATTGCCATCCTTTAGTCTACCTACTACCCTCTACAATTGTGTAGCCAGCTTTCTTTCTGGTCATTCACTGGATGTCATGGTGGATAGCTTTGAGAAATGAAAGGATGCATATATTACATCCTTTCTTCGAGCTTTAGCACCAATCGAAGAGAGCTTCATGGCTAAGTTCTATCTTTTACATTTCTTGTAGATAGGCTTATACATTGGTAACACATGACTATTAAATTATTTAAGGAATTTACAACATATACTGGAATATTAATTAAAATAAACTTTAATAAATACCTCCTATATTTCTGCAATGTCACATTGCCATCTTCATGGGAACCTACCACTATGACGTGCACTACAGGCACTACAAAAAGCAAATGAAGCAGAAGAGAGAAAACTACTGTTGTTCCTAAAGTCCTAAAGGTGCCCCCTAGTGGGCTATATTGAGTTGTCTTGGCTGTTGGGCTGAAGTTCTCAAGACACAAGCTACCCAAATTTCTGGCAGTCTCATGCACCCAAATTTGTTGAGGTTTGGAAATTTTTTTAGAGCTGAGGCTTATTCCATGAACAACATTTCGTATTTAAATTTGCTGCATTGTAATAATGTGACTTTCTTCCAGCGTATTCTGTGGCGGGTATCCAGAACATGGTCTGCAAGCCCACAGTGGCTGTATTGGTGAAAATGGATGTAGTCTTTGAGTTCTGATATCCTGACATTTGCTGTCTTGCCTGTTTGGCCAAAGTAGGACAATTTACAGCTGCAAGGGACCTGGTATACCCCAGGTAGGTCTTTGGTGGAGTGGATAAGGGATGTCAATTTTTTATATGGTTTTTGTAACAAGAAGTGATAAAAAAAAATATGACTTGACTTCTTGTTACAAACCATATAAAAAATTGGCATCCATTATCTGCTCCACCAAAGACCAACCACTTCCCCTAAACCTATCTGGGGTATATCAGGTCCCTTGCAGCTGTAAACTGTCCTACTTTGGCCAAACAGGCAGGATAGCAAATGTCAGGATTTCGGAACACAAAGACTACATCCAGTTTCACCAGATGTAGTCTTTGTATTCAGCCACTCTGGGCTGGCAGACCATGCTCTGGATACCTGCCACAAAATACGTTGGAAGAAAGCCACGTTAATACACTGCAGCAAATTTAAATATGAAAGATTGTTCATGGAATCAGCCTCAGCTCTAAAAAACTTTACAAACCTCAACAAATTTGGGTGCATGAGACTGCAACAAATTTGGGAAGCTTGCATCTTGAGAACTTCAGCCCAACAGCCACGACAACCCAATATAGCCCACTAAGGGACACCTTTAGGACTCTAGGAACAAAAGTAGTTTTCTCTCTTCTGCTTCATTTGCTTTTTTGTAGTGCCTGCATGCACGTGTCATAGTTGTATGTTCCCATGAAGATGGCAATGTGACATTGCCAAAATATAAGAGGTATTTATTAAAGTTTCTTTTACATTCTTTGTTCTCCACATAAATGACCTACTGTCAATAATCCTATACCCATCTTTGCTTATCATAGCATTCTCTATTCATCCTACTCATTCGACAAACCATGCATCCCATCTTCAAAATCAACTTCAACAAGTGCCTTAAACATTGAGCTCCATACCTTCCTTCAGTGAAGTGAGGACAATCCAGTTCCCTTCAGTGCCCCAAAAATGCAGTCTTGTATTTTCTCTCACATAAGGGATCTCAGTTCACCTGATGCAAATCACACTCTGCCATTCTATTTATCTTCTTTATCCTGCCCAAACATGCTATATCCTTCCATTTCTCTCTCAGGACATTCCTCATTTGTATCAACAATTTTCAGAAAGAACAATTCAGAAAAAGTCAATCAACACCCAGACTTATTCCCTTTATCCATACTATCTGACATTTGTATACAGAAAAACCTGTGCATCGTTAGTATTCGCAGTGCTCTTATTACTCTTCAAAGACTGCACTTGGCTCTGGAATAATATATACACACTCTTTCATTTCTCAAGCCACTATCCCCATATTAGGCAATCCCAGTTATTTCCCAACTTTACACCTGCAGTTCCCTGTCCTAACAAACTCACTTTTCCAGAAAATAACACTTTCCAAATGCCTGCATCCTTCTGTGTTCAAATGTAATCCATCTCTCACATATGGTTAGAAGCCCGATGCAATAATATAGAACAGCACTATGGAGAGCATAAAACTAGGAAAGTGTACAAAATGATTAGAATCATTAATAGGAAATGGCAACCAAAACAGACAACAATTAAAGATGACAAAGGCAAAGTATTGATGAATAAAGATAAAATTGTTTTAAACTATTAAACGAGCAAGCGGGATTTACGGTATATTGTTCACAGTGGTGGATAAGATACTGTAGCGAGTTATATGAAGAAAAACTAGATTTAGATAGCGTTGGGAAACTGACTGAAGAATTGAAGCAGATATCACCACCAGGTAATGATTATGATATGGACATTTTAAGAGGAGAGATAGAAAAAGCAATAGGACGGCTAAAACACAAGAGCCTTGGAAATGATAACATCAGTGAAGAAATGATTAAATATGGTGGTGAAAGTATGGTTACAGAAATGCACCAACTATGTAATATGGTATGGAAAGAAGGGAAAATGCCAGAGGAGTGGGTGAAATCGATATTAGTGACATTATACAAGAAAGGAAATAAGCTAGAATGTAAAAATTGTAGAACAATTGCTTTGACGAGTCACCCTGGTAAGGCGATGATGATGATATTGACAGAAAGATTGAGAACACAATTGGAAGCATACCTTGCAGACGAGCAAGCAGGATTTAGGAAAGATAGAATCATATGGAATTGACAGAAAACTAATAGTTATATTAAAAGATGTTTATAAGAATGCAGTTGCAGCAGTTAGAAACCATTTGGGGAAATGGTTTAAAACAAGCAGACCTACTAGACAGGGGGACCCAATATCACCAAGCATTTTCATCGCACGTTTAGAAGAGCAATGGATGAAATGAAGGAAGATGCAAAAGGAACATAGGAATATCAGTGCAGGGATGAGAATTCACAATATGAGGTTTGCAGATGACATTGTTATTATTGAAGAAGGCGAAAGAGAACTACAAAAAACATCTAAATTGTCAAATGAGGAAGGGAAAAGATTGGGACTTGTTATGATTTTGGAAAAAAACAAAGACAATGGTATTTGGTGAGAAGAACATGAAACAAAAGATACAAGTGGATGGAATTGATATAGAAAATGTAGAACAATTCACATATTTAGGAAGTAAAATGACATATGATTTGGACTGTAAAAAAGAAATAAAAATCAAGATTGCAAAGAGAAGAACAAATCTGAAGCCATGGATAACATCTGGAAAAGGAAAGTGATCAGCCTGCAAACAAAACTAAAAGTACTGGAAACAAGCATCTTTAGCTGTATACTGTATGGATCTGAAATGTGGGTAATAAATAAGGAATAAAAAAAAAGAATTTTGGCATTTGAAAGAACTTGTTACAGGAAGATTCTAAGAATAGGATGGGTACAGAAAGTCACAAATGAGCAGCTCTATTGGAAGCTACAACTAAAGGAGAATTTAATGCAAACGATTATAAAGCTCAAGCTACAATTATTTGGACACATCTGCAGAAAGAGTGAGGACCATAAGATAAAGTCATTCATGTTTGGTATTATGGATGGTGTGAACAGAAGAGGTAGACCATACAGAGAATGGATTGATGACATAAAGAACTGGTGTGGACTGGGTGTACAGAAACTGCAACACTTTGCATTGGACAAAGAAAGGTGGAAGAAGATAGTGAAGGAGGCATCGGACACCAACGGGCAGCAAGCCCATGGTTAGTGATGATGATGATAAAATTCCCAAACAAGACACCCTCCCCTATGCCTAATTGTGGATAGTATAAACAGTACTACCTACAAACTTGCTAAACATTTAGCCAAATTACTAGCCTCCTCAAAAGTAATTCCTTCTCCTTTGTTAAAACTTCTGTTCACCTAAGTACATTAAAATAAACATCTTAAAAAATTCGGACATAGTGATTAGTTTTGATATTCCATTAATTGAAACTCTGGATTTGCTAAAATCAATTTTTTAAAATTATTATTACTTACCTCATCTCCATGGTGTACAGAGACTCATCGTGGAAGACCCAAATCAACCATTATATACACAAAAATCCTATCTTACCTCTCCTTCAATCCATTCAGCATCAGGAACTCACAATCAATTCTGGCAATCCATTCCACTCACTTACCACTCTCCATGCAAAAAATCTGGTCTGCACACCCCCCCCTACTAACCACACTCTTACACAACTTTCATGGATGGCTCCTAGTTCTGTGACTATTTGTCATATATTGAAAAATTTCGCTTGCATCAGTTTTATAAATCCCCTTTAATATTTTAAAAGTCCCCCCCCCCTTCTTTTCTGCCTATCAACTAAACTTTGTAACCCACAAACTTTCAACCTATTGTCATAGGGAGTATTTCAGAGACCTATCACCTTTCAACCACCTCCTGGTCCCCCAAGAAACCCAGGTGACCAACTCTATGTGCAGTAGTCGAGATATGGCCAAATCATAGTTATACAGAGGGGTAATAACTTTATCTTTACTTGTTAGTGTGTTTTTCAACATCCAAGTAATTCATTGAGCTATTTTACCAACTTTTGCAATATGCTCTCTGAACTTTAACTCTTCGTCCACCATTATTCCCCAAGTCCCTAGCTTCATCAATTTCCTGCAAACCAGTATCATCAATATGATACACCATATGCAATCTTTTCAACCTGAAGTGCATAACCTTACATTTTGCAACATTAAATTCATCCCTCGATGAGTCTCTGACTCCCTGGATGTCTCTCTTAATAATAATAATAATAATAATAATAATAATAATAAATTGACAATCATTAACCTTCACCCAGAATGCCAATTTATTTAAGTCATCATGCAGAATATCTACATCACCTTTATCAACTATTGCTTTATCACCAGCTTTGCATCAATAGTAAACAACTGAATATCCCTCTTAAATCTTACCCTATGTCATTGGTATACAAATTAATGAGTAGTGGTCCTAGTACTGAATCCTGTGGTACTTCACTAGTCACCATCATTCTACTAGACTACACCTCAACATATACTACTCTGATTTCTGTCCATCAGCCATCTTCCTATCCATTCCCATCCTCTCTAGTTTTATAATCGGGAAATTTAACGATGTAAGTGAGAGTATTAGAGCGCAAAAACAGAGGGTGAAAGAATTGATAGATGTGGCGGGTACGAATGAATTGAAAGGAGATAAATTTTTTATGAGAGAGGACTTGAAAGTATGTTAAAGGTAGTGAAAGAAAGAGTGACAGTGTTAGGATGGTGAGTCTGTTGCCGCGGTATGACAGAGAGGAGTTTAAAAGGAGGGCCATAATCGCAAATGACTTTATGCGCAGGTTATGCAGATGGTGTGGTGTGAAATATGTGGACGTGTGGAATGAGTTTGATTAGCGGAAGGATTTATACAAGATGGATGGCCTGCATTTGAATGGATTTGGTGTGTGGAGACTGGAAAAAGTGTTGCTGAATGAAGTGAAAATGGATGTGCAGAACCAGGGAAACTTGAACTACCAAGGAGGAGGGAAGTGGATATGCAGACATCAGTGAGACAGCTGTGTGTAAGAATATATATAATGTACCTGAGCCAGTACTAAGGACAAGTAATCAGAATGGGATAGTTAGAATTACACATCAAGATAGGGGTGGGACAAAGGGACCTCTGCATTTCATGTATACTAATGCCAGGAGTATTAGGAACAAGAAGAAAGAATTTTTGCCTTGGTTGGCTCTTCCTGGCCACAGGTTATTGGCATTAGTGAAACATGGCTGATGGAAGATAATATAGTTAGTGGGATAGAATGTGTAGGTTACAGTGTGTTTAGGAGGGACAGAGAGAATAAAATGGGGGGAGGAGTGTTCTTTATGATAGCTGATGAACTGCAGCCAAGGAGAATAGAAGTTGTATAGCAGGATAGTGAAAAGAGCTCATTTGAGGCTATTTGGTGTGAGATTGAGACTGGCAGAACAAAATATACAGTTGGGTGCTGCTATAGACCAGGTGATGGAATAGATGGTTGCCTGCATAAACAAATTGATGAAATAACTGGTAATTAGTTTACAGAATTAACAACGCATATAAAGTATATTAATTAAAGGTAACTTTAATGAATAACTTCTATATTTCGGCAATGTCACGTTGCCATCTTCGGGAACATAAAGATATGGTATGTGCATGCAGGCACTAACAAAAGCAAATGAGGAAGAAAGCAAGAAACTAATATTGTTCCTAAAGTCCTAATGGTGCCCTCTGGTGGGCTAATTTGGTTGTCTTGGCAGTTGGGCTGAAGTTCTCAAAATGTAAGTCTCCCAAATTTGGGGTAGTTTCATGCACCCAAATTTGTTGATGTTAGGAACGTTTTTTAGAGCTGCTGAAGATTCCTTGAATAATCTTTCGTATTTAAACTTGCTGCAGTGTATTATTTTTGTTTTCTTCGAACGAATTCTATAGTGGGTATCTAAGGCTGGGTATGTCTGCCAGCCCAGAGCGGCTGTACTGGTGAAACCGGATGTAGTCTTTGTGTTCTGAAATCCTGATATTGGCTGTTCTGCCTGTTTGGCCAAAGTAGGACAGTTTGCAGCTGCAAGGGACCTGGTATACACCAGGTAGGTCTAGGGGAAGTGGTTGGTCTTTGGTAGAGCGGATAAGGGATGCCAACTTTTTATATGGTCTGTAACAAGAAGTAAGGTCATATTTTTTGAGGATATTGGTTATTTTCTCAGAGGTGCCCTGGATGTAGGGGATGGTGATAGATTTGGTGTAATCTTTATTGGGGAGGGGGGTTGTGGTTTACTGGTTTTAGTATTTTTTGGATTTTTTTGGTGTTATAGCCATTGGCTAAGAAAGTGTTGAGGATGTGGTTTAGTTCAGTAGTTAGGGCCTTGTCATCTGAGCAGATTAATTTTGCCCTGTTATATAGTGTTTTTATAACCCCATATTGTTGTGAGGGAGGGTGGAAAAAACGTTTCTAAAAAACGTTCCTAACCTCAACAAATTTGGGTGCATGAAACTACCCCAAATTTGGGAGACTTCCATTATGAGAACTTCAGCCCAACTGCCAAGACAACCAAATTAGCCCACCAGAGGGCACCATTAGGACTATAGGAACAATATTAGTTTCTTGCTTTCTTCCTCATTTGCTTTTGTTAGTGCCTGCGTGCACATACCATATCTTTATGTTCCTGAAGATGGCAACGTGACGTTGCCGAAATATAGAAGTTATTCATTAAAGTTACCTTTAATTAATATACTTTATATGCATTGTTAATTCCGTAAACTAATTAGCAGTTATGTATGACCAACGTATAAGTCTTGCTACTAAAATTGATGAAATGAGTGGAAGGAGGGTAATTATTATGGGGGATTTCAACTATAGTAACATTGATTGGAAGGAGGAGAGGACACATGTGAGGAAGGAAATAGATTTTATTCAATTATTAAGGAATAACTATCTGAGGCAGCATGTAATTGAAATACTAGGAGTTTGAGAGTGCTTGACCTGGTAATAACATCTGAGAATTTGACTGTAATGAATATTACCATGTTGCCACCTATTGGTGAGAGTGATCATAAGGTCTTGACCTGGGAGGTGGCTAAAGGTGTGGAATTTTCGATTAAGAGAGGGTATATGTGGAATTACCGTGCTGGCAAGTATGACAAGCTTAGAAGATTGCTTGGTTCAGTGCCATGGCATGTAAAACTGCAAGGGCTGGATGTCGATAGAGCATTATGAGAGAAGGTAGTGACCTTCTCTCATAATGTAGAACAGTAAATACAGCTCCTAGAAGCTAAGTTGACATGATGGGTAAATACCAAGAATAGTGATCAGAGCTTGCCCCACCCTTACTATGAGTTGCCTCAGTTTGCACTACCAAATGGGTCAGGTGCACTATCCAGGTATTTGCTTACGCTTGGAATCGCCGAACTTTATATAGTTTCTATATTCGGCATGAAACTCTTTGAGTTTCTTATTCGGCTAAGAAACAATATGGGATTTAATATCCCTTAACTTAAATAAGTTCATGTCGCCGAATTGAAGCCTTTGGCTCTTCATATAATTAGTCATATAAAATATTATTTTATTAGTATAATTTTCACCCAAGTATCAAAAGCATCTTCAGTACATGTAAAAAGCTAATCGAACAATAACTGACAATTCCAAAAAAGTGCCACTGAAGTAGCTAATGTAAGATAACTAAAAAAGGTTATTAAATTTTCAGACTTATTTAAAAATAAAAGAATATATATATATATATATATACAGGGCCAGTGGAAGCGGGCATTCAGAGCCAGCGGTGCATGCTGGCGCCGCTACAAAGGGGGCACCGCTGCCAGGGTATGGTTCATAAGTTCATTTTTAAGAAACAAAATTTTTATCATAAAAACAAAAAATTCTTAGAATGATCAATATTAAAATAAATAAGGCTGGATACACTGAATAAAAATTTTAAAAAAAATTTATACAAATTGTATGTTTACAATTTTGCAGCGAGAGCAGGCTAAATGCTTGCCTGCAGAATGTTGTGTCTACTGCAGTCTATTTAAAGTGAAACGGTGAAACAGTTTTTATGCACAGAAATGAATTTTCGTACAAAACATTTGTTGCTAGGTAACTGGTCATATCACATGACTGGTTACCTAGCAACAAGAGCCTACTGACAGTAGTGCAGTGCAGACTATTATTTTGTCTCTGTGTTGTGTTGTGTAATAATTTCTTGTGGGTATAAAATAGAAATGGAATCAAAAATTAAAAAAAAGTTATCCGGTGCACAAAATCATAAGCATCATGCTGCGAAAGAACCAGATATTAAGAAACAAACTGTGGCTCTTAATAAATTTGTTAAAATATTAAAATATTCTGATGCAGATTGTAACCAACTCGATACATCAGAAATCAGAGTTGACGAACCATGCACGTCATCCAGTTTGCATGAAAGTACTATTGAACAAGACGCATGATTTAAGTGAAAAACAGGAAAAGATTTAGTTGTAGTTGACCACAACACTAACACATTGTTAGTCTCTGTAAATTTAGAAGATCCAGGTGAATGGGGAAATATCGATGAAAAATTACGAGTTGTTTTAATTGAAATGGAGCCTGTTCAAAAGAAAAATATAATATATCCCAGAGATACATATGGTCGTAAATTTGGTGACACGTATTATAATAGAAAAATGGAAAATGGGGAGCTCGTGCCAAGAACATGGCTCATTTATTCCGGAACTTTAAATTCTGTTTTTTGCTTTTGTTGCAAACTTTTCACACCTACTGAATCAAGTAGTCTTGTAGAAGGTTATAGCGATTGGAGAAATGTAAGTACAACTTTGCAGAGACATGAGTAGTTTAACTCACGTGAAATATTTCTTAAAATGGAAGGAACCCGATAAAAATTTAAAAAACAAAACTGCGCTTGATTGCCAGACTCAAAGCATGTATAAAATGGAAAAGGAACACTGGACGAGTGTTTTAGAATGCTTGATTGAAATTATAAAATTCCTTGGTAGCCAAAATGTAGCTTTTCGCGGATCATCTAATAAATTATATGAAAGGAATAATGGCAATTTTTTAAAATTAGTCAAACTGTTTGTGAAGTTTGATCGCGTTATGGAAAATCATGTCGAAAGGGCCCTACAACAAAACAATAGAGTACACTATTTGAGTAAAGACAGTCAAAATGAAATATTAGAAACTTTAAGTAACGCAATCAGAGATACAATTTTATTATCAATTCGAAAATCTAAATATTATTCCATAATTTTAGACTGCACACCTGATGCAAGTAAAACAGAACAAATGACCATTATTATTTGCTTTGTTTCCTGTGACAATGGAATTGTCAAGATCAGGGAAAACCTTTTAGGTTTTGCAGATATATCAGATTCCACAAGACATGGTTTATATGCAACAATAATGAAACATTCCCATTGAAGACATGCGAGGTCAAGGGTATGACAATGGGGCAAATATGAATGGGAAAAAATATGGGCTCCAAAGTTGGGGTTTGAACAAAAATCCTCAAGCTTTTTACATGCCATGTGCTGCTCATACTCTAAATTTAATCATTAAAGATGCAGCCAAAGGGAATGCAGATACAATTAGTTTCTTTGTAATTATTCAAGAAATATACAATTCCTTTTCATTCTCTCACAAACGTTGGGCAATCCTTTTAAAGTTCGTAAAAAATTTGACATTGAAACAGCCATCAGAAACGTTATGGGAAAGTAAAATTAATGCAATCTGCCCTCTACGATATCAGTTAGGAGAAATTTACGATGCACTTTTTGAAATTTTAAATAATGAAAATTTTAATAAAGAAACTCAGCATGAAGCACAAACATTATGTGCTAAAATAAAGGGCTACAAATTTATTTGCTCTCTTATAACTTGCCATGATTTACTTAACAGAATAAACCCTGTGAGTAAAATGTTTCAAGACAAAAATATGAACATTACACTTGCTTTAGAATCTATCGAAAACTTAAAAATATTCTTACAAGAGTATTGATCAGATACAAATTTTAAAGAAGTTTTAAAAACGGCAAAAGAACTGAGTGAAGAGGTAGAAGGAGAACAAGAATTTAAAACTGGTACGGAAGTTCGATGACGAAAGTAGACACGACAATTTGACTATGAGCATCGTGATGAAATGCCAAAATCGCCAGAAGATAAATTTAGAGTGAATGTGCTTTATACACTTCTATACGTTGAAATGTGTTTGTTAATAGAGCGTTTTGAACAACTAAAAACATATAATTTCAATTTCTTGTATAGATTACTACAAATTAATAACGAAGATTTACGAAAAAAATTGCGATGATTTAGAGATTCTCTTGAAGAAACGGCGACAGTAAAGACGTAAATGCAATAGAACAATATGACGAGTTATGTATGGATATTTTTTGGAAGGATAATTTAAATATTCAAAACCCTTTCGATATTCTTAATTTTATTGTGTCCAATAATTTATCTTTCCCTAACTTTTCAATTGCTTTAAGAATACTATTAACCTTACCTGTTACTGTAGCGAGCGGTGACCGTTCCTTTTCCAAGTTGAAATTGATTAAAATCTACTTAAGAACAAGTATGTCACAAAAAAGGCTTGTTAGTTTGGCATTAATAGCTATTGAAAATGATGTATGTACAAAATTAGACATTAAGACCATTATTTCTAATTCTGTGAATATGAAATCAAAGAACCCTAAAATTTTAATTAAAAAAATTTCAAGTATATTTATGTAATTTAATTTATTTTGTGTTATTCTGTAAATATATTTATTGAATACTTATATTAAATGTTCTAATTATTTCTGAATTCTTTTCTTATTTTCTCATCTATCTTGAGTTTCTTTTATTTTCCTAATAGATAGTTCCACTTATAAAAATTATTAAGAAATTTTTACAAGTTACTAAGAATTTAGTAACTTGTAAAATGCAAGAATTTTTTAAACTTTAGTTCAGATAAATTTTAACTTTAATTAAAATTCATTTTAATTTCGTTAGCGATTCGGGTCAGTGAGAAGGCTATAATCTCTGTCAATGATTAAAGTGAAGTGGCTTTATCAAAATTTGCTTTAACTTTTGAGAATTTTTTGAATATTTGGGTTTTTAACGATTATCCTGCCTAGTCAACACCCCTGGTTCGTTACATTTAGTGAACCAACGTGTGGCTGTTCTGTCAAAATTTATTTAAGAAATTTCAAATAATTTAGTTTTTTATTGTCGTAAAAGAACCACACACGCCCGGATCGTTACAGGGGCGCTTAGATAGAAATTGCATGTGGGCAACAAAGACCCTAGTGCCAGCATCGTGTGTATATATATATATATATATATATATATATATATATAGTTAAATAAAAAAGTTAGGAAAGATTAGCTAATTTAAAAAATGCTATCTTATTAAATTATTAAATAGTTAAATAAAAAAGTTAGGAAAGATTAGCTAATTTAAAAAATGCTATCTCCCACAAAGGCGATAGATGTAGACATTTGGATCTGTTTAAGATAGCAGAGTGAAGTAAAGTTTCATGTCTCTTTATAAAGTTGTTCCATGAGGAACTGACTTTTGTCAAGGATTCTTGTCTTGTTCCAGTGAACTCTATGTGTAGTGTTGATAGCATACTCTGCAAGTCCAGACTATTGAGGTTCAAAGTATTGAATGTAAGTAAGACTTGCATTCTTCCAGCTGAATAAAAGCAGATCATCCTTTTTGTCCGAAATGAGATAACCCACAACAGCAAGGAATCTGGTAGACTCTTGGATAATTGAGATGTGGAAGAAGAAGTTCTTTGGAGAAGTGAGAAAGGTGGAGATTTTTCTGATGGGATGAAAGGCAACAAAAATATTTAGGGTTTTAAAACGTTCGCTATGCTTTTACCCATGCCTTGCACATAAGGGATAGGAATATGGGTTGTTTCTTCTGTATTTGAAGAGGCAGAGCTACCAAAACTGCTTAAAGCTCTTTTGACGAAATAATTCTTATAACATTAAATAAAAAAGTGGAAATAATATGTTGTAATTTTTTCTTGAATAGTTCATCTGAAGAATATAAAGAGTGGGCCTGATGAACCAGCATTTTAATAGTTCCAGCCTTTTGACTGGGATGGTGATGAGATTCAGTATGGATATAATGGCCTGTATAAGTCTTCTTCCTAAAAACTGAAATGCAGGTTACCATCTGGTTGACGAAGAATTACAAGCTCTAAAAAGGCTAACTGCTTATTTACTTCTTCTTCTAAATTGAATTGGATCCTTGGATGAAGTGCATTTAATTTAGAGAGCAATTGATGTAATTCATAAGAAGAGCCATTCTAGATAGCAAAAATGTCATCTACATATCTGAATCAGTGAGTAGTTCTAGGTGAAATTCTGTAGAAAATATGTTGTTCAAAGCACTCCATTAAGGAAGTTGATGATAGCAGGAGAAATAGGATTGAATATGATTATTTAAATAAGCCTACTCACAGTATTTCCTTATTGAAACAAAAGATGATATCAGGACTGTACAAATTAGTTGTAAGGGTATGCTGAAAAGTTGTGATAATCTCCATGAAGGAATTGAGGTAGAACCATGTAACTTACAAATTATTCTACATATTACCCACAAAGTGTTATACACTTGTTAAAACACTGCTGCAGAATTTGCAGTCCTCTGAGAAAAAAGTCTTTCCCTTGTTGAACAGACCAGTATTCAGCTGCAGATATGACTTCATGATCTGTGATGAATTTTGTTCCTTTCAAGTGTCTCTTTAAATTTTGGATTAGGAAATAGTCAGATATGGCCAGTCAGCATAGAGTGGGTGAGGCAGACATTGAAAGCTCAAGTTGTGTATTGGCTGTTGGGTATCATGAGCAGTGTGAGCAGGTGCACTGTCCTGCAAAAGCAACGCGTCCCTACTCAGTTTCCTGTGGTGTTTTTACTTTAGTACTTCCTTCAGAGCCATTGAATAAACTGCTGCTGTAGCAGTTTCACCTTTTTTGAGGTACATGGTAAGGATTACCCCATCTATATTCCAGAAGACAATGGCAAGAACCCTTCCCTGCTAACTTTTGGGTTCGGAACTTCTTTGGCTGTGGAGAGCCTTTGTGTCTCCGCTCCATTAACTGTTCATACGTGGTGAAGCCATGTTTCATCAACAGTCACAATACGAGCCAAAAAAATTGCACCTGATTTCTCAAAATGAAAATCCCTTGAGATGCAGCATATGTTCTCTCTTTTGGTCAGCATTCAAACATTTGGGAATCCGCTTTGCTGAGAGCTTGTGACTGTCCAGATGGTGGTGGATAATGACCCCATCTCATTCCCTGGATATCCCCAGAGTCTGCGATGTTTTTGGCTGATAGTAACTGTCTATCATCAATGATCATGGCATGCACTGTATCGATGTGTTCAGGTGTGATTGCTATGGAAGGTCTTCCTGACCTGGGGGCATCTGTTGTCTCGGGATGTCCAGTTTTACACTTGCCTATCCATCTGCCAGATGTTAAATATGCTGAGACACAGTCCCCCTAAGTCTCACACAAAGTTTGGTGAATTTCAATTTCAGACTTTTCTTACAGCATGAAAAATTGATGATGGCTGGCATGTCTGCATTCTTTGAATTTCTTCAAAACGTTTGACATGTCTTCTTATATATTCTAAAAGAAAAAGAACAAAATTATTACAATTTAATAAAGCATAGGGATTAAAGAGTTTTAAGATATATTTTTTCTTGTTGTTATATCAGTGGCTTTAATATCATTTTTGTTCTAGATGTTTATCAGAACTTTTCAGCCCCACTCCCTCGTAGGCTGAGGGAATGTGGACTGCAGAGAGTGGTAGATAGAAGGAGAGCTATTATGATTGAGAGGTAGTTACAGGGTTGGCACTGGGGAATTCTTTTGTTTGGTGGAACAGGGGGAAGGAGTGAGGACAAGGGGCCATCCCTGGAAGTTAGGAACAAAGGGTTAGGAGTTGTTTCTTTGTGTAGGGTGGGATGAACCGTGGAAGGCATGGCCTGATAGAGTGTTAAGAGCACAAATGGTCAATGGGTTCAAGGAGTGGTGTGATAGACTTTGTTTTTTCTACGGTGGGCCTCCCACGATCAGTCTTGTGACTCAGTGGAAGCCTGAATCATAATAATAATAATAAACCAATTCTGAACTGTAGCCCTCAACAATCTCTCTAAAACTTTATCCACTACTCTAAATACACAAATTAGCATATAGGTGATAAGAATTAAGCCTCAGTCTTTATCACCCTCTTTGTGAAGTGGAACAAATGTACCTTTTTTGCACTCCTTTGGACTTATCCCATTACAAGGCTCTTTTTAAATATCAAGAAGATCATAAAACAGACAATTATATGTCATTGAATCCTTGTTGCCTTATTAACGTTGAATTTATTTAAGTACTCAAATAACTTTGCTAACTGACCACTAGTCCTTTCCCGTCATTTCAAAATCACTATCAAGCTTTACATGAAGATAATAATAACTTTTAGTTAAAATCATTATATTGTGGTACTTATTTTTTCAGTTATTTTTGTAACAGAATGCGAATATAACTTTACTTCAAAAACTTAACTTTATTTTGTTATATGTACTTAGCTTACATTAAAAGCTTCAAGTGACCTACATAATCGAGTTCTTGAAAAGATGATCTACTATCCAATGCTTTTCTTCAGTTCAACACAGATTGGCACTCTCCTTAATATTTTCACAAGAGATCTTGAAGAAGGTAATTTGTTGGCAAATAGCAAAATTAAATATTATGCTTTTTTTCAAAGTATATTATTTTATGCAAGTGCAGAAACTATATAGAAAAAGGTGACAAAAAAGAAAACATTTTAAAGTAAAAACATATTTCTTCATATAAACCTTAAAATTTTGATAATTGATGTTATATCTAAAAACATTCAGGATATCATAAATTAAAGATGTCAAAAGATTATATTCTTTGTTTAATCCTTTATCCAATTGTAAGCAAACAAAGTGTGCATGTGGAGTATCATCATGACTAGGCTACTTGTATGTCGATAACCTATATAGAGGCTTCACATCAAATACCTTAGTATCCACTGCATAATTCTATGCATTATGGGAAGAGCCACTACACAGACCAGTTTTGACTTTTATTGAGGTATAAAATGCAGGGCCACCTCTGAAAAAACACTGACTGATCTACAAAATTACTTGGAATCTCACTGAGTAACCCTAAAAGATCATTACTAAACTCATCATTCCTGACCTGAATCACATCAGGACAGAAAACTCAGCAGTGGCTCTACTCAGCAACAGACAAAAACCAGCCACCAAACAGTACCTCTCTACTCCCCTGGAAGCAAGCTACTATTAGTGGGAGCCAAACCCATAAGATATACAAGATTAAGTGATGCAGAAATCATATATTTCCAATATATGAATTATTTGTCCATTTTTGATAAGGTTTCACTGTCCTGACAGCTGTTTCGAACTGGTTGGTTCTCTTCAGAGACTAGGCAGAAACCTTAAGAGAGCAAAAACTCTCTTTCAGTACTAAGGAACTTGAAGTGTCGGAGGTGTATTTTTTGTAAGTGAACTGTACTAAGGAACTTGAAGTGTCGGAGAGGTGTATTTTTTGTAAACGAACTCACAATCAGTGCGTAAAGTATTTACTAAAATAAAGAACCAAAAAGCTTCATTTTGGCAATGTAAAATTATATAAGTCAAGTGAAAGTGGATATTAAATTCAGCATTGTTTCAAAGCTGAATGTAGAAACTATGAAAGTTTCATAAAGAAATTGACCAGAGAGCTTACGGGAATGCTTGGGCAAGCGCTCATGTCTTCGATATGGTCTGCACCAGGACAACTTGTAAATGCCGACGAGTGTATTCCTGTAAGCTCTGGTCAATTTCTTTACGAACCTTTCATAGTTTCTACATTTGGGTTTGAATAATGCTGTATTTAGTATTCACTTGATTTATATAACTGAGATTTTTAACTGGTGATATACAACTGTTTGCTGATAATGCAAAACTGGGGAGAGCATTGAGGAATCAAGTCGATGTCTTATGGGGGGGGGGGACTTGTATAGATTGCATGAGTTGGCAACAGTATAGAACTGCCATGTCTTCATTGCAAAGTATAAGCTTTTGAAATTTGTTAGGAAGCAATGGGATGCAAAGTATTTACTTGGTGTGAAAATTTTGGATTAAGTTGAGGACAAGATACTTTGGAGTGGTGGCAGACAAGGATCTGCAGTTCAAAGGTCACATTGCAGAAGTTGTGAAGTCATCCCATAAGATTATGGAGGAGAACCTTAATGTGCAGAAATAAAAATGTTCTGGTTCCATTGTGTTGATGCCTTGATCAAGCCTCATTTGCATCATTGGGCACAGATTTTGTACCCTGGTTATTAAGTTGATGAGAATATATTGGAAAGGATCCAAAGAAGACTGATTAAGGTGGTAACTCGTCTTTGGGAAGTGGGTTATGAAGACAGATTGAGGGAATGAGGTTTACAAAGCCTTGTGAATAGGAGCAAAGACCTGTAAAAGTTGTTACCTGGTTAATGTGGAAGAAATTTTTCATAGAATGGGTGAGGGGGGGGGATTAGAACAAAGAAACATTTCTGGAAGCTGTATAAGGCAGGTGTGAGCAATGGCCTAAGGAGCATAGAGAGTGGTTCTTGAGTGGAATGCAATGCCTGACATTGTTTTGTATATGGATATATTGAATCATTAAAGCACGGTTTAATGTGCTTTATGCATGACAGTGTCTACCTCGCATGATTAGGGTTTTGACGTCATGGAGTTCTGGGTGTTAATAATAATAATATTTCATGCACCATCATTCACTCCTTCTTCATACTCTGCAATGTTTTCACTATTTTTCCTTACATCGTTAATATTACTTTCTTCATTCCCTTGCTTTCACATGGTTTGTATTATTTCTTGCATTTCCACAAGAAATATTTCCAACACACTCACTCTATATCTCTCTCTTCCTTGCTTGATTTTATACCATAAACCATTCCCACCATACAGAATCCCTCATGCTAAACTCAGCAAACAAGGAAGCCTTGGCTGCCATTTTCCTAATGCTCATCCATGCCATGCAAAATGCTTTCTGAAAGATATTGCATATTAAAATTCACGAACAAACACAAACTTAACTTTACAGTCTAAAGTAAGTAAAATACTACAAAAAAAAATTAATAAAATTATGAATATTCACTACAATAAAAGTGGTTGCACATGCCTTACAAACCTATCTGTAAGTCATGTGCAACCACTGCTACTACCATGTGCTGCACTAGTGTCACCCGAAACCTAGTTACTGTGAAAAATTAGCTTTCATCACTGGAGTTTCTTTTTTTTTGTCTCTAAAAAAAAATTTGGGCTTTTTAGATGCTGATCTCAAAACTTGTAATTTTCAACTCACTGGTACCAATTGAACAGCCACTTACTTCTAACTAAGTATGTGATATCCATATTTCTATTATTTTTTTATGAGAGGACAGTGTTTTAAAAATGTCAGTCCTTTTACTTTGGCTATTAACAGATAAAGCTCTTAGACTTTATATACATCAGTTCTATAAATATTAACCCAGCTCCCATACTTCAATATGGAGGAAGAGAAATATTTCAGTTGATTAAACTCGGAAAAAAAAAAAAAGCATTTCATAAAAACAAATATAAGATGAATGCAGAGGAAATGTTATAATAGCAATTTTTATAAAAAGGAGATCCAAATAATTAAGAGATAACCCAAAAAATAGATAGATTAATCTATTTTCCACTATCTTGAAAATCTGGACAAAACTTGTTCAAGAAATTTATAATTTCTTGAACAACTTTTAGATCTTGAAGTTCCTGCATGGACAATATTCGCAGTAAATCAGGAAATAGAAAAATCAGCAGAATATGATACATTAGTTTTATGTATTGTGTAGATTTACATAAATCTTTTGACAAAATTAAATGATATTTTAAATATTAATATTATTATTAAAATCTGACCTCCGTGGAGTCAGACTCATTGTGTGAGGTACACAATATTACATGCACACACAAAGCTCATTCAACCGTGCCTTAAACTAATTCATTGTGTCTACATTCACAGCACACTCAGACAATGTATTCCACTCACCAACCACTCTCCATGCAAAGAACCTTCTCCTCACTTTTCTCCCCACTCCATATAATTAGAAAAGAAAAAGAAAAACTTTTATAATGAAGCTTTTCAAAGTATTTATAGAGATAATAAATATGTATTAAGTTAAATTGCAATAATGAACCAAAAGAAGTGAAATTATGAAAGGAATTACAGAATAGTTCAATATTTTAATGGATGAAATAATAACAGAACTACAAGATAATTTAAATGGAATAAAATTGATAATAATGTAGTACTAACTATTATAAATGGAATTAACTCACGCAAATTATTCTTTATTCATAGAATTTTCACCTGAGTATCACAGGCACAAGGCTAATTAAACAATAACTGTTATATTCACAAAGCACCACCTAAGTAGCTAAGGTTAAATTTATTTAATTATTATTATTTTTTAAAAATTTTTATTTTTTTAATTATTTCCCTGCTTATGTGAGTTATTATATTTTGGACAAACAGGAAGATCTGCTCAGGTCCGGTTAGAAGAACACCAGTCATATATCCAGTACCTTGTACCCGAACAGTCTGGAATTGCAGAACATGCCATCAACACCACACACAGAGTTAAGTGGAACAAGATAAAAGTCATTCACAAAGTCGGTTCCTAATGGAACGGCTATACAAAGAAACATGTGAAACATTACTTCACTCCCCTAACCTAAACAGATCCGATGGTCTACATCTTTCCCCCTTGTGGGAGATAGTACTTTATAAAGCAGCAAATCTTTCCTAACATATAATTATATACACATATATATATTTAATTATAAAAAAAAATAAAATAAAATAATTTTTTAAAAATTATTATAATTGAATAATTAAATAATTAAAATAATTAAAAATAAATTAAAAAAAAATAATAATTAAATAAATTTAGGAAATTTAATCTTATCTACTTAGGTGGCGCTTTATGAATATAACAGTTATTGTTTAATTAGCCTTGTACCTGTACTGATGATGCCTGTGATACTCAGGTGAAAATTCTACGAATAAAGAATAATTTACGAGTTAATTCCATTATTATAATAGTTAGTAATATGTCTACTCATGGTATTTCCTTATTGAAACTAATAATAATATAGCAAATATGATTTCTTCTGTATAGATATGTAGTAATGGTAGCAGATGCAGAAGATAAATTACAAAGAGAGGTTATTTCATTTACAGTAAATTTACAAAAATTCTAAAATAGAAATATCCGAAACCCTTGTGATTAATAGGCAATCAATTTGATATAAGATAGAAATAAACAGAAAAATATCATTGAACAAATTATGAATTTTAAATCATTAGAAATGCAGATTAACTCATTAGACATAATTGAAGATGACATAAAAGGGAAACAAAAGGGACACTTAAGCCAAACAAAATTTATGTGTATTTAAACAGAACAATATTTTGAAAAATAAAAACTCAAATATTGTTAAACAAGAAAAGTATATTCTTAATAATGCTTAATAGTATAAACAACACCCATACCATTAAGCATTGTTATGAATAATGAATGAAACCTAAGCCTTTCTTTCACAAGAAAAGTATAATAAGACCATAATAAATTTAGTTTAATCCTTTATCCAAGTGTGAGCAAACAAAGTTTGTGCCTGAAAGTATCTTCACGACTGGGGTAAGGTAGTATAACACCAGGCAACTTGTTGCAAAGGTGGAGCAAGATAACATCACTCCTATCTCAGTATCTCCCATAATGCAAAACATGGGAAGGGCCACTACCCAAGTGGGTAGTGGCCCTTCCCTTAATGCATAACATTATACATATCCGCAAGGAGATGTGTTTTGCATTATGGGAGATACTGAGATAGGAGTAATGTTAGCTTGCTCCACCTTTGCAACGAGTTGCCTGGTGTTGTACTACCTTACCCCAGTCCTGAAGATACTTTCAGCACAAACTTTGTTTGCTCACACTTGGATAAAGGATTAAACTAAATTTATTATAGTCTAACCAAGTGAAAAATAAACTTTCAACATCTTTCAATATAATAAGACCAGTTTTAACTTCTGTATCTACTGTAAGTTCAGAAATAAAAACACTTGAAAATTGTGGGAAATACCAAATTTAATAAGATAAAAAATAAAAAGATATATAAAAAGTGTACTTTCAACCAGTAAATGAATGGATGCAAACAGAAAAAGAATGGTAAAAATATGTTAACAGAATGAAAAAAATGATAGACTAATTAGAAGAACAAAAAAAAATTAAAACCAAGTGCTAAAAGACTACTTAGAAGACCAAAACAATGGAAATATGAATTACAATGAACATTATCTCAACAGGTTTAAGAAAAATAAGAATTAACAAGAATTAGGATGAGTAATATCCTAAATTCCCCTAAATCTCTTAAAACCCGAGTGGTTACTTGATGTTCCTTTAAAATTCAAATACAAGGTCACAGAACATATTTTTCTTCCAAGTTCATTTCCTCAGCTGATACCCTAATAGAACAGCCTTTGGCTTTCCCTCTTGTGTACTGACTTCAGATCAAGCATTAATACATGCTTCTTGTTTCTCCTCAACTTTCTGCTTATTCATATTGCAATCATACTATAAACTAAATAACCTCTTGTATATTATTATTAGACACCTCCAGGGAGTCCAAAGACTTATCGAGGGAGGGCACCTGTTCTACAACTCTGTCTCAGCCACTCAATTCACCAACTGACTGCAACTACACCAATGCCATCTACTGCCGACCACCACCACTAGTATTTCCAAAGACAATCACAATATCCATGTCCACAGCAGGATTCGAACTCGCAACCTTTTGACTGGAGAGCAGATACGCTAACCACTTGGCCAGCCAGGCTTGCCAAAACGTTCCTCCAGAAGGTGACTAGACTTGAACCTAAGTCTAACTTCGAGCGACCAAGCAAGCACCACTTCCACTGAGCTACACAGGCCTATGATTGATGTTGATTACAAAGATATGTATATGTATATTTGCATTTGTAATGTTAAAGAGAAAAATCAGAAATACTATAAAATTAAGTTCTGCATTGGTCACGTCATGTCATCAAAATCAGAATTTATTTGTAATTTTACAATTATAAATAGGGAAACCAATCAAAACAAATGAGTAGTCTGTGTACACTAAGATAGGACTTGGAGGTTGTTATGAAGTGAAGGAAAACCAGGAAAGAAGTGAAGGATCTCTGATGCAGAGAGTTTGGGGAAAATGGAGAGAATATTGTTGATGTATTTCCAATATGGAGTTTGGGGTCTGCCTCTTTTTCTTTTTCCATTTGTAGGGGTGTAGAGGACCAGAGCATCAAAGGGTACAGAGGGTGGATGTTTAAGTTGGTGGCTGAGCCATTTTATTTGGTTTCTGTGAACAGTGCTGACTAGAGGATCTTGCTGAGTTTCATCTAATATAGTAGAGTTGGGAATGTGGTCTTCCCAGGAGTAATCCAGTATATTTCTTAGACAAGTAGTTCCAAAGTTATTTATAATATTGTTCGCTGCTTTTGTTGAGATCTGGGATCCAGTTCTGGGAGCCGTACAGAAAGATAGACTGACTGGTGCACTTGCACTTGTAAAAACAAATCTTCGTCTCCTTTGAGATGAGGCTCGACTTCCATACTTTATAAAGTCTTCTGTGGAACTACAGTGCTTTCTGTTTTCTTGTTTTAATGTCTGTTAAGGAATCTTAGATGTGTGATCCAAGGTATACAAAGTCCTCTACTTCTTCAAGGTGATAATTTTGATTTATATAGATGTGCCCATCTATCTGATGTTTTAATATCTCTGGTTTTTGGAAGTTTATTTTTAGTCCAAATATTTCTGCAGTTCTCCTAAGGCTGTTGAAGTGGTTTTGGGCATCTGTAATGTTGGAGTCATGAGGACTATATCATCTGCAAAGCTCAGGTCTTCAAGGTGCATCTGTATATGTGGGTTTTTGATAAGGTTTCCAGATTTAATTTGTATTAATTTAAAAATATGGTCAATCACTATGATGAAGAGATATGGGACCAGAGTATCTCCCTGTAGGACTCCTGTGGTGATGGGAAAACTGTCTGTTTTGTCTCCGTTAACTAGTACTGTACTTGATATCCCTGGTAGGGCACCCTGATAAGTTTAGGTGGAATGCCATAAAGTTTGAGCATTTCCCATAGTTGTTCCCTGTCAACAAAATCAAATGCTTCAGTAAAGTCAATAAAGTTCAAAAGCAATGGTAGATTCTTGTCCTTTGAACCTTCTATTAGTCTTCTGATGCAGTGAATGAGTTCTAGAGTACTACGTTTTTTGAGGAATCCAGCCTGATTTGTATGAAGTAATGGAGTTATATGTGGTTCAATTCTATTTAATGTGTATTTGATTTATGTACTATTCAAAAATGATGTTTGAGATGGGGGGGGTGACAAAATAAAATACTTTCTACATATCATAATACCTGCTACTGCAGGGTATAAAATGAAGATTTAAACAGAAAAGAAGAAATAAAAACACCATTACTGAAGTTTCTGATTTTTAACAGGTGGTTAAGACAGGTGGTTGTGGGCAAACACAGATACCCAGACAGGGAAAAAAGGATGTTGAAAGGAATTTTACATTGTTATTGTAAAGGTAGAACAAATAGAGCCAAATAAAACAGTAGTAATTTCAGAAGGAAAGCAGAAGTGATCAATAGTATACTGGATGAGTATGTGAGTCAAAAGATGTACATTTTATGAATGCACAGTGAATATGAAGGGAAGTTTAAATGATGTAATGAGAAGAACCTTTATATGGATTTTTTCAATTGAAGGCAAGTTAACCAATCTCATACGGAAGTAGCAGGAGTTTTTCTCCTGGAAACTCAGGATTTTCATCCTGCATACAGACAAATCGGCCTTCAGAACATGCAATTTACAGCCAAAAAATACTAGTGGTGGTGGTGGTCAGTAGATGCCATTGGTGTAGATATTGATGGCAGTGGTAGTTACACTGTAGTTGGTGGATCGAGTGGTGGAGATGGAGAGTTGTAGAGTAGCTGCTCTCCCTCGATGAGTCTTTAAAACTCCTTGGAGGTGTCATGAAATAATAATAAGGCCGGTCTGGTTGGCTGAATGGTTAGCATATCCATTCTCCAGCCAAAAGGCTGCGGGTTCAAATCCCGCCATGGGCAAGGATGTTTGTGATTGTCTGTGAAAATACTAGTGGCGGTGGAGCAGCAGATGGCACTGGTGTAGATCAGTGATGGTGAACCGTTTTACCCAGGTGTGTCAAACATCTTTTTTTTTTTAAATATTGATGTTGTTGATGTGCCACTTGCATACATGCATTATAAATTTAACTACTTAATCATAGATGGTGACTTATACATATCATATTAAGCTATTTATTTAACCTTCCTACCGGCTAGGACGTCTATAGACGTCCAACTAAATCTGGATAAGATTCAGCCCACCTGTTTAAAGAACCTGGATAAGAAGTGCAATTTGACTGTCATGTCCATTAGAAGGTGTGATAAACCCTCACGCTGAAGAGAAAGGTTAATCGGATTATCTCCCGTTCTTAGCTGCCTCTCAGTTGCCTATAACAAGAAAACGGACTTTCTTGTTCCATGCTGGTGAACTGGATTTTAGTTATATAGGATAGACTAAAAATAGAGAAATTATTTATATTTTTGTTTTCTCTTTTTATTGTACAATGCAATTTTAATTTCTGGACAAAATAAAGGTCTTGCATAATTTCTTCACTTAACCAATTTAATTTTTTATTTTTTTGCACTAATTTTTTTCTAATCGCTACTAGACAAAAGATTTTTCTTTGTTCTCGAAGAAATTAATTCACGATAATTATTTGGAATATTCTTTTAAAAAAAGAAAAGAAAACCGGCTGCCGACGTTCCAGGTTATATTAATTTTATTTTTGTACAAAACCATCGAAATCGAATAATACTTAACAGATTTCCTTTAGGACACGCTTGAGCAACTTTGCTTTATAGAGAATAACATGAAATTCTTTAATCATATTACTAAATTTTTTCTTCATGTTGTATAGTAATCTGTACTTTCACTTTCTTGGTTCCCTTGTATAATTGGTCATTACAAAATGAAATTAAGAGTTATGATTTAAATTTATATTTTCTGCATAATTGATATATTTTATTCTCCAATTTTTAAAGTAAGCGATACATTTGCTTATTTTTATCAGTCAAAATATGTATATCAAATGTGAAATTTCATTTCCATATTTTTACAATAGAATTGAACTTTATTTCGCCTCTGATAGTTTAACCCCCCCCCGTTGCATTACTATCACACACCCGAAAACTGTTATGAAACATAGGTACAGTTTTTATTTAATTCGTTATTTTTCTCTAGTAATTGTTCCACATAACTTTAATTTTTCGATACTGAAACTATGTGGTGATTATTATAAATTAGCAAATTATAAATCAGACAATATACATATTTCCTAATTATTATAAATCAGGAAATTATGTGATATTCGGATATAGGTGAAATTAATATTTAAAATCACTGTCATCCTTCAAATGCAATATCAGAATAAAGAAAGTGAAAAACCGGAGGTTTTGAAATACGTTTCGAAAGCCCGCTCTCGAAATGTATTGGTCTACAGACTGGATTCTGAACACGCCAATGTTTCGTGATGTTATGACTGAAAAACAATTCAGTCTCATCATGAAGTATTTGCATTTTCAGAATAATGAGGAATACGATCAGGCAACACATCCTTGCCCTGTCCTCAACAAAATTTATGATTTTCTGATGAAAATCCATCAAAAATGTAGATCACTCTACATTCCTGAGAGAGACTTGAGTATCGATGAAAGCCTTATGCCATTCAAAGGTGGACTGAAATGTAAGCAGTATATTCCCAAAAAGAAAGCGAAGTATGGAGTAAAATTTTTTATTCTTTGCGAATCGGAAAGTGGATATCTTTGGGATTTCAAACCTTATACGGGAAAGCAAACTGTAATCGAGCACGATAAATATTCGGATCTCCCCTTGTCGATGCGTGCAATAATGCAGTTACTAGACCCTTTACTGGGGAAAGGTTACTGCATTATAATGGATAATTACTATATATGTGTCCTGAACTCGCTGATTTGCTTTTACAGCATCTTACAGATAGTTATGGTACTGTAAATGCAAAAAGGCGAGATATGCCTCCAGATCTGTCTTCAGGAAAGCTATCGAAGGGGGAAATCCGAACTTATCAGCGAGGGAAAGTCTTTGCACTACGTTGGAAAGACAAAAAAGATGTTTTTCTGCTATCTTCCCTGCACAATCCATCAGCGGAATCCGTGGAGAAGCATGGTTTGAAGAAAGAAAAACCCATTGCTGTGTGTGCATACAACGACACTATGGGTTGAATCGACAGGTGCGATCAGCAGCTATCATTCTACTCTGTAATGAGGAAACAGCATAAAAAATATTACAAAAAAGTGTTTGGACATGTTATTTGAATTTTGAAGTGTTTGGATTTTGTTATTTGGAACAGTTTCCTCCTGTACAAGAAAAAATGTTTGTCTACCATAACATATCTAGAATACGGAATAGAAATTGCGAAAGCATTGCTGCATGCACATGCACCTTCTTCAGCAAGCAGAAAAACAGGAAATCCTGCCAGACATCTGAGGTTGAACGCTGCTAACTCCAACCATTATCCTGAAAAGCTACCACCAACGGCTAATAAAAAAAAAACCTCCACGCAAATATTATGTATGTAATAAAAAAATATCAGAAAGGAAAGAAAAATCTGGTGCCCTGAGTGTAAAACTGCTTTGTGTGTTTACCCTTGCTTCAAGGTGTTCCATGCTGTTCAAGAATTTTAAATTCTGAACAGTATGAAATAAAAAATGTTTGTTTTCAAGGCCATCAAAACAGTCCTTTTCAGGACTACAAATATTGATAGAGGGATACCCGAATGCACTGTTTCTTTTTCATCTTGAAGGCTAATTTTTAAGTTCTTTTTATGACACAGAGAAACTGGAAGGAGTATTCCAGGTAAAGTATTTCATCAAAACAATAAAAAATAATGAAATAAAATCTACCCTATATATATATAAAATGATAAGCTTTTTTATGTCATGTTTATCGAAACGTTTTGAAACTCAGGGGCTACCCTGAGTGTCGAGTCTTCAAAATTCGAGTCATCAGAATTCAGGGGCTTAACCCCCTTTCGAGTTATCACAATTGAAGGAGAACTGGTCTACCATACCGGAACACGGGGGGGTTGGGCATAGCCTCCCTAGTTAATAAATGAAATATATAAATAATAACGGGAACATTTTCACCTTGCCAACACTCAACGTTGATGTGATATGGGTTCCAAATTTCTTGTTTCGGAGATATATATATATATATATATATATATTACAAAGTTTTGTAATAAAAATTTCTGCTACAATGAAGTTTGGCAAAATCAACAATATTTTTACCACCTTTTCTCGTGTGGGAGAAAAACGGTAAAATGTCACTCTTATAATTATATGAGATGTTATAATGGCAAAAATAGTAAGTAAAAAGTCATTTGCAGTTTCTCTTCAAAACACAAAGAAAGAACATTGTAAATTCAGCCAGTGGAAAAGAAAATACTACATATTTTTCTCCTGTTATCTGATTTTTTTTCTTATAGTTCAAAGAAGAAATCACTGCATATAACATGAAGTCTGCAGGAGGGAAAAAAATCTGGAAATTGGTTACATTATAACGAATAGAGAAATCATGTCAGAAAAATTATTCACGTAGGATTCTAATCTCAGCAGACATAACATTTTCTTCTAGATTAGATATCTAAAGTAACTGAACCTTTGCTACTATTTTACACTAAAATGAATGGGTCTGTTCCCCAAGTGATTTACGTTTATAACAGCTGTCTTGCGAACGATTTATGAAATAAATTATCTGAAATATCCGCAGATTGCTTAGGTCTATATCCCCCCCGCAAAAAAAAAGAAGATTATGAAATGCATATGCACCTTTTCTTTGAAAATAATTCAAATCCTCTTTTTCAAGATAATTGTATGATTTAATTTCTAATTTTTGATAATAAAAGTGAAACTGATCATTATAAATTAAGCAATTATTTTGGCATAAATAATGTATAAGCATGTAAACGAAATATCAGTATTTCTGTTAGAATATAGGTAATCAACAATCGAAAAGGAAACAAGACATTCTTGACATATTCTGCACTACAGCCTGGGGCACTTTAGTGTTCTCCCTTTTCTTCTCAATAGCACTGAGAGTAAAAAGCCTTCAACTTTTCCTCCAGCTAAGAGGATATTACCAAGTATTTAGAAGACGTAGATTATTTCAGAAATAGCTTCCAGCAGCAGCAGAAGTAATATTTAGATTTTTTTAAAAGAAAAACAAACACAAATAATACTACTGAACTTTCTTTTGTGTGGTATGCATATAAACAATTTTGCATGGTGAAAATATAGCATATTATTTCTAAAATTTCACATAATTTTAGCGGGCAGTAGAACAGCTGGTTTTAGATTGCAACTAAATAGAACAGAATTAGAAGTTTCACAATACAATCTGATTGCCGTATATCTTTTGTCAAAATGGTAAAATGAAGTAATTGATTTAGAATGCTGTCTAGAAAAGCTTTCAAACCTGTGAGTTCTAGGAGAGGATAAGGGGGGGGGGGAAAGCATTAGAAAATCTTCAAAATGAAAAAGGATTTTGAATCATTCCGTATATGATATTTTTCACATTATATTTTCAACATATCTACGAGGATGTGCACTAGATATTATCGTAATATGCATAATACAAATAAATAAATAAATGACGAAGGCGAAGAATCACTGCTAAAATATCATTGGATATAAATTTTTGATACCAAAAAGACACAATCGGAAACCGAGTAAGGCAATTTAGCATTTTAAAATTTTTTTTATTTTGTCATTATGAATAACAAAAAATCGTTTCTAAATCTGAAATGTGATGATCCATATAATGCTATTTCGCTAGAAACAAAAGAAAAAGGACATATTTATTTCAATAAATATTATTTAAAAATATAAATATTTGACATAATATTTTCAAAGCAAACATTTGAAAATTCGAAAAAAAATTATTCAATTATTATACGTAAAGTGAAAGAACAATCAGTGCATCTCTTCCGGTGCACTGATTTGTAGAATAAAATAGACCAAATTCACTATCACTAAATAGATTCATTGCAAAAGCTGATCAGTGGGCATTTCAGGATTGATTTTTTTTTCACATATGTGAAATTGGTTTCAATTTTTGGGAAGAGACACAATAAATCATTTTAGAGGCAAGAAAGGTCAAATAACTCAGGACAGTAAATGAAATTCTAAGCAACACAATAGACGTAAAGACAGGGGGAGGGGACACAAAGGTCACTCAGCAACAGTAATCCACTAATGCTATAGAATAGCCGTAACGAGATTAACGGCGGAGGAAGGTAATGGCATGATAAAAGGTAGAATGCCGAAGAAGTTTTGATCCATGAAAAAAGCTAGGGAGTGTAGAATATTTCATCCACACCGGCCGGTTGGGAGGTTAATAGGACATTGATATACAATCTATTAATTCATATTATACAATTAATTTAATAAACTGAAATTATTGAAATTAGTTTTTTCATCAGAATACCAATATTTTTCAACATCCAAGGTGTGTCACCTGAAACCCTCAAGTGTGTCAGTACTGACATGGGTGTCATAGGTTCGCCATCACTGGTGTAGATGATGGTAGTTGCGGCTTGTTGTAGTTGGAGATGGAGAATTGTAGAGTAGGTGCCCTCCCTCGATGAGTCTTTGGACTCCTTTGAGATATCATGTAATAATAATAAAAGAGATGAGTTGAATTTAAATGAAGTTAGTGTCATTTATCTTTAACATTTGACAACTGCTGTTCAGTGAGAAAGAGAAAAAGCAGTATAAAATAAATGCTGATAAGAATCAGAAAGAGAGATGTGGAATGACAGGTGGAAGTGTAATACATACAAGAGTCATAGAGTAACTATAGCAAATCAAAAGTGACAGAATGCAAATGAGTGAAGGAATTTTGATGAGTCAGAAATATGGAAGCTAGAGAAGCCAAAGTGGAACGAGAGAGAGAGAGAAGAGAATATGGTATAGAGTGAAGAGAGATAGTATAGTTTGGTATGGCCTACAATAAGTGTAATCCATCGTTTCTGGAGAAGTAAGGAAATATAGTGATGGGATTGCAAGTTGGTAAGGTAGTGGACTGCAGTGGCAATCGAGAGGATAATGATGTGAGCCTGGAATTATGGGATTTTATATGGACAGTAATATTTGTATACTAATGCAAAGAGTATCAGAAATAAGAGAGTTGAATTTGTGATGCTGATTGAGTTATCAGGATACTTAATAATTGCTGGCATAATACATGAAGCTCGTTAGCTTAGTTAGCTAATCAAGCTTGGTTAACTGAAGCTGATATACATGTGAGATATAAAATTTCTGGTATGTTGATGATCACAGAAAAATTGTGAAACTGCTAAGAGAGAGAGTAGTATATATGATAGCTCTGATGCTAATTGGTTCAGGTTGAAATGAATAGAATGGTACAGTGGGTGTGTCCACTTAAGTAATTAATTGAGATTGAAATAAGGATTTGGTAAATGAATTTTGACAATTATGTTTAGTATTGTTTTGACAATTATGAGTTAAGTAGACGAGCGATGATAATGAATGATATGATTGCAAAAATGTGCAAAAAAAGAGGTCTCAAATTTGTTTATGTCTGGAGTGTGTTTGAAGGCAAAAGACAGCTGTATGCAAGAGATGGGTTGCATCTGAACATGGAAGGTCATAAGTGATTGAAGAAGTTACTGTTTTCTGAACAAGTTGAAGTAATTGGGCAGGGAAACTAAAATCGAAAAGGTTGAGTGTAAGAGGGAGAAACTTAAGCAGTGAGTGTATATTTGTTGATCCTTATTTGTGGAATAAATTGCAGAATAGAGGGAATAAAAATCGGTATGGCTACTGAAATTAGTGGCATGTATATCAGTTCTAAAGCTGGTACAAGAACAATCTCACCAAAAGTTGTAGGCATTAGTGAAACTTGGCTGTCAGCAGATGTGGTCACTGGAATTGAATGTGATGGGTACAGTATTTTCAGGGAGGATGAAGAAGATAGAACAGGGGCAGGGAGTACTGTTGATGATAGCTGATGAGTTGCAGCCAAAGAAAGTAGTATATCAAGATGACAGACATGTGAATGATAGTTCATTTGAGGCGGTCTGGTGTAAAATAGTGACCAACGTAACCAAATATACAGTTGGTTGCTGCTATAAGCCAGGGGGTGCAGGGGGTGATAATGAATTCATGCATCAGCAAATTAGTGCAATGAGTGCAGGGCTAGTGATTATTATGGGGGATTTTAATTATGGTGATATCACGTGACAAAAAGGAAATGGAATTCATACATCTACGAGATAATTACTTGAAACAGCACATAACTGAAGGGACACATGGTGTGAGTGTTGGACCTGGTCACTGGTTCAGAAAATACATGCATAAGTAAGGTGTCCTCATTACCTCCAATTGGTGAGAGCGATCATGTGGTATTGACTTGGGAGGCTGCAAAATTTGTGGATTTCTCTCTTAAGAAGGGATATATATGGAACTACAAGTTAGGCAATTATAACAAGCTTTGGAGTGAGCTTGCAGCCGTCCCATGGCAGAACATATTGCAGGGGGAAGATGTTAGCAGTGCATGGGATAAAATCAGCAGGTATCTGAGGTAGGCAATATCAGAATGTATTCCCATGGTCAGGAAGAAAACAAGGTAGGCGTTAGATGGATGAGTAGTAGTCTCAGGCTTGATCTGCAAAAAAAAGAAAATGTTATGGAGAATTTACAAGGGGAAAGGGGATCAGTACACCCATGAGCAGTACAAGGCTCAAGCTAGGAAGGTCACTAGCATAGTAAGAAAAGCTAAATCAGATTATGAGAAAACCTTAGCCAAAGAGATCAAGTGTAAGCCCAAAGAGTTCTTCCACTATGTGTCAAGTAAAAGGAAGAATGACTTTGGAAGGATAACTTTAGTGGGTGCTGATGGTATTGAGGTGACAAATTCAGATGTAATAGTAGAGTTACTGAGTGATCACTTTTCAAAAGTCTATCACCCAAGTGAGGATATCTCTGTTCCTGTAGCAATAACTAATGTGAGAATTAAAGTTAAGAAATCCGAGGTACTTAGTATATTGCAAAATTTAAATGCAAGCACTGCTGTAGGTTTAGATGGAATATCATAGATGGAATATCATCTTGGGTGTTGCATGAATGTGTAAAAGAATTGTCAACACCTCTTACTTGGTTCTTTAACTTAAGTTTGAACTCTGGTGTGGTCCCTAGGGAGTGGAAGGAAGGCAAAGTAGTTCCTTTGCATAAAGGTGGCTCTAAAACTGCGGTAGTTAATTACAGACCAATCACCATTTCAGAAATGGCTACACAGTGGTACTTCTGGATTTTGCTAAGGCTTTTGACAGGAAACCCCATGGAATACTGTTGCGAAAATTGGAGCAGATCGATACTAAACTGGTAATATGGATAGGAGAATTTCTCAGGGAGAGACACTAGAAGGTGGTGTATAGAGGAGCAGAGTCCTGCAGGATGAGGCAGGTGACCAGTGGTGTGCCTCGGGGCTCTGTGCTTGTGCCATTGTTGTTTAATTTATACATAAATGATATAGGAAATGGCTTAAAGGGAGATATTCAGTTGTTTGCTGATGATGCAAAGTTGGGTAGTGCAATAAAAAATCAAGCTTATGTTGAGAGTTTGCAGGATGATTTAAATAAGCTGGCAAAAGGGGCAAAAGATAATGGATGTCAGTTCAATGTGGAAAAGTGTAAAGTTATGCATTTTCGGATTAAAAGATTACCAGCTGTGTACTACATTGATGGAACGGTACTCCAAGAGATTGATGAGGCTAAGGAATTGGGGGTGTTGATGGATAGGGAGATGAAAGATGAAGTTCAGGGGACACATTGCTAAGGTGCCCAAGATTGCACATAGTATTACTTGGTTACTGAGGACACACTAACATCCGGAGATAAAGAGGTTATTATTCCCCTTTATAGAGTGTTGATACTTCCACATTTGGATTACTGTGCTCAGGTCTGGTCACCTGGATTCCTTGGAGGTGAGGAGGTTGTGGAGAGGATTCAGAGGAGAGTGACTAAGTTGGTGAGTGGTGTAAAAAATGCTCCCACATTGATAGATTGAGAGCTTGTGAATTACAGAGGTTGGTTGATAGGTGGAGAAGAGGAGATATGATAGAAACATTTAAATTACTTAAAGGTTTTTATAAGATTGATGCAAGGGAAATATTTCAGCTGTGTGATAGTGATGGAAGAACAAGAGGTCATCCCTGGAAATTAAGGAAAATGTGGTTAACAAGGATGTGAGAATGAGGTTTTTTCCCTGGAGGGTGGTGAATGAGTGGAATGCATTGCCTGACTCAGTTGTGAGTTCTTCGTCTGTAAACGAATTCAAGAAGAATGATAGATATTGTTTTGATAGTTTGGGTCTTCCACAATGAGTTTACTGACTCCATGGAGATACCCCTAATAATAATAATAATTTCATATTCAGCAAACTGTAGGAACTTTTTTTTTTAAATTTAAAATTATCTAAATGTTTCTGTTATAATAAATAAATATAGAAGTGTTCTAATAAAGAATATATAATTAATGCTGTTGTGACGTTTTCTTTTTTCAAGAAAAATTGTATGTTCTAATAAACACAGCTGTAAATTGTGTTGATTAAAAAAAAAAAAAACATAAATTTATTTATTTATTTCGGAAAACTACTCACGGAATGAAATATGACTAACACATAAATAGAACCATCTGTTTCATTTTGATTGAAAAAAAAAATTTATAATTATAGCAGAAAATTTAAATGAAAGAAATCTTTTCTATAGCACCCTACTCTAAAACAAAACACGACCGTAGAACAGAATATTTCATTCAGTTCTAACAGCAATTTCTGCTGACATATCTGCATCTTTTCTTCATGTCTAATTGAAAACCATTTAAGCATTTGTTTTCAAAACGTTTCAAAAAATTTCCTCCTTTAGTGAAACCAGGTGCTTAGCAGTGGTGGCTTGTAAACATTTTAAGTGGGGATGCTGCATATATTTAAAAAAAAAAAAAAAAAAAAAAAAAAAAAAAACATTTTTTTCCTAATCAGTAACGAATTTTTTAATAAATAAATTTACATATTAAAAAAAATGCTTTATTAAAAATATTTCATCCTCACCACTAACGAACATCAGTAATAAAAGTTTCCTATCAATGACAAGCGCAAATGAATATCGGTGTTAGATCGCAGTGTATATAATTCTTTTCATATTTTCAACAGAGACACTCATCATAATTCAGCCTTGTATCTATAATAAATAAATAATTATATGTTATTTTAACAAAATAAAATAAGATTTACAAAAAATAGTTCACTACGAACACGCACCAATAATAAATGTTTCATATCTCACAGAAATAATGTGCCTAAGCATATGATACACTGCCCCAAACGGCAGTGTTGGAATGACGTAACATGCAATGACAAGAGCAAACGAATATCGGCATTAGATCGCAGTGCATTTGTTTCGTAATCTAAAGTGTTAATCTAACAGTTCAATTATTAACTATTCTATCAATGTCAAAACATAAGCTGTAACCTTTAACATGTTGTATTGCATTTATATAATGTTGTAAGCATTGTTATTATTTATAAACACAGACAAAATTTAATTTTTTCATTTTTTCCTTGGGGGTGCTGCAGTGTCACAGTGCTTATGTATGAGCCACCACTGGTGCTTAGCTTAATCACTTTTATGGCACTTTTTTCCTCAGTTGACCACGATATGCATCTCTTTGTATTCTGAGCACCATCTATTGTGCCAAAAGTGCTATATGTTACTGCAACCCTTTCACAATATATCTTGTTATATTGCATGAGACTAGACTAAAAAAAAAATTTAAAAAATGGAAGATTTGTTCTTTCTCTCCAAATAATTGGAATCAAAAACGTCTCTAATACATAATTACATTAAAAAAGTATACTGGAAAAAAAAATTAAAGAAATATAAATTTCTTTAATACTTTATGGCATGACAACCTGTGGGTTGATACCTGACTTCCAAGTACATGCCTGGCATTAATAGGCACTTTGAAATTGATCTCATTTCAGCTGAAAAATAAAAATAATAATAATAATCATTGTTTTAATGCATTATTCCAAAAGAAAAAAATTCAGCAATGTAGATGTCATGGTACACGGCTTCACATGAAGCAGAGACTTGCTGTATACCTAATAACACAATGTTATAATCTTGGAAATTATTGTGAAATGTTCAGATAAATTGATTTAGCAAGAAAAATGAGGATCATCATAATGGTGAATTTTAATTATTGAAATATGGACTGGAACATATGGAAGCAAAGAGTGTAAAGTTCAAGAGATGATGAGTTGTGTGGAGTAGAATTCTCTCCTGCAACGAATCCTTGGATTCCATGAAGATGTCATATCATAAAAATAATAATGATAAATGACTACTACTTTAGAAAGTATAATGGAAGCAACATGAGGTTTTAAAGTGTCAGATATGTTGATAGTAGCTTTACATGTTCTTCTGAATGAGATATCATCACTGCTGTCAGGTGGTGAGAGTGATAATGAAGTACTAACTTTAGAAGTTATCAGTGAGGAGAGATTATGTTCTTGAAGAGATAGGTTTCATTTGCAAAGAACAGATTTTCTACTCATTGCAGTTGATGTTTCATATCTCTGTCTCTCTCTCTCTCTCTACTTATTCACTACCTGTCATGATGGATGGCTTCTCTGCTCACATTTTCCCCCAGTGCTGGAGTAGCCCAGGGGTCTGTACTTTCAGCCAAATGATCTTCCATCTATACATAAATGAACTTCATTCACTTCCCACAAATCCTAACCATAGTTTCTTAATAACAGTGCATGCCACTGCTCCTCTTCATTTGCCAAACACTATAGTGCACAAATATTCCAGGCTTTAATAGTTTGGAATGATGACTGATACCTTAAACTCTGATCTCCTTTCCATTCTCTGGGCAAGGCCAACCTTGTGAACTTCAGTGCTACCAAAAGTTAGTTCTGTCTTATTTCTCATGATGATAGTTTCACGGCGGTCTCTTTTGCCTGGATTTCCAAAGATGATCACATTTGTCTTCTTGGACTGACTTGCACCTTGAGCCTTCATGGCAGAAAACATCACATTCATAGTCTCCTCAGCCTCCTAAAAAATCAGTGTCCTCTTCTGTCCAAGATATTTCATACCTGTACAACTACTAACACTATAGAAATTCCAAATCCTCTAAAAATGCTGGTGCTATGCCATTTAGGAACAATCTGGTTAATTGATGACTCCTTTCTTTGATTTTCCACAGTAACTTTTTTCATAGGGTTACAAAATTAATAACGGAAAACTCACGTACAAAGATTATTTAATAGTATTTATTAATTTTGTATCGATATGTCTACTCACGGTATACCTCTTTTAAAACTTTTTTCATAGGGTTCTGTTCCTGTCCTATTTCTTCTTATTTAGGTATTTTCAAGAGCAATAAAAAATACCCATATTCTTCCAAATTCATCTAAAACTGTCTTTTGGAGCACCTCCCCCTTTCTCACCCTCCTCCAATGTAAGTCATTAGCTGTTCAAAAATACATATCAACAGATTGCTATTTTCTGCTTAACCACAGTTGCTCGTACATGCCAACTGTACCACAGATTTTGCAACCATGCACACTTGTGGGAGGAAGAGAAAGGGGGAGAGGAGATACAAGGCTGGTGATTATGGAACATTTTGTAGTCAGATAACATCAAAAACATGAGCTAATCAGCTGCAAACAAAAAGAGGTTGATTGAGTATAACAATTAGTTAAGATATATCTAATACAGGAAATGTTTACAAAGAGACAAAGGACAAACTGAGGTATAAGTGAAATGAATGTGACAGAAGTGTTAATATTAAAATCATGATTGCAGTGTGGTGAATGATTTCGACAAAAGTTGTGAAGATACAAATGTTGTAGAGAATGAAGAGAGGAATACAGGAGTGAATGAAGGCAAATGAGAGTTACAGCATTTTTTTAATTTTTCAGTATAGCCTACCAAATCTTGCAGACAGTTTTCAGTGACCTTACTATTAATCATATAACTGACAACAAAAGAGTGCAAATAGTAGCTACAGTATGGAAATAAACCTCTTGAAAGGTAAGCAGTTTTAAGTAGTGAAGCAGATGAATTTCAAAATGGATAACTGGACAATAAGACATTGGACATTACTATATATGGGACCATTGGAATGCTAGTTGGAAAGAAGCAAGGAATTTTTCTTAGCTTAAAGAAAAAGTAAAAGCTATTCTTGTTGGAGATATCAAATGCAGAGTGAAAAGAGGAATATAGACATATGGAAATAGTTCAGGAAAATTTGAAAAAATGGGTAGAGCTATTAATAGTGGTATTACGTACTGGCTGGATTTCTTTAGGACATGCACCTGTCAATACAAAGATGTGCAAAGATTCACATGGAGAATAAGACATGTTATCACTATCAACAATGATACATGAGGTTAACAAACTGGACTTTTTGAAGTGAAGAACGCTGTTATCAGGGGAAAGGTGGGGGGGGGGGCTGGAAAGTTCTGATAAATATCTTGAACTAAAATTATATTAATCTCTCTACTGGCCATGGTGGATGAAATAGTGAGTTCAAATTGCACTTCTTATCCACGTTATTCAATAGGTGTTACAGAATCATATCCATATTTTGCTGGATGTCTATAGACGTCATGGCAACTGATGTGGTAGTGGTGGGTACAAACAACTTGAACAGAGAGCTAAAGAACGTAGAAAGGGTTGTAGTTATTATTATTGTTATTATTGTTATTATTATTATTATTATTATTACCCCAAGACCTCATGGAGTCAAAGACTCATCTGGGAGGTCCTTTTATTACACACACATCTCATCATACTGTGTCTTAAACACACTCGAACTCCTTGCAGACACCACACTCTCAGGCAAGGCATTCCAATCATTTACAACTCTGTATGAAAAAAACCCGCTTCTCACTCCCCTACTCACACCCTCTTTATACAGTTTTTAGGGATGACCTCTAGTTCTCTCTCGATCTTCCACTATTTCCTGTAGAACATCTCTAGCACTGATCCTATAACAACTCCTTACTAACTTGTAGGTCTCTATCATATCTCTCCTCTTCCTCCTGTCCACCAGACTCTGCAAATTACATCTTCTCAATCTTTCTTCATACTCGAAATGCCAGAAGTTAGAAACTACCTTAGTCAGTCACCTTTTCACCCTTTCCAACATCTCTTCAGTTCAGTTGCTTTAACATCATTTTTGTTCTAGACATTTATCAGAACTTTCCATCTCCTTCCTGTCACTAGCATCATGATGAGAAGCAGCTGTGTATTTGAATGGTGTTATGAAATGTTTTTTTTTTTTCTTTCTTAATTATATCCTGTAGATCTGTGTAATAGTTCTTTTGTGTGATAGCCAGACTGGTTATAATCATTGTACTGTGGTATCGTGGTTGTAAAAGTGTTCACTTCAGTTGTTATTTTGATTAATGTGAAGGTGGCGTTAATGTTACAAAAATGGCAATAGTGGCAGAAAAGAAGCTTATGCCAGCAGCACGGAAGATCTCAACCGCATCTGCACTCAGGAATCAACCTAATTTAAACAAATACGGTTGCATTAAACTTCCCAAAATTTGGGAAACATTAATCATCAGAGATCCCTCTTTACATCCTAGGTCACCTGCAAATGCCCATCGAGGGTGCACCACCTAGATAGGACTTTAGTTTCACTCACTATACTGTATTTGTGTGTGTTGTTGCAAAAAGTTTTTTGTAATCCCTGAAGATGTCCCTATGATGGAGACGAAATATTGGAAATATTAAAATTAGTTTTAATCCTTTCTCAGTGATGATAATATTCCATTAAACCTCCAATATGAATTCTTCACAGCACTTAAGCCTCAACACACATAGTATAATGAACCTCGGGAACATTACATCAGAAATGGGTGAATTCCGACCAATAGTGACAAGTAGCATGATCGAGGTAGAGTAAAATGAGTGGCATGTGAATGAGAATATAAAAGTAGGAAGTGTAGTAGGTGTGAAAGATGGTGTTGATTGGGAGAAGAAATGCTTTACGAGAGTAGGTAGTTTGCAGAAAGGGACAGATGCACTGATAGAAGAAATGGAATGTATTAGGAATGAACTGACAAGCATGAAAGAAGATATTAGGAGACTGGAAACAAATGGAAACTGGATGCAAAGCGCATCCGAGTAAGAGAGAGAGAGTTAGAATGATAGGAGAGAGAGAGAAGATGGGAACCATTGAAACAAAGGGAATGAGAGAGGCAAGACAGTGCAGGAACCAGGTATGGAGATGACAGGATCACAGGAAAGTGGGAAAACAAGGAGAGAAAGTGTCACAGAGAGTGGGGGATGCAGGTAAGCAAGGGAGAAACAGAGTGGTAAGAGGTGTGATATATGGAGACTAAATGATCCGTGGCATGCAAGATAGAATGCCAAAGGAGTGTCTGCCTGGAAGAACAATAGATATTGTGACTATGACTGACAATTAAGTGAGGTGAAATAGTGGATGAGAGGATTGTGATGGTGTACATGAACAAGTCGAGAGACAGTATGAATTGAGTGGTGAGAGATATGGGATTCATGCTTGAGTTGTATGGACAAACACAGAGAAGAAGATAGTGTGTATGTGTTGCCCAAGTATAATAATGCAGAACTGCAGAGGAGTGTCTATAATGAATAGTACGATAGCCAGAATGTGTCGAAAGAGAGGCTTGTGGACCCATGGAGTGCATTTGAGGAAAGAAAGGAACTGTATGCGACAGATGGCTTGCAATTGAACGATGTAGGCATATGGAAAACATGTTGTTCTCTGAACAAGTCAGTGTGTCGATGCAGCGAAACTAGAATAATCAGGGTGAATGGTAACAGGGGTGGCCTCTTGTGTGAATAGTCACTTGTGAGAAGGGTGAATATATCACATTTACTAATCCAGTGAAGTCTGAAGGAGATAATGATAGGTATAGAAACAGTGACAGTCCCTTGCTGTTTCTTTATAACAATGCTAGGAGTTCAAGGATAAAGGAAATGAACTGTGCTGATAGCCTCAGAATGTCCAAAGATTATTGGGATCACTGAGACATGGTTGATGGAAGATGATATACTGACAGGAATAGAAGTAGCAGGGTGTAGCACTTTTTCAGGAGGATAAGAAGGATAAATGCAGTAGTGGCATACTGCTTATGATAAGTGATTAGTTATGTCCTCTCAGAGTGAATGATTTGGAGGGCAATGTCACTAATGATTTTGAAAGCACATGGTGTCAGAGATGGACAGGATATTTAGTGGGGTGTTGCTATAAGCCAGGGAGCATGGATGGTGAAGAATTGGAGATGTTTAGGCAATTGAGCTTGGTGAGTGCCAAAAATTATGATTGTTATGGAAGAATTACAGTATAAATGGGAACAGGAAATTGAATGTAGTAGTAAGGGAATGCAATTTCTGGAATTTTTCAGGGACAAATGTCTTAGCCAACATGCAGTAGAAGGAACACAAAGTTCAAGAGTTTTGGATTTGGTCAGACCATCAGAGGATGCAATTGTAATTGAGATGGTATCCCTGTCCCCTGTTAGAGAGAGATTGACTGTGTGGTTTTGACTTGAAGGAGGAAAAGACATGCAGCAGTATCAAGAAAAAAGGAATTTATGTGGAATTTTAAGGCAGGTGATTATAACATTCTTAGAAATCAGCTTGGGCCAGTTCTATTGGAAGAATTGTAAAGGGGTGTTATCATCATTGTATGGTATAAACTGGTAAAAAAAATATTTATTAGCAGCAGTAGCAAGCTGTATACCTCAAGTTAAAAGGGAACATAATTTGTTGTAAAGTGGATAAAAAATAGTATCAAATAGGAACTGCAGGTGTAAAAAGGTTATGAAAGATTTATAAGAAGAGGGATGGAAAGTAGATACATGGAGAATATAAGACCAGGAGTGTGACTAAAATCATTAGGAAAACAAAACTGGATTATGAGAAGAGATTGGCCCTGAGATCCAAAGAAAATCCTAAGGCATTCTTTTGTTATGTGTGGCCAGCAAATTATGAATGATTGTGAATGAATGACATCATTAGACAAAGATTGGAACAGAGTGAAATTGTTTATGGTCAATTTGTTGGGGGTATTTCATCCTGGAGAAGTAAGTTTTAATACTAGTGGGATGGGGCAGGTTCAAGGTTAAGAAGTGAAGAAATGAGTCTGTGTCAAATACTGATTACTCTGGATGCCAATAAAGCCATGGGAGTGGATGGGATTTTGCCATGGGCTTTGAGAAAATGCACTAAAGAACTGACAGTTCCATTGACCTGGCCACTGGAAATGTGCTCAAGGAGTAGAAAGGATTTAAGATAATGCCATTGTATAAAGATGATAGTAGAATCAAAGTGTTAAACTATAGACCAGTTTATTTCATCAGTTCATGTTAAGATTTTAGGAAATTAATGAGGGATCATTTACAGCATTGGGCAGTTCAGGGTAATGTTAACTGTGCGAGTCAGCATGAATTTGCTAAAGGACACTCATGTTTTAGTAACCTGATTGTCTTTTTTTAAAAAAGCAGCTCAATCAAATGTTTAGACATTAAATAAAAATTTAAGCCATTGATTTTTATTAACTTTGATAATTTTATCCTCTAATATAGCTTATACTGTATTTTTTCCCCAAAATGTATGCTAACTGATGGACGAATTATAATTATTGCTATTGTTTATTGTATTTGCTTAACGCGATTTCGCTTAGCGCGCATTAATTGATGGATTAATTAATTGCGTTAAGCGAGGTTTTCCTGTATTGTTTATTCTTTACATCAATGATATTTAGCACATGTAAAGCTGGGAAGGGTTATTAGTAACAGTGCATATGTGGTGGCTCTTCAAGAGAATTTGAATAAAATGAATGGATGGACATATGAGCAGGATTATCTGTTTAATTCAGCTAAATATAGTCTTGAAGTTTGGGACATTGATGGGAGTCTGCACACTCTATTAGAGGAGGTGGAGGAGGCAAGGGATGTGGGAGTGATTATTGATGGAAATCTCTAATTTGGGGAACATATTGCAAAGGTGCTGCAATAATGAAGTATGCTGACTGGCAGAGATAAAAAGTTATCATTCCATTGTATAAAGCTCTGATCAGACCACACCTAGACTGTTATGCTCAGATTTGGCTACCAAGATTTGAAAGGGATAAATTAACTTTGGGAAGAGTGTAGAGGCAGAAAACAAAAGTACAATGTAAGTTATGAGGATAGACTGAGTGACTTACAAAGTTTGGTAGATAGAAGGAGAGGTTATATAATTGAGACATTTTAATTGTTAAGAGGTAGTTACAGGGTTGGTTTAACAAGGGGGCCATCCCTAGAAATTGTGAACAAGAGGATGCGGTGTGTTTTTTTTTTCTTTTTTGCACAGAGGGTGGTTGAACAATGGAATTCATTACCTGATAGAGTGAGAGCATGAATGGTGAATGAGCTAAAGGAGTGGTATGATAGACTGTGTTTTCTAGGGTGGGCCTTTGACAATGAGTGGCTCCATGGAGGTCCTGAATCATAATAATAATAATATTTTTATGGCGTTTTAGGATGCCAAATTATGCAGATCATTTGAAATAAGTAATTAGTTTTATGCAGAATTAAAACAAATATTGCACTGAATGTCAAACACATTCAGAAGTGAATTACAGGCTCAAACATGCAAATATTTGAACCCAACCTGGGAGATTCACTCTGTTTTTTGTTTTGTTTTTTCAGAATTTTAAATTCTGAAATTTTTTCAGTGTTTTTTTTTTTTTTTTTTAATTTTAAATTTTTGAAAAAACAAAACAAAACAAAAACAGATTGATTCAGAGAGAGGTATGCAGCAAAGTTGTCTTGGATAGAAAAATGAGAACCTCATGATGAATGGTTTAAAGTGGAAGTCTTGGAAAAGAATCATATTAAAATACATTTTAACATGGAAATTTTTCCAGAAATAATACCTATGATATGAAAAGTTTCTAAAAGTAAGAAGCATGTGTACTCAGAAAAAAAAAATATATATATAAAAACACCATTGCTAAGAATACAGAAGATAAAATCATTACATTTTTGGACAATCTTACAATCAGAATATTGGACTGTATGAATGAAGACATAATGAGGAACTACAGAATTTGTTTCAAAGACCCAAAATCCTATCATTTATAAGTAGTAAAAGAATTGAGTGGTTTCATCATGTTTGGAGACAGATTACCAGTTAATCAACCAAGTTCTTAAGACCCCAAAATGGATGGATATGATGATGAAAGACTTCTGTATGAACACTTTACAATATGCATATGCATATTGTAAAGTGTTCATACAGATTCATATAACAGAGATAGACGGAAAAACCTAGTGATGGCAGCATTAAGCCTAAATGGTCCGTTAAGCTGTTGAAGAAGGAAGAAGAAAAATCCTTAAGCCATAATACTGATATACTACAGATTTTCAGCTCTGCATAGAATTCACATTTATTATTATTATCATCATCATCATCATCATCCAGGCCTCCACGAAGTCAAAAGACACATAGTGGGAGGTCATGTTTAGGAAACAAAGTTTATCATACCACTCCTTGAACCCATTGACCATTCCCACTCCAACCACTTTCTCAGGCAATGCATCCCAAGGTTCAAACCACCCTCCACGCAAAGAAACCACTCTTCACCCTCTTGTGCACAGCCTCCTTTCGTAACTTCAAGGGATGGCCCCTCGTCATTGCTCCTTCCTGCCGTTCCACCAAGTAAAAGAACTCCCCAATGTCTACCCTGTAACTGCCTCTCAACAGTTTAAAAGTCTCGATCATATCACTTCTCCTTCTATCCACCAAACTCTGCAGTCCACATTCCCTCAGTCGATCCTCATAACTCATATTGTACAGTCCTGAAACCATCTTTGTTATCCAGCTCTGTTCCCTTTCCATGGTCAATTTATCCCCTTCAAATCCTGGGGACAAAATCTGAGAACAATAGTCTAAGTGTGGTCTGATCAGGGTCTTATACAATGGAATGATAATTCTTTTATCTCTGCAGGTCAGCATCCTTCTCAGTATTGCAGCAATCCTCTGAGTTACCCTCACCACCTTTGCAATATGCTCCCTGAATTTCAGTTTTCTATCAATCATCACCCCCAGATCTCTTGTCTCCCCTACCTCCTCCAGTACAGTTCCTACAATCGAGTATGCATCCTCCCATGGATTGATCCCAAACCTCAAGACTTTACAATTTGCTGCATTAAACTGAAATCCCCATTCATTTGCCCATCTGTCTAGTTTATTCAAATCCTCTTACAGGGCTGCCACATCTGCACTCTTACTGATAACCCTTCCCAGCCTCACATCATCCATGAACAACTGAATGTCCCCTTGCAATCACTGACAATATCATGATATAAAGGTTGAACAATACAGGTCCCAGTACTGAGCCCTGTGGAACCCCACTTGTAACCTTCTGCTTCCTTGATATTTCCCCACCATACACAAGTCACTGATACCTATCAGTCAGTCAATTCTGAATCCATTTGACTAACCCAACATTTAAACCCATGTGCTGCAACTTAAATATCAGCTTATCATGTGCCACCTTGTCAAACGCCTTTGCAAAATCCAAAAAAATGGCAGTATATGCCTTTCCCTCATCAACTGCTCTTGTCACTTTATTATAAAAGGCAATCATATTACTAAAGCAAGAGCGCCCCATAACGAATCCGTGTTTATTCTCGCAGATAACATTACCCTCATTTGCCCAACACTGTATATAGTCCCTCACTAATTTCTCCAAGACCTTAACAACTACTGATGATACACACAAACAGGCCTATAATTAGACACTTCCAGTTTGTTACAGCCATTATGCAGTGGCACTATCTTACCTTCCATTCCCTGGGTACCTTTCCCTGCAGCCAGACTTTTATTGAAAAGCCAGGTCAATGGAGCTGTCAGTTCTTTAGCACATTCTCTTAAAACCCGTGGTGAAATACCATCCAGTCCAACAGCTTTATTGGTATGCAGAGTACTCAGTATTTGGAACACACTCTCCTCTTGCACCTCTAAACCCTGAACCTTCCCTATCCCCTCTAGTATTAAAACCTCCTCCAGAATGAAATACTCCAATAAAGTGCTCATTTAAAAAAAAAAAAATGTATGTATATTATAATTACAATCCCTCAATTTTTTCATCAAGGTAAAAGAGCAATTTGCCAGTTGGATAATCGATGGATAACTGAAGGTACAAGTATGTAGTGTTTCAACCAGAAGTCACTTGATACACTCATCCATTCAAAGATCAGGCTTTTTTCAGTGTATACTGAAAAAGCTAAATAAAGGAAAGAGTAGCATAAAGAGATTGAAGACAAACATAAAAACTAAAATAAGATATTTAAGTTTTAGCACATGTTTTTAGATGTCGAGTTAGTCAACTGGATTCAGGATTGGCTATCTGTTAGGTATCAGAGAGTTGTGTATGGTGGGGCAATATCAAGGAGGCAGAAGGTTACAAGTGGGGTCCCACAGGGCTCACTACAGGGACCTATATTGTTTAACCTTTATATCAATGACATTGCCAATGAATTCAGGGGGATATTCAGTTGTTTGCAGATGATGTGAAGCTGGGCAGGGTTATTAGTAATAGTGCAGATGTTTCAGCCCTGCAAAAGGATTTTAATAAACTGGACAGATGGGGAAATGAATGGGGGTGTCGGTTTAATGCAGCAAAATGTAAAGTCTTCAAGTTTGGGATACATTGATTTGAAACAGCATACTCTGTTGGAGGAGCTGTACTGGAGGAAGTAGGGGAGACAAGAGATCTGAGGTTGATGATTGATAGAAACCTGAAATTTAGGGAACATATTGCAAAGGTGATGAAGATAACACAGAGGACTGCTGCAATAATCAGAAGGACACTGACCTGCAGAGATAAAAGAGCTATAATTCTGTTGTATAAGACTCTGATCAGATCACACTTAGACTATTGTTCTCAGATTTGGTCCCCAGGATTTGAAGGGGATAAATTGACTGTGGAAAGGGTACAAAGGCGGATAACAAAGACAGTTTCAGGACTGTACAATGTTAGTTATGAGGATCGGCTGAGGGAATGTGGACTGCAGAGTTTGGTGGATAGAAGATGGAAAGGTGATATGATTGAGACTTTTAAACTGTTGCGAGGTGGTTACAGGGCTGACACTGGGGAGTTCTTTCACTTGGTTGAACAGTGGGAAGGAGTGATGACAAGAGGCCATCCCTGGAAGTTATGAAAGGAAACTGTGAGCAAGAGGGTGAGGAGTGGTTTCTTTGCATGGAGGGTGGTTGAACTATGGAATGCATTGCTTGATAGTGTGGTGAGAGCAAGAACAGTCAATGAGTTAAAGGGGTGGTATGATAGACAGTCTGTTTCCTAGGAAGGACTTCCCATGATGAGTCTTTTGACTCCATGGAGGCCTGAATAATAATAAAATAAGCATATTCTTGATGTCTGGAATAACTACTTTAAATGACTATGAAATGAAACAAGCAGAGACAGAATAGTGGTAGAAAATATTCATGTGAAATTAACAGCACACATTAATACTTTGAGGTAGAAATGCCACCTGAAATGTGGAAAGGCACATTTCAGGTGTTGAATAGTATCTGCTCCAGCTGATACTATTCAACAAGAAAAGTAAACTTTATAAAACCACACATAACAGGCTAAGAAAAATTGTGTAAGAGAACCTTGGGGAAGAACATGCTTAAGTGGTTGCCAGGATTAGATTTGTACTTTCATACAAGGAAGCAAAAAATCATGGGAATATAACAAGTATCTGAACGGTTTATCTGAAAAGGGCATATGACACACACAAAGTACACTGAAGTTGTGAGTCAACACTTTAGAATTGAATGAGGTAAAGCTGTTATTTTGGTGTAAAATCAAATGAAAAACAAGGGTGTATGCATACACACTCTCATTACTCTTATTCATGACCTTATATGGACAATGTATAAGGGATAATCTCTGCAGATTTTATTCATCTGTTTTTGGACTATATGAAGAGATTTTGAAACAGTCCAAGGAATAATGACTGAGTTAGCATTGCATTTCTGTATATCGAGTATGAAGATAGACTGTGTAAACACCATTTACACAGTCTATTTACACTGTGTAAACACCTTGCAGAGACTGATCTAGTAGGAAATGGAGTAACTGACTTATAATTGACATATACAAGTTGGTGAAGGATTGTATCAAATTAATGTAGAAGAGAACTGGCATCAAAATTTTCACAGAATGGAAGGAGAAAGGGGTGAAACAAAAGAAAATTCCTGGAAGTTTTATGAGGATCCAAGAGTTGATTTTAGAGTAGAGTGGCTAGTGATTGTTTTGCCTGAGAGCATAATGACTTCAGAAATAGTGAATGTGTTTAAGGTGTGCTGTTAAATCCTGAGGAACATCCCCCCACACAATGCATCTTCTGACTCCATTGAGGTGTAATGTTAATAATAATCTCATCTCATCTTCCTTTTACCTTGTGGTGTCGAAGGTTTATTAATCATCGGACCTCAAACCGTTCACAGGATAAGGTGGTCACAGCCCTATGCCCCGGTCTATCCTATGTCCTGTAGTGTTGAGTTCTCAAGGCCGGTTTGCCTGCTTTGCGGGATGAAAAACCTCCAGGATAAACTGGGGAATAAACCCTACTGTCCACGCCCAAGACTAGCTAACTTGGCTATGGCTGAGGAAGATCCTTCAGCTCCTCACCGTCAACGACAGGAATCAAACCTAGGACACTCCTTCCCCAGGCATATGGTTGCAAAGTGCACAGCCACTAGGCTAACCGAGCAGACATTAATAATAATGATGGAGATAATGTTTTTTTTATTATTATTATTATTTGTTAAGAGTTAATGTAGCATAATTTGTAATAATGCAAAATGTCACTAATAAATCTTTTTCTTCTCGGATGCATCAATCCATAGATTGGTTAGTGGCAGCAGTATGTTATAATGTCCTATACCTGTGCTTTCCTTTTTACTTCTTCATAGCTTTTAGCTCCTGTTATTATAATGCAAAAATGAAAATATATATAATGCAAAAATATCACAAATAAATAAGTAGGCCTAATTAAGAAAAATTTATTATTTTATAACATATTTCCATTTCTTTTTTTAGTGGACATTCAACTTCCTCTACATATGTTTTCATTTTTTCAAGTAACATTGGCTACCTTCTGTATGCTTCTCACTGTACTACTAATTTTCCCATGGATATCATTTCCTTTGATAATCATGGGGATGGGATTTATAATCCTACAGAAGATGTTCTGTGCAGTTATGCCACATTTTAAAAGACTAGAAAACATGACTAGATCACCAATTTATAGCCACATTGCTGTTACTTTCAAAGGACTTGTGACAATTTCTTCCTTCCAAATGCAACAGGAATTTATTCAGAAGTAAGTGTTTTGCATCAAATTTTTGAAATGTTATATTTAAATGTTATGGTCATGAAATTTTATATTTAAATGTTATGGTTACTTAGTTACTTACATGGATGTAAGTAATCTGCCCATATACAGCCTTCTGGAAATAACATCAAATGAAAATTTAAAAAATACCATATCACTTTGTTGCTAAAATTCACTGGGCTGTCCTCACAGGTTTAGCAATATGTCTCCTAAATTTTATATGTTTATACTCCATCACTTCCAGACCTCTGATTTTCCTGTAAGATATCCCTGCCAATTATACTATCTTTGTTTCCCAACTTTTAAAACCTTAACTATGAACCCCACTCACTTGCCTATTTACTTAATCTATTCAAGTCACATTGTAAAAACCCTCTCATCAGATAGCAACAATGCCAATGGCAACATCAGAAGTTAAAAAAATAAAAATAAAAAAAGCTGAAATTATCAAGCTGTTGTCTGCACTGGTTACAATATTAAGCAAAATGGACACCAGGATCAGCTATGAACCTTTGTGTTAAATACTTCCGGTTCAAAAAATAGTAATGGTAACAAAAATAAAATACAATTAAGTAAATCAACTGATGCTATATAAATATTGTACTGGCCAGTTTGACACTCATGAGTTGAGAGGGTAAGCAAAGATTATGAATATATTATTAGAGCTGTATGCTTAGAAGGAAATATAATTTGTAAAATAGCTAAGATTAATTTTAGTGGACTACATAACTGTATAAGAGTAATATATATTGCTTATGAATGGGTGTAAATCATCTGAAGAAACTCCTAATTAGGTAACATAGTAATGAGAGGCAGTGATAGAAGTGAACAAGATTTGAGAAAGTAAGAGGAAATGGAGAGTGAGAATAAGTGAAAGTGAAGGGACGATTGCAAATAAAAAAAATGGAGAGTAGGGTAGTATGAGATCAGTGGGAGAGACAAACCTAATACAACAGTCAGCAAGATACAGGGAAACTACAGATGCATATAAGGAATAAGGAGAGTAGATGCTGAAAATGGTAGAGAATGAATATAAAGGCAATTGACAGGGGAGATGGCTTTGGATGCTTTTCTCCTTCATCCTAGTGGACCAGTCATAGCTGAGAGGTGCCAAAGACAGGATTGGTTGCAGACCCAAAAATGAGTTAATGTGTTTATTTATAGAAACAAAGAGTAGCAAAATTAAGGGGAATGGTTTACTGCATAGATTGAATTGATAAGCCTAACATGTTTGGGGAGCCTCCTTAGCTCAGTCAGTTTCGATGATACCCTTTGGTTGGAAAGCTATGGGGTTGAATTTTTTGTCTAGGATGTGAACTTTTATCCAATCTTTTGAACTGAAGGTGAGTTAGCCAGCCTCCTATGGAGGTGGCAGGGTTTTTTCATCCCACAAGACAGGCAAACCAGTCAGGAAACACAAAATTGGTGGTTATAATAGGATTAATTACACTATTAGGGTATTCATTATTACATCATCCTTATTCAACCATGTTCCCATTTAGTCTATCACATAAGGTATGAAGGAATGGGAACATAGTTGAATAAGGATGATGTACTGATTGGGAACAGAGATGAGAGAGTGTGGTGTTTACCATGAGGATAAGGAAGGTAAGACATTAATGTAGCTGATGAAAGCAGAGGAATTGTGCCCATTGAGATGAATATGCAGAGCTGACAACCATGGTAGTTGGAGAGTAACCATTGGAGGTAGACCAGATGAGATATTTAATAGGGATGTTGCCATAGGCAAAAGTATAATGTAACAACAAGAAAATGTAGAGGCAAATTGGTAGCAAAGAAGAGGAGGAGAATGAATATTATAGGTGACTGAAATATAAATTGGAATGAAGAATGAGAAACAAGGAAAATATATTTGAGGTTCTGGGAAACAAATACAATTCAGCAGTATGTAGCAGAGTGCACATGAGGATTGAGAACATCGGATTTGATTAGAGGAACTGTTGTAAATGAAATATCAAATCTTTTTCCAACTGATGAAAAGATGATTAGGTATGTACCAGCTATGGATCAGCAGTGCTCAATATACGGCTACTGCTGGTTAAAGTTAACCTCACCTTCTTGAAGTGTGGCCTGTTTTCACCAAAGAGACTGGTTTCACCAAGAATTCTCACTGTAAGAGGAAGTTACAGCTAAATATGGGGTCTAAATATGAGTAACTAGATATGAGAAATTCTGGATGTGAATAACTAAATATTTGAAGGTTTAAATATGAAATATGAGAAATTAAGGTAGCATGAGAAAGGCTCTGGAATACCAGTAATTAAGAGAGGGTGACAGAATATAAATTGCAAATCTTGGTGGATAAACATTGCAGAGGGGGACATAATACAGACATTAACTGGCTGAGGATATGTTATCAGATAATGGAGAAAGATTATTCATGGAGTGGAGGAAATTGGAGGAATAATGAAAAGCCATCCTTTGAAGTTGTATAGGAATTTGCAAGAAAGACTAGTGGTAGGAAGGTAGAATGTTCATTCAATACTTACTATATTTTCTACGAACAACAACAATCAAAACTTTAAGCCAGGCATGGGCAACCTTTCCTAGTTCGTGGGACAAATTATCATTCTGTCTCTGAGTCAAGGGCCGGACCAAATTATTAAATAAAATAAATTAATATTAAATTAATTAAAACAAATTGTTACTTCATATTTCATTTATTTATAATATAATGCTTTGGTATAAAGCCCTACATAAATTTTATAATATAATGAACGACATAACAATTTAATGTGAAGACTGGCCTTGTACTTGAACTATGAGACTATCAATATTGATGTTAATATTACTTAAGGATAATCGCATAGAATTTTCTAGGTTTTCGTCCATTATTCTTGTCAGAATTTTTGATTTATTGTATTTCATCCTCGAAAAAAAAACTGTTCACACACATATGTGCTGCCGAAAAGATAAATGATTTTTTTTGAAAAGGCGTGTAAATTTGTATATTTTTCTTCCACCAAATAAAATTTCTAAAAATCCATCAAAGCAATGTTGTTAAATTGTGATTTTAGCACTAAATCTGCCTGAAGCTCAATAAGTTCCATCTGTAAGTTTTCTGGCACATTATTTACATCAGCATCCATCGGACGAGCAAATATAGCGAATGTGGAGGCTTTGTTTTTGAAGTCGGCAAACCTTGTATCAAATTGCTGTATTAGTGCCTTCAGTTCATCTCCATAACAATTATAAGGGATATTTTTATGAGTTGCTAGAGTAGGAAAATGATAACAATTTTTAGCTGTTATCTGACTTTCCAACAATCTTAGTTTATTATAAAAAGCTTTGACAGGTCCATGCAGTTCATGAACCAATTGTCCTTGTTTTTGCAATTTAAAATTCAGTTCGTTTAGGTATCTGGTGACATCTACAAGGAATGCTAAATCACACATCCACTCATCATCTTTTACTTGGTTAATTGTCTTTCCTTTTATGTCCATAAAATCTGCAATGTCTTGTCTCAGATCATAAAATCGTTTTAACATTTTACCTTTACTCAACCACCTCACTTCACAATAAGACACATCTTCATAATCCGAAAATAGGTCTGCCAAATACTCCTTAAATTGGTGGTGATTAAGTGCCCGTGACATAATAAAGTTAATACTGGCTACTACAACTTCCATAACATTTGTGAATTTAATCGATTTTGCACACAGATTTTGTTGGTGGATAATGCAGTGAAAATCTGTTAAATTTTCCAGATGTATCTGTAGTTCTTTTGCTTTTTCATGAACTATTCCAATAATCCAATAATCTTAGCATCCTAGGGAGTTCTTTCAATATGTAGCCAGCAAAAGAAAGAATGATTATGGAAGGATGATATTGATTGGAGGAAATGGTATAAAGACAGCTGTTGCAGAATGTGTGGTGGAGATACTTAATGAGCAGTTCATAAAGATCTGTCAATCTTGTGAATGTGACTTCATGGAGAGATTGAGAGCAGTTGATGATGGGGAGGAGAGACTGACTGTAAGTGAGCAAGAGGTGTTTGGGGAATTGAGTAAACTAGATGTAAATAAGGCTGTGGGACTTGATAATATATCACCGCGTATTCTGAAGGAGTGTGCTAGGGAGGTAACGCCTGCCTTGACATATTTTTTTAATACGAGTCTTGCACTGCATCAAGTTCCTAAGGAGTGAAAGGAGGGCAAGATTGTGCCACTTCATAAAGGAGGCAACAGAACTCAAGGATCAAACTATAGGCCTATCTGTGTGTCAGGTGGTGTGGTGTGGTTAAGTTGTTGGAGAAGCTTGTGAGAACTAGGATCCAGAGTTGGGTAGACAACAATGGTATAATCTTTGATGGACAGCATGGATTTGCTAAAGGGAGGTCATGTTTTAGTAATCTACTTACTTATTACAATAAAGTGACTGCTTCCTTGGACAGAGGAGAAGGATACACAGTAATATACTTGGATTTCTCAAAAGCTTTTGATAGAGTACCTCATGATAAGTTGACAGTCAAACTAGAGCAGATGGGGTTGGATATTAGATTAGTGCATTGGATTGGTGACTGGCTATCTGATAGGTATCAACAAGTTGTGTATGGGGGTGTGATATCCAGGAAAAGGAAAGTCACTAGTGGAGTGCCTCAGGTGTCTGTTTTAGGACCATTACTATTTAACTTGTACATTAATGATATTGGCGAAGATTTGGGTTGAGATATTCAGTTGTTTGCAGATGATGCAAAGTTGGGACGAACCATAAAGAGTAGTGAAGATGTTGTGGCCTTGCAAGAAGACTTGAATAAATTGAGTGATTGGGCAAGCAAATGGGGATGTGAGTTCAATGTTGCAAAATGTAAGGTTTTAAAATTTGGAAAACAAAGATGGGATGCAGAATTTATGCTTGGTGAGAATATATTGTTGGAGGTAGAGGAAATAAGAGATCTGGGGGTGATAGTGGATAAGGATCTAAAATTTAGGGGACACATTGCCAAAATTGTGAAGACAACACAAAGGCTTCTGGGAATGATGCAGAGGACACTGACGTGTAGAAGTAGGGAGATTCTTGTTCCATTGTATAAGGCTTTGATTAGGCCACACATGGACTATTTTGCCCAGATTTGGTCACCGGGTTTTCAGAAGGATGAAGAGATGTTGGAAAAGGACCAAAGGCAACTGACTAAGGTAGTTTCTGACCTCTAGAATGTTGAGTATGAGGAAAGATTGAGAAGATGTAATTTGCAGAGTCTGGTGGAGAGGAGGAAGATTGGAGATACGATAGAGACCTACAAGTTGGTAAGGGGTTGTTATAAGATCAATGGTGGAGAAGTTCTACAGAGAATAGTGGGAGATCAGGGGAGAACCAGAGGTCATCTCTGGAAACTGTATAAAGAGGGTGTGAGTAGGGGAGTGAGAGGCAGGCTTTTTTCGTGCAGAGTTGTGAATGAATGGAATGCCTTGCCTGAGATTGTGGTGACTGTAAGGAGTTTGAGTGTGTTTAAGACATAGTATGATGAGATGTGTGTGTGATAAAAGGACCTCCCAGATGAGTCTTTGACTCCATGAGGTCTTGGGGTAATAATAATAATAATAATAATTCCCTTCTGTGCACCAACCATTGCAGGGGCTCCATCAGTGCATATACCACATAGTGAACTCCATTTATGCCCAAATCTCTTGAAGACTGTGTTAACTGTTTCAAATATATCTTCACCTGTAGTTGTTCCTATTAATGGCCGAATCGCATAATTCTTCTGTGATGTTGAAATCCGCATCAACTCCTCAAATAAATATTGCTAGTTGTGCTGTCTCAGAGGCATCAGTGCTGTCATCCAAAGCAATTGAAAATGTTTCCAATCTAACAATCTTCTCTTTTAAACTTTTTTTTGATATCATCAGCCATAATTTCTATCCATCAGACAACAGCACATCTCGAAAAATGGATATTCTCGAAGTCTTTTTTCTTTTCAGGATATATTATACTTGCAACATCCAGCAGACATTCTTTGATAAATTCTCGTGTAGAAAGTATTTTTAACTTGGGTATAATTATGTTAAAGATACCAAGCAATTTTAAACTTGGTTTTACTCCATTTTTCCCAAGTGAGCAAACAGACAAAATGTCAAGTTTGCGCCTGCAATTGATACAAGACTAGCTGATCCCACAGGTAGTGCAAGACCAAGGCAACTCGTGGTAAAGGTATTGCAGGCACAAACTTGACATTTTGTCTGTTTGCTCACTTGGGAAAAATGGAGTAAAACCAAGTTTAAAATTGCTTGGTATCTTTAACATAATTATACCCAAGTTAAAAATACTTTCTACATCTAGATCTCCTCCTGAGATTTTTATTTAATAAGGTTAAAACACCTTATGGTAACTCATTTTGGTAAAATACTTATAAGCTCTGCATTACTAAATCTTGGTATTTCTAGCCTGGCTCCCACTGATGAGACCTCAATAAAGGTCGAAACCGGTCTGGGTAGTGGCCCCTTGCCTTTAATACAAAACATCATACATCCCCTTCTTGGAGATGTGTTTTGGCATTAAGGGTAAATATTAAGATTAGCGATCAGATCTTGCCCCACCTTTACCACAAGTTGCCTTGGTCTTGCACACTACCTGTGGGATCAGCTAGTCTTGCATCAATTGCAGGTGCAAACTTGACATTTTGTCTGTTTGCTCACTTGGGAAAAATGGAGTAAAACCAAGTTTAAAATTGCTTGGTATCTTTAACACAACTTGATAAATTCTCCTTCACCAAATGACTTAGAATGGTTAGCTATTTTTTCGCTTACTACAAAGCTGGCTTTGACAATGCTGTGGTGCTGTGTTGAACATTTGCTGCTGGGTATTCAAGTTCTTCTTCAACTTCTGTATTTCATCTTTTCGTAGTTATCCATCAATTTTTGGGTGATCCGCATGTCTCGAAGTAAAGTGTCTCTTCGAGTTGTATTCTTTGTTGACGAATATGGATTCATTGCACAGCAAACATACAGGCAAACCTTTATTCAGAATAAAATAATAATCCTCTGTCCAGTTGTCTTGAAATCGACGATTTCCTGCATCAACTTTTCTTTTTTTTTGCAATAACCCCTGACATTGTCCCAAATTTATAAGCAATATTCAGAACTGTCAAACAAAACTGTCTTCTACACCACAGGCACTGAACAAAGCACAACACCAACGCAAGTACTGAACTGACACGTTGTAACACGTTCACAAACGCCGCTAGTCATAGCAAGAAAGAGACCTTGGTTGGAGAAACCATAGTGTGTTTTGCACAAGTTATATCAGCTTAATGTGAGTTAGTAGAACACACCATGTTTTCTCCCATTATTAATCAGACAAACTTCGCTGAAATAGATTAGGGCCGCATCAAAAGAAGTAGAGGGCTGGATCTGACCCAGGGGTTGCCCACATGTGTTTTAAGCTATTCACGTAGACAGGCTTATATGTTGGTTATGCATTATTAAATTACTTAAGGAATTGAACAACGTACATACGAATATAAATTAAATTACACTTTAATAAATATTTCCGATATTTCGGCAACGTTACGTTGCCATCTTCAAAAGGAACTTACAAAAAACGCACGTGCACGTAGGCACTACAACACAGTAACTGAGAATGAAGAGATGAAGCTATTGTTCTCCTAAAAGTCCTGATGGTGCTCTAGCGAGCTAAGTAGGTGTTCTTGGCCGTTGGGCTGAAGGTCTGCTGATGTAAGCCTCCCAAATTTGGGGCAGTCGGATAAAACCGAGTTTGTTAGGGCTGAGGCTGATCCATAAATAGTCTTTCGAATTTGTATTTGCTACAGTGTATTACTGTAGCTTTCTTCCACCATATTCTGTGACATGTATCCAGAGCATAGTCAGCAAGACCAGAATGGCTGTACTTGTGAAAACGGATGTAGTCCTTATTTTCAGAAATTCTGATATTCACTGTCCTGCCTGTTTGGCCAAAGTAAGACAGTTTACAGCTGCAAGGACCTAGTATACACCAGGTAGGTCTAGGGGAAGTGGTTGGTCTTTAGTGGAGCGGATAAGGGATGAGAATTTTCTGTATGGCCTGTAACAGGAGGTCAGGTCATGTTTTTTTAAGATTTTAGTAATTTTTTCCGAGGTGCCTCGGATGTAGGGAATGGTGATGGATTTAGAGTAATCCTTGTTGTGAAGGGGGGGGGGGGTTGTAGGTTTTAATATTTTTTGGATTTTTTTGGGGGGGGGTACCCATTAACCGAGAAAGTGTTGAGGATGTGATTTAGTTCAGTGTTTAGGGCCATGTCATTAGAACAGATTAGTTTAGCCCTGTTGTATAGTGTTTTCACCACTCCATATTGTTGTGAGGGTGTGTGTGTGTGTGGAGGGGGGGATTGTTGGTGAATGTATCTGCCTGTATGGGTGAGTTTTCTATAAACTGAGAAAACCAAGGTTCCATCAGGCTGGTGGGTGACTAGTGTGCTTAGGAAAGGGAGGCTGTTGTTTTCCTCTTTTTCCAGGGTGAACTTGATTCTGGGGTGTTGGTTGTTTAAGTGTGTTAAGAAGGAGAGGAGTGTTTCAGAGCCATGTGGCCAAATAGCGAAAACATCATTAACGTAGCGAAGCCATATGGTTGGTTTTTGTGGGGCAGAGGCTAAGGCTTTTTCTTCAAAGGTCTCCATAAAGAAATTGGCCAAAGGTGGGGAGAGGGAACCCATGGCTGTTCCCTCTATTTGTTTGTAGAATTTTCCCTGCCAAACGATATAGCCTGAGTTCATTGTGAACTGAAATAGGGCTGAGATATCGGGAGAAAATTTAGCTTGTATTAGCTCTAAAGTTTCCTTGAGTGGGACATTTGTGAAAGGAGGAGACGTCAAAGCTGACCATTATGTCAGTATGTTGGAGTGTAAGGTTTTCTATGCTGGCTTTGAAGTGGGCTGAGTTTTTTTATGTGTGATGGTGTGTTGCCAGTATAGTGTGTGAGCTCTTTGGCCAAATGTTTAGCTAATTTGTATGTAGGGGAATCAGTGCCATCCACTATGGGACGTAATGGCACATTTTCTTTATGTATTTTTGAGAATCCCTAAATATGGGGAGGTATAGAGTTAAACGGCTTTAATCTGTTGGTAACTTCTACAGGCCAAGAAGTTACTTTCTTAAGGAGCCTGTGAAGTTTTCTAATTTGTGAGTTGGTGGGATTGTATTCGATAGGGAGGTAAAGTAGCCCAATCCAATAGAAGAGCATTAAGCTTACCTGTGTAGTCCTTTTGGTTAAGTGCTACAGTTGCATTTTTCTTATCCGCTTTGGTGATAACTAATTCTTTATTATTCCTCATTTCCTGCAGAGCTTTATATTCCTTGTTGGATATGTTGGTTTTTGGTGGTCTTGCTTTGGAGAGGACACAAGCTACATCCAGTATTACTCTGTTGGCAATTTGATGTGGAAGGTGGTGGATTCCGCGTTCGATCTGGATCATAATATCCTCACTAGCTATTTTTCTGGAAGCAATGCCGAAGTTGTGGCCACGTGAAAGTGCATTGAGTGCTTCAGGCTTTAGGGTGACTGAAGAACGGTTGATTAAGGTGTTGGTAGGAAACTTTGGATTGATGGCAGAGTTCTTTTTTAATTTTTCGAATTTTTTCATATGTTCGCCTCGTATTTTTTCAAATTCTTTGTCTGCAGCAGTACACGAGACGTAATGTAAAATTAACCAAAGCTTGTGATTTAAAGTGCATGAAAGCTCTTCTTCGAAGGTACGAACCACTTTGTTAATGTCTGCTAAGAGAAGCCACATGTCGGTGATTTGTCCGCGAAGCAACGCGTAGCTGGCACGGCTATATATACGGAGAGCTTTTTGAGAAACAAAACGGTGCTTTAATTTTACACAGTTCGGGATTACCTGATTATCCTGGCAGCGTTTTAGGAAAGTTAGGCGAGTTAATTGTCTAGACAACTTCAACTTCATTTTACTGTATTGGCGACCATATTTACGGACTCCCAAAAATACATAAAGAAAATGTGCCATTACATCCCACTGTGGATGGCATTGATTCCCCCACATACAAATTAGCTAAACATTTGGCTAAAGAGCTCACACACTATACTGGCAACACACCATCACACATAAAAAACTCAGCCCACTTCAAAGCCTGCATAGAAAACCTTACACTCCAACATACTGACATAATGGTCAGCTTTGACGTCTCCACCTTATTCACAAATGTCCCACTCAATGAAACTTTAGAGCTAATCCAAGCTAAATTTTCTCCTGATATCCCAGCCCTATTTCAGTTCACAATGAACTCGGGCTATTTCGTTTCGCAGGGAAAATTCTACAAACAAATAGAGGAGAGAGCCATGGGTTCACCACTCTCCCCACCCTTGGCCAATTTCTTTATGGAGACCTTTGAGGAAAAAGCCTTAGCCTCTGTCCCACAAAAACCAACCATATGGCTTCACTATGTTGATGATGTGTTCGCTATTTGGCCACATGGCTCTGAAACACTCCTCTCCTTCTTAATATACTTAAACAACCAACACCCCAGAATCAAGTTCACCCTGGAAAAAGAGGAAAACAACAGCCTCCCTTTCCCAGACACACTAGTCACCTGCCAGCCTGATGGAACCTTGGTTTTCTCAGTTTATAGAAAACCCACCCATGCAGGCAGATACATTCACCAACAATCCTCCCCCCACCCACCCTCACAACAATATGGAGTGGTGAAAACACTATACAGCAGGGCTAAACTAATCTGTTCTAACGACATAGCCCTAAACACTAAACTAAATCACATCCCAAAATCTTAAAAAAACATGACCTGATCTCCTGTTACAGGCCATATAGAAAATTGGCATCCCTTATCCGCTCCACTAAAGACCAACCACTTCCCCTAGACCTACTTGGTGTATACCAGGTCCCTTGCAGCTGTAAACTGTCTTACTTTGGCCAAACAGGCAGGACAGCGAATATCAGAATTTTTGAACACAAGGACTACATCCGTTTTCACAAGTACAGCCATTCTGGTCTTGCTGACCATGCTCTGGATACACGCCACAGAATACGGTGGAAGAAAGCTACAGTAATACACCACAGCAAATACAAATTCGAAAAACTATTTATGGAATCAGCCTCAGCCCTAAGAAACTCTCCAAACTTCAACAAATTTGGTTGTATGTGACTGCCCCAAATTTGGGAGGCTTACATCAGCAGACCTTCAGCCCAACGGCCAAGAACACCTACTTAGCCCACTAGAGCACCATCAGGACTTTTAGGAGAACAATAACTTCATTCTCAGTTACTGTGTTGTACTGCCTACGTGCACGTGCCTTTTTTTTTAAGTTCCTTTTGAAGATGGCAATGTGACGTTGCCAAAATATCGGAAATATTTATTCAAGTGTAATTTAATTTATATTCGTATTTACGTTGTTCAATTCCTTAAGTAATTTAATAATTTAAGCTCTTCAAGAAACACCTTACTATTCTACAGTATTTCCATGGCGTCAGAAGACTCACTGTGAGAGACCCACACTGACCTTTAATACACACAATACTTATCACACCTCTCCTTAAACTCATCACTGTCAGGACACTCACAACTACTAATAATGGCAATCCATTCCACTCAGTCACTACTCTCCAAGCAAAAAATGTAGTCTGCACACCCTGACTAACCACACTCTTACACAAATTCTCTCAAACTGTTTGTAATGTATTAAAAAAATTCCTTTGCATCAGTCTCAGTGGCGGCTCGTGCATAGGCACTGCGGGACTGCAGCAAACCCAATTTTTCTCGATATATAAATATATTTATTAATTTATTTATATTTGCTTGTAATATTTAATTTTATCATCAACAATCCTACACAATTCTCTTATTTTGTATAAAAAATAATAAAAATCCTCCTAAGTGCTACAATGCCATCTTGTAGCACTTAGGAGGGCAAAGGTCGCTGGCAGCACTGTGTTTACCAGAGTGTCATATTGCTACGTGCACAAGAATATGCACGTCATAGTGAGATGCGAGCTATTAGCGTAATGCAGCACTCTCCGTCGTACAGTTCCACTGTTGTTTATATGCAGTTTGCGCCAGTAGTAGCCAGTAGTAGAGAGTGAGTAAATATTTGGACATTACAATTAAAGACAAAATATTTGTTATAGTTTTTATTTTAGAACATTATTGGGGTTATTGACAGTTATGACCTCAAAATGCAACCTCAAGAAATAAGTTCTGTGTCAGTAGTGACTGTAAGTGAACTACAAATTCTTCAACAGTCACACAAATATCAAGGAAAAAGTTATTGACCTTTTCGCTCAAAACAAAACAAGAAGAATGGATTTTATTTTTAAGTAATTTTTAATTATACTAAACTGTATAATTTTATCGATAATAAACAATATTTTTTCATGTGTAATTTTTTTTTTTTTTTAATTTTTACCATAATTTTGATATTTTATCCAAACACGTATATTTCAAAAGTTGCTGCACCCCCATGATTTCAAGCCACGAGCCGCCACTGGTCAGTCTTATAAAACCCCTTTGATAACTTTTCAAACTTTTCTGCCTATTTACTAAAGTTTGCAACCCAAACACCTTCAACCTACACTCATAGGGTGCATTCTACAAGCTGGACACTTGGTCACTCATCTCTGAATCCTCTGAACTACCACCTGATCCCCAAGAAATCCGGATAACCAAATCTGTGCACAGTAGTCAAGATGTGGCCAAATCATAATGAAGAGGGAAATAACCTCCCTATCTTTGCTCATGTGTTTTTCAACATCCAAGTAATCCTTTGAGCTATTTTGTGCACTTTTGCAATATGCCCTCTGGACTTCAACTCTCTTTCCACCATTACTCCCAAGACCCTAGCCTCATCAATTTCCTGCAATCCTGTATTATCAATGGGATACACAGTATGTAACCTTTATAACACGAAGTGCACAACCTTACATTTTGCGATGTTAAATTGACAATCATTAACCTTCACCCACAATGCCAGTTTATTTAAATCATTCTGCAGGATATCTACATCACTTTTATCAGTTATTGCCCTCTTCTGTTTTGTATCATCTGCAAAACTAAGGTGGGAAACAGTAGATAAATGGTTCTTCTTTTCCCTTTAACCCTGCAGAGGTTGGGGTTGAAAAAATTGCAGCGTAGGTCGCGTGTATCTGAGAGATACATTCATTACTAGTATGTGCTAAAATGCGATAAAACTTTAAAAAAAACACTGCAAATATAATACATGGTGGTTTGTTTATTTTCAGTTACAATCTAGAAATTATTGAACAAAGAAACAAAGAAAAAAACAACAACTAAACCGATACTAGACATCGGAGTTTACGGTATCTCTCAGATACAGTTTACTATCAAATATCACTTTCGCATTCAACTCTATCATTCTCATCGTCGGACTCGAGTAACAAAATCACTGAATCTCTTCAAAATCTGATAGGTTATCCAATCGATATATTTTTCCAGCCATTTTCAAAGGTAAATTTAAAAAAAACAAACAACTTAACCAATACTATACTGACATCGGAGGTCACAGTATCTCTCAGATACAATTTACTATCAAATATCACACACCTTTACATAACACGTGTTAAACCAAATCTGACTGCATAAACAGTGTGGAATATCACATGTAATATATGCATGCCCAGCTACTCATGACCTCCAAGCTATACACTGGATATGTGTAAGAATATTTATATTAAACAATTTGTTTGTATCTGTTAGATCAGCCGTGACCTCTGCAGGGTTAACCATTTGCATTTGTCACCTGTCTGCACACACACATGTATTAATTATATAGGTTTTACACTCTCTCATGTGTGATATTAATATAAAAAATATATATATAAACAAAAGAAAAGAAATAATTGATAATCAAATAATCTCATTTCTCTAGGGCTGTCATCATTGTGCCTGATTATGTCATGAGATTAAATGAGAAGATTGAGGTCACAAAGGATATACTACAAAACCTTGATGCAGAAATGATAGTTAGTTTATATGAAATTTTGGCATAAATGCTGAAAACGTGCAATAATAAAAAATGATAAAAACATTATAATCCTTAAAAAAATGAAATCGAAACATTTCCACAGTGATAGCCTTAACAAATAAAATTACTTGAAATGATGAACTTCAGAACGATGTGTTAATGAGGTGACAGCAAAAAAAAGAAAAGTTTCTGATAAAAAAAAACTTATCATTTTGAAAAAAGATAAGTTTTTCCTGATCAAAAACTCTAATAAATCAAATTTATTTGAGTTTTTGCTTTAAATATACATAGGATCTAATACAGATAAACTATATTTCTATGGATAGTTAACACTTGTCAAATTTGTACTTTACATAATATATTAGCATATTTTGTCAGTGTTCTTTGTGCAGTGTTTAGATAATGGCAGAGGCTGCCATCATTTAAACTTTAAAATAAAATTTAAAATCATCATTTAAACACTTTAAAATTTAGTTTGCCACTATGTAATCTCCCAGCCCACTACCCTTTAAAGACTACTTACACAGCATAACTAAAACATTTTGTGGTATGTTGTGCTTGCAGCTTGTTTGCATCCTGGCAGGTAGAAATTTAACAGGTGGAAAGACTGGGAGTGTATGTCTGCATAAAATGTACAAAAAATGGGAAGAGCTTGGTGATATGGAAATTAGCATAAACAGACTTCAGCAGCATTCAGAAATGAGTGAATGCTGACTGAGAGAGATAAGTAGCATAATCTAGGATGAGGAAAGTAAGCATCATGTGCATAAGGATATAAAATTAGGGAGTGTAGTATGTTTGGAAAATGGTGTTGACAAGGAACATGAATGTCAAGCAAGAGTAGCTTCCTTGAAGGAAGAGAGAAAGATGCACTGAGAGAAAGAATGAGTTGAGAAGCAATAAGTTAGGAGAGTGGAAAGAATGGATATGAAGCAAATGAGAGTAGGGGAGAGAGAGAAACAGAGAGTTATAGGAATAATTGAAGGGGTGAGAATAAGAAAACCAGGGAATGAGGGGGAGGCTTAACAATTTGTGGAGTGCAAAATAGAATGTCAAGAGAGTGTTTGCCTGAAGGAACAGTAGACACTGACTATAACAATTATGCCAGGCAAAAGAGTGAATGAGATGATTGTGATGGCAGGTACAACTGATTTGAGAGGAGGCAGTGTGAATAGGGTGGTGAGAGATCTGAGGTTAATGCTTGAGGTTGTGCAGAAGACTGAGAAAGAGAAGATAATGAATGTGCTGCCAAGGTAATGCAGAGCTGAGATAATGAATAATATAATAATGCGATGGCTACAATGTGCCAAAAGAAAGGCTTGGATTATGTGGATACCTGGAGTGCATTTTAGAACAGAAAGAACTATGTGAGATGGCTTGCATTTGAATGGGGAAGGATGAGGCATATAGAGAGAAAGTTGTTCTCTGGATAACTTAGAGTTATGGAGCAGGGAAACTAGTTATAAGGGTGGATGGTAGCAGGGATGGCCTCTTGTGGGAATAGTCACTTGGGAGAAGGGAGAAATGCATTGTGTATGCCGAATCCCGTGGAATCTAGAGGGGATAATGATAGGTATAAAAACAGTGAGAGTGCCTTGGTGATTATTTATACAAATGTCAGGAGTGTCCAGAATACCGGGCATGAACTGATGGCACTGATAGCCCCAGCCTATTCAAACATTATTGGGATCAGTGAGATGAAAGATAAATACTGACAGGAATAGAAGTAGCAGGAATAGCATATTGTGGCCAGAGATCAAGAGCAAACATGGTGGTTGAGTATTGCTTATAATAAATGATGAATTTTGTCCCCTTGAGGCAGAAGATTAAGAAGGCAGTGGCACTAATAGCTTTGAAAGCATATGGAGTGAGGTGAGGTTAGGCAAGATAGGATATTTAGTGGAGTGTTGCTATAAGCCAGGAAGAATAGAGGGCAAAGAGCAGGAGATGTTGAGCTTGGTAAGTACAAAAGAATGATTGTTATGGAAGAGCTACAGTAGTCTAAATGGGAAGAGGAAATGAATGTAGTATTAAGTGAATGTGATTCTGGAATTCTTGAGGGGCAAATGTCTTAAGGAACATGTAGTAGAAGGAACACAAGGTTCAAGAGTTTTGAATTTGGTTAGAGCATCAGATGTAATTGTAACTGAGATGGTATCCCTGGTTGTGGAGAGTGACCATATGATTTTGACTCGAAAGATGAAGACATGTAGTCTGTATGAAGAAAAAACAGCATTCTTAGAAATCAGCTTGGAGCAGTTCTATGGATGGAGAAATTGGATGAGAGAGTTAATATCATTGCATAGCAACTGGTAAAGACATATTATTAGCAGCAATGGCAAGTTGTATAACTCAAGTGACAAAGGAAATGCAATTTGGTGTAAAGTGGCTGACAAACGATATCATACAGGAACTGCAGGTGAACAAAAAGTTATGAAAGAGATATAAGGAAGGGAGTGGCAAGAAGATGCATGGAGAATATAAGACTCAGACCAGGAGTGTGACTGGTATGGTAAAGAAGAGATTGGCCCTGAGATCCAAGGGAAATCTTAAGGCATTCTTTTGTTATGTGACCATTAGGAGGGTAAATGACATCATTAGACAAAGACTGGAACAGAGGGACTGATGCAGATGACACAGTGGGCTTATTTAATGATCAATCAATTTGATGGGGTATTTCATCCTGGAGAAGGAAGTTTTAATGCGAGATGGAAGGAGTAGGGTTGGATTTAGAAAAGCAAAAGAACAGGATATTTCTAATACTGAATACTTTGGATGTCAATAAAGCAATGGGACTGAATGGGATTTCACCATAGGTTTTGAGGAAAAGTGTAGAAAAACTCACAGATCCACCAATTTGGCTTCAAAAAAGGTGCCCAATGACTGGAAGGCAAGAATATCCATTGAATAAGAGGGGTATTAGAATGGAATGTTGAACTGCACACAGATGTATTTCATCAATAGTTATTTATTTCAGAGAAATATTAGTGAGTTACATTTTACATCACTGAATGTTACAGGGTCACTCCTGTACCTCGTAGGTTTGTTATATTAAAGACTGCATTTTCACATGCAATAACAAATTAGTGTGGCCAGTAGGATGTGAGAATGAAGTCTGTAATATTAAAGTATTATTAAAGTTTGATATTTATCTTTTTGATAAATAGAAAATGTATTCTGAAAGTGAGAATGAAGCTGTTGTTAATACAAATAGGTTAAATGTAATTGAAGATAGTGAATTTTTGAAAGCAGTTAATCCTAATCTTCTTATTCCTACATTTTCAGGAGATGATAATGAAAATGTGGAATCATATTTTAAATATGCAGAGAAACTTAAAGATATAGGGAAATGGTCTGAATTTCACTTGTTAATCATTCTGAGAAATAAGTTGGTAGGGAAGGCAAAAACTTTCCTGAATGCTTCACTTGTGTTAAGAGATATTGTAGATTACACTACATTTAAGAGTCTGCTAATCTCAGAATTTTCAAAGGTTAGAGATGTAAGTCCAAACTTATGGAAGTTACATCAGTGCATTCAAGGTAATAAAGGAACAGTTATTATTATTATTAGTATTATTATTAACATTTGACCTCCATGGAATCAGAGACTCATCGTGGGAGGTACTCACTATTGCATATAATGCTCATCCAACCATGTCTTAAACTGATTCAATGTGTCCACATCCACAACACACTCATGCAATGCATTCCACCCACCAACCATCCTCCATGCAAAGAACCTACTTCTCACTCCTTTGCTCACACCCCCCTTATACAGTTTCCAGCAATGTCCTCTTGTTCTACTTCCCTCTCCCATTCTATGAAAAATCTCTTCCACGTCTACCTGATAACAACCCCTGACCAGCTTATATGTCTCGATCATATCCCCCCCCCCTTCCTCCTATTCACAAGGCTCTGCTTGCATTCTCTCAATCTGTCCTCATACTCCACATTCCAAAGACCACTGACTACCTTTGTGAAGCTTCTCTGTACCCTTTCCAACATATCCTCATCATGACATAAACCTAGTGACCAATTTGTGTACAGTAATCCATATGAGGCCTGATCAGGGCCTTATACAATGGAATCATAACTTCTCTATTTCTGCATGTCAGGGTTCTCTGCATCATTGCCATTATTCAATGTGATGTCTTCGCAACTTGTGCACTGTGGCCCTGAATTTCAGGTCCTTGTCCACCATCATTCCTAGATCTCTCATCTCCTCTACTTCTGTTAAAGTTTCCCCCACCAAGTGTATACTTTGCATCCCATCGTTGCTTACCAAATCTCAAAACCTTACACTTGGCAACATGGAACTGATAGTTCCACTTACCTGCCCATTCATGCAATCTATTCAAGTCCTCTTGTAAGGCATTAACATCAGCCTGACTGTGCATTGCTCTTCCCAGTTTTGCATCATCCGCAAACAGCTGAATATCACTAGTTAAACCCAACATCATTAACATACAAATTGAACAACAATGGCCCAAAACTGACTCCTGCAGCACACCACTGGTGACCTTTCTCTTTCGAGATACTGCACCCCCCATATACAACTTTCTTATACCTATCTGACAGCCAGTCACTGATCAAACACGGAAGTCTGTTATCCAATCCCATCTGTTTCAATTTATTATTATTATTGTGTGACACCTCTGGGGAGTCCAAAGACTCATCGAGGGAGAGTGTGCCAACAGAATCGAATGATTTATCCCTTCCAACTACTAACTGCGCTCAAACTTGCTTAACTTTTTGCATGAGCAGAGTAGCAGAGGCTCTACATTGACCAACCTTTGCTTTAAGAGCTTGTCATGTGGAGTCTATCAAAAGCCTTTGCAAAATCCAAGTACACCACTGTATATGCATCTCCCTTGTCCAAGGTATTTGTCACCTTGTTATAGTACATAAGTAAGTTAGTGAAACATGATCTCCTCTTAACAAACCCATGCTGATAACCACTAAGAATACTGCTGTTATCAACCCATTTCTGTATCCTACTTCTCAGCAATCTCCCAGGAACTTCACCACAACTCCAGATATACAGACCAGCCTATAATTTGAAGCTACAGCCTTATCACCGCCTTTATGCAGTGGAACAATTTTACCCTCCTTCCACTCCCTTGGAACCTGTGTTCTTGCAAAACTCTTATTAAACCAGCATGCCAATGCTACTGCCAGTTCCCTGGAACATTCCCTCATCAAATCCTATCGCCTTATTAACATCAGGGTTATTTATTTCCTCAAATACCTTCTACTCACTCACAATTAAGCTATCCTCTCCTATGTCCTCTACACTTAAGTTCTTCATGATTCCACCCTGATCAGGATGAAACACCCTTATAAATTGATCACTGAATACCTCAACAATGTCTTCTGCAGCAGTTACCATTCTACCACTTTCATCCCTTAACTGCATCTTTCCGTGATCATTCTTCCTTCTACTTGCCATATAACTAAAAAAAATCTCTAGGGTTTTTCTTAGTCTGAGATGCCAATTTTCTAAGTATTATAATAGATTATTAAGTATAATGTCTCAGCCTGATGAAAAATCAAATTTAGAATGGTCTATATTTCATCAATTTAGAGATCTAAAAGATGAATTAATGTAAGTAGGTTATAAGAAAAAAATTAAAAATTTAGGAGAATGTTATAAAGTTGTTAGGGAAAGAGAGTAAATATACACAAGTCCTCAAATTCCAAACAAGTACATTCTTTAGAACAAAAGAGTTACAAGTATTGGGACCTCTATGAGAAAAAGGTATATGTGGAACTACAAGGGGGGGGGGGATTATGAAGAGCTCAGAAGACAGCTTGCAGGTGTAGCATGGAATGAGGAGTTAGCTGGAAAAGAGATCAATGCAGCTTGGGGGATTTTCAAAAACCATCTAGTAGATGCAATGTCTAAATGTATTCCAAGGGTGAGAAGGTTAAATAAGGTAGGTGTGAGATCGATGAATAAAGAGATTAAGCATGTGATACAGAGAAAAAGGGCATTATGGAGGTAGCATAAGAGAAGTGGAAATAACCAATTCCATGAGGTTTACAAAGACCAGGCAAGGCAGGTGACTTGGTTGGTGAGAGTAGCTAAAGTGAGGTATGAACAGCAGTTAGCTAATAAAGCCAAAATGAATCCTAAGGAGTTCTTTTGATATGTAGCCAGCAAAAGAATGAAAGATTGAAATATCAAATTAATTAACAAGTGTTTTTGAAACTGCAATTTCTACTTCAAAAAAAGATTGATGTATTTCTTCACATTCCTGTTTACTCTCAATGTTTCTCTTGAAATAATTCTGCTTCCAGAGATTTCTAATCCAAATATACAGATTATTCTTGGTCTTGATTTCCTAAAGAGATATCAATTTACCTGTAATTTCTTGGATGGCACTATTTCTCTTTGTAGAATATAGTCTTAATGAGCAATTCTGTTCACAAGATGCAAGATTTATATATATACTCTGAAGTTTCTGTAGGAAGGAGACTTGTACAGGCCATTACATCCATGTAATGGCCTGTACTTTTGACTGGGATGCTGAATCACATCACCATCCCAGTCAAAAGGCAGGTACTATAATTCTTGTACATTGAGCCCGCTCCTTTTGTTCTTCTTCAGAACTATTACAGAAAGAATTGCAATATATTAATTCTTTCATTCTTATCTAATGGTTGTAAGAATTCCTTCATAAAAAGAGAGTTGAGTAGTTGTGTTTCAGCATCCTCTTCAAATACAGAAGAAATAACGTGCGTACCTATTCCCTATGTGCAAGGCATTAGCGAACGCATAGCTAAAGTGTTAAAACCACTAAATATTTGTGTTGCCTTTCGACCCATCAGAAAAATCTCTACATTCCTCACGTCTCCAAAGGACAAGCTCCCACATCTCAGCTATCCAGGTATCTACCAGATAACCCAAAATATGGGTTATCATATTTTGGACAAACAGGAAGATCTGCTCTTATCTGGTTAGAAGAACACAAGTCGTATATTCAGTACCTTGAACCTGAACAGTCTAGACTTGCAGAGCATGCCATCAACACTAGACATAGAGTTCATTGGAAAAAGACAAAAGTCATTCACAAAAGTCGGTTCCTCATGGAATGGCTTTACAAAGAAAACCCGTTCCATGAAAAGCCAATCTTCATCTAGACGATTCAGATATTATGATTAGTCTAGATGTTGTTTCTCTATTTATGAATGTTCTGTTAGCAGACAGCATTCAATAAAGCGTTACTTCACTCCCCTAACCTAAACCGATCCGATGGTCTACGTCTTTCCCCTTTGTGGGAGATAATACTTTATAAATCAGCAAATCTTTCCTAACTTTTGTAATTGTGATGAATTGTGAGAATGGATTGATGAAAATGAGATACTGTACAGAGGACAGCATGGCTTTGTGAAGGGTAGATCATGCCTCAGTAACTTGCTCAAGTTTTATAACAAGGTGACGGCTGAACTGGATAAGGGAAATGGGTTTACAGTGATACTGCTGGACCTGGCAAAGGCGTTTGACAGGATACCACATGGAATTCTAATCCGTAAACTACAATATATGGGAATGGATATAGGGTTGGTGAGATGGATAGCTGGGTGGTTGATGGAGAGATATCAAAGAGTAGTTTATTCAGGAGTAGAGTCCAAAAAACGGCCTGTGACTAGTGGTGTGCCACAGGGTTCTGTTCTTGGACCACTGCTGTTTAATCTGTTCATTAACGATATAGGGAATGGTCTAAGTGGGACAGTTCATTTGTTCGCTGATGATGCAAAGTTGGGTAGGGCGATAGTGAATGCAGAAGATGTCAAAGTCTTGCAAGATGACTTAGATAGATTGGAGTTCTGGACTAAGGAGAATGGATGTCAATTTAATGTGACAAAATGTATGGTTATGCATTTCGGAGTGAAAAGATTAGCAGCAGTATACCACATTGGTGGAACTGTACTCCAAGAGATTGATGAGGCCAGGGACTTGGGAGTGTTGGTGGATAGGGAGATGAAGTTTAGGGGGCACATTGCGAAAGTAGCTAAATCAGCTCATCAACTCACTTGGTTGTTGAAAAATACCTTGACGAGCAGAGAAAAACAAGTTATTGTACCTCTGTACCGAGCCCTGATAAGACCTCATCTCGACTACTGTGCCCAGATTTGGTCACTTCGGTTCCCTCTTGATGGGGAGGAGGTTGAGAGGATCCAGAGGCGAGTGACTAAGATGATAGCAGGTCTATGGAATGAACCATATGAGAACAGGTTGAAGATTTGTGGGTTGCAGAAACTAGTTGATAGGCGAAAAAGGGGAGATATGATTGAGACATTCAAATTGCTAAAAGGATTCTATAGGATTAATTCAGATGATATTTTTGAGATCAGGACTGGTGGTGAGAGAACTAGGGGACACCCATGGAAGCTGGGCAAGAGCGTGGTTAGCAGGGGTGTTAGAGCTGGGTTCTTTACTTTTAGAGTGGTGAATGAGTGGAATGAGCTGCCAGAGTCTGTTGTGGGTGCTATGACAGTGAGCGAGTTCAAGGCAAGGTATGATAGATACTGTGAGAATTTTGAACAGCTGTGTGAACATGATGTTTAGGGCCTCCCTCGATGAGTCTAAGGACTCCTGGAGTAGCCCGTGGTAATAATAATAATAATAATAATAATAATTGTATACACATATATATAATTTTTTTTTTTTTCCCAAAATAAATTGAGGAAATTTAAGGACCATTTTTAGTTACTACTAATAGCTACTTAGGTGGTGCTTTGTGAATATATCGGTTATTGTTTAATTAGTCTTTGTACTTGTACTGATGATGCCTGTGATACTCAGGTGAAAATTCTACTAATAAAGAATATTTTATGTGAGTTAATTCCATTATTATAATAGTAAGTAATATGTCTACTCACGGTATTTCTTTACTTGTCTACTCACGGTATTTTCAATTATAGACCAGTCTGTATAATTGTGGTTGTGGTAAAGATGTTGGAGAGATTAGTTAGGTATACAGTACAGCAAGGGTAGGTCCTGTTTCAGTAATTTACTTACATTTTATGATAAGATGGCGAGTGTGTTAGATAGATAGATAAGGGAGAATCATATAGAGTGATATTCATGGACTTTGCAAAAGTGTTCGATAGATTACTACATTGTAAATTAGTGTACAAGCTGCAGATCAAGGGAAAATATAGTATATTGGTTAAATGTATCAGAGATAGGCTCTCTCAATGGTACCAGCAGTATGACGTGTATGATGGAGCAATGTCTCAAAATAGGAGAGTAACTAGTGGCATAACTCAGGGTTCGTATACAAGTAGCTAAAAGGTGTCACCCCTTATTATTAAGGTGTGACACCTTAGCATTTAATTTCTTGGCATCTTTAATTTATAATATAACCAAGTGGAAAAATTTCCAACAACTATCTCTAATCCAGAGTATTTGAATAATAAGGTGTGATACCTTTTGATTACTCGTATATGGAAATATGACTTCTGCATAACTCCAACCTTGCTATCACCTCTGGATCTGGCTGCCACTAATGAGACATCAATAAATGTCGAAACTGATCTAGGGAGTGACACTTCTCATAATTCATAGTATTATACATGGCAGTAAAGATATGTGCTTTGCATTATGGGTTACTAAGGCAAGCGATGTGAAGTAATTAGCTCCTGTATATAGGTTGCCCAGTTCTGAAAATACTTCAGGTGCAAACTTTCTTTGCTTACACTTGGATAAAGGATTAAACCAAGGATAAAAAAAAAAAATATATATATATATATATGTTTTAAACCTGTTTTACTCCATTTCCCAAGTAAGCAAACAGACAAACAAGTCAAGTTTGCGCCTGCAAGTGTTGCAAGTCTAGCTGATCCTACAGGTAGTGCAAGACCAAGGCAACGCATGGTAAAAGTAGTATAAGCTCTGATCACTAATCTTAATATTTACCTTTAATGCAAAACACATCTCCTAGAGGAGATGTACGATGTTTTGTATTAAAGGCAAGGGGGGGGGGGGCACTACCCAGACCGGTTTCGACCTTAATTGAGGTCTCATCAGTGGGAGCCAGGCTAGAAATACCAAGATTTTAGTAATACAGAGCTCATAAGTATTTTACCAGAACAAGTTACCATAAGGTGTTTTAACCTTATTAAATAAAAATCTCAGGAGGAGATATAAATGTAGAAAGTATTTTACCTTGAGTATAATAAATGTGTACTTTCTACATTTATATCTCCTCCTGAGATTTTTATTTAATAAGGTTAAAACACCTTATGGTAACTTGTTCTGGTAAAATACTTATGAGCTCTGTATTACTAAAATCTTGGTATTTCTAGCCTGGCTCCCACTGATGAGACCTCAATTAAGGTCGAAACCGGTCTGGGCAGTGGCCCCCTTGCCTTTAATACAAAACACCATACATCTCCTCTAGGAGATGTGCTTTGCATTAAGGGTAAATATTAAGATTAGTGATCAGAGCTTATACTACTTTTACCATGAGTTGCCTTGGTCTTGCACTACCTGTAGGATCAGCTAGACTTGCAACACTTGCAGGCGCAAACTTGACTTGTTTGTCTGTTTGCTTACTTGGAAAATGGAGTAAAACCAGGTTTAAAATAGCTTGGTAATAACCTTTACATTTATTATACCCAAGGTAAAATACTTTCTACATATATATATATATATACATACAGTGAAAACATATAATTAGAATGTCAAAATGGATTTAGAATAGGACGCTCTACAATGGATGCAGCTTTCTGTTTAAAACTACTTACAGAAAAAAGAACAGAATTTAATTTGGAAACTCATCTTTTGTTTATAGATTACAAAAAAGCATTTGACAAAGTAAAAAGATATATACTGTTTGATATATTACAGAGAATAAATATACCTAATATTTTACTACATGCAATATTGAATATATACAAAGATAATGAAATAAAAATAAAAATTAATGAAAAGTCATCTGAAAAACAATCTATAAACCAAGAAGTAAGACAGGGATGCCCTCTGTCTCCAACACTTTTCAATATTTACATTAATGAAATATTAATACAGTGGAACACCTTAAACAATCAAGGTATAGAAATTTCCCGGAATAACAAAATAAGTACACTATTATTTGTAGATGATTTGGAAAATTAATTTAGAAACTCATCTTTTGTTTATAGATTACAAAAAAGCATTTGACAAAGTAAAAAGATATATACTGTTTGATATATTACAGAGAATAAATATACCTAATATTTTACTACATGCAATATTGAATATATACAAAGATAATGAAATAAAAATATATAAAAAGTTGTCTGAAAAACAATCTATAAACCAAGGAGTAAGACAGGGATACCCTCTGTCTCCAACAATATTTACATTAATGAAATATTAATACTGTGGAACACCTTAAACAATCAAAGTATATAAATTTCCTGGAATAACAAAATAAATACACTATTATTTGCAGATGATCAGGTAATAATATCAGATAAGGAAGACAATTTACAAAGAGCAATATATAATTTAAACATTATAGTAGAACAGTTTGGAATGAAAATTTCCGTAGATAAAACTAAAACAATGGCCTTTTGTGGACAAACTCCAGTTAGAAGCAAAATAGTTATTAATAATAAAATAATAGAACAGATAAATACTTTCAGTTATCTTGGATGTGAATTATCATATGAAGGAGAAAAAGACAAAATTAAAAACTTAAAAATTTTTACAGATTATAGGCCTGATAAATAGAACACTCAACAAAAATATAGTACAAAAAGAAACACGCTTGAAAATATACAATACTTTAGCAGTGCCCACATTATTAATATGGGCAATAAACAAACAAAATAAAAACAAGTAAATTGAGAGTTATGAGAAGAACTGCAAAATACACATTATTAGATCAAAAAAGGAACGAAGACATTTTAAAAGAACTAAAAACAAAATCAATAGAAGAAAAACTAAACAATTATAAACAAAAATGGATTGAACATGTAAACCGAATGGCCAACACCTGACATCCAAAACAAATACTAAAATATAAGCCAATTGGAAAGAGAAGGCAGGGTAGACCTCAGAAAAAGATATTGGATGGATAATGAGACAGGAACAGACCAATATGGTCTATACCCCGTAATAAGTGTTATGATGATGATGATGATATAATTTCTAGGCATCTTTTATTTATTATATAAGGATGGTTTGCTTCTATCAAACAAATGGATGAGGTTAAAATAAAAGTAAACAATTTTAGCTTCAGTTATCACAAAACCTTGGATTCTCTATACTTTTCATGATTCTGACCTAGCTGGTCATCAAAGATTTGAGAGAACCTAATGTGAGAATTGTGGTGGAGAATTAAGAACAGGCTATTTTGGAAAGGTATCACAAATGATATTAACTCATGTGAAATCCTATTGTTTATGCCAGACCCAAACTATCAAAACAATATCTATCATATCTCTTCTTGAATCATTTACAGACGAAGAACTCACAACTGAGTTAGGCAATGCATTCCACTCATTCACCACCCTCCAAGCAAAAAATCTAGTTCTCACACCCTTATTAACCACACTTTTCCTTAATTTCCAGGGATGACCTCTTGTTCTTCCATCACTATCACAGCTGAAATATCTCCCCTGCATCAGTCTTATAAAAACCTTTTAGTAATTTAAATGTTTCTATCATATCCCCTCTTCTCTGACTATCAACCAACCTCTGTAATTCACAAGCACTCAATCTATCAATGCATTTTTACATCACTCTCCTCTGAACCCTCTCCACAACCTCCTCATCTCCAAGGAATCCAGGTGACCAGACTTGAGCACAGTAATCCAAATGTGGAAGTATCAACAGTTATATGAAAGTTCACTGAAAAACAATTTATCGAATGCAATTAATCAAAAAACAAATCGCCTAATAAACAATTCATCGAATGACAATTTAACTAATGGCAATTCATCGAAAAAAACAATTCACTGAAATTTTTTTGATGAATTCTTTCATAATTCATCGAAAAGTCATTTTCCTTGCAAACAGTAGTTTGCAAGAAAAAGCATTCGGTAACAATACCTAACGTTACTCAAGATACAGACAACATATGGAAGTGGTCAATGAAATGTAATAATTATTTGTTTGCATTTTATTTATAACATTTTGTGGAAGTGTGCATACTGTTTCATTGTGCAGATAGTGATTTATCTGTACGGAACAAATTTCGTTCTACCAAATTTTGTCATAATAACACTAGTTAGACTGAAATTAAAACTTACATATATATCTTGAAGGTGGAGACACATGGTAGTCAATCTCCTGGAGGGAGAAGACACCTGACAGGACAGGACAAGATATATCTTGACTGTAAAGTTTCATCCAGCCAAAGCAGAATTACTAATATCATTTTGAAACTTCTTTGCAGCTTCTTGTACTGATGACTTCTGCGAATTACGCTATGTCAGAGAGGTATTGTAATACATGATTTCGACACTTTGTTTCTTTGTAGTTCTGAATAGGGCTTGCATAGTTCAGTTGGTACAAATGAAGCCCTTTAATTAGAAAGACCTGGATGGGAATCCCATATACGATGAGCATAATTTTTATCAGTCCTCTTCAACAGAGGGTGAGTTAACAGGTCTAATACATTCGTGAACACAAAAATAATACGTGACATGAAACAGTTATTGGACACGAAAGACAATAAGAAACCATATTGTTCTATAATTATTCCCTATTAAAGTACCATTGCTATCTCAAAAATCATTAGGTTGAGGAGAATGAGGGGAATAGCATTCATCATTATTAGTACTGATACTACTAATAATGATACATCTGTTGTTAATAATAATATTATATTAATTAATCCTTTGATTTCTCAGAGAATAATAAAATATATAGGAATTCATAGTAAAATATTGAAAAACTTTAAAAAGAAATCATTCCTGAAGATTTCACAGTCATGTTTCACTTATTCACTCTTGTTTCTGTTATTCCCTAACGACAAGAAGTGTCATATGCCCGTATCTCACAAAGGCCCTCACAGGCAAGTAATTGCAGTTAATAAAGGGAGAATTAAGCTAAGAATGCTGATGACTATACAGGTGAGTACATTTCTGGGAGAGGTGATCGATCACTTTTTTTAATGTTAAAATGTTCTCTCGAAAAATAATAAAATGGGAATGATGAATGAAGAATCAGAAAAGAAAAAAAAAACTGCTTTCTGAAGTATTCTCATCTGTTGCTATTGTTATATTTAGATGAGCAGTGGTTTGAAGCTGCATTCTAATGAAGGATTCCAGTGGTCGACCACAGTTAGAGAACACAGCGCTAAAGAAAAATAGGATTGAGTTGAGTAGTTTTGCATTAAGGCTGAAGCAACTGGCCTAAAATCAATGCATGTGTTTTTCTATGCGGTTCGCTTATTTTTCGGCAAGAAAAACCCAAAATTTTGAATTGCTTTTCGGTGAACTCTTCGTATACCAGTATCAATGCTTTATTGAGGGGAATAATAACCTCTTTATCTCTGGATGTTAGTGTGTTCTTCAATAACCAAGTAATCCTATGTGCAATCTTTGATGCCTTAGCAATGTGCTCTCTGAACTTCATCTCCCTATCCACCAACATTCCCAAGTCACTAGTCTCATCAATCTCTTGTAGTACCGTTCCATCAGTGTGGTACACAGCTGGTAATCTTTTAATCCCAAAATGAATAACTTTACACTTTTCCGCATTAAACTGACACCCATTACCCATTTTACCAGCATATTTAAATCATCCTGCAAACTCTCAACATCAGCTTGATTTTTTATTGTGCTACCTAACTTTGCATCATCAGCAAACAACTGAATATCTCCCTTCAAGCCATTTCCTATATCATTTATGTACAAATGATACAACAATGGTTTATGTACAGAGCCCTGAGGCACACCACTGGTCACCTGCCTCATCCTGGACTCTGCTCCTCCATACACCACTTTCTGGTATCTCTCCATGAGCCATTCTCTTATCCATATCACCAGTTTAGTATCCATCCCAATCTGCTCTAATTTGTGCAACAGTATTCCATGGAGTATCCTGTCAAAAGCCTTACCAAAACCCAGAAGTATGACTGTGTAGCCATTCCCCTTGTCCAACTCAGATGTCATTCTATTGTAAAAAGTTAATAAATAGCTAAGGCAGGATCGACCCTTAACAAAACCATGTTGGCCCTTATAAAGTATCATATTCTGATCCACCCATTCTTGAATTCTGTCCTTAACCAACTTTTTCAATACTTTTACCACCACTCCTGAGATGATAATTGATCTGTAGTTAACTACCACAGTCTTAGAGCTACCTTTATGCAAAGGAACCACTTTGCCTTCCTTCCGCTCCCTAGGGACCATACCAGAGTCCAAACGTAAGTTAAATAACCAAGTAAGAGGTGTTGACGATTCCTTTGCACATTCACGCAACACCCAAGCTGATATTCCATCTAAACCTACTACAGTGTTTGCATTTAAATTCTGCAATATACTAAGTACCTCAATATACTATAAAATTTAAATTCTGCAATATAGTATAAACTTCAATTCTCCCATTAGTTATTTTTCCAGGTACAGAGATATCCTCACTTGGGTGATATCCATATCTTAGTAAAATTTGCTCTACTGTTCAATTTCTATCCTGTTAGAACACCCTCCTCAGGTAACGAAGTTTCACCGACACCAACAACTTTTGGACAGGCTGAGTAAATGAATGCTACAAACTCATTCCTTTTATATCTAATGCACCTACAGAAAAATCAGTGCATTGCCAGTATTCTTAGAGCCATTTTTCCTCCCTTCATACTTCACCTGGCTCTAGTGTACACCCTAGCATTTCTCAAGCCACTATTCCCACAACACATCCCTGCTACACTCCACCTGTACAATTCCAGTTTCCCTGCCTTGATATGTTCCCTTGCCCAGAAAACAACAGTCTCTCCAAATGTTTGCATTCCAATGTAATCCATCTCTTGCATATAACTCTCTTCTATCCTCCAAAATACTACACATATCCACATATTCCAGAAATCTTTTCCTACACATTCTCTCTGTCATTTCAATCATTATTACTTCTCTTCTCTTCCACTCCTCAGTATCATACTGAGGGCAACACACTCACTATCTTTCCTCAGACACATTTCTGCTGCACAGTCTCTAACATCAACCTCAAATCTCGAACTACACAATTCACATTACCTCACAAGTTATTCATCCCAACAATTACTATCATCTCCACATTTTCACCCCTCTTCACTGCCACACCCTCTATCATTCCACCAGGCAAGCAGTTCGTGGCACTCTACTCTGCACCTCCTAAATCATCGAATCTCCATATACAACATTCTGAATAGATTCGTTCATTCTTTTCTCAATGACATCACCGACTCTTAAAGCTTCCCATCTGTCCCTCTTTTCTCTCATCTCTCTATATCTTGCTTCCACCTCGCTCAACTTTCTGCAATTTCCTCTATTCCACTGTCTCTCCTGTTCTTTCATCTTCCCCTCTCCTTTGCTCTCTGATGCTGTTCTTTACTCTTGATCTTTTCACACTAGCTAACATCTCCATCCCCCTCATATCTTCATTCACCCTCCTCACCTCAGTCTTTATTCCTTTTGCATACTGTGCTAATCACCTTTGTAATATTCTCCTAAACTTCAATTTTCTGTCTGCATTCCTCTCAAAATCCTTGGCTTCATCAATTTCCTGCAGTTTAATTCCATCAGTGTAGTACATAGGTTGTGATCCCTTCGATCCCAAATACACAACCTTACACTTGAGCAATGTTAAACTCATAGCTGTTATCCTTTGCTCTTATGCTGGTCCATTTAAGTCATCTGTAGGATCTCTACATCATCTTCATATCTTCATTGACCATGTCTCATCCTAGCTTTTTAAAAAAGCTAGGATGAGAATTATTCAGATACTTTTATTAAAAAGTATCTGAATAAATACCGAGCACTGCAGTACATCAATATTCACTCACCTTCTTCCCCACTCATCCCTCCCATACATTACTCTTTGATATCAGTTCATCTGCCATAACTAGTTTATGCTTCAGAGATTCATGTGGTATTCTGTCAAATGTCCTTGCAAAGTCCAGCAATATTAATGAGTGGCCATTTCCTTCATCCAATTCAGTTATCACTTTATTATAAAAACGTAAGCAAATTACTAAGGCAAATAGTTCCACTGCATATAAAAGTGTCCAAAACAGAATGCTTCTGTCTTGGAGTCTTCGTTATGCAGTGGAACTATTTTGCCTACTTTCCACTTCCTAGCACCTTACCAAAACCGAGGCTTAAATTAAACAGATTTATCAGAAGAGCTTCCACTTTCCTTGAACATTCTCATCATACATGAGTTGATATGCCATCTAATCCCATGACCATATATGAATTACAGTTCTGCAATATCTTAAGCTCTTCTAATTCATCTACCTTAATTGTCACATATGGCACTGCAACATCTCCATCTAGATGATACTCCCTTCCAAATTATTACTCAGTAACTCAAGTATTTTGCTCGTTACTGTTACCTTCCTGCCACTAGCACTTGATCGAGTCATTCTTCTTTTTACTTACCGCATAGCAAAAGAACTCTTTGGGATTTCCTGTAGTCTCATCGGCTAGTTTTCTGTCATAATTAGCTTTGGCTTTTTTTACTATACAGGTCACCCTGTTTGTGTCTTGTGCTCATTGGTTTGTTGATTCAGCATTTTTTAATATACCCTCCACCAAATTTTTTTTGCAGTTCCTATTTAATAATGCTGATCATCCATCTAATTTCTGCTGACATCTTTCCTCCCCTGATTATTCTTATGCCATTGCATTGCTGTAAGCAGGCTCCTCAGTTTGTCATAATCACTTTGTAATAATACACATATCCCTTCTTAACAGAAAATTCTGCTTGTCTCGCAATTTCCATGGCAAAACCACTGATCAATTTTCCCAAGTAGAGTCAGCTTAGTTACATTAGTTACTGCTTTCTCTCTGATGCTATGAGTCTTCGCATCATGTACCCTACATGTAATGTAGTGGATATGATGCAGCACGTAATAATCTCTTATCAGCAACATAAATTACATTTACTCCCCCCCCACCCCCACACCTATTTCTCAAATGCATCCTTGTCCTTCTGATGTATACTTCTACTCTTTTTGGCTTCATTACTTTTGCTATCATTAGCAAAATCCCTCTCTCATCCTGTTCTCTCTGAAAATACTATACCATTGCATTCTGTCCATATGACTAATCATCTTCCATCAGCCAAGTCTCACTAAAGTCTATAAACTTTCACCATGTTGAAGTAACTAATATTAAAAACTTCTTTCATCTTCTGAATACTTCTAGTATCAGTATATGTAAATTGCAATACCCTCATGATCAGTAGAGTGTCTGTAGCGCAATCAGTATTGATGACCTTTAGTCAGAAAGATTAGGTTCAAAACCAATCTGGCACTCAAGGAACCTTTTTTCAGGGCTTTTCACCTGGACGAATTAGTTGGTCTAATACAGAGGTAGCAGGGTTTTTATTCCTGGAATCTCAGACTTTTCACCTTGCAAAAGGCAAACTGACCAGAAGAAAACACATGCAATTTACAGACATAATATACTAGTCCAGGGGTTAACAACCCTATGCCCATGGGTACCTTGGAACTCGCCAATGTATCCAGAGATGTGCGCTCCTGTATTATTCTATTGATTTTATTTCAGGAAATCAACTGGCGGGAAATCAGCATGGAAGATCCTGCATAAAAAGTCACCCGCTTCCAATGTGTTAACAGCAGTTAGTCTTTCTCTTCAAATTTTACTCTTCAGCTAAAAGTCAGTATCGGTGAGTTTGAGTGCATCTTTGTGAGCAGTTCTTGTGTTTTAAACAGTTAATGTCCTCCTCTAAAATGAATGTGGATAGAAAAAAAAAGAAAATATTAATTATCAGTCTGAATGGGAAGACGTGCTGTGTTAAAATAAAGGACAAATGTGTGTGTTTGATATGAGGGTGGTCTGAAAAGTTCAATGGCGAGGCTCCAGCACCATTATCCCATCCCTGTAGTGGTTCTCAGTAAGATCTGCAAAATACCCCTCTACAGCTGCAATCACCTCTTGATTCGAAGAAAAACGCTGACCAGCAAGGAAGAGTTTTAGTTTTGGGAAGAGATAGAAGTCAGAGAGAGCCAAATCTGGGGAATAGGGTAGATGTTCCAAAAATTTTTGTCCAGGGCTTTTCTAATGGATTTTTTCCATCTAGTCTGGCTAAAAGATTGGAATAATATCCCCCGGTTATTGTTTTACCCTTTTCAAGATAATTAATAAACAAAAAAATGCCTTTAGCATCCCAAAATACCGATGCCATGATCTTTCCTGCTGATGGAACCGACTTTATCTTCTTTGGTGCTGAATAATCGGCTTCTGTCCACTGTTTTGACTGCTGTTTGGATTCGTGTATAATGGTGAATCCAAGTATCTGCTGTGAGCAAGGGCGGCACCCATCTTTTGCAAAGCTTTTAAATTTTTAATTCTTCATGCAAAATATATCCTACGTGTTCTTTTGAAATGCCTATAGTCTCAGCAATTTCACGCAATCTGACTCGATGGTCATCCAATATCATATCATTCACTCAATCAATGATTTCTGGTATTATTACACTTTTTGGACGTCCTTCACTTGAATCATCTTCAAGGCTGGTATGGCCACGTTTAAACTCGGCAGCCCATTTCTTAATTGTCGACAACAAAGGAGAAGAGTGCCCATAATTATGAACTTCGAATGAATTTCTTTTGCCGTTAAACCTTCTTTTACAAAAAATTTAACTACACGTTACTCAATTTTATCCATTTCAAGGGATACAGACAACACCTTTGCTTCAGACAGCTGTATAAAACAAACTTCTTGATAGAATGACTTGCAATTTTACATGGATGCATATGACAGATGTACCAACTTAAAAAAAAAAATCTTGCCAATAGTGTTGCCATCTATGGTTGAGGCCGAGAACTTTTCAGACCACCCTCGTATGTGGAAATTTTGTTGCAGCTATGAAAAAACATAACGTGGAACAGCATTTCAATACGAATCACTCCTTGTTTCACCACAACTATCCTGTTAGTTCTGAACTGAGAATGAAAAAAGTATGTGAACTAAAGTCAAAACATACATCTCAACAGTTAGATTTTATTAGACCAATAGCATAAAAATGCTACCATTGCTTCTAAAATATTCACTTAATAATAGCACAAAGGAAAAAAACATATCAGGATGGTGAATTGATAAGACGCATTTCTTGCAGCAGGATGATCATCACCAAATTCCTGCCATGTACGCTCAAGGGGTGCATAGGATATGATAGTACTACATGAAAAATTTACATCATTACTAACTTCCTATCTACAATTTTCCTCCAAATCAGTCTGTTACCTGTCAAGACTCCAACATTATCAGATCTTATATTTCTATCTTCTAAGGCACTTTTTACCATATCAATCCACCTATATCTTGGTCTTCCTCTGGGTTGTTTTCCTGCAAACCTGGCAGAGAACACTTGTTTTGCTAATCTTTCTTCTCCCATTCTGCTTAAGTGACCATACCACCTGTGATTAGCTCTGCTAATGCATTTCTGGATGCTGACAATGTCAAGTTCTTTCCTAATATCCTCGTTTTTAATATGATATTGCCATTGATGCTATCTGTTCATGGCCCTAATCTTTCTCAGGACTCTCAGTCTCTAGTCTTTGGTCAAGTGCTGTACTTCTGACCCAACTCTCAGATCCACAAGTTAAAATTGGTTTAAACACTGTCTTGTATACAGCTAATTTAGTGTTTTGGCTAATTTCTCTCTTATTCCATAAAAATTTATTCGGTTGATGCTATACCAGATTTGCTTCCTACCATACCAGATTTGCTGATTCTGTTGTCTATTTCTATATTTAATTTACCATCTTCACTAAAAATCGTGCCTAAGTAGCTGACATGCTTTTTTTTGTTCTATAGGTTCTCCATTCACAATGCCTATTTTCATTGTCTTTGTCTTGTTATTGCTGACCTTCCTACCATATCTATTACAATAGTTATTCAATTAGAGAATCTTGCAGACTTGTAGAGAATTTATTTAGAAGTAAAACATCGTCCGCATAAGGCAAAGAGCTTATATTAACATCTACAATTTTGATATCAGATTTAATACCACTTTCCTTCATAATGTGATCCATGTAGATAATGAATAACACAGGGGATAATGTACGAGGGTGGTCTGAAACGTTCTCAGCCTCGATCATAGATGGTAACACTATAGGCAAGATTTTTTTTTCTAAGTTTGTACATCTGTCATAAGCATCCATGTGAAATTGCAAGTCATTCTATCAGGTAGTTTGTTTTATACAGCTATCTGAAGCAAAGGTTTTGTCTGTATCCCTTGAAATGGATAAAATTGAGTATCATGCAGTCACAAAATTCTTTGTAAAAGGTTTAATGCCAAAAGAAATTTATTCGAAGTTCATAAAAGTTTATGGGCACTCTTCTCCTTCGTTTTCGACAATTTAGAAATGGGCTGCCGAGTTTAAACATAGCCTTGAAGGTGATTATAGGACGTCCCAAAAGTGTAGCAACACCAGAAATCATTGATCAAGTGCACGATATGGTATTGGATAACCGGCAAGTCAAAGTGCATGAAATTGATGAGACTATATGCATTTGAAAAGAATGTGTAGGATATATTTTGCATCAAGAATTGCAAATGAAAAAGCTTTGTGCAAAATGAGTGCGGCACTTGCTCATAGCAGATCAAAAATGCACTCGTACGAAAATCTCTGAACAGTGCTTGGGGCATTTTAACAAGAATAAAACTAATTTTGTGTCAAGGCAATTGAGCACTTTTCCCTCAAAATTCAAATAACATGTCCAAACACTTTTTTGTAATATTTTTTATGCTGTTTCCTCATTACAGAGTAGAATGATAGCTGCTGATCGCACCTGTCGACTCAACCCATAGTGTCGTTGTATGCACACACAGCAATGGGTTTTTCGTTCTTCAAACCATGCTTCTCCACGGATTCCGTTGATGGATTGTGCAGGGAAGATAGCAGAAAAACATCTTTTTTGTCTTTCCAACGTAGTGCAAAGACTTTCCCTCGCTGATAAGTTTGGATTTCCCCCTTCGATAGCTTTCCTGAAGACAGATCTGGAGGCATATCTCGCCTTTTTGCATTTACAGTACCATAACTATCTGTAAGATGCTGTAAAAGCAAATCAGCGAGTTCAGGACACATATATAGTAATTATCCATTATAATGCAGTAACCTTTCCCCAGTAAAGGGTCTAGTAACTGCATTACTGCATGCATCGACAAGGGAAGATGCGAATATTTATCGTGCTCGATTACAGTTTGCTTTCCCGTATAAGGTTTGAAATCCCAAAGATATCCACTTTCCGATTCGCAAAGCATAAAAAATTTTACTCCATACTTCGCTTTCTTTTTGGGAATATACTGCTTACATTTCAGTCCACCTTTGAATGGCATAAGGCTTTCATCGATACTCAAGTCTCTCTCAGGATGTAGAGTGATCTACATTTTTGACAGATTTTCATCAGAAAATCATAAATTTTGTTGAGGACTGGGCAAGGATGTGTTGCCTGACCGTATTCCTCATTATTCTGAAAATGCAAATACTTCATGATGAGACTGAATTGTTTTTCAGTCATAACATCACGAAACATTGGCGTGTTCAGAATCCAGTCTGTAGACCAATACATTTCGAGAGTGGGCTTTCGAAACGTATTTCGAAACTTCGGGTTTTTCACTTTCTTTATTCTGATATTGCATTTGAATATCAGAATAAAATGACAGTGATTTTAAATATTAATTTCACCTATATCCGAATATCACATAATTTCCTGATTTATAATAATCAGGAAATATGTATATTGTCTGATTTATAATTTGCTAATTTATAATAATCACCACATAGTTTCAGTATCGAAAAATTAAAGTTATGTGGAACAATTACTAGAGAAAAATAACGAATTAAATAAAAACTATACCTATGTTTCATAACAGTTTTCGGGTGTGTGATAGTAATGCAACGGGGGGGGGGGGGGGGGGTTAAACTATCAGAGGCGAAATAAAGTTCAATTCTATTGTAAAAATATGGAAATGAAATTTCACATTTGATATACATATTTTGAATGATAAAAATAAGCAAATATATCGCTTACTTTAAAAATTGGAGAATAAAATATCTGAATTATGCAGAAAATATAAATTTAAATCATAACTTTTAATTTCATTTTGTAATGACCAATTATACAAGGAAACCAAGAAAGTGAAAGTACAGATTACTATACAACATGAAGAAAAAATTTAGTAATATGATTAAAGAATTTCATGTTATTCTCTATAAAGCAAAGTTGCTCAAGCGTGTCCTAAAGGAAATCTGTTAAGTATTATTCGATTTTGATGGTTTTGTACAAAAATAAAATTAATATAATCTGGAACGTCGGCAGCCGGTTTTCTTTTCTTTTTTTAAAAGAATATTTCAAATAATTATCGTGAATTAATTTCTTCGAGAACAAAGAAAAATCTTTTGTCTAGTAGCGATTAGAAAAAAATTAGCGCAAAAAAATAAAAAATTAAATTGGTTAACTGAAGAAATTATGCAAGACCTTTATTTTGGCCAGAAATTAAAACTGTATTGTACAATAAAAAGAGAAAACAAAAATATAAATAATTTCTCTATTTTTAGTCTATCATATATAACTAAAATTCAGTTCACCAGCATGGAACAAGAAAGTCCATTTCTTGTTATAGGCAACTGAGAGGCAGCTACGAACGGGAGATAATCCGATTAACCTTTCTCTTCAGCGTGAGGGTTTATCACACCTTCTAATGGACATGACAGTCAAATTGCACTTCTTATCCAGGTTCTTTAAACACGTGGACTGAATCTTATCCAGATTTAGTTGGACGTCTATAGACGTCCTAGCCGGTAGGAAGGTTAATTTTGCTGTAATCTAATAAACGGGGTGTTTCCTCTCATCACCATCCACTTTGATTGACCACCAACCCATCATCTTCACCTTTTCTACAATTTACCAATTTTGTCTAGTTAATGGGGGGGGGGGAGTTAAATCAGGATTTGACTATATTAACAGACACTAAATGTTCCTTTCCTTGGTTTACAGTGCAGCATGTTGCTTCCTCTTTAAAACAAGTTTATTCTGCATACAGAATGACTGATGTAAAGAATAAAAAGTTGGCTGCCATGAGTGAGATAGCTCGGTTCCATTGAGTGGTAGAGTGTGAGCTGTAGCGAATGCAAAAATGTCTGGAAAGTCGATCATCCGATAACAGAAAGAAAGAAATGTGAGAAAAGTAAAATGAGGGTTTGAGCGAAAGAAAAGTCAAGGAGCGAGTGTTGTATGCCGATTCAATCATAAAGGGTGTGACTGATAAGATTTTGACAAAATCTGCTTTCCTAGTGTGAAAATTAATGATGTTACTGAGGCTAGGTGAAAGAAATGATCATAGTGGCTGGAACGAATGATTTAAAATGAGAAAACCATGGCATAAAAGAATTACTGGAGTAGCAAAAGAAAAGAGTGAGAGACTTAAGATGGTCTATTACTGCTGTATGATAGAGTAGAGCAGAGAAGGATGGCTAAAATAGCGAATGACTTGATGCATATGTTATGCAGGAGGAGCGGAGTTTGTGGATGTGTGGAGTGAGTCTGATGGGTGAAAGGACTTATTCAAGAAGGATGATTTCCATCTGAATGGATTTGATGTTCGAAGACTGGAAAAAGTGTTGCTGAATGAAGTGAAATTGGATGTGCAGAATCAGAGAAACTAGACCTTTTTTTAAGGGGGGGGGGGCTGTTGAGTGTAAGAATGTGTATAACATGCCTACATTAGTACCACTGGTAACAAACCAGGATGGGATAATTAGTATAAAGCATCTAAGGGGCTTTTGCACTTTATGCACACTAATGCCAGGAGCATTCGGAACAAGCAGGAGGAATTTTTGGCATTAGCTGGTATAGTGTGTTCAGGAAGGATAGAGAGAAAAGAATATGGGGTGGAGTGTTATTGAGGATAGCCAATGAACTGCCAAAGAGAATATTAGTTCAACTGCAGGCCAGTGAAAATAGCATGTTTGAGGCTATCTGGTGTGAGATTGAGATCAGCAGAACAAAATATACAGTTGGATGCTGCTATTGACCAGGAGATAGAAAACATGATGGAGATAGTATGCATCAGCAAATAGACTCAATAAATGGAGGTTAGATAGTTATTATTGGGGATTTCAACTATGGGAACATAGACAGGAAGGAAGAGAGGGCACGTGGGAGTAAGGAAATGGATTTATGCAGTTACTAGGGGATAATTACTTGAGACAGCATGTAATGAATATACTAGGGGTTTGAGAGTGCTCAATCTAGTAATTGCATCTGAGAATTTGTCTGTAACGAACATAACCACATTGCCACCAGTCAGTCAGAGAGATTATATGGTTGTTGACCTGGGAGGTGGCCAAATGTGTAGAATTTGTAGTTAAGACAAGGTACATTTGGAATTACAGGGTTGGTAAGTATGACAAGCTTAGGAGATTGCTTAGATCGGTGCCATGGCATGGAAAATTGCAAGGGCTGGATATTGATGCTGCATGGGAAGTAGTAAAGGAGTGTTTGAGGAAGGTAATGGTACACTGCATACCTAGAGTCAGAAGAGTAAATCAAGTGGGAGTTAAATCGATGAATATCATCATCAAGTTGCACAGGAAAAAAAGAAACAATTGTGGAGGGAATTTAAGGAGAAAGGTGACCTGTAGGTACATGAACAGTATAAGGCACAGGCCAGAAGGGTAATTAGTGGGATAAGAAAGGCAAAAGCAGATTATGAAAGGAAATTAGCAATGCAGGCTAAAGATAACCCTAAATAGTTCTTTTGATAGGCTGCAAGTAAAAGAAAAAATGTATATGGCAGAATGATTTTAAAGAATGCCAATGGTAGGGAGGTAACTGAATCAGTTGAAATAATAGAATTACTAAGTGAACATTTTGCATTCACTTGTTGATATTCCAGGAATGAGAGCGTCAAATGATTACACGGGAGCTGAGGTATATGCTGGACCTGGCAAAGTCGTTTGACAGGATACCACATGGAATTCTAATCCGTAAACTACAACATATGGGAATGGATATAGGGTTGGTGAGATGGATAGGTGGGTGGTTGATGGAGAGATATCAAAGAGTAGTTTATTCAGGAGTAGAGTCCAAAAGACGGCCTGTGTCTAGTGGTGTGCCACAGAGTTCTGTTCTTGGACCACTGCTGTTTAATTTGTTCATTAACGATATAGGGAAGGATCTAAGAGGAACAGTTCATTTATTTGCTGATGATGCAAAGTTGGGTAGGGCGATAGTGAATACAGAAGATGTCAAAATCTTGCAGGATGACTTGGATAGATTGGAGTTTTGGGCTAAGGCGAATGGATGTCAATTTAATGTGACAAAATGTAAGGTTATGCATTTTGGGGTGAAAAGATTAGCAGCAGTATACCACATTGGTGGAACTGTACTCCAGGAGATTGATGAGGCCAGGTACTTGGGAGTGTTGGTGGATAGGGAGATGAAGTTTAGGGGACACATTGCAAAAGTAGCTAAATCAGCTCATCAACTCACTTGGTTGTTGAAAAATACCTTGACGAGCAGAGACAAGCAAGTTATTGTACCTCTGTACCGAGTCTTGATAAGACCTCATCTCGACTACTGTGTCCAGATTTGGTCACCTAGGTTCCTTCTTGATGGGGAGGAGGTGGAGAGGATCCAGAGGTGAGTGACTAAGATGATTGCGGGTCTACGGAATGAACCATATGAGAACAGGTTGAAGATTTGTGGGTTGCAAAAATTGGTTGATAGGTGGAAGAGGGGAGATATGATTGAGACATTCAAATTGCTAAAGGGTTTCTATAGGATTAATTCAGAGGATATTTTTGAAATCAGGACTGGTGGTGGGAGAACTAGGGGACACCTATGGAAGCTGGGCAAGAGTGTGGTTAGCAGGGGTGTTAGAGCTGGCTTCTTTACTTTTAGAGTGGTAAATGAGTGGAATAAGCTGCCAGCGTCTGTTGTGGGTGCTATGACAGTGAGTGAGTTCAAGGCAAGGTATGATAGATACTGTGAGAATGTCGTATAGTTGTGTGGACATGATGTTTAGGGCCTCCCTCGATGAGTCTAAGGACTCCCTGGAGTTGCCCGTAATAATAATAATAAATAGAATGGAGGTGCCTATCATATTATATTACCTTAATATGAATACAGCTGTGGGATTGGATGGTATACCAGCTCGAGTTTAACGTGAAGTGGCAAGGGAATTGTCAGTGCCCTTGAACATATTGTTTAATCCAAGTCTCAGGTCTGGGTTAGTCCTCAGAGGGTAGAAAGAGGGGGAGAATAGTTCCATTGCATAAAGGCTCCTAGACTGTTGTAGCAAATTACTGACCATTCAGCATATCAGGAGTTGTTGTCAAAGTATTGGAGAAGTTAGTCAAGAGAAAAATACAGGAATGGATAGATGGAAATGGGATACTGTATGGGGAAACAGCATGGTTTTGTGAAGGGTAGGTCATGCCACAGTAACTTGCTCAGATTTTATAATACAGTGACAGCTGAGTTGAATAAAGGTAATGGATTTACAGTGTTACTGCTGGACTTTGCAAAGGCCTTTGACAGGATACCACATGGAATTCTAATCAGTAAACTGCAGTACATGGGGATGGATATAGGGTTGGTGAGATGGATAAAAGGGTGGTTGATGGAGAGATATCAGAGAGTATTTTATTCAAGAGTAGAGTCCAAAAGAAGGCCTGTGACTAGTGGCATGGTGCAGGGTTCTTGGATCACTACTGTTTAATTGGCTCATTAATGATATTGGGAAGGATCTAAGAGAAACTGTTCAGTTATTTGCTGATGATGCCAAGTTGGGTAGAGCGATAGTTAATACAGATGATGTCAAAATTTTGCAGGATGATTTGGATAGATTGAGACTGGGCAAAGGGGAATAGATGTCAGTTTAATGTGGCAAAGTGTAAGGTTATGCATTTTGTGGTGAAAAGATTACCAGCTGTATACCACATTGGTGGAACTATACTCCAAGAAATTGAGTACACCACCAACACTCCTCCAAATCCAGAGACTTGGGAGTGTTGGTGGACAGGGAGTTAAAGTTTAGGGAGGCACATAGCAAAAGTGCAAAAGCAGCTATCAGATCACTTAATTGCTACCAAGTGATCTGATAACCTACTCATCAAAGAATACTTTGATGAGTAGGTTATTGTTTCTCTTTATTGAGCCTTGATAATAATCCATCTTGATTACTGCATGCAGATCTGGGCACCATGGTTTTTTGGTGATGAGGAGGAGAGGGGGGGGGGGGTTCCAGAGGCGAGCAACCAAGATGATAACAGGTCTGGGTATGAACCTTATGAGTACAGGTTGAAGATTTGTGGGTTTTACAAAATCTGGTTGACAGGTGGAAAAGGGGTGATATGATTGAAACACAAATTACTGAGGGAGTTTTACAAAATTAATTCAGAGAAAATTTTTCAGAACAGGTGTGTTGGTGGGAGAATTATGGACCTTCCATGGAAACTGATTAAGAGTGTAGCTAGCAAGGGTGTTAAAACTAGATTTTTTGCTTGGAGAGTATTGAATGAGTGGAATAGGTTGCCAGAGTCTGTTGTGGGTGCCATGTAGGATTGCCACCTGTCCCGAATTAGGCGAGACATCCCGAATTTTAAGAAAATTTTCAGCGTCCCGAATTACACCTAAGGGGGACAACATATATTTAAAATACAAATATTATTAAATCACTAATACCATTACCGATGTATTCAATCTTTTAATTTTTTATAAGGTTAGAATTACATATTCAACTTTAGCTTTTTCATTTTATACATTTAGAGGAGAGGAAGACTTTCATATTTGATAAGTGTGTCCCTCTTTGGACTTACCAAAAGGTGGCAACCCTAGTGCCATGACTGTGAATAAGTTCAAAGCAAAGTATGATAGATACTGCATAAATGTTAGCTAGTTCTTGACATGATGTTTAGGGCCTCCCTCGATGAGTCTAAGGACTGCTTGGAGTTGCCTGTAATGATAATAATATTGTGTGATATTGTATTATGTCATACTTTTGCACATATAGCTTAAATTTATCATCACTAATACACAGAGTATAGGATTTATCTCAACATTTTATCTTTTTAATGTTCTTGAAAATGAAGTGGAAATTAGTAGTAATCAACAACAAATGCAAATTCATTAGCAATTTTCTAAATTGTGAAAACATTTCTGAGTGCAATGGCTTGTTAATGAAACCATGTCTTCAAGATTAAAATGCATCATCAGTGTCAAATATCATATTTTGTAATGCACAAAGATATGACATGAATTGAATGCTGTGTAAAATTTCTAAATAACCAAAACAAGTACAATATTTCTATGGTTATTTAGAGTTATGCTGAGTAGAAATTTAAAGCCATCAGGCTTTAAATTTCTGAGTATAGAGTATATTAATTTTTACATTAGGGTAAACACCTAAACTTTCAGACAAAATAAACCCTGCCACTTCCATATCTTCAAAATGGTAATTCTTAGTTGTAGAATCCACATTCAGGTTTCTCACATTCTAGGCATGATACAAATTTCCAGTATTCTTTCAATGACTATCTGTATGGAAAGCACTTCTGATAAGCACCTCATATTAATGGGCTCTGAACATTCAGTATTATTTTAATTAAGTTTATATCATTTGCTATTAAAATTATAATTATTTCAACTGCTCAAAAATATAGTTGTTGCTGTTAGGAATACTATTTTTTAGTTGAAGAACTATTGTTAAGGGTTTCTTATATTTATTCTTGGTAAGATAAAAATTTCAAGTATTCTAATAAGAATGTTTATGTGGATGAAGCTCTGATAAGGACTTCAAAATAATGGGCTATTACCATTCAGTATGACTGTGATCGAGTTTTACATAATTTGCTTTTTTCTAATTATTTCAGCTATGCAAAAAATATATAGTTTTCTGATGCTTTTCTCATCCATTACAGATTACTTTTTTTTCTCTCTTTCAGGTTCAACCATTTAATAGATGTACATTCATCTCCACATTATCTGTTTTATTCCTCCATGCGTTGGTTAGGAGTCCATATCGACCTGCTCTGCATTGTAATTTCACTTAGTGCAGCTCTCTTTGCTGTATTTCTAAAAGGTTATGTGGAGGCTTCTTTTGCTGCTCTTGTGCTGTCACTTGTCATGCAGGTAGTAAAATAATTAATGTGTGTGTGTGTGTGTGTGTGTGTCCATGCATATGGTAGAATACATACTTGGAATAAGAAGAATGAAAGAAGAAAGTTTGTGAATTTGATACAACAGTAGCATAGATTCGAGCTGAAAAGAAGAGCTATGTGAGTCAGTGTGTACAAGGAATGGTGTGAAGTTTGTGGATGTGTAGACTGAGTTTGATATGTGAAAGGACTTACATAAGGGATTGTTTGCATTTGAATGGATTTGGAGTTACAAAGTCAGGAAAACTAGAGTTCTTAATGTAGAAGGGACCCAGGCAAATGTGTGTATGCAGGTAGCCTTGAAGTGAGTGAGTGGAATGATGATCAAATGACATTGAATGTAGCCCCTGTGTTTTAAAAGTGAGCAAGATAGACAATACAGAGTGCAACGGGGGGTTGGAGCCAAAGAGTTATGCATCAGTTGATGTATACTAATGCCAGAAGTATCTGGAACAAAGGGGTTAAGATTTAGCATTTGTTAGTTTAGCTTGGCCCAAGGTCATAAGCATGAAGCTTTATTGATGGAGGATGATATAGGGAATAGAATGCAATGTGTATAGTATTTTCAGTGGACAGTTTCTACTGTCCACTGAAAATACTATGGGGGGGGGGATTACTAATGAGAGAAGAAGATTTTAGGCCAAAAGAGTAGCAGTACATCAGGAGGACAGGGATGCAGAGGGCAGTTCATTTGAGGTCTAATGTAAGATATAAGCCAACAGTGTAAAATATATAGTTGATTGCTGCTATAGGATGGAGGGATAGGAGAGAACATAGTGGCATATGCTGGCAAATTAGTCCAGTGAATACAGGACAACGTAAGATGAAATAATTCATAATATGATGTAAGAATAATTTTCACAACTACAGAGGAATTAGCTTATTAAATGCTTGTTATAAGATATATGTCAAACTACTGAAGAACAGAATCAACCCTATACTAGAAAAAATTATAAATGAAGAACAGAATGGCTTTAGAAAAGGAAGATCCTGCATAGATCCTATATTCATCCTCAGACTACTAATTGAGAAAAGAAAATAATTCAGTTCTCTCCTTTTCTCAATTCAATTCAATTCAAACAGATATCTTGAATGCTAGAATGCATTCAAGATATCTGTATATCCTGTCAGAAACTTTTAACAAGATATTCAGATATAAACTCTTTGATATGCTAAAAACCACTTATCTATGAATTTATAAAACCGCTAGTAGACCTTTCCTCACATTTACCATATACTGTAAGAAGAACTTGAATCTCACATGCTCTTCCTAGCCACACTCAATTTTCCAAGGCTGACTTAAAATTCTCCCTACTTTCCATGAACTGTTAAATCTTATTTATAATATATAGGGTGGCCATAAATTAACTTTCCCTCTTTGGAGGTATCAGTAACTAAAACTAATACACGGAATGAGATCACATTTTATATTGAGACTTTCGAAGGCATCAGGAGATGAATTCCACAAAAAAAATATTTAGTACCAAAAGTCGCCGACAGGAGAAATTTTGGTGCTGGTGGAGCCGAAAGCAGTTAAATATTTGCATTAAACGCAGGTGAAAAGGATTATGCAAATTTTATTGTGCACACATGACAGCAATGCCACCAATTCCACTTAAAAGGGATTGGGAACATTCAGGCAGTTCAATTTATTCGAATGACTGACAAATTGTGCTCAATATGTGTCCTACCTTGCCTCAGCATGCTTTACTTGTTGTTTTACCTTAAACGGTGCAATGCCGTAGCGGCCCTTCGGAGAAGGCTTCATAACCTGCGTACAGGTCCTATGTCAGCTGAGAGCTATGATTAAGAAGTTTGAAGAAACTGGATCACTATATCGCACACCAGATGAAATTTGTTGTACACAAGAAAGGTCAGCACATTGAAAATCATGTATGTGGTCCAGGGGACCTTGATTCTGATGATTAAAACATTACTTCCTGTGAGTTCAATCACTACATTAATTTCTGTCTCTCACAAGTTGTTGTTTTAGTTTAATTATTATTATTATTATTATTATTATCATTGTAACGCGGCACATATCCAGCTGGAATGAGTGACGCAGCTGTCGCTTACACCGTCGAAATGTTATTATTCCACTTTATCTGCATTTAATGTAATTATCCACTTGGTTTTTGGCTCCGCCAGCACCAAAATTTCCCCTACCAGTGACTTTTGGTACTAAATATTTTTTTCGTTGAAATCATCTCCCCATGCCTTCAAAAGTTTCAATATAAAATTTGGTCTCATTCTGTTTATTGGTTTTAGCTACATATGCCTCCAAAGAGGGAAAGATATTTTATGGCCACCCTGTAATTATAAGATCCCATACTAACTTATATTTTTATATCAATCTCACACACACACAAGAGGTTGCAAAACTTACAGAACATATTTGTTGTGTGTGTGTGCGTGCGTGCGTGCGTGCAAGGAAGTGATAAAGAAGAAACTTATTGATATCTTTTTTTAAAAGCTGAAGGTTGTAATCCTCAGAGAAAACTCTGTGGGGAAAGCTGTGCCAATTCAGAGGTAGAAAGAATGAAAGAGGAAGATGATAACATGGTTTGGCATGTTTGAAACCAGGCACTGAATGAATGTTTGTGTGTTTATGAACTTGAAAGAAAGTGGAGAAATAGTGTTAATGAGGTCAGTGGGATGGCATCCATGATAATACCTATAGAGGGGCATTAAAGCAAAAACAGTACTTTTGTGAGATCATGATTGGTGTGAGAGAATAGTTGTCAAATAAGTGGACTGTCCTTTTGCAGAGAGTGATTTTTGAAAGATAATGCTTCAAAAATCTTTTTAGGGAGATTTTTGAGGCATCACAATATGTGAGAACAACATTCAAGAGGAGAAATATTTGGTGTTTATATAGTATTAATGGTTGTACAGGTGAGAAATAATGTCTTCAGCAGAAAAGGACATTAGTTTCTTTGAATGCAGAAAAGACTGTAGTTACAATGTGATATGCTTATACCAGGAGAGGCTAGAGGTGCCAGTCCAAGGAGAGACATATATAGATCTGACATGAAGATTTGAATATCATCAGAAGTGATTTGATTTATGGCCCACTTGATATGCAAACAGGAACACACAATAACTTCTCTTGTCCCACCCCCAAAGTCAGGTACAGTACAAGGCAATTTGTCCTAGCTTGGTGTTAATGTGTGGTAAACAACAGTCCAAGTAAAGAACCCCATGATATCCCACTGCAACGCCCCATCTCTCTGGCTCAGCACCTATATACATCATTTCTGGTATTTGTCAGCAAAAAACCACTCAGTTCTTCTGAGAACAAATAGCCTGATTTCTCAAAATTAATTTTATGGTTATCCAGCCTGTAGAGGGTGCTGTATTAGGAAAATTAATATTTCTTGATTCCAATTTCAACTATTTCTACAAAGATCTCTTAGAGTACTGCATGCCTGAAACAGTTGTAATTTTGCTCTGAGGATGCTAGGTAGAAAACCAGCAGAATATCATTCACAGTTCAGTAGATCATTATTATCACACCCTCCATAAAGTCAGCAGACTCATAGTGGAAGGTTCATTCAACTGACAACATATGCATCATACTTATTTTTAAAATCCTTAACATTCCTTACATTAACATGTTCTAGTAATGTGTTCCATTAACCCATAATTCTTCTTATTAAAAAAAACTATTCCTCACATCTTCTTACGCAACTTCCAGGAATGGCCTCTGGTTTCTACTTTATATGCTTTTTTTTTTTAATTTAAATCTCTATATCAATCCGATAAAATCCACTCACAAAAACTTGAAGCAGCATGGTGTGAAGGGGAGGAAAGAATAATATGTTTAGTAGGGTGTTGCTAAAAATCTGGTAAGGTGTTTGCAAATTGGTCTGACGAAAAGAGTGATCATTATGGTGATATAGATTAGAATGAAGATATGACATCTGGAATCAAATCGAATGAATTTCGTGAGTTCTTGAGAGACAACTATCTTAGGCAATACATAACAGAGGTACAAGGATTAAGGATCTTGGATTTGATTATCTCATCAAAGCAAATTATTGTAAATGAGGGTAAAATCTTCCTATGGGTGGTGGCCAGCAATATATTAATATCTGTAAGGAAAAGCTCAATGTGGAAGTATAACATGGGTGATTATGACAAACTCATGACACAGCTTGCAGCTATATCCTGGAATGAGGAATTGGATGGGAAGGAAATCAATGCTGCTTGGTCCATACGCAGGAATTATGTGGCAGCAGAGAAAATGTCTGAATGCATTTCTAATTTGAGAAATAGTTTGAATAATAAGAAAGGTGACTGACCCACATGGTAAGGGTAATAAAAGTATAGTTGAGCAGGAGTTAGCAAGAAAGGACAAAAATTTTAGGGAGTTTTTTGATATGGGGCCTAACAGAAGGAAGAATGATTATGGAAAGATGATGTTGGTTAGTGATAATGGTAGAAAGATAACTACTGAGGAGGAGGATATATTAGAGATGTTAAATGAGCAATTTATTAATGTATTCCGTTGTTATGAATTCAAAAAATGCAGAACATGAGAGCAGTGTGTGGGGGGGGGTGCCACTGATGATGAATAAACAGGAAGTAGATGAAGAATTGAGTAAATGTGATGCCATATCATCATGTTTCTTGACAGAATGTTCCAGGGAATTAACAGCAGCTTAAACTTACTTCATTAACATGAGCCTTAGACTAACCCAAATTAGTGAGTATGGATTAAATTTATTTTAGCTAATATATTAGTCTAGATTATAATTTCCTTAAAAAATACAGCTATGAATAGCCAACATATAAGGCTTACCACTAGATGCAGATATGCAGACTGATCTATAATTGGAAACTTCTGCCCTATATAACCATTTGGAGTGGTAATATTTCGCTTTTTTTTCTTTTTTTTTTTTACCTCCACTCCATAGAAACCTCTACATGACTTTCATTAAATAACCAAGTCAAGGGCATAGATAACTGTATTGTGCATTCCTTAATTTCTGAAAATTACCTGGTGATATGTCATCCATTCTCACAGTCTTATTAACATGTAACCCAATCACCATCTGATACACCTCTGATTCTTTCACTTATACTTGCTCCATGTTACATATTGCACAGCATTATTTACACAGTATGATATATACTGATGAGATGCTCATTCAGTAATTTCACAATACCTTTGCACTGGTCACTCTGCTACCATGACTATCCACCAGTGTCAAATTGCCCTAATTATTCTTCCTCTTGTTGTCATATAGCAGAAGAAGAATTCACTTGAATTATCCTTGGCCTGATTAACCAATCTCCTCTCATACAGCACTTTTTTCTTTCTTTACCATGCTCATCACCTTACTAACTTGCACTTTATACTTCTCATGCATCTGATCAATATTAAATGTCTTATACCTCCTCCATAACATTTTGTTTTCCAACACAGCTTGCTTGACTTCACTCTTCATCCATTTCACTCTTATTCTATTTATTTGCTTAACTCTTGGTATGCAGTTACACACTGATTGTGTCATATGCTGCCTTTTAAATTCTCAAGCATAATAAATTTAGTTTAATCCTTTATCCAAGTGTGAGCAAACAAAGTTTGCACCTGAAAGTATCTTCAGGATAGCAAGGAGTGCCTGGTGTTGTACCACCTTACCCCAGTCCTGAAGATACTTTCAGGTGCAAACTTTGTTTGCTCATACTTGGATAAAGGATTAAACTAAATTTATTATACTCTAACCAAGTGAAAAATAAACTTTCAACATCTTTCTCTAAATCCAGAGTAATTTATTAAAAAAGGGTGGCACACCATTTGGCAACTCCTATAGGTAGAGATGACCTGCTAATGCTTCTGCCTGGCTCCCACTGAAGAGACCTCAATAAAGGTCGAAACTAGTCTGAGTTGTGGCCCTTCCCTTAATGCATAACATTAGACATATCCGCAAGGAGATGTGTTTTGCATTATGGGAGATACTGAGATAGGAGTGTTGGTAGCTTGCTCCACCTTTGCAAGGAGTGTTCTGGTGTTGTACCACCTTACCCCAGTCCTGAAGATACTTTCAGGTGCAAACTTTGTTTGCTCACACTTGGATAAAGGATTAAACTAAATTTATTATACTCTAACCAAGTGAAAAATAAACTTTCAAAATACCCAAGCGCTGTTAACACCTTCTCTGCACAGCTCATCTACAAGGTATTGCTGCTAGTTGACTACAGAGCTTCCCATAACCACTCACCTTGATTCCACATATATCCTTTTTTGGTAATAATCTTTTCTTGTATCACACTTCTAAACTCACCAACTGACAGCAGTGTTAATACCTCATAAACAATCACATCTTGTGAAGATATCACCAAATTCAACACTCTAAAATCTCTAGTTGCTTCTTTCATTATGTTGCTTAAGATATTTATCCCTCAGAAATTCAAAAAATTCACTTTTCTTGTTCTCCCCCTAGCATTCTATAATTAAATTAAATTAAAATCTCCCATTAAGGTAATCTTCTTTTTTACATGCCCAACCAATTTGCCTAAACATTTCACAATCAGTATTCTCTAGATTTCCTGACCTATAATAATAATATGCTATGGGATGTACTAGTTTATTAATTTCAACTTCACACCCCACAGATTGAAAATCTTTGCATTGCTCATTTGCGAAAATGACGTAAATAAAAAAAATTTTGTTTTTGAGTTAACTACAGAAGTTGAAGAAGAACGCTTAATTCTATTTACTTGAAAAATAATGGAAGTACTTTTACTCAAATACAATCATTTTCCTATAGTAAATAAACAGTAATTTTTAAAAGTATATTCAGCTTATATTTATATTCAAAATTTTCAAACTCGTTTCTTAAAAAATTTAATTTTTTTTTTTCTGTTATGGTGTTCTTCTCGCAAATAAGTGACATATACTACCATTTCCAACTTCCATTCTTTGTGAACATAATTCCTCTGCAATCATTAACATTACTTCCCTTCCTCTTTCACATTCTTATCCTTCTGGAAAATTGTATATCCTTCTATTTCTATTCCTATCAGTTCATCATCCTAAGACAACCAAGTTTTACTTAAACCGATTATTTTTGGGCGTACTGACCCAATCAATGCATAAAACTTGGTTCCTTTATTCCAAATATTCCCTTACATCTGTATTCAAAGATAATAACCCCCCTGTCTTTGAGGCCATTACACCAACATTCTCTGCTCTAGCCTCTATATCACACCTCACTCTTTGAGGTGTGATATAGACTGACCTCTAGACCTCTATATCACACTGACCACTCCAATTTTTCTGATCCTAACACTGATTGCCATTTCTACCTGTCTCGTTCTCACCTTTCTGCATTTCATCACCTTGTGCTGCTGCAATCATATTTTCAACCTTGTATCCATCTCCCTTCTGTCCTACAATCTATTTGGCTTGTTATCCTGTTTGACAGTCACCCTGTGATCATTAGCTACATTAACTTTGTGAATTTGTGCTTTCTCAGCATACAATAGTTTCTCTAAATGTGAATCTCCTTTGCCTCACAAAACTCAGCCATCTTACTTCATTAATTATCTCTGCTCTTCTTCTCAATCCACTATTACCATGTCTGGGCAAAATGCTAATAACTATCCCAACAACAACAACATTATTATTCTTTACTTTCCACAACAACTTCAAGTCCCTATCAACATTCCTTTTTTTCACCATCTATGTCATTCGTGCCCACAACTACCACTAATCCTGATGCCCAATCTTCCTTCTCATGCTTTGAAGTTCTTTGTTTCAGTGTTCCACTAGGAAAGTATGATTTGTGTACTTTGTTATTCGTCACACCTCTAATGATGAAGTCCCCCATACAACATGCTATATTATCCTTTGACTCTTAAAATTAATAACTTAATACTTATATAACCAACAGTAATAAACTTTAATGAATTAAAGGTACAAATATTTCATACTTAAAGTAACAGTACCAGTGTAGAACAAACAGTTAAAGGAATGGAATACAAAGTACAGACCAGTCAGTGGATTACCAATTAAAATTGTTGCCATCGTACTTTGTATTCCATTCCTTTAACTGTTTGTTCTACACTGATGATGTACTGTTACTTTCAGTATGAAATATTTGTACCTTTAATTCATAGTTTATTACTGTTGGTTATATACATGTTAAGTTATTAATTTTAATTATGCCACAGGTATCTTTAAAAATTATCTTTTGACTCTGTCTTCATAATACTGACTTCCTCCTTCCCATTCAAGCCAACTTCTTTTTTAGATGTTTAATCTCATCTTCCAGACACTTCATTTCACTCTTCATTTTCATCAACTCTTGATAAAGCTCTTCCATTCTGTTCCCTTTATCATCACACTAGAGAGCTGTAAGTTGTGTAGCGTTAGAAAGAGCTCCAGAAAGGTAAGTGCTAATTTGAGTAATAATTGGCAGTATTTCATGAATTTTATTGTTTTATTGTTGTATTATTTATTTTTGATAACTAAGCGTGTTTTTGTGATTTCTGCTTGATTTATTAGATGAAATTGCCTTCTTTAAACATAACACAATGCAGGAATCATGCGGTCAGCCCCATGGGCATTAACTCATCCTAATTGAAGAAGACGCAGCAAGGCTGGAGTGGACACTGCAAACACTGTATGCAGAAGGAAAGAGATATGGGCTACATGTCAATTTCAAAAAAAAAACTAAAACACTGCTCTGCAGACAGCAGGAGTTACTGAACAAACTTATCATAGAAGGATTTCAACTACATAAAGAGGATAGCATTAAGCACAGTGACATGTATAAGAAGAGCTCCTGATTGGGATAAGTTTTCTAGGAATAATTAAATATATATGCATAATTTTTTGAGTATGAGAGGCTGTAAACGTTGTGCGCTACTGGTTTTATTAGTGTGGGGGATTTTTTTTGCCAAAACTTAATTACGAAATCGTTATTATTAGACTTAGTAACCTGCAAAAAATGGCGGCGGCATTCACATTCCATGACTTTAATTTAGATTTCATTCATTTCGTTAAGTGTGAGGTCTGTTATATGTATTCTTTCGATTACATAAATGATTTGTGGATATTTGGTGAAGATGGAAGGAGGGTGTGTGCAAAGTGTGACCTGAATGAGGAATTGATGAATGTAAATATGCAATTGATGACAGAAAGTGTTAGTAGCGAGATTGTCATGGGGAAAATGGGTGCACGTTTGAAACAGAAGGATGGTGAAAAAAGAGAGGCGAAAAAATGTTAAAAAATCAGTATAAAAGAAAAAGAGCGATTTGAAAACCGTAATGGATGTTAAAAGGGATGAAAGTGAGGTGAGAGTGGCAGAGGGAAACGAAATTGAGAGAACGAATGTAACTAGAAATAGCGTGACGCAGAAATCGAAAGAATGGATGATAGTGAAAGTTCGACGCATGTCAGATTGAAAGAACAGAAACAAAGAAAGAATAATGAGTGTGAAAATGGGAAGAATGATAGTGAAAGTTGGATGCATGTTGGACCAAAAGTCGGAAACAAAGAAAGAAGAATGAGTGTGAAAATGGGAAGAATGATAGCGAAAGTTGGATGCATGTTGGACTGAAAGTACGGAAACAAAGAAAGATGAATGAGAGTGAAAGTGAGAAGAGGGGGTCAAGAGTTAGAAAGGTTGAATGATAGAGAGAATGTGTCGCAAGATTCGGAAGTTGAATTGGATTGGATGAGGCAAGAAATGAAATGGATGCGGAATGAAATTAAGAAAATTCAGGTAAAAACTATTAAAATAAATAATGATGGAATGAAAGAGTTAATGAAAGATGAGCGAGTGGCGTTGTATGGCGACTCCATTATTAAAGGTGTGCTGGAGGATAAAATGCACAAGGTATGTTTTCCAGGTGGTAAAATGAGTAGAGTGATTGAGGCATTGGATATGAGGCAATAGCGAGCAAAAGAGTTAATAGTATTAATAGGTACAAATGATTTGAGAGAAAACAAAGAGTTTGACATTCAGATTGGATATCAGGAGGTTGCTTAGAAGGATAAAAGAGAATAGTGTGACAGGAAGGGTAGTTAGCGTGTTCCCTAGGTATGACTGTGGTGAAATGAGGCTGAGAGGAAGGATTATGAATGATATGCTGGCTGAAATGTGTGAGGAGATGGGAGTACAGTTTATTAATGTGTGGAATGAGTTTGAGGGACGAAGTAAGCTGTATGGGGCGATGGACTGCATTTGAGTAGTTATGGTGTGAGTCACTTGGAGAGACTGCTGCTGGCAGGTAGAGCAGTGAATAGAGAGAATGAATCGGTTTGAGTGGGAAGTGATGTGGAAGAGCGGGAGAGTAAGACAGGAGAGATTGAAGAAGTGGTTATGAATTGGGAAGTGAGTGGTATGAGTATAGAAAATGAGAGAATTGGTGTGCAAGAGAAGCAGGGAAACGGGGAGGCTCAGGGTGAAGAGGGGTACACAGCATGAGAAAGGTGAATGCTCCAAGAGGAGGTGAGCATGTGTAGGCAGGAAAGGAATGGGATGACCAGGGATCAAGAGGAAACAGTTCTAATTGAAAAGGATTTTAAAATGAAGAAGCAGAAAGGGAAATGGCCCCAGTACAGCATGGAGAGATCACATCGAGTGAGTGGTAGTATCAGTGGAACTAGCTGTAGATCCAGAAATGAGCTGTTGTGTTTGAATACAAATGCTAGAAGTATAAGAAACAAGGCAGATGAAACGGTTGCACTAATTGCGTCTGTTCACCCAAAGATTGTCGGAATAAGTGAGACATGGTTGGAAGAGGATGACATCCTGACAGGAATAGAGAGGAAGGGTATGATGTGTTTTGTGAGGACAGAGCAGGTAAAAAGGGAGGAGAGGGTGCTATTGATGATAGAGAAAGAGTTATGTCCATATAAAGTGGAGATGCAAGAGGGAAATTGTGCCAGTGGTTTTGAGGCAGTATGGTGTGAGATAGAGGTGAATGGAATCAAATACTTGGTGGGATGTTGTTATAGACCAGGTAATGTGGATGGTGGTGATAATGAAATGTACAATCAAATTAGCCAAGTAAATAAGAAAAGGGTGATCGTTATGGGTGATTTTAATTATGGCAATATAGACTGGAATGATGAGATAGCAACTGGAAGTAAAGAACATGAGTTTCTTGAGTTTTTGAGGGATAACTAACTCAGACAGTATATAACAGAGGGCACATGAGAATTGAGAGTCTTGGATTTGGTCATCTCATCAGAGGATGTAATTGTAAATGAGGTGTCAAATCATCCACCAATTGGTGAGAGTGACCATGAGGTGATTACCTGGGTGGTTTCCAGCAGTGTGAGGACCTCTGTGAGAAAAGGGTGTATGTGGAACTACAAGGGGGGGGGGGGTGATTATGAAGAGCTCAGGAGACAGCTTGAGGGTGTAGCATGGAATGAGGAGTTAGCTGGAAAAGAGATCAATGCAGCTTGGGGGATTTTCAAAAACTATTTAGTAGATGCAATGTCTAAATGTATTCCAAGGGTGAGAAAGTTAAATAAGGTGGGTGTGAGATGGATGAATAAAGAGATTAAGCATGTGATATAGAGAAAAAGGGCATTGTGCAGGCAGCATAAGAGAAGTGGAAATAACCAATTTCATGAGGTCTACAAAGACCAGGCAAGGAGGGTGACTTGATTGGTGAGAGTAGCTAAAGAGAGGTATGAACAGCAGTTAAGGAAGCCAAAAAGAATCCTAGGGAGTTCTTTCAATATGTAGCCAGCAAAAGAAAGAATGATTATGGAAGGATGACATTGATTGGAGAAAATGGTATAAAGACAGCTGATGCAGAATGTGTGATGGAGATACTTAATGAGTAGTTCATAAAGATCTTTCAATCTTGTGAATGTGACTTCATGGAGGGAATGAGAGCAGTTGATGATGGGGAGGAGAGATTGACTGTAGGTGAGCAAGAGGTGTATGGGGAGTTGAGTAAAGTAGATGTTAATAAGGCTGTGGGACTTGATAATATATCAGCACGTATTCTGAAGGAATGTGCCAGGGAGTTGACACCTGCCTTGACATATTTTTTTAATACGAGTCTTGCACTCGGTCAAGTTCCTAAGGAGTGGAAGGAGGGCAAGATTGTGCCACTTCATAAAGGAGGTGATCGAACTCAAGCATCAAATTATAGACCTATCTGTGTGTCAGGTGTTGTGGTTAAGTTGTTCGAGAAGCTTGTGAGAACTAGGATCCAGAGTTGAGTTGACAACAATGGTATTATCTTTGATGGACAGCATAGATTTGCTAAAGGGAGGTCATGTTTTAGTAATCTACTTACTTATTACAATAAAGTGACTGCTTCCTTGGATACAGGAAAAGCATACACAGTGATATATTTGGATTTCGCAAAGGCTTTTGATAGAGTACCTCATGATAGGTTGACAGTCAAACTAGAGCAGATGGGGTTGGATATTAGATTAGTGCATTGGATTGGAGACTGGCTATCTGATAGGTATCAACAAGTTGTTTGTGGGGGAGCGATATCCAGGAAAAGGAAAGTCACTAGTGGAGTGCCTCAGGGGTCTGTTTTAGGTCCATTGCTATTTAACTTGTATATTAATGATATAGGTGAAGATTTGGATGGAGATATTCAGTTGTTTGCAGATGATGGAAAGTTGGGACGAACCATGAAATGTAGTGAAGATGTTGTGGCCTTACAGGAAGACTTGAATAGATTGAGCGATTGGGCATGGAAATGGGGATGTGAGTTCAATGTTGCAAAATGTAAGGTTTTAAAATTTGGAAAACAAAGATAGGATGCTGAATTTATGCTTGGTGAGAATATATTGTTGGAGGTAGAGGAAATAAGAGATCTGGGGGTGATAGTGGATAAGGATCTAAAATTTAGGGGACAAATCGCCAAAATTGTGAAGACAACACAAAGGCTTCTGGGAATGATGCGGAGGACACTGACGTGTAGAAGTAGGGAGATTCTTGTTCCATTGTATAAGGCTTTGATTAGGCCGCACATGGACTATTGTGCCCAGATTTGGTCACCAGGTTTTCAGGATGAAGAGCTGTTGGAAAGGGTCCACAGGAGACTGACTAAGGTAGTTTCTGACCTCTGGAATGTCGAGTATGAGGAAAGATTGAGAAGATGTAATTTGCAGAGTCTGGTGGACAGGAGGAAGAGGGGAGATATGATAGAGACCTACAAGTTCGTAAGGGGTCGTTATAGGATCAATGCTGGAGAAGTTTTACAGAGAATAGTGGGAGATCAGGGGAGAACCAGAGGTCATCCCTGGAAACTGTGTAAAGAGGGTGTGATTAGGATCGTGCAGAGTTGTGAATGATTGGAATGCCTTGCCTGAGAATGTGGTGTCTGCAAAGAGTTTGAATGTGTTTAAAACACAGTATGATGAGCTGTGTGTGTGGGGGGGGGGAGGTCCTTTTGACTCCATGAGGTCTTGGGGTGGTAATAATAATAATAAAATGTGGAACTTCACATATCTTGGATGCCACATGACACATGACTTGGACCCAAAATGAGAGATAAATCAAAATAGCCAGAGCAACAGCTATCTTAAAAGCCATGGACAAAATATGGAAGAGCTGAGCTAAAAGATACACACTAAACTGCATATTGTGGAAACCTTTATCTTCAGCAGCATGCTCTATGGATGTAAGGCCTGGGTACTCCTGAGAGAATCTGAAAGAAGGATATTAGCATTCCAGAGGAAGAGGAAGCTATAGAAAGATCTTGAGAATAAGCTGGATCCAGAAAGTGAACAACAAGGAAATATATAGTCGAATACAACTAACAGAGAACCTGATCCACAATATAATTAAAAGGAAACTACATCTATTTGGCCATATATATAGAATGAACCATGAGAGGAAATTAAAAACGCTGCTGTTTGGGATGATTGAAGGAAAGAACAAAAGAAGACCAAACAAAGAATGGGGCGATGACATCATCAAATGGTGTGGAAACTCTGTACACAAACTTGCACAAAATAGAATGCAATGGAAGAGTCACATCAAGATGGAATCAGACACGTACAGGTGCTGAGCCCATGGTTGTTAATGATGATGACTCTGAAAAATCTCTTCCACATTAATCTGGTAACAACTCCTTACCAAATTATATCTCAGTCATATCCCGCCCTCTTCTTTTATTCACAAGGGTCTACAAATTACAAATTAAAGATGACAAGAAATTATATTCTTGGTTTCATCCTTTATTCAAGTGTAAGTAAAAAAAGTTTGCATATGAAATATTTTCAGGACTGGGCAACTTGTATATGGAGGCTAATGACTTGACATCAATCGCCTTAGTATCCTATAATACAACACACATAACCTTAGACATGTAATGGTATGGATTATGGGAAGGGCTAATACCCAGACCGGTTTTGACCTTTACTGAGGTTTCCTACTGATGAGACCTCAATAAAGGTCAAAATTTTAATTTATAACATAACCAAGTGAAAACTTTCAACATCTGCCTGTAATCCAGAGTATTTTAATAAAAAGGTGTTACACCTTTTCGCTACTTGTATATGGAAATATGACTTGTGCATTAGTTCAACTTTGGTATCACTTTAGTCTGGCTCCCACTAATGGCATCTTGAATTTTGGAAACATAGGTACTTGGGGCGTAATATTCATAATATTTACTTTTTAAGTGAATATTGTGATTGCTGGTAGTGCAGTAATATATTCATTATGAGATTACTTTTGGCGATAGCATGGCAGCCATTTTATAGTAGCTCAAATAGAGCATTTTCTCAATAAAATTATTTCTATATTATGGAATTATTTAATTCTCAGTCTTAGATTGAAAAAAAAAATTTTTTTTTTTTTTCTTACACTCAAACGCAGAGGTTTTAGTCTTCTTCCCTACCTGAAATAACAGTACCAATTCCTCCGAGGGTGTGAACTCTAGGAATTGAAATTCCAGGATGTTAAGAAGCAAGATTGGTGACTAAGGTTTTAAAAGAAATAGTTGGTGCTAATAAGATTTATTCTTTCACTCTTCAGAGGGAAATATTTAATTGTGGTTAAAGGGGCGGAAACAAGTGACAAACCATTATAGGGTTTTACTTTCAAAGGCAGCACAGTTATTCCTGTAATGGTGGCAGAGCCAGGTTAATACAGTAAAAAGCTAAAGATTTCCAATGGAATATATATAGAGAACAGTAATGAAATTCTTATACAGAAATTCTCAAAATGGGGTAAGATTAGTAACATACATAACGGTTTATCAGATGAAGATCCAAACTGGATTTCTGATGATATCACATGCACAATTTATATGAAGATGCCCATACCAAATTTTGTCAACATCAGTACAACCCAGGTTATGGTAAACTATCCTGCACTACAAAGGCAGTGCCTCTGTTGTTGTTCATATGATCACTTGGGTGGTAACTGCCCCAAATCTAAATGTTTCAACTGCATGGAGATTGGATATATCACTAATCAGTGTCTCAAACCCTGTCAGAAATGCAAAAGTTCTGAACACCACACTAACACCTGTCCTTTTAGAACAGGTGTTAGTCTTTTTGCTGAAAGAGTGGGAGCACCGGTAGAGCCAATTAAAACACCATATATATCAGAGAAGCGTAAAGAAGAGTTCCTGGATCTTCCAATTCAGTCTAGTAAAGACAGTACTTTTTAACAAACTACACTTGGGAAAATCACAAAATGTGCACGACCAAATCAACTAGAAATAAGCCCCAAAATTACAGAACTGCAAGAGCTACTTTCCAGTTAAATATGAATGAACAACATTAGTTTAAATTCCCAATAATGAACTTCATATAATAACTAAACAGATACAAGATGAAATGCAAAAACATGAAACTGTTCTACAAAGAGTAACTGGAGAAGAAACAGAAAAGAAAGTAAGACAACTTGCTTAATATGCAGGTATAATAAAGAACTTAATATGCAGACAAGATCATCATAAAGGAAAGATGAATTAATAAAAAAAATTGAGGATAAACAAAAAATAAAAATAAAAAAGGAACTACATCTAAAATAAAAAGAAATAATAAAAAATATAAAGATGCATGGAGATTAGATATATCGCTAATCAGTGTCTCAAGCCGTCAGATATGCGAAAGTTCCAAACACCATGTTAACACTTGTCCTTTTAGAACTTTCACTGAAAGAGTGGCAGCACTTGTAGAGCCAATTAGAACCGTACATATCGGAGAGGCATAATGATGAGTTCTTGGATCTTCCAATTCAGTATAGAAAAGATAGCACTTTTAAACAAACTACACTTGGTAAAATCATAAAACGTGGACGACCAAATCAGTTAGAAATTAGTCCCAAAATTCCAGATCTGCAGGAGCCACTTTCCAAGCGAAATATAGATGGAACATCATCAGTTGAAATTACTAATAATGATCCTAGTATAACAACTGAACAAATGCAAAAACATGAAAATGTTCTACAAGGAGAAACTGGAGAAGAAACAGAAAAGCAAGTAAGACAACTGAAATAACTTAATATGCAGACAAGATCATCAAAAAGGAAAGATGAATTAATTAAAACAATTGAGAATAAACAAAAAAATTAAAATTAAAAAAGGAACTACATCTAAAAGAAAAAGAAGTAATAAAAAATATAAAGATGGAGAAGGTTGTGGATCATCAAATGAAAATTCTTCAGGCTCAGAAGAGTTTATGGACTATGAAGAACCATCTTTTGCTAATAATGGGAAAGCAAGAGATACAATTAAAGAAAATATAATAAGGTTTACCAATTCAAACTTTTCTCAGTACGATTATCATTTGCATGAAAAGAAATTAACTAACTTCCAAATCAACAATGATAGGCATGAAATTAAAATAACAGTGCAAAGTAACTGTAAGAAACTGGAAAACAGTTTACCAGAAGCAGGCTACACATTTGCTCCTTCACAGATTGAAGCCCTCATCAGATTCATCCAAAATCTAGAAGTTAAAGAACTTGCCAGTGACACTTCATTAATCATACCATCTCCTTTCTGCAGTGTCTCATTAAATATACAAGGATACCACAGGCAAATTAAACAAGAATCTATATAGAAACTAATGCTATGCCATAATAACAGGTTTTGTTTCTCCAAGAAACATATTTCTACAGATGTTTCTTGGAGAAACATATTTCTCCAAGTTATGAGAAAACTTTAACAGATAGATAGCCACTTATTTTTTATTCGAGCTTTGGAAGATTTAACAGGGCTGGAGTAGGAGTTCTTATTCTTGCATCCTTCCCCCTCCTTCAGCCATTCTGTAATATCCAAAGGGATTCACAGAAGGAAGAATCTTGATAATAGACTGGAAATACAGTGGATGTGTAATAAGGTTTATAAATGCTTATGCTCCATCCAATAGAACAGTTAAATGAAAATTCTTCCAGGAATTGGAAGAATTTTCATATCTTCGCTATGACTAGTAGTCAATATGGAAGATACACAATCCTAATCTCCAGGCTTGCACATACATGAATCAAGGTATTGGTACCCGTTTTGATCAAATTTATATCTTTTCTTTCCTTTATAAATAGAATAATTCATATAAAACATCTTGCCAATATGTCAGATTATAATCTGACCATATTGGTGTCAGATTATAATCCTGGTCAGAACTGATCTCTACTTTTTCCTGCATGGAAAAAGTAGAGATCAGTTCTGGACTGGAGACTTCAATGAAATTCCAGACCCGCTGTTCAAATTGGAATAATGTTACCTGGGAATTGGGATATATATGTTTAAAATTCAAACAAGCAGTAAAACAAAATACGATGGAATGGGGAAAGGAACAGGATTTTCTCAAAAGAAAAAAGTTGAAAGACCTTTATAAAGAGAGAAGCCGGTTCGTAACAAACCAATGCAGTGGTATAGAATGTAGCAACATCGTTAGGAATACAGTATTAACATAGATATAGAAGTGGAAAGGAAGAAACAAGTAGAAGAAAGAAATTTTAAAATAAGAATACAGCAGTAATTAGCAAATAGCCCTTCAGCTGCATTCTTCAATAAACAATTCACTAAATTCCACAAAGAAAGTACTATCACTCAAATCTGCATTGATGGTGAAGACATGTCTACCACTGAAGACATGCCTGACTCCTTTCAAAAACACTACAAAAATCTGTTTGAAGACAATAGTACTGTGGGAAATTATAACTCTTGGAACATTAATGGCTTTCCTGTTCATATCCAAGATGGGCTTGACAGACTCATTGCAGCATCTGAAGTTACCACAGCCTATAAAGAATGCCAGACAAGAAAATTCCGAGGGCTTGATGGTCTAGAGATAGACCATCAAGTCAAGTATGACGCTCGGGATTTTATTCTTCCCATTCTAGTTATACTATTTAATTATTTTCTCTTGTCAGGACACATGACGAGTGAATTTGTAGCAAGCCATACCGTCCTCATTCCAAAACCAGTAGAGATCAAACCTTAGTCAGTTGCAAATTGGCATAGGTAAAAAGCTGCTATCAAAGGAGCCTATGCCATTTCAACTACTTACCTAAAATGAGTCTAGCAAGGTTGCCTTCTTAGTCCATTGCTCTTGGCGTTCTTGAACTTTTCTTATAGGAAGTTGACAATATGCATACTGTATGATGAATAACAGTTCCTTCAACTATGAAGGAAAATAAGGTATATTACTGTATGCCGATGATGTAGTGGGCACTTTGAAGTATAATGATTCCTTTATATTTATATAAAGGAATCATTATACTTCAAATTTCTTAATTTAATTCAAATTAAATTAAGTATAATGATTCATATATATCTTTTTTGGTAATTTGGAAAAATTCAGCGTGATCAGCAGATTAACTATTAATGCAGACAAGACAAAATTAAAAATTTTTGGAAAGTGAGATCTTGGAGGAATTGTTTTGAACTAACACCTAAAAAGGAACCCCTCATTATACTTGGAATTCCCTTCTTCACTTACCCAATATTACCAGTTCAAGAACTTTGAAACCTTAGAAGACTGGAAAATAGGGCCACTTTCATTTTCTTCTAAAGCCATAATAGTACTCAAAACCATAATCTTTCCTGCTCATTTGTACATAATAAATATTACAGACATTACAGAAGCTTAAAGAAAAGCAATTATATAGTAAGCCTGCGCAATTTTTTGGTCCCACCAATACCAAGAAGTTAAAAATTAATTTCTTCAACTATCAAAGAAGCATAGAGGATTTGAGCTTCCAGTCTTAAAATTCTGCTATTTTAGCAATACAACTTCAAAAATCCATAAAATATTGCAGACCAATCACACATGTGCAGACCTCCTGTATTACCTGGGTTTTCATCTTCCCCTGTTTGGAGTCAATGATCATAAGTTCAAAAGCTGAGATTGTTCCTTAATACGACAAGACTCTGAGCTTTCATTTATTAGTATTAAAACTAGAACCCTACTCATTTGCTCAAGCTGAAAGTCTACTCAAATCTTTTTGACGAGAATTAATATCAATAATACTGATAATTCTACCTAACTTTCATTGTGAGCAAGCATTTAAAGATTTCCGGTTAATCCATATGAAACATCATTACCAAACAAGTCCCAACACAATCCTGAGGCACTCCATTGGTCACCTTTCTTTTTTAAAGCTGCACCATCATTCACAATTTTGCAGTATTGTTGAGAAAACGAATCTTCAACCCATCTAACCACACACTGTTATTGAATTCCAATTTTCTGCAGCTTGTACACCAACTCATCATGTGATAATCTACCAAATGCTTTTGCGAAGTCCAAGAATATAATTGTATATGAATTCCCTTAACCAACACATTTTTGACCTTATCATGAAATGCATAAACAAACCTGCCATTCATAAACCCATGGAACCATCATAGAGAACCCTATGGTCCAAACCAAATCCTAGATCCTGTTTCTAACTAGGTTTTTTGAAAACCTTGACCACAAATGCAGATATATAGACTAGTCTATAACTGGAAGCTTCTAGAACCATACTTGTAGATTGATACTGTTTGCCTTCTTTACTCCTTAGGAATCTTCCTGCTGCAAAGTATTTATTATAGAACCAGGCCAAGAACATAGGTAACTCCTTTGCACATTCCTTAAAAATATATTGTGACATGTCATTCATTCCCACAGTCTTTTTAACATCTAATCCAAGCAACACTCAATACACCTCTGATTCTTTCACCTCTAATGGTTGTTTCCCTTCAGTATGTTACATAGCATCATTCATGCTAGCATGATATGCACCAATAAATTGCTCATTAAATAAGTCCAATACATCCTTTGCACTGGTCACTTTGCTACCATGACTATTCACCAGTCATCCTTCCATAATTATTCTTCCTCCTGCTTGCCACATAGTGGATTCCCTTGGATTATCTTTGACCAGAGTGGCTAGTTTCCTTTCATGCTGTACTACTTTTTTTTTACCATGCTTATCTTCCTGTCTGCATTAGTCCTCATGCATATGTTCACTACAAACTATGTTGTACCTCCTTCATAACATCTTCTTTTTCCCACATTGCTTGATTGATTTCCCTGTTCATTCATCTCACTCCTATTCTATTTATTCTCATAACTCTAGGTATACAGTTATGCATGCAATTGTCAGATGCTTCCTAATCAATTCCAATGCACTGACAATATCTTTTCCCTACACCTCATCAATTCATTGTATTGATGTAAGTTGACTTCAGAGCTTCTTATTATCGCTCACTTTATAATTCCACATACCCATTCTTGACAACAACCTTTTCCCGTTTGACCATCTCTCAACCTAGTACTTCGTGATCACTAACTGGTGTGTAGTGTTGATATCTTATTCACAACCACATCCTGTGAAGGTATCAAATCCAACAACTGAAAACCTCATATGGCTTCCAGCATGCTGCTTAAGATCGTTATCTTGTTAGATATACTATTCTGTTGATTTCAATCTCATATTAGACACATTTAAAATGTTTATATGTACTATTTTCCATTTCCACTCTTCTTTGCTGTCATTAACAGCACCCCCCCTCTTCTCCATCCTGTCCTTTAGAAAATTCAATATCCCTCCATTTCTTTTCTTGATAGTATATCATCCTAAAACAACCAAATTTCACTTACACCAATTATCTTTGGGTTTACTGATTCAATCAATGCCACAAAGTTAGCCCCTTTATTTCTAATACCTCTTACATTAGTATACAAACATAAAGATTCCACTCTCTCTCTCTCAAGCCATTCCACCATCACTCTGTCTGCTATATTACACTTTTCTCTTCAATATGACCACCCCTGACAATATCTTTTCTGACTCTATTTTACATTAATATCTTTCTCATCTCCACCTTTATGTAATGCATCACTCATTCCTGCCATAATCATTTTTTCACCTTTGTATTCTTCTTGTCTTTACACAACCTGCTTCTCAGCCTGTTTCTCTCTCTGATCCTTAGGTATATACTGATTTCATCTTGACCCTATACAAATAACAGTCACTCCAAATGTCCAACACCAAATCCATTCAAGTGTAATGCATCAAACTTTAAACCATTCCAATTACACCAGTTTACACTACTACGTTGCCCTTCATGGCAACTGGTGTGCTTCCTAAATGTACTACCAGTAAATGTTCTGAGTGGATTATCAGTGAACGAGTTTAAGGAAAGGTTTGGTAAGATTGGATCAGTTAAAAAGAGTTGCCTACAATGAATCATTGGAGTCAACTCTTACAATAATAATATAAAACTTTTTAACATTACCATAATTTTTCATACTATCTGCTTACACCTGCTAACCAACCATGAAAGCCATAGAATTATTGTATGCACATACAATGAAAACACATAACATTGATATCATAGAAAAATGCTGCATGAAAAAATGCCAAGTTAATACTAATATCAATTTGAATACCTAGTGTTGGTATAGGCTTAGAAAATTTTCATTGCTATGCAGCTTAATTTTACAACTTCAACAAAATTACTTTTAGATAACAGAAGTAAAGAAGAGGGACTTCAAAACGTTTTATACTGTTATGATGTCATGTAACTCATGTTTGCACACTACTAAAAATTTTTGAAAACCTTACTGATATTTGTCACTGAAATTCCCATAATTTATTTGACTATTTTTAACTTGGAGTTATTTTTATGTAAATTGTTTTTCAATGATAAGATTTTTCTGTGATGCCTAAATAAAATAAATAAATAAATTGAAGTGGAAAAAAATTAACTAAAATGTTGAATATTACATGAAATTCAATAATGATGTGTAATTTTGTTTTCAGTTAAGTGGCATGTACCAGTATATTGTCAGGCTGAGCAGTGAAGTTGAAAATTGCTTCACATCAGTAGAAAAGATGTTATCGTATACTGAAATTCTGAATTCTGAAACACCAACAATCATCAGAAACCATCCACCTCCTGAGTGGCCAAACAGGGGGCACATTGTATTTAACAAAGTAACAATGAGTTATGGACCAGAATATCCCATTGTGTTAAAAGAGATAACATTTGATATACAGCCACAAGAAAAGATTGGAATTTGTGGAAGAACAGGATCAGGTCAGATTTCAAGTATTTATTATTTCTCATTTGTGAATGGAAATATGACAAATATATTTTCAGATTATAATAATTATTATTTTCTCTGGCATCTCCATAAAATCAAACACCAATCACGAGTAGTCCATACTAACCATTAATGATGCAGCACTTATCATACTTCTTGAACTCATTTGCTGCTTGCTAAGCTAAAAACCTAAAATTCATAAACTAAAAAATATGGCTAGTTATTTTTCAAAAATCATAAAATATGTCCTACTTCAGGGACCAAAACTTTGTTGTGAAAGAGTTGAGTGAAAGTAAAGCATAAAGAATATCACTAAATGAGAGCAAACTATATTATAAATCAGAAAACTAATTTATATACATTTATGTAATTTGCTGGTAGTTAATGAAAATGCATATATTAAGGAAGTGGTTGTAAAAGAAAGAATGTGGAATAGCAGAAGGACAAATGAGTGAAGACGATGAAGTTATTATGGAAGATATGAAAATTAATAAGGATGACCATAATCAGAAGTGGTTAGAAGTGAATTTTTGAGGAATGAATTAAGGTGAGTTCAGAACCAGATTGCACAGTGGAAAAGAGATGACCTGTTAAAAGTGGAGGAATGAAGATACCGTTGAAAGAGAAATTGAAGGTGAATGATGGTAACAGAAAGAGGGAAGATAAGATAATGGAGAACTGGTGGACAGAGTTTGAGAGAGAATCACTAAGACCAGAGCATATGTTAAAGGTAAATTTAGAAGGCAGAGCAATCTGATGTATGACTAAAGCTATGATGAGGAGAGGAAGAATACAGCAATTGACTTGTTGATTAGAACACATGATGAGAGTAAGAGACAGTGAAGTATAAGAGTGTAGAAAGTAGAGCTGTGAGTATATTGTTGCAGTAGGATAGAAGAGAAGGATGAAGATTATGATTAATAAGAGTTTATTTATGATAAATTCAAGGGGAGGAAGAACTATTTGCTAGAGATAGTATGCATCCGATTGAGAGTAGCAGTGTAGTAGATGATAACAGATGACCATGTAAGAGAATGTTCACTGTTATGGCAGGAGTGAAGCAAAGAATGCTGGTGTTAAATGGGGAGAGGGGGATGCCTCCAGGGATTACCTTGGTAGGAGTAACAAAGTTAGATATCTTGAGAGTAAAATGAAGAATTATGGGAAAGATGATGGAAATATGCAAGACTATCAAAATGTTTCAGTACAAATGTGAAGGGTATGAGAAGAGTATGTACAGATTAAATCAATGGGTCAGTAAATTTAATGTCAGTGCATTGTAGTTGGTCAAAGATATACTGATGGACATATAATACAATGGATATAGCCTGTTATATGAAAATAAAAAGGAGAGAGAAGAGGTCTATTATGGATGATCACAAATGAATTGTGCCCTCCTGGAATTAAAAACTGATTGAGGATGTAATTGTGAGAGGGGTTTCACACTTTCCTTCAGTTGGTGAAAGTGATCACCTGTGTTGTGGCTAGTCATATGCAGACCTTTGTGTGGAAAGGATATTTGTGGAATTATAAGGCTGGTGATTATGACAAGCTTAGGAGACAGCTTGGTGTTTAAGCTATAACATGGAACAAAGTTGAGTGGTAAGGAAATAAATGCTGCATGGGGACTGACAAAGAAATACATAACAGCATCAATGTATGAATGTATTCCAAGGGACAAAAGGCTGAATAAGGTAGGTGTAAAATGAATAAATGTGGAGCTTAAGAATAAAATCTTAAAAAAGAAAGTATTTTGGAGGAAGTACAAGATGAATAATGGTAATAATCAGTCACATGAGGAATCTAAAAAACAAGCCAGGAGAGTGACTCAGTTAGTAAGGAGAACAAAAGTGCAGTATGAACAGAAATTGGCAAATCAGGTGAAGAAAACCCCTACAGAGTTTTTAGATATGTGGCAAGTAGAAGGAAGAATGATCATGGTAAGATGATGTTAATGAATGAAAGTGGTAGAATAGTAACTGCTGCAGAAGACATTGTTGAGGTATTCAGTGATCAATTCATAAAGGTGTTTCATCCTGATCAGGGTGGAATCATGAGAAACTTAAGTGTAGAGGACATAGGAGAGGATAGCATAATTGTGAGTGAGCAGGAAGTATTTGAGAAAGTAAATAACCCTGATGTCAATAAGGTGATACGATTTGATGGCATACACCGTGCATCTTAAGGGAATGTTCCAGGGAATTGGCAGTAGCATTGCCGTGCATGTTTAATATGAATCTTACAAGAGCACAGGTTCAAAGAGGGTGGAAGGAAGGTAAAATTGTTCCACTGCATAAAGGTGGTGATAAGGCTGTAGCTTCAAATTATAGGCCAATCTGTATATCGAAGTTGAGGTGAAGGTATTGGAGAGATTGATAAGAAATAGGATACAGAAATGGCTTGATAACAGCAGTATTCTCTGCAATTATCAGCATGGGTTTGTTAAAGGGAGATCATTTTCACTAACTTACTTATGTACTATTACAAGGTGGGAGATGCATATACAATGGTGTAATTGGATTTTGCAAATGCTTTTGATAGGAACATAAATGACACATTAAATATAATAACTATAGTGAAGCTGGCCTGTCTGATCATGCCCTGAACACCTACATAGAATTGACTGGAAGAGCACCAGTTGTTTACATCACACCAAAACATGGTATGAACATAAATTTAAGGAAGCCTGTGAGATTCTTATCAACCACCCTAATCTTAACAATAATGATGGTCTAAAATCCCAAGCATATGGAAGACACATATTCTACCCACGGAGAATATGTGTCTTCCATATTTCTTTTTAAGAATTAACTATAAACAGGACTGTAGATAATCCAGAATCTTAAATCTAACATAACAATTGTCATGTGAAATTAGGACATCATTGTTACTGTAAGAAAACTATTTATATGAAATAATGTTTCTCTGATGTTATCTTAAATAGAATATAACTTTGATATAGTTTCTAATTAATTTTATTATTTTATATATATACATATATATATATATATATATATTCAGAATTCATTTTTACTCGGTTGGAATATTATGAAAAAGCTTTAATGACTGATGCCGAGAGATAAAAAGATGACATCATATATTTGAAAAGATACTACTAGTACACTAGTTTCGTTGAATTGATCAACATCTTCAGGTATCACAATCAAAGAAGTATATAAAGAATTACAGAGACTTAAAATTGTAATAACAGAACAAGTACAAAAAGACAGTAGCGTGTTTGAAAACAAAATGCGAGCTTGAGTTCCAAACAAAAATATTGATGATATTTTCCTCATCTGGGAAGATGGTGTCAACAACCTCAATTTATTTTTAGACCACCTAAACAAGTGCCATGAAAAAATCTCTTTTACCTTCAAACTGGAATCAGATGACTGCCTCCCATTTTAAGACCTGACATTTACCAGATGTGCTGAGAGTATTAAAATCTCAATTTTTAGAAAGCCTACTCACACTGATAGATACCTTCATGCTTCCTCCCATCACTATCCCCCACAAAAATTTGGTATTATTTCCACCTTAGCTCACCGAGCCAAATCATTACTTACAGAAGATACAGAAATTGAAAATGAACTCCTTTTTCTTAAAAAAAACTTTTATTAATAATGGTTTCTCTCCTAAGAAAATTAACAAATTTCTTTCCCCCAGTCACTCAACTACTTCTGAAGATCCCTCTTCCCCAAGAGCCTTCATCTCTTTGCCTTACATCAGTTCTCTTTCACCAAAACTGGCAAAGATTCTCAAGAAGTTTAACTTCAAAACTTGCTTCACTATGCTTCCAAAACTTCGTTCAATACTTAGCAAACCAAAGAGAAACATCTTCCAACTCAGTTTCCAGGAGTGTACAAGATTTTATGTGATTGTGGAAAGCCATACTATGGCCAGACTGCTAAATCCATCCTTCTACATTTGGAAGAACACCATAGAGATATCTCCTATAACAGGACTAGAGCTAGCGCTCTCTCTAACTCAGACAAAGGCCGCCAACACATTGTGAACTGGACTCAAACTTCTAACATCCATGTGTGCTATGATGAACTCAAGAGAAAGATTGTGGCGAATCTAGGGATATTTCTCTCTCTCTATATATATATATAGATATTCACTAGAGATCATGCCAGTAGATCAGCCGTTGAACAAATCATTGTCTCTTTGGCATACTGTGTGCAATGTAACTCAGCTTGTCTTTGTATATTTGTGTATACTCGAGATGAAACCTTAATATTATTATTATTATTATTATTATTATTATTATTATTATTATCCAGGACTCCATGGAGTCAAAAGACTCATCATGGAAGGTTGTTTTTAGGAAACACAAAGTTTATCATACCACTCCTTGAACTCATTGACCGTTCTTGCTCTAACCACTCTCTCAGGCAATGTATTCCATGGTTCAACCACCCTCCACGCAAAGACACCACTCCTCACCCTCTTGCTCACAGCTTCCTTTTGTAACTTACAGGAATGGCCCCTTGTCATCTCTTCTTCCTGCCGTTCCACCAAGTGAAAGAACTCCCCAATGTCTACCCTATAACTGCCTCTCAACAGTTTAAAAGTCTTGATCATATCACCTCTCCTTCTTTTTTTATCTACCAAACTCTGCAGTCCACTTTCCCTCAGTCGATCCATGTAACTGACATTGTACAGACCTGAAACCATCTTTGTTATCTGCTTCTGTATTCCACAGTTAATTTATCTTCTTCAAATCCTGGGGACCAAATCTGAGAACAATAGCCTAAGTGTGGTCTGATCAGGGTCTTATACAACGGAATGATAACTCTTATCTCTGAAGGTCAGCGTCCTTCTCAGTAATGGCACTGCCAGATTATTACCAGAGACCTTCAGTGAATCAGGGATTCATCAAGTCATACCTTTTTTTTTTTTTTTAATTCATCTGCACTAATTAATTGGTAAGTGGTAATTGGTATTACCACTTACCACTCTAAAGGAAAGCCATTTCAACATGCATTGCTCTATGAGAGAAAAATCTACTTCTTGCCTGGATTCATTCTCAACTGCCCGTTTGTTCCTCTGCTTGCACTCCATGGCATTAAAAATTCTGTTTTCAGGTATCAATATGACACTACACATACTGACATATTATCAACATTTCTCATCCCATCATTACAGACTTCAAAAATTTGGTTTTCCACACTATGAGCAAGAGTCCGCTAACTCATCACTGACAAGGATGAACTAACCAAAGAACTTCAACATTTAAGAAACACTTTCCTTCAAAATAGCTATAATGACCACAGGATCTCCACACTACTCAACCAACATGAAACCAGAGAAATTTTTTTTTTTTAAACTAGCAAAAATATATAAGGAATATAAAATTAAAGTAGAATTTACCTCCTTTATCAAGATGAGATCACTACTAAGATCCACAAACCCTCGACACAGCCCACTTAAATATCAGTGTTTATCGGCTATGGTGTGATTCCCAGTCATCTTACTGTGGAAAGACAGAAAAATCAATTGAACAGCATATTGAAGAACACATTTATTATTATTATTATTATTATTATGGACGAATCCAGGGAGTCCTTAGACTCATCGAGGGAGGCCCTAAACATCATGTCCACACAACTATACGACATTCTCACAGTATCTATCATACCTTGCCTTGAACTCACTCACCATCATAGCACCCACAACAGACTCTGGGAGCTTATTCCACTCATTTACCACTCTAAAAGTAAAGAACCCAGCTCTAACACCCCTGCTAACCGCACTCTTGCCCAGCTTCCATAGGTGTCCCCTAGTTCTCCCACCACCAGTCCTGATCTCAAAAATATCCTCTGAATTAATCCTATAGAAACCCTTTAGCAATTTGAATGTCTCAATCATATCTCCCCTTTTCCGCCTATCAACTAATTTCTGCAACCCACAAATCTTCAACCTGTTCTCATATGGTTCATTCCATAGACCTGCTATCATCTTAGTCACTCGCCTCTGGATCCTCTCCACCTCCTCCGCATCAAGAAGGAACCTAGATGACCAAATCTGGGCACAGTAGTTGAGAGGAGGTCTTATCAAGGCTCGGTACAGAGGTACAATAACTTGCTTTTCTCTGCTCGTCAAGGTATTGTTCAACAACCAAGTGAGTTGATGAGCTGATTTAGCTACGTTTGCAATGTGTCCCCTAAACTTCATCTCCCTATCCACCAACACTCCCAAGTACCTGGCCTCATCAATCTCCTGAAGTACAGTTTCACCAATGTGGTATACTGCCGCTAATCTTTTCACCCCAAAATGCATAACCTTACACTTTGCCACATTACATTGACATCCATTCTCCTTAGCCCAGAACTCCAATCTATCCAAGTCATCCTGCAAGATTTTGATATCTTCTGCATTCACTATTGCCCTACCCAACTTTGCATCATCAGTGAACAAATGAACTGTTCCTCTTAGATCCTTCCCTATATCGTTAATGAACAAATTAAACAGCAGTGGTCCAAGAACAGAACCCTGCGGCACACCACTAGTCACAGGCCGTCTTTTGGACTCTACTCCTGAATAAACTACTCTTTGATATCTCTCCATCAACCACCCACCTATCCATCTCACCAACCCTATATCCATTCCCATATGTTGTAGTTTACGGATTAGAATTCCATGTGGTATCCTGTCAAATGCCTTTGCCAGGTCCAGCAGTATCACTGTAATCCCATTACCCTTATCCAGTTCAGCCGTCACCTTGTTATAAAACTTGAGGCATGATCTACCCTTCACAAAGCCATGCTGTCCCCCGTACAGTATCTCATTTTCATCAATCCATTCCTGTATAATAAAATTAGTTTAATCCTTTTTCCAAGTGTGAGCAAACAAAGTTTGCGCCTGAAAGTATCTTCAGGACTGGGGTAAGACCACCTTACCCTAGTCCTGAAGATACTTTCAGGTGCAAAATTTGTTTGCTCACACTTGGAAAAAGGATTAAACTAATTTTATTATACTCTAACCAAGTGAAAAATAAACTTTCAACATCTTTCTCTAAATCCAGAGTAATTTATTAAAAAAGGGGGGGGCACAACATTTGGCAACTCCTATAGGTAGAGATGACCTGCTAATGCTTCTGCCTGGTATCTCCACTTGGGCCTGGCTCCCACTGAAGAGACCTCAATAAAGGTCGAAACTAGTCTGAGTTGTGGCCCTTCCCTTAATGCATAACATTAGACATATCCGCAAGGAGATGTGTTTTGCATTATGGGAGATACTGAGATAGGAGTGTTGGTAGCTTGCTCCACCTTTGCAAGGAGTGTCCTGGTGTTGTACCACCTTACCCCAGTCCTGAAGATACTTTCAGGTGCAAACTTTGTTTGCACACACTTGGAAAAAGGATTAAACTAATTTTATTATACTCTAACCAAGTGAAAAATAAACTTTCAACAATCCATTCCTGTATTTTTCCCTTGACTACTTTCTCCAAGACCTTGACAAAGATTCCTGATATGCTGATCGGTTGGTAATTTGCAGCCATAGTCTTGGATCCTCCTTTATGCAGTGAAACTATTTTCCCCTCTTTCCGCACCTTCGGGACTAAACCAGACCTGAGACTCGGATTAAACAACATGATCAAGGGCGCTGATAAATCCTTAGCCGCCTCACGCAAGACCCATGCCGGTATACCATCCGATCCCACAGATGTATTCACATTAAGGTTGTGTAATAGACTATTCACCTCGACTTCATTCATCACAATTCCCGTATAAACTAATGGTTCCTTCATTTTTTTCAATGTCACCACCTGGATGATATACTTCTGCAAAGTGCTTGCTCATTAACTCCACTATATCGACTGATGCAGTGACCTCCTTACCATCGTCATTCCTTAAAATCATTTTGCCGTGTACAGTTTTTTCTTGCTTGCAGCATATTGAAAGAACTGTTTGGGATTCTCTTTAGCTTGCATAGCTAGTTTCCTTTCATAATCCGCTTTTGCTTTTTTTTACCACACTCATTACCCTTCTGGCCTGCACTTTATACCGTTCGTGTGCCTGCAGGTCACCCATTTCTTTAAATTCCCTCCACAGTCGTTTCTTTTATTGTAGCTCAAGCTTAATGGTGTTATTCATCCAATTAACCCCTACTTAAACGTGTGGATAGACTTATGTGTTCGTCGAACATGTTGTTTATTATTTTAACGGTATAATAGAACACAGAAACTAAGTAAATAATTGATTTATTAACTTGATGCTGATATTTCGCTGGTATTATAACCAGCATCTTCAGAGCACAAAAACACTGTTTGTCACAATACGCGAGACTAAAACAACATGGTGTACATTAACAAAATTGTAGCAGCAACACAAAGACTAGAGTCCTGATTTTGGCGCCCTCTATCTGAAAAAAAAAAAAAAAAAAAAAAAAAAAAAAAAAAAAAAAAAACGCTATCATATATTGCTAGAGTCCTAGAAAAGTGCTAGTTTTTCCTTAATATGACTGTCTCCCAGATCTTCGGCAAGTTAATACAGCCATATTTGTTGAGATTTGGAGTGTGTTTTAGGGCTTCTGTCGCCTCTAAGAACAATCTCTCTGATTTATATGGGTTTCTGTGTAGTACTTTTGTGTTTTTCCAGTTGATCCTGTGTGCAGGGGTATCCAGAGCATGGTCTGCTAGGCCCGACTTCCCATAATGATATTTCCGGACGTATCGTTTATGTTCGCTGATGCGGATATTCACAGTTCTTCCTGTTTGACCGTAGTAGGCTTGATTGCATGAGCAGGGTACTTGGTAGACTCCTGGATGTGATAAAGGAGGAATGCTGTCCTTGGGTGAGCGGATGAGGGTGGCTAATTTGCTACATGGTCTGAATGTAGTGCGTAGTTTATGTTTAATGAGAATTCTTGAGATCTTTTCGGATGTGCCTTTAATGTAAGGGATGGTGACTGTTTTGTTGTAGTTCTCTGTGGTGGATGGTGGGAGGGGTTTCTTAGGAGTGTTTAGTATTTTGTTTATTTTTTGTGGATTGTAGCCGTTGGCCAAGAAGGTGTGGCGTAAGTGAGTCAGTTCAGCAGTAAGAGCCTTGTCATTTGAACAGATTGCTCTCGCTCTATGGGTTAGCGTTTTTAATATGCCATATTGTTGAGAAGGATGATGGTGTGATTGTTTGTGTAAGTATCTGCCTGTATGTGTGGGTTTTCTGAAAACTGAAAATGATAAGGAACCATCTGGGAGACGTGTGATGAGTGTATCCAGGAAGGGCAGACAGTTGTTGGCTTCCGGTTCCATAGTAAAGTGGATTTTTGGGTGTTGGCTATTTAAATGTGCTAAGAATGTTTTCAATGTCTCAGGGCCATGTGGCCAAATGGCAAGCACATCATCAACATAGCGTAGCCAAAGTGTTGGTTTGAGAGTGGCTGTATTGATTGCTTGTTTTTCCAGGTGTTCTATGTAAAAGTTGGCTAGGGGGGGAGAAAGGGGGGAGCCCATGGCTGTCCCATCAATTTGTTTGTATATTTTCCCTTTCCATGTGAAATATCCTGCATGTATTGTGAATTTGAATAGTTCAAATATATCAGGGGGGAAGTGTGACTTCAGTAGATTGAGGGTTTCTATTAGTGGTACATTTGTGAATAGTGAAGTGATGTCAAAGCTTACTATTAAGTCTGAGCTTTTTAGGGTGAGGTGTTGTAAGATGCTTTTTAGGTGAGCTGAATTTTTGATAAAGGAGGGAGAATTGTTAGTGAGAGTGGCTAGTAGCTAGTAATTAATAAATCAATTATTTACTTAGTTTCTGTGTTCTATTATACCGTTAAAATAATAAACAACATAACCCCTACTTGTTTTACTATTTGGACCCTAGGTATACAATCAGCCATAACCTCCTGTAAATGCTCCTTGACCACTTCCCACTCTATCGACATCCAGTCCTTGCAGTTGTACATGCCATGGCACCGATCCAAGCAATCTCCTAAGCTTGTCATACTTGCCAGCACGGTAAATCCACATATACCCTGTCTTAATAGAAAATTCCACACCTTTAGCCACCTCGCAGGTGATGATCACCTTATGATCACTCTCACCAATATGTGGCAACATGGTCATATTCATTTTAATCAAATTCTCAGATGCCATTACCAGGTCAAGCACTCTCAAACCCCCAGTATTTTCAATTACATGCTGTCTCAGATAGTTATCCCTTAATAATTGAATAAAATCCAGTTCCTTCCTCACATATGTCCTCTCCTCCTTCCAATCAATGTTACTATAGTTGAAATCCCCCATAATAATTACCCTCCTTCCACTCATTTCATCAATTTGTTTATGCATACTATCTCCACCATCTATTCCATCACCTGGTCTATAGCAGCACCCAACTGTATATTTTATTCTGCCAGTCTCTCAATCTCACACCAAATAGCCTCAAATGAGCTCTTTTCACTATCCTGCGATACAACTTCAATTCTCCTCGGCTGCAGTTCATCAGCTATCATCAATAACACCCCTCTCCCCATTTTACTCTCTCTGTCCCTCCTAAAACACACTATAACCTACACATTCTATCCCACTAACTGTATCATCTTCCATCAGCCATGTTTCGCTAATGCCAATAACCTGTGGCTAGGAAGAGCCAATCAAAGCCAAAAATTCTTCCTTCTTGTTCCTAATACTCCTGGCATTAGTATACATGAAATGCAGTGATCCCTTTGTCCCACCCCTATCTTGATGCGTTATTCTAAATATCCCATTCCCATTTTTTGTCCTTAGTACTGGCTCGGGTACATTATATACATTCTTACACTCAACTTCTCACTGATGTTGGCATATCCACTCCCCCCCCCTCCTCCTTGGTAGTTATAGTTTCCCTGGTTCTGCACATCCATTTTCACTTTATTCAGCAACACTTTTTCCAGTCTCTGCACACCAAATCCATTCAAATGCAGGCCCATCTTGTATAAATCCTTTCGCCCATCAAACTCATTCCACACGTCCACAAATTCCACACCACACCGTCTGCATAACCTGCGCATAATGTCATTTGCGATTATGGCCCTCCTTCTAAACTCCTCTCTGTCATACCACGGTAACAGACTCACCATTCTAACTCTGTCACTCTTTTCTTTCGCTACCTTTAACATACTTTCAAGTCCTCTCTCATAAAAAATTTATCTCCTTTCAATTCATTCATACCCGCCACAACTATCAATTCTTTCACCCTCTGTTTTTGCGCTCTAATACTCTCACTTACATCCTTAAATTTCGCACCCGGTAAGTACGATTTAGTTAAACTCCCATCTATCACTCCTCTTAATAACGAGTCATCATACAACACTCTTTCCTTCATTTCAGAAACTCTCCCACTCTTACGCTTATTTTTCCTTTCAAACACTTGTTTATTTACATAAGCCGAATCACTCTGGAAAGAATTTTGCAGGTGCTCTGATTGCTGCTGTGCACAACCTAGCGATCTCACTTCCTACAAATAATTCCTCATTTTTTTTATCATTTAAACCATTTTCTCTCTTTCTGTATAGTTGCTTTCACTCTTTCTTTGATCACTGCTCTCATCACCATCTTGTACATCACAATTCCTTATCAAGCCACTTCCATTATTTGAGATATTAAATATCATAGAAGTGAAGCCTCAGCTTGTCATTACATGTGCTCTCTTCAGCTAATCCACAAGATGCTTTGCAAATCAGATATCAAATTTTATGGGATAAATCAAAACTATTACACTGTTAAAATCTGGGAGTCTTTGGAAATAGCATTAGATTCCTAAACACCTAAATATTAACTCAAGTATTAACTTGTTTGAGCACATCCTAGCCTTCATTGGTCAAACACATTCATGTGAATGTGTAAACACACAGTGTTCTGAACAATTAGACATATTTTAAAATAACATCAGTCTCTTCTATAACTGCATAACAGTTGTCACCTTTGTTAGTCCTTACTGTTTGGTCTACTAGTTTACACCTGAAGAAATCCTGTGTAATTGGGATGAAATATCGTATATCATTTAAAATAAATGTTATCTTATTATAATATTCTGCCTTATAAACTATAGTCATATACGTGTATTTACTGGAATATAACTCTCACTTTTTTCCCAAAAATGAAAGTTTAAAAATCGTGATGCATGATACATGTAGGGATTTTTGGAAACTAAAGTTTTTTAGTTTCCAAAAATCCCTACATGTATCATGCATCACGATTTTTCAGGAAAATCCCTACATGATACATGTAGGGATTTCCTGAATTGATGAATTTCCTGAATTCATCAATTCAGGAAATTGATGTTTATTACATAGTCCTTGAATGGTTTGTTGACCGATATGTCCAAGGGCTGAAGATAAGCTGTAAGACCACCAGGAATTATGGTCATGTCAGTTTTCATATCCCAAAGTTGTTTTTCTGTTTCAGGTCCTAAGTGTCCACGGAAACTATCCCATACGAGGAAAGCCAAGTGTCGAAATAAGGCCACTGGCCATTTGTTCCAAACTGTTCTGATCCAATCTTGAACCACTGCAGTGTCTATCCAACCTTTTTCTTGAACTTTTACCTGAATTCAGGGGAAATATCCCCTTTGGCATTGTTTTCCTTTTGAATATTAATTATGTAAGGAGGCAAATTTCTTCCATCTAAAGTAATTGTGAGCATGATTGTGCATCACTGTTTTTCACTTCCAGTTGTGTGCATTATCATATATTTTCACTGTTTTCTGTTATTGTTGTTTGGTGTGGCATGCCGAATTTGTCGTTTGATCAGCATTGGCTATTTGGGATAACATATAGTTATTGCTTTTCCTAAGTTGAATACATAGCGATGAAAATGCATCACTTTATCATCAAAATCTTTTGGCATTCTTTGGATTGAATCTCGTGATCCAACCTTGGCTCACTTTCCGATCTGTGCGACTGATACCTTGTTTTGTAGCTAAATGATGTGCTTTGAAATGTAACATTTCATGTGAAACATAGCAACCATCTTTATGCAAACCTAACACATATTCAAACAACTCATCCTCTAGTGAAGGAAACTTTCCAATTTTTGGTCCTTGGAATACTTTTCTTGACTACTCATTGGTCTTTTGTAATGCAAGTTTCTGTTTACACCAATATCACACATTAAACTCAGGCACTGAAAACTCATGCCCTGCTGCTTGATTGTCATGTTTTCTGCAAAATCAATAACTTGGAGTTTTAAATCTGCACTGTAACTTGAACGTTTCCCCATATTTCAAGAAAAAATTGCTAATAATTTACAAGACTTGAGATACATTATGAACAATCCTTAACGAATGACTAATGAGAATATACTCGAGGGCGAGTTATATTTGAGTAAGTGCAGTGTGTGTGTGTACCTTTAAATATATTAGTATGAGTAAGTTAAGGATTTTTTCTATTTCATCAATTTCATATATATATATATATATATTTATAACGAATTGAATGACTAGAACCGAGATTTAAGTAAAAAGGTTTTAATATAAAAACACTACTAGTTTCAGCTTGTAACAGCCTTCATCAGGTGACATTATAAACGAAAGAGAAAAGAAAAAAACACTAAAATACTGAAGCTTAAATAAACTATGAACATCATAGAGAGTCTCTATACATAATTGACAGTAAATTGTTGTGTTTGTATTTAAAGGTGTTCTTTTGTTAGTTGTATTGTTGGGAAAGTGCGTGCTAATAGCATCTCGTGAACGCCAGTACATGATCACAACTGAATGACAATCTGGGAGGTTGTAGCCCAAGTTATTATTTAGATGAACAGGATTGAAGATGATTTCTCTAGATTCCATGATTTTTCTCTCTAGTTCATCATTGCAATGGAAGATGTTAGTAGATTTTTCCCAGCAGAATTTGTGACTTTGGTTTTCATCATTAGGATTAGCTGAGAAAAGGATATGACTTGATAATGCACTGGCTCGCTGTCTCTTGTAAGTAATGTCCCACATGTGTTCTTCCATACGCAATTCAACAGATCTGTCTGTCTGCCAAAAATAAGGAATATCACAATCACACAATATTTTATATACACCAGGGTATTTGAGTTGATGATGACAAGGTTTTGGGTGGCTTATTAAGAAACGGATCTTTGGAAGTGGAGTGAACAAGGTCCTGATATTGTATTTTCTTAGAACTTTTGCTAATTTATGTGAGACTGTACTTATGTAAGGAATAGATATATTGCCTTTGAATCTATTTGTTTCTTCTGAGTGATGTCTAGGAGGATTAAGAAGGAATTTTTCAATGATTCTCTTGGAATATCCATTAACTTCGAAAGAAGTTTTCAGATGGTTTATTTCTGTAAGAAGTTCATTTGAGTCATCCAGAAGAGAACGGGCTCTATGTCCCAGGGTGGAAATTATTCCAAGCTTATGAGGAGGGAAGTGATGGGACTGATTATGCAGATATCTGTTGGTATGTGTGGGCTTTCTATATATCGATATTCTGAGTTTACCAGAAGAGCGAGTCAGTTTGACATCAAGAAAAGGCAAGGAATTATCCGTTTCAAGCTCGGCAGTAAACTTAATACTTTGATGTCGGCTATTGAGATGTTCGAGGAAAAACATAAGGGAATCATGTCCATGGCTTCAAATAATGAAGACATCATCTACATAGTGTTTCCAAACTTTAGGGTGTTAAAATAAAGGAAGAGATAGCCTTTGTTTCAGAATCCTCTAAGTAAATATTTGCAAGTACAGGGGATTAAGGATTACCCATAGCCAGTCCATGCTTTTGTTTGTACATATTATCTTGAAATTTGAAGTAACCAGACCTGATGCAATGTGTAAGCAAGGCTAACATTTTTTTGGATAACTTGTCCTTGAGTAATGTTAGGACTTCATCTGTTGGGACATTAGTGAACAAAGAAGTTATGTCCAAGCTAGCTATGATGTCATCTTCATTAACTGTAATATCCTTGATGTATGTAACAAATTCTGTAGTGTTCTTGATAAAGGATGGTGACTTGCCTGAAAAAAACGTGCGAGGAGAATCTATCATAAAGCTAAATTAGACCTATTGTGTGAAAGAATCTTGGATACTAAACAAACTCTCGCTTTTCTTTTCAATAAAAAAAGAACTACAGCGGAGAAACTGGAAGAATCTCTAGATAATGAAAGTTAGCATACCTTTAATACATACTGTGAATCTCAAGCAGCCACAATACAATATAATAACAAAGTAAATCTTATAATTAAATTTGAAACATTAAAAAGAATACAAAATAATAGGAACTTCTCAAAACCACACATCAATATTGACAAAGTCGATATCAACAAATCTTCTTATATACTTTCAGATGTAGAAAAAAGCATCCTTAGTAAAGATCTAAACTTTATTCCTTCCCCAAAATTAATACCAAAAGAGACACTACTTACAAAAATAGAAAAAGCTACTTCTTTTCTCCCTCCACAAGATGCAAAACTTCTATGTATTGAATCAATCATTATTATCAATAACGCAAAACCACCTGCAGATAACATTACTTCAACAGAATGCAAAGCTATTAAAAGTGTAAAAAACAACAGAGATATAATTATCCTTCCTGCGGATAAAGGCATTGCAACAGTCATCCTCAACTCTAAAGATTACCAGGATAAAATGCTTGAATTACTATATAATGATACCTACTCGAGAGAGAGATCCAACTCGTAAACTTCAAAATCGTACAAACAACTTATTAAAAACAACAACTGAATTATTCCGAAACGTTCGCTTATCTCTACGCTCTCTCCATCCGTTAATTCCTCGCATATATCGTGTTCCTAAAATCCATAAAGAGAACACCCCCCATTACACCCAATTGTAGAAGGTATCAATTCTCCGACGTACAACCTTTCAAAATATCTTGCCAAATACCTAAAACGTTTTTCAGGCAAGTCACCATCCTTTATCAAGAACACTACAGAATTTGTTACATACATCAAGTATGTAATTTTTGTTCCTATTCAAGAGGTTCTTAACCTTCTCCAGATGAAACTATCCAAAAAATTTTTCTCCTTACTCTTTCACTGTGTGAACTCAGGATACTTCAAATATGAAAGCAAACAAAGTTTGCACTTGAAAGTATCTTCAGGCCAGTCCTGAAGATACTTTCAGGCACAAACTTTGTTTGCTCACACTTGGATAAAGGATTAAACTAAATTTATTATAGTCTAACCAAGTGAAAAATAAACTTTCAACATCTTTCTCTAAATCCAGAGTAATTTAATAAAAAGGTGGCACACCGTTTGGCAACTCCTATAGGTAGAGATGACCTTGCTAATGCTTCTGCCTGGTATCTCCACTTGGGCCTGGCTCCCACTGAAGAGACCTCAATAGTAATGGATGGCAATGCTGTAGCCAATGAAGTTCTAACTGAGGCTTGGGTGTTGCTATTATGAGTTTTGCTCTCTTAGGTTTCTTCCGAAGTTTTGCTCCCACTGAGGGGGGGGGGCTTGATTTTGGGGGGTTTGCTCTGAGAGAGCATTTTGAGTCTCCAGAGAGGGTGTTCTCCGGCATGGCCTGGTGAGAGGCTGTGTCGATGGATGCTTTTCTCTGGGATATGAGCGGTTCTGCTCGGTTGTGGGGGAGCCCGTCACTGAGTGGAGCCAGCGCTGAGATGGACAGTCTTTCGGCCACTATGGAGTGGTCTAGGGATCGTCCAAATTTTTAGAGACCGCTTTACTTAAATATAAGGTCGAAACTAGTCTGGGTAGTTGCCCTTTCCTTAATGTATAACATTATACATATCCGCAAGGAGATGTGTTTTGCATTATGGGAGATACTGAGATAGGAGTGATGTTAGCTTGCTCCACCTTTGCAACGAGTTGCCTGGTGTTGTACTGCCTTATCCCAGTCCTGAAGATACTTTCAGGTACAAACTTTGTTTGCTCACACTTGGATAAAGGATTAAACTAAATTTATTATAGTCTAACCAAGTGAAAAATAAACTTTCAATAAAATTATTTGAAATACAAAAATTAACAAATCTAGGTAAATCAAATGATTAAATGACACAGACTTACATTAAAAGAGGGGTAGGAGCATACTATTGCTTGCCTATTAGTCTGTATTTGACCAGAAGATACTGTGATCAGTCTGCTCCATGCTGAGCATGGACAGATTTTTCAGATTTATTGTTTTTGATGACATGGTAAACCCTTAGTAAACCCATGTTTTTCATTGTAAAATATAGATTCACTGTCAATATATTTCTATATGCAAGTTCCTACCAGTTTTTCCAAAATCTTCACCACCAATCCAGAGGTACTTAACAAACGTTTTCAGTTTACATCATCTTTAGTTTATCAGGATTTTTTCATGGTGCTCAAAATCAGAACTTAGGCCTATCTAACAGTTGTAGTGCACAGTTGGTGCAGGTAGGTTGGTTAAGTTAAAAAAATTAATGTAACACGTATTTCAAATTCACAAACAATTTTATGTAAAAAGTATTAAATAAATACATATTTTGAACAATCAAATCATTGAATAAATAAATCGTAATTAGTGGGACGTGTGAGCCTGTTGTTCACTGCACATCTTCTCAAATCTTGGAATCACACTGGACACAGCCACTCTCATTTTCTGTTTCACGTTGATTTTCACATGATGCTTGCTTTTTATCACAGCAACCACCGAAAACCCAGCTTCGCACATATATGACATTACAAATGGAATTAAGATTCACTGAGCTTTACCACTTAGCAGTGGATATTCATCTTTTACTGATATCCAAAAGTCATTTAGTTCCATGTTGCCAAATTTTGTCTTCAGTGTATTGTCACAAGACAGCTCAGTAAGATTTCAGTGAAAATAATCGAATATTTTGTGGTGCCCAATGGCGGCACGGCACACAGTTTGGGAACCACTGAGTTAGTCCCATCCATCTTTGCATCACCCTTGTTCAATGGGATTATCAGATATTCTTTCTATTCCTGTGGATAATCTCATTATGTTCTCAAAGTTAAAAGTATAAATACATGAGGGTGAATTTACTTCAATGAGAACACATAAAAGAGATGGATAATTATCAGTTTCATGGAGATTTTTAAAGGCACAGGCCAGAAATGTAACTAGTGTAATGAAGAAGGCATAGTTATCATACGAAACGAAATTAGCATGGAAAGCTAAGCAATATCCTATGAAGACTGATTATGTAGAAAGGGCATATGGGTGTCATTACCAGAATATATAGCAAAAACATTCATTATTCATTGAGTATTTTCATCCATATATTTGGTTGGAGAAAATGGAATAGCATTGAATATATAAAGAAGTTCATGAATGTGATGTGTTTGAAATGTTAATAGGGATGTGGAGTCAAATGTATCACGATGCATTATTAAAGATATGCAAAGGAGCTAGTTTGGCACATAATGAGGATAATAAATATTTGCCCACGCACAAGGAGAAGTGAATCAGAATCACTGGTGACAAACTATAGACCAGTATGTGTTTTGGGTCTGGTTCAAGCTGTTGGAGAATCTAGTTACAGATAAAATACGTAGATCTGTACATTACTTTTTTCTAAATTTGTTACCAGGTTATTACCTAGTTAATGTGGAAGAAATTCTACGAAACATTTCTTCCACATTAACCAGGTAACATGCTGGTATCCCACATCCCAAAGACCAGTTACATCCTTAGTCAGCAATGAACCAAAACGTCTTTGTTTTTACAAGTTAAGGTCCTCAGCATAATTGCCATAATCTGATGTGATGCTTTCACAACTTGTGCACTGTGACCTCTGAACTTCAGATGCTTGTTCACAACAAGCTTCTCTTGTTAAGTGTTCACAACATTGAATTGACAGTTAATTACTGTTGGCCACTCATACAATCTATTCAAGTCCTCTTGTAAGGCCCTAATATCTGCTTGATTCCTCATTGCTCTCCCCAATTGTACATTACCAGTTAAACCTATCCTAATATCATTAATATACAAATTAAATAATAATGGTCCCAAAACTAACCCTTGCGGCACACCACTAGTGACTTTCTCTTTCTCTCATACACAACTTGTTGATACCTATCCAATAGCCATTCACCTATCCAACTCCATCTCATTAGTCTATCATCCAGTCCCATCTACTTCAGTTTAGTGACCAATTTGTGGCATGGCAATCTATCAGAAGCCTTGCAAAATCTAAGTATACCACTGTATATGCATCTCCCTTGTCCAATACATTCATTACCTTGTTATAGGACAAAAGCAAGTTTATAAAATGTGACATCTCTTTAACAAACTCATGCTGATAAGCATAAAGAATACCACTGTTATCAACCCACTTTTGTATCCTATATCTCACCAACTTCTCCAATATCTTAGCTACAACTCCAGATGTACAGATTGGCCGAGAATTTGTTGCCTTAGCCTTATCATCAGTTTTGTGAAGTGAAACAGTTTTGCCCTTGGCACAGCTTCTTTATCCCCCTGAAACCTAAAAGACCAAACCTGTGTACAGTAATTCAAGTGCAATAGTGTCGAGGCCTCATAATCAGGCAAAATGACTTCCTTATCATTACATATTAATGTTTATTTTAACGTGGCAGTTATCGTCTGAGTTATTTGCAATTTTTGCTGTTGCCTTTGAACTTCAAATGCCTATCCACCATTACTCCAATATCCCCGCCCTAATCAGTTTTTTGTAACATTATCCCACTAATATAACATGCCACTGGAACTCTCATCAAGTCAAAAGGAGATTAGAAGGAATGAAGACTGAGTTGAGAAGGGTAAATGAAGATGTTAGGAGACTGGAGAAGTTGGCTAGTTGGAGAAGAATGAGAATAGGTGTGAGAGAGAAGGGCATCAGAGAGCAGGGGGGGTGAGGAAGCTCAGAGAATGTGAGAGAAGAGGAAGAGACATAACTGCAGAAACTCTAAGGAGTGTGGAATCAAAGAAGAAAGAGAGGAAGGAGAGAGAGATTGGAAATAGTAAGAGTCAGTGATTCCAGTAGGACAAGGATGAATGAATCTGTAGAGAGTGTCATGTATGAAGATTAAATATTTTGGGGTGTGTGCAGAATACAGTGCCAAAGGAGTACTTGCCTAGTGGAATGATAGTGTGTGAAGAAGCGGCAGTGAAGAGGGATGGAAAATGTAGAGATGATAGAAATATTAGGTACGACAAATGATCTAAGAGGAAGCATGAATCATGAAGCCCAAGATTTGAGATTGATGTTATGGATAGTGCAGTGGAAAGGTGTCGAAGGAAAGTTAGTGAGAGTGATTACCTGTATGATAATGCAAAGTGAGGAGAAAAGCATTAATGACAAATGAGTTGATAGCAAAAATGTGTAGGAAAAGAGATCTGGAATATGAGGATGCAGGGCCAGTTTTATCATTAGGCGAACCTAGGCAATTGCCTAGGGGCGCTAAGATTATCCACGTGTGTAGGTGTACGTGTGCTTGTGTGAGTATGACAAAATATATAGAGAGAGACAATGTGTAGGGGCACCTAAATTTTCTTTGCCTAGGGGCATCAGATACTCTTGGACCGGCCCTGTGAGGATGGAGTGAATTTGAGGATAGAAGAGAGCTGTGTGTAAGGGATGGTTAACATTTGGATGTAGGCACATGGAGAAACTGTTGTGTTCTGAGAAAGGTTGCAGGGCAGGGAAACTAGAATTGCATGGGTGAAACATAGCAGGGATGGTCTTGTATGGAGATAGTGGTTTGAGAAAAGATAGGGTGACTATATTACAGAGTCAGGTGAAGTATGTGGAGAGTAATAATGGCTATAAGAATACTGGTAATGCACTAGTTTTACTGTATATAAATACTAGAACCATTAGGAATAAAGGAAATAAGTTTGTGAAATTGATTGACTCAGTCTCTTCAAAATTTTTGGTATCAATGAAATTTGGCTAAATGAGGAGGATGTTCTAACCAGGGGATGTAGATAGCATTGAGTAGGAAATATTTAGGAAAATTGATTTGGCAAATGTAAAGTGAATGAATATTATGAGGGGGACTGCAACTATAGCGATACAAACTAGGCAGAGGAGACAACATGCAGTAATAAGGGAACTTAAATTTTGGATTTCTTGAGCAGCATGTGGTGGAGGGAACACAAGGATCAAGAGTTTTGCATTTGGTCATCATCAGAAGATCCGATTGTGACTGAGATGTCATACCTGTCCCCAGTTAATGAGAGCAACCTGGTAGTTCTAAATTAGAAGATGAATAGTTATGTAGAGGTAACAAGGCAAAAGGAATTCATATGGAATTCTAACAGGCAATTATCACAGACTCAGAAACCAGCTTGCAGCAGTGCAATGGATGAAAGAATTTGAAGAAAGAGGGAACAGTAGGCATGGGAAGTGCTTAAGAAAAAATTGTTGATAGAAGTGGCAGATTGTATATCTCAATGAAGAACATATAGCAATTTGAAGTCAGGGATGCCAAGAGAAATAAAAGGGGATTTGCAAAAGAAAGAGAGATTATGGAAGACATATAAAGAGAGAGGCAGAGAACAGTTGAATGAAGAATATAGCGCTCAGGCTAGGAAAGTGACTAGTATTGTAAGGAGAGAAAAATTAAGATATGAGAGGAGACTGATACTTCAGTCTAAGGAGAATCCCAAGAAGTTTTTTTCCCTGTGTGGCAAGAATGAGAAAAAATTGCAGTGAACAGATTACCTTGCTGGATGTTGATGGAACTCTGGTGACCAATGCAGATGACATCGTTGAGCTATTTACTGATCACTTTATTATAGTGCTCCATCATGGTACAGCAGGCTTTATTCCTAATTAAGAAATTGATGAAGTGAATAAACAGGATATATTTCCAATACAGAGTACACCGAATATCAATAATGCAGGGACACAAATGGAATTTCACCATATGTTTTAAGATATGTGCTCTGAAACTGACCATGAGAGGATTTATTATTATCATAAGCCCCCCATGGAGTCAAAGACTCATTTCTTCTTCTTCTTCTTCATGTAGCTTCCTCAGTGAGATGGTGCAGAACCATGTCCTTCCAGTTCTCTCTGTTGGTGGCTTTCTTTTTTGTTTCTGCATAGCCATATGATCCTGTCCATAGTCTTATATCTTCAAGCCATGTCTTTCGTTTTTTCCTCTTGATCCTTTTCCCATAATTTTTCCTTCAAAAACTGTCAGTATTCCTCTGTCCTGCTGAACCTCTCAGTACATGTCCTGCCGATCTCATCTTTCTCTGGATCACTTCCTGCAATAAAGATCTCTGTGTTCTCATTCTCAGTAGCATCTGTATTTGTCACATGTTCTGTCTATGAGATTTTCAGAGCTCTCCTATAGCACCGCATTTCAGAGGTCATTATCTGTTGTCTTACTCTCTTCTTGAATATCCCGGTCTCACTTCCATATGTGAAAACTGGCCACACTAATGTTCTTATCATTCTTTTCTTTGTCTCAATACTCACAGAACTTCTGAGCAGATCTTTATTTTCCCAGAAGGCATCTTCAGCTATGGCTGTTCTTATTTTTATTTCTTTATCTTGCTTTCCATCTGCAGTAAAGTAGGTGCCTAAATATTTGTATTCTGTTGTATGTTCAATTTTCATATTGTTTATGAATATTTCTAGCTTGGATCTGTTTTCTTTTGAGATTTTCATAAATTTGGTCTTTTTTGCATGTATATCTAATCCAAATTCTTTACCTTCTTCAATTAGTAGCTGCAGTAGTTTGATTAATTTGTTTCTGTTTTCTGCTAATTCCTATTTTTTGTTTTTCAATCTGTTTCATCACTGTCTCACCATAGATATTAAATAGATTTGGTGAAAGGATACAACCTTGTCTAACTCCTCTTTTTATTTCCACTACAGAAGTCTCAGAGTTAAACAGCTGCATTTTCTGTTTGGTGTAAATCATTTTTATAATCTTAAGTACATGATCTTCTATGTCTAATTTATCTAATATATTGAACATTTTATTATGTTTTACCCAGTCAAAAGCCTTCCGAAAGTCTATGAAACATATGTAAATGTTCTTGTTTCTTTCAAGTGATCTTTCTATTAGTATTTTTAGTTCCAGGATAGCATTAATGGTTCCCATCCCTCTTCTGAAGCCTTTCTGTTGTTCACTCAATGCACCGATTAAGGCTCTTTCGCAATTTGTTTATTAACGATGGTTAAAATAATTTTAGATGCATGGAATATTAGACTCACAGTTCTGTAATCCTCGCAATTTTGTGCATTCTTTTTCTTTGGAATTGAAATTCAGATAGATGTTGTAAAAACTTCAGGTAATTCTATTGTTTTATAGATGTCCTGAATGGATTCCACTAAATAGTTGTTATCGTTGTCAGTCAAAGCTTTCAGCAGCTCAGCCGGGATATTATCACATCCAGGGGATTTATTATTAGGAAGATTCTTAATTATGTATTCTATCCCCTTTCTTGTTGGTAGAGTGGTATCTCTCCATATGTTTAACTTAAGGTGTGATGAATCATCTAACATGTTACCATTATCATCATCATACAGATCTGATAAGTACTCCACCCAACTTCCATTATCTTTTCCTTATCAGTGATTATGTTTCCATCTTTGTCCTTGATGTTATTAAACTGTTTTTGTTTTGCTTTTCCATTATCAGGAATGCTTCTCTGGTTTTTTTCCTATTTTATAATTCTTCTATCTCAGTGCACTGCCTATTTATCCAGTTTTCTTTCAATATTCTGCATAACTGTTTGATTTTTTTATCCAATGTTTTATATTATTATTATTTATTATTACTGCAAGACCTCATGGAATCAAAGCCTCATCTGGGAGGTCCTTTTATCACACACACACACATCTCATCATACCGAGCCTTAAACACACTCCAGCTCCTTGCAGACACCACACTTTCAGGCAAGGCATTCCAATCATTCACAACTCTGCACGAAAAAAAACTGCCTCTCACTCCCCTACTCACACCCTCTTTATACAATTTCCAGGGATGACCTCTGGTTCTCTCCTGATCTCCCACTATTCTCTGCAGAACTTCTCCACCATTGATCTTATAACAACCCCTTACCAACTTGTAGGTCTCTATCATATCTCCCCTCTTCCTCCTCTCCACCAGACTCTGCAAATTACATCTTCTCAATCTTTCCTCATACTCAACATTCCAGAGGTCAGAAACTACCTTAGTCAGTCACCTTTGGACCCTTTCCAACATCTCTTCATCCTTCTGAAAACCCGGCGACCAAATCTGGGCACAATAGTCCATGTGCAGCCTAATCAAAGCCTTATACAACGGAACAAGAATCTCCCTACTTCCACACGTCAGTGTCCTCCACATCATTCCCAGAAGCCTTTGTGTTGTCTTCACAATTTTGGCGATGTGTCCCCTAAATTTTAGATCCTTATCCACTATCACCCCCAGATCTCTTATTTCCTCTACCTCCAACAATATATTCTCACCAAGCATAAATTCAGCATCCCATCTTTGTTTTCCAAATTTTAAAACCTTACATTTTGCAACATTGAACTCACATCCCCATTTCCGTGCCAAATCACTCAATTTATTCAAGTCTTCTTGCAAAGCCACAACATCGTCACTACTCTTTATAGTTCGTCCCAACTTTGCATCATCTGCAAACAACTCAGTATCTCCATCTAGATCTTCGCCAATATCATTAATATACAAGTTAAATAGTAATGGCCCTAAAACAGACCCCTGAGGCACTCCACTAGTGACTTTCCTTTTCCTGGATATCGCACCCCCATACACAACTTGTTGATACCTATCAGATAGCCAGTCTCCAATCCAATGCACTAATCTAATATCCAACCCCATCTGCTCTAGTTTGACTGTCAACCTATCATGAGGTACTCTATCAAAAGCTTTTGCAAAATCCAAGTATATTACTGTGTATCCTTCTCCTCTGTCCAAGGAAGCAGTCACTTTATTGTAATAAGTAAGTAGATTACTAAAACATGACCTCCCTTTAGCAAATCCATGCTGTCCATCAAAGATTATACCATTGTATGGTGGAGTGTGTATGCATGGTGGAGCAGTTCCAGGAGGTAGAGGGTTACAAGTGGGGTCCTACAGGGCTCAGTACTAGGACCTATATTGTTTAACCTTTATATCAGTGACATAGCCAGTGGATTGCAGGAGGATATTCAGTTGTTTGCGGATGATGCGAAGCTGGGAAGGATTATTAGTAATAGTGCAGATGTGGTAGCCCTGCAAGAGGATTTAAATAAGCTAGATAGATGGGCAAATGAATGGGGTGTCGGTTTAACACAGCAAAATATAAGGTCTTGAGGTTTGGGAAACATTGATGGGATGCTGCATACTCTATGGGAGGAGTTATACTGGAGGAAGTAGGGGGGACAAGAGATCTGGGGTTGATGATTGATAGAAACCTGAAGTTTAGGGGACATATTGCAAAGGTGGTGAAGGTAACACAGAGGATTGCTGCTATTATGAGAAGGACACTGACCTGCAGAGATAAGAGGGTTATCATTCCGTTGTATAAGTCTCTGATCAGACCACACTTGGACTATTGTTCTCAGATTTGGTCCCCAGGATTTGAAGGGGATAAATTAACTGTGGAAAGGATACAAAGACGGATGACAAAGATGGTTTCAGGACTGTACAAGGATAGTTATGAGGATCGGCTGAGAGAATGTGGACTGCAGAGTTTGGTGAATAGAAGAAGGAGAGGTGATATGATTGAGACTTTTAAACTGTTGAGAGGTGGTTACAGGGTTGACACTGGGGAGTTCTTTCACCTGGTTGAACAGCGGGAAGGAGTGATGACAAGAGGCCATCCCTGGAAGTTACGAAAGGAAACTGTGAGCAAGAGGGTAAGGAGTCGTTTCTTTGTGTGGAGGGTGGTTGAGCCGTGGAATGCATTGCCTGATGGAGTGGTGGGAGCGAGAACAGTCAGTGAGTTTAAAGAGTGGTATGATAGACTTTGTGTTTCTCAGGGGGGGGGACCTCCCCTCGATGAGTCTTGACAGACTTTATGTCTTAGGAAGGACCTCCCTCGATGAGTCTTTTGACTCCTTGGAGGCCTGAATAATAATAATAATAATAATAATAATTGTTGTCTACCCAATTCTGGATCCTAGTTCTCACAAGCTTCTCCAATAATTTAATAACAACACCTGACACACAGATAGGCCTATAGTTTCATTCTTGAGTTCGATCACTTCCTTTATGAAGTGGCACAATCTTGCCCTCCTTCCACTCCTTAGGAACTTGACCAAGTGCAAGACTCGTATTAAAAAAATATGTCAAGGTAGGTGTCAACTCTCTGGCACTTTCCTTCAGAATATGTGGTGATATATTATCAAGTCCCACAGCCTTATTTACATCCAGTTTACTCAACTCCCCAAACACCTTTTACTCACTTACAGTCAGTCTCTCCTCCCCATCAACAACTGCTCTCAATCTCTCCATATCTTAATCTTTCTTCTTCATTTGCTCTTCTTCTTCTTCTTTCATCGTTAAAGTTGATTACTTCTTGTGTTATCCATGGTTTTTTCTTTCTTTCTTCTTGTTTATTGATGTGGTTTTTAGCAGATGTTATGACAGCTGCTTGTAGTCTATTCCACTGAGTTCTTATGTTATATTTTTTAAGAAATTTATTTACTCCTATTCCGAAAATCCATTCTCTAGTAAGCCATCCAAAACCTAGTCATCATAATCTTAAATATCCTGGTGTTTATCAGATCTGGTGTGACTGTGCCATTCCTTACTTTGGCCAAACAGATAAGTCAATCGAGTTACACTTTGAGGAGTGCAAGAGAGACATCGCTTACAAGAGAACACATGCTTTATCTAGCCATGTTCTGTTTTTGGCCAATTCTGATGAAGAAAACCATAACCATACAATCCTTTGGGACAAATCTAACAACATTTTCTGTTGCCATACCGAATTGGAAAGAAAGATTATAGAATCTAAGGAAATCATCCTAAACCCTGTACATCTAAACAACAACCTAAGCTACAACCTTACAGACTGTCATTCTGCTGTGATCAAATACTGGCATTCACAAGATGTTATACACACGCACACGTCTAACAATGTAGCCAACAAGGGAACAGCTTTGAATATGTTGACTTCAATGTTTTAACGTTAAATATATACATTTACTTTCCATGACGTTTACAGTTTTTTCCTCCATGTTTAATGGTTATTTCTTTTATAATGTGCACCTGACGAAGGCTGTTAAAAAGCTGAAACTAGTTGTTTAGTACTAATAAACTGTTTTTTCCATTTCTCTCGGTTTAAGTCATTCAGTTCTTTTTAAAAATGTGTATAACAACCGAGTAAATCAATCTTCATACATGTATGTATATATATATATATATATATATACGTATACATATACATATACATACATGAGGGTGGTCTGAAAAGTACTCGGCTTAACAATGAAGAAACAAATTTATAATTTCAAAATTATTTTTATTTTTCAAAATAATCTCCCTTAAGACTAATACATTTATTCCAGTGATGCTCCAACACCATTATCCCATTCCTGTAGTGGTTCTCAGTAAGATCTGGAAAAAAAACCCTATACAGCTGCACTCACATCATGATTCAAAGAAAAATGATGACCAGCGAGGAAGAGTAGTAGTTTTAGGAAGAAATAGAAGTCAGAAGGAGCCAAGTATGAGGAATAGGGTGAATGTTCCAAAAATTCATAGTGCAGATCCCTTAATTTTTCCATTGCCAAAATACCTTTGTGGGCAGGTGCATTGTCCTGATGAAAGATGATTTTTTCTTCTGCAAACCGGGTCTTTTCTCAAATTTTTTTTGTCTAGTCTGGTTAAAAGATTAGAATAATATTTCCCAGTTATTGTTTTACCCTTTTCAAGATAATTAATAAACAAAATGCCTTTAGCATCCCAAAACACCGATGCCATGATCTTTCCTGCTGACGAAACTGACTTGTCTTCTTTGGTGCCGAACAACTGGCTTCTGTCCACTGTTTTAACTACTGTTTGGATTCTGGTGTGTAATGGTGAATCTAAGTCTCATCCATAGTAATAAATCGATGCACAAAAGCAGTTTTATTCTTGTTAAAAAGCTCCGAGAACTGTTCACAGATTTTCGTGAGTGCATTTTTGATCTGCTGTGAGCAAGCACGGCACCCATCTTGCACAAAGCTTTTTTCATTTGGAATTCTTTGTGCAAAATATATCCTACACGTTCCTTTGAAATGCCTATAGTCTCAGCAATTTTAAACACTTTGACTCGCCCATCATCCAATACATATCGTGCACTTGATCAATGATTTCTGGTGTTTTAACACTTTTTGGACATTCTTCACGTGGATCATCTTCAAGGCTGGTACGGCATGTTGAAACTCAGCAGGCCATTTCTTAATTGTCGAAAACAAAGGAGAAGAGTGTCCATAAACTTTTATGAACTTTGAATGAATTTCTTTTGGCATTAAACCTTCTTCCACAAAGAATTTTAGAAGCACACGATACTCAATTTTATCCATTCCAAGGGATACAGACTGTAATGAATGAGGTCTAATGCATTATTGTAGACGGGGGTATTAACTCTTTATTCTAATTAGCAGTGCGCTTTTGCTTTCATAACCTTTCTTACTTATTCTATTGCGTACTATGTTTATCCACCTTTCATGGATAAACATAGTATTTACTATGTTTATTTTCGTATTTACTAGTCGTATGCCTATGAACACTGGAAAATTAAGAGTGCGCCATCAGTATTTCTATATCAGCATAAGACTCAGTAAAACGTCAGGTAGATCTCTTTCTCTCTCTCTCTCTTACTAGCTTAAATTCCTTCAATAAAGTTTACATAAACAGTCATGGTTCTGAAGTACTTAAACTACACTTGTAATGCCATAGTTGTTTCCTGCTCACAGATTGAAGTTTATTTAGGAACAGTGCATTGTAAAAATAAAAGATCAGCAGCACTCTATTGACATATGATTAATATACATTTATTTACATTAATAACAAAGCACATTAATTAAACGATAGGGAGGTTATTCTCTCTACCTATCCGTTAGACTTTTGGCATAAACAAACTTTCCTTTTTCAATACTAAATGACTATACAATATAATTACTCAATTACTTCTCTACATATCAAATCAAATTACTGAAACTAATTTACTCACAAAGAGGTTAGCTAGCTATGCCAAGTTATCTCACAAATTATATTCCAATTAATAACAAATCAGAGGACTCTCTTATAGAAACTTCTTATTACTATTTTTTATCAGTCCATCTATAACATATCTCCTAGATTATAAAAGGAATGTACAACAAAAGATGGAACAAACTTACAGAGGCTCTGTGTCGCACACTCATCCAAAGGTCCTGCACGAAAGTCCCTATGCTTTCCTTTCATCTCATGCCTTAGGCTTCCACCTGGAGAGTCTTGCTTCAGGGAGCATTTCGTCGGGATATTGGCAGGCTTTGGACTGCAATTTTCCTGGTACTCTAAAAGCTCAGGCAAGAGGTTTCAATATATAGGCTTGAAGATTGCTCTGTGGCTTTTGGCTTCAGTTGACCTCCTGCGGCAAAAAGCCATCCGCCCGACACTTCGCTCAAGTATTTACATTGGCTGCTCTCTCATCATTCCCATACTTCTCCTCTGGCGTGGGTTCGCAGTAACGTCTGGTCCTCTGGATCCTACTTCTGGAACTTCTCTCTCTAACTGCTGACTCTGATAACTCTAACCACCGACTGCTGATGACTGCCCACCACGATGTTCAGCTCAGTCCCTTTTTATTTCACGTTCTCCGGGACCTTGCACGAAGGGTTGTAACCCCCAAAGAATTCGGCACGACTCCTTGATCTTCTGTTAAGATCGACCCATTCTTTCTTCTCCTCCATGCACTCCTTTAATCCTATCTTGTCGGGCATCAGAAACTTGTCTGAACCTTGCCAATCTCTTTGACACTAACTTTGAAGGTGTTTATACACAGAGCTCGCAAACAACTTTCTCATATCCTTAAATTGTAAACAACTTTCTTGTGCCCTTATACATAGCTATTATACAAAGTTCCGGTGGCAAAGCATTGCTTTTGTTTTTTTACATTCAAGAAATTTTTGTTAAAGCAGTAAATACAGTTAATTCCCATAGGATTATTTAAATTAATATTTAGCATAAAATAGATAGAGACATACAAGGTTATTTTTGTAACAATCTCATGAGACTTGACCTCTGTAAAAATCGATGTAAAGCGCTTTGGTACTTCCAAGCTACATCGAGTTTTACAAGACAACACTTTTGCTTCAGACAGCTGTATAAAACAAACTATTTGATAGAATGACTTGCAATTTCACATGGATACTTATGACAGATGTACCAACTTAGAAAAAAAAAAAATCTTACCGATAATGTTGCAATCTATGGTCGAGGCCAAGAACTTTTCAGACTACCCTCCTAGTTATGGATAATCCACAGGTTTCACTATATGGAGTGCTTTTATGAGGATAGATTTGAGATGTGCAGGATAAAAAGTTTTAGTTGAATGGTACAAAAGAAGGGACATGACAGAAATATAAGTTACTGAAGGAGGTTGAATAATATTAATGAAAAGATCAAGGAAGAGAGCAAAGCTGTATCTCGAAGTTGTATAAAAGTGTAGGTAGCAAGTGAGTATGTAGGACAAAATGTTTTTCTTTAACAGTGGTGAATGAATGAGATGATTTGATGGAGAAGGTAAGGGGAAAGTTATGAATGCTTTGTCGGTCAGTGAATTTAAAGAGAATTATCATATAATTCTTAGTGAGATACTCCATCAATAAGTCATTAGACTGTGAAATGCCCATAAAATAATATTAATAACATATAACACCATAAAATCTTAATTTTTTTTTCTATAGTTTAAGTATTCTTACATGATTTTTGTGAATTTTTGTTGCTTACATTTAAATCTTCTGCTAATATTATATTATATATTTTATAACCTATATAACTTTTATGTATCTAATTGCATATGGTTTGTAATTATCATATTCTGTGCTATTGTCTTCTGGTATGTATGTATGTATGTGTATATACACACACACACACACAAGGGTGTGCTGAAAAGTTGTGATCAACCACCATGAAGGAATTGAGATAGAACCATGCAACTTACACATTATTCTGCATATTCTACATACAGGGTTTTAAGATATGTTCTTTCTTGTAGTTTTATATCGGTTGTTTAATGTGATTTTTGTTCCAGGTGTTTATCAAAACGTTTTAGTTTTCACTCCCCCCCCCCTCGTATATAGGTTACATAACGATAACTGGATTGTGTGTGTCCAACTGGCTCCCTTTTTCTGACACCGCCGAACAAGCTGGACAGGATGCAGAAGTTTTTCTTATAAGCAGTAACCCAATGCAAATCATATGTCTACCTACCTGAATTCCTGAGATCATAGGTATAGGGAATCCCAGTACCCTTGATTTCTTTTTAACTAGTTCTCTTTTCGGATACACTGTAGAGGTCACCTCTCTCCTTTCTGTAACTCAAGTCACAGTCTTGTGTGAGTCTCCTCTCATATGGAATGCCCTCCATCGAACTGCTTCCAACATTGTGTACTTTTGGCACACTACAATGATGCCAAGTAGGATGATTGACAAATTTCTACTCTTTTTTCTGGTCTGACTATCTTCCACTCCCATGACACAAACATGAACCCAAGCATTTCACAGATATTCTCCTTGCTAGCATAAAGGTCTTCATTTTCCATTCCACCCAGAATTCTCATCAACTATCCAAGCCTTAGTTCAACAAAAGGTGTATTAAAAGCAGTTTAAGAACCTGGCTTACCAAATGTGATTTGCACCTCCTGGCATAAATGCATCACATGAATAGCTTCCTTACCATTCAAAAGAAGCTAGGTCTTCTTTTGTGGTCAAGGTGCAGTTTTTCACTTACACAGCTATACTATAATAAATTTAGTTTAATCCTTTATCCAAGTGTGAGCAAACAAAGTTTGCGCCTGAAAGTATCTTCAGGACTGGGTTAAGGTGGTACACACCAGGGCAACTCGTTGCAAAGGTGGAGCAAGCTACCGACATTCCTATCCTAGTATCTCCTATAATGCAAAACACATCTCCTTGTGGATATGTCTATTGTTATGCATTAAGGGAAGGGCCACTACCCAGACCGGTTTCGACCTTTATTGAGGTCTCTTCAGTGGGAGCCAGGCCCAAGTAGAGATATCAGGCAGAAGCATTAGCAGGTCATCTCCACCTATAGGAATTGCCAATTGGTGTGCCACCCTTTTTTTTTTAATAAATTACTCTGGATTTAAACTTTCAACAGCTATACTATTCTATACAAATCTGAAATCCACTCATCCTTAGAATACTTCTCACATGTTTGAGATGGAGCACCTAAAACCTCCCTAAATATTCTCAGTGCTGCTTATATTCTCAATGCTAATTATAGATGATCCCACTCTTATAGACTCACTTCAACTTCTTTTTCACAGATATACTATTTCAGACTCTGTGCCTGTTCTAAAGCTACTTCTGTTGTCTCCTCTCCACAGAACAGGCAACCATTATTTCAACACTTTCCCTTTGCCTGTAAAAACAAGAGCAGCAGCAGTCCATCCCTTTTTCAGTATAAATGAAAACATGCCGGTTGTGCTTCTCTAATTTTATTCTGTCTACTGCAGTCCTCCATCATGCAGTATTCTCAAACAACTACAACATGCACCTCTTAAAGAAAAATGCCAATTAATTAAGGCTAACCCTTATCTGTATCTCATATGCAACAACACTGATTTCCTTACAAGCTCTTTTACTTCTTGTTCTTTGGATTAGTATTAAAAAAAAGTGCCCTCTAATTGCCTATTTATTTTTCTCCACATCTGTGAATTAACCTGAACACCCCTCCAAGAGAATAAAAGTAGATCAAATGAAAGAAGTGATGATAAAGCAGTTTGGTAGGTGGATGAAAAGTTAATGGCTGTGGGTCATGTAAAGTGGATTTTCATGCAGAACTCTTCATACAACTGCTTGGGAGACAACCTCTTCCATTGCAATCTTCTGTGCTAATGCTGGTATTCCATGCTGTTAGACATCCTCACATTTCTGTGTCTTCCCCTTCATTATTTTATGGTGGTGAAATTATGCCACACGTAAATCGGGTGGCGAGAGATTTGAGATTCATGCTTGAGGTGGTACAAAAGAAAACATAGAGAGGAAAGATAGCATGTGTGTTGCCCAGGTATAATAATGACGAGCTGAGTAAAAGAGCAGTAATAATGAATAGCATGATAGCCGGAATGTGTCAAAAGAGAAGACTGGAATACGCAGATGTTTGGAGGACATTTGAGGACAGAAATAAACTGTATGTGAAAGATCGCTTGCATTTGAATGAGGAAGGATGTAGGCATCTGAAGAGATTGCTGTTTTCTGAGAGAATCAGTGTGTCAATGCAGGGAAACTAGAATTCCCAGGGTGGATGGTAGCAGGGGTGGCCTCTTGTGGGGAATGGGTGCTTGGGGAAAAGGAGAAGACATCAGGTAACGCTGAGTCAGTGGAGTCTGGAGGGAATAAAGATAGGTATAGAAACAGTGAAATTGTTATGCTTTATACTAATGCCAGGAGTATCCGGAATAAAGGAGATGAATTGGTAGCACTAATAGCATCAGCCTGTCTGAAGATTATTGGAATCTCTGAGACGTGGTTGACGGAAGATGATATAATAACTGGAATAAAAGTAGCAGGGGACAGCATTTTTTGCAGGATACTAAGGAAAAACGTGGTGGTGGAGTATTGCTTATGATAAGTGATGACTTATGTCCTCTAACAGTGGAGGCTTTGGAAAGCAGTGACACTACTGATGAAAGTATATCATGTGAGGTAGAGTTGGGCAAGACAAGATATTTAGCGGGGTGTTGCTACAAGCCAAGGAGCACAGCGGATGAGGAGCAGGAGATGTTTTGGCAGTTGAGCTTGGCAAGTGCAAGAAGAATGATTGTTATGGGAGATTTTAACTATAGCAGTATTAATTGGGAATAGGGAAATGCATGTAGTAATAAGGAAATGGAATTTCTAGAATTCTTGAGGGACAAATGTCTTAGGCAACATGTAATAGAGGGAACAAGAGGTTCAAGAATTTTGGATTTGGTCACAGCATCAGAAGAGCTCATTATAGCTGAGATGACATCTTTTCCCCAATTTGGAGATAGTGACCATGTGGATTTGACTTGGAAGATGAATAGACATGAAGGAGTATCAAAGAGAAGGGAACACAGGTAGAATTATAAGGCGGGTGATTATAACAGTCTTAAATATCAACTTCGGGCAGTTCCATGGAAGGTGGAATCGGAAGGCCAAGATATCATTAATGCTTGGATAATTGTGAAGGAATATTTGTTAGCAGCAATAGCAAGCTGTATTCCACAAGTGAAGAAGAGGACACAATTTGGTGTAAAGTGGATGACAAACAATATCAAACAGGAACTGCAGGTGAAAAGGAGGTCATAAAAGAGATATAAGGAGAGGGGTGGAAAGCAGATGCATGAAGAATATAAGACTCAGGCCAGGAGCGTGACTAGTATGGTGAGGAAAGCAAAACTGAAATATGAGAAGCGATTTGCATTAAGATCCAAAGAAAATCCTTGGGAATTTTTTACTTATGTGGCCAATAGGAGGAGAAATGATTATAGAAGAATGACATTGTGTGATAAAAATGAGAACAGAGTGACTCATGCAGAGGACTTAGTGGAATTGTTCAGGGAACACCTTATTGGAGTATTTCATCCTGGAGAAACAGGTTTTAATACTAGAGAGATAGGGCAAGTTCGAGGTTTAGAGATGCAAGAGGAGAGTGTGTTCCAAATACTGAGTGCTCTGGATGTCAGTAAAGCTGTGGGGGGGACGGGATGGTATTTCACCATGGGTTTTGAGAGAATGTGCTAAAGAAATAACAGCTCTGTTGACTTGGCTTTTCAATCAAAGTCTGGCTGCAGGAAAGGTACCCAGGGAATGGAAGGAAGGTAAGATAGTGCCATTGCATAAAGGTGGTAGCAGACTGGAAGTGTCGAATTATAGGCCAGTTTGTGTTTCATCAGTAGTTGTTAAGATCTTGGAGAAATTAGTGAGGGACTATATACAGCATTGGGCAGATGAGAGTAATGTTATCTGTGAGAATCAACATGGATTTATTAAGGGGTGTTCTTGCTTTAGTAATATGATTGCCTTTTATAATAAAGTGACAAGAGCAGTTGATGAGGGAAAGGCATATACTACCATTTTTTTTGGATTTTGCAAAGGCATTTGACAGGGTGCCAAATGATAAGCTGATACTTAAATTGGAGCACATGAATTTAAATGTCGAATTAATCAACTGGATTCAGGATTAGCTGTCTGATAGTATCAGAAAGTTGTGTGGTGGGGCAGTATCAAGGAGGCAGAAGGTTATAAGTGGAGTCCCACAGGGCTCAGTACTAGGACCTGTATTGTTTAACCTTTATATCAATGACATTGTCAGTGGATTGCAAGAAGATATTTAGTTGTTTGCAGATGATGTGAAACTGGGCAGGGTTATTAGTAATAGTGCAGATGTGGCAGCCCTGCAAAAGGATTTGAATAAACTGAACAGATGAGGAAATGAATGGGGGTATCAGTTTAATGCAACAAAATGTAAAGTCTTGAAGTTTGGTATACATTGATGGGAGGCAGCATACTCTGTTGGAGGATCTGTACTGGAGGGAGTAGGGGAGACAAGAGATCTGGGGGTGATGATTGATAGAAACCTGAAATTCAGGGAATATATTGCAAAGGTGGTGAAGGTAACCCAGAGGACTTCTGCAATAATGAGACGGATGCTGACTTGCAGAGATAAAAGAGTTGTCATTCCATTGTATAAAGCCCTGATTAGACCACACTTGGACTGTTGTTCTAAAATTTGGTCCCATGGATTCGAAGGGGATAAATTTACTGTGGAAAGGTACAGAGGCGGATAACAAAGATGGTTTCAGGACTGTACAATGCTAGTTATGATTATCGGCTGAGGGAATGTGGACTGCAGAGTTTGATAGATAGAAGGAGAGGTGATATGATTGAGACTTTTAAATTGTTGAGAGGCTGTTAGAGAGTTGACACTAGGGTGTTCTTTCGCTTGGTGGAACAGCGGGAAGGAGCAATAACAAGGGTCCATACCTGGAAGTTACGAAAGGAAGCTGTGAGCAAGCGGGTTAGGTGTGGTTTCTTTGCATGGTGGGTGGTTGAACCACGGAATGCATTGCTTGATAGATTTTACGTGATAGCAAGAATGGTCAATGAGTTCAGAGAGTGGTATGATAGACTGTTTCCTAGCAAGGACCTCTCATAATGAGTCTTTTGACTCTGTGGAGGCATGAATAAGCCAATTACCTATACTCATACTGTCAGTCTAAGTCATCCTGCAGGATCTTTGTTTCATCTTTATTGACTGTCACTCTTCCCAGCTTTGCATATTTTCTTTAATGACTCAGATGGCTACATAGATAAAATATATTGAAAATATAAGCTTCTTATTCATGTTATTTCTGTAGTATCCAAGTATATTTCAACTTCATTGTAATTACTGATATCCACACATGGGAAGGCTGGTTCAGAGAGTAAATCATTTCCTATATTCACTGATGTATAAATTAAATCAGTGGACTAAGTACATCACTAGTTACCTACCTTCTCCTGGACATATCTCCCCTACTCTATTCTTTTATATTTTCTATCAACCCATCTACCTTTATACCGAAATCACGAGCTTCATATGCATCCTCATTTATTTTAATTTATGCAACACAGTTCCATGTAAATTATGCTTGACAAGTAATTATATTCTTTCTTAACCCTTTATCCAAGTATAAGCAAACAGAGGTTACATGTGACATATCTTCATTATTTTTCAGAAAGAGTCATGAAGATACGTCACATATACAAATATTGTATATAGAAAATATATGGCATACACCAGTGGAAATGTGCTTCAGGAGGTAATAAAATTAACAGTCTGAGGGGAATGATGGTCAACGATCACCTGTAGTTATGCAGGCACATTGCAAGTGCTACAAAAACTGCACAAAATGTTGCTGCTCTAATAAGGAGGTAGTTGCTATACTGCATTTGTCAGACACATATGGATTATTTGTGCTCAAATCCAGAATTAATGGCAAAAGAAAAATCTGGACTCCAGAATATTGGATATGGTGAAAGGTTGAGGAAATATAAATTGCAGACTTTAATGATGGACAGGTGAAAAAAAAAAGTGATATGATAAGAAGATTTAAGTTGGTCAAGGAATTTATCAGATTAATTTAGATCATACTGTACATAGAACCAAGGAGTAAGAAGGAAAACAAAATATCTTCTCTCAGAAGTTATTATTATTATTAACATCTGACTTCCATGGAGTCAGTTAAGATGAATGACACAGCTCTGCCACCATAAATAGTATGTTGGGCAGAGCTGTGTCAGGAAATGTGATTAGGGTTTGTAAATGTGTTGGATGCACTTGACGGAAGGATTGATTTGGAGATTTGTACAAAAGTAATGGGTTACATTTAAATGGATTTGGTGTGAGTCAGCTAAAGAGACTATTGCTGCAAGGAGGAGTATTGAGTGTTGCTCCTCCTTGCAGAAGGAAGAGCTTTAAGTGATGTGAGCAAGAGAGCAGAAGAAATAAGAGATGTAGCAAAAGATCTGGAGAGAGGACCTGGTTAGCTGAAGTGGTGTAAAGGAGAATAGTAGTGTGAGAGAAAGATGAGAGAACAAGACTGCATGATGGACAGGAAAATGGGGGGGGGGGGTCTGGGTAGACAAGTAGACATAGTATAAGGAGAGTAAATACTGGAAGTAAACATGTTTCTGTTTGTATGTTCTTACCAGTCTCCCTCGATTATTCTTCACAACCACTCCAGAGATACAGATAGGTCAATATTCAGAAACCAGAGCCTTGTGTAATGGAATAATCATACATTCTTTCCATTCCTGTGTGATCTATCCTGAACTGAAACTCATACAAACATGTCAAGAACCTAGCCAATTTGGCCAATCATTCCTTTAACATATATCTTATTTGTCCCTTTGCTGAATTCTTATCCAGGTTATTCAACAGATCTTGAACCTACTTCCTGTGAACTTCTATCTCTTCATCCAGTGTAATGGTAGCACTGTGTTGCATACACTACATTGTTCAAATAATGAGTGCTCACTTCACTGAGATCTACCAATCACTTCTGCTTCTGCCACATGGGTACCCTCAGTATTCAGTAAAGTTATCCTTCCACATTCATTCTTTGTTTAACTTGCAGCATCATAAAAAATTCTTTTCGGTTGCTTTTACAGCCAATTTCTTTTCATATTCCAATTTAACTTTGCATACAATACTTGTAATTTTTCTAGCTCAAGCTTTGTATATTTCACAACTCCTCTCAATTATATTCACAATATTCCTTCCATATCACCTTCTTATGAATTTCTTGCCTAATAAGGCTGAACATCCATATTATTATTATTGACATCAGACATCCACGGAGTCAAAAGACTCATTGAAAAGGCAAACACTGTTACACACAAGACCGATCAAACCGTGTTTTAAACTCATTCAATGTATCTTCACCACAATTTCAGGCAAAGCTTCCACTCTCCAAATAATCTCCATGCAAAGAACCTGCTCCTTATGCAATTACTCACACCCTCATTATACAGTTTCCAGGTGTGCCTCTTTGTTCTTGTTCTACCCCCTTCTCCTATTCTACAAAAATTTCTTGCACATTAACCCGGTAACAACCAACTTAAATGTCTCAGTTATATCCCCTCTCTTCCTTCTAGTCATAAGGCTTTGCAAACAGCATTCCTTCAATCTTCCCATATTCCACATCCCAAAGACCTGTTACAACCTTAGTCAGGTCTTCTCTGGATCCTCCAATATATCCTCATCACCATGAAAACCAGGAGACTAAATCTACCTATATATATAAAATAAGCCTTTTTATTTCATGTTTTTTGAAATGTTTTGAAACTCAGGGGCTACCCTAAATGTCAGGTCATTAGAATTAAAGGAGAACCAGCCTACCAGTCCGTAACTCGGAAGGTTGGGGGGGGGGGGGGAAGCGCCCCTTTTGAAGACTCGACACTCAGGGGCCACCCTAGGCACCAGGGGGTGGAACCCCCTATCGAGTCATCAGAATTCAAGGAGAACCGGCCTACCAGTCCGGAACCCAGGAGGGGGGGGCATAGGCAATAGGGTGAAAGAGCCCCCCCCTTTTGAAGACTCAACACTCAGGGGCTACCCTGAGTGTCGAGTCTTCAAAATTCGAGTCATCATAATTCAAGGAGAACCGGCCTACCAGTTTGGAACTCAGGGGGTTGGGCACCAGGGGCAGAGCCCCCCTTTTGAAGACTCGACACTCGAATTTTATAGACTCAACTAGTGTTGAGTCTATAAAATTCGAGGAGAATCAGTCTACCAGTCCGGAACACGGGGGGGTTGGGCGCCATATAATAATAATCTGTATATAATAATGCATATGATTCCTGATCAAAGCCTTATACAATGGAACCATAAACTCTTTATTTCTACAAGTTAAGGTCCTCCACATCATTGCCATAATCTGATGTGATATCTTCATAATTCGTGCAGTGTGACCTCTGAAACTTCAGATCCTTGACCACCACTTAAAAATCTCTTATCTCTTCAACTTCCTCCAAAATTTCCCCACCAAATGTATACTTTGCATCCTATTGTTGCCTTTTCAGAACTTTACATTTTGCAACATTGAATTGACAGTTCTATACTGTTGTCCAGTCATACAATCTATTCAAGTCCTCCTGTAAGGTCACAACAACTGTTTGATTCTTCATCACTCTCTCCCCAGTTTTGCATCACCATTTAAGCACATCCCAGTATCATTATTATACAAATTAAATAGCAATAGAATCAAAGCAGATCCCTGGGCCACACCACTACTGACTTTCCTCTTTCAAGATAGCACCCCACCCATACACAATTTGATGATACCTATCTATAGCCATTCGCCTATCCATCTCACTAGTCTATCATCCAATCCCATCTGCTTCAGTTTAGTGACCAGCTTGTGGCGTGGCAATCTATCAAATGCCTTTGCAAAATCTAAGTATTCCACTGTATATGCATCTCCTTTGTCCAATATGCTCATCACCTTGTTATAGTTAAGTAAGTTTGTTTGAAATAGGATAGTTTTGTATCCTATTTCTCACCAACCTCTCCAATATCTTAAGCTACAACTCCAGATCAACTATAATTTGTTGCCATAGTCACATTTATGAAGTGGAACAACAACTTTGGAACTTAGGTACTATGGTTGCAAGACTGAATTGAATTTTTGTTTTAATTTGTATTAAAGAATGTTTGTATTTTATTTATCATTACTTTTTAATCTTATAGGCAAATCTTCCATTGGTGCTGTGCTTTTTAAGCTTTCAAAGCTTAATTCAGGATCTGTTCACATTGATGGTGTCGATATCGGCAAAGTAGGAACTGAACATTTGCGTTCTAAGATGTCAATAATCCCACAAGATCCAGTTCTCTTTAATAATACAGTTAGGTGGGTAACAAAAATCACCCTTTCAAAATGATTTTTTTTTTTTTTTTTTGCAGAACCTTAATCAAATGTTAAAATTATGCTGATTGTTTCTCAGAGATTATTTGATCACAGAGGAATACTATACACAGTCAGTCCTCACCACGGATAGCCCATTAACACATCCACCAAATGCTGCTTCACTCCTGCAACCCATAGACCAGACCAAAGACACAACCTTATTTTGAAACTGGTGTTATGATAGTTCTGCTAGCTGAAGATTTGGAAATGAAGGTGGCAATGAAAAATAAAAGAGAATTTGGTGGAAGAAGAGCTCACAAATGACTCTATACAGCTAAAAGCACAAAAAGTTGCACAGAAGAAGAAATGGAACCTCCAAAAAGTTTACAGTGAAAAAATTATCAAATGCATTTGCCTCTGCTAGTAAGGAAATTTGGTTGTTTTGTGTTAACATGGAAAGATTTAGCAAAGTAAACACTAATCTGTAATTTCTTGCTATGGAAAAATGTATGCAGAAAAGAACTGTACAGACTAAGCAGACATTACATATTTTTAAAGAAACCCTCTCCTGCTGTCATCTTACCCCTGAAGATGAGGCTAGACCTTCCACAAGTTATGCACTGGTAAACTATTTTCAGAATGCTTTGTTGCAATTTTGGAATTTGAATTATTTGTTGTCGAAGAGCTAGACTCTCCTGCCTCCTTTGATGAATTGTACAATTAATAAAGCAAGATCTTTGAAGAAAACTCTTGCTCCATGTGTTTCTAGATGATTGTTTCACTATAAGTGCACAGAAGCACTACACAGCAAGTTTATGTTATCATTTGTACATGGCATCATATCACTATAAACAAAGAGTTTAATCCAATAAAAATATAACAAAATAGACCTGCACACTTTATTGTTCAGGTATGTTAATTGTTAACAGACTTCATGGGTCATATGATTTCAAACTTTCAACCATTTTGACTTACAATGGGATTGTTGGAATGAAACTCTTTTGTAAGTTGAGGACTAAATGTTTTTTTTTTTGTTTAATTTTAAATACTGTTTAAAATTTTATTTTCTTACTCATGATTTTGTTTTTTTGTAGCCTATCATAATAAATATGATAAAAAATGATATGTTATAACAATAACTCACTCACTCACTGGAGAAGAAAACTACTACACCACCATTGATCAGTGAAGTGTTAACTACAATAATATGAAACTTTTTGATACTCTTGACTTTTGACTTTAGTAAGTCAAAAATTGACTGTGGGTAATTAGATAAGAATCTAAAGCACCACTATTTTCTTTTTCTTTTTTTTTTCCTCAATTGCATCTCATACATCTAATCCCATGAAGACAGTGACTTCAAAATTATTACTGTTGTTATATCACACCATAATTTCGTGTTTGCATATCGTCAGAGTCAAAAAGCTTATCATGGGAGGCCCCCACTATTTCATACAAAGTTAATCAAATTGTGCCTTAAACTCATTCTACTTTCCAACCATTCTCCATGAAAAGAATCTGCTCCTGTTGCTCACACTCTCCTTATACATTTTTCAGCAGTGGCCTCTTGTTTTTACCCTGTATCCCTCTACTCTATGAAAAATTTCCACATTAACGCTATAACAATCCATTACCAAATGATATGGCTCAGTTTTATTCTCGATTCTCCTCTTTATTCATGAGGTTTTGCAAATGATGCTCCTTCAATCCACAGAGTGTGAATTCTGCATAGTGTGTGTAGGGGGGAGATGAATGTGTTTGTTTTAGGATATATTAAAAAATAATAATTAAGGAGAATGCTATATTTGGTTGGTATATTAGAATTACTAAAAGTTAGAAATATGTGAGCCATGTGAGAATGGCAGATATAAGGAGAGAATGAACAGTTGTGAATAGAAGTACCTTCATTAATGGCAAATGAATTATTAATAATTTCATCATCAAATTCCTGCCGTGTACCCTCAAGGGGTGTACAGAATATGATAGTATTACATGAAAAATTTACATCATTACTAACTTCCTATCTACAATTTTCCTCCGAATCAGAATAAATTTATTCAATTCACTTCCTACCATACCAGCTTTGTTCATTCTGTTGTCTATTTCCATGTTTAATTTTCCATCTTCACTAAAAATCTTGCCTAAACTGAAACGCTTTACTTGTTCGATAGGTTCTTCATTCACAATGCAGTTGAAATTTTCAATGCTTCTGCCTATTTTCATTGTCTTTGTCTTGTTATTACTGACCATATATCTATTACAACAGTTATTCAATTTAGTCAGGGAATCTTGTAGACTTGTAGCAGATTTATTTAGAAGTATAACATAATTCGTTTAAAGCAAAGAGCGGAGATTAACACCTCCAATTTTGATATCAGGTTTTATACCACTTTCTTTCATAATGTGATCCATATAGATAATGAATAAGAGAGGGGATAATGTACATCCTTGTCTCACACCAGATTTAACATTAAACCATCTCCCTGTACTTCCTTTAATTCTAACTGCTGACTTACAACTCAAATAAAGACTAAGTATTGCTTGATATAATGCCCGGTTAACACCATATAACTGTAGCCTTTTGAACAGCTTCTTTCTTGACACCTTGTCATATGCCTTTTCCAGATCTATAAAACTTAAATACAAATCTTTTATATTCCCATGATTTCTCAACTATTTGTCATAAAGTGAAAATCTGATCCTTCCAGCCTCTATTTGGCCTGAATCTAGCTTGTTCTTCACCAAGATTTTCTTCAACAATCCTTCTCAACCATTTCTCAAGAATACTTGCATAAATCTTACCAGTGTGATATTCATTTTTATCTCCTACTTGAAATTAAGTGACGATCACTTACAATTTCAAATCCTTTGTTACTCTAAGTCAGTGTAGAGTTATCACTATAATTGATAATATATACAATAAGACATTGCTTTTTTCTTGTGTCATCTCTTCACATGAATTTGTGCAGGTGTTTATGTGGAAACAGAATGTTTGATGACAACTCCATATTTTGAACATAAATCTAGCAGGCAGTTATCATTATTATTATTAGGCTTTCCCTTTTCTTCAGATTTACCTGACACATTTCTGTGTTCATGGGATTCACTTCATGCCCTGCTATTTAGATCTTCAAAAATAACCAGTTTTTCCCATTTCTTTTTTGCAGCTCACTTCTCTATTATTATTATTATTATTATTATTCTGGCCTCCATGGAGTCAAAAGACTCATTGTGGGAGATCCTTCCTAAGAACATAAAGTCTGTCAAGATTCAACGAGGAGAGGTCCCTCAAAAGAAACACAAAGTCTATCATACCACTCCTTAAACTCATTGACCGTTTCGCTCTCACCACTCCATCAGGCATAATGCATTCCACGGTTCAACCACCCTCCATGCAAAGAAACCACTCCTCACCCTCTTGCTCACAGTTTCCTTTCATAACTTCCAGGGATGGCCTCTTGTCATCACTCCTTCCTGCTGTTCAACCAAGTGAAAGAACTTCCCAGTGTCAACCCTGTAACCACCTCTAAACAGTTTAAAAATCTCAATCATATCACCCCTCCTTCTATCCACCAAACTCTGCACTCCACACTTCCTCAGCCGATCCTCATAACTAGCATTGTACAGTCCTGACACCATCTTTGTTATCCGCCTTTGTACCCTTTCCATAGTTAATTCATCCCCTTCAAATCCTGGGGACCAGATCTGAGAACAATAGTCTAAGTGTGGTCTGATCAGAGTCTTATACAATGGAATGATAATCATTTTATCTCTGCAAGTCAGTGTCCTTCTCATTATTACAGCAATCATCTGCATGACCTTCACCTTTGCAATATGTCCCCTAAATTTCAGGTTTCTATCAGTCATCAACCCCAGATCTCTTGTCTCCCCTACTTCCTCCAGTATAACTCCTCCCATAGAGTATGCAGCATCCCATCAATGTTTCCCAAACCTCAAGACCTTACATTTTGCTGCATTCAACTAAAATCCCCATTCATTTGCCCATCTATCTAGCTTATTCAAATCCTCTTGCAGGGCTACCACATCTGCACTCTTACTAATAATCCTTCCCAGCTTCGCATAATCTGCAAACAACTGAATATCCCCTTGCAATCCACTGACATTGTCATTGATATAAAGGTTAAACAATATAGGTCCTAGTACTGAGCCCTGTGGGACCCCACTTGTAACCCTCTGCCTCCTTGAAACTGCTCCACCATACACAACTCTCTGATACCTATCAGACAGCCAATCCTGAATCTAGTTGACTAATCTGACATCCACACCCATGTGCTGCAACTTAAATATCAGCTTATCATGTGGCACCCTGTCAAATGCCTTCGCTAAGTCTAAGAAAATTGCAATATATGCCTTTCCCTCATCTAATGTTCTTGTAACTTTATTATAAAATGCTAGCATATTGCTAAAACAAGAGCGCCCTTTCACAAATCCATGTTGATTCTCACAGATAACATTACCCTCATCTGCGCAATGCTGTATACGGTCCATCACAACTTTCTCCAAGATCTTAACAACTACTGATGACACACAAACTGGCCTATAATTAGACATTTACAGTCTGTTACCACCCTTATGCAATGGCACTATCTTACTTCCTTCCATTCCCTGGGCACCTTTCCCGCAGCCAGACTTTCATTGAAAAGCCAGATTAAAGGTACTGTCAGTTCCCTAGCACATTCTCTCAAAACTCGTGGTGAAATACCATCTAGTCCCAAAGCTTTACTGACATCCAAAGTACTCAGTATCTGAAACACACTTTCCTGCTGTACCTTTAAACCTCGAACCTGCCCAATTCCTCTAGCATTAAAACTGACTCCTCTAGGATGAAATAATAATTCAAAACAAATAATAACTTTAATAACTAAAAAAAAATTATCCATTTCTTTTTTAGGAGAATCTTCTATGAAATCATAAGCACTAATAAGTTTCATACCTCAATTTCTCCATTTTGAAATTAACTCTACTTGATTACACATAGTTTTACTTGAAATTCCCTTCCAATGAAGAAGCTCATATTTGGTGTTGAATGCTATCAATGCTGTTCTTAAAATTTACACAGTAACACAAGAGAAAATTGAATAAAGTTTAGTAAAAAGTCATATCATACATGTGAAAATTACAGATCATCTTCAGTGACAGTAATAGAATACCTCTTGTAAAGTAGCCAATTTTTCCAACATAAAATAGTCCCTTCTTAGGATGCAATTAAAATATTGTTTGGGCATAAAATTATGAGATTGTTTAGTCTTTTTTTTTTTTAAATAAACAGAACATGTAAAAAATTAGTACTACTTTAAATAACCACAAAAATAAATAAATAACCTGGCTGATTGTTTTAACCAATCACATCGCTCCAAGGTCATTTTATGATTTCAAAATCAGAATAACAGCATGTCGGATGAGACAGGTGTTTCAATTGCAATTCCAGATTTTTTTTATTCAAAATTCTCTTGGAAATACATTGATGAGTCAGTCAAAGCGAATTTTCATGAATGTTTACATGAAGCTGCAAGCTTTACACCATAGCAAGACCAAGGAAGAGAGTGTAGTGATGGTGAGCAAGCTGACTGGTTTTGAAGAGAACTGCGTTCAGTGTGAATGCTAATAAAATGTGGTCACACATGCTTAAGACAACTCCCAAAAAGCAAGCACAATGGGGACTTGAACTTGGCCAATCCAGTGTGAAGCACTCGACACCTAGATTTGATGACTTTGTTCAGTGTGCCATTTGCTGAAAGATTCATGCATTTTTCTTTGGGAATGAGCAGCAGACACTGAACTCCAAATCTGTTAGAAATATCAAGAACAGTGCTTTATTGGGTGATAAAGGATCACAGCTTCAGTTACATAAAACAGTAATGTGCACCGCCTTCATTGAACAAGAGGATGTAATTGCTTGGTGATATTGATACCTTCAAACAAAGAGCATGGAGGAATATGCACCTTCCTTGTGGTGAGCAGGCTGCATTGTTAAAGTGGAACAGATCATTCTATTATTAATTATTTAAAAAAAAAAACTTTAGTTATATGTGATTAGAATAAGACATTCCCATATTTCTGAAAGTGAGAGGCTGTCCTGATTCAGGTTTGGATGATGGATTGCAGACCATAAGATATTGTGCTTCATACTTATTCCATGATGTGCAAGTCCAGATTTCCCATTGGTGATGTAGGACTGGTGTTCTTGTATTCTTTTCTCCACTGAATGTCCAGTGGAGAATTTTGGCCAAAATAAAAGAGGTGATAATCACGTGGAATTTGGTAGACACCAGTAACAGCCAAAGGGGATCGCTTATCTTTAAATGATGAGAACCACGAAAACAGTTTGTTGAATGGAATAAATATACTCATCATCATCAAATTCCTGCCATGTACCCTCAAGGGGTGTACAGGATATGACAGTACTACATGAAAAAATTACATCATTACTAACTTCCTATCTACAATTTTCCTCCAAATCAGTCTGTTACTTGCCAAGACTCCAACATTATCAGATCTTATATTTCTATCGTCTAAGGCACTTTGTACCATATCAATCCACCTATATCTTGGTCTTCCTCTGGGTCGTTTTCCTGCCAACCTGGCAGAGAACACTTGTTTCGCTAATCTTTCCTCTCCCATTCTATTTAAGTGACCATACCACCTGAGATTAGCTCTGCTAACGCATTCCTGAATGCTAACAATGTCAAGTTCTTTCCTAATATCCTCATTTTTAATATGATATTGCCATTGATGCCATCTGTTCACGCCTCTAATCTTTCTCAGGACTCTCATATCTGCAGTCTCTAGTCTTTGGTCAAATGTTTTACTTCTGACCCAGCTCTCAGATCCATAAGTTAAAACTGGTTTGAACACTGCCTTGTATACAGCTAATTTAGTGTTCCGACTAATTTCTCTCTTATTCCATATGAATTTATTCAATTGACTTCCCACCATACCAGCTTTGCTGATTCTGTTGTCTATTTCTATATTTAATTTACCATCTTCAGTAAAAATCGTGCCTAAGTAGCTGAAATGTTTTACTTGTTCCACAGGTTCTCCATTCACAACACAGTTGACATTTTCAATGATTCTGCCTATTTTCATTGTCTTTGTCTTTTTATTGCTGACCTTCATACCATATCTATTACAACAGCTATTCAATTTAGTCAGAGAATCTTGCAGACTTGTAGCGGATTTATTTAGAAGTATAACATCATCCACATAAAGCAAAGAGCTGACATTAACATCTCCAATTTTGATATCAGGTTTAATACCACTTTCCTTCATAATGTGATCCATATAGATAATGAATAACAGAGGCGATAATGTACATCCTTGTCTCACACCAGATTTAACATTAAACCATCTTCCTGTACTTCCTTCAATTCTAACTGCTGACTTACAACTCAAATAAAGACTAAGTATTGCTTGATATAATGCCCCATTGACACCATATAACTGCAGCGTATTGAATAGCTTCTCTCTTGGCACCTTGTCATATGCCTTTTCGAAATCGACAAAACTTAAATACAGATCTTTGTTATATTCCCATGCTTTCTCGACTATTTGTCGTAAAGTGAAGATCTAATCCTGACAGCCTCTATTTGGCCTGAATCCATCTTGTTCTTCACCAAGCTTTTCTTCCACAATTCTTCTCAATCGTTTCTCAAGTATACTTGCATAGATCTTGCCAGGAACACTCAGTAGGGAAATACCTCTGTAATTCTCACATTCAGTTTTATTTCCCTTTTTATATGTGGGTACTATGAGAGCTCTACTCCAATCATCGGGAATTCGTCCCTCTGTCCAGGCTTTCTGAACTATGCAGTGCAGCCACTGTAAGACTTTTATACATAAATATACTCACTGGATTAAATTTATTAAGAATTCTCGAAATTGGTTCCAAAATGCCAGCAATGTATGGAATAGTGATTCTATGTACTGTTTCCTTATTATTTGAGCAAGGGATCACAAATATGTTGTATAGTCTACCCTGAATAGCCACTGAGTTTCACATATCATTTGATGTTTAAAAGTTCTTCAGTGAAGACCATATAATGTGAGGACAACATAATAAACTTTTACTAATTCTAGTGTTCTGACAGGGATGTTGGGCAATTGTTGAATATAGCGTCCTGTGAAGGTAGGTTTTCGATAAATGGAAGTATTTAGTTTACATGAAGATGTGAGGTAGAGTAGGATAATTTGTTTTCTTTTTCTATTTCCACATAGTAAAATTAATTTGTGGATGTAGATTTTTGATGTTAGCTAAAAAAAGGTAGATAATGCTTCATTGTAGAGCCAGAATCCAAAAACGTCATCTTTATAATGAACCAAAATATGCTGCAGGTGTATGGATGAGAAAGGATGTCTTTTAAATGTTCCAAATAGAGTGGACTTCCCACAGCAGTTCCTTCAACTTAATTGTAAAACTTGTTTTGACAAAGAAAATAACCAGAGTGAATGACAAAGTCAAATAATTTCACTATATCCTGTAGAAAGGCTTGTGAAAGCAGACGTAGTGTATCTTCTAGTGGTACATTAGTGAAAAGTGATTCTATATTGAAACTGACAGATCAGTAGGTTTGAGGGATAGATTTTTCACTTTATCTTGAAATTCAGATGATTTTTTTTATTAAGAAGCAAAAGTTACCAATCTGAGCATTTTAATAAATGCTAAAAATTTGGCTATGTAATATGTGAGAGAATCTATATAGTCAACATACTGCATAGCCAAAATTTTTTAGCATATTGATTAAAAGCTCAGATTGGTAACTTCCTTCAAAAATAAATCCAGTTTTCTAGATAGAGATGAAGCCGAATGCCTTCCTTATGGATCTTAGATAGACCTTTGAACCAACGGATTCTAGCAAATTAAGTTTTAAGTTTGTCTACAGTGTCTCCATCAAGCCTTATGACTTCATCTAATAGAGTTTAATTTTCTCAATTGACTCGACCCAGTGGGGTTGTAATTCAGTTCCTGGTAAGTCAATCTGTCAAGTAATAAAAGAGATATTTTTTGTTTGTAGTTTACAAAGTCCATAACTACTACTGCTTTCCCTTTGTCAGCTTTAGTAATAATGAGATGACTGCCGCATCTTAAAGACAGAAAGTTTTAGCTTCTGCTAAGGAAATGTTAGTAGGAGGAAGCTTGGATTTCAATAGCACAGATGAGACTTGCAGACAAATTTTATTGGTGTCCTCAGTGGGGAGAGAGAGGATAAATTGCATTCACTATTAAAGAGGAAAATCTAAGTGCGGTATCTTCTTGGAACTATAGCAAATCCATGCACTTTAACTAAAATACGAATTTTGCTTTCACGTAGAGTCTGTGAGATATTTACTACCCAATTATCTGGAACCACAGGATGTTGGTTTTGCTTAGTGACTACTATGTTGAATTTCAGATTCAACTGTTGTTTTTGTGCTTCTTATGAATGGCAAAGAGAATTCTTTGCAACTTTCAAAAAAACTATATGGAATGGTTGAGAAACTACAATTGATTACATAATATTTTGTAGTTCACAGACGTGACATATATTAAAAGCAAGATCATGCTTCTCATCTCAAAGTTGAGTTGATTGCAAATGAGTGATAAACATGTTCAGATAGATGATATGTGTGCCAGGAGATTTCATGGTGTCTTTCAGCTTTGCAAAGTTAGGAATAATCTTCAGATCACAGTATTTTTTAAGAAAAAATATCCTTGATTGTAACATACCTTGTAACACAGACAGTTTCCCTGACTCTACCATTCTTTTTTGTTACATCCTCTCTGGGAAGGATTATTTGTTGTTTTGAGAAACAAAATAAATTATCATTCCTAGATATCCTACTTTACCGCTCATCTTCAGGTGAACAAATTACTTCCATTTATTGAAAACCTATATTCATGTTATGCTATATTCAGCAACATTCAGCTCACCATCCCTGTCAGAATACTAGAATTATTAAAAGTTTATTACATTATGCTCACGCTATATGTTCTGCACTGCAACAACTACAGCAAGAACTTTTAAACATCAAATGATATATGAAACTTTGTGGTTTTTCAGTGTGGACACACAACATATTTGTGATGCCTATAGCCCTAGATCAAATAATAAATAAACAGTATGTAGAATCCCCATTCCATTCATTCTGGCATCTCAGAACTGGTCTCTAAAATTCTTAATAAATATAATTGAGTGACAATGTTTATTCCATTCAACAAATTGTCATCATGGCTCTCATTATTTAAAGATAAATTCTCCCCTCTGACTCTTACTGGTTCTACCAAATTTCATGTGATTATCTGTTCTCTATTTCAGCCAAACTTGATATTCAGTGGAGAAAAGAATACAATAACATCAGTCCTACATCATCAATGGGAAACCTGAGAAATCTGGCCTTGGCATCATGGAATAAATATCAACCATATCTTATTAAAACACTTAAGGAATAGAACAACGTAGTTAAGGATATAAATTAAATTAAACTTTAATAAATATTTTCCGATATTTCGGCAACGTCACGTTGCCATTTTCTAAAGGAACTTACAAAAAAGTTACGTGCACGTAGGCACTACAACACAGAAACTGGGAATGAAGAGATGAAGCTATTGTTCTCCTAACAGTCCTGATGGTGCCCTCTAGTGGGCTAAGTAGGTGTTCTTGGCCGTTGGGCTGAAGGTCTGCAGATGTAGGCCTCCCAAATTTGGGGCAGTCGCATACACCAGCTACACCAAGCTACAGTGATACACCGTAGCAAATACAAATTTGAAAGACTCTTTATGGAATCAGCCTCAGCCCTAAGAAATTCTCCAAACCTCAACAAATTTGGTTGTATGCGACTGCCCCAAATTTGGGAGGCCTACATCTGCAGACCTTCAGCCCAACGGCCAAGAACACCTACTTAGCCCGCTAGAGGGCACCATCAGGACTGTTAGGAGAACAATAGCTTCATCTCTTCATTCCCAGTTTCTGTGTTGTAGTGCCTACGTGCACGTAACTTTTTTGTAAGTTCCTTTAGAAAATGGCAACGTGACGTTGCCGAAATATCGGAAAATATTTATTAAAGTTTAATTTAATTTATATCCTTAACTACGTTGTTCTATTCCTTAAGTGTTTTAATAATGCATAACCAACGTATAAGCCTGTCTACGAGAATCAACCATATCTTATGGTATGAAACACGATTGCTCCATTAGTGTCATCATATATGCAAATGTTTATTTAAAGAAAACAGTGAAGCCTTGTTCCATCATCCAAACTTGAATCAGAAGAAATGCCTTTCAGTTTCAAAAATATGGGAATGTCACATATAACTAATGTTTTTTAAAATAATTAATAACACAATTAAGTAATATTTAACACTACTATGTTTTTCTCATCCTCGCGATTAGCCTAGTGACTACGTGCTTCACAACCATATGCCTGGGGAAGGAGTGTCCTAGATTTGATTCCATTCGACAATGTGAGGAACTTAAGGATCTTCCTCAGCCATAGCCAAGTTAGCCAGTCTTGGGTGTGAACAGCAGGGTTTTTCCCACCTGTTTATCTGGGGTTTTTCATTCCACAAGCAGGTAAACCGGTCCCGTGAACACACAGGCTACAGTCATATGATATAGTATGCGGAACGGGAAACCATCTTGCTCATAATCATTTCCCTAATATGGAAGCATATAGCTACCCCCACCAGCCGTATTGCTGAGGGAATAGAATAGAATGTATTTCTCATTTTTTTCATTGCGCTGTTTTATGTATAATATGGGGCTCTTGCTGTTTTAAATTTGCCTATTGTTTTAGTTCTATATTCTATTACCTAATGTCACTGAAGTTGAGATGCAATTTTCAGATCAAAAGATATAGCTTTTCATTAATTTTTTCCCTTGTGTGTGTGTGAATTTTTAGAAATGTTCTGGCACAAATATCTCTAAAACAACAATCAGTACTCTTTACTTAAAATGAGATAATACATATAAAATGTTATATGTGTTATTTAGAAGGATAACACCCGTTTAAGTTTTTATGTATTTATATGCATGTATAAATTCATCACAATAACACAAGGTAAAATCTCTAGTTTTTCTGTTGCTGTTTATGTTGTTGGTGTCTATCTTGAATATCTTGAAGTCTGCTGATGTTGTGCTTGTTCAAGTAGCTAACCTTTCACTGCTCATCCTGGTTCCCTGACAAAATCAGCAGGGACAGCCTCGCTTAACTGAGCAATGCCTGGCTGGTATGAAATTTAATCATGATGTACTTTTGTTGTGTTTGGTTTAAACAAATACAAAATAAAGTTTGGTTAGCTAATTCCCAAATTTTTAGCCCATTTGTTCAGTATCCAGTGGATACCTACGAACAGGGCACATCACATGTAGGTGAGATTTAACATTAGCTCAGAATCCTTAGTCAGTTCACTTCATTCCTTAAAAGTTATGCAGGATCTCCTTCAAGTTATCTAGCTTTGAGCAACTGCTAACCAACTCTAGTTATTCTTCTGCTTGCCACATACTTGAAGCATTTCCTTGAATTTTCTATGGTTTGACTATCTTATATTATCTCATATTGCACTTCCTCTTTCTTTACCAAGCTTGTCACTTATCCACTCTGAATTTTAGTTTCCTCTTTGCTTGAGCACTGCATGTATCAATCTCTTCCATAACAACCTTTTTTGCACTGCATGTCTAATTTCATTACTCATTCATTTTACTCCTATTCTGTTTGTCTAATTCTTCACATATAACATTGTGCATTGCTTATTTCTACATGTCTAAATTAATTCTCATGCTCTGTCAATCTCCTTTTTCCTGATAGCTTGTTATCCTTGGTAATAGTAAAATGAGTAATAGTAAATTCTTCATGATGACACTCATGAACTACAGCAGTGTTAATAGCCTATGCATCACATTTTATGACATTTATTTGTTTTGTGTGCGTGTGCGTGTGCATGCGCGTACACACACACATATATATATAATTAAATCATTCATAATCACATCCTGTGTTGATATCACCAAAACCAACACTCTTAAACTCTTCCATGATGTATCATGTTACCTAAGATATTTATCCATCAGAACAGAACTCTTAGGAATTTTCAAACTGAATTCTACAAGAGATTTATGAAGGCATCGTGAAATTTTGCATCCTTAGTTCATATATAACATGTATTAATACATCTAAGAGGCCACTTACATGTATGCTTGAGGAATGAGTAGGGGATTCTGTATATAAAAAAGAAAAAAAAAGTATTTGAAATAGGGTTTCAATAGCAGAAAAGTTTCAAAAATTTCTAGTCAAAATATTTCATAATCAGCATCCTCTGCATTCTCTGGCATAAGATGGTCCTTAGTTATTTGTTCATTAAGAAGATTTTATATTCTGCCATTTCTATTCCTCACTTATCCAAATTTCTCTTATGCCATTTATTATGACTTTATATCACAAACCGAGTTTCCCTATTTCAAAGAGGAAGAGATGTTTTTTAATTATTGCACGTCAGTGTTCTGTCATGAGTCTTAGATTAGCCCAGGTTCTTCCAAAGGAGTGGAGAGATGGCAAAATTGTTCTGTTTCATAAAAGGAGTGATAAGACTAAGGCTTCTAATTATAGTCAATCTGCATGTCTGGAGTTGTGGTCAAGGTGTTTTTATTTTTATTACGTAACATCTCCAGGGAGTCCAAAGACTCATCAAGGGAGGGCACCTACTCTACAACTCTCCGTCTCCACCAATCCACCACCTGCAACTACCTTCATCATCTACATCAAAGATATCTATTGCCGACCACCGCCACTAGTATTTTCACAAACAATCACAAACCTCCATGCCCATGGCAGATTCGAATCTGCAACCTTTTGGCTGGAGAGCGGATACACTAACCACTCGGCCAACCAGGCCAGGTGTTGAAGAAGCTAGTGAGTTCAAGGATTCAGGACTGGGTTGTTAGCAGTAGAATTCTCTTTAATTGACAGCATGAGTTTGCTAAAGGAAGATTATGTTTTAGCAATCTGCTTACTTATTATAACAAGGAGACAAATACATTGAACAATGGGTATGCATATACAGTAGTATATTTAGATTTTGCAAAGACTTTCAACAGATTGCAACATGACAAACTAGTAGTTAAATTAGAACAGATGGAGTTGGATAGTAGATTACTGCATCAGATTGGAGATTACCTGTCTGAAAGGTATCAGCAGGTCGTGTATGGGAGGGGGGTTGATATCCCAGAAGAGGAAAGTTACCCAGGGATCTATTTTGGGGGCCATTGTTGTTTAATTTGTATGTAAATGACATTAGAAAGGGCTTAAGTAGTGATATACAGTTGTTTGCAGATGATGCAAAGTTGGGGAGAATTATGAGAAGTAGAGCAGATGTTGTTGTAGCTTTGCAAGAGACTGTATGGACGAGTGTGTATGTTGGGGGGGGGGGATATAAGTTTAATGTGGCTCAAGTGTAGTTTTAAAAATTGAGAAGCAAAATGGGATGTAGTATATAGGTTGGTGGGGATATTTTAGAGGTGGAGGAGATGAAAGATCTGAGGGTGATTGTGGATAGAGACATGAAATTCCATGTACATTTTGCTAGAATTGTGAGGACAACACAGCAAATAATGGGAATGATGTGGAGAACACTGACATGTAGAAGTAAGGATGTTTTGATTCCATAGTACAAGACTTTGATCAGGTTGCATATGAACCAATGTGCACAGATTTGGTGGCCAAGTTTTCAAAAGGATGATGTGATGTTGGATAGAGTTCAGAGATGATTGACTAAGTTGGTTTGTGATCTCTGTAATGTGGAATGTGGACGATGTGAGAGAATGCAAATTATAGAGTCTGGTAGATAGATGGAAAAGGGGAGACATATAAGTTGGTAAGGGATAATTACAAGATTAACAAAATATTTTCATAGAATATCTGGAAACAGGGAGAGAATGAGAAGCCATCCCTGGAAGCTGTATAACGTGGTTGTGAGCAAGGGGATGAGGAGTAGATTTTTTTGCATGGAGAGTGGTGGGTGATTTGGATGCATTGCCTGAGAGTGTGATGAGAGCAGGAATAGTGAATGCATTTAAGTTGAGGTATGATGAACTGTGCATGTGAGAGTGGATCTCACACTGAGTCTTTTGACTCGATGAAGGTATATTGATAATGATAATAATAAGCTGCTCAAAATGGCTTCTTATTTATATTAACGTATGATTTACTGAGCTTACTGATTTTTCATTCCAAGTGTTTTCCTTGCAGGTACAATTTAGATCCCTTCAATAAGCACACAGACGAAGATCTATGGACAGTTCTAAGGAAGACATATATGATGGACAAGGTGGGGAAAATTATGGTCATTTATCATTGATTCATAATAATATTAGTACTCAGATATGGCACATCAAATAGTGCTAACAGACATCTATCAAATTTTTTTAAAAAAGTGACGCATATAAGAATTATTTCAGTGATGCTTTGGAGGCCTAACATAACTAACCAACCTCATACCCAAAAATATCTTCAGCATGAAAAAAAAAGCTGAGACATTCCATACTTTTACTACAAAATTACTTCTGTAATGTTTATTATAAAACAAACAGATGCATTATGCAATCCACCACCACTATTTAAGTAACTCACGTGGGGAAGAACATCCTGTGCTCAATAAATTACACAACCTAAAAACTGAAGCAGTGGAAGCTGCCAACACAGTTAAGTTAGAGGATACAGACCTCACATTTGTGGATAGAATGTCAACAATCAAAGTTGATTGTTGACATCAAATCTATCCACAAAAAACACCAAACAATATACATGTAAATGGAATATAATAATTCTGCTCATCACAAAAGATTTTTCTAGCATTAAAATCAGCAAGATTATTATTTCTTGGCTTCCATGAGTCAAAGACTCAATGCAGAAGAAACACTACCCTTTATTCACCTAAAATAAATCATACTTCACTTTAAACTCATTCAGTGATCACAAAGCACTCATGACACTGTTAACCATTTAGACAGCACCACACAAAAAGTCTAGTCTTCATGTTTTTGCAAACCACACTGCTACACAATTTGAAGGGATAACTCCTTCTTGTCACATACTAAAAAATTTCTTCTATATCATCTTATAAAACCATATACTAAATTATATACTTCTATCATACCCCCTCTTTTTTTTTTTATCATCAACCACATGAATTTTGTAATCTACAAACCTTCAGTCTTCTGTCCTCATAAGGAATGAGGATTTTTGTGATGTGATGTGATTGGGGGGGGGGGGGATCCTGGGAGCCTTGGATTACTTTGGTCCCTGAACTGGCAAGACAGGCAGTCGTGGAGTGTCTAGCCAGTATTAATCACCCAGTGCTCCTGCTGTTTAACTTCAGAGCATATTTATTGCTTATTGGGTAGTGGGCATCCATGTGTGGCTTCTTGGCAGGTGGGGATCTCTGGTTCTGAGCCAAAAAAATTCCCTTTTGGGATGAAACCTTGATCATCAAATTTTCTAGGGCTCTCACAAGATCCCACCCAAGCACAGATACCATATATACATCATTTGATAACATAAATAAGAAACAAAAAAACACCTGACACATAAATATGCCAGCATTTCTCATCATCCATGTAACAGGTGAAAAGCTAACAGAGAAAATGTTACCTTATTTATTCAGATGGGTTTAAAAGGGCTGGGAAATCTACCAAAATAGTTATAAAAATCTACTTTCTAGTGATATTCTTTTGCAACATCAATTGTGATAAAATTATATTAACATCAAGTACAACACTTCAACTAATCTAGAGGTGTGATATCAGAATGGGATCTCCTTGGTATTCCAGATGATGATATGTATTCAGAACATGAAGATCAGTGATATGCATGAGGTGCATCCTGATACACAGGGATAGTTACCTCATTCTGGCCAGGATTATTATCTTTACTGAGATATACCCCCCCCCCCAATCAATAAAATCTTTTTATGTTGAGCAGGTGGCAGTTAAGAAAATATCAAAGCGAAACAAACACGACTATTCTTCTACCATCCAATAATTTCAGTATACCTGAATTTTATGATCTCAAGGTGCTTCACTTTGGAGCACATTAGTCACTCAGCCTATTACAGTCTTAATCCTGAAACAACTCCTATAATAGTTTGTCAATTTATATAAAAAAATTACTTGGATGGTATAGAAGAAACAATGTGATGTGGGTGATCATCCACATCACGTTGTTCCTTTTATATCATCACACTGCTCATACTGTTTGTTTAAATAATCCACTGTTAACATTCTAACTCATACTTATCTACCTTGGCCTATAACTTTCAGGTTGAAATATTTGATAATTAAAGTTATTACTTGAATTGTCTCATTGTCCTTGTGTGTGTTATGTGTAATTAATCTCATTCATCAGTTATTATTCCTTCACAGGGAAGAACTGACTAAGAAGACCGGTAAACTGTTTTAAAAGGTATGCTTCAAGCTAAGTTTTCATTACTGCAAATGATCCCACTCAATGAGAATCCACTTATCAAGAAAATTAAAGCTTATACTACCATGGAAAAATGGTAGCCGTTTGCTTCTCAGTGGGACTTCTAATTGCAATGTTCCATTTATTTACTACCAGGTTCTGAGTTAAATCAGATCGACATTCATAATCTTCTATCACAACTGCTCAAGCCCATGCCTCTTATAGATGACTCTGATGGACACAACATTGTAAAACAGTGCCAACACAAATGGGAGAGATTGTTGATTGACGGTATGCTCGATAATCATGACTTCTCTCTCTTCTTAATAATGGATGCAATTGCCTTCTTCCTACCCACTCATATTCTGCAACTGATTTTACACTGTTCTCCCCTGCCATTGTTCATGGGGAATGTTAAAAGGAACATAAATGAAAGCATTCATTTTTCTGTGATATGCACTATATTCTCACAGGAACCATATTCCCCTACACAGATTCCCATGGAGAAAATTGATTTGACTGAGTGGAATGCTTTTTGGAATACAAAATTTAATGTTGATGCAGTCAAACACCTGCCAATGAAACAATAATGTATGGAACAGACTTTACTGTCAAGGCAGTTGCTGCTTGGATAGTTTATCCAAGTCGTCCTCATCTCATTTATTCTGACAATTTTTGGGTGAAGGAGCTAGATCAGTGGTCGATATAACATTGTTAGGGGGTGATAGAAAAATATAAGACATCATTGTATGGGTAATATTTAATTCAGTAAACTTGGATTACCTCCATCCTGAATGACAATGCAATTAAGAGTGAATCGTGGGAACAGTGACATGAATAGGACCTGTAAGATGGAGCAAGGTCATGAAAATAGTTACGGAGGTAACTGTTAGCTAACTTAAAATAGTTAAAATGACGTATTTACCAATAAATGGATGTTGGTGGTTCTGCCGCGGCGGGAGAGGGATTGCTACACATGCGTGGTTGCTTATTTACTTATACTTACACATATTCGATCCCAGTCTCATTTTTGCGCATCGACATACAAGTGAGCGTTAATGTTCTAAAATTCATCAATATACATATTATAATTCAATTGTTATTCATTCACGAACTAAACTTCTCTATGTTGAAGAGTTGAGCAGGGCTGGTAGTTTTGTACATCCTATATATACCTATAGGAAGATTGTATTATTATTATTTTGTTATCTAAATTAAATTTTATATTTTATATATTATTTATCTCTTCTATCAAATATGTAATGTTAAGAATGACGTCAAAAACAAAAACGTATCCGTTTGACATTAAGCCAATATAATAATATATACTATATTACACATACAAGAAACACTGTAACTATAAAATAAATAATCTAAAAACTCACATAATTGTCTTTTCTGCTTGTCCTATTATAATTACGTAATAGTAAAATAGAGGGGGGTCAATAAAAAGTCAAGAAACTCTTGAAGGGGTCGACGGTCAAAGAAGTTTGGCGACCCCTCAGCTAGATCAATGCAAGAATTTCAATGCCCTTATTTTTGGATACTTCTAGCATTTTTAAACAAAGACAATAAATCATCTGTGATCTGCAACGAGTACCACTGCCACCACTTATCAGATGTGATTGCTCCATACCTCTTCATGGCACTTCCTTTCTCTCACTATCAAACACTCAATCCTCTGAAATCATTTCTTGGCCACTTATACATGTACTTCTGCATCCACCATTTACATTTTTCATGCATTGGCTCCTTGTCCATCCCATTACTGTCCACATTTCCCTGTCTGTCTGTCTTACATTACTATTCTCGCACTTACATTACTCACATCTCACAATCTCCTTTTCAATTTCTCCTATGCTACTTTCCTGCTCTTCAACATCACCTCTTACTTCCTTAGATCTGTTTACTGCAGTCATTAATCTCCCTTCCAGTTAACTCTCACAAGCCATTGAGATACAGTTTGTCTCTTATATATTTTCATTTGTCCCTCAAAATCATCAAACTTTCACAAACTGGTCTCCTTTCTCCTCACACAGCTCCTCTAAGAACACTATTCATAATTTCCATACCTAGGCAACACATGGTCGCTACCGTTCCTGCCACAATGTTATCTTTTGCTCCTTTCAACCTCCTGATATCTATTCTCACATGCTCCTTTCCCAGCCAAATCATTTGTAATTTATTAACACGAATTCTTCTAAATCTCGAAAAGTAACTCTTATAATTCTTTATCATGAATTACAAGATTGGTTTTACAAATATGGCTGATTTTATTGATACTGCAAATGCATGTTGACATGTATAGTGAATGGTGACGTTACAATTGCTTAGCAACATTTTGTTTACATTATGCATTTAAAATGCATTGATAAAAGCAGTCATATAATAAGCACACAATGATCTCATGATTATTACATCACTGATTTTACTATTCTGACATATATCTGATTATGTGTAGGTTAAAACAAATGGCAGGCACTTTTAAATTTTTGATTTTAAATAGAGCACATACAGTTCCCAAATTTTACAGTAATAGATAGCAAACGAGATAAGAGTATGAAAAGCCAACAGCTTGATAGATCAATAGATCACACCATGATAGTTGCTCTTCTAAGCATGACACCACCCAGACTTGTACCTAAGTCGTCTGCAGACAATTTGGTGCCTACAGATCACACCTGAATGGCGTGGCACAGAAAACAGTGGCTGCATAACTCAACAGCTGCATTGATGCTTCCATTCAAGTGGCCTTCTTACCAGAGCAATCGCATCACACTGTAACAGTACGAAAGCAACTCTGGCTAGTGCTGGCTTTCACCATGTGAGGCATGAATGGTACTATTTCAGTGGTTAGACAGGATTCTGATTTAGAGGCATTCAGTCGATTCCACTTTAAGAACTTTCAGTTTTCAATGCTTGTATTAAAGTCATCCAGTTCATGCATTTACCACAGTATGACTATCCATCATACTTGGCACCACATTTCATTATTTATAATACACACCTTATGTTTCGATTATTGCCAGATTGTTTGTAACCTGGATAATTCCAGGTCAGGGCTGCTGTGGATTAGGACAGTTAAATGCTCACCTTTTCTTGATAATGAGTCGATCAATACCAGGTCCATTGATCCTTTCTTAACCTAGATTTTATATTACTTTACATCCAACTTAACCTGCCTTATTTCTAATACTATGATCCCTATATAGTAAGGATCTTTTTAGTAACATATCATTGGTAGAGTCTATTATTATGGTCAGTTGTACCGTCGAGACCACCAACTCAATCAAATGAGTCCACTATCACTAGAGAGTCAGAAAGAAAATCTTTACAATTTTACGCATAGAAGCACGGTGAGAGCCTTTATGGGCACTCCTACCTCCTCCCAACTATAATAATGCCACCAACAGTGTTCTTCATTGCCTGTGATAAGCACACAGGTATACCAAGGTGGACATCCAACTCCACGTTTCTAAGAGTAGCACTAGGCATTCTGTCTAGAGATGCTGGACCTAGCTTTCCACGGGATTTTTTTAATGTGCAAGGATTTTTCATGCTTCTTGCACATCATCAGGTGAATGATGAATGTACCCTCGGTGCAAGAGCCAATTAGAAAAAAAATTTATCTAGTTTATTTATTAGACCAGCAGAATTAGAGCTCCATCATCTAGAATCATTTTCTTCAATGAGAGTTATGTTACTCACACCTTTCACTCACAATCTGGATATTGATATTCTATCACTTAAACATTCAGAGCAGTGGGCAGAAATCACATTGCATCAACACCTCTCGATGGCCATTGCAATGCTTTGTTTTAATTAGACAACCAGATTCCCCCTTGTCCATACCAGTTCTGAGTCGGCTGTTAGTTTCCGGGCAGAGAGGCCATCCAGCATGCTGTGCATCTGAGGCATTCCGCAAGAAGGCCCCTATGCTGGTGTGGGCTCAACCATTCCATCAGTGGACAGTTTTTCCCAGGCCCAGTGCAGTGTTATACCAACTTCGGATCCTCAGGCTGCTCAGTCCAGTTCTCAGAGGCAATCCTGGTCAGGGATTATGGATCAGTCTTGCCAACTTCTCTTACTTACATTACTCTGTCGACTAGAGGCGGTTCACCTTGGCAACCTGATGCAAATATGGATATGATCTAGCATGAAAATAGCACTCTCTCTCCCCCCCCCCCCCCCCCTTGGATATTCAAGAGCTGACAGGAATGCCCCTGACACCACCACAGGAGGCATGCTGCTTTATGGGGATAGCATCTCTATCTCCAGATGAACCAATTTCAGTGAATTCTCCCAGGAACTGATTCTGATTCCTGGGACTCCCATCGACTTCTCCAAGTTCAGTTGTGTTACGTTACTGCACTTGGCCCCAGAGCAGCTGATCTCTGTGTCCAGGTTTAGAAATATTAACCCAATTCCCTTTTTGGTCTACCAGTGTGACCAGCTCATTTTTCTCCCAATGTCTCATTTCAGAACAAATCAAATCACTGTTTCTTTAGCTTACTGTGTGACTCAGTTTTTCCTTGTATATTTGTATATACTCCAGATGATCACCTTGATATGAAGGTCGAAACATTGGGAAATTAAAAATAGTTATTTATAATACTATTGTAAAGTCCATAATTTCCAAAATGAATGCTAATCACCATGCAACACTAAAAGAAAGGATTCTGATAATTCATGGCGATTTGACCCACAAGCGATACACTCAATATGGTAAGTTGAAGATATGTGTTTCTGGTTTGATCAATTGAGTGGCATTTTTAAAACATTGTAGGGACAGCAATATCATTCCGAATTGCATCAAACTAAAGAGAAAATTTACCTCAACAAAGGCGCAATGAACATACCACTGCATGTAGAAAGCGTTACTCAGAGAACAGATCCAGGCTACTAGAAAAAACTTGGCCGTTACTCAAAACCAGGTACAAAATGTAAAATCTGAACTTTCAAGTTACTTGAATGCAGATATTTGGATTATCCTTGAAAAGATTACAGACAACACGGTGAACCATCCTTCAAACTAAGAAAGAAAATCTCATATCCAAATTTCATAGACTAAAAGATCGACAAAACCAATGGACATATTTGAATTTCCCCACAGTGAACGTTAACAACCAACCAGACGCAACAAACAACAGGAGCCACCAATTGCAGGTAACAGTAACGTAGCTAACCTATCCAACCACGCCTTAAACAAAGACGAACTCTCACTACTCAGCAAAGGTCTAAATTTTGCCATAGCACCTAGATCGATGAACAAACTGGATTTTATTTGTAATATTGAAAGAGGCTTAAGATTCATCCCAAATACCATAGCAGATAAAATACGTTTAGAAACCACCAACATTTTGAATATAAGTTATAAGAAAACAATAACAAGCAACTTAACGAAACACGAATTAACAGCGGTGAAATCATTAAAATCAAATCCAAACATTGTAATAACTAGAGCCGATAAAGGAAGTGCCACCGTTATTCTAAATCGAACCACATATTTAGAAAAACTGAATCTGCTAGTCTCGGACAATATTACACACCAACTTGTGAACTACGACCCAACCAATAGAATAAAAAGAAAACAGAGAAACTACTTAAATCAATTATTACATGGCCTGAAGATACGGTCAAAAATTACTTCTGCACTATGCTCACTCCCCAAGAATTTATGGTCTACCAAAGATACACAAACAAAACACACCACTCCAGCTGATAGTCGAAGGTATAGACAGCCCGAATTATCACCTAGCCAAGAAATTAGCGGCAACACTCAAGGAGTTGGTAGGTCATTCCCACCTCCTATATCAAAAACACACAACACTTCATAAACATAATCAAAGACATTACATTAGAGAAAGATGATTTATTAGTCAGTTTTTACGTTTCTTCCCTCTTTATGAATGTCCCAATCAAAGACAGTCCTTTTACAGAACAAATTCCCTCCAGATATCATGGCGCTCTTTGCACATGTATTATGTTCTGGTTATTTTGTATGGCAAAACACTTTCTACCTACAAAAAGAAGGCACAGCCATGGGCTCGCCATTATCTCACCCCCCCCCCCCCCTTGCTAACTTTTATATGGAACATTTCGAGCAAACATGCTCTAGATTCCTCTCCTTTAAAACCCAAAGTCTGGCTTAGATACGTTGACGATGTTTTCACAATCTTGTCCCATGGCTGCCAGACACTAGACACTTTCTTAGCCACCTAAACAAACAACACAAACACATAGTTTGCAATTGAGATTGAAAAACAGAACACACTTCCGTTTCTAGATACATCTGTCACACGTCTTCTTTCTGGCAGTCTCTCCTTCACTGTTTACCAGAAACTGACACATATGGGCCAATATATACAAATAAATTCCTGCCACCACCCAACACAAAAACTAGGTGTCATTAATACTCTAAAAAACAGGGCTTTGAAGATCCTCCAATGAACAAGTGCTGAAAAATGAATTTAAACTTATCAGCAATATTTTTCTAAAAAATGGTTAGTCAAAACACTAATTAACAAAATTCTCTACAAGACCTCAACAAAAAACAAAGATAAACCAGACTACAATAAAACTATAACCATTCCTCACATTAAAGGGACATTAGATAAAATAAATAGAATACTACAGAAATACAACCTCAAAGCCACCTTTAAACCTCCTGCAAAATTAAAAAGCTTACTCAACTCATCCAAAGACCCACTCCTTCTGCTGACCCACCCTGGAGTATACCATATTTATTGCACCTGTAATCTACCATATAGGGGAAACAGGATGCACAAATCCTATCAGACAAAAGGAACATAAACGACACATTAAATATAAAACTATGGTGAAGCTGGCCTTTCTGATCATGCCCTGAACACTTTAAATAGAATTGACTGGAGAAGCACCAGTTGTTTACATCACACTAAAACATGGTATGAATGCAAATTTAAGGAAGCCTGTGAGATTCTTATCAACCACCCGAATCTGAACAATAATGATGGTCTAAAAATCCCAAGGATATGGAAGGCACATATTCTACCCATGGAACCTTTCTCCCTAAGAGTTAACTATAAACAGGACTGTAGATAATCCAGAATCATAAATCTAATATAACAATTGGCATGTTAAAAATAGGACATCATTGTTACTGTAAGAAAACTATCTATATGAAAGAATGTTTCTCCCATGTTATCTTAAATAGAAGTTAGCTTTGATATAGTTTCCAAATATTTAATTAATTTTTAATTTTATCTGTATTTTTTCCCCACTAGAGGTCATGCCAGTAGAATAACAGGTGATCAAATCATTGTTTCTCTAGTTACTGTGTGAAATGTAATTCAGCTTGTCCTTGTATATCTGTATATACTCCAGATGATGACCTTAATATGAAGGTCGAAACGTCAGGAAATTAAAATAGTTATTTATAACATGGTTGTAAAGTCCATATTTTCTAAAATGAATGCCGATCATAATGCAAAACTAAAAGAAAGGATAGTAACCAACACCTTTCATTGGGTTTCATGAGTGTCTTGCACTGGGTGCTATAACCAGGCATTTGGTTCATCCCACAGTGCCACTTTTTGCTTACCAGAAGTGGTCCAATGGGCACACTCGTTTGCAATCATCGCCTTCTCCTGAATTTACTTCAATCATAACATGGCAGCAGACTTGCACTCTTTATCCTCTTGCTTTTCTTTTTTGGCTCTTGAAATAAATGCCAGCTAAAAACAACAAATTCTCTCACCTTACTTTCTTTCTTTTAAGGCTACATGGTAGTCAGCATCATAGTGAAGAATTTATGAACAGAAACACACATGTTGGAGTAATTACTTTACTTATAATTAAGAAAATAACACTTGATGTTTTGACCTCTGTGTTGAGGTCATCACCAGAAAAACATACATATGTACGGGACACAAGCTTTAATCGTTTACCCTAGCATGACCTTTTCTAGACACACCTGTCACACACGTCTTCCCTCAGGCTGCCTTTCCTTCATGCTCTACCAAAATCCTACACACATAGGCCAATACATACATAAAAATTCATACCACCATCCATCACAAAAACTAGGGATCATTAGCACCCTCAAACATAGAGCCCAAACAATTTGACAATTTGCTCCAATGAGCAGGCAATGAACAAAGAATATGAAATTATTAGCCAAATATTTATAAAAAAAATGGCTACAATAAAAAAACTCTTCACAAGGTCCTCCAAAAAAAATACTTCTGAAAGCAAAAAAAGATTACAAGAATGCGATACTATACATTAGGGACATATCAGAAAAAATACATAGAACACTACATAAATACAATATTAAAACAATCTTGAAACTTGCAAAAAAAAAAAAAAAACTTGCTTACCCAGGGGTTTACAAAATTCAGTGCACCTGCGACCTAACCTACATAAACGAAACAGGGTGCACTATCCCAATAAGAAAAGACTAACATAAACACTACATTAAATTTCTCCACTATGGTAAAACAGGCCTGTCAGACCTTGCACTTCAAACATATCACAGAATCAACTAGAAAGGCACCAAGTCCTTACACTCTACCAAAACCTGGATTGAAAGAAAGTTCAAAGAAGCCTGTGAGATGCTGAAACATCATCCAAATCTAAACAAGAATGATGGATTAATAATCCCAAGAATCTGGAGGACCCATCTTCAACCCATGTCATGTGCAGAACAACCCCAACATTAGGGGTAGTTCTGGACAAAACCTTAATATGAGGGGACTATAGAAATTTTTTAATGTTGCTCAGCTATAAAACTTTTTTTATCCCCCATCTGTATATTATTATACGGATATGTATAAAAATTTTATTTTATTTTGTGAATTAATTTTTTTTTTATTTTTGCATATATTTTGCATAATAATATTTTTATTTGATTTTTTTCCCCAGAGGTCATGCTGGGTTAACAATTAAAAACCATTTAAATTGATCATACTTTTATGTAGTGTAGTGTAGTGTCACGTAGCTTGTGTCCTGTAAATATGTATGTTTTTCTGATGGTGACCTCAATACAGAGGTCAAAACGTCGAGTGTTATTTTCTTAATTATAAGTAAAGTAATTACTCTAACACATGTGATTTTGTCTCCATAAATCCTTCACTATGAACTCCCACCTGACATGTTTGCATCCTGACAGCTTCACTAATGTTTAATTTTTGCACAAGATTTAGTAACAATTTCATTAATTACTCCTCTTATAAACACCAAAAAAAGAAAAAAAAACTCTTTCCATTCTTTCTCTTGTTTATTCATATATTTTTCTTACCAATTCTTGCTCTTCTCAGTCTGACCAATCTCTTGACGTTCTACAATCTTTCAGTTTCACTCTGTCCTGTAAAGAACTCCAATTTAAGTGTACTGCATTCTTCTTTAGGTCCTCTTCATTCTACTAACCTTTCACCACCTCACTTTCAACATTGCAGACATTAACATTTTCCAGATTTCTGTCAATATTCCTTACTTTGTTATTATGCATTTTACTTTCTCCACACAACTGGCACTCAGTCTCAAAACACTTACTGCATATTTGTTCATTACTTTCACTTTCCTTCCACAAATCTTTCAGCTTTTGTAAAAATATATCTTGCATATTCAACTCACCCAACAACAACAACAAAAAAAAAAAAACCTACAATAAATGCCGGCCTGGTTGGCCGAGTGGTTAGCGTATCTGCTCTCCAGTCAAAAGGTTGTGGGTTTGAATCCCGCCGTGGGCATGGATGTTTGTGGTTGTCTGTGAAAATACTAGTGGTGGTGGACAGTAGATGGTTTTGTAGATGATGTGGTTCGCTGTAGTAAGATGATTGAGTGGTGGAGGCAGAGAGTTGTAGAGTAAGTGTCCTCCCTCGATGAGTCATTGGACTCCCTGGAAGTGTCAAGTAATAATAATAATAATAATAAATTACACTTATTAATTAAAATTTGAAAAAAAAAAAAGAAAAAAAAAAAGAAAGAAAATACTTTTAGTAGCAGCCTTAAAATCAGCAGTAGCCCCTTCATGCATCCTTTCTCAATTTAGTCTCAAACCCAACTAAAGTTACCAAAGGGATTCTATAAGATTGATACAAAACAAATTTTTAAATACTCAGTGAGCAGAGAGCGAACAGGAGTCACTCTTCGAAATTGTGTAAGAATGTGTTTAGTAAAGGTTTGCGAATTAGATATTTTGCTTGGAGAGTGTGAATTACTGGAATGAATCTAGAGGTTGTTTTGAGTGCCCTGACAGTGAATGAGTTTACTAAGAGGTATTGTGTGAACAGTGGTTAGTGTGGGTCTCCAGCAACCTTCTGATTCCATGGAGATACCCCATATAACAATAAAATTTATAATAATAATAATAATCTTATTTAAATTAAGGGGATATTAAATCCCACATTATTTCAAAGCCAAATAAGAAACTCAAAGATAGGAATCAAAGAGTTTCATGCCGAACATAGCAAACTATAAAAGTTTCGGCGAATTGTAGCGTAAGCTAAAGCATGTAATTCAACACTTGGGCAACTCGTTGCAAAGGTGGGGAAAGTTCTGATCACTATTCTTAGTATTTCCCATAATGTAAAATATCTCCTAGGAGATATATGATGTTTTATACATTATGGTGGAAGGTCACTACCCAGACTGGTTTCGACCTTTATTGAGGTCTCATCAGTGAGTAGGTAGACCAGGTAATACTAAGGTTATAGCGAAGAGAACTTTATACTTTGCTATACGAGTTGTCAAAAAGGTGCATCCATAAATTACTTAAAATAAAGAGCCAATGGGCTTCACTTCAGCGATGTAACATTATTTAAATTAAGGGGATATTAAATTCCACATTATTTCAAAGCTGAATAAGAAACTCAAAGATAGGAATCAGAGTTTCATGGCGAATATAGCAAACTATAAAAGTTTCAGCGAATTATAGCGTAAGCTAAAGCGTGTAGTTCAACACTACTTTGAAATAACGTGGGATTTAATATCTCCTTAATTTAAATAATGTTACATCGCCAGAGTGAAGCCTATTGGCTCTTTATTTTAAATAATCATAATCATTATTATATGGGTATTTCCATGGAGTTAAAAGAAACAAACTCAATGTGAGTAGTCTGTCTTAGACAACAGAAAGAACAAAAGTCTATCCTGCCACTCCTTAAATTCATTTACTGTCTGCACTTCAACCACCTCAGGCAATACATTTCATGCTCCTGCTAATCTCCATGCCAAAAAATTGCTGCTTACCCTCTTACTATAAATTAAAGATGAAAAATTATGTTCTTGGATAAAGAATTAAAGCAAGAATATAATTTCTTGTCATTTTAAATTTATAGTATAACCAACTGAAAAACACTTTCAATACCCTCTTACTCCCAACTTCCAGGGATGGCCTCTTATCCTGGTTTCTTGCCTTTCTATAATATGAAAAATCTCTTCAGTCTCAATCTACTATTTATCTCTCGACAGCTAAAATGCCTCAATTGTGTTACCCTCTTTGACTCCTCTCCACCAGACTATGAATGTTATACTTCATCCCTGATTAAGGCTTACCTTGCTCTCTCTCTCTCTCTCATTGCAGCAGTCCTCTGGTTGTCTTCACAATTGCTGCAGTATGTTCTGTGAACTTCAAATTTATGTCATCGCCTCAAGATCACATGCTTCCTCCTTTCTTCCAGCACAGTTCCACCAAGCAAGTAAAAAGCATTACTATCTGTAGATTCCAAATTTCAAAGGTTATATTGCATTAGCATCTGCATACATTTGCTCACATTTCCAAATACTCCTGAAGAGCCATGACATCAGCATTATCACAGAGAGTGTTACATTGTGTGCAAATAATTGACTATTATTATTACATGACACCTCCAAGAAGTCCAAAGACTCATTGAGGAACGGCACCTTCTTCCTCCTTATAATCCAGTGAAATTATCACTGACATAAAGGATGAACAGTAAGTCTCAGTACTGAACTCTGTGGGAACCCACTTACAACTTGCCTACTCTCCAATACTGCTATCCTATACACAGGTTTTTATGATATTATTATTATTACGTGACACCTCCATGGAGTCCAAGGACTCATTGTGGGAGGACACACTGCTTTACTTTGCTAAATACATCTCATCCTCTCTACTACTTAATTCTCCAACCATGATACCATTACCATCAACACCATCTATTGCCCATCATCATCACCAACAACAGTATTTTTTGTTTTGTAAATTGGGTGTGTTCTGAATATCTCTAAGAAATGCAATTTCCAATTCACCATTGAGTCTGATATCTAAACCCAAACATTATAACTTAAATATCAACTTATTGTGCAGTATCCTATCAAATTCCTTTTTAAAATCCAGAATTTGATAGTATATGGCCTTCATAAATTATTATTATTATTATTATTAAACAAGACCTCATGGAGTCAAAGACTCATCTAGGAGGTCCTTTTATCTTACACACACATCTCATCATACCGTGTCTTAAACACATTCAAACTACTTGCAGACACCACGCTCTCAGGCAAGGCATTCCAATCACTCACAACTCTGCACGAAAAAAACCTGCCTCTCACTCCCCTACTCACACCCTCCTTATACAGTTTCCAGGGATGACCTCTGGTTCTCCCCTGATCTCCCACTATTCTCTGTAGAACTTCTCCACCATTGATCCTATAACAACCCCTTACCAACTTGTAGGTCTCTATCATATCTCCCCTCTTCCTTCTCTCCACGAGACTCTGCAAATTACATCTTTTCAATCTTTCCTCATACTCAACATTCCAGAGGACAGAAACTACCTTAGTCAGTCGCCTTTGACCCTTTCCAACATCTCTTCATCCTTCTGAAAACCCGGTGACCAAATCTGGGCACAATAGTCCAAGTGTGGCCTAATCAAAGCCTTATACATTGGAACAAGTATCTCCCTACTTCTACATGTCAGTGTCCTCCGCATCATTCCCAGAAGTCTTTGTGTTGTCTTCACAATTTTGGCGATGTGTCCCCTAAATTTTAGATCCTTATCCACTATCACCCCCAGATCTCTTATTTCCTCTACTTCCAACAATATATTCTCACCAAGCATAAATTCTGCATCCCATCTTTGTTTTCCAAATTTTAAAACTTTACATTTTGCAACATTGAACTCACATCCCCATTTGCTTGCCCAATCACTCAATTTATTCAAGTCTTCTTGCAAGGCCACAACATCTTCACTACTCTTTATGGTTCGTCCCAACTTTGCATCATCTGCAAACAACTGAATATCTCCATCCAAATCTTCACCAATATCATTAATATATAAGTTAAATAGTAATGGCCCTAAAACAGACCCCTGAGGCACTCCACTAGTGACTTTCCTTTTCCTGGATATTGCACCCCCATACACAACTTGTTGTACCTATCAGATAGCCAGTCTCCAATCCAATGCACTAATCTAATATCCAACCCCATCTGCTCTAGTTTGACTGTCAACTTATCATGAGGTACTCTATCAAAAGCCTTTGCGAAATCCAAGTATATTACTGTGTATCCTTCTCCTCTGTCCAAGGAAGCAGTCACTTTATTGTAACAAGTAAGTAGATTACTAAAACATGACCTCCCTTTAGCAAATCCATGCTGTCCATCAAAGATTATACCATTGTTGTCAACCCAACTCTGGATCCTAGTTCTCACAAGCTTCTCCAACAACTTAACCACAACACCTGACACACAGATAGGCCTATAGTTTGATGCTTGAGTTCGATCACCTCCTTTATGAAGTGGCACAATCTTGCCCTCCTTCCACTCTTTAGGAACTTGACCAAGTGCAAGACTCGTATTAAAAAAATATGTCAAGGCAGGTGTCAACTCTCTGGCACACTCCTTCAGAATACGTGGTGATATATTATCAAGTCCCACAGCCTTATTTACATCTAGTTTACTCAACTCCCCAAACACCTCTTGCTCACTTACAGTCAGTCTCTCCTCCCCATCATCAACTGCTCTTAATCTCTCCATGAAGTCACATTCACAAGATTGAAAGATCTTTATGAATTGCTCATTAAGTATCTCCACAACACATTCTGCAACAGCTGTCTTTATACCATTTCCTCCAATCAATGTCATCCTTCCATAATCATTCTTTCTTTTGCTGGCTACATATCGAAAGAACTCCCTAGGATTCTTTTTGGCTTCCTTAACTGCTGTTCATACCTCTCTTTAGCTACTCTCACCAACCAAGTCACCCTCCTTGCCTGGTCTTTGTAGACCTCAATATTACCTTCATCTGCTGATTTCTGTATATGGGTACTTACCAATTTTTTTCAAAATCTTAAAAGCCACAGGAGAAATACAGATCAGTTTGAAGTTTGATACTTCCATTACACTACTACCCTTATGTAATAGAACTAGCTTACCCTACTTCCATTTCTTAGGACAGAATGTGTCAAAAGAGAGGCTTGGATTACATGGAAGCCTGGAGGACATTTGAGGAAAGAAAGGAACTATGTGAGAGAGATGGCTTGCATTTGAATGAAGGGTTTAGGAATCTAGAGAGAATGTTGCTCTCTAACAAATCAGTGTGTCAATGCAGGGAAACTAGAATGATCAGGGTCGATGGTAGCAAGGGTGGCCTCTAGTGGGAGATAATGCTGAATCCGGTGGTGTCTGGAGGAGATAATGAAACAGAAACAGTGACAATGTCTTGTTTCTTTATACTAATGCCAGGAGTATCTGGAATAAAGGCAATGAATTGGTGGTGGTGGTGGTGACAGCATCAGCCTGTCCAAAGATTATTGGGATCTCTGGGACATGGTTGATGGAAGATGATATAATAACAGGAATAGAAGTAACAGGGTAGAGCATTTTTTGACAGGATAGGATGGGAAAATGTGATGGTGGAGTACTGCTTATGGTAAGTGATGACTTATATCCTCTCAGAGTGTAGGATTTGGAGGACAATGGCACTAATCATTTTGAAAGCATATGGTGTGAGGTGGAAGTGGACAGGATAGGATATGTAGTGAGGTGTCGCTATAAGCCAGGGAGCATAGAGGGTGAAGAGCAGGAGATGCTTAGGCAGTTGACCTTGGTAAGTGCAAAAAGAATGAGTGTTATGGGAGATTTTAACTACAGCAGTATAAATTGGGAAGAGGTAACTACATATAGTAGTAGTAAGGGAATGGAATTTCTGGAATTCTTGAGAACGAATGTATTAGACAACATGCAGTAGAAGGAACATGAGGTTCAAGAGTTTTAGATTGGTCATAGCATCAAAAGATCTGATTATAATGAGATGGCATCTCTGATCCCAAATGGAGAGCATGACCATGTGGTATTGACTTAGAAGATGAATAGACATGCAGGAGTATCAAAGAGAAAGGAATGTATGTGGAATTATAAGGTAGCTGATTATAACCGTCTTAGATATCAGCTTGGGTAGTTCCATGAATGGAGGAATTGGAAGGGCAAGATATCATCAGTGCTTGGGAACTTATGAAAGAATATTTATTAGCATCAACAACAAGTTGTAAACAGTGAGTGAAGAGGAGAACATAATTTGGTTTAAAGTGGATGACAAATAATATTAAATGGGAACTGCAGGTTAAAAAAAAAAAGTCATTAATGAAGAGATATAAGGAGAGGGGTGGAGAGCAGATGCCTGAAGAATATAAGACTTAGGCCAGGAGAGTGACTAATATGGTAAGGAAGGCAAAAGTGGAATATGAGAAGAGATTGGCCCTAAGATCCAAAGAAAATCCTAGTGAATTTTTTACCTATGTGGCCAGTAGGAGGAGAAATGACTTTGGAAGAATGATATTGTGGGTTAAAAATGGGAACAGAGTGACTGATGCAGAGGACATAGTGGAGTTGTTCAATGAACACTTCATTGAGGTATTTCATCCTAGAGAAGTAAGTTTTAATACTAGAGGGACAGGACAGGACAAGTTTGAGATTTAGAAGTGCAAGAAGAGAGTGTGTTTCAAATACCGAGTACTCTGGATGTCAATAAAGCAATGGGGCTGCATTGGATTTCAAAACGGGTTTCGATAGAATACGCTAAAAAACTGACAGCTCCGTTGACTTGGCTTTTCAGTGAAAGTCTGGCCATGGGAAAGGTGCCCAAGGAGGGTAAGAGAGTATCATTGCATAAGGGTGATAGCAGACTGGAAGTGTCAAACTATAGACCAGTTTATATTCAGTAGTTCTTAATTTTTTTTAGAAATTAGTGAGGGTCATTTACAGCATTGGGCAGATGAGGGTAATGTTATTTGTGAGAGTCAGCATGGATTTGTTTTAGTAATATGATTGGGTTTTATAATAAAGTGACAAAAATGGTTGATGAGGGAAAGGCACATTCTGCTATTTTTTTTGGATTTTACAAAAGGCATTAGATCTGAAGAACAAAAACAGTAGTTTGACTGGAAAAGAGGAATAAAAGTCACAGATATCTTCTCACTATTGTATTGCCAAACTACATGAGGTTCTGTGTAGTTTGGCTCTACAACTGCATGTGGTTTTGATCTGAATTATAGGAGCAGTCCCTTAAACCGTATATTCCTGACAGAAGAACTCATAAATATAAGACCTAGAGTATTAGAGAGGACTATCAAGGTTTCTGGTTAGGAATGATTTTTTTAAATCATTACTTATGGCAAATAAATACCTCTGGTTGTATTCCAGCTTGGTCAGTGGAATTTGAAAAATGGAGCTGGTTAGAATTGTGGACATTGAAGACACCAAAAAATATGACTTGTCATATTTCTTGGTGTCTTCAATTAGGAAATTTGGATTGTATGAAATCAGACTTCATGGATAAGAAGTTAAATTAGTCAGAATGACTTTCAGAATTTGGAGAGTGGCAGAAACAGCAGATAACTAAGACATAATGAGGCTAGGAAGTCTTAAGTCATTGAAGTCATCCCTTACTTAAGTTATCTTAAGGAAATCTTAAGTCATCCCTTTATCTACAAAAAGGGGAATTCAAAATTGGTATCCTCAGGCAAGGGATGTCAAATCACATAAAACTACCCAAGTTTGGAAAGTTAAGAGGAACTATGTTTATTGTGGGGTTAAGAAATTATTGAATTACATTGTCATTCTGGAGAAATGGCTGGCCAAATGACTTTTTTTTTAATTTTTTTATGGAAATAAGGGTCAAGTAACGTATTTGAGTTGTTTAATGATCACTTACTTGGTGTTCATCCTGAAATAGGAGATTATACACTTGTATCCAAAACCTAATGATGGACTCTATTTCTGAAGATTACAACCTCAAATTCAGATGAATCAGCTTGTGGCAATTTGTATAACTGATGATTTTGAGTAGAAAGCGAGTACACATTCAAATTTTTGAATCACATGCAAAGGGGTGATGTGGTAGCACTCAACAAGATAAAAGGCAAAAGGCTGTGCTAAGTAAATTGTGGTTGAAGGAATAAAGTTGCAAACTTGGATGTCTTGTAACGTCTCAAACACATCATCTAGATGATTTTACATGGGGAAGAATTATTGGAAATTACTGATACTGCCAGAGAGCTTAGAATATCACATATCATTGTATCCAAGCTCTGGGCAACTTTTCAAACCAATGGAATGTGTTCCAGCCATTTGCAAAGAGGTCAATCTTGCTCTACCATGGAGCACGATGACAAATTTTTATTTATAACAATAAAATGTAATCAACACATCATGGCAGGTCAGCTTGCAAGTTGGCTCCATTCAAGCACAGCTATGCAGATATCTCAACAAACTGTGGCAAGATATCTGCAACAAGTAGGCCTATATGCCCAGAGGCCTGCATCCCTTTATCCACAGCTCATCATAGAGCACATTTTAGTTGCACTGTATCCATAAAAATTGAACAATACACCATTGAGCTAATGCACTCTTTACAGATGAGTCATTTTAGTCTTTCCTCAGATTCTAGATGATACTTGATCTGTCGTGAAAGTGGTATTGCTTAACATCATGAGAATGTTCTTGAAAGGGATAGATAAGGTGGTACTGGGAGTCATGGTGTGGGGAGACATTATGCTTAATGGACGCATCAAGCTACGAGTACTGGAAAAAGAGACTGTGACTGGTGAACAATATTGCAATGAAGTTCTTCAATGTCATGTTTGATTGTTCTGTAGGCGACAAACTATTTATGGATAACAATGCCACACCACATCATTATCATCATACACATCATCAGCAAATAACTGAATATCCTTGCTTAAATTTTATTCACATCTTATAATAAGGTGAAGTGGATTTGGATAAAGGAAATGACTACGCAATCATACTGCAGTACTTTGCAAAGCCATTTGACAGAATATTGCATGGAAAATTATTACATACGGTGAAGCAAATGGGAATGGATATGCAGTTGGTGGTATGGATAGGGGGATGGCTAATAGATAAACAACTCAGCCATGCTGAGTGAAAACTTGGCATGCCAGTCCCAAGCCTGGATAAATGAGGAGGGTTGAGCACAGGGCTAGCAACCCAGTATTGAAAGAAAAAAAAATTTGCTATGCAAACTGAAACCTTCCAAAGTGAATGAAGAAAATAGAATATGAACTGCTATGAACATGAGGTGCCTCTGTGAAAGCCTTTCTGGGGAAGCAAGGTGCAGAAGAAAGTGACAGACACCTTATCAAAACACAAACTTAGACTGGGATGTTAGAAGCATGTTTGAAACTGGGAAAACATACCAAGTCTCATGAGTTCTAGAAAAATACTGATCAGAAATAATGGGATTAAGTGAAACGAGATGGATAGGAACTGGAAAAATCAAATTAATATCTGGGCACTACTTAATCTACTCTGGGAACCAAAATATGAATGACCACACAAAGGAAGTTGCACTAATGATAACAAAGAAAGCTCATGGTGGACTAATAGAGTGGAACCCAATATCGGAAAGAATACTAAATGCTAGATTTAAAGTTGGCAAGCAGAACATCACAATAAGTGCTATATATGCACAAACAAACAATGCAATCCAGGAAGAAAAGAATTTCTATAACATGCTATGAGGAGTATAGAAAAAACAAATGAAAAAGATATGCAACTTATAATTGGAGACTTTAATGCTAAGGTCGGAAATTATAATACTAATAAAGAAATTGTTATGGAAAAGTATGCAGAAGGAGAAATAAATGAAAATGGAGAATTACTTATAGACGTTTGTATGTTCAACCAGCTTGCAATAGGAGGAAGTCTCTTCCAACATAAAAAAATACATAAGTGGACATGGATAGCACCAGATAGGAAGACAAAGACCAAACAGACCACATACTTATAACAAGGAATTGGAGGAAATCACTCCTGGATGTCAGAGTTAAAAGAGGAGCCGAGGCATATTCAGATCACTTTTTCCTAACAGCTACCATAAAAGTAAAAATATTTAAAAATAAACAAACAATGAACAATAAGAAGAGGTTTAGAACTGAAAAACTAAAACTATTGGTAGCTTGCTCCACCTTTGCAAGGAGTGTCCTGGTGTTGTACCACCTTATCCCCAGTCCTGAAGATACTTTCAGGCGCAAACTTTGTTTGCTCACACTTGGATAAAGGATTAAACTAAATTTATTATAAAGCACTGGGAGCAGATAACATACCAGGCTATATACTAAAAGAAACTCCAAGACTTATAGCATAGATATTATATCCCTTATTAAATGAGAAATGGCAAAGAAGAGTTGCATAAGGAATGGAATACTGGATTACTGGTTAAATTACCCAAAAAAAGGGAACCTATTTGAATGCAAAAATTGCAGAGGTGTAACATTGCTGAGTGTTATGAGTAAAATACTAGCAAGGATAATATTAGAGATATTATTATCAAAAGAGAAATAGAAATGAAAAGTAATAGTAAAAACCCATGTTACAACTAAGACCAGAACAAGCAGGATTTAGATCCAATAGATCATGTACCAAACACATTGCTATTTTACAAATTATCATAGAATGGTAATTATATGATAATTTCAAATTCATTGGAATGGTAGGCAAGCTTATATTTAAATTTTATTGATTTTGAACAAGTTTTTGACAGTATAAAGAGATCTTACCTATGGAAACTACTTAGACATTATGGACTCCCAGAAAAAATATTAACAGTAATTTTAAAAAATGTATGAAGATTTTGAAATTAAAGTAATACATGGAAATCCCTCTCAGAACCATTTAAAACAGAACAGGAGTAAGACAAGGTTATATACTCTCCCTTACTATGTTTTTAATTATCATAGACTGGGTGATGAGAAAAGTATCACATGGAAATACAGGATTACAATGGTTACTTCAAAACCAACACCATGATCTAGATCTGCTTACTTTCATAGAAACACCAACATATAGAAAAAAAAAGAAAAAAAAAACAACACTTGTAGAAACAGCCAAAAAAGTCGGTCTTATGATAAATAAAAATAAAACAATGTTGATGAAAATAAATACAAAGCAAAATAAACAAATAACTATAAGAGAAACACTGCCTTAAGGAAGTCATCATCATCATCATGTGTATCAAGGATTTAGGCCTAGCATGGCCTGTTCTGACCTTAGAAGTCATCGTTTAAGAGGACGTCCTGGTTTTCTTTTTCCTAATGGCTTGTACTTTAAGGCTTGTTTTGGTAATCTTTCTGGTTTCATTCTTTGAACGTGTTCCATCCATTTATGTTTATATTTTTTAATTTTTTCTATTACTGGTTCTTGGTTTAATTCTTTCATAATTTCTTCGTTTCGTTTGTGATCAAATAGGGTATACTTTGCAGTTTTTCTCATAAACTTCATTTCTGCTGTTATTAATCTTTGTTTGTCTTTTTTGTTTTATTGTCCAGATTTCGCTTCGTATATTAAGACTGGTAGGGCTAATGTATTGTATACTTTTAGTCTGGTTTGTTTTTGAACTAGGTTTGGTTTAAATATAGAGTTAATTACACCTGTTATTTTTAAATATTTTTCAATTTCATCATCATCATCAAATTCCTGACATGTACCCTCAAGGGGTGTACAGGATATGATAGTACTACATGAAATATTTACACCATTACTAACTTCCTATCTACAATTTTCCTCCAAATCAGTCTATTACTTGTCAAGACTCCAATATTATCATTATCAGATCTTATATTTCTATCGTCTATGGCACATTGTACCGAATCAACCCAGAGGAACACCTATATCTTGGTGTTCCTCTGGGTCGTTTTCCTGCCAACCTGGCAGAGAACACTTGTTTTGCTAATCTTTCCTCGCCCATTCTGTTTAAGTGACCATGCCACCTGAGATTAGCTCTGCTAACACATTCCTGGATGCCGACAATGTCAAGTTCTTTCCTAATACCCTCGTTTTTAATATGATATTGCCATTGATGCCATTTGTTCATGCCTCTAATCTTTCTCAGGACTCTCATATCTGCAGTTGCTAGTCTTTGGTCAAGTGTTTTACTTCTGATCCAGCTCTCAGATCCATAAGTTAAAACTGGTTTGAACACTGTCTTGTATACAGCTAATATAGTGTTCTGACTAATTTCTCTATTATTCCATATGAATTTATTCAACTGACTTCCCACTATACCAGCTTTGTTGATTCTGTTGTCTATTTCTATATTTAATTTACCATCTTCAGTAAAAATCGTGCCTAAGTAGCTGAAATGTTTTACTTGTTCCACAGGTTCTCCATTCACAACTCAGTTGACATTTTCAATGATTCTGCCCATTTTCATTGTCTTTGTCTTTTTATTGCTGACCTTCATACCATATCTATTACAACAGTCATTCAATTTAGTAAGGGAATCTTGCAAACTTGTAGTGGATTTATTTAGAAGTATAACATCGTCGGCACAAAGCAAAGAGCTGACATTAACATCTCCAATTCTTATATCATGTTTAATACCACTTGCCTTCATAATGTGATCCATATAGATAATGAATAACAGAGGGGATAGTGTACATCCTTGTCTCACACCAGATTTAACATTAAACCATCTCCCTGTACTTCCTTCAATTCTAACTGCTGACTTACAACTCAAATACAGACTAAGTATTGCTTGATATAATGCCCCATTGACACCATATAACTGTAGTGTATTGAATAGCTTCTCTCTTGGCACCTTATCATATGCCTTTTCCAGATCGACAAAACTTAAATACTGATCTTTGTTATATTCCCATGCTTTCTCGACTATTTGTCGTAAAGTGAAGATTTGATCCTGACAGCCTCTATTTGGCCTGAATCCAGCTTGTTCTTCACCAAGCTTTTCTTCCACAATTCTTCTCAACAGTTTCTCAAGTATACTTGCATAGATCTTGCCAGGAACATTCAGTAGGGAAATACCTCTGTAATTCTCACATTCAATTTTATTTCCCTTTTTATATATGGGCACTATTAGAGCTCTACTCCAATCATCGGGAATTTGTCCCTCTGTCCAGGCTTTCTGAACTATGCAGTGCAGCCACTGCAAGACTTTTATACCACCATACTTCAGTATTTCTGGTCGAATATCATCTACTTCTGCTGCCTTTCTGCATTCCAAGCCTTTGATGGCTTTTTCTACTTCAAGTATGGATATGTATGCCTGTTGAGTGTTTTTTACCACTGTGCTATCACTGCTTATTTCATTTAGTAATTTTTCAAAGTAATTACTCCATACTTCAAGGTTATCTTTTTCTCCTGTTTTCATGTCACCTTTATCATCTCTAACTCCTTTTACAGCACTCTTTCCTCCATTCTTAAGCTTTTTTAACAACCACCAGAATATCTTACCACCTTCTTGATATTTATTTTCTACGTTCTTGCCAAAGTTCTCCCATGACTTGTTTAGCTAGTTTTACACAGTGTTTCGCTTTCTTACATTTGTCTCTATATTCTCTAACAGCAAAAGCTGACTTATTTGGCAGGAACTTTGATGTGATTTCTTCTTTTCCTTCACTGCCTCTTTAACTTCCTGTGTCCACCATGGAGTCCTAAATTTTCTAACCTTGCAGACAACCTCACCACATGCCTCTCTGGCTGAATCAATCATGGTTTTCTTCAAGGTTAGGTTCCTGTTCTTAAACTCTTTCATATTTTCTTCAATAATCTTTGTGTATTTTAGTCTATAGTTCACATTTGAGAGCTGCTCAACTTTTATTCGCTTTAAAACTTTCTTACATGTTATTCTTTTCAATATGAAATTCAATTTTATCCTGCTCAAGACTAAATAGTGATTACTTCCAATTTCAAATCCTCTGTACACTCTGGTGTCCTGCAGTAGGGAGAAAACATCACTATCAACAATAACATAGTGAATGAGACTTTTCTTATTCCTTGCCTCTTCTCTCCATGTGAATTTGTGCACATTTTTATGTTGGAACATGGTGTTAGTAATAACCGGTCCATGTCCTGAGCAGAAATCCAACAAGTATTTGCCATTATTATTAGCTTTGCTCTTTTCTCTAAATTTTCCCAAAATATTTTTGTATGAGATCTCCAACAAGGACCAACTTTTCCTTTTTCATTGTGTCAGTTGCGTTTTCTAAAGCATCAAAAAATTCCTCCACTTCTACCTTAGTAGAACCTTCTGTGGGACCATAGGCACAAATAAGTCTCATTGTCCAGTTCCCCATTCTCATATTTACCCACATCACTCTACTTGAGACAGCCTGCCATTTAAGAAGATTAGCCTCGTATTTTGTGTTGAATACTATGGCTACTCCTTCTTTTCCTTGATTGTCATTGCCTGAATATAACATTTTATATTTATTGCTCAGAAAGATCTCACCAGTTTTTGTCTTTTTTTGTTTCAGTCATCCCTATTATGTCGATCTGGTACTTATCTAATCCTCAGCTAGCTCCATTTCTTTGCCATTCAGACTTCTTATGTTGATAGTACCGATCTTTAACTCTGGTGATGTTGAGTTGGGGTGTGTTTTCAGATTTGTTCCAGTAGCTGACTTTTTGCTGTTCGCCCTGGTTCCCTGGCGAAAACAACATGGGCCTTGTTTAACCGGGCGACGTCCCAGCTGGCATGAAATTTTGTCATGTTGTACCATCATTTTTATTTTGGTTTAATCAATAAGAATACAATTTGGTCGGCTAAATCCCAAATTGCCAGCCCATCCTGGTTTGTTCAGTATCCAGGTAGATACCCAACTAGCCATGCTAGGCCTAATGTCCAATCCTCACCACGAGAAGGTGATGATTGGACATTAGGTCAGAAGCCCTGGTCGGTTCTCCGCATTCCTTTAAAGGCTATGTGGAGGTCTCCTCTCAGTTATACAGCTTTGACCCTTAAGCACTCCATTTTTTATATTTATATCTTTTTCATTTTCATCTGTGATCATACATCCTAGGTAGTTAAATGGATTCACCTGCTCTAAGATCTTGTTATCTATTACTATTTTAGTTCTTGCTGGATCTTGTCCTTTAAAGGCCATAGTTTTTGATTTTTCTGTTGATATTATCATACCATAATCTTCGGCTATCTCATTTAGATCTAAAATAGCTTTGTAAGTTATCTTCAGAATTTGTAATTATTATTTGGTCATCGGCAAAAAGGAGAGTGTTTAAGTTCACTGTAGGAGAGAGTTTAATTCCCTGATGTAAATTTTTATTCCATTTTATTATTATTGCATTTTAGTAAATATTAAAAAGAGTTGCTGAGAGGAGACATCCCTGTCGGACCACTTGGTTTATCTCTCTCGTATATGATAGGCCTTAAAGTAGTAAAACTGTTTATGTACCTTGGTTCAACAGTATCAATAAAAGGAGGAACTGCAGAAGATATAAAAAGAAGGAAACAGCTGACTTATTCAACTTTTGAAAAACTTAAAAATATCTGGAAAAACAAGAACTTGTCTATAAAAACTAAAATGAAAATATTTAACTCAAATGTAAAGGCAATAATAATATATGGATCAGAAACATGGATGTTAAACAAAAAGATAGTTAAAAATGTCCAGGTTTTCCTAAACAAGTGTTTAAGAATGACACCGGGAATATATTGGCTGAAACAAATATCATGCAAAGTACTATGGCAGAGAACAAACCAGAAACCCATGTTGCAACAGATACGTGAAAGGAAATGGAGGTGGTTGGAGCATGTGTTGAGGAAAGATGATGAAATAATAGTAAATCAGGCTCTAGATTGGAACCTACAGGGTAAAAGAAGACAGGGAAGGCTCAGAGAAACATGGAAAAGAACAATACTGAAAGAAATAGCAAATATTAATAAAAATTGGAACCAAATAAAAGCAGAAGTAAAAAAAAAAAGAGTCTGGTGGAAAATGGTGGTAGATGATCTATGCTCCCAGGTGGAGTGAAGAGGATTAAGTAAGTAATAGACAAACATCGAAGGGTGGTGTGTAGTGGAGTATAATCAAGGCGAATAAGGGTGACTAATGGAGTGCCTCAGGGTCCTGTACCAGGACCACTATTCTTTAATTTCTATATTAATGATATAGCAGAAGATTTGAAAGGTGGATATTCAGTTATTTGCTGATGATGCAAAACTGGGGAGAGCAATAGTTGTTAAAGGTAATATAAATATCTTGCAGGATGATATAAGTAAATTGGCAATGTGGGCAAAGGACAAGATCATCAATTTAATGTTGTAAAATGTAAGGTAATGCACTTTGAGATGAAAAGATTACATATGTAATCTGTTCATCTCAAAGATTCATATGATATTGATGGTACTAGATTACAGGAAATTGATGAGGCTAGGGATCTGGGGGTGATGGTGGATAGATATTTGAAATTCAGAGGAGATGATGCAAGAGCTAGCAAAATAGCTCAGAGGATTACTTGAATGTTGAAGAGCACATTGACAAGTAAAGACAGGTAGGTTATTATCCCTCTTCATTAAACTCGAACTTTATCTAATAGGCATGGACTCTACCAACATAGAACACATTTTCCTTATTTCTGCATCTTGAAACCATACTTTTATAGTGGATTGTATTAAGTTATCCTTCATATCACAACTTAATTTTCCAAGTCTCTTTTTCGCTATGGCCCACAACTTTTCTATTGGGTTAGTGTCAGGAGAGTTACCTGGCCACTGAAGCAATTGGATATTGTGATTTTGGAGGAACTCTTTCACTTTTTTTTTTTAAGTGTGGCATAGAGCGAGATCCTGTTAGATGACGAGTTCTTTGTTTTTCTGAAAAAACTCTTTTCTCCAATATTTTTATGTATTGGTCCTTTTCATCATACGGTCAACAAGCATATGTGATCCTGGATAGTCATATATAAAACAACCCAACATCTTTTTAGCTGAGTTTTTAGGAGCTTGTTGAAGGTGAGCAGGAGAAATCTTCTCAGCTGCTGATTTGAGAACATAGGGCACTCACTCTCCTTGGACGAAGAAATGGCTCTCGTCTGAAAATATGACCTTCCACTTCTCAAGAGTCCAATCTTTGTATGCTTCCAACAATCTTCGATGGACTGTCATGTCAGAAACATTAATCCTACTAACTGCCAAGTCTCTATTTAAGTCTACAGCAGACAATCTTGGACTCATTTTGCTTTTACTAACTAGTAAATGATCTCGAGTAAGTGTAGTTTTCCTTTTTTGTCCATATTTTCCTTTTCTGTCATGAGAAAAGATACTTGTCTCCCTACATCTCTTTAAAATCACATTAACAGTATCCAAACCAACACCACACTCATCGGCAATTTGTGTTTGAGCCATTGATATGTGCTGAGAAAGAGTACATATTTTTGAATGCTTTCTTGGAGATGTATCCATTTTATAGCTACACATAATGAATAAAACTACAAATGTCAACTTGTTTTCACTATTAAAAACATGCAACACTATTAATAACCATCGTAGAGACAGTTAAAACACAGAGCACTCAACCAAAATAGTGAATTAAAACCAAAACCAAAATTATTTGTGAACTGAAACAAAAATCAAACTAAAAAATTGACAAAGATTCGTCTTGTTCATATTAATTTGTTCGCTACTGTAGTTGTCCTTCAAGAAGTCCAATAATTCAGTTCCCTTAGTACTGTATGCTGTGTCTTCTGCCCAGTTTACTGCCATAGTTGAAGTCTCATAATGATTATTCAAGGAGTTGCCCAGTGTTGTACCACTTTACCCCAGTCCTGAAGATACTTTCAGGCACAAACTTTGTTTGCACACACTTGGATAAAGGATTAAACTAAATTTGTTATAGTCTAACCAAGTGAAAAATAAACTTTTAACATCTTTCTCTAAATCCAGAGTAATTTAATAAAAAGGTGGCACACCGTTTGGCAGCTCCTATAGGAGGAGATGACCTTGCTAATGCTTCTGCCTTGGTATCTCCACTTGGGCCTGACTCCCACTGAAGAGACCTCAATAAAGGTCAAAACTAGTCTGGGTAGTGGCCCTTCCCTTAATGCATAACATTATACATATCCGCAAGGAGATGTGTTTTGCATTATAGCAGATACTGAGATTGGAGTATTGGTAGCGTGCTCCACCTTTGCAAGGAGTTGCCTAGTGTTGTACCACCTTACCCCAGTCCTGAAGATACTTTCAGGCACAAACTTTGTTTGCTCACACTTGGATAAAGGATTAAACTAAATTTATTATAGTCTAACCAAGTGAAAAATAAACTTTTAACTGAGTTAATCAATTCCACAAACCCTCTTTAACTCTTTAAATGGTGACAGGCTGGATGACAACTTGTTAGATCTGGCAGCTTCCATTATGGATACAAGTACAATTAGCTATAAGACACTATAAATTTGTATCGAAAAGCCACATCAATCATACAGAAATATCCAGTGAATCTTAATAGTGCAAACTTCAAAACCATTATTAGTAAAGATACTCTCTTAACACGAATTACTTATTTTCATGCACTATCTCCACTATGATAAAAGATTCTCAATATTGTTTTCATTCAACCCACAACTTTGCTACTATTTCCACAAACCAAAATGTTTCCATAAACTGTAGTTATACTATATCGCTATGTTTTATTATACAGATGGATCATGTCCATATTCTTGGATGAATTTCCTTTGCACACTTATAACTGAAACCTGAATTCAGCAAGCCACAAATAGTACTATTCTCCTACAGTGAATGGCCATTTGTATGCACAGATACAAAGTTATAGAATCACTTGTTATATGTGGTAGTGTAGTTACAAGCATTCTCCAAATTGATGTAGCAGTAAAGAGTTGTTCTGAGTGTGTCTAGCAAGATGTTTCCAATCAGCCAGCCTGGTTATCATATGTGCTCTCTAGCCAAAAGGCTGTGTGTTTGAATCCTGCCATGGGCATGGATGTTTGTGATTGTCAGTGAATATACTAGTGGTGGTAGTGGGCAGTATATGGCATTGGTATAGATGATGCAGTTCACTGTAGTTGGTGGATTGAGTGGGGGAGATGGAGAGTTATAGAGTAGGTGTCCTACCTCGATGAGTCTTTGGATTCCTTGGCGGTGTGACGTAATAATAATTTCTCCTGGATGTAAATATATATATATATATATATAGAGAGAGAGAGAGAGAGAAGACAAAAACAGGTGAGATCCTACTAAACAATAAGTATAGGATGTTATATTCAGTGTTATTTTCAGGTAACAATGATCAAGAAAAGGAAGGAGTAACGATGGTATTCTTGGTCGATTGGTAGAGCCTCTGCTACTAATGGCTCAGTTAAGTAAGTTTTAGCATGGTTAGTAGTTGGAAGGGGACCAATCGTTTGATGCTGTAGGCACACTCTCCCTCGATGAGTCTTTGGACTCCCTGGAGGTGTCAAATAATAATAATACCAAACAAATAAACATTTTGATTGGAAGGCACTTTCAAGTAGAATTATGGGAAAATGGACAGTAAAACATATTTGTGTCTATGATCCTACAGAAGATTCTTCCAAGGAAAATGTGGAGGAATTTTTTGAGTCATTACAACAGACAGCTGACATAAAGAAAATGGAAAAAGGGATCCGTGTTGGAGATCTGACAGCAGAGTAGGAAATGAATCCCACCAAACATACAGGAACATTTTGAAAAAATTTGGAGAAAAGGGCAAAGCTAATAATAATGGTAAGTATTTACTAGATTTCTGTTCAGAAGACAAACTAGACACTACTAACACCACGTTTCAACATAAAGATATGCATAAGTTCACATGAAGAGAAGAGATAGGAAATAAGAAAAGCCTCATTGACAGTGATATCTTTATGCTCGTTCAGGATATCAGAGTGCACAGAGGATTTGAAATTAGAAGTGACCATTAATTAGTACTAAGCAGGATAAAAATGCATATCACATTGAAAAGAACAGTATATAAGAAAGTTTTAAAAAGAATTAAAGTTGAGCAGCTTTTACAAGTAAACTGTAGACTCGACATACAAACATTATTGAAGAAAAAATTAAACAAATTGAAAACAAGAACCAAACCTTGGAGTCTCAGTGGCAAACTCTGAAAAAGACATGGATTGATTCAGCTAGGGAGGCATGTGGTGATGTCTGCAAGGATAGGAAAATAAGAACATCATGGTGGACACAAATTAAAGCAGTCCTGGAAAAGAAGAAGGCATTTCAAAAGTTCCTAGAAAATAAAGCTGCAGATGCTCCAAAAGAATACAGAGAACAAAGTGAGAGAGCTAATCTGTGTGTAAAAGTAGCTAAACAATAATGTTCCAGAGACTATTGAAAAAGCTTAGAAATAGAGGCAGTGCTGGCTCAAGGGTATGTGATGCCCCTAGGCCAGTTTTATCAATGCATTGTAAGACAAGACAGGCATCATAAAATTATTTTGTTAAAAGCTCTTTATAGTTATTACCAAAAAAGTGTGTATAGAGCATTAGGGGGGGGAGGAGATACTGCTCATACCACCAATGCTTCGCCTCTCTGGCCCTCTTTAATACTCTTACTTTTTTTTTTTACGATGCTGGTGCCCCAAACCCATTGCACCCCTAATCCAGTGCCTAAGCCTAGAGCCAGCCCCTAATAGAGGAAAGAGTACTGTAAAATGAAACAAAGATGATAAAGATGACATGAAAACTGAAGATAAGGATATCCTAGACATCTGGAGTAATTACTTTGGAAGACTGTTAAACAAATGAAACAGCGACAGAACCATACTAGAAAATTTTCAAGAATGCAAAATGGAGTATCAATATCAATACTTGGCAGAAAAAGCTATCAAAAACTTGAAATGTAGAAAGGCTGCTATGGTAGATAATATTCAAATCTTTTGCAATGGATACACTGCATAATTCGGAGGGCTTGGTCAAAAGGTCGAATTCCCAGTGATTGGAGTAGCGCTCTCATAGTACTCATCATAAAAAAGGGAATAAAACAATGTGAGAATTACAGAGAATTTCTCTATTAAATGTTCCAAGCAAGATTTATGCAAGCATACTTGAAAAGAAGTTGAGAAAGATTGTGGAAGAGAAACTTGAAGAACAAGCTGGGTTCAGACCAAATGGAGGTTGTCAAGAGATCAGATTTTAAGACAAATAGTTGAGAAATCAAGGGAATATGAGAAGGATTTGTATTTAAATTTTGTAGATCTTGAAAAGGCACATGACAAGGTGCCCAGAGAAAAGCTTTTCAAAACACTGCAATTATATGGGATGAATGGAACATTATGCATAGCAATATGTAGTCTATATTTAAGTTGTCAGTCAGCAGTTGGAATTGAAGGAAATACAGAAACATGGTCCGATGTAAAATCACAGGTAAGACAAGGATGCACATTGTCTCCACTCTTATTCATCATCTATATGGATCACATTATGAAAGAAAGTGGCATCGAGCCTCATATTAGAATTGGAATCTGTTGAACTTAGCTTTGCTATATGCAGATGATGTTGTACTCCTAGACACATCTAGTGCAAGTCTTCAGGATTCACCAACTAAATTGAATAACAGCTGTAACAAATTTGGCATGAAAATCAGCCATAAAAAGACCAAAACATGAAAATAGGCAGGAGCATAGAAAACTTCAGCTGCATTCTGAATGGAGATCCTATAGAGCAAGTAAAATATTTCAGCTATTTAAGCACAGTTTTCAGTGACAACGGCAGGTTCAATCTGGAAATAGACAACAGAATAAGCAAAGCTGGTATGGTGGGTACCATCTTATTCCATGTAAATTTATATAAATAAATTTATATGGAATAACAGAGAAATTAGCCAAAACAATATTTTACAAACTAGCAGTATACAAGACAGTGCTTAAACCAGTTTTAAGTTATGGATCTGAGAGTTGGGTTAGAAATAAAGCACTTGATCAAAGACTAGAGACCAGAGATATGAGAGTTCTGAGAAAAATTAGGGGAGTTAACCGATCACATCAATGGCAGAATCACATTAAAAATGATTCTGCCATTGATGTGATTGGATTTTGATTGGATGATGTGATCACATCATCTATAACGGAACTTGATATTATTAGCATTCAAGAATGTGAGAATGTGTAAGCAGAGCTAACCTAAGGTGGTATGGCCAGTTAAATATAATGGGTGAAGAAAGATTAGCAAAACAGGTGTTTGATGCCAGGATGATAGGAAAGAGACCAAAAGGAAGACCAAGGTCCAGGTGGATTGATTCTGTGGGAAATGCATTACAAGCATGAAATGTTAGATATGACAGTATTGGACTGCTCATAAGTAATAGATTGATCGATTAAAGAATAGATTGATTTCGAATAAAATTGTTGATAGGAGGTTAATATTAATGTAAACTTAATCATATAGTAACTTCATAGTAACCTGAACATCCCTTGAGGGTACATATCAAGAAACTGAAGATATTATATAATCCTGGCAATCATTCTAAACTCTCTGGATACAAGGTTATATTTATCTTATTACACATTTTTTGGTAGTGCATTATTAAAAAGAATAAATACTGTTTTATGTTTCTGGTAATATTTATTTTTTGTCTTTTCATCTTTGAGTTTTATATCATTGGTTTTATTTTATATCATTTAATATCATTATATCATTTTATATTTTATATCTTTGACTTTGCTTTGGAGGGAAGGATTCCTAACAGTTTTAATGTTCAGCACCATGGTGCCTCACATGATGCCTATTTTCTCTATGCATTCAAGGATTATACACTCGGTAATTGGTTTAAAATGAATGACATGGGGATCATGTCAATATTAACTGATTCTCTATGGAGATGCAGTGTCTCAGAGAAGAAAGGAGCAGTAGATTCTCTCCTCAAACCAATAGTATTTACCTCACATTTAGTAAAGGAATTCAGTTCTTGTTGAGAGTGAAAAATTATCAAGGTAAGAAATTTGAAAAGGCACGTTTGATAATTTGTATTTTTTTTATATATATTTTATTTAGGTTTCTTCTCTTAAAGGACTAGATGTCATTATTTCTGAGGAAAGATGCAATTTTTCTGCTGGAGAAAAACAGTTATTGTGCATGGCAAGAGCTTTGTTAAGGTGCAGTAAGGTAATATTATAGAAAGTTACAGTATCTTGCAACAAATGCTATGAAGTTAAAAGACTAATTATGCAAGTCTGTTCTAATTATTGCAATATCTGACATACTGTTTTTAATTATTCATGAACACATTCCACTCAGCATCACTTGCCATTCAAAAAATCTACTTCTTACTTCACCACACCTATATAAAATTTTGAAGAATTATCTGTCTCTGCAATTTCTATAACTATCTTTTGAGCACCTGAAAATGTTGAATTATATTTATGCTAACCACTCGGCCAACCAGGCTGGCCTGGTTGCCCACGTGGTTAGTGTATCCGCTCTCCAGCCAAAAGGCTGCGGGTTCGAATTCCAATGTGGGCATGGATGTTCGTGATTGTCTGTGAAAATACTAGTGGTGGTAGTCTAATGTTATTGGCATAGCTGACATTTTGTTCCTTGAGTTGAAACTCTCTCCGTCACACTGTACTCAAAGTAACTATTCCTCAGCACCTCCATAAATGTTTATTCATTGCTTTCTAGCTGTCCATATGTATAAAGTTAAAATCATCTATAAAGATTACTCACTGAACTAACATGACTTTAATTATTATTATCACACCACCAAGGAGTCAAACACTCATCACAGGAGATCCACATTCACACAAGAAGATCATCAAACTTTGCCTTATGCCCATTTAGTTTCTGCATTCACAGCACTCCCAAGCAATGCATTCTGCACACCATGTAAAGAACTTGCTCTTCACTCCCTTCATCATACACTCATCATATTGCTTCCAAGGATGGCCTCTTATTATATCCCTGTCACCCTCTATGAAAAATCTTTTCCACGTTAATATGATAATAAATCCCCTCACCACCTCATGTCTCCATCATAAGCTCTCTCCATCTTCTGTTCACAAGGTTCTGCAAATTGTGCTCCCTCAATCTGTCTTCATATCCAAAATGCCAAAGGTATGTAACAGACTTCCAGTGTCACTGACTTAGTGAATCTTCTCTGAAGCTTCTCTAAGATATCATCTCATTGAAAATGACAAGACCAGATATGTGCATAGTAGTCCATTTTCAGCCTGATCAAAGCCTTACTCAAGGGAACCATTTACTTCTCCATGTTAAAGTTCCGCTTATCATTGCCAAAATTGGTTGTTATAGAAAGTCTTTCTAATTAGTTTGAAATTAAATTAAACTTGGTAAGAAATTATATTGTTTAATTTACTTAAATATAAAGAGCTAATAAGCTTCATTTTGGCAATATAAACATTATTTAAATTAAGGGGATATTAAATCCCACATTGTTTTAAAACCGAATAAGAAACTCAAAGATTGTAATCAGAGAGTTTTTGCCGAATATAGTAAACTATAAAGTATCGGCGACCACTAGCGTGAGCTAATGCAAGTATATTGTTTAATCTTTTATTCAAGTGCAAGAAAATATATAATTTCTTGGCAAGTTTAATTTAATTTCTAATCAAGTGGAAGAACTTTCTATACCTTCTCTGATCCAGCATATTTTAATAATAAGGTCATACACCTTTTAATTACTTGTATATGAGAAATATATATCTGCATCAATTTAGGCTTGTGGTCTGGCTCCTACTGATATGAATTCAATAAGGATCAAAATGCGGAAACAAGAGAGACTATTACAGAGTTTTGCATTTCAAGATAGCACAGTAATTCCGGTAATGGTCAGAAGCCAGGTAAAAACAATAAAAATTGGGAGATTTCTAATGTAATGTAATATATAATATATATATAGAGAGAGAGAGAACAGTAACCAGATTCTTATCTAGACAATCTCAAAATAGGGTAAAATCAGCAACATATGAAAAGGTATATTAGGTGAAGATCCAAGCTGGTTTTCTGGTGAGGTCGCATTCACAATGGATATGAAGATGCCCATACCAAATTTTACAAATCGAGTTATGCTGAACTGTCGAAGAATACAGAGGCAATGCCTGTGTTGTAGTTCATACGATCACTTGGGAGGCAACTGCCCCAAAGCTAAATGTTTCAACTGTGTGGAGATCAGCCATATTGCTAATCAGTGTCTCAAACCCTGTAAGAAATGCAAATGATCTGAACATCATGTTATCACCTGTCCTTTCAGAATTTTCACTGAAAGTGTGGAAGCACCAGTAGAGCCAGTTAGAACAGCATATATATCAGAGAGACATAAAGAAGAGTTCTCAAATCTTCCAATTCAGCCTAGTAAAGACAGCACTTTCAAACAAACTATACTTGGTAAAATCACAAAAAAATGCGTGACCAAATCAGCCAGAAAAGATCCCCAAAATTCCAGAACTGCAGGAGCCACTTTCGTAGTCAAATATGGATGGAACATTAGTTGAAATAACCAAAAATCAACCTAGTGTAACAACTGAACAGATACAAGATGAAATGCAAACAAATGAAACTATTATACAAGGAGGAACCAGAGAAGAAACAGAAAAGCAAGTAAGGCAAACAAAAGTACTTAATATGCAGACAATATCATCAAAAAGAAAAGATGAATTAAAAAAAAAAAAAAGGAACTAAATCTAAAAGAAGAAGAAGAAATAATAAAAAACATAAAGATGATAAGGTTGTGGATCATCAAATAGAGATCATCAAATAGATCATCCTCAGGCTCAGGGGAGTTTATGGACTATGAGGAACCATCTCATGCTAATAAAGGGAAAGCAAGAGATACAATTAGAGAAAAAATAATGAAGTTTACTGATTCAAAGATTTCTCAGTACGATTATCATTTATATGAAAACAAAATGACTAACTTCCATATCAAGAATGATAGGCATGAAATCGAAATAATGGAGAGTAATCCAAAAAAACTATTTACACGAAGCAGGCTATACATTTGCTCCTTCACAGATTGAAGACCTCATCAGATTCATCCAAAATCTAGAAGTTATAGACTTACCAATGACACTTCACTAATCATATCATCTCCTTTCTGCATTGTCTCATTAAATATATGAGGATTTCATAAGCAAGTTAAATAAGAAACTATATGGAAATTTATGCTATGCCATAATATGAAGTTTTTGTTCTCCAAGAAACATACTTCTGCAGATATAAAAACTTTAACAGATAGATATCCACTTATTTCTTATTAGAGATTTGGAAGATTTAACAGGGCAGGAGTAGGAGTTCTTATTCTTGTCCCCACCTGGGTCATTGTGTAATATCCAAAGGGAGGCAGAAGGGAAAATCTTGACAATAGAGTGAAAATACTATGGATGTGTAATAAGGTTTATAAATGGTTATGCTCCATCCAATGGAACAGTCAGACAAAAATTCTTCCAGAAATTTCAGCTGGAGACTGGTGTTTTATTGAAAAATATTTTCAATAAAATTTGACAAAATAGGAGACACCCCACAAGTGGAAAAGTTGGATGTATACAGTTAAAAATATGTCTTGACAATGCTCAACTAGTACACACATATGGAAGGTTCGCAATCCTAATCTCCAAGCTTACAAGTACATGAATCAAGGTATTGGTCCTTGATAGAATTTATATTTCTTCTTCTCTTATAAACAGGATAATTCAGATAAAACATCTTGAAATCAATATCTCAGATCATAATACAGTTCTACTTAAATTATGCTGCATGGAACAATTAAAGATCAATTCTGGACCATGGAGACTTCCACCAAATTTTCTGTTCATCTTTTTAAACCAAATTCCAGACCCTCTGTTCAAACTGGAATAAAAAGTTACCTAAAACTGGAATATAGAGTTAAAATTCAAACCAGCAGTAAAACAGAATATGATTGAATGGGGAAAGGAACAGGCTTTCCTCAAAAGAAAAAAGTTGAAAGACCTATATAAAGAGAAAAGCCGGTTCATAGCAAACCACTGCAATGGTATAGAATGCAGTAGCATTATTAGAAACATTAACATAGAGATAGAAATGGAAGAGCCTCCAAAGCTCAGTCAGTATAGATGAAGCCCTTTGGTCGGAAAGACCTAGGTTTGATTCCCATCCACAACAAAAGGAACCTTTATGTGGTCTCTTCTGACTAAAGGTAAGTTAACCAGTTTCATATGGAGATAGAGGGTTTTTTTTTCACTCAGAACAGGCAAGCCAGCCCTGTGAACACACACACACGGATCTACAGCCATGAATACTTACAACAATATGTGGAAGAGACAGGGTACTCACCACATGTCATTATCCCCGTAGTTAACCATGAGTCACAAATTTAGTTTAATCCTTTATCCAAGTGTCAGAAAACTCGTTTTGCAACTCGTAGCAAAGGTGGATCAAGCTAACATCACTCCTATCTCAGTATCTCCCATAATGCAAAACACATCTGCTTGCGGATCCTTGGCTCCCACTGAAGAGACCTAAATAAAGGTCGAAACTAGTCTGGGCAGTGGCCCTTCCCTTAATGCATAATATTATACATATCCGCAAGGAGATGTGTTTTGAATTATGGGAGATTCTGAGATAGGAGTGATGTTAGCTTGGTCCACCTTTGCTGAGTTGCCTGTTGTACTACCTTACCCCAGTCATGAAGATATTTTCAGGTGCAAACTTTGTTTGCTCACACTTGGATAAAGGATTAAACTAAATTTATTATAGTCTAACCAAGTGAAAAACAAACTTTCAACCATGAGTCACATCATCGTAGTCAACCTCCTAGATACAAGTAGAAGAAAGAAATTTTAAAATAAGAATACAGCAGCACTTAGCAGATAGCTCTTCAGCTACATTCATCAATAGACAATATACTAAATTCTGCAAAAAAAAGTACAATCACTCAAATCTGCATTGATGGTGAAGATATGACCACCACTCAAGACATCCTTGACTCCTTTCAAAAACACTATAAAAATCTGTTTGAAGACAATAGTCATATGGGAAACTATAACTCTTGGAACATTAATGGCTTTTCTGTTCATATCCAAGATGGGCTTTACAGACCCATTATAACATCTGAAGTTACCGTAGCCAATAAAGAATGCCAGACCTGAAAGAAAATCTCCAGGACCTGATGATCTAAGGATAGAACATTACTGCAAAGACCAAGATTTTATTCTTCCTATTCTAGGCATACTGTTTAATTCTTTTCTCTCATCAGGATATATATCATCCTCATTCCAAAACATAATAGATATCATATCTTAATCAGCAGCTGGAGATCTATTTCTCTATCTCAGTGATTTTCAAACTTTTATATAACACGGCACACCTAGACTAATTATTAAAATTCTGTGGCACACTAAAAATATGTTATTTTAATTTTTTTGATGATCTGGCAAAAAAATATGCATAGTTTTGATTGATTTACACACACAAGAAGATGGAAGACCAGACACTAATAAATAAATGTGCAAATTACGACATTATTTCTTTCAATTAATTAGTTTTCATAAATCTCGCGGTACGCCAGTTGAAAATCACTGCTCTATCTAATACCAACTACAAGATATTTTTCTGCATTATCAATAACAAGCTCAAAATAGGAATGAAATACCTAATTAAATCACACAGCCATATAGACTTCCAGGTCGAGAAGCAGAATTCAATATGTTTCTACTATAAAAAAAAGTAGTCAATGGCAGTGCTTTCTGTATACCTTACTCGAGCATTTGATAATGTCTGGCATCTGTTTCTGTTCCACATCTTCCAGCAAATTTGTTCTCGGTAAAAAGCTGCTATCTGTTATTAAAGGAACCTATGCCAATTCAACTACCTGCCTCCTAGTTAATGGGTTCCTGTCAGACCTGGTAAAAATTCAACAAGTCAAATAAGCTTGCCCTCGTAGTCCATTGCTCTTTGTGTTCTTGAACTTTTCTTATAGAAAGTTGACAATACACGTCCTGTGCGAGGAATAACAGTTCCTTCAACTATGAAGGAAAATAATGTATATTACCATGTGCTGATGATGTCGTGGGCACTTTGAAAGATAATGATTCCATATATGTCATTTTATTTTGGAAAATTCAGCAAGATCATAGATTACCTACTAATGCAGACAAGACAAAATTAAGTTTTTGAAAAGTGGGATCTCTGAGGCATTACTTTGGACTAATCTCTAAGAGAGAGAGCGACTCACTATACTTGTAATTCCCTTCTCCACTTACCCAATATTATCAGTTCAAGTACTTATATACAAAATATGGAAACTTTAGAAGACTGGAAAATTATGCCACTTTTCTTTTCTCCTAAAGCCATAGTACTTAAAACCATAATCTTCCCTGTTCAGTTACATAATGACTATTACAGAAGCTGAAGAAAAGCAATTATATAGAAAGCCTATGTTCCTTCAACTATGAAGGAAAATAATGTATATTACCATGTGCTGATGATGTCGTGGGCACTTTGAAAGATAATACCAAGAAGTTAAAAAGGAATTTCTGCAACTATCAAAGAAGCATGGAGGATTTGGGCTTCGAGTCTTAAAATTCTGCTATTTTAGCAATACAACTTCAAAAATCCATAAAATATTGCAGACTAATCATACATGTGCAGAACCTGTACTACCTGGGTTTTCATCTTACCCTGTTCGGAGTCGATGATCATAAGGGTTCAAAAGCTGAGATTGTTCCTGAATACTACAACATTCTGTGCTTAACTCTAAGATTGCTAACAACATTCTAGCATTGACCTTCTTTCCATTGAAAAAAAAAAAGTAATATTTGGTATTAAGAAATCTTTAATCTCTTTTGCAATGATCTTCCACAGTTGGGTATTGACAGCACTACTTTGTTTCATAACTTACTGATTCCAGGGATACCCTAATATGAGAGATCTTGCTTGGAGAATTGTGTATGATCACCTTCCAGTCAATACTCAAATGGAGGTACTTTAACATCGGAGATCAAATCTGTGACATCTGTTACCAATTGGAAACAGCTGAACATGCATTCTACAGCTGCCGTCTAGCCCTGCATATTTGGAACAGATTATGTAATGTGTTGGGCATTCCATTACTTACAACAGAACATTTTTTTGTGAGAAGGATCACCACCCATGTGGGTGCTGATCCTTCCCACAATGCACAGCAATGTACACTTCTGAAAGGAAGTGTGCTTTGGGAAGAGAATTTTTATTTTTATAATCAATCAATGAAAATGCCATTTATGATTAGGAAGAAACATGGATTTGAAAATAAGCAATATGGCATACAAATGCTTTACAGTATTGTATTATGGAAATTTTATTTTTAAGTCAGACAATTTTTGTAGTTGGAAAGAAGCATTCTAGGAGAAATCAAATTTTTGGCTAGGTGGTGTAGACTACCCACATTATGCAATATTCACCAAGGGGCAATAAAATTCTGTCTGTTTTTAGTACAAGAGGTTTTTTTTTTTTTTTTAATGTTTCCATGCTCTTAATTCCATGTGATCTTATGGTTCATTGCAGGGATGAATGGAGAGAAGATCAGCTCAAGGCAGTTAACTCGTAACACAAGCTAACCACCTTGGCATCGGTCATCTTTGCACTTTAGTTTTAATTGGTCTTTTGGTTATTCATTTGCATGAAACTGATAAAAAAGGAAAACTGACGGTCTTTGGGTACATGATGATATAAAAGAGCTGAGGCCTCTCTCTTCATATATTGTCTTTTCTTTCTCCTAATACTATCATACTCTCTTGCACCCCTGTACTAACGTACTATGGGCCGATGACGAAAACATCTTTATTGATGTTTTAAGGATACTTGTGACATAAAGACTGAATAATATAAGCACGTAAACACAAGAAAGATATTGAATTAACCAAATATTTCGGTCTGGAAATAGCAGACCACCTTCAGTGGCACTACAAGAACAGTTTAAAAAAAAAATAAATAAAAAGTACAAGGAATACTAACAATATATCACTTAAAAATAGAAGAAGCCGTGTGATGTTATATCACTAAGTATTAAAGGGAATATTTTTAAGCAGCGACATGATTGAAATAAAGATATTAATTAATAATATTAAATAACGTAAAATTAATATGAATTAATGAGTTATCCTGATTAGACTTTCCCAGATTTTTGATAGAGATATATACAGTCATTCCGATTCAGGTTAGGACGATGGAGTAAGGCCTCTATGCTTTCTTTGAATAAATGTTCAAATTTATAACGGGATCTATGTAAGAGGCGAGTTTTTGACCAAAGGTTGTTGTGGTTAGTTTCAATACGTTGAGTTCCAATTCCATACATCTCCGGGATTTCAGAACCAATCACAAGAATTCTAAAGAAATATGAGTTAACAGCTACGTGTTCACCTATTAAAAAATTATCTTCTCATTTTCCTTCTCCTAAAGACGTTTGTCTTTAGGAGAAGGAAAGTTTATCAAATTCCCTGCAACTGTGATCTCTCCTATTTTGGACAAACTGGACGTTCTCTTGAAAAAAGAATCCAAGAACATCAATCCTCCATTCATCATAACAAACCTGAAAAATCTGGATTGGCTCAGCACGGGATTGAAACTAACTACAACATCCTTTGGTCGAAAACTCGCCTCTTACATAGATCCCGTTATAAATTTGAACGTTTATTCAAAGAAAGCGTAGAAGCCTTACTCCATCGTCCTAACCTGAATCATAATGACTGTATATCTATATCAAAAATCTGGGAAAGTCTAATCAGGATAACTCATTAATTCATATTAATTTTATGTTATTTAATATTATTAATTAATATCTTAATTTCAATCATGTCTCTGCTTAAAAATATTCCCTTTAATACTTAGTGATATAACATCACACGGCTTGTTCTATTTTTAAATGATCTATTGTTAGTATTCCACCTTGTATTTTTTTTTTTAAACTGTTCTTGTAGTACCACTGAAGATGGTCTACTATTTCCAGACCGAAATATTTGGTTAATTAAATATCTTTCTTATGTTTATGTGCTTATATTATTCAACATCTTTATTTTTTCACCTCAATAAACAAAACCCATGTGGGTGGTGATCCTTCCCACAATGCAAAGCAATGTACACTTCTGAAAGGAAGTGTGCTTTGCATTATGGGATATTAAAGCAATGGAGTGAAGAATTTAGCCTCTATATATAAGTATCGTAGTTGTGAAGATACTTCACACAAAAACTTTATTTGCTTTCACTTGGATATAGAATTAAACATGCATGTAATTTCTTGGGTAGTTTAATTTAATTCATTAGGATGTTCTCACAAATTTTTGTAGTATGACCCCTAAACTACAAGTCTCTGTTCATCAACCACACTGAAATCTCTCATTTCCTCTGTCTCCTTCAAAATTACTCCATTGTCATTGTATGGCGACGCCATTATTAAAATTGTGATGGATGAGAGGATGCACAAGGTATGTTTTTCAGGCGGTAAAATGAGTAGAGTAATTGTGGCATTGGATATGAGGAGGGAGCAAGGAGTTGATGATTTTGATAGGTATGAAAATACCTATCAAAATCATCAAGGAGTTGATGATTTTGATATAGGACAAAGAGCATATCATGATGGATATCAGGAGGCTGCTTAGACAGATAAAAGAGAATAGTGTGACAGGGAGGGTAGTAAGCATGTTGCTTAGGTATGACTGTGGTGAGATGAGGCAGAGAGCAAGAATTATTAATGATATGTTAGCTGAAATGTGTGAGGAGAAAGGAGTACAGTTTGTTAATGTGTGGAATGAGTTTGAAGGATGAAGTGAACTATATAAGAGAGATGGACTGCATTTGAGTGGTTATGGTGTGAGTCGCTTGGAGAGACTGCTGCTGGAAGGTAGAGAAGTAATAATGAGTACAGAGAATGAATCAGATTAAGTGTGAAGTGATGTGGAAGAGCAGAAGAGTAAGACAGAGGAGATTGAAGAGGTGGTTATGAATGAGGAAGTGAGAGGCATGAGTATGGAAAATGAGAGAATGGGTGTGCAAGAGAAACAGGGAAACGGTGTGGCTCAGGGTGGACAGGGGTACACAGTATGAGGAAGGTAGATGCTCCAAGAGGATGTGAAAGCATGTGCAGACAGGAAAGGAATGGGATGACCTGGGATCAAGAGGAAACAGTTGCAATTGAAGAAGGTTCTAAAATGAATATGCAGAAAGGGAAATGGCTCCGGTTGAGCATGGAGAGATCACACCAAGTAAGTGGTATCAGTGGAAAACTAGCTGTAGATCCAGGAATGAGCTGTTGTGTTTGTATACGAATGCTAGAAATGTAAGAAACAAGGCAGATGAAATGGCTGCACTAATTGAGTCTGTTCAACCAAAAAACTGTTGAAATAAGTGAGACATGGTTACATGAGGACGATATCCTGGCAGGAATAGAGATGGAAGGGTATGATATGTTTCGTAAGAATAGAAGGGGTAAAAAGGGAGGGGGAGTGCTATCGATGATACAGAAAGAGTTATGTCCATACAAAGTAGAGATGCAAGAGGGAAATAGTGTCAGTGGTTTTGAGGCAGTATGGTGTGGGATAGAGGTGAATGAAATGAAACACTTGGTTGGATGTTGTTATAGACCAGGTAATGTGGATGGTAGTCATGATGAAATGTATAATCAAATTAGCCAAGCAAATAAGAAAAGAGTGATCATTATAGGTGATTTTAATTATGGCAATATAAACTGGAATGATGAGATAGCAACTGGAAGTAAAGAAAATGAGTTTCTTGAGTTTTTGAGGGATAATAACTATCTCAGACAGTATGTAACAGAAGGCAAACGAGGATTGAAGGTCTTGGATTTGGTCATCTCATCAGAGGATGTAATTATAAATGAGGTGTCAAATCACCCACCAATTGGTGAGAGTGACCATGAGATGATTCCTGGGAGGCTGCCAGCACTCTGAGGACCTCTCTGAGAAAAAGGTATACGTGGAACTACAAGGGGGGGGGGATTATGAAGCACTCAGGAGGCAGCTGGAAAAGAGATCATTGCAGCTTGGGGGATTTTCAAGAACTATCTAGTAGATGCAATGTCTAAATGCATTCCAAAGGTGAGAAAGTTAAATAAGGTAGGTGTGAAATGGATAAATAAAGAGAGTAAGCATGTGATACAGAGAAAAAGGGCATTATGGAGCCAGCATAAGAAAATTGAAATAACCAATTCCATGAGTTGATGGAAGTTTTTTCACTTCGCTATGCTACCAATTATATATTTGGTTTAATCCTTTATCCAAGCGTAAGCAAACAAAGTTTGCGCCTGAAGTATTTTCAGGACTGGGGCAACTCGTAGCAAAGGTGGTATAACTTCTCATCACTTGCCTTAGTATCTCATAATGCAAAACACATCCCCTTGCAGACATGTATAATGCTATACATTAAGGGAAGGGTCACCCAGATGGATTTCGACCTTTATTGAGGTCTCATCAGTGGGAGCCAGACCCAGAGTTGGTGATACTAAGTGGAAATAATGGAGAAGTCATATTTCCATATACCAGTTGCCAAAAGATGTCACACCTTATTATTAAAATTCTCTGGATTAGAGATAAGTTGATGGAAGTTTTTTCACTTGGCTATGCTACCAATTATATATTTGATTTAATTCTTTATCCAAGTATAAGCAAACAAAGTTTGCACCCAGTTGCCCCCAGTCCTGAAAATACTTCAGGTGCAAACTTTGTTTGTTTCATTTAGTCCTTTATCTAAGTGTAAGCAAACAAAGTCTGCACCTTAAGTATTTTCGGGACTGGGGGCAACTGGGTGCAAACTTTGTTTGCTTACACTTGGATAAAGAATTAAACCAAATATATAATTGACAATTCCATAAGGATTACAAAGACCAGGCAAGGCTGGTGACTCGGTTGGTAAGGGTAGCAAAAGTGAGGTATGAACAGGTTAACTTATGAAGCCAAAAAGAATCCTAAGGAGTTCTTTCGATATGCAGCTAGCAAAAGAAAAAATGATTATGGAAGGACGACAGTGATTGGAGAAATATAAAGACAGCTGTTGCAGAAGATGTGGTGGAGATACTTAATGAGAAGTTCATAAAGGTCTTTCAATCTTGTGAATGTGAATTCATGGAGAGATTGAGAGCAGTTGATGATGGGGAAGAGAGACTGACTGTAAGTGAACAACAGGTGTATGGGGAGTTCAGCAAACTATATGTTAAGAAGGCTGTGGGACTTGATAATATATCACCGCGTATTCTGAAGGAGTGTGCTAGGGAGGTGATGCCTGCCTTGACATATTTTTTTAATACGAGTCTTGCACTGCGTCAAGTTCCTAAGGAGTGGAAGGAGGGCAAGATTTTGCCACTTAATAAAGGAGGCGACAGAACTCAAGGATCAAACTATAAGCCTATCTGTGTGTCGGGTGGTGTGGTGTGGTTAAGTTGTTGGAGAAGCATGTGAGAACTAGGATCCAGAACTGGGTTGACGACAATGGTATTATCTTTGATGGACAGCATGAATTTGCTAAAGCAAGGTCATATTTTAGTAATCTGCTTACTTATTACAATAAGGTGATTGCTTCCTTGGACTGGGGAGAAGGATACACAGTAATATACTTAGATTCTGCAAAGGCTTTTGATAGATTACTGCATGATAAGTTGATGGTCAAACTAGAGCGTATGGGATTGTATATTACATTAGTGCATTGGATTGGAGACTGAGTATCTGATAGGTATCAAGAAGTTGTGTATGGGGGAAGCGATATCCAGGAAAAGGAAAGTCACTAGTGGTGTGCCTCAGGAGGTATGTTTTAGGGCCATTAATGTTTAACATGTATATTAATGATACTGGTGAAGATTTGGATGGAGATATTCAGTTGTTTGCAGATGATGCAAAGTTGGGGCGAACCATGAAGAGTAGAGAAGATGTTGTGGCCTTACAAGAAGACTTGAATAAACTGAGTGATTAGGCACGGGAATGGAGATGCGAGTTCAATGTTGCAAAATGAAAAGTTTTAAAATTTGGGAAACAAAGATGGGATGCAGAATTCAGGCTTGGTGAGAATATATTGTCAGAGGCAGAGGAAATAAGATATCTGGGGGTGATAGTGAATAAGGATCTGAAATTTAGGGGCACATTGTCAAAATTGTGAAGACAACACAAAGGCTTCTGGGAATGATGTGAAGGACACCGACTTGTAGAAGTAGGGAGATTCTTGTTCTATTGTATAAGGCTTTGATTAGGCCACACATGGACTATTGTGCCCAGATTTGGTTACCTGGTTTTCAGAAGGACAAAGAGATGTTGGAAAGGGTTCAGAGGCGACTGACAAAGGTAGTTTCTAACCTCTGGAATGTCAAATATGAGGAAAGATTGAGAAGATGTAATTTGTATAGTCTGGTGGACAGGAGGAAGAGAGAAGCTATTATAGAGACCTACAAGTTAATAAAGGGTTATTATAGGATCCGTGTTGGAGTGGTTCTACAGAAAACAGTGGGAGATCAGGGGAGAACCAGTGTTCATCCTTGGAAATTGTATAAAGAGAGTGTGAATAGGGTAGTTAGAAGCATGTTTTTTTTTTCATGCAGAGTTGTGAATGATTGGAATGCCTTGGCTGAGAGTGCAGAGGATTTGAGGTCTGCAGAGAATTTGAGTGTGTTTAAAGCACGGTATGATGAGCTGTGTGTATGATAAAAGGACCTCCCAGATAAGTCTTTGACTCCATGGGGTGTTGGGTAATAATAATAATAATTAATTGTGTATTCTGCATCCCATTCTTGAATACCAAATCTTGAAACTTGCAATTCTAGCACTTCTGACTTGCCCACTCACATCTATTCAGATTTTCCTGTAATACCACAATATCTGCTCTACTCTACTCCTCATAGCTTTCAGCTCTGCATCATCTGTAACCCGTTATGTCAGTCCACATATCATTAACATGCAAGTTAAATAATAATGGCTCCAAACAGATCTTTGTGGTACACCATTAGCGATATTAGTCTTTTGGGAAACCACTCTCCAATACACAACACACTGATACCCATCCAACATGAATCTCCTATCCAACCCTCAACCATTCCAATTTAGTTATTAGCTTGTTTGTGGCAATTTATCAAATCCTTCAAAAAATCAAAGTATGTCTGTAATTGCAGGCGTAAACTTCTGTGGCTAATTGGTTCAAAAGACATATTTCGGTGATTACACCACATTTTTTTATTATTCAGTTATATAAAACACTGAAATAATAGTTCCCGACCTCATCATCCTCTTAAAAAACCAGGAGTCTACAAAATCCATTGCTCTTGCGGGATTTGCTATGTAGGACAGACAGGAAGATCTAGAGAAATACGCATGGCTGAACACCAAAAAGACGTACAATACAAAAGAGAACAAAAAACAGGTCTTGCTTTCCATACCACTTCCACTGGACACGATGTACTCTGGCAAAAAACGACGATGTCATACATAGAAAACAACAGTTATATAAGAAAATTTAAAGAAGCTGCTAATATGCTAAAAAACCCAACCCAATACAATAAAAATCAAGGTTTAATTCTCCATCAACTGTGGTCAGCTCTAATAAAAAATCTACCTCAATCTGAGCTCGGACTGTATGAACGAGAACAAGCACACGTGACATCGTCCAGTATTGTTCAACGTGAATAACGTTATATATCTGCATTCTGTTATTTGAGTTTTATGAATAGCCAGACGGTTATGATTTGTATTTATTAATTCTCTTGTTTTAAACTTCAAGTTATACTATTTACCCCTGAAGATGTAAATCCTACGATTTACGAAACTTGTTGGAAACTATTATTTCAGTGTTTTATATAACTGAATAATAAAAAAATGTGGTGTAATCACCGAAATGTGTCTTTTGAAAGTATGTCTGTTTATGCATATTCCTTATCTATGCATTTTTCACATTGTTGTAGAGCATATGATTGCTAACACATGACCTCCTTTTAAAAAATCAATGCTGACCATCACAGAAATACTCCTATTATCAATTACAGTTCTGAATCCTAGACATCACCAACACCTTAACAGCTACCCTAGACACAAAAACTGGTCTATCATTTGTAGCCACTCATCTGTATAATTTGTATGAAGTGGTAATTTTACTCTCTTAAAGTTCATTACTTTGGAACTTGCCCAATTGCAAATCTTGTTAAACAGATAGTTAACTTCCTGGAGCATTCCCTTAAGACACATGGTGATTTGTTGTCAAGTCCTACTGCCTTATTAACATCAAGCTTACTTCCTTCCTGATATACATCCTGCTCACTTATCAGTTTCTCTCCCACCGTAATTGCTGTTGAATACTTCAGCTATATCCTCTTTATCATCAGTTACCAATTTACCATTTTTATCCACTAACATCATCCTCCATAATAATTTTTTCTTCTACTTTCCGCATATCAAAAGAACTCCTAGATTTTTCTTGGCCTGATTGATGAATTTCTCCCCATAATGCCCGTTTGCTGTCCTTCCTAATCTGATCTTTGTATCCTGCTCTTTGTACTCCTTCTGCATCTGATTATTATTCTTCATGTTGTGCTGCCCCAATAAAGCCTTCTTTTCCAAATTGTGTGCTTAAGATATTCATGCTGAACAAGATAATCTCGTATTGTACTTGACCTTGGGGCAGGATACAAGAAACTGTTTTGTACTTCCTGTTTGTGTATCGGATGAGCATACCACAGGTTACAACATGTGCTTCAGCATATTTTTTGGTGATTAGTTTAGTAGTTATATACTTGGCAGTAAGGAATGATGGTGGACGCAACTGCAATCATAAATGACGTCTCACTGAGTCCTCTGCCATTTAAGAACGCTATTATATGTAATATAATAAAGGACTTTGTGGCATGCAGTGATTACGGCATGTATGCTTCCTGGGAGTTGGATATGTGGTGGGTGAGAGAAGGGGGAGTGTGCATATGCGCAAAAATGCAGACAGTGGGAGGAAATTAATGAACTGGATATATATTGATAACCGACCTAGTTCCTTCAGGGATGGGAAATGAATGTCGGAGATGAGTAGTGTGATAGGAGAGAATGATGAATGGGAGATGAGTAGTGTGATAGGAAAGAATTACGAGCGAAGTAAGAATGAGAAAATAAGAGTCAGGAGTGTGGAAGGCTTGAATGACTGTGAAGTTTATGGAGATGGTTTTGATTGGATAAAAAAATGACGAGTAAGAGTGACTAACTTGCAGATAGGGATAGATGAGCTGAAATATGAGGTGGAATATCTTGTGAACGAGATTAGGAGAATGGAAGAGATGTATGCAAGGCGAATCAGAGTAGGAGTGAGAGAAAGTTTTGGGAATGATATATGAGGAAAGAATAGAAGCAGTAGGAGAGAGGGAATGTGAGAGAGGTTTGGGAATGATAGAACAGGAAAATATAGAAACAGTAGAAGACAGGGATTGAGAGAGAGAGGTATGGGAATGATAGAAGAGGAGAGAATGGGAACAGTAGAAGAGAGGGAATGAGAGAGAGGTATGGGAACGATAGAAGAGGAGAGAATGAAAGGGAGTTATGTGAATGATAGAAAAGGAGAGAATAGGATAAGTGGAAGAGAGGGAATGAGAGAGTGTTATGGGAATGATGGAAGAGGAAAGAATGGAAACAGTAGAAGAGAGGGAATGGTGAGAGGTGTAATGTACGGTGACTCAGTGATCATGGTGTGCAAGATAGGATGCGTGAGGAGTGTTTGCCTGGAGGAACAATAGAAAGTGTGGCTATGGCAATTAAGAGGGGTGAAAGGTTGGATGAGATGATTGTGATTGTAGGAACAAATGACTTGAGAGGTAATGTAAATTAGACAGCGAGAGATATGAGATTCTTGCTTGAGGTAGTACAAAAAAAGATGCAGAGAGGAAAGATAGTGTGCGTGTTGCCTAGGTATGATTGTGATGAGCTCAGCAGACATATTGAATAACGTAACAGTTAGAATGGGTCAGAAGAGAGGATTAGAATATGTTAGAGCTTGAACAGTATTTGAGGACAGAGAGGAATTGTATGCGAGAGACCGCTTGCATTTGAATGAGGAAGGACATAGGCATCTGGAGAGATTGCTGTTCTGAATGAGTCAGTGTGTCAATTCAGGGAAACTAGAATGCCCAAGGTGGATTGTAGCAGGGGTGGCCTCTTGTGGGAAAGAATACTTGGGAGAAGGGGGAAAACATCAGGTAGCACTGAGCCCAGTGGAATCTAGAGGGGATAATGCTGGGTATAGAAATAGTGACATTTTTATGTTTTATACTAATGCCAGGAATTTCCGGAATAAAGGAGAGGAATTGGTGGCGCTGATAGCATTAGCCTGGCCAAAGATTATTGGGATCACTGAGATCCCAATAATCTTATAAGAAGTAGCAGGGTACAGCATTTTTTGGCAGGATAGAAAGGGAAAGCGTGGTGGTGAAGTACTGCTTATGATAAGTGACGACATGTCCTCAAAGAGTGGAGGATTTGGAAGGCAGTGACACTAATGATTTTGAAAGCATATATTGTGAGGTAGAAATAAGCAAGACAGGATATTTAGTGGGGTGTTGCTACAAACCAAGGAGCACAGAGGGTGGGGACCAGGAGATGTTTAGACAGTTGAGCTTGACAAGTGCAAGAAGAATTAGTGAGAGGAAGATGCATGTAGCAATAAGGGAATGGAATTTCTAGAATTCTTGAGGGACAAATATCTTAGTCAACATGTAATAGAGGGAACAAGAGGTTCAAGAGTTTTGGATTTGGTCATAGCATCAGAAGAGCTGATAATAAGTGAGATGACATCTCTCCCACCAGTTGGAGAGAGAGTGACCATGTGGTTTTGACTTGGAAGATGAATAGACATGCAGGAGTATCAAAGAGATGGGAATATATGTGGAATTATAAGGCAGGTGATTACAATAGTCTTAGACATCAACTTGGGGAAGTTTCATGGAGGAAGGAATTGGAAGGCTGGGATATCATTAATGCTTGGGAAATTGTGAAGGAATATTTGTTAGCAGCAATAATAAACGGTATTCCACAAATGAAGAAGAGGACCCAATTTGGTGTAAAGTGGGTGACAAACAATATTAAACAGGAGCTGCATGTGAAAAAGAGGCTATGGGAGAGATATAAGGAGACATGTGAAGAGCAGATGCATGAAGAATATAAGACACAGGCCAGGAGAGTGACTAGTATGGTAAGGAAGGCGAAACTGGAATATGAGAAGAGATTGGCCCTAAAATCAAAAGAAAATCCTAGGGAATTTTTTAGCTATGTGGCCAGTAGGAGGAGAAATGATTGTGGAAGAATGACTTTGTGGGATAAAAATGGGAATAGAGTGACTGATGCAGAGGACATAGTGGAATTGTTCAATGAACACTTTATTAGTGTATATCATCGTCGAGGAGTAAATTTTAATACTATAGGGATGGGGCAGGTTCGAGTTTTAGAGGTGCAGGAGAAGAACGTGTTCCAAATACTGATTACTCTGGATGTCAGTAAAGCTGTGGAACTGGATGGTATTTCACCACGAGTTTTGAGAGAATGTGCTAAGGAACTGACAGCTCCTTTGACCAGACTTTCAAAAAGTCTGGCTACAGGAAAGGTGCCCAGGGAATGGAAGGAAGGTAAGATAGTGCCATTGCATAAGGGCAGTAGCATACTGGAAGTGCCTAATTATAGGCCAGATTGTGTGTCATCAGTAGTTGTTAAGATCTTGGAGAAATTAATTAGGGGCTGTATACAACATTGGGCAGATGAGGGTAATGTTATCTGTGAGAGTCAACATGGATTTGTGAGGGGCACTCTTGTTTTAGTAATATGCTAGCCGTTGATAATAAAGTTACAAGAACATTAGATGTGGGAAAGGCATATACTACCATTTTCTTGGATTTAGCGAAGGCATTTGACAGGGTGCCACATGATAAGCTGACATTTAAGTTGCAGCAAATGGGTTGGGATGTCAGGTTGGTCAACTGGATTCAGGATTGGCTGTCCGATAGGTATCAGAGAGTTGTGTATGGTGGGGCAGTTCCATGGAGGCAGAGGGTTACAAGTGGGCTCCCACAGGGCTCAGTACTGGGACCTATATTGTTTAACCTTTATATCAATGAAATTGTCAGTGGATTGCAGGGAATGTTCAGTTGTTTTCGAATGATGTGAAGCTGGAAAGGGTTATTAGTAATAGTGCAGATGTTGTAGTCATGTAAGAGGATTTGAATAAGCTAGACAGATGGGCAAATGAATGGGAATGTCGGTTTAATGCAGCAAAATGTAAGGTCTTGAGGTTTGGGACACATCGATGGGACGCTGCATACTCTATTGGAGGAGATATACTAGAGGAAGTAGGGGAGACAAGAGATCTGCGGTTGATGATTGATAGAAACCTAAAATTCAAGGGAGATATTGCAAAGGTGGTGAAGGTAACACAGAGGATTGCTGCAATAATGAGAGGGATGTTGACCTGTAGCGATAAAAGAGTTATCATTCCGTTGTATAAGACCCTGATCAGACCACACTTAGGCTACTGTTCTCAGATTTGGTCCCCAGGATTTGAAGGGGATAAATTATCTGTGGAAAAGGTACAAAGGCAGATAACTAAGATGGTTTCATGACTGTACAATGTTAGTTAGGAGGATTGGCTGAGGGAATGTGGACTGCAGAGTTTGGTGGATAGAAGGAGAGGTGATATGATTGAGACTTTTAAACTGTTGAGAGGTGGTTACAGGGTTGACACTGGGGAGTTCTTTCACTTGGTTGAACAGCAGGAAGGAGTGATGACAAGGGGCCATCCCTGGAAGTTACGAAAAGAAACTGTGAGCAAGAGGGTGAAGAGTGGTTTCTTTGCATGGAGGGTGGTTGAATCTTGGAATGCATTGCCTGATAGAGTGGTGAGAGCGAGAATGGTCAGTGAGTTTAAGGAGTGGTATGATAGACTGTGTGTTTTCTAGGAGGGACCTCCCGCGTTGAGTCTTGATAGACTTGTGTTTCCTAGGAAGGACCTCCTGCAATGAGTCTTTTGACTCCTAGAGGTCTAAATAATAATAATAATCTCTTTGCTCCAATAGTTGTTCTATTGACTACAAGTGGTATCATTTTATGGGCTTTTTCAGTTGAAGGTGAGTTAGCCGATCTCGTATGGTGGTAGCAGGGTTTTTTTCTCCCGGAAACTCGGGTTTTTCATCCCGCGTACAGACAAATCGGCCTTCAGAACACACACAATTTACAGACAAAAAATATTATGGTGGTTGGTGGTGATGATGAGCGATAGATGGAGTTGATGGTAGTAGTGTCGTAGTTGGAGAATTTAGTAGTAGTGGAGAGAATGATATTTATCGAAGTAGAGTACTGTGCCCTCCCACGATGAGTCCTTGGACTCCTTGGAGGTGTCACGTAGTAATAATAATAATAATAATAATCCGATGCAGAGGGAGTATATATATATATATCCTTAATGTATATATATACATAATTAATTCTCCCCCCTAGTGTGTGTATGTATACACACACACACACATATACATACATGAGGGAATCTGAAAAGTAGTGAAAAACATCTAGAAGAAAAATTTTGTCTCTCATATATACTAAAAGAAAAGAACAAATTATTACAATTTGATGAAACATGGGGGTTAAAGAGTTTTAAGATATGTTCTTTCTTGTGGTTATATCAGTTGCTTCAATACCCCCCTTGTATATGTATATAGGATTGACACTGAAGACTTTTTTCAGTAAATGACGGGAAGAGAAGAAGAAGGGACAACCCATGGAAGCTGTGTAAGAGTGTGGTTACTGAGTGTTGGGAGTAGATTTTTTACTTGGAGGGTGGTAAATGGGTTTCCAGAAGTGGTTATGAATGTTTTGTCAATGAATGAGTTTAAGGAGTGATATATGTGTGAATAATGGATCTCACGCAATGATAAATGTATAATTTGGGTCGCTTGGTGTCGCACTGATTAGATCGTCGGCTTGTCGAGAGCTCCTGAAAAGATTAGTATTATTTTGTGTTAACATTAGATATTTTACTAGAATTTTAAGTAGTATTGTTTGCTTTTTGTTTCTTGCTGTGTCTGTGCAATTTTTGCGTGTTTTCTGTTATTTTAATTATTATTTTTAAGAAAAGATAGCGTACACATGGCACCGATAAAGAAAAAAATGGCGGCCAGGTCGCCATGTTTGTTTAAGAGTTTTGATGTAAACGAATTTATGCAATGTGCTGTCTGTGAGATGTATGCCTTGCGAAGAGCGGTGGGAGTCTGGTTAGAAAGTGATAGTGGAATTAATATGTGTAGAAAGTGTAAAGAGAATGAGGACTTCAAGCGTGTTTCGTGTGTCGAGACTGATATCGTTAACGATAGTCAGAATGTAGAAAATGGCGGTGTGCTAGAGAATTGCGTGTTAGTGCCAGATAGGTGTGAGAGCGTCGCTGAAAGTGTAAATGAAGGTAGAAACACAGAAAGAATGGATGATTTGATCGATAATGAAAATGGTGAGATAAATGCGAGTAGCGAAATTGCCCGTTTGAATGGTGCGATACACAGAGCCAAAAGACAACTGGAGCATATGGAAAAATGTGTGTTGAACGTACTGACAAATAACCGGTGGAAGTCTGTGATGGCAAATAATAGAATGTTCGTAAACGTCAATAAAATGAAGGAGCGAGTGCTGTATGGGGATTCGCTATTAAGAGGCGTAATAATTGAGAGTTTAACGAAGTCGTACCAGCCGGGTGCGAACATAAAGGACGTCAGCGAATCTATTCGACTGCAAAAACAGAGGGTGAAAGAGATGATAATCGTGGCAGGAACGAATGATTTGAAAGAGGACAAAATGGAAATGATAGAGGATGTGAGGGAGTTGTTTGAGGTAGCAAAAGAGAAGAGTGAGAGAGTTAGGATGGTGAGTATCTTACCGCGGTATGACAGCGAAGTGTTTAGAAGGAGGGCCATAATTGCCAATGACTTTATGCGTGGGTTATGCATGGAGAGTGGTGTGGAATTTGTGGATGTGTGGAATGAGTTCGATGGGCGAAAGGCCTTATATAAGATGGATGGGTTACATTTGAATGGAGTTGGCGTATGGAGACTTGAAAGAGTGTTGATGAATGATGTGGAAGTGGATGTACAGACTCAGGGAAACTAGATTTATTAAGAGGGGGGGGGAGTAGATATGCAGACTTTAGGGGGGCAGTTAAGTGTATGAATGAGTATATTATGCCTGGGCAAGTACGACGGACAACAAATCAGAAAGGGATAGTTAGTATAAGGCAACAAAGTAGGGATGGGACAAATGGGCTTCTGCGATTCATGTACACTAATGCCAGGAGTATTAGGAACAAGAAGGAAGAGTTTTTGGCCATGGTTGGCACTTCCAGGCCACAGGTTGTCGGTATTAGTGAAACATGGCTGACAGAAGATGATAAAGCTAGTGGGATTGAATGCGATGGGTATAGCGTGTTCAGGAGTGACAGGGTGAATAAAAAGGGGGGAGGAGTGTTATTGGTGATAGCTGATGAGCTTCAGCCAAGGAGTATAGAAATTGAACTGCAGGATGGGGGGAAAAGCACATTTGAGGCTGTTTGGTGTGAGATAGAGTCTAGCAGAACAAAATATACAATTGGGTGCTGCTATAGACCGGGTGATGGAGTGGATGGTGGGGATAGTATGCATAAGCAAATAGAAGAAATGAGTGGAAGGAGGGTAATTATTATGGGTGATTTCAATTATGGTAACATTGACTGGAAAGAGGAGAGGGCACATGGGAGGAAGGAATTGGATTTTATGCAGTTATTAAGGGACAACTATCTACGGCAACATGTATTGGAAAATACCAGGGGGCAGAGAGTGCTGGACCTAGTAATTGCAACTGAGAATGTAGCTGTAACGAACATGACCATGTTGCCACCAATTGGTGAGAGTGACCATAAGGTCATGACTTGGGAGGTGGCTAAAGGAGTCGAATTTACAATTAAGACAGGGTACATGTGGAATTACCGGGCTGGTAAGTATGACAAGCTTAGGTGTGTGCTTGGCTCAATGCCATGGCATGTAAAACTGCAAGGGCTGGATGTTGATAGTGCATGGGAGGTGGTTAAGAACTGTTTGCAGGAGGCAATGGTTGACTGTATACCAAGAGTCCGAATAATAAATCAAGTAGGGGTTAAATGGATGAATAACACTATTAAGCTTGAGCTGCAAAAAAAGAAACAATTGTGGAGGGAATTTAAGGAGAAGGGTGACCATCAGGTGCAGGAACAGTATAAAGCTCAGGCCAGGATGGTAACAAGGGTGGTAAGAAAAGCAAAAGCAGATTACGAAAGGAAATTGGCCATGCAGGCTAAAGAGAATCCCAAACAGTTTTTTCAATATGTTGCAAGTAAAAGGAAAAATGCTCATGGTAGACTGATCTTAAAAAATGCTGAGGGTAGGGAGGTAACCGAATCAGTCGATGTTGTGGAATTACTGAGCGAGCACTTTGCAAGAGTATATCATCCAGGTGGTGACTTTGCAGAAATGGAAGAACCAACAGCTTATACTGGAATTGTGATGAATGAAGTAGAGGTAACTAGTCTATTACAGAACCTCAATGTCAATACATCTGTGGGATTGGATGGTATACCAGCTCGTGTCGTACGTGAAGCGGCCAAAGAATTGTCAGTGCCCTTGACCATTTTGTTTAATTTGAGCCTCAGGACTGGGTCAGTCCCAAGGGGGTGGAAAGAGGGGAAAACAGTTCCACTGCACAAAGGTGGTTCCAAGGCTGCTGTTGAAAATTACCGGCCAATCAGCATAACAGGAATCATTATCAAGGTCTTAGAGAAAATAGTCAAGAGGAAAATACAAGATTGGATAGAAGAAAATGGGATACTGTATCGGGGACAGCATGGTTTTGTGAAGGGTAGGTCATGCCTCAGTAACTTGCTCACGTATTATAATACAGTGACGGCTGAACTGGATAAGGGTAATGGGTTTACAGTGATTCTACTGGACCTTGCTAAGGCCTTTGACAGGATACCACATGGAATTCTAATCAGTAAATTGCAGCATATGGGAATGGACATAGGGTTGGTGAGATGGATAGGAGGGTGGTTGAAGGAGAGATATCAGAGAGTGGTTTACTCAGGAGTAGAGTCCACAAGACGGCCTGTGACTAGTGGTGTGCCACAAGGATCTGTCCTTGGACCACTGCTGTTTAATTTGTTCATAAATGATATAGGAAAGGATCTGAGAGAAACAGTTCATTTGTTTGCGGATGATGCGAAGTTGGGTAGGGCAATAATGAATGCAGATGACGTCAAAATTTTGCAGGATGATTTGGATAGATTAGAGGTCTGGGCTAGGGAGAATGGATGTCAATTTAATGTGGCAAAATGTAAGGTTATGCATTTTGGGGTGAAAAGATTGCAGGCAGTTTACTGCATTGGTGGAACTGTGCTCCAGGAAATTGATGAGGCACGAGATTTAGGAGTGTTGGTGGATAAGGAATTGAAATTTACGGGACACGTTGCAAAAGTGGCCAAATCAGCTCATCAAATCACTTGGTTGCTGAAGAATACGTTGACAAGCAGAGACAAGCAGGTTATTGTTCCTCTGTATCGAGCCTTGATAAGACCCCATCTCGACTACTGTGCTCAGATTTGGTCACCTAGGTTTCTTCTTGATGGGGAGGAGGTGGAGAGGATCCAGAGGCGAGTGACCAAGATGATAGCAGGTCTGTGGAATGAACCGTATGAGAACAGGTTGAGGATTTGTGGGTTGCAAAAATTGGTTGATAGGCGGAGGAGGGGAGATATGATTGAGACATTCAAATTACTGAAGGGTTTCTATAAAATTAATTCAGAAGATATTTTTGAGAACAGGGCTGGTTGTGGGAGGACTAGGGGACAACCATGGAAACTGGGCAAAAGTGTGGTTAGTAAAGGTGTTAGAGCTGGGTTCTTTACTTTTAGAGTAGTGAATGAGTGGAATGCGCTCCCTGAGTCTGTGGTGGATGCTGTGACAGTGAATGAGTTTAAGGCGAGGTATGATAGATACTGTATGAATGTCGAATAGTTGTGATGAATATGATTGGGGCCTCCCTCGATGAGTCTAATGACTCCCTGGAGTTGCCCGTAATAATAGTAATAGTAATAATAATAATAATGTGTATATTGCTATGATTATCCTTAACAATATATATTCATTTCCTCAATAATTAAGTAAATTGAGTCTTCACACTTCTAGATACAAAACCAATTTATTTAAAATATGATATATTAATACCAAGAATATTCAACATTTTAAAGTCAACTTTAACAACAGAAAGTCATTTTAAGACCTAAAATATAATAAAATAAAATACTAATTATTAGACTTAGTATGGATTTTATTTGTTTAATTTTTTTTTATTAGTATAGTATTTTTGTCCTAGTGTCATGGGCATCTTCAATATGATTTTTAAATTAAACAACATTTGTGCTATTCACATTTCTGCTTATATTTCCATCATAACATTTTCTTTTTTGCATCGCCTGCTTAATAAGTACTACATATCCATTTTACTCCAAATTGATTTATCTTTCTGAACCTCAATATACAAGTCTGATATTACTTCCCAAAATACTCTTTAACCATTTCCTATAAACTGTTAACATCCTTGGCATAAACCATACACTTCTATAATCATCATGATTATCATCAGTTCCTCATATGTATTCTCAAGATGCATACAGGATGCTATGATGGTTCTGTATACATAATAATGCTTTCATTATTATTAGCCTTTTATCAACAGTTTTCCTCCAAATTAATCTATATGTCAAGACTCCATGTTGTCAGATCATATATTTCAAATCTTCTAAGGCACTTCTAACTGCATCGGAACACCCAGATCTTGGTTCTTCACTAGGCCTCTTTCTTGCCATCTCTGCATCAACGCTTGTTTTGCTAACCTTTCTCTTCCATTCAGCTTACATAACCATATTATCTGAGATTAACTTTGCTTACACATACCTGAATGCTAACACTGTCAAGTTGCTTCCAGTATAAATGACAAAGATTCAACAGTAATGGTCCCAGTATTGAACCCTGTGATTTCCACTTGTAAACTTCTTCTCAGTGATACTGTTCTCCCATACACAACTCTCTGATGCCTATTAGCAAACCAGTTAACATTCAGTCTGCTACCCAATATAAAAATCCATATGTTGCAATTTAAATACCAATTTGTCATGTGGTACCTCATGAATAATCTCATCATCATCATCAAATTCCTGCCAGGTACCCTCAAGGGGTGTACAGGATATGATAGTACTACATGAAAAAAATTACACCATTACTAACTTCCTATCTACAATTTTCCTCCAAATCAGTCTGTTACTTGTCAAGACTCCAACATTATCAGATCTTATATTTCTGTCGTCTAAGGCACTTTGTACCGTATCAATCCACCTATATCTTGGTCTTCCTCTGGGTTGCTGCCAACCTGGCAGAGAACACTTGATTTGCTATTCTTTCTTCGCCCATTCTGTTGTTTAATTTCTTTGCCCATCAGGAATGCGTTAGCTATGCTAACGCATTCCTGATGGGCAAATATGATGTTGCCATTGATGCCATCTGTTCACACCTATAATCTTTCTCAGGACTCTCATATCTGTGGTCTCTAGTCTTTGGTCAAGTGTTTTACTTCTGACCCAGCTCTCAGATCCATAAGTTAAAACTGGTTTGAACACTGTCTTGTATACAGCTAATTTAGAGTTCTGACTAATTTCTCTCTTATTCCATATGAATTTATTCAACTGACTTCCCACCATACCAGCTTTGTTGATTCTGTTGTCTATTTCTATATTTAATTTACCATCTTCACTAAAAATCGTGCCTAAGTAGCTGAAATGTTTTACTTCTTCCACAGGTTCTCCATTCACAACACAGTTGACATTTTCAATGATTCTGCCTATTTTCATTGTCTTTGTCTTTTTATTGTTGACCTTCATACCATATCTATTACAATAGCTATTCAATTTAGTCAGAGAATCTTGCAGACTTGTAGCAGATTTATTTATAAGTATAACATCATCCGCATAAAGCAAAGAGCTGACATTAACATCTCCAGATTTGATATCATGTTTAATACCACTTTCCTTCATAATGTGATCCATATAGATAATGAATAACAGAGGCGATAATGTACATCCTTGTCTCACACCAGATTTAACATTAAACCATCTTCCTGTACTTCCTTCAATTCTAACTGCTGACTTACAACTCAAATAAAGACTAAGTATTGCTTGATATAATGCCCCATTGACACCATATAACTGTAGCGTATTGAATAGCTTCTCTCTTGGCACCTTGTCATATGCCTTTTCCAAATGGACAAAACTTAAATACAGATCTTTGTTATATTCCCATGCTTTCTCGACTATTTGTCGTAAAGTGAAGATCTGATCCTGACAGCCTCTATTTGGCCTGAATCCAGCTTGTTCTTCACCAAGCTTTTCTTCCACAATTATTCTCAACCGTTTCTCAAGTACACTTGCATAGATCTTCCCAGGAACACTCAGTAGGGAAATACCTCTATAATTCTCACATTCAGTTTTATTTCCCTTTTTCATATATGGGTACTATGAGAGCTCTACTCCAATCATCGGGAATTTGTCCCTCTGTCCAGGCTTTCTGAACTATGCAGTGCAGCCACTGTAAGACTCTTATACCACCATACTTCAGCATTTCCGGCCAAATATCATCTACTCCTGCTGCCTTTCCACATTTCAAGCCTTTGATGGCTTTTTCTACTTCAAGTATGGATATGGATTCCAGATGGCATGCCTGGTCAGTGTTTTTTACCACTATGCTGTCATCACTGCTTGTTTCATTTAGCAGTTTTTCAAAGTAATTACTCCATACTTCAAGGATATCGTTTTCTCCTGTTTTCATGTCACCTTTATCATCTCTAACTCCTTTTACAGCACTCTTTCCTCCATTCTTAAGCTTTTTTAACAACCTCCAGAATATTTTGCCACCTTCTTGATATTTATTTTCTATATTCTTGCCAAAGTCCTCCCATGACTTTTGTTTAGCTAGTTTTACACAGTGTTTAGCTTTCTTACATTTGTCTCTGTATTCTATAAGAGCACAAGCTGACTTATTTGCAGGAACTTTTGATATGCTTTCTTCTTTTCCTTCACTGCCTCTTTAACTTCCTGTGTCCGCCATGGAGTTCTGATTTCTCTATCCTTGCAGACAACTTCACCACATGCCTCTCTAGCTGAATCAATCAGGGCTTTCTTCAAGGCTTGCCACTGAATCTCCAAGGTTTGATTCCTGTTCTCAAACTCTTTCATTTTTTCTTCAATAATCTTTGTGTATTTTAGTCTACAGTTCACATCTGAGAGCTGCTCAACTTTTATTCGCTTTAAAACTTTCTTACATGTTATTCTTTTCAATATGAAATTCAATTTTATCCTGCTCAAGACTAAATAGTGATCACTTCCAATTTCAAATCCTCTGTACACTCTGGTGTCCTGCACCAGGGAGAAAACATCACTATCAACAATGATATAGTCAATGAGACTTTTCTTATTCCTTGCCTCTTCTCTCCATGTGAATTTGTGCACATTTTTATGTTGGAACATGGTGTTAGTAATAACCAGTCCATGTCCTGAGCAGAAATCCAACAGATATTTGCCATTATTATTAGCTTTGCTCTTTTCTCCAAATTTTCCCCAAATATTTCTGTATGTCTCACAATCATTTCCTACTCTGCTATTTAGATCCCCAACAAGGACCAACTGAATTATCTTTGCAAAATAAAAAAAATGACAGTAGGTAACCTGATAACTAAAGCATGAGACTCAATTAACAATTCCATGCTGGCTTTCATAGATAATATTGCCCTCATGTGTCCAATCTTGTATACAAGTTCTTACCAATTTTTCCATAATTTTAATAACCACAGGAGAACCACATCTGCTCTATAGTTTGATACCTCCATTCTACCATCATCCTTATGATACCACTATGTTATCCACCTTCAACTTCTCAGGAAGTTGTCCCATTGCAAGACTTGCATTAAACAACCAGGTAAATGGCAGAATAGTTCCTGAGCTTATTGTTATTATTAAGAGAGACCCCCAGGGAATTGGAGACTCATCGAGGAAGGTTACGTACTACATGCACCAGCTATCATACTTATTCTTGAATTCATTCACTCTGCTTGTACTCACAACATCCAATGGCAATCCATTCCAATCATGCACCACCCTATGAGAAAAAAAAATAGCCCTTATCCCTGTCTCAGCAGCATTCATTCTCAGCTTCCAAGAATGCTCTCTTCTCCTTTCCCCACCCTCCATAAATTGAAAAAATTCCATCAATTGAAATCCTGTATGAGCCCTTTTCAGAAGTTTGTTAAGTCTCAAACATATCACTATTCTTTCTCATGTTTGCTAGTGTCTGCAGTCTACAAATTCTCAATCTTTCTTCATAATCAGTATTCTACAATCCTGATATCTTTTGCACTCTCTCTCTCTCTCCAGTATTTCAGAACTGTGCACAATATTCTAGGTGAGGTCTTATCAATGCTTTGTAAAGAGGCAAATTGACATCCTTATTTTTACATGTGAATGTTTGTTGAAGCATCATAATTATCTTTTCAGTTGTATTTGCAATATTTGCTACATGGTCCCCGAACTTCATTTCCTAACTACTAACACTCCAAGATCCCTAGCCTCATCAGTTTCCTCTAGCATAATCCCACCAATATAATACAACATTGGATATCTAATCATGCTGAAGGGAATAACTTTACATTTACTAATATTCAATTAACATCCATTTTCCCATGCCTGCTATTCCAGCCTATTTAAATCATTCTGCAAGTACTGCATATAAATAGCATTCTTATTACCTTTCCTGTCTTTGCATCATCAGCAAATAGCTGTATGTTGCTTGTGAAATCCTTCCCAATGTCATTAATGTATAGACTGAATAACAGTGGACCAAGCACTGATGCTTGTGGTACACCACTGGTTATCTTAAATCTTGTGGACTCACATCCCTCTATACTGCTTTTTGATATCTGTCAGTCAGCTATCCTCTTATCCACGCTAATATTCTATAAACGGAACCCATATTCTCCAATTTATGTTATAGAACGTGAGCAAGTTGCTAAAACATGACCTGTTTATTGCAAAGCAGAGATTCACTGTCAAACCATTTCCGAATGCAAGCCCTAACAATTTTTCCAAAATCTTCACCACCACTCCTGAGATTCTGATTGGTGAACAGTTGAATGCTGCAGTCTTTGCATTGCCCTTCTGGGATTACCATATAATCTTTCCACTCCTGCAGAATCTTCCCTGTTCTGAGACTCAAATTATATAGCTTAGTCAAAGCTCTAATATCTCCTCTTCATACACCTGAGTTTCTTCATTTAGTGAAGAGGTAGCAGTGAACTCAATGTTGCATATACCAGGTTGAGAGCATTCAGCAAAATGGGCATTCATTAGTTGAACAACCTGTTATGCATCTGTAACCCCTCACACCATCTGTATTCAGAAGAATTCTTTCATATGATATGATAGATATTGTTTTGATAGTTTGGTTTTCCTGCAATGAGTCTACTGACTCCATGGAGATACCCAAAAGAATAATAATAATAATAATATTCATTCTTTCTTTTACTTGCACCATATCAATAGAATTGTTATGGGTTGTCTTTTGCATGCAGTTTCTTTTCATACTCAGACTTTGATTTCCATAGAACAATTGTGACTCTTCTAGCTTAATGCTTATAATTTTCATAACAGACATCATCCTTATGCACACAGTATTCCTTCCACATCATCTGTTTCTTACAAATCATTTTCTTAATAAGATTACTGATCCATTTGACATCTACCCTATTTATTTTTCGAGCTCTCGAGATATATTCTGATATTGTATCATTTAAATATTCTTTAAATGCTTCCCATGCACTGTTGCTATTCTTCCCATCTAACAATGATACCATTCCAATGAACTCAGTATACTTCTCAGTTGTTCATAATTTTGTGCTTCTTAGTTCAGCATGTAACCTTTTCTGAATTGAACATTCGTGAACTTAGTTACTTCCCAGGTGAGTACCACATGTTCACTGTCACCAACCAGAAACAGAATAGTTACATCTTTAACCGAAACACCCTCTGACACTATGATAAAATCAAACACTCTTTGACCTCAAGTTCCTTCTGTCACATGCTGCTTGACGAAGTTGTCCTGCAACAGCTCAATAAATACATTTTCATTCTTCTCATGAGATTCTACTGCTACCAAATCAATATATCGATAATTAAAGTCACCCATGATGATGATTACTCTTTTTTGCATCCATCTTTTCTATTTGGTGATGCATTTCTTCATCACTAGCAACTGATCCACCAGGTCTGACACAACACCCTACTATGTAATTAGTCTTGTTAGATTCCACCTCACACCAGGTAGCTTCAAACTCACTGCCACATGAAATATTATTAGTATTATTACTAGTAATAATACTAGTAATAATATTATTAGTATTATTACTAGAATCATAGGTCTCAACTCTAACTGGATTCAAGTCATGTATCATTAGCAGCACACCTCCTCCTCTCCTATCTTCTCTATCCTTCCTAAAAATAGTGTACCCATTACGCTCAATACCAGTTAGTATGTCTAATTCTGATAGCTAAGCTCACTAATGTCTACAATCTGAGGTCCGAAAATACTGACTAAGGAAACGAACTCTACCCCTTTGTTTTTTATACTCCTGGCATTCGTGTACAGACATAGTAATCTACCTGCATGTTCTTTTGTATACTCTTTTCTGCAGTCTGCATGACATGGTTGGAAATCTCTTGCAAATCTCTATTCTTCTCTAGTGCATTATACATGTAGATTTTTGCACACATTTGGTGGGTCCAACCCAGATAAACACAAAGTCAAAATCGTTCTCTCCTTGTCAACATTACCATGACATAGCCTATTCCCGTCATTAACACAGTTATATAATATTGTTGCTCTTAAACTCACATTCTCACCATTCCTCCCTTTATAACTTAGTTTCCCTGACTCCCTGTGTTACATCTCATACCATTTATTAGTTTATCTAGACTCTTGATACCAAAAAAGGTGTAGGCCATCCCTCTTATACAAAATCCAATCTTCCCTCAAACTCACTCCACACATCCAAAATCTCACATCCATTCCTTTACACAGACTAAGCATCGAATAGTTTGCCTATAGCCGTTCTCCTTAATTCATTTTTATCATGGTGTTACTTCCTATGCAAAATTCTTTGTAGTCCCACTACCTTACTGACATTTGCAGTTCAGTATGTGGAATACATCTTCATCATTCACTTCTAATCCTTCACTCTTCCTTATTCCACTAGAAATGAAGTTTGCTTTACCAGGATGGAATACCCTAATAAAATATTGATTAAGTAATACAACTATGCAATCTGCCTTGATTACCAAACTACTGTCTCCATCCAGTAAGGCAATCCAATCCACCCATAATCAATTTCCCACCCTGGCTATATAACAGAACTCCTTGGGATTCTCCTTGGATTGCAGTGCTAGTCTCCTCTCATATTCTAACTTTTCTCTACTTACTACACTAGTATCTTCCTAGCCAGATAGAAAGATCTTCCTAGTCTTACTCCACATGCATCTGTTCTCCACCTCTCTCTCGCTTTATATGCTTCCCTTAACTTCTTTTTCATGTGAAATTCCTGTTTGATATCCCTAGTCATTCATTTTACTTCAAATAGTTTCACTCAAGCTATACAATCTGCCGATGCTATTAAATTTTTTCTTAACTCTCTCTTTCGAAGTGTGTTATAGTTGTTGCCTTGTAATTTCACTTAATTCTTTCCATCTTGCAACTTACTGATATCTATTCAACCTCCAAGTTGCCACTCTCACCAAATGGTGACAGGTATAACATCATAATCACATTATTCTGTGATTCTAAGACAACTATCTGTCAATAATTCCAAAAATTGGCTTATCTTAGTATTGTATACTGCTTCTTTTGCCCCTTGTTATGTTGCTATAGTTGAAGTCCCCCACAATGATCACTCACTCTGCATGTGCCATGATAAAATTGTCTAAATATTTCCGGCTCCTTACTACAAGGATGGTCTGAAATGTTCTCGGCTTAACAATGAAAAAACAAATTTAGAATTTCAAAATTATTTTTATTTTTCAAAATAATCTCCCTTAAGACTAATACATTTATTCCAGTGATGCTCCAGTGCCATTATCCCATTCCTGTAGTGGTTCTCATTAGATCTGCAAAATACGCCTCTACAGGCTGCAATATCACCTCTTGATTCATAGAAAAATGCTGACTAGCAAGGAAGAGTTTTAGTTTTTGGAAGAGATAGAAGTCAGAGGGAGCCAAATCTGGGGAATTGGTTGGATGTTCCAACGATTCATAGTGCAGATCCCTTAATTTTCCCATTGCCCAAAACACCTTTGTGGGCAGGTGCATTGTCTTGATGAAAGATGATTTTTTTCTTCTGCAAATCTTTTCTCACGAATTTTTTTGTCTAGTCCAGTTAAAAGATCATGATAATATTCCCCAGTTATTGTTTTACTCTTTTCAAGATAATTAATAAACAAAATGCCTTTTAGTATCCCAAAAGACTGATGCCATGACCATTCCTGCTGATGGAACCGACTTTGTTTTCTTTGGTGTTGAACAACTGGCTTATTGTTTTACCCTTTTCAAGATAACACAGTCAAACACAATTTTTGCTGACTTTTATATGAGACTTGTTTTTTACTAATTTGGGTGCGCTGATTTCAAATATCAAACCCATTTTTCTCTATCACATCAGGTTTTTCCTCTATGGCATTTTCTTTTTGCTAATTTGTAAGTTTTTGATAGTTTTAAGGAGGCAGTACTATTTAGAGGATCAAAAAAATCGATTTTTTAATATTATTTTCTGAAAGTATGTACTTTTAAAAATCTGTTCCTAACTTTTGATCAAGAAATTCGAAAAATTCCCGAAGATATAGCCTATTATTCAAAACGGTGCGCAGATCAGAATAGGAGCGCTCACCGCTCTTGCTTGTTAGTAAATGAATAAATGCGTAAGAACCTGCGACGGCACGTACTTGCGCTTTGAATGCAAGAGAGGCCGATAATTAGATACATAACTTTAAAGCTTTAACAATATTCATTAAAAATTACAAGAATATTTATAAAAAAATAACAATTTTACTTACACACGAGTTCCAGGGAATACATTTTTGTTTGTAGATTTCTGCTGTGTGTTCTGTTTTGGCAATCCCTTTGAATACTCCAACAGTAGTCTGCCATCATGTGAGAATCCCGTCTTCCTTGGTACCAATCTTCCATAGTTTTTAAGTCTTGATGAAATCTTTCGCCTTGTTCATTGCTTACAGCACCTAAATTCTCGGGAAATCTATCAAGATGACTGTATAGGAAATGAAGCTTTATGCTCATGTTGCAACCTAGACGCTGGAAATTTTCAAGCATTGTTTCCACTAGATCTTTGTAATTACACGCTTTTCTGTTTCCAAGAAAATTATTCCCAACCATCGTAAACGAAGTCCAGGCCTCTTTCTCAATTTCGTTCATAGAGTTGATGAAATTCGGGTCTCTCATTAAAGTTCTAATTTGCGGTCCATCAAATACACCGGCTTAAATTTTTTCACAGTCGTAGAAATTTTTCACATATGTATTGGAAACAGTCACCTTGTAAATCTAAAGCTTTAATACTGCTTCATAAGACCTAGTTTGATGTGTAGAGGTGGAAAAATGATTTTTTCTCTGTCGATTAAAGGTTGATTTATAACATTCTGTTTTCCAACATTTAAGGATATTCTAAGAGGCCAATATTTCTGACTCCAGTGTTGGTTTCTAGCTCAACTATCCCAGAAGCATAAAAAACACGGAAACTTTGTATATCCTCTTTGAAAGCCAAGTAAAAAGTTCACCATTTTAAGATCCACACAGATGATCCAGTTTTGGTCTGTATATTTTAATAACTTCAGAACCTTTTTAATGTCCTCATATGTTTCCTTTAAGCGGACTGAATAGCCAATAGGAATCTTACTACATTCCTATTGTGTAATAAGACACACTTGAGACTTCTGCTTGAACTGTCGATAAATAAACGCCACTCATTTGGATGATATTGTACAACACTCATTTCAGTTAGTAAACCTGACACGTTGTTACAGTAAACAAACCCACACTCGTGTTTAAAATATTGTACAAGATTACTTTCCCTGCTACGATAAAAAGTTATCTTCGTATCTTGCTCCAGTAAGTGTTTTTCATTTAATCTTGAAGCTAACAATTCCGATGATTCCTTTGATAGGCTCAAATCTCTTACTAAGTCATTCAATTCCGCTTGAGTAAAATGTTGCGGTCCAGAACTAGAAATTAAATTTTCATTGTCTAAATCAACATCCGGGTCTTGCTCCTCAACAACATCTGGCATATCCCGATCATGCCAGATGTAAAGTTGCTGAGTCGAGATTTGGATATACAATTTTTTTCTTTTTCTTCTTATTATAACCAGAAGTCTGATCTGAACTAAACAAAAATAGCAATCATCTACGTGATTTTTCGGTTCACGCCAAATCATTGGAATGGCAAAAGCTCTTTTTGACGTTTTTCCTTGCTCCACTGTCGTAAATTTTCTACACGTGACTTACGCACTTTATTTGGAGCCCATGACTTGTCCTGATCTGCAATTTTTACGTCAACGTATGCAAAGTACACTTTCTTAACGAAATCAGTGATATTTGTCCTTTGACTGGGAACAGTAAAGCTGCCACAAATGTAGCAGAAGGAATCTACACTATTGACACAATTTCGAGTAGTAGACATGATGTATTTTCTTCACTGCTGACTAACATGCAATTAACAAGAAAAAAAAACCCAGAGACTTTATTGAAACGTTATAAGCGCCCATCATACTTTCACGATCGATTAACGATTGACTGATTTCGATCGTTCTTTGTCCGCTATGACGCATATAGCATTCATTTGTTTTAGGTAGTTGTCATCACCTACTTTTCATCACCTAAATGTATTAGGTCAGTTATCGGTCTCTCTCGCATTCAAAGCGCCAGTACGTGCCGTTGCAGGTTCTTACGCATTTATTCGTTTACTAACAAGCGAGAGCGGCGAGTGCTCCAATTCTGATCTGCGCACCGCTTTGAATAATAGGCTATATCTTCAGGAATTTTTCTAAGTTTTTGATAAAAAGTCAGGAACAGATTTTTAAAAGTACATGCTTTCAGAAAATAATATTAAAAAATCGATTTTTTTGATCCTCTAAATAGTACTGCCTCCTTAAAACTATCAAAAACTTACAAATTAGCAAAAAGAAAATGCCATAGAGGAAAAACCTGATGTGATAGAGAAAAATGGGTTTGATATTTGAAATTAGCGCACCCAAATTAGTAAAAAACAAGTGTTAGATCATAATCAGCAGAAAAAAAATTTTTTTTTGTTGGCCAGTGTAATTAATAAACAAAATGCCTTTAGCATCCCAATACACCGATGCCATGACCTTCGCTGCTGATGCAACCGACTTTGTCTTCTTTGGCACTGAACAACCGGCTTCTGTCTGCTGTTGACTGGATTCTGGTGTATAATGGTGAATCCGAGTCTCATCCATAGTAATAAATCGATGCACAAAATCAGTTTTATTCTTGTTAAAACGCTCCAAGCTCTGTTCAGAGATTTTCATGCAAGTGCATTTTTAATATGCTGTGAGCAAGCGCAGCACCCATCTTGCACAAAGCTTTTTCATTTACAATTCTTCATGCAAAATATATCCTACATATTCTTTTGAAATGCTTATAGTCTCAGCAATTTCACACACTTTGACTCTCTGGTCATCCAATACCATATCGTGCACTTGATCAATGATTTCTGGTGTTGCTACACCTTTTGGATGTCCTTCAAGGCTGGTACAGCCACATTTAAACTCAGCAGCCCATTTCTTAATTGTCAAAAACGAAATAGAAGAGTGACAATAAACTTTTATGAACTTCGAATGAATTTCTTTTGGCGTTAAACCTTCTTTTACAAAGAATTTTATAATCGCACGATACTGAATTTTATCCATTTCAAGGGATACAGACAATACTTTTGCTTCAGACAGCTGTATAAAACAAACTACTTGATAGAATGACTTGCAATTTCACATGGATGCTTCAGATGTACCAACTTAGAAAAAAAAATCTTGCCAATAGTGTTGCCATCTATGGTCAAGGCCACCTTTTCAGACCACCCTTGTATCTTTGTTTCCTTATCTATAGCAATATTTCATTAAATATGTCCTATCCACTTCTGCCTCACACTATATACTCCCAAAGCCATGTCATTTTCCCTCTGATTCTTTGTGTTGCCAAACATACTATACACACTTCAATTTCTATCCCTGTTAAGAACATCCTCTTCCTCTACCAAGTTTCATTGATGGAAAAGTCTTTGAAGATACTGAGTCAAACAATGCCACAATCTCACTCCCTTTATTCCTAATGCTCTGGACATTTGTATATAGAAAGAACATAGCTATTATTACTCTCCACTGTCTCCCTATGAACATATTCCAGACCTATCTTTCTCCACATTCTTGTTATCTTAATCATTATCAGTACACTTATCCATTCTACATTATCGTACTCAGGCAAAACACTTTCTTTCCTCTCACACTTTTCTGCCACACAATCACTAACATTAATCTCAAACCTCTTGCTACTCGGTTCATGTCACCTCTCATGTCATTCCTGCCAACAATCAATATTACCTCTTTATATTTTCATCTCACTTCATTGCTGTTGCCACACTGTCATTCCTCTAGGCAAGTACTCCTCTAATATTCTATTCTGCACACTCCAAATCACTTAAGTTCCATAGATAACACTCCTCACAGCTCCATTCATGGCTCTTACCAACATCCTTGATCTTTTCTGCTTCCACTCTCTATCACTTGCTCCCATAATCTCTCACCTTTTTCCCATTTCCTCTCTTTCCCTATCTTTCTCTCTACCACATACTTTTGTCCACTGGCTACTTTTAATGCATGCATGCATACACATTCTTCACTTGCCAGATTTTAATCCACAAGATGCATACAGCCCACATGTAATGTAGTCTTTAAATGGTGGCATGCTGTGATGCAGTCAGGTGCAAGACAGAAAATAAAGTCATACAGAACAACCATACCAATCATACAAAAAAACAGTTAAACTCAGTAGCACAAACTTAAAAACTGATATTAGTAAAGATCCACAAAACTCTTCATACTAAAACCTATCTTTTTACAATAACAATAAATAATTTCCCAGATACTTCAGCAATTTACAGTTGATACCAGCAGGCGAACCATAATATCAGGTATGTCCATCTTTGGATTGGAACACCTCCTGCATCCTTTAAGGGAGGCGTTCCACCAATATGGGGTTGAATTTGTCTCCATTCCTCATCAAAGCAGCACTGAGTTCAGTGACAGATTGAGAACATGCTGCTCTGACCCTTATTCGCTGCTCCGAACCTCATTTGCTGCTCCAATTCGTCCCACAGGTGTTTGATGGGATTGAGTTCAGGACTCTGTACAGGCCAGTGTAGTCGTTTAACATCCATCTCTTCATACCATTCCATAAGCTACAACTTTATGGCATGAGGCATTGTCATCATGATAGTATCACAGGTCCATTCTATAAAAACTCCAAAGTGTAGGCAGCACCTGATTATCCAGAATATCAAGGTACTGAGCTGCCTTCATGGAACCATGAACAATGACAAGTAGTCCCACTCCAAAACAGCTGAATGCACTCCACACCATTACTCCTCCACCACCAAACTTCAATGTAGGTACAACACACTGTGGTAACAAGCATTCACTAGGCTGCCTCCACACCCTGCCATCTGCCATCAGACTCGAAACAGGTGAACTTTGATTCATCAATCCAGAGTACTGTTTTCGATTGGTCAATTGTAAAGTTCACACACTCTTTGCACTAGGCCAGATGAGCCACCTTGTTCGTTGTTGGGATGTTCAGCTTGTGTGCTGCTGATCTTCCATGAAACCCTAGTAAATGGAATTCTTTTTGTACAGTATTAGTACTCACTATGGTGTTACTGGCACTCTGGAACTCATCACAAATAATCTGTGCCGATTGTAGCCGTTTTTTTGCATATCTCCCATTTTAACACGTTCCTGTCCCTGTTAGTCACTTTCAGCAGCCACCTTGGGTGTGTTCCTGCACTAGTGATGCCAGAACATCTCCATTTGTTGATTACTTTGCCAACCATTGATTTTGGATGCTCCAGTTGAGTGGCAATGGCATGTATGGACATGCCACCAATGTGACAGCCCGCAATGACACCTCTCTCAAAGTCACTAAGTTCATGTCACGTTGCCGTACTACTTGTATTCAATTGCTATGATGAAATACTGCTTCCTACTATCTGTACACGGTTTCTATGTTATTAACAAACCTGCAAAGTTCCATAACTTCAATTAACAGGGGTGTCTGGACAATTACTGCTAGGCAGTGTTTATGATGCTGCCAGTAGTGCTGTCTGTTCATTCCACTAATTTTTCTCTAACTCTCATATCTGTTGTCTATATCCAACTCATATTTTAATTCAGCATGGATACAGAAGTTAAAATTGGTTTTAATACTGTCTTGAATACTACTATACTAGTGTCCAAAACTTAAGAATGGACACTATTTCTGAAGATTACAACTGAAAATCAGATGAATCAACTTGTGGTAATTTGTATAACTGGCAATTTCAAGTAGAAAGCAGATACACCACTCAACAGGATAAAAGCCTGCACTAAGTGAATTATATTTAAAGGATACTTTTCGTGAAGGAATAAAGTTGCAAACTCGGATGTCTTGTAATATCTCAATGACATCATCTAGATGATTGCACTCAGGAAAGAATTATTGGAAGCCTGCAGAATGAATGATCTTGTCAGAGAGTTTGGAATATCACATAACATTGTATCCAGGCTCTGGGAAGCATTTCAAGCCAAAGGAATGTGTTCCAGATGTTTTCTAAGAGTTCACTCTCACTTTATCATGGAGCATGAAGATTTTTGGTTATAACAGTAAAACATGATTGATGCTCCATGGCAGGTCGGCTTGCAAGTTGGTTCTGTTCCAGCACAGGTACGCAGATATCTCAGAGTGTGGTAAGACATCTGCAACAAGTAGACTTATACAAACAAAAGCCTGTAGTCTTTGTCCCTTTATCCATAGCTCATCATAGAGCATGTTTTCAGTGGTGTTGTATCCATAAAAATTGGACAAGACACCAATGGACTAATGTGCTGTTTACAGATGAGAGACATTTTAGTCTTTCCTCTGATTCTAGACAATACTTGATCTGGCATGAAAGTGGTACTGCTTATGATTGCAGAAATGTTCTCGAAAGGGATAGATATGGTGGTGTGGTGTGGGGAGGCATTATGCTTAATGGATGCACTGACCACGTGCTGGAAAAAGGGACTATGACCGGTGCACAATACTGCCATTCTTGAATGTCATTTTCAACTGGTCCCTTGTGCTGTAGGCAAAGAATTGATTTTTATGGATGACAATTCCACACCACATCATACATGAGCAGTGAGATACTTCTGGAGAACAAGGATATTAACTGAATTGAGTGGCCAGCATTCTCCCCAAATCTCAACCCCATAGAACACACTGCTGCTCAAAATTCCTCTCCAGAAAACAAACAAAACTTTATTCTTGCTGTGAAGGAGGAGCGGGCTAGTTTGCCTCAAGTACTTCTGAATCACTTGTGCTAAGCATGGTACAACGTGAGAGTTGCATCTTCACAGTTCGGGGTTGACATATTTCATACTGAAATGTCCCTCGGCAAGTTTTCTGTAAGCATTGTACATTAATCTGTTTTAGTGATCATGGGTTACTCACATGGGAAGTCACTAAATTTCTGAATGTGCTACATTCAGAAAAGGTTATATGCTTTACTGCAAAGCAGGAAATCATGACTATGCCCTTGAGAAATTTGTAAATTTTGCCTAAAATGTATGCAATTTAATTTGTATGAAATTAATAACTTTTTTTTTTTTTTTAACTTTTGGATACCAGTGCAGTTTATTGCTTTGGCTAATTTCTCTCTCTCTTTCATTACATGTCAGTTTATTTCATGAGCATCCCACAATACCAGCTTTGTTTACTCTATTGTCTATTTCCATATTTAACTTGTCATCTTCACTAAAAACTGTGCAAAATAAATGAAATGTTTTACTTGTTTTACAGGTACCTCAGTGAAAAGATCATGATTTTTTTTTGTGTTCTTGCCTATTTTCATACCATATTTATTGCAGCCATTATTCAGTTTAGTTAAGAAATCCTACAAACACAGGATTTATTTAAGAGTGTAACATTATATGCACAAAGCAAATAGCTAAGTAAAACATCTCCAATTTTAATACTAGGTTTGATGCCACCTACCATCATAATGTGATCCATATGGATAAGGAATAATAATTATTATTATGATTATGTGACACCTCCAGGGAGTCCAAAGACTCATCGAGGGAGGTCACCTACTCTACATCTCTCTGTCTCCACCACCAACTACACCAATGCCATCTACCACCACAATCACTAGTATTTTCACAGACAATCACAAACATCCATGCCCACAGCAGGATTCAAACCTGCAGCCTTTTGGCTGGAGAGCCAAAAGGCTGTGTGTTTGAATCCTGCTGGTAATAGTGGAGAATATGTTCATCCTTCTCTTATACCTCATTTTACATCAAAACATCTTCCTATATTTCATTCCGTTTTAACTGCTGACTTACAATTTGAATATAGAGTACATATTATTTAATAAAACATCCCATTTACACTGTAATTATATTGCTTATTAATTATATTGTAATTATGAAATGTAATTATATTGGGAAACTAAATTATAAAGGGAGGCATGGTGAGAATATGAGTGTAAGAGCGACAATGTTATATAACTGTGTTAATAACGGGGCTGGGCATTATCATGGAATTGATTACGAGGAGAGAACGATTTCGACTTTGTGTTCCTTTCGACATGTGCAAAGATATCTACATGTACAGGGTGTTCGGGATAAATTTGACAGTTTCGTAAGGAAAAAGAAAATCTTCTTTGTATCTATTAAATTTAATGAATTGACAAAAAAACATTACAGGCAGAGTTAATTACAATACTATCAACAAGATTTACTCAAAATAACCACCATTAGCATCGATCACAGCTTCAATTCTGCTTCGGAACCTCGAACAAGCTGATGCTACAGTCTCCCTGGGAAGGGCCGCAAAAACTGTTTTAATTTTATCCATTAACTGGGCTTTTGTATTACTGGAAGTGCGATTGGTGTCTTTTTCAACTGCGCCCCATACAAAATAATCCATGGGGTTAAGGTCTGGGGAGTTTGGAGGCCAAACATTTGGACTGGTGAAGTCGTAGAAATTTTCAGACAACCATTTTTGACTTTTCCCAGAGGTGTGGCAAGGGGCCGAATCCTGCTGCCATACATACGGCCTACCATTGGCTACCCTTGTTATCCAGGGCTTGACTACAGTTAGCAACTCCACGAACAAAGCCCGAATTCCAATGCCAGGGTTCTTCAACACCTGTTCCTGCAGATTTGCGAGGAATTCTGCTGTACGAACGCAATCAGATCGTCTGCTAGGGATCTTTCTTCTTGCTACATCCTCGTAGTCACCATTGCAAGTCTCTAGTTCATGCCTGATTGTTTTTACTGTATTCAGGGAGCATTGGGCAGCAGTCGTAATATCCTTATTTTGATGGCGGGCACGAATCATCATGATACAAGTTATTCTCTTCCATGATTCAGGTGGGTTCCAGCTATCCATCCTTTCTGACATCTTGTATATGAATGAAGAAGGGTCCAAACTTTTAAATGAAGAGAAGTGTGTGTTAATACATGTAACTTACGGAAAAATATAATTAATTATAAATATGTCAAATTTATCCCGAACACCCTGTATAAGGCACTAGAGAAAAACATAGATCTGCAAGTTGTCCTACTAGATCATACAGAATGCAGACAAGAGTATACAAAAGAACATGCAGGCAGATTATTGTCTGTACATGAATGCTAGGAGTATCAGAAAAAGGGATCAATAAGTTGGGACCTCAGATTGTATTCATTAGTGAGACCTGGCTATTAGAATCAGACATACTAACTGATACTGACTGTAAAGGGCACAGTCTTTTTAGGAAGAAGAGACAGGATAGGAGAGGAGGGCAATGTGCTGCTCAACAAGAATTCTGTCAGATGACTTGAATTCAGTTAGAGTTGAGACCTGTGATTGTAGTACCAGTAATAGTATTTCATGTGGCAGTAAGGTTGAAGCCATCTGGTGTGACATGGAATCTTACAAGTTCAAATACACAATGGGTTGTTGTTACAGACCTGGTGGATTGGTTGCTAGTGACGAAGAAATGCATCGCCAAATAGAGATGATGGGTGCAAAAAGAGTAATCATAATGAGAGACTTTAATTATCCAAACATTGATTGGATAGTAGTAAAATCTCACGAGAAGAATGAAAATGCATTTATTGAGCTGCTCCAAAACTTCCTCAAGCAGCATGGAACTTGAGGTCAGAGAGTGTTAGATTTGATTATAGTGTCAGAGGGTATATCAGTTAAAGATGTAATCATTCTTCCTCTGGTTGGTGACAGTGATTATGGGTTACTCACATGGGAAGTACACAGTATTCCTTGAGAAAGGAATACTGTGTGCATAAGGATGATGTGCATTATGAAAATTATAAGCAACTGGCTAGAATAGTCACAACTGTTGTGCGGAAAGCAAAGTCTGAGTACTTGCAGCACATCGATAAAATTCTTCAGAATTCTATCCATCGATAGAATTCTGAAGAATTCTATCGATGTGCTGCAAGTAAAATAAAGAATGAATATGAAAGAATAACTCTTCTAAATACAGATGATGTGAGAGTGACAGATGCAAAAGAGGTTGTTCAACTAATGAGTACCCATTTTGCTGAATGCAGTCGACCTGGAGTATACAACATTGAGTTCATTGCTACCTCATCACTAAATGAAGAAACTCAAGTGTATGAAGAGGAGGTATTAGAGCTGTTGCACGAACTGAATAAGAAGTAAGTAATAGTGGCTGATGGGATATCAGCACAGGTGCAAAAATAGTGTTCAGCTGAACTGGCTATTCCTTTGACTAAGCTATATAATTTGAGTCTCAGAACAGGAAAGATTCTGCAGGTTTGGAAAGATTGTATGGTAATCTCACAAGGGTGATACAAAGACTGGTGCATCCAACTATTGACCAACCAGAATCTCAGGAGTGATGGTGAAGATTTGGGGGAAATTGATTAGGGCTTGCATTCAGAAATGGTTTGACAGTGAATCTCTGCTTTGCAATATCGGGATCTCAAATACAATGGTATCATTTACAAAATATATATATTACAAAAGAGACATAATTTTGATGTTTGAAAGAAAATAAATTGTGGAAATTGAGCGAATTTGAATCGAAGGCTAAAATAGATGTTAAAAATCTACATTTATTTTTCTTAATAATGGTTTTTGTCCGAAGATCATGAGTCAAGTATTTAATATTTTATTTTGTAAAAGATACCATTGTATTTGAGATCCCGATATTGCAAAGCAGAGATTCACTGTCAAACCATTTTTGAATGCAAGCCCTAATCAATTTCCCCCAAATCTTCACCATCACTCCTGAGATTCTGGTTGGTCAATAGTTGGATGCACCAGTCTTTGTATCACCCTTGTGAGATTACCATACAATCTTTCCAAACCTGCAGAATCTTTCCTGTTCTGAGACTCAAATTATATAGCTTAGTCAAAGGAATAGCCAGTTCAGCTGAACACTATTTTTGCATCAAATATAGTTGTGATCTTGGGGAATTCTCGAAACTCTCAAGGACTATGACATTAGTCTCAGGTGATACCAATTCCCATTCCTAGTAATTAATACTTATAAATAGTAAAATTGCGACATAACGTGAGTTATGTGTCGAGGATATTACTGTCGGTGCACAATTCAGTGATTTGTTCTGATTAATTTAATAACAATGATATTTTGTATTTATTAAATTACCCCATAATGAGTAAAACGTCAAGTCAGAAAACCACACTCTTAAATTATTTTAACAAAGATAAAACCAACAAGCATAGTAGCGAAGACACCAAACCAGCAACAGAATCGTCGATTTCTGCAGAGTCTCTTTCAAATGTAAAATGTGCAATTAAACACTGCTTATCGGGTATTAACAGTGAGTGGTTTAAAAAATTCCATTGGTTAGTGGTGAAAGATAATGGAATGATATGTGTTCCACATGTATGAAATATGGAAAGAGACAACCCACAAACAAGGAACTGACTTGGGTAACTATGCCATGCACAAGACGCTTGGTTGACCATGAACAAAGCAAGTTACACACTGATTCTTGTTCATATATAATTGAAAAACATATACTAGAAGAAACTGGAATAGGGTAAATTGAAAAATCAATTTCAATTTTGAATAACTTGCAGAGAGATGCTTTTCTGGGAGCTTTAAGATCTATATATTGTTTAGAGAAAAATGAGTTACTACATTATTTGAAAAATTGCTTGAGCATTGCAAGGCTTATGGGCTGTTCCTACTTAGAACATCTTAACATTAGTAAAAATGCACATTATACCTCAGAAAGAATAATACAAGAGTTCATTGATATTTTAGCATCGGAAATTAGATCTCAAATACTGAAAAATATACATTCTGCAGATTATTTCAGTGTTTTGTGTGATGAAACTACAGACATCTCAATTTTAAAACAGCTGATTGTGTACATTAAATATGTTTGTCAACTTAGAAAAGAGGTCAGGGTTAGTTTTGTATCAACTTGCAATATCATTGATGGCAAAGCTGAGACTATAACTAACAAAGCAATTGAACCCCTTGACAGTCTAGGTTTAAAAACTTGTGATCTGGTGAGCCTAGGATCTGATGGAGCAGCTGTCATGATTAGAAAGCAAATGGGAGTTGCAAAACTGCTCAAAGATAAAACAGATGGACTCATGGTCAACTGTCATTGTGTAAATCACCGACCTGCTCTTGCTAGTGGTCAAACAGCTGCTGAAGTGCCTTATTTAGTCATGTTTAATGATATCTTAAGGCAATTGTTTTTCTTCTTCCAAAATTCCTGAGTCAGGATGGCTGGTTTAACCCAAATCCAAAATATACTGAACAGTCCTCAGATTAAACTTAAAATGGCTAGTGACACTAGATGGCTGTCTCATGATTCTGCAATACAGTCTCTAAGAGAATGCATGGTGAGTGTTATAGCTGCATTTGAAAGAGAGGCCACGAACGAAATGATATTACAGCTGAAGGTTTAAGTAAATATATCAGAACATACAATTTCGTAGCTTCACTAATGATGCTTTCAGATGTGTTACCGCATTTATCTAACTTGTCTAGATCATGCCAAAGGCAACATGTTGACTTAACCAAAATAGAGCCAGTCTTAGAAGCCGGAAAACTATCCATCATGGAATTGAGAGACACTCCTGGCAGTCATTTTCAAAATCTTCATCAGCATCTTTCAGGTGAATGATCAGACCTTCACATTGATTATTCAGATTCTAATTTTATTACTAAAAAACACACGTACTAACCACAGTAATGACTATTTAATTCATAATTGACTATTTATTCCTAGTATTGTTTGAACTACTGTACTGATTGTGTCCCAAGATACTTGGGATGAAATATTTACGAATTAAATAGTCATTACTGTGGTTAGTACATGTGTTTTTTAGTGATGAATTCACCACAGGTTTTGTTATTTAACTAATGTTATTACGTTTAAGACTACAATATATGATAAATACATAGGCACAGTTATTAAACACCTAGAAGCAAGATTTCCAGATATGCCAACCATTTCCTGCTTTTCAAGACTTTTCAATGCAAAAAAAGTCATGATCATCGTGAGGCTTCTGAGATTCTTTTTGATTATTATTCTAGAAATGGAAGTCCTGCAATTTTAAACTATGAAAGTACTAAACTAGAATGGGCAGCTGCATCAAAAATTATTAATGGACAGTGATACAAAAATCTAGATCCAAGACAAATACTGCTGAAATTAGCAACAACATCTGAGCTCAGAGAGTCTTTTCCAAATTTAGCAAAACTAGCTGCTGTTGGACTGGCCATACCTGTGAGCACAGCTGAATGTGAAATGGGTTTCTTTGCATTAAAAAGTATAAAAACCTTTATGAGGAATCACATCAGTCAGAATATTAAATAATCTGATGCTGATTTCACTGGAGGGACCAGATCCAACAGATTTTCTTATGGCTTATAAGAAGAAGAGAAGAATTAATGTATAGAATTTTAAGCTGTGAGCATTACAAGGTTTTTCACTACTTAATGAGAAAATAAGAAAAATCCTAGTCTTGTTTGTTATAATTACTATATAAAATATTATCCTTGTTTGAAGTAATTTCTAATAAAATTACTATTTTAATTTGTTATGAAAAAGGGTCTTTCTTAACTCATTCAAAATTTTTGTATGCCTGGCTAATGCTTCATTCCACCTGGCTGGTAAAAATTTCTGGTGAGAACACTGCACATGTAAAGATAAGGATGTCATTTTGCCTCTTTACAAGGCCTTCATAAGACCTCACTTGGATTATTTATTCTTACACATTAATCTTCATTGTTATGATGAAAGTTTGAAAAAAGAAATTAACTTATTGCTAGTAATTTTCAAAAACATAAAAGATTACTTATATTACTGATCTTTTAATTTTTCAATTTCTTTGATTCTTACTTAAGTTTAAATTACTCTTCTTTTCTTTACCTAGATATATTTTCTAGATGAAGCCACTGCAGCTGTTGACAGAAAGACAGAGTTATTAATTCACAAAACCATTCAAGAAGTCTTTGAATACTGCACAGTGTTCATAATAGCACATAAACTTAGCAGCATAATGCATTGTGATCGCATTATGGTATTATCCGAAGGAAAGGTAAAGGTTCTGTAGTTACATTATTAACTCGAAACAAAAGTACTTTTAATTTCAGTGATATATTTCCATTAGTAAGTCTTAATTTTAATGGGATTAAATGGATCGATATTCCTAACATTTGCATCATTATTATCATTAATAACATGTTTTCATAAAGTCTTTCTAATGAAGTCAAATAAAGTCTTAATGATTGCCACAGTATCTATCTTATTATGACAAAGAGCAGTGACTGCAATTGATTATTCAATGAAATGAATGTGAAAGAAATAGTATGCAGTATTTCAAATATGTGGTGTAATTCTGATGGTTAAAAGCTCCATCAAAATTAACCTAAATCATCATGTGTTCTTTCAGGATGGATATGCAGTTAAGTATTTGGAGAAATTATGCAAGAAAAAAGTGAACAGTCTGAAAATTATATGTCTCTGAGTAGCATGAAAGCATGCATTAAGAGAGTCGCAGTGGATTTCAGCTGTGGTAAAATAAACTAAAAAATTTAAAAAAAAAATTAATTTTTAAGGGTGTATAGTTTGACTTTTGCCAAGAATTGTGCTACATTTTTCTCAGTAATACAAGTGTTATTGAGTGATGCTGCTTTTCGAATTTAGTTGTTGTTTATCAGCATGTAATTGAAAATACTAGGGGTCAGAGAGTGCATGACCTGGTAATTGCATCTGAGAATTTGGCTGTAATGAATGTGACCATGCTGCCACCAATTGGTGAGAGTGATCATGGGGTCTTGACTTGGGAGTTGGCTTAAAGGTGTGGAATTTACAATTAAGACAGGGTACATGTGAAATTATCGGGCTGGTAAGTATGACAAGCTTAGGAGATTGATTGGTACAGTGCAATGTGGCATGTACAACTGCGAGGCGGTTAAAAAGTGTTTGCATGAAGTATACCTAGATACCAGGCTGACTGTATACCTAGAGTCCGATTAATAAATCAAGTAGGAGTTAAATGGATGAATAACACCATTAAGCTTGAGCTGCAAAAAAAGAAACAACTATGGAGGGAATTTAAGGAGAAAGATGACCGACAGGCACATGAATGGTATAAAGCACAGGCCAGAAGGGTAACAAGTGTGGTAAGAAAAGCAAAAAAGGATTACGAAAGAACATTGGCCATGCAAGCTAAAGAGAATCCTAAACAGTTTTTTCGATATGTTGCAAGTAAAAGAAAAAATGTATATGGCAGAATGATTTTAAAGAATGCCGATGGTAGGGAGGTAACCGAATCAGTTGATATAGTTGAATTACGGAGCGAGCACTTTGCAAGAGTATATCATCCGGGGGGGGTGACATTGCAGAAATGAATGAACCAATAGATTATATGGGAATTGTGGTGAATGAGGTGGAGGTGAGTAGTCTATTGCAAAACCTCAATGTCAATACATATGTGGGATTGGATGGTATACCAGCTCGTGTCATACGTGAAGCGGCTAAAGAATTGTCAGTACCCTTGACCATTTTGTTTAATCTGAGTCTCGGGTCTGGATTAGTCCCAAGGGGGTGGAAAGAGGAGAAAATAGTTCCACTGCATGAAGGAGGTTCCAAGACTACTGTTGTAAATTACCGACCAATTAGCATATCAGGAATCGTTGTCAAGATCTTGGAGAAACTAGTCAAGAGAAGAATACAGGATTGGATAGACGAAAATAGGATACTGTATGGGGGCAACATGGTTTTGTGAAGGGTAGATCATGCCTCAGTAACTTGCTCACGTTTTATAACACAGTGATGGCTGAACTGGTTAAGGGTAATGGGTTTATAATGATTCTACTGGACCTTGCCAAGGCCTTTGACAGGATACCACATGGAACTCTAATCAGTAAACTGGAGCAGATGGGGATGGATAGGAGGATGGTTGATGGAAAGATACCAGAGAGTGGTTTATTCAGGAGTGGAGTCCAAAAGACAGCTTGTGACTAGTGGTGTGCCACAGGGTTCTGTTCTTGGACCACTACTTTTCAATTTGTTCATTAACGATATAGGAAAGGATATGAGAGGAAGTGTTCACTTGTTTGCTGATGATGCAAAGTTGGGTAGAGCAATAGTGAGTGCACAGGATGTCAAAATTTTGCAGGATGATTTGGATAGTTTGAAGGACTTGGCTATGGAAAATGGATGTCAATTTAATGTGGCAAAGTGTAAGGTTATGCATTTTGGAGTGAAAAGATTAGCAGCAGTATATCACATTGGTGGAACAGTGCTCCAGGAGATTGATGAGGCCAGGGATTTGGGAGTGTTGGTGGATAGAGAGTTGAACTTTAGGGAGCACATCACAAAAGTGGCTAAATCAGCTCATCAAATCACTTTGTTACTGAAAAATACTTTAACCAGCAGAGACAAACAAGTTATTGTTCCTCTATATTGAGCCCTGATAAGACCCCATCTGGACTATTGTGCCCAGATATGAGTGCCAGGGTGGGGAGGAGGTGGAGAGGATCCAGAGACGAGTGACCAAGATGGTGGCAGGTCTGTGGAATGAACCTTATGAGAACAGATTGAAGATTTGTGGGTTGCAAAAATTGGTTGATAGGCAGAAAAGGGGTGATATGATTGAGACATTCAAATTACTGAAGGGTTTCTATAAGATCAATCCAGAAGATATTTTTGAGAATAGGATTGGTGGTGGGAGAACTAGGGGGCCATACATGGAAGCTGGGCAAGAATATGGTTAACAAGGGTGTTAGAGCTAGGTTTTTTACTTGGAGAGTGGTAAATGAGTGGAATAAGCTGCCAGAGTTTGTTGTGGGTGCTATGACCGTGAATGAGTTCAAGGCGAGGTATGATTGATACTGTGTGAATGTCGAATAGTTGTTCTTGACATGATGTTAGGGCCTCCCTCGATGAGTCTGTTGACTCCCTGGAGTTGCCCGAAATAATAATAATAATAATAATAATGTGTTATGAAAAGCCAAATGGCTATTTTTTCTGGCGACCTTAATTAAAATTAAGGGGATAAAAATCCCTTGTTCTTTTACAGCCAGTAAGCAAAACTCTAAGATCGAGGACTACGATCTATGAGTTTCATGCCGAAGAACTATCGGCGAATTCAAGCGTAAGTGACCACTTTCTAGTACAACACCAAGGCAACTCGAAGCAAAGGTGGAGCAAGATCCCTCACTATCCTTGATATTTTCTCATAATGTATAAAACACAGCTCCTAGGAGATGTAATACTGTCATTACATTATGAGGAGAGGTCACTTACCAGACCAGTTTCAACCTTTTTTGAGGTCTCATCAGTGAGTAGGTAGAATGGGAGTTCATGTCTTTCAATATCAGCATTTGGAGTATAAAGATTGCTGAGTGTCAGCAGGTAGTAATAGGGGAAGTTAAAGAAAGGTAGAGTAGGATAGTAGGAGGAAAAAAGAGGCCTCAGTCAACCTGTTTAGCTGTGTAACCCAGAGGTTGTGGCTAAAAGGTCTGTAAAGCATAATCTCCTTACACCTGTTCTAAAAAAAAAACTCAAAATTTACACTTCACTTTATACGAAAAAGATAACTTTAGATTACATTAATCCAGGTGTCTGGAGATGTCATCTCGTAACCCCTAAAAAAAGAAAAATGTTTGTTAAAATTTGGAACTAGATTATTCTTAAATCTATGCCTTACAACTGAAAAAGAAAAAAAAAAAAACTGCAATAGCGGGATCCGTATTGAGGTGGACTTTATCAACCAGAGAACCGAGAGTTGGGGGAAGAACCCGGCCCGAGTGATACAGCCCACAAGGAGCTGCACCACCTCGACATAAGCCTTCGCAGCCCGGGTTCTCAGGTCTACCCCCTCCTTAGTGAACTAGAGAACCAATAAGTTGTACAATAGAATTAAGTATTTAGTTGGTCCTGAAAGGAGGACAAGTTTTTAGTTTGCCCTTAACTCTTTTTTTGTTGTATTTTTCTGTAAGATTTGAGAAGCTACTGTTTTTTTCCGGCCATTTATTATTTGGTGAAGAGCTTTATACAGCCTCCTTTCCATTTCTTCATTTAGTTCAGGGATTCCTTTTAGCTGTGCTGGGTTTAGTTCACTTAACCTTTCTATATAGAGGTCTCCCCATTCGAAACTTATGGTCTCAGGACCTGTGAGGAGGAGGAGTATAGGTGCTCCTATTTTGTCTATTGCCCTTTGGAGGATTACCTCGGAGTCTTCGAGGATTAAATGCATTAGAACCCTTTGGGCGTCCACGGCGGGAATGGATTCTTCCTCCGATTCCTCGGCTGAGGTAATATTGCCTTTTCTTGATTCCTCAGTCTCTTCTTGGTTTTCTATTCTGATCTCCCTTTCTTCCTCTTCCTCAGAGTCAGATACTTCTTCTGGGCATCTGTTATGTGGTTTTGTTCTCTTCGTTTCTCCTTCTTCAGGGCTGATTGGTCTTTTTTCTGTGTTGTTGCTGGCTTCCATTTCTTCTACTTCTGTGGACTCTTCCATCTCGATGTGAGTTTTCCTTGCGTTATGTTTCTTTTTTTTTCTTTATTTTCCATTCTGAGTTTTTCGTGGTGGCGGCTTGATTTCCTGTTGTTACTGTCACGATAGCTGGTGGTTGAATGACTGGAGAGTCTTCCGGCTCTGTTGATTTAGGCTCCTCTGCTGTTTTGCCTATAACTAGAATGTCATCCTTTTTTTCGGGTTCAGGTTTATTTACTGGAGTGGTTGCTGGGGTTGGTGATATAGCACCTCCTATTCGTTCTGCTTGTGTCCTGTTGGGACAAATGTCTACCTTGTGGGTTGTATTTCCACATTTCAGGCAAGGTGCCTTACACTGGGCTAGGGCATGTCCTGCCGCCATGCAGTTCCTGCATTTGTTCTTGGGGCAGTTTGCACCTAGGTGTTTGAGTGATCCGCACCGAAAACATTGCTTTCTTACACCAGGGTAGGTGACTACTACCCTGGCAGAGCCTAGAAATACAAAGTTTGGGACCTCGGCCTTCATCTCCTTAAGGAAGGTCACCTCGCCAGTCTTCCAGTCGGGGTAGTCAGCATCGTTGGTGATTTTGACGTCCCGTATGTCTCCCCATTTTGAGAAAACCTTTTTTATTATCTCACTCCCTTCCTCGAGATATTCTACAGGGAACCTTTCTGTTCGTAGTGTCTTCAGTAGACTTCCTACTACGAAGGGATAGATCATTTTCCCTTCACATTCTACACCTGCCATTAACTTATTCCTGGTTTCTATATCTTTCACAACTACCTGGTATCTACCTGTTCCATAAGGGGTAAAACCAAGTATCTTTTGTGCTCCTACTATATCGGCGAGAGCTCTCGCTAAAGTCCTCTTCGGTACGTTGACGCCTGCCTCTATACCGAGGGTCTTCACTCGCGGCAGAAATGAAGTCATTTGGAAGAGAGAAAAATATCTCGCTATGAATCCTGGAAAAGTGGATAAACCTTTAAACCAGGGCCAAGTGTTCTGCTACACTATGTAGAGGCGGAAGACTACAAGCAGGCACAAGGCAAAAAAAGAAAAGAAAAAAAAATTTCTCACCAAGGCTGGAAGCTTCTGGCAGCAGGACTGGAACATGCAGCTTTCTTTCAGATTCGCTGGATCGGGCACTCCTCACAAACTGGATCGTGAACTGGAACTCATCAGTGAGTAGGTAGACCTGGATGATATCAAAGTTTAAGTGAAAAGAACTTACATACTTTCACTATACGAATGCCATAAAGGTGTGCCTATATATTATAACTAAGATGAAAAGCCAAATGGCTATTTTTTCTGGCGACCTTAATTAAAATTAAGGGGATAAAAATCCCTTGTGGTTTTAAAGCCAGTAAGCGAAACTCTAAGATTGAGGACTACGATCTATAAGTTTCATGCCGAAGAACTATTGGCGAATCTTGTTGTTTTACAGCTTACTGGCTGTAAAACAACAAGGGATTTTTATCTCCTTAATTTTAATTAAGGTCGCCAGAAAAAATAGCCGTTTGGCTTTTCATCTTAGTTATAATATATAGGCACACCTTTATGGCATTTGTATAGTGAAGATATGTAAGTTCTTTTCACATAAACTTTGATATCATCAGGTCTACCTACTCACTGATGAGACCTCAAAAAAGGTTGAAACCGGTCTGGGTAATGACTTCTCCTCATAATGTAATGACAGTATTACATCTTCTAGGAGCTGTGTTTTTACATTATGAGAAAATATCAAGTATAGTGAGGGAACTTGCTCCACCTTTGCTTCAAGTTGCCTTTGTGTTGTACTACCAAGTGGTCACTTACGCTTGGATTCGCCGATAGTTCTTCGGCATGAAACTCATAGATCGTAGTCCTCGATCTTAGAGTTTTGCTTACTGGCTGTAAAACAACAAGGGATTTTTATCCCCTTAATTTTAATATTGTGTTATTTTTGAGTTACCGAGAAAGTGAGATCAAAGTCATACACATCTGCAGTGGAAGAGAAGATAACTTTTCGTTATTTAGTATATTTAAATATAGTTTATACTTATAGCATCGAGTAAGTAAATTAGCTTAAAATAGAGCATATAACATAGTATTTAGCTTTTAGTTGTAGTAGTTCCTCAGCACAATTTGAATGATGGCGGCTGCCGCTGCTCCAATTACAAATGGCGTATCACCAAGTACTCCATTTTGCATAACATCAATAAAGGATTTTGTGGCATGTGAGACTTGCGGCATGTATGCATCCCAGCAGATGGATATGTGATGGAGGAGAGAAGGGTGATTGTGTATATGCATAAAATGTAGGCAATGGGAGTGAGTTAGACGTTATGATATCAGACCTCGTTGCATCTGGAGTGGGATATTTTCGAGAGATGAGTAGTGATAGGTGAGAATAACAAACAAAATATGAATGAAAAAATAAGAGTGTGAATAAAAAATGGGGAGTGTAGAAGGCTTGAACGATTGTGACGTTTTCAGAGATGGTTATGATTGGGAGGATGAATGGTGAGTTAGAGTGGCTAACTTGCAGAGAGAGAGAGAGAGAGATAGATGACCTGAAAGAGATGGTGGAATGTCTCGGGAATGAGATAAGAAGTATGAAAGATGAGATTAGGCGAATGGAAAAGATGAATGCAAGTTGAATCAGAGTAGGAGTGAGAGAGAGAGTATTCTGCCAAAGATTATTGTAATCTGCGAGACGTGGTTGACGGATGATGATGTAATAACAGGAATAGAAGTAGCAGGGTACAGCATCTTTTGGCAGGATAGGAAAGTAAAATGCAGTGGTGGAGTCAGGGTTGCCAGATGAACACAACAGCTTATGGCCAAAATTTAAAGAAAATATGGCCAAAAATGGCCACTTTGGAAAAGTATTAGGCCAAAAATATGGCCAAAGATATAAAATGATTGAATTGTGTGAATTAACATACCAACAATTAAGTGTGCATAAATTATGCCTATATATTCGATTACATATCATCAAAAATACTTTTAATTAAACTTAAAATACTTACAGTGAAACTCAGCTGTTAATTTGACAGCACTTCCTCAAGATATTGAATATCTTGTTCTTCTTTTTCTGTAGTCGAGTCGTAAAGAGTTTTGCTGTTGTGCATTTGTAGCATTTCGGGAGTACATTTAAAGTTTTGGCAGCACATATTGTTATCACTTAAGAATGAACGGATTCTTACAATTGAATCCAGCAGTTTAATTTGCATCCTATTTCTGGGTTTAGTTTTGATAGATATTACATAAGAAAAAATTCATTCAACTATTGTGTTACTTGCTGGCACGATAAGGCATGTTAGGGCATAATTCGACAGTTCTTTAAAATTATTGTGTTTGGATACTCGTTGCCAAAATTCTAAAGCTTCCTTAGGGATTTCATCTTGTTTGAAGTTTTCTTCTTCATTCCACGCAACAAGGCTAATTTTTCTGTATTGGTCTTCAACTACATCAACATCGTTTATTAGGTAGAAAAATGGCAGATCAGAAAATTTTCCCTTTTCTGTTTGGCTTAGAATAACAGTAGGATTTAAAAGTGACAGACCTTTAAATATATCAGCTGACTCAGGGAGCCGCTTGTTCACTTGATTCAACGATTCTTGAAGCATGGCTTGGCACCTAAATTTCACAGACTTTATTTTATTATTTTCTTGTTTCCATATTAGGAGAAGTGCTAAAGCTGATCAAGTACGTCCTAATTTCTTGACCAAATTTAATTCCAAAGTCTACATTTTCTACTATTTTGCATGTTCCATCTTCATTGCACAGCCTTTGATAAAGACTATCTCTGTGTATGTGCACAGTTCTTTGGCAAGATCGTAAGGATCAGCATAGGTTTGCTGGAACAAAACATTAAGCCTTTCAAACTCTTTAACAATGGGAATAGCAAATACAAAGTAAAAATAATTCATCCTATCTTGTAACATCTCTTTTATCAACCATGCCTTATACCTTGTATCCTGACCTCCAGATTGTTCACAGCAGGTGAAGTAGGCAATTAATTCTTACCAATTTAGCAGTATATTATTGAAGACTTTACCTCTCACTAACCACCTTGTCTTGGACAATTTCATAAATGGAAGGGTGCATCTCGTTCTTGGTCATCTTCAACTGATGAATTCATCACTTTAAAAAGAGCCTTAAAATCTTTTCTTCTCATATTGCTATTTGAAAACCACGAAGGAATTTCAATCAAAATGAATCCAACATTGGATGGCAGCTTTGAAAATGAATGCTGTGTACAAATTGCCAGAGAGTAGCAAATGCACTTCATTTGAATACAGTTCAGATTTTCATTTCTAATCCTAGTCCACAGGGAATTGTTACTTCCAACCACAGCAGCAGCACCATCACTAGCAAACCCAATACAGTTCTTAAGAGTTTGATTATATGAAGCTAACACTACTGAAATTTTATTAAATAAAACCTCCGCTGTTGTCTCTACAACAGGTATAAGACCCAAGAAAGTGTCTTGGATCTTATACCTGTTGGGTCTTATACAAGAAGGTGGAGTACTGCTTATGATAAGTGATAACTTATGTCCTCTAATAATGGAGGCTTTGGAAGGCAGTGATGGTAATGGTTTTGAAAGTATATGGTGTGAGGTGGAGATGGGCAAGACATGATATTTAGTAGGGTATTGCTACAAGCCAAGGAGCACAGAGGGTGGGGAGCAGGAGATGTTTGAGTAGTTGAGCTTGGCAAGTGCAAGAAGAATGATTGTTATGGGAGATTTTAACTACAGCAGTATAAGTGAGGGATGCAGGGAAGCAATCAAGGAACAGAGTGGTAAGAGCTGTGATGTATGGAGACTCTATGACCCATGGTGTGTGAGATAAGTTGCCAGAGGAGTGTTTGCCTGGAGGAAAGATAGAGAGTGTGGCTATGGCAATTAAATGGGGTGAAAGGGTGGATGACATGATTGTGATCGGAATGATAGAACAGGAGAGAATAGGAGCAGTAGAAGAAAGGGAATGAGAGAGAAGTATGGGAATGATATAAGGGGAGAGAATAGGAGCAGTAGAAGAGAGGGAATGAGAGAGAGAGAGAGAGAGAGAGGTATGGGAAAGATAGAAGAGGAGAGAATACAAACAGTCAGAGAGAGAATTAGAAGAATGTGAGGGAGTGCTGGAACCAGGGATAGAGTGATGCCAGGACAGCAGGTAAGTAAGAAAACACAGAGTGAAAGAGTTAAAGGGGAGAGAGAGAGAGAGAGAGAGAGAGAGAGTGAGTGAGGGACGCAGGTGAGAAATCAAGGAACAGAGTGGAAAGAGCTGGGATCCATGAGTGGAGTCTCGATGATCCATGGTGTGCGAGATAGGATGCCAGAGGAGTGTTTACCTGGAAGAACAAAAGAGAGTGGTTATGGCAATTATGCAGGGTGAAAGGGTGGATGACATGATTGTGATGGTGGGCACAAATGACTTGAGAGGCAATGTAAATCAGATGGTGAGAGATCTGGGATTCTTGCTTGAGGTTATACAAAAGAAAATGCAGAGAAGAAAGATTGTGTGTGTTGCCCAGGTATGACAGTGACGAGCTGAGTAGAAGAGCAGTAATAATGAATAGCATAATAGCCAGAATGTGTCAAAATAGAGGATTGGAATATATGGATTCTTGGAGGATATTTGACGACAGAAAGGAACTATATCCAAGAGACCGCTTGCATTTGAATGAGGAAGGACATAGGCATCTGGAGAGATTGCTGTTTCCTGAACTAGTCCATGTGTCAATGCAGAGAACCTAGAATTCCCAGGGTGGATGGTAGCATGGGTGGTCTCTTGGGGGAAGGGGACAACATCAAATAACACTGAGTCCACTGGGGGTCTGGAGAGGATAATGATAGGTATAGAAGCAGTGACATTTTATGCTTTATACTAATGCCTGGAGTATCCAGAATAAAGGAGAGGAATTGGTGGTGCTGATAGCATCAGCCAGGCTCAAGATTATTGGGATCTCTGAGACGTAGCTGATGGATGATATGTTATAACGGGAATAGAAATAGCAGGGTACAGCAATTTTTGGCATGATAGGAAGGGAAAATGCAGTGGTGGAGTACTGCTTATGATAAGTGATGACGTATATCCTCTAAGAGTGGAGGCTTTGGAAGGCAATGACACTACTAATTTTGAAAGTATATCGTGTGAGGTAGAGTTGGGCAAGACAAGATATTTAGTGTGGTGTTGCTACAAGCCAAGGAGCACAGCAGATGAGGAGCAGGAGATGTTTAGGCAGTTAAGCTTGGCAAGTGCAAGAAGAATGACTGTTATGGGAAATTTTAACTACAGCAGTATTAATTGGAAATAGGGAAATGCATGTAGTAATAAGGATATGTAATTTCTAGAATTCTTAAGAGACAAATATCTTAGGCAACATGTAATACAGGGAATAAGAGGTTCAAGAGTTTTGGATTTGGTCACAGCATCAGAAGAGCTCATTATAACTGAGATGACATCTTTTCCCCAAGCTGGAGAGAGTGACCATATGGATTTGACTTGGAAGATGAATAGACATGAAGGAGTATCAAAGAGAAGGGAACATACGTAGAATTATAAGGCGGGTGATTATAACAGTCTTAAATATCAACTTCGGGCAGTTCCATGGAAGGTGGAATTGGAAGGCTGAGATATCAATAATGCTTGAGAAATTGTGAAGGAATATTTGTTAGCATCAATAGCAAGCCGTATACCATGAGTGAAGAAGAGGACACAATTTGGTGTAAAGTGGATGACAAACAATATCAAATAGGAACTGCAGGTGAAAAGGAAGTCATGGAAGAGATAAAAGGAGAGGGATGGACAGCAGATGCTGGAAGAATATAAGACTCAGGCCAGGAGAGTGACTAGTATGGTGAGGAATGAGGAATGCAAAACTGGAATATGGGAAGAGATTGTCATTAAGAACCAAAGAAAATCCTTCGGAATTTTTTACTTATGTGGCCAGTAGGAGGAGAAATGATTGTAGAAAAATGACATTGTGTGATAAAAATGGGAATAGAGTGACTGATGCAGAGGACTTAGTGGAATTGTTCAGTGAACATTTTATTGGAGTACTTCATCCTGGAGAAATAGGTTTTAATACTACAGGGATAAGGCAGGTTCGAGGTTTAGAGATGCAAGAGGAGGGTGTGTTCCAAATACTGAGTGCTCCGGATGTCAGTAAAGCTGTGGGGGACGGGATGGTATTTCACCATGGGTTTTGAGAGAATGTGCTAAAGAAATAACAGCTCTGTTGACCTGGCTTTTCAATCAAAGTCTGGCTGCAGGAAAGGTACCCAGGGAATGGAAGGAAGGTAAGATAGTGGCATTGCATAAGAGTGGTAGCAGATTGGAAGTGTTGAATTATAGGCCAGTTTGTGTGTCATCAGTAGTTGTTACGATCTTGGAGAAATTAGTGACGGACTATATATACAGCATTGGGCAGATGAAGGTAATGCTATCTGTGAGAATCAACATGGATTTGTTAAGGGGTGCTCTTGCTTTAGTAATATGATTGCCTTTTATAATAAAATGACAAGAACAATTCATGAGGGAAAGGCATATACTGCCATTTGTTTGGATTTTGCAAAGGCATTTGATAGGGTGCCACACGATAAGCTGATATTTAAGTTGCAGCACATGGGTTTGGGTGTCAGAAAGTTGTGTATGGTGGGGCAGTATCAAGGAGACAGAAGGATTCATGTTACAGGTTTAATGGAATATTAACAGCACTGAGAAAGGATTAAAACTTCCAATATTTCATCTCTGTCACAGAGACATCTTCGGGGATTACAAAAACTTTTTGGAACAACATACACACAAATACAATACAAAGTGAAACTAAAGTCCTATCTAGGTGGTGCGCTCTTTACGGGCATTTGCAGGTGGCCTGGGATGTAAAGAGGGATCTCTGATAATTAAAGTTTCCAAAATTTTGGGAAGTTTAATGCAACCATATTTGTTTAAATTACGTTGATTCCTGAGTGCAGATTCAAAGAATAGTCTTTCTTTTTTGAATTTACTATGGTGGAGCATGGTAGTTTTTTCCCCCAGGAGATTCTGTGGGATGTATCCAAAACATGGTCTGCAACACCAGACTGACCATAATCGTGTTTGCAGATGTAAGAACTGTGTTCTTCTAACGGATGGATGCTGACCTGCCTGTTTGTCCGAAGTAGGCAAGTTTACAGGAACAAGGTACTCTATATACACCAGGCACTGAAAAAAGTACAACCTCCATACAGCTTTTAAGCCCCACCGTAAACTTGCTACCCTTATCCGCTCCACTAAAGACCAGCTCCCTCCTCTTTCAGTGCCTGGAGTATATGGAGTATATGTTTTGGATACATCCCACAGAATCTCCTGGAAAAAAACTACCATTCTCCACCATAGTAAATTCAAAAAAGAAAGACTATTCTTTGAATCTCCATCTGCACTCAGGAATCAACCTAATTTAAACAAATACGGTTGCATTAAACTTCCCAAAATTTGGGAAACTTTAATTATCAGAGATCCCTCTTTACATCCAAGGCCACCTGCAAATGCCCATAGAGAGCGCACCACCTAGATAGGACTTTAGTTTCACTTTGTATTGTATTTGTGTGTATGTTGTTCCAAAAAGTTTTTGTAATCCCCGAAGATGTCTCTGTGACGGAAACGAAATATTGGAAGTAATAAAATTAGTTTTAATCCTTTCTCAGTGCTGTTAATATTCCATTAAACCCCTAACATGAATTCTTCACAGCACTTAAGCCTCAACACACATGAGGCAGAAGGATAAAAGTGGGTCCCACAGTGCTCAGTACTAGGACCTGTATTGTTTAACCTTTATATCAATGACATCGTCAGTGGATTGCAAGTAGATATTTACAGTAGTTGTTTGCAGATGATGTGAAGCTGGGCAGCATTATTAGTAATAGTCCAGATGTGGCAGCCCTGCAAAAGGATTTGAATAATTCAAACTGGACAGATGGGCAAATGAATTGGGGGTGTCAGTTTAAAGCAGCAAAAAGTAAAGTCTTGAAGTTTGGGATACATCGATGGGAGGCTGCATAGTCAATTGGAGAAGTTGGACTGTAGGAATAGTGGAGACAAGAGATCTGGGGGTATTGTTTGATAGAAAACTGAAATGCAGGGAGCATATTGCAAAGGTGGTGAAGGTAACCCAGATGATTGCTGCAATACTGAGAAAGATGCTGACCTGCAGAGATAAGAGTTATCATTCTGTTGTATGAGACTCTGATCAGACCACACTTAGACTATTGTTCTCAGATTTGATCCCCAGGATTTGAAAAGGATAAATTAACTGTGGAAAGGGTACAGAGGCAGATAACAAAGATGGTTTCAGGATTGTACAATGTTAGTTATGATGATCGCTGAGGGAATGTGGACTGCAGAGTTTGGTGGATAGGAGAAGGAGAGGAGATATGATCGAGACTTTTAAACTGTTGAGAGGCAGTTACAGTTCCATCAAGTGTGCAGTTCTTTCACTTGGTGGAATAGCAGGAAGGAGTGATGACAAGGGGCCATCCCTGGAAGTTATGAAAGGAAGCTGTGACAAGAGGGTGAGGAATGGTTTCTTTGCATGGGGCTGGTTGAGCCGTGGAATGCATTGCCTGATAACGTGTTCACAGGAAGGTCTTCCCATGATGAAGCTCTTGACTCCATGGAGGCCTGAATAATAATAATAATAATAATAATGATGTGATAGAGAGAGAGAATGACAGTAAATTAGATAACTGTGGGAATAGCAGGTCTCTTTGATCAAGAATGAACAGTAAAAACTACAGAAATATACCAAAGAATTTGGTTGAGGAATCAACTCCAATTTTCTATTACCAGAACACTTAAAAAATGGATTAACCACGCTACCGGCCAAGACCTCTATAGACGTTAAGGTTATCATAGATGCGAAGCGCATATTAAAATTGTAATACCGTTCATATTACATTGAAATATATGATGGATACGAAGCGTATCAGGATGCATATTTGATCCATAATGTCTGGTAAGGTGGTTAATGCCAGAGGCATTGGGACCAAAAATACCAAAAATACCAGATCTTGCTAATACCAAAAATTATTGGTATTAGCAAGATCTGGGTAGCAGAAGAGGATATCATTACTGGAACTGAATGGTGAGTTCAGTGTATTCCAAGAGAGCAGATGATGGGAAGAATTAAGAATACTGCACTGCTAATGATTTCAGAGAAGTTAAATCCAACCACAGTAGAAATCTCCAATGATTATGATGATGGTAGCATGTGTAATACAGGCAATAGATTTCAGGCTAGTTGCTGTGAGATAAAGGTTAACTAGATAAAAGCCACAATTGAGTATTGTTATAGACCAGGAACATCTAAAGAGGACAAAACTGCATAGACAGATAAATCTGATAGATACAAGGAGGTACTTTAATCATGGTGATTTTATCATCATCATCAAATTCCTGACATCTACCCTCAAGGGTTGTACAGGATATTATGATAGTACTACCTGAAAAACTTACATCATTAATAACTTCCTTTCAATAATTTTCTTTCAAATCAATCTGTCAAGACTCCAACCTTATCAGAGCTTATATTTCTATCGATCCACCTATATCTTGGTTTTCCTCTGGGTATTTTTCCTGCCAACCTGGCAGAGAACACTTGTTTTGTTAATATTTCTTCTCCCATTATGTTTAAGTGACCATACTACTTGAGATTAGCTCTGCTAACATATTCCTGGATGCTAACAATGTTGAGCTCATTTCCTAATATCCTCATTTTTAATATGATATTGCCATTGATGCCATCTATTCATGCCCCCAATCTTTCTCAGGACTCTCATATCTGCAGTCTCTAGTCTTTGGTCAAGTGTTTTATTTCTAACCCAGCTCTCAGATCCATAGGTTAAAATTGGTTTGAAAACTGTCTTGTATACAGCTAATTTAGTGTTTTGGGTAATTCCTGTCTTATTTGATATAAATTTATTTAGTAGACTTCCTGCTATACCAACTTTGTTGATTCTGTTGTCTATTTCCATATTTAATTTACCATCTTCACTGAAAATTGTGCCTAAGCATCTGAAATGTTTTACTTGTTCTATAGGTTCTCCATTCACGATGCAGTTGATATTTCAATGTTTCTGCCGATTTTCATTGTCTTGTTATTTCTGATTTTCATACAAAATTTATTACAAGTTATTCAATTTAGTCAGCGAACCTTGCAGACTTGTACTGGATTTATTTAAAAGCATAACATCATCTGCATAAAGTAAGATTAACAGCTTTGAGATTAACATCTTCAATTTTGATATCAGGTTTAATACCGCTTTCCTTCATAATGTGATCCATATAGATAATGAACAACAGAGGGGATAACGTACATCCTTGTCTGACACAAGATATAACATCAAACCATATTCCTATACTTCCTTCAATTTTAACTTCTGACTTACAACTCAAATAAAGACTAAGTATTGCTTGATATAATTTCCTACGGACACCATATAACTGTAGCATTTTAAATAGCTTTCTTCTTGGCACTTGTCATATGTCTTTTGCAACTCTAGAAAATTAAATACAGATCCTTGTTATATTCCCACGATTTCTCAACTATTTATCAAAATGAAAATCTGATCCTGACAGCCTCTCTATATGGCCTGAATCCAGCTTTCCTTCACCAAGCTTCTCTTCCACAATCCTTCTCAACCATTTCTCAAGTATATTTGCATAAATCTTACCAGGAACACTCAGTAGAGAAATACCTCTGCAATTCTCACATTCAGTTTTATTTCCCTTTTTATATATGGGTACTATGAGATCTCTACTCCGATCATCTGGAATTTGTCCCTCTGTCCAGTGCTTCTGAACTATACAGTGTGGCCACTGTACGACTTTCATACCTCCATACTTGAGTATTTCTTGTCGAATATCATCTACTCCTGCTGCCTTTCCACATTTCAGACTTTTCTACTTCAAATAAGGGTATATAATCCTGATTGCATGACTTGAGTTGTGCTGTCTCACTGCTTGTTTCATTTATCAGTTTTTCTGCTAGTTATTATTACAAGACACTTCCAGGGAGTCCAATGACTCATTGAGGGAGGGCACCTACTCTACAACAATCTGTCTCCACCACTTAATTCACCAACTACAAAAATCATCTTCACAAATGCCATCTACCACCCACCACCACTAGTATCTTCACAGATAATCACAAACATCCATGCCCATGGTGGGATTCAAACCCCGCAGCCTTTTGGCTGGAGAGCAGATAAGCAACCACTCGGCCAACCAGCCTGGATATCTTTTTCTGCAGTTTTCATGTTGCCTTTATCATCTCTAATTCCTTTTACAGCACTCTTTACTCCATTTCTGAGCTTTTTCAACAACCTCCAGAATATTTTGCCACCTTCCTGATATTTATTTTCTATGTTTTTACTAAAGTTTTCTCGTGACTTTTGTTTATCTAGTTTTACACAGTGTTTAGCTTTCTTACATTTGTTTCTGGATTCTCTAAGAGCACAAGCTAATGTATTTTCATATGAACTTTTGATATGCTTTCTTCTTTTCTTTAACTTCCTGTGTCCACCATGAAGTTCTGATTTTTCTATGCTCAGAGAGGCATGTGGTGAGGTTATCTCACCACATGCCTCTCTGGCTGAATCAATCAGTGTGTGTTATCCTGTGCTCTGTGTTCTAATCAAGATCTCTTCTCAGTTATGGACTAACAACGATCTCTATCAGATCAGGCCTGAAATCAAATTGTGGCAGTATAGTCTAGTCTAATCTATGCAGGGACTGTACTCTAGAAAGGAAGTTGTACATGCCTGCCTCCACATAGGTCTTAGTCATCATACAAATTCCTTCCAATGCAAGGGTCTTTGTGTCCCTAAATTCGGAAATATGAATGCTGATCACCGTGTAACCTTAAAAGAAAGAATCAATGTTTTACACCTGTATTCAGGGCTTGCCACTGATTCTCCAAGATTTGCTTCCATGATGATGATATAGACTAGTGGGAGAAAAAAATCTTGGGTAATAAGGGGGAAAAGAATTTATAGAATTACTAAAGAACTTATAGAGTTGCCAACTTAAACAGCATGTGATGGAAGGGACTGGACTTTCAGTAGAGGAACATGGGATCTAGTAGCAGGTCTGAAAATTTGTCTATAAAACTCTGGAATGCCCAGATCTAGTCACTTGGGTTTCTTAGGAAAGGGATGATAAAGTGGTAGAGAGAGAATCCAGAGGAACTGAAATCAGGATGTCGACTGGTTTATAGTATATTGAAGAATTGTTGGATATAAGAATTTGTTGATGGGCAGAAAAGATGAGATGTAATATATAAGTTATTGAAACATTTTATATCATTGATGCAGGATAAATTTTTCAGGACATGACATGAAATGACATGATTTGGAGAGGGGAGATAGAGAAGGGATGCAGGATAAATTTTTCAGGACATGACATGAAATGACATGACTTGGAGAGGGGAGATAGAGAAGGGCCATCCCCTGAAAATTGAGTAAATGTGCTGATAAGGGTGTGAAGACTATTTTTTCCTTGGAGTGTGAGTGAATGAGTGGAATGAGTTCTGAGAGCCAGTCAGTGCTTTGTCAATAAATTATTCACAGAGAGGTATGGTAGGTATTTTGATAATATTGCATTGAGCCTTTGTATTCCATGGAAGATGCCCTTGTAATCATGATGATGATAATAATAAATGAGATGACAACAATGCTTCCATTTGGTGAGTGATCATAGAGTTTTGACTTCCAAGGTGACAATGCATTTAAGAATTTTAACTAAGAATGGACTTTTTGTGGAACTATAATAAGACATAATTACAATGAACTCAAAAGGCAGCTTGAAGCAGTTCCTAAATGTGAGAATTTGCATGGCAGAAGTTCCAGCAGTGCATCAGAATTATAATTAAAGGGGTATCGAGGAAGTTGGATCTGGCTACATTCCCAGAGTTAAAAGAATAAATCATATGGCAGTTAAATGGATGAATCTGATATTCTGAGAAGAGTAATAAGACCAAGGAGAGTGATGGCCATTGTGAGAGGGGAGGGGGGGGATCAAATTACGAAAGGAAATTACACTTATTTCTATAAATTATGGAACAAAGAAAAAAACCACAATATCAAAAACTGCATGAGGAATTCTATGCAATTCATTGAAAAGAAATATAATGTCATATAAGATCTGAAAGACACACCCACAAAAAATTGCAAATGATGATTTAATTTAGTAATAAATGGGTACGTGAAGGCAATGGTCAAAAACAAGAGGTCTTCAAGGTGTCTCAATAAGGAATGTGGTCACTCCTCACAACAATACAATACAATGATGTTTTATACTGTTTAGAATGGCATCCATGAGCTCATTTTGTAATTACAACTACCAGCGATGCAAAGATTTCCTATGTCCCCTCAAGATTTTGAGAGGGTTGAGAGCAGCAACACGTCTACCTAGAGCATCCCCGACACGTTCAATAGGATTAAGGTAAAGAGATCTGGGTGGCTAGTTTATATGTTTGATGTCTCTTATTGAATATATTGGTCCATGAACTTTGCTCAATGAGGAGGAGCATTATCATCTTGTAGGATAAATGTCTCACCTGTATATGGATAGACATAGGGGTCTAGGACTTCATCTCTGTAAGTTGTGGCATTCATGGTTCTGCCGAGAGGCACAGGTTAGTGCGTCCACCCAATGAGATGCCTTCTCAAACCATTGCATTATCTCTATCATTCCCTTTCAAAGATATTAGAGAGATAATAATGTGTCCTGGTTTTCTCCAGATGAGAGCATGCATGGTATCATTTTGTAGAGAAAATCAAGGCTGGTCTGTATGTAAACAGTACCAACCCCACTGGTCTTGGATCCAATTGATGTGGAGCCTGGCCCATTTCAAACATTCTCTCCTGTGGAGTGGGAATAGGGACACAGACTACCAGTCACCTAGCATACAAACTACCTTCATGATGCTTTCTGCACAATGGAAGCAGATACCAGTGTTCAGGCTCATAGCCGATTCGAAGCAGCAGTTCTGTTTTGGTGAGCAGGTAATTGGAGATATTGGTCAGTCACTGCAGTTGTAGCCAATGGCCTTCCTTCTCTGTACTGGACTGCTGTTTGTGACTGTTAGAATTGGTTCACAGTCTGTGAATGACAGAACGACTCACATACAGTAATCTTGCTACCTCCACCTGACTTCGGCTAGTTTCTAGTCTTATGATGGCTCACAACCTGAATTCATTGGTTAAATTATGTCTTGCAGCCATATCCAAGAATTTTGCTATTACGAAATGCCTTGTTCTCACTTCAGACACAAAACAGATAACCACTCCAAAATACCCACTTTTATGCCATGGCTCATTTTCATATATATATATATTGCTGAAAGCAATACCCATTTGTATATGATAACCAGACTCAGCATCCTTTTTACATAATGTACCTAACTTTCAGATATTTTTTCCTCCCCTCCATACTTTGGAGGGGAGGATTGATTGATTCTGAATTATCACAATCAATCAATCAATTAATTTATGGAAACCAGTGTGGTTGAACATCCAAGGACAATTTTTATCACAATTCAACAATTAAAATTTAGTTGAACAATTAGAAAAGTATAGTATGCAATTGAAATAACTGAATTCTAAGTGTTAGCAAGGTATACTTTTCCAGATAAACCCATTATGTCCCTGGATGCTAATCAGGATAGAACAGTAGTGGTAGATGAGTTATTGAAAGTTTTTTTTTCACTTGGTTGTACTATAAATTAAGTATACCAAGAAATTATATACTTGGTTTCATCCTTTATCTAAGTAAGCAAGAAAAGTTTGGCATGAAGTAATTTCAAAACTGGGCTGCTTGTACATAGAGGCTAATGATCTCACATCAATTGCGTTACATTATGGGATACTAAGGCAACTGATGTGAAGTCATTAGCCCTATATACATACAAGTAACCCAGTCGTGAAGTTACTTCTTGTGCAAACTTTGTTTGCTTACAATTGGATAAAGGATGAAGCCAAAATATAATTTCTTGGCATCTTTAATTTACAGTATGAACAAGTAAAAACTTTCAACATCTATCTCTAATCCAGAGTATTTTAGTAATAAGGTGCGACACCTTTTGACTGCTTATATATGTAAATATTACTTCTGCATTACTTTAACCTTGGTATTGCTTCTGGGTCTGGCACCCACTGATGAGACCTCAATAAAGGTCAAACTAGTCTAGGTAGTGGCCCTTCTGATAATGCATAGCATTATACATGTTCGTAAGGATATGCATGTTGCATTATGGGATACTAAGGCAATTAATGTTACATCATTAGCCTCTATATACAAGTAGCCCAGTCGTGAAGTTACTTCATGTGCAAACTTTGTTTGCTTATAATTGGATCAAGGATGAAACCAAGAATATAATTTCTTGGCATCTTTAATTTAATTGGTAGATGAGCTAGATATACTAAAGCTCTTGCAAGTCCTTGATTTGAATACTGCAGTGGGACTGGATGGAATATCAGTACAAGTGATGAAGGAATGTGCAAGAGAACTAGCAATATCTTGGCTTTTTAACTTTAGTCTCATGCAGCATACACATGATTCTTATGAGTGGAAGGAGAGCAAGACAGTTCTATTATACAAATAGAGCTATGAATTATAGGTCACATCCAAAAGGTGGATCGATAGATAGATAGCACTATGATGTGTATAAAGAACAGCATGGTATATTAAAGGTAAGTCTTTAGTAATTTGCTCATGTTATATAATAGTGACAGCAGGTTGGAAATACCATGGAACTTCTTGATTTTGCAAAGGCATCTTGACAGGATTCCACATGTCAGGCTATAATACAATGCAAGAAATTGGATGCATATGTAAAACACACTTGTGGCATGGATAGGAGCATGGCTGACTGGCAGGTATCAGAAAGTAATTCAAAGTGATGCTGAGTCTAAAAGCAGGGTTGCTAGTGTTGTACCACATATTCTATACTTGGGTTGGGTTAAAGCTCACTCTGTAGTATATTGTATACATCCCCACTTTTATATTAATAATACAGAGGATAGTCTACAAAGTGATCTCCAGTTACTTGATGACGATGATAAATTATGACAACTAATAAAGGACATATCCAATACAGAATCCTTGCAAGCAAACTTGACTAGATTGATTCCTTGGGCAGATTATAGTGTCAACTTAATGTCTTCAGGTGCAAGATTATGCATTATATTGCATGCAGAGTATTATATTAATGGGAATTTGCTGCACATATTCAATGAAACTAGAGATGTGGGAATTTTGGAGGGCAGAAAATTAAAGTTTAGGCCCACAGTGATAAGGTAGTTAAGGTATTGCATTGGATAACAACAATGTTGAGGAGAACACTAACTTGTAAAAAAAGAAAGAAAGAAATGACACGAGTGATTCTCCAACTTTACAAGTCTTTGATGAGATCACACCTGGGCTGTTGTGTGTGGATATAGTCATCTTGTGTCAAAGGTAACCAAGAGGATAACTTGCCTATGGAATTGCAGATATAACAACAGATTGAGGAAATATAAACTTCAGAGTTTGAAAAATAAGCAGAGGAGATATGAACGAAATCAGAAATTTATAGTATAATTGCAAGGGAGATTTTGCAGCTTATGGCAAGTAGAATAAAACGCAGATCATCCCTGAAAGCAAGAGGATAGTCAGGAAGCATCTGAGATCCAGGTTCTTCTCATAACGTGCAGTGAGTGTATGAAATGGCTACCATTAGATGTTATGAGTGTGTCCACAATTAATATATTCAAAGAAAGACATGACAGGTATTCCAGTGTGAATGGGGCCTCTGTCAATGAGTCCTTGTACTTCCTGGACATTCTGTGATAATAATAAGAAGAATATACAATAAATAATATACAATATAGAATAGAAAGCACTAATCACTTTTGGATGCTATGGATGTTGAACACTTCAGAACCCTGGTCAGGAGAAGTGTATATGTGACCACAGCAAAGATGCCACTACTGCAACAACAGAAACGGCCCCGAGTCCTGTGTGGCCCACACTCACCTTTCTACAGCGGAGGTAAGCCACTGAGTGAGGCCAGGGGTACTAAGAATCTCGCAGATGAAAATAGGCCACCTCTGAAATCTATGAAAATGTCAGTCGGTACCCTCAATACTCGAACTTTGGCAAGAGACTAAAGAATAGATTTATTAATCAAAGAACTAACCAATATCAACTTAGATATCCTGCTAATGAATGAAACAAAAAAATTGAAAGAACTGACAGCAAGATGGTATGATGGCTCACGGATACTCCTAGGAGCATCCTCAAACAATGGAAAACAAGGTAGAGTGGGCTTCATTGTTAAATCTAAGCTCACCAAGTCGATCCTTTCTAGTAACATCATATCTGAAAGAATAGGTGTACTCTTAATTGGAATAGAGAATATAACAATCAAATTATTATCCTGATATGCTCCAACATCTGTAGCTGATAATCAAGAAATAGAAAATTTTTACATGAATCTTGAACAGGCATTAAATTACAAGTCAACATACACATCTGTTAGTGGTGACTTTAATGCCAAAATAGGATGTGGAAAAGAAAATGAAAAGTTTTTAGGTCCAAATGGCCTGGGAGAAAGAAGAGGAGAGAGAGATTAGCTGAATTTGCTGCAGCTGAACAACTCTTTATCATGAACACTTTTTTCAACAAACACCCAGGAAGAAGATGGACTTGGCAATCACTGATTGGAGACAAAAAAATGAAATTGACTACATTTTAACAGATTGTAAAAGACTGGTACAATAGGTGAAACATACTTCAACATAGATTCTGACCACAGACTCCTCAGAGCCATTATAAGAATAGACCACAAAAAAGAACAACATATCAGGGCAACATCAAACCACAAATAGACTACCATAAGTTCAGGAAGTACACAGAAGAAACCGAATAGACTATTAAGAACTGTTATATAAATAATGACTATATTGACTTTATTAATAAATCCAACAAGTGCAAGAAAAAATCAGAAATTCCTGTGAAACAAAAGAAAAGAGAACAACTCTCACCTCAAACTATAGAACTATTGAAAAGGGGAAAGGACTTAAGAAATCTTAAGAAAATTTTCTAGAATACAAAATTATCTGTAAGTTACTAAGGAAAAGAATTCTAGAAGACTACAAAGCTTTCAGGATACAGAAACTAAGAGAAGCAGTGCAGGCAAAAACCAGCCTGAAAAAAATTGAGAAAGACTTAAATTTTAAACAGTCAATTCCATCTGCTTTACAGGATCAAAATGGAGAAAAACATATTAATAGAAAAAGGATAGAAGAAGTTGTGCAGAATTTTTTATAAAGATCTTTATGCAACTAAGTGTCAATCTCAAAACCTATCATTCCAAAACCAAGCAATATACTAGATGTACTTCCAGAAGAAATAGAACATGCCCTTAAGAAAATGAGTAAAGGTAAAGCCTCAGGACTTGATCATGTTAAGGCTGAAGAAATCCAACAAGGTGGACCAATTATTTTCAAAGCCTTGGCTGTCAGATTCACGTGGTACTCCAAAGAAAGAAAGATTCCAGAGGAATGGAAGACCTCAAAAACCATACTTCTATTCAAAAAAGAGAACAAGGAAGACATAAAAAACTATCATCCAATCTGTCTACTCTCTCATATATATAAAATCATGAACAGAGTAATACTGAACAGAATCCAAAACACACTCAAAGACAACTCCAGTAGAGAGCAGGCAGGATTCAGAAGAGGCTTCTCCACAATAGATCATATCGTCATTTCACAACTAACAGAAATATGCAGAGAATACCAAATCCCTCTATGCTTCCTCTTTATTGATTTTAAAAGAGCATTTGATACCATAGAACACAATGCAGTCATTAGTGCCTTACTGGAAATAATTGTGGACCATACTTACATCCACATGATAAAAGAAATTAACAAAAATCAGACCACACAAATAACCCTATTTGATCAACCTATAAATATAAAGAGATGGGTCTGCCAAGGCAATGTGATCTCCCCAAATCTACTTACCAGCACTTTAGAATACATTCTGAAAAAACTAGACCTAAACAGAGGAATAAGCATGGATGGTGAAAAACTACAAATCCTAATGTTTGCCGATGATCTAGTAGTAATATCTCACAACCCAAAAGACCTAGAAGAAATGGGTGAAAAAATATATACAAACATAAGCTTAGAAATGAATCTAGAAAAAAAAATGGATCAAAAACATCTACACAAGTGACAGTCACCTATATATTAATAACATCCCTATAGAACAAGTTGACTCCTACAATTACTTAGGACAAACAATAAAAATGAATAACGATTTATCTGAAGAACTAGCAAAAAGAAAGAACGCTGCATGGCTATCATTCAACAGACTAAAAGAAACACTTACTGATCTAAATCTTTCATGTCTGCGAAGGCAAAACTATTGAATAGTGACATTCTTCCATCACTCACATATGGATCAGAAACATGGAACACGACAAGAAAAGAAGAAGTAATTCTCAGAATAACTCAGCATGCAATAGAATATAGGATTTGTAACATCAGTAAAATCGAACATGCTAGAAACACAGAACTAAGAAAGAGATCAGGCATAAAAGATGTGGTAACTGCAGTATATGAAAGCAAGATGAGATGGGCAGGTCACATAGCCAGAATCAGGGATGGCTATCATTCAACAGACTAAAAGAAACACTTACTGATCTAAATCTTTCATGTCTGCGAAGGCAAAACTATTGAATAGTGACATTCTTCCATCACTCACATATGGATCAGAAACATGGAACACGACAAGAAAAGAAGAAGTAATTCTCAGAATAACTCAGCATGCAATAGAATATAGGATTTGTAACATCAGTAAAATCGAACATGCTAGAAACACAGAACTAAGAAAGAGATCAGGCATAAAAGATGTGGTAACTGCAGTATATGAAAGCAAGATGAGATGGGCAGGTCACATAGCCAGAATCAGGGATAACAGATGGACATATAGCATACTCAACTGGCAACCAAGAATAAAGAGAAAACCAGGAAGACCACCTACAAGATGGGAAGATAAACTAGTGAAATCTATGGGTATAGCATTGAAGAGAGAGGTTCAAGATTGAGATAGCTGGAGGCATCTTTGTGACCTGCACTAATGGAGATATTCTGAGTGAAACACAGGTCCATCAAGGTAACACAATAATCATAATACTCTATTTTAAACTAAGATGGGATCCATGCTATACCATTACCACCACCATCTTCATGCAAAGAACCTACTGATCACTTCCTGTTCACTGCAAAGTACACAATTTAGGGTTTCATTCTTCCATTCTGTTGTAGTACTCATAATACTTTATTCATCTCTGAATTATCTGTATGTGTAGTTTCTTTATCTCCCTGAAATTCTAACGAGTAAAACATTATGCAGTGGTCCAGATGCAGTTTAATAAACTTCATACAATGGAAGGTCTGGGAAATTTAGTAAGCCTGAGGAAGATTCTAGGATCACAATTTGACTTTGCTGAAATATTTTAAGTATTAGCTTGGAAGGATTAAAGAGAATAGGGTGACAGGGAGGGTAGTCAGTGTGTTGCCTAGGTATGACTGTGGTGAAATGAGGCAGAGAGCAAGGATTATGAAAGATATGCTGGCTGAAATGTATGAGGAGATGGGAGTACAGTTTGTTAATGTGCGGAATGAGTTTGAGGGATGAAGTGAGCTGTATGGGAGCGATGGACTGCATTTGAGTGGTTATGGTGCGAGTTGCTTCGAGAGACTGCTGCTAGAAGGTAGAGAAGTGAATAGAGAGAATGAATCAGATCGACAGAGGAGTGATGTGGAAGAGCAGGAGAGTAAGACAGGAGAGATTGAAGAAGTGGATATGAATGGGGAAGTGAGTGGTATGAGTATAGAAAATGAGAGAATGGGTGTGCAAGAGGATCAGGGAAATGGGGAGGCTCAGGGTGGACAGGGGTACACAGCGTGAGAAAGGTGGATGCTCCAAGAGGAGGTGAGCGCATGTGTAGGCAGGAAAGAAATGGGATGCCCAGGGATCAAGAGGAAACAGTTGGAATTGAAAAAGGTTCTAAAATGAAGAAGCAGAAAGGGAAATGGCCCCAGTCTAGATTGAGAGATCACATCGAGTGAGTGGTATCAGTGGAACTAGCTGTAGATCCAGAAATGAGCTGTTGTGTTTGTATACCAATGCTAAAACTATAAGAAACAAGGCAGATGAAATGGATGCACTAATTGCGTCTGTTCACCCAAAGATTGTTGGAATAAGTGAGACATGGTTGGAAGAATGACATCCTCACAGGAATAGAGATGGAAGGGTATGATGTGTTTCGTGAGGATAGAAGGGGTAAAAAGGGAGTGGGGGGAGTGCTATTGATGATAGAGAAAGAGTTATGTCCATACAAAGTAGAGATGCAAGACGGAAATAGTGCCAGTGGTTTTGAGGCAGTATAGTGTGAGATAGAGGTGAATAGAATGAAATACTTGGTGGGATGTTATTATAGACGAGGTAATGTGGATGGTGGTGATAGTGAAATGTATAGTCAAATTAGCCAAGCAAATAAGAAAAGGGTGAATCATTATGGGTGATTTTAATTATGGCAATATAAACTGGAATGATGAGATAGCAACTGGAAGTAAAGAAAATGAGTTTCTTGAGTTTTGGGGGGATAACTACCTCAGACAGTATGTAACATAGAGCACACGAGGATTAAGGGTCTTGGATTTGGTCATCTCATCAGAGGATGTAATTGTAAATGAGGTGTCAAATCATCCACCAATTGGTGAGAGTGACCATGAGGTGATTACCTGGGTGGTTGCCAGCAGTGCGAGGATCCCTGTGAGAAAAGGGTATATGTGGAACTACAGGGGGGAGGGTGATTATGAAGAGCTCAGAAGACAGCTTGCGGGTGTAGCGTGGAATTAGGTGTTAGCTGGAAAAGAGATTAATGCAGCTTGGGGGATTTTCAAAAACCATCTAGTAGATGCAATGTCTAAATGGATGAGAAGGTTAAATAAGGTAGGTGTGAGATGGATAAATAAAGAGATTAAGCATGCGATACAGAGAAAAAGGGCATTGTGGAGGCAGCATAAGAGAAGTGGAAATAACCAATTTCATGAGGTCTACAAAGACCAGGCAAGGAGGGTGACTTGGTTGATGAGAGTAGCTAAAGAGAGGTATGAACAGCAGTTGATGAAGCCAAAAAGAATCCTAGGGAGTTCTTTCGATGTGTAGCCAGCAAAAGAAAGAATGATTATGGAAGGATGACACTGATTGAAGAAAATGGTATAAAGACAGCGGTTGCAGAATGTGTGGTGGAGATACTTAATGAGCAGTTCATAAAGATCTTTCAATCTTGTGAATGTGACTTCATGGAGAGATTGAGAGCAGTTGATGATGGGGAGGAGAGACTGACTGTAAGTGAGCAAGAGGTGTTTGGGGAGTTGAGTAAACTAGATGTAAATAAGGCTGTGGGACTTGATAATATATCACCACATATTCTGAAGGAATGTGCCAGGTAGTTGACACCTGCCTTGACATATTTTTTTAATATGAGTCTTGCACTTGGTCAAGTTCCTATGGAGTGGAAGGAGGGCAAGATTGTGCCACTTCATAAAGGAGGTGATTGAACTGAAGCATCAAACTATAGTCCTATCTGTGTGTCAGGTGTTGTGGTTAAGTTGTTGGAGAAGCTTGTGAGACCTAGGATGCAGAGTGGGGTTGACAACAATGGTATTATCTTTGATGGACAGCATGGATTTGCTAAAGGGAGATCATGTTTTTGTAATCTACTTACTTATTACAATAAAGTGACTGCTTCCTTGGACAGAGGAGAAGGATACACAGTAATATACTTGGATTTCGCAAAGGCTTTTGATAGAGTGCCTCATGACATGATAAGTTGACAGTCAAACTAGAGAAGATGGGATTGCATATTAGATTAGTGCATTGGATTGGAGACTGGCTATCTGATAGGTATCAATAAGTTGTGTATGGGGGTGCGATATCCAGGAAAAGGAAAGTCACTAGTGGAGTGCCTCAGGGGTCTGTTTTAGGGCTGTTACTGTTTAACTTGTATATTAATGATATTGGCAAAGATTTGGATGGAGATATTCAGTTATTTGCAGATGATACAAAGTTGGGACGAACCATAAAGAGTAGTGAATATGTTGTGGCCTTGCAAGAAGACTTGAATAAATTGAGTGATTGGGCACGGAAATGGGGATGCGAGTTCAATGTTGCAAAATGTAAGGTTTTAAAATTTGGAAAACAAAGATGGGATGCAGAATTTATGCTTGGTGAGAATATATTGTTGGAGGTAGAGGAAATAAGAGATCTGGGGGTGATAGTGGATAAGGATCTAAAATTTACGGTACACATCACCAAAATTGTGAAGACAACACAAAGTCTTCTGGGAATGATGTGGAGGACACTGACGTGTAGAAGTAGGGAGATTCTTGTTCCGTTGTATAAGGCTTTGATTAGGCCAGACATGTACTATTGTGCCCAGATTTGGTCACCGAGTTTTCAGAAGGATGAAAAGATGTTGGAAAGGGTCCAAAATCGACTGACTGAGGTAGTTTCTGACCTCTGGAATGTCGAGTATGAGGAAAGATTGAGAAGATGTAATTTGCAGAGTCTAGTGGACAGGAGGAAGAGGGGGAGATATGATAGAGACCTACAAGTTGGTAAGGGGTTGTTATAGGATAAATGGTGGAGAAGTTCTACAGAGAACAGTGGGAGATCAGGGAGAACCAGAGGTCATCCCTGGAAACTGTATAAAGAGGGTGTGAGTAGGGGAGTGAGAGGCAGGTTTTTTTCATGCAGAGTTGTGAATGATTGGAATGCCATGCCTGAGATTGTGGTGTCTGCAAGGAGTTTGAGTGTGTTTAAGACACGGTATGATGAGATGTGTGTGTGATAAAAGGACCTTCTAGATGAGTCTTTGACTCCATGAGGTCTTGGGGTAATAATAATAATAATAATAATTAAAGTTACTGTAATTAACATTCAGTATACACTGTACTTTCTTCAATAAGTACAGTTATGAATAGGTAACATATACAAGTATAAGCCTTTCTATCAGAATAACAAGACTCATTGTGAAAGCCCACCTTACTCAATGCAAAGTCAAACTATTCCTTAAATAATTTACTGTTTGCACTCTCGCTTCCCAATCTGCCAACATATTCCAATCATGCAAAACAAAAAGCCACTTCTTACCCTCTTCCTTACCAACCACTTTCGTCCAGAATGGTCCCTTATATTACTACCTTACAAAAAATCTTCCCAGTGTTCATCCTGTAAATACCTCTCAACATTTTGAATGTATTAATCACCCCGATGTCTTCTATACACCAAACTGCAGTTTAGGTGCCCTTTGTCTATCCTCATAACCAACAGTCCTGATATCATTTTTGTTATCTACCTTAGTACCCTCTTCCAAGGGTACTTCAAATCCCAGTAACTAGATCTGAGCACAGTAATCCAGACATGGTCTGACCATGGAACCAAGACTCGTATATACAGGGTGTTCGGGATAAATTTGACATATTTATAATTAATTATATTTTTCCGTAAGTTACATGTATTAACACACACTTCTCTTCATTTAAAAGTTTGGACCCTTCTTCATTCATATACAAGATGTCAGAAAGGATGGATAGCTGGAACCCACCTGAATCATGGAAGAGAATAACTTGTATCATGATGATTCGTGCCCGCCATCAAAATAAGGATATTACGACTGCTGCCCAATGCTCCCTGAATACAGTAAAAACAATCAGGCATGAACTAGAGACTTGCAATGGTGACTACAAGGATGTAGCAAGAAGAAAGATCCCTAGCAGACGATCTGATTGCGTTCGTACAGCAGAATTCCTCGCAAATCTGCAGGAACAGGTGTTGAAGAACCCTGGCATTGGAATTCGGGCTTTGTTCGTGGAGTTGCTAACTGTAGTCAAGCCCTGGATAACAAGGGTAGCCAATGGTAGGCCGTATGTATGGCAGCAGGATTCGGCCCCTTGCCACACCTCTGGGAAAAGTCAAAAATGGTTGTCTGAAAATTTCTACGACTTCACCAGTCCAAATGTTTGGCCTCCAAACTCCCCAGACCTTAACCCCATGGATTATTTTGTATGGGGCGCAGTTGAAAAAGACACCAATCGCACTTCCAGTAATACAAAAGCCCATTTAATGGATAAAATTAAAACAGTTTTTGCGGCCCTTCCCAGGGAGACTGTAGCATCAGCTTGTTCGAGGTTCCGAAGCAGAATTGAAGCTGTGATCGATGCTAATGGTGGTTATTTTGAGTAAATCTTGTTGATAGTATTGTAATTAACTCTGCCTGTAATGTTTTTTTGTCAATTCATTAAATTTAATAGATACAAAGAAGATTTTCTTTTTCCTTACGAAACTGTCAAATTTATCCCGAACACCCTGTATGTTGGTTAACATTCTTCTCAGTGTACAGGAAAATCGCACTTAATGCGATTAATTAATCCATCGATTAATGTGTGCTAAGCGAAATTGCATTAAGCAAATTCAATAAACAATAGGAATAATTCATCCATGAATTAGTGTCAAGTTTGAAAAAAAATTACAGCATAAGCTATATTAGAGGATAAAATCATCATAGTTAATAAAAATCAATTGCTTAAATTTTTATTTAATGCCTAAACATTTGATTGAGCTACTTTTTTACAAAAAAAAAAAAAAGTAAAGATGTTTGAATCGTGTTCGATGTTTTCATTTTGTCATGTAATTTGCAATGGCTTAACAAGATTTTGATAGACTTCAAAGATTTGTTCCATATCAGGATCAGCATCAAACAAAATTTCCTTATCAAACTCAATGTGATTGAAAACTAGCTCAAGTGTTTTTGCAGTTAGCTTCTTAGTCATAACATTCTCTTCTTATTTGCACTCCTTATCTTCTTCATATGCATGCTGTTCTTCTAGATGAAGATCGTTCTCACTTAACTGTTCTGAATGGGAATTGAGCAAGTTTCTTACATCTTCATTATCCAGTTCATTAAATCCAAGTTCTTTTCCAATTGTGCTGATTTCTTCAATAATGTTAGATCTTGGATTGTGCGCACGATAAACTAAGATAGGCTTGAGTTTAAAGTTTCCCTCATTACCTCCTAATAAAAGGATAAGATGATCTTTAGATACTTTGTATCCTTGTTGAGATGCTTCAGTTTTAGCTAGGAAAGTTTTTGTTGGCATACACTTCCAAAAGCAATTTCATCGACATTGAATATTTGTCGATGGTCATAATCATCTTCCTTTGCAATTCGCCAGGAAACTGACCACAGAATCTTTATCAGTACTAGCAGATTCCCCCATTATTCTTGCATTATGCAGTCCAGCTCGATTTTTAAAACGATCAAACCATCCTAAACTCGCAGTAAAGCTTTCACATTCCTCTTGAAATTTGGTTGCTTTCAATGAGGTAAAAATATTGACAGCTTTTGCCTGAATATTCTGTGTACTAAGAGGTGTTAGTTTTTGGGGATAATCCTCAATAAAGAGTGACAGAAGACGCTCTGTCTCGATCATTAAATGGCTTCTATTTTGGGGTGATTGCATGCTTGAAGAAGAAAGCAGCAACTTTTCCTTGTTCTTTGTATTCTTTGCAATCATTTAGTATAGTCCAAACTGTAGACTTGCCGTATTACTAGTGGTACTTGCATGTCTCGTAATGATTTCCAGTTTTCCCGCTCGCTGCAGATTTGTGACAAAAAATTTCATGTAACGTAAAATTTCATATAACGTAAAAAAATCGTGTTAACTGATTAATCATTCATTTCTAGCAGGAAATAGTATCATTTCACTCAATTGCACTAGCTGATTATCGCACATACCAAATTAGCATTAAGCAAGGTTTTCCTGTATTATTATTATTATTATTATTATTATATGGGCATTTCCATGGAATCAACAGACTCATCACAGAAGACCCAAACTATCCACATAATATCTATCATACCTCTTCTTGAACTCATTGACAGATGAAGCACTAACAACTGAGTCAGGCAACGCATTCCATTCATTCACCACTCTCCAAGCAAAAAATCTAGTCCTCACACCCTTGTTAACCACACTCTTGATTTCCAGGGATAACCTCTTGTTCTTCCATTCTTCCACCACTAGCCCACTGCTGAAATATTTTCCCTGCATCTTATAAAAAACTTTTAGTCACTTAAATGCTTCTATCATGTCCACTCTTCTACCACTATTAACTAACTTCTGTAACTCATAAACTCTCAATCTGTCAATGTGGAATGCATTCCTTACACGACTCACCAACCAGGTCCCTCACTTCTGAATCTTTTCTAAAATGTCCTCATCTCCAAGGAATCCAGGTGACCAGACATGTGCTCAGCAATCTAGATTCAGATGTCAATGCCTTATAAAGAGGAATAATAACTTCTTTATCACTGCTTGTCGATGTGTTCTTCAATAGCCAAGTAATCCTATGAGCTATCTTGGACACCTTAGCAATATGCCTCTGAACTTCAACTCTCAATCCACTAACACCCCCAAGTCCCTAGTCTCATCAGTCTCTTGGAGTAGAGTTCCATCAATGTGGTACACAGCTATCTTCTAAATTACCCTTGCCAATGTTCACTAAACTTCAAATTACTGTTGACCATCATGCCCAAGGTCCCTTGCTTCCTCCACTTTATACAATACATTTACACCCATTACATCCCAAATTTCAAAACCTTACATTTAGTTACCTTAAACTGAAATCCTCATTCATTTCCCATCTTTCCAGCTTATTGAAATCCTTCCAAGCTTCACATCGCCCGCAAACAACTGAATATCTTCCTGAAATCCAGTAACATCACTGACATAAAAGTTAAACAGTAAAGGTCCTAGTACTGAGATCGGTGCACTCCAAGCCCACTGCAACATTCCTTTTCCTTCATAATGCATCCCATATATTATTATCATCATCACAGGCTAATCCAAGGAGTCCTTAGACTCATCGAGGGAGGCCCTAAAATTCATGTCAGGAACTATCCAACATTTGTGCAGTATCTATCATACTTTGCTTTGAATTCATTCACAGTCATGGCACTCACAACTATCTCTGGAAACCTATTCCACTCATTCACTACTCTTCAAGCAAAAAACCTAGTTCTCCCACCAACACACCCGTTTTCTGAAAAATTTCTTCTGAATTAATCTTGTAAAACCCCCCCTCAGTAAATTGTATGCCTCAATCATATCATCCCTTTTCCACCTATCAACCAGATTCTCTAACCCACAATACTTCAACCTGTTCTCATCGACCAAGATGGTTGCAGGTCTATGTTGGTTCCATAGACCTGCAACCATCTTGGTCACTCGCCTCTGGATCCTCTCTACCAAGAAATCCTGGCACCCAGATCTGCACTCAGTAGTCAAGATGGATTCTTATCAAGGCTCAATAAAGAGGAACAATAACCTGCCTGTCTCTGAAGTATTCTTTAGAATACTTGGTTACTCAAGTATTATTCAGTGACCAAGTGATCTGATATGCTGCTTTAGCCACTTTTGCTATGTGCCCCCTTAAACTTCACTCACTTGTAGATTTTTTATGCATTGGCACTACTCCAAGTTGAGTTCTAAGTTTGTCACAAAAGGTATCACACCACACAAGTGGCAACTGACATATGGAAATATGACTTCTCCATTACTTCCACCTTAGTATCACCACCTCTGGGTCTGGCTCCCACTGATGAGATCTCAATAAAGGGCGAAACTAGTCTGGGTAGTGACCCTTCCCTTAATGCATAGTATTATACATGTCTGCAAGGAGATGTGCTTTGCATTGTGGGATACTAAGGCAAGTGATGAGAACTTATACCACCTTTGCCATGAGTTGCCCCAGTCCTGAAAATACTTTACACTTGGATAAAGGATTAAACCAAATATATAATTCATGTCTTCAACTCATTCACAGTTTTTGCACTCACCAGGCTTTCAGGCAATGCATTCCACTCACCAACCAATCTCCACTCAAAGAACCGGTTCCTCACTCCCTTGCTCACACTCTCCTTTACAGCTTCCAAGGATGGTTCTTGTTCTATCCATGTCTCCCTCTACTTTATGAAAATTTCCTCCACATTAATCGAGTAATAACACGTTACTAACTTATATGTCTCAATCATATCTCTCTCCTTCTGAAGATGCTACAAATTGCATTCCCTCAATTTGTCTTCATATCCCATATTCCATAGACTGACAATTACTTAGTAAACATTCTCTAGACACTCTCTACAATATCTTCATCTCCTTGAAAACCAGGCAACCAAATCTGCACACAGCAACCAACATGACATTCTAGTCATGGCCTTATACCAGGGAACAATAATTCTTACAATTATAGCAATGTGACTCCTAAACTTCAAGTCCATCATCACTCATATCCTTCCTTCAAAATTTTCCTATTAATTGTATACTCTGCATCCCAACCTTGCCTACCAATCAAGACCTTACACTTTGCAACATTAAACGGATGACTCCATTCACTTGCCCATTCACACAGTCTAATGAAAGTCTAAAGTCTCCTGTAAGGCCACATCTACCCTGCACCTCATAATTCCTTCCAACTTTGTATGTAGCTACATCCACTGACAAAAAGCTGCCTATCTCCAGTTAAGACAGTCCCAAGATCATTAACATACATGTTAAAGAATAAATGTCCCTAAAACAGACCCCTGAAGTACTACTCATCTACAGACCTTCTTCTTTTGGAATACCATCTCCATACATACACTACTTATACTTGACAGCCAAATCGCCTATCCAGCTCACTAATCTCTTATCTAATCTCATCTGTTTCAGTTTAGTTGCTAGCTTATCATGTCAAAATCTATCAAATGCCTTTGAAAAATCGAAGTACAGCAATCCCTTGATTAATGCATCCACGATTAGTGCATCACTTTTTTTCTATATCCAAATGACAAAGTAAATTTGCTACTAATTTAAAACATTTTATAGTTATTTTTTAATGCCATACTACACTATTTCCATGTACGCTATGTTCCAAATTTACTGCCAAAATTTATGTCGTCTGCTATTTATATAGCATTTTGATGATCATATCTCATGCCTCCTTTGAAATTGTTTTCCTTACTTTTTTATTTTAAAGTATTTTCCCAACCTTTCATCACGAGTAAAAGGAAAAGTGGAAGTGTGAAAAAGTGTGAAAAAGATTCGAAAAGTAATCTCATTGGAAGAAAAACTTGAAGTAATAAAGAAAAATGAAAAAGGAGAGTCCAGAGCAAAGATAGGACAAGAATAAAAATGGATTAATCAACTATACGAGCAATTTTAAGCAAAGCTGCTGAATACAAAGAGAAAGGTAAGGCGTCCTCAAGTTCATCATGCATGCACTCGAAATCAAAGTATTATAACGATTGAATTAGAGAGACTTCTTTCTACATGGATCAAAGATTGTAACCAAAACCAGATCCTGCTAAGTACTGACCTTATTAAATCAAAAGCAATAAGTCTCTTTGCAACCTTGAAAGAAAGGGCTATCAATGATGGAAAAGAAGAAGAATTCCAAGCTAGTGTTGGGTGGTTTGAGGTTTCAAAAAGAGAAATAGCCTACATAATGTTTAATCACAGACGGAGCTGTAAATGGAGATAAGGAGGTGGCCGCAAATTATCCAGAGATTTTTGAAGAAATCTGTCAGCTTCATGGTTTTCCTTTAACTAAGCCCTGAGATATATTCTAATTTTTTTTAAAAAAAATTAAGGGTCAAAAATAGAAATTTGAGGAACAAATTTTACTTTTTCCCATAGGTTATTATATTCGATTAGTGCGTTTTTGATTAATGCGTGTTTAAAGAACACATTAGGTGCGTTAATTGAAGGTTTGCTGTACACCACTGCATATCCATCTCCTTTATCCAGAAACTTCCAAGACTTTTCTGGTCAAATCAGAGAAATCTCAGCCTGGTTAGAAAGTTGCAAAGTCGAATGAAATTACTGCTAGCAATATGCGAGCCTTTCGGAAGCACATTCTTCCACATTGTGCAAATGATTTTAAGTGATCCTGACCTGCTAATTTTAGTGTACAGTGGGAAAATCCTGAAGAATATGAAGAAAATTTAATCGCTGACAAGCCCAAAGAGATTTCAAAGAAACTATTTGAAAATGTTTTTTGTACAATCGAAGTTTTTAAGCAGCAATGCTTAGAGGCTGACCCTAATGAAGAGAGAAGTAGTAAAAGAAGCAATAGGACCATACTGTCAGTTGTATGGGAAAAAAAGCAACGGAATGCCTGCCTAACTATGTTAGCTCAATTCTTTGTTAAGAAGTAGAATAATAAATTTATATTCTGAATATGTTTTATTTTCAGCTTCATGGTTTTCCTTTAACTAAGCCCTGAGATATATTCTAATTTTTTTATTAAAAAAATTAAGGGTCAAAAATAGAAATTTGAGGAACAAATTTTACTTTATCCCATAGGTTGTTATATTCGATTAGCGTGTTTTCGATTAATGCGTGTTTTAAAGAACACATTAGGTGCATTAATCGAGGGATTGGTGTACACCACTCCATATCCATCTCCTTTATCCAGAAAATTTGTCATCTTATAGTATTGCCAAAACATGCCCTTCTCTTAATAAACTTAGGATGATCACCATAAAGAATACTACCATAGAGAATGTTATCAGCAGCATCTGAATCCTAGTCCTCACTAACAGCTTAATCATTTTCCCCTCTCGGAAAATCACATTTCTTGGGTTTTTCAAACTGCAAAAAGACAAACTGGCCATAAAAAACACACGCAACTTACAGGCGATATACTGGCCTCATAGCCTGAGTTGCTTCTGCCATAAATCAAAATCAATGAACCTTAACCACAACCCCAGTCATACAAGACTGATCTATAATTTATACCCTTAGTTTCATCTCTCACCTCCCCACTCCACCTTGTGCACTGGAATAATTGTTTCCACTTTCTACTCCTCTGGTACTTATGTTGCACAGGTGTGTTAAATTCTTCAACACATGTGGTGATATATTGTCAAGAGTTACTGCCTTATAATCAATTTTACTTCATCATACACCTCTTACTCACTATAAGTCCCTTCTCTACCATACCATATACACTTCAGGTTTTCATGATGTCAATTCACAAAGATAAAATACCCTGAAAAAGTGCTGCATGAATACTTCAACTATATTGTCTGCATCAGGGACCAATCTGCTGCTGTCATCAGTTAACTTCCACCTCCCACAGTCATTCTTTTTTCCACTTTCCACATATTGAAAAAACTGACTAGGATTTTTTTTTGGCTTGATTTACTAATTTCACCAGATATACAAGCAGTATATATGGTAATCATATTACACTTTTGCAGTATGACCAAAATGAGCTGTCACTTCTTACTTGGCTGGTCCCTTTATGCAACTGACTATTACCAACATTCATTTTATGTTGCTTTAATAATGCCTTCTTCTTCATTTAGATTTCATGCTCAATCTTTTCATTCATCCATTTTACTTCTGCATTATTTAGCCTTTTCACCTTTGGTATACACTCTGTCATTGTTGCTGTTAACTAACTCTTAATCAGTGCCTAAGCATCATTTATCTATTTTCTACTTAATCCCTTTTTCAATGCTTTAGTTCCCTGTTGTCTTATAAGCTTTTCACAATCACTGATTCACAACTGGTGTTCTTATGGCCCTTCTTTGACTAGCCATGGGATGAGGATCCGATCTTTTATTTATTTTTTATGGCACAAAGACATTAAAGGTCATACTGCACCAGGATACATGTTACGTTACAGCAGTATATATGGTAAATGGTTAGTAGGACAATCACAAACATCCATGCCTTTGGTGGGATTTGAACCTGTAGCCACTTGGTTGAAGAGCAGATATGCTAACCACCAGACTGGTGTGTGTGTGTGGGAGGGGGGGTCTGATGAGATGATCAGATCTATAGAGCCTCCCTAGCTCAGTCAGTATAGACGAAGCCCTTGGTCAGAAAGACCTGGGTTCAATTCCTGTCTGTGACATGAGGAACATTTATCTGGTATCTTTTGACTAAAGGTGAATTAGCTGTCTCATACAGAGGTAGAGGGTTTTCCTACCCAGAATCTTAGGTTTTTCATCCCTCAGAACAAGCAAACCGGTCCCATGAACACACATGGATCTATAGTCATTATTGCCTTACAAGAGGACTTGAATAGATTGCATGAATGGGCAGGTAGGATAGGTGGAACTGTCAGTTCAATGTTGCAAAGGGTAAGGTTTTGAGATTTGGTAAGCAATGATGGGATGCAAAGTATACAATTAGTGGGGAAACTTTAATGGAAATAGAGGAGATGAGAGATCTTGGAGTGATGGTGGACAAGGACCTGAAATTCAGGAACCACATTGCACAAATTATGAAGATATCACATTGAATAATGGCAATGATGTGAAGGACCCTGACATGCAGAAATAGAGAGGTTATGATTCTATTGTATAAGGCCTCATATGGATTATTATGCACAGATTTGGTTGGAAATGTTGGAAAGGGTCCAGAGAAGATTCACAAAAGTAGTCAGTGGTCTTTGGAATGTGGAGTATGAGGACAGATTGAGAGAATGTAAGTTGCAGAGCCTCGTGAATAGGAGGAGGGGGGGGGGCATAATTGAGACATATAAGCTAGTCAGGGGTTGTTATTGGTTCGACATGGAAGAGATTTTTCATAGAATGGGACAGGGGAGTAGAACAAGAGGCCATTGCTGGAAACTATAAGGAGGTTGTGAACAGAAGAGTAGATTCTTTGCATGGAGAGTGGTTAGTGAGTGGAATGCATTGCCTGAGTGTGTTGTGGGTGTAGACACATTGAATCAGTTTAGAGCACAGTTGGGCATTGTGTGCAATGGTGTGTACCTCCCATGATGAGTCTCTGACTCTATGGAGGTCAAATGTTAAACTTAACCCCCCATGAGGGGGACTCAACTTGTCCTAAAAGGGACAGGGGAGAAAAGGGACAAAACTCCATACAAATAAATAAATCACATCTAAGCCTCTCAACTTTTATATTGCTTAAGATAGTTATACCTGAATAATGCAAGATATTTGTTGTCATTATTCACTGAAGCTACCTCTTCATTTCAACAATATTGCCATAAAAAGATTAGCCTTTTCTCTTTTTAGAAATTATGGACTTGACAACCGTGTTATAAATAACTCTTTTAATTTCCCGACATTTAGATCTTCATATGAAGGTCATCATCTGGAGTATATACAAATATACAAGGACAAGCTGAGTTACATTTCACACAGTAAGCTAAAGAAACAATGATTTGATCACCAGTTATTCTACTGGCATGATCTCTAGTCAGAAAAAAAAAAAAAAGATAAAATTACAAATTAATTATTTAGAAACTACATCAAAGCTAAATTCTATTTAAGATAACATGAGAAAAACATTCTTTCTTATAGTTTTCTTACAATAACCATGATGTCCTATTTTTAACATTACAATTGTTATTTTACATTTAGGATTCTGGATTATCTACAGTCCTGTTTATAGTTAACTCTTAGAGAAAAAGGTTCCGTGGGTAGAATATGTGCCTTCCATATGCTTGGGATTTTTAGACCATCATTATTGTTCAGATTGGAGGGTTGATAAGAATCTCACAGGCTTCCTTAAATTTGCATTCATACCATGTTTGGAAATTAAAAGAGTTATTTATAATATGGTTGTAAAGTCCATAATTTCTAAAATGAATGCGGATCACTATGCAACACTAAAAGAAAGGATTAGCCTTTTCTAGTTCCCTAAGCCAGTTTGCTTATACATTTCTTTGTTTCCACGCTCCACTTTCGTAAGCCTACATCCAATTAAATATCTCATCCTATCAACACACACTATACTGCTTCATAACAAAGGCCACTATTTTTTCATTGTATCTCACCCTTGTGCAGATATAATTCTCCCACTCTCATCAGCAGCACTCCTCCTCCTCCATTCGTGCCTTTTCCTATCCTAATGAAAAACATCATATTCTGCCATTTCTATTCCCATCTGGATATCATTCTCATTCAACCATGTTTCACTTATTCCAATTATTTTCAGGTAAATAATCTCAATCAATGCAATAATTTGATGTCCCTTATTTCTGATAATCCTGGTATTTGTAAATATGCAAAGCAGTTCATCTCTTTTAGTGCTATCCATGCCTCATCTGTGATGTCTTACCTGCTTCTGTCTGCTCACCTTTATCCTTTATTTCATATATCTCCCCAGACTCCAGTATTTCATATACAACCCAGGCCATCCCATTCCTATGCTGACCATCCTGATACACGCATTCAATACTGCTTCCAGAATCTGCTCTCCTTATATTATGTTTCTATCCTCCTTCGCTTTCCCCTGTCCAACTTGCACTCCTGTTTTCACATTCTCATCTCCATCATCAGCATTTCAGTCTCACCTGATCTGCTCTCCTGCATCACCTCTGACTTCTTCTGGTACTATATTCACATCACTCGTTACACTTCTTTCCAGAAACAATCTCTCTGCTTGATTCACAGTGAATCCATTTAAATATAATCCATCTGTTTTATACAATTTTATTTGTCCTTCAAATGCATTCCACACATCAACACTCCTCTGTCCTCAAACAGTTTGCTAGCATAAAATTCATGCTTTTTGCTCATGATATCAACTCATCATTCTCATGGCAGGGGAACACTCCAACTACTCTTCTTACCACACTTTCTCTTTCAGTCTCCTCAATAATCTCCTGATATCCATCCTCACATTATCCATATGCCCAACAAAACAATCATTTATTCCTACCATGTTCACTAACTAGCTTGCATACTTACTTCTCAAATGCAAAGCATCAGTCACCCTGTTTATCCTCCCTCCTATAAAACAGACCTTTTGAACCCATTCATTCGCCACACCTTTTATAATAGAATCTCCATACAGCACAACTCTCAAATCAGTTGTCACTTCTTTTTTCCACTATCTTTCATTTTATTTATCCCACTATTCCATCTGTAAACTATTCTCATTTTGCATACAGATCATCTCATTTCTCATCTTAATCACTTCAGTCTTCAACTCTTGCATACAAAACATCATGCTCTCTTTCATATCAGCAATTTCATATCATATCTTTCATTATGGGAGAGTATGGTGTGTTTCATGAAGACAGAAAGGGTAAAAAAATAGGGGGAGGAGGTGCTATTGATGATAGAGAAAGAGTTATGTCCATATAAGGTAGAGATGCAAGAGAGAAGTAGTGCCAGTGATTTTGAGGCAGTATGTTGTGAGATAGAGGTGAATAGAATTAAATATTTAGTCGAATGTTGTTATAAACCTGGTAATGTGGATGGCAATTGACCATAAATCAAATCAAATTCATAATCAAATTAGCCAAGCAAATAAGAAAAGGGTGATCGTTATGTGTGATTTTAATTATGACAATATAGAGTGGGATGAAGAGATAGCAACTGGAAGTAAAGAAAATAAGTTTTTGAGGGACAACTACCTCAGGCAGTATGTAACGGAGTACACACAAGGATTGAGGGTCTTGGATTTGATCATCTCATCAGAGGATGTTATTATAAATAAGGTATGTGATCACCCTCCAGTTTGTGAGAGTGACCATGAAGTGATTACCTGGGTAATTGCCATCAGTGTGAGGACCTCTGTGAGGAAAGAGTATATATATGGAACTACAAGGCTGGTGATTATGAGAAGCTCAGGAGACAGCATGCAGGTGTAGTATGGAATGAGGAGTTGGCTGAAAAGGAGATCATTGCAGCTTGGGTGATATTCAAGAACTATCTAGTTGAAGAAGCAATGACTAAATGTATTCCAATGGTCAAAAGGTTAAATAGGGTAGGTGTGAAATGAATGAATGAAGAGATTTAAGCTGCAATACAGAGGAAAGAGGCATTATGGAGGCAGCATAAGAGGAGTGGTAGTAATCAATTCCATGAGGATTACAATGAACAAGCAAAGGAGTTGATTTGGTGATAAAGGGTAGCAAAAGTGAAGTATGAGCAGCAGTCAGCTAATGAAGCCTAGGGAGTTCTTTCGATATGTAGCCAGCAAAAAAAAATCATTATGGAAGGATGACAGTGATTGGAGAAAATGGTATAAGAACCACTGTTACAGAGGATATAGTTGAGATATTTAATTTAATAATTCATTCTGGTGAGTGTGACACCATGGATATTTTTGAAAGCAGTTGATGATGAGTAGAAGCAGAGACTGACTGTGAGTGAAGAGGTTTATGGGGAAATGAGCTAACTTGATGTTAAGTATTAGGAAAGATTGAGAAGATGTAATTTGCAGAGTCTGGTGTTCAGGAGGAAGAGAGGAGATATGATAGAGACCTACAAGTTGGTAAGGGGTTGTTATAGGATCAATGGTGGAGAAGTTCTACAGAGAATAGTGAGAGATCAGGGGAGAACCAGAGGTCATCCCTGGAAACTGTATAAAGAGGGTGTGAGTAGGGGAGTGAGAGGCAGGTTTTTTTCATGCAGAGTTGTGAATGATTGGAATGCCTTGCCTGAGAGTGTGGTGTCTGCAAGGAGTTTGAGTGTGTTTAAGACACGGTATGATGAGATGTGTGTGTGATAAAAGGACCTCCCAGATGAGTCTTTGACTCCATGAGGTCTTGGGGTAATAATAATAATAAGGCTGTGGGACTTGATAATATATCATCACATATTTTGAAAGAATGTGCCAGGGATTTGGCATCTGCCTTGACATATTTGTTTAATATTAGTCTTTTATGAGTTTAATATGGGTCAAGTTCCAAAGGGGTGGAAGGAAGGAAGGCAAGATTGTGCCTCTTCATAAGGAAGATGACAGAACTCAAGAATTAAATCAGTTTTTGTGGTTGAAGTGTTGGAAAGGTTGGTGAGAGCCAGGATCCAGAACCAAGTCACCTCCATTGCCTGTAATCCCCATGGAATTGATTATTACCACTCCTCTTATGCTGCCTCCATAATGCCTTTTTCCTCTGTATTGCAGCATAATCTCTTCCTTCCTTCATTCATTCATCAAAGATAATACCACACAACAATGGTATTATCTTTGATGGACAGCATGGATTTGCTAAAGGGAAGTCATGTTTTAGTAATCTCTTTACTTATTACAATAAGGTGATGACTTCATTGAACAAAAGAGATGGATACACAGTAGTATACTTTGATTTTGCAAAGGCTTTTGATAGTTACCACATGATAAGCTAATAGTCAAACTGTAGCAGATTGGCTTGGATATTAGACTAGTGTATTGGATCAAAAATTGAGTATCTGATAGGTACAGCAAGTTGGGGAAGCAATATCCCAGAAGAATAAAGTAACTAGTGATGTACTCCAGGGGTCTGTTTTAGGGCCATTGCTGATTAACCTGTATGTTGATGATATTGGGGAAGATTTTGATGTGATATTCGCAGTTGTTTGCAGATGATGCAAAGTTGAGACAACCTATGAAGAGTAGAGCAGATGTTGTGGCCCTACAAGAAGACTTGAAGAGATTGAATTAATGGACACGTAAGTGAGGATGCCAGTTCAATGATGTAGAATTTATGCCGGTGGGGATATATTGTTGAAGGTGGAGGAAATAAGAGATCTTCGGATGATGGTGGAAATGAAACTAAAATTTAGAGGATGCATTGCCAAAATTGTGAGAACAACACAACAAATTCTGGGAATGATGAGGAGGACACTGACTTGTAGAAGTAACGAGATTCTTGTTCTATTGTATAAGGCTCTGATTAGGCCACACATTGACTACTGTGCACAGATCTGGTCACCTGGTTTTCAAAAGTACGAAGAGTACAGAGATAACTGACTATGGTTTCTGATCTCTGGAATGTTGAATATGTGGAAAGGTTGAGAAAATTCAATTTATAGAGTCTAGTGGATAGTAGGTTGGTTGGTTTATAGTTTATTTGGCACAAAAACTACAAAGGTCATTCTGTGCCATACTAAAGGTTACAACATTAGCATTTACAGAAAATTGTAAACAATATGTCTGTACAAGAATCTGGTTTCACAAAGCAGCATCTCTAGGTAAACAGAACTGCTGCAGAGGGCACAGCAACACACAAGGTCAGAGGTTATTACAGTAGTACAAAAATAGTAACAATATAAGTTAATACATAATATATGAAACACTAAGCCAAGAAATGCAGTATCTACATATATGTAAAATTATAATAGATGCCTTTATACCAGTACAAAAATAGGCAAAAAAAGGGATTATTATACAATATGCATGGATGAAAATTAAATTTAGCAATGCAGTATAAACAGAATTTAGCAATACATATAAACAGAATTACTAGAAAGTACACAAATAGGTAAGATGTCCTACAGCACTACATGATTATTCGAAAAATAAAGTAGTAAATAAGATGCATACACAAAATGTATGTTAAGTGATGCAGTATCTACATATAAACAAAATTACTGCAGAGGTTTCAGCAGTACATAAATAGATAACTATAGGTTAACACAGGGTTTCTCAAACTTTTTCTACAACTCAACACTTCACAAATCCTGAAATGTTCACGGAACACCTTGGTTATTTTGTAATGTATTAATTAATAGTTAATTGGTAATTTAGCTTATTTTATTGTTAATAATTAATTAAGCATCAACTAAACCATCATTAAATTAATTTGTGCTGATTTTCATTGACATATCCCATTCTGATCACCAAAAATTTATAATATTATAAGTACTTACGAGTGAATGCAGACTTTTTCTCCTGTGTGCTGGTTTCGTAGGGTAGGTAAAGATAAATAAAATAAATGAGTAAATCTAAGCGTTAAGAAAAAAACAATCATTTATTGTCAAATGTTAATTAGTAAAAACAAAACACATAAAAATAGTAAAACACGTATATTGCAAATTAAGTTCTTAATGACTCCGAAGCTTTTGGGTCTTTGAATTACAAATTCTTTTGATATCAGGCACAATATTAGAAAGCTGAATTCTCATTTTTGGTGTAGCGTCGAGTCTGTTCCTGGACTTTGATTTGGTTGCAGCATAATATGAAAATCCTGCCTCGCATTAATATATGTTGTTATAAAAGGAAGTGTAACTATAACACTTTTTGTGAAGGTTAGTCAAGTGAGTTTTAATTTATCGTCCTACATGTTTCACCGATTTTTGCTATCGGCGTCTTCAGGGAATACAGTTGGTAAGCTATATGAAGGTAACAGACTAGATTTTTAACTGACAGTTCTAATTCATACAAAATTAGTATTGTGTGAGACAATGCACGTGTCTCCGGAACATGATTTATTTGTTGTGAGACATAATGTAATTGGCGTGAAAGTTCATTTCTTTGATTTTTAGTGATCTGATTAAAGCTTTCCAAATTTCCATTAGGATTAGACCTTCATTCTTATTTAGGTTTCCTGTTGAACGGGCGACTGTAACAGCCTCCTTGAAGGTTCTGGAATGGTAATTCCCTTCTATATAAGGCATATGACTCTTATCCCACTCATTGAGATAGTTGGTAGAGGGAAAATGTCAAGAAAGGCCTGAAATATCTTGTCTGTTGTTTCTGACATATCCTATGTGTTCCTTCTGTCTCGTTTCGAAGCTTCTAGAGGTCTGACCAACGTAACTAACACCACAGGAGCGAGGTATATTGTATACTCCATAGTACCTGTAGAATGGATGAGGTTCTTTCGGTGATCTTAAAAATTTCCGAATAGTATTGACTGACTTGAATGCTACTCTAATATTGTGTGGTTTTAGAAGGATAGCCAATTTTTTGGAAATGCTGCTGACAAATGGAATAGTTATAGTACTGATGTATTGGGTGTCATCACGTTGTCTTTGTGGTATATCCGAAAAGAAAATCTTGTTGCAGAGTCTTTTTGGATAACCATTTAAGGATAGCTTTCTGGATATTGTAGTTAATTCTTTTTGTAAGTCATCTTGGTCTTTTGTGTAATGTATAGCTCTTTTCTTAAGCATATGGATAATGCTAAGTTTCTGGGATATATGATGTGATGAGTTGAAATGGAGGTAATGTCCAGTATTCGTAGGTTTTCTATACACAGACAGGTTGATACTGTTATTGGTTTATTTCTTTATTATTATATCTAGGAATGGAAGTTTTAATCTTTTTCAATTCTAATGTGAATTTGATGGTATGGTGGAAACTATTGATTTGGTTGAGATAATCCATTAGTTCTTCTTTTGTGTGATTCCAAATGATAAATATGTCATCAACATATCTGTACCAAGTTTTTGGTTTTGGGGTAATTTATGATAAGATTTTACCAGTAGGTATTCTATGAATAAGTCAGCACAAGAAGAAGAGAGGGGGGGGCTACCCATGGCTAATCCGGTAAGTTGTTTGTAGACTGTTTTTTGCCAAATGAAATAGTTCGAAGTTAAACAATGATTGAACAAAGTAGTGATGTTTCTTGGGAACAAGTTGTCTAAGATGTTGATGACTTCTACAACTGGAGTGTTTGTAAATAAAGATGTGAAGTCAAGGCTTGCTAGTATATCATCTTCAGAGATAGGGAGGTTTTTTAATTAATAAATAAAATGTTTTGAGTTTTTAATATAAGTATCCAAGTTGTCAATGTGTTGTTGTAAAATCTTGGCTAGATATTTAGACAGTTGGTAAGTAGGAGAATAGATTCCATCAACTATTGGACGTAATGGTATACCTTCTTTATGTATTTTAGGAATGCCATACAATCTTGGAGTCAACGGGCTCATGGATTTTAGCTTTCTTGATTAGTCTATAGGCCAGTTAGTCATTCCAAGAATAGTTCATTTGTGTCGTTATGGTTTTTTTGCGTAGGATCTGTACTGAGAACGTTATAGACAGACATGTCTGATAATAGATTTTTAATTTTTTCTTCATAAGCTTTTGTATTTAAGATAACAGTATTGTTGCCTTTGTCAGCTTTAAGTATGATGATGTCTTTATTATTCTTTAATTTGTGTAGTGTTCTTCTTTCCATTTGGTTAGAGTTAGGAGATATCTTGACGGAGCGGAAAAGATAATGCTGCTTTTTAATCTTAAGTCATTAGCTATTGGGTGTGGAAGCAATGAGATGGCTTTTTCTAAGTTGCAGATGAACTCTATTTTAGGAATAGTAGTCAGTTTTAAGGCAACATTGAATCCTTTTTTGAGAACTGAGATCTCAAGTTTTGTTAAAATGTGTTTAGATAGGTTTATTTTCACTTTGTTATCTGGTAGAGACGGTTTAGAGTTAATATAATTATCATACAGCAAGTTGAATTTATCAATTTGCGTCTTTTTGCTGTAACTAAAGGTTTTGGCATAACTGTTGCTAATCATATCATATATCAACAAATTTTCTCGTAAATACCTTTCCAAATTTTTTTAAAGTTCATACATTAGTGCACTTATGTATATGGTGTGTCATGTTGACAAATATAAATTACATTTAAATTAGTTATCAATCACTGGGCTAATGAAATCTTGTAGCACGTCGTAGTTTCTTCAGGCAAACATCATTAAATTAATTTGTACTGATTTTCATTGACATATCCCATTATGATCACCAAATATATTTATAATATTATTATAAGTACTTACCAGTGAATGCAGACTTTTTCTTCTATGTGCTGGTAGTTTTCCCCTCCTTTTGTACATCCTGGAGATCTTTGTAGGCTTGAAGTGGATGACTCACTATCTGTTCCATCACAAACACCTTCAATAAGAGATTTCTTAATAACAAAATTAAACAAAGTGCCTTGTCTCTTATTCATATTAGATTTTAACTCTGTATTCCTATTGTTTTTAAAAAAATTATGGCACTCCGGTTTCAGAATAAACACTTACACACTGCAATATGAACTTGTGAAAAAGTATTCAGTAGTAATAGATTTGAGAACCGGATACAGACTACCTTGATCTTCAATTTCAGTGGAAAAATTTTCTTTATACTTCCCTGCTAATTGGTCACTGACATTTGCAACACAGATATCATTTCCTTCAGTTTTGAGAACAGACGATATGACCAATTGTTGTAATGGGCTTGCAGGCAATTTTTATGACTTGTCATAAACAGCGGTATTCCCTTTCCCAAATGTTGAAAGGTTTCGATGTGTGAAAATTAACGATACACAGATGTTATTAGTTGTTCTGGGTCTGAGCGTTTCGACATATTCTTGAATATTATTCTCCCCAGAATATTTTTATTATAAAATATTTATTCATGAAAAATGCTTAGAAAACTAAAATGACAAATTCCAGAATTTCTCGCGGAACACCTATTCACCTTCTGCAGAACACCAGTGTTCCGCAGAACACAGTTTGAGAAACCCTGGGTTAACATATGTATATACAAAACAAGTCAAGGAAAGCAGTGTCTACATCTAGTAAGATTACAACAAACATTATTATACTAATACTTAAAGAGTCAGAAAGGAATTATTATACAGCGCTGATGCATAAAATTTAAGTTTCACATTATGGTATTTACATATTAACAAAATTACAGCAGGGTGATAATACAAATATACAAGATCAAGGCCTATGGTAATACATAATTTGTCAGATTTAACCTAATGAATAATATGTATGTATAAAAGTTAAGTTAAGCAAAAAGGTATTTATATATAAACAAATTTATGGTCAAATGTGTTTGTACAAATTAATTCTTTCTAAAAAATTAAAAAGATCATGCAATTTGCCTGAGTCTGCTAGTATTTCCCTGAGTGTATATGGCTTGGTTAGATAGGTGAAAATTTCATTCCTCTCTTGTGTAAATTTTTGACAATCTACCAGAATATGATGAATAGTGAGATGTGTGTGTGTGTTGCATTTTTCACATATGGGAGGGTCATCAGCTCACAGTAAATGAGAATGTGTAAGGTGACTGTGACCTATGCGGAGCCTAGCAAGGACAACCTCCTCCCTTATCTTTGTACGTTGACTAGAATGCCAGTGTTTAATGTTACATAATTTGTTTGTTGATGCTTCTTGCCATGTTAACTCCCACTGAGCAATTAGCTTTGATCTTATAAGTTGTCTGTAGTCTGTATATGGAACTGTCAAACAGTATGTGGAGAAGGTATGAGCTGATTTAGCAGCTGTAGCCTCATTTCCTTTGATTCCGATGTGGCTGGGAATCCAGCAGAACTGAACATCGAAATTAAGGATTTTCATTTTGTGAAGCAGGTGTAGCACTTCATAAAGTACTGGATGTGGATTATACATAGGAGAGGAGATAGCACTTTTGGTAGCAGTTTTCTTTTATATGTGCAAGTTGAATGGCATGTGACTCTGCTGTATAATTACTGTAGTTTGATGGGATCTGATTTGAGATAATGTCAGGAAGCACAGCTAACAGGTGTTAATTCTTGAACCATCAGTATAGATGGGTAAGAAATCAGCGTGTGCTGCTCTGTGTGCATTAAACAATTGCATGTAAATGGATGATGGGGTATAAGATTTCTGTAGCTGACAAAGTGATGGGTTGCAGGATGGTGGACAAACCTGCCATGGAGGAATGCTGTTATGTTTAGTGTAGCTAATGTTGTCAACATTTATACTAACAGCTTACACAGTTTCTTTAATACGCATACCAAAAGGATGTATAGGAGTTTGATGTGTGTGATATTGAGCTTCCCAATGCAGAGAGAAGATACTATTCCATGTAGGGTAATCTGGGAGAGATTTTATTTTTAGGGCGTAATTAAGAGACAACTGTTTCCGTCAAAGTGATAGAGCCAGTTCATTTGCTTCAACATAGAGACTTGAGTGGGTGAGATGTGAAAGGCACCAGTAGCTATCCATATATCCTGATGATGGATGGAATCCAACCATCGTAGGTTACTCTGTCTTGCTGAACCATAGACTTGGGACCCATAATCCAGCTTTGAACATATAAGTGCACGATAAAGATGGAGCAACGAAGTTCGATCAGTACCCAACTCAGTAGAGGATAAAGTGCGAAGAAGGTGCAAATTCTTTTGCACTTTTCTCTTAGTTGACGAATGTGTGCTATGGTAGTTTTCTATCAAAGATGATTCCCAAGAACTTGGTTTCTGTAGCTACTGGAATAACAGTATGTCCCATTCTTAGTTCAGGATCTGAGTGATCAGTGCGTTTTCAACAGAAGTGTACGCAGACACTTTTTTCTGTCGAAAACCTACATTATTAAGAGCCCACAGAGAGACATGATCAATTGCTTGCTGAAATTGTCTTTCAATTACCCTCATGTTACGTGAGTGACAGTAAATTGTGAAGTCATCAACATATAGAGCATTGTCTACAGTGAGAGGAAGCTGTTCAGTGATTGAGTTAATTTTAATAGCAAAAAGGGTTACACGTAAGACAGAGCTTTGGAGAACACCTTGTTCTTGATGATATGATCGAGATAGCGTACTTCCCACTCTGACTTGGAAAGTTCACCTGGACAGGAAGTTTTTAATAAATATACGGAGGTGTCCTTTGAGACCTAGGTTATAGAGGTCTTTTAATATGCCATATCTCCAGGCTGCATCATAAACTTTTTCCATGTCAAAAAAAACTGAGACAAGATGTTCTCACTTCAGAAATGCATCTCTTATACAAGTTTCTAACCGAACTAAATGGTCTAAAGTTGATCGCTGTCTACGGAAACCACATTGTGTATTGGAGAGAAGACTGTTGCTTTCTAAATACCAGAGAAGTCTGGCATTAAGCATTTTCTCTAGTATCTTACAAAGAAAGCTGGTCAGAGCAATGGGTCAATAATTATTTGCTCGTGTTGGATCTTTTCCTGGTTTTGGGATAGCAATAACAATTGACTTATGCCAAGAATTTGGAAACTCTTCCTCTACAAGTATTCTATTGTATAATAAGAGAAGAAGATCCATAGAAGATGATGGTAGATGTTTTATCATTTCATAATGGATGTCATCAGGTCCTACTGCACTATGGTGAGGTTGTAGGAGAGCTCTTTTTAGTTCCTCCTTGACAAATGGCTGATTATATAGCTGAAGAATGTTGGTAGAAAAATTAAGCCTTTGTTTCTCTTGCTGCTATTTCAGTATTAAAAATTCCGGAGAATATGAAGCTGTTGCTGAGATTTTAGCAAAAGTTTCTCCCAAAGTATCTGCAATAGCTTTGGGATCAGCAAGAACACTTCCATTATAGTCTAAGGTGGACAAACAATGTGTACTATATCTGCCTTTCATTTTCCGGATTTTATCTCATACAAATTTTGGACTGGTCATTTGATTAATTGATGTAGTAAATTGGATTCATGATTGTTTTTGACTCTTACGTCTTACATAATGTGCTTTGGCTCGAGCACGCTTGAAAGTTATTAAATTTGATGTGATGGGGTATCTACGAAATATGCTCCATGCTCTGTGTTGATCTTTTTTGGCTGCCTGACAATCTGGGTTCTGCCAAGGCTTTGGATAGACTGGAAATTGAGATGATGTTTTTGGGATGGAGGTTGTTGCTGCCTGGACAATGCATTCTGTTATATATTTTACAGCTTCATTGATAGGTGTTTGACTGATGGCATCAGCATTAAATTTTGCAAGATGAGAGAAAGCGTTCCTGGTCCATTTTCCATATAGGTATCTGTGTGGGTGAACATGGTTCCTGTGAAGACATTGTACAAAGAACAGGAAAGTGATCACTTCCATATATGTTCTCTTCAACGTCCCACATGAGCAGTGGAAGAATGGAAGGGGAACAGATTGGAAGATCAATTGCAGAATATGAGTGGGTAGACATATGGAAGAAAGTATTGAGTTTATTATTTAGAAGGGAAAGGTTATTATTATCAAGAATTTTTTCAATGATTCGACCTCGTCTATTAGTGTTGGCACTACCCTATAGAGTATTGTGACCGTCAAAGTCGCCCATCAAAAGTATGGGTTCAGGCAGTTGCAAGATAAGGTTATCAAGATCAGTTTAATTTAACTCAGCATTTGGTGGTAAATAAATTGAACATACTGTAATAAGAAATCCCACAGAGAAGAGAACCGCTACTGCTTCCAGAGAAGTATTAAGTTGGACCTGATGGAAAGGAATATGACTGCCCACTAGGATAGCTACTCCATCTCCAGTTCTATCCTTACATACAACAGTGAAATTCCTAAAGGTACAGTCCTCATTGGGTCTTAAGTAAGTTTCCTGTAGTCAGAAACAGAAAGGTTTGTGTTTCGGCAACAACATCTTGATATCGTCAATATTCTGGCGGATCCCAAGACAATTCCATTGTAAAAATTTTCCTATTGTCTTGATTTTATTGACTTGTCTGGTTTTCAAGAGGCTGAGGGCTTACCTTTGTCAGGTTTATATTTATCCACTGTTTTAGAGGTAGTATGGATGGCCAGTGTCCATCTCTTCCTCTGGTAGAGTGTTCAAAACATCAAATGTGTTAGGGTCAGTTGGTATGTTTAGTTTGCTTTCAGTGGGTATCGAGGTATCCATTTTTTCTGTGCGAGTGTCTGGTGGTTTATCTTTGAGTGAAGTCTCCACCACAATTTTTTTGACAGATGAGATTTCATCGAATGGAACCATTTTTGAAGTTGTCTCTGAAGTAAGGCCATAGGTCTTGTGATTAATGCGCTCAACAGAGAAACACTTGCGATCGTAAAGTTCAGGTATGGTGAAATTATCAAATGGTGGAATAGACATCCATGTTTGAGTTGCTGTTGGCACTTTTTTAATTGTTACTTTTTTCAGCATAAGAGGATCGTAGAACAGGTGTAATGGTGACCAGCTTTCTTTTTGCATCCTGATATGTTATGTTTTGTTCTGTTTTAATTTTTTGTATCTCTTTTTCATCTTTCCATTTCTGACATGCACGAGAGTATGCTGGATGATCTCCCTGATAGTTGACACATTTAGCTTTTTTTTTCACAGCAAGATTTATTATCATGTTCTTTACTACCACATCGGGCACAGGTAGTAGAACCACGACAGGCAGTTTGGGCATGTCCATATCTTTGACATTTAAAGCATCTCAGTGGGTTAGGGATGTACATTCTAACAGGACAGCCGAGATACCCTGCTTTTACAGGATATCGGAGGCCTAGGTGTATCAAAAGTAAGGATGATGTTCTTGGTTGAGACCAGGTGACCATCCCTGCGTATCAGGATGTGCCTCACACCCGTCACTCCTTGATCTTTAAGCTCTGAATACATCTCCTCATCAGGAACATCAAGAAGATCCCATTCTGATATCACTCCTCTACTGTAATTGAGTGTTCTGTGAGGTGTTACTGCAATTTGTATTCCACCCATTGTTGTTGCTCTCAGTAATTTCTTGGAATGTTGTTTGCACATTGTTTCCACAAGGATATCACCAGAATGCAATTTCTTGACAGTTTTGGGAGGTCCTGTCAGTCCTAAACCTTTTTGGATAAAGAAGGGTGACATTTTCCCAATTGGTTTTTCACCTGTTGCATGAATGATTAAAAAGGTTGGTACATTTATTTTAGTATCCAATATATTTTGTTTCTTACTTCTGTTTCCATATGCTGTGTCTATATTATCGGTACTTGGTTGGGACTTTGTTAGGGTCCCTGAAACATTCGAGGATGAAGAATTCATATTTAAGGAATTTTTAATTCGGTGCCAGAGCTCCCCACCGACCACGGAGCCACACATGGATGCCCACTACCTGGCAAGCAAAGACTGCACTCAGGAGTGGAATGCCAGGGCTACCCTGGACGCTATACCGACACTGCAGCAGGTCTAGGATCCTGACTCCAGACCATGGGGTGAGACTTACTGCAACACTGTTGAGTTGCAGTGAGCTTGCAGGCAAGCCCCTAGTGGATAGATAGTAGGAAGAGGCCAGGTATGATAGACACACACACAAGGTGGTAAGGTTGTTATAGAATCAGTATTAAAGAGGCTCTTCTAAAAATGATGGGAGATCAGGGTCAAACGAGAGGTCATGCCTGGAAGCTATATAAGGAAGGCGTGAACAAGGGAGTGAGAAGCAGGTTATTATTATTATTCAGACCTCCATGGAGCCAAAAGATTCATCATGGGAGGTCCTTCCAAGAAACACAAAGTATCATACCATTCCTTGAACTAATTGACCGTTCTTGCTCTCACCACTCTATCAGGCAATGCATTCCAGTGTTCAACCACCCTCCATGCAAAGAAATCATGGCTTCCTTTTGTAACTTCCAGGGATGGCCCCTTGTCATGATACTCTGATCATGACAAGGGGCCATCCCTGGCCATCCTCCTTCCCACTGTTCTACCAAATGAAAGAACTCCCCAGTGTCAACTGTGTAACTGCCTCTCAACAGTTTAAAAGTCTCGATCATATCTCCTTTTCTTCTTCTTCTATCCACCAAACTATGCAGTCCACATTCCCTCAGCCGATCCTCATAACTAACATTGTACAGTCCTGAAATCATCTTTGTTATCTGCCTCTGTACCCTTTCCACGGTTAATTTAACCTCTTCAAATCCTGGGGACCAAATTTGAGAACAATAGTCTAAGTGTGGTCTGATCAGAGTATCATACAACAGAATAACTTTTTTATATGTCTGCAGGTCAGCTTATTTGCATGCAGAGTTGTGAATGATTGGAATGCCTTGTCTGAGAGTGTGGTGTCTGCAGAGAATTTCAATGTGTTTAAGGCACGGTATGATGAGGTGTGTATGACAAAGGGACCTCGTAGATGAGTCTTTGATGAGTCTCCACGAGGGCCTGGGTAATAATAATTGCTCCTACTCCATTAGTCAAGCTTCCTTCCATTCCTGCAATCATGCTCACTTTTGTTTTTTCAGTCACTTGTATATTCATAATCATATTCTCTGCATTCATTCTCTTGTTCATCCTTCTACTACATTTATCACTCACCACTGCCTTTCATCTAGTATTTGTTTCTTGTTCTCAACTGTTGATGAAATAACTGGAGTCCATTACAATATCATATTTTCTGCATGCCCTCACCACATTTAAACACATTTGCCCATGCATATATATTAATATCATATAAATAAGGTATATTTACAAACCCACCATTATTTCATAGAAAAATACAATTCATATGAAAGTAAAAGTGTGTCAATACTGACCTGAGAGCTTATGAGAATAAAACTTTTGGTATTAGAGTTTGCCTTGGTATTGCACTATATAAACAAATTCTGTCCAGGAGTCCATATTATCAAAAAGTACCAATTCTTCATAGTAAATTTACATCTCTTATCCATGAGTATGTTTCTATTCTTATTAATAAATAATGCTTATAGAAAATTTAAACGACTGATGAGAAAAAAAAAAGAAAAAGTAAAGAAAGACATCCCTGAACTATACTTTTATCTGGAATGTGGAATATTAACAGAATTCTGAAATTTAATATAAACTACTGAAAGCATCAAATGAATATGCACAGACAAGGGAAAGTGAGGTTTAAAAATAAATACTTTCCATTTTCTTGCAGTTAGTGATGTAACAGCAAACCAAAGTTTACACTATTATTATTATTACGGGCATCTCCAAGGAGTCCATAGACTCATCAAGGGAAGTCCTAAACATCATATCAAAAACACCTATTCGGCATTCGCACAGTACCTACCATACTTTGCTTTGAATTCGTTTACAGTCATGACACCCACAACAAACTATGGCAGCTTATTCCACTCATTCACCACTCTCCAAGTAAAAAACCTAGTTCTAACACCCTTGCTAACTACACTCTTCCTCAGTTTCCATGGATGGCCCCTAGTTCTCCCATCACCAGACCTGTTCTGAAAAATTTTCTTGGAATTAATCTTATAAAAACCCTTCAATAATTTCAGTGTCTCAATCATATCACCCCTTTTCCACCTATCAATCAATTTCTGCAACCCACAGATCTTCAACCTGTTCTCGTAAGGTTCATTCCATAGACTAGCTATCATCTTGGTCACTTGCCTCTGAAACCTCTCTACCTCCTCCCCATCAAGAAGAAACCCAGGGGCCCAGATCTGGGCACAATAGTGAAGATGGGGTCTTATCAAGGTTCGATAAAGAGGAACAATAACTTGCTTATCTCTGCTAGTCAGAGTATTCTTCAGTAACCAAGTGATCTCATGTAATTTAGCCACTTCTGCTATTGCTGTGTGCCCCCTAAACTTCAACTCCCTATCCACCAACACACCCAAATCTCTGGCTTCATCAACCTCCTGGAGTACAGTTCCACCAGTGTGATATACTGCTACTAATTTTTTCACCCTAAAATGCATAACCTTACACTTTGCTACATTAAACTGACATCCATTCTCATCAGCCCAGACTGCCAATCTAACTAAATCATCCTGCAAAATTTTGACATCATGTGCATTCACTATTGCTCTACCCAGCTTTGCATCATAAATGAACAGTTCCTCTCAGATCCTTTCCTATATCATTAATGAACAAATTAAATAGCAGTGGTCCAAGAACAGAACCCTGCGGCACACTACTAGTCACAGACCTTCTTTTGGACTCCACTCCAGAATAAATTACTCTCTGATATCTCTCCATCAACCACCCTCCTATCCATCTCACCAACCCTATATCCATCCCCATGTGCTGCAGTTTACTGATTAGAATTCCATGTGGTGTTCTGTCAAAGGCCTTAGCAAAGTCTAGCAGTATCACTGTAAATCCATTATCTTTATCCAGTTCAGCAGTCACTGTATTATAAAACGTGAGGAAGTTACTGAGGCATGATTTACCCTTAACAACGCCATGCTGTCCTCCATACAGTATCCCATTTTCATCTATCCATTTCTGTATTTTGCTCTTGACTAATATCTCCAAAACCTTGACAACGATTTCTGATATGTTGATCGGTCGGTAATTTACAACAGCAGTCTTGGAACCTCCTTTATGCAATGGAACTATCTTCCCCGCTTTCCACCCAATCGGGACTAACCCAAAGCTGAGACTTAAATTAAACAATTGTCAAGAGAACTGACAATTCCTTTGCTGCTTCACATAAGACTTGAGCTGGTATACCATCCAATCCCACAGATGTATTTACATTAAGGTTCTGTAATATACGATTCACCTCTCTTTCATTCACTTCAATTCCTGTATCAGCCATTTGTTCTCTCATTCCATATCACAGCCTAGATGATATACTCTTGCAAAGTGTTCGCTTAGTAATTCTACTATTTCAGCTGATTCAGTTACCTCCCTGCCATCGGCATTCCTTAGAATCATTTTGCTGTATACATTTTTTCTTTTACTTGCAGCATATCGAAAGAACTGTTTGGGATTCACTTTAGCTTGCATTGCTAATTTCCTTTCATAATCTGCTTTTGCTTTTCTTACCACACTGGTTACCCTTCTGGCCTGTGCTTTGTACCGTTCGTGTGCCGTCACCTTTCTCCTTAAATTTCATCCACAATTGTTTCTTTTTTTTTGCAGCTCAAGCTTAATAGTGTTATTCATCCATTTAACCCCTACTTGATTTACTCTCTGGACTCGAGGTATGGAGTCAGCCATTACCTCCCTCAAATGCTCTTTAACCACTTCCCAGGCACTATCAGCATCCAGCCCTTGCAGTTCAACATGCCATGGCACTGATCCAAGCAATCTCCTAAGCTTGTCATACTTACCAACCTGGTAATTACACATGTACCCTGTTTTAATTGAAAATTCCAGACATTTAGCCACTTCCCAGGTCAAGACCTTATGATCACTCTCACTAATTGGTGGCAATATGGTCATACTCACAATAGTCAATTTCTCAGATGCAATTACTAGGTCAAGCACTCTCGAACCGATAGTATATTCCACTACAGGCTGTCTCAGGTAGTTATCCCTTAGTAACTGCATAAAATTTATTTCCTTCCTCCCATTTGTCCTCTCCTCCCTCCAAATCAATGTTACCTTAGTTGAAATCCCCCATAATAATTCCTGTCCTCCACTCATTGCGTCTATTTGCCTATGCATACTGTCTCCATCATCTATTCTATCGCCTGGTCTATAGCAGCACCCAGATGTAAATTTTGTTCTGCTGACCTCAATCTCACACCAGATAGCCTCAAATGTGCCATTTTCACTATCCTGAAGTTGAACTTCTATTCCCTTTGGCTGCAGTTCATCAGCTATCATCAATAACACTCCTACCCCTTTCTTTTCCCTTCTGTCTTTCCTGAACACACTATGCCTCGTCACATTCTATCCCACTAACTATATCATCTTCTGTTAGCCATGTCTTACTAATGCCAATAACTTATTGTCCAGGAAGAACTAATCAAGGCCAAAAATTCCTCCTCCTTATTCCTGGCATTACTTCTGGTATTAGTGATATCCTCACCCCTATTTTGATGCCTTATAAAACAACATGGTGTACTTAAGTACACCTTGTTTTAGTCTCGCGTATTGTGACAAACATTGTTTTTGTGCTCTGAAGATGCTGGTTATAACACCAGCGAAATATTAGCATCAAGTTAATAAATTAATTATTTACTTAGTTTCTGTGTTCTATTATACCGTTAAAATAATAAACAACATGTTCGACGAACACATAAGTCTGTCCACACGTTTAAAGATAACTGGCTAATATGGAAGAAAATTGTCGATAGGAAGTTTGTCATGATGTAACTTTTCATGGAATGCTATCATAAGATCCTGTACAATCCCTGAGGATATATGTCAGAACTTTGATGATGATTGATAATGATATTCCATCACGACCATATTTACACCTCATATCAATGCAATGGGGGGTGCTTAAGGGTCAAAGCTGTATAACTGAGAGGAGACCTCCACATAAAGAAATGCAGAGAACCGACCAGGGCTTCTGACCTAATGTCCAATCCTCACATTCTCGTGATGCACCCGGTTAGATATCTACCTGGATACTGAACAAACGAGGATGGGCTGGCAATTTGGGATTTAGCTGACCAAATGGTATTCTTATTGGCTTAAACCAATAATACATTTAGTTTAATCCTTTATCCAAGTGTAAGCAAACAAAGTTTGCACCTGAAGTATCTTCAGGACTAAGGCAACTCGTGGTAAAGGTGGACCAAGCTCTTATCACTGCTTGTCTCAGTATCTCCCATAATGCAAAGCACATCTCCTTGTATAATGCTATGCATTAAGGGAAGGGCCACTACCCAGACCGGTTTTGACCTTTATTGAGGTCTCATCAGTGGGAGCCAGACCCAGAAGTGGTTTACACTAAGGCAAAAGCGATGGAGAACATCTTTCTCTAAATCCAGAGTAATTTAATAATAAGGTGGTACACCTTTTGGCAACTCATATAGGAAAACATGACTTCTCCATTGCTTTTGCCTTAGTATCACAACTTCTGGGTGTGGCTTCCACTAACGAGACATCAATACAGTCTGGGTAGTGGCCCTTCCCCTTAATGAATAGCATTATACATGTTTGCAAGGAGATGTGCATTATGGGAGATACTGAGACAAGGAGTGATGAGAGCTTGGTTTACCTTTACCACAAGTTGCCTCAATCCTGAAGATATTTCAGGTGCAAACTTTGTTTGCTTACACTTGGATAATGGCTTAAACCAAAATACAAAATGACAGAATTCCATGCCGGCTGGGGCGTCGCCCGGTTAAATAAGGACCTCCATTGTTTTCACCAGGGAACCAGGGCAAATAGCAAAAAGTCAGGTACTGCAACAAATCTGAAAACACACCCCAACTCAACATCACCAGATTTCAAGATCAGTACTATCAACATAAGAAGCCTGAATGGCAAAGAAATGGAGCTAGCTGAGGAATTGGATAAGTACCAGATCGACATAATAGGGGTGACTGAAACAAAAAAAAATGGCAAAAACTGGTGAGATCTTTCTTAGCAATAAATAAAAAATGTTATATTCAAGCAATGACAATCAAGGAAAAGAATGAGTAGCCTTAGTATTCAACACTAAATATGAGGCTAATCTTCTTGAATGGCAGGCAGTCTCAAGTAGAGTGATGTGGGCAGATATCATAATGGGGAACTGGCCAATGAGACTTATTTGTGCGTATGGTCCCACAGAAGGTTCTACTAAGGTAGAAGTGGAGGAATTTTTTGAGGCTTTAGAGAAAGCTACTGACACAATGAAAAAGGAAAAGTTGGTTCCTTGTTGGGGATCTAAATAGCAGAGTAGGAAACGATTGTCAGACATACAGAAATATTTTGTGAAAATTTGGAGAAAAGAGCAAAGCTAATAATAATGGCAACTACCTGTTGGATTTCTGTTCAGGACATGGACTGGTTATTACTGACACCATGTTCCAACATAAAAATGTGCACAAATTCACATGGAGAGAAGAGGCTAGGAATAAGAAAAGTCTCATTGCCTATGTTATTGTCAATAGTGATGTTTTCTCCCTGGTGCAGGATACCAGAGTGTACAGAGGAATTGAAACTGGAAGTGAGCCCTATTTAGTCTTGAGCAGGATAAAATTGAATTTCATTTTGAAAAGAAGAACATTTAAGAAAGTTTTAAAGTGAATAGAAGTTGAGCAGCTCTCAGATGTGAACTGTAGACTAAAATAGAGAAAGATAATTGAATTAAAAACGAAGTTGTTTGAGAACAGGAACCAAACCTTGGAGATTCAGTGGCAAGCCTTAAAGAAAACATTGATTGTTTCAGCCAGAGAGGCATGTGGTTAGGTTGTCTGCAAGGATAGAAAAATCAGAACTCCATGCTGGACACAGGAAGTTAAAGAGGCAGTGAAGGAAAAGAAGAAAGTATATCAAAGGTTCCTGCAAATAAGTCAGCTTGTGCTCTTAGAGAATACAAAGACAAATGTAAGAAAGCTAAACAAAAGTCATGGAAAGACTTTGGTAAGAACATAGAAAATAAATATCAAGAAGGTGGCAAGATATTCTGGAGGTTGTTGAAGAAGCTCAAAAATGGAGGAAAGAGTATTGTAAAAGGAATTAGAGGAATATGATAAAGGTGATGTGATAACTGGAGAAAAAGATATCCTTGAAGTATATAGTAATTACTTCGAAAAATTGCTAAATGAAACAAGTAGTGATAGCTTATTGATGGCTTTTCTCATTCAGGAATACCTATCCATACTTGAAATAGAAAAAGCCATCAAAGGCTTGAAATGTAGAAAGGCAGCAGGAATAGATGATGATAGACAAGAAATGCTTAAGTATGGAGGTATAAAAGTCTTACAGTGGCTGCACTGCATAATTCAGAAGGCCTAGACAGAGGGACGAATTCCCAATGATTGGAATAGAGCTCTTATAGTACCCATATATAAAAAATGGCGAGTAAGAGTGACTAACTTGTAGATAGGGATAGATGAGCTGAAAGAGGAGGTGGAATATCTTGTGAACGAGATGACAAGTATGAAAGATGAGATTAGGAGAATGGAAGAGATGTATGCAAGGCGAATCAGAGTAGGAGTGAGAAAAAGTTTTGGGAATGATAGAAGAGGAGACTATAGAAGCAGTAGGAGAGAGGGAATAATACAGGGGTTTGGGAATGATAGAATAGGAGAGTATAGAAACAGTAGAAGACAGGGAATGAGAGAGAGGTATGGGTATGATAAAAGAGGAGAGAATAGGATAAGTGGAAGAGAGGGAATGAGAGAGAGGTATGGGTATGATAGAAGAGGAGAGAATAGGATAAGTGGAAGAGAGGGAATGAGAGAGAGTTATGTGAATGATAGAAAAGGAGAGAATGGAAACAGTAGGAGAGGAAATGGTAAGAGTTGTAATGTATGGTGACTCAATGATCCGTGGTGTGCAAGATAGGAGGCATGAGAAGTGTTTGCCTAGAGGAACAATAGAAAGTGTGGCTATGGCAATTAAGAGGGGTGAAGGGATGGATGAGATGATTGTGATGGTAGGAACAAATGACTTGAGAGGTAATGTAAATTGGGCAGCGAGAGATACAAGATTCTTGCATGAGGTAGTATGAAAGAAGACAAAGAGAGAGGAAAGATAGTGTGCATGTTGCCTTGGTATGATTGTGACGAGCTAGGCAGAAGAGCAGTCATATTGAATAACATAATAGCTAGAATGTGTCAGAAGAGAGGATTGGAATATGTGGATGCTTGGACAGCGTTTGAGGACAGACAGAAATTGTATGTCAGAGACCGCTTGCATTGGAATGAGGAAGGACCTAGGCATCTGGAGAGATTGCTATTCTGAACAAGTCAGTGTGTCAATGCGGGGAAACTAGAATGCCCAAGGTGGATAGTAGCTGAGGTGGCCTCTTGTGGGAAAGGGTACTTGGGAGAAGGGAGACAACATCAGGTAGCAGTGAGCCCAGTGGAGTGTAGCGGAGATAATGCTGGTTATAGAAATAGTGGCATTTTTATGCTTTATACTAATTCCAGGAGTATCCGGAATAAAGGAGAGAAATTGGTGGCGCTGATAGCATCAGCCAGGCCAAAGATTATTGGGATCACTGAGACGTGGTTGATAGAAGAGGATATAATAACAACAGGAATAGAAGTAGCAGGGTACACATTTTTCAGCAGGATAGAAAAGGAAAGCATGGTGGTGGAGTACTGCTTATGATAAGTGATGATTTATGTCCTCTAAGAGTGGAGGCTTTGATAAGCAGTGACACTAATGATTTTGAAAGCATATATTGTGAGGTAGAGATAGGCAAGACAGGATATTTAGTGGGGTGTTGCTACAAACCAAGGAGCACAGAGGGTAGGCACCAGGAGATGTTTAGACAGTTGAGCTTGGCAAGTGCAAGAAGAATCGTTGTTGTGGGAGATTTTAACTACAGCAGTATAAACTGCGGAGGGAAAAAAGCATTTAACAATAAGGGAATGGAATTTCTTGAATTCTTGAGGGACAAATATCTTAGGCAACATGTAATAGAGGGAACAAGAGGTTCAAGAGTTTTGGATTTATTCATAACTCTTGAACCTCTATATACTCTTCTGATGCTATGATAATAGTCATAGCATCAGAAGAGCTGATAAGATGATGGTGGTGGTGGAGACTCACAGAGAAGATGGGCAGCCTTCTGAGGGGATGGTGCAGAACATCAGTAGAGTGGAAGTGATGGAGGCCATGAAGAGGATGAGGAATGGAAAATCGGTGGGCCCTGACAGGATCCCAGTGGAGGCATGGAAGGCACTGGGGGAAGAGGGAATTGATCTGCTGTGGGACCTGTTCAGGAAAGTTTGCCAACAGGAAAATATACCCAAGGAATGGAGGGAGAGTACTCTTGTTCCCATCTACAAGGGTAAAGGGGATGCACAAGACTGTAAAAATTACAGAGGAATAAAGTTGATGTCACACACAATGAAAATCCTAGAAAGGGTTCTGGATGGAAGATTGAGGAAGGAGGTGGAGATTGCAAAGGAACAATTTGGCTTCATGCCTGGTAGATCAACAACAGATGCTATAAGACTATTACACTTTTTTTATATAATGTTCGTCAATTAGCTTTATTTTATCGTCCTACATGTTTCGCCAATTTTTTTCTATCGCCATCTTCAGGGAATACAAACTAGTAAGCTATATGAAGGTAACAGACTAGGTTATAACTGATGGTTCTAATTCATACAAAAAATTAGTATTGAACGATGCAATGCATGTGTCTCGGGAACATGATTTATTCATTATGGCTCATGATGTAATTGTCATGAAAGTTCATTTCTTTGATGTTTAATGATCTGATTAAAGCTTTCCAAATTTCTGGGAAGGTTAGACCTTGATTCTTGTTTAGGTTTTCAGTTTTACGGGCGACTGTAGCTGCTTCCTTGAAGGTTCTTGAATGGTAGTTATCTTCTATATAGGGCATAAGGCTCTTATCCCACTCAATGTGATGGTTAGTAGAGGCAAAGTGGCAAGAAAGGCCAGAAATGTCTTGTCTGTTGTTTCTGACATATCCTATGTGTTCTTTCTTTCTCGTTTCAAAGCTTCTAGAGGTCTGACCTACATAACTAATAACACATGAGCAAGGTATATTATACACTCCAGAGTACTTGTAGAATAGATGAGGATCTTTTGGTGATCTTAAAAATTTCCAAATAGTGTTGATTGGCTTGAATGCTACTCTGATATTATGTGGTTTTAGAAGGTTAGCTAATTTTTTGGAAATGCTGCTGACAAATGGAATAGAATAGTACTGATGTATTGGACGTCATCACGTTGTCTATGTGGTATATATCAGTCAAGAGACTGATATAATCTATTGTAGAGTCTTTTTGGATAACCATTTAAAGATAGTTCTCTGGATATTGTAGTTAATTCCATTTGTAGGTCATTCTTATCTGTTGTGTACTGTATAGCTCTTTTCTTGACCACATGGACGACATATCTAAGTTTAATATCTATGGATGACATAAGCTAAGTTTCTGAGCTATATGATGAGACGAGTTGAAATGGAGGTAACGTCCAGTATTTGTAGGTTTTCTATAAACAGATAGGTTGATACTATTATTGGTTTGTTTCTTTATTAGGATGTCAAGGAAATGGAATTAACTACAATATCCAGAGAACTATCTTTAAATGGTTATCCAAAAAGACTCTACAACAAGATTCTCTTGACTGATATACCACATACACAACGTGATGACATCCAATACATCAGTACTATTACTATTCCATTTGTCAGCAGCATTTCCAAAAAATTACTAACCTTCTAAAACCACATAATATCAGAGGAGCATTCAAGCCAATCAACACTATTTGGAAATTTTTAAGATCACCAAAAGATCCTCATCTATTCTACAAGTACTCTGGAGTATATAGTATACCTTGCTCATGTGGTATTAGTTATGTAGGTCAGACCTCTAGAAGCTTTGAAACGAGAAAGAAAGAACACATAGGATATGTCAGAAACAACAGACAAGACATTTCAGGCCTTTCTTGCCACTTTGCCTCTACTAACCATCACATTGAGTGGGATAAGAGCCTTATGCCCTATATAGAAGATAACTACCATTCAAGAACCTTCAAGGAAGCAGCTACAGTCACCCGTAAAACTGAAAACTTAAACAAGAATCAAGGTCTAACCTTCCCAGAAATTTGGAAAGCTTTAATCAGATCATTAAACATCAAAGAAATGAACTTTCATGACAATTACATCATGAGCCATAACGAATAAATCATGTTCCCGAGACACACGCATTGCCTCATTCAATACTAATTTTTTGTATGAATTAGAACCATCAGTTATAACCTAGTCTGTTACCTTCATATAGCTTACTAGTTTGTATTCCCTGAAGATGCCGATAGAAAAAAATTGGCGAAACATGTAGGACGATAAATAAAGCTAATTGATGAACATTATATAAAAAAAGTGTAATAGTCTTATACATAATAGTCAAGAAAAAATTCCACACAACAGATGCTATCTTTGGGTTACGGCAGATGATGGAAAAGTTTCGAGAGAAACAACGGGAGCTACATCTGGCATTAATTGATCTGGAGAAATCATACAATAGAGTGCCAAGGCAAGAAGTCTGGAGGTGTCTGAGGGAGAAGAAGGTTCCGGAGAAATATGTCAGGTTGGTGCAGGAGATCTACAGAAATGTGAAGACAAGTGTTCGGACCTGTCTGGGACAGACAGAAAATTTTCAAGTAACAGTTGGCTTGCATCAAGGGTCAGCATTAAGTCCGTTTCTGTTTAACATTGTGATGGAGGTGGTGACGGAGGAGGTGAGAGAAGATGCACCTTGGACAATGTTGTATGCAAATGACATCTTGCTGTGTGAAGATTCAAGAGAAAAAGCGGGAACTAAACTGGAAAGATGGAGAAAATTACTGGAAGAGAGAGGTGTAAGACAGAGTATATGTGTTGCACAGTGGGTGGTGGCCAGGAGACAGATCTGGAACTGGAAGGAAATGTTATCAGGAAGGTGAGGAACTTTAGATACTTAGGTTCAACAGTGGAAGAAGATGGAGGAGCTGAGAAGGAAGTGGGATGCAGGATACAAGTGGGTTGGAGGAACTGGAGGCAGATGGCTGGAGTGTTATGCGATAAGAGGGTGCCGATCAATCTGAAAGGCAAAATCTATAGGACAGTAGTGAGGCCAGTTATGACGTATGCTATAGAAACTGTGGCTCTGAGGAAAAATAACATCAGCAGGATGGAAGCAGCAGACATGAGAATGCTTAGGTGGATGTGCGGTGTGACCAGAAAGGATCGTCTGAGAAATGACTATGTGAGGGGAACAGTGAAAGTTATGAACTTAGGAGCGAAGATACAGGAGGCAAGGTTGAGATGGTTTGGTCACATGATGAGGAGGGAGGACGAATATGTGGGAAGAAGGGTCATGCAGATGGATGTGTAAGGAAGGAGGAAGCGTGGGTGGCCAAAGAAGAGATGGAAGGAGCTGGTAGAAGAGGACTTGAGGATGAAGAACTTGGATGTGGTGACAGCCCAAGACAGGAGGATGTGGAAGAGACTCATCATCAACAGTGACCCCACTTAAGTGGGAGAAGCTGCAGAAGAAGAAGAAGAAGATCAGAAGAGCTGATAATAAGTGAGATGACATCTCTCCCACCAGTTGGAGAGAGAGTGACCATGTGGTTTTGACTTGGAAGATGAATAGACATACAGGAGTATCAAAGAGATGGGAATATATGTGAAATTATAAGGCAGGTGATTACAATAGTCTTAGACATCAACTTGGGGAAGTTTCATGGAGAGAATTGGAAGGCGGGGATATCATTAGTGCTTGGGTAATTGTGAAGGAATATTTGTTAGCAGCAATAGTAAGCTGTATTCCACAAGTGAAGAAGAGGACACAATTTGGTGTAAAGTGGATGACAAACAATATTAAACAGGAGCTGCATGCAAAAAAAGGCTATGGAAGAGATATAGGGAGACAGGTGAAGAGCAGATGCATGAAGAATATAAGACACAGGCCAGAAGAGTGACTAGTATGGTAAGGAAGGCAAAACTGGAATATGAGAAGAGATTGGCCCTAAGATCCAAAGAAAATCCTAGGGAATTTTTTAGCTATGTGGCCAGTAGGAGGAGAAATGATTGTGGAAGAATGACATTGTGGGATAAAAATGGGAATAGAGTGACTGATGTAGAAGACATAGTGGAATTGTTCAATGAACACTTTATTGGTGTGGGTCATCCTCGAGGAGTAAATTTTAATACTATACGGATAGGGCAGGTTCGAGGTTTAGAGGTGCAGGAGGAGTACGTGTTCCAAATACTGACTATTCTGGATGTCAGTAAAGATGTGGGACTGGATCGTATTTCACCATGAGTTTTGAGAGAATGTGCTAAGGAACTAACAGCTCCTTTGACCTGGCTTTTCAATGAAAGTCTGGCTACAGGAAAGTTGCCCAGGGAATAGAAGGAAGGTAAGATATTGTTATTGCATAAGGGTGGTAGCATACTGGAAGTGTCTAATTATAAGCCAGATTGTGTGTAATCAGTAGTTGTTAAGATCTTGGAGAAATTAGTTAGGACTGTATACAACATTGGGCAGATGAGGATAATGTTATCTGTGAGAGTCAACATGGATTTGTGAGGGGGGGGGGGGGCTCTTGTTTTAGTAATATGCTAGCCTTTTATAATAAAGTTACAAGAACATTAGATGAGGGAAAGGCATATACTGCAATTTTCTTGGATTTAGCGAAGGCATTTGACAGGGTACCACATGATAAGCTGATATTTAAGTTGCAGCACATGGGTTTGGATGTCAGGTTGGTCAACTGGATTCAGGATTGGCTGTCTGATAGGTATCAGAGAGTTGTGTATGGTGGGGCCGTTCCATGGAGGCAGAGGGTTACAAGTGGGGTCCCACAGGGCTCAGTACTGGGACCTATATAATTTAACCTTTATATCAATGACATTGTCAGTGGAATGTTCAGTTGTTTGCGAATGATGTGAAGCTGGAAAGGGTTATTAGTAATAGTGCAGATGTTGTAGTCATGCAAGAGAGGATTTAAATAAGCTAGACAGACGGGCAAATAAATGGGGGCTGTCAGTTTAATGCAGCAAAATGCACAGTATTGAGGTTTGGGACACATCGATGGGATGCTGCATATTCTATTGAAAGAGATATACTGGAGGAAGTTGGGAGACAAGAGATCTGGGGTTGATGATTGATAGAAACCTGAAATTCAAGGGACATATTGCAAGGTGGTGAAGGTAACACAGAGAATTGCTGCAATAATGAGAAGGATGCTGACCTGCAGAGATAAAAGAGTTATCATTCCGTTGTATAAGACCCTGATCAGACCACACTTAGTATACTAGTATACCTCTATAGTTTTTAGGGTCATCTCTATAACCTTTTTTAAAGATAGGAATCACAATTGCTTTTTTCCATTCTATTGGAGGGCACAAAGGTAAGTGATGTGAAGTCATTAGCTTCTATATATGAGTTGCTTTAGTCCTAAAAATACTTCAGGTGCAAACTTTGTTTGCTTACACTTGGATAAAGGATTAATTAAGTATAAACTGACTTTCACTCACATTTGTTTAAAAAATATTTATTCTTCTTTTATGCACTGTTGGCAACTAAAATTAAACTGGATTTTACTTGCAAAAACTAAATTATGCTGATAAATACAGAGAATTACTAGCACAGTGCACAAATTATCGTTTGTGCACTGTGAAATTCCATTTCATAGAGTAAGCTTTGATTTGCTGTTACTTCATTAAAATCAATAAGATGAGAGTAATGTTTTTTGCATCTTACTTCCCTTTTTATATGCTTGTTCATTTGATGTAAGCCTTCTGTATTAATTTTAAGAAACTAATAATCCAGCAAATAGATGAAGCTAGAGATCTACAGGTGGTAGTAGATAGAAGGCTGAAGTTTAGAGGGCATACTTTTAAAGTACCTCACAGGATTACTTGGCTATTTAAGAACACACATTAACAAATACAGGTAAGGAAGTTGTTATGCCTGTTTATAATGCCTTGATACATCCACATCAGGATTACCACCAAGTTCTGGTCACCTGGATTTCTTGGGAATAAGAAAATAGTGGAGACGATTCAGAGGTAAGTGACCAAGATGATGAATGGCTTGTGGAATGCTTCCTGTGAAAACAGATTAAGGGTTTGCAAGTTGCAGAAGTTGGTTGATAGGCAAAAAAAGAGCGGATATGACAGAAATGTTTAAGTTACTTGCAGGGTTTTATAGGATTGATGCAGGGGAAGTGTTTCAGTACTTAGCTAGAGGTGGCAGAACAAGAGGTTATCTGTGGAAGAGTATAGTTATTATTATTACATGACACCTCAAGGAAGTCCAAAGACTCATAAAGGGAGGGCACCTACTCTACAACTCTCCATCTCCACAACTCAATTCACCAACCAAAACAAACTGCAATTACACCAATGCCACTAGTAATTTCACAGATAATCACAAACATCCATGCCCACGGCAAGATTTGAACCTGCAGCTTTTTGGCTGAAGAGCGGATATGCTAACCATTCGGCTAACCAGGCCAGCAAGTAGTTAGTAGGGATGTGAGGACTAGATTATTTGCATGGAGTGTGGTGAATGAATGAATAGGTTGCCAGAGTCAGTTGTGAGTCTGTTAATGGATTCAAGGAGAAGTATGATAGATATTGTGTGGATAGTTCCCATGTGGTCTAGTGGTTAGGATACCTGGCTTTCACCCAGGAAGCCCGGGTTCGATTCCCGGCGTGGGAATATTTTTTTAGGTAGTGTTCATCGAGAGCTCCTGATAGGATAAGTGTTATTTTCAGTTATCGCTGATAAATTTACTTGAATATTACGTAGTTTTGTTTGCCTTGCATATCTTAGTGCATCTGTTTGTGTGTTTCATTTTATAATTTGATAAAATACATTAGAAGTAAGTATGGCTCCCGTACGAAGGAAAATGGCGGCCAGTAATGATGGTTCGCCATCTTTATTCAAGAACGGTAATGTAAAGGAGATGATTCAGTGTACGCTTTGCGGAGTGCGGTCGGAGTGTGGTTAAATGATAATAAAGGAGCAAACGTGTTTAGAAAATGTAGGGAGAATGAGGAATTAAAGTGTATTTCAGGTCGTGAGTGTGATATTTTTGTCAAACTTCAGAATGAAGAAAATAGTGATATGACAAGAAACGGCAAGGTTGTACCAGAGAATTATGAGAGTGTGAATGATAGTATTAATTTAGAGCATATTAATGATTTTACAGAGAATAAAAAAGATGAGATAGATGCAATGAGTGAGATCGCGTTGTTGAATGGTGCGATACAAAGGACAAAACAGCAGCTAGAGCGTATGAGCAAAAGTCGACTGAATGAACCAGCCAATAATAAAAAGTATGATAGGAAAAATAGGCATATGACTGTGAACATGAACAAAATGAAGGATAGGATAGAGTGCTGTATGGAGACTCATTAGTACGAGGTGTGTTAGTAGAGGATTTGACAAAATCGTACCAACCTGGTGCGACGATAAAGGATGTAACTGAGTCTATTAGAGAGCAAAAGGAAAGGGTGAAAGAAATGATTGTTGTGGCAGGTACGAATGATTTGAAAGGAGATAAAATGGAAATGATAGAGGACCTGAATGAATTGTTTGAGGTAGCAAAAGAAAAGAGGGAGAGAGTTAGAATGATTAGTATTTTGCCATGGTATGACAGTGAAATGTTTAAAAGGAGGGTCATAATTGCAAATGACTTTATGCATGGGTTATGTATGACGAGTGGTGTGGAATTTGTGGACGTGTGGAGTGAGTTCGATGGGCTCTATATAAGATGGATGGCTTGCATTTGAATGGTTACGGTGTAAGGAGACTTGAGAAAGTGTTGCTGAATGTAGTGGATGTGCAAAATCAGGGAAACTAGACTTATTAAGGGGGGAGGAGTAGATATACAGTCCTTAGGGAGGCAGTTGAATGTATGAATGAATATAATATGCCCGAGCGAATAAGGACAACAAATCAGAATGGGATAGTTAATATAAGGCATCAAGGTAGGGTTGGGGCTAATGTGGGTCTTAAATTCATGTACACTAATGCTAGGAGTATTAGGAACAAGAAGGAAGAATTTTTGGCCATGGTTGGCACTTCTAGACCACAGGTTATTGGTATTAGTGAATCATGGCTGACTGTAGATGATATAGCTAGTGGGATTGAATGTGATGGGTATAATGTGTTCAGGAAAAATGGGGGGAGGAGTATTGTTGATGATAGCTGATGACAGCCAAGGAGAATAGAAGTTGAATTGCAGAACAGAGAAAAGAGCACATTTGAGGCCATTTGGTGTGAGATTGTGGATAGCAGAACAAAATATACAATTGGGTGCTGCTATAGACCAGGTGATGGAAAAGATGGTGGTGACAGTATGCACAAGCAAATAGAAGAAATGAGTGGAAGGAGGGTAATTATTATGGGAGATTTCAACTATGGTCGCATTGATTGGAGTGAGGAGAGGACACACGAGAGGAAGGAATTGGATTTTATGCAGTTATTAAGGGATAACTATCTGCGACAGCACGTAATGGAAAATACTAGGGGTCATAGAGTGCTTGACCTAGTAATTACATCTGAGGATTTGGCTATAACAAATATAACCACACTGCCACCAATTGGTGAGAGTGATCATTGGGTCTTGACTTAGGAGGTGGCTAAAGGTGTGGAATTTACAATTAAGACAGGGTACATGTGGAATTATTGGGCTGGTAAGTATGACAAGCTTATGAGATTGATTGGTACAGTGCAATGTGGCATGTACAACTGCAAGGGCTAGAAGTTGACAGTGCATGGGAGGCAGTTAAGAAGTGTTTGCATGAAGCAGTGGCTGATTATATACCTAGATCTGAATAATTAATCAAGTAGGGGTTAAATGGATGAATAACACCATTAAGCTTGAGCTGCAAAAAAAGAAACAACTATAGAGGGAATTTAAGGAGAAAGGTGACCGGCAGGCACATGAATGGTATAAAGCGCAGGCCAGAGGAGTAACAAGTGTGGTCAGAAAAGCAAAAAAGGATTACGAAAGAACATTGGCCATGCAGGCTAAAGAGAATCCTAAACAGTTTTTTCGATATGTTGCAAGTAAAAGAAAAAATGTATATGGCAGAATGATTTTAAAGAATGCTGATGGTAGGGAGGTAACTGAATCAGTTGATATAGTTGAGTTACTGAGTTAGCACTTTGCAAGAATATATCATTCAGGTGGTGACATTGCAGAAACGAATGAACCAGCAGATTATACGGGAATTGTGGTGAATGAAGTGGAGGTGAGTAGTCTATTGCATAACCTCAATGTCAATACATCTGTGGGATTGGATGGTATACCAGCTCGTGTCATACGTGAAGCGGCTCATGAATTGTCAGTACCCTTGACCATTTTGTTTAATCTGAGTCTCGGGTCTGGGTTAGTCCCGAGGAGGTGGAAAGAGGGGAAAATAGTTCCACTGCATGAAGGAGGTTCCAAGACTACTGTTGTAAATTACCAACCGATTAGCATATCAGGAATCGTTGTCAAGGTCTTAGAGAAATTAGTCAAGAAAAGAATACAGGATTGGATAGATGAAAATGGGATATTGTATGGGGGACAACATGGTTTTGTGAAGGGTAGATCATGCCTCAGTAACATTTTATAACACAGTGATGGCTGAACTGGATATGGGTAATGGGTTTACAGTGATACTACTGGACTTTGCCAAGGTGTTTGATAGGATACCACATGGAACCCTAATCAGTAAACTATAGCAGATGGGGATGGATATAGGGTTGGTGAGATGGATGGGAGGGTGGTTGAAGGAGAGATACCAGAGAGTGGTTTATTCAGGAGTGGAGTCTAAAAGACGGCTTGTGACTAGTGGTGTGCCACAGGGCTCTGTTCTTGGACCACTGCTTCTCAATTTGTTCATCAATGATATAGGAAAGGATCTGAGAGGAAGTGTTCACTTGTTTGCTGATGATGCAAAGTTGCGTAGAGCAATTGTGAGTGCACAGGATGATTTGGATAGTTTGGAGGACTGGGCTAGGAAAAATGGATGTCAATTTAACGTGGCAAAGTGTAAAGTTATGCACTTTGGGGTGAAAAGAATAGCAGTAGTACATCACATTGGTGGAGCCATACTCCAGGAGATTGATGAGGCCAGGGATTTGGGAGTGTTGGTGGATAGGGAATTGAAGTTTAGGGGGCACATTGCAAAAGTGGCTAAATCAGCTCATCAAATCACTTGGATTCTGAAAAATACTTTAACATGCAGAGACAAACAAGTTGTTGTTCCTCTGTATCGAGCCTTGATAAGACCCCATCTGGATTACTGTGCCCAGTTATGGGCACCAGGGTTTCTTCGTGATGGGGAGGAAGTGGAGAGGATCCAGAGACGAGTGACCAAGATGATAGCAGGTCTGTGGAATGAACCTCATGAGAATAGGTTGAAGATTTGTGAGTTGCAGAGGAGGGGTGATATGATTGAGACATTCAAATTACTGAAGGGTTTCTATACGATTGATCCAGAAGATATATTTGAAAATAGGACTAGGGGCCATGCATGGAAGCTGGGCAAGAATATGCTTAACAAGGGTGTTAGAGCTAGGTTTTTTACTTGGAGAGTGGTGAATGAGTGGAATAAGCTTCCAGAGTCCGTTGTGGGTGCTACGACCGTGAATGAGTTCAAGGCAAGGTATGATAGATACTGTGTGAATGTCGAATAGTTGTTCTTGACATGATGTCAGGGCCTCCCTCGATGAGTCTGTCGACTCCTTGGAGTTGCTCAGAATAATAATAGTTTGAGTCTCCTGTGATATCTCTTCAGACTCCATGGAAGTGCCTGTAAAATAACAATGGTATTTCATATTAGTTTCTTTTTCATATCAGACTACATATCCAAGGTCAGGAGTTTTAATCAGGTAGGAGCTAAATGGGTGAGTACTATCATTAAAGAGGAACTACAAAAAAATGTTGTGCAAGTATATAAGAAGAAAAGTGATGACCAGCAAGCTCAAGAAGAGTACAAATATCAGGCAAAAAAGGTGAGCATTATGGTAAGGAAAAATCAGCTTATGGGAAGAAATTAGCCAAGCAGACCAAAGGAAATCCCAAAGAGTTCTTTCATTATGTAGCAAGAGGAAGAATGACTATAGAAGGATAACTTTAAAGAGTGCTGATGGGAATGCTTCATCCACTCAAATATTTCATCCACTTCTATCCCCTCAAAATTTACTGCCAAATGGGAGAGGGGTCTGCATGTGTAGTAACAGGGATTATTTAGCTAGCCATTGATCATTTTACTTTCATTCTGTTATTGTTTGTTGTCTTCTACAAATAATTTAGAATGAGTGCTATTATAAAAAATCTCCACCAATTGTGAAGTTTGTGGCATGATATGTTTTTTGTTGATGGAAAACAGCACTGCTGCAGAAACCATATCACACCACAAACTTTGCAGCGAAAGATTATTTTTTATCACAGCACTTATTATAAATTATTCATAGAAGACAACAAACGATAGTGGTCAACAACTAGCAAATGAGTCACTCTATGCTACCACACATGCACGACCCCTCTCCCATATCTTATCTGGCAGTAAATTCTGAATCGACCTTACTTTCTGGATGCACCTCATACCTAGGGTATTGTAGAATCTCAAAGCAAATGTAGCCATAGGATTAAATCATATTTCAGCTTCCATTTTACATGAATCTTCAAGGGAACTGGCAACAACTCTAATATGGCTATTCAATTTAAGTTGAAATTTCAAATGCAAAATCCCAAGAGAGTGGAAGGAGGGCAAAATAATTCCTTTGCATAAATCAGGCTCTAAGACTGCAGTAACAAATTATCAGCCAATCACATCAAAAGGTTTAGATGTTGATTATTCATAATAGTGCTTCATGGTATAAACAACACCAAGAGAGGGGGGGGGAGATTTATCACTGAACTTGCAAATATTTTACTGGTTTTCTATCAGGCATCTTCAGAGCACAAATTGTCTGTTATAAGCATACAAGCACTGAACTAAATCATTAGAAACAATACAAATTGTAACTGAAACAGAACTGATGTCCTAACATGACACCCATTATGATGCTAGATAACCATAAAATCAATTTGGAGAAGTCAGGCTATCTCATCTCAGAATGAATGTCTCCCAGATCTTTGGCAAATTAATGCAACAATACTTGTTGAGGTTGGAGGAATGTTTCATAACAGATGCTGATTCAAAAAATAGTCTTTTGGACCTATAGTAACTTCTGTGTAATACTGATATCTTCCTCTAGTGAATCCTATGTGAAGGAGTATCCAGAGTGTGGTCTGTTAGTCCTGACTTGCTCTAAAGATGATCACAGATGTAATTTTTGGGTTCTTCAAGGCAGATGTAAACTGATCTACCAGTCTTTTCAAAGTAGGCTAAACTGCAGGCACAGGAAACTTTATACACTCAATGATGTGCAAGAGGATGAAGTTAATCTTTAGGAGAGCAGATGAAGGTAAGTAGGTAGCTACCTGCATGAGGTGGTGTAAAGTGGCATGAAGATCATATTTGTAGAGAAGTTTAACTATCTTTTCTGATGTAGTCTGAATATTTGTAATTGTTTTGTTGTGCAGCAAGAGGGATGGGGTGCATGTAGTATTTTATCTATTTTAAATGAACCACAATCATTGGTTAAAAAGGGTTCTGAAGATCTCCAAGCTGTTTCAAGGGCTGTGCCATTTGAATTAGCATCTACTATGCACACTTCCCCAACCTCAACAAGTACAGTTGCATTAATTTCCCAAACATCTGAGAGACAGTCATTCTGAGACCAGATGACTTAACTTCTCCAAATTAACTCTGATTATCAGGCCCATAGAGGATACCAGGTTAAGACATTAGTTCTGTTTCAGTTACAATTTGAATTGTTTCAAATGATTTAGTTTAGTGCCAGTGTGCTTGTCACAGTTATAATTTGTGCTCTGAAGATACTCTGTATACAATCAATATCTCAGAAGTGGTGGTAAAAGTACTGGAGAAGTTGACCAAAGAGAAAATTCAAGAATCGATGGATACTTTGTGAAGCCTAAGGTCAGGTCTTAGAATTAACTAACTTTTTATGTTAAAGTAACATAAGAGCTGGATAAAGTGAATGGCTACACAATTGTACTACTGGATTTTGCAAAGGCATTTAACAAAATACCATAAGGAACTCTTATGCAAATTAGAACAAATAGGAATGGATATGAAACTGGTATATAGATATGAGAATGGCTGATGGACAAATACCAAAAAACAGTAAAAATTAAAGATGCCAAGAAATTATATTCTTGGTTTAATCCTTTATCCAAGTGTAAGCAAACAAAGTTTGTGTGTGAAGTAACTTCACAACTGGGCAACTTGTATATAGAGGCTAATGACTCCATACCACTTGCCTTAGGGTCCCATGATGCAAAGCACATATCCTTACGAGCATGTATAATGCTATGCATTATGTGAAGGGTCACTACCCAGACTGGTTTCAACCTTTCAGGTATGAGGGATATTCAAAAAAAGACCGAACTTTTTAAATAACGTGCCAACTGGCGAAAAACGCACTGTGGCTACTGAGTGCACCTAGCAGCAGGTTTTGACGACAAGCTGCCATTTACCCTGTTCTGCTATGAGCATTAGTTGTCGAGTTACATCCGTTGAATGTGCATGTGCACAAGCTGTTCATCAAATTGGTGACAAAGTGATGATGAAAGAACTTGAAAACAACTTGTGTGTGTGAAATTTTGCTGCAAACTTGGTAAAAATTTTACAGGAACCTTTCAATTGCTTAACCAAGCATACAGGGAGGAGTGTATGAGCTGAGCGCAGTGATATGAATGGTTAAACCCCGATGGATGAGTCGGTCAAAGATCAAGATGATGTTGGCTGTGGTTTTTGATTGGAAAGGCATTGTCCATTATGAATTTGTACCACATGGTCAGATGGTAAACAAAAGAGTTGTAGCAGGAAGTTTTAGCACATTTGAAGGATGCTGTGCACAAGAAGAGGAGTGAATTGTAGGAAAACCAGACGGATGTTGCACCACGACAATGCGCCGACTCACACGTCCTCCTCCTCATCTGCAGTTATATCACAAAACATCAGACATCCGTTGTGCCCCATCCACCTTATTCTTTGGACTTAGCCCCAGCAGACTTTTTCCTGTTTCTCAGCATTTCAAAACCATAGAGGAGATTCAGGAAAATGTGATAAGAGAACTTCACGCCATTAGAGAAAGTGCATTCCATGAAGCATTTCAACAATGGAAGAAATGTGGGAACAGTACATCACCAGTAGAGGGGGGGACAGTGCTTAAAATGTAAAATGAGAAATAATGTCTTTATAGCAAAAGTTCGGTCTTTTTTTTTAAACACATGTTGTATGTTTATGTGTGGAAATACTTTTCCAAAAATTCATGCAGTCCCTCATATTACCCAACAATGACACTAAGTGTGACTCTGCCCAACGGCAGGCTCATCCCATTACTGAGCAGAGGTGCTCAAATCTCAGGGAAAGCAACCACTTAAGCACAAAAGCGCATCAATGGGAGCCAGACCCAGAAGTGAAAACAAGATTGAAGTAATGCAGTAGTCATATTTCCATATACAAGTAGCCAAAAGGTTTCACACCTTATTACTAAAATACTCTGGGTTAGAGATAGATGTCGAAAGTTTTTCCACATGTTAAAGCTGCCAAGAAATAAGTAAGGTGAAGTCATTAGCCTCTATATACCAGTTTCCCGGTCATGAAGTTACTTCACACGCAAACTTTGTTTGATTTCACTTGGATAAATAATTAACCTTCCTACCGGCTGAGGTGGATGAAATATCCAGCCCACCATAGCATTCTGCATGGATCAAAACTTCATCGGCATTGTAACTTTCATCATGCAATTACCTCCCTCCGCCGTTAATCCCTTTACGGCTATTTAGAGCCATTCGTGGATTAACTGTTAGTGCCTGACTAATAGTTTGTGTGTCACCTGTCTTTATACACACTGTTTTACTTGGAATTTTCTTTACTGTCCTAAAATATTTCACTTTTTTGCCTCTAAAATGATTTATTGTGTTTCTTTTCAAAAATTGAAACAAATTTCACATGTGCGAAAACAATCAATCTTGAAATGACCATCGATCAGCCTTTGCAATGAATCTATTTAGTAGTAGCAAAGTTGCTGTATTATAAATTTATTCTTCAAATCACTGCAACGGAACAGTTGCACTGGCTGTTCCAATATAGAAACAACTTTTTTCGCGAATTTTCAGATGCTTGCATTGAGCATATTATGTCACATATTTATATTTTTAAATAATATTTATTGAAATAAATATGACCTTTCGCTTTCTTTCCTAGCAAAATACCGTTACATGGATTATCACATTTCATTTCCAGAAACGATTTTTTTTTTGTTTTGTTTTATGAACAACAAACGATGTTATATTGCATAACTCGGTTTCCGATTGTGAATCTTTTTAGTATCGAAAATTTATATCCAATGATGTTTTAGCAGGGATTCTTCGCCTTTTCTTTCTTTCTTTTTTTTTTTTTTTGTAGGATGCGCATTACTATAATATCCAGTGCGTAACCACCGTAGATATGTTGAAAATATAATATACAGAATAATTCAAAATTTATGCTCATTTTGAAGATTTGCTAATGCTTATCCCCCCATCCTTATCCTCTCCTGGAATTCAATTACATAACCACTCTAAATTTCTACAGGTTCGAAAACGTTTCCAGACAGTATTCAAAATCTATTACTTCATTTTACCGTTTCGACAACAGAAATAAGGCAATAAGATTGTTGTACCCTGAAACTTCTAATTCTGTACTATTTCTTTGCAATCTAAAACCAGCTGTTCTACTGTCTGCTGAAATGATTTGAAATTTTAGAAATACTATGCTATATTTTCACCACATAAAATTGTTTATATGCATACCACACACACAAAAAAAGGTTCAGTAGTATTATTTTAGTTTCTTTTTCTTAAAATAATCTAAATATTTTTATTTCTACTTATGCTTCCGGTTGCTATTTCTGAAGTAATCTACGTCTTAGAAATACTTGTAGTAATCCTCTTAGCTGGAGGGAAAGGTAAAGGCTTAGATTACTCTCAGTGCTATTGAGGAAGAAAATTGAGAACACTTAGCTAGAAGGGACACTAAAGTGCCTCAAGCTATAGTGCGAGATACATCAAGAATGTCGTGTTTTGTTTTCAATTGTTAATTAGTAGACATCCTAACATAGAAGAAAATACAGACATTTCTTTTACAGGCTGCTACAGTATTTATGCTGAAATAAGTTCTTAATTTATAATGATCAGTTTCATTTTTATTATCGAAAAATTAATTATTTCATATAATTATCTTGAAAAAGAGGACTTTAATTATTTTAAAAGAAAAGGAGCATATACTTCACATAATCTTAGTTTTTGGGGAGGGCAGGAAGGTTATATTGAAGACTTATTCAATTTGCAGATATTTCAGAGAATTTATTTTATAAATCGTTCGCAAGACAACTGTTATGAACGTAAATCCCTTGGGGAACATGCCCATTCATTTTTGTGTAAATAGTAGCAAAGATTTAGCTACTTCAATAATGCCACGTATCTAAACTGGAAGAAAATGTCGTTATATCTGCTGATGTTAGAACTCTTCCATAAATAATTTTTCTGGGATGAATTCTCTATCAGCTATAATGTAATCAATCTACAGATTTTTGCCCTCTTGTATTCTACCACCTTATGCGCAATGATTTCTTCTTTGTACTACAAGAAAAAAATTAGATAACACAAGAAAAATATGGAGTATTTTCTTTTTCATTGGGTGAATTTACAATGTTCTCTCTTTGTGTTTTGAAAAGAAAGTACAAATGATTTTTTTTTCTTACTATTTTTGCCATTATAACATCTGATACAATTACAAGAGTGGCATTTTATCGTTTTCCTCCCACACGAGAAAAAGAAATATGACAATAATATTGTTGATTCTGTCAACTTTTGTAGTGGAAATTTTTAATATAAAACTTTGTAATTTATATATATACATATATATATAAAGCAAAAGTATTGCTTATTATAAAATTGGAGCATAATATCTGAACTAGCAGAAAATATATACATATCAAATCATAACCGTTAATTTTATTTTGTAATGACCAATTATACAGGGAAACCAAGAAGGTGAAAGTCAAAGAACAGTAGATTACAATATAAAGAAAAAAATTTAGTGATATGTTTAAAGAATTTTATTATTCTCTATAAAGCAAAGTCGCTCAAGCAGGTCCTTCAGGAAATCTGTGAAGTATTCTTCGACTCATGATTTTGAACAAAAATATAACATAATCTCGAACATCGGCAGCCGGTTTTTTTAATAATATTTCAAATAATTATCGGTGAATTAATTTCTTCGAGAACAAAGAAAATGTTTTGTGGAGTAAGCAATTAGAAAAAATTAGCAAAAAAATTAAAAATTAAATTGGTTCTGGAAGGTAACGCAATATTTAAGTGAAGAAATTAGGCAAGGATCTTTATTTTGTCCAGGCATTAATATTGTATTGTACAATAAAAAGAGAAAATAAAAATAATTTCTATATTTTTAGTTTATCCAATATAACTAAAATTCAGTTACCCAGCATAGATCAAGGAACTGCATTTCTTGTTATGGGTAACTGAGTCACAGCTATGAGCCTGAGATAATCTGATTAAGTGCTCTCTTCAGCATGAGGGATTATCACACCTTCTAATGGACATGCTGGCTGAATTGCACTTCTTATCCATGTTCTTTCAACAGATAGCATGCATCGTATCCAGATTTTGCTGGACGTCTATAGACATCCTAGCTGGTTGGGAGGTTAAAACAAGAATATAGTTTCTTGGCATCTTTAATTTATAGTATAACTAAGAGGAAAAACTTTTGAAATCTATCTCTAATCCAGAGTATTTTATATAGAAAAAGGATATTAAAACAACTGATATAAGCATAAAAAAGAACTTTTTTAAAATCCTTTAAACTCCATGTTTCATCAAATTGTAATAATTTGTTCTTTCTCTTTTAGGATATATAAGAAGACATGTCAGAGATTTTGAAGAAATCCAAAGACAGAGAGGTATGGGCTATCACCTACTTTTTTGTGCTGTGAGGTGATAGGGTTTGATGACATATCACCACGCATCTTAAGGGCAAGTTCCAGGAAATTGGCAGCAGCATTGACATGCCTGTTTAATAAAAGTCTTGAAACAGCACAAGTTCCAAGGGAATGGAAGGAGAGTAAAATTGTTCCACTGCATAAAGGTGGTGATAAGGCTGTAGCTTCAAATTATAGGCCAATTTGTTTATCTGGAGTTGTGGTTGAAGGTACTGGAGAGATTGGTGAGAAGTAGGATACAGAAATCGGATTAATAAACGCATGCTGTGATTATCAGCATAGGTTTGTTAAAGTGAGATTATGTTTTACTAACTTACTTATTATGTGCTATAACAAGGTGACAAATACCTTGGACAGGGGAGATGCATATATAGTGGTGTACTAGGATTGTGCAAAAGCTTTTGATAGACTGCCACATTACAAGCTTATAAATAAATTGAAACAGATGGGAATGAATAACAGACTTCTGAGTTGGATCAGTAACTGGCTGTCAGATAGGTATCAGATAGTTGTATATGGGGATGCAGTTTCCCGAAAGAGAAAGGTCACTAGCGTTTGTACTACAGGGGTCAGCTTTGGAATCATTGTTGTTGTTCTATTTGTATGTTAATGATATTAGGATGGGTTTAACTAGTGATATGCAGCTGTTTGCAGATGATGCAAAACTGGGGAGAACAATGCAGAGTCAAGTGGATGTTTTTGCCTTACAAGAGGACTTGAATGGGCAGGTAAGTGGAACTATCAGTTCAGTGTTGCAAAGATTAAGGTTTTGAAATTTGGTAAGCAACGATGGAATGTGGAGTATACACTTGGTGGGGAAACTTTAAAGTAAGTAGAGGAGATGAGAGATTTAGGAACAATAGTGGACAAGGACCTGAAATTCAGGGGCTACTTTGCACAAGTTGTGAAGACATCACATCAGATAACAGCGATGATGTGGAGGACCCTGACATGTAGAAATAAAGAGGTTCTTATGCTATTGTATAAGTCCTCATATGGGTTATTATGCATAGATTTGGTCATTGGGTTTTCATAGTGACGAGGATATGTTGGAAAGGGTCCAGAGAAGATTTACAAAGGTGGTTAGTGGTCTTTGGAATGTAGGGTATGAGGACAGATTGAGAGAATGTAAGTTGCAGAGCCTTGTGAATAGGAGGGGAGGATATGATTGGAACACACCAGCTAGTCAGGAGTTGTTATCAGGTTGACATGGAAGAGATTTTTCAGAGAATAGGAGAAGGGGAGATAGAACAAGAGGCCATCACTGGAAACTGTATAAGGAGGGTGTGAGTAGAGGAGTGAGGAGCAGGTTCTTTGCATGGAGAGTGGAATGCATTGCCTGAGTGTGTTGTGAATGTAAACACACTGAATCACTTTAAAGCATGGTTGGATGAGCATTGTGTGCAATAGTGTGTACCTCCCACAATGACTCTCTGACTCCATGGAGTTTAGATGTTAAAAATAAATAATATGGGTGATGTAATCCTTACCAAGTACCTCAAAAAAGGTGAAACTGTTACAGCAACAGTTTATTCAACAGTTCTGAAGAAAAAATGCTGTGGGAAACTGAGAAGAAGCGTGTTGCTTTTGCAGGACATCGCACCTGCTCATGAAATTGAACAGACAATACACAATGTTGGCTTTCAATGTCTGCATCACCCACCCTATTCACCAGACTTGGCCTCATCAGACTATTTCCTATTCCCAAATTTAAATAAACACTGGAAAGGAACAAAATTTACCACAGATAATGAAGTCATATCTGCAGCTGAGTACTGATTTGTGCAACCAGGGAAATACTTTTTTTTCTCAGAGGATTGCAGATGATGTAGCAGCATTGTACCCATGCTTTAAAGTTTGTGGGCAACATGTAGAATAATGTGTAAATTACATGGTTCTTCCTCAATTCCTTCATGGTGATTGTCACAACTTTTCAGCACACTTGCAAGCACGTGTGTGTGTGTACACATGCACACTGCGACAATTAAATATCGCCCTGATGGATTATAAGATAAAAATATAAGATCTCCAATTGCTATTTTGTTTTTATTACAAGAGAAACATTAATGCTAAACCATAATAATATTAATTAAATGTTTGCTCTATGGACACAATAAAACTGTTTATAACTTCTTCTAAATTTAAATGATAAGCTATGTCTGCCTCTATTGATATAGTTGCTACAGCAGCCAATCTTTCTTGGGTCATTGCTATTCACAAATAATTTGTAATCAGTTTAGGCTTGGAAAAAACTTCTTTCCACACTTGCTATGCTAAAGATTCCTGTTAGTGTAGCGACTGTGCCTACCACAACATGGCTGAACAAGCGCCCTTATTAAGCCAAGGCTTGAGGCAGGCTGCCTCTGTGCTACACCCTGTCAATGGTACTGGGTGGGTGTGATAAGCTGAGGAGATGAAGTGCAGCTATATCATGGAATAAAGGATTGGATGGAAAGGAGATCAGCTGCTCCTTGAGACCTTCTTAGGACCTGTCTGGCAATGTTGAAATGCATTCCCAAAATCAGGAGTCAAATAAGGTACATGTGATACAGATGAATGAAGAGACGAGGCATACAGTGTGGAAATAGACGGCATTAAGGAGGCAGCATAAGATGAGTAGTAACAGTCACTTGCGTGAGGAGAGTAAGGAGCAAGAAAGAAAAGTGTCCCATTTGGTAAGGATAGCAAAAGTGAAGTATGAGCAGCAGTTAGCTAATGAGACCAGAAGAAATCCTAGGGATTTTTTTATAATTTAAAAAAAAATTTTTTTTATTTTTGAAATAAGGAGATAACCACTGAGGAAGATATAGTAGAGATGTTAAATGAACAACTCAAAAGGTGTTTCATCCTTGTAAGAACATGCAGAACTTGAAAGCAGCAAGAAGGGAGGAGGAGCCACTGATGGTGAGTGAGCAGGAAGTACATGGAGAATTGAGTAAACTTGCTGTTAATAATATGATATGGCTTGATGATATATCACTATGTATTTAGAGGAAATAATCCAAGAAGTTAACAACTGCCTTGCTGTACTGGTTCAACATTAGTCATACAATGGACCAAGTACCAAAACAGTAAAATAAAAAAAAATTTTCCCCCTGCATTCGACATCTGTAGACGCCGTATGGTCACTCCCGTACCTCACTGGGTTTGGGGAGTGAAATCTTCTGCTAGAAAGATCTGGTAGGATTGCAGATGTCCTTTCCACATAGAGTAAGAAGGACAATCACAAACATCCATGCCCATGGCAGGATTTGAACCCACAGTCTTTTACTGGAGAGCATATATGCTAACCACTCGCCCAACCAGGATGGAAGAAATAGTGAAAAGAGGGCAAAATTGTTCCACTTCATAAGAGAGGTGAAAAGACTGATGCTTCGAATTTTAGGCAAATCTGTGTGCCTGAAATTTAGGTTAAAGTGTTAGAAATGTTAGTGAGGACCCAGATTCAGAATTGGGTTGATGACTCATCAGCCCATTTTTGGATCTTGGCCCTCACTAACATCCTCAGCATCCTCTTTCATGGATAGTATGGATTTTCTAAAGAAACATGTTTTAGCAATCAACTTACTGATTACAAGTCAACAAATGCATAGGACAAGGGAGATGCATACAAAGCTTTATATTTGGATTTTGCATAAGCCTTTAATAGGTTGCCATATGAGAATTTTGTAATTAAATTGGCATGAAAAGTTGAAGGGTTAGACAACAGATAAGGGCAATGGATTGGAGATTAGCTGTCCACCAGGTATCAACAAGTTGTGTATGAAGTAGCAAAGTCACTATTGAAGTACCATGACTGTTTAACTTGTATGTTAAACTATTGAAAGAGATGGACTGCATTTATATGGTTTTGGTTGAGTCAGCAGGAGAGACTGTTGCTGGAAGGGAGAGTAATGACTGCAGTGAATACAAGATCTGAGGAAGCAAGAGCACTCGTCTCTCCATTTACAAGGAGCTTGTAAATGAAGAGACGAGTAGCGCTACTAGTCAGGATGAACATTAAGACACTGCACATGAAATATGGATGCAGAAGTGGATTCAAATGGCTCAGGAGAAGTTTGGATCTGAGAAGATGGTGTAGGATTGGTGACGATAGAGAGGAACTTGTTATAGAATCAGAAATGAGCTATGTTTGTTTATGAGTGCCAGAAGTATCAAAAATAGAGGAATGAAATTGTATTGATCGAATTCATTTGCAGGAAAGTTATTTGAGGGGCACAAAGTTAAATAAGGTGGGTGTAAAATGAATGGGAAAAAAAAAAAAGTAAGGCAAGCAATCTGGAAGAAAGAATTATGGGGATACCACAAAATAAGTAGTAATGATCAGTTGCCTGAGGAGTCAACTTTAGCAGATGAGCAAGGTGACTCATTTTGTAAGGGTAGAAAAAGTGCAGTATAAGCTGCAGTTAGCTAATGAGGCAAAAAAAAAATTTACAGGAAGTTCTTTCAGTATGTGGCCAGTAGAATCAAGAATGATTACAAAAGGATAATAATGGTCAGTGAAAATAATGATAACCTTCATAGAATATAGTTGAGATAGTAAATGACTATTTCATACTTGTGAATGTGTCATCATGCAAACTTGAATGCAGTGGGAAGAGAAGAGGCACTGATGGTGAGTAAGCAGGAGATATGTGGAGAAATGAGTAAACTTGATGTTAATATGGAGAGGACTTGATATGTCACCCCAGTTGAAGAAATGATCAAGGAGCTAGCAGCTTTGAGATAGGCTAGGTATCAAAGGAGTGGAAAGAGTAAAATCAGTCTACTTCATGAGGGAGGTGATAAGACAAGACCCTGATTTATAGGCCAATCGATGTGTGTTTAGAGTTGTTATTAAAGTGTTAGAGAGATTAGTGAGGACCACAATTCAGAATTCGGTTGACAACAGCAGTGATGGACAGCATGGATTTAGTAAATGAAGACTATGCTTTAACAATCCACTTACTGAATTATAAGATGGTGACAAATGCATTGGAGAAACCAGATCCACACAAAACAAAACATTTAAAATTTTCAAAAGCCCCGTGATAGATTTCTGCAGACGAGCTGGTAAGTAAACTGGAACAGATGGTGTTGGAGTGTAGATTAGTATACTCGGCTGGGTATCTGATAGATATCAGCATGTTTTACATGGTAGAGCGATATCCCAGAAGAAGTGAGTCACTAGTGGCATGTCCAAAGGATCTGTTTTGGAGCCATTGCTGTTTAACTTGTATGATAATGGGATAGGTTTGAATGGCAATATACAATTGTTTGTGGATGATGCAAAGTTGGGAAGAACTATGAGTAGAGCAGATGTAGCTTTGCAAGAAGACTTGAATAGACTGTGTGAATTGGGCAACTGAGATTGCCACTTCAGTGTTGCAAAGTGTAAACTTATAAATTTCGCTAAGCAGAGACAGGGTGCAGAGTATAGAATTGATGGAGATATCTTAGAATAGGTAAAGAAGTGGAGATCTGGAGGTGAGTGGATGTAGATCTAAAATTCTGCAGACACAAAGCTAAAATTGTTTGGATAGCACCGCAGATTATGACAGTGATACAAAGAGCACTAATGTGTAGAATTAAGGATGGTATGGTTCCACAGTACAAGTATTTTATAATGTTGCATGTGAATTACTGTGCCCAGATTTGGTCACCTGGTTTTGAAAATGATGAAAAGATGTTTCCAAAGATCCAGAGATGACTTGACTAAGGTTGTTTCTGGTCTTGGGAATGTTGAGTATGAAGAAAAATTGAGGAAATGCAATTTGCAATATAATGGATAGGAGGAGGAAGGGCAATATGGTTAATATGTGTGAGTTGGTCAGGGATTATTACCAGATTAATGTTGAAAAAGTTTTTCATGGAATGGGGAAGACAGAGGGCAAACAAGAGACCATACTCAGAAGCTAAGTAGGGTGTGAGTAGGGACAAGGAGGTTTTTTGTATGGAGATAGTGGTGGTTGAGTTGGATATTACCCGAGCATGGGACAAGTTAACTGGGTTTAAGGCTGTTTGATTAGTTCTGTGTGTGACAGGGAGACAACTGATGATGAAGATTTAAACTACATAGAGGTCTGATGGTGATAAACTGAATGCTAGAAAAAAGTATACAAGAAATCTAATGTTTTATTAACAGTTTCCCTGGCATGACATTCAAAAATCAGGAAAAAGATTTTACAAGCTTTTTAGATGCTTTTCTTCATATTTATTCATGGCTTATGTGTGAATTAATTACAAACACAAAATTCAATGATATGGGAAGGGTTTGTGTATGCTCTCTGATAAGCACCAACAGTTTGTAACAGATTCAAGCCATGAAATTTTTAATCAAAAGCATTAAATCAACATGCACATATGGGTTCCTAGGTAGAGTTTGTTACCTTTTAAATGGTGAAGTATTAAGGTAAATCTCATCCCAAATGATAATTAGGACTTTTGAAATTTTTTAAGTTTCAAAAGCAAACGCTGTTTTGCCCTTTGTCTATAAAACAGTAATGGTTGTTATATTCCAATAATACAAATCCTAAAGGTGGTTCTTTTCAGCAACAAAAGTGTAAATAATGAGAACAATAATCTAGTGTTTTGTAATTTTTTAGTATATGTGAGAAATAAGTTAGATGATATAAAATATATGATTTAAAATTGTAATTAGTAATAATTGTATTTTACAGATTTTGGAATTTGATACTCCAGCAGTGTTACTTCAAAACCACAGATCCCACTTCTTTCAGATGAGAGCAATTGAATTAAGGTCATAAACATTATTGTCCAAGGAAATGCTTAATTTGACTTCATACATAGCAAGATTAAATGTTTAAAAACATATACTTGCAGAATATGTTTTTCATGAATTTCAATGAAAACTGTTAACTTGGTGAAATCATAAAACTTATAAATACATATTGACTACATATTGTTATTAAATATATGCTATACATTACTAAATATTTATTACTATATCAGTATCTCCATGGACTCCGAAGACACATCACGCAAGACTCACAGTAACCTTTTTACACATAATATCCATCATACCTCTCTGTAAACTCGTTCACTACTCTCTCCAAGCAAAAAATCTAGTGCACAAACCTATTAACTGTCAGGTCATTCACAACTGCTTCTAGCAATCCATTCCACTCATTCACTATTCTTCATGCAAAAGTAGTCCACACACTCTTACTTGGAGAATAGTGAATGAGTGGAATAGATTGCTAGATTAGTTTTCAATGTCCTAATAATGAGTTTAAAGACTAGATATTACTAGGTGTGCAGACTAGATTTTTTGCTTGGAGACTGCATAAATTTAAGAAGACGAGTCATGAATTTATCATGTCCCATCTTTTCAATCTATCAACTAAACTTTGCAACTTACACAACTTCAATCTACCCTCATAGGGTGCATTCCACAGACCTGTTACCATCTTGATCACTCATCTCTGAAACCTCTCCACCACCACCTGATTCCCAAGAAGCCCATGTGACCAAGTCTGTGTGCAATAGTCAAGATATGGCCAAAATATTGCCTTATAAGAGGTCATTATCCCTTTTATATATGCTTATAAGAGAGATAATAACCTCCCTATCTTTGCTTGATAGTGTGTTTTTCAACACTCAAGTAATCTTTTAAGCTTTTGCTAATTTTGCAATATGCTGTTTGAAATTCAACTCTATGTCCACCATTAAACCCAAATCCCTGCAAAACCAATTTCTTACAATCCAATACCATGATGCAATACACGGCATGTAATCATTTTATTATCACAAAGTGTATATAATTTAAAATTTTGTAACATTAAATTGAGAGCCATTTTCCTTCCCCACAATGCTAATTTATTTAAATCATCCAGCAAGATATCTATATCACTTTTATCAACTATTGCCCCTACCACTTTTGCATCATCATCAGCAAAAAACTGAATATCGCCCCTAAAATCATGTTATATATTTTAGAATATTCTATATATTGTTATTAAATGATGAAGCAGAATTTCTTGCAGAGTGGTCTCATTGCAGGAAGCCTCAACTCCACATACAGTACCTCAAACTCATTCACACTCTTCACAATTCCTCCAGCATTTCATTCTACTATTCACCTTATAATTATCTGTTTATTCCTCACTCCCTTGCTCATCACACTTATACATCTTTCAAAGATTATCAATCTCTCTCTCTCATTATTCACCAACATAAATATCTCTGTATTAAGTTGAATGCATTCTATTGCACTGCCTATGACCTTCTTGCATGGCATGTATAATGGTAATTATTTATATGGCTAGTTAGACTAATTTAAATTTTTACTGAGGCCTTATTAATGTGTATTATTAAATAGAAGAGCAAATCCACAAAGAAATGAAAATTGATAAACATGCGGTAGAAATTACGAATTTTCATATTTGGGAGCTAATGTTGATACTGAAGTTGGAACTAACAGGGATTAATGCAAAGACTAATAAAATCAAATACTTAAGTGAAGACCCCAACTGGTATTCTGGTGAGGCCACTTTCACAACATCCAGATGAAATTTTTTCAATATCAGCACAACTTGCTTATAATGAATTTGGTTATAACGAACACTGAGGTTCATACAGTTCATAATCGAGTGGCAACTGCCTTAAGGCTAAATGTTTTGACTGTGTATAGATGAAACATACTACTAATCAGTGTCCCAAACCCTATTCGAAATGTACAAGTCCTGAACATCACATTACTACCTGTCCCCTTAGAACTTTTGTCGAAAGAGTGAGCAAATAAGTAGAATTTGTCGAAACAGCACATGTGAGCCCAATAAAAAAGAGTTCCTGGTTCTTCCAACTTCAATCTAGCAAAAGGAAGTGCTTTCTCACAAATTATACCCTGTAAAAATTATAGAAAGTACACATCAATATCAACCAGAAATTAGTTAAAAAATTTCAGAACAGTAGGAGCCACCTTCCTGTTTAGCCACAGAAAGAACATCAATAGTTAAAATTAATAGTAATGAGTTTAGTGTAACATCTTAACAGGAAAACAACCAAATGCAAACAAACAAAATTGTTCTATAAGGAGAAATCAAAGAAGAGGAAAGAAAGTGAGATATCAAAAAGAACCTGGTACCTAGACATCATTGTTTTATTAATTAAAAAAAAAAAGGAACAAAATCTAAAAGGAGAAGATATCATATATAGCGTAAAGACAGAGAAGTTTTTTTTTGTTTTGTTATATTTCTCCCACACACGAAAGGCAGAAGAGCCTATAGCAAACAGATGCTGTGTGTGGACAGTGTCAGGAATGGAGTAATATGTTGATATTCTTCTTGAACTGGTGAAGATCGTAATCCTTTGAAAATGCTTCATGAGGGAGGCTGTTCCACAGAATTGAGGTGGAAGGAATGAAAGATGACTGGGAGTAGTAGGTTTGGTAATTATGTAGTCTGACTGTAAAATGATGTTGAGCAGCTGTGGCATGATTTCCTGTAGTTGAGGCAGAAATCAGAAACATAATAGATGCTAGTTCTGCTGAATAATGGCCATGGAAATATCTATAGAAGAGACCCAATGCAGAAACTGATCTTAATAGCAATGAGTTTAGTGTAACATCTTAACAGGAAAACAACCAAATGCAAACAAACAGAATTGTTCTATAAGGTTAAATCAAAGAAGAGGAAAGAAAGTGAGATATCCAAAAGAATCTGGTACCTAGACATCATTGTTTTATTAATTAATTTATTAATTAAAAAAAAAAAAGGTTCTTGGCACTTCTCTTATAAAGTCTATAAGAGAAGTGTCATTTATCAACTAGACTGCTCTTTTCTGAGCAGCATCAAGAATTTTTAGGGAGGTCTTAGATACACCACCCCATATATGAGAGCAATATTCCAAAGTTGGTCAGATTTGAGATTTATATAGAGTAACTGTTTGGATTGTGGAAGATTGTGATAAAAACTCCTTACATTCAGAAGAGTTCATGAACTATGAGAACAAATCTCATGCTGATAAAATAAAAGATGCACTTCCAGGTAGTGAAGAAGCTAACCAGTGATAAATTTCTTTAATATTTTGGAGAGGACTGAGGTAATGGCAGTTGGATGATTGTTGGACAATAAGCTTTTATCTCCATTAAAAATACCAAGTAATTACATACTTGGTTTTAATCCTTTTCCCTAGGAAGAAAAACGTTTCGTGTGTAAAATATATTCACATCTGAGCTACTTATATATAGAGGCTAATGACTTCATATCACTTGCCTTAGTATGTATCCCATAATGCAAAGCACCCGCCCCCCCTTTCAGACGTGTATAATGCAATGCATAATGGGAAGGGCCACTATGCAGACCGGTTTCAACCTTTATTGAGGTCTCATCAGTGGGAACAAGTAGCTCAGACATGAATTTATTTCATGTGGAAAACATTATTTTCCCTCCTTGGGAAAAGGATTAAAACCAAGTATATAATTAATTACTTGGTATCTTTAACATATAATAAACCCAAAGTGAAAAACTTTCTAAAGCTTTTATCTCTGTTTTTTCAAATGAGTTTGATATGCTTGCTTCCAAGTAATGGGAGGTGCCAGCTGAGTATAGAATGATCTTCTATAGAAGAGATGATAGAGCACAGGTGTTAGCTCTAGAGCACAATGATTCAGTACAACAGGAGAGATACCATCAGGATCAGATGACTTTGAAGTATTCAGATCGCCTAACATTTTTCTTATGACTTTGTGCCAAAAGACCTCAGGAGGTATATGGTGCTTGTTTGCTGGCATGGAAGAAGATGATTTGCCTTCATCATCTATGCAGGAGTTAGATTTTCCAGGAGGTCAGCTTTTCCTTTTGGTGATGTAACAGTGGTGCCATCTGGATGAGATCAGAGAGAGAGGTGCAAGTGCAGGCAAGCAGAAGTGTCTGATGACTTTTGCAAGGAACCAGAAGGCATGGCTTCCATTTAGACGAGAAGCAATGTTGATTTAGATTTTACATTTACTGTGTGCTTCTGCATAGACTGGGGGTGAAGCTGGGGTTCTTGATGCAAGCTACATGCAGAAAAACAGAGATTTTTTTCCCTTCATCATCATCAAATTCCTGATATATACCCCCAAGGTGTGTACAGGATATGATAGTACTACATGAAAAATTTACATCATTACTAACTTCCTATATACAATTTTCCTCCAAATCAGTCTGTTAAATGTCAAGACTGACATTTAACAGACTGGATCCAGGAATGCATTAGCAGAGTAAATTTCAGGTCGTAAGGCACTTTTTACTGCACCAATCCACCTGTATCTTGGTTTTCCTTTGGGTCTTTTTCCTGCCAACCTGGCAGAGAACACTTGTTTTGCTAATCTTTCCTCTCCCATTCTGTTTAAGTGACCATACGACCTGAAATTAGCTCTGCTAACACATTCCTGGATGTTGACAATGTCAACTTCTTTCCTAATATCCTCATTTTTAATATGATATTGCCATTGATGGCATCTGTTCATGCTTCTAATCTTTCTCAGGACTCTCATATCTGCGGTCTCTAGTCTTTGGTCAAGTGGTGTTTTATTTTTAACCCAGCTCTAAGCTCCATAAGTTAAAACTGGTTTGAACACTGTCTTGTATACAGCTAATTTAGTGTTTTGGCTTATTTCTCTCTATTCCATATACATTTATTCAGTTGACTTCCTACCATACCAGCTTTGTTGATTCTATTGTCTATTTCCATATTTAACTTACCATCTACACTAAAAATCATGCCTAAGTAGCTGAAATGTTTTACTTGTTCTACAAGTTCTCCATTCAATGCAGTTGATATTTTCAATGTTTCTGCCTATTTTCTTTATCTTTTTAATGCTGACCTTCATACCATATCTATTACAAAAGTTATTCAATTTAGTCATGGAATCTTGCAGAATTGTAGCGGATTTATTTAGAAGTATAACATCATCCGCATAAAGCAAAGAGCTGAGATTAACACCTCCAATTTTGATATCAGGTTTAATACCTTTCCTTCATAATGTGATCCATATAGATAATGAATAAGAGAGGGGATAATGTACATCCTTGTCTGACACCCGATTTAACATTAAACCATCTTCCTGTACTTCCTTCAATTCTAACTGCTGACTTACAACTCAAAGAAAGACTAAGTATTGCTTGATATAATGCCCCATTAACACTATATAACTGTAGCATTTGGAATAGTGTCTCACTTGGCACCTTGTCATATGCCTTTTCCAGATCTACAAAATTTAAATACAGATCTTTGTTATATTCCCATGATTTCTCAACTAACTGTCGTAAAGTGAAAATCTGATTCAGACTCTATTTGGTTTGAATCCAGCTTGTTCTTCACCAAGCTTCTCTTCCACAATCCTTCTCAACCGTTTATCAAGTATTCTTGCATATATCTTGCAGCAAAGATAATAGAATGGTATTATCTTTGATGGACAGCATGGATTTGCTAAAGGGAGGGAATGTTTTAGTAATCTACTTACTTATTACAATAAACTGACTGCTTCCTTGGACAGAGGAAAAGGATACACAGTAATATACTTGGATTTTGCAAAGGCTTTTGATAGAGTACCTCATGATAGGTTGTCAGTCAAACTAAAGCAGATGGGGTTGGATATTAGATTGGTGCATTGGATTGGCGACTGGCTATCTGATAGGTATTAATAAGTTGTGTATGGGGGAGCGATATCCAGGAAAAGGAAAGTCACTAGTGGAGTGCCTCAGGGGTCTGTTTTAGGTCCATTGCTGTTTAACTTGTATATTAATGATAGGTGAAGATTTGGATGGAGATATTCAGTTGTTTGCAGATGATGCAAAGTTGGAACGAATCATGAAATGTAGTGAAGATGTTGTAGCCTTACAGGAAGACTAGAATAGATTGAGTGATTGGGCACGGAAATGGGGATGTGAGTTCAATGTTGCAAAATGTAAGGTTTTAAAATTTGGAAAACAAAGATGGGATGCAGAATTTATGCTTGGTGAGAATATATTGTTGGATGTAGAGGAAATAAGAGATCTGGGGGTGATAGTGGATAAGGATCTAAAATTTAGGGTACACATCGCCAAAATTGTGAAGACAACACAAAGGCTTCTGGGAATGATGTGGAGGACACTGACGTGTAGAAGTAGGGAGATTCTTGTTCCGTTGTATAAGGCTTTGATTAGGCCACACATGGACTATTTTGTCCAGATTTGGTCACTGGGTTTTCAGAAGGATGAAGAGATGTTGGAAAGGGTCCAAAAGAGAATGACTAAGGTAATTTCTGACCTCTGGAATGTCGAGTATGAGGAAAGATTGAGAAGATGTAATTTGCAGAGTCTGGTGGACAGGAGGGAGAGGGGAGACATGATAGAGACCTACAAGTTGGTAAGGGGTTGTTATAAGATTAATGCTGGAGACATTTTACAGAGAATAGTGGGAGATCAGTGGAGAACCAGAGGTCATCCCTTGAAACTGTATAAAGAGGATGTGAGTAAGGGAGTGAGAGGCAGGTTTTTTTTGTGCAGAGTTGTGAATGATTGGAATACCTTGCCTGAGAATGTGGTGTCTGCAAAGAGTTTGAATGTGTTTAAAATATGGTATGATGAGCTGTGTGTGTGATAAAAGGACCTCCCAGATGAGTCTTTGACTCCATGAGGTCTTGGGGTGGTAATAATAATAATATCTTACCAGGAACACTCAGTAATGAAATGCCTCTGTAATTCTCACATTCAGTTTTATTTTCCTTTTTATATATGGGTACTATGAGAGCTCTACTCCAATCATCTGGAATTCGTCCCTCTGAACTATGCAGTGCTGCCACTGTTATACCTCCATACTTCAGCATTTCTGGTCGAATATCATCTACTCCTGCTGTCTTTCCATATTTCAGGCTTTTGATGACTTTTTCTATTCCAAGTATGGATATGTATTCCTGACTGTCTTCCTGGTCAGTGTTTTTTACCACTGTGCTGTCATCACTGCTTGTTTCATTTAGCAGTTTTTCAAAGTAATTACTCCATACCTCAAGGATATCTTTTTCTCCTGTTTTCATGTCACCTTTATCATCTCTAATTCCTTTTACAGCACTCTTTCCTCCATTTCTGAGCTTCTTCAACAACCTCCACAATATCTTGCTACCTTCTTGATATTTATTTTCTATGTTCTTGCCAAAGTCCTCCCATGACTTTTGTTTAGCCAGTTTTACACAGTGTTTAGCTTTCTTACAATTTGTCTCTGTATTCTATAAGAGCACAAGCTGACTTATTTGCCAGAAACTTTTGATATGCTTTCTTCTTTTCCTTCACTGTCTCTTTAACTTCCTGTGTCCACCATGCAGTTCTGATTTTTCTATCCTTGCACACAATCTCACCACATGCTTCTCTGGCTGAATCAATCAGTGTTTTCTTCCGGGTTTGCCACTGAATCTCCAAAGTTTGGATCCTGCTCTCAAACTCTTTTATTTTTTCTTTTGTGTGTATTTGTGTATTTTAGTCTACAGTTCACACCTGAGAGCTTCTGAACTTTTATTCTCTTTAAAACTTTCTTACATGTTATTCTTTTCAATATCTATTGAACTGGGCTTTAGAACAATAACTATCTGAAACAGCATGTAATTGAAAATACTAGGGGTGTGAGAGTGCTTGACCTGGTAATAGTATCTGAGAATTTGACTGTAATGAATATGACCATGTTGCCACCTATTGGTGAGAGTGATCATAAGGTCTTGACCTGTGAGGTGGCTAAAGGTGTGAAATTTGTGATTAAGACAGGGTATATGTGGAATTACCGTGCTGGCAAGTATGACAAGCTTAGGAGATTGCTTGGATCAGTGCCATGGCATGTACAACTGCAAGGGCTGGACGTCGATAGAGCATGGGAAGTGATCAAAGAGCATTTACAGGAGGTTATGGCTGATTGTATACCTAAGTTCCGAATAGTGAAACCAGGAGGGGTTAAATGGATGAATAACACCATTAAGCTTGAGCTGCAAAAAAAGAAACAACTATGGAGGGAATTTAAAGAAAGGGGTGACCTGCAGGCACACGAACGGTATAAAGTACAGGCTAGAAGGGTAACGAGTGTGGTAAAAACAGCAAAAGCCGATTATGAAAGGAAACTAGCTATGCAAGCAAAAGAGAATCCCAAACAGTTCTTTCAATATGCTGCAAGCAAGAAAAAAACTGTATATGGCAAAATGATTTTAAGGAATGACGATGGTAAAGAGTTCACTGAACCAGTCGATATAGTGGAGTTACTGAGCGCGCACTTTGCAAAAGTATATCATCCAGGTGGTGAAGTTGAAAAAATGAAGGAACCATTAGTTTATATGGGAATTGTGATGAATGAAGTGGAGGTGAATAGTCTATTACAGAACCTTAATGTGAATACATCTGTGGGATTGGATGGTATACCGGCACGGGTCTTGCATGAAGCGGCTAATGAATTATCAGTGCCCTTGACCATGTTGTTTAATCTGAGTCTCAGGTCTGGCTTAGTCCCGAAGGCGTGGAAAGAGGGGAAAATAGTTCCACTGCATAAAGGAGGATCCAAGACTATGGTTGCAAATTACCGACCGATCAGCATATCAGGAGTCGTTGTCAAGGTCTTGGAGAAAGTAGTCAAGGGAAAAATACAGGAATGGATTGATGAAAATGAGATACTGTACAGAGGACAGCATGGCTTTGTGAAGGGTAGATCATGCCTCAGTAACTTGCTCAAGTTTTATAACAAGGTGACGGCTGAACTGGATAAGGGAAATGGGTTTACAGTGATACTGCTGGACCTGGCAAAGGCGTTTGACAGGATACCACATGGAATTCTAATCCGTAAACTACAACATATGGGAATGGATATAGGGTTGGTGAGATGGATAGCTGGGTGGTTGATGGAGAGATATCAAAGAGTAGTTTATTCAGGAGTAGAGTCCAAAAAACGGCCTGTGACTAGTGGTGTGCCACAGGGTTCTGTTCTTGGACCACTGCTGTCTAATCTGTTCATTAACGATATAGGGAATGGTCTAAGTGGGACAGTTCATTTGTTCGCTGATGATGCAAAGTTGGGTAGGGCGATAGTGAATGCAGAAGATGTCAAAGTCTTGCAAGATGACTTAGATAGATTGGAGTTCTGGACTAAGGAGAATGGATGTCAATTTAATGTGACAAAATGTAAGGTTATGCATTTCGGAGTGAAAAGATTAGCAGCAGTATACCACATTGGTGGAACTGTACTCCAAGAGATTGATGAGGCCAGGGACTTGGGAGTGTTGGTGGATAGGGAGATGAAGTTTAGGGGGCACATTGCGAAAGTAGCTAAATCAGCTCATCAACTCACTTGGTTGTTGAAAAATACCTTGACGAGCAGAGAAAAACAAGTTATTGTACCTCTGTACCGAGCCCTGATAAGACCTCATCTCGACTACTGTGCCCAGATTTGGTCACCTCGGTTCCTTCTTGATGGGGAGGAGGTTGAGAGGATCCAGAGGCGAGTGACTAAGATGATAGCAGGTCTATGGAATGCACCATATGAGAACAGGTTGAAGATTTGTGGGTTGCAGAAACTAGTTGATAGGCGAAAAAGGGGAGATATGATTGAGACATTCAAATTGCTAAAAGGATTCTATAGGATTAATTCAGATGATATTTTTGAGATCAGGACTGGTGGTGGGAGAACTAGGGGACACCCATGGAAGCTGGCCAAGAGCGTGGTTAGCAGGGGTGTTAGAGCTGGGTTCTTTACTTTTAGAGTGGTAAATGAGTGGAATAAGCTGCCAGAGTCTGTTGTGGGTGCTATGACAGTGAGCGAGTTCAAGGCAAGGTATGATAGATACTGTGAGAATGTTGAACAGCTGTGTGAACATGATGTTTAGGGCCTCCCTCGATGAGTCTAAGGACTCCTGGAGTAGCCCGTGGTAATAATAATAATAATAATAATAATATGAAATTCAATTTTATCCTGCTCAAGAATAAATGGTGATCACTTCCAATTTCAAATCCTCTGTACACTCTGGTGTCCTGCACCAGTGGGGAAACATCACTATCAACAATAACATAGTCAATAAGACTTTTCTTATTCCTTGCCTCTTCTCTCCATGTGAATTTGTGCACATTTTTATGTTGGAACATTATTATTATTATTCAGGCCTCCATGGAGTCGAAAGACTCATCGTGGGAGGTCCTTCCTAAGAAACACAAAAGCTATCATACCACTCCTTAAACTCATTCCTTAAATTCCTGAGCAGAAATGCAACAGGTGTTTTCTATTATTTTTAGCTTTTCTCTTTTCTCCAAATTTTCCCAAAATATTTTTGTATGTCTGACAATCATTTCCTACTCTGCTATTTAGATCCCCAACAAGGACCAACCTTTCCTTTTTCATTCTGTCAGTTATTTTCTCTAAAGCCTCAAAAAATCCCTCCACTTCTACCTTAGTAGAACCTTCTGTGGGACCATAGCCACAAATAACTCTCATTGTCCAATTCCCCATTCTGATATCTGTCCACATCACTCTACTTGAGACTGCCTGCCATTCAAGAATATTAGCCTTGTATTTAGTGTTGAATACTATGGCTACTCCTTTTACTTGATTGTCATTGCCTGAATATAACATTTTGTATTTATTGCTCAGAAAGATCTCACCAGTTTTTGCCTTTTTTTTTGTTTCAGTCACCCCTATTATGTCAATCTGGTAATTATCCAATTCCTCAGCTAGTTCCATTTCTTTGCCGTTCAGCCTTTTTATGTTAATAGTACCGATCCTCAACTGCTTTCATACATCTTCTATTGAACTGGGCTTTAGAAATGGGTGGGAATTTTGGATGGAATAAGAGGTGAATGCTTTCATGCCAGTGTAGATGATTTCTGTAACTCACTCATTTCATTGGGCAAGTGATAGAAATCTGAGTCAGAACAGTGGAAATACGTTTTAATGTGCTGAATTGTATATATACTATATATTTGTAGATATATTGCTGATCTAAGTAGTGTGTACAAATGGCACCAAAAACCTGTTACAGCAAGTGGTGGCAAAGGCTAATGCTGATGATGAGAAACTTTGCTCCATTGAACAAAAACATCATGACACTGATACTTGAATACTAACAAAAGTATAGAAAGTAATCTGATGTGTGAAATTTCTAGGTTAAAACAAATTATTAGATAGTGACAAAGGAATTTTAAAAAAAGATGATGAATGTATAGAAAATCTCAAAGAAGATAAATAAAAATATGCAGTAAATAAGAGATAGTAAAGCACAGAAGTTAGTAAGTCATCCAAGAGCAGTAATCACAATAAGTCAGATAGAACAAAAATAAGAAAAAGGATGTAATATGGTAAGGTGAAAATTAGAATGTGATGAATGCAATCAAGAAACAGAAAAGAAAAGTAAATTATATTGTAGTGCTCACAGGAAAAAATAATAAAAGTAGCGATAAATACGTTATCATAGAAGATATGAAATGACGGCTGGAAGAAGAAGAGTGAGAGAATGAAAATGAGGCTTCAATAACAAATAATTCAATGCACTGGATGTGTACAAGAAATGGGTCTGAGCTTTTCAATGTATGGTGTATAGTAAAAGCCATTTTTCACTGCACACAAAATTCTGAAAAACAATATTAGATCCAAAACTGCTACCCTTCTTTTATTATCTTCCATGCTTAAAATACCACTAGTTAAGAAAAGAAAGCATTATATTATTTAAAAAGAAACAAAAACATAATAATCCTAAGGCAGACAAATGGTAATTGTGATAGTTGTGTCATTAACGCTGCAGGCTATGACTCAAAAACTTCTTGTGCATACAGACTCTTCAAACTGTTCCACTTTAGACAGAAAACTCATGAAGAAACCAATATTTTTTTTTTTTTTTTTTTTTCCCACAACATCCAAACTAGTTAACAGAATTGAAATGAAAACTTAAATGTCTTCATTAACTTACGGATTAAATGGTCATCCAAGATTCACAAGCCCGATATTCCTCTGAGATTTGTAGATGACAGATTAAGTTCACTTACTTATTTCTTATTCAAACATCTTTATGGGTTACTAAAAATAAAAAATAAATAAAAAAATCAGATATGCTGATCCTTTCATCAAGAACTCAGCATATTTTGCTCAGAAACTGTCAGATATTTCGATTTCATAATTTGGCATCCCATGTACCTAATGAAGTACTAATCCTTATCGCAGACTGCTTCTCATCAGATGTAGAAAGACTGTTCAAGTCCAGCTTCTTTAAACGGAACTTTTTTTTTTTTTTTTACAAACAGCTGTTTGTCCAAATGATGAGAGGCCTATAGTTTCCACTTCTACAGATGTCTTCAAGGAACCTCTGAAAAAAAGTTTATTTTTTAAGCCAACCCAAGCTATATACTGATGACATATTGAGAACTGCTCACATATAAAATGTAAGCAAGGGCACATTGAATAATTTTTCTCTCAAAGAAGAGTTGTTTTGGAGTTCAAGCAGCTTCATGGTACTGACCCTGGCATTTCAGCAGCATTGAAAATAAATCTAAAGAAGACTTGGTTACGAAAATCACTAAATCTCTCTTCGAACTCGCTTCGCAACACGGCTAATTTTGTAGCATACTCATCAAGAGATGAACAGTTGGACTCAGCAAGAAGCTGAAAATGAGTTAAGTCTCTTTTTTTTTTGTGAGCTGAGCTTGGCCACAAAAGCTTTGATGTGATCAAACAGAGTGTGCACCAGTTGATCTTTGGATTGTAGCCGCATATTTAGGTCATTCATACACAATGAGACGTTGGTCACAAAGGCAAAGCTGTCATCCACTTCAGATAGTTAAATTCTGCAATCGGATCCCCTTGGTTTGCATGAACTGTATTTCGCTCCTAAAGTCAAAGACTCTTTTAAGGACTTTCCTTCTGCTCAACCAACACACATTACTATAATAAACCACATTGCCATGATCCTCTTTGCACTCTTGGGCCAAAAACCCTTGGAATTGACGATGATTCAATCCTCTTGCCCTAATAATGTTGACGACAGTCACAATAACTTTCATGGCATTCTCAAATCCAATAATTTTCACTCACAAATTCTCCTGGTGGATTAAACGGTGGTAATGGATGAAATCTTTTCCTTCTAGTTCCGATTCCTTCCACAGCAGCCCAACAAACCCTTCATTCTTTCCCACCATAGTAGAGGCACCATCAGTTACCACAGCCTTGAGGTGTTAAGCTGAGGTCAAAATGCTGCAGCGTTTTCTTGGCGGCTTCAAGAATATCAGTGCCTTTCGGCATTCCCTTCATAGGTACAAGCGCTAGCAGTTCTTCTGTCATACTGAATTATTGATCAATGCCATGGACAAAGATAGCCAGTTGTGCTGTATCTTTCACATCTGTGCTCTCATCTAAAGCAAGTGAATATGACGTAAATTCGGATGACCGTTTTTTTAAAGTTCCTTCAATGTCGTTGGCAAGTTCTTCGACACATCATGCTACAGTTACTCCAGACAAACTCGGTTTTTTAAACACTTCCTTATTATTTGGGCACAGAATATCTCCAGCAGTGATGAGACACTCTTCCACAAACTTGCCGTCCAAGAATGCTTTTGATTTTTTAGCAATTTTTTCAGCTATTACATACCTTACTTTGACACACGCTTCGCTCTCTTCCCTCTGCCTTTTTAAACATACCCTGCTGGCATTTTAAATCAATTTTGGGACATTTCACTTTGTCCACACCAAGCCACCCTTGAAGGTGATCGAAACTGGACGCAGCCTTTGTCTCATAGTGTCATTTTATATTGTATTCTTTTGATACTGACACTGACTCACGACAAATTAAACACACTGGCTTATTATCGATCGGCACAAAAAAGTACAAATTGGTCCACTTTTCATTAAAAACCCAACAAGAATCACTTGATTTACGCTTTTTACTCATAGACGCCATAGTGATGGAAGGTGAACCCAAAAAATGATCCAAAATGGCCATGTAACAGTTATTATCCACTGAATATGTCTCACACCAATGAAAAAAGTCTAGCAATATAAAACCACAGTAGGCTATGGCTGACACAACGAACCAGCGTGCGCTTATACACAAATATCACACTGTTTACAACTAACTGACTGACTGTGGATGAGATCCTCTTGTATTTAAATGAAAATAACGAAGTATCGAGAACCTTCGAGATGTATCTGGAAGGCACTAGATAGAGCACTCAAATGAACTACTGCTTCAGCCATCTACCTGTGACGTCAGTACTTCTTCAGCCATCTACCAGCGCCAAGCGGTACTTAAGTACCGCTTGGCGCTGGTAGATGACTGAAGAAGCATGTCTTTAATATTTATTTTTATTTATTTTTATAGGATTTTATGTAAAGTATCAAATGCACAGCGTTCCTTGTGAATCTGGAAAGCATCTTACAATTCTAAATACCATAGTATAGCTTAGTGGCCCATGGGCTTCATTGAAATTATTTTTTATTTAATCGCATTTTAATGTTAAGTAGTTATTTTTTCAAAATGGCCGGCAGGCCAAGAGCTCCATGGGCCATGCATTGAAGACCCGTGGTGTAAGTGATGATGATAATGGTGGTTGGCTGTAGTTGGTGGATTAAGTGGTGAAGAGAGAGAGAGAGGGACTTGTAGGGTAGGTACCCTCCCTTGATGAGTCTTGACTCCTTGAAGGTGTCACATAATAATGGTAATAATAGTAATCTCTGCAAGATAGCAACTCCCTTCTAAAAACACCCAAGCATTTCCAGAATTCTAGATGCTTGAAATTAGAGATATCTCAATATTGGAACACTAGCCTCTCTCTCTGTCAGTGCATTCCAATCATTTATCACCTGCTAACCAAAAATAATTTTTTCACTTCCTTACTCGCATGACCCTTGTACAATTTCCAGGGATGACCTCTTGTTCTTACATCACTGATTATCCTATGCAATTCCCCTGTATCAATCTGATAGGCTCCTCTCACCAACTGATGCTTTGCAATCATATCAAGCTAAGATGACAACATTCCCTCACATACTCAATATTCCAGAGTCCTGGAATATTGAGATTGCAAAACTTGTAGAGATAAATAATAATAATTACCCAGAAAACTGTTGCTATAATTCAAATAATTCTGACAACAAATAAGGAGATAACATTTCCACATTATAAGGCACTAATCAGGCCTCATCTGGATTTCTGTGCACAGATCTGGTTCTGGCTATAATGATAATAAGGAAACACCAGAGAGAATACAGACATGGCCAGAATCAGATCTGTGCACAGAAATCCAGATGATGCCTGATTAGTGCCTTATATGGTGGAAATGTTATCTCTTATTTGTACATGTCAGAATTCTTTGAATTATAGGAACAGTTTTCTGGGTAATTATTATTATTATTAATCTCTACAAGTTTTGCAATGCAGCTCCTGTACTTCAGTTATCTATCCATCAAGATCCTTAAATTTCTGATCTCTTCCAACTCCTGAAGTAAAGCTCCTCCAGTATGATAAACCTCATTCCATCTTCCTTGATCAAAGTGAATAACTGAGCAATACTGAAATGACATCCCAATCTTCCACCCACAAGAACCGACCCATTCAGATCCTCTTGTACCAACATCACATCAGAACTTCCTGACATTGCTCATCCTTATTGACAGCCTGGTTGGCCGAGTGGTGTATTTGATGTTTTTGTGCTATCAAAATCAAATCTTCCTAATTTAGAATCTTCAGTGAATAACTAAAGATCTCCTCACATCCTGAACTATATCATTCATATAAAATAAACAACAGTGGTCCCAGAACAGAACCTTATGATACTGCATTTGTCACTTTCATTTTCAGGACACTGTCCCCCCACCCCCATGCACAACTTGCTGGCTCCTATCAGTCAACCATCTGGGCAAACAAGCTAAATGACTATTTATCCCCATTCTGCTCAATTTCAACAATAGTTTATTATGTGGTACTCAATCAGATGCTTTAGAAAAATCAAGACATAAGCATATTTTCTGTCCATTTTTCACTAGTGAACCCTATTATAAAATCTAACCAAGTTACTAAAGCATAATAGAAGGGGTAAAAAGGAAGAGGGAGTGCTATTGATGATAGAGAAAGAGTTATGTCCATATGAAGTAGAGATGCAAGAGGGAAATAATGTCAGTGGTTTTGAGGCAGTATGGTGTGAGATAGTGATGAATGGAATGAAATACTTGGTTGTGTTTTGTTATAGACCAGGAAATGTGGATGGTAGTGACTATGAAATGTATAATCAAATTAGCCAAGCAAATAAGAAAAGAGTGATCATTATGGGCGATTTTAATTATGGCAATATAGACTGGAATGATGAGATAGCAACTGGAAGTAAAGAAAATGAGTTTGAGTTTTTGAGGGTTAACTATACATTAAAGGGTTATCAGAAAAAATCAACAGAATCCTACAACATTATAACCTCGATGCCACCTTTAAACCACCCACTAAACTTAAAACCATATTCAGCTCCTCTAAGGATCCTCTCCTCCCATTAGCACATCCTGGAGTCTATTGCATCCGCTGCACCTGTAACTTACCGTACATTGGTGAAACAGGACGGACAATCCCTATACGCAAGAAAGAACACATTAGACACATTAAATATAACCATTATGGTGAAGCAGGCCTCTCAGACCATGCACTTAACACCTTACACCAAATCAACTGGAAAAGCACCTGCTCCTTACGCCGCACAAAAACATGGTACGAAAGAAAATTTAAAGAATCCTGCGAAATCCTGATAAACCACCCAAATATCAACAATAAAGATGGTATGAAAATTCCAAGGATCTGGATGGCACACATTCAGCCAACCTAATATGAAAGATTTGACATAAGTCAGGACTCTAGCCAATCCGCTAGTATTAGAAACCATTCCACTCCAACTGGCTGGAATGATGTTAATATATGTATATACAGGGTGTTCGGGATAAATTTGACATATTTATAATTAATTATATTTTTCCGTAAGTTACATGTATTAACACACACTTCTCTTCATTTAAAAGGTTGGACCCTTCTTCATTCATATACAAGATGTCAGAAAGGATGGATAGCTGGAACCCACCTGAATCATGGAAGAGAATAACTTGTATCATGATGATTCGTGCCGGCCATCAAAATAAGGATATTTCGACTGCTGCCCAATGCTCCCTGAATACAGTAAAAACAATCAGGCATGAACTAGAGACTTGCAATGGTGACTACGAGGATGTAGCAAGAAGAAAGATCCCTAGCAGACGATCTGATTGCGTTCGTACAGCAGAATTCCTCGCAAATCTGCAGGAACAGGTGTTGAAGAACCCTGGCATTGGAATTCGGGCTTTGTCACGTGAAATGAATGTTGCAGCCTCTACTATGAAGCTTGCACTCAATGAAGACCTCCGCTACTACTCATACAAGTGCCGCAAAGGTCAGCTGCTTATAGAAAAGGCCCGTGAAAAACGTTTGATAAACGCGAAGAAACTTCTAAGCAGAGTGAAACATCCTGCGGAACCACAAACAATCTGGTTCTTTTCCGATGAGAAAAACTTTTGCCAGGATCAAAAACACAACACGCAGAATAACAGATGGCTTGCATACAGTACAAAGGACATTCCTCGTGTAATGCAGACTAAATTTCCCCAAACTGTGATGGTTTTCGGATGTGTATCCTCTGAAGGCAATGTGATGCCTCCGCATTTTTTCCAAGAGGGCCTCAGGTTGACTTCAGATGGCTACGTGGAGTTGCTAAACACTGTAGTCAAGCCCTGGATAACAAGGGTAGCCAATGGTAGGCCGTATGTATGGCAGCAGGATTCGGCCCCTTGCCACACCTCTGGGAAAAGTCAAAAATGGTTGTCTGAAAATTTCTACGACTTCACCAGTCCAAATGTTTGGCCTCCAAACTCCCCAGACCTTAACCCCATGGATTATTTTGTATGGGGCGCAGTTGAAAAAGACACCAATCGCACTTCCAGTAATACAAAAGCCCAGTTAATGGATAAAATTAAAACAGTTTTTGCGGCCCTTCCCAGGGAGACTGTAGCATCAGCTTGTTCGAGGTTCAGAAGCAGGATTGAAGCTGTGATCGATGCTAATGGTGGTTATTTTGAGTAAATCTTGTTGATAGTATTGTAATTAACTCTGCCTGTAATGTTTTTTGTCAATTCATTAAATTTAATAGATACAAAGAAGATTTTCTTTTTCCTTACGAAACTGTCAAATTTATCCCGAACACCCTGTAGTATACAACACAAATAATAGGACTCTAGCGTTGATGTATAATTTTTTTTTTTAATTTTATTTATTTATTTATTTTTTTCACCAGAGGTCAGGCCAACAATTGTGGTAGCGGTTAGTCAGTGTCTTTAACGAACCAGTATGATTGTAGTATAGCTTGTTTCTTGTGTATATTTGTACACTCCAGAAGATGACCTTGACATAAAGGTCGAAACGTCTAATTGTAAAAAAAAATTTTAGTAATATTAAACTAAAGTTTTTATTCAAACACGGTAGTTGTCTCCATAATTTCCAAAAATGCATTCTGTAATCATTACTCCTAAATAATTATAAGCGTTTACATTTTGAACAAATCCTGTTGATACTCTTAAATTTTATGTTTTTGCTGTTTTTTGCTTATTATCATATACTTGGTTTTATCTGTATTTAATACTAAGCCATAATTCTGACTCTTTTTTGATTAGTATTTCAACCATATTTTGTAATAACTCTATTATTTATTTTGCTATGAACACCAAATCATCAGCAAATCTAATATTGTTAATTCTAATGCCATTTATATTTATTCCCATTTCAATTTCTTTATATTCTTTCATTATCATTTCACTGTATATAAAGGATATTATACACCCTTGTCTCATTCCTCTTTTGATATCTATTGTTTAATTATTATTTGTTACCTCCAGGGAGTCCAAAGACTCATCAATGGAGGGCATCTACTCTACAGCTCTGCTTCCAACACTCACAATCCATCAATTAACTGCAACTACACCAACGCCATCTACCGCTGACCGCCAGTATTTTCTACAGACAATCGCAAACATCCATGCTTACGGCAGGATTCGAACCCGCAGCCTCTTGACTGGAGAGCGGACACGCTAAACCACTCAGCCAGCCAGGCTAGGCAAATTAATGTTGTTTATAATTTGTGTCTTCTGATTCCAGTATAATTCTATTATTATTCTGAGGTATCAATTTGAATGTCTTTTAATATTTTTATTAACCTTTCATGGCTTACTGTGTCAAATGCTTTTTGAAAATCTATAAAGCAGAGATATATGTTATTATTTATTTCTGTTGATCTTTCAATAATAGTTTTTAATTCATAAATGACATTAATTGTACTTCTGCTGGCATGAATCCTTTTTGTTGTTCACTTTATGGCATTTAATTCTGAAAAACATTATTTTCAATAGTATTTTTGAAGTATGGGATATGATACTAATTGTTCTAAAATCTTTACCTTCTGTTGCATTATTCTTTTTTAGTATCAGAATGCAAATAGATTTTATGAAGTCCACTAGTAGTATGCTCAATCAAATATATTCTGTATTATTTCTACTAAAAATTCTGTTCCTTTTTCTCCTAACTCTTTTATTAATTCAGCTGATATTCCATTACATCTAGTCATTTCGCCATTAGGTAGTTCTTTTATTGCACTTACTATTTCTTCTGTAAGCATACCTGGATTTTTTTTTACAAACACTGATCATAGGTTTGCTAGGTCTCTGTGGTCATTATACAGTTTTGTTAGGTATTCTTTCCATCTTTGTATCTTATTTTCTGTATTTATAATAACATCATTTAACTGTTTGCTTGTTATTTTTTTTTTTGGTTATTCAGAAATTTTAATTAAAATGAACTCCATAATTTTATTTTCTTTATCTAATTTCTCTACTTCTAAGCGATTATTATTGATCCATCTATGTTTTTCTTCTTTACATTTATTTTTTATTTGTCTACCTAATCTTTTATATTCTTCATTTCCAAGGGGATTATTTTTCCAGATTCTTCTTTTATCCATTAGTTCCAGTATCTCTTCAGTCATCCATGTTTTGTTTTGTTTTTTTAAATTTACTCTTTGTCCATCAATACATTTTTCTGCTGCAGTCAATATTGCTTCTTTTATCTTAATCCATTTGTTGTGGTCTGCTTTCTTTTCAATATAGTGTGCTATATTATTCAGAAATAAAGTCTTGGTGTTACTGTTATTTAGTTTATCTGTATTCCACTTGAATGTGCTAAATCTGTTAGTTTTAACTTGCTATTTATTGTAACTCTCACAAGTCCTGGTCTGATCTACAGTCAACAATTGGCATAACTTTTGAATTTATTATTTCGTTTGTATTATTACTATTACTATTCAGGCCTCCATGGAGTCAAAAGACTCATCGGGGGAGGTCCCCCCTAAGAAACACAAAGTCCATCATACGACTCCTTAAACCCATTGACCGTTCTCGCTCTTACCACTCCATCAGGCAATGCATTCCACGGTTCAACCACCCTCCATGCAAAGAAACCACTCCTCACCCTCTTGCTCACAGTTTCCTTTTGTAACTTCCAGGGATGGCCTCTTGTCTTCACTCCCTCCCGCTGTTCAACCAAGCAAAAGAACTCCCCAGTATCAACCCTGTAACCACCTCTCAACAGTTTAAAAGTCTCAATCATATCACCTCTCCTTCTGTCCACCAAACTCTGCAGTCCACATTCCCTCAGCCGATCCTCATAACCAAAATTGTACAGTCCTGAAATCATCTTTGTCATCCGTCTCTGTGCCCTTTCCACAGTTAATTTATCCCCTTCAAATCCTGGGGACCAAATATGAGAACAATAGTCCAAGTGTGGTCTGATCAGATTTATACAACGGAATGATAACCCTTTTATCTTTGCAGGTTGGTGTTCTTCTCATAATTGCAGCAATCCTCTGTGTTACCTTCACCACCTTTGCAATATGTCCCCTAAATTTCAGGTTTCTTGTCTCCCCTACTTCCTCCAGTATAACTCCTCCCATAGAGTATGCAGCATCTCATCGATGTTTCCCAAACTTCAAGACCTTACATTTTGCTGCATTAAATTGAAACCCCCATTCATTTGCCCATCTATCTAGCTTATTCAAATCCTCTTGCAGGGCTACATCATCTGCACTATTACTAATAATCCTTCACATCATCCGCAAACAACTGAATATCCCCTTGAAATCCACTGGCATTGTCATTGATAAAAAGGTTAAACAATATAGGTCCTAGTACTGAGCCCTGTGGGACCCCACTTGTAACTCTCTGCCTCCTTGAAACTGCTCCACCATACACAACTCTCTGATACCTATCAGACAACCAATCCTAAATCCAGTTGACCAATCTGACATCTAGAACCATGTGCTGCAACTTATATATCAGCTTATCATGTGGCACCCTATCAAATGCCTCGCTAAGTCTAAGAAAATGGCAGTATATGCCTTTCCCTCATCTAATGTTCTTGTAACTTTATTATAAAAGGCTAGCATATCTGATTCTATTTCTATATCTGATTGATCATAATAAAATCTATTTGATTAGTATGTGTACCATCAGGAGATATCCAAGTATACTTTGCTTTTTCTTTTTGTTCATAAAAAGTGTTTGCAATTATCAGTTTATGTTTTAAACAAAATTCAATACATTGATCATTTCTTATGCCATATCCATATGGGCCTACAACAGAACTTATTATTTCTTTCCTATTTTGACATTACAATCACCCATAATGATTAACACACTGTCTTTCACTCCTCCAATATCTTGAATAGTTTCCTCTATTTTATCATAAATATTCTTCAATTTCTTCATAATTTTCATATGGGATGGTTGCATAAATTTGTATAATCATCAGTGGTTTTGGTTTTGTGTCTATTAAAATTGATATTATTCTTTCAGATTTCCTATTAGCATTAATAACTGAATGTGAGAACTCATTTTCTATAATGAATGCAACTTCCTTTCTAGACTCACTTCCATCACTTCCCATAACTTTATATTCCTTTCCATTTGGAAGAGTAGTTAAAAATTCCTCATCATCTTTTCAGAATGTATCTGACAATCCAAGTATTTTAATGTCAAATTGTTCCATTTCTCTACAGACGTTTTCTACTTTTCCAGGTTGATTCGATCTGCTCACATTCCATGTACCAATTTTAACACTTCATTTATTTCTAACTTCCTTGGTTTATCCAGTAATCAATTTCTCACTTCCAGGCTGATAGATCCCTGGACAGCACTGAGGGCCAGTCAGATCACATGGCAAATTCTTATATCTCTGACCTACCATAATTCAACACTGGGAGCTAATACTGTAACAAGGCCCCAAGAACCAGTTATTGTGTTTGCAACTAAGGTGGGACAAGTACCTGTGGAGAGAAAGCAGACTCTCACTGCTTAGTGTAATAAATTCAGCAGTATAGGAAAGATTCACTCCTAGCCTACAATTACTCTAATAGCTTCGGAGGAAAAAAGTGAATTTGGAAAGAATAAGAGTAGGGACCAACCTACAGATAACAGTAAGATTTCTGTTATTTGAAATAAGGTGTGGTCCAGCATCAGGTCTCTCAAGATTACCATTCCTGTACTCACTAGGTGCGAGTCCCTGAGGATCCATTTCACCTCCACTTTATTTATCCTCCTAACCTTAGGATACAATCTGACATTGCCATAAGTAACTGATTCAAGTCCCATGCACAGCTGATTTCTCTCCACTTCAACTGATCAAGCCATTGAACAACACTAATCTGTTTCCTTAATTTATCATAATTCTTGTCTAGATTATCATGGTATGTGTGTTCTTTTAGCATTTTGTTTACTTCATCCTTGTAATTCTCCCAATTTGCCTTTTAGCAAAGGTCAACAGGAGAAAAGTCATTTCAAACTATACAAAGGTTCACCAGGAGCTTGCCAGTAAAATAACTAAAAGAAATGAATTATTTAACATCTTAAAAATTGGAAGTTCTCCAGAAACCAGGATTGAGAACAATAAGACAAATGCTGAAATTAAACAAATTATACTACAAAGAACTAAGTGACAAGAATTCTGCCACAACTTAAATCTAAACACTTCAGATACCAAACTTTGCAAATTGACTGCTAATCTACAAAGAGACTTACCAAAGGAGTGAGACTAACATGCTAAAGATCCAGATGGAAATATCAAAACTGGAGAGAGGGAGATCACAGATACCTTGGCCTTTCATTTTCAAAATATAAGCAAACTAGAAATGAATACTAGAAAAGACCATCAAATATCAAAACAGGCTCAACAGCAGAAAAATGCTGCAAATTCCCCAAAATATAAAATCAAATTATTTTGGGATCCATTACACAATCTCTGAATTGAGAGATTAGATATAAATAAATCATGTGGACCAGATAACATACGTGGAATTATGATCAAGCACCTTCCTCCCCTAGCCCTAGATTGGCTACTTCACTTATACAACAGTAGCCTAAAACAGGGAAAAGCTACAAAACACTGGAAAACAGCCATAATCAATACCGATCTCCATAAATTCTACACAGTTAATTTATCATATCTCCCTGCTCTGTAATTCAACACATCTCTCTTGTTCTGTGAAGCTTGTATCTGCCTGGCCACTCCCAACAATAAAACCATATGATCACTCTTCCCCACTGGTGGCATCATGTTGATGTGACCATCTTCTGTTATCACTGTATGAGACAATATTATTAAATCTAACACTCGAGTCTCACATATTAATTCCAGCTTCCAATCAGGTGAAAGATGATTTCATTGCCTGGTGTGAGACCACCAACCCACTTAGTGGTTTCTAGAGCAGGGTTTCTGGACTATGTAAATAATAACCTTTCGTGGGTGGGAACCACATAAAAAAAACGTTTCCATAGTTAAAGTCGTCCATTATTATTTCCCTTCTGTTGTCTGAACATTTCAAAATTATCTCCCTCTGCATTTCCTAGTCTGCAGCAATACCCACTAAATATATCGAATATTTATGCTTATCTCAGCCTCACAACAAATAGCCTCAAAGCCATTATCATCAGTGCTTTCTTCATGTTTCATACTGAGACAACACACAGTGCTTCTCAAATCAGCAATAATACCTCACCTGCTCTTTTATCCTTTCTATCTTTTCTAAAAAAAAAAAAAAAATGCTATGATCATCATGTTCTATTCCCATGAGTATGTCATCCTCTGTTAACCATGTCTCCTGCCACCAATGATTTGTAGACAGACTAATCATACCAAAACTATAAACTGCGCACCCTTATTCCTAATACTCCTTGCATTGGTATATAATGCACATCAGAGCAAGGAGGAAAAGGGGACTTCCCCCTAGCCCCTTTCCATCCCACAGTTCCTTATCCCATCATTCAAGTCCTTTGACTCTGTTTCTGCCATTGAGGCCATCCATGCATTATTATCTTGTCTTCCTTCATGTCGCACCAATTCTGGTATCCTAATCTTATGGATCCACCGTCTAGTTTTCATTTCCCTGACTGATTACTCCTGATTTCATCAATAATCTGCTCAGATTCACACTACTGTTCCCACTCAAATGCAGACCAATTGCAGCAAACAGCACTCTATCTTCAAATTTATCCCATACATCCATAAACTCAGGTCTTCTCTTCCTGTACGTTCTAGTTATCATGCTATTTGTGATCATTGCTCTTCTCCTCAGCTCTCTGCTATCATACCTTGGGAACACATTCAGAATTCTAGCTTTCACACTCTTCTGCTTTACTGTCTCTGGCACCACATGTAAATCCTGTGTCACCTTATTCACACCTCCTCACAAATCATTTTGTTTCCCAATCAGCTGCTCTGCATTTTTTCTCCTCTCCACAGCCTGAGTCACTCTTCCTATCATTGCTCCTCTCAGACATACTTTTGACAATGCTCCATTTTCATATCTTTCACTATACAGCACTGCACTAATTTCCACATTCCACTGCAATCATTCATCTTTGAATCATCTGCCACTGGCAATCATTCTCTAAATAACCTATCTCACTCTGTACACACCTCATTTCATTCCTCAGCCTTCTTAATTTTTCCTGTCTCTCCTTTTTCAAACCACAACATGAAAAGAGAAATCTGGTTGCATGGTGGAGAAGTGCCCACCACAGTTTTGCAAGTGAGGCTTGAAAATTCTTAGATACTGATGAGACTATTTTATAATGTTATAATGTTTGCCGGCCTGGTTGGCCAAGTGGTTAGTGTATCAACTCTCCAGCCAAAAGGCTGCAGGTTCGAATCCCATCATAGGCATGGATGTTTGTGATTGTCTGTGAAAATACTAGTGGTGGTGGTGGTGGTGGTGGTCGGCAGTAGATGAGTCTTTGGACTCCCTGGAGGTGTTATGTAATAATAATAATAAACAAATGTGCATCACCATGATACTGAGTAATCACATATTCAGGAATAATGTATAACTGCTAGGGTGGAACAAGTTACAGCATACCCAGTCACAAACCTTGCATTCATGACTGGGTGTACTGTTCTTCTATCCTGATCATATACACTTGTCACGTAGACAGTGCTAATAAAACAATTAAACAAAAAAAGTTACTACCAAAACATGTCTATATAACCTATGAAACAATAGTGCAGTACATTGTGAAATATGAAGAACAAATGGCAACTTAATGTGAAGTCAATTCTCGATATACAAAATAGCTTAGTGGGGAAGATATGTCATGAGCAAACATCTGCTTATGCAAGGGCAAAATTGATCTCTTGTCAAATATAACAAATATCTCTGGGATATTACCTCTTCTCCACTTATCCATAGCAGGTAGAGAATTTTCCCTATTCTCCCCTCAACTTGGTGTACACTTGAGTAAAGAACTAAAAAAAATATCATTTCTCTTCAAATATAATTTACTTTATAACCAACTGGAAATCCTTTTTACATATTTCTTTCTCTCTCTGATTTAGAGTAATAGGTTGATGCACCCTTTTACACTTGTATATAAAAAAAAATAAACTACTTCTGCATTGATTCAACCTCAGCATCATCTTGAGTCTAGTTTCCACTGATAAGACCCTGATAAAGGATGAAACCACTCTACACAGTGACCCTTCACATAATGTCCAGCAATAAATTTCTCCAAAATGGAGTGTGCTGTGCATTATGTGATACTGAGGCAATTAATGTGAAGTCAACAGCTTATGTATTAAGTGGATGCTGTGTCAGGAGTGACTGATTTTCAGAGAGTTGAAGCCTCCAGAAAAGCATGAAACATGACCACCTGGCAAAGACTGGTGTGGCACAGCACTGAGCAACTGAATGACCAAATGGCATCTGATGATGTTCAATGAATAGATGACACTCAGAGTTCCACCACGGTTTAAAATGGAGTGGAATTAGAAATGATGTTTTTAGAATTGCAAGTGTTGTTGCCTGAACTATGCAATTTATTACATGCATTATTGACAGGTGCTTAGTTGATTGTCTCAGGATTAAATTTTGCAAGATGTATTGCAGTAAGCCTGGTAAATTCCCTAAATGAAGGACAATTGCACACTATGTTCTCTTCAGCTTTCTACATTACTTAGAAAGAGATGTCATCTTTGTCAAGCATACAGTCAGCAATCCAGATTCTTCGACGGTGCTTGCACTATTGTACAGAATGTTATGCCCACTAAGTCATTGGCATGTTATGCCCTCTAATATACAGGGTGGTTCATGTGTTTTGAAACCATTTCTCAGAATAGCTTCTCAGATATAACTCTTATTTTCAGAAAAAAATAGTATTTTAAACAGGTAACTATTTAAAACTTAATTTCAAAATATTAAAATTCTCAGGACATACAGCATATCTTATAAAATCACAAAACTTTTATAAAACAACTTACTTCACCATTAAAAAAATGTTTTGTTTGCACATCATCTCAATCCTTCATTTCCGAGATGTAAACACTACACAAATTTGGAAAAGTTGGACGTGGTTTACAGTCTGACAATTTTTAACTGACCTTGTACTCTCAGTTTGAAAAAGTTGTACACTAATATCTTCAACTCTGTTTTGAGTTGTTGAGAATGATAAAAATAAATATGATTAAATAACAGGAAACTACGATGAATAACTAACTATGGGTGATCTATTTGAGAGCCACATGCCTTTAATTCCCACACAAATGTCAGTCAGTGCAATTGCACCTGAGTGTGTGTGTATTATTATTATTATTATTATCCAGGCCTCCATGGAGTCAAAAGACTCTTCGTGGGAAGTCGTTTTTAGGAAACACAAAGTCTATCATACCACTCCTTAAACTCATTGACCATTCTCGCTCTTACCACTCCATCAGGCAATGCATTCCACGGTTCAACTACCCTCCATGCAAAGAAACCACTCCTCACCCTCTTGGTCACAGTTTCCTTTCGTAACTTCCAGGGATGGCCCATTGTCATCGCTCCTTCCCACCATTCCACTAAGTGAAAGAACTCTCCAATGTCTAACTGCCTCTGAACAGTTTAAAAGTCTCGATCATATCATCTCTCCTTCTATCCACCAAACACTGCAGTCCACATTCCCTCAGTCGATCCTCATAACTCATATTGTCAAGTCCTGAAACCATCTTTGTTATCTGCCTCTGTACCCTTTCCACAGTCAATTTATCCCCTTCAAATCCTGGGGACCAAATCTGGGAACAATAGTCTAAGTGTGGTCTGATCAGGGTCTTACACAATGGAATAATAACTCTTTTATCTCTGCAGGTCAGTGTCCTTCTCAGTATTGCAGCAATCCTCTGAGTTACCCTCACCACCTTTGCAATATGCTCCCTGAATTTCAGTTTTCTCTCAATCATCAACCCCAGATCTCTTGTCTCCCCTGCCTCCTCTAGTACAGTTCCTCCAATCGAATATGCATCCTCCTATCGATGGATCCCAAACCTCAAGACTTTACATTTTGCTGCATTGAACTGAAACCCCCATTCATTTGCCCATCTGTCTAGTTTATTCAAAGCATACTGCATTCTCATCGCTTGTCTTTAACCGTTAAAAATGAACGGTGATGCTTTGCCACAGACTATGCATAGTGTTAAATTGTGAATGAAATTATTTTGTATATTTTAATTCTTCATTCACATTTAACATAATCCACCATGTTATAAGCAAGACTTGTAAATATCATTTGTTGTTAGTCTCTTACTTGTAAATTATTATTCATATAATTACTTGGAGGCTGTTTATTATTGTTTAATTAATTAATCTAAAATATGTATTGGTACTGATAGGACTCTGTATTAAAATATCATTCAGTTTATTTTATTAATTCCTGTGTAAATGTTGTAAGAAACTGTGTGTAAGTAAATTTAAATGTATATTATATGAACTGTGATATATTTTTTTTTTATTAACATTACTGAAAGAGAAAGTAATTTTATGTAATTCTTCTGAATGCATTTGATTGGCTGTTGTCAAGGAAACCGAGTTAATTTTAGATAGTACGTGCATGGAGCGTGAGCTATGGTATTTGAAGGGAGAAGGAGTTGATATGAGCTGAACTGGCTAGAACCGGATTTTGGCGGGAAGATTGAAGGTATTTTATTGGCAAACGAAAGAAAGAAGGGGAGAAGCATTCAGGACAGCAAGGAGTAAAGTAACTGGTGGCAGTAAGGGGATTTTGAAAAACCATAAATAGATTAAGAAGGAACTGGGAAATTAATAGGCAATTAGGAATATTTATACGGAATTCTAAAATTACGACGAATTCCAATTGTTTTGAGGAAGAATAGTGCAAAGCTGAATTTAATGCATAGAAGAAAACAAGGAATAAGTAGATTACCTAAAATGAGTGCGTCGAGACTTGTGAAGCTCTATGTTTAATATTTCAGTTATTATAGTGAAGATTTCTTTTGAATAGTGTTACTTCAAAGTGATAGTTAACTACAGTTTTAAGTGTGCCTATAGTGAATCCAATGTGAAAAGGGTGTAACTCGGTAAGAGCAGTCTTGTTTTTTATACCTCAGTGTGAAGAAATAAGAGTTAGCTCCGCCTGATATATCTTAACATTAACTGTGGCGTTCTACTAAAAATAGCCGAAGTTTGGAGCTTTAAAGTGTTTCCCCCTTGAAGTGATAACTGCCTCATAATTAAATTAAGTGTTTGTTGACTAAGAGAGAATTAGAGAATTCTACCTTAAGAATAATTACTGTGAAATCCTGGAACATTGAACTGTGTGAACCATTTTCAATTATTCGGAAGAATATAGAATTGACAGCTGAATGTTTGATGCCTAATGTATTATGTTTGTTGTGAGTATTTGTATAAAAGAATTGAATTATCTCATTGAATAGAGACAAGTTGTGATAACAGTATCTAAGTGTTGGAGAATAAGATCTGTAAATTTAACTTCAATCTTTAAACCAAACTGAGAGGCTACTAGTGTCTCAGAGATATTTTGAATATTGTTCAATTAGATTATCTTGCTTAGAAAATTATGCTTAAATGTACATGTTCTATTACCCTGTATTAAATGTTTATTTTATTGAATTCAATTTGTTGTTTGCCTGATTTTTTCTCATTGCACCGCTCATAAAACTTATTCGAACCTTGCAGAAGCCTTAAATGATAATATTAACCTCGGCCTGTATAAAGTGAGATTGAAAAAGTTAATTGATGATTGATTCCTCTATATTATATAGACTAGTCTGAATATAGGGTGGCGCAGGATAATATAAATTTCTCTATATTCAGATCAGTATCATTCAGCATCTAATAATAAAAACGGATCATTTAAATAAGAATAACGTTCCAACAAGATGGCGGATTCAAAGCGAGGATGTATGATCCAACAATAGGGAATAACATTAGGCTTTCTTCATATATCCTTAAAAGTACCTGTGGCATAACTATAAACAACAAATTACACTAGAACCACAGCAATTAACTTTAATGAAATGAAAGTACAGATATCTGTTGGACTAGTGGATAGGGTATCCGCTCTCCAGCTAAAAGGCTGCGGGTTTGAATCCCACCGTGGGCATTGATGTTTGTGATTTTCTGTGGAAATACCAGTGGTCATCGGCGGTAGATAGCGTTGGTGTAGTTGCGGTCAGTTGGTGATTGAATGGTGGAGACGGAGTTGTAGAGCAGGTGCCCTCCCTCGATGAGGCCTTGGACTCCCTGGAGGTGTCTAATAATAATATTTCGTACTGAAAATAACAATACATTATCAGTGCGTAAAAACAAGCAAATCAAAAAATGTGTAATACAAATACATACTACAATAGGTTTACCAATTAAAAATCATTGCCACATGCGAAATTAATATATTAATTTCTGTACATAGAATGAGAATCTCCCAAACTTGTGAGAGAGAGACAATCGTTCCGATTCACATTTGGCCGATATAAAAGGGTTTTGCAACTTTCTTTGAAAAGGCGTTCGTATTTAAACCTGCTTCTGTGGAGAAGACGAGCTTCATCCCCCCAGATACTGTGTTTAGTATCAATACTATGTTGTGCGACCAGACTTTTGAGGATTCCTGCATTCAATATAATACTTATGTTCATTAATTCTTTATTCCACAGAATGGACTACTGCCCACAGTATGTCAGATTATATCCACAAGGTATCTGGTAAATGCCAGCTAACGATATAGGTGACAGTTTGTCTTTTGTAGATGGTAAGAGATGAGAAATTTTGTTGATAGGAAAATATGTGGGAATAAGGTGATATTTCTTCAAAATTCTACCAATTGGTTCAGAGATACCATAAATATAAAGGATTGAAACCCTGTGGTCTGTTGAAGAATCCCGAGGTGTTGGAGTCAATTATCTGCTGGATTTGATTAGGGTTATAACCATTAATTTTCTGATAGTGAGAAATTCTTGTAAGCTTGAGGGAGAGAAGCATATATTGTGTGCTCTATTGATTAAAGACTTGATAACACCGATTTTTTGATGAGCAGACTTTTGATGAATCCAGCTACTCTGGATGACGAATTACTGGTTATCATTCTATGGGTTTCTAAACAATCTTTAGCCCACTCTTAACGAAGACAGATTGATGCAAAAATATCAATCATTATACCATAAGCAAAAAATCACTTCTGACAACATTCCTACTAATGAATGGGTGGTGAATATTTCCGGATGCCGGTTGTCTGATGCTGAAAGTAATGTTGGCTAAAGGCCATGATTTTGCTTTGTTACCTAAATCCATTCCGTATCTTGATTTTTTGCATAACATCGAATGCAAATTACGTCCATGTAATTTATCTAGTGCTGAACCCCGTGTGCATATTATATATATATATATATATATATATACTGAAATCAGATAAAGGAAAAGTTGTAATGGATAAAGCTGACTATGAGAAGAAGATAGACTGCCTTTTACTGGATATCTCTGCCTATCAAGAAATTAGTTATAACCCTACAAAAACACTTAAACAAGCTGCTGGATAAAGCTGTTAGTTCCGATCAAAATACTTTCGATAAGTTAAGCACTTATTTTGGAAGAACTCCTAATTTATATGGTCCCCTAAAAATTTATAAAGAAGGTTATCCAGTAAGACCTAGTGAATTGTATTGACTCTCCCACCTATAGAATTGCTAAATTTCTTTCACGTTTATTAACTGCCGATATTGGATAATCCAGATCATTCATCCAGAATTCCACATTTTCTTGAGATAATCAAAGATATTCAAATACAAGACTCAGATTTATTAGTCAGCTTTGACACCGTTTCCTTTTTTTACCAACATTCCGTTGTCTGACACTGTTAATTTACTATATGATGATTACCCTAATCATATTGCGAAGATTTTTGAATTTGTTATAGAATCAAGATATTTCAGCTGGAAAAACAAGATCTATAGCCAGGTTGAAGGCACTGCCATGGATAGCCCTCTGTCCCCACCATTGGCAAACTATTTTTTTGAACCATCTGGAAGATATCTTGTTTTCATCCATTCATCCCCAATTCTCGCTCACTGGTTTCATTATGTTGATGATGTTTTTGCTATTTGGCCTAATTTTTAAAATGAACTTACCACATTCCAACAACAGATCAATAGTCTTCATCCACCATGGTTTGAACTCTGTAGTACAATAAAGCATAAAATAAACTATTTGTATATTCTTTAAGGTAGAGTGTTTATTGCTGACTAGAATAGCCAGAAAACTTGGAGAAATTTCCATCCATTTCGCTTTGGATTCATGAAGGATAGAAATGTCATGCTCCTATTTTAATTTTAATGTATTCCAGTTCCATAAGGATTCTGTATTCTCAAATTCACTTTTCCTCTTTCTGGGAACTTCCGAAGGCATGAATATGTACTACTGGGAATAATTTTAAATTAAATTGACAATAAATGAAGAGCGAGACAGATTACAAGAATTCGCTGTAATCATAGGTTTTCCCCTCAGTACCTATGAAGCGATCCATGTGCAGCAAATTTTTTAAAAAAATAATGATGTATGCAATCTTTTGTGATAAATTCACGAGGGTGGTCTGAAAAGTTCTCAGCCTCAACCATAGATGGCAACACTATCAGCAAGTTTTTTTTTCCAAGTTGGTACATCAGTCATAAGCATCCATGTGAAATTTCAAGTCATTCTATCAAGTAGTTTGTTTTATACAGCTGTCTGAAGCAAAAGTGTTGTCTGTATCCCTTGAAATGGATAAAATTCAGTATAGTGTAGTTATGAAAATTCTTTGTAAAAGAAGGTTTAACGCCAAAAGAAATTCATTCGAAGTTCATAAAAGTTTATGGGCACTCTTGTCCTTTCTTTTTGACAATTAAGAAATAGGCTGCCGAGTTTAAACGTGGCCGTACCAGCCTTGAAGATGATCCACGTGAAGGACATCCAAAAAGTTTAACACCACCAGAAATCATTGATCAAGTGCACGATATGGTATTGGATGACCGGCAAGTCAAGGTGCGTGAAATTGCTGAGACTATAGGCATTTCAAAAGAACATATAGGATATATTTTGCATGAAGAATCGCAAATGAAAAAGCTTTGCACAAGACGGGTGCTGCGCTTGCTCACAGCAGATCAAAAACGCATGAATATCTCTGAACAGCGCTTGGAGTGTTTTAGCAAGAATAAAACTGATTTCGTGTGTCGATTTATTACTATAGATGAGACTTGGATTCACCATTACACACCAGAATTCAAAGAGCAATCAAAATAGTGGACAGAAGCCGGTTGTTCAGCGCCAAAGAAAAAGTCGGTTCCATCAGCAGGAAAGGTCATGGCATCAGTGTTTTAAAATGTTAAAAGGCAGTTTGTTTATTAATTATCTTGAAAAGGATAAAACAATAACAAAGGAATATTATTCCGATCTTTTAATCAGACTAGATGAAAAAATTATTGAGAAAAGACCCGGTTTGCAGAAGAAATAACTCGTCTTTCATCAGGACAATGCGCCTGCCCACAAATTTGTTTTGGCAATGGAAAAATTAAGGGATCTGCACTATGAATTGTTGGAACATCCACCCTACTCTCCAGAGTTGGCTCCCTCTGACTAATATCTCTTCCCAAAACTAAAACTCTTTCCTCGCTGGTCAGCGTTTTCCTTCGAATCAAGAGGTGATTGCAGCTGTACAGAGGTATTTTGCAGATCTTACTGAAAACCACTACAGGGACGGGATAATGGTGCTGGAGCATCGCTGGAATAAATGTAGTCTTACGTGAGATTGTGTTGAAAAATAACAATAATTTTGAAATTATAAATACGTTTCTGCATTGTTAGGCCGGGAACTTTTCAGACCACCCTCGTATGCCATTGGAAATCACATCACACCAAAGTGCATAACTTTATTCTTACACTGAACTGATAGCCACTGTTCCAGCTTTTTATTATTATTATATAACACCTCCAGGCAGGGCCGGTGCGCGAGTATCTGACGCCCCTAGGCAAAGAAAATGTAGACGCCCCTATGCAATGTCTATGCAGTAATTAGTGCATAATTTTTTTCGATACCCAAATTCGATTAGTGCGCCTATATACATCTTCAAAATAAATGTTAGAGATTTCAAAAATTTTCTATCTTTACATTTTTATGGCTAACTATTTTAAAAAATCACTCACCAGAATGAAATAATTTAGTTACCGATTTAAAACATTTTACAAAGTTATTTTTAATGGCATACTACACTACTTCCATGGAAACTATGTATACCAGAGTTTCCCAAACTGTGTTCCGCGAAAAGTTCCTGGAATTTGTCATTTTAGTTTTCTAAGCATTTTTTATGAATAAATATTTTTCATCATATTCTCGAATATGTCGAAAAGCTCGGACCCAGAACGCCTAATAACATTTGTGTATCATTAATTTTCACACATCGAAATTTTTCAACATTTGGGAAAGAGAATACCGCTGTTTATGATCGGTCACAAAAATTGCCTGCAAGCGGTTTATAATAATCGGCGGCGTATAATATTCTTCGTACAAGCGAAGTTTTTAAGCAGCAATGCAAAGGCTGACCCTGATGAATAGAGAAGCAGTAAAATTTGCATTAGAGTAGAAGAGGCAATAGGGCCATACCGTCGGCTGTATGAAAAAAAAAAAAGGAACAAAATGCCCGCCAAACTACTCTAGCTCAATTCTTTGTTAAGAAGGAGAATAATAAAATTTATATTCTGAATATGTTTTATAGTCTTTCAGCTTCATGATTTTACTTTAACTAGGGCCTGAGACATACCTTAATTCTTTTATAAAAAAAATTAAGGTTCAAAAAAGAAATTTGAGGAACGAATTATACTTTTTCCCATAGGTTATTATATTCGATTAGTGCGTTTTCGATTAATGCGCCTGTTTTAAAGAACGCATTAGGTGCACTAATCGAGGGATTGCTGTATATATATTTATTTTGTCATACTCACACAAGCACACATGTAGATATTTATAAAAATAATATCATTATGAACATTTATATATAAATGTTTATATATAAAAGTTCTTAATCAAAACCAATACATTTATATACATATATGATTACTCCTAATATCTGTATAGCAAGAAAATTATTACATCTTAAATACAAAAATTATGAAAAATTAATCTTTCGGGCTTTTGCTTTGGCAAAGTTTTGAATTAATTCATCTATATTGATTGTAGATGCAATTTCATGCTCTATAGATATTGTTGCTAGACCAGTGAGTCGTTCCTGAGCCATCGTAGAGCGAGTGTAAGTTTTTGTAAGTTTTAATTTCGAGAAACTCCTTTCTGAACTTGCTATCGATACCGGCAATGTCGAAAAAATTCTCAGAGCAATAAACACATTTGGAACACTATTTTCTAAATTATTTTTGCATATGTATGACAGGACATCTAATGAAGTATTTTCTGGAATTCGCCTTGTTATTATTTGTAATTCACTACTTAAATCTGTCCCGTCAATATCTCTAGAATTATCATGTGTTAAATAATTTTCCAATATCAAACATTTTTTAAGCAGTTCTGCTGAAGTAATTTTTTGAAATTCATATATATTTAAAAGAAAACCAAACTTTTCGTTAATAATTGTATGAAGATAAAAGTTTTTTTGTTTTTTTTTAAAAAAGAAAAGAAAAGAATTTAAATGCAATTAAATTACGCTTGCTAATCAAGGTAAAAATAGGAACTTCGTTAACTGTAAGGTTCAGATATTCTCACTAAAAATAAAAATTTTGAATTTACGGTAATAAAAATTGTAGCAAAAATCATTATATTTATGGAATTACCACATGGATCTAAATATAAATATAAAACGTTTCAGTTTGCAGTAACATGCACAGTATGCCTTCCTGGTTGACAGAATGGTTAACGTATCTGCTTTCCAACCACCCAACTTTAGGTGAAAGGTAAATTTTGTCGCCTAGTGCGAGACCACCTTGCTTACTGGAGGCCTGGGATTCACATAAAAAGCATATAATATATATATATACATACACTAGGGGGGATCCGTCCCCTGACACCTACGCCTCACCCCCCGAGTTCCGGACTGGTAGGCCGCTTCTCCTTGAATTCTGATGACTCGACACTCAGGGTAACCCTGAGTTTCAAAATATTTCAAATAACTTGACAAAAAACGTTACAAAAAAAAAAGCCTTATCATTTTATATTATAGAGTAGACATATATAGGATTAATTCAGTTCCAACTTTATCGCACAATTATTAAGATTTATTCAACTCCAGATTTGATTTTTTTAAGTTGCAGTAATAAGCATAATAATTCTAGCTTTAGTTAAAACGTAGCAATCAATAGTAACGATAACTTGCCAAGTTCGCTAACATCCACTTTTTTACTCGACATTTTACCCTAAAATAACTAGAATCTTGATGCTCAAAAAATGAACTGAAAAATCAATTTAATTTATAAATAATAATAAACTTGAAAATCAAATGCTCTGTTTATGTGATATAGAAACTGCTCTTACCCACTAATTAATATAAATAGCAGCGCGCACACGCACACACACACACACACACAAAAAACTCTGTTGTATCAGAAACGTGTGTCAAAATGATCGCAAGTTCAATACTCAGCGATCTGTTCTTTACTAACAGGATTCTGGGAAATCACAGGATGAAATATTCTTGAGAACGTTATGGATTAAACTGACCATATATTTAATCTCTGGATTAAACTGCTAAGTCAGTGATTGGTCAACACAAGTCAAACATTTGGTAAAGAGAAAATTTCCAGAGAAGGAGATTGGAATTTAGTAATATTGATAAGAACAATAGTCCAGGTAGTTCAGAAGCGAAAGCCATCTGTGACGAAATGAAACTGGTTTATTTAATTAAAAACACAAAAATACAACCAATTTATTAAATATATCTTTATAGAGTTCACAATTAAAAGGACTCTAATAATAATAATAATAATAATAATCATAATAGATTTCTACAGATGTGTCTCATCTTGTTTTGGTATTATCAAAATTATCAAGTTATTCTGAAGCATTATGAATTTTGCTATTTTATTATTATGTGCTAATATTTCTGCAAATGAGACACTTTTTATAACAAAACTAGCTCAGTTATGTTGAATATATCTGTTTGCAAATGTACTCAAAATCCCTTTGACCTAATAAAAATGTAGAATACTGATGGAATTTAATCAGAATTCTATCTGTTAAAATGCAATTATGCTCTCCGCCGTTAACGGATTATTGTCTTTATGTGCACTGTATTACTTGGAATTTCTTTACTGTCCTACGATATTTAACCCTTTTTTTTGCTGCACAATTTATTTATTGTGTCTCTTCCCAAATAAAAACGAATTTCACATGTGCGAAAATAAATAATCAAAACGTTTGTTTACAATGGAAATATTATGTCAAATATTTATATTTCTTAAATAACATTTATTGAAATAAATATGACATTACGCTTTCTTTCCTTGCAAAATAAGATTATATGGGCCGCACGTTTCAATTTTAGGAACGTTTTTTTTTTTTTTTTTTTTTTTTTTTTAATGAACAACAAATGATGTTAAACTGCATTACTCGGGGGTTTCCGATTGAGTCTTTTTAATATCAAAAATTTATATCCAATGGTATTTTAGCAGAGATTCTTCGCCTTTGTCTTTTGCTTAAAACTGCAACAGTACAATTACTTTGGAAAAATATCGAATTCAAACAAACGGGAAGTGCACATATGTTATCCAGCAGTATTTGTGTGTGTGTGTGTGTGTGTGTGTGTGTGTGTGTGTGTGTGTGTGTGTGTGAGAGAGAGAGAGAGAGAGAATTTTTTTTTCGGGGGGGGGGGGTTAGCCATTAAAGGCGAATTAATTCTGTTATGAAAATTTTGGAATAAAATTTCATTTTGACGCGTGCACCTACACGATAAAGTGTAGGGAAAATATCGCTACTTCAAAACTGCCGCATAATTCCATATACATCCATATAATGTACATAACAGTTGACTTCATAACTGCCGTTTATTTCGATTTGTAGGGAGTGATTGGGGGAAACCAAGAAAGTTGAAATGCAAAAACCTACAGATTACGTTTATAAAAATTATGCATTGCATGATATGATTCAAGATTTACATATGATTCTCTATAAAGCAAAATTTAAAAGTGCGAACCTTCGCGCAATCTGTGAACTAACCTTCGAACTAAGATTATGAATAAAATAAGGAACTTAATTTGGAACAGATGGAGGCTGTATTCATTTTTAGATTCGGATTTTCATGGATTTATAAAATAATTGTTTGACGAAAATAATTATCTTCAATCAAGTTCTGGGAGAAATTTAAAATGTATTGGCGATTAAAATAATTAGCCAAAAAATTATTAATAGTGACATTGATCTTCCAAAGTGATACAATATGAAGTGAAGAAAGTATGAAAGGATTTCTTATTTTGCACTGGCATTAAAAACTATAATTATACTGAGGTAGATTCCTGTTACCGAGCAAACGGCAAGCAACTGCGTTTCTTGCTGTAGGCAACTGAACATAGCTACTACATACGCCAAGTAATCTAGTTAAGTGTTCTTTTCAGCGTGAAAGATTATTGCCCCTTCTAATGGACATAACTGTCAAACTACACTTCTTGTCCATGTTCTTTCAGCAGGTGGACAGAATATTATCCAGGTTTGCTGGACGTGTATATACGTCCAGCAAAGAAATGGTATGCTTGCATACATGAATTTCATGGAATACAGGACTTCCTGTTAGTTTTATATGTAGCATAATCTGGCACCCCGAAGTCTTGGCGCCCATAGGCGATTGCCCAGGTTCGCCTAATGATAAAACCGGCCCTGCCTCCAGGGATTCCCAAGACTTATCTAGGGAGGGCACCTACTCTACAACTCTCCATCTCCACCAACCGCAGCTACCTTCATCATCTACACCAATGCCTATCACCGATGAGCACCACTAGCATGTTCATAGACAATTACGAACATCCATGGCTGGATTCGAACCCGCAGCCTTTTGGCTGGAGAGCAGATATGCTAACCACTCAGCCAACCAGGCTGGCTTTTTTACAAATCTTTTTTTGTAAGTGCTGTATATCAGTAGCACTCATCATTGTCCTGCCTATCTTTCCCTCCTCAGCACACACCTAAACATCTCCTCTCAAATCCTTCCCACTATCATCAGTGTACAGATTGGAGTATAATGGTCCAAGGCCTGATCCCTGTGGCACACCACTGGCCACCTTAAATCTGATAGATTCACACCCACCGTATACCACTTTCTGATACCTGTCCACAACAATCCAAGTCAGGAGTTTATATTCCAGTCCTCTGTTCTCCAGTTTAAGGAACAGCCTTTCGTGTAGCACCCCATCATGGGATGCTACACGAAATGACAATCAAACGCCACAGCAAAGTCCAACAGTATCCTTGTATCCATTCTCCTTATCTGATTGAACGATAATACTATTATAAAAGACGAGTAAATTACTAAAACATGACCTCTCTTTAGCAAACCTGTGCTGTTCTTTGTTGCAAGGTGTAGCTTGTAAGTCAACTCATTTCTATATTCAAGTTTTTATTTCTAATGTCATCATCAGCACTCCAGAGATACTGATAGATCAGTAGTTAGACACGTCGGTTTTCACACCACTCTTGTAAACGGATTTATCATATATTCTTTCCATTCCTGTTGGATTTTTCTTTCCTGATCTGAGACGGAAGTTATGCAAACATGCCAAGCCATTTCAGCTGATCATTCCTTTAGCATGCATGCTGATATTCCATCTGTTCATATGGCTGAATCTATATCCAGGTTTTGCAACAGGTCTTGAACCTCATTCTTATACACCTCTATCAAGTATAATGGCAGCATTTCGCATAACTTAGTAGATCTTAACAAAGTGACTAATCATTATTTGAACAATTTCATCTGTTTTTAACACAAGGGTTAAAATAATGCTAGTAAATCTGCATTCTAGCATTATTCCACCACACTGATTTTTTTCCCTTACTTGCAGCATAGTGATAAAATTCTTTTGGAGTGCTTTTAGCCTGCACAGCAAATCTCCTTTCATACTACAATTTAACTTCGGTACAACACTTTCTGGCCCGCACTTCACATAGATGACATTTCTCTCACGCTTATTTTTGTGATATACACGAAATGAAGGAACTACCTCATCAGGCAGTGCGAATGTTGGTTACTGGGTGTGTGGGCACAGACTTCTTTCAGTACTGGTATTGATAAACTGATCTATCGTTGGGACAAGTGCGTCAATAAATTTTCAGTCTTTGTGGAGAAGTAGTGCATGTTGACTTATTTCTTGGTGTGTAATTTCAACTTCCCATTATTAAATGTCCTCGAGAAAAAAAAAATGTGTTTCTTTCCTTACTTTTCGGAAACCCCCTTTCTGTGTGTGTGTGTGTGTGTGTGTGTGTGTGTGTGTGTGTGTGTGTGTGCGCGCGCGCGATGTTTATGCATTTTCAATAACGATCTCTCACAGAACACTAGGGTTCCACGGAATCTCAGTGAACAAATACTAGAAGGTCTACCTGTTTTGGAAGATTAGCTCTATAATGCATTAAAAACATTGGTAATCTATTTATATGCAATTAAATAGGATCAACTAAAAGTTCAGATAAATATAAATATAAAAGAATGCATTTTCTATTAAAAAAGAAGTTCATTTATTTTAATACTAAGACACAAACCTAATACCTTTAATTCTAAAACCATCCGAACATATGCATGCTTACCAGATATACTAATGTTTCAAGCTTTCCTTATAATCTATTTCACTAAAGCTGTTTAACTTAAAAGTTACTGACCAAATTTTTCAAACATTTTGAAATATTAAATATAAAAAATAACATAAGACCTGAAACAATTTTAAAAGTCAAAAAATCAAAATTGTTCGATTTCGAATTGGCTTAAAATGGAGAAGAGAACGCATATTTCCTACAGCGTCTTACCTTTACAGTGGAAGCTATATATTAGAGACTTTTCGATATCAATGATGTTATTGGAAATCAAATGAAGAAATAAACTGCAAGAAAAAAAATGCTCATTGCTGGAAATTGGGACAGGGTTATCTATTCTGATAGTTAAGCTCTCAGAACTTTCCGAAACTTTCCAGTTTCAATGTGCATAAAATTACTATTAAATTATCTTAAATCCTCCTCTGGTCCCGATCACACTTTCCACCACACTAGGCACATTCTCAACCAATTTGTGATAGGTTAAGCATTTTGGGCCACTCGTCCATGTACTGGGGGTGACCAACACTTAGTTCCATTTTGTCCAAAAGGAGTTTAATGGGTTAATACAAACACTGTGTACACATCATTTCCCTCAAACCATGTTTTAGTTTCAGTAACACCTTACAGTATAACATGGTACGCTGTTATATTATTCCTTCCTGGCCACTACAACTGAAAGTGGAGTCCACATTAGCAGGAAGAGCTCCGGACTACTTTGAATGATGCACTTGGACCTCGGCCACCTGCCACACCAACTTACCCTCAGTCTTCTTATTGAGTTTTTTTATGCAGGCATAAAACTTGCACATAGAACTTAGAAGTCGATATGGGATGGAAAATTACTTACATCCCCGTGTGAAAAACTTAAGTTCTTTATGCAGGCACAGTGTGCCTGTTAACCTCCATGATTGCTTTTGGCTTATGTGAAGTGTCTTTGTAGAAAACAATAGTTTATACAGGAATTCAGGTTAGTGGTAATAATCTATCATCAACCTGAAGTTCTGTAGAATGATATTATTTGCATCTTATGATATCTCTTTAGAAGTCCATAAGTTTTCCACAGGCCCTTGACAGTATACGAATGTAGACTCAATTTTCAGTATCTTATTTATTTCAACTCTCTCTCTCTCTCTCTCTGTAGGAAGGGGGGGGGGGTATTATAAGGCTATTCAGAGAGGGAAAGAGTGCTTTAGATACACTCCTATCAGGGAATGGCCCATTATATCTATCGAATTTTTGGTTCTGCTTGTTACTGCATTCCTACAAATTTCCACATAAACACATGAATTTTCAGTTTCACAATTTTGAAAATGGGAAATTGCATTCTCTTACACTCCAGAGTAAAAATAAATAAATAAAAATCATAAAAAATAACCCTGGTTGTTTGTTTTGGATTTACAGCCAAAATTCTTCTGCCAGTTTGTTTGTTCTGTGGGATGAAAAATCCCAGTTTCCGCATGGAAAACCCTTCCACCTTTCTATGAAACTCATCTTCAGATGAAAAGCCCTTATAGAGGTTCTTCGCGTCCTAGACGACATTCGAATCTAGGTCAAACGAGTGATTATTTAGTCTAATATGGGTTAAAAGATTTTTAAAGAAAGTACCATTCTTAGAAGGAGAAATGTCACAAAGTTAGAAACATAAGCTAGTATCCCCCTCCCCTTTCATTTATGTAAGTGCGGAGAATCCTCTGTGCTTTCAAAAATTCGCTCAATAGAGTGAAAGAATTTTAACAGATGTATCAGCAGTGAAATCAACATCATCATGCCTGAACTAATGATACCGATTGTATGGAACACGAGAAGCGCTTGACACTAAGTTCTATGATTGCATATTAAAAAGCATCGAAACAAAATTTATACGAAAAAGTGAGATATTTCCAGTATGACATAATACAAATCATGAAAATCAATAAACTTATTTACATTTCGAATAAAAATACTTTTATGACTTTTTTGCTGTCTTTATTTAAAATAACCATTCTCAAAGCCCATCAAAAACTAGCTCTAAAGTCTTTTATATGTTGCTTCCACTTTCCTCTCTACTTTTGAAAAAAAAAAAAAAAAAAAAACAGTACAGAGAAATCAGGACGGCTGATGGGTGACGCACAGTGGAACTTCGGTTCGAACGACTCTCATTTCGAACAAATCGGTTCCCGAACATATTTTCCGAACAAAAAACGCACCGGTTCCCGAACAGGCAAACCGGCAACCACGTGATCCGCGGGCTGAGATTACGGCGGGAGAGCATCAGTTACGCCGTAGCCTACGCTCAGTTCAGATACATGCTGGAATCTCTGGAGAATTAATTAATCTATGACACCTATTGTATATTATTGTTATTATTATTATAAAGTGCCTCCATGGAGTCAAAAGACTCATCGCGGGAGACCCAACATTGCATACTAACCATTATTCACACAATACCTGTCATACTTCCCCTTAAACTCATTCGCATTCTTGAATTTGCAGTGCCTTTTCTTGATTTTCTTTGTGTTTTATGGGTTTTTTTTATAAATTATTATTAGATAAGCCACCATGGGATCGAAGAAGGATAGTGATAGCAGCAAAGCGAAAATAAAAGTTGTTAGAACCAAGACAGAGGTGAAAAAAAAATCACATCAAACATGAAAATGGCGTTCGTGTCTCGGATCTTGCTATATGCAGTTCGGCGAAATCAACGATCTGTACAATACTCAAAAATAAAGAGGCGATCAATTTTCGTCTATATTTTATCTATTTATTCTTTTTGTGTAAGATTCTATGCATTTTCATTGTTTTTGTATACGATTTTATGCATGAAGTACTGTTATAAAGGTTTAAATAAGCAATCATCTGGGGTTCGGGAACGGGTTAATCCATTTAACATTAATTCTTATGGGAAAATGGTTTCAGTTTTCAAACAAATAGATTTCCGAACACCCTTTCGGAACGAACTGCGTTCGACAACCGAGGTTCCACTGCAGTGTAATGGTTCTGTGGCTTTCCCAGAGGCAGAGAGAAAAGTGGCACTATTTTCTGTTGCCTTATGCAATATTAAAAATACTGTTGAGCTAATCTGCGATAACCCATTGTTTCTGTCTTTCCCCCCCGCATTTCTGTGATTAAAAATGTGTTATAAACCGATGGACAGTCTAATTTTAGCGGGGAAAATATCTTGCAAAAGATTCTATAATTATTTTATTTACTACAACTTATCACAATACACTTCCGAAAATGTGTGCTGCGCTAAGCGAGTCAAAATAACAGTCAACACTTATTTCTTTGGCGGTTTCTAATCAAGAACCAGCGGATACTCAGATGCTGTCCACTGAGGAAAGAAATTTGCTGGGCTGCCAACTATGCTAAACTAAAAATCTGCCAACGCACTACTTCACGTTCTCGCTTCTTGTATACTAACTGTGATTACATTATATATATAAAAAAAGCGCGAGCACTGATGTAAAGGAACCTCAAACAGCGCGAAACAAAAAGTATTAAAAAAAAAAAAAGACGAGAGGGAATAATAAAAATGTGACCCAGTAGGCATCCCTCTATGGACAACTTGCAGAAAGCATGCTCCGCTCTTACCTCCTCTTTCCCCCATTCGTTTGAAAATCTCTAACTTCGGCAGGAGCAGCCAGAACAAATTCATTAACTTATTAATAAGATACACACCATTTAAATTACAAATAAACGCCGGTAATTCAATCAACTTGATGAGGGGGCACGCTGCCGGGCTAAGTATTCAGCGTTTGTGTGCAGGCGCGCGCCAAGGCGTGGTGTACTGCCGCCAGGCAGGAGCTCCGCCAAATTGTCCGACAAATATCTCCGGTGGAATATTTGTTGACAAACAAAGCCCAATTACCAGTAAAGCAATTACGTCATTGTACTTCGTGTTAGGGCCGCGCGGAAGCGAAGGCTGGTTAGGCCTAATGCAATCACGGGCGACGCAGTCAGTAGCGCGATCCGCCGGGGAGAGCTTGTAATTTTGACGGCACCTGGGTTGAAGAGGATACGGTCTACGCCGACTTAAATCTAATGGTCGGATCTTTATTAATCCAATTTTGATCAAGCTGCCGAAATTATGTTGCCATTCAAAATAAACAATGGGCCAAGTCCCACCTCCAGCCGATAACCCTGTTAAGGTCTTTCAAGCAAATCTGGGAGAAGTCAAGCGCAAAATTTGGCTGTCGGCGCTGGGAATAGAAAAGGCAAAATGCAGGCCCCAGTATGAAGGGCAAACGTGCTTTCTGAGGAGGATTTCCTAGAAGAGAAGCGATGTAGGAAAAAAGCTAAAAAGAGACCAATCTTTGCCACTTCTTGTAGTGTGATTTGTTTTATTGTTTTATTTTTAAATTAGGAAAGGTATGAAAAAAATAAAATAAAAAAAATTGGAAATTAGCAGGTTTATATTCAATTTGCAAAAATTAAAAATCGGTTAATATTGCAAGTCTTGAAAGAGAGGAGATTTTGGTCCCTTGAGTTATTTCCATAGCAGTAATCAAAAGTGAATTTCCCATAATATGAAGTGGATGAAACTGCTTTGAGTCCGTGTTGTTTCGTTTTTATTTATTTATTGTTTATTTTATTTTATTGATTGTGTGTGTGTGTTCATTTGTACTTAATATTGGTATATCTCTAATTATAAAATTTAACCAGTTGAAAAGCACTAAGAGTTTCGTTTCGTCTTTAAATGCTAAGTTTTCACAAAAAAAAAAAAAAAAATTGAAAATCACAAAACAACAGAACGGTGGTGTGTTAGTAATACTGTTATGGTATCCTCGGTACCCCTTGAGGAATATGAGGATCATGTGCTAGGAATGTTGTGTAAATCTGTTAAATATCATCTTAAATAATAATCGAGACTTTTTTCCCGTTTCCTCCAAAAAACCTTCACACATCTCTCTCTCTCTGTCTGTCTGTCTCTCTCTCTCTCTCTCTCTCTCTCAAATTAACACAGAGACGCACATTTATTTCGATTTTTGCAGCTTCACAAAAGAGAGCAAACGAGCGAGATGCAAACACTCATTTCTTTCAATTCTGCATCGGCTGGATGCATTATCCATCCAGCCGATGCAAAATTATTACTCCGCGTTCGAATCGTTAGCAACATTTTATTAATTCGAGTGATCCCATCAAATGAACGGCGTGGACATGTTCTAGCATGCACTGTAAATGCCATCGTGGCTGGCCGAGTGGTAACATATCCACTTTTAAACTGTAAAGCTCTTGCGAGTTCGAATTCTACTGTGGGCGTTTTTTTCTAGCCACGTGAAAAATACGCCGCTAAGAAATCTCTAAAAAAATTATAAACAACACATATTTCAAAACGTTTCATTATCTTGTACCTCTGAAAACGGTTTCCGAATGAAGCAAAAAATGAGTTAGTGGACGAATTTATCTACGCCATATATGAATGCCCAATTTCAATGAAACAAGTCTAGACAGATCTAGAAGAAACGGGTACGGCAGACAAAATTAATCTAATAAGAAAGATATATTTGCAAATCGCACCTTACAGCAAGAGTCCAAACCGATCAACTAGACGGCGTCGTTGAAAGTTTGAAACGTGAGAGGAGGAAATTGTTGTCCTCCAACTGTTACAAAAGGTCAACTGCCGGCCAGTGGCATTTTAGGATGTTATTCAAACATTAAAATTATATGATTTTTTTACCTTCGAGTCAAATGGCGCTACAGAAAATTTTAAACAGTTCATCTGGCACTACACGACTCAGATTTCTACCTTTCAAATAATCCTGTCAAAAATGTCATATTTGATGTTCCAAATGATGAATTCGTATATCTTAAAGAAGACACTGGATGATTTTCACTGCCCTATGTGAGACCACCACACAGTCTAATTGAAGACCTGAACCGACGAAAAATTCTTTGATCTTCTAGAGCAGGGGTCGGCAACCGGCGATCCGCATGCGGCCCAAACGTGCATTTTTGGCGACGCACAAAACGTTGACCATACTTATATGGCATGTGGCCCGTATGTAGAATTATTTAAATAATACATTTTATAATATGAATAATAAATTAAAAATAGTTTGATACCGATACTTCGTGATATCGCCGTACAACTTGGCGTGTCAGTCATCATGAGTGGGGATAAGAAAGGCGACTTCATCCGACGACAACCGAGATTTTGCAGTTGCGTTCCCTGGTCCGTCTTATATATTTGTTAAAAATAATTTCAAAAATGGGTTCAAGAAAACGTAAAATTGCAAATGAAGGAAGAAGTTTTAATAATGAATGGAACAGCAAGTACTTCTTTATTGAAAATGGGGGTAAGCCCCTTTGTCTTATTTGTCATAAAAGTGTTGCTGTTATGAAAGAATATAATATCTGACTTCATTCTCGTAATACAATTGGATCGTAAAACCCTTGTATTGGATCTGAAATCCAATACAAGGGTTTGAACTGTGAACTTAGAAAAAAAAATCATTACTAAAGTAGAAGCTTCTTTGATTGCTTCTACTTTAGTAATGCATATTTAAGTAATGCATACTCTGCAAAACATATTTAAGAAGCAAAGTATTCATAATGAATCGGTTGAGTATAAGGACGTTACACAACTATCTGATAAAAATGTATTATGTCTCTTGCATTTATGTTAGATATTACAACGTACCTTAATGAACTTAATTTGAACCTGCAGGGCCAATGTAAATTACTAGCAGAACTGTTTTCTAACATAAAAGAAGGCAAACTATGTCTGTTGAAGAAACATATGATGGGAGAAAATCTACATGATTATATATGTTGCAAATCTGCATCTACAGTTAGATCACAAACACAAAAGGAAACTTGTTGGTATCATTGAAGATTTACAAACGGAATTTTCAACAAGATTTGTGGATTTTCATAAAAATAGCATCGAAATGCGATTATTTTTTAACCCTTTTAATATCGATATTGATGACGTACTAAACCAACTACAGATGGAAGTTTTGGAATTACAACCCAATGAAACATTAAAGAACGCATTTTCGTTAGAAAATATCCAAAAACTTTATCAATGCTTATCAAAAAAATTTGAAGGATTAATTAGTATCGCAAAGAAGATGATAGTCGCATTTCGAAGCACATACATTTGCGAATAAGCATTTTCTGCCATGAGTTTTAGAAAAAATAAATTTGCTTCTCGACTGACTGATGAACATTTGCATGCTTCGATTCGAATTTGCACCTCAGGTTATAAAGTAGATATAGTTAATCTGGCTAAGGGAAAGCAATCACGAAGGTCACATTAAGCAGGGAGACACATATTGTGATGCATAAACTCTATTACTTTGTTTTTGCGTGATAATAATTTTCATTGAGTTTCATTTTCATGCTTGTTTCATGTCTCGTACTTTAAATATTTCTATGTTTTTTTTAAAATTGATATAATAAAAATTGAAAACTTAAGTATTTTTTCACTCACTATTTGCTCTTAATTAAACGCTTGCGGCCCGATTATTAAAAATAAATGCTGAATGTGGACCGCGAGCCTGAAAAGGTTGCCGATCCCTGTTCTAGAGAGTACGCCTTCTGCATTATCGTTTATTCTCCCTCATGATATTAATGCAAAACCTTTCACAAGTTAAAAAAAAGACATTTATATTAGTATTACTCAGCGCTTTTTTTCTGGAAAAAAAGGCGCCGGTACTCACCATGAAGATGTTATTACAGCAACTTCCACACTTTTAACATATCCTCCGATATACCCTCGTGGTCTCACTTTGTTGGCATGCTTTGTGCGCTGCACTCTCCTTATGATCGTAAATCTTTTTTCTTAATGACATTAACTGTTGTTTGCGAGATTCTCCAAAATGACTGATTTTACCATTTGACCACTCGGCTGAAATGTTCGTTCCCATGTGTTTATCGACGACAAGACTTCCGACGTCACAACACGCTTTGCAGTCCAACATTTTATTCTTGACATACAGCCACTCGTTTCTCTCGCAGAGTCATTTTTCTGCAAAAATGTTCAACACTCGGGCCAATCATTATCAGAAGCTGCTTCCTTCTGATCACGTGGATCTTCGTCTTGGTTTCGTGATCCTCTTCACCAAGTGTATTTTCGGTGCTAGTTTTCTGTTTTACAGGATCACAAGTAGATTCAACAATTTCTGCTTCTTTAGCCTTACTTTTTTTCTCATTGGCATAAAGTATCTACTTATTTTACTCATTTTGAACAACGATTGCACCGATTTAACTTAGATTAATTCAAAACTCACATGAACACCTACCTGTTGCAGAGTGAATATAGAATTGATAAACCGATATGGAAGCAATCGGAAGTGAACACACCTTCCTGTTTCCGGTTACGTACCAACCTATGTAACAGGAAAGCAGGTTACCAAATTATGAGTAATCAAAACTGAAAATTCAATTCGTGAACACAGTACCACCTACCGGATTATTTATAATACATTTTGCTCTCAATAAATCGCAAACTTAAGAAAAAAGATGCCGGTACTGCGTACCGCCAGAAAAAAAAAGCACTGGTATTACTGTATAAATATGGAACAGTGTGTGTATGCGCGTGTGTATAAATTAGCTACTTGTGCTTTTGTTGGTGATAAAATCGCTACTTTATGCTTTCAAATGAAAGCATGATTTTAAACTTGGCCTAGAGCACATTTGTAATAATAAGATGTATCGATATTCGATAAATAAAAAAGTTTAATTCTAAAGGTATGCTAAGATGCAGAGATTGTAATCTGAAGAAGAATGAAAATGATCTGAAGATCAATAACCGGTACGTTTTGCACTTAAAACAGATCGAAGGACTTCCGGAAAACTTTCTTTTTTCAACCCAAAAGAAAGGCAAACTCGCTAAAGAAAAAGGTTACAGACAAGAGACTAACTTTATATCCTTATCTGCTTCATCTGTAACTCCTAGCAACCGAACTTAATCCCACCTAGAAAGGCAACGTTTTTCAGACGACTCCACTATACTTCTGCCGAAGTGTGTCATGCCATTACACACACTGCTTGGATAGAAGTCAACGCCATAGTGTGAGGAACAAACAGCCATAGCGCCCAGCTTAATAAGATGTAGGCCCTCCTTTCCCTGCGAGGACCGCAGCAACCCTACGGGGCATACTTTCCACAAACATACGATAGCAATCAATGGGAATTCTGGACCATTCTTCCTGTAGGCATGCAGTGAAGTCCTGGAATGCTGTGTGGCAGACGTCCTTTTAACCTCACCCGAAGCTCCAGTTTACCCCACAGATGTTCAATAGGGTTGAGATTAGGACTCCGTGGAGGCCAGTCGAGTGTGGTGACGTTCATATCCACAAACCAATTACAGCAACAGCTTTATGACACGGTGCATTATCTTGCTGAAAGAGACAATGGTCAGTTCCGTAGAAACGCCACAAAGTAGGGAGCATTGCACTGTCCAGAAGTTTCAGATACCTCTTCAAATTCAATGTTCGTGGAAGCACACACAGAGAGAGAGAGGTCCGAGGCCAAACCAGGACCATACCATCACACTACCACCACCAAATTCATAATTAGAGTTAAGCACTCTGGTAAGAGACATTCCTAGGCATCCGCCACACCCACGCCAGACCATCTGCTCGGTAGATGGTAGCGTGATTCTGGACTCATTAAAACACAGCTTTCCGAGCTTCCACGTCCCACTGTACTGGCTCTTTGCACCACTCAAGACAATACTGCATGTTGGTTCGGGTAATGTGGGCCTCGCATATTCGTGAGTAGAAATGTAGTACTACAGTGCACTTTTAATCGGGGGTTTAATTTCTTCCTTATCAAAAAGTAATTAAATTCATCCCTCCTTGACAACCTCTGGCTATACGGGCGTGTTGTCCCGCTGTGTATGTTTCGAAGTCACCTGTAGTTGACGTTCCGAATTTGGTCACGTGGTAGTTCGTCACGATTCTGTTCCAAGACGCTTTTGATGAGGGGAAGGCATTATCCCCTTATCAAAACTTAATTGCAAATGTGATAAGGAAGCTTTGTATTCTACGTGGCGGTTAGCTGTGTATGTTTTGAGGACGGGAACAAGTTTGTCACGTCAGCTACTGATCCAGGGACCAGCGCTCTCCCCGAGGCGGTCATCTTTCAAGGTAGCTAAGGTTATACGGTTTGGACGTGTAGCGGGAACACCCTTCGCAGTAAAAGTAATTAAAATCAGCCCCACTCCCGTTGACAATCTCCGGCTGTACGTTCATGTGTGAGGTCGCATGTAGTTGACGCGATTTTGGAGACGACGTTCTTTCCAAGGCGCTTTTGATGAGGGGGTGGCATTGTCCCCCTTATCAAAAATTAATTTCTAATGTACTCTTAATAAGGCAACCTTTTATGATACGTGGACTCGCAGCATTCCGTATTGTAATTTGCAGTTCCAATATATTCTTGAAGCTTTTCCAATAGAGAAGTCCTGTTTATGTAGGCAGAAAAGGAACACTTATCGAGTAATGTACGCTGCTATTGTTCTATTTACCCATTTTTACTTCAGTAATAATATATTTTGATGGAACTAATTTTCTTAAACATCAACAGCGAGTCTTTGTTCACAGATTGCTGTACTGTATTTTCATATTACTTCCGTCTGTCTCGATACATAAGGAATTTAAATTTCCAATGTATCGATTTCTTGGTTTCAGCTAGTAAACGTTAATATCTCGTCTGATGGTATTCAAATAATCAAACAGTTCTCTTCTTTTGCGAGTGCAACGAATCTATTAGACCCCCCCACACACACACAGATCCGCGTGGTTAGCCTAGTGGGTGTGCGCTTTGCAACCATATGCCTGGGGAAGGAGTGTCCTAGGTTCGATTCCCGTCGGTGAGGAGCTGAAGGATCTTCCTCAGCCATTGCCAAGTCGGTCGTGCGTGGACAGCAGGTTTTTTTTTTCCCAATTTATCCTGGGGTTTTTCATTCCGCAAAGCAGGCAAACCGGCCTTGAGAACTCAACATTAGACATAAACACATGGGAACGAACTTTATAATATAAAATATGAAAAAAATATCCATTTTTACTATAAAGAACGAAATATATGTATAACAACTTAAAAGAAATCTTAATATATTAAATTTTATTTAACCTAATGCGCTTATCAATAAATTCATTTATAACGCTATCAAAATTAAAATTTTTTTGCAATTTCATGCTCTATAGATATTATTGCCAGGGACGACAAACGTTCTTGAGACATAGAAGATCGCAAATAGGTTTTTATTAATTTTAATTTGTAAAATGACCTTTCTGCTGATGCGACCGTAACTGGACTAGTCAATAATATATTTTAAATGTCGTAGTAATATTTGGTTAAATATCCGACAAATTATTTGCAATTATGAATTTTAAAATATTAATGGGTGCATCTTCTGGAACAATATCTCTAAAAATAATTAATTCATTGTAAAATTCAGATTCATCAATATCTGTATTTAATTTTTGATACAGCTGTTTGCAGCAAAATTTTTAATTCATTTTTCTTATTAATTTCATATCATAAAGAAATCCAAATGATTTTTGGTGAATTTCATACGATTCAAATCTTTTTTTGACAGATTGTAGAGCAGCATCTAAAATTACAAAAAATAAATTTATCCTAAAATGATCTTTGTTATCACCTATGTGTGATTCATCAGGCGTTTCATAATCAAAAAATACTTTTCTTCGACGTACTCGACTTTCTTTAAATTTAATTTCTATTTCTAATAGATTTGATAGTTCTTTAGCAATCTCAAAACAGCTATCAAATCTTGATATTTTCTGCTCTTCAAAGCTGCACTGACTCTTTAATATGCTTAGTTGTTACGTCTATGGGAATTTTTGCATTTTGTAATACTTAACTTACTAAATTAACTTTTGACAAAAGCTCAGTATAAACTCAAATGAATCTATTTGTTCATATGTTGAAACCAATTCTATAGTATTATCTGATGCAGTTTTAAATAATTCTTTTAGTGCATTTAAAATTTCTGGAATTTGAAAACGTACAGTTCTAACTGATTCTATTCTACATTCCCATCTTATATCACATAAAGGTTTTGGAGTTAATTGTTTAACAAATTTCTTTAATATATTCCAACGTGAAGTTGAGGCAAGAAGTTGATGATTTTGCGACATGCCCTAAAATCAAATTTAAATTATGACAGGCGCAAGGAGTATAAAATGCCTTTTCGTTTTCATTTAAAATATAAGCGCAGACTCCCTTATATACTCCTTTCATATTCGCTCCATTATCATACCCTTGCCCTCTACAATCTGACAATTTAAGATTTAATTTATTCAAAAGTGATTTTATATTTTCATATATACCTTTACCAGTAGTGTCATTAGTTGTTACAAACGTCAAAAAAGTGTTCACGAATTTCAATATCTGCTTCAAATATATGTAAAAATCTAAAAATTACTGAAATTTGCTCCTGATGACTAACATCAGGAGTACAATCGAGAATTATTGAATAGTCCTTTCCCAGTCGTATCATATTTACAATATTTTGTTGAATTTTGGTTCCCATATCAACAATTAATTCATTTTTCAAAATGGGTGATAGATACGAATTTTGTTTCTTACCTATACTTTTTTTTTTCCCGAACAGCGCATTAAATGATGTTTTAAAAGTGGATCAAATTCTGCAATTAATTCTATGATTCCAAAAAAATTACCATTATGGGCTGTGTACAAAGTATCAAAATTACCTCTAAAAGCTAAATTATGTTTGGATAAATAAAGAATTGCTGCTACTATTCGTCTTGAAACATTTCTTAACCGTTCTGCTTCAAATTTTATGACATTCTGATTGGTCTGATCAACTGTATTGTGATTTTTTAAATTGCATTCCATTTGTGTCCATGAATACATGCATTTCATGTACACTGGATTTCGTTCGTGCGACTTGAATCTTTCACTTACATGTCGCCAGTCAGAAAAGCCATTATTAGATAAAGAATTATCATCAGAAGAAAATAATTTGCAACAACAAAAAAAAAAAATAATAATAGAGTTGGAAGAGTTTGAATACACAAGCCATCTTCTGTTTTGCTTCTCTCCGTTTGCAATTGTCCTAACATAATGAGCTGTGGAAAAACACCTCTTGTTGTCATCTTTTGGAAAATCATTTTCAGTCGGAGGAGACGGTAGACCACGTTGTAAAATTTGTGTTAGTGTTGCGTTGTTCAAATGTTTGGGCCATGTTGCTGGATCATCAATAGTAAATAGTTCACCTTCCTCTGGTGTCTCAGTTTTAGGTTCTTCAATACTCATTGTTTGACCAAACGCGTCATGTTCTCCGCTTCCTTTGAGTATTTCAGAACTCGCATTATTAATTAATGTTGAAGCCGAAGAGCTGTTTATAGTTATTTCAGAACCCCGTTATCAACTGATATATCTGAACAAATATGAGTTCAACTTCATAAATTTAAACAGTGAATTTCTTTGATGTTCCTCAGCCACTTCTTTTTCTTGTTTTCGCTTTCGTTTTTCATGCCCACTTGGGTATTTTCTTCCATAATAATCTCTCTCACGACTAGTCATACTCTAGAATTAAATACGATAGATTTAATTATAAAATAAGTTAATAAATTAAAACAAAATTACTTACCTGATAAATAAAATATATCTAAAATAGATAATATTAGAAAATAAATAAATCTAATATAGATTGAAAACTGCTGTTGAAGAAACATTCTGATGTCGGATAACTTAAAACCAGTTTACAAAATATATTTTTTAAGATGTTTTGCAAGTAATGTCACATAAAAAAACTGCCATGGCAGTACGTGTATATACTTGTTCATAAAATCATAAACTAAAATTAGAAAACTCCTTAAAATTATTAAAAAACACTTTTAAAATGCACTTTTCCCTATTTAACACTATGTTGTACGATATTGTTATATGTTATATATCTTAGAGTTATATATCAAATACTACCGCTACGATCTTATTTCGATTACTATAATAACAATAGTTGGTTGTAAAATTATATACATATTTTTTTCTATATAATAATATTTTTTATATAATAATTACAATATTAATTTATATAATAATTAAAAAAATAATTGATTTTCTCATAGATTGAAAGCCAAAACTGGCAGTTAAACATCAAAAGATTTATATCTCCTTCATTATAATTGATTTTCTCTTTTCAATTTTTTGCGCTTTGCGGGGCCCTGTGCCACCGCACAGTTCGCACACCCATGAATACGGCCTTGTTCACGAGAGTACATCACACCACTGCTATCTTCCTAACACAATCGGGTATTCTTTTCTGAAATAGTGTTAAAATTTCCGTGAGAAATGCTGCTTACCTGCATTAAACATCGACAAACTGGGAATGGCGGGCGAAGAAAAATCCTAAGAAACCCCCTCTCGTCGGGGACTAGAAACGAACCTACAAATATTTTCTGCCAATGAAGAACTCTTCACAGAAGATTACCTGGAGGTTTCTGTATAGAGGGTCACCCGCGATTGCAGCTGATGATTCTGTTCGCCCATCTCGATTTAGATTTCATTCAAGCATTTCAATGGGAACATTTGGCAGAACAAAATTATATATGCAACAATACTTCAGTTCTAATAATTAAGGGGATACAAATCCCTTGTTGTTCAACTGCCAGTAAGCAAAACTCTAAGATCGAGAACTACGAATCTGAGTTTCATAATACCGAAAAACTATCGGCGAATCCAAGTGTAAATGACCACTTGGTAGTACAACACCAAGGCAACTCAAAGCAAAGGTGGAGCAAGATTCCTCACTATCCTTGATATTTTCTCATAATATAAAAACACAGCCCCTAGGGGATGTAATACTGTCATTACATTATGAGGAGAGGTTACTAATTTATGTTATAATACTTCAGTTCATTAGCATAGGAAAAAATGCTATTACGAAACGCTGGCTATTTTATGACTGTCTTGGACCATTTTCTTATTTGTTCAGCTATAATCTGCTACAGACTACGTCTCAAGGTTAGGGGGTTAATCCATACTTCATGAAATTTCAGTCCCTAGTTACGATTTAAGGTTCCATGGGAAAGAATAATCTCAATCCACTCAGAAAACTCTTTCACACCTCAAACTCTGTCCTCAGTGAGATGCAAATGTGACTTCAGCTCACCTCAGGAACCTCTACCAGATCGCTTATATATTCGCCTAAGTGGATTTCTACCAATCTTCACATTGTTGCTCATGTAAGGCTTACACACACCTAGAAATCTTTGTGGACAGATCCTTTTAGCAATCGTAGTGATGATGACGGATTTATACCAAGATGCTAGTTGAGGAGGTATTACAATTCTTAAATCAATTTTCACCTGCCATCTTTCAGAAATTCCTCAACAAACATTCCTTTACATAGAATGAACAGAGAAACTTTATCAGCGAACTACGGACTAACAAAGATTTCGCTTCAATTTTCGTAATTAGCAGATCCTCCCTCGAGACAATTTGAAAAGTTGTTTTTATCGGTCGAATGACGATTTCAAGCAAATTGGTATCAGTGAGTGAATGATGTGCTAATTAATGGCTCCATGCCACGGAAGAATTGCGATCCCCCCTCCCCTTTTTCCCATGAATTAGAGGCACAAAAAAAAAAATCCAAGTTTATCACGCATTACTTGAAAATTAATGTGTGATAAACTTGGCGAATTTTCCGCCGATTTGAAAACAATCACAGTCGACAGGTAGATGTGCACTACCGAAAGCTTACGCTGATATATCGATACATGAAAACACCCTCCACTATTAGTAACCCATAGAAAAATAAAAAAGGATAAAAACGCTATTGTGGCCCTCCAAGAAGAAGAAATAGACAAGCAGAAAAAAGATCAATGACATTCGGTTGACATCTTATTTCTATATGAAGGTTTTTTCTATATTTAATATGCAATATTTGTATCTCATCAGTGAAGCGTGGAGAGACTTCAGAAAATAGAACCTACGAAAGAATCTTCCGCGTATATGTTGGTTCAAATTTTTTTTTTTTTAATCGAACCTATGGCACATTAATTCCATGTGTGAGGTGACAACTGAGAAAGGATAATAAAAAATATGCAATCATACTCAGTCATAAAAGTTACATTTAAACCTGTCAAAACTCCTCGTCACTATTATCTGTTACAATATTCGGTAAGGGCTGGAGAGTGCAAGGTGTTTTTGAAACATTTTCCACGCACTTGCTGTGCTACTCGTGGCTAGCAGCGAGTACCACAGTAACGGAGTCTTAACATTTGATATAATTATGAATGAATCACGAAGTGCTTTCTCCAGTTAAGGGCTGCGCTATAGCAACTTTACATCTTATGCATGCGTGAAACAAGTCTGAGCTGCTTTTTCGGCGATTTCAATTTTGAGTGCCTTTCATCCACTCGATGTCTGTCGAGTGGATGAAAGGCATCGTTCATCCACTCGAAAATCGTTCGCATCATTTGTAATCATCACCTTGCTTACATATTTCTGCAGACGAAAGATCATTTACAGGCTTGTTTCTTGTTTATATATATATATATATATATATATATATATATATATATATATATATATACACACACACACACACACTTATTATTATTATTATTATTATTCCCTCCTTTTTATCTCGGTGTCGAGGATTTTTTTTCTACATTTAACCGCTACCGTATCGAAGATAAGGTGGTCAGCCCAATGTCTTCGGGTGTGCCTATGTCTGCAGACGCGTGTATTCACGAGCCGGTTTGCCTGTTCTGGGGGACAAAAAACCCGAGTTTCTGGGTGAATAAACCCTCTACCTCCGTATAAGACCGGCGAACTCACCTTTAGTGTAAAGAGACCAGATAAAGGTTCCTCATGCCACTGACGGGAATCGAATACACGTCTTTCCGACCAAAGGGCTTCGTCTATAATGACTAAGCTACGAAGGCTCATATAAGCCTCCGTAGCTTAGTCATTATATACAATATTGTATTAATTAATTTCCATAATTAATACAATATTCCCTGCTGGCTTAACTTGGATCTTAAGTACACCCCCAGATTTCAGCACTTTTTTGTCTAATGCATTCAGAATAGGTTATGGAGATATTCTTCTCCCAATTCATCACTTAATGATTTTATAGCAGCCAGCATATAACATTTCACAAGTACAGCAAAAATCGACCAACTTAAACAAATAAATACAGTCATGTCATTCTAACTAGAGGGAGCCCATCAAAAATCGATGAGGATACTTACATTTTAAAATTCGGAAGTACTTGAACCAGTTTGTCTTCTTCACAAAAAGATAAACTAGTTTAAAAAAAAAATTCATTTAGGATGTAACAGCTACTATGCCATGTGCTTTACTGTCCAATATGAAAAGTTTATACGTTGATTATCACTCACACTGGTATGTTCGGGAAGCGGGCAACAAATGCTTCAAAAATTATTATCTTCAATATTTCAGATCAGATTGATATCATCAGGAAACAGTACAGAGGTATGCATGCTGAAAAAGTATTGAAACATTAGAGAAACACAGACGATTGAAAATGTTTGATCGAGTGCTTACTGAAGTGTTGTGACTCACCCCGTTGACTTGTACAATAGCACTGTATAGATCAGTGGTGCTCAACAAGAAACTTTTCAGAAAAGTTTCTTTGTCACGGACGATTCGCCATACATTATTCCTCTTCGTACCACCAAGGTTCAACTAGGTTTTGACATATGTTCCGAAACTGTTTTGTTGGTCCTTCACTGTGAAATTCAACGAGTGTAGCATTATCTTAACCTGAAGGTACATCTCTAACGGTAGTATTAAAAACCACTAGACTAATTATACACACGAAAAATACCCCCCCCCCCCCAACACACACACTTCCAGTATGGTGCGTTACAGACAGGGCAATGCAGGACAATTCTACTCCTAGAATTCATCGTCAGATCTAGGGTCTTCCACCCAATGAAAAAAAATCCTACTTGCCAGCGGCAGAGATCGATTATCTCGGGAAATGACTGAAAAGAGGCCTATATAATAGAATTTCTCTAGTCCGAGACTAGAATTGAACTGTAAACCTATAACGGACTTTATTCTGGAGAGCTAGCATTATGGACTCGGAAGGTGTTACCACAAGACCACAGAATTTACACGAATTTAATAATTGCAGGATTAGGGATGAAAAAAATTGAGATTTCAAGATGAACAAAGAAAAACAGTAAAGTTGTATTGGATACAAAACATCCAAAAAGTGAATATATGTGAATTGATAGCGAGCGACATTAAAGAGCGCTTAGATACATGTATGTTAAATTTAATTGCCAAGCAACAATCCTTGTGACAATACACGTAAGGACTACCTCACTTCGGCAGCTCTGTTAGTAACGTCTGTTAGCACTTTTAATTATTTCTGCACCTGCATAAAATAACTAAAAGTGCTATTATTAATATTAATGTGATACAATACGGACTGTTAGAAAGAAAGATGAAAGTAAAACACAAGCAGCAGAGATGAAATTTTTAAGCGCAATTAAAGGATGCACAAAGTTGGACCGTAGAAGAAATGAAACATCAGAAAAACTCTAGATATTTATTACGTAAATGAAAAGATCAAGGAATACAGAGAGAAATGAAAAAGACTTCTATTTAGGAGGTGAAGATAGACCAAAGGGAAGGGAGGGGGGAAGAGACAAGCGTTAATATGGAAAAACCAGTGAAGCCGGAACAAGCAAATGCCTAATCCTTGAAGAGAAGAAGAAGATCCGACACAATACTTATTACTTTGACAAGCATACAAATAATTCGCCAAAACAGACTTCTCGTATTACGGCGCTCGTTTCATCGGACTTTCTTGTAAGACGACAGCAATTCCGTATGCTTATAAATGCAGCATCATCTTTTCCAGACCTACAAAGCTTAATCACACATCGTTTTATATTCTCATGATTTTCTATGCATGGTGTCAGTGGAATGTTATGCATGATCGATATCATATAAAGTATGATATCGATCATGCATAATCTAGCATCAAACCTGATATCATAATTCGAAATGTTAATCTGGCATCTTCATTTTAGCAGATGCGGTTCTCTTAAATGAGTCCATTATCAGTCCGCAGGATTCTTTTACTAAATTGAATAAATGCTACAACAGAATTGGTAGGAAAAATCAGCAATTAAATGACAAAAACTGCGAAACTTTTTTTTTGCAGTTGAATAAATTTATATGAAATATGAGAGAAATTGGTCAAAGCACTCAACCAGCTGAATACAAGACAGAGCTCAAACCAATTTCAACATATGGATCTGAGAGTTGGGTTAGAAACACTCGATCAAACAGTAGATAGGAAGGTTTTGATCTGAATAAATGGCAGAATCATAATAAAAATGAAGATATTACAAGGTAACTTGGCATTGTTAGCAGCCACGGGATTTAGGACAGTGTGAGCAGGGCTAATCTAAGGTGGTCAAAAGTCACTTAAACAGGCATGGAAGAAGAAAGAACATACTTCTGCTAGGTTTGGGGGAGAAAGATCCAGAGGAAGACCGAGATCTGGGTGGACTGATGCAGTTAGCAGACAAAATGTTGACAACATTGGAGACCTGACAGATTAATTTCGAAGAAAATTGTTGAGAGGAAGCTTGTAATAATATAAACATAATTCTGTATCACTCTCCTGGTATAGCATTCTGGCCGCTCTTTGAGAGTATATCAGGACTTGATAATGACGATAACGTACTGTATCTGTATGCTATATATGAACTTTACCCAAGAAAGGCTATTAGCCTATTGTATTAGCATCGTCGGTAGGCTATCGGTTAGATAATCCGGAAGCCCTGCTCTCGAGCCCAAACCTTTTCATGCAACTTCACTGTTCCAATAAGCACGACACTGGTTTCACACGGAACGATGACATTTCTCCGCACTTAAATGCATTCGCAAAATACCCACTCCCCTGGTGGAATTGGGCCTCGCAGTTTATTAGCCACAGAGCAGATACACTAACAGAAAATTTCCTAAGAGAAATCACAGTCAGGGCGAGTGATCGATTCATTCCTACATACATTCAGCTAAATGTTGCGCATAAAATACAGTAAAAAATTGAACGACCAGGAAAACAGTACAAAAAATGGATACCTTGTTTTCCAATAAAAAAAAGAAAAACATAATTCGATTTTAAAAAAAAGTCTGCTGATTCATCAGTCGCAAAGAGTGCTACATACTCACTGTAACACTCTTTGCAAAATAAGTTGCCATCAACAAAGTCGCAACAAACAGTTTTCCCTACAAACCGCTATCACAAGATAATCATTTTAAACGCTGCTTAATAATTGAAATAAGAGAAAATTATGGTTTCCGATTATCATCGCTACTTGGCACCTCCGTGCCGTTCCAGAACTCATCGCGCTCACAAGGGAGAATTGAGGGACAGCAGTTGGGAGAATAAACAAAACAGGATGGGTGGGAGGATGACTTACATGTTAAGGGGTTTAGACTAGAACTGGTGGCCTGGAGTTCTTAAGAGGGAGGGCTACATTTTTCGCTTTGTAGCGTCGTCAGACTTGGAGATAATGGAAGAAGGGGTTGGCTTATACGTTCTCTGCAACGCAGTGAGGAGTAGAAAACTGATGCTGTCAATGTTTCAAATGTGCACACTAGTAACTACTGATATTGGTTCATTCCTTACTGCTTGGGTTTCTATGAATAAAATGTGGTTACGGTGTGTCCACAGGCCTATAAGAACAGCTGTGTGTGGGCCCGGGTTCGATTACGTCAACTGATAGCCGAAAGGTTCTTTTTTTTATTTGGAAAAAAGTCTTTCTACATTTGAAATAGTGCGAAAGGGGTGGCAGACCACAGTTCCTGAAGTGTTCCGTGGTTAGAAAAAGGACTGAGGATGACAGTGAGCCATTAGTCTCGGTAACCAGAAAAGACTGAAATGTCATATACGCAGTCTCAAATCGTCTTCTATCTGCCATAACTAAGGCCTCATCTTAGAATTAACAATCCTACCAACAATGTAACGATATCAATCCCTCTGTGTAAACAAATTCTGTCATTCGCGTCAATTTCAAGAGCCCCAATCCGTATCGACGACGTCCTTTAATTGGAAAGATCTGGTTCAGAAGCCAATCTAGGACGCGAAGAACCTTTTCCCCTCGTGTGATTTAGCCAGTCACATAAGGAGGTAGCAGGGTTTTCCCACCCTGAACCTGATTTTTCATCCCGCAAAATGGACAGAGGAACCCACGGAGTTTACAGATGCAGCAGACGCCGAATGCAGGTAGGAATAACCGCCTTATCACAAGTAGCAAGTTTCTAAGAAGCCAATTTACTTGGCCATGAGAGGCAACTGAGCCAAACAGTAAAGGAATGACAGGACTATCGCTTGCATAGTGCTTACATATATATATATATTATGTATCTATCATCATCAAGCGGCTTACCTAATATTTTCTAAAAAGTGGTTCAAAACTACACGAAACAGAGAAGACCCCCACCGAAGGCATCACAATAACGCGTCCAACAAAACGAAAATATTGGCGTTTACTTCCCATATGAATTTTCTCCATTTCCACGAGTAAACCGAACGCACACTGATGTAAGTCCATACCCACTGTAATACTCTGCAAATTAAGTTGCCATCAACAAACAGTTTCCCTAGAGCGTGGCCTACCTATACACAATCGAAAATGTATAAAGCAAATAATGAAACAAATAAATCCTCTAACGACGTTTATTCTCCAAAAATAAGTAAGGAGAGTTCCTTTAGCTCAAGCTGACGCTTTTTGATGGGCACCAAGTCTTCTTCCTTGAAGCGGCCACGACATCAATGAATCGAGCCTTTTCAGGGAAGAGAGAAAGAATACGGCAACTTTTCTTCCCACTAAGAAGAGCTATCAGGTCTATAATTGAAAGCAAGCACAGTCACCCGCGAATAGTAACATTTACCGTAATATGCCAATGAATACTCCCGACCACGAATTCCCCATACAACCCTTAGCAACAAGGGAAAAAGAAGAAAAAAACATAAAATTCATAAAACATCCAGCCACACCATATTTTATCCTCCATTTGAAACAATGGCAATCATTTACCAGCCCATTTCTTGGGTCTCAAGCGAAAGTAAAGTATCAATGTAATTTTTACGGTTTTGTGACCACATGTTTATTAAAGAAAGTTGTTTTTAAAACTAAACAAGTACTAAAAACAACACTCGACAACTTTCGCTAGTCGTCAGACTAACATCTTCAGGGGTAAAGAGAACTAAAAGTTTAAAGCACAAACTAGAAGAAATTACGAAAATTAGTTCATTTGTTGGTACAGTATTGTGAACATCAAAAAAGTTCGTTAAAAAACCGAATAACAGATCTATACAACCGTTAATGCGTGTTAGCTGGAGACAATGTTATTGTTGTCGCGTTCTGTGGTTCACGCTCACTCTGTCCGAGGTCTGAAATTGGTAAAATTTTAATAAACGATGACCAAACTGGATTTAGAATCAAACCCTGATTTTTGTTGCATTGAATTTTAATCATATTTGCTGCCTCTTTGAATTTCCTTGTGAAACAATTCTTATCTATATAAAAGATGTTTGTTCTATCCCAGAGTGCATCATGACCGGTAGACGTGGTGTGGAATGCCAATCGCGATTTATGTTCTCTCTTATTTTGTACGTCCTTTTGATGTTCGCTCATGCGGATTTCTCCCGATCTCCCCGTCTGGCCTACGTAGCAGATGCCACAGGAACAGTGAATATTATAAACTCCTGGTTTTTTCATTGGGTGATGTGCAGGTTTCGAAGGATGAAGAGATCTTGATATTTTTTCAAGTGGCAAGAAAGTCACTTTGATGTTGTATTTGTAAAGAAGATAGAATAAACATGTCTTATATAGATAAGAATTGTTTCACAAGAAAATTCAAAGAGGCAGCAAATATGATTAAAATTTCTATGCGACAAAAACTAAGTTGATTTTAAATCAAGTTTTTGGTCATCGTTTTTTAAACATTTACCAATTTCGGACCTCGGACAGAGTGAGCGTGAACCACAGAACGCGACAACAAATAGCATTGTCTCCAGCTAACACGCAATAACGGTTGTATAAATCTGTTATTCGTTTTTTTAACGAAATGTTTAAATATTCACAACACCAACAAATGAACTAATTTTCGTAATTTCTTCTAGTTTGTGCTTTAAACTTTTAGTTCTCTTTACCCCTGAAGATGTTAGTCTGACGACTAACGGAAGTTGTCGGGTGTTGTTTTTAGTACTTGTTTAGTTTTAAAAACAGCTTTCTTTAATAAACATGTGGTCACAAAACCGAAATAATTATATTGAACTTCTTAACCACAGAAACCTCCGCAGGAAGAAGGAAAAGTATATCCTCTCCCGGAAACTCAGATTGTTCATCCCGCAAAAGATAAACCACAAATGATAGATAACATACGACCCTGACAGGCTTAATTGCTTTGCTAGTAATACCAAACAACGCAACTCGTGCATCTTAAAACAGCAGAACAATAAACTCCACCCACTCCCCTTTCTTTTTCGATCTGCGTTCTCTCTCTCTCTTTCTGTGACCAAGCGACTGAAACTGTGAAGTAAACTATCTTCTTCCATTTATCCTCAGGTCTGACGAATCTACAGAGCGAAAGAATATAGTACTTTTGAGCAACTTTCTCCTCCCCAATTCCCTTAATGTATACTCTTCTTCTCGTCTATTTTTTTTGTCTCTCCCAATCCCTTCTTTAGTGTACACCGACCTCTCCTCCAGTCCTTCATCAGCCAACATGAACTCTCAGACCGGCGATGTCTTTCCTGCTTTATCAGTGGTTTTATTTTAATTTAAGTCTGATGTATTAACCATTGCTCGTATTCAAACAAAGCGCTGCAGAAACCAAAATTTTAAGCTAGTCGATAATGTTTGCTGGAAGAAGTTTTGTTCTGTCAGTTAACGCGACATCACCGAACAAATAATTGTACAGAATGTTGAGAAGGTGGTAAACTTCAACGCTAGCTTACAATGAAACTACATCGAATGGTGCAAAAATGCTATTATTTAACCCTGTCTTTCCAGTTGGCGAATAGACTGCCAGTTTTTAATCAGAAAGGTGAAATGCTTTAATGGTAAACGAAAGAAATCGGTGATAAATTTGTGAAGCGAAGAAACAGCTGAATTATTAAAAGCAGCAACAAGTCTCGATGAAACATTCTCTGTGAATTTTGCTATGACAAAAATAGTCGGTGAGTAAATTACCGTAGCAGTTGGTGCACTGTTGAGTCGATTTGTTTCCTTAAAAACCTCTACTAATCCTACCAGTACCTCATCGAGATGAACGGGTGGTGTTGGCCAAGCATTCCAGCAGTGTATACTTTCAGAAGGGCAATCCTAGAGATAAAGGCTACATCAATATACCGGGTCAATACGGCAGGCGTTCTCTGGTGGGGTTAGCAGCACACTAGAGAAAGTTAAAGCCAATTGTTAAAGGAAACAAAGTGTTGAAAGATTGGATGGCTATATTTGGAACTGACCATAAACGGAACAAAAAGAGAAAATACTGGGAATAAGATCACCGACAGGAAGCGAAGAATTAACTGAACTTGAAAAATCATAATATTAAGATTTGGGCAAATAGAGGATAGAATTAAAGAGGGGGAAAAAAAAGATAAAGGAAAAAGACAAAGAAATTGGAAATTACATATGAAAGGGAAATTAAATGAGTTGGAAAAAATTATACAAGATATAAGGGAAAAAGTAGGAGAATAATTATATCAAGAATACTACATATGAAACTAAGGAAAAGGGGGGGTATTAAATATTATTAATGTATGTATTCTAGAGGAAGAGAAACCAAAATAGAATTTTACGATCTTACGAAATAACAGACAAAATAAACAATATGTGATAATAATAATAATTAGAGATTTAAACGCAAGAATTGGCAAGGTGACTATTCCAGGGATAATGAAGAAATAACTAATGATAATTCATTATATCTGCTACGATTAATGGATTAAGAAGAAATAGAGCATTCAGTAGCTGAGCTGGTATAGACGAGCCATTTGGTTGGAAAGACCGGGTTCGAATCTTGCCTGTGGCGTGAGGAACCTTTCTCAGGTGTTTTTAGTTAAATAGTGAGTTAACCGGTCTCATATGGTGGTGGATTTTCTCCCTGAAACGCTGATTTTTCGTCCCTTTAAAACAGTCAAAGACAGGCTACGTGAGCACACAAATCCACAGGTGTAAATACTTGCCCTTAGGGGAGGATACACAGCAGAGGAATGGCAAGCTGGCTGCATTAACTAGAGGACTCAACCCCGTCTTGGACGGACCATAATTGGAATATATTCATTGATCATAACATAACACGGAGAATGCAAGAAGAGAAATCTCTGATTACGCTATAACCAATAGAGAAATCATATCAGAACAAGTTATTGATGTAAGAATTCTAGAATCAACAGCTAAAAGAAGTGACCAAAAGTTACTACTTGGAACGAAAAAAATTAGAAAAGATATCAAATAAATAAATAAAACACAATACAAAGGAAATGTATATGACCGAATAGCTCTATAGAAAAGAGTATAAGATACCAGATAAGATTGTTAGAAAAAATGGGGGGGGGGGAGGCAAAGACGGAAGAAAAATAGACAACTTTTAAAGACATTGTACACAAAGCAGAAAAAGATGCATTAGGGGGAAAATAGTACAAAAAAATAATCAGAAACCGTGGTGTAAAGAGATGAAAAGCTTAATGGTAGCAAAGAAAACCACTTTTCACAGATTTTGATTAATGCTGTAATATCTGAGAAATGCGGTTTTCTTTCGAATATGAAACTATACAAAATAAGTAAATAGCGAGATAAGAAAAATTAAACAGAAAATACCGGAATAACAATCCCAAATAATCAGAACATGATTTTTATGGTATTCAAAGAAGAATGTGGGGTTTAATTACACAACTCAAAGAAATAACTACATAGAAATATATAAAAGTAAAAACAAATACTGAACTGGATAAATGGGAAGATTTTGAAAAATTTTGAAAAATAATATAGCACTAAAGACGTTTATAAAGAGAATAAGTAAATTTTGAAATAAAAGAAAATATATTAAAGAATAGAAAATCAGTCGGAATAAATAAGATACAGAATAAACTACTAAAATATGTAGGGAAACGAGTAGCAAAAGAATTATGCAATAATCCAAATACATTTGTCAAAGTAAGAAAATGACTGAGGAATGAGCGCAACGATGCCAACCTTCAAGAAAGGACAAATCCAGAGAACTAGAGGGAGGTAAGTTTGCTTTGCACAACACTAAAATTACGCGCAAAAATAATTGGAAATGTAACAAATAATTTGAATGAATTATCTGATGCGCAACAAGAATTTGGAGATAAATATATCAGCAATAGGTACGATATTTATATTAAAGCTAACGAGAAAGATGAGAAATCATTGGAATACAATCTTCGCACATGCGCGTTATTGATTTACTTCGAGCACTTGACAGCATACTATTTAATAATCCAAAATATAACAAAACAAATTTTAGAACGAATTAAGAATATTTACACAGGTAACTGTTCGACAACAGATACAGAACAAAGGGCAGAATGAAGCAGTAAAAATAACAAAGGAATTAGTCAGGGTGACTCATTAAGCCACAACTTTACTTAACTTGTGACTAAATGAAATATTAAAAAAATAAAATAGCAAACGGAAAAGTGTGAAATACAAACGAACGAAAGTAATAATAATTGGATATGCTGATATAATACTGCTAGTAGGAAATGAAAATTCACTTCAATTATTTTCATTTAATTATCGAATACATTATACGAATTAGCTGAAATTAATTGTAGTAAAATAAAATACAGGGTGATCAAAATTAATGTATCCCTGTTTAGGGCCTTGTGGAGCGCCACCCAGTGATTCAAATACTGTGAAACTGCAGGAATACATTGTGCGTCATGCGGAAGCGATATCTGAGGGAGGGAGGGGGGTTAAAATCCGCCACCATGAGGGCGCTGTATGATGTACCGAATGTAGATATAGTAACATTTCTGTGTGTGTAAGGAGAAAAGCATAACACATTTTTATTCACTTCCATTATGCACCCATGGGCTGTACCGTTCAATGTGCTGTCCTTCACGATATGCGACCAACTGCATCCTTTGCACAGCGTGTTCGACGCTGTGCAAAGGATGCAGTTGGTCGGACTGATGTTACGAGCATGCTGCGTTATGCTATCTTTCACCGCTGGCAAGTTATCAGGATGATCCCAATCACCCCTGCTTTTTGAGAAATCCCCAGAGACATAAGTCACAGTGGGATCAAATCAGGTGAACGAGGCGGCCATAGATCAGAAAACGCACGGATGATCACTTTGGCATCCGTGAAATGTTCTCGAAGAACCTCCTGTACGGATTGAGCGATGTATTTGGAGGGAGGGGGGGGCATCCAGCATGAAAATAATTGAATCCATGCACAGACCGTGCTGTAGCACAACAAAGTTGTTTATTATATCGCGATACCTCTGGGCAGTAACTGAGCAGGATACAGGACCCATCTGGCGAATGTCCTCAAAGGGAATGGTCCAATGATAAACGAAGCTGTAAATAAACCAGACAGTAACTTTGGGTGAATGCAAGGGAATTTGTTGGATTGCATCCAGGTTTTCTGTAACCCACACCCGGCAATTGTGGGTATTCACAGCTCCGTTCAGGTGAAAGCGAGTCTCACATCCCCACGAAATCATCAACATCCACGCAGCGTCCCAACTCCACTCAAGCAGGGAATGGTAAAGCGAATGTCAGTCGAAGTGTTGCGGGCGCAACTCCTGAGTCAGGGTTATCTAGAATGGCTAGAAATGCAGAATCTTCCATAAAATTTACCAGACAGTTGAGTAAAGCACATCCATGTGTCTTGATACAGCACGTGCACTGCAGGAACTAGCGCTGTTATTCATGGCCCGGTCCACAACGGCAGTAGCAATTTCACTTGTGAACTGAATGGTTTGCGACCTCTGCCAGGTCTTAACTCTCAACGATCCGTTTCTTCAAAACGACTAACCATTCGTCGCACAACACAAGGAGATAGTAGACCTCGTTGACATTCGTTCAGGCGAGGAAATTTGCCGAGTACCGTAACAATTGTTGAGGTAGGTAGTACAGCTTCACGAGCAAAACATGTTGGGGCAAGGTTAGTGCCATCACTGTAGACGGTATGAACAAGCAGAATAAAGATGAAAAACCCCCGCACCCATCTTTTTTAAACCCAACTGCCACCTGCCGAGTTGCGTGATATGCAAATTCCATGCATTAGACCAATTAATGAAAGCACTGAGAAAAACTGCAGATGTAACAAATACTAAACAAAATTCAGAACTCAGAGAAGACTGTAAAATAAGGCCAATAAAGGATCTGAACCACATCGGATAGCAAAGGAATAGAGAAGCAGAGGAGGACAGAAACGAATATGGCGAAAATAGCGGCGCTACAAACAACTAAGCCAATGAATATTAAATTGACTAAATAGCGAAAGAAATGATTCTTAGAAACTTCTTTCTATTACGTGCTAACAGTTATCAGTTTTTCTGTTTTCATTACAATAATTTTTCTCCATAATGTTTTAATTTGTTAGGACAGTAGAATCATCTTTGAGAGACGTTGAAATTCGTGTCTTTAATTATTATGTTAAAGGAGAGGAGAGGTAAGGAAACGAAGTACTTACAAGCATTTTTAAATTTTGGTTTGTTTTAATACTTTTTTAAAACTTTTTTTACATATTGTGAACAACAATAAAAAATGCAATACTCACATTTTGACGTTTTTTTTTCATGTTCGTCACTGAACAATATTTAGCAAAGTGGATGTTTTGTCATCAATGTAACAACTTCGAAAGCCCTGAGTGGGTGTGGGGGGGGACTCCGTTTTTAAATTTCTATATTTTGATGGAAGTTACGAAATCCTTGCTGACCAGCGTTATTTTCAATTTTCGTTTTATTTATGATGCGTTGCTGCATTTTCTTCTTTCATCCTTCTATCCTTTAAAATGTCTCAATATGCGTACACTCAATCATCGACTGAGTCTTAATAAAATATTGTAATTATCCCCCCCCTCCCCCAAGCCTAGTTTTGTTCGTCGATCTGTCTTATTTTCCTCAGGAATTGTTTTCGGTTTCTTTTCGTCTGCACACTCAATTGAGGCGGGCACTTTCGATAAAACCCGGCACATCATCATTAAAAATGTCGACTGACTTTAGATTTACTAGGAAATAAATTCAATAAGCGAATGAAGTTCAAAGAGTAAAAATTTCTTCTTTGCTGACGATAACTGTTCGCATGACCTCAGTCAGTTTTTTCCCGGTTGGTCTTACCGATAACTCAATACCGACGGGAAAGTCGAATTTGAAATTTAAAACGAACGAATGTCAAGTAAATGCAATTTAGTAAGAAGGTAGTATTGGATGGTGTACGTCGAATGGACAGCATTCAGAAATCCGTCGATTAATACAAGTGTGTGGGAATTTTGGTTGAGAGGAATAACGAATTAAAGTTCGGGAATGAGCTGTAAAACGCAACTAGTAAAACTCGGCAGATTGTTTCAATTAAAATAAACGTCGCTTGCAAAAGGAAAGAAACTGCGATATTTATGTTTTGAGCAGTAATGGACCTGAAAAATTACCCCTCCGAACTTATGCAGATTTTAGTGGATGAGTCGCGGTTATTCAGAAAACATTCATTAAGCACTCGGAAGAACTAAATCGTGAGAGGTATTATTAGTACTGGTTGTTCGTTGAAATTATTAACGCGAGATCAACAACGGAATATGAAAGGTACGAGTAGATGTAGGAATTTATTGCACTTTCGTAATCTTTAACTACAGAGTCAAAATAAAAAGACAGTGACCGAAGTCCATATTATTTCCTGTTATGGTCGAAAATATGGAATGGCTGGCCTTCAGTGACGAATTACAGACGCGGTGCATTTATGTAACTTGAGGAAAGAATTAGATATTGTTATGGCTGGAAGATCTTTAATTAAATATATGTTAGACACAAAAGGTTGCAAAGCCTATAACACATCAGTGCTGTATCAGCGCTGATGTGTTATAGGCTCTTTCTTGAAATCTTCGGAAGCTGTTCTAAGGAACATCTGTAAATGGAGGGAGGAAGAGAAACTGGATTGACAAGTTTGAAAATGGATATTAAATTGATGACGAACAGCTGCTCTTGCAATTTTTGAAGAAATTGGAGAGATGACGATAGCCAGCGCAGCAGAGCACTGTCCTTGGAAATAATTGCAGCAGAGACATAATGCGGAAACAGAACGTCCACGAGAGAAGCGATTGTAATGAATCCGTGAGAAAAAGATCATCAGTTAATTGGATTACTCTGATGTGGACTGCGCCAATTATATTCTTAGGAAGCTTTTAGGTGCGCCACCAGATGTGTGAGCAAAGGTTGAGTTTGGTTCATGCAGTTGAATTTTTGGAGGCTGAAGAAGCTATGACTGAGATCTGCTTTATGACAAGAGAGGCTAGAAGTAAATCAGCTCAAGATGAGAAATTCGATCCTGTTTTGGAATCTGGGTATTATCAAGATAAACGAAAGGTGAAGATGATGCGAGATCGTTCTTGCGATAGATAACAGTTAAGATCATGATTGGTAGCCACTGATTATAGAAGATTTTTTGAAGCCTTCGAACGATTCTGGATAAGCTTCCAGGGATAAGTTAAATATTTATGCATACTTATTGCCTCATTAACACCGTTGAACATATCAGGGGTGGCATGTATTTACATACAAATATGATTATAAAATAAAATATGGAAATGAATAGAATAGAAAAGCGGGTGAAGCATATACAGTAACTCCATAGTACAGTTTTGTATATGGCTCACCTCCTGTTCGTTTTTTTTTTTTTTTTTAGTCAGTCTGATGCTGTACGTGAGGTCCGGGCTCGGTTTTATTTTCACAAAATAACTAACGCGGAACACAAGGATAGTACTAATGTGAAAGACGATGGTGACAGTATCTTACCTTTAATCGTTTTTATATGTAATTTTCCGATATCTCAAGTATACTTATCGAAGTCCGAAACCAGATACACAAAGAAGAAGAATACATAAAGGGAATATGTGCATCAAAAAGGGGAAACGACTCAAAACACAACATCTTGGATTCGTAACTTACAAACTGGTTGCAAAATTCGTTAATTAAGAAATATGCAAGTCTGTGAACTGAATTTATATTCTACTGGATTTTTGAATTAAGAAAATGATCAATTCTAAACATATGGAGCACAACGCGTTGCTGAATCATATTATAATATGATTCAGCATGTTGTAATTCTCTCCTACGAGAAGGGAAAAAAAAGTAATTAGTTCGATCCATATTCTATTCAAATATATGGGATATAAAAGGTTAAACTGATTTGCGTGGTGTCTATTACAGACAGTACAGTATGCATCCACATTCAGCCTTCTCTAAGGCAAGAAATGCATAAAAATTAACACCAAAATTAACGCGGAACTATAAAATAATTCCTTAATATTTTTACAATTTGCCTGTCAATCAGGGGCTAACAAAGTTTTCTTCGTAATTCTTAATACCTTATTTGTTGCTGATCTCGTGACAAAATTTGTTTCTCAACCCCTCCTCTTCCCAATGTCGATTAGAGGCAGCAAAGCAAAACTGTCCAAATTCATAGAGATCACATCCGAATGCTTTTCTCGAGGCGTCGTGCATTTTAATGTTCAATGCGTACAGTTAATGTTGCTGCAAATATAGCCGTACCGATTAAATGGGAGACACTCGGTATCTTATGGGATGTGTAGTTGGAAGAAGAGCACGGAGGATGCTTATTGATCCCAACACATGAGCGATTAGGATGAGATGAATAGATAATACAATTAAGGTTTGAAATCTTTCCTTTTAGATTGATTTCCCTTAGATTGATTAGTTTTTATTAAGTTGTGTGTAATGACTGGACAAAATCTAGTTAATAATGTGAAAAAGGGCCAACCTTGTGAAACCCATTTGGCTAATGCAAGTTGGTGATGAAACGGTGGTCTTACAAGGGAACTAATTTTTTCCCCTTCGGAAGAAGTGTGTTCCGCGCGTTCATTTCTCATACGCTGACTCACCCTTTTCTCTGGCGGAGATGTTGTTATACCTCACCGTTTTCTACTGGGTGTTTTATCATCGAAGCCAAATTCATTTGCCTTTAGTACGGAGATTCTCCGAGAGATGAAAACTTCGCACGCGGCAGTTATTGAGAGCCGACAGAGTAGCGTAGTTTAGTAGGTGGTGGGAGTCCATTTTTCTTCTCCACGTCTCCGTCATATATCATTCTGTGTCACCAAGATTTCTCAAATATAATTTACACTTCCTAACTCGAAACATTCGCATATTGCTTTGTAGGTTACTCGAAGCTAAAAGAAACAAAAAAACGAAGGGAAATATTCTGAGCAATCCAGATCATTTACAGTAAAGTGTCACTCGCTGCTGATGATAGCACTTTAGCTTCGGTGACGCAGTTCAATTTTTTTAAAGCACGGATGGGCATGGAAGAAAAGTAAAATATGATGAAGACAGGTAAAAACATGTTTTTATCTCGCATTTCTGATGATGTTTTAAATGCAAAAATATGAGGACAAAAGTCGGTATACATGAAGAAACAAGGTTACGTGGCATAATGATATGAATCATTACTCGGAATCCAAGGATGGCCAGGGATATACATCAGAATCGATAAAATTTAAGTGAACGATGAGGAATTCGTTATAAACAGTTTACTCGGATTTAAATTTGTTCCCTGATATCCAAAGTTTCATCAAACAATACTGATAAAAGATCGACATTCAGGAAGGGAATACCCAGTGATGATGTGCACTTTTTATTTATATTTTTGAAGACAAGACAAAAATAATAATCTTAATATCACCTTCGAAAATAAAGAAATGTAACTCCGACTTATCAATTTTGAATTTCATCCGCACCTTTAGACAACGACTGCTTCTACAGGGATGATTTTAAAATCAGTTCAAATATTGGATTTTTTTATTTCACATATCATTATGGATCTGGAAAATATTTATTTGGAAACCGATCGCACGTTGATTTTCATTCATTTCAATTTTTTTCAAGCCATTTTTCCATATTTTTTTTTTAAAATCGCAGTTGACTAGTGTTCGTTTTCTTTTCGGAAATCCTATATGTTAGGAGATTTATTTACCAGTGAATAGAGTAGTTATTCTTCTTTTTTACTATTCTTTTAATACGTGTTTGTCAATATTGGTTTGTCACTATGCCTTCAATCTACTTACTACATATGGGTCAGCAATCTCAAATTCATTGCGTGCGAACCATCATCACTGGGGAATTGTGTAGAATGCCATTCTACTTATTTAATTTATAAGTTACGAAATTCGTCCGTAAGCCATTTATATCTGGAAAAATGTACGCAGAAAACGTGCACCACAAAGGTGTATTCACTGCGTACAACGCATCTTAGTTTCTTAAGGAAACTCTAAATGGCCTCAGCTCTATGTCTTTAAGCATCTAACATCATGGAGCTATTGTATTATGTATGCAAATTAAGTGTGTTCTCTGGCTGGTTGGTATTTTTTTACAGAAGTATAAACGCGCAGTTTCGGTAGGAAAACAGTGCCATTTTCGTAAGAGAGCGACTGACTCGCTTTTAGCTGAAAAAAAAAATCCTTATAAACTTTCCTACTTGAACAGAATAACGTAGGTTTTCCAACCATAGGGGTCGTTGCCACTAACTGCGCTATAATGACACCTTAATTACTGATAAACGAAATATTAAGTTCAGTACAGTGATTTCAAGAGGGTAATTCATCACGGAGCTTAGCAGATTCGAAATGGCTTGTTAATTTATCCATGTTTGGTAAAATGTTGAAAGTTAATTAAGCATTTAAAAACCTGCGCTGCACTCCGCTTTCAAATAAACCGATTCAGAGCGGTGTTAGAACAGTCTGCTTTAGGGAATTGATTCTTTCGAAGTGTACCGCGACGGACTATATTGCAAATAACAGGATGTTTTGCTGCTTATGAATTAAACAGCAAAACATTCACGAGCCATAGATTTGTCAAATCTGTCATCTCCAGCTTGTCTTCTAATATATTTTCACTGTTGTTCAAGTCTGTGCATGCTATTTGAGTTGCTACGAATTAATTGAAAAGAATTTCACCTCAACGATTCAAATACTGTATTGCACGTCCATCTGCTCGGATGTAATGATGTCTTCATAACACTGCAGTTGAGCCCATAAAACAAGTAAAAGATATCTCATTTGGAGATACAGCCTCGACTGAGGGCCGGGCGGGCGGATGCCGATATTTTTTTGTTTTGATTTGTTTTGTCCTCGGTAACGGTTTGTTCCATGTGAATACCAAATGGCAACTCGGAAGAGGATATTTAACATCTCGTGTCTGTCGCCTTTAGAACCCCACCGCTTAATGGCACGCTTTTAAAACCTTGTCACCGCGTTCCATTTGCCGTCGTCTTCTCGCTTGTGAGCTAGCCGAACAGAAAAATGCAAAGAAGCCTACCAGACAACAGATGGCGTCGGGCGATAAATGACATTCTTCCCTTCTTCCGAAAATTTGCTGGTTCGGAGAATGCTCTTAGTATGTGTAGCGGAAAAACTGAAAGGATTTCGGTACGGAAATCAAAGCGGTTCCCAAAGATTTGTTCTATAATAATGCTGATTTAAACAAATGTCACGATATAATTGAATTTATTTAAATTGGGGTTTTAGTTTTACCGTTCGCGGAAATTCTACGTGGGGAAACATTAATTTCGATGTCCGCCACCAATCAATGGAAGTGGCGACATGCAGTTAAATATATGTAAACAAAAGATGTCTCCTTGATCATTTATACTGCTCTTGGTCTTTGTTTAGTTAAATCTGTTCAGTTAAAGGGTGCATTACTCCTCAGCAATTATATTTCTTCTCCCATCAAAGACACTATTTCTTTAAACATATTTGCAGAAATGGCTGAAGACGTCACTCCTCCCTCTTTCTCGGTGTGTTAGTTCGGATGAATTCCTACCATAAATAAATTAAGCAGTGAAAATAAAACAATTTTCGTTGTGGTTCGAGGATGTGCACATTCCATTCCCCCCACCTCCCCTTTTTAAAATACAATTGCAGTATAAAATGATAAGCAAGCTTTTGTTTACAGTCTTGTTAATAACAATTTTGGGAGGATTTTCTGCGTTTTTGAAGTTGTTCACTTACGTAGAGGCAGCCAAGGAGCCACGTATATTACGGCAATTAATTGCAATGGCTTATTTGATAACTTCTGTTATGAGACGTACAGCGGCTTTTCCAGCTGAAAACACATTATAAAGGTTCATCATGATTGAGGTGTGGTTCCAACCAAAGCACTGCATTTACCAAATAATGTACCGATGTTTTGACTGTTTTTATGTATATCAAACTTACGAGATCACTAACAGGTTGGACAGTGCAGTATCTGAGCAAGTGGTTAAAGATAAATAATCTGCTAATGTGTTTCTTAGGGGGGGGGGGGTATTCATTGCAGAAAACGGTATGGAGAAGACTACTTTAAAGAACAAATGATCATGGAACGAAGAAAGAAAATGAAAAGTCGGTTCGATAAGTTCAGAGTTGCAATGTGTACGGTAGTGAATCAGCAGATACCCGTGATCGTAGATGATTACAGAAAGAGGAGAATTGATGGTGGCTACTTCATGGAAGCGGTGCCTATGCAAATACAGAAAAAGATAATGGAGAAAGACGGCGTCAACAGAAAAAGGATATCAGTGGCAGAGGATTCATGTATTAAGTGAATATAGATCTCTTCTAGATATAATCGACATTCTGGGAAGATTTTGATGATACGGTACTGAAAATGTGATATTCTAAATGAGGAGCATTTCTGATTTATAAATGACGAAGAGTTGAGCAGAAGAGAAGTAATGTTTAGAAGGAAAAAGAATACCAAGCATTTGGAGGCAGAAAAGGCTACAGACATGATGTGTCAGGGTAGGCTACACGTGTCGGAAATGACTGAGAGTGAAGCATATCTTTTCTACCTGGAAATAAGACAGGATTAGGTTTTGGTACCCTTAAAATCCATTAAATTGCCTTTCACTCCAGTTAAGAATTCCAATGAGACCGGTATTTAAGGTATTAGCCACAGAAGCTTGAATCATCTAGTAAATGTGGAAGAGAAACGGAGTTTATGTACTGTCAGACAAACTATAAACAGAACTGGATATTAGTGACAGAAAATTATTGATATATAGGAGAAAGAAAGAAAGTGATAGCACAATGCCATGGGATGCTCCAACCATGATGGTAAATTCAGATGAAAGAGAACCATCCACCATGACACACAGAGCACGACCAGAATGGAAACTTGCAATTCACTTTTATTTATTCGTATGGAGTTTCCTCCCTTTTATCCCCCGTCCCTATTGGGGCGAGTTGAACCCCCTCATGGGCCGTTAAGTATTAATGGCTGTAGATCCGTGTGTGTTCAAGGGCCGGTTTGCCTGCTTGCGGAAAAAACCCTACTGCCCGCGCCCAAACCGGCTAACTTGGCTATGGCTGAGGAAGATCCTCAAATTCCTCAAGTCTTCGACGGGAATCGAACCCAGGATTCCTTGGTTGTGAAGACCATAGTCAATGGGCTTTGCAACCATATGACTAGGGAAGGAGTCATATGGTTGCGAAGCCCACAGTCACTAGGCTAACCGCGCGGACTGCAATCCATTCAAAGGCTGCGATGGCAAATTCGATTGAGTGCCTTAGGAATACCGAGAGAGAGAGAGAGAGAGACGTAACGAATTGCTTCAAACGTTTCCGTGTCTTATGAAAAAGGTGGGTAAGGTTAGCTGGAAATATGCTGTGGACGGAGAGTGGTGAATCCATACGGATCACTAATTGGTGCGCCTCCGAGTGGTGAAGCAGTTGTTCGTTAATGAGCTTTCTCCATTATATTTGAGCGCACTGAGAGAATTGGAAGCAATAGAACGATAGTCTGATTCTTAATATTAATCTCTTTCTTCTAGAGAAACACGGGCTGGATAAAAAAAACTGAACTTCCATACTGTCGGAAAGATACCAAATGAGTGTGGTAGCTCGAAAAGGCAATGCGGGTTAATTATGAAGCATCAGCACTTAGTACAACTGCCAAGAAAGGATGATCTCAGGGGCTCACATTGATGAGTACAGGCATGGCAAACCCGAGATCCCGATCTGACTTCCAACAATATACACTTGATATATTATATCTGTAGACTGGTCTTCTACTCTTCTTTCCTCTACTTTCTCTTATTTCTTATTCCCCCCCCCTAGTGTTATTAGAGAAATTTAAGGGTGAGGGGTGACTCTTTCCTCTCAAACTGTAGAGTTTCCACTATCTACTAAAAAAAAGGCAAGCCTAGTTGTTCTAAAGGTGGCAACCCCACCACTAGGATACTTATTCTCATGCCAGTAACACTTAACATAGGGAAAACTCATGTTACTTTCAAGTCTCAACGAAATATAAACCGGAAGAAAAACATAGGAAAAGACCGCAAATTGAAAAACGTTAACTAACTTTGGAAAAAAGAGAGTGTCAAGTGGTGAAATATGCTACATAGAACATTAAAAGCATAGCACATAAAGAAGAATTAGATAACATTTTAAACGAAGCAAATATAGAAATTGTAGTTCTTGCAGAAACAAAACAGAAACTTAAAGGAACAAAAGCAACAACTAATTATCATATCATATATTATTATTATAAAAACCTCCATGGAGTCAAAGACTCATCGTGGGAGCTCCACTGTTATACACACAGTTCATCATACCGCGCCTTAAATATATTCACTGTCTTCGCGCTCACGACACTCTCGGGCATATAGTGGAGTGGACAAACAAATACGTGCAAAAATTTGAATCCATAAATCATTTAAAGCAAAAATAACTCATCATTCATACATACTGTAATGAAAGAATATTAGAAGTGCGTTTAAAATTAAATAAAGCAAATTTAACAATTGTTGGAGTGTATGCCCCTGAAGAAGGGAAAAAATGATTAATTTTACAAGCAATTTACAAGGAATATATGAAAAAGGAAACAAAGACACAATATATAATGATAACTGGAGATTTTAATGCCGATATAAAAAACAATTAATTAATTAAAAAAAATTAATGCACACCGTATATATATATATATATATATATATATATATATATATATATATATATATATATATATATATATATATATATATATATGTGTGTGTGTGTGTGTGTGTGTGTGATGTGCAAGAGGACAAAAATCAATAACTACTTTTTAGCAAATGAAAAAGCAGCACACCACTTCCTCGATGTTAAAGTCAGGCGAACACTAGAAAATAGATACAGATCATTATTTAGTGCAGGCAAAATTAAGGTTTCAAAACTGGTTGCAAAAAAAAATAAAAATAACTAAAGAAACAAATTAGAATTACAAAGTAAGCCTAGTGAATTATTTAAATAAGACCAACAGATGATTGGTAACTATTTAAAGAAAAAAAATACAAGCAAAGAAGCCGTCGAGAATGATTGGAATAACATGAAAAATTATTACATAGGCGTATAATAGAAATAATAGGGATACCAAAAATACCATAAAAATAAAAATAAATTACATATATGAGGGCAGCAGTGGCGGCTCGTGGCTTGAAATTGTGCGGATGCTGCAACTTTTGAAATATATATACACACACTGTAAGTACAGTGTATACGTGTTTGGATAAAATATCAAAATTATGATAAAAATTTAAAAAAAGGAAACATGAAAAAATATTGTTTATTATCGATAAAATTATATAGTTTAGTATAACTCAAAATAACTTAAAAATAAAATCCGTTATCATAACCCCAATAATGTTCTAAAATAAAAACTATAACAAATGTTATGTCTTTAATTGTAATGTCCAAATATTTTAAGGGACGAAGTAAACACGATAAGCACTACGAACACTCTACTACTGGCGCAAACTGCATATAAACAACAGTGGAACTGCGCGACGGACAGTGCCGCATTAATTTGGGATATAAATAGCTCCCATCTCACTGTGACGTGCATATGCTTGCGCGCGTAGCAATATGACACTGTGGGTAAACACAGCGCTGCTAGCGTCCTTCGCCCTCCTAAGTGCTACAAGATGGATTTTTATTATTTTTTATACAAAATAAGAGAATTGTATAGGATTGTTGATGATAAAATTAAATATTACAAACAAATATTAATAAATATATTTATATATCGAGAAAAATTGGGGGTGCTGCAGTTCCGCAGTGCCTATGCACGAGCCACCCCTGGAGGGCAGTGAAATAAAAACAATAATCGGAAATAAAAACGCTAGCCGGTTAAAAACCAATTAGACAAAACTAAATTAAAAAAAAAGAGAAACAACCAGAAAGAGAGAGAGAGAGAGAGAGAGAGAGAGAGAGAGAGAGAGAGAGACAAAGCTGAGAAAAATTTGTATCTTTACCTATAAAACGATATATACGAAATAAGACCAATGCTTATAAAGTACTAGAAACTATAAATATAAACTGTGAAATATATTTAAAGGAATTCTTAGATCACTTTACAGATCTTTGACAGATAATACATAAAAACATTACACCAAAAACTTACAAAAATGCTTTAAATAATAATGCCAGAATTAAAGGACAACCTAAGTAAAATAAAAAGAAAGGCAAATCACAGCAAGAAAAGATGAGATAAACTCCGAACTGCGTAAATATGCTGGAAAAAATTTCATAAGAGATTATTAAAATTATTAAATAAAAGATATACAAGTGAACGAATACCCACAGAATGCAATACAATATAGCAATACCTATTTTTAAGAAAGGGAATAAAAGAAAACCTGCAAATGTTTATTGAATACATGCTAAAAAAATATACAGTAAAATAATTAATAATTAACAGTGAAAAATATTATTAGAATGTCAAATTATTTAGAAAATGACTCTCTGCAATGGACGCAGCTTTTTGTTTAAAACTTTTCTTTAAAAGTTTTAAACAAAACTTTTAAAGAAAAGTTTTTTAAATAAAAGTTTTCTTCTTTAAAACCTCGCATTTTCTTTATAGATTATGAAAAAGCATTTGACAAAGTAAAAAGATATGTATACCGTTTGATATATTACGAAGAATAAATATACCTAATAATATTTTGCTACATGCAATATTAAATATATAGAGAGATAATGAAATAGAAAATGTCTGAAAAACAATATGAACCAAGGAGTAAGACAGAGTGCTGCCCTCTAATACTTTTTTAATATTAATGACAATGAAATGCTAATACAGTGGAACACTTTAAATAACCTACGTTATTTAAAGGGTTACTAATTAGTATTATTCCGTGATACTAATATCACGGAATAATAATAAAATAAATACACCAATATTTTCAGACGATCAGGTAACGGTATCAGATAAGGAAGCCAAGAGAAGTATATAATTTAAATATTACAGTAGAAAAGTTTGGAATGAAAATTTCCATATATAAAACTAAAAACAATGGTATTCGACGGACAAACCCCAGTTAGAAGTAACAGTTATTAATAATAAAATAATAAAACCGATAAAGACTTAATTATCTTGGATGTGGACTACCATATGAAGGAACGGGCAGGGAGGAAGACATGACACAAACATTTTTACAGGTAAAAGGACTGATAAAAAAAACACTTAATCCTAATCCAACACGCTTAAAAATATACAATACTTTTGAAGGACGCACATTATTATATGACAGTGAAATTTGGGCAAGAAGATAAAACAAACAACAAAAATAAGTGAAATAAAATTCATGAGAAGAACCGCAAGAAAAAGAACTAAAAATAAAACCAACAGAATAAAAACTAAACACATTTCCATAGAACGTGTAAAGCGAATAAAAAAAACGCCAGATATTCTAAACAATTATTAAAATATAAACCAAAAGGGAAGCGAAGGCAGGATGAATGTCAAAAGAAGCTACATTGAAAAAGGAACAAATCACAATGTCCTTATCGGTATTTATGACGAGGAAGGTAATGGGGTTGTATTCAGAGAGCATAAATGGAGTAGATAAATACTCCTGAGATAGCTGAAATATAAACGCATCATTTGTGACGCCACCCACGTTAAATTTCGTGTGTGTGTGTGTGTGTTAGTACACTGTTTGGTAAAGAAGTCAACGATCACTATAGCGTGAGGAACAAACTGACACCTTAATAATTCAGGATCTCCTTTCGCTGCGATGACTTCCACAATCCTACAAGGCATATTTTCCACAAGCGTACGATAGGATCGGTGGGAATTTTGGACCATTCTTCCTGTAGGCATCTAATGAGGTCCTGGACTGTTGTGGAGTGCAAATCCCTTGACCTTACCAGACGCTCCAGTTCATCCCACAATGTTCAGTAGGGTGGAGATCTGGGCTTTGCGGAAGCCAGCAAGTGTGGTGGTTTGCATGTCCACAAACCACGCAGTTAACAGCACCAGTCTTATGACACGGTGCATTTGTCTTGTTGAGACAATGGTCATTCCGTAGAAATACCACAAAAGTAGGAAGCTTGCATTGTCCAGAATATTTCGATACAGCTCGGAGTTCAATGTTCGTGGCAACTCGAAAAGACGTCCGAAGCAAAACCAGAGAAAACAAGACCCTACCATCGCATTGCCATCTCCGAATTTCATAGTTGGGGTTACGCACTCTGATAAGAGACGTTCACCGAGCGCCTGCCACAGCTATCTATCAGGTGGAGGGTGTGGCGTGATTTGTCGCTCCATAACACAGCTTCCACGTCCCGCAGTACACGCTCTTTGCACCATTGAAGACTACGCTGCACGTTGGTTCGGATAATGTGGGCTTGCATATTGTGGTCCTACCATGGAAACTCATGTTGTGAGATTCGGTTCTGAATGTTTTTATGCAGATTCGTGTTCCAGTCGATGCCCAGAACTTCGCATTCAGTCGGCATTCGAATGGTGGTTTTACATATTATAAATATGGAAATTGGTCATGGTGGGCGAGTCATCCACTTGCAGTTCAACTCCTTGCTATTCCATTTCAATATGGTATCACTGGTTGTTGGCCTCTGGGATTGCCCAATCTATCAAGAATTATGGATAGGCATGCAACATGGCACGTAATCTCCGTTAGCTCCCTTCTCATGGGCATTTCACCAGAACACAGTTGCACTGACTTGGGAGCATCATATTTCTCCAATTTATTCCGGCTAGAAACACGTGACTCATTACATGGCACGATGGACCTTGTCAACGGAGTATACGTTAATTTTTTTCTAAGCACACACACATACTGGCCACTGAATTAGAAACTTTTATGAAGATATACGTATATGTCGCTAACGCAGTTTATATGCAAAATACTTCGTCACGTGTTCTAGGCAACTATTTAATAATGCTGCTGTAAGTAACTGTCAGTAGTGTTGAACACAATGGGAAAAATAAAGGATCTTTTGGAGTTGGATAAAAGGCTTATTGTGGGTGCCCGCCTGACTGAGCCGCGATTTTGGAAACGCAAAGCTAACTGGTTTCTCAAACTGTGAGATCTCCTAGATGGAGAAATAACTCGTAATACTGGTCTAACTGTGGTCCTAAGATAGTCTGTCAGAAATGAGGTCGTCGTCGTCTGAGAAAGCTTGTACACACAAACAGAACTTCCTGTGTGCAGTAGTTGAAAGAAGCATTTAGTGAAGGCTGTTCCCGATCCATACTTACCTAACTATGCGCAGGGAATTGAAGAGGATCAGTATTGCCAAAAGTATATCTATCGAAACCACTGATTTCTGCAAAGAACTGGAAAGTTCATCTAAAGTGGTCTGAAGAGTAACGGTAAACTTTGTTCTGTACCGTCTGTAGGCAGAGTTTGTCGGAAGTCTCATGAAGCAACGAACACAGCTTGTCTAATAAACGCAACTTAATGTTCTGCAGGTGGTCTCATGATGTGGGGAATATTCTGTTGGTACGGGACGGGTCCCCTGATATTGCTGAAAGATCGAATGTCCTCCAAGGAATATATGAACACTGTTACCGATCAAGTCCATTCTTCAATGTTAGCTTTTCATCCAGCATGTGACGGTTGTTTTATGGACAACGTAACTGTCCGTCGCGCCAGAATTGTTCCGCAGTGGTTCAGCGAGGATGACAGCGATTTCCACCATATTCGGTGGTCACCACTATGCCTGGATCTGAATCCCACTGAAAATGTATGAGGCAACTTAGACAAAGAGGTCCGGGAGAAAATCCTGATCAGTCAAATCCAAGCCAGTTAAAGGACTTTGGTGAACGCCTAGTATGTTGTAGAGAGTGTGGTGGGTGTGATCAGGGAGAAGAAAGCAATCTTTTAATCTATTTCTTGAAGAAGAACTGGAAGTTGTATTTTTTGGGGGAAATGGTATGGGGAAGACCGTTCCAAAAGATAGATGGAATTAAAGAAGGGAATGAGAAGTTGGTGCTGCGAATCTGTAGTTAGACGGTAACCTGGTGAAGAGAGGAGCAGTGGCGGGAAGTTCACTGCGTCAGTGGAAATACCTATAGAAAGCGACTGGAAAGAAATACCCCTCCTTCCCCGAAGTGATCATTATTCTAAGAGTGGTCAGATTTGGAGTTTATAAAGTGTTTAGGATGTTGAACAGAAGAAAAACCGCTTGGAACGAATGAGCATTTTTAGATGGTGAAGGGGAAACGAAGAGAGGGACTTTATTCCACGCTAGGTTAGATGTGAATATCAGGCCAACAAGAGAAATCTGATCTACGATGGTGAGAGGAGTGTTATCAAACGTGATAAATGATTCCTCTTCAGGAAATGAGGGAGGGTTGTGTTTTGGTAGCATTAAAATTTACTATATTATCCTTTTCCCCCACTTGAGAATGGTCGGTGTTTAAAGCATTCGCCACAGAAAATCGTCATCTGAGCAACAAGATTTTGCGTCAGAGCACCGAGTGCGAGACTGGTGTTCTCACTTAGTTTACGCTCATTTTTATCTCGAGCGACTGAGTATGTGCTGCATTTTTAGCTTGGACTGCTTTCCACATTTGGTTGGAAAACCAAGACTTGATAAGGATCGAGGATTTTGAGTGGAATGGTGAATAAAGAAGGAAGGGGGGGGTGAAAAGAAACTGATCAGGGTAGGGATCTTGTAGTTTTAGTAGCGAAGTTAAAGTTCAAGAGCCATATGGCGAAGATTACAAACGCATTTCAGAGGATAATTTCAATACCCAAAAGAACTCTCACTTATAAGAATAAGAAAAATCATTTTGCCTCTTTAGTCCAAGTGAGGTCTTGATAAGACCTCACTTAGACTATTGTGGCAAGTCTGGTCTCCGTTGCGATTCTGAATATTGGAGAGAGTGCAAAGGAGAGTGTCAAAAATGATATCAGGATTGCGGAATACTGATTATGAAAACAGATTGAGAATTTGTAGACTGCAAATAAGAGAAAAGACGGACGATATGATTGAGAATTATAAACTTCTGAAAGGGTCATACAGGATTTCATTTGATGGAATTTTTCATTTTATGAAGGGTGGAGGAAGGACAAGAGGGCATCATTGGAAGCTGAGAATGAATGGTACTAAGAAAGGGTGATGGCTAGAATTTTCTCTAATACAAGTAATGAGAACGAATTGCCATTGGATGTGTGCGCAAGTAGCGTGAATGAATTCAAGAACAGGTATGACGCAGCTGGTGCGTATTGTATGAGAGTGTTCTGAAAAGTTATCGACCATAGATGGCAACACTATCAGCAAGATTTTTTTTTCTAAGTTGATACATCTGTCATAAGCATCCATGTGAAATTGCAAGTCATTCTATCAAGTAGTTTGTTTTATACAGCTGTCTGAAGCAAAAGTGTTGTCTATATCTCTTGAAATGGATAAAATTGAGTATCTTGTGGTTATAAAATTCTCTGTAAAAGAAGGTTTAACGGCAAATGAAATTCATTCGAAGTTCATAAACGTTTATGGGAACTCTTCTCCTTCATTTTTGACAAATAAGAAATGGGTTGCCGAGTTTAAACATGGCTGTACCGGCCTTGAAGATGATCCACGTGAAGGACGTCCAAAAAGTGTAACACCACCAGAAATCATTGATCAGTGCACGATATGGTATTGGATGACCGGCAAGTTAAAGTGCACGAAATTGCTGAGCCTATAGGCATTTCAAGAGAACATGAAGGATATATATTTTGCATGAAGAATTGCAAATGAAAAAAGGCTTTGCGCAAAATGGATGCCGCGCTTGCTCACAGCAGCTCAACAACGCACTCATATGAAAATCTCTGGACAGTGCTTGGATCGTTTTAACAAGGATAAAACTGATTTTATGCATCGATTTATTACTATGGATGAGACTTGGATTCAACATTATACACCAGAATCCAAACAGCAGTCAAAACAGTGGACAGAAGCCGGTTGTTCAGCTCCAAAGAAAAAGTCGGTTCCATCAGCAGATATATCAACTAAGGAGAAAAGTAGATTTGAACACCTGGTATTGGTTAGATGAGAGGGACACTGACGTTGCATGTGAGGTATTAAAAATACATCAAAAATTCAATATCGAAACTGTACCCATAGAATTCGAAGAATAAGTAGAGTAGGAGTGAAATGGGTGTGTAATCATATTCAGCCACACATTCTTTAAAAATAATGAATTGAAAGAAATACCAGTTAAAGAGAGATCAGTTATGAAAATTATGATGCGCAGACCAGAACAGTTAGTATTATACGGAGAGCTAATTCTCAGTATAAAAAAGAAATTGGCTCTGCAAGCTAAAGACACTCAGATAAGTCCGATCGTTACATTAAAAATAAAAAGGTAGAATCAATGTTAAAGAACAACTCGCATGCGAGGGTGACAGATGCAGAAGAGACTGTTCAAATAATGAGTACCATTCGCTAAAAGCTTTCAACCTGGTGTACGAGGAGGAAGTATTAGAGCTGTTGCACGCAATGATTAAGAATTCAGTAAAATGGACTGAAAAGATATGAGCACGGCACGGAGGCTAAAAGAGTGTTTAGCCGAACTGGCTGTTCCTTTGACCAGGCTATACAATTGAGTCTCAGGAACAGGGATGATTCCGCAGGAGTGGAAAGAATGTATGGTAATCCCGTTGCACAAGGGTGATGCAAAGACCGATGTATCCAACTATCGATCAATTAGTATCTCTGGAGAGGGTAGTGAAGATTTTGTAAAAATTGCTAACAACTCCTATGCAGAAATGTGTTGACAGTGAATCTCTACTTTGCAAAGAACAGCATGAGTTTACTATTAAGGTAGAGTAATGTTTGAGAAATTTGCTCACAGTTTATAATCCATTACTGTTGAATTAGACAAGGGGAACTGACGCACCACGGTACTTACTCTTAGATTTTACTAAGGCTTTTGACGGGATACACCACGAACAGCCGTTGTGTAACTTGTAATATATGGGATCTGATTATAAGCTATTAGATTGTAAAAGACTATGGCTGACTCGCAAAATATCAAGTGGGGTTTTTTTTGGGGGGGGGGGGATGGGTATGCAAGATTTTAGGTGACTAGTTGTATACCTCAGAGATAAGTCCTTGGCCCACTATTATTCAGTCTTAACATTAATGATGACATTGGGATGGATTTGAAGGAACAATTTCTCTGAGACGGGATGTCAGTTCGGATGAATGCACCGCCTTTGCAGAGGAATGAACTGTGTAAGGTGTAGGTGGGGTAGCTGAGGCGGGCAATAGCTGGTTACTGGAGAAACCAGCTTGGGTTACATTAGGAATAATAGGTCTAAAAAATCTAATAACAAATCTAAAAAAGGCAATAAAAATCTAACCAAAAATAAAAAATCCACAAACATTAATTCCCCCGCCCATACACACAAAAATAAACTTTATATCCATTTTAAAAACATTTCCGGTCTTAACATAAATTATGCGAATTGCTACTTAGTCATCTATACTTTTTTTTTTTTGAAGGGGTGTGGTGGAAAATGAATGTTTTTGGATTTTTTTTACTTTTTATTAATTTTAATTTTCATTTTTATTAAAATTTGTTTCTTGTGGCAGATTTTTGTGACCGAAACTGCTGATGGACAGAGATAATTAACCGATGAGGAGGTCCTGCAATGGGAAGTGGAAGACGTCGCAAACACATAACCCACACAGACGAAACCTCGTCTTTTCCTGTCGATACGTGGCCTAGACAGGTCTCTCTGCATAACATCGTGCTCTTATAGAATAAGTAGCAGCAGGAGTTTTCGCTAGCTGGTAGGGAAGTCCCCTGATTCGCTACTATGTAGAAAATAAAAAAAAAAAAAAAAAACAAAATTGATATTGCAAAAATATGTAGCGGCTGGCTTCTTGAACCGTTTTATTGCTGCAAACTCCAAATGGATTTGGTGATTTGGACGGTCCCTGCAATGCATTTGGCATGTTTTGGATGGGCTGTAAATGAGAAGAGGGATGAAGCAAACTGGACCTCTTGCTCTTAAGATCAAACAACCAACATTAAAGGAGTCCAACAAGCTAGTTAGTAGTAGTAGTGGTGGTGTTTCACCAGGGGATGAAAGACATTCACCAACTAGAGGCCTAGTTGGCATTTCCCCCAACTATAGAAAATATGCCTTTGCGGCCGAAATACTCACCTGATAAACCAGAGCTCTATTGGTGAAAACAGGCTACACTGCGCTAAGGCGGAGAAAGGTTATACAGTACTGTATATATCGCATCTCCCAACCCCTAGTGGCCCAAATGCATGAAATTACGGCTTCGTGGATTTATTTTTTTAATGTAATTAATTTTTATTTCCCCATTTCTAATTCAGTTAAAATACGGCGTTGTCATGGAAATGAGCTACAAATACCAATCGCACAACAGCGAAGCCGGCGATCGCTAAATATATGCAATCATGTGACCATGGCGTTTTGAGAAACTACAACGGATCAAAACAGAACAAAATGGATAAGAATTGAATTTTATGATCTTGTGGTTGTTAATATTTGTAAGTTAGCATGCGATTTAAATGAGGTGACTTGCGAAAAAATATAGCCTAGTATAAGATTAAAAAAATCTCCATCCGATTAATTAAAAAATAAATTCATATTTTATTTAGTTTGTCGCTTATCAAAGGGGAAAAAACTCTTTCAAGGAAACGTAAATTATCGCTTTTGAAATTAAAAAGAAAAATGTTAATTACAAACATCTTATTTTCAAACTTTTAACCACTTCAAAATACAGTTATAATTGGTTCCACTGAAAGACAGGGATACTAATATATATACCATAAGACATATAAATAAAAATACGAGTTAATGTAGTTTTAGTATGATTTACTCTCATCATATTTGATATTTAAAAATCAACTGAAATTTCCATGAAAATTCGGTGGATTACGCGCAAAAAAGAATGGAGTTGAACCGAACAGGTGAATCCTTTCTATTCAATGATTTGGACAAAATCACACCGAGATTCGTCAAGTAGTTGTTCCCGCCTACGGCAGTATCACAAAGATGGTCACTGCATTGACTACACTCAATGAAATGTTCTTAAATAATCTTTGAATAAGTATATACGAGGCCCAGGGGGAGTTTAGTTATTTGGAATCACAGCAGACGCGATTGATGTTATATAAGGCCAGTATATTTAAAATGTCTGTTCTTTTGTACGGTGCGCGGATGATAAACCTTTCCACCACCGTATGAGACCGAATAACTCACTGAGGCAAGGAGGGAGAGACTTGACATTAAGATGCTTCTAATCCGCGCATTATCGGTACAGTACTGTTTAAATTTCATAATAGGAGTGCTGACATCACGCCTTCCCATTTCAGTTTAAAATAATACTCCATATTCGTCTCTCTCTCTCTCTGCAGCTAGTTTCCGCTTCACGAATTTAATTTTACGCGAAATCAGATTTAGGCAAACGTACATTCATTAGCTTACGCGTGTGCTCATGAGAGGGCGTTATATTTCTGAAGAAATATAATCTACTTTTCTCCCATCTACGAGAACACGAAAGTATGTAGAATTAGCAAAGTAATGTTAACTTTATGTCCGATTTCTACACTCTACAGCAGGGGTTCCCAACCTTTTTGTTTCCTAGAGCACATTCTAAAATACCGGTAGGGCGACGGGCACCATCTATTTTTTCAAGCAAATTTTTTGAATTCTTTTGTTAAATGAATACATACAGAGTTTACATTATAATCAAATGTTTTATTACTTAAAAGTTTACATCATATAAAAATTTAAATATATATATGTAAGTTAGTGTGATCTTTGGCATTGCATTTCATTGGCCAGTGCTTCATAATTAGGAGAATATGATGATATTCCAGTTCTTAAACTGGAATGAACAACTTTGAATGCGCGTCTACTTTACATTGTATGCGTTTAATACTCGTCATGTGTCATTAACGCATGCGTCATATAGCATGCCATGAATTGTTGCGTGATTATTTCAAACTATACGGCACACAGTTGAACAGCGGCGGGCACACACAAATTGGTTGACGAGCGCCATGGTGCCCGCGGGTATAAGGTTGGGAAACCCTGCTCTACAGGGTGCTACAGAAGAAATCTTACAAACTTTCCGGTTTGATTCCTTGAGGTGATTTTAAATAACACTAAAAAAGCTTATATCAGCGTGGATCCGATTGTTAACCAGCATGAAGATATCACAACTTGTGTATTGTGTTTTGACGTTTACTTAGAAGTTACGGTGGCTATTAAGTGTAGTTTCGTCAAAGCACCGTCGGAAATATTTAAAAATGCTAATCAAAGAACCCAGAACCAAGGCATAATCTTACACCAAGTTCCGTCGTCTTTCAACTAAGACGTAGGGCATGCAGATCTCAGACTAAGTGCATCACATCGCTATTCAGAACGTGAATCGAGGTCATGCAGCAAGGTATTTCAAATATTCTGTACTAACTGAGGCTGTCAGCTTGCTTGTTACAAAATCCAATCAATGTAATATCATTTTAGTTATTATTTCACCCTCTGGAATAAATGTACTATTCATGCACACGAAACTAATAGGGATTATCTTGTTCAACCTCCCCCATGTGGCACATATCATACCGGTCATAAACATTTAACGTTTCCCATTCACAAAACTCTCCGAAGCAGGATTGATTATCTTTGTTGAACTTCTTCTTTAATTATCTTTATTTAACTTTCTTTACTTTAATTATCTTTGTTTAATCTCTCTTAAGATATCTAAGTTTTCTTAATTACTAAGTTAAACGAAAAATAATAAATCGAAAATCAAATTAATATTAATAATGAAAAAAATCCACTGATTGTTGAGAATTAAAAAAATGCAGCACTTCGTGGTTGATTTTATAAAAAATGTCAGAATATTATTCAAGATGTTTATTGTACTGTGGATAAAAAATAACTGCGCAATAAATACTGCTAGTGACTTAATAACAAATCCCCATTCATTCTTTCTATAGTACAGACATTACCTTTCTTATTTGCAAGCATAACATCGGAAGAGTGTCGTCTTAGACACACACACACACACATACACACGGTTACTACCCTCAAGAATACCAATGCCGATCTCAGAGGTCTTCATACACAGAAAGAAAGAGACTAGCTGTCCAAATCCGGACTTTGGATCATGTATACTTAAATACAGTCATCCCTCGACTTACGTCGGGGGGAACTGTAGGCGCCAGGGGGGCGGAAACCCCTTTCGAGTCTTCGAAATTCGAGTCATCAGAATTCAAGGAGAACCGGCCTACCAGTCCGGAACTTGGGTGGGAGGGGGGGAACGGAGGCCCCCTTTGAAGACTCGACACTCAGGGGCTACTCTGAGTGTCGAGTCTTCGAAATTCGAGTCATCAGAATTCAAGGCGAACTGGTCTACCAGTCCGGAACAGGGGGCTGAACCCCCTAGTAAAGCAAATAAAAAGCAGTTATAATAAGGCACTCATTCACACTTCAAGTTCAGTGCGCGGATGAATGAGAACTGGAATGGCAGGTGCACTGAATTTCACGTGGCAACAGACTGAGCCAATAAGAGAAAACAAAATTCATTAAATGAATTTTGTCTGCTGTTTTCTCTTAGTTTTCCATTCGATTTTTATTTTTCCCAATTAAAAAAAATCCCTTTTTTAAAGTTAATTGCTTTTTATTTTTTTTTCGTTTACAAACCGAGCAGGTGTTAGTCTGAAGTGATGTAAACATAAGCATCGTAATCCAAGATTCGCCCACCCACACCGTATAATATTTAGTTACCATGATATCGAGATAATCCTTCGTATGGGAATGAAACAAGACGAGTGTGCTGCAGAGAAGTACTGATATGTCTAAGAAAATGAGTACTTCTCTGCAGCACACACGTCACACAAATCAACCTCTCATAAAATAAGTTCATTAATTTAAAGAAATTAGCGTTTTCTGTGTAAGAAATAAACTACAATGCGCCTTACTTGATACTGATTTCAAAATAATCAATAAAATAACCAGAAGAAATTAACGACACGTCCAACAAAAAATAATCGCATTCGGAGTTCTCTTCTCGGAGCTTGGATAATCCGTCGTTTGATGCGCAAACGCAAATTACATAACAGATACATGCAAACACACATCAGTATTAGATCTCTGAATGCTCCAGTTTTTTTGTTCAAGGGAGATTGTATTTTTTAGAAATACTTCATCAACTACAGTCATCAAATTGTAAAGCTGAGAAAATCATTCACGCTTAATATCTCTGTGGTTTTTGTTATGCGGATCTTAAAGAAACCAATTTTTGGGACGTTCTGCGAAATCACGTGTTGACTTTCTTTTATCTGCCAGCGTGTTCCCTTACTGGACAGATATTTGGTATCTTTATTAAAACTTGTCGATAACCAATTCTGTTCCTGTTTAGCCATTTCAAAGGGAAACCTTTTGAAACTATGCAAATTAATAACTTCTTGTGACTGGATGCAATTAATAAAATCTGATACTTAATACACATACACGAATTGTATCACACGACCAGATTCGCACAACTGGAGGGCTTCTATCTGGACCAGAAGCTATTCCAGCTATTAAGGAGTCTACGTCTTTCTGGACAGAGAGAGAGAGAGATCAGAGGCGACACGCAATATGCTGTCGTTGGTAGCGGTGTTCGTGAGAAATTTCTAATATATATATTATAAATGTCAATACATAAAATGTCCGCAGCACAAATAGATTCAGTTGCAGTGATGACGTCACTCTAAAGGAATCCTAACGAAAAACTACCATTTTTAAAGATTGATGCAGGTCATTTCTATACAGAGATGTATTCTTTCTACTCTCCTACCTTTACTTGCAGTAGCAAAGGTTGGTTCAATTCAGTTTTCAGTCCACTCGGCCAGAAATAAAGCAACTGATCAAAGACTAGAGACACATATACCAGAAACGTAGAAAACAATACCTCAGCTACGGCACACTCAATAGCGCAACAAAAATAATAAAATACGGAGTCCCGTAAGGTTCGATGATAGGACCCATCCTATGAATGATTAATTAATTAATGAAATGTCAATGATCTGTGTAAATATATACAAACTTTTATGCAAAATTATATCGTTCGCTGACGATACGTTATTAGTATCCACCGAAACGACCCCTGAGGATCTAGGAAATCGGATTAGCCATGGTATGTTGAAACTAAATAAGTGGTTTAGCAATAATGGTCTTAACAAAATAATAAGATAAAACGAGACATACTCGTATGTACTTCAGGTTAACAGATACGCTAGATCACAACATAACCATAAAATGGCATGAAACGAAATATACTGATATCCAAAACATTTTAGTAAAAAAAAAAAAAAATCAGTCAAGTATTTGGGTCTCCACATCGATAGGAATCTAGAATGGAACTCCCACTTCTCGTTTGTACAAACAAGTTGAGGTTCGTAATTAACAGAACATTTTATGTTACAAAGCTTGTAAATGCAGCATTCTTAAGATGCTTATACTATTCTTGGGTAAATTCTTCACTGTAACATGGGATCACCTGTTGGGATGGAGATTACTACAACAATCTGCTTTCTTTGATTCGAATACAAAACAGAATAATCAGAGCTGCAGCCATTACTAATTTCTTCGCATATTCAACCAACGATCTTTTTGCCATTACAGAAACTGTCTCTATGGTTGTATATTATATTGTAAGAAAGAACGTTATAAGTTTTTCGGTATATAACGTAGAGTCTACGTTATATACCGAAAATAATTCGGTATTTTCGTAAACCATATCCCCATAGATATGGTTTACGCTGTGGCTGAAACCTGCTGGTAGTACCAAAGGCAAACAAAGAAAAGTTTAATAAATCCTTTGAACACTTAGAAACAAGCAGCTACAATAAACTCCCAAATGAAATCAAATCAATAACCTCAGACTATGCTTTCGGAAAAAGATTTAAAGACTACCTCATGGGACTGAATAACGCTCACTTTTATTTTAAACGTATATCATACACGCAAGAGACCACTATAACTTATATATCATGTCCAATTATGATTCTAATACATTAGAAGTATACACCATGTTACGTTAGCCCCATTGATACAGTCACTGGATTTGGCAGTGACTGTACCACACAAATTTAATTTTCCAATAACCAGTATGGCTACACATAAAAAAATAAATAAAATATTGCAAAAACTCACTTATTTTGAATATTTGTATAGACTATGAAAACTATCTGATAATGTATATTAATCTATTTGTATATATAAGGAAAATATTTTTATTTGTTTATAATAAATAATCGGTACAAACTAAATGTAAAAAACCAACAGAAAATATTGACAGTATACTTTGAAATGTATATTTATAAATATTATGCATATGTGATGGGAATAATAAAAAGTGTCAACCATATGAGATTGCTAAGAAATTGGATAACTGAACAGATCAATGGTAGAATCATATTAAAAATAAAGATATTAGTAAGAAATTTGACACTTATTATTCAGAAATGTCTTGGCACAGCTAATCTAAGGTGGTATGGTCACTTAAAGAGACAAGAAAGGTTATAAAAAAAAGAACAAAACAATAGTAAAACTAAGCTAGGTGGATTAATACAATAAGAAGTGCCTTAGAACAGTGCTTCTCAAACTTATGGATGTAAAGGTCCCTTTGGAAAAATTAAAATATTTTCCGGCCCCCATCGAAACAAAAATCGGAATAGACATATTATTATAATATTTATTGTATTTATATTGAATACAAAACATACACAGTGAATATTGCAAAACTCAAATGCAAATATTACATTTTTAGCATCTTGCACACACATTTGACATGACACACTTAGTCTTAAAACATTTTAAATTTGTTTTCATTATTTCACGGCCCCCTCAACAAAACTAACGGCCCCCAAGGAGGCCGCGCTTCCTTAGAAGGCAGAAATATAGGATCTTGCATCGTTTTGCTGAAAGAGAATGGTCAGTTCCGTAGAAACGCCACCTCACAACGCCTCTTTCAAACTCCATCAGTTCCCTTCTCGCAGCCATTTCACACGGCAGTTGCACTGACTTGGGAGCATCGTATTCCTCTCATTTATACCGGATACAAACACGTGACTCGTTACACAGCAAGATACACCTTGCCTATAGGATGTCCGTCGACATCCTCCAATTATTTTCTAAGTGGTAATATAGAGGTTGATAGTTAAATAAAAGATTTGGGAATAAAGAACAGAAAACGGAAATTTATTAGAAAGAACTTAACATAATATGTGTGACTATGGGCCTTACTGATTACTATAAAAATACAAATGAAGGCGATTCAGTCACTAAAAAATTAAATGACTATATCTACAAGGAAAGACGAATACATAGAAAAAATAATTTAGACATAATATATAACATTTAGAATAATTTTCTATAATATGCGCTTAAAATAAAAGTCAATATTATTTAGACCCATGAGGCAGTCTCTCAATCTTGTTCTAACGATATAGGAAAGGATCTGAGAGGAAATGTTCATTTGTTTGCTGATGATGCAAAGTAGGGTAGGGCAATAATGAATGCAGAATATGTCGAAATTTTGCAAGATGATTTGGATAGATTGGAGGACTGGGCTAAGGTGAATGGATGTCAATTTAATGTGACAAAATGTAAGGTTATGCATTTTGGGGTGAAAAGATTATCAGCAGTACACCACATTGGTGGAACTGTTCTCCAGGAGATTGATGAGGCCAGGGATTTGGGAGTGTTGGTGGATAGGGAGATGAAGTTTAGGGGACACATTGCAAAAGTGGCTAAATCAGTTCATCAAATCACTTGGTTACTGAAGAATACTTTTTTGACGAGCAGAGACAAGCAATTTATTGTTCCTCTGTATCGAGCCTTGATAAGACCCCATCTTGACTTCTGTGCCCAGATCTGGGCGCCAGGGTTTCTTCTTGATGGGGAGGAGGTGGAGAGGATCCAGAGGCGAGTGACCAAGATGATAGCTGGTCTATGGAATGAACCTTATGAGAGCAGGTTGAAGATGTGTGGGTTGCAGAAATTGTTTGATATGCGGAGGAGGGGAAATATGATTGAGACATTCAAATTACTGAAGGGTTTCTATAAAATTAATTCAGAAGATATTTTTCAGAACAGGACTGGTGGTGGGAGGACTAGGGGCCATCCATGGAAACTGGGCAAGAGTGTGGTTAGCAAGGGTGCTAGAGCTAGGTTTTTTACTTGGAGTGTGGTGAATGAGTGGAATAAGTTGCCAGTGTCTGTTGTGGGTGCCATGACTGTGAACGAGTTCAAGCCGAAGTATGATAGATACTGTGTGGATGTTGAATAGTTGTTTAGGCCTCCCTCGATAAGTCTAAGGACTCCTTGGAGTTTTTTTTAATATATATATTTTTTTATTGATTGCTAAAATATTTATACATACAATAAACATCTTGTGTGACATTGCATCTTATAATTTTACAGAGTTCAGCACTAAGTGCTGCAATTCCTACACTGGATTTTAATTAAAATTTTTAATAATACTTTTTTACCTTTATATTATGTATTTACAACACGTTCTTCTAATATTAACAATGAAGATTATACAGAATTTTTGTATAATTTTTTATTTTATTTTTATTTTATTTTTTTTAAGTTTGAGAAATAATGATTATACATACAAATTTCTGCATTTGCTTATAAGGATTACTTGTAGATGAGTGAGGCAAGTTAATCCCACCTATTTCGAAGCTTGGGTTAGCTTTTATGAAGAGAGTGGGATTTAGCCTTCACTATTTGTGTTGTTTCTACTGTTTATGTATGGGATGTAGACAATGGATGCTAGTGATTTGTGATGTGTATATTAGTGTTAATGGTTTCTTAACTTTGTTGGTATATTTTCCAGAGTTCGTTTTTTAATGTTCTGTAATTATCTACCTGTTTTAACTTTCTTGGTAGGTTGTTGAGTTGCGTGGGTATCTGATGTGATCTCACAAAAGAACCGTACGAGTTGTTGAAGGGTGTGGGGATGTAGAGAGTTGTTATAGGTCGTGTTATACGATATGTGTCTCTGTTGTTTCGATAGATGATGTTGAAGTAATTCCTTGTTAATGTCATGTAGTGTTTCGGGTTTTTAATGCTCAAAATTCCGTGTATCGCCATGCGCTTGTCGGATATTGGTTGTTGCGTGTAAGGTGTCCAGATCACTGTTGACACGATTTTCCTGTGTAGTGCTTCTAATTTTGTTAGGTGGCTGTTTGATGTATTTGTATAGACTGTTATTCCGTATCTGAGTAGGGATTCGCAGAAATTGATATAGGAGTTTTTTTTTTATGTTGGGTGGAATAATGTCTTTAACTTGGAAGAGTTTTGCTGCGATGATCCGGAGTTTGGTGTGTAAGTATTCTATATGTTTTGTCCATTTAAGGTGGGAATCTATATAGAGACCGAGGTATTTTGCGTGTGTTACAGGATTGATTTCGGAACATTGGCAGGTATTTTTGTTGTTAATGCAGCGGTATGTGTGACAATGTATTGATAGTGATGCGGGGCGTATGATTCTTGGGTTGTGTATTATCAACATCTGTGTTTTGGTACCGTTGATTAAAATTGCGTGTTGGTGGAAGTATGTTGTGATTTCGTTTAGGTCTTGTTGTGCTTTGCAGAGAGCTGTGTTAATGTCTGTGTGGATTGCTAGTAGTGCAGTCATCTGCGTATTGAAATATTTGACTTCTTATGGATATGTTATGAACATCATTGATGTATATGTTGAATAGAGTGGGTGATAATAGGGCACCTTGAGGTACACCGTGTTTTACTTGTATACTCCGACTATGACATGTACCTATTTTTGTTACTTGTGTTCTGTTTGAGAGGTAGTTCTTGAACCATGTATGCAGTGTTTCTCTTATAGCTATTGAGTATAGTTTGATGAGTAGTATGTCATGTTCAAGTGTGTCAAATGCTTTGGTTAGGTCCAGCAGTATAAGGACGGCGTACTTGTTTTTGTCGAGAGCTTTGTTTATTGTGTCGGCGATGTCTTCTAATAAAGTAATGGTGCTTTTTGTTTTCTGAAAGCCGTATTGGTTTTGTGAGATGATGTTGTACTTCTGTAAATAGTTCTGTAGTCTGGTGTGTGTTATTTTTTCTAGAATTTTTGAGATGACTGGTAGTGTAGCTATTGGTCTGTAGTTCTGAGTATCGTTTCTTTTGCCGTGATTGTATATTGGCGTAATTACTGCAGTTTTTAGTTGTTGTGGAATAATGCCTGTGTCGAATATTATGTTCACGAGTTTCAAAAGTATTGCATTTATTTGATCAAAGTGTGTTATAAGGTCTGTGAGTCTTATTTTGTCTATTCCTGGAGTGGTCTTTGGTTTTAGTTTTAGGAGTGCTCCTTTCAGTTCCTGTTTTGTTATGGGTGGAAAACACATCGTTTGTTGTTGACTTTGTGTTGGTAGTTTTTTGTTGATCGTTGGTAGTTTGTCTTTTTTGAGTTGTGTGATGTTGTTTGTGAAAGCATGGTTGAATGAGTCTGCTAGTTCCTCTTGGTTTGTATCCTAACCGAAGCTTTTTGCAATAAAATCTTGTGCTGAAGTTTTCTTTTTTCGGGTTACTAATTCGTTGAGTGTAGCCCATGTTTGCTTAATGTTGTCGTTATATTCCATGAATTTTTGGAAGTAGTAGCGTCTTTTTGCCCTACGAATTTTTGTTGTTAGTTCATTTCTTGTGTTTTTGTATACGGTTTGTAAATGTATGTTACTGGGTGACGTTTTAAGTTTTTTCCATAGATTTTCTTTTTCAGTAATAGAATTTAGTATGTCGTCATTTATCCATGGATTGTTGTCTGTTTGTCGCCTCGTTTGTGTAGGTTTTGTTGCTTTTTTGTATATTTCTGTGAACTTTAGTTGAAAATTCTCGTATAATGTTACAGGATCGTTTAAGTAGGGAATTCCAGTCTGTATGTTTTACTTGGTTATCGACAATGCTCTTTAGTATGATCGAGTTTTGTCGACTTGTGGTGGTGGGAGGGGGGGATAGGAAACATAATAAAACGAAGTTGAGACAAAGTAGTGATCGGCAAGTTTTACGTTAATCACTGATGATGTATATGTATGGATGGGAGTCCGTATATTGATATGATCAATACGTGATTGTGTTAGTGAGTTATTGAGTATTTCTTCTCTTGTTGGGGAGTTAATGGTAGGGTTTATGTTGTGCTGACTTAGTATATCAAGATATGTGTTAGTGGTTGAAGAAGCGTGGTCAAGAGTATTTATGTTAATTGATCATATCAATATACGGACTCCCATCCATACATATACATCATCAGTGATTAACGTAAAACTTGCAGATCACTACTTTGTCTCAACTTCGTTTTATTATGTTTCCTATTAGGATGAGCCTGTGTGTTGTACGCGGTTCGATGCCGCTTAGCCATGTTTCTAACTCGTGAAGAAAACTGAGTGGATTATCATCTGGGGGTCTGTATATTGTGTTTATTGTATATATGATACTATTGTGGCTATTTGTGAGTTCCAAAATTAGTGTTTCCGTACGTTCGAAGTGAGTTTGTTTTTCTGTCACATTGTATTTTTCTTTGATAAATGCCACAATGCCACCTCCTCTTTTGTTTGGTCTGCATAAGTTGTAGGTTTGATAATTATTTATGTTGTATGTGTAAATTTCTGTGTCGTTTATTGCAACTTCGGTCAGTATTAGCGCATCTATGTTTATCATGGTATAATTGAGCTGTGTTATCAATGTAAGCCAGTGTTTTTTTATACTTCTTATGTTTGTGTGTATGATTGTGAAGTTGGTGTTGATGGAAATGTTGTCTAACCATTTCTTCAAAGAGTCATAGACCTTGAAGTTTATGTTGTCTGACTGGATATGTTCGCCTATGTTTGAGGTCTCCATTATATAGTTTTTAAATGAGTTCTAATCTTATTCTTAAGGATGTAAAGAGTTAGTGTTTTATATTGGTAGGCTGTGTAAGTCGGATTCACTTGTAATTATGTATACTCGAGTGTTTTCATTCTTTCTCAAAAATATCTGGGAATTCTTTGTCCACAGGAACTTGTAGTTTTTCTCTGTTTTTGTCTTCCTTGCTTGGTATAGAAGATTTTTGAAGTATGGAGTCCAGTGTTCCGTTATATAGATTGGTGTTGGGAGTTTCTTATCAGTTAGGATCGTTGTTGTCGGCCTTGTTTTCTTGCTTGCTGTAAGAATGGAGTCTCTCAGATTTCTGTTGGTAAAACGAGCGATGATTTACCCGTAATAATAATAGAGTTTCCCGCAATAATAATAATAAGAAGAAGAAGAATAAAAGTGTAACCTGATGTTACAGACTTTATTCATTATTGACAGAACTTGGAATTTCTAAGTTCTCCGAAGTACTGGAGTTACAATCCCTCCATTTCTGGGGGTGATATGCATTTCCGTATCATGAAGCATAAACCAAAAACGGTTTGCAATCCACAGATCACGACTGAACGGATGGCTTTATTCCTTCAATTTTGTTCTGTATGACAATAATTTAGATATTTAATATGCTCCTTAGCGTTTGAATTCTAATTTTCATAGATGTAATAGACATCGTTTTCACTTGTTATCATGCTACCGACTTATCTGAATTGCGGCACTATTCTGATTTGAAAGCCATGACTGATAACATCTTCGTCTGTCATGCATTTTGATGGAAGGAGAGATCATTCTTTGTCAGCGATATTTGTTAGGTTTTTCGAAACGTAAACTATATGCTTCGCTGAGGAGAAAATGTTGCCATTTGTCAAGTCCTGCATGAGTATCTGTATTTCTATCTTCAGCTGATCACAATCCTGTCAACGCATGCTGCTCTTTGGTTATACAGGGTGTCCCAGAATTCACGCAAGATTTAAATTTAGCGCCATTTGTGCGGTAAAGTGTTGCCAACGAGAAAGGTGACATTTAATAACCCTGAACTGTCAGCGTGACAGCTGACAGTTCAGGGTTATTAAAAATGGAGTGCTACACGAAAGAACAACGCATTTTCATTGTTGAGCAATATTTTAAAAATAATGAAGGTTTGGCAGCTACAGTTCGCAATTTCGTACAAAATATGGTCGGAAGAGTGATTTAACTTCATCAACTGTGAAAAGAGTAATTAAAAAATTCAAGGAAGCTGGATCAATTAGTGATCTTATACACTCTGGCCGTCGTTCAACAGAAAACATCGAAGCAGTTCGTGAGAGTGTTGCTGAGAGTCCAGGAATATCAATTCGGCACCGTGGTCTTGTATTGGGCATTTCGAGAAGCTCTATACAGCGTATTCTCACGAAAGATTTGCATCTTTATGCTTACAAAGTTCAATTGACTCAAGAACTGAAGCCTACTGGCCACATACAGCGAAGCGACTTCGTTGAATGGATTATGGAAGAACAACAAGTGGATGCTTATTTTTCGAACAAAATCATCTTCAGCGATGAGGCTCATTTTCATCTTGATGGCTTCGTTAATCGACAAAATTGTTGCATTTAGGGTTCAGAAAATCCACGAGTGATTGTTGAGAAACAAATGCATCCACAACGTGTCACTGTTTGGTGCGGATTTTGGGCTGGAGACATCATCGGTCCATTCTTCTTCGAAATTGCGGCTAGTAAAGCAATAACAGTTAATGGTGCTCGCTATCGCGACATGATAATCCAGTTTTTTGTGCCTAAATCGCAAGATATGGATGTGGACGACATGCGGTTTCAACAAGACGGTGCCACATGCCATACAGCCCGAGAAAAAATTCAATTACTGCATGAGTCATTTCCTGGTCGTGTAATTTCCGTTTTGGTGATCAGAATTGGCCGTCCAGATCATGTGACTTAACGCTATTGGACTTTTTTCTTTGGGGTTTTTTGAAGTCTAAGGTTTATGCCAACAAGCTCACGACCACCCACGCCTTGAAGGAGGAAATTGAGCACTGCATCAACGAAATTCAGCGACATTTATGCAAAACGGTCATGGAAAATTTCGAGAAAAGAGTGCATATGTGCCAGCAAAGCCGTGGAGGCCATTTACCCGATATACTATTCCATGCATAACTCTATACTGTATACTTTATGAATCAATAAGAAATTACCATTTTTAATTAAAAACCTGTGTTTTCTATCAAAATTACTTCTTGCGTGAATTTTGGGACACCCTATATAACCAGCAGAACAGCTGTGCTCGAGTCAAATACCTAATTTAAAAAACGATTTATCTCTGGTGTGCATTCACTCGGCTGTGGGAAAAATAAAAATATAGCAATAGCTTTCTAACTCACCTCGCAGATAAATGTGGACAATTCCTATACTGGGTGTGTGACTAACACGATTGTTGCATCTCGTATAGAGGCGTCTTCCCTCAATACCTGGAAGCATGTCAAGGGAAACATCAGCAGAGGTTTTCCAAGGCTGGGAGAGAACTGGCGTGCAGATTTAGAGCGTTGGAATCAGTACTGGTAGTTGGTATCGGTCCACGTAATGGTCTTTTAGGCAGTGAAAAAGTCGAATGTGGATGAACCCTTTCGTTACTTGAGAGAGGACCGAAGTTGAGGACGCTAGGTCGCGGTAGTTGGGCTGCAGATCTTTCTCTCCTTTTTTTGTAATGGGCCGAATGTCTAACCCCTTTCATTCTTATGTCTCTTCTGCAGGAATGGAAAGAGCGCGATAATTTCGTTGTGCAAAGTTGGTGCAAAAACCGATGCATCGAACTACCGCTCTATCAATCTCTGGAGTGGTGGTGAAGATTATAGAGAAGTGGTAAGAACTTGCATATAGAAATGAGTTGACAACCTGTACTTTTCAAAGAACAGCGTGGGTTTACTAAAAGGAAGGTCATGGTTTTGCAATTTGCTCATATTCTGTAATAATGTTACGGCTGAGTTCGACAAAGGGGACGGATACATTATGATACTATTAGCCTTTGATAAGGCATTTGTAAGAATATTACAAGAAAGGCTGTTGCATAAAGTGGAGAATAAGAGATTGGAATACAGACTGTTGATTTGTATAAGTGGGAGACTGACGGACAAGTGTCAGAGAGTGGTGTATGGTAGTCGTGAATCTACCAGATTTAAGACGACCAGTCGTGTACTCCAAGATCAGTCCTTGGACTATTATTGTTCATTAAAGGACTTGAAAGGAGATGTTCAGTTGTTTGCTGATGATGCCAAGATAGGTAGGAAAATCGGGGATGCTACCGTCATCCAGCAATTACGGAATGATTTATACAAGCTGGAAATTAGGGCAAAAATGAAAATAATTATACGTTCAATGTTAGAAAGTGTAAGTTATGCACTGCTGTTATCTCTGCTGTTTCATCATTTAAATGGATCTGGCTACGATGGAAAGAGCAACCGCTGTTTGATCTGATATCAATATTCGACTGAGCTCATTACTTTTATTCAGATGATCTACGTAGATTCATTTAGGAGTATAGAAAGTATTCAGGAATCAAACTAAACTGAATATATATTGTATTAGTATTAAAATCAGCAATAAAAACTATGACAAATAGGCAGGATTTCCTCTAAGTTTCTTCGTGTGTATTCTACGCAAAACCCACAATTTTGCGGGTCAACGAAAATCCTGACTTTCCTGCAGGGGATGGGAACTCCCCCATCTCCATATGAAATCACGTAACTCACCTTCGATCGAAAAAGCCCACATAAAAAGTGCTCACCTCATGAACACAATCGAATCCAGGTGTTTATCAATCAAAGAATGACCAGTTCTGAGGAAAATTAAGGACTGAACAGATGACAACGGCGGTGGAATCATACGGAAAAAATGAAGATATTGTAAAGGACTTGGACTTTGTTGGCTTTCAGGAATGCGTTAGCAGAACTGATCTCAGATGGTATCGGCACTTAAACAAAATGGGAAAGAAAAGGTTAGCAAAGTAGTTGTTCGATGCCAAGAAAAAAAGACACCGATCTGGGTGGGGCAATACCATAAGAAGCGCCTTACATGACCGAAACCTAAGATCTAATAGTATTGAAGCCTTACTAATAGCAGATTAATATGAAAGAAATTCTTGACAAGAGGCTATGAATATTTTCCCCATGGAAATTCTTCCCCCCCCCCCCACACACACCCAACCTTGAAAAATTGTCTGGATGAAAAAAACAAAGTCGTTGAAAGACGTCGAATTTAGTGTTCTAACCATGTTCTTCTCTCATTATATTTGTACTGACTCAATCACCGGGTGTCTTACCTGAAGATGAATTCCAAATGAATCATATTTAAGAGTTAAATATGATTATTTAAATATGAAATATTTAACGTCCCGGGGGTAAAAAGTCCGAGGTTTGTGCTTTTAAAAATAAAGAGAAAAGTAGATTCTACCAGAAGATCCAAAAGAAGAAATACAATTTCTGCAGTTTTTTAAGCGATTATTGGCCTGACAAGTCCATAAGCCTGTTTATTTGAAGAATGTTGTTTTATCCCTGTTCCAGAATATTTGACATATTAACGGATTTCCATGTGACAGAAATGTGGGTGTTAATCACCGATGTGTTTTGTTGTCTCCCTTGCATTCTTTGTTCTAGTTATTTTCACGCTGCGCATCCCATTTTTATTCTGATTAATAAATAGCGTACATTACAACTAGGAAATAATATAATCAAAATATGACTTTTGACAAAACGCGCTCAACTCCCCTCCAAAATTATATTCTCTAGAAGAAGATTACTACTGTAATCTTCTTCTAGAGAATATATGCAAGTGTATATATAAATAACTAACCGGATGCGTTTCGATTACCTTTAAGGAATTCGATATTATTCCTTTAATGGATACGCCTTTACCTTTAAGACGAATCCAACGGAATAACACCAATTTCAGGGTTACTGTTATCGCTTTATTCATAGAGTAAGAGCTTGGAGCAATACGTCATTATTTTCGGTGAGGACATGTACTGTTAAATGAATTCGGAACGTACAAACGAAGCGGAGGATAGCCCCGTAAGTATTTCGCCATTAGGAACTGGAAAACATTGATAACTACCTTTCGACTCCGTGTTAACTCCTACAAATATCTTATAAACCTCAACGAATGAAAGCGACACCTGATATCTTCAGTTTCGGCAAGGGGTAACACTTCGCACTGGAGGAAAACGTGAAGTTGAATGCAGAAAGCGAGTTGAAGAAGGCTTTACGCTAACACGCGGCGTTATGACAGCAGTAAACACACTCGGCAGGAGCGTGCGAATTTTTCTTTGAACGTGTCTAATGTTGGGTATAATGGTAGAGTGAGTGAGAGCTTACCTCGAACGTACAGCCCGCACTGCTCGAGAGTGGCGATTCCTTATTCTTCTTCTGTTTAGCCGTGACGATGTCAACATACACAGCCGTGGAAATGACGAATTTTAAAAGCTGCCAGCTGTAAAGATAAATGATGGCGATGATACGTCACAATCTTACTCCCGTCTTTTCGCAGAAGGCATTTCCAGCATTTTTTCTGCGTGACTTACCAAAAAGCAACGAACCGTCGAACCTTCTTGCTCAGAACTTTAATTCTTTTACGACAACTAAACGCCTTTTTGAATATATCAGTTTCACCGATGGAGACCTTTCACCCCACAAAGCTTCACTTTTGTTGTAAGAAGCGGCAACACTTCTCGGCAGACTACTGAAACCCTACTTAGCAAAGCAAAGTGTAGATGTTACACTACAGCGATCAATTAGGGTTAGCTACAATTCACAGAACGAAACCACTCCTGCTTCCAAAATAAATTATAGACTACTGACAGAAGAGTCGTTTCTCTGGAAACATATACTGTCTTTAAAGATGTTCCGTATTTTCATGTGTATACAGAATATCTTTAGGTTTTCTACTAATATAAACTACGATTTAATTAATCTTGAGAATCTCCTAAAAACTATTCATCTTGTTCGCTTCCAATTACATAAAACGGCAAAATTTGGAAAAATCTCGTGATATGATTCGTTCAAACTATATTGTTGGAGCAAGGAATTCAGTTCTTCCAGTAGCAGTAATGATGGATTTGAAGAAAAGGTCATACGTACACTTCAACTAATAAGAAATGCCTGATTCCCAGTTCCTACAATACACACAGCAGCTGGCGGACAGGAAATTAGCAATACATAATGCAAGATAATTCGCAGTCCATATTATAGATGAACTATGAATCCTGCCGATCGCCACCACCCACTGTAGCTGTCACAATTTCTTGATTTTTTTCAGAACTCGAATGTTATTAATTGCAGCTTTCCATCTGAAGTTATTAGCATTGAAGTTTAGCATCTATTAATTCTGTCTGAGTTCGGGAACGTAACTTTAATAATATGGATTAATTTAGAATGATCGCTTCTTTTAGCAAGAAGTGGTAGTTGCATTAACTCAGCTGTAGTTGAGGAAATTGAACATTAATAGTGGGAGTGTATTGCCGCAAAGCAGAAAGAATGATGACGACGACGTCATGGGAAGTTTAAAATGTGGACTTTAATGTCGGTAATATTAGGTGGGGGAATGTGGAATGAAGTGGTCATAAATAGAAAAACTAGCAATCTATTAGAGTTCATTTGCGATGACTTAAGGGCAACGTGTATAGGGACCGCTTGGGATGGACTTATTAACACTTTCATTGCCAAGCTGAAAATTGGAATTTCGTGTGGTGGCCAAATTTTTTTATATTTTTTTTATTTAGTTAGCGACGTCCACGCGATAACGCGTGATCGGCCGTTTGGTGAGAACTCGCGTCGCGCGATATCGCGTGATTGGCAACGAACATGTTAACAACACTAGAGCAGCGCTTCCCAAACTGTTGGCAGTTAGTTTTGTTGAGGGGGGGCGGTGAAATAATGAAAACAAATTTTAAAATATTTTAATGACGTTTGTGTAGCAGTATTGAAACACATCCATCGCATTAAGTTGTTATTAAACTTCTTTTATGTTTTTAATTCTTTCTTTATTACTAATCGTTTTACGTTTCACGTGCTTGTACTGCAAATGCACTATAACAATATATCTATCTATATAAAAATATGAGATAATGTGTCATGTCAAATGTGCATGTAAGAGGCAAAAAATGTAATATTTGCATTTGATTTTTGCGATATTCACTGTGTATGTTTTGTATTGAATATAAATACATTAAAATTTATAATAAAATGTCTGTATTACGATTTTTTTTCGATGGGGGCCGTGAAATATTTTAATTTTTCCAAAGGGGCCTTTACATCCATAAGTTTGGGAAGCACTTCACTAGAGAAGTTAAGAATATACGGGGGTAAAGGAAGACCATAAAACCAAGAAGCAAGGAAAAGAAACGCTTCAAGAATAACATCGAGGTAAATAGGAAGAAATTAAACACCAACATAAACAAATGGGAAGAAGCTCTGCGTCGAAATAGAGAAAAAGAAAAGCGCGTGGAGGATTCCCGTATTTTGAAACTCTGCGGTGTGCCACAGAGACCGAGATAGAAGAATAAGAAAAGGGCACGTGTCTCTGGGCTCACCAGCAGGTCAATTCTCGAAGACAATTATACTCGTTCGCGAGCGACTGCTGATGAGAGTGCTAATGAGTAGAGGTGATCATTTAACCTTGAAAATGAAATGAACCGAAGCGGTAACGATAAGAAAACGATTTGGCAAAAGATTTAGAAAGAATAAATTGGAGTTTGAAATTAAATGAAGATTTATTAATAGTGCGTGGTAGTGCTTTGCATACTAAATAGAAATTAAGAATATTTTGCATAATAAAATCTTCCAAAGTTAATTTTGAAATAAAACTGGGTCGATGATCCTCCGTAGCTGAGATGGAAATGACGATGTCCCTCAGACGGAAATACCTAACTTCGAATCCAATCTAGGATGTGAGGAACCTTCGTATGTCACACTTTCATTTTAAAGCGAGTTACCAGCTTCATAGATGTGGAGGGTTTTCTTCAAATGAACTTTTTTTTTCATCTCCTTAAGAGAGAAGACAGGCTGCATTTAAGAATATACGCGAACTACATAAAATTATATAAATAGGATTAACTACTTAGATAGCATTAATTAAGCTTCCATAAAACCAAGGGTAATGACAGACCATAGAGCTTAACATCTTAAGGGAAATAGATGACTGGGCAAATAGATGAGTAGCCGCGTTTCCAAAGAATCAGGCTGTAAGAAAAGGGAAAAAAATGGAAAGAACGATTTGAAAAACCAGCTAATGAGAAGCAGAAACTGCGATTGTTATCAGAAAAAGCGCTAATTAAATATTGTAAACTATAACGCTAAATTTAATAACTATTTCGTGAGTAAGTGCGACGACTGTTCTCTAGAACCGGCCAACACGACTGTCATGGTGTTAGTTCGTATATTTTTTACTAGTTTTTTCCCCTTTTTGGTCTTTAATTTTTACTTTTTGAATGCTTTGAGTTTTGATAATTTTCCTCTTAAAATTTTTGTCCATCTGATTCATGATTCTCCTTATTTACTTTACTGACCCTATTTATGCTTCGTTATCAACACTGTTCTTTTACTGTACGTTCTCGGCTCAATTAAGTTTGGCTCCAGGTATTTTGTCATCCTCGCCTTCCAAAAATATACAACCGCTATGTCTTTTGAATTAAAAAAATATATGTCTTTTAACTTTGCCTCTGGTCATTAACTGCTAAGCTTTGCTATTTTTCTATTATCTGACATCAGGAACGACATGAAACGTTAGTTTCAGAAAATCCATGCAAGTATTGATATCAAATAAAACATCTTACAACTTACGGTAAGGCAGGAAGTAGAGATGTGCGGGAGGAGGAGGAGTGGTTAAAAGATGAGAATCCCAGGATTCGGTTTCACGAGCCTCTGATTTTATTATTTGAAACTAATGTTGTAATGCAGTCCGTCTGGATTTTGATTGGTCAGCATATCCGCTTCCCAACCAGAAGGCTGTGGATTCGAATCCCATTGTGGATGTCTTGTGAATGCCTTCAGACCGCGGGAGATGAACTTCATCATCCAGTGCAAGACTTCCCTGTTTACTGAAGGCCTGAAGTGGCAAAAAACGTTCAATGTATGGTTTCTCTAGAGCACGTTTTACGGATTATCTAATCGTCATCCAACCCTCAGTTCTAATACTGCACTATGCTAACAGCCTTTCAATGGCGAGATTCATATAAAATAATATGTACGAATAACTGCACAATGTCGGTGAGGATGGTTAATACAGTAATTAGCATATTGTTTAATGTGTTAGTTTGCGTTAATTATTGATGGCGCATGCATTACAGTTATTGCATATAACTGGCGATATCTAAGAAGGAAACCCTGAACACTGTTAATATTCTTCTTCTTCTTATTGTGCTATCTTCTATCGAAGGTCAGCGACCATCTTGGCAAACAAACTGCGCTCTTGTGCTAATCTGAGCAGTTGTGCACTGCTCTTTCCTGTCTACGTCTTGATGTTGTCAAACCATGATATTCTTTTTCTTCCTCTAGTTCCTTTGCCACCAATTCTTCCTATCAAAATAGTTTGTAGAAGTTGGTATTTGCTGTTTCTCATGATGTGGCCAAGATATGATGTTTTTCGTTTCTTGATTATTTGTACAAGATGTTTAACTTTGCCAATGGATTTTAAGACATCTTCATTGGTAATTTTTTCTGTCCATGATATCTTTAGCATTCTTCTGTATAGCCACATCTCAAAGGCTTCAATTTTCTTGATGGTTGTCGCCTTTAATGTCCATGTTTCAACTCCATAGAGCAGAATAGACCACACGTAGCATTTCAGCATTCGGCATCTGACTTCCATGTTTAGGTCTTTATTGCAGAATAGTGTTCTTATTTTCATGAAGGACTGCCGTGCAACTTCAATCCTTGTCTTTATATCTATTTCTGGATCCCACCGTTCATTAAGCCAGCAACCAAGATATTTATATCTTGACACTTGATCAATATTTTTCCCATTGAGTGTCAGTTTCATTGATGAGGCTGGATGTTTGCTGATGATCATGTATTTTGTCTTGTTGATGTTTATATTTATTCCCATTCTTTGGCTTTCTATGCATACTCTGTCAATGAGTTTTTGGAGATCCATAATATTATCTGCAATTAGCACGGTGTCATCTGCATATCGAAGGTTGTTAACAATCTTTCCATTTATTGTGATTTCCATTTACTGTTAATATTAACTTTTAATTTATTGATAATTTTTATACGAGGCAGGTATATAATATTCATCAGTTTACTGGAATTATGCTATTGTTGCTAGCTTTGTTAATTGGGTTGCTGATTACTGAGATTTAATATCAATGTAGCCATTATGGGGATAAATCGATGAATGCAGGTTTGAACATTCATCATTTTTCTGGTGTGTACCTTTCCAGGGGTATAACATTATGATACTCCAAACCAATATTTGATGGGGAGAAGGGGGTCAATGTCAACGGGAAAATTGTCATCTTACAAAACCAGATTATTATTTGATACAGGATCGAAGAACATACACCTTCAAATGGACGATAAAATATACGGAGAACAGGCTGAGGCTTGTGACTCAATGTGATAAAAGCCCTGGCTCCCCTCTGTGCATTCCCTTACAAGGTGTCCATTTGGATAATAAGTTGACAAGGGTGAGCATTCTACACTGGCTATCACAGATACGCATTACGACGATATAACAACAACCAAACGTCAAACCCATTACAGGGCACCGTTTGATGGTTTTCATACATATATAAAAGCAGGAAAAAATAAGAAAGAAATAGTTTGGGAGCAAATAACACAAGTCAACCTCTGTAAGAAGTAGGTATGTATGTGCGGGGGGGGGAGATCATGAGTTATTATATAGTGGTGAGGATCAATATACAGCTCATCGCTTTATTATTAATCAGAACTAAATTAGCAAGTCTCTAACGTGGTTTTTGGTTGATTTTCTTATGTTTGATCCGGTTTTACCTTTCAATAACAACACGGATTCTAACACGTTACGTAGTTAGTTTACTTCAGCACACAAAGAGAAACCGGGTAATTCGAAGGACTCATTTTCGCTTCCCATCCTGGTAAAAGGGTGAAATAATAATGCTTAGTGCACTTCCTAGAAATTCTGTACGCGAAAACGGCCTCTCAAATGCTTCTCAGATTAACGAAAACAAGCCAACATTATACAATAATACTTTTCGAGAAATGAGAGTGAATGGACGAAACGTTAGGATAAAAGAAGTAACTTTTACATTGGAAATCGTATTTGTCGGGGTAATTCAAAAGAAGGGAGCGATGCTCTGAAGTACAACAAAAAGAATAATCGAAGTAGGAGAAAATCGTTTTTTCTTCATACAATTTCTGATGTGGAGGCCCCATGTTTCTAGACAGAATTAGATTTTATTATAATAAACATTATAACCCGAAGAATTTCGTATCAGGGGTACTAAAAAGGACTTTAGAATTAATTGTCCACATTACATGTACGGGCGATTCCTTACAAGTCGTAAGGGAATCACCAACTCTGATGAACAATTCCCGCAGAAATGGCAAAAAGTGAATGTTTAAAACAATAAGATGAGAAATACAGTGATCGGAGGGTTGATATTTTGGCCACAGGAACGAACACTGCGAGGTGTCTTATGTCTGTCAATTGCATGTGGTTTGCTTCCTGTGTGCCTGTTCTCAGAGTGAAGAACTACGACACGTCCGTAAGAGGACACCTAATTCACTTTCTTTCGACAAGTGGACACTCCTTTATGCACCACTTCTTATATCTATCTGCAAATCTGATACCCACTCCTTTTCCCATTTAATTTCACCACTACTCTCATGTCTTGTTGCTCAGTTTCAATACCAATACGATATTTATCAAACTGCATCGCAAAATCGAGAAAATCGTGCACTCCTAAATCAAACTCACATGTAATCCTCCTAATAGGGTGAAATGTAAAACCATTCCCTTTACTGTAGACCACCCTATATATTTTCATTGATCCAACCTTTTATTCCAACTTTAACTAGTACCTCGCGATCAATGCCTTTTTCTAGTGTGTACCAGACTTTACGATAGGCCAGGGCTGTTACCTCCTAGAGCACACGTCTTCTGAACTGGTCTGTATTACGAGTTAGATCTGATTTAATCAGCCCTTACATTTTGTTGATATTTTTGCTTTGAACTTGTTTTTCTAATATTTAATTTTGCCGTCTGTTTATATGACTATGCCAACCGTAAATTAGTTCTGCTAATCTAAGACAGCATGGTAACATTGTTGAATATCATCAAATTATTTTCTGGTATCTTTGTTTTTATTATATATTAACCATTGATGCCACTTCTCTGGTTCGTTTACTTCTCTAATTGTCTACCGAGACCTATGATCAGCAGTGTCCTCTCTTGAACAACAGCTTTATTGCTAATTTGGCTTCATGAAATTGCTAAATAAATGTAGTTAACATTTGTTAGAACGACGTATTTTATTATTGCTAATTTTTTATTATTGCCATCATCAGCACACATACTTGTTTATAATACAAGTATGTGTGCTGTTTAATAAATTTAAGTTACTATTTGTTCGATTTGAAGGTAATCCCAATATTTTATTGTCTTTTAAGAGCTTACTTCTGCAATTCATTTTCAATTATTCCTTCAACGATAATTACTTTCAATATATTTATATCTTGTAACTATACTATTATTTTTTAATTTAATTCTAATTTACATCTAATCGGTTCCTTCGCTATTGTTACATCGGATTAACTTGGATGTTTGTATTTATTGAAAAATATGTAATTTGGGGTATAAATCTTGCTGTTTCTGCTTCATTTTATATGCACGACCACGCACGACAGGATCTACAGAAAATAAACGTTGAGCATGGACTACAGTCACGAGCAAAGATGACTGGGAGCAGCTGGTTAGGTATAACACCAGTTAAACTGTAAAAGGACAGGGAGCTGCTGTTGCTCGTGTTCCTGTAGGTTTAACAGAAATTTAATGTAAATTAAGAAAAAAAATAAACACATTGAAAACAAGAAGTCTTATTTTCAATTTGAACAATTTACCACTGAACCTTGAAGTCTCAGTGGTAAACTCTGAAGAAGACATTGACTGATCCAGCTAGGTATGTGGTGATGTCTGCAAGGATAGAAAAATAAAAACATCGTGGCTTTAAGTGGTTAAAGAAGCAGTTATGGAAATCATGCCAAAAGTTCCTAGCAAATAAGTCGGCAGAAGCCATAAAATAATACAGAGAAAAATATAAGATAGCTAAGCTGTGTGTAAAAGTAGCTAAACAAAAGTCATGGGAAGACTTTGGTAAAAAAATTCAGAAAATAAATATCAGGAAAGTGGCAAAATATTTTGGTGAAACATTCTATTTCACCAAAACCCAAGGTAGAAAAGCCGTCAAAATATTGAAATGTGGAAAGATAGCTGCGGAGTAGACAATATTCTTCAATGACAAATGCTGAAATATAGAGGTATGAAAGTTTTACAGTGGTTACACTGCATAATTCAGAAAGCCTGGTCAGAAGATCAAAATTTCGATGGCTACTGGTATAGAAATCTCATAGTACCCATCTACAAAAAATGGAATAAAGCTGAATGTGAGAATTATAGGGAAATTTCTCCACCAAGTGTTCCAGGTAAGATTCATGCAAGCATACTTGAAAAGAGATTGAGAAAAACTGTGGCAGAGAATGCTGGAGAATAACAAGCTGAGTTCAGGCCAAACAGAGGTTGTCAAGACCAGAATTTCACTTAAGACAAATAGTTGAGAAATCGTGGGAATATGACAAGAATCTGTACTTAAGTTTTGTAGATCTGGAAAAGGCATATAACAAAGTGCCCACAGAAAAGCTTTTCAAAACACTACAATTATATGCGGTGAATGGAACATTATACAGAGCAATATATAATCTATATTTAAGTTGTCAGTCAGCAGTTCGAATTGAAGGAAATACAGGAAGATGGTTCGATGCAAAATCATGGATAAGGCAAGGATGCACATTATCTCCACTTGTATTCATCATCTGCATGAATCACGTTATGAAAGAAAGTGGCGTCAAGTATAATATTATTATTGGAGATGTCAACTTTAGCTCTTTGCTTTATGCAGATGATATTGCACTGCTAAACATATCTTGTGCAAGTCTCCAGGATTCACTAACTAAATTGAATAACAGCTGTAACAAATTCGGCATGAAAATCAACCATAAAAAGATGAAAACTATGAAATTAGATAGAAACATAGAAAACTTCAGCTGCATTCCAAATGGGGATCCTATAGAACAAGTAAAAATATTTCAGCTATTTAGGCACAGTTTTTAGTGAAGATGGCAGGTTAAATCTGGAAATAGACAACAGAATAAGCAGAGCTGATATGGTAGATAGCCAGCTGAATAAATTTACAAGGAATAAGAGAGAAATTAGCCAAAACACCAAACTAGAATTACACAAAGCTGTGTTCAAGTCAGTTTTAAGTTATGAATCCGAGAGGTGGGTAAGAAATAAGACACTTGAGCAAAGACTAGAGACCAGAGATATGAGGATTCTGAGAAAAATTAGATCAGCGAAACGATGGAATCGATGATAGAATCATATTATAAATCGAGATATTAGAAAGGAAATTGGCATTCGAGAATGTGTCAGCAGACCTAATCTAAGGTGCATTGGACACTTAAATATAATGGGTGAGGAAAGGTTAGCGAAAGAGGTCTTTGATGCCAAGATGGCAAGTGACCCAGAGGAAGACGGAGATTTAGGTGGATTGATTCAGTCTGAAGTGCTTTAGAAGCACGAAAAGTTAAATATGACAATATCGGAGTGTTCACGAGTAATAGATTGATTTGGAGGAAAAGTTTTGATAGGAGATTAATAATGACTTAGTCAAAACTCCTTAGGGGCGGGTGGGTACATATCAGGAAATTTATGATGATGGTGGGAAACAAATATGGAAATGACCCCTTTTTAAGACAGTGGCTAAAGGGTATGTGAGAAAGGAGTGGAGTCGTTAATTAACTGAACTACCGTCTTCTGAACATCATTAAAAATATTTAGAAAGTGCACCACCCCAAATGTGAAAGTAGCATTCCAAGGTTGGGCGTATTCTGCATTTTCGCAGGGTAAGTAACTGGACAGAAGAATTGTAACGTTTTATGTGAAGTTTTTGGAAGCTGAGAATACAACAGAGGAGACGTGATTATGCCAGGAAAGATTAGGAGTGAGAGTTAGTCGGAGAAGAGATATCTGGTCTTGACTGTTAAGTTGGGCATTATCAACAGGTATGTAGAAAAAAACAAAGTTTTTTTTTGCCAAAAAAAAGACAAAGCAGTGTTTTAAAAGCAATGAAGGTGACTATTGTTGTTGTCCAATTACAAGATGGTATTGTTTAGCTTATTTATGGTTGCTGATCTTGGGGGCCTGAGATGTTTGAGTGCCACAAGGTTAATCGAATGATTTGGGAGTGCTATTATGAAGCAAACTGTGCATACGGATTGAGGTTCGGTGACAACAGGTCAGTTATATATGAGGATAGCTGAAATAAGAGTCCTGAAGAACACGTGCATTATCCGCGAAATCTGAACAGAGAATATCTTCACTTTACACTTAGTGAACGACCTGAGATAAAATTTACAATTAAATTACACAGGACGGAAGGATGATTATCAGATGGCAATTTGCTGAGAAACTGTTGATGCCAAACCCTATCAGATGTCTTAGAAAGCAAGTGGATCAGCAGTTTAGCTAAACTTCTCTACGGCACGTATCCAGAGTAGGGTGATGTAGGCTAGGAGACTGCTGTGGATCTAAATTGGCGACATCCATACTGATGATCACTAGTTAGCTGGTAGTTCTCCAATTGTCGAAGATGAACTGTTGATAATCTTATCTGTTACTTTGAACAGAACTGAAGTGAGAGCAATGAGTCGATGGTAGACATAACTTTTTTGATATATATATATATATATATATCCGCGTGGTTAGCCTAGTGGCTTTGCGCCTCGCAACCATATGCCTAGGGAAGGAGTGTTCTAGGTTCGATTCCCGTCGACGACGTGAGGAGCTGAAGGATCTTCCTCAGTCATAACCAAGTTAGCCGGTCTTCGGCGTGGACAGCAGGTTTTTTCCGCCAGTTTATCTAGGGTTTTTCATCCCGCAAGCAGGCAAACCGGACCCGTGGACACACAGGCTATAGTCATAAATACGACAAAGCAATGGGAAACCACCTTGCGTCACTATCTCTCTAGTAATTAGCTGCAACTCTCTCTCAAGAGAGAAAGCCACAGGATCGGAGATATATATATATATATATATATATATGGGTTTCCTTTCATGCTGTAGTAGCCAACTGGGTATATTCTAGTGTGCAGATGATAAAGAACACGTGTTAGTTAGAGTAAATCTCTTGAGCAAAACTGGGATTGCATCAGGACCAAAAATGTTGTTTGGTATGCAGGTTGTTTAAATTCCTTCTCGTATTTGACTGCAGGACGCATGCAATGTAATGTTCAAGATAAAGGAGGTGATTTGTCTTCCCTTCGTCATGCACGTAGGAGTTGGATGAGAATGGTGGTTTTCATCTCAAACCATTTATGATAAGCTGATTTCTTTTCTTGGAGCGCCTTAGCACACTTTTTGGAAAACCATAGTTTGGATATGGGGGGGGGGGGGTTGAACAGAGTTAGAAATGCAAAAACCTCCATTACAACTGGATAAGTTCTGTAACAGGATCATACCAAGACTCTGGAGTACGAAACAGCAATTTGACCATGGATTAGGGGATCTCCCACTTGGCATTATTGCAGTGTCGAAGTATATGCGGGTGTGAATAGTTGGGTTGGGGGAGTTCCACAATAGACGAAACTTGGATGAAATTGTGATCTGAATTACCGAGGGGACCAGTTGCCTCAACAGTGTATTTACAAGGAGAACTAGTTAAGAAAGATCCAGAGTCTTGGGTGAGTGGAGCGATTTGTGAGGGATTCTGGTCGGGAGACGAATTATTTGTTTAAAATGACTTACAGCAAATATCTCTACTTCCTTTCAGCTTGGTCAGTGGAATTAGAAAACGGAGTCAGAACTGTAGACATGAACGTCACCAAGTCAGGGAATATGCATTGTATGCAATCAAGCTTCAAGAATAAGAAGTTAAAAGGGGTCACAGAATGAGTTTGAGAATTGGAATAACAGTACAAATAAGAAGTGAATGATACGTGGTGAGAAAGGGAGATCTTAAGACATATGAGGTCAAGAGAAGTATATTACGCATCCAGTGGCAAAGAATATCGGATCGCGCAAAAGAACAAGTTCCACCTTTGTAGCGGAAGGAATCATATAGTGTGTAGTTTAGACACACACACACACACACACACACACACAGAGAGAGAGAGAGAGAGAGTTAAGGTGCTGTGGTTGTTGTGGGAGTGATTTGGTGTTCAGTCAAAAACAGAATTACGTTTAGAATACTGCAGGTGATGATGCACATCGTTCAGGTTAGCACGAATGTTGGTGAAGTGAATGTGAGAGAAATTATTTGTACGATTTTGTTGAGTTTTAAAATTTTGAGGAGAATTTTTTGATACATTTGTTATTTAAATTACCAGTAGTAACTATTTAGCCTCGTGCTAGTATTACAAAGATGAAGACCAAGAGTGCAGGACACACAGTGAGAGGATAATAATACTACATAAATATGCATACTATTGTTATTTCCTATTTTGAGAATTTCAGAACTATTGTTATTTCCTATTTTCGTTGTCCATTACATAATAATGGACAACGAAAAAGAAGACATCAGGCATTTTTATTTCCAATCTGTTTTTGAAAATAATTTGAGTATTTCCAAATGCAACAACCCCGTTCCGAATAGTGAATTAGCTCATTAAGCTACCAGCGCCGAACATTCCTTTAAAAAATAAAAGTAATTAAAATTATCTCAGTGCCACAACTGACACAAATCACGTTTAAGTATTTTTTCCATTTTCTCAATTGAACAAAACTCAGTCAGCCAACAGAAGATGACGCGGACGAATCAATACGTTGAATTAAAACGCCGACGAGGATAAATAATTTATATATAAAATATTCTGTTTCTTAATTTACCGGCCTAATGATAGTGTGTGGAACTTCCATCTCTTTTCGCCGATTATTATTATCGAGTAAGAGATTTGAGAGCGATAACCTGGCAATATTTTCTTGAACATCATTGTTTTGTCATTAATACACTTGTTTCCTGCACTCAATAGAAAACTGGCTTCAAGTATATGCATGTGTGCACACAATTTGTTTCAGCTGTAATGCATGCAATGTGACGTTGTTCACCTTAATTTGCACACCGCCTTCGTACGCGGAAAATGATAGGTCAGGGTCAGAGTTTGATTACTCGACTGCTGTGCTGAAGGGCATCCAAGTCAAAAGGAAATGCAAGTGATCAAAGACGTGCCCCAATCAAATCATCATCCATGAGACAATGCCAAGCTGAAAAACCAATCGCATACGTTTGTGCTATCCAGGACATCGAAAAATGTATGCATGCAGAATAACATCCACTGTGCATCCCCGTAATTGCAAAAGAGCACTTCTTGGATATAGCTTTGTAGTTTCAATCGTGTCATATGCCATGCATTCATCCCCCCCCCCCCTGAAGCTGTGTGCATGGCGGGGGAAAATCTTGCATACTTCTAAACCAATACCAACGTTCATGAGAAACGATGTATAGGAGTGGATGGACCTCGATACTATAACTCGTTATTATATGGATGGAATGAGTTGTGGATAACAGGCTGTGTTCGCAACACCATTATTACTTTTTTTTTTATGTCAACGCATAAGAATGAAAACACGTACGAACATGGTGGCTGAGTTAACAGTTTGATAAGACGGGGAAAGTACGCTAACAACCAAAATAATTTTTCCGCCACATGAAACTATCAATATGTAATATGGTACGACACATCGGGGAACAAAAATCACCTACCACTTTAAATCAAGCCATAGTCTTGGTGTAATATTTAGTAACTACTGGTCTGAGAAAATCCCGGTGTTTCAATCCAATCTCCGAATTCATATTGTTGAAACAACTCAGCCAAATTGACATTTTAAGTGCTTTCTCAGCCAACAGACACAAACGGTAACTAAGGTGATGAAAGATTCTTGTATTGTTGAATAATTTTTTCCTTCCCTACAAAAGTTTCTAAACAATTACTTAACCAGTAAGATTTATTTACAATCATCCTCTAATATACAGTACATGAAATGCGTCTAATTATTTTTAATCAATTTATTAATATGAAATGTATTCTAAATTTCATATAACAGAACAAAATTTTGAAAAATCACGTGGAGTCCAAGAGCAGGTTAGACGCATAATTACTCACAGTTATATGCATAATCGTCATTTACACACAGCGAGAGAGAGAGAGAGGCGTGCAACTTACTATGCAGAGAAAAACGAGGTTGATACAGAACTACCGAACTACAAAAAAAATTCCAGTGCAGTAGCATAAATCCTTGATTATCTTATTACATAAAAAGGGCAGCAGAGATGATTTCAGTAACTACAGGCCGATCAGTTTGATATCACAATTGTACAAAATGTTTATATCCATTATGTTCAATAGGATTACAAGATTTTTGGATGATGAACAAGCATGATTCAGAGCAAGTTTCTCTATACATCATATCCACACTATTAGCCACCTAAGAGAAAAAACAAACGAATATGATCTTCCTGAATATTTAGTGTTCCCAGATTTTGTAAAAGCCTTTGATTCTCTATCAGTCAGAAACAAACAGTTTAAACCAACAACGTATATCCGTTTATTAAAATCTAAATAGCAAAACTCAGACCAGTATAACACTAGATCAGAGAAAGGAATTTACTATTGGGAGAGCAGTAAGGCAAGGGGATTTTATACACCCAAATTGTTTTCTGATACATTAGAAATCTTTAAGAACGTCTCATGGGAAAACTATGGAACAGGCATCAATGGAAAAAATCTCAATCACTTTTGCAGATGACATTGTTCTTTAGCAAAAAAAAATAAAAATAAAATAAAGCAGCAGCTCAGGAAATGCTAAACGACAATGATAGAGAAAGAAGGTTTAAATCCAATTAAAGTCAAACTGATGACAAATTCAGATCACACCGAACTAAAATTAACAGATACTCGTATTGAAATTGTGGAGGATTATATTTACCTTGGTCAATTAGTTTTAAGAGGAGGAAAAGCAAGATAATGAAATAAGCAGAAGAATCACACAAGGAAACAAATAAAGAATATCGGACAGGAGAATTACCAATATGTTTAAAAAATAAGCTAGGAAGGTGTGCTGAAAAGTTGTGATAATCACCATTAGGGAATTGAGGTAGAACCATTAACTTACACATTACTCTATATATTGTTATACACTTGTTACAACGCTGCTGCATCATTTGAAATCCTCTGAGAAAAAAAGACTTTCCCTCGTTGCACCAACCAGACATTTTTGTTCTAGGTGTTCACCAGAAATTTTAAACCGCGTTCGTATTTAATGTGTGCATCATTCCAGTGCTTACCTATGGAAGTGAGACGTGCCACGACTAAAAAACAGGACGACAGGTTGCGTATGGCTCAAAACAGCTTTGGAGAGAAGAACGTTCCACATAAGCAAAAGGAATTATTAGAAATAACGGAATAAGAGAAATGACTGAAGTAGAAGATATTGTGAGGTTGTAAAGCATGCGAGTGAAGATAGGCTGCTCATTTTAGCAGATTAGACGATGAGAGGTGGACACAATTAAGCAATGAGTGGATACCAAGAGAAGGAAAGGTCACCAAAGAACAAGATGAAGGGTGGTGATGACGATGATTTTTAATAGTGTAAGGGCAGCAATGGTCGTACTGCGCCATAACAAACGTTAGAGAGTACAGAACGTGAGACAACGACAAACATCCATGCCCGCAGCGGGATTCACCTGTTGTCTGGAGAGCGAGTATGCTAACCACTCGGCCAATCAGGCAGGCAGATGAATGTTTGACATGAAATGGTGGACACTGGCTAAAGACAGATAGAACTTAAAAGTTAAGGGCGAAGGCCTATATCCAGCCATGGATGGAAAGAGGCTACAGAAGAAACGAGAAGCTAAATAGCACTGTTTAAATCGTAAAATAGGATTCTGGAACACTTTACCAATCTACCGGAAACTCTACTGTTTTATGCAGTTACGTGGAACAAATTTCTCATTTCTCTAGAAGAATGAATATCCTTTGATCTTGTATTTGATTGATTCGTTTCATTTCTCGTTAATAAATGGGGACATTAATTTTTAAAGAAACTAATTTAAAGACGAATCATTAAATTTTTTGTCTGTGAAATTTAAAAAAAAAATGAAATTTAAAAAAAAAATTAAATTAAAAGGACGAATGGAGTATCCGGTGTAAACAGGCAGTCCAATCTAATGAGGCGTGTGCAAAAGGAAGGGAGGGGAAGAATCTCGTGTAATGAATCCGTTTCGTTGGACTAGAGCGGCAATACCAGGCGTCGAACTTATTTTTTTTTCTTTTATCTTGTATATTAAATTAGTTGCTCTCAAGTTATATGTTTGGAGCTTTTTTCCCCTCCAGATACTTCGATTGTCTTCTTAAAAACATAAACCGGTCTCAAGCACAGTTTTGCAGTGTTGCGCGTCCAGCACTCACCAAGAATTAGACATTTACGTTTAGACGGATGCGACCCGAGATGAACCGTCTCCTGGTTGAAATGATAAAATAAAAGAAATAAACAGTAGATGCAACTGTTCCGTTTATCCTAATTTGCTGAAAAGTGTGGGGGATCTGAAAAGTTAACGTCAGTTGAAAACATACGAAAGTACTGTGGGGATGCGGGTCGTCATTAATCAATGAAATAAAAAATACGAAAAATGGTCGCTTTTAGAGGAGGTGACATCCTCAAATATCCATAGCGTAAGATTGCTGATGGAAATTTCGGTTTGCTGTCGACTTTCAAGCAACAAGGCTTAAGGAACTAAAACGCACTCCGCACAAATGACGTGGATGTCAATTCAGCGTAAATTATTTCTATTCTTCTGTCGAAGACGGAAATAAATGTGGAATTTAAAAGTTAGCATTTATGCAAATCTGAGCTAAAATTGTTTCAAAGGTGAGCGAACAGTTTATTCCTTGTCCCACATAAACCGGTTTAGAGAATTTCTGCCAGAGTTGTGGTTTCCAAGTACTTAAGTATTCCTTATTGACTTGGCACCTTATTCGCGTGGAAGCGACCTTCATAGCATTAAGTGCCATTACGAAATTTCATGCAACGCTGCATGTTTCTTGAGGTGCTCTGAGTATTCTCCATTTGTTGTTTTGAATCATTCGGTCGGTACGACTGCTTCAAAAAGAACTTTCTGCAAGATTTCGAGGAATGGAGAATATCGCACGGCGCGATCACAGTGTGGGTCTGAAGTGGAATAAAAAGAAGGAAAATTCTGCATTGGCAGTGTCGACACACACACAATCTTCGGTTCTCGAAAATAAAGACAAGACCATTCGATGAAGTCACGTGATTGGTAAGTATTTGTGCTCGTTGCTAATTCATCCAGACAAGCGTGGTGACGAACACTTAGCGGCTATTACGGCACTCTTCGACTCCTCGAGTCGCCTTGTTCGCATCAGTCGCTTGACTTGGCGGGAAATGGCGCGTGTGGACCCTGGGCCTTCGAAAAGGCGAAGAGCTCATTGCCTCGGCTGTTCATATGTCGCAACGTGATTTTCGAACACTTAACGTAAGCGATGTTGTGTGATGGCGTAATTAGCAGATCGCATATCGGGGGTGCCGACTGCAGTGTAGACAACGATAATGACATAATAGGCCACGCCCTGGACAGAAAAGCTGGGTGACGTTTTCTACTCATTAGCATTCTTCATTAGAGCTTTAGAAATTATTGAGTCCTCGGCTCGAAGGAAGAGAGCAGCGTCATTATCATTAGCTGTGGCCAACGACTATGTTCCCGGAAAACCGCGGGTAGCACGAATCACAGAAGACTTATCAAATTAAATATTGTTTATTAAACACAAAGTTTAACAACTTAATTAGCACCGTCTTCGTTTAAGACGATATTTCAACGCATCCTACCACAAAGACTACTTTCATTCGATAAACTGAAACAAGTCGCATCCCCGGGATTTTTTTCCTTCTGCTTATTCCACTGCGGAATACAATTTCTTGGCAGTTCGTTCTCGTACTTCATCTTCGTGCTGTTAAAATAGCAGAAATGAAGCTACTTCTAATTTTACCATTACTGTGAACCTGCAAACATCTGAACCGACCCTAACTCCGCGTGAGGCCATTTGGAATTATCGCTGAAGCAACCAAGGCTGTGAGGCCAGAGTATGTTAATTGCGCGTGTGTGGCCGTTCGCTTGATTTGAGGGACGAAAAACCTCAGTTTCCTGGAGGAAAAAACTATCTCCATACGATACTGACTAACTCAGCTTTCACCTAAAAGGCTCCGATAAAGGGTCTTCGCGTCCTAAATGGGATTCCAACCCAGATCTTTTAAATCAAAGGACATCGTCGATACCGTCATTTTACTTAGTTTGCAACACCCATTGTGAAGACAACGTCGTTTAGAATTTAATTTTCCATTTTGTTTTTCTGATGTCCCGGCTTCACGTGCCATACAATGTGACCCCCCTCACGGTCATTGGGTCATTGTCGCTTTTAAATGAAGTCATTTAAAGAAAACTATCAGCAGTTTTCCAATCTACTCAAATTGTGTAAGCACACATGCAGAGAGAGAACCCCCCTCCCCCCAGAAGAAACTCTACTGTGCACTAGTACCATGGATGAGTTAAGAAGACAGAATTTTCTGACGCTGTGAGGTTGCAGTCGGTGAGGAACACTGAATGCCGGCAACCTGTCCCAGAAAAGAAACTAAGTTAGAGGCGACTACTTGCAGAATGAGTTTTCAAAACTTCTGTGGAGAATGATGGAATTACAGATAAAGTTAAGATGAATGCTATCCCTGGAAGTATCGGTAGAAGAATACTGAACAGATATTACCTGTCTACATGCTAAATTGCGAAGCCAATCGGTAACATAAGTCAAATCGGTCTGACTACTCTGCTGAAATGCAGAGAGTATGAACGAATGAATTTTACGGTGAACTTCCCCAGACAGGAAATTGTTGGACGCATATCCGAGAATTGTGTAATGGCAGCAGCTGCTCAAGGGGGGAGCGAGAGAGAGTAGAGAGGAAATTCACCTTTTCGGACGCAAAGCAGCTGTGGATTTGGTACGTCTGAGCCAAACGGAATTTGTAGCCATCACCCACTTCATTGGGGGATTCTTTCTCGATTGAGGACCTCGTCGAAAACAAACGAAACCACGCGATTCTTTTTTGTGCCAATTAACACAGGGCTGGGTTTAGGTGAATTACAATGACTCACCATACCTTACAAGAAACGTATGAAGTCTGCATTTATGGCGTGCGTGCGTAATAGATATTCGTGTAGTTATTCTTAAAAGTTTATATCACAAGGCTTCGAAAATGAAGAGATGTGAAGTGCCAATGATTTATAAAACAATGAAATAAATTCCGTGCACCGATGAGATATTCATCGGTACTCGAAGGGAAAGAGTGTGGATTACTGGTGGAATGAAGCTTCATTAATTATCACAAGCAGCGAGCGACCACAAAGGAAACAGGAAACCGAATTATAAATGTATGAAGAAGTCCCCAGAATGGAAATTTGCTACAGAGGCTTTTTTGCAAGACTCGATCAAATTCTTGGAAATATCGAGAGCAAAAATCTAGGTGTCTTCGAATATATCCACGAAGAGTGTCTACAGAAGAGGTCACATAAGCGGGATCACTTGTGGTGGGACTGCACTGGAGTCCACATTGCCAACCATTGAAGATTCCAGTTACTGACTGACCAAAGTGAGGGCAATGAGTCGGTAGCGAATGGTACAGATCTCGGAGTGGAATGAGAAAGTGTGAAACTGAATGAGATAGATCTGGATGACCTGAGGAATAACTGGATGGTATTGTCAAGACAGCTTTATTCAGGTTCCTGAAGATTTTATTGATTTCTTACTAGTGGAGATTGTGAGGCAGAATATTTATTCTATTGGTTTAGAATGCCATAACGGAGAAACCACTTTAAGGTTAGATGGAATATGACGTATGGGAAAATGAATATTTCGCAGGTTCTTCGTAATCGGGAAGAATTACAGGCTCAGCCGAAACGGCAACACCTCATCAGCACATCTGGAGGAAAGGACAGCAAGACAGGTCAAGTGATCGAGGAGTGCATAATGCGTTAGTGCTGGTATCGGTCTAGTAATATTATTTGCGGATTCACTCTATTCATGTACCATCGCTTGTGAGAAGGACTAAAACCGCCACTGTGTATGTCAAATTCTTGGTGAGTGCATCACATACACTTAAAGGGTTGAAGTGAAAACAGAAGGAAGGCCAAAAACCCAGATATGAAATTCGAAAAGTGATATTAGTAACTTCGGATCTCCAATAAGCAGGATAGTGGTGTTTGTATTGAAGTGGACAATGAGATTTATTACACCTAACACTGACTAATCGATTTTAAACTCTCAAATAACTGTCATGTGGGTTTCACATTGCACGGAATATTCGAATTGGATTTTTATTTGTCTCAGATGGAGCTACAATAAATGCTTCAGTATTTTTACTATAAAAAACCCTCATAATACACTTTTATTACGCTCACGATACAAGTAAATGCAGAGAATTAGCAATTAAATTTAAAATGTGAAGTATACTGTATGTGCATATACAAGCAAGTACTCGTGTCCAACTTTCTATAGGGCGTTTATCATATCATCGACAAATCTCAGGGGCAAAGCCGTTTGATCAAATAAGAATTTATTAATATGCCAGGTCCAGAATTTGCTCTGAGAGAGAGAGAGAGAGAGATTCTTTTTTCACGAGAACTTGATGAAAACATGAAGTTTTGGGTAATAAATAAGGGCTGATAAACGATGACACTATGTTATCAGAACTTGAAGACATTAATTTAGTCATTAATGGAGTCAGAGTGGTCCTGCGGTGTTGCATTTTGGTTTTGCTATTTTAAACGGAAGAGAGTTTTTGTTTTTAGTTGTGTACCAGATCATACTGTGGTTAAGCCTAATGTTTCGTGTAACTATAGATGATTTCAATGTTACAAACGAGTTGCACAAATGAACGTTTGTGCATATCAGACATCAGCTGCCGGTCTCTTATGGGGGTAGCAAAGTTCGCATTTTTACATTCATGAAAAAGAGGCAGATGTTCAATTAACTGACAAAAATAAAGAATAAGGCAAAAGAATAGTGTAAGTATGGAGGCTTTCAGTGATGATTTCTGGGAAAGCGTAATACTTTTTCAGCAACATCATAAAGCAGGACCAAGCTGGCATAGCTCTTCATGCATTTATTTAGTTCGTTAAATTATCCGCCAAACAAAGCTGTTAAGATAGAACAAGGTTTTTTTGTTCTTCTTGAAACGGGATAATCATGTTCCAATCAGATGTCTGTTATTTGCATATCTGAGAAGTGGCTTGCTAGTAAACGACTTCTTTAACTTCAGTCGCGGAGAGCTAAGCTTACATACGAAAGAAATTATGACGCCCAATATTTTCAAAGTTTATTTCTAAAAATTCCATGTAAGCGTACTGTTGTAATTATGCAAGACGCGAGGCATAAAGATTTAAGTCATTCCAAATATTTTAATCGTCGTTTGGTAAATATATCATGAAAGATTATTTCCAGGACCCTTGAAATTAAGTGTCTCCGCAGTTTTCCATGACATTGAGGTGAAAGGTCATGGAAAAGTTAATGGAGGAGGGGGGTATGTGATATAATGTGAAGTTATCAAAATAGGAATAGATATCAAGTAGACTGATTATTTTTTAGGAAAACGAACAGTGTACCTTATTTGGACCGATGATAATACAAAAGGTTCCAATACAGAAGAAATGGAGAAATTTTTCAATAAGAGAAAGAAGCTAATACAAAGAAAAAGGGGAGAATGGTCCTTCTTGGTTACCTAAACAGCAGAATAGGAAATTAATACAGACATACAGAAATGTTTTGGGAAAATGTGGAAAAAAGACCAAATCTAATAACAATGGGAAGCACCTGCTGGTTTTCTGTTCAGAACGTTTACCAATCAGTGGAGCAACATAAAGAGGTACACAAATTCGCGTTTGGAGAAAGGATACAAGAAATTATTCTCGTTGATATCCTCGCATTGGGTCAGGAAAAAAGAATATACAGAGAATTTGAAACAGGAAGTAATCGCCAATTAATTTTGAACAGGGTAACATTGAATATTATATTGAAATGAAATGTAAGAAAGTTTAAAAAGAATCACAGCCGAGCTGCTTTCATAGATGAACTGTGGACTCAACTAGACAAAGATTATTCAAGAAAAAAAAATTAATTTGAAGACAAGAATCAAATCTTGCAGACTGAGTGGTAAGTCTGCAAGACTTGCTTAGTGGTAAACTCTGAAGAAAACATTGACTAATTCAGCCAGGAAAGCGTGTAATGAAGTTATTCACAATAACAGAAAACTCACAACTCTGTAGTGGAGTCAGGAAATTAAAAAAGGCGGCCATGGAAAAGAAAGCATATCGAATGTTCCTGGCAAGTAAATCAGCAATGCTCAGAGAATACTGCATGACTAAGTGGGAAAATGTGGTAAGAACATAGAAAATAAATATCACGAAGGTGGCAAAATATTCTGGAGACTATTCAGAAAGCTTAGAAATGGAGGAAAGAGTACTGGAAAAGGAATCAAAGATAATAAAGGTGATATGAAAACTGATGATAAAAATATTTTGGATATCAGGAGTAATTAGTCTGAAAGTTTGATAAATGAAACAAGCAGTGACAGCAAAGTGGTAGAGAAGATTCATGCGGAATGCATTAGGAGTACATATCAATACTTCAAGTAGAACAAAATCCACCAGAAACATAATGTGGAAAGGGAGCTCGAGTAGATGATATTCGACTAGAAGTGCTCAGATATGGAAGTCTGAACGTTTTACAGTGACTGCATTTCATAATTCAGAAGGCCTGGTCGGATGGTGAATTCTATAAAAAGGGAAATAAAACAATGTGAGAGATGCAGGGGAATTTACCTGCTGAGTTTTCCTGGTGAGATTTAAACAAATATTCTTGAAAGGAGGCTACGAAAACTAGTGAAGAGGAACTTGAACAAGCTGGGTTCAGGATTTCCCTTTAAGACAGCTGGGAATTATTGGAATATAACATGAATCTGTTCCATGCAACATTTTAAGTTTAGCAGATCTATAAAAGGAATATGACTAGACGTATCAAGAGAAAAGCTAAGATTATACAGCGCAAATGATACAATGTATTGAGCAATATAAAGTCTTAGTCAGCCGTAGAAAAATTGAAAGAGATAACGTTAGACGGCATGATGATGGAAAATCAGATGTGAGACAAGGGTACACATTTTCTTCACTGTTATTCATTGTCTATATGGATCACATTACGAATAAAAGTGGTATTAAATACGATACGAAAATTAGAAATATTAATCTCAGATGTTTACTTCTTTTTTTTTTTCAGATGATGTTATACACCTAAATACATCCGGTACAAGTTTCCAGGATTCCCCCTAAATGAATTGAATAACTGATGTAATACATTTGGTATTAAAATCAGCTATAAAAAGACAGATTATGAAAATTTACAGGAATACTGAATACATCAGCTGCATCTATGGGAAACCTACAGAACAAGAAAAACATGTGAGCTATTTGGGCACAATTTTAGAGAAGATGGCAAATCAAATGTGGGAATAGACAACAGAATTACCACAGTTAGTACGGTACGGTAGTTTGTCGAAACAATAAATTTATATGGAATAAGGTAAATTAGTCAAAACACGGAAATTAGCTGTTGAGAAGAGTGTTAAACCAATTTTAACTTATGGATCTGAGAGCGGGTTAGAAATAAAATCTCTTAATAATATAACAACACTTGATCGTAGACTTGAGACTGCAGGTATGAGGATTCTTAGAAAAACTGCCGGAGTGAACAAATGGTATCAATGGCACAGCCATACTATAAATGATATTAGGAAGGGCCTTGACAGTGTTAGCATTCAGGAATTTATGAGCAGAGCTAATCTAATGTGGTAAGGTCACTTAAATACGGGAGGAAAGGTTTAGAAATATGTTTGTTTTTTCAGGACGAAGATGAAATCTAGACGGATCGAAGTAGTTAGAAGGCCTAAATAAAAGTTCTGATAATGCTGAAGGGAAACTTTCGATAGCAGGTTGACAAGATAAGATAATCACATTAACTTTTCTTGCAGTACTATGATAATATCCAGTATATCTCCTAAGAAAACATATCACTCATTTTAATTTATCTGTTTAGGTTATTAAACCATTTGACTCGAATAACGTGGTCTGATTTGGTGGTGCATCATAATAGAATAGACAATACGCTCCTTGACTTCTTGTTCAATGAAAATTGCTTCTGTAAGAATCTGAAAAAGGGAAATACAACGAGGAAGGACATCAAACTAAGGACCATTTCTAGAGTGATAATCAAGACTTCAGGGTTAGCAACAGGATTCTGTAGATAAGAGAAAGATTCTAATCAATAAGGTTTGTGAATCTAGTTACATTTTATACAAGATTTCACGGTGATCTTTCTCTTTTTTATTTTAATTTATTTGTTAATTTTTAGCAAAGATAGCTTCGGCCGTAAAATTCATAATTTTACGGCTGAAGCAACGAAAGCTAATTTGGACGGTTTGCCCTTTCGGAATGAAAATCCCTAGCCTCCAGGAAAAACCCTGTCACTTTCCGTCCAAAGACCCATATAAATTTATCACTATTTGATTTGTATGTTAAGGATGTTGCGAGTGAGTGAAAGGGGATAAGTTGGATAAAACTATAAAGAATAATGCTGAAGTATTAGCACTTAGAACGATTTGAAAGGACTGGTCAGAAGAGAAGAGCGAGAAACCAGTTTTACCATCGATAAATGGAAGGTTTGCACTTCGAAAATGTAATACTATTGATGGTAGATTGTGCTGCAGGAAGAAGTAAGGGACCTTACTTCCTCTACTCACATATTGCAAAAAAAAAAAAAAAATGAATGAAAGGAGCACAAAGAATGGCAGTTAGCAAGAACTTTGACCATTGCGCACAGATTTGGTTGCGTAAATTTCTCGGAAAAAAGAGCAAGCAGGCACCAAAAGATAACATCAGGTCTGTAGAATGTTGGCAGTGACGGAATTCAATTTGCACAACTTGTTAAATAGAAGGAAGAGTAAAAGAAAGAGAAGAGTTGCTGGTATGAGCTTAGCAGATGATGATGGTGATCAGCCCGTCTTTCTACCCACTACAGGGCGAGGGCCTCTTCCATTGTGGAAGGGTTGGGTCTACCTCTCCCATAGTGACCTAGTCCATACTGCGAGAGTGTGTCTTTACTTGGGTGAATGAATGTATGAAGGTGAAAGACAATCACAAACATCCATGCCCTTGGGGGAGGGGATTCCAACCAGCGGCCTCTTGGCTGGAGAGCGGATTCGCTTACCACTCGGCCAACCAGGTCGGCGAGCTTAGCAGATAGATATTCTTTCAAGGAGATGAAGAGGGGGGGAGATAAGAAGCCATTTCTGAAGTGTTATAAAGTGTGCTGGATAGTGAAGCAAAAATATTTTGCATGGAGATTGGCTGGCTGGTGAGTGGAATGAGTTGCAGATGAGGCGCGAGTGCTCGGACTCATCATGGAGTACCTGAAAGCAATTTAAGGTATGATAGACAGTGCCTGTTCTTAAATTGCCGAGTTCTCTCACGCGGACTCCTGTAGGATTTTGAAGTGTATTTGAGTATTTTCGTTTAAGAAATATTTGAGAAATTAATTAGTTTAATCTCGTTCGAGTTAAATGTTTAATTAGTTGTGTATCGACAATCAATTTGCAGTGAGATTATGCGAAAAGGGCGTATATCAGTAAGACAACTGAAGGTATTTTCTCTCTCTGTGAACTGAATCGTTTGATAAATCACTTGAACAGACAGAGCACTGTGAAAAGAGTAATTTCCATCGGAATAACAGTGAATTTATATTACCATAAAATAGGGTTAATACACAGCAAATTCAATTCATTCTTTTTTTTAAGGAAAAAAAAATAGAATCAGTTTGATTCTTTTACTTATGCTGATTATATTATTACAATTTTGGGTAAACTACTGAAATAACTTCGTTCTTCTTAATTTGGGCGAAACTAATCGAACTCACTCATTAGTAATTCGTATGTTTTCAATGATTTCGATCGTCTTACCAGGGTTGTATGAGCTAACGTAGATATTAAAGTTCAGTCGCTTGAAAAAGCAGAAACTGCAAGAAAAAGTTTGACGATAGAGGACTTCAAAAAAAAAAAAAAATCAGCTAACGCCTTTTTATTCCCGTATACGGGAAAAAATAACCAGTTTTTTTTTTGGGGGGGGGGTGAATCCCACCGCCGAAAGACTTAAACTACTATACAGCTAACAGCGTACGTGGGTAGAAAGGTCAAGGTGTTGTAGAAATCCGTAAAATCTGCTTTATGCCTCCAATAAGCAGGCTGTTGGTCCTCTGCACGACGCAAAGGACGATAAAAAATAATCTAACGCCTGAAGGCATCCGACGAATATTTACATGGGATTCAAACCATCGTGAAAATGGATTGCGAGCGAAGACGCCTCCACTCGACCAACACCAGGGTGGCAGTAAACATAACTTATTTTTGCTGGACACAGTATCATCGAGGTGCACACAATATACAGTAGGACGCAAAAAAAAAGTACCGAATAACTACAACGATATATGTTATGTAGTAAAAGGGTTTATTAACAAAGAAATGCATGATTACCTGATGATAGGTACATCCACAACTCTCGGTGGAACGTGGATTATATATTATATAACGACGTGGATTATATAACGACGGTGGATTACGTGCTCGAAATGGGCACCTTGTCTTTCAAGACAGGTTTCGTATGCGAAGGTTCTCTGTCATCTTGGAGAACAAGGATTGGTACATCGGCTGGACATATCGTGTAATTTTATCCCTTAGTTCATCAAAGTGTGAATGCGGTGATGGTAGAATACCCATTCCTTTAACATACCCAAACGAAGGCATCAAGTAATGTGAGAACGTGAAAGGTACGGGAATTCTGTGAACCTCGAAGTGAGCCCTCCTGGGGAAGTGTTAAACAGGTTCTAGAACCATGTGACAGGTTGCTCCGTCTTGTTCGAATACCTGTGTACGAAATGGAATGGTTTTTTTTTTTTTTTTTTTTGCAAGACACATCCTATGCAAATCGTGGGTGAACAGAATCACCACATTCTCGATGTAGCGTTCGCTAATCAAGGTCACGGTTACACCACCCTCTTCAATGAAGTAGGGCCCAATTATGCCACCGCCGGAAACCGCTCACCATACGGTGACCTTCTGGCTGTGAAGAAGTTTCTGTTGGACAAATTCAGGTCTCGAGAAACCAAAAAACATGTAGGTTCGTCTGTTTACATGACCACTTAGATGGATACGCGCTTCGTCCGACAGTCAGGGATTATGGAGGAAGGACGGATCTTCATAGGCATTGGCCAGCACTGACCCACCTGAATGACGTACGAAAAGGTACGCAGCTACTTAAGGATTATCTGTAGTGATCGCCTCGGTATCTCAAGTGTTACCGCTGTTCGGCGTTGACCAAGTTTCGGAGATTGTAACACTTGCTCCAAAACACGCCCGTGATTCTTATTTGTGTTAGCAGTTCGTGGTCTTCCCGAATATCCTCGGCATTGCGGCGGAACACTTCCGGTACGTTGGAACCTCTCGATTAAAGCAATGTTGACAATATTGCTTGGGGCACGCTTACGGAAACCACGAAAAAACTGCTCACAAACATGTCGTAGACTTGGACCATTTGCTCTACCATCTCCGTGTGAACTTTTCATAATGCTCAACAATAAACGTCTTTTCTTCCAACAGCATTGCTACAGCTAAATGTAATGGTGTAGACTCTACACGTGCTCTTCTATTAATGTGCACGCAGTCGAATGGCAATATTTCATAGTGCATGTACTGAAGGGGTTGTCGAAGTTCAGTGTTGCTTTTTTTTGCGCCGTACCATACAAAATAAAATAATTTTTCGATTTCTGAAACATACGACTGCAGTTAATAATAATATTATTATTTAGTGTATTTTTCCTAAGTTGAGTTATACAGCAAATGTTTTCATAATAGATATAGATATTATAGCGAGATGAAAAATTGGAGTGAAATTACTCAAAATAATAAAAAAGTAGAACGAAGTTCTGTCAAGCACTAATAGAAATACACAACCACGGCCTGTCCTCTCCCTTCAAAAATGCTAAAGCACGCCATGCAGTACATGTCTGTGGGAGCGTGCACATGTGTATCTAAAAGGTATAGACATACATATAAACAGTTAAATCGACACCTGGCTCACCGTGGCTACTGAAACAAAACCACGGCCATCTAATACCATTCTCAGATAAGCTTAGCACAAGCGTCGACGGTAGACAGCAGAAACGTCCTCGGAACAAAGAGAAAAAAAATCATTCAAAACAAATATACTCAGTAATTTCTATAATGAATTTTTGTAGTGATAAAAATGTACCATTACAGTGGCTATGCGCTTCGCAACCATATGCCTGGGGAGGGAGTGTCCAGGGTTCGATTCCCGTCGACGACGTGAGGAGTTTAAGGATCTTCCTCAGCCATAGCCAAGTTAGCTGGTCTTGGGCGTGGACCACAAGGTTTTTCCTCCCAGTTTATCGGGGGTTTTTTCTCCCGCAAGCAGGCAAACCGGCCCATTGAGCACACGCCTCTACAGACATAGGTTATCTCCAGGAATAAGAAGTAACCAACCTATTTCCATAGAATTTCGGTTCCGAATGCCTACACGGTAAAAAGTGCAGGTCTACGCGTGAGCGTAAATTAGGATAGGATGTAAATATACTGTATAATAATAATAAATTCTGATATTGACTGATCGAAAAAAAATATTGCTATTATTTATTTAGTGTATTTTCCCTCAGCTGATTTATATAGCAAGTATCTACATAATAGTGAATAATAGACGTTTGGACCATTTCGACTTATCCTATACTGTTTAAGCTTGTTGAAATTTGGTGAACTTTTCCAGTAATATTATGGTTAATACAAAATTATTTAGGGCTATAATGTAAAACTTTAGGTCCGATGATTAATAAACCCTGGACACCGCAAGGTAAATGAGAAGGAACGGAAAATGAGATGGAAAAATGCCTCCAGATCATATAAAGATAAGCTTTCAGACATTTTTCTAACCACGACGAGGAGTTTGCCAAAGTCAAACGGATGTGGCATGGACTTTTGCATTTCCGATTTCTCTTTCGGAAAACTAATCATAATAATAATAATGATCATAACAATTATTACTATTATTACGTGACACCTCTATGGAGTCCAAGGACTCGTCGCGGGAGGGCACTCCCATTCCACTACACATGTAAATAAGAGCACGTAGTTTTCAGGCGTAACATACCGTGGAATAACTAAGGTTTTGCCACGAAACTCATCATTGACGCCTTACCATATCTTAGTACCGTTTTATCGTAAAACTACCACTACAGAACAAATCCCATCTCGGGCACGAAGAACCTTTGAGTTATCTGATACGGAAATAACAAGGTGACAGAAAATCAGGCTTTTTATCTCGCAAAATGGCCATGGGAGGAACACATGCAATACAGACAAAAGACTTGATACGTTAGTTGGTTCGTCAACGAATGGTTGCATAATGATGTAGCGGTTGTCGGAAAACAAGGCATTCTGAACTGGTGCTAACAATAACAGTTTAAAAGTGTTCCTTAAACAAAATTTCATAATTTCAATCGAGCAAAACTAAAATCATACGAATATTTCAATAAATATTCGTATGAATATTCGAATTTCATCACAAACGGCATTGTTTATGCTATAAAACACTTTATCGCGATAAAATCGAAAATATATTGAAATATATTCTTTATACTGTAACGCTTCATACAGACGATGATGGGATGATGCTACCATACACATTCCGGCCACTGAATTAAAAACCTTCATGGAGATACACAACGTATATGCAAAATACTTGGTCCCGTGTGTTACCACGTGCTCTAGGCAACTATTTAAGACTGCTGATGGTTAGTAATCGTCAACAGTTTGATAAAAATGAGAAAAACAAAGGTTCTTTTGGAGTTCGATTAAAAGGGCTTATTGTGGGTGCCAGTCTTGCTGGAGCGAACTGGTATCTCGAATGTGGGATATCCCAGATGCTTAATCAGTAGGAAAATAACCCACATTGTTGTCTGAGAGGCGTAAGTGTGGTCCTAGGACAGTCTGTCGGGAACGAGATTGCTGTCGTCTGAGAAGGCTTGTACAGACAAACAGAACTTCCTGTGTGCGGTAGTTGATTTTTTTCGAAGCATTTGATGAAGGTTGTTCCCGAACCAAATCTCAGCGAACTATGCGAAGGGAACTGAAGAGGATCGGTATTAGCAGTCATTTACCTATACGGAAACCACTGTATTATATACGTGACTAGAAAATGAGGAAATTTGAGGAATGTAAACGCTAGCAAACAGGAGGAGGGGTAACTTGATTGAGACTTACAAACTAATGAAAGGGTGATACAGGATACCAGCAGATGGAATTTTTCATTTTATTGATATTGTGAGGAGAGGACAAGAGGGTATCCTTGGAGCTGAGGATGAATATAGTCAAGAATAACGGACAGGTGGGGGCAAGAGCTAGATTTTTCTCTCATAGAGCGGAGCGTGGTGGTGATTCGAATGACTTGCTTTCAGAGGTGGCGATTGCAGATAGTGCGAATGAATTCAAGAATCACAATTCCATAATAATGAAATTACTTTTTAAAATAGCATCTTTAAAGAGCGTTTAGTTGATCTTCATACCCCATCTTCCTATCCCACGTCAAATAAAGAAATATTTTAAACGAAGTTACGCCTTTTCTACATCGTGTCAAACTACTTGAAGTCCGGAGTATCAAATTAGGCGAAACCTATTTTCTCTGTTGATCAAAACTTCCAAAAATTTTTCATCGAAATGTGTTATGCAGTAAGGTCAATTTCGCACCTTTTATGATTTGGCACGCAATCTTTTCTCAATCAGCACGTGGAAATAACGAGTTATAATTCATACAACGTTTTAGAGAATGTTACACCTAAAAGATTTTAACGAATCAGAATTTTTAATCGATGAAGAAAAAATTTCTTCTTCTCCTGAATAGTCATTGTCCGTCAGTGCTATACTGAAAGTGTGTGCCTTTCATCTCTTGTAGTTTTATGCCATGCGAGCGACAGAACCTTACAACTTAAGTCGTTATCCTCCTCCGTTTAGAATAAACCAGCGCATGCGAGCTGATACCATTATTTAGACCGGAAGTTGAGATCAAAAGTGCTGTCGACTTGGCCAACCAAAAAACTACGTTGGGAGGGGTTGAATTCCACTACAGTAACTGACAAAAATGTCTTATACATGAATTTCACCAGAGTATGAGACCTTACTGGAGTCCAGAAGTGGCTTAAAAAAATCCGCATTTGTGGAGGGAGAGATAAGAGGGTTCCTGATTACCTATCCCTTAGTTGATCCACGGTACTTACGTAAGATAGAAGCTTTGCATGGGCATAATTCACAAAAAGAATTATCATAACTTATGTGGGACAGATTCCGCCCTAGGGTATGGTAAATAGCAGCCATCATATCAAAAGTTCCATTTTCTCGAAAGATCCATTATACATCTACATATTGAAGTGCTCTTATTTAAAAAAAAAAAAGTTATTTGCCCAAGGGGAGATAATTAGATGAAATCAGGAGAAGAGAACATACGAGTAACGCTGAACACAAAATTAAAGAAAAATCAGGAGCAATTAAACCGTATATTCTCAGCTGGCAAGTAGCCATCTTGTCAAAAAAAAAAAAAAAAAAAAAAACTGTTCCAATAAGATTTTCAAAAGAACTTTTTTTAATTTTAAATAGTATAGTAAAGTGAATGTACAGAAGTTTGTTCACCTACAAAACAGTGCTGTCATGTCTTAAAAAGAAAGGTGGAAAACGTTAAATATGAATATGTACGCTTTGTCGGGAAATTCAAGAAAACGACGATTGCTCCAGGAAGTGGAAGAAAAAATCTGTTCCGTCAATTTGAAACCGACTCGCGAAGGAGTAAACAAACGGCGCGTGTTTCTTAACATATTTGAAGTAGATGGGTGAAAGTGCTAATGCCAATTTGTGTAGAAAAGCAACCGTTGCATATGTGCAGAAAATGCGTGCAGGTAATGCTGAACGTCTGTGTGAAAGAATGTAGCAAACTGATGAATCTTGACTTCTGACAAGCAACTGTTCTATACTGAGTCTATCTCACCATCGGACCCCACACAATATGTTTGATAATATAGTCCGACCACATAAGCGAGAGCTCTCGTTGGCAGACTGTCAAGAAGAGTCAATTCATGTTGAAGGGGAGAAAGAGATAAGGCGATGAACGAATTGGTCAACAACACGCGAAATCACGTGCTTTATAGGTAAAATTTCTCAACTATTGTACAAGCAAAACCACTTTAGAAACTACAATGATCGTGAAAGAGAAGTTAATTTTCAGACGTGTAATAATAAAATACTCATCCCAGAAGACGGATTGATTACCTATTATCGGAATGGATTCTCCTTCTGTTGACATGCGCAGAAGTGTCGAAGGGTCTCGTATCAGTGGGCGTACTATACGAGCAGAGACAGAGGTCCAGGCAACGAATTTTCAAAAGCCAGCTGCAGCTCTCCAGCTCTTGTTAACAACTGCGAATTACCCATTGCCCAATAGCATGAGCCAAGGCACATAAAACCTGGAGGTGGAGCAGTGAAAATCGGTTCAGTGGGGAGACGAGTCGCACTGCACTCTCTTCCACTTCTAGTCTAGCCTCGTTTTGGGATGGAAGGCCTGGAAAGCATTTTTATACCCAATTGTTTGTCCTAAGGATTGTTTGGAGGTGAATGAGTAATGATGTGATGTTGCTTTTTGGGACATTTCCTAGTGCATTCAACACGACCGCTCAGTCCTACAACGACGACGTCCTGGACAATTCTGAGTCTCTTATATTGTAGCAAATTTATGATACCGGTTCTTAACCTTTCAACACGAGAACGTTCTGAGACAACGAAATACGCATAAATAAACATTGCAGAAAACAGAATCGGAATATTACGGTAAGCAACCTAGCGCTCCGACCTGAACTCTCAAGATATTCTCAAGTTAACGCAGAATTAGAACACAGCTAAGGGAATCTTCATTGGTGGAATATAAAGGAGACGTGGAACGGGTTACTGCAAAATTTTTTCCAGAAACCGAGTTTTTTTTGAATGCACTAAAATAGTTATCGTCGCGTCAAAAGGGAGCCAATTTCAATAAACACTTGTTTTAACTGCGTATGACCCTAGGTAGAGTGAGAGTTCTGTGGCTAAAGGAGGTCACAATGCATTATGTCCGTTAATTATACGTGTGGGTTCTCCAGTCTTATTTGCTGTATGGAAAAACCCGAATTCCTGGGAGGAAAAATTGTGCTCGTCAGTTAAAGTAAGAAAGAATGGAGATTAAGTTTAATTCGCTGAAGAAAACCTTCACTTGCCTAAAGAAGTGGCAGAAAAAGGATGCTGTTTTACAATAAACACAAAAGGATTGAGTTTTGTAAGATAAAAAAAATTAACATGCTTATCAAAACCCGCATTGAAGAATGATTTGTGGATCAGAGTATTCTATCGGTTCTGCCATTTGGATGGCGAAATACTTGTCAAATGACCAAGAAGCATGTGATTGGCATCGTCTGCAAAAATTGCGGACAGAATCTGACGTCAAATTTAAAACGCCATGCACATGACTTATTACATAATGCTATACTCGCTGCGCAAAAATACACTCGCCCAAAATCCTCAAGTTTTTCTAAGGAGTTTCATAAAGTGAGTAGCGTTGCTGTGTTGTAGCTGGAGATCTGTGTGCATGTGGAACCATTTTAAGGAGGAAAAGTCAGTAGATAATAATATGAGAGAACGGCAAAACCCAATAGTAGAATCCATTCAGCAAACAGGTTGTGCCGAACTTGATATTTGGTCTCAAACATTTATTGGAATCAAACATCAGGGATATCAAGAACAATCACCTACGTTTCACCACAGTTTTTTATAATTTGTCCAAGAAGTGTAATAAAATCAAAAAAGATCCTCTATTGACTGACGTGGATGATTCCATAATGACAATTATAAACTTAATGGTAAAGATATTTAATGCATAACAGTAAAGATTTTCTCTTTGACGGTTAAATGTATCTCCCGCGGCAGGAGACTATAAAAACACGAAACAAAAACATGAACCAACCGTCAGGACTTAGAGAACTGTATCAGAGCCAGAAGACGCGGATATCCTGATAGGACAAGATTCCTCTGACCTCCTTTTTTCGATAAATGAAAAACATTGAATATTGTAAATTGTGAATGGAAGGAAGGCATTTATGGATTTAACTGATGAATGATTCGGAGCAACAATATTCCAACGTAAAAGGCTGATATACTCATTTTTCTACAGCAAGATTTGGATAGATTGGAGGAATGGGCTAAGGAGAATGGATGACAATTTAATGTGGCAAAGTGTAAGGTTATGCATTTTGGGGTGAAAAAGATTATCAGCAGTATACCACATTGGTGGAACTGTACTCCAGGAGATTGATGAGGCCAGGGACTTGGGAGTGTTGGTGGATAGGGAATTGAAGTTTAGGGGGCACATTGCAAAAGTGGCTAAATCAGCTCATCAACTCACTTGGTTGTTAAAAATACCTTGACGAGCAGAGACAAGTAAGTTATTGTACCTCTGTACCGAGCCTTGATAAGACCTCATCTCGACTACTGTACCCAGATTTGGTCACCTAGGTACCTTCTTGATGGGGAGGAGGTGGAGAGGATCCAGAGGTGAGTGACTAAGATGATAGCGGGTCTACGGAATGAACCATATGAGAACAGGTTGAAGATTTGTGGGTTGCAGAAATTGGTTGATAGGTGGAAGAGGGGAGATATGATTGAGACATTCAAATTGCTAAAGGGTTTCTATAGGATTAATTCAGAGGATATTTTTGAAATCAGGACTGGTGGTGGGAGAACTAGGGGACACCTATGGAAGCTGGGAAAGAGTGTGGTTAGCAGGGGTGTTAGAGCCATCTTCTTTACTTTTAGAGTGGTAAATGAGTGGAATAAGCTGCCAGAGTCTGTTATGGGTGCTATGACAATGAATGAGGTCAAGGCAAAGTATGATAGATACTGTGTGAATGTTGAATAGTTGTTCTTGACATGATATTTAGGGCCTCCCTCGATGAGTCTAAGGACTCCTTGGAGTCTCCCGTAATAATAATAATCGTTAGTAAGAGTGTCCTCGCGGTTAGCCTAGTAGCTATGCGCTTCGCAACCATATGCCTGGGGACGGAGTGTACTAGGTTCGATTCTCGTCGATGACGTGAGGAGCTTAAGGATCTTTCTCAGCCATAGCCAGGTCAGCCGGTCTTGGGCGTGGACAGCAGGTTTTTTTTCCCCAGTTTATCTGGGTTTTTTTCATCCCGCAAGCAGGCAAACCGGCCCCGTGAACACACAGGTTACAGTCATAGGATATAGTATAATCCCTCATGGGAGGGCTCAACCAGTCCTAAGGGGCCGTCGACAAACGGAGGTACCAGACACGAATAAATAAATAAATCATAAGAGTTGTAAGAGAAAAGGGGGGGGGGGAATATATAGGTAAGAGGGAAGGCATATAGTTTTCTTGCATCTATTTCGAGACAGAAAAGGACAAAAAAATCACTTATTAAACAAAAAAAAACCGGTAAACTTTTTAAAACCAAGCTTAAAGGTTAAGAACAAAGTGAGATGAAAAATGAGAATCCCAAGCCAACGTTTTTTGTCAATGATGTCTCTGTAAGGATATCTGGATCAAAACATTGGACACAATCTCGCCACACAAATGAGTGGAAACCGCGAATATTATCCTACTTTCTTCTTCATGTAGCTTCCTCAGTGAGAGGGACCAGACCATGTCCTTCCAGTTCTCTCTGTTGGAGGCTTTCCTTTTTGTTTCTGCATAGCCATGTGATTTTGTCCATGATCTCATATCCTCGAGGCATGTACTTCGTGTTTTGCCTCTTAATCATAATTTTTCCTTCTAAAACTGTTAGTATCCTCTGTCCTGCTGAACCTCTCAGTAAATGCCCTGCCAATCTCATCTTTCTCTGGATCATTTCCTGTCATAAAGATCTCTGTGTTTTTATTCTCTGTAGTACTGCTGCATTTGTCACATGTTCTGTCCATGAGATTTTCAGGGCTCTTCTGCAGCAACACATTTCAAAGGCCATTATCTGTTGCCTTACTCTCTTCTTGAATATCCAGGTATCACTTCCATATGTGAAAATTGACCACACTAATGTTCTTATCATTATTTTCTTCGTCTTGATAGAACTTCCGATCAGATCTGTATTTTTCCAGAAGGCATCTTTAGCTAAGGCTGTTCTCAATTTTATTTCTTTATCTTGCTTTCCATCTGCAGTAAAGTAGGTGCCTAAATATTTGTATTCTGTTGTATGTTCAATTTTCATATTGTTTATGAATATGTCTGGCTCGGATCTGCTTTCTTTTGAGATTTTCATAAATTTGGTCTTTCTTGCATTGTCTTACTTGGCATTCTTATAAATCAAGACAATACAAAGGGACTGCGTGAGTTGCTGTGTGGTAAAAGAACTTGAGAATGTGTAGGGATCTGAAGGAATAAAATTTACACCATATTTTCAGTTATTTGGATGGTAGTCAGGAGTGTAGAGTGTTCTGGTAAGGAGATAAACAATTTGCTTCAAATCATTTGTGACAGCAAATGCTTTAAATGGCTGCTTGCTATAGTACACTGTTTTTCATAAATTAAGGAACAAACAAATAAGTTGCGATAACTCTGGTGGAAAGGGGGGGGGGAATGTGAAAGTCAGGTACATTTTGTAAGAAGTGAAGCTGAGTCTAGTTATCGTATACAAATGAGTGGCACTGTCCGCGGTATATGCAAATGAGCCGCGTCATTAAAGAGGGTGTTTCGGAGTGGTTATCCATTTCATATCTGGAGTGAGATCAGGTCATTTTGTGATAACAAAATTCTTGGATATGACTGCAAAACATCCTTTAACCAATATATTCTGTTGGCGAATCATCGTAAGACTAGAGATGGGCGAAAGTCAAGCGAAGGTAGCCAGATGGTTATATGCGAGTCTTTCCGTGGTTCACAGTCTGATGACCAATTCCAACCGTCACAAAGAACATCATAGCTACAGTGAAGAAAGAACACCTGCTACAACGCACTAGGTGACTGATATCTCGATTATTTGCTGGCAAAACAGCACTGCTAGTCCGAATCAGCTACGATCTGACCTCGCGTCGGCTACACGAATATTATCTGCTTCTTGTACGCAGAAGGCTTCACGAAGGTGGTCTGTATGCTAGACAACCGGTTGTGTGTGTGTGTGTGCTCGCGCGCTCTCTCCATTAGCACGCCAGAGGAGAGAACGTATGAGATGGACCAGACTCTACCTCAACTGGATCCAAGACCAATGAGGATCGGTATTGTTTACAGACGAATCCCGATTTGCTATACAAAACGAAACCAGGTATGCTCTGTTCTGGAGAGAACCAGAGACACGTTATTATCCCTCTAATATCTGTGAAAAGGACACTTTATGGTGGGGGTAGTGTGGTGGTTTGGGGAGTATCTCGTTGAGTAAACGCACCGGCCTGTATGTGCTTCCTAGCGGAACCATGAATGCTGCAACTTACAGATACGAAGTCCTAGACCCCAATATTCGTCTTTAGTCAGTGCGATGATGGGTGGGGAGGGGGCATTTATCTTACAAAATGATAATGATCACACATGATTGTCTAAAAGAAAAGACAATCATGTGTGTATGGACTGGCCAGTCAGGTCTCCTTACTTTAATCCTATTGAGCATGCCTGGGATGCTGTACCTCCGTCTCGAAAACCTTGGACTTAGAGCATTGGAGGAGCATTTGCTATTACAAACCGAGCTTCTAAACACCATCGTAAATGGTATGAAACATCATTGTAAGCACAATGGGTGTGATTCTTTCCTTATTGAGCCACTTTGACAACCCCTTTTGACCACTGTCTTCAGGTTCCCATTTATTACTGAATTAAAGTGTTTTTTACAATTTTGTGGTCTTTCTTTCACATCTCATATTATAATTTTCACCGAATTGCATAAAAATTCATCATATAGTTTGAGTTTTTCTCTTTGTAGTACAGTTGGAAAAAAGAAATGAGAAATCTTTTGAGGTGAGACATAAGAAGAAAATGGATGCGAAAACGATGAAACTAAATGAAAGTTGAAGAAAATGTTCAGAACTGCCGGTTAGGAGGAGCGATAAAGACAAGACACGAATCGGACAATATGATTGTGTGATTTTAGCCACAGAAGATCGCGAGGGAAATGTTCCGTGTTAAACACTCTCCGAAAAGCAATGTCAGAGAAAATACATGCGCAAAAGTCTAGGGAAAGAAGTTAACAATTTTTTGTCAGAAGGGAATTTTTTTTGTTTTTTGCAAATTTGGCAATGGAAACGGACATCATTTAGATTCGAATGATATATATTTGAGAAGTGGATTCGGAAGATTTTAAAAATTTTACATTTTTTATCGCCGCATCAACTATTTCTCATTTTCTATTATCCCTCCTATAAACGAAAGGCCGCAAGGCTTATAGTAAATAAATGCCGTATGTTGGCTGGGTTCACGAGCAACGTAACCCGTTGATATTCCTTTTACAGAGTCAAAGGTTGTAGTTTTGGGGAAATACCTTCATGGGAGGAAGGCTGTTCCACAGAACTGAGGTAGTTGGGATGAAAGATGACAGAGTACCTGATTCGGTGAGAGTTCAACTGAAAAATGATGTTGGGCAGCTGGTGCACTTGTTGCTGTGAGTTTAACAGAGATGGCGAGCATAATCAATGCTAGTTCTGCTAAGCAGCAGCGACAAGAAATTATCTTTAGAAAAGACAATACGTAAACTGACCGTCTATGATACGGTGGTTAAAAATAGTAAGAAAGGGGTTGCAATAAATGAACAACTCTCTTCCGAACAGCATGAAGAATCTTATCCCCAGCCCCGAAAGGTAAGAGTTCCAAGGTTATTCGGATTTGCGCTAGTAACTGGACGAAAAAAAGTAACGTCATGAGCAAAAGATGATTCCAAGTTTTCTGGCGAGTTAAGATGCTACAGACGTGATACAATGATTCCATGAAAATCTAGGAGCAAGAATCAGTCCGAGAACAAAGATCTGATCTTAAAGTTACACTGAGCTAGGTTAAAGATAAAGGGGAGAAGAACAAAAAAGTCTTGATTACTTTAATGGAATCTTGATTGCAAAAATACATATTGATGGTAAGCGATTATATGAGAGTTCGGCAAGTGTCGAGGAGGAAGAAGTGAGGTGAGGGCGATGGTAGACATCTTTTTTTTTTTTAATTGGGTACATATTGGCTTGTTTCCAGGTGCAGGACCGATGCCAGCTTCAAGCCGAATACAACTAGCGTACTGGGAGATAAAGAGAAGGTGTTAGTTAAGGAGCATCTCTTGAGTAAAACTGGCGGGATTCTATTGGCACGAGGTTGTGCAAAATTCTTCTGATGGCTTTCTGGCAAAAGGAGGAATGCTTCCTTGAAGAAGTAGGTTATTTGCTTCTTAAATAACTATTTTCATAGTTATTTAGAAGGGCATAATTTGAACTGATATCGACAAGTGCAGTGCATTTATGTCCTGAGTGATATACAAAGTAACTTTACCCAACTTCTCTACAAATTGTGAATTCGCAGTCTTCCCCCCTTTTCTCAATGCATACCACTACATGCACCTATTCCAAGGAAGCTTGAAATAACAGCATTCACTAAATTACCCGGATCCCAGTAGTAGGGGTGACGGTTTGAACAAGATCAGATAAGGAATCGTGACATCATTGGTTGACGTCACGATTCCTTATCTTATTCAAACGTACTAAATTCAAACAATACGACTGTTAGAATTTGGTTATTTACAGAGAGACAACTGATAGTTTAGCCTATCACGTTACTTAAACTCTTAAAAAGTTTATTGTATAAAATAAAAATGGTATCTAACAAATGAATCAACATGTATATATCAAATAATACTCGCCTTTGGAAGAGAAAATCAAAAACATTAACAAACTTAATAGCCATACCCGTTCTTCATTTAAATGGTACCAAATGATGAAAACAATATGGGTAGGAATTTCCAAACTTTGAAAAGCTGATGAATTTCTTGCTTGCTGTGATCATAAATAGTTATTTGAATGTAAACATTTTATTTTCTATACAATTTACCTTTCTTTTCTTTCTTTCTTTTCATTTTGACAATATGGGTATGAAATTCCAAACTTTGAAAAGCTGAAGAATTTCTTGCTTACTGTGATCATAAATATTTATTTAAAGGTAAACATTTTATTTTTCTTGCGAGTCGAAACTTATTTCAAAACTTTACCACCCGTACATTCTAGTAATGGGGGAATTAAAAACAGAGACCATAGCAAATAACGGATTTGTAGTTTTGTGAATAAAGTACAAATGAACTGAAAAGTGACAATTTGTTACCACATCTCTAGATACCTTCACCAGACTAGAAAAAACAGTCGTACCAAATTCTAACAATACGACTGTTAGAATTTGATTATTTTACAGAGAAAACAGGTGATATTTTACCCAATCACGTTACTTAAACTCTTAAAAAGTTTGTTGTAGAAAATAAAAAAGGTATAGTAGCGTGCAGATAACAAGGAATCAGCATGAATGCATCAAAAAAAATATCGCCATTGGAAGAGAAAAATCAATAACATTAACAAGCTTTATAGTCAGAACCGTTCTTCATTTAAATGATACCAAATGATGAAAACAATATGGGTAGGAATTTCAAAACTTTGAAAAGGTGATGAATTTCTTGCTTTCTGTGATTCCAAAATAGTTATTTGAAGGTAAACATTTTTTCTTTACAATTTTCTTTCTTTCTTTCTTTCTGAGCTAATATTCATTTGAAATAATTATTTATTTGTGTTGGAAAGAATATAATATCTAATATAATAATTGTGTTAAAATATATAAATATCCCTCCTGTGAAAAAAACAGAGTCGGGCTGAGAGGACAACAGTCAAAATACAAATTTAAGTAAGACCATAACATTTCTTTTCTCCTTGTAAATTTTCATGCCACAAACTAACCAGATTTTTTTTTTGACTCAGTGAATTAAAAGTCTTATTTGTTCATGCAAGTCCTCAAATATTTCAAGAATCTTGAGTCAAATCTTGGAAGCAAAAGAAATAATCGGGTATTAAATTAATAGCCAGAATTTTAGTGGAGAAGATTTCACCTGAAAAGTTAAATACTATAAGAATTTGGCTATTTTACAGAGCCATTTGTTAATAATATTACAGTCAAATAAAAGGTAACATAGAAATTAACAAAGTATATATTACAGAGCTAATATTCATTTGAAATAATAAGAAATAACTATTTATTTGTTGTGATGGCAAAAGAAATTTCTAAAAGAAAACGCAAGGGCGAGTTCAAAACCTTGATTGTCGCAAATGTCCGTTACTTAAAATTACTAATGCTAAAGAAAAATATAAATAAAATAAATAAATTTCAGTTACAGAAAGAGGTTAAGAGCACAAGGAATCGAAGGTAAAATTAATAGTCAATATTGGTTTTAAAAAATTAAATGTAATCATTAATTTACTACAACAATAATTTCCCACGGGAACGAAGAATGAATAATTTAGGATATGTGTCATCACAATTCATGTGAATGCTAATCACTTAGTCATATGTAAGTATTTGAGAAACATCCAAACTTGAGAAAATGCTATCTTTTGAACAATACTGCAATTTATGGATGTGACTCATGTCATCTTCATGAAAGACCCTTTGAAGAAAACCTCTCGCTGGGGGATATTGCACATGACGATAACATAGCATCTACAGGCTGAAATCTAAAGGACGAAGTACTGAACTATTTCAGGTTACAGTATTTACAGAAATTTCGTTCTTTGTGGTGTTTGTGTTGTGGTGTGGATATAAAATTCAACCATTTTGGAATATAATTATTTTTTTTTTTTGGAATATTCGTATTTAGAAGAGCCATTCTGGAAAGCTGCAAGTAATTTTAAATTATCATTAGAATTTCTAGAATACATACAAAAGGTTTAATTTATATTAATTTATTTATTTTAAAATACCGTAGAGACACCAGCATATAATTAATTAATTATTCAGTAAAGCATAGTACCAAGATGTTCCCATTCTGGAAAGAAATGGGAGTTAATTTTTTTTTTAACTTAAACATAACAATTGATAATTGTAATTTCAATAATCAATGCTCGTATGTTTCGGTAAGCATAATTCTAATACTGAATAGTTTTTTTTTTCATAAGAATAATCATAGGGTACATATTAGAGTATCAACATGGATACATTAGCGAGTTTTCATGTCTAATGTGTGTGTTTGAGGGACACCAGCATATAATAAAATTATTCAGAAAAGCTCTCGAAACACAGCCGCCACTAGACTCTACTCTACTCTAAGAATTCCCACCCTTTAACAGGAAAGAAATACCCCATAATGTATTGGAAATTAGTACACCCATCTATAGACAACCAAACAAAACCTGACGACAATGACGGATGTGTCACCCTGGGAAAATTCCAAGATATCTTATCTCAAAAATATCGCCCACAATTCCATAGACAAATCAAAATACCATGTGATATCACAGAGAGCCATATGTTCCCCAGAAATTTCCAAACACACAACGTCACGATTCTTATCTCTAAATATCACCAAACACACCATGTGATGTCCCTGACAGACGAGGGCCCCAGCGAAATTCCAAACATTCCAAACTCTATAACAACAAACATTCACATCACAATTCCTTATCTTATCATGATCTTGTCAGAAGTGTCCCACCAATCACGACACGATTCCTTATACACTAATATATCTCCCTTTCCATTTAAAACAACGTCACTTATTTATAACTAACAAATGGCGTCACTTATCTTCATCTGACAACAACAACCATTCACGTCACGATTCCTTATCTTATCTTGATCTTGTTCAAACCGTCACCCCTACTACTGACGCCTTCGAAAGTCTTACTATCGGAGTAGGTTCTGTTCCATTATCACATGATGGAACAGAACCAATTCTGTTCCATCATGTGATAATGGAACATAATTACATTATGGGCACCAAACTAGTAGCATGTTAAGGCTCCTCTAGCTGAGATAACTGCTTGCACCCGTCTTTGCACTCTCCGCTTGACCACGAAAGGTGCCCTGCGGTATTCTGGACAAATGGACATATGGTAATAACGTCCTGTACTGGAGGTCGGCGACTGAGTGCGGCATTAGCGTTGATTGGCGGATGTTGGTCCCACGTTATTGCAGAAATATTCGACAGGATTCCAATCGGAAGAATTAGGCTGTCAAAGGAATACACAGAATGCTTGGATATGCTCTTCGAACCATGCTTGCATAATGCGAGCCACACCAAACGTTGTTTGCTTCCCTGTGCCATAGTCATCTAAAAATAATCCAAGTCAATCCAGGATATGCGAACATATATTTCATTTCAAGCAGTAAGTTTAAAAAATATGCTGTTGGTGTAGTACGAAAATCTGTCCAATTGCAATCTTGGAGCCTCTCGAGAACAGTGTTGTCCATTAGACAGACAACTAATTATGATCTTATCATCATCAGCCCCTCATGGAGTCAAAACTTATCGGAGGAGGCCCACTCTCACATATATATACACAGCCCTTCATACCGTGACTTGAAAATCATTCGCTGTCTCTACATTCACTATACTTTCAGGCAATGATTCCAATCATTGCCCCAAAATTGCCCAATCATTCCAAAAAAAAAAAAATAACCTCATTTCTCACGCCCTCCTCATAAAGCTTCCAGGGATGTCCTCTTGTTCTTCCCCATTAAAAAATCTCATCCATATTAATCTGGTAATTATCTCTTACCAACTTATGTCTCAGTCATGTTTCCCCTCGTCCTATCCATCGGGTTCTTCTGCCATTTGTATTTTCTTCATTTGCATCTATCTTCATACTCAGATTTGCATCTATCTCAAAGACCCGAAACCGACTTCGTTAATCGTCTCTGAACCGTCTCCCACAACTAATTCATCTAATTTAAATCCAGGCGATCAAATCTCATATAATCCATATGTAATCTGATCAAAATCTTGTATAACGGAGTCATAAAATTAAGACTTCTACATGTCAGTGTCTTCTCGTTATTGCCAAAACCCACTGTGCGGCCCTCACAATTTAACAAACTGTTCCTGAAATTTCAGATCTTTCATCTCCTCCACCTCTTCTAAGATATCCCTACCGATCACTAATCTTATACTCTGCATCCCATTTTTTCTTTTCAAAATTTAAAACCTTACGCTTTGCTACATTGAGCTGACATCCCTACACATTTGTTTGTTCATCCAGTCTATTAAAGTCCACTTCTAAGCCAGAACATCCGCTCTACTCCTCATAGCTCTCCCCAACATTGCATCATCTACAAACAAATATATATGTCCATTCAATGCCATTTACATACAAATTCAATAACAACAGTCCTAAAACAGACCCATGGGATTTCCTCTTTTGGGATACCGTTCCCTCCATACAAAACTTGCTGATACCTATCATACAGCCGACCTCCAATCCATAGCACTAATCTACTATCGAACCCCATCTGTTTCAGTTTCATTACCAGTTTGTCTTGTGGCAATTCCTCAAAGGACTTTGCAAAATCTATATACTGCATCCATCTATCTACACACATATTAAAAATTATTCACTGATAACTGAATATTAAAATGATAATCTCTAAAACATAATTTTCAAAAATTCAGGACGGAAAAAAACATCGTTTAAGTGAACACAGTTTGTTTTAGCTGAATAGTCTGAAGTAGGTCTTAGGCGTATGTACCTAAGTTAACTCAGTCTTACTTTCTAACCAACAGGTTGCGGATTCGAATTCCATGGGAGTGAATGTTTGTTAAAGATGGTTCATTATCCCTGTGAGACCGCTGCCTTATGTAAATCAGCAGTCTGATTCCTGACATGTACAGGATACTGTGATAGTGAGATATACGTTTCGTGTAGTGCTAACTTCTTGTTCGACAATTTCCCAATGAATTACGCCGTCAGGACTCCAATATTGTCAAAGTTTCGTATTTTTTGTCTTCTAAGGCGCTGCTAACTGCATCAATCCACCTAGATAGCGATCTTGCTCTGGGTGTTTTCTGCATCTTGGCATCAGTTTTGTTGCTAACCTTTCCTCACCCATAGCTCTGCTCACACATTTTTAAATGCTAACAATGTCAAGTTCCTTCTTAATGTCTTCATTTTAATATGATTCTACCATTGATGTCATTCACTCCCCTAATCTTTCTCAGCAGAGCCCTCCAGTCTTTGATCAAGTGTTTTGTTTCTAACCCAGCTCTCGAATCCATAAGTTAAAACTGGTTTGAAAACTAGTGTATACTGCTAGTTTATCGTTCTAATTTCTCTCTCTTTTTCATATAAATTTATTCAAGCTGACTTCCTACCATACCAACTTTACTAATTCTGATTCTGTTGTTTGTTCCCATATTTAATTTGATATTTTCAGTTAAAATATTCCTAAATATCTGAAACATTATACAATACAATATGAAATATTATAACTTCACTAAAACGTATGCCTAAATCTAATGGAAGGTATAATATTTCAGCTATTTAGCTGAAATATTGTACTTGCCATTAGATTGTCCATTGGGAAAGCAGCTGATTTGTTTCGTTATTTTCCATTTTCACAGTTTTTTTTATCTTTATTATTGTTGGTTTTCATAGCAGATTACAACTTTTATTCAGTTTAGTTAAATAGTGCTGAACATTTTGGGTTAGATTTATTTAAATGTACAATAGACTAACGACTTCGTCATCTAGGCCAGCATTGTGCTAGCAAACTCTGAAGATGACGAAATTGTTATGGCAATTTTCCGTTATTACGGAACGCTATTTATTTTCTATTAAGATCGGAAATTCTCAGTTTTACAGGTGGCGATGTTATTATCCTTTTGTTCCCGCCCACTACACACAATGACATTATTTATTCTACGACAGAGTATATGAAACTAAAGCTTTTCAGCAAGAGAAATTTCTAGAATTACCGATGAGTCTTAAAGGTTTTCTCGCAAATCTTTAACTGAATTACTTAATTTACAAATTAAGTAATCCAGTTAATGCAAGAAGTACAGCCTGGTTTCTTTTATAGCATACCAACAACGTCATTAGGAGACTTGCAAATCGGAGCATTAAAGAGATCGAAGTCAAACTGAAGCTTTAAAATGGGGAGTAGTAACGTTCACGGTGGATATGAAACTCCCAGTCCGTAACCTCATCTTTATAGAGAAAGTTCTGAGAATATTAAATTACCCAGGAGTCAAAAGGCAGTGTCTTATCAGTGAATCACCCGGGTTTAGACCGTGGCAAAATGAAATGCAGTAGTAATAGACATATTGCAAGTTAATGTTCCATGTCCTGCAAAAAAAGTTTAACAGTTTATCGCATTGGATAAATAGGTGCCCGTATAGGACAGCTGGCGAAAGAGCAAGAAGCACTGTCGACTTCATCGGAGTAGCAGTCTCCACTTCAGGGAACAAAGAAGACGTTCCGCTACTGCAGGCAGCGGCTAAAGGTGGCCCAATCATAAGTTCCAGTACTCGATAACATCAGAGCAGGTTAACAGAAAAAATAGAAAAAACAAAAACAAATCACAGAAAGGTTTCTAAGTCAGCTGATAATGGGGGAAAGCAACAACTTAATAACCTAAGTAGATGCAGTTGTAAGGGATGAGGGGGGGAGCCTAACATGTAAAAGCATTAGGCATCTCACTGACTGACTCAGTCGAGAGATGAAATGGAATTTTGAAAGTGGACAGCTTAAAAAAGGCAATGACTAACAGACACATACAGAAAGTCGATAAAAAAAACTGACAGAAAAACTAGGGATTCTTTAAAAAAATAGACGTCTGTAGAACAGATACTTGTCAATGACCTCAGAGAAGCAGAATGTGCTTAAACTATCAAGAACTCACAAACACACGAACAGGAGGTCTTCTTATACTGAAGCAGCTATAAAAAGTGCCGTGGGGAGTTAAACGGGCCACATTAATAGTTATATAAATATTGAAAATATTTTAGGACCCAAATTTGTACCAATGGGATGGTTTGGGAAAGTTTTTCGATTAATTGCAAAGTGGATTATACTTCACAAGAAATTAGAACTCTGATCCAGAGTATTTTGGAAGTGGAAGTGCAGAATCAGAGAAACTAATGTTATTAAAGGGGGGGAGTAAATATGCAGACTTTAGGGAGGCAGTTGAGTGTATGAATGTATATAATACGCCCGAGCAAGTACGAAGGACAACAAATCAGAATGGGAGAGAGATAGTATAAGGCATCAAAATAGGGGTGGGACTAACGGGCTTCTGCATTTCATGTATACTAATGCCCGGAGTATTATGAACAAGAAGGAAGAATTTTTGGCCTTGGTTGGCACTTCCAGGCCACAGGTTGTTGGCATTAGTGAAACATGGCTGACAGAAGATGATATAGCTAGTGGGATTGAATGTGAGGGGTATAGTGTGTTCAGGAGGGACAGGGAGAATAAAATGGGGGAAGAGTGTTATTGATGATAGCTGATGAACTGCAGACAAGAAGAATAGAAGTTGAACTCCAGGATAGAGAAAGGAGCATATTTGAGGCTATTTGGTGTGAGATTGAGACTAGCAGAACAAAATATACAATTGGGTGCTGCTATAGACCAGGTGACGGAATAGATGGTGGAGATAGTATGCAAGCAATGAGTGGAAGGAGGATAATTATTATGGGGAATTTCAAGTATGGTAACATTGATTGGAAGAAGGAGAGGACACATGTGAGGAAGGAATTGGATTTTTTTATGCAGTTATTAAGGGATAACTATCTGCGACAACATGTAATGGAAAATACTAAGGGGTCAGAGAGTGCTTGACCTAGTAATCGCATCTCAGAATTTGGCTGTAACGAATATGACCACATTGCCACCAATTGGTGAGAGTGATCATAGGGTCTTGACTTGGGAGGTGGCTAAAGGTGTGGAATTATCGGGCTGGTAAGTATGACAAGCTTAGAAGTTTGCTTGGTTCAGTGCCATGGCATGTAAATCTGCAAGGGCTGGATGTTGATAGTGCATGGGAGGTGGTTAAGGAGCGTTTGCAGGAGGCAATGGCTGACTGCATACCTAAAGTCCGAACAGTAAATTAAGTAGGGGTTAAATGGATGAATAACACCATTAAGCTTGAACTGCAAAAAAAAATTAACAACTGTGGAGGGAATTTAAGGAGAAAGGTGACCTGCAGGCACATGAACGGTATAAAGCACAGGCCAGAAGGGTAACGAGTGTGGTAAGAAAAGCAAAAACGGATTATGAAAGAAAATTAGCCATGCAGGCTAAAGAGAATCCCAAACAGTTCTTTCGATATGCTGCAAGTAAAAGAAAAAATGTATAGTGCAGAATGATTTTAAAGAATGCCGATGGTAGGAAGGTAACCGAATCAGTTGATATAGTGGAATTACTGAGCGAACACTTTGCAAGAGTATATCATCCAGGTGGTGACACTGCACGAATGAAGGAACTAACAACTTATACAGAAATGGTGGTGAATGAAGTGTAGGTGAATAGTCTATTACAAAACCTCAATGTCAATACATCTGTGAGATTGGATGGTATACCCAGCTCGTGTCGTACGTGAAGCGGCTAAAGAATTGTCAGTGCCCTTGAACATTTTGTTTAATTTGAGTCCGGAGGGGGTGAAAAGAGGGGAAAATAGTTCCACTGCATAAGGAGGTTCCAAGACTGCTGTTGTAAATTACCGACCGATCGGCATATCAGGAATTGTTGTCAAGGTCTTGGAGAAAAGAGTCAAGAGGAGAATACAGGAATGTATAGATGAAAATGGGATACTGTATGGGGGACAGCATGGTTTTGTGAAGGGTAGATCATGCCTCAATAACTTGCTCACGTTTTATAACACAGTGATGGCTGAACTGGATAAGGGTAATGGGTTTACAGTGATCCTATTGGACCTTGCTAAGGTCTTTGACAGGATATCACATGGAATTCTAATCAGTAAATTAGAATTCCATGTGAATTCTAATTTACTGGGGTTGGATATAGGGTTAGTGAGATGGATAGGAGGGTGGTTGATTCAGGATAGAATCCAAAACACGGCATGTGACTAGTAGTGTGCCGCAGGGTTCTGTTCTTGGACCACTGCTGTTTAATTTGTTCACTAACGATATAGGAACGGATCTGAGAGGAAGTGTCCATTTGTTTGCTGCTGATGCAAAGGGCAATAGTGAGTCCACAAGATGTCAAAATCTTGCAGGATGATTTCGATAGATTGGAGTTCTGGGATAAGGAGAATGGATGTCAATTTAATGTGCAAAGTGTAAGGTTATGCATTTTGGGGTGAAAAGATTAGCAGCAGTATACCACATTGGTGGAACTGTACTCCAGGAGATTGACGAGGCTCGGGATTTGGGAGTGCTGGTGGATAGGGAGTTGAAGTTTAGGGGGCACATTGCTAAAGTGGCTAAATCAGCTCATCAAATCACTTGGTTGCTGAAAAATACTCTGGTAGGTAAGTCGCACCACAGAAGATAAATATCTACAAAGTATGAATAAATGTATTATGACGAAGGAATTGAACGGCGTTTTCATTTTATACTCATTGACAACTCTGGTTGGTTTTGGGGTAGAGGAGTATACAGAAGCGACTTAAAAGATTGCAATAATCTTCAGCTCCTTAATTAATTGAAATATAATTAGAGTTACTGATAGTTAACTTGAAAGACTGAAAGGTCTGTGGGATAGTCTCGAAACGAATGCACTGACCAAGGAGACGGGTCTCTTTCTTTCAGGGTCAAAAAATCACCACAAAGGTTTGGGGGATCCAGAATAATCTGTGCGTGTCATGTATAATTCCCATGAGCATATTAGTGGAGTTAACTAAGATCTGAGTCGAAGATTTTACCAAATTAAAGACATGGAAAAGGTTATAGCAGAGATATTAAAACGTGATTGAAGATTACTGTTATTTAAAAATAAATACCACTTATGGATTGCCCAAAAAAAGATCATAAAATGATCATTTCAGAGCAAAGAAAACGAGATACTTTGGGAACAAAAGAGGTGACTGCGAATAAGTGTTTTATTTTGTATAATAGGTTAAAATATATAAATTTGAGAAAATAAGGAAATCAGTGTTAGATATTATCATCAATTCCGCAGTGGAAATTCTTACTTGATTCAAACAAAATTGTCATCATTCAAGAAACTAACGCAATAAAATAAACTTAGGGACAGCAGGTTACAAGAATGCACCCCTCCCCTTTACAGATTTCAGTTTCTAACAACAAAGCCGAGTTGGAGAGAGAGAGCCAATTGATAATTACAATGCTCGCTATCTCAAATGTGCAGGCTTTTCGGCAAATGTCGTATTGTTTAACACAGTATCACAGACACAAAGTGCCTTTAGTATCACCTTATAGAAAGGATTAAATTAGTGGGAATTACGAATAGGAAAAGAGCCCCAGTCTATTTGAATTCTCTGGATGGTTTGCCTGTTTGGAAGGATAAAAAAAAAAACAGAGTTCCCAGAGGAAACCCTTCTATCCCTTCCGGTTAATAAGACCTGCTAACTAACCTTCGAAGAAGAAGACCTGCTAACTAACCTTCGAAGAACGATTTTCAAGACTGTGTCTTGAAAATCGTTTCGAAAAACCACATCGGCATAAAAGAATTTGGAAGGAAATGATTTTCATGAGGAGGGGGGGGGAACATTACGATCAGTTTCTTTCTCTCATTGTTGCCTCATCTGTAATGATTAAGGGGCAATCTCAGTTATAAATTCCATCTGAAAATGGGATTTATGTAAGAGAAAATATCGGCACACGGGAGATGCACGCAATCTAGAATGCTAACCAATTTCAAAGTGGCAAATTTTGAATGCTTTTGGCACCGGTGATGTACGAAGTGTCAAAGAAGAATGCGAGTTAACATCTTGCTCCGTAAGCAATGATTCTCCTCCCCTCCTCTTCCTCCTCCTCTTACATTGTGTTTTTTTCCTTCTCCTCTCTGTGCAATCAGCCGATATATCCTCCCCCGATGTCGATGGTAGAAAACTTTTCATCTGTGAAATTTCCTTTCCATTTTTAGAAGATGTCCACCGCCGTCCGGTTCATAACCAGGCCGACGGTAATCGTGTTACGCGGTGACAAATGTGCCCAGTCCCAGCTCGCTAGTAGAGGCGGGGGGAAGCAAACACGAGACAGATTGCCAGCGGCAACGAGCTCTTGTTTGGCCACTTGTACACCGGGCACTTTACAATTTAATACAGGACTTAAAAACCCTACACTTTTCCGCTCAAGTGCAATACTCTCTAAAGTCCCTTTTATAAAGTGCACTAATAGCTTCCTACCAGAGTGCCCTAGTTTGGCTGACAGATCACCGACTGACTCTCCGCCTTGGACAGCGAAAGACTGAGCTGGTCTGACTGCCTTCGCTCGTCTGTTCGCTGCTCACTTCAATACAACAGCAGAGAATCGACCTGGAATTACAATGTTCTCCATCTCAGACGTCCAGGCATATTCTTCCTATCAAACAAGTCGCGTGGATCGCGTTTCTACTCTTAGAAAGATGAAGACTTCAAAACTCGAGACATTTCGCTGGCGAATGTTATCGAAAAGCTAACACGAAAGCATTCTTTCTTCTATGACACAGAGGGTGCACTCTTCATTCATGAGGAAGATTATCACTCAGCTCCGTCTACAACTGAGCTCAGTTCCAGTTGCTAGAGTGCATGCACGTTCGTTCGCACAATATTCACAGTGAAGTAAATGTTAAGAATATGAGCGCATTTATGTGATGATGATGCCGTTTCAAAATGTAGAGACAGATCGAGTTATCATTTACCATAGTGCTTTATATCAGCAGTAAACATTCAGATTTTGTTTCTATAAATAGGAACAGAGAAAAGGAGATGTGCATTATTGTGTCCACCAAAGACTCAATCAAGAAATAAATTTGTTTCGCACGAACTCATCGGAATGAACATTACACTTAATATTGCATCTTTTCAAACACATTTATGTTCCAACTGTGAACTTACTTCCGTTACTTTATGTTAAGCTTGGTTTCCAAATAAGGGAAAAGAAAATAATACTGCATACGACTCACTAATAGGATATAATAGTCTTCGTCAGCTGGGAGAATCAAAAAAGGGTTGTTAATAACAGCCCCAATATAAGCGCACAGGGAGGAAAAAAGTGAGAAAAAAAACATTTCAAAAGCCGTTGAAAGTGATACACTTTGTTATATAACCGGGGAAAAAAGAGTTTGGTTACATTCAGAAGTAAGAGAATTCAAATAAGCCGCTTTTTTTTTTTTTTTTGTTTCGAGTGACGATTAGCTTCCTAATATATCGCATGCCTTTATTCATAAATGTTACGCAATGAGTTCTCTGGAATATCCTAAACACATCCGCTAAGACTAGCGTCAGTGTTACAGGATTTGTGTCATTTGCAAAAAAATAAATTCACTGATGCTTAACTTCAAATAGCATCCAGATATGAAGGCAATGTTTTTTTTTTAATTTTTGAAGTAACTTCCATCTCCTTTCTTGGCACAAACATGTCTCATCTATAGTTCATCGTTATCTGAAAATTAGTAGCCACAGTAGCGGTATGTTCTTCCTTCTGGAAATTTTTAGAATATTAAAAACTTTATGATCGGGCGAAAAATGCGCGTGTAAATGACCCCTAAACGCTGTTCATTCCTGTTCAAAACAGAGGGATTAATGTAATCAACGACGATCTCTCTCTCTGATTCGCTCCAATCAAGAGAGCTCAAGCGTTCAGTTTTTTACGTCCCCCCCCCGCGCGCCTTAGGAGCATTGCTTGGAACTAGCATTTCTATTCTCACTTTATTTTAAACCAGAATGTAGGTACCGCATTCCCTTAACTTTCAATCCTCAGAGTGGGTTGCTCTTCCTTCATATGCACTTCCCGACAATTGTAATCTAGAGATCTTCGCATTCCATGCTTAGAAGTTTGTTCTTTCTTCTCGGCCTCCTCCCCACCTCGATAGCACTTTCGATCTATGTCGTCTTTCCCATTTTGGTCAACCATAAAAACACAGTAAAAAAACTGCGCAATTAAATCAGCAGGAACTTGAACAATAATGATGACAGAAGACGTCATCCTCATGTATATTCAGTTTGTTTAACTACTCTCATCATTCTTATTTGGAAAAGCTTGTTAATAACTCCCTTAATAGTTAAAATTAAGTCAATGTTGTATAATAAAAATCGGTATTAAATAACAAAAGCAGCTTTACACCGACTGCACGCATAATTAATTATAAATACAAAACATTACAGTCTTTTAAATATTTTAAAAATGGAACGCGTTCAAAGAATGAAAACAGAAAGATTACCAAAACAAGCCTTAAAGTACAAGCCATTAGGAAAAAGAAAACCAGGACGTCCTCTTAAACGATTCAACGATGACTTCTAAGGCCGGAACAGGCCATGCTAGGCCTAAATCCTTGATACATATGATGATGAAAATTTCCTTGGCGATAATTATCGTACTAAATATTATTTTTGCTATTCATGAATAAGGAATTATTCCGGTTCAACAAGCTGGAGGTAAGAGTTCGTTAACTTCATTATGTTAATAGTTATTATTTTTGCTACTCTGAAGTCAAGCATACGCCACACTGATTGGGATTCATTACCTCTGGATCCTTACTGGAACTTTTGTATGCAGAGGCAAAAGAATATTCAGAAATGGTCTGCGCGGATTAGGTCAGACAATTCGACACGAGATGATTCACGGAAACAGCTCTTTCGTGAAAGGTGCGGAAGCGTGTCGTCATACTCTATTGTGTTAGTTAACCAAATGAGGTGTGGCCTACTTCATGTGGCTAAATAACTTCATTCGCTAGAGTGGTTAGCGTATCTGCTCCCCAACCAACAGACTGCGGATTCAAATCCCACTACCGGGGGAAAGATGTTTTGCGAATGTCTTCAGCTGAGAGATGCATTTTTCTTCTTCCGATGGGGACCGATCACCACCTCACACTTTACTGAAGACAAAGTAGATTGAAAACTTATGTTTGGGTCTCAAGAGTAGAGTTTTCGTAATATCTAACATTTAGCGCAACCTTGGGACTAAAGACTAACTGCCTTTCGTGGGTGGGATTTGCATATATAAAAAATAAGTAAAGAAATAAAAAAATAATTACTAAATATATGAAGAGCCAAAGGCTTCAATTCGGTGACATATAACTTGTTTAAGTTAAGGGATATTACATCCCATGGGATGTAATATCCCTTAACTTAAACAAAAAAATAATTGTTTATTTATTCGTTGAATTAAGCATTACCTTCTGTATTAACCATTACTTTCTTCAGTGAATAAAGTGTCTCTTTTGATTAAAAGAACAGTTTCACAGCACGGAATGTTCTCCAATAGTGTTATCATATTGCAAAAAGAACCCTGGGTGAAAACCCGCTTGGGTTTATAAATGCTTTGAGCTTTTGTAATGGGTTCGCTTTTGTTTATTATAATGTGCAGCATATAATGCTGCAATGCTTCGCATCCTTTTGCCTTCGGCAGTGTACATCCAAAACCCCAATTTTCATCTAAAAAGGATTCCGAAGAATAAATAACCAGGAAGGATAGTTGAACGTTAAGAATATCTAGACAACGAACTTAATGCAAAATGAGAATTACTCTGAAAGTAGTGTACTTAAGACAGACAAATATCTGGAATCTTTGCAAGTTCGAGTAGTGAAGATAAAATCGGAAGACATATAAAACATTTCTAACACCGATGAATGAACGCTACAGACATTTGTATGAACAGGCACTTCACATGTTTTGTAGAATGTGAAACTAGAATATGACACACAATTAAGATTAAAAAAGGTAGCAAGAATTCATTACAGCAGATGCTAACAGAAATGAAGCAAGAATGCGTTAAAATGAGAAAAGCAACGCCCCAATGAGAAAGTAAAAAAAAGGCAAAGAAAAGAAAATGGAAGTAAAAACGCATATGGAGGCCAACAAGCTTGTTTACTTTAAATTAAGAGAAAGTAATTCGCACTCAGGCTGCAAATATTGCCACTCGTGAGTCCTTCGTTCACTGGATTCGCGACTAACCTAGATTTTACCTCCATAAAAAAATGGCAGAGGAAATCTTAAATCACTCGGCAACGAGAATCCTTTCAGTTCTGCTATCTTACAAAATTCTTTTTACAAACGTGTGTGCTCAACTATTACATCGAAATTCACTTGACAACTGGTTGCAATCCCGTCTGTCTAAGCATATTTTGAGTTTTTTTCAGGGAAGCAAAAAAAGGTATTCTAACATTACCTCAGTCCTCTCTTCCACAATACAAGACGAACTGAGATAGCATAACGGCAGCACATCTGTCTGGACAATAATTTTAAACAATTCGTGAAACTTTTCATCCTCCCAATGTTCTAAGTTGATACTAAGAGGTCTTCGATTTCTATTACCGAAATGGGAGATCCATATTTCCAACTGTCAGTGTTCGGACTAATGAGTTATCAGATTCAAATTCTTTAGGAACAATGGCCATACGAGTATCGTTGTTAACTTCCCTTCTCACTTTAGCAGTAATTAAAATTCCAATAAAAACTGTAATTCATTAATAACATCAAAATAACCAAGTAATGATTTCTATGGAATCCTCCTGTAACTGTTCTTGCTTATTTGGAGATATTCGACATCCTTCGAGGCTTCTCTCTCCTTGATTCCTGCGGCCTTATTCTCAGAATTATATTGTCCTCATCTGTATACTCGATGTGTATAAAGCTGGGTATATCAAAATAAATGTATATCTTTTTTTCTCTTGAAATAGCACATTTTATATAAAATCTGCTATTTCCTCCAGTTCTGGCTGCTCCTGAATCATAGAAATGATATACTTGGTTTTAAGTGGTAAATTATGTAAACATAATTCAATAAATTTGAATTATTTTCGATGGCAGAGCCACGCTGTTTAACGTTGCATATGACCTTTTATTTAATAAAGTATGAATAAAAACTAACTTAACTTTACCCAATAGTAGTAGCATACTCACAAGTTTTAGGTTATTTTCGATTTATTCCAATCCATAAATGCATTTCTCAACCAGTTTAATTTAATCCAATGGCAACATTATTAAAAGCCTGATAACCTCTTCGTATATAACATGACTGGATATAATCTCTTTCATTGCTGAGATCCTGTCAGGCTACACACTGCTTTTCTATATCAGATTTGTACGGGTGTTTGTTTGTACCTACTGAGATTAGTAGGTACAAACACCCGTTCTAGAATAGATGTAGGTGCAAAACAATACTTTGCTATCTCACTAGAATTTATGCTGTCTCTTGCTTGGCTACGTTACTTAAGAGGCAACTAAGGCGCTTTAAAATCGCTCCTACTAAACACGAGGGATTTTAAACTAAGGCTTTAAAACACTCGTATGTTTAGTAATTCTTCTGGCGGTTTGCATGTTTTGTAAGAGTTAAAACTATTGTATAATAAACTAACTCACTTCATTTACAAATCCTTAAAAATGTCTTCTCCCGCCTCGGTCTTTCGAATCAAAGAGCGTCTTCTCTACTGAATGGGACTGTGCTGTGGATTTCTAGCCAAAAGATTAGCACAATAAGCAGGTTCATCTTCCCTCGTCGCTTATTTTAGTTTGTTCACTGGGAAATAATGTTCGTTAGATATACATTTACAAAACGAAAATGTATAACAAGAAAGTATAATAATTTGGCCAGAGAATGTGTACGAGACATCAGGCTGATGGAAGACTTGGATAAACAGCGGCCTTAACTAAACTAAACGAGTTTCCTCAGTCGTAAATGCTTACCGTTTATCATTACTACTTCACAATGAGTAAAGATGTTCCACGAGTTTTTCTTAAATATTTTCTTAGGTATTCCTAATTTCTCTTAGAATTCTTAGTAACCATTTTCACCTTGGTAGTTTATTATCTACAAGGAGAATCGCGTAGCTCTGTAGATGAAACACTAAATTTCGGTATATCACATAATTATAGTGTGAAAATAATTTCACAGTATAATTATGTGATATTCCAGAGAATTCAATATGGAATTTGCCGTCACACCGATACCTCACACCAGTTTACATAACAAAATCTTAAAGAAAAATTTAGTTTCAATGATGTCACAGTTATTAACTATTTGATAGGTGAATTTTTCTTCTGCCAAGCAATTATACTTTTATAGCATACCTCCATATTAACACTGGATTAGTCTCACTGATCTGCACCGTATCCTGTCTAAAAATACGGTGCAGATCTACTTTTAGATGGTCTACGTTTCCAGATATCTCACGCAATGAAATTATCTCAACACTATTTTGACAATTCGGGCACCAAGAATCCGTCATCTCTCTTACATAGTGCTCCAAAACAATTTCAAGAGAGAATGTAAGACTTACTTGGTGAAATAGTACTCATCTTTAACTGAGACAATAACGTACTTAAATATAATGTGTTTGCATTAATGTTTGTTTCATTATTTCGCAAATATCAACTCTAATACTAATTCTGCTATTTTGCAGATATGAACTCTTCCTTCCTTCACAATCGATTTGGCCAATTGAATATGCTTTGTCGTGTCGAAGTTTACCTAATAACATTAGAAATTAGCCATTACCAATTCACGTTCCCACTTCAAACCGAAACTACATTTTATTCTCTCTCTTTGCAATTATCCATCAATATAATATATATATATATATATACACACGTGTGTGTGTGTGTGAAAAGTATATACTTTACAGCTGTTTAGAGAAGCGAACAAGCTTTTCTCTTTCTCTCTCTCTCTAACCCTGTTACCCACACAAGTTAATTCACAGGTTATAATCTACCTTACGTGGTAATTCTTTTCATTTTGTGAGCTATAAAAAAGAAGAAATAGAGGCTTTTTTTTACTGGCATTCATTAGTTCAGAACAGTCAGAGGAATTTTATACGCTACGTTTATCTACTGCATCTGTTTACAGTAACAAAACTCATAACTATCAGACACCCACATTAGTGTCTGAAAGGATAGCGGTAGAGAACAGGATTAATCCTGCGCAAGAATGCACCCTACAGGAACTGGTTTGAGCAATGCTTGAAAACGTGAATTGGATTATGAGTTACACTAAGGGAGAACAAAGTAACAGTCACATAAGATGTTATGAATTCATTTCGCAAATACACAACCTGAGGTGATAATAAATCATAAATTATTTATTATTCTCTGCAACAGTAGAAATTGTTTTCTGAATAAACCTTTTGCAGTTTATACCCAAAAGTGACTAAAAGAGAAGACCCATATTAACTAAATGCAAGAAAGGATAATTACCAGAAATGTTTGCCTCATCCCAGACTTGGAGGGCCTTAATAAAGGGGGGGGGGGGAGCTCTATTTTTTTGCTGAATCACAATGAAAAGTTTACACAAGCAACATATCAGTGTGTTTAAAATCACGAAACTCCTTCAGAAGTGGGATTGCAAGGTCCCCCCCCCCCGACACACACATCTTCATATTTTCGCGCAGTGGTCTCACCTAAATTGCTAGTTAATGAAATGTTAATTTCACTACTCGAAATCCACGGCTACCGCTATATATGGATATACACTACAGCTACATATGCTGCAGTGCATATGTAGCTTTTCAAGACGAACGTTTGAAAGTTGGTACTAATTCATCAGAAGCGTTTCTTTAAGAGAAATGTTTATTTACCGAGAAAAAGAATCAATGTGACTTCCAATCTTCTCATCTCATGACTGTCTGTTAAGGTGCGGTGCTGACTTTCGATGACCACTGCTTGTTTGTTGCCAAAAACAAACGGACGTCTCTTAAAGCATTATGTGCAGACTTCAAAGCAAATCGAACGTTCCTTTTTCACGCATCCGATTTCAAAAAAGGGGAAATTTCTAATTGCGCTTAAATATTTTTAAAATGCAGTATTAATAAGAAATTCAAAGTGGGTAGAAGCACTGGTTGTTGTTCACGTGTATTCTGTTAGGAGATGCGCATCTTACCGTTCGTAAGTCTTAGCCCAGCGTTGTGTGTCTTGTTTAAAGAAACTTGTGACCAAGCGTTTTTAACGAAGCATGCAACCTTGTTTGCTTGACTGTACCTCGATAGTGCAGTATAAAGTCAATCAATCATCGTTTGTCCTTCTGTGGCTGCAAGAAGCTTCTTCCCGCTGGACACTGGTTAGGATTTGGAAGTTAATGCGTTTTTAATGTGTTCGCTCTTCTCTAGAGAGGATGACAGAGAAGTTGGACTGTCCAGCAATGTACTCTGCGCTACTGATATTTTAAGACGTGCCTTCAAAGAATGGCACACATGAAGCACCTGAATAGTTTCAACAACGCAGAAACAGCTAAGAATGGGGGTTCCTGAAAAGAATAATTCCCACGTGCAAAATGTGAATAAAGAAAAATAATGACTTGTAAAGGTGACAGCCAACCTTACGAAAGATTAAGTGAGGAATCCTTAGTCGGGGATCTTGAGCTCCGTATAAAATAACCACGTACATAATTCCCCACCCACAGTTCAAGATAAATGTTTTACGTACGATTTCGATAAATGCTTTTATTAAATGTGAAAAATGCCTCTCTTAGTGAAAAGTAAAAGATTAAATTATTCAAGTTCTTGGCCATCGATTATGGTGAAAATACTTCTTTAAACTGTTGTGGTTTTCGCTGAAATATACTTGTTCTCGAAGTTTAAAAATTCAAGAATAATCAAGTGGAAACGTTAACTTTTCGATTTTACAAATGAATTTTTCAGATGACAGCAATAACAATCCAATTAAAGTAACTGATGATGACACTCGATTCATTTTTGGCTACCACGAAAGGCTGTAATTACAGCTATGCTACAATTAGTGCGATTAATATGCTATGATAATCCAGGATTAACAAGCTACAATAACAATACTGACATTAAGCAATCAACAGACAGCAACCACAATTCAATTAGATGACAATCACACTCGGTTCACTGTCATGCAACACCCACAGGCTATAAAATCTACAGCACGTGTGCTGTGGGCTAAGGAATAGTTCTTTTAATTTTTATTATTTTAAAAATATTTTTATATAATCGGGAAACCCTGCTCTGGCGACCAACACGGAGCATTTTTCAAGCGATTTTAGGCCTCCAATAAGCGGGGTGGTGGTCTCACATCGGACGATGAAATGCATCTTCGACCTGTTCGAATCATGTCCACGGCAGGATTCGAACCCGCAGCCAACTAGCTAGAGAGTGGAGATACGCTAAGCACTGAATTAATCAAGCATTTCCTGTTAAGTGCTGATTTGTCCGACGCTAATTTACTCTTGCTAAAACAGCAAGAGTAAATGGTGCACATTTTTAAATTAATAATGAGCACGTTGAAAGGCATCCGAGACAATTATTTAAAAAAAAAAAGAAAGAAAAGACGGGTTTCATAGCAACATGCCTTGTTAAATTGTAATGTTCAACCAGAATTACGGTAAACTGAACTCTGGGCTGCTTTTGTCTCGCGTCGCGTACCATTTTGAAAGTTTATTCATTGTCATGTCACTCGTGGCGTGTATTGTACTCGGTTGTATCGTTTTGCTTAACTTTACCAATAAAATCGATTAAAAAATAAAAATAACAAATTTTAGTACGGACCCCAAACAGCAAACATAAAATTATTACAACCAGCGGGGCGAATAACACGTATATGAGTGCAAACAAAAATCGAATTCGTGTGTATTTTTGCTAAATGAACCTCCATTCAGAAAGCGTCCTGCTGCGGAAGCAGTAACGATCTATTGTTTAGAAATTCCTTTTTTCTTATAACAAATTATTTTCGAATACAGAGGGTGTTCGAAGCGTTTAATTGGAAGCGAGAAAAACTGTTTCACGTTGACCGCACAATGTGCAGGTGCATTGCAGTGAAGCAACGGCGAGTTCTTTATTTGATACTGCTCCTCTCTCGCTCATCACGTGCATTGCATGACTCCAAGATAGTACTGACTTAACTGTTTGGCCCACTGGAACAAATTCCACAAATGTGGAAGAAAAAATACACCATTGTTTTGACTTGAGACTTGTGCAGTGGAATCTTTTACAGTCTTGGAAACGTCGGATCGCTATTCCATACTTTGCCGCTTTGCTTTCCGGTCGTACTGGAAGCACCACGATTCATCACCAGTCACGAATTTCTCTAAAATGGTTCAATCATCAACGAAATTTTCACAGCATGCAACACTACGCTCTATCTGTCTCTGCTTAGGAGGGGGGGAGAGAGAGAGAGAGAGAATGTGGTACGAATCGTGAAGAAAATCTTTCTTTTCTCGCAATTTTCTAGCGAAATTTCGCGATTGTTTGCTTTTTTCTCAATATTTAATTTTTATGCAATCATCCGAGGTGAACCGAGGATCAGTGGTGACGAACTTGACCCACATTATCATGTCACAACCGAAACAGTCTTCCCGGTCACGGATCGTCTCCTAGTGAATCTCTACCATCTCAAATTCGTGCGAAACTCGTGCACATGATAGGCAGTCATCCTCGTACGCCGTGTTGAGATCAGTACATTTCTGAAGCGGATTTGCCCACTTTAAAATAAAATTTTACCATTGCTCGTGTTGCTCTATTTTCGACAAAAAGCCCTAATACTGTTTCACTAAACAGCGTCCACGCGAGAACTACTGAAGCTCTGCAACGCTCATGTCCTCATTGGAAAGAGCACACTCTAGCGTGCTTTAAAATTACATTGTCCAATTCTATTCACAGAGCGCCAGTAAAACAAAACAAACTTTTTCTCTTTAAATAGGCACACTGTATACATAGACGTTTCTCAAGCAAATGGTTATGCATATCTAACAAGACAATACAACTTCCTACACTAAATATATCTGATCTGAACTTTCACCGCTGTATAACAGTTAAGTTCTTGTTTGATACTGTCGAACCATCTCATTTGGAACCAAACTCAAACTCCTTTCTTAACACCTCCCGGATCACTAACATAATCTTATTGACCAAGCGAATGTCCTGCATTATGACAACATGACCGAACCCTCGTAGCCTTTCCTTACACTAGATAATGCTACAAATGACTCATTATGAACGAATTAAAACCACCTTGTCCCCAAAATATTCCTTAAACACCACTGATCAATAGTAACAAGTCTGAATTGTTATTTCTGTACAATTTCCCTGTCCGTGCTCCGTAACATAAAACAGAGAGAGAACCAGAATATTGTACATTTTGCATTCTCTGAAGGCTATTCCCAATTTCTACTTACTTTATTCCTCACCAAAATCAGTTTTACAGCCACCGATGTAATTAAAATAAGATTTGCTTTATATGTCGCATATTTTAATACAGAAGACTCATCTGTATCATCTGCTAAAGCAATAGGGGAGCTCATTTCTCCCATAATATTTGTGAAAAAGCCAAATCATCGGCATAACCCAGATGGGATATTCCAAGATTCTTAGACCACATGAAAGGCAACAGAAACACACACCATGTCTTCTTTCAGTTGTCATTTTATAGTTTTATTTCATAAGATCAGATAATCTTCCATAAATTTTACCTATTAACCGAATCAGAAGCCTTTGAACAACAAAACACATGATCGCGTTTCTGAAATGCTGAAGATTTCTTAAGGATATCCCTCAATAAAAATATGGGGTCTATGTAGCTTCTTTTCTTTCTGAATCCATCTTGTACACAACGGTGCGTAATAACTAGGTCCCTGATCCGGTTGAGTAATCTGGAATAGAAGATAAGGCAGTTCGACAGTTCTAACATGCTATGCGATATTTCTTTCTTAAAAATGGCCAATAGTATATACTGCTGGTGCCGCCTCTGGGAACTTTCCAACTCTCACGGAAAATGTTTAGGATCTAAATCAGCCATATCGCCATCTATCCTTAATGAACAGACAAGTGGAATTAGCTTGTTCCCCAAGAACAGCTGGGTTACGAGACTGAATGCTATTTATCAAAATGCAATGATGACATCTTGACGTTTCTCTATGACTGCATTCTCTGCCATGCTCTTAAAAACAGAATTTTTTTTATCCATTGTCAACTGTGCTTTTCTTTCTTCACTCGTTTTTCTAGTCGTTTAGTTACTTAGATGGTATTTCAGCCTCTTCCCGCATTTTCTTTCTTCAGCATTTGAGCAAGAGGACAACTACATTGACTAAGTGACAAAGTATATATTTTCTCTTCTACCTAACCCCGAAAACAGATTGGTTAGTTTCATGCAGAGCTTTCTTGAAACAATCCCGCACCCTGCATCACGATCTTTTAGGTAGGCTACGGTTTCAAAACTTATGAGCAACCTCATAATAACTTCTGACAGTATCTGCGTTTCTCAAATACTTCAATACGGACAATGGTGCCCTACATCGCATTTTATAAGCTTTAAATGCAACGTGTGTGTTCTTGAGGTAGTGATCGATCCCATCTCTTTACCTCTATGTTATAGTGTTAAGCACAGAACTTCCTCATTTACTATTGTTTAGGACATTATCATATTCTTGCGGATACCATCACTATCGTATTGTGCTCGTAAATATCTTTATACTTGTAAAAGGTGTTGGTATTCTCCATCCATTTAGCTTACCTAACTGGAAGAGTCTCTCACCACTGGTCACCGCAATTACCAATGCCAAATGGTTCCAGTTGCTTTTGCTCAGTAATTGGAATCAAGCCAACTTTCGCATTTAAATTCCTTAAAATAACAATTACCACCTTTCTTAAAACTGCTGGATATATCTTGTGGCTTGTTAAAAAGCACTTTCTCTCCATCTTCCGACTAATCAGAGGGAGCACTGCAACTAATAACATTCAGAGCTTTAATGCCTGTTTTAGCAGTTAGGAGACTTGCTTAAAACAATTCTATCCAAGAACAGCATGTCTATTAATAACAATTCTACACCTCGTAATGTTTACCTTCCTCACGTCCTGAGTATGTGAATAGAGTGTTACTTTTACCCATCCATCTTACTTCCTGTAGCGCAAGAAACTCCAACTTGTATGCCTGTGAAATTCTTCAGTGGGGACATCGAGTAGAATGTCTTAGTTGAATATCCCAATGCTCTACGACCATGTAGAGAGGAAAGTTTCACTGTGCTTGTTAGGTGCCCAGAAAAATCAGTCCTCTTTCTTCCAGATGAAGTCATCTGAAACAGTTGTCAATGACACATTCGAATGTTTGGCTTCTAGAAGCAGTGGGGTTCGGGTATCTGCAAAGACGTTTTCCCTTAGTCATCCGTGACGTATCGTGTAAATCAGTCTGCCTGAGTGAAACGGATCAAGCAAACAAGCTTCTCTTTCTAAGACCAATCCAGCGCAGCAGTGTTCATTCTGCATCCCAACTCAGAATCATAATTAGGTCCATTCATTTTAAATGGTCAAGTAAGTTGCCAATGAAGATGATCACTCCTCAGTAGGGCTAGTTGTCATAAATAACTAAACTCTAAGGTGGTAAACTTAAATATTTTATATCCTGTATACACCTTGGAGGATGCTCATACCTAGAAATGAGGATGAACACGTGACAAAATATCTTCAATCCAAAACAAATGCAAACTTCATCTTTAACCTATTCTACTCTAACTTCCTCAGTGAACGTTATCATTATGTTTTACTCTCTCTCTCTCTCTCTCTCGGAATGTCCTTATCACATAATGAAATGCTAGTTGCATCTCCAAATATATACATGTAAAGATAAGAATGTCATTTTGCCTCTTTACAAGGCCTTGATAAGACCTCACTTGGATTATTGTAGAAAAGTCTGGTCTCCTGGTTTCCGGCGCGATTCTGATACAGTGGAGAGAGAGAAAGAGAAGGAGAGTGTAAAGGAGAGTGTTAAAAATGATATCAGGATTGTGGAACACTGATTGACAGATTGCGAATTGGTAGGCTGCAAACACTAGTAAACAAGAGAAGAGAGGGGCGGTATGATTGAGACTTGCAAACTTCTAAAAGGGTTGTACAGGATTTCAGTTGATGGAATTTTTCAATTTATGGAGGTGGGAAAAGGAAGAGGGCATCCTTGGAAGCTGAGAATGAAGGCCACTAAGAAGGGGTGAGGGCTAGATTTGTCTCTCAGAAGGTGCTGCGTGATTGGAATGTTGTGTATGCAAGTAGCGTGCATGAATTCAAGAACAAGTATGACGCAGCTGGTGCGTATAGTTCAACATATCTTCCCGTGAAAGTTGTTCCATCAGCTTCAGTCTCCCTCTCTCCCCAATTTTGGCACCGAGCACCTCTCCCGGTGTACAAGAAATCGGCATCCAATGTGATCAACCAGAATACGACAGTGTGCTGTTTCCCATCGGTTGCAAATCGCTTCGCAGTTTAAAGAGAGAAAAATCGCCGATACAAGATGAGGATTAGTAACCAAGCGCATGTGTTTGTGCGCGCACGCGTCAGCAGTCACTGGTTCAGCATATTATGTTATGGTACCGTTCAGCATCGTCAATCTAGTTAAGAAAATAAATATAAAAGCACACCTTACAACATCAAAACATTGTCGTCAAGATCTTTGATGATGACATTGCTGTAAATTCTTTGCTGGTAGGTAAAATGTGTGCTCTTTCACGTTTCAGATGCGCGTTCTGTAAAAATGCACTCTATGAACAGAAATTTTCTTGGCCACAATAAACATGAACGAAACCGTGCGCCGCACCCAGCCAGGTGTTAAGTAAAAGCAATGTCTCCAGTTCAATTCGTCCATCTTCTGATTCAGGTAATTTGCAGGATGTCCTTCGTGAACATGCTTGGATCCTCAGACCGCTGCTCGTCCCTGACAACCTAACCTTCCGTTAAGCAAAGGCATTGCTTGTTTTCGTAATATGAAGCCTGCTCCTCCTAAGTGGCAAGGAATTTTGTAGGTACAGTACCCCCCCACACACACACACCAATAAACATGCAGAAATTGAATCATGCTGCGCACCTCTACGTACGGCCAAGTATCCCCCCCCCCTCCTGATATTTTACAGCTATGGATTGCTGTAGTACAAAGCCCACATAATGTCATCTCGTAATCACGAGGAAAGACAGAACAGAAACGCTTTCTCCTCCTATTCGATCCCCCCCTCCCCAATTAACATGGAAGGCCCTTCATCCAAATAATGAAATTATTACAGGATCCGGAGATTCGTGGATGTATCGACACTATAATAATGTCCAACTGTTATAGCATTTTTGAAATAAAACCCAATTTGGTGAAATGTGACAATATTGTAATTAATAATAAAGCTTCAATAAATGTCGCTGCAGTGTTTAATATGTCCCCCTCCCCTCTGGGTGAATGTACACGCTTCCAGAGAATACTGAAAGTCTTTGTAGATGTACTTCACATAAGTACAAACATTCACCAGAGGGTGGTGAATCTGTAACTGCACTTCATTTACATCTGATGAGCAGCGTGCAGAACACGTGATGATTTTTTTTTCTTAAAATAACTTCGGACATGTTCTCCAATATTATTTTGGATGAATAGCAAGCAAAAGGAGGGCGCTACACCACCAGCTGGAGAATAAACAGTCTCCACATGTTGGTTTCACAGAACCTACGGTGGGTCATATCAGCATATCTCCGCCGCAGCATAACGCTTCTTGCAGAATAAAATTTCAAAAGGCTGCAAATTCAAAAATCGCAATGTCAAGAGGTATCAGTCAATGCACCCAATGAATGAATTTTATGACAATAATATTCATGCAATGAAGCTGTTTAAATGTAAAGCCAAAACCCCATTATGGCCTTCATGGTTTTATCATAGTGAATACCAAACGCATCATATATAAATACTACATCAACTTTCATCAGGTTTTCCTTTGTCGAAATCGCAATTTAATCGAAATACATCCACGATTACTAGAATTATAAGAGAAACGAGCCATCGTAAGTAATTCTGCTATCACCCACAGCTGATCGTAATTCTCCAGCCGCTTCGTTTATATTTATTTCAAGACAGCGATTCGGAATATTTCTTTATTCCACGTGCAGTTAAAGAAGCGAAGAGAAATACAGCAACCCATTCCTGAATTCAAATCCCCACCAGCGCCAGCAATTATACTGATTCATTCGTTCATTTCGTATGGTGATTCAACGGCGGTGAGCCCCTTTTACGGAGAGGTACGGCACCACCTCAATCCCCCTATTTTTATCCGGGCTCGGGACCCGCATAGCTGACAATTCAGACCTATGGCTGGAGGGATCGTCTTAAGTGTTCCTGACTGTATCCGTGTGTGTTCACGGGGCCGGTTTGCCTGCTTGCGGGATGAAAAACCCCAGATAAACTGGGGGGAAAACCCTGTTGTCCACGCCCAAGACCGGCTAACTTGGCTATGGCTGACGAAGATCCTTGAACTCCTCACGTCGTGGACGGGAATCGAACCTAGGACACCCCTTCTCCAGGCATAGGGTTGCGAAGCGCACACCCCCTAGGCTAACCGCGCGGACATTATCCTGATGAGTCTAATGCATACCTTACTTTCAACGAGTGTACATCGCAAACTGTTTTTAATGAGAATATCCCACCCCAGTGAAAGATTATTAGTTTACAGCACATTAGTGCCGGCACGCTTAGAGCTGGATAATCCTCAGAAAATCTATTAAATCAGCTCTGAACATGAAACAGGATTTTAGCCACTTCAGGCTTCCAATGGCGGTTTAATACCGAGGGATGAAAATCATGTGCCACCTGAAAAGTTCAAACACAAAAGGTGCAGTTATTGAATAACTTCTTTATTCATGATTTTCTTCCACATACGAGTGTGTCTATTATTTAGGAAGTCTTCAACATGTCGACGTATTACATCTCCGAAGCCCTCAGGCACTCTTCAGTCATTCTGTATACAGATCTTCGTTCACCTGTACTGTAAATCTCTCTCTCTTTCTCTCTTTGCTTCAACCACTTGTCGATAATCTCATATTTTATGTCGATAATCTCATAATCTCTCATTTTATTGAATTTAACGTAGCTCCTTAGATTATAATCTAGAAACACACGCAATTCTTGTAAACATCTGTTAAGTGACAAGACCATGTTAAAAATGAAGAGAAATCGCGAGTTTCATCACCGGGTATGAAAATCCATCACTCGACTTATCGAAGAACTAAAGTGACTTGCAAGGTCATATTTGGTCTCCACAACACGATTCCAGGATTATCTAAACCTTAACACCCCTATGATATTAACATGTAATCTGCCTTGATAAAATTATTGATAATATTATTATTATTTGTCACCTCCAGGGAGTCCAAAGACTCATCGAGGGAGGGCATCTGCTCTTTAGCTCTGTTTCCACCACTTAATCCACCAACTGACCGCAACTACACCAACGCCATCTACCGCCGACCACAACCACTAGTATTTCCACAGACAATCACAAACATCCATGCCCACGGCGGGATTCGAACCCGCAGCCTCTTGAATGGAGAGTGGACACACTAACCACTTGGCCAGCCAGGGTGGCCATAATATTCAACTGAAAACTGTCAAAAATCATTATAATCTGCGATTACTATTTGTTCAAAGATAAATTCTTTGGACAAACAGTAATTCGTACAGAAAGAGAGAGTGTACTGCGGGATGGACGAACCACGTAGGAAGTGTATATTACCAGCATGAAGGACTATATTACTATTACGGACTAACGTGAGGAGGACACATCCAGAGACTAGGCTAGCAGCAGCTCACTCGGGATATAAAATTGCTTCGCTGAAAGAAAGAAAGAGGGGTGCGACCGGACTGGCAAGACCGCAACGACGGATCGGTTAAGAGAATCGAAAACGATATGAAAATAGCGTCCTGGAATGTAAGATCGTTAAATTAAAACGAACTAGTTAAAGAAATTAATGAAAGAATGATATAATAATAGCATTCTCTGAAACAAAAGAAAAATGTATAAAGCACTAAAGCATGTCATGGCATGCAGTGAAGTAAGCAAGGGGGGAAAAAAAGGACAAAAGCCGGAATAGCAGTAACACTACATGAGCAATGCCAGTTAAATATAACAGCACGTGCAACTTCACATCCATCATACACGTGCGATCGATGATGAAACAGCATGCAATAAATTTCACAAAGGTTTATAGTCATGAAGAGAAGAAACAAGAATCAGAAATAAAACTATTTTACAAAGAATTACAAAACAAAAAACAGTCAAAACTGGCAGATAACAGCTGGGAAATTTAAAATTAAGGAACCAGATAACACTAGGAATATATTACAGATTTAACGAACTAAAATAAAGAAATAGAGAATTATTCCAGTTTGTACAGAACTAAGGAGAAATGATGCATTCTACCAGCATGAAGAAAACCTTTATAAAATAACATCAATAAATGTCTTAAAGAAACTGATCCATGATAGTCTACACAATATTAAACAGAGACATCAGAGTTCTATCATCAGCTAATATATGAACTGAACATACAGTACTTACTTTTTGGATATTTTTTTCCAATTTTCCAGTATACATTTACACAGATTAATAAAATTAAAGGAAACGTTAAGTTTGAACTCTTACAGGAAAATGTTAACGCAAAGTTACATTGAAAAATAATAAAAAGAGCTGCTTTTGCAGTTTTGATGAAAATGAATCAAAGTGTAAAATCTTTAAAAGTAAAGGATCTTTAAAAGATATGTACTGTAGAGAGAAAACTTAGAAATAAAAGGAAGGGCAGGCACTTGGTAATACCTGGAAGACGTGAAATTATTGGCATAAAAAGGGGTGGGGATTATTAGCATATCAACAAGATAATGTTAAGGCAGATATAGAAGTTTAAAAAATGAAACTAGCAATAAAATTTGGAAAATAAGAATTTCGAGAATGTATAAGAAGTGAAAAGAACTAAATTATACGAATATGTATAAACACATCCTTAACTGAACAAAAATGCTGAGAACGACATTTTAAGGAACTGTATGAAGAAAGACAAAAGTTTGCCTGAAAACTAGAATACTATTACTATAAATAGAAACGAATTTAAGAAAAATTGAGAAATATAAAAACAGATGGAGAAAACAAAATTCAGAGTGAACTGATGGAAGAAGAATAGAGGAAGAGAAATAATTATTACATTACGAGAGACCTCCAATGAGTTAGGGACTTATCAAGGGAGACCACATACCAGCTGTCAACACCTGCTCTTGAATTCATTTCACACAATTTGCACAAACATCCAATTGCGATTCATTCCAATCGCGCACCACTCCATGAGAGAAAAATTTAGTCCTCACTCTCTTCTTAGCAGCATTCATTCTCAGCTTCAAGGGATGCCCTCTGTTCCATTCCCCACCCTCCATAAATTGAAAAATTCCATCAACTGAAATCCTATACAACCCTTTCAGAAGTTTGTAAGTCTCAATCATATCATCCCTCTTTCTCCTGTTTGCTAGTGTCCACAAATTCTGAACCTGCGTTCATAACCAGTATTCCATAATCCTAATATCATTTTAACACTCTCTCTCTCTCCACTGTGTCAGAATCACCACAGAAACCAGAAGATCAGACCTGCGAACAATAGTGCAAGTGAGGTCTTACCAAGGCCTTGTAAAGAGGCAAAATGAACCAACCGTATCTTTACATGTTGAGGTTCATTTCAGCATTGCAATGGTTGCTATGTAGCGTTTACCTTCAACTTCCTACTTCCTAAGATTACAAGATTCGTAGCTTTATTAGTTTTTTTTCTGTCATAATCCCACCAATATAATTTGGCATTGGATATCTCATCTCACCAAAGTGCACGACTTTACATTTACTAACATTGAACTGAGAGCCATTTTCACAAGCCGAAAAAATTCCACCCTAAATCTTGCACTCACATCCCTCATACACCACATTATGACATCTGTCAGTCAGCCAGCCATCTTCTCATACACGGTAATATTTTACAATCCACTTTCATATTCTCGGATTTATGCAACAATCTTTCTATTTTTATAATGCTGTACTCTATAAAAATCCTAAACAAAATCCCAAAGTATCATGGTGTATCCAATCCCCTTGTCTGGCTCAATGGTAACATTGTTATAGAGTGTGAGAAAGTTGCTCAAACATGATCTTCCCTTAGTAAACACATGCTGTTCGTTGAAAAGTAGAGATTCTCCGTCCACCCATTTCTAGATGCGAGCCCTAATCAACGTTTCCAAAATCTTCACCAACACTCTAGAGATACTGATAGGTCGGTAATTAAATACTTGTGCAATGGGATTACCATACATTCTTTCCACTCCTATGGAATCCTCTGTTCTGAGACTCAAATTATATAGCCTAGTCAGAGCAACAGCCAGTTCAGCTGAACACACTTTTATTTAGCATCCATGCTGATATTTCAATTAATTTTTTTTAATATTTCAATTAACTATTAAAACGTTTTCTAAAATAAATATGGAGATAAAAACAAAGATTTTTTTAAATAAGAAAACATATCAAAATTCAAGAAATTATAAATGTTATTTATAACAATAACAGAAAAATCAGGACAATACAGCACTCCAGTTTTTGTATTTTTTAGATTTACATAAAGCATTTGACAGCATAAAAGTGTTTTGAACGTAACAGTGAAAAGAAAAACGCCGACGACGAAGCTTAGCCACGATTTATACAGATAATAAGTGTTCAATATTTAAACCAAACTAATAACAGCAGAAATGAAGTTTATGAGAAAAACTGCAAAGTATACCCTATTTGGTCACAAAAGAAACGAAGAAATTATGAAAGAATTAAACCAAGAACCAGTAATAGAAAAAATTAAAAAATATGAACATAGATGGATGGAACACGTTCAAAGAATGAAAACGGAAAGATTACCAAAACAAGCCTTAAAGTGCAAACCATTAGGGGAAAAAAAATCCAGGACGTCCTCTTAAACGATGACTTCGCCGGAACAGGCCACGCTAGGCCTAAATCCTTGATGTGCGTGATGATGAATAAATGTGCAATAAAATACTGCAATAATCAAACAAAAGAAACTGAAATGAAGGCTGATTAGGGTGATTCTTTAAGCTCAATACTGTTCAATATTTTAATGGTGAAATAATAAACGAACTAGATAAGAAATTAGATGGAATTTAAAAAAATTATAATAGAGTAAATCTAGTATGCTATGTAGATGACAACGCCATTGAATTTATTTCCTGTAGAAGAAAAGGATTTCATTTCCAACATAATTACCAAAACTATATTATGGAAATGCCAACAGAAAAACAAAACAACCAAAATACGCGTTCTTAGTAAGCAACCAATTAATTGTAGGCTAGAAATAAGCAGAAAAATAGCATTATGAATTTTATAACTAAGGAATAAAATTCTGAATTCCTAAGTATTTAGCACCAAACGATAGAATAAAAAAGGATTATCTAAACCTTAACGCCCCTATGATATTAACATGTAACAAGAACATGTAATCTTCACAGTTGCCTTGATAAAATTATTCTGAAACTATCGATAATAATCACCTGAAAACTGTCAAAAACCATCATAATCTGCAATTACTATTTGTTCAAGATAAACTCTTGGAACAAAGCAATTTGTACGGAGTGGGGGAGAGTGTATGTACAGGCGGAGTGGACCTGTACACTTGCCGGTCTGGTTGATAAGTGGTTAGCGTATCTGCTCTCCAACCAACAGGTTGATGGTTCGAATCCCACCATGGACGTTTATGAATGTGTTTACGACATTGGAGATCAATTTCGTTGTTTGGTGTGACACCCGCCATCCCGCTTATTAGAGGGCTGAGATGGCTTGAAAAAATTCCATGTTTGACACTAGAGCAGAGCGTCCGGAACGAGCAAAAATGAATAAATGTAATAAAAAAATCCTTAGTTCGCCAACAATACAAATCAGGGGCGGCTCGTGCATAGGCACTGTGGAACTGCAGCACCCCCAATTTTTCTCGATATATAAATATATTTATTAATTTATTTGCTTGTAATATTTAATTTTATCATCAACAATCCTACACAATTCTCTTATTTTGCATAAAAAATAATAAAAATCCATCTTGTAGCACTTAGGAGGGCGAAGGACGCTAACGGCACTGTGTTTACCACAGTGTCATACATTGGCGCACCCAGGGAGGGGGCCCTGGCTCCCCCCCAAAAGAAAAATATAAAAACACTAGAAAAATTTCCAAAAATCTTTTCCTAATTAATTTTTTTTTTAAAATTTATGTTGTGTCGTGTCTTCTATTTCTATGCTACTTATGAATTAGAGGGCACATGAGGTGGGAATACTCTATAGCTCTTGGGAATCCTGGCCGCTGTGAACGCAAGGCGAACGAAGTAGTGTTCGGGCGCTACTTCGTTTGCCCTAGCTGGACCAGAGGAGATCACGGATATCATGTATTGGCGATGACTGCAAATGCACAGTCATAGCTCGTATGCAATGCGTAGTGTGTATTCTCAAATCGTCTACTCAACCCCCCCCACCTCCAAGATTAAATCCTGAGTGCGCCACTGGTGTCATATTGCTACGCGCTCAAGCATATGCACGTCATAGTGAGTACAAGATATTAGCGTAATGCAGCACTATCCGTCGCGCAGTTCCACTGTTGTTTATATGCAATTTGCGCCAGTAGTAGAGTGTTCGTAGTGCTTATCGTGATTACCCCGTCTCTTTAAATATTTGGACATTACAATTAAAGACTACAACATTTGTTATAGTTTTCATTTTAGAACATTATTGGGGTTATGATAAGGGATTTTATTTTTAAGTAATTTTGATTTATACCAAACTATATAATTTTATCGATAACAAACAATATTTTTTCATGTTTAATTTTTTTACCATAATTTTGATATTTTATCCAAACACGTATTCACTGTACTTACAGTGTGTATGTATATTTCAAAAGTTGCAGCACCCCCACGATTTCAAGCCACGAGCAGCCACTGGATACTAATATTCTTTAAATTAAAAAAAAAAAAAAAAAAAAAAAAAAAAAAAAAAAAAATTCATCCGTGGACATCACATAAAAAGTGTGTGTGTGTGTGGGGGGGGGGGGGGTAATAAATACGCATATCGCAACTTACCCATCTATGGTAGTTAAGGTCAAACATACAAATGGAAAATTGTGGAACACGAAATTTGATGGATGCAATCAGAAATGAAAGCATATTAAAAAAAAATTGCTTTACTAGCAGTAAATGAGTGGACAGGAAAACTGAAGTGTGGAGTGCAAAAATTAGTAAATCAGAAACCAGTCACTAAAAGACCAACCAAGAAAACGGTGGAAAGACGGATTGCAATGAAGAATGTAGCAACATGTACGACGAAATGAGAAAGCAGCAGCAGAAAAAAATTTTAAGACGAATTTGAAAAGCTGCAAATATAAAACCTACTCTAGAAAACAAATGTTCCTTTAAATATATAAATACGAGGATATATAATACCTTCGTAGCAAAGTTCTTGATTTAGGAATAAAAATCGTCACACAAGCCCCTGTGCATATTGACAAGATATTCATTAGTGTTCAAGTGACATGTTTTGTTTATTTACAGTTGTTTTAAGGCAATCTCTACGCATTTCAATACTCCGAATACAAAAATTAAAACATTTTTGCACACCAGTTGTTTTTCAGTAGCATGAAATTTAGATTTTCAAAACGGATAATTTTATTCTGATTACTGATCCCCCGTAAAGGGTAGGTGTGGCTCGCTTCTATTCTGCCTTGTAAAGCTGGCAAATCAACTTCGTATATTTCATCCAACGTTACGTGGACATCGTCAGGGAGAAATACCGTTAACTACATTCATTTTTAGTTTCCATGTTATACTTCATTTGTCAGTTACTCACTCGATTTCTCTCAGTTATTTTAGTGTTAGGATATCCGTGGTTTTTCTTAATTATTAAAACCTTGTAAATAGTTCATATTTTTAGTGGGTACATGCGATTTATTTCATTCCAGAATTTGTAATGTGGCGAGTTAACTTTTGAATCTCAAAAAGATGAAATTTCACTCCTCTTGTGAAACAAAAAAAAATAGTTTAATTACAATCAGGACGGACTGTAAGTCCTGTGCACCTCCTATATCCTGCGTTGCATGTCTTTAATGACTTCGACGGAAGCTAAATAAATAGATCTCGTCAAACATCTTTCTCTCCCTCGTGATATAGGAAAACCCGAAATAGGATTTCTGTTGAGGAAATATACTGAACATGGCCGCAAAGCCTAAAACATACAATATGACACCTAAATTTGTCACAATCACAACGTTTCTTACTTGAAACAATTCTAAAGGCACGAAAGCCTTCCAGTGAATTTGCATAGTAATTAAGAAAACGGGGTCAAATGCAACAGCGAAGTTCAGTTTACTAAGCAATATACCTCATGTCCTCTGCGAACTCAAAGAAAGAACCACATTTAATACCTGAAGCAGGCTTTAGAAATCTTGCCAGTATTTGGCATTTGTCAGAAACTCCATCCAAAACTTATTTTCTGGGATAAGCGATTGGAATCTTCTGGGGGAGGGGGGTGCAAGATATTTACGTTCCGCAAGCGTTTAAAATGATGTATTATTTTTTATCACATTAAGACAATTAACGTATACGGAATAATGTGGACTCTCATTAAGACCAATGAGAGGATCGGAATCCTAACGCGGTGCATTTGGTGATTTTTCTCGAAGCTAAGTCTGAAAGCTGTGTTGCTCTAAATTTAGAAGCTTAATTTTTTGCAGCACGTATCGCGTACAAAAAGATCCACTTTCTAGAGAAAGGTTCAGCAAAGACGTGAAGGTGATTGTACTACTTTGGTTTACAGCTGGGCATTAAGTTCTCGTCTCTCTCTCTCTCACGCAGAGAGAGAGAGAGAGAGATGAAATCCCGACAGCCGAACAGCAATGGTTATTTCTGAAACAAACAGTTACCACTTCTACTAGGATTGGATTTCATTATTTAAAAAAAGAAAAGAGAAAAGAAATACAAACGTCTCGCCAGCTAACGTCTTATTAATTCAGAACTCAACAAACTTGAATATTTTCCCCGTTAAAGCAATAATGACAACTTTCATCCAATAACTGAGTGCAGATGTTCTTCCGTAACATTAAAAACAAAGATGGTTTAAAAAAGAAATTGCCTTACCGACGGCTGGATAATATCCACTTGTTCCGTAAAAGTCTATCTGGTTTATTTACGTGAAGTAAGCGGCAGTTATGATTAGCAAACGGAATTGTTACTAGATGGAGATGTCCACTGACACTGCAGGACGTTTCAAAATGTTTTGACATAATAGCTTAACATGTTCACAACTGGTCATCAAGAACAAAATGCTGCATACATTTCGGCAAAATAACCCAAGAACTGGTAAAATATGAAGGAAAGATGATAATATTAAAAGGAAAAAGATGCTGACGAAATTATGCAAAATATCAAAATATTTTAAAAAGCACTGAATATAGGAACGTCATTTTTGCTTCCTGTTTCTTCGATGTGGAGGGAATCCGTAAACAATAAATTTATGCAACGCCAAAATGAAACTCAAAACATTTTACAATTTCATGCGGTTGCAAAATGACATACGACGAAAGAAACAAAGAAACGGTACAGCAGCGATCGGATTTTTCACAATGACAATGCGCCCGCTCATTCCGCCCTGTTTGTGCACCAGTACTTGCCAAAAATTCACATACGGCGGAAGATGTCGAATTCCCAAAACAAATTTTAGTATTAAGATTAGTAGAAAGGCCGTGGTTTTAAGGCTTTGAGAAGAATGAAGAAGATCGAATCGCTGGAGATGATGATTGATTACTCGAAACAAGAACTGTACAGTTGGTTGGTCTTAAAAAATCTTCTCTGCAGTTATACTTTTTATAAATCCACATCAAAATGAAAGGCAACATTCTTGATCCATTTTATGTCAAACTGGTTCCAGAGATGAGATCATGGGAAATTTTAAGGCGCATTTTTTTATCTTTTATAACTGACCCTGGTATCAGTCAGTCTGTTCACGCAATCGACAGTGGGTGTAAACAAAGACATTACCCAACTAACAAAGTAAGACAGCAAAAGAATGTTGGTGTGACAATAGTCACGTGCATCACTGTTTACACTTACTATCTCTGTTGAGTGAACACAGCGTGGATATGAAATGTACGATTTTTTTAAAAAAATGAGCAAAAGCAACTTGTGCCATCTTCGGTCTTGCTTCTGTAAATTAAACAGCACAAAGTGGTGCGAAAAGTATATTTTGCCTTGCGTAAGTCCTTGGGCGAGTTTTCACTTCTTTATCAGTTTGCGTCTATTAACCAGGTGTAATATAAAAAACCCGACTATAGATCATGAAAAATGAAAGGTAGGAATTCTCTAGGCGAAAACAAAAACTATGTTATTAACACGTTCTCCCTTAAAATACGAAATGTAAATCCACGCAGGTGAGGTCAACACAGATTACGTAAAAGAATCCTACGGCGCAGATCCAACTCTTACGTTTGCGTACATCTAATTTCATGGAAAGAAAGACTTAAGTCTTGCTCCTGTTAACAAATGATTATGTCCATCGACTCTTGCCTCTCCTTTCTAAATTAATGGAGAATTCCAACTTTTACAAAACTTTCCAAAAATGAACATGATGTAGATTCAGTTGTAATTAAATATCAGATTCCTTGGCATTCCTTACGAAAAGGAAAAAATTCTTTTCGTACGGCAAACTGTGCGGAGTAAAAGTAACGAAGCTTCTGTTCATTATCAATGACGGGTTTCTGACTAAACTGACAACAGGATCTTTGTTCCTTTCCGTCTAAATTCTGAACCCAACGCGTTTGGTTCATCCCTTTAATAATCCGACCCATGACTGCAGACAAAAATCAGACCTTGGGGTATATAACCATATAACCATGGTCAATTTATCTGGGTATTGGCATATTCCATCTTTCATTTCCATTTTCAAGAACCGTTATATTTACTCGAAAATGAAAAACTTCAAATAATGGGGTGAGAGGAGGATACCCATTACTTCCATTCCCTGACATTCTAAAGTCTTGTTCCTTTGCAATAATGTTTTGGATATTTTGTGTGGTTTATTCATTTCTAAAATCACAGTCAATGACATTCAAAGTTGTCAATCTAAACTGTATTTACTCTTCAAACAGAGGCTTTATGGAATTGCAATGTACAAGATTTCACATACAAACCTTAGCACTAAAAATTTAGGACGTTATTTGTTTTAACATTAACCCTGCATGGTGCGAACACCAGAGATTAACAGCCGTTAAATTCTGTGATTGTCTGAAAAACCTCTTTAGCCACAAATAGAATTTAGAAACCTCAGAAATATTTCTCGCAAAATTATATTGAACAATGTTCAGCCCTGTATAAAGGTGAAACGTAGCAGCCTAAATCTGTATGTGACCAATTTTAAACTTTCATCATACTCAAACTATAAAAACTAGCAACAGTTTTGAGGAAGAAAGGGAAAAACGACACGGGTACGTTACGTCGCATGTGTGAAGCAGTCAACCAGTACACATCTCATCGACTCCTACTGATGTGCTTTACGTACCCGCTTGTATCGCTTAAGAAATGGGGAAACAGTTAGTTTTAAAGTGGTTCCCTCTGCTATATCCTTTAGTTATGGCACATGGAAACCTTGGCTCTGAAGCCTATTAGTATTTCCAATCAGCCTGCATGAATCCACTTGATTCTGAACTGCATCGCCATGGCAAAGAATTATCAGTAACGTGGTGTTAAGAACAATAACATGGACCTACATTGTCTAGGCCTATCCACTGAATATTTCTAGTTGTCGAGCATCTCCGTTGCTCAGTCGGACGAATAACTCGGTCCTATATTTGGAAAGACACCTATTTCATCACGTCACGCATAGGCCACGAGAAACATAAGGAGTCTTCAAATAAAACTCCGAGTTATCCGGTCTAATATAGAAGCGGAAACAATTGCCAAACTACTAAGACAGTGGTTCCCAACCTTTTCCCACTTGCGTACCCTTTTAAATCCATTTCTATAAATTGTATCCCTTGTTCTTAAAATAGTTGCTTTTAAATACTGACATTTATTGTTCCATAACTAATGTTTTGCATTTTGTTTACTTTACTTGTTTTTCCGCCATTACTGATTATTTTTCGTGTACCCCTGAACAGCCCAGCACGTACCCCAGGTTGAGAACCGATGTACTAAGACAACGTATGCAATTAAGTCATAATAGAGGTGGCTCTTGGTCTCGGAAGTAATGATAAATAATGAAACATTTACGGGGAGGATAATGACAAACAGCCAAGCTTAAAAGCGTCGACTTGAAAAGTTTGTAGTTTATAACGAAGGAGAAAGGCCTCGTGACCCCATGTTTCATTTTTTGATAACTAACTTAACCGAACAAAATAATCAATTTTAAAGGGACGCGTTTTTGTAAAACGAGTCAAAGTAAACACCTATTAGATTCGTTTAAATTTGTTTCAGTGACAAAAGGGGCAAAATGATACGCTATATAGTATGTTATAAATGCAAAATAAACTTCTTACGGTAGGTAAGTTAAAATTGCTGTACATCAGCTGCTGTGATATGACCACCAGAATTTTATTGCAAAATGCGCTTAAAAATATAAATAAATAAATAAATATTGTCTCGCATAATTTCTATACTCGTTTTTAAATTATGTACAACACCAAAATTGAGAACACCAATTTAAAGTATTTTTGTGTCAGCCCAAAGCTATTAATGCCAATATTGAGATTTTTTTTTCCAAATCATGAGTTCACCTGTGAACCACCCAAATTGTTATGGTTTCTTTACGAACGCCTATTGTCTGTCATTACACACGACCCACAGCAACTAGTGCTATCTCATACACAATTTCTTCCCTTTAACTTATCCTGTTTTCGCAATTTTTGCATTTAATAAATCTTCGCATTAAAATAACTACGTTTGTTGTTAACTAATACTTAACAGGATCATTCATATTTTCTACAGTTATTTCTCACTTTGACCTCAGAAGCACAATACCTTCCCTTGTATGCACAATGGAAAGGGCATAAAGTAGATTAAAAAAACTTGCGGTGCAAGTTTTTAAATCAGAGAGCAAATTGTACCATCGTATTATTCTTCTAAATAATTTTAAGGAAAATTGCTACGTGCTGTGCAATATGAGCTTAATTGTGCCACTCCATCTCGCATTTCAAGAAGTCTGAAATATTTTTGCAACATAAAAGTATAATCTAAAACAAATGAATTAAAACAGAAATAAACGAATTTGTGCTTTCTACCATCAACACCAAACTCGCAATTTTAAACTGAGAAGAGGACAATCTCGGTATATTATTCACAACTGGAACACGTACGAACAAGGCGAGAACAAACATGGACGAATATTATTTGCACAAAATGTCATCCAAAAACACCATCGCTTACTTACTACTTCCTTGGTCTGCCTGTTGCGGCATGTCTGTCACCTAGAAGGGTTAACAACACTTACTGACGATATAACGGGGAAAAAAAGCTCCTGTCTCGGTGACATGAACTTGGATTACCAAATCAGGGCTGAGGGCGCTAGCGGTGCTGGTTTCCTGGCTCCGGACTTGGTGGGCGGGGAGCAAGCGCGCGGTCTTGCTGGGCCTAATCAGATTAGACTCTGCCTCGTGTGTCAGGGCAGTATAAAACTGGCGGTACGACTAGTGCCCGGTCGCTAGCAATCGTAGTCGACAGACGTATAGAAAGTCGGTCATCATCGGAAACAGACTCTCCATCGTCCGTCACGGGAAGGCACAAATCTGTCACATTTTTCGATCTTTCACTACTAGCAGGTTGAATGGACTTTTTGCTGTCATGAGCATGTAAATGTCTCTTCGGGAAGAAACGCTACTGGATTAAAGATAACTGTGATAATACTGGACTGTCTACTGGCAGGACACCGTCACTCTAAGTGTAGAGTATTTGAGTGGAATTATGGAACAGTTAACCGAATTCGTTTCGAAGTCATTCATACCGGAGCGGTCCGCTACTTCTACATCCACGATCCCGCATTTACTCTCTGTTCGTACGACAAATCAACGTTCTTTGCATAGTGTGGTAGATCGGCTTTCAGCTCCTCATATGTACTCTAATTTAACATCGGGAACGACGCATCCCTCTCTGTCTTTAGCCTCCTCCATAGTGCTTCCTGCAAGGCCGGGGAGTGGGGACACCTCGTCTTCTTCGAGTGTAACAACCGATAGAGAAGAGAGGCACAAAGACGGAGAATCCCTCATCCCACAAGGTAATCCATTTATGAAAATATGCATCGAATTTTTATTTTTACCAAATCTCTCCCGTTGATGGTTGTTATTCCACTAGAAATTAACAGGTGATAAAATGATTTGTATAAGTTTAACGTCGAAATACAGACTGCTTACTAGCAGTCAACGATAACAATATTGAGAGAGTTCGTAACGTTTCTCTGATATAAATGTAAGTGTTGTATTAATTAAAAATCATGGTGTTATCTTGTTATTAAAGAACATGTACAGCAAGCTTCTCCACTTTTGCTTTTCAAGTCATAACAGGGATAAGTTAATCCATTTGTAAAGTGAAATAATTTTCAAGTTATTTTCCTTTAACAAAATATTTTACCTGATATCACAGGCTATTTTTAGATTACTTGAATTTAGCCATAAAATTAAACCACAATATGACCACTGAAAATCAAAAATTGCATGCCATGTTGTTTCTGCGTGAGCACCCTTCTGTCATAATGCAATGGAACGAAACGAGGAATGACTGAAGAGCGGCTTTTACCCTGTAAAGGATGCTCTATGGTATAACTCGTGAGCACATCGAAACAAGCAGCCTTAAGGAACAAATTCAAACAGTCTCCTTTCAGTATTCTTTCTTGAGCCAGATGTATGTAGTCTGAGCTATTATACACTGAGCTATATTAATTTATAATAACTATAATCAATGTAAGAGATTATAATATAATGTACTTTGTGCATCCAATGAATACGGAACCTCATTTGCTTTTGTCAGTTGAATGTTTAATTGTACTTCGCTGGAGCTAGAGCAGACTCATATCCTAGCCTTAAAAGCCTGTAGATAGAAATTTCATGTCGGGGCACAAAATTACGACCATGGGAAAGTTTCTTGTATGAGTTTCGACTATATTAAAGGGTAACCCGAATTAAGATATGCAATATACGCAACATAACAGAGGAGAAGGCATCGCATCGTATCTTTTTATAAGGCTTACTTTCTGGCTTGGAGATCGTGAAGAGGTGCGAATGATTGAATGTCAGATCTATGTTCAATAGTGCATTCATATGAAAGAGCAAACTTCAAACAGATTTGAATTCTTATTTCTTTAATTAGAAAAATAATTAAAAACAAATTGACAGTGACGACAGAGAAAACGCTAACTTTTGTCGTGATATGAGAATAAAAGAAAAGTAATTAACGTCTGATAGAACACAAACATGCACAGATGAATAGGAAGGAAATAAGTAATGAATGAAATAATTATTCACGCTATCTTTCTGGAAAGAAACTGCAAATGTATTCAGCAACACAGACCAGAATCGCAACATAAACTCATAAAATTCTCAAACTTCCATTTAAGATAAACGTTTTTTATATATTTTGATATTGTGAAAAAAAAGAAAAAAAAAACAAAAGACCTTAAAAATTAACAGAAGTAAAGAAAAATCATTGAGATGCTGATTTAATAAACAAACATGGCTGCTCTGAAGTAATCCTGCAGAAAAATAAAGACGCAGATAATTATAAATTATTATGCTTTGACTGACTAAAAGAGAAACACAAAATCTCAAAGAGATGAAGTGACGTCAGGAAGGGCATGCTTGTTAGGGCAAAGTGTGACGGTTTAAGGAAGGTCAGGAAGAAAATATCATAAACGAAACTAAACAAAAGAATTTGTTAGGCCAACAATAGTGTAAACTAGCCTGAAATCAAAAATCAAAACGTCCTCTGTATTAGTTTACTTTTCTCACCTAAGAAATGCAGAAGGAGAAGTTAAATTGTTGAACAGCAAATGAACCTGGAAATGTACTAAGAACTCGAAATATTTTTTTCGCTTCTTCACCATAGTAAAATTAGGGCAGGTGGACGAATTACATGTGCAATGCAACAACCGAAGTTATCCATTAATTTCTTTGATTTTTATGATGATTAACTTGTGAGTGGGATGAAACAACAGTGAAACGAAAAATAAACAGGTGGAATCGAACGTGGTGAGAGCAAAGTCTATGCATTTCATAGACTTGCTTTCTTAACACATTCATGAATAAATTTCCATGGATAAATTTCATAGAAATTCATCTTGAGGAGGTTATAATAGTCAGTTTTGCTTATTTGCTATTTTGGTGAGAGAAAACAAAGACAATTATTTTTATCATTTGAATTTGTGCACTTTTAGGCGGGTGGTGAAAGATATGGTAACGAGCAGGAACTGACAAAGTTAAGTTCCAAAGCGTTAGACGATGCATATATCGTGTTGGATCATCTTATCCAAACGAGAGCTGCAATAAAATATCTTTTTGTTGCAAATGCGCATATTTTCGTTAGGAAATATAAAGCAGTTTACTTTTAAAATTAGTAATCCAAGCCACGGAGATCTTGTCAATACTCAGAGTAAATGTATTGCAACGTATCAGTGAAAACGACAACAGAACGAATTAATTTATGAATGCGGAAGAAAAAATAAATATAAAAAGATAGGCGCACAATTTAATCAAGTGTCACAATCAGGGTTTACTTTCAAAACAGAACAAATAGGAATGTATAAAGGAAACTGATATGTGTAAAACTGAACGCCATATTGGCATTGTCACTTCGAGTTTGGATTAAGCGCCTTCCCTTGGCCCTAATGGGTAACTTTCTCCCACAGCCCAAAGCACCAAGGTAGAACCGTACGCAACTGAAGGTGACAGCATTCGCCGTGCCGCTCGTGTCCTGTGCAGGATAAGCACCGGGACGACTATGAAGCACGCGCTAGGGTACTCAACAAAATAGGGAATAACTTTCAGGCGTTCGTACGTTTCACTATAAGGGGCCCATTTCCGATATGCATATTGGATGGTCACAGCAAGGAGAAATGGCTTCTGATGTATATGGAGTGTTAGCGTCAGCCCCAATCAGAGTTCGGTCGTCTACAGGACCGCTCTCTTGTCCTCCCTCATCGAGATTGCTGGCCGCAGCCTTCAATAGGGGTCGACAACACCAGCCAAGGGAATTAATATCTATGTATGCAAACGTCTTCTCGTCATAGAGGTGCGAAAAAAATTGGTTTGGCAGCCCCGCGAGTCGGCGGTGCTATGCATTCGACGGAGGAGGAAGCAGAAACGTGAGATTTGGCGAGATTATGTTGTTTCTCTGTGTTCACTCTTTGCGGCTGGGTTTCGACCGCGTCGTCGGAAAGTGTGCACGGAACTCACACAACATGACAGCAGCTTACCAGTCCACCAGGTGAATTCGCTTTAAAATTTCCTTCCTTTAAGTAATGACACATTCGAGGAAAAATGGTGTAAGCGGTATGCCGTTAAAGCATCCCATTAGTGACGGTGCTTGTCCCCGACAGTTTGCGAGCTGCAAGATCACACACTTTTCTAAGCAAACGAAATAAACCATTAAACTACGATGAACAGGTTCGATTTCTTCATGAGATTAAGAGGCTAAAATATTGTCATCTTTCGACTTTTCAATTTGAAAGTTCTCTTACGTATAAATATCCCAAGGCCAACATTTTTATCCTCCAAATTTTGTAAGGCGATGGAAAATATCACGATTTCTTTTGTATTTGTCTTTGTTCGTATTACGTTATTCAGTAGAGAGAGATAGTCCTTATTTGATATTTACATCATGAAATTTAAAGTTCTTAGTAATGTTTAAGAAATAGAAATGCTTTCAAAATAAGACTTGGTGAATATCTAGTTTCCAATTAAAAACTAAAGCATCACAAAGAGAAGTAAGCTATCAAAGTAAAAAAAAAAAAAAAAACATTCACAGCTTTCAGGTACTGAATTTATCCTTCAACCCTTAATATAACACACATCGTGTTTTCTATCACGCTACTAATTAGTAAAACATAATTTTACCTAATTTTGAATTAAAAACGTAGTGGAGATGGATCGGATACAGTTAAATGTAATTTAACTGTATCTAAACATCACGTTCAGAACTGAAACCAACGGCTCCTAAAAACAGTAACTGTATTGCTATTTGTGGGTGCCATTCACAAGGACAATGAAAACACATCTAGTAGAATAATTAAAAGATGAAGTAATTTTCCTAGATTATTCTTCCCTTAACTTGGACTTGTTTCTCTCCGATTGCGAATGCCCACAACGCTATCGGATGATAGCCTGAAGTTTAGTAGTCAGAAACCCGCTGAATATCAAGCATCACTCAGAAATCCAGGAATCATTAACCGGTGGAAACGATATCGTTTTCAGTACAAATCAGTTGTAGTCTTGGGGGCGGATTCAATTCATTCTTCAAAGGACAACATGGTCAATATTTTGGTTGGGTGAAAAACGCTCATTTTCCGAACACTTTTCTAAGATTATCTGAACAGAATCCCGAAAGGCAAATTATTCTGGTTTGTTTTAAGCATGAATTATAAATCGATGTAAAATTTTATTTTTCTTATGATGACACTATATAATTCATATCTAATATTTCTACGGATACCTAATATTTTGAAAAGTCAAACAGCTAACTAATTTAAGGTTATTTTCATCACGAATTATAGTGATCTCTGACACCATATTACTGAATCAGTCAAAATTATGTCGCTAATTTTACTCCACTAGGGGGGGTTATTTAGGCCATCCCTTCATCGATATATCAAAAAGATAGGAATTTCCTCGCTTAACATCATACACATAGAATACGTTGTTTCTAAAAAAAATAAAAAAAAAACTAACCATAGAAAGTGAAACAATGGTACAGGAAAGTTAAATAAATATGAAATCTTTCAGATGCGTACAGCGAAAGTGAATAACAATCAAGCAGCTCTTTTGTATATGAAGTAAAGCTGTTTGTCTGAAATCGCTAGGAATTAACTTGCAATAGATTTTTTAAAATATCGCATTTCTTTCTTCGTGTATTGTCAGTTATTGAAAACTGTAGGATGCTCTATTGTCATACCGACTTTCTCAGTATATTCATCGAAGATGATCTATGTTATTAACCATTCACTTAATAACGTCTTTGTATTGATGCTACCACCCACCCAAGGAAAGACGTAAATTTATCAAACATTATTACCGTGGGTGAGAGATAGGATAAACCCCGACCCTTTTGTGCTCTAGAAACTTTCTAGAAAGCCACTTCACAAAGGATATCAATAAGCAAAATGGTGGTAGTTCGACAAAGTCGATCTTTCACCTCAAACTGTGAACATAGTTCACTCTGTAGATATAACACGAGAAAGTGTGTGTGTGTGTGTGTTGCATCTGTCAGTGTATGCGATATGAAGTATATTTCGATTATGTAGGAAACTCTGGAGTTTCTCCGGATGGAAAATGCATCCATCTGCCTGAAATCAACGGGAAAAAGCCCTTGAAAGAAAGTCTTGAAAACAAAATATAAAAATAATTCGCACTTCTGGATTAATTCGTTTGTGCAGAAAAACAAATAATTAGGTTAGTTCGCCCATTATATTTTGCAACACAACAATCTCAATTATAATAAATTTCACGTTTCCGCTGCTCATTCTAGTTTCGGCGTAGGTAAGAAACATCCGACATCGGCCGATTCTCTTTCGGAAAAGCCCGAGTTGTTAGAATAATAACCGGGGAGAACTGCTACTGAAAATCGGAATAAAAGCAAATCGATGTAAATAGAATAGAAGAGTATATAAATAATATTTGCCTTTTGTTTAACGTATGAAAATTTAGTTATGAAATTGAACCGAGCGGTTTAAAATATAAAAAGCATTCACTTAAAACACTTTCAGGATGCTTTTGCCATTATGAACTTCTGTTTCGGTGCAAATACCGAATTGTTATGAATTTTAAAAAAAAATCATTCTTCACTTCGCTGTAATTGGAAATGGGAAATTTGGTTTCATTAATTAACTGAATTAACTGAATTCGTTTTATGTTCTTAATATTATCACTAAGGTGAGATTCCTTCGCTGAGAAAGAGCATTAAATCGTTACTCAGGTTGCCTTATTGATGAAATACTGGTATTGAAAAATGTGGAGATATTGCACTGTATTACTAGATAAACCGTTTTCCATACTATTACACGAAATTAGCCACTTTGGATGTTTTCTACATATAAATAGCTGGGGGGGGGGGTTAACTTTCCAGTAGCATATCTCGTATATCATAACATATATTATAAATCTCCCAATTTCTTTATTTTCCCCTCAAAAATGTGCTGATAAGGCAAAGATCTTATCGTTCCAAAATGGGTAACGCTTTTCTCCATCGAAGATCGCAATTTTGAACAATAATTAGCAGCCGTTCGTGTTCTCCTTTTCCTGCAACTTGCCTTAATAAATCGAATTAAAAGCGAACAGTGAGTCTCCGACATGTTATTTGGACAGATTACACTAAGAGGAGAACGAACATACATCGAAATATTTAAATTATTTTAAAAGTATTCCGTGGTCCTTCACTGGAGGCTTATTGTCATCACCACACGTGCAATCAACTTTTTTCACGATGCTCAAGCAATAATTTAAGGTATTTTATTATCGGTGTTAAGCATGAGAGAAAAGAAAAAATCGGTTCTTAGAACAATTGCAATTTTTCTTAAGTCGAAGTATATAATTCTAACTTCTACAAAATGCTGCGTAACAATAAACGAAATGAAATCACTCTCTTTCGTCGTTCGCAATGACAACATTATGAGGAAAACGGTTTTACTGCTCAAGCAACTATGATAAACATAACTGCCTTAATAATCATTTAATCTTTCTCTGATCACAGAACAACATTAGACTGAGTCTCAAGTGTTTGATTTACAATACTGTGGCCGAAGGAATAACGACTACCGCAAAAAAGAAAGTCAGAGACCGAAAGAAAACTAGAAAAACACGACATATTCTGAATGCACACAATTTCCAAAGAATAAGGGATGTCTATCTGTGGTCCATAAAAGCGATGAACAGTACACCTAAACCCAACTTTTTTCCAGTCCACGCACCGCTGGATGTGAAAAGACATGCTCAAGGCACCCCCTAAAGATGATTGCTGTTATAGGTTAGTTTACTGAGATGGAGCGTTTCCCTATTCTTGAGACTTTCTTTCTAAGATGTCGCGGCACACCTAGGTTACGCACCTCTACTTAATCTACGAAGTATGAGGCCCTACTAACAACCTACATATTAAGATGACTCGCTTCGGTCTTCAGGGTTACCTTTAAGCTGTGAGAGGCTATACGATAAATCAGTGTTTCCTCGAGGATACAGTTTCTTGCAGTAAATCAAAGTATATACTATAACCTTTTGAAGATAAAGAACAAAACAGAAACCAAAGTAAAAGCAGAGATTTCCATGATTTTAATTGTAGTCAAAAATTGAAAAAAAAAAAAAAAAAGAAAGCTGCAAATTTCGAGAACAGGAGGGAATCGACTTAAATGAAAATATGAAAAATGCTCTCTGCAATTTAGTGAACGACCAAAAAAAAAAAAATTCTAAACGAAACAAATTAAGCGAAAAAGATTCTGAATGGATGAATTTCAGAAAAGAATGAATATTTTAATGAAGATTCGTATAAAGTAATTAACATTTCAAAAGTAAAATATCTAATCGTATTGGATATTAAGATAAGCGGAAGCAGCATCAGTTCATGCCTCCTAGTAAAGGAGAAAAAAATCAGATCCAACTCGAGAGATCAAATATCGAATATTTTCAAGCTATTTCTGACTTCCAATAAAGCAAGCTTCCAGTACGGTTGTCGTCGTTTTGGGCCAAGCAATTGAAATCAGACAATTACACACTTGCGGACATTCTTCAAACATCCGTGTTCTGGAGAGGAATTCGAGTCTACAACCGCAGTTCAATAGTGAAGAAGCTATTTGCTAGGCCAACCAGCCCGGCAAGTATTACTGTCGATATATTAAAATTGATTATTTTTAACATCGTGTGTGTGTAATAATTCTGGGTTATAAGAACAAATCAGAATTCGGCGGCACATGGTTTGAAGTAAAAATTACGCGCCTGTAGACACCATCTTTATCAGGGGGTCAACGTGCCCTGAGTAAATACTTCAAGAGTAGCAAAGCTAATAATTTCATGATGTCCCCCAAACAGTGCTTTACATTAAACTAAAATAATCCCCTCTCCACAGGCAACCGTGTAGGCAGATTGAAGGGTCTGCTTCCATCCCAACATTTCTCTCCATATTTCTGAAACAAAGCAGAGCCTTTACCTTTACTTAAAATGCTCTTCGGAACGTTAAATTTCATATGAAATTTTAATAGTTTTAGAGCGCCTGCTCAAAACGCGGTGCTTGACATTCAGAACATTGTGCGCTTGTGTGTACACACATCTTTGATATGAGAACTTATTACAATGTTTTGTTGCAGCTAATTAACAAGTAAGGTTGGAAGACATTTCAAAAAACACTTCGCATTTAAGATGATTAACGTAATTAGATCAACAATTATGGAAACCCCAAGGCAGAATCATAACAAGGCGCATTTTATGCCCAACCCAACCTGATTTCGTTAAGAAGAACGTTCTATAAGTCCATTATCGAATAAGGCGATCGATCAAATGCTAATAACGTGAACCCTAGTCTAGAGGGGGACTAAATGAAATAACCTGAAAGGGTTCTACACTATCCACAACAGGCGTGTTAAAGTCCACTTTATTTGATGAGCGTGTCGACTCCCTCCACACAGTATGAGAGGGGGGGGGCGATATAATTAAAAAAAAGTACAACTGTAAAATAAAATGAGTATTTAAATATTAAATATTAGAGGAAAATTACTAAAAAAACATATCGTATCATTTTCTTGTAATTCCCTATAAATTAAGTAAAGTTTTCTTAACTGTCTATTTCCTTTCCACATTGCTGAACCGGAGATTGTAATGCAGGAAGCTTCATCTTCCGGAGAAGCGGGCAGACTAACTTGTGAACACATAAACAATTAAGGAGGGGGAGAATCATACTTCACGGCCACAGATTATGCAGTCGATTAAAAATGATAAAGTTTGGTATATCTGCTATGAAATGCTAGTCTTAGTTACACTATGAACACTCACTGATTTAACGTTAGTTTGAAGTAAGCAGCTATGAAGTCTCACGTTTTTCTTGCTTTTAGTGTTTCTCAATGTGCATGATGTAACAAAGTAATATTTGGATTGTCGAGAGTGATTTGCTTAAAAAAGATATCACGACTATATTAGGGAGCAGTCAGCTAAACGTCAAGTCTGCCTTTTAAATATAAAAAGCAAAAAAGTGAGGTTTTCTAAATTAGCAAATTCGCATAGCTTCCTTTGATAAACCGCTAAATCAGCGCTTGATTTCTTAAGCACTGGCTAAATACTGCAACATATAACTTGTCTACTCTCAAACTCAGAAATGTTGGATTTCTAACCAAAAAATTAACTGCTTCTAAAACAATTTCAGTATTGCATATAATAATGGGGGAAGAGAATGCAGCTGAGCTCTGCATTCGCTCTTAAACAGGGCAATAATATATAACGATTATAAAAGTAGAAGAACGCATCCAAATATCACTTCCTTCCTCCAATGTAGTTAACACTACAGTGGGGGAAGAAACTCTTAATACTGCTAGCATTAGATCTACATAACGCTGGTTTAGAAGACGGGGTTTATGCTGTTATCAACCACTGTGCGTTCTCCTCGATGAGGAAGCTATCTTATCCATCGTTACTAGAAGCTGGGAGAAGTCGTTCCCATGATATTTAATCATTCGCGAAAGATGAAATATACGGTTCGAATGAAAGGAATTTTGAATATCAAATAGACAGCTGTGTTAACGCAACGCAATACTAAGTAATATCGAGTTGGAAATCCCTTAGCTCTTGATAATCTCATACAAACCTCGAGTGGCTGTCTGTCAGTAAACTGTTTGTGTTCCACGAGTCGATTTTCCGATTCGAAAGATGCAAATCCCAGTTATCATTTTGGGGGGAAAAACACTCTCGCCGGAATATAAAAATTGAGCACCAGGTAAAGAATTACAGAAAACGCTACAATTCAACGCGAATTCGAACCGAGACTCAGCAAGTGTTAAAAAGCACTTTGTTTTCGAAAGGAGTATAACAATTAGTCGCCTTGTCACCTGGTCTACCACCTATCCTGACCTTCAGTTCACCTACTATATCATAATGCAAGTTTTCAACTTCTGGGAGTGGAACTGAAGCAATTTGTATAGAAAGAGTCGGGTTGGAATTCCAAGGCTTTATATGAAATACATTTTAATGAGTTTTCCCATAGGAAGATGAACTGGGAAATCTCATAAGGAAGCAGCAGAATTTTAAACTCCCGAAAATCGAATTCCATCTAGCTGAAAGCAAATAATTTTGTACGAAGAGGCTGAACCATCAAAATGGTTTTATTATCTCGAAATAGCCAATTTGTCAGGAAACTCGCAAAAAACTGACACGTGACATATACTACTCGTAAAATAATGAAAATGACTATTCGGATAATGAACACGAAATTCGTCACAATAATTAGGCATCTGAAACAGTTTAATTCGATGTGCTGCCATTATGAGTTAAATTTAATGCAATAATAAAATTGTCATTTTGACTGACAGAAAATTTTTCAAACCAATCTCAATGAAATAGTTTGAAATATTCGTGTAGAGCAGGTAGTTTGCAAGATATCCCCTCAATCTATGCAAAATTTGATTGACTTCTTCACTAACTGTTCTAGCTATATATGAATTTTCACCCTTTTTTGCCTTGAATCGATTAAAACAATCAAATTACACACATGTGTGCTTTATGCATGTGTCGTATTTTATGAAACTAGCAGAACTGTAAATTCGTCGCAACAATATTAGGCCAATGGTTTATTCATCTAGAGATGGCATTCAGCTTTCAAAATTCATTCTGCTACAAAGATAATAAAAAAAAATCGCTCTTGAAAATAAAATTAATCAAAATATGAAATTAATTCTTCTGCAGAAGATAATATAATGGTCGGATTATAAGTTTAATGCAACCTATCGACTCAAGACAGAAACAAATTATTTACTTATATGACTCGGGGTCAAGTTTTCTGATTTTTTATGGAAATGGAATGCCAATCTACCTTCATGACCTGAAAGTATTTCCTTGCAACAAGAAAATCAACAGCAAACAGGGGCTAAAATTTCGTACATAACAACCGTTTCCTCTTTCTACATTCCCTCTGGTTGTTTTTCTTGGCCCTAATTCACACTAAGATAGGGCGGTAACATAGAATGTGTGTTTGGTGACTCGTTTGTCTGTTATGCAGATAAATATGAGACCGGCTAACTCATCTTCTGCTGAAAATATACGATTCCTTGTGGCCTACAGAGAATTATGCCGCAGAACGTCGTCATTACTGACCGAGCACTGAAGTGCTCACCTATTGTGCTATATGGCTATGAAATTTTGGCCATGAAGAAAAGTTCTATAAATCGTACCGACGTGTTTGAGTTGAAATACGAAAAAAAAAAGAGACGAAAAATGCGACACAGATTGAAATCTGATCACGAGATCAACACTATAAAAATGACACCTGATGGTGATGATCCCGGAGTAACAAAACGTTTGATGGTAAAATTCGTTGCTATTAAATCCGACTAGAGAACACCGTAAATAATGTCAGAATCAGAAAACTGTAGGTGTAGGACTTTTTCTACGGAGAAATTCCTCGTTTTATATATCTAAGAGCCTCGCTAAACACCACAATATTATATAATGCATGCTAATAACATGGAAATATACTTGAATGCAAAGCTCTTTTCTTCCTCACTGTATTTGCCAGTGTGCTTTTTGAGTACTGGCAAAACTGATCATAAAAGAAGGCATCATTTATTTAGTCCAAAACATAAACAACAGAAGTCTCGAAAGCTACAGAAGCAACAATAACCGAAATCTTTGTAAATTAACGGCTGATGCCCCAGAAGTGCATTTTTATAAAAGACACGCGATTACTAAGATAGCGGAATGGAGAACCCGAATAAATGACGTGTGTGTGCCTGCTTCGGAGCTAGCACAGAACAACAACAACTCGGGCGGGCGGCTGCTTAAAATCGCGGTACAGTAGCTCAAATATAGGGCAAATTAGACCATTATGAGAACGGGCACACTGTCACAGCATTCCTCATCCTATTCAAATTAGATTTGAGATCTGTGCGAGGGGGTTGTAGAGTCATAGATTTTGTCTCGCGCAGCGTACAAAGCTACTGCATTAGTTTAAATATTACCGATCTGTAGAATACATTAATATAAAACGACTCGCATTTAAATTCGACGTCATAGATAGCTCCTCATACCTTTCCAGTGCAGCATTTTCCTCAAATCTTCTAAATATTACCTCTTGAGGGCTATGCCGGTAAGGCGCATTCGTCGACCTGGATTAAAATTACGGGAGTAACATGCTACAAATCGTTATTCCACTGGTGAGGGTAGCGGTCACATTTATGGAAAGGTGAAGGACAATTTCGAGATTATTCATCGTTACAGATTTCCTTGAAATTATCCACCATTCTATATTCGAAACAAGTTTAAATACCATCGCCATTTTATGGGAGTTCATCCTCTGCTGCGTGTTATTAAGTAGAAGCTTGCAAAAATTGTTTTCTACTTTAAAGGTAGTTTTTTTAAGAAACTGATTAAAAAAATTGATTAAAATTCACATTTTCAAGATATGCTTCTTAATGTGAATAATTTTTGGAAGCGAGTAATGGCTCTTGCACTAAAGAGGATATGCGAAAGTTGTGCAATGACTTGAAATAATATCCCTGGTTAATATTATATCTAAAGTTTACAACAGCCAATTCCAGATGGATATAAGACAGTAGATTACGTTCACCAGAGATCTCTAAAATGCATGTTTTCATGAACACATATGCTAAACTAAAGTCTGCCAGAAGGTGAATCCTAAGATTTTTATTTTTTGTTTACTGTTGTTCAAAACTGGACCATATATTGACATATTTTATGTAACATTTACAGAAAATAGCTCTAATTAGTATATGAGTTATATATAAATACCTCATACCAATAAATATTATAAGAAATGTTTCCATTTTTGCATTACTGAATGAATTTACCAGACATAGAAAATACTATGAGGAAATGTTTTATTGTGAAAAACAAGAAAACTTACTTTCATAATACCAGCATGGAAACCGAAGTGATAAATAGAGGATAATCTTAGGCCGTAAAAACGGTAGCTGGAAACAGCAAGAGGTGCATTTTCAACTTTGAACTGCTAGAATTCTAATCGGTAATTGAAATGTATACTTAGAATATTTATACTAGTGTCAATGGCCTAGCAATAAATCCCTTTCTATGAAAGGGATATGCTTTTCCAAAAGTGCCAATGGCAGGAACGTGTTAAGAATATCTGTCCACTGAGCGTGGCCAACACATTTTTAATAAGGGAAAAAAAAAGGCTTCAAAGAATAGAGAATAATTTGCAAACAGAGTTCCATTAACATTACATGTTTCTTACAAAAGTTGCAAGTATCCCATAACGAAGCAATTTCCATAATTATATGTTAGGACGTACTCAATCTGCAACCATACTGCGCATATGCGATGTTGGAAACAAGGCAACAGAAATGTGAAGGCAAACAGCGTCCAACACAAGCAATTAAACACACGAAAAATCAGATGAAGTGACCGGAAATTTGCTTGAATTAATACAAGCTTCTTAGGTTACTCGAACGGGAACTAAAAAGAAGAAGTTAGGCTAGAGGACAGGACACAGCACTCGAACATTCCCGTTATTAATCTAAAAGCGAAATAAAAATGTAGTAAGCATAAACACGGAGAAACGTGCTCTGCATTGCTGTAAACCAAATTGGAAAATGAGAACATTAATTCCACTTATGCATACAGAGCGGCGGGTGCAGTGGACGTTCGTCATTCGCCTCGACAGGTAGCTACTGTCTCCCAGCGGTCTTAATTCTGTGATTTAGTGCTCGGCCATCTTTATTAGATAGCCGGCGTGCCTTCCTTGTGCTTTACCACTTTTTACTTTGCCGAACGCCTGTCTAATTGGATTAGGAAATTGTTTTAAAAAATAAGGGGAAAAAATTGCTGCCTCCATGCGCATATACGCAACGGTGTCTTCCTTTCGCTATTTGAATAGGTATGGAGTCTAATTTAACGCTTTGTTCTGGCTTGGCTAAACCACCTTTTTAACTGAATTATACCGCACAATAAGACAAGACTGTCATCAGCAAGGCTGGAGGGAAGGAGAGATGATATAAACAGAGCAGCAACGGAGGCAAGTGCAACGCAGGAGAGGAACAGAATGAAAGAAACAGAAAAATAACATTACGAATCCTGAGCATTTCAATGGGACATTGCACTCGTAGATCTGCGAGCTGTTATCAGAATTAAATTTTATTTCGCAAATTCTTTTTAAAGCAGCATACAGAATGTTGTTTTACACCATAATACTAATCTGCGTCGACAAACATGCAGAAAATTTGGCGGTTAAGAAAAGATGCGAAAATGACTCGATCCACTTATTTAAATGTTGTTCAAATTAAGAAATGTCATTTGCTGTGAAGCTTTATGTAATCATTAACTAGTCTGCCTGACTGGGGTATTTTAGGACTTCTCAACGAGCAACAAAAGAGCATTTTTACATAGACTGGTGTTCAACAGAAGATATCACTGCTGTGTGTGTGTGTTGGAGGACGGTTGGTTTCGGCAAGTGACGAAATGTTGCAACCTAATTTAAAAGGAAGGCAAGAATGCTTTTATGCACTGCTTAAACAACATTAATATGATCAGCATGGGCTCATCGATAACCGCAGAAGGTCATTCAGCCGATCCCGATGGTGTTTGAATAGGTGGAAGGAATCGTTTTTCACCCTCATTTTCTTTCCATAGCAAGGAAATCTGCGGTGTATTGGCTGACGCGAAACAACATTCTGGAGTTTATGCTAAAATAAGAAAGTGGCGCCTAGATGGTCTCAACGTAAAATTTTATTTCGGTAACGCTCGCAAACCTCCCTTAGAATCCTGACTTCCTGAGTAACGAACACTATTGAATTGGTGAAGTCATTCTTCCGAGAGAGTTGCCCAACACTATTCAAATCACCGTATTCCTGTGTTATCCTCTAGGATTATGAAAATGCGGTGATTTGAATGATGTCGGTAAGCCCTTGTAAATAAAAAAAGTGGAACGCAAATGAAAAATGCACAAACAGCCACATCTGGACAACGTTATGAAAAGTTTCACATTTCAAAACTGTAATTAGCATTTTCCACGACTGGTACTGCTGGCGGAAAAACAACGAATTACACAAAGACAGCAGAGATGGAATGACAAAAAACATGCAACCTAGCCGAAAACGCACGCGCGCACACACGTTAAAGAAGGGTTCTAAAAGTGAGTTATGTAATGATAATTAGGCGCGCCTAGCGAGTAATTGCCCTATCAGAGGATATACAAGAAAATGTTATGAAGGGGGGGGGGGGGCTTAAGTGTTTCATAACAAAATGAAGTCCTCGTGCGGAAAACGTCCCTAGTGGTCCTCTCAATTTGTGTGTTCGTCATAATAAAATCGATATGAACTTACATCTCCACTTCGACCTGAAAAGACAACTTCGGATTCTTTTTTTTCTTCTATCAGGTCGATTTAATTTTAAAATGTATTACTCTGCTGTGCATTAACTATTATACTTTATTAGAAAATCTCTTCAAGCTTTTGACTGTATTTATTACCAGCGGCTGTAAATGAAAACTATTCTGACCATGTCAAAATAGTAAATATCCTGTAGCTGACCTTAGTCGGCTAACAGACCGTCACAAGAACGGCAATTAAAATAGTCTAATTTTATCCGTGGAAGGGCACGATTCACAGAAGAATTCGCATTTCGAATATCAGAATGGAAAGGATCTCCTTTGTATCAATAGTGGAGTTCATTTTTATAAAAACAAAACATTCCATGCCAAGGGTGATTTCTTATGTGCTTTTGTTCGTACTAACCTGCGGCACATTGAAATAATACCCTAATATCAGATTTTGGATTGTTCTGATAAAATTGTCAGAAAATTATTATTACTTTCAGAGCAATGAATTTAATAAATACAAAAATAGACAGAAGACGATGCTGACCTAAGATGAAATATTCGTATGAATCCAAACTTACTGTACACACACACACACAACGCATGGTGGACCCTGAGTCGACTGTTTGACTCATAAATCACCTCTCTCTCTCTCTCTCTCTCTCTGAAAAGTTCTAATTGCAGAGCATAAACTAAGGCTGTATACCGTAACACTGTAAGAAACGATTGCAGATATGCTTGTTTGTTGTGCAGGGAATATGACTAACCAGTAAAGAAGAGAGAGGGAGGCTGTCTCAAATTCACTTCATACGACAGAGATCGACAACAATATCATCAAGTCACAGCAAATACTGTACATAAAAATTAATCACGTGTTCAGCATGTGTTGATGTAAAATATAAAATCTTAACTTTATTTTATTTTTTCTGATGAGAATCATTTGGGAGTTCTACTCTGAGGGTTCAGATGAAGTTCACAACGCATGGAATCAAACACTCATGGGTGAATATTTACTCCCCTGCTATTAATTTATGCAATACCATTTCCAAAGGCCTTGAACTGAGACGCAGAACCACAGCAGCAGAAATCCTAATAATTACTATTTTATTTTTTTTTTTACCCTGACGGGCTGAATCCTTCCGGTAACGCATGGTGAGCACTATGAAAACTTCTCCCCTCTTCTGTCAGTCTTAAGCAAGACTGACAATATTTGTAACAGGCAGAACCGAGCATGCATTTTATATACTATGCTGTTATCAATTCTCCATTTATATGCTCCTTAAAAAACTATAAAATACTAGAAAAAATTTCCAAAGTAAGAATGCATTTGTTATCGTGTGTGGCCCAATCAATTTTGCATAATCCAAAATGTGTGAAGCGTAATTATATACAATTAATTAATTAAGCTCGTTACCGACAAACTTATGTAAGGTGAACTAGAAAGAAAATCAAAAATTTGTTATGCACGTAACGTAAATAAATAACTGGAAATATTCTTGAAATTGTAGAAATGAAGTGTGCATTTATAATGCTGCTTTATTTTTCAGTAAAGGAAATTTAAAATTTAAAATTAGATTCAATAATTAATCGGCAGATATTTTGTTAACTTTTTAATCCTTCATATTATGGTTATTTAAAAGAGCTGAAACAGAAAAATGTTAAGACATTACGAAGATACCACCCAGAGATTTTTACAATGCCATATACTAGCTTATAGCAACAAATAGGAATAGGATTGCCTTTATGAATTGTTTCAATGAGCCAGGTGAATCCGTCAAGATAATAGAAGCGCTGTCATGGACTGCGTTTTCAGTTCATAACCGATTATTTCGATACACGGCGAAGATCATCAAGAATAAAGTAAGATCTCAATTCTAATATATTAAAAGTAACTCCGTTTCGATTCTGCTACTGAAATGACGTTCTAGCACCATTTCATTCGAAAGTGTTTGTTTTCCGTTGTGACAGGAGTGTCTGTCTGAGAACCCCTATTAGGTAAATTACTCGGAGTTGTATATTTTACGCATCACAATGAAGCGATGCAGGAGCCTTTGCAGTTGCCTATCACGTATTGTGAAGGTGAAGACCGACACGACCTTCCTTCTTCATTTCTAGCATACCACGCTTCCTTCTTTTGAATCCTGCGTCGCAGTAATTATTTAATCTGTGGTGGATCCAGCAGTGACAGCGACATGCATAACTCGGAAAGGAAACATGGTGAATGATTTAGAACAGAAGAGGTAGTTAACTTTGTTTGTACAACATGACAGAATGTAATGTTCGGTGGTTTTGAAACGAAAGCCCAGACCTCCTGTAGGTGTCTGAAGATGCTTAATCCACAGTTGAATCACATGACACTGTATCCAACCAATTGTGGAAAGGGACGGTAGCGCAGTTTGGTCTTCGTCCAACAAGGTTGCAGAATATAGGCAGCGATGCTCCATAGCAGCAACTGCAGCAATTAAAGACCCCGTCACAGCCTGCACGTACAGTATTCACACTAACGTCTGTGTTTCTGAACTGTTATTGTTATGTCATGTTATTAAACGATCCTAAAACGATGCTATCGAAGCTGGCCAAACCGTGAAGCCAACTCGAGCGTTGTGCTATTGCTCAGAGCGGAATGTCCACCTCTCCACAAACAAAAAGTAAACTCACCACAAGAATACATATTGCGGAAATAACGTTCCAAAACAGAGCCGCTCCTAGAGGGCAATATTGATTATAATCCCTGCATCAGAGGCGGAGTCAAGCATGCTAGGCAGCACGCAATTACGGAGAAGCCCTATGCTAGAAGGAGTGTCACATGCCAGAAGAAGAGACAGGTCTTTTCTCTAAATGCCGCATATTTCTCGCGAACGCTTCAAAATGAATTCAAACGCCCAGTTTTTTGGATGGCATTCCTCAAAATCATGTAAAACTACTTTTACGTTTATGAATCCAAAATAAGAGTTAAAAATAATTCACGATACTTGTGTTAAATATTTATTTATAAAATATAAAATTTAAGCCACGTTCAATAACAAGGTTAGTAATATAATAATATAATATAATATACAGCTGGCTTAAAACTCAAAGTGTGAAAACAGCTATAGTGATAATCCCACAATGGTGTAAAAACACCACTCAACAAGAAATGCATATTTAACATCATTAATATAGCAGACGTTTAACGAAACAAGCATAACTGGAGTGAATAGATAAAGTAAAATAAAACAGACCCTCTCGCCTACAAACCATGTCACAGATATAGAAGGAGCAAGTGATTTAAAAGACATCTATCAGGAGAAAGGAGTGAAGCCAGCTGCACATAAACACAACAACTTTTGTGGGACGAATAAAAAGTCGCTCTTGTCATGTGCTCTGCAACTCTGCATCGTCAGGATTACTCCCATCTTTATGTAAGAACAACTGATTTCGGTGTGAAACCATCGGCACTGATAACAACGGACTTGAAACCCTCCCATCTTACTACACAGCGAGTTGAGAGGGTTTCACACAGTCGGATTATCGGAAGACTAGTTTACTGAATCCAGTGTACTGAATTCAGCCTTAATTATGATTTTGTGAGAGAGAGATCCTTCTTAGGCTAAGTGATGCGAATAACAACAATACTGATCGTTTCGGAAAGAAACAATTCAGAAGACTTATAAAAAAAAAAAACAGCCGGGGAACATACACAATATTTTAATCGTAACATTTTAATCGGCATCCAAAAGACACAAAAAAGTGTATTGAAATGAATGCCTTCCAGAAGGGCTGATAATATCACAATGGCATCCGATGATGCAGAAAACTCAGCATATCTAGTAACCATTACCTGACAGAACTTTTAATTTCCTGCAGCTTGTATTTCTAATGACTCTCTCTCTCTCTGTGTGAGAGAGAGAGAGAGAGAGAGAGAGAGAGAGAGAGAGAGATGTCATTTGTTTTTAAATTTCACGTATCCGACCGAATGCAGATTATTCCTTTCTCTTTACACCAATTCCTCTACACATTTTAAAATAGTAATTTCGAAGTATATAAAACAGATGGATACGTAATTTCCAGGATCCCTATTAACTATAATAAATTCCGTAAGAATAGTATTAAACTTCAAGAATGTACCTGTTCTGTAACTGAATTAATTACTGCAAGTATGTATGAAACACCTCCATAAATGTATACGATTCCACTTGAGACGTTTTTTTTTGGTTAGTCCTATACGGGTTCTCACAAGTTGGCACTGTTTTGATGTCGATTTCACTTTCCTTACTCAAAAACAAATTAAGCGTTGAGTACTGATAATAGCCACCGAAACAAAATGATAACCTAAGCTTTTATTTATCTTTTGTGTTTTCATGCAGCACACATGAGACGAATCCTACGTTCAATCCACGTACCATAATCCTCTTTCCCACAGTAGGTTTCATACTGTGAGAAAGTATGAAACCAAAGAAAAAGTATTTCATACTACTGAAACTCTGTTCTCCAGTGTTTCAAACTGATTTCGATCTTGCACTGACAGAAAGAGGCGATCTATAACAGGCGCCATAAACCAAATACTTCGCTGCTTAGCAGCAATAAGAATTGCAGTTAATTCATCATATCATCCAGACAATATTAATCTCAGCTGAGTTATTCAATTTCCCACACTCCATTTGACCGATAAATTATAGTAATTTTAAACACAACAAATACTTTAATATATGGAGGTGGAACATCCTTCACAAATAACACACTGGAATGATTCCAGAAACTTATTCCTTTAACATGGAATTTTCAGCATGCTTATTATGTACACCCATCTCTCATTATCCACAGAATCCACATTTTTGTCAGAATGCCGCGTGATCGTTCCAGGCTATATAAAACACGCAAAGTGGTTTCAGTAATGGATAAAACACACAACCTAACTTACTTTAAACGAGGCTTGATAGAAAGCATGGTCGGTGCCAGACATGCATGTATCACTAGAACTGTCGTCTTGCTAGGTCGTTGAAACACAACAGCAAGTAGTGTACGGACAATCAGAAATCATCCAGCCAACGAGAGTCCTTAAATGTGAACATGCTCGTAAGTGAGACGCTGACAATGAATTACAAATTAAGGCTATTGGCTCAGTGTAACATTGTGCTAATTGCGTGTGTTATCTGGCCTGTTTGATAGTTGTCGAGGTTAAAAATCCAAGTTTCCCGGTAGTAAAACCTTTCTACATTTGTATGAGACCAGCAAACTCACCCCTTCAGATGAAAATTACTTCGCTGATACGGACTAAGGCACATAAGAATCGCATAGTCTATCAAACCCATCATAGTCGTAGAATGCACCACAGCACACTATAATATCTGAATAGTTTACAAGGGAACAAGCATCTCTTGAACCCACAATGTTTTTTATGCATGGAATATATCTAAAGATGACAGCAACAAGTAACACTTCTTCGAATGAAAAACAATAAATAACGCAGCTATCGCGGTACAGTGAACACCCTTCAAGTGATAAAAATATCTGGGGAGTGGAATAAGCCCCCTGGTCTAAGGAATCGCGAGTGACGTTGACTGTAGGACCAGTGTTTTTGGCGACATTAGCACGAACTAACATGACCCCAAGTGAGACCACGAGACGACGCCCACCACTTGGGCTGTTACTGCTGGGTTGTGCGAGTAGTTTTTTTTTTTTTTTTCCACAGCAAACAGTTTGTCAACTAATACCAGTGGAGCCATGTCTGTACGGGACTTCAACATCACTGCCGAGATTAGGTGCACGCCTTTATACTAGCAGCATAACCGTTACAGAATGGTTTCATAAAGATGAGTTTATTGCGCTTCAGCCATCGGCTCTCAATTCAAAGAAGAATACTTCGAATAAGACGAAATACGTTATTCGTGAAAGGTTAAAAAAAACTGCAAATTCTTTTCCACCTCAGAGTCAGGCTCAAATTGAGGCTTCTTCAGATTCAAATTACTAGGATTCACCTAACATTACTGCTAGGTGAGTATACCTAATGAAATGGCCACTCATTGCAGAAGGTTTCAGTATTTAAATATCACATTATCTGTAGGGACATTGTCTCTTACTTATTTCAGAAATTTTCCCAAATCATTTCAAATGCCAATTTTGTCTGCGTATAAAGTATTGCACAAATTACTTTTCTTCAGTCCTAATATTTGTTACCGAGTTATTTAAAAACGTAAAATTGCACCCTAAAGCTTTCCAAATCTAGACTCTTCCAAAAAAAATAATAAAATAATTATAACAATAATAATAAAATAAATGAATAAAATAATCGCCTGACTAGCAGTGTCTTGCAGAAAAAGCATTTGTGTTTAAAAAATGTCTTCGAGTTCACTGAATATTATTTTCGTAAAAAAACTCATAGTTCAGAAAAGTGACCCTGACATTTGAAATTCTTTTGACTGAGATACGGAAACCATTGTGCCAACGAGTTATCCATGAGAAGACCGCTGTCAGATGAGAAGTTTGACTACGCCTACACAGTTCATTCATAGGATCCTTTCTTCGCTCGATGTAACTCAATAGTACTCATTATTATATTATATTTATGGAACCCATTACCGTTTCGAAAGAGGTATCACTTTAGACAATACTTTCATCAACCAATTCAGATGAAGGAGGTGAACGCGATGAAATTTTTTCAGCGGATATTTCATTTGAAATTTAATTCACACATGAAATCCATTTAATTTCTACGTCATACTGAAAATGAGTGGATGAACAAGTTAAATTTTCATAAAGGGAAAACGGCCTACGCAATTCTACATGGTGATAACATCGAGAAGGAAATCATGCAAGTAGAAGGAAAACGCAGGAAAGGAAGACCAAGAGCGAGATGGATAGATCAAACACAAGGATCTCAAGACTTTCCTTGGCAAAAGCAACTGCCATGTCAAGAGATAGAAGTAGATGGAGAAACATTGTTGCCAAGGTCACGAGTCCTCCGGCACGACGAGATCGATGAAGAAGATACCCGAATCTCGCATACTTTTATCTGTTAAAATAAGTTAACACTTTTCAAAGTACAACACAGAAACTAAATTAAAATATTCCCTTTAATTTCCCTTTACATAACACCGGGCTGACTGGCCAAGTGATTAGCATATCTGCTTTCCAGCCAAGAGGCTGCGGGTTCGAATCTCGCCAGGGATACAGATGCTAGTGATTATCCTAATTCTTTGTGGAAAGGGCATCTGCGACACTTCTAGCAGAGGGCTTCACTCCCAATGAGATAAGGAGGGAGTGGCCCTACGGCGTCAAATAACATCACTTGAATAACTAACCAAACCAACCTTTACATAAAAGCACGTTTCCATATTGAGATAAAAAAGCATTCTAGTTACGTAATGCGGCTTTCCTAATTTCACATCATTACATATGCGATATCTGTCGCATAAACAGTCGGTAAAAATAATATCACAACAATGCAAAGCAATGCCAGGCGAATGACTGCTCTGAAACTTAATTGGCGTCATGTTCCAGTTATCCGTGGAATTATCAACTCGTGGTTTCTGGTAAAATGACCAGATGGAACACGTTATATTATAATTTGAACACTGAAACAGCAATAATAAGTTGCTGTTGTGCTATTATTTGGGACGCGAGACAGCTAAAGCCGAGAAACGAGTGCATGTCAATTCCATTCAGGCATGTTTTGAGTGGATGGTGAAATATATTCCCTTTTAATGAAGGGAATATATGAATGAAACCGGATTTATCCGCTTGTTTTAGATGAAAAAAGTGTTTATAAATGTTCCTTGTTTTGCCAGTGTTATACCTAAGTTGCGTATGTTTATCCCGCTTGGTCTGCGGGAAGAAAAGTCCAGGTTTTCGGAGATAAAACCCTGCCACCTCTGAATGAGAGTGGCGTAACAGTAATGAACTATTACTGACATCTGTGCCTGTGTGAAGGCTTTCGATCTGGATTGTTATGAATGAGTGAAATCTTAGGCAAATGAAAGGAACCGATCCGTCAAAATCGAAGAGTCATAAATTTGTACATCAAAAATGCTCAAGAAAAGTAGTGATAAAGGTTTTAAAATAAGAATTCTGTTCGATTTGCACCTTCCCCCATGTTTGATATAGTAAGTTAAATTCTGTGAATGAAGTCGTGGATGCTTCCATGAAATAATGGCCAAGAAATTAGATGAAAGAGCATCCGGTTTTTTTTTATTAAAAAAAAAAAAAAACACCGCGTCCTCCCAATTTCCGTTGTTTGACACTGATGCGAGGCCAATATATCAAAGCTATAAATTGCGTGTGCTCCTCTGACTGATTTGCTGTTTTATGACAGAAAAAGTCTGAGGAAAAGGAAACCCTTTCACCACCGCATGAGACAGGCCAACTCACCTTCAGCCGTAAAAAATAAATAACTTCATCAAAAAAAGTTCGTGTCCTAGACGGGATTCGACTCGGGTTTTATCCTAAACGGGTTGAAATATATCCCATCAGAATCTGAGAATTTTACACAATTAGCGGTTGTAATGGTAACATTTCAAATCGCAGATAAATATGCTTTTACTTTCTCGATGAAGCAAATAAAAATCTTACAAGAAGCATTAAAAACAAATTTTTGAATCTTGTGCATTATATATTTTTGCGGACTGCGTTCAAACACGAAATGACTAAATTATACTCGCGCTCTGGATGGTTGTTAGCAACCTATCTAGAGATCACCTTCCCCTTTCTGAAGGCCTAAAATGGCTTGAAAAAGTTTCAGGGTCTATAGCATGGTTTACCGGCCATAAAAAATAAATAATGATAAGAAATCCTTAAACTCCACTTGGCACTGAAAATTTACAACCCTGCGTGAGCGGAAGACAAAACAAAGCTAGAGAGATGTCCTGTTCAAGCCTGTACTGCACTCGTTACCCAGAAGTAGCACCCGTTATAAGCTGATCCCTCAGACTGGATGGCTTTTTAAAAGTCAGTAGCCTTAAACTGAATACCGCGAATAATTTTATTAATCTTCAGCCTGAATATTGACCACATTAATGTACAGTTAAAAAGATTAACTGATCTGCTTCTTTTCGTAACGTGTTATAACAGACGTCCATCTTATGCTAATAAGAATTCAGTCGAACGTTGAAATAAATTACTGATAATGCAACTATTCACAAGCTAAACAACAAATAAAATAATACCGCACAACAAGAATATCACACTCTAATTATCAGTTTAATGTTGGAAAGTATGACGATGTGCTATTAGATTATTCCGAAGTTACTCGCATCGGCAGGGATCGACTATTGCGGTGTATTAACTCTGCGCACTGCTGAGTTCTGTCACGCTGAATAGAGTACTGTATTTGGGATTCTTGCCGCCGTGATTAGATTTCGAAACTAATTAAATTGGTCATAAACATGCCACTAGGCCTATTAGCGGAAAGGGGTGGGAGGATAATCGATTTCATATACCCTATTATAAATGAAGGCGAGTCTATCAACTACGTGTATTCTCGAGCCGAACTGTTTATTCCCTTGGAGAGCAAGTATTTCAATGCACGGAAAATCTGCCAACTGCGTCTCTAACCGACCTCGCGGGAATGAAACAGCGTACAAAAAAGTCGTCCTTGATTGTAAATACCTGATTTTACAAACAAGAGACACGTACTCTTTTTGGAGACAGCAAAAAGCGTTAACAAAATATGACAAAGAATTTACGTTTTCATCTTACTTTATTTTCCCCTTTTATGTCCACGAGCAGCATAATATAGCAAATCTCCGCTGGGTTGTTCGTTGCAGGACTAGGAAGATAAACTGTCATCTCAGGAGTGCTAATTTTTTCAACTAACGCTAAGAACATAACAAGATCTTCTGATTTTTCGCCGATCTTCATTTGTGTAATGTTAAAATGTCTAGTGTTCAGCGTTTTGCTAATCAGTGTTAGAGATTAAATGATGAACCTTCCTACACAAACAATAAAAAGGGAACAAAATCCACCTTTAGGTTCACATATTGATATTTTAACATTATCCTCCAATGAAGATTTCATAATTCCAAACACGATTAGAGTCTCCTATTCTAAATAATGTTGCCCTCTACTGGAAATCCTTTGAGACTAGGAGTCATTTTTTCTAAACTAAGTTAACTATTTAATTTACCCTCCGGTTAAATGGCTAAATTAACGTAAGATTTGCTTATTTGCATTTGTGGTAGTAGCTCTAGCAGCATCGCTGTTAAAATTTTTCTAGTGCTATAAAAATACGACGTTTAAATGTCGGCAACATTTCTTATATAGAAAAATGTGACAAGTGGGAAAAATAGTTTTTCTCACTTGTCAATCCCATTTTGTGAACAAAATGTATTTTGTTCACAAAAATTAGTGAACAAAATACATTTTGGGCGAATTCATCAGATTCATAATTACGCTAAAATAACGCGGATTCCTGAAATTAAAATATGGTTAGTTGGTAGATGGATGTAGTGTAATATCTGTCCTGCATGGTATTTATATTAGAACGTACTATCATGATTCACCGTCACAGCCTACTTTGCTCTTTAAGTTTTGAAATAATTCTTAATAACACAGAATTTTCCGAGTTATCCCTGTAAGGTCAGTCCTTTTGTAGCGCACTATCTGCTATTTTAATCAATTTTTCCATATACACTATAGTGCATCATCATTTTAATAATTTTCGTTCATTGAAACTAACTGCTATAAACCAGCTACCTCAGTCAGAGCAGCTAGTATCACTGAAATTGTGAGTACAAAGCTTCTCGTTAATGTCCTAACTATTCACAGCAGGTTTGTAATGATCTGATATGATTTTCCCTTTCAGTTGTTTCCGACCGTAGGTGACTTTGTAAGCATTGCCCACAAACTATTTCTCGTGAGATTTTTTCAGGGTGGTTCACCACTGCTTTTCCCAACCCTCAATTTTATCCGGGCTCAGGACCGGCATCTGGCTGGGATGTAACGATAATATGTAAAAATACAAAATCAAGTGAACGTGTGCAGTTCAGCACAATTAGTGATCTGTACATGACAATTCTCATAAGCAATGCAAACTTACCCTGGGAAGGTTTCTGATCTACAGCTGATATTACCCGCTCTAATCAAACTGGCGTTCGCTTTCTATTATATAATTTTCAAAGTTTTGACCATTTAATCCGTAGCTACGTAAACGTTAACTCTAGCGAGAACTAACAACCGTGAATTTTTGTTCTAAATACCTTTAGCACAGCTGGTCCTTTTCCCACTGAACTTACGAGATATATTCTCCCTTGAAACAGTATTTCTATTGAACGCGAGCTTCAGATCTGAACTGCCTTTAGAACTTATACCTGAACTATACTGAGCCTCAAAGCCATCGATCATCATTTGAAATTCATTTCCTCTTAATAAATAATGCGGACTCAACAGTTGGTCACCATGTTAATCACCGAGTGATTTTCAGTTGAGTTCGATGATGAATAAAGTTTTGCAGAGCTTTTCAAAACAACAACCCCGATAAGTGATAATTAAATGACAAGAGTCACCACAAGTAAATTCTTTGTCATGTTAAATCACTTTAAAAATGCAATCTTTAACTCAGATTTCTTCTCAGTGATATACAATACTTGATACATCGCCTTAGTTAAATTATATTCGCAAAACACGCATACATTTCAAAATTATAAACGCAAGAAATATCTATTCAACACCTATTAGCTGATACTAAAGCGTTGCTTGTAAGACAAATAAAGCCATTAAAAGGAAGTCTGTTTATTTGTATTAATCAATACATGAATCGTGGAGATTAAATTCTTTAATTAATACATTCCAAAGTAAAAACACGTTGTGCAAAGACATTATTAAAATTTAATTAATAAAGCAACCAGGGAAAAACTACGATATTAATTCTCATAAATACTTACAATATTTCAAAGCAATTCATAATATACCATAACATGAAAGCAACCTAATTCGAGAACACGAGATAGCGCACGAGTAGAGATAGCACGTGCGCTTGTTAACAACTAAAATACGAATGTAATGGACAGGTGCATCATATCGGGCGAGTTTAGAAAAATCTGTCTGGTCAGTGTGATTTAATTTGTTATATTAGAATCGAAAGTTTTGTTGAGTATTTCAGTCGGGCTAACTGCAGGGATAAAATGTGACAAAACATTTCGAAATTGTACAAAGCCAAACAATATTTTCGTAGCTGTTTGGAATTTGGTATTTAGACTATATTAAAATTTATTGAGAAAAGGCAGAACAAAACTGTAACAGTTTTGTTCTGCCTAATAGGAAAAAGCATCTGTAGATTCAAAATGTTTTGATAATGAATGCATATGAGGTAGGTGTGTATGAGTGACTTTTGCAATAAAAATTTTAAGATTATACATAAACTTCAATGAATGTAAAATAGTAGATCCAAACGTGGACCATAAATTAATATTAAGTGCATGTTTTAGTAAAAGCATTTACTAAAAACTAATCAAGCGTAAAGCGGCTTGATGGATTTCAACAGAGCTCTCATTTTAAAAAAAACTGTTTTTTTCTCTCTCCTCTTTAAAAAGGGAGAATGCGTGGTGTTCTTTCTAGTTAATACCAAGTCGAGAGTATTCTATACTTGTCAACCTTATCTTAACTTCGATGTATAATTTCCAGGTGCATTTTGCAAAAAAAAGTACAAGCACCTATTTGGTTCGTTTTCTTACGTATCTCTGCTGAAAGGAATTTAAAACGCGATTTTGGATCCATACAAACAACCTGAAAATATGCATGGACAGGATAAAATTAGGTGGAACGTTTTAAAAATAATACAAGAAAAATCTGGTCTGGTCTATTCATATATAAGATACCGTTTGTCATGGCAGCTTAATTTTGAATTAAATAAACTACGTCACCGAGAAAAGAATGCTCTCGGTAACACTAATTTTATCATCACAAATCATTTCCTTATTTGTTATAAAAAACAGCCTGCTAAATTGTATTACTAATTACTACTACGCAGACCGTGAAGATTTTAAAATAAAATATTCTTCCTTCTTTAAGAGAAGACTAATAACAGCAATGATCGGACTAATAAATTAGCAATGATCGGACACTAATGGTATATAGTTTTTCAACCTATGAACACGAATTCCAAACGTTCACCCAAACCTAATAATCCTCCCATCAAATATCCAAAATGTGTGCTCTCGCAGAATAAAATGGGATTTGTTCGGGATTACAGCCGAAGCTACTAAACTATTACGAGCCCACTTGGAAAATGATTATTCACACTAGTAAAATGGGGATGAAAAGATTTGCGGTGAATAACAACATACAATGTAATATAACAACATTTACGTAATTTTGACGGTTTTAATGACAGTTTTATATTACACAAGAGAGAAGTTCAATAATATTTAGAAGGCTGTAAACACATCTCTTCAATCAAACCTACATAAAAAATGTCACCCAAGATCAGTATTCAAGGACTATACCCCGGTTAGACATAAGGCCTCCTGTATACAAAACTTCAAAATTGTCTTGAGAGGTTCTGTGATGAGAAAAAAAAATTTCGATTAATCAGACGCAACAGGAGTTCAATCTGTGATGAAGCTTCGGTGATAATTCAACGTCATCATAATGGCTGTCAATATTATTTAAAATTATCTTGAAAAATGCGCATTTAGTTTTTTTTAAACTCAAAATTTTAATAAGTATTTACTGTAAAACTGATGAAACTGTCGGCATTTATTAACCAAGCAAGGTTAGGTTAGGGAAGCGTTACAGACGTTTTCTCCGTTATTTTGAGGCGAGCTAACTCAGCTTCCACTTAACGCTTTGCAGGAGCAGTCAGCCAACCAGGAGCTCATTGTAATCATCTGTGGCACTTCGACGGAGGCTGCTTAAAAATAACCAAAAAACAACGAAATTTATGGTCAAGGTCTACTTCAACGATAAAAACTGAAATGACCAGTACACTTAAAGGTTTTGTTTTTATTTATTTTTATTTTCTTATTTCGATTCTTCAGCATTACTTTTCTTGATTAATCACCGAAAAAATGATTCAAGAGAAGCAGGCTAGAAACCGAAACCACTTCTGGGAGACTTGACTGCATACTTTTAGACGCACACTAAAGTATTTTGGATTTATAAACTATCTGATTAAAACAAGAACTGAAATTTCGGTAGGAATTCATTCGATCAAAATGGAAACGACGCCACCGCCATATTGGCGGTGTTGTTTTAAAAAGGTTTCCAAAAATGAAAGAATCTGAAATTTCAACTTCGCAAATTGAGAAGACTAATCATACTGAACCTGTTATATGAATTTCCTAAAAAATAAACATTTCTGAATGTCCCAGAAACAAAGAATTGGTTTAAGTAACTCGCCTTCTCTAACTTCATCAAAAGGAAGAACAATGACTAGTAAGACAGGAAACTGTATTACCAACAAGAACAATGTTTAAAAAAAGGGAGGAAAAGATGGATCAAAATTAGCTCAGTTGTATCCTTTTTATTAATAATCTTCAAAAAGGCTTAAAAAGGTTCCCATTACATTTAGCTAAGGTAAAAAACTTAAAGGAAAATTAATTCGAGAAAATAAGCAATAAAAATAAAACGATTAACAAATCTTTACATTTTTGCCTGTCTGCCTTAATGAGAATGCGCACAAATTGTACAAGGCCTGCTGGTTTTATTTTAACGTAGGCCTACACTTCTTTCTTCTTTATGAAAACATAAGGCTGTCAACTTTCGAAAAAGAAAGAACTAGTTTATTAACACTCGACAGATGTGGCTTACATCGTTATAAATAGATAATTCTATCTGGCACACACACACACCATACATCCACATGATTTAAATATGCTTCACGGACGCATGTGATCGTATAACAAAGAATAAAGTTATCTCGCAATTTTTTCTATTATGGGCAATTGTAAATAATTACGATTTGTAATGAGAAACAACATTTTTAATGTTTTGACAGTGATGAGAGCAGGTTCACGAAGTTCCAGCATGAATGCAACTACGCTCCGCACCTGTATGTCTGAAGCTAAATTTGAATTAGTAATTTCTTCATTATAAGAAATACCGCTTGTAGTACGTTTGAAAGACTGTCTGGGTTAATGAACAGTGCGATGTACATCAAAGCGCCCATTTTGTTTCTGGTATTACACAACCGCCATTAATGCAGTATTCTTATTCGAACCCTTTCCCCCCACTAAAGAACAGTACACTGTTTTCCATAACGGATTTAATAAGAATTAAGGCTTTTCTAAGCTGCGGTGAACTATTCCAGAAATAGTCCATTTTACAAATTTTCTTCGCCCTTTTTTGTATGTCTGGCGCAAGTGATGTTTAATGTTTGCGAGAAGGATACTTCGCTAATTATGTTTTTTTTTCATTATTTCTGTATATTTAAAAGATTTTTAAATAACACTGGAAAAAAAAACATTCCTTTTCAACTCTAACCCGCAGCGTGGTTAAATATTGGACCATCAATGTGTAGTCTTCAGAAAAGAGATTCGGGGTTTCAACAAAAGACTTTTTTTAAATAAATTTTAATTGAGCTCAAAGCATTTATCAAATCAGACCACTTCCCTAAAACAATTCTCCATCTACTAAGAACTGCGTATGAGCGCCAATTCCATTTTTATTATGGACTTGCTCACTTTGAAAGAAACGTATGGAGTGATTAATTAAAAAAGAAAAAAAAAAGTTAAGTCGATTGAAAATCCCAAACTTAGTTTCGGCGCATATTCCCCACATCGGTACTTGAATTAAGAGTCCCTTTTCCTGATTATCTCAAAATCATGTTTCTTACACCTTTGCATCGTTTTCAATTGAGGGAGGGGGGGGGGGGAGAATTGCATAAAGAATAAGGAGCAGTCAGCAAAAACCGAGTTGGGCCACAACATTCCTTTCCAACTGTGATCCGCAACATGGATCAGAATTTGGCACACAAAACTGAAATCGACAACAAACAGAATTACTATCCGTGCACATAATTGAGGGAGCGCACGTTACCGGTAAGAATTAAGCTGCAGGATGAAAGAGCTCCCGCTGAAATTCATCACTCCAAACAAAAACTTGACATTCCGAACAGCTGTTCGAAATATTCTTGTAGCTTTTTTTTTTTTCAATAAAGATTGGCATTTAACAGAATGTTTTGTGGAAGTATTTGTACTTATAGACGTCTCAAAGTCGGTGGTGCAAGTAATACTGGAAATTCAGACTTGCAATCGCTGCAACGGTGAGGCAGATGGAAGTACAACATTCAGATATGTAGAAGGAGAATATTTAGATGAGGTGGCTTCGAGAACAAAATTAAAGCATCGTATTATTCCAGTTGCCAATCCTAAGTAAAATGCAGGCGCTATTAAAAGATAAAGTGTAGGAAATGAAACAACAATCAGCATTTACTTGGGGAAAAAAAATGCGTACATATCCTTTTTACAGGTAACTTATTAACAAGAAGAGGCGCGAGAGTGAAAATTAATAAACTCTCGACGCTGCGATCTGTTCTGCGTGCGTTTTATTTGAATAAGGATGAACAGTTAGTTAATCTCCACGTAAGCACACGTTTATGGCACTCGCCTGGCAGAAAGTTTCGAGTTATAGCTGGAAAAACGTATTATCATCTCTTTCGACTGAGAAAGATAAGATGCGTAGCTTTGGATATGTCGAACACTCTTGTCTTTTATAAACGCCGTATGAACAGAGGTTGGAAAGTGTAGAGCACACGTCTGCAGTGATAGATACGCTGCTGCGGTCTGCCAATGGCATCATAAAAAGCAGATTGGTACGTTATCCTCTGTGACGTGTCAAGTGCATTGCAGGCTTACTTTGTTCTGGAAGCACCGTTTTACAAATTTAGACCAGCATAAAAACAGGCGCTTTTCCATTTGGTCTTGCACGCTGTATCGGAATTTTGACGTCTCTCGGTCCTTAGGGCGTTCTAATATTGCCACTCCATCCCCAACTCATGGTCGACCGCAACCTGCTGGACCTGTACGGCTGATCAAAATTGCATGAGAATAATTGCGTTAGCCTTCAAACTTTGCACATGTTCTCCAATAACCGCCGAATTTTTTGGCGCCCCCTAGCAGGCTGTAATTTATGGGATGCGGCACGTGTCGGGACACGGCAGATGGTGGCCGCAGTTTCGCGGGAAACGTGCGCACGCAGTGAACGTGCTGGGTCAAACCAGGGCATCGAATGACTTCCAGAGCGCTCGCTGATTATGGCGCTACCTGGAACTATATCGTGATTTGCTAGCGGGGTAAGCAGCGTTCGGCCACGAACAACAGACAATCAGAGCGCAGAATGTGAAACGCTGCCATTTAAGACATAAGACAAATTACTTACAACGGTGAACTAATGAGTCTACTAGGGTGTTTGTAGAAGCCCGAATCAGTTTAGCACGTCGGTTGGAAACGGGGGTGAAATGCGGAATACAAGGAACGTTTTTATGGCTTCTCGATGCTGAAAAAGCGCTACAGTTACAACTTCTGCAAGTGATAGGTTGCGGCCATCGAGCCGCTAAAGGCGTTTCAAACATTCTCAGCTTACAGTTTATTTAGCTCAACTACCACAAAATGCGGCGATTCCAAATTCCTTCACATGCACTGAAAGCCGAGAATACTTGAAATAGATTTTCGCGGATTTAAAACTTAATGCAGTTTTGATCATGTTCCGCCGCTTGGCTGAAGACTTGGGAATGATGTGCTGAGCTATAAACAGCCGAAACATATTTTGCCAAGTGGGATGCGAAGGAACTGTTGTTCGGGCATATGAACGCGTGGAAAGGTACGGCGATGATGTTTCACAATAGTTTATGCCGTGTTACGCAACGTTACAACAGTGGTGGGGCAGCAGCGAATATCAGCACAGTTCAGGATCTCGCCGCGAGATGGATCATAATCATTAAGCTGCGCAAATTGCAGCACTACTGAAAATGCTGCGCTGTGCTCGCTGCTGCCACCAGCATCAACTGCAGTTGCCAAGCTTTTAAATACGAAAATATGCTGAACAGAAACGGAATATTGGTAAAACGCGCTTCGAATGGAATAACAACCGTCTTGTAACTAAAAAGTAATCGAAGTTTCACTTAATGCAAGAGGCAAACCGGTTCCACGTGTACTGGTGCCTTGTATTGTGGGGGGGGGGGGGGGGGGGGTAATACACGTGATGTGTCAGTTCTCATGAGTTTATCTGAATTAAACAGTAAATTCCACATCATGAAAAAGCATCTCCAACCGAAATGTTAAATTCGTGCAAATCAATTTTAAGATATTAAGAAGAGAACGTACAAAATGACATGTGAATATAGTCGAAATGAAAGACATCTACGATTCTCTTAGTGTATTAACACGGTTCAAGTTAATGCAATCGTTGATCACCAGAATGCGAACAAAAGTGGAATACTTGAGCAGAAAATGGTTCACCAGATTCTCCTCCCACAGATGAGATATGAGCGTCATTACCAACATATCATAAACATGAAAACTGAACTGAACTTCGAATGCCTCAGCAAATCCTTCTGGTGTCTCAAACAGGACCAAGAATTCTATATTGGCTTAGTTTTTTTTTTTAATAGATGCCTAACAAAACCTAAAGTGTTGTCAATGATCACACGACTCGCTTTCTTACGTACACTGTCTTGTAACCAAATATCTGAATATTATTACATGACTACTCCAAGGAATCACACCATAAGATAACTCGCGTGTGTTCTCTGGCAAGTTTTGTATGTGTGAGAGAAAACCGCCTTAAGAGTGAGATGTAACTCAGCTTCCATTTGAAAATTCCCACATAAAATTCTTCTTATCACGATGGTAATCGCATCCTGATGTTTTCCAATCGATGGACACAGTCTGCCATCCTTCTATCTGCGCTACGCCGCATATATACAATATCTGTTAAGATATTTTATATGGCGAGGCCAAACTTAAATATATATTTTGGCTTCATCTTGTGATAAAATGCAATTACATAGTTGCACTCAGATGAGCCAATGGGATAAGTTGCAGCGAAATTTACTCTTCTCACTTATGATTGTCATATGTTGTAAATTTATCTTCCACTAAAAGACATTCCCGACCAATCCATGCCGGTCCATGGGGGGGGGGGGGGGGATTCCTCTCATAGCTTGTACGATGTAGTGCAGTTTTTATAGAATTCAGTCATACTTCGGGAAGAAGAAAAAAATTCTGGTTTTTCTTTGTTCTTAACTGTATAAAAAAGCGATTTCTTCACGCCAGTCCAATCGAACGAAGCTATTTCAGAATCTTTCAAATGTTTGTTTTGGAAAGTAGATTAAAATCTCATATCTTTCCTGTAAAACGCGAGCAGTCTCATTTTGTGCTCTCCAAACCAACGTTAAAATTTCTCTTCATTTTGTCAGTGAGAACGGGCATCAAACTTCCTGCAATAGTTCGATCCGCTTTATAATAATGCTAACTACGAAGCCAAGTGAACATCATCTGAATTCTCTTTAAATTAAAAATAAACAAAAATGTTACGCCGGTATTTCTCCTCGGTAGTGCGGGATTAGTGTTGATTGAAGTGTTGCGCATTCTCAACAGGTTTTAAATGTTTCACATCCAGAACTGCTACAATGAGTTTTAAATTTTAAAAAAACACTTCGGGTATACCATAACAATTTCTAAAAAAACTATTTCAGGTAGTAATATATGGCTGTTTACGTATTCTTTTTAAAAAGTATTTGCCAACCTAGTTGCATCCAACAACGCGTATGAGTAAGACGAGGGGTGGGGGGGGTCACCACCCAACTGCTTGAGCGTCACTTCTCTAGCCTGCATGTCACATAAATGTTCATTTTCCCTTTTGCTGTGAACTTTAAAATTCATCTGACTGAACTTCTTCAAAACATAGCATTCAATCTCAACTTTGAAAACTTCTTGAATCAACTTCCTGTCTGCTCCTCCCTCCCTCCCCACACAGAAAAAGGGCGTCAATTTCAAATCTTACTTCTGTATTAAGACAGAAGATTTGAATCAATGATTGAGACATAAGAACTTCAGTGAAGGCAATTAACACTGGACATGAATACCCATGGGAAAAAAAACGAATAGTATAAAGCTAAAAAGGGAGCCTTATTTAAACTAACTACCAATAGCAGATTCTAGAAAGCTGCTAATCGACAGATGAGCAGTGTTCATGTAATAGTGATAAATCTTCATACCCCGATTTTTAACGGGTGAAAAATTAAAGAAAAATAGGATGTTATGCGTTCCCAGCCTAAAATAGTAACGAGTAATGTTAAAGCATTGTTTTTTGTTTTACACACAGCAATGAAACAGAAGAGGACATCGTTCCTCTTAAGTGGTAGCAAACCTATCCGTATCAGTTCACCTTGCTCATTAGAAGTCGAAAATTACTTGAAAACAAACACGCTTGCTCTGAAGTGTTGAACCCGATTCATCACTTACTCTACCTGCAGAACAAATACGCTATAGCTTTACAATTGTGCCTGTCATGAGAAGAAAAAAAAAAGGGGGGGGGGGGGCAATTATAAATTAATTGGAGTTGCTCTAACCTGAGGATGGAAACAGAAAAGCATGGCTAAAGGGTTTGTGAAATCGTTAGTCATAAACTAGAGAGGAAACGTGTGCTGTGTGAATAACACTATGTTGTCTCAGTGAACTAAAAAATGTTTTGTTTTCATGGAATCCAAGATAAGGAGCTTTACACTGTTGCACTCACACAGCTAGTTAATAAATAAAACCATCGTGAAAGTACCTTTGAATAATCCGAGATGCTTGTGCAGCAAGGCAATGTCGAACTGAACCCGATATCTTAAAAACAGAAAGAATGTCACAATGCTGTAAAGAAATTCAAAACGGCAGTCAACAGCATTATTTTGTGTGTGTTTGGGGGGGGGGGGTACTGATTATACTGTACTTCTCCTGTTTACGCGTATATTGGGCTTAAACTGTCAACCATTTGCGCCATGCATGTTCACAAGCTGATTCCCAAAATAATGAGCAGGTCCAGCTACAATTCTGACGGTATGCCACGTTGTATATCATTTATTGAATTAAGAATGATTTCACGGTGTTGTTGAAGAACAGAGCTGAAAACACTAAATTTACTATAATAACCTTTGCGATCATAAATCAATGCAACGCATTTTCACTTTCAGGCTAAGATTTGCAGCACAAATTGTTCAACCGGTTTGACCAACGGTATTCTGATTGTTCGTAGGGGTATTTTTTGTCGCCAGTATTATCCTTTCCTTGGGTCAAAAACCTAAAATATCACCATTTGAAGGGGGGTGATCGGGGTCCAAAACTTCGGAGAGGAAAGAAAATGACCTAACAAGAGCAGAACTGTTTTCAGACCCATAAATTCTGAGCATAAAAAAAAAAACTGTGAAGAATTTTTATCACCTTCTTTAAATCAATTTTCTTTCCTATATATTTGTTATACTACACAGATAATTGAGTATTCTTTGTACGTAATAATTTAATAATAATAAGCAGTTGCAACCGGACATCCATAAAATACAAATCCCCCCCCCCAGATCAATTGTGAATACAGTATGTTGCTGCTTGATTCGTAACGCCCTTGTACGACCTAATTCCTTTTAATTACTAAATCTAATTACTGTTTAAATTAAATTATTTAATTTAAACAGTAACTATACCGAAGAACTTTGGATCGCATAATAAAAAGGTGTATTTAAATAGTACTAATACAAAATAACCAAGTTCTTCTTATATTGTAATAAGGTTGCCCCAAGAGTTTTCTCATGTTAACGATAAAAGACAGAAAGGTATAATTTTTTAAGGTTAATCACAGAATTGCCAAGAAATTAAGAATGCATTAAATACATACCTGAACATTTAATGTTTTATTTTTTTGAAAAAAGCTATTCCACTGATCCGTCTGCAACACACAATGCATACCTGCCCTATGAGAACAATAATAACGCATGAGAGCGACCAGCGATATGTCCTTTACCGATGGTCGCTAGGCTACGTGTGAATTCGGAAATGGAAACAAACTAAAACGTGATACGAACTTAAGTCAAGCAGAAAGCAATAATCGTAATCAGGAAGGCAAAAGATTTTAAACATAAAACTACTTGGAAATATCTTAACAATTGTAAAACTGGTTTGGCCGAAAGTAAAAAAAAAAAGTTAATAGACGGCACAATTTTCATAACGTAGTTGTTGTTAAGAGAAATATTTAATATTTTTATTTAAAAGATCCATAAAAATAACATTACATGATTTACAACGTTATTTTAATATAATTAATGTATTTAACAATGCAATATAATGTTACAGTCCTTTACAATTGAGTCTCTTGGCTGCCTAACGCAAATATGCATAACTGACCTTCCAACTGCACAGCGGGGGTCGGCGCATTTAGGAAACGGTGAAATTAAGTGGGGAAGGTTCAGTGGCGCACCCAGAGGGGGGGGGCCAAGGGGCCCGGGAAACCCCCAAAGAAAAGGAAAAAACACTAGAAAATTTTCCAAAAATCTTTTCCTAATTAAAATTCATTTTTTTTATTTATGTTGTGTGCTACTTATGAATTAGCGATCACTGCAGATGCTCAGTTATAAGTCGTATGCGATGTGTAGTGTGTATTCGCAAAACGTCTACTCAACTCTCCCCCCCCCCCCAAAGGTTAAATCCTGAGCGCTCAGCCCCCTCCAAAATTAAATCCTGAGTGCGCCACTGGGAAGGTTAGTCACGAAGACGAGGTAAAAAAAGAAAAAGAATATCTAGCTTTAGTAGCAGTAGCTGCATCGTGATTTCGAATGAGAAAGCGAACTGATCAGGTTTTTTCATGAGATGCATTTAGCACATATCAGGAAAGCGCTCGCGCTATCAAAGTAAATTAAGAAGTTGCTGAGACAAAAAAAAAAAAAAACATGGGTTCAAAAATAATAATCTGGAAAATGTCCCAGAAATTTTGTTTAGCTTTCATGTTAAGGGTTTTCATGGAGATCCTGAGTGGTTCAATTTGTCCGATGATGGCTCAGTAGAATTTCAGGATCTGCTTTTTCTGCAGTTATGAGCTGCTCAGTTCCTTTGCATGTTCAGTTTCGAGAAATGTGTTTGTTGTACTGCAGGTGAGGACAGGGAAATGCGAAACGGATAGAAGTATTCAGGAGCGCCAAAGTGGCACGTCCTCTGTGCACACATATCGCCTGCCAACTTTTAAAAGTTGGTAAATATGCAAATAAAATGGAGAAAGTTGAAGATCATCCGATATCAAATTTGAAAGGTCTTCAGTTTTTTTTTTAATCTAGTAAGCTTTAAAAAACAACTGAAGACCCCTTTCAATAGTAAATTTGTATATGAGTAAATTTGCCTCACAAGTTCGTTCTTGAACTGACAAACTCTTAAGTAGGCACTTCTAAAATGGATAAAAAGTTTATAAAAAACATAAATTACGTTAATTATTACTTTTTTATGGAAACCTTGCAAAGTGATCGTCACCTGCAAGAGAACCCCTAAAGAACCTTTAGGGGTTCTTTAGCGGAAAAACAAAGCAAAGAAAAGACACAACTTATTTTATTACGTGCGAGTGCATTTTGTTGATACTTTCCAATGTTCACATCGTCCATTTCTCGTGCCAACTTTGTGGATTTGCCTTTGAAAGGCGCTTACAGGAATTATTGGGAGCGACAAAGCTAAGCCTAAGCACAACTCATGGCGTTGTAGCACTACACGCGGTAACCAAGCAAGCGGTCGCCCGCTGGGCGCGAATTTATTGAAATCGCAGAAAGGAGTGATCTCCTAAAAAATCGAGTTTTGCAAATATTCAACCGAAACATAACACTTGACGTCTTTAAAATATTTCGCAATAATTTTATGGTGTTCCCTAATGACCGAAGCTCCTCTTTCTTGGCGGCAGCAAAAGAGAAATCTACGGCACATCATTATCAATGTCGAATTTCTTGTGGGGGGGGGGGGGGGGGAGGGGTATTCGTGTAGACTGGAATGAAAATAATTTAATAACTAAATTAAATAATTAACACGCCAATTAATTTAGTTAGTAAATTATCGCATTCCAGTGCTACGCTTCTTTTATTTTTTTTCTCCAGAAAAAAAAATAAAAGAAGACGTGAGTGACTTCAATGGCTACAGAAATTTGAACACGGTGAAGTTGGATGCATTTGTTTTATATTTTTTTTCACAGAAATAAAGTAGCAGTTTCCAGTTTAAGTATTGCATTCAAACGAGTTTTGTAAACGGTTATAATTAATATGTGGATTGCATTCAAATAGCAAGACAATAAAATAAAAGATAAATATTAAATGAAAATTAGCATTCAAAGTGATATTTTAGCTTTCATTTATTGGTGCATAGACGAAAGAAGTGCGTCACATATTATGACGGAATGGATTATTTTAAATCCTTCCCTTCTGCATGACCATCGCAGAGCATACATTCTCCGAATTACAACTTAACGTAGACAGACCACACCGCCCCTCAGCACACAGACAGTGTTTTAACTAGTTTTCCTCCTTGTATTGGGCATTTCTAACATCACCTAAGGGATATTCCACTACTCGAGCTACCTTTCCAGATTTCTAACGGCTTTATCTACCTCGAGTAACTCCTGCTGCATTACTCACGAATATTTTTACCACTGTTCTATCACTGTAAGGCAGTGGTTCTCAAACTGTGGGACGCGACCCCCCCCCAGGGAAAGCGAATAGCTTGAAAGGGGGACGCGGCATACTTTCCTACAGATAAAAATTAAAACTGCCCTAAATCAGTTTTAAAAATAACAACTGTACTTTCTTGGAATGACAAAGTTAAGGCATTCGTGAGAAAATTAGAGCTCTGGAGACACAGTATGGAAAGCGACACGCTAGACATGTTCCCTACTCTAGTGTCAATGGTACAAGACACTGATAATCCAGTGCTTCCAATGGAGATAAAAAGCTGCCCACTTGATCATCTCATAATGTTGAAAGTTCATTTCAAAAAATACTTTTGTGATGATTTTGATGAATTTTATTGGATTAAAAACCCATTGGGAAATGCACCTGGGCCATCATCTCTGAACGTAAATGAGCAAGAACAACTCATTGATCTCACTAGTGATACTTCACTGAAAAGTAAATTTAAGGAATTGTCTTTGTCAGAGTTCTGGATACATATTGGCAAGGAATTCCCAACTTTGAGCCAAAAAGCATTGAAGATCCTTATTCCTTTCGCAACAACTTATTTATGCGAGAAAGGCTTTTCTGCTTTGGCAGCTATGAAGTCAAAGCATCGTTCAAGACTAAATGTCGCTAAAGAACTTAGAGTGGCCATTTCTGATATTACACCACGTTTTGATAAACTTTGTTCTCAAAAGCAGGCCCATCCATCATATTACACTTTGATATTTAAATGTTTGATTATTTTTACAGGGAAAAATTAAATCCTTGTTAGTTAAATATAGTTTCATTTCAATACATATTTTGGTTAATTGCAAGTTTTAAAACTAATTTTTATTGTAGGCCTAATATTGTGAAACTTTAATTATTTTGTGCCAAAAACTGTTAAATAGTATGTAGAAAACACAAAATAAATTGAATAAAACGCCAAACTTAGTATGACTTCTATTTTGATAAATAAAACTGGTGTGTGTGTGTGGGGGGGGTGACAGTGTTTTCTCTTGTGAGCTGAGGCTCAGAGATAAAAAATTTGAGACCCACTGCTGTAAGGCATTTAATAATGTTTCAAAGGAATGACTCCAGATATTCAGGATACATTTATCCTCATTTTTATATCACCTTTATGTTCTTTTATTCAAAATCATGCAGGAAGATCAAATATGTGCAATATATTTTTGCCAACGTCATTGCCCAGCGGATGACAACAGTGTCACTCAGCATCGAATAGCTTCTGGGGCCACAGAAGTTGTTATGCCGACAATTTCATAGCTCGATTGTAATTTCAACATAAAAAAACTGAAATAGATGTAGAAAAACAGTTAATCGTGATAATAGATAAATGACCTGAAATCTACCGCCGAAATCGAGAAAGTTAACAAGTACATTTGCCCGTTTGAAACCCACTGTCTCTACCTGTTAGGTAAGAGACCGGAGACGCCACCCAGGCATTCACAAACAGGGATGTTGTCTTCAGATGGGATGAATTTCATTGCTAGGATTGAGTCCGCCACGATGCTTGTGAATCCACACTGTTTCCTAGAGTAGAGTTTCCGGATTATCTAATCCTTAGTCTACCGACGGTAATAACTGTGAATCCCACCCAGGAAAGGATACGCACGTTAGTGGGTGGAATTTCGTAATATATATACAATATATAGCTTTTCTATCGTGACATTCAATCGGATAAACAACATCGTGTAGTGGTCGATCGTAAACATATTCCGAAACAGCCTTTCCAAAAATACTAAAAAAGTTATTATGGACGAATATTGCTTTTACTGTTCTATACGAAACCATTATTCTCTAAAACAGCAACGTTATTTATCGAAGCCAACGCCAAGGGACGCAGTTGCGATTCAATTTACATTCTGATTCACAGAGGGTATAATTCTTTCGTATTACGGAACTCCTATAATTCTGCCAATCCTCTACTCCCCGTTATCAAAAAAGTTTCCCTACGATGAGCCCAAATTATCCAAATTGCCTTCCAAATTCATGTACAATTTCCCCTCCTTCGTTTTGTTTTTTAATTTTTTGTTCAGCAACTCCAAGCTACCCCCCCCCACTCCCAAATGCGCGCAACACAAAGGAGCATCACAATATCCTCTACTCTGGTCATGTAATTCTATTATCTCTAATTCTACTCCTTTATTGTTATGTGGTCTATCTGTTTTTTTGTTATTCGGAGCATTCTTCCTTCAGAGGTCCTCTGGGCCACTCGCAACCTGCTTTCCAATCGTTTTCTTTGTCTCACTTCTGAAATAACGCAAACATTAAATAACTTTTTTGCACAATCGGGTAAATCTCCTAAGAGATAACATTTATACAGTCAAATGCTTTGCTTCCTTGCGCGATTCTTCTATTTATTCATGTTTTTCCTTAAAGCGAACTAATTGTCCGAAGGAAATATAGTCACCGCAATTTCAATAGAATCATCTGCTAATATAGTTCGATTTGTTTTGAATCTATTATAAATTTTGTTTTAGTTATGATCTTTCAACCTTTCTGTGCTTTCTCTGTCAAGGTCACTTAGCATTTTCTGAGCTTCATCTTTATTTTTTTGCTGACAGAATAATGTCATCCGCAAACGTAAATAATTTTGATTGGAACTTCCATTGATCTCAATTCCACAGTTTTCCCATATGATAACTTCCTAAAGACCTCTAACTTGGCCAAAAACAATTCGGGTGATATCGGATCTCCTTGCCTCACTCACCCCTCTCCGAATGCTGAATTTGTTTCCCTGATATTCTGGCTAGCCCCCGTTATATATTTTCCAATTGCTTGATACAATTTGCTGGGATAGCCTGCTGTTTATTTTTGACTGATATAAAGAAGCAAAGGCTGAATCTACACATAATTAATATGCAGGAAAAGTATACAAATATGGACTCATTGAACATATCTAGTGTGATCTTATGCTACTGCGGGCCTCCTGATTTTATGTGTTCTTCTAAAAAATCACCTTCTCCGACTTTTATTATTCTTTGCTGATTCGCGGACTTTTCCTTATTATTCTGTTGTGGTTGGTGGTTCAGTACGTACCCTCGTCTAAACAGTACAGGATTTATTTTTGTTTCTCTGCCTTTGTACAGTCCCATAAAAAGTACTGCATATTTCCATTATTTTTTTCTCTGTTGCATCCATTTCGGTGATTTTTTGTTTTCTGCTATTTTTATATTTTTACGTGATTCTGACTGATTTTTTTAAAACTAACTTTGACATTTCTACAAATCCCATATTCTCCCGTGTCTCCTGTTCCTTAATTTTTCTCTTTTGGGATTAGATCAAGTGTACGTGCATTAAGTTTTTCTGTAGATGTTCTTTTGCTAGTCTGTAAGATGATCTTCTCAACTTAAGAAACTCTTCATATCTATTATTGCTGAAGCTTTCCCCCCTCCATTTTCTCGGATAATTTGTTTCATTCATATTCTTTCAGCTTTCCTTTTATTTTCTAAAACCCGCTGCTGTGGGATTTTTCATTGCCAATTCTAATAAGAAATAATAATAATAATAATAATAATAAAGAAAAAATGCCATCACAAAAAAATCAACAAACAGTACATAAAAGAAAATCAGGAAAATCCCCTGGAGAAGACAGAATAAATATAGACCTTATTAAATGCGCAGGCATCCTATTTATCAAATGACTTTTATTTACAATATCTGGCAGCAAGGGAAAATATAGGAAAGTTGAAATAAGACCATTTTCATTCCAGTACGTTAACAGGCGATAAGCGCAACTGTTAAAATATGGAGGAATCAGTCTCCTAAATGCTGGTTACAAGCGATGCTCTGAATACTAAAATCATATGTAATAGATACGCTTAAAATTAAAAAAATAAAAATAAAATAATTTGATTTTAATTTAAAAATCCTAATGAGAAAACAGCACAGAAATACACAAAACATTTGTAGATTACTAGAAAGTCCTTTCACAAAGGTCATAAGGAACAATCTGTTGATCATACTCAAAACTGTTAAGCATTTCAAACAGCCACTCACAGCAATAACCAATACTCTCTAAGCCGAAACAATAACATTTCTAAATTTTGCAAATTTTAAAAGAGAAGATGAGCAGCTGGTCGTCGACATCCATAAATATTTGAGCTTCAGCTTCCATAAGAAACCTCTAGTCTCTGGAAGAATGAGTGGCCAGTTCGCCGGAGCAGGGTCCATGAAAATGCCTATTAAAAATAGTGCAACAAAACGCCTATAAAAACGAGTGATTACAAGTAAAAGAGAGAGAGAGAGATACTGTTAAGCAGACTTCCTTCTTCTGGATAGCATCGAGGAAGCTTTTAAGTGCAAAAAACAGTTTGAATTGTTTCTGAAGTATAAGCAATTACGGTTATGAGGCCAGTGTATTCTGCTTTAAGTGCGTGCTCTTGTGGCTGGTTTGTCTGTTCTACAGGGTGAACACCTTATTATTCCCACACGACTCGGTCTAACTCGCTTTCAGCTGAAAATGCAATGCATAAGCTTCTCGCATCGCACAAAGGTGTAATAATGCCAGGGTCGCACTCGTTACGTTTGCCTGCCTGGTTGGCGGAGTGGATAAAGCACCCGTTTTTCTAACCAATAGGTTGCGAATTCGAATCCCAAAGTGGGTGTGAGTGTTTGTGACCGTCTTAGGCGATATGAGAAGTTCGTTGCGGTTGCCTGGTGAGAGATTAACGCCTCGATTACTGGAAGCATAAATGCCTTGAAAAAGGTCCATGTTTGATCGCTAAGATCTTGCAAGGGATTCATCATCATCAATTCGCATCTCCCAATGTGATTGAGTTCTCTAATTAGGGATTTCTAGGCAGGATTAATGCAACTGGTTTGCCACTCGTCTGCTGCATTCCCTAAAGGCAAGTGTTTATGACCGCAGATCTGCGTGTTCACGGGGACGGCTGGCTTGTTTTGAGGGACGAAAAACCCGAGTTTCCAGGGCAAAAAACCCTCAACCACCATATGAGACAGAATAAATCGAAAACGCCTCGTAGTTCCTCGCGTTTTTTGCAAGGTATTACCCAACCCTTAATCCATCCACGTTACTCATTTATACCACAAGTTTACAACCATCTGTGGGTGTGATACACATTAAAAAATTCCATGCGGGATTCATTCATTGTGATCGCACCGTTGCAGGCGAATCCTCTCTGCACAAAATGCATGTCAAATTAATGAATGCAACAAACACAAAAAAAGAGACTGAGCATGTTTCGATCGGGCCAGCTAATAACGAATGCAAATTTTGTATCTGTTTTTATGATACTAAAATAGGTTTGAACACGTTACTAATATTAAGATCGGGGGAATTGCTACATAATGTGATTATTATTTTACCTGCATCTATTTCTACACTAGACTTTGACACATGGAATGTAATGGATTAAATCGCTTACTTCTCATTAATAGAAACCCCCTCAGACGATGGTTTTATATGTATACTTATTTCCTTTCGGGGGATTCTCTCGGCTTCGAGTACTGTAGTCGTGGTGTGCATCTCAGTCTGGAGGTCGGGCAACCGAAACCCTAATGAGTCAGTTATCTTGGGAATCGATCAGCGACGGAAATGCTCCATACGTGCAACCAGCACAAGATAATACTCCTCTCCTCCTCCTTCGCATGCTTGTGCGGCGTCTAATTTAGTATTAGGCCATATGAGTTGCAGCACTGAAACAGTTTTAGTGTTTAGTTGCTGTTGTTCCATAATTTTCATACAATGCTGTTGTGTTCTACCTTTGACCCTTTAATGTTTCGCCGAGAAAGATTTAATGTTAGAAAGGATAACGCTCATGAGAAATGCGGTTTCATCATCCTGATATAAGCATTGGTTTTCACACGACTTTTAATGTATTTTAAAAATCAGTCGTGCGTTGTAATTACATCAAACGCACGGATGATTATCACTTCGCAGTTCTATTTTCAATGTTTACATGCATTTAATTTCCATATAATCTTACCCATATTTAATGAAATGAGTGTTATCTAAAATGGCTCACGTTTTGTAGATTTAAATTAAAAAATAATAATAAAATAAAAACAAAGTTGCTGTGTTTTTCACACATTTATTATATTACGCAAAGAAACTCTCCGCTCCTTAATAATGTTACACATTTACAGGTTAAAATCACAAACAAAATCTTTAAAAAAAAAATCAAATACAAACCACCGAACATGGAATCTCGCAATGGGCACATCGGATTTCGGCACACGAGCGCAAGCAACATCGCATTAAAATTAGGTGCCATCTCATAACAAAAATTAGCAACACGTAAGGAAAAATAATATTTCTTACTTGCAGAATTTTCGACTAGGTTTCCTAGCCACTGTAATGCATACAGATGAACAGATATAAACAAAATAGAACACTTAAAATGTAAACGCGTGCAATAACATATGCTATCAATTGCAGTAAGATAATTCCATCTACAATTATTAGCGTTCAAAGAATAAATAATTATTAATTCAAGGAACACAGGAGTGAGGGTGCCCTCAGGATGACTGCCCAATCTGAGAGTTAAGAAAATCGTTCTTGTTGTCTAATGATGTGGGCTTCACTACACAATTTCTTAGTATATTCTTCAAGTAAAATATAACTTTGCGTAAGACTTTAGTTTTACTTCTGTGCCCAGTGGTTATGGCGTGGCTTGTTAAACAAGGTTTATCTGACTCAGAAAGCAGAACATAATCTTGATGTTCTTCCACACGAATCTGCGCTCAAAAGACCAGTCTGCCCATTTTTTACTTGAAAGATTATACAAAAAGAAAGTTGTGAAGCCCACATCTACAGACCCAACTTCGACAAGAACGAATGTCTTAAGCCTTCACAATTTGGGGCAGTCTTCCTAACACTCCTCATTCCTGTGTATCATGAATTAATAATTATTTATTCTTTGATTCAAGTAGTTGTGGATGGAGCTACAATCCTGCAATTAACAGCATGTCACCCGTATTTACATTTCAGGTGTTGTTCTATTTTGTTGTCTGCATGCATTGACAATGGCTAGGAGACCTGGCCGAGAATTCTGCAAGCAATTAATGTTATTTTTCCTTGCGTGTTATTTCGTTGCCAATTTCTATTATTATGTCGTCCGCTTACCTCTCTGTATTTAGTTGAATACGTACCATACTAATGACAAGAATGGCAATAAGATTGCCATTATTATCATTAATAATGGCAATCTTATTGCCATTATTAATGATACGTTTGAAGATTACGTTTTATCGAATAAACTTAATTCAACAACATAACTCGTCATACAAAATCCAATTTTGTATGACGAGCTGAAGAAAGAGAAAAATCATAAACTAAAACTATTTCGTTTTTTAAGCATTTCCAACACAGTTATCGTTTTATTTTTTTAATAAAATATACTTCGTAGCTCTGAGATTGTTGCTGTTGTTTTACCCAACGAATCGAGAATAATAATAAAATTCTTGACTCCTGCTTGGGATGATATACGCCGTCTCACTGACATGTTACAATCCAAGACAACACAAGACACTAAAACTATGAGTTTTGATTATCAAGGAACCCATCTACTACTACCATTAATTTTTACCATTTTAAAATTTTACCATAAAATTAAATTACACGAAACTTCTTTAGGTGAGAGAGGCAAATTTGCAAGCAATAAAAATTAGCGTGGCGACAACAAACATTATGTAGGATTCCGATAAGTCACATTATTTGTTAGTGAATTACAGCGTCTTCTTTCAATCTAAACAAATAAATAATAACAAAGCGGATTGCCGTTCGATGTTGAGGAATTTCAGCAGAAATCCCTGCACTATCAAAGCGAGGGATGTTTTGAAAATGTTACCAAATTAGATGCGTTGTGCTCCATCGATATTCGTAAAGACAGCGGGTGTAGCACATTGCGCCGAATGTCATCGCAATGCTTGTAAAGCCTTTAGACACGCCATTAAAAAGTGCCTGAAAGCTGTGAATAATTCTGCAGCCATACACGCTGAGGAAGGACGCTGCGATAACGCTAAGACAAAAAAGTGTAAACTTAGTAAAGACATTTTTTGCCATGTAACTCACCTCGCTTTACGCACCCGTTTCATTTTTTCGGATAAAGAAAGACACATCATACGACTTCATAATCATTCATATAAGAAAAGGTCCGAAAATATTGCGACAAAAATACTCGAATACTTCGTAAGGAAGAACGTGTCATTTTGTTAGAATTTCAGCCGAAGCAACTGCGGTCAGAACCAGTAGCGAACTCAGGGTTTAATCTTGGAGGGGGGGGGGAGGAGTTGAGTAGACGATTTGAGAATACATACACACTACGCATCGCATACGACCTATGACTGAGCATCTGCGATGATCGCTAATTCATAAGTAGCACACAACATAAATTTAAAAAAATGAATTTTAATTAGGAAAAGATTTTTGGAAAATTTTCTAGTGTTTTTTTCTTTTTTTCTTTTGGAGGGGGCCAGGGCCCCTCGGTCCCCTCCCTGGGTTACGGCGAGTTTCCTGGGATGAAAAATCCTGCTACCTCCATATTACATTAACTAACTCAGTAAATGAATAATAAAGCCTTATGAAGATTCGGAGAGTAATTGACGGAGTTCGAACTCGAGTCTCTCCATGCGAAGGGCAATGTCGTGATGTCCTCACATGAAAGAGGAATACGAAGAGAAACAGGGAGTTCTGGGAATTTAATGTATGTGGATGCTGGTAGAGTCATTGAAACTTGTTTACCAAGTACAAAGATGAACAAGATAACAAAGGCTGTAAATGGACAAAGGAAATGAGTCGCAAAGATCACGGGAGTCGGAATGAAAGATTTGGGTAGTGAAAGACTTTCTCGGAAAGAGGAGTGTGTGTGTGTGAAGAAGTCTGTGCAGTGAGTGTAGCTGATTTTGTCTTTTTTCGGAAAACCGTGTCATCTCCATCCGAGATCGACTTATTCGACATCAGCTTAAAAATGTCTTTAAATCCTCGCGTTCAGAGGATTCAATATTCAGATCGAAACTTTCTTCTAAAGCAGAGATCGCTTTTCTGACTGCACCTCGGGATCCCTTGTGATCCGGAATCGACAACACGAAGCAGAACAGAAACATTAAAGTTAATGGGAAGAGTCAGTTAGCGAGCAGCAACACCTGGTCCAGTGTAGTCCCAAAACTAAAGGCCACAAGAATGACAGCAACAGGTAAAGATTGGTATGTATTATTGTCACATGATGCAGGCAGTCTGTCCAACACGCCTGCAGGAACAAATCGTCGTTTACGTGACTAATTCGAAGGCATAACGCATATCCATTAGTATCTCGACTTCGCTTAACATAAATGTGTGTTCTCCGACTGTTTTGACTAATATTGACGAAACGAGGTAGAAACACACTAGTAGGAGAAAATGAAAGACACTCACTCACTCTCTCCATCGAGGACTGGATAATCAGAATTCACAGAAGAGACAGCCAAAATGATGTAAGTAAGTTCACACATAAATAAAAAGGAAATCTTTCTATCCGAACATGCTTCAAGAAAAGAACTGTGTTAAGGAGACAGCTCAACGATATGTTTTAAATTCACACCTTTTCCAGTGGGACTGCGCTTGTTAATATTACTGGAAAGTATACCAAAATGTAAGCGTATTTTTTGTTAGAAATGTACACGAATCAGGCTTTCTCATAGTGAAGTCAGATGTGCGTGAAATACAGAAATTATGAACACAATATTTAAAATAAAAAACTCATCTTTTTTTGTCCAATTAGGAATGAGTCATCCGTTCTCTACCCTGACAGTTGGCCACGTGCTGATCGTGAGCGTGTTTTTCCACATCCATCAGATCTTCCTTAATTTGAGATGACACTACTTATTCAGAAAGATTTTTCAAGTCCTTAGTGGTGGTCCTTTCTGAGAAATGAAGTCAGAAGAAAGCTTCTTGCATATTTTATTTATTTTTTCCCTTACAACAATTCTTCTTCTTCTTCGTGTAGCTTCCTCAGTGAGAGGGTGCAGCACCGTGTCATTCCAGCTATCTCTGTTGGTGGCTTTCCTTTCTGTTTCTGCATAGCCATGTGATGCTGTCCATGATCTTATATCTTCAAGCCATGTCCTTCGTTTTTTGCCTCTTGATCCTTTTCCCATAATTTTTCCTTCTAAAACTGTTAGTATCCTACGTTCTGCTGAACCTCTCAGTACATGTCTTGCCAATCTCATCTTTCTCTGGATCATTACCTGTAATAAAAATCTCTGTGTTCTCTTTCTCTGTAGGACATCTGTATTTGTCACGTGTTCTGTCCATGGGATTTCCAGAGCTCTCCTATAACACCACATTTCAAAGGCCATTATCTGTTGCCTTACTCTCTTCTTGAATATCCAAGTCTCACTTCCATATGTGAAAATTGGCCACACTAATGTTCTTATCATTCTTTTCTTTGTCTCGATACTCACAGAACTTCTGAGCAGATCTCTATTTTTCTGGAATGAATCTTTAGCTATAGCTGTTCTTATTTTTATTTCTTTATCTTGCTTTCCATCTGCAGTAAAGTAGGTGCCTAAATATTTGTATTCTGTTGTATGTTCAATTTTCATATTGTTTATGAATATTTCTGGCTCGGATCTGCTTTCTTTTGAGATTTTCATAAATTTGGTCTTTTTTGCATTTATATCTGATCCAAATTATCTATCTTCTTCAATTAGTAGCTGCAGTAATTTGAATTTGTTTCTGTTTTCTGCTATTAGAATGGTATCATCAGCATATCTAAGACTGTTGTATTTTATACTATTGATACCAATTCCTAATATTTTGTTTTTCAATCTTTTTCATCATTGTCTCACTATAGATATTAAATAGATTTGGTGAAAGGATGCAACCTTGTCTAACTCCTCTTTTTATTTTCACTACAAAAGTCTAATTGTTAAACAGCTGCATTTTCTGTTTGGTGTAAATCATTTTTATAATCTTAAGTACATGATCTTCTATGTCTAATTTATCTAATATATTGAACATGGTATTATGTTTTATCCGGTCAAAAGCCTTCTGAAAGTCTATGAAGCATATGTAAATGTTCCTATTTCTTTCAAGTGATCTTTCTATTGATATTTTTAGCTCCAGGATAGCATTAATGGTTCCCATTCCTCTTCTGAATGTTGTTCACTCAATGCACCGCCTATGGCTCTTCCTGTTTGTTTGTTAACAATGTTTTAAAATAATTTTAGATGCATGGGATATTAGGCTCACAGTTCTCTAATCCTCGCAATTTCGTGCATTATGTTTCTTTGGAATTGGTATGCAGATAGATGTTGTAAAAACTTCAGGTAATTGTATTGTTTTATAGATGTCCTGAATGGATTCCACTAAATAGTTGTTATTATTGCCAGTCAAAGCTTTCAACAGCTCAGCCGGAATATTATCACACCCAGGGGATTTATTATTAGGAAGATTCTTGATTGCGTGTTCTACTTCCATTCTTGTGGATAAAGTGGTATCTGCTGTTACGTTTAACTGAAGGTGTCGTGAATCATCTAACATGTTACCATTATCATCACATCATCATAGAGGTCTGATAAGTCTTCCACCCATCTTCCATTTACAACAATTAGTTTATCATAAAACCATCATTCGTAAGAAAACTAAGCTGAGAGCTTTTTTTCCCCTGACTTTTATTTGTATTTTTCACAACACTGTCCTAGGTAGGCTAACGATGCCCTTATTTTTTGGAATTACTTCGGCTTGAATCACGTCTACTGGGAAACGAAGAACCTTGATCAGAGCTTTTCATCTGAGGGTATGCTAGATGATCTCATATACATGGGTGGAAGGATTTTACTTCCTGAAATTCGATTTGTTTTTCAATGGACCTGGAATCACAGTCGTAATTGCTTCGGCTATAATTCAGCCATCAATTCTGTTCTAGGAGAGCGATGAGATTTTAAAATATCAGTCATGTTCACAGGGTAAATGAATAATGTATTCTGAGTACACTGCAAACCAAACACGGTGGGAACAGAAAATAACTTACCACATGTCGATTGCATATGAGACCATAAAACAATACAGAATGGTATTTCGCGAGTAGATTCTTTTAGACCAGAGGCGCTGCATCCGATATATAAAAATGTAAAATGCTGGGTTCGTCTCAGATGCAAAGAACCTTTACGAAGACCTTTCAGATGAGGAGGTCGAATTAACAGTTCTGGTATGGAGGGGATCTCCTAACAGTTTGTAAAAAGAGAACCAAAAGAACACGTCAATCCTTTGGATGTGTATAGAAATATGGGACGGGATGTTTGTGAAATAACTTAAATGAAAAAAACTATTTCACAAACGCCTTAAGTATAGAGTGAGGCATCTCCGGAAGCAAATGCTCCAGGAACCTGCAATTTTGGAATGCAGTTATCGTGGAGCAGTGGCATTCAACACTGCAGAGAAAATTTACGCAGTAGTAGTAATAGCTCGAGAGACTAGCACGAGATGTAGTGACCACTTTCATAAACCACATCTAAACGAAGTGCAAGCAGTGAGTTTCTCTAAAGTGCTGATGAGAGAGCGATGCGGAGAGTTGGAAAAATAATTTTATACAGAAACTTATGCGTTAAGGGAAACTGCGTTTATTCATAACCCTTCGCCTGAATTTGGGTTCCAGTGGAAGGATGCCGGGTTGATACGAAAGGGAAAAAAAAAAAAAACGACTGGAGAATGATTCTTTACGTAACGTCCACAGATTCGTGTTGCGGAAAAGCAACTAAAAAAAAAAAAAAATCCACTCTGGCAGCCGCAGTAGCGCATATCAGGTGCCTGATATACGGACCCCCCCCCCCCGCCCTTGTTCGAAAAACGCTACGGATGCGTCTCTATAAAGTTGTGTAAAAGTGTATATATGGGAATGATCTACATTTAAACGTCGGGCAATGAATGAGATACTTTTACCACGTGGTATCTGTCGGGACCAACAAAGTTTCCACAGTGTGGGATAAATAAATGAATGATTATTCACCAACATCTTCACATCCTCCTAGGAGGAACACAGCAATCTTGTCACGCTAACGTTTCGGAAATCGGTAGGCAGCTAGTCTATTTTTCATCATCGCCCTATTTCACTGCATTTCTGCAGTTGGGAATACGATGTTCCTAATGCTAACTATATTTATTTCTTTGTGTTCTATGGTCAGTTTTGCCGAGTTATATGTTAAAAACTAGAGTGATATTCCGAAGGGGGGAAATTCCCACTTACTGGCGACCTACTAACTCTGAAATCGTTAAAAAAGAATACGAAGAAGCCTAGCAAACGATCTTCAACTGCATATTCTCTGCAACTTCAATAGCATATTTCAACGATTAATATTAAATGTAAACATAACATCGTTTTATCCAAAATAAGTGAACAATAAGAGTTGTCTCTCGAGTTATGCTCTACAATATCTCCCGTAGAACATGTACATTCCTTTTATTACAGGTTTGCTCTTGATTTAAGGTTGGGTTTCATGACCCTTTTGTGAATCCTTGAAATTCGGAGAGAACAATCCAGAATGTATTACTTAAACTGGTACTCAAAGATTGTGTCTTTCATTAGTGGGCTTCCTATCTGTGCTGAATTTGGAGTGTCAGTGGCTGCAATCTCTCCATGTCCGCCTTGATTCGAGGGTGCTGTAATAACAAGCTGTATGTGTGTGTGTGGGGGGGGCGGTAACCGGTATTGCTGATGACTGAGAAATCAGGGTGACTTCTAAAATAATATAAACAATTAATACTTTTCGAAGTTCTTACACCTCCTAACTGAGGAAATTGTGATATCAAATAGAAAGGAAGACTGAAAATTGGTTAAATAGTAGAAGAAACCTGTTCTTTTATTACTGACGGAGACTGCGACAAAAAGTAGGGCAACGCCAACATAAATTATCGTTACAAAAACAAAAACAAAAACAAAAATAAAAAAATCAGAAACTGTACAATATAGCATGTGGATAAGACCACACGAATATGGTCAGTGTCTCGATCATACAGACCAACAATATTTAAGACATAATCTTGGCATCGTGTAGTCAAGGAAGAGAGCGACTATTCCTGGTTGAAAAGTACACCGTTTGGAAGTCAACGAACACCATAGTATGAGAAACAAACAGCCATGCCGCCTACCCTAATAAGATGTAGAACCTCCTTTAGCTGCAATGACTGCAGCAATCCTACCGGGCGTACTTTCCACTATATTTCCAATAGGAATTTTGGACCATTCTTTCTGTAAGCATGTAATGAGGTCCTGGACTGTTGTGGGACGGACGTCTCTTGATTTCGCCCCACGCTCCAGTTCATCTCATAGATGTTCACTAGGGTTGACAACGGGACTGTGTGAAGGCCAGTTAAGTGTGGTGACATTCATTTCCATAAACCAGGCAGTTACAGCAGCAGTCTTATGACACAGGGCGTTGTCTTGCTGAAAGAGCCAGTGGTCATTTCCGTAGAAAAGTAGGAAGCGATTTTTGTCCAGAATGTTCAGATACCTCTCGGAGTTCAATGTTCGTGGCACGACAAATAGATGTCCGAGGCCAAACCAGGAAAAACGAGACCATACCATCATACCGCCACATCCGAATTTCATAGTTGGGGTTGCGCACTCTGGTAAGAGACGTTCACCGGGCATCCGCCACACCCATCCATCAGATAAAGGGTGTAGCGTGATTCCTCGCTCCATAACACAGCTTTCCAAGCTTCTGCGTCCCATTGTAGACACTCTTTACACCACTGAAGACACCACTGAATGTTGGTTCGGGTAATATGGGGCTTATTCGTGGTTCGGTTATTCGCTTATTTATGGTTCGGGTAATATATATATATATATATATATATATATATATATATATATATATATATATATATATATATATATATATACGAAATCAAAGATGTACTTTGATTTCGTAACCATAATTCCAGGATACGATGGTTAGCCCTATGCCTTTAAGTGTACTTTGTATATCAATTGCGCGTGTTCCCCTGGCCGGTTTGCCTGTATGTGAAATGAAAAAGGCGAGTTTCTCGGAAGGGGGGGGGGGAACCTTGCTGCTTCCATATGAAACCGGCTAACTCATTTTCACTTGAAAAGCACAGATAAAGGTTCTTTGCATTATACAGGATTCGAACCCAGGTATTTCCAATCGAAGAGCATTGCGCTCAAAAAAAAAAAAAAAAAAACTTCCCAGAGTGAAAACAAGAATGCACTGTATGTAAATTTGGAGACAAAGAAAGCACCGTTACCATGTGTTACTTCTCTGTGTTGCGACAGACGCTGCGTCTGTGACTGTGGTGCCCGCAGGTAACTCCTCCCAGGCTAAGATGAATCACGCATTGCGGTGATCACTAACGCGAGTAATGTAATGTATGTATAACACATTTAATGAGCATAATGAGACGGGGAGAGAAAAAAAAAAACTTGCTGACTTCAGAGAATATACACTAAACAAATTTCAACAGAGTATACATCAAAAAAAAAAAAAAAAAAAAGACTGTTTTCTTTCACCGCTGGTCTGGCACCAGAAATTAAAAGTGGGAATACAGAAAGTATTCGTGAAAATAAAGAAATTAAAAATTGCTTCTAGGGAATATCACAAAAATAAAAAAGAAAATGAATTGCAGTAAAAGCTGTTTTGAAAATATATATATCGATGTACAAACTACAAGAGAATATGAAATTATATTATTTGCTAAAAATACTAATGGTACGAAAATAACAGCATTGCAGAACTTCAGTTCATATTTAGAATATCATCATCTTAATCGTTCGAGCTGTTACGTAAGCAAATCGCAACCTCATACAAGAAACATTTAGACGAGATCTAAATGTGACAATAGTCGCCTAATTGACAATGTAAATCCAGACTTCGTATCTACTACTATTATTCCTTAAGAATTAACGGTTCCTCTTAATGTTAGGGTGGAATTTATTAACTATTATAAATCGCCTTGAAGAATAATTTAACATCCCCTCGATGGCAGCATATCGCATCCACATTATGTGTTTGATAGAGCTGTAAATAGAAACAAAATTCAAGCGACAATTCCAATCAGTCTCTCGCGAATCATTTTTCCGATCGATAGTAAATTAAAACTGCACGTGCAGACTAAAACAGCAAGAAAGTTGGAATGCTGCATTCAGGTTTAGAATTCCTATCCGTATATTTCGCGTACCTCGTGGTACACTTCATCAGGAGAAATACAAAATATTAAACAGGATGTCAAAAAAAGGGATGTTCACAGCACGCCATCATAAAGGAATCAGCAATAAAGCGCGTAGTGAAACCATACCCACAAAAGGCGCTGTTACGTCTACAGGTGCAGTGAGTATCGCATTCGAGATCCGCGCGGTTTTGATCCAGAAATACTTCTTTTCTTTCTTTATTCCATTTGATAGCGGATGGGGGAAGGAGAGGGAGAAGTTGAGTGTCCTTTCGGACGCCTCTTTGAATTCCCTAACTAACCTGTTGTATTCAATATAGAGTATTCGTTGTACTTCACGAACTACTTCATTTCTTATATGGAAAGCTGGCCCACAGTTTAGTTCTGGTCCTCATTTATTAGAAATCTCGACCACATAAATCTCGGATATAACACACACGCGCTTGTACCTTCACACACACAATACATTTTAGCGTGCACTTATTAAATGCATGCAAGTACTTATGCACTTGATAAAATCAAGTGCATAAGTACTGGTCTTCAGCTATTGATTCCTGCACAGCTGGCAGCTTGTATGTTGCCAACATATCTTTATAACGTGCGATTTATTTATTTATTTTATTTTATTTTTTATTTTTTTGCATTTCTCCTGAAGAAGTGCACAACAACGTACACGAAACCTTTTTAGCGTTTCAAGCTAATAAATCGATTTTTTTTTACACTTACTAGTCTCCACGTTCTAAACGTATACCGAAAATCATATCATATAGTTCTGAAAATATTTTATTAGTTGTATTAGATTATCAAGCCATTGGAATAAACTCCTGTGAAGTATTACAAAGCGAAGTGGCAGATTCTTGGGTAAATTTAGGCCGAGTACCAGATTCGTGAAATTAATATTTCTGTCTAAATATTAATTTGGTCCGTGTAGTTTTTTCTCAGGTGCAACAGCTTTATTATAAATTGTTTTGCTTACTGACACTCAACAGCTTCTTTAGATCGAAAAGTTATTGCAATATTATTGTACTGTTTATGGTCGTATGAGACCATCGGGAGCATTCTCCTCTTCAGGATTCTGTTTGGATTCATTTCCATACTATATAAGCCAGCTCTAATTCCTTGCATCGGATTTCACACTAACACTAATGGCTTGAGGTCTTTCACTAGGATGTGCACGAGGTAGGACCAATCATGTTGTATATATCTACGACTTCTGTGAACTTAAGCCAAACAGTGAAGTAAACGCTTTTGAGGACGATCCCATCTTAATTTTCTCTCAGGACACATTCGAAGAAATGCAAACTAAGCTTAACGCTGATCTTCCAGGAGTTATAAAACCTGGTTCCACTCACATAAATATCACAAAAACAAATTACGTAAATTTCAAGTTACGAAATGCAAAAAAACGAACGAAATTGTGGAATTCAAATTTCGTGTGCATCGAAATTAGGATAGTAACAGAAATATTACCTATTACCATCTTAATCCTCAAAAAATTTCATCCTACTTAAGTTACATTCATAACTTAATTAGAATTAAAAGAGCAATTGCAATTTAAGTTGTACACAGCAAACATCACTGATAACACATAATTAATAGCGTATGAGTTAAGTCATGAAGTTCTTTTATTCGTTGCATATATTCTTCCACTTGAAATGCTAAAAATATATTCTAGACGTATTTAATAAATGCGTTACACTTGGAAGGGCACATGGTTATATGTTATTACTGCTGTTCCTAACCACTCGGAGCCAACCAGGCCTAGAAAGACAATGATGAGTATGTTACTCCAGGCCTGGTTGGCTCCGAGTGGTTAGCGTACCCAATCACCAACAGGTCGCGGGTTCGAATCCCGCTGTGGGCATAGATGTTTGTGATTGTCTTTATGGGGGGGAGGGGAGATGAACTTCATTACCCGGTGTGAGAGACCACCTCCCTGCTTATTGCTTATTGGAGGTCTGAAGTGGCTTGAAAAAGTCCAGTATTTGGTCTCTAGAGAAGTGTTTCCGGATGATGTAAAAATAAATTGAAAATACAAAAAAATTAGAAAATTGATAAAAATAGAAAAAACATCCTTATCCACCCACGGTACAAAATATACTATAGGTATTGTAAATAATCTTTCCCGGGTGGGAGCAACGTCAAAAAAGTGGATGATAAACAAAGCGTTTTCTTTAGTAGGCCACAAAGCATGAATTGCGAGGCCTCAAATCGCACAAAGAAAGATTCGCTGAGCAGACAACCTTCGACAACAAGAAATGAAATAAATAAATAAAAAATTTAAAAAAAATACAAGAATTTGATCAACGAACACTTATTCTTCCACAGAAATGAGAAGACATGTTGAAAGCAATTGTATTGGTTAACCCACTAGAAAAGGTGCGAGTAGGTCGCGTAAGAATCCCGTTTTGTATTTAAAATGTAAAAAGTGCTCTATAGGATTACTCCACGTTGTACGTCTGCACTCTTGCGTATATTGATGATGATTTACAACATAACTGTCCGTAACTTTAGGGGATTTTTCTAAATTAGTCCAGCTGCTGACACTGTTGGTTCAAGCATACGATTCTTTATTACGAAAGTTTTGCACTTTAATTTGGAATTTTGATTAAATTGATTTATTCAACGAATAAATCAATACGGAATAAATTTACGGAATGTGGAAAATTTATTTGCCTGAAATGGGTGATGGAGTCGGGAATTAGTACTGAGCCACTGATTGATAATCTCTTGCTTCATAACTGTGACGGAGAAGCAACGGTCATAATACGAACTGTTGCAAAGCAGTCTAAAAAGTGGACACTTTCTGAACTAGCAGCAAAACGGCAAAGTTTTAAAATTAAAAGCAAGTTCCAAAAGCAAGTTCCAAAAATTAAAAGCAAGTTCCTCCCAAGCAAGTTCCAAAAGCCGAAATAATGGCGTCCATCGAACGAGGAATTTACGACCTGCCTCCAACAATAGCTAACAACATACGTTTAGATGTGGCCAACATCCTAATCAAGTCCAAGCCTCCAAAAAATAATATCCCACATAAGGAATTCATTGCTATAAAAGAGCTACACAACAACAGCCAGATTACCATAACAAAAGCAGACAAAGGAAATGCAACCGTGGTGATGGACACAACTGAATATGAAAACAAAATGCACACACTATTACAAGATCAGTCAACATACAAAATTATAGATCGCAATCCTACCAACACACAAAAGAATAAGGCACGAAAATTATTAAAAAAAGTCACTTCCTGGCCCAAAGACATAGTTAACAAACTCAAACCCTTCCATGTTAAAACACCAAGGATCTATGGATCACCAAAAATTCACAAACCAGGCACACCCCTACGCCCAATTGTGGACAGTATAAATAGTCCCACATACAAACTGGCTAGACATTTAGCGAAGCTACTAGCCACTCTCACTAACAATTCTCCCTCCTTTATCAAAAATTCAGCACACCTAAAAAGCATCTTACAACACCTCACCCTAAAAAGCTCAGACTTGATAGTAAGCTTTGACATCACTTCACTATTCACAAATGTACCACTAACAGAAACCCTCAATCTACTGAAGTCACACTTCCCCCCTGATATATTTGAACTATTCAAATTCACAATACATGCAGGATATTTCACATGGAAAGGGAAAATATACAAACAAATCGATGGGACAGCCATGGGCTCCCCCCTTTCTCCCCCCCCCCTGGCCAACTTTTACATAGAACACCTGGAAAAACAAGCAATCAATACAGCCACTCTCAAACCAACACTTTGGCTACGCTATGTTGATGATGTGCTTGCTATTTGGCCACATGGCCCTGAGACATTGAAAACATTCTTTGCACATTTAAATAGCCAACATCCAATAATCCACTTTACTATGGAACTGGAAGCCAACAACTGTCTGCCCTTCCTGGATACACTCATCACACGTCTCCCAGATGGTTCCTTATCATTTTCAGTTTTCAGAAAACCCACACATACAGGCAGATACTTACACAAACATTCACACCATCATCGTTCTCAACAATATGGCATATTAAAAACGCTAACCCATAGAGCGAGAGCAATCTGTTCAAATGACAAGGCTCTTACTGCTGAACTGACTCACTTACGCCACACCTTCTTGGCCAACGGCTACAATCCACAAAAAATAAACAAAATACTAAACACTCTTAAGAAACCCCTCCCACCATCCACCACAGAGAACTACAACAAAACAGTCACCATCCCTTACATTAAAGGCACATCCGAAAAGATCTCAAGAATCCTCAATAAACATAAACTACGCACCACATTCAAACCATGTAGCAAATTAGCTACCCTCATCCACTCACCCAAGGACAGCATTCCTCCTTTATCACATCCAGGAGTCTACCAAGTACCCTGCTCATGCAATCAAGCCTACTACGGTCAAACAGGAAGAACTGTGAATATCCGCATCAGCGAACATAAACGATACGTCCGGAAATATCATTATGGGAAGTCGGGCCTAGCAGACCATGCTCTGGATACCCCTGCACACAGGATCAACTGGAAAAACACAAAAGTACTACACAGAAACCCGTATAAATCAGAGAGATTGTTCTTAGAGGCGACAGAAGCCCTAAAACACACCCCAAATCTCAACAAATATGGCTGTATTAACTTGCCGAAGATTTGGGAGACAGTCATATTAAGAAAAAACTAGCACTTTTCTAGGACTCTAGTAATATATGATAGCGTTTTTTTTTTTTTTTTTTCAGATAGAGGGCGCCAAAAAATCAGGACTCTAGTCTTTGTGTTGCTGCTACAATTTTGGTTAAGTACACCATGTTGTTTTAGTATCGCGTATTGTGACAAACAGTGTTTTTGTGCTCTGAAGATGCTGGTTATAATACCAGCGAAATATCAGCATCAAGTCAATAAATTAATTATTTACTTAGTTTTTAAAATTAAAGCTTTCCAACAGAAATGTTTCAGTTATAATAAATACGAAACGACTTTTATATCAAATGAAAAGTAGCCGATTAAAAGCATGGAGTGCATAAGAGTTACGATGTCATCACAAAAAGGACAGAGAGAATCGAAATCTTCATTTATAAGCTGGGTCGGGTTGATATGAATTACGACCAAAGCAACTACGACTCTGACGCCCTAGTTGTATTTTTGGCTGTATTTGCACGCTTTCTTCTGGTCTTTTTTTTTTTTTTCGAGATGAAACACGCCTTGTCATAAAACTGACTAACTCACCTTCGGATGAAATGTACTTGAAAGGGTTCCCTCCCCCACCCCCTTGAATAAGCAACGCCATCGACTTACCCTGAATAAAAGGATATCTACGTGCATCATATCTTGCTAGGTCAAAATGAATAAAGAATAGCAGATAATTTCTTTTTCGAAAGCAATTCATTTATCACGTGACTGTTTGGAAAACGAAGCGCAGCTGAATACACAAGCATACTTCACAGTAAATCACGACGACACATTAACATCCTGTCTGTCCCACCACGAGGCATGGAATAACGCAGGTCATCAACGGATTCCACCACGCAAATATTATGGTCTGTAAAGGAGATTTTGGCATTACTTGATATCATTTTGAGCTTCTACCGCACAATGATTTTCAGGAAGGATACCGAAACAGTTCTCCGGGATCTTCCAAATGAGAATGATGGTCGGATGTCATTCGGTGAGAAAACCTTTCGACGTGCCACCGGGCATTAATCGGGTATTCCCAAGTCCACGAGGTGCTGACGAAATGGAGGTCCGCAGATGACATACAGTCAAAGGTGCTACGAGGGAAGCGGCTGAGAAGAATTGCCGATCAGACCGATAAACTCAGTCTTCTTCCAGGAAGAAGACTGAGCACAGTGCCACCAACACTGTATCAGAAATGACAGAATGTTGGTGGCAGAAAGTCTTCTACGAAGCGTTTCAGCGGTTATAATAGAGGTCCGCAGTGTCTCAAGTTTGAAGAGATACAAATAGTCCAGCAAATCTGTGGTTATGGACGGCTGATTCAGTTATGCGCAAACCGAAAGATGTATTACAGATTCGATGTCGTTAGATGAGAGGATGTCAAATTAGCATCCCCAGTTTATGATCTTTTCCGGTTCAAATTTTTCTGGCCACACTTCGTTGCAGTCATTTGCTTCATATATCGCTATTTAAATTCCGATAACAACCACTCTCACGTTTTTGATTACAGTCATCCCTCGACTTACGTCCGTTCGAGTTACTTCCGTTCCAAGATACGTCCGTGATTCCATAATGGAATAAATAACATTTTCGTAAGGTAAAAAGATTTTTATTTAGCAAAAATGCAGTGGCAACAGCGCATTCAGCCGCAACCTTCCTCGGCAGTCGGCAAGTGGCTTCAACAGCTCCTTTGCTCATTTTGTGTTTGAAAAATAGGTTATTTGTCATTAACTATTTCGCGAAATTTTGTGCAACATGGCCCCCACACGTCCTACTAAAAAACCTAGTGAAGAATCACAGAAAAAGTGGCGAGCAATTGATCTTGAAACGAAGTTGCAAGTTCAGCGATAGTGATGAAGCAACGACAAGGTCATGCCAGTGATTGGAAAAGTTAAGGCACTGAGTCTCTTCAAACATGCTGAAGGAAAAAGCAGGACCCGATTACGACTACGAATTCAACGCTTCTTTCGGTTTGGTTCATGAGATTCGAGCAGCGTTTTGCACTGCATAATGTGAAAATATATGGCGAATCTGCAAGTTCCGATGAGAAGGCTGTTAAGGAGTTTGTGGAGAAATTGGATAAAATTATTACGGAGGAAAATTATTTGCCTCAGCAAATATCTAATATGGATGAAACCTCCTTGTTTCGGGAAAAAATGCCCTAGCGGATAATTCATCCACAGAAAACTAAAATCTTTGCCTGGATTCAAAGCTCTTAAAGACCGTGTTACGATTCTGTTGGGGGTGATGTGGCTGGATGTAAATTGAAACCATTGGTGATATGGCACAGTGAGAATCCACGAGCCTTCAAAAACATTAGGAAGCATACTCTTCCAGCTCATTAGTGGAGATACAAGAAGTCGTGGGTGACTCAAAAATTGTTGCGGATGTCTTAATCAACTGTAATGCGAGTGAAATGGAAAGCTATTGTGTGAAAGAAAATGCAGAATTTAAAATTTTAATTCTAGATAATACTCCGGGTCATCTGTCTTATATCGGTGATCTTCACCAAGTTCAAGGTCATGTTTCTCACTCCAGACACTACTTCATTGATCCAACCGATGGATCAGGGAGTTCTTGTAGTGTTTAAGGCTTATTATTATTATCTACGGACAACTTTTTCACGAGCCATTTCTGCCACTGAAGTAAACGGCCAGACTCTCGTGCAATTCTGGAAAGCATTCAATATTTATCATGCTATTAAAATATTCTTGTGGCTTGGGATGAAGTGGCCTTTCAATGTATGAGTGACATATGGAAAAAGACATTAAAAAGGTTTGTGCTCGATTTTGGAAATTTTGAAAAAAATGAAGACCTTTGTAAATTGAGTGAAGAAATAGTGGGCCTAGCAAACAATCTGAATCTCGGAGTGAGTGATGACGACATAGTTCCACTCATAAAAAGTGAACCTGAAGAGTTGTCCGACGAAGAATTGGGTCGAACTAGAGGCAGAGCAAGTTGCAGAAGAGGAAGAACAAGAAAAGGAAGAGGAACAAGGAGAAAAAGAGAAACAAGGAGAGGTAGTTAAACAATTCACAGTGAAGGGTCTTGCAGAAATGTTCTCTGCAGTTAGCGATGTTCTCAAAATGGCTGAAGACATGGACCCCAATGTTGTACGCTACTTATTAGTAGAAAGGAAAGTACATGATGCGTTTGTTTGCTATGAACAAATTTATGGTGAAAAGAGGAAGAGGAACAAGCAAAGCACATCGAACATTTTCATCAAAAAAAAAGTTACACCAGAAGAGCCGCAGCCTGGTTCTTCACATAGGGAAGTTAATGAAGATGTGATTGTGGAGGAAGATTTGGGTGATTATTCTCTTGTTTTCTAGTGGCAGTAACGCACAGTACACTTTTATAATATAATAAGGTTTAAAAATTAAAATGGCAGTATACTTATTACTGTTAAGTCCCTAATCCCCATAACTCTGTTGATTTAATGTATCGACTTACGTCCGAACTGACTTACATCCGTCCTGATGGAACGAAACCTAGACATAAGTCGAGGGATGACTGTACTTTTGTATGAAGCTTGATTTTCCGCAGTCCCAATACCCAAACCACAGTCATCTACCCTCGGAAATTTAATGTTCACAGTTAGCATCTCTTCTCAAACTCCGCTCGTCAATAAGGAAGAGATGTCCCAGGTATTAGCTGTTGGTGATTAGCTGGCACCAGTTGTCATTCTATCCTCGGAATACTGGAAAACAGCACCATGGACCTTTTCTTAAGCAGTTCTCCATCTAAATATACTATAGACACCAGCTCCTGTTGACAACTCAGGCCCATCACCTTCACTACGTTTCCCATTCGGTGCAACGTCCTTATCCAGCCATGACAAATTTCGCAGCTTATGTGATTCCTACTCCTCCTTCCCATAAGATTAGTGTTTCCGATTTTTTTTTTTCTATTCCAAGTGAGATAAAGTTCAGAGATCAAAAATCTCAGAAACTTCGTTTCTTGCTCAGACTGCATGTCTGTGTGTGTGCGCTCAGCCAGAGTGCACCTTCTGTCCATCCACATCCAGAAGGCTCTATTGCAACATGTCACATAGCAATGATAAGATGGTATGGCATACGCGACCAAGATAAACACATTCCAATGTTCTTAAACGGCTCACTGGATGCCACTTTAATCTTCTGGCAGAAAGGCTTCTTAATAGTTTAAACACAAAAGTCTCTTTGGTCCAGAAAGAGACTTTTGTTCCAGTTATGCGTCCCTGAATTAATGCCACCCGATATGGTCCGTACAGCTGTCAAATTGTTTGCCACCTACTGGAGAGACGACGAGGTGGCAAACATATCCTACATGTCGGTTAGGACGAATATCGAATGCAAGCCGATATTCATCCTAACCTGAAAAAGGGAGGGAGTCGCATTCAAAGATCGAACTACTGTTCCACTACCCTCAACTCAATTCTTTCGAACGCAATGGGAAAAGGTCATTAACAGCCATCTTTTTCACTACTTAAGAGATCAAGTAAATTAGTTAGTGGTCACCAATATGAATTCCGCCCACTCTAGATCCTCGTTGATCTTCTAGCGAACCTGATCCACCTTTAGATCAAAACGGTTTGAGAAACTACTGTGATCGCTGTCGACATTTCCGGGGCATTTAATTGGATCGTACCGTGACCTGCTTACCAAGCTACCACCACCTTATGGTGTCCTCTCCCTTTGTAAGAGTCTCCAGCATCCTTTCCATTTTTCTTCCTACCAATGCCGAGTGCCTCTGAACTCTGCACTTTCGTTTACAGTTTTCCTTCAATGGCCCTTCGATACTCTTACTTCATATTCGTACTTTTGCTGGAGACTTAGCATCCCATTCCTCTTCTTCATTTCACAAGCCATGTGTAATTCATATCATTTATTATTCAAGATCTTCCACAGCCAATGTTTCAACACTAGTCTGGTTAGAATTCATTCAACCTAATCTAGTGAACATTAATGCTACTGGCCTTGTGTTCTTTCCTGTAACAAAGATGTCGCTTTGCTAAGATCAGATTTCTTTTCTTTTGACTCACACGTACAAAAAACGTGACTATTTCTCACCTCTGCGTTAATAAGAGACGAGTTACGTCACTGTTGTAGATTCGATGGCTTCTTGAAAATTTTCTGGAGGGATTCTCTTATCGCTTAGTTCTCCGTAAGATGGCCAGGAGGTGAGCTGTTTATAGTCAACATTTTGTAATTCAGAAATGTATTCAACGTTAATTTAATGAAACGAAGAGATAATAATTATTCACGGTTATTTTATAGCCAAACATTATTTTTGTATTTGGAACTTTACAAGCTTCGACAGTGACGGACGGCTTACGAAAATACTAACCTTCGCCTTCATTCTCGCGGGATTGCAGGATTTAAAAGGCACGAAATCTGCCAAGGAGCTCACTCGTTTATTCCTTATTCAGTGAATCGATCAGTGAATACATCATCATATTATAATTACCGAAAGGTCATTCCAAGTGGGAATGATCATCGAGGGACTGAAGCTGCATAAACTTTGGTTTCGATGAAAGCGAGTTTTTTTTGTGTATCACCCTGTATTTTAGATGAAAAAAAAAAGGCTTTCTATCAGTTTTCCGAGAACCCTATCTACAGAAATGTTACAATTTTAGAGGATTTTAAAATTAATCACAGCTTATAATTTTGTACATTTTATTTATAAATAAATAAAATAAAAAAAGAAAACAATAATGGTCCCTTCGATTGCGCTTTCTAAGCCTCATGTGCCTGCATATAAATGCCATGTTTTTCTTTTTTAAGCATTCATTTCTTTATTTTTTTAACTCTCCCATTTGCTGTTGTCACATGGCACAAACTCACGATCCCAACTCCCCCATCCCCGACACACACACACACACACACACACACACACACACACACACACACACACACACACACACACACACACACACACACACACACACACACACACACACAAATAACTACGGTTTTCTTCATTTTCGAAAGGCTGCCTACGCGCTGAAGGTATAAAAAACAAGACAGGAATAGTTTTCTTTATAGCCACGGATCGAAGTATCTGTGGCTATAATCTGGAAATTTTCAAATTTTATTTGGTTCCCCACATAATTTTCTTTGGGTCTTCAAAGTTCATCCGTTTTTTTTTTTTTTTTTTTGCAAACTTTGAAGCAACTTTGTTCATATAAAGAAAGCTCCAATCAAGGTGATTTCAACTACCAAAGGTGGTCGCAACTTGAATAAAAAAAATTAGTTTTTCTCATAAATGAAAATTAGAAATAAAACGTGCACACTTTGAGCATTAAATTGGCAGATGAAAAAGAAAAAATAGAAACAGAACAATCTATAATTAAGCTGTGATTAATTTTAAAGTACTTGAAAATTGTAAAAATTCGGTGGATTCACAAAATAAAATGGCCGACGATAGGATGATATAGAGAAAAAAATATATTTGTTTTCATCTGAAGAATAAGGTAACCAAATAACTGTTTCATCAAAATATAAAATGAAGCAATTTCCATTTAACTTTTAATTTGATGATTCACAGGGAATAACCCCGAAGAAACGAATCTACGATCTTGACATTCGACATTTCAAGGTGAAACGTTTTATTTCTCTTTCAATCGCTTTTGAAACTTTTAGACTTTTAATAGCAATAAAATAATAACAGATATTTATTATCCTTCGTTTTAATAAATTTCAGTGCCAAAGCGAAGCCTTTTAGGTTCGTTTCTTTGGTCATTAATTTTCCTGTTTAATCAATCAGTTTCGCTCATTAAAGTGCGGTACAAACTTGCATGGCGCAGTCTGTTACAGTGATCGTCTGCTGTGTACGATGATGCACGAGTTATTCCGACTATTTCGGGTAATAAGTAAGCGATTTTCAGCAAATGAACTATGGTTGTTTTTGTACTGTCTGATATCCCGGCTTTCTGTGCTCATGCCAACTTGTCTCGAAATGATATTTATTATTCTTTTGTTGTTGTTTTTTTTAACAAGCTATTGCAAATACAATGTCTGTCATTTCGAACAAAAACGTATAATACTGCGTATAGGAGATAGATAAAGCTAAAATTTGTCGTGCTTGTATAGTTGCATTCTAAATTATTACTTACCAATTCATCCAGCAGATCTGTTTTGTTTATATTTTTATTTTGTTGTTTTCTCGGGTTTTACGTTTTACAAAACCTTTCGAAAATGCGTTGACGAGGTGAAATCGCATGACTTTCCGAGAGTGGACAAAGCGGACATATCGAACTACATGGAATGTCTCGAACATCAGACTTATACGGAAGGTCCCCCCTCCCGCACTAAATCTAAGCAAGACTGAGCTATCACAACAGCTAAATATATGCATCCATTCTCTCTCTCTCTCTCTCTCTCTCTCTCTCTCTCTCGTGTGTGTGTGTGTGTGTGTGTTATACTTAACTGTCACGCATGTCGCGCCTATCCAAGTAAGTATATGTGGATAATAAGCTCTCCCTAAATGAGAGCAAGAAGTATAAATATGACATGACAATTCCTACAGCGGACTTGAAACTGTCCAAACGTGTCTATCTCACTGGATTAAAAGAACCCAGAAATGGATGCGATATGTGCGGAGATTTAACAGTGTTTTTTTTTTTCGCATGTCATGCCAGTATCCACAGAAAGCAGCTTGTATTTCACAGCCTATGTTGTTTATGACTGTGCTTGCCTTTATGAAAGCATTACGACACTCGTGAAATCGCGTCGTGTTCCAAATCTGTAATGAACAACATTGGCGAAGCACACTAATATTGTGTGTTACCTGATTCATTGTCAGCTGTTGTACTTTTAAGAACTGAATGTTGCTCGCGGCTTTAAAAGGTGCTGTAATTATTTGCAGAACCACAATCTCCAGGAGAGGTCAAAGCAGAAAATGACGAGCAGAGCAGGATAGACAGCGAAAAGGAAGACAAACTCGAAGAGAGAAAGGAGAAGCGAGATCACAATGGCCACGAAGAAAACCATCAGCCGAAAGTAAAACAGAGAAGATCGCGAACAAACTTTACACTGGAGCAGCTTAACGAGCTCGAGAGGTTATTCGATGAGACGCACTATCCAGATGCCTTCATGAGGGAAGAGCTGTCGCAAAGGCTGGGGCTCTCCGAAGCACGGGTGCAGGTAAGAACTGTTTTAATATTAATTTCTTGGTGTGTGTTACTCGTGATATATTATTATCTTTATTTCAAGAAATATCCTTCGATGGGGTCGGGGTCACTCCTAGAATAGCTTCTTGAGAAAACTTGTCACTTCGCATTTTTACATAAAACAGATCTGCTAAGTGACACGGGGTCGCCTACAATATCCTTGTCTTTATTTTTTTTTCTTTCAATAAGTGTCGAAACGGAGTGGGAAGGAATCCCCATAAATGGTGCCGATATTGCAAAGTCGTACTTACTTAGTTGACCACAATGAAAGGAATTAAGCTGGATTATTATTTTTGCATTTACTAGGTAAACATACCGTTCAATTATAAGAAGCGTAATAAAAACTGTTGTGAGTACCTTAGAATCATGTTTATGCACCCGCATGTGGGCGGGTGGGTAGATGCGTCAGAGCCAGAAATGAAAAGAACGCGGAATAGATTGATTTTTTTTTTTTTTTTAATAAATGCATGCTATGATTTTCGGGGAATGCCGAGTGGTGTGGGAGGTTTCAAATTCTAAATATGCAAGGGAATAAATATGACGAAGGAAATCAAGTTTTGCGGTTGGAGTATAACTGGACGCAGCCCACATTCGTATACTTTTGAGAAAGGGACTGGACGATAAAAGACACAAACTCGGGTGAACGTTCCCAAGAAAGAAATGTGTTCTAATGGCCGGTTTGCCTGCTTTACGGAATGAAAAACTCGAGTTTCCGGAAAGAAAAACCTTTCCACCCTTGTATGAGACCGGCGAACTCAGCTTCGTTTGAAAAACCCTGATAAAAGTTCTAGACAGGACTGCAACCCAAGTCTTTTCAGCCAAAGTTTAAGATGTTGCAGCACTGTCTCATTCGAAATGGACAGTTTCACCAAACTTTGATGCGAATTTATGCGTTGTCATCTGCATATATGCTGTCGCGTGCTTACCATTAGCCCTGCATCAAGCAGTTGTAGATTTCAACGAAGAGCGCGCATGCGCATAATGTTCTACAATCTCCACAGAAACCAGTGACGTATTCAAACCTGTTTTCCAAGGAAGAAACGATGAGCAGAATTTAACCATCTGAGAGGGTCACCACGTGAGTTCTAAGTTGGTTGGGATTATGACCGAAGCAACGAATACTGTGAGCCCAGTATGTCGGTCTAATTAATCGCGTGTTTCTCAGGCGAGAGAAATCCACGACTGAGGAAAGAAACTGACACCCCCTGGGTGGGACTGGCTAACGGATCTTCAACTTAAAGCCTTTATCAAGGTTTTCCCGCAACCTAGATGGAATTTGAACCAAGGTCTTTGCTAACCGAAGGTCAAATGTCGCTCAAAAGTGGAGTAACGTCTGCTAATGGTCTGAACATTGGGGGACGATCGCTGTCAATAAAAGTAGATAAAAATGCGATGCAGACAAAGGAACTTGACAGAGACAGAAATGGTGAAGTCAACTCATTTTAACAAATGTCACTCACTCGGCTTGAAATGCGTAATTTCCGTTTGAAACTGGTACGATGACTTACTATCTGGACCTACCACTCTGCAAATTTTTTTTTCCAAAACTCATAAGGTGCTAATAAGGAGACAAAAAAAAAACAAATTTGACGATAATATCACGTTCTTTTTTATGCTAAAGCTAATACCAACACACTTTAGTGTTAGCGGAAAGACAAACACCTGTTTATCGATATCAATGGCGATATCGATACAACGAAATGTGATTATTCACGATCTTTAGATTCTTATGCGAGCGTTTATGGTAAGCCATCCTTGCTTCTTAATATGTGATCCTTGCATTATCAAGTCAATAAACAGCTGTTATATTTAATATAATTACTAATTCTTGCTTATCTTCTAATTAAATACTTGTCCTTAAAAAATACGTAAAACAGTTGACAAAGACCTTATAAGTTTCTACCCAAATCTTATTTGCTTGGCAAAGGTTTCAGTGATTACAGCCTGCTAAATCTGGCCTTTCGGTTGTAAGGAACTTTTAGATCCTGTCAATGGACGAGTGACATTGTCTAGGCCTTTCTTAAACGATGCTGAGTTCACGTCTCTCACGAAGGTTACAGAATTTGTTCCTCTTGGAAAAATCGCTTTTCTCGTTAGGTGATAATGCACACTCTTAGTTGCATCAGTGCCAATCTAAAAATTATCCGAACCGAATTTATCATGTGCTCACACGAAAAATTACCCGAAGAAAATAAAAATGGTGTAACGTATTTGTTAAAACATTCTCTGAGGAAATGTAAAGATCGCGATTGTGCTGAATGACAACGAATCTGTTTTTTTAAAAAAATCTGCGCCGAAATTGTCCACTTCTTCAAGTGACGTGATAACTATTTTGAATATTCATCTCATGCTAATCCTCGCTGTCCATCATTCACAAAAGTGGTGGACTCAAAGTGTCAGACTCATCAGCAATAGAATATGCCGACGACGTTCTCCTGTAGTGAGATATTCAACCCCTACGCCGTACGGTACTGCATAATCCCCTCCTCCCTGAGGATTCCCAAGCCTTGGTCTTCCTTATTGATTTCTGCAACCAATCGTGAAACTTGATTATTGCACGCGCGTCCTTAATAAGGAAGAAAAAGTCTGTCCAAATCCAGGATCAGATGAACACTGTCGTCAAACGTCCCACATAATGGTGAGAATTCTGCTGCTGGTATTTACGCATAACACATACTGCACGAAGAGTGCGAAAAATATGTTGAGATGACTGACAGGGACGGAGCGCCCGCAAATAACAATAGCGTACGAGACATGAAGTGTCAGAAGCAACTCAAGCAGAAGCAATGATACTTTGACTTAGCTACTTTAAGTGGGAGTGGGTGCATGTGCCAAATCCGTCTCAGATTCATTATTCAAAAGACAGAAACCTTTCTTGACGTTTTCATCGGTTCGTGATTTAACTGATTCCACAAGGAATTGGCTCTTTTTACGTTAAATGTAAACAGCAGTATTTCTTTCTGGTTGTTATGGAAATGTAAAGTTCTCCAATTAAAAAAAAAACGTGAAAAAAGCAGAATGTACGATGGACAATGAGGAAACTGGACACATAAAAATAATGTTTCGTGTTTAGGGATAGTTCGGAATAACGAAAGCGCAACTAAGACTATGAGTCGAGTGTATTATGTCTGTTTTTAACTGCGCTGGGAGTGGGGGGGGGGTTACTACTTCCATATGAAATAAAGAATTGAATTATGAAGAAATGTGACGATCATGATGATCAGGTCGGGTGAAAACTCTATATAAGAGACGCTGGTTTTTTTCCTCATTTCCTAAAGATTTGAATGTGATCGGACATCTCCATTATGACTCGATCACTCCAACAGAGATGAAGAATTCTGCAAAAAACAGAGCGATTGTTTGATGAGCGAATCGGTGAGAGGAGGATCTTGGATTAACCAAACTGCCATCTTCAGAAAGAAGGATTTTAAGGGGCTTTTAAGACACCGACCCACGAATGGGAACAGTAATCTAGGATGAGTTACAGTTGTGATAAATATAGAGTTTGTTCTTCTTCGAGGAAAACGATCCTCTCAAGTGAAAGAGAAACTCGTCGTTTCTTCAACGCTGAAAAAGTCGCTTAAACTCATGCTATGAAAGGTTACATCAAAGAAGAGAAATGCGATTTTCTTTAGAGACAGCTCCTTTGTTCCCAATAAGTCGCTGAAGGGCAGCAACGAAATACACACAGATGTCCGGATAACGATAAATTGGCTGTTTAATTCGGGCAAATTAACGGATTCGCATAAAAAACAAATCACTTCGATAAGATCGCTTCCATGGCTGTATTTTTATTTCCATAGAAAAAAAAAAATTCAGTCCCACACGAGAGGTTGCAGAACCGATTGCATATCGATACCACTGCACAAACATGGGTTAAGGAAGATGGAACAGAAGATTTTTTCCTTGAAAAACCTGGCAGGTGTAGTTATTGGATGAACACAATTTTCTGTGAGGTGGTCTGTTCCACAGAAGAGAAGCAGATGGAAATGAATGAGGTGAGAAGAAGCCGGGTTGGTGGGTTTTGCAGTTGGACTGTAAAAAAAACGGGAAGTCGCTGTTCAAGTTTTAACAAGTCCAACGGAAAGCGGAGAAATGATGGATGTCGGACCAGTTTCGGCAGATGTGAACAGTGAGTCTGTGAGGTGAAACGAGTCAGTGAGAGGAATCATTGACCGGCTGGACTTCCCTCCTCTGAACGGCACTACGAAATTTTAGGAAGATCCTTGGTGCACCACGCTAAACATAAGAATGACGGCCGAATTTACGATTTGTTAGTTACTGGATGGAGAAAAAGTACTGAGCAGAAAAGAGAAAAGCAAGTTTTTGAGAGAGTGATGAAGCAGTTGATGGGACATGGGTGTATGTCAGGAAATATTAGACGTAAAGATTCCCTCTGTTGATCTGTGAAGTAGCAACAGTACGGGAAGGTGAATTAGAATTTTTATTTATTTTTTTTTTGAGAGAGAGAGAGAAGACAGCACTCTGTTCGGTATCACACACTAAAGATTATCCTCGTCATATGGGAGAACAGTATATGCAATAAAGATGACCGACGTATTTCCTCTATTAAAAATATGGCCTCAAATTTGGCGGGAAAAAAATTATAAAAGGCTGATGTTGAAAACCAAAAAGTTATGCGGAAAACGACTAAATAAAAAAAAGTTCAATTTTTACGAGAAATATTACTGAGAGGCAGCTCTATAAATAAAAACTGATACTATTCTGTTAGTACTAGTTTTCCCACACATCATTGCAAGAACTGGAAAAAACATTTTTTTTTCTATCGCATCTCTCAGCATATTTACTTAATCCACTTATCAAGACAATTTTTAAGACTTCCTCCGTGATGTGAGGCAAGCAAATTAGACGTTGAGAGTTTTACGTGTCAGCGGCATTAACGTAAAAGTTAAAAAAAAACATTAAAAACTACGTTTTCACATTTATACCAGTAACAGCTTGTTGGGAATGTAATTTCACATCGCTGGGGTTTGCAAAGAACACGTGCACTGCAGCAAGTGTAAATTACTTATAAAATTTTTGCAGTGCATTTCAACCAATTTTACTTAGCTTGTTAATAAAAGTAACTGGTACTCGCCACTTAAATGCAACTTTCCAAACGCTGTTTTATTAACAGCAATAGTTAGTGAATTTTAATAGTTACCATCATAAACGCATGCATGATAAGTCAGTGGTGAAATACCCTTTGATGCTCGAGTGACTGCAACAGTTTCAAGGCCCTCTGAAGCAAAACACTTTTGTGGTGTCGATTTTCTTTGCTTTTTCGAATGCTTCTTTAAACATCTTGCCTTCATATTCAAAGTCTTCACTGGATACAGAAAATAATCGTATACCGGCAGTGTTGCTAGAATAGAAGTTGAACATCGCCTGCAGTGACTATTAGGCTATGTGGTCTTTAATAGTCCTTTGTAAGCTTGTCTTTGTGACCAACCATTCGATGGTCCCACCCCAGCAGCAACAGATAGATTCATGCCATATGACGTGGCAAAAACGTATCACTCCGCAAATAAAGAAGTCATCATTCTGTTTAACAAAGTTCATTTTGTGCTTACTACTGAAAGAGAGAGAGAAAGAAAATGCAATCTCTGAAAATCCCGTCTCAGCCTGCGTCAACATACTCTTTGATGAGTTCAAAATAACCTTCTGCAGCCTTCACAATTCTTAGAGGTTTGGAAGAGAGAATTTCAGTGTTGTATATCATTCCTGTTGATATCCTACTCCAGTGGTACTTAACCTTTTAGTAGTCGCGGCTCCCTAAGTATCCTAAAATATTTTCGCGGCCCCATAGTTTGTAGTAACATAATAATAATAATAATTAATTTTAAAAAAAAATAGTGATTTACTTTCTGATTATAAAAATATCAGAAAACAGAAATCAACTTCACTTAAATATTATGTAAAAACTTTACTGTATTTATATTTAGGAAATCAACTAATGTTCTTTGTTTGCTCATTTTATAAGGGGGTAAATTTTAAGAAATAACAAATCAGTATTACAGCGCTGAAAGTTTCGAAAAGTAATTGCACTCAAGTAGCACTTCACCAAGTTAAGTTCTATGCATTCGTACTAGTATTGTTTGAAACTTCAGAGAATCACACTTGGAATCCCAGAGAAAGAGTTCAGATTACTAACACAAAACGATTCAAGTTTGAAACAAAGTAAAATAAGTGGCAAAAAATAATTATTTTAAGAGATTTCAAAATTTTAAAAACTAGAAACGTTTATAAATTTTCTGCGGCTCCCTAGGGGGCCGCGGCCCACCGGTTAAGAATCACTGTCCTACTCTTTCCAAATTTTTAAAACCAGACAGGCGGCATATAATCATCAACGACTATACTACTTTATCACTAAAGCTATCAAAAAACTACATTTTTATGGATTAAATTGGAGTTCTTCCTCCGATTATAAGTGCGAAGCTTTGCATCTATTCTTGCAGGTTACTTTTTTTTCTTTTTAAGCATTCGTTCATTTATTTTTTACTCTCCCATTTGCTGTTGTCACATGGCACACTGTTCGCTCATCCTAACAAAACTGTCTTGACAGGTGGGATGTACTAAATATGCTTACAGATGAAAGGCTTCGGTTAAGGTTACTTTGGGACGAACACATTCCACTAATATGTGTGCGCAAAACATGCAAAACTATCAGACGTGTGGATTCGATCTACTGAAGGGTAAAGTGAAAACTGGGGTAGGGAAAAAGAGCACTCGGAACGAAAAGTAGATGAACGCCAGCGTGAAAAAAAAAAAAAATGTTTACCGGAAAATGCAAATAAGAAATAAATAACGGACACACCTTGAAAATGACAGTAAAACATGACAACTTGGAAATTCTGTGATCTCCAAAATTACGAAAATTCTGTAGATCCTTAAAATAAAAATGGCCGCTATAATTAATAAGATGTCAGGAAAAATCTAACCATAATTTCTTCCAATCTAAAGGAGAGGGTGGGAAACGACTCGCTTTCTTCGAAATAGAAAATTATGCAACTTTCGTTTATTTTTAATTCGGCGATTCCACATCCACGTGAAGAGCACTGACACTGGTTTCTCTGAACCTTCCTTTCCGCGGTATGTGTTCGGAGGAAACGATGTAGGCTAGGAGATTTCAACTCTACAGATAGTGTTTTTGCAGACAGCGTCTGATTTCACTACTGAAAATCAGTTTAAGTTTCTATACGATAGGGCAATATCGTATAGAAACTTACCACCCATTTATTTCGATTACTACTGAAGTCTTCAATTTCTAAAACCAGTAAAGGGTTGTGAGGAATTGGCATCGAAGAATATGAATAAAAATATGCTCGACTTGGAGAGTTAAAACGTTGAAGTAACAGAATAATAGGTGAGCAAGTAGAATGTATAAATAGGAACCAGTTTGGGTATCACGAAGATGGTAATATACAGTTTAAAATTATTTGTATAAGACCTGCTTAGAACTGCTGATGAAAATCGAAGTGAGCGAAATGCAATGAAGTAACATTGTGTTTCACTGTACACCATTCTTCCATTTCCTGGGAAATATCTCTCTCCTAATCTTACATCCTTTTTTTTTTCTTGAATTAGTTTCAATATCTGCTGTGGAATCTCGCTCTTCTTGGCTGCTCTGTTTCTAGGACCGTTGCTTCCACTGCTAGAAGGCGGTTAGAATGGAGCGAGGCAAAGTAGCCAGAAGAGCAATGCAATGACACAATAAATACCATGGTGAATCGAGAAGGCGAGAGGTATACAAGGTGATCAGAAACATCAACAAGAAATGGAGCTCAAAGCGGAGGATCATAAAAGATGACAAGGATAAAATCGTGATGAACACAGAAGAAACAGTCGAGAGAGAGAGAGAGAGAGAGAGAGAGAGAGAACTGGAAAAGATACTATTCAGAGTTATGTAAGACAGAAGTAGATGCGGAGGCTGAAAAGAGGCAAATTGATAAATTGAAGGCAATACCACCACCAAGTGTATAGAAAGAGAGAGAGAGAAAGAGAGATGGACATACTGAGAGAAGAGATTGCAAAGGCAGTAACGCATCTATAGTACTATAAAATTCCCAGGAACGATTGGATCACTGGGGAGAGGCTGAAGTGCAGCTCGTCTGTGATGACAGATGAACTCAAATGGATGGATGGATGGCAGGAAAGAAATGTACCAAAAGCGTGGATGTTATCAATTGTAATACCCATTCACAATAAAGGAAGCAGAATGGACCTGCAAAAAAAGTTACAGAACATTGCCATGACGAGCGAGTCATGTGTGGAAAGTACTTATGACGTTATTAATAGAGATAATATGGAAACAAGTGGAAGAAAATCTAGTACACGGACTGTACTCAAATCGCACAGAGTGGAAAAAATCTGATGTCTCTGTTGTGGAGTATCGACGATATTGCAGAAGCTGTTTGTGAGAAAAGGTGGAACACTGAAAGGTGGTTCCGGATAACGACGCACCAGACAAGAAGGCCCAATATCCTGGAGCATCTTATCATGCTACTGGAAAGAAAAATTAAGGAAGGTTTGAACTGAAGGTACGAGAATCAATAACCTAAGATGGGAAGAAGACATACTATTGAAGTTTAATAAGAACTAGAGAGGATGAACAGTGCGGAAGTTAAGCAAAGAAGAAAAAATTCGGGTTGAAAATGAACACCGAAACACTAAACGGTCATATTCAGGAATGAGAGAATGAAGATCATGGGCATGCGCTAGAGGAGGGGGGGGGGGATAATGGGGATTTCACGTATTTGAAGAGCAACATGATGCACGCATAACAAAAGCGAAAGTAACTGTATAGGCAAGAAAAAGATATGGAAAAGTAAAGCAATGAGCCTTGACACAAAGGAAAATGCATGTTTATGAACGCTATGGATGTGAGACAGAGGTTTTAAAATAAAAAAATAAAAGGTTTATATTTCCATAAAACGCTGATATTTCAAATGAAGATATTTTCAAACTAAACAGATGACAGATCCGTAAACTGAACTGTTATTCGAGCACTCACTGATAGTGATTTACGCGCGCATGCTCGCCAATTCCATTCTAGTCAGCAGATGTCAATGTGGCGACCTTTAAAACAAAATCAACAACAACAAAAAAATAAAATAAAATAAATTCTGTGTGTTTTACGGAGTGCATAAGCAGCCGATATGCAACTACTCTACTGCATCCTCCAAGGGCGAGTATTCTGCGCCTGTAGATCTGCGTGTTCACAGATCCGGTTTACCTGCTTTTGACCCGAGTTTCCGAGAGAAAAGAACCCTCTGCTTCCGTATGAGACCTAACTGGCCTTTGATTGAAAAGATTAGATAAATGTTCTTCGCATCGTAGACGGCTTGTAACCCAAGTTTTTTGCGATCAAAGGGCCTCGCTGAAACTGACTGAACTACGGGGGTTCGATGATAAATGTATGGAGGCGATAAAATCAAGTTAGATGAAATTGACTATGTTGGGACAACCAAGTTTACAAGAAAATGTTGAATACATTACTGAATCATGTTTACGGAGGCCGAAGAAGAAACGGAAAGCACAGGTCTAAGCAGTGGACTGCTTAGACCTCCTTTCCTTTCTAAAACAGTTTTATTTTTATTTTTTAAAAATCAGAATTAAAGAGAAAATTAGTTTTATTTATTTTAACAAATGCGAACATCTGCAAGTTAAGTTTTGAAACTGTTATTACTTTTTATTATCTGCGGAAATTCTGTTTCGAATTTCTAAAACACTTCTCGTAGTTGAATCCCCGCAAGCTTTGATTCAACCAAACCAATCATCGTTGCCGCTACTGATGCTGAAAATGCAGCCTAACTGCGGTATCACAATGAGCCCTGAACGTGTCGTGAAACGCGTGATATTTTGATTTTCTTTGGTTGAACTGTGTAACTACGCACTCAACCAACATTCTTGGGGAAAAACAATTATCGTTTTTCATTTAAGCGAAAAATTAATTTAATTATTAATTGAAAAATTCCAAGTTTGCAATTTGCAGGGCTGTTTTTAACAGCGATAGGACAACGTAAAGCCACTGCTCGAAATCCTGAAGAAAACCGAAAGAAACGCATTCAGAGGGTAAACATAACATCCAAAGGGGATCCCCCAAAGCGATGCCAAAAGTCCACTTGCGGGGTAATTTGACTAACTGTGACTAATAGAGAGCTTTACCGACAAGATATATAAATAGCCTATGATTTACTTAAAGAAACAAAAGGAAACGACAAAAAAGTAAATAAATAAATAAAACCGGTGCAAGCAGACGTCCGCCAGGCGGGAGTCTACTAGCTAATGAACGGTACTCATCATTAGCAGTGTGGTTGGGAGGGCTATCGGTGGCCGTTATGGGGGCTGTCACCGTCCATCAAACGTGATCGCTCTCTAATCTGACGACCATGGATAGAGAGAGACACGACGTAAACAATTACGGATGTAAGCGATAAATGGAATCTCAGCGGCCAGACCGAAAAGGGCACTTTCTTTAATGTGGAAAATGCCACAATACGTTTTTCAATTATCCCGGTCGGGTTTGCCTCATAAAAAATGTAGATGCGAAATTGAAATAGAAAAAAACACGCGCTTGCGGTTAAGCAGCGAAGACACGCAAAGAAATATCGGAGTGGTTTATGAACTCCCGGAACATTACGATGACCTTATCGACTATCAACAGTTATCTTCCGTATTGCAAAGGAAAACTGAAAGAAGAAGAAGAAGACTCGAGGCAAAAAGTAGCCCAAAACATAACGTGGCAGTAACAATTCATTCTGAAAGGAAGAATACGAAAGACAATCCCAAAGAGTGACAAAAACTCGTTTGCGATAAAATGAGCGCCTCTTTACTTCATATAAATAATGACATGGTTGAAAAAATAATAATAATACTTGCAAGGCATCGAAGAGATATTTTTTGAGATGAGTTAATTTTATAGGAAATCAGTGGCAAGGATTTGGTGTATTTAGAGATTAACTTCTTTAGTCGGTCTCAAAAATGAGGATGTCTTCTGTGGATGAAAAAGTTTTATCTCCATGCGAAACAAAGTTACACGCCCGACACGCTCGGTCATCGTTCGCTGAGCCGATAACTCAACAGCATAACCACGACTACAATTACAGTTGCAGTCGTGAAACATCGTTGAAATATTTCTGTGATTAACCAAGCATAACCAACCAAAAAAAGTTTGCTTCTGAAGAATCTTCAACACTATGTGTAATAATGACATCAGTGATAGTGAGCAGTTGACTTCGCTGAAAGTTTCTTTTTTTTTTTTTTGTAATGTGGTTACCCAATTAGTACATTTGTACCGTGGGTCGACTAAGGATTTTTTTCCCGTCTTTGTCAATTTTTTATATATTTTTTGTAATTTTTTTACATAGTCCGGAAGCCCAGTCTTGAGACCAAACATGGAACTCTTTCAAGCCACTTAAAGCTTCCAATAACCGGGAAGGTGGTCTCGCACCAGGCGATGAAATTCATCTTCCACCTAAAGACAATCACAAACATCCATGCCCAGGACGGGATTCGAACCCGTAATTATTGTTTGGCCGAGTGGTACGCTAACCACTCGGTCAACCAGGACGGCAAAGTTGCTCTACGTGTGCCATAATTTCATCACCAACGAGTAGAAAAACTGAAGCTAACTTGTTAGAATAAACTAAATTTCTCTTATAGGCTACACGCACCAAAATCGTATTAATCATATTTTATACCAGCCCCGTCCACAAAAAACTTGGGTAACTTTTCTGCTACTGAAAGAAAAAAAAAAGGTTGCGTTGACTGTTGGTATCTCCATTGATTTTAGGTCTAGCATTCAAGCAATGATATTTCAATATCATCATCACCCTTGGATCCAATGCCCGTTGGTGTCTGATGCTTGTTTCACCATTCTTTGCCATTTCTCTCTGTCCACTGCCAGATAACTCAAATCCTGCAAACTTTTTCCACACTACTCTTTCACATCATCTGCCTCCTCTCTCCTTGGCCATCCTCTTCTATTTATACCGTCCACTGCACCAAGCATCAAGGTTTGATCTTTCTTCTGTTATTTATTCTGCAGATATGTCCAAAAAACTTTAGTTTCCTGTGAATTATTTTCTGCATTAGATTTTCTTTGAAATTTACTCGTACTTTGTGATTCGGTTCTTTATCTGTTATCCATCCCATTCGTAGAATCTTTCTATAACATGTTCTTTCGAAAGCCAGGATTCGTCTCAATCTTTGACCATTACCCATGTCTCACAACCATAGAGATCACTTGAGGATATGAATGTTTTCAGCAGTCTCAGCGTTATGGGAAGGCTCACTGATTCATTTTCCCATTCTTGTCCATTGCCTGTTTACTTTAGCTTTTATCATCCAAGATCGTTTTTTTTTTTTTATTCATGTTGCTCCCTAGGTATATGAAGTTCCTAACTTCATATGCCATTCTGATTAAAGGGGATTCCTGACGGGGAAGTAACTGGTGTTTTCTCAACGTACGATCCGTAATCGTAGATGTCTTCGGTTAATGAAGCCCTGTTACAGCCATTCCTGAAAGCTACTAATCCCATAGGGTGAATTCGAAATGTATGTTGTGAAGGCTCTTACTTTCCTAACACGCAGAACTTGAGAGCTCGGTGGTAACCCAATGGAAAACAAGTGTTCAAGACCACGTCTCAGCATCTTTTAAATGGGTATCATACATGAAAGAATATGAATTTCTTTTTCTCTTTACGTTGTACATCAGATGCAGGCGCCAATAAAGCACGTGAGAAAATGATCGTACACAGTCTTAAAAGGTACGTTGCTTCATAAAGAAGCGCTATTATCAATTCCAATTAAATGAACCGTTCTTGCAATGCACTGTAGAAAGAATTTTTCTTTGCCTAATTTTGTCATAACAACGGTCCCACTGGAGCGACTCGATAATATTTCACGGTGATCCTCAATACCAAACTTCGTTCAATTTCATCAAAGCAGAAGTTGAATTACTATTAACATAGCAAGCTGGTTTTTTTTTTTTCATTAACTTGGTCCAATTAAAAGAGAGGAAAAATTCAGATTCTTTCGCCAATGTCGTCACAAAGAAATAATAAATAATTATTATTAGTCTGCTGAAAGTAGGGAAAGGGTAATTTCCGTCGTTAAACCAACCTTACTTTCAAGCGTACTCTTCAGACAGAAGTGAGCAGCACATCAAATATTTTATATGCAAAAACAAGTTTAAACTGCGCAGGACAGATTTTTCGACTGCAGATATTTTACTTCGAAGAGCTTACCCAGTTGTACTTTAGTGAGAAAAGCAACGAATATATCTAACGACATAACACGGTTTATGAAACTTCGGTCACCTTTGAGGTTAGGTACCCCAAATGAAAATCGTTTTGCGTAATATTGTTCCTGCAAATGATCCAAAAGAAACCAAAATTGAAATAAAACTTAAAAACAAAAAACAGAATTCTAAATGAAAGAAAAGACTAAAGAGCGTCTCTGCTCCCTAAGCAACAAGTTGCCAATTCCAAGGCATGAATGTTTGGGATGTCTTTAGGTGATAGACGAATTCCATCGATCGGCATGAGACCGCTATCCCTCTAATTAAAGCTGAGTAGTGCCTATAAAGAGTCGATATTTGATTAGCTAAACGCCAATAAATACACTGCATAATTTATTAAAATGATCCTTTCTTTGGTTTACCGAAGCTTATTATTATTATTATTGTGCAGGCCCTTTCATGGAGCCCACAGACGGGAGGCCCACTTATATTTCAACATACATTAATGATAATTCGCACAATACCAATTGTATTTAGCCTTGAAGCCTAATTGTTATTATCATTATTAATTTCAAGAGAAATGATATCAACAGTAATGTCATCGTTATTACGGAGAAATCTATCAGGGGTAGCAATGGCATCAACTCTGATTTAAAAAAAATAATAATAAAATATTTTAAAGTCAGTTTGAAGTATTTCTGAAGCAATTAAGTTTTTTAAGTTTTTGAAAAACCGTTCGTTAAAAGAAGTATTTTGAAACAATTCAGGTATTGTTCAAGCCGGCTTGTATTTTGAGTATGATAATGAATTGAGGTACTTAATAACGAAACCTTTGTCGTATCAAGGGTCAAAGAACAGCCCCACCAATATCGCAGCGACTGAATATTCCTGAGGCAATGCATTTGCCACGGACACCCAGAAGTCTGGATGCAGTTTAAAAAAAAATAGTTCCGCTACACATAATTCTCAACAAAGAGTCGGCTACTTTGTTGAGAACCCCACTGTGCGAAAATCATATAAAGAATGTATTCAACCAAAAATAACTGAGACGAATACGGTCGCGTTTGCGGAATGGCAGTTTTGACACACACCCAAGGCCGGTTCGGGAGTATCTGATGCCCTTAGGCAAAGAAAATTTATGCGCCCTTATACATTGTCTCTGTATATTTTGTCATACTCACACAAGCACACGTACACCTACACATGTGGATATTTATAAAAATAATATCATTATGAACATTAAAACAATTATTAATCAAAACAAATTAATTAACGAAATTATCTATGCCTCCTCCTTGTTACAGATCAATACACGGATGAGAGATCGCCGGACTGATTACCGACTGGATAGCGTCTCTGCTCCCTAAGCTAAAAGCTGTAAGTTCCAAGGCATGAATGTTTGGGATGCCTTTCTTACCGGCCATTATGGATCAAATACGCATCCTCATACGCTTCGTATCCATCATATATTTCAATGTAATATCAATGGTATTATAATTTTAATATGCACTTCGCATCCATGGTAACTTGGACGTATATGCGTCCTGGCCGGTAGCGTGGTTAAACGAATTCCATCGACCGGAGTGAGACCGCCACCGCTCTAATTAAAGCTGAGTAATGCCTTAATAGAGCGATGTTTGATACGATGATATAAACCTTTGCCCGCCATCGTACTAAACGTACCACAGGTGTGAAACACTTTGAGAGAGACTTAAATTTTTAAAAAAATTCCATGCGTCTCAATGCAGTCAGTTCTAGTGATCAGTTGGGCTATTAAAATAAGATGAGTTTGCTATTAAAATTACTGCATGGAATAATCAGGATTAGATTTAGATCTAATTATCGTAAGTCAGTTTCGTCGCTTCTTTGTACAGTGAAAAAAATACATTCAAAATTAATACGGGGGGGATCCATAACCAAAGGCCAAATGGTCACACAAACTGTTGTTAGGCGTCTAGTTGTGTGGTCCAGAACCATTCTGCACTTTTTTATATATATATTTTCTTCCATATAAGTTCATTAGGCGGGCGATGAATGTCATCGCAGGGTGGGTTTTGGGAATGAAGTCTCCTCTGCTGGAAGAATAATAATAAGAAAAAAAAAGAAGAAATGGTAGGATCGCAGATGCCATCTGAACCCAGAATTAGTACGATAATCACAAGCATCCATGTCTCGGGTGACAGTCGAACCCGCTCTCCAACCAACAGGTTAGAGTGCGGATAAGTTATCCACTCGATGGCCAACTAGGCCTTCTTAAATTTCTTTTGAGATGATTTATCCTCAAAGTATTCGAGCACCAGTAATATTAAAGCCGACTCTTCGTAAGGAATTGAAGAACGCACAGGAACATCTTTGCCCAACTAATCGCTGCTAATCTTGGTAGCAAAGCAACGATCCACCACGAAGCACTTTTGTGTGTCAAGAAGGCTCTGCCTTCTTTATCAGGCAGATGGAATGTGGCTCGATTCCTTCCTCGCTGATGTCGCCACGCAAAAGTTTGAAGTGAGAGATGACTTGCCTTGCGCTATCCAGATCATCCAAAAGGTGGGAAGGGGAAACTGTTCCCATGGTTGAAGATGACGCTTGGAAATCGTCATCTTTATGCGCTGCCAATGAGGTGCAATTATTATTATTATTATTACATGACACCACCAGGGAGTCCAAGGACTCATCGAGGGAGGGCACCTACTCCACAACTCTCCGTCTCCACCACTCAATCCACCAACTACACTCATCATCTACACCAACGCCATCTACCGCCGACCACCACTAGTATTTTCACAGACAATCACAAACATCCATGCCCACGGCGGGATTCGCACCTGCAGCCTTTTGGCTGGAGAGTGGATACGCTAATCACTCGGCCGGCCAGGCCTAGTGGTTAGTTAATTATAAGAAAATCTGAATCTCGGCATTTTTTAATGTGAAGTCTTAGATGATGTTAGCAAATTTTCTTTTACAAACTCAGTGCTACGCAATCAACATTGATTATACCTGCGAAGAACCCTGCAGATATCTGAAACATCGATCTCGTGTTTTGTAGAGATATCTTTTTTTTTTTTTTGTATTCGGGGGAGGAGTGTTACAGTCCTCTGCCATCTTTCTTGGCCTAGCTGATTATTACACCGTCCTCAATATCGACGACTGCTGGCCACGGAGAAATCACCGATGTCACACCCAACAATCAAAGCGACTTCTTTCTCATACAAGAGGGGGGGAGGGTAGAGAGGGGAGATGTATTTCAATACTTTCGCAGAACTTAACATAAAAAGGCATGTACTCAACTGTCCGTATTTTTACATACTTTCCGTAAAGCAGGAAATTTACCCGAATTTATTCCAAATTCTATTCTATTCTAGACGGATATTCGTCTGTTTCTTTCTTCCTTCGAAATTCGACTCTTCCGAATCGACGTTCTTCAAACTTTCAATAAATATTGAGCAAAAGGGGAAAAAAAATCTTCAATGAGTCATAACTCGAAAAGTGGCAGTACAAAACTGTTTGTAATGCAACCCCCCCTCGATTTCTTATCATCATCATCATCAGATGTTGCATAAGGAAAGATAAAAATCAGACATTACCAGTTCAGAACTAAAATGGAAAAATCAGCTTACACATAAAATATACTACGAAGTAGTGCAATGAAAAAAAAATGGAATCGAGCAAAAGAAGTGCACGCTTATTCTTAAATCAGGTTAAAGAAAGTTCTGCTCAGTTACATTTCAGGCAGCGACTCAATCCACATTAACAGTGAGAAGGCAGCATTGCAAAGATGACCACGAAATAATCCCTTATCATTAGTTCATATTTTCATAGGAAACAAAAATGGTTTGTTCCTCGGCGCATTTTCAAGATTCAAGAAACAAATATTCACAGTTTGATTTCATCACACCGTTTTTTTTTATTTTTTTATCCATTATGAACAAACGAACTAAATGAGCTTCAGTATAATAATTTCCGTTGTCAAAGTACTCATCAGTTCAAGACGGCTTACGGAAAGATTTTTTTCGATATAATTCCATTTATTTAGAAAAATAATTTGAAATGGAAATAATATTTTTTCTTTTTTTTCCGCTATAATCTTATCATTTAATGAAAACTGGGAAAAACAAACTTAAGTCTAGACCACGTATGCAAACACGACCCTAACAGGTTCAGCTGATGAATGTTATTACTACTACGGATTACTACGCTTATTTTATTATTGCCTAAGATCATTTCTTTAAGTGTTAAAAGGCGAATTCATTGACCTAAGAACAGACTGCGTCAAGAATTCTGATCGATCCTCATCTTGTATGTGCTAATCATCGAATACAAAATGCAGCACATAAAATGTCAGCTAACTATTAGTGCTTGGCCGAATAATTAAATCCGTGATGAATTGATAAGGAATCCATTCCCAGACGCCGGTGCTATTCCTTTCCGGAGAGTGCATCACGTTCCAAATTTCTCAGGCTCAAATCGGGATACGCTCCTCGTTAAACTCTTGCTCTCCTGCTGGCTGAACCTTGATTACTTCGCGCAAGTTTCATTAGTCAACCTCGCCGCCTCTCCATGGGAAGCAAATATCAGTTGAGCGCGGGCATTCAAACTTTCATCTTCAACAATTTCAGGGCTCTGTTTAGGGACAACGTTGAATGTATGACGCGCAACCGCACGAGATTGAAAAATATGTCCGTGCGATATTTTGATTCTGGCGCTTCGTCTGAACGAAGCAATTTTTGTCTTTCTTGAGAGTTCAGGTGGATAGCAGTAAGGTGGATATCCTAATCTCTGTAATTTTCAGATTGTGATCATCAAATTCCGGACACTTAGCCTCAAGAGGTAGGACAGCAATAATGTAAAGTATTCATGTGGTAGTAACTTCCTATCAACAATTTTCTTCCTTATTAGTCTGCTGTCTGTTAGGACTCCAATATTGTCAAATCTTTTAAGAAATTTCTTTTAATTGCATCAACCAACCCAATTAGATTTTCTTCCCGCTCTGGGTTACTGTTCTACCATCAGACAACTGTTTTTCTAACCTTTCCTCTCTCCTTTCGTCTAAGCGAGTAACCCCGCATCTCTTCTCACAGTTTCCTGAATGTTCGCAATGCCAAGTTCCTTTCCAATGTCCCCATTTTTAATGTGATTCTGCCAGTGATGCTATCTGTTCAAGGTCCATAATCTTTCTCGGGATGTTTGTTGTCTGTAGTCTTTGAGTGAGCGTTTTACTTCTAATCCAACTCTCTCATATCCATAATTTAAAACTGATTTCAACACCGTCTTGTATACTGCTAGTTTGATGGTTTGGCTAATTTCCCTCTTATTCAATATAAATTTATTCAGCCAGCTACCCACAATGCCAGCTTTGTTAATTCGGTTGTCTATTTCCAAATTTAATGTGCCATCTTCACCAAAAACTGTGCCTGATTAGCTGAAATGTTTTACTTGCTTTATAAGTTCTCCATTGAGAATACAGTTGAAGTTTTGCATTTCTATTTCCATAGTTGTGTGTCTCCTTCATTTCTAACTGCGTCGCAACATGAGGCTCGATCGGTCTGTATAAATTCAGCCACTAAGTAGTGCAAAATGTTCTTTGTCATCATTTATGAAAATCGTCCGAACAAACTATAAAATTTGTTCTTTCCTGAATTAATTTCGGTAAATTCTAAATTTAGCGTGGAGAGTAGAAACAGTAGAACGCATTAAAAAAAAGATTTTATTAAAATATTTAAATCCTGATGACACGTGAACAGAAGAAGACATATATGAATAAATAATTAAGCTAAAAACAAGTTGATACGATTTCGCAAGTCTTATTAACTTTTCATATTTCGATGCTGACAAAGAGATCAAACTGCCTAAACTAGACCTGAGGAGCTTGTTTTCCAACATAATTACTTGCACGTGGAGTCGTGAATTTTTGAGTCGCTTTCCAAAATGATTTTTCTTTAAAAAAAATACTCTTAAACTTAAGAAAGATACACACTCAGAAAACTGGCGATTTTTTAGTAAATCTTATAAATAAAAGTAAATATGCCGATCTTAGATGGTAGGATTTTTTATGCCGCTGGAATTTATTTTTAATTCCTCAAACAGCGTAATCGATGGAAACTACTCCTCCGTGACTGTGGGTGAGAGGGGGTAACTACGAACCGATATCTTACTTCTTCAGTTAACAGAGACGACTCTTGAAGAAATAAACGAATGAAGACTTGCTACTTTTAACACCGCACAAACTCTGACCAGTTGGAAATTTCTAAATTAAACTGCGATTATGAACCAAATAATCTCCTGAAGCTCTTCAGGGAAAATATATCGAATGTAAAATCTCTCTGCACTTTCCAACGACATATGGTGTGTGTGTGTGTGAAAGTTCCTGGTATGAAAAAACTTTCCACTCCCATCTTGAGACCGACTAACTCAACTTCAGTTGAAAATCCCTTTGAAATGTACCAAAGGGCAACCGAGAAACATCTTTTTATGACGTTCCACCTTCAATAATCAAGGAAGAAAAATTTAAATATTGTACGCATCAACTTAAAGTATGGCCAAATATTAGTTTTAAGAGGTGGAAGGCGACTTTCGTGACAGGAACCAACCTAGAAAATCTGCAAAGAACCCACCCTGTCTTCTTGGGAGGGGGGGGGGGATTCTTGCTCATCGGAGGTGTTCTGTGAATTCAGCACAGTGGGTGTTTGCAATGAACTAACTACTCGGTGCATTTCGGAGCGCATGCGACCGATATCGGCTCACATATCCACGTAGTTCGTTCCTGACACAGGATCTGTTCCGCATGCCATGACGAGTGGATCGTCAATAAAGAAGATTTTAAAAAAGAGGTCGCGTGTATCTCTGAAATTTTAAAATTTCTGTGTTTTTATAATTCTTTAAAGCAAAAATGTTAGTATTTCGATGCATGTGCTGCAATTCGTCCCCTACTAGACTTCAACGCCCATGGATTCCTCTACGTCTCCCCTCGCGTGGGCCCGATGATATCTTGATTACGGTTCTACACACAAAATTTATTCTAATTAAGAAATTCGGAGATAACAAATTCCAATCGAACGTGACGTTGCCGTTTTTTTAGTGTTTTTTTTTTCTGCAATAATTTAGTTTCTGAAATGCCTAATTCAGCTGCAACAGCTTAGCAATCCAAATATTCTTCGATCAGGACTAGTTTATAATCGTTTATAATCGAAAGTTCAAAAGTTAATTACAAATGGTTTTATTTTCGATAGGGATTTCGTTTTATGTAATCTCATAACTAGACCCGGGTCATCGCAGTTTCCATTAAAATACCAACTTGGCGGTTTATTTCGATAATTATACGAAAGCTGAAAGCCGTCAGTGACTTAATTCTTCAGCAGATTACGTATTTATTTCGTTGTTTTTTTTTTGTTCCCTCCCCCTCAATGTTGTTGTCGGGAAAAGAACAGCGTAGGCCGAACCTGCAGCGAGGAGCAATGTGTAGCACTGTATTACTCGGACATCGTTGACGGAGAGCAAAGGCGATGTTGTCAACTACTTTGTCAGAGTCCGAGAAACCATCCTGGGATTGTTGGTTTGTGATAGGAGATTGCAAGTTAACCCAATCATTGAAGAGACGATGCGACTGTCCGAAGGTCTTCTATATATCTTCCCTGATTCTTCTAATAACACGACGTGCTGTGGCGAAGACATTTTCACAGTGACGTAAACAAGCAGGAATAGTGTGCAGACAAGTCAAAAAAGGAGATTGATTTTTCTGTCGGCTATTGCAGTTGAATGGACGATTCAGCAGTTGTAGCCGCAGGAGCTGCCGTCGCGGCGAGGACTGTGGCGATCTGACTCGGAGACGTGTCGCAGAGACCAATCGGAATTACGACCGAAGTCCACGGAGGTATATCAATTACGCGGGAAGGAAGAGGGCGAACGAGCAGCATTAGGGGAAGCGAACGGCCAGTGTCGTGTGTTGTTGGGGCGCGAGGCCTTAACTCACCCTGGCATGACGATTAAGTCAGGCTTTTACGCTGATTAAATCCTTGTTTCGGTAATGCGCCTTTTATAGGGGTGAACCTTTTCATTTAGTAGACTTAATTGGTTGTGGACGCCAGCCGGGAGTCGCTGGATTCTAGTTGCCTTGAGGGAGAGGGTAGTGGGCACATTCGTGTGGGAAAGATGCGGCTTTGCATGAAGCCTTCATGCACCCACTCTCAGAATATTACGAGGCTAAGATCAAACGATATGGGCACCAACTGACTTCGGTTTTCCAAACGTACGTGTGTGTGTGTGTGTGAGAGAGAGAGAGAGAGAGAGAGAGAGAGAGAAATCTCTTATTATTCAGACACATACAAGTAAAAACTAATTTATGTCAGTCCTACCCACGAGAGGATGAAAACTAGCACATTTCGCTACTGTGGACAACTCGGGTTGCAACTACCCACCCCAACACGATGGGCTACACTTACTGTCCCCAGTTATCCCTGCTGATTCTCACGGCCAAATGTGCCACATATTCGCCTTTATGCATTCAAATCCCTTGCATGTTGATTATAATTGAAATTCTGCGTGCACGAGGGAGGGGAGTGCTTTTTTTTTAAATTATTATCCCCCCCCCGTCGAATACGGAAAGAAAAATAAATGCCTATGCAGCAGGTTTTTGTTATTTGTTTAATTAGAAAAAAAAGTACGCAAATTCCTCAAGAGCTCAGTTAAGCATAACGTTGGAAAATTACACGCACAGCATAATCTCCCAATAAACTGCCGGTATTATTTATTTCTTCAAAACAGTATTATTTATTTCTTCGAAAGGGCTCAGGATTACGTGCGCTTATCTTCGTTTATCTTAACTTAATCATAATAAGTAATTAAAATTTGGACATTCTGAGAACGTCCAAATTTCAGCTACTTTAAAAAGATCAGAAGTTGGCTGTCGTTTCCTTCTTTCTAACTGGGGGAATCTTACTTACATCGGTGAGACAGAAGGACATTAATCAAGGATCCGACCAGTCGCTGTACCACGTGTTGGCAATTGACCCCCGAATATTACCACACAGAAAAAAATAAACAAAAATAAAAATCGATATAATTGCATCGTGGGGATGCAAGCGTGTGTACGCGAGAGACTGTGTGGAGCCCGGATAATTATTTCATCTCCAAACGTCTTTCTGTTCGCGCATCTCAAGTTAGTGAAATTATCAAAGAAATAAGAACGAAGAAAGCAAAGTTACTCTCGCGGAATTATGCGATCTTACGGAAACAATATTCTGCCATGTTATGTTTAGAGAGATGTTTTAACTAGTGGCCGCTTCTTCTGAAAGAACGGCAATGCGATTTTTTTTTTTTTTTTTTTTTGAACGAGTGCCATGTATCGCTTGTACATCAAGCCGTGCTATGCAGAAGTGTACTGACCAGATGAGTCACATTGTGTGCGTGTCGGCCACTAATGGGAGGTCACAGTGCGGTGCGAGCACATGCTGCACCCCCAGTCAAATACAGGGGTATACCGTTGTTTGCCTAACATGACGGTTCTTCTTAGTCTTCAGATAAACGGTCGAGTTTGGGCATGTTTCGAGCAGCACCTCGGAAGTACTTGACAGTCTCGTGGCGTCCCGGAGATCGTTGATTTTACAAGTCGTTATCAGTAAGAGTGTTCGCTGGATTTTTTTTAAGGTAATAGTTCCTTTTCATATACGATATAAGAGGACGCCATGAACATTGTGTAACGCTCGTGTGTAATCCAATTATACACTCGTGAAGTGGGCATATTTCTTGAAAATACAGAGTTGGATGCTAAACAGAACTCTGGGTATTCGTTATGGAAACGCGTATGTTTTTCATATCCTCATTGGCTGCATATTTTTCAATACTATTCCTAAAATTGCGCCGTCAGCGTTTTGTTTTGGATTTAAAACGAAATAAAAGCGTTTACCTTCCTTCTAATATTTCATCAATTCCTGAACACCGAATAGAATATCATAAAATTGCAGCATCCGACTTAAAACTCCCAATTCAGAGCTGTCTTTAAACTATTTAAAATATGTAATAAAATTAAACACATAATAAAAGTTAAGTTAGTTTTAATAAGAGGGCCAATTACAAATTTGTTCGTCCATAAAAGCGAGCAGATCTGGAATGTTTACAGCAATGAATGAGGTGGAGAAAGAAACCATCTTCAATTCAGAACAAGGTGGATTGTGCGTCGTGACTTCTCGCACAGCTATTCGGCGCAATTTTGGGTGGAAAAAAATTAATATATGGACGGAATATCTACTTCATTTAGGTAGTCGTTTACTATTTTCATGCTTTTAAACTGATTGAAGACAATTAGCACAATTTTATTGTAAAATTTCGTAAAATTTATCTAGCAATGCATAAATCAGAGACCTTGAAACATGCGTCTATGAAGTCGGCTACAAAACAGGGCGCGATGGGAATTTCCAAACTTCTACTTGTAGTAGCTTGCTGTGCTACTTACTGTCTTGTAGGAGAGTCGCGAATAGTTCGTATTTTTTTTTGTTGTTGTTGTTCTTAAATTTTATTTTACAACCATCTTAAAAATATGGGGGGGGGGGGGTTGGATAACTCAACTTCAAAGGTATGCAAATGTTCCTAGAGTGTACAGTCTGAACGGAAGGAGTTCCAATTCCATGTAAGAAAGACAACCCAAAGTGATATTTTATAAATTTTCTTAAGGGTTAAAATAATAATTTAGCGAATTTTCGGATATTGGGATGAGAATAGCCTACTGCTTCGCATAAAATCATCAGAAAGGTCAAAAACCGTTTATCTTTCGGTGACGCTTTCTCTTTAGGTTTTTAAAATACATACTTGGAATGTCCGCGGCTCGCGAACAAGTCAAACGGTGCACGTGCGAGATTTGTTTCTGGGAAGTGAGCAGTAACGCATTTCTCTGGTCTAAACAAGCAACTAATCGAAGGAACCGAACTGCACGGGGAAGGCGGTTTTCATCAGTAAAAATCACAAGCAGTGTCTCTTCGTGTAAATTAGCTGCTTGAGAGCACGTAACGAAAGCTATGAGTTCATTCCATAGCTAAAAACGTGACGCTCTGCAAAGACATATTTTTACATAAAAGATAATTACCGATGACTGCAGGGGAAAAATAAGCTGTTCTTGCATTTCAAATAAACAAATATGAACATTGGAAAAAAGATAAAAGCTTCGAATGCTTTTCAGTTAGTTATGTGATATAATGGATGAGCCAAACATCTTTAGTATATTCTCACGTTATGTACTGAGAAATTGATCAACAAACTGCGATGAAGTTTTTAATTTTCAGAAAAATGTTGATATTAGGCAGGACGAAGTAACCTATAGTGATGCTCCTTCTGCAGAAATCCATAAGAAGCCCTAATATTTCCTCCTGAGGTTTCCAAGTGGCCACGAAATGGGGTCTAATTTTTTAATCGAGTCGCTTAAAATGCGTACTCTTTGTTCCACACGATGTAATTGTACTTCAGCGCTTTTATTTCCAGTGACAATAAGGAAACGGAATTACAAGTCCAAGTAACTAAGCCTAGAAATCAGTTAATTTGTCTATCAGTTGCATGATGTTTCTGACCGGGTTATCCATTTTGTAGGAGGAAAAATCCAGTTTTTTGGCAGCACGATTCAGATGAAAATTTCCCATAAAGGTTCCCAGCATTTAGACGTCCAAAAACTCATGGGATTCCTACAGAAGGGCGTCGTGTCATGAAAGATTATACATAGCTTTTGTGTAATATAAAGCCATAATGAATATACACAAAGGAAATAACTTCTGTGGGTTTATAATATATGTTTAAATCAGCAGAAATCTGCGCTAAAACAGTCGAATTGATAGTACGTTTGCCTTCCCGGTAAATAAAGGCTGTAGATTCGAACCCTTATGTGATAGTGGATATTTGCGAATGTCTTAAGGTGAGAGAGGATTTCATAACTCATTGTAGACCATTTACTGGTCTACTTATTGGAGATCTAGAGGGGCTTGAGAAAGAAACGTGTTTAGTTCGATATTCCCAATGTGTACTAATGTGTTATAAAGGCTTACAAGTTTCTTGGGGGTGAGATAAATTAAATAAAAATACCTGTGATGAAATTTTCAAGACTTCAAAATAACTTGTTTTAAAGTTACACTTATTTTAAAGTGTGTGAAAAATAAACGAGAAACAATTGCTGGTGTGAAATAAACTTAGGTGCCTCCTAAGAAACACGAAAGCAAGACGCGGTCTGTGTTCCATAATCATAAAACGAGAACCTAGAAACTCTGATGTCCAGAAGATAAGGACTAAAAATATTTGAAACATTTAATGTTCGCCAAAATTATTATCTAAAAAAAGATGGAAGGAGGTAAATATTTTCCAAATCGATACTCTCGGATATTTTTTTTTCTTACACGCACTCTGTGTTATAAATCTTAAGTTAAAGAGACAGACAGGAATAAATGAGAATATCAGTGAGGTGGTACGTGTGGAAGAGATGATTGTTGTGGCATGAGAACACCTTATGGTGAATGATGATCGCTGTGCTAACATGATCATGATGTCAGCTGCACAGCCCTACAGGTGATGGATGGACAGATGAATTGATAAGACCAGTGAGGGTGTGTGCGAAACTGCCTCTTTCCGTCCTACTCACTAAGCGAGAAATCAAAGACAATGATTAGAACGAAGCTATGAGCTGTTTATAAAGTTACCCCAAACAAACTTACAAAATTATGTTAAAACAGGAAACCGTTTCTGTAATAAGTTAGTGCAATGACGTCGTTGCAATTTAAGCAGTCCCAATTAACCCCCAAAACGAAACAAAAACGAAATCTCATCGTTTCGGCTGCCATCTAAGTCATCATTCTTTACCTTCGATGCAGGACCTTTCTCATATGTCGTCTAAGTTCATGGGATTGGCAGTCGCCGCTTTAATCTCAAGACGGTAATCGCAGTGGCTAAGTGAAAAAAGTCACAATTTAAGATAACGTAAACGGACGAAAAAGTACGACTGAAGAACGGAAGAGAGAGAGGAGTGTGAGAAGAAGCCCTCTAGTACGACACAAGGAGATTTCAACGAATCCCATCTCCTGAACAGCACTCGTTCATCGAGACCTTTCTGAAGCTGAAAAGCAGCGTCTCCTGTCTAAATGCTAAAGCGGTCGCATTATTAAGGAAGCATCAATTGCAACGGATGCTTCCTTCGCTTGGCAACTGAAGAAGTTGGTATTCCCGCATCGCTTGTGCAAGATATAATATTATCACGGCGCGCTAATCATCTAATGAATTTAAGACCATTTAAAATTGCTCCACTGTTATTATCATCATAATAACAGTAGTATATAGTTATTATCCATGTTATATTAACGATCTACATTATGAGAATATAGATCGTAATGCAGAATGTTATTATGCAAATCGTATTGTCATAATAACATTCGATACTATTTATATAACACCGTCCCTAACCATACGAAATCGTTATCGTTACCTCTTGTATTTTTCGCATGTGTGCGATTTCTCCTGTCCTTTCGTTTCTCCTCCATCTTTCATTCTGCACTTGTGGGCATACATTTTTGTTCCTTACATAACTTACAATTGTAGATATAAATTAGAAAGAAAAGGCCTTAATCATTAAAATGCTATTGTTTGACACAGAAAAAACACATTAAGGTAATAAAAAAATGAGTCTCCACTATTCTCTGCTGCGTGTTAATATAATAATAATAATAATAATGTAAAATGCAATTTTTATGTAAATCATGTCCATGAAAGATTGTAAACCTATAAGGTTAACCTACAGAACATTAGTACTTGGGGGGGAAGTGAATTTTTTTTTTTTAAATTTTTTGGAATGTTAATTTATTTTCTACATATTCCGTTTCACACCATTTCAGCCCTACATTTATCTGTTTAACTGTAAATTATGATTAATCCCCACTGTTAGGAATAATCTGTACCAGTTGTAATGAGATTAATTATGATCTGCATTGTAACAAAGTGTAATGTTGTTGTGCATAAGCATGCAATAGTTAAGAGATAACGAATTCTCGCTAAAATTATTATTATTATTTTATTATGTGTTTGTCGCCTATGTTTGTGTGCATGTAATTCCTCTTAAAGAATAAATTATTATTATTAATAAACAATGAAACTGGTTTCTTTTAGACGGAAAAAATTAAGCGTCGCGAGGCAGGATGATTTAAGCAACACACAATGCTGTTTATAGAAAGCTTGAAGTAAGTATTTCAACATTTGGACAGCGCTGTATTTTATAGAAACCAAAACCGTCCTCAGCCTGTGAACCATCCTTTCGGTCTGATGGCATTTCCCACCCCGTTTATGCTTACCCGCGACCGCCATCACAACCCCATTGTGATAACAAGAGCTCAGGCATTCTGGATCGTTCAACATCGAAACATAAAAAGTGCATGTCCCAGATGATCTTTAAAGAAATCACCGTGGAAAAGTATTACTCTGGTCCAGATGTTCTTTGCAGTTACTGAAATAAAGCGGGTAAAATTATAACTTTCCACTATGACCACGTTTAATCAGGGAAAAAACCCAAAGGGGAAAAAATGTGTTCTCTTTGCGACATTTACAATGAATTTAATTCTTCTTCTTTTCCTTTCACTGTATACTTTAAATAGCCAATCGGTCGGCTTGATAAGACCAAAATTGACTTTTCACCTGCTTCATTTTACATCCACCAAATGAACACCTTTGCTAACTGCTTTGCTCATCTATGAGCTGAAAAACATTTGCTCCTTCTATGACCGGTTACGTTAGCTTCTACGACATGATTAGTCCCATATTAAAAGGGGATCGTTGCTTCAGATTCTCCTCCTCGACTCGACTTCCACTATGACCACGTTTAATCAGGGAAAAAACCCAAAGGGGAAAAAATGTGTTCTCTTTGCGACATTTACAATGAATTTAATTCTTCTTCTTTTCCTTTCACTGTATACTTTAAATAGCCAATCGGTCGGCTTGATAAGACCAAAATTGACTTTTCACCTGCTTCATTTTACATCCACCAAATGAACACCTTTGCTAACTGCTTTGCTCATCTATGAGCTGAAAAACATTTGCTCCTTCTATGACCGGTTACGTTAGCTTCTACGACATGATTAGTCCCATATTAAAAGGGGATCGTTGCTTCAGATTCTCCTCCTCGACTCACTTTCGTCCTGTGTCGCGCACTACTCAGATTCTTCTCGCTGACTAGCGCACTGACTGACAAAGGCCCAGAAATTCCTTTTTATTCAGAGATGAAATTTGACCCCTGATCTCTCTCTCTCTCTCTCTCTCTACGGTACGTTGCGCATATAACGCTGCATCATGAACTCGACGATCATATTCTAAATCTGAACTAAATATGAAAATATATACGAATATAGAAAATTTCTTAGATGAAATGAAAATGTGTTACGAAACCACAGCACGAATCAGTTATGCTATTTTTCCACCAATGATGTCGACATACTCTTAGTCGAAAATACATTCGCCTCTTATTATATTTCCAAAACACGCCATGATTACGTAGTCCAGTGTTTCCGTCTTTTTTTCGACGACCGTAAAGAAAGATCTTTCATTCTCTCGAACTGCAGGACGAAGGACGTGTATTTTGGCTGCTTGCCAGATTAATCGTAGCATATTCACTGATCAATAAAATCTCATTTTAACAACAATTAGCTTGGAATTTTGCATTCAAAGTAGTAATTCTATTACGCAGGAACCTCAGAACGTTGCCACACTTGCAGGCCATCATAATGAAACATCTAAGGAAGGAGTTATGTAATTTCTTTGTGCTCCGAACACAATGGTTTGGTGGTTTTATAGTAATTAGCTATTCTGTAAAAGATGACTTTACAGTGTTTGCTCACAGGAGAGATTGGTAAACAATTAAGACACTCGAGGGCGCTATAATAATTTGCAATCTTTGTGTTGCAATCATTATCAAAAGTTTAAGTCCGGCTACGCACAAACATCGAATTGCTTTTTTAATAAAATCTCTCTTGGCACAGAAAGCGATTTCGTAATGAAGAGAATCCGATAGAGGGCAGAGAATTAAAGGGTCTGAGCAAATAATGTGAGAATTCGAAAGCTATGTAAGTTATCCAGTAATTTCAGAGGTTACTCAATGGTACAATCTCTTGATTTATATTATTCTCTTTTTAGATCCCCCCCCCCAGTGAATAAACATTTAATATGCTTTGAACCATGTCGTCGTCGTCTAGCGCAGCGCTTCCCAAACTGTGGGCCGCTTCCCTCTTGGGGGCCGTAAGTTTTGTTGGGGGGGGGGGGGGGGGGGGTCGTGAAATAATGAAAACAAATTTAAAATGTTTTAAGACTAAGCAGATTTTTTTAATCTTAAAAGAAACGTATTTAATTTTTAAGAAACGTATTTTAATGATATTCACAAATTTTGCTTCTTGCGTATTTCGGCGATGAATGAATATTAGTAAATCTGTGCTTATTCGTACAAGTTTCATTTCAAAGGGATTGATAAGAAACACAAAAAAGATTACAAATGCAAAATCTTGAATATAAATACAATAAATATTATAATAATATATGTCTATATTACGATTTTTTTTCGATGGGGTCGTGAAATATTTTAATTTTTCCAAAGGGGGCCTTGGCATCCATAAGTTTTGGAAGCACTGGTCTAGTGCATGTTGAAGCGACGAGGCTGGCAATTGCCTTTATTCTTCAAGCAATACTTGTTTGTTTGTTTGTTTGTTTTGAGTAACTAAAGTACATTTTCATTCGAGAACCCTTTCTTATAATTCCCATTACAGAAAAAAAAAAAATTCACAGTCTTTAAAGAAAGAAATTACCGTAAAAATTAATGATATTTTCCAACACGAATGAGAACAATGCACTGTGAAGGGCGCTACAATAATTTGATAACAGAAAAGCAGAAATGTTATCGCTATAATTTTGCGTAATCCACACATTCCTTCCAAACACTTAAATATCCCCCTGTAAGCAAATAGTACCTGCTGAAAGTAAAATAAATAAATAAATAAATGCACTTTGCGCTGTTTGGGAAAGTCATCAAATAACTGGATAATCCTCCACCTTGGAGACGGAGAGGGTGGAGAAGCATCGCTTAGATAAAAGATCCATAAGGATGTTTAATAGAATTTTAATAGAAATAACTCTGATGTGACGTTCAAAAACAAGAAAAGAAAAGAAATAAAAAAGGCGAATGAAAAGTAAGAACATTTCGCTCGTTCAGTTTGAACTTGGACTGGATGCGGTTGCTTACTGCAGGGGGAGGAGAAATGGATGGAATCACCTGAGGGATGGACCACGAGTATTTGACCTACGGATACACGAAAGCCTTTACGATAGCAGCAACAACAACTGAAGTAGTAATTATAAAAATTAAATTCCGAAATCACAGAGCGGGATCAAGAGTGGGATTTCATTTTCTTCGGGGAAGATCCATTCCAAGGATTTATTGCGATCAACTTCTGATACTTTTCACTACAAATTTCTTATCAACTAGCCAATGAGGACTATTTTACGACGAAATAACAAAATGATAAGAACAATATTTATATTGTACAACAGTCACTGGGTTGTACCTCCCCCCCCCCCCAAATACCCTCAGTATGTTTGCTATTGTAGCAGTTAGAGAAAGCCAACAAGATGGCGAAGTGTCCTGAATAGAGGCGCACGCAGAGATTCGAAAATGCTCTGCGTTTCGGGTGTTATTTAACTTGCAGTTGCAATTTCATTACATATCAATCCATTTTTTTTTTTAGTATAAATACATATTCGATGTCAATACGATTTCTATTCGTATTGACATCGAATGTTAATCATTGTTAATCAGACCCCTTAAGGCATATGGAATTTGCTTATTAAAAAATAGAATTCATGCAGGTTTTATCACGTACACTCTCATTAAGAGTCAAATGACTTTGCACTGTGTTAATCACTCAATTCCCGATTAGCGATATTTATTATTATTATTATTATTATGTTTATTATTCACATCACGTATACAAATTATACTATTCAACTTGTATAATCATGACAATATTTCAAAATACAAGTCAATGCACAGTACAATGTTACAAAATAAAATTCAAGTATTACTATCATATTCTGTTACTAACACTTATTTTGGCTATTATTTTATTATAGTTAATAAAAGTTTTCTCGTATATGCAAGTAGAATATAATATATTTCGAATGGTTTAGAGTAATGTAAGTTGGTTAATGCAAATATGTGTAACCAAGGGATAATAATTTACTCGGATAATATCTGAATACAGTTAACTAAATATATCTTAAACCCAACATGCAGCCACCAATCACAAAACAATCTGCTGCGCACATACCCTCATATTATTATTATTATTATACTCCTAATTTCCAACAGAAAACATAAAAACACGAGGAACAAATGCTTTATTTTCCTCCTTTTTCTTCTGGATTTACTACATTATAAATTTCAGTTAATGGTCGATGGAAATGTCTAATTTGAACTACTGTTGAATCCATAAAATCAAAATCATTCAAGCACTTTAACAGAGAGAAACTGCGACACATTTTGGTACGTAAGACAGGCACGAGATCTTTTCTGGCTTCGCCAATGAGAGAAGCCTAAAATTGAAAATAAAGACTTCGAGGCTGCTTAATTTTACCACTAGGCCACCACCCCACAACAACTTTCGTTCTGTCATCTTGCGAGGTCTTACTTTATCTCTCTGCATCCCATCCCTTGAATCTCTCTTCCTTTCCTACCACCGCAGGATTCCACGTGCAGTGTTTACGCCACTAACTACTGCTTATAGATAGAGGAGTAACTATGGAACACCGTAATATGTTTGGGATAATCCAATGAAAGTTCTCAACACTGCAAACGCGCTGCTTGAAGAGGGAAAAACAATTAATCAGAGATTAATTGTTTTGTCTTATACTCTTTAGTACAGTATTGCGTTTTCACTGCATTTCGCATTGTTCTTCTGAAATAATAAATATAAAAAAATTCCCATTTATGGTGATGCTTACATTAAAAGCTTGCATAAACAAATAACAACATAGTCATCTGCAAAATCTACAGAGCCAATAATGCGTTCAAGCTGAGCATTTTAAGGCGAAAAGTCGGGCTACGTGTTGGGCTTGTTGTCAGACTACAAAGAGCTACTTGTTGCAATTCGAAGAGTCGTCAGTTAATTCCAGTCTTCGGAAGACTAGCAAGAACTTAGATATCAGAGACCAGAGGCAGAGATCGTGCATTTGCGGCAAAATAAAACTGGAAACCGAGATGTGCACACCACTTCAAATACGGGTAACTCATAACGGAACTAGTATTGCAATGCATTTGCAGAAATATGTCCTTCTAAAAGAGGCAAACGACAGCATTAAATGACTACTGCTTGCGCATATCGTGTTAACAAGATGAGCGCAGTTCCTCTGGCCCAGTAGCCAAGGCTTGCTATCTGCACTCATAGAGATCGCTCCGCTAATAACTTTAAGCCTCTGGTCTCACATCGTCCACTTATTGTGTGTTTTAATCTGTGTTGTTACAATTTTATACTGTATCCCGGAAGATGCCTTTGTGACTGGGATGAAATATGGGAACTACTGAATCTGTGTTTAATAATGCACTGTGCTCTTTTCATCAATTAAACCAGAAAATGAACTCAGTTGCTATTTGAAAGCCTCCGTAACTCAGTCGATATGGACGACAACGTTTGGTTGGAAAGACGTGGGTTCAAATCCTGTCTATGACGCAAAGAACCTTTGTAAGGACTTTTCAATTGAAGGTGGGTTAGCCGGTCTCATACGGAGGTGAACGGTGTTTTTCCGGAAACTCTGTTTTTCATTTTCCATTACCATATGCCGTTTCGCAACTAGAAACAGGAACGTGTCTTTTGGAAAACACTCAAACACTTGGGTTCAAATCCCAGCAAAGAGATACTGTCGAGGCAAAGATGTGCTGCGGACTATCGTTTTTTTTTGGGGGGGGGGGGGGGATGAAAGCAAGATGAACACGGTAGGCGCGATACTGATCCTTTTATTGTTTGAATCTCTCAGTCATTTCTATATTTTTTTTTTAAATCTCAGAAACAGATCTTTGATTCCAAGAATATTTCTAAATTAAAATTACGTTACAGTATGAAAGAAAGAAGTAGAGCGGAGGAGGGAGTTCCAATTTTTGTGAAACATTTTCTGGAGTGTTAGAGCACAGTTGCACGTTATTCCCTGTCACTTTTTTTTTTTGTGATTTTTCTCCATAAAAGGCTGCAAATCTTTAGAATATTAAAATCGTTGGTGAGCTAAGGGTTAAATAACCCTCCAGAAATCACGCTTGAGATTAAACGTGGAACTTCTAGCAAGCCACTTCAGGCCTGTAATAAGGGGGAAGGTTGGCTCACACCAGGAGATAAAATTCATCTCCAATCTAAAGTTATTGGTACAAATGAGTATTAATTTATAACTTTCCAGATATTGAATATAATTTAGAAATAAGAACTGTAAACAGATGACGGGGACGTAAACTACATCTGCTGTCTTCATACTACGCACGATAATTTTTCACAGCTCCACCAGCACCCACCCCCAAACCAAAGTAAACTTAATCACCCACTCGAAAACACGGCTGTTCCTGCTTATTCAATTGGGAACATGTTACCACTTCATCAGCCTCCTCGCGACTACTCCACGACCTTGTAAAGCAGAGGGTCGCTCCCTAGACACATTCGGTCTGACTGCACACACACACACTCTCTCTCCCTCCTGATTTTCTTTACGTATCATTAATTTACCCTCTGGAACCTGAATCAAACCGCTTTCTGAGAGAGAGAGAGAGAGAGAGAGAGAGAGAGAGAGAGAGAGAATTCGATTCTTGCTCTGCTTTAAAAGATTTTTTTTTATCTAGAGACATTCTACTTTTAAAAAAAAAGAAAGAAAAAGAAAACAAAAGAAAAAGCTGTTGGCCTTATTCCTTATGAAATAGTTATTGTTTATAAGGTTAATTAATATCTGCTGTGTTGAACCTGGCAATCTAACCGATAATACATATTCATATATTTAAATCTCGACTTTTAAGCATAATTATTAAAATAAAAAAAATAAAAAAAATTAAAAACTAAGCTATCTCAAGTGATTGCAGCAGCATAAAATTAATTCAAAAAAAAAAGGGGGGGGATCAAATTCCATGAAATAAACGAAAACATTCTGATTTTCAGCGAAGTTACAGCTGATCAAAGCGGCGTGCGACTTGCAGCTGTTTACGCCTGGTGGTGGGGGGGGGGGGGGATGAAAGCAGTGTGTTTTAAAGAAACTTCATCAAAGCAATTGGGCAGCTGGTCTGACCTAGGAAACCCCCTCGATGCTCTGGGCGACTTCGTCGAGCTCGTTAGGGTGTGTTTTAACAACCGTTTCGAACTGCTCGCCATCCCCTCCTGCATTGGATCTCGACTGCACCAATCGTGGCAAGTGCGTCATCGCTCCGCCCCAACACGTGGCACAGTGGATGCCATGCGCCCAGAGAACGCGGGCCGTTATGTTGATTTCGGACGATAATGCTATTAAGTAGCAAGCACGAGGATATGCGGCCGTGAGCCTTGAGGCCAGCGGATTCAATTAGGTCCGCAGTATTCCATCCGAGTTGGCACAAAGGCCGAAGATTTACATAATTCCTGACTAAACGGAGCCGTGCAATCTATTCATTACAAAATTGCCGTTTAACAAGATTGAATTTATCACTAAGTGGCTTCCCTTATGCAATCTTACTAATGAAAAAACTGCTTATATCCTCTCGGCGTCATTAAATCTTCGCGAAGATAAAAGAGTGATTAATTGTCTTCACTGGCCTCATTAATTAATGTGGGCCTTTGAGTTCTGTTTCCATACGCGCTGCACAACATTCTGCTGCTGCTGCAGTCATATACAGTACTTGCGCTTTTTGCACTTGCTCTGCACGCACAGAATTCTGCTCTGCACAGGTCATCATAGTTTCATCCTTCTTTTTTTCTTCCAATAGGTCTGGTTCCAGAACCGGAGGGCGAAGTGCCGAAAACACGAGAGCCAAATGCAGAAAAGTAAGACAACTTCTCGTAATCGAGTCTAATTTCATTTTTAAACATGAAAGTTGTGTATGCAGCGGCACAGGTTTTAAAAAGAAGCGCAAACTGTTACTTCCTCGGGGGTGGGGGGAGGGGGAAGGTTGTGCACATCGTCCGAAGAAGAAATAACACACACAAATTATTATCATTATTTTCTGTTGACTGTTTGCAGAAAGTGTAAAACTCGGTGTGAGATGTTAATCGATAACATGGAAATGATGGCGACCAGTTTCGGATCTCACTTTGATAACCTCCGTCTTCAAAAATGAATTCCTTCTTTCCTGTTTCAAATTTATCTTCTATTAAATTAAATTATTTATGAAGACATGTTTTCTATTAATTTGATTAAATGTCTAAATGACATCAAAAAGGAATTAACTTTCCTCATCGATAGCATTTAGACACGGAATTCAATTTTTTTTCCTGTTTAGCGAGCGGTTTGTCAGAGTAACGATTCGCAACTAAAGCGGTTTTTCAAATCAATCGAAACTTCTTCTTCGAGACAGTAGATGAAAATAAGAAAGAAAATGAGTGGGAAGAAGAAATAAACGACATCTGGTTAGCGGTGTTTTCCTGTTGATCATCGTGTGTGTCGGGTGAATGGAGGAAGATTACCCTGGAACTGTTATTCGGACCATTTTAGCCATCGAATAAGTCTGATCTCGAAAATAAAGTCGTTTTTTGGAAGATTTACTTTTGGTTTTGAACACTCGGTAGGACAAGGTCTTGATGTGTTTGCACAATTCCGTGAAGGGATGAATCGAAATTTAACCACGAATACGTACAGTGGCTAAAATCACCTCCTCGGTTGCATTTTCCTTCTTCTTCTTTGCAACTATTAAGTTTAGTTGCTTTTTTTTTTCTTTTTTTTTTTTTCAAGACCATCCCTACATCTTCAGTTTAGTCTTGCAAGACCTCTCTTTCCCTTTGGAATCCAGTTCTTTACTTTACTTTTTTTTTACCCATCTCTTATCTTTATGCATTCTTCTACATATTTTTTATTCCATTTTCCAATGTGTTTAAAGTATTGTAATGAAGCTTGAAGTTTGATCCCAAGGAAACAAACTTTTTCGTTTCTTGACCACAGGGATGAAACATTTCTCAAGAGTCTATTTATAACCAAGTTCGAACATCGTGAACTTCAGAGATAGTGTGGAGAGTCAGAGCATCCGCTAAGTCTGAGTTTACTGCATAATTTATGGCAGATTGTTGCACGGTAATGGGACTGATTATCACAACGTTTAACGCTCAGAGCTGCTATTGTATAATTTAGAATTTTTAGGTGTACTTGGAGCCACACGTTTACACGCCAAAAGTTGTCCAATTTAAATCAAAATTAGTGTCGGAATATTTTAAAAAGAACCACAAAACCAAACTTATGGAAAGTCAACCAGATCTCACATAACAGTCATACGATCGACCAAACAGTGCTTTCGTTAACAGATGCTACACTTTGTTCAGGGACGCACCCTCCTCTCACTAAAACAAATTTACTTATGGATTAAAAAAAAAAAGTGATTATGTAAGGAAATGCGCAGGCATTGCGTTTCAGAGAATGGATTAAGAGAATAGTAAGAAAAATCAATTGAGGTGGATTCTGAATAAGTTGGATTTCTAAAACAGGTTCTAATGCTAGTAGAGAATTATAAACTGTGTCCGTGGAAATATTTTTAAAAAAGGGATGCAAGGGAAATGAAACCACCCTTTTAATGATAAAGTGTTAAGGTATCCATGAGAAGAGAGGAGGCGAGAGTACAAGGTTGACCTGCTTTCTCTTTACGGCACAGGGCCACGTGGATTCTTATAGGGATTTAAGGGAAGCATCAGGATGAAGAAGAACCCACCCTCGAGAGGACTGTGGTGAATTTCGGATTCGTACATGTTCAGAGGAAAAATCAACACAAACGAGGAAAACATCGGGGATTGTAGTTAAAAAGAGGATAACTTTATATCGAAGAAGTCTGGAGAGAAAAGAAACCTAGACATTGCAGAAGTAGCTACAAAGTCAAAAAGAAAAAAAAAAAATATCAGAAATAACAAAGCAAGTGAGGATGACTAACAAAAGCAAGACATTCTGCCTTTACTTGCATTTCATATTTTGGCTTTAAAGTACTTCGTCCTTCCTTCTCTAATCTCCGCTTATTTTTGTTAATGCACTGAGTAATGCAACAGCTCAGGTTCAAAAGTGATGCTGGGCATTTCTCCGCGGGACTCTCTCGAGAACATGTGCTAGAAAAGAACGAAAGTCCATCACTGGAAAAAGGGAATTAAACAAATTCCACTGGTTCTCTTGTGCTATGTGAATTGGAATATGCAGTCGATGAAACAATAATTTCAGTTCAATCCTCGATGACATTCTCGGTTCAGCACTCAACGTACTGACTTCATGGGATTTGTTCAGAAGTTTCACGTCTAGAAACGTGTGTCCCATTAAGAATGATTCACTGTGCGTGCTATACCTTCATGATCATGAACGTGCATGTTTGGGGGACAGAGGAGAAAATCCCTATTAACACGACAAACTATGAAAGTGAATGTTTCGTTTTAATACGGACAGGACCCACCATTTTTTTTCTTATGACACTCCCATCACAAAAGGTGGCGAACAATACACAGAGCGTCAGTGAGTGAAGTATTACATAACCTGAAAAGCCTGCTCTAAACACTAATAATAGAAGTTTCATTGGATTGTTAAGATTACTATAATGATTTTTAATAAAACAAAATTTTGAATTACGGACCAATACTTCTTACGCGTCTGATTCTCATCACCAGTGCCGTAACTATATTTTAACCCTGTGCAAGATTTTATTTTTACCTCCTCTTTTTTTTTGGGGGGGGGGGGGGTAATAAAAAAACAAATACGATAGAAATAGATCAATTAATTTTTAACTTTAACCAAAAACGTTACAGAATCAGTCCCCACGGCTGCAAAATTTGAAAATGAAAATATAAAAAGCTTTTTGATACCCCATTTCAGGCCCCCTTCTTCGTGGGTCCTACACCTGTGCATCCCCGTTGCACCCACCTAGTTACAGCACTGCTCATCACACTGAAAACATTTCTGAAACGGAATGTTTGGTAGCACAATGCTCCAAACTGAAACGTAATTTCTGGACCCTGGAGGTCATTGAATCAGATGATTAATCGAAAGGCTTCTCTGTACAAACCATCGCTGCGTCGTTGCAATGATGTTAAACACAGAAGAATGTCAAATTTTGTGGTAAACTGCGGAAATCACCAACAAACATTACGAGATGGCGAAAGGGAGAGCGGTAGGACCCCTAATCCGTGCAAATTTTACAGATTTAGATCAGAAAGTCGAGAGATCCCTGAAGATGGTATTGGGATTCGACGCTCTTGCAATTCTCAAAACTTGTGCAGTCGATGCTCTGCTAGTACACATCGATCATGATCGACGTTGAATACTTCATATGGAAACCTCCAGGCTTTGCTCGCCTGAACATGCGTCGTGTCTGCGCAATTCACATCGAAATCGTATGAATGAATGTATTGTACATGACCAAACATGTTTCCAAAACTGCTTTTTTATGAGGACCCGTCTGTGTAATGCATTAGGCACGCTCTTTCAAGTACTGCAACAGGAAAAATTGGCTTACACTTTCCGAAGAATGTCATTCCATCTTTACACACCAAATCAATGCGAGGAATCCACGATCTTCCCCAAACCATTGGTGGCCAATCATGTGACGAAGCTCACAGATGGAGAAAACTTTTTTTTTCGGCCCAGAAATAAACAAACGTGGCAGATTCAATAATTACATCCCCTCAAAAAGAAAGCCTGGTTGCGAGGAGCTCGTCTTTTTCAAATATTCTTCCCTCCAGAAAAGAAATGATGCAGCGGCAACTAAACTATTACTTTCCAGCGTTTTTGTAGATTCGGAATCATCTAAGGAATGTGCGAAAAAAAAAAGCCTCCTTGCAGGTGCCAGCGCGAATTTTTCAGTGCAAACCTTGCATTCCTAACACGCGAAGGAAGAGAGAGGATGGTCATTTATGATGCAGCGTTACATGCGAGGCAAAGTCCGATTATTTATTCAGATACCCACCCCTTTCAATATGCAATATTAAGAATAATGTGCTGATCATTTCATGCATCTGCCATAATACGGCCCCCATTTTCAGAACTTAAAAAAAAAGACTTCTCCGGTGGTCGTTGAAATTTCTTTGGATAAACACACATTCCAATTCGTTAGACATTAGTGGGTGTTCGTATTAAATGTAACCGCCACGCATTTTGTCCCTGATTTATGTAAGTTATACGCAATATAAATATAATTGCTGAGATAAAATTTCGAAGTGGGTTTGAAATTGAAAATACAGAAAGTACAAGTTCAAAACCTGAACTAAGATTATATCAAATCAAGCTTTACAGTGGGAGCCATATTGCGGGTTTGTATACCAGAATGCCGAAAAAGACGGGGGGGGGGGGGTACTCGACATCAACCTTGAGAAAAGATGGTACGAAGCAGGAAATCATTAAGAATGCCTTGGATGACAGCCAGAGCCATCGGTTTTAATAAATGTTTTGGAACAGAAAATCAGAAAGCCGCACTTTTTTTATAGGAATCGTACGTTGGAAGGTCGACAAGAAAAGAAAGTAAACAGTTGATTGGTAATTAAAATATTACGAATTTCTTTCCGATTGTTAAGAACTCCGCTGTGCATTGCGGTGCTTGCTAAGATGCAAAGAAAGAAAAAGGGCCGTGCAGTTGTTGGGTGAGGTGAGGGGGAATCGTTCGCGAGAAATATTGAACTTGTGCCACTCAAATAGACGAGAACGCCTAGAAAACCTTTAAAAATATCTTCGCGTTTCTTCTAGCATTCCCAAAACAGACCAAACATGTTCAGAAAGTACAGAAAATAATAGAATAATCCAATTTATTTTAATGGATTGATGTTAATTAGTGAACGATGCCGAGAGAGAGAGAGAGAAACAGAAATGAAAGATTGCAGGAAACATCAGAAATGCCAGTAACTCTGCAATGTTATGTGCAGAATGAATCCTGTGGACTTTCAAAAATAATTCGGCAGTTTTTTAGCATTCCCAAGTCCACGGTTTGCGACGTGCTGAAGCAATGCCAACTAATTGTCTGGCCGTCCGATGGTGACTTCTATATGCGCCCAGGTACGTCTAAAACACTAACTTATAGGAGGAGAAGCTCCTTGAGAAGGCTGGTTATCATCTCGCCGTCAGACACCGAGAATCTGTGTGTGTGTGTGTGTGTGTGTGTGTGTGTGTGTGTGTGTGTGTGTGTGTGTGTGTGTGTGTGTGTGTGTGTGTGTGTGTGTGTGTGTGTGTGTGTGTGTGTGTGTGTGTGTGTGTAGATGCGAAGAAATTCCATTTCTACTTCCACAATAAGGACAAAGCTGCATGTCACGAATTTTCAAAGAACAGCGGCAGCTCAAACACCTTTACCATGGAACACAGAAGAACCTGGAATGACATCGATCGTACGGAGCGATGTCATTCCCTCCATTCGATCCATTCCTTCTATTGGAGCATGTCTGGAGAACTCTTAATATTGGCAGTTGCATCTTCCAGCACGAAAATGCTCAAAACAAGAATGCAGTTTGAAGAGAGAAAAACATCGCAGCATTGTGATGACCAGCAGACAAACCATTATCTGAATGAACTCAGAAGGGAATGGCCAACCATTTCTCTTTCTAGTAGAACTGGCCTTGCGTGCGTGCGTGTGTGTGTGTGTGATTTAAAAGAAAATGAGACGTACGCACAATGTATACTCTAATCTTATTACAACCCGAAAAGTGGAAGCATGTTAATTATGTGAGTTACCTAATAGCTATTCTGATAATAATGCGGATTAATATTACAATAACTGCATGCAACTTGATGAATGCATTGTTTTCATCGCGATGTTGCCTGTCACCCTCCTTCAGATATTAGAGGAGGGAGACTTCCTCTGGACCTTTTTCTCAAAGCATTTTTCTCTTTCTTTATAGATCTGATGATGGCTGCTAGTACTCCTATAGAGTCATCCCGCATCGCTCCTTACATCAACGTCAGCAGCGCAGTCGCAAGGCTTCCTCAAGACCGTTATCTCGTTCCCAATACGCACTACCTTCCATACGCCGATCCTGCATTTCTAGCTGCCGCTCAACACTACAGTGCTGCAGCTGCTGCTGCTGCAGCTGCCCAGAGTTCGCACCCAAGCTTTCTCTTTTACCCGACCCCAACTCACCCATTTAGTCTGTCTGCGCTGATGGCAGCAGAAAGACTCAATAATAAAAACTCTAGCATCGCAGATCTTCGTCTGAAGGCTCAAAAACATGCGGCAGCATTAGGGCTCTAGGAGCCGTGCGGAGATAGTGGACTTGAGTGACCAGTTCCTAGTACACCGCTGTATATATACATAATTAAAAAAAAGACTAATTTTAGAATTTACATTGTGAAGAAGACCTCCACAGAAATCTTTAGGAATAGCAGTGTCGACTAGGTCAAGCTGGCAGCAGAGCGTCGCGAAGTGGCTGCACATCCACCTATTTGTAATTAGAGCAACAGTAATAATGACTAAGCAATATATATTGGTACGGTCCTAAGTTCACACAATCGCATCGTGCAGATCCAATGGAATCTCCTCCTCCTCCTTTTGCTCCTCACAGCAGTCCAACTGCATTTTTCTACGAGGTTTGTAAGAGGAAAGATCTAATAATTTCGACATGCAATAAGGTATCTGATCCTACACCGAGAAGAACACAGATTGAGCTAGGAGAATGCTACCACTGTTTGTCACCTACCTAGTTGTCACTCCCGACATTGGTGTAACCAATGCTTCCAATAAATGGTAGTCACAGTGCCAAGGCGCTCTTGTTGTTGTTTTCTTTCTTTTTAATAATAATAATAATGATAAACGCTCTTGCGTGGCCTCGTGGTAACTTGGATGATACGTAATTAGCGGAACAGACCTACAAGTTCGATTTTGGTCATTGTCATTAATACAACCTTTTCTAAAACTAATTCCTGAGTTAATGTATCTTAGTTGTAGGTAAGTTTTTGGCCCAGCGGAAACTATGGTTTTAACCTCAACTGAGAAAAATGCAAAGCTCACACGATATACGCATATACTATGCTAGTCGAAATTAGAAACAGTACGTAGGAGCAGTTATCAGCTGTTCTCTCGTAACCTTTTGTCTAGCACTCAAGAAAGCGGGGGGAAATGTACTTAACTTAAGAGATGTGAAAAATGAAAAACAGCCAATCGAATTTCAAAGCGTAAGGGCTAAAAGAAGGACACGTATTCCCACAAGGGAAGGGAAAAGATTTTTAAATAACAAGGCATTCTTTCAATACCGTATCATGTCATGCATAAAGATACCCTTCTTCGTCAACGTTTCACTGTACCTTCCGGATACGAAATAACCCTAAAAGTCATTTCAGTTTTGAAAATATTTCACATACTCTTGATTAATATATGGCCTCTACTGCGGTCAAATCATTCGTGAGATACACCTAATGACATAGTGCCGGAAATATGTCAGAATGCTAACGTACTCTATGGGTTACTCGATGTATGGGAGGTGGTACCAACTGTTCCCCAGAAACCGTGTCACAGTTAAAGATAAGACTTTGTACAAAAGTTTGCCGTCACATCGCCCACCTCCAAAATCAAAGGACAATAACAAATTGAGCATCAAACCACACTGTCATCAGAATACTGCAAAGCTAGAGCAACAACGCTCACGCCATGGATGAAGCAAAGGTTCCAACTTTCGGTTGAAATGATAAAATCTGCTTGAGTATGCCAAGTAGCGGAGTAGCTAGTCAGTATTTCAGCTTAGAAGCATCACACTCGAGAACGAAAACAAGAATGCTATCCGCAGATCAGTGGTAAGATGCTGGCCACTACTTTCAGGCATGTTGCATCCCAGTCCGATTTATTCTACAAAGGTGGGAATCGTGCTTTAAACAGTTTGCTTTTGGTCTGTTGGAATTAAGGCAGAATCAACTAACACTGTGACACCAGAACATTATGTTTGCTAACTGTGTGTGTGTGTGTGTGTGTGTGTGTGTGTGTGTGTGTGTGTGTGTGTGTGTGTGTGTGTGTGTGTGTGTGTGTGTGTGTGTGTGTGTGTGTGTGTGTGTGTGTGTGTGTGTGTGTGTGTGTGTGTGTCTCTGACTAGTTTGCGTGTTTGGCGAGATAAACAACAGGAATTTTCCTGCCACTTCCATATGAGATCGCGTAACACACTGGAAAAGTTATTATAAATGTTTTCACTTTTGAATCTAGGGACATAACATTGCTACTAGACATTTTAGATATTAGATGCTACTAGATATTTTAGCACTTTCCGAAGCTCTGGTTTTATAGAAAAATATTTCTAGACAGTTTTTCAGAACGGCTATAGAACATCAGTGCTGTTTATGTGAAAGAGGGTAAAAGTAAAGGAAGAATCTGTTCACGTGTTTTTGAACAGCTGAAGACTGTAGCCTTGGAGAAAATAGGGTTAGGAAGACGGCTGAAGAGAACAGATGTGGATGAAAAGAGAGAGCAGGAGGAGGAATTGGTTCGGTAAGTTTGGGGCCAAAGTGCAAATGGATGTTGACCAGCAGCTGTTTTTCTTTTGTGTGGTTTTGGAAAGGACCGTTGCCACTTTCAGCACAGCATTGTCTACGAGAGTATCTATAAGACAAATGCAAGGCAAAAACTGAACGTCTGTTCAGAGAGGAATCATCAGTTAAGTGGACTGTCCTCTTATGAACAGCATCGAGTAATCTTAAGATTTAGACACACCGCCCCAAATGTGTAAACAGTATTTCATGAATGGACGGATTTTGTGATTTTATTAGCAGTCGTGGAAGAAGCGAGAAGTAGCGCCTTGAGTAGAAGAGAGCAACAGTTCTTTTTTGCCACTGCAGAAGTTATGTGTCGGGAAAGGCTGGAGGTATAATGAGCCCAAGAAGAGAGATCAAGCGATGTCTGGATATTTACGTATTATTGGGAGGTACGGGAAATTACATGAAATCTTTATTGCAAAAATCAAAAATGACAGAACTGAGTTTTGGTAGTACTGAAGTTTAAAAGATTATCCTCCCCTCACTGAAGAACACAAGTTTAGGACACTGGCTTCTAATGATTGCGTACGACAAGGAGTTTGTCAAATGAAGAAGAGAAATGGACACTGTTGTCATCAGGAAAGCCACTGATCGGATTTTGAAGTCAGTGAGAGCAGATCGCTTACGAGGGCTGTAGTTTGCTGAGGATAGCTCTATTCCAGACCCGATCTTGGAATCTGCCTTGGAAATGTCCAGAGCAACTAAGAGAGTTTCTCTGCACCTCTCTACTGCTTCAGTACAAAGACTTCATTCATTCCAATGGGATTATTTCTATTGTTCGGTCTGAGCAGGCATTTGAAACCGAAGCAGAAGTTGAACCACAGAAACGGGACCTCACGGAGGTCATCTCATTGGCACCCTTGTAATTCCAAAGGACACCAGATTAAGAATTATCGAGTATAGGCTATTTTGGTGAAGAAAACTTGGATGAGGTTGTATACGAGTTAGTATAAGGAGAGCTGACCTCTACAGTGTATTTGGAGAGCTTGTTAAGGAAGAGAGAAGTGTGTTAACAGGATGATGATGAGTGCCAGATATTCTGGTGGGTAGACGACCGGCTATCTGTGTTATCATCACTAATAGCAAATATCCCTGCAATAAATACGACATAGTTTGGTAAATTTTGAGCCAAACCAATCACATGTGGAGTGGTAAGGGGCGGGGGGGGGGGTTATGAGTCTTTTTGTTCTCTGATCGCTACCACAATCGGGGTAGCGACCAGGGATGGCATAATAATACGGAAAGTCAATTTTGATCGGTGACTGCTCTTGTGGCAGATGAACTTTGTAATGTGTAGTTTGGGTAGATGAAGTGAACATAGCTGTTAAGGTTGCCAACCAACTGAGGTTTCGCTAAGAATAATATCTTTTTGGATGACGCATTGTGGTGGCATGTATCCTTCATATTGCTTTTCAAACTGCAAATGGTGGTAAAGTAGATAAGTAACCTTTTATTTATGCAAGAGATATTAATGCTGATGAATTTGAGCTTAGGTTTGCTGTTCGTTGTTTTTTTTTTTTTTTTTTTTTTGTGGGAGATTTTTTGTGATCTTCAGTAAAACTGTACTTCATTAAGTTGTTCTTCATTCTATCCGAGAAGAAAAGATAAATAACGGTATGCAATATGAAGCGAGAGAGACTCGCGCAGATACTGTCCACACGGCGGGAATCCCGTCTCCTGTTCACCCATGACCTCACCATGACCTGCACTCCCTCCGGGCATGAACTGGCAGAAAAAGTGGCAACAGAATTATATGACTGGGGCCTGAGAAACCGTTAATGAAGGAGGGTTCGGGTCCCTACAGTGTGATTGGCATATCATTTAGGATTATCATCCGCGCTGCATTTGAGAAGAGAATGTGGAAGTCTCCACAGCCCTTGCACGGAGACCAATGATGGAAACAAGACATTTAGGGCTCTAAAAAGCAAAGCCTGTGGCACAGGCGATGGAAGACATCTGAGGTTTAGTTGGCATTTCCGCCAACTAGGCAAGGTGTGATTTTGCAACCACATTACGTCAGATACGTCTGATCTCCGTTTGTAGTAGCTGACTACACCACAAAGGGAGTTGAAAATGGAGATATCGACCTTACGGTGCAACTCCATATTTGCTTCGCATTTCTTTTCATGACAATCCAAACTCACAAAAGGTTGGAAATCCACTGCGCATCGATACGGGGATAAGGATTAAATAATCTGATCGTACTGTACTAGAGGCCAAACACGGTACTTTTTCCAGCCATTCCATTCCCTTGAAGTGTTAATCTCAACAACCTATCAGGACCGAATACCTTGACTTCATATTAATGCAAGGCAGTTAATACTTCGTAGTCTCCCTGTCTGTTGGTTAAGTTTATTTTCCGAACAGTGTGTGCTTAGAATCCTAAACGGAATTCGAAATTCGTGTTTTCAAATAAAGGACATCACTGTAACCGCTAAGCTGAAGATTTTTCATTATAGAATATTTCATATTTTTTTTAAATCGCCAGACATCCACATGGCATGGGATACTATTCCACAATCTGTTGGAAGTATTTGTTTTTCTTTAGCTCTTTTTTACGGGGTTTTGTGCAAAGGAAATGTTCACCAGTTGCACCTACAAAATACATTTCAATGAGTTAATTGAAAAATAAGGGATGTTTCTGCATCCCTTATTTTCCAGTACTGCCAGGGAAGGATCCAGGCACCAATGACAGCATTCCATCGATACACAAAAATCAATATTTTTATTCTGAACTCTTCAGTATTATAATTATGTAAAATGACTACATTAGTATGAAATTAATAAATTTTATATTTTCTTTTTTAATTTTTAATTTTTTAAGTTAAAAATGCAAAAGGCAACGAAAGGGGGAATGGCTAAGAAATGTTTCCATGAGTCCGGCAAAAAAAAAAAAAAAAAAAAATCCCGTTCCGAATGGTCCTCACAAAAGGAAATCTGCAGCGACAAATCTGGAGACATCGGGATGGAGTCGTTTCTTTTGTACAAAACTGACTAACCAAGCGTTACATCATCCACACTATAGCGGGGCTTACACGGTCCTGTTGGGCGCTATTTCAGCTTCAGGAGCAGAGAGTGTGTGCAAGATATGCTGAGTGTGATGTGGAGCGGACCGACTTTATTTTTTCTTTGTAGCTCACGATCACAATTGGTGAATCAGCATCCAGTGAGTCCTAAACATCTCCCCAATGCGTTATTCATGAATTAATAATGCATCAAGTTTATAAAATATTTCTTTAAAAAGGAGCCTCAAAAAAAAAAAACCTCCATTTAGTAGTTTTTAATATTGAGTGAAAACTGAAAAAATATCTCTATTAAAAAAAAAAAATAGGAAACTAACCAAGGAACTCAATAAGTGGCACGCGAACTGTATTATGACCTCCTAACATTTTCGATGCCATGTAGAGATAACCGAAATGTGGATGGCCAGTGGAGCTCTGCTGATGCCTTAATCAGATTCAGTTTGAAATATTATAATTCGAATCGTCAGAATTCTTGCTCGCAATGAGGGTTTTCAATTTGCCATACCACGAAAACGGCGGACTATCCCTGATAATAAGGATAGTCAGCCGTTTGCTGACTGCTACACAGAAATGCACGATAAAAGACACGATCAAATGTGTCTTAACAAATATCCACTAGTGCTTTTTTGGAGCTTCAACAAACAAAGAGTGCTGTTTGAAAATTATCCGTTGTCGAAATGACTGTCCAGAAGGTACGAAAAAAAGTACGGGAACACACGAGTGATCCATTGGAGTAGTTGTTGAAGATCAGTCCATGAAAGAAGTGACTGATTTGTTGATTTGCCTCAAGACTGCACAGCCATCCATAGAGAGAGAGGGGGGAGGGGGGGGGAATCCTACAAACGTAAACTGAATGATTGTGCAACATTTGTTAACAAATGCTAGCAAATCAGTTAACAGAAGTAAATTAATATGCCATGCCGAGACAACGTTTTGTGTCAGCAATAAAAAAGGGAGCGAAAATGAATCCCCCTTCCCCTGACGAAAGCGAAACATTTGGAAAGCAGAAGTAACTGAAAGCAAAAATCTCCTTGCTTCACTCTCTTCTTTTTTTTTTTTATGTGACTCATGAGTCAAAACATTATTTCAACCCAACCTGTTTCGGGCCAACCGGATTGTACGGCTGGCCGGAAACAGGCCTGTGGTGATGGCATTCTGGCCGATTTATTCTCCTAGATATCACTGCATCTTCTCGTTCCCAATAAACAAATCTCGACTTCTAATTCTTACCTGTGGATTACTCAGACCAGATATTGTCTTACATGGACCGATGGATCTCTGGACTCTTCCAGCAAGACAGCGTGCCATTGTCACAAGACTTCATTGTTCAAGAATGGTTCGAATACGAAATATTATTGAAGTGAATAACACGATATTTCAGTTACCGTGCCTTTCACCTCCCTCTCCCCCCCCCCAAAAAAAAAGCGTAACATTAAATCACAGTTAAAGTTACAAAATAAGCAGCAGCATTAGTCCATATTCACGATAATTATGCACAAAATATTTTAATAATAATAATAATTGGCCAAAGTAAAAACAGGAAATATGATTTCATTTTGAAGTCACACTCGATTTAGTTTATCAAGCACGTTTCGAATACCCTGTCCATACAGGGTATTCGAAACAACGCAGAACTTTCGGCTGTAGTATTCTACTGTGGTAATAAGTTTATTCCATTTTTGCAGTGACCGAACCAGAAACTTTAGTTCGGTACTGTGATAACTGTTGACTACATGCACCTTTATTTACACCTGCTGTGTACTACAGTAGGTTTGTACTACTGTCTTTCCTGACATTTATTTCTGTGATTTTAATCTTGCATCGTTTCAAATGGTTTCACCTAATTTCATCACTAAAAACTAAAAATTGGGGTCAGATTTAAACCTGAAATTGAGATGACAACGAATTTTATTACACATCACGAAAATGCCAAATTTCGTTCCATCTGGCCAGATCAGAATACAAGCGAAAACAAACAAACAAACAAACAAAAAATACTTAAGCAACTTTCGAACTGTGCGGAAAAGCAGCAAAGGAATGCCAATAGCAGTTGCTGTTTTGCATTTACAGCCAAAGACTCAGGCTGTGAGGCCAGTGGATTATGGCTGTAAATTGCGTGTGTTCTAATGGCCGCTTTCCGGATGAAAAACCAAACTCAAACTTTTCAGGTAGGAAAAATCCTGACGCCGCCGAACGAGACCGGCTAACTCACATTCATTGATGGGATTCGAACCCAAGTCTTTCCAAAAAAGGGCATCATCCAAACCGACTGAACTAGAGCCAATAGCAGAATGGTGGCATGATCTTTACTGCAATATCTTAAATGAGAAATACAAGATTGGTAACTTAATTAAAATTAAAACAAAAATCTCTCTAACTTCTTTTTATTCTCTAAAGGAAAAGTCGAAAAGTCTTTACTTCAACCTTTGGAAATTGATGGGCACCCGATGCCCGTCACTGATAGCCAAACTCTCGGCTAACGATGATTCGATTAGACTACGCTGCTCATGGCATACAACTACTGCCGCTGCATTATCCTAAATGCTAACTTGAAGTGTTTAGGAGGTGAGTTCAGGCTGAAGATTTAAAACCCCAAAAGTTTATGGGATAAGCAGGAACCTTAGAGGATTCATCTGAAATAAAAATCTCAAACCAGCTGCGTTTTGCAACATACACACGCATCCGTTAGATTTGTTTTGTTCGTCCATCCATAATTACGTAACAACTCATTGCTCTCTGGAGGAATTTTGATGAAATTTGGCATTCGGTATACTTAAAAAAGATTGTCTACACTAAAGTCTGTGAAATTAAGCTACACATTTCGAAGTGATTGCAAAAAATACTCCTGGATGGACAACGTTTAAGTAAGTTTGGTATTCGGGATCGCTACTAAAATAAGTGGTGTTCTCTCGAATTTGGGTTTAAATTGGACCAGCTGAGCAGCAACAAGAATTTAAAGAAAATTAACTTTTACAAGTGACAATAAATACATTGTGCAGAGCGCATAATTCAAGTTCACTGTACTCATTGCGAAATACACCTTTTTATTACCGTTTCGAATAATTTTCATAGCGGACTCCCATCCGTGTTTTTAGCACTCTTACAAGGCTTGCAACAGATGAAAACAGCAAAAGTGATTTAGTGTGGATACAAAACTGTGAGTTTCAGGTTACGGATGTGATGTGATGCGAATGTTGACAACCTCAATGTTTTCTCTAAAGAAGGCAACAGAAAATTTATCTAACAGTACCACAACTGGAACAACACCTTTTAATGCGTGTGTGTGTGTGTGTGTGTGTGTGTGTGTGTGTGTGTGTGTGTGTGTGTGTGTGTGTGTGTGTGTGTGTGTGTGTGTGTGTGTGTGTGTGTGTGTGTGCTCTGAATTAATTAATGAATTAATTAATCATCGATTTTACGTAATCTCTATGGACCCATCACATACAGTACTGATATGTATGAACAAGGAACAAAGAAACGAAAAAAAAAAAAACATTTCGCAGTTTTATAGTAGAGTATACAATTGCAAACTTGTATACTCTACCATACAACTTTTTTTTTTCAAAGTGAAGACTTCTAGCACGTGACTTAGTCGACAGTGTGCGACAGCTATAATTCATTTCCCACTACGCTCTCTCGTGGAAATGCACTTCTGAAGAAATGAAGCACAATCCCGTACTTATACCCAAATAACTGCATAAACGGACAAGCCATTAAGTCATTCCAATAAATAACAAAGAAAAACGGTGTGAATTATTAAGTGGATAACAATTAAGTATCAACAACTTCCCGAAAATTAAAAACTGCTGTGGCTGTAATTACATTATCTATTATTATTTCATTGGCCGAGCGAATAGCATTTCTTTCTCCAACCAAGTTTTGGGTTAGAATCGACATGGATGTTTGTGATTGTCTTTAGATGAGGGATGAATTTCATCGCCCGATGTGAGCCCACCATACCGCTTATTGGAGGCTTGAAAAAGTTCAGTGTTTGGTCTCTACAACAACGTTTCGGGACCAGGTGAAAATTTAATTAAAAATACAAAAATATATGCAAATTAATAAAAATTAAAAAAAAATCCATAGTTCCCCACGCTACTGATATACTGTACGTTTAAAATCTTTCACGGGCGAGAGTCACATAAAAAAATTACAAAAATATTTATGTTGTTCGTTCTACTAATAGATATAATTATCAATTGCACAATATACAGAGTTAATCGAAACAAAAGATAACCAGACATGCGAACAGCAAATGCATGTTTAAATTCCTGTTGTGAGCCCTTTAAATCTTGCTTCAAGCACACTGCAATAACACCATTGAAGGAAGACCGAAGGAAATCTTTCAGAAGCAAATGTAAACTGAAATAAAAAAAATAAATAAATAAACTTCAAGAGAAAATGCAGACATATTTCTGAAGGCAAATTCTGTTGTGGCGAATTTGAAATCAACAAAATATCGAGAGAAAAAAAACGACAATTAAAATCGACTGATTTAGCAACGCATCGAGCTTACAATTATTGACTACATAATGGGAGATTATTCCTTCCCTGCTTATTAACCCCCACCTTTTCCTCTAGCACAAAAGGTAGACGAATGCATCATTGAGAGTTGAATGATGAAAACTCAATAAACAGTTTTTCTTATCTCAGAAATTTTGAAAATTTGAATCTCCCTTTTTTTTTTTCAAGTTTCATCGCCATTGCTCGTGTCGTTTTTCACAGTCTTCATCTTCACTTTAGCGTCATATGCATTTTTTATGTATTTTTTTATGCATATGTCCCCCCTCCCATCCAAGGTTGCAAAGGTAATGAAAATGCATACCGGTAAAAGAAATCGCACAAGGGGGCGCTGCAACCTGCGAATCTGTAAACACTGCAAGTGGCAATATGGCGAGAAATTTCGTAACCAAATGTTTGGTTTCAAAATTATGATTTCACGCTGAAAATTATGTTGAAATTTTCTATTATTTCGTTTTTCTTAATTTTAAAATTTCTTTCAAAGAAAGCGACTGTTCAATGGTGGAGTTCAGTATTCCATTTAAGGTTATTTTACCCATTACGGAAACAATAAAAACAACACAATAAAATATAAAGTGTAAAAAGAAGGAGTGATTTTGAAGAGTGTTGGAAATTCAAAATCGTATGGGAATGGTGTGCAAAGACAATGGGAAACGGGAATCATCAGTGAACTCTGATCATGAAGACTTCGCGACAAGTTTAAGACATGCGTCACGGTTTTAGAGCAATTCACTCCAAAAATTCACAAGGCAACATGAAACTGGAATCAACAGGCCAACACTTAAAACAAAAGTCTTATGGCGAAGGGTTCTTAGCAAAGACACAAGAGAAGCGGGGGGGGGGGTCAATGATTTCTGACAAAATGGTTTCTTCAGATAAAGCATTCAAGTTCAGTGATTCCACCCCCATATACCCCCGAAAAATGTGAATATTCGATCAGGGACAGCAGACATTTTACCAGGGCATATAATCTGGTATCTTATCCAGAGATTCTGTACGAGTGCGTTTTTCGAAGGCACGTCTACTGGAGTTGCTATCTCACCATGTTGGAGATATCCACCATCGTTAATGAGCTGTAGGGAGGAGAGGAAATGTTGATTTTCGTTTGTGTTCATCCGGTTGACAACAAAAACATCCTAAAAAAAAGCGAGGTCAATTTAAAAATCAGCGATATTTCACTAAGTATCACAAACCGCATTTTCCATTTGTAACAGGCTGTTCTTCTATCCACAAAATACGTTTATATTTAACTTGTTACTCGCTCGCAATCCTTCCTTTCATCAGAACAGATGTCACATCGAACACACAGCGATTTATTTATTTACTACTTTAATAGCATTTTAAGCCAATTAAAGCTTCATTATTTCAACAAGTAGCGATCCTGATCTGCCGTAACAGCAGACATGATTGAAATCAGCATCCTGTCTCCTGTTATGGGCTTCACTATCTACGTGGACATTTCATGCTATTTGGATTCTCGTCGGTGGACACATAGAAAACGTAGAAATCAACAGATACTTAACGACTGTCACATGCCAAGAGCATCTATTTCCAGCTTCTACGTTCGCTGTCGGAGAGTACCACGGTGAATTTAGGAGCAGTTTGAGCTAACGAAGGCTTCTTGAATAGTCCGAGATGTAAGGTAAACATCACTTCTATATTGTATGAGGGCGAATCAAACCACGATTCTCGATCCCAACGCGACCTTTTGATTGGGTTACCTTCATTTGAAATATTTTTAATAACAGATTAATTTTCGCCCCTGATTCAGACACACACGCAGAGCCCGCCAGATCCAAGTAATTTGGCTTCTTAGAAATCAGATAGAAATGCTGAAATGCTACGTGTAGTCTATTCTGCTCTATGGAGTTGAAACATGGACATTGAAGGCGACAACCATCAAGAAAATCGAAGCCTTTGAGATGTGGCTATACAGAAGAATGCTAAAGATATCATGGACAGAAAAAATTACCAATGAAGATGTCTTAAAATCCATTGGCAAAGCTAAACATCTTATACAAATAATCAAGAAACGAAAAACATCATATCTTGGCCACATCATGAGAAATAGCAAATACCAAAACTTCTACAAACTATTTTGGTAGGAAGAATTGATGGCAAAGGAACTAGAGGAAGAAAAAGAATATCATGGTATGACAACATCAAGACGTGGACAGGAAAGAGCAGTGCACAACTGCTCAGATTAGTACAAGAGCGCAGTTTGTTCGCCAAGATGGTAGCTGACCTTCGATAGAAGATAGCACAACAAGAAGAAATCAGATTATGCTTATGACAGAGAGATTAATCCCATGTGCAATGTCATGTGATTATTTTCTCGCCGGTTTACTGTTTTGCATGATAAAAACCCTATTTTCCAGGAGAAGAAACTGCCGATATTGTATATTGGACCTCTTATATAAACAACTGTAAGAGGAATTAATCGCAACATCAAAGTTGTCAAAATTATCTCGTAGTACATTTCGTTGTTTAAGGCTGCGTGAAGAAAGATTTTGTTTGGTTTTTCTTTTCTGTCTTTTTTTAACTCTCGTTGAAATTTGCACCGAGATTCGGTAATTATGCAGAAAATATATTCTTCGGTTTTCTACTTAGCTCAAGACTATTTTTTATTATTTTGACAGTGGAATATTCGAATTCATTCGCCAGAGTCTATTACACAATCTCTACACCTACAAGGGGATCGGGGAGTAACATACCTACCAATTCGTCTAAGTTCAATTTTTGTTCCGCAAAGAATTTCGACATCTTCAACCGCCGTATTCGTAATACCTGTGTGATACCATTAAAGGGAAGTCACAGTACCGAATCTCTAAAATGTCGCGACATTTGCCCTTCGTTTGGAAAACACCAAGGCCAGAATCCTATCTACGACCAGAGGAACATTTATAAGATTTTTTACAGATGAAATGTATAACGAACATTGCAGTTCCGCATGAAGGAAGAGTAAAATCTTTCAGAAGCAAATTTAAACTGAAATTAAAAAAATAAATAAAATCATTCCCAAGGAACTTTTCGTTCCAAGAAAACGAACCGGAAGAAAACACAAGCGATTAACTTACGAAACATACTGGATTCGTAGCCCAAGTTGATTCGGTATTGATATTAAAGCCAAACCAAATCCTCCTCTAAAGTGTTTCAATACCAAAAATTGTACCCGTGAAGAGTTCGGTAAAAATGTTTGCATCTGAAAACGAAGACTGAAAACATTAATCCAATCGAGAAACGAGGCCACAAAGGTCATTCCATTTCACATTCTTATAATGCCAGACAACAAGCAGATGAGAGTAGCTGTGCTTCTCCATAGGAAAAGAAATCAACACCAGGTTCTGATCTGATGTGTACAGAAAACAAACAATGCACACAATCTACCACCAGTGGGGAAAAGGAATCAAAAGTGTTTACAGCATGTTTAGGATTATAGAAGACATGTGACCGAGTTGTGTGATAGCAAATCCGTTAGTATCTCTGCCTGTTGAATCCGTGCGGTTGGAACAGGAAAGTGAGTTGGAACGATGATAATTTAATTCTAAGTCTAAGATAACTTCACTATTACGAAAGTTGATCGAACATTAAATATGTGGAAGAATTTATCATTCAAAGAAAGGAAATCAAAGATACAGAATCCTTGGGTTGGCATTAGAAGAACGAAATAAACAGCACACCTCTTTTCCTTAATTTACATTAATTCTGTAGAACTAGGCAGAGGTTGTAGCCAAAGATTATCAAAAAAAAAAAAAAAAACATCCTCAACAGAATTTAAGAATTTAAGTTGAACATTCAGACACGGGATGTCCAAAAATGGTCTGAATAGGCCGAGTTTAGCAGAAAAGACAATGACAGATTCTTTGTAAATATATCGAGTATTCTGCAATATACCACTGCTCGGAATCCCTCCAGACGCACTTGGCAAAATAGTGACAGTATGCTGGATTACATGCCAGTTGACTAGCATGTAAAAGATGTGGGAGAAAAGTAAACCAAAAGTTTCCTCTGGAATCTAAACATCGTGTTTGGCCCACTTCAAGTCCCCAATAAACAAAATGGTGATATGACATTGCGCGATGAATCTCATCTACTACTTGCGATGCCTATTACCATAAAGGCTTTCCTCTGAGGAGAGTAGATGACACACTGCGACTCCAGCCTGCGTTAGTTCTCTCCGAGAGAGTTGGATTCAGTCTGACTGTGTAATGCTTGTTAATCGTGGAATAATACATTCCAGGCTGCTATCAAACCCAGAATGGTTATGAAAGCAAAGGCAACTTTATAGTCTCTTCCAAGTTTGTTTTCCCCTTGAGGGATGAATATTTTGAATTTACGAGAAGAAAGTCCCTGTATATGACCGGCTAACTCGCCTTCAGTTAACACTTTCATTGCCAAGCTGAAAATTGGAATTTCGTGTGGCGGCCAAATTTTATTTATTTTTTTTTATTTAGTTAGCGACGTTAACGCGATAACGCGTGATCGGCCGTTTGGTGAGAACTCGCATCGCGCGATATCGCGTGATTGTCAACGAACGTGTTAAAGAGCCCTTCTAAAGGTTATTCATATCCCAGACGGAATTCTAAAATACAGAATTCCAACCTTAGGGCGCCATCGTTACGGACTGGTCTCTCTACGTAAACTCCCACCAACATGAAAGCGTATAGGAAGTGGTTTGGTTGTTAGAGACCTACCCAGATCACAGGATTCCAAAGTTCAGTATACACACCATCATGGTGGTGTCAAGAACGTTCCATCAGTATTTTCATCCTTCAAGATTTAGCCTAGTTAGGTCCTCAAATTGTGTTTTCGTACGCGTTCGAAATTTAAAAACATACTCAAGAATCCCTTGCTGCATCCGCTTTCTTTTGTTCCTTTACGCACAAAGATCTTCTATTGAGCTAAGAGAGAGACTATCACTTATTCTTCAGCGTCATCTAAAAGATTTGGAGCAATCACTTTAATAATTTACATATGTAATGCTTGACATGATTCAACTGGAATGTAGCAGTCTAATTTCGTGTTGAAGTCCTGTACTATATTGTCTTCCCTTAATCCGTGTGCAGTACTTTATTAACGCATTACTTCACCCTGATTATCTCGTCAGATATTAATCAATGGATGCTTTGGTGAGCTCATTTTTGTACTCTTTTATTCGACAACTGCGGATTGTTGGATCTGTGGATTTTTGATCTACCATCTTTCGAGGAATTCACTTTGATTCTACACGCGCCATTCAAGGCACCAATGTAATCCAGGAGAATATTTTCAAACTTCAAAATTTAAATTCCTCAAAATCGTCAAATGGACTTTCCAGATGTTTCGTGTTTCTGAATTTCAAAATAAATAAATAATAACTGTATGAAAGTGTTTGCTTTTGTTGTTGCTATTATCTTCAGTTTCTTTATCAAACTTATATTTCGATTTTGTCTCCAGTGTACACTGTTTTCGAATAAGAACAACTGTCTACATCTATCTATATGTTCACTGGGCATCAGCAGGTCACGCATGGTCACTCCGATGCTCGGTCATGTGCCACACCAGGCCTCGCCATGTAGTCCTGTTGTTTGCTTTTCTAAAGACCTCAACTCTCTGAGGATCAGTCACTCCACACACACACACACACACACACACACACACACACACACACACACACACACACACACACACACACACACACACACACACACACACACACACACACACACACACACACACACACACCATCCATCCATCCATCCATCTCATTGATGGTCTATCCCTTCCTCTTTTTCCAGGATCTTTACCTTCTATTACAGTTCTGAGAAGTCCTGCTACCATCCTTTAAATGTGTCCAAAATATTTTAATAAGAACAACAACGAAATGAATTCCTTGTTAAGCAGTCAGTATGCTCAGAGAAATTCACTGAATTCTCACATAAATTAGAATTCCATTTCAAGCAAGTATCGTCTAAAAACAACAAACTCCTTTGTATTCTATTCAAACATCCACGCATCTGGATAATGTAACTGGATTTATGAAACTCAAACATCGAAAAAGGACGCTTGTAGCATCTTCAGATTGCTGATTTAAAAATATATTACGCTATGGACCAATAAGCAATTATTTTTCTCAAAGAACGAAAATCAATCTTGGGGCAGATTGTGCAGCAAAGGGTAATCAGTGTTAGTCATCAGCAGCGAGAGGAAGTTATTGGAAATTTTGTTTCTTTTGAAATACTTTGAACAATTTGTGAGAAATACATTCGCGTAAGAGAACAACAACAAAAAATAATCATAGATTAAATAAAAGATCTGTACTTGACGCTAGTTCTGGTCATCTCGCAGAGCCGACCACCAGTTTTATTTATAACCTACTACAATGGTTATGAATCCAAGCGTTACTTCCAGCGTACGTTCATCAGACAACACCTTTATCAACTGGTTCATTGGGGAAGAAAAAAAATCAATGAGCAGCACAAACTCTTTCGATCACAGTTTAGTATTCCACAAGATGACATCCTCTGATGCTCAATCAGTATCCGGATTTCCTTTGGTTTGAAAGACCTGGGTTCGAATCCAGTCTAGGACGCGAAGAACCTTTATTAGGGCTTTTCAGCTGAAGGTGAGTTAATCGGTCTCGTACGAAGATGGATGGATTTTCACTCCCGGAAACTCGGAGTTTTCATTCCGCATAAAAGACAAATCGGCCTAAAGAACAGCAGTTGTAAATACGCCGGAATCATCTTCGGCCGTAAGTTCAAAGCAAGCAACTACAGCGCGCAACTGCATATTATAAGTTTCGGTAAAGATGAAATTAATAATAATAATAATAATAATTTTATTATTATTATTATTATTATTATTATTATTATTATTATTATTATTATTATTATTATTATTAAAATGCTGGAGTTTCTGAACAATTTCTCTAGCAACCCCATCACAGCAAAGCTTGGAAGTGCGCTTTCATTACAATTTAATTCAACTAATTAAATGAAAAAAGATAGTTTGAATTAATCGAAAACTTGGCAATTTTTTTTAATTTTTGTTACTTTAGCCTGATTTGCTGAAAAAGGACCGAAGTGTCACGTGAACAATGTATAATAATTTGTTAGGAATAATAATTCTAAATAAAGGGGAAGGGAATGCAATTTTCGCTTCTCTTGAAAAACTAAGTTAAAAATATATTTTTGCTATCAAAACTGCTATTGCCATTTTCTAAATAATACCGGAAACTCATGTACATGTGTTTTCTTATGAATTGAGAATAAATTAATTTAAATAAAATGTGTATACCTTTATTCCCAAGCCTCAGATGTCGATACATACTATGTATGTTGTGCGCATGATGAATAACACCAAAGTGTCTAAATACAGCATGCAATATAATACATACTGTTTGTATATAATGTTAACTTATCGCCAAAGTCGGCGTGAAAATATCAATGTAACAATTAGTCCGTACATTAAATTTGTGTAACGAAATTAAGCGAAAATATTTTTGTAACGTGGAAAGCGGTGGAATCGAACGAACGAAAGAAAATAAGACATTCATAATCCGCTAGCTTGTGAGCCACGTAATCCACAAACTACCCGTTCCTCGGGGGATGGTCTTAATTTATTCTCTACTCGATAATAGATAGTTGTGGCCCCGAGGAGTTGGGATAACGTCAGTCTGTTCCGTGGTGCTAGATTGAAAACTTCCACCGTAGCCCGAACCCTCGATAGCGAGGTGCCAAATGCGCTGACTACGCGAGGTCCCGCGACGCTTGACCTGATATGCACCATTTGACTCCACTCTAGCGGGACGGAAAGCTCCGCACTAAAGCCGCGTATGGAATGGCTGGCGGAGTGTCTTTAATATCAGTAATGTAGCACACGTGGCTACAGGTGCGTAACGTCACCCCTCGGGAAGGTTTTCTTCAAAGAGATATCTTTCTGCTGGACCATCGTTTCCGACGTGTTGAGATGAAGCATGTACTGCGAGTATCCTCGCGTTGTCGAAGGGTAAGTAGAAAGCGGCGTGTCCACACCACTGCTTCACACTCGGACACTTAAGGAAAGAAATTTCTCGGCGATAGAGAGAAAGAAATGACAAAGATCATGACCGAGCCGTTTTTGATAAACACGCAATCTGTGATGTGAACATCCTTTTCGTTGTTCTCAGAACGTAAAAACAGCGGAAAGAACGGTAAGGTCGTCTTCATAGGATTAAATCTCAACACAAACTTTAACAAAAATTTGCTTCGAAAACGATGCCTCCCCTAACATTTTTTCCCCCTTGAACGTAAATAAACTGGCGTTCTTTTTGTGAATAGAAAAACGACTTTGATTTTCAATAACATGCAAAATATGCAAATAAATACCTTAATAACTTAAACAGAGGCGAACACAGATTTAAAGAGCACCTCTTACAGTTACGATTTCTGCGTGCATCAGGCCACATGAGCTATTATTGATCTGGATTACATTAGTAGTTAATTGTCTGCTATCAGCCTGTTTGGGGAGGATGAAAAATCCGACTTTCCAAAGAAAGGAAACTCCTTCACAAGCGCTGTTCAAAGAAGTCGATTTTCCAAAATGCTTACGTAACATTACATTATGTGATTCTGCTCGATACAAATATTACAACAGCCACTAATGAACGGAAGGGGAACCTACAGAATGGTCATTATTGTCATATTATTAAGTACAATTATTTTTCTAATTTGAAGTAAGTTAGTTTATAAATCTGACACACACGCACAGTAACGACATGATTTTATTTATTCTTTTTAGTGTGACTCCCATCCACGAAAGGTTATAAATCTATAGTTCATTACATTTATAACTTTCGTTTATATCATCGGTTGAATAAGGGTAGGATTTTTTTTTTATTAATTTTATATATTTTTACATCTTCCGGAAACCCTGCTCTAGAGACGAACGTGGAACTTTTTCAATCCACTTCAGGACTCTAATAAAGAAAATCACAAACATTTAAATATGTAATTTACATGGGATTCCAGAATTATAGTCGTTACAGAAAGAGAGAGAGAGAAAGAGACTCGGCTAACCAGGCCGGGTGTAATTATAAAACCTTAGATTAATTATCGTGATTGAATTAAAAGATGAGTTTCGTAATTAATCATTCCGAACTCAATTTTTGCAATTAATGACATTTAAGTGTTGCATTCCCATAATATTCTCATAGGGTGGACAACAGAATGTGAGTGTTATGCGTTTCGTTGATATTCAAAAATGAAAGAAAGAGATATTCACAGTTCTCGTACTTAAAAGCTGTCGCTGTAAATAAAAAATATTAACCAACTAATAAAAGCGCCTTCGTAGCGCAGAAAGTGACCACGACGCCGTTTTGGACTGATTCCTAATCTCTCCAAGGACGGAAACAAACTTCGTTAGAGCTGTACTGCTGAAGAAGAGTTAGCCAATCCTCATACAGATGCACAGGTGGAAGGATTTTTTTTCGAGGAAACCCGGGTGTTTCAACCAGCAAAAAAACCAAACACGCAGAGAATACAAGCAATTTATTGAGGCAAATAAGCATCCCTCTTGGAATAAGATGTTTTGATATATCAGCAAACCCAACTAACATGCATCGCGTCCACTAGTTTTCTAATTTAAAAAAAATGCTAAATTTAAACACTCATTTAGATCGCATTATTTCTGTAAGCATATCCAGTCATAATTTCTCAATCAAATTATTTATTACTAATTATGATTAATTTTAAGTAAGTCTACATAGTTCAATGCCTCTCATCGGAAAGATCTGATTCCCGTATAGGATATAAATAAGGTTTATAAGGTTATTAATCTAGAAGACCATTCAAGTCAGTCAGCTTGCCTCGCATGGATGTAATAGCGTTTTGGTAATAGCACTTTCCGTATATAACAGATATACGGAAAGTGCATGCAGAATAAACCGCAGTGACGAACAAATTAGCCTAACACATTAAGGGAAGGAAGACCAAGTTTACTGAAAATCAACTGTCCTAAGAGTCTACCATTTAATTAACATTACAATTAATTATCTCTCGAATTTGCTGCTCACAAATATAGCAATGTATAAATGATAACAGCACACTGAATTAGTTCTGCGTGAAAAAAATGAAAAAAATATATATCCATCTATTTTTTTTATTCTGAAGGTAAAGCCAGAAAGGCATATGGGCGAATTTGCATTCGAGAATATAAAAAGCGGAATTCCTTGGTGAACACAAGGAGTTAAAGAGGCAGTCATAGAAGCAAATAGAAAATTAAACATAAAATTAAACCTAGAAAATTAAATATCATAACCTTGTTCTGGAAGTAATTGCAAAAGCTTAGAAATGGAGGAAAGGGTAGTCCTGTAAAAGGAATCAAAGATTAAAAAGGTTATATGAAAAGTAATTACTCTGAAAGACCATTAAATTCATGAAACAAGCGCTGAGAGAACAGAAGTAGAAAAATTTAAAAAGTTCACAGCAATTACACTCAGGAGTAAACATCAATATGGATGGAACAAAAGGCCACAAAATGTCATCTTCAGTAGATGATATTCTAACAGTAATGCTCAAATACAAAGGTTATACAGCAGCTGCATTGCATAATTTAAAAATCAAAATCAGACGGTCAATTCCTAGATAATTGCAGTCTTATAGTACTGATTTATTAAAAGGGAGAGGGGGAAGTAAAATCTAAGCAAGCGTACAGGAAAAGACAGTAAAAACGTTTATATATATATTTTTTATATTTATATTAATATATATATATATATATATATTAATATTATTATATTGTAATTGTGACCTATTACACAATTACACAGTAATGGTGTATTAGGTCACAACAGACCTATTACACATTGAAGACGGCAAGATATTATAAACTTGGTTTTAATTCGTTCCCCAACGAGGCGACACAATTTTCCCTTCGTGAAATATATTCACATCTGGAATACATGTATATGGAGATGAATGACTTCACATCTCTTTCCATTGTATGCATCCCATAATGCACAGCACACGCCCATTCGGAAGTGTAAAATGCTATACATAATGGGAAGGGCCACTTCCCAAACCGGTATCGACCTTCTCTGAGGTCTCATCGGTGGGAGCTAAACCCGGAATTGATACCAAGGTTGAAGTTATGCAGAAGTCATTGCCATCTCATATACGAGTCTCCAAAATGTGGGACCTTATTAATAAAATATCTCTCAAAGTGAGGGAAATGATACAAGTTTTTAACACGGTGCTATTACACATTGAAGAAGCAAAGATATTATAAACTTGGTTTTAATTCTTTCCCAAACGAGGAAGCACAATGTTTCGTTCGTGAAATATATTCACATTTGGAATACATGTATATGGAGATGAATGACTTCACACATCTTTCCATAGTATGCATCCCATAATGCATAGCACACGCCCATTCGGAAGTGTAAAATGCTATACATAATGGGAAGGGCCACTACCCAAACCTGTATCGACCTGCTTTGAGGTCTCATCGGTGGGAGTTATACCCGGGATTGATACCAAGGTTGAAGTTATGCAGAAGTCAGAGCCATCTCATATAGAAGTCTCCAAAATGTCGTAGACCTTGTTACGGTAAAAAATCTCTCAATGAGAGGGAAGTGATACAGGTTTTCAACATGGTTCTAATACACATTGAAGACGGCAAGATATTATAAACTTGGTTTCAATTCGTTCGCCAACGAGGCAGCACAATGTTCCCTTCGTGAAATATATTCACATCTGGAATACATGTATATGGAGATGAATGACTTCACATCTCTTTCCATAGTATGCATCCCATAATGCATAGCACACGCCCATTCGGAAGTGTAAAATGCTATACATAATGGGAAGGGCCACTACCCAAGCCGGTATCGACATTCTCTGAGGTCTCATCGGTGGGAGCTACACCCGGGATTGATACCAAGGTTGAAGTTACGCAGAAGTCAGAGCCATCTCATACACAAGTCTCCAAAATGTGGTAGACTTTGTTAATAAAAAATCTCTCAATGAGAGGGAAGTGATACAGGTTTTCAACATGGCTCTAATACACATTGAAGACGGCAAGATATTATAAACTTGGTTTTAATTCGTTCCCCAACGAGGCGACACAATTTTCCCTTCGTGAAATATATTCACATCTGGAATACATGTATATGGAGATGAATGACTTCACATCTCTTTCCATTGTATGCATCCCATAATGCACAGCACACGCCCATTCGGAAGTGTAAAATGCTATACATAATGGGAAGGGCCACTACCCAAACCGGTATCGACCTTCTCTGAGGTCTCATCGGTGGGAGCTAAACCCGGAATTGATACCAAGGTTGAAGTTATGCAGAAGTCATTGCCATCTCATATACGAGTCTACAAAATGTGGGACCTTATTAATAAAATATCTCTCAAAGTGAGGGAAATGATACAAGTTTTTAACACGGTGCTATTACACATTGAAGAAGCAAAGATATTATAAACTTGGTTTTAATTCTTTCCCAAACGAGGAAGCACAATGTTTCGTTCGTGAAATATATTCACATTTGGAATACATGTATATGGAGATGAATGACTTCACACATCTTTCCATAGTATGCATCCCATAATGCATAGCACACGCCCATTCGGAAGTGTAAAATGCTATACATAATGGGAAGGGCCACTACCCAAACCTGTATCGACCTGCTTTGAGGTCTCATCGGTGGGAGTTATACCCGGGATTGATACCAAGGTTGAAGTTATGCAGAAGTCAGAGCCATCTCATATAGAAGTCTCCAAAATGTCGTAGACCTTGTTACGGTAAAAAATCTCTCAATGAGAGGGAAGTGATACAGGTTTTCAACATGGTTCTAATACACATTGAAGACGGCAAGATATTATAAACTTGGTTTCAATTCGTTCGCCAACGAGGCAGCACAATGTTCCCTTCGTGAAATATATTCACATCTGGAATACATGTATATGGAGATGAATGACTTCAGATCTCTTTCCATAGTATGCATCCCATAATGCATAGCACACGCCCATTCGGAAGTGTAAAATGCTATACATAATAGGAAGGGCCACTACCCAAGCCGGTATCGACATTCTCTGAGGTCTCATCGGTGGGAGCTACACCCGGGATTGATACCAAGGTTGAAGTTACGCAGAAGTCAGAGCCATCTCATACACAAGTCTCCAAAATATGGTAGACTTTGTTAATAAAAAATCTCTCAATGAGAGGGAAGTGATACAGGTTTTCAACATGGCTCTAATACACATTGAAGACGGCAAGATATTATAAACTTGGTTTTAATTCGTTCCCCAACGAGGCGACACAATTTTCCCTTCGTGAAATATATTCACATCTGGAATACATGTATATGGAGATGAATGACTTCACATCTCTTTCCATTGTATGCATCCCATAATGCACAGCACACGCCCATTCGGAAGTGTAAAATGCTATACATAATGGGAAGGGCCACTACCCAAACATGTATCGACCTGCTTTGAGGTCTCATCGGTGGGAGTTATACCCGGGATTGATACCAAGGTTGAAGTTATGCAGAAGTCATTGCCATCTCATATAGAAGTCTCCAAAATGTCGTAGACCTTGTTACGGTAAAAAATCTCTCAATGAGAGGGAAGTGATACAGGTTTTCAACATGGTTCTAATACACATTGAAGACGGCAAGATATTATAAACTTGGTTTCAATTCGTTCGCCAACGAGGCAGCACAATGTTCCCTTCGTGAAATATATTCACATCTGGAATACATGTATATGGAGATGAATGACTTCACATCTCTTTCCATAGTATGCATCCCATAATGCATAGCACACGCCCATTCGGAAGTGTAAAATGCTATACATAATGGGAAGGGCCACTACCCAAACCGGTATCGACCTTCTCTGAGGTCTCATCGGTGGGAGCTAAACCCGGAATTGATACCAAGGTTGAAGTTATGCAGAAGTCATTGCCATCTCATATACGAGTCTCCAAAATGTGGGACCTTATTAATAAAATATCTCTCAAAGTGAGGGAAATGATACAAGTTTTTAACACGGTGCTATTACACATTGAAGAAGCAAAGATATTATAAACTTGGTTTTAATTCTTTCCCAAACGAGGAAGCACAATGTTTCGTTCGTGAAATATATTCACATTTGGAATACATGTATATGGAGATGAATGACTTCACACATCTTTCCATAGTATGCATCCCATAATGCATAGCACAAGCCAGCTCGGAAGTGTAAAATGCTATACATCATGGGAAGGGCCACTACCCAAACTAGTATCGACCTTCTTTGAGGACAAATCGGTGGGAGCTAGACGCGGGATTGATACCAAGGTTGAAGTTATGCAGAAGTCAGAGACATCTCATATACATGTCTACAAAAGATGGAAGACCTTATTAATAAATAATTCCTGAATTAGAGGAAGATGGTGCAAGTTTTGTACGTGGTATTATTACATATCGAACACACCAAGAAATTATAAACTTGGCATTATTTCTTTCGCTAACGCGGCAGCACATTGTTTCGTTCGTGAAATATATTCACATCTGGAATACATGTATATGGAGATGAATGACTTCACATCTCTTTCCATAGTATGCATCCCATAATGCATAGCACACGCCAGCTCGGAAGTGTAAAATGCTATACATAATGGGAAGGGCCACTACCAAAACCGGTATAGACCTTCTCTGAGGTCTCATCGGTTGGAGCTACACCCAGGATTGATACCAAGGTTGAAGTTATGCAGAAATCAGAACCATCTCATATACAAGTCTCCAAAATGTGGTAGACCTTGTTAAGGTAAAAAATCTCTCAATGAGAGGGAAGTGATACAAGTTTTCAACATGGCTCTAATACACATTAAAGCCGCCAAGATATTATAAACTTGGTTTTAATTCGTTCCCCAAAGAGGCAGCACAATGTTCCCTTCGTGAAATATATTCACATCTGGATTACATGCATATGGAGATGAATGACTTCACATATCTTTCCATAGTATGCATCCCATAATGCATAGCACACGCCCATTCGGAAGTGTAAAATGCTATACATAATGGGAAGGGCCACTACCCAAACCGGTATCGACCTTCTCCGAGGGCTCATCGGTGGGAGCTACACCCGGGATTGATACGAAGGTTGAAGTTATGCAGAAGTCAGAGCCATCTCATATACAAGTCTCCAAAATGTGGTAGACCTTGTTAATAAAAAATCTCTCAATGAGAGGGAAGTGATACAAGTTTTCAACATGGATGTAATACACATTGAAGACGCCAAGATATTATAAACTTGGTTTTAATTCGTTCCCCAACGAGGCGGCACAATGTTCCCTTCGGGAAATATATTCACATCTGAAATACATGTATATGGAGATGAATGACTTTACATCTCTTTCCATTGTATGCATCCCATAATGCACAGCACAATCCCATTTGGAAGTGTAAAACCCTATACATAATGGGAAGGGCCACTACCCAAACCAGTATCGACCTTCTTTGAGGAAGAATCGGTGGGAGGTAGACCCGGGATTGATACCAAGGTTGAAGTTATGCAGAAGTCAGATACATCTCTTAAACATGTCTCCGAAAGATGGAAGACCTTATTAATAAATAATTCCTGAATTAGAGGAAGATGGTGCAAGTTTTGTACGTGGTTTTATTACATATCGAAGACACCAAGAAATTATAAACTTGGCATTATTTCTTTCGCTAACGCGGCAGCACATTGTTTCGTTCGTGAAATATATTCACATATGGAATACATGTATATGGAGATGAATGACTTCACATCTCTTTCCATAGTATGCATCCCATAATGCATAGCACACGCCCATTCGGAAGTGTAAAATGTTATACATAATGGGAAGGGCCACTACCCAAGCTGGTATCGACCTTCTCTGAGGTCTCATCGGTGGGAGCTACACCCGGGATTGATACCAAGGTTGAAGTTACGCAGAAGTCAGAGCCATCTCATACACAAGTCTCCAAAATGTGGTAGACTTTGTTAATAAAAAATATCTCAATGAGAGGGAAGTGATACAGGTTTTCAACATGGCTCTAATACACATTGAAGACGGCAAGATATTATAAACTTGGTTTTAATTCGTTCCCCAAAGAGGCAGCACAATGTTCCCTTCGTGAAATATATTCACATCTGGAATACATGTATATGGAGATGAATGACTTCACATCTCTTTCCATAGTATGCATCCCATAATGCATAGCACACGCCCATTCGGAAGTGTAAAATGCTATACATAATGGGAAGGGCCACTACCCAAACCTGTATCGACCTGCTTTGAGGTCTCATCGGTGGGAGTTATACCCGGGATTGATACCAAGGTTGAAGTTATGCAGAAGTCAGAGCCATCTCATATACAAGTCTCCAAAATATCGTAGACCTTGTTACGGTAAAAAATCTCTCAATGAGAGGGAAGTGATACAGGTTTTCAACATGGTTCTAATACACATTGAAGACGGCAAGATATTATAAACTTGGTTTCAATTCGTTCGCCAACGAGGCAGCACAATGTTCGCTTCGTGAAATATATTCTCATCTGGAATACATGTATATGGAGATGAATGACTTCACATCTCTTTCCATAGTATGCATCCCATAATGCACAGCACACGCCCATTCGGAAGTGCAAAATGCTATACATAATGGGAAGGGCCACTACCCAAACCAGTATCGACCTTCTTTGAGGAAGAATCGGTGGGAGCTACACCCAGGATTGATACCAAGGTTGAAGTTATGCAGAAGTCAGAACCATCTCATATACAAGTCTCCAAAATGTGGTAGACCTTGTTAAGGTAAAAAATCTCTCAATGAGAGGGAAGTGATACAGGTTTTCAACATGGTTCTAATACACATTGAAGACGCCAAGATATTATAAACTTGGTTTTCATTCGTTCGCCAACGAGGCAGCACAATGTTCCCTTCGTGAAATATATTCTCATCTGGAATACATGTATATGGAGATGAATGACTTCACATCTCTTTCCATAGTATGCATCCCATAATGCATAGCACACGCCCATTCGGAAGTGTAAAATGCTATACATAATGGGAAGGGCTACTACCCAAACCGGTATCGACCTTCTCTGAGGTCTCATCGGTGGGAGCTAAACCCGGAATTGATACCAAGGTTGAAGTTATGCAGAAGTCATTGCCATCTCATATACGAGTCTCCAAAATGTGGGACCTTATTAATAAAATACCTCTCAAAGTGAGGGAAAAGATACAAGTTTTTAACACGGTGCTACTACACATTGAAGAAGCAAAGATATTATAAACTTGGTTTTAATTCGTTCCCCAACGAGGCAGCACAATGTTCCCTTCGTGAAATATATTCACATCTGGAAAACATGCTTATGGAGATGAATGACTTCACATCACTTTCCATAGTATGCATCCCATAATGCACAGCACACGCCCATTCGGAAGTATAAAATGCTATACATAATGGGAAGGGCCACTACCCAAACCGGTATCGAACTTCTCTGAGGTCTCATCGGTGGGAGCTAAACCCGGAATTGATACCAAGGTTGAAGATATGCAGAAGTCAGAGACATCTCATAAACATGTCTCCAAAAGATGGAAGACCTTATTAATAAATAATTCCTGAATTAGAGGAAGATGGTGCAAGTTTTGTACTTGGTTTTATTACATATCGAAGACACCAAGAAATTATAAACTTGGCATTATTTCTTTCGCTAACGCGTCAGCACATTGTTTCGTTCGTGAAATATATTCACATCTGGAATACATGTATATGGAGATGAATGACTTCACATCTCTTTCCATTGTATGCATCCCATAATGCATAGCACATGCCCATTCGGAAGTGTAAAATACTATATATAATTGGAAGGGCCACTACCCAAACCAGTATCGACCTTCTTTGAGGAAGAATCGGTGGGAGGTAGACCCGGGATTGATACCAAGGTTGAAGTTATGCAGAAGTCAGATACATCTCATATACATGTCTCCGAAAGATGGGAGACCTTATTAATAAATAATTCCTGAATTAGAGGAAGATGGTGCAAGTTTTGTACGTGGTTTTATTACATATCGAAGACAACAAGAAATTATAAACTTGACATTATTTCTTTCGCTAACGTGGCAGCACATCATTTCGTTCGTGAAATATATTCACATCTGGAATACATGTATATGGAGATGAATGACTTCACATATCTTTCCATAGTATGCATCCCATAATGCACAGCACATGCCCATTCGGAAGTGTAAAATACTATATATAATTGGAAGGGCCACTACCCAAACCGGTTTCGACCTTCTCTGAGGTCTCATCGGCGGGAGGTAAACCCGGGATTGATACCAAGGCTGAAGTTATTCAGAAGTCAGTGCTATCTCATATACAAGTCTCCAAAATGTGGGACCTTGTTAATAAAAAATCTCTCAATGTGAGGGAAATGATACAAGTTTTTAACACGGTTCTATTACACAGTGAATAAGCCAAGATATTATAAACTTGGTTTTAATTCTTTCCCAAACGAGGCAACACAATGTTTCGTTCGTTAAATATACTCACATCTCGAATACATGTATATGGAGGTGAATGACTTCCCATCTCTTTCCATAGTATGCATCCCATAATGCATAGCACACGCCAATTCGGAAGTGTAAAATGCTATACATAATGGGAAGGGCCACTACCCAAACCGGTATCGACCTTCTCTGAGGTCTCATCGGTCGGAGCTAAACCCGGTATTGATACCAAGGTTTAAGTTATGCAGAAGTCAGTGCCATCTCATATACAAGTCTCCAAAATGTGGGACCTTATTAATAAAAAATCTCTCAATGTGAGGGAAATGATACAAGTTTTTAACACGGTGCTATTTCACATAGAAGAAGCAAAGATATTATAAATTTGGTTTTAATTCTTTCCCAAACGAGGCCGCACAATGTTTCGTTCGTGAAATATATTCACATCTAGAATACATGTACATGCAGATGAATGACTTCACATATCTTTCCATAGTATGCATCCCATAATGCACAGCACAGCCCATTCGGAAGTGTAAAATGCTATACATAATGGGAAGGGCCACTACCCAAACCAGTATCGACCTTCTTTGAGGAAGAATCGGTGGGAACTAGACCCGGGATTGATACCAAGTTTGAAGTTATGCAGAAGTCAGAGACATCTCATAAACATGTCTCCACAAGATGGAAGACCTTATTAATAAATAATTCCTGAATTAGAGGAAGATGGTGCAAGTTTTGTACTTGGTTTTATTACATATCGAAGACAACAAGAAATTATAAACTTGACATTATTTCTTTCGCTAACGCGGCAGCACATCGTTTCGTTCGTGAAATATATTCACATCTGGAATACATGTATAGGGAGATGAATGACTTCACATCTCTTTCCATAGTATGCATCCCATAATGCATAGCACACGCCCATTCGGAAGTGTAAAATGCTATAAATAATGGGAAGGGCCACTACCCAAACCGGTATCGACCTTCTCTGAGGTCTCATCGGTGGGAGCTACACCCGGGATTGATACGAAGGTTGAAGTTATGCAGAAGTCAGAGCCATCTCATATACAAGTCTCCAAAATGTGGTAGACCTTGTTAATAAAAAATTTCTCAATGTGAGGGAAATGAAACAAATTTTTAACACGGTTCTATTACACATGAATAAGCAAAGATATTATAAACTTGGTTGAAATTATGCAGAAGTTATTTTAATTCTTTCCCAAATGAGGCAGCACAATGTTTCGTTCGTGAAATATATTCACATCTGGAATACATGTATATGGAGATGAATGACTTCACATATCTTTCCATAGTATGCATCCCATAATGCACAGCACACGCCCAATTGGAAGTGTAAAATGCTATACATAATGGGAAGGGCCACTACCCAAACCAGTATCGACATTCTTTGAGGACGAATCGGTGGGAGCTAGACCGGGATTGATACCAAGGTTGAAGTTAAATAGAAGTCAGGGACATCTCATATACATGTCTCCAAATGATGGAAGACCTTATTTAATAAATAATTCCTGAATTAGAGGAAGATGGTGCACGTTTTGTACGTGGTTGTATTACATATCGAAGACACCAAGAAATTATAAACTTGGCATTATTTCTTTCGCTAACTCGGCAGCACATCGTTTCGTTCGTGAAATATATTCACATCTGGAATACATGTATATGGAGATGAATGACTTCACATCTCTTTCCATAGTATGCATCCCATTATGCACAGCACAACCCATTCGGAAGTGTAAAATGCTATACATAATGGGAAGAGCCACTACCCAAACCGGTATCCACCTTCTCTGAGGTCTCATCGGTGGAAGCTTGACCCGGGATTGATACCAAGGTTGAAGTTATGCAGAAGTCAGAGACATCTCATATATAAATCTCCAAAATGTAATAGACCTTGTTAATAAAAAATCTCTCAATGAGAGGGAAATGATACAAGTTTTCAACACGGTGCTATTACACATTGAATAAGCCGAGAAATTATAAACTTGGTTTTAATTCTTTCCCAAACGAGGCAACACAATGTTTCGTTCGGGAAATATATTCACATCTGGAATACATGTATATGCAGATGAATGACTTCACTTCTCTTTCCATAGTATGCATCCCATAATGCATAGCACACGCCCATTGGGAAGTGTAAAATGCTATACATAATGGGAAGGGCCACTACCCATACCGGTATCGACCTTCTTTGAGGTCTCATCGGTGGGAGCTAGACCCGGGATTGATACCAAGGTTGAAGTTATGCAGAAGTCAGAGATATCTCATATATCAATCTCCAAAAGGTGGTAGACCTTATTAATTAAAAAATCCCTGAATGAAAGGATGATGGTGCAAGTTTGGAAAATGGTTTATTAGACATTGAAGACACAAAGAAATTATAAACTTGGATTTAATTCTTTCCCCAACGAGGCAGCACAATGTTTCGTTCGTGAAATATATTCACATCTGCACTACCTGAATATAGAGACGAATGACTTCACATTGATTTCCACAGTATGCATTCCATAGTGCACAACACACGCCCATTCGGAAGTGTAAAATGCCTTACATAATGGGAAGGGCAGCTACCCAAACCTGTCTTGACCTTCTTTGAGATCTCATCGGTAGAAGCTAGACCCGGTATTGATACCAAGGTTGAAGTTATGCAGAATTTAGGGACTTTTCATATACATGTCTCCAAAAGGTGGTAGACCTTATTAATAAAGCGACCTTATTAATGAATGGTTTGAAGATGGTGCAAGTTTATAACATGGTTCTATTACACGAAGTCGCCAAGAAATTTTAAACTTGGTTTTAATTCTTTCCCCAACGAGGTAGCACGATGTTTCGTTCGTGAAATATATTCCCATCTGGACTTCCTGTATATAGCGAGAAAGTACTTCACATCGCTTTCCATAGTATGCATCTTTTTATGCACAGCACAAGCCCAGTCGGAAGTGTAAAATGCTATACAAAATCGGAAGGACCACTACCCAAACCAGCCTTGACCTTTTTTGAGGTCTCGTCAGTGGAAGCTTGACTCGGGATTGATACCAAAGTTGAAGTTATGCAGAAGTCAGAGACATCTCATATACAAGTCTCGAAAGGGTGGAAGACCTTATTAATAAATAATCCCTGAATATGAAGAAAATGGTGCAAGTTTTCTACATGGCTGTATTACATATTGACGACGCCAAGAAATTATAAACTTGGCTTTAATTCTCTCGCCAAAGAGGGTGCACATAGTTTCATTCGTGAAATATATTTACATCTGGACTACCTGTATATAGAGAGGAATGACTTCACTTTGCTTTCCATAGTGTACATCCCATAATGCACAGCACACGCCCAGTCGGAAGTGTAAAATGCTATGTATAATGGGAAGGGCCACTACCGAAACCGGTTTCGACCTTCTTTGAGGTCTCATCAGTGGAAATTAGACCAGGGATTGATTCCAAGTTGAAGTTAAGCAGAAATCAGAGACATCTCATATACAAGTATCCAAAAGGTGGTAGAACGTATTAATAAAAAAAACATCTGGATGATAGAAAGATGTTTCAGGTTATCACCATGGTTCTATTACCCATTGAATATACGAAGGAATTATATTATATACTTGCTGTTAATTATCCTTTTTCCCAAGGAAGAAAACTAATGTTTTACGCGTGAAATAAGTTCACGGTTGAACTACTTAGTATCTCTCCCGGGTCTGGCCTCCACTGATTAGAGCTCAACAATGGTGGAGTCCGTTCATAGTAGTGACCCTTCCCATTATACATAGTATTTTACACGTCGGAAATGTTGTGTGCTTTTCTTTATGGGGATGATACTATGGCAAGTGATGTGAAGTGTTTAGCCTCTCTATACCAGTAGTTTAAATGTGAATATATTTCACGTACAAAACATTATTTTGCTCCCTTCTGTAAAGGATTAAAACCAAGTATTGAGCTCTAATGAGTTAACACTAAAGGAAAGAGGGTTTGACTGTTGGATATAAACCCAGGTGTAAGACTAGCATACATATTATCAGGAATATCATTTCTCATGAATTAAATCATATTATGAAGGAAAATGGTATTAAACGTGATATCAAATTTGTGATGCTAATATTCGTTCTTTAGTTTATGTGGATGATGTTATCCTGCTAAATAAATCCGTTAGAGGTCTGTAAGTTTCCCTTACCAAATTGAATAACTTCTGTATTAAATTTGGTATGAAAATCAGCAATATGAAGATAAAGACAATGAAAACAGGCAGAAGTATTGAAAATATCAACTGCTGTTAATGGAGAACCTGTGGAACAAGTAAAACACTTCAGCTACTTAGGCACGATTTTTAGTGAAGATGGTAAATTAAATATGGAAATAGACAACAGAATCAACAAAGCTGGTATGGTAGGAAGTCAACTGAATAAATTCATATGGAATAAGAGAGAAATTATCCAAGACACTAAATTAGCTGTATACAAGACGGTGTTCAAACCAATTTTATCTTAGGGATCTCAGAGTGTTGGGTTAGAAATAAAAGACTTGACCAAAGACTAGATACCGCAGATATGAGAGTCCTCAGAAAGATTATGGGGTGAACAGATGGCATCAATGGCAATATCGAATTAAAAACGAGGATATTAGGGAAGAACTTGACATTGTCAGCATCCAGGAATGCGTTAGCAGAGCTAATCTCAGGTGGTATGGTCACTTAAACAGAATGGGCGAGGAAAGATTAGCCAAACAAGTGTTCTCTGCCAGGTTGACAGGGAAAAGACCCAGAGGAAGACCAAGATATAGGTGGATGGATACGGTAAAAAGTACCTTAGAAGGCAGACAGTTAAGATCTGATAAAGTTGGAGTTTTGACAGGTAACAGATTAATTTTAGAGAAATTGTTGATCAAAAGTTAGTAGTGATGAAACTTTTTGTAACTTTTTCATGTAGTACTCTCGTAATTATCCTGCACCACCAACCCCCACTTCCCAGACAGTATATATCAGGAATTTAATGATGATATTGTGGATGAAAATACAGTTAAAGTATTTCCAGAAAAAAATATTTACGAAGTATAACATTAAAAACCAATATCACCATTAACAAAAGAAAACGAGAACAATACTAAAATGCACCTATATGTGAAGAAGAATTAAAATATAGAAAAAATTCGGGACAGCGTGGGAAGTTTGAGGAGATTCACATGATGGAAATCAAAATAATTCTGGAAGAAATTTTCTCGCTTCTGTTCTTCGCTCATGCTGATGACGGCTTACGATATCTAAGATGAAATGTTTGTGCAATAAATAATTTTCGCTGCGGTACACGTGTGATTTACAGTGATGGAAATTCCACTGGTCTCGTTATAGAAGAAAATCATTTAATAAATGATCTTCTCTCGTAAACCCACTCTACTCATTTTCCAATGGACTTTCTGCCTGGTGCAATTTGTATACGTATTTCTATATGGGCAATGTTCAAATGAAATGGTCACCATCACTCACCACCTATCTTTAAAGCTGTAAAGCCACGATGGTGAGTTGTATGGGTGTTGACCATCCATACAACTCACCTTCAAACTTGTTCTACTCCACTGGAACACTTTTTTGCAGACAGTTATTCCCTCCACAGACTGGAACCTTCAAATATTCATAACCATTCGCTTACAAGCGGCATGATGTGCTGAGGTATTTCAGTGTGTCGCGGGTCAAGTTAATACAAGGATGGTCTGAAAAGTTCTCGGCCTCGACCATAGATGGCAACACTATAAACAAGATATTTTTTTTCTAAGTTGTTATCTCTCATAAGCATCCCTGTAAAATTGCAAGTCATTCTATGAAATAGTTTTTTTTATATAGCTGTCAGAATCCAAAGTGTTGTTTGTATCCCTTGAAATGGATAAAATTGAGTATCGTGCGTTTATAAAATTCTTGTAAAAGAAGGTTAAATGCAAAAGAAATTCGTTCGAAGTTAATAAAAGTTTATGAGCACTCTTCTCCTTCGTTTTCGACAATTACGAAATCAGCTGCCGAGTTTAAACGTGGCCGTACCAGCGTTGAAGATGATCCACGTGAAGGAAGTCCAAAAAGTGTAATAATAACAACACGACGACCATAACAACAATTTCACGCACTTTGACTCGCCGGTCATCCAATACTATATCGTGCAATCACTGATCAGGTGCACGATATAGTATTGGATGACCGTCGAGTCAAAGTGCGTGAAATTGATGAGACTATACGCATTTCAAAAGAACGTGTAGGATATATTTTGCATGAAGAATTGCAAATGAAAAAGCTTTGAGCAAGAAGGGTGCCGCGCTTGCTCACAGCAAATCAAAAACGCACTCGCATGAAAAATTCTGAACAGTGCTTGGATTGTTTTAATAATAACAAAACTGATTTTGTGTGTCGATTTATTACTATGGATGAGACCTGGATTCACCATTACACACCAGAATCCAAACAGCAGTCAAAACAGTGGACAGAAGCCGGTTGTTCAGCCCCAAAGAAGACAAATTCGGTTCCATCAGCAGGAAAGGTCATGACATCGGTGTTTTAGGATGGTAAAGGCATTTCGTTTATTAATTAGCTTGAAAACGGTAAAACAATAACCGGGGAATATTATTTAGATCTTTAAACCAGACTAGACAAAAACATTCGTGAGAAAAGACCCGATTTGCAGAAGAAAAATCATCTTTCATCAGGACAATGCACCTGCCCACAAAGGCGTTTTGGCAATGGGGAAATTAAGGGATCTGTACTATGAATTGTTGGAACATCCACCCTATTCCCCAGATTTGGCTCCCTCTGACTTCTATCTCTTCCCCAAACTAAAACTCGCTGGTCAGCGTTTTTCTTCGAATCAAGAGGTGGTTGCAGCTGCAGAGGGGTATTTTGCAGATCTTACTGAGACCCCCTACAGCGACGGGATAATGGTGCTGGAGCATCGCCGGAATAAACGTATTAGTGTTAAGGGAGATAATGTTGAAAAATAAAAATAATTTTGAAATTATAAATTCGTTTTTTCATTGTCAGGCCGAGAACTTTTCAGACCACCCTCGTATTTAAAAAATAAAAGTAATATGAAGAGTAAGAGCCGTCAGTCACATCCTCAAAGGAGGATGAGGCAGCCATATTTATTTAAATAAATACGGGTGGCTCATTTTCTTTTAAATAAATAAAATATGTACATGTATTTAAAGAAGTAAACAAGGTGAAATATTGAATGAAGTCAATTAATTAGTTAATTATTATCTGTGGATGGAAGAGGGGAAAAGCTTCTTGCAGTTGTTTCAATGAGCTCACAATGCTAAATAACTACAAGTCTTTCAGAAGGACAGCAAAACAAATTTTGGATTGTTTTAGGAATTTCACCCAATAAATAAGCAGTTTTGGTTAGTGCTTGATTATTTCAGTATTCAACTTGCTTTTTTGGGTCGACTGACGCCCATGAGAAGTATGAATACTTTTTTTTCTTGCTTTATTACAAAAGCGAAATTCTTTCCGTTTGTGCAGAGTATAATTTGAACTTAAATTTCAGATAAATTTTTGTTAGAAATCAAGTTTTTATAAATAAAAAACAGGAGTTAATCAATTCACTATTATTGATTTCGTTTCCGTAAATAATAAAATCCTACTCGTGAGTTTGTCGGAGAAATCAGCTCGAGCAGTGCATTGCGAATTTTTATAAAACCGTCTTACTAGTGGCGCGTTTCATGGCACAAATAAAAATCCATTATTTAAAATAATTAAACAAGTAAGAAAATTATTGGAGACAATAAAGTTGCATTTTGCAACACCATCTGGTAAAGTGGGGAAATTTATTATCCTAGTTGAATCTGGAGCATTCTTTTTTTAGCGTAATTTTTCTATTAAATAGTCAGTTCGAATTGTGATCCTAAATAACAAACATCCTTAAACTGTTTGTGTTCGCGAAGTCAATTTTCGTAAAGGAAAACAGAAAATAGATTATCACACAACAGAAGGAAAAAGAGGATCTTTCAATTTATATATATATATATATATCATTCCTACACATGAAAGTCTATAGCAAACAAATGCCATGTGTGGGCTGGGATCAAGAGTAAGTAATATTACTGTTGATATTCTTCTTAGAGCTGGGGGTTATAGTCACTGAGGAATACTTCATAGTGAAGACCGTCCCACAGAACTGAGACACGTGGGATAATAGGAGATGGGAAGGTTCGGCGAGTTAGCACTTCACCTGTAGAACGAAGCTGAGCATCCGCTGCTCCTATTTCTGTAGGTTTAGCAAAAATGAGGCCATAATGGAAGATAGTTCTCTCTCGAACAATACTCGTGGAAATACCTTTAGAAGAAACACAAGGTGGAAATTAATAGTATATGATGGAGTGGCTGAAGAGAATCTGCGAGAGAGAGGGATCATCAATCAGTAGAACCGAACCGCTCTTCTCTGAACTGCATCAATAATTTTAAGAGAGGTCTTGGGGACTCTACCCAAAACGTCAGAGCAGTATTCTAAGGTTGAGAGCTGGGAGGATTTGAGATCTGTACAAAGTAAGCATAAGCAACTGGAAAGATGTAAAGTAAAGTCTTGAAAAAGCATGCTAAATTTTTACAGCAGATGTTACAGCAGTGATGTGATTATGCAGGAATGACTAGGAGAGTCAGTCAGAGAAAAGAAATCCGACTTTGACAGTTAAGTTGAGCATTACCAAAAATTAAGTGGAGGAAAAATAAGTTCTTAAAAAATAAGTTTTTAAAAGAGACCTGAGACCCCTCTTTTAGAAAGCATTGACGGTGACAAAGTCGATGCTACTGCATTACAGAATGGTGTGGAGATTATCGCACATGACCTTGAAGCTTGAGCATTGCAAGGTTTGTCGGGTGAGTAAGATGAGCAGCAACAAATGAATGCGGTAGACATGTCAGGAGCAACAGCACAGGTTTCTGCAAACTTTGCCACGGCACATGTCCAGAGGTGAGTGATGTAAGCCACAGGATCTTGATTGGCGAAATCCATAATGAAGATCACTGATTAGTTGCCACCCCAATATTGAAGAAACTGGCTGTTGATTTTGGAAATGGCTGTATGTTGGCTTGCTTTCGGGTGAATTGACAGATGAGTAGAGTTTAGTGTGCAGATGATAAATCTCGTAAGCTTAACTGGTGGGATTCCATCAGGACCAGAGATCTTTTTTGGTATCCTGTCTTTGTTTGGAGGAAGGCTACAAAAGGCATGTGATGCAATGTCCTAGGTAAATAAGCAAGTGAATTGTCTTCATCATCTATGTAGGATTTGGGATAGAAGAATGATCAGGAGTTCAGTCTTAGGTGATGTTGCAATTCTACTATTTGGATAAGAAAAAGGCACAGATGGACAAAAGTCACGCCCAATGGCTTTTGCGAGGGACCTTCTGGTACTCGACTAATATTGGCACAGTTTTCTACAATCAAAGTCAGATTTAGATCATTAATCTCATTAATGATGGTTTTGCAAGAATGGCGGGTTTCAGTATAGGCTGTGAATAAAACCGGAATTTGTCTCAAATCTACAATAAGCTGTTTTCTTTCTTTTTTTTTAGGCTGCCTTGGAACTTTTTTGAAAACCATGTCTTAGGAATAGAGTAGGAATTTTGAAAAGAGAGGAATGAAAACATTCCTTTCAACATGGACAACTTCTATAAAACGCCAATAAGTCTTTGGATTTCAGGAATAAAAACAGTAATCTTTTTATTATTATTATTATTACCACGGGCTACTCCAGGAGTCCTTAGACTCATCGAGGGAAGCCCTAAACATCATGTTCACACAGCTGTTCAACATTCTCACAGTATCTATCATACCTTGCCTTGAACTCGCTCACTGTCATAGCACCCACAACAGACTCTCGCAGCTTATTCCACTCATTTACCACTCTAAAAGTAAAGAACCCAGCTCTAACACCCCTGCTAACCACGCTCTTGCCCAGCTTCCATGGGTGTCCCCTAGTTCTCCCACCACCAGTCCTGATCTCAAAAATATCATCTGAATTAATCCTATAGAATCCTTTTAGCAATTTGAATGTCTCAATCATATCTCCCCTTTTTCGCCTATCAACTAGTTTCTGCAACCCACAAATCTTCAACCTATTCTCATATGGTGCATTCCATAGACCTGTTATCATCTTAGTCACTCGCCTCTGGATCCTCTCAACCTCCTCCCCATCAAGAAGGAACCGAGGTGACCAAATCTGGGCACAGTAGTCGAGATGAGGTCTTATCAGGGCTAGGTACAGAGGTACAATAACTTGTTTTTCTCTGCTCGTCAAGGTATTTTTCAACAACCAAGTGAGTTGATGAGCTGATTTAGCCACTTTTGCAATGTGCCCCCTAAACTTCATCTCCCTATCCACCAACACTCCCAAGTCCCTGGCCTCATCAATCTCTTGGAGTACAGTTCCACCAATGTGGTATACTGCTGCTAATCTTTTCACTCCGAAATGCATAACCTTACATTTTGTCACATTAAATTGACATCCATTCTCCTTAGTCCAGAACTCCAATCTATCTAAGTCATCTTGCAAGACTTTGACATCTTCTGCATTCACTATCGCCCTACCCAACTTTGCATCATCAGCGAACAAATGAACTGTCCCACTTAGACCATTCCCTATATCGTTAATGAACAGATTAAACAGCATTGGTCCAAGAACAGAACCCTGTGGCACACCACTAGTCACAGGCCGTTTTTTGGACTCTACTCCTGAATAAACTACTCTTTGATATCTCTCCATCAACCACCCAGCTATCCATCTCACCAACCCTATATCCATTCCCATATGTTGTAGTTTACGGATTAGAATTCCATGTGGTATCCTGTCAAACGCCTTTGCCAGGTCCAGCAGTATCACTGTAAACCCATTTCCCTTATCCAGTTCAGCCGTCACCCTGTTATAAAACTTGAGCAAGTTACTGAGGCATGATCTACCCTTCACAAAGCCATGCTATCCTCTGTACAGTATCTCATTTTCATCAATCCATTCCTGTATTTTTCCCTTGACTACTTTCTCCAAGACCTTGACAACGACTCCTGATATGCTGATCGGTCGGTAATTTGCAACCATAGTCTTGGATCCTCCTTTATGCAGTGGAACTATTTTCCCCTCTTTCCACGCCTTCGGGACTAAACCAGACCTGAGACTCAGATTAAACAACATGGTCAAGGGCACTGATAATTCATTAGCCGCTTCATGCAAGACCCGTGCCGGTATACCATCCAATCCCACAGATGTATTCACATTAAGTTTCTGTAATAGACTATTCACCTCCACTTCATTCATCAAAATTCCCATATAAACTAATGGTTCCTTCATTTTTTCAACGTCACCACCTGGATGATATACTTTTGCAAAGTGCGCGCTCAGTAACTCCACTATATCGACTGGTTCAGTGAACTCTTTACCATCGTCATTCCTTAAAATCATTTTGCCATGTACAGTTTTTCTCTTGCTTGCAGCATATTGAAAGAACTGTTTGGGATTCTCTTTTGCTTGCATAGCTAGTTTCCTTTCATAATCAGCTTTTGCTGTTTTTACCACACTCGTTACCCTTCTAGCCTGTACTTTATACCGTTCGTGTGCCTGCAGGTCACCCCTTTCTTTAAATTCCCTCCATAGTTGTTTCTTTTTTTGCAGCTCAAGCTTAATAGTGTTATTCATCCATTTAACCCCTCCTTGTTTCACTATTCGGACCTTAGGTATACAATCAGCCATAACCTCTTGTAAATGCTCTTTGATCACTTCCCATGCTCTATCGACGTCCAGCCCTTGCAGTTGTACATGCCATGGCACTGATCCAAGCAATCTCCTAAGCTTGTCATACTTGCCAGCACGGTAATTCCACATATGCCCTGTCTTAATCACAAATTTCACACCTTTAGCCACCTCCCAGGTCAAGACCTTATGATCACTCTCACGAATAGGTGGCAACATGGTCATATTCATTACAGTCAAATTCTCAGATACTATTACCAGGTCAAGCACTCTCGCACCCCTAGTATTTTCAATTACATGCTGTTTCAGATAGTTATCCCTTAATAATTGAATAAAATCCATTTCCTTCCTCACATGTGTCCTCTCCTCCTTCCAATCAATGTTACCATAGTTGAAATCCCCCATACTAATTACCCTCCTTCCACTCATTTCATCAATTTGTTCATGCATACCATCTCCACCATCTATTCCATCACCTGGTCTATAGCAGCACCCAACTGTATATTTTATTCTGCCAGTATCAATCTCACACCAAATAGCCTCAAATGAGCTCCTTTCACTATCCTGCAATACTTCAATTCTCCTTGGCTGCAGTTCATCAGCTATCATCAATAACACCCCTCCCCCAATTTTATTCTCTCTGTCCCTCCTAAACATACTATAACCTACACAATCTATTCCACTAACTATATCATCTTCCGTCAGCCATGTTTCACTAATGCCAATAACCTGTGGCCAGGAAGAGCCAATCAAGGCCAAAAATTCTTCCTTCTTGTTCCTAATACTCCTGGCATTAGTATACATGAACTGCAGTGTTCCCTTTGTTCCACCCCTATCTTGATGCGTTATTCTAAATATCCCATTCTCATTTTTTGTCCTTATTGCTGGCTCAGGTACATTATATACATTTTTACACTCAACTGTCTCACTGATGTCTGGATATCCACTTCCCCCCCCTCCTTGGTAGTTCTAGTTTCCCTGGTTCTGCACATCCATTTTCACTTCATTCAGCAACACTTTTTCCAGTCTCCGCACACCAAGTCCATTCAAATGCAGTCCATCCATCTTGTATAAGTCCTTTCGCCCATCAAACTCATTCCACACGTCCACAAATTCCACACCACACCGTCCGCATAACCTGCGCATAATATCATTTGCGATTTTGGCCCTCCTTCTAAACTCCTCTCTGTCATACCGCGGTAACAGACTCACCATTCTAACTCTGTCACTCTTTTCTTTCGCTACCTTTAACAATACTTTCAAGTCCTCTCTCAGATCTTACCATGGAAAGGAGGAGTAAAAGAGATCAGAGATCTTCCCACTGGGCGTGGCTGTAATGCCAAATACACCAGGTTGCGAATGGCTGAGGGGAAGTCGCTCCACGAGAGTTGAAACTTAGATGAGATTTATTATCTGAATTACCTAGATGAGCATTTACCTCAACAATATACCTGGAAAGAAATCTGGTTAAGAAAAGATCCAAGGTGTTCGTTGTGTAGAGATTACCATAAATTCTAGGCGGGAAATGGTCAATTTGTTTTAGATCTTTACTTAGAGTGAACACCGTCGCTTCCATTCGTGTTTATTACTATTACGTCACATTTCCAAGGCCTGATCGAAGGACAGTATTCTTCCCTGTTGCACATAGTTTATCCACTTAATCCACCTCTCCACTTAATCCACCAACTATACATTATGTCATCTACCAACACCACCAATGGAGGGTGGTTTCCTGTCCGATATACCTTTATCTCACCTCCATATACGATAAAAGCGCATATACTTATTCCTCTAGTCACTGACGTGAATCGAACTCAGGTCCTTCCCAATCGAAGGGGAGGTCGTACGGTATTTCTTCTTCTATGGAAGAAGAAGTACCGTACCAGGAGTCAGGCGTTAGAATTGCAGGCGTTAAAAAACGACCATGGAAGATGACTTCGCTGTTATGAACTTCAAATGTATAAAATCAAAATTCACGTAGAAACGGAGATTCAAGATTAGGCATCCTCCGTAAAGAAATATCAAGTCCCAGAAATGCGCAAATATACTACTCTGGTGGTGAAAGGAATCATACAGGGTATAATGTGGACAGTTAACATGGGCGATTGTTTGTAGCAGAGATATGAGTTCGGTCAAAAACAGATCACGTTTGGATGTCTGCAGGTGATGTTGTTTATACCATGAATGTTGGTGCAGTGCATTGAATGTGGAAACTTTTTTTCTGTAAGATTTAAGTTTTATTTTTTTATTTATTTGGCATGTCAATGAAAGGCACTTTGGAACTCACACGGCATGTTGAAAGACGTGTGGTGCGACAGAAACCAGAATCCCTGCTCTGGGAACCAAACGTGGGGTAACAACTACTTCAGGCCCAAGTAAACGGGAGGTGTTTGACTACCACCATCTTGGTGATAGATGAAATTCATCTATCACCTAGTAGATATATTTGGCAGTTCTCCAACTAGAACACGATATCCTTTTATCGCATGCCAGAGCCTCTTTGGTAGAAACATGCCACACCTCACGAAGGAGGTGTGGCATGCTTCTCAACGTCAAGAGAGGCTGTATATTACGAATCACCGCCCCATAGTGGGCTTCTTTCCTAGAGGAAACTTGGTTTCTCTCTGCAAAGAAGCACACACGAGACAAAAAGCACGCACATAAGCAGATTATGGATAGAGAATTAATACGATAATATGCACCTTATCATCATATTAAATACGTTTATAGGAAAGCGAGTTATTGGGCGGTACTTTATACAAGACTTGGGGAGTATCCTAGATAAGAACTAAATTTGACAATGTTTTCATAACTGGCGAAATAAATATATACTTGCTAATGAAGGCAATGTGGAGATACGTGCTGTTTGAGCAATATGTTAATATATCCATCACCACTCTCACAAGAAAAATACATTTTTTTGTATGTAAATTGCGTGTATTCTCCTGGCCGATCAGTGGGGTGAAAAACCCGAGCTTTTGGAAGGCAAACACGCTGTGATGTCGGCCAACTCACCTTCAACTAAACAGCCCTGCTAAAGGTTATTCGCGTCCTAGACGGGATTCAAACCAAAAGACTTCATCGAAACCCGCGCTACGGAGGCTCTCAGAACTTTTCCTACACACTTCGAGATATTGATGAAAGTGGAATAATTAAGACAGAAGATTTACTGACGAATTCAGTAATGATTTTGTCTCATTTTGCGAAAATCGAATGGAAATGTTAAAACTACTCCAGTTTAAATTAAAGAATTAATTACTCCGTGCGCATCTCTTCCCGTTACGAAAATAAAATCAGAAGTGTTGTAACTAACCTAAAAGCTAGTACAGCTTAGAGGGCGATGGCAAGGAATGCCAGATTTTACGAGTTTTAACTTATGCTGATGAATGACCTGCTTCGAGAGGAGATTAAGAAGACGGCTGTAGTATTCTACAACCGTTTTATTCAGATTTCTTTGGAGTTACGGCAGGAGAAACCAAGATTATGAGGTTTGATCGAGTAGACTGTTCTGGTCGGTTTGCTTTGGTAGAATGAAAACCTCGTTATTCCAGGAGGGCAAACCCTTCGTACGAGACAGGCTAACTGGCCTTCATTTGAAAACCCACCGATTTATAAAGAAAGGAAAATTGAAATTATTTTAAAAATTAGGCTAATGAAAGCTTTCTCTCTTTTTTTTGGGGGGGGGGGCTGCTTTCAAAGAATCAAGACTGGGTGCAGATAAGAGTTTAGCACTGGGCATGCTTTACTGAACTTTACAAACCCAGTTTATACGACGTTGGATGACCGCGAACTTACATCAACAGAATTTTCATAAATCCTCAATCCCATCGTAATTTTAAGAAGAAAACTGAGTGTGCTCATGCGAATATGAGGCACTGCCTTAAATTGGTTTAAAAGTTACTTAAATGGTAAATTTCAAACAATAAAAATAAAAATATAGTCGTTTTCAAACATTATGGTGTACCACAGTGATCTGTCCTAGAGATAATTGTATTCATTTCAATTGCACATCGTTTCTGTGAACTAAAGCTAAACAGTAAAAAAAAAAAAATTAAAAAATATCAACGATGCCTAATTTTCCCTTCAGGCACATTTCTGGAAAATGAAGACCACGGTTCCACTAGTCGAATTTTAGTTTAAATGTCCTCCCAAAAAACAAAGAAAAAGAAAGGAATAATACGTAGTTTTTAACTGACGAAATGAAAACCGAAATTTTCCAACCGAAGACTCTTAAAATATTGGAATTGTGGAGGAGCAAATCCAAACGTCGAAATAGAAATTCTGAATGTCGTAACTAATTTAGAAATTGGTTTTATTTAAACTGGAATCCTTATGCTATTGATATACTCAAAACAGCAGGTTGAGTAAATCTTACTATTTGTATTTATTTAAAAACGCCATGATGTAGTTTAGAGCACGAGTTATGTTAAGTACACTTTACTATCCGCATTTCTTGAAACTTAAAACCGTCAAAAATGTTATATTTTACCTGAATTCAAACTGTTTCCTAGCACAAAGTTCTAGGCTGCGGAGAAATCTGTTCTATTACACGGAACCCCCTAGTTCCGGTTCAAAATAAAGTAATTTAGATCTTAAATATAAATAAAGATAGCAACGTGCATTAAACATACCGTAATAAATACCTCTTAGATAATTGTACGTGCTTATATGTTACTACTATTCCTAAAAGAAGATACTGAACATATGAATGGTAAACAAACTGGTTTCTGTGGCAGACAACAGAGCGTGGAATACACGGTTTGCAAATTACATTTAAAACAAAGTAACACTCCACTGACGTAGTGTCAAAAACCTTAACTCACTCACGGCACTAACATAGCCTGGGCTTACAAAGTTTGTGTGAGTCACATAAAAAAATAAATAAAAAAAAAACATTTCAAACAAATATAAGAACTTGATCAGCAAATATTTGCCATTCTACTGAAACGACAGTTTATTCAAAATAATTTATAAATTAGTGAGAAGGTAATAATTCGAGTAAATTGGATATCTGTTTACTGAAATTGACATCATCAGTGGCTCTAACAGGCACTTAAGCGCACACGACCTTCCACGTATCCTTGGATTTCGTAACCGTAATTCGAGGGATAAGATGGTTAATCCTATGCCTGTAAAAATTCTTTTATCTGTAAATTGCGCGTGTTCTACTGGTCGGTTCGCGAAACGAAAAATCAGATTTTCCAGAGGAAAATCCTGTTATTGTATGGTATGTGCGCTTCTCTTCGGTATGTATTTGCATAAAAGGATGATTGACTGACTCTTGATTTCCCAAAATTTTATACAATCATTTGGAATTTAGAATGACAGAATTGCTTAACTGATTGATAAAGTGTAAGAAAAAAATTCCAAACGCACTTTAACAATATTTATGACCTTAATACAAACATGTGCACCACCACTTACAGACATCCGATCCTAATTCTCTATTCCAGAGACTGAACCAGAAACTAACAAACACCACAAGAAAATGCAACGCTTAGAATGGCCTTGTGTCGATGCCCTCTCTGTCTCAAAATTTTTCTTTTTCCCTTCTATCACATTCGTTATTTGTCTTTGTCGCTCTTCGAATTCTCAGTTACTCCAACTTCTGCATCTAGTTACTCTTGAAGTGTGATTTTCTGCAGTTCAGGTGTCCGAATTGTGACAGTGGCCTCAGGTAAATAAACTGTCGACCTACCAACCAGTTTATCAGATAATCTTCACCAATACTCGCATTTGCACTCTTGGCAACTCAAATGGTAACCCGTCCACGCTTCCTTTTCTACGGAACGCTCTTCCCTCAGTACTTACTCGCAGAATCGCGAAGATTACCATCCTCCTGAGATGGAATCACGCTGGATGTTGTTTACACAGCTGACGTGGTGCTGCAATGGTAAGTGGGGTAATCTCCATAATTTATGCTCTTCTTTCTATTGGTCGAATTACTGTTCACAATGTTCTGATCCAAATCTCTGCTCTGATCGAATAATTACTTCAGGAATGAAGGACCTCCTTTCCTGCATATCACTTAAAATCCATACTCCGTACGCAGCCTAGATTCTCCAAGTATGGCAAAGTAGTCGCAGCAAAAATATCGAGAATGTCGCAAGTAGCTTCACAAAAACTGGAGTTTGTGTCGAACTACTTGAAGCAAACTCGAGTTTCACTCTCAGCGTACATTAATCCAAATCCGACATTAAAAGAGCAGCGAGTCGAAAATTCGTTCCCTGCTCTAAAGTTAAAGTAGTACTTGCTTGTTAGTCCTTTCGCCAAAGACCAGAAATCACGATTTCTGTTCTTACGTAGGTTCATCTGCTTCAACCCCACTTCAGGTTGGTGCGAAGTGGTGTCTGGAAGCTGGTCAACATCCAATCATAATCCAACTTCAAACCAACCGAATTAACTTATATTTTATTCCACTGGCTTCCCCCCGCCTAAAACAGCCTTCGTCGTATAGTGCTCCTCAAGGGCAGCAATTTCCCACTGACCAAGAAGAACATCGAGAGGGCTTCATTTGCTCTTTCCCACACTGCACTGATGTGCTGTAAGTTGTGCAACCTCTCATTTATGGGATCAACATGTATACAGAACAACAAGTTTAAAAAATTCAAACCGACATTACAATTAATTCCTTTTGAAAGCTGTGGTAAGTAAATTGCGATATTTTAACTGCTCAGTTGCTTTTTTTTATTATTATCAACTGGGGTGTTCTAGAGCTCTACAGTATATCAAGACCGAGAAGAGAGTAAAGGTTAGGAAGGAAAAAGAAAAGGAAACTTCTTACATTTGATTTAAAAAACTCTAGATTCTAATTTGGGAGACATACCCACGAAATTAAGGAAAAAACTGCATGCAGATGAGATGAATGAAAAAGCGTGAAAGTAGTTAGGTTAATTAATTAACTGAATTCTGTGTGTTGTAGTCGACAGCTGCTGCGCAAGTCTGAACAGTAACAACGAAATGGAAGTTGAAGAACTATACAAGTCCAGCGAAACTGCACATGTGTGTAACGCCAAGAAGTAAAGTGTCGTGGATTCCGACACTCGATCCACAGCGGATTTTCCATTCCAAAATTGGTAATTTCTGGATAAAAGAAGACATGGAAACCTCTGAAGACACTTGCATTCTTAATATCCAGCTTTCTATGATAAAAATACAAGTATTTATGAGGTGATCGCATTTTAGATTATATTTTGTATTGTAAAATTGGTATTTCTATTACAATTAGAAGCGCCTCCGTAGTGCAATTCGAAGAACGACGGCAGATTGCGTCTTTCGATTGGAACAGGGCTAAGTTCGATTCTCGTCGCGACGGAAGGAATCTTTATCTGGACGATTTCAATCGAAGGTGAGTTAGCCTATCTCATACGGAGGTAGCAGGGTTTTTTCTTCCGGAAACTCGGGTTTTTCATCCCGCATACAACAAATCGGCCCTTCAGAACACACGCAATTTACAGACAAAATAATACTAGTTGTGGTGGAGGTGGGTGGTAGATGACGTTGATGAATCGTAGTAGAGGTTCGGTGTAGTGGTTGAGACAGTTGTAGGTGTCCTCCAGCGATGAGTCTTCGGACTCCTTGGAAGTATCAGGAATAATAATTATTATTATTATTATAAAATTACAGCGAACAGTATTATTCAACGCATTCTTTCCAGTACCGGTACTAGGGGGAGGGGGGGGGGGAATAACGTATTTTATTAAGCATCGATTCCCTTAATAGCTTACGTATTTACTTACAAGAATTTTGTTTTGCCTAATTTTTCACCTACAAAATATCAGAAAATAAAGAACCAACACAAAAATAGCCTGATTCTCGCTGCTTACACTAAAATAATTAGATGGCGCGTTAGGCTTTAGTTCACACTCAGAATCACGTACTTCATACTACAACTTCGATGACGTGCTGCACTGGTGTAAGGCGCGCCATCTATCGACTGTTGTAAAAAGCAAGAAAGCTATTATTCTACCAACAGCGAACATTCAGGAGAACTCGGAAAGATTTCTGCAGGATAATTAGCCTTCGGTTTTATCATAAAACGCACATATCACTAAACGTCCTCAAAGCATGAACAGCGCTCAGTCGTTAAATTATAGGTAGCAAGCAGAGAGAAAACACAAAAGAGAACGAGAGATTCAAGCGTATATTGAATATGCATTGGATTTAATGGAAGCCCCGGATAAGATTTACCGTAAAATAAATGAAATTCATCATTTTATTACTTTCATAATGAAATATACAAATTATATATAATGTATTAATATATATTATATTATATTATTATTATTATAATAACTATTTCAGTTATATGCTTGAAACAATACTACTAAAATTCTGGGCACAAGCAAAGACATAATCGGCAAACACGAGGGATCATTATTATAAATTTTAACACATTCGCATCCCGCAGGGTTGTGAAGGTAGAAGATTAGATGCTCGTGTGGTTAAGAGCTGTGTTTCAATCCAAAAATTTTAGTTATCCCACAGATGAAAGCATGATATTTACCCACGTATTATATGAGCATAGGATGATATCTAATGAAGTGTATGAGGGTGGCGCGAGAAGAGAACGAAAAAAAAATAAATAAAATAAATAAATAAAAATTCTTACTTAGTTTACAATTAAGTAAAATGTCAAATGGAAGCAGTCCCTTTGAGATACTTTTTTCGCTTCAGAAATATTAATTAGCCTCGAAATAAGCAACGGACGTCCGCTTCTCTCAGGGAAAAAAAACAAAAAAAAAAGTTCCTCCAACTTGCGATATCAAAGTGCTCACTCGATCAGGATAAGTGATTCCTTCCTGCTTACACGCAGACCCACACCACACCAAGCAGTCTTTCGAAACCAGATACGAAAGAATTGGGTGGTTAATCCTCATTCCAAATTGTTCTTCACCCCGCAAAACCGGCTGGTTTGCCGGTTTTGTGAAAACCCCGAATTTCCGGGAAGGAAACACTCCGCCTCTGTACGAACTCACCTTCAATTGTTCTTGACGGAATTCGCAACAGAACTTTGGAAACATCGAAATCGAGTGAAGTTGATTATTCTTCCGTATTGGTGACGCATTGAGAACTTCCGAGCAGTTAGTTCGAGAAAGGATTTTTTTCTTGAAGACGTTTGAAACCGGAAGTGCTTATATTTCCACTCTAAATTCTGTTCCTGAAAAATAATAAATTTATTCCAACGAACTGTGCGATTTTAAAAGGAATGGAGCGGGTGTCGCAAACCAAAATGGGAATTTCGTATTGAGAACAGCAGGGAGTTATTCAAGTATTCGCGCCAAGGGTAATGTTCGGGTAGTACGATGTGTGCAAGATTTTCCGTTATGCTGTTTCCGATCTACAACTCGAATCGTTTAAGATTTATAACATTATAAGTAATGACTATCCTTTCATTCAGGTATCCAAAGATAAGCCACGTGTTTGAACAATCATTTTCATGCAAATAAGTTGTTTATTAACTGTAATATGTTGTTGTTGTTTGGAAATACAGTCGAAGTGCCTACTTTAAAAAAAAAAATAATTTAAAACATTAAAATATTAGTAATCACCAGAGTACTAATTAAGATCATCAGATCAGCTTCACACACTTCGGGAGACACATTCTGAATATCGTTCATCGAGTCAAAAATTTCTGTAGAAGAAGCCACAAAGTCGTTTCATTCTTAAATTACGCAACTCATCAATGAACCGTTGTGGATTTCTGGGTCGGAACATCAACATGAAAGCCAATGGAACGGAAAAAGTGAGTCGTGTTGCTGCTTTCCAGCAAGCACGCAATCTCTGAAGGGTGAAGGAACTGCTTGTCCGAAACTTCGGAGATGAGAACATAAGTCGTCGTTGTAACGGACAACAGAGAAATAAGTCAGGTATCGGTAAGGTCGTTGTCTAGACGTGCACTGCGCATTCATTGGACAATCTGCAATTGTCAGTTTATCGTGCAGCCCGATGCCTCCTAAGCATTCTTTTGTCTGTAAATTGAAATTGTTCTGCTGGCTGCGGAGAGCAAAACCCAAGTTTCCGGGAGGGAAAACCTTATGTTTTAAACCTTAGTTAGCCGGGCTTATACCTCCGTATGAGCCCGGCTAACTAATCTTTAGCTGACGTTTAGTATTCAGCCTGTTCTGAGAGCCGAGAGACTCCGTAGCTCTTCGCATCTCAGGAGGAATTCGAACCTACGTTTATCCAACCAAAGGGCTCGCTCTTCGACTATACCGAATGAGGTATGGAGGCTCACAGGCAATGCTGAACGGATGCTCGAAGCATTATAAACTTAATGGCCCATTAATCAGGACAATTATCTCGAAACGCGTGAAACTGGTTCGGGAACACAACAATCGAGTTAGTAAATACGATATCTGGTTCTAACATAACGGGCAACGGCGCATTATGCACGTGCATTTAGAAAATACCTTACGAGGTTTTGTCGAAAACAGCGGAATGGCTATGGATCATCAGCGATGTCTGCTCACCTGACTTGGATTGTTGCACAACAGGATTATAAAACCACTCGCTGATATCCTTAAAGAAGCACCCGCCAAATACTTCGGAAAATATCCCCACATGAAGGTTGCTGAACTATTCGTTGCCATGGGAATGGAGTACGCACAGACCACTGGACAAATGAGGCTTCTGTGGTACGTTGTTGTCAAATGTAGACTAAAGTAAAAGAGCGACACCATTCTGATAAAGAAGCATTTCTTCAAGGGGAAACAAAACATTGCCATCCCGTGCTTATTTTAAGTAAATGATTTATTTAGGCTTCCACGTAAAACTTTATCGCGTGTTTACTGTTCTGTGCCAAATCCACGTTGATAAGTTTGAAGAAAAGTATAAAATATCTCGTGTCACATGCTCACCGAACTATTTTGCGAGATGACAGACCTGGAAATAAAAACTGTCCTGTGAATTTCCGATTAACCCTGATATGCTTTTATTTATTAGCCGAGCAGTCGTCTGAAATGCGCTGCATTTCACCGAGTGACACTCGCTCATTTCGTGCTCCGCTATATTTTACTGCACTTCATAAAATGTGCTAAAAATAAATAAATAAACAAGATAAATCTCATCGGATTTACAAATTGGGGTTTTGAGTTATGTCTCGATAGAAGCAATTCAGCTCATTGTTTTCGAGTTCGTGAAAAATCGGATTATGGGCAGAGCAGTGCGGAGATGAAATGCCGAGCGAACGAAGCAAATGGGAATATTCACTCACCGGAATCGGTCTGATGGATGAATGTTTCGTGTAGCGAAGTGAACAGCTTGTTTATTACTGCGCGTTCCATTGAGAAGACTAGTTTCTGGACGACAGAGATCTGACGTCTGTCAAAGTCGCCTGTCAGAGAGAGCGTTTCTCTCTTCGATTAAATATTAATACTTCGGCCATCATCACTACGGCCGCAGCATGTAAACAGACATTATCAGACTTCGGCCACCTAAATCAAAGGTGCAATAATATTCTCCCCAGCGAGACGGAGACAGGCGTGAAATAAAGAACCGACGCACCGATATGACAAGTGATATGGTTTTCGCTTCCGTTTAATGACTGCGGCGAACAATTTCGGCATGCAATCTCGATAACAGGTGTCCTTCACAGTCGTTTCAGTTTTGCGAACTACTAATGGATGCGAGCCAGTACGTGACACTCTTAGCGATATTTTAAGCGGAAATAATCTTTTTTACGGGTGCGCATGCCCAGACGAATGCGGTGATCACAGAAAGGACAGCAATTATAATCACGGCGACCACCCCAAAGAGAAACTCCGCGTTGTTATGCGTTTATCCTCTTTAAGCGTCTCATCCCGAGCGGAGGTTTCGTAAAACTCAAACCGCAAAAAGGCGCTCATCATCCCTGCCAATGCAGCACATTATTTAAATACACGTGCAGTGCATTACCAAAAGCACCCAAAAATTAGATTTTTAAAAAAGCGGGGGGGGGGAATATTTCATTCTTACGTTTTTATGTTTTAGTACTTTATTCTAGGACACGTGACACTGTCAGCTTTTGTGTCTTTGGCTGTGGTGGATTTTGACCGCCGCTAGAAACCGATCCGTGATTTACCCGGATTTAATTCACGGTTTTTTGTGCTGAGGAATGCACGATTAAAACGCGATGCGCAGCTATGGAATACAATCAAACGTGGCTAATTCTATATATTGGTCATATAACTCTAAGAATAATGGCTACCTACCTCCAAAAAATCAATGTTTGTCACCAGTATTATTATTATTATTTAAAAAAAAAAAAGAAAAGAAATAACTAACAACAGAAATTCGTATGGCAGAAAGCCATTATTACTTTCAAAAATTTACGGAATATAAAGACAATACGAAGCAAACACTTAACGAATTACTATATGGAAAAAAGAAAACTTCGGCACAAGATTTTATTGTAACAAGCTTCGGCCGGGATATAAACAAGAGGAACTAGTAGACTCGTTAAACTACGCCTTCGCAAACAATATCGCACAAAAAAGATAATCTACCAACGATCAATATAAAATTACCAACAGCAAACCACGTATTTTCCACCTGTTACAAAACAGGAACTGAAGGAAGCGCTCTTGCAGCTTAAACCAAAGACCACTCCAGGAAGAGACAACTGTTATTATTAAAACCATGAAACAATAAATAACTTGACTAAGGAATTGCGTGAACCACCACGCCTCTTTACATCTCTATACTTTTCAGCTCATACGGTTCTGCAGTGGGATAAACCACACAGACAATTACAGAACATTAAAACAGACTGTGCAAACTATATCAGCTCAGAATAGCAGAAAACACCAAACTACACTTCACAGAACTGCAGCCTCCAACGCTTCAGTCCATCCATAAAAAGTACCAAACAACATAGTGTATGCTAATCCTTAATATTTATATCAATGACTTCTGCAATCTTAAACTAAACAGTAAAATAAATACTTTTGCAGATGATACAGTACTAATTTTCTCTATGGACACAGCCGAACAAATGAAAACCATCGTAAATGCTGATCTTTTGAAAGTAGCAAATTGGTTCCAGTCAAATAAACTCAGTCTGAATGTCTGAAAAACTAAATACGTAAATTTTAACTAGCGAAATACAACTGGCAACATGAACTTCACTGCACAATTAATTTTGCACGATTGGAATTGCAGGACAAATTGCAACTGCGAGAAAATAGAAAAAGTGAGTGTAATAACTTACTTGGGATTAAAAATTGATCGTAATTTAAGCTGGAAACCGCATATTACCGATGTCGTAAATAAAGTAAGGATTATGTTAAACAGACTTTACTACCTAAAAAGATTCTTAAATTTAAATATGCTACAAATATTATATTCTGCCTGGATCCAAAGCGCACTACAATATGGTATTTTAAGTTGGGGAGGAATCTGTCGCACTACGCTGAAATCTTTAGTCTCTCGACTCTGCATAAAGTAATTAAAATCTTAACTAGAAACAAATACAAGGATACTGCAATGTGTAATAAATACACCCCACTAAACATACTATCCCTTAGATATTTATACGTCTATAGGGTATTATTATTCATAAAAAACGACAACGAATACGTAAATATCAAACAAGATGCTTTCCTTAGTAGACATGAGGGCCTAAAATATTTAGTTCCAAAAGCAAATAAATAAGCAATACGCACACATTACACTTATTTAGCGCCAAAAGTATTCAACACACTTCCTTTAACAATAAGAAATGAAACTAACCCCAACAAATACAAAACTCTAATCAAAGAGTATTTATTTTCCCACAGAAATGAGGAAGCTCTGTTCAAATTAATTGTATAAATGATTGGTTTTTAGCATATTTGTATTCAAAGATCCAGTCTCATCTCATGGGTAAAACGTAAAAATTTAAATGCTTTTTAAGTGCTTTGGTTTATTTTGTTCCTAATTAATTGTTATGCAACTTTCTCTGTACATATTAGCATGTCTCCTGGGATTTTATTGTGTAATTATATTCTAATATGTATATTATATGAATGTACATATGTGTATATAAACATAGATTTTTGTAACTTTATGCACGTCGTAACCTGGATGAGCTGTTGCTCTTAGGTCACACATAGGATTGTTCAACATTTTGTACTATTATAAGGAAGCTTACAACTAAATTTTACTAGCGTCAATTCTTCATAAAAGTTAATCCTAGATTCGAAGTCGGTCGGATTAGCCTGTCTCAACACTCCTTAATCAACTAATCACACAACTATCCTTATTATAATTGTTATCAACAATTAACATTACTATTATTCACTTAGCAATGAATACTGAACTTTTCGACCAGAGTGCACTGTGTTAACGTCGTCTTCTTCTTCTTCTTCTCCTCCCTTCTACGTGCTGGCCTGTTACAGAGCTATTTTAAGCCCTTCTAAGTCGTAACCGTCCCGAGGATAAGGTGGTTGGCCCTATGCCTCCCGGTATATTCTATGGCTGTAGCTGCGTGTGTTCACGGGGCCGGTTTGCCTGCTTGCGGGAGGAAAATCGCCCAGGATAAACTGGGGAGAAAAACCCTGCTGTCCACGCCTAAGACCGGCTAACTTGGCTATGTCTGAGAAGGATCCTTAAGCTCCTCATGTCGGCGACGGCAATCGAACCCAGGACACTCCTTTCTCAGGCATATGGTTGCGAAGCGCATAGCCACTAGGCTAACCACGCGGACTGCGTTAAACGTATAAACGTAAATAGCCTGAATGATAATAATAATCTCTCTGTCAACTGTATATTTATTTTAAAAATGAATACATTCACAATTGTACACTTAATCTCCGTAGTGATCAAACAAATGTAACAAAAATCTTAGTTGTATATCAAATCATACTAATTAGGAAGACTAAATAATTAAAAAATAATTAAGCAAAACTGATTCTACTTGCTGTAACAAAGTGGAAGCAGTACTCATCACTCATCGTGGGAGGTCCTCCATCACAAACACAGCTCATCGTAGCGTAACTTGAATGCATTCACTCTCTCCATGGCCATCACACTTCCAGGCAATGAATTCCAACAACCCAACTCTGTACGCAGAAAACCTCCTCCTCAACCCAGCGACCAAATCTGTAGCGGTCTGATCCAAGCCTTATTCGATGGAATCATAGCATCCTAACTTCTACATGTCGGTGTTCTCCGCATCATTACCATAATGCACAGTGCTGCCCTCACAGTTTAGCAAAATGTCGCCGAAATTTCAGTCCCTATTCACCAACACCCCTTGATCCCTCACCTCCTCCATCCACCCCGTAGACACTCTTCTCTATCGTCACTGATCTTACACCTCTCTTCAGACCTGTTTGTTTTCCCCACAGCCCTGATCATGTAATCTTTTCTTTTATACACGCGCACACATTACATGCTACTGTATCTATCATCCACTCTTTTCACGGAGGATTTCTCTGTCTACTTCGACCCACCCCCTGTTTGTCTTGTGTTCCTTCTCTTTCTCGTTCATTCACTCGTTTCACTCACCTCTTCTTTCACAAGCTCTGCTGCTCTTACACGTCACCTCTACCACCTCTCGCTTCCATTAACTTCAGTCGTTTCCCCCTCTTGCAGCAAGTTTCTCCGACTGACACACCAAATTCATTAGAATGCAGCCCATCTCTCTTTAATACAGCTCCATCTGTCCCTCAAATTCATCCCACGCATTCACAGAATGAATTGCTTTCTCTTCGCACAATTCCTCTAGCATCCCATTCATCGCATCGCTATCATAACACGCCGATTATCTTTCCTACCACACTGTTATCATTTACTCTCCTTTGCAACCTCTGAATGTCCGCCCTTACATTCCTCCTTGTTGACATCCAAATCAGTTTTGCCTACTAGCACGCCCAACTCTTGCTCGCTTCTTCTTCAGAACTAGTACTTCAGTCATTGTTCAATCTACCTCCCCCCGCCACTGGAAAGCAAACCTTACGCACCTTCTCATTAACCGCACCTCATAATAATCGAATCCCATACATGGCCGCTCTTGAATCACTGAATACCTCTTTCACGTTGCCATAAAAGATGGCAACGTGAAAGAGGTATTCAGTGATTTCCCCCTCGTCGTTCAGTGATTTCCCAGTCGTTTCCCCCCCCCCCCTCTCTCTCTCTTCCATACATGCCTGTTATTCTCTCTCTCTCTCTCTCTCTTTCTATTGCACTAGAGCATTGCTTCATCATCTTCGTTAACTCCGCTTCATATCCCGAATTATTTTCTCGTAGACAGCTCTTCGCTATTTCTACCAGGTCGGTCGCACTTTCATCCTCGCTACAAATCACGCTCGCTATCTTACAGTCCGTTGGCCTAACTCTAGCATACGAAACCTTACCGCTACTTTCAACCAATCCATTTATACTCTTCCACATTTCTTTCACTTTATCCTTTAATTCCACGTACAACACCTTCGGTTTCTCGGCTTTCAGCATTAACTTCCGCTACTTCATTTTCGACAAGTCTCGCATTTCTGGTTCATAAAACACCTACGACACACACACACACACACACACACACACACACACACACACACACACACACACACACACACACACACACACACACACACACACACATCACAATCCATTTCCTGTTGGCAATGGAAATGGATTGTAAAAACTACATTTTACAAAATCCCCCATGTCAAACCCCCTGCACAACAATGTTTTGGTTGCCATTGTTCTCGTTCTCATGAATAACACTATTTGTGTATCGTACACGGTATAAATATATCAAAAATAAAAATAAAACAAAGTGAATGACGCGCAGTCATACACAATGATACTACAACCAGTAACTATGAAAAATATCGTGAAGTATATATTAAAGCAATGAAATCTGTAAAGTTCGAGTTCACGTTGTCTCTCCCAATGGTAGGTGAATTTCAGTGCCCAGCGTGAAATCACTCTCCGCCCTCTTACTGGAAGTATGAAGTGCCTTGAAATAAAAGTGTCGTTTTTGGTCTCTAAGGAGACCGATCTTTTTTTGTCTGCCTAGGCCGCTCCACCAGTGGTGGGGAAATCTGAAAAGAGAAAGCTGCCACATGTAGTGAACGAATAGTAGAAAAATGACAATCTAACTGCAAAGAGCAGACAGAAGGCAACGATAAGATGTAGTTTTGCAAGGATCTCTCTAAGAATGACCTCGACCAAATGACGCGAATGCCAACACAAGAGTTTAACAAACCGTATGCATCGTGTACAAATGTCAGCAATGTTGACTAGGAGATCTGCTGCGGCTCTAGAGTAACGAAATCTGTATCAGTAGCCTGGTGGTAAACCTCCAGATGGTAAACAAGTTGACTATTGATGACTTTTCCACTATTTTGAAGAGAAATTGAGTGACCACACGAAGAGAGATTAATGAAGTGAGTAAAATTACGCTTTTTTTCTTTAATGACTTTTTTTATCTCCCTTCTTTGTAATGGACTTGCTTAATATAGTCTTTCTTCAATGCTGTAGCATAGATGACGGACAAATATGAAGGAGATAAGCTAGGATGGATGTGAATTCTGGGGCACAGATTTTAGCACAATTGGTGCAGATTCCATCAAGACCCGAAGATTCTCGTTGGCATCAAAGTTGTTCAAGATTTTTCTGATATCCTTCTGACCGAAGGGAGCAAGTAGTGAACCGTTCTTAGTGTAATGGGTGGAGTGCTTTGTGTAATTCACATCTGTGGGAATCGGAAGACAGGATTAGCGTTGTTTCTGGGTGGAAACGTGGAAAGAAGACAGTCCAAGCGAAGGAGAAGGTGGAGTATATAATGATCATTCTTAAAGGCTGCACTATTCTTAAAGCTTTCTTCCCGCCTATTCTGTCAGAAAATGTTGTAAGACCCCACCCACCCTTCCAGCATTGTAATGTCTTAACTGTAATGACATAAATCTAAAAACACCGTAAGTATAAATTGGAGGGAGAAAGGTCAGAAACTCTGTGATATTTTGTGACACTGCGTTTGTGTTTCGTCTCGTTATAAATTCATTTCTATTTTTGTAAGTTAAGCAATTACAATTAATAATACTCATTACTATATTTTGAAAACCGTAAAATAAATCGGTATTTGGATTTTGTTCGTATTCAGGAGGTTTTAAATCGTTTTCTTATTATTTCTAAAACAACTTAGACTATAAGTATTTACTCATACCAGAAGCAGCAGGGAAATGATCATCTGTAGTATTAGTTGATGACAGTTAAAATTAAATAAAATACTGGATGCTGGCATATGTAAGACATGGTTGATAGAGAATGGATTCCAGAGCTTCTAGTTCATCATTTCCAAAAATTATTACATCAAACTGAACAAACAGATCAGCGGAATCAAAGCTATTAAAATAAGTTAGCGCATTAACAAGAACAAGAGTAATCCTGGAACAGGTGTACGTTCATCACCAGCGAACAATGAATCGCAGGTACGGTAACATCAATTTTTATACTAAGGTCACTCTTCGTCACAATTATGAAAATCCGAATATAAACAAAATTAAATATCAAACAGGGCCATAAAAAAATAAATAAAAGGGAATTTTTCATCTCCAGAGGCTACTTCGATTTACACGACGATGATAAGAGTACAAAAGGGGAGATATGGAGGGTAATTCAGATGCTGCTTCTATGGAGAACAGCTGGAAGAAATTGTACACGGAATATGGGCAAACCAAGATTATATTACCAAAGAAGGAGCAAGAGAGAAGGAGAAAAAGAGAGAGAGAGAGAGAGAGATTTTGTGTTTAGGTCAAGCAATATATCTATAAGAAGAGAGAGAGAATGACAAAGAGAGAGAAGGGGAATGCTTAAAACTGGTTACAGTAATATCAAGAATGTACCCAAGGACACGGGTATAAAAAAATTCAACAAATATTGTTGAGAGAAATCGTTCCTCAACCAGTTTATTTAAAATGATTACGATAGATTTTGAACAGAAATCGAAATGGCAGCAACCAAACATATCCTGAAACGACTGCATTGCATCAAGACAAAACAACGAAGCCTACACTAGCAGAGTGAAAATTTTTTGCTTGACGATGTCATCGCGGGATATTTTTTTCGAAGATCTTGTGATACCCTTCTGAAGATTATGGAAAAAAGCAACTTTTGTACGATCAAGCACAAGAATTAACAATGGTTTCACCAGCCATTAATTCAATGTTACGTAAAAGGGTGAGTCAGTGTTTGCTTATTGTAATTCACACTAAACTGGACCAGAATGGTTCCCAATGACGTCATGCTGAAGAAGATATTCGGTACTTAAAGCGCATTTAGTTTAATTCAAGCTAAAAGACTCACCTCAAAGTGCTCTGACAGTCTGGAGTAGACATTGGAGTGAAAACAATGCGAACCGTAATTGAAGAACAGAAGAGAGAAAACAGTGAGGAGCCAAACAGAAACAGGATAGGAAATAAGAAAACTTAGAGATGTGAAGTATTTTTATGTACCGTATAAAAGGGCATCATTTAAATGAAGTTTGCATAACGGTCAAGAAGACCTCAACAACAAACAAACAAACACTAAATCCTGGACGTGAAATGCAAATAAACTCAGCGGAGTGCATTTCATTTGCAGCTTTCAAACTACTTCAGAAGATGGCGACCATGAGACTTGCGGAAACTTTTGCAGAAAATAAAACATTCCGTAGGTCTCTTTGCTCTTGATGTTGGGAGGACTGAAGTCTTGCGTGTTATTTTTTTTTTTCATCTTAAAATAAAGACAAAAAAAAATTAATAAACACTTGAATTTACGACAATATTTCACAAGACCTAACCGGAGAAGAATTTCATCGGAAGACCTCTTCGCTTACTGGAGGCTTGAAAACGTTCTGCGATTGGTCCCTTCCAGATGATTTAAAAATTAAATCAAATAAAAAATATAATAAATGGATAATTTAAAAAAATAATAAAAATAAAGTAAAATAAATGTTATATTAATTGAACAAATATACACATCGTGGTACACCATCTCAGAAAAGGCACGTTCGTGGCAATGAAATAAATTTCATTTTGGGAATATTATTCACATCTGCCCGTCTGAGTAGGTTTGTGTCACTTGAATAAGACCAAATACGGTTTATCACAGCAAGAGTTTCACAGACCATTTCGAAAAAGGGTCAGGGGTCACACAGTCTTTAATGAAGAACGCAGTTTTCTTTACTTTCAAAACTGGCGAAGGGATCCTAAAATCATGCACTTGAAAAGACCCAGCTGTGGGTAGGTCCGCTGATCCTACCATCAAAATAATGTAAGAATATTAATGAATTGTAGAACTTGTTTTACAGATTTCATTTCATTTCATTTAAACTGGAAGAGGCCCTTTCATAGAACTCAGTCCTCCAATAACAAGAAACTTTAATAACCTCACCAGGCTTAATTAGGCTGGTAGGTCACCGCCTTTTCCTCATACTAGACCCTGTAAGTTCTAAATAAATTATGAAACTGTTGTGTGTAATACGTTTAAATAAATCCTGATGATAAATAAAGAGATGATAAATAAACATAATCAATGCATAACTGTAATAAACAAAGAGCTCTTATTATCATTATTATATTGCAGAGTACCTCCATGGAGTGTGAAAACTCATCGCCGGAAACCCCATGCTACGTATCGCATTAGTCATCGAAAGCGCTGCCCTACAGAGGGCTCACAGCAGACTCTGGCAACCTGTTCCATTCATTCACCAGTCTCCAATGGAAAAATCTAGTCCCCACATACTTGCTAACCACACTCTTACCCAACTTCCAGAAATAACCTCTTGTTCTGGCCCTTCTAGCCAAATGCTGATACATTCTTCCTGCATCATACTCTTCCTTTCTTTTGAACCGTTTTCTAGCCACGGCCTTGCTTTCAGGTGGGCCGTGAGAATTACATCATGAAGTATGCATGAGAACGCATCCTTCATGATGGTTAGTTATTTACAGTATTTATTTGTGGGAATCCATTTCGAATTGTCTTACTTAATTTATCACAAGATCCGATTTAACGTGAAAAATGCACGCGTCAGCACGTAATGGAAGTGCTTGTGTTATTTAAAAAAACTCCAAATAATGGCACGATTTTTTCTTTTATTTCCATCATTACAAGCTTCAGAATGTCTTCCATTATTTTCAGGATGTATTTGAATACGCAGAGCGAATTTGCAGATTCTCACTGCAACCTTACATTTCTTTAGATCGCTAGTTTCTCTTGCCTTTTCCTTAAAGAACGAGATACTCACATGAAAAAAAAAAGTAAACCCATCTAGTTTGTGTGTGTGTGTGTGTGTGTGTGTGTGTGTGTGTGTGTGTGTGTGTGTGTGTGTGTGTGTGTGTGTGTGTGTGTGTGTGTGTGTGTGTGTGTGTGTGTCGATCTGGCAATCTGGAGCTGGATGTATGTTCTTTCTTTATTTAATTTCTCTAGGGTAATTTCTTTGAAGCTTATATTCGTTTTAAAGGAAAGGGAAACGATAAAAGCGCTATATCCGTTGTCTCACAGGTCATGGGGAACTTTCGAACTCCTCGAATGACCTGTGTATTGCACACGCTACCCATTGCACTCGTCATTTAGCAGACGAGTCCGTTTTTCCGTGTGCAAATGTATACCAACCGCTGCTGGTTCAGATGTGCTCTTCTGGGCTCATTCGCTGCGTGGCATTTCAGTTGCACCAGAAGGAGGACGTTCTTAGTAAAAGTGTTTCACGAAAACTTTATTTTTTATGGCGATGTTTCATAATTGCAAACGGAAGTATAAATTAAATCGGGTTAATTGAAAGTTAAAAGATGGGGAAGTGCCGTGTCAAGAGAAGTTTGCTACTCTTTACTTTTATTTATATTTTGGTGGTGGTATTTATCAGTATGCATCGGTTATTTACAGCCAAAGCGCCGACGGCAGTTGACCCGACTGCTTCATACATCGGTGTTTCTAGCGGCACTCAGGTGTACTTCGGGGGTTATTGTTTATGAATTAATTACATTGAACCACTTAATTACATTGATTCCATTCCGTGTATAACTCTCGATGATCATTGCACATTCATCCGGTAGTTTCTCAGCCTGCATGCGCAACCCACTCATGCTCTTCTGTTGGTAAGAACAAGTACCTAAATAGGAGTTTTCGCTTTCTTGGTGACCTTTATCAATCTCTCATCATATTTATATAATAATAATAATAATTTTTAAATTATAATGACAAGGATTACTATCATACAAAGTATATATTATTATTATTATTATTCGTGACACCTCCAAGGAGTCCGAGGACTCATCGCGGGAGGACACCCACTATACAACTGTCTCCACCACTACCTCTACTACCAATCATCTTCATCAACGCCATCCACCGCCCACCACCACCACAACTAGTATTTTTTTTGTCTGTAAATGGCGTGTGTTCTGAATGGCCGATTTGTCTGTATGAGGTATGAAAAACCCAAGTTTCCGGGAGAAAAACCCTGCTACCTCCGTATGAGATCGGCTAACTCACCTTCGATTGAAAAAGTCCACACAAAGATTCCTCCCGTCACGACGAGAATCGAACTTAGGATCGAATATATATATACAATGGGATGTATTTTCTGTGCAGTACAAGAATTCAGTACAAAATGCAGAGTACTTAACTGTTTATAAATATAATTATACGTCTTTTATAAAACTAATTAAATATTTATCCATTGTATTTACATATGGCTTGGCACGAATGTGCATACAATTCACTGTACAATGCAGTAATACAACTCAAAGTTCAAAAGTAATTATAATAATGGAACGATTTTATATTTATATACATACTTTTTCTGTATTTTGTCTTTTGTGTTTTACTTTCAATATCTTATAATATTCTGTATTTAATATAGATATTTCACTTCTCTACAGAAATTCGTATACAAGTTACTGAGTACATTCTTCTTGGTATATTTGTTTGTTTGGGTGGGTGGCATTTCTGATTTCTTCCTCAAAGCTTCTGCAGAGCTTATCTGAGGAAGACAATAGATGGTGGTAGTTTCATAGTTTTTTGTTTCAATACCCGTCGCGAGTCAGGTGTAGATTTAGTTGTTTCTATGTATTTATATTTTTAACCAGTATATTCTTCCTATACTGATATATGGCTGTGAAACACTGAATGCAAAGGAAATTCAAAAATTAAGAACAGCACAATTTATTATGGGAAAGAAGTATGCTTGGTATCACAAGATTGGATCACAAAAGGAATACGTGGATAAAAAATCAAACCAAAGTGTCTGACATACATCATAGGAAGAGTGAAACATCTGAAGTGGCAATGGACTGGGCATATTGCTCGAAGACAAGATCAGTGATGGACAAAAGAAGTACTGGATTGGATTCCACGAGAGGAAAAACGACCACGACGCGGACTTTAATCACGGTCGATTGATGATATCATCAGATTTGCAGGAGTGACATGGAAAAGGAAGCCATGGACAGAGAGTTTTGGAGTAATCTTGGAAAGGCCTTCATCCAGCAGTGGATCAACAATGGCTGATGATGTATGTGCTTGGAATTTCTGGATAACTTGTAGAGGCGAGTACACGCACCCATGGACTATCACTGCAACTGTGTAAACTTTTTGAAGGAGGGGGGGGGTGTTCAATTTGGATATGGCGTGTTTCTGTCCTTGTGGTATTTGAGAGGAATTCGTTACAGGTGTGCGTGTGTGTGTAATTTCCCTCTAATTTTCAGTCTTGCTGTAATACCAATATAGCACCTGTTTCGTTCTCTGTAGGACCTTAGGTTTCTGTCGTCGAATGGCAGTTTGTTGATCATGTCAGATATAAAGAAGCTTCCGGTGGCTTTTCCGTAGAGAGTATTATACTTATATGTTATGTAGTTCGTTGACTGTAGTCGTCGTGTTATCTGATATATTGTTCAGTTACTCTGCAAGATGGACTGAAGTAATGTCTTAACATGACTGTGCAGCGGCATAAGTGTTTCACCTTAAATATTTTGTGTTTTGTCCTTGCTGCCGGTATAAGTGTGGGTTTTTCTCTTTGTTCCCAGAATATCAGTTTTACCATTTTATTTCGCAACGATTGTAATCTGTTTAGTTTGTAGTCTGTGCAGAATGCGTATGATGTAATTGTGTATCTTAAAATGTTTTCACATAATGCTTTATAGATTAGTATTTTTATGTGTGTCGGAGGAATGTCTTTTAATCGGTATAGTTTGCTTGCTATTATCCTGAGTTTGTTTGTATGGCTATTCCAACTTTGATCAGCATCGAGGTGAAGTCCGAGATAGCGTGTTGTTTTCACCTGAATGATGGTTGAGGGATCAGCGCTTTGTTGTATAGGAGATTGGATAGTGATATATTTAATTTCTATGGTTAAGGTCCGGGAGTTTTTGAATATTAGCTTTGTTTTTTCAGGGTTTATATACATGCCGTTTTCAGTTAGTTACATATTTGAGTAAGCTATATTTGCATTGTGAATGGATGCATGGATACTATCGTGGTGTCGTCTGCGTATTGGATGATATTAGGTTTTCGTGAAAGATGACTAATACTGTGTGTGTGTGTGTGTGTGTGTGTGGTACCGGTACCTCTTTCTTATGCGCTGATCCTGTACGTGTGATTTGGTTTCTGTTTTTCATGCATGCTTTGAACCACTGGAGTAGACGACCTCCGATTCCGATATGTGTTAGTTTGTTCAACAAGGTTTTTTGTATTAGTGTGTCAAACGCTTTTGATAAGTCAATAAAAACAAGTAATACTATTCTGTTTTTATCTAACCCAGCGTTTATTAGGTCTATGAAATCTTCCAGGAGTGTTGATGTTCCTTTATTTTTATGAAAGCCATATTGGGTTTTTGGGATGATTTGAAATTTTTCAATGTATGTGCAGCTTGCGAGTAGTAGTAGTAGTAATAATAATGTACACTACATAAATTATTTATGTATTATTTATCACTCTGTATGTATGTATACTGTATACTGCATATAATATGTAAATGATATAATAAACCAAACTGTGCAAAATGTTAGCATAATTAATAACCTGCATTCTCTGCTCTGTCGTCAATAACGGAACTTTCGCCATGTAGGCATCACAGTGCTCAACTGCCTTGACGTCCATACCTTCGATCTCTCCCAACCCCCTGAAAAAACTTTCAAACGTATGCTACGAACCATTAATCTCTCAATAACAAACCCTCCGTTTGGAGGGTTTGTTATGGAGAGACGCACAATGCCACGAGATCTCGCCATCTTAACCAGAATATGCCCCACCGTTCTCTATCTTCCGAGATATGCCATCCCCACACAATAATGGATAGTTAAGAAAAAATCCGCATAAGACTACGCAATATGTTTTTTTCCTTATTTCGCAATGAAAAGTTCTGAACAAGGATTAAAGCCGTTGTTCAAGATAACCTATTTTATTCTAAAATTAATTTTTTAAAAAAAAGTATCAATATCAGTATGCGAATGTAGATAAAAACATACTGCAGACCTCGTGATTTAAATTTCTCTTTCTTACGCAGGCTTTCAAAACCAGTGTGTTGACGAAAGCAGTTGCAATTAGATTTTTTTTTTTTTTTAATTTCGTGTCTTCTTTTTTTTCCCCCCAGTATGGCGTCTACTTCAAGTAATGTCATTACAGAGTGGAAGTGACCTTATTTCATTCAGGTTGTCAATTCAAGGGAAGAAATTTAATTAGGAAAAAAGGACATTCTCTTCACATAATTTCAATAAGCAATTCGAATTGAAATCCGTTGGTGTGTTTTAAAAACACCGAAAATCGATGCGAAAACGACAGACTTTATTTTCGGATAAATAAACGTTGCGGTTATTAATAAAACTGTTGAATTCTGAAAGGGAATTTCGTGCATATTTGTAAAGAGGTGCGTTCATAAGGTTCGAACAGAAAATCCGATTACGCCATAGCGAACATTGAACCTCAACGATGTTTTTCAGCTGAAATCAATTTTTCGTTGGAATTGTTGGAAAGCAGAATTTTTGTCAGCTTTACATATTCAGTGAAATTTTGAAAGCAATACAATGAAGCGCGCTACGTTAGGAACAAAGAAATTAGGAGCCCGCAATAAAAATATTTTTTGGATTATTTCCATATTTCTGCGTACGAGCAGACAGAAGGGGAAAAAACTGTAGAACGTGAATTAAAAGAGAATGCTAAAATGCAATGAAAACACACAGCCTTGCATCTCGAAGTCAGTATTTATAACAGAAAAATCAAGAAACACCACGCAAAGTACAATAAGTAGAGAGGCAGACTGAAGTAAAAATGAAAAGGATACTTATAAGAGGCCATCTGTATTTTAGGATGGAGACAACCACGAATAATCATTACCCTGAGAATGAGGAAATGATTTTATGAGCAGAGATATTTTAATTTCCAAATTTAAGTGTGCAGACGAAGTCACTTCATCGTCAAAGCGCAAAGGACGAAACAGCATATTGGTTTTGTGCAATAATACGCGATTTCAGTGAATTTCAAGTCATGTGACTTCGATTCAATAAATATTTCGATAAATGTTGACCCATCCCGTTGGCCGAGTTAGGGCATCCGCGCTCCAACCACCAGGCTGCAGGTTCAAATCCCGCCGTGAGCTTCGATGGTTGTGATTGCTGTTGGACGGGAGAGGAGTTTCCCCACTTGCACCAAGTGGCTTGGAAAAGGTCCGTGTTTGGTCCCCAGAGAAGAGTTTCTCGACGATATTAAATGATAATAATAAATTACAGCCTATTCACTACACTAATGGACTGTAAGTTTGTCACGTTTCGTGGGCGAGATTGCAGAATAAGGGGGGGGGAAGGTCACACGATTGCATGAGTACAGCATGGGAGTCTTTTGTTCTGAGATTCTACATAAACTGAAAAGAAAATTAAAGCATCGCTCAGTGGCGACAATCAAAATGATTTCCACAATGAGTTTGACCAACGCACGTGATTACATGGGGCTGATACTTCTTGAAAGACAGTCTGAGAAAATAGCGAATCCCATCGAAGATTAGAGCTGTTTATGTGAGATAATACTGAGATCTCTGAAGTTGCGATTTTATTTAGATATCGATGAAAAAATAAATACCAGCTATATAATAAAAAAAAAGTTAATATATCTACAGATTCCAGCAGGCATTTATTAACACGCCCACAGTTCCTCTTCTCCCTCACACACACACACACATTATTTGGTCCGGTCACAAACACACAATAGAACAGATTGGACAAATCAGCCACAGAACGCCGTAGACGAAGATAACCCAATGACACCTCGTGACCTCAGTTGTCGTTACAAATTTCAAGCACCCCGATTCGTTTATTTTAAAACCAAGATATTTCCTCGCTCAGCAACACTTCCTCACTCACGACTGCGGAGTGATAATGCCGACTAAACTATTAATCCTAACTGTGTGTTGAGAGAGCACACGATTAGGATGCCCTCCTTCTGAAAACAGCCATTGCTGATGTCGTAAAAGAGCTTAAACGAATAGTAAGAAATATTTTATAAGGAAGACAATAAAGAGATGAAGACATATTAAAAGTTCGCTTATAAACCTTTTTTCTAAAGATTTTTAGATACTGTTTTCAAAATGCTGTTTTTTTTTTGTTTTTTTTTACATTTAACAAATGGTAACCTCGAAGTACCGCGTGTTATGCAATTCGCAGACAGTGTTTCGCGACGGTTATCTCCTGCAACACAAACGACTTCTGTTGGTAAATCCCATACACTATTGATTGCAGGATATTCCCAGTCACTACCACGTCGGCTGCCAGCAGTGGTTGGGAATATCTTTCTAGTCGATGCAAAGAGTTCTCCCCCCCCCTCCCCCCCAACAAGAGAAGCCAGTTAGCGAAACACTACTAAACAGGTTCTTTAGTGTCTAACAGCTGCAAACCAAGTTACTACCTGGTGTAAAGGAACCTCCGCAGCCGCCAGCTGCGCACCGCTGATGATGTATCGCTCTGCTACACTCCATCTATAAAACTAAAAATTTTGTCCTAATAAACGTGACTAAGGTATAAATGCTGTATAATCAAATCGTCCTATTAAATGGCGCGGGGACCCGCACGAATCGGATGTGACGGCGTCGCAACTCCCCAGAAACGCTATGGTTCAGAGTAAAAAAGGAAAAAAAAAAGTCAGAGTTGGCAATTTGATTTGAATCTTTCTGAGCGGCTATCACGGTTGGAGGCTCGCCGTCAAGCGGCGGAGTTGAACGTTTCTGGACGGCAACGTCGTGTTAGTACGCATTATCTTGCGACAATATCATTTGTCTTCCCTGGCACGGCGAGCGCAGGCCGATTGAAAAAAGAACGCCGTGATTAAATAAACGGAATCTCAGCGGGGGGGACCAAACCAAGGAATGCGTAAGCAGTCGAGTGTGGCAGTATAGAGCAGGCACGAGCCAGATGAACGGATGTCACGAGCCGGAACAAACTAAGTGAAGCGTTATTTTATAAGAAATAGACCCTGATCCAAAGGGTTAGCTTATAATTGGTCTGCGAAGGTAATCGCTGTGAGATATGTGTGGCGAAGTCGTGACGCTTCCCTTTCACTACACTGGAATAGCTTCATCAAGGAAATTAGTGCGGTAATTGTTCGCCCACCTCTAATTCTGTTATCGTCCCGGGTTAGGGGAAACAGCAACCACAAAACAATGGGACTGTGAAGTCCTTCGATGACAGCGCAAGAAATGTATGAAAGAAGGCTGCTCCGTGAAGGAGGGGTTGGAGGGGGCTTCTTACAGACTCACCCATTACATGCATAACGACTGGCACCGGAAAACGAGACGGCGTTAGACACCAGACATGTGGTTTTTAAAAAATAAATAATGAAATGGGTCTGTTAACTTAGAGAAGTTTAGATTTCTCGTGTTTCTGTACCGAGTTAAATGGGAGGTTTAAAACTTAAATCTGCTCATAAATCTGCTCTTTCAAGCGTCATTTTTTAAATTATATTTCCTCGACGCCAGGGTACCGAGAGGAAGACACAAAAGTGTGCAGTAACAAACACTGTTAGTGCACAGTTGTGTCCAAATGAGCAATTCCCAGTTGAAGTAAAACACACCAGAGAAAAGGCTTCCCGGTTGAAAGCTGGTGGTTTTTCATTTCCTTAATAATCATTGGCTTTATTAGGTGTTAATATTAATATTCTTCATAATAAACCGTAATATTTTGATGGTAAATCCCATTTGATATTTTGATAACCTTAAGGGAGCCAGTAGGCCAAGGACCAGCCCTCCAATCAGTTGTCCTTAAACAGCAAACAGATATAATCTGCTGACGTGTATGACTATCCAGTAATCCTTGGTTTGAAGATACTCACTAATGTAGTGAAGATGAGAAGAAATAATCACGATCCCTTATCTACTTATTATTCCTTTTTTTTCTTTTCATTTTTTACATAATCCACTGGGAAGAATGATGAAGGAAAGCACGTGTACACAGCAGTATCCCCCGTAATACAGTCGGAAGATTGGTTAGTAATGGGAACAAAAACAGCAAAGGTCATACTCCGCCATAGTAAAGGTTACAGCAGTACACACGGTCAAGTGTTACAGCAATACATAAAAAGCCAAAGAAAACTTCAAAGGCACGTGTTCTTGCCATAAAGTGTTTCTGGTGAGATTTTTACAGGATTCTTCTCCAATGCTTTCCCCAATCCCCTCCCCCCACATCCTATGCGGGCTTGGGATGTGGCATATAGCTGAGGAATCAGGCCTAAGCGTGGGTAGTATTCATGGCTGTAAAGCCGTGCGTGTGTTCACGAGGCAGGTTTGCCTGTTCTGAGGGTCAAAAAAGCCAAGTTTCCAGTGGAAAAAACCCTATCTCCGTATGAGACCAGCTAACTCAACTTTAGTCGAAAGGGACCAGATAAAGTTCCTCAAGTCATGGATGGGAATCGAATCCAAGTCTTTCCGACCAAGGGGCTTCGTCTATACCGACTGAGCGACGACGTTTCATCATAAACAATATGCATGCACAAACACCAAGTCAAGCAATGCAGGATATACTTAAATAACCAAAAAGGTTATTACAGGAGTGCATATTCAAATAAATAAAAATTAGTAAACAATATGAATGCACATAAATAAAGTTTCACAATGGAGTATCTGCATACATTACTGCAAAGGTCAGAGCAATACTTAAGGTCAAAAGTTACAGCAATACAAAAAGTCCACATATATATATATATATATATAAAATTATAACAAGGTTATACAAATACATAAGGTCAAAGGGTATAGCAATACATAAAATAAACTATTAAATGTGTATGTGCATATGCCAAAACAGAATATATATATATATATATATATATATATATATATATATAAAATTATAACAAGGTTACACAAATACACAAGGTCAAAGGTTATGGCAATACATAAATAAGCAAAAATAAACTACTAAATATGTATGTACATGTGGTAAGCCAAGCAAAACAGAAAAAAAAAATATATATATATATATATAAAAGTATAACAAGGTATACAAATACATAAGGTCAAAGGTTATAGCAATATATATATGCCAAAACAGAATATATATATATATATATATATAAAATTATAACAAGGTTACACAAATACACAAGGTCAAAGGTTATGGCAATACATAAATAAGCAAAAATAAACTACTAAATATGTATGTACATGTGGTAAGCCAAGCAAAACAGAAAAAAAAAAATATATATATATAAAAGTATAACAAGGTATACAAATACATAAGGTCAAAGGTTATAGCAATATATATATATGCCAAAACAGAATATATATATATATATATATATAAAATTATAACAAGGTTACACAAATACACAAGGTCAAAGGTTATGGCAATACATAAATAAGCAAAAATAAACTACTAAATATGTATGTACATGTGGTAAGCCAAGCAAAACAGAAAAAAAAAAAAAAAAAATATATATATATATATATATATATAAAAGTATAACAAGGTATACAAATACATAAGGTCAAAGGTTATAGCAATACATAAAATAAACAATTAAATGTGTATGTGCATATGCCAAAACAGAATGTATATAAAACAAAATATATAAATGTATCATATAAATATATCATATATATATATATATATATATAAAATTACAAGGCAAATACACAAGGTCAAAGGTTATCGCCATACATAAATAGTCAAAAATGAACTAGTAAATGTGTATGTGCATATAGTCATAGAATGCAGTATATACATAAAAATCAAATCACAGCAAACGTTACAGCAGTGTGTAAATAGTCGAACAGAAATTAGCAAACAATATGCATGCGAAGAAATTAAGTCAAGCAATGCATATCTACATACAAATAAAATTAACAAAAGATCACAGTATATATATATATATAGTTAAATAAAAATTAGTAAACAATATGCATGAACAAAACGCAAGCCAAGCTGTACGGTATATACATATAAATAAAGTTACAGCAGTACTTAAATAGTCCAACAGAAATTGTTATACAATATGCAAGCAAAAAAATATGCAAGCAAAACAAAATTGCAACAAGGTCACACAAGTCAAAAGTCAAAAGTTACAACAATACATGAATAATCAAAAATAAATTAGCAAATAAGTACGTACAAAAAGTTTAGCAGTGTAGTATCTAAATATAAACAAAATGACAGCAAAAGTTACAGCAATACATGAATAGTCAAAAATAAGCTGGTAAATATGTATTTACAGAAATGAAGTTAAACAATGCATTATCTACATTTAATAAAATTACAGAATTATATAAAATTTAATATAATATATATATATCAATTATATAAAATTTAATAAAGGTTACAGAAGCACATAAATAGACAAAGAGAAATTAGTAAACAATATGCATGTACATAAACCAAGCCAAGCAATGCAGTATAAACAAATGAAGGAGAGCAAATCCTAGAAGAGGAAAGTCACTAGTGTTGTGCCTTAGGGGTCTGTTTTAGGGTGATTCCTGTTTAATCTGTATGTTCGTGGTATTTGGGAAGATCTGGATGAGGATATTCAGTTGTTTGCAGATGATGCAAAGTTGAGATGAACTATGGCAGAAGAGCAAATGTTGTGGCCTCACCGGAAGACTTTAAATATATTGAGCGAACGGGCACGGGAATGGGGATGCCGGTTCAATGTTGCAGAATGTACCATTATAAAAGTATAGTTAAATACAAACTAGTTAACAATATACAAAAACCAAGCCAAGCAGTGCAGTACGTACATATAAACCTACAGCAAATGTTATTACAGCAGTATATAAAGAGTCAAACAGAAATGATTATTGAAAAATACGACTGCACAAAAAATTAAGTACAGCAATGTACTTAATTTTTCTACATTCGGTTCGGAAAATACATATAAACAAAATCACAACAAGGTTACACAAATACACAAGGTCAAAGGCTACTGCAATACATAAATACTCAAAAATAAACTAGTAAATAATACTCATACCAGTACTAGTAAATAACACGCAATAATAGTCAAAAATAAACTAGTAAATAATGCGTACAAAAAGCAAGCCAAGTAATGCAGTATCTACAGACAAACCAATTTACAAGTCAAATGTGTTTGTACAAATTCTTTGTAAAAGATTAAAAACATCACTTCTCTCATCTTTATACGGTGAGTAGAGCCGCTGTAGCTCAGTTGGTATCGATGAAGCACTTTGGTCGGAAAGACCTGGGTTCGATACCCGTGGATTCTGTGGGGTGAGGAACCTTTATCTGTCTCTTTCGACGAAAGGTGAGTTAGCCTGTCTCATACGGACATAGGGGTTTCTTTCACCGGGAAACTAGGACTTTTCGTCCGCCAGACCAGTCAAACCTGCCCTACTTACACACACGGATTGCAGTTGGGAATACTTAAAGCCCAGCTATAGGTGTGATTCGTCAGCTATGCAGATCAAGAGCCCCAATAAAATTAGGGGAGATTTAGATGGTGCTGTAAAGGCTCTCGTGGGCATTGTATCATCGTACGAAATAAATAAATAAATAAGTAGAGTAGAATGCAACACTTCCAGAATTAATGTCATATAATTTGTTTGTGAATGATGACTGACATTGAGCAATTAGCTTTGATCTTAAAACTGTCTGAAGTCCGTATATGAGACTGACAAACAGTACGTGGAAAAACTATGAGCTGATCTAGCAGTTGCGCTGCAGTCTCATTTCCCTTAATTCCAATGTGGCTGGGAATCCAGCACAACTAAATATCAAAATTAAGAATTTTCATTTTGTACAACAGGAGTAATACGTCATACAGCACTGGATGTGGATGATGCTGTGCCGATATGTTCCCTGACATTATTATCTCCAACCAAATCCCAGCTGACTGCAGTAATTATAGCGCGAGTTGCATTGCCATTTAGCTGGCACTTGTGCATACAAAAGAAAAACGCTACCAAAATTGTGTAATATATACAGACTCATTGAGCTCTTTACAGGCTATCTCTTCTCCTATTATACATCGGAGTAAGCTGGATAATCTCCCTGATAGTTGAAATATTTCGCATTTTTTGCAGAGCAAGATTTGTTATCATGCTCTTTACTACCGCACCGGGTAGAAGTGACAGAACCACGACAGACAGTTTCGATATACCCATATTTCTGACATTTAAAGCATCTCAGCGGATTAATAGTGTATACACACTAACAGGATAGCTGATATATCCTGCTTTTACAGATGTTGGAGGCTAATTGTAACAAAAGTAAGGACGATGTTCCTGGTTGGAACCAGGTGACCATCCGTACTTATGAGGATACGCCTCACACAACCAGCCTTGGATCCCAACTCCGGACCATTGGGGTGAGAGACATACTGCAACACTGATTCCCCTTGCAGGCAAGCCCTACCCAACTGATCCAGGCCGGGCCATCCAGGAACGCCAGTCTTGCCGAAGCAGAGGCCAAAGCAGTGAAAGACTACCAGGATCCCCCTCTTTCCGGATGTTCACGGGTCACATCGCACGGCAAACACGGCGGCAGCGCGTTGGATTCCAGGGATGGTGGTGTGGAAGAAAGGATAGTAAAAAGGACTCAGGAGAAGTAGAACAAAGAATGCGGGAAGAAAAGTAAAGAAAAAGAGGAAGAATGAAAATGGCCAGTACTATCAATGGGAGGTCTCCTCTACCAAGAACACGTGCCCCACATGCAGGGGCCGACAGAAGAAGGGAATCTGCTCCTCAGCAAGTTCAAAACCTGTCTAGACAGTCATGAATGACACTTTCAGAAGGCGAACTGAGGATGAGTTAACCGTTTCTTGAAGAAGTGAGAAACCTGCTTCAACGCAAACAACACACACGCACATTCAATATTTTCAGTAAAGTGTTAGCACCAAGAAAATCCTATGAAAACGACATACTTAATTATACCTTAAATATTCCGCAGTACATAATTCTTAACCTATTAAGATATTACTTGGCATTCCATAACATTCTCGCAAGTGGGGATGGCGTCCAAAACAAAAGTTTTAACAAAACTTTCGGAGGTAATACGAAGTATGTTGTAATAATTATACTAAAAAACGATACTAAAAATAATGAAATGAAATAGCAATTAGTATAATGAAACTGGATGCATTATTCTCGCCCTTAACCGACGTTCTAATAGTTCCGAAAAATTCTCTATTAGGGCTCGCATCGAGACCTTATAGTAGACAACATCTGCACTCGCATTTACAGAAACGATGTCTCCACAGTGTGGCATTTTTATACTCAACTGGGTTCAAGAAGGACTGTTACAACACAAAACCGTACTGATATTTCTGATCTTGCTTTTCATCGATCATATGTCCAGTCAAGATGAACTCTGCACCACACAAGTTGAAGCAGTGTCCTCTTTGCAGTGTTTGGTTGATATTGGCACACTGCAAGTCAGCGAAAATCCATCGCTATGGATTTTCATGCAAACTCAGCAGCACTGGATGCCAAGAACTAAGCTGAGGTAATCCACTAAGATATGACCGGATATAAGATATGAAAGAGCATTTGGCATTCCGCTATCCTTTTTCTGTTCATATATGTGGTTTGCTTATTTCTAGAGTTTCTTTTTATCATCCTTCCTCCGTCCTTTAAATTATATCATTCACAGGTGATCTGGGAACTGGATAATGTCTACTCTGGCAGTCTGCGAAAGCACCTACATGTAGCCCGTTAAGAAAGCTCTATTTCCACACATCTACAGTCGTTTAGCGAGCACGTTTATGTTTGTACTCTCCCTGTCAGAAGTGATCTGTTACTGGCACTCAACATTAACAAAATACGGATGCATAAGTAATTTTAAGACATTTTGTATAATCGCAAATGGTCCTATTTGCATCATCTTCCCTCGTCCTCCAAACAGTTCGGTATTCGGGAGTTGTTTGGAGAAGAGAGAAATATCTGTAGACAGCACCTATTCCTTCTACTTCACACTGAATGATCTCTATAATAATAATCAGTAACAGCATTTCAATTAATTTTTTGTACCATTAAAAATCAGTCCAAGGTATGCAAAAGAGTCGTCAATTAGTTCAACTGTTTAAGGCTTATTTGGAAGTAGAATTCAAAAATTACAATAGTCGAGTGCTTCGTTAAAATTAATTAACGAAGAAACTTCGGACCCCATTCAGTACAGCTCCGTTAATGACTGTATTGTGAGAACTCTTGCAAGCGCAAACATTTCCAAAATCCATGCGAAACCCAAAATAGTTTTCGAATTGTTAATGCTTTTGGTGTACAATAAGACAGGGAAAAAAAAAACATTCAGTTGATAACCACAGTCTATTCAAAGTTTGTAGCTGAGACACCCACTGGTTGACCGAGTGGGCGTCTCAGCTACAAACCAGAAAGCTGTTTGGTTAAATAACCGCGCCACCACGTTGTTGACCTACAGGTTTACAAAACAATTTCGGGGATGCGAAGCCTTCTTTCCAAGTTGGCGAATCCAAATGATCTACGCTACTTTTGTGCTTAAACATTATACTCTGAAAGGCTTTTTTTTTAGATCTATGTATGGAATTGTTCCTAACTGGAACTCAGTTCCAACTGGAATTGCCTAAAGCATAATAATAATAATAAAGAAATAAAAACGAGAAAGTCTAAAATGCTCTTTAAATGCAAAAGTTAGAACGGCGAGCACCGAGTTTGACGTCGCTGTGCGACACTCAAACAGAGTTTCAGGAAGACTGAATCAAGCGCGAGTTCAAAAGTAATTGAGAACGATTTTATTGCAATGCTAGAACTGGAGCTTTAATTTTCGACAGGGGACCACTGGTATCCACTGATGCTCACAGCAGTCAAAAATGCAACAGTGAAACTCGACATGTTTCCATTTCGTAGCATCTTCAGCAGAACTACCATCAGGATCCGAGCGAACACATATTTAGCCAAGTGATAGAACCATGTTAAGTGCGCCAATCAGGGAGCTTACTTCAACGGAATGAATGATCAGAATGAAATGCTCGTAAATAAGTATAATTAAGCGGCTGGTAGACGCATCGTTTCCCCCTTCTTTCTTCTACACCTGGGTTATTCTCATCCGACCGCATAATCGAGAGCTCTCGTTGGCAGACTGCCAAGAAGAGTCCATTCATGTTGAAGGGGAGAAAGAGATAAGGCGATGTACGAATTGGTCACCAACACGCGAAATCACGTGCTTTATAAGTAAAATTTCTCAACTGTTGTACAAGCAAAACCACTTTAGAAACTACAATGATCGTGAAAGAGAAGTTAATTTTCTGACGTGTAATAATAAACCACTCATCCCAGAAGACGGATTGATTACCCTATGATCGGAATGGATTCTCCTTCTGTTGACATGCGCGGAAGTGTCGAAGGGTCTCGTATCCGTGGGCGTACTATACCAATGTACTCACAGTCGGAATTAAAAAAAAAAAAAAAAAAAAAGCCAAAAATCATTCAAAAATTCTAAATCGGCCCGTGTTGGTTCTGCAGTATATATAAACGTCTACCACCTAAACCATTCACAATTTACGGTGTAGTTTGAATTTGAACCCATAGAACGAAGCGTCGCTCCACTGTCCAGTCAATTCGCATTTGATTTCAACCAGACACTTTAGTTCTGAAATTAAACAAATCAATCGGAAATGATACAAAATTAAAAATAAAATCTATAGCATGTAGTAGATTTAACTACGTGTAATAATTAACTGCCACAGCAGACAGAAAAGAGAGAGAGAGAGAGAGAGAGATAACGTTTCTGGATTCAATTGTTAATGATATACATCACTAAAAACTCTGCACTGTTTGTCAGTTTAGATAAAAAATAAAAATGATTGATTAAATTGCAGAACGACTCAAACTACACTGCTATTCTCAAAACAACAACCTTTATCGAACTGCACAGTTCGATAAAATGCAGTCTTCCAAGTGAGAACGATCTGCAACAAGCAGTTGCCAAAATGGCCGCATAATTGTTACGTCATTCTTAAAAACGAACAACGTATTTATAACGCGCATAATAATCACGATGCAGTTCCTGTTCCAGGATTTTAGTACGGGGCTGATTGCCGATATCTCTTTAAAACAGTTCAGCTAAAAGCCACCCTCGCAGCTCAACTACTATGATGGTAGCTCACGAGGAACAGGAAGTCAGAAAATCTGCATTTAAGCAGAAAAATCTTAACAGAACATAATATATATACAATGTGCATATATAACCAGAACTTCATTATTTTAGAATAATAAATTATAAAATAATACCGAAATTGTAGTGAGTGTTGTTCTCTAATGCTTTTGTGAATTTCAAGATGTTTTCAACAGCTTGTATTTATTTCTCTTAGTTGTCCTCTTTCTTTATTAGAGTTGTACTCAATGTTAAGTATAATTTAGTATAAGGTCGTTATAATTTAGTGTACTGGAACCCATTTTTAATCCTTTCGTTTGGATAATCACGGAAGCTACTAATGCTACGAAACAAAGGTATTTTGATTGTGTTGTTCGGTTTGAGGAATGAAAAAATTGCCGCATAGTATGAGACCAGCGTTTCTCTCCCTCGTTTCAGAAGAAAACGTTGTTTATCAGAGCTCGCGATTGTGAGAAGCACAACGAAAATCGTGTAATATTTTGTGTTTACGTAGGCCTACTATTTCAACTATGGATGAATACATTGGTGCCTTCTTTAAACGGAAAAATAGCTCGGATGACAGCGATAATACAAAGCGAGTTTGTAATGACAGTTTGTGGGTGGTTTCTGAAGAGGGCCGTGGAGCTTATTCGTTTAGAATTTAACTATTGGGTAACACGACCACAGTCAACCAACTATATAACATATAAGTATAATAATCTCTACGGAAAACCAACGCGAAGCTTCTACCTACTTGACATGATCGACAAATAGCCATTCGACGACAGAAATTTAGGGACCTACAGAGAGCTGAAAGAGGTGCTATATATAGATATTATAACGAGACTGAAAATTAGAGGGAAATTACACACACACACACACGTATATACACACGCCTATAATGAATTCCTCTCAACTACCATTACAATGACACAAACATGCCATATCCAAATCCAACCTCCCCCCTTCAAAAAGGTTAATCCGTGCTCATGCAATGGTTGTCCGTCGGTGCGTGTACTTGCCTATACACCTTAACAGGAAAAAAGCATTTATATATATATATATATATATATATATATATATATATATATATTCCCAAGCACATAGTTTCTGGTGAAATTTCTACAGGATACTTCACCATTCCTTTCCTCGTTCCCCCCTCGCCCAGATTTTATCCGGGCTTGGGCCCGGTATATAGTGACGAACGGGCCTACGGCAGGGTCGTAGTATTCAAGGCTGTAAATCCGTGAGTGTGTTCACGAGGCCGGTTTGCCTGTTCCGAGGGTGGTAAAAGTCAAGTTTTCCGTGAAAAAAACCCTACTTCCGCATGAGACCAACTAACTCACCTTTAGTCGAAAGAGACCAGATAAAGGTTCCTCACGTCACGGACGGGAACCGAACCGAACCGAACCTAGGTCTTTCCGACCAAAGGGCTTGGTCTATTTCGACTGAGCTACGAAGTTTCATTATAAACAATATGCATGTACAAACACCAAGCCAAGCAATGCAGGATATACAAATAAATAAAATAACCAAAAATGTTACATAAGTACATATACAATTAAATAGCAAACAACCTGCATGCAGAAAAATAAGTTTCGCAATGCAGCATCTACATATCAATAAAATTACAGCAAAGATTAGAGCAATACTTAAGATCAAAAGTTACAGTAATATATAAAGAGTCAACAGTACAAACCAGTAAACAAAATGCATGTAAAAAACCAAGATAAGCATGCAGTATATACAATATAAAGAAAATTGCAGCACAACATAAATAGCCAAACAGAAATTATTATACAATATGCAAGCAAAAATTAAGTTTAGCGACGCAGTATCAATAATGGGTTCGAAAAATACATATAAATAAAACTGCAAAAGGGTTACATAAATACACAAGGTCAAAGGTTACAGCAAAACATAAATAGTCAAAAATAGATTAGTTAATAATATGCATGTACAAATGTTAAGTTAGGTAACAAAGTATCTTTATTCACAGCAAAAGTTACAGGAATAGACAAAGTCTGCAGCACTATACAAATAGTCAAAAATAAATTAGTAAATGTGTATGTACAAAAATGAAATTAAACAATACAGCATTTAGATTTCAATAAAATTAGAGTAAAGCTGAGAGCAGTACATAAATAGTCAAAGAAAAATTAGTAAATACATGCATTTACAAAAATTAGGGTAACCAATGAAGTATCTACATATAAACAATATTACAGCAATACATAAAGGCCACAGCAGTACATAAATAGTCCAAAATAAACAAGTAAATATGTATGTACAAAACTCAAGCCAAAGAATGCATTATATACATACAAATAAAATGACAAAGATTAGAGAAGTACACATATAGTTAAATAGAAATTAGTAAACAATATGCATTCACAGAAATTAAGTTTCACAATGCGTACTTACATATAAATAATTATAAATAAAATTATTGTAAAAGTTAGAGCAATACTTAGGAATCAAAAGTTAAACTATAATAGATAGCCAACAATTCAAACTACAGTAGTAAACAAAATGAATGTAAAAAAAAAAACCAGCCAAGCAATACCGTATCTGCATATAAATAAAATTTTTATTTATATTTTATATAAAATTTTATTACAGCAGTACATAAAGAGTCAAACAGAAATTATTATTATACAATATGCAAGCAATAATTAAGTTTAGTAATGCAGTATCTATATATAAACAAAATTACAACAAGGTTACACAAATACACAAGGTCAAAGGTTACATCAATACATAAATGGCAAAAAAATAAATTAGAAAATAATATGCATGTACAAAAACTGAGCCAAGCAATTCAGTATATAAATAAATAAATAAATAAATATGGGAAAGCAATAACCTAGAAGAGGAAAGTCACTAATGGCGTGCCTCAGGGGTTGTTTTTGGTCCATTGCAGTTCAATCTGTATGCTAATGATATTGGTGAAGATCTAGATGGGTACGTTCGGTTGTTTGCTGATAATGCAAAGTTCGGCAGAACCATGAGGAGTAGAGCAGATGTTGAGGCCTTACGAGAGGACTTGAATAGATTGAGTGAATGGGCACAGGAAGGGAGATGCCAGTTCAACGTTGCGAAATGTTAAGTTTTAAAATTATAGTCAAATAGAAATTAGTAAATATAATTATTATTGCACGAACATTAAGTTTCACAATGAAGTATCTACAAATAAATAAAATTATTGCAAAGATTAGAGCAATACTTAAGGTAAAAAGTTAAAGAAATACATATATAGTCAAAAATAAACTAGAAAATAATATGTATGTACAAAAACCAAGCCAAGGAATGCAGTATCTCTATATAAATAATATTACAGCAGTACATAATAGTCAAATAGAAGTTATTAAAAACATGCATGCATAAAAATTACATTTAGCAATGCAGTATCTATGTTTAAACAGAATAACAACTAGCTTACACAAATAAACAAGGCTAAAGCCTACAGCAACGCATCAATAGTCAAAAACAAACTAGCAAGTAATATGTGTGGACAAAAGCAAAGTTTAGCAATGAAATATCTACATAGAAACAAAATTACAGCAAAAGTTAAAGCAACACACAAAGCCTACAGCACTACATAAATAGTCAAAAATAAACTAGTAAATGTGTATGTGCATATGCCAAGCAAAACTGAATATATATATATATATATATATATATATAATTATAACAAGGTTATACAAATACATAGGTCAAAGGTTATACAATACATAAATAGTCAAAAATAAACTAGTAAATGTGTATGTACATATTGCCAAGCAAAACAGAATATATATATATATAATTATAACAAGGTTACACAAGTAAACAAGGCCAAAGGCTACAGCGATGCATAAATAGTCAAAAAACAAACTAATATGTATGAACAAAAGTTAAGCAATCAAATTTCTACATATAAACAAAATTACAGAAAAAGTTACAGCAACACACAAAGCTTACAGCACTAGATATTTAGTCAAACTAGTAAATGTGTATGTCCAAAAATAAAAATAAACAATGCAGTATCTACATAGAATTAAAATTACAGCAAAGAATACAGAAGCACATAAAAAGTCAAAGTGAAATTAGTAAACAATATGTACAAAAGTTAAGCAATGCAGCATATACATAAAATTAGAGCAATAAATAAAATTAAATAAATAAATTAAATTAAATAAATAAATAAAATAAAAAAAATAAAATCCCATGGACCCCTAGCTGGATCTATCCTCTCCTTCTTCTACTCTGAGGAAGACCCACTTACTTTAATCTTTCCTATAAGGCCTTATCAGCCAACTCTTCTTACTTTATGACCCTTGTGCTATTAGAGTACTCGAGGGCCATGGGGTCTTTTCATTTCTGGCCTTACAACTAAGTCCTCTCTATAAACCTTACTATATTTCTTCTATAATCTACCCTTTCCCCTTCAATATACCCTATTCCTCCTATGGGTTTAAATTCGGAAGAAGGCGAGTTCAGAAGCCTTAAGGTAGCAGCCCTACCACTAAACTATTCCATCGTCAGGCTAGTCCCCTGACATGGAGAACATAACCATACTTGTAAGCTGACAGAAAAAGATAATCGGATTGAATCTATGGGAAACGACCCTGGAATGGAAAAGGGAAAACGAAAATGGAAACGACAAAATATAATACACATAGCAAACTGGAATGTAAGAGGAATAGCATATAAAGAAATGGAATTAGACCAGTTATTAAATGAAAGAAATTTTAAAATAGCAGTAATCACTGAAACAAAAAGGAAATTAAAAGGAACTATGAGAACTGAAAATTTTAATGTGATATACAGTGGAGTCGACAGAGACCAAAGAGCACAAGCAGGAGTCATGATTTGGATTCATAACTCCCTTTCAAAACAGTTAAAACATTATAAATTATGGAATGAAAGAATAATAGAAGCTAGAATAAAAATACATAGAGGCTATTTAACAATAATTGGTTTATATGCCCCAGAAGAAGGAAGAGAACAGGATAATATTGATTTTTATAATCAGCTACAAAACATATATAATAAAATAAATAAAAATGATTACATAATTTTAGCAGGAGACTTAAATGCAAGAATTGGAAACACGAAAATTAATAATAATATAGGAATGCATGGAGAACACACTCTTAACAGAAATGGTAAAAAATTGATTGACTTTGTAGTTTATAATAACCTAAAAATAATGAATTCCTTCTATAAACATAAAGACATACATAAATATACTTGGGCAGCAAGAGGATGGAAATCAATATTAGATTACTTCATATTAAATGAAAAGACATCAAAATTTTCACTAGATGTTAGAGTTCACAGAGGATATGAAATAAGCAGTGACCACTTCCTTGTTAAAATAAAATTAAGATTACCACCTAAATGGCTACAAGTAACAAGAACAGAAAGAAAAATTGAAACATTTGTTTATAAAACTAGACTATTGAATGACACAAATGTACAATGGCTATATGAACAAAGAATTAACCAGTATCTAGATAAAATAAAACAAAATGAAGAAATAGAAATAGAGTGGCTTAATATAAAAACGATACTAAATGCAGCAGCAAATGAAAGCTTAGGAAAGACCAAAAAATTCAATAAAAGAAAAAACTGAAGATCTGGGATGATACAATCAAAGAAATAATCAAAAAGAAAAAAGAAGCCTATCACAAATGGTTAAGCAGTAAAAGATTAGAAGATGAAATAGAATATAAAAGAATAAGAGCCACCATAGCTCAAAGAGAAGTCAGAAAAAAGACAGAGAATCATGGAACAAATTTGTTTCTAATTTAGAACATGATTTATATAAAATAAGACCCAATGTATATAAGATTTTGAAACACCTAAATGCAGATACCAAAGAAAACATAAAATTAAACACTGAATTGAAATTAGAAGAATTTCTAAATTACTACACAGAACTGTGGACAGACAAATATTTTAAAAAACACAACTGGCAAACAATTAACGAAAATGAAAAGAAAATAACTGAAGAAGAATTAGAAATCAGCCTAAAGAAACAAGAAACGGAAAATCACCTGGAGAAGATAAGCTAGGTTCAGAACTATATAAATATGCAGGAACAAGATTCAAAGGAACACTCTTATTATTTTTAAATAAAATTTACTCAACTGGTATCTCCCCCCCCCCCAATAGAATGGAAAAAAGCAATTGTGATTCCTATCTTTAAGAAAGGTAATAGAGATGACCCTAAAAACTATAGAGGTATCAGTATACTAAATTCATGTTACAAAATATACAGCAGAATCTTAAATAACAAACTAATGAAATATTCCGAAAACTTTATTCTAGAGGTACAAAATGGATTTAGAAAAGGACGATCATGTATAGACCCAGCCTTCTGCCTAAAATTAATAATAGAGAAAAGAAGAGAATATAATTTAGAAACACATATTGCATTTATTGACTTTGAAAAAGCATTTGACAAAGTTAAAAGAAACATATTATTTAACATATTAAAAGAAAGACAAATACCAAATAATATCCTAAAAGCTGTCACAAGTATATATGAAAATAATCAAATACAAATAAGATTAAATCATGAGCTATCATATACAAGAGAGATAAACCAAGGGGTCCGACAGGGATGTCCCCTTGATGGTAAATCCCATTTGATATTTTGATAACCTTAAGGGAGCCAGTAGGCCAAGGACCAGCCCTCCAATCAGTTGTCCTTAAACAGCAAACAGATATAATCTGCTGACGTGTATGACTATCCAGTAATCCTTGGTTTGAAGATACTCACTAATGTAGTGAAGATGAGAAGAAATAATCACGATCCCTTATCTACTTATTATTCCTTTTTTTTCTTTTCATTTTTTACATAATCCACTGGGAAGAATGATGAAGGAAAGCACGTGTACACAGCAGTATCCCCCGTAATACAGTCGGAAGATTGGTTAGTAATGGGAACAAAAACAGCAAAGGTCATACTCCGCCATAGTAAAGGTTACAGCAGTACACACGGTCAAGTGTTACAGCAATACATAAAAAGCCAAAGAAAACTTCAAAGGCACGTGTTCTTGCCATAAAGTGTTTCTGGTGAGATTTTTACAGGATTCTTCTCCAATGCTTTCCCCAATCCCCTCCCCCCACATCCTATGCGGGCTTGGGATGTGGCATATAGCTGAGGAATCAGGCCTAAGCGTGGGTAGTATTCATGGCTGTAAAGCCGTGCGTGTGTTCACGAGGCAGGTTTGCCTGTTCTGAGGGTCAAAAAAGCCAAGTTTCCAGTGGAAAAAACCCTATCTCCGTATGAGACCAGCTAACTCAACTTTAGTCGAAAGGGACCAGATAAAGTTCCTCAAGTCATGGATGGGAATCGAATCCAAGTCTTTCCGACCAAGGGGCTTCGTCTATACCGACTGAGCGACGACGTTTCATCATAAACAATATGCATGCACAAACACCAAGTCAAGCAATGCAGGATATACTTAAATAACCAAAAAGGTTATTACAGGAGTGCATATTCAAATAAATAAAAATTAGTAAACAATATGAATGCACATAAATAAAGTTTCACAATGGAGTATCTGCATACATTACTGCAAAGGTCAGAGCAATACTTAAGGTCAAAAGTTACAGCAATACAAAAAGTCCACATATATATATATATATATATAAAATTATAACAAGGTTATACAAATACATAAGGTCAAAGGGTATAGCAATACATAAAATAAACTATTAAATGTGTATGTGCATATGCCAAAACAGAATATATATATATATATATATATATATATATAAAATTATAACAAGGTTACACAAATACACAAGGTCAAAGGTTATGGCAATACATAAATAAGCAAAAATAAACTACTAAATATGTATGTACATGTGGTAAGCCAAGCAAAACAGAAAAAAAAAATATATATATATATATATAAAAGTATAACAAGGTATACAAATACATAAGGTCAAAGGTTATAGCAATATATATATGCCAAAACAGAATATATATATATATATATATATAAAATTATAACAAGGTTACACAAATACACAAGGTCAAAGGTTATGGCAATACATAAATAAGCAAAAATAAACTACTAAATATGTATGTACATGTGGTAAGCCAAGCAAAACAGAAAAAAAAAAATATATATATATAAAAGTATAACAAGGTATACAAATACATAAGGTCAAAGGTTATAGCAATATATATATATGCCAAAACAGAATATATATATATATATATATATATAAAATTATAACAAGGTTACACAAATACACAAGGTCAAAGGTTATGGCAATACATAAATAAGCAAAAATAAACTACTAAATATGTATGTACATGTGGTAAGCCAAGCAAAACAGAAAAAAAAAAAAAAAAAAATATATATATATATATATATATAAAAGTATAACAAGGTATACAAATACATAAGGTCAAAGGTTATAGCAATACATAAAATAAACAATTAAATGTGTATGTGCATATGCCAAAACAGAATGTATATAAAACAAAATATATAAATGTATCATATAAATATATCATATATATATATATATATATAAAATTACAAGGCAAATACACAAGGTCAAAGGTTATCGCCATACATAAATAGTCAAAAATGAACTAGTAAATGTGTATGTGCATATAGTCATAGAATGCAGTATATACATAAAAATCAAATCACAGCAAACGTTACAGCAGTGTGTAAATAGTCGAACAGAAATTAGCAAACAATATGCATGCGAAGAAATTAAGTCAAGCAATGCATATCTACATACAAATAAAATTAACAAAAGATCACAGTATATATATATATATATAGTTAAATAAAAATTAGTAAACAATATGCATGAACAAAACGCAAGCCAAGCTGTACGGTATATACATATAAATAAAGTTACAGCAGTACTTAAATAGTCCAACAGAAATTGTTATACAATATGCAAGCAAAAAAATATGCAAGCAAAACAAAATTGCAACAAGGTCACACAAGTCAAAAGTCAAAAGTTACAACAATACATGAATAATCAAAAATAAATTAGCAAATAAGTACGTACAAAAAGTTTAGCAGTGTAGTATCTAAATATAAACAAAATGACAGCAAAAGTTACAGCAATACATGAATAGTCAAAAATAAGCTGGTAAATATGTATTTACAGAAATGAAGTTAAACAATGCATTATCTACATTTAATAAAATTACAGAATTATATAAAATTTAATATAATATATATATATCAATTATATAAAATTTAATAAAGGTTACAGAAGCACATAAATAGACAAAGAGAAATTAGTAAACAATATGCATGTACATAAACCAAGCCAAGCAATGCAGTATAAACAAATGAAGGAGAGCAAATCCTAGAAGAGGAAAGTCACTAGTGTTGTGCCTTAGGGGTCTGTTTTAGGGTGATTCCTGTTTAATCTGTATGTTCGTGGTATTTGGGAAGATCTGGATGAGGATATTCAGTTGTTTGCAGATGATGCAAAGTTGAGATGAACTATGGCAGAAGAGCAAATGTTGTGGCCTCACCGGAAGACTTTAAATATATTGAGCGAACGGGCACGGGAATGGGGATGCCGGTTCAATGTTGCAGAATGTACCATTATAAAAGTATAGTTAAATACAAACTAGTTAACAATATACAAAAACCAAGCCAAGCAGTGCAGTACGTACATATAAACCTACAGCAAATGTTATTACAGCAGTATATAAAGAGTCAAACAGAAATGATTATTGAAAAATACGACTGCACAAAAAATTAAGTACAGCAATGTACTTAATTTTTCTACATTCGGTTCGGAAAATACATATAAACAAAATCACAACAAGGTTACACAAATACACAAGGTCAAAGGCTACTGCAATACATAAATACTCAAAAATAAACTAGTAAATAATACTCATACCAGTACTAGTAAATAACACGCAATAATAGTCAAAAATAAACTAGTAAATAATGCGTACAAAAAGCAAGCCAAGTAATGCAGTATCTACAGACAAACCAATTTACAAGTCAAATGTGTTTGTACAAATTCTTTGTAAAAGATTAAAAACATCACTTCTCTCATCTTTATACGGTGAGTAGAGCCGCTGTAGCTCAGTTGGTATCGATGAAGCACTTTGGTCGGAAAGACCTGGGTTCGATACCCGTGGATTCTGTGGGGTGAGGAACCTTTATCTGTCTCTTTCGACGAAAGGTGAGTTAGCCTGTCTCATACGGACATAGGGGTTTCTTTCACCGGGAAACTAGGACTTTTCGTCCGCCAGACCAGTCAAACCTGCCCTACTTACACACACGGATTGCAGTTGGGAATACTTAAAGCCCAGCTATAGGTGTGATTCGTCAGCTATGCAGATCAAGAGCCCCAATAAAATTAGGGGAGATTTAGATGGTGCTGTAAAGGCTCTCGTGGGCATTGTATCATCGTACGAAATAAATAAATAAATAAGTAGAGTAGAATGCAACACTTCCAGAATTAATGTCATATAATTTGTTTGTGAATGATGACTGACATTGAGCAATTAGCTTTGATCTTAAAACTGTCTGAAGTCCGTATATGAGACTGACAAACAGTACGTGGAAAAACTATGAGCTGATCTAGCAGTTGCGCTGCAGTCTCATTTCCCTTAATTCCAATGTGGCTGGGAATCCAGCACAACTAAATATCAAAATTAAGAATTTTCATTTTGTACAACAGGAGTAATACGTCATACAGCACTGGATGTGGATGATGCTGTGCCGATATGTTCCCTGACATTATTATCTCCAACCAAATCCCAGCTGACTGCAGTAATTATAGCGCGAGTTGCATTGCCATTTAGCTGGCACTTGTGCATACAAAAGAAAAACGCTACCAAAATTGTGTAATATATACAGACTCATTGAGCTCTTTACAGGCTATCTCTTCTCCTATTATACATCGGAGTAAGCTGGATAATCTCCCTGATAGTTGAAATATTTCGCATTTTTTGCAGAGCAAGATTTGTTATCATGCTCTTTACTACCGCACCGGGTAGAAGTGACAGAACCACGACAGACAGTTTCGATATACCCATATTTCTGACATTTAAAGCATCTCAGCGGATTAATAGTGTATACACACTAACAGGATAGCTGATATATCCTGCTTTTACAGATGTTGGAGGCTAATTGTAACAAAAGTAAGGACGATGTTCCTGGTTGGAACCAGGTGACCATCCGTACTTATGAGGATACGCCTCACACAACCAGCCTTGGATCCCAACTCCGGACCATTGGGGTGAGAGACATACTGCAACACTGATTCCCCTTGCAGGCAAGCCCTACCCAACTGATCCAGGCCGGGCCATCCAGGAACGCCAGTCTTGCCGAAGCAGAGGCCAAAGCAGTGAAAGACTACCAGGATCCCCCTCTTTCCGGATGTTCACGGGTCACATCGCACGGCAAACACGGCGGCAGCGCGTTGGATTCCAGGGATGGTGGTGTGGAAGAAAGGATAGTAAAAAGGACTCAGGAGAAGTAGAACAAAGAATGCGGGAAGAAAAGTAAAGAAAAAGAGGAAGAATGAAAATGGCCAGTACTATCAATGGGAGGTCTCCTCTACCAAGAACACGTGCCCCACATGCAGGGGCCGACAGAAGAAGGGAATCTGCTCCTCAGCAAGTTCAAAACCTGTCTAGACAGTCATGAATGACACTTTCAGAAGGCGAACTGAGGATGAGTTAACCGTTTCTTGAAGAAGTGAGAAACCTGCTTCAACGCAAACAACACACACGCACATTCAATATTTTCAGTAAAGTGTTAGCACCAAGAAAATCCTATGAAAACGACATACTTAATTATACCTTAAATATTCCGCAGTACATAATTCTTAACCTATTAAGATATTACTTGGCATTCCATAACATTCTCGCAAGTGGGGATGGCGTCCAAAACAAAAGTTTTAACAAAACTTTCGGAGGTAATACGAAGTATGTTGTAATAATTATACTAAAAAACGATACTAAAAATAATGAAATGAAATAGCAATTAGTATAATGAAACTGGATGCATTATTCTCGCCCTTAACCGACGTTCTAATAGTTCCGAAAAATTCTCTATTAGGGCTCGCATCGAGACCTTATAGTAGACAACATCTGCACTCGCATTTACAGAAACGATGTCTCCACAGTGTGGCATTTTTATACTCAACTGGGTTCAAGAAGGACTGTTACAACACAAAACCGTACTGATATTTCTGATCTTGCTTTTCATCGATCATATGTCCAGTCAAGATGAACTCTGCACCACACAAGTTGAAGCAGTGCCCTCTTTGCAGTCAGCGAAAATCCATCGCTATGGATTTTCATGCAAACTCAGCAGCACTGGATGCCAAGAACTAGGTTGATGGAATCCACTGAGATACACCAATGCCATCTACCACCGACCACTACCATCACTAGTATTTTCACAGACAATCGCAAACATCCATGCACATGGTGGGATTCGAACCCGCAGCCTTTTAGTTGGAGAGCGGATACGCTGACCACTATAATACGTCAACCAGGCCGACAATTCTCCTAACCTTTTTCTGTTCATATATGTGGTCTGCTTATTTCTAGGCTTTCTTTTTATCATCCTTCCTCCGTCCTTTAAATTATATCATTCACAGGTGATCTGGGAACTGGATAATGTCTGCTCTGGCAGTCTGCGATAGCACCTACATGTAGTCCGTTAAGCAAGCTCTATTTCCAGTACTGTACACATCTACATTCCTTAGCCACCTGAACAAACAACACAAACGTATCCAATTTACGACTGAAATAGGAAAAAAAAAAAAAACTCTCTTCCGTTCCTAGACACACTCGTCACACGTCTTCTCTGTCTCTCCTTCTCAGTCTACCGCAATCCTACACACACAGGCCAGTACATACACAAAAATTCTTATCACCGCCCTACACAAAAACTAGGGGTAATAAGCACCCTTAAACACAGAGCTCAAAACTATTTGTTCAAATGAACAAGCTCTAAACCAGGAATACGAGATCATCAACCGTACATTTATAAAAAATGGATACAGCAAAAAAAAAAAAAAAAAAAAATATTGCCATACCTTATGTTAAAGGCATTTCCGAAAAAATAGACAGAATACTACACAAATACAACATCAAAACCACCTTTAAGTCCCCGAAAAAATTAAGACACCTACTCAGTTCTTCCAAAGATCCTCTTCCACACCTAGCCCACCCAAGGGTTTACAAAATACAATACACATGTAATCTACCATACATAGGGGAAACAGGGCGAACCATCCCAATTAGGAAGGACGAACACAAACGATACATTAAATACTTCCATTTTGGAAAAATCGGCCTTTTTGACCACACTCCAAACATACCACAGAATTGATTGGAAAGATACCAAGTCCCTACACCGCACCAAAACCTGGTTCGAGAGGAAATGTAAAGAAATATGTGAAATGCTCAAACATAATCCAAGAAAAGAATGTGGAGGACCCATTTGCAACCTTTATAGCAACTAGAACATGCCAAAGAAAAATCTCAATACAAGAAGACTTGGTGAAGTATTTTTTATTTTATTTTATATTTTCCTTTAACATTCAATAGCAACTTGAACTGTACAAGTCCAGAAGAAGATCGTAGTATAACAATCGGAACTGTACAAATCCAGAAGAATTTTAGTACAGGAGGGCTTTAGCAGAGTTTGTAGTTTTTTATTTATTTTATTTATTATTTTTTTTAATTTTTTTTATTTTTCATTTTTTATTTATTTTATTTTTTTTATGACTAGAAGTCAGGCTAAGAAAAAGATCCATTAACAACGGAAATTTAATTTACCTTTATAGAGTGCAAGAGCGTGTAACTGAATTTCCTACACACATGTATCTTTCTGATGATGACCTCCATACAGGGGTCGAAACGTCAGTGTTATTTTTTTAATAATAAGCAAAATAATCATTTCAACACGTGTGTTCTGTGTCCCTAAATTCGTAAATATGAATCTACAGTTGTTTAGCGAGCAGTTTACGTTTGTGTTCTGCCTGTGAGAAGTGATCCGTCACCGGTACTCAACACTAGACAAAATATGGATGCATAAGTAATTTTAAGGCATGTTGTATGCCAAAGTATTAGTTGTTTTTATTGCGCTAGCTAAAGCGTTTCACACACTAACACACAAAACCTTGTTGAACAACGTGACACACATCGGAATCGGAAGTAGTCTACTCCAGTGGTTGAAAGCGTACATAAAAAACAGAAAGTACATCCCACATATAGGATCCTCGCATAGCAAAGAGGTACCGGTCACCTGCGAAGTATCACAGGGAGCTGTTCTTTCTCCCATTATGTTTAACATAATACACACACGATGTCAGCCATCTTTCACGAAAACGTAATATCTTCCAATACGTAGACGACACCTCCATAGTATCTATTCACAACAATGCAAATATAAGCCCATTCAAATATGCAAGTAACTGGCTAACTGAAAACGGCGTATATGCATATACAGGTATCCCTCGATTAACGCGGTTAATGAATCCCTCGATGTTACCGCGTATATCAAATCTAATAATCAATTTTGAAAATTACAATTCGTCCACAATCAATTACTGTATTAATAATTAGTTTTTTATGGTACTCTTTCAGGAAAGAGTACCATAAAAATACATTATTTACTACAATTTTTTTTATCAAAAGAAGTTATCAAGAGTCGTTTGAACAGTTTTCGTATTTTTTCTTATCGGCATAAATTCTACGATAACAAGCAAAATGACCCTCCAGACTTCGGCAAACAAGCAGTGAAACATAAAGAAAAAACTGCAAATATAATACATGATGGTACAAATTAAGTGGATATTGAATCCAACATTATTTCATTCATAGCCGAATAGAGAAGCTACAAGAGTTTCGTGCCGAAAATATAGAAACTAAACGTTTCGGCAGATGCAAGCATAAGTAGTGCTTTATGGGCAACTCGTAGCAAAGGTGGAATAAGCTCCAGATCACTTTCCTTAGTATTTTCCATAATGTAAAGCACATCTCCCAGAGGACATGTATGACCAAAATAAGCCTTTGGCTCTCTGTTTCAGTAATGCATGGTGGTTTATTTATTTTCAGTTAAAATCTAGAAATTATTGAACAAAGAATAAAAAACAACTAAACCATACTATACTGACACCAGAGGTCGCGGTATATCTCTCAGATACAATTTACTGTCAAATATCACAAACTTTTACACAACATGTGTTAAACCAAACTGACAAACAAAAAATAGTGCGGAATATCACTCGTAACATATGAATGCACAGCTACTCATGACCTCCAAGCTATACACGGAATCGTGTAAGAATATTTATATTAAACATTTTGCATGTATCTGTCAGATCAGCTGCGAGCTCCTCAGGGTTAAAGGCGCGTTAATCAAAACTCTTGCAGCGTATATCAAGGGATTGCCGCAATTAATTTCGCCGCGTTAATCAAATCTCGCGTTAAGCAAGGGATACCTTTATATATATATATATATACGATATATGTTCGTATATAAAGCCAGAAACACAAAGCTAATGATGTTCGTAAACCTGTAGACCATACCCATAGAAACTAAATATCTCACTATCTGACATCTATCCTCCTATACAAAGCACAGATCCTTAAACCTCAACCATCACACCGGTGAAAACAACATGCTATCTCGGACTTCACCTCGATGCTGATCAAAGTTGGAATAGCCATACAAACAAACTCAGGATAATAGCAAGCGAACTATATCGATTAAAAGGCATTCCTCCGACACACATAAAAATACTAATGTATAAAGCATTATGAGAAAACATTTTAAGATACACAATTACATCATACGCATTCTGCACAGACTACAAACTAAACAGATTACAATCGTTGCGAAATGAAATGGTAAAACTGATATTCTGGGAACAAAGAGAAAAACCCACACTTATACCGGCAGCAAGAACAGAACACAAAATATTTAAGGTGAAACACTTATGCCGCTACACAGTCATGTTAAGACATTACTTCAGTCCATCTTGCAGAGTAACTGAACAATATATCAGATAACACGACGACTACAGTCAACGAACTACATAACATATAAGTATAATACTCTCTACGGAAAAGCCACCGGAAGCTTCTTTATATCTGACATGATCAACAAACTGCCATTCGACGACAGAAACCTAAGGTCCTACAGAGAACGAAACAGGTGCTATATTGATATTATAGCGACACTGAAAATTAGAGGGAAATTACACACACACACCCAAACCTTTAACGAATTCCTCTCAAAGACCATTAAGAGGCCACAAACACGATATCCAAATCCCCACCCCCCGTTAAAAAGGTTAAACCGTAAAGGTTAAACAGTGATAGCCTGTGGGCACGTGTACTCGTCTCTACACGTTAACCGGAAAAAAGCATATATATATAATATATATATGTATGTGTGTGTGTGCTTATATATATATATTTTTTTTTTCCCCAAGCACATACATATAAACAGTTAACTCTACACCTGGCTCGCGACGAGTATTGAAACAAAACCACGAAACCACCGCCATCTAGTGTGTCCTCAGATAAGCTCTGCAGAAGCTTCGAGGATGAAAGCAGAAAAGCTACACACACAAACAAGTATATCAAAAAAACTTGTACTCAGTAACTTGTAGACTGAATTATTATAGAGAAGTAAAATATCTGTATTAAATACAGAATCTATAAAAAATATCGAAAAAAACAACATTAAAGACAATGCATAAAAAATATGTTTATCTATATAAAATCAATCCATTATTATTATTATTATTACTGTTGAACTATGAGTTGTATTACTGCATTTTACAGTGAATTGTATGCAAATTCATGCCAGTCCATATGTAAATACCATGGATAAATACTTAATTAGTTTAAAAAAGTAAAATTATATTTATAAATACTCTGCATAAGTACTAAGCAATAAGTACAGTGCAGTACAAAATACTCTGCATTTTGTACTGTACAGAAAATACGTCGCACTGTGTATATATGAAAATGAATTTTTAACTTGGGGATATTGTATATTAGGATAACCAAGTAATTTTTAGGCTTGGTTATTTTTACTCCTAATCCCAAGTTAAGGAGTAGATTAGGAGTAAAAACAACCAAGCTTATAAAATTACTTGGTTATCCTAATATATATATATATATATATATATATATATATATATATATATATTAGGATAAGGCTTTTTCTGTAATGTTTTCGTGTCACGTTTTTTGTCAAGTTATTTGAAACGTTTTTGAAACTCAGAGGCTACACTGAGGGTCGAGTCTTCAAAATTCGAGTCATCAGAATTCAAGGAGAACCGGCCTACCAGTCCGGAACTCGGGGGAGGGGGGGCGTCAGGGAGCGAAGCCCCCTATCATATATATATATATATATATGACAATAAACCTTGTCATTATAATTTAAAAATTATTATTATTATTATATAAATATGATGAGAGATTGATAAAGGTCACCAAGAAAGCGAAAACTCCTATTTAGGTACTTGTTCTTACCAACAGAAGAGCATGAGTGGGTTGCGCATGCAGGCTGAGAAACTACCGGATGAATGTGCAGTGATCATCGAGAGTTATACATGGAATGGAATCAATGTAATTAAGTGGTTCAATGTAATTAATTCATAAAGAATAACCGCGGAAGTACACCTGAGTGCCGCTGGAAACACCGATATATGAAGTAGTCGGGTCAACTGCCGTCGGCGCTTTGGCTGTAAATAACCGATGTACACTGGTATGCTGATAAATACCACCATCAAAAAATGAATAAAAGTAAAGAGTAATAAACTTCTCTTGACACGGCACTTCCCCATCTTTTAACTTTCAATTAACCCGATTTAATTTATACTTCCGTTTGCAATTATGAAACATCGCCATAAAAAATAAAGTTTTCGTGAAACACTTTTACTAAGAACGTCCTCCTCTGGTGCAACTGAAATGCCACGCAGCGAATGAGCCCAGAAGAGCACATCTGAACCAGCAGCGGTTGGTATACATTTGCACACGGAAAAACGGACTCGTCTGCTAAATGACGAGTGCAATGGGTAGCGTGTGCAATACACAGGTCATTCGAGGAGTTCGAAAGTTCCCCATGACCTGTGAGACAACGGATATAGCGCTTTTATCGTTTCCCTTTCCTTTAAAACGAATATAAGCTTCAAAGAAATTACCCTAGAGAAATTAAATAAAGAAAGACCATACATCCAGCTCCAGATTGCCAGATCCACACACACACAAACTAGATGGGTTTACTTTTTTTTTTTCATGTGAGTATCTCGTTCTTTAAGGAAAAGGCAAGAGAAACTAGCGATCTAAAGAAATGTAAGGTTGTAGTGAGAATCTGCAAATTCGCTCTGCGTATTCAAATACATCCTGAAAATAATGGAAGACATTCTGAAGCTTGAAATGATGGAAATAAAAGAAAAAATCGTGCCATTATTTGAGGGTTTCAGGTGCGTGTCACAAAATAACACAAGCGCTTCCATTAGGTCTGACGCGTGCATTTTTCACGTTAAATCGGATCTTGTGATAAATTAAGTAAGAATTCGAAATGGATTCCCAGAAATAAACAAGTAAAGGCCCACCTGAAAGCAAGGCCGTGGCTAGAAAACGGTTCAAAAGAAAGAAAGAGTAGTTCAAATGTACCTTTCCGAAACTTAAGTACAAACAGTTCAGTCACTGTTTTTACTTTTGGAAGTTATCATCCAGTGACAACAACACACCTTTATATGAATGGCAATTGCAAGAAAACATGGAAAACTGTCAGTCAACAGATTAGCGAGTCACAAAAATTATTTCGATAAGTATGAACTTTCGGCAATTCTAAAAATACATTTTTGAAAAAAAAAAAAAAAAAAAAAAAAATCACATTTTAGGTTCCAGTGAGGATTCTAAGAAGTCAAATAATTTTTGGTTTTGTTTTGCTTTCATTTTTGAATAAAACAGTTTTTGTCGAACTTAACTTTTAAGTCACTGAAAATGCGAGTGATTTGATTTGGAATCTTGTATTTAAAACCAAATGACGAAATAAACTGGCTAAGCAAACTGATCCTGCTGTTGTGCCTCATACAATCACGAAGATAAGAGTCGGTTGCATTTTGCTGATGGCCAAAGATTCCTTCAAAATTATTTTCAGACATAAATAATGCAAAGTAATAAATAATATGCAGTCACCGATGCCTGCGAAAAATTATCAGCTAAATTTCGGCTCGTGACGTGCTTAGCAGGGACCTCGCTAACTTATCGTTTGGCTATGTGTAAAGTATTTCAATTCTTATTTAGTGTGCGATACACCCCTTCAACTAAGAAATTCTTAATCGAAAGTGTATCTAGATAAGAACTGATATTCTTAGTAAGAACATCAATTTAGTAACAGTCAGTCTTAAAATTGCCAGTCAAAGAAGTATGAGAAGACCCTACATCTGAAAAGTTATGACAAATTAAACTCCTATTAAACGGGCATTATTTTTTGAAACACCGAAGATCTGTTCTTAGATGTGGTTGTATTCACATGTGTTCAAACAGTCTTGAAAATAAATAAATATTAGATACTTTTTTGAATTTTGAAAGCATATATAATTATTCAATCTTTAAAAAAAATTATCGAATTGCTAAAATAAAAATTTATTTGATCCTATAAAAAATAAATAACAAGGTAATATTTTCTGATGTGCAGCATAGCCCTCCCCTCCTTTCTTCCTGTCACAACCTGAAATAAAAGCACAAATCCCCACCCACCCCCCCATCCCCAAAGGCCATTGCTAAATTTATGGACGAGTCTTAATTTCGGGATCATTTCATACATGTCATGAAATGAATTGTGTCGTAACACTTCATGGCAAAATGGAGACGGCGTTTTAAAATCTGGAAAAATAAACTGCTGCTTTATGTATTGTCATATTCGTTGATAAAAATCTGTATCCGGCGAAGTTACGTCCAAGTAAGTGAACGCCTCTTAGAAACTAAGGCATTCTGTGTGAAAATTGTAAGATTGGGAAGATCTTTTTTTTTTTTCCCTGTTAGGCATAACCAAAAAAGCATCTATGTAATAATCAATTAACTGAATTATGAATGGAAAATATCAAGTAGGAACGAAATCAAGAAACCCTCTACGAATTAAGATCACGTGACACGTTTCCACCAACAGTGGTTTATAAAACCAACTGTATGGGAATCCAAGCGATGTATGTCATTGTAGCTGCTCGCAATTCCATACTCACCAAACGACTTTTATAATTTTACATTCAGTAGTATAAAACTGTAAAAAATATCCCACTGCAGTTATAATAACGGATCGAATTTTAAAAAAATATACATATATATATATTGTTCTGGCAAAAGTAGAATGTTTCGAAACATATAATAAAAATAATTTATTTTTTTAAATTACTTACCTATTAATTACCTACCTTTATGCATAACCAAGAGGAGATACATCCCTGAAGAGATCAGTAAAGTAACGCTTTTTTTTTTGTTTAAAAAATCATAAAAGTAATGACAATAAAAAAAAACTCATTAGCTGTTTGCTTCGAGAATGCTCCTCCTCAAAAAGAAATTAGGGTAAACATTCAACTGACTGCTAATCACCTTATTGTGCAATATTTAGAATACACAAGATAAGTAATGGGTAAGTTAAAATTTACTCGTGCGTTGGAACGTTTCTTTCAAATAGCACAGCTAAAGCCATTGTCTTACCTCAGTTAACATACTGATTTAGCTGCTTCAGCCTTAGAAACGCCCACCTGTCGCACAATATACAGTACCATTGGAACGATTCAACTTTATAACAATTACAATAATTATAAAAGACTTTACGAAGTCAACATACAGAACAGGGGCGAGAGAGCCGGCCCGAGCCCGGGAAAAAAGCTCTTAGGAAACCCAAATAAATAAACAAATAAAATGATTATTTTTATAAGTTCATGTTTTATTAATACCAAATAATAATAATAATAATAAACAATATGAGACTAGAAAAATCAAAATAAAAATTGCCCACACAAAACTTATACAGTAGCCCCACCTTATCCGCAGTCAACCCCGGTTCGAAGATATTAACTCACGAAAGGTCAACTTACGAAACTTTCATAGTCTCGACAAACATTCGGCTTCGAGATGATGTTGGATACCTAATACAGTGGCGTAGCTTGAGCTTTTGCCGCCCGGGGTGGTTCCTAAGTTTTCCGCCTCTCTCAATACACACCAAAATACTACAAAAAGTCAAAACGACGTATGGGGAAATAAATTAAAACACTGTGTTTATTTTTGAAGTAAAACTTTAATTTCAACGTTCTAAAATGTTATTTTTCTTGCTTTTCTGTTATCAAAATCGTCGGTGACATTGGCGAAGTCTATTTCATAGTAACCTAGGGAATTCTTAATCAATCTTATTTAGAAAAACTCCTCTCACAATAACTAGCAAAACTTACAGCAATTGTGAGGAACATTCGCAGTAGTATTACAATGTTTGGAACTGAGTTCTCGAGACTGTATTTTAGAATTAACTGCAAAAGTTCAAAAAAGGTATAAAGTGCCGCTCGGGGCGGACCGCCCCCCCCCCCTAGTGCCACTGATCTAATATCCACTTTGCCGATGTCATTTTACATCGCCGAAATGAAGCCGTATGGCTCTTTCTTTTAGTTACAGACAGTTCGGCTGATCCCAGAGGAAATTCAATGCCAGAGCAACTCGTTGCAAAGGTGGAGAAAGCTACACGCACCTTGCAGCCTTTTTCGAAATCAGGAATATCTGGAATTGCGCGCGTTCTGAGTAGTTCTTGGTTATCAGATCGACTGTCGCGGTATCGCAGTGCCTGTGTTCAAGTAACCCTTATTTTACTTAATAATGGCCCCAAGTTTGCTAAGATTCAATTCACATTCAAATAACTTTATTACAGTATGTTGTTATGATCTTCTTCTTCCTAACATGGAATTTAGGCGAAGTGGCCTGTTCCGGTCTCATGCCATCTCTTTCTGGTCTTCCGATTCTTCTTTTTCCACTTATTTTGTATCTGTATAATATTTTTGGTAGTCTGTTGTTGTCCATTCGATTTAAATGTTCTAGCCATTTTTGTTTATACTGTCTTATGTAGTAATTAATTGGTTTTATTTTCAGGGATTGTAAAATTTCTTCATTTGTTTTGTGGTCCCACTTGGTATATCTGCTGTTTTTCTGAGAGGCTTCATTTCTGCTGTTTGAATTCGCTTTTCATCTTTCCTTTTCATGGTCCATGTTTCGCTTCCGTATAGTAGAGTTGGTTTTGACAAGACATTATATAGTCTGATTCTAGTATGCTTTCGTACTAAGGATGGTTTAAATATATTATTTATTATGCCATTTACTTTGACAAAGTCTGATATTTTAGTATATGTCTTTTTCTTCTTCGTATGAGAGATCACATCCCAAGTATCTGAAAGTATTTACTTGATCTAATATTTTATTATCTATCACTATTTTACTTCTTATTGTATTTTCCCCTTTGAATGCCATTATTTTTGTTTTTTCTTTGGATATTGTCATATTATATTGTTTTGAGATATTATTTAATGGTTTTAACAATCTTTGTAAATCATCTTCTGATTATGTAGCTTATACTATTTGATCATCTGCAAATGGTAGTGTATCCATCTTCATTTGTATACCAAATGGGTTATGCTGTTTCCAGATTGTTATAATTTTATTTGTATATATAATGAAAAGCAGAGGTGAGAGGGTACATCCTTGTCATACTCCTTTTGATATATCTTTCCATTCTGAGGTGTGTTCTAATTTAACTGCTATTTTATTTCCTGTATATATTTCTTGAATGGATTGTAAAAATTGGTTTGGTATGTTTAAATCGGTTAATATTTTAAACAATTTTTGTTTACTAATTTTGTCAAACGCTTTTTCATAATCAATAAAGGCCACATGTGTTTCTTTTTGAAATTCTCTTCTCTTTTCTATTAATAATTTTAAAATAAAAATTGGATCTATGCAGGATCGGCCTTTTCGGAAACCATTTTGTTCTTCTAGTAGTTTGTTGTCTACAGTGCCGCTTAGTTTCTCTTTTAATATTCCTGCATATATTGTTCTATTGTTGTTATAATTGTTCTATTATATTAGTAGTTATTGTTGTTAATCTCTTACTGTGCCTAATTTATAAATTAAACTTTATCATAGGTATGTGTGTAGAGGAAAAAACAAACATAGTATATATATATAGAACGTATCCCATGAGGATAAGGGGGGGCTACTGTAATAATGGCAACAATTAATATTTATTTCTTACAAAAAACTTTTGGCAAGTTTACTATATAACAAATAATCGCATTCATAGCTTTCCTGGCTTTTTTACTTGCGAATATTTGAATAATATGATCAAAATATAACTGTCTGGGACCAGTGTTTCTCAACCTTTTTTGGATCATGCCCCACCTCAACGTCTCAAAGATTTTGATGCCCCCTCCCCCCTAGCATAATAGTCAGACAAGTTCTGAAAAAGTATAATATAAATATGTATAAATATGTACATTTTCAAATTGCCCCCACAAAATATTCAAACTGCCCCCCCTTTGGGGCATACGCCCCACGTTGAGAAACACTGACCTAGACTGTTGAGACGATTTTGGCACATAGTAGATCATAACACATCCTTAATTCTTGCCAATACACTACTTTCGACCTGGGCCACCGTTACAGGTAGTGTGCAAAATATCCTGAAAGCAATGCAAATGTTGGGAAACTGTTTCAATATGCGATTCGTTTATTTTATTTAATAGCTCAATGGGTAGCAATTGATTCTCACTGAAAGTAGCTCTGCGTAGGGTTTTTAAATGGATGATTCCATCGGCAATTTCTTAGGACGCTATTTATTGCGTCACATTAAAAACAGACAATGAAATAAATATTGCCAGGTATTTAGAATTATATATTTTGAATTCTCTCGGTAAATTGTCGATCGTTTAAGAATAGTCGAATGCTTTCTATGAGCAATACTATAGTAAAAGATTTATATTGATATATTAGTACCTAGCCTGGTCCTTGGAAATTACGAGTCCCTAGGAATCATACGGGCCAATGGAATCTTCCCCCTTTCTCGACGGACCTGATGTAAAGGCTCGGTATATTTGCACAAGGTGCAGAATGATAAACATTTTATTTTAAAAAGTTGTCGAATTATTTTATGATTCACACTAAAAAGCTTAGCGCCAGAATGTATTTTTTTATCTCAAAACTGCTTCGTTTTCATACTAATATCATAACGTGAAAGCAGAAGCGAATCAATTAAATCAGCGCAGCTTGCATTTAATTTTGATCAACACAAACTTCTGAAGTAGCAAAGCAAGCATTCAACTGCGTTTACTTGCCTTAATAAGTATATTCTGACAAAAATTTGCACAGTTTAATAACATAAACAATTAATAGCTTAGCGCCAGAATATATTTTTTATCTCAAAACTGCTCCATTTTCATACTAATATCATAACGTGAAAACAGAAGCGAATAAATTAATTCAACGCAGCTTTCATTCAATTTTGATCAACAAATAAACTTCAAACACGAACTGTTTGCATGCTTTCATAAGTATCTTTGGTGACAAAACTTTACAGTTTAATAAACATAAACAATTAATATTATTAAATACTTAACTCATACCTGATATATCTTGGGATTCATCTACGAAAGCAGGAACCATCGTAACAATTTTTTCTTTAATTAAGAACACTTAAAAAAATTGAGTCGCCATAAAGAGGAGAAAAAAAAAAGCACCTAAAACACAAACGCAGCTTATTACGTTTGGAGACTTTACCTAAAATCGTTTGGTTTATCATTTCAGTAACGCCCTCTAGAAAACATGACAACTTTAATTATTTCTTAACCCAGAGATAATTAAATTACTTTTAATAGTCATTATTATCATTATTATTTAACTTAAATTACAGCTATAATTTAAATTATAAACAAAAATTGCAAGTATAAAAATAATTTAATAATTTTGTTTTCTTAATGTTTGTTATTAATAGCTTTATTTTATATGTTTACAGCTTCGAATTATTTGTGACTTGCAAAGTGAAATGACGTCATATGTCCTCTTCCAATCGAATCACAACAAATATATGGTGGTCAAGAATTTGAGATAGATATAGGGCAGTGTTATTTTTACGTATAAGCACAAATTTCTATATGCAATTTTCTAAATAAAATTTAGACCTATCATAAATGAAATAATGCGTAATAATGTGTATTATTATGCAAATATATTATTATTATTATTATTATTATTAATAAGCTTAATAAAAAAGCTTCGAGGATGAAAGCTGAGGAATTACATCTCAATCAAGATTAACAAAAAAGGGAAAAAAATCCATATACAGTATTACATTTAAGAGCTGCGTAATATCGCCTTTAAATACATTAAATCAAAAATTGTAAATACATATAACTCATTGTTATTGTAACAATGCGATGTTATTCGACCGCAACTATAAATTACCAAGTACAATAAGTATTATTAATACACATGCGGAAAAAGGAAAAAAAGAAAGAAAACACCCTAAGGGAGGAGAGAGGGGAAGAGGTCTCGGTAAATCACGGATCGTGGCAAACATGTCTTTATTAAATTTAAATTTAGCCTAAACATGGAACAAGAAGAAGATTATTCTACGGTTGAAATCCATCGTTTAAATATATTTATAACGGTTAGATTAATACACTTTTTTATAAAATGAATAAACGTACGATATATTTAATGTGTTGTGCCTGAGGATGATTCCAGATGCCCCTTGGTTTATTAGAAACTCCCAGATCCATAGAGAAGTCAACATTCCTTACATCTCCTCCCTTCTCCTAGTTCTAGCTGAGGAGTTCTTTACCAAGACAAGTAACCACCCAAACCCGTTGATCAAGGAAGCTTCGGAATATAATGAAGCGGAAAGCTACAAATATAAAAAGCCCAAGTCAATCTTGCAACCAGCTGAACACAGCTGATTTCACTGGGCGAGCTGAAAGCTCATAAACACTCCATTCCAAGTTCTTCCTTGACAAAGGGGAATATGAAAAGCATTTTTGCTTCACCCAACGCGCCAGAAACGTTATTCGTTTGTTATTCATTAATGCGAAACACAAATTCAAGCAAAAGATTTCTTTGTTTAACACGAGCATCAAATGCAGTTGCGTAGCTACAATTGTTTCGTAACTTTATTCGATGTAAACAAACAAAAACTTTACTTGAATTTGCTTTTTAATCAACTAGCAAAGGAACTCACCGAAATACGTTCCGGAAAAAGAAAAATAGTACTTATGCTAATACATGCGTACTCTACTCCTATCAGTACTCGATGAAGTGAAAAAATACAATTATTTGGAAATATTAAAAGCAAAATGTTCTGTATTTACATAAAATGCTCTTAAAAAATTTTAAAAAATGAAACTGGGAACCGTAGATAGACTGAAACACGGTCGAGAAGAACGGTGAAGAGGCTGAAATTCGTGGCATTTTGTGAGAGGTCAAGGGTCAAAAAAATACTGAAAAGAAGTCCCGCATCGTCGAAGTATTATCCGCGTTTTGCCCTATCGGATACACTGCTCCGACTCGGAAATGACGTGCTGTTACACCTCCAAACAAAGTTGCTCTTGCTAAGTCTTTGTTCAGAAGCTAAGCGAGTTGCAAACTCCTTCCGAAATGGTATTGAAACCGATGAATATTAGCAGAGATCAAGTTGTCTATGTATACCTAGGTTTTGCTTCTTCGGAGAAAATCGCCTTTCTCTTCCTCGCTTCCACTCCCCTACCCCAATTCTTTAATGAAATAATACCAGCACGGTTCATTGCTAATTGCACGCTGCTAACACACAATTCTAAGTTACAATTACACAGCAGATTACCCATTACTCGAGTGCGAAGCTCTGTGTTTATCTTTGTGACTGTTTTGTTTAAGGTTTATTTTTACAGCTATTTATTCACCTTTTTATTATGATAATACCGCACGAAATGATGGAAAACCATCGTGCATTCGTACAGTCAGTGGGTTGGGATTGGATAACCACGTATCTCATACTCTAAGACAGCGCTTCCCAAACTGTGGGCCGCGGCCCCCTTGGGGGCCGTAGGTTTTGTTGAGGGGCGCCGTGAAACAATGAAAACAAATTTAAAATGTTTTAAGACTAAGTAATTTTTTTTATTTTAAAAGAAACGTATTTAACTTTTATTATTTATTATTTCTTTTTTGTTATTTTTTATATTTTAATATCAAGAACTGTTGATATGACTTTATATACATATCAAAACTCGTTTTATATTATCACTATCACCCGAGCTAGTTTTCTGTTACCAATAAAAGTTTCGCATATACTTCACACATGAAAAAAAGCTTAAACAAGTTCATGTGGGGAGATAGTAACTCGCTTGCAGTGGTAAACAACACCCTCCCTAACAGCCACTATACTGCTGAGGCAATAAAATCAAGTACTTTTATTATGCCAGTGAATAAGGTATGAGGAGTCTGTGTAATGTATTTCTCAACAAATAGCAATTACAGACAACTGGGATAAAAACACACTAATTAATGAGTCACATGTCCCCTCATACAGAAACTATGCTGTATAGACTGAATCAAAACCATATGTTGCATGGGCAAACACAGTGTCTAACTAAAAACTATTGTTATTAATTAGATGTGTGTGAATTCGATTTCCCAAGGCAGCAATAAAATTCAACCGAACATGTTAAAATTCGTAAAAGTGTTAAAACTAAGTAATATATATATATATATATATATATATATATATATATATATATATATATATATATATATATATATATATAATGAATGTTATGGCAGTTTCACATATGGAATTCGGTTGAAGAGAGTTAGCATTTCAACTCAATTCTCAGCGATGCTTTTATCTTTCGGTTGCGCGATCTTTTGTTAATACCGCACCAATCATATGCATTTCTTAATAACCTGCCATTGCTATCTGTTTAGCGTTAGGCTAAATTACCGTAAAGGGAGAAAAGTCACAAAAGAGAAAAATGTTCCGGGTCCGGGGATCCCCTTATTCAGGAAATATTCACTAATTTCATGTTATCAATCTGTGGTGTGCCAGTATCGGTAAGTGGTGCTATTATTTGATCTATTCTACGTTAAAAAAATTTAACTCTGAGATGGATAAGTGGCTGATAAAAAATTTTTAAAAATCCCGCGAACAATCAGAAGAAGCAGAAACAGACTCAAAAAAAGGACAGTATTTCATATTTTACCAGAACAGCTCGCATCGTCTTCAGAACCAAACAGTAAGATGCTAAAAATGTAATATTTGCATTTGATTTTTGCAATATTCGCTGTGCATGTTTTGTATTGAATATAAATACAATAAATATTATTATAATATATCTCTCTATTACGATTTTGTTTCGAGGGGGGCCGTGAAATATTTTAATTTTTGCAAAGGGGGCCTGACATTCAGAAGTTTGGGAAGCACTGCTCTAAGAGACAAAAAGAATGTTTTTCAAATGGTGAAAATCATTGCTTGGCGTGAGACCGAAAGCCTTTTACACGCACCTATATCTTAGTGTAATTCGAATCCGCTGCCTGGCTGGAGAGCAGAGACGATATCTACTCAAGCACCATGACCCATAACTGTCGTGCACTTGATAATTTATCTGTGGATTTTGTTCATACAAGTAGAAGTTATGTCTGTTAATGAGTTGTTTAAATAACACAAAACAAAAATTACAAAATTGCATTATTTATTTGCGCATGGACAATAAAACAAGTGTTACCCTCCGGAGTTCGCAGCTGATCTTACAGATACATGCAAAATGTTTAATATAAATATTCTTACACGATTCCGTGTATAGCTTGGAGGTCATGAGTAGCTGTGCATTCATATGTTACGAGTGATATTCCGCACTATTTTTTGTTTGTCAGTTTGGTTTAACACATGTTGTGTAAAAGTTTGTGATATTTGACAGTAAATTGTATCTGAGAGATATACCGCGACCTCTGGTGTCAGTATAGTATGGTTTAGTTGTTGTTTTTTATTCTTTGTTCAATAATTTCTAGATTGTAACTGAAAATAAATAAACCACCATGCATTACTGAAACAGAGAGCCAAAGGCTTATTTTGGTCATACATGTCCTCTGGGAGATGTGCTTTACATTATGGAAAATACTAAGGAAAGTGATCTGGAGCTTATTCCACCTTTGCTACGAGTTGCCCATAAAGCACTACTTATGCTTGTATCCGCCGAAACTTTTAGTTTCTATATTTTCGGCACGAAACTCTTCTAGTTTCTCTATTCGGCTATGAATGAAATAATGTTGGATTCAATATCCACTTAATTTGTTTCATCATGTATTATATTTGCAGTGTTATTTTCTTTATGTTTTTTTTTTTTTTTTTGCATTTTAGCACATACTAGTAACGAATGTATCTCTCAGATATACCGCGACCTGCGCTGCAATTTTTACCACCGCGAGCTCCGGAGGGTAACAGTATATGTTAATAAAATAAATAGCAGGCCAAAGAATGGCTTGTTTATTTTATTTTCCATGCACAAACGAAGAACACAGTTTTATAAGTGATAGGTCATGTTTTCAACTGATGCACACTTTTTAATTAAAAACTTACCTTAAAGCAGCAGTATTTATTCAAATGACAATCTTTCGGCTTTTAATGCTGGACAGCGGTTTTTTTAATTTTCGATCCAGACATCCCTTCTACTGATTGAATGAGGAATGGAAATTGCAATTTATGTGTCAATCTCAACAGAAGTCGCCCTTCAGAACAGCTAAGCATTTATATCATATCCTTTTATTAATCCCCAAAGGGAATAAAATTAGTATCATAAAGCATTTCTCGTACTCCGATTATTAAATGGTTATTCGTTATTCATATGCATAGATCCACATCCCCATGCATGAATAAATCCCCATGAATCATTTGATATATATATATATAGAGAGAGAGAGAGAGAGAGACTTTCTTTTCTTCTTTCTTCTTTTCCTTTCAATTTAAGAGGAGGCTTCTCCGTTGACGCAGTCCGTCTTTTTCGCGTGTCGTCAGAAATTCTAGAATCAGAAAAAAAGTGACAGGCGTTTTGCTTCGGCAGCAGAACGGTTTGATTTAACTGAGTCATCTCATTATTCCGTTTACCGAATAAGACAGGGGAGTGAGAGGAGCACGCGCTGCCCACTCATCTAACTAATGGGCAAGTCGTGCTACTGAATGAGTAGTGACCGTCAGCCACCAAATAGAGCTCATTACCCTAATAAAAACCATTTAATCGGACTTTATAGTCCTTGCAGCATCTGGAGAACGATGACAAAAAGAAAGTATGGAAGAAAAGGCTAGCGAGGGAGTCCATTGTATCTGTTGTATAATGTGGCTAGCACGGGAGGACAATAATCACTCAGTCCATTCCAAAACTGCCGAATACTTCTCAGAAAGTTTTTCTCATTACTTTATCTGAAGTCACACACGCACGCACACACGTACAGAGATTATCTGCCATAATGTATACAGCGAACGAAGGAAGAAATCCTGGTAGATGTCTTGTCCCTTTAACTGAACTCGTGCAGAAATCGAAATTTCTTGCATATTTGCATTAAACACAACCATTTAAAGAACGTTGACAAAACGCATATGGCCGACGTTGCTCTAAATAGGTCGCATTCTCTTTTCCCCTTTTGTCTGTTCCCTTAAGGATAATGCAATCGCAAAAATGTCGTGTCACTTAAAGGCCGCTTCGATGGATTATTATCAGAAGAGAAAGATGCGTCGAGTTGCTTTTCAAAGCAGAAATGCACTTGAGATCCATAAAGAGAATCCATCCTTTAAAATTATTGTTCTACCAATTTCTTTTTCTTTCTTTTTTTTAAATAAACGTATATGAACTCCGAAGACATGATCCTCTTATCTAGAGATCTTATATTCTACGATGAATTTAAACGCCTTAATTTAGCACCAGTTACTTGTGTGTGCGCGCCATGGAACACAGTGTTAACGGAATGACTTTACTTATATAAGTAACGCTTCTCAAAAGTCATTCCTTCAGTTCAGTTAGTTAATGTAATTAAACATAGATTTGCGTATTAAAAAAGAAAAGAATAAAAAGGATCGTTAGAGAAAATTAGATAATACTTCACACTGAATCATTGTAGACTTTGAGAGCTTTACAAGGATCACAGTTCGGGATCCTAAATGGCACATTTATAGTTGCTGGAAAATGTTAGCATTATCTTCCTCACAAGCTGCATATAAAAGTAGGCTTCGGTTTATGAAAAGAAAGAATAGTACATTTCTAATACTGTTTTATAAAAATGGAACAAAAGAAAAACTGATTTTGGAACATTTTAAAATTTCGAAAGTGACCAAGAGTTTTCGAAAAACCTCTGCAAGAGTTGTGTTAGTATTGTACTACTCGAGCTGGTTTTTCCTCCCGGAAACTCAAGAAAATCGATCGTAGTACCCACATTATTTCAGATAGTAAAATATCTTATTAGGGTTAGGTACCAAGAGATGGCAGCACTTGTTTGCCAGCCTCTTCGTCGGCGGCTTCTATAATTAGTGATAGATATGGGCCAGCTATCTCTGATTGGCTACCGATGGAGATTGAACTTCCCACTCATTCTCCGAAAGCTAGATAGGGTATAAAGGCCTCGCCTACTCCCTATAAAGGGAATAAAAGGCATTAGCTGATTTTTTTTTTGTACTACTCAGAAGACACGAACTCTTCTCACGATCCCATTCTGAGAAGAGTTAATGTCTTCCTTATTAATGCTTTTGATTAAAGATATTAGTGCTCTAATAACTTTTGATTGGCTAGCCAGGGGAGAAATGTTTCGAACTGTTGGTTCTCATCAGAGAGCAGGAAAAAACCCTCAAATACCTTGACAGCTGATGTTTGAAAATTGTGCATTTTTGCATCTGAGAATTCTCGACCGGCATGCGAATCGCATCTGGAGATGTTTGAAGATGCTGAACACGTACTTTCTAATTAAGCAGGCATTTCATCAAGAAAACTAACAAAATTTAATGGTTATTATTATTGTTATACAAATAATCGTTTAGAATAATGGAAATTTAAAGTAATGGAGGGAAAGGGCTTCCAACTTGAGGTTCACTTTGACGATGCTTTCTTTTTGTGTAATTTTGCACTGCCATACGGCACGTGATTATTCTTATAAGGCAGTGAAACGTGGTTGTTAACGAAAGAAACATCGTGGAAGGGAATAAGAACTTTGCAATGTGGCAGCTGGAAGATTAATCCAACAGACTTTGCTTAAAATGTAAGACCGCCAGAAAGAAATAAAGAATTCTTGAAACTTCCCCCCCCCCCGATAAAATCGGTCATTATTTTATTATTTTTAATTATTATTATTTAATTATCGTCACATCTTGGAAATAAATATTACGAATTTAATACCCCGAGTGGTCATAGAAGAAAAAACGGACGACAAAACAGGAAAAGGAAGTGGATTCCGTATTTAAATGCCGAATGATATTAAGGAAATTTCACCTCGAAATTTTACTGTTTACCAATCAACAGCTTCTGAGTATGTGGGGGGGGGGGGGCGCTTTTCTTGATAAATAAGTTTAAAACACTGACTACGCTGCATTTTGTCTAACCTGGAGAGCACGCCCATGAATATTTCATGCACCGCCGAATTAGTCGAAAAATATTTGTATTATAATAAGGAAAGGATTAAAACACGCAAGAAACAATTAAAGCAATAAGTGCAGATGCCATTTTTTTTATTTAAGGTTAATGTCTTAATCTAGATACTTTTCGTGTTCTCGCCAAAAAATAACAATAAATAAATAAAGTAACTCTCTCTTTTCTTTATGAAATGAGCTTCGCTAAAACCCAGAAAGAACTACGCTTATGTCAGCACAACTCCTTTTTCTAAACTCCTGCTGAACAAAACATAGAATTATTCGAAACAACCCTACTCTCAGCGGAGATTTGGGTGTCTGTGATTACAGAAACAGTCGGAAGTGCGACTTCTTTGGAAACACAGGGGATGACAAAACTAGTTCGAAAACAATACGGGTAGATATTAGTGAGAGAACGTGTATCGGGGGGATGAATTTAGATCTCTTTGTCTGTTGGTCAGCGTGTAAATTACTATTATTATTACGTGACGTCTCCAGAGGGTCCAAAGACTCACCGAGGGAGGGCACCTACTCCACAACTCTCTGTCTCTACCAACAACAACAAACCGAAACTACACGAACGCTATCTTCCGACCACCACCACTAATATTTTCACAGACAATCACAAACATCCATGCCCACGCGGGATTCGAACCCGCAGCCTTTTGGCAGGAGAGCGGATACGCTAACCACTCGGCCAACCAGGCCGAGTGTTCACATCCGCGCACCTGTTTATTGAGACATTGAACATGTTTTTTTTTTCTTGGATAAAAAAAGAAAGTCGATTTGATTAGACTACTTGGCGGTTATCGTAAAGGCACGGTTGCTTAACACGTATAAGAGTAGGAGTTACTTTTCAGTTTTTCGCTTGTGACAATTGAATATCGGTATAAATGAACGGGGGTGGGGGAGAAAAGAAAAAAACGAAGGAAATTTCCAATGGATTTATATGAAAATTAGCAAGAAATTTAATAATCAGCATCAGCTATTGAAAAATTCGTTACAACCGACATCGATAAAAGTTTTAAACTCTGACTTTCAAACACAAACCTGCAAAAATTTTAATCTCCCTGACAAATTTTGATTCCTTTGCTAAAGAAAGTTAGGGTTGCTTAAAAACCATGTAGCCCCTGGAGCAATCCAAGTACGGCCATCCTTTCCAAAAATATCACGTCAATCTGCTACACTGGAAGCAGATGGGTAAAAGGCGTAAACAGTGTTGCTTGTAAAAATATATACATAAATGAGAAAATAAAAACAAAAATAGCATTCTTTGAAAAAAAAAAAAAAGTTGGTTTAAAAAGCTCATGTCCCATCTGTGATCTGATGACCGAATACAGTTTTTGGTAATTCATTTTAAAGAATCCAGTTGTTTATTCGCTCATACAAACCCCTTAATAGGAATCCAAGTCTAATTTTGTATTACTCCGGAAATCGCTTATGAGATCGTGTAGCTTCAAACACAAATTATTCCAGCATTTACCACAAAGAAATGTGAAAGCTTTGGCTACCACATAATGTCTGCTACATGAAACTTGAATTTTGTATAACTTACGGTGCTTGGAAAGAAGTCAACGGACACCATACTATGAGGAAGGTTCTCACCTTAATAAGATGTAAGACCTCCTTTCACTTGGTGACTGCAGCAATCCTGCATGACATACTTTCCACGTGCACGATTGCAATCAATGGGAATTTTGGACCATTCTTCCTGTAGGCATGTAATGAGGTCCTGGACTGTTGTGAGACGGACGTCCCTTGACCTCACCTGACGCTCCAGTTCATCTCAGATGTTCACTAGGGTTGAGATCAGAGCTCTGTGGAGGCCAATCAAGTGTGGTGACGTTCATGTCTATAAACCACGCAGTTACAGCAGCAGCCTTATGACACGATGCATTAGCTTGATGAAAGAGACATGAAACGTCACAATGTAGGAAGCATTGCATTGTCCAGAATGTTCAGATACCTCTCGGAGTTAAATGTTTGTGGCACCACAGAGGTCCGCGGCCAAGCCAGGAAAAACAGGACCATACTATCCAGACTGCCACATCCAAATATCAGAGTTAAGGTTGCGCGCTGTGATAAGAGACGTTCACCGGGTATACGCCACACCCGTCAGTCTGCTCGGCAGAGGATGTAGCGTGATTCGCTTTCCAAGCTTTCACATCCTACTGTTCATGCTTTTTGCACCACTGAAGACGCTGCATACTGGTTCGAGTAATGTAGGGCTTGCATATTGCGGTCCTATCATGGAAACCCATGTTGTGAGCCTCGGTTCTGAATGTTTTGTACAGATTCGTGCGCCAGTCAATGCTCGAAACTCCACATTCAATGTGTCGGCCAACAGATTTATACATATTATCTTTCGTAGCACCCTAAGGTCACGTTTAGTGAGTGTGATGGGTCGTCCACTGCGGGTAGCACTTGCAGTTGAGTCCCTGCGCTTCCATCTTAGTGCGGAAAGAAATTGGAAGCGGTGCAGACGGCGCACGAACTCATGGACGTAAATGACGTAAGCTACCATGCCGCCGCTTCGGAAGATCGATTGAACGAAATGGATGTGGATTTTGGAAGATCGGTGACAATGGAAGAGCATTGGAGGTCGCCGAGCCCGCTTGTGCCATAAGGTTTCACAAATCGCAAGGAGGCACTTTCGATCGCGTCGTTCTTTCAGTCTCAACAAAATCAACTGGTGTATGTTGCACTGAGTAGTCACTTCTATCGAGAGAGACGATTACAATTTTATCGGTTACGGAAATTCAGCACCCACTGTCAGGGAGATACGCGACGAATACGAGAGAATGAAGAAACACCACTTGCCGACGCTGGTTAAGCGAATTGACAGTTTCTGTGGTCGATGATCGTCGACTGGTGCGATCACAGAGGAGGTCCCGATATTAAACGTAGATGATGATCATGACAACGGTGAAAACTCACGGCGGGGGAGTCTTACTTGTCTCAGCGATCAACGCACAGAGTTTGGTGGAGCATGCTGAAGATATCAAAACTGATTCCATTATGAACAGATCTGACTACTTGGTTGTCAGTGAAACCTGGATGGATGATGCCACACCTGTGAATGTATCTGGTTTCGAATTTAAGGCATGTAAGAATACAGCGATAGAAAGGCGATGCAATCAACGGTCAACTTTGTCATCGTCCAAAAGCACCGTCGGTGAAGTCGCCATATACAGGAACCTCAACAGTTTCACCGATTGTCAACCTATCGTTACCATTAATGTCAGTCGTAAGCTTACAGTCGAAGAACCATCAGTGGGAGATATGCCTGGACGACGTAACGATCAACGGTGTATCTAAATTTGTCCTCGGAGATGTGTATACATTCATCCGAACGCTTCATCGTCAACGATAGAATGTTGTCTATCGATCCTGTTGCAATACTCGAAAAGCACAAAGAAAATAATCCCCAGTATCGAGCCAGACCTGCATACGCTCATCATCATCACCGGTGACTTCAATGTCGATGTGTCACAAAACCGATCACTGCAGGACTTTATGGAAATCGAGTTTAATCTCACTCTCGTTCAGACCACGCTAGGTAACACTTGTATTGATTTGACTTTTGCCAGAAACTTGGATGTATCTTGTCTACCGTTTGTATCTTACTTCTCTTACCACAGACCTATGATAAATAAAATTATAATCGATTATTAAACTTGTTTTCATTTATTTACACTTCCCAACACATATATAATCCGCTGGCGTGACGTATTCACGTAAAACCCCTCCGGGCGTGCTCAGACACAGCTACACCCGATTTATTTTATTTATTTTTTTTGTGATCGTGGACTTATTCAGTTTATAAAATTTGTTCTATGTTATATTACTAGTTAAAGATATTTTGCAGGGGGGGGGGGATAACTGTTGACTAAATAACAACAATCGTAATTTTGCTATATTTTTAAATATGTTCCAATAATGCAAACAGGTGCAAAAAAATAAAGCGCCCTATGAAAATAACGTTTGCTTCAATCGCGCTAGATCAACCGAAGACCATTATATGAGATCAATTCTAGTCGTCGACCAGAGAAACTTTTACTAATCCTTTCTCCAATTGGTTCCCGAGTTAGTTAATAAGGGCAAGTGGGATTTTTTTTTTCTCAGAAACTCAAATTTTTAATCCTACATCTCAAAAAATATTTCATTAGTGATTACAATAATTTTTGAATGACAATTCAATTTTAATCCTAATCTTGAAACTTAGAAAACAAAAATCGTTTCGTATACTTATTTGCGTCATATCCTACACACACACTTGTGATGAATGTTAGCTATTTCAGTCTGTATGTTTGCAGAAATATTAACATAACAAATTTTCATATCAAACCTTTCCTATATTATTATTTAAACATATTTTCTATTTGTAAACATTCTATTAAAATTAGTGTAAAACCGTAAGCGACACTCAATACATTTCTTCATTAAAATGAAAAGAAGTTAGCTAACCAGAGAATAAAAATATAAAATCAGAATTCAGATCTAGTCATTTGAGGAATACAGAAAGTGTATCAAAAGAACATAACACAGCGGTGTACATTCGTCTTCATCACACACACACGTATATCCCTGGATTATGAATGTATAGAAACTCGGATGGGAGTGATGTTTGAATTTAAAAATTCTGACGTCTTAAAATAACAGTGGTGGTACCTCTAAAGAATCGAACTCAGTCTCATCGAATGTGAGAACTATACAAAAAGTATTAGCACATGAATGCTGTAAAAAAATTTTTTTTTTAAATATCAGTAAATTGTCCAACTTCAGCACAGAGGAAAAAGTCTGGAATTCTTTATTGTCATTTAAACATTTTAGAACTGGCCCTTATGCAGATGAACTTAACAGACCATATTCAGATGATGTTAACTTATTACAAAAATTAAATGGATCGAAAACTTCTCGCGGTTTATATTCAACTTATATATGAAATACACTTAAAAATTAAGTTTGATTGAATTAACTGACCTAACAGCGAGTACAATAACGAAATATTTGCCGATAAGTTTCCGCATACGTGGATTTGATAACAGTTATCTTCAGAGGGATGCTGCTGCTTTTTGCAAAAGGCAGCTTTTGCAACGCCTACTGCAAATGTTCCCAAATATTAGAGTACGACACTGCTTTCATCAGGATTTATAACGGTGACAATAAGTTTCCACAGCGAGTACAGCCCATCACAAAAATCTCAAAGGATGTGAGAAAAAAATTTTTTAATTCGAAATTGATCATTTAATGGACTCTTTGAACTCATTTCCTCAAAGCAAGTTTTGGGTGGATCTCGCGCATTTATGTATGACTTAAATGATTTTCTTTCTACATCTATTCCAATAAAAACTGAAAACTGCAACATGAGTCGTTGGACGATTCGGTTTATAGAAACAATGAACGAACGAAAATTTGGGAAGAAAGTGTTGAAGGCAGATGATGTAATTAAGAAAATAGAAGTCGAATAACTGCTTATATTTTAGATTTACTAAATTTATGTCAATGAATCCAACTAATTTTTAAATAGCATTGCAAACAATATGAAAGGAAAATTACTATCGACAAGTGTCATTCCCTGAATCCAGACATTTACAAACCAACGTTTCGTACAGTGGCTTACCGAGTTACGGGTGTCAGAAATCAGACGACATAGTGTCAGCTCTGAAGATGAAATTGATTCCGTGTAAACGATTCAACGCGTGCTTTTCAAAAACACATTATGGTATTTCGAGTGGTTCCATAACCACTCGAAGAGTGGGGCGATGAACTCTCAGCAAACAGCTTTTAAACGTCCCTTTTTCAATACACACACGCATGTTGCATTTTGAAATATGCTTCAGAACATTAATAGGAAAAGTTAAGGTCAATATTTGTTTATTAACCAAGTGGCTGTGGGTCATTTCTGGCATTCACGATCTAAAAGATCTCAAGACGTAATAACTTGAAAAACCACTCAATCTTGTGAGATTGAAGAAAGGACATTTCTGGTGTATTAAAGACAAAAGGTTGAATAAGCAAGATTTTGAAGATCTAATTGCAACTCCTGAAAAAGCATCTGATATACCTGACGACAAAAGCTGTAAATATAAAGTTCATTCAACACATCCAATACAAGTTAAGTACTGGCGTACAAGTGCTTTAAATGCTATCTGTATTCAGCGAATTAAATGGTGAGTGAGTGGAATAAATACGTCGTTTCTTTTAACATGAGGTTTCCGGTTTATGGGTTTGGGAAAGACTAGCGGTGCCACACGTTTTCACCAAAATTAAACACTACTCGATGCCCACAGTTTGGGAATTCCACGCTTCCGAGAAAAAGAAGAGAAAAAAAAGCTGTTTTGGAAGTGAAAAGTACATTTTATTCATATTTCCAAGACATAAATTTTAGCAGCAAAGTGCCACAAAGAATCTAATTATGTACATAACATTTAAATGTAACGATACATTCAACTCGGTTACAATTTTTTGTACCCTTAACAATGCCTGCTATAATTCTATATAGCATGATCACAATACTAACAAGAATCATAGATATGACTCGCATTTACCACGCAAATTATATCACAGATAATTAGAATGGTCCAAAAGAAGTGAAACTTGCATTTCTACATGTAATGAAACAGTGAACTATACATCTGCATGCCAATTTATCATAAGAAATTTATTACACATTCAATAAATTATTAACAAAATCATTGTGTCCTTAAGTGCCAAAATATATAGTTACTATCTGCTAATCTTTCTTAATTCGTTGACTGCTCATTCTATAAATTATTGAATCTCTACCAGGATCCATGTGCCATATGCCTACACTTATGCCTATCAGAGCCAGTATCAATGAAACACTGATGAACGTAATAATGGCAAAAATCACCGGAAAAGAAGCATCCCACTGATGGGCTAAGTTCCATTCGTTCTTTGACTTGCTAGGGGCCTATTAAAATAGAATAATAATAAAAAAAATTAGAAAATAGCATCACACACAAATAATATTTAACACAATAAAGTGGAATGTCTGTCTGTCTGTCTGTGATTTTCTTTATGCAGTGTAACCATCAAGAGCCAGTCAGGTACAATCAAACCTTCGCAGCTTCTTTTTTTATCCGTAAATATCGCTCGTCAGGATGAAAGTAACATTTTTCTGAATTAGGCCATTACAAGCATAGGGCGCTAGTAATGGTACAGATGTACCATTACTAACGCCGTGGTACTCAACATCGATTACTATAGTTTTCAACGGCTTAGACTACCTCAAATTCAAGCTGCAGAGGGCAGCACTTACCAAGTCGACATCCCCCCCCCCTCTCTCTCTCTCTGTTAAAACGTTTGCAATATATACTGGCAACAGTCATGAGCTATTACTAACAAGACACTGAAGATAATTTCTGGGTTCAGCGAAACTGAACTCCATTAATACAGCGAAGATTTACACTTAATTTACCTCTTCACAAACAGAATTCTCCTTACCTTACTCCTGTTAGACATTTTGTACATTACTCATATGCAATTCGCGACCAGTTTTCTCCCAAGTTTGTCACTGCTTTAAAAGCGCTATACATATTTCTTTCGTTGAAAACCTAATATTAGTCATTAATCTCTAATCGGTTTTTCTAATTTCTGAGACAATGAAAATTCTCTTTTACTTTGTTATCACTTATTTGTATCAACTATCCTCAAACATGGAAACCCGTCATCTCCCTCCCCTCTCGAAGTTAAGACCTTTTGAGAGCACACTATCAGAAAATTCAACCAACTTAAACAGGAGCAAACTCGCCAACTCCACATCAATTCACAAAATTTAAAAAATGTTGTGATTAACAAATCCTCTCACATTCTTTCTCCTGCAGAACTTAGTGTGCTCTAAAAAGGTCTTAACTTCGTTCCTTCTCCGACCTCCATTCCTAAAGAACTCTTTCTTACAAAAGTTGAAAAGGCAGCTGCGCAGTTACCAAAACAAACTGCGAATCTACTTAGGGTCGATGCCATCTTTACTATAAACAACAGTCGTCGTCCTACAGATAATCTATCTCCGACAGAAAGAAAAGCAATCCACCAGCTTCGTAACGACAATGACATTATTATCTTACCTGCTGATAAAGGGAATGCAACTGTAATCTTAGACAAATCTGACTAACGTTCAAAGATTAACAACTTATTAAGTTCTGATATCTATTCTATTCTAGAAAGTGATTCCACAAGAGAACTTCATAACCGTACAAACAATCTTCTAAAATCTACTTCTGAATTTCCTAGACACGCAAGACTATCTCTCCATCCCCTTATTCCTCGTTTGTACGGCCTGCCTAAGATCCACAAAGTTGACACTCCTCTAAGACCTATTGTGGAAGGTATTGACTCACCCACGTACAATCTGTCTAAATAGCTTGCAGCTTCTTTAAAACATTTAGTTGGCAATACCGACTCCTTCATCAAAAACTCTGAAGATTTCATCTCAAAAATTAAAAATTTAAATCTCATAGACTCTGACAGAATGGTGAGTTTTGACATCGTGTCTCTTTTTACTAATGTACCTACAGATGAAGTTCTGACTCTTAAGAACAAGGTTTCTAAAAAATATTTGCTCTTCTAACTCACTGCATCAATTCCGGCTATTTCTGCTATGAGGATAAAATATATAAACAAACTAGGGGGTTAGCTATGGGCAGCCCTCTATCCCCAGTCTTAGCTAAATTTTTTATAAGATTTTGAAGAGAGCTCTTTCTATAGCTACTTTAAAACCTAAACTGTGGTTACGCTACATTGATGACGTCTTCCTTATCTGGGAACATGGTTTAGAGGAACTTCCTAAACAATTTAAATAATCAACATCAGAACATTACATTCACTTCAGAACTAGAGATCAACGGCGTTCTCCCCTTCTTGGATCTAAAGATCAGTAGATCACCTGACTGTCTTAAATTTTCAATTTTTCGGAAAACCACCCACACTGATAGATATTTGCATGGCTCTTCTCATCACTTCCCTCCTCAGAAACTAGGCATCATCTCCACCCTTGCCCATCGAGCAAGATGTCTCACTTCTACAGAAGAAGACCTTCAAACACAGCTTAACTTCCTGAAAAACACCTTCTTAAATAATGGATATTCATCTCGTAACATCACTAAACGTTTGAGACCACGCCAACAACCTCGACAAGAAGATGAATGCAACCCTATCACTCATATACAGTTACCATTTATCAGCTCTCTTACCCCAAAACTGTCGAGGATTATGAAGAAATTCAACATAAAGACCGACTATACTACTCTGCCAAAACTTCGTTCTTTGCTGAGTCGACTAAAACACAACCAACTGCATTTTCCTGGTGTTTATAAAGTTATGTGCGACTGTGGTCGACCTTATTTTGGCCAGACAGATAAATCTGTTTCACTTCGTCTTGAGGAACATAGACGTGACATCTCCTACAGTAGAGCACGAGCGAGCGCCCTTTCCAGTTATGTGCTCTTCTCCACAAACTCTAACCTCGAAGAACGGCCATACCAAGTTGATTTGGACCGCACAACAAATTTATATATATGCAAGGATGAATTTGAAAAACGAATTATAGAATCAAAAGAAATAGTTCTGGACCCTTCACACTTGAACAACAATCTAAGCTACAATTTGCCTGATTCCCATAGCACAGTAATCCAATACTGGCGCTCTAAAATTAGCTGTCACACATTCTACTCATGCCAACAGTAGCACGCGGTCACCTATTCAAATGACTGTTACTATTCTGCTTCTTTTTATTAAGCTGAAAAGTCCATGTTTTTTACCTTGTTATTTTTATAAGTCTTGTGTTATTTCTTACTCACCTGAAGAAGTCGGAACACCGATGAAACTAGTCGCGATTTATTCAAGGTTTTTGTTATACTTTTTCGGGTTCTAGTCAGTTAAATTTTATTCTTATATATATATATATATATATATATATATATATATATATATATATATATATATTTCTAACCTAGATGGAACTTCGAACTAAAGGCATCGGTCAATACCGATATTAGGTGCCTCGAAAGTGACTTTCAAAATGTCCATCTTTGTTTATGCTTAAGCTCGAAACAGCCGAGCAAATTATTAAAAATCCAAAACCGATTTTGAAATGGCAAAAGCAGGAAAACAGCATCATTTCCAAATAGTGGTCATGTGTTCTACCCTCTTTTCAAATCTTGGCAACAACTTTTGTCTAACGCTGCTTTCACCTCTTTTACACTTGGGTGATTCTACTGCATCATTATCTCCGATAAGTTAATCTCTGGCTCCTAATTTTCCTCCACTTCTATAGCAATGATCCTGGAAAATGTCCTCTAATATGGAATAATCAATGTTCTCTTGACGAACAGGTTGAATATAGGCTAATTTTCAAGCTATAAGGATAAGCACTAGTGAAATAAGAGAAAATAAAATGGCGAAAAAACTTGGATCCCCTCCAAGTTCGTTAGGCGAATTCATGCTTAAATAAATTAACTAAAAAAAGTCCTATAAATTTTGGTATGACACGATATGTGTATCATGTTTGATCAGATCCAATTAGAAATGGTTTATTTTAATGTGTAAATCGATACTAAACAGTCTTTTAAAAGGCCTTTATTAAGGTTGCAAAACAGTGATAAAGGGACACCCCCCCCCCAAAAAAAAAGACGAGGTAAAAATTTTCAAAAACAAAAATGCAACTATAAAACAACAGTTTTAGTAAATAATAGTTTCCCCATGTTCTTAGAAAGGGGTGGAATAAATAGATAAGCAAAAACTATTTCGTCGAGGAATACTCCTGTGCTACAGATGCATATGTCATTGGTATAATTTTCATGCTCCTTTAATAGAGACGATATAAAATGACAACTACTTCTGTTAAGCAAGGTTTCAATCTTGAAAATGACTGCTAATAACAGGTGAAAGCAGCAATGCAATGGGCAGTCTCTGCGACTGCAAGTCAAGTGAACAAAATATTTCTTAATTATTGAGGGGTAACACCAAAATAATTATGCCCATAACATGTTTTTAAGAAAAAGACGCAAAATTTTAAAAACCGGCAAGTTTCATATTAACGTTTCAATTTTGTTGATACAGGAACGCATACACAGATGTGCTCATATATCAACAAAATATCAGCATAAAATTACTGCCTAAATCTCGCATTTTCATCGAGAAACTTAAAAACAAAATTTTTTAAGAAATCTAATTGGAACACTGAATCAGAAACAGATAGTGGGATGCATTATACCTTATCAGTTAATTTGCTGAACTTTGTATATAATGCATATGAAACACTTATGACAAATTTCCATAGCATTCTTCTTAACGATACTAATTAACTGCTTATGCATACACAATTTATGTATCTTTACTACTCGATGCATGGTGTACTCAGTAGCAGAAGTGGCGGCATGAGAAAAATTACACGCTTTATTCATTCTCTTTTTGTTCGCCAGTCAAAAACATAAAAATGTTACCTCCGCAATATCAAATAAAACCGCCAAGCAGTATCTTGAATAACAAGTAACAGTACATTTACAGGAATGATGAAATGACATAACTCACACTGCGGCAACTGATATATCAAACGCAATTGTTTATCGCCAGTAGTGTGGAATGACAATAGAATTTGATCAGTTTATACGATGTGGGTAAGATATAAACGACAGGCCATACTTCATCAATTTTGTGCGTCACTGGTGCGTTTTTATAGTCCATTGTGTAGACGTTTCCCTGCAAATGAAGTAACGAATGCCAGTGAGAGGCGCGGAGGGCGATCGTCCCTAATAAGATTGCGTGCCCCTACTAAACGAGAAGTACTAAATGTACGGGTTAACAAGATGCCTAAACCGTGTTCTTCTTTCCAATGACTGACCTCTCAAACAATCAGATTGCTATTTAATAAATACATTTTGAATGAATAAAAATAAATGGAATATAATAATAAAAGAAACGTGGAAAATGGGCATTAATCTCATATCATGATTCATTATTCATGATTATTATCTTACCCACGATAACTTTGCCCTCCTCCCTTTGGGAATAAATGGCATTAGAAGAGTGTAAAAGTGTATGTGTGTACAGACAGTTGATCCGTGAACAACGCGGTTTTTTTCAATAAACATATTGGAAAAAATTTCGGAGATTTGCGACAATCTGAAAAACGCGCAAGCGAACCCCATAGCCTAAAAATATCGAAAAAATTAAGAAAGAGTTAAGCATGCCACAAATTCATAAAATATATGTAGATACTAGTCTATTTTATCATTTACTACCATCAAATAAACACACATCTCTTGTAAAAATTAAAGATTTATCAAAACGTACGCACACAAACATTTACAGAACGTACATGGCGTCATTCACAGTTGAGAGAAATGCAAGCAAACGTAAATATGCGTATTAAATCATCACTGCATAAATTGATTATTTATTAGTTAAATTTATTTAATCACTTAGAAAAATATAATTTTTATAAAGAGTCATTCATTAGTGTATAGGTTAGGCTACCGTAAAGCAATCGCATCGATTACACTAGCCTACCATTAAGCAATCATATTGCTGCTTCTTCGTTATCAATGCATGAATTGTTATACCTGTAAATAAATCTGAATAATTTCTTTTTCACGTTTATCTTTTCATTTTTTATGCCTAGTGTTAGTAACATCTACAGTGTTTTGTATCATATAAGACAATATTGATGTAGGTACTGACAAACAGACGATTCATCTTGTAAACAGAAGACAAACTTACGGTATCGATTAATACAGTACACTACTGTAAATGTATTTTCTCTTCCTTATGATTTTCTTTTCTTTCAATAGCTTACTTTATTGTAAAAATATAGTATATAATGTTACCGGTAAGGCTTCCGGTCTATTAGTAGTTAAGTTTTTGGAGAGTCAAAGTTATACGAGAATTTTCGAACAACGCGGGGGATAGGCGCCTCTAACTCCCGCATTGTTCAAAGGTCAACTGTGTGTGTGTGTAATTTTTTTTTAAAAAAAAGTGCCGAAAGTGTACTGTACATATAAAATCAACTTTTTCCTTTTAGCAGTTTGATTCCCCTTATTTCACCAATAGGAGTTGGAACAACTGTAGAGAATTAAACTTGCTTATATTTTATTTAACGTATACATAATTCAGTATCCCTTGATCAAAATTTATCATAATAGAAGGGTTTATGTGGACTTTGAGCTCAGGGGAGGCAGCACTGCGGAACTTTTGTAATAACAATAAACAAAGCGCTTGAAAGGTTCTTCAAACTTTCAGACCCGAATTTTAAACATCTTGAACGTGAGCTGCTGCTGCTGCAGTTCGTTAAAACATGTCTCTTCCAGGACTCGAAACGCCATAGCTACTCTTCTGATGTTACAACAATGGCGAAAGAAGCATGCAAATATCTTACATGCATGCATAAAGGCTAACGTTTGTGTCAATCAGTCAGATATACAAATTTTAACCAATGTTACATGTTTTCCCTCCTCCTCACTGCTGTTATAAGGCTATGCCAGTGCCGTAGCTAGGGCTTTTGCCGCCCGGGGCGATCCCTGAATTTTCTGCCTCTCTTGATACATATCAAAAATACGCAAAAAGTCAAAACGACGTATAGGGAAATAAATTAAAACACTATGTTTCTTTTTGAAGTAAAACTTTAATTCCAACATTCTAAAATGTTATTTTTCTTGCTTTTCCGTTAGCAAAATCGTCGATGACATTGTCGAAGTCTATTTCATCACTTAGTTGCTGTTTTATAGACAGTATGGCAAGATTTCTTAAACGCAAAGTGCCGCTCAGGGCGGATCGCCCTTCTCGCCCCCCCTCTAACTACGCCCCTGGGCTATGCTATTTTGAACACAGATAATGATAATCCCCCCACCTCCGAAAAAAGGACAAACCGACATGCACTTGTACGTGATAACTGTTCTGAAAAGTGGCTCACTGCGATTAAGTTTTTAAGTCAGCAAGGCAATGATTTTTTTCTCAAGATTTTAAAAATAATAACCTACCCGTAAATCTTAAGATTTTCCATGCAGCTTTTTTTTTGTGTGTGTGTGTGTGTGTGTGAGAGAGAGAGTGAGTGATATTTGTGAATCTTTTTCAATCAACAGCAGCCTGGAGTAAAAAAATTAACTGTATGGAAGTATCTTTCATTGTTTTCAAAATCCTACTCCAAAGAGATATATATATTTAATAAAAAATTAATATCTGAATTTGCATAGTAAATTCAAAGTATGAATGTGTCTACATACATTGAATGCCTTTATTAGCCAAGTCCTTTTGGAATGTTTTTATTTTCACAGTTATAACATAGTTCACTGCATTTAAATTCCACCACAGACAATGCTCATAGCTCAGCTTTTATACAATTCTGAAATATTTATTCAGTCTATCCACAATTTGTCAATGACAACTGCAAAATACATGTAAGTGGAATAGTGATGTGCATTCTACAGATCAGTTACTAAAACTATAAAGCATTAATCTAGCCATCTGACAAATTACTGAATAACAAATTCACAAATCAAATATTCCGATCTCAAAAGTTATAGCCTATGGCAGACTGCTGCAATCTCTTGACGACTTCATAAGGATAACATTCAGAAGCATTTTATACTTCATCAATCTGTGAGTTTATCTCTGCATCTGTTTCTGAGTTGGATGAGTCTTATCTTCAGTGAAAATTTAGTGGCCAATGTAAAACAAAGTTACATGTAATGAATCTTAATCCCATTTACAAAAGATTGGAAACCTATAGTGAATGAATATTGTTGAAAAACTACAAATAAGGTGATCCAAGATCACTGCTTTAGAGAACAAATATTGCATTCTTTCCAGCCTCCAATAAGCAGGGTGATAGTCTCACCATGGGCAATTAAATTCTTCTACTACCTAAAAAGTTGATCACACACATTCACTCACAGTGAGATTCTAACCCACATCCTGCTGGTCAGAGTTTGTCATTCTTTAAGTGGCAAGTCACGTAAAGAACAAGGAACAAAATGGTAATATAAACTTTCAAACATACACACAAAAAAATTGCATTTTTTTAATTTAAAAGAAAAAAAAATTTGGATAAGAAAAAATTCATTCTGGATAAAAGTGAAGGAAAATTGGAGGCTGTGAAGTCAAGCTAACAAAATGAATATATTTTTTGATATAAAATGTTGTGCTTATTCTGTTAGGGATTAGTTTATAAGTGTTCATAAGATAGTAAAGTTCTGGAGATTAATTTTAGCCAAATTAACATTATATATGAACTGGTCATTCTCTGCATATGACAGATTAGAGATGACACATCTCTCATCTTCACCAGTCTAAGAAGGATATATCATAAAGAGTTAGGTGTCAATGTAAAGAGCAGGTAACTGTTATACTTCTACTTTGAAGAATTATATTATAGAAAGTGCCTTTGTATAAATCCATTTTGTGTGTAAACAACAAATGATTGGTGATAATCATTGTAGGGAGGGGGAGATTTCATAACACTGTTCATTTATAGTGATATCATTACTTTAAAAAGTCAGTATTACATTAAAAATGTCAGTACAGAGTGGCATTCTGGCATATTTAATGTAGACATAATTTTGCCATTAAATGAAAAATTTTAATAGCAAACCGAATGCCAGTTAGGGTAGGAGAGAATGTTTTTCAATAGCATTCTTGTATAGTGCCACCAATTAATCCAGTGCAGTTTTCAAATGCTTTTCTCAAAATGCACACGCATCTATTGGATTCATTATATCAAGCCATACTTGAGCAATTCCTTGCCTCTAGTTTGATAAGAGATTGCCAAAATTTGATATTTGCAATCATTACAAAAATTACTCAGTTGGTCCAAAAATTTTTATTTCAGTAACTGAACAGAATTTAATGAAATTAATATTTAAAGATCTCTATTAAAATCTTTTCATGGTTTTTGTTTCAATCACACTACTTATAGTGGCAAAATTAATCAAAATAAAATAGGTATCTGGAGTGTATAAGCCAACAAAGTAAAGGGATGGTTGCAGACAATCACAGAAGGGTGTGTTTCGTAACAGTGTTCATTTATAGTGATATCATTACTTAAAAAGTCAGTACAGAGTGGCATTCTGGCATATTTAATGTAGACATAATTTTGCCATTAAAATGGACTAAATGAAATTAAAATTTTCACTAGCAAACTGAATGACAGATTTCTTTAAATTTCATCAAGCAAAAGGATTATCATCATATAATTTCAATTTTATTTTAATAATTTCAAAAACAGAGATGAACTGCAGAGCCAAATATAAATTTATTTATTACCAGGAAAAAATGAAAGTGTTTGAAGGTTTGAAAACAAGAATCAAACTTTGAGGTCTTGGTGACAGAGTCTGAAGAAAATTCTGTTAACTGACTGTAAGGCATGTAATAAAATAATGTCAGAATAATAGAGCAATTGATTGCTCTACTGATTGTTCCAGGTATATTCAAGCATACTTGAAAATAGGCTAAGAAAAACTGTAGAAGAGAAACATGGGCACAAATAAGCTGGTTTTTTTTTTGTTAGCATTCAGGAATATGTGAGCACAGCATTCTAAGGCGCTTTCAGTCTATTAAACAGAAGTGAAGGGCAAGAGAAAGATCAAGAAGAAGACTAAGATCTAGGTGGACTAATGCAGTTGGTAGTGCCCTAGAGAAATGATGTATGGAGTAAAATTGTTGACAGTAAGTTAGTAATAAACTTACAATCATTTAGTACTCTCGTGTGATAACTATTAAAAGAAAACAACTGATATCTATTATTGTTATTTAACCAATAATGGATATTTATTATGCAAAATCAGGTGGGAAAAACATTACTTTCATTTGAAACAAAGATTCAAAAACAAAGACCTTACAAGAATGCAGCTTTGGCATGTGTTGCTTTTGTATCACATTAGCGAATTGATGAAGCACTTTGGTTATTTGGCTAACCAAGTGGTTTAGCATACTCCTTCAATCAATAGCTGCAGGTTTGAATTCTAGCATGGGCATTGATATCTGTTAATGTCTCCATGTAGAAGATGAAGTTTACTGTCAGAAAACGAAACCTGCTTATTAGAGGCTTGATGTGTATCCAAAAAGCAGCAGCATTTTCTGACAAGCAAGATTTCTAGATTAAGTCAAAAATAAAAATTTAAATTTTTTTTTTTTTTTTTTTTTTTTTTTTTTTTTTTTTTTTTTTTAATTCTTTGCTCATCCACAGCTACTAATTTGCTTTGGTTTGATCAAAGATTTCAATGGCATGACACATTTCAATAACAAGTTTCCATGTTACAGAGAGAATTTTTGAGAGTTTCTACCCCTGTCTCTGATAAGAACCAACATTTAAAAGCAGCTATTAAGACATGAAATACTTAATCAAAAATGCTAATTAAAAAAAGCAAATATGAAGATCATTTCAAAATTTCTGCATAATGCACTCGGCCCACTTAAACTAAACATTTAACAAAATACATTTATAGGATTTCAATATAATCTCCATTCTACCTTATTGCTGCATAACATTTGAAAGCAAACTTGACTTCAGCAACAACCATATTAATGGGAGTGAAATGTTTACCATGGAACTGCTCTTTCAATTTGTGGCATATACTGATGTCTGTAGGGCTCATGTCAGAAGTGTACGGGAAGGATGGGAAAGGAATCATGGCATGTATACTTTTCCATAAGATCACATACTGAATGTAAAATTGTGATCTTGCATTGTCATGAAAAATGAAGGTTCTGACATGTCTTTTGGTGCAAATTTGTTTGCCACTAAATGCTCTGCAGAAACTTCCTGTTGTATGCTGCTATCACAGTTGACCTTGCAGATTGCACTATCTGTTATTATCATGTCATTGACTGTTTTCACTTCGAGGAGTGACTTTCCAGTTCTGGTTCAAAATCTCAGATCCATGTTTTATTCTATGGCAACAATTCTGTTCAAATCCTGTTCACCTTTAATTTCAATGATGTAGCAGTTCTGCAATCTTCATGTGAGTTCCGCTTGTCTTTTATCAGCTGATATAGCATGAATAGCTGATATGTTTGCTTCACCTGCAATTTCTTTGCATTTTGCACTCAATTTCCTCCAGCAGGCAGTTGATGATAACCAACAATGTGTTATCTGACGTTCACAGAAACGAGCTGTTCACTATGACACTGTTGTTATGATCTGCAGCACTCCACGAACTTCGTGTAAAGTACTGTGAATCTTTTTTTTTTTTTTTAACATATAAAGGTTTCAATTTTGATGGGGAAAAAACACTGGTAACTATATGATATCCAACCTGAATCAGTAAAAATACTGCATGCCCATTTAGTAAGTCTGCTGCACTACTGACATAAGGATGGAAAACTTACACCATTCCATCAGCCATACATGCACAATATGCAGAACTTCGGAAATGATCCTCATATGTGTGCGTTTAAGAAGAGAATGTCATCTATTGAGAAGTGCAATACCAAGATACCTCTCTTATGCCAAAGGCAGTTGTATTCTTGGAGGCTTTTGGTCACTCTGGAAACTTTATAAGTTGCAAAGTCAAACAGTGTTTTACCACTTGGTTATAAAACACATTTAAAAAAGTAAGTTAATAAAATGAAGACTGCAGTCTAAAGAAATATGTTTCTCAATTCTGTCTTTTTTTTTTTCTGTTTTTTGATAAGTGTTGCAAGGCAATCCACCTGGTTGATGAAGTAGATAACATCTGCTTTCCAAGAATCATACAATCAAAATTCACAGATTATTGGTTTGGATCACATGGCACTTGGAAATCATGATTTGAATCACCTTTAAGAGAATCACAATCATTCATACCATGTGATACAAACTCATAGGCCTTCACAGAATGTTTTATGAATGTTTCAAGGAAGCAGATGATTTTCAGAATATTATGAAAAGGATCACCAAGTTGGTTCTTTTTACTATGAAATATTGCACAGGGTGATACAAGCTTATTTTTCGTTTAGTGCTCCTTGCATTTTACTGAATTATAATTACTTATGCATTATAATGGATAGCAAAAGTTCGCATTACTGATTATGTAGAATTCGCAGTACAATAGGGCAAAGTGTGATCATCTTTGCCCAATTGGCCACAAGATTATTTTTAATCAAATTTATTAATTTCAAATAATTTTATATACTTCTATATCAACCCCAAACATGTGAAGTCACAATAATTACTAAACAATTACAATGATGATGCAAAATGATGTTAAAAAACAGAGAGGAATGCTATACAATAACTACATTCAAGAATACTAGGAATATGAACTAACTGTCCAATAAGATGACTCAGTGAATAATATAACTCACAAAACATGACACAAAATCAATAAGTACTTAATACTATGGAAAATATCCTTGTCCTCCACCTAAACTTTTATTCAAGTAAAAATCTCATATTGATTTAGCCAGCCTGGTTGGTCAAATGATTAATGAACCAGTTCTCTAACCAACAGGCTATGGGATGAATCCTGCTAAGAACATGGACGTTTGTGGATGTCTTTAGGTGGATTTTAGATGAATTTCATTACATGGCATCAGACCATCACCCCACTTATTCAGAATCCCTTCTGAATTTAGAAACCACTTCTGAATCAGAATTCAGAAGTGACTAAATAAGTTCCATGTTACGTCTCTAGAGCAGATTGATTAATTTTGATTAATATCAAAATTAATCAATAGTAATTACATTAGTTAAAAAAAACAGTCTTTACACTAGTAAAGAACTTTATGACTGAAACACAGAAAGTTATTTAACTCAATCTACATTGTACAATGAATGAGCAGAAAACTGAAAAAGATGAGGAAATTTCATTCATTATAGATATACAGATGTGAAACTGTAGGAAGTAATGAAAAGAATGGGTTTTCCTCAACACACTATCAAGGCTGATAGCCAACTTGTACAGGGAGCAAGAAGCCACGGTAAGAACAGGTGTTGGATTGACTGATTGGCTTCAGGTGGGAAAAGGAGTTAGGCAAGGATGTTTACTTTCTCCTCACTTGATGAGTATATATATGCAGAGAACATTATGCATGAAGCATTGGATAAGCTCAAGACAGGAATTAGGATAGGTGGTAGATTGATCAGTAATCTGAGGTATGCTGATGTTACCGTACTCCTCTGCAATGACAAGGAAGAACTAGGACAAATTCTTGATAAAGTTAACAAGATCAGTAATAATAGAGGACTTCAACTCAATCCTAGCAATACAAAGATTATGGTTCTCAAAGGAAATACAAACTGAGAAGCACTTGAGAAACAAGTGTACCTTAATGGAGAAAAAATTGAGGAAGTCAGCAAGTTTGAGTACCTGGGATCCATTATTAATATGAAGAATTGCTGTTCAGAAGACGTCAGAAGAAGATTAGGAATGGCTAAAACAACAGTCAGAGACTTGTCTAAAATCTGGAAGGATGGATCTATCTCCATGGGAATAAAGTTGAGGATTTTGTATGCAGTTGTTTTTCCAACAGCGACTTATGGATGTGAGACTTGGAACCTAAAGAAATCAGATAAGAAAAGAATAGCTGCTTTTGAGATGTGGTGTACAGAAGGCTGTTGAAGATATCATATACTGAAAGGTGTACAACCCGTGTGGGAACACCTGTAACCCCCCCATCGGGCAAGTCCCCTGGTGGCGGATCAGGGAATGCTCGTCATAGTTTACTATGAAGGATAGGAGGGAAATAAAATACCTCCCATGGACCAACAGGATAGCACTTCCCTCATAGGCTGGTCTGGGGGCCTCGAAGGTGGCAGCCCCACCACCAGACTGGGGTGCTGAAGGCTAATCACCTGCATACCTTAAAATTTCACCCATTAAAAGAAATAACAAAGAGATAGCTGAACTGCCTAAATGGTTAACGACAAAGTGAGGAAAAAGGTACATGAGATATGGAACGTGGAACGTTAAAAGTCTACATGGAAAAGAAAACGAATTAATAGATGAATTTAAAAAATCAAGATTGGATCTGCTAGCAGTCACAGAAACAAAAAAGAAAGGTCAAGGTTGCCAGAAAATGAAAGATGGGTATATACTTTTCTATTCAGGGGTAAACCCAAGAGAATGGGGAAAACAAAGGGGTAGCTTGCATAATTAAACCAGATCTCAAAGAATATATTACTAAATGGCAATTAATAAACGAAAGGTTGTTGACAATCACTATAGATTTTAAATCAGACAACCAAATATTCACTGTAATTGTTGCATATGGCCCAAACGATAATGCTAATAAAGAAATTAAAAATGAATTCTTCGACCTCTTACAAAAAAACAATTCAAGAAGTTCAAGGGCATATCATACTACTAGGAGACCTCAATGGCCGGATAGGGAATCAAATAGATGAGGAAACGAAACAAGTGTCGGGATCACAAGGAGAAATAACCCGGAATAATAATGGAGAAAGAATAATAAATCTTTGCCTTACAAATAATTTAGTAATAGTGAATACTATGTTCAAGCATAAAGAAATCCATAAGTTTACTAGGGAAGACCCCAGTAGAAATGGAAAATCTATAATCGACTACGCCATCATAAGCAGATCATACTAGAAGTATACAAAAAATGCAAGAGTCTATAGAGGTCCTGAAATAGCCAGTGACCACTACTTATTAGTATTGGAAAGAATCCATAAAATAAAAGTTGAAAAATGTAGAAAAAGTAGCAAGGAAATCAATTTAAGATAAAGAACTACAAACTAAAGAAAGAAGGTTCAAAACACTTCTTCTAGAAACAAGCAAAGAAATTTGTGGCGTGTCATTAAATAATAAACAGAAGAAACATAATAAAACACCTTGGTGGACTGAAGAACTAAAAGAAGAAATTAAAAAGAAAAAGCAATTGTGGAAGAGATAGATAACATCAAAGCTGCAGGTTGATAGAGAACTATACAACAACCAAAGAAATAAAGTTAAAAAACCTTAGTGAAAGAAGAGAAAAGAAAATGCTGGGAAGAATTCGGACATACTTTAGAAGAAAATTTTAAAGGAAACCAGGAACTCTTCTATAATGTTTTAAGAAGAATGAGGTCAGAGAAAGAATGCCCCATAAAGTTTATCAAAAATAAGGATGGAAAGTTACTCACAAATTCCGAAGACATCATGGAAAGGTGGAAACAGTACTTCCAAGAATTATTGGAAGATGCAGGACATGGAAAAAATAGAACCCTAAGAGCAAGACACACAAGCAAAATAGAAGATCAGAGTGAAGAAATTCATGCAAATCAACTGGTAGCAGCAATAAATAAAATGAAACTGGGAAAATCAGCAGGCCATGACCAAATAACACCAGAAATGGTAAAGAATTTAGGAACAAAAGCAATAAAATTTCTTTTACACCTATTCAGTGTCGTATAGAAAAAGAAAATTATTCCCAAAGACTGGGAAGTAGCTATAATAATCCCTATATTTAAGAAAGGAGACAACCGCAAATGTGGAAACCATAGAGGAATTTCACTTTTAAGCATTCCAGGAAAATTATATGCCCATATTTTAGAAGCGAGGCTTAGGAATCAAACAGAGGATACGCTGGATGAAATGCAATATGGCTTTCAAAAAAATAGAAGCACGCAGGATATTATCTTCAGTCTTAGACAAATATCAGAGAAAACACTGGAATATGGAAAAGAACTACATTCATGTTTTATAGATTTTGAGAAGGCCTTTGACCGAGTTCCCAGACACTTAATATGGCAAACATTAAAGAAAAACAAGATACAAGATAACTTAATAGCAGCCATACAAAGCCTCTACAAAAGTAACAGAAATTATGTAAGAACCTGTAATAATAGATCAAAAGAATTTGAAACAAATGTAGGAGTGAGGCAAGGCTGTATCCTCAGCCCTCTTCTCTTCATCATAGTAATGGATGAAATTTTAAAGGCATGCCAAACAAAAACAAAAATGTTCTACCTAGGATACAGGAAACTGAAAGAAACTAGGATTTCGCACATGGCTTTTGCAGATCATGTAGTGATTCAAGCAAATACAGCTGAAGATCTGCAGTACAATATCAACATTTGGTATGAAGAAACAATGAAAAGGAATATGACCATAAATATAAATAAAACTAAAACAATGATCATATCTAGAAACCAACAAAAACACATAATAAAAATAGAGAATCATCAACTGGAACAAGTCCACTCCTTTAAATACTTGGGATCGTATATACAAGAAGATGGTAGACTAGACACAGAAATTAACAACAGGATGGGAGCGGGGCGAACAAAGCTATTCTATGCAATGAAAGGCCCACTCCTAGATAAAAAAGAAGTCACCCAGAATACCAAACTGGCAGTGTACCGTTCAGTATTTCTACCAACATTAACATACAGTTGTGAGTCTTGGTGTTTAACAACAGGAAACACAAATAAACTGCAAACAATTGAAATGAAATATCTCAGGAAAGTGGCACAAAAAAACAAGACTAGACTGAATAAGAAATCAAATCATAAGAGACAGTCTTCAAGTTGCACCTTTGAATCAATTCATAACACAAGCCCAAATGAGATGGTTTGGACATCTTAATCGAATGGAAGAAGGAAGAATAGCAAAAACTGTATACGAAAGCCAGAAAATAGGAAAAAGAAACATAGGCAGACCCAGGAAAGGCTGGCAAAAGGAAATTAAAAAAATTTGGAAAAGAAGGGAATTAACTGGAAAGAAGCAAAACAACAAATCTTGGACAGGACGGCATGGAAATCTCTTTGTCAAAATCTCGATGCTTAAAAGCATAAGAGATCATAGACGAAGAAGAAAGTCGTACAAATGAATGGGTGTTAGAAAAGATCAGTAGAACTTTAAGGCTCCTCAAGGATATTGACAGAAGAAAGTTAAAATATTTCCAACACACTGAAAGGATGGAAAGAGGACTTCTCGGAACACTAATAGAAGGTAAAGTTCCTGGAAAAAGAGGAAGGGGTAGACTGTCAATGAGATGGATGGATGGTGTGTGTGTGTGTGGAGTGACTAATCTTCAGAGAGTTGAATCCCCCAGAAAAGCATACAACAGGACTACATGGCAAAGGCTGGTGTGGCACATCACTGAGCATCGGAGTCCCATACAGCATCTGTGGATGTTCAGTGAACATATGAATGAATAGATGTATACAAAGGTCTGGAGTATACAACACCATGGTTGATATTCCTGACCTGAAACTCTTTGCAAATTTTTTAATTTAAGTAAAAATGTTACTTTTATGGTGATTACAATGAATGAAACACAACAGGTCATTCAAAAGAGTACTTTTGCTGTGTATTCAAAAGAATATTAGTATTCAAAGAGTACATGGATGAGCAGAAAATTGAGAAGAAAGATAAAACTGTTTGTATTAGATTCAAAGGCATACAGCACTAAACTAAGTAATTGTGGCAACAATTTGTAATGGACACTTGATGCCCTTATGTGGCACCCTCTATGGATCGGCTAACTATAAAGTTAATTTAGAGAAGTCTGGTTATTAGGTCTTAAAATGACAGTCTCCTAGATCTTTGGTAATCTAATGCAACCATACTTGTTGAGGTTGGGAGAGTCTATGTAATATAAATGTTTTTTCCCATCTGATCCTATGTGAAGGAGTATCCAGAGCATGGACTGAGGAACAGGAATAGAAATCAAAGGGTACAGCATATTTTGGTATGATAGGGAAGGTAAACATGGTGTTGGAGTGTTACTTATGATAAGGATAAATTATACATTCACAGGGGAGGAATCTCAGTGGAAATAACACGAATGGTTTTGAGAACAAATGGTGTGAATGCATAGTTTTATAAACATCTATAGACCTATATAAGTGGAATGTTGCTACAAACCACAGAATATAGATGATGGTGAGCAGGATATATTTAGGCAAATTAGTTTGGCAAGTACAAAGTGAGTGATCATCATGAAGGACTTCAATTACAGTGATATAAACTGAGCAGAGAAGACAGCATGCAATAATAAGGGAACTGAATTTTTGGATTTTTTCAGAGACAACTGTCTTAGGCAGCATGTGGAAGGGAACATGAAGATCGAGAGTCCAGGAAATGGCCATAGCATCAGAGGATCTGATTGTGACTGAAATAGCATACTTGTCCCCTGTTGGTGAGAGTGACCATGTAGTCCAACTTGGAGGATGAGTAGGCATGAGGAAGTATCAAAACAAAAGGAAGTTATGTGGAATTATAAGGCAGGTGACTATCATAGACTTGGAAGCCAGCTTGTGGCAGCACAAAGAATGAAAGAATTTAAAGGAAGATGAGTCATTGGTGCATGGGATCTACTTAAGAAACAATTGTTGACAGCAATTACAGTTTGCATACTTCAAGTAAAGAAGATAAAGCAATTTGAAGTCAAATGGATGATAAAAGGAATAAAAGGGGAATTGCAGAAGAAAAAGAGGTTTTAGGAAAATTTGCCATAAACATTTTTAGTGTAAGACATTTTGCATTAATTTCTGTAAATAATCAATGGATGATAAAGGTATTATAAATTCATTAAAAAGGCCAATTTTTATTAAGGTGAATGTCAGTGATACATGACAATGAAATAATTTAAAAATTGTACAAATTAAAAGAGATGCTGCGTAAATAATTAACTTTTTACTGCGGATCGTCAATTCAACAAATCCATCAGTAACATTGCTCATTGGAAAAAATGCTAATGCTGTGAAGCATTTAATTTTCGTGTTGAATTCAGCATCTGTTTGATAGCGCAACTTCAAACCAATGGCAATAATTTTGCAATAAAGATTTTGTGCCATATGAAATAAACAACCTGTTATAGTTGTTGATGTAAATATGTTAGAAAAAGCGTTGACAGTTGCTTTTTCGAAGTCAACCATAAATGTTTCGGGATCTAATGATGAACATAAGCCCTTTAAGGCACTGAATAATCTGCTGAAAGTTAATTCTGATTTGCCAGGAAGCAAAGCAAAAAGCTGCCATGGAATCCTTAGGGTCTCATGCCAGTCCAAAGCCTGGATAAAGGAGGAGGGTCAGTCAGATGAGTGTCAATGAACTGATCATAAAGAAAAAACATGATTGTTATCTGATGCATATACGATCAACAGCTACAACATACCAGCTCAGACTTCGCCCAGATCAACAAGGTCCACGATGCCAATCAAGTGATTCCATATCATACTCATTACCTAGTGGTGATATTTGCTTCAATTCTTCAGTCAGTTTCCCAATGCTATCTAAATCTACATTTTTTCATAAAACTAACTACAGTATCTTGTTCATCGCTGTACAATTTTATCTTTATTCATCAATACTTTGCCTTTTACATCTTTAACTGTATTCTGTTTTGGTTAATGGTTCTAATAACAAAAGGTTCACCCTCTATTAATGGTTCTAATCATTTTGTACACCTCCCTAGTTTTATGCTCTCCATAGTCCTGTTCTATATTATTGCATTGGACTTAGCCATTCCATCTTATCCGGCGGACTACTTTTTTCACCTCATTACACTTTATGAGGTGAAAAAATATTGCTCCTCTATTTGTTCTCATCTGACCGATCCTCTTCTATCCAGGCTTGGGACTGGCATGAGACCCCAAAAAGCTGCCATGGAAAGGGTTCCATGGCAGCTTTTTGCTTTGCTTCCTGGCAAATCAGAATTAACTTACAGCAGATTACTCAGTGCCTTAAAGGGCTTACGTTCATCATTAGATCCCGAAACATTAATGATTGATTTCGAGAAAGCAACTATCAATGGTTTTTCTAACATATTAACATCAATAACTATAACAGGTTGTTTATTTCATATGGTACAAAATCTATATTACAAAATTGTTGCCATTGGTTTGAAGTTACGCTATCAAACAGATGCTGAATTCAACACGAAAATTAATGAAGGATTACTGATGGATTTGTTGAATTGACGATCCACAGCAAAAAGTTAATTATTTACACAGCATCTCTTTTAATTTGCACAATTTTTAAATGATTTCATTATGTTACGTATCACTGACATTCACCTCAATAAAAATTGGTCTTTTTAATGAATTTATAATATCTTTATCATCCATTGATTATTTACAAAAATTAATGCAAAATATCTTATGGCGAATTTTTTGGTCACGGAAAAAGAGATTGTGGAAGGCAATTATAATTTGTGATGAATTATAAATTCATCACAAAAATTATGGAAACAATTACCATATTAGAGTAAAACTTCGGTTTAATATAAACCTAAATAAAAAATTGTTTCGACATTCATATTAAGGTCATCATCTGAGGAATACACATACAGTAAAACCTCTTTTTTACACTTTTCAGGGGACTGATGGAAAAAAGTGTAAATAGCAGGAAATGTAAAAAAAAAAACTAAAGATGACTTACTAGTATGTGAGTCTACATACTAGATTACAAAATTTAATAACTGAAAATAAATGAATTTACAATTACTTACATTTATCTATTTTAAAAAATCTTTAGTTATTGATTGTTTTTGCTTTTCGTTTTTTTTTTGACATAGTGCCAGATTGCTTTGCATTCAGTTCAATGCTTGACCTGCTTTTTACTATCGTGTTCAAAGTGGACACGGAGAGTCCAAGATCTTTTGCTAAATGCACATGTTCCGGAATGTCAATTTACACGTCACAGAATTGCCATCTTTTCTTCTATAGAAATACATTTTCTGCCTTTTTTCTCCATGTTACTAACATGGATAATCCACCACCGCAACTTGAAAGCAACTTTCACACACTAAATTACATAGCAAACATTCTGCAATATCAATTCGTACTGTGATTGAAAAATCACGGTATCGCTCATCACTACTGTAAATGTGCAAGTCACTGTAATGGCAGAAATGAAACTACAGCCGAAAGCAATGCCATCTGGGAACAGAAATGCGCAGATTTCTGCAGAAATCGTTTCGAAAATCAATATTGCCACCTGAGGAAAAACGCAAATCATGGGAAATAACGTCCACATCAAGTTGTTAATGGTGGAAAAACAATTGTAAGAATAGGCCTTAAGACGGGGACCAACAGAAAATGATGTAAATAGCAGGAAAAAGTAAATTGCGGGAACGTAAAAAACGGGGTTTTACTGTTATATACAAAAAAACAAGCTGCATTACAATCTACGTGGCTTGCTAAAGTTATGCTGATCTGGTGAGCCATTAAAACTATTGGCCTGACCTCTGGTGGGGAAAAAAACCTTACTACATCAATGCTAGAGTCCTGTTATTATTATTATCTATTTGATTACAAGAATAAATTAAGCTAGAAAGCAACATGCTCACACAAAGTTAATCATCAACAAAACAGTATGGATGGTGGCCAATAAAAGCTGAAATATTTGCTTAGAGTCCTAAAGCCAATCAAACAAATCTAACCAATCAGGATATCTCTTCTCTGGCAAATAACTCTAACAGTGAACAACAAACAAGTGGGATGAGGAGCAACCAATCATCTGCAGGCAATGATCATGTGATCAACCTATCTAACCACACCCTAAATAATGGTGAACTTCCATTACTTAATAAAGACTTAAACTTCATAGCACCTAGAACTGTTAATTAACTGGATGTTATATACCACACAGAAAGAGGCATTAAGTTTTCTTCCAAATAATATAGCTAATAAAATTCGTTTAGAAACCAGCGATGTTTTGAATAAAAAGCCATATGTAGCAATCTTCCAATAACAGAACTAGCAGCAGTTGAGTCATTAAAAGCTTATATTCACAAATATATAATGCCCATGGTAGGATTTGAAACAATAGTTGGAGAGTGAGTATGCTATTCACTCAGCCTATCTGGCTGGCTAAGTTTAGCCATACATTTAAATATTCAGTTAATGTGGAAAAGATAACTAAAAAAACAAAAAACATTAGTTAAGGTATATCTTCCCCCTTTAAGAGAACAGATCCACAAATTTCTTCTAATCATACAAAATAAAACTACAGATGTGGATATTCCCGATAATTACAATTACCTATATATTTATGAGAGTTACAGCTATTGGGATCTGAGTTTTACCATAACAGATACTGTTTGACATTTATCCATCAGTACAGATAAATGTCAGAAAGAATAAAGATAGTCTTGTCAAATTAATGGGGGGGGGGGGGGCAAAGGGCCATGGCCCCCTCCAAAAGAAAAAGGAAAAAATACCCAAAAATTTTCCAAAAATCTTTTCCTAATTAAAATTAATACTTTTTATTTATGTTGTGTCGTGTCTTCTATTTCTATACTACTTATGAATTAGTGGTCATATAAGGTGGGAATGCCTTGTAGCTCTGGGAATCATGGCTGCTGTGAACGCAAGGCGAACGAAGTAGTGTTCGGCCAGACAGAGCGCTATTTCATTTTCCCGAGCCAGGCCAGAGGAGATCACTGGTATCACGTATTGGCGATCACTGCAGATAATCAGTCATAGGTTGTGTATTCAATGTGTAGTGTGTATTCTCAAATAGTCCACTCAACTTGTCCCCCACTACAAGATTAAATCTCGAGTGCTCTGCCCCCTCCAAGATTAAATCCTGAGTGTGCCACCGCACAGGACACTCTGTTAGTACTACACAATTTTTATGCTACTAGCTTTCTGTGAACAATTACTTTCAAATTTAATCTGTTATTTATCAAGACTCCAATAATTTAAATCCTACATGAGCATCGACTAAATGCATCAATCTAGCAAGATCTTGGTCTCCCTCATTTTCCTCTCCAGCATCAAAGACCTGCTTTGCTATTCTTTCCTCTCTCTCCCATTTTTTGTTATTTCAGTGATGATACCTCCTTGACTTTACTCACACATTCCTGAGCACTAAGGATGTAAGTTCCTATCTATTATTGGTGGTAGAATCATTTTTAATATGATTCTGTCACTGATAACATCTGTTCACTTCCTTAATTTTTTTTTCATAACTCATCTGTGGTCTCTAGTCTGTTCTGTTCTTTAACTGAACTCTCAGATCAATTTAGATATGGTAAGAACATTGCATTATATGCTGCTAATCTGTTACATTAAATTCACCCTTATTCCATATAAATATCTTCAAGCTCCCCACTACATAAGTATTACTTATTCTATTATCTACTTGGTCATTTTCCTTAAAATTGTGCCTAAATAACTGGCATATTTTATAGATTCCTCACTGAAAATGCAGCTGATATTTTTTATTTTGGTGAATGATTTTCATACCATATTTGTTAAAGCAGTTATTCAATTTAGTTAATCCTGAAGTACAGAGTCATGTTCAATATTTCCAATTCTGATATCACATTTAATAATATTTTCCTTCATGATGTGATCTCTATTGATAATGAATATCACTAAAGAGATTGCAATCTTGCCTTACACCTGATTTTACATCAAACCATCTTCTATGCCTTTTTTTTTAAATTTTTTTTAAAATTCCAACTGATGACTTAAACTTAAGCAGAGAGCAACGTTTTGCTCTCTACAATATTCCATTTATGGGCCTATCTAGAGATATGCCAAATTATAGGTCTATCTGTGTGTCAGGTGTTATGGTTAAGTTGTTGGAGAAGCTTGTGGGAACTAGGATCCAGAATTGGGTTGACTACTGGTATTATCTTTGATGGACAGCATGGAATTGGTAAAGGGAGGTCATGTTTTAGTAATCTACTTACTTATCACAATAAGGTGACTGCTTCCTTGGACAGAGGAGAGGGATACAGGATGCACAGTAATATACTTATCTTTCGCAAAGGCTTTTGATAGATTATTACATAATGTTGATAGTCAAACTAGAGCAAATGGGAATGAATATTAGATTAGTGCGAGTTCAATGTTGCAAAATATAAGATTTTAAAATTTGGGAAACAAAGATGGGATGTAGAATTTATGCTTGGTAAGGATATATTGTCAGAGGTAGAGGAAACAGATTTTGGGGTGATAGTGGATAAGGATCTGAAATTTAGGGGACACATTGCCAAAATTGTGAAGACAACACAAAAACTTCTGGGAATGATGTGGAGGGCACTGACTTGTAGAAGTAGGGAGATTCTTGTTCCATTGTATAAGGCTTTGATTAGGCCACACATGGACTACTGTGCCCCAGATTGGTCACCTGGTTTTCAAAAGGACAAAGAGATGTTGGAAAGGGTCCAGAGGTGACTAACTAAGATAATTTCTTACCTCTGGAATGTCGAATTAGGGGAAAGATTGAGAAGATGCAATTTACAGAGTCTAGTGGATAGGAGGAAGAGGGGAAATATGATAGAGACCTACAAGTTAGTAATGGGTTGTTATAAGATCAATGTTGGAGAAGTTTTACAGAAAACAGTGAGAGAACCAGAGATCATCCCTGGAAGCTGTACAAAGAGGAGGAGTGAGAAGCAGGTTTTTCACATGTAGAGTTGTGCATGATTGGAATGTCTTGCCTGAGAGTGTGGTGTCTGCAGAGAATTTGATTGCGTTTAAGGCACAGTATGATGAGCTGTGTGTATTATAAAAGAACCTCCTAGTTGAGTCTTTGACTCCATGGGGTCTCGGGGAGATAATAATACTAAATCCACAAGATTTTAACCATAGATAAATGCATGCCACTCTTGGCACTATAACTCGGCTTCTAATGAAACAAATGTAATAAACAGTTGACACAATACTAATGAAGGTTGCTGCTTTCGACAACATAAAGCTACAACAGGTGGCGCCACTAGTTTCTTCTATTTTCGAAAAGTTCGGTTTCTTTTTGGACAGAGGGTGTAGATGACCTTAGTTTCAACCTGAATGATGTTAATTGTCACTTCCACTATAGAAAATTGCGTACTTTCTAACAAAAACTTAAATTTCAACTTCTCCAAGACCTATTCAACACAATTTTCTTCAATACAGCCTCTATGATTCTTTTTGTCTTATAGGTGACATTGGTGCATATATGTTCATCTGCTCTGATATTTACACTGACAGAAAATTTCCAACTTGGAATCTCCTCTTGTTAATCTTTATTGCCTAAAAATCTCTCTCTCAGCTCTCCATTTAATCAGATCTTTTTGTTATCTAGTGCTTCCCTAGTACCACCTCAACCATTCCTTGTGATTTCTTTTCTTTAAATTCCTATTTTTTCTAATCAAACTTTCCTAATAGTGAGGTATACTACCTTGTATATTTTGATGTTCCTCCAACTGATTTTTCCTTTTCCAGTTGTACAGATCAGGCAGGTAAGCCATGCTGTGACATTTGTCCTCAAAGACCAGCACTTGTCTATAACAAGTGAAAATTTTCACTTAAAAATCAGAAGAGGAGATTAAGTTTCAATTGCTAGTTTTATTTATATAATATGAAAGTTGAGTTCGAGGTTATATCGTAGTGTGTAGTGTTCGCGCAAGCTCCTGATAAGATAAATATTATTTTCAGTTATCGTTGATAAAATTAGTTAATATTGCGTAGTTTTGTTTGGCTTGCATATTTTAGTGCGTCTGTTTGTGTGTTTTTGGTGTGTATAACTTATTATTTGATAAAACACGTTGCAATAATTATGGCACCTGTACGAAGGAAAATGGCGGCCAGTAATGATGGTTCGCCATCGTTATCAAAGAACAGTAGTATAAAAGAAATGAGTCTGTGTACTAGCTGTGAAATGTACGCTTTACGGAGTGCGGTCGGAGTGTGGATAGATGATAATAAAGGATTGAATGTGTGTAGAAAATGTAGGGAGAATGAGGAATTGAAGTGTATTTCGGATTGTGAGTGCGATATTTTTGTCAAACTTCAGAATGAAGAAAATAGCGATATGACAAGAAACGGCAAGGTTGTACATGAGAATTATGAGAGTGTGAATGATAGTATTAATGGTTTTTCAGAGAATAAAAAAGATGAGATAGATGCATTGAATGAGATCGCATTGTTGAATGGTGCGATAGAAAGGGCAAAACAGCAGCTAGAGTGCATGAACAAAAGTCGACTGAATGAACCAACCAATAATAAAAGGTATGACAGGAAAAATAGGCGTATGAATGTGAACATGAACAAAATGAAGGATAGAGTGCTGTGTGGAGAAGACTCGTTAGTACGAGGTGTGTTAGTAGAGGATTTGACAAAATCGTACCAACCTGGTGCGACCATAAAGGATGTAACTGAGTCTATTAGAGAGCAAAAGGAAAGGGTGAAAGAAATGATTGTTGTGGCAGGTACGAATGATTTGAAAGGAGATAAAATGGAAATGATAGAAGACCTGAATGAATTGTTTGAGGTAGCAAAAGAAAAGAGTGAGAGAGTTAGAATGATTAGTCTTTTGCCACGGTATGACAGTGAAATGTTTAAAAGGAGGGCCATAATTGCGAATGACTTTATGCGTGGGTTATGTATGACGAGTGGTGTGGACGTGTGGAGTGAGTTTGATGGGCGAAAGGATCTATATAAGATGGATGGCTTGCATTTGAATGGTTATGGTGTAAGAAGACTTGAGAAAGTGTTGCTGAATGTAGTGGATGTGCAAATTCAGGGAAACTAGATTCGTTAAGGGGGGGGGAGTAGATATACAGTCCTTAGGGAGGCAGTTGAATGTAAGAATGAATATAATATGCTAGAGCAAATAAGGACAACAAACCAGAGTGGGATAGTTAATATAAGGCATCAAGGTAGGGTTGGGGCTAATGGGGGTCTTAAATTCATGTAAACTAATACTAGGAGTATTAGGAACAAGAAGGAAGAGTTTTTGGCCATGGTTGGCACTTCCAGACCACAGGTTATTGGTATTAGTGAAACATGGCTGACTGTAGATGATATAGCTAGTGGGATTGAATGTGATGGGTATAGTGTGTTCAGGAATGACAGAGAGAATAAAATGGGGGGGAGGAGTATTGTTGATGATAGCTGATGAGCTACAGCCAAGGAGAATAGAAGTTGAATTGCAGGATACAGAAAAGAGCACATTTGATGCCATTTGGTGTGAGATTGTGGCTAGCAGAACTAAATATACAATTGGGTGCTGCTATAGACCAGGTGATGGAAAAGATGGTGGTGACAATATGCACAAGCAAATAGAAGAAATGAGTGGAAGGAGGGTGATTATTATGGGAGATTTCAACTATGGTCGCATTGATTGGAGTGAGGAGAGGACACACGGGAGGAAGGAATTGGATTTTATGTGGTTATTAAGGGATAACTATCTGCGACAGCATGTAATGGAAAATACTAGGGATCAGAGAGTGCTTGACCTAGTAATTACATCTGAGGATTTGGCTGTAACAAATATGACCACATTGCCACCAATCGGTGAGAGTGATCATAGGGTCTTGACTTGGGAGGTGGCTAAAGGTGTAGAATTTTCAATTAAGACAGGGTACATGTGGAATTATCGGGCTGGAAAGTATGACAAGCTTAGGAGTTTGATTGGCTCAGTGCCATGGCATGTACAACTGCAAGGACTAGAAGTTGATAGTGCATGGGAGGTAGTTAAGAAGTGCTTGCATGAAGCAATGGCTGACTGTATACCTATAGTCCGAATAATAAATCAAGTAGGGGTTAAATGGATGAATAACACCATTAAGCTTGAGCTGCAAAAAAAGAAACAACTATGGAGGGAATTTAAGGAGAAAGGTGACTGGCAGGCACATGAACGGTATAAAGCGCAGGCCAGAAGGGTGACGAGTGTGGTAAGAAAAGCAAAAAAGGATTACGAAAGAACATTGGCCATGCAGGCTAAAGAGAATCCTAAACAGTTTTTTAGATATGTAGCAAGTAAAAGGAAAAATGTACATGGCAGAATGATTTTAAAGAATGCCGATGGTAGGGAGGTAACTGAATCAGTTGAGATAGCTGAGTTACTGAGTGAGCACTTTGCAAGAATATATCATCCAGGTGGTGACATTGCAGAAACGAATAAACCAGTAGATTATACGGGAATTGTGGTGAATGAAGTGGAGGTGAGTAGTCTATTGCATAACCTCAATGTCAATACATCTGTGGGATTGGATGGTATACCAGCTCGTGTAGTACGAGAAGCAGCTAAAGAATTGTCAGTACCCTTGACCATTTTGTTTAATTTGAGTCTCGGGTCTGGGTTAGTCCCAAGCGGGTGGAAGGAGGGGAAAATAGTTCCGCTGCATAAAGGTAGTTCCAAGACTGCTGTTGTAAATTACCGACCGATTAGCATATCAGGAATCATTGTCAGGGTCTTAGAGAAATTAATCAAGAAAAGAATACAGGATTGGATAGATGAAAATGGGATATTGTATGGGTGACAACATGGTTTTGTGAAGGGTAGATCATGCCTCAGTAACTTGCTCACGTTTTATAACACAGTGACGGCTGAACTGGATAGGGGTAATGGGTTTACAGTGATACTACTGGACATTGCAAGGCCTTTGACAGGATACCACATGGAACCCTAATCAGTAAACTGGAGCAGATGGGGATAGATATAGGGTTGGTAAGATGGATAGGAGGGTGGTTGAAGGAGAGATACCAGAGAGTGGTTTATTCAGGGGTGGAGTCAAAAAGACGTCTTGTGACTAGTGGAGTGCCGCAGGGCTCTGTTCTTGGACCACTGCTTTTCAATTTGTTCATCAATGATATTGGAAAGGATCTGAGAGGAAGTGTTCACTTGTTTGCTGATGATGCAAAGTTGGGTAGAGCAATTGTGAGTGCACAGGATGTCAAAAATTTACAGGATGATTTGGATAGTTTGGAGGACTGGGCTAGGAAAAATGGATGTCAGTTTAATGTGGCAAAGTGTAAGGTTATGCACTTTGGGGTGAAAAGAATAGCAGCAGTATATCGCATAGGTGGAACCGTACTCCAGGAGATTGATGAAGCCAGGGATTTGGGAGTGCTGGTGGATAGGGAGTTGAAGTTTAGGGGTCACATTGCAAAAGTAACTAAAACAGCTCACCAAATCACTTGGCTTCTGAAAAATACTTTAACATGCAGAGAGAAGCAAGTTGTTGTTCCTCTGTATCGAGCCTTGATAAGACCCCATCTGGACTTCTGTGCCAAGTTATGGGCACCAGGGTTTCTTCGTGAAGGGTCCAGAGACGAGTGACCAAATGATAGCAGATCTGTGGAATGAACCTTATGAGAATAGGTTGAGGATTTGTGGGTTGCAGAAATTGGACGATAGGCGAAGGAGGGGTGATATGATTGAGACATTCAAATTACTGAAGGGTTTTTATAAGATTGATCCAGAAGATATTTTTGAAAATATGATTGGTGGTGGGAGGACTAGGGGCCATGCATGGAAGCTGGGCAAGAGTGTGGTTGACAAGGGTGTTAGAGCTAGGTTTTTTACTTGGAGAGTGGTGAATGAGTGGAATAAGCTTCCAGAGTCTGTTGTGGGTGCTACGACCGTGAATGAGTTCAAGGCAAGATATGATAGATACTGTGTGAATGTTGAATAGTTGTTCCAGACATGATGTTAGGGCCTCCCTCGATGAGTCTGTCGACTCCTTGGAGTTTCCCAGAACAACAACAATAATAATAATAATAATATTAATTTTATAGCATGGTTTATGGCATAAATAGAAGGGCGGTCTGAAAAGTTCTCGGCCTAACAATGAAAAAACGAATTTATAATTTCAAAATTATTTTTATTTTTCAACATAATCTCCCTTAAGACTAATACATTTATTCCAATGATGCTCCAGTGCCATTATCCTATCCCTGTAGTGGTTTGTGGTTCTCAGTAAGATCTGCAAAATGCCTCTCTACAGCTGCAATCACCTCTTAATTTGAAGAAAAACACTGACCGGTGAGGAAAAATTTAAGTTTTGGGAAGAGATAAACAGAGGGAGCCAAATCTGAGGAATAGGGTGGATGTTCCAACAATTCATAGTGTGGATCCCTTAATTTTCCCATTGCCAAAACACCTTTGTGGGTACGTGCATTGTCCTGATGAAAGATCATTTTTTTCTTCGGCAAAAGAAAAAAATTATATTTTCTCACAAATTCTTTCATGAGAAAAGGTCTTTTCCCACGAATTTTTTCGTCCAGTCTGGTTAAAAGATCGTAATAATATTCCCCAGTTATTGTTTTACCCTTTTCAAGATAATTAATAAAAAAAATGCCTTTAGCATCCCAAAACACTGATACCATGACCTTTACTGCTGATGGAACTGACTTTGTCTTCTTTGGTACTGAATGACCAGCTTCTGTCCACTGTTTTTACTGCTGTTTGGATTCTGGTGTGTAATGGTGAATCCAAGTCTCATCCATAGTAATAATCGATGCACAAAATCAGTTTTAATTCTTTTAAAATGCTTCAAGCAATGTTCAGAGATTTTCATGCGAGTGCTTTTTGATCTGCTATGAGCAAGTGCGGCACACATCTTGTGCAAAGCTTTTTCATTTGCAATTCTTCATGCAGAATATATCCTACACATTCTTTTGAAATTCCTATAGTCTCAGCACTTTCACGCATTTTGACTCGCCAGTGATCCAATACCATATCGTGCTGTTTTTCAATGATTTCTGGTGTTGTTACACTTTTTAGATGTTCTTCCATGTGGATCATCTTCAAGGCTGGTACGGCAACATTTAAACTCAGCAGCCCATTTCTTAATTGTCGAAAACGAAGGAGAAGCGTGCCCAGAAACTTTTATGAACTTCAAATGAATTTCTTCTGGCATTAAACCTTCTTTTACAAAGAATTTTATAACAGCACGATACTCAATTTTATCCATTTCAAGGGATACAGACAACACTTTTGCTTCAGACAGATGTATAAAACAAACTTCTTGATAGAATGACATGCTATTTCACATGGATGCATATGACAGATGTACCAACTTAGAAAAAGGAATCTTGCTGACAGTATTGCAATATATGGTCGAGGCCGAGTACTTTTCAGACCACCTTCATAGTTTTTTAATAGTTTTATCCTACTACACCCAACATGGAATACTGGTCATTAGAAATTACTATTTTAATGATTGCAATTGAAATGGTTTAATTCATACTCAATAATGGAATATGTGAAATCTAATTAATAGTCATCATCATCATATTCCTGATATGTACCCTCACAAGGGGTGTACAGGATATGATAGTACTACATGAAAAATTTACATCATTACTAACTTCCTATTTACAATTTTCCTCCAAATCAGTCTGTTACTTGTCAAGCCTCCAACATTATCAGATCTTATATTTCTATCGTCTAAGGCACTTTGTACCATATCAATCCACCTATATCTTGGTCTTCCTCTGGGTGCCAACCTGGCAGAGAACACTTGAATGTTCTTTTTAAGTGATCATACCACCTGAGATTAGCTCTGCTAACACATTCCTGGATGCTGACAATGTCTAGTTCTTTCCTAATATCCTCGTTTTTAATATGATATTGCCATCGATGTCACCTGTTCACACCTCGAATCTTTCTCAGGACTCTCATATCTGTGGTCTCTAGTCAAGTGTTTTACTTCTGACCCAGCTCTCAGATCTATAAGTTAAAACTGGTTTGAACACTGTCTTGTAAACAGTTAATTTAGTGTTCCGACTAATTTTTCTCTTATTCCATATGAATTTATTCAATTGACTACCCACCATACCAGCTTTGCTGATTCTGTTGTCTATTTCTATATTTAATTTACCATCTTTACTAAAAATCGTGTTCTGACTAATTTCTCTCTTATTCCATATGAATTTATTCAATTGACTTCCTACCATACCAGCTTTGTTGATCCTGTTGTCTATTTCCATATTTAATTTACCATCTCACTAAAAATTGTTCCTAAGTAGCTGAAATGTTTTACTTGTTCCACAGGTTCTCCATTCACAACACAGTTGACATTTTCAACAATTCTACCTATTTTCATTGTCTTTTAATTGCTGACACCTTCATACCATATCTATTACATCAGTTATTCAATTTAGTCAGGGAATCTTTCAAACTTCTAGTGGATTTATTTAGAAGTATAACATCTTCCGCATAAAGCCAAGAGCACACATTAACATCTCCAATTCTGATATCATGTTTAATACCACTTTCCTTCATAGCGTAATTCATATAGATAATGAATAACAGATGGGATAATGTACATCCTTGTCTCACACCAGATTTAACATTAAACCATTTTCCTGTATTTCCTTCAATTCTAACTGCTGACTTGCAACTCAAATAAAGACTAAGTATTGCTTGATATAATGCCCCATTGACACCATATAACTGTAGCGTATTGAATAGATTCTCTCTTGGCACCTTGTCATATGCCTTTTCCAGATCGACAAAACTTACCGTATTTCCTGGTGTATAAGACGCTCCTATGTATAAGATGCACCTAAGAAATTTAATACAATTTTCTGGAAAAAACCTGAACTTTAAACCATTTCAAAATTGTAATTTTTTTGATGTTGAATCACATATTTATGAAAAGAAATAATTTTGTCTTCATATTCTTTTGGCATATTTTGACTGATTTTTGTTTTTGTACGCATATAAAGTCCACTGCATTTCATGAAACGGTAACACCATGACGCACCACCTTTAAAATCTTCAATGTTACGCTCACAAGCTACTTTGACTGCATGTGTACGAATCATTTTTGTTGACATGGCAATGCCATTTTGCCGATTTTCTTGCACCCATTTCAAAACTTTGGTCTCTAGTTCTGGCCACTTCACAATTTTTCCACATTCTGCGCGCTTTTCATTAAGCAAATTGTACAAAATCTCCTTCTGACCACGTCAAGTTCTAATCATTTTTTCTGTAGGCAGAGGTCCAAAATGTCTTTCAGCCTCCCTATTCCCATGTTCTTCTGCATATTTTACAATCTGCAATTTGTAACTTGAGGAATATGAATGTCGCCTGTTTTTTTCAATCATTAAAATTTACAGGGAAATATCAAACTGAACACAAAATATCTCAACTCAATACTGATAAACATCGGTAACTGATTACTCGGATAAGATATTATGAAACTTGAATAGGGACTCCCCGTTCTTAGCCAATGACGCGCTAAAAGTCACGTGAAGGTCACGCATCAATTTGATTGCACCATTAACCGCCTACAAAGATCTTGGAACATAAAAGGGAGTGCGTATGACTTTAAAAAGAGGAAACAATCTTTACCTTCATTATACAATCTTTACCTTCATTATATAAGATGCACCCCATTTTTAAGATGAATTTTTAAGTTAAAAAGTGCGTCTTATACACCGGAAAATACGGTAAATACAGATCTTTGTTATATTCCCATGCTTTCTCAACTATTTGTCGTAAAGTGAAGATCTGATCCTGACAGCATCTATTTGGCCTGAATCCAGCTTGTTCTTCACCCAGCTTTTCTTCCACAATTCTTCTCAACCGTTTCTCAAGTATACTTGCATAGATCTTGCCAGGAACACTCAGTAGGTAAATACCTCTGTAATTCTCACATTCAGTTTTATATCCCATTTTATATATGGGTACTATGAGAGCTCTACTCCAATCATCAGGAATTCATCCCTCAGTCCAGGCCTTCTGAACTATGCAGTGCAGCCACTGTAAGACTTTTATACCACCATACTTCAGCATTTCTGGTCGAATATCATCTACTCCTGCTGCCTTTCCACATTTCAAGCATTTGATGGCTTTTTCTACTTCAAGTATGGATATGTATTCCTGACTGTATGCCTGTTGACTGTTTTTTTACCACTGTGCTATCACTACTTGTTTCATTTAGTAGTTTTTCAAAGTAATTACTCCAAACTTCAAGGATATCTTTTTCTCTTGTTTTCATGCCACCTTTATCATTTCTAACTCCTTTTACAGCACTCTTTCCTCCATTTCTAAGCTTGTTTAACAACTCCAGAATATCTTACCACCTTCTTGATATTTATTTTCTATGTTCTTGCCAAAGTCCTCCCATGACTTTTGTTTAGTTAGTTTTACACACTGTTTAGCTTTCTTACATTTGTCTCTGTATTCTCTAAGAGCACAAGCTGACTTATTTGCCAGGAACTTTTGATATGCTTTCTTCTTTTCCTTCACTGCTTCTTTAACTTCCTGTATCCAACATGGAGTTCTAATTTTTCTATCCTGCAGACAACTTCACCACATGCCTCTCTGGCTAAATCAATCAGGGTTTTCTTCAAGGTTTGCCACTGAATCTCCAAGGTTTGGTTCCTGTTCTCAAACTCTTTCATTTTTTCTTCAATATTCTTTGTGTATTTTAGTCTACAATTCACATCTGAGAGCTGTTCAACTTTTATTTGCTTTAAAACTTTCTTACATGTTATTCTTTTCAATATGAAATTCAATTTTATCCTGCTCAAGACTAAATAGTGATCACTTCCGATTTCAAATCCTCTGTACACTCTGGTGTCCTGCACCAAGGAGAAAACATCACTATCAACAATAACATGGTCAATGAGACTTTTCTTATTCCTTGCCTCTTCTCTCCATGTGAATTTGTGCACAATTTTATGTTGGAACATGGTGTTAGTAATAACCAGTCCATGTCCTGAGCAGAAATCCAACAGGTATTTGCCATTATTATTAGCTTTGCTCTTTTCTCCAAATTTTCCCAAAATATTTTTGTATGCCTGACAATCATTTCCTACTCTGCTATTTAGATCCCCAACTAGGACCAACTTTTCCTTTTTCATTGTGTCAGTTGCTTTCTCTATAAAGCATCAAAAAATTCCTCCACTTCTACCTTAGTAGAACCTTCTGTGGGACCATAGGCACAAATAAGTCTCATTGTCCAATTCCCCATTCTGATATTTGCCCACATCACTCTACTTGAGACTGGCTGCCATTAAAGAAGATTAGCCTTGTATTTTGTGTTGAATACTATGGCTACTCCTTCTTTTCCTTGATTGTCATTGCCTGAATATAGCATTTTGTATTTATTGCTCAGAAAGATTTCACCATTTTTTTTTTTTTTTTGTTTCAGTCACCCCTATTATGTCGATCTGGTACTTATCTAATTCCTCAGCTAGCTGTATTTCTTTGCCATTCAGGCTTCTTATGTTGATAGTACCGATCTTTAACTCTGGTGATATTGAGTTGGGGTGTGCTATCAGATTTGTTCCAGTATCTGACTTTTCACTGTTCACCCTGGTTCCCTGGCGAAAACAACAGGGGCCTTGTTTAACTGGGCGACACTCCAGCCGGCATGAAATTTTGTCATGTTGTACCATCATTTTGTATATTGGTTTAAGCCAATAAGAATATAATTTTGTCGGCTAAATCCCAAACTGTCAGCCCATCCTCGTTCGTTCAGTATCCAGGTAGATACCCAACAGGGTGCACCACGAGAAGGTGAGGATTGGACATCAGGTCAGAAGCCCTGTCAGTTCTCTGCATTCTTTTAAAGGCTATGTGGAGGTCTCCTCTCAATTATACAGCTTTGACCCTTTAGCACCTGATTAATAGTGGATATTAAAAAAAAAGTATTACTGATTTACATATAATTTCTTTATGCTTATCCAGAAAAAAATGCAACCTGAATGTTTTTAAATTGGTTTCTTGGTTGGCACTGCACTATATATCACTGGCCTTGTCCATTAACCATTTATTCAATAGGCATGTTCTATAATGAATATCACTATAACAAAATGATGTGCTACAACAAACTATGAAAAATTTCAGCCTAAGTCCCAAAGAACCAATGCTATTTGCAGCTCATATTACAAACAGCGTAAGTTTAAAACCCACAAACAGCAAACTGAACTTCTTAAAAGATGATCAGTAGACACTTTTATGCTGACCACAAATTGCTAAGGTAAAATCTCCGGAAATAAAAGAAAGGAAATCATGGGAAATAAAAATAAAGAAAATGTGATATATAGAACAAAAGGAATGGCGCAAAATCATACATTGATGACAGAACACAAAGAATTATCAGGAACCATACCTAAAGCATACAAAAGTGAGGAAAAACTACAAATGCAAACAGTAATAGAGACAAGAAAGGACTAGAATGTTATGAAATTATAAAAATGAAAATCTAGAATTAACATAATAAATTTCAAAATGTTACAATAACTTTACGTTACACTAACTGCTGGCCTGGTTGGCCGAATGGTTAGTATATCCACTCTCCAGCCAAAAGGCTGCAGGTATACGAATCCTGCCATGGGCATGGATGTATGTGATTGTCTGTTAAAATACTAGTGGTTGTGGGCAGTATATGGCATTGGTGTAGATGATGTGGGTCACTGTAGTTTGTGGATCGAGTGATGGAGACAGAGAGTTGCAGAGTAGGTGTCCTCCTTCAACAAGTCTTTGGACTCCTTGGAGGTGTCATGTAATAATAATAATAAAAACTTAATGTCGATTACATAAAAATCTTCATAATGAATTAAATGTGCAGAATGTACCATTAAAATCAACAATTATGTCAAATCTAAATGAGAAATTTAATATTTCTTAATTGATTAACAACACATTCAGATATAAAATGAACTGTTAGCCAAATAAATTTTGTAACTTTTACTTAAACTTTTAATTAAAGAAATATATGTTGGCCAATATTTCTTTAATTTCCAGTTTTAAGAACAGTAACTGTTTATTCCAGCTCACATCATATGGTTCTCTATCCAAGTATGACGCTTATAATCACACCAGCTGTGTTAATCACTTTTCCCCTTCCCTCAGGCTGACTAATACAGACTGATGTTTATCACTCGTAAATAAGGTGAACAAATACAAAGTTAACTGACTGCTAAAATATTTAGATTATTTTTGAATTTAATGGTGCAGACTAGCAGATTCACTAAAAGAATACAGTGAAAAATATAAGGGAGCTAAACTATGTGTAAAAGTAGCTAAACAAAAGTAATGGGAAGACTTTGCTAAGAATATAGAAAATAACTATCAGGAAGGTGGCAAAATGTTCTGAAGGCTATTCAAAAAACTCAAAAGGAGTAAAGACTACTGTAAAAAGAATCAAAGATGATAAAGGTGATATGAAAACTGAAAATAATGATATCCTATCCTAGATGTCTGAGTGATTACTTTGAAAGACTTAAATAAAACAAGCATTGACAGAACTGTACTAGAAAATTTTCACGAGGAATGCAAAAAGGAGTAGAAAAAGAGGAATTCAGGTAGGAAAAAAAACATCAAAAACTTCAAATGTGAAAAGGTAGCTGGAGTAGATGATATTTGTCCAGAAATGCTTAAGTATGGAGGTATAAAAGTTTTGCAGTGGCTACACTGTATAAGAAGGCCTGGTCAGAAGGTCGAATTTCAGATGACTGGAGTGGAGCTCTCATAGTTCCCATCTATAAAAAAAAAAGGGAATAAAGCTGAATGTGAGAATTACAGAGGAATTTTTCTACTAAATGTTCTAGGTAAGATTTAAGCAAGCATACTTGAAAAGAGGTTGAGAAAGACTGTAGAAGAGAAACTTGGAGAAAACAAGCTGGGTTCAGGACAAACAGAGATTGTCAAAATCAGATTTTCACTTTATGGCAAATAGTAATGGGATTACTATTTAATTTATTAATTAATAGAATTGAGAAATCACAGACACCTGACAAGGATCTGTACTTAAATTTTACAGATCTGGAAAAGGGACATGGCAAGATGCTCAGAGAAAAGTGCTTCAAAACACTACAATTATATAGGGTACATGGAACATTGTAAAGATTGTACAGAGCAATACTTTATGTTGTAAGTCAGCAGTTAGAATTGAAGGAAATACAGAATGATGGTTTCATGTAAAATCAGGTATTAGACAAGGATTCACATTATCTCCACTCTTATTCATCACGTATATGGACTGCATTATGAAAGAAAGTGTCATTAAACCGAATATTAGAATTTGACATGTCAAACTTAGCTCTTTGTTTTAAGCAGATGATGCTGTACTCCTAAACACATCTAGTGCAAGTCTCCAGGATTCTTTAATTAAATTGAATAACAGCTGTAACAAATTTGGCATGAAAATCAGCAATAAAAAGACCAAAACTATGAAAATAGGCAGGAGCACAGAAAACTTCAGCTGCATTCTGAATGGAGATCCTATAGAACAAGTAAAATATTTCGGCTCTTTAGGCACAGTTTTTAGTGAAGATGGCAAATTAAATCTGGAATAGACAACAGAATAAATGTGCAAAAAGGCTTATGTATTCGTCATTGTTGATTAATGTTAATGGTATGGATGAGAAGACTGATAAGGAATTAACTATTTATTAACTTAGTGTTGATATTTTGTTGGTATTCAGCATCTTCAGAGCACAAAAAATCTGCTACAGTATACGAAACAACAACAATCTGGTATAACAATGGGACTAGTTTGAACAATTGTAACGTACAATACAAAAGATTAAAGTCCTTATTAGGCACCATCTATATTGAGGGAAAAAAAAAACAGTGAGAGAAAGCAGGTATTAATTAGGTCTTAAGATGACTGTCTCCCAAATTTTTGGCAAATTCATACAGCCATACATGTTGTGTAGCTCTAAAAGAGCAACACATTAATAACCACATTGTTATAACCAAAGCTGACAAAGGGAATGCAACTGTGGTGATGAATTCAACCGAATACGAGAGCAAAATGCACACACTTCTACAAGATCGGTCAACATACAAAATCATAGATCGGGATCCCACCAACTCATAAAAGAATAAGGTGTTCAAATTATTTGAACTTTTTATCTGATATATTTGAACTTATCTTCACTTTACGACAAACAGTCGAGAAAGCATGGGAATATAACAAAGATCTGTATTTAAGTTTTGTCGATTTGGAAAAGGCACATGACAAGGTGCCAAGAGAGAAGCTATTCAATACGCTGCAGTTATATGGTGTCAATGGGGCATTATATCAAGCAATACTTAGTCTTTATTTGAGTTGTAAGTCAGCAGTTAGAATTGAAGGAAGTACAGGAAGATGGTTTAATGTTAAATCTGGTGTGAGACAAGGATGTACATTATCCCCTCTGTTATTCATTATCTATATGGATCACATTATGAAGGAAAGTGGTATTAAACCTGATATCAAAATTGGAGATGTTAATATCAGCTCTTTGCTTTATGCAGATGATGTTATACTTCTAAATAAATCTGCTACAAGTTTGCAAGATTCTCTGACTAAATTCAATTGCTGTTGTAATAGATATGGTATGAAGGTCAGCAATAAAAAGACAAAGACAATGAAAATAGGCAGAATCATTGAAAATGTCAACTGTGTTGTGAATGGAGAACCTGTGGAACAAGTAAAACATTTCAGCTACTTAAGCACGAGTTTTAGTGACGATCATCATCATCAAATTCCTACCATGTACCTTCATGGAGTGTACAGGATATGATAGTACTACATGAAAAAAATGACATCATTATTAATTTCCAAACTACAATTTTCCTCCAAATCAGTCTGTTACTTGTCAACACTCCAACATTATCAGATCTTATATTTCTATCGTCTAAAGCACTTTGTACCATATCAATCCACCTATATCTTGGTCTTCCTCTGGGTCGTTTTCCTGCCAACCTGGCAGAGAACACTTGTTTTGCTAATCTTTCCTCGCCCATTCTGTTTAAGTGACCATACCACCTGAGATTAGCTCTGCTAACGCATTCCTGGATGCTGACAATGTCAAGTTCTTTCCTAATATCCTCGTTTTTAATATGATACTGCCATTGATGCCATCTGTTCACGCCTCTAATCTTTCTCAGGACTCTCATCTCTGTAGTCTCTAGTCTTTGGTCAAGTGTTTTACTTCTGACCCAGCTCTCAGATCCATAAGTTAAAACAGGTTTGAACACTGTCTTGTATACAGCTAATTTAGTGTTCCGACTAATTTCTCTCTTATTCCATATGAATTTATTCAATTGACTTCCGACCATACCAGCTTTGCTGATTCTGTTGTCTATTTCTATATTTAATTTACCATCTTCAGTAAAAATTGTGCCTAAATAGCTGAAATGTTTTACTTGTTCCACAGGTTCTCCATTCACAACACAGTTGACATTTTCAATGATTCTGCCTATTTTCATTGTCTTTGTCTTTTTATTGCTGACCTTCATACCATATCTATTACAAGCTATTCAATTTAGTCAGAGAATCTTGCAGACTTGTAGCGGATTTATTTAGAAGTATAACATCATCCGCATAAAGCAAAGAGCTGACATTAACATCTCCAATTTTGATATCATGTTTAATACCACTTTCCTTCATAATGTGATCCATATAGATAATGAATAACAGAGGGGATAATGTACATCCTTGTCTCATACCAGATTTAACATTAAACCATCTTCCTGTACTTCCTTCAATTCTAACTGCTAACTTACAACTCAAATAAAGACTAAGTATTGCTTGATATAATGCCCCATTGACACCATATAACTGCAGGGTATTGAATAGCTTCTCTCTTGGCACCTTGTCATATACCTTTTCCAGATAGACAAAACTTAAATACAGATCTTTGTTATATTCCCATGCTTTCTCGACTATTTGTCGTAAAGTGAAGATCTGATCCTGACAGCCTCTATTTGGCATGAATCCAGCTTGTTCTTCACCAAGCTTTTCTTCCACAATTCTTCTCAACCGTTTCTCAAGTATACTTGCATAGATCTTGCCAGGAACACTCAGTAGGTAAATACCTCTGTAATTCTCACATGCAGTTTTATTTCCCTTTTTATATATGGGTACTATGAGAGCTCTACTCCAATCATCGGGAATTCGTCCCTCTGTCCAGGCTTTCTGAACTATGCAGTGCAGCCACTGTAACACTCTTATAAAACCATACTTCAGCATTTCTGGTCGAATATCATCTACTCCTGCTGCCTTTCCACATTTCAAGCCTTTGATGGCTTTTTCTACTTCAAGTATGGATATGTATTCCTGACTGCATGCCTGGTCAGTGTTTTTTACCACTGTGCTGTCATCACTGCTTGTTTCATTTAGCAGTTTTTCAAAGTAATTACTCCATACTTCAAGGATATCTTTTTCTCCCATTTTCATGTCACCTTTATCATCTCTAATTCCTTTTATAGCACTCTTTCCTCCATTCTTAAACTTCTTCAACAACCTCCAGAATATTTTGCCACCTTCTTGATATTTATTTTCTATATTCTTGCCAAAGTCCTCCCATGACTTTTGTTTACTAGTTTTACACAGTGTTTAGCTTTCTTACATTTGTCTCTGTATTCTCTAAGAGCACAAGCTGACTTATTTGCCAGGAACTTTTGATATGCTTTCTTCTTTTCCTTCACTGCCTCTTTAACTTCCTGTGTCCACCAGGGAGTTCTGATTTTTTTATCCTTACAGACAACCTCACCACATGCCTCTCTGGCAGAATCAATCATGTTTTCTTCAGAGTTTGCCACTGAATCTCCAAGGTTTGATTCCTGTTCTCAAACTCTTTCATTTTTTCTTCAATAATCTTTGTGTATTTTAATCTACAGCTCACATCTGAGAGCTGCTCAACTTTTATTTGCTTTAAAACTTTCTTACATGTTATTCTTTTCAATATGAAATTCAATTTTATCCTGCTCAAGACTAAATAGTGATCACTTCCAATTTCAAATCCTCTGTACACTCTGGTGTCCTGCACCAGAGAGAAAACATCACTATCAACAATAACATAGTCAATGAGACTTTTCTTATTCCTAGCCTCTTCTCTCCATGTGAATTTGTGCACATTTTTATGTTGGAACATGGTGTTAGTAATAACCCGTCCATGTCCTGAGCAGAAATCCAACAGGTATTTGCCATTATTATTAGCTTTGCTCTTTTCTCCAAATTTTCCCAAAATATTTTTGTATGTCTCACAATCATTTCCTATTCTGCTATTTAGATCCCCAACAAGGACCAACTTTTCATTTTTCATTGTGTCAGTTGCTTTTTCTAAAGCCTCAAAAAATTCCTCCAATTCTACCAATTCTACCTTAGTAGAACCTTCTGTGGGACCATAGGCACAAATAAGTCTCATTGTCCAGTTCCCCATTCTCATATTTGCCCACATTACTCTGCTTGAGACTGACTGCCATTCAAGAAGATTAGCCTCGTATTTTGTGTTGAATACTATGGCTACTCCTTCTTTTCCTTGATTGTCATTGCCTGAATATAACATTTTGTATTTATTGCTCCGAAAGATCTCACCAGTTTTGGTCTTTTTTGTTTCAGTTACCCCTATTATGTCGATCTGGTACTTATCTAATTCCTCAGCTAGCTCCATTTCTTTGCCATTGAGGCTTCTTACGTTGATAGTACCGATCTTTAACTCTGGTGATGTTGAGTTGGGGTTTATTTTCAGATTTGTTCCAATAGCTGACTTTTCGCTGTTCACCCTGGTTCCCTGGCGAAAACAACGGAGTCCTTGTTTAACCGGGCGACGCCCAGCCGGCATGAAATTTTGTCATATTGTACCATCATTCTATATTTTGGTTTAACCAATAAGAATACAATTTGGTCGGCTAAATCCCAAATTGCCCATGGTAAATTAAATATAGAAATAGACAACAGAATCAGCAAAGCTGGTATGGTAGGAAGTCAATTGAATAAACTCATATGGAATAAGAGAGAAATTAGTCGGAACACTAAATTAGCTGTATATAAGACAGTGTTCAAACCAGTTTTAACTTATGGATCTGAGAGCTGGGTCAGAAGTAAAACACTTGACCAAAGACTAGAGACCGCAGATATGAGAGTCCTGAGAAAGATTAGAGGCGTGAACAGATGGCATCAATGGCAATATCATATTAAAAATGAGGATATTAGGAAAGAACTTGACTTTGTCAGCATCCAGGAATGCGTCAGCAGAGCTAATCTCAGGTGGTATGGTCACTTAAATAGAATGGGAGAGGAAAGATTAGCAAAACAAGTGTTCTCTGCCAGGTTGGCAGGAAAACGACCCAGAGGAAGACCAAGATATAGGTTTATTGATACGGTACAAAGTACCTTAGACGATAGAAATATAAGATCTGATAATGTTGTAGTCTTGACAAGTAACAGACTGATTTGGAGGAAAATTGTAGATAGGAAGTTAGTAATGATGTAATTTGTTCATGTAGTACTGTCATATCCTGTACACCCCTTGAGGGTACATGGCAGGAATTTGATGATGATGATGATGATATCTGAACTTTTTAAATTCACAGCATCTGCAGGTTATTTTACATGGAAAGGGAAAATATAAAAACAATTACATGGGACAGCAATATGCTCCCTCCTTTAGCAAACTTCTACATAGAGCACTTGGAAAAGCTAGCTATCACCACAGCCACTCTCAAACCAGTGCTTTGGCTATACTATGTCGACGATGTGCTGGCTATTTGGTCACATGACCCAGATACACTGGATACATTCTTAGCTCATTTAAATAGCCAACACCCAAAAATTCACTTTACAATGAAACTGGAAGCTAATGAATATCTGCCCTTCCTGGATACACTAATCACACGTCTTCCAGATGGTTCCATTTTCAGTTCATAGAAAACCCACACATGCAGGGAGATATTTGCAAAAACCATCACCCATCTCAACAGTATGGTATCCTAAAAACACTAATACACAGAGCTAGAACAATTTGTTCCAATGATAATGCTCTCATTGTTGAACTCTCTCACTTACATCACACCTTCTTAGCCAATGGCTATAATCCCCATAAGATAGACTAAATAGTAAATGCTCCCCAGAAATACCCCCCACTGTCTAACACAGAAGACTACAGCAAAACTGTCACCATCCCATACATTCAGGGTACATCTGAAAAGATATGTAGAGTGCTTATCATCTACACACCATATTTATACTGTATGTCAAATTGGCAACTCTCATCCATTCACCCAAGGACAGAATCTCTTCTTTATCACATCCAGGAGTCTATGAAGTGTCCTGTTCATGTGATTGAGCCTACTATGAACATACAGGAAGAACTGGGGACATCTGTCTTGAACACAAAAAATACATCCAGCAGTATCACTATGGCAAGTTGGATCTAGCAGACCATGCCTTGGCCACAACTGCACACAGGATCAATTGGGAAAAAAAAAAAAAAGTACTGCACAGAAGTTGTTATAAGTCAGAGAGCTGTTCTTGGAATCAACAGAAGCCTTGAAACATACTCCAAACCTCAACAAGTATGGCTGTATAAATTTGCCAAAGATTTGGGAGAAAGTCATCTTAAGAACCTAATTAATAGATGCTTTCTCTCTGTTTTTTTTTATTTATTTTATTTTTATTTTTATTGTATTTCCCCAACATAGATGGCACCTAATTAGGACTTTAAGTCTTTGTGTTGTATGTTACAATTGTTCAAACTAGTCCCCTTGTTATACCGGATTGGTTTTGCATACCGTAATAAACCGTTTTTGTGCTCTGAAGATGCTGGATAGAATACCAGAAAAATATCAGCAATAACTGAATAAATAGTTATTTTCTTATCAGTCTCTGTTCTCATCCTTACCATTAAAATTAATCAACAGACAACAGAGTAAGCAAATCTAGCATGGTGGATGCCAGTTGAATAAATTTATATGGAATAAGAGAGAAATTAGCCAAAACCAAACTAGCAATATACAAGACAGTATTCAAACCAGTTTTGTTATGGATCTGAGAGTTGGGTTAGAAATAAAGCTTGATCAAAGACTAGAGACCACAGATATGAGGGTTCTGTGGGGAAAAAACTCATGATTGGTATTCAAGAATGTGTCAGGAGAGCTAATCTAAGGTGGTGTGGCTACTTACATAGAATGAGTGAGGAAAGGTTAGCAAAACAGGTGTTTTGATGCCAAGATGGCAGGAAAAAAGACCCAGAGGAAGGCCAAGGTCTAGGAAGATTGATTCAGTCAGAAGCTTAGAAGCACAAAATGTTAGATATGATAATATTGGAGTGTTCACAAGTAATACTCATTTGGAGGAAAACTGTTGATAAGTGATTAAGTAATAATTTAAATTTAATCATGTGTGCTGTCATAGTAAGTTGAACACCCTTTGAGGGTACATATCAGGAAAATGATGATCATGAACAGACTGCACACAGAGGAACTAGAGACCAAATAGCAAACATGAAATGGATTATGAAAAGAAAAAAAGAATTTCAGAAGAAAGTATTCATCTGTTTTATTGATTGTAAGAAAGCTTTTGAATGTGTGGATCACAACAGACTGTGGATCGTAATGAGATCACTGGGAATACCTGAACATCTAATTCTCTTGATAAAAGAGCTGTATGACAACAAAGAAGCTTCAGTAAAAATAGTCTTTGGAAAAACAGACAGTTTTCAAGTGGAAAAGGAGGTGCGGCAGGGTTGTAAACTGTTGCCATACCTTTTTAATATTTACGAGGGTGGTCTTAAAAGTTCTCGGCCTAATAATGAAAAAACAAATTTATAATTTCAAAATTATTTTTATTTTTCAACATAGTCTCCCTTAAGACTAATATATTTATTCCAGCAATGCTCCAGCACCATTATCCCATCCTTGTAGTGGTTCGTGGTTCTCAATAAGATCTGCAAAATACCCCTCTACAGCTGCAATCACCTCTTGATTCGAAGAAAAACGCTGACCAGCAAGGACGAATTTTAGTTTTGGGAAGAGATAGGAAGCCAAATCTGGGGAATAGGGTGGATGTTCCAACAATTCATAGTGCAGATCCCTTAATTTTCCCATTGCCAAAACACCTTTGTGGACAGGTGCATTGTTCTGAAGAAAGATAATTTTTTTTTTCTGCAAACCAGGTCTTTTCTTCTCACGAATTTTTTCGTCTAGTCTGGTTAAAAGAACGGAATAATATCCCTCGTTATTGTTTTACCCTTTTCAAGATAATTAATAAACAAAATGCATTTAGCATTTCAAAACACTGATGGAACTGACTTTGTCTTCTTTGGTGCTGAACAACCAGCTTCTGTCCACTGTTTTGACTGCTATTTGGATTCTTGTATGTAATGGTAAATCTAGGTCTCATCCATAGTAATAAATTGACGCACAAAATCAGTTTTATTCTTGTTAAAATGCTGCACTTTTGATCTGTTGTGAGCAAGTGCAGCACCCATCTTGTTCAAAGCTTTTTCATTTGCAATTCTTCATGCAAAATATATCCTACACATTCTTTTGAAATGCCTATAGTCTCAGCAATTTCATGCACTTTGACTCGCTGGTCATCCAATACCATATCGTGCACTTCATCAATGATTTCTGGTGTTGTTACACTTTTTGGATGCCCTTCACGTGGATCATCTTCAAGGCTGTTACGGCCACGTTTAAACTTGGCAGCCCATTTCTTAATTGTCGAAAGAAGGAGAATTGACGAAGAAGAATTGACGAAGGAGAAGAGTGCCCAGAAACTTTTATGAACTTCAAATGAAATTCTTTTGGCGTTAAACCTTCTTTTTCAAAGAATTTGATAGCTGCATGATTCTCAATTTTATCTATTTCAAGGGATACAATACAGACAACACTTTTGCTTTAGCCTAGCTGTATAAAACAAACTACGTGATAGAATGACTTGCAATTTGACATGGATGCTTATGACAGATGTACCAACTTAGAAAAAAAAAATCTTGCTGATAGTGTTGCCATCTATGGTCGAGGCCGAGAACTTTTCAGACCACCCTCGTATTGTGAATATATTATGAGAATGGCTGATTTAGACAAAGAATCAGCTGGAATTAAGATTTGTGGCAGAAAAATAAATAATTTAATATATTCAGATGATACAATCCTCAATAGCAGAAACTAAAGAAAATCTGGAGAGGTTCATTCTATTGGTTAAGATGGAAATTAATAAAGCTGGACTTAATTATAATTTACTGGGGTCCAGAATCAGAAATGATGGTAAACATGAAGATGAAATTAAAAGAATGATAGTGATGAGGGGGAAAAAAGTGATGTTAAACCTGACAAAAATTATGAAAGATAGAAGTGTAAGGCCACGAAAGTTAGAATTGTATGTATGGAATGAAAGCTGTATTATTAAGAAGAAAGTGAATTGATCCATTTAAATTATGGGTGTGGAGAACATTAAGAATCCCATGGACTGCAAGAATGACTAATAAGAAGGTTTTAGAGAATATAAAGACAGAATGCTCCATGGAGGTGATGATTGCTAAACAGAAGTTGATGTTCTTTGGTCATAGTACGTGAGCTGATGAATAATTGGAAAAAGCAATTATGATGGGGAAGATCAAGGGAATGAGAAGAAGAGGAAGACCACAAAAGAGCTGGATGGACAACATAAAAGAACTTACCAACTTGAACTTACAATTACTGAAAGAAAGTACAAGAGGCCAAGTGTAATGGAGAGCCTTTGTTCACAGGATCACCATGAGTCAAAAATAACTGGATGGCACATAACATTATAAAATTTAAATGTTAATTCTGGAGTTTAATTTTTATAATTTTGTACTCTTCTAGTTTTTTCTTATTACTTCCATTATTGTTTGCATTTATACTTTGTATGTTGTTATTTTGTGTCCTTTACGTATGTTTCCTGACAATTGTTTGTGTTCTGCCCTTAACATACAATTTCCTACCATTTCCTTTATTGTTTCCTGCGATTTTCTTTACTTCCCATTACTTTCTTTTGTTTTAGTACTTGTGAATTTTTTTCTCTTTCTGCTATTTCATTGGTTTTATGGAAATGGAGTGGGCAGGTCAATATTTTTACCCTAAATGCTCTACAACAAAATGTGCTATAAAAAACTCCTCAGGGGTTCTATAGGAGCATTTTCATTTTTTTTATGTTGTTCCAACCTACGAAAGGTTATTTGTACATTTACAGTGCATTTTATACCATGGGTAGGCAAAGGATTTTTTTTTCTATTTTTATTGATTTTATACATTTTTTGGTATTTTTTTTTAAATTTATTTTTTACAGTCTGGAAACCCTGCTCTAGAGACCAAACATGTAACTTTTTCAAGTCACTTCAGGCCTTAAGTGAGGGTGGGGGGGGGGGGATCTCATACTGGACAATGAAGTTCATCTCCCACATAAAGACAATCATATCTATGTCCATGGCGGGATTCGAATCTGCAGCCTGTTAGTTGGAGAGTGGGTATACTAACCACCCAGCCAACCAGGTCAGCAAAAGCTTAAATACTAAGTGTGTTAAAGCTTAAAAGCTGGGAAAAACTCATGTTAGAGGCTTTAAGGAGTGAAACAGTAATGAGCAAAGATTGAAAATAATATTTAATTCTTCCAATATTCATCTCGTTTACTGAGACATTGTCAGTGAGTACAATATGTGACTTGTGACACACAAAGGTAATACAAATTGCACATAGAGGTTTTTGTTGATGTAAGTTGGCCTACTATGGACAGAAAACCATCTGCATGGAAAAACATATACACACACCCACGTACATACATGCATGCGCACACACACACAAATTTGCAGTCATGACTATGGTCCATCAGACCATGCTTTGGTATACGGCTGAGAGAATCAACTGTAAAAAGACCACCATGCTTTAAGCAGTAAATTTAGAAGAGAAAGACTGTTTTTAGAATCTGTAGCTGTTCTCAAAAATAAGACTAATTTGAATAATGGGAAACACTAACACTTCGAGATACTAGTTTACATTCTAGGCTGCTGCCTACAGGTACCCACAGAGGATACCACACCTATTTATGACTCTAGTCTTTTGTCCACATGTTTCACTTAGTTTTGCATTGCCTTGGTGAGTGGCTTACAAGTCTCATATTGCACTACCTGACCATGTCTCAGTGACAGATGAAATACTGAAAGAATTAAATATTTTTAATCCTTACAAAGTGCTGCTTCACTCCATAAAGCCACTAACATGAGATAGAACAGAAAAAATTGTCCCCCCCCCTTTTTTTTTGTATAAGTGTTCATGAGAATAATTTTAGTTCTAATCTTTATAGTAATATACTGTATTATAACAGTTAAACTAGAAATGAATAAATGACCTTGTGTATAAATAAAGAACAAATAATAAATATTCATGTTTTGCTGATAAAATATACTAGTGTTTTTTTCATATGGAATAACACTAATAAATAGACTAATATATAAGTGGTTAGCATATTTTGTTCAACACTGATATTACATAGGATAAAAATTAGCCGTAGTATTAAGAAAAGCTTATAAACTGAACACAGGACTACGATATATTAAGTAACCGTGATATTCCATCCAGGCTGACATATAACTAGTGAGATATTTGCCTGACTGGTGAGTTTGAACAAATTTTTCAAACCCTACCAACTTATGCAAATTGTCCACACATCTACTAGGTATGGTGCAAAAAACAGTACTGAACTTCGACACTCCCTTCGGATGTGCGCTATAAGATATGCCGTTTGACTGCATGCGCTTTAATAGAAGAGCACGTGTAGAGTCTACGCATTACATTTAGCTGTAGCAATGGTGTTCATGTTGGAAGAAAAGATGTTTATTGTTGAGCATAATTTTCATTCATGCAGAGATGGTAAAGCAAATGGTCCAAGCCTACGACATGTTTATGAGCAGTTTGTTTGTCGTTTTTGTAAGCATGCCCAAAGCAATAGTGTCATCATTGCCCTAAGTGAGAGATTTTGATGTACCAGGAGTGTTGGCATTAGAGGAGACCACAAACTGTTAACACAAATGAGAATCACAGGCGTGTGCTGAAGCAAGTGTTATAGTCTCTGAAATGCAGTCAATGCTGAACAGTGGTAAAACTTGGGATACCTAGGCAGTCACTACAGAGAATCCTTAAGAAGCTGGATGCCTTTTCATATGCCATTCAGGTGGATCAGTGCTGCATGGCAGGAATACTATGCATGTGTGCTGGTCATGAAGATCTGTCCTTTCTCCATAATGTCCGGTTCTCGGATGAAGCACATTTCCACCTAAGCAGTCATGTAAACAGACAGGCCTAAGAAACCAAGAAACAGACAAGGTTTCTTGGTTTCTCGAGACCTGAATTTGTCCAAAAGAAACCTATTCACAGCGAGAAGGTCACCACATTGTGTAGGTTTCCAGCCATGGCATAACTGAGCCCTACTTCACTGAAGAGGGTGGTGTAACCGTGTCCTTGAAAAGCAAATGCTACATTGAGAATGTGTTGATTTGCATAGGATGCGTCGTGCAAAAAACATTCCATTTCATGAACAGGTATTCCAACAGGATGGAGCAACCTGTCACACATGATGTGGTTCTAGAGCCTATTTATCAGAACACTTCCCCGGGAGGCTCTTTTCAAGGTTCACAGAATTCTTGTACCCGTCACATTCTCCTGATCTCACATCACTTGATGTTTGGGATATGTTGAAGGAATGGATATTCTACCATGAACTGCCTGCAGATCTAGATGAACTAAGGGATAAAATTACATAATACATCCAGTAAATGTCCCAACCCTTGTTCTCCAAGATGACAGAGAACCTTCACATGCGCTGCAAAACCTGTCTTGAAAGACAAGGTGCCCATTTCGAGCACGTAATCTAGCATCATTAATGTTTTATTCGACCTGTCCCACCAATAGTTGTGGCTGTACATATCATCATGTGTAAACATATATTTCTTTGTTAATAAATGCATTTACTCCATAACACATATCGATGTAGTTATTCAGTACTGTTTTTTTTTTTTTTGTGTGCCATAACGTAGAATACCAGGTAACACTAACCACTATTGAAACACTCTAGATCTCTTTCTTACTACTGACCCTTCACGAAGTATATTACAGAAGTTATTTGTCCTTTACATAATTCAGACCGCAACTTAGTATAGATTTCTTCTTCCATGGAGTAACAGCCATGTGATCATTGTCATCACAGATTCAACTGTCAAACCTCTAGGATTTTCAATCTACCTCAACAACTCTCAAGCTAGCTAAACAAATTTAGCAATGGACAAGGCTGGTGTGCTCACTTACCACATCTGTACGGAATTTCAGTCATTCCTTTGCATGGCATGCTGTGCAGACAGACTAAGCATTATATCAATGATGACTCCTCACTCCCCCCACACACACATGCACAAATGCCTGAAGGCCTCAGGAACTTGCACTTGCTCTCAAAGAGTACTATCAACTTGTTAACTGAATTGTCCAATCTATACTGCATATCAATTTCTTGTATTTTTAACCATATGCTAAATAAATAATAAAAAGATACCAAGTGGGAGAACCTTCATGACTTCAATGCATCATTTCCTTGGTAAAATTAATTTTCAGTTACCTGATTCAAACATTACACTGAACATTTCACTAAAAGACCTCTTATTGGTATGGAAACATTTAATCTCCATTCCAGTTTAAATTCTTGTCCCTTATCTGCACCTTGATTCACTTACTTCAGTAATTTTTTATGGTAATAAAGAAAACCATTAACACAACTTTAACCAATAGGGAATTTTGATTATGTTATCCCTTGGACAAAAATGCCATGAAAGAGTTAGGGAATCTCAAGTAGTTGCTCTTGATATCTCTCAGGCATTCGATCAGGTTTGGAACAGCCAATTAAGCTCCAGTGCCGGTACGTCCATAAGGGCTACATTGAATACAGCTCCAGCAAGTAGTACTGGCTATTATACTCAACACTGGAGCTGCATTCGATGCAGTCCTGCAGCCCTTATGGACGAATCGTCACTGTTAAGCTAAGCTCCCATCATATAATATGTCTTCTGACTCCTGCAACTGGGTTGCCAGCTTTCTCTTTGGACGCACATTACATGTGATGGTGGACCAGTCTTCATCTTCAAATTATATCTAATGCTGGTTTACTCCAGAACTCTGTTTAATGTACCATCTTCCATCCACATATCAATGACATTCTCCAGTTGACTGCAAATCCAATACACAATAATGCTAATGATAGTAGAGTATTCATATCCTCTTTATCATCTCACAAGTCTTGCAATACAGCAATCACCAAAAATTCCCTTGCTTTGTTGCAAGACCAACAACCAAAACCTAGACAAGATGAGATTTTTCCTTTCTACTCTAACCTAAACTCTCTCATGTGGCATTAACATTCATATATCACTTCCTCAGCAACCAAAAAATTAGTTTCTCTCTCTCTCTCACTCACTCACACACAAGGCATTACTTCACTTCTTCACAGCTAAAACAAATCGTAATTTGACCAACCAATGAATACTATTCTCAAATTTGGGGTGGTGCCTCTAAGAGCTCCCTAAAAATGCTAAATTCAGTACAGAAGAGAGAAATTTGAGTGATTAATGATCTCTCCCTCACTAATTTCCTCCACTCTCTTTCACAAAAAAAAGTGATGCCGATTCTGATAAACAGTGTCCATGAGCACTATTCATCAAAATTGGCATCAATAATTTTCCCCCCCTCCCAAATATACTAGAATGTGTGTAGCTGGTTCAACACCCCCCCCCTATGCAGTTCAACTACAAATTCATGGAACACATCTTCATTTGTACCTTCTACTGCTGTCTTTTAGAACAGTCCTGTCTTATGTATTTCCTAAAGAGTACATTTTATTATCATCTTTCTGTCCATCTACAATACTAGTGTACTTTAGGCTGAACAACCTATTGTGCATGGGATTACCATAAAAAAAAAAAAAAAAAAAAATACTTGCTTCAAAAAGCAACAATGTCAGTGGGTGATATTATGATAAATGGATAATGCTCATAAAATGAATAAACATAAGTTAGCTCTGCATTTGTTACTTTTGTGTTTTGTTTATTATGTGAATATCCCAGCCAAGAAAGGTTAAGCCATTATGCATTTCAGTACATATGGATGGGCTAAGATGCATACATGAAACAATTATGGATTTTCCATGCAATACAAAATAAAGTATTGCATGGAAAATTTGAAGTCAAATGCTTCTAAGAAACCTAATTTACAGCTTATAAAATAATGCTAGCAACTAAACTACCAACCTCAGTTGCATATGCCAGAAGATTACGTCCTTTGTGAGGAGATGCAAGATGATCACTCTCTGTTATTACAGAAACAATTGTGTCATCACCATAGATATGTTTGAACACAATGAGCACCTACAAAGAAAAAAAAAAAAAAAATTCAGTATAAAAAATATTAATAAATTCACTCATTGCATATATCACTCTCCACAATCACAATGAAGACACTTATCACTGTCCCCAGTAGATTTTTTTTTTGTGCATATGAAATTAACAATATTCTCTAATAAACACTTATCCTGCAATAAATACTTACTATACCTACTGCATTATTTCCAGCTCCTCTTAGATATTAAAATCAGCCTTTTTTTTTTAATAATTCAGGCTTATTATTTTAATCACTGTTACTGAATATATATTGGGGGGGGGGGGGTGAAAATGAGGACATACTGCAAAAGATACTAAATAAAACATATGCGGCAGATAATCTATTAGATATATTCCCAACATCTGTGGAATCTACACCTTTAAAATATACTACATATCTGTTCTAGATTATAACAAGCAGGTATGCAAATACCCAGGGGATTGTACATGTACGGTGCATGTAATTCAACATGATGATAGTCCCACAGCAAAACTAAGTGAAGTATGATAAATAGTGCCAGACATGCAACTATAAGCATCACAGAAATTTCAAGCCTACTGCCATTCATGGAAATGATAACATCCAGAGTATACAGATCCTGACAATCCAAAAACATCCAGCTAACAAGATCTCCTGTGGATACAAAATAAATAACGGAAAAAACTCAAGTAGAAAGATTATTTAATAGTATAATCAGTACATTAAGCTCAAAATTAAACACTAACTGACAATTCCAAAAAGCGCCACCTAAGTAGCTGGTGTAAGATAACTAAAAAGGTCAATAACTTTCCTAAAAAAAAAAATAAAAATAAAAAAAATAATAATAATACAATAAAAAGTTAGGAAAGATTAGCTGATTTGTAAAGTACTATCTCCCATAAAGGGGATAGACGTAAGCCGTCGGATCTATTTAAGTTAGGAGAATGAAGTAGAGTTTCACGTTTCTTTATAAAGGCGTTCCATGAGAAACTGACTTTTGTGAAGAACTCTTGTCTTTCTCCAATGAACTCTGTGTCTAGTGAAGATGGCATGTTCAGAAAGTCCAGACTTTTCAGGTTTAAAGTATTCAATATAAGATTGGTGTTCTTCTAGCCGAATAGAGGCAGATCTTCCCGTTTGTCCGAAATAAGATAATCCACAAGAGCACGGAATCTGGTAGACACCTGGATGATTAAGATGTGGAAGCTTGTCATTAGGAGAAGTGAGAAAGGTGGAGATTTTTCTAAACGGTCGAAAGGCAACAAAAATATTCAGTGGTTTTAAAGCTTTTGCTATACGTTCACTGATGCCTTGTACAAGGGGTCAGTGAATGTATAGAACGTATATAGAACGTATATGCAAGTCCTATATTATCCAAACAAACATGCAGCATCTTCTTTAGTGAAGTATGAAAAATGGTGAGTGAGCACATACAGTGGGATGCAGATACATGGAAAGCTGTGTTATGGAGAGACCAATTACAATATACCCTCTACTGAGCAGATGGATGGGTGTGCCAGATGCCTGGTGAATGTTCCTTCCCAGAGTGCACAACCACAACTAAGAAATTTGGAGATGGCAGTGTGATGGTATGATCCTGTTTTTCCTGGTTCAGCCTTGGACCTCTGTTTGTGGTGACACGAACAGTGAACTCGAAGAAGTATATGAACATTCTGGACAATGCTTCTTACTTTGTACTGCTTCTACAGAACTGATCATTGTCTCTTTCAGCAAGACTGCACTGTGTCATAAGGCTGTTTCTGTAACAAGGTTTTTGTATGATGTAAAGAACAAGTACTTTTCCAATCAATTTGGTGTAGGGTGTTAAGAGTGTGATCTGAGAGGCCTGCTTCTCCAAAATTGTTAAACTTAATGGTGGGGGGAATCCTTAGAGGATCCCCCCCCCATTGGCACATCTTGCAGTTTATTGCATCTATTGCACCTGTAACTTACTGTAATTTTTTTGTGTGAAAATGTTGCTCTCCAGCTTAATTTAATTTGTAATTTGTAACCTAATAGATAATAATAATAACAGGACTCTAGCTTTGATGTAGTAAGGGTTTTTTTTTTTTCCACCAGAAGTCAGGCCAATAGGTTTAACAGTTGGTCAGTAACTTTAGCATACCATATAGATGATGTAGATGGTCCTGATGATGACCTTAATGTGAAGGTCGAAACGTCGAATGGTAGTTTCCATAATTTTCATGAAGTATTGTATTTTGATCACCATGTAAGTATGAAGGAAAGGATAAATGGTATTAGTGAAACAAAAACAGGTGGGGGCCTAAATAATCTTTATAAGACATTATGTTCAAGCAATAATGATCGGGAAAGAGAGTAGATAAAGTATTTAACATTAAACATGAAAACAATTATCTTGAATGGCAGGCAATATCAAGTAGAGCAATGTCAGCAAACATCAGAATAAAGAACTGGATATAAAACTTATTTGTGCCTATTTATCCTTATTTATTTGTGCTTATTTGTCCCATAGAAGTGAAAGAACTTTTTGATTCATTAAATAAGGCAGATGACAAAATAAAAGGAAAAGATGTTCCTTGTTGGTGATCTGAAGAGCAGAATAGGAAATGAATACTAAATGTACAGAAATGTTTTGAGGAAATTTGGAGAAAAGAGCAAAGCTAATAATAATGCTAAGTATCTTCTAGATTTGTTCAGGACCTGGAAATAATTATTGTTAACACTACATTCCAACATCAAGATCCACAATTTAATATTTACAGATGACACAAGAAATAAGAAGTTTCATTGACTATGTTATTGTTAACAGCAATATCTACATGCTGTTCAGGACACTCATACAGGGGAGTTGAAAGTGAAAGCAATTTAGTTTTGGGCTGAAATAAAGCCTTCAGCTTCTTCTGATTGTTTCTCACATACTTTTCTTTTGAATATGATATTTAGTTTCATTCTGCTCAATAGATAGAAATTATTAAATAGAGAGAAATATTAAAGAGCCATCCTTATTTCATAGTTGGAGGAAACATAGAAACTTTGAAAGTTTTAAAAACTGAAACCTATTAATATTCTATATTTCTGTTCATTTGACATCGTTGAAATTAAATCTTAGGCTTTGTTATTTTTATTTTTTGGATAGTTACAATTTATGCATTGACCGAGAGTTCACTTGCGTAAAATACAATTCTCTGACCATTGGATTGCTTTAGTGATGAATGAGGACTCTTGCCCACTTAAGGTTTCTGCCTGATCTTTGATGAGAACCAACAGTTCAAAACATCTTTATCAAAAACACTAATAAAAGATGATTATACAAATATCTGGACAGCATTTGTGTCCTTTAAGTAGTACAAGCGAAGGCAACTCCGATTCCAAGGATTATGTTCTCATAAGTGCTCTGGTCGATTTTCAAAACTTGTAAAGTTTCTATTTTTCTTTTTCTTCAACTATGAAGTAGGAATGGCTCTTTAACATCTCTATTTCGATGAAAGTAAGAAAGCTTAAAAAATAATCAAAGCAGCTTTGAGAGGAGAACTGTAGACTCAAATATACAAATACATTCATGAAAAAAACGAAAGGCATGAAAGCAAAGAACGAAATCTTGGAGACTCATCAGCACACTCTGAAGAAAACAGTGAATGATTCAGCAAGAGAAGGCATGTGGTGAAGTTGTCTGTAAGAATAAAATAAATCAGACCTCCATGGTGGACTCAAGAAGGTAAAGAGGCAGTTATAGAAAAGTAGAAAGCATATCAAAAGTTTCTAGGAAGTAAGTCACTATGTGCTCTGAGAGAATAATGTGTAGAAGTAGCTAAATGAAAAATCATGTTAAGAATTCATAGTTAATTGATAGCTAAAAGAAAGAAACTTGTGAAGAATAGTAAGAATATAGAAGGTAAATATCAGTATGGTGGTAAAATGTTCTGAAGGCTATTGAAAAAAAAAAAAAAAGCTTAAAAATAGAGGTAACAGACTGATGTGAGAAGAACAGAGGTTGAAGAATCGGAGGTACTTAGTATGTTGCAGAATCTGAATGCAAATACAGCTGTGGGATTGGATGATATATTGGCTTGCATTTTACAAGAATGTTCAGGGGAAATGGCAATGCATTAGACTAGTTGTGCTGTTCAATTTAAGGTTTTTAAGTATTACTCTGGTAAAGTCCCAAGAGAGTGGAAGGAGGATTGTGTTCCTTTGCATAAAGGAGGAACAAAGTCTGTGGTAGCAAATTACAGACCAATTAGTATCTCAGGAGTGGTGGTAAAAGTACTGGAAAAATTGGTCAACAAGAGAATTCAGGATGGGTGGATAAGAATATGATATTCTAGGAGAGACAGAATGGTTTTGTGGATTTTGTGATGATCAGTCATGCCTTAGTAATCTAACTTTTTATAATAGAATGACAACTGAGTTAGATAAAGGAAATGGCTACATGACGATACTACTGGATATTTGCAAAGGCATTTAACAGGATATCACATGGAACTCTGTTATGCAACCTGTAACAAATGGGGATGAATAGCAAACTAGTGATATTGATAATTAAAAGAAACACACGTATTAACCACAGTGAGAATTATTTAATTGTAAATATTTCATCCTAAGTATCTTAGGACATCATCAGTACAGTAGTTCAAACAATAATAGGAATAACATACAGTTATGGTGCACATGATTACAATAGAATCTCATTGAACATGCGTAACGTGTTACAGAAGTAAAAAAACAATAATTATTTAACACAAGTTTGTATGACAATTTCCCATACTTTAGGAATAGTAAGAACGTCGTTGTGGTTTAAATTTGGTCTGTGTAGTAGGGCGTCAGAAGAACCTTCTTTGTATAAACGTTCATGTTTATATAAAGATCTATGTAAAAGTTTAGACTTTTCCCAATGGATCCTATGGCTTGGATTTTCAATTCTCTGTTGAGAGAGGACAGATTTCTGTGGTTTAAAAAGGCGAATGTAGTCTTGATGTTCCGCGATGCGTTTCTGAACAGACCTACCTGTCTGTCCAAAGTAAGACAATTTGCATGAGCATGGAATCTCATAAACACCAGGCAACATTAGAGGTGAGAGTTTGTCCTTAGGAGAAGGTAACAAGTTGTAAATTTGGTTGATAGGTTTGTAAGTAGTGGCAAAATTGTATTTCTTCATAATTTTAGAAAGACGTTCAGAGATGCCTTTGACGTAAGGTATGGGAATCCCATGGATTTCTTTCTGTCTGGTTTGATGAGTGGAAAAGTGACTGATGATGTTTTGAGTTGTTTTAGGATTATATCCATTTAGGATGGTTGTATTTTTGATTACTTCTAATTCTTGGTTTAAAGATTCTTCAGAGGAGCAGAATTTAAAGGATTTCTTCTGGGAACATCAAGACCACATTCACCTTTTTAAACCGCAGAAATCTGGCCTCTCTCAACACGGAATTGAAAATCCAAGCCATAGGATCCACTGGGAAAAGTCTAAACTTTTACATAGATCTTTATATAAACATGAATGTTTATAGAAAGAAAGTTCTGAAGCCCTACTACACATACCAAATTTAAACTGCAACGACGTTCTTACTATTCCTAAAGTATGGGAAATTGTCATACAAAATTGTGTTAAATAATTATTAGTTTTTTTTTTTTTACTTCTGCAACACGTTACACACGTTTAATGAGATTCTATTGTAATCATGCGCCCTAACTGTATGTTATTCCTATTATTGTTTAAACTACTGTACTGATGATGTCCTAAGATACTTAGGATGAAATATTTACAATTAAATAATTTTCACTGTGGTTAATGTGTGTGTTTCTTTTAAATATGATCTCGCCACAGGTTTCGTTATTTAAAATAGTGATATTGATGAAAGAGTAGCTGATGGACAGATACTAAAAAGTGGTATATGGAAGAGCAGAATCCAGGAAAAAGTAAATAACTAGTGGTATGCTGCATGGCACCATGCTTGGACCACTGCTGTTTATTTGTACATAAATAATATGGGAAATAATTTGAAGGGAGATATTCAGTTGTTTGATGATGATGCAAAGTTGGGTAAGGTGATAGAAAATCAAGGTGAATTTGACAGCTTGCAGGATGATTTAAATAGACTGACAGTATTGGCAAAACATAATGGATGCCAATTTAATGTGGAAAAGTGTCAAGTTACACATTTTAGGATACAAAGATTACAAGCTGTGTATCACATTGACGGAACTGTACTCAAGGAAACTGATGAAGCCAAGAATTTGGGGAGAAGTAGTAGATAGAGAGCTGAAGTTCAGAAGACATATTGCTAAAGTAGCCAGGGTAGCTCGTGATTACTTGAAGAACACAATATTGTTGAATATTGTGTTATTGAATAACAAAATAACAAGCAGAGATAAGTGAGTTACAAAGCCTTGATATGAACACATATGGATTACTGTGCTCAAGTCTGATCACCTGGATTTTTTAGGGATGAGAAAGTGGTGAAGAGGAATCAGAAATGAGTGATCAAGATAATGAGTGGTCAGTGGAATGTTCTCTACGAGGATAGATTGAGGGTTTGTGGATTGCAAAAGTTGGTTGGTTGATATAAAAGCTTCTAAGTAACTTAAATGTCTCTAAAGTTACTTAAAGGCTTTTATAGGATTGATGCACAGGAAATATTTCAACACTTGGCTAGAGGAAGCCAAGAGGTCATCCCTGGAAGATGAGTAAGAGAATGGTTAGCAAAGGCATGAGGACTAGATTTTTTGCTTGGTGAATGAATGAAATGGGTTGCCTGAGTCAGCTGTGAATACTTTGTCTGTTAGTAGTTACAAGGAGAGGTATGATAGATATTATGTTGATAGTTTGGGTCTCCCACAGACACTTCCATGGAGTCTTAAGACTCCATGGAAGTGTTTGTGGGGAAACAAGCAATAACAGAATAGTGACAGAAAATATTCAGGAGGAATGCAATCAGGAATATATATCAATATTTCGACTCTTTCTTTTAAGGTTACATGGTGATCAGCACTCTATAAAGGTAAATTAAATCTATGTTGTTGTAAATTAAAGCAACAACGTAAATTTAATTTACCTTTATAGAGTGCAACAGCATCTAGCTTGGTTCCTATACACATGTATCCTTCTGATGATGACCTCAATACAGGGGTCAAAACATCAAGTTGTTATTTTATTAATAATTAGCAAAATAATATTTTCAACACGTGTATTTTGTGTCCCAAAATTCATGAATATGAATACATCAATATTTGATGTAGGAAAAAAGTTATCAAAAACCCAAAATGTGAAATGGCAGATTTGACCAGAAATGCTCAAATATGGAGGTATAAAAGATTACAGTGGCTGCACAATACATTTCAGAATGCCTCATCAGAAGGCTGAATAGATGACAAGATTAGAGTCCTCTTAGTGCTTATCAATAGAAATGGAAATAAAACTGAATGTAAGAGTTACAGGGGAATATCCTTACAAAGTGTTCAAGATAACATTTATGCACGCATACTTAAGAAGAGGTTAAAAAACTCTGGAAGGGAAAACTTAAAGAAGAACAAAATGGATTCAGGCCAAATAGAGGTAGTCTGGATCAGATTTTCACTTTAAGACAAATAGTTGAGAAATCATCAGAATACAACAAGGATCAATCTGTATTCAAGGTTTGTAGATCTGGAAAAGGCATATAACAATAAGTCAAGAGGAAAGCTGTTCAAAATGCTACAATTATATGGTACAAACAATACATTATATCGAGCAATACACAGCTATATTCAAGTTGGAAGTTTAGCAGTTAGAAATGAAGGAAATAGAAGAAGATGCTCTGATGTAAAATTGGGCATCATTCATAATATATATGGATTGCATCACAAAACATGACCTCAAGTGAACAGAGAAACCATTGGCATGTGATACAACAGGAAGAAGAATGAAAGAAAAAGTGTAAAGTATGAAAGTGTGAAAAACTGGTAGTAAGAAGGTATTGTTTTACTAAATCACTTAAGGAATTGACAACGTAGATAAGAATATAAATTAAATTACACTTTAATAAATATTTCCAATATTTCGGCAACATCACGTTGCCATCTTCAAAAGGAACTTACAAAAAAGGCACATGCACGTAGGCGCTACAACAGTAACCGAGAATGAAGTGATGAAGCTATTGTTCTCCTAAAAGTCCTGATGGTGCCCCTTAGCAGGCTAAGTAGGTGTTCTTGGCCGTTGGGCTGAATGTCTGCTGATGTAAGACTTCCAAATTTGTTGAGGTTTGGAGAGTTTCTTAAGGCTGAGGCTGATTCCATAAATAGTCTTTCGAATTTGTATTTGCTACGGTGTATTACTGTAGCTTTCTTCCACTGTATTCTGTGGCGTGTATCCAGAGCATGGTCTGCAAGACCAGAATGGCTGTACTTGTGAAAACAGATGTAGTCCTCCTTGTGTTCTGTGTGTTGTCTAGACAATTAAATCGTCTAACTTTCCTAAAACGCTGCTGGGATAATCAGGTAATCCCAAATTGTGTAAAATTCAAGTACCGTTTTGTTTCACAAAAAGCTCTCCATATCTACAACCACACCAGCTATGCTTTGCTTCGGGAACAAATCACCGCCATGCGGTTTCTCTTAGCGGACATTAACAAAGCTATTTGTGCCTTCGAAGAAGAGCTTTTGTGCACTTTAAATCACGAGCTTTGGTCAATTTTACATGATGTCTCGTGTACCACTGCAGACAAAGAATTTGAAAAAATACAAGGTCGACAGATGAAAAAATTCGAAAAATTAAAAAAGAACTCGACCGTCAATCCAAAACTTCCTACCAACACCGTAATCAGTCACCCTGAAGCACTCAACGCGCTTTCACGTGGCCACAACTTTGCCATTGCTCCCAGAAAAATACCTAGTGAGGATATTATGATCCAGATCGAATGCGGAATCCGCCACATTCCAAATCAAATCGCCAACAGTGTAAAACTGGATGTAGCTTGTGTCCTCTCCAAAGCAAGACCACCAAAAACCAACATATCCAACAAGGAATATAAAGCTCTACAGGAAATGAGGAATAATAAAGAAATAGTTATCACCAAAATGGATAAGAGAAATGCAACTGTAGTACTTAACCAAAAGGACTACACAGGTAAGTTTAATGCTCTTCTATTAGATTGGGCTACTTACCTCCCTTCAAATAAAATCCCACCAACTCATAAATCAGAAAACTTCACAGGCTCCTTAAGAAAGTCACTTCTTGACCTGTAGAAGTTACTAACAGACTAAAGCCGTTTAACACTATAACCCCCCCCCCCCGTATTTATGGACTCCCAAAAATACATAAAGAAAATGTGCCATTACGTCCCATAGTAGATGGCATTGATTCCCCCACATACAAATTAGCTAAACATTTCGCCAAAGTGCTCACACGCTATACTGGCAACACACCATCACACATAAAAAACTCAACCCACTTCAAAGCCAGCATAGAAAACCTTACACTCCAACATACTGACATAATGGTCAGCTTTGACGTCTCCTCCTTATTCACAAATGTCCCACTCAAGGAAACTTTAGAGCTAATCCAAACTAAATTTTCTCCCAATATCTCAGCCCTATTTCAGTTCACAATGAACTCAGGCTATTTCATTTGGCAGGGAAAATTCTTCAAACAAATAGAGGGGACAGCCATGGGTTCACCTCTCTCTCCACCCTTGGCCAATTTCTTTATGGAGACCTTTGAAGAAAAAGCCTTAGCCTCTGTCCCACAAAAACCAACCGTATGGCTTCGCTGCATTGATGATGTTTTAGCTATTTGCCACACATGGCTCTGATACACTCCTCTCCTTCTTAACACACTTAAACAACCAACACCCCAGAACAACAGCCTCCCTTTCCTAGACACACTAGTCACCTGCCAGCCTGATGGAACCTTGGTTTTCTCAGTTTATAGAAAACCGACCCATACAGGCAGGTATATTCACCAACAATTCCCCCCACCCTCACAACAATATGGAGTGGTGAAAACACTATACAACAAGGCTAAACTAATCTGTTCTAACGACATGGCCCTAAACACTGAACTAAATCACATCCGTGACACTTTCTCAGCCAATGGCTACCCCCACCCCAAAAAAATCCAAAAAATGGAACCTACAATCCCCCCCTCCACCTCCACAACAAGGATTACTCTAAATCCATCACCATTTCCTACATCCGAGGCACCTCGGAAAAAATTAACAAAATCTTAAAAAAACATGACTTGACTTTCTGTTACAGACCATACAGAAAATTGGCATCCCTTATCCACTCCACTAAAGACCAACCACTTTCCCTAGACCTACCTGGTGTATACCAGGTCCCTTGCAGCTGTAAACTGTCTTACTTTGGCCAAATAGGCAGGACAGCAAATATCAGAATTTTCGAACACAAGGACTACATCCATTTTCACAAATACAGCCATTCTGGTCTTGCAGACCATGCTCTGGATACACACCACAGAATACAGTGGAAGAAAGCTACAGTAATATACTGTAGCAAATACAAATTCGAAAGACTATTTATGGAATCAGCCTCAGTCCTAAGAAACTCTCCAGACCTCAACAAATTTCGTTGTATGAGACTGCCTCAAATTTGGGAGGTTTACATCAGCAGACCTTCAGCCCAACGGCCAAGTACACTTACTTAGTCTGCTTACAGACTAAGTAAGTGTACTAAGGGCACCATCAGGACTTTTAGGAGAAAAATAGCTTCATCACTTCATTCTCAGTTACTGTGTTGTAGTGCCTACATGCACATGCCTTTTTTGTTAGTTCCTTTTGAAGATGGCAACGTGACGTTGCCAAAATATCGGAAATATTTATTAAAGTGTAATTTAATTTATATTCTTATCTACGTTGCCAATTCCTTAAGTGATTTAGTAATGCATAACCAACGTATAAGCCTGTCTACGAGAAGAAGGTATTGTATGGAGATTTGATGGTAAGAAGTGTGCTTAATGAGAAAGTTTTCTCACAAAAACATGTTTCCCAGGTGTGCAGATGAAGAATGTTACTGCAGCTGTTATTTGGGAGTAGAGAGAAACAATCAATTCTTTCAGAAGTGAAAGAATTGATTGTTTTGGCAATTACAAATTATTTGAAAGGTGAGAAATATGCAATGAGAGAGGATTAAGAAAGTCGTTGAAAGAAGTGAGAAAGTAATTATTGTGCATCCACCTTGGTATGATAGGAGAGAAAGAACTGAAATCAAGGGCCATGATTGGTAACAAGTCAGTAAAAAGACTGTGCAGCTCTGCCACTCCCAATCCACAGTCCATCTTCTAGCCTTCGCCACCCATCTCTGGACTTAAGCCATGGAACACTACAACAAGGAAAAATTCAGAGAAACTCATGTAGTTGCTCTCAATATCTCAAAAGTATTTGACTGGGTTTGGTAGAGGGTCTACATACAAAACTGTCATTCCATGGTCTGCCTGCAACCCTCTAATTGGATCACCAACTTTCTCACTGGTCGCTCACTTCGAGTCATGGTGAACGGTTTCCTCTCGTCAGATTTCCCAACCAATGCTGGAGTACCTCAAGGCTCTGTGCTCTCACCTACTCTTTACCTTCTGTATATAAATGACATGCTCTCACAGACTTCAAATTGCATCCATAGCTTTGCAGAGGACAGTACACCGCATTCCTCCTTTTCATTTGACAAAAACTTGGTAGTGCCCAATTGTTAGAACTATCAAGATCCAGCATGATCAATATCCTGTACTCTGATCTCCTAACTATATTTCAATAGAGCAAGGACAACCTTGTAGACTTCAATGCTACCAAAACTTGGTCCTGTCTGATTTCTGCCAAGAAAGGGCTTGAATCCCTTTCCCTAATCTTCAATAATAACTGGATACCCAAACAAACACAATCAGATTGCCTGCCTACACCTCCAACTTTTCTTGGCAAAACAGATCTCAATCGTAGTGTCTACAGCTGCCGAAAAACTTTGTGTACTTTTCTGCTCAACACACTACTTCACACCTTTACAGCTACCAACTTTATACAAATCCCAAATATGCTCAACCATGGAAGGCTGCTGACATATATGGGATGGTGTACCAAAATCCTCTCTAATGCTATCGAAAAGAGGGCAATCCAGATAATTAACAATCCATCTCACGGATCAACTTCAATCCCTCTTCCACAGGAATTCCAGTTTCTGCCGCCTTATGTCTGCTCTACAGCTACTTTGATCTCTGCTGAATTAACTACTATCATTCCTCCAAAATCATAAAAACAAGAGCTACTTCTAACCAACACTCATTTACTGTCCAGCTTGAAACTTTGCGAAACCAACTTCTCTGCCTCCTCTTTCATTCCATCTATTTCTGTTCTGTGAAACAGCCATCTCCCTCCCCACACTCCATTCCCCCAAAGAATACAAAGTTGAGCTGTTCAAAAAAAATTATAGATGTGTGCAGTGAATTTGATGGACAGAAGGACTTGTATATGCTTAATGGACTGAATTTGAATAGTTTGGGAATATTTGGAACTTTGAGAAATTGTTGTTCAGTGAGAGGCTCATCATCAAATTCCTGACATGCACCTTCAAGGGATGTATAGAATATGATAGCACTACATGAAAAACTACATCATTACAATTTCCTATCTACAATTTTCCTCCAAATCAATCTGTTACCTATCAAGACTCCAACATTATTATTACGTGACAAATCCAGGGAGTCCAAAGACTCATCAAGGGAGTTCACCTACTCTACAACTCTATGTATCCACCACTAATTTCACCAACTGCAACTACACCATCTACCAACACTGCTATTTCCAAATACAATTACAAACATCCAGGCCCATGGCAAGATTCAAACCCACAGAATTTTGGCCGGAGAGCAGATACGCTAACCACTCGGCCAACCTGGCCAGCAATAACCACTCGGCCAACCTGGCCAGCAATAAATTATCACCAATCCTGAGTCGGACGTGACTCGAACATGTAAATTTCTTATCTGGAGTCAAGTGCACAACCACTGCACCACTGGCCAGCTCTTATCAGATCTTATATTTCTATCTTCTAAGGCACTTTTTACCATATCAATCTACCTAAATCTTGGTCTTTTTTGTCGAAATTGTTGCAGAGAACAATTGTTTTGCTAATCTTTCCTCTCCCATTGTGTTAACGTTTAAGTGACCATACCACCTGAGATTAGCTCTGCTTACACATTCCTTCCCAATATCCTCATTTTTAATATGACATTGCCATTGATGCCATCTGTTCATACCCGTAATCTTCCTCAGGACTCTCATATCTTCGGTCTCTAGTCTTTGGTCAAGTCAGATCCATAAGTAAAAATTGGTTCGAACACCGTCTTGTATACAGCTAATTTAGTGTTTCAACTAATTTCTCTCTTATTCCATATAAATTGATTCACTTGAATTCCTACCATACCAGCTTTGTTGGTTCTGTTGTCTATTTCCATATTTAATTTACTTACCATCTTCACTAAAAATCATGCCAAGTTGCTGAAATGTTTTACTTGTTCTATAGGTTCTCCATTCGAAATGCAGTCGATATTTCCAATTCTTCTGCCTATTTTCATTGTCTTTGTCTTGTTATTGCTGACCTTCATACCATATCTATTACAACAGTTATTCGATTTAGTCAGGGAATCTTGCAGACTCGTAGTGGATTTATTTAGAAGTATAACATTGTCTGCATAAAACAAAGAGCTGACATTAACTTCTCCAATTTTGATATCAGGTTTAATACCACTTTCCTTCATAATGTGATCCATACAGATAATGAATAATAATGCACATCCTTGTCTGACACTAGATTTAACATTAAACCATTTTCCTGTACTTCCTTCAATTCTAACTGCTGACTTTACAACTCAAACAAAGACTAATCATTGCTTGATATAATGCCCCATTGACACCATATAACTGTAGCCTTTTGAATAGCTTCTCTCTTGGCACCTTTTTATTTGCCTTTTCCAGATCGACAAAACTTAAATACAGATCTTCGTTATATTCCCATGATTTCTCAACAATTTGTCGTAAATTGAAAATCTGATCCTGACCGCCTCTATTTAGCCAAAATCCAGCTATTTCTTTGCCAAGCTTCTCTTCCACAATATCCTTCTCAACTGTTTCTCAAGTATACTTGCATAAATGTTATCAGGAACACTCAGCAGAGAAATATCTCTTTAATTCTCACACTCAGTTTTATTTCATTTTTTATATATGGGTACTATGAGAGCTTTACTCCAATCATCTGGAATTCGACCCTCTGTTCAGGCCTTCTGAACTATGCAGTGCAGCCACTGTAAGACTTATACCTCCATACTTGAGCATTTCTGGTCGAATATCATCTACACCAGCTGCCATTCTACATTTCAGGCTTTTGATGGCTTTTTCTACTTCAAGTATGGATATGTATTCCTGCTTGCATGCCTGGTCAGTGTTTATTACCAGTGTGCTGTCACCAATTGTTTCATTTAGCAATCTTTGAAAGTAATTACTCCATACAAGAAGGATATCTTTTTCTCCAGTTTTCATGTCACCTATATTGTTTCTAATTTTTTTACAGCATTCTTTCCTCCATTTCTGAGCTTCTTCAACAACTTCCAGCATACGTTTCCACCTTCTTCATATTTATTTTCTATGTTCTTACCAAAGTCTTCCCATGACTTTTATTTAGCTAGTTTTACACATTGTTTAGCTTTCTTACATTTGTCTGTATTCGCTAAGAGCACAAGCTGACTTATTTGCCAGGAACTTTTGATATGCTTTCTTCTTTTCCTTCACTGTCTCCTTAACTCCCTTGTCCACCATAGAGTTCCGATTTTTCTATATTGCAGACCTCACCACATACCTCTATGGTTGAATCAATCAATGTTTTCTTCAGGGCTTGCCACTGAATCTCCAAAGTTTGGTTCCTGTTTTCAAACTCTTTCATTTTTTCTTTGATAATGTTTGTGTATTTTTGTCTACAGTTCACATCTGAGAGCTGCTCAACTTTTATTTGCTTTAAAACTTTCTTACATGTTCTTCTTTTCAATATGAAATTCAAATTTATCCTGCTCAAGACTAAATGGTGAACATTTACAATTTCAAATCCTCTGTACACTCTAGTATCCTTCCTGTACCAGGGAGAAGACATCATTATCAACAATAACACAGTCAATGAGACTTTTCTTATTCCTTGCCTCAATGTCAATTTATGCACATTTTTATGTTGGGACATTGTGTTAGTAATAACCAGTCCATCTCCTGACAGAAATCCAACAGGTATTTACCATTATTATTAGCTTTGCTCTTTTCTCCAAATTTTTCCAAAATATTTTTGTACGAGAATGTTCTGAAAAGTTCTTGGCCTAACAATGAAAAAACGAATTTATAATTTCAAAATAATTTTAATTTTTCAACATAATTTTATGACTAATACATTTATTCCAGCGATGCTCTAGTCCCATTATCGCATTCCTGTAGTGGTTCTCAGTAACATCTGCAAAATACACCACTATAGTTGCAATCACCTCTTGATATGAAGAGAAGCACTGACCAGCGAGGAAAAGTTTTAGTTTTGGGGGAAGAGATAGAAGTCAGAGGGAGCCAAATCTGGGGAATAAGACGGATGCTCCAACAATTCATAGTGCAGAACCCTTAATTTTAACATTTCCAAAACACCTTTATGGACAGGTGCATTGTCCTAATGAAAGATGATTTTTTTCTTCTGCAAACCAGGTCTTTCCCACGAATTTTTTCGTTATCTGGTTAAGAGATCGGAATAATATTCCCCGGTTATTGTTTTACCCTTTTCAAGATAATCAATAAACAAAATCCCTTAGCATCCCAAAACACTGATGGAACCGACTTTGTCTTCTTTGGTGGTGAACAACCGGCTTCTGTCTACTGTTTTGACTGCTGTTTGGATTCTGGTATGTAATGGTGAATCCAAGTCTCATCCATAGTAATAAATTGACACACAAAAGTAGTTTTATTATTGCTAAAATGCTCAAAGCACTGTTCAGAAATTTTAATGTGAGTGTGTTTTTCATCTGCTGTGAGTAAGCACGGCATCCATCTTGCACAAAACTTTTTCATTTGCAATTATTCATGCAAAATGTATCCCACACGTTCTTTTGAAATGCCTATAGTCTCAGCAATTTCATGCACTTTGACTCGCCGGTCATCCAATACCATATCATGCACTTGATCAATGATTTCTGGTGTTGTTACACTTTTTCGACGTCCTTCACATGGATCATCTTCAAGGCTGGTACAGCAACGTTTAAACTCAGCCCATTTTTTAATTGTCGAAAACAATAGAGAATTATGCCCATAAACTTTTATGAACTTAGAATGAATTTCTTTTATCGTTAAACCTTCTTTTACAAAAAATTTTATAACCGCACAATATTCACTTTTATCCATTTCATGGGATATAGACAACACTTTTGCTTCAGACAGCTGTATAAAACAAACTACTTGATAGAATGACTTGCAATTTCACATGGATGCTTAAGACAGATGTACCAACTTAGAAAAAAAAAAAAAAAAATCTTGCCGACAGTGTTGCCATCTATGGTCAAGACCGAAAACTTTTCACACCACCCTCGTATGCCTGACAATAATTTCCTACTCTGCTATTTAGATCCCCAACAAGGACCAACTTTTTATTTTTCATTGTGTCAGTTGCTTTCTCTAAAGCTTCAAAAAATTCCTCCACTTCTACCGTAGAATCTTCTGTGGGACCATAGCAAGTCTCATTGTCCAGTTCCCCATTCTGATATTTGTCCACATCACTCTACTTGAAATTGTCTGCTATTTAAGAAGATTAGCCTCGTATTTAGTGTTGAATACTATGGCTACTCCTTCTTTTCCTTGATTTTCATCGCCTGAATATAACATTTTGTATTTATTGCTCAGAAAGATCTCACCAGTTTTTGTCTTTTTTGTTTCAGTCACCCCCTGTTATGTCAATCTGGTACTTATCCAATTCCTCATCTAGCTCCATTTCTTTGCTGTTCATGCTTCTTATATTGATAGTACCAATCTTGAACTGTGGTGATGTTGAGTTGGGGTGTGTTTTAGGATTTGTTCCAGTAACTGACTTTTTGCTGTTCTCCCTGGTTCCCTGGCAAAAACAACGGGGGACTTGTTTAAACGGGCGACACCCCAGCCGGCATGAAATTTTGTCATGTTGTACCATCATTTTGTATATTGGTTTAAGCCAATAAGAATATAATTTTGTCGGCTAAATCCCAAACTGCCAGCCCATCCTTGTTTGTTCAGTATCCAGGTAGATACTTAACAGGGTGCACCACGAGAAGATGAGGACTGGCCATTAGGTCAGAAGCCCTGGATCAGATGTATTGATGAGTTACAGCAAAACAAGCATGTGTCTCAATACCCCTGTGACAAATGAGTGCGAGTGCAGAAATGATCATGAACAGCTGGATGCAGTTTCTCAGGTTTAGATCTAAATGAGTTAGTAATGACATTATGCAAGGATAGCTGTAGGTCCAAAGAAAATGCTGAAATGCATGTGCACAAATGCCAAAACTATCAAAAATAAAGGAGAGGAGTTTTTGGCATTGGTCAGTTCAACTTGACCAAAAATTATTGGCAGTCAGCAAGACCTGGTTGACAGAACTGAAGAACTAATAGCTGAAACACTTCACCTACAAAAATAAAAGTTAAAGAGGATTTTAGATCTGAAGGAGATGGTTCATTTCAGGCTAATTGGTGTGTGATAGAGGCCAACAGGACAAAATATCTCAAGGGGGGGACCATGAAAAGATGTGGATGCCATGCATCAGCAGATTAACACAATGAATGCAGCTTCATTAATAATAGTAAGGGATTTCAATTATAGGGATGTAGATTGGAAGGAGGAAAGGGCACATGGCAAGATGGAAATGGAATTCATAAATTCCTAATATTCCTAATAATCGTCGTCGGCATCCGGTAGCATCCTCTAGCAAGAGGGATGCAGCAGATGAGCAGCTCTTCTCCATTTCTCTCTGTCTGTCGCTTCCATCATTCTTAAACCAGTCCATTCCACGATGTCATTAAACCACTCTCTAGTTGGTCTTCCATGTCTTCTCTTTCCCTGAACTTTCCCTTGTAATATAGTTCTTGTCAGGTGTCCCGAAGAACCTCTCAGAAGATGTCCTGCAAATCTAGTCTTTCTTTGCATAATATTCTTTAGCACTGTTCTTTCCATCCCAACTCATCTTAAAACTTCTTGATTTGATATTCTTTCTGTATAGCTAATCTTTTCCATCTTTTTATAACACCACATTTCCAATGCATTAATTCTTTCCATATCTCTCTTTCTGAGTGTCCATGACTCACTTCCATAACTTGCAATACTCCAAACTGCTGCTTTAACTATTCCAATTCTAACGCCTATTTTAGTGTTCTTGTTTATTAAAATTCTCTTCATTTCCATAAATGCCGATTTAGCTTTGCCTATTCTATTTCTAATGTCCAACTCTGAAGTTCCTTTCTCTGAGATCCAGCTACCTAAATATTGAAATCTTTCCTCCACATATTATTTTTACATTATCTCCTATATTTCTACCAATTATCATTATCTTGGTATTTTTTTGTGTTAATTCTTAGTCCATACTCTTTACAAGAGTTTTCAATTCTTTGAATAATTTGATGTAACCCATTTTCACTTTCTGCCATCACCACTACATCATCCGCATATCTTAAGTCATTAATGATTCTTCGGTTTATTTTTATTCCTTCTTCTACATCTTCAAGTGCCTCTCTAAATATTTGTTCACTATAAAAGTTAAACCTCTCCATTTACACATATTGATGCTATTTGTGACCAATATAATCTCTTTAAAATTTCCAAAGCATAAGAGTCAATATCAATATTTTCTAAAATGTCAAAAAGCCTTTCATGTTTCACTGTATCAAATGCCTTTTCAAAATCTAGAAATTACAAAAACAACTTTCCACCATGGTTTAGTGTTTTCTCCCCAATAATTCTTAGACAAGTTATAGCCTCTCTAGTTCCTCTGTTGGTTCTGAATCCAAACTGTTCCTCATTCATTTCTTTTTCTATTTTATTCCTAATTCTCTCTAAAATAATTTGCACCAGAATTTTTGCTGTGTGAGTTATAAGACTTTAATTGTAAATTTTACAGTCTAAAACTCCCGTCTTTTTCTGAATGGGGATAAAAATTGATCTTCTAAACTCCTCTGGTAATTCTTGTCCTTCATAAATTCCATTAATAATTTGCCATAACACTTCCATACCTTTTTCACCTATATTCCTTATAAGTTCTATCTGTATACCATCTATTCCAGGCGATTTTCCTTCTTTCATCTTTTGAATTGCTAGATTCAATTCCTCCCTCATGATGCACAGTCTCTGCCCACTATGTTCTTTCCTTTGATTTTCTCCTCTTTCCCTGTCTTCATAAAGTTTACTTACATATTCTTCCCATCTCTGTAATATCTTCTCTTTTTCTATCAGAATTTCACCTCTTTCATTCTTGACTGCTCCAGTCCTTACCATCCTAATAATAAATGACATAAATTCCTGAAACAGCATGTGATGGAGGGGATTAGGGATTTGAGAGTGCAAGATCTCATAACAGCATGTGATGCTGTTTTCAGATTAGTTAATAACATCACATGCTGTTAACTAATGTGATGGAGACTTATGTGAAAAACTGATGTAGACAAACTGGAGGTGCTCAGCATATTGAAAAATATCAATATGAATGCAGTGGGACTAGCTGACCTGTCAGTCCATGTGCTATGAGAATGTGCAGGAGAATTGGCAGTTTTCTCATGAAGTTGTTTAATCTAAGTCTCAGTTCTGACAAGGTTCCAAGGGATTGGAAAAAAGGGTAAGACAGTTTCATTGCATAAAGGCAGCTATAAAACAGAAGTAACAAATTAAAAACCAATTAATATTTCAGGTGTGGTGGTTAAAGTATCGGAAAAAGTGGATAAAGGTAAACTTCAAGAAAGGATGGATAGGAATATGATACTCTATGATGGGCAGTATGGTCTTGTAAAAGATAGGTCTGTCTTAGTAATTTATTCCCATTTTCTAAAGTGACAGCAGAACTGGATAAAGGATATGGTTACACCATGATACTGCTAGGCTTTGGAAAGGCATCTGACAGAATATCACACAAAAAACTATTATGTAAGTTGGCGCAAATGGGAATGGACATGAGGCCAATGGCATGGATGGGGGGGGGGATTGACACACACACACACACACACACACACATATATACATGGTGGAGTGAAATCAAGGTGAATGCGAGTGACCAGTCAAGTGCTGCCTCGGGGCTCTAATGAGGAGTGGAGGGAAAGTACTCTTGTCCCTATTTACAAGGGTAAAGGGGGGATGCACAAGACTGTAAGAGTTACAGAGGAATAAAGTTGATGTCCCAGACAATGAAAATCCTAGAAAGGGTTCTTGATGGAAGACTGAGGGAGGAGGTGGAGATTGCAAAGGAGCAGTTTGGTTTCATGCCTGGTCAATTGATGACGGATGCTATCTTTGGGTTACGGCAGATGATGGAAAGTTTCGAGAGAAACAACAGGAGTTACATCTGGTGTTTATTGATCTGAAGAAAGCATACAATAGAGTGCCAAGGCAAGAAGTCTGGAGGTGTCTGAGGGAGAAGAGGGTACCGAAGACAAGAGTTCGGACCTGCTTGGGAGAGACAGAAAGCTTTCAAGTGACAGTTGGTTTGCATCAAGGGTCAGCATTAAGTCCGTTCCTGTTTAACATTGTGATGGAGGTGGTGACGGAAGAGGTGAGAGAAGATGAGCTTTGGACAATGTTGCATGTGGATGACATAGTGCTGTGTGCAGAATCAAGAGAGAGAGAGTAGAAGTGGCAGGTAAATTGGAAAGATGGAGGAGAGTACAGGAAGAGAGGTATGAGGTTGAGCAGAAGTAAGACAGAGTACATGTGTTGCAAAAGAGATGCAGCCAAGAGACAGATCTGGAACTGGAAGGAAATGTCATCAGGAAAGTTAGTGACTTTAGATACTTAGGTTCAACGGTGAAAGAGGATGGGGAGGCTGAGAAGGAAGCAGGATGCAGGATACAAGCTGAATGGAGGAACTGGAGAGAGAGATGGCTGGAGCGCTATGTGATAAGAGGGTGCCAGTCAATCTAAAGGGAAAAATCTGCAGGACAGTGGTGAGACCAGCTATGATGTATGCTATGGAATCTGTGGCCCTGAGGAAGAATAACATCAGCAGGATGGAAGTAGCAGAGATGAGAATGCTTAGGTGGATGTGTGGTGTGACCAGAAAGGATCATCTAAGAAATGACTTATGTAAGAAGAATGGTGAAAGTTGCAAACTTAAGAGCGAAGATACAGGAGGTAAGGTTGAGATGGTTTGGTCATGTGATGAGGAGGGAGGACAAGTGTGTGGAAAGAAAGGTCATGCAGATGATGTGCAGGAGAGAAGGAAGCGCAGGCAGCTGAATGTGAAGGAGACTCATTAAAAATAGCGACCCTACTTGAGTTTGATAAGTTGAAGAAGAAGAATGATATAAGGAATGATTTAAAGGGAGATATTCACTTGTTTGCTGATGATGCAAAAGTGTGGAAACCAACAGATGATAATGGTGATGCAGATATCCTGCAGGATGTTTTAAATAAATTGGCATTGTAGGTGAAGGATAATGGTTGTCAATTTCATGTTGCAAAATGTAAAGTTATGCACCTCATGATGAAAAGATTACATACTTTGTATCATATTGATGGTAGTAGGTTGCAGGTTGATGGGGATAGGGATTTGGGAGTGATGGTGGACAGAGATTTGAAATTCAAAGGACATATTGCAAAAGTTAGCAAAATAGCTCAAAGGACTATTCAGATGTTGAAGAATACACTGACAAGTAAAGATCGAGGAATTATTGTCCCTCTTATAAGGCTAAAATTCAACTGCATCTTGACTACTGTGCAGAGCGGTCACCTAGGTTTCCTGAGGATCAGGAGGTGGTGGAAAAGCTTCAGAGATGAATGACCAAGCTGGTGCGAGGTCTGTAAAGTGCTCCACATGAGGAGAGATTAAAGGCTGTGTGAACTGCAATTTAGTTGACAGGCAGAGGGAAAGGGACATGATAGAAAATTATAAATTACTAAAGGGATCAATTCTATATCATTGACACAAAAGAAATTTTTCAGCACACGATGAATAGGGAGAGAACAAGGGGTCATCTCTGGAAGTTGTGTAAAAGTGTGGTTAGTAAGGGTGGGCAGATGATTTTCTGCTTGGAGAGTGGTGAACGAGTGAAACGAATTGCCAGAGGTAGTTGTGAGTGCCCCAACAGTGAATGAGTTTAAGAAGAGGTACTGTATGAATAATAGTTAGTGTGCATCTCCTGCAATGAATCTGTTGACTCCATGGAGATACCCATATAATAATAAAGTAGAATTAGGCTTGATATCAAAATTGGAGATGTTAATCTCAGCAGTAATTTATGTAGATGATACTCCTAAATAAATCTGGCAGAAATCTTTAGGATTCCATAGCTAAACTGAATAACTACTGTAACAAATTTGGTATGGAAGTCAGAAGTAAAAAGACAAGGACTACAAAAATAGGCAAAACACTGAAAACATCAACTGCTCCTGAACAAAATCTATAGAACAAGTACACATACTGACCACTGAATTAGAACTGAACTTTTATTTAATAGGTGGGATTACTGAACCTTCTTTAACCCAAATTATAGCACATATGCATTTTGGCATAGATTCTACAAAGTGGAATGCATCTACTTACATACCAGGCTTCATCAGTCCATTAACTGGATCAGATTTGAAGGAAGAGGATTTTGCTCCCAGATTTGTTTTTCTAACATTTCCCACACATTCTCAATGGATTCAGATCCAATTTTAGTAGTGGCCATAGAAGATGGAAGTTGTTGTCATACTCACTGAACCAATGCTGAACAATTCTTGCATGATGGACAGTAGTGTGAAACAACCATCACCTGCTGATTAAAAAGTCAACATTTCAGGATGTACTTGATCACAGATAACGTTCAGATATTTCTTGGAGGACATCCAACCATTCAGCAACATCAGGGAACCTGTTCTGTAGCAACAAAACATGCTTCACACCATGACATCACCTGAGTGGTATTTTGTGTTGTGTTTACAAGGAACTGGTTTCAATGCTTCATAGGGCTACCACCAAACTTTCTGCCTATCATCAGTATAGAACAATGTATATCGTGACTCATTGGAGCACAACTTTTTTTCCAGTCTTCCAGTGTCAAACTTTCAAACTATCTGGTTCTTTGCAAAAATCAGTGGTTTCTGTATAGACATGCAACTGCCAATATCGATCATCTTCAATTATCTGCACATAGTTCAGTGAAATATGGATTGGGAACAATCTTCATTAAACGCTTCAATGGCGATCTTGTTCCTGACAGTCTAAGGACCAGTTACGCCTCTTAGACAACAACATGGGTTATTTTTTCACTGATTAAACACCCCAGATATCTCACCTTTTGAGAAACCAGTCAGCCTGTTTTCAAAATCATGGCTCCAGCCAGACCGGCACCCACCATAATAAGCCCTTTATTGAATTCCTAAAGATTCTTTGTATTTCCCCATGGTGATCAACACTACTGACGATTACTGACCAGCAGCATTCTTGAATAGTTGCCAAGACACGTGGTGATGCAAATGACCAAGTATTTTGTATATATGTTGTGTGATGTTTACATGCATCTGCATAAAAGTTTCTAATTCAGTGGTATGCATGGTATGGTGACACTTTTGCGTTCCACGTGTACAAGTTATTCGTGAAGCCAGTGTCTAATATTTACCTCAAATCTCTGCATATAGAGATTCTTATATTGTATTGTCTCACCTGTTTGGAAATAAACATTACAGCTGCAGGACACTTATAAACACTAGGCAAATCTAGGGATTAATCAGACTGTGCTTTTTCTTTTTTTCAGAATTTTTTTTAAAACTTTTCAAAAGTGTCATAGATAAATACTGGATGATGATGGATTACTTGGACTGATCCAGTGGAGATTGTAACCACCGGCTAAGAAGGGATTGTGTGTCTGTATTAAATTCAGTAGTGAGATTATTAGGAGTTTAAGGAGGGGGATGAGAGTCATGGCAGATATATGGATTTCTACCAGTAGAGAGTGAAACTTGAAATAAAAAAATAAATAAATAAAATAAAATAAATAAATCATGACCTGCTCAATTTACCAGGAAAACCAGTTAAGAACAGATCAAGAGTGTTGAGAAAGTGGAAGGTATCATCGAGTAATCTGGTATAAAGATGGGCAATTTTGGAAAAGCTGTTGCTGACAGTGAATATCTCTGCGAGATTGATGAGTGGAACAGGCCCAAGAAAGACAGCCTTATTATTTCGATGTTTGCAATGTAGATGATCAAACTTCTCACACAGACGGTCGAAAAGGTCAGAGTGCTTATCAGAATTTGAAGAGCAATAAACAGCAAACAAATGCGACTGAATGAAGCAAGGAAATTTTGAGCTACAGTAGATCATGTTTGCCATTCTCAGGCCCAGAATATCAGATTTCACAAATACAAATTCTATACTTGTGACAGAAAGAGTTGTGCAGAGTGTAGTTAAGAAATCTGAAACAGACAAGAGAGGGTGAGACTGCTATTTTAGGTTCTGTTAAGAATAATAGAAATAGATCAGATTAACATATCTAAGTGTTAGTGCCCATCATTTAAATTGGTGTTGGACCTCTATTGTTTTTTTATTATTTGTTTAGATTTCTTGAAGTTTTTGAGCTGAAGTGGGTTTTTAATGACTTTAATGATTTTTTAAAATCTACAGCACTAATGAAATATCTTATACTGACCTTAATCATTATTTAATGTTAGAGAGTAGGCATACCTCCAACATAGACAGGACACCCAATTTCTGGTCCAATTGCATGGCCTTGATAGTTCTTTCCCTGCACTCCACTCACTATACTCCGACTCCCTCCAGGAATGAACTAACAAAGAGAGTGGCAGTAGAATTATTCTAACTAGCCTATCAGGAAGTATGCTTCTAACCAATGGATTCAGTTCCACATATCCTTATCATCTAGCATTGGCCTGTAGAAAGTGAGGTATGGGGTTTCATCATGCAGACATGATATCACCCAGACTACATGTAAAAAGGGGAGGGCAGGAGAAGAAACCAGAAACCTTGTTCTGGGAACCAAATATATGGAAACTGTCACTTCATTCCTTCAATAAGCTATTTTCGTTGGTAACAACTGGAACTAGTATTAATATTAACACTATTATGAGTGCAAGCATTTTTTTTTTATGTGGAAAAAATCAATCTGTTTACTTGATTTTCCCTTTCATATGAAATATGAATAGTGCACGTTTTACTTGATAACATAACCAAGTAAATTTTAAAATTACTGTATTATAAGAGAAAAGGCAAGAATCAATAAACACAGATTTATATGCAGTGAAATTTCTTACCTCTGCCATTATTTGTCTTAAAAGTCTTAGTGCTTCATTGACCTGAAATGAATCTGTTCCATACTGATCAACAAGATGAAGCAATCCACTTATTTTAATCCAATATACATCTGGTACTCCATCTCTAATTTTATGTTTGTTTTCTGACAACTGAAAAAAATTATACAGAATAAGTTTCTTGGAAAAACAATAACTGTAAATAGTATGCGAATTAACACAATGTCAAATTACATATTATTGGTAAAACAATGTGAAACATTAATAACTTAAGATTTATTTAACCACTAATTTCATTGATACTTCATCTTTATTGATTATATTACAATGTTTCCTCTAATTTTAAGTGGCCTATGTGTGCCTGAAAAACATTTTGTACAAAATATTTCCAGTCTGACTCTAAGTGTGTGCTAATGTCATATTTCTCATGTTAATGACAATAATGTTTTGTCTAGCTATAAACCTGTAAAATTGCAAAAGCTAAAATAATTTGCTGAAATCTGCATAACTACAAAAAAATTTATCGTTTGCACGAGTTCAAGTGACTGTACTGTCGAGACAATAGACACTAAACAAAAGCAGGTCTGCAACTTGCTGATGTCAGCATCCAACCCACATGGTGCAGGCTAAAAGTAACTAATTAGTGTATTAAGTTGGAATGGATGATATTAATATTGGAGTGGAGGTATTAGAGAAATTACTAAATAAAATAAGTGACAAAAATAAAAATAATTTATCATATAATTCGTTTTTATAGTATGTTCAAATATTATCATCACCAATTTTCTAATAAGTACTCCCAAGGAGTGCTCAGGTTACCATGATAGTACTACATGATTAAATTTGCATTATTATTAATCACCTATCAACAACTTTCCTCCAAATCAGTCTATTACTAATGATCACTCCAATATTGTCATATCTAACATTTTGTGCTCCTAAGCCACTTCTGACTGAATCAATCCACCTAGACCTTGGCCTTCCTCTGGGTCTCTTTCCTGCCATCTTGGCATCAAGTACTTGTTTTGCTAACCTTTCCTCGTCTATTCTGTTTAAGTGGTCATACAACCTTAGATCAGCTCTGCTAACACATTCTTCAATGCTAATAATGTCAAGGTCATTTTCTAATATCCTTATTTTTAATATGATTCTGCCACTAATGCCATCGGTTCACTCCTTTAATTTTTCTCAGAACTCTCATATTTGTAGTCTCTAGTCTTCGATCAAGTGCTTTATTTCTAACCCATAACTTAAAACTGGCTTGAACACTGTCTTGTATATTGCTAGTTTGGTGTTTTGGCTTGATTATAATACAATAAGAGGAATAAGATTTTACAAGGAATAACAGAGAGAATTTCTCTCTTATTCCTTGTAAATTTATTCAGCTGGCTACCACCATACCAGCTCTGCTTATTCTGTTGTCTATTTCCAGATTTAACCTGCCATCATCACTAAAAGCTGTTTAAATAGCTGAAATATTTTACTTGCTTTATAAGATCTCCATTCAGAATGCTGCTGAAGTTTTCTATGCTCTCAGCTATTTTCATAGTTTTGGTCTTTTTTATTGCTGATTTTTATGCCAAATTTGTTACAGCTGTTATTCAATTTAGTTAGAGAATCCTGGAGACTTGCACTAGATGTGTTTGGAAGTGCATCATCTACATAAAGCAAAGAACTAAGTTTGACATTTCCAATTCTAATATCAGTCCTAATGCAACTTTCTTTCATAATGTGATCCATATAGATGATGAATACGAGTGGAGATAATGTGCATCCTTGTCTTACCCCTGATTTTATATCAAATCAGCTTCATGTATTTTCTTCAATTCTAACTGCTGACTGACAACTTAAATATAGACATATGTATTGCTCTGTATCTGTATTGAGTGAATGGAATGTATAACATTCCATTCACTCAAACAATTAAAGTTTTGAAAAACTATTCTCTGGACACATTATCATATGACTTTTCCAGATAGACTCAAGCAATCTTGGAAAGGATTTTGATACACCAACCCAAATATGGAAGCAATATTCCATGGCTGGGTGGATTTGAGCTTTGTGTAGAGTTAGCAGCTGTGAAGGTATGAAGTAGTGTCTTGTGCAAAAAAGTACACCAATTCTTTTTTTAAGGCTGCAGAAGCTACAGTTGAAATATGATTCTGACAGGAAAGATCAGAGGTGCAAGTCAGTCCAAGAAAAGAAATCTAATCGTGTTTGGATATCTCACTATTACTGAAGGTGGTGGGGGGGGGGGAATGCGAGCTCTTTCTTGAGAGAGAGATCAGACAGAACTGAGTTTTGGTGGTATTGAAGTTGGAAGTTTTTTCATTTGGTTAGACTATAAATTATATATTTAGTTTATTCCTTTATGCAAGTGTAGGCAAACAAAGTTTGCGCCTGAAGTACCTTCAGGACTGGGACAACTCGTGGTAAAGGTGGTATAAGTTCTCATCAATTACCTTAGTATCTCCTATAATGCAAAGCACATCTCCTTGCAGACATGTATAATGCTATGCATTAAGGGAAAGGCCACTACCCAGACCAGTTATGACCTTTATTGAGGTCTCATTAGTGGGAGCCAGACCCAGGCCTTGGTATGAAGTAATGGAGAAGTATTACTTCATACCAGGGTGGAAGTAATGGAGAAGTCATAGTGGCCCTTCCCTTAATGCATAGCATTATACATGTCTGCAAGGAGATGTGCTTTGCATTATGGAAGATACTAAGGCAAGTGATGAGAACTTATACACGAGTTGCCTCAGTCCTGAAGATACTTCAGGTGCAAACTTTGTTTGCTTACACTTGGATAAAGGATTAAACTAAATATATAATTTATGGTGGCATTGAACTTTAAAAAATTTCCTTGCCCCAGTAGGATATAGCTAAGAGATGAGTTCAGGTCCCTGGTCATGGTAGATCTTGAGGATTCTAATACTTGAGTACTACTATGTTTGTCAAATGAAAAGGAGGAATGGAGTACTGTTATCAGCAAAGCTATGAATAGGATTGGAAGTCTGTGAGAGCAGATTGTTTATATACAAGAGGAAGAGAGTGGGTGAAAGAACAGAACCTTGGATATTCCTACATTGTGAGGAAATCTGAAGGAATAAGTCATCCATGACACAAAGTGAGCGACCAGTGAGAAAGTTGGCGATCCAGTTATAGGGTGGGGAAGGCAGACCACAGGATGGCAGTATGGTGAGTAACACCCTGTGCCAAACCTGATCAAACCTTTGAGATGTCAAGGGCAACCACGTGAGTTTCTCCAAATTTGATGACCTTCTCTATAATTTTTGAGAGACCAGAAGTGAGAGCAATTGAACAGTAGTTTGTTGATTGACTTTTATCACCTTTCTTTCAGATGGGCTTTATGTGGATCTGTTTCCTGTTGCTGGATAGATGCCAGTTGAATAGGATAGATTGAAGAGGCGATACAGGATAGTGTTAGTTCTGGAGTACAATTTTTTAATACAACAGGTGGGACACCATCACGACCAGATGCCTTGTTTGTGTTCAAGTTGTTAAGGATTCTGTGGATTTCATTTTGCCGGAAGACTATGGAAGACATGAAGGGAGCTGTTCTTTGTGGAGTGGAGGGAACTTTGCCCAGGTCATCAATGCAGGAATTGGAAGAGAGCAGTGATGAAAGTAAGTTGGCCTTGTTTTTGGTGAGGTGACTACAGCATCATCTGGATGTGAGAGTGGTGGAAACATGGGTGGGCAGAAGTTGCTCCCAATAGCCTTGGCAAGGGACCAGAAGGAGTGACTGTCATTTGGGAAGGAGGTGAGTTTGCAGCATTTGGCACTTTCAAAGTCTGATTTGAACTTGGTGATGACGCTTTTACAACTGTTGTGGTCAGCAGTATAGGTAGAGAGGATAGCTAGAGTTTTGGTCTTGAGCCAAATGTGGTAAGCAGAGGTATTTTCTTTTACAGTATTGGCACACTTTTTTTGAGAAACAAAAAAGTTGACACAATTATAATACCATAGGGTACGAGACTGAGATTGGATGGAAAGAGGAAGTACTATGGTGCAGGATTTGACGAACGACTTCTTGATAATATTAAGTGAAGAAGGAGACATGAATAAAATTGTGGTCAGAAGTACCAAGGGAAAGCTAACATCCACAGTGTATTTGGAGGAAGATCTAGTTAAGAAAAGGTTCAAAGTGTTGGAAGATAAGGAATGTCTGGTATTCTGGTAGATTGACTAGCGGTGTTAGATCATGACATGACTGAATATTGCTCTCCCATACACAACTTGTTGATACCTCTCAGATAGCCAGTCTCCAATCCAATGCACTAATCTAATATCCAACCCCATCCACTCTAGTTTGACTATCAACTTATCATGTGGTAATCTATCAAAAGCCTTTGCAAAACCTAAGTATATTACTGTGTATCCTTCTCTGTTCAAGGAAGCAGTCACCTTATTGTAATAAGTAAGTAGATTACTAAAACATGAACTCCCTTTAGCAACAAATCCATGCTATCCATCAAAGATAATACCATTGTTGTCAACCCAAGTCTGGATCCTAGTTCTCACAAGCTTCTCCAACAATTTAACCACAACACCTGACACACAGATAGGCCTATGGTTTGATGCTCGAGTTCGATCACCTCCTTTATGAAGTGGCACAATCTTGCCCTCCTTAGGAACTTGACCCAGTTCAAGACTCGTATTAAAAAAAAAATATGTCAAGGCTGGCGTCAACTCCCTGGCGCATTCCTTCGGAATACGTGGTGATATATTATCAAGTCCCACAGCCTTATTAACATCTAGTTTGCTCAACTCCCCATACACCTCTTGCTCACTTACAGTCAGTCTTCTTCCCCATCATCAACTGCTCTCAATCTCTCCGTGAAGTCACATTCACAAGATTGAAAGACCTTTATGAACTGCTCATTAAGTATCTCCACCACACCTTCTGCAACAGCTGTCCTTATACCATTTTCTCCAATCAATGTCATCCTTCCATAATTTTGGCTACATATTGAAAGAACTCTTTAGGATTCTTTTTGGCTTCATTAGCTAATTGCTGTTCATACCTCACTTTAGCTACCCTCACCAACCAAGTCACACGCCTTGCTGGTCTTTTTAATCCTCAAGGAATTGTTATTTACACTTCTCTTATGCTGCTCCATAATGCTCTTTTTCTCTGTATCGCATGCTTAATCTCTTTATTCATCCATTTCACACTTACCTTATTTAACCTCCTCATCCTTGGAATACATTTAGACATTGTATCTACTAGATAGTTTTTGAAAATCCCTCACGCTGCATTGATCTCTTTTCCAGCTAACTCCTCATTCCATGCTATGCCAGCAAGCTATCTCCTGAGCTCTTCATAATCACCCCCCCCCTTGTAGTTCCACATATACCCTTTTTCACAGAGGTCCTTACACTGTTGGCAACCACCTAGGTAATTATGTAATGGTCACTCTCACCAATTGGAGAGTGATTTGACACCTCATTTATAATTAGATCCTCTGATGAGATGATCAAATACATCAGATTACATGCACACGCCCATTACACAAGACATGTGTAATGGGCATGTGCATTAGCTGTGATTTTTTCAAACAGCAGTTGCAAGGAAACAGAAATGCTACCAAGCAAGACAGGACAGGAGAGAAAGGAGACCTGAAAAGGGAGAAAAAATGCCAAGCTAAATTCTGTGATCTCAGAGAATTTCTTATATGCCTCTTTATCTACTCTCTCTAAGGAGGAATTGCGAAGTTAATACTAAAGGATAGTACAATGTATCAAGCCTTTGCATATCAAGTGAGAATGTTATGCGCTCAGTTGAGAGGTAAGTGGTATATAGCATGAAACAAGATTGAATCTGCAATAAGGTTCATTTTCTTGGAAGTGCTTTTGGAATTGCTCTGTTAAATGTTTAATCCCATTGTCAGAGCAATTATTTTCATGTCGACTTCAGCAATTGAAGGAAGGATGTTTTTAACGAAACTTGATTGCTAAAAGAAGATATTGAATATGTCAAGTATAAGTCAAGTGAGATCTAGTTATTTTGTGGTAATGAAAGAATGAATGATAATGAAAACAGTGACTGAACAAAAGTGCAAAGGTTGTTGCCATGGGTGTAGTCAAATGAAACTATAGAATTTTCAGATGAATGCTATATTCAATATTTTGAATGGTATTTGATGTTATTCCCTCGGAACTGAATTTAACTGTAAGTCAGAGAATGTTGTTCTCACCTTTATCACCCACCTCTGGATACATGCTATGAAAATATTTGGAGAAACCTGTGATGTTGCATCAACATTTAAAGACATCTGATAGAGTCTGGCTTCAAAGACTTCTCTGCAAATTGTCATCTTCCACTCTTTGTAACTGAACTGTCAGTTTACAGCATGTAATGGCTGGGGATGTTCTCTCCTTAGATACTCTTGCTAATGCTAGTGTTCCTCAGAGTACTATTATTTCACCCACCCTCTTCCACATATACATAAATGACCTTCTCTCTCAAACTCTCCACAGGTGCTGATGATAGCACTCTCTATTCCTCCTATATATGACAAACTTTACAGTGCTCAAGCATCTCGGGCTTCAGGATTACCTACAGTGGCTTAAATACTGATCTCAATACTATCCTTCAATGGGATAATAACAAAGACACCTTCAATGCTACCAAAACAATTTTTGTCTTTTTCATACAAAAAAAGAGCTAAGTTATCCTCTGACCTTTGATAATACTCAGCTGATCTCTCTTCACAGACTCTCCAACCAGTGTCTCACAGACAGTTCCCATATTGTCTCTCTTTTACATGGGTGCAGTTCAGCAGAACTAGTACCCATCATATCATATGTTCATCATCTGCAAAATATTTTTGTCTTTTTCATACAAAAAAAGAGCTAAGTTATCCCCTGACCTTTGATAATACTCAGCTTAACAGTCAAGATAAGATCTCTCTTCACAGATTCTCCAACCAGTGTCTCACAGACAGTTCCCATATTGTGTCTCTTTTACATGGGTGCAGTTCAGCAGAACTAGTACCCATCATATCATATGTTCATCATCTGCAAAATATGTAACAACATGAGTAACTGCTAAAGCCCATTCTTTTAAGTTAAATTTCTGGCTCAAACTTTTTATAACCTTAATTTGTGAAATCATTAATTAATGATTTTCTTAGTCCTAAGAATGTTTGTTTTTTCAGTTAAACACAACAAGCATGTAGCCATGCCAGATTAATAAAGGAAGTTAAATGTTAATGAAACAGTGCTATTGAAATATCAGTTATTTTGAAAACTGTGATCTAAATACTAATTCTTTAATGTAATTTACTTTAGGAAAAATAACTTACAGCAGCTTGTAGCATTTTAAGAGTTGCCAATTCTGTTAAGAAATGGGCATCAATTGCAAATGATATATTGAAAGTGCCATCTTTGATAGTCTGTCCTAGTTCAGAATCTTCAACAGCCATTTGCAGTCTATCTTGGCCATTTGGTGGCAAGGATTTCAAAATGTTAGGATATGCAGCCTTCACTGTATAAAGCTTCAAAAAAGAAACATTTTTCTTCAATTAAAACATTTGAATTTTTAATTAATACTTATTATAAAAAATTGTGATATCACTAAATATTACAGTTTAAAGCCAACTAATATTAAACAAAAAGCCAATATCCAGACACACTGCAGAAGGCCTACTTGAAGCCTCACAAATGCTTATCATTTTCACTCTCAATGCATGCATTCTTTCACTCTGACAAACATTCTGTCACTCAACACTCCAAAGAAAAATTGCTTCTAACTCTCTTTCCTTGTTTCCCATGCTCTTGCTCAATTCCCAGTGTGGCTTCTTGCTCAATTCCCAGTGTGGCTCCTTGCTGCCATGTTATGAAAAATCTGTATTTAATCTTAAAGAGATGCATCATGCAACTAGCACATAGCGCAGATGCACCCAATTCTTTTAAAATCCTCTCAATTAACTTCAATTAAAATATATACACACACACACACACACATATATATATAGTAATGTACCATTTATCCGATCTTCAACACTGCTTTGAAATAACAATTAACTGACTTGCATTTCAACTGACACAAGTACAATTACGTGGTGCTAATCTGGCATAGCACCACGTAATTGTACTTCAATTATAAAAACAGAAAAAAATATTGCCTTCCTAACGTGGTCAGGTAAATGGTACTGGCTTGATTGGCTGAGTGGTTAGTGTATCCACTTTCCAGCCAAGAGACTGCAGGTTCAAAACCTGCCATGAGCATAGATGTTTGTGATCGTCTTACTGTGCATTCAAAGGGAAATCTGCAACCCTACCACTTCTTCTAGCAGAAGGCTTTCCCAAAACCCTATGAGATATGGGAGTGACCATACAGCATTAAGGGATGTCAATGCAAATAAACAACTAACTAAATGGTATTGGTAGTTTTTCCACTTGGTTATACTATAAATTAAAGATGCAAAAAATTATATTCTTGGATAAGAATATAATTTCTTATAATAAAGTCAGCCTGGTTGGTCGAGCGGTTAGCATATGTGCTCTCCAGCCAAAAGTCTGCAGGTTCGAATCCCAGTGTTTGTGATTGTCACGATTCTTGTCGTGATGAGGGGAATCCTTATATGGGCTTTTTCAGTTGAAAGTGAGTTAGCCAATCTCATACAGTGGTAGCAGGGGTTTTCATCCCATGTACAGATAAATCGGCCTTCAGAACACATGCAATTTACAGACAAAAAATACTGTTGTTGGTGATAGATCGAGTTGATGATGGTGGTGTCGTGGTTGAAGAATTAAGTACTAGTGGAGAGGATGAGATGTATTTAGCGAAGTAGAGTAGTGTACCCTCCCACGATGAGTCATTGGGCTCCCTAGAGGTGTCATGAAATCATCATCATGCGTATGAAGGATTTAGGCCTAGCATGGCCTGTTCCGGCCTTAGAAGTCATCGTTGAATCGTTTAAGAGGACATCCTGGTTTTCTTTATCCTAATGGCTTATACTTTAAGGCTTGTTTTGGTAATATTTCTGTTTTCATTCTTTGAATGTGTTCCATCCATTTATGTTTATATTTTTTAATTTTTTCTATTACTGGTTCTTGGTTTAATTCTTTCATAATTTTTACGTTTCTTTTGTGATCAAATAGGTGTCATGTAATAATAATAATAAAGGATTAAACCAAGAATATAATTTCTTAGCATCTTTAATTTATAAGTAAATGGTAGATTACTGTGATACAACATTCATTCTTGAGGAATGCTATAATGAGAAACAAAAAATGCACTACCTTCCCAGAATCCTTTATGATTTCGCACACTAAAAGTTTCACTAGCAGTTTCCCTGCCATTTGTAAATGGAGCCTCCATAAAAATTGAGATTTTAAACAGTCATATCAAAAGCATTGTTCAAACCCATAAATCAAATAAAAACAATCCTGATTTATGTATCTTTGATGCAGGCCTTAAGATTTGTCTAAGATAACTTACCTGCTATAATAAAAAGCCAAACGGCTATTTTTTCTGGCGAGGTTAATTAAATTAAGGGGATAAAAATCCCTTATTATTTTACAGCCAGAATGCGAGACTCTGAGATCGATAACTATGATCTAAGAGTTTCATGCCGAAGAACTATCAGCAAATCCAAGCATAAGTGAACACCTAGTAGTACCAGGGCTGGCCTTCTCTATAAAGGGGCCAGGGTGCAAGAAACCTTTTGGGCCCCTAAAATATTTTTCAAAGGTAAAAATTAAAGGATTTGAAATAAACGTATTGTAAAACCTCTTACCTGCAAATGATTTTGCACAGGAAAACAAAAAAAAACACATTCGAAATATAACAGGTTAACATAACGTTTACTGAACACAAAACAAAAGTATTAAATAATTAAAATAAATAAATATTTAACAGAAACAAAAGTAACCTGGCTCACCAACCAGTGCACAAAAACTATTTACAATTAATTATTGTTTAAAGTAATAAAAAAAATTAATTTAAGCACATAAAAAAATAAATAGGTTTACTATTTAGGGGACTAGATTTACTAATGTGTATATTGCTTAATATGTATTTATTTGAATATGCGATTTTTTTTTTTTTTTTTTTGCAATGTCATTATTCATTTATGAAAAATTACAATTTTTGGCAATTTCCTTTTCGATGCTTAATACAGCAAGTGCATTTAAGCGTTCTTTGCACATACTTGACTGAAGATAATTCTTTATCAATTTTAATTTGCTAAAAGAACGCTCTGCACTTGCTATAGTAACTGATAACGTAAAGAAAATTTTCAATACAGTTAGCACATTTGAAAATAGTTCATTATAACTATTATTTAATATATATTGCAATATGTCTTGCGCATTATTTACATTTTTTTCGTCCAAGATCAATTCTCATAACAAATCAATTTCCTGGATTAAGTCTTTATTTACATCTTTACTATAATATTTTACAAAATCCCTTGAGCGGGTTCATTTTTTTCTAATGTTTTTATATCAGTGATTAATTTAAAATAAGAAATAACATTGAGTATATTTTTAAATCTCTCATCTATTTGTACAATTACAGTATCAATCACAACATTGAAAAAGTGAGATCTGAATTCCTCTACCAGGTTTAGTAAAATTCATCTTCTGCTAGTTTGGAAAATAATCTTTTCCTTTTTCAAATTCTTTTTTCAGGGCAGTCTTCAGAAATATTCAAGTTTCGTGCTATCATTTTTGCATCCTCTAAAAATGTGTTAAATTTTGAATTTCAGTTTTAATTTTATTCACTAAATTAAAAGCAGGGTCAAGAACAATTGTTTTTGCTTGAAATAGTTTGTTGATACTATTAATTTTTGACAATATTGTAAACCACACAGTTAAGTTTAAAATAAATTGCATTTCTTGTAATGAATCTAGTAGACTTTTAGCTTCGGATACTGCTGTTATCGTTAATTGCACCAATAAATTCTTCTAAGGCATTATAAGTTTGTTCAAACTGTGTATACACTGCTTTGACTGCATGTATTTTGGCTTCCCATCGAGTATCACATAATGGTTTAAGCATAATATTTAAATGCTTTTGTATAATTTCCCACCTTTTTGTAGATGCAGAAAGTACACAGTATAAACGTTGCAATATTGCGAAAAATTTTTTTACAACATATACTACTGGAAGCAGCATCACAAATGATCAAATTTAAAGAATGTGAAAAGCAAGGTACATAAATTGCATGAGGGTTTAAACTAATTATTCTAAATTGTATGCCTTTATATGTTCCCTTCATATTGCTACCGTTATCGTATGATTGCCCTCTACGATTCATAATATCTAAATCAAGTTCACCTATTCTTTTTAAAAGCAAATTTGCTAGTCCTTCACCAGTCACATCAGTTACTTCAAAGAATCCTATAAATGACTCATTTAAAATTAATTCTTTGTCTACAAAATTTACATATCTAATAATTATTGAAGTTTGTTCCTTGTGAGAAATATCAGGAGTACAATCCATTTGGATACTGTAATATATGGCTGCATTTATATCGTCTTTAATTTCATTAAGGACTTCATTACCTAATGCAGCAATAATTTCCTCTTGAAATCTATGTGCCAAATGATGCACAATTATTTTTTTCGTATTTTTAATTCTGTTTACATGATCCATTAGCACAGGATCATATTTACTTAATAATTCTATTAAACTTAAAAAATTTCCATTATTCGACGTTCCTATTGTTTCATGGCATCCTCGAAATGACAGATTATTACTTGCCAAAAATAGAATTACATTTACAATTCTTGGGAATAGTAATTTTAGATGTTCGGTTTATTTATATAAATTTGATTTGTTCTGTCGACAGTCAAACATAAATTAAGCCTTTTTAATAATTCTTGCCAAGCAATAAAAGAATTAGTGCCCAACAGAAAGCTCATGATCTCGAATTACAGATGACAGTTTTCTCCATTTATTAAAACCATATATAAATCGTGTTGATTGATCTTTTCCTCTTCTTTTCGAAAATAATACACAACAAAAGCAAAATACTGAGTCTTGAGCATTTGAGTAAACGAACAGCTGCGAAGCTGAGTTTCACCATTTGGCATTTTTCGTAAATAGTACGATGTAGAAAATGATCTACCTTCATCATTCTTAACGAATGCATCTTGATGATGTTGTTTAGGTCCGGTTTTAACACAGAATAATCTAAATTTATCAGTTATAATATTTGGCCACAAACCTGGATCATTTATATTCACTTGATCACCATCAGTATTATTGTTTTCATCGTTATTTGCTGTATCCAAAACGTTTGTATAATCAGACGCGTCTTCTTTGACGAATCCCACAGTTTCTACATTTTCGTTGAAAAGTTGTGTAGCTTGTTTGGAGTTTTCTTCTTCAGTTGAAGTTTGAATTGTAACTGCTGAAGTCGTAGCAATTTTGTTGTCAGATTTATTTTGTAGCCATGAAAACAAATCAACTTGTGACTTTTTGAGATTTTGCTTTTCTTCTTTTCTGCTGATTTCCTTTTTTTTTGACACCCAGAGGGATACTTTCTTGGCATGGACATTATGGGTTAGGATTTGCCTGTCGAATAAGTAAATAATATTAAATATTTTTATCCCATGAATTAACAAAAAGTTAGATATGTACATACTTTTTACAATATTACAAAATTTTAGAAACACTCAAGGAATGTGTTTATTTTTTTCATTTGTTTACTTCAGTACATCAGTTTCACCCTAATCTATCACTATTAACTGAGTTGAAATTAACGTAGTTGAGATCTAATCACGTGCAGACAACACTTCATAATCCTGAATATTGATAATACATTTCACATAGCTTTAAAAATAATTTACCGTATTTACTGAAATATAACTGGTCCTCGCGTATAACTCGCACCCCTGATTTTACTTTGCGAAAAAAAGAAATTGAAAAGTTTCGTGTAACCTCGCACAGAAAAAAAAAAGCTTAATCACGTTCACCTCATGACATAGTGACTCGCTTCCCTTGGCAAACCACGCGCCCTCCATACTAGCCAATACGTCTGCAGATGCAAGTAAAAGCAGGTTGTTTTATTGTAACACTGAATAATGTTAAAAGATTTGCAGTCTGTGTAATATATTTGTCAACATTATGTTGAGAAATAATACGCAAGAAAGAACACATTAGACACATTAAATATAACCATTATGGTGAAGCAGGCCTCTCAGACCACGCACTTAACACCTTACACCAAATCAATTGGAAAAGCACCTGCTCCTTACACCGCACAAAAACCTGGTACGAAAGAAAATTTAAGGAATCCTGCGAAATCCTGATAAACCACACAAATATCAATAACAAAGATGGTATGAAAATTCCAAGGATCTGGATGGCACACATTCAGCCAACCTAATATGAAAGATTCAACATAAGTCAGGACTCTAGCCAATCCGCTAGTATTAGAAACCATTCCATTCCAACTGGCTGGAATAATGTTAATATATGTATATAGTAGACAACACAAATAATAGGACTCTAGCGTTGATATATAATTTTTTTTTTTTTTTTTTTTTCACCAGAGGTCAGGCCAACAATTGTGGTAGCGGTTGGTCAGTGTCTTTAACGAACCAGTTTGATTGTAGTATAGCTTGTTTCTTGTGTATATTTGTACGCTCCAGAAGATGACCTTGACATAAAGGTCGAAACGTCGAATTGTAGATTTTAGTTATATTAAACTAAAGTTTTTATTCAAACACGGTAGTTGTCTCCATAATTTTCAAAAATGCATATTTCTCAACAAATAATGCAATTAGAGACAGTTGGGATAAAAATGGCACTAACTAATGAATCGCATGTCCCTTGCCCCCAAAAAACTATGCTATTTAGCTGCAAGCAAAACCATATGCTGCACTGGCCAACACTAAAAACTGAATGTGTGGGAGTCTATCACCCCAGGTCAAATGCCGAGCAACAATAAAAATCAACAGAAAGTGTTAAAATTCGTAAACATGTTAAAGCTAGGAAACATATATTGAATATTGTTATGGCATTTTCAGATATTGAATTTGGTTGAAGAGAATTAGCATTTCAATTCAAAAATTGTCTGCTGACTTTTATCTTTGATTTGCATGATCTTTTGTTAATACTGCACCAATCATATGCACATATCTTTACTGGCCTAGTACCATGGCTGTCTGTTAATTACTTAATGAAGGATTGTTCACTAAGTATCTCAAGTCTTGTAAATTACTGCTAATTTTTGCTTGAAATAATGGGAAAGCAGATGGTTCTATTTGGGTAGGATGCACACAAGGAAACTGCTCTCTAGGCAGGAAATAGTAATTGCAATATATGTGGGGATTTTATGAAAAAAACTGAAAACTTTAGTTTCCGAAAATCAATGTAAAGGAAATTTGCTTTTATATCTAATATGTTAAACGTATTCATTGACAATAAATACTTCCAATCCATATTTTAATGACTTACGATTTAATAAAATCCAAATACACTTTAGAAAACGGATACGTTCTTTACGAAACATGAAAAGATATATTAAATGATGGTAAAGGAGTCACGCCACGTCTGGATGCCTGACGAATAATGCAACAACTGAACTGGACAAAACTTGTACATCAGTATATCACAGAGATATATCGACGGCTTGGAAATAGGATGTTTGTTTCTAATTTTCTTATTACTTATTATTATGAAACAGTTGGTAGTGTTTAATTATTGCATTTTTATTTGGTATAGCTGTACTTAATAAAATTGTATTATATTAATTTAAAATATGTCAGCGAAGATGTTGGAAATGTATTTTTTTATTTAATTATTTTTTTAAGATGAGCCCTGGGTTGCATGCCGGAAAAAAGTCATTGGCGTGCCATGTTTGGCAGGCATGTTAAGGGCTGTCCACCTCTTCTCTAGACCAACCATATATAAAGAATATAATAAATATTTTTTCAACGGTTTCGATAACAAGTCAAATTTTATAAATGTGTAACAGATTAGGAAAAAACTAATGATGAATCAGGCATTTTAGCATTTTAGGGTAAAAACGAAATAATGTTTGTTAATTTTTATACACTGCATAACCGCATCAAAATTGTTAAGCAAAAACCCTAATATAATAGAGAAACACAGAGATATTTTTATTACTGGGAGCCCTAAAATCCTGTCGATGAAATTCCTTTAGTTATAAACAAAATTAGAAGAAAAAATAAAAAAAATAAAATAAAAAATACGATTCTGCAAATGTGTACCGACAGTGCCCACTCCATCGTGTGGCCCGGGTGGCATTGCACCCACCGCACCCCCGCGATGGCCGGCCCTGGGTAGTACAACACCAAGGCAACTCAAAGCAAAGGTGGAGCAAGCTCCCTCACTATCCTTGATATTTTCTCATAATGTAAAACACAACTCCTAGGAGATGTAATACTGCCTTACATTATGAGGAGAAGTCACTACCCAGACCGGTTTCAACCTTTCTTGAGGTCTCATCAGTGAGTAGGTAGGAAGAGTTTCATGCTGATAGTTCTTCGGCATGAAACTCTTAGATCGTAGTTTTCAATCTCAGAGTTTCGCATTCTGCCAGTAAAATAATAAGGGATTTTTATCCCCTTAATTTAAATAACTTGCCTGCATTATATTCAATATTTTACAAAGACAAGATAAGCTGTTAAGGAGGAGGAAAGAGCATATATGCAGATGCTGCACATCATAGGAAAAATGAAGCAGGACTAACCTGATTTATCACTGCTACTTCTTCTGTACATTCTCAGCTGTTTTAACACATAATTTAAGGTTAATTTCATACATTACAATCAAGTCAGTTACAGTAAGGAAGTTCACTAATTAATAAATAACATAATACTCATGCTTTAGCCTATGTCATTCCCTTTACATTTTGCAAAATCAAAATTCTGTCTAAGTAGTATTAGAATAACATCAAGGATAAATGAACAGACAGTCAGTGGATACAATGTGAATAAACAAATGGGAGTATTTTAACTATGGGAGCACAAATCAAAAAGAGTGTGTGGAAAGGAAAGATCTTGGGCATCTGATGGAGCAGATGACAAAAATTAATAGTGTATGAAGTAGTAACACCAGATAATGGATTAAAGTAACAGTACTTATTCCATAACTCAACATCATTTCTGGATGAAGTGACAAGAGACACATGATGAATTTGTTTAACTTAATCACAAACACAAGAAGAACCTACAATACAATGAGAAGTACATTCATGTAATAACATTCAATTGTAAGTACAATTGAAATGTAGTTCTCACACAAGTTCCTAATGAATAAAACTAGAAATACAGTGCCAAGGAAATCTGATATGGATGTTTATATGTTGATTATGACTCATGTTGATGCTTAGTGGAGAAAATAAATGTCTAGGGATAATAATTCACTAAATTATTTAGCTTATTAGATTATTATATCTATAAATAGTTTACTTTGATCAAGAGGACATCTTCATGGTCACAAAAAAATACTCTAAGCATGTGTATGCAGGCACCAACTGGGTGTGAAAGGCAAGATCCTACAGTCTGAACTGATGTTATCTATGGGTACAGTGATGGAATCTTGCTGAAGGTCTCAATATAATGATCTCTCAAATTTGTGATAAAGTGAGGCAGCATAATTTTTTAAGATTTGGACAATGTTGTAATGCTATGGTGGACAATAGACATAGCTCTCAGATTTATATCTGCTTCTGTATAAAAGTGAGGTTTACTCCAGAATAGCTATATTGCAGATAATAGATTATCTGGGGGATGGGGAGGGGGTTCTGCCTAGATGTGATAAATTTCACTGGAGAGCTTAATGTAGTCAGAGCAGTGGTTCTGCCCTATTTGTTAAAGTTTTGATAATGCAATACTGCTAGGAGGGATGGTGATGTGACACATAATGGATGTACCTTCCAGTGTGGGTAGGTTTTCTATTGACAGAAAAGGATAAAGATCTGTTGGGTGCAGACAGTTACTATTTTTCTTTGGAATTGTGAAATGTATCCTTGGGTGTTGGCTGCTCCTCTCAAATCCATGAAATGGCTATACTACACTGTTGTGTACTTTATTTGGCCACATAGCTGAAATATGTTGGAAACATTTTTAGCACATCTCAACAGACAAGGATTCATTTCACAAGTGAAAAGGAAAACCTTTGTGCTCTTCCTTAACATTCTTTTTACCTGACTACCCAATGCTTCTACAGAAAAATCTATCCATATACTGGACGGTACATCCATTATCTATCACATTGCCACCACCCACCATCCAAGCAGTATGGCGTTATCAAAACCTTAGCAAATTGAGCTAGTCATCTGTTCTGACCACAATAGCCTCTCTAGCAAAATCAATCACACAGACTCATTTAGTCAATAGCTTTCTCCCTTAACAAATCAACAGAACTGTCCATCCCCAAATCTAACCTGAAATCCAAAACTGGTTGTAATAAAGATAATGGACAAAGGAGTTATGTTCATTATCTGCACTAACTACAAACATTCAGGAGTAATAGAGACCATGCCATGAATACATATCACCAGATTCAATGGAAAAGAAACCTTCCTTTCATAGAGAGCAGATATAAATCTGAAAGACTATTTCTAGACTCCATCAGCACTACAACATTCTCCATTTTTTTTTTACAAATTCATCTACTTCACAAAATATGATGGTCTCCCAAAAAATCCGTGAGACTATCGTATTCTGACTTTCAGCAAGATTCTGCCAATGCACAAATGGAAGGCATCAGTTAGGACTGTAGGATCCCACCATTCTTACTTAGTATTTACTTTCCTGTTGGTGTGCCTGCATGCATGTGCTTAGTGATTTCTTTATGACCATGAAGATGCCTTGGTAACCAAGGTGAAATATTAATAGGCATGAAATATCTAATTAGCTAAATAAATTTAGTTAATTATTATCTGTAGACTTTTTTTTCATTAAACAACAGAGTGAAACAACAAGGTTTTAAAAAGTTCTTAATTATGAAAAGATTTGAGAAAAATTATATGGGGATTAAGGAAAGAAACAATATATAGGATATTATTTCTTTGAGAAATAGCACAGAGACCAGACTGGGTTGTTTAGCATTACAACTTGTATTTTGACTATTAATCACATGTTCTGGCATCTGCTGTTTCTTGGAATGAAAAACCATCCACCACATAGGAAAGCAGAGAGGTAATATAGAGGACACCAAAACAGAAGTGGAAGGAACTTCTTCTATTATTAATAGGCAACTTAAACATTTAGTAGTTGAACAGGATGGGAAAATTGAAAAGGATATTTCCAGTGTTCCAGTGTATCCTAATGAATAGCATTAAAATTAAGTGATGTATCTTCTATGTGATAAGAGCAGGGCAGCATAATTGAAAGGAATGTTTTATAAATCTTTGCTAAGTCCAATCTTACTCTAGGTTTGAAATCCCAAAAAAAGGAAACACAAATAAACTCTGCAGGTAGTAAGAAGCAAATTTGAAGAATTGTGTATATCATATATCCTATATAACACTTAAGTGCTATAAAGGTTTTACGACCTCTTGTGTATTATTATGTGACACCTCGAAGGAGTCCAAAGACTCATCAAGGGAGGACACCTACTCTACAACTCTCCGTCTTCTCCAAAACTCAATCCACCAACACAGCAAACCGCAACTATCATCATCATCTACACCAATGCCATCTACTGCCCACCACCTAGTATTTTCACAGACAATCACAAACATCCTGTAGGATATCCACTTTCCAGCAAAAAGGCTGTAGGATTCAAACCTACAGCCTTTTGGCTGGAAAGTGGATAAGCTAACCACTCGGCCAACCTGGCCAGCTGACATACAGCTGCATACAGATGATGTGTGCATGTTAATATCATCTGTATACAGCTGTATGCCAGCCTGCCTGGTTGGCCAAGTGGTTCACTTATCCGCTCTCCAGCATTTAAGGATTAAATGCTTGATTAGCAGTAGAAGATCTCTGAAAGATCTATATGGAATGGATCTATTATGGTTGTTGAAAAATACCTTGACGAGCAGAGAAAAACAAGTTATTGTACCTCTGTACCGAGCCCTGATAAGACCTCATCTCGACTACTGTGCCCAGATTTGGTCACCTCGGTTCCTTCTTGATGGGGAGGAGGTTGAGAGGATCCAGAGGCGAGTGACTAAGATGATAGCAGGTCTATGGAATGCACCATATGAGAACAGGTTGAAGATTTGTGGGTTGCAGAAACTAGTTGATAGGCGAAAAAGGGGAGATATGATTGAGACATTCAAATTGCTAAAAGGATTCTATAGGATTAATTCAGATGATATTTTTGAGATCAGGACTGGTGGTGGGAGAACTAGGGGACACCCATGGAAGCTGGGCAAGAGCGTGGTTAGCAGGGGTGTTAGAGCTGGGTTCTTTACTTTTAGAGTGGTAAATGAGTGGAATAAGCTGCCAGAGTCTGTTGTGGGTGCTATGACAGTGAGCAAGTTCAAGGCAAGGTATGATAGATACTGTGAGAATGTTGAACAGCTGTGTGAACATGATGTTTAGGGCCTCCCTCGATGAGTCTAAGGACTCCTGGAGTAGCCCGTGGTAATAATAATAATAATAATAATGTGGAGAGCTGACCAGTGCTTCACCAAAAACCCAATCCTCACCTACCTGTGTGTAGTTCACTTCCACTAGTAGGTACTGAACCCCTACTATATCATGTTTACTGAATAAAGAATGATCATTTGGCAATTAGCTAACCACACTGTATTCTGTACTGGCTTAAACCATACACAAATTACGATAGTACAACTTCATCAAATATATGTAAATGTGTCCATTTCAACAAGTTTTTTTTTTTTCTTTTTTGATTCCATACCTGAGAGAGAGAGAAGAATTTAATATAAATGCATCAGTACTACATGTTTAGATGAGTACAGATGAGTATGTACATGTACAGATGAGGGATAGGAGAGAAAAAATTTGATATTTTTCTTTTGGAATTGGATGGAGGGTGTTATGGTTTAGGAACACTTCATGAGAAAGCTGTTTTGCAGGACAGAGGAAGGATGGATAAAAGATGAAGAGGAGAAGTGTGATTGGTGTTTACAATTGTAATGAAAAAGAATGATGGGCAGCTACTGCTTTTATTTTAACAGGTCCAACATAAAGTGAAAGAATGATTGATGGCTACCATTTCAGTGGACCAGTGACCATGAGAGTACCTGCAGAAGAAATTATGAGTATCTGCATAAATTCTCTGTCTTACAGTTGCACTGTTTCAGACAGAGCCGAAACAGCACATCTATGAGACAGAAGATGAAGTGGGTCTGTGAGGGAGGCATCAATTATGAGCAGAATTGCTCTCCTTTGGATAGCATAAAGGACTGTTAGGGAGGTTTTAGAGTTCTACTTACAGTATTCAACATCATGAAGTATTCTAAGGATGGACAGATTTGGGATTTGTATAGTTAACAGTTAGGTGAGTAACAAATAGTATCCTGAGCAGAAGAGAATCTCTAGTTTTTTTTTTTTTTTTTTAGAGGCTGAGGAAGCTACTGGTGTAATGTGTTTATGTCAGAAGGAGCTAATGATAAATGTCAGTTCAAGCAGAGAGAGAGATCTGATCCTATTTGATAATTTGTGTATTAATGAGAGTAAGGGTAGATGAGCTTAGCTCTCTCTTTTGAGAGAAAAGGCAAAACTGTGTTCTGATGGCACTGAAGGTCACCAGATTGTCCTCACCCCACTGTAAGAGGGTATGGAAATCAATATTTAAGGTACAGGATGCAGATAATCTTGAAGCTTGGGATGTTCTCAGCACAAGCTTAGACATTCCAAATGAGTAAAGAACTAGGATGAATAGCAAAAAGTGAACTATTGGAATAACCACAACCTCAATAGAAGTAAAGAATAAACCACCATCAACATATACACTGATGAAAAAAAGAGATTGAGCTAATAGGGAAATTACAGAAATACAATGGTGACATGACTGACATTACTAATAAAAGATGACTAAAACAAGTGAGATTTTTAAAAATAACTTTAATTGAATATATTCAGATAATTGTGATTAGTGAAAGGAACAAACAACCATGGTAGTCATTGCTAAGATGAATGCCAAAAAATTTCAAATAGAGTAATGTGAATCAACTTCAAAATGGATACTGGCCAATGAGACTATTATTATTATGCAACACCATGAAGGAGTCAAAGGACTTGTCGTGGAAGAGCATGCCACTCCACACAACTAACCATCTATACTGCTTAATCCTCCAATCTAACAGACAAGCTTAGGTGTTGAATATTATTCATGACTTATTTTAATATTATTATAACACAAAACAAACTAAATTATTAAAAAAAAGAAAAAAAGTTTACTAACCAGCTTATATTTTGCTGGATTTCAAATTTGCATCTTCAGAGAACATTACATATTTCACTTAAAATGTAATGTGCTCTGTAATCTTCCACTTTAAATAGCTAATAATGTGCATTTAGCACATTATTTTTAGCATCCTAAACAATTCTAAAGCACCTAAAAGTAATATACCATACAATAAAATAGCTGCTTTAAAAAGTTATATAAGAATAAAAATATTGTGATTACTAAAGCTGCTAAGGGTAATACCACAGTTATCATGAACTAAGAGGATTACAGGGGAAAAAAAAATACAGGATGTTTTAAGTGACAGTTCTACTTACCAAATTATTGACTGAGCTCCCCCCCCCACACACTATGTCTCAAAACAAAGCTTGTGCCTTAAGTATTTTCAGAACTGGGGCAATTCATGGTAAAGGTGGTATGCCTTTACATCACTTGCCTTAGTATCCCATAATGCAAAGCACATCTCCTTGCAGACATATATAATGCTATGCATCATGGAAAGGGTCACTACCCAGACCGGTTTCGACCTTATTGACGTGTTGTCAGTGGGAGCCAAACCCAGAGGTTATACCAAGGTTGAAGTAATGCAGAAGTCACATTTTCATATGAGTTGCTAAAAGGTGTCATACTTTATTATTATAACACTCTGGATTACAGAGAGATAGTTGTTGAAAGTTTTTCACTTGGTTATACTATAAATTAAAGATACCAAGAAATTATATACTTGGTTTAATCCTTTATCTAAGTATATAATTTCTTAGTATCTTTAATTTATAGTATAACCAAGTGAAAAACTTTCAACAAAACCTGTTAACATTAAACCACCCCGTATTTATGAGGTACTACCTAAACTCCACAAATGTAATATTCCCTTATGCCTTACAGCTGATGGATAGCATAGACGGTCCTACTTATAAACTTGCTCAACGGTTGGCTAAGTTGCTTGTTCCCCTTACTGCAACTCATCTACTTTTATAAAAAAAAATTCTATCCATTTCAAATCACTAGTTAAAAATCACATCCTTAAAAATACAGACATAATGGTTAGTTTCTATGTCACATCTATTTATTAATGTACCACTAACAGACACTCTTGAATAAATAAAGCATAATCCTCCCACGATATCTTTGAATTATTCAAATTTACTTGCATGCAGGCAAGGAAAAATCCACAAACAGATTAATGGTACTGCTATGAGTCACCCCACCCCCTTTAGCTGACTTTACATGGAACACTTCAAAAACAAAATATCTATTACAGCTACATACAAGTAGTGTTGCCAATTTACCTCTTTTGGAGCAAGATATAGCTCCTTTTTTCTTTCCCAAGTCCAAAAATTTTAATCTAGCACCTGGCTCCAAATCTAGCTCCTTCAGAACTTATTTCAGCTCTTTTTAGTTGCTTTTATAACTTACTCTTAAAGAAATTGTTTTAAAAGTTTTCCAGATGTTTGCATTTGATAAAGAATTGTACTGTATGTTTGGTGCAAATATCATACACGATGACATCAGTCAGTCATGTTGCCATTTTGTCGCCTTGAAGTTGATAGCCCCACTACAAGTTAGTCTGTTGCACAGTGTTCTGGTTGGTAGTTACGATAGTGAGTGGGAAGTTTTCAAGACTGATCATAATCCGTTGCAGTAAAGAGTTGTATACCCTTCTTCAAAAATGAGCAAAGAGACAAATAAAGCTTACAAGCAAAAATTTACGAGGGAGTGGTTGCAAATAGGAATGTGTATGCCTGTGTGAAGTTCCTGGTGATGCTACAAAGGTCACTGTAAGTTTTGCAGATGTGATAGAGCTGCTAAATATTGTCAGCTTCTAAAGCATAATGAAACTAAGAAACATCTTGCTGCAGTTACATATATGGCTGTTCCTATTACAAATATGCTTGTGAAGAAGTGTGATGAGACAGAAAATTTTGAAGGCAGCTTAGCATTTTTCTTTCTTATCACTCATCATTCAACAGTTACGGTCGTCTAGTAGATCTTTGCAAAAATATCATCCCAGGCAGTCAAATTATGCCAAATGTGAAAATGCACCAAACCAAGTGCTCTGAAATTGTAAAGAACATTCTAAGTGAGCATTTCGAAGAAGATCTAACTGCGGACATTGGAGATGAAAATTTCAGCTTGCTAATAGATGAATCGAATGATAACACAGTGGATAAGATTTTAGGAATGGCCATAATTTATTATAGCAAGAAATTCAACAAAATTATGCATACATTTCTGAGCATGTGGTTCTAGAAAAGTGTGATGCTAGTGATGAACTGAAAAAAGAGCTCTTGACCAAGACACTGGACATTAAAAATCTCATTGCAATTGGTACAGATAATGCCTGTGTTATGGTTGGTGTCAATAATGGCATTTATGAACAACTGAAGGCATATATTCCCTTCATAATCGTAATTAGATGTGTATGCCATTCATTACAACTAGCAATGTCTCGCAAGAAAATTAGAATTTTTAGTTGCTGAAACGTATAAGTGGTTTTCACATTCTTCTTCAAGACAAGCAGCATACAAAGAGCTGTATCAAACTATCAATGAAAATTATGCTTCTCTGAAAATTGTAAGCAACTGCGCAATGATGTGGCTCTCTATTGAACCTACAGTAGACAGAATTCTCAGCTAGTGGTTGGAATTAAAAACTCACTTTGAAGTCATGAGTGTGACTGAGAAATGTTGCAAAGCTCAAATTTTGTGGGAGATGTACAAAGATCAAAGGGATCTGTTGTACTTTTTATTTTTGCATTCTGTTCTAGTTCAAGTTGATGAGATGAGATTATTTGAAGACCTTTCTCATTTGATTCGCTGTATTGCTAATATGTTAGTGCTACCATCACTCACAGTCAACCCTCTAGAGTCAGAGAATGACGACTATTTGGATCCCAAACCAAATCTTGGGTACAGATTTGAAAGAAAAAGAAAAATTTCAGAGTTGATGATACAAAAGAAAATAACACAAAATGATGAGTAAAATCTTAGAAATAGAGCAAGACAGTTTCTTCTTGGTTTCTTCAAACAGCTTAAGCAAAGGTTGCCTGAAAACTTGAATATTTTAAGAATGATCCCTTCTTTTTCTGTTTTGACAATACCCTAATACATATCAAAGAACTGAACCTGTTACTCCCATTTTAGAAATAATGCTGAAAACAAAAAAAAAAAATGTTGCTGCTGCTGAATACCAGTACAATAGTATCCACTTAAATAAGTGTTTCTCAACCTGTGGTCCGCAACGATGGGACAGGTGGTCTACAGGGAGACTTAAATTATATCATCATCATCATACGTATCAAGGATTTAGGCCTAGTATGGCCTGTTCCGGCCTTAGAAGTCATCGTTGAATCGTTTAAGAGGACATCCTGGTTTTCTTTTTCCTAATGGCTTGTACTTTAAGGCTTGTTTTGGTAATCTTTCTGTTTTCATTCTTTGAACGTGTTCCATCCATCTATGTTTATATTTTTTAATTTTTTCAATTACTGGTTCTTGGTTTAATTCTTTCATAATATCTTCGTTTCTTTTGTGATCAAATAGGGTATACTTTGCAGTTTTTCTCATAAACTTCATTTCTGCTGTTGTTAATCTTTGTCTTTTTGTTTTATTGTCCAGATTTTGCTTCCATACATTAAGACCGGTAGGGCTAATGTATTGTATACTTTTAGCCTGGTTTGTTTTTGAACTAGGTTTGGTTTAAATATATAGTTAATTACTCCTGTTATTTTTAAATATTTTGCAATTTTTATGTTTATATCTTTTTCATTTTCATAAGTGATCATACATCCTAGGTAGTTAAATGAATTCACCTGTTCTAAGATCTTGTTATCTAATACTATTTTAGTTCTTGCTGGATCTTGTCCTTTAAAGGCCATAGTTTTTGATTTTTCCGTTGATATTATCATACCATAATCTTTGGATATCTCATTTAGATTTAAAATAGCTTTCTGTAAGTTATCTTCAGAATTTGTAATTATTTTTTGGTCGTCTGCAAAGAGGAGAGTGTTTAAGTTAACTGTAGGTGAAAGTTTAATTCCTTGATGTAAATTTTTACTCCATTTTATTATTATTTCATTTAAGTAGATATTAAAAAGAGTTGCTGAGAGGGGACATCCCTGTCGGACCCCTTGGTTTATCTCTCTTGTATATGATAGCTCATGATTTAATCTTATTTGTATTTGATTATTTTCATATATACTTGTGACAGCTTTTAGGATATTATTTGGTATTTGTCTTTCTTTTAATATATTAAATAATATGCTTCTTTCAACTTTGTCAAATGCTTTTTCAAAGTCAATAAATGCAATATGTGTTTCTAAATTATATTCTCTTCTTTTCTCTATTATTAATTTTAGGCAGAAGGCTGGGTCTTACATGATCGTCCTTTTCTAAATCCATTTTGAACCTCTAGAATAAAGTTTTCGGAATATTTCATTAGTTTGTTATTTAAGATTCTGCTGTATATTTTGTAACATGAATTTAGTATACTGATACCTCTATAGTTTTTAGGGTCATCTCTATTACCTTTCTTAAAGATAGGAATCACAATTGCTTTTTTCCATTCTATTGGGGGGATACCAGTTGAGTAAATTTTATTTAAAAATAATAAGAGTCTTCCTTTGAATCTTGTTCCTGCGTATTTATATAGTTCTGAACCTAGCTTATCTTCTCCAGGTGATTTTGTTTCTTGTTTCTTTCAGTTATTTTTAATTATTTTTAATTATTCAAACAGAACAAATTAAAATTGAATAAGTAAGTAAAAATTATTGAAATCAAATGGAGACCAAAAAAACCAACAAATGCATCAGAATGTTCAAAGGCAGAAGCAATAAAACTATATTGTTGATGTTGTTCACTTCACCCCTCTTTTATTATTCGTCATTCTGCCGCTGAATGACGAATAATAAAAGAGGATGAAGTGAACAAACAATATACTTTTATTGCTTATGCCTTCCATTTGCTGTTTTGTCAGATTTGAAGTGAACATGTGTTATCCACATAAACAACCAATTGCTTAAGTTTTAAAAGAGGTAAACCGTGAGTAGACATATCGGTACACAATAAATAACGGAAAAAACTCACGTAAAAAGATTATTTATTATACTAATAAATAATCTTTTTACGTGAGTTTTTTCCGTTATTTATTGTGAACCAATTGCTTGTTGTTAATTGATTTTTATTATTGAAAGTTTCCCTCCTTCAACCAAGGCTCAGATCATCTTCAGAAGTGCTAAGTGATACTCGGACAAAGTGTGTTGTGAGTTAACCCCAGTATTTATATATTTAAGTATTTTTCAGAAACGTTTTTTAATAATGAAAAAGTGGCTTAGAACTAGGACTTTGAAAAGAAAGCAAATGAAACAGGTGATGCTAACCCTAATTGTGATACCGTGTTCTAATGGCGAGTAAATCTGATACTATTAAAGTAGAAGAAACAAGCAGTTCAAAGAAAAAATACAGTAGGAAATATAACAATTCATATTTGAAATTCAGGTTTACTTGGTGTGGAGATGAAAGTGAACAGAAATCTCAATGTGATTTGTGTTAGGAAGTGTTGTCGAAAGAGTGCATGAAACCTGCGAAACTCCGACGACATTTAGAAACTAAACATTGTGATGTGAAAAATAAGCAAATTGAATTTTTTCAGCGACGCTTAGGGACAATAAATCATGGGAAAGATGTAGTTTCGCCCATGGGTTCCATTAATAGCAGTGCATTGGAAGCATCCTATCTCTTTAGTTTGCCCATAGCAAAAACAGGGAAACCTCATTCTATCAGGGAAAATTTGCTACTTCCTGCTATAAAAGATGTGGTAAAAACTATGTTTGGCAACAAGTTACTAAACGATGTTGATCTGATTCCTCTTTCAAATGACACTGTCGGTCGCAGGATTAATGATATGGCAGGTGACGTAGAATCTCAGTTAATCGAAAGAGTTAAGAATAGCTCTTATTATGTGTTACAAATAGACGAGGCTACTGATGTTACAAATGATGAACAGTTAATATGCTACGTAAGATATGCACATGATAACAACATTCATGATATTCTGTTTTGTAGAACTTTGCCATTCCGAACAACTGAAGAAGAAATATTTCAACTCTCAATAATTACATAATACACCAAGGGATCCAGTGGGAAAAAAATATAGGTTTCTGTTCGGATGGAGCTTGCGTCACAGGCAGGCATAGTGTGGTTGTTTCTATGTCCAAGGAAGTAGCTCCAGATACGAATTGGGTACATTGCATACATAGGGAAGCATTAACCTCCAAAGGAATGCTACCAGAATTTAAAACTGTGCTATGCAACTGTAAAGCTAGTTAATTTTATTAAAGCTTGACTGTTAAATAACAGGTTATTTTCAGTATTCTGCGATGAAATGGGCAGTGAATATATACAACTTTTACTTCATTCTGAAATTCGCTGGCTTTCCAGAAGCAAAGTACTAACAAGGTTATTTCAATTAAGGCACGAAGTTTCTGGAAAAAGTTTGTAACCACCTCAAAAATCTGAAACGGAATTTTGAAACATATTTTCCCGAATAACTTTTATAAGAAATTTCTGTGGGTTTGCGATCCATTTGAGGCTTGCAGTCACAAAAACGAACTTTCGTTATCAAAAAAAGGAACAGTTAATTGAGCTTTCAAGTGACAGTGGACTTAAAATGCAATTCCGTGATCTTGCCTTCAGTGAGAAGTGAATTTCCCGAATTATCTGAAGAAGCATTGAAAATCATCATGCAGTTTTCTACAACCTACATGCTTTTAGATTTGTTGGTAATTCCTATATAGGTTTTTAAAAAAATTATAAAAAAATTCAAAACGACATATAGAAAATAAATTAAATATTGAAGTAAAACTTTAAATCTAATATTCTAAATCTTTGTGAAAAAGGATTTTCATTGCTCCTTCAAATAAAAACAAAATACAGAAATCGTCATAGTGTGTATGCTGATCTTCGACTGAAGTTGACCAATATTAAGCCAGATATCCAGCAACTCTGCAAGGGCCGAGAAGCTCAACCATCTCATTAAAAGTAAGTAGCAAGATAATTATATCATATTATTTATTCTTTTAATAAAAATTAAAACTTTGTTCAATGATGATACACTTTTAATCGTTTACTTCCAATTTAATTAATTATGTTTCCATATGTATTCAAAACATGCTTTTAGATTTATTATGTTATAAATAGCACAATGTTTCTGAAATGTTGGTAATGCCTACTTAGGTTTTTAAAAAAATTACAAAAAAGTCAAAATGACGTATAGGGAAATAAATTAAAAATTGAAGTAAAACTTTAATTCCAACATTCTAATTTAAAATATTATTTTTCTTGCTTTTCTGTTTGCAAAATCATTGATGACATTGTCGAAGTCTATTTCATCAATCAGTTGCTGTTTTATAGACAGAATGGGAAGATTTCTTAAATGCTAAAACAGTGCCTCCCGGGGCAGATCGCCTCCTCCCCTACCTCTGTAACTTAGTGATCCATAGAATTGTTTTAGGCATTTTACTGGTCCTTGGGCTTAGAAAGGTTGAGAAAAACTGACTTAAATAAATGGACAAATATAGAAAACACTGAGCTATTCTGGACTGAAGTACGAGAATACAAAGATGCATCTGGAATGAATCCATTTAAAGAAATTGCTCAGTGTGCAATAAATTTATTAATATTGCTAAATTCTAATATGGATACTGAATGAATTTCTAGTTCCATGAATGTAGTGAAAACTAAATTAAGAAACAAGATGGAATTGGCAATGCTGTCAGCTATTTTGTAAGTCAAGTATGGCCTCAAGCGTAACAAAAAGTGCTGTGCAGACTATCATTTACCAGTCTACACTGAGTAATATTGGAATGATGACCACATATAATAAAGCTGAAAATCTAAGTGAAAATGTGGGTGAATTAAGTGCAGAAGATCACTTGGAAGATGTCTTTACCACTTATATGCAAGTATCAGCTATTAGCTCTAAAATTTTAGCTTCAAATTTTTATTTTTAACTCTTTTTTAGCTTTTTAAGATTTAGCTGTTTTTAGTAATTTTCATTTGGAAACAGTACATACAAGCCCTTAGTATGGTTACGCTCTTTGTTGATGTGTTCGCTATTTGGCTCCATTTCTTGTTACTTACCTAAACAGCAAACACCCCAAAACTCACACTTCACAGTACTTTTGCCTTTTCTTGATACATTAGTCACCTGGCATTCAAATGGTTCATCATCTTTTTTCCATTTATAGAGAGCTAACATACACAGGAAGATATCTACATAAACAGTCATATCATCATCCAGCCCAACAGCATTGTGTTCTAAAAACACTTACACACAGAACTAGGGCTATCTGTTCTAATGATGCAGCTCTTTCTGCCAAACTTAAATATCTTTCCCATACTTCCTTGATCAATAGCTACAGCTCCTACAAAACAGATAAAATACTACATACTCCAATTACCTCCTCTCCTCAAACAAGAACAAAACACCACTATTCCTATTCCCTGCATCTGAAAAGATAGCCTGAGTAATAAAATATAACCTTCACAGAACATTCAAATCACATGTTAAATTAGCAATTGTGATCGGCTATAAAATATAAATATAAACTCCATCTCCTGGCATATCCTGGAGTGTATGAAATTCCATGTGACTTGGCCTACTATGGACAGATACGAAGATCTGTTAACATCCTTGGAGAACAAGAAATACATTTTGCTACCATTATTATAATAAGTTTGAGCTGTCAGTTCACACTTTGGACACTCATTCACACAGGATTAGATGGAAGAAAACAAATGTGCTTTATAGAAGTCGTTACAGGTCAGAAAGATTATTTTTAGTCAGCCATGGCTATGAAGTATTCTCCTAATCTGAACAAATATGGCTGCATTAATCTGCCAAAAATTTGGAAGAGAGATTGTTATCTAAAATCAACTCCTATGTAGTTGTAACACTTTTTTTTAATGCAAATTAGAGGGTGCCAAAATAGGACTTTTGATCTTTTGTCCATTACAATTTGAATTGTTTCACTTACTCACTGCTGCATGTTAAATGAAACATGTCATGTGCTCTGAAGATGCTGGTTTGAAACCTAATAAAATATAAGCTAGTTAATAGACAACTTTTATATATATATATATATATATATATATATTAGGGTTACCAAGTAATTTTATAAACTTGGTTATTTTACTCCTAATCCCAAGTAAGCAAACAGTTAAGTTTGTGCCTGAACGCAGTTCAAGTCTAAAGGTGGTGCAACACCAGGGTAACTCATTGTAAAGGTGGGTAAAGCTCTGATCACTATTCTTAGTATTTTCCATAATGTAAAGCACATCTCACTAAGATGTATATGGCAATGCATTATGGGTGGGGTCACTACTCAGTTCAGGTGCAAACTTAACTGTTTGCTTACTTGGGATTAGGAGTAAAATAACTAAGTTTATAAAATTACTTGGTAACCCTAATATACATTATTCCCAAGGTAAAAAAAAACTTATTTATATTTACATCTATATATCTCCTCCAGAGATTCTTATTCAAAATAAAAACACCTTGTAGCAACTTGTATAGGTAAATACATTATTCCCAAGGTAAAAAAACTTATTTATTTTTACATCTATATCTCCTCCAGAGATTCTTATTCAAAATAAAAATACCTTGTAGCAACTTGTATAGGTAAAGTTGATAAGGCTCTGTATTACTAAAACCTTGGTATTTAGGGTCTAGCTACTCACTGAGGAGACCTCAAAAAAGGTTGAAACCGGTCTGGGTAGTGACCCCACACATAATGTATTGCAGTATACATCTCTCAGTGAGATGTGCTTTATATTATGGAAAATACTAACAATAGTGATCAGAGCTTTACCCACCTTTACAATGAGTTGCCCTGGTGTTGCACCACCTTTAGACTTGAACTACATTCAGGTGCAAACTTAACTGTTTGCTTACTTGGGATTAGGAGTAAAATAACCAAGTTTATAAAATTACTTGGTAACCTTAATATACATCATTCCCAAGGTAAAAAAACTTATTTACATATATGTATTCTTGGGTTTCTACTCGGTTGTAATGATACATTTTAAAGGAAGGGAGTTATTTCGTTCCTTTCCTGGATGTAATTCTTACTCAATGCTCTGATAGATTTAAAATCTCTATATACCGAAAACCAACTCATACTAACAGATATCTGCACTGTCAATCTCATCACTTTCCACCACAAAAGCTCGGAACTATTTCTACCTTAGGACACAGAGCACGATCTCTTTTAAATGAGCCAGATGAACTCCAAAAAGAAATTGAACAACTTTCTCTTATCTTTAAACAAAATGGATATTCTGAAAAAACAATTAAGAAATTTCTTCTAGATTCTCCTAGGCATCGTACTACAGAAACTACTGTTTTTAAAAGTAGCATCTCAATACCTTACATTAGTTCAGTCTCCAATAAATTGGCTAAAGTCCTTAAAAAATACAACATCAGGATGTTTTTCACTACACTCCCTAAAGTCCGTTCTCTTATAAGCCATCCGAAGCCCATTCAATATACTTGAAATATCCAGGTGTTTACAAGTTATGGTGCGAATATAATATTCCTTATTTTGGACAGACTAACAAATCTGTTGAAATGCGTATTGAGGAGCATAAGAAAGACATATCCTATAAAAGGTCACATGCATCTGCGCTATCCAGTCATGTTCTTTTCTCTAACAATCCTCATGATAATCTACAGAGTCACTCGGTGTGCTGGGATAAATCCAAAAACATTTTTCGCTGAAGTGATGGGTTTGAAAGGAAAATCATGGAGTCCAGGGAAATCCTCCTTAATCCTGAACATTTGAACAACAATTTGAGTTATAACATCCCTGATAGTCATACTGCAGTTGTTCAATACTGGCGTTCACGAGAACATGCAAGCATGCATGCAACAAACAGTAGCACGTTAGATAGAACGACTTGAAAAATACACCTTTTTTGTGTCAATTATGTATTGCATTTTTTGCCTGTAATTATCAGTTTTTTGTATCTTCAATTTTTATTACTGTGTTCTACCTTTAGTGGATATCTGAAGAAGGCTGTAAAAGGCTGAAACTAGTTGTATCATTAAATTTAATATTTTATCTCGGTTTAAAGTCATTTAAAATTTATTATTTAATATATATATATATATATATATATATAATTTAGTTGGTTTAGTGTTGTAATAACTAAAATAAGTCATCCTCCATCTGCACACAATGCTATCCTATTAACATATTTTCCCTAATTTTTTTTTTTTTTTAATGAAAATTATGAGTTTCTGTGAGAAAAACCCTTCTCCCTCCATAAGAAGATAAATCAAACTACCGTATATTATCGCGTATAATGCGAAAAATTTATGGTAAAAAATACTACTTAAAATTAGGGGTTCGCATTATATGCGAATCTTAAAAAATATAACATCTTATTAGCCTTGCACACACAATATATACAGGTAACTCTTGTATAACGTGATGTTAGATTTTCCATAGAAATGCCGCATTATATAAATCACGTTATACAAGACATAGATCACATAGAAAAAGTAGGTTTAGGTTCCGAAATCGTTTTTTTTTTTTTTTTAAATTATATAAACAACAATGACATATCCAATAAAAACAATATTTTTATTTAATTCAGGTAATTCATGTAAGTTAAGAAAACAAACTATGACAAATACGTAGTATAAAATTCTAAAAATTACAAATTGTCCATAAATTTCATTGCACATAATGCATAAATGTTTTAGACGCAATAAAATAAAGCGCATATTTTAATCGTCATCACAGTCTTCAGAAATAACATTTCGTAGATGTTCTTTAAGTGGCCGGAGGTCGTCACCACTTGAAATCTCTTGGACATCATTTGTATAATTCTCATTGCATACTTCGGCTGATTTTATCATCAAGAAGTCAGTAATAAGACTTTGCTTTCCACTATGTTGCAATTTTTTATTAAGTTCATAATATGGCGCTAAACAAATATCCAATTGTCTCGTGAATTTTCCCGAGCACTCCATTGAGGGATCATTATCCCTAAAATGATATATTATAAAATATTAATAATATATTAATATTTAGGAATAATAAAATATTCCTAACTTTCTTGCCAAGTCCAATCCTTCTGCTAATTTCTTTAAACTGAATTCTTTAACGGATTCATCACAATCAGAATCTTCGACAGAACTTCCACCGCCATCTATTAATTGTACCAGTTCCTCCTCTTTTAAATCTGTTTCTCCATCAATTAATTCACTAATTTCGTTTTCAACCATATCACAAAGCCCTCTCCACCAAAAATGTGTGCAACATTTATTGGTGGAGAGGTAGCTCTCATCCACTGGAGGTTCGAAATTTTATTCCATTATGGCTTCAGGCCATATTTTTTTCCAGCAAGCATTCAGTGTAGAGGGTTGTAATTCCTTAATGGACAGAGAAATAATTTTTACACAATTCAATATTGAAAACTCTTTACACGTTTAAGGCAGTGTCATGCTTGGATTAGATTCCATTTTTTCCAAAATTAATTGAAATGTTCACCGAATATAATATGACTTAAATGTTGATATTATTCCTTGGTCAAGTGGTTGAATAAGTGAAGTAGTATTAGGCAGCAAAAAAGTTATTTTAACATTTGGATGGCTTAAATTTGTTTGGTGGCCTGGTGCGTTATCTAAAATTAGTAGAATTTTGAAGTCCATATTCTTTTTCTTTGTGTAACTTTCTACATTGGGTACAAAACACTTGAAAAACCAATTTTTAAACATGCTAGTAACCCATGCCTTTTTTGTTGGCCCACCAATAAACAGGTAGGATGGACTTGTCGAGCCCTTTCATCGCACGAGGATTTGCAGATCAGTTAATAAACGTTGGTTTTGTCATGTAATCACCTGATGAATTACTACAAAACAGTAGAGTAATTCTATCTTTGGAAACTTTGAATCCAGGAGCCGATTTTCATTTTTCGAAATATAGGTGCGTTTTGGCATTTTTTTCCCAAAATCTTCTTTAATGATTTTTAAAAGTTCTGCTGGGCATTTCTGGGCAGCTTCAACATCTGCTGATGCTGATTCACCCTGGATTTTAAGATTATACAAAGAAAACCGCTTTTTAAAGTTTTCGAACCAACCCTTACTGGCAGAAAATCCATGTTGAGAGATTTCTAATGAAGAATCTTGATCAAGTTCTTTTAAATATTTATAAACTTTGAGAGCTTTTTGCTTAATAAGGTGTCCATCCAAAGGAATTTTCTTTTGAGCAATCTTCTATCCAAATCATTTTTGCTATTAGAATATCGCGAACACGAGCCTCGCACTTTGCGCTTACCGTTGACCCAGCAATAACACTTTCTCGGATTTTATGTTCATTTTGTTTGATTGTTCGAATTGTTGATTCATTTAAATTCAGAGTCCTTGCAACAACTCCTGGTTTTTCTCCAATTTTCAACCGATCCAAGATTTTAATTTTTTCTTCGAGAGAAATGAATTTCCTCTTCAATTTTGTTTTTTCCCCTTTCTTTGCAGTTTTAGTGGTCATTACAATAAAAATAAACTTTTACATTAAAAAAAAAGCATTACATATGTAACTCACCAGAAAATAAACTGCTCAGCTTGAGAATAACACACTTATGATTTTAAATGTGCTTCCATGGCAGAAAACGAAGACAATTTTCAACAATAAACACTTTATATGCTAAACCCTAGATGGCGAACCTATGGAACTTGTGCCTGAGGTAGCATGTCTGAGAATTTTGCTGACACATCAATGATTTACAGGTGATATCCTTTTATATATTTATTCAAGTTTTTTTTTAATTGTTAGAATACGTACAAGCTGAATTTTGTTTTACACAAGACAGCAGCTATAAAGACGTTTTGGTGTCGTATTAACAAAAGATTACGTGTGTAGAGGCTTAAGTGCTGTGAGGACATCATGTTGGAGGCTTAATGGATTTTTTACAACACTCTAAAAGAATTAAAATAGACTTTAATACTTCCTATATTTCGTCCTAGTCACTAGGACATCTACGGGGATTACAAAAAAAATTAATGTAACATATGCACAAATAACAAACAATACCTTAATATTATTATATTAAGTTTTGTTTGTTTGTATTGTTTGTTATTTGTGCATATGTTACATTAATTTTTTTTGTAATCCCCGTAGATGTCCTAGTGACTAGGACGAAATATAGGAAGTATTAAAGTCTATTTTAATTCTTTTTGAGTGTTGTAAAAAATCCATTAAGCCTCCAACATGATAACAAAAGATTCGCAACCCAAAGACAAAAGCAACCGACAAGTGTTCAGTTGAAATGCTAATTCTCTTCAATTGAATTCCATTACATCTGAAACTGTCATAACAACATTTACTATTAGTTTTAATAGTGAATGTTGAACTCACACAAACGTTTCAACCCTTGGTTGAATTTTATGGCATTTTGTTTGCTTTTGAGGTGGCAAGCGAACTCACACATTCATTATATGGCATGTTTCAATTCTTGGAAGTCTTTTATTTTAAGTTAGCTTTTGTGATCTGTCATAATGACATCGAGAATTTCAAATGCAATAAAAAAAACACTTATTTCATAACTGAAAAATTGAACAATAGTTTTTAGTTAGATACTGTGTTTCGGTGCAACATATGGTTTTGCTTAAGTCTATACAGCATAATTTCTGTGAGAGGGGAGATGTGATTTATTAGTTAGCGGCGTTTTATTCTGTCTCTAATTGCACTATTTGTTGAGAATGACACAGACTGCAAAAGTCCTTTGTACAGTACCTTATTCAGTGATACAATAAAACTAAATTCGATACTTATAACTACTTGCACGATACGGGCAGACACAAATTTAACGCAGATAAAATTTGATTTTTAAGTCCCGCAGTGAAAAATATGAAAAAATAAAATAAAATAAAAAAAATAAAGGGTTACTAGAAATTGTAGACCGCATTGAACAAGGGATACCACAATTTGCAGATTGCGTTATATTGAAACCGCGTTGTATAAGTACCGCGTTATACGAGGGTTATCTGTACTACCTAATGCCTATGCAACCAAATCTACTTGACCCATTCGCATTCGGCGACTGAGCGTGCATCGTATCTGCGCATAAAGCCAGTAATGTAAGTAGTGCTAATATCCCGCCCCCTTTGCAGGATATTAGCACAGTTAGGTATATCGGTTTAACCACAGTTCATTTTAAATATTATTCATTAAACAAACCTAGCCTGAAAATGAGCCAACAGAAACGTAAATGTTCATGTTTTGAGGCAGGATTTAAATTGCATGTCGTGCAGTTTGCAGAAGAACATAATAACAGTGTTGCTATGAGAGAATTTGGTGTAGCAGAGAGTAATATTAGACTTTGGCATAAGCAAAAAGACAGTCTTGAAAATATCCCCAAAATGAAACGTGCCCGTCGTGGAGATGTAATATCCTTTCCAGAACTCGAAGAAGAGCTAAATGAATGGATTTTGATGCAACGACAAGATGGCATTATAGTAACAAAAAATGCAATTCGTTTTCGAGCTCTACAACTCAAGAATGGTAAATTCAAAGACACACCAGGTATTTCATCTTTTCTTGCTTCGCCTGGGTGGTGCAACAGATTTATGGAACGCAAAGCATTAACATTACGACACCGAACAAAAATTGCGCAGAAGTTACCAAAGCAGCTTGAAGAAAAAGTGCAGTCCTTCCATAAATTTATCATAAAATTACGGAAGTGTCACGAATATGAACTTTCCCAAATAGGCAATATGGATGAGACGCCCATGTACTTTGATATGCCTGGGAATCGAACAGTAAACTCAGTTAGTGAAAAGGGTGTCTTCATAAAAACAATGGGACATGAAAAAACGCATTTTACCGTTGTTCTAGCATGAATGGCAGACAGAACCAAATTAAAGCTGACAGTGATATTTAAAAGGAAGAAAATTCCGAAGCATATGAAATTTCCACCAGGTGTAATTGTTTGCGCCAATCAGAAAGGTTGGATGGATGAAGAAGGTGTACAATTGTGGCTGGATAAAGTATGGAACATACGTCCAGGTAGCTTGTTACGTCAACTAGGCATGCTAGTCTGGGATATGTTCCGGGAGCATTTAACGGAGGCAAGCAAAGATAAAGCACATGAGCTACATACAGACCTAGCAGTTGTACTAGGTGGTCCAACTTCCGTTTTGCAGCCACTTGATGTCGGCTTGAATAAGCTGTTTAAAGATCACTTACGTGAAAAATGAAAGAATGGATGTCACCTGGTTTGGTGAAGATGACAAAAGATGGGAATTTTCAGAAGCCTGAGATCACCCTAGTCACCAGCTGGGTTAAAGAAGCTTGGGATTCGATACCATCTGAAATGATTCAACACTCATTTCTTAAACGTGGAATAAGTAATTCAATGGATGGATCCGAAGATCACATCATATACGAAAGCAAGGATGACACACAACAAAATGGAGAGCATGAAGATGATAACTGCTACACTCGTGACGCAATCCCTACAGATGAATTTATAAATGAAATGTTTGATGACTCAAAAGATGAAGAATTTAAAGGATTTTGACATTTTGTTTTAAAATAAATATTTCTTTCATTAATTCGTATTGTATTTTGACATTTTGTTTTAAAATAAATATTTCTTTCGTTAATTCGTATTGTATTTTGACATTTTGTTTTAAAATAAATATTTCTTTCGTTAATTCGTATTGTATTTTGACATTTTGTTTTAAAATAAATATTTCTTTCGTTAATTCGTATTGTATTATTTATAATGTTATGGAACAAGATTAACAGATCGCATTATATGTGGCCATGGCATTTTAGGGTTAGATATATGGTATTTATGCTTTATGATCCAAAAGAAGATGCCAATAGAAAAAAGAGGAATTTGAATCATTATAAAGGATAGCTGGCAAAGTGGAAAAATTTTTTTCCACTTTGCCAGCTGGTTTAATTAAACTTTAAAATACTAGAGCAATAAACACCATAGTAGGAAATGAATCCTATACATACAGATACATTTGGAGAAAAGGCAAAGATAATAATGCTGGAAAGTTTTTCAAAGTGGCTACAAAGTTAATTATAATAGACAAGAAATTATACTCCTGTTTCAATCTGTTACGTAAGTAAAAGCAAACAAATCTATTCAAGTAAAGTATCTTAATGACCAGCTACTTGTATATGGAGGTATGAATTCACATCAAATTTTCCTAGTGTCCCATAATGCACAAAAATGCTTCCTTTAAGATGTCTATATTGCTTACCAGAGATAACTAGCTGTGTACTATATTAATGGAACCGTATTCCACGAAACGGATGAAGCAAGCGATGTGAAAGTGTTAGTGAACAGGAATTTAAAGTTCACAGGACATATTACAAAATCTATGGTTCTAAAATTCCTATGGGTAAAACATCTCATAAGATTATCTGGTTACTGAATACCTTGACAAGCAAAGATAAGGAGGCTATTATACCTCTTTATAAGGCATGGATAAATGTCATATCTATGAAGTTATTTTGCACAGATATGGTCACCTGGGTTTTTGGGAGAGGTGAGAAAGAGGAGGAGGATACAGAAGCAAGTGATCAGAGGTCTATAAAATCTTCCTTATGAGGGCAAGTCGAAGGATCCATTTGGATATCATTTTACCAGGGTATCTGGTAAACAACCAATGCCCACAGATACAATTCAATATAGAAATAGACAGCAACAACAGTCTGCCCTTCCTAGATATCCTGGTTACATAATAACCAAATGGATTATTGTCCTTCAATGGATACAGAAAATCCACACCGAGGTAAATACACCAGCCAATAGTTGCACCATTCCCCACACTCCAAACAGGGCATCATAAAAACCTCTGATCAACAAGGCAAATTAATATACTCTGATGACAATGCATTAATTCAGAACTCAATGCTATATACAGCACCTTTCTGGCTAATGGCTACAATCCCATAAGATATATATATATATATATATATATATATATATATATATATATTAATCCATACCACCCACTCCTTCCCTCCCCTTAAACAGACTACAAGACAGCAATCATCTCATATATCAATTACACTTCTGAAAGGTGGCTAAAATCCTTGAGAAATACAATCTTGTGATCACCTTCAAACCACATAAGAAATAAGCATCCCTTATCTGTTTTCCTTTTCTAAAGATCAGCTATAACCTTTAGATTTACCTGTGGTCCAAAAGGTATCCTCTAGTTATAACCTTTCCTATTTTGGCTAAAAAGGCAGGAAAACCAACATTGGCATCAAGAATACATCCAATTCCACCAGTATGGCAACTCAGGTTTAGTAGGATACCTGCCACAGACTCTGCTGAAAAAAGGCCACCTTACTCTACCAAAGCAGGTATATATATATATAATGACAAACTTCTGATGGAATCTTCTTCAGCCCTTACAGACTATCCCAATCTCAATAAATGTTGCTGGCCTGGTTAGCCGAGTGGTTAGCGTACCTGCTCTCCAACCAACAGGCTGAGGGTTCGAATCCCACCATGATATGGATGCTTGTGATTATCTTTAGGTGGAAGATGAATGTCACTGTCTGGTGTGAGACCACCGCCCAACTTATTGGAGGCCTGAAATGACTTGAAAAAGTTCCATGTTTGGTCTCTCGAGCAGGGTTTCCAGACTATGTAAAAAGATAAATGAAAAATACAAAAAATATATATAAAAATTAATAAAAATAGAAAAAAAAATTCTTAGCCCACCCATGGTATAAAATGTGCTATAGGTTTACAAAATAACCTTTCATTGGTGGGAGCAACATTAAAAAAATGGTTACAACAAGCTGCCTCTCATATATGAAACTCTCATCCACAAGCAATCAAGCTCAATAAATGGTGCTACTTAGGACTGTAGGCCTGCCTGTATTTCTCTCTTTTCTCAGTCCCAATTACTGATGTAATGTCTACATGCACATGTCTATACTATTGTATGGTTCCCCCTGAAGATGCCAATTTAACTTTGACAAAATACTGGAATTAATAATTAAATAGTTATTAAGTTGTCTATGTTGTCATTTCCTGGAACAAAAAAATGGGTGAAGCATTAACAAAACAAACCACGTTGCATTTAAATACAAGTCACTCACTCTGTGGAGTAATATAGCATTCACAGTAAAATACATCAGAGATGGTTTATGCTGTGTGCTGTACAATTTAACTATGTTTACAACATGACAGTTGTCTTTAAATCTTTCATAGAAGAATGTAATTAAAACTGGTAATAAATTACGATGAATTATAACAAAAGTAATCTTGAAAATAATCTCATCATGCTAACAAAAAAAAAAAAAACATTTTATTAAATTAAACTTTATTTTATATTAAATAAAATTTTATTGAACCTTATATTTCGTTATACTGAGAAATTCCTGCTTATCTGTCCACACTGCCATCTGAAGAGTTGTCTATCTCCACTTGCACTCTACCTGCACTGCTAGTGAATACAATTTCTCCTCTGACTTTTCTGATATTATTGTATTCTCTAGCTTTACATTCATGAGCAAACAAATGAATGTCTCTCCAAACTGAAGATCAGTGGACGAAGTAAAGCCTTGGAGTACTCCAGTCACCCTTCTCCTTTCAGACAATACTCATCTACACAGAAATCTGATAATATTTTTCTCTCAGCCAGTCCCCTATCCAATCTACTTCTCTAACCTTCCCTTTTGTTTCAGTTTACCCACTAAATCTGTCAAATGCTTTTGCAAAATCAAAAGACCACAGTATATATTTTCCCCTTATTAACTTCTAGTGTTACTTGAAAGTTTTTTTTCACTTGGTTATACTATAAATTAAAGATATCAAGAAATTATATACTTGGCTTAATCCTTTATTTTCTAGTGTTACTTTTATCATATAAAATTTAATAGATTACTAAAAGATATTATCTTATAATGAACACACACTGGTTCTCACAAAGAATTCTGTTCCCAATTATTCAATCATGTATCTTAGTTCTAATCAACTTTTCGAAAACCTTAATCATCACTTGGAAACATACAAATCGGTATGAAATTCAATGTCAATGAATCTTTTTTTTTCTACCACCCTGTGAAGTGGTACTATTGTAGGTTCTTCCCACTAATTTAGACTTTTCCAATAGTAACTCATGAAATAAGTTAAGGGGTATTGTCAGTTCCCTAGCATACTCTCTTAAAGTGCAATACAATCCTATATGATCCAATACCTTTACTGTATGATATAATAATACCTTTACTATATGATACAATCCAATACCTTTACTGACATCTAGATTACTTCTTCTTCTTCCTAACATGGATTTTAGGCCAAGTGGCCTGTTCCGGTCTCATGCCATCTCTTTCTTGGCCTTCCGATTCTTCTTTTTCCACTTATTTTGTATCTGTATAATAGTTTTGGTAGTCTGTTGTTGTCCATTCGATTTAAATGTTCTAGCCATTTTTGTTTATACTGTCTTATGTAGTAATTAATTGGTTTTATTTTCAGGGATTGTAAAATTTGTTCATTTGTTTTGTGGTCCTACTTGGTATATCCAGCTGTTTTTCTGAGGAACTTCATTTCTGCTGTTTGAATTCATTTTTCATCTTTCCTTTTTATGGTCCATGTTTCGCTTCCATATAGTAGAGTTGGTTTTGGCAAAACATTATATAGTCTGATTCTAGTATGTTTTTGTACTAGGGATGGCTTAAATATATTATTTATTATGCCATTTACTTTGACAAAGTTTGATATTTTGGTATCTAAGTTTTTTTCTTCTTCGTATGATAAATCACATCCCAAGTATCTGTACTTGGGGTGTGAAGTATTTGTTCTAATATTCTATTATCTATCACTATCTTACTTCTTATTGGGTTTTCTCCTTTGAATGCCATTATTTTTGTTTTTTTTTTTCTTTAGATATTGTCATATTATATTGTTTTAAGATATCATTTAATGATTTTAATGATCTTTGTAAATCATCTTCTGATGTAGCTAATACTATTTGATCATCTGCAAATAGTAGTGTATCTATCCTCATTTGTGGGGTTATTTATATACTAAATGGGTTATACTGTTTCCAGATTGTTATAATTTTATTTATATATATATATATATATATATATGTATTTTTTTTTTAATTTTTAATTTATATTTATTTTATTTATTAAAGGGTGATAAGACTAAGGCTTTGAATTACGGGCCAATATCTAGTGTTTTGGTCAAGGTGTTAGAGAGACCAATGAGAACAGGATTCACAATTAAGCAATATATTTGCTTGCTTACTTACAAAATCTAATACACAGTGGTATTAGATTTTGCTAAAGCCTTTGATAGATTGCCATATGACCAGCTGGTAATGAAACAAGGACAGATGGGGTTGAACAGTATTAGTGTACTGGATTGGAGATTGGCTGTCTGATAAGTATCAGCAAGTTGTGTAAAGGTGGAGCAATATACCAGCAGAAGAAAGTCATTAGAGATATGCCTCAAGAATCTGTTTTGGGCCATTGCTGTGTTAATGATATTGGGAAAGGTTTGAATGGGAATATTCAGTTGTTTGCAGATGATGCGAAGTTGAGAAGAACTATGAGGAGCAGAAGAGATGTTTTAGCCTTGCAAGTGTACTTGAATAGGCTTTCTGAATAGGACTACCAGTTCAACATGGCAAAGTGTAAGGTTCTGAAGTTTTGGAATGGAATGCAAAGTATAAGATCAGTAAAAATAATCTATAATTTTAGAATAGGTGGAGGAAATTAGGGATTTGAGGGAGTTGTTGGATAAGGGACCTGAAATTTCAGGCACATTTTTCTAAAACAGTGAGGACACAGTGCATTATGGCAATAATGCAGAGAACACCAACATGTAGGAATAAGATGTTATGATACCATTGCATAAGGCTTTGATCAGACTGCATATGGATTACCGTGCACAGATTTGTTCACCTGGTTTTCAAAAGGAAAAGAGATGTTTGACTAAGGTAGTTTCTCGTCTCTGGAATGTTAAGTATGAAGACTGATTGAGGGAATGCAAATTACAGAGTCTAATGGACAGAAAGAGGAGAAGAGACATGATCTAGACATAAGTTGATAAGGGGCTAATACCAGATGAATGTGGATCAGAATTTTTCATAGAATGAGTAGAGACAGATGGAGAACAAGAGGCTATCCCTGGTAGCTGAATAAGGAGGGTGTGAGCAAGGGAGTGAGGAGAAGGTTTTTTTGTGTGGAGAGTTCTGGGTTGTTGGAATGCACTGCCTTGAAGTGTGGCAAGGTGCAAAGACAGTGAATGTCTTCAAGTCAAGTGTATGTGTGTGTGTGAGATGGGGGACCTTCCACAATGAGTCATTTGACTATGAGGAGGTCTGATGATAATATATTCTATTTTACCTGAAACTTCAACATGGTTGCTCATCTTCCAATCCACGTTGATCATTCTTCTCCAATGGAGGGATAAACTAACTTCGTTCCCAATTATATTATATTATGAAGTTCAGAATTCTTGATCTCCTTGCTTTCCCCATTACATGAGATAATTATCTCTCAGAATCACATGACTGATTCTTTCTTCCAGTTTATATTGCCATAAATGAAATCCCCCATCTTTGCACTCATTAAGGGAATTTGCTTAAAATATATTCATATTATTTCCCTTCACATTTCCAGATATACAGAAATACCATCTCCTCCTCCATTTTTACCCTAGTTCTCTACTATGATGAGATAAAATTCCACTGCTATCATTAGTAATAATCTTCTTCTTCACTATTTATCCTTTGTATCTTCCCTCAATATGCTCAATTTTCATTTGCAATGACATCCTCAGTCAACCATGTTTTGCTAGAACCAATGATTTTTTGACCACAGTAAATCTAAATCGGTCTTCTGTGATCTACTATTTGACCACAGTAGATCACAGACAGACTTGCTAAAAGTAGTCTCTTTAAAATATGCTCACTTCCATACTTCTTCAAATGATAATGTTTTCTGTATGCAGAGACCTTCTGCATCAATCAAATACAAAACAAACTTGAAGTCCCTGCTTGCACACTTTCTGATTTTCATTTTATGATATTAGAAATGCCATCCGGATGAGAAAGGTAAGTCAGGAAATGATTGTCTTGGTTGGTACAAATGTGAGAAGTGAGGAGTATTCTAAGAGGGAGGATGTAAAGAGTTGTTAGAAGGGGCAAAACTGAAGAGCGAGAAGGTGAAAATTGTAAGTCTCCTACCACGCTACGACAGAGGCGAACTGAGAAGGAGGGCATTGATAGAAATGATTCTATATGTAGATTGTGCACAAAGAATGATGTAGAATTTGTGGTCTCTCTGTTTGAAGAAAAGAAGGATTTGTACAATGCTGATGGACTGCATCTAAATGGTTTTGGTGTTAGGTGCCTGGAGAGAGCTTTCTTCACTGAGCATGCTGAAGTGCAAACTCAGAGAAACCTAAACAATTAGGGTAGAAGCTAGAGAGTTTGTGTGAAGACACCTATGATGCGAGTGAGTGAGTGTGAGAATGACCAAGTGAGGAATCTAGTCTCTCAAACAAAAATATTGAATAAGGTAGTCAATTCAGAAAGTAAAGGTGGGTAGAGGACTAAAGGAATGCAACATTCTATATACTAATGCCTGAAGTATCAGGTACAAGAGGGAGGAGTTTTTGGCATTGATGCAACCTTGCAAAAAGTTACAGGATTAGTGAGACTTGGCTAAGGCTAACAGCAGATGATGTAGTTACAGAGATAGAATGTGAAGGGTTTAGTATTTTCAGGGAAGATAGAGAAGATAGGATGAGGAGGAGGAGTATACTGCTGATGATAGAGAATGAATTGTAGCCAAAAAGAAAAGGAGATAGGTGGGAGGGTTGCTGTTCATTTGAAGCATCTGGTGTGAGATTAAGGCACGTAAGACAAAATATAGTTAGTTGTTGCTATAGGCAAGGCAGTTCCACAGATGATCTGGAAGACAGGCATCACCAAATTAGTACAGAGAGTATAGGCCAAGTGATTGGGGACAACTATGAAGATACAGACTGGAAGTAAGAAAGATCACATGGCAGGAAGGAAATAGAATTTATACACCTACTAAGAGATAATTAATTTAGGCAGAATGTGATGGAGGGAATGACTAGGGGTGGTAGAGTATTGGACATGGTCATAGGATCAGAAAAGTTATCCATAACCAAAGGTGATCACATTGCATCTGATTGGTGAATGTGACCATGAGGTCTTGACTTGAGAGATTACAAAAAATCAGGAATATTCTCAAGACAGGGTATATGTGGAACTACAAGGCAGGTGATTATGACAAGCTTAGGAAAAGCTTAAATCTGTGCCATGGCATAAAACACTGCAGGATAAGGACATTAGTAGTGTATGGGATATAGTTAAGAGTAATCTCGAGGCAACAGTATTAAATTGAACATGTAGGGTAAGGAGGGTTAATCAGGTAGGAATTAGATGGATGAGTAATATCATTAAGCACAAGCTGCAGAAGAAGAAAATGCTGTGAAGGGTATATAAAGAGAAAGGTGAGCAGCAAACTCATGAACAGTACAAGGCTCAGACAAGAAAGGTAATCGGCATGGCAAGAAAGGCAAAATCAGATTATGAGAAAAATCTAGCTGAGCAGACCAAAGGAAATCCCAAAGAGTTCTTTCATTATGTGGCAAGTAAGAGGAAGAATGATTAAGGAAAATAACGAGTGATGATGGTCACACTGAGACAAAAGCTGATAAAACAGTAGAGTTACTGAGTGACCACTTGGCAAGGGTATATTATCCTAGTGAGGATACTGCTTTAACCTACTTGACAGATGCCAATGTGGGAACAGAGGTGGATGAATTGGAGGTTCTTAGGATATTGAAGAATCTCAATGTAAATACAGCTGTGGGATTAGATGGGATATCAGCTAGGATTTTGCAAGAATACACCCTCTGTCCAAAAAGAAACTGAACTTTTCGAAAATAGAAGAAACTAGTGGCGCCACCTGTTGTATCTTTTTGTTGTCAAAAGCGGCAACCTTCATTAATGTTGTGTCAACTGTTTATGACATTTGTTTCATTAGAAGCTGAGTCATAGTGCCAAGAGTGACAGTGTGCTTTGACGAACAGTCGGAAAATGAATTTCAAACAGAGAGCTGCGACTGACTTTTGTGTTAAACTTCGTAAAAGTTTTACTGAAATGCATCAAATGCTTCAAAAAGCATATGGTGATGAACGCTTATCCTGTACTCAAGTTTATGAGTGGTTGAAGTGATTTCAAAGTGGTTGTGAGATGCTTGAGGACGATGAAAAGCAGGTCCATCCAAAAACTGGACTGAACGAAGTTAACATCCAAATAGTGCGTGATTTCACCAAAAAAAAACCAAAATCATCCGTGAGATTGATTGAAGATGAACTGTGGATTCCAAAATCAACTGTGCACAACATTTTGAATGAGAGTTTGGGCCTTTGTAAATTGAATTCGCAATTTGTTCCCCACAAGTTGACCGATGATCAAAAAATGTATCGAATTGAACACCATAAGGACCTCATTAAAACTGTTTGTAAGGACTGAAACTTCCTTGAAATGATCGTTACTGGTGACGAAACGTGGTGTTTTAAGTGTGAGCCCAAAACAAAGTGCCAGTGCTGAGTGGAGACCACCAGAAGAGGGGGGGGGGGAGGAAAGTCGCTTGGAGAAGTCAAAAGTAAAGACAATGATGATTTGTTTCTACGATCCCAAGGGCATTATCCACAAAAAATTCATTCCACCTGACCAAGCAGTCAATGGTGTGTTTTATCTTGAAGTTTCGATGTGAGTGATAGCGAGAATTTGTCGCGTACAGCATGAATATTGTATTGTGATGCTGGCAGCTGGTCACTTTTGCATGATAATGCACCATCTCATCGTTCAAACATTGTGAGACAGTTTTTGAACAAAAACCAAGTCTGTGTGTTGGATCACTCGCCGTATTCACCTGATTTAACACTCCGTGACTTCTTTCTCTTACCCTGACTTCATTTGCCGGTGAAAGGAAAGCGATACGAGACCATAGAAAATGTTCAAGCGCAGTAACCAAGACCCACAACAGTATCCCAAAAACCGATAAAAAATACTCATTTACCAAATTAATTGACTGTGCCAAACGCTGTATCGAAGCTGAAGGAGAATATATTGATTGAAATAAATGATTTGAATAATTATAATTGGCCTATGTTTTATTTTCTTTCAAGAGTTTGGTTTCTTTTTGGACAGAGAGTGTATGGAAGGGAACTGGCAATGTCTCTGACTACGTTCTTTAATTTAAGTCTCAGCTCCGGTAGCGTTCCAAGGGAGTGGAAGGAGGTCAAAATAATTCCTCTGCATAAGGGAGGTTCTAACACTGCAATAGCAAATTACAGACCCATCAGTATCTCGGGAGTTTTGGTAAAAGTACTAGAAAAATTGGTAAAAAAGATAATTCAAGAATGTGCAGATAAAAATATGATATTGTATGAGGGTTATCATGATATTGTGAATGGTCAGTCATGCCTTAGTAATTTACTAACTTTTTATAATAGAATAACAGTTGAGTTCGATAAAGGAAATGACTACACGATGATTTTGCTGCATTTTGCAAAGACATTTAACAGAATACTACATGGAACTCTGTTATGCAATTTAGAACAAATGGGGATGGATGTGACACTGGTTAAGTGGATAAGATGGTGGCTGTTGGACAGATGTCAAAAAAAAAGTGGTATATGGAGGGGGCAGAATGGAGGCAAAAAAACAGGTGACTAGTGGTGTATAGCAATGTTCAGTGCTGGGACCACTGCTGTTTAATTTGTGCATAAATGATACAGGAAATAATCTGAAAAGAAATATTAAGTTGTTTGCTGATGATGCGAAATTAGGTAGAGTAATAGTTAATCAAGGAGATGTGGAGAGCTTGCAGGACAATTTAAATAGGCTGTCAGTATAGGCAAAAGGTCATGAGTATCAGTTTAATGTTGAGAAATGTAAAATTATGCATTTTGGAATAAATAGATTAGAAGTCTCATACCACATTGATGGCACTGTACTCCAGGAAACAGATGAAGCTAAAGATTTAGCAGTGGCAGCAGACAGAGTAAAGTTTGGAGGGCATATTGCAAAGGTTGATAAGGTAGCCCATAAGATTACTTGGCTATTCAAGAACACATTAACAAGTAGAGATAAGGAAGTTGTTTATCCCATATATAAGACCTTGATACACCTACATCTGGATTACTGTGCTCAAGTCTGGTTTCCCGAGGATGAGGATTCAAAGGTGAGTGGCCTGTGGAATATTCTCTGTGAGGATAAATTGAGGATGTGTGGATTGCAGAAGTTAGCTGATAGGAGAAAAAGAGGGGATATGATAGAAACATTTAAGTTGCTTGAAGGATTTTATAGGATAGATGTAGGGGAAATGTTTCAGCACTTGGCTAGAGGAACCAGAACAAGGGGTCATCCTTGGAAGTTGAATAAAAGTGTGGTCAGTAGGGCTGTGAGGACTAGATTTTTTGCTTGGAGAGTGGTGAATGAGTGGAATGGGTTGCCAGCGTCAGTTGTGAGTGCTTTTTCTGTTAATGGGTTCATGGAGAGGCTGATAGATTATGTGGATAGATTGGGTCTCCCATGATTAGTCTACGGACTCCATGGAGGTGCCCATATAATAAAAATAATAATAAAATTTCAATCAAAATCTGCACACTTTTCATGACCAATTCAAAGCTAACAAATTTGCTTTTCTACCTCACTTTTTTTTTCTTTTATATCTCTTTCCCAACAACTTATTTTGCCTCCAAGATAATCTGTATTAACTACCACTACAATCCATTAATATTTGCACTCCATTTCATAACGATATTCTTAGTTATTCCTCGAGACAAGCTCTTTATACATCCTACTATTTTGTACCTTTTGGATCACTATATAAAAAATTCTTTATCACTCCAACTTGCACCCATTACTATCTTCATTCATTACCTTCAAATTCATATTTCAATATATGTAAACAGTGGATTTCTCCATATTAGATATAAAAATGTTGTTTCTCTCTCTCTCGGTTTCTACTAAACCCTAAATGTTCAACTAAATTGTGGTAAATTATGCAAATTAATGGTAACCATTTGATTTTTGTTTAATAATAATATCTCTTTTGTCTGATTTTAAGACACCAGATTGAGGCAAACATTTCAATATCTATGAGATCTGTAGTTAAACTTCAATGAATATATGAGAGGGGTCTGGAAAGTTCTGATACTCACACAGAACAAAAATGATATTAAAGCAACTGACATAACCACAAGAAAGAACATATCTTAAAACTAATTAATTCCCATATTTCATCAAATTGTAATAATTTGTTCCTTTTCTTTTAGGATATATAAGAAGATATAAAATTAATTTTTGTTCTAGGTGTTTATCAGAACTTTCAGATCCTGCTCGTACAAGTAAATGATATTGTTTCTGGGCATGACATCGCATGCCTTTTACTGCTTTGCGTTGTAATGTTGTAGGGGGAAAGGGAAGAACTATCTTGAAAAGAAAGAGCAAACTCCTTTGACATTCTAAATCAGTTGACTCATTCTAAATCAAGGGACATGGAAATACAAAGGGCAACAAACAACCAGAGATTGAAGATGAAGCAAAGAAAGAGACAGAGCTCTTAATAATAATAATAATAAACTTCTCTTGATTTAGGTATCAATAGAGATCTGTCCAGTCTTCATTACTAAAGATAAAAATTAAAATACATATAAATAATTTCATAAATATAACAATTCTAACATAAAATTTCTCTCACATGAATAGACAATCAAAAATGAAAATGTATATGGTTAACTAATCAGATTTATATCAAATATGTACATGGCTAGTGGTTATGCTATTGGTCAACAATTTTGCCCAGACGAGACGTTGCAAACCTATAGTACTACTTTAATATGGAGCTCCCTACAATAATAATCTGTTTTTATAGCTACACTTAATTTAAATTAATGGATGGAATGCATTTAGTGAAAATAATGGCTCAGCGATATCATCAGCCTACCTTTGTAGCATAAATTGCAATGGGGTTGAGATATATTTGAACAGTCATTTAGGGATAAGATATTAATATGAAGTAAATTATTTTTTAATATTTTATTCAATAAAGTAAAAATAAGCTAAAATGTGCCAAAAACAATGGAATAAAGAGGTTAAAAAAATTCAGAATCAGTCAATAGAAGCAGTAAGTAAAATAAAGCTGTTGACAAATATAAATGAAATAAGATAAGATGATAGTTCATAATTTAACCTTATTTGTATTTGATTATTTGGTATTCGTCTTTCTATTAATATGTTAAATAAAATACTTCTTTTAACTTTATAAAATACTTTTTCAAAGTCAATAAATGTAATATGTATTTCTAAATTGTATTCTCTTTTCTCCATTATTAATTTTAGGCAAAAGGCAGGGTGCTTAAGGGTCAAAGCTGTATAACTGAGAGGAGAACTCCACATAGCCTTTAAAGGAATTCGGAGAACCAAACCAGGGCTTCTGATTTAATGTCCAATCCTCACCTTCTCGTGGTGCACCCTGTTAGGAATCTACAGGGATATTCAATTGATGAGGATGGGCTGGCAATTTAGAATTTAGCCGACCAAACTGTATTCTTATTGGCTTAAACCAAAATATAAAATGATGGTACAACATGACAAAATTTCATGCTGGCTGGGGCGTCGCCCAGTTAAACAAGGCCCCTGTTGTTTCTTCCACGGAACCAGGGCGAACAGCGAAAAGTCAGTTACTGGAACAAATCCTAAAACACACCCCAACTCAACATCACCACAGTTCAAGATTGGTACTATCAATATAAGAAGCATGAACAGCAAAGAAATGGAGCTAGCTGACGAACTGGATAAGTACCAGATGGACATAACAGGGGTGACTGAAACAAAAAAGACCAAAACTGGTGAGATCATTCTGAGGATTAAATACAAAATGTTATATTCAGGCAATGAAAATCAAGTAAAAGAAGGAGTAGCCATAGTATTCAACACAAAATACAAGGCTAATCTTCTTGAATGGCAGGCAGTCTCAAGTAGAGTGATGTGGGCAAATATCAGAATGGGGAATTGGACAATGAGACTTATTTGTGCTTATGGTCCCACAGAAGGTTCTACTAAGATAGAACTGGAAGAATTTTTTAAGGTTTTAGAGAAAGCAACTGACACAATGAAAAAGGAAAAGTTGGTCCTTGTTGGGGATCTAAATAGCAGAGTAGGAAATGAATGTCAGACATACAAAAATATTTAGGGAAAATTTGGAGAAAAGAGCAAAGATAATAATAATGGCAAATACCTGTTGGATTTCTGCTCAGGATATGGACTGGTTATTACTAACCATATGTTCCAACATAAAAATATGCACAAATTCACAGGGAGGGAAGAGATAAGGAATGAGAAAAGTCTCATTGACTGTGTTATTGTTGATAATGATTTCTTCTTCCTGGTACAGAACACTAGAGTGTACAGAGGATTTGAAATTGGAAGTGATTACCATTTAGTCTTGAACAGGATAAATTTGAATTTCATATTGAAAAGAAGAACATGTAAGAAAATTTTAAAGCGAATAAAAGTTGAGCAGCTCTCAGATGTGAACTATAGAATAAAATACACAAAGATTATTCAAGAAAAAACGAAAGAGCTTGAGAACAAGAACCAAACTTTGGAGATTCAGTGGCAAGCACTGAAGAAAACACTGATTGATTCAGCCAGAAAGGCATGTGGTGAGGTTGTGTGCAAGGATAGAAAAATCAGAACTCCATGGTGGACACAGGAAGTTAGAGAGGCAGTGAAGGAAACGAAGAGAGCTTATCAAAAGTTACTGGCAAATAAATCAGCTTGTGCTCTTAGCGAATACAGACAAATGTAAGAAAGCTAAACAGTGTGTAAAACTAGCTAAACAAAAGTCATGGGAATACTTTGGAAAGAACATAGAAAATAAATATCAAGAAGGTGGCAATATATTCTGGAAGTTGTTGAAGAAACTCAGAAATGGAGGAAAGAGTGCTGTAAAAGGAATTAGAGATGATAAAGGTGACATGAAAACAGAAGAAAAAGATATCCTTGAAGTATGGAGTAATTAATTTGAAAAATTGCTAAATGAAAGAAGCAGTGATAGCACAGTTTTAAAGAACACTCAACAGGCATGCAGTCAGGAATACATATCCATACTTGAAGTAGAAAAACCCATCAAAAGCCTGAGAATTTGAAATTGGATTTGGATCTACAGTTGGTGTAGATCAGATTCGACCAGAAATGCTCAAGTATGGAGGTATAAGTCTTACAGTGACTGCACTACATAGTTCAGAAGGCCTGAACAGAACGTCGAATTCCAGATGATTGGACTAAAGCTCCATAGTATCCATATATAAAAAGTGAAAAAAAAACTGAATGTGAGAATTACAGAGGTATTTCTCTACTGAGTGTTCCTGGTAAGATTTATGCAAGTATACCTGAGAAACAGTTGAGAAGGATTGTGGAAGAGAAGCTTGGCAAAGAACAAGTTTCACTTTACGACAAATTGTTGAGAAATCGTGGGAATATAACAAAGATTTGTATTTAAGTTTTGTAGATCTGGAAAAGGCAAAATAACAAGGTACCAAGAGAGAAGCTATTCAAAAGGCTACATGCATATGGTGTCAATGGGGCGTTATATCAAGTAATGCTTAGTCTTTGTTTAGAAAAGGAAGTACAGGAAGATGATTTAATGTTAAATCTGGTGTTAGACAAGGATGCACATTATCCCCTCTGTTATTCATTATCTATATGGACCACATTATGAAGGAAAGTGATATTAAACCTGATATCAAAATTGGAGATTTTAATGTCAGCTCTTTGCTTTATGCAGACGATGTTATACTTCTAAACAAATCTGCAAGATTCCCAGAATAAATTGAATAATTGTTGTAATAGATATGGTATGAAGATCAGCAATATCAAGCCAAAGACAATGAAAATAGGCAGAAGCTTTGAAAATATCAACTGCATTGTGAATGGAGAACCTATAGAACAAGTAAAGCATTTCAGCTACTTAGGCACAATTTTTAGTGAAGATGGTAAATTACATATGGAAATAGTCAACAGAATCTACAAAGCTGGTATGGTAGGAAGTCGACTAAATAAATTTATATGGAATAAGAGAGAAATTAGTCAAAACACTAAATTAGGTGAATACAAGACAGTGTTCAAACCAATTTTAACTTATGGATCTGAGAGTTGGTCAGAAGTAAAGCACTTGACCAAAGACTAGAGACTGCAGATATGAGAGTCCTGAGAAAGATTAGGAGCATGAACAGATGGCACTATCATATTAAAAATAAGGATATTAGGAAAGAACTTGACATTGTCAGCATCCAGGAATGCATTAGCAAAGCTAATCTCAGGTGGTATGGTCACTTAAACAGAATGGGAGAGGAAAGATTAGCACACCAAGTGTTCTCTGCCAGGTTGACAGGAAAAAGATCCAGGTGAAGACCAAGAGTTAGGTGGATTGATACGGTACAAAGTGCCTTAGACGATAGAAATATAAGATCTGATAATGTTGTAGTCTTGACAGGTAACAGACTGATTTGAAGAAAAATTGTAGGTAGGAAGTTAGCAATGATGTATTTTTTTTCATGTAGTACTATCATACCGTGTACACCCCTTGAAGGTACATGGCAGGAATTTGATGATGATGAGGCAAAAGACTGGGTCTATACATGATCGTTCTTTTCTAAATCCATTTTGTACGTCTAAAATAAAGCCCTCAGAATATTTTATTAGTTTATTATTTAAAATTCTGCTATATATTTTATAACAGGAATTTAGAATACTTATACCTCAATATTTAGGGTCATCTCTACTACCTTTTTTTAAAAATTAGGATCACTATTGCTTTTTTCCATTCTATTGGTGAGTTACTTGGTGAATAGATTTTATTTAAAAATAATAAGTCTTTCTTTAAATCTTATTCTTGCATATTTATATAATTCTGAATCTAACTTATCTTCTCCAGGTGATTTTCTATTTCTTGTTTCTTTCAGGCTGATTTCTAATTTTTCTTTAGTTATTTCCTTTTCATTTTCATTAAATGTTTACCAGTTATCTTTTTTTTTAAAACATTCATTGGTCCACAATTCTGTATAGAAATTTCTCTAATTTCAATTTCTTATATACAGCAATGCCTCGATTAGTGGGCCTAATGCGTTCTTTAAAACAGGCACATTAATCGAAAATGCACTAATTGAGTATAATAACCTATGGAAAAAAGTATAATTCGTTCCTCAAATTTCTTTTTTTTACCCTTGATTTTTTTTATAAAAGAATTAGGGTATGTCTCAGGGCCTAGTTAAAGGAAAACTATGAAGCTGAAAGACGATAAAACATATTCAAATTATAAATCTATTATTCTGGCAGGCATTCTGTTTCTTTTTTTCATACAACTGCCTCTTCTGCAAATTTTCCTGCTTCTCTCTTCACAAGGGCCAGTCTCTAAGTATTGCTACTTAAAAGTTTCGGTTGCACAAACAATATTTTAAATTTGTTTCTGTGAAATCTCTTTGGGCTTGTCAGAGATTAAATTTTCTTCATATTCTTCAGGATCTTCCTGCTGTGCATCTAAATTTAGCAGGTTGAAATCACTCAGTTTCTCAGAATGAGATTTAATTAACTTGGATTCATTTGAAAAGCCTCTAAAATCATTTGCACAATGTGGAAGAATGTGCTTCAAATGGATCGCATATTGCTAGCAGTAATTTCATTTGATTTTGCGACTTTATAACCAGGCTGAGAGTCCTCTGATTTAGCCAGAAAAGTCTTGGATGGCATTGGCTTCAAAAAAAAGGCCAGTTTCATCAAATATTTGTTGGTCACAATAGTCCCCTTCTTATACAATTTTCTTCAAATCTCTGACCACCTTCTTATTGGCACTTGCAGCTTTGCCTGTGATTAGAACATTATGTAGGCTATTTCTCAAACCACCCAGCACTAACGTGGAATTCTTCTTTTCCATCATTGATAGCTCTTTCTTTTAAGGTTGCAAAGAGACTTAATGCTTTTGATTTAATAAGGTCAGTTCTTAGCAGGATTCGTTTTCGGTTACAATCTTCGATCAGTGTACAAAGAAGTCTCTGTAATTCAATCATTATAATACTTTGTATTCAGCAGCTTTGCTTAAAATTGCTCTTATAGTTGATTTACCCATTTTTGTGTTCTTGTCTTATCTTTGCTCTGGACTTGCCTTGTTCACTTTCTTTATTATTTCAAGATTTTCTTCCAATGAGATTACTTTTTGAATCATTTTCACACTTTCACTTTTTTGCTTATTAATTGTTTTACTCATGATGAAAGGTTGGGAAAATACTTTAAAATAAAATAAAAAAAAAATGTAAGGAAAATAATTGCAAAGGAGGAACGCGATATGATCAGGAAAATGCTATGTAATTAGCAGACGACATAAATTTTGGCAGTAAAAATTTGGAACATAGTATACATTAAAGTAGTGTAGTATGCCATTAAAAATAACTTTGTAAAATGTTTTAAATCAGTAACTAAATTATTTCATTCTGGTGAGTGATTTTTTAAAATAGCCATAAAAATTGTATAGATAGAAAATTTTTGAAATCTGTAACATTTATTTTTAAGATGTATATAAGCGCACTAATCGAATTTTAGAGGCATACTAATCGAATTTGGGTATCGAAAAAAAATAATGCACTAATCGGGGGAGCATTAATCGAGAGATTACTGTACACTGGGTCTAATTGTATATAAATCATATTCTAAATTAGAAACAAATTTGTTCCATGATTCTCTGTCTTTTTCTGACTTCTCTTTTATACTCTATTTCATCTTGTAATCTTTTATTACATAATAATTTTTTATATTTTGTAATTGATTAAAAAATTCATTATCTTCTCTTCCTTCTTCTGGGGCATATAATTATTATTAAATAACCTCTATCTATTTTTATTCTAGCTTCTATTATTTGTTCATTCCATAATTTATAATATTTTAACTGTTTTGAAAGGGAATTATGAATCCAAATCATAATACCTGTTCATGCTCTTTGGATTCTGTCAACCCCGTTATATATTACATTAAAATTTTCAGTTCTCGTGGTTCATTTTAATTTCTTTGTTTCAGTGATTACTGCTATTTGAAAATTTCTTTCATTTAATATTTCATCAAATTCTATTTCTTTATATGCTATTCCTCTTACATTCCAGTTTGTTATATGTATTATATTTTGTTGTTTCCATTTTCGTTTTACCTTTTCCATTCCAGGGTCATTTTCCATAGATTCATTTCGAATACCTTTCTCTATCAGCTTAGAAGTAATTTTCTGTTCTCCACTGTACAAAGTGAACTTGTACAAAGTTCAGAAGCCTTAACTAGTCCAGTTAAGGCTTCTGAACATAAGGGTCATAAAATAAGAAGAGTTGACCTAATAGGAAAGATCAAAGTGAGTGGATCTTCCTCAAAGTAGAGGGGAAAAAGAGGACAGATTCAGCTAGGAGACCATGGGAGTGCCACTTCCTTTACAATCAAGATGATTCCCCCTTATGGCCCTGTAGCTCCACAAGTCCTTATTCAGTATATTCGGACCACCCCACCATAACTGGTGTGCTCCTCTATCTGCCACCCTAGGACATGCACTCTCTAAAGGTTACAGGGTCCCTTAAAAGCTTGATATCTGAGAGAGAGATAAATCAATAAATCTGGCAGAATGTCCCCTTTCAGCAACTCTTTTTAATATTTATTTAAATGAAATAATAAAATGGAATAAAAATTTTCATCAAAGTATTCAACTTTCTCCTACTGTGAACTTAAACACTTTCCTTTTTGCTGATGAGCAAATAATAATTACAAATTCTGCAGATAACTTACAGAAAGATATTTTAAATTTAAATGAAATAGCCAAAGATTATGGAATGATAATATCAACAGAAAAATCAAAAGCAATAGCCTTTAAAGGATGATCCAACAATAACTAAAATAGTAATAGATAACAGATTTTAGACAGGTGAATTCATTTAATTACCTAGGATGTATGGTTACATGTGAAAATGAAAAATATATAAAACCTAAAAATTGCAAAATATTTAAAAATAACAGGTGTAATCATCATCATGCTTTTCAAGAATTTAGGCCTGGAGTAGCCTGTTCTGGCCTTAGAAGTCATCGGTGAATCTCTTTAGAGGATGGCCAGGTTTTCTTTTTTCTTAATGGTTTATAATTTAATACTTTAATATGTTTGTTGCATTTGTTTGGATTGGAAGGCAGAAAACAATAGTCCAACCATAGGAATGAGGCATAGACATCACAGATGCTGTCCAATATTTAAAACAGACCCAAAGTAAAAGAGGAATAATGATTAAAAACAATTTAAAAAAAAATAAAGACTATAAGAAGCTTAAAATTATATTAAAAATTGTGTGTATAATTTAAAATGGGGGGAAAGACCATTATGTTATGACCATCTTCAGCAACTGTCTTTTACTATGTTACTTTTAACAGCATTTTAAATTGTACACACTTATAATGATTCTGTTTACTATGATTTTAGGTTTTTAATGTCCTTTTTAAAAAATTTATTTTTAACTCATTATTCCTCTTTTACATTGAGTCTGTTTTTAAAAGTATTTTAAATTGTACACACTTATGTTTTTACTGTAATTTTAAGTTTCTTATGTACCTTTTACTTCACTTTACATTTTAGTCAGTTTTTGGTCTTTTTATATTCCTATTTTAATCTAATCTTACAATAATCATCATCACACTTTTCAAGGATTTAGGCCTACAGTGGCCTATTGGCCTATTCCTGCCTTAGAAGTCATCGTTGAATCTGTTTAGAGAATGTTCTGATTTTCTTTTTACTAATGGTTTGTAATTTACAACTAGTTTTGGTAATCTTTCTGTTTTCATTCTTTCAGCGTGTTCCATCCATTTGTTTATATATTTTTTCTTTTTTCTTTTACTGATTCCTGATTTAATTCTTTCATAATTTCTTCATTTCTCTTGTGATTGAATAGAGTATACTTTGCAGTTTTTCCTCATAAACTTCATTTCAGCTGTTATTCATCTGTGTTTGTCTTTTCATTTTAATATCCAGATTTCACTTCCATGCAGTAGAACTGGTAGGGATAATGTATTGTATACTTTTAATCTAGTTAAAATTATAGTAAAAATATGTGTACAATTTAAAATACTATTAAAAACAGCTCAATGTAAAAGAGGAATAAGGAGTTAAAATAATTTTTTTTTTAAACAAGAAAGAACATCATCAAATTGAACGGACGTGCTATCGGAGAGCTCCTGAGAGATTTGTGATTTTTGTTGATTTATTGATGTTTTGGATTCAATGTAATGGACTTAAGTGTGTAATTTTGGTATATTTATGGAGCTTTATTAGCGTGGTTAGTGTACTAAAGTGTTTTATAACATAATCTATGTCGGGAAGTCGCCGCTAGATGAATTCGTAATGTGTAGTGTTCGTGCAAGCTCCAGATAAAATAAGTATCATTTTCAGTTATCGATACAAATTACTTAATATTGTGTAGTTTTGTTTTGTTTGCCTTGCGTATTTTAGTGCGTCTGTTTTTGGTGTGTTATAAAGTATAATTTGACAAAACACGTTGCAAATAAGTATGGCACCTGTGCGAAGGAAAATGGCGGCCAGTAATGAAGGTTCGCCATCTTTATCAAAGAACGGTAGTATAAAAGAAATGAGTCAGTGTACTAGCTGTGAAATGTACGCTTTGCGGAGTGCGGTCGGAGTGTGGTTAGAAGATAATAAAGGATTGAATGTGTGTAGAAAATGTAGGGAGAATGAGGAATTGAAGTGTATTTCGGATCGTGAGTGTGATATTTTTGTCAACCTTCAGAATGAAGGAAATAGGGATATGACAAGAAACGGTAAGGTTGTACATAAAAATTGTGAGAGTGTGAATGATAGTATAAATGGTTTCTCAGAGAATAAAAAAGATGAGATAGATGCATTGAGTGAGATCGCGTTGTTGAATAGTGCGATAGAAAGAGCAAAACAGCAGCTAGAGTGCATGAACAAAAGTAGACTGAATGAACCAATCAATAATAAAAGGTATGACAGGAAAAATAGACGTATGAATGTGAACATGAACAAAATGAAGGATAGAGTGCTGTATGGAGACTCGTTAGTACGAGGTGTGTTAGTAGAGGATTTGACAAAATCGTACCAACCTGGTGCGACCATAAAGAACGTAACTGAGTCTATTAGAGAGCAAAAGGAAAGGGTGAAAGAAATGATTGTTGTGGCAGGTACAAATGATTTGAAAGGAGATAAAATGGAAATGATAGAAGACCTGAATGAATTGTTTGAGGTAGCAAAAGAAAAGAGTGAGAGAGTTAGAATGATTAGTCTTTTGCCACGGTATGACAGTGAAATGTTTAAAAGGAGGGCCATAATTGCGAATGACTTTATGCGTGGGTTATGTATGACGAGTGGTGTGGAATTTGTGGATGTGTGGAGTGAGTTTGATGGGCGAAAGGATCTATATAAGATGGATGGCTTGCATTTGAATGGTTATGGTGTAAGAAGACTTGAGAAAGTGTTGCTGAATGTAGTGGATGTGCAAATTCAGGGAAACTAGATTCGTTAAGGGGTGGGGGGAGTAGATATACAGTCCTTATGGAGGCAGTTGAATGAAAGAATGAATATAATATGCCAGAGCAAATAAGGACAACAAATCTGAGTAGGATAGTTAATATAAGGCATCAAGGTAGGGTTGGGGCTAATGGGGGTCTTAAATTCATGTACACTAATACTAGGAGTATTAGGAACAAGAAGGAAGAGTTTTTGGCCATGGTTGGCACTTCCAGACCAGAGGTTACAGGTATTAGTGACACATGGCTGACTGTAGATATAACTAGTGGGATTGAATGTGATGGGTATAGTATGTTCAGGAATGACAGAGAGAATAAAATGGGGGGAGGAGTATTGTTTGGTGTGAGATTGTGGCTAGCAGAACTAAATATACAATTGGGTGCTGCTATAGACCAGGTGATGGAAAAGATGGTGGTGACAGTATGCACAAGCAAATAGAAGAAATGGGTGGAAGGAGGATGATTATTATGGGAGATTTCAACTATGGTCGCATTGATTGGAGTGAGGAGAGGACACACGGAAGGAAGGAACTGGATTTTATGCGGTTATTAAGGGATAACTATCTGCGACAGCATGTAATGGAAAATACTAGGGGTGAGAGAGTGCTTGACCTAGTAATTACATCTGAGGATTTGGCTGTAACAAATATGACCACATTGCCACCAATCGGTGAGAGTGATCATAGGGTCTTAACTTGGGAGGTGGCTAAAGGTGTAGAATTTTCAATTAAGACAGGGTACATGTGGAATTATCGGGCTGGAAAGTATGACAAGCTTAGGAGTTTGATTGGTTCAGTGCCATGGCATGTACAACTGCAAGGACTAGAAGTTGATAGTGCATGGGAGGTAGTTAAGAAGTGCTTGCATGAAGCAATGGCTGACTGTATACCTAGAGTCCGAATAATAAATCAAGTAGGGGTTAAATGGATGAATAACACCATTAAGCTTGAGCTGCAAAAAAAGAAACAACTATGGAGGGAATTTAAGGAGAAGGGTGACCGGCAGGCACATGAACGGTATAAAGCGCAGGCCAGAATTGTGACGAGTGTGGTAAGAAAAGCAAAAAAGGATTACGAAAGAACATTGGCCATGCAGGCTAAAGAGAATCCTAAACAGTTTTTTAGATATGTAGCAAGTAAAAGGAAAAATGTACATGGCAGATTGATTTTAAAGAATGCCGATGGTAGGGAGGTAACTGAATCAGTTGAGATAGTTGAGTTACTGAGTGAGCACTTTGCAAGAGTATATCATCCAGGTGGTGACATTGCAGAAACGAATAAACCAGTAGATTATACGGGAATTGTGGTTAATGAAGTGGAGGTGAGTAGTCTATTGCATAACCTCAATGTCAATACATCTGTGGGATTGGATGGTATACCAGCTCGTGTTGTACGAGAAACAGCTAAAGAATTGTCAGTAACCTTGACCATTTTGTTTAATTTGAGTCTCGGGTCTGGGTTAGTCCCGAGCGGTTGGAAAGAGGGGAAAATAGTTCCACTGCATAAAGGTGGTTCCAAGACTGCTGTTGTAAATTACCGACCGATTAGCATATCAGGAATCATTGTCAAGGTCTTAGAGAAATTAGTCAAGAAAAGAATACAGGATTGGATAGATGAAAATGGGATATTGTATGGGGGACAACATGGTTTTGTGAAGGGTAGATCATGCTTCAGTAACTTGCTCACGTTTTATAACACAGTGACGGCTGAACTGGATAGGGGTAATGGGTTTACAGTGATACTACTGGACCTTGCCAAGGCCTTTGATAGGATACCACATGGAACCCTAATCAGTAAACTGGAGCAGATGGGTATAGATATAGGGTTGGTGAGATGGATAGGAGGGTGGTTGAAGGAGAGATATCAAAGAGTGGTTTATTCAGGAGTGGAGTCTAAAAGACGTCTTGTGACTAGTGGAGTGCCACAGGGCTCTGTTCTTGGACCACTGCTTTTCAATTTGTTCATCAATGATATTGGAAAGGATCTGAGAGGAAGTGTTCACTTGTTTGCTGATGATGCAAAGTTGGGTAGAGCAATTGTGAGTGCACAGGATGTCAAAATTTTACAGGATGATTTGGATAGTTTGGAGGACTGGGCTAAGAAAATGGATGTCAATTTAATGTGGCAAAGTGTAAGGTTATGCACTTTGGGGTGAAAAGAATAGCAGCAGTATATCGCATTGGTGGAACCATACTCCAGGAGATTGATGAGGCCAGGGATTTGGGAGTGTTGGTGGATAGGGAGTTGAAGTTTAGGGGGCACATTGCAAAAGTAACTAAAACAGCTCACCAAATCACATGGCTTCTGAAAAATACTTTAACATGCAGAGACGAACAAGTTGTTGTTCCTCTGTATCGAGCCTTGATAAGACCCCATCTGGACTTCTGTGCCCAGTTATGGGCACCAGGGTTTCTTCGTGATGGGGAGGAAGTGGAGAGGGTCCAGAGATGAGTGACCAAGATGATAGCAGGTCTGTGGAATGAACCTTATGAGAATAGGTTGAAGATTTGTGGGTTGCAGAAATTGGACGATAGGCGAAGGAGGGGTGATATGATTGAGACATTCAAATTACTGAAGGGTTTTTATAAGATTGATCCAGAAGATATTTTTGAAAATATGACTGGTGGTGGGAGGACTAGGGGCCATGCATGGAAGCTGGGCAAGAGCGTGGTTGACAAGGGTGTTAGAGCTAGGTTCTTTACTTGGAGAGTGGTAAATGAGTGGAATAAGCTTCCAGAGTCTGTTGTGGGTGCTACGACCATGAATGAGTTCAAGGCAAGGTATAATAGATACTGTGTGAATGTTGAATAGTTGTTCTTGACATGATGTTAGGGCCTCCCTCGATGAGTCTGTCGACTCCTTGGAGTTTCCCGGAACGATAATAATAATAATAATAATAATAAATTCCTGACATGTATGTACCCTCAAGGGGTGTACAGGATATGATAGTACTACATGAAAAATTTATATCATTAATAACTTCCTATCTACAATTTTCCTCCAAATCAGACTGTTACTTGTCAAGACTCCAACATTATCAGATTTTATATTTCTATCATCTAAGACACTTCGTACCATATCAATCCACCTATATCTTGGTCTTCCTCAGGGTTGTTTTCCTGCCAACCTGGCAGAGAACACTTGTTTTGCTAATCTTTCTTCGCCCATTCTGTTTAAGTGATCATACCACCTGAGATTAGCTATGCTTATGTATTCCTGATGCTGACAATGTCAAGTTCATTCCTAATATCCTCGTTTTTAATATGTTATTGCCATTGATGCCATCTGTTCACGCCTCTAATCTTTCACAGGAGACTCTCATATCTGTGGTTTCTAGTCTTTGGTCAAGTGTTTTACTTCTGACCCAGCTCTCAGATCCATAAGTTAAAACTGGTTTGAATACTGTCTTGTATACAGCTAATTTAGTGTTCCGACTAAATTCTCTCTTATTCCATATGAATTTATTCAATTGACCGCCTACCATACCAGCCTTGTTGATTCTGCTGTCTATTTCCATATTTAATTTACCATCTTCAGTAAAAATCGTGCCTAAGTAGCTGAAATGTTTTACTTGTTCCACATGTTCTCCATTCACAACACATTTGACATTTTCAACAATTCTACCCATTTTCATTGTCTTTGTCTTTTTAATGCTGACCTTCATACCATATCTATTACAACAGTTATTCAATTTAGTCAGAGAATCTTGCAAACTTGCAGCAGATTTATTTAGAAGTATAACATCGTCTGCATAAAGCAAAGAGCTTACATTAACATCTCCAATTCTGATATCATGTTTAATACCACTTTCCTTCATAATGTGATCCATATAGATAATGAATAACAGAGGGGATAATGTACATCCTTGTCTCACACCAGATTTAACATTAAACCATCTTCCTGTACTTCCTTCAATTCTAACTGCTGACTTACAACTCAAATAAAGACGAAGTATTGCTTGATATAATGCCCCATTGACACCATATAATTGTAGCGTATTGAATAGCTTCTCTCTTGGTACCTTGTCATATGCCTTTTCCGGATCGACAAAACTTAAATACAGATCTTTGTTATATTCCCATGCTTTCTCAACTGTTTGTCGTAAAGTGAAGATCTGATCCTGACAGCCTCTATTTGGCAGCCTCTATTTGGCATGAATCCAGCTTGTTCTTCACCAAGCTTTTCTTCCACAATTCTTCTCAACCGTTTCTCAAGTATACTTGCATAGATCTTGCCATAAACACTCGGCAGGGACATACCTCTGTAATTCTCACAAAAGCTTACTAAGCAAACTGGTCTGTTTGCTTAGTAAGACATTTGGTCTGGCTCAGGACTTCTGCAGTTGGATTGCCTAGCTTTCTGTCTGGCCATGCAATATGTGTGACAGTGGATGGTTCCTTATTCTTTCACCATTCAACTAATGCAAGGGATCCACAATGTGGAACCCTTGCATTAGTTGAATTAGTCTCACCAATCCTCTTCCTTCTATATATATCAATGACCTACTTCAGTTGAACTCCAACCCAATTCATAGTTTTGCAGGTGACAGCACATTGCACTCCTCCCTTTCAATTGATAAACCTTACTCTATACAACTCACCTCAACCTGCAGAACATCAACCACCACTTTCCTCAATTCTGATCTCCAAGCCATCCTACAAAATGGCATTCGGATAACCTTTTCAATTTCAATGTTAGTAAAACCAAATTCTGTCTTATTTCTCATAAAAAAGAAGCATTTTCTCATGGTATTATTTTTGAGAACACTCAAATTTCCAGACAAGATGAGATTTCTCTTTTAGGAATTACCCTGATATCAAGCCTCACTTGCATAAACACATCACAACCATTGCATTATCAGTTTCTAAACTAGGACTTCTCTTTCGCTCAAGACGTTACTTCACCTCTCAATAGCTGTTAACCTTATACAAATCACAAATCTGACCAGCTATTGAATACTGCTCTCACATTTGGAATGGGGTCCCTAAGAGTGCCTTGAAAATGCTTGACACAATACAGAGGAGAACAATTAGATTGATTAATGACCCATCTCTTATCAAATCACTCCTCCCACTGTTGCATGGACATTTCGTTTCTGCAATTTGTTTCCATGATGCTATTTCTGAAATAGCATCAGTAATTCTCTCACTTTGTACTAAGTCCATTGGAACACATGCAGTGCGACCTAACATCCCTTCACAGTACACCTTGAAAACCATAGAACAATTTTCTTTTCCTACTCCTTCATCCTTGATACTGCTGTATTCTGGAACAGTCTTCCTCCTGATGTATTTCCCAAGGAATACAATATACAGGCTTTTAAATCAAATGTAAACAAGTCTCTCCTTTCCCACCCACTACCCATATATACGGTACTAATCAACCAACCTCTTGTGTATGGGCTCAACATACACACTTATGTGTTTACAATAATTTTATTATGTCCTTTTTACTTCACTTTATGTTTTAGTCAGTTTTATGGTAGTTTGATATTCCTGTTATATTTTTATCTTATAATGCTCATCATATTTCATTTATCTTTTTCATAAAAGTTTTATTTTACTTACTATTTCCATATTCTGAATTCTTTCACCCCTTTATTCTATTGTTTTTGGCATTTTTTTTTATTTTCACTGTTTTATTTTTATTTTTAATATTATATTCCATAATTCAAATAATTTTAAAATCTTATACCTAAAGGAGTCTCTCTTCAAATGTATCTCAATCCAAGGAAACCTCTGCAATTTAATTTCCAAGAATTACACTGTTCCAGAAGAACACCACAAAAGAGCATGCTGGCTATCACTATACCATTATTTTCATGAAATGTTTTCCTTCCATTAATTAAACTTAAAGCAACAGCAGCCAAAAAAGAGATTACTGGTAGAGGAACTCCATATTAAACAAAAGCTTGTTAATCATTTTATACTAGCCTAAGAAGCTACATGAACCACAAGTTCAAAATATCACTAAGCTAGAGTGCTACAGAATCTGCAATATTTCTTGTGTGGGATTTATAAAAAATAAAATTAAATTACCTCATCATATGCCTCCATGTACAACAAAACTGGCCTGTTTCCAATAAATCTTTGCTGTGTTCTTGATGCAAGTATATCATATTGATTTTTTAAATCTCCTACCTGAAAATCAAATGAGAATGCCGAGTTAATTCTGTTAGCAATATCACTTAATCAGATTTAAATCAAATAGTTCTGAAACTCTATTACAGAACAAAGATAAAATTTTTCATATGAATTTTCTTCTCCTTTTAAATATTATATTGCAAGACCATCCTCATTCTTACCTCTATTACTATATGTGTGTGTGTGTGTGTGTGTGTGTGTGTGTGTGTGTGTTAATGTAAGCTTTTTAGCTGTAAGATATGGATTTTAGTTTGTATGGCTAATTAATGCTGATGAAAATAAAAAAATAGAATTGACCAGTACTATTAATTAAATGGCTTGACAAGTTTCACCCTTTTGTTAAAGGATTTCATCAGCTATAAATAAATCTACTAGCATTTTTTATTTGCTATAGGAAGTAGGCAAGACTGTTTCAGCCCTATGCAACTTTTGGAGACTGCAGGGACAGTTCAATCTACACAAGTAGCCTATTGGAGATATATAGCCCAAGACTATCACTAATTATGAAGAGCATCCAGCAAAGAGAGGGAGATAAGTCACCATTTCATGGTCCCTAATGCCACATGTTATTTGTCCTAAATAGTGTGGGTTCTGTGGTCAATTTTCTTGAGTTTACAGGACAAACATTCCAAGTTTTCAGGGAGGAAAAACTGCTTGTTGTGCTCGAGATAGACTAACTTGGGAACTGGCTGATGAAAAAGTTAGAAAATCCTTTGGTCGGTGACTAGAACAGAACCGAGAATAGATTTCTTCAGGCAGCCTAGCACTATGGGTGCAGCCGCCACTCAAAATGTTGCATGTCTCTGGAAAAAGATAAGATATACTTTACTTTATGATTGGCAATAGTGTGTTATTTTTGTTAGCTTTAGTTTATAATATAGTTTTAATCAAATCAACATAACCCATTCAAATAGCAAGCAGTTTTTTTTATTGAATTACAGTGTGTTAAAGCTTTATTCCAAAATATTATCACAGTACAGCTAGTAGAATGCCTAAGCATATCAGTACTAGCTGTACTATAATAATAATATAATAACAGCAGTTAAAACATCATTGTTTATGGAATTCAATATGAGGGAACACATGTCATGCAGTGTACCTAATGTATTCACTATTGAAAGCGAGATGTTGTGGTTTGTAAGTGAAAATAGTGGCAGAGTGTATTGGAAGCAGTTGTACTATGCAACAAAAGTGATTGTAAGAAGTGTTCGTGTCAAAAAGTGAGATAGCACTGTGATGAATGTTTGTGAAAAAGACATGAAAATATAAATGCTGTAAAATGAAGAAAGAATATAGGAATGAATGAAAATGAAGTTATACAAATCCTGTGATTAGTAAGCAATGCAAAGTTTGATAATTTTCTGATTTAATATTAACAATATTAAATAATTGATATTATTTAATATTGTTTCCTACATATATTTAGATCAGGAATGGCCTGTTGGACCAAAATAAATGTAAACTGCATGTGTGCACTGATCTTGTACTCCTGGTTGCAAGAAGGAATTTCATCCTTGAATATTCAGACAATGGCAATACATATGTGTGTATGGGGGGGGATCTGTAATAACTGTTGTTCTTGTGTTTGATGAAAATGTTTGGACTGTCTTAAATTCTTCTTTGGTCAAAATGACTTCAGAAATTTGGTATTTTTCAGAATGTAGACAACAACATAGGATTTTTATCCCTTTAATATCTATTAAGTTGCCAGAAAACTAGCCGTTTGGCTTTTCATTTTAAATACTGTAAATTCATTATAATATTCAGTGATAAAGTTTTTCATTAAAAATTTGTACAAAAAAAGAGGATAAGTCTTATACGCCGGCGAATACGGTATATCAAAACATACTACTTCTGGTTTTCAGCAGAATAAGTTAATTAAACTACAAGAAATCACAAGTACAAATTATGAAGTATCTTGAATCAAATACTTAATATCATCAATGGTGTGAATGTATTCTGAAGGCTGAATAAGGTAGGTATCAAATGGATGAATGAGGGGAATAAGCATAAAATCTGAAAGAAGGCACTTTGGAGGCAGCACAAGATGAATAATGGTAATCATCAGGTTGCACAAAAATTATAAAGAGCAGGTCAGGAAAGTGACTCAGTTGGTAAGGTTGGCAAAAGTGCACTGAATCAAGCAGAAATTACCAAATCAAGCCAAGAAAAGTCCTTGGGAGTTTTTCAATATGTGGCAAGTAGAAAGATGAATGATCACAGTAAGATGTTAATGAATGAAAGTGGGAGACTAGTAACTGCTGGTATTCAGTGAGCAGTTCATCAGGATATTTCATCCTCAGTATGAACTCAAGTGTAGAGAATGAAATGAGAGGCCTTAATGTGAGTGAGCAAAGGGTATATGAGAAATGGAAGGAAAGTAAAATATTTCCATTTCACAAAGGTGGTGATAATGCTATGGCTACAAATTACAGGCTGATCTGTATATCTGGAGTTGTGCTTAAAGCATTCAAGAGGTTAATGAGAGATGAGATACAAAAGTGGGTTGATAACCTTGTGCTTGTCAGCATGAGTTTGTTAAAGGAAGGTCATGTTTTACAAACTTGTTTATGTACTATAACAAAGTGAAAAATGCATTGGACAAGGGAGATGCATATACAGTGGTATGCTTGGATTTTGCAAAGGTTTTTAATAGATTGTCACACTACAAGTTGGTAACTAAATTGAAGCAGATGGGATTGGATGCTAGATTAGCGAGTTAGATAGGTGACTGGCTCTCAGATAGGTATCAGCAAGTTGTGTTTTGGAGTGCAGTATTCCAGAAGAGCAGTGATGTTCCACAGATCCCTGTGGAACATCACCACGCTTCTGGAATACTGCACTGTTTTGGGACCATTTTTGTTTAATTTGTATATTAATGATATCAGGATGGGTTTGATTGCTGATATAGTTGTTTGCAATGATGCAAAACTGGGAAGAGTGATGAGGAATCAAGCAGATGATGTTGCCTTACAGACCTTAAACAGATCATATGAGTAGGCAACAGTATCAAACTGCCAGTTCAATGTTGCAAAAGAGTAAAGTCCTAAAATTTAGTATGCAACAATGGGATGCAAAGTATACACTTGGCAAGGAAATTCTGGAGGAAGTTGAAGAGACAAAAGACCTTGGAGTGGTGGTGGACAAGTATCTGAATTTCAGAAGTCACAATGCACAAGTTGTGAAGTCATCACATCAGATTACAACAATGATGCAGAGGAGAGGACGACTTTGATGTGCAGAAATGAAGAGGTTCTGATTCCATTGTAGAAGGCCTTGATCAGGCCCCAAATGGTTTATTGTGCCTCAGATTTGGTCTCCTGGTTTTAGTGGTGATCAGGATATATTGGAGAGGGTACAGAGAAGACTGACTAAGGTGATAACTGGTCTTTGGGATGCAAAGGCAGATTGAGAAAATGCAGTTTGCAAAGCCTCGTGAATAGGAGGAAGAGGGGGATATGATTGAGACAATTGAGTTGGTAAAGGGTTGTTACTGGGTTAATGTGGAAGAAATATTTCACAGAATGGGGAAGGTGGGTAGAACAAGAGTACATCCCTGGAGCTGTACAAGGTGCATGTGAGCAGGGAAATAAGGAGTAGGTTCTTTGCATGGGGAGTGGGTAGTGAGTGGAATGCATTGCCTGACAGTGTGGTGAATGCAGATACATGAAACAAGTTTATATCATGGTTTGATGGCTTGGTGTATAACAATGTCTACCTCTCATGACGAGTCTCTGACTCCATGAAGGTCTAGTGTTAATAATAATAATGATGTCCAACCAATTCAGGACTCTAGGTTAAAAATTTCTGGCTTTTCTCTGGCCACTTACTACAGAGTCCAGTGCTAATCTGCATGGAATCAATTAATTGTTTATTTTATTTATTCACAAATGAATTAAAGGCATCACAAAGATTATGTCCTGAAGATAGCTAGTCTATTATATTTATTATACTTAGTGATGTGTAACAGTTTATTAATTTTGATATTTTTGTTAACTCCAGATGCCATCAAAGCAGATAACAAAACAGTGAATTCAATGTGATTAATAAAATTATACTTATCACTAAGCAATATTATCACTTATCACTAAAAATTAAAGAATTATTCTACTTCTTAACAACATAATATTCAAGGAGGAGGAATTTTCAGATACCCTAAATCATACAGTGAAAGACCTACTATACCTCTCCTTAAAGACATTCAGGAAAGAAGCAACTTACTCCACTTGCTCCCAGACACACACACACACCATGAGAAAAATCTAGACTGACCTAGAACACTGTCACAACTGATAACTAATATTTAAGGAATTGACAGCGTATACTAGAAATATAAATTAAATAAACTTTAATATATACTTTCCGATATTTCGGCAAACGTCACGTTGCCATCTTCTTGGGAACTTACTACAAAGACACGTGCACACAAGTACTAATAACAGCAAATGAGACTGAAGCTAGGAAGCTAACGTTTTCCTAAAGTCCTGATGGTGCCCCCTGGCGGGCTATATTGGTAGTTCTTGGCCTTTGGGCTGAAGTTCTTCTGATAAAAGTTTCCCAAATTTGGGGCAGTCTCATGCATCCAAATTTGTTGAGGTTTGGCATGTTCCTAAGGGCCGAGGCTGATTCCATGAATAGTCTTTCATACTTGAATTTGCTGCGGTGTATTACTGTGGCTTTCTTCCATCTTATTCTGTGGCGAGTATCCAGAGCGTGGTCTGCAAGCCCAGAGTGGCTGTACTGGTGAAATCGGATGTAATCCTTGTGTTCTGAGATTCTGATATTTGCTGTCCTGCCTGTTTGGCCAACGTAGGACAATTTACAGCTGCAAGGGACCTGGTATACACCAGGTAGGTCTAGGGGAAGTGGTTGGTCTTTAGTGGAGTGGATAAGGGATGCCAATTTTCTGTATGGTCTGTAACAGAAAGTCAAGTCATGTTTTTTTAAGATTTTGTTGATTTTTTCCGAGGTGCCTCGGATGTAGGGAATGGATTTAGAGTAATCTTTATTGTGAAGGGGAGGGGATGGTGGGTTGTGGATAACTGGGTTAAGTATTTTTTGGAGGGGGTAGCCATTGGCTGAGAAAGTGTCACGGATGTGATTTAGTTCAGTGGTTAGGGCTTGATCATTAGAACAGATTATTTTTGCCCTGTTGAATAATGTCTTAATAACTCCATATTGTTGTGAGGGGGGGGGGTGATGGGATTGTTGGTGAATGTATCTGCCTGTATGGGTGGGTTTTCTATAAACTGAGAAAACCAAGGTTCCATCAGGTTGGCGGGTGACTAGTGTGTCTAGGAAGGGGAGGTTATTGTTTTCCTCTTTTTCCAGGGTGAACTTGATTCTAGGATCGTTCCACTTACCTCCCCTTGATTACGATCCCACCAACTCACAAATTAGAAAACTCCATAGGCTCCTTAAGAAGGTCACTTCTTGGCCTGTGGAGATTATCAACAGACTAAAACCCTATAACTCTAGATCCCCCCGATATATGGGCTCTCAAAAATACACAAAGAAAATGTGCCATTACGTCCCATAGTGGATGGCATTGATTCCCCCCACTTACAAACTAGCCAAGCATTTAGCCAAAGCGCTCTCACACTATACTGGCAATACACCATCACACATAAAAAACTCAGCCCACTTCAAAGCCAGTATAGAAAACCTTACACTCCAACATAATGACATAATGGTCAGTTTTGATGTCTCCTCCCTATTCACGAATGTCCCCCTCAAAGAAATCTTAGAGCTAATCCAAGCTAAATTTCCTCCCGATATCTCAGCCCTATTTCAGTTTACAATGAACTCAGGCTATTTCATTTGGCAGGAAAAATTCTACAAACAGATAGAGGGGACAGCCATGGGTTCACCACTTTCCCCGCCCTTGGCCAACTTCTTCATGGAGACGTATGAAGAGAAAGCCTTAAGCTCAGCCCCACAAAAACCTACCATATGGCTTCGCTACGTTGATGATGTTTTCGCTATTTGGTCACATGGCCCGGATATTCACTCCTCTCCTTCCTAACACACTTAAACAACCAACACCCTAGAATCAAGTTCACCCTTGAAAAAGAGGAAAACAATAACCTCCCCTTCCTAGACACACTAATCACCCGCCAACCTGATGGAACCTTGGTTTTCTCAGTTTATAGAAACCCACCCATACAGGCAGATACATTCACCAACAATCCCATCACCCCCCCCCCCCTCACAACAATATGGAGTTATTAAGACATTATTCAACAGGGCAAAAATAATCTGTTCTAATGATCAAGCCCTAACCACTGAACTAAATCACATCCGTGACACTTTCTCAGCCAATGGCTACCCCCTCCAAAAAATACTTAACCCAGTTATCCACAACCCACCACCCCCTCCCCTTCACAAAAAAGATTATTCTAAATCCATCGCCATTCCCTACATCCGAGGCACCTCGGAAAAAATCAATAAAATCTTAAAAAAACATGACTTGACCACTTGATACAGACCACATAGAAAACTGGCATCCCTTATCCGCTCCACTAAAGACCAACCACTTCCCCTAGACCTACCTGGTGTATACCAGGTCCCTAGCAGCTGTAAATTGTCCTACGTTGGCCAAACAGGCAGGACAGCAAATATCAGAATCTCAGAACACAAGGATTACATCCGATTTCACCAGTACAGCCACTCTGGGCTTGCAGACCACGCTCTGGATACTCGCCACAGAATAAGATGGAAGAATGCCACAGTAATACACCGCAGCAAGTTCAAGTATGAAAGACTATTCATGGAATCAGCCTCGGCCCTTAGGAACATGCCAAACCTCAAAAAATTTGGATGCATGAGACTGCCCCAAATTTGGGAAACTTTTATCAGAAGAACTTCAGCCCAAAGGCCAAGAACTACCAATATAGCCTGCCAGGGGGCACCATCAGGACTTTAGGAAAACGTTAGCTTCCTAGTTTCAGTCTCATTTGCTGTTATTAGTACTTGTGTGCACGTGTCTTTGTAGTAAGTTCCCAAGAAGATGGCAATGTGACGTTTGCCGAAATATCGGAAAGTATATATTAAAGTTTATTTAATTTATATTTCTAGTATATGCTGTCAATTCCTTAAATATTAGTTATCATGTTTAACCAGCATATAAGCCTCTCAACAAGAATACTGTCACAACTGATAACATACTCACCTTAAGGCAATAACCCATTAAAGTTAATACTGTTTTTATACTTACCAAAAAACTTATTTGTGACTATAATAGCTTGCTATGCACATATATCTCTTCTTTCTATTTCTCAAACACTATCTCACTTCTTCAGTCAGTTCTCATATGCACAATTCAAAAGGCCAATTATCACATTAGTTATCATCATTGCAGCTTTTTAAGTTTCTTCCCATTTCCTCAGAACTAAAAAACGGACTTATATTTGTGCACAATAGTTAAGATGTGGTCTTATCAAAACCTATTAAGTGGGATACTTTTTTTTTTCTTACACATCAGTATACCCTTCAGATATGCAGTTAGAAAAAAAGTTAAAAAAAAAAAAAGTGCAGTTTAAGAAGAGTTATCCAATGTGATGATTAACCTTAGATCAAGTAGAAGATGAATTTCATCAGCTGGTGTGAGACCACTTCCCCACTTATTGGAGAACTGAAGTGGCTTGAAAAAGTTCCATGTTTGGACTCTAGAGCAGGGTTTCTGGACTATATAAAAAAATAAACTGAAAATACCAAAATAATATATAAAATTGATAAAAACAGAAAAAAAAATCCTTAGTCCACCCATGGTACAAAATGCACTATAGATTTGCAAATAACTTTTTGTGGGTGGAAGCAACATAAAGATAAAAAATAAACCATCACAAACTAACTCATTATAACCCTCCCCACCACCCAAAGTGGTGGGGAGGGTTATAATTCCATTAATATAATATTCCATAATTTCCAATACAAATTTCCATTAATATAATATTCTGCCTGCAATGTCTTCCATCCAAAGTGAATAATTTATACAAAACAATACTAAAATGTCTTCATTGTCATTTGCCTCATATAACTTGTCTGTTTAAAACAGACAAGTTATATGAGAACCTGCAGAGATTTTGTATCCGTGCTCCTTATCACTCTCTTCCCAACTTAGCATCATCATCATCAGCAGTAGATAATTGGATGTTGTTAACAGACAAGTTAAACAACAATGGTCTCCAAATAAAGAACTGTGATACACCACTGGTCAACTTTCTCTTATATTCAGCATCTCCACACATCACCTGTGTGGAGATGCTGAATTTTCTTTCTAATATGTATCAGTCACCCACTCTCCTATCCACGACAAGTTTATTTTGTATACCCATTCCTTTGAGTTTGTATAACAATGAGTCATGTAGAATCCTATCAAATGCCTTGACAAAATTCAGAAGTATTGTGGTATATCTATTCCCTTAACCAACTCTGTTGTCACTATCATAAATTGGCGAGCATTCTGCTAAATACCTACCTTTAATAAAACCATGTCCTCTATCGAGGATCCTAGTGTTATCTAACTGCAATTAGATGTGATTTCTAACCAGCCTTTCCAATGCCTTGAAAGGCTGATTTTTAAACTTGCTGCATTAGTTCTAGCTCCACCCTAGTATAATGAAATTATCTTGCTCTTCTTTCAATCAATAGGGATTATGCATGTGATGAGTCAAGTTGGATACTCATGTCAAGATACTGCCAACTTTCTTGCACATTCCTTCAAAATACATGCTGATATGCATGATGAAAGTTTAGTGGAGTGAAACAGCTAAGGAAACATTTATAAATAGTATTTAATGCTTCCAATATTTCATCTCAGTTATAGAGACATCATCAGGGAAAATGAGACTTGTAACATACACACAAAGGCAGCACAAAACTAACTGAAGCACATGGGTGAAAGACTAGAGTCCTAACTAGGTGGAGGTGTCCTCTATGGATACCTGTCAGCAGCCGAGGATGTAAACTGGGATTTCAAAGTATTCGTGTTTCCCATATTTTGGAAAATTTTATGCAACCATATTTAATCAAATTAGGCTGACTTTTAAGAGCAGCAGCAGATTCTAAAAATAGTCTTTTTCTTCTAAATTTACTGTGATGGAGCATGATTGTCTTTTTCCAATTGATTCTGTGCGCTGTATCCAAAAGATGGTCTGCAAAGCCAGATTGACCAGTCATGAATGTAAATGCATTTTTTATGTTCTATTTGAATGATAGCTGATCTTCCTGTCTGTTACAGTTCCTTGAAAGAACAAGGAACTCTATATATACCCGGAACTGACAGGGGGAGGGAGTTTGTCTTTAGTGGAGCAGATGGATAAGGTTGGTTTAATTTTAAGTGAGGCTTCAAAGTGGAGCAAAGAATTGTATTTCTTTAATATTCTGCATTTCTTTTTTATGTGACTTGAACATACAGGATGGTGATAACTGCTAAAATCTTTCTGAAGAGAAAATTCATGGATTGGAAAAAGGACTGATTATTATTATTTTTTTTTTAATGGGGAACTGTAGCCATTAGATAGAAAAGTTTGGTGTATGTGATTGAATTCTGTTGTAGGAGAGGTCTCATTGGAACAAAGATTATAAGCTCTATGGGTTAGCATTTTAATGACACCATACTGTTGAGGGATGGAGGGTGATGAGAAAGTCTGTGAATGTATCTGCCTATGTAAGTGGGTTTCCTATATATTGAAAAGGACAGGTTACCATTAGGTAGGCAGGTGACCAAGGTGTCTAGAAAGTCCAGAATATAATTAGTTTCTTTTTCTGTTGTAAATTTGTATCTGATTCTATGGTGAAGACTATTGAAGTGGCATAGAAAAGTGTCTAATGTGTCTGGGTCATGAGACCAAATAGAAAAGACATCATCTACATATCTTAACCAGATAGAAGGTTTGAGAGAAGCTGAATCAAGAACTTGTTTTTCAAAATCTTCCATAAAAAAATTAGTAAGGGAGATTGGTGAGAGAGGAGACCACAAAGAGGTGTACCCTCTGTTTATAAATTTTGTTCTTCCAAGAGAAATAGCCAGAATGGATAACAAAGGAAAAGAGGTCAATGATATCAAGGGGAAAAACTTTTTTTTTAAAAGCAATAACATGTCATTTAAGAGAATGTTAGTGAACAATGAGGTAATGTCAAAGCTCACTAGGATATCAATATCATTAACAATTATATTTTCAATCGAGCTTTTAAAATTGGAAAAATTTATGTGTGATGTAGTATGACCAGTAAGGAAAGCAAGATATTTCGCTAACTGTTTGGATAATTTAAAGCAGAGAGAGAATCAATGGTATCTACTATGGATATTAGGGAGCAAATTGAGTTTATGAATCTTAGGCAAGCTATATATCTGGAGGAGGGGGTGCAAATGAAGGGTTTGAGTTTTTATGTGATGTCAGGTCAGGAAGAAACATTTTTGAATAGGCTTTTTAATTTCTTGATTTGTGATTTAGTGGAATCGTAATCTAAAAGTATGTAGATGGAGCAGTCTAAGAATGATATCTATTTTCTTACTGTATTCACTGGCATTGATGATAACAGTAGCACTTCCCTTGTCAGACCTAGTGATGACTATGCTGTTATCTTTACATAGATTTCTTTTGGGAGGTGGAGATCTAGAAAGTGAACTGGAAATGTCAGGCCTAATGTTATTAACTATCTCAGGAGCTAAGTTACAGATACTGCATTCAATGATGAACATTAGGTTTAGTGTTGGTGCTCGTCAAAGTGCAATGGCAAAATTATAGCCAAGACTTAGGATGCTAACAGCAGTTTCGCTAAGCCTTTTTTTGATGACAAGTTAACTACAGCATGAATAGGATACACTTGAGGAACAGATTTAGAATCCAAAAGTCTGTTGTACTTATTGATATGTTTATTTTCACGAATTCTTTTTGAGATGAAGTTTCTGAAATATTAAAGAGAATAGTATAGAGTTCCATGTTAAGAACCACTGAGAGTTCAGACTATAACTTCACTAAACTTACATCACGAGTTTTTCCCAGCACCTTATGCCTTAACACATGTGATGATATTCTATTTCATACAATTTCACTGCCTGAATCATGCCTTTGCAATAGCTTTAATAATTCTAACTGATCTACCTGTATTCTTTTATTCGGCATCCCCCCCCCCTGCCTCAGCATCCACAGAGTGAATTGATCTCTACACAGAATGTATACCTCATTAAAGTGGAAACTTAATATGTCAGTTATTTCTAGCGTATCTAACACTTTCCAACATCATAAAGGTTATATTTTCATTCTACCTTTTTACTTGCTACATAGCAATAAAATTCTCTCAGATTTCTCTTGGCCTGTTTGGCTAACTTATTTTTGATTTCAATGCAATTTTAATACGTTGATATGATTTTTGCCTTCACACTCCTAGCCTGTTCATATCACTTCTGAGCTCACCACTCTTCTTACAATATCGTACCACATCATTCTCTTCGTATGCAGCTCTTGCTTTAAAGTGTTATTCATCAATTTAACTCCCATATGATTTATTCTCCTATTCTTGAGATACAGTCAGATAACCATTTCTTCATTCACCCTTTGACTACTTTCCCTGTACTGCTGATTCATGCATTATGAAGTTTCACAAGGTACACGTTGATTAATGTAAAACCCATACCTACTTTAACAGTTCCACGTTACGCCTCTTTTTAGTCAAAGCTCTTAGATACATTGTCATCTCTCAAGTCAAATTGCATAATCACTTTCTCACTAATTACAGCCATAATAGTCACCTCATTTATGGTCAGATTGGTAAACACCATTACTAGATCCAAGTTTATATACTAGGAATCCCTTCCATGACATCCTGCTTTGGGTAGTTATCCTTCTGTAATCTAAAAATTCTCTTTTCTTCATCTAGCATGTTTTCTTTTTCCTCCACTCTACAGCACCATAGCTGAAGTGATCCATAACAAGAGAGAGATGATACACACAGTCTTATCATAAATACTGTTACAACTCCTGCACACCTCCACGTTGCCCACAGAATTGCATGAGCTAGGTTCCATTAGTGGCGCTCTGTACAGCCAACATTCGTGTGTTTATCAGTAGCAAGAGAGAGTTGCCTAGCTGTATGGATTAACATGCAATGGGGAGAATATGAGAACAGTGTAGCTGTAATAACACTTTACAAGGTTGGAATGCGGACACTTATTTTCAACATGCTAAAAATACTTGGGATCAGTAGCATATTTGTGTATTGGACTATTAACTGCCATAACAATACAGGAGTTAGGATGCAAGTGAGAGCTGTGAAGGCACGCCTCTGCCATAATCCTGTGAGAATGCATAAAGTGATGTCATGAGAGATGAATGTTTCGCAGAGAACAATGTCACAGGTACTAATTGATGACCTGGGTGTGAGAGCCTCTTGTTATTCTACTGGACATCACAACTTATGCTGCAGAGGGTGATAAAATCAAAGCCACTTCTCCAGTATCAACAGACACAGAGATATCCTCTTCACAGATGAGAAGATTTTCACCACTGAAGAGTTGTTTAGCAATCAGAACAATTGAGTATATACTCCACATTGGTCACACAGCAAGTGGCATAGCACCCAGTATACAGAGGTCATCACCTTGCATCAATGATGGTTTGGTGGGATGGGTGACATATCAGGGGATATTCAAGTTGCATTTCTGCAAGAAAGGGATCAAAACCTCCACCAAAGTGTATCAAGACACCATGCTGAAAACTGTGGTATGGCCCCCTGAACAATACCTTGTTTCACAGTAGGCAGTTTACCTTCCAACAGGACACAGCCACTGCTCACAAGACAAGAATCACACAACAGTGGTTGGAGGAAAATGTGCCCAACCACATATCACCATCTGATTGGCCATCTGGAAGTCCCAATTTAAATCTATTGGACTTCAATTTGTGGTCGGAGCTGGAGAGTAGCCTGCAAGAAACAATCAGTGACGAGTTTCCACGGGATGTTAAGCATGCCACCATCGATATGTGGCCTCACAGACTTCAAGAATGCATGAAGGCAAAAGGGGGAGGACATTGCGAACACTGAGTACTGCTATATGCACAGTATACATGTAGTTTGTATGTTTCTGAAAGCTGTAAATGATTTACTGATAGATTAAAGGTTTATGCACTGTTTAAGTTGTAACAGAATTTATGGCTAGACTAAGTATATGCCTGTGAGGTTCATAGTCTTCTCCACATGCTCCTGGTCTGTAGCAGCATTCACTTAAACAAAATGGATGCTACCATTCTCTAAAAGCTAGCAGGAACAAACTTTGCTCCTGGAATGTGCCCTTAGGAAGACCTTTGACTGTCACTTCAGTAGGACCTATACCTGTAGACTAACATCTTTCTGGACATGTCTCCCAAGTATTCAACTTTGATTCAAGGTCTTCCTGAGAACACTTCCCACAAAAGCAGAGTTTGTTCCTGCTGACTATTCGCTAAAAGGCTGATGTTCAGCATGGTGGTGAATTTTTGTTTGCTGCTGAGTACGGTCATGGTTTGGCACAGTGTTGAAGCAATCAGTGAGTGTTTCCATTGGATGTTATGTGGCCTCACAGACTTCAAGCAGGCATGAAGGCAAAAGGAGGAGAACAACAGTTTATGTTATAATAGGTCTGGCAGAATCAATGCTGAATGCAGTGGAGTGATCCAATTTTAGAGTAATCTTTTATTCTAAAGGTTTAAGGTCAGGTTAAACCTTATTTTAAAGGTTTAACCTGATAAAGGTTAAACCATAAAGGTTAAAATAAAGGTTAAAATAAGGTTTAACCTGACCTTTTCAAATCATCCACAGATTTTAGAAGCCTTCTGTACATTACAAGAGGCTGAAATTGGTGTGAGTATGGTGTTATGTATGCTAAAGAAAATAACATGCTAGGCATGATAGGATATTAGGAAACATGATGTGAAGTCAGCTGCCTCTATAAAAAAGTAGCCTAGTCAAAGTTATTTCATGTGCAAACTTTTGTTTCATAACATCATCAAATTCCTGCCATGTACCCTCAAGGGGTGTACAGGATATGATAGTACTACATGAAAAATTTACATCATTAACTTCCTATCTACAATTTTCCTCCAAATAAGTCTGTTACTTGTCAAGACTCCAACATTACCAGATCTTATATTTCTATCATCTAAGGCACTTTGTACCGTATCAATCCACCTATACATCTTGGTCTTCCTCTGGGTCGTTTTCCTGCCAACTTGGCAGAGAACACTTGTTTTGCTAATCTTTCCTCACTCATTCTGTTTAAGTGACCATACCACCTGAGATTAGCTATGCTAACGCATTCCTGGATGCTGACAATGTCAAGTTCTTTCCTAATATCCTCATTTTTAATATGATATTGCCATTGATGCCATCTGTTCACGCCTCTAATCTTTCTCAGGACTCTCATATCTGCGGTCTCTAGTCTTTGGTCAAGTGTTTTACTTCTGACCCAGCTCTCAGATCCATAAGTTAAAACTGGTTTCAACACTGCCTTGTATACAGCTAATTTAGTGTTCCGACTAATTTTTCTCTTATTCCATATGAATTTATTTAATTGACTTCCTACCATACAACTTTGTTGATTCTGTTGTCTATTTCCATATTTAATTTACCATCTTCACTAAAAATCGTACCAAGTAGCTGAAATGTTTTACTTGTTCCACATGTTCTCCATTCACAACACATTTGACATTTTCAATGATTCTGCCTATTTTCATTGTCTTTGTCTTTTTATTGCTGATCTTCATACCATATCTATTACAACAGTTATTCAATTTAGTCAGAGAATCTTGCAGACTTTTAGCGGATTTATTTAGAAGTATAACATCGTCCGCATAAAGCAAAGAGCTGACATTAACATCTCCAATTTTGATATCATGTTTAATACCACTTTCCTTCATAATGTGATCCATATAGATAATTAATAACAGAGGGGTAATGCACATCCTTGTCTCACACCAGATTTAACATTAAACTATCTTCCTGTACTTCCTTCAATTCTAACTGCTGACTTACAACTCAAATAAAGACTAAGTATTGCTTGATATAATGCCCCATTGACACCATATAACTGCAGCGTATTGAATAGCTTCTCTCTTGGCACCTTGTCATATGCCTTTTCCAAATGAACAAAACTTAAATACAGATCTTTGTTATATTCCCATGATTTCTCCACTATTTGTTGTAAAGTGAAGATCTGATCCTGACAACCTCTATTTGACCTGAATCCAGCTTGTTCTTCACCAAGCTTTTCTTCCACAATTCTTCTCAACCGTTTCTCAAGTATACTTGCATATATCTTACCAGGAACACTCAGAAGGGATATGCCTCTGTAATTCTCACATTTAGTTTTATTTCCCTTTTTATGTATGGGTACTATGAGAGCTCTACTCCAATCATCAGGAATTCGTCCCTCTGTCCTCAGAATACCTGAACTATGCAGCGCAGCCACTGTATGATTTTTATACCACCATACTTCAGCATTTCTGGTCGAATATCATCTACTCTTGCTGCCTTTCCAGATTTCAAGTCTTTGATGGCTTTTTCTTCTTCAAGTATGGATATGTATTTCTGACTGCATTTAGACATGCATGGACAGTGCCTGGACAGTGTTTTTTTATCACTGTGCTGTCATCATTGCTTGTTTCATTTAGCAAATTTTCAAAGTAATTACTCCATACTTCAAGGATATCTTTTTCTCCCTCTTTCATGTCACTTTTATTATCTCTAACTCCTTTTACAGCACTCTTTCCTCCATTCCTAAGCTTCTTCAACAACCTCCAGAATATTTTGCCACCTTCTTGATATTTATTTTCTATGTTCTTGCCAAAGTCCTCCCATGACTTTTGTTTAGCTAGTTTTACACACTGTTTAGCTTTCTTACATTTGTCTCTGTATTCTCTAAGAGCACAAGCTGACTTATTTGCCAGGAACTTTTGATATGCTTTCTTCTTTTCCTTCACTGCCTCTTTAACTTCCTGTATCCACCATGGAGTTCTAATTTTTCTATCCTGCAGACAACTTCACCACATGTCTCTCTAGCTGAATCAATCAGGGTTTTCTTCAAGGCTTGCCACTGAATCTCCAAGTTTGGTTCGTGTTCTCAAACTCTTTCATTTTTCCTTCAATAACCTTTGTGTATTTTAGTCTACAGTTCACATCTGAGAGCTGCTCAACTTTTATTCGCTTTAAAACTTTCTTACATGACATTCTTTTCAATAATTTCTCCCTGGTGCAGAAAAGATGTTTTCTGCACCATGGAGAAAACATCACTATCAACAATAACACAGTCAATGAGACTTTTCTTATTCCTTGCCTCTTCTCTCCAAGTGAATTTGTGCACATTTTTATGTTGGAACATGGTGTTAGTAATAACCAGTCGATGTCCTGAGCAGAAACCCAACAGGTATTTGCCATTATTATTAGCTTTGCTCTTTTCTCCAAATTTTCCCAAAACATTTTTGTATGTCTGACAATCACTTCCTACTCTGCTATTTAGATCTCCAACAAGGACCAACTTTTCCTTTTTCATTGTGTCAGTAGCTCTCTCTAGAGACTCAAAAAAATTCCTCCACTTCTACCTTAGTAGAGCCTTCTGTGAGACCATAGGCACAAATAAGTCTCATTGTCCAGTTCCCCATTCTCATATTTGCCCAAATCACTCTACTTGACACTATCTGCCATTCAAGAAGATAAGCCTCGTATTTTGTGTTGAATACTATGTCTACTCCTTCTTTTCCTTCATTGTCTTACCTGAATATAACATTTTGTATTTATTGCTCAGAAAGATCTCACCAGTTTTTGTCTTTTTTGTTTCAATCACCCCTATTATGTCGATCTGGTACTTATCTAATTCCTCCATTAGCTCCATTTCTTTGCCATTCAGGCTTCTTGTGTTGATAGTACCAATCTTTAACTCTGGTGATGTTGAGTTGGGGTGTGTTTTCAGATTTGTTCCAGTAGCTAACTTTTTGCTGTTTGCCCTGGTTCCCTGGCGAAAAAACGGGGGCCTTGTTTAACCGGGTGACGCCCCAGCCAGCATGAAATTTTGTCATGTTGTACCATCATTTTGTATTTTGGTTTAACCAATAGGAATACAATTTGGTTGGCTAAATCCCAAATTGCCAGCCCATCCTCGTTCATTCAGTATCCAGATAGATATCCTACAGGGTGCACCACGAGAAGGTGAGGATTGGACATTAGGTCAGAAGCCCTGGTCAGTTCTCCGAATTCCTTTAAAGGCTATGTGGAGGTCTCTTCTCAGTTATACAGCTTCTTACAAACTACAATTTACTTTCCTTCATAGCAAGTAAAAGTACTATACAAAGATCAGATGATATGGTTGCTTTAGATGCTTTCTAAAGAGAACCGTCTCTCTTCAGATACTTTCTTTACTACAATAAATCTTGCTATAGTGAACCACTAGCAATCACAAAAATAGTTTATTATAACACAAGGTTCACTATAGTGAATTCAGGGAAAAACCAATTCCCCACTCCACCTCACACTCTATTCCCATTAAACAAAGCAGATGGTGGACAACAGAACATAAAAAATGACCAAATTCAGAACAAAGAAAATTGAGCAAAATCAGCCCATCCTCGTTCATTCAGTATCCAGATAGATATCCTACAGGGTGCACCACGAGAAGGTGAGGATTGGACATTAGGTCAGAAGCCCTGGTCAGTTCTCCGAATTCCTTTAAAGGCTATGTGGAGGTCTCTTCTCAGTTATACAGCTTCTTACAAACTACAATTTACTTTCCTTCATAGCAAGTAAAAGTACTATACAAAGATCAGATGATATGGTTGCTTTAGATGCTTTCTAAAGAGAACCGTCTCTCTTCAGATACTTTCTTTACTACAATAAATCTTGCTATAGTGAACCACTAGCAATCACAAAAATAGTTTATTATAACACAAGGTTCACTATAGTGAATTCAGGGAAAAACCAATTCCCCACTCCACCTCACACTCTATTCCCATTAAACAAAGCAGATGGTGGACAACAGAACATAAAAAATGACCAAATTCAGAACAAAGAAAATTGAGCAAAATAAAGCAAATAGCAGGAAATTGCACAATGAGAACAAAATAAACGAATGGCAGGAACCAAACACAAAGAACACAGAATAACATGAATAAATACAAATACAGATGATGGGAAACCAAGGGGGGGGGGGTCTGGAAAGTTCTGATAAACACCTAGAACAAAAATGATATTATAGCAACTGATAATACAACTGAAAGAAAGAACATAATTTAAAACCCTTTAATTTTCATGCTTCATTAAATTGTAATAATTTGTTCTTTTTCTTTTAGGATATATAAGAAGACAAAATTAATTAATTTGTGTTCTAGGTATTTATCAGAACTTTCCATTTTTATCAGCACACACCCCCTACTCATACACACCAATATGAGTAGGGGGTGTGTGCTGATAAATTTTTAACAACCAGCTTGCTTAAAAATGCAGCGGGTTCTCCCTTTGTGAGAGTTATAAATCCCCTAATCTTAAGGTAATGGTTCATGACAATTGCATAAAAGCGAAATTTTCTGATACACATCGAGCACAGGAATGTCATTACCTTACAGCTCAGAAAAAATTAAATAGATGTTTGTTGAAAAATAATATTCCTGTAAACATGTCAATGTGAGAAAAGGGGTGAGAGAAAGGAAGCAGAAAGGGTATTGAAATAAGAACACTATTATTAATCAGATGAATCTTCTCTGTCTGCATACAAGAATTTCATCCAAATGCCACTAGTTATTGTCAGTTTAACAACCAGTTCACAAAACATTTGAAAATTTAACAATTGGCTCATGTAAGCTGGTTCCAGCACACCACTGCATATAAGAAAGAACTAGAGAAGTATGAAATTATGAAAAGGAAAATTCGGGATTGTTTAAATTTCAAAATTTTATGTTAAATTAATGTCAAATTTTTATGCAACTCCCACCTACAGAAGGTTAATATTTTTTTTATTCATTTTTTGATATTTTGTATTTTTTTTTTTTAACATAATCCAGAAACCCTATTCTAGACTAAACATGGAGCCTTACCAAGACACTTAACGCCACAAATAAAGCTTCCATTCCTTTCCCATCTAAATGCAATCACAAACATAATTGCATTTAGATGGGAAACATTTGGGGTGGGGAGGAATCTGTAAAATTCTGATAAACACCTAGAACAAAATGGCAGGATTCAAACTGAGTCTGTTGGTTGGAGGATGGATATGCTGACCACTTGGCCAACCAGTCTGCAAAAATTTTCATCATAAACTTACCTGAAATATTCATAATACACTAAATATATGCAGTCTATACCATTAAAATAACCTGAAAAATAAAACTGCAGCATTTGATCGACTTTATAATAGGTCACTTCCAATTACCAAGAGGAAGAGAATGTGAGTGATGAACACCAGTCAGTATTAGTGAGGGAAAAGTTATCTATGGTGGTGAGAACAAGTCATTGTACAGAGACCCGATGATGAAGAGATGGCCTGAGTTGATACTGTTCCCATCGAACTCTAAAGAAATCCTGTAAGTGCCATATTTCTTCAGTTTATTAAAGAAATATGGCACTATTACAGTATTTCTTTAATTTGAAGTCTAAAAGCTATGAAGTTCTGTGTAAGCAATGGCCCATTTTGTAAAATATTATTTATTCATAAGGTAAAAACTATTCTAATTTAAAATTTGATTTTTTTTAAGCTAAATTTCTGATTTTAATACCAGAGCCTGCACATATTTAATTCTTTATGAAGATTTCAATTAAGTAACATTAATTTAAGGTAATGTTTAGAAATTTAACAATTCTGCATTTTCATTTTAACAAATTTATACTCTTCTAGTTTTTTTCTTATATCTCCAATTATTGTTTGCATTTGTACTTTTTCATGTTGTATTGTGTTCTTATGTTTGGTTCTTGCCAAAACTTTATTGCTTTCTAACTTATATTTGGAATATATAATAAACTCAGCCTTGGAAAAAAGTGGTAATGGAATTACAGTTGGTGGCAAAAAAGTCAATAATCACAGATTTGCCAATGACACTGACCTAATAGCAGAGAATGAACATCAGTTACAAGAAGTGACAGAAAGGATTAAACTAAATTTAAGAAGTGACAGAGTTTCTAAGGCACTTAATGATTATGGATTAAAGATTAATATTCACAAATCAAAAATGATGTCTTCAGGCAAATAAGCCTATGAAAATTTCTGTTACTGATGATAATTAGAAATAGAAAATTCACCAACTTGTGAAGAAATGGCAGGTCTAAGCATGCATTGCTAAGGCAACCATTCCCTTCAGAGGTTATAGCCACTTTGGAAGGACAATAAGAACAGATATCTACAAGACTATCTCACTGATACCCTTATTAACTCTGTCTTACTATGGATGTGAGAGTTGGAGATTACTAAAGGAAGATGAGATGAAGTGCTACTTTTTGAAGATTAACTTCCCTATCATAAGCAGTAATCAGGTTTCTGAGAAGTCAAGTTACGTGACGATAGTAGTCCCTTCAGTCTAACACAAAAGGGAATATGAGATATCTAAAGACAGAGGATGATAAAACAAATTTTCTGTTGTTGAATCCATCTGTTGGCAAGATGTGTTCTGAATTAAAATGAAAGTATTACTTTTTTTTTTTTCCTCCTTAAAGAATTATGGGGTATGGAAAGTCTTCTTGATTAACACTGGCAAACAGAGCTCCTGGGAACACAGTTATAAAATTAAAAAAAAATGAATTTGCATAGATAGACATTTTCAATATGTAGGTTTGTCAACTTGTCTCATGTATATTTGGGGATCATTGAAATTCATATGAAAAGTATTATAATAGAATAAAAATATTCCATTCATGTGGTATCTCCTATCCAGAAGGATGAATGCCATGATGTCTCATGATTGACTATGGGCATAACGACATGGAAAAAAATATAGAAATATAATTTATAGTTCATATCTTAATGTATTTGCAGAAAACTGTTGTTCTAGTCACATGTTATACTAAGATGGGCTCTTACAATCTAATTACTACAACTTACAGTCAATGGTGAGAATCAAGTAATTTCATTTAAGTAATTTCATGTGCAAACATCTGCTCACACTTAGCTCAAATGAGGAAAACAATAATGCAGTTTCTTACCAAATATTACTTTCCTTTCTGACAAAAAAAATTACTACTATAATAAACAATAGTAGCAACAACAACAACTACTTGAAGCAATGATTATATACTTACATTTTCCAAAAGGAAATGATTTCCATTCAAGTTTAGATCAATATCATCAGGAACAAGAACCTGAAGAACAAAATTTGCTTCTGGTCTCTTCAATGGATTAACTGGAGCCAAACTATTCCATTTCACTGACTGTAAATATAATTAAGTCTCAAAGTTTCATTTCTATTGGAATTCACATAAGTTATATTTTTATTATATTAGAACAAAATATGTTTGTTTCTCATCCAAACTATTTGAGAAAATATTTCTACAATCAAAGAAACTGCTATTCTTGACAGATATAACTTTAGAACAACTTTATCTAACATTTTTCTCCAATCCCCATTGGAAGAGATGGCTCACACAGAATCTCCATCCGTTACATTAAAATACTCCAGAATGTATTTCTCATATCTAAAAAAAGTTCAACATCCCTACCACATTCAAGCCTAGTAATTCCATCGGCTCTATGTTGCCATCTCTGAAAGATAACATTCATCCTTTACTGCTATCTGGAGTATATTCAGTCCCATGCAGCTGCAAGTTATTCTATTTCAGACAAAGAGGCTGATCTGATTCCAAACACCTCTCCAAACATAATTCCTAATAATCTTCAAAAATGTCACAAACTGGTCTAGCTGAAAATGGAATCACCAATACTAGCCACGATCCTCCTAAATTATTACACAGATGTTACCATAAATATGAATGTCTTAAAATAAATCTCAAAGTCCATCAACATTATCCTAACCTCAACCTTAATGATAGACTCTCTATGTCAAAACTCTGGGAAATTATCAAGAAATTTCTTAATATTATATACATAATTTTCTTAAAATATTTATACTCACACTCCCCTAATTCAGATCCTAGTAGTATCATTTTCCAAATGTCTGTTCTGTCTCGCAACTGCAGACAAAAGATTTCATTCTCTATGTACCTTCAAACTCTTGCTTACTTTTTGAATATACCATTGTAATATATCATGCTGGGAATAGTTCATTATACAGTTCATTATACAGAGAAGTATCTGTACTATAATAAACCTTAGTCAATTAAATATTTAATTGTGCTTAATGTGTAATTTTAACTAAACTTTGTTAAATTAAAAGCCATACTTCTGTGTGGTTAGTGTGAATGCTTATGTTAATATAGGGAGATATTCAGTTACAGAGAGATATTCAGTTGTTTGCTGATGATGCAAAGTTGGGTAGCGCAATAAAAAATCAAGCTGATGTTAAAAGTTTGCAGGATGATTTAAATAAGCTGGTAGAATGGGCAAAAGATAATGGATGTCAGTTCAATGTGGAAAAGTGTAAAGTCATGCATTTTGGGATTAAAAGATTACCAACTGTGTACTACATTGATGGAACAGTACTCCAAGAGATTGATGAGGCTAAGGACTTAGGAGTGTTGGTAGATAGTGAAATGAAGTTCAGAAGACACATTGCTAAGGTGTCCAAGATTGCACATAGGATTACTTGGTTGTTGAGGAACACACTGACATCCAGAGATAAAGAGGTTATTATTCCCCTTTATAAAGTGTTGATACTTCCATATTTGGATTACTGTGCTCAGGTCTGGTCACCTGGATTCCTTGGAGATGAGGAGGCTGTGGAGAGGGTTTAGAGAAGGTGACCAAGTTGGTGAGTGATGTAAAAAAATGCTCCCTACATTGATAAATTGAGAGCTTGTGGATTGCAGAGGTTGGTTGATAGGCGGAGAAGAGGGGATATGATAGAAACATTTAAACATTTGGCTGCATGAGGAAGTCTCATGCAGCCAAATTTGTTGAGGTTTGGATCGTTTGTTAGGGCTGAAGCTGATTCCATGAAAAGCCTTTCATATCTGTATTTGCTACGGTGTAGTATGCTACGGCTGCATGAGACTTCCTCAAATTTGGGAAACCTACATCAGAAGACCTTCAGCCCAATCGCCCAAGAATACCAACATTGCCCGCTAGAGGGCACCATCAGGACTTTAGGAGAAATAATGAGCTTCCTACTTCTTCCTCACTTACTGTTTGTTGTGCCTGCGTGCACGTCTTGTACTTAAGTTCTTGAAAATGGCAACGTGACGTTGCCGAAATATAGAAATATATTAAAATTTAATTTTGATGTATATCCTAGTACGTTGTAATTTCCTTAAATTATATAGTGAAAATGCATAACCAACGTCTAAGCCTTTCCACGAGAATGAGATTATTATTTTGAAATGTCTGTCATTTGAGAAGTTTTCTTTCTTGGTAGTGAATACTATAGTTACTCATTCTGTTTCTTCTTCATTACTGCAGCAAATATAACATTTTATAAACATTATTTAGAAACATCTCATATATTTTGGTCTTCATCTCAGCAACAAGTTATATTAATGGTATTTCTGTAATTCCACTACCAGCTCCACCTCTTTTTCCAGTTTCTAATGTTAAGGGTGCCTAACTTTAATTCTGCTGAAACTGAAATTAAAAATTTGAAATTCATCTCTCTCTCTCTCTCTCTCTCTCTCTTTTTTTTTTTAAATGTATTATAACACAAACACATCATCCATTTCCTGACATGTACGCTCAAGGGTGTACACAAAAACAATCAGCCAAGTAGTTAGTTTAACAGTTTAGTATAATGTTACAATAATAAAATTCAAGTATTACTATTATAACAATCTGCTTCCATTAATAATACAAAACAGAATAATTAGAGCCATAACTACTACCGACTTCGCACATTCGACCAATGATCTGTATATCGTTCATAATATTCTACCACCACACTGCTTATTGGAAGGCTGAAGTGACTTGAAAAAAGTTCCATGTTTAGCCTCTAGAACAGGGTTTTTGAACTATGTAAAAAATACAAAAAAATATATAAAATAGATAAAATTATTATTATTATACGGGCACCTCCATGGAGTCCAAAGACCCATCGTGGGAGACCCAATCTATCATACCTCTCCTTGAGCCATTTAACAGAAAAAATCACTCACAGCTGACTCTGGGAACTCTTTCACTCATTCACCACTCTCCAAGCAAAAAATCTAGTCTCACAGCCATACTGACCACACCTTTAGTCAATTTCCAGGGATGACCCCTTGTTCTGGTTCCTCTAGCCAAGTGCTGAAAAATTACCCCTGCATCTATCCTATAAAATCCTTCAAGCAACTTAAATGTTTCTATCATATCCCCTCTTTTTCTCCTATCAAACAATTTCTGCAATCCACACACATTCAATCTATCCTCATAGGGAACAATTCGCAAGCCACTCACCATTTTGGTCACCTGCCTCTGAATCCTCTCCACTGCTTCCTCATCCCCAAGAAACCAAGGGGACTAGACTTGAGCACAGTAATGCAGATATGGGAGTATCAAGGTATTATATAGAGGTATAACAACTTCCTTATCTCTATTCGTTAATGTGTTCTTCAATAGCCAAATAATCTTACAGGCTACCTTAGCAACCTCAGCAATATGTCCTCTAAACTTTAACTCTCTGTCTACAAGAGTGCTAAATCTCTAGCTTAATCTATTTCCTGAACCAATCGATCTGAAGCACAGCTTGTAATCTATTTATCCCATAATGCATAACTTTACATTTCTCGACATTAAACTGACACTCATTAACTTTTTCCCATACTGACAGCCTATTTAAATATCTCCACATTGCTTTGATTAACTATTACTCTACCTAATTTCACATCATTAGCAAACAACTGAATATTTCTATCAGGTCATTTCCTATATCATTAATGTACAAATTAAACAGTAATGGTCCCAGCACTGAACCTGGTGGCACACCACTAGTCACCTGTTTTCGCTTCAATTCTGCTCCTACATATACAACTTTTTGATATCCGTCCAGCAGCCACCATCTTATCCACTTAACCAGTGTCATATCCATTCCATTGGTTCTAATTTGCATAAGAGTGTTCAATGTGATATTCTGTCAAATGCTTTGCAAAATCCAGCAAAATCATTGTGTAACCATTTCCTTTATCCAACTCAGCTGTTACTCTATTATAAAAAGTTAGTAAATTACTAAGGCATGACCAACCTTTCACAAAGCCATGTTGACCTTCATACAGTATCATTTTTATCTATGCATTCTTGAAATCTTTTTTACCAATTTTTTCTAGTATTTTTACTGCCAGCATGAGATACTGATTGGTCTATAATTTGCTACTGTAGTCTTAGAACCTCCCTTATGCAGAGGAATTATTTGGCTCTCTTTCTACTCCTTTGGAACCCTACCAGAGCCGAGACTTAAATTAAATGTTCCCTTGTAATCCCATCTAATCCCACAGCTGTAATTACATTGATATTCTTCAATATCCTAAGAACCTCCAATTCATCCACCTCTGTTCCCATATTTGTGTTTGTCACATGGGTTAAAGCAGTAACCTCACTAGGAAGATATATGCTTGCAAAGTGGTCACCCAGTAACTCAACTATTTTATCTGCTTCTGTTTCCTCCTGACCATCATCAGTCATTAAGGTTAATCTTCCACAGTTATTCTTCTCTTACTTGCCACATAAAGAAAGAACTCTTTGGGATTTCCTTTGGCCTGCTTGGATAAATTCTTCTCATAATCTGATTTTGCCTTCCATGCCATGCTGGTCACCTTTCTTGTCTGAGCGTTGTACTGTTCACGAGTTTGGTCATGAACAGTACAAGTTCAGCTTTCTGTTTATATATCCTCTACAGCATTTTCTTCTTCTAAGCTGTTGCTTAATATTATTACTCATCCATCTAACTCCAAACTGATTAACCCTCCTTATCCTAGGTAAACAATTTAATACTGCTTCCTCTAGAAGACCCTTAACTATATCCCATGCATTAACATGCTTACCCTGCAGTGTTTTACGCCATGGTACAGATTTAAGCTTTTTCCTAAGCATGTCATAATCACCTACCTTTTAGTTCCATAAATACCTTCTTGATAGAATATTCCTCATGTTTTACAATCTCCCTAGTCAAGACTGCATGGGAGATTGTAAAACCCTAGTCAAGACTGCATGGTCAGTTTCACCAATTGGAGGCAATGTTGTCACCTTGGTTATGGATAGCTCTTCTGATCCTATGACTAGGTCCAATACTCTCCCATCCCTAGTCCCCTCCATCACATGCTGCCTTAAGTAATTATCCCTTAGCAGGTGTATAAATTCTATTTCCTTTCTGCCATATGATCTTTCTTACTACCAATCTAACTTGATAGTTGAAGTCTCCCATAATAATCACTCGACCTGTACTCATTGTACTAATTTGGCGATGCATGTCTTCCAGATCATCTGTGGACCTCCCTGGCCTATAGCAACAACCAACTGTATATTTTGTCTTATTGGGCTTAATCCCACACCGATTGCTTCAAATGAACAGCCACCCTCCAACCTGTCTCCTATTCCTTTTGGTTGCAATTTATCTGCTATCATCAGCAGTACTCATCCCCTCATCCTATCTTCTCTATCTTCCCTGAAAATACTAAACCCTTCACATTCTATCCCTGTAACTACATCATCTGCTGTTACTCATGTCTCACTAATGCCTATAACTTTTGGCAAGGTTGCACTAACTTATGCCAAAAAATCCTCCCTCCTTAAGTTTCCGTGAATTTCCACGAAGTTCATCTGCATTGTACAAATCCTTCTTTCCATCAAACACAGATCCACAAATCCTACATCATTCCTTCTGCACAATCTGCAGAAGAAATGATGTAGGATTTCACCTCTCCTCAGTTCACCTCTGTCATAGTGTGGTAGAAGATTTACAATTTTCTATCATAGCATGGTAGGAGACTTAAAATAGAAATAAAAAAATAAAATAATAATAGTGGAAAGAGGGTAGAATAGTTCCATTACACGAAGGTGACTCCAAGACAGAAGTAGAAACTTACAAACCAATTAATATTTCAAGAGCGGTGGATCAATTATTAGAAAAATATTGGTTAACACATTCAAGTCGGGAAGGTCAAGTTGCACGTTTATCTTCTCGATGGAACAGTAAATTTGCTCACTTCGACAGATGGTTGGGTTTACGGAGAGCGAGCTACGATTGCCCTGACCTGAACATGTTAAAAGTAAAACCCAGCAGTGGGTAGATAGGAATCCAATACTCTGATGTGGAAAGTATGGCTTTGTAAAAGGTAGGTCCTGCCCTTGGTAAATTACTAACATTTGATAATAGAGTGACAGCAGAATGAGATACGGGAAATGACTACACCATGATACTGCTAGACTTTGAAAAGGCATTTGACAGAATACTGCATGTAAAACTCTTACAAAAGTTAAAGCAAATAAGAACGGATAAAAGCTGGTAGCATAAATAGCAGGCAGCTGACATGTAGACACCAAAGAGTAGTATATGGTGGAGTAGAATCTAGCAGAATGAGGGCAACAAGTGGAGTACATCAGGGTTCTGTACTAGGGCTACCACTCTTTAATTTGTATATCAATGACATATGGAAAGATTTAAAGGGGGTGGGAATATTCCGTTGTTTGCTGATGATGTAAAACTGGGGACAGCAATAGTTTATAAAGGTGATGTAGATTATGGTGACCAGATTTAAAAAAAAAAAAAGGAAATTTTTTATTGCTGAAACATTTTAAATGTTTCAGCAATTAAAAAAAAGGGACAAAAACGGGACACTTCTGTTATGCTCTCTACATAAAAATGGAATAACATATAATTATAATTACAGTACACGGGAAGTACAGTACACTGAAGTGTGCATTATAATTATGGAGTATCAGCATTATCATTATTATTGTATTTATATGAAGACATTATTTCTTCCAAGTGTTGGTTCTTTCCAGATGTACTCATAAAAGTCAATACACGAAATGTTAAAGTGTGTCGATCACAATTATTGCTTTCACAGTCTTGATGTTGAAGCAGTTCTTTTCATCAGACCACAAAGAACTCATGAGAGAAAAAATTCTCTATAGCTGCATTTGTTCCTGGGATTGCCATAACAAATGCAACAACTGGCAGTATGTTTTTGTAGTGGATGTTTTTTTCTTGGAGCACCTTAAACACGTCATACCACTTTTTGTCCACTTCAGTGTTTGTGTCCTTCCATTCTTCCATCTTGGAGTTCACAACATTATTTATATAGCTGACTTCATCAAATAATTCATCAACAATATTGAATATTTTACTGTCAACATCACTGATTGCTTTCACTGCTTGAGACTTCAGCCCAAGTTAGTGGAGTTTGCAACTTAATCCAGTGAAATGATTTCATATGGCTGTAAATAAGTCCATTTGCCATAAGTCCATATTCAAGGAAAGTATCATAAAATAAATTTGTAGCGTCTAAAAATTATTTTTCATCAAAGACACCCTCATCTTTGAACTCTGAAATAATTGATGACATTTTAAATGTTTAAATGTTCTCAGCTTTCCTATTTGTAATTTTCTGTCTGAGTAATTGCAATTCTTCTACCACTTCAGTTGCCAAAATATTTTGCCTTTCTATTTTCGTTACTGTTGCTGAGAATATTTTCAGCTGGCTTTGCATGAAATCAATACAAAGTATTGATTGTTGGTTACTAAAAAATGATTTCAACAATGCAGGGCATTTATCTTGTGATAAAAGGTAAGATCTGAGTCCATCAAGCATGTCAATAATCCTATTCGCAGCTGGTAGTAATGATAACCATCTTGTTTGTACACTACCTAGAATATGCTTGTATTCAATTTCTGTAAATGCACAGAAATTCTTCAATTCCTCTACTCTCAAGGTGTAAATACTGAATATTTTATTTACAATTGTTTCGATATCAATAGGCAAATTGCAGTACTTGTCTGTACACCATTATGAACAACATGAGCAGCACAGACAATAGCATGAATGTTCATTTTTAAACCCTTTGTTGAGTCTTCAAAATACATTGTTGGAACCACCTCGTTTGTATCCACCAAAATTGGTGTTGCAGTAATCTGCAAAAAAATGTAATAATTTTCTCAGTCAGCTGCTGTTTCTGCAAAATATCCAATATATGATTTGCAAGCAGTTCTGCTGTTTCTCCTGTTATGTTCTGAAAATCTATCACTTTAACCTGAATACCTTTATTCAGGATGAAGTACCTAACAAGGACAGGCACCAACTTCAAATCTTTAATCTTTGTGGTTTGATGTGTCTACCATAACTGACACATATTTGGCTTGTTTCAATTCAATTGCTATTTTTCGCATTGTGTAAGGTGCCAGAACATTCACTAAAATTGATTGGCACTTTGTTTGCCAGCATGTAAATTTCTTTTGAAATAAATTTATTACTACTGCAGAGGTGCAGTCCATTGATCTCAAAGAAAGGTTATGTTTTGCTGCATGAAATGCAAACAAACCTTCTTGAGGTGCAAGATGTACTTTTGTCGATTAATTTCACTTTTGAATTTTTTGCGAAAAATGATGTAACATCTTGACTTGAACTGCAAGCAGTGGCTGCCAATTTATGTTTTTGCTTCGTCAAATGCTGTTTTATATCAGAACGGCCTCCATGTTCAATTGAAAAAACCAAACGACACACAGTACATTGCAACTTGTTTGTTGTTTCATCATCTTTCAAGAAGGGATATTCTTCTTTTAAATCCTGAGTGGAACTACACTTCTCTTTTGGCATGATAAAATCTGGATGAAATATCACCAATCACAATATATACTCGCTTTAACTTTCACAATTACTAACAGACCTGCATAAGAAGCACAAAACATTGGTATGATAGACAAAGTAACCTTGTTACCACCTGGATGGATGCGGCAGTGCTGCTACTGGTTGCAGCATTTTCTTCCTATTGCAGATTATGCGTTCATAATAATTGATGATCATCATAGCATGCATGTTTTCGATCTCAAGCTATCACATGTCACCAGCAGAGACATTATCCTTTCCATATTCGAACATACAAGAATGAAGTCATGCCACGAATTCAAAAAAGGGACAAATTGGGACTCAAGTTAATAAAAAGGGACAATTAACATCCTGTTAAGGTTGTAGAGACAACAGGACTAGAGTCTAAAAAAAGGGAACAATCCCATTAAAATTGGGATGCCTAGTCACCCTAATGCAGATATCCTGTAGGATGATTTAAATAAATTGGCATTGTGGTTGAAGGATAATGATTGTCAATGTAATGTTGCTAAAATGTAAAGTTATGCACTTTGGAGATTGAAAAAGTTAGATACTGTGTATCACTTTGATGGTACTGGATTGTAAGAAATTGATGAGGCTAAGGACATGGGGATAATGGTGGGTAGAAAGTTGTTCAGAAGGTATATTACAAAAGTTGGTAAAACAGCTTGAAGGATTACTTGGATGCTGAGGAATATATTGACAAGTAAAGATCGGGAGGTTATTATCTCTCTTTATAAGGCTATGATTCAGCCGCATCTTGACAGTAGTCAAGATGTGGTTTCTTGGGGATCATGAAGTTGTGGAAAGGATTCAGAGACAATTGACTAAGCTGGCGACAGATCTCTTGAATTGAAGATAGATTGAGAGTGTATGGGCTGCAAGGTTTAGTTGATAGGCAGAAAAGAGTGGACATAATATAAACTTATAAGTTATAAGTTATTAAAGGAGTTCTATAAGATCAACACAAAGAAAATTATTTAATACATGACAAATAAAGAGAGAACTAGAGGTCACTCCTGGAAGTTATGTAAGAGTATGGTTAGTAAATGTGTGGGACTAGATTTTTTACTTGGAGAGTGGTGTGTAAGTGAAACTGATTGCAAGAATTAGTGTTATGAATGCTGTGACAGTGAATGAGTTTAAGGAAATATATGATAGGTATTGTGTGTATAAAGGTTAGTGTGGGTCTCCCATGAGTCTTCTGACTCCATGGAGATGCCTGTATAATAACAATAATAATACATGAGAGCTTGGAGAGAATGGAGGGGTATTCAGAGAAAACTGAACAAGAGTTATAAGGAAGGGCATGAGGTCTAGTTCCTGGCAAGTCAGTCAGCAGTTATTCTGAGAGAAAAACGTAAGAAAGCTAAGCTATGTGTCATGTGTTATCCTCATGGTAGCAAACGAATTCAAAGAATTATGATGATCTTTGTGGGTTAAAGGACCTACCATAATAAATCAGTGCATATACCCAACCAATAATTACAGCTTATGTTAAATTACTTTTATAATGTAAAACTGAGTAAAAAATGTACTATACAGTAAAAAATAAATACCTCTACTAAACTAAATCCAAAAATGTTGGAATATATGCTCCCAATCTCAGAGGAATGAACTGGCTCGTTTGATATAAATTTTATTGCTGGTGAAGACTGGACAACAATAATTTCTTCTGTACCAGTTGTGAACGACAGCAGTACTGAAAATAGTATACAGTGGTTAAGATTTCATTATTCTAGAACAGAAAAAACATTCATCAAATGAAAATCATATTATAAAGCAAATTATTCATTAATTACTATCATTATTTAAATATTATTAGCCTTACATTCTAATTAATGTTTTTTTTTTTTTAAGAAAATGTAAGTTCCACTTTAACTGTTCATATTATATTAACAATTTTAAAATAAAGATAGAGGTCCTAAAGCTTAGTCTGCTAAGAAGGATTTTGTTCAACGACAGAAGGCCACTGCTTCACATAAAACTGAGCTTAATGTAAAAGTTTGCTATACTTCTTATACTGAAGCACTCATTTAAGGAATAAATGTAAAAATAACATTAAAACTTCATTGTACACAGCTACAATAAAAGTGCAGTTATAACTACAGAATTTTCTAGCAAAAATTAACACACAATTTTTAAATAAATAAAACAAAGTCGTGTTTACATGTAGTTAGTGATTTCTGACCCTCAAACCATGTCAGCAATTCAGGATTAAATGCTTTTGAAAACCCACATCTATATAAGTACTTTTTCAGTGTTTTGCCTAACTTAAAAGATGAAAAGTAGGATACTTGTTGGCCTGGTTGGCCTAGTGGTTAGCGTATCCGCTCTCCAGTCAAAAGGCTGTGGGTTTGAATCCCACCATGGGCATGGCTGTTTGTGATTATCTGTGAAAATATTAGTGGTAGTGGAGGGCAGTAAATGGTGTTGGTGTAGTTGCAGTTCGATGTAATTCGTAGATTGAGTGGTGGAGACAGATGTAGAGCAGGTGCCTTCCCTCGATGAGTCTTTTGACTCCCTGGAGGTGTCATGTAATAATAATAATACTTGAAATATCTTGAAAACCTAGCACTTGGTACTTGAAGTTCATTTTCAGAATCCTTTATCCAGCTGTCTAAAATCAAGTTACTGAGATGATACTTCATCATCATCATCATCATGCATATCAAGGATTTAGGCCTAGCATGGCCTGTTCCGGCCTTAGAAGTCATTGTTGAATCGTTTAAGAGGACATCCTGGTTTTCTTTTTTCCTAATGGCTTGCACTTTAAGGCTTGTTTTGGTAATCTTTCTGTTTTCATTCTTTGAACATGTTCCATCCATTTATGTTTATATTTTTTAATTTTTTCTATTACTGGTTCTCGGTTTAATCATCATCATCATCATCAAATTCCTGCCATGTACCCTCAAGGGGTGTACAGGATATGACAGTACTACATGAAAAAATTACATCATTACTAACTTCCTATCTACAATTTTCCTCCAAATCAGTCTGTTACTTGTCAAGACTCCAACATTATCAGATCTTATATTTCTATCGTCTAAGGCACTTTGTACCGTATCAATCCACCTATATCTTGGTCTTCCTCTGGGTCGTTTTCCTGCCAACCTGGCAGAGAACACTTGTTTTGCTAATCTTTCCTCTCCCATTCTATTTAAGTGACCATACCATCTGAGATTAGCTCTGCTAATGCATTCCTGGATGCTGACAATGTCAAGTTCTTTCCTAATATCCTCATTTTTAATATGATATTGCCATTGATGCCATCTGTTCACGCCTCTAATCTTTCTCAGGACTCTCATATCTGCGGTCTCTAGTCTTTGGTCAAGTGTTTTACTTCTGACCCAGCTCTCAGATCCATAAGTTAAAATTGGTTTGAACACAGTCTTGTATACAACTAATTTAGTGTTCCGACTAATTTCTTTCTTATTCCATATGAATTTATTCAATTGACTTCCCACAATACCAGCTTTGCTGATTCTGTTGTCTATTTCTATATTTAGTTTACCATCTTCAGTAAAAATTGTGCCTAAGTAGCTGAAATGTTTTACTTGTTCCACATGTTCTCCATTCACAACACAGTTGACATTTTCAATGATTCTGCCTATTTTCATTGTCTTTGTCTTTTTATTGCTGACCTTCATACCATATCTATTACAACAGCTATTCAAGTTAGTCAGAGAATCTTGCAGACTTGTAGCAGATTTATTTACAAGTATAACATCATCCGCATAAAGCAAAGAGCTGACATTAACATCTCCAATTTTGATATCATGGTTCTCGGTTTAATTCTTTCATAATTTCTTCATTTCTTTTGTGATCAAATAGGGTATACTTTGCAGTTTTTCTCATAAACTTCATTTCTGCTGTTGTTAATCTTTGTCTTTTTGTTTTATTGTCCAGATTTTGCTTCCATACATTAACACTGGTAGGACAATGTATTGTATACTTTTAGTCTGGTTTGTTTTTGATCTAGGTTTGGTTTAAATATAGAGTTAATTACACCTGTTATTTTTAAACATTTTGCAATTTTTACGTTTATATCTTTTTCATATGTGATCATACATCCTAGGTAGTTAAATGAATTCACCTGTTCTAAGATCTTGTTATCTATTACTATTTTAGTTCTTGCTGAGATGATACCTGCCTCTCTCAATCCAATCCTCTTAACTATAAGGAACAGAATATAAAGAAGTAAATAAACTCAACGATCATTTTTATTTTAAAACTCATACTTTCTTAAAAAAACATTCCTTAGAATTATCTGGAATTAATATCAAAACAGTATGGTCCTGGCTGAGTGAGTGAATGGCATTTCTGCTCTCTAACAAACAATTAATCATGGATTCAAAATTCCACTGCTGGCATGAATGTTTGTCAAGTTCATCAAACAATAGATGAATTTCATCACCTGGCAATAAACAATTATCCTACTTCATTGGAAGCCTGAAATAGTTTGAAAATGTTCCACGTTTGGGCTCAAGAGCAGGATTTTCAGATAATGTATAGTAGATATGTAGCCTTTCATGAGTGAGATTCACATAACAAAAAAGGCACAAGATGAGTTAGATCTGACTGATGTGTATGGTTGCCAGTTGGTTTATTTTGTCGAAGAATGGAAGGAAGATAACTGAATTTTATCTAACTACCCAATCTGAAACAAACTGGCTAAGTGAGTTTTAGCTGAAAATGACTAAAAACATTCTTCATTTTCTTGGCTAGATTCAAATCCAGGTTTTTGCAACCAAACTCTGTCAAATGTCAAACTCTGCAAAGCATAAATTAAATGTATTTTAACTGACCTTCTATAATTAGGAAAAAATTAAATGCCAAAACTAATCACAACCAACATACACAAAGATTCTTAAAAAGTTTTCTTTGTAGGGCCATTGTCACAAAAGGATGACATCGTTTTTATTTTATTGTTGCTATCATCATCAATTCCTGCATCCTCATGGGTATACATATACTATGTATACCCATGAGGTATACATAGTATATGTATACCTCATGGGTATACATATACTATGAAAGAACTGTAGGTCCCTTTAAGATTCCATTACAGTACTAAACTCCTAATACAATGGGTAAAAGAAGCAAGTATTTTAACCTTTAATTAGTCGCATGGGGTTTATTTGATCCCAGCTGTCATTCAAATTTGATTTCTGACAAAACCAATAACGGATTTTTTTTATTGCGATTTTTAGTAGCTGAGTTTACTGCTGCCTGCACACTTACATATTTTTCCAGAACCAAGCACTTCTGGATATTCCTGGGGCCACTGTGTAATATGTCCAAGATTGAAGGATCGTAAAATAAGGTAAAAGTGTGAAAAATGTCTGAGCTTTTGTTGCAATGGTCATTCTTCAGTAAGATGCAATAATTGTATGGAAAATTAAGACTGAATAAAAATGTTAATAATTAATACAAAAATAAATCAATATTAATGATTTGTTGATTTCATTTTATTCACCATAATCAACTTTATAATAAATAAAAACATTTCATGAGAAATATTGAGAAATTAAAGAAACACCATAACTTTTGGGGTCAAATAGGTCCCATGCGATGACTAATTAAGAGTTAATACTGATATAGGGATGTTGAGCACCTTTACTGCATAAAGGAGTGCTCAACACCTCTTTGCACGGTACAATGGTGGTGGGACACTCCTTAAAAAGATGCTGCTTCAGAAGGAAAAGGTTATTCTGGGAATTAGCATATGAATGATCTAAGGTGCACTCCTAATTTAACAAAATTTGGCTGCTAAAAATCAAAACTGCCAGAGATTTGAGAGACATTCATCATCTATCAAAACAATTAGCTACCCAGAGGCATAGTCAGGACATGAGGATAACAGCATGAAATTTGTGCTCTTTTTCCATTCTACACTATATGTCTCTGTGTTCATCTTGTGATTACTCTAATCTTGAAAATGCCTCAATAACAATAGGTGAAATACTGGTAACAAAATGTTTGCATCCATTATCTGTTTTGTGGCAAACTATTGAACTCTCTTAGTAACAGTTTCCTTACCATCAATTTTCTTCCAGCTGGTATATTATTATGTTAGGTCTGTAATGTGGTCAGTTCTTGTATTACTATTTTCTGAGGCAATGTGCATCTGCTTCTTTATCTCCCTTATTCATTTTACATATTTTATTGTAATTTTATTTCTCAGGCATGAGAAAAACAGGTTTGTTATTTCACAAGTTATTTATTTTTTTTTTTTGCATATATTAACCTCATGATATTACCTCTATACTGACATATGCCTTTACCACTTGTTATATAGCCATGGTAATTATTAATATAAAGTCATATTATAACGCTTAAGAGAATCGATTATAATTGCATGGGCAAAAATGGAACTTACAAAACAGTAAGTTTGTGTAAAAAGATCTAATCAATATAAAATAGCATGCTTACTTTTCCAAGGAGCAATCCTGTGTTTGAATACACTGGCTTTGACCTGTGAATTATTGATTAAAACTATTATGAAATAGATAATGCATTTTGAAACATACCTTGGGGTGGAACTGGAGTACTTCATGTTTCCATCTTCATAAACTTCAAATGTATACATTAACTGAGATGTACTATTATGGATAAATTGTTTAAAAGCTTAAGAAAACTGAACAACCATAAAAGAATAAGTCAAAAAAAAAGAATTAAACACGATAACTGTAAAGGATTAAAGTATAAAGATTAAAAATGCATCAGTAATGATTAAAAACATCAGAAAAGGATAAATAATGTGGAAAATAATTTAAAACCTCGCAACAGACAAATAAATAAAATGTTTCATAATTACAGTGTATGAGCTGTTTTGATGTGGGGTCATCTTCAGAAGTACAATGAATGCTCTAAGGAATACAAAGGAATAGGAAAGGAAGAGGAGAAGGTCTAGTTAGCATTTCCTCCAACCTTCCAAGTTGGAGGAAATGCTAACTAGTCCTACAAAGTGGTATATGACCTTTACTGCCTTCATGAAGTACCATCACCTTGCTTATTGGGGGCCAAAAATGACTGGTGCTATGTTTGGTCCCTAGAGCAAGTGTTCTGGCTTCTGTTTCTTTCTCCCTCCCCAATCTTCAAACATGCAGCATGAGTAATACCTATCAAGATCATGCCAAACATACTGTGGAGATCAGGACCTCCTCCATCTTCAAGGATACAGCAGAAGAGCAATTCCACAGGCAGAAACATGATGGTAATGCATTAGGAGGTTTCCTGATCAGCTGATGTGTAATTTCACTTAGAAATTGTGCTGGCAGAGAGGTCACAATTGTGGTATGCAAGGGACACTATCAAAGTCATGTCAGTCACGTCAAGATACAGAGAGTATCTTGTTTCTATTCAGAGAATGGAGACAAGATACTCTCTGTATGGGTTGCACGTCTAAAAGTATCTCCTCTACTGCGTGTTCCCCTGCTCTTTCTCTCTTCAACTCAAACACATACCATAACAGTAAACAGATATAGTGTCACTACAATTAAAATAAAAAACAAACTCCCAAAACATCTAATGAACTAAAAAAAAAAAAAGCCTTACAAAAAATCTCCACATCCACTTCAGCATTTGTGGCAAACACCAGCTTGATTACAGAATTTTGATTGAACCCCAAAATTACTGCCATATCATACTGCTGAAACTACATTCAGTATGATTCCTTCCTGCACAAGAGTGTTATGGTATGATTCCTTCAGTGAGGATACTTTTCTGCAGCTTGAGAAAGCCTAATCTTAAATCTTCTCTTTTTGACCTTTCTTTAGCTTAAGATTTCATTGTTTCATTATGTTTCATTCTCTGCCGTCTTTAATGCTCCCAAAATTTTGACTATCATTCTGATCTCTTTAACTTCTTATCCTTGAAGCTTGATTTTCTGTAATCCAACTACCACTCCCCCAAATAATAAAGCCATCTTCCTTCGTGGCTTCAATGCCCTTGATTCCAATTGGCTTCCTTTCCCAATTCTGTTCACCAAACAAAAAAAAGATGCTGAGAAATTTACTCTAAGTAGTGACCTAAACCAAGCTGTTCATCTAACAAACGAAATATTCAATAATCCTCTGTATTCACTGAAGCTAGATCTTTTCTAACCAGTTATCTTTGGGATGATCTCTCCACCTGAAATTCAGCTCATACAAACTTCATCTTTAGTGGAATCCCTAACCTTCTGTCATTCAAAACTTCATATCCTTTGACCCTATAACACCACCAAATGGGAAGATTTCCGAGACTTATTCTTTTTCATGGTCAGACTGCCATTTCCATTCTCCAGGTGACCCGTGTTTCAGAAACTATACATTCCATCATTCCCCCAGTCTGTTCAAAATTCCAGCTCAATATCCATGCAAAAACATTTTTCAAAAAAAACATATCATAGGTGGCTTGAGACAGAAACTCCAGCTTCATTCACCACCTACATCAATGCTAACAACACCAGCAAAGCAATCATCAACATGGCTCCAAGTCTGAGTGCGTAAATGCAGAAAACTCCACCAACACCAATGGCCATGCCTTCTCATTCCTTGCAAAAGCTGTTGGAAGTGATTTCTTTTCATCTGTGCTACAGCTTCTCTCTCACCGAGATGACAGTAACACATGACATAAAGATAAGTTGATCTTTGTAACATCATTCTTCTCTTCTGGCATCTACACAGATGACAAATACCTTATTTTTACCTGGAACACTGTATCACGTTTCCTGATCTCTCTTTGCTGTCATTCACTCTCACTATCTTACTATCAGTTGCATATGCTTTTTCAGCATCTTATTTTTGTGGGAAGGTTTGTTAAACTGTATACACATGGTCAGGAAGGATAAGTTAGGAATTGACTAGATCAGTAGCTGCAGAAAAGGGAAACCTGCTGCCAGAAAAACATCAGAAAGACTTCAAGGAATATCTATAATCAGTGTCCTAAATGCTTATCTCTGTACTATCCTACAGTGGAATGATAACAGCCTAGTCACATTCGATGCTTCCAAAACACAATTTTGTCTTTTTTTCTGCAAAAAAAAAAAATGGATCTTAGTTCTCCTGGTAACCTTTGTTAAGCTTAGCATTATCCTGGCACAAGTTAAGTATTCCCCTCTTGTGGGACAGTAGCTAGAATCTCTAACCACTATCACAAAAACAGTTACATAATGCCCTCCTTACCATGTTCTAATCATCTTTTTTCTAATATTCTTTCCAACATTATGCAGCATTTTCTTTTATGCAGCTATTAATCCAGTAAATTCCCAACTTATCCTTCCTGACCATGTGTATACCGTTTGACAAAACTTCGCACATAAATAAGATGGCGAAAAAGCATGTGCAACTGACAGTAAGATAGCAAGAGTGAATGACAAAAAATAAATAAATAAATAAATAAAAAATAATGCAAGATTTGAAAGCTGATGTGAAATGAAGAGAACTGTATTTATGTATGGAAGAGTGAAGAAGACTGAAATAAATAATGTTGGTATGAAAGAGAGAACAAAAGACTTGCAAGTGGCATTGTATGGGATTTGATTATTAGAAGTGCGGTGAACAAAAAAAAGGAACAATGTTCAATTTCTGGGAGTAATATGAGTAGAGTGATTAAGACAATGGATATGAGGAGAGAAAGCAAGAGTTGGTGTTTAGTAGGAACAAATGACTTGACTAAAAACAAGGAAAATGTAAGACTGGATACCAGATAGTTATTGAAAAGAATAAAAAATAGTAGTGTGATAGGAAAGATAGTCTGTTGCCCAGGTATGCCAGTGATGAGGTCAGGACGAGAACAAGGATTATAAATGATATGTTAGAGGAAATGTGTAAAGAGAAAGGAGTGCAGTTTGTGAATGCATAGAATGAGTTTGAAGGGTATAAGAATGAAAGGCTGCATTTGAATGGATTTGGTGTGAAATCTGGAGAGATTGCTGCTGGAAAGAAGAGCAGAGAATAGATCTAAACAAGTACAGAAGTGGAAGCACAAAAGTGGTGCTTATGAATGGAGAAGTGAGTAGCATGAGCATAGAGAAAGGGAGAACAAGCATGGCAGAGAGAGGGAAATTTGGGGGGAAGGGCTCGAGGTAGATGGGAAACTCAGCATGAAAAAGGTCAACGCTCAAAGAACTGAATGCGTGAGAAGACATGAAAAGAATGGGATGGGCTAGGATGCAGGAGGAATAGCTGGCTTTGAAGAAAGTTCTGGGATGGGAAATGCCTCAAGGAAGGCATGGAGAAGTTGCACCTCATAAGTGCTATCAGTTAAACTTGTTATAGATCCAAAAATGAACTGTTATGCTTGTACAAAAATGCTAGAAGTGTCAGAAACAAGGGAAACAGGATTGTTACATTGTTCAAGTTCGTTCATCCAAAAATTGTTGGAAAATTGTTGACTTCATGGAGAGATTAAGAGCAGTTGATGATGAGGAGGAGAGACTGACTGTAAGTGAGCAAGAGGTGTTTGGGGAAATGAGTAAACTAGATGTAAATAAGACTGTGGGACTTGATAATATATCACCGCGTATTCTGAATGAATGTGCCAGAGAGTTGACACCTGCCTTGACATATTTTTTTAATACGAGTCTTGCACTTGGTCAAGTTCCTAAAGAGTGGATGGAAGGCAAGATTGTGCCACTTCATAAAGGAGGTGATCGAACTCAAGCATCAAACTATAGGCCTATCTCTGTGTCAGGTGTTATGGTTAAGTTGTTGGAGAAGCTTGTGAGAACTAGGATCCAAAGTTGGGTTGACAACAATGGTATAATCTTTGATGGACAGCATGGATTTGCTAAAGGGAGGTCATGTTTTAGTAATCTACTTACTTATTACAATAAAGTGACTGTTTCCTTGGACAGAAGAGAAGGATACACAGTAATATACTTGGATTTCGCAAAGGCTTTTGATAGAGTACCTCATGATAAGTTGACAGTCAAACAGATGGGGTTGGATATTAGATTAGTGCATTGGATTGGAGCCTGGCTATCTGATAGGTATCAATAAGTTGTGTATGGGGGTGCGATATCCAGGAAAAGGAGTGTCACTAGTGGAGTGCCTCAGGGGTCTGTTTTAGGGCCATTACTATTTAACTTGTATATTATTGATATTGGCGAAGATTTGGATGGAGATATTCAGTTGTTTGCAGATGATGCAAAGTTGGGACGAACCATAAAGAGTAGTGAAGATATTGTGGCCTTGCAAGAAGACTTGAATAAATTGAATGATTGGGCAAGCAAATGGGGATGTGAGTTCAATGTTGCAAAATGTAAGGTTTTAAAATTTGGAAAACAAAGATGGGATGCAGAAGGGGACATTAGGGGACACATCGCCAAAATTGTGAAGACAACACAAAGACTTCTGGGAATGATGCGGAGGACATTGAAGTAGGGAAATTCTTGTTCCATTGTATAAGGCTTTGATTAGGCCACACATGGACTATTGTGTCCAGATTTGGTCACCGGGTTTTCAGAAGGATGAAGAGATGTTGGAAAGGGTCCAAAGGCGACTGACTAAGGCAGTTTCTGACCTCTGGAATGTTGAGTATGAGGAAAGATTGAGAAGATGTAATTTGCAGAATCTGGTGGAGAGAAGGAAGAGGGGAGATATGATAGAGACCTACAAGTTGGTAAGGGGGTTGTTATAAGATCAACGGTGGAGAAGTTCTACAAAGAATAGTGGGAGATCAGGGGAGAACCAGAGGTCATCCCTGGAAACTGTATAAAGAGGATGTGAGTAGAGGAGTGAGAGGCAGGTTTTTTTCGAGCAGAGTTGTGAATGATTGGAATGCCTTGCCTGAGGGTGTGGTGTCTGCAAGGAGTTTGAGTGTGTTTAAGACACAGTATGATGAGATGTGTGTGTGATAAAAGGACCTCCTGGATGAGTCTTTGACTTCATGAGGTCTTGGGAAATAATAATAATAAATAAGTCAGACGTGGTTAGATAGAATGACATCTATTATTATTATTATGTGACACCTCCAGGGAGTCCAAAGCCCCATCGAGGGAGAGTATGCTAACAGCATTGAACGATTGATCCCCTTCCAACTACTAGTGCTCAAACTTGCTAACTTCTTGCATTTCCTTTCATCTCCATTCCTGTTAGGAATGGAGATGGAAGGATATGACGTTTTTTGTGAAGACAGATAAGATAGAAACTTAATTGTCCTTCAAAAACTCAAATTAATTTTCTTTACTTCGAATTGCTGTTTCATCTCCCAATCTCTATTACCATAATTAAAATCACTTATAATTGTCACCCTTTTCTATTTGCTTATACAGTTCATGGTCACTACCCTCTGCATTGCAGGTCTGTAGCAACATCCAACTAAGTATTTCATTCTGTTCACCTCCATCTTACACCACATAGCCTCAAAATCACTGCCACTATTCCTGACAGGAATAGAGATAGAAGGGTATGATGTTTTTTGTTAAGATAGAAAAGGTAAAAAGGGAGATAGAGTGCTGTTGATGATAGGAGTTACACCCATGCAAGATTGGGATGCAAGGAAAAAATAGTGGCAGTGATTTTGAGGCTGTGCAGTGTAAGATAGAGTTGAAGAGAATGAAATACTTAGTTGCTACAGACCGGGTAATGCAGAGCATAGTGACCATGAACTGTATAAGCAAATCAGCCAAGCAATTAGGAAAAGGGTGACAATTATGGGTGATTCTAATTATGGCAACAGAAATTGGGAGATGGAATAGCAACTCAAAGTAAAGGAAATTAATTTGAGTTTTTAAAGGACAACTAACCTCAGGCAGTATGGAAAAGCGGGAACATGAGAATCTTGGACTCGATCATCTCATCACAGGTTTTCATTATAAATGAAGTGTCATCTTCCTTCAGTTGGTAAGAGTGACCATGAAATGGTTACCTGGGTGAGGGGATTTTACCATATTAATACAGAAAGGATTATAAAAAGAGTGAAGTGGGCTAAGGAAGAACATCTCTGGAAGTTGTGTAAAGACATTGCGAAGAATAATGTGAGGAGTATATTTTTTTTTGTTTTTACATGGGAATTAGTAAGTGGAACACACTGCCAAAGTATGTTGTGAATGCAGTTAAGTGTAAATGATTTCGATGTTCAATGATATATTCAATTTGTTTATTTAGTGGGCCTCCTGCAATGAATCTGCCAACTCCATTGAGGTTGCTGTAATAATAATCCCTCATTCTATCTTCATATGGAGACTTTCTCTATATACTTACCAGTAAGTGAGATATTTGCATAACGTATCAATAGGCTAGAAACGGTTTTAAAGTATGGTATGCCATTCTGGACCTAGTACTGCAACCTGGTAATGAACTTATTCGACTGTAAAATTCGAACTCTGAGCCTAGCACGGAGTTCGAATCTGATGCAGCCTGGATACAAGTTATCCAGGCTGCATCAGATAAAGATATAAATAAATACAGAGAATCGTCGTTACCTGATTCTGAAAATTTATAATATTATTATTATTATTATATTTCTTGAGGAGGAGAGGAGGGCGATTAGTGCCACCTCAGTTTGGCTACTGATTACAACTGTACCTAGTACTCTACTTTCATCAAAAGTAATGCAGTTTATTAGAAAAACACTTTTTAAATAATTCAACAAATAAGAAATTATCTTACATGTCAGAAAACCAAATTTACAAATCCAAATATCCATCATTGCATCCAACAAACACCACAACTTTTACAACGCTCTTCCCTTTCCTCAATTTTCGCACCGCAAGTTAGTCACATGTCACACATCATATATGGCGTCAATAAATACTTTCGTCAGTATAATGTGAGATAAATAAATAAACTTTACATAGTATGTCTTTTGAAATTCTATTTTTTTAAGACTAACAGTAACATATTTAAAACCTGGTTTGATTTCGTGTAAAAATAAAAAATATAAAAAAAAAATATATATATATATATATATATATATAAAGTATTTTACCTTGGGTATAATAAATGTTAAAAATACCAAGCAATTTTAAACCTGGGTTTACTCCATTTCCCAAGTAAGCAAACAGACAAACAAGTCAAGTTTGCGCCTGCAAGTGTTGCAAGTCTAGGTGATCTTGTATGTAGTGCAAGACCAAGGTAACTCGTGGTAAAGGTAGAAAAGCTCTGATCACTATTCTTAATATTTACCCTTAATGCAAAGCACATCTCCTGGAGGAGATGTATGATGCTATGTATTAAAGGCAAGGGGCCACTACCCAGACCAGTTTCGACTTTTATTGAGGTCTCATCAGTGGGAGCCAGGCTAAGAAATAATACCAGGCTAAGAAATACTAAACTCCTAGTATTTCTTAGACAATGGATATTATTAATGGACGGTGGCAATGTGTGCATCAGAAAGATTTTAGCTAAGGCTGTTTTTAATATGGGATGAATCCAGGGATATTTCTCTAGATTCGATAATCTGTCTTTCTAGTTCATCATAACACACATGGATATTAGAAGTTTGCAGCCAGTCTACGAGGTGTTGGCGGCCTTCATCTGAGTTAATAGAGAAGAGAACGTGGCTAGAGAGAGCGCTGGCCCTGGTCCTATTGTAGGATATGTCTCTTTGGTGTTCTTCCATACGTTAAAGGATGGATTTAGCTGTCTGGCCGTAATATAGTTTGCCACATTCACACAAAATCTTGCAGACTCCTGGATACTGAATAGGGAGATGTTTCACTTTAGGTCTACATAGTATGGAGCGACGTTTTGGAAACGTAGTGAAGCAAGTTCTAATGTTGAATTTCTTAAGAATTTTTGTTAGTTTTGGGGGGAGAGAGAGAGAGCTGATGTATGGCAACGATATAAAAGCTCTTCGGGGAGAAAAATCTTCAATGGCAGTTGAGAGATGGAAAGAGAAAAATTTATCAATCTTTTTAAGAGAAAAACCATTGTTGACAAAAGTCCTTTTTAGTAAATGGAGTTCATTTTCAATTTTTGTTTCATCTGTTAGCAAAGATGTGGCTCGATGTGCCAGGGTTGAAATAATATCAAAATTTGCGGAGGGTAGTGATGGGAAGAACCATGAAGGTATCTGTATGTGTGTGTGGGTTTTCTAAAAATGGAGATTTTGATATTTTCAGCGCATCTCGTAAGTTTTAAGTCCAAAAAGGGGAGACAGTCGTTTGATTCCAGTTCGTAGGTAAAATTCATTTTCTCACGAAACTTGTTGAGGTGGTCTAGAAAAAAAGTGAGGTCGTTGACACCGTGTTCCCAGATGAGGAATACATCGTCTATATAACGATATCATATTTTGGGTTTAAGAGTTTAGGAATTAATTGCTTTTTCTTCAAAATCCTTAAGAAATATATTAGCAAGATTCGGAGAAAGCGGACTGCCCATAGCGAATCCTGAGGTCTGTTTGTAAATCCTGTTTTCGAAATTGAAGTATCCTGAATTTACACAGTGAGAGAGTAAGGAAAATAATTTCTTGGATAGTTTGTTCTGGAGAATATGGAGGACTTTTTGAATAGGTACATTCGTTAAGAGAGAAACTATATCCAAACTTGCCATTAAATCTGATTTGTTGAGTTTGATGTCTTTGTTTGAATTTTTTATATGAGAATAGGAATTTCCAGATAAAGGATGTGAGGTATTTAGATAGGTTGTAAGTAGGGGAATTTATACCTTCAACGATTGATCTGAGTGGAGAGTTTAATTAATGGATCTTTGGGAGTCCATATAATCGTGGGATTAGCGGATGAATCGACCTGAGGGAAAGACGGATGTTTCTTGATAACTCTGAGGTGGTTTTCGGTAAATTATTGGTGCTATTGTGCAGTACTTTTGTATGGTCACTATTTAGTTCAGAGTAGTAGTGTTTAGTAGTTCCAAAATTTTTTTATGGTAATCACATTTGTCTAAGATGACAGTAGCATTCCCATTGTCTGCAGGGAGAATAACGATGTCATTATCATTTCTTAAGTTTTTAATAGCTGATCTTTCAGAATGAGAAATGTTGTCAGATGGCAGTCTTGCATGATTTATGGTGAATATAGCTTCTATACGAAGAAGGTTTGCTTCTTGGTTTGGTAATAAGGATGCTGCTTTTTCTATCTTGGTTAAGAATAGTTCTTTAGGTATGGAAGTAGGAGCAATAACAAAATTAGGAATTTAGCAAGTACACTTTCTTCTGCCGATGAAAGTGGATGGAAAGAATTATTTATTACAACTTTTTTTAAAAAGGTAGAATTATGATGGGATGTGGGACGATCCTGCATACATCCATATGGCCTCCCAAAGGTCCATAAATTAAACTCTCCATTCAGACCAATCATTGAAAGTATAAACTCCCCTACTTACAACCTATCTAAATATCTCGCATCCTCTTAAAATGCCTATCTGGAAATTCCTTTTCTCATATAAAAAATTCAGCTGATTTCGTGTTCAAAATCAAAGCCATCAAACTCAACAAATCAGATTAATGGCAAGTTTCTATATACTGTAGTTTCTCTCTTCACGAATGTACCTACTCAAGAAGTCCTCCATCTTCTCCAGAAGAAACTATCCAAGAAATTCTTTTCCTTACTCTCTCACTGTGTAAATTCAGGATACTTCAAATTCGAAAACAAGATTTACAAACAGACCTCAGGATTGGTATAGGCAGTCCGCTCTCTCCAATTCTTGCTGATATATTTCTTAAGGATTTTGAAGAAAAATCAATTAATTCCTAAACTCTTAAACCCAAAATATGATATCGTTATATAGATGACGTATTCCTCATCTGGGAACACGGTGTCAACTACCTCATTTTTTTTCTAGATCACTTCAACAAGTTTCGTGAGAAAATGAATTTTACCTACGAACTGGAATCAAACGACTGTCTCCCATTTCTGGACTTAAAACTTACGAGATGCGCTGAAAATATCAAAATCTCCATTTTTAGAAAACCAACACGCACATACAGATACCTTCATGGTTCTTCCCATCACTACCCTCCGCAAATTTTGATATTATTTCAACCCTGGCACATCGAGCCACATCTTTGCTAACAGATGAAACAAAAATTGAAAATGAACTCCATTTACTAAAAAGGACTTTTGTCAACAATGGTTTCTCTCTTAAAAAGATTGATAAATTTTTCTATTTCCATCGCTCAACTGCCATTGAAGATTTTTCTCCCCCAAGAGCCTTTATATCGTTGCCATACATCAGCTCTCTCTCTCTCTCCCCCCAAAACTGGCAAAAATTCTTAAGAAATGCAACATCTGAACTTGCTTCACTACGTTTCCAAAACTTCGCTAAATACTAAGTAGACCTAAAGTGAAACATATCCCTATTCAGTATCCAGGAGTCTGCAAGATTTTGTATGAATGTAGCAAACTATATTACGGCCAGACTAAATCCATCCTTTAACGTATGGAAGAACACCAAAGAGACATCCTACAATAGGACCATGGCCACGTTCTCTTCTCTATTAACTCAGATGAAGGCCGCCAATACCTCGCAGACTGGCCGCAAACTTCTAATATCCATGTGTTATGATGAACTAGAAAGACAGATTATCGAATCTAGAGAAATATCCCTGGATTCATCCCATCTTGAAAACAGCCTTAGCTACAATCTTTCTGACGCACATATTTCTGACGAACTCCAGCACGCATTCCTGTTTTGAAATACTATTTTCTTTTATACTAGATCTGTTGATGTAATTTTTTCATGTCTCTGTTATTTTATATAATTCTTTGCCTGTGATGCCTGAAGAAGTTGATTTATTCAACGGAACTAGTAGTATCTTAACATTAAACCTTATTCTTTTTCATTCTCGGTATATAATCATTCAAACTAATTTTTTATAACATTATCTTCCGAGTAAATATGAATGATAATATATATATACTGTATATAAAACTTTCTACATTATATTTATATATATATGTAATCTGTTCGATTGTGTTCTTTTCTATTCATGTTTCCTTAAGGGAAATATATCGGTGTCATGATACAACCATGTGGTATCGCCCTGGTCATATTCTCTCTCTCTCTCTCTCTGAATATTTGTCAGGGAGTTGATCTGCTATTAAAAATTTTTAGTGCCCTATTTACCAATTCATGCAATAGATTATAGCCGATATTAATTAAAATGTCTTGGGAAATAAATAATAATAAAAAAAACTTCTAATCAGCGACTAGAGCAAATAAATTACGCCCTAAAAGTAAATATTGATTTAGATGTCATGAGGAACATCTAAATTGAACAGACAGTAACAAAAATAAAAATAAATAAAAAAATCAGCTAACACGTTTTATTCCGTTATAGCAGTGTTTCTCAAGGTGTGGTACGCGTACCCCCAAGGGTGCGCGTACCACATTTTCGAAAGGTCTTCATTTTCGAAATTTTCGAAAGGTCTTCATGCGGTACGTGGCAATTTTCGGCTATGCATCATTAACGCATGGAATCATTATATTTCTCAACAAACAGTGCAATTAGAGACATCTGGGATAAAAACAGTACTAACTAATGAATGACATCACCCCTCCAACAGAAACTGCTGTATATACTCAAGCAAAGCCATATGTTGCACCGGCAACATGTGGTTTTGCTTGACACCACCCGGTCGTGAACGCGTTAAAACTAAGAAATATATAGTGAATGTGTTTCATATATTATGGAATTCGGTTGAAGAGAATTAGCATTTCGATTCAACTGTTGAAATGCTAATTTGTATTTGGTTTGCGCGATTTATCTTTTGTTAATACCGCACCAGTCGTATGCACTTCGGTAGGAGCTTCTTGGTAAGTCAATGGCGTAGCTAGGGGAGTGCGGAAGGTGAAGTCCGCCCCGGGCGGCACTTTGAACCTTTTTGAACTTTTGCGGTTAATTCTAAAATACAGTCTCGAGAACTCAGTTCCAAATATTGTAATACTACTGCGAATTTCCCTCACAATTGCTGTAAGTGTTGCTAGTTGTGAGAGGATTTTTCTAAATAAAATTTGATTAAGAATTACCTACATTACTATGAAATAGACTTCCCCAGTGTCATCGACGATTTTGCTAACAGAAAACCAAGAATGTTGAAATTGAAGTTTTACTTCGAAAATAAACATAGTATTATAATTTATTTTCCCATACATTCTCGTAGATAGGCTTATACGTTGGGTTATACATTTCTAAATAACTTAGGGAATTAAAACAACGTAGATCCGAATATAAATTAAATAATACTTTAATAGATATTTCCGATATTTCGGCAATGTCTCATTGCCATTTTCTAAAGGAACTTAACAAAAGGCAGGAGCACAAACAAGCTCTAACAATATAGTAACTGGAAATGAAGATATGAAGCTATCTTTCTCCTAGAAGTCCTGATGGTGCCCTCTGGTGGGCTAAGTAGGCATTCTTGGCCGTTGGGCTGAAGGTCTGCCGATGTATTATTATTATTATTATTATTATTATTATTATTATTATTATTATTATTATTATTATTCCTGATACCTCCAAATTTGCCTCCCAAATTTGGGGCAGTCGCATACAACCAAATTTGTTGAGGTCTGGGGAGTTTCTTAGGGCAGAGGCTGATTGCATAAATAATCTTTCGAATTTATATTTGCTCCGATGTATTATTTTTGCTTTCTTCCACCGTATTCTGTGGCGAGTATCCAGAGCATGGTCTGCAAGACCAGAATGGCTATATTTGTAAAACCGGATGTAGTCCTTGTGTTCAGAAATTCTGATATTCGCTGTCCTGCCTGTTTGGCCAAAGTGTAAAACCGGATGTAGTCCTTGTGTTCAGAAATTCTGATATTCGCTGTCCTGCCTGTTTGGCCAAAGTACTTTGGCCAAACAGGCAGGACAGCGAATATCAGAATTTCTGAACACAAGGACTACATCCGGTTTTACAAATATAGCCATTCTGGTCTTGCAGACCATGCTCTGGATACTCGCCACAGAATACGGTGGAAGAAAGCAAAAATAATACATCGGAGCAAATATAAATTCGAAAGATTATTTATGGAATCAGCCTCTGCCCTAAGAAACTCCCCAGACCTCAACAAATTTGGTTGTATGCGACTGCCCCAAATTTGGGAGGCATACATCGGCAGACCTTCAGCCCAACGGCCAAGAATGCCTACTTAGCCCACCAGAGGGCACCATCAGGACTTCTAGGAGAAAGATAGCTTCAAATCTTCATTCTCAGTTACTGTATTGTTATTGCCTTGTGTGCACCTGCCTTTTTGTAAGTTCCTTTAGAAAATGGCAATGAGACATTGCCAAAATATCGGAAATATCTATTAAAGTATTATTTAATTTATATTCGGATCTACGTTGTTTTAATTCCCTAAGTTATTTAGAAATGTATAACCAACGTATAAGCCTATCTACAAGAATCAACATCATCCACGGAGATACTATCGCACGGAAGGCTCGCCAGTATGGTAAAATGAAGATGAAACTGTCAAGACAATTAAATCGTCTGACTTTCCTGAAACGCTGCCGGGATAACAAGGTAATCCCGAACTCTGCGAAATTGAAGCACCGTTTTGTTTAGCAAAAAGCGCTCCGTATATACAACCGCGCTAGCTACGCGTTACTACGCAAACAGATCACCGCCACGCGGTTAGGCTTAGCCAAAATTACCGAAGCTATTCGTACCCTCGAAGAAGAACTTTCGTGCACTTTGAATCAAGAACTGTGGACAATTTTACATGACGTCTCGTGTACCTCCGCAGACAAAGAGTTTAAAAAGATATGAAGCCGACAGATGAAGAAATTCGATAAATTAATAAAAAAGAATTCCACCGTCAATCCAGAACTTGCTACCAACACCGTAATCAACCTTTCTTCAGTCACCCTGAAGCCTGAAGCTCTCAACGTGCTTTCACGTGGCCACAACTTCGCCATTGCTCCCAAAAAAATACCAAGTGAGGATATTATGATCCAGATTGAAAGAGGAATCCGCCACCTTCCACATCAAATCGCCAACAGTGTAAGACTAGATGTAGCTTGTGTCCTTTCCATAGCAAAACCAATATATCCAACAAGGAATTTGAAGCCCTACAGGAATTGAGAAATAATAAAGAATTAGTTATCACCAGAGCGGATAAAGGGAATGCAACTGTAGTACTTAACCAAAAGGACTACAAAGGTAAGCTGAATGCTCTCCTATTAGATCGGGCTACTTACCTCCCTATCAATTACAATCCCACCAACTCACAAATAAGAAAACTTCACAGCCTCCTTAAGAAAGTCACTTCTTGGCCTGTAGAAGTTACCAACAGATTAAAACCGTTTAATCTATACCCCCCCCCGTATTTACGGACTCCCAAAAATACATAAAGAAAATGTGCCATTACGTCCCATAGTGGATGGCATTGATTCCCCCACATACAAATTAGCTAAATATTTTGCCAAAGAGCTCACACACTATACTGGCAACACACCATCACACATAAAAAACTCAGCCCACTTCAAAGCCAGCATAGAAAACCTTACACTCCAACATAATGACACAATGGTCAGATTCGACGTCTCCTCCTTATTCACCAATGTCCCACTCAAGGAAACTTTAGAGCTAATCCAAGCTAAATTTTCTCCCGATATCTCAGCCCTGTTTCAGTTCACAATGAACTCAGGCTATTTCGTTTGGCAGGGAAAATTCTATAAACAAATAGAGGGGACAGCCATGGGCTCACCACTCTCCCCACCCTTAGCCAATTTCTTTATGGAGACCTTTGAGGAAAAAGCCTTAGCCTCTGCCCCACAAAAACCAACTATATGGCTTCGCTACGTTGATGATGTGTTCGCTATTTGGCCACATGGCTCTGAAACACTCCTCTCCTTCCTCACACACTTAAACAACCAACACGCCAGAATCAAGTTCACCCCCGAAAAAGAGGAAAACAACTGCCTCCCCTTCCTAGACACACTAGTCACCCGCCAGCCTGATGGAACTTTGGTTTTCTCAGTTTACAGAAAACCCACCCATACAGGCAGATACATCCACCAACAATCTCACCCCCCCCCCTCACAACAATATGGAGTGGTAAAAACACTATACAACAGTGCTAAACTAATCTGTTCTAACGACATAACCCTTAACACTGAACTAAATCACATCCTAAACACTTTCTCAGCCAATGGCTACCCCCCAAAAAAAATCCAAAAAATATTAAAACCTACAAACCACAGCCCCCTCCTCCCCCCCTCCACAAAAAAGATTACTCTAAATCCATCATCATCCCCTACATCCGAGGCACCTCAGAAAAAATTACCAAAATTCTAAAAAAACATGACCTCACCTCCTGTTACAGGCCTTACAGAAAATTGGCATCCCTTATCCGCTCTACCAAAGACCAACCACTTCCCCTAGACCTACCTGGTGTATACCAGGTCCCTTGCAGTTGTAAACTGTCGTACTTTGGCCAAACAGGCAGGACAGCGAATATCAGAATTTCTGAACACAAGGACTACATCCGGTTTTACAAATATAGCCATTCTGGTCTTGCAGACCATGCTCTGGATACTCCCCACAGAATACGGTGGAAGAAAGCAAAAATAATACACCGGAGCAAATATAAATTCGAAAGATTATTTATGGAATCAGCCTCTGCCCTAAGAAACTCCCCAAACCTCAACAAATTTGGTTGTATGCGACTGCCCCAAATTTGGGAGGCATACATCTTCAGACCTTCAGCCCAACGGCCAAGAATGCCTACTTAGCCCACCAGAGGGCACCATCAGGACTTCTAGGAGAAAGATAGCTTCATATCTTCATTTCCAGATATGAAGCTATCTTTCTATATTGTTAGAGGTTGTTTGTGCTCTTGCCTTTTGTTAAGTTCCTTTAGAAAATGGCAATGAGACATTGCCAAAATATCGGAAATGTCTATTAAAGTATTATTTAATTTATATTCGGATCTACGTTGTTTTAATTCCCTAAGTTATTTAGAAATTTCCTATACATTGTTTTGACTTTTTGTAGTATTTTTGGTGTGTATTGAGAGAGGCGGCAAACTCAGGGACCGCCCCAACGGCAACAGCTCTAGCTACGCCACTGTAGTGAGTCACACCATTTGCAGTTTTTTTTTTTTTTTTCTGAGAACTTTAGTTTCCAAAAGTCCCCGCATATATCTCGCATCACGATTTTTTAGCTTTTATTTTGGGGGGGAAAATGCGAGTTATATTCCAGTAGATAAATTTACGGTAATTTTTTTAACTTTCAAATTCTTAAGTATGGATCATTGGTTAAAGATTGGATTTATAAAACCCACAAAAGAGAGCAATATAGCAAATACAAGTAGCAGTAAGCAATGTCAAGAAAACGTTAATATTGCATATGGATCAAATGAAATTGATAAGGGTATGTCGTCTGACATCTCTAGCGAACCAACTAGGAAGAAGATGAAAAATCTTCGTAAGTGTGATATAAATTACTTGAAATGTGGATTTTCATAGACGGTAAATGAAGAGGAACATATTCCAAATTTTGTTCTATTAAACATACATCATATTTTTTGTTTAGATGAACATATAAATTCAAATAAAATAGACATTTACAATGAAATATATTTTATTTATTTATTTATTATTTGATAACGGGGTACTTGGTAATAATGAAAATTTAAGAAGGGGTATGCGGATATCTGAAGTTTGGGAAACACTGCCTTATAGGGAGGAGACAAGAACTTTTAACCATATCAATCTTTTGGAAATTGAGTGGGCAGTTCAATCTCCAGCAATCAGAAATAGCTGGTCCATGACTAATCACTAAATATAAGTATCCACCGATGAAGAGACCGGCAAACAAGTGCTGCCATTTCTAGATTTCCAACTTAACATGATATGTTACTGTCTGAAATAATGTGGGTTCTACGGTCGATTTTTTAGAATTTCCGGGACGAAAACCCCGAGTTTCCGGGAGAAAACCCCCCCTCTTATCTGTGCCAGAGATTGACTAACTAGGGAACCGGTCAAAGATAGGTTTAGAAAAAGTTCCTCTTGTCAGTCACTAGACTTGAACTTAAGTCTATCTTCCGGAAGCCTAGCGCAGAAGATGCAAGCGTCACTTCCCTGAGCTAAACAGGCTCTAGACAATAACAGACTGCCAAAATTATAATATGAATATAAATATAAAACAAACGGGAAAAACAATAGTTTGAAAACTAAGAAAAGATGACATGAGACCTAGTTGAACAGAGCAAAATATAACATAAAATGCCAGAGCGTTTTTCTCCATAACAGAGAAACAAAGAATTTTCCAATTGTTATGCTGCCAAATTTCGTTCCACTAATTTTGCCCGGTGGTTAATGTTCCTGCACTCCAACCACAGGCTGAGTGTTCGAATTCAGCCATGGGTATGGATGTTTGTAAATTGTCTTTAGATGGGAGATGGATTTCAACGCCCACTGTTTGGCAACCTATGTATATAGTTTGTCATATAATGTCATACAACATATCATCATCATCATTAGTTAACGCCTTTTTTGATTCCCATATACAGGGAATGGGCGAGGCCATTTAGCCCTATCTAATTTTTGGAGACTGAGTGGGCAGTTCAATCTCCACTGGTACCAATCAGAGATATCAGAGATAGATGGCCCAAGGCTATCACTAATTAAGCGGTACACAGTGAAGAGAGACGGCTCAAATGTGCCGCCATCTCGTGGTCCCTAACCCTAACACAATATATTTAATGTCTGAAATAATGTGGGTTCTACGGTCGATTTTCTTGAGTTTACAGGACGAAAAACCCGAGTTTCCGGGAGGAAAAACCCGCTTGCCCGTGCCGGAGATCGACTAACTCGGGAGCCGGTCGAAAAAAGGCTTATAAGGGGCGAATATTCAGGATCTGAATATCCACCGAATAGCAATGTCACTGATATTATATATTTACAATTATTCCGTTAAAGACTCCCCTAATTGTTTCCATACTTCGCCTGATTCCTAAAATTAAACACAATCTACTAAAGTGTCCTGCTTCATGAGCAGGACACTTTTGACTCATAAACATTGCATCGCATTCGAGTTAATAGCCCGAGTGTGCGTTCAAAATACATACAGCTTTGAGCCCTTTGCAAAGATGTACAGATAGCGCAGCTGGTCAAATTCTTAGTGTTCTAATAGTTTTAAACTGCTTAGAAGGCGAGCTCTGAGACAATAGCACCGAGAGGCTGTGATTCGTTATTGTGCCGACCAATCCAATTGAACGTTGTCATTTGTAATGAGTTGCTGTTTTTATTTTCTGAATTTCATATGATTTGCGTGCGTGAAGTGTCAACTGGCGTGGTAGGCAAGTTTTTATATTATTATTATTATTATTATTATTATTATTATTATTAAGAGAGACTTCCAGGGAGTCAGAGACTCGTTGAGGGAAGCCACATACTACACACACACACACACACACACACACACACACCAGCTATCATACTTATTCTGGAATTCGTTCACACTGCTTGCACTCATAACATCCAATGGCAATCCATTCCAATCAAGCACTACCCTATGAGAGAAAAATCTAGTCCTCACCCCCCTTCTTAGCGGCCTTCATTCTCAGCTTCCAACGATGCCCTCTCATCCTTTCTCCACCCTCCATAAATTGAAAATTTCCATCAATTGAAAATTTTCAATTTACCACACCTATGCACAATAATCCAAGTGAGGTCTCATGAAGGTCCTGTAAAGAGGCAAAATAACATCCTTATCTTTACATGTGAACGTTCGTTTCAGCATTGCAATTATCTTTTGAATTATATTTGCAATCTTTGCCACATGACCCCTGAACTTCAACTTCCTATCTATTAACACCCCAAGATCCCTAACCTCATCAGTTTCTTCTAGCCTAATCCCACCAATATTGAATTGGTGGGATTAGGAATTGAATTGAATATCTAATCGCATCGAAGTGAATGACTTTACATTTACTGACATTGAACTGAGGCCCATTTTCACATGTCCACAATTCCAGCCTATTCAAATCATTCCGAAAGTACTGCATATCAGCAGCATTCCTGATTACCCTACCTATCTTTGCATAATCAGCAAATAGCTGTATGCCGCTTGTCAAATCCTTTTATGTACACATTGAATAACAGTGGGCCAAGCATCCTTGTGTTACACCACTAATTATTATTATTTTTTATTAATCTTTGTACTGGTTATGGATCTCAGAGAAAGGAACTTCAGAGTTGGACATTAGAAATAGAATAGGCAAAGCTAAATCGGCATTTATGGAAATGAAGAGAATTTTAATAAACAAGAACACTAAAATAGGCGTTAGAATTGGAATAGTTAAAGCAACAGTTTGGAGTATTGCAAGTTTTGGAAGTGAGTCATGGACACTCAGAAAGAGAGATATGGAAAGAATTAATGCATTGGAAATGTAGTGTTATAGAAAGATGGAAAAGAATAGCTATACAGAAAGAATATCAAATCAAGAAGTTTGAAGACGAGTTGGGATGGAAAGAACACTGTTAAAGAATATTATGCAAAGAAAGACTAGATTTGCAGGACATCTTCTGAGAGGTTCTTCGGGACACCTGACAAAAACTATATTACAAGGGAAAGTTGAGGGGAAGAGAAGACGTGGAAGACCAACTAGAGAGTGGTTTAATGACATCGTGGAATAGACTGGTTTAAGAATGATGGAAGCGACAGACAGAGAGAAATGGAGAAGAGCTGCTCATCTGCTGCAACCCTCTTGCTAGAGGATGCTACCGGACGACGACGACTGGTTATGGGCAGTACTACCATTATATCACTTCCAGACTTGATATAGGTCTTTAGCTAAAGAGATAAAGAGCAGGACTTCTCTACATTAATAGAAAGGCCTCAAATAGAGAAAAAGTCAACTGCCCGGTCAAGGAGTTCCTCCAAGCCTATCTTAGTAGAGGCTATGAGAATTAGATCGTCCTCAAAGGCCATAGCATTAAAGGAAGAAGCGCCTGGAAAGTAGCCTACATGGCTAGGAAGAGAGTGAAGAAACTCGTCTATGACACAGTTAAAGAGAAGGGGAGATAGACGATCACCCTGGCGAGTATCCCGCACTGCGGGAATAGAAGTCGCACGGGACCCTATAGGTATACTGATGGAGCTACCCAGGTATAGCTCCATAACATAGGAAAGAAAGGGTTTTGGACAACCAGCAATAGACAGCGCTCGAAGGAGAGCAGGAAGGGAGACGCTATCAAAGGCCTTTTGGAGGTCCAGCCATATATAGAGGCTTAAGGCGCCGTCAGGAATCAGAAAGAAGAGAATAAAGAAGATACCGTATATAGTCTCGGCACAGCCATCAGAAGAGACAAAAGCTCTCTGTCTATAATCATGCTGTATATGTTGCTGAAGTTGTTTAACTAACAGTTTATGATAGAGTCTAAGTATCACAGGGGAGCCGGTAATAAGTCTAAAGTCTGATGCATGGCATGAAGTTTCTTTCTTCGGAATGAAAATAGTTCTTGAAGCACTTAGGTTTGGTGGTATTGCTTTACTGGAAAGGAGAATGTCCAATAAGTCTTGAAGAATCTCCAACGGCACCTTCCGAAGCCTAGACGCAGGAAAGCCATCAGGTCCGGAGGTGGAGAAATTGGATGGAAGAGCGGCTTTGATCTCCTGGATGGAGACAGGCTGGTATATTTGAAGGGCAGGAATGGACCTCAATATCGTAGGTTTGTCATCATCAGGGAAGTGTGGAGGTGGAGCAGAAAAGACTGTACTCCAGAATTTAACAAAATCATCATGTAAGTCTGCTAGCGGTGGAAGGGAAGTATCGTCAAGGATGGTTTTGGCACATTGCCCTCTATTCTTTTTATAAAGGGCTGCATAGCTGCATAGGCTGTCTTCCTCTGCTTCCTATTTGATAAAGTCATTGTAGAATGAGACGTAGGCTGATGTTGACGAGGCAAGTGTCGGAGAATTCATCATGGAGGTAGTCATTTAACTGATCTGTGATATCCATTTCCAGAAGGTGAGTCTGGATGAGAGATTTAAGAATTTAATGGTTATATTCCAGAAGATGGAGTTAATCTAGAGATGATGTCAGTCTGAGAATCAAAGCCTCTTCTGCAACAGCAGAATGGTGGCTGGAAGATGGAGAGGCAGGGACAGGAGATACGGAGATATTACCTGTCCCTACCTGTGGTGGATGGGCTGCCAATTCTTGAACTAAGGCTTTGTAACTGGCTTTCCGTCTATGACACTTGATGGCATCCAAGGATCTTAATGGGAACGCCTTAAACAAAGCCTCATTGATTTTCTTTATCCCTCAACCCGTCAACTCGATCTCATGAGCGGCCACGATCTTTTCTTCTTCGGCAGTCCAACGTGCTTTGACGCGCTCCATTCTTATTGCAGCGTTGGCTTCGACTGTCATTGCAGTTAAAACATATATATATATATATATATATATATATATTGAAAGTATTTTACCTTGGGTATAATAAATGTTAAAGATACCAAGCTATTTTAAACCTGGTTTTACTCCATTTCCCGAGTGAGCAAACAGACAAACAAGTCAATTTTGCGCCTGCAAGTGTTGCAAGTCTAGCTGATCCTACACGTAGTGCAAGACCAAGGCAACTCATGGTAAAAGTAGAATAAGTTCTGATCACTAATCTTAATATTTACCCTTAATGCAAAGTACATCTCCTGGAGGAGATGTATGATGCTCTGCATTAAAGGCAAGGGACCACTACCCAGACCGATTTCGACCTTTATTGAGGTCTCATCAGTGGGAGCCAGGCTAGAAATACCAAGATTTTAGTAAACAGAGCTTATAAGTATTTTCCAGAACAAGCTACCATAAGGTGTTTTAACCTTATTAAATATTAAGTAAAATACTTATAAGCTCTGTATTACTAAAATCTTGGTATTTCTAGCCTGGCTTCCACTGATGAGACCTCAATAAAGGTCGAAACCGTTCTGGGTAGTGGCCCCTTGCCTTTAATACAAAGCATCATATATCTCCTCCAGGAGATGTGCTTTGCATTAAGGGTAAATATTAAGATTTAAAATTAAGGGAAATATTAAGGGGAAAAAAGGACTTTCGGGAGCTTACTTGGACACATTGCAGCGACCTACCTCCCTAAAAAACCATTCAACCACCACTGGTCCTCATTGCTGATGGGGCCTGCCGGCCATCAGACCTCTGCATATTTCATACAGAGGGGGAGATAGTAGGTCTCGAACTGTGTTAGTTCCAGTGCAATGCGAGCTTCCCGAAAAACCTTATATAAAAATCAACTAGGCAGAGTCTAAAGGTATACGTCCGATCACAATGACAGTAAAAACAAAACTAAAAGATCCCCTGATCCCCTTGTATATTAACTATTTTTTACCATTAACATTACTGACTTAACGGGTGAAGCAAAAGCTTTTCATATTCCCGGCTATCTTGAGAGAAGCTGTGAGTTGAGAAAGTTTATGAGCTAATTGCTCGCCCTGAGTGGGCTAGGAAATTAATCCTCAGTGTTGGGGTTGAGGATGGCTTTAAGTCTTTTGTGCTTAGAATAGTCCATTGCATCATAATCAGCAGCCAGTTGGATCAGTCTGTTAAGGTGCACAGTTGCTTTTGAGAAGAATTTGGTTGCTATAGTCTGCATGAAAGTATAATATAGGGGACTTCCGTGTCCCGGTGCAGTTGGACAGTTCGGATGAACCATGGGGCACCCCGGATCATTCTGAGACATTTGTTCTGGATGCGTTGTAATTTGATAATATTCGAGTTTGAAGTATGACTCCAGGCCGTTGAAGCATAGATGAGTATTGGACGAACCATCAGTTTGTGTTTGATTCTGGTGCTCAGCTTACTGTTTCTGTTTATTAGCGGGTAGAGCTGGGATATGACTTTTGATGTGTTGGCACAAAGATTGCTGGTATGTGAACTGAAGGTCAGTTTTCTGTCTAGTATTACACCAAGATATTTGATCTCTGTTTTCCACGGAATTTTAGTGTTGAAAAGGAGAATATCTTCTTTAGGAAGCAATAATCTTCTTGAAAACAGGACGGCTACGCTCTTCCAGGGATTCACTAGGAGTCGCCATTTGGCAAAATATTGTTCAATTTGCAGTAGGTTTTCTTGCAGTTTCTTGATGGCTAGGTGAGGCTTTAATGATTTGACCAATAACGCTGTGTCATCAGCGTAAAGAGCTTTAATTGAAGATAATGGGTTGTGTGGTATATCATCCAAGTATAAGGAGAATAGAATTGGTGCTAGTAAGGACCCTTGTGGACTCCAGCCAAGATGTGTTTTTGTGTCGAGACTACTCCACACAGCCTTACTTGCATGCGCCTATCGAAGAGGTATGCCTTTAAAAGTTGAATGATTCCGATTGGTACACCAGATGATATTAGTTTGTATAGCAAACCATAATGCCAAACCTTGTCAAATGCACTGGCTAAGTCAAGGAAAACAGCCCCAGTGTATTGACGTTTTAAAACCTGTGATGATGTGTTCTACCAATCTGTGTATTTTGTTGCGTGGTGCTATGCAACTGTCGGAAGCCAAACTGCTCCGCAGGTAGGATATTTAATCGGAGTACTGAATCTTGAAGCCTGGTAAGAATTACCTTCTCGGAAATTTTGCCGAGATTAGAGATGAGACTGATTGGTCTGTAATTTTGAGGCAAACTGGGATCTTTTCCAGGTTTATGAATTGGTATTATTACGCCAGTTTCCAGTAGGAAGGGAAATATTTGTAGTGAAGGATGGAGTTGATTATATTTGTTAGATGATCAATATATTCTTGAATTTCTAAATAATAGCATAGATTTCAGCAGGTGAGGTGGGTGCAATTTGAGTGGAATGTGTGAGAGCTGAATTGAGCGAATATCTGACGTTAGGGTGGATCTTGTATATATGACTAATATCGGGGTGGTCATATGCAGGTTTGCATTGTTTTTCGAAATGATTTGCTATTGCTTCAGCTTTATCAGCATCAGTGTGGATGAGACCTGAATCTGTTTAAAGGGGGGGAAGAGGTTTATTTCTGTTTTAATCTTTCGGATAAGAATCCATACGGAGTGGTTGTCAGTGGAGATGGAGGTCAGTTTTTCTTCCCAGAGTTGAGTTCTATGATCTGCGAGTGCATCTCTCACTGCAGAATTGAACCTGTTCAAGATCCGCTTGTTTTGTGGCGCCCTGGTGTTGTGGTATCTTTTTCTAACCTTATTTTTTTCTCTAATCAGATTCATAATATCTTCAGGCAAGTGGTTGGATTTGCAGGTATTTGCAGTGGTTGTAACTGCTGCACAGGCTGCTGTAATCTGTTCTGTTAGATTTTTAACAGCTGTTTCAATTTCCTCTTTTGATTTAATGATGGGAACAGGACCAATATATTTTGGAAGCACCTTGGAGAGCCTTTCCCAAGGAATGAATGAGTGAAAGGGGGAGATAATTTTTCAAGATTTCCTAATTTTAACCGTATGGGGTTATGATCTGATGATATATCATTGATTGTCATTAAATTGTATTGGAGTCTGATGTGCTGCAGTATGGCTATGTCCAATACATCAGCCCTACCATAAGTGTTGTGATGGATGGGATCAGCAGGACCTATTATATGAAGGTTGTTCAAAACAGCATAGTTCTGTAGTATCTATCCATTTTTATTGGTGGAATGGCTATTCCAGGTAGAGTGCTTGGCATTTAAATCACCTGCCACAATGGTAGGCTCTCCAGTATCAAATAAGGCGCGTTCAAATCCGAGAATAATAATGATTTTTGTGGGGGATGGTATGCTGCAAAAATTTTTAATTTGCCGACAGAACTCGTGAGAATCTCAATGCCGGTGACCTCAAGATTGGAGGTAGGAGGGATGTTTGTGGAGTGATGAGAGATAAAATTCTTGATGAAAATTGCCATGCCTCCACCTCTGTGGGTTGATCTATCAGTTCTGTACAATTGATATCACAAATATTGGGATTGTCTGAAGGTCTTAGGTGCGTTTCATTTAGTAAAAGGACATCTGGCTCTGATGTCTTTGGACAAAATTTTGAAGTTCTAGAATCTTATTTCTCAAGCCGTTCGCGTTCCACGCAATGATCTCTAGAGATTCTGGTTTTAATTTTTTACCGTTCGGTAATGAGTGCTGAAATGATGACTTGGGTGTCTTTTAGAAATCTGTTAATAGAACTTTGTGAAGGATTGGATCTGCTAAAATCTAACAGCATATTTGCCAAGGAAGCGGTAATGATAGCTATCAGATTTGGGCGTGATGCTGACTGTTCTAAGGATGTCTGGTTAGGGCGGGTTACATCCGCATATGTCCTAGACTGCTGTTTTTGAGTTGTTCTTTTGGGGGCCTCAGTTTTCAATAGATGGGCTTCTGAGTCTGTTCTGAACTATAGGAGGCTGTGAAGTAGTCGCTGATGTAGGTGAGCTAAGAGAGGAAGAGAATGTTCCTTCTTCAGATTTTCTATTACGTGGATTATGCAAACATCTTCTGTAGTTGGCAGTGTGAGGACCGGCACAGTTGGCACATTTGTCCGGGATAGATGTTGGCTTAGAGCATGTGTTTGTTGGATGACCGACTCCACACTTCAAGCATTTAAATTCGGCCCTACATATTTTCTGGGCATGCCCAAACTTTTGACATCTATGGAATTGCCCAGTTGAAGCTCTTTTTCTTAACAGTTCTACCGAAATTTTCAATCCACAGATGGTCGTCAGGTCGTAAATGTGTTTATAGGTTTGACTGATCTCAATCAACACTAGTGGCATTGGAGTCTTGTCCCTCCTGATCATTCTGCTGACCTTTACTGGTGGGAAATCATTCTGGTGCAGATCTGCAGTGATTTCGTCTGTGGAAACATCTTCTGATACACCTCTAATCACTACCTTGAGATTTTTTTCCGAACCAAGTGAGAATGTATGATACTGAATTCCTTTGGTATTTAATTCAGATGTTAACCGACGATAGTCCATCACAGTCCTGGGGTGAATTTTAACACCGCCTGTGACATTCTTTGCATGGTGTTAAGAGATCTGTAAGTTGTTCATTGTATTCCTTAGCGACACCATTTATTCTTTTCACACAGAATAATCGGGGGGATCTTTTCCCTTGAGGAGGTAGGAGAGTCTGGGACAGAGCCATCTTCTTCCATTACATCCACATTTGGTGGTTCAGAGGCCGCAGTTTTGCGCTTTTTGCGTGCGCAAAACTTCTGATAATCAATGTGGTCAGTAAGGGAATTATCCTCAGCCGTTGTTGCTATTTCGGTAGCGCTGTCTTGAAGAAGTTCTAAAAGTTTAGTGTGATCTGTATCAACTTCTTGTATTTCGTGAACTACTACCTTTCCTGCCCATTTTGTGTGAAGCAGATTTCCTATGTGCTTAAAAATTGCTAGGAGCTGCTTGATATTAAGTTCCTCATAAGGTGCATCCATGGTTGGACCCAAGTTTTGTTCTGTAGAGCAGGACATGACTTTCCCTTTCCACAATAGTAATAATAGACAGTTTCTAATGCAGTAAATGAAGCAATGAAACAATGGAGATACTGATGGCAGTAGGCCTGGCGTATCGCCCTTGTTTTGAAAAAAGGTTGACTTACCTACTAAGCTGATTATTTGGACCTGTTTGAAAACCAAACGGGTTGACTATACCAGTAAAACTATCCACTGCCAGTAAATATACTTGTTAAATTCCTTGAATCACATTTTATATCAAATGTCAGAATCACGGATCATATATATCAACAATTGGCAACCGCCATCAAAACTAGTTTATCTCTTAAATTGTATGTATTATATAAATATGTGTATTATATGTATTGCATAAATTGTATGTATAATTAAACTGTGTACATATGTAATTTATTAGACAGATAATAAAGTATTATTTGCCATTTAAAAATATATATTATTATTATTATTATTATTATTGACACCAGCTGTCCAGGAAGTCAAAAATGCCGGAGGTTCTGAGGCAAAAGAAGGTAATCGAAATGCATTCGCAGTTTCCATGTTCACCACACTCTCAGGCAAGGTATTCCATTAGCCAACAATTTTCAATTCAAATGAATTATTTCTCCTCCCTTACTCGCACACTCCTTATGTAGTAGGAATGATCTCTTGTTCTACCCTTGTTTCCCTGAATTCCATGAAAAATTTCCTCCATCTTAATTTGGTAACAATCCTCACCAACTTGTATGTCACAAGTGTATCCCTCTTCTATTTACAAGGATTCCCTCAATATATCTTCGTGTCCCACATAAACTCGACAACAATTTAGTAACTCTTCTCTGTACCATAAGATATCCTCGTTCCTCTGAAAACCAGAGGCCATTTCTGTGCATAGTCGTCCATATGTGGCTGATCCAGGTTTCATCCAAGGGAACCAGAACCTCTTTGATTCCACATGTCAAGGTCCTCCATCATTGCCATATTCCATTGTGATCAAAATTTTAGTAGTATGGCTCTTAAACTTGAAGTCTCTGTCAGCCGTCATTCTGGGATCTCTCATCTCGTCCAACTCCAAAATTTCCCATTAACTGTTATGCTGCTTCTCATCCTTGGCTTAATTTCTAATTTCTGGACTCTTTAGCCCAGTTCTTCCCTAACTTATGGATGTAAAGGCCCCCTTGGAAAAAGTAAAATATTTCACGGTCCCCCCCATCGAAAAAAAAATTCGTAATACAGACATATATTATTATAATATTTATTATATTTATATCCAATACAAAACATACACAGCGAATATTGCAAAAATCAAATATTACATTACCCGAGTAATTTTAGAATCTTACATACACATTTGTAAAAATGTGTAAGATGCTAAAATAGAGTGTCTGGTGCATATGTAGTCATAGCACCAGACACTCCCAAAGAAAGACATTCTAATCTCGATTCTAGATGGCTGGTAGATGAACTTTTCACATACAGAAAGAACTCATTGGGATTTTTCTTGGCTCCACTGAATAATTTGCTCTCGCCCTGGACTTTTGCTGTCTTTGCCTCCACAAGGCCTTCTTCCAGATTTCACACTTTATCCCTTCAATTCATCCATTTAACTCCTCCTTATTTGGTCTTTTCATTTAATACACTTAAATATCGCTGCTGTTAAATCGCTTTTGATAGCCCAAACAGCATCTGTATCCTTTCCACTCAGCTCCTCTCCTGCTTTCTTCTTAATCTTAATCCTCCTCTTCTACCTTTTACAACGTCGAGGTTTCTTATTCTTGCAACCCTAACCGTCTCAATGATAAGGCGGTTAGCCCAATGAAGTACGGTGTGTCCTATGTCTGTAGATGCGTGTGTTCACAGGGCTGGATTGCCTGATCTGGGGAACGAAAACCCCCGAGTTTCCGGATGAAAAAACCACACACCGCCGTATGAGACTGACTAGCTGACCTTTCGTCGAAACAGACCAGATAAAGGTTCCTCACGTGACTGATGGGAATCGAACCAGGTCTTTCTGATCAAAGGGCTTCGTCTATACCGACTGAGCTACTGAGGCTCTCGGCTCCTCTTTCCATGTTATAATTCTCAGTTGTCTCATGTTTCTTATACTCATTAGCCTTGTAGTTTTGCATGTGTACTGCTTGGCAAGTGTACTGCTCCTAAGTCAGTGCGACTGTGTCCGGGTGAAATAGCTCTGAGAAGGGAACTGACTGGGTTTGCAAAAGGCGTTGTGATAGGGTGGCAGTGAGGGTATGGTCCTATTTTTCCTGATTTGGTCTCGGACATTTGTTTGTGGTGCCAAATGTGTGAACTCTCTCTCTCTTTCTCTCTCTCTCTCTCTACTAAGCATTCCATCTTTAATGAATAGTTTCATCGAAGTGATAGATCAGAATCATGTGCTTTGGATCGATGGATTCTTCATCATTATCCTGATGTATTCTTTGGATAGTGCAACTACTTAGCAGTGCATGGCAAGAAGACGGATTTATGAACCAAATAGTCATCATGCTCCTGTCATTCTTGATAACCCTGATAATGTTATTCATTTTAATGATTTCAATGCCCAGCAAGAAAATACACTTCAACCAGAATGATAGGACATGGCTTTGAGTACACTACAGATAATGTAGCTGTTTGAACAAAATTCCAACGCTATGACGTAACGGTAGCTTAGTAATGGTATTATTGTTTCTAGTGTAGTTTGATTTGGCGTTTTGGCACGGTTTTGCTGTTGCTGATGACGGCCGCTGTGGTCTGGAGCGGATTCGGTGTTCTAATTTGTCCTGAAGATGTTCAGTGGGGTTGAGGTCTAGACTCTAAGCCGGACAGTCTAATACTTCAACATTGTTTTGTGAAAACCAGTCTCGGTCACGCAGTGCAGCATGGCATGGAGCACTGTCATACTGAAACATGTAAGGCTCACTGCTGAAGTATTTACACAACGTCGGAAGCAAAGTTGTCCAGATATCCAGGCAGTCATCAACCGTCATGGTGTTGAGCACGTCGACCAATGGTCCAAGCTCTATCCAACTGAAATATCCCCATACCATTACTGAGCCTCCACCATCTTGACAGTTGGAATGATCCAATCATGCTGGAACTGTTCCCTGGGCAATCTCCAGTTCCAAACACGACCATTAGTGTAAAACATTTGGAAGTCTGATTCTTCTCCAAGAACCCTTTTGCAATCATGTACGGTCCAGGAACGGTGTGACACACCATTCCAAATGTTTGGCATTGAGGGAGGGTGATGTGTGACTTGTATGCAGCAGCTTTGCCGTGGTATCCTAAGGCATTCAACTCTGTGGACAGTTCTACTGCTGACAGATGTTCCTGCGGCATTTTCCAGGTTGACTGCGAGGTCCGGCGCTGATGTGCGGGATGCTCGAACATTCCAAGACAGAACTCATTGATCTTGGTCAGTGAGTGTCTGTGGCATCCTAGGGCGTTTTCCTGCTGTCGTAGAACCATCAATTTTCCATCTACGAATGACATAAGCAACGGTGGATTTCAATATACTGACAAGGATAGCAATGTCATGGACAAAAAGACCAGTAAGATGACACCCACCTACCATCCCACATTGGAAGTCTGTCAGTTCAGCTGAATGTGACATTTTGACATCGAGTACAGTGCAAAACATTCAGTACTTCGAACCTTTTATTACCAGACTTATGCAGATCAGAATATTTGTATGTGGTAGGATTCGAAAATTTCATTGCACATGAGGTTTCCAAATACTTCTGGCAACATAATGTGTCAGACCTCTGTGCAGGTTTCGGTTAACTTAAAGATACCAGGAGTAATTTTCGTTTCTAACTCACAACGATAGAATTTGTGAAGGTAATAAATTTCAGGCCTGTAGATGATGTTGCATGAACAACAGCTCGATGCATCAGCCAGTGTAATACAGTCAGAAAGAGCGTGCCAGGTAAAGGATGGGCTCTTGGTCAGTGCGTGTCCGGCTGACACATCAAAATTGATGGTTGCCACTTTCCAACTCTCTTATAAACTAAATGTTTTCCGTAAAGCTGTCGTTCAGAGATTTGTAATCGGAGGCTTTTTGCGAACATAAACAGAGTTTTGAGTTCTTTTCGAACTCCGCAGGTGAACGAGACAGACTGTGAAATGGCGGTACTTGTGTGTCTCCCTTCACTGGATGTCGTTGAAAATTAGTGATGGTTTGTGGTCAGCTATCTATGATAGGCTAACGATAGAGATTAACTGCCCTTCAATCTCCAAAAAATTAATAGGGCTAAACGGCCTCGCCTGCTCCCTATGGGGGTGGGGGGAAACGCGTTAGTAAATATTTTTTCCTGCATTAGCTATAGTAAGTAACAAAGCAATATAAGCACATGCTTTATAATCTACTATTCTCTTATTCAGGTGAAAATTAGAAACTACCATTCGGAATTATCAAACTTTAGGAATAAACAAGCATCTTCAGATAAATCTTAAGTGTTTATTAAAATGGGAGTCCGCTTACCACTACCTTCCAACATATACTGCATCATTTTACTCTAGTTGCATGTCTATCGTTTGTAAAATTGTGAAAATGTAGGGCAATCAGCTTAACCCTTGTGAACAAAGGCCCTTTCGTATCAGTAAGAAAAGGATTCGTGCTGGTCTGAACGTAGACAGATGTACGGGGAATGGGAAATTGATGTTTCGGTGAACATACTGCACAGGTAGAATCTCCTTAAGACTCCTAAGAAGTGCATCAAAGGGCTTTAGGCGACTGGCTTTTCAGACCGTTGGTATTACTAGTCGATCCATTTACAGATAATCGCCCGATTTATGGAAGAAGTAACGGTAACCATACACAGGGACACAATCGCCTGGGACAAACTTGCATAATGTTCCCTAGATAGTTATTATCTAGTTCAGCGACCTTCATGTTTCTTGTCTTCTTATGTCTGTGCCGTATTTAATAAGGTCTGGTTCGACAGTACGCTTTCTTGTAGGTTTTTTCATTGATAGCCTTGGGCAAGCTTGCAGTGATGGCAAAGGGTAGAGAAGACTGCTCACAGTGGTGAAAATTTAGGGTTGAATTGCCTCGCACTCACTTCCTTTGCGGAATAAAAGGTATTGGCGAATTTATTTATTTAATGCGTTTTCTAATGCATTTTGTTCCGGAATAACTCTTTAGCCGTAACGAAATTTCGAATCATCATCAGTAGATCCTCCTGAAACAAACCTGGAATAAATTTTAGATTGGTGACAAGAATCGAACTTTAAGTGTCCTTCTTCTACCATCTAACTTGTGCAGTTTGGAAATAAATAAAAACACAACTGATCATAAGGATATTATGCATCGTGCAAAACGTCTACTGATGGAAGTTTCGGTTCTTTTATAGTTAAAAGCAGCAGCTAACAGAGAAAGAGAGAGAGAGAGAGAGAGAGAGAGAGAGAGAGAGTGTGTGTGTGTGTGTGTGTGTGTGTGTGTGTGTGTGTGTGTGTGTGTGTGTGTGTGTGTGTGTGTGTGTGTGTGTGTGTGTGTGTGTGTGCACTGTATATATGCGGATCTATTTTAAAACCCGTGTTTGCAGATAACAAGGGTTATCTACATAGTGGCTATATAGTATTCCCATACGTTTTGATGGGAATATCTGACTTAAGATCCCTCCTAGGTCATGGAAAACCTCTATACAGATACCTTTCAACAAAAGCTGAGTTAGCCAGTCTCATGCTGCTGCAGCTGCGGTGGATGGGTTTCCCCTTCCCAAAAATCGGGTTTTTCATCTCTGAAAACAAACTGGCCAGAATACACTCCGTGACATGTTCGGAATTTTCGGATAACTCTGTGCAAATATTATATAAACCCTATACTTATTAGTTTAGGTTGAAAGGTCTAGAAAAAATACTGAAGGTTTAGTGAAAAGTTTAGTTACTTTCAGTTTTGGTTTCCTCTCCAGCATAAAACTCATTGCATGTTCGAGCACTGAATTTATTATATCGCCAGCCTTGAATCAAATACCCTATTTGAAAAAAAAAAAAAAAAAAGGCTACGACTATAATTAAATTACTAAATAAAATAGAGGCATATCTTGAGTATTTGCATATTTTGAACTGTATTTTGCAAATTTTTTCTTCTGCGACTAATTCGGTCGCGTGCAAGTAACGTTTGAAGCACATCAACACTCTGGTCCGTTTTACACTTGAGTTCGTAATCCATGACTTCTGCATGTCAGTTAGAATCATGTCATTCCTCATTGGACTGTGGATATTCCAAGTTCACCAGAGTGTGTTATTCGCTAAATAACTAACTGACTTTTCTGACTTGCGATTATCTGGAGAAAGATTTTTAACTAATATTTTGACCCTGAAGAATTTTAATGTCAATGGACAGCATCCACTACGTCCATCTTTATAAAGCAATTTCCACTTTGCATGCTGCAGAGAAATCCATTCCCATATAAAGGATATATTGCTTGGTTTACTGTACCTCAAACGATGACCATAAAATTCAGATCTTTTTATTTATTTAATTATGAATTTAAATTATTTATTAAGTTCAAATCTGTAAAGATATGAACGAAATACTTTGCACACCAGTACATGTAACATTTGTAACTTACTGTCGAATATTTATATCGTATCCTTAAAAATAACCAAAGCCACCGCGCTATGAATAATTTTGATAATGAACTGATATAATAATAAAGGGGATACAAATCCCTTGTTGCTCAACTGCCAGTAAGCAAAACTCGAGATCGAGATCTCGAGATCGAGAACTACGAATCTACGAGAACTATGAGTTTCATATATACCGAAAAACTATCGGCGAATCCTAGTGTAAATGACCACTTGGTAGTACAACACCAAGGCAACTGAAGCAAAGGTGGAGCAAGCTCCCTCACTGGCAGTTGAACAACAAGGGATTTGTATCCCCTTAATTATTTATTATTAAGGATGCCAGAAAAATAGCCGTTTGGTTTTCAATTTATGTTATAATATACAAACACACCTTTATGGCATTCGTATAGTAAAGGTATGTAAGTTCTTTTCACTTAAACCTTGTTATCGTGCCAATTGTGGCGGCCCACATCCAGCTAATTACAAGGGCTGTTCACTCCACCCATCTAACCTGACAAGGACTAGGGAGGCAGTAACCCCGCCCACTCAGAAGCGAGTCACACACCTTAAATCGGAAATTAAAGTGCGGAATATTTTACCTGATAAATCATATGCCTCTGTAGTTTCCTCATGCAACAAACCGGCGGAATCCACACCAAGCAGCCAAAATTCTGCTGCAATGCTTGCTGCCACTTTGGGAGAAATGCTATCAGCTTTCAGCAAATCAAATCCAAACCAGGATGACACAAATAGATTTCTCAAAAATACCCAAGTCATATTCCCGTTGATTAATGGATAATTCGGCCATCACAATAAATTCTATACATGTGGCATTTTGGAATGCTAATGGACTCAGCAACAACATTCTAGAACTCCATGAATTTGCTACCCACTACAAAATTGATATCATGTTAGTTAATGAGACCCATCTGCGACCATGTGATAATCCTAAGCTAAGAATTACTCGTTAATTAGAAACGACAGACCTAATGCCAGAGGTGGAGGTACTGCAATCTTTATGAAGAAAAACATCCGTTATAATGAGATAAAAAAGATTCCTACAACTAATCTGGAAAAACTGGCATAGAAATTTACACCATCAATGCAGGCAACTTAAAAATATGTTCTGTTTATAACCCTCCAGGCAGAACTCTAATCCTCTGACCATTCTCAGCTGCTTGACACTACTGAAGCAACAATAGTAGCAGGTGATTTAAACTCAAAACATCCCTTATGGAATAGCAGGTGTACCAATTACAACGGAAAAATCCTTTCCAATTTTGCTAAGATGAGAAAAATTATCATCGCAGGCCCGATTGAACCAACGCACTATGGAACACATGGCAGGCCAGATGTATTAGACATAGCCATATTCAAAAACACATCTAATCAATTCCAGCTGCAAGTAATTAACGACCTCAGTTCGGACCACAACCCAGTACTTCTAAAACTGGATGAGGATCCGGAACTTATTCCCAGTCAGTCAGTCATTTACTAATTCACAAAATTCAAGGCTACAATCAACACTATCATGGATTCAGTGCCGAATATCTCCACTTGTGAAGAAATTGATGTAGCAGTCAACAACCTGGAAAGAAAAATTCAAACTAGCTTAACTGCAGTCTCTTCTATCTCCACTCCAGCTCAAGTAAACCAACTTCCAGAAGAAATCCTTGCTCTAATCAAAAACAAAAATAAAATCAGACGTCGCTTTCATAACACACTGTCTCCTCAAGATCGCCAAGAGCTGAACAGAGCATCAAACTTACTTCGCTATGTACTAAAAGATCACAGAAATTTACAATGGGAAAGAAAATTTTGTTCCCTGAAAACTGAAGATAAATCCTTGTGAAAGTTGGCAAAGGCTATCTGTACGGACCGTCCCAACATCCACTCCATTCACGGAGAAACAGGTATAGTTTATAGGGACGATGAAAAAGCAGAAGCCCTCGCTGAAGCTCTTCAACTTCAGTGCAGTCCTAATTATGCGCATGCGGATTTGGTCTTCATAGAGAAAATTCACCGTTGAGTCCGTACTGCACTCCACCAGCCTAACAACTGCGAAAATATCTGTCCCACTTCACCTAAAGAGGTCTACTCAATCATTAGGAAGTTCAACAAGAAAAAAGCCCCTGGCCCAGATGAAATTAACAACAAAACAATCAAGGCCCTTCCGCACAAAGCTGTCATGCACTTGGTAGCAATCACAAACGCAATGCTCAGACTAAACTATTTTCCAACCCGATGGAAACAAGCAAATATAGTTCTCATTCATAAGCCGGAAAAAGCACCTCAGTTGCCACAAAGTTACAGATCCATCAGTCTCCTTTCATGCAGACCCATCAGTCTCCTTTCATGCTTGGGAAAGGTTGCAGAAAAAATTGTCCTCAAGCGACTTCAGGATGTGGTGAACAATAACAACACAGTTTGGGTTTAGAACCGGACACAGTACTACACAACAAGTTCACAGACTGGTTGAATTTATCACTACTGGATTCAATTGGAGACAACATACAGGTGCTGTTTTTCTGGATGTTGTAGCAAAAGCCTTTGACAAGGTTTGGAACAAAGACCTCATCTATAAATTATTTATGGCCAAAGTTCCGCTCTACCTTATCAAACTTATCGACTCTTTTCTAAAAAACCGGAAATTTCAGGTCAAGTTGAGAGGACTCAAATCCTCTTTGAAAAGAATCACTGCAGATGTTCCTCAAGGCTCGTTGCTCTCCCTGCTGCTTTTTGACATCTTCGTTGCTGACGCTCCTATCACGACATCAACCACCACAGCTTACTATGCGGATGATATGGCAATTTTGAGTAGATCTCTCAGGCCGTACTTAGCTACACAGCGCTTGCAGACCGCAGCAGCAAACCTGGAAAGATATCTCAGGAAATGCAGAATATCTGTGAATGCCGACAAAAGTACTGCCATTCTCTTCACAACACGGAAGGCATCACACTACGGAGAAGTCAAACTTTTCAACACAACTATTCCATGGAAATCCAGCACCAAATATTTAGGTATTCAACTAGACAGCCGCCTCAACTTTAACTCTCACATCTCTCATGCCTGCAACAAAGCAAACTCAGCAATTGCTCAACTCTACCCTCTACTCAACGGTAGAAGCAAAGTCAGCCCAGAAAACAAATTAAGAATATACAAGGCAATCATCAGACCAATACTGACTTATGGTTCACCAGCGTGGAGCCGCACCTCTCCTAGCAACATCAAAAAATTACAAATAATCCAAACTAAATGCCTCCGAATGATCTTCGATGCCCTGAGGTCTGTGAGGAACATCATCCTCCATCAAGACGGAAACCTGCCAGACATACCTACATTTCTCCTCCAGATAGCAACCAAGTACTTTGCTCAAGCATCACTCCATCCCAACCTACTCATTCGTGAGTCATCAGATTACGATGAAAAAGATAGATGGAAATATGAACGCCCAAAGGCGGCCCTGATCACTGATTGAAATATTTCAACACAGCCCTAAATAGGGCGAGCCAAGTGCTCAAAACTTTCTTCCTTTAAACCGAGAATCATTCATAGTGATGAAGGGATCAGAGTCCACGGGACTGATATCCATCAAAGCCACATCAGTTAACAGTTAACCTTGTTATCTTCCAGGTCTACCTCTGATGACTTCCAGTGCTAATGAAGATTGCAGTACCGGTTCACGATCCAGTTTGTGAAGAGTGCCCGATCCAGAGAACCTGAAAGAGAGCCGCAGGTTACAGTCCTGCTGCCAGAAGCTTCCAGTCTTGGTGAGACCTTTTTTTTAGTTATTTTTGTCCTTTCTTTTTGCTTTATGCCTGATTGTAGTCTTCCACCTCTACCTAGTGTAGCAGGAGATTTCTGCAAACGGGGAACGCTTGGCCCTGGTTTAAAGTTCTATCCACGATTCTGGGACTTAATTCCTAGTGAGATTTTTTTCTCTCTTCCAAATGACTTCATTTCTGCCGCGGCTGAAGATCCTCGGTATAGAGGCAGGCGTTAACATACCGAAGAGTACGTTAGCGAGAGCTCTCGCCGACATAGTAGGGGCACAAAAGATATTTGGTTTTATCCCTTATGGAGCAGGTAGATACCAGGTAGTTGTGAAAGATATAGAAACCAAGAATAAGTTAATGGCAGGTGTAGAATGTGAAGGGAAAAAGATCTCTCCCTTCGTAGTAGGAAGTCTACTGAAGACACTACGAATAGAAAGGTTCCCTGTAGAATATCTCGAGGAAGGGAATGAGATAATAAAAAAGGTTTTCTCAAAATGGGAAGACGTACGGGACGTCAAAATCACCAACGATGCCGACTACCCCGACTGGAAGACTGGCGAGGTGACCTTCCTTATGGAGATGAAGGCCGAGGTCCCCAACTTTGTATTTCTAGGCTCTGCCAGGGTAGTAGTCACCTACCCTGGTGTAAGAAAGCAATGTTTTCGGTGCGGATCATTCGAATACCTAGGCGCAGACTGCCCCAAGAACAAATGCAGGAACTGCATGGTGGCAGGACATGCCCTAGCTCAGTGTGAGGCACCTTGCCTGAAATGTGGAAATACAACCCAAAAGGTAGACGTTTGTCTCAACAGAACACAAGCAGAACGAATAGGAGGTGCTATATCGCCAACCCCAGTAACCACTCCAGTAAATAAACCTGAACCCACAAAACAGGACGACATTCCAGCTATAGGCAAAACAGCAGAGGAGCCTAAAACAACGGAGCATGAAGACTCTCCAGTCATCCAACCCCCAGCTATCGTGACAGTAACAACAGGAAACCAAGCCGCCACCACGAAAAACTCAGAATGGAAAATAAAGAAAAAAACGAAACGTAACGCAAGGAAAACTCGCATCGAGACGGAAGAAACCACCAATAAAAGCACAGAAGTAGAAGAAATGGAAGTCAGCAACAACACAGAAAAAAGATCAATCAGCACTGAAGAAGGAGAAACGAAGAGAACAAAACCAGATAACAGATGCCCAGACGAAGTATCTGACTCTGAGGAAGAGGAAGAAAGGGAGATCAGAATAGAAAACCAAGAAGAGACTGAGGAATCAAGGAAAGGCAATATTATCCTAGCCAAGGAATCGGAGGAAGAATCCATCCCCGCCGTCGACGCCCAAAGGGTTCTAATGCGCTTAATTCCAGAAGACTCCGAGGTGATCCTCCAAAGGGCAATAGACAAAATAGGGGCACCTATGCTCCTCCTCACAGGTCCTGAGACCATAAGTTTCGAATGGGGGAGACCTCTATATAGAAAGATTAAGTGAACTAAACCCAGCACAGATAAAAGGAATCCCGGAACTAAACGAGGAAACGGAAAGCAGGCTGTATAAAGCTCTTCACCAAATAATAAATGGCCGGGAAAAAACAGTAGCTTCTCAAATCTTACAGAAACATACAACAGAAAAAGAGTTAAGGGCAAACTAAAAACTTGTCCTCCTTTCAGAATCAACTAAACACTTAATTCTATTGTACAACTTATTGGTTCTCTAGTCCACTAAGGAGAGGGTAGACCTGAGAACCCGGGATGCGAAGGCTTACGTCGAGGCGGTGCAGCTCCTTGTGGGCTGCATCACTCGGGCCGGGTTCTTCCCCCAACTCTCGGTTCTGTGGTTGATAAAGTCCACCTCAATACGGATCCCGCTATCGCAGTTTTTTTTTTTTTTTTCAGTTGTAAGGCATAGTTTAAGAATAGTCTAAGTTCCAAATTTTAACAAACATTTTTCTTTTTTTAGGGGTTACGAGATGACGTCTCCCGACACATGGATTAATCTAATCCAGAGTTATGTTTTTCGGGTAAAGTGAAGTGTAAATTTTAAGTTTTTTTTTTTAGTACAGGTGTAAGGAGATTATGTTTTACAGACCTTTTAGCCACAACCTCTGGGTTATACAGCTAAAAAGGTTGACTGAGGCTTCTTTTTACCTCCCACTATCCTACTCTACCTTTCTTTAACTTCCCCTATTACTACCTGCTGACCCTCAGCAATCTTTATACTCCAAAGGCCGATGATGAAAGACATGAACTCCCATTCTACCTACTCACTGATGAGACCTCAAAAAAGGTTGAAATCGGTCTGGGTAGTGACCTCTCCTCATAATGTAATGACAGTATTACATCCCCTAGGGGTTATGTTTTTACATTATGAAAAAATATCAAGGATAGTGAGGGAGCTTGCTCCACCTTTGTTTCGAGTTGCCTTGGTGTTGTACTACCAAGTGGTCATTTACACTTGGATTCGCCGATAGTTTTTCGGTATATATGAAACTCATAGATTCGTAGTTCTCGATCTTAGAGTTTTGCTTACTGGCAGTTAACAACAAGGGATTTGTATCCCCTTAATTATTATTAAGGATGCCAGAAAAATAGCCGTTTGGCTTTCAATTTATGTTATAATGAACTGATATGTTGGAGTGTACAAAATTACACCAGAATCTGTTAATATAAACAAATAAATAATATTAATAAAATTTCGAAGAAAGAAATTTCAAAAAATTTCTTTCGAAGAATGAAATTCTTGTTTGCCAGGGCTTGGTTTATAAATGCAGATTTTGTCTGAAATTAAATAGTCGAGACTATCAGACAATTAGCGTTTATGAGGTTTATCAAGCTTTTAAGTATACTCATTAGCCTACTAGATGGCGCCACGTAATCTAACGAGAAACATCAACTCTCAAAATATGTTACGCACCCAGAAAGTCAAATTTTGTATAATAAAAGAAGAATAACAATTAATCATTAAATTATGCATCGCAATGAATATGTATATTGGTCTCTCGAGGAAATTCTAATTGGTCAGATAATTATCTGATTTCTTGAGAGGCAAATAATAATTAGTAGCACCAAAATATTCAAGAAAGGTTTTTTTGTTTTTTTTTCTGAGCTAAAATTTTTAGTTATTTGCAATTTTCACTCTCAAACATCTCTACTAGTACGATATATCACATTTATGTTCTTTTGTCTTTCTTCATTATCTGTATGGCCGGCCGTATTATATCCTATTAATAACTAAAATAGATGAGGTTTTGCACGTTTTTTGAGAATTCGCTTCACACTTCCAATGCAAGAATATAACTCCCCCCCACCACACACACACACACACACACAAAATAGCAAACTTTTAAATGCTAACTTCCATACTATTTTGTAATGGAGACAGACTAATTTAGTAAATGAGTCGTGAAGTTACCTCACGCGTGAACTTTGTTTGCTTACACTTGGATGAAACCAAGGATATAATTTCTTGGCAATTTTACTAATCCATATACGCTATGATAGATCTTTCATGTTGTAAGAGGAAAGCTGTATAAGATGGTGGTGAGGCTGGCGATGCTCCATGGTGCAGAGACGTGGCCTATAACCAAGGCACAGGAGAGGAAGATGGAGGTAGCGGAGATGCGGATGTTGAGATGGATGAGTGGTGTGACAAAGAAGGACAGGATAAGGAATGACTACATCAGCGGGACGGTTAAGGTGGGACCAATTGGCAAGAAGATACAAGAAAGTAGGCTGGGGTGGTTTGGACATGTAGAGAGGAAGGGTGAGGAGTATGTGGTAAATGAGTGGAGTATATGGAGTTGGAGGAGGAAAAGAGGCAGGCCCAAGCTCAGGTGGAGGGATAAGGTGACAGAGGATCTTAGGGAGAAAGGATGGAATCCGAAGGACGCCCTGGACCGGAGAACTTGGAAGAGGAAGGTTAAAGATCGGTGCGCCGACCCCGTTTAACATGGGATAAGCATAGTGAAAGAAAGAAAGAAAGATCTTTCATGTTGTTATTGTTGTCTTGTCCTTTGAAGAGTCTTAGATGTTTCCATGTGCTCCTTGGACTGCTTTGGCTGTGTCGATGATTTTGTTCATACAGAGCTGTTGTTCAGGATTAGGGTGTATTGCTTGCAAGGTTGCTGTAATTGCTGGACAGGTAAAGATGTGAGTGGGTGTCAGTTCAGTATTGGGGCAGTTATAGCAGTTTCTATATGTTCTCGTATCATCTGTATTGATCTTCATGGGTGGGCGCATAAAAAATATTATTATTACATCACACCTCCAGGGAGTCCAAAGACTCATCGAGGGAGGGCATCTACTCTACAACTCTTCGTCTCACTACTCCACCAACCTTCATCATCTAACAACACCAACGCCATCTACTGCCGACTACCACCACTTAAGTCTTTTTTAAGTTTTATTTTCATTAAGTTTTTTAATACAAAGAAATGAACTGCAACACACACACACACACACACACACACACACACACACACACACACACACACACACACACACACACACACACACACACACACACACACACACACACACACACACACACACACACACACACACACACACACACACACAAAATGCCAAAAGATTACTCTTTTGGAATGATGATAATTTGCAGCTTATTGGGTTTAAACAAGATGTCTGCATGTGATTCGAAAAGGTATTTTTGAGTCGTACATGTAACTGATTAAATGCACATTCAATGCCTCGAGTGGCTTCTTGTTCTTCGGCCTCCTGCCATCAAGTGCTGGATATCGACCTCTCCCTTAATTCCGGTTCTTTAGCTAATGTCCACCATAGCATATGAAATATTTGTAAAGCATCCCTCCATCTTTTCTCTGGCACTCTTTTCTTCTCCTAGTACCTACTCCATCAAGGCTGAATAATCAAGAAACAGAGCCGAGCATTGCAACTATTATGCTCGTCAAGATGCATTCCGCTTGAAACCATGTCATCTCTTTACTGATTCCAAATATCCGTTCAGATATTTGAAAAAGTGCTTTCACGTTTGCGGACGTATTTCCAAAACTATCTCCTCCGCGGAACAGTCCTGAGGATATCGTAACATTTGCTTTTCGGCTGGACAACTCCCACGTCGGAAAAATTTATAAGGACTTTTCAACTGAAGGTGACTTTATATGGCGGTGAAAAGGATTTTCATCCCGTAAAACACACGACTCGGAAAGGAGAACACGTGTGCTGTTAGCAATTAGTAAACATAATGCAGAGTCTCGTTTCCGCAGTAGCTCCAGCTCTAATTTCACCATCCCAATCCAACTGAAACCTTCTTGAAATCGTAAATTATAATGAAAAAGAACAGTCGAATTGGTTATAATTTCTCCCTCTCCCGTTTCCCCCTCAGAAACTGTTAAAAGATGAGCCGCAGGTACTCGTCATTTTCCATAAAAATGTCTAAAAAAATATTACTTTTCTACTTTTCATTCCTCCATTCTGTTTCTCAATCTGCTTCCATTATCTTCCTAAAAATCACTATTTCTCGTTTTTCATGTCAAGTGGGATTGAGATTCCCTTCTCACCTCGATCTGTAGTCCCTGTGACACAAGGATGTCAGTTGAAGGAATTCCTAGGATTGTGAATGAAAATTTCACAATGTGAATGAACGATTCGTGATTGAAAATTTTCCCAGAATTCGTGAATTACAATTTCAGTGGTTGAGGAGCGGGTGAATACTTCGCTTGGCTATATTATATGCGTCATTTTCTTTACAAGACGTTAGAAGTGACAGCACTAAAGCGTATTCGTTGGATGTACGCTCTCAAAATGTTTTTCTCTACATTTATTTTTTATTTTGGGTGATATTACGACCGAATCAACCAAACTATGAGACCAGCGTGTTATGTTTGTTAATCGCGCGTGTTTTGTAGCTAATTTGCTTCTCTTGCGGAATGAAAATCACAAGTTTAGGGACCCGAAACTTGAAGAAAAAAAGGGGACCAGGAGGTAAATACTTCGATGGAAGAACGTTAGTTCTTGCATCGAGGTATTCATTCGTATGGTAGATATTTATAGGAAGATGTTCCAACACCTCCAGTCCACTGGTCAGTGTTCTTTTCGTAAATGCTTTGGCCTCGTATTGCATCAGTTTGCGATCTGAGCACTGCATACAACAAAGTGGCCATTTTTGTTGATATGGTGTTGTATTGTGTTAATGCACTGCTGTCCAAAACCTAAGGAACAACACCATCTCTGAAGATTGCAACCCCAAATTCAGACGAATCAGCTTGTGACAATTTGTATAACTGACGATTTCGAGTAGAAAGTGGGTACACATTCATGTTTTCGAATTGCACGCAGCAGCGTCACGTGATCGCAATCAATAGGATAAAAGGCAAAATGACTGTACTAAGAATTGTGTTCGAAGCAAGCTCTTTTCGTGAAAGAATAAAGTTGCAAACTTGGATTCTTGTAATGTCTCGAAGACATCATCTAGATATTTTCACGAGGGGGTAAGAATTATTGGAAAGTTTAAAGGCCGTAGAATTACTGATATTGCCAGAGAGTCTCAAATCTCACATGTCGTTGTATCCAGGCACTGGACAGTGTTTCAAACCAATGGAATACAGAATTACAGACGTTTGTTAAGAGGTCGGCCGCAGAGCACAAAGACATATTGCGCGTCTGCTCCATTCGAGCACAGGTACGCCACAAACTGCCTTGGAAAACAGCGGCAAGACCTCCGCGACTCGTAGACATATACTCCCGAAGGCCTGTAGTCTGCGTCCCTGCTTACTGGAGGGCTGAAGCAGCTCAGAAAAAGTTCCGTGAGTTCTCTCTGGATTTAGATTCCCGGATTGTTAGCCCTTAGTCTACTTACGACACGGTGACTTAAGATGAACACACTTGTGTTCATCTTAAGTCCAGTTTTCTTCCGATATGATAACAGATATGGGCGGCACGATCCCCAGTCACCTCCCACTTGAAAGCAGTCAAACCCCACTTCTTTCTCTCTCTTTCGTTCTCTCACACGTTTCTTGTCGACTCGTTTCAAGTAGCTTCGTTTCCGTATCAGAACAAAATAAGCATTCTCGTAGCAACATTCGTTTTCTTAGACAAAAATTGCGGTATGCAAATATTTTGCTTGCACAGCAGTTTGCACGTGGTGCGACACGTCACTTCTTTTGCAAACAAGCGGAAATGTTTCAGCAGCAAAAGAAAGGTTAATTGCTGACTGGATTTTAATCTACGCTGCATCCCAGTACGATTACGCATAAAATGATTTCTTCGAAATTAATTATTTCGCATCCACTTCCACCGTTTTAGTAGAATGATATGCAGCTCTTATTTGAATTCCACTGCACTGAAGTATTTTAAGTCTCCATTTCCGATATTACTTCTACATTTTTCACAGCTTTTTACATTACTTTGAATTTGGTCGTCCTATATTTTATCGACATTTTCTTATCCACGGAGATGCACATGTGGGCGCAAACATCCAGACGTAAGCACATGCGCTATTGTCTTTACAAGAACACATTTCAAGAGGAAAGATTTCTCACTAAATGCGAGGAGGGTGACAAGAGGGACCAACGGCCGACTACTTTACAGATAGCTTTCCTATTAGAAAGAGTTGGGATGAGCTTCCGTAGCGTAGTTGGCATTTGCACAACCCTTTGGGCCGAAAGATCTGCATTCAGTCTGGAGAGCGAAGACTTCTTAGAAGGGCTTTTCAGTTTCAGTGAGTTAACTGGTCTCGTACAAAGCCGAGGGATTTTTTACTCCCTTAACCGGGGGTTTTTCATTGCGCGACCAGGCAGATTCACGAGAAGAACGCAAGTGATTTACATTTGAAAAGATGTTTATGCACGTAATATTAATCACGTGATGTCGATCGTATTCAAGCCAAACGCTATACGGGGATCTTTTCGATGCAGTCTCGTAAAACCATCTCCCGGGCAGTCGCGAACTGTGTGCGCTGCTGTGCACAAAGCACTGCTGGTTACAGCTTATCAGATTGCGCTGGCGCAGAGTTAACAAGCGAATGAGAAACCTAAGTGGCGCACGAAAATGCCGTAGCCGACGGATGATGATAATGCATTTTTCGAATACGTTTCCGTCTCGGATGAGGCCGCCACAGTTTCCCGCTTCCAGTAAGGTACACCAATACAAATGCCGAATTTGAAGAAGTGCGATCATACGCTGTCGTGGATACTGCTTCAGATTCCGTGTGTGGGGGTCGTTCTCTTAAAGTAGAAAGGACACTGCGGCAACGGAGTTATGAAAAATTCCTCAAATACCCGGCAGGTGTGTCTCTTAATGGCGTCCACCACAGTGAAAGCCTTATTGGCGAACAGTTTCCAGGCAGTCGGTTTGGGAAACAGGAGTGAAAGGCGAATGCCCTCCTAGGTCATTAGAATTAAAATGTGTCCCTCTAGATTTTTTTTTTTGTGGGGGGGGGGGGGGTTTGGATTACATTAAGTACCTCATATGAAAAATGCAAGTAAAAGGCGTGAGTGTGTTTCGGCTACATAATCACTGTTTGCGATTTCGTACATCTGTCAAGAAATCGGGTGCTGCTTGGTATTTGTGGGTTCACACCCATATAGCGATCTACCGAATGCCTCTAGCATGGAGAACTTAGCATCGCTGGGGAAAAACCCTGCGATGATATCTTATGAAAAATATCGCTCTGCCATGGGGAATGGCTGTGATTGACACGCTGTGTGATACTTGTAACATTCTCAGTAACGAAACACGTTAATGACGTGGGCGGACCAGGTTAATAAGACCGCAAATGACGTGGTCTCATTACGAATGAGGAAATTGGTGATCGGACCTGCTATTGGAAATCCTCTAAAAAAAAAGCTCACGCATTCACACCAAAGCAGGATTTGAATTTGTGGCCCGCTGGAGCGAAAAAAAGGCGATTTCCAGATTTCAAGCCAGCAATTAGATCACAGCGGCCTCATTTCATTACAAAAGCGAAGATTACTTTTTAACAGTGAGTATTCGTTTACAGCATTCGTCGATTATCGGCGATCCTATTTTACGGTTAATAAAAAGAGCCATTTTCGATAACGAGGAAATTTGTGCTTCAGATTTTCGTTCCTCGCTATTTCCTCGTTGCTTTTACGAAATTTTGCGTAATTGTAATACGAAGACAGAGAAAGTAATATCACTTCCATCAAAAGTTTCGGAGGAGATTTTTTTTTTTTTCCACTTGGAAAAGTACAAAATAACCGCAAAGAATCACCTTTCGTTTTAATGAGTTTGTTTCGCGCTGCTAAAACAGAGAAAACCGAGTTGCAAATGCGAGACTACTCCGAAGGGAGGACCGTGCGGAATATTTTAGTGGAACATATTATGTGGAATGCTTCCACATAATATGTTGAGTACCTTAAACTGCACAGAAAAGTTCGGCTGTGTGATGGTCAGGATGAGGGAGTTTCAAATGCTGTGAGGGAATCGTTTTCGGAATAACTGAGACAGTCCAAAATCTAACTTCAATCTACATTGAAGCCAGCATCCCCGTTTCATCAGTGATAAATTTACTCTCTCTCTCTCTCTTTTTATTAATACGATATTTTTATGGGATGTCGCGTTTGTTTCACAGCAAAACAGTCCTCAAATAAATCATCGAAAGCGATTAAACGATGCCAGCAGCGAAAATGCGTCCCCTCCGCCCTTCTTGCAGTCCTCCCCTCGCTTTACTGCGAATTTCTTCAGTGACTCTGAGCAACGCAAGAAACACGTACATTTCAAGTACATGTTTTTGGTCGAAACGGGCTGAACGATGAGACCCGTAAAAGGCATCTGAAAGAAGAAGGCGCGCGACGTTTCTTTTTCTGTTGTATTCGAAGTGATTTGTTTGTAACGAGAACAGTCGGTGAATGATGAGCGAAGTCAGTCAGTACTCCCACGGTGTGGGATATCTGTGGGGGTTGCAAAAGGAATAAACAAGATGGGCAAGGAACAAGGATCGAAGATTTCCAAGACACTAAGGTAGGCTGAAAGTTTTATATCTCAAGGATTAAACGGGGTGAGTAGTTTTCGTGATATCTTTAAGTAAGTTTTATGCGATTTCTCCAGCCTCAGTGAGCACCAGACATTATTGTAAATAAGGGCAGTGAGAGAGAGAGAGAGAGAGAATCGCATCGCTTGAAATATTGCATTCTGGTATTGTAATTTTTTTCATTGCTGTCTTGAACAGATTATTTGGAGAAAACCGGAAGCGCTTTGACCACGAATTGGAAGAGTGCGAAAGCCATAATGCCAACTGGTATGATTGGTTTGATTCTGTTTGGCTTCACCGGAAAGAACGATGATCTTCAGGACAACGAGTTGCAATATTCTGTAAGGGATGGGCATTTCCCACTCTCCAACCAACAGGCTGTGGGTTCGAATCCCGCCGTTTGCATGGATGTTCGTGATTGTACTTAGGTGGAAGATGAATTTCGTCGCCCGGTGTGAGACCACTGACCCGCTTATTGGAGGCCCGAAGTGGCTTGAAAAAGTTCCCCGTTTGGTCCCCGGACTGGGCTTCCAGATGATGTCAAATGAATAAAAAATTAGCAAAACAGAGAAAATCATAAATGCTTGGCCGACCCATAATACAAATGAACTGTTTTTTTTGTTTTCTTTAATGAGACTCTCACCCACGAAAGGTTTACATTTCGTGGGTGAGGGTTACATAAAAAAATCTGTTAATTGCGTGCGCTCTCCGGCTAGTTTGTCTATTGTCGGGGAAAAACCCACCCCCCGTTTGAGACCGGCAAACCCGCCTTCACGAAAAAAACTTGTAAAAATTCCGCATTCCTTAGATGAGATTCGAACCTTGGTCTTCCCAACAAAATGGCCGAAGTTGGAGCGTGTTCGCGACTCCTCTGAACCATGCAGTTTGCATATTTGTTGCAATACTTACTTAGGTCGATCATCCAGTGCAGTTTAACGTGGTTTTCTTATTTCGCTTACAACGCCGTACTTTGAAATGGACCGCCAATGTTTATATTAGATGGAAATAGTTTCTCATTCATCTTTAATCAACCAGAATTCGAATAACAGGACTTTTGAAACGTTGGCTGGTGTGCTTTCTGACTCGCTACAAAGGTGTAAAAGCCGGTATTTTGTGAGGATGTCAAGAAATATTTTATTGATCCCATCATTTAGTCTAATTTATCAAACAAGACTGCCGCCTTTCCAACAGATCTTGAAACGCGATACCAGTTTATAAAGGGGATAACAGATCCTCCTTCTGGTTTTTCTTTAAAATATTGAAGAAATTAGTAAATATTACTGAATTTTAAAGGGAAAAAAACCTTCAAGGACTAGTTTGGAATCAAACAGAAGCGAAGTGCTGAGCATGCTCTGCTGAACTTGAAGCTGTTTATTGCTTAATGGAATAAACAGCTTCAAGGAAGCTGTTTTTACTGGATCAATATAAACTAAGTTTAGCAGCGTTTCAAAATCTACAGAAAGCTGTTGTTACAGTATTTTCGGTTATTTTAATTAAAAAACAAAACATTGCAGGCTACAGATCTTGAAGGAATGTTCTGGGATGGCATAAAAGCTAATTACGTCTAGATCAAATAGTAAAAACAAACAGATGTGTCGCTGCAGCATTTTCTTTCAATTAGATGCGTATGTTCCTGGGATCTGTGTTTGAACAACTTGTGTTTATGATGCACAGCAACGAATCTGAGGTACGATTATCAAGTAAATGAACACTGCACTAATTTTCAGTGCAGACTGCATTTAAGATATGAAACAGGGATGAACTGCTAATAACAACATTGTCAGTGCCGAAAAATACTTTACATCTAAGTATTTACTTGTCGCTAACAGCTGTTATCAGATATCACTTGCTTGAATCGAAAAAGGAAAAAAAAAAATGGTGTGCCCTGAACTTTTCATTTTGGGATGCATTAAAATAAAGTTACGGCCACACGACAATGAGGAAGTCACCCACTGCAAGCTGAACAGCGCGTATCTTAAGCAGACACCGCCCTACCTGTGTAACTCTCATGTGTGGAAATATCCTCAACACGATAAAAAAAAAATTATTAGCATCATATAAAATCTCTCTCTCTCTCTCTCTCTCTCTCTCTCTCTCTCTCTCACACACACACACACACACACACACGTTTTCTCTCTTTAACAAAATTCCGGAGTAGTAAATAACAGGCCAGACTGAATTATTTCCATTGAATTTTTCTTTTTCTCCTAATTTTCGATTGATGGCAATTCAGTAGACACAAACACTTCAGTAGATGGAGGGCTTCCCATGTAGACAACCACATCTTTAAAATGAGAAATAGAATATTACTAAAACCAAGTTTTTAAACTCTTTATTCTTACTTAATTGGAATCGTAAAAGTAGTTCAAATTGTAAGTGCACGGAAATAAAAATATGAACACTTCAAATTATTTGCGGTTAAAATTTAATAGCTATTAAAGACAGATATGCAGTAGGGATAAGATTTAGGTTACGTAGTTTTCTTTTTTTTTTAAAAAATATTCTTAACTGTTACAATGTTAAAAACGTTATGTTTAGCCTGAATGCTCTACAGTACGATGTTGTAAGCTGGGGCGAAGCCTATCGCACCGCTTTGCTACTGTAACTCTCTGCAAAATAAATGAATACGCATTCTAAGTGGCAATAAAAAGAAACATCCAATGAACTGCAAGTACAGCCTATCGAAGGTCTTATCATTGAGAAAGTTATCTACAGGAGGCTGCTAACTGTTCCGTATAAGATACAGGCAAATATTTCAGCAGTTGGCAAGATGTGAAATGGTCAGTTTTCACCTCGAGCCAACGTGGTGAACGACGGGAATGAGTTGCCAGAGTCGGTTGTGAGTGCTTCGTCAAGTGAATGAGTTCAAGGAGAGGTATGAGGGATATTGTATGAATATTTTCGGTCTCGGACGATGAATCTTCGAGCTCCAAGGAGGAGTCCGTGCAATAATAATAATTTCTTCTGCCGAAATGAACTTGAATGCAATCCCAAGAACACAAAACAAATAATACATCAGAGACACCACACTCTTGGCCACAGAAATCTTTGATAGCTTATCCAACACGGAATCAGATCAATGAATATTTGAAATTCTATGAGAATAGTTTGTTTAGAATAAGTGAAGATATTTAAAACCGAACTGATGCCGTAATATTAAATCAATAACTTCATTGTAGGCTCTTATTTTGTGCAGATATTTTTATTTCCTGCTGATCGACGCCCTTTATCGCCAAGATTAACTTTGTATCGCGGTATTTTCTGGAGTTGCTGTATAACCTCGTACATTTTGTAACCCGGATAACGTGATGCTTTTTTCATATAAATTTGAAAATGAAATCTGAAATTTAAAAAAAAAAAAAAAAAACTCTGAAGAATAAATGTGAATGGATTCGATTTCTCCGGTCTTAGTAAATCCTAGAGCAGAGCATCACTCTATCTATCATTAATATTCATTCTTTCAATTCTGTGTACTTTCACTCCTGGGCTTTGTCCAAGTCAAAAGCTCTTTTAGTTGCTCCGTTTCTTTCCGGTTGCAGACATTCAACAAGCGTAACTGTCTGTGACAATTATCTGCAACAAGAAAAAAAAAAGCCTGCTCGTATCATGGTGATTCCCCTTTTATGGCATAAAACTCCGGATGCTGTTTTATGAGTGCATGAAAGGCCTCAAAAGGAGATGTCTTCGTCTCTCCATTGCCGATATTTATAACTGATTCAAACAGTGAGTTTTGCCTGGTAAACGACTCGAATATAATTTCCCTCTTAGCCATTTTTATCCGCGCATTCTCCGCTTGAATGTTGGATTTCGGCTTCGTTTCATCCTAGTCAGAAAAGCAACTAAAGTGTTCGTCTCTCTCCTCGGGTTCGCTCTTCCAACTAGCTTTATGTGCATAACACCGAGGGTGAACCTGCTGTGGTTCGTTTAATGCTGTCGTGGCTTTACGGCAGACACAGCCGTGTATCCAGCTGGTTCATTAGTTTTCGGAATCTTTCCTTCTCAAGTGGCTCATATTTCCCTCAAGGAGCTGGTCTACGTAAAAATAATTTCTGTCCGCCACAATACACCCGCAAACAATTAGTTTTTTCGGAATATTCCCTTTCCATTAATCTGTTAAACTTTTGCTTTTAATGGGGGAGGGGGGAGATATATCACAAAACACGTGGCTTGCCTTTTCCTGTTTCTTCAAATTCTCCGTCCACCTTCTCCGAAGGTGAATGCACATTCTGCATGCAGCGTTCTAGATAGGCAGGTCTTTCGTGCTTTAAAAGTTACGCCAGTTTTCCTGTAGGATTCTCAACTGCCAGCAGCAAAGTGTTCATTTTCGCCTCTTCGCATGTTTCTGCCGTCGAAAGGTGCCATTTTACGGTAATCTTCCCTTTCAAATATTTCGTTCTCAAATCCTTTTTTGCCACTCACCGTTCACCGGCTACTTTAGTTGTCGTTTCTGTCGAAAGCTGCAATGCACGCGTCAGTAGGGTTACCATAGAGGGAGGGATTTTTTTTTATTTAAAAAATTCAAGTATTTGCATCTCGGTTTCCAGAGTTTGTGTTGCGTATTTCTCGTAAAGAGAAAAAAAAATTAAAACGATGTGCAGGCAGAAAAAAATAACCGAGTGGAAACAAGGAGCGTCATACTATATGACGAATCCCTTTTCCTCCAAGTGATGGCGTTTTACGGCTCCTTTTAGTTTGTTCGCATCTGCATTTTCTTCCTTCGCTCTGACGAAATAATTCGTCAAGCACGTTCATGACTGCCATCCTTCCAGCTACGGGTAGGTGAAAAATGGAATGATCCCGAGGTCTACTCCCAAATGCTTGCTTACGGGAATTTCTACAGCCAGTTTGTAAGGAAGGGGCGTGAAGGCGTTCAGTGAAGACTTCCTCACACAGTTTGGAGTTCGGTACAATGCCAACCCAGAGTGACAGGATAAAAATCTTTCTCTACGATTAGGGGAAGCTGCTACAAATTTGGGAAGCCGCTGCAGCGATTGTTAATACGTCATCATTTTGAGTGTGTGCGTGTGTAGATGGTATTGCTTTATTTATTTGTTTTTTAAGATTTAATATGAATTTCGCCCACGAAAACTCTTAAGATACTCTCATGAGGATAGCGCGGGCAACTAAATTTATGAAAGAAAACACCTCAGATCAGGTTTAAATCTGTAATAGAAACTGCTTATTCATTTGTTCCGTTTGTGCTGTCAACTGAGGATTAACGTGGAATACAACGAAACATATAAAAGTATGTTTCACTGCGCGCACACACAGAAAGTAAGCTAGAACTGCGAAACATTTACACAAACACACGTAAACCTGCATGTGTTCGGTCCACCCAGGAGCCAGAACGAAATCTCTCTCTCTCTCCTACATCCCGCGTGTGTTTAAGTCTCTTCTTGCCATAAGACGCTCATCTCGCCCCCAGTTTGTTCCTGAACCAGCAGTGGCTGTGGCTTCTTTGTACCGGGCTTACGCAGTTCTTGATCACAAAGCACACCGTGGAACGCCAGTGCTGTTGCCTTAACCGCACTCCTCAGCCCCATACTAACCATCGATTGCTGTCGGTCCGGCAGTTCGATCCTGCTGATTAGATGTGCGGGGACGCGGAGGAGGTCCTCCAACTTAGGCGAATGCAGCTGCTGTCGTACAAATGCTGTTACGCAGCTGCCTGCATGATTACGTCCAGTGCCTCGCACCTCTTCTCTATATTTTCTCTCCTAATATCGTAGAACAGTGCGAAGGTGGCAGATAGACGAGACACGGGGAGCGAAAAGTTAATTTTCCATTGGCGGTGACGTGCGGAAAGCAAAAAAGAAAAACCAGAAGCGTCTCCGCTATGAAGTGTTCTGGCAATATTGAAAGATTTTCGTTCTAAGCATGGTGATGTCATTAGAAGCGGGTTAGCGCTGCAGTCAAATGAGCGCTTTAAATATGACATCACCGATGCCAATATTTTCACTCCCCCAACTTCCCTGAAAGGGGCATTAACATTCCCTCTGGCTGTATTTCCTCTTATATGTTGATAACAGTGCTTGCTTGTGCCATTCCATCCTAAAATACGTTGCTTTACTCTTTTTTTTTTTCTTTTTGTGATGTCATAAATACAGCTAATGCAATTAACAGACCTAGAACGGTAACAGCTGCTTCACGAAGCAGTCCTAGAATACGTTAGTTAAAGAGTTTAATAATAATAATAATAATAATTAGACAGCCAGTATGCATATAACCCTGCTTTGGTCGGACGCATTTTATGTAAATAAAGTTGCATCGGAAATTTGTTGGACCACCCGCATTTAAACGTAAAGTGTAGTTTAAATGACGTAGTAAATGAGACGGAACTATAAAAACAATCGAAAAAATTCTAGCAACGGAGATAAACAAATTGCATTGCAGTGAAATAAGCCTCAAACGGTTTTCTGGGTTGCATGTTGGGATAAGTGAATTACACCAATCTCTCTCTCTCCCCCCCCCCCCCATCCCTCCACAGAGAGCAGAGTTGTTGCAAATTGCCTCCGATTATTTTCATCCTTAAAACAAGGATGAAAATAATCATAGAAATATTCTCACTGTCCAAATGAAGTCTGTTTTCTCTGTAAATTTCGCGTGTTTCTTCGGCCGACTTCTCTGTTTATACGCGAGAATAAAGTTGAGTTTCCTGTAGAAAAGAAGTTGCCTCTGCATGCTACTGGCTCAGTTTCTTTCTGCCGAAAAATCCCTCACGAAGAAAAGGTTCCTTGTCTCGCTCGTGAAGATCCTCTTCAGGTTTGCTCTATCAGGTTCGAACCAAGTTTCCTCGCAGAACACCGTGAGAATGACGTCTGTTTGATCTCGTGATAATGAACGCATTGGTTATGTGATGGGTCAAGCCAAGTACCACTCGTCAAATGACCAGCCACTTTTGTGTGGCTTACGTAGATTTCAAATCGAAGCCAGGTAACGAAAGAAACCATCCCTCGAGAAAGCCAACTGAGTGATCCATCATCGTCCTTAGCGTTTCTGTCGATTTCGTTAAGCAACATCAAAACTCTTCACATTTGAAATACATTCAGAATATAATTTCAGAGTAACGCTCGAGTGTAACTTGCTGTCATTCTTCAAGTAAGATTCGTTGGAGAACTGGACCACTTGAAGAACTATCCCCCCCTCTCTCTGGACGTTCTTAATGAGTTCTGTGAACTTCCTTCCCCCCACAGAACAATTTTGTATTTCCAGTTCTTAGTCCATTTAATTTTCTTTGATTTCTTCTTTTCACAAAGAGAGAGATTGTATTGTAACTTATTAAGAAGTATAAAATGCTTTTTTGAAGATGAGGATGTCGTGCTCCACTTTCTCTATTGCGAGAACCAACCCGGGCAGAGAGATTCCTTCTAGTCTTCATCGAATAATTACGAATGATGCAGTTCAGAAATTTTTGAATGCACGTGCTGCGTTTATGGTGGTGAATTGGCTACTGTCGAAGAGATTTGTTACAGGAAGATTCTAAGAATAGGATGGGTACAGAAAATCACAAATGAAGAGCTTTATCGGAAGACACAACCAAAGGAGAATCTGATGCAGAAGATTATAAAACGAAAGCTGCAATTATTTGGACACATCTGCAGAATGAGTGAGGACCGGAAGATAAAGATATTCATGTTTGGTATTATGGATGGTGTGAACAGAAGAGGTAGACCATACAGAGAATGGATAGACGACATAAAGGACTGGTGCGGAATGGGTGTACCGAAACTGCGACACTGTGCACCGGACAAAGAAAGGTGGAAGAAGATAGTGAAAGAGGTATCAGACACCAACGGGCAGTAAGCCCATGGTTCGTGATGATGAAGAGATTTGGAGAGCGCTTGCGTCAATCCTACTGTCGTTGCTCCCACGATTTATGCTTCAAGCTCAATGTCACAGAAAGGGTGACGCTTGGTGCATAAGGGCAGGTACTGGATGTACTTTTGAGTGTCAAGATTAAAGGAGGTACTTTTTGGTTCTGATCGAAGCAACTAAGGCTGGGAGGCGACTTTATTATTTCTGTCAAAGAGGGTGTCCGTTTCTCGAAGTCAGGTAGTGGGGAAACATACTTGTTTTTGTACGTTATTCAGAGAAGGAAAAAAGTAGAACAGTATTATAAACATCCACGAGCATAGAAATATAACTCAGCTACTGCATCCTCGTCTTAGGGAAATCTAGGATTTTCAGAAAATTGCTGCACAGTTTTTGAGAAATTGTAGCCCACTTTCTCCACGCGCTTGCTTCTTCTTCTTCCGTAGTGATTGATAAAAATTCAGAATACACTGAAATCAGCCAACAGACATTCATTTTTTGTCGACAAACAAATCCTTGGAAACGTGAATACGCACACCACTGCTTCGAGACCTTAGGGAGAGGGGGAGTAACGTTTCGAAATGAACTAAAAATGGAAACTAGTGAACGTGAAAGTCATAATCCTGAAACTGCAATGTGACCAGAAAAAACTAACGGGAGTGACATTTCTCTCTCCGAATCGCCAATCCGTCGATTGAACTATCAATTAATTCACAGTCAGAAACGCATGACAAGAGTTCACTTCCAGAGAATTCCAGTTAAGAGAAAAGCATATAAAAGTGATTAGTAAAATATAAATGCTCGGCAAACGTTTCGAAGTCCAGAATGAAACACCCTACAAAAAAAAAAAAAAAAAAAAAAAAAGTCAATAATTCAGAAAAGTGAGAAGTCTAATATGGACTGTGCTATTATCGAGATCAGGGACAGGTCCTGAGTACATTAAACGAGACAGTTACACGAGATGCTTGAAGCTGATGGAATTTTAATGTTCACACGATTTCGAGGAGACATCTCCGCTGAATGCAATGCGGAATGCTGCAGTCGGAAAACCATTACGACTCCGTTCTTTTTGCCTTCAACATTGACGGTTGCCCGGGAAGGTGGTTGGGAGTTTTCTCCTTTTGCACTCACCAAAACAGAGACGCTCCTTGCCTCATTAGCAGAGAAGCGAGTTCGAGGTCATGTTTTCTCTTTTGTTGGAAACGCCCAGGTTTGAATCTTGGCGATGGTGTCAGGAAATTTTTCAAGTAAAGATCAACCAAGCGGTCTCATCCGATGGTGTCGGGCAAAACAGGCCAGAGAACACGGCAATTATTTCTGCAAACCCCAAACAAACCAATTCACCGAAAACTTAGTCAAAAGACAAAGTAGTAATCTTAGGTAAGAGGAGTGGATCAGCAAATCCATTTGAAGGAATTCTTACAATAATTCTGGATAAACATTCTTTCTTGTTTAGAACAGCCTCTTGTTAAAAGTGATCCTGGATGAAGGGTTCCCTTTCTCATTGGTTTCCTTCGGTCCCTTTGCCAAGAAAACGTCTATCTACCATACTATGGTTCCACCTCGCTCTCTCTCTCTCTCATCCTGGCGGAGCGATCGTAACATTGCCTAAAGACGACGCAAACCTCTTGGTATCAGTCTTCTCCTCCAAGTCTTGTTCAGACGACTATGACAAATCTCCTCCTCCTATTCCCGGCCGAGATGGTACCCCATCAGTTGTGCTAAGAGCAGGACCTAACATCCATCCAACAGCATGGAAGCAAACTTTCATCCAACCTGTTTCTTAGAAGGGCAATAAACGTCATCCATCAAACGATCGTCTTGATAACCTGAAAAGTAATGGAGAACCAGTTTCTTCACCACCTAAAGACCCACGGGTTCCCTTTCTCGTTGGTTCCCTTCGGTCGCTTTCCCACAGACGCTTTGTTTCTGCTTTTGTCTGTTCCGGAGGTGTTCCCATGGATGCTCGTCAAATGAGGACGTGGTCATCAGACTTTCGAAAATCGCGAGACCCAAAAGAAACAATTCAAAGCAACGAACTTCATTGCTTCGTTTGAGAGATCAAATTTCTCAGCATAAAAAGACAGCGAGCGTCACCACGGCAGATTAAACAGCGACACGTGTTTAATGTCAGACAACCATTCGAAACACCGTTTTAAACCAAGTAAACGTTCTCCGTGGATAATAACTCACGTGGCCGATATCTTTCGAGGGCAAAGATGAACCGCTTTCACGAAATTAATTTCCGAAATTTCACATCGCAGCGAAAAGTAATATTTCTACGAATCTGGAGCGTTCTGTCCGGTCTTGTAACAGACGTCAGAAACACCTGACATGGCAACGAAGTGTTACGTGGTAAACTGTCGGTGTCGTTGTGCACTTCGAAAAGAAAATATTAAGAATTTAGAAACAGTCGAATATGCAGCGTTTAAAAACGGAGCCTGGACGAAGTCGCTCGAGGCTACTTCGGGTGTGTTTAGAGAACTCTCGTGCGGATTTAATGATTGTGCAGAATATCGAAAATTAGCGCAGCGGCTGAGTTTGTTGTGCTACCCGAACGTCTCGTAATGCGGAGTGTTTAAATATTTAAATTCCGTTAAAAGCAGAATTATTTATTTATTTTTGATGAGGATGGGTTTCCTCTTGAGTTTTGAATTAGCTGACGACTTAATCTCTAAGAAACCGACCACTTAACGGGGAAAGAGCCAAGTTCAGATCTTATTAGAAAGAGAAAGAATTTTTCACGAGAATCGCACGCACACACAGCAGATTTTTCTGCGAACACTTTTGTGTTTCTCTCCCGTAAAACAAACGTGAGAATAAAGCGGAGCTATAGCGTTGGATTGTGCGATCGTTTCCTATTCGTATATGCCCGAGTTCAAAGATGCTGAATTGGAAATGAAGGTCAGCTGCTTAAAACGACGGGTTTGTTTCGCACCAGTTTTCGCCACTTCTCACACAAACCGTCGTTACGGAATGGTGAACCAAAACGTCATCCCCGCTGACACGCAGATGGAGAAAGGTTGTTGTTATTATAAGCCAAGGACAGTGCTGTGTAGATGCTCGTTTCTTTAGGTGTGTGTGTGGGGGGGGGGAAGAATCTCGTGTTTCACTTCGTTAATGCGATTTCGTAATCTTTCACGATACACATTCTCACCATCCAGCGCATCGCCTTCTGACCCCTCACTGCTTTCGAGAGTCGGATGATTATTAGAAGTTTTTGGATGCAAACAAATCGCTTTTAAGGACTCAATTATCACTTGAAACGCAGTTCGGAGACATTATTAGAAAGGCGCGTTTCGGTGAGGGATAAACAAACACCCTCCGCTGAAACAGAGCTTCCGAAGAACTCCTGTTTGTCTGCTTCTTTTTGTTTGCATTTGCACAAGTCGCCCGCAGTCCTCGGATAGCTACTCGACCCAGTTGCTCTCTCTCAAGAGCGAAAACGTTTGAAGAAACTTCCAGTTCGTTTAAGAATTAAACGAACGTGCGAGTGCTTTCTTTCTTGTTGTTATTTGCAGAAACAAAGGTGATCCGCACGTGTACTTTCGAGACGTCTCGTTTCCGCTCGGTTTAATTCATCATCTTTATTTTTATTTATTTACTTTTTGCTTTATTCCAGTTTGCCGCTTGAAAAAGTAATCCGTCGATATTCCCGGAACTGTTTCCTAAGCAGATCGTGCCTTTCTCTTGTTCTGCTCGAAGCGCGTCTTTAAGACCGAGAGAAGAACACAACGACGCCTACGTGTATGGGCAGCTAGCGAGGCAACCTCGGCCAACCATGAATCCTTTCGCGACAAGCTATTTTGGGTCGAGGCACCACTCCGCGGGGGGGAGAACGGGGACGAGAAATAAATTTAAATTTCTTAGGGCCAGAGGCTCTCACGGAAAGAGGCACGCGCTTATGCAGAGCAGAACCGGCCGTCGAAGTCTTTTAACTGGCATTCGCTGTCCCAGCGCGGCACGAGGAAGGAGGGGAAAGACGATTTCAGCCACTGGAGACTAGCAAATTAGGTTATCGGCGTGCTACGTGCTACGCACATCCACCGGAGAAGGGATCGATTCGGCTGAAGCTCGGCGGTGGCAACGCCGGAGAGAAACTGTCGAAGTATTTTTCATCCTTTCCTGCATTATTACCGTGTAGTTAGCAGGGTGGAAGAATATCACGCCCTGCTCTATTTCAGGTGCGAGCGAACTTCCGACGTGTGTGTTCTTAATTGTGTCTTTGTCCTTATTGGTCGAGACCGTCCTTGGCGATAAGTCATAAATAAGACGGGTTATCTTCTCTTCCCCGCAGGTGTTAATCGTTTTTGCGTATGCTGCACCTCTAATCCTGCGGTCGAGGCTCGGGAACTGACAGCGAGCTATCAACAGAGAGAGACAGAGAGAGAGAGGGGGGGGGTAAAATTGTGAGCAGCATCGTCTGTTGCTGCCCCCGCAACTGTTGGCATTTGCGGCCTCAGTAAGCGTCGAGACAATTTCGCATTTCCATCCTCGATATTTGAGGATAACGCCATTAGACGGAAACATCTGTTTTAATTAGTTATTCGACGTTAAGCAGAACGGAGAACGCAAATTGTGCAGTGCGCTAACGAGCATCAATAATTTTTTAAGTTATACGTCTGAATCCAGAAAAATATCAAAATTCCTGCGAAACCACAACAGCGAAATGAGATTAAAAGCATAAGAATATAAGATTCGCTAATCAGGAAGAAAGCGAAAGTTGTGAAAAGTGGTGGAAGAGTCAGTTTAATGATTGTATTTAATAAAAAGGCCATGAGGCTACTGGCTTAGGTTCCCTGGCTGGTTTGACAGTTATGCAAGATTGTGGGGGGGACAGTTTACCGAAGGTACACTGTTCCCCCCCCCTCGTAACTGTCTCATATTGAAGCGGAAAGCCCTCAGAAATATTCGAACCCAGGTCCCCCCTCCCCGTCAGTCCTTCCTTGCGTTCTTCTAACTGCGCTACAGCAGTGCAAGCGGTGCGTACGGCGTCATGGCACACCTCTCTTCAAGGCTTAAAAACGAATCCCGTTTTTCCCCTCATATCAGAAAAAGACACCAACAAAATTCCAACGCGGTCCTTTCCCCAAAGGGGGAAACGGGGACGCCCACTTCTTCATCGCCTCAGCCAACGAAATCTGGAAGAAAATAAATGGATAAGCAAGCGCCTTCGCTAGTTGAGATGCGGACAATCGAAATAACGGGTTAGAAGATATAATGGGAACGTCGTGTTAGAAAAGTCAACTTGAGCCTTCGCACATTCTGAAAGGGAAGCACATGTCCACGTGGCGCAAGAGAAATTTTGCCGCTCCATTTGAGGAGAAGTCCGCTTTCCTTGTTTCAGTTCCTGTCATGCCCAAATCGACGATTTCACAAGAAACGCAATCATGCTTTCGACATTTATTATTACAGAGGGGAGGGGAGATTCTGCTAATCTTGTAGAAAGAGTTTGCGTAAAAAAAAAATAAATAAATAAACAGCATTAAAAAAAAGTATTTTAGTCAAACGAACTTTCCTTCCTTCCCTTCTCATCCGTCCCTTAGGACAGGTTGAGTCCCCTAATGAGGGATTTACGAAGAATTAATGCAGTTGGCTCGTCACTCGTCTGCTGCATCCCCTAAGGCCAAGTATTCGTGGCTGTAGATTCGTGTGTTCACAGGGCCTGTTCTAGGGGACGAAAAACCCTCGTATGAGACGGGCTGACTCACCTTTAGTCGAAAGAGACTCATGAAGTTTCCTCACACCATGGACGGGAATCGAACCCAGGTCTTTCCGACCAAAGAGCTTTGTTTATACTGACTGAACTATGGAGACCCGCAAACGAATTTCAACTCTTCTAAAAAAATCCGATACAAATGATAGTAAGAAGAAATGATTGCTCCGCTAAGAAGCGGGCACTTCACGCACATCCGAAAGGATGCTGTTTGAGGAAGGCACACAAAAATGTCGCGTTCCTTTTGGTTCGGAAAGGGATCTGCCAAATGAGCTCTCATTGGAAGCAGCACAACGTGGCTGATTTTCGCAGAGGTGCTCGATGCGAGTATAATATTCCCTCTATAGCGCTTTCCTCTTAGGCACTCCCCCCCCCCGCAAGGGTTAATTGCTGCTGTTCCCAAAGAGAACAATAAAACTGTCTCCAAGAACGCGTCGGGTGCTGCTCGGTAAACAAAAAATATGCGACGCTGTGCTTAGCGAGAATAATCAAAAGGTCATTTGGGCGACTGCCAGGTGAATACGGAAAGAGTGATGGAAGAAAAGAGGCGATTTTCCTCGCAGAAGGATCAGGATCTTGTTTGTTTACCTGAAAACAGTCAGTTGTTGGATGTGGCCCACGCGGAAGGAGGAATGACACGAGATCAACCGCGACTAGATTTTGTGAACGCGTCCGTCCGAAATATTTATCTAAAAATCAAAGGCCGCACGTTCATACAAATGCGGTTCATTAATTCGACAATTTAATCTGAGTCAGCGCAAAAGATCGCATCCAATGTCGGTCCGTTAAAGGAATGATTATCGGCAGCAGACAGCCTGTCACGACTTATCCGCATGCTTAAAAGTGAGCATCGTATCTGTCGCATAAATCTGCGCTGATGTGTTTATCACCTGGGCGAAGGCAATTCATTTGCATGTTTGCTTTTTCTGTCAAGGCAAACAACCCCCTCGTCGTTAGCAGAGTTGAAGAACTCAGCGAGCCAGCCTCGAAGCCCACTTAAGTGTGCTACGCTCCGAAAGTCTCGGAATTCTGGGGACCAGCGGAGGCTGGTTTTTTTTTAAAGTGTTTATCGAAACGGTGTTTATCGTTTCAATTTTCATTTGGCGAAGTCCTACGACATTCCTTTACGAACAAAGCACGTGCGGTGAATTATTACTCAACGATATCTGAGAGATCCGATCACGGGGATCCAATTAACCAATCGAGTTTTCGGGTTTGGTAAAAATAGCTCGAAGGAATCCCCTAATGGAATAAAAATGAAAGGAAGGTCAGAGCTCCGAAACGGGTTAAAGACCGCATCGCAAGTAGAACTAGTCAGATTGAGTGAAAAGCACCCGAGAAAGGGGTCAAATAAGGGAGGATGCTCGGAATAATTTGCGTTATGCGTAAAGGGTGGTTGAGCCCTGAAGAAACTGTGGACACAGAACTGAATCCGGTGGCTCAGAGGCGTCACAGTTCGGAATCGTGAATCAAATGACGATAAAACAAGACGAGGGGGTTCAAGTCGCCTTCCTTCTGGTAACTTCGAATTAAGAACAGCGAAACCAACCCATGTCGGACACAACTTATCCTCGGCTTGTAAAGTAACAGAACGTGCGTTTAGGTAAATCACAAACGTTAACCGGGGATGCCGAAAAGACAAAAAAAAAATCTTCTTCCCTCTAATTATCCATCACACAGAAATATAGGAAAAATGCCCCTTACTGGGTCTGGTGTTACCTTGGCTTCGGTGTCTTTTGCTGTAAGTCTCCCTTTCTTTATAATGCTTCCCCCTACGCTGACCGTAATGCGAGGTTCTCTCCTCTACGAATTCCAACAGTCTGCGATCATTTCAGCATCCTGACGGATGAAATTCACAACCTGCGTTTGGTTGCTCGCAAAAAAAAAAAGAAAAATTTTTGGCTGTCGAAGAAATTAAAGACAGGCAGTTGCTAGATGTAATCGCGGGTAAATTAGTACTAGTGCAGTATCACGTTTGTTAATCGTAATTCGTAAATCAAATATTTTGTTCTCAACCTCCCCCTTCCAAAAAAAAAAAAAATTGCAAGCAGATGAAGTCCTCACGCCCTGCATTGAGAGAAGTGGAGAAGATGAACTGCTCCGTCAATTAGGTTCATAAAAAGGCGAAGTTGGCTTTTTGCCGGCGTAGTTAAGAGGGTGGGCAGCGTCACCGCTCTCTCCATCCAACAGTCGGTGGATTCAAATTCCACTTGGAGCAGGGGTGCTTTGGGAATGTTTTAATTAGGTGGTAGATGAATTTTACTTATCGGATGCTTTAAGTGGTTTGAAAAATAAAAATTCCATGTTTGGGTTCTACAGCGGGGATCATCTAACCCTTAGCTCTCCCGCAATAATAATGTTGTTGGTTACCAACCTTTGTGGTCCGATTCGCATTTTTAAAATATGCTAACTTTTTCTGTTCATTTTTAGAGATTGTTAAAATTCTTACATTAAAGTTGCGCGTTTATTGGAGCCGATGCGTCCTTCAGTTTCGCTTTTCCAATTGCGCAGCGTTGTTACTATCGGATATCGCAACTTATTCTTAAGCGAGGATGATGACTTCCTGTTCAGTTTCTTATTCGTGCAGACATCTGCTTTATTGCCAAGGGCAGTAACGTCACAACACGTCTCGAAATCCCGCAATGCCAAGCGAAGGGTGGATCCGAGAATTCAGTTCTGTCAACAAAGGTCTTTCCGATCGTCCTAAGCTTGTGGAGAGCAAGAGGAGGAAAGGCGGAACTTTGCCTGCAGTTTCTTTACCCTTTCTGCTCTCCCCCCCCCCCCCTTTTCTCTCCATTCGTGGTGGTACAAAAATAATAACGGCAGTGGTTCCTCTTCTGCCTAAATGCCCTTCTCTTCAAGAGAGAACGCATCGCCGTCTTACATTGGTGGCTACGCGCACATTAACCTTTCACATAGCGGAAAAGGACCTAACTGCAAGTAAAAATTCTTGCTACTCGTAAGTCGAATTCAATAAAACAGAAATAAGAGATTTAATGTTTTTTCTCCTTCCTTACCATCTTCCGATATTTTTGTTTGATTCAGTTCGTGTTTTTAAATCAAATCAAATCTGCGTACAAATATCATAGTTGTCGTTTTTCCTGTTTCTCTGAGTTCGTATGTATTTTACTTCTTTTTCGTGTGTCAATCGCAAAACGGAACAGGCCTCCTTTTTAGCAGTCTTTTAGTTAGAACTGGCCACAAGAAAAGCAGCTTGCAATGAGCATTCGTTTGTCTCTCATAAAATGGCCCATTTTTTAATCGGTTCGAAGTCAAGCTACTTTATAAAAAGTTGAATGTGGGTAATTCAACTAATTGTTGAAATTTATCCATTTTTGCATTGAACACGAGGATGCGTCGAAATGGGTTTAGCAAGTATAGAAAGACAGGAAGATTTCTTTAAATGCTTGAAGAATGTTCTGTGCATTTATAATTCGCTACAATATAGAGGGAGGAACTCGAAAACGCAGGAAAAAATCAGTGCAGACAGTCCGCCGAATTATTGTATCTCGTGTTTTGTTTTGTGTTTTCCTAACTGAAAAGAATATTTTGGTGTTGAGTCAAATACAGAATTTTCACGAATAATGGAGGGGGGGGGGGAGAAACACTACTAAATTTGAACCGATTCCTTTAATGACATTACCTCAGATCCATCGTATCAGGCATACGAAGATGAAATGGATTTTTATCTCGCCATACAGACAAACCGGCCATTGGAACACACGTAATTAAGAGATAGCACACTGCCTTAGATGCTTTGGTCTGCATTCAAAACAATCTCGCTCAACATCCCGTCTGAGAACTGAAACGGTTTTTTGATTTATATAGTGACGGGGGAGGGGAGGAAACTGCTGGTCCGCAAATGATATCCAAATCGATTGCAGTGACGGAAGAGACAGCTGATCTATAAGGCACGTGAGTCATACACGTTCTCCACACTGTACCTGCTTGGAGAGGATAAAATCCCAAAACTACCGTATGAAGCGGGTCGAAGCCAATTCGCTTTCGGTTACAAAGCCCTTGCGTCCTAGTCAGGATTCGAATCTTCCCAATCGAAGGGCTACAAAGCACAAGCTCGAAGATGACTGATTTTCTGCAAGGAATTCATTTCTGTCACCACGTAACTTCAAAAAGCTAACAGCATACCTAACTCTACTGTAAGCTAACAGTATAGAGCATCATGCGCATGCGCCTTAATAATGTAATGAAACAAATCAGCAGCTTGACATCGTTGCTTATTTTGAGTGAAACCAGTGGTCAAGAATAATTCAAATAAATAACACCGACTATTAGTAGTGTTGGATTTATTTCACGCATATTCTCTCAGTCATATTATATATAAAATATTTTATTGAGTAGAGTGACTGGATGGTTTTCAGCAAATATTCATTTGTTCTAGATTAGATTAGGCCCAACAAAAACTCTTTCCCCAAATTTCATTTTAAGAGTTTTGTGCGTTTCACTAATTTTAAGCGCGTTTGTAAATTCGGCCACGAGATGGCAGCACCTTACGCGAACGAGAGGAGTATCGAAGCGTATATAGGGGAAACCGGTTTCCTTTGTGAGTAGCGAAACTGGTAGGAGTGGCACAGAAGGCCACGTGCTCCTGCAGACCGTTGAAATCCGTAGAAGGTTGCAGAGTGCTTCTGTGCCAACACACACCTTGATGCCTTTTAAGTAGCCACTTGTCCTTAATTGCAGGTGTCGCCTCGACTTCTCTATAAGTAAGCGACCATTAAAAGGGCATCGCCAGATTCGCTTCTCTCTCGGCAAATGAATCATTGCAGGAATTATTGCGCGAGCCGTCTGACTGGAAGCGTGTCTTGTTCGTTGTTGTCAAGATGATGATAATAAAACGAGGCAACTAGAAAAAGGCGGCTTGCCACTCGTTTCGCGTACGCACGAGAGACGAAAACACCAAGTTTCACCGCGCTGAATGTTTAAACGAGAAGCCTCCCCCCGCTCTGTTGCAGATTGCGATATTATGTAAAAGACGTTAATGCAATTGCGGCATTTTATTCACTCTTTTTATATTTCTTTCTTCGTTCTCTCTTTTAAGAATTGATTTTCTTAAATGCACACTTCCCTCCTTCGTATGACGTCACTGACCCTTCTGTTCGAAGTAATTCTTTTTCCATTCCCTTACTCCTAAATTTTCGGTCCTCGACGGTTTGATAATTGCCGCTGCTAAGCGACTTCTTATCTCAAATACGGGACCACTCCGACCCCTTAGGAATATTCGCATCTGGAGGCTAAAGTGCACTAAGCCGAGACATCAAAGAGCAGCCGATCCTCGTGGCAATAATGCGACCATTCAAGCGTTAGCGGACGACCCGATAGGTGTGTCGTTCTATGTGCGGACGAATGGGGAGGTCCGCACATAGAACGGACCTGTAGTTCTACGGCTTGTTGAAAATAAAGAATGCTTCGATGTAAAACTCAGTTACGTGAAGCAGAAACGTCGTAAATGTTGTTAACACGAGTTGCCTTCGTACATTCATAGCGTCAAATAACGAGGTCGTCGACGATCGCAAATATGGTTCGAGTTCCTAAAAGCTTTACTTTTCTTTGCTCGATTTCGAAATGTGGATATTAATTCTGGTTTACTAAGTTTGGTTGGAAAGATCTGAATTCTAGTCCTGCCCAGGATGCGAAGGATCCCCTTATGAGGGCTTTTCATCCGAAGGTCAGTTAGCCAAGGAGATGAAAGGTTTTTTTTTTTTCATCTCGCAAAACATACGCACATTAACAGACAGCTTCAGAGGCTTCGGCCAAAGAAAAGGAGCTTTACTAAACACACACACACACGAGTGAAATGTGTTAGTTGAACGATGATAGAGTATGAATCTGTTTGCGTTGGTATCACACTCAGCGGATATGATAAAGATTGAAATTGCAATATTTTATATCGCTGTTTTTTATTTTGTTTGTTTTTTTAAATAGAATTTAGAGCGCAGTGGTGTAGATAGTAAACCACTGTTTCGATATTGTTGGCATTCTTCACGGATGTTCGTTACCGTACACTGCTCGAGTCAAGCAGTGAATTAGAAGAACAAATCGCTGCAGGTCAGGAATTTGCAAGTGTCTCCACTACATCTGACCAGAGAATCCGTATTGAACTGTCGGGCGGGCAAGAAACTTTCTCTGTGCAAATGCTTGAATGTCTAAAGTGCGCAAACCTTTGGGGTAGGGAAGCAGTGACAACAAAACGCCAGTATGTATAGCCAATGATGTAAGATCACGTTAAGTTTGTTTACTTGTGTGTAGCGGTTTTATTGCCGCATTGTCCTTCGCTCGAAACAAATCAGGTTAATAAGAGTTGTTCTCTCTTTCTAAAATGTCACCTGGCGAGACGCAAAGAATCCCAATCGCTGTTAATGCCGCTGTTAAAGGCTGGGTACGAAAGGTAGTCGGTAGAACTGCAAGAAGTAAGCACAAATCAGATGATTTCTTATGACTCCATTTTCTCTTTAGTCAAAGAAGTGTCGGACGTCACCAGGGTTTTATTTCTAAAACAGCAATTCGCAAAATAAAAACGATCTCTCTCGGTCTCTTCCCCCCCCCCCCTTTCTGGCATTGCTGCTGTAACGCAGGAAAACATCTGCGGCAAAGCGAGGAATGGAGTCGAGATTGCAAATCTGACGCGTACTTAAAATAAAAGAGTTGTTGTGGTCACAGTTGATATTTTTCGCCAATTTCTTTACTGACGTAACTCACAGAAATTGAAATCGATGAAACGTATGTGGAATGACGTTTTAAATGTTCTCAACACTTCTTTAAGTGGCGATGCCTTTGATGTGCTTAAATCCGCTCCTGCTTAAATTCGCCATCTGACGGGCCAACAGAAACCACACTTTTTTTTCCCCTTCGTGATTCTTCCCATCTGTCGTGTCCGAAGACCGTCGGCTACGTGAAAAGCATTGCGAAGTAGCACACCCACCTGCCGAAGAATTTTCTGATTACATTCGACTTTCTACGTGGGCGAGAACAATCTTCGATTTTTATTTTTTACTATTTGTTGAATTTTATTTTATTTTTATTTTTTGGAAGCAGTTCAAGCATTAAAACGTAACCCACTTCGTAAACGTTTCTTCGCAGCGAAAATAATTCCCGTTCTTTTCACCAGGAGGTGAAATCGTTCACCTCGTGATGCGATTCTTCACCTCGACGAGTACGTGTTGGGGAGGGGTGGAAGATCTCCGATTCAATCCTAACCTAATTTCACCTCGAAAACTAATTTTTCGGAGGATGGAAAAAAAAAAAAAAAAGGGGTCGTCCAATAAGGCCTCGATCCATCTCTCAATTTTCTTCTTAATCAGAGAACACTTAAGAAAGTAGGCAGGGGATTTATTTCATATTCATAAGACTTCAATTTTTCTCCTAACCTTTAATTTCTTTGTTTCCTTCTTAGCAGAAGGATCCAAGCTAGATTAGATTAGAACTGGGGTGATTGGCTGTACCCTGAGGATCGGTCCTTTCCACCTGCAGTCTCAAGTTGTCTTCTTCGCTGTTTGGGTTTGTCATCCGGTGACCCCTTGGGTTGATTGTGCGACCTTCAAGAACAAAAAAAAAAAACAAAAGAAAGAAAGAAGCCCAAAGCATCAGAGTAAAAGGGCACAAACTTTAATCTCCCCGAGTAGAATGATGCACAAAATGGGAGATGTGCCCCATTCTGCTGAGTGTGGCTCTCCTGATAACATTCCGAGCGAAGAGACCTTCGTGAACAGCAAATTCCTGTTCTCAAAAGTGCATTCTCCGAATATTCTAATTTTGGTGAGGCGGAAATAGTTTCACTCAGCTGCGTCACAAGTTGAATGAAGTCTGTTAAATAACAATTAGGGGTGGGGTGAAAGTGAAGCTATTCATCTTGGGAATCCAGTTTAAACACCACCGTCTGAAACGAGATTTCTTCTTCTTCTTTAGCTGCTCGAGTAAATAGACAGAACTTCCTGCCATCCCTGTTTTCATCGACTGCCACAAAGTGTTGTTCCGGTTAGTACAGAGAAGGAAAGAACGAGGGGGGGGGGGTCAAGGGACGGACCCCCTTCCATGCAGAAACAGTTATTTTGGTTCATCTCCTTGACCGCAGGGGGCTTAATTATTTTTTCTTCCTCGCCTTGTTAACGATCCGTATTTTGACCTGCACGGAAGGGAGGTGACAGAAGGTTTACTTCTTCATCCCGTGCCATGCGCCATAAAGGGCAGTTGGAAGTCGCTTCGCTGCGCGTGGAAATCTCTTGTGACTTTTCGTCACAGGCTGATTCATAGACGACCGGAATGCCGAGACACTGGAATGCTAAAAAGAGTCACGCGAGTTGCTATGGACAACGAACAACCCTCAGAGCGAAGTGTAACAGGATGCGAAACGCAGCCACCGACTACCCGTGCTGTTCGGAGATAAAGATGGCGTGCCAATAATTGTTTCCTGCCTGCATTCGAGACTTACCGAGAAACTCATCCGAAAATGGAAGCGAGCCTTCGTGTGTTGCGCCTTACCCGATGTCACTTCCGCTCGCTGCTGCACTGTGGGGAAGGCTTTCATTTGAATCCCATTGGAGAGATTTCGAGGCGTTTCACCACGCGAGTTGCCCACTCTCCAGGGAGGTTATAAGCGCACTAAGGGGGAAACGAGTTATTCTCCGAACACCCCACTGTCAAAACAAAAAATGCCCACTTCGGAAGTATTTCAATAAACTGCCTCATCGCCTTAGCATTAATATAAGAAAGCGGAGGAGTCTCGTTTCAATGATTCCTTTCTGTAATATCACGGAATATTGCGAGAACCTTTCGGTAACATTTCATTTCCACGTGGACGTAATTTCGTATCCGACAGCGCAACGAGGTGGTCACAACAGTTTAAACGGTATTTTGAATTAAAATAGTTGGAAAGCGCACTCAAACAGATCGCGAACGTGACAAGATTGCTGATGCAAAGGTGCAGGTGCCGAGAAGTAGGCAAGCCGCTGGTCGGCTCCTTTTCTGTAGAATCAAAGGTAAAACGCTCAGAAAGTGTTCGTGACGACAGTGGTGTATGCGAGAATACGGCGCAGCGGATTGGGAGGGGATATTTTCGTGAACATACTCGGTTCTGTGAGACTGAAAGCAGTCAAGCGGCCCCTGATTATTGCCAATCAACGCTGTTGCAGACCAAGACTGTTTACTCGTCTGTGATGACGGTAATTCGGAAATAAAGCTGGAATATAAATACGAATTGTTGGTTCCTGAGCGACACGTCCTGGCTTCTCCCTTCAGGGAATTTCGTGATTTAGAACATTCATTAAGCCTGTCTCAGCTGTCGTCCCCCGCTTTCCTCCCCTCCCACAAACACACATCAAAGGAACTACTGGGTTTTGCGGTGTGTTAGTAGTCGTGTGGTAGAAGTCGCCTTCAGCGTAAGAGTGAACATCATCAATGGGAACAAGAGCCGTCAGGCTCAGCAGTATCGATCTTCCTGCTCTTCTCTTCTACTCCCTAGCAGCTGAGAGATGCTGCCCTCATCTTCGTGGACGAGTTTCATCCCTGCAGGATGCTTTGGGAATCAATGCCAAAAGGCAAATCGCTGCTGCTTTCAACCCAAGCTTTCCATCCTATGAGACGAGGGCTTAAAGAATCGCTCGGATCGACTGTGTTCTGCATCGAGAGTTGGAGAAAATGTCTTATTTCAAAAGTGGCGTCGACTCTTGGACGGAAAAGTTTCTACCAACCTGCACGAGTGTCTTGGAAATATCACACGGCAAAGAGTTGCATGCGAACTTCATCCACCGAATTCGGTCTCTGGAATCGGAAGTTTGATGCGAATCCGCATGCATCGCCACAGTTTATTCGAACGAGGCGCACTTCTCTGGCGATGAAGTCAACAGTACAAGGCCCTCCGATTGTAGGGTTTGTGAAAATCCATGCGGAAGGGGAGAAATCATTCTGGCACACGTTTATGTCAAGACGAGGTTATAAATTACCGACTGCGCTTTCGTATAGCAGCGTAGACAGCATTTTGGTGAGCAGCAACTGAACCGCACCCCTTCCAGAGATGTTTGACCGGCGACACGCGCAGTATTTCTAGAGCCAAAGCTGCAGACAGTTGGAGAACCGTAAAGAGCGCGAATAAAGATGTTGAGTCAGCATGACGGGACATTCCCCCCCCCCATTCCTGTCCACATTTCAATAAATTGGCCCCGCAACACTGAATGACTCTACTATGGAAGGGCGCAGAATTGGCGACTGCGGTCATCGGTTCACTAAAATTTCACGTGTGAGTTTAATCCACGAGGAACTAACTGACGGCATCCCCCAAGGGATGAACTACTCAGCGAATATTTGATGCTAACAGAGGAGCAGTTCGTGGTGAGGTCACACTATGACGTTCTGAATTTATGCCACGCGTCTCTCTGCCACCGAGTCTTCCTTCGATTGTCGACGTCGCGTGTCTACGTACTCGGCTGTTCCACCTTTTCTTGCGTGCCCATTTCTTCTTCCTCAGCATTCGCACTTTCCTTGGCCGTCTCTCAAATTCCATTCGTCTCATGCAGATGCTTTTCAAGAGCGCGAGTGAAACCGAGCATAAAACACCGAATCGTATTCCAATTTTAAATTGCGCACTGTTAAGTACGAGATGACCTCTGACCGACTCCGCGACATCATCGCGAGTAGTTCAAAAGCAGTCCAAACTCTAAAGTAAGAACAAGTTTGGTGGACGCGAGCAGAGTATTCCTGCCCAAACTGCTGAAATAGGTTTCTTATGTCAGCCACGCGTTCGCATTTTATCTCAAGAGAGCCACTGAAGACTGCGATTGATTCTCCTAACTGGGTGGGCCCTTTTATTTATTCATTTGAGGAAATCACTCGCTCGTCTGAAACAATTTTTGAAGAAAAATCTTAAATTCCTTCTATCAAAAAAATAAAATTAACAGCGTGTCATTAGCCACTTGGCGATGTGCTGCAAAGGATGTTACTTTTTTTTTTTTTTCAGGGAAATATTTTCAGAATTCAAGCGGGCAGAATAAGTACATTACTGAAGAAATAAATTCCATAAAGCCGCGTTATGAAGCCAAAAATAAACAAAATGAATAATAAGCCACAAAAAGATATAAACCTGTGGCCCAGGATCAAAAGTTGCCCAATGCTGCTCTAGACATTGGCCTTTATTTCTGGTCACTTAACACTCAACCGCAACGAAACCGTTTCAGCCAGGAGGCCTTGGCAGCACCGCGAGAGAATTTTAACACTTTCATTGCCAAGCTGAAAATTGGAATTTCGTGTGGTGGCCAAATTTTTTTATTTAGTTAGCGACGTCAACGCGATAACGCGTGATCGGCAGTTTGGTGAGAACTCGCATCGCGCGATAGGCAATGAACGTGTTAAGGGAACAGCAGTCTGCTGAATGACTCGCCAATGCAAAAGTCACCAACCATCGTATGTTTCAACATACGATGGTTGGTGACTGAGGAATTTTTCTTTTCCACAAAAGAAAAAAGTCCAAAGACCAGTCCAGTGGTGATCATCGTGAATATTTCAAACCGTGGTGCAGGCTACGTCGATCCGCAGTGGAAATGGTTAAGGTGTAGCGTTCTGCTCCTCAAAAAAGAAATTAACTCGATCATCTGCCGCTACAGCTCTAGCGGAGTTGCATTCCCAAAATGATTGAACCCACGAGCAGAAGCAAATGGAATAGAAGACACGTGCTCTTCCTTTATAGTCATCCCAGAAGAAGAAGAAGAAGATTGGGGATAACTTTGTCTTCTATGATGAAGGAAGATAAAAGTCGTCAGAATTGCAAGTGGTTTTATTTGAAAAGAAGAAAAATCAAGAAAAAAAATGAAACAACAATACAAGAAACCCCGTATTTCCCTTTTGATTAATTCTTCAATTTCAGAATCCAGTTATTACTCAGAGATTTCCAGTAATCCCATCCACATGTCATTCCCTTTCACCCCTTTCTTGGCAGAATTCATTCTCAACGTCCACAGATGCCTCCCCCCCACCCTCTCTCTATAAAATTTTTCTATAAAATGAGAATTCCGTCTGCTGGTATACTCCATGATCCTTTCAGACGTTTGTAGGTATCTATCACATGACACCTGTTTTTTTCTGTTTGCTGGTGTCTCACTCGTACTAAACATTCTACAGTGTCGATATCGTCTTTAACCCTCTCCTTTGTACTATCTTCCCTGTACGCACGTCGTAGACCAACCCACGCATAATAGTCCAAGTGAGGTCTTACTAAGGCCTTGTAAAGAGGCAAAATGACTTCTTTATCTCTGCATGTTAGTGTTCGTTTTAGCATTGCAATTATCCTCTGAGTTGTGCTGGCAATCTTTGTTATATGACCCTTGAACTTCGACTTCCTGTCTACTAAAACTCCAAGATCCCTAGCCTAATCAGTCTCGTCTAGCATAATCCCAACAATATACTACGACATTGGACATCTGATTACGCTTTGCATTTACAAACATCGAAGTGACAGCCATCTTTACATGCCGCAATTTCAGCTTATTGAAATCATTCTGCAAGTACTGCACATCAGCCGCATCCCCGATTACGCCTCCCATCTTTGCCTCATCATCAGGAAACAGCTGTATGCCACTTGTCAGATCGTGCCCGATGTCATTAATGTAAAGGCTGAATAACAATTGACCAAGGACCGTGCGATATATTCTTATAAAATAAGAATTTATGGGTGCGCAACATATTCGTTCATAGAATGGTAACTTCTCGAGATGTGTTATTGGACTCCATTTGAAACGGCTGCCGTTTGAGTGCCATTTCCGAGAGGACTAAAAATTCTCGGATCGAGGTTTTTTTTTTTTAATCAAAAAAGTTGCTAAAAGATTTTTACCCTTTTAAAGGAGAATATTTCATCGTCGGTTTTTGGGTATAAAAAAATCTCTTCTTGGTATGAATTTGTCTCTTCCATTTTGTCCGTTGCTGACACATTTCTTGTGATGGAGTTCAATCATTGTTCTGTCCTCTACGATAGACAAATCAGAAACCACCGAGAAATCAGAAAGTTGGAAGTTCCTGGAACGAAGTTTTTTTTTAATAATAATAATAATAAGGTCATCATACTCAACTTCCCCAAATCGTGTCCGGAATGAATTTTTCCAACTACGCAAAACTAGAAGAGAATCGGACATAATTCAGCGCAGTTTCTTCCTTCCTTTCCCGGCTAGTTTGAGATGCGTGCAATCTGAAGCTCACTTTCTCGTGATATGAGGGGCAACCTAAAAGTTCGAGGAATTTGAACAGCGAACCGATTGTAAATACGATCTTCTGCTGCTGTGATGGGCGAGCGGTACACTTCGTGAATCAGCAGCAAGCTGAGAGGTTGCGTTCTTGGGCTGCATGCAGCACGTCTTCGTAATGCCGCGTTTTAGTGGTTAGTCGATTTTCGTCTCCAATTGAAATGGCGGATTTTAAGGAGCAGAGAATCTTGCTTCGTCTTTAAAACCGCTGCTGCAAAAACCCCACCGAATGGAAGCTCAAGGAAGCGTTGCTGCTATGAGCCAAAGCAAAACTCTTTTTCTTAGTACAAACGCTTCAAGGCAGAACGGATGTATGTTGACGACGATGAGCGTTTTCGTCGACAAGCACAACACTGGAAAACACCGTAAAATAGCGAGAGGTTATCCTTGCATATCGTAGGCGTTTCTGACGATTCGCGATGTTTGTGAGATCATAGGGTACGGGGCCGTTCGATGCATTTTGTCGGGCCTTTTGAACATGAGACTCGCACATCACCGTTGTTCGTCAGTCACTTTCCATTCCCATCCCCCATTCGCCTTACTTCTCCCCCTGCGACATTTCGCTGCTCTCCAAGATGAAATTTCGACCGCTGAAAGGACGTCGTTGTGACACGACTGTTGAGTACCTCTTGTGATTCCAGTCGGAATCACAGGAGGTACTCAACGCTTTGAAACTTCCAGGGATGCTTGGGATGATGAAAAACCCGCTGAGGTCGCTGTATGCATGCCCAAGGGGACTTCTTCGAAGGAGACGGTGGAAACTAGGAGTTAGGGTGAGCAATTTTTTATTAATGGTCAAATTCCCCGAACTCTTATGGGTAGACCTCGTGCATCTAACATTCAGCAAGTTTTCGTTCCAATCTCTCAAGATCGACTTTAATTTCTTACACGGTGGTGTTAATCTTAGGTTTCGCAGGACATCGGCCAAAACTTGGTTCTTGTCGTGTTCATATCGCAATTGCTCGAAACAAAACTATTCCCGTGGGCAGTTGTTAAAGTGTGGTCTCGCTCAGCTGTTACATTGAGATATGAAAGGGATGATCGAGGCTCGGAAAAAAAAAAACACAGCTTTTTTTTTTTTTTTTTTTCCCCAAACCATTCCGTCGTTATGTTATACGAAATCCCCCTGACTCAGGACGTTGTGCAGGTGGTGGATGCTCATGGTACTCAGGTGGCGCTTGAAAGATATCGTCACGAAATAACGAAGCGGTGGGTCATTGCGTTTCTGTGTTCGTGCAATTAAAGTGCGCTGCTCGCATTACTGCGTAATCTTTTATTTAAAAAAGAAAAGAAAAGTGAGGTTGGATGTCGGCCGTTCTGTCTTTACATCGACAGCGTTGATTCCGCTATGAGTAATTCTCTTCTTTGTGAATCGGAAGAAGAATCTCAAATCGAATGCACGTCAGTTAGCACTAAAGAAAATTAGCCTGAAACTCAATTCCTTACACTGAAGTTCAGTAATTCTGTCTTAAGAAGAATCAGTTCGTTTCACTCATAGCAATCATGGTCGGATCTGCACTGAAAAGCAACTTCACTCTTGGTCGTCAGCAGGCTTGGGAAGTGCGTCGATAACCCACTGAAGAGCAATTTTGCCACATCAAGGAACGAGACCGAGATGATCTCGCAGAACAAACCTTTTCCTGTTAAAAGAATTCAAAGGCGATGAAATGCATTGAATGAAAGCTGACGAACTGTTGCATCAAAGACCAACTACAGCTTTTTTAAGTTTTTTCTTGAGGAAGAATGCTGTGCGTCGGTTGTAATGAACGTTGTGTCTTAAGTTCTGTTCTTGTTTGCTTTAAAAAAAAAATTTAAAAAAATCTGCGATGAAATGTCTCTTAATGGCGTCATTTCGAGAACAAGATGCCGCACAAACATCCAGCTGTGCGTCCATAATACCACACCATTCTGTGATGACTCTTTGGGTCAGGCTACTTCTTTTTATGACATCACGTTCCTTTCTTGACATGTTTCGGGGAGGGGGGGAGGCTAGAATCTGAGCTGCTCACTGCTTGTTTGTCTGAGTGGAAGACTTTTTTTTTTTAGCTTTTCCTTGCATTTCCTAAGACATGCGATGAGAAGGACAGCATTCTACAGTTAATCTCTGTCTTTAAATCACTAGAATTTGTCGGCAGAAACCTCTGCGCAGACCAAACAGAACGACTCCCACTCTTCAAAAGCAACTGCTCGGGCCGCGCGTGTGTTCTCTTCGTGCTTAGCGAAGTGTTTCCCAGACATAATGCGGCTTCTCGCTTGTCGATCAGTGGCGCCGATAAATAGGTGCCATTCCGGTTTCGCTTCGGCTAGACGAGCGAGCATTCCAATCAATTTTACAATGCCTTCGTTGGCGAGATTATTAACACCCCCTCCTCTCCCCCTCGCGCTTTATTCGCTGCTCGCCGATAACCCTCGGATGGATGTGCGGGGAGTGAAAACCTGATTTCTTTGACGAAGTTCACCGGAGACATTATTAAGCCATTTTTATGCAACAGATGCAGACGAGGAGGAACGAAGAATTCGCGATTGAGCGAAAGTGATTAATAGCCGATGGGGGGTGCTAACTGGGTGCGAACCCACGACGGGAGTCCCAGGATGAATTAACGGCTTACTCTTAGCACAGTAGTAACGTTTAGCAGGCGGGATGACAACGCGGTTAAGCCCACGACGAGATGGCGTTCCAACAGGAAACGAGTCGAGAATTATCTGCCAAAGAGAGTTCGTTCTCCAACCCGCTTGAAGCAATTCCGTGTTGGCAGATTACAAACTGAAACTGATTTAAACATTTCTATGCAGAGTGAAGAGCGCAAATGAAGCATTCAACTATTGCCCTCGAACTCTTTATATTCACAATTTTTGGGGGGGTCATTTCAGGAGCCAGTTAAAGTTGCACCTACCATGAACTTCGTCTTTCCCAGCAACAGCCGAGAATCTGCTCTTCACTATCGCAGAGCTTCCTTCAACCACAAGAAACCTCCATAAAATGTTTAAATATTACTGCAGTTCATCGAAGTTCATATTCGAAGCGGTTTCTTCACGCAGTGATTCTTTACGGGGAGGTTTCCTTCTATCAGTTATTTTATTCTGTGAGTACGATGCTCTTTTGGCTCAATCTTATCCCGAAAGGCAGTCGAATTCATTGACGTTCTCTATCTGTTATTGTCATTTTCGTTGTCTCTTAACTCGTTTTAAATCGGTCTTTCTTTTGGATTTTTTTTTCTCAAAAATATTTTTCGTGTTCTGGTCTGGGATTTCACCACGTGTGACTTGAAATGATGTAAGTTTCTTCATTTTCATCAACCAAATAAAGTACTGACGAAGAGCAGTTAAAGGATGAAACAAGTTAGCGGCCTTCGAACAAAGGGGAAGGAAATGGCGATCTATGAATGATGGAAAAAACTTCATTATTCATTCCACCCGTATAACAATACGCTACCGCATTACGAAAAATGACCCCCCCCCTCTAAAATTCATCATGTGAATCACTTTCGCTCCTATTAATAAGGAGACATTCAAGTGAGCGGTTCAAAATTCAAATTAAAGGGACGAGCGCTGTTTTTCGATCCCCCAGTGCAGAACTGAACCTCAGTTAGGGCGGTGAACGCAACCAAGAGGTGGCGAAGATTGGGTGACGTAACATCCACAATTAGTTGTAAAAGATCCTGACAAGGAGGGTGAAGTGGGGGAAAAGTATAGGATTAAGTGCGTTCGGGATATCCCGCAAACCTTACAGGATTAAACGGCACGTGCCGTTTTATTCCGTAAGGATTTATGCAATCGATGCGATTCATCGCGCTTTCGGATCCTGGTGGGCAGTCCGGTGTTTGTTTTCAATGCCATCGATTAATCCGAGAGGGTTTTGCACGACCGTTAATCTCCTGTTTACGCAGTTTTCCACGAACAGCATTCGCTGAAACGGAGAGCTTTCGTCGTTACTGCTGGACGAAGCGACGGCGATTAGCAACGGCAATCAGTACCACATGTGGGCAGTTGCTATCCTGCGACTTCTGTTTTCGACCGGAGTAATTGTGGCCGCTAATTTTTCTCCTTATTGACGCAGCTAAGTCAAACAGAACGTGCACATTTGTGCGTGACATCCCCCAGTGAATATGTACGCCTCCTGCACAAACGAAGGTAATTCACGGCCCTGCAGATAAGAATTTTGCAATTCAGTCGCTGAATGTTTTCGCTGCTAAGGTAACCGTTTGCACACTCACTGAAGGAATATTTCCCGGTGACGCACTTCTACCGAATTGCAGCTGAAAGAGTTCACTCATCACTTCGAGTTTGCGGTTCCTACTTGCTGACACAAAGCCTCACAATCGTTGCAATAACTAATTGCTTTTGAGGGAGAAATTGGCAACCATTTCGCGATACAATAATTTCTTCTGACTCTCGAACTATTAGCCTCGTTTCCAGAGCTGCATTCGTCGCACCTTTTCATATTCCGTCGAAGCAACAGTCGGTGCAACGACACGAATCGGTTCGTGTTGTGTGTATAAAAAGAGTGAATGAAATAAGAACCGATCAGAGAATGTTTGACTATCGACTGGATGCGCATTGAGATGAAATGGGAAGGAGAAGCGATAAATCGACCTAACAAGCGATGCGTACTTCTGGAGAAGCTAATATCTCCTTACATTTTTTCGTTGATGACCTTCCAGCTAAGAGAGAGAGAAAGAGAGAGAGAGAAGCATCGTAAAGAGTCCTCCAAAGATATTACCATCTTCAGAAACAAAATTGCTCTTCCTTCATCCTTCCTGCTGACGAATTATCTGACGACGAAACAACTCGCCTTGAAACTTGAATAAGCCCAGAAGTGCGCTCTGCTGAAAGAAGCCAAAGTCGCAATCAAATACTCGAAAGCATAAAGAACAAACTTGATCTGAAGATGGGCGCTTTTTACATGCCCTTAAATATTATTTGTATTCACTTTAACTTTAAAACGGACAATTTTGATTATTGGCAGTTGTGTCGGTGTAAGCAGCAACTTCTACTACTTCAAATACGAAACACAGATGTCAATTATTTGGAAGCTCTGGCCAGAAAGAGAGAAGTGAACTTTGTACTCCGCGTGGCTGAATTCCGTACACTTTCAAGATAGAGACGCCACTGTAAGTTTGAGAAGGTTTACACGGCACTTTAAGTTAATGTTTTTCAAAGATGGATGTCGCCATCTTCACTAGCCCCACGGCGTATTCTCCCCACTGCCGCCAAAAACAAAATAACTGTCGTCTTTATTTCCCTTGTGAATGCACAGATTGCCTGATCAGCAAGATGCTACCGAATTGTTGGATTGTTTCGTGATTCAGTGGTTACCGAACCGTTTTTGGCATCGCACCACTTGAGCCGACCGTCCTCGTGACAGTCTACAGGTATTCGGTTCTGCGTTAGTAAAACAGAAGACGCGCATTCAAACTGGCAGCTTTAACTGGTCGCTTAGCCCGCTGTGTGTCGTGAGATGGCGTGACGTAAACACCTACAACCGCAGTAAATGTGATTAAAGCCACTAATTCGGGTACGAGAAACCAACGGAATCGGGGACTTGAACATGCCACCATTTTTTTCGCAAGACTCGTCCGCCCTTTCTTTAAAAAGCGAGAACATCGCGTGATACTCATTTCGAGTTGCTGCCAGTCGAAATTAAAGCTTCTCGCGCGGGAGAACGAAGAGAAATTAGAAAGCATCTTCACTTCGGTGACGAAGACAACTGCGGCTCGCAATTGAACCGCGTTTAATTAGTGAGCAGGAGGGAAATGCGTCAGGGTCGCTTTCGTTTCGCTCGGTTGCTAGCCTCGGCCACCTCGTTGCCATCTTTCTTTAGACGCATCCGATTACACTCGCGGTTTTTAGACATTTTGGATGAACCGAAATTCCTGCTTGCACAGCAAGGCGGGGTGGGGGCAAAGCCGAGCATCCCGACGATTCACAAGCTGCATCCTCATTACATCTTCCAGCCGCAATCGTCTTTTGGCAGTGCAAAATTGGATGCTTCGAATTTTGTAGAAAACTACGCCCAAAGAAAGGCGCATTTGTCGTCATCCTTTCTTTCGTCACAGCTTATCGCTCTCATTTACAAGAAACTCAAGTAGCGCTCGACAGTGTAAATGTGATAAAAGCGGAATGAGGTTGCAGAAACAGTCAGAAATGCGTAGAAGAGTGACAGCAGTGTAACAGCATGCGATGTAGGCAGAAAATGTTTCCAGAAGCGTGCATGTACTTTTCGGGGCAGAAAGTTGAGACATCTTTTGTCAGGATGTTTTCCTCAAGACATCTCTCTCTCGCGAAGGCCTCGTTTGCAGAAAAACAACATCCACTTGTTATCCTAGCTTGTGCAAAGCGTCGTAATATACTGGGGAATTTATTCATCACCTTCACTTTAGAGGAACCCTCGCTCCATCCTCATATTGTGTGTGCGCGCGCACAGACCCCTTCCCACCTCAGTTCACTGTTAGTACTGTTAAGACAAACCTTCTGAAAAAGTTTTCGGACAACCTCAGGGGTGACTGCTGTCAGTCATGCTGGCAACAACAAATCTTTTGGTGTTTTCTTTGTTACCAAAGAAACAGCACAAAAGACGACGCTTTGCAAAACGCGAAGTGAAATTACACAACACAAAACCACACGCAATGCGTTGAAAACAGGTTTTTTACATTTATTTTTGTTTGAAAGCAAGCGCGTGTACTGTAGTGCACCTTCATTTAAGGCATTATCAGTTTGCTGTTGAGTCGGTGATAGGAGACCTCACGTTAGGTTTTCCATTTCTTGCCGGTTCTAAGTTCGAATCAACAGAGCTGCACCTTTTGTGATCTCTTTTTTAATTATTCGATGCACAATAAGAGCTCACTTAATGCGCGACTTCCTCTTTCCAACCTCTGATGGCAAGTTGTGTTCAGTTTTATTTATTTATATCAAAGAATGTCAATATTTTGTGTGTGGGGGTGTAGAACTGTCCCAGGTTGTAAACGTGATCAGCTCTAAGTAACTGTATGCCTCAACAGTTTTTCTTCTCAATGATTTATTTTTCACTTAATTATTTGAAATTTTTTCATAAAATTAGATCGTCTCACAGTTCAGAAAGCTTTCTTGACAAATGGTGAAGCGCTTTCTCCATCTCACCACTCAAAATGACGCTTCGTGTATTTTTCCAACCTTAAAGCCTTTTCGACTTTAAAACAAGTGACTGCAAGTTCTCTTCAATTCCAAGTCACAACGCATTCCCTCCATCGTCTAAAAGGCGTCTTTTTCTTCTTCCACGCGCCAGTTAAGCCTTTACGATCGAATAACTTAGCCGCTTATTGACTTAATTTTTGTAACTCCGCGATTTTCTTCATCATTAAATACGGGCGTTGCAAATGGTGTCAACTTTGAAGTAGGAAAAACTCGAAATTCCAGACGGGATTCGAACCTCTGGTCTTCCTGGCAAGGGTTCTTCCGATTGTGTTTCAGAGGTTCGACCTAAAAGTTTGTCAACAGTGTGTTAAGATTCGCGAACCTAAAAAGCACTTCCGAGAGAGAGTTAAGAGAGAAACTTTAAAACGTACCTGAATAGCGCGAGTTTCCCTAGCCGCTTCATATCTCCCGAACTATTACCGCTTCTTTAGCTTAATGAACAAACAAATTAGTGTTCTAGTGAACGAACAGGTCGCTAGTTGTCCTGGTAACAGAAATGGCAATCAAAAAAAAAAAATAATAATAATAATAAATAAGGTTTCGCATAATTGCATTGAAGTGTGGCCTGGCAATGAACTGACTAACAATTCTGTGCATAAATCGCTGAACTGTCCCAGTTTTCGTTTAATTCAACTGCAAACGCGATTGTCTTCTTTGTGCTAGCAAAAATGAACACTTTCTTACATTCAATTTACTTTGCCCGACGGTCTGAAACATTTGGCAATGCACACGAGCGAATTTGCGATATCGTTTTTTTAATCATTCGAGAAATTAGTTACGCTAAAAAAACTTTCCGTAGCGTCTTCAGAACCCGATAAAGGCGCTTGCACACACACACACACACACGTTATTACACACTCTAACGGGTCGAGTCGCGTGCGCCAAAGTTAATTGGCTGGTTTCACTCGCGTGTCATTTCACAGCGGTCTCTGGTGAAGCAATCTTTAATTTTAATAATAAAAATAAAAATGTGCGCCGGACCGAGTTCAGTTCGGGTGATCGCAGAAGGCATCGTGATGACGGACGCGTCGATATTAATGGGCGATCCAAAACTGGGTGGGTGGAAATGAAAATCGTTTCGGCGCATTCCAAGTCTCGACGAATGCGGCGTCACGAAAGCTTCCTCTGCCCCGAGCAGCGAGTGATTCTTCGTGCACGTGCAAACGTTTCTGCTCTGTCCAACGGGTCAACGTCGTAGCTGCATTCGCCCACGTCAGCGGGCGATTAAGCGCGAGCTGAAAGCGCTTGCAGTTGCAGGCCTGTGGCGACTCGAAATGCGGTTTGCTAACATCGAAGACCTTCGCCAATTAATGAGCGCCGCCTAATTAATTACGAACGTCTGTTGCAACCCGAAGTGTGCGACGATTAGCAGAAACGTGCGGAAATATCAAAACACCAAGAAACCGTAAGGAAACGCCTGCGCGTGTTGAATATTCCGTGAATCGCAAACCGAATGTAGGGAGAACTGCAGTAACGAGAAATTCGTGCGCACGACGGACAAAGTGGTCATCGTAAACATTTTTCGTTTGTAATGACAGGATTTCTTCGCAGTAGCGAACTCTCTGGACCGCGTTCCGCAACTACGTTAGTCGAATCGTTCTTTTTTTTTTTTTTTTTTCTATTATTGCGTAAAATGACGCCTGGTCACATGGCTGCGTAGTCACATCTACTCTTCTGGATTCGGATTGCTAACACCATCATCGTTCGCTTTCTGACATGGCCGAAAAATACTCCCCGTACGAGGGAAGCGAATCTGAATGTTTCCTCCCACTTGGAACGCGATTCGGTTCAATTAGCACTGACAGTCGTGAACAAGCAAACGGCAACAGGGAAAAGCATCGTCCGGCAACCATTCTTCATTTGCACTCGCGACAAATCACTTTCAGTAAGTTTCAACGACATGCTTATTTGTTTGTTTGGTTTTACTCTTTGCATTTGTTCATCCTGCGTTACTAATGAAACTTTGGCAATCGTTTCCACTACACTGGATTCATTTGTCATTCACTTAAGAGTAAAATCTAAAACTGAGTCGCAATGCCTCCCTTTTCTTCCGACAACTGGGAGCACTCTCTGCGTCAATACGGAACTCCAGAGCCATGCTATAGCAAACGGGCAAACAAAAGTTGGGCATTCGGTTGTATGGCGGACGTCATAAACGTCGGTTATTTCGCTGTGTGGTCCTTTTTGCAACACGACACTACACCACACAGATGTGAGAGTGGGTGACGATTTCCCATTTTGAGGTTATAGCCAGAGATGGGAAATGATTTTTTGTGGGAGAAGTTTATAATGTAAGGATGAGAGTGGATGCCCAGCGCCGCATTGCTTGATACAAAGTAGTGCTGATACTGTTGGGACGTCAAGTGTTTTCCGAAAGACAAGATAACAGCAAATGCTGTTATAGTGATTCACGTAGAGAAGTGTGCATGAAAGAAAGAGAGAGAGATGAGGAGGAAAAGACTTGTGAATTAGCAGTGTATCCCTGAATGTTTTACACAATGGACATTGAGTTTTTTGCGATTTTGATTCTCTGTAGCCTTTTAGGAAAATTTCAAGTACGAAACCGTAAAAAAATGAACAATTTTATTTCCTTCGTATAAATTCTTTGTATTAAGTGATCCTTTTTTTTTTTTTTGCCTCAGAAACAGTCAGAATTCGAGTGACCCCGCGTCTCACCTAATGCTTGATTCATGTGCACAAGGTGGAAATGAAAGTGAATGTTGAACATTGCGAAAACGACAAGTTTGAGAGCAGCGGAAATGCAACAGCGCTACCTAACGAAAAATTCCATCAAGTCTGCGTGTCAAATGTTCGCTGGAAAATTTGTTAGGCGGAGTCCAAATTGTGCGCGAGTTGAAGCAAAAACTTGCAGATTTCGAGCGAGATCTGAATGGTTTTAAAAGCAATTCGAACCTTGCTTAATATGCCAAGGCAGAAGCTTGCACGCCTTCCACTATCTGGCGAGTGTGGCTTAAAAACTAAACTTTTCTCAATCGTTAGAGACGATCGATGCATTGGATTCAGATGACCAACTTGGATTTGTAAATAAATGTAAAACTGCCTTTGTTCACAGGATTCTGTTCTGATTAAAGTGGGTGACCAAACAGCAGCAACTTTTATGCCGGCTGTGTTGTCCAGTCACTTAAATAAGGAATCCCCATGCAGAAGGGGGCTCAAAACCTATCACACAAACGGTGTAAGTGGGTAACAAGCAAGAAGGAATCTTCTGATGTGCTTCTTGAAAAGAGGAAAGACTGTCACGAAGGCCTTTTCAAAGAGCAGAAATAGATGGAAGGAAAGAGGGGGGACGAGTTGGGGGAGAAGTTGGTTCGGAGGTTTTGAAGGAAAACTGTGGATGGATGTCGACAGCTTCCTAAGAGGAAAGTTCGGGAAGGAGCGGTTCGATTTGATAGAACAGCGCCTGAGAAGAACACAAAACGGAAATCGGGTTCTCACCTGAGAAGACTGTGCGAGAGAAGGGTCGAGTAATAATCGTGCTGCCGTTCCCGAGACACCACTTGATGAGGTCTCCTTTCCTTGGCGTCATTTGTGTCGTCGGTCGGTTTTCGTTTCGCTTTATGCCGCCTTGTTTGGACTCTCCGAGTTGTTTGAACATGCTGATGTTAAGGGCATGAGGCGAGTGTATGTCTGCTGCACGTGTCACTAGCCAGGAATGCAACTCTTCAAGCAGCGAAGAACTGGAATCCGCTCCCAGGTCTTCAAAACACCCATTCTTCTGCAGTGAAGAACTTCGGAGTTTAGCCCATTCGCGAGCGCTCTACACTCTCCTTTAGAAGTCCGTGCCGGAAGTATTGCAGCAATTTAGAGCACTGCGAGTGCATTCTGATTGGGGCCATTTTAAATATTATCACGTGGTTTTTGACTTTCAAACACAAGTTCTTTGAGTTTCTCTCTTCCTCTCTCGCAACTTGCCTTTGAGGGTGGGAAGATTTCTTTTTTCTCCGCCAGCTTGAACAAATGACTCCGTTTTCTACAAAATGCTGAAACCATGTGATTTGCAAATCACATGGTTTCAGCAAAAAAGGGATCAACCTTTTTTTTTGGAAAGGGGGTGAGAAATACTTATGTGTAAATGACTATAGAACATTCAGTTCTTTTGTAATCCCCCCGGATTAACTTAATCCAGTTTAACTAAATTCATCGTTTGCTAACCTTTTGAGAGATTCCAAAAAATCAAATTCGAAATCAGATAACAAAATTCTTTTTTTAAAGGAATTTTTTTTGGCTACTCTCCGATAGCGTTCGATGGGAATACAGTACTAGAAGAACGCTAACACTTCGATGATAATTGAGTCTTTCGTTTTGGCTCAAAAATACTTCGATGAAACTAAAACGGATGACTCAAAATGCCAAACCAGATTTATTTCAACGAGCGATTGAGGGAAGCACAAAATTATTCTTATTGGAGGGGTTGGAGTTAGGCATTTTGCGAAACACCCGGCTGTCTGCTGCGATCGTGTTATTGCCAAACACACGTAATGATCGCCACCAGAGATATTTTTCGTCACGTTTCGCATTACTCAAACCGTCTTCGTGTCATCGCCATTCCGAAGAGATCACCGTGACTTTGCTGCTTGCTCGCTTCGGGTGATTCCAAACCAAGTGTTCCGATTAAACGAATGCGCGATGAACCCAGTTTACCACTGCGCATAGAACTTCAAATAATATGTTTGGGGAGGGGTGGGGGGAGGATTGTGAACATGACACCACCACCAATGTCGCTGGCAACAAGTTAAGCTCGATCCTAATAATAACGACAATTTCTCCTTCTTTTTTTTTAATGCCCCCTCCCATCTGCATTCCTAATCCCTAGTCAGTAGTTACCAACCTTTTTGGATTATGTCCCACCTCAACGGCTCAAAGATATTGATGCCCTCCCCCCCTAGCATCAAGTTCTGAAAAATACAAATACGTACTTCAAATAAAAAAGGTAAAACTGTTTTTAATTTGACTTTCTTCGATGAATATAAATTTTATATTACACTTTGTATATTATAAAACATAAATCGAACTGAACTCGGGAAAATAAAATCCAAGTTAATGCGATCCTTGAGCTTGATGTCTGCTGCAAAGAGTTTTTATTTGAGGTACTGATTTAGTCATTTTCAATCTCAAATCCCCATGGTTTGTGATATCCAGATGATTTCTTTTTTTTTTTTCAGTAGCAAGTCATTTGAGTATTTATAGATATTTGAATTAGTACGGGGGCATCGCAGGACCTTCAGCGAATGTTCGGCTCTCTTCGTAAACGCATCGCCCGGGCGCAGAGAGAACGAGTGCTTCATTTTAAAGTAGTGTCGGTTCACTCGTTCGTTTCGCTGATTATGCACGAAACAACCAAACAAAAATCCTTTCTGGGCGGCGTGAACTGCGTTATGCGGAAAAGATTTTCGTGAAAAGCTGCCGCTGTGCACCTTCTGATTAGGCTTGACGAGGGAACAACAGCGATTCGCTTTCCGAGGTGCATCAAAACGGAAGAAGGAAAAGAAAAAAAAAACCCAGAAAAGTTGGTATTTTTACGTTTGAACGAACTGCCTTTCAAGACGGAGCCACCTCTGCAGGTTGCTTAATAATTAAGACTTGCGAGGATTGTGCTTCGTTGAAAAAGCTTTCAATACCGCTGAGGGAGAGAGCGAGAGAGAGAGGGAGAGAGAGAGAGGAGCTTCATTTAAAACTACTATTGTAACCTCCGACCAAACGGGGGTCAGTGGTGGGTTATCCATTGGACACCTCGCTTTATTCTTAAGGAAAGAGTTGATGAGCCCCCTCAGCTAAAAGCCGTCTGCGTGCAGAGTAGGAGTTCGGTACGGACACGTGATCATTGCTCGCGTTCTGAAGTGTTCAAATTTCGAAGATGGCGCTTCGCTACCTTTAAATCTCTTGACGAAATATTAAAAGACAGCGAAGCCTCCCCGAATCTTTACTTCTCCACGGGTTTGAACCTTTTCCTTGTTCGCTCCGCTGCTTTGTTAGTCGCGTCACGAGTTCGGTTAATTTCTGTCCCCTTCGCCGATTCATCTTTTTCATTTTCTTCGCTTGCATCGTCTCCGAGTGTGAAAGGGAAGTGTCGTTCATAAAGTGTAGCAGGGAGATCGCCGATTCGTGTTCGGAATGTGTTTTTTTCTGATGTCGCCGGTAGCGACCTGAACTTGCAAAAATTTTAATCTCTGGCTCCATCGTATTTCGCTTCAACCCCCCCCCCCTCCCCCCTCCACACACACAGAATGACCTCACGAGACTTAAGTTCGGGTTCTGTTCATCGGCAGCCTGCTAGAATAAATCATCTCTTCGCACGGATCTGTTTTCGCCCTTCTTTCCACTGCCTTTGAGGGTCATTCTGCCCGTGGTCGAGAGTGCATCTTCAAGACTCGTTGTCCGTCACCATAACGTATGGATCTGATCGGAACCGCTGTTTATTAGGAAATGCCCTTACGGATATTTCCTCCAGTCAGACTGTTGCTGCGCTCATCAACTTGTGGTGACGTTAACTGGCAAACCGTTCGTCTCGAATCCGCCCAAACGCTCCTTTGTATTTTAGCCGCAAGGTCGCTACGACATTAGCGCATTCCCTGCTAACCCGATTTCCAGCTTCTGTTCTAAAAATCTACACGTCGGCGATAATTTCCAATGATCGGTAAGAAATTTTGGAAATTAAATCCTTCAGATCCACTTTTGTTTTCGTGGACCCCGAAGGACGTCCAATGGATCGGAGCAGTGGGGTGTCGAACCGTAATAGGAATCGAAATCGTTGAAAACGAGAACAGTTTCTAAGACCTCCGTGTGGCTAACCCGGAAGGAAAAAAAACTCATTGAGGTGTTTCGTGTTGTAGATAGGATTCGAGCCGAGGCCTTTCCGAACAAAGAACGACCTTACGGAAGGAATTATTAAGGCGGGGGGGGGGGATCCTCGTAGTGATGTTGCTTTTTCTGTTGTTGGTGACGTTGCAAAATCGAAGATGTCACACGAAGGATTCTTTTATAGATTTCTTAATTTAAACGAAATGCATCCTCGGCTTGCGATCGAACGGAAGCACAAACGACGTGGATTACGGCTGTAATTAAACCTCTTAAGACGGCTGGAAGATCGTCTGGAGAATTTATCGAAGGCGATTCGCGACCGAGCTTATTGGAGGGTAGTCATAAGTCACGTTCAACACAAAATTTTTTTGCACTTGCCGTAATGTCGCTACGGACTTGCTATAAAATTACGTCGATGGCCGCCTTATCAGTCGCTGTGAGCAGCTTCATTGGCATCTTCCCCGGAGATAATGAGGACACCCTTGACTCGCACGTGGAGCCCTCTCGTTATTCATGGGCAGGTCCCCATTTCAGCGTCGGTACTCGCATCACACGCAGCTCAAATTAAGGCCCTTCTGTTTCCTGCATGACAATGAATTATTCCACAACGCTATTCCCCCCCCCCCCCCCGTTTTTGTGCTGACGACTGGGCCCGCTCTCGATGACCCCACTCCTCCGTGACGTGACAACTTTGGCGTCGTGTTTGCAGCCTATTTATCGTGCCCACGTCTAAGTCCTTATTGCTACACCGTGTTGTCGCTTCCTTGTCCTCTTCCCCTCGCGTCGTCACAGCGATGTCCGTGTATTCCCCCCCCCCCGCCACTGTCTTCCATAATAATCCCTTCTTTGTGTCTGCAATTTCTAAGAAGTACGAGGGTGGCAGCCTGGTTTTTTTTTTCTTTCCTTCCCTGCCGCTCTGTCTCGATCTTTTGTCACTTTCTTTAGCCTCGCGATCCCATCCTAATTGGGAGGCGACCTCCCCTCTCTGCCGTCATGAGCCGTTCCTACACGCAGCAAGCTACAGAAGAGCACAATCGATCAAACCGGAGCCGCTCGTTCTGGTCAGCTGGCTGCACGTCATTAATTTCTCTGCTCGGAAACAGCGCTTAATTCTGAACCTCTTTCAAGTCAGGCAGGGGAGCGGCCGTAAGCGGCCTCCGGGAGCTCTCTCTCGTTGTCGTGTCATCGGCGGAGGGCGTTCAATAAATAACTGGGGGCTGGATGGTCTCCGAGTCGACATCAAGCACGTTCTGCATTATAACGCGCAGCCTTGTTACAGCGGGGACGCTGCCGAAGCAAAAAGATATTAAAGCGGATCGCTGAAATTCGTACAATGGCGACCGCAGAAGATGTCGCTCGGCGGGTTGGCGGAAAAATAGTCGAAGTTTTAATTTCGTTTTCATTCCGCACCCGAAATGCGAAGGATTTTGTCGCACTTTGCTGTTAATGACGATTGACTAAACATTTCGCCAATTCCGAAATGCACGATTCGCTCTTTTTTGTGTTTTCTTTCTTCGTGCATTAAAGAAACGAGTCCTGGGAAAAGAAATAAAACTGCGCAGCGATTGTCGTGGAAATGCGAATAACAACGAACAAGTTAAAGCAATCTTTCTCAAGGACCAGAAATTCCGATTCAAAACAATCTTTTTCTCTCTTGCGGATGATTTTGTTTCTCGGTTTTGAATGAATCTCGCTCATCCGGACTTCACTTTTTAATGTTGCCGACACGCATTATCTGATTAAGAATGAAAAGGGATTCGCGGCGACGAACCCTTTCCATGATCGAAGTACGAATTCGAGCTGTTTTGCTTCACACGAAACTGGAAGTTGACGCTCCAACCTCGTTTTCGTTGCACAGAAAATCTGCCGATGTTTTTATCATTCCGGAGAAATTTCTGCAGCAAAATCTTTCGATTCATTCTCTGCCGGAAGACGTCGTCGATTTTAAAAATCCCGTTGTCAGCGATCATTAGCGCTGCTGATAAACGCATGAATCGGGGACCAATGGCGGAGGGGAAATGAGATGCAATTACAGCGATTCCTTGTCTCGGGGTGGTTTTCTCGGTTTTCACCATCATCGTACAGCTCACAATGAATTTCTTGAAATATGTTGAGCTGAATAATTCACCGTAAACGAAATTTGACTCTTGGAAACGGGGATCGAATTCAGCGTTTTGTTTAATTTTAGAAATGCGTAAACGCTTAGTTTCCGACATGAAATGAAGATAAGAATGGAGACAGGCAGCCAAACTAGATTTTAAAAAATATTAAAAAACCAAACAAACAGGAAATGGCGTCCTGTGACTTGAGACTGCCAAGTGTCAGCGTGAAAGGGCGGGTCTCTGTGTATAATTTACGCGCACGAACACGCTCACTGAGCCGTAGTTCGTGCAAGCGCCACAGCAATATTAATTGAAGAATAATAATTTTAAGATTCCAAACGAGTGTGTACTTTCACCCGGAAGCAGTTTTTGCCTCGGAGGAAACCTCCTCCCACGGAAGTGGAAGAGGCTGAGAGGGAATTGAATAATCTGCGGCGTTTGGAAAAATTCCAAATTCCCAAACAAGCCCACTTTCTTCAGTCGGGGGCGAAGTTTGTAAAGCGCAAATGCCCCTCATTCATTTCAGCTCGGCGTTTAATCGCGAATGGCTTGTTCAAGGTTTGCTTCCTCGCGTTGTTCGCTGAGATCAATTTTACTTAGCGTCATCGCACTCCGTAACTGCAGTTTTGGAGCATCGCACTGCAAAACACACACAGGATGCAAGAATGCAACTTTTTTTTTTTTTTTTTTTTTTTGCACGCGCCGAAAAGCGTGTGAAGAAAGAAGTGTGTCGGCACGAAAACATCCCTACGACTTCGCTCGGCCTGGAAAGTGCTTCGTCTTCGGTTCTTTTACTCCACTCGGGGAGCAAACGCTCTTTTTCAGACTGTGCATTTGCTTTTATGCAGAATTTCCCTAACACACACCTACTCACCCACCCCGCACTCATGGGTGCTGATTTTGCAGACGTAGAAAAGCAGAGGGTTGTTGTTGTTATGACGCATTTTACGACATGCGCACACTCAGAAAAAGAGGACTTGAACACATTTGCGCTAAGTAAAATGCATCGGTTATGATCCTCGTGTGTTGTCTTCCTCTTGACGATTTACATGCAAACGGCATCCTGATGACAAGCGACTTGAGCATTCTGTTCATAGTTTCCTTGGTAATATTCCAGTAAAACTTGTGCTAATGTGAAATGTCGCTAACAGACCAGGTTCAGCTCAACCATGAGAAAAGAAAACATCATTTGACCTCAAACATCATCCTGGCTAGGTTCGAACATTTCGAAATTTCACCGCTTCTGCTGTTCGAAAAATCATTCGCCTCCCGCTCAAATAATTAAAAAAAAAAAAAATGTAGACGTTTCGATTATAACAAAAGATCCTCAGTGGAAAATTTTCAAAGCTCAGTTAGTGGCTCGTGCTAATTTAAAATATTTATGAATTTTTTTCAAATCTTTTAAAATTTTTCAAAATACTTTAAACTTTTAAAAGTATCTGAGATTTCTCCTGCTATTTTCATGCTTGTGTTTCTGTTTCTTAAGCATGAGTAGCTTCCAAAATTTCCTGACCACCTTAACAGGAGTCTCAAATATCTCAAATCAAAATATCTTGCAAAATGTCCAATTTTAAAAGGTTTATATCTAATCCTCAAATTGTGGTGTAAGGTTAAGCAGCCTGGTGGCCCTGCTCTAAGCAATAAACATAGAATTCTTTCAGCCTGCGAGACCAACTTTCATCACCCGGTATGACACCATCAGAGCTGATTGCATTCTGGTGTTGTCACACCGAGTGTTGAAATTCATATGCTGTCTAAACACATTATCAAACATCCATGCTCGATCCACTCGGCCAACAAGGCCGATTTTAGACTTCTTTTTCTTAAGTAACTGTAGAAAAACAGGCTTAAATCCTTAACCAAATAACGAGGAAAAACAAAGTTGTGCCACTTTTTCTTAAGGTTATCCTTAAAGCAATACGTTTGACTTTCTGGAAGTAATTGTAAAAATATCTTCTTTTCGCTTGCCACAATCCACATTTTTCACGCGTCAAAAATAAAATAAACATCAAGCCAGTTCGGCAACTTAAACAACAGCGAATTAATTTCGAAAGCAGCCGAGGAAAACATTCATAAAATCAGAACTGACTTCGAAGGATTACGTAACCCTCGGAAAAGACCTTGCCACCAGGTGGAGTGTTTGTTCTTAGCTGCCCACAATTGATGCAGGAGAGGATGATACGGAGTCGTTAGTGATATGCACAACTAAAGAATTTTGTTTCTCCTTTTTTTTCTTTTTTTTTTCATTTTAGTGTGAGTCGATCCGGATCAGTTCTCAATGCTTCCTACCTGCCTATGAAAAAAACGAAAGTGGAAGAACTCTGCTTCCTAAATCCGTACCTGGATATCAGTCAGATGTTCTCCACATTCCTCTGAATGATCAAAATGGACAAAAGTGCACAATCAGAGTCGCAATCAAAACTGCGTTGAACCATTTCCTCCTCACTGCGATCTCCTCTTTCGTAATGCACTCAAAATCCGCTTCAATTCGCTCGTTTTTCCTGGGGAGTGTTCGGGACACGCAGAAATCCCCATTAGGAAGGTGCGTTGTGTTGTTCTCGCAGTGCTAGAATTAAACTAATTGGGAAGTTACGAAGCCGTTCCTCTCCAGCAGCTCGCTCAGGCAGTCGGGTGCGATCGATACTTTCCTTTTTTCGTTCGTGAGCTCTGGGAAAAGTAAACGAAGCCGAGATCATTTTACAGAGTTCAGCACGGGCGGAAGCGAGGTTGGAAAGTTAGATGCGCTTGAAATAGCAAAGTATCGGCGAACGAGCTCACCTCAAACAGACAACGTTTGTAAACTGTTTGGTCTAAGTGTCGTGTCTGGCACCGGAGATTAGCAGGAGCCACGTGCCCAGCAGCTGCTATTTTGAAGCAGCAGTTTGCAAAACCAAAATTACGGTTGCGTTTCGAACGGCAGAGAAAACACTCGAGATCGCAGTTCATCGTGCGAAGAAAGAAAAAGATCGAAATGAACGAGTAATGCTACGCAATTACGAAAAGCGTCCCCTTGCGAATTTCTAGTTTCGACCACTGGTGGGACCATCGCCGGTGACCTTCCTTCCAGACTGAGTTCAGCACTGCCTGCAATTTCGTCTGGATCTCTGAAATGTCACGAGGACGACTGGCATGTGACCTCGTTTTCAATGTCGTTTCACGATTAAAATCTAAATCGACGGGAAACACACGCAATCAACAGACGTCACGTGCTGACCTCATCGACTTCTGCCGTAATTCGAAAACAGACCGATCTAAATTATTTCGGACGTTTGACTTCTCAATTTCGTGTTGAAAAAAACAAAACAAAACGCCAGATCGGATGCACTGAGAAGATCGCAACCTTGTTGTTCTCATTTAAAAACTGTCGCGCAGCAGCGCATTGTGAGTGGGATGGAACAGCCCATTGTGGTCGGGGAGAAGCAACCAGTTCTGAGTGTGCATTTACCTATTGGGGGGGAAGTAAACATCTTTTGTTCGACGACCCAACTACTGAAACAATTACTGCCGTATTACTGCCGGTTTGGCTGGCAGGAACAAATTCGTAAAGCCTCCTACGGAAAGAGAAGAAACCATCACTCTCACGGTGTTTGACCCAATCTGGCTGGTTTCCTTCTGGACGCGCAATAACGATGGATTTTCCCGATGATGCTCGGTTATGACATTGCTAAACGTCTCTGAAACAGATTCACCGAGTTAAAAACAAACCTCGATGAAACTCACTTCGAGAATCGCAGAACATAAGAAACAACAAAGAAATGATTCGCTTTTATGTGAAAAACTGCAGATCATAATGGCGACATTCAACGGGCTAACTCATAACGAAGCGGCACAATGTTGTCTAGCGGAAGTAAGTCGTGCCACCGGAAGTATGCACCAGAACTTTCAAAAATGTGACCATTGGATTGAATTGCAAAACAGTCGACTTTATATTAAGTCAAGGCGAAGAGATCGTAATGCTTACTGCAACCTTCAGCCAACTATTGCATAAGCAAAGCGAATATTCGATCCAGCATTTAGAAATCTTCAGCTCAGATCGTTATGGCAAACCGCTATGATGCATTTGTCTATTTAGACAGATCCACAAATGCATGCGGCGCTGTCGTTGGTTTCAGAGCTAATCGTCGGCAGTTTAGTGAAAGCCATATTTACAGTAAACTGCGCTGAAGCACTTTTCATCGGAATGCTTGTTTACAGTTTTATTTATTTTTTTATGTAAAATCATCACGACGACGTTTTGGAGGAAAATGCGAAGACCGTGCTTTTAATGTGCAGATTTTTTTCTGTTGCTCTTAATGCTCCTCGTGCATCTGGAGGACCTTTTGCAGCCAGCCTTATCCGCGACCTGTAATTGAAACAGATGATGGATGGCGGTCAACAGCTTCGGGATGGTTCGAGGCATGGAAAATCAACGGGGCAGACATTATGAGCATCAAGGCCAAACTCTTCCTTTGTTTTTCGTAGCTGCAAGGTCATTATAATTCGCACACTTCGCGAAACGTTCGTGGAACTCAAGTGGACGCTTGTTTCACAGAAATGCTTGCGCGAGCGAAAGGTCTTTGCACTAAATTAATTCGAATTATTATCGTGCATATTTAAAACGGCCACTGGTGTGTGCTTGGGTCACGAACAGAAAGCTTCATAAAACACACGAAAGCTTAATAAGCGGAAAGTAATTCAACGAATACGATGATGACGATTAAACAAATGAGCTCCCAACTAGTGACGCCACGGCTCACGTCGAGAGAGAAAATAACGCAATGTGCTTCTCTTATTCGTAAGACAGCAAATTTTGCAGTTGCTGTTTACACAATTTCTCCTAGCAATATGCTTAAACGACAGTCAAAACCACGAAAATCGGTGACCTACAGCACAGAGATCGAACGTAGTTCTTATTCAAGCAGCTTCAGACTGTAACTTCACACCGGGCAGTGAAAATCATATAGTGCCTAAAGACTCCCAAATATCTACGCGGAGGTGGGATTATAAACACGCAGCCTGTATACGCGTTGCAAAATTTAACTGCTTTATTTTATTTTGTTCCTAATTAATTGTTGTGCAACTTTCTCTGTATGATGAAATTTTATTTTATCTGCGATTTTATTGTGTAATTATATTCTAATATGTATATTATATGAATGTACATATGCGTATATAAACATAGATTTTTGTAACTTTATGCACGTCGTAACCTGGATGAGCTGTTGCTCTTAGGTTACACATAGGATTGTTCAACATTTTGTACTATTAAAGGAAGCTTACAAATAAACGTAACACTTAACAGAAAAAAGGGAAAAAATGCAAACGCTATCCATTCGGGCAACTCGGGCTAGCCTAAAAATTCACAACAACAGATAAGGAATCACCACCAGTCGAGAGTAACGAAATCAGCTTGAGTCGGAAAACATTAAAGCTCCTCGCGTCCTTCGGATACAAGTGTGAATGGTGAGGACGATGAGTGCAAGCAAGATAAGGGAGAAGCACACCCTCACCGACTTCGTGATATATTTTAGTGCCTGAAATGCTGTTTGAAGTGCGCTTTGTGGGGAGCACGGATTTGGTTTCGATCTTGCAAACAGAAGTTAGTACCGATAGTCCGCTATTCTCAAAGAGATCTACGCTCTCAGAACGATACCAAGCACACGACAATAATAAAAAATAAAAATCTTTCTCCCCGTGGACAATTCCGCAAAGACGTTATCGGGATACCGAACTTGTGGTGGCAGTTCGTGCAGAATTCTTCAGCTGATTGTTGATTTCACGCAGAAGGTGAGGCCACATCGCAGAACAGCAATACAGAGTACGACCAACAGCGTAAGAGTGTTGGCTTTGACAGTGTGTCGAGAACTGTCTGTCCACTAAAGAATGGACACATTGCTCTGTCCAAATGGCACTCACTTCTTGAAGTCGGACGTTCTGCTCCCTCAAAACTATTGTTTGAAGTCCAGTGGTCTGTTTCGATGGGCAGTCACCACCTAATACACTGTGGTGCCACGGACTGAAGAAATAGAAGTACAAAGGGCAAAGTGAATTCATTCCGATACCCATCTGGGTCTTGTTCATAGAATTGCGACGGAGATAACACAGAATGCTACAAAGTGTGAGTACTGTGGTCTCTTCTTGAGATCTTATTCGCTATGAGCAGAGAAGCATCCTCAGACCGCTGCCGCCACACTTGAGAGATTCTCCGAGGAAAATTAAAGTTGTTCAGGCAGCTGTCACACCGAACGCGTCCTTCTCGTTTCATTTGAATAGTTTCTATTTACTCCAAACCGCAGCTTTCCAGTGGTCTGCTGTCTAATCCCAGCGGCGAGCTGAACACCATTCAATTCCAACCGGAGCGTTGTGTGGAGGGAGGTTCGCCTCGCACGCAGCGGCCCTTCCATAGAAATCGAGGCGGCGAAGTTCAATGCGTTATGTTTTGGGCATAAATCCGTACAGCTGCGAAACTCTTGAGAGAATCCGCCACTGAACGGAAGAACTGCACACAATCCTTTCTCAGCACTCGCCTCTCCGTCAATTTATGTGGCCTGTCTGACTGCCTCTCGAGCATTTTCTTTTCGCTGTCACATTTCCTTCGTTTACGATGACAGCCACGGCCGATCTCGAAAATTCTAATGGCGCTGCGACCACGTGAGGGCTAATATGACAGCCAATGCTTAACAGTTCGCTGGTAGTCTAACCCGAACCCATTTCCGATAGTAATTGTAGTCACTTCGCCCCTTTTATGCTACGGCGTTGATATTTAAAGAAGAAAGGAGAGAACGAAGCATTTTTGCAACATTCTGTGTTTCCTATCTTTTTGCTATCGTTCGCTTAATGAATCCGAAAAGCTCTACGAGGCTGAATTAATCAGAACTCCTTTAACGCGATTTGAAACCGACTTCCATTACACGAGGCGTTTATTTTCGCAACGCGTTTCATCGGAACTATTCTTTCATCTCTTTTTTGACCGTCAGTTTTGCGATCGCCAAGCGTTGATGTCGCGCCAGAATAAAGTCGGAATCATCTCGTTAGAAATGCTTTCCTTCCTACATTAAGATGCGCGTGTGCTGATCCTCTTCGCTATTCAGTCTTCTGTTTAAAACCATTCGTAAATTTAACGCAAGGAGAAGCCTCCGTGGCTCAGTCTGGTTCGACGATGTCCTTCGGCTGGAAATACCTGGGTTCGAATCCCGTCTAGGATGAGAAGGACGTTTTTCGGGTTTTTTCAACTGGTCTCAGAAGATGGGGTTTAAAGTTTTCGTTATCCCGAGAGAGAGAGAGAGAGAGAATAGAAAGAACGCTTAGTATAATCTCGCCTTGCAGTTGCTTGGAATTGCGAACAGTGCAAGTGAAATGTGGCACGCAGAACACTGCGCGATAGCATTACAATCTTTACGCAGTTTATCCCCCCCCCTCGATATTCCTGAAGGAAAAAATCTTTTAAAATTGCGCTTTCCTTGTAACTAGCATAAAATGAGTTCCGTGACCTTCTCCAACGTAGAAATTCTAACGAAGTATCTCCACTATTTCTTTATTTTTTTTTCGATCTTGTTTGTTTGTTTCCTTTGCTTACTTCTTGTTATCGCGTCCCTTCAAAAATGAACTCAAACCCACGTTTAAGTTATAATGACGCCATCATCCGCTGGATCGAGTTGAAGTAACAAAAGCGCGTCTTCCTTGATTGTGTGCTTCTGTTGGGTGGTTTCAGGAAGACTTCGGAGATAAAGCCACGTTGCAGTCGAAAAGGTTTATTTTTATTCTTTTCGTGGAGAGTTGCAACTTCGAAGCGGATGACAAATAAATCTTAAGAGTCACAACGCTTAAGACCACCGAATTGTTGCTTAACTGCGTCAAGTGTTGGGCATTATCTTTTATCCATTGCGTGTCCTTCGGTTAGCTTGTCTGTTTTGCAGGAATAAACTCCGCTGCCTCCGTTGCGAGGCCAGCTTCCCGGCGGTTGTAAAGTTATCGTGCAGTTAATTAAGAGATTCGACTGCAAGTCTTTCTCACCAGAGGACGCGGTTTCTTTGTTTGGTTAAAAGTCTTGCCACCTTATTCTCCAAACATTCTTGGTCTTTTCCTCTTCGATGACTGAAGGATCATGCTTAGTGCATTATGGATGTCCCCTCTCAACTCGAACTGTTTGGCATCATAAGAATGCCAAGTACAATGTCCGTTCGTTCTTCATTTCCTAAATACGCTTTCCCCACTCTAATCTTGTGTTCCACTGGTCTCATAAATGAAGTAGTTATTACAAACAAAGAAACATTTATTCTTCAATCCATTTTAAAAGCTTGTTCCCACCCATCCCCTTATTCAGTTTCCCTCGAGTTTCCTGCAGGTGTGTTGAAACAGTCCAAGATGATTTATTAGAAATACTGAAAATGGCTTTTGTTAAAATCCTGATTGTCTTTTTCCCTGTATACTGAAGCTGCTTGTCAATAAATGATCAGCACCTAAAATCCGAAGACCTTCCATAGCATCGTAAGTGGCGCTCATGCGCTTTGTTTGAGTAGATTTCGAATCCTGCGTGGGGCGTGAGAAAATTGACTTTCAAAGGATTGTGAGTTGATTGGTCTCGGCCGGAAATTATACTATTCCTCTATTGGAAACTATTTGATCCCTTTCAGAATATATGATTTGAGGGACGTAGCAGTCCTGAGAAGGTAGGGAAATTATTTCTATAATAAGATTAGTTTTTATAAGAAGTTGAGTTTCTTGTCAGTTAGGAAAGGACGATGAGTCCAAAATTGATTTTCAAACGGATCAAAAGTGGGAAACTTGCTTCATATTCAAATAAGAAATTTGTTTTCTAGTCCTTTTCCAAAATTTACTGACTTCAAATCCCGTACAGTTCAGTGCCTCGCGGTGATTATGCTGCTTATGGAAAACTGACCACGTGACTCTTTACTTTTCCGTCGAATCCGACGTACATAATAGGAGTGAAACTCCCATCTACAGATATATCTGATTTATTCTTTTCTTTAGATCAAGATTTTGTCCGATGTGGATCCCCCAAAAAAATCTTCTTATCCTGATAGACTTTCTAAGATTGTTTTTCAAGTTTTGTGCTCCACAATGAACTCGCTGTTTAGTGTGGGCTCTTCGTACTCTCCTCTTCCATTTGTATTTATCCTACAGCTTGAATATTCGTCCATATTCATCTATTACTAAGAAAGACTGCACATCTTTATTATCAGATTTTGTACTGATCAGTATATGAATCCTCCACTACTGATTTACAAGGGATCTGCTTACTTGTATCATCCACCTTTGGGCTAGTACCATAGAAAGGTTTGGGGGAATCTCAAGTGGTTTGCTCTCGATATCTCTGCAGCATTTGGTCGGGTTTGAACGAAGGCCTGTTGGGCAATCTCCCTTTACAGGGATTGTTTTCTGTAGCAGAGTTGGCAGCTTTCCTTCCCAGTTTCGCAGATTAGGGCACACTGCACGTCCCTTTCACATTTGACGAATTACACCAATTAACAGAACTAAAATATCTATCGCTACAACCATAAATTCTGATCTGGAACCATTTTCGTCGGGATCCTGATAACTTTTCTAATACTCTTTAAACTTAGTTCTTTCTTATGTATCGCAAAAAAATCCATCGAATTCTCGCCCGTCCTTATACAAATTGAATCCTGTGCTGCATTCCCCAAGGTGTATATTTCATGTTTATAGATGGTATGCGGTTACTGGATCGGCTTGAATGTTTGGGGGAGGAAAAACCTGAGTTTCCGGCAGAAAAAATCCTCCTCTTCTGTATGAGTCCGGCAAACTCACCTTGGACTGAAAAGACCTGATAAAGATTCCCCGCATCATTGATAGGAGATGAATCCAGGTCTTAGCAACTAAAGGACTTCATCTATGCCGACTGAACCAGAGGGACTCCGCTTAAATAAATAAATAAAAAATGATCTTCTTTCCATGACGCCAGCACATCTCTAAGTAACTGGAGATATTTATTTTTTTGTACCACCCCGCAATCTTTCGTGGTCTCAAATCCCCCCCCCCCCTACACTTTTGCTACAAGCATTACTTGACTTCGAAATTGTTAACTCCGTATAAATTGTACATCAGTCTATCTTCAGAATACTAAGATTAGGGAGGTCGCTTCTGCAGCCGCTGAGAACACCCAAAGAAATCTTGCAGGACAGAAGAAAATCGGGTCCATGATTGTCGTTTATCATTTCATCCCTTCCTCCGCTGGTCGAATTTCATCTTATTGTATTTCCTGAAATTTCTGCGGTCATCAGAATTACTGATATAATTCATGCATTTTTTTCTTTTAAACCTCGTGGACATGTGGCAAGCGGTAACCTCCCTCACAGTGTTCGATTTTTAATTATTCACAGAGCAGTTTCTTCTTCTTCGTTCATTTCCTTTGCTGTTGTTGTCCTCTGCAATGATTTACTTCTATTCGCATGCCTTTTCCAAGGGCATTCGAGTTAATGTTAATAAACGCCGATTTTCTTCTAATCCGCTGAGGTTGAATACCATCCCTCCTATTAAAATTACTACAAAACCATGAGGATGAACAGCCTGTTTTTCTACCAACTGCAGGGTGAAGGCCTCTCCCATTGCGGGGGGGGTCTACTTCTCCCATGATGAGCAAGTCCATCTTGGGGGAGTGTATCTTTACTTGGGTGAATGAATGCATGAAGGTGGAAGACGATCACAAACAGCCATGCCTACGCGGGATTCGAACCCGCAACTCTTAGGCAGAGAGCGGGTACTCTAACCACTCTGCCAACCAGACTGGGCTACAAAACTATATCGCATCGAATATAAATATGAATTCAATATCTCTGTTTTAATCTATGACGACAGGGCCTTACTTTGTGTAGATAACGTCGAATGAATTAGCCGTGTTTATTAAATCGGGTATGTATGCTGATTATTTATTAAAATATCGTCCAGAATTTGTAGCACAGCTTCTTCCCCCCCTACGTTCCCATAGTAGCAATCATTACAGATTCTTATTGTGGTTTATTCATAACAATATTACATTATTCATATCATAAAAAATATACAGAGAAGTACAGAAAAAAAGGGGAAAAAATCGAAAAACAGTATGCTCTTTTGACTCAGTACAGAAAGAGTTAGTTATCCCCCTCCCCACCCTTACTTGTAAAAATGGTTGTTTCGTTTACTTGAATGAGCAAAAGGTACCCGTCATGTCAGGATGTCCTCTTCCTATGTAGTGTTGTTCCACGATGCTTCTAGAAATCTTATTGGATTCTTTCATCTGTGGCTGCTTCCATCTTCTATGGGAAGTCCGAATGAGAAAAAGAAAAAAAAAAAAAAAAAAAGTGTGTACTTACTGGCGTCTAATATCTCAAATCTTGGAGTCAAAAAATATTTCTTCTGTCGTTTCTAATAGTTTTGGACTAACCAAGACGTTCCAGCCGCTCCATTCTGGGAAAAAAAATTCCGTTTAAGCGAATCAAAGGTTTTTTTTTTGCTTTTCTTTCTTTCCTTTTTTTTTTCCTGTACAAAACTTCCAAAATTTTCATTCTATCCAACTTTCACTTAAATCTGCTGAAGCATTTACGTAATAGAAGACAAGCAGCAGTTTCGCTAATGTGTACGAAAATGTTAGGTTTCTTTCCCTGGAATGAATTATTCTCTCTTTCTCTCTCTGGTCCTGCACAATCGTGTTGTTCTTTTGCTCAGTCATCTCGTCAGCAACGGAAATAGTCAGTGAAACTCCGTGCCATCCAAACAGACTTGTCATGACCTTCAAATCACCATATAATTGTTGCCAGTGCTGTGCAATCGTCTTATGATTTCGCAGTTTCTCTGCCAGAAAATGCTGACATTTTCTCGCTTCCATTTCGAAATATGAATATCATCAAATCTTCAGCCAGCGAATCTTATTCCTAAAGCCCAAACTCCTTTTTATTGCGTTAACAGATTTGGATCACCAGCCAGGTCTTTAAACTCACTCTACCCAATTAGGTGAGGTTTTTTTTTTGCTGCTCTGCATAGAGTGAGTCTGATTCAAGAGATGCAATTGGCTCTTCAACCAATACTCATCGGATTTTGATCATCATCAGCAGTACTTTATTCCAGCGAGAAGTAAAAAGAGCTTCTTCCGGCACTGCTTCATTGCTTGGACAGCGCGTTTTATTTTTCCTTTTCCTCGAAAAAACATCCTCAACGTTTGTAAGGCAAAATAAAGCAGTCTTGAAGATGGCTACTGATGGGTCCAAGGCAGAAAAAAGGAACTCAAATGGCACGCTCTTCTCCTTATTTTCTTTCATCCTTTCTGTCAAGTTCACGCAGTGTGCAAGTAGATGCGGTGCACAAATTTCACTTCGCTCTCCCATATGACAGCCAAACTGAAAACACACTCGACTTTTGTGCGGAGTGCCGTGTTCGAATCGGTGGAATAAGCAATTCGAGATTGACCAGACACCAAAAAAACTTCCGGTAATCGTTTCAAGTCGATCCAGACACGATGCGACGCCTGACTACATTCACCTTTTCCCTTTTCAAAAGAACCATTTTCCGACGGTTCCGCAGCACCGTTCATTTCCTCCATGAAATCCTTTCCGTACCCCTTCCCCGATTTCTTTTGCTCAGTAAGAAACAGAAAACACAAAACTGAACAAGCCAAAAACAACGAAATTTCTGCTTGAGCAGCGCAGTTTTGACGCTCAGTAGCGAGCACGTGCAATGCGGTAGGAAAAATCACGTTTTATGGGCTACAAAAATTTCGGAGTGTGAAACCCTTGTGACACCAGCACCCTTGACAACTGCTTTAATGCCTTAGCATTCCCGCACTACTTGAGTTAGCCAATCTCATACGCGGAAGACAGAAAGCACGAGCGAACAGAGATATCCCGAGCTCATGTAAGGTGCAGTTTTCATTTTTGACGAAGCATTTACAAGCGTGAGTCAAACTTCGTACGCTCATCGAGCGATGAAACCTTCAGAAGAAGAACACAGCGACGCATCCCTTCTGCTGTGCAGCACAGCTAATGCTAGTAAATACGCGCTGCTCAAAGGACAGCACTCATAAGAGTTCTGTCCTAAAATGAGTTCGTCCTTCTGTCGGAGGACGAAGAGCCTTGAAAAAGTTCCGCGCTTGGTCTGTAGATAGTTTGGAAACTTTGCTCTACAGACCAAGCGCGGAACTTTTTCAAGGCTCTTCGTCCTCCGACAAGCAGGACTCTGAGAAATGAAAAATAAATAAATAGAATTGTAACTGAAGTGAATTAAACTCGAACTTTCTCTCGTTTATTGTTCATTAAACTGGTAACATAAAATATGCTTTCTATTTATATTAAACCGAAGGTGCTGTGATTTAATCGAAAAGCGTTGACAATTATTAAATTCAAGTGGTCATTACTGGTCGTTGGATATTCATCTGAGAATCGAACGCTGCGTTCATTTTGCTTCTTCGTGCTCTACGCGCATCACCTCATGAAGGAAAGTGGCTTCAAACTTGATATCAAAATCGGAAATATTAAAATAAGCTTTTTTCTTTTTGAAGCCGAGGTGATATTTCTAAATACATCCCGTGCAAGTCTCCGAGATTCTGTAAATAAACTGAACAGCAGCTGGAACGAATTTGACACAAAAATTATCAATAAAAATACCAATATTGTGAAAATAGGCAAGAGCGTAGAAAACATCAGCTACATCATGAATGGAGAACAAGAGAAACACTTCAGCTATTTAGGCACAGTTCTTGGTGAAGATGGCAAATAGAATGAGCAAAGCTGATATGGTAGAAGTCAGCTGAATGAATTTTTATAGAATAAGCGGAAGATTGGCGAAATCTTGCTGTATACAAGACACTGTTAAAAACAATTTTAATTATGAATCTGAGAGCTGGGTTAGAAATAAAACGCTTAATCAAAGACTTCACATCATAAATATGCGAGTTCTGAGAATTAGCATATTTATAATCGCAAATCTATAAGTGGTATTAAACCTGATATCCAAATTGGAGATGTTAATCTCAGCTCTTTGCTTTATACGCAAGATGTGATACTTCTAAATGAATCTGCTACCAGTCTGCAAGATTCCCTGACTAAATTGAATAACTCTTGCAATAGATATGGTATGAAGGTCAGCAATAACAAGACAAAGACAATGAAAATAGGAAGAAACATCGAAAATATCAACTGCGTTGTGAATGGAGAACCTGTGGAACAAGTAAAACATTTCAGCTACTTAGGCACGATTTTTACTGAAGATGGTAAATTAAATACGGAATTAGACAGCAGAATCAGCAAAGCTGGTATGGTAGGAAGTCAATTGAATAAATTCATATGGAATAAGAGAGAAATTAGTCGGAACACTAAATTAGCTATATACAAGACAGGGTTCAAACCAGTTTTAACTTATGGATCTGAGAGCTGGGTCAGAAGTAAAACACTTGACCAAAGACTAGAGACCGCAGATATGAGAGTCCTGAGAAAGATTAGAGGCGTGAACAGATGGCATCAGTGGCAATGTCATATTAAAAACGAGGATATTAGGAAAGAACTTGACATTGTCAGCATCCAGGAAGGCGTTAGCAGCCAAGTGTTCTCTGCCAGGTTGACAGGGAAAAGACCCAGAGGAAGACCAAGATATAGTTGGATTGATACGGTACAAAGTGCCTTAGAAGATAGAAATATAAGATCTGATAATGTTGAAGTCTTGACAAATAACAGACTGATTTGGAGGAAAATTGTAGATAGGAAGTTGATGTAAGTTTTTCATGTAGTACTATCGTGTCCTTTTTATTCCTTGAGGGTACTGGCAGGAATTTGATGATGATGATGATGATAATGAGTTCTGATAAAGATTAGAGAAGTGAATAATGTCATCAGTGGCAGAATCATATTAAAATGAAGATATTTTGAAAGAAATCGACAATGTTAGCATGAGCAGAGCTAATCTAAGGTAACATGGGCACTTAAACAAAATGAGAAAGGAAAGGTTAGCAATCCGACATTTCACTGAACATCAGTGGATTCAGTATGGTCACTTCGCACCTCAGTGATGTGGCACGCAAATTCGCTCCAGATGGTCATATTCTAAGATTTTCTTGATACTTAATCTCCGAAGAGCAGTAACTCCTACACACTTACATCCATCCCATTAAGAATCTACGACTTCCTCTTTTTCCAGGAACTTTACCTTCTGTAACTATTCGGAGAAGACCAAACTTGCTTACTTTGTATGCATCCAAAATATCTCAGATGTCTTTCGCCGCTGCTCTTAAAGAGTCCTAAAGTTTCACCGATCTTTTCTAGAACCCATCTATTCGTCCGCCTTTCGGTGTATGAGATTTTAAACCATCTCCTGCAACGTCACGTCCCTCAAACAGTTATTCTTTTCCAAGTTTTATATGCTTAATTATGTAGCTACCGAGAAAACAGCTGCATCCAGAATCTTCAGCTTTGCTCGAGCAGTGAGGGATCTCTCCTTCCCAACTTTAAATAGGCTTGACTATTGTTCCAGCCATTCCTAATATTCTGATGTATTTTGAACAGATATTGATAATGGATCCCAGATATTCGAATATTTTGACTTCCTCAATTATTTCTCGCTGAGGTGCACTTGTTTCTCAGAAGTTTCCTGACTTTACTTTCTTCAAGAACCATAATCTGTGTCTTACTAAGGTCGAGTTTAAATCTTCTGTTCTTGCTGATTTCATTAACTCTGTAGATGATACTTCTTCATTTTCTTCCCTATCATTACAGAGCAGTATTGTGTCATCAGCGTATCTCAAGATGCTGACCCATCTACCACTGATCTTTGTTCCTGTCTTCGGCTCTGTCAGTGCTACACGCCTGATGTTCTTAGCACAGATGCTGAACAGACTACGTGAAAGTTAGTATCATTGCCTTCCTGAAGCCAGTCAGTTATCTATTCATACCCTAACCAATCACTTACTCGCTGCACAAGGTAGCTATCGACTGGTAATTTGTTGAGAAAAGCCCATTAGTTTCATGACGTTCCACAGTTTCACATACTGAATACAATCAAAAGCTTCTGAATAGCCTACGATACATTACGAAAGAAAATCTAAATTCTCTGCGTTTTTCGATGATCTGCCCAAAGAAGAGGATCTGACCTCTGGTGCCCTTACCTTTCTTGGCGCCTGCCTATTCCTCAGGTACCTGAACCTCGACTCTGGCGTCAGTTCTTATTAAGAACAATTTTTAGTAGAATCTTGCTTGCATGAGACTTATACTAACAGTTCTATACTTCTCACAGTCCTTCCTATCTCCCTTCTTGTGCAGTCTCTAGGCGATGATCTTGTCTCCCATATCTTCATAATCAATTTTTGAAACACTCTTATCCCTTCGTCGCCTGTGGCTTTAATTAACTCTGCCTGGATTTTATCTCCTCCTGAGACCTTATTTTTAATAAGCTCCTCAACCACTCTCTCCTAAGTGGAGGGGTTCGAACTCTGAGGAAAGATCTCCTTCAAATTTTCCACATCCTCTCTACTGAATTCTTCACAGTATCCTTTCCATCTGTTTTTTATCTGCCTGCAAAAGAGATGGAAAGCAGGCAGTAATAACAGATATTAGCACTGCCTGCATTTCGATTTTTGGCTTAGAATTGTGTTTAAGATTCAAGAACTAACCGAAATATCCCTTTGTAATTGTGCCTACCATCTGTCTCGTCACATTTTTCACATAATATTTGTGCCTTGTTCTGCCTGGTGTGTTTCGGACTTCTCTATGTAATTTCTTATATTCTTCATTTCCTGTGCCTCTTTGTTGCCCTAACATCCTCATTTCGATCAGTTCCTTATTGATTCTACCATCCATGGGTCTGTTTGTCTTCTTCGATAGTATTTCAGGTTTGTTCTCCGCATCAGTCTACAAAACAGTATCCAACCTTCTTGAACTTTCTTCTGTGAACTCTCTGGAGGTTACTCTGGCATCCAGTCTAGTGGGAGAGGACTGACTTTGAAAGTTTCGGAGTCTCAGTAGTAGTAAGGTTAGTTAAACAGACGTTTAATGGCAGGGGAAAAGACAAAGATTGAGTTTTACTTTGAGGTTAATATAAAATCTGCAGATATTGGAGTCCTGACAGACCAATTTGGAAGAAAATGGTCAACATGAACTTAGTACTACACGATGGCGTTTTTATTATTACTATCACTGCATACCCTGTGCGCTCCTTGAGGGTAGATAAACGTTAGGAAATTGATGATGAAGACGACTTTGCTTCGGAAATACAGCGCAATTTTTTTCTAGTAGGAACTGAAATAATTTCTGAAGCCTGATTTGCTGTATTCCATATGTACAGAATGTGGCTTTATGTCATAATATGTTTTGTACTCGGTGCCACTTACTAAAACTATTATTGTGGCTTCCTAGCGGTGCTGAGAGATAAAATTAATCTTCCTTCGTGGCGATTTCAGTTTATATTTTTGCATTGGTGATCGCTTTGCTGTAATAATGATGGCACTCAACGCCTCCTGAGAAGTGGGACTTTTCACATCACAAGTGGAATTTGCTATTGATAAATTCAAAACAGATTCGTATTAAATCAGGAAATCGTTAAAAGCATGCGAATATTGCTTACCATAATGGAGAATCGATTGGAAAGTTTCGAATATCAAAGAAACATTTTGGACAATAATCGTGAAGTTGAATAAAAAAATAAGGCGAAATGGTGACATTCAAGGAATTTCGAATATCTCTAAGAAAAGTGGAGCAATCATGATGATCTTAGATTTTAATAACAATCAATTGTTTTTAATAATAATTTAATGATTAAACTATTATTAAACCTCATCCATCTTCTGTCGTGGCAACCGCGCACACTTTGCGTTTGGAATGCTCTTCATGTAATGGTCCAGAATACGTCCAGGAAGATTCTGCGCCCTCACGGAATGGTAATTAATTGCCGGGTTAAATTACCATTATGTAATTGAATTCATGAGTGCGTAATGGTTCCGTTGACGGATAATATAACCATCACCACGCCATCTCCCACGATGGGTGGGGATGATGCACAAAAATCTTGGCAATGTGCAGACGGGTGCGCTGCTAAATTTATTAAAGATGTTCATCTTCTACTTTTTCGCATTGCATTTTGAGTCAGACTTTCATTGGATTAAACAAGTTCTGATCAAGACCAACCTTTCTCCAGTGTGATTGGTTTGGGTAACCCAACTGAATTAAAGGGGGAAAAATCGTTTCCGTTGTTTTCTGCTTTCCATCAGGGATTAGACAGTCCGGACTAGGAAGAGCTCTCCTACGGGTTAATAGAAGATTAGTGTAATCAGCGCTGGTACCGACAGCACTATCCAGTTGATCTGAACTAAGTCGAAGCTGTTTCTGCCTTCGAGCAAAATACTCCACAACGAAATGGCACAACAGAAAACCTAATAAATATTAAAAGAAACGGAGCCTGCACGACATAATCTTGGTGCAGCTACCCTGAAATCGAGAATGAAACCTTTAAACATTAACAAAATGTCCGTGAAATATCTTCGATATCAGCGGAAGTATTAGCGATCGCGAAGAAGAACCCAAAAAATCGAGTACTGCACATCTTCTATGCTCGCTTAATATTTCATGCTGTGGTCGTTCCAGTGGCAGTGAGGAGATTCAGGCGGAGTTACGACCGGGAGCTCAAATTAAAAAAAAAAAGCTGAAATCTTGTCTTTGAAATGAAGACAGAAATTTTGTCCTGATTGGCTATCTTTGACGAGAGAATCAGTTTTTCAAAGCGTTTCATTTTTTATTTTTTTTTATTTTTTATTATCAACCTCACCAACGAAAATGTAATAATCTCTAGAACATTTACATCATGTGTAGGCCAAGAATTAAATTATCTGGAAACTTATTTCTGGACTCAGTTTGGAACTTTATAAATCGCTTCAGATCCACAATAAGCAGGGTGCTGGTCACACAGTGAGCAACGAAATTATCCATCACCCAGATCACTACTTTAAAACATCACCATTTTGTTCCGAGTACATCTAATCACAGTGTATTAATTGGCCATAATGGTGCAGGAGTCGAATTTAAAAGGCTCTTTTTTAGCATCAAAAAGCTGTAAGGCGAATTTACTGAATTATTATTTAAAAAATTGAGCGTTGTGATGGTAAAGAGAAGATTTGCATTTTTATGCCTCTTCTGCACAAATGCAAGTATGACGTACCCACTGATGATGTGAGGCCGAAGGTAAAATGCCTTCCTACTGTTTCATCTGGTTTGGAAGAATACACCGAGAAATAGGTTTAAAGTCATCATTGGTATTTTAAATCGCATAGGAACACCCAAGATATGATCTCCGAACCAAACCTCAATAGCCAAACTGGAATGTGCTCACGAGCGTTGCTTCCATGCATCGACCACTGGTCGTCCAGTTGTTCGCGTGTTTCAAATTCCCTTTCCCTCCGACTCGCTCAGTTTTGGACATGACGACAGTCCCTTCGATCCCTTTTCCCTTGTAACCAGTGCAGAACGGAACGGTCGTGGTTATGCAGACGAGGATCTGGCTGCAGAATTTTCCCCAAGTACGAGGAGGATGTATTTCTTTTACTTGCAGCCAAAAAAATGCTCTTCTTGTCAATTGGTCCGTATTTAATGAGTTTCTCTGGTATTACTTTGAGGTAGCAGCGCAAGGAATTGAATAAGATCCAAGAGGAACCACGAGATTTGAATGCAAAGGAATGAATACTGAGTGGAGGAAGCGAACTCTTATCGAGGCTATAGTGTTCCATAGCCTCGATGATAGTAGAAAGAAACGGAAATGAACATCTGGGATGCGGCTCAATACAGAAGGAGAAGTCAGCAAATTAACTCGCCCCAGTTTTCGGTATTGCCGTTCTGGTCAGTGCGATCTTGCACTGACCGGAACGGGAGGTGCGCTTCACAATCTGGCACGCTTAGGTGCGTGATATTTCCAAGAAAGGAAGCGAGGGACGCTCCGCACACAACATTGGCGTCTGTCTGCAAATGGCGTCGACCAAGCTTTAAAATAAAATCGCCTCGCCACTCGATCGTGTAGAATTATGACACGTTTCGGCCTTGCAATAATTCCTCTTCCAGGTTTGCTCAAACACTTTCTGATCTTTAACTTTTTTTTTTTTTTGTAATATTTAAAGCCTTAGACAGAAATTCGACTTAAAAACGAATTTGTAATGTAGCTTGAAGATGAATTTCACCTCCTGGTGTGAGACAGCCTTCCTCTTATTGATGGCCTGAAGCGTCTTGAGAAAGTTAGCTGTTTGGTAGTCCGCTCACTCTACTAAGAGGATTTAATGGTTTTCGGAAATACCTGGGATCGAATCCCGTCGCGAGGAACTCCTTCCTAAAGGTTTTTTTTTTTCATCTGAAAGTGAGTTAGCCGGTTTCTGAAGGACGTAAAAGGTTCTCCCCTCCCACAGAAAGTAGGGGTTTCATCCCTGAGAACACACAAACCATCCAGTTACAGACATTCCCTCACAAAACATTATTTCTTTTGTGAGGGAAAATTCACATTGAAAATAATAATTAAACAAAAAAGCCAAGCGGAGTGCGAGGCGAGTTCGTTATTTTATGCACAAAGCTTCTCTAATGAACGTCTCGAGTCCTTTTTTTTGTTTGTTTCATTTTACTTTTCTAAGCAAACAAACAGAATAAGATGATGATGGCCGCTTCTGCTGCCGTGAGAAAGACGGTTCGTCAAAAAATAACAAAAAATTCTAGCCGTAAAAAGCGAGTTCGGAAGACGAAGCAAAAACGGGAATACAACCGAGCACTGTTTGCTCTCGAGCTGCGTAGATGCACTTCCTGGGCGTGGCAACCAGTTACACCGTCACTAAACGAAGGATCGTACGAGGAAATGAAGTCTTCACGAAAGCCGCTTTTAAAGCACGAGCAAAAACTGACTCGTCATTTTCCAATCGCGGATTTTTAACTGCACTTCTGTTGATCCGCGAACACAACTCGAATTCCGTTCATTTCGTTAGCATAATCTCTTCGATTACCGAGAGTGCTTTTCTTCGTGTGTGTGTGTGTGTGTGTGTGTGTGTGTGTGTGTGTGTGTGTGTGTGTGTGTGTGTGTGTGTGTGTGTGTGTGTGTGTGTGACACACACACACTAAGAGTTCTGTGCGTTTGAGCGCTGATGACTCGTTGCGGATGTGATTGCGAAATATGCAGCGAACACTCACGATGAAAAGAAGAATTAGCGCGCGGAGGAGCTTCATGACGACGTTCGTTATTTTTCTGTGCTCTTGTTCCGCGATCAGACACGAAGAGCACGTCGGTTGCAAAAACGATCAAAATTGCCCGTGCGACACAGAAAATGCCCTTTCATGTACGCCAAACTACGGTGAACTCTGGAGACCTCGGCGACCTGCCCTTCCTTCCGACACTTCGCGCTCTTTCCGCATCACTGAAGATGGGCGGCCTTTCAGATGGAGCGTTGTCCTTGGCGGCAACGTTAGCCGCCGGCCGCTAACGATCGCGTGCACGGAGACCTCTGCGTGCACCGAACCGATCAATCAAGGTGAAGCGGACTCTGTTCGATGCATGTCTTTCTCCGGCACCGCTCGACAGCCCGCTGTGAATTAGAACCTGCCGCTGTATGGCTCGTTGCTGCCGCACTTACCGCTGGCGATTGTCGAAACCGATTGCCTCACGGACTCCACTTTCCTCTCTCGCTCTTCTGTGCGGTGTGTGCGTGCGCGCGCGCGCGCGCGCGCGCGCGTGTGTGTGTGTGTGTGTGTGTGTGTGTGTGTGCACTGTTCTGTGGAAACGTACGGTGTCTGAACCCCGAGAGAGAGAGAGAGAGAGAGAGATGCACGAAATAAAAGTCGAGTTTCTAAAAGCGAGCGCGAGCGTGTGTGTGTGTGTGTGTGTGTTGTACAAATTCATGGAGGGATCGGAGTCGATTCTGGAAAGAGCAGTTCTTGTCGGGGCACTAAACAAAGTTGAAAGCCAGCGGATGCGACGTCTGAAACGCATTTGTCCAAAGTGCTGCAGCAGCAGCAGCCAACTCTTTCCATAAATACCGAGCACTCGTCGATCGGCGACGGAAGTAATTCGGAGCTATTAGTTGAGAGGTGGTGCAACGTAATGTAAAGCTTGCGAAACGAATGCGTTGGCGCTGATTACTTCTGTCTCAGAAGTTCATTACTTAATGAGAACGCGTGTGTTCCTTCGACGCGAGCTTCTTCTTGTTAAAGCGAGAGAAGGAGAAAGTTTTTATTAATCGCGAGTTGATTCTTCAGATGAAAAGACATTCTGATCGCATTTTAATCCTTCAGCTTTTAAAGTTAACTCGGATTGAAATCGTGTTTCATCTACATCTAATGTAAGGTTGTCAGTTGGTGGACGATTTCTGCAAAAAAGTTATTCAAGTCAGTTCTTCGTGTTATCTCGCGTGAAATCACGAGATAAAGCATAATACGAGCGCTTTTGCCAGCGGAATACCAAAATCATTGAGCTCCGATAACGAATATACAATTAACTTAAACCTTAATCATAATCAATAAACGCGCAGGCGTTTATTGATTATAAAAAAAAAGGGCTATCATAATTCCAAAGAAAGGGGATCTCACGAAATGTGAAAACCGGAAGGAAGTTAAAAGTGACATGGAAAGGATATTAAGAGCTGAGAGACAATCTTTATTAGAGGCTATAAAATTCCTGATAATTAGCTGAGAATAATAAAAGAAAGGTATGAAGTCGTATTACACAGCAAACAACACTGGAATGATTTGAGACGAACAATGGTGTGTGTGTGTGTGTGTGAGAGAGAGAGAGAGAGGGGGGGGGGGAGGTTGCGTAATGTGCGCACTGCTTTTTAACATGTCACTGACTGGATTGTGAAAAGGAGAATAAAACAGAATCTCGCATTGCAGCTGGAGGATCGAGATGAGGATGCAGATGACAATTTTAATGTCATCAAAACACACCGAGGTATATACGAGCAAAAACAGAATCGGTGCATAAGACAGCTGAAAATCTTGGACTTTTATAAGAAGAAAACAAAAGTTCTGAAAGTGAACAGCAAATGCAAGGGATAAAAAGATTAAAACTGACCAACATTCAGAAGAGTGAAGAATTTTACTTGAGAATTAATGTTGGTATTGAAGGTGGAAATGACGAGGAAACAAGTTGACGAAAGCAAATGCTGCCTTCAGACTGACCGAATCGTTCAATATATGCAGATCATCCAAATACCATAAAATACGAAACAAAGATAGCAGTGGGAAGGCCGTTCTAATAACGGAACAGAAAAAAAGGAAGCCAAATTAAATGGTTTTCAAACAAAGTGTGTGCGTAAAAGAGGAACCTTTTTAACCTTGATGGAGCAATTGTAACCCATGAAATGAGAAATTCCAAGGAAAGCATCGATGTGGATCTCGTAAGGAAAAGGGAGGGGACGGAAGAGAAGGGTAACAAAAAAGAAGAAGAAAGAAAGAAAGAAAGAAGGGGCTGGTTAAGCTGCTTCTCTCTGGAAGACTGAAAAGAAGCATAAGTACTTGAGTTAGTCCAACGTGCACTTCCCACTTTCTGGTGATGCGCCTCTTGGGTGGAAGGAATCCACGACGAGAAGACAATTCGGGAGTTTAGTGCTGACTGAATTAAGGGGATCCATTAAGAAGATATTATTATTATTATTATTATTATTATTATTATTATTATTATTATTATTATTATTATAGTGGAGCAATTGGAAGCACAGCTGTGTTATTCGTAGATCGTACGAGAATTTTATTTAAAGCGAAAACAGCTAGAAGACCGGCCAGAAGTCATTCCTCAATAGAAATCCCCTTTCGCAGTAGTGAAATTCTGCAGAACGAGGAAATGATTACAGACAGATTTTCTTTTGTCTAACTTTGCCATTACAATGATTACACACAAAAAAAAAAAGTTTGCCAAGAAAAAACGGAATTCCAACGAGAAACAGATTTTTCTCAACCAGTCTTCTAATTTAACAACAGAAATCTGCTTTGAGGCGCAATCGCCAAACTGTTAGGCTTAACGACCTCTCGTAATTGGTTACGTACAAGTTCCGAAAAAAGATTCAACTCTGTTGAATTTCGACAACATTTTGATTGTTTGCACGCGTACTCTTGTGATGTCTTCGACAAATTTCAGTTATTCGAAGGACTGTTGTGGTGTTCGTGTACGTCCACGAAAGATTAAGCTCATAGTAAATTAGCACCGTGGACTGGTTAAGGATGTTTTCTTTTTGGTATTTTGATTTTATTTTTTTATATTCACTATTTTTTTATGCGATCCGTAATCAACCCTTTCTCTGGAGACCAAATACAGAGCATATTCAAGCCATTTCAGGCCTTCAATCTGACAAATCGCTCCTGATTTCAAGCCATTTTGTAACTCAAGAGGAAATTTAGAAGATTCGACAAATTTTATCATTGTAAAAGCAATCCTAGATTTTTTGAATCCTTTTAGCAAGTTTTTCCCCATAAAAATGCACCGATTGAAACTAAACCACAGACATAGTTCGTGTGCCTTTTAAAAGCTCACATTTTATTGATTTTTTTTTTTTTTTCTACTGACAACGGATTTACTGCAATACGTAATGTACAAACGTTTTCATTCTTTTCGTGTTTCTGCAAATTGTCTGATTAAAACAAAAAATGGAACGAATCGGGACATTTTGTAAAGTATTTCTAATATGAAATAATAAAACCCGTTAAATTTTTTTCCCATATCCGTCATAGCTTTTTTTTTTTTTTTTCTTGCATAATCTAATAGTCTCATTATTTTGACTGAACAGCGTGTGAGTTTTTCTACTTTCTGAATCGGAATATATTTTACAATGACGTCATTTCCTGTTGTTACTCAAATATTACTGCTGGCGTGTTTAGTGCATGTCTTAAAAAAATGGGAGTGTTTCACCTGCTCAGAAATAGCCATAAACTGAGTGGTTGCGGCTATAATAATAGCCGCAACCGTTCTCTAACATGCAATGCCAATAGGTGTTAGAAAACGGTTCTTGAAAAAGCAGCATAACACAATATATTTCCCAATTTTTGCATTTTGAAATATTATCTACTTATGAATTCAATACTGTGAAAAGATTAAGTAAATCGAAATAGCCTTAAAGAAAAAAAATTATTAATAACGCACTAAAGATGTAAACCCTACTGCTGAAGGATAGTCGCGTATATTATCTGAGTGAGGTGGTCTTGGAGCCCTGAGTACGCATATTTTGAATGCACAGACTCTCGTGCTGTTTTAATAAAGGGATACGATGAGCCAAAATTTCTCCGATAATAATAAGAATAAAGAAAAAAAACGTCTTAACAATGACCGCAGAGCGTTCCTAACAGATTTATATTTTTAGTGGTGCCTTTTGAGCCCTAAAGCAAGAGCACCAGTGATTAGAAATGATCCTAAGCTCCTTAGGTTATTCGAAATTACGGCTGAAGCCACTCAGGCTATGAGGCGAGTGTGTCATGTCTATTAATTGCGCGTGTTCTTTTGGCCACTCCGCCTGTTTTCCAGGATTTCACATCCGAATGACACCGACTAATGTGCTTTCAGATGAAAGCAGCCCTTATAAAGGTTCTTTGCGCCCTGGACTAGATTCGAACTCAGTTTTCTTCGACCAAAGGGATCGTTGAAACCAACTGAACCTGTCACACCGAATCCTGGTAAATTTGCCGGTGTGTGTATGTTGGCGTATGTTGCCCATGGTAAGCGTAACGGTTCGAGTCTGTTTTTGAAATTCTAAATTGTTTTTTGGCATGCATTCTATAAACACGGTCCATGTTATTTTAAATGTGTTCATCGATTCAATAAATGAGCGTGTGAATCACACCTTTGATATTTCAACGAACCATCCTACCAATAGACGTCAAGTGAGGTGGGGTCTGGGAACGAATGAGATTCGGGAGGTCTGTGTTCAAAAAAATTATACGAGCTGAGGTGTGATTTCTTTGACGCTGTTTCTGAGGCAAATACACCACCTTTTAGGTCTGTCGAATGCTAAATCATTAAGATGACAAGGTAAGAAGGAAACGAGCCAAACAGAACGCTGTTTGACTTTTGCTGATGGCCTCACCAAGTTTCCACACAGTTTCTAAAAATCGCTTCTTTCTAGGCGGTCGCTTCTGAAAGTGGGGTGGGAAGATGCTCCCCAAACTAAGCATTGGGTTACCGTTAAATGTTTTTCAGACGCAGATGGAAATATGCGAACTCCCCTCTAAAATCTTCGGAGTAACAATCATAGCCCTAAGCAAGTTTCACAATTAGGGGGTGGGGTTGAAAAGTTCCGAGATGGTTCTACCTCAATTCCTTCATGTTGATTATCACAACTTTTCATTATACTCGTGTGTGATCCCATTTTTCAGGAACAAATCAAATATAGAAAAAAAAATGAATAAATTAACCTTCCCCTCTTAAGAGTAAAAAAAAATAATTACAAAGTATCGAGTAAAGGACATCACATGAGATAAGAAGAGCACGAGACTGGTTTAGTCGTTATATATCGTTGAAAATTGCTTTCACAGCCCACATGTCAAGGTTATTTATTTTAGCTGCTTATAAATTATGCACGGATGTTTTTTTTTTTTTTCTTTAACTCCTACGAACGTGGGTGAGGTAAGTAGAAGATCGACAAACCCGCATATATATATGGCCGTAATTAACTGTGATTTTTTTTTAAATAAAAAGGTTGCCTAATTTCGGATATTCTAATTAAGAAGCAAACGTCATCCTCTGGCTCTGTTGCATTAGAAAGGCCCTTTCAATGCTGGCTTCCGAACTCACAACAACTTCTGCAAAGATCCATGCGATTTGCCTGTTTTTCTGTCTCACCTTTTGCACATGAACACACACACATGATGTCAGTCTCGCGCGAAAATGTTAAAACGCTAATACGCATTCATTGAGTGCTGCTGTGGGCAGATTAAAGGTGGGATAATCTCGCAACCTTCCTCTAAAATGGGGTATCTTTTCATCCCTTTGCCCTCCGACAAGGCGATCTGTTTATATTACCTCGCTTTTATTTCTGATTATACGCAGTCTAAGTGTGCGTAATTTTAGGTTTTTATTCTTTCATGTTCAGTTGTTCCTCCCCTCCCCCTCTCGCGCAGGTCCACAGCATTAAGTGCTCATCTAGTGCTGACGTTCCAAAGGAGCAGTCTCTGATCTTCCGCTTCTCTTGGCCCTAAACAGGCGCACTTCACATTCGTGTCTCAGTTTGATTCAATTTTAAATAAAGCCACGTTGATTCCTTTGTTGTTGACAGCAAACATAAAGCGGCCGTTTCGTGTCCGAGTGTTCCGTCACTTTCCGATTAATAACACCTTTCAGCCAAGCCTTATCAAAAGGGTTTCATAAATTATTCAAAAAAAGTGTCCCCCTCCCTTTTTTTAAACTCGCTTCTTGTATAAAAAATGGGAGGGGGGACTCATTTCAGTCGGTTGGTTATATGCAGTCTCCAAGGGACGTCCTGTGTTGCTAAGTCCCGCCTTCGCGGACCAACGGCTGTCGTCATCATTATCGCGGATATTCGGCCCTGGGGACCGACACTTTTCAAGCCGAATTGTTATCGCACGCCTTCTGTGGCTGGAACGGAAGGGAGGGGAGACGTTAGTTAGTGAAGGGCCGGTTGTTGTCGCTAAGGTACAATTTATTATCTCAAATTAAACCCGAGAACTGAAAAACACAAAGTGGAGAGCTTCGGGGTGGACGTGCCGTGACTAGTTGAAAGCCCCATTGTTGCAGGATGACACCGAAGAGGAGCATACAAGACATGATAAATGAGACGAATGAAGACGATAGATGTAAAACTCGGTGGTCGCCCTCTCGGGGAACAAAAGTGCCGACCTACAACTTAAGCCGTAATTTTAATGTAACGATATATCTACGCCAGTGGGTGTGCTGCTAAACGGACATCGCAACGTTTTCAGATTAATGCGATCCAAATGCTCCTTGAAATATTGAACAGTTGTGACATCTTTCTTCTGAGTGTCGTGTAACAGCAGGACGTGATACGCAAGGTGCTCTCATATATCTCCTTGGGTTACGGATGTAGGATGTGGGGAGCAGTGGGAAAAGTGCTCTGTCGCCTAACATCTACGGAGATACTCGTTTTTGAGAGAAATCCGTTCGGTCACGTGAACGACGTTTGAACTACAGGACGAAACCTATGCTCGAGTGTATACTGGCCGTTGTGTGGGGTGCTTTTTAAATGCATCAGAGAATAATTAATGGAAGGTATTCCGAATACGAAGATTGCGCCTCCAAGTCGTTCATCTTACATACTCCAAATGGTAGAATTCATGATTCCTCTCTGTTCTTCATTTGGTGAAGCCTCCACAAATGATAACACCCTTTGAATGGGAAAGTTGAATACCAGTCCAGAACAGGAGGAATTCTTTTTCTTTTTTCCAGACGAATGTAAGTTTACTAGTCTGATACAGGGGTGGCGGGGGTTTTCTTTCTGGAAACTAAAAGTTTTTTCATCCAGCAAAAAGAAACCCTCCAATTAACAAACGTAATACGTTGATGTCATGGTCTTAGGTGCTTCGGCCGCAGTCAATCCTAAATCTTCAGATAGTGTTCAAGTCTATGCCTGTTGATTGGAGAGAACTGGGTTCGAATCTCATTAAGGAATATTTCCTAGGCCATCATAACTAATGCTGACTTTTGGTCAACCTGAAATAGATGAGGGACGGGTTCCGGAACCGGGATCTCTCTCCTTTTTCAGACAAACCCACCAGTGAACACACACATACACATCGTTGACAGACACATCGTAAATAGTCTTGTACGGTTAACAGCTTTGCCGCATTTCCAAATAATTCTCAACTTACTGAAAGTATTCTGCGCGTGCTATGCAGACACACAAATATTAAGCAGTGTCTTCCAGAAAGCACTTTGATGTTTTCCAAGATACGTTCTTGTATATTAAGTGGGAGTCCCTTAAAATTCCACTCTGATTCTGATCCCTTCACCCATAAAAGGTCATTTCAGTTCGATGCTTAAGTGGCAATTAAATCGACAGCTTGAACGTGTAAAACGTCTGCGCAGGATAGAGTTAACTGTAACACAAACGATGCGGGGTCATCTGCGAAGAGGCCCACATGGATAGCCATTCCGTCTCTCGTCTATAGAGGGTTTCACGGGACTTAACATTTTCGAGATGAAACGCTGAAGTGGGTTGCGAAAGTGAGCTTAAGGGGAGGAATAAACCATCATACTTCCTTTACCAGCCGCATATTTATTTGTTTATTCTTCCCCTCCCCTGTGTGAAGAATCCGCATCTACCAAAGCGAGCGACCACAGATCCCCGTTGCGTATTTCCGCGAATGATTGGCTCTCGCACCACAAGCATAACCTTCGTCTGCGATTTCGCGCATCGTTAGCTTCGAGTTCATCGGGTGATGAGTCTCTTAAATTCGCATCAACGTAACTTATTGCAGTCGCAAAGAAATGTTTTGGGATTGATTCGTCGTACGCGTATTCGACAGTTCACAACTGCGCTTTCTTCATTTGGCTTTTTATTTCTCTCAATCTTCGCTGCGCCTCTTCCCCCACCCCCGTCTATTGGGAGTGGATATTCCGTTGAAAAACGGAATATCCATTTTGAAGGAATGTTCGAAGAAAGTGCCACGGGCACTTCCTTCGAACATCATCCTTCAATTGTGCGCGCATATTTCTTAACGTAATCAGCTCAGCAGTCCACGAACGTTCAGGCAGTTTAAAGAGCCCTTCGCGACCAGAAGGGGCATCCTGTTGAATGGAACATCGTCTTCCCTTCGTTATCTGAACGAAGTGCGGTCCTCTCAGGTGTTCTTTCCGTTTCAGAAAGAGGTGGAAGTCGTATGGTGGACGGGCCAAGCTCATAAGCGCAAGTGGTGATTATAGTGTTCGAGATGAAGCTGCTGCTTATCAGGATGACAAATCCGCGGCTTCCCTTTTTTCGGTGCTTTGAAGTATCACCATCAGAGTTAAAGGTGAATTCTAATTACGCTGAATTCACGGTTCGTTCCTCAAAGGTAATCAGCTCAGGAACCTTTCTGGAATTTTTTTTTTTTTTTTTTGGTCAGCACAGATGGTGGATGGGGATGCAGCTTCCCAATGACGATACGAAACAGCCGCGAGCGTCATTCACATCTTGATTGAGAGTATAAAACGACGAAAGGTTTAATAGCTTCGAGAAACGTGAGATCACATCGACGATAGCATTTCAGCCACGCCCAATTGACGCCTGAAGTGCATCTGAAAAATTAAACGCGGAACGAGCGAGCGAGCTCCCAGAAGAAGCATCCTGAAGTCTGTTTGACTGCTGAAATATAGAAAAATGCTTTCAACTTCTAACGACCGCGTCAACATCCTCCTCGCTGAGTGTGCACTTCTCATGCAATCTGTCGTGGTTGTGCATCAACATCTTACGCATGATTCGACTGAAGACGTGCCTCTGATCTCAGACACGCATTGGGAAGTAGCTGAACTGAAAACTTCTGCAATTAAATTTCATTTTTTGCTTAAAAGAAGTCATTTAACTCTGTTTTTTTTTTAATTTATGAGAAATCCGAACGAATTTTTGATTATCAATTACGTACAATAATATGTACGTGCGTTAATGTTAAATAAATAAATACGCGGTTTATTTCCTGTTTGTAATTTTCGTCTTTCCTTGCTTTCAACATTTGGATCGCAGGTCTTAGTTTGTTTCAGATAAACAAATTTCGCCTCGCAGTTTATAAAAAAAAAATTAAACAAACCAGATCGAGGGCATACTTTTTTATATGAAAATAAATTCGGACTTGACTGATGACCTAGTAAAAAGTGGGAAGGGCCACAAACGATTAATTATATTTTGCTTCCTCGTATTTTTTATTTTTAATTTTGATATGCGAAGAAATTCATTTTTTGTTTGTTGTTGTTCTTCGTGGGTAAAATGCAATCGCTTAAGAAAAAAATACCGCTGTTCACGATGGTGCAGATTCTTCGGGAGGATGAAACTATTTACCCTTTTGCCGTTTCATCCTCGGGAAGCAGTGCTCAATGCCACATCAACGAGGCCAAAGCGGCGCAGTTGCTCCGGAGTCCTTTCCCTACAAGAACCCCACTCAAAATGCAAATATTTTACCAGGAGCTGCCATCGTGTTTTTTTTTTCTTCTTCCCAGAAATCAAGGTGGCCTCTGTCGGTAACAGAGTGAAGTAGAATCAAGCGGTCATTACTGAAACAGGGTGAGAGGAGCATTTGGAAATGGAAGAAAGGAGTCTAAACATGTGCACATTTGAACCGAGGATGGGGCAACATCGAAGAGCCCCCCCCCCTCCCTCGCTGATGTGAACACACTCATTAACGATGTCAATTGTCAGAAAGTAAACTCCCACACATTGCTTCACCGTTGAACGTCGTTGTCTACTTAAGCACCGTTACAGAAAGATGCAACTGCAGAAGTCGTTTTAGAGCACATTCAACTAAAAGCAGATCATATAAAGCAGGCCAAAGTCCAGCTAAAACTATCCACAAAACCGCCACCAACCATAAATAGGATAATCAATCCCGTTCTCTTCAGGAAGGCTAAAAGATCAGTGGGATGGCAGTTCACCATCTCTTCACTTCCTCCTTTATTACTATCTATCGTTGCCATTAACTGCTTGCGTAATATTCGCTCTTGCTTACTGATTATGTTTGGTTTTGGTTATCTTTGGTGATGTTACTTTTATTGTACCACGCGCACTACCTTTTTTTACTTTATTCTACATCATAATCGTAATAATGTTCTTAATGTATTTACCTGCTCATGAGTTTTTCTCCTCTCCTATTTTTTTTTTTTTTCATTCCTCAGCTAAAATTCTAACGTATTTATTTGCTTATTCGAATGTAAACAACCATTTCAAATTAAAGCATGAATGAAAAGTTACGAACGACTAATTATAGGAGAACCTACGACGAGTTTATGCAGCGTGAAAACAAAAAGTGCTGCTGTAGTAATGGTTGCTGCCGTTGCATTTATATATTGAAATATGTTCAAATCTGCGACGCAAAAAATGCGTCCATTTTTGGTCCCCAAACAAACTTGTTGTATTAGAATCAACTTCGAATACAACAGTGGGAAGAGTCATTAATTACTCGCGACAACATATTGGGTATTCTTGCTTCACATGTCAGTAAGCCCTCCAGTATTTAGCCACTCCTTGCACGAGTGAATGCAAGAATAAGTAGGGTAAAAAAAAAAAAAATCTCTGAAATGTCCTCCTACGAACGTGTCATGAGTGTCTCAATGGAACCTTGAATAAGAACTGGTTGAATATTGGTCCATTCCTTGCTCCTTCGCACCCGAAATACATCGTATTAACAAGAAGGGGAATTAGAATGACGTCCAAGCCGAAATAATATTGACGGCTTGCTTCCAAAGGTTATGAATTTCTTCTGTCTGATTTATCTTTCTGTGGACATAACATGTCTTAATATATACATCGAAACGTTTATATAAATGTTCGTGCAGAAAAAAAAAAAAAAATCGTGAGATGGCGTTATTAATATCGAGCTCATCCACAAACGGAAATCTTCCATTTCTAATCGCAAAGATTTCCAAAACATTTTCTGTCTTATCACACACAACGCAGCCATTGCTGTTGGCAAGTTTGTTGTTTTTCTACACTCCAGCAGATGGAGCTGGAAGCCGTAGCACTCGACATTTTCGAGGTCTCTCTCGAGTTGAATCCGAAGGTCATTTACTAGAACGGGTGTTCTACTGGCCTTTTCACAACAGCGGTCTCGCGAGAGGTCACGCGAACTCAACACCCGTGCGTTAAATGGTCACCAAATACTTGGGATGCTCTCCGCTGTGCACGTGTTAAAAGAGAGATGAAAACTCGCGTTAAGTGTTCGGATCTCGTTTTCAGGGGAGGCAGCGCCGAGCAAAGCAGTAAAAGAGTCGTAATGAATTATGGAGCCAAATGAGCGAACGCGCTTCTCATCGATGCGTGTGTGTTTGTCTCGGTTCCGAATAAAGTTTTGGCGATCGACGATAAAATGCGGCGCGCGAGGGGAAGAAGCATTAACGGAACACCACCATTTGCGTCTGTTGGCGAAGGGAGCTGCCTGCACCCGTCCTTGGATGATATCTGGCAGAGCAGTGAACACGCAGGCCCCGCTCGATAGCTGGGTTCTCGGAATAAAGCTCAGACGTCAGCGTGACCATAATCACAAGGCTGAGGCTTCTCGAGTACGACCGTTTTCGATACTTACTTGGGTGGAGCGAGCAAGGAAGGGAAAAAAACACCCTTCGAAGGGTTGGTTGCTGCGAATGCAGAGAAACACGAGTGAGTGCACAGAAGTAACAAATTGCTGCCTCGCCAGTTAATTGGTCACACACCAAACTCGATCTCTGGCAGAGCTGCTAATTCCTCTCGGAACTCATTACCGATGGTCTCGTGGGTATTGAAATTCTGCTACCGTCAAGATAAATTACGGGAACCGAAGAAAGATGAATTGTTGCCTGTTTTTATTGCACTTTTAAAGAAACTCATAAAGTGCAGCGAGAGCACAGCCACATTCGTGCGCAGAATTTTCAAAATTCAGGAATAAAATGAAAATTCTACTTTTTGATTCTTGACTAGCCTTAAAAACAAGGTAATAACAGGAATTATTATGAACAGAAATTTTGAACTTTCCGTGAACGTTCCTAATTGTCGTAATGAATTATATTACCTCTAACATCGATTCGTATCGAAGTGATAGTGAATACACATTCTTTCTTCTCGCAATGTCTGCTGACGCTTAGTTATGTTATTTTTAACGAATCTCTTCCTCCCTCCTTCCTGCTTCTTATCATTGCAGGACGGATATCTTCGGCAAACATTCACTCCGCAGAGAGCACAACCCCGTCTCCAGGAGGCGCGGTTTCCGATGGCGCTCATCTTGTGAGACATCATCTTTGATTCCCAGTTCGTTGAATAAATCGCATTCGGCCCATTTCGAATCTCAATTATTTTTAAGCATGTCTGCAAATCGCTTAAGCATCCTCCAATAGAACAGCGGCAGCAGCATGGAATTCCAAAATGCTTGCTAGCATTCCCCCCCCCCCCACCCGCACACACATAAACCCACACACAGTATTTTGTAATTTAAGCAAATCGATTTAAATAACGAAAGCAAATCGCCTCATTTTCAGCATGCGGTGACCGTGGAACTGGAACGATATAAAATTCAGCCACGTGTACATCAGGAAAATGTCGAAGGACACGTCTGACGGGAGAAAAGGAAGAACAGGAGTGGAAGGTGCGCCAAAAGGGACATCTCACACCTCTGACGTATCGTCACGGGGATCTAGACAACACACCCTAATACTGACGCGTTCACCGTTTGACAACAGGGTGAAAGCTAAATGAGCAAAACATTCACCTTTTTCTTTCTTGCAATTAAATAGACGCGTCTTCTTTTTTTTTTTTTTTTTTTTTTTAGGGGAGCCAGCGGACCGCATGATACAGTTAAGATACGAGTCGGGATACGAATGTGCTGCAGCTGTATGACGATAATGATCCATCACTCCATTTTGCTTCCATTAGACAAAACAGGAGCATCACATTCTGCATTTCGAGGAGTCCTTTATCTGGATTTGGGATGTCACTTGGACAGAGAGCACGCACACAAAATCTAACCTCTGAAATTGACTTCAAAATGAAATTGGAATATGGACTCCATCATAGAATTGTTTTTGGACTAAATACATCGGTTTTGTTCCGTAACGATTCATTCCAGTCATTGTTCGCCTGTCACTTTCTACCAAGACATCCTAAACTTCGAAGAACGTTCTGATTCTGAACTATTTTTAGCATTGGCAACCGAGAATTTCGCAATGCAAAGTGCGATCAAAACGACAGGCCGACCGACACTGCTGCAGTTAATAACAAAGCACCTCCACTAGGTGTAAGTAGCGGGGAGTTCAGTTGATTCATTTACTTCAAGTGTCGTAGCTGAGATTGTTGCGACGATGTCCTTTCTTACGAAAGACCTGAGTTCGCATCCCGTCTAGGACGCGAAGAATTGTTATCAGCGCTATTTAATCGAAGGTGAGTTAGCCGGTCTCAAACGGAGGTGGCAGCTTTTTTTCTCCCGGAAACTCGGGTTTTTCGTCCCTGAAAACAGGAGAACACACGCAACTGATCGACAAAAGTGCATTCTATACAACAGAAGCTTCCTATTGGTTTCATAAGATGGTACCGTACTGCCCGTATAAGACTCACGGCCGTTGTATTCAATTAACTTGGGTGTGTTGAGAAGTTAAATATGAATGAGTGGGATTTGAGGTCTTCATTCCCTCAAAATATAGAAAACATCAAACAACAGCGTGCGGATAAACGGAGGAAAATTGCGTCTTAAGTTGCTTTTGAAGTGACGAAATGATAAACAGAACGAACTGAAACAGCTGATTGAATTCTTGCAAGGTTTGACATTCTGAGGGGTGCTTGATGTTGCGGAAATAGACAAAACAAATGAAAAGGTGAAGAGGAATACATGAAGTACACACACACACACACACATTACTGTTGGCGACAAAGTGACCAAATAACCACAGAAATGACTCCCTGTTAATTGGTTTCTCACTCCCGCTGACACTAGGTTGTCGACACAAAAAAAAAAAAAAAAAAAAAAAAAAATCTGTTGATCTGCACTCGCCTGTGCTGGTTTCTTGCTACTTTGTTTTTATTTTTCGTTTTTCCAAACATAAAAAAGGTTATAATAGTAAAATGTACAGCCTGAAAGACTTCGATCTGGCAACATTGGTAATATTAGACATCCGTCACCATTTTGTAGCCAAATGCAAGAAACAAAAGTTTCGAATTCTGTCAGAGAGTTTATGAAAATGAACTTTCGTCGTAGGAGTTCTCTTCGCTTGCGCTGCTTAAAAGACACGGACTCTGGTCTAGGAATCCATATAGTCGTATTAGCATATTGTTTGGCTTCTCTCGCTTGACAATTGTTTTGAACTGTTGGTTCTCATCAAGGACCAGGAAGAAACCTAAGAGGGGGAAATAAACCCTCTGTTTCCATATTACCGCAGCGTCGTATTAGAGAGGTGCTATTCGTAGACGAACTGTTGGTAGGTGAGTAAGTACTAAAATGTAGAGCTATTAGACATCCTTCACCAAAATGGTGAAGGATGTCTAATATCTTCACCGATTATACCAGCCGAGTTCAAAATACGGGACTCTTGCGGATGTTTTCTACGGCGACTCTGCAGTTCGGCTCGCGCTGTCAGGAGATAAACACTCAAATGAGACGACACACAACGAAAGTAAGAGCGCTGTTTTCTTCGATGAAAAAAATCTACTCTCGAAATGTCGTTTCATGAAAATTCGCGCGAGATCTTCTTGTTCCAGGAGGATCTTCTGGGAGGATGGTTGGATGAACTGTCATTTGGGTATTGTGTCTTGGTTATCAGCTCAAGGGATTCATTTTGGTTTTACGTTCAATAAGACAAAGCAGTTGGGTGTTACTCTTGTTTGGTTCGGCGTGTCTAATCGCTTCGATGACGTCTCTGCAAAGTGAAGAAAAAGAAAGTTCTCTTCTCCCCCCGCCCCCGAGAGAGGTTCATTTCCATGGATAACATCGGAAGATCCTCCAGGGAAAAACTCGAATATTATAATTGAGTATCGCTATACAGGAAGCGTAGGTCACCTTGTTGACGTAAGAAAGATAATCACCGCTGTCTGAAGGCGAACCAGACTAGTCGGAATCGGTGCGAACATCGTCAAATTATTCCTCATCAACAGATTGGTAATCGGGCCATTCACCTAACCTCGCGCATCCAATTAACTGGACTAGAAATAACGACCTCCAACCCCCTCCTCCCCCGATTTCGTCATGAAGTCAAAAAGTGTTAAGCCAATTTCCACTTGCGCGTGTGTGTGTGTTTGGGGAGGGGGGGGGGGTCGTGCCAACCTCATAAAAACCTAAATACGCTTCTGGAAGGAAATTTCTGTTAATTATTTTTCTCGGCCTCGCAATTAAGGGCATGCCGTCCGGGGTCGCGGCAAGCGAATGAATGCCGTCAGTTGTTTGTGTAGGAATAATTACATCTGAAAGACGGTTAAAAACTTCGCAGTGAGACGCATCGAACGGAAAGTGCTGTGATGATGCTCGTGCGAGTTCTTCCGAGGCATAAAAACAAAACGTTCGTCGCATTCGCAATGCTTAATCCACGTTGAACGGCGAAGTGCGCAACACCTGCAAATAAAGCGTGATTTGAAAGAAATGAATGTCGACATTGAAAGTTCCTTGAAGTGGAGCGAAAATGCTCGCGTCCGACAGACTGGTTACGTCTGTTAATAAATCTCCGAAGCGAAGTGAGAAGACGCGCAGGGTGTGCTGTCAAAAATTCTGCGAAGAACGGTGAACAAGAAAAAAAAAAAATCTTCCAAAAAGGGATCCGCTAATGAACGACAATCGCTTTCAATGGACCCTGGGACTGACTTTCGGCGATTCCGAACTACTGTCAGGCACGAAAAGAGAGATATAATGTGTGTGTGTGTGTGTGTGTGTGTGTGTGTGTGTGTGTGTGTGTGTAAAACGAAGACGGAAACAATCCACGTTTCGGAAAGACGAAACACTCTCGGGTGATTCTCACAACTTATTCAGTGTGAGAAATATCTTTTTTTTTTCTTCCCCCCCCCCCGCGAGCCTTAATGTTGGCCTCGGCTCTTCAGGAAGGCTCACAAGGCAGTTAACTCATCTGTCTGATGAGTGAGGAAGATCCGGCATTAAAATTTCGCTGGCGCTTCAACTTGTTCGGAGACTTCGTGTATGTGTGTGCACGCGCGCGCCAGTGAAGTGAAGATCCTCGAGGATTCTTCGCTTTAAACTGACTTGTGATTGATTTGACACGTTAAGAAAACTGCACGTGTACTACTTCTCCCTTTGGTCCTGTTAGGTGAAGCCGTCTGAGACCTTCCTCCCTTTATCACTCCTACCTTCCACATTCTCTTTCTCCTAATTGGATCTATCGACAATATGCGCTCTCTCACTCTCTCTCTCTCTCTTTCGTTCTATCCGTCTTGAATCGAGCCTGGCTAGATTATTTCGTCTGTTAAGAACTGCGGGTGTTCATCTGCTAATTCGTGTCTTTTAATTTCCAGTAAAACTTGAAAGTAGAGGGGAGTTGAGAGTGAGTTTTGAGGAAGAAAAAATTTCTGTCTAAGATCGATTAACTCCTTTGGAATTGCTTCGTATTCTGCAAAGTGCCCTTTCTTACTTTTCATTCCATGCACCTCGATTGGTTCGGTAATGAAAAGATTGTGATTGGATGAGACAAAATCTCCCCTCTCCAATTAGCTCATGTTTGTCTGTCAATCTCGTATAATCCTTGTAGCTTTGTTTCGCTCGGCGAAATCTACAACCGAACTGCCTTCCGAATACCCTCGACTGACTCAATGAATACTTTGAAAAAAAAAAATCCTGCATGAATAACTGCATTCATCGACAGAAATATGATCAAACATTGAACTGAAGGCTAGAAAAGCCCCGAGTAACTGAAACCCAATTTCTTGAAGATTGAGCTATTTTAGTTGTGTTCTTGACGATCCGTTCTTCACGTCTGAACTCAACGAAACCTCAAAATGTTGGTCAACTCTTCGCACCTCAGTAGGGTCCTTAGCAGGATCATTAACCCTCTAAGAGCAGCAGTAATTAACTAATCAGGGTGCGCTCGTGGTTAATCAGTATGCGAATTGTTCGCTTCACTCATCGAGCTGCTAAACTAACGCCGCTCAATTAAATGTGTTGGGACCACGCGATTGCTGGACACTCCTCCAGCTCCGAATCCGCGTACAAATGAGATCAGCGTTATTGCCGGACAGTAATGAACGCAGTTGCAAACATTTGCAGCTGCACTTTTTAACCTCATGCAAAAAAACGAGATATGACGAGAACGGGAATCGTTTTTTGTGCCGCTGTTGCGGTGATCCATTGGGAATGGCGTCAGTGTGCGAATTCACATCCAAGTTAACGGCAGTTTGACTGTGACTGATCATTGAGTTTAGTGAGCTCGTGCTGAATGACCAGACTAGCGGTGTCAGAGTAATAATCAATTATCACAACGTTCGCTGTTTCCCTGTTCTGGTTATGTTAATGTCGCTGGCATCCTAATGACTGTTTTGCAGTTCGACAGGCGGCACCTTCACACACACGCACTTCCGGATTTTCTCTGCATAGAAAAAATCAGCTGCTGTTCGCAAGGCCGTTGTTGTAAGACTTCTGTTCCGAGAAAGACGCATCGGATCAGCGTGCAGGGCCAATCTTACTAATCCCTTCTGTCAGTGAAGGGGCCTCATGAACGTGACAACTGAGATCCCTATCTCTGCTGCCCAGTTCTGGTGTAAAGTCATTCACAGGTCTACCAACCGTTATTGATTCTCACTTCTCTCTCCGTGGCACCACACAGTATTAAGTTTTACCTCCTCTGTACATTTATACAGGTACAATATTGCGATCTCTCTGCGATTCCTGCCTGGTATTCTCTGGGGTTTCGTCACGTGTAAGAAATGGTTTTTCTCATGTATTTAATTTCTTTTCAAAATTCTTGAATCGTCAATTCAATCTGTCTGTGCAACAGAGAAAAAGATGCCCTCAGCATAGCAGACTGGTTAATCGATACACTCAGAGAAAGCGTTATATATTAAGTGGGTTACATATTAGCAAACTAGAGAATATTCAAAGGCGGCGAGAAGCAGCATCTACTGGCACTCGCGCCTCTCATACGAATGCCAACACCTCGGCTGGTACAAATTCGCAGTCGGGTGGGAGTCGCAGGCGCAGATGCTGCAAGGAATTTGTTTTTGGAAGGGTGTGAATTGGGGGATGTGCTCGTACCAGGGAAGATCGGAGTAGAAAGTTAGGGCAAGAAGAGACGTGCGGTCTGGCTTAGAGAAATAAAGCCAAGCGACGAATTATTTAAGTGGTAAAGCAAGACGTTGTTCGCTTCGGCACAGCATCGAAGTGAAATTAGTTCGTGGCTTCCACTGCGGATCATTTCGCGGTAAAGGAGTTGCGACGTTTATTTAATTTTGTGCCTTCCGAGTGTATGTGGACGGAGGTCAGGAAGTAAGCTCGTTAATATAAAGAAGGATGGAAACCGGGTGTAGTCAGTGGAAGAAGAGAGTCGAATACCATTTTGCAGCGAGCGATTCGAAAATAAATTGGACAGTCAATAAAAAAAAAAAACGTTTAACTAGTCAAAGGATTTTTGAAACGTAAAGAAGAGCCGACTCGAATTTCGTCAACGCCCTAAGAAATTGCCCCCGAGTGCAAGTGAGAAGCAGAATGCAACCGGCGAGTGTTGTTCTTCCTCGTAATCCAGCTGCTCGAATGCCAAATTGAAGTGCTGATATTTCGCAATGTTTTTTTTTTTTTCTTTATAAAATATAAACGCCTGAGTAGTGGTTGAGAACGAGAAAGACTTTTGGATGGAGGGGGATTGTTGAGGGAACGACTGACTAATAATGCAGGACGGCTGAAATAAGGAAGAGATTGAGAAATGCGTATTGCATTAACCACCTCGCTTGTCTTGTTAGTAATTTTCTTCCGTAACAATTTTTATTTTAAAACTAATTCCTTTTATAATTCGACAAACGGGTGGCGTTAATCAGTGGGAAGTTCTGAGCATTTCGTTCCGATCTGATTGTGAAGATGCCTACTAATTCGAGATCGTCTCCTATCGCGATTCCTCCCAACATTCTCTCGCACGGAAGTTTGCGGACTCCTCCCATTCAAGTCGGTCCCTCCCTTGTCGTAATATTTCGTATTATTTTAAGTGCAGTTGCAAGAGACGACCGCAGGAAGGCACGGTGCGTCATTTAACGCGCCTACCAAAGTGTGCCTGTGTCAACAACGCTGCTGCCATGCACTAGCGGTCAGTATCGACTAGTTAAGCGGTTTGCTTAGAGGGCGCTGTGAGCACACCGTTCATTTATGAAATGAAATGAATCTATAATTACTGCCAGAGATTCGATTTGTTTCTAAATCTGTCGCAGAGTTGGGCATGCGAAGAATGTCCGTTGAATTTTGGCAGGTCGTATAAATGAATGCGAACTGCAATAAATGTAGCTCTCGCTTCGAACGTCGCTGCTGTGGTAATCTATTTGGCAGCACTGATTTTGCTAAATGACAGCGGATGTTTTAGTACTTCCGAGTTCTCGATTCCATGGACTGTGCGTTTTAGAAACACATGCAAAGTCAAATCGTGGAAAAAAAAGAAACAAAACACTGTCTTGAAAATAAAACAAAATATTTTTTTTTCGTTTTAATGACTCTGTAAAATGTGTTGCTAAATGGCGATCTTAAAGAAGAGTGAAAGATTTTTAGCCGGGAGTCTAAACTCTTGTGGTAGCGATAAGTATTTTCGAGCGAGCAGTAGTTCTCTCTCTCACTCACTTCTTTCGCAACATCCCACGCACACAATCTTCCCCTTCCCAACAGGGAAAGAACACACTGTGGGATGGCGCTATTCCTGCAAGCGGAGAGAGCGCTTCCCAAGCATCCCTATCTCCGTATCGCGCTGGCACATTCCATGTCACAGGCAGAACACAGAGGAGGGGAGCGAGTAGAATACCAGCTGACGCCGACCCCACCAGCAGTGCAGGCGCTGGTAACCGAGCCGGTTCTAGTGACGTGGTATATCCATTGAAGCCGAGCCCCTATGGCGTGCACGAGAGAGAGCAGACTGGCACGTTGGACGGTATTCAAGGGTAGCGGCTGAAACTGGTAATAACGTAGCCCACGTCACTGCTGTAAAACCTCGGGTAACAGCGGTCTATAGACGAGGTGCATCTGCACGAGACAGCCTTCATTAATAATTGCAGCTTATCAATGCGGTTCGATTGGTCACTGCAAACCCAACTTAAATGCACGCGCGTCTGGTTGAGATGAAAAGAAGACGATGAAGAAGGTTTTAAAAATACACTCGTGTGCGATCTTCCCACGTGGAAGAGGATGCCCATCAGGACGAGCACCCGCTCTGAAATCGTAGTAGTTGCGAATTTTAAATTAGTTAACAAAAGCAACTTTTTTTTATTTTTGAGTAATAATTTAAATGCGATAAATCAGTGAAAATCTGAATCACATCGATGAAAGAACTAATAAAAAATTTCCAGTCGCTCTCCCCTTCTCCGACTGATATTCCAAAAAACAAAAGTGTCGATCGGTCCCGATGTCAGACAACTCACGCAGAATGCAATAATAATTCAAAGAGAATTTAAAAATTGAACCAAAAGCAGGAATTCAGCATTTTGGGAGTTAATGGGGTGAAAAGCAGTGCGCTTTGTTGTCACACACGACGCTTCACTTTCTTTAGAATGATGCCAATGAAATTTTTTTGAAGCTGATTATAACAAAATTGTTATTTCTCGTAAACTTCCACTTATCTTTTGGGTCGACTTACTAAAAAAGCATTGCCGTCCAGTATGCGTGTGTGTGTTTGTTTTCCCTCGTTCTTCAGCGGTTCGGTGTCACCGCGATGCTTCCTTTTAGCAAATATTCGTGGCAAGTAACGCCCTCTTTAAGATTATTTCGGGGTGGGGGAAATATCGAAGCCTAAAATTATTTTAGGGGCCTTCGTATCCTAAAATTATTCATTCTACTCATGAATTATAATTCAAGTCTGTAGCGGGGGGGGGGGGTTATAATTAGGACACATTTTTGGGGTTAGGATCCTGTCTTAAAATTCAACCATTTGCTGTGACAGGCCCTTCAAAACGTTGTGACATGCTTAAGTTCTGAGTGATGCAGGGGATCCCTCAGCGACGGAACAGTATTATTGAGGTCTTTTTTTTTTTTTTTTAAGGAGATTGTTGTTTCATAAAATTCCACTTGGGGGGGTAGAGTCAACAGTGGAGAAATTATTAATGCGTGAATTCTCGATATCAGAGGTTTGTTATTAGTAAAGGGGAAAAAATTGCGTGCCATCTTTAACGATAAATCAATCGTTCGACCAAAATGTCGCAAGGCGAAGAATTCCATTCCGACGATCACGTAACGGCACATTTTTGGGCAGCTGAAAAGTTATTTCTTGTGGGGGGGGACTCTTAAGAGTTCTCTGGTTTGAACTGTTTTCCGAATATAAAACACTTCGAACCCGCAGATGCCTTTTTTTGTCTTTCCTCGAAATAAACGCGTTCGTAGCTAACTTTGTCTTTCTCGGTTGCGCCTTCCGTTGACAGCGAAGAGAAGCCACCTAGAAATCGAGGGCATTTTACGAAGATAAAGAGGGGCGCCAAAGGGGAAATTTATTTTAGTTTACTTTTCATAATTCGCCCAAACATGTTGTTAACAGCAAAAGAAAAACCGTTTTCACTTCGATGGCAAAACGGAAAAATAATTAACGAATGAACGATTGGAAAACAGAGAGACAGAAGCGTGTGTGTTCTGTTTACGTTCAGGCGATGGATGGCCTTGCTCCCCAAGTTCGGCATCGGCACACAGAAGGTGGTGGACTCTGTGGTGGCTGCAAAATTAATAATTTCGACCGTCGCTGTTTGAGGTCGCTCCAACAGAGAATGGGGGGGGTCTGGCGGTGGGGCGAGGAAAACCATGTACCGAAGAAGAAACGCGTGTTGTGGATAAGAAAACAGATCCCCGCTGCGTCTGTTGTTGAGTTTCGTTTACGAGGAACGTACGTCGGTACAATACCCGACAAAATGCAGATTCACAGCGCCCCCTATCATCTACGTGATCGCGTTTTTGAATTACGTCTGATATAGCGGTTTTAATAGGGAGGCAGGCATCCAGGTGGAGCTTACGCCACAAATTTGCATTCACTTCACACCCATGCTAAGCAGAAAACAAAAAAAGAAAGAAGAAGGGTTGTGAGTGGGCCCCCCCCCCCCCCCACACACCTCAGTAGTCAACAAGTTTCGATAGACTCATTGGCTGCGCGCTGAGCCGTCTGCTCGCCCCCTTTTCCTCCCTCGCGTTGCAGCAGGGTAGTTACGCCACTGCCTGAAAGAAGTGCGTAATCTCCAACAGCCTCGAGGCGCAAAATACGCTCGAGGTGCGCTTTAACGTTTTCTAGAACAGAAAAGTCACCTCGAAATTGGAGTACGTGAGTTTGGTGCTGCGTGTCCTGACCGCGAGTGGGAGGGGTTTTTACCCTAAGCAAGAATTCATCTTTCCTGCAACCCACCGCAATGTGGATTACACCCTTGGGCTGCGAACTGCCGCGACGCTCGCATGGGTTATATAATGAAAGGGCATAATGTGCGACGACCGTGGGCAGGAAAGAAACTGTCCTGCCCTCACCCCTGTAATTCCCAGGGAGAGAGACGCAGCAGAATGTGTTGCGGTCTCATAATGAGATTTTGACGTACGGTAATCAAACACTAAAAGGAAGCGCTTGATCCCGATTTGTTTGTGGGGCGAAACCACCCACTGCCATCCCCTCTACTTTGCCCCACTTTTCAATCCCCCTTCTTTTCGTGAAACGCCCCTCAGCGAACAGAAATATTCGCAGCTGGAGGCCACTTCCGGTCTGTTAGCATTCCCACTTCGAGGTGGTCTTCAAATGAACCCAGCAGTGGCGAACGGTCGTGTCCGAAAAGACCCACGAAAATGTGGACGGAGTTGATGTGTTCAGGTGAGAAGCGAGCGAACTCGCAAACACTTTATTTACGTAAGTGCTGCTAATGTTTCTGCTCCGTGATGGCGCTGACGTGGGATTTCAGATGCGAGATTTACACCCACACACGCGTTGAATCTTTTTCTTCTTTTTCTCTCCTGCTTGTTTTTTATTCGGAGACGCATGAAAAGGTGCCTTTCCAACCCTCGTTCCGTAATCGCGTTACTGCCGACGCGCGCTTCTACTCTTGCACAGGCAGTCGTGTTCTCTGTCATGACCGCAGCACACCGTCGGCTTTGCTGCGTTCCCAGAGCAACCTCCGATCCCATCCCACACGTCTCTCCCCCGGCCACGAGTGTCCGGGTCCTAGAGCCGCCGTTCTCCAGCTCATTGATCAGCCAGCAGTCACCGAGTGTGTCTCTAGTCCGCTGGCGGTGTCTCTCCCCCCTCGTGCCCTCCCCCTTTGGGCGCCAGCTCCCACGTTGACTGACATAACCGCCTGCTTTCTCGTGATGAGTGGCCTGACGGCGAGAAAGTTGCACCGACTAGGAGCGTTCACAAACTGGGCTCGCGGAGACTATGATGGAGTGCATGCGGGAGAGAACTCGTTAGACTCGGTAGGCACGGATCGAAGGCTAGTGACGGAGAGGAAAACGTGCTGCTGCCAGACGGCTTGTGACGAGGAGGAAGAACAGAAAATGTGCAGGTCTTGAGTTGTTTGCCTCTCCGTGCTGGACAGAACCTGACGGAGGCAGAGTAGAAATATTTTATTGCCTCGAACCTTCTTCGTGCGACACGAACTTGTAAAGCTCCTTTGTGTGTGTGTTTTCAAAAACGACTTTTTTTTTTTTTTTTAAACTGCCGTCGACTTCTGCGATGATGACGATGCTTTACCATCAAGTTGTATTCTGTTACTTTAGCAGAACGTTTCGGCCTTGGTTTTAGATAGCAATCAGTACTTTGAACACCTTCCGAAGTTGCATCACTCTTTTTCCACGCGAAGCTCTTTGTGTGATAAAAAAAAAAAAAAAAAAAAAAAAAATGCAAGAGATTGCTTTTACAGGTTTAATTCAAGACAAAAAAATATTAAAATATTCTCGTTGTGTTTTCTAAGCATAAATAAAATTTATTTGTGGTTTAATTATTTCAAGAATTTTTCTTTGAAAAAAAAAAAACGTAGAAAATCAAAATATCAAAGGTTCTGATTAGATGTGATAAATCCTTTCAATCTCTTCAATGTACTTTGTGAGAATTCAACACACAAAAGTAGAAAATTGTTGACTCAATCTTTCTATCTCTATGGAAATAAAGCAAAACTGTTATCTGCTTGATGCCCTCCTCTCATTTAAACCCTTGCAGTTCCAATTTTCAGGACATGAACCGGCATTTCTTCCTTTAAAAAAAATATTGGTGTCTGTTTATAATAGGAATAATAATTCTGTTTGGGATTCCAAAAGCCAGAGAAAGAACAAATCCCGGTTATAAGATATTGCGCAATCAGAGATTTTAGAGTGATTTCAGACTCGTCCTAATGAGCAGTATGGAACTGCCGAGTGCAGATGAGCAGTCGTTATTAAATGGCTGCACAAAAAACAGAACTTCACTCGGGCGAACTGTGCGGATAACAAAAGTCAGTTCCTGCACGTACTGGGGATCGCCGTATTTAGAAATAATACCGCAGTTCGATTGCCTTTCCGATGCTAGTTTCATGAAGAAGCCACACCCATCCTGAGAGCGCACACTGCGAAGACAGTGCTGAGGAAAAGGAAGTCTTTCTTCTGTCTTGCATTCCAGATGGGGATGGGCACAACCCGAAACTTCTTTTAACTCCTCTCCCTCACAGAGGCTGGGTGAGGAGCAGGAATGGAAGAACATCAGCGACGGTGAAAGACGAGATATTGAAGAGTGGGATGCACCGAAACCTTCGTGTGTATGAAGCAAGCAGCACATTTACGCTTAGTATGATGTCGCTGCAAAATGGCGATTTCGTTGCCGATGGTGAAAGTGAAACGCTTCCTAATCAGCACTTTAAGCCGACATTTGAACAGCGGCACAGCAGTCGAGCTGGACGCGATTAGTGGAGGAAGTGAGAAACCGGTAGTTCGTTGTGTGACACTTCGCAGTTGCATATACGAAATGCAAGACCACCCAAATATCGCGGCGGAACGTTTGGGTGGTCTGCACATTTCGGTGTTCATACTAAGATATTTAACTCGGGGATTTCTACTCGTAACGGCGAGGACGGAGAATTGATCGTTCAACATGAGCACAGACAACTTGGAATTAACGTGCTCGCTCTCCCTCCCGATGGCTTCTTTCGTTTCGTTGGCGTGGAAAGCTAAACAGACCCGCAACGACCGTGCGTGTCAGCATACGAAACGAAGTCTTCAAAGGCCGAAAGCTTATTTGAGAGAGACAGAGAGAGAGAGAGAGAGAGAGAGAGAGAAAATGGGACTTCACAGAAGTATTCATCACTTTTTTACAAAGGCGTGTTTTCCGGACTTCGCGAGATAAACAACTAAAGAAATTACGTTTTTTTTTGGGGGGGGGGAAGTTATTTGTTTGTTTATTAACTACTGCGACGCAAGGACTTGTGAGGAGGAGCTGATATACATTTTTTTTTCTTGTTTGTTTTCTGAGGAGGAGGAGGAAGATAATGGATGGGTTCTTTGTTTCTTGTGTTCGTAATAATAAAATACTGGTATTAGTTAATGCGATAACTACAAGAACTAGGATTGCAGGACTAATATGGGGTAACGCAAGTAGATATATTAAATTGGATTAGTGTTAGGTTATAAATCTCCGTTTAATGTGTTGGAAATAGAAGAAATTAAATTTATTTCACTTGGAATTTTTTTTCGTGCTGCTTCAGGTCTGGCGGAGATGGTCTTGCGCCGACCGCACAGCCAGTTGTTAGGACGGAGACGATTCACTCGGCCAGTGGGGCCACACGCACCTAAAATTGTGTGTCCCATGAAACTCTTTCATCCGTAACGTCTGATGACAACCCCCCCGTCTTGTACTAGGGCTGCTATAAATAATTATTAACGAACTAGTTCTCGATGTTGAAATGATTCCGTTTTTATTTTCATTCCTTTGTGGTGTAAGGCAGACTTAAAATATCAAAGAAGATGCTTTCCTTAGTAGACATGAGGGCCTAAAATATTTAGTTCCAAAAGCAAATAAATAAGCAATACGCACACATTACACTTATTTAGCGCCAAAAGTATTCAACACACTTCCTTTAACAATAAGAAATGAAACTAACCCCAACAAATACAAAACTCTAATCAAAGAGTATTTATTTTCCCACAGAAATGAGGAAGCTCTGTTCAAATTAATTGTATAAATGATTGGTTTTTAGCATATTGGTATTAAAAAGATCAATTTCAGCTGTAAAATGTAAAAAAATTAAATGCTCTTTAAGTGCTTTGGTTTATTTTGTTCCTAATTAATTGTTATGCAACTTTCTCTGTACATATTAGCATGTCTCCTGGGATTTTATTGTGTAATTATATTCTAATATGTATATTATATGAATGTACATATGTGTATATAAACATAGATTTTTGTAACTTTATGCACGTCGTAACCTGGATGAGCTGTTGCTCTTAGGTTACACATAGGATTGTTCAACATTTTGTACTATTATAGGAAGCTTACAAATAAATTTTTACTAGTTAGTTAAAAGTAGAATATTTGAAGGCGCGCATCTCCTCCCTTGCTAAAAGCTTAAAATGAGGTGGTGCTGTCAGCACAAGAAATTTCTTTATGAAAAGAAATGAGCACTGTAGTGGGGAAAGAGTCAAGTAAACATAAGCAAATCGAAACAGAAAATCTAAATATATTATTAATACAATAACTATAAAATCGGGCGTTTTTAATTTGTTTGTAATAATCATTATGCCAAAGCGCATTCGTTGTACACTTTTGAGTGCAGCGGAGCAACACCCACTGAGGCAACTCGCCACAGAAGTGAATCGCGTCACCTGCTAGTATTTGTAATCTAACCGATGGCCACGAGCACGCACGACTATCTCGTACAAAGTTCCCTTCGCGCTAATTTTCACTCGGAAATATTAAGATCATAAAAGGGGATTTCGTTTCGTAGGTCCGCATTAACCAACTAAATATCGAGGACGAACCCTTCGTCGAGAAGAGGCGGGTGCTATGCAATGTGTTTGCAGAATGCGCAACGAATGCCAGATGAACCGGCGAAAAGCGTTTCGAGGTGGAATATCGAATGCCATCTGTGTGTGTGCTCGCGCGTAGGAGAACGTTCGTTGCAAACACATGCTGAGAAGAGGAACAGAGCCAAGAAGACACTCACTAAATATAACAGCGGAGCGAGGAGGAGCTTCGGAGAAAAAAAAAATCTGATGTCAGGTCCTTTTTTTTTTAAGTGAGAAACACACCGAGATAGATAGATAAAAGAAAAAAAAAAACGTACAAAAAGTTTGGGAAGAAAGAACACACGATTTTGTGGCGGTGTTCCCAAGTTACCTGCGGGTCCTTTGTGAATTAGGTACGGAACACTCGCACGCGTTTATAGCGACACGTGGCGGGGAGTAATAATCCGAGTCGTTATACCGTGCAAGTTCACGCAGCCATGTCATTAAGCCTACTGTTATCCTTCATCGCGGCGGTCGATGTCCGTACCTACCTGCCATCTATTTTTTTTTTTTTTTTTTTAATTCTCCTCCCCAGTCAGTCTCGCTCGATTTTTGCTGTTGTATCAAGTCTTGTGTCTCTTGGAAGATTTTCATTGCTATTGATTTCCATTATATCTGAGTTGGCGATAAACCGAGAAAGGGTGGAAGGGAACGGGGGGTAAAAGAGTCAAAGAAGAGGAAAAGAAAGAGATAATACACTTCACTCGCATACCCCTTGCTGATAGTGTCGACGATATCGGCATAACTTTTTTTTTCCCTTCGTCGACAAGATCGTACGCAACCAGCTATAGATATTGGCAGCGTGCCAGGTCTGCAGCAACATGCAGCCGTGAACTAACATTAGACCTTTACGTCCCCATCCACAGTAGTGACGTGTGTGTGTGAGAGAGAGAGGACACGCTGTTCTGTTCTCTGTGCTACTTTTACATCGCTAAAGAACACAGCGCGACCAGAGGAGTGCCGCCTAAAAGTGCGGAATGCGTTTTGCACTTCGTTCTCTCTTTTGTATTATGCAGCAGACAAACCGTTCCGATGAGTAATGCGGGTGAACTTAACAAGTGCTCAACTTTGCTGTGTCCCTCAAGGCACGACTTTTGCGATATTCGTCGTCTATACTCGGTGTCGAAAGACGTCTCATTACCCATGCTGATAATTCATCCGTTCTCGCCAGGTGTCCCCACAGTCAGACCAACGTTCGAGTCGTGACTAATGCGTCGCTCTCTCGTCTCCGAAGAAAGAGAAAAACACTTCGGCAGACTGGAAACCACCGAGGAATACGCCGGTCCCCGAGCTGTTGCCAGAAGAACGTCGAACGAGTTTCTTCACTCGCTGCGATCGATTCTTCGAAGTGATTGCATAATTCCTCTAATGAGTCCGGCACTGCGCAAGGACGCGATTTCTTTTTGGAGGGGCGATTAAGGGGATTTCACGGCACACCTCCTGTGGAATTAACCTGTTTTCTTCCTCCCACACACATTGTTCGATCGTAAGCTTTTTATAAGAGCACGTGAGCGACATGACGTGTCTGTCGTACCCACATAAGGACCACCCACGTGTACATAAACCCGCAAAATAATATCACGATAAACGCGAAGCGATGCTGGCATTCACGTAACCCAGACAGGAAGAACTGGGTGATTAGGGCCAGCCGTGGAAGAACGGATGGAGTCGTGTCTCCTCCTGGTGGAGAACCAACGAAGAGAATCGAGCATGCAAATGGTCGGGGCAGTTAAAACAATAATGAAGCCGCGTTTCCACTCACGAACAGAGTCAGGTTGACCTTAAATTCATTCGTAACGAAAATTGACCTCATTGAGATTGGCGCGACAAAACTTAACTGCAATGAGGAATGCCCCACCAACGAACAGCTATTACGTACGGACGGACAAAGAGAATCTCGTATAGGATGGTTTGTGCGGTTATCTCCACGCAGGGATAAAAGTTGCATCTCACTGACGTTGGTTGGAACAAAATGCAACTTCTTAATGAGATTAAGTTTAAGCTTATATTTGTGTTGGGGAGGGGGGGGGCCGCTGTGGTCAAAACAGGATTTTTACTGTCTCATTATCAATCACTTCCCCTCCCCATATCACAAGAAGTCAAAAGACCAGAGTCGTTCACCATACGTTGAGTCAAGCGACTTTCCAAATTCGCCAGCCAAATCTTTGCGCATGCGCATCACTTGTTTACGATTCGTTTCGGAGTTATCACTGGCAGTACGACAGAGATCCGTAGTTACGCGAATTCTTTTCCCGCGGCGCAGGAGAAATCGTTTTCAAACGAGATCGTCTTGTCCAATTTGGGATTGTTCCTTCACAAATGTTCTTAACTTCCCTACAAAAGAACAGTTTTCGGTGGTTTGTTCACCTTCCAGAATGGATTCGGTCAAGGGGAGCAATTTGGTCCGATCTCCTCGGTTCGGCATGGCAAAGTGCACTGTGGTACCATGCCAACAAAGGCCCAATAAACGCTTAAGGCGTTCAGCCATGCGAGGAAAAGGAACCAACCCTCTTGACCTGCTGTAGATCACGTCTGTCACAGCAGACTCAGTTTCGTACAAGAAAACTGCAAGGAATTGCAATTACGGTGACGGAGTCAACGATGAGTAACATGGCGACATTTCTAAGACTTTCCATTCAAGGCGTCTGCTGTTCTTATGTGGATACGCACCTGCGCAGTGGGTGAGGTCGACTTGCTGTGCTGTATGTGGGTGGTACTCGCCTTGGTCGTTGTGATTTACGACCGCGCCATGTCGATAAGATGCCAAAATTTCACCCTTGACTTGTAAATACGGGGGGGGGGAGAGAAAGCAGCGGATGCGGTATAAAAGTTCGCTCTGTTTTTATACCGAGGACGCAGAATTGAGGGCGGCGATCCATCCCTTGCCCAGACCTATTTACGAGCTTTCGCATTCTGTTCGGATGTGCAACCGGGCGCTTTCTGCTAGTTAGCTCTTCTTAGATGCCCTCTGCGGACGACAGCGAAATATCAGCGTCTCTCAGCTCGCCCTCTCTTATCGCGTTTAAAACTCCAGGGCCCGCATATGTCAGCGTCTACTTGCTCTCCCCGCTTTCCCCACTTGTCCTCCTGTCAGTCGCCGCTGACGGCTGTAGGCTTCACACCCTAATGACTGGTTGTTGGCCCGCGCTACGTGTGGGCTCCACAAAGAAAGGAATGGGAGAGTCGATAAGACGGGAGGTCCACGCATGTTCGCACCACTCCGTGTACACAATGCAGAGTGTGGTGTGGTGTGACGGCGCGGTAATTTTACACTCGAACCAAGGACACATCAGGCGGCCGTCTCTCGGTTACAGCCCGATTGTCCCCAAGGCAGATGAGTGCGACTGGAGGCTTCGCAAGCAGAGCGTCTCTGCGATGATGGTTAACACCCCTCTCCCCCTCCGTGCGTGATCACAAAGAACGTGCATGTGTCACCTGTGTGCACCAGGAAGTCATCAGGTTAGTCGCCTACCCAGCAAGAAACAGGTGATGCTTCGCTCGCTCGCGCACCGCAGTCGCCGAATTCAGACAAAGAAACCGCACCAGACGGGTGTTCCTCACCTTCTCCGCTCTGCATTGCTTCGAGCAGTGCCAGAAAACGTAGAAAAGGTTCGTCCTTCTAATGCGGCACGCACAAAGATCGAAACGTGTGCAACGAGAAAGAACCTCGTTATCGGCGGAGTCGCAGTCGGAGCGAGAAGATGCCAAGTTCACCTACGCAATTATTTCATCAAGGTTGACGCAGGGGGCGTAACCAGGGAGACCGCAATACCTATCAAGAGATCCGGCCTTGGACAAAACTGTCCAAAGGGACTCAGAGAAGGGCCCTAAATAAATTTTGTTCTACAACTCGTTCGCTGATTATGCCAGAGACTGACCGAGGCTGACAGACAGACAGACGGGCGTGTTCTGGTTAGTTAACCAGCAAACAAAAAAACATCGTTTTGAAGTAACGTCGTGACCCCGCGTTCAATGCGATCACATATGGAAAATGGTAATTTTGGAAATAAATTATCCCCTTTTTCGGCAAATTGAAATTTGCCGAAGTGAATTTTGAAATCACGTGGTGATTTCAAAATTCACGTGATCTTCGATTCTGTAGGCTCTTCTTTAAGAATCCAGCGAGACGTGGTCGATATTGAAGCGCTCATCCATCTGGGAAATTTTTCATGCCTCCAAGATTCGTCCAAATGGTTTATGACCGTACATCTAACAGAGAAACCACGAACTTCTCGGCGCGCGCCCGCTTGTGTGTGTGTGTGCTTTCGATGCCTATTTCCACTTTTCTGGAAATGTTTCCTAACAATGAAAATAGGACACAGCGAAGAGGTCAATTTTTTTTTTTTGAGCAATTCACCAATTTACCGCTTATTGAAGGGATTGTCTTCGATTGTGCCAGGAAAGTCCTCGTGAAAAGAACAGTCTTCACTGTGTGGTTCGCTGCTGCCTCTATCGCTAGAGTCAAACACGAGGCCACACCCCTCCGCATTCCTCTTTGTGCGTGGTACGCATACTGGAAGATCTTTCTTCTCTACTTTGCTGCAGTTCCTGAGCAGACGCAAGAATAACGATCTCTCGCCTTCCCTTATGCACGAAGAATGATAAAACCATTTCACAGAACCGTCGTGCATTTTGAAGATAGGTTGAAAATAGGAGTCAAAACATCTCAAAATGAATGCCAACTGAGAGAACGTTTGGCAATCAGAGTAGACACTTTTCTTTTCACATCAGAACCCCAAAAGTATGAAGACAAAATGGATCAGACCCTGTTTAAATGACTTTTTGCTAACACGACTCTGATACAAGATTGAAAGAGTTAACGAATCGAACGCAAATTAAGTTTTGTAAGATCAAATTTTAAAATTATTTTAGGCCACTTAAAATTTATCTATTTTAGGCCACTTAAAACCTTTTTATGTGTGCTTGCCAAAAGATTAGAAATCGAGTTGCTGACGTGCCAGTGCGTGCCAAAAATTTGCAAATCAAGCTGCTGAATTGCCGCGCAGTTTTTAATAGACAATAAATTAATAGAAAATTTATTTATTTATTTATTTATTTAATATATATATATATATATATATATATATAATATTTATAATTTAATTCTTTATAATTTTATAAATAAATATTATTTTATTTATAATATTATTCAGTGTAAAATTGATTATTGTATAATTAAATTGATTTTAATGATATTGGTTTGAAAACAAAAAAAAAAAAAAACGGCAGTGAGAAAAAAATGTATGTATTTTAACTCATCATAGACGTCAGCTGAGCAAGGGAAGCAGCAGAAGCAGATGCCCTCCCCAACAGCCATTATACAGCAGATGCAAGAAAAACGAGTAGTTTTATTGTACCCCTGAATAAGGTACAGATGCTTATGCAGTCTGTGTAATATATTTCTCAACAAATAGTGCAATTAGAGACCGCTGGAATAAAAATGGCCCTAACTAATGAATCACATTCCCCTCTCACAGAAACTATGCTGTATAAACTCCAGCAAAACCAAATGTTGCACCAGAAACACAGTATCTAACTAAAAACTATTGTCCAATTTTACAATTGCATGAAATAAGTGTTTGTTTGATTGCATTTGAAATTCTCGATGTCATTATGACAGATCACAAAGGCTAACTTCAAATAAATTTCTACCAAGAATTGAAACATGCCATATAATGAATGTGCGGGTTCACCTGCCAGCTCAAACCCAAACAAGCAGCAATAAAAATCAACCAGGGGTTGAAACTTTGTGTGAGTTGAACCCGCAGGTAATGAGAAGTTCTGTTGGAACGATAAACGACAGCCCGTCGTGAATGTGTTAAAACTAAGAAATATATAGTGAGTGTTGTTATGACATTTGCAGATGTTATGGGATTTGGTTGAAGAGAATTAGCATTTCAATTTAAAAATTGTCGGCTTGCTTTAACTTTGAGTCGCGCGATCTTTTGTTAATACCGCACCAATCATTGCACGTCTTCATAGCTGCTCTGTCTATACTGGCTTACCGTTGCTGTCTGTTTCGCGGTATGCTTTCACTTCTCATTAGTCATTCGTGAAGGATTGTTCTTTATGTATCTCAAGTCTTATAAGTAAATGAATGTTAATTTTTGCTTGGAATAATGGGAAGGAAGATTTCACTGTTTGGGTTTCTGAATTTTTAGCTTTAATTATGGGGAAAAAAGTGAGAATTATATTCAAATAAATACGGTTTTATCACATACACACTCCCAATATTTATATATGCAAAGTATGTAATTTATTAAGTATGTAAATAAAAAAAATTATGAATCTCTCAATTTTAAACACTAGATAGAACAATAATTTATATTTTGAATTAAAAAACACATCACTTTAACGCTGCAATTAAAATTTATTGAAAAAGTTAAACTTAGTTTCTTTTACTACAGCTGAGTTTTTGAAAGTTTTAGTTATGGTAGTGAGAATTTTGTTGCTGTTTTCTGTCCGTTAGCTTATTAATTCTGGGATGAATTGAAGTGACAGCCAAACGGAGACAGTCAGAAAGTTGCAAGCAGCTTGTCTGTTTCGTTATAAGCACAGTCATGACAGAAAATGCAAATATAAACAAAATTTCACAAATATATGTGGTGGAAATCTCACTGATATTTCATATGAATTTGGACATTCATTTTTCATTCTGATGCAGAATTTCGAATTGCTCATAGAATTAAAAGCATTTTCCATTCCTTTGTCCGGTGATAATTCAAAAGTTGAAGGATTTCTTCGTGGGTAAGGGCTGTCTCTTTGAGTTCAACAAAGGGATTCAAATATTTTGCCTCCGGGGATCCTCATGCTCTGGTTAAAACTTTTCAATCGACAAGAACATCTTCAAGTGGGCTGCAATAATATCTGAAATTGAATTGAGTGCATAGAAATCATATGCTTCCATAATATAATCTGAGTGCGACTGAAACATTTCATTATTTCTTTCTGCAATCATATTAAGCCAGAGTTTCTTTTTGAATGATTCGACCTTGTTCCAAGCATTAAATTTTGTTCTATCTGAACCTTGAAGTTTTAATTCAACTCGTTTATGTAAGAATATATATCGCTGAGATATGCCAGCCTGGCGACCCATTTCTTATCCTGGAAATAATGGGACAGGTCACCTTTCTTATTAATTAGAAATAGCCCAGCTTCCTTTCGGAGTTCATATAACCTCTCGTGAACTTCCCCGCAGGACACCCAACGAACTTCTGAATGTTGAAAGATTTCGATGTCTGAAAATTCCCTTATCACTCATGAATACTTCCATGTTTAAAAATACGCTGCTTCGTCACTGAGATTTCCTACATTGATGTTATTTAGGTGTTCTGGGTCTGAGCGTTTTGTTATATTCACGAATATTATATTCTCCTCAGAATATTTCCACTATAAAATATTTATTCATGAAAAATGACAAATTTCAGAAGAACCTCTCTCCGCCCGGTATAATTGATGCCAAGGCCCGGCGGTTGAGAAACCCGGATCTAGAATGAGTCGACTGAGGGAAAAAACAATTGTATTTGTTCACAGCCCACTGTACGAAGATGCCCGGCAAATATGACAGATACGACCCCATGTTACTCTTAATATCATATGTTTAGAAGACACGTGTTTTGACAAAGTTGCAGCTGGTGACTTTTCATATGCTAAAAATATTAAAGATAAATAAACTTCAGTTAATTAATAAGCTTTTAAATAATGAAAAGTTTTGGCGACTAAACACAGTTCTTTTCTATCACCTGAGTCGTGTTATTATGCCCCTCAGTTTCAGCCGCTGCGCCTTTTTCCTACAGTAGGCTTTGTGTTTGTTGGTTAGTTTCTTTCGTGTAAAACAAAATTTAACTTGTACGTATTATAACAATTAAAAAAAACTGATGAATAATTTATAAGCGTATAAAAGGATAGCACCTGTAAATTGCTGACGTGCCAGCAAAATTCTCGGACGTGCCATAGGTTCGCCATCTGTGATGTAGACTGTGGTTTAAGTTGTGCCCGGAACTTGCTGGTAGTACCCAAGGCAAACAGAGAATTTGTTTCTGTAACATCAGATTACACTTTTAAAGCTGCCGACTTTTATTTAAAACGTTATTACAAAGGATCACTATAACTTTTATATATTGTTATTATTTTCATTACAAGAGACCTGTAGGAAGTCAGGAACTCATCGAGGGAGGTCGCGTATCATTCACACTACGTCTCATGCTTTCTCTTGAATTCATTCACGCTATCTTCACGTGCAATCTCCAAAGGCGAGTCCATTCAATTCCATGAGAGAAATCTTGTCCTCACCTTATTCTTGACAGTATTTATTCTCAACTTTCATGGATGTCCTCTACCCACCCTCCATGAAGTGTAAATTTTCATTATCGGCATCCCGACTGATCCTTTCAGAAGTTTGTAAGTCTCAATCATCTTTCCCCTGTCGGCTACCGTTTGCAGCGTACTAATTTCCAATCTCTCCTCATAATCTTCTTTGCACAGTCCCAATATCGTCTTTACCACTCTCCTCTTTTAAACTCTCTCCACTTTATCTGCGTCACCTGGGAAATCAAGAGACTAGATATACACATGTACTCTAGATGAGGTCGTATTGCATTTGTAAAGAGGCAGAATGACTTCCTTATTTTTACAAGTGAGTGTTCATCAGAATTCTATTCGTAATAATTTTCTATATGGCCCTGAACTTCAACTTGCTATCTCCTAAAACTTCAAACCCCTAACCAGGTGAGTCTCTTCTACAATAATTCCTCCAATACAATGCGATATACACAAAAGTGCATAATTTTATATTTACTATAATTGAACAAGCAGTTGCTTATTCCCTGCAAGTAGCTGGATTCCTGCTTACCCTACCTATCTTTGCATAATCCGCAAATAGCTGTATGTCTACTGTGAAATCTCTCCCAGTGTCATTAATGTAGAGAATGAATAAGAATCGGCTAACGACTGATCCATGTTGCACATCACATCTCTCGTATGCCACTTTTTGATATCTGTCAGTCAGCTATCCTCTTATCGAAACTAGTAGTTCCTAATCCATTTCAATGCTCAATTCCAAAGTCAGAATTCAGCATTGAAGGCTGTTCCATAAGTTGGAAGATATGTGAAGATTGTAACATATCCACTCCCCTTGTCAAATCAACAATCACATTATTATAGAATGGGAGAAAGTTGCTAAAACATGACCATCCCTTAGTAAACGCATGCAGTCCATTGCAAAGTAGATTGTCTGTCAACCCATTTCTGAATGCAAGCCCTAACCACCTTTTCCAAAATCTTCACCACCACTCCAGAGATAATGATTGGTCGATAGTTGGATACATCGGTCTTTGCACCGCCCTTGTGCAGTGGGATTAACAAACATTCTTTTCGCTCCTGTGGAATCCTCCCTGTTCCTGCGACCGAAATTATATAGCCTCGTCAAAGGAATAGCCAGTTCAGCGGAACACTATTTTTGTACCCCCGTGCCGATATCCCATCAGTCCCTATTGCCGAATTGTTATTCAATTTGTGCGACCGCTCTAATACCTCCTCTTCATAACCTGAGTTTCTTCATTCAGTGAAGAGCTAGCAGTGACCTTAATGTTGCGCACATCGGGTTATGATGACTTTTAGCAAAATGGGCGCTCATTAGTTGAACAATCTCTTCCGCATCTACTACTCACATATAATCTACATTCAGGACATTTATTATTTCATTCTTTTGCATACAACATAGCGACTGAATTCTTTTTGGTTGTCTTCGGAGCCAGTTTCTTTTCATACTTACACTTAACATTCTGTACAGCAGTTGCCACTCTTCTTGCCCGCCGCTTATAATTTTCATAATTGACATCATCCTGAAGTATACAGCATTCCTCCAGATCATTGTTTCTTAAGATTCTCTTGCTTAATAAAATTGTTCGTCCACTTCCCTTCTGTCCTCTTTGTTCTTCGAACTCTAGGGACACATTTTATTATTGGATGATTGCTGCATTTCATAAAGTACTTCCCATGCACTGCCAATCCCTTCCCATTTAGCAACCGATACCATGGATCGAACCTAGTATTCTCCTCAGCTGTTCATAATTTCCCGCCTTGAAGTTCAGCGCATAACCTTTTTTAAATGCACACACTTAGCCACTTCTCAAGTGAGTACCCCATGATCGCCGTCACCAGCTGGAAGCAGAACATTCACATTTTTAACCGAAACGCCCTTTTAACCTATAATCAAATCTACCACTCTTTGAGCACGAGTTTCCTCTGTCACATGCTGCTCGAGGAAGTTGTCCCGCAACACCTCAATAAATTCAATTTCATTCTTCTCGTGAGATTTCACCGCTGTCCAGTCATTGTTCGGATAATTATTCACCCGCGAATATTAATCGTTTAGTATCCATTTGGCAATGCATTTCATCGTCACCGGGTCTGTAACAGCGCCCCTCTGTGTATTTGATCTTGTTAGTTTCAGCGTCACACCAGATGGCTTCAAACTCACTGCCACATGAAATACTGCAAATAGTCTCGCGGTCATTTTATCCTAACTCGACTCAAATCAGCCAATATAATCAGCATCGCACTTCTCACATCACAGAAAGTTTGTGCGTGAAGTCACTTCACGACTCGGCCACTTGTATATAAAGAGATCACATGAATTGCCTTAGTAGCCCACACCGGAAGGCAATTAATGTGGAGCTTCTATATACAAGAAACCTAATCGCATACAAGCTTTGCTTACATTTGGATACAGGATCAAAACCGAGAATGTAATTTCTTCGCAAGTTTAATTTATAACCAAGTTAAAAAAAAAAAAACATTCTGAAACCCCTCTTGTCTGTCCTCCCTTAAAAATACTGCACCCTTAACACTAGTTTGCCTATCTGCCTTTGATGGTCAGGTCTCGCTACCAATAACCTGAGTCCACAGCATATTCACGGAGGCAACAAACTGAATCCGTTCGTTGTTGATACTCCTAGCATTCGTGTACAGACTTAACAAGTTCCGTCCATGGTTTCTTTTATACTCTTGTAATACCCAGTTGAACAACTTTCAGATCCAATACTTCACTTATGCAGATATCCATACCTAATACGTCTTAACTGGACGAACATCAAAAATCATATTCCTATCTATATTAACTTAATCTCTTGCGCACACATGCCCGCCATTCATATTCTAGTTTCCCTTGACTCTCCGTATACCAATAAATAATTTCTCCATAGTCCTGATACCAAACACATTCAAATAAACGCCGTCCTCCCTCTTATTTGAATCCCTTCTGCCTTCAAATACAGTATTATGTCTCAAGTGTTTGCTGCATACTTCGTGTGCTCTCGTGGATGCAGCCATTTGAAATTTTTGTGGCGACTGACTCGCCCAGCTTTGTTTTTCTAGGAACCAGTATGGATCTTCCCTTTGGTTAACATTGTTACACTTATTTCCTTTTTCTGCTCTTTATTCTTCACTCTTTAACTCATCAGTGTCTTTATTATCACTTGAACAGCAACTGGATTACATTACGTGCATAATGCATGTGGCCCACGCAGTATTATCTTCAATTAGTATTTGCATTGTTCGAATACTTATGTTGGATCACTACCATATTATGCAATCCTTTGTATTAATTAACGAAATTTATTTCGTAATATTATTTCTTCCGATGTTACTCCACTTAGCTAGACAGCATACCCACTCTCCAACCGTTAGGCTGCGGATTTGAGTCCCACTTATGATTTCTGAGTGCGTTTAGGTCGGAGATGAATCTCATTGCTCAGTGCGAACCACAGTCCTGCTTAACGAAGGCCTGAAGTGGCTTCGAAAAGATCCATGACTGGTCTCATTAACAGGATTTCTGGATTCTAATCACCGTCGGTTGGAGTGTTTCGAAATCCAGTTGAAGAAGCTGAGGCTGGGAGGCCAGTGCACAGTAAATTGTGTGTTCTTTGACACTTTCCACCTCCATATGAGACTGACTAGCTAACCTAAAGTTAAAAAGCCCTCATGAAGGTTCTATGTATCCTAGACGGGATTCGAACCAAAATCTTTCCAATCAAAGGACCTCATCGATTCCGACTGATCTCGGCTATTAACATGTAAACATCTTTTTAGCATAAGCGATTTAGCTCGTATGGAGACCACATGGTCTTCTTCATTCAGCAAACAGGCAAACCCATGTCCGTAACTGCCGTTTGTCTGTTTCCCTTAAATTTTTGACGCACCGAGTGTAACTTTTTCCTACATTTAAATATGACCCCAATAATCGTCGGCTGTTTGAAGAAATTTCGACTTCGCCCACCCACCCCAGTGAACAATTCTATCTCTCTCGTAGTCCTTAATGGGCCGTTGGGTCACTCATGGCTGAACCATGAATGTCTAATGGGCGGTGAATTAAGACAGATGCCCCCCCCCCATCTCCTCTTCTGTCTTCGTCTATATATCCTATGGCTGCATCCGTGTGTGTGTTCACGGGTTCGGTTTGCCTGCTTTGCGGGATGAAAAACCCCAGATAAACTGAGGAAAAATCCCTGCTGTCCACGCCCAAGACTGGCTAACTTGGCTATGGCTGGGGAAGATCCTTCAGCTCCTCACCGACGGGAATCGAACCTAGAACACTCCTTCCCCAGGCATATGGTTGCGAAGCGCACACCCCCTAGGCTAACCGCGCGGACAGTGAACAATTAGGAGCCCCTAAACAAATTAAAAGATAACAGAAAGTATAAAAAACAAACGATGCCCCCCCGGTTCGTCTTCCAGTCTGATGAAGTTTAACAGGTGTGTGTATACGAGGTGGTTCTTTTATTTTCTGAAGAAATGCACTACGATGCTGTAGAACCCCCATCGGTTTCTGTTGTGCGATGGAGAAGAGAATGAACTTCTCTTAAAAAGGAAACAGATCCTAGACGAAAATCTGAACCGGAATTCGAGTACTAAGTCGCTTCCAAAACTTAAGATTGGCCATACATTTTTCTGTAATTAGTTTCGCTTATTCCACGTTAATGTGCTTCTTTCAACGATTGCTCGCAAACCTCAAGAGAAATTTAAGATTTTGCGTACTTGAAGCATTTGCTTTTAGACTGCTTAGCCAGAAATCCAACATTGGAAGAGAAAAACCTTCCTGCGAAATAGATTACACACCGCAATCAGCAAATACGAGTTCTTCAGCGAGACAGACAGACAGACAGACAGAGAGAGAGAGAGAGAGAGAGAGAGAGAGAGAGAGAGAGAGAGAGAGAGATGGGTGTAATTTCGCCCTGGCTGGGCGTAGACAGCACTGCTTCTGACTGTTTTTCTGTGTGTGTCAGTTCGTTCGGTGGAGGGTCTCGTTTCCTGTTTTGGTTGCATGCGATGATGTGTGGCTGCTTCCACGCATGCCCTGCAACGGAGTGGACTTCACAGAAAGAATGTACATTACGCCGTCTCTCTCTCACACGCACATACACACGGATAGCTTTGTCGTGAATCGCAGAGTGGAAATGTTCCACTTGGAACACAGATTATAAGACGTCGAACAGAAGTGTCGCGTGCGAAAACGAAGCACCATCTGCGCCTTGCACAACGATCAGGTCATGCCAACAGCCGGTATATGTGTGACTCACGGAGATGGAAACGGAGTTAATTGTTCCGTAACTAAAGCAAGACAGAAGGAAAACGGATCTCTGCTGTGCGTTGCGTCGTATTGATTGCGAAGAGCTGCTCTTCGGAAAACAAAACAAACAAACAAAAAAAAAAGCAGGAAACAGTATCGTGAATGACGGCACCACACAGGCAAGAGTACGGAATTTGAATTTTAAACTGAAGGCAGTTACGCTTCTGTCTATCACTGCATAAAAAAATGAAATCAAAAAAAAAAAAGGTTCAGTTTTAGTGTCGGCTTTGATTCAGCGTGGCTCCACCTTGCGGTTCGTTCAGCAATCAGACGCACTTCACGAGTCTGAAATGTCTGTCAGTTATTAAACTGCAGTCAGCTTCGCCGATCGCAGGTCAATATTTGTCCTCACCGACGCCGTGCTCGTTTCCGAAACAAAGACGAGCGGCACCCCCCTTCGCGACAACAGGTGTCAGCAGCTGTCACTCCTCCTCCGACCACCTTTCCATTACCGAGAAACGCATTGTTGCCGCCCGTCTCCTCACAATTACGGTCTTAAGATGTTCTAAATGTCGCCTTTTCAAAAACCCTCGTCCAAAAGTCCGCAGCGTACGGACCTCCGTATTTTTCCACTCTCTCCATGACAACGCGACCGCCATTAGCCTTACCTACGTGTGCCGTCATTTCGCAGAACTGTTCCGTTCCCCCCCCTCCCCGCCCAGTCAGCTTCGACTTGCAAATGCAGTCGGCAGGCTTCACTAATCCATATCCTGCCTGTCTCGCGTCGTCGACTCGCAGTCGACGTTGGGGCCTTCAGCTTGGTTATCGTCAAGCAGGAAGCGTCGAGTACGTTGGAAAGCAGCTCCAGGGAACGCGCTGCCAGCGTCGGTCTGTGGAAGGTCTTACAGCGGATCGATCGCAGATCTGCTGCCACTCAATTCCTACCAACTCGGTGCGCTAAAGCGTCCGTTTAAACGGAGCACGTTATATTGGGGAGGGGGGGGAGAATAAGGGAGGCGCGCTCCTGAGTGGGAGGGAGAATAAGGTCGGCAGAAAACTTACGGCGGTCACATTCCGGTGTGACGTAAGTGCAGGAGCAAAAGAACAAAGAACACACATTCGGTGGCAAAATGCAAATAGCGCTGGCATTGCATTCGAGACAAAGACGAGAAGGCAGCGGCTGGCCACGATTTGCTTACCTCGTTCACCTCTCCGTATAATTCAGGGTTAATGGCAGTTTGCAGCAGCATAACAGTCCGTTATGAGCTCAATAACGACGCTATTATTTCGCAGTGACGTCACTTCCTGTAAAGCTGCTTTTCGCGTGTGTCTTCAAATCGTTAAAATCGAAATGTTCTTGTGGAGGAGGCAGCATCCCTGCTGAGGATGGTTCGGAGAAAGAAGAACGGAATCCGACTGAGCAAAAACCAGCTGTCTGGAAAATCTCGTGACGTAATTGCGCACGAAGATGAAGACAAACTCATACAAGATTTAAGAAAGAGGAAACTAATTAGCAGAAAGAGCGAAGTCGCTTGGCCAGTAAAAATGCAAGAAAGTGTTGGCAACGCGCTGCCATCCTTCGCTGAACAGCGCTTCTTAATAACCGAGAAAATTTGTTTTTCTGTAATTCGAGTTTAAAATGGACTCTTCCGCGGATCTCTGAAATCGCAGCGGACTTTTCTTTCCTTCCAGAAATTTGCTTATCCTCATTTGCCGAGACTAAAGTGGATTTCAGATGTCCTCGTTCATCCCACAGAAAATGAAAAAAAAAAGTTCTCCGGGGCGTCATCAATCCCATCCCAGCTGCTCGTTTCCTCAGACGGACCATATTTCCCAATCGGGACACATTTTTGGTGTCTGCAGTAGACATCGACAGATCGCTTATTTAACAGAAGGCAAGCGGGTGAGTGCAGCTGCATGTGGAAAATATTTTAAATCGTTTTCAATAACTCGAATGAGGTCTTGGGGAACTCATTCGAGTTTTGAAACTTAAAAATTTCCTGCCAGTCGTAGTGGCGGCGGCGGCGATCATGTGTAACCTCAATTGGACTCCGTAAAGATAACACGCCCTGAAAGCTGCTGGATGCTAACATCCACTGTTCCTGACAGATTCTGCATCTCTGGGACGTTTGAGCACAACAGCCAGAAAAGTGCTTCTGGGGGATGGATCGCACAAAAAAGGAAAAAAAAAAAAAAAAGGGTACGGTGTCCAACGAACCCCCCCCCCCTACAGAGTTCCTGCGAGTGCAGGGAGGGCACCTCGCATGGGACCAGAACAGAAGAGGAGGGGGGGGGGGAAACGAGGGACGCGATATTTTATCGTGAAATGCCAGTAATGAACGGAAGCTGCTGACTCATGGCGATGTTTATAGTCGGTGTTCGTGATAAGCTTACGGCCGGTGATCACGTGATTAATGTTTCTTTGTGCACCGTAAAAGTGCCTGTAGGTGTCTCTGAAGACCAGCAGTAAGTTCACGCGGTATGCGCGAAATCAATGGATGACTCATTTGCATGCCCTGAAAAATCAAGATAACCTCGTCATTCAGGATTGCCCACCTTCGGATGGTCGAAGAAGACCTTCCTCTGGGCGGGAGAGTCTTTGAGGAAAACAACTGCGATCACACCTTCTCGAACTTGCAGGTTAGCAGAGCCGGCGAAAGCTTCAGAAAGCCAAGCGTCCTCACATGTTAAGCCCAGAGGGAGGGAGGGAGGGGGAGAAAAACTGAGGTATTAAAGTGACATTTCGTTATGTGCTTCATAAGCCAATATGTGTGGGTGAGTGAGGATGCTGCACTCATAACAAACCAACCCGACTGCTTATTCTTTGAGTTCTTAAGAAATCTTCAACTGGGCAAAAGGAGCGCGGCTGAGATGAGTTTTTCTCTCTTTTGAGTGATGGGTCCGTTCTTCGAGCGACAGCGAGGCGAAGCTGAAACAGGATTCGTGTGCAGCCGAGACGTTGTTCACACGAGACGGAATTAAAGCACTCAGAAGAAAGACAGAATGTGTTATTTCATATTCGTAACTTACGAGAACCCCCTTTCGTATTAACAGCTGTTGTTTTGACCCGTTCTGCCTTCGTTAACACGAAAGAAAGGATTCCACTTTTGTTGAAACGCAGCGGGCGATAAAGGATAAGAACAAAAAGTCAGAACTGCATCGAAAGCACTCAAACAGCGCGCGCTAATCAGAAACGAATTGGTCCGCAACACGCTAGCAATGGGAATGCTTTGCGACTATTTATTTTAATGCCGTCAAAGAAAAACTTCGTGTACTTTCTGGTATTTGGAGAAAACAAACCTACAGACAGTTCCCACAGGTCTTGGCTACTTCGTAACTCTCGAGTTTCCGTCACGGAGCTCACATTCTGGAAACAATCGAAGTGCTGCAGCGTATTTCACATATCGCCTGAGTCCGAGAATAATCGCAGCGCACAATTTATAAATCTCGTCATCTCAACCGAGGGTTAACGGCGCCCGATGGTAGTCAGAGCAGCCACGCCCAACACCGCAGGATGGAAAGAATCCAGTGGAGGTCAGATGGCGACCGTCCACGTGACTGGAGAATAAGATAGCGGCTCGCCATGGACGGACCCCACGGAAAGGCGAAGACCAGTCTACAGCCCGAGCTAAGAGAGAAGTGCAACGGTAGCGAGCGAGCGTCTCGAGTTCAGAGCACGTGCATTCTTCAGCCATTCAAGTCATCTGCTGCGTTCTGCTGGTGGCATATTCGATGCAAGGAAGAAAATCCACGGGGGGGGGGGAGAGCAAGTTCTGACATCATGTGCTGTAGGAAGCTGCAGCGGATCTGACCAGACGAAAGTGTTTACGAGAATCTGCGTTTGGTAATGCGGTGAATCGTAAAAATTTATTTGTAGGTGATTCACTGCGCTGTTCAAAGGGATGTTTTGCAATGCACACACCGAAAATAACAACAAAATAAAATTAAGTCAAAAAGGATAAGAGCCAGAGAAAGAGAGGAATAGTGGTGGGAAGTAACTAAACGGGGTTCTGTAGAAGAGGGGGGGGGATGAGAGTTTCATATCACGTATTGGGTTAGTCTGACCACAAAGTCATGCGTCTGCACTGCTGCTGTGGTTTAATACCAGCATTCAGTTAGTCAGCGCAGGACTGTGCTTTTCAATTTGGTTTTCCTCTGGGTACTCCTGTTTTTCCTTCAAGAGTAGAAACTATCCTCGAACACATTTTGGTAGTGGCACTGCGTTTGTTTGTCACAAAGGTCGTGGAGTTGCCGCCATGAGAGTGTGGCAACTTGTGTTTGTTTCCTGGAGGAAAGCTGAATTATTTATTTATTTATTTTTGATATTTTTTATTGCTGCATACCGGCACACGCTCAGTGAACCCATTAATATATGCTATAGTTTATAAGTCAAGCTTTTAAAATACATAAATAAATAAAAATTATGTGTCTGTCATTGGCTTGTAAAAAAACATCATCCTATTGCACAACTCAGAATAAGATATCTGCTTGTGATCTGTCCTGAAGAATTTATTCTTCAACTTCGAGTTGATGATGATTATGGGAGAAGTTTTTTTTTTCTTTTTTTTACCATCAGTGCGGGGACTTTTGGCGCATGACGTTGAAACTGCTGGTGTGATCGCATTGACGTCGAGGTTTTGTGCCTTCGTGCCACATGAGGATATCGTTGGGCAGGCCCACCTTCTTCCAGTGCAGGTTTTTGTAAATGGTGCACGCCGAGGTCTGATCTGCGTCCGTGTTTACCAGACGGCTGATGTCCGCCATATTTCAAAACAAGCGAGGCGACCAGTTTGTCTGAAGTTCAGCAGCTGTTTACAATGTACGGAGGTAACTTTTCAACGCCAAGCAAGTCGCAACCGAAAGGGGTAGGAACGAGGGCACATACACGAGTACTCTCGTGGCAACCACGTACAGCTGCTCGGCGTTTAACGACGACAGTGCCGCTGTAATTATTTGCGCTACTTGGCACACTGGCACAGGAGGAAATGTGATAAAACGCCTCTCTCTCTCTCTCTCTCGCTCGCTCGCTGGCGCACCCGCTCGCTGCAAGTACGAGAGAGAGAGAGAGAGAGAGAGAGAGAATGTGTGTCTGAGTGTGTACACCGAGGCGTCGAGTCCTTGTGGTTGCGCGAACCGACGAACACGCGTGTGCAGCAGCAAGTTTGTTGGAGTGTTCTAGACGAAGCGATGTCGTTCTACTTTTCAGACAAAACACGCGGCTCCAGCGATACCAACTGCAGGCACGTACTCGAAGGTCCTTCAAGTTTTTGCAGTGCACAGAGCGAAGCAGGGAGGTACTGTGTTTTCGATAGTTAGAAATTACGGCGAAATAATTTGATGTAGGATTTAATTTTTTGGTTTTAATTTTTATTTTTACGTTTCTTTACGTGATTGGTATTTCGACAACAAAAGGGCAACTTGAAGCAACGGCGTGCTTCCCTTCACTTTTGGAACATCCTCCTTGCCAACATCGAGTTCTGTTACAATACAAAGCAAAGATCGAGATGCGCAGATAGCTCTTCCTGTTATGGCTTTCCACAACATTTAGAAAGCCAACATTTTTTTCTCTAATTACTAAGGTGAAAAAAGTCATAATGACTTGGTAGGTTATGTAATGGCAGCATAACCGTGAGCAGCGTAATTAATTAGATTAGAATTTTTAACTTCGGTTCGCTGTTGTAGCCGCGCCCTGAATGCAGTTTGAGTGAAACTGCACTGCGCCGCAACAAATTCGACTCGCTGACATCATTCTGCGAATGTTTTACCACCGCTTCCTGCCAGAATGAGTGAAAAGCGAAGTAATCTCCAGTCGTTGTGTTTGTGCTTGAGTTTCACAATTCGTGAATGAACGATAGAATGTAGTTTAAAAACTTTCGTTTTTAAACGTGAATGCCCTTTTTTTTAATGGCGTACTTGACAGTTTAACTTCGTTAAACATAAAGCGAACAAGCACTTGCTCATATATAAAGACGAATGTTGTTGTTGTCCGTTCGACGGATAACAAAAATAAAAGGAATTAAAGATATTCGTTCAGAGAAATAATGATTTTGATTTTCGAAATTGGATTTTATTTAAAAATATTTGCATTGTGAGGTAGTTTTATTCCCTACTTGAAAGCGCATGCGTGTTTGAGGTAGTACAACTTCCTTTTTATCTTAGTAATTTTTAACATATATTTTTCTTTAATCCACGAATATTAAGAAAGAGGAGTCGCTTTCTGCATTTCACATACGCGCTTACGATTCCCACCTCTGTGTAGGGTTACAGTGCTGCTCAGCGACAGACGCTGCTGCTGCATTCCACCAAATCGTCTTCAGCATTCCGAGGACAAGATGAAAATAGAACTAATACGTTCTGTTCGTGGATTGCTTTAATTATTAGTGAAATAAATAAATTTCGCTATTTATTTAACGCACATTTCACTGGCTTATTAACAGAACCGAGGTTTTTTTTTTTTTTTTTTAAAGATATTACAGATAGTGACGGATAATTATTGAAATTGATTGCAGAACCGTAACAAAGGGCGATATGCCGCTGAATTAATAGGCACTTGCCGAGTACTATTTTAACTGTTTTACGGCACTGCTCACACATTGAACACGCACGTTAGACTTGTATAGAATATTTTGAAAGGCGGAACAATTGTTGTCAAGTTCGATGGAGTTCGTGTTCTCAAAGTGTGGTGATGTGTTGATTCTTTTCCCTGCTTGTCTCTTAATACGAATCGAGCCGCTCGAATATAACACAATTTTGTCCTTTTTCAAGCGAGTTTGAGTCCAGCATTCGAAATGCAGTCGATGGAATATGAAATCGGTTGGGAATTTCGTATTCCTTAAATTTAATGTTGTTAATCACAGCAGAAGACCTCTTTGGAACGAATTCAGATATTTAATTAAACGCAATCTGATTGGCTGAATTTCATTTCAAGGATTCGTTTCTCCCAGAGGAGTGTTCCGCAGATATTTGCGTTGAAGTTAAATCCTGGCGCTCGTGATGTGCAGCGAAGATGCGCAGAAATGAATGCAAAACAACACCGACTCAATGTCGTTTTGCGGTCTGTCCTTCCGCCGAAGGTAAAATACGAGTTCATTTCCCGACACTTGACGGACGTGAAAATTACTGAAACGGATGAAGATGCTCGGATGGCACCGAACAATGTTCGTATTGTGCTCGCTGCAGAAAGTGCTTTCCAACTGTTACGATGGCATTAATATGCTCGAGAACTTGACTCATCCTTTGTACCATTTTTGTTCAAATAAGACGAAGAGAAGTTCTTTTACGAATCTTAATCTTGAGTTCGTAATACGGCAAACATTGACTTAAAAACAAAAGTAAATGAAAAAACTTCCTTTTGGTTTTGATACTCAAACGAAGATCGCAGATTAGAGACAAGTACTGCGATTATCTCTTTTGCTCGGCACAGCAACGTGTTCCCGTCTTTCACTTTAAAAATCAAGACCAAACCGACCCTCACCTGCGACACAAATATTCATTTACTGCCGATCATGTGTGCGGGTGATGCTACGTAATGTCGTGCCACATTCATTTTTTGAGATAAGAGTTAGATCATCTGGAAACCACCCTGTTCTATACACTGAACATGGGCCTTTCCGAGCCACTTCGGGCCTCCAGTAACCAGGAGTGTTCTTACAACAAGCAGCGCAATTCATTTCCCACGTAAACAGACATCCGTGTCCAGCGGGATTTTGAACTCGAGGCGTGTTGGGGGGAGAGCAGGTTTGCAAACCACTCTGCTAGTGTGGCAGGCTATTGATAGCTTGGCAGTTGCACGAGATATGCATTCCCCTCCAAAAAATCTTCATCTAACAATTCGTCCATCTTAATCCACAATAATCCCTTCCCGTCTTTAAAAACGCTGAGACCGATCAATTTATCGATAATCTTACTTGAAGTCGTGCTCAGCATTTGCCATCCGAATTTAAATCGTATATAAACTGCTTTATTGGTCAAAGGGCTCTTTTCTTTTCATTGTCGTGGTCATTTCGGTGGAGATGACCACAACAGTCTGCTCCCTTTGATTCGGACACAAAACAGAATAATCAGAGTTGCAGCCATTACTAATTTCTTCGCCTATTCAACGAGTGACCTCTTTGCCATTCTTAACATTCCGCCATTACAGACACTCCATCTATTTAACTGAATACCTTACATAATAAAAGAAAGAACGTTCTGGATTTTTCTGTCTATAACATACAGTTTTCGCTGTGGCTGGAACAGTTCCGAAGGGAGACAAAGAAATTTTCCCCGAATCATTCGCGTAGCTGCTTGTTGCTAAATACTCGAGAGAGAGATCGAGTCTGTGACATCGGATTGCGCTTTTAGAAGAGGATCGAGAGACTTCCTCGTGGCATGGCACCGAATAATGTCGACTTTTATTTTAAACTCGCTCTAATCGTTATGTCTCAGTTATTTTCCGTGGGTATTGGTGTGCCATCGTAGACGCAGTCATTTAGTTTTTTTAGTGACCGGGATCGCCTTCATTTGTATTTTTATAGTAACCAGTATGGCTACGGTTACACACATTGGGCAGTTCTTTCTCATCTATTTCCATTTTCTGTTCTTTATTCTCAAGTATATCGATCTCTACTCGGAAAATATTGCAGGATAATTATTCAAATTAAGTGGGTATTGAATCCAACATTATTTCATAGCCGAATATAGAAACTACAAGAGTTCCATGCGGAATATAGAGTTTCTCTGAAACTCTTGTAGTTTCTCTATTCGGTTATGAAATAATGTTGGATTCAATATCCACTTAATTTGAATAATTTTGCATTGCCGAAGTGGAGCCTTTTGGCTCTCTTTTCAGTAATTTTTGGTGCCTTTTGTAATGTGACACCTTTTTTATTAACTCATATCGTAAAGTACAAGTTCTGTATCGCTTCATCCTGAGTATTTTTGGTCTAGTTCCCACTGACGAGACCTCAAAAAGGTCGAAACCGGTGCGGCTCTGGCTCTGATTTGAGAGGCTCTGCCTGGGGGTTGGTTTTTGCCTATCACTGAGTGGGGCAACCGCTGAGATTATGGCACTGCTTGGTGGTGGTGTGTGCCTGCCACTGGGTAGAGCCAATGCTGAGAAGTTCTTCTCGGTGATGGGGTGAGCCTGTCACTGAGCGGAACAACGCTGAGTTGGGCGATCTTTCGGGATTGTCTTATTTTTAGAGCCCGCTTCACCTATACAAAGGTCGAAACCGGTCTGGGTAGTGACCTCCTCCCATAATGTATAACATCATACATCTCCTAGGAGATGTGTTTTACTTTATGGGAAATTACTAAGGACAGTGATCGGAGCTTGCTCCACCATTACTGCGAGTTGCCCATCATGAAAGGTTGGCGTACGCTTGTATCCGCCGAAACTCTTGTAGTTTCTCTATTCGGTTATGAAATAATGTTGGATTCAATATCCACTTAATTTGAATAACTTTGCATTGCCGAAGTGAAGTCTTTTGGCTCTCTTTTTCAGTAATTGTAGGATATTTTTATAACATGTATAGTATTACTTTTTACTATCTATTATTAGCACTCTTGTACCGTTCTAAATACTGGTTGCATTTGTTTTATTATATTTTCATTAGTACTACCTTATATAATGTTAATACATTTTCAAAAAAAAAAAAAAAAAAAATCTTCACGATGAGAACTCTCCCCCGCCCACGAATTCCAAAGTGGCCTAGCTCTAAAATACTGTTATCGCATTACTTCCCGAAATGCTCGAAGCTATCCAGAAGTGGGCAATCCGCTTAACTCCTTTCTCCCAAACTAGCTTCAGTCCTCTTCCCTAGACACCCTCATTTCCGTCCTTTGGTTTTTCCCAAGGTATTCCAAATGAATAAGCCATCGTAATTCTTATGCTTTTTTCTAAGAACAAGATCGGCTGCTGTTCAACATCAGTTTCTTTGCTTGATACCGACAGTCTCTCTTTCTTTTGTTTCCCTCTCTCTGCTCTGCTCTTTGGAACATCCGTCCTTCCATACGCAATGTGGACTACCAGCTCCACTGTTTAAGAAATACGTCATCAGATTCCTGATTCTTATCTTGGCGCTATTTACGATACTGCTGTGGTTTTGGGACGACTCGCGAGTGCAATTTTTTTTCTTTTATACGAACTCTTTCTCATTTTCATCTTTGCTTTGTCATCCTCAATGCAAGCTTCCCCGTGTGTGTGTGTGTGTGTGTTAGCCCGAAAGATGAATTTATTTCCTTTAGCCGAAGGATTTCTCGTGTGTCACTGTACCAGCTGATCCAAAAGGGTCACTGATATTTTTTCTCCTTCCCTCTAATTCTGTCTTTTTCGCTGAATTTTTGTGAAACTAAACACAAGGAATGGTGGACTGATTTCAGTGTGTCGAATTAGTCATCAATCGGAGTATTAGGAGCCCGATATCTTTGAAAATCGTTAAAGGAAAACCAAACCCTGTCCCTCAAGCACTCCTTTTGGCTCGGACTACTGTGAGCGCATTGTATTAGCATGAACTTCGCCTTGGGCAGTGAACAAAGGTCTAAAACATTTAGTTAAAAGGAAGGAAGGAAGGATGGAGGGAACAGGATAACCAGTGGGGATGTTTTAAAACGGTTTCCTGCTCTGTATTTAGGAAACTACGCAACGCGCATGCACTGCAGGAGAGGAAAATTGCATGCATTCTGTACTCACTTGCGATTCCCCGCATCGTTCCAACCCGTCTGTGGATTAGAAAGGTCAGGGGGTTAGCCGATCTCATACGGCTGTGGAAAGATTTTTCGTCCTGCAAATTCGAAAAACGGGCCAGAAGAACACCCCGAATTAAGAAACGCGGGTGCTTTGGTGCCACCCGTGGCGGAACTGATAACGCTTCGCATGGAATTATCCTTCGAGCCAATGAAAAGCAAAAGTTGGAGTCAAAAGTACGGCGCTGTTATGGAAACCGCTCTTGTTACCGACGGCGGGCGAACAAAGTCTGAATGCATTTGGTGGTGCAGCAACTGCTGACTTTGAACGCTGTCATAATTCGCAAGCGTAGACTCGGCACAATAATCCGAGTGATTTGCTCGCTGATTTCGCTCGTATCACTCATCGACCTGGAAAGCGCACACACACACACACACACACACAAGCAATCACATAGAATATGAATTGTCTGCATATTCGGTCGTTAATATTTTACCAGTTGAGCGCAGAAAATGCTACGAAATAAGAACCGCAAATCAGACTCGGCTAAGGCAGTTTATTACTAACGTGATTAGCTATCCGGAACTGGACGGGATTTTACCAATCACCAACCGACCTTCGTTATAGTTTAAACAAGATAAAAAATTAAACTTGAAAAATATTTAAAACGAGATGAGTGCGATTAAAAGAGAATTTTCGTAGGAATTGAAATTAACTGCAATTAAAAAAAAAATGAACAGCAAAGAAGAAAGAGCGGCTTCATGTCTGAATAGCAACAAAGGACTCGTTTGGAACTTAAAAGAAGGAAAAAAAAAGCTTTGTATATGTGGGTGCAGAACTGATTTTAGAGATTCCTTCGCAGTTTGTCTGTTTATGCAGTCATTAATATTTACGAACTGATCGCACACATCGCGTGGTATATTTTCGCATCCGTTCGCATTTCGTCAGACGCGTGTAATAACGCACTACGCTGAAACCTCGAGTCTCGACTCAGCATAAAGTAATTAAAATCTTAACTAGAAACAAATATAAGGCTACTGCAATGTGTAATAAATACACCCCACTAAACATACTATCCCTTAGATATTTATACGTCTATAGGGTACTTTTATTCATAAAAAACGACAACGAATACGTAAATACCAAACAAGATGCTTCCTTAGTAGACACGAGGGCCTAAAATATTTAGTTCCAAAAGCAAATAAAGAAGCAATACGCAAACATTACACTTATTTAGCGCCAAAAGTATTCAACAAGTATTCAACTACCTTTAACGATAAGAAATGAAACTAACCCCAACAAATACAAAACTCTAATCAAAGAGTATTTATTTTCCCACGGAAATGAGGAAGCTCTGTTCAAATTAATCGTATAAATTATTGGTTTTTAGCATATTTGTATTCAAAGATCCAGTCTCATCTCATGTGCAAAACGTAAAAATTTAAATGCTTTTTAAGTGCTTTGGTTTATTTTGTTCCTAATTAATTGTTATGCAACTTTCTCTGTACATATTAGCATGTCTCCTGGGATTTTATTGTGTAATTATATTCTAATATGTATATTATATGAATGTACATATGTGTATATAAACATAGATTTTTGTAACTTTATGCACATCGTAACGTGGATGAGCTGTTGCTCTTAGGTCACACATAGGATTGTTCAACATTTTGTACTATTATAGGAAGCTTACAAATAACGACTTCGTACTGAGATCAGGGGTAGTTTAATAGCTCAGGTTCAGTAAGAAAGAACATGAAAGTTTGAAAGATAAACTGGACTTCAATTACGTCACTTAAAGACCACTGTATATTCAGGATGTGATTAACAAGGGTTTCCGCCCCTCCATAAAACCTTGTTCTGCCTTTTAATCTCAAACAAGGGTGAAAAATTCATTTGAATTTTTATGTTCTTTAAGCGAAACGTCGAAGAGAACATGAAATGTTCTCTTCTTTGTGCACAGAATACGCAGAGAAGTTCATTGACGGTTTCATTTTTTTTTTTTTTTTTTTGAAGAGGATGTGAATACGTGTGGCGTGCTGATCTTCGGTTATTAGGCTATCTCTGACTGAGAGTTGCGTGGGCTAAACACTCCTTTCTCTACAGACCAAACACGGAACCTTTTTCAAGCCACTTTTCAGATCTCTGTTTGGGCAGTGGTGATCACACCGAGCGATGAAATTCATCTACCACCTAAACAGCACTCTAGTATTCAATGCATCAAGTGAAATTCGAACAGCAACCCGTTGATCGTAAAGCGAAGACCCATGTGCTCTTTAAGCCGAGCTTTGCAACCCTAATTATGTTTCTTTGTGTTTTTTTCCCTGCAGCTGGACATTCGAGTAGGTGCTTTTCCACGCTTTTAATGGGATTTTTTTTTTTTTCTGCTTGCATGCGAACGTCCTTTACTCCATGCGCTTGGCTTTTCAGTTCCGCAGAGGTTTCCGGTGAAAAGCGGTTTATTTTGCACATAATGCGGCCTTCACATGTTGGCTCAATTGCGTCTCTTGTGTGTGGTGCGAGGGGAGAAAAATGGGGAGTAATTTGACCGTCAGGTAACTTCACAAAACAAGGCACGCGCATTTTATCCCCGGCAGAAAAAAAAAAGTGAGTCAACTGTTAGCCACCCTTTCCGACCCGATTGTATTCCGTTTTTGCACTCGAAATTTTTCCTTTCGTGTGAAAGAAATGCACGTGTCCGCGTTCAATAAAGGCAAACCTCCTTCCTCTCGCATCTATTTGTTTTCTGCACACGTTCCATCCTCATTCGGCACCTGTACGCAGAACGGCCTATTCTGAGGACACCCATTCTGTCTCTTGTTGTTTCTGTCGCCTTGCAACCCGCATATTTGAGAGAGAGAGAGAGAGAGAGAATATTGTGCGGCCGCGTAGCCTGCAGCACGCGAGAGTCAACCCCGACATCAGGAGGAAACCTTCTCCCCACCCGAAGCTACCGCGGAGAGTTGAACATCCGGCATCGATTGGAGCCAAACCAATAAACCAGGATTCTGCTTCCCACGTTAGAAGGAGCGCACATTTCCCGGCCTTGTTCTGCCACGTGCGGTCACATGAACGCCTTCATTTCCTCTGCGTAATAAACGTTCTGGAATCCACGGCGCTACTGTTCTAGTCGGGGGGGGGGGTGCAATCGATGATTTTTACGCCCCTCTCTTTCTCTCGACAAGGAAATGTGCCACGCGTATGCTGATTGCAGCGCGCCTCGAATTAGTAAGAGAAAGGCCAACTAACCGGTTGATCGAAAGATAGGCTGCGTATGCGGCTCGATCGAGGAAGGCAGCGTAACAAGTAGATGATGGAGGTAGTCGTCGAAATAATCCACAACATTTTTTTCTTACGTTCCTCCGGTGTGTTTTAATCACATTCGTGAGTCACGATAAAGAAAAAGAACGCGTTTTTTTTATTATTATTATTAATTAACTGTTATATTTTTGTTGCTTCTTCTGTTCGGTGCTCTCTGAAAGATTTTTTCCGCCTCCAACGATCGCGGTGCACATTGCGGTCGTTACGCCAGCCATGAAACGATAAATGGCCACTCTGATGAATGGCTCAGGATTTGTACGCGGTTTCGTCTCCGTTGCAGTTCTTTGCGTCGATGAAAAGGACGCTTTGATTTTTCATTTCTTATTTCTTTTAGATGGTTTTGGGTGCGCCGAAGTATTCTTCGTTATCCGTTGCTTCTGTTGTGCGTTTTAAGAAATTACCACTCTAATAAGAATCCACACATTGAGAGTCGTCACATCTCTTAACAGAGGGACCAGCGGAATGATTTCATTTTCGTAAATATTCCCACTCAGTTCTGAGAAAGCGATTTCTTCCCACCAAACATGATCCCATCCAATGTTAATGATCAGACCCACTGTCAAATCAAAGTCATGCGAGGCTAACTCGAATACAGATTTCTTTTTAAGACCCTAATTAGGAGACAGAGGCGAATACTCGCCTCTTTCTTCTTGAGACGGGTGGACACAGCTTGCTTTAGTGGTTATTACCGAACATAAATTTTAATAACACGTTAATCAGTTTAGTATTGGCCTGCCATGATTTTTAAGGTATCTTCGGAACCACTTTTATTCTGGAAATTCTATAACTGTTCGAGATTTAGGGGAGGAAGACCTCTAAACATCGTCTTACATACGACACAACACTGCTCAGTGCGTGTTATAAAAATGCACTGCCCCTATTACAGACAAACAGTTTATTTATGTTGGCCAACTCATTAATAGATTCCTTGAAGTGTGTTCTGATTTCAGGGCATTGCATAATATTGTGATGCACTCACGTGATTTTGTAGCAAAACTAGAATTAAATGAATTATAGTTTTTTTTTTTCCCCTCTACTCTCACAAACGTTGTTTTGCACTTTCGCCACTGGCATTTTTGGCACATTGCTCTGCACATTTTTATTGTCATTCGTAAGGTGTTATTTTTGAACTATTTTGCTAATCAAAAATTTCCCATTTATACCAAAGTTGCGAGAATGCAGCAGTTTTTGTAATACTAAATTCAAATTTCAGCCGCAAAACAGACAAACCGTTCAGAAGAATACACGCAATTTATAGGCATAATACAGTGGCTTTATAGCTTTAGCTGCAATCCAAATCAACCAACCAACTGTAAATTTCAGAAAAATTCGTCCAACTAGAACTGAGTGCCTACACGCGAATATTCCGGACAAAACAAACGAAAAGAGTTCGCATGTTTACTTGCTGGCAACGCACACCAGGAAAGGATGAAGTTGGTTTATTGCAAGAACAGTTCTCATTCGGACCACGCATCATTTGAAAGCGGTTCCGAATAAAGGCAAGAACTGATTAAGGGGAGGGAATTCAGGATTGAGTAAAGAAATAGTAATAATTACAGTATTTAGCCCGCTCATACGGAATACGAAAAAACATTTAAAAACCAAAGTGTTAGTTTTAGATGTAACATTTTCGTTTGCTTTAGAGAGAACATTGACCTCCCCTGGACGAGATGCAGGAATTTAAAAATCGTTCCCGAGTGACTTCCTGAATGCGACTGTTTGGTTGTGCTGATCTCAAACCTTAACAGGTGATGCCTTGTGCAGGAAAGAATCATTTAGCAGCTCTTTGACGAATTATATTTTCCCCTTTGCAAAGCTCCCAAAAACAGAGATAAGTCGCAGAACATGCGAGAATTCTCTTCAGTGCCTGTCGCTGTAAATCAGTCACGTGAAGCACCATTCTGCACTTCGCATTATAGTGAAAGCATTCGTTTGGCGCTTCTTTAAAAACATCCTCATAATGCAAATGTTGATCGAACCAGAATAAGCGAGGAGAGAACTTAACGGCTTTTATAATCATCATTTAATGAAAATTAAGAACTTGCTTATTCAGAAGCCAAAATGTGCTTTGCGTGAACTGCCATGCATAAGGGGGGGGGGGAAGATGGTGTAAGAAGATTAGAATCAGTCGGTTTCAACGATGCCCTGTGTTTGGAAAAGCCTCCATTCGGATTCCGTCTAGGAAGCGACCTTGGCAAGGGTGTTTTCAACTGAAGATGAGTTAGCTGGGCTCAAAGAAGGATTTTTCTCCTGGAAAGTTGGGGTTTTCATCTCGCATACAGGCGAACCACCTGCAATTTACAGACACTGGATAAGTAATAGGGGTTAACCACCCTATTCCGTGAAATGTGGTTTCGAAACCCTGCATGGGCCAAGCATAACGAAAAACAGGAAGGAAGAAAATCCAGGCATTTTCTTCCTTCCTAAAACAGAGCTACAAACCGCCTTCCCCCCCCCCCCCAAACACACACGAGGTACCTTAAAAATCGCAAGGTTTCAATTTGACACTAAGAGATAAAGAAAGATGCAGACCAGCAATTGGAATTTAGCGGTGGTGAGATGTTGTTACGCAACAACAAAAACCACCGCAAATGATTCGCTGAATGTTCATTGCAGACGACAAACCTTTAAATATTTCTGTAATTCAAACGGATTGTCGCATGATTACTCTGTGTGTGTGTGTGTGTGTGTGTGTCTTTTGATGAACACGGGCTGCAGCCACACCAACTGCTGCTGACTGAAACTTGAACGACATTCCAAGATGGCATTTATCCACGACAAAAATAAAAAGAAAGCATTTATCATTAGTCTGTTTTGCTTCCACTTTCCGTCTTTCCATTGCGGTAATCCTTCTCGTACGGCAGTCCGCCTCTCGCCGCATATTTTTCATCCCTCAGCGCTGTAAAAACGGAGCTTGTTCTCCATCTATCTGTCTATCTGGTGTCATTTCGCTGCCGGGACAGACACACGACACTGCTGGTGCCATAACAACACGTGTTTTCCTGTTTGCATGTGATCGTGCACATCGAGTTCGTGCAACACTTGACTTTCACCTTTTAACGACGCGTTTGCTTGCTTTTCGTATTCTCCATGGCTACCCGATAACAGCTAGAACAAATGCTAGCTCCGAACGTAGCGTGTGGGAACTCGAACACTAAAACGAAGGCAACATCGATACCAAAGCGTGGTCTAAGAAATCGTGAGAATGCTAACTTCCTTTTTTCATATAAAACCACAGAGAAGACGCAGCTTCCTACACTCATGCGCAGAGGACAGTTTTTTTCATGAACGAGAATTTTTATTCAGGATTGAAAGATTTAGTTGAACTTTTACCCTACTCGCGTGATTAGACTTGTCTCTTTTGACTTTTTTTTTTTTTAAATTTCGCGAGCGCCATCACGAAGAGGTAAACATTACAGTGGACAGAATTGTGGCTGTCACTGATTAGCTGTTGAATATGGACCAACCTGGAGTGCAGGGAGAAATGGCTAAAACGAAGTAGAAGCTTTTCATAGAACTGTTAAAATAATTAATTCTGAGAGAAGTATTAGCTATTAATTTGTTCACGAAAAGAATTCGTGCGTAGAAGTGGTACCTCAATCACATCTCCGGCCCTCAATTCTTCGTAATCGGGAACCCCATTGCTTCGCCAAACTCTTCGGAAATAAAGTGTACACTGACTGACCGTGCGGATGCTCGATGACGCGACCATTTTGACTGACGGGCCGCAGCACCTTCGTACCTATTTGTGTCCGCGTCCTGTTTGTGACGTCGCGATAAGCAAGTCTGCAGCATCCTGTTTAACTGGCAACTCCTATATCTGTTTCAGCTCGGGCACAGCGCAGGAGAGGCGAGCATTCGGAGACTGCTTGCCTCACATTGCAAACGTAGATAACGTTGCCGTAGCTGCTTCGCTTTTTTTTTTTTTTTTTTATTTTGCCCCAGCGATAAGAACTCCGAGTGCCAAGAGTCATTCCGGCGAGTTTATTTTGAAATGAAACGAGAGTGCTTTCGTTACGTACGAAATGCCAAATGGCACGTGGGAAGTGCTGCATCTTTTCATTCAACCACCAATCGAATCCTCACCTCCAGTGGATCGCGTGCGTGACCTACATGAGGCGCGGTTTTGTTCTCTTCGTGGACAGAGGTCGAGGGGTGAGGACAGTCCGTCGTACCCTAATACATTCAAGAACAATAGCGAACCTCATTGCAAAGCAAAGATTGGGGGGGAGGGTTCAGACAAGCTCCAAGACCTGCCGGAACCGAGAGAAAATGACTGGATCCTTAATATCAATCCGCATTACGAGAAAGTAACAAAGATGCAGAGAAGACAGCCTTCCGTGTGCATTTTCGGCGCAAATTCAATGCGCATAGTATACCAGGATGTCATAAATGAAAGTATGACACCGAAGGGGGGGGGGATCCTGTTCATTCGCTGTGTCGTCATCAAATGTACTTTTTTGTTTTGGCCATTTCGGCGAGGAAGATCACGCGAACGAAGCCAATTTGGAAGAATATTTTTCTGCAACACTTGGAAGAAGCGCATTCGCCACAAGTAATAACCACCGAGAGCATCTCCTTCGCATTCTTAATGGTCTTGTTAAAAGTTCTCAGATACCGCATTGCTATCACGGTGTAGAGCAGGGGAGGGAGGATTGGTGACTGCCTTTTTTTTTTTTTTTTGTAGTTATTTCAAGTAATCGTCGATCCAGACCATTCGGCTCTTCTTTGAATAATCGGAACAGATTCGCACATCATGTTGGGTATTAATTCGCGATTAAACAGTAGGAAGAAAATTCATGTGACCTCCATTTAAGTTTTGTCCTGTCGATTGTACTTTGCCTGTGAAAGGAATTATTTTCAGTGTTATCAGGAAAAAAAAAAAAAAAGATGCGCCATTCCCTGTACTGTAATAGTTTTGATAATCTTCGTTACATGTGGATGCACGAAAAGCATTTCGATGTTGTTGTCGTAGGTAGGACGACCCTTTTCACTGCTGCCATAAAAGGGAAGCTCGTCAAACCCGCTTTAAATACGCTGCGATCTTCCAGCTGCGGCCATACTTGCTTGCTTGGAACACCGCTGCTGCTGCGTTCGAGACAAAATGCATCGAGCGACCCCACTGGAAATGCTTCTCCGTCCCCTCGATCTGCGAGGTAGACGCCACGTCAGCATTCTTGTGTCACGGTGCCTGTTGGGTTCGCGATAAGTCGGGGTCGACGTGTCACGAACAAAGCCGACTGTACTGATAAAGGTGCCGCTTCACTGTCGCTCTGATAAAGCAGCAGCACGCGTAACCTGGCAACGCCTCACCGCACCTCTCTCGGGGGTGTCAGCAACGCGTTGCACCATCCCTGCCGCCTTGTCACTCGACGAGTGGAACTAGGTAGCTGGCGGGGAAAGAGTATAATTACGCACTCCCATCAGCTGTTATAGCGTGCGGAGGCAAAAACTAGCCTCGGCTACTTAGACTGGCTTACAGCGCAAATCCTTCAAACCATACGAAATAACGACTTCTATTGACGACAATCATTAGTCAAATTCAGATTGTGTGTGTGTGTGTGGTTCGAAGCTTATCCAGTGCGCCTGCCTGCAGTAGCAGTGAAACCTGATGTGTGTGTTCTCTCCCAGTTCAGTCACCGAACTAATCAGCGCCACATCCCCAGCAAAGGCTCTCTTACAGCCAACGGTTCGCACACACACCTGCAGCGGATTTTTTTTATTCGATTTTTAGTCCGTGACAGCAGAGACAACAGCCTAACAAGACTGCTTTCTGCACGGGGAAATATGAAATACGAATGTATTCGGTGACTCTGTTTCGCAACCATAACAGCATTCGCAAACAATGAAGAAAAAAATCCAGACATTGCGAGGCAGTCGGCTGCATTGTAAATATTTTGATAGAAAAAATTGCGCAGGATACGCAGCGTGCGTTTCGACGCACATCCACCAACTTTGCTTTAATCCACAACTCAATTAATATTAATGATAATTCAAACATTTATTTAATCGAATATTGCTTCCACATAACACTTGGTCGAAAATAGAGGTAGATTCAGAGATAAATAAATAAAATCGAGCTTCGTAAGGGGTGTGGGAAGTCATCCAGTGAATATTTAGAATAATAGACGGAGTTAACAAGTGCGTGCAACACAATCATTGCGGGTTCACGTGCTTCTTCGATCTGCCGATTATTCTATCACTCATTGCTAGTAATGCAAAGAAGAACACAACTGGGGCATCGGTTTGTATCACGTTCAGCGGAAGAATTTTGAACTCAGATTAGACTTACTGTTTTTGTAGCAACTTGCCCATTTGGATGTGTCACGTGGATGCACCATCCTGTTAATCCCTTCGGCCTCTCTCTCCAAAGGCATTTCTATTTCGAGATACGAGGGGAATGCTGTCAAGATGTAGGGAACGAGTAGATGATTCGAATACGCAGGTTCAACGTTAACCCTGTACTAAACAAAGAGGGAACTCGGTGACTGAAAACACCTTCTTTTTCAAGGAAAGGAAATAGTTCTGCGACGTGTCGTTGAACTGTCATCATTCATCACCGCGCTTAAGAAATGCATCAAATCACTGAAGTGTGCAAGTCAACACCGAAACTGAAACGGAAACAAACCGACTAATACTGTTAACGAATCAAGTCCGTTTCGAAATGAGGATTCGAGGGATGACAAAGCACTCCCCCCCCCCCCCCACAGTAAGGAGTAATGTAACAGGAGACAGATGTATGCAGAGGACAGTAAGACGAAATTAAAAATAAAAATGTTAGATATAAAAACGAGCTACAAAACTCATCTCGGCATTAGATCAAGCGCGCGTGAAACAACTACCTCATTCGCAACCTGTCTGATGCGATAAGGGGAAGAACTCTTCTATCACAGGAACAGGAAGTGAGATACCGTCCTTCCACGGGGAGAGATGCTACAGCAGTCTGAGCCCCACTCTGTGGCAGTGGGATGGCCACTGCTGAGCAAGATTGATAGCCGAACCACCTGTGACCACGAAAACCTCTTCGGCATGATCGCCGTGATTTCATTGGTGTCAAGGATGACCACTCGGAACGCCAAGGTCAGAGGGACTTTCCAGTCAAATTACAGAGAGGAGAGTGCCGATAAAAAAAAAAAAAAAATCTGTGTTGTTTACGAGTTGAAGTGTCCACTGAAGTTGTAGCGCCAAGAAAAAGTCATCTCCGAATAAGAGACAAAAGATTTGCACGCGGCATAAACAATTTTAATCAGGTAAACAAATTTAACGCAGTGAGCAAATGCCAACCTGCGACAGGTTAGAAACCTGTAGTGCATTTAGTAAGGTGGGTGGGTTAAGGAATTATATATATATAAAATTCCTATATATATCATCATGCGTATCAAGGCCTAGCATGGCCTGTTCCGGCCTTAGAAGTCATCGTTTAAGAGGACGTCCTGGTTTTCTTCTTCCTAATGGCTTGTACTTTAAGGCTTGTTTTGGTAATCTTTCCGTTTTCATTCTTTGAACGTGTTCCATCCATTTATGTTTATATTTTTTTAATTTTTTCAATTACTGGTTCTTGGTTTAATTCTTTCATAATTTCTTCGTTTCTTTTGTGATCAAATAGGGTATACTTTGCAGTTTTTCTCATAAACTTCATTTCTGTTGTTGTTAATCTTTGTCTTTTTGTTTTATTGTCCAGATTTCGCTTCCATACATTAAGACTGGTAGGGCTAATGTATTGTATACTTTTCGTCTGGTTTGGTTTTGAACTAGGTTTGGTTTAAATATAGAGTTAATTACACCTGTTATTTTTAAACATTTTGCAGTCTTTACGTTTATATCATTTTCATTTTCATATATATCCTATATATATAAATATATATATTCCGGAATTCGTACTTTATAGGGCAGACATGGAACTTTTTCTAGCCACTTCGCGGGGCGTTGCTTTGCTTTCAACAGAAGAAATATTTTATAGGCTTTCCATACATTGTTTCCAAAAGGGAAAAAGAAGTCGTTTGGAATTAACACAGACAGGTGATCAAGCCGCTGATATAGTGTCAAAATCTGCATCTACAAATTATTGTAACATACGCATGTCTTTCACTGTGTGATGGTGGTTGAAGCAGATGTTGCTCGGGTATTTGAGGTTCTAGTTGGTACGCCTTTCGACTTACAGGTTCATTGCTTGACAGCTCCACCTCATAGTGTGCCCATCAGGTCGATAAAACACGGCAATTTAGTTGCCTAAAAGAGAGGCATAAACCCACAGTTTGCTACCCTGTATTTCCTAGTTGCACATTCGATATCTTTATTCACAGTCCAGATGGTAGACGATTTTCAATGCCTGGTGTGATCATCATTGTTCATAATAAGCCTGAAGTAACCTAAACCTTTTAAAGTTCACTTACGAGAGCACGGCTTCTGACTTGACTAACTCACGTCGCCTTCCTCTGAGTGTGCCGATCGTCCTTTCATGGGAGGGGTTTATATCCAGAGAACAATAAACAGGTCGAGAAAATGCATGACGACGCTGCGTGTAGGGTATAATCAGTGAGGCATCTCCGCTTCCTAGCAGACGCTCAGTCTGCTGAAGGCATAAAAAATTCTCCAAGTGCGATGCTTGTATTATGCAGAGGAAAATGACGAAGTGCTCTGAGTAAATACACGCGGATGTCATTACCCCACAGTACGAAAGTACCAACAGTCGGTGGTGGCGCACTTAGCAGTCGAAAGTGTTGGTCATCGCAATAAAGCTGTTCAAATGACAAAGGTCGCCAGCAGTCCTTGACTATGACAAGGAGAATGAAGTCGCCATTGTACAGATGAGTTACCACTTTTTTTTTAACTGTCCTACAAACAGTTTATTAAACGTTGAAATCATGTTATTCTAAATGTTATAATTATGTACAGATTTCTAGAAAATTGTGTGTGTGTAACCAGAACAACAGCTCAGAGGTTAACAAGTGCATAAAGTTATAGACAGCTACTTGCATGATCATCATTACGATTATATACACAAGGAAGAGATGCAACGTACTACTATGCACAGAGTTGCACATGACAGAATTTGTAGGTTTGGAAGAAGAAAGAAAAAAAACCTATAAAAGCATGACTTAAAATTCTACTTCGACACATTTCTGAACAGAGTGTTACCTAATTCTATAATATAATTTATGAGTTACTTTGAACAGATTTCCGTCGTTTCTGTAGAAGAATATTCTTCAGTCTTATTCCTGTATTTGTTTTGGGTTGGTTTTATTTATTATTAATTTAAAATTAGGGCTGTTGAATATTTTCGACGTTTTTTGCGCTCTGCAATGACGCTCACCTTATTAAAGGGCGAATGTATTGGCTTCAAATGTTTCGACGCGTCTGAAAGTTTTCTCGACCACAAATCAGTGACGAACCTTCAGAAAATCAAGTATTCCAACAAGATGCACCCATTTCGTCTCCTTGGGGTACTCAAGCATGCGTGGAAGAGCGGGAACTTGACAAGCAGGTTCGGTTGGTTGATCGCCGTGTTATTCATGCTACAACATGACTCGGGTTTACCACAAACCATTTCTAACAAACACAAACGGACCGAAGGGCAGAGTTCCGCAGTTGCTGCGGCTGCTCGTGTTACAGCATATGTTACGGTGGGTGTGGCACCGCATTCAGCACCTCTGGGTCAGTGGTGTAGCCACACTACGTACGGTCCGGACGTACACTAAAATTTCTGAGCGAGCGGACACGCACAGCTTAATGCTAGGTCTTGTCAGGAGTTCCTTCTGGCTCCGGAGCACAGCGGCGCCATTACGTCCCAATTTTCGTGGTTCTTCGTTGAACTAAGACTAAGCAGAGTTGAGGGGGGGCTTGTCATTTAGCCTCTTTACTTGAATTCGTCCTCCTCTCTCAGCTGATTCTCTTTCCTTGTAATTTTTCGCCCCCAAGATTTTTTGTCCCCACCCACCCAACTGGTCGTTTTCTTACTCATCGCCGAAGATAAAAGCCATGCGGATGCCGTTGACGCTAAAAACATCGCTCGTGTTCGCCTCTCCCATAATTCTTACAAGCCCCTCGTGTGGTTTAGTGCGACACTCGGTTTTCGCCAATCAAGCGATAAAAATCGGAGGGCGCGAGGCCAAGGAGACTTAGTGGGATCGCCTTGGACCTCTCGCATCGGTCCAGTGGCCCGGAAATGTCTCATCAAGGAATTCCCGCACGCGTTTAGCGCAGTGCGGTTGGGCGCCATCCTGTTGGAATGTCGTCCTTGACTGCGTTAAACCGTCCGTTGATTCCTCCCACAAAACAAAAAACAGAGAGGGGGGGTGTCAGTTCTTGACACATCAGATACGTCTGTTTAGCGCATCGAAATGAGACTGCTTCAACTCGCAAAGCTGCACCGAACCCACGTGCTTCTCTCTCTCAGTTGCTCCACGGTTACTGTTCCGGTTCTAATCGCAACCAAAAAAGTCTTCCCACTTTTCTGCCGCTTTTCACTCCGCACTTTGCAAACAACCTTCATATGACGATCACTCGGAGCCAGTGACCTTTCGCTGAAATCTCTACGACTGCACTTTTGTTCGCCGCATCACGTACGGGTTCCCGTTTTGTTGCTCTGTCTAATTAAATTTCTCCACCTTCCGATTAATGCGATACTTCGATGTTTCTTGTTGCTTCTCCAGGAAGTCGGTTATTGATTCTGCTTCGTGCATCGCACTGTTTTCATCTTCGGACTGTTTTGAGCGAATACAGCAGGCAAAAGAAAACACACAGAGAAAGACAAAAAAAAAAAAAGAAAGAAAAAGATTTTGTGCTCTAGAATATCCATTTTCCATTCGGTAAGAATGATTAAAACTGATTACAGACAAGTAATGTCTGTAATCCTTTCCCCCTTTCCCTCACCAGGATAATGCCTGGATCAAAAACAATTATAAATCTCCCGGAGAAGCTGATTGGAACCGCAGTTGCAAACCAGCTGACGCTTGAGTTGCGGATAAACTTAGAAGAGCTTCGCTGCTTCCATCCAACTTTTTTTTTTTTTTTGTACGGAGTAGTTTTTCACGAAGTTGTTTGCGGCGAGTGTTTCCAAGGGCAAGCGGGACCCACACAGTCATGCAAATATCGTCTGCGCTCAGAGTCGTGCGAAAAATGCGAAACAGGATTCGGGGTCGTCGCGCACTGTGCGAAAGTCGAAAACTGCATCAAGTCGGTGCCAAACCCCACGCTGCGCCGTCTGGGGAAGGGCAGCAGAGGAAGCAACACGTACTGGAAGAAGTCGGAATACCAGCAAACAGGTCTATACGGGAAGTGCTTTATCAGCAGACCTCCAGTCGCGAGCCAACGCAGAAACGGGTGACGTCAGACAGTACGGATACATTGGCGTCGCTGTTGTTAGCGTGTGCACGCTCCATCAAAAAACACCTCGCCGAGTGTCTGATAGGCCAGCGAAGCCTTTCTTCTCCTTGGCGACTTCGACATTAGCATTCGTCGAGCTGTGTTCCGCATAGCTGTGGCTATGCGGAACATGGCACGAGTACACTGCATCGCACACTGTAGCGCTCGACCTGTCAAAACTCGAACGGCAAAGCAGACCCTTCGCCACGTCCGTGCTAACACGTTCCAGTGAACCCCGATGCTTCGAAAGTGACACAATTCAAATGTGCGCCGCCGTGTTCTGACAGGGAGTCCTTGACCTTTCTCTTCTTCTCTCTCCGAGACCTCCGAGATTGGTCCGAGGCGGATTCTGCAGTCCATCAATAACCCTGCGCTCTTCTTCCTTTTCTGCTCCTCTCGAAGAATTCTGGCGAAGTTCATTAGAGATATTTCGAGCAGTCATTCACTGTTTCGGGTTACGCACGGAGGTGGTACGAGGCTAACTCGGGAACGAACAACATTTCGAGCTGCCATTCAATCGATGCTGCCTTGTTATTCTGGCAGTCCGCGTGTCACATGACTTTCGTTGAACCTGCTCGAACATCAGGATGCGACGCTGCGCAATCTAATTCACCTCACTTGCAAAATGCTGTTCCGGGGAAGACCGAAACCGCGTCCTCGGATGACTCGATGTAAACCGTGTCGCTTGTTCCTCTGCGTGTGTAATTTGGACAACGGAAGTCAAGGAGGGGGTTTTCAGCGTCCTAGTAGCGTACTGACACGCGCGCTTTATTTAGGTTAGGCATCCGATACGCGCAGGCACCACTGAGTCACGATTACAATGCGGGTTGGTAAAGGCAAAGCACGACCTCGATTCCGAACGATTGTCGCCACCGGGAAGCAGCGCTCTTAATATCGCCAGGCTTTCTTTTCGGCACCATCTCTTTTTTTGTGGGGGAAACCATCCATTAAGCAAATATCGACGTTTCTGCTGATAGGCGGGGGTCGAGTAAGCAACTTACTGCTTACGCAAAGATGGCCGTGGATCGAAACTGCGGAAGAAACAAAAATCGGAGAGTTTTTTTTCTCATAATTTCTTGTGGACTGGTTTTATCTCGGGAGGGGTTACTTAAACACCGTTCATCGTTAATGAAAATGTATCTCAAAGCCCTTTCAAGGGTTGTCTAGAATCACTGCAAGGGCTGATGAAACTATCCTAACACGTCAGTGTCATCGTCGTCATTCTCAGAGAGGTCAGTTCTGCGCCGGAGGAAAAATCCGACTTTCAGCAGACCGAGACAGTACAAAATGACCAGTACTAGCAAAGAACAAACCGTTCGCCCTGCTGCAGACGGGATTCGAACCTAGCTCATCGTTTCTTGTAAAATATGAAAATATTTAATAAAAAGTAACGCGAAGGTGCTTTCGGTCCTCAAAGTATTCGTCAGCCCAAAAACTGAAGTAGCATCCGCCAGTGCCAAGAAGTGAAGCATCACCCACTCTGGTACAGAAAATGCGTCCACCGCGAATTTCCTCCGTTTTCAGTCAAAATGATTCGATTTCGACGATGCGAAGTTGTTGTGCATCTTCACGCACGCACACCTTCAAGGATGCGTTAACCTTCTCTTCGCCGAGTGTTGTAATTAGAATGTTCGAGTGGCGACTCTCAAGGAAAGGCTGCGCGTTCTAGTGGCTTTGTCCTCGTGCTGTCTCGCCCTTAAGAGAGCGCGTGCGTTAATCCCGCCATCTGTCTTTCAGAAGTGCAAAATTCTCCGGCCACATGCAGAGTGCCGGTTGACCCCATTGACGTCAACGTATCTCGCCCAGGCTTTGAGTGTCGTGTTTCCATCCAGCTCAGCGAGAAACGAGCAGACAATAATTAGCAGCGCGCAGAATCCTTCCCGTGATCACGTGTGTCGTTCTTTCGCAAGAAGCCTGTTTCGAATGTCACGTAAGATTTCTGCTTTTTCTTTTTTCCGCGAAAAGCCACGCAGGAGCACAAACTGCAGTCTGTGGGTGGCACTGCAGGGAAAAATTCTACGGCGAAGCTCTCCATTTAAAAGTCGTCATTCCAGTTTCTTTCGAGGCGATTAGCATGTGGGCCGCAGCTGCTTAGTTTTCGTGATGTGCCGTCACACTTAGTGCAGCGTGTCCGCAGAAAAACTTCGGTCCGTAATCTTCGAGTGCGAGGTACGCTAATGATTTACGACACAGAAATTCGACTTCGCTAGGTGGAGTGGTAAGCTTCGCGAAAACTCCGCAAATATCGCAGCTCCCGCGCACACACGACCCTGGGATATTGCAGATGGCTGCTAACGAACGAGGTCATGTGTGGGAGGCAGAGTGCCATGTGTGCGCTATTCCCTCTCTCTTTCTCGCGACGGCAGTCAACACACACACACAGCGCCGGAAAAAGACGCGGAGAATGCAACCCTAAACGACGCCACCCTTATTTCAAGCAAAATGTCGGAAGAACGAGGTAGGATTTCAGCGTTCCTCCCGCTGTTCATGCTTTCGTCTTTTCCTGCCGACCACTCAAACATCCCCTTTCAGCGCTGCGGCCTTTGTCTTTCAGACCTTCAGCCTGGAATGCCGAACCCGTGAAGATGATGTTGTGTTCTTGCCTTGAGCTGCAGCGTCTGAAAGGAGGGACGCCATGTGCAGTCCTCGTGCTGGCTTTGACCGGAATACTTTTAAGAAAAGCATTTCCCTCGACAGAAGGAGAATTGGAGTCGCCCCAGCCCAACTGGTCGTCTGTTTGAGAGGAAGAACCGCTTCAACTTAACGGTATTAAACGGATTTGATGTTACAGAGTGTCACGCACTCTGATCGGGGGAAGTGCAATAATTTGTTGAAAAATGCAGGATCCTTCTGTGTCGGAGGGAGAACGGGGATTATTTACGACGTAACTGGAGATGTGTCCTCCACTCCTCGAAGATGAGCCAGCTATTATTGTCTAGCAATATGGAGATCGCCCGTGAAGTATCTCGAGTGGAGCGAAGGGTGTTGTAGCATACTGCCGCGCTGTGTGACTCAGTAATCACGTGTTCATACTGTCTGGCATCTTGGAACAAGGCGGATTCAGTTGGCGCGTTTGCTCCGCTTTGAGTGACGAGTAGCGTATACAACTTCATTAACGAACAAAGATGTCCAATGTTTGGCAGAGAGGAAGGGGGAAGGAATATATTTGGCCCATCTCACGGTCTCTTCCTCCTCCTCCTCGTAATAACTATCAGCTGTGCTATAGAATGGTATTTAGAACAGCGCGCGCGAAGTGCTCACTACAAGAGATCAGCCAGCGAAAGACACAATGGCGACTGAGCGTTAACCACTTAAGACCTGCTTGCCAAAGATCTTCTTTGGTTTCCACTGTCCGTGATGAAGAGCACTTGGAACTGAGGATCAAACAAAAGGGGAAAAAACTGGCACGAGAAGGAATAATATTTTAATTGTCGGATTTCAGAGGCACACGTGCCAGTTGCTTAATGCACGTTAATTAGAAATCCTGAAGTTGAAAGTTGCTACTACGCAGTCTCATTAATTTCCCATTGTGTGTAAGAGAGAGAGAGAGAGAGACCCTCGGAAGTTTAAACAGGGTGGGGAGGGCAGGGAAATGGCACACGAGCAAAATGAACTTGTGGTGGATATAATAAAACAACCACTTGGTTTAACAGAAAGCGATGTAAAGCAACACATCCCTCGGACGAATATGTCACTGGGTTGAGTAGCAGTGTCACAACCCCCCCAAATAAAATGTGCGAAATTTTGTTTAATGAAAACTTACGGCTAACTGAAATCAAAATGTGTGAAATTTAATGTCGTGTTCTCGTCTTCCTTGCAGATCCCAAAAATCATTCGTCATCCGCCTTCTAGAAGTGCATTCCAAAGAAGAGAACAACTCTCTTCGAAGATCCGCAACCACCTGGAAAGCAATTGCTAAGCATTCCGTCCACACACCTAAATGCCAACAGGAATGTTTACTTTGATTTCGTGTTCACAGAATGTGAATTCGCCTTCAACTGAAAAGCCCTGATGGGATTCAAACCTGGCTGTTTCTGATCGAAGGGCGTCATCCATACTGCGTTTGCTATGGAGGCTCTCTTAAAGGTACCGTCGATGTTGAGTGAGCTAAGGATGCTCTACTGATTAAAGAAAGAGACGACGGGCTAACTTTGCTAGGATCGCATGCGTACATGAGAGAAAAAGAGCTTTTTTCTTTTAACATATTCAATTGTAAGCATTATAGCAATTTCGTTCAGGTAAAATATGGTGTTCTCCGAGGTTCTGTGCTTGGGCCAGTACTATTTATAATTTACATCGACAACTTCTGTGACCTACAGTTATCAAGTAAAGTAAACACCTTTGCAGATGATACCACGGATAATACCACAGAATACTACATTGATATTCACTGCAAAATATGGTGAACACATGTGGACAACTCTCAATGCTGGAAAAACAAAATTTATAATTTTTAAACTCAAAAATACACACCTAATAGTAAAACCAGTTTTTCCATCCATATATTGCTACATTACTGGAAAAGTAACCAAAATTGTAACTGTATGGAGATAGAAAACGTGAATACTATAACCACCCTAGGATTAAAAATAGACAGCGATTTAAGCTGGAAACCACATATTACAGAAGTATGCAAAAAAGTAAGATTTATGCTATCTCGAGTCTTCTTCCTAAAGAGATTCATAACGCAGACAATGTTAAGAACATTCCAATTCGCCTGGATACAAACTGTTATAGAGTACGGTATTATATAAATATAAAGAAGAAACTACAGTGAACACTAAATATACCATAATAAATGTCCTTCCACTTAGACAAATTTCTATTTTTACAGGATGCCACTTTTCCTAAAAATGGATAACCAGTATTGGAAAAGATACTTCTGCAGAAAAGCGGGCGTAAAATATTTCATCACTAAAGCGCAAAAAGAAATAATACACAAACATTAAAGAAATAAACAAACACAAACCATCCTTTCTATAAATATGCTGGTGTTTATAATATTCCATGCTCATGTGGCTCAAGTTACATCGGACAGACTTCAAGAAGCCTAGAAATCAGGCAAAAGGAGCACATTGCTACGTGAAAAACAACAGACAGGACATTTCTGGCCTATCGTCTCATTTCTCTACAACTAACCATGTCATCGAGTGGAACAAAAGCTGTTCCCCTTACACAGAGGAAAACTACCATTCAAGAATTTTCAAAGAAGCAGCCACAGTCGCTCGTTCTACTGTTAACAGAAATCAAGGTTTTATACTCCCAGAGATATGGAAAACCCTAATTACATCTCTAAAAATACAAGAAACAAACATTATCTATTTGGCTCCAAAAATCTTCAACGGCATATCGCTGGCAATAGGAAAGGAAAACAACATGAACATATACAGAACTCTGATTAGACAATTTTTTATAAGAATATTGAAAACTTGTTTAAAATGATTGTATAAAAAAAAGTAATTAACCGATTTATACCAACAGAAATTAACAATACAAAATATTCAAGTAACTACTGAACTGCGCTGCTCTTATTCCACTTGTGCAAATGTGTAATAGAAATATTATCTCTGTATATTGCAATATCTTTGTGTACTATTATCGTTTTTGGAATTGCTTAATTGCATTGTTCTTATTCCACGTGTACACATGAGCAGTACACACACACACACACACACACACACACACACACACACACACACACACACACACACACACACACACACACACACATTATTCTGTAAATATATTGCCAATATTTTGTGTACTATTTATGCTGTGCAATTGTTGCACTTCTTGTAACCCGGATGAGCTCATGCTCTTGGGTTATGCATGGGATGTCTTTGTTTTACACTTTTATCATTTTGAAAGAAAATTTGAATGTCACAAACTATAATGTAATGTAATATTTCGTGATTTCTATGGGTTTCTTTCTTGTTCTGTAGGTTCTCCATTCAGAATGTTTTCAGTACTTCTGTCTATTTTCATTGTATGTCTTTTTGCTGCTAATTTTCATATCAAATTAATTACGGAGTTCTTCGATTTATTCCGGGTATCCTGAAGACTTATTTGATGTCATCTGCATAAAGCAAAGATTAACATCTGCAATTCTGATATCGGTTTTAATACCACTTTCCTTCATAACGTGATCTAATAGATGATGAGTGCGCACTCTTGTCTCACATGATTTATCATCAAACCGTCTTCCTGTACCTCTTCAATTCTAACTGCCGACTACGTATTGCTCAATACAACGCCCATTCACCCCACATATCTGCACTGTTTTGAACAGCTTTTCTCTTGGCACCTTGTCATATTCCTTTTCCAGATCTACAAAAAGTAAGCACCGATCGCTGTTATGTTATATTCCCGTGGTTTCTCAACTGTTTGTGTTAATTTGAAAATCCGATCCTGACAACCTGCATTTTACTTGTTCTCCAAGTTCCCCTCCCATAGATTTCCTTAGCCTTTTCTCAAATATGTTTGCATAAATGTTATTTTGAACTCCAAAGAAAAATCACATCCAGTGTTATTTCCTTTTTTTATTTGACGATGCAACTCGATTTCGACCATCTGGAATTTGATCTCTCGACCATCTCTTCTGAATTATGCAGTTTACGGCAGCAAAACAGGCTCAGAAAATGCTCAGATCTTCCCATCTTAGCATTTTGCTCAGATAGGAAGATATCATATCAGATATCAAATTCTGATATCTGATATCAGAATTTGATATTAAATATCGCTTGACTTTTTTTCAGCTACTTTACACACAGGTTAGCTACTTTCTTGCATTTTTCTCTGTATAATAATTCACAGGCCAAATATGACTGACTTGCCATTGACTATTGATGTGATTTCTTCTTTCGTGGACTACCGATTTAACTTCCTGAGTCTACCACGAAGTCCTGATTTTTCTGCCTTGCAAATTGATGGATCTTCACGACTGCGCCACTTTGTGAGAGCAGTTCACTTAAGATGAGGTTTGGTCTGAATATCCCGCAAAACAAAGCGTACCTCCGTTTCATTTGCCGTCTGTAATTTGGAGTTTGATAATAATGTAACGGTACCTCATTTGCGTATGGGGAATATGACCTCTGACATTGACTTAGCCCTCAATAGCACCACGCACGCAGCTCTCGCTTAACAAAACATTGATAGGTCGAAACTGGCCTGGGAAGTAGCTTTCAGCAAAATGTATGGCATTGCAGAAGCTACCTCCCCCTTATATGAAGTATGATGTGCATTATGGGATACAAGGGATTACATGTGGATAACTCACCTGCTCTTTCTCTGTCTTAGTCGTGAATATGCTTCAGTCGTGAAAAAAAAAAAAAAAAAAAAAAAATATATATATATATATATATATATATATATATTTAAAATATATATTTAAATATATATTTTAAATATATTTAAGGTTTATATTTAAAATAACTTGGTATCTTTAACATATACATATATATATATATATATATATATATGCAGAAGCTAACCCTCCCCCCCCCTTATATGAAGTATGATGTGCATTATGGGATACAAGGGATTACATGTGGATAAGTCACCTGCTCTTTCTCTGTCTTAGTCGTGAATATGCTTCAGTCGTGAAAAAAAAAAAAAAATATATATATATGTGAAATATATATTTAAATATATATTTTAAATATATTTAAGGTTTATATTTAAAATAACTTGGTATCTTTAACATATATATATATATATATATATATATGCAGAAGCTAACCCTCCCCCCCCCTTATATGAAGTATGATGTGCATTATGGGATACAAGGGATTACATTTGGATAAGTCACCTGCTCTTTCTCTGTCTTAGTCGTGAATATGCTTAAGTCGTGAAAAAAAAAAAAAAATATATATATATATATATATATATATGGCGATCAGCTTTTACTCGGTTGTTATACATTTGAAAAAAATAGATTTAATGACTCCAAGACCGAGATAACATATAAAGATTTTAATGATAAATACTATTAGTTTCGGCATATAGCAGCCTTCTTCAGGTATTTATAAAGGAAAGGAATACTAATAAAGATTGAATTATTTAAACAAACTGTAAATTACAGGTACAAATTGCCTCACATAATCGATACATAAAAACGTTGTATTTTTCAAGTTGTTCCAACTGGCGTGCCATTGTTTGTTGCAATTGTGCGTGCAAGTTCACGTGAACGCCAATATTGAATAACTGCAGCATGGCTATCTGGGATGTTATAACTTAAATTATTATTTAAGTGGACCGGGTTCAGTAGGATTTCCCTTGATTCTACGATTTTCCTTTCAAACTCATCTTCACAGCGAAAAATATTTTCTGATCTATTCCAGCATACAGAGTGGCTTTGTTGGTCATCATTAGGATTATTTGAAAAAAGAACATGACTGGATAACGCAGTTGCATGAGATCTTTTGTAAGAGATGTCTCTCTTCTGCTCTTCTATGCGTTGTTCAATAGATTTGTTAGTTTGACCAAAGTATGGGATATTGCAATCACACCACAATTTATATACTCCAGGGTACTTAAGGTTGTGATGAGTAGGTTTTGGATGGCTGATTAGAGAGCGGATTTTTGGAAGTGTGGTGAAGAAGGTCCTGATATTATATTTTTTAAGGTCTTTAGCTATTTTCTTAGAGACTGTGCTAATGTATGGAATGGAGATGCTACCTTTAAAATTAATAGTCTCTGTTGTGCACTGCTTAGGAGGGTTCAGAGAAATTTCTTAATTGTTTTTTCAGAGTATCCATTTTGTTTAAAAATAAGAGTGAGGTGATTCATTTCTTTTTGTAGTTCATCTTGTTCATTTAAGAGAGAACGTGCTCTGTGTCCTAAGGTAGATATAATTCCAAGTTTTTGTGGTGGAAAATGATGAGAAAGATTATGCAGATATCTATTGGTATGCGTAGGTTTTCTGTACATAGAGATTTTTAATCTTTCAGAGCATCGTGTAAGCATAACATCCAAAAAAGATAAAGAGTTATTATTTTCTATATCAGCAGTAAATTTTATATTAGGATGTTGGATGTTTAGATGACGAAGAAAATCTGTGAGAGCTGTGTGCCCGTGATTCCAAATAATGAATATATCATCAACATATCTTTTCCAAACTTTTGGTTTAAATGAGAAGGAAGATATGGCTTTCTTTTCAAAGTCTTCAAGGAAGATGTTAGCTAGCACTGGGGACAAAGGGTTGCCCATTGCCAGGCCTTGTTTTTGTTGGTAAATGGAGTCCTTATATCTGAAGTAACCAGAATGAATGCAATGCTTTAATAAAGTGAACATTTTTTTGGATAATTTGTCCTGTAGTAATGTAAGTACCTCGTCCGTAGGAACGTTAGTAAATAAAGATAGAATGTCAAAACTAGCTAGAATATCATTTTCATCGATGGGAATATCTTTTATATGAGAAACAAAATCTGTGGTGTTTTTGATGAAAGATGAAGATTTATTGGAGAAACACTTGAGGTACTTTGCTAAATATTTTGAAAGTTTATATGTAGGTGAATCAATTCCTTCCACAATTGGGCGAAGAGGGATGTTTTCTTTATGAATTTTTGGAACTCCATAGATGCGTGGGATACGAGGATGTAGAGAGCGTAATGAGAGGCGAATATTATGAGGAAGTTCACTCGCAGTCTTTAACAAGTTGTTTGTACGGTTTTGTAATTCTCTTGTAGGATCTTCCTGAAGAATTGAATATATTGAACTATCTTCAAGTAATTGAAGCATTTTGTTGTGGTAATCTTCAGAGTTGAGGATGACCGTAGAGTTGCCTTTATCTGCAGGTAAAATAATAATGTTACTGTTCTGTTTTAGATTTTTTAGGGCTTTTCTTTCAGCCACTGAAATATTATCTGTTGGAGGTTTGGCATTATTTATAATAAAAATCGATTCAATACGAAGAAGTTTCGCCAAATGATTAGGAATGAGTGAACTTGCTTTTTCTATTTTTGTAAGAAGAGATTCTTTAGGGATAAATTTTGGTGAGGGAATAAAATTTAGACCTTTGCTAAGAATATTCGTTTCTGCATCCGTTAACATATGAGACGATTTGTTCACTACAACCTTTTCAGGATTAATACGGGCATCACTATGACCAGATCTGTTTTGTGTCCTTATTAGATTATTAAATTTCTTGATAAGAGTATATTTATTCTTGTTTTGTATTCATATTAATGATAAAATCATGTAAGTTAACATTATCCATAAATTCTTCAAGTTTTTGTTGGTAAATGATAGATAGATAGATAACAACGGAACGCGCTAAAAGAATCTATCGTAAAGCTAAGATGGATCTCCTCAGCGAAAGAATTACAGACACAAAACGTGGTTTAGCTTTTTTGTTCAGCACTAAAAGATCTTTAACTCAAAAACTTGAAGAAATTATGGATAATGTTAACTTACATGATTTTATCATTAACAGTGAAGCACAAGCCACACGAATACAAAACAAGAATAAATATACTCTTATCAAGAAATTTAATAATCTAATAAGGACACAAAACAGATCTGGTCATAGTGATGCCCGTATTAATCCTGAAAAGGTTGTAGTGAACAAATCGTCTCATATGTTAACGGATGCAGAAACGAATATTCTTAGCAAAGGTCTAAATTTTATTCCCTCACCAAAATTTATCCCTAAAGAATCTCTTCTTACAAAAATAGAAAAAGCAAGTTCACTCATTCCTAATCATTTGGCGAAACTTCTTCGTATTGAATCGATTTTTATTATAAATAATGCCAAACCTCCAACAGATAATATTTCAGTGGCTGAAAGAAAAGCCCTAAAAAATCTAAAACAGAACAGTAACATTATTATTTTACCTGCAGATAAAGGCAACTCTACGGTCATCCTCAACTCTGAAGATTACCACAACAAAATGCTTCAATTACTTGAAGATAGTTCAATATATTCAATTCTTCAGGAAGATCCTACAAGAGAATTACAAAACCGTACAAACAACTTGTTAAAGACTGCGAGTGAACTTCCTCATAATATTCGCCTCTCATTACGCTCTCTACATCCTCGTATCCCACGCATCTATGGAGTTCCAAAAATTCATAAAGAAAACATCCCTCTTCGCCCAATTGTGGAAGGAATTGATTCACCTACATATAAACTTTCAAAATATTTAGCAAAGTACCTCAAGTGTTTCTCCAATAAATCTTCATCTTTCATCAAAAACACCACAGATTTTGTTTCTCATATAAAAGATATTCCCATCGATGAAAATGATATTCTAGCTAGTTTTGACATTCTATCTTTATTTACTAACGTTCCTACGGACGAGGTACTTACATTACTACAGGACAAATTATCCAAAAAAATGTTCACTTTATTAAAGCATTGCATTCATTCTGGTTACTTCAGATATAAGGACTCCATTTACCAACAAAAACAAGGCCTGGCAATGGGCAACCCTTTGTCCCCAGTGCTAGCTAACATCTTCCTTGAAGACTTTGAAAAGAAAGCCATATCTTCCTTCTCATTTAAACCAAAAGTTTGGAAAAGATATGTTGATGATATATTCATTATTTGGAATCACGGGCACACAGCTCTCACAGATTTTCTTCGTCATCTAAACATCCAACATCCTAATATAAAATTTACTGCTGATATAGAAAATAATAACTCTTTATCTTTTTTGGATGTTATGCTTACACGATGCTCTGAAAGATTAAAAATCTCTATGTACAGAAAACCTACGCATACCAATAGATATCTGCATAATCTTTCTCATCATTTTCCACCACAAAAACTTGGAATTATATCTACCTTAGGACACAGAGCACGTTCTCTCTTAAATGAACAAGATGAACTACAAAAAGAAATGAATCACCTCACTCTTATTTTTAAACAAAATGGATACTCTGAAAAAACAATTAAGAAATTTCTCTGAACCCTCCTAAGCAGTGCACAACAGAGACTATTAATTTTAAAGGTAGCATCTCCATTCCATACATTAGCACAGTCTCTAAGAAAATAGCTAAAGACCTTAAAAAATATAATATCAGGACCTTCTTCACCACACTTCCAAAAATCCGCTCTCTAATCAGCCATCCAAAACCTACTCATCACAACCTTAAGTACCCTGGAGTATATAAATTGTGGTGTGATTGCAATATCCCATACTTTGGTCAAACTAACAAATCTATTGAACAACGCATAGAAGAGCAGAAGAGAGACATCTCTTACAAAAGATCTCATGCAACTGCGTTATCCAGTCATGTTCTTTTTTCAAATAATCCTAATGATGACCAACAAAGCCACTCTGTATGCTGGAATAGATCAGAAAATATTTTTCGCTGTGAAGATGAGTTTGAAAGGAAAATCGTAGAATCAAGGGAAATCCTACTGAACCCGGTCCACTTAAATAATAATTTAAGTTATAACATCCCAGATAGCCATGCTGCAGTTATTCAATATTGGCGTTCACATGAACTTGCACGCACAATTGCAACAAACAATGGCACGCCAGTTGGAACAACTTGAAAAATACAACGTTTTTATGTATCGATTATGTGAGGCAATTTGTACCTGTAATTTACAGTTTGTTTAAATAATTCAATCTTTATTAGTATTCCTTTCCTTTATAAATACCTGAAGAAGGCTGCTATATGCCGAAACTAGAAGTATTTATCATTAAAATCTTTATGTTATCTCGGTCTTGGAGTCATTAAATCTATTTTTTTCAAATATATATATATGTGTATGTATGTATATATATATTTAAAATATATATTTAAATATATATTTTAAATATATTTAAGGTTTATATTTAAAATAACTTGGTATCTTTAACATATATATATATATATATATATATATATATATATATATATATATATATATATATATATATATATATATATATATATATATATATATATATATGCAGAAGCTAACCCTTCCCCCCTTATATAAAGTATGATGTGCATTATGGGATACAAAGGATTACATGTGGATAAGTCACCTGCTCTTTCTCTGTCTTAGTCGTGAATACGCTTCAGTCGTGAAAAAAAAAAAAAAAAAAAAAATATATATATATATATATATATATATATACATACGATTCGGATATATGTGTGCGTGCGTGCGCCACTAGAAAGAAATATAAAACACTGGACTTCATCTTGACGCACAAACTTTAAGAACAATGAAAGGAATTTTGGTTCGTGATTGACGAAAACTTTCCTGTTCCTCTTCTTGGCAGGAAAATTGTTCTCATCGATGCAGCAAAAGAGGAGGAAGTTTTTTAAATTCACACTTCGATATTTCAATAAAACCATTTTGAGAAACTGAGCGTTTGTGATTTTGGGCCTTTCTTTTGCAACTAATTTTAAATTAGCTAATAATTTTTTTCTCGACTATTGCAAAGCTTCGAAAGCGCAACATTTCAAAAGGTACCGAAAGCTGCTAAATCAAGCTCTGACACACACACACACACACACACACACACACACACACACACACACACACACACACACACACACACACACACACACACACACACACACACACACACACACCAATGTTTCCCAAAGTTAATGAGCGCATAATTTCGCCATGTCATCATTGTTCGTTATCTTTAACTTCAATTATTGGAAAGTAGGATGTACAGGATGCCTAAAAATCTTTTACGTCGAACAAAAATGATAGTTCGATGTGAAACCTCACCCATTTGGAGCATCGCTCGGTTAATCAAGGCTCAATAAGGGGAAACAGGACAAACAATGAAAATTAGCTAATCGAATCAACTTAGCAGAACTGAAGATGACACTCTCGGAGGAAAACAAGTGGAAAAGCAGAAACAATAAGATGTTATATTCGAAAGATAGCGATCGTGAAAAGGAGCCAAAGAGTAGTCATACCATTCACAATTAAAACACGAACATAAATTTCTTGAATGTCATCCAGTTTTAGTAGAGAGATGCTGACAAATTTGAAATTTTCAAAAGTCGAATTGAACAACAGAGATTTATTTTTTGCCTATGATTTCATACGAATATCTCCGAAGGAAGAGGAAGTTTTTCAGTCATTAGAGAAGGCAGCTGACATAAAGAAAAAGATGATCTAAGCTGCAGAGTAAGAAATGATTGTCAGACATACAGAAATGTTTTGGGAAAATTTGGAGAAAACAGCAAAGCTAATCAAAATGGTAAATACTGCTCAGGATTTCTGCTCAGAACATATTATTACTAACACCCCTATGTGCCAACATCAAAGTGTCCACAAATTCACATGGAGCGAGAGAGAGAGAGAGAGAGAGAGCACACAAGAAATGAGAAAGCCTAACTGGTTATTATCTTCATATGCTAGTGTTCGGGATGCAAGAGTGATTAAATTTGGAAGTGACCATCACTTAGTTCAAAGTAGGATAAAAAGTGAACACTCTGAAGAAGATTGATTCAAATAGGCAAGCATGTGAAGAAGTCAATTAATTCAACCAATAGAAGGTGCACACTTTTGTTTGCTTACGTTGGGATAAAATTATGGAAGAAATAAAAATCCCGATTATTGGGATTTTCTGTTTCCACAATGACGTGGATTATTTCGGCTTTTCTGTTCCTGGTTTTCATACTTAACTGGTTATGAGTATTGGAGAAGATTCTGTTAGCGAGATTAATTACTTCGTTTCATCAGAGTAAGATTCCCTCTAATGTTTGATTTCGTATTTTCATATGAAGGGCATTAAGGATGTTAACAACGTGGTCGTATAGATAAGAGGAGAGACGCTGTAAAACGATATCACGTGTTTAGTTCAGCATGGATTCCTTTCCCAGTTCACTTTCACATAGCACTTCGATTGCCGACTGCAGCTTAACTTCCAGTTGGCACGCGTCACTCCGATGAGGTTTCCCATTCCACGAGGACTTCGGAGAACGCTCCCTTGGCACCTTTTCAAACTCTACGAAACTCAGATCTTCTTAATTCCTACGATTTCTCAATAATTATTTCATTTCGACTTCCATCACGAGACATGAGTTCCTTGGCAATACCATTAAACCTGATACCAACTCCTACTAGAGCTAAAAGTGTCCGATTATTTTCATTACAATATTTGGAAGCGAGCAGCTGCTGATGTTTCCGAGCGCCAAACCAAAACACGAAAACAAAGCGAAGGGAGAAAGAGGACAAAGGAGATATCTTACTTCACCCTTCGTGATTGTTGACGAAGGGATGCACTGTTTAAGGGAAGGGTTGTACCTTAATTGGAAGAACGATTTTGAGGGATTGGGGGGGGGGGGCAGAAAGAGACGTTAAGAACTTTAGCTAGAAGGCGAAGTTGATATTGAAGAATCGCATCCTTTGTATTGCAGCACTGTCGGACGTGGGGATGAATATAACAAAGGGTCGCTTCACCTGTTCCCTGCAGGGTGTGGAAGAAACGAGATAAATAGAGAGGTTGGTCAACAGTTTCGTACATGATGACACTTAGTCTCAACCGAAAGAACATTCTCTTTCTGAGCCATCGAATACTTCAGATGCCCTTCCTCCACACTGTCGCAGAAATGCGGAAAGCGAAAAAGGGCTTCCTTTGAGCCAAAACACGCCACAGAAGTGTCAGCCCATGCGATTGAAACCTGTTGCAGAAAATATAATAAGTCTGTGGGCCATCCTATCCACCATGAAACCCGCAACGATAAGGAAACAAATAAAGCAGAAACATCGGGCATCCCCCGTATTTAAATTGACATTTGGGATCTTGAAACTATTAATTTTCGACCCATCCTTAAAACAGTAGAGCAATCAACCGACGCCGCATTTTTCACCTCCGACTTGTCCTTCTTTCCCACGTACAGGGAACACGTGACCTAATTCCTTCTTCCTCATCTCTGACTGAGCAACGCTATAAAATGAAAGGGTGGAGTTCTCCTGCCCTCATTTCAACATACACACACATAACCCCACTTTCTCTCTCGCTCCTATTTTTGTGTATTTCTCTTTCTGTTCTTTGGTGGTGCCTTTTTCCAGCCAATCCCTCTTTCGCAAGCCCTCATTTCTCCAGTAATGAACCACACAATCTCACTCCCTTCTCTTTCTTTCCTCTTTTCCAAATGGTTTTTCGGTTTGAGATTTGAGTTCGAGATCTTAGCCACTGCTCACTTTGCAATGTAGATATAAGCTTGTAACTACTTAACCGAGGAAGCGTGTTGGATATTCTCCGTCTTAAACTCTTGCGTTTGGTAATTATTTTACCTTCATGAACTTTGTTCTTCATCAGACGCATTTCAGTTCGTTTTCAAATATCCTCAGATAATTCGTTTCTGAGACATCCAAAAGAAAGATTTCTCGACAAATCCCATCCAGTCTGTAAGGTTACGTTTTTGTGTTTGGAGTAATACAGCAACAACCCTGCATCTTGCGTTACCGACTTCTGGCTAATTCCTTTCATTTATGCCGCGTGCCACCATGACCTGTGTGTGTTTAAACCAATAAGTTCCTCCTCCCTTACACACTCCAAAAACTGCTGCCTTTCGATATTTCAAGTTCCCAACCTTCTCCAGAAATGAACCGACTGCATTCTTCCTAAATATCTTCTATTTTCACTTTCGCCATTTCTTCTATCATTTCGTAACCCCCTGGCAAGAAAATGTTTCTTATATCGCTCGCCTTTATCATCTTGAATTCCTTTCAAATATTTTTCAGTTTTTTTTTTTTTTTTTTTTTTTTTTTTTTTTTTTTTTGTACAAGTCTCGTAAATTTGGTTCTCGTCGAGGCTTTTGTTGCTAATATAACACACACAATCTCCGTGACTTTCTTTATTCTTTAAGAGGCCCATACCAATAGATTTTCTGATCAATTCGTTTTTTGTATACTCCTGTTTTTTTTTGTTTGTTTTTTTTGCTGGAGGAGGAGGGCGAGTTTAAGGCAGCAACTAAGACAGTAAGGCCAGTGTTCTAGACACGGGATTCTGACCCCGACCTTTTCAATCAAACGGCAATCATGCCGAATGAACTATGGAGGCTCTATTTCCCCCAACCTTTTTTTTTTTACTGGGCCGTGGGGTTCGTATTTCTTTTATGGGAGCTTAATTAAATTCATTCATCGAAATTGAGCTATTGTTCAAAGTGGCGTATGTTCTAGATCTTCGCCAATGAACATTCTCCTAATTGCTAATGTAATCATTCGCAAATATTGTACTGTCTGAAACGTTAGGCGAGTGGTACAAGAGCCATTAACTTGCTGGATGGAATTCAGCCAAGTAAAAGGCAATCAGACAATGAAGGAAACTTTATCCACGCGCAATGCCCACTTCAAAATTGTCACTTTTTCAGGGCCTTTAAGTTATTCATTTTTCTGCGATATTCATTCTTCAGAGGTCAGTCAGCGTTTGCTTCTGTTACAATAAAGGCCTTTCCCAGTGAGTCCTAGCAGTGTTGACTTACAGTAAAACCTTTGCAAAGTAAACGAGTCGCCTGTTCTACGCTTTCGCTGCACATTAACAAAAGAAAGATCGTTTGTCTTTTGAGTCGCTTTTTTCTTTGCGAAGTGTGCTCATATCATGTTCTACGCACGCAAAAGTTGTTCAGAGACGTATTTTCGCTAAATTTTGAAATGGTAAAAAAAAAAAAGGGGGGGGGGGAGCAAGGCGCAGAACTGCTGTGTAGTAACGCGGCCTTGAATGCCTTTCCCGAGTTAGTCCATTGAAACACTGGGTATTTCAAGCAGCAAAAAATAAAGCGAAAAAAAAAAGATAAACAAACCATAAATCGAGCACGCGGTCTGCTGGGCGGAATATTCCATTCGGAGTTTACCGTACTCCTTCCCCGCATGCGGTGACACGATGTTGTTGTCTTGACGGCCATTTTCTGCATTTGAGAGCAATTTGTCCGCATTACGCATCGACTGAGTGGTTTTCTTTAATTCTTTCGGCTGTCGAACCATGCGACGGAAATTGCCGTAATCCTGCTCAGTGCTTAAGAATTGGGAAACCCGCTCGTCGCCACGAATCATTTCCAAATCCGTGCCTTCCACTTCCCTGACGAATATCCTGCGCTTGCTTCACTCGTTTCCCTGACAGGAGTTTCATTAAAACTCATTTGAATTCGTCCCCGCTCCTCCTCACGGTGCGTCATTTGCTCAGCACCTCTTACGCCAGTGACCGCTATCGAACCAGACCTGCCTCTCCCTGGGGGAAGGGAGCAAACAAAAATTTATAAATTCCCTCCCTCTTCAGAAGACTACGGGATAGAGAAACTGTGCAATTTTTTGTGAACCGACAACGAAGTTCGTTATTTCTGCCTCTCTCAGGTGTTCATTTTCCGTCCCGCACGTCATCCCAGAGAATGCAAGAGCTGACACGTGACTGCTTCTTTGCTTGCTTTTTTAAATCGAAGTTTGCAGCTGGAAGTGGGGAGAGCATACTATGGGAAGCTCCTTGATGATCAGCAAATGGGAGGGCTGAAGTTTGTCAGGGTAGGAGTGCCTCATTCGTGTTGGCACCAGGCTGACTGCGCATGTCATGTTTAAGTCGTGCATGCATGTTTGAAACAGATATAGTCGGTTCTCGTATCATCGACGGCGCACACATCATGCTTCTCCCGATCACCAATTCGCCTCGTGTGTCTACAAAAATGCGTCAACCTGACGCACCGAGCCTTGTGTTCAGAAAAACCGCATGTGCAAAGAATTGTGGGAACTGAAAAGGCGATAACAGCTTTCATTCAGAAGGTCAGAGGTCACGACCGTGTGCCGTATATGTAGATAGTCCACAGGTTTAGGTGATGGCAAAGCCGACTGTGATTGCTTCCCTTTGGTCAGCTCATTTGTTTTCGCGTCTTTCGCTGCTGCGACGCAACAATTTGATGAAATTACCGCGGCCGTGTGTCTCCTCATCGATTACGCCATCGACGTGTCTCGCAGACACAACTCTCCTGTCTCCGGCGGTGCCTTTCGTACGGCACAAACTGCTAATATTGTGTCAATAGACGGTGGGTTAAGTTCCGAATTCAGCGCGCTGAGCACAAGAAAACCGAAGGCTGCAATTTCTTTTGGGATCCAAAGATTCCTCCGAGCAAAAGCCCAGCGCGTGGCTTCTTTAACGAAGTGCTGAAGGTTTCCATCGCACTCAGACTCCTGTGCGTGCGCTGAACGGCAGCGGCAAAACACACTAAACTACATTAATCGATGTTTTCTATGGACGGCAGAAGTGCGTGCGAGTCCCACCCAGTTTTTGGAACATTTCTCCAAGTGGTTCAAAATTACTCTCTCTCTCTCTCCCGAGGAGCATCTCCGGCATCTTTGTTGTGATGTGCAGGAATTCCGAGCATGGCGTGAGATCTCTCCGAAAGAGTGAGTGATCGCAGCTGCTTCCGAAATGGATTAAGACGTTGCGTTATTCGTTCATTTTCTTAGCACTTTCTTTCTTTCTGTCACTTCGCAGCGTTCTCGAAAATTCTGCTGCCGCGTGCAATAATACAGCGGTGAGAAATGAACTGACGATCGCTTATTAAAAATGGAACTGTCTTAATTAGTGGTGGGTTAGAAAGAAATTCGATCCTTCCTTCTTATGAAGAATCGCACTTAAAAAGCGCAGCCGAGGGGGGGGGGGACTTTTTTGGAAAATGTTTTTCTTTTCGTTCCAAGAATTTGAAAATGAAAGCCAAACACTGAGGAACACTTCCGAGCCAACGAGAGGGTGTCAGCGATTACGCGCTCACTCAAGAAATCATAGCGTTAAAGAATTGTTAAATCTTTACTTAAGTAACAAAAAAAGAAAAACATCCTATCCTTTAAAGAGTGAATGAAATAACTGTTAAGAATATTTTATTCCTCTTTCGTACATTCTATTGCCCCATACAGCCTGTTTGAATTCCTCTTTTGTTAAACACAATGCCTGTTTAAACTGGAAGTAAAGATTATTATTCTGATCTTTAGAGGTACCTGTGGCATTTAATAATAAAGCACGTAAACACCACAGTAATAACTTTTAATTAGTAAAGGTACAAATATTTCGTACTGACATTAACCGTACATCTTCAGTGTCATACAGTTAAAAGAACGGAATACAAAGTACAGAACAGTCGGTGGATCACCAATTAACATTGTTGCCGCGTGCTAGGAGATTAATTACTAAATATTATTAAATAATCCTTTAAAGATAATAATTTTGGTTGTTTTGCTGTTGCTAGGATGATCGTGCTTTGGAATCTAATATCGTTGGCTACAACTTGTGGTAGTGGGTAGAGACGTTTTTCAATTCCACACATAAAGTCCATTTTAGGAATGTAATTTGGAGTGATTGAAAAGTTAAAACCTTTCTTTTGTATATCTGATTCATATTTCGAAAGGCACGTTGAAAAATGGACTTTATGTGTGGAATTCCTAAAATGGACTTTATTGTGGAATTGAAAAAAGTCTCCACCCGCTACCACAAGTTGGCTAACGATATTAGATTCCGAAGCACGATCATCCTAGCAACAGCAAAACAACCAAAACTGAATACCACTCCATATGATAGGAAAGCTATTCGGAACTTAAGGAAGAACAATAATATAATATTGATGTTCCTTAATTCTTTTTTCCACAGAACGGCCTGTTTGTCCCAAGTAAGATACACTGCAGTCACATGGTATTTGGTAAACACCCATGTGTCCAGTATTATATTGAATACATGAAATCTCATAAGCACAACACAGCATTGACACTACTCATGATATCCAGTGGGATAAAGCTCTTCTCCTCCACAGATGCAGGTTCAAATATCAACGCCTTTTTAAAGAAAGTTGTGAAGCTATTTTACGTCGGCCGAATCTAAATCGAAATGACTGTCTCTCTCTCTCTCTCTTAAAAGTTTGGAGACTCTTATTTTATGCAACCATCAATAAAATTATTATCTATTATTATTTCTTTGTTCTTCCTCAAGTTCCGAATAGCTTTCCTATCATATTCAGTTTTGGTTGTTTTGCTGTTGCTAGGATGATCGTGCTTCGGAATCTAATATCGTTAGCCAACTTGTGGAAGCGGGTAGAGACTTTTTTCAATTCCACAATAAAGTCCATTTTAGGAATTCCACACATAAATTTAAACGTCGAATCACTGCCTTATACTATTCTTGGGTGAATTCCTCACTGCAATTTCCTCACCTTTGATTCGAACACAAAACAGAATAATCAGAGCTGCAGCCATTACTAATTTCTTCGCATATCCAACGAGTGACCATTCCTAACATTCCGCCATTACAGACACTCCATCTATTTAATTGAATACCATACATAATAGAAGAAATAACGTTGTAATTTCTATATATAATGTAGACTGTGGTTTACGCTGCGACTGGAACTTACTGGTAGTTCCCAAGGTAAACAAAGAATATTTTTGCACAAAGTGCTCAAAATATTTGAGCACTTAGCAACAAGCAGCTGCAACAAACTCCCAAACGAAATCAAGTCGGTAACATCAGGCGACACTTTTAGAAAAAGATTGAGAGACTGTCTCATGGGACTGAATAATGTCGACATTTATTTTAAAGGCATATTATAGAATACCCTAAATGTTATATATTCTGTTGCAATTATTTCTACATTATTCGTGTGCCATTGTAGATGCAGTCATTTTATTTTTTAGCGACCGGGATCGCCTTCATTTGTATTTTTATAGTAACCAGTATGGCTAGTTACACACATTGGGCAGCTCTTTTTAATCTATTTCCATTTTCTGTTCTTTGTTCCTAAGTAGTTTCTTTAAATTATTCGTAGGATATATATATATATATATATATATATATATATATATATATATATATATATATATATATATATATATATATATATATATATATATATATATATATATATATATATATATATATATATATATGTGTGTGTGTGTGTGTGTGTGTGTGTATATATATATAATGTGTGTGTATATATATATGTGTGTATATGTAATACATTTTTTTTTTTAACTTGGGGATATTGTATATTAGGATAACCAAGTAATTTTATAAACTTGGTTATTTTAACTCCTAATCCCAAGTATGCAAACAATTAAGTTTGCGCCTGAAACAAAGTTCAAGTCTAAAGATGATACAACACTAGGGCAACTCATTGTAAAGGTGGGTAAAGCTCTTGTTGCAACTTCTATAGGTAAAGTTGATAAAGCTCCGTATTACTATAACCTTGGTATTTAGGGTCTAGCTACTCACTGAGGAGACCTCAAAAAAGGTTGAAACCGGTCTGGGTAGTGACCCCACCCATAATGCATTGCAGTATACATCTTCTAGTGAGATGTGCTTTACATTATGGGAAAATACTAAGAAATAGTGATCGGAGCTTTACTCACCTTTACAATGAGTTGCCCTAGTGTTGTATCATCTTTAGACTTGAACTTTGTTTCAGGCGCAAACTTAATTGTTTCCATACTTGGGATTAGGAGTTACAATAACCAAGTTTATAAAATAACTTGGTTATCCTAATATATATATATATATATATATATATATATGTGTGTGTGTGTGTGTGTGTGTGTGTGTGTGTGTGTGTGTGTATATATATGTGTGTGTGTGTGTGTGTATATATATATATATGTGTGTGTGTATATATATATATGTGTGTGTATATATATATATATATATGTATGTGTATATATATATGTGTGTGTGTATATATATGTGTGTGTGTGTGTATATATATATATATATATATGTGTGTGTGTGTGTATATATATATATATATATATATGTGTGTGTGTGTGTGTGTGTATGTTAAAGATACCAAGCTATTTTAAACCTGGTTTTACTCCATTTCCCAAGTAAGCAAACATACAAACAAGTCAACTTTCTGCCTGCACGTAATGCAAGTCTACCTTATCTCCTCCTGAGATTTTTATTTAATAAGGTTAAAACACCTTATGGTAATTTGTTCTCGTAAAATACTTATAAGCTCTGTATTACTAAAATCTTGATATTTCTAGCCTGGCTCCCACTGATGAGACCTCAATCAAAGTCGAAACCGGTCTGGGTAGTGGCTCCCTTGCCTTTAATACAAAACATCATACATCTCCTCCAGGAGATGTGCTTTGCATTAAGGGTAAATATTAAGATTAGTGATCAGAGCTTATTCTACTTTTACCATAAGTTACCATAAGTTACCATTGGTCTTGCACTACCTGCAGGGTCAGCTACACTTGCATTACGTGCAGGTGCAAACTTGACTTATTTGTCTGTTTGCTTACTTGGGAAATGGAGTAAAACTAAGTTTAAAATAGCTTGGTATCTTTAACATATATTATACCCAAGGTAAAATAGTTTCTACGTGTATATATATATATATATATGTGTGTGTGGATATATATATATATATGTGTGCGTGTGTGTGTGTGTGTGTGTATATATGTATGTGTGTATATATATATATATATACATATATATGTGTGTATATATATATGTGTATATATATATATGTGTGTGTGTGTGTATATATATATATATATGTGTGTGTATGTGTGTATATATATATGTGTATATATATATATGAATATATATATATATATATATGTGAATGTGTGTATATATATATATGTGTATATATATATATATATGAATATATATACAGGGTGTTCGGGATAAATTTGACAGTTTCGTAAGGAAAAAGAAAATCTTCTTTGTATCTATTAAATTTAATGAATTGACAAAAAAACATTACAGGCAGAGTTAATTACAATACTATCAACAAGATTTACTCAAAATAACCACCATTAGCATCGATCACAGCTTCAATTCTGCTTCGGAACCTCGAACAAGCTGATGCTACAGTCTCCCTGGGAAGGGCCGCAAAAACTGTTTTAATTTTATCCATTAACTGGGCTTTTGTATTACTGGAAGTGCGATTGGTGTCTTTTTCAACTGCGCCCCATACAAAATAATCCATGGGGTTAAGGTCTGGGGAGTTTGGAGGCCAAACATTTGGACTGGTGAAGTCGTAGAAATTTTCAGACAACCATTTTTGACTTTTCCCAGAGGTGTGCCAAGGTGCCGAATCCTGCTGCCATACATACGGCCTACCATTGGCTACCCTTGTTATCCAGGGCTTGACTACAGTTAGCAACTCCACGAACAAAGCCCGAATTCCAATGCCAGGGTTCTTCAACACCTGTTCCTGCAGATTTGCGAGGAATTCTGCTGTACGAACGCAATCAGATCGTCTGCTAGGGATCTTTCTTCTTGCTACATCCTCGTAGTCACCATTGCAAGTCTCTAGTTCATGCCTGATTGTTTTTACTGTATTCAGGGAGCATTGGGCAGCAGTCGTAATATCCTTATTTTGATGGCGGGCACGAATCATCATGATACAAGTTATTCTCTTCCATGATTCAGGTGGGTTCCAGCTATCCATCCTTTCTGACATCTTGTATATGAATGAAGAAGGGTCCAAACTTTTAAATGAAGAGAAGTGTGTGTTAATACATGTAACTTACGGAAAAATATAATTAATTATAAATATGTCAAATTTATCCCGAACACCCTGTATATGTGTATGTGTGTATATATATATATATATATATATATATGTGTGTGTATATATATATATATGTGTGTGTGTGTATATATATATATATATATATGTGTGTATATATATATGTGTGTATATATATATATATATACGCACATATATATATACATATATATTCACTACGTATTCACCTAATAACAAATTGTCTTCTCATTTTTCTTCTCCTAAAGTCAAACGCTCAGCTTTATCTCTCCCTGGAGTTTATCAAATTCCTTGCAAATGTGATCTCTCCTATTTTGGACAGACTGGACGTTCTCTTGAAAAAAGGATCCAAGAACATCAATCCTCCATTCTTCACAACAAACCTGAAAAGTCTGGATTGGTTCAACACGGGATTGAAACTGACCACAGCATCTTTTGGTCCAGGACTCGCCTCTTACATAGATCCCGTTATTGGTTCGAACGTTTGTTCAAGGAAAGCGTGGAGGCCTTGCTCCATCGTCCCAACCTGAATTGTAATGACTGTATATCTGTATCAAAAATCTGGGAAAGTCTAATCAAGATTACTCATTAATTTTTTTTTTTTCCCAATCATGTCTCTACTTCAAAACATTCCATTTTATACTTAATACTTAGTGATATAACATCACGCGGCGTGTTCTATTTTTAACGATCTATTGTTAGTATTCTAGCTTGTATTTATTTTTTAAAACTGTTCTTGTAATACCACTGAGGATGGTTTGCTATTTCCAGACCGAAATATTTGGTTAAATAAATATCTTTCTTGTGTTTATGTGCATTTATCATTCAGTCTTATGTCACAAGTATCCTTAAAACAGCATATGTAAATGATTTTTTTTACCTTGGGAATAATGTATATTAGGGTTACTTGGTAACCCTAATATACATTATTCCCAAGGTAAAAAAACTTATTTACATCTATATCTCCTCCAGAGATTCTTATTCAAAATAAAAACATCTTGTAGCAACTTGTATAGGTAAAGGTGATAAAGCTCCGTATTACTAAAACCTTGGTATTTAGGGTCTAGCTACTCACTGAGGAGACCTCAAAAAAGGTTGAAACCGGTCTGGGTAGTGACCCCACCCATAATGGATTGCAGTATACATCTTCTAGTGAGATGTGCTTTACATTATGGGAAAATACTAAGAAATAGTGATCAGAACTTTACTCACCTTTACAATGAGTTGCCCTGGTGTTGCACCACCTTTAGACTTGAACTACGTTCAGGCGCAAACTTAACTGTTTGCTTACTTGGGATTGGGAGTAAAGTAACCAAGTTTATAAAATTACTTGGTAACCCTAATATATACAGGGTGTTCGGGATAAATTTGACAGTTTCGTAAGGAAAAAGAAAATCTTCTTTGTATCTATTAAATTTAATGAATTGACAAAAAAACATTACAGGCAGAGTTAATTACAATACTATCAACAAGATTTACTCAAAATAACCACCATTAGCATCGATCACAGCTTCAATTCTGCTTCGGAACCTCGAACAAGCTGATGCTACAGTCTCCCTGGGAAGGGCCGCAAAAACTGTTTTAATTTTATCCATTAACTGGGCTTTTGTATTACTGGAAGTGCGATTGGTGTCTTTTTAAACTGTGCCCCATACAAAATAATCCATGGGGTTAAGGTCTGGGGAGTTTGGAGGCCAAACATTTGGACTGGTGAAGTCGTAGAAATTTTTAGACAACCATTTTTGACTTTTCCCAGAGGTGTGGCAAGTGGCCGAATTCTGCTGCCATACATACGGCCTACCATTGGCTACCCTTGTTATCCAGGGCTTGACTACAGTTAGCAACTCCACGAACAAAGCCCGAATTCCAATGCCAGGGTTCTTCAACACCTGTTCCTGCAGATTTGCGAGGAATTCTGCTGTACGAACGCAATCAGATCGTCTGCTAGGGATCTTTCTTCTTGCTACATCCTCGTAGTCACCATTGCAAGTCTCTAGTTCATGCCTGATTGTTTTTACTGTATTCAGGGAGCATTGGGCAGCAGTCGTAATATCCTTATTTTGATGGCGGGCACGAATCATCATGATACAAGTTATTCTCTTCCATGATTCAGGTGGGTTCCAGCTATCCATCCTTTCTGACATCTTGTATATGAATGAAGAAGGGTACAAACTTTTAAATGAAGAGAAGTGTGTGTTAATACATGTAACTTACGGAAAAATATAATTAATTATAAATATGTCAAATTTATCCCGAACACCCTGTATATATATATATGTGTGTGTGTGTGTGTGTGTGTGTGTGTGTACACCCGCCTACGATATTAACTAGAAGTCTTCAACTTTTCGGGCTTGGGCTGAATTGCTGTAAAGCAAAATTATATAAGCTATCGGAGTAATTTTTTACTTAAGTGCAAAATTTTATCAGTCTCTGTCCGGTTTTTATTTGCTCCGCTACAGTCGCAGTTGTTTTACATTAGAGATTAATTACGCTCAAACAAACCACATTATTAAACGTTCATAAAGCAACTTACAGTGCAATTAAACCCAAACAGCAAATTCAGTTGTTCGTGGAACAGCTTTGTTTATGCGGAAAAGGGAAAGATTGGCGAAGAAAGGTTAGTTTCACAAAAGCGACCTTCTCTGACAAATGACTCCTGTCAGGAATGGTGAGACAACTTCATTCATATGAATGAAACGGCGATGACTTCAGCAAGTGTGTCCTTCCAATAACCACCCAACGAATTCCTTTGACTGCCCTTTAAAGTAGACTTGCAACGTCAGCAAAAGGTTGCAGCACAAACATCTGGTCATTAATCTGCTTACTTCGAATGGATGAAGCAAACATCGCATAAAGCTGCTTCGTTAAATGCTTTGTTGCAGAGCAGCAAAGTCCACGTGATAATGAAACACAGAAAAAATCTTCCGGTTTCGTAGCGCGTAATGATTTATGTTGACGCAATCAGCTGAGATACCAGAAAATGTTATCCTGAAAGACAGATCAACTTATTGCTGCTCTTCAGCCTCTGATATAGCAGCCGACACGTGATTCGTTGCGTGATGAGATGGCGGTTAGTTTTATACGTTTTACTAATGTGTATGACCCATCTAATCCACAAAAACTAATCGCCAGGATAATCTCAACGTCATCCTTTGCGCACGCACCATCTTTTGCATTCCTGAAATGACTTTGCAGAACGAATGTGGAGCCGAGTAGAGTGGAACGAGGTTCTGCAGCGAGTGAGATCAAAATCTCAACTGTTGAGTGAGAACTGGTCACTCAGCTTTCTCTCTCTCTGTTCCCACAACACGTAAACGATGGCTGAAAGAGAAATTTGATCGGAAATGTGGCATCTCAAACATGAAAATCTGCGCCCGCGTTGAGATTTTCGTGGCTCTTTAACTGCCTCAACTCTGGTTGATTTCCCTTTGCTGGTTTTTGATTTAGTTTTAATTCGTTTGCAGTCAGCTAATAATAATGATAATAAACTGTCTCAGTGGCAGCCGAAGTAAACTTCTGTTTGCTGCTTGGAGATTGGATGGGGGGGGGATTCAAATGTAACACACAAACACAGTTTTTGGATCTTCGTCAGCGAAGCAAATGCATAACACGTAAGGAAGTACCACCATTCCCCAATCGTTTCGTTGCGTGAATTAAATCTTCTGTTACGTGGCGAATACAATCAGTCAGTGAAAGAAAAAAAAAAAGTCATCGGGGAGACGTCACCTACAATAAAGTTAAACAAAATTTGCAAAATGGAAGCCCGCATTAAATTAACAGAGAACGGTTCCGACTGGGATGTTCGGGTTCAGCTTTTATTTTTCTGACACTTTACAGAAAACACAACCTTTCGCGTTTCTCCAAGTCAATTATATTTAATTAATTTCATTCAGCATTTCATTTTTTTTTTTAATGGGCCTTCTTTTACTTCTGAGCTCGGTGAAACGTCTGCCTACTTTGAGTGTGGTCCGCAAGGTACCAAACGAGACCGGAAGTTTGATTCCAGTTTGAGACCCCCGCTGAGCCTTAAAGGCTGTCAAGGTGTAATTAATACAGCGGAAAGCCCAGTGTGGTGAGCGTGCGGTTCTGCCCGACATTTCCCGTCCAGAATATCAAAATGAAATTCTTACCGAAAGCGGGTTTTACAAAATCTGACATTTTTCCTCGTTCTTTTTAAGACGTTTTTCCATTTATTGAGTGCGAACTATTTCGAATTCTACGCTGAAGTCTGCGAACTACTTTCTTTCGCGGTTGGCATGAAGTAGCACGAAATGGCAAAAAAGATACAGAGAAACATTTCTTGCAGGTATGTTCCCTTTCTTTAGAAGCCTATGCTGAGTGAGAAAGAGAAGCGTGTGTGTGTGTGTGGGGGGGGGGTGAACGTAAGTAATGGTGAGATAGCAGTAGGTGAAGTTCAAGCAGCACAGTAAGAAATCCCTTTTCCCACGCAGGCTTCACCCAATCTGCCAGCAATACGCACGTGCTGTTCTTCATCTTCGGTGCCACAATCGCAGCTCTTCGTTTAAGAGACAGCAACAATAACACACCTAAGGATGCACACTGAACTGTCAGTTCTTCCGAGCCACTTCATCTCCTGCGTTTCCAAATAAAATTTCCTCCTCACCCGACGCCATTTTGTTTGGTTCTGGGCCATCATTCGCGATATTGCTGTAATAACGGCAGTTGCCAAATCTCCGTATTTATTGCCACAGCAACTGCTTTAACAATGTCCTGAAAACAAGCGCCAACACCAAGCCCTTGTCCTGGATTTCGTAAGACGATCTCAGCACGATTAAAGATCCCCTTCTTGGCTTGCAGACTGAGGGTTGCTGGAAGAGAAATTTTGTCTTCGAAGTGTCGGCCCCTTTCTCGAACTCAGTTCATTAAAACTAAGCTATTCATCCATCCCTAGAACTTCTTGTGTCACTTCCTTCTTCTCAGCACCTGATTCTTTGTTACGGAATAACGCGCTCGCGTCTTGTATTTCACCCGTCCTTCTCAAATTCACGCATGAAACAGTCAGCAGATTTTTCTTTCTTCGATCATCCGTCCCATCGTCGCGAAATCCAAAACTGTTTATTCATTTGAGTAAATGTGCACACGCAGGATTATACAACTGCGGAAAAAATGTGTCGTAAGGCGATGAGGGAGGGTCGATTTAAGTAGAGAGCACATAAGATGCACTGCAGTAACATAAGTAGTTGATGAACAACTCTTTAAGAGGATAAACTTAAATACGCATGCGTACCGAAGGGCAATTTACCACATATTTATTGGTTATCAGAAAAGTACATCCACCCTATGCTTGAACGCTGTTTAGTTTCCTGACAGTATTTCACTCGTTTTTTTCTTTTTTTTTTTTACTATAAATGTCATCTGAAAATACCGAGTTTACATCGTCAGATAATTTCTTACAAAAACTTGACTTGTTGCAACAATCCAAAGGTTCATTTCAGTGATATGTCCGTTCGTCCCTTTATGCTGCTGCCAACAGTTACGACGGTGGCCCAGATCGACAAAAACCGAATCTTGTGCGTAATTAACAAAATCTCCGGTATTAGCTCCTGTCGCACTCTTCAAACTGCTTTCGTCGGTGAATGCAGTAAAAGGCGGGAGGATTAAATAATAGCGTTAACGAATCGTTTTCGGCCTATGTGCTGCAGACCCCTTCGCAACATGTATGTAGTTCTCAAGATCAGATACGATTCCTGAGGAGATCAAATACAAACGCAGCTCAAAATATCTTTGATTTTTCTCAAAGAATGTGGAAACGGAATTCACATTATCTCTGATTTGTTTTCTCTCTGAATTCCAAGAAATTATAATTCTTTCAGTTATAATTGGGAATCCCCCCCCCCCATACCAGGCAACTTAATGTAGTTCAACATAATCTCATTTGCGATTTGACCTCGTCACAAAAACATTCCTGTTTCGCTTACGACCTCTCTCTCTCTCTCTCTCTCTCTCTCTCTCTCTCTGAATAAGTAAATTTAGCATGATAACAGCTTTATTGTAGCACGTGCATTGTGCTACACTGAATTAATCCAACCCGTACAAATCCATCGTGATGGAATTATCAGTTTCTTTGTCTTCCCCCAAAGTTGCTTCTTGAGCAGCAGTTGGTGGGAAGGCGTCGATCATTGCGCCACATTGTTTGTTCTCTTTGGATATTGTTGAAGCAAAAAGTTGCTGAAACGAAGTGATTTGATTTTACTCTTTGAATGCAAACTGCTTGCTCTGTGGAGCCATTTAATGCAGGTGTTAGCAGAACGTAATTTAAACAAGCCCTGTTGTAATTAAGTAGGTTTAGCCTGCCTAACTCGACATGTTTTATCTGATATGCGAAGTCTCAACACGGATTAGCTTTGTATTAAAGTGATTTCAAAATGGGATTTTTTGGTTTATTTTAAAATTATGATCAGATTGACCAGAAAGAGCCGAAATCTGAGAAGAGATATTGATTCTTCTTCTACAGCTTCTCCCACTTAAGTGGGGTCACTGTTTGTTATGAGTCTCCTCCACACCTTCCTATCTTGGGCTGTCACCACATCCAAGTTCTTCATCTTCAAGTCCTCTTCTACCAGCTCCCTCCATCTCTTCTTTGGCCGCCCACGCTTCCGCCTTCCTTGCACATCCATCTGCATGACCCTTCTTCCCACATATTCGTCCTCCCTCCTCATCACATGACCAAACCATCTCAACCTTGCCTCCTGTATTTTCGCTCCTAAGTTCGTAACTTTCACTGTTCCCCTGACATAGTCATTTCTCAGATGATCCTTTCTGGTCACACCGTACATCCACCTAAGCATTCTCATCTCTGCTACTTCCATCCTGCTGATGTTATTTTTCCTCAGGGCCACAATTTCTATAGCATATGTCATAGCTGGCCTCACTACTGTCCTATAAATTTTGCCTTTCAGATTGATCGGCACCCTCTTATCGCATAACACTCCAGCCATCTCCCTCCAGTTCCTCCAACCCGCTTGTATCCTGCATCCCACTTCCTTCTCAGCTCCTCCATCTTCTTCCACTGTTGAACCTAAGTATCTAAAGTCTCTCACCTTCCTGATGACATTTCCTTCCAGCTCCAGATCTGTCTCCTGGCCACCGCCCACTGCGCAACACATATACTCTGTCTTACTTCTGCTCAGTCTCATACCTCTCTCTTCCAGTACTTTTCTCCATCTTTCCAGTTTAGTTTCCGCTTCTTCTCTTGAATCTACACACAGCAAGATGTCATCTGCATACAACATTGTCCAAGGTGCATCTTCTCTCACCTCCTCTGTTACCACCTCCATCACAATATTAAACAGAAACGGACTTAATGCTGACCCTTGATGTAAGCCAACTGTTACTTGAAAACTTTCTGTCTGTCCCAAACAGGTCCGAAAAACAAACAAACAAACAAACAAACAAACCTCAAAAATAGTTTAACTATTTAAAAGAGCCAAGCATTTTCAGAAATCTCACTAAAACAGAAAAATAAACACATTTGAAACAAGAGAGAGAAGTTCTTCTGAAAGAGCACAATGAATAAAAATATCTTTTTAAATAGCAGCTTTTATAATTCATTTTATAATATTTAGGAAATTGCAAGAAATATTACGGTTCTTCTACATATTTTTCGCTTCTTTCCGTTCTGCTGCATATTTGCAATGAGCCTCTTACTTTGATCGGCCATCGATGAAAGCAGTCCCCTCTTGTCCCCAGTGGGATTCACTTCGCCTCCATATTTTCTGGTGATAACGTTTTGTAAAAACAATTCGCTCCTTTATAGGTGAAAAAAAAAAAAAAAAAAACCTCGAACGACATTGCTTGGGGTGAAATCATGGCAAGCGGTGCAAGGAGAGAGTTAATTTCGAACATTTAGAGAGTATGAGAGGAGACTAGCGAAACAGGCTAAGAAAAATCCCAGAGAGATTTTCTGTTATGCAGCCAGCTAAAGAAAAATAAAGAATGGTTATGGGAAGATGCCTCTGCTGGATAGAGATGGAGCAAGTGGTCAAGGAAGAAGTTATTGTGGAGTTGTTCAGGGATCATTTTGCAAAGATTTTTCATACTGATGGTAATGATTGCCATCAATATTCTAAGGTAACAGGAAGTTGAGGATTCAACACTTCAACCTAGTTCCTTGAAGGTGAATGAGGTAGAAGTCTATGATTGGTTAAGTCATCTTGATGTGAATAAGGCTATTGGACTAGATGGAATTTCACCACGTGTTATATGAAAGAAGGAACTGGCTTCCGTTGACTCGGTTGTTTACTGAGAGTCTAGTGTCCTCAACAATCCCTAATGAGTGGAAAGAGGAAATGATTGTTCATTGCATAAAGCGAAGCAAAACGGATGTTTCAAATTACAGAACCAGTTTGCATTTTTGGAGTGGTTGTTAAGATCTGTATTGATCCTGTAATAGAATACAGGATTAGGCGGAAAAGGAAAAGATTCTGTATAGAGGTCAGCATGGGTTTGTTAAAGGGAGGTCGAGTTTTAGTAACATTTTATAATAAGGTGACTACCGCTCTGGTTAGGGGTGATTCATATACAGTGATTCTTCTGGATTTTGCAAAGGCATTTGACAGGCTACCACATAATAAACTGGTGGATGCTACGGCAAATGGGAATGGAAAATCAGTTGGTAGATTGGATAGCAAACTGGCTTTCTAATCGATATCAAACGGTTGTGTATAGAGGTGTCACTTCTCTCAGGAGGAGAGTTACCAGTGGAATCCCACAGGATTCTGTTCTAGGGCCACTGCTGTTCAATTAGTTTGTTAATGTTATTACGAGTGGTCTGCAAGCTGATATTCAGCTGTTTGCGGATGATGCTAAGCTGGGAAAAGTTAGGAATGATGAAGATGTACTTGTGTTCAGAGCGATCTGAACAAAGTGGCTATGTGGGCTAACAAGTCAATTTAACACCAGTAAATGTAAGGTTTTGCATTTGGGATCTCAAAAAAAGTATAGCTGTGTATCATACTGGAGATGCATTACAGGAGATAAAGGAAGCGAGGGATCTTGGGATATTGTTAGTATACTAAGAAGAACACTGACGAGTAGAGATAAGGATGTGGTCATTTCACTGCATAAGGATTTGTTTAGACCACATCTGGACTACTGCGCATCAATTCGGTCACCTGCATTCCTAAATGAGAAGCAAGCTGTGGAAAAAATTCAGAAGCGAATAACAAAAGCAATATCGGGATTGTGGAATGCTGACTGTGAAGACAGGTTGAGAGAATGCAGATTACAGACTAGTGAGTAGGCTGAGATATAATATACACATACAAATTGTTAAGGGGTGCTTATCAAATAGATACTCAGGATATTTTTCAAAGGGTTGAAGGAGGAAAGGGGGATAGAGACAATAGGTCATTCTTGGAAGTTGCATAAACGTGTGGTGCATAAGAGATTGCATCATTGCATGGAGAGCGGTTGGTGAGTGGAATTTATGGCCGAATGAGATGGTGAGGCGGAAACATTGAACCGATTTAAGATGAAGTATGATAGACATTATCTCTGTTAGAATACATCTTACTATTGCCTCCGTCGATGAATATTGACTCAAGGAGGTGTTTGTATAGTAATAATAATCCTGTCCTTATATGAAGAAAAATCCACTTTGAAGTGATGAACGATTCAAAAGCACTTGGAAAAGCATCAGCAGATAGCCAATCGGTTCTTAAGTTGGCTAAAAAAAGAGACTTCGATTTAAACCAGAACAACTCGACAAATTTCAACGTAAAGGTTCAAATCGGCACATTTCATTAAAACCTGTGCAGCCAGAGCTGTGTCGTTCTGCGTAAGAACAGCACGGACCGTCACGCATTCCTCATTTCTGGGTTGGTTTGCAGTGGCAAAAGTAAAGCAGAAAACGCGGCTGAGTGTAAATGGGAGGCGACAGTTTCGCCACAAGAATATGAAAAATGTGACTGCAGTGTCAGATGGAGAAAGTGATTTTTTTCCCGTTCTCGTTTATTTTTGCGATGTCGACCACAACACAATGTTTTCGATTGTGGGCATTTCTGCACACTTGGAATCATGCGGTTGATGATCCAGCGCTGTTGGGAGTGCGCAAAATTCTTCCGCGGTTTCTTATTGCAAATTAAAATTCCTCCGCCCCGCTAATGTCCCTTTTCGGGTCTAAATGTGCACTGATCGGGTCGTAATCGTTATTGTGGCAGCAGCGACGGATGGAAGAAGTGAGCGTTTGCACTCTTTCACAAGCAGGCACATCGATTCGTAGGCAGCGCCTTTGCTGAGAAACAGGAGGGGCTTTTAGCAATTCGTCTGCGAAATATTCACAGAAATCGTCGCAAACTTCGTTGCACTCTTCGGTCCGCTGAGTCAGTGGAAAGGTCCGGTTCACCCACTGTTCCATACACTAAACAGCATTCGCTTCACACACTCGTTCTCGTCTTCGTGAGAAAGCCCCCTACCCCCAATCCAGCGATGCTGACTCCCCCGCTTTCGAAGCCAAAAATTTCTCTCAGTTCGGGTTCAAACATGATCTTCATCCGACTCATCACGAGTGCATCAGTTGGTTGCACCGTGTGCAAGCGAGACTGCTTTCCGTGGGCGAAAAATGCTCCTTCGATGGGTTCATTTCGTTCCTCGTGCTTCGCCTGTGAACGAATACGTATACGAACTGTGTGTGACGTTGACGTGTCTATCAGTGACATCGATGTTCTCTACGTGGGAATGCCCCGCCTTCTACCTTAATGTCGATCCATCTCGGGTCCCCGGGGAGAGTTTAATTTGGTCGTTTCTCTACGGAGAGTGGATCGGCGCATTAAAATGACAAACTGCCTCGTCATGATCTTTGCGATGAACGCGCGCACAGAAAACAGCACGTCAGGGAAGCACCCACGCAACCACGACTTCTTCCCGTTACACTTCCTCGCACTGACACGCCGAAGGTTCCTGGGGACGAGATTAGTTTTCACATAGAGCTTCGAATCGAGCCAAGTGCGAGTTCGTGCCACCTTCCTTCTGCGGGAAAAAGGGTAACGTGGAGCGAAGCAAGATGGGGATGGGGGGGGGGGGGTTGGTCGTGAATCTTTCCCTGGCTCGTTCTTGAATTCCCAGCGATGTGACAAGTTTAGCAGCTCTGAACTTCGTCGACCGCCCGATGACTCCTTTGAGGACCATTACGGCCATTGATTTCCCGCGAGCATCTCGGCAAACGTGCAGTCCGCTGTATTTCAATCAGCCGCTCCAAGGCTGTCCTTTCTCCTGCGTCCGCTTCTAATGAAATGCTCGCGAGTTGCTCGCCGTCTGCTGATGACGACTTGGCACACCAGTCACGAGACTTATCGGTCTGGTAGAATGTCACGTGCTCTCCAGCAAGCTCTCGAGGCCGGGTAATATGAGGAGAAGGGAACCGCTCCAAAGTGTTCGCTTCGCCGACAACAAGCAGCCAGTAGCGTGGCACGACTGCGGCTTTACAAACAGTCGAACCCATCTTCGATCCTCTGCGCGCCACCCCTCCTGGAAATAGTGGGCGAGGTCCCGTGTCACGCACCCGTGTAGGGCGGTAATGACGGTAATCGTTTCGTAGCGGCAGCGAGGCGGAACAAAGGCGAGCCGCCCGCTTGCCGGGAATAAGGCGTGGAGCGCCGGCGCACTAGACGCAGTAGAGCAGTCGGCACCGCCGTGGCAAGACCTTTTACTGTTGTTGTCGTTCTCGTTCGCAACGAACTGTATCGCCGCACCTCCGTCGGTTCTGAGCAACGTAGTCGCGGACGCTGTTCAAGCCACAACTGTGCGTTTTCAGAAGGGTGGTGTGCAGCGGCCATCGCACTGCGCACTGGCAACGTGCCCTCGTTGGGGTGCAGTTGGAACTGACTCGAGTGTCGACGTGTCTATTCGGTCTGTTGTCGCACAATGAAGTCCCGAAGATGACTGCCGAATAGGTGAGTACCGAATTTTCGTTTTTTTAGTGTTTTACTTAGCGCGATAACAAAGTCGCGGAATTCATACAGCGCTTTACGGGGCAGTCTCGTTTCAACGTGAACAGCCGAAGGACATGTTTCCGCCCTTTTAACTTTGACCCCGCTCTCAGAGCGTGCGAAGGTGAGGGACATTTTTCTCTCCGCTTTGATTTCGTTCATTCCGATTGTCGAACCACGAATCAGTGCTTCTACTCTTCGTGTGTGTGTCTGTGTGCGTGCGTACCGGAGCCAGGAAATGCACGGCAAATGACCCAACCGAGCTTGTTCAGAGAATATGCGATTCGCAACAAAGGGAAAAGAGCGCTCAGCCGAATACACTTGCTAAATGTCGACCCTACAGCAGGGTCACGTCGCAGCACCTGAAGGTGGTCCGGGATTCTTTCAGAGTAGTACAGCGGCGCAATTAGCAGCGGAATGAAAGGACGAAGTGTTCGCCAGTCCGTAAAGTCCGATTTAAAAAGCGGGCCCTTCCTTATTTCCTGTGTCCGTGATTACCTGCTTCACTTCCATGCCGCTGTAAAAAGGGAGTGGAAATTACATCCCTCCCTTCTTTTGTCACTTTCACCACCCGCGTGCATGGCGTGTGCTCTCAAATCAGCACCTTCTTACATGCGATATCGATTTTACGAAGGCATCGAACCCCTCCCAGCACTCCGAAGGAATCTGGTGGTGTGTGGTACGTAACTCCCACAGACGTCAACACGGGGGAGGGGGGTTAGAGAAGAGTGGGTATGTATGGGGATGAAGGAAAGGAGCAATTCACGAAATGTGCGGATTGTTGTCGATTTCTTTAAGAGCGTCCCTGATTGCACGGTTACGTGAAACGAGTTGGCAGGCGAGGAATTGAACTTCATTCGAATCGAGACACTTCGTTCAGTTTCCAAGTAACGAAGAAATATCAAGGTTCTTATGGCATCGTGACGTTAATTGTAAACACGTGTTCTCATGAAATTATCTTGAACCCAATTAGTAGCTTGGCATGAGGATTTCCCCCCCCCCCTCTCCTCGCTGACCTTTCCAGTGGAAATGGGAGGGGCTGTTTGAGCGTGTCCCTCTTAAGTAGCGACTTTCTTTTCTCGGGTCAATGTGACACAGTTGAGATTAATTGCGGCAGTTGGGTTGCCCACAGAAACTCCTTTCATAGATGACGTCACCCAGTCTAGTGGGTGACGTCATCATTTCCTCTCACAGTTGAGGTTTCGCGCTGGGATATAGACGATGAGGATCCTATTGATGAACTTGCCCGATAAATTTCACTTCGGAGCAATTTCAGGTTATTAGGACGATTATTTGCAACCACAGCTGCATACTTTGTGTAAACGAGCCTTCCTATGTATCTGAAATTAGAGCGCGCGTTTACTTCCTCCCACAATTTTGTGCCCTGTACGGACGTGGGCTGCGAAATGTCGTGTGAACCAGAATGCTCACAAAAAAAAAAAGAAAGAAAAGAAAAGAAAAAAAGCTGAAATCTGTATCCCGACGAGAAGCGGACGGATGAGGGTGGTGTGGCAACAGCGATGAGATACTAGCAGACAGTTGATAACGGCGCACGAGTGTTATCCGTATCTGCCTGATAACAGACACCTCAACAGCCATAAACACACGCCCGGGAATGGCCTGGAAGAATGCATCACCAAACCTCATGTGTTCACACGATCAGTGGCGGTGTCATGTGATCACATCTTGCAAAAAGTGCAGCGAGGAAGGAGACAGAAACGGAGCGGACCACGAACACATCACCGAGTCGGATGAGCTGTTGGACCGGCAGAGTTGCTTGCAGATCGGTTGACTTCCTTGTTTTTTAACTCATTCTAATCTTGCTCCTCTCAGTTGACCGCATGGCGGACTCAAGAAGATGCCAGTGCTCCGATCAAGGTCTCTTCCCTTCTTCCGAGGGAAGAAGAGGTCGCAGAGGGGAGGGATTTCATCGCAGCTGTAATAACAGTCTATTTTCGTTTATACAACGAAACATTCTGCTTGTCCACTTTGAACAAACGCGCTGCTGTGCTGAGCTCGTTTCGAGATCTCACTGAGAAAAAATACCACGAACTGTTGAGTGTGTGCGTGCAGGCATCATGCATATTCTTTCACAAATCAAATTCGCTGCTTTGATTCGTGTGTTCAAACTTGAACAGACGAAGAGAAGTAGCGAATTCCGTTTATATAATTTCTCAGACTTCTTTGGACTTTTCCTTGGTTTTTCAACCCATTAATTTCTGCCGCGAACAGCGTTCAGTTCTACTGGTGGTCGTTTGCGTTTCTGCGTGTAATTTTGCGAGCTGCAAACCACCGCTTGTCATCTGATCAGTCATGCATTGAAGCTGCTCTTATCAGCTTACGAACTAACTCTTAGTGGTGATAACTCTCTCTCTCTCTCTCTCTCTCCGAGGCTTAGGTTTTTGTGCTGCAATTTCTGTTTGTCATTAGACAAAATCGTCATTCCGCAAGTCTTACTTGTCCAGTTTATCGCGCATTTTTCCTTGCTCCAGTAACGTTTACCAGATTGAGAACTGATTTGAGGCAATTAGAATGTTCGCAGCATTTTTTTCGCATCTCCTTCGTGGAGACATCCCTCTTGAACTCATTTTTCACTTTCTGATCATATCCCACTTCGTAGCCATTTTGATCGTGGCATCGCCCGCTACCTCATCGATTCCTGAAGAACCGGAACGTGTACTATTTAGCGTTCGTTCAGTGCGTGTGATTCTAAATGCCCACAACCGTTTTGAAGTGCGAATGCGAAGCCTTATCCTCAGCAGAACGATGGTGCCACCCGAGCAGAACCAATGAGAAGGGCGTTTTTTCCCCTTTCCTGACACAACGTGTGCATTTCTTCGCTGCCCGGTCTGCGATCTTCGTTTGGACAAAGCGAATTCTAAAAATGTTGTCTCGTCGGAGACTCAGCAGGAGGCTAGACTTGCACGTGGAGAATTATTGTCTGTGCTTAGTCACGCAGTGTTTCGGGCTTATCAGGCAGCAGGGAAGAATCGTAATAACGTGCAGACAGTTTTCCTTTCGCAGGATTTGGTCCGACTTCCAACAAACAACAAAGGTCAAAGATGAACTAGACGACTTTTGCTGGTCACTTCTTGCACCCGCATTGGCATCTTCCCCTTTCAGCAACTTAAGAATCTCAGCTGTTTACTTCGAATTCGCTAGAGGTTCAAACTGAAGCATTTTTTCCCCTGTTCACTAAGAAATCGAAGAAGACTAAACAGAAGCGCGTCTTATCTCAGCGAAGCTTTCATTCTTGCAGCGACTGCGAAACGAGAGAAGGTTAGAGGCCAATATGGCGTCTTTCGTTACGAGGCCGTGCCTTCGGTATATTTTTAACACTCGAGCTCTGCTGTTGAAACCAGTCAACGAAGTGTTCTCTTATATTAAGCGGCAGTGGGGAAAGGTTATCTTATGGTGTTGTGTCGCTGTACTCCGTGCACTCTCTCGTAACCCTCATCGATAATTTAAAAAAAAAAAAAAACGTATCGCGTTTATTTCCCCTCCTCATTTCTGCTTTTTTAAAGAACCACATTACGATGTCGTAAAGCTACGATGTTAGTTACGTGTAAGAGGACCACTGCATGCGAATGTTTCCACAGACAAATCAATCGCCATCCGCGTGGCTTCCAACTTGAACGCTTTTCCAGCTAAATCCTCTTAGCGAGAGAGTGCTCTTATTGGCTGTTACTGGGATACCAGAGGAAATAGATGTGGCCACTAGATTTACTAATCCGCGCCCCTTTTTTTGCCGAAATTTCCTTCGGCGTCGTTGGAAACATTGAATCCACATGGCGAAGAGAAGTTAGGCGAGTTCGTTCTTCTAATTTCACTTGCGAAGGTCGAACATTTCAGTCCGTATCGGTTATCGGCCTGTTGCGAACGTGGGTGGCAGCAAGATCAGTACGGCTGGTAAATCAACAGAAGCGGCTGTCTCTGAGGGAGTCTTTATCACTTCGGGTCCTGGTGGGACAGGTCTGGTAGATAGAGATTCCCTGTTTCACGAGAGCTACGACATCCTATCCACCCACCCTTTCAGCTTCCGCTCCCGGTTGCTCGTGGAGTTCTGGCATACACTCAGCTGCTCCGGTTACCGTGGACCCTCCCATTTCCTCTCTCTGGAGAGTCGGATGGGTGGGGAGATACTGAACTACGTTCCGTGTTAGGGAACGAAAACAAAACGACAAACATTTCTGCGCACAGAAATATCTCGTGAGGTTTGGCTGCGGTCTACAGAGATGCATCCGAGAGGTGGATGTTGAGTCGAAAGCTTTCTGAGATGTAATATTGAGATCATTCGCGCTGTCTGCTAACGAAACTCTGAAGTGGAATAGTCTAAGGAGACAGAGGACGAAATGCTGTTTAAACAACTTGCCCAACAAGGTCCAAGTTAGTATCTGAAGAGACGCGATAGCTGAGCGACGAACTCCTCTCTCTCTCTATCTCACACACACACCAGATGTAGGACGCAATTCATACTAAAAATTAATGTCCAATGAAATTACGAAGTCTTGACGTTCAGCTTTCTATTCTCTTTGCATTAATCATAAACATCCAACTAAGCAAACTGAAGAGAGATTGACGATTGCATATTTTTTTTTTTTTTTTTTTTTAATGTTTGGATGCATTTCCGAGTTGTTTTGGCCGCATTTAGTTAAAGCCGAAGAATCTTAATCAACTGAGATTTTTTTTCTTTCTTTTTTTTTTTTTTTGTCTTGGGAATCACCAACATTGAGAAGTGTCTTGTTATTAACGTGTATATTTTCCTATCTGCCCTCAAATCTTTATGGCTCCTTCTAGTCTTCACAAGAAAGCCCAGGATCAGAACACCTATGAACTTCTTGACGTCTTTGGGTGTGTGTGTGTGTGTGTGTGCCATTAGGTGATTTGTACTGCCAGATAGCTATTCCATATACTGAGCAGAGGAACTTTGGGTAATGCGGAATACCATTTTGTGTGCAAAGCTCCACGATAATGTCACTCATCCCTCTCACTGTTACCGAATTTGGTCATCTAAGCAAGATTACCTTTAGAATAAAGAGGTTTCAGGAAGGAATTTGTAGAAACAAGGCAAGAGGGTGAAAAAAAAAAAGAACGGGATCTGTGAAGGAGTCGATTTGGTAGCTTTACCATTCCTTTGCTTTGGAGCAAAGGAATGGAAGGAAACAGAGAGCGAAGAAGATGCGAGACACACTGTTATGCAGCCATAGCACCGGATGTGGAGGGACGGACAGGGTCATGATGCCATCGCGAAGCATGGTTCGCCTTACAATAAAGCACATACAAGAGAGTCTGGCAAGGTCTTAACCACCACGAAGAAAAGGAGCATTGCTTACGTCCTGAGTGATGTAATAAAATACGGAGTGTTCCGGTCACCTGTGAGCAGGCCTTGCCCTACTTTTCACTTGGATTGTGACACCGATAAAATTTTCCTGTTGCTTTCTCTTTTACGGCTCGACAGAGCTCGGTTGACGTAACCTGTTTGGCTGCGTCACGTGATCAAAACAAGTAATACATTGTCGAAATGAGGTTGGATGTAACGTCCGCATTTATGCTTTTCATCGCTCTCTCTCAATACTATCCTGACACTGGCAAGTTCTTTCGGATGAACCTTCGTGCGAGTGACTTTCGGATATGTTTCCAATCCTACACGGCTTTTTTTAAACATTCTTCTGTGAACAATCCCTTTGCAGGGCTTGTCTGAGGAATGCTAACCTCATGGGTAATGGGGTTGAATCCGCCTGCTTTTCATCATACCTGAGCTAGTTGGGAAATCCTGTAGGGGTTTTCCAGTTTCCTTTTAAATTAGTGTGGCTACTCTGGCCACCCTTCCAGTCCGTTGATTACGACGCTGTTCCCAGAAGCGATTTTAAGACTAATGGCAGTATTGCTGCTTACCATTTGTAAATCCAGCGAGCTATCCTCCCCCCCCCATCATATCCGTTGAGGGAATACTACTTTTATTTGGTAGTATTAATCGATACAAACTTCAGGAAAAGATCAATAGAAGGAAGACAAATTAATCAAAGCTACGTAAGGCATACCACGTGCATTTTCAGTGACGCCACCAATCCCCCTTCAGATATGAACTGCCCAACTTGCTTAACAACACATCCGAAAACGATTTTGGAAGGGCTAAAAGCAGGAAAGTTGCATCATGTCCAAATGGCAGTCATGCTTTCTGGTCCCTGACTGTGCTTCCACCTCTTTTGCACTTGGCTGATTCTGTTGCATCATTACCTGTAGTAAAAGCCAATCCCCTGGCATCTCTCTCTTATTCTTGTGTAGACAACCTTGGTAAATGTTCTCCTGTCATTCCAAGCAAAACAACATTCATTCTCCCCTGTGATCTTTTTTCTCCAAAGAGAGATCGTGTCCAAACTGGATCCCAAAAAGTGTCTTCTGTTCCTGATGGTATTTCTCCGATTGCACTGGAGGTTTCTGCTTCAGAATTGACTCCTGTTCTCTGTTGCCCCACCCCCTTTTTTTTATTCTCTCTGATTTCTTAACACAAACCCCGAAGCTTCGAAATTTCTCCTTACTCAATCCATTAAAAAAACAAAAGGTGACACATTTTTACCAGCAAATTAAGGTCCATTTTCTCTCCCTTCTAAGCTGATGCCGAAATCATCAACACTCTACTTCCATGTTGCCTTGAAGCCCCTGAACTAATGAACCTAGTGCCAGTTGTACATTCCACCGCTGTCGGTGAGAACCTTCTATGGACAAGTGCCATGAAAACTTAAAGAATAACAAAGCTATTGACATCTCTGCGGCATTTTCCAGTTTTGGCCCATTAAGTAAGCTCCCATTATGTGTTGGTGTGTGGATCCGCCATCACAACTTGAAACTTTTCATCTTATGTTGGAGTTCCGCAATTTCTGTTCTTCTTTCATTTACTTTATTTCTTCTGTAACCTTCTAGGTGATCCATTCCGCAACTCAGCTGATGGCAGTGCAGTCCTGCTCTTTCTCATTTGACAAATTACCAAAACTTCCAGAGCTTTACAACATTTCCCACTCTTCAGTGAGGTTTTGGTCATCTTGTTAATTTCAATGTTACAAAACTCGATACTGTTTCATTTCTCGCAAAAGGAATCCATTTCTTTCTCTCTTACTTCCGACACCACTCAAAATCTCTAGACCACACGAGACTTCTCTTCTCGGGATTATTCTAACCCGAAATCTTTCTCTCCCCCTTAGAATAATCGTGTCATCTCATCAAAAAATTAGGTTTTCTCCTAATTTTTCTTTCCAGTTCTTACTTTTATCTCTGGACAAATCAATCCAACCACCGAATACTGTTCTGATATTTGGGGTGATGCCTCTAAGAGCTCCGAATAAATCTACTTGATATTACAGAAGACGGCAGTTTGGTTAGTTAAGGACTCATCTCTCACAAACTCACTCCGCTGTCCTTTACACCAACTTGGTGTGCGGTTTTTTCATTTTCTACTAATATTTCAACAGAGTTGCTGTCTGCTATTTATTTCCTCGCTCTTCTCTTAACCTGTTAAGATATGTGCAGTCTTCATGGTTCAACCCCAAACCCTTCCACTCAGAGTATAATCTGTAGGTTTTACTATGCAAGCCCTTGTTTTCTCCACTTTTTTGCTCATTTACGGTACTATTGTGTACAAGGTGAACTGCCTCTCCAGTATGAAATAGTGTAAAGGGAGAATAAAAACCCATGGTAAGAATCGGTGACATCCCTCACCTTTCTGGCCGCTGCTCGTCCCGCTTCAGATTGTGGAGAGATGTTAGTACCAAAGCTAATTCGAGCGAAATTGTGAAGCTGCACACACCACACAACATTATCAATGAATATTCGTTGCACAGTAGACCAGCTGCTCTGCAGGAAGGTCACTTTAATGTTCACTGATTCGGTCGACATTTCTCTTGTGGGCTATCGAAGAAGCAACTCACATTTAATAATGTTGGTTATTGAAGTCTTGCGCTCTTAAACAGTAGCACGCTTGGATGGATTCGCCACCACAAGCGGAGTGAAATCTTCCCGCTAATCTTTCTTTCAATTAAACTTGCAACCTGATCCGTCCGATGGCAATAGGCGTCCGTCAATTACACTTGCTCAATGAAGCGAACCTCCGCTCTTACGAATATAAGCTGATCGGCCGAAGAATGATAGTTGCCGAACGAAGAAGAGCAGTGTGTGTGTGTGTGTGTGTGTGTGTTTTGCTGGCATGGTAACAATGAGAAATCGAGCCGACTGTGTTTCGCATGTTCTTGCCGACTGGACTTTGTTCATCTGACGATCGAAACATGCAAGCCCCGTCGTGTCCATTAGGAATGTAGTCGGAGACGTCGGCACGCATACGCGAAATGCAGAGACCTTCGATCATTCGTCATTAATCGCTGCTGCGAAGTCAATTTAAAATGCGAAAATGATGCTGAATTTTTTCTGCTGCCATTTGCAACGCTCTTCTTAGCCCTTGCACGAGTGTCAGAAGGAAACTTGTTAACGTTTCTCTCTCTTTCTGTCTGGGTTGATCATGGATGCAGCCTTTTTTTGTGGGGGGGGGGGGGATAGGAGAAAATTTCGCCCTCTGTTATTTGAAGATGTATTCTAGCAGATGATTCGCATACATTTTGCATTATCCGCAGAAAAAGCAAACACGAATTTTGTCGTTTTCCTTTTTCAATTCTTCATGAGTATGCTTCGTCACGTTTTATGTACACGAGAAACTTTTGCTTTTATGGACTGCATTTATAAGCATGCAGGCCATTTTTGTGTCCTCATTGCAAGGAGAGACAGAACAGGAGAATCAGCTGAAGAAGGCAAGGTGAGCAACGGGATGATTAGCCGCGGTGATGCTGCTTCCGCTAGCTGACAACACGCTGTGGGTTCGAATCCCATTGTAAGCACGAATATTTGTAACATCTCCAGGTTGTGTGTTACTTTTATCGCTGATGTTGAACCACCGCCTGCTTTTTTTTGAGATCTAAAGTGGCTTAAGAAAGGGAACTGAATTATTTGACCCTTAACCCACCACACACGATACTGAACAACAAACGTGTGTTGCATGTTTATGACCTTTCGTGGATGAGATGGACATTAAATATATATAGACAGAGAGAGAGAGATTCTAGAGATTGGTATGTGGATCTTAAAGTCGGTGATTGTGTGTGGACTTTCTTTCTCTCTCTCTCAGAAAAGGACTAAAGAAACAGAACAAAGCAATGACCGCCTTACAGCTCAGATCAAATCCAGAATTCCTGTCCCGTCTGCATCCGTGGATTGTGGGTGCGATTCCAGACACAGTAGGAAGCAGCGGCGTGCTTCTCTGCTTTTCAAGTGTGGGGTGATCCGTCCGACAGTGGCGCGCTCGGAGGCAGACATTCTGAGGTGGGTGGCAGCGGAGCGTGAAGGTGGGTAAGTGGAACTGCGAAGTGGAGTCGGTCTGGGAAGGACTGTTCGGTGGGAGTTTTGAGGGCAAGTTCCGTGAACCCTGGTAGGCACAGAAGCGTCGTAACTGATGTTCAGTGAACGAGCATGAAGATCGCAGGAAAGGGAGTTGGGGGGGGGGGGGTTGTTACCATGCGGCATACATGGTCACACAGCCATGAACAGTGTGCTGGTCAATGCCCTCGCGCTGCGCCACAGATAAGAGCAAAACACGAGGAAATGACGATAAAATTATTCCGCGCCATCTTGCTACGTCGGGTTTGATGGGACGCTGAGCGTTTGTTTGTTCGTCTCGTGGAAATGCCGCCCGCGTTAAAAACGACAGGTGCCTGCCGAGTATTTTTAGCTATCGCCTGACTGACGTACAAAGCTCCTGAACGAACTTCCCGTTTCCTCTCTTCCCTCCCCGCGGAGGGAGGGGGGGGGGGGGTATGGAAAAGAACTTCACTTGTCGTTCGCAGGCCCGTCAGAACACGTTCTCGGCGGAACGGAAACACAGGTAGCAGCATGCAGACAGGTTAACCATATGCAGTCAGTCCCTCGCACTGCAAGCTACCTTCGGAGGTGACATCCGGCCGCCCGCATGCCGATATCTCACATGGGTGGAGCGTGTAATGTTAGTCACGTATTTCCCAATGCACACAATGACTCGCCACACTTTCCATAAACTCTGAAGTGTCGTCCACGCGACATCTCGACTCTCTCTGGCGATCTGCTCTTCTTCCGTCGGTCAACGAGGCTGTCGATTAATTCCACACTTCGAACTTCTTTTCTCTGTCCGCAGCAGCAGTTAGTAATGTAGGGTCGCGCCTGTACACACCCGTTTCAATCACACGTGCAGAGGGTTTGTAATAATTATGTATCGTAACGTTTTCCTCGCTAGCGAAAGTGTATCCGGTCGGTGCACAATCTGTTTAACTATTAAAAAATAGTAATAATAATAAAGACTTAAGCGAAGAATATTTTTCTTCCGTTAAACAACGCGTTTTGCACTTTTATAAATCGGGTATGAATCTGCAAGTATGATTACTTTGGACTGCCGCTGTTGCCATTACCCCCGACACACACACACGCATCCTCTCATTTCAAAATTTCGTGTCGAACGATATTACATTGCACGGAATAAAACAGACCTCCTTAGCCATCGGAATGGGGTTTGTGTACGTCGGATATTGCAAGGAAGATTAATTCGCGCCGTAATAACACGTTGAGAGTATTGCTTGGAAAAGATTCCTTTCTTGGGTGGATTTTCACGCACTTAAAGCCACGAAATTCACCGATGACGATTGCTTGCCACGCTGGTTCTCATATGCACGCGCCAGGCAACACCATGGAGTTTGAACCTGAATCCAAAGAAGGAATGCAACGTCCTTCGCGTGTGATATTGACGCGTGCGAAAGGTTCTTGCTTATTAGATGCTCAGCGTGGCATAAAAGTGACCGGCACTCTCGACGGTTCCGTGGCGAATGAACTGCCGGTTTTCCACTCTCTTATGTGTCACCGAAGAAATTTACCGCCAAGTTCGGTGACTTCAGTACACGAATAAATAGAAAATGAGACGAATTTGGAACTAAAATACAAATCGTATCGGAAACAGTTGGAGAAAGATCACCACACGTGAATGGCGAACCTGCATAGGTCTGGACCCGCGTTTCCTCACACATGGAAAAAAAAAAAAACTGTTCGAGAAAATCTTGGTTGGCGCATTTAGCCGTAAAACTGCAATTAATGTGAATCTTGGCACGCAGTAAAAAATGAAAGAAATGATAGCGGCCACAATGGTTGATACCAAAACTGGATGCACCTTTGTCGCACTCAACTCGACAATCTCTAAATAACGTTTGGTGGGACCAGGGCCGACGCTAGGCTGGACGTCGGCCGCCTGCAAAGCTGAAATGGGCATCCCCAAACAAATGGCAATTTATTTATTGATTTTTATTTTTTTCGTAATCATATGGAAAGAATTTACAAGAATGTAACTTTGTAAATTTGCAGCAATTATATTCACTTACCTAATTATTATTACTTAATTCGTTTACAAAAATTTAAAGAAAGAATGAAACTTCATACTAACACTTCGAAACGGCGCCCGCCTGCAATGCAGGTTCTGCAGGCCCGCTTCCGCAGGCCCTGGGTGTGACCACCGGAGAGAGAGAGCAGTTTTCGGTGAGTTGGATTGTCCACATGCTTGCTAACAATCGTTTAATTTCCTCATTTCAAACCGATCTGAGGATCTAACCGAGTCTTTAATTAAAAGAGTTTGATCATAACTCGGTCACATTGGTAAATGTGTGGCACTCTGTCGTCCTGCGAAAGACGCACGAGGTCGAATAATGACCTGTCGTAAGAACGACCATCCGCTGCATGATCACAGGGAGTATTATTAGCAATTTTGCGTGGCACTCGCCTTCGACTGCAACGTGAATCGTTAACGCTAATACAGCGAGCAGGCTTGGCTCCTGTTTCCGCATATCCAAGCTGCAGTCTTACACACACAACATATTACTGTCCTGGAATACACGCATTCTGAAACAAATCAGTAATTTAGGCGACTTCATACAAAATGACATCGTTAAAACAAACGAGATATCAAAATATCTAAAAATGAGACGGTCATGAGAAGTTGCATCTCGAAATTCTCAATTAGTTATGGCATTCATTACCTCAGCAAACTGAGCCGAGATGAGGTTTTGGCTCAGACACCATCACAGCTTGTGATGTTGTTTCCTCACTGGAAACAGTCCAGCTGAAAACACACTCGAGACGACTCGAAAATTTTAAGTAAAAGGTTCCAAACACGAAATTCAATCCAGTCCGTCTAGTTATTAGAAAGAATACATCATAAGGACAGACGGAAGAGGCACTTTCTCGTCATTTTTCTAAACACTCCCAATTACCGAGGCTGAATCGGTTCCTTAAGCGGGTCCACAGAATTTCTTGAGCGAAAATTTTTGGAAAGAAAAAAGTCTTATTGACACAAATATTAGATGTGCGCTTTTCATATTGCGCACATAATTCTCCGTCAGCGCTCTTCCCCCCACCTTTTTTTTTTGTGGAATACCCCCTTTATGGGCATGACTTATTTCATGACTGCACGCGAAAAGTGCAACCAAGTTTCTCAGACCTTTTCTACTTAACACCTACTAGCGATGCAATCAGATAGTGTTTGTAAATTTTACAACCTTCGCCTCCGTGACGCCCTTCCAAAAATAGATTACCGTCCCCTATTCTAAGGCCACCCATTCCAGAGAAAGAGTTACCTTTTCGTTATTGTTATGTGAGGACACCAAAACACCCCCCCCCTTTTACCACTCAGTGCATTCACAGTCTGCATCTTTAGTGGCTGCTCGAAGACTTCGCTGCCCTCGTATCATCCCTCCCCACAACTTCCTCTGTGTTGGCATCAAATTTTCAAACAAACCATTCGTCTCATAAGAGCGGAGGAGATAATTCACGGGACTCCTCCCATCTGTTGCTTGCAAACATCCATCGAGAAATGGCCTAGCGATGGGAGTAAAACTGACTCGCAGCAGCCATAACCAATATGACATAGCGACTTTGAACCGCAGAATAATCATTTTCCTTGCTTTTATCTAACCGGATGGCCATCGATTTTTTTTTTTTAATTTTAGTACTTCCTAACTGTTAAGCAGATATTATGCATATAAAAAAAAAACAATCAAGGCTTTAGTTTGTCTCTCTCTCTCTCTCTCTCTCTCTATGGCAAAATATTATTCCGCGTAAGGGTGACTTGGGAAGTATTTCGAACCCTGCTGTGCCAAGTTAGTTGCTTGACCTCCAAGCATGTCACCGAAGTTCCTTTCTTTGCTTTTGACTGTGGACAAACTTCACCTTTCTTCGAAACAGGCCGAGTGTCGTTTCAGTGATCCGACCTCAGTTATTACACCTTTCTTCTCGTTGTCACCCCCCCCCCATCGCATAACCAAAGAGATAAATTCGTCACACTGGAAACTGCTGCAGAAATTTGCCGACATTTTGCGAATGCATTCAGTGACAAACATCAACAAGCGTAGCTTTTATTACGGCATGTATTTTCGATTTGTGTTTCGCTGTTGAAATGTAACCGAGTTATAAGCGCACTCATAAGCTGCCGCTGTCCACAATTCTTTCGGCTTTGAACCGCAGAATAATCATTTTCCTTGCTTTTATCTAACCGGATGGCCATCGTTAGCTATCCCTGACTGGATAGGAAAGTTTTTCAACCCAAGCGCCAAGCGTTTTCTTTTGATAATCCACAGCACGACGAACAACTGTTCGCAGTTCCCAAATGGCTTATTTATGGTGAATATACAAAGCCTGAAAAAAAAAAAAAACAATAATATCGAAGTTTATGTTGTACAGTAATTATTATTATTTTTTTACTCTGAAGTTACGTAGTTTGAATTTCAGACAGTATATGAATAGCCTTCAATTAATATTTGTGCGCATCGCCTTGGTTAAAACAGTATTCCTTGGTGCAGAAACTGAGTGCTGTATTCTCTTAAATTGCATATCTTACATTTCGTGGAGACGATAACGAATGCTAGGGCAGGGCAGCTGAAGTTCCTACCAGCTGCTGTCATGTTTGTCATTTCCTCAGTCCGGTTTGTCTGTTTTACGGAGGTCCGTATGCGACAGAATCTTCACTTGAAAATACCTTGTTAAAGGCCCCAGAAGGAGCTTATAAAGATCATAAACATCCAAACAAAGGGCATAACGGAGCAGAACCCAAAAGTACTGCGATAATAAGTAAGAATATGACGTAGAGAACAAAAATTTACACACAAGATGAGCCTGCACATGAACTAAAGTGTACTTGAATATTCTAAACAAAATATCAATATTCTTATAGAAATTTCTATACTTTGATTATGTAGGGGTATACTACACAATTTTTGAGACTAAATGTATATTATTTCTCTTCGGTATTACCTATTTCAAACCCGCTTCTGCAGAAGAAAATATCTTGTAGAAAACACTTATTAGCTTCTGTAGATAAATAGTGGCCTAAGTGGAAATATTCGATGTTGGTGCCTCTGGATTTATTGATATTTAGAATGCGCAGTCATTTAGTTTGTAGAGAAATGAGAGCTATTAGTCAGTGCAGTGTGAGAAGTTCTGCCCCGGCGTAGAACACTGTACTGTGCCACAGTTTGCTAAGAACGTTCTGTTTTGCCTCGATGCATCGTCGCACTTTAAAAAGACACATCTAGTTAGCATGTCTTATTCTGCTGCGCACTTCTCTAATTTTCAGTGCGATTTCTGTGTCCTCACAACCGGACATTTCTCGCAGATGGTTCTTTATTTAAGAGCATGGCGAAGGAATACTCCCGGGAGCTGCCAGCCAGAGGTTAAAGAGTCGTTGAACCCGATTGGCTGATGGGCGTTGTTCTCAAGAAGGGCGCTACAAACTGCAGCAAATGTGGACATTTGCTCTCCAGAATGTCAACGTACAGACCACCGGGCACTGACAGTGCCGCCCGCAATCAAGAAATATGCAGGTTGAAGTTCTAAGACCACTTCAGCTGGAAATGAACGCAGGCGTTTCTGCTTTACTGGATGGGGTCCATCCACAACTGAAGCGATGTACCACCAATCTGAGGTCTGCGTGCCTGACCTTCCGTCTCTGTTTACAGAACAGCCTTCGACTGTTCTCACTTTGTGAGAACAAAAATATTTTTGTTCGTCTGAGAGAGAGAAATGGGAGTGTTTTAAGCAGCTAGTGCAATGTGACCACCCTTCCAGGTTACATTGATCGAATTAATGTATACGCAGAAATATTCACACTACAGCAGTATGGCGAATAAAATTAAAAAAAAAAAATGGTAAGCGTTTGTTCAACTAATCGTCGTCAACTGGCCAGAGAAGTATGAAAATTGGAAAACTGTCGTTGAGTGGAATTGCATCCTTAAAACTAGCTAGAAGTGGAAGAGACAAAGAATTCCTACTCTTCTCTCTCTCTCTCCACAAGGACTTTTCCTTTTCTCTCTTCAAGAGGGTCGAAAATGTTTCGCATGGAAGGTCGATTTGTGTTAGATGCTGGTGATGGGAAGTCGCGACTGTCCTACTCAAATGGCCGAAAATTCCATCGTGGCGTTTGGTAAAAGTGCATCAGGAAGAGATCACCAGGAGATGTGCTCGACCCAGAGGGAGGTAAAAACCGATGCCCATCTGGGTTCGTTAGATGTCCTTCCCCCATCTCGTTGCCCGAGACTCCGACCCTCGGTCAGAAGCTGGACAAAGTGGAATCACACCTCGAACGGGTATTTCAGCGCTCATAACTGCGCACACATTTCACTTTCATTCTCGTGCGACATTCAGAAGGGTTGGTTAGGTCACCAGAGGAGTTCCTGATAAAGTCAGATGGAGCGAATCGTCCCGTGCATATTTACAATCGCAAAAGACGTGATGGAGACTTCGCGATCGCATTAAAGGTTTCATTCGAGGTCCGCAGTGAGAGTGCGGTGTTTTTTTCTGCGCTGATCCCCGTTTCCTGGGCAGGTTTTCCCTCACATTCTGTTGTGCATACATTTGCGGTAAAGGAAAGTCATCCTTGAACTCTGTACCCCGCACGCTTCTCAACGCTTTTCCTCGGGCCAGAGAGGATAGCCTGGTACCAGGCTGTTGTTGACTCGGCTCTACGCTTCTTTATGTTGCACAACTCGGCGTCTTTTTCCGACCATACGCGGACCGGGTTGCGGAAGAACGTCAGTGCTTCCAAGCAAAAGCGAAACACTGGCGTCCTATTTAACGTCTTGTGGACTACGGAACCATGGCTGACAACTGCCCAGGATGTTTACCGCCACACGCAAATTGCGAAATCTGACACGGTTTGTTTAACTGGAAACTATCTCCGGGATTGGCGATAAGGACGGCCTCTATCGGCTGAATAACCTCACAAGTCTAAAGTTGCGCTTGTAATAATTCCAACTTCCTGCACAGCGCAAAGCCTGCCCAGTCTGCTTTCAGACTCATCTGGATTAGCGCTTTCGGCAACACACCGATGAAAGAAAGCAGTTTTCAGATCGAGAGAACGCACACCGATTACATTCATCGTAAGTTGCTACAAAGCAAACTAAACTTTTATATGCTTTTAAATGTTCGACAGTTCAGAACGGGTTTCGCGCAATCCTGCAGCTTAAAATGTAAAATCCAAAGTCACAGATTAAGGAAAGTTGTCTTCATAGAAACGAATGTAGTTTGGAACTAAATGTTTTTCTACTGGAAACGCAGAGCCAGAAAAGCTTTCTTTTATTTTTAGAAAAGCCTTCATTTTCTCTTTCATAACCTTCAAACCTGCGATCCCTGCAGAGGATGAAGTCTGTTCCTTCATCTGCACGACGGAGTGAAAAAAAAACCACGTTTATTTTGTATCATTGCATACATGTATACAGTGGTAATAAACACAAAGAGGCGCAAGAGAGTGAATGCGCACCTCCGAGTTATAATAGCACTGATTCAAACAGCATCCGAGTTTGAAATACTTTGGTACCGTTTGTGATTATTATTTGAAATGTTGAAACTCATGAAATGATTCCAAAGACTTTCACTAATCTTGGTCTGTTTCTTTTCTTCCACAGGGACGCAGTCATCATGATACTTTAGGGCGTGGTTTGCCCCAGCCATGTACTACCCGAACCTGTTCCCTTCAGTACGCCATTTTGACCCTCGACCTACAGCCATCGGGGGTCCCTTAGAGGTCCCGGTGTTAAGCACCACTCGTGACCGAGAGAATCCCCTCGATCTGTCTGTGAAAACCGTTCGTCAAACACCCGACTCCACCGCAGATTCGGAAGAGCTCATGATGCTTGACCACCGAAAGTTAGCCGCCTCGCATTCCCTCTCGGCAATGGGCCGACTCCTCGCCCCGACCAGTGTCTCCGGACCGACCCTTATCGACCCATCTCTGTTCCGCCTGTCTTACAGTGGAGACAACAGCACGTGCACCCATGCCACAGCAGGTCTTCTGCCCGGGTTGGCTTCCCCGTTTTGTTTGGACCGGACTCCAGTGTCGACTGCCCCGCCCTCGCACTCCATGATGAACAATTTCCTCCAGCAGCAGCGGGAACGGTGTTTGGACCAGCACCAAGCCGCCATGTACGCGCGGACTACTCAGCACATGCCCTTCTTGGACCCAGCGTCTCTCTCCCTCCACCTGCGCAGTGGGGGAGGAGGACTCACACAGAGGGAAGTGGCAGCCCTCGCCAATCGACCTTTGTACAGTCCAGCCCTGCCGACCCCCATGTCTCTGCCCGCATTCTCCCTCTACCACGACCGCCTGGAGGATAAGGGCGCTTTTACATCCCTGCGGAATGCAGATAAAACTTACTTCAGCGGAGGCGGCTTCACAGAGCACCTGCAACGCCTACGTGAACAGCATATCCATCAGGCGGCTAAATGCACGGGAGCTTGCTGCACCCCCCTCCCCAACCTGAATCAGCACACTGTCCCCTGCGCGTGTTGCCTGCAGAATCCCTCCCAGTCGCCGCTCTGTGGCCGGGGTGCAGTCGGCTGCCTGACCAGCAAGGACCCCAACTCCGGCAAGATGTGCAATGGCATCTGCGATTATCTGACTCCTGGACTTTCTCTGCTGCCCCGTCCTTCGGCTTCCGAGATCCGCCTTCCCGTTCCTCCGTACTGCAGCGGGATAGCCGAAAGTGGTCCTCCGAGGGACGAACATCAGACTTCTTTGTTCCAGTCGTCGGCCTTGTGGAATGCGGGACTTCCGACCGCCTCGAAAACGGCGTTTTCTGTGCCCAAGAAAAAAGAAGTCGCCAGAGAGGTGTCGAAGGAATCCTCGCGTGCGTTGAAGGACAGTTCCGTGGCCCCTCCGAGCGCGGAGAAAGAATTGACACAATCACCCGGAACGCGAAGAGATGCGAAAGGTGCTTTTTATGTGAAAACCGAAGGCAAGAAAGAGGAGCGCGAGGTGATCGTGATCGAAGAGGACACGGCCGGAGCACGCAATTTCACTGAAGGCCCACGGCAGCAGAACCAAGAGACCGGATCGCAGAAGGGTCACGCTCCGCTCCAGAAAACTCCAGCATGCGTGGTTTCGAGTCAGGAAACGGAAACGCCCATCCCCACCACCACCACCACCACTACCAAGATGCCACTGCTGGAGGCAGTGAAGCCGAGCGAAAGCGCAGAAAACATCGAGGTGCCCGTCACCACTTCTAGTCCTCTGGGACCTCCTCCTCTGATAGCCGCTGTGAACGGACCTTGCGTCACCCAGCCATTTTTGCCGTACACCACAGCGGAAAATGTCCTGTCTGCGCCAGTGTTCCCTTTCCAGGCTCCTCAGTCGTTCAGCAGAAAGAGCCCCGAGAGTTATCCCCCGAGCAAAGCGATCAAGGTGAACGGACTTCCTCCAGGATCCAGCAGCAGGGAAGACGTGTTCCGTCTGGCTCCTCAGAGGCTCTTGCTGCCCGTCAGTGGACCCCTCGTGACCCCTTCCAGCGGGGCTCATTTGACCATCGCCGCCTCCTCCCACCTGTCTAGTCATGTACATAAACCGGAGCAGTCTTCGAAGCCCGAAGTCTCATCACTGCCAACCAACCAAAGTGCGGACTGTGACGACAAAAATGTCCTGAAGAAGCTTCTCGCTAGGCCATCCGCCGAACCGCCTCCTCCCCCCGAGTTCTTCTCCGGTCCTCCAGAAGAACCTCGCTGCATCCCTCCGCCTTCTCAGTACCTCGCGCATCCTCCAGAGGATACGAACTGCGTGTCTGCCATCAAAACAGAAAGAGAATTCTCTCCGAAACAGGCGAAGAAAAGGTCAATGCTGGAATGCCTCGCCAGTTCCGACGGTTTCGTCACTGAGAAGAAACGAACGAAAACTGCCGATCTGTTTGCTGACCCTTCCCAGCTGGGTCGTGAAGAAAGAGCCTTACAGGTAAGTCGTTGGTTTCTTGCAAGAGAAAATCAGTTAGTGTAGTATTTTCATGAATGTGCTTCTAATAAGGGGAGTGTTGGGGGGGGGGGGGGGGAGAATCAGGTGTAAGCAGTTAAGCAAATCTTTGGGGATCAAACAAAAAGTGTCTTCAAGTCTGGTCAAGATCTCTTTGCCACGACTTTAGTCGTGAGGGTGGGTTGGCCAGTATAGCAGCATTGCTTGCGATTCAACTTGGTGATAAGTCCGATGAGAGTTCACGTTGTCGTGACATAGAAAGTCGTAGGGTCTTCATCTTCGCACCAATTCGGGTATGGCACTTGCTGTGTGCCCTTTTGAAGAGGGGCGACGTGCTTCTTCCAGTCGTCGGCCTGAAAGAAGATACGAAACACGAACCTGAATGTTGCGTTCCTCACTTCAGACTGCTTGAAAGTTCCGCGTTTGACTTCAAGAAAAGCAAACTCAGAAAGGATCTTTAACTAATCTTTAACTCATCCAATGCATTAAAACTTACCGAATACCAAGCTTTGTCCACGCTGTTAACCTAGTGGCTATGCGCTTCGCAACCATATGCCTGGAGAAGGAGTGTCATATGTTCGATTCTCGTCGACGACGTGATGGGCTTAAGGATCTTCCTCAGCCATTGCCAAGTTTATCTGGAGTTTTTCATCCCGCAAGCAGGCAAACCGGCCCCGTAAACACACAGGGGTACAGTCAGAAATACTTACAGGCATAGGGCTGACCATCTTATTCTCGTATTTCGGTTACGAAATCTTCATAACCTTCCTAGCATGGGCCTTAAAGGCCTGTTAAAGCAATTGGGGTAGGAATATCAAGCTTTCTCTAGTGGATGTTGCTTAAAACACGTTTTGAGGATTTGAAGAGACATTTCTCGTGACTAGAATTTCACGGGTGCTGCTAATATCCCTTCCGAAAAATCTAATTCTAAATTTCTAATTCTTCATCTAATTTCCTTTCGGCTGGCAGTCGGTCGTTATTAATTATAGCCCGCTTTAGCCTTCGTAAAGAGAACTGTGTAAAATAATGCTTTCAAATATGGCATGGAGACGGCATTTATAGGGAACGGCCAAGATCAAGCGAATGGAGAGAAGTTTCGCTCCAAACCAGTAAAATTATTTTCTGTTTATAACATTAAATGCTTTGTAAGGGCATCAATAAATGAACGCTTGGCTAATTCCGCAATGTGGTGCTTTATTTCAGACGGAGTGTCAACTTTGCACATGGCCTTCTTCATGCAAACCGTGTTGTGGTGCCACAATGAAGGGATGTCTTTCGCAGTGGTGGTATTTGTTTCTTGGATACTACATTTCTGGGGAGGGAGAAATGATCTTACCCAGAAGAGCAAAATAACCGTTTCCAGGGTGCCTTGAAATTGCGTCGATTTCTAGTACGCCATATCCACGAGGGGAGTGATCGAGATCCACCGCGACTCATGTCCCACATCACCTGCAGCGCTTCTCCATGAAGAAACTAAAATGCCTTTCTTCACAATGCGACGTACGCGACACTGATTTCTTTTAGTAACCTTTTTCCCAAGACGATGATTCCTGAGATGCTGTCGATGCAGTGATCTGCCTTGTCACGTGCAATATAAGATTCCAGTGATTTCTTTCATGCCTGTACTCACGCACGAAGTAATTCTTTCCAAAGAGAGAGAGAGAGCAAGAAATAATGGATGTCCCTGAATGCCCTCCACCAAAGTCGTGTAGGGCTGCATTATGCAGGAAAGGGCTTGCAAAACAGGCACAAGAACACACTGCCCTAATTAGCCGCATTGGCCATAATTCCACCCAGTATAGAAAGAGATCTGTCGCATAAGCGCACTTTTCGTGTAGACTCTTGCCACGCTTCTCGCTACACTCGCCAAGGATGAGAAAGTCCCCCTGATTGGTGGCTGTGGCAAAGTCGATTGCACGAGGACTTCTTCAGACTGCATTTGAACATTTCTAGCACTGCTGACCCGAGTTGGATGCGAGAAAGTTCTTGCGTCTTCTTGTTCCTCCTCCCCCAAAGGAAAGACTTCGGGGAAATGGAAGTAAAAGACGATAGTGCAACTGTTCCACGAGGTAAAAGAAATGCTGACGACGTTCGTTTGTTCGCTTACGAACGAAACGGTAGCGAACAAAAGTTTCAACAGATCAAAGAAATCAGCGTTGCGGTTCGGAGAGGATTCCGTAACATAGTTGGAACCGCGTGTGCTGTTATCAATCTCCGAGAAGTTAATTTCCCGGAGAAAAACAAAAGACGTTTCCGCAGTAAGGGGATCTCAATGAAGCTGCACTTTGAAATCGCCTTTTACATTTCTTCGTTTTCCAGGGAGGGTCAAGGATGTCGCTTGTGCGTATTGCCGGAAATCTTTAAATCTCCGAAACACTAACCGCTTCGGAATAACGTTCACTTTTCGTTCATCTTCTCCAAAGATGTTTTGTTGCGCACTTCGATTTCTTCGAAGACGTCGAAGAGAAAAGTTGTCCAGGCTCGATGAATCTCTTCTGAAAGCCTTCATCACTGTGCTACCCTCCGCTGAATCTCCCCCCCCTCTCTTTCCCTGCATGCAACAAACTCAAACGGATTCCGCTGCCACATCTTTAAAATTCCCTTCGATGTGCTTTTCATTGATTCCGTTTCTTCTTGAGCGCTGCTGTTTCTGCTTCTAAAAAACCTGTAAATGAACACATGCAGTCATCTGACGATGCCGTTTCTGCTCGCCTTCATTCCCAAATGGAGGTGCGCTCTGAGCGGTAGCCTATTTGGGACTCGTATTTGTTGAGACACTGAATTTTTTTCTCCTCCTGGAAATCTGCGGTACTCCAGAGAGAGAAAAAGGAAGAGCTGACCTACATGCTTGTGGCAAGGAATGAGGACAGTGTTGGTGTGTGCGAGTGCTCTTTCGCCAGCCCCTATCATTTCAAGAGGCAGCGAATTAAGACGATGTGTTTATCGTGTAATGCCGCGATGGGCAATTATTTCTGCCACATTAAAGATTAAAGCAGATCAAGGATCGGTGTGTCTGTGTGTGTGCGTGCGCGCGCGCGAACATATATGTAAAATAAACAGGAACCGGTTATTCCGGCGAATGGAATGCCGCTTCGATGGGTTGCATTTCTGGAAGTAAATAGAGATTGTTTGAAAAGGATTTGTTTGTTGCAGTCCATCTGGCGCTGATGGTAATTTGATTTTTACATTAATTTTGAGAGCACTGCCATCTGGCAAGGCAAAACAAAACAAAACAAAAAATAAAATAAAAAACTCCTCGGTAAATATATGTTTTCGAACTGCTTTTAATGTGCTAAGTGAATCTGGTTTGGAACCGACCAGTCCACTTTCATATGGGGGGGAGGGAATGAGACCCTCGAGCTGAAGTGAGTATTTCGACCGAGCGATTTCAAAAGGTCCTTCGATGTTGCAAACACATTAACGAGAATTCCGAATATCTCGATGGGAGCGAGAGCGTTTGCACAGCAACCCCCCCCCCCACCACCTTCGGACGGGCTAATGTGATCGTTGCGCGTGGCTAGGTCTGAACTCGAGATGCCAACCTGAATGACCGTTTCAACGACCTTCGGAGCACGATCTCTCAGACAAGCCCGCGAGGAAATGGGCCGTTTTGGGAATCGTCGTGCTGAACGGCACGCAATCTTTCTGGTCGGCAGCGGTGCACCGAGTGCAAACAACTCTTCGCGATCGGAAATCAATGCCTCGGTGTATGCGGGTCGCGTGCGCCGGCCAAGTGGTCTCGTGGAAAGAAGCGCGTACCATACCGATCCCACGCCTGCTATTTATCAGCACGTCGCCGCTGCCAGCGTTCTCTCTCTTTCCTTGAATCGCCGCCGATCGATTCTCATTTACTCCGAAGGACATTTGTTGGGAGGTTTCTTGCCTCTCCACCGTCAGTAGGTGTCGTCATGTGCGTTAATTATTTCGGTGCTGCCGTAGTGTCTTGTTTACTTTGTCTGTCTGTATTAGCACAACGACTGTCCTCTCACTTTCTTCCGTCACTCCTTATTATCCCCCTCCTTATCGCCCGCACATATGTCGGGGATTCCAACAACTTGCAGCGAGTGAACAAAGGTGAAAAAAAAAAACAGCCCACTTCCCCTTTCCTTCGGATGGTGACGGCACTTTTATTGCTTCGGTGCTGCCGCGTGGAGCCTCCCGAGCACGAATCGCTTCGACGGTGTCATTATTACTCACCACCATTTGCATGGAGTGCGTGTCTTCCCCCCCCCCCATCTCAAAATGTGTCGCCTAACATTACGGAATCGCAGTCGCAACCTGAAATGACTCGAACGGGTCCTAGTTGCGTGATTTGCCTCTCCTAGATGCTTATTATTGTCCGCATAGTTCACGAGACCGCCCACTCTTTGGGCGGCTCCACAGTTTTCTCTTCCACCTCGTGGAGGCTCAGAAACGGATTCGCTTCTGATGAGTGCTGCGAAGGCAAACGCGGTTCTCCATTTCCAAGAGTTTTGCATGACGTGCACTGAAAGTAGAACATTAGCTACGTCATGTTGAGCGATGACCTTACAGACAGACAACAGGAGACAGCAAACAGCACTCCGAACTGGGAAAAAACGCGGTGGCGGCTACACACCAGAAACGTGTCACCGCCAAGAAATACACAGAGCGAGCAAGCGTGTCCTTATTACATAACGCCTGTGTGTGTGTGTGCGCGCGCGCGCACGTTTTTTTTAAGAGTTCCACGGCATTGCCGAACAGCAAATTAAACTTTGGTCAGCGGAGCAGCACAATGAGCCTTGACGACTCGCCCAAATACTCCGAAGGATCTCAGAAACTTTGCTTTCCCCCCCCTCCCCCCAACGAATGCATTTCTTGTGGGCTGCAACTCTTTGTTTCCTACACGATGCGTCATCGTCCCCTTTTTTTTGGCGCTAATCCGAAACTGCCGCTTCTCAGCACCACCCTCTGACTGCTGTTGCCTTTCCTTGTCCTTAATGGCTCGGTCTGTCGTCCCGTAAACCTTTTCGATTACGTTACTTATTCCTACGTTAGGATCAGCTTTGGTGTAGACATCGTTCATAAGCTTTCCCCAACCACCTCGTCCTGCCCGACCGAAGCCGTCGTTTTGAAGAGAGCCGACTGCCGTCGTTGCCACTCGCTGTGTTGTGTTTGTCGGCACTAATTGCGCGCCGATGTGTTCGAGTTGTTTAGACGATAACAGGCGCGCCCTCCTGTCATATCTATCGATCACTCGTTTCCTCGCCCGTGCGTCCTTACACACGTGTAATCGAGGATTTTTTTTTCTCTCTCTTTCTCTATGTCGTGCTTTCGGCGTCGGACCATACATTTCCGTATTTCTGCCGAGCAATTTAACTTGCTGCGCACCTGCGCGATAACGACTCCATTCTCGACGATATCTCTTCATCAGAAGTGTGTGAACATTCTCTCGGCGTGAGGCAGCGCACTGACACGATGCGATTTTTAATTACGAACAGTCTTTGCGCTCCGAAGTCGGTAGCAACGAAGCCGCCACCATCGAGTTGGAAACACGTGGATTGGAATCTCCTCGCAAAACCCACGAGTCGATCAGAGAAACAGCAGGAGCGAGCCATGGAGAGTGAATGTGGATTAAAAACCGCTTCTGACCGAAATGACTGCTTTAAAAAATAAAATAAAAAATGGCCGTAAGAGACCTGGTCCATAAAGGAAGACAATAAACGCGTTCAGAAGTTCAAATAAAGATTGGTGTTTCGATAGCAAACTGTTGCAGGGAATTTTTTATTCGAAGAAGGGCAGCTTCTTTATAATTAGGCAACCCTTGAGAGTCCAGTTGTGAGCAGTGGAGAAACATGAAGATCTTTTATGAGAAACGTCTTGATGGATTACATTCCTCATTCTCCTCCTCCTCTTTCATAACCGTTGCTTTTGGGATGTCATTGCCAAAAGACAACACTGGCAAAAACCTTGGAACGTCATTTAAAAAAAATGCGTATTTTCGGTGGGGGTAAGAAGGATCCCTCGAGCTTGCAATGCTGCGATGTTTGATCAACAAGCATTTGTGTGACTGGCTGAAAATTGTTAGGGTTGTGGCAGTCGCATTTTAGATAGATAGATAGTGGTGAAATTAGTGAAAGGAATGCCGAAATCATCGTCCTCATAGTTCTTCTGTTTTTCCAGAGGGCGATGCTACATTTCGAGCAGCTGGAGAAACAGAACCAGGACCAGTTTCTGGGAGGGACGAAAATGAAAGTGATAGCGAAGCCAAAACATGTAAGTACTCGAACAGGTCCTTTTTATACTCAAGTAATAAATCTTTTAAGTGAGATAAGTGGTGGTGGCGGTGTGTGCGTGCGTGCGTGCTGGCTGGCTGGCATGAGTGGAGTGGTCATTGATATGCTATAAAATTGCGAAATGCATCTTACACAAATGAAATGAATCCCTTGAAGAAACTTCTCAGAACGCTAGTTTTTTTTCCCCCCCTTGAGATGCTCCTTTAAGTGTGTCAGTTGCAAGTCTCTTATGCCTGGAAAAATTCTTTACCAATGAAAAGATGGCCCCCAGTACCCATACAGAACTTTTATGAAAATGACATATTTCGGATGACCTTTCGTTGTCAAAGGAATAATTACTTTTACTAAGACCAAGGCAACAGAACACTTATCTTGCTCCCGTGGGACTCGAGGCAAACCGCCTGAGGAATTTCCAATCCCAGAATATCTCAGATCTATACGCATGCTGAATGTTGTACTGAGAATTCCTCACAAAAGCTGCTAAAAACGAAAGAGCACGGAGCTCGGTTCACCTTTGCACCACAGTTGGATTTAATAACACAAAAAGATCCGAAAAGGTTGTATTTCAGCCTTTTAAGGGTTTCATTAAGTAGATAGAAGATTTCAAGTCCTTAGTGCTCGTCACGAGCCTGATAGAAACCGGAAATGTCTGCGATAGTTCTTGTCAAGTGTGTCTTCTACCGGCGACTGAAACACTTACCTCGAAAGGAACCATTAAAAATATTCCTTCGCATTGGCAACGAGAAGAAAAATGGCAATTTACTGCTAAACTGGCAAACTTCCACCAAGAAACCGGAGTGACTGACAGCGAGAAATCATTACTGCAACGTTCAGAGTTTGGCACACCTTTGTAACAGTTACCATTCTGTTCCGAATGTGGTGAGCAGGAAATTTCGCGATAGAGGATGGGTCTTCGCAATTCGACTCTGCATGTGGATGCGAACCACAGAAAGACCAACGCGTAAGCGTTTCCGCCTTTGACCTGAGAAAAAAGACCAAGCATTTGGTAGAGAGAGAGAGAGAAGGGAGGAAAAATCCTTTGATCTGAGAAGGCGGAAAGAAGCGACGCGAAGGGTGCCAACAAAAATGACTCTCTCACCTATCCCCAGTCTGGGTGTTCCTTGGGGTGTTTATGAGATCTCACATCTTCCAAAAGTGACCTTAATTAAAGCAACAAGTCGCTATTAACGATGGCAACAACTTGCTGATGGAACGATGAAATAAATTAGGAGTGACATAACAAAGCGAGGACGGTCATGATCAGCGATAATTTCTACGCCATTAGCGACCCAGCGATCGAAACAGTTGGTCTTTTTTTTTTTCATTTGTCCTTACGGAAATGTGTAATCTACGGGCACACTCATCACCCAATTAGGCAGTGACGCGTGCGAAGCTAAACTTAGAATTTGCGCAGCCGTTTGATTATAAGAGCAAGAAAATTACCGACTGATAACGTTTAAGAGTGTTAAGGGGATTTTCTGGGCTATGTGGAGGGGAAAGTGAACTCCTGGGTGGCAAATGCCTATTTCGGTCATTTTAATAATTCCGCTAATATTAAAGTGGGCAACGAAGGTCATTTTCTCCTTTCGTGGTTATCGCTGATGAAACACATCACGTGCTGATCTTTAAGCTGTTTCGCAGATTCCAAGCGTGACATTCTTCCCACGAAGCTTCGATCTCCTGAGTAACTATGAATCCCAAAATATGTGGGGTTGAACCAAGCTGCTGGGAGGAGCGGTGCCGCTAATTAATAGCGAATTCGTAAACCGACGCGCTTTGTAATATCAAACGCATTAAATGAACAACTAAGCCAGTAGACGACATCCTGTTCAGGCGCTCCCCTTCGCTGTGGATATAACCACGAGCAGAAATCTAAATCCTTCCAGGAGCTTTGAATTCAGAGATCCGACTTTACGAGTTGTATTAAAAATCAATATTTGCTTATTTTTTCTCTTTCGGCAATCAATGAATCTTTCTCATTGAGATCGGCCTAGCTGACTGTACTCAGCAAAATTTTTTTTTGGTTATTGCGGTTATTGAATCGTTCGCCAATTTATAACCACAATCCTGATCATTCTAGATGAATACAGCAATGGCAGTGGATCCAGACTTCAAGGCAAATTGAACATCGACATTTAATGAAAGGTCCATGGGTGAACGGCAGCGAAACACCGATCCGGGTTCAGCATACACTGTAATGGGCGACTCTCCAAACAACAGAGAATATCTTTATTCGGTACGTGAACACGAGGAAAAGTAGGTGTTCGTACAGAAGAAGGCTAACGAAGTTTATTATACACTGTTGCTGGGTTACGATATCAAAGTAAACACTTCTACCCCGATAACTTCAGCAGCGCCCGTCAAAGTAGCAGAAACGAAGGCGCCTCGTGGGAAAAAAAAGCAAAAGTGGCACTCCCTCTATTAATAGGCTTAATTATGCTCCGAAATGATTGCGAATGCGCGCTTGTCTAACGTTTCTGTTTTTCTGTATCCTTCAGGTGACAGCAGGATCCCAGTCCGACGAGCGACAAGTCCCCGATGTTCAGGGCATTTCACGGATCCAGGAGAACGCAGCACAAGAGATAAAGCCCGACGTATCTCACGGTGCCAGCGACTCGACGTGTAAGTTTTCTGTGCATTCGTGGCTATCGATTCATTGATGTATGCTCGTGCGAATCGGCATTGTTTACAGTGCGTGCTTCGGATGGATGTCTTCTGTGTTTGTTTGCGCAACACAGCCTTCTTCGAGACACGAACTCTTTCGTCGTTTTTTTAAGACTGTGTGTGTGTGTGTGTGTGTGTGTGTGTGTGTGTGTGTGTGTGTGTGTGTGTGTGTGTTAGACGAGGGTATTTGCAAGCGTATTTCTCATGGGTGGTGTAAAAATGGGTTTCACGGCTATCCATTGCCGCACGGCAGAGCCTCGAACTCCATGATTTTTTATTATTTTTTGCCGAGAGTAATGAGACATCACTGTTTAACCTCTCGGCTTCTAGTTCCGTCACAGTTCCCAGGAGGTGCCTACGTGACGACGCAGCGCCTTCAGGGTTCAGACTTGGAGAGAATGCCGAACGAGAATGTTCGGAGAAAACAAAAACATCAGTTTGCTGTGCAGTGTTCCCTGGGAGCGTGGCGAATCTTGACGCATTGAGCAAGGAGAAAAGCGCTTTACGAGGAGATTAAAATCTTTCCGTCTAACTATTAATGCACACATTAATAGTTAGACCGAAAGGTTTTAATTTCCGAGTACTTCCGTGAGACTCTGAAACAGAACTTTCGTAGCATTTCGCGACTTGTATTCAGGCGTGCGAACTTATCGAAGCGCTGCTTTCTAGTGGGTGGTTTCGGCAATAAACTTACGGGTAAAAAGTAGGGGACGAAATAAATCGGACTGAGGATGGAACGGCACCGAACTCGAAAACAGATAAAACTCCCTTCATATGAACGCGGATAAACAGCTGACAGTCGGGATCCATTCGGCAGTTCGCACTAACTTTCTTTTTTGCATGCAGCGCCCTCTGCTGGCAAGACGCGAATATCGTTACAACGATGAGTTTCCATTCAGATGTTTTCCCATCAGATTTCAAAAAAGTGTTTTTCTTTGACAGATTTCAAGAGCATGCCGATGTCAGAAAGACTTCTTACGAGTCCGTACGACGATGCCACCGATGAAACCAAAACGTCCGGAATCAGAGCCAAAAAGAAGTTACGGAAACGGTTGCTTGCGAGGTTGTACCACAAGGGCGGTGATCTGAGTCCGACTCGATCGGTGAAGAGAGAAGTCCAGGAAGGAGTGGCTCCGAGGAACCGACGGCTGCTCTCCCAGCTCGCGCTCACCTGGAGACACAGACGACTGCTGTACAACTGCCACGCCGTGCGAAGACGTCGGCTTCGCTCGGGACTGGACATGGTCACCCGACACCGACGGAAGAAAGCCAACTCGTCTCTGATGTACAAGATTAACGGCGAAAATCTAATGAGATCCGAGGGTCATTCTCCGGCCATACACATGGACGACTTAGCCGCCAAGGTAAGACTTGCCTTTGGAGTAAGACAGTGTTTAAGATTTTATTCTCTGACGATTGGATAACGAGGAAAACCCCGAATTCCGAAAATGCAAATGAAATCGAAGCGAGTACCTCCTCCGCAGCCACCATTGATGGCACCTTCTTCTGTTCAGAACCTTTTGAATGTTTCCAAAGAGCCTTCACAACCAATCCCTTAGTTAAAGCTTTCATTTCACGAGTCCAGCCTGACTGACAGGCAGCGTTTTCCAGATAGCTTCTCTAAGCAGTGACTGGTTAGCAATTATTAGCTATCCGTTAACCAAAAACCAATATGCATCTTATTTCTTTTGCAGCTGCTTTGCCATTTGTCTTTTAGACCACTCGTGTTTTTTTCCAAATTGGTTCACTGTTATTGGACCATTTCATGTATTGCTTTATTCCCTTCGAGGCCCCGCTGCAAATCTCATTGATATATATATATTGTGATAGCGGATCATTCATCATCTAGCCCTAACTGAACGTCCTTGCCTCACGAAATTATTGCATTAAAAGAGAGAAAGAGGAAAAAAAAGAGACTAAAACGAGTTCTAGAATATTTACTTCAAGCCATTCAAAGGACCATCTTCAGTCGAGAATGGATAGCGGTTAGCTCAAATGTCTGTAAATCCTGTTCTGAATTCTCACTTTTCTTATGTGGCTCTCCTAATAACCAGAGACGCATGCCACGTGTGAAGCGTGTTTCCGAAACAGAAAGTGTGTCGCAGAATTCTCTTTAAAAGTGAATGATATTTTATGAAATTTTAATTAGTTCTCTCCTGAAGGGCCCTTTGAAGTGACCCAGTGTCCTTTTTCTATCCTCACTCTTCTAGACCAATCCACAGTTAAGCTCAAGACGCATCGAAAGCTTCCCCTTCTATCATATCATTCTTGGGAACAACTTTCTTACGTACTTACTCTTCCTCCCATCTTCGTAACTGGTTGAGGAGACAATCGCTTCAATTTCCACTGCAATGTTAAAAGCAAGGATCCGATAATATGTTGGATTAACCTCCTTATTCGGTCTAATTTGTAAGAACTCAAAGCTAATGAGGCCTTGAGTCCTTGCAAAGTCTTAACGTGACGTGCGTATTAATGAACCGAATACTTCAGTGTGATATTTCTTCGAAGGGTGGCGACCTCCATTAACTGTTGGAATGTTATTTCTGCTTGCAGGCGTCCACAGAAACCTCCAGTGGCCACGTGATGCCTCCAGAAATGAAGAGACTGATGGTAAACAAGGCGCTCGGGGAGACGATCCTGCACCGTGCTGCTCGCCTTGGCTATCCTGTAAGTTTCTGCAGTCTCGAGTTTCCACGAGTAGAAAAGTTGTGTGTGTGTGCGTGCGTGCGTGGTAACCCGATGCCCAGCCTTTTGTTCCCTAGGCAACACTGATATTTGTCTTCCCTCCCTTCTAATTAGAGAGTAAACAGAGGTGACCGAAAAACCACCGGAAGATGAACGCAGTCTAATTATTTGCGGTTGGTGATTGGCATAACCACCGAAAATAACGCACGCTGTCTAATTAAGCTATCATAGCGGCAAACATCGTAGTTCGACTCGCATTTTCACATTTTACAAAAGGGACAAAAATGAAGGGAAGCAAGTAAGGGTTCAGTGTGTAAACGCTGCTGCACAAGGTGATGCTGCTTGGGCACCACCAATCGCGTCTTAATCAGTGCGTGTGAAGGCCTACTTTTATATTCTGTACGTGTTTAAGAGTGGATTCAACTGACAGAATCACCTTCGTAAAGCAACAAACATCATGCAGGAATTGTGTGTCGAGAATCGAAACAATGAATATGCTTGCTAATCCAACCTGACCGATCCACCGATTTTTGCGCCGTGTCGTGGGATGCCACTAACGTTAATTCCCTCTGATTTTTCGCGCTGGTTCTTTCATGCCTGTTCGGAATGCATGCATGCAGATGTTTGGGCAGAATAAGCGTACTGAATGGTTTGCGATGATTACTTTGTTTTCCAGCTTGTTTAGCCGCACAATGGTGGCGACGATGATGATTCCAAGCCGCCACGAACGAATTGTTTACGCTAATTTCCCCAGCGACCACCTGCACTCCAAACATCTCCTTTGTTGCGAAGTCTACAGGGGGATTCCTTCGCATATACGAATTCCATAACTCCCTCACATCGAGGATTTAATTACGCCACCTATTTTTGGAGTGCCAAAGAAATTCTCCTCTTTCTGCGGCCCCTGGGTTTTCGCGTCTTCCCCCTTGTGTTTCGCTTGAAAGAACAACTATTAAGGAACAGAAGTCGACTGTTGTGGACCCGCATAATTTTAAATTTTGTGAAAGACTTAATATCTTTAAGTGTAACGCGAATTTTAATTTCGCCCCCAACACCCACAGTCACCGAGGTTGTTTGATGTGTGCAAAACTCGACTTTTGTGTTCCTCTATTTCGGCTGCAACAGCGAAACGATGCGAACTGCACTCTCGACATCATCGCTGGAAAAGCAGGCACGCTTTTTAACTCCCGTACATTTTGTAGATCGAGAATCTAAGCGATTTGGAAATATTTGAATAATTTTTGCAGCGACATTAGATTAATTTATTTTAAACTAATCACGTAAAATAATCGAGACAATTTTATTAATTACAGCAAGACCTCGCTCTCCGATTAGTTGAACTAATTACTGCGAAGATGTGCATCGTCACGAGCGAAGGTTAGCGAAAAATCAACTCTGCTGCGATTCCAACAAAAACATAATTCGGAAGTACCACTCTCCGCATTTCCCGTTCACTTATTCAATCAGCTGCACGAGTTGGATTTTGGCTTGAACAACTAACGAACGTAACCTGATTTCATCATTGCGAATGCAGTAACTGAACAATACCAGCTGAAATATTTCTGCACTTTTTTCCTACTCGCTTTTTATTGCAAATATTGTGTGTGAGAGAGAGAGAGAGAGAGAGAAGTATGGTGAATTTTGAGTTTCTCTTAAGTGTCAGTTCTTGTAGGTCTGTTGAGATTCTCTCCATCACGGACAGAATCTCCAAAACATTTAACGAGAAACCACAGATTGCTAGCTTCCGGTTAACTGTGACTGGCTGATAAAATTCACGTATTGATAAATTTAAAACGTGTTTCATAAGCATGTGTTTACAACGACCTTCGCATTCTGAGAGGGATCCGATGCTTTCAGGTTGTCTTTTCCATCGAGGATTAATGAGGTGGTGGTTGATCCGACCTTATGCCTTTGAGATATGATTTGTAGCATAAAATGCATCGTTGGGCGGAACCATGAAACTTTAATCTGCATTGCGGTGGATCTTATTTACACACGCAGCCACGAGTGATTTTGACTATTTTTACCGAACGTATTTTAATATTCGTCTTCAACGCTAAATTGAATTAGAAGTTTTTAGGAAACTGCGAATAAAAAATGCCCGTTTATTAATTTATTATTGCGAAGACATAAACTGGAGAGCGCATTCAAATGGTAGGCACAGCACATCACTCTAATAATAACAAAACGCTTTCTCCCTGTTTCCCTTGAACTGAGTTCGATACAAGAAACACGCATTTCGTACTACAACTGATTACAAACAACGACAAGAAAAAAAAAAAAAAATCGGGAATCTGTAATTCCCGATTGAATCCCTCGTGCCCATCCAGTTCAGTTCGACACCTGTTAGCTGATGATCTCTCTCTCTCTCTCTCTGTCTCACACACCCTTGCAAGTGAGAACGCAGTAGCTTAGTGATGTCCTTTTGTTTCCGCAGGAAGTGGTTCTCTACTGCCTTGAAACTAATTACTGTGATGTCAATGCACGAGACAACGCAGGCTACACCCCTCTACACGAATGCTGTTCTCGTGGCCACTTAGGCATCGCTCGAGCCCTTCTTCAGTACGGTGCCGACGTGAATACGAGTGCTGCAGGCGGCATCAGGTAAGCAGATTTATTCTTCCGTAACCGAATAATGCCCTTCCGTAAATATAAATAACGAGTGTTCATCCTTACTGCCGCCGTGAGGGGAAGTTACCAACCGAAACGCCGACATCTTTAGCGGTGGGGGGAATGTTGAATCGAACGTGCGATCTGAAATGGAAAGATTTTCTACTGTTTTCTGGTTAGATGACTTGTCCGTAACGGAGGAGTAATAAAAGGCCATTTCTCCTTTGATTCGATATTCGCTTTGATTACGGTACTAATTCACGCCTCGAGATACGTGCACGCACTACCGAAAGACAAATGGAAATATCGGACAGCGATAATTAAATGACACAACAAAAGTCCGGTAGAACGAATGCAACATTGAGGAAAGCCCACTTTTTAATGGGTCCTTTGACTGCTTGAATTAAAGTAACATGCGAGAATATTTTTGGTTAACGAGAGCGCAGTTTTGCGATACTTTTTGGGCATCTTCGTTTCCTCTGCAGTCGTGTAAACAACACATCTGTGCTATCTGCTTGTGGATAAATGAGTATTTTTTGTTGGTTTTTACTCTTTGCGTTTGTTCATCATGAGCTCCCGAAAAGTTTCATTCTCTGCAATGCACAGATTTTATTAAATTCTAAATTAATGTTACTTGGGATTGGTGAACCATTTTATTACTTACTCATAAAAATGTTTAGAGGTGTTAAGAATGGCAAAAAAATTAAGGGACGGGCGGATCCGACCTTTAGTAATAGCTATTATAAAGTGTGACCTTTCCGTGACTGAACGTTTTTTTTTTTTTCCATGTTTGTGCCATTGTCCACACCACGGACACGGTCGCAGTCCGAATGCTTGCGATTAATTGAGCTAAAATTACTGCGCTATAAACGTTACTGAACGAGTTAATGCCGAGATCTTTTTACCTCTCAAAATGTTTAACAATTATAACGGGCGCACATCATTATAAATGCGTTTTTTTTTTTTTTTTTTTTTTTTTTTTATATTAAAGCTAAGCTTTTTCGCAATTTAAAAAAAGTTCTGGGTGCTGTGGGAAGAATGCGCAGGGCGTATGACACGCTCGCTGGTTTCAGCGTGTTGTTCGCATCTCGGAACGGGATGTTTGGGCAGCACTTCGTTTAGTAATAGCTATTATAACGTGTGACCTTTCCGTGACTGAACTCCGTGTCTTTATCACCCAGGCCTTTGCACGACGCCGTGGAGAATAACCAGGTGGAGATCGTTCGCTTATTGCTGTCCTATGGTGCCGATCCAACGATTGCAACGTATTCAGGACTCGTACCACTGACGCTTTCCCGCTCCCCAGCCATGGCCGAGTTCCTGCAAGGTGAGTACTGCGAACAGCTGATTCCATTTCGAACTCTCCTTAAAAACTGCAATAAATGCCTGCTTTAATCAAGTCGAATTTCTCAGTGTAATGCAATTCATTACGACAAGGGTTACACGTATGAGTTCCGCTGAGCCAGCACCACAATTCGGGTGCTTGCTCGGAATAAATACGAAGAATTCTGCAAACTGAACTTTGTTTTCAGACATAACAACGATCCATTTGCATGTGGTGAGCGAATTGCTTCACAACTTTCCCAACTTTAATTGCGAAAGTTGTTGGACTGCGCAGTTGATACTGTGCAGTCCAACAACAGCACTTGCCGCGTATTTGGCGCATATCTAGCAGTCGAGGTGTCCTATCTGCTCCTTGTGAGAAGCTCGGTGGGCGAATCAGGTGATTCTGCACCTGCAGCCGATAATACCGCGCGTTGTTTTTATCGAATTACACAAGGATGTGACCGTTGGCCGACGCGAGCTTCGAAAGATTAGCGAAGACCACTTGAATCGAAATCCAGGAGCACGAAGTACCGGTAGAGCAACCCGCGGTGACAATTTATGACTTCGTGAATGCATCGTATTCGATGTTTGAAGTTGGCGAAAGACTTTTCCAAGTCATCGCTTTTTTTTTTTTTTTTCTTTCTAAGCTAAGCTTTCCGCAGTTTAAAAAAAGTTCTGCGAAGTGTTTACCCGGAACTGGTTGAAATCTTCGAAATCTGAAATTTATCTAAATTAATAGGCGCGTTAATTACGTTAACTTAATAATCGCAGTGATTATTATAAACAGGCTATTTACATTATTATTATTATAAACAGTCTTTATTTTATGTATTGCAACAGAAAATGAAATATTCTCTTCTTTTCGCCAGGGTTCCTGAGTGACGTTGGTGGCGAGGCAGATAACCGACCTTCCATGCCGTGGAAGTTTTACGGTTCCGCCCGATGTCTAGGTAAGTCATCGGGTGCTCAATGAGCAGACCCTTTTTTTTTCTTGACTTTATAGATGTTAACTGCTATTAGTACCAAGTTGTCCTAAATGATATCCTAGAAGACAGTTCAGATCCGAGTAAAGTTTCTTAAAGTTCTTCTTTTAATCTTTACTTTATATAAATTTTATTTATTATAATCTTATTTTGCTAAATTTATAAATAACCTGTGCTTGGATTAGAGGTGTATAAGCAGAAGCTAATTCCTCTTCACGTGAAGATCACGACATTTTAAAAGGGGACTTCTGCGAAAATCTTATAGAATTGCCCTTACAATGAAATAATAAGGAAGAGGATTTAACTGTTTCCTCTAAACTTGTTGAAATATCAATAAAATTACCGCTTATGTTAATAGCCAGCTCATGTTTGTGCTAAGAAATTTCAAAAGGTTTCGGATCTTGATTTCTCTAAGCAACATACGGTGCTAAATTAAGTTTCTTTCAGTAATTATGACTTCTGGAACAGAGAGCATCCCCTCACGAGTTCCTGCACTTATTTCTATTTGCCTTTGAGAAGGACCAGTAATTCCAGTCAGGTCAATGGAATTCCTAATCCAAATCTGTTGATATCGACTTAGTGGGAAAGACTTCGATTCGAATGCCTTCTACGGATGTAAAGAATCGCTGTAAGGGGTTTTAGCTGCAGGGGAGTTTACGACAGTGAAAGGGTTTTCATTCCGCAAAACAGGCTACAGAGCCGGAACACACAGACATAATGAGCCCACCTCACAGCCGTACTTGCAATTCCAAACAACTCAATCCTTAATCCAAGCAGCGATAAAATGGTGATAAAATGGACTCCTCAGAGGTCGTGTCTTTTAAGTAGTGCAGTACTCGTTCAACTCATGATGATGATGATTACGATACTGGTCGATTATGTTAAGTTTTATCCGCAAGCAGCATTTTTCCTATTTACCAGTGAAGTATGCGCCGGTGGGCAGAGTGGATAATTCTAGCCTACAAGGACGCGAGTTCGAATCGTATTATTAACATGGAAAGATATTAAAAAAAAAAAAAGAAAGAAAGCAAAAACGCCTCTTTTGAATAAAGGAAAATGGAAAAGTCACACTTGATATGTGCATTTTTTAATGTGGATTTCATATTACAAAATGTGGACTTTTGTCGGCGGAATCGTCAACGTTGATATTTGTTGGGAATAAGGGTTAGATAACCGGAAAACCCATCTGTACAGACCAAACATGGAACTTTTTTTAAAGAAGCTTTCGAACAATTTACGAACGTCCATGCTCACGGGCAAGATTTGAACCAACAAATCGACTTGTTAAAAGCGATGACACAGAAATATGTGTGCAGAACGGCAATTTGTTGATGGCGAATGCGAGTTTGTCTCTTCTCAAAATATTATTATCCACAGACAACGCATCTGCAATAATGTTTTCTGAAAACAAAAAAAAAAAACTTTTAAAAAAATACTAAACGCCGTCCGCAACTGGATCATATGAATGTGCCGTGGGAACTTCGTGTTCCTGAGAGAAGATGAATCCTTCACCTACTTCACACTGTGAAGTGGAATCCTCGTATAATCTTCACTCGTTCAGAACTGTATCGGTAGTGTGACCTCATGGAATGGTGTGCTGCCCTCCGGGGCCTAATAACCTCCTTATCTCGGCACACGCGTAACTGCCACTAATTAGGGAGCTCGGAAAGGCGAGCCATCGTTTGCTGTCTCATGATGTTCGCGAACAAACAAACGTGAGGATGGTCGTGATGCTCCGTCAGAACAGCAGCAGCATCTGCTATGAGAGGCAGAGGGGTTGACTTGACGCAGGGACAACAACTGAACCGAGAAAGTGAACTCGAGCATTGACGAGGAGGGTGTTTCTTGGTTCGCTGCTCACAGAAGAGAGAACTGGAAATGTCGTTTCGAACCAAGATTCCTCCGATGATCTGTATTTATCGCACATTCTTCGCGAGCAGAACCATTCCTTCAGAATCGTCGACGTTAGGTCAAGCAGCTGCCGAGAACATCATCGATCCTCGTCGCATTTCATTACGAAACAAACCGTGAATGGCTGCCATTCGACATCTCTCGACGATATTAATATGCATATGCCAGGGGTGAACAAGGATGCGAACGTGCGGTCTGAATAAAGACTGCGTTCAGCGTTCCATTTTGTTCGATGCTAATGGTTCGGCAAATCTTTGAGACCAGCCCACCCCGACCCCGTGTGCTTCAAATATGCACTCCGCTACGCTGCGATGTGGAGAAACCGTAGATTCGTAGAAAACAATCGCCAGACGAGTCTTTTCGTCTGCAAGGAAGGCTGCATGTTAAATAAATAAAGAAAGAAAAAAGATATTTTTCACTAAGCACACGTTGCTCCGGCCATCTCCAAATTAAATAGGGAATGCCCCTTCGGTATCAAAGTGTGTTTGTTATGACGTCGTGATTTCTAAACCCGACATTGCACTTCCGCTCAGTCACCATTCTTGAGTTCTCTGATCCTTAGGAGGGATGACGCGCGTATGTTCCACAAAATGACCAACTGACGTAGTGCTGAAGTAATCTGAAGAGTGCAGTCAAATTCTGAAACAGTTTGGCAGAGGCAGGACGGGGGGGGGGATGGAGGATTCCCGAACCCAATTTCACAGAATAAGTAAAATGTCACACGCAGTCCCGTTGCAGAGCAGGTGGCGTTGTTTTCTGATGCTGACGTAATTGTTCATTGCAAGCGTTAGTAATTGTCCTGCTAATTAAGTTTTTCTTCATTTTTTACTTGAAAACCGTTTATCAGACATTTTTACTTGAGTGCTTTGTTTTGTTGTTGTGATTTGCTTCATTATCATGTTTTGCTTTAGTTTTAGTGTGACGCAACTTCCACTTGGCAACGGCTTCATTTCCTGTTTTTTTCTTATTTCAGATCCCGAAGACAGTGGCTACGATGTCCTTGATGGCGTGCCGTCCGATCTAGAAGGCGAGGGGGAGGGAGACGACGACTTCCTGTTCGAGGTGAGCGACTCCCCCCACCTTCCGACTTTCCGCCTTCAGTTGCCTGCCGCCGGCAGCAAGGCGTAAGTACGCCCTCCGCTTCCGCTGTGGAAAGCTAACCCTGTGCATAATGTATCAGGCTGGTGTGGAGTAGCTAACTAGTCCGCATCTTACTTTAACTGCGTTTGCCTAGTTTGGTAGAGTGGCGTTGCCCCAGAGTAGAGACAAGGCGGCGGCAACTCTCTCGCGAACCCTCCTTTTTTCCTAAGTTAGTGGCGTAAATATTAAAGTGTAGGAAATCGCGTAATTTTTTTTAAATTAAAAAAAAAAAATTTTCTGAGAACCGTGCGATGGAAGGGTTCCTTCCCCAGGGTTAAGGCGTACATTAACGGTGTGTCTTAGTGCTGACTGTTGTCTGTTTGTCTGTGTTGTTGTGTGTGTTCATTCTCTCATTTTTATGCTGTGCATTTCGTTTTCGCTAATTCCATTTTTCTTTTCTTTCTCTCTTTCTAGACCGTGTAACTTCCTGCGGCTATCTGACGTCCTTAGGCAAACGGGGCTAACCTACGACCAGTTCCGGATCCTGCACAGACACGTGGACATATTTCCCATCCCGAGACACGAGTTCGAAGCTTATGCTACGTGCAGCCAGCTACTCACAGGAACCAAGCTGGACAAGCTCCTCGTCCCGGACTGTGCTCCGTCAGATGGCACCACCATCGATCTAGTGAGACTGGACAACCGCATCAGAAACATTCTGGGCATCGAGACAATAACCGTGCGGTAGTATTTGTGTGTGCGTGCACGTGCGTGTGTTGTGAAGGACGCAAGGAACATTACCGAGAACTGTGATTCGCTTATTAAAAAAAAAAAAAAAAAAACTCTCGTGAGCTTTTTTGTGACTTCAGAGAGGTGCGCTGCTGTACTCGCGTAGGACCTGTCATCGGACCTCTTGTATTTCATCAGTTGACCCTTATTAAAGGCTTCTGACGATGTGCACGATTATCGAAGTTGGTCTCACGTCTGGTCTCGTTAAGCGCGTCCCTGCTGGCGTGTGGGATTAAGGTAATAACGGCTCCTGCGGAGCAAGACAGCGCGCCCGTCGCCGTCAATCGATAAGGAACGTGAAAGCCGTAGGACGTGCTGGCTGCGCTTCATATGCACTCCTCGTTCCGCGAGCTTCGTTATTAATTGCATATAAATAGCCGGAGTGTCGCGGACGAACGGCGGCCGAGCGGCCAAATAGTCGGGGGAAACGAGAAAGCGGCGGAGAAAACTGTGAAAGAACGCCCCGGGGCCGACAGCGAAGTGCGGAACTCGAAGTTCACAGAACAATGAGAGAGAGAGGGAGACAGCCGTAGAAGGCACGGAGCGTGCCTGACCACCGGAGTGTGGTGACGGAGAAAAGAAGGAAAGGAAAAACGAAGAAAGAAAAAATGAACGCCAGAATTTTGCTGTTGTTACTGTCGCAGATAGAAAACTGCATTTGTAAACTAGAAATACAGACCTTGGTTTTTAATACCACTCTGAAAACAGTACAGTCAGTATATTTCTGTTGCACACACACACACACACACACACCCTGTTATTATTGAGTTATTAAGTGCTGCAAAGCAATTTCCAGCTGAGACTGTGACGTCATCAAGTCCAGTGTTATGAAATATCTGGAACTGCCGAATCCAGAAATACACGCACATCATCGCAAAAGTGATTATTATTTGAAAAAGTAATAATAAAGGCATCAAGAAAAACGCAGCAATTCTCTTATTTCACCGAGGGAAGAAAAATAAGAGCATCGCTGCTTACACCACACTCGCGGAAGGTGCTGAAGCAAAAAAGTGGCGCCTTCTGAATTAAATACTTGCATGCTTCGTCGTGTTTAGTGAGTCCTCCTGAAGTGATGCCTTATTGTTATTTTTCGTACATATGCGCCTTCTTAACTGTTTTTAAGACTTTTAACTACTTTCAGAAAACACTTCTGTCGATGTGCCGTGGGAAAAAGCACCCCAATCCACTTGGTTGTTCTTCTCCACTGGTAAGCTCAGGAGTACCCAAGACGAACTTCCTCGGCCTACACTGAATATCAGCAGTTTCACAGACACACTCAATTCTGAGTAAGCCACTGGTGTGGTTAAAAAAAAGCATTTCTCCCACGAAAACAGTTCCAAGTTGTTTGAGCAGAAAGTGAAGTTAGTGCAAACACGTAATATTTAAGCGCGAAAAAAAAAAGAAAAATAACTTCCCGTTTTGCGCGAAGTGCTGCTGCTGTAATGTCTACCTCTTCCGGTGGTGAGAGGTAGACATCGTAGAAGCACTCTACGAAGAGACTTCGCTGTCTTGAATAGTTGACGGGGAGAGTTCTTCCCTTGGCGTCAAATGCACAAGGTTCTGATTTACGAAAACCGAATTAAAAATGCGCGGTTTTAAAAGGGCACTCAAGTTACCGTCGTTGCAAAAACTGAAGGTCAGTTTTCCAAATGTTCACCTCCGATGAAAAGCGAGTGTAGGACGTGAATGGAGGAAAAGAAAATTAATTAAGAGCAAATTTCTTTCCAACCAATCAAATGCTGCACAGTTTTATTCGTCTTTCAACATATCGAAGAAATAAGACTTAAAGGAATTGTCTAGCTGTGCATCAACGGAGGCCTCATCTCTTCTAAAAGAATGACAAAAATAACTTGTTTTTTTAATTTTCGTGGACAGAATTAAGCTATTTTTCTTTCCAGCAGGAAATTATCGTAAGTGTTGCGTTGATGTGTCGGCTACTTAAGTGTAAATCTCGTAAATGAGTTCCAAAAATTATTTCATAAATCAGGTAGTTGGAACCACTTTTTCGCCCCGGTTTCTTTTTTCATGCTCGACTGAGATTCCCAATTGGACGAACGAGACGCTGTACGCGTGGACAATGATTGGCTACTAAACGTTTTCTTTATATGCCGCTTTCATCCCCTGGAGAAGGCAGCTGATTCCCCAAAAAATGTTAGTATATTAAAAGAACAGCATTCCCCCTGCCTTTTATTATTCAGCGACAAGATAATCATTTCAAATAAACAATGTAGACGATCATTTCTGCAGTTGCGGTACTTCAAGTCAGTGGAGGCCATTTATTAAACACAATTTCCATTTCTCATCGGCAAAGGACGAATAAAATGCTAAAATATTCAATTCCTTGAATCATAACGAAGTGCATTTGAAAAGTTGAAAAGAAAAGTTCATTCAGAAAATAATTTAACCTTCTCATCTCAACACATTTTACTTTAAAACATTTAGCAGCAAGAAAGGAAACGAAAATTTCATTAAAAATGAAATCTTATCTTAAAATATTCGAAGCAATCAAAAAATTTAAAACAATTTCCCAAACATAAGCAACGGACGTTTCTATCATTACGAGCGGTTGGAAATGAAAGTGCCGCAAAAGAGTCTTTCCCGATTCAACAGACGTTGGCGGTGGGTGCATTCAGTAAATTCCCGATGTTTGCAGTTCCATTCTTCCCTTCGCTCTCTCAAATAACAGCAGTTTTCTTCTTCTTTCTTCAAATGCTTGTTTAAACGGTGAGCCTGAACAGCCTTCGCACAGTAACGGGTAAGAACCCCACTTTTCCCCGTTTCGCTCTTTCTTCATCGACGTTCTTAATAAAAGATTGTCGAGGGGTTTCCAACCACCACAACAAGGCAGTAAATCTGCCTCACAATAAGGGGTGACGGTGAGAACTGAATCCGTGCTGCTCGAGGGACCATCAAAACACAAAAATTCTCCTTGAATATTCGAAAACATCGCGCTCAGTAGAGAAGTGTAGAATTTTGTGTGTTGCAATGATTTAGTGGGCAACATTACGACGCTCTCTTGTTTGGGATCTATAAAAAAAATGGTCCGTGTTTGGTCTCTAGAAGTAAAACGACCCAGTTCAGAAAAAATAATTAATGTTAATATTAATCTACAGAGTCAAAAATGTATCGATTTTATGTACTTCTTGCCCACACAGCTGGAAACATCAGATTATTACGTACTTTCTTATAAAGTTAAAGTTGATTATAACTTACCGAATCCAGAATATTCCGCAGTGCTTCAGGTGCTTTTCCTTCCCAACCTATTACTGAAGCCTGTTTTTCAAAAAAAAAAATATGATTTCGTATCGTACTTATAAGTGCATATTATGAAATGAGCGAACGGAATGATGTTTAATGTTTAGGCGAAACATTAGCCTATGACCGCACAATATTTCAAGTTCAGCTTCATGGAGTTGAAAATCAGGCACAGGGGTTGGATTTTTTTTTTTTTTTTTTTTTATTGTCGAATCTCGTAACAGGGAGTAGAGTGGAGTAAATGGGTGCGAAGGTGTCTGTTTTCATTAAGCTAATTTACGCGAGACCCTTTGAACTCTGAGTTGTTGCCAAAGTGGATGTCAGACGTCCATTTAATTCACTGGTGCTGAGATCCCAACAGTGAGCTGGGAAGTTGGAAGAGCGTGCTAAGATGGGAACGTTCGCGTCAACTGCTGACATATCGACATTAGCGAAACGAGTTCAATGAACACGACCAAGTGATGCCACTTTTGGCGTAACATTTACTCAGCTGTCAGCCTAACAATGCTCATCCTAAATAATTTCGGAAAGGGAGGTGAAGGAATGTATTTGGAACTGTACCTACAATAAGGGGGGGGGGGGATTGCGATCGCCTGGACAATGCACCTCAGTGCTTCCTATCGAAGAAAAAACTCAACTGCACGCGACTTGTAATAAGAGCTAAATATTGCCAAAACGTAGTGACGCCTCTTGGAATACATAAGCGGGAGCGGGGAGTCGACAGTAGTATCGGAAAATAGGATCGTAAGAGATATTTTGGTGCCGTAATTTCACGTCTTCATGTAGCAGCGCATTTGCCATCTTATTACGAGAATAATTTTTACAAATTATTCTCGTAATAAGCATTTCATTTCGAAACTACAATAAGCAGCTACTGTATATAAGGATTATCGTATTAATTTTTATGCCTTTTTTTATTTCTTGGATAATACAAAGACGATTAAAGGCATAAAAAATTAATGGAGCGCGTATTTCGGAAGATAAGGTTAATTGTCATTAACATTGCTTATTATTTCGGTTTATAATGCAAGGATTTGTGTACTCGCAGTGTTCTTAATGTTACAGAGTTGACACGTGTTCGGTTAATGAGAATGGCGATTGGTGGAGGAAATGGGTTTAAAATAGCAAACGCAACACATTTATTTTATCCATGAACAAATTTTATGTCTCCCATCATGATGTATATTTTTTGTTATTTTTAGTTGCTTTTATACATCGTGATGTTTAAAAACAACTCCGAAGTTCATTTCTGCACATCTCGCCATTTATGGCGTTTTAATTGCCAAGCAAGAGTGACTTGCAAATGGCATTGGGTTAAAAATTAAAGTTCTCATTTTCTCTCTCTCTCAACAAATGATTTTAATTTAAATGACGTCCTGAATAAATACTAGTGCTAAGCTGCAAGTAATGGACTCGGAAGAACGCTGTTTTCCACTACAGCAGATGAGGAGCGAAGTTATTTCAGCATTACTTGATTCTCTCCATGCCGACATATTCTGACACACTTGGGAAAGGCTGTTTTAATGGATTATAAACAATACGCGTAGTTTGAATCTAAAATACTTTCATACCACAACTAATACAGGGTAACTAGTTGTTCAGGAGTGGAAATTAAACCTTGTATACATATTAGGGTCGAGATGTGTTTGTGTGCAAGGAGGGACTGGAAGAAAAGCGTAGATCAGCCAAAGAATGGTTGTGTTTGTACACCTTTGCTTGTATTATCGAAAGTTAAGGGACATGGCATGAAATCTTTTTTTTGTGAGAAATTAGAACTGAGTTTTGGTAGCAATTAAGTTGTCCTCTCTGAAGTACAGCAAGGAAATCAGAGTGTGAGCATTATTTATGTCAGAGGCGTCTAATGATTGCGCACTACAAGCTTTGTCAAATGAAAAAGAGAAATGGCACGCGCTGTCATCGCCGAAGCTATGAATAGGATTCGAAGTCGGTGAGAGAGCAGGGGGCGTGTCATTATGTGCAGCAGGAAGCGAGTGGGTGAAAGTACAGAACCCTGGGGTGCTCCTGCAGTGGTGGGAAAATCTGACCATACGAAACCATCTACCGTGACACGTAATAAGCGACCGCAGTGAAAGGTGGCAACCCTTTGATTGCAAGCGATAAAAGGCAGGCCACACGATGATGTGCAAGCCTGAACCATTCACGAGTAGGATTTTTGTTTGTTTGTTTTGAACAGGGCTGTGCTTTTGTTTGGAACCAAGGCTTGGATAATGATGATAAGAAATTTCGAATAGAATTAGAGATGAAGACCTTTTCATTGTGGCGATTATTTCTTGGTCTGTCTGAGCAGGAAAATAGAAGTAAGTGGCAGGATATTGAAAGGAACAGTCGAAGTCAGAGGTCATCCCCTTTGGTACCCCTGTGATAATGCCCAAGCACACAAGACTGAGAATTGGTGGGTGAATGTTCCATGGTGAAGGAACATAACATGGATGATGTTATGATCCGAGTTTACCAAGAGGAGAATCAAAATCCGCAGTGCATTTCGAAGGCAGTCTTTTAAGAAGAGGTCAAGAGTATTGGTAGGATGATGACAGCTGTCTGTTAAGTTCGTTGCTAACGGCAGATACTTCATCATCCCTGCCAGCTTGGTCAGTGGAATTGGAGCAGGGAAGTCAGGCTAAGTCGTGGATGCTTAAGTTTCTCAGAAAGCGGACATCACTATTAGTGGGTATTTAGACCAGAGAAAATCGAGCTCTACAGCGAGGCAGTCAAAGTGGTCATCATATTTGGAAGGCGATAGAAACAGCAAATGAATTCGATATGGCAATATCTGTGGCCAAGCGAACACATGTTGCAACTGTGGACACGATTCAAAGAATCTCCCTGCTGATAGGGTAGCTTCGTCAACAATTCAAAACTTTACTGCAACTAAAAATGTAAACAGAAATTTTTGGGTCATTCATTTTGGAATGCAGAGAAGCTCTCCAGTGACACTTTACGGGATCGGCCAGCCCTATCCGTTTATAGGAAAGGCAGACAATTAGCTGCGATTGTATTTTTCCCTTATATCAATAGCATTCTTCCCCCCCCCCACAGAGTATCACTGTATCTCTGAATAAGTCCACAAAGGATATAATGTGATTTAGTTTAGAAGCTCACAATCACGGCTGCCATTCTTAGACTGATTACGCCAATATCTGAAAAAGAAACACACGTTCACTAGGGCCCTATTTACATTGGCAAGTTGCTTTACTATCATCAATTTATCCCTTCTCATTCATGTCAAGAAGGTGAATAAAGTAATTTTCAACTGAACTGAGTTAGTCAGTTTCACACGGGGTAGCAGGGTTTTTTCGTCTGCAAAATAGGCAAAGTGGCTCCATGGACCGGCAGCAATTTTAATAAAACCGAGACAAAAGAAAAGCAAATGCTTCTGCGACTATCTTCACTAAATGATTCGTCCCCATGAAAAGTAATCATTGTCAGATAGAAATGATCAGGAAAAGACAAGCAGTTAGCAGCAATGTTAAAGAAGCATGGAGTATTCAGGTATTCCTCCGCAAGCATCAAGAAGTCTAACCTGCACCGAGCAACATTCTCCACACCACCAATTTGTTGCTTCGGCATGTAAAGTCTACTGATTCATAACGCATCACATTCTGGCATTGAACTTGACGTTTCACTTACTGAACAGCCCCAACCACTAAAGAAACATTACATGTCCTTACAAGTCTTGTTATGTGATGTATAATTATTACGTGTCACCTTCAGGGAGTCCAAGGACTCATCACGGGAGGGCACTCTACTTCGCTAAATAAACTCTTAGAAATCTGATCGTTTCCTGCTTCGGCAGAGAAGTATGAAATTTAATTCACTTTTGAAGGGGATTCTTGTGTAAGGAGTTATTCGAGGCAAACGGGATCACGACAAATGCTGCAAAATAAATCTGCATTATTCCTGGAATCATTTGACCTCCTTCCAAAAAGAGACAAAGCTGCACAAAGAAATCCATTGCACGACCATATTGCTTAACAAGAAAGGAACTACTTGGCACAGAAAATATTAAATCCAATCCAACAATTAAATCCAACGGACTACGTGCTGAATGAGAATCGGATGGGTATACACTGAAAATGGGTCAGGGGGTCAAAGTAACCTTTCAGCCAAGGTATGATCGTAAGTTGCCACGTCAGCTTCTTCACCTGAAGTAAGTAGAACATCAGGAATGTTGCATGTTGGATTCCATAGCTTTGGCGTCCATTGACGTATGCAGTTGCAGACAAATCAAACACGAATCCAAATCATTCAGATTGATGTTCAACTTGTATGGTGGGCAACTGACCGCGTTTGGGAAAGGCAACTTTCAGGACAACGCTATTGACTAATAATAAAGCACTTCTTGATTTTAGAGTAATTCCCTCGTGGCAGTGCCAGGAAATATTATTCATATTCTGGACAATTCGCTGCCGTATATGCTGTTCTGTAAAAAAAAGTTCCACACCGAGTAAAAAATCAAGTCGAAGCGTAAGGTCTGTGATGATATGGCCCGAGGAAATAAGAGGGCAAAGATTTCCCCATCTGGACCAAAGAAACCCACTTTTGGGAAGAGATGGGACGTTTGGTGGAGTATCAGACCAACACGTTTCACTTTGCTACAGAACCTCAGCCATTCTGGTACAGGAATGGACGAGAATACTTTCAATGGAAAATTAACCGGGAGAATATCATCTGCGAATGGTGGGCCAGTGGGGTAATAAATATTTGCTAACATTTAGGTATCTCTATAAGTTTCTCGGCACAACACACAGATTAGCCAGTACGGTAAGTAAAGAGCTTGTTAGGTTTCGAGACGATTTGGTTGTTTTCTGGATATCCGTGATCTCTTCCAAATTGAGCAGTTGCTGATTCTTTGAAATAAGCAGCAGATTCCAGATAAGCTTATAATTGCTACAAGGTTAAAAACGAATATCAAAAATGGCAAAGGAGAAACCAAAACTTGATGGAGATGAACACATCGTCATCGAAAAGAATCAGATCAAAGCCCCAATAATGGCCTTTGGCGTATTCGCTGTACCTGAGAAATTGCTCGGCCTAGATTCTCGTGGTGGCAGTACTATGACAACGTATTACCACTTCAGTTTTTGTGGCTCCATCAATGAGGAGAAGGAAATAGTCCGACGTACCCCAATCTAATAGAAGGAAGGAAGGAATGGCACCTCGTTCGAGGTTTCTGAATGATCTCTTCTGATACATTCCAAAAATAATTATTCTTGACACTCAGGCCAAAGGCAGAATGATAAACGTGCTTTTTCTTATTGAAAACCTATTTCATTATCACGCATCGGAATGAAAATACGTGTGTGCAGTAGATTCTCACTTGCTCCCACAGAACGATTATTTTGTTTGCAGAGAATTTCCATCACAGATAAATTCGTGAAATTCCCACTGTCAGATCTCCGCATTAATGAAATATTAAGAAGTCGGCAGCTTAAAGAGATAAAAAATTGGCATCTCCATGGAGTACCAGGATTGATTGCCAGAGGTCTCTCCGTTCGGTAAAAGTATATTTTCTGAACCAGGAGGGAAAAGTCCCTTCTCTTCTATGAGACCGACTCGCACATTCGCCTTCTGTTACAATGTCTTTATTATTATTATTATTTTACGTGGCACATCCTAGGAGTCCAAGGACTCATCGCGGTAAGGGACTGCCTTCCACTCCGGCTTCTCTAGTATTACGACGCGAATCGAATCCAAAGTCTTCTTTCCAATGGACAGCATTTTGTTCCATCATTTGTATTTCGGAGGTTGAAAGGGAAGAAAAAACAGTTATCGCGAAGACGATGAAGTTAAAGGCAGACAGTCTCTTATGAAAGAATAAAATGCTACGCAATATCTTCTAATCAAAATAAGTGAGAGCCTCTACACATTGTCTCCTACTGCCAGACTCCCTAATGGTGAGGGAAAAATGTTCGTCCCTATACCATCAAACATCTAATTATTCTCTACGTAAGGTTTGAGTCAATGCAGCTGCACACCTGATTAAGAACGTGAAATTCATCACTTCGTGTGTGCCCTTCTTTATTGTGTGTTGGATTTCAATGAGTACGAGTTCGCTTCTGTCTGCTCTTTCTCAATAATCACTCCTTAGTTCGCCAAGAAGTTCACACGGCCAAAGTTTTATGCATGCAGAGTAATATCGGCGAAGAGAAAATGGATGCAAATGCTCGTGTCTCTCTACTGTGCGGTTGAACCGAGAGTTCGGTTGATTTGGCTGCAGCAAACTTCATTTCGGTTTCTGCTAAATGTTTATTGAGTTTGACGCATTGCGTGAACTGAAGGCTGTTAAGAAGGATGCAAAAGAGGAAGAGATAAACAAGAAGTTATTGCGATTTCATTTCTTCGAGGTTTGAAGAATACTCAGAGTTTATGATCGCTTCAAATTCCGAGTGAAATCACGAGAGTACAGTTCTGCCATTATGAAACCAAGAAAAATGAAAAACCAAGAAATCACGTCGAGTGTCTTAATTTCTGGGTGGAGATTGACAAACAATGAATCGTTTCCACATAAACTCGAATTCGCGATGGCCAAATTAAAAAGATCTGTTCACGATTTATGTGAATAATGATGTTTTATTCGACAGTTATTATATTTTGCATGGTGCATCATCAATGGATGTATAAAAACACTTCGCCAATGCATATTCATTCTTTCTCTAATTTCTCTTTTTCATATCATTGCGCATGGTTTTGTTGTGCGTTGAGAGACAGAATGAAATTGAGATTTCATTCCGCTATTTGCGCTTGTCGCTGCTGCTGCTGTCCATTTGAAAAATCAAGATGGCCTGCCCGATACTAGAAGGTCGTCTCGTGTCAGTTGTCCAGGTGCAGCGAAGCCCCATTTCCTTTCGCCTGTAGGAGATCCGGCAAACGTTCAACCTCTGCACAAGATGACATTCGGATTCTCGCCAAGGCGAATTGACGTTCAGAGTTGCTTTCTCTGCTTTGGTCTTCAGCGATGAGAATTGGAATTCCTTTTTTTTTTTTTTTTTTTAGCATTGTATTGTTTTAAATATAACGAGGGCAGCATCAAGGAAGTCGTAACTGATAGCCCTCTTGTAGAAAGAATCCGCGACTTCAGTTCCTTAATCGTTAAAAATGATTTCACTGTTCAACTGTTCATCTGACGCTTCAAATCTTCTGTTTTCATGGATAAGCGATATTCCTGTTCAGACTTCAGAAGTGAACTTCCCATCGACTATTCGCTCCTCCACGGTCTCATTTTCCCGTGGAATGAGAGTTTAGCACTTCTGTAGTTAACCTTCCTTCCATTTTGTCTTCTATAATTGTTTCATTCTTTGTTAGTAACGTAAGTATATTTTCTTTTAATATTAGATATATTTTAAAAAGTTACTGCTTTGTAGAATTTTTTTTCCACTGTTCGTTTCTTTCAACGTGTCCATAATTTTTAATTTCTGCGACTAATAAGATGTGATTGAAGGAAATATTTCCCGTGACACATCACCTGTGGTGCTGTTCTTTTTAATTTACAATGACATAGTTTGTAACGGATCACTAGGATTCCATGTATTTATCATCGTCTTTTTGTATATTGGAAAAGCCTGGTGACGAATCCCGTCCAGGACCCAAAGTACCTTTAGAAGGTTTTTTTTTTTTCTGGGGAAGGTTTAGCTGGTCTCACATGGAGGTCGTCGTAGGGGTTCCCCTTCTGTAAACGGGTTTTGATCCCACAAATGAGGCAATACGCTGAGTTCATATCCTGAATTACTCAGAATGGTAATTTCAAGCAACCCTTGAAAAACTGAAGTATTTTCTCGGTTTTGTTTTCCTCTCACATTCATCGTCGCTAAAGTTAATAAATCCTCAAGCCTTTCCATTTCTGATCGTGACTCACTCGATGAAGTCTCCTTGGAAGCCGAGGAGCAGCATCTGTGTCTGTTCGGTAAGGATACCAGCCTTACGCAAAACGGCCAATCTGGAAGACCAGGTGTCTCTCTTCGTCTGGTATTTTAACCCGCCTATGTTGCGGAGGCACTTCCGGCAGCTAAGCTAAGCTCAAACATTCTTTGGTACATACAAACTTTCCGATTACGACAAGGTGACGAACTGTCAAGAAAGGCTATGACATTTCTATATTTGTATTTAGTGAAGAAGTTTAAAAATAAATAAATAAAATCTGCATTTGAAAATCCTTGCAGGTTTTCTCGGTTGTTATCTGTCGAGGGAGGAAGTTATTAAAATGCTTAATAACACTAGACTAACACGAAAATAAAATTTGAGTGTTTATTATAATTTCTTTCGACTTGAAGTGCGCTGACGGGTTAGATGCGTGACTTAAGTGAAACCGTGCATAAAATAATATTCGCTGCTTTCTTGAGCAGCTGAAAACTGCGTCTCAAAAGAAAAGAACATTTCGGAAAAAATTTTGTTTCCAAATGACAAACGATTCGGAATTTTGTGCGCTCTTTGAACAAAAATAGTATTTCGTCAAGGTGCCACCTATGTTTATAACGACTGGTTTGAGAGTATCTAAAATTGGCCATCTCGTTATTTTCGCTGTGTCGAGTTGAAGTAAACATTTCAGATGGTTGAGTCGTGCGGTGCTCTGTTTATACAATTGGTGAATGATGAGAAGAACAGGCTACCGAAGAAAATTCATTCACGTGACTGCAATAACCAGGAAGGTCTTTCACTGTTTGGTGTTAAAACGTGGACGAGTAGAACAGGTAAAAAGCGTTTTTTTTTTCTTGCGTTCAACTGCTTGATTATTTTAAGCGGTGTAATTCGGAAGAAATGACTGAAGAAAGATTTCATGGCGCATTTCTCTGAAAACAGCAGGGTTGATCTGCCCCGAAACCATTACTCGAGAATTTTGTTTCATGTTGTGTCAAACCAGGTGGGGGAAGGCAGGGCAGGGAATGAGGAGGGGGTAGAAACAACTTAACAGTCGGTTATTTCCATTTGGCGTTTCTCTCAGAATTATTAATTGAAAGTTTGACAAATAAAAGGAATTAAATATTTGACGTTCCCCTCCCAACATTCAGCAGTGTTGCACGCCCAGAGAAATTGTAAAGCGTGCTTGTGATGAACGCCGACTTGATACACTTAAAATATTCGTTCAATCGACTTAACTTTTCCAAGTCAATCAGCGGACATCTCCTAATTTTCTTATGGAATGTGAGGCATTCATATATTCTTGCAAATCATCTTTACTCCGCATTCTGCGATTAATTGAAGCTGTCACTCCATCGGCAACCGACTAGTTGTCCTCCTCCCACCCCCGCCTATATTCAGCCGCATTCCTTCAGTTTGGTCTACTGATCGGGCGAGTTTTTATTATGCGTCATCCCCCGCTGTTACTGGGATGGCATGCACCCAGTCGAAGCGCATTTTTAATTCTAAGAAATAATCTTGGAATTAAAAATCCAACGTCGAGTGGGAAGAACGGTTTCATTCCCGTTGAGAAACGACGGCTTCATTTGCATGCAACTCACGAAGGAGTGTGAATGTGGAACGTTTCTGCGGCTGTTGGCGGAGGGGTTTTTGTTTGTTTTAAAAACAATTTCATATCTCTAGAGCAACAAATCCTTGCTCTAGAGATCAAAGGTGGAACTTTTTCAAGCCGTTCAGAACCGATAAGTGGGGTAGTGGCCTCATACCGACGATGTGAAAATTTATCTTCCACACGTAACACGAAAAGGTAAAAAGTGTGCAGTTTGATGTGCTTTTCCACCTCAATTTTTCCTTTATGACAAAAGGGTTTATTAAGATAGTGTTATTTTTGAAGCGCAGAGAGGCATTCTTCTTTAGCCACAACTTCCAACAAACTGTCAGGTCAAGCGCATCAAATCTCTCCACTTCTTTCTATCTTCCCAAATTCTTCCTTCGTGAACACCGTATACCAGTTTTTTACCAGTTCACGGTTCTGGATCTTATCTCCACCTTTTCCGTTGTCTTCCCCTCAAATTTAATTTCCTACGTTCTTCTGTATTCTTTATCATTAAATGAGAAAGAATTAATTGCAATAATTGCCTAAAAAATGCCTAATTAAGGAACTCAACCCGTCCCGGACGACGAGAAATGAATCTTGGAAAATGATTCGGAACCAAAGGATCGGTGCGATTTCCGAACTTTTGATTATTAATTCAGTGAGCTAACAATGCAAATGCTCATTAATATCGCGTGATCGTCGGTGCCGAGAGCTCATAAGCGTTTTCTCCAAGTTTTTAGCCCTGAATTATTCCTAATGTCTACATTCCTTATTTGTCTTTCCTTGTTTTTGCCAGCATTGTCCTGAAAACTTTCGTTTCCATTGCTTGTGTTGTATTCAACTCTCTTTTTGTTGGCCTCCGTTGTCTCTGCTGCGTGAGTCAAAATGGGCAAAAAAAGTAACTTTGGTTAATGAAAAGCTTGCACTAAAGTGGGACCTCACTGTCCCCAAGTAGACTATTTTATAATGTTAAAAAAAAAGGTTTGACCCAGTGAAATCCTCCTCGTCATCTCTTGATCTAAACTTCCATCACTAAAAAGAGTAACTTCGCAGATATTTGAAGTTTTCACTACTCTTCAGGTCTTGCCCATTAAATCTAACACCATTAATGTTTACATCTCCGTTGCGGTTTAAAACCACACTCTCATCATCCCTCCTGCTATTAATATGTAACCCATGGTAATGCGTTACATCACTCGTATTCCATTCGTGCAGTTCTTCTGAACGTGCCAAAATCATCACGTCATCTGCAAACACAGCCGCTTTTCGTTTGGGGTCGTCAACTTTGAATCTTGTTGACTTAAAACACGTTTTGAGGCTGAAAGTGACTACCGTAAAGTTCGAAACTGCAGGTATGAATTAAAATCTGCAGAAACTCTGTGATAATTCCGACTTTCGTGTGTATTAATTCGTTATTGGTTTCCATCTGTTTACAGTTCACCTTTGAAAACCAACTGTTTATCTTCTCATTCATACTTCTGATTTCGAAAATAAAAGGCAGGAAGCGATTGTAGCTGTTTAGCAATATATGGAGGATGTGTTTTGCATTGCGCGTGGCCCGCGAACTTCGTTTGTTTTTCTCGAAACACAATGCTAACTGGCGTCATCGTACATGAGATTCGAATCCATGTCTTTTCCAACCGAAGGCTTTCTTCCACCAGCTGTAATTAGGTTAACCTCCTTTGCGTTGGACGCACAGTCGAACAGTAAACTGATCAACGTGCGAAAGGAACTGCGCCCTTACGTCAGAATAGCAAAGACTCGACCGATAGGAAAAGATGATGGTGAAGCATTGGCATTTGATCTCGCATTTCGAGAGGGGGGGGGGAATAATAAGTTAGCGACTTAAAAGATAAAGTAGCATCTTTCTAATTTCATTAAAAGATGAAACAAGAAATGGCATTTAAAATGTGAAGGAAAGAACAATATAGGGGAGACACCCTTCGGGCTGTGTTCAACTTTCTTATCTTGTGTTAGTGGGAGGTAAGAAATGAAGACTTTCTCCAAGTATCTTACAGATTAAAGCTTGGATTCTCATTTTCCTAGCGCAGGACGAGTTTGTCAAAGAAAACTTGGTTCCCTTCGGAAGGCCCGGTGGGTCCTCTGCTGTTCATGCGGGAATGGGAGCAGCGTAATGCCGACACGAAATGTCAGGAAGAATTCGGGGAGTAAATTGCGGTGTGAAAAGAAGAAATGGGCGGGAAAAAGTAAAAGGCGGCAGCTAAAAGGAAAAGTCTCCGAAACATTTTTTTTTTTTTTTTTGCTTAAAAGTTGGAACTCGTTTGATTTCGATGGGGGCTCCTATGGTAAAAAAGACCTGGGTTTGCATCCCGTCTAGGACGCGAAGAACCTTGGTCAGAGCGTTTGAACCGAAGTTGAATTAGCCGGTCTCCTACGGATGCGGCAGGGTTCCTCCAACCAGACATTGGTCCCTTGAACACATCAACAGACTTGCCCTTAAGGGAAGAACAGGCCGGGCTGCATTACTTGCCTAAAGTCCCTAATTTAGGAACTCAACCCGTCCCGGACGACAAGAAATGGATCAATGGAAAACTTGGAAACTGATTCGGATTGATGCGATTTCCGAACTTTTAATTATTAATTCAGTGAGCTAACAACGCAAATGTTCATTAATATCGCGTGATCGTCGGTGCAAAGGTCAAACGAAAGTTTATCGAAGCAACTAAAATCCCCTTTCTACGTGCTATCTGCTCATTCAGACATGTGCTCATCGCTTCCATCCTCCTGGTGTCAGGCATGAAGGCGTTTTGAGACTTCTTTCCAAAAGGATCCAGCAAGAGCAGACACGCAGTTTCAGATTTCGGAGAGAGCTGCGACATCCATCGGAATCCACGATTGTTGGAGGACAAAGTTGGACCTCATTGACCGCTGAAACCAGTGGTATCGAACTGAATACACGCAGGTGCGCAAATCGCACGCATTGATGTGCGACGCATCCTCAAAACTGCAGCAGCCTTGATCATCCGAAGTTTCAGTTGCCATCACGAACGAAATGAATCAATCATTCATTCCATCGTCAAAACCCGCCGAAGTATTAAATAAAACAAACAGAAAACGTGTATTTTCACTGTCATATGGAAATAAACTCTCTCGACGACAAGGAAATAATTAGGGGCAAGTAAAACCGAACATAAAAGAAACCAAAATGTTTATTCAATGGGAAAGAAGATGCTGGATGCATCCGTTGCACTAAGTCATAATCTCAGTGATTAGAAAGTTTCTCGTTAAGGTCGCTTGGTTCTGTTGACGAAGACACCGCCCTTGTTTGTGCATGCTGGGAACAAGGCTGCACACCATTAAAGAACGTTGGTTTGTTCTTAAATGTGACTTATAAAATAGGCCCGTCTTGTAACCGTCTTCGGTTACAAGACGGGCCTATAGAATAACTTTTTTATGCCAGGACTTTCAATAAGATACGACAAGATTTTCATTCGGATCTTACATGAAATTAGTAGAGGGTCCATTCCATATGCAAGGACTCGCTTAAAATCTGGATGAAGTTGATTTCAGTTCAAAGTCATCAGATTTTTAATATTCATAAATGTAGGCGAAAATTACTTTTGATTTTATGGAGCCCCAAATTGGAATAAGATTTATCTTGTCACTTTGTATTTCTGTTGATCGAATGAATTAGTCTCCATTGTATCGAGACAGAGAGTACCTTGTCGGTATAAACATGTAGCCTCGGGTGATTTTATGTGAGCAATCTCCGAGGAAAGTACTAACCCGTCTATATGAAATGTAACCTGTTCTAAGATGGTAATTCACCTACTTTACCAGGGGTACGAGGGCTACTCGGTATCCTACCTAGCAATGAATTTGAGTGTCCATACGGACGTTGAGCTTCATCTGCTCGGTTTGTGCGATGGATGAGGATTAGCAGCAGGAGGTCAGCTGTATTTTATTAACGTTGCGTGACACAGACAGGAAGGACGTATTGACCGCTGCACTTAATATTTCATTCAAAAGTAGGAGCAAGCCTTCGACGAAAGGCAGCGTTAATATTTTACTGAGAATCCAGAAAAGGAGTATCTTGTACGGCGACATTAATACTGTAAGCGAGCAGCGAAATCATAAACAAAACAAACATTTGGCAGCACGAAGAACGACTTCGTTTCCCAAGTGAGTTCTAAACACAACGAGCACATCATCTCGAGAACCCCACGTGTGTCCCGAGTATTTCAGATCGTAATTTGACCCTTTCACCGAAACCTGCAACAGTTTGACACGTTTCGATTGCGAGTAATTAAGAAGACTCAGAGTTAGAAAAATTAACTACCTTGTCAGAACCAAGGGCGAACGAAAGCTGAGCTCCGGCCCCTTGCTGTTCTTGATCAGAACATCATTATTTGTGGCTTCGCTGAACAGCAGCAGTGGTCATGGCAACGAGTGGTTAATACTGCACACTCCGTGGAGGACTTAAGGATCTTGGCGCCTCGAGCGGGGCCGTCAATAGTCGATATGCCAGCCTTTGTACGCAGATATCGGTGGCGAAGGGCGTCGGCGGTCAGTTCACCAGCGCAAATGGTTGCTTATGATGGATGCTCACGGGGAATCTGCCTGCGAAGTTTTCAAATAGCAAAACGGACGCGAGGTTTCGCTATTTGCTAAACCCTCAGGGGGTTTCGCTTAATTGTTACGTCAACCAGCATCACGTACTTGCCACGCTGACCGACCAGCGCTCCAAAGAATCTTCGATCGTCTACGGACAAATGAGCAAACACCCAACAGATGCACATCCGTATACCACCGAGTGTCGTCACGATCTACAGTTTATCCGGGTTACCTCGGAGACGAGTTTGCGTACTCATTGACGAAGGCATTGCAGATTTCCCTTCCTGGAGTTGCCGATTCGTGACTGGAGTGCTCCGCTTTATCCAGATAATCTGGGATATTATGCACAGTCTCTCGGCAACGATCCGTGCTGCGAGAGAGAGATGTTGCTGGCGAGCGAGAATCGTCATCAGCAAAGTGGAACTCGCTCTCTGAAATTTCCTTCTGTCAATGCGAACTCTTCAGATCTTTGCCCAACACAGCTGGCATTTGGAGATTTTGTCCGTCTCTGGCGACGCTTATAGATCGGATTTCGGGACAGCGATTCAAATATGCTATTCGTGCTGAGCGTTGAAGTAGTCAGAAAATTTGCTCCGGCGAGTCACAACATCAGCGATTTCATTTCCTCCACTGCACGAAACGATGCAGTCGCATTAACTTTACGGTGCATTTTAGATGTCGGCGATTGTATTTTTTTTATTTCATATTTTTTTAAAATTTCATATTGGCATTACGTTCATTTGGATCGAATTCTTGTAAATGAGATTTCAAAGGGATTTGAGTCCGACGCCAAGTCCATGGTTTTGCCACCGAAGAGCGCTTCTCTTTCCAGTCATTTTGTAGATCTGTCTCCCCACAGATGGATTGGAAAGAATCCGCCTCAAGACCCACGAATGACGTTACTCGCAGCTTCGAGTGAAGTGCTGTTGTGTGGACTCACTAAATGTGCCACATTCTTATTTCTCGTCGAATTGTGCCGTTCCAAACACAGTGACGTGATCACGTGCAAGTGTCACAAAACATCTCTCGTGATTTTTTTTTCTTTTTTGCTCGTAATTAAAATGGCCATTGTCGTTTTTCTTTTGTTGTCATGGTGATTTCCGCCCCAATCCCCAAAACATGGGTGGCGCTGCCGTATATGCGGGCTGGATGCGAAATGACTGCGTCTCGCTGAGGAAAAGAGATGAAGGATATCACGAGGCTCATTTCCCAATTCTTTCAGGACGGACTCGGTGTTAAGCGTTCGGATGGAGGACAATGTCATTTGCTCTCTCTCGCTGCCATTAGGAACACCGCACTTCTCCAGACCGAGAAAGACTTCCGATTAACATTTTCCGTGGCATTACCCTTGACGAGATCCACGCACGGAAGAGCTCAGCAAATGACAACATTTTTAGCCAACACCAGAAATGTGTCGAATGGCAAGCTCAGCCACGTGGTTTTGGGGCTGCTGGTTGTCCTTAACAGTAAAGCAAAGGGTGCTGGAAAGCGATGTGTTATTCCGTCCCTTAAGGGGTAGGTCGGGTAGTTGCACATCCTTTAAAGAATTGCTAAACTTACTTAAAACGATCGCGGTGAGGAGACCATCTCGATTCTTTAATCAAAGAATCCCTTGACGCTGATTCGACGTGCGCCCTCCCTAAGCACTGCTGCTGAATGCGTTTTCGTGGGTGATCAACACATCCCCAGTTTTGTTTCTCCTTGCGGTGCCGGCCTGAGTGGCTAGCGTATCCGCTCTCCAGCCAAGAGGCTACGGGTTTGAATCCCGACAGCGGCATGGATGTTTGTGATTGCCCTACTAACCATTTACCACATGCACTGCCGTGACCTGTGTCCTGGCGCAGTATGACCTTTGATGTCTTTTCGCCATAAAAAAAATGAAATCAAATCTCCTTCCGTTATTCAAAGGGAGTGGGTGTTTTCTTCCTCCCTCCTACGCAGGAAACGAGAGGTTCCCACTTTTTGAGGTAATCGCGACCACTAAACCTACCGTGCGCTACTTGAACTTTAATGTCATAAAACGCTTCTAATTCGGAGACGTATTATAATGTTATTCGCTCGCTGTCTGAAAGGGACAAACCGTTGACCCTCTCAGTAATGTAGTCACCACACAGTTCGTTCTCAAATGATTGTGTGGGGGATTGTCGTCGTTGTCTGTCCTCGGACATGTAAAAACGCCTATTTGGGCTTCTGCGTCGTGAAGGATATTTGCCGAAAAGACGCTGACCAAAGGAGCACTAAAAGGACGTCAAAAGAATTGAATTCTCGAGATGTTATGAAATCACCTTCTTCCTTGGTGATCTCCGCCAGTGATAGCTGGTTGCGAGTGGATGGTAAGGTCACAGCAATATCCGATGTGACAGAGAGGTTCACCCGCTGTGATCCCCCCCCCCCCCACACACACACCAATATTTCCTTCGTGTACGCAGTAAGCACAGACTCCTTGTTTACTCTGCCCATGAGGAACGTGCCCAGAAACGCTTCCTTTTTTCTCGTCCGTCAGTCGATATTTCTGCGCCGTGATTTACTTGGGTTAACCAGCGCGGTGACTTTGCAGGCGGATTAGTCGCCTGCCTGGTGATACCTGTGCCTGCTTATTTCAGTCACCCTCCCTTCGGTATTTATCCTCGGCGTTGAGGTGGCTACCGTACAGGTGGGGAGCTCGATGGGCGTCATTTATTCCGCAGGGACTAGTGCCGTAAGCTGGCTCGCGCGCACGCACACACACAACTGCTTAGCATTCCACGTGCAAGGGTGCAGCCGTCTTCGCTCGCTTGTGCCCACGTACAGGTGTGTTATTAAGTTGCGTACGGGAAAGAACCGCTGGCTGGCGAATATTTTTCTGGCTTTGCGGAAAGAAACGTATGCAAGTAGAACACAAGCCGTGAAAGGAATGAGCCGAGGGTCGCGGTTTCCTCTAAATATAGGTACGCACGAAGGCTGGCAAGCAGTCGTAAATCGGTATCAGGACAGCTGACTAAGTATCTCTGGCTGGCAGCCAGATTCTCTCTCTCTCTCTCTGTCCGTTTTAGGCCGTAAACCTTCAGCCATGTTCGTACTGTGCTGATGGCTCTCCAAGCGATCACGCTCACCACATCGTGTTTTCCTACACTGTGATATCACTTCGTGTGTGTGAGGAGGGGATTTCTTCCCCAAGAGACAGAAGAATCCCCCCTCCTGTATCCAGAGGAATGAGACACTTTTAGCTATCAACAGGGTCCAAAATTGTCTTCGTTGCCAACTCGATCTGCACAAAGCCAGACGACGACGCGATTTCGCACTGAACTTCGAGATAAAAGAAAAAATAATAAATCCAGTTGCGTCGCACACAAAATAGAGGCAGTGTCGGATGTTGACACTTCCGCCGCTTTTTTTTTTTTTTTTTTTTTTTTTTACGTCGCATGCAGAATCGAAAATCTCGGATCCACCCAACGGCAATGGCGATGTCGCACCTCAACTGCTTACTGCCGGACGTCATCTCGAACAAAGTTTCGTCGAAATTTGTACTGATTAGCTGGAAATCCTCTCCTGCGAGGCTCCATAAACAATTGCGAGTGCCGTACTGCAACCCAAAAAACCACGTGCGTTCATCAGGCCGTAAACGGAGCCGTCACTCGAATATCGATCAGGAACGAAAACGGGAAGCTCTGTCAGGGAATATGTGGGAGATGAATCATCGCTCGGAATGCGAGCGGATGGAAGGAAGGAGGGAGAGAGTGAGTGGCGCACGAGATTAGACGCAACGTGCACACGAAATAAAGGGCAGCTCTGCCGACAAATACTTCGTGTGCATCGGAAAAGCAACGAATTCTTGCCACCGTACAACTAATGCGGGATGTGCGGCACGTGAAATGTGTGCGTTGTTAGCTGCACAAGTGTGCGTGCTGTAAGCCTCACTCTGTGCGTGCTTGTTTCGTTCTGAGTCACTGCCGCTATTCTTAGAGGGAGCTTTCGGAAAGTGCTGCTGCTGTGTCGATGGCTCGATTTAATTCCACACCGAAGTGTGAAATGGTCTGCGGCAAAAATGGGGATAACCCCTGGCTGGAGCAGTCTACTCATCCGGATATGCCGTTGACGTCACTCCATTAAAAAAAAAAAAAAAAACTTGCTAAATCATTACGAAAAAACGTTTCGAAATGAGTTGAAATCGAATTCTGACTTAGCTTGTTCTGAGCGTTTCCCCCTCGTGGGCGTCAACCAAAAAACGACAAGCACTTTTCGGGTAGTTCGAACCCCCTCGAGTTTATCTTTCTTTATTTTTCTTTGACCTTCTGAGGTTGACATGTTGCTGGGGCAGCATCGCTACCGTCATGTGATAGGAAGGTGCGTACGGGCGCCGAGACTGCTGCAACCCGAGAGAGATGAGAAGTGTCAATTAGGAGCAGCTAGGAGGTTCGTGCCCTGCCCTTCCCCCCGAAGCGGCGTATTGCTAAACTGTGCAAAGCGGGAACACGGACAGACAGAAGGCCGGGGTCGCCAGAGGTTGCCTTGCAGCCCGTGCTGTCAGCCAGAACGAGCGAAGGTGGGGTGGCGCAGGGTTGGTCGAAGGCAGAGATAAGCCACGCTAGGAATTCTGTGAGGCTCTTGACAGCGGCCCGCGAGGCGCCAGATCGTGTGTTTGTGTGCGCGCACGCCAGCGTGCCGCGGTGTAGAGCCTACTCCCCAGCGGCAAGGAATCTCTCGTCACACACGCTGCGCTGTCTGTGAAATATAGCGAACTAACGACTGTGCAGACACTACCCGATCTGCAGGGCCGGAAGGACGGGAACGCTTTGTCTTCGTCGGCTTCTAACGCCACAGTTAGCTGCTGGCAGAACGCTTTCTTTTTTTTTTTTTTTTATTCTTTCTTTTTTGAAAGCACGAGCGTGGACTCGGCGCCTTTCTCGCGTATTAACATACTGAACACTCGACGGATTTTTAACACCAGATTTAGCTCAACTGGTCCTCTCGCACTTCCACTATCCCCCCCTCAGCTGCTTCAGTCATTTCTCGGTTTTACTTAACTGTTGCTAATTAGCAGCGCGTGCAGAACCATCAGATGTTCCAGGGGCAAGAAATTCTTGTCTGGAATTCTGCTCGAACCAGTGATCACATTGAGTAAATGCGACGACCCCCTCAGGACGGCGAATGTGTCTCAGGCTGCTCTCTCTCACTCGCAATAGAAAATCTGCTATTGGAGTATGCAAAACACGGGGGGGGGGGGGAGGTTAGATCAGAAACACAGCGGTCCTTGTTCTTGGAGCACCGCATGGGGCATTCGGAGGAAGTCTTCGTGAACTTCACATTAGATTACTGATATTCGAAATAGGTGGCGCTGACTTAAGTAGTGTCGTCTGAACTTAAACAGGATTTCGAAGGATTTAAGTGAGAAAAAGATAACGCTGATATGTAAGAAATGAATGTTTCGAGAATATTGAGAGGAAATTATGAAGAAATAGCCAGCCCACGATTTAGAGCTGAAACCCCCCCCCCCCGTTCCTAGTGTTCTCAAGACACTTTTCGTTAAGTTTATGAGGGAATTGTGCAGCCAAATATTTTTCTTTCTTGTTTGCAAGGTACGCGTTTGAAATAACTGAAGGATGTTTTAAATTCCTCTTTATTATGCGAAGCTAATTCACAGAAAATCATGAAAAGAATGATCGAATTGAGATGGGCCTGTCGACCCAAATGTGTCCCTGACAAATCAGGCAAACATTTTCTTCAAGCCGACCAGAAGAACGCCCGCAGTTAAGAGCCATAATCTTCCCAGCAACTAGGTGTGTGTGTGGGGGGGGGGTGAAGTTTTTTCAGCATGATGACGAAATTATGCCGATTAATGGATGTTCCTCGAATGAATCCCAAGAAGAGGACAATTGATGTTAGACTGGGGATGGTTGGCAGCAGAAACTGTTCGTGCGAGGTTCCGGTTATGATTTGGTTTCTCATCGATGTGGCCAACTTCGTTAGAAGCGACATCGCTTTGCAACCGCGACTGAAAACGCAAACTCCATTTGCCACCTGCAACGTTGCTAATCGATCCATTATGCGGCTCATCCATCTTATGAATTGATGTTGCGGGAATATCGAGTTCCAGAGACGCAAGTGGAATGGATTTGTCAGGACTTGCCTGTAATGCATTCGCACGGGCACCGTGCTTCCTTTGACACCGGGTCGACAACTCCTGGGGGAGCACAAGACCGAGCTGATAGTTAGGAATTTATCTTGCAGCTTCTTCCAGTTCGTGTAAAGTTGAAAGTGTTCACCACTATTCGGGCCATAAGTCTGAGTTAGCAGATTGGTATCACGCGCCACTACATTGCATCCAACACCAAGGGAAAAAACTATAAAAACAACAAAAGTTTACGCGGAATCGTCATCAGAAGAGTAAAATTGTAAATTGTGCTTCTCTATTCGTATTTCAGATGCGGTGTCGAATATGGTTGACAAAAACGGAATTGGGATCCGATCTTGCCTCTTTTCTTCCTTCATGCGTTTATCAATTGCTTATTCGTTTTAATCTGAGTTTTACAAATTCCCCTCTCAATTTCTGAGAAAGTTTAAAGAAACGACTCTTCGCTAAGGAGGTTCACTCGACTTGATAAACAAAATGGACTTCCATCTGATAGGGTGCACGAGGCCAGAAATATGACAGTGTATTCCTAGTCCTGTGGCCCATAATGGATTCTTTTACTTTTCTTTTCTGGCGAGTAAGGGATTGGAGTTGTGGCCTGCAGAAAAGACCGCCATCATTTAAAAATGTGCAATACATTTGGTGACGGTCAACGTGTTCAATCAGGAAAGGATCCAACGTTTCCTAGAGCAGTGAAGAGGTATTTAATGAAGCCATTCAAAACGTTAACACCTGCAGGAGAGGAGAACCCATTCGTTTAGCTAGGAAACTTTTTTTTCTTTACTGTGGGGGCTCTTAACTATTCAAGTAGAGTGATCCCGTACGCTAAGGAAAGTGGATTTAATCTCGACTAGACCTTAACCAATTTTGTTACTGTGCATAGTGCTAAAAACCACAATGATATTTATTTGCCGTTCTCATTAAGATATTTAAAATATATTTATTTATATTAAATTTCCATTAACAAAAAGAACAGACAGGTTTCAGAATAACCTTCTCAACTTTATATCATCTAGAAGCCTTAAATCAACTAACGGAAAAAACAAAGGAATACCAATTGTGTAGATTATGAAAAAGCCATCGACTCAAATGGACCTGTGAAGGTTTGAAGCTTTAAAACATACAAGAATAGACGACACTTGTATTAACATACATTACCTCAATATATATGCGAGAGGTTCATCAGTAATAAATGGAAAAGGAGAAATAGAAAGAGGAGTCCGACAGGAAGATTCTATCTCACCAAATGTATTTGCTACAGTCCTTGAACATTAAAATTGATGGAGAATACTTGGCACTGTACGATTCGCTGTCGATAATATGGATAAGTCAAGAATAATGTATAATAGAAATACTCCAGATCGAAAACGCAAAGATAGATTGAAATAATGAATTCACACAAATAGAAGAAATCATTACAAACAACCATAAACTTGATATTGAAATTCCAGTGTGAATAAGCAGGATGGAAAGTTTTTAACCATTTATAGACAGAGATGTAAAAGCAATTGACCAAACTGCATGAAGAGAGAGAGAGACCTGCAAGCAGTGTGTACTCTCAACAATGACCTATGCTAGTGAAAACCTAGGGTTTGACTAAAAAACACCTCGAGAAACTGAAAACAACATAAAGAAACATGAAAAGAGACATTTTGGGAATAACCCGGTTAGATAAAAAGAATAGTAATCGAGGAAGCAAACAAAGGTGATGGGCATTGCGTTGGCAATAAAAGGCAGTAAATTGCGATGGGTAGGACTTGGGATGAAAATGTCTGACAACAGATGGACAAAGAGAACAACAGAATGGACATCGAGAACTAGTTATCGGAAACCAGATTAGGCTAGTGGTAAGACGGGACGATGAATAACAAGATGCTGTGGACATTTTACGGTGGAAAGATCCACAAGACAGACCAAAATGGAAGAAGAATGGAGAGGTGTTTGGATTGAAGAAAGCTGATGATGACCGTCACATGATGTCTTTTGGGATACTTTTCTTCTTGACGAGTAAATAATAATAGAAGCACATTGAAATATAAGACCGCCATGCTAGTGTTGTCATTCAGTTTGGATTTATAGAAGAATGACGAATAGGAAACTAATTTCCTCACACACAGATTTCTGTCATGCATAGATCTTAATTAATAAGACACAAATGTGAACAGCTCAGCAAGGTCTGTCGATCACACGTTCAGACGCTTACAGGAAAGGAGAAAGTACGCAATTTATGAAACTTCTCTATGAACGACAAGAGTGGACGAAATTGGAAGATTCTGTACAATAAATGAAAAGCGGCAATCGCGTGCATTCTTCCCAGTGGAGACATGACGTCACTGAAGCGAAATGAATAATCCATCTACTCACTATGGTGGTTGCGACTTTCATCTAAGAGACGCGAGAAGAGTATGAATAAGAACGAATATCTGTAATAATACTTGTAAGTACTGCCTCTCGCGAAATCAGCACGAGATTTATAAGCAACACAGTGCGATCGGATTGACGGGGGGAAATGTGGCATCGGTTGCGTTCTTAATGGAAGTAAGAAAAATTACAGAACCACCATCGATACAAGCGTCAGTCTCAAAGGTTACTAAGATCTTAAATAATTATCCAAACTTTTTGCCCTACTCATTCAGTCAGTATGGTTCAGACGCGACATAAATGCAGAAAAAAGTACATTTAGGATTTGTTAAAATAACTTCTGGTGGGGTGAATGGAGGCACGTGAAGGAGTAGCCATTAGTTTGATATCTGACGGAGTACTCGACTGGTCCATCCCTTCTGAAAAGGTTCAGATATATTCACTATGAGAAGTGTTAGCAATGGCGTTGTCAATAGAAACAGAAAAGCATTTTAGCTGCAGAAATTTTCGTATAAAAGCTCAAGTGATGTCGAGAGACACCGAATCCTGAAAAGTAAAATGGCGTCACACCGGACCATTCACGGTAGTACGAATAATGTTTTCACAAGAAATATATCGTATTTAAATAAATTAACTATCGCTAATATTTAAAATATAGTCCAGAAAAGTTTGGTTTTAAAAACGGGACCTGCTCTACTTTTAATGTACTTTTTTGATCTGTTTGGTTGAAGCTTTTTGGTTTAAAAAAACTGAACTACATCCTTATGCAGACGACGCTGTTGTACTACTTTACTGAACATCCAGGTTTAGGAAACCGCATTATTCGAGGTGTTATTAAATTAATAAGCGGTTTAAAAATAACGGACATCTTTAATTTTATTTGTCAATTTTATGGACGTCCGCTTGATAGCATAGCTAGATCGCAAAGTATCAGTAAATGGCATGACAACTGCAGAGATATTCGTAATTGCTGATAACTGAGGATTAAAAAATAGATATATATTTGGACCTGAATTGGAACTCTCACGTTTTATTCTTCTGAAAAATAAGACCATAATAAGAATGATGGTTTTATAAATGCGATACAGTATGTGTTAAGAATTGGTTTATGTGGCGTTTAAGATGTTATCATCTGCTTGGGGAGGAGAATACTGTGCTGTCTTTAATCAGATTCTAAACGGAACAATTCATCATCAACAGCCATGGGTCCAATGCCCGTCTGCTGCCATCTTGATATGATTCTTCCATTGCATTCTATTTTGTGCAAGATGACTCATCTTGTGTATAGAGTTTCCGCACCATTTGACGATGTCATCGCCCCATTCTCTGTTTGGTCTTCCTCTTTTGTTCTTCCCTTCAATCATTCCAAACAGCATCGTTTTTAATGTTCTCTCATCATTCATTCTACATATATGGCCAAATAGACGTAGTTTCCTTTTATTTTGGTTGTATTCGTCTCTAGATTTCTTCATTGTTCACTTTCTGTATCCAGCTTATTCTCAAGCTCTTTCTATAGCACTTCCTCTCAAATGCCAATATCCTCCTTTCAGATTTTCCCAGGAGTACCCAGGCCTCGCATCCATAGAGCATGCTGCTGAAGATACAGGTTTCTACACCGCGCAGTTTAGTTTACATCTTTATAGCTCGGCTCTTCCATATTTTGGAACCATCAAAGCCATTTTAATAGATGCTGTAATTCTATTGTGAACTGCCCACTTATCGCCAATAGAGAAACATTATTTGCCGGTGTAATAACAATCGATTATGATTTGTATTGTGGCAGGAATTTGCTGGTAATTCCTAAGACACAAACACTTCCTAAATCTGAAATGTTTAGTCCTAACACAGCAGTCTGGAAAAATGAAATTGGAAACTTCAGGGGGAAAAAGATTACGAGAATGAGTGTTGATCGGTATTTTAAACGCAGAGCAGGAAGGTTGTCGTGGCAAAAACGATCCTAAACACTGTACAGTTATGACTTGATAGTGTGGTGACTGTGATTACAGTGCTTTACTCAACTTTTCCCTTGCTGATTTTCCTTCTTTTATTCTTTTGACCTCTTTTAGAGGTTGTGTATCGCCGTCTGTAAATTCCGATTTATCCTCGATATTTATTAGTTTAAGCAAGTCGTTCTGTTTTAGGACCCCCCCCCCCCCCACCCCACCCATCCTTCGTTCTTGCGAACTTCGATTAACGGCAGTCAGTCGTGCACAAGAAGTTCATTTCGTGTTGGATTTTCTATCCGACCGCGTCAGTGATGTACGTGCTCGCTCTTCACCACCGCTGGTCAGGAAACACTTCGGTCTGGACCACTCGCGTATTTCACGCTCTCCTTTTTGGTAACAAACACGTACAATAAAAATATCGCACAAGGGAGTTTTTGTGCGAGTGAGGGGATGAGCATAAACACGCGGTTCACTCGATCGGTAACCCCAATTTGTTTACGGACTAGGTGACGTAAGTTGGCGGGGTTAGTTATAGGGGAAATAGCAAAACGGACAAAAAAACAGCCACCAGGCAGATACGAAATGGGTAGGCAAATTTTGCTTCTCCCCCCACCATTTGCGAGATTTCATCAGATCAGTGCTTGCTCCACACAGTAACTGCTAGAACCCTGATTAGCAACATCCAACCTCATTTTTTTTTTTTTTTTTTTACTTAAATGCAGTGAGGGTCATTCGTGCCGCTTACTAGGGAGTGCTGTAAAAACACTTTCCGACGGAGGGAGGAGAAGGGACGACACCTACAGGCATTCCTTCCTTTTCGTATACCCTTAGAAGATACCCGACACCCTCAACTGATGCTATCGTAAATGCACAGCTCGGCTGTGACGTCGCAGCTCAGGCGATTACAGACAGGATGTGCGATGGTGGCGGCGGCCGATGGGAGGGGGGGGGGGGGGGGAGTATTGACCGTTAGGAGCACCGTTCAGCACTGTTTGATGGACTGGAGCGTTGCTAGCTTGGCATGAGTGTTGGGAACGAACATTTCTAGTCGAGGCTCACTCTTCCATTTGCCGCGGTCGAAATGCAGAATTATGTAACAAGTTGGGAAGTGGAATTGTCAGCAGAACAAGCTGTTTCTTCAATGGCCATCTTCTCATCCCAATGATCCGCGTCATCTTTTCACGCTGTCTTTTTTTTCCCTTTAGTGATAACCATTTCGTGATGAATTTAGTCCACTTACCGGCTATTATTGCATGTTATTCTTGCGATTTCTAATCCACAAGTTATTCCCACCCCCTCTCTCTCTCTCTCTCTCTAGAGCTAGCAGATTTACTTAAACGACACAGTGGCGTTTAATTTTCTTGTCTTTCCTAAGTGATGGTTGTTGGAATTGCCATCTTTCAAATGCTGACGTTTTCAAAATGAAGCGTACTGTTTTCTAAAAATATTAAGTATATTTAATGATGTGCTCCCCTTTGGTGGTCATTCTTTCTTCTTCTCTTGATTTCATGTTCTTTGGAAATTCTGTTATTTGATACTGTTACGTAATCCCATTCAGTAGAAAGAGATTTGTTTCGGGGCATATTTTTGAAACAAAAATTCTTTCAATCGCTCTTTATTTTGTCATACAATCTGCGAACAGAGATGGAAATAATGACCACTCTGGTCTTGGGAATAAACGTCCACTTTTCTCTTTAATTTAATAAATAAAAGTGCATTATTAGATGGTCGTTCCGTTTACCGTTCATTAATTACAGTTTAACTTGTCTTTTGAACATGGACAAGAGTTTAAATCACGGTGGATACGATTAATACCCTTTGAAACTAGGGAATGCGTGGGGTGTATCTCAGTTCATATGTGCTGCCTTGAAACTCACGCGCATTTCTAAAATCAACCCCAAAAATTCAGACCAAAAAGCGAAGAAAAAGAAGGAATGATGTCGATTGTTTGCGAGGAGAAAGAGAATTTAGAATTGCATCAGAAGGAGGTGAACGAGATCTTATCTTTCCATAATCATTGGACGATTGTTGAAACGTTATGTCTACAGATCAATCGGATATAATTAAAGAGAGATTTATTGCTGGCCACAGCGGACTGTGGGTTGAAATCCCACTGCGGCACACGAAAGCTTGGGAAGGCCTTTAGGTGAAGTATGAATTTCTTACACTCTTAGCGCATGACATGGAAATGTTTTCGTGTTTGGAACGGGCTGGCTTTCCGATTTTGTTTCCCTTTCCCCCACGCTACAGTAATAATGTACGAGAGGGATGCGCATAAAAATAATGACTATAAGAATTTTACTTCGGAATTTAGAAGACCGAATGCTGGTATGTACGAGGTTTTAATAATTACTAACTTCATTATTGAATCATTTTCTGTTAAGGGATCGCGACATTAAATACGAAGGGGGTTATTTTGTATGCTGACAAAGAATGAAGAGGAAATAGCACACGGGAGCATCGCGGAACGAGTCAACTTCTCAACGGGGAGAAAGTGCTTCGCTGATAGAAATCCGCGTGGATATTTTGGTGGGTGAATGGAGTTCTACGCATTGCACGGCCACAAGACCAGAAGGAAAAGAAACTGCGTTCACATTCAATTATTTTCCATCTGTAGGCCACGTTGCATTAAGTTCGCGTGTGTCTGTAAAGCGCGTGTCACGCTCGACTTTTCTCGGTTTTAAATGAAGACATACAAAGGGATTTTCTTCAAAAGGTTGCGGGAAAGAGTTCTTTGGGTTCGAACCCAGAATTTTTTTCTGGGCATGCGCATAATACTTACGAACAATATTACGGACTTGCTAAAATAGAGGAGTGGGTGCAGAAAGAAATTTGAGGAAGAGCGAAACAGGCGGCTGCGAGTCGCACATTAAAATTTGTGAGGAAATCTGAAAGAAAGTCGAACAACAGTTTCTGTGGTGGCTTAATGAAGAACTTTTTAGAACTGCTCGTGCATTGTTTTTGGAGAATCGGAGTCAAAAGAGACGCATTTTGCGATGTTATTGAAAGCTCCATTCTAGCGGACGATGCCGAAATAAAGGAGAGGCTGCGACGACAATAAATGAATTAATAACGGCAAAGAAGCGTCACTGAGCTTTTCTCTCTAATTTTTAACATCGTTTCGCACCAATCCAGAAGTTGAAAACTTGTCGAATGGTTCTCAGCCATTTTTTTGTCTTCGCACTCTTGAATTACTTAAAAATTTTCCGGCACATTTCCAGATTTAATTAAATTTCAAATGGAAAACTCGAGTCTGCTTCGCTGAACAGAGCCGCGTCGATCCGCAGGTGAATGGTTGATAGCTTCGCTTGTCACTCCTTTCTATAGAACTCGGCTCTTCTGTTCTTTATTAACGTCATGGCATTTTCCCCCCTTTCCCTCATAGAACTTGAACCTGGTGCAGAACAGCGTTGTTGACGTCACCCTCCCCGGGAGTTAAAGAGAATGGGTTCGGATGCATTGAAGCCTCGCACTCGTGAAGAAAATACGAAATGAGGGGGGGGGGCAAACAATGGGAAGCATCGAAAAGAGGGGCAAGGCCTTCGGATGTTCGTTAGTGGCCAGCACGTCCTGATTAGGAGAGGAGAATTATAAAGACGAAATGACGACACTTTCTTTGCTGTGCTCATCGCTATTTTACGACGACATCGAAGCAGCGCCTTTCTTCTCTCTCCGATGTTTCCCCAGCAACCAAGACGTGTTTCGTTTCAAAAGAATTAAACTTTTAATGGCAGTAGTTTGTTTGCAGCCGTTGATTAATATACCGAGCCCTTCCTCGTTCCCTTCCCCTTTTCTCTTTGACCTCCCCCGTTCTCCTCCCTCCTCGTTCTACCCCGCAGACTTAGTAATTCTGGCACAGGCAGCGGTGCGCTGCACTGCGTAATTTTGCATCTCCGTGTTTTTGTCCCGAGGCACACTCGGCCGTAATGACTCTCTCTCTCTCTCTCTAAGCTGGTGAGCCGACGCCGCCATGCGCTTCTGCCGCTACTTATTATTGGATCAGAACCACTGTGGCTGTGGCCCCAGACGCCGGTCCAAAACCAGTTGGTAACTTACGTCCCTTCCCCTACCCACCCCTCCCTCCCTCCTCTTCTCTCCGGATTTTCTATGATTGAACTGTTCCATCCCCGTAAAGACACGCGCTGCTTGTACATGTCAAGATACTCGGAGAGCACGTAATCGTTCACGGCGCTCTCTTGATAATAATCCCGACGCTCACCTCGCGCACCGAAAGTGCCACCCCAAGTCATTTATTCCGAAGTTCACCTGTTTTGTGCGATGGTCACTGCTGCCGATTGGGAATGTTGGCAAACTTCACCAACTACAGACGCAGAGTCGTCTGTAACAGGTGACATTTGCTCGATTATTCCCCACTCTGAGCGACACTTTATCGGCACAGATCGCCGATTTCGACAAAAATGGCATTGCATACAACTCTTAATAGATGGCACTGTGGAGCGACCGCAAGTGACGGAGATGTTCATTCTGTGCGGGTTTGTAATCTATTAAAACGAGGTGATAACGAAGGCGAAAAATAACGGGAAGTACGGTCATTGGGGTATTCCAACTTTGCGACATAAGATTTTTGAACCACTCGCAACCTGAATATTGTACTGCTGGCAGACATTTTGAATTCCCCACTTGAAACCATAGAAACGAAGTGCGCACTTCAAGTGACGCTGAAACAGGCGAGTTAGAATGGTGACTCAAGCACAGTTAAGTGTATTGTTTAGGATCGTCCACTAGGTGTCGCTCAACAGACTTCTAGTCCACCAGTTTATTTTAAACCGCGCTTAGCAGAATCTTTAGGAGGACCTTGGCGAGCAGCTACGCTGGCTGTCGCTAATATTCGCGTGTTTTAAATCCCCCAAGCTCGTATTTTCCTCGCGCAAAACACGTACGAAGAACGCTACGCGACTTTCATAGAATTAAGTTTTTTTTTTTAAATTTCAGAACGCTCCATCAAACTTATTTTTTTTTTAATATAATTTTTGCAATCCATACAATAGCATGACCCCCCCCCCAGTAGTTTCAATCATATCTATAGATATTTTTAGCTTATTAAAAAACGCGTTTTTTTAACAACAATTTTCTACGTTTAGGAACGAGAGGACGTCGACAGCGACTTCTCAGTGTTGATCGCACGTAAAATAATGCCGCTTCAGCTGTAGACATATCATCGAGAGGCGCAGTGTTAGGGCCACCTAAATATGCAACATGCGAAATCGTAGGTGTGTCTCGTTATTCCGATTTTGTTCTTTGTGAACCATCAAGGAGTTTTAAACCCATCGCACATTTATGACCACAGGGGACGAAATTCATCTCCTATGTCGAGGTGTTTACGAAACGTCCGTGCCTATTACGGGAATTGAACTCGCAGCCTGTTGGTTGGAAAGCGAATAAGCTAACCCAGTGGCGTAGCTAGAGCTGTTGCCGCTCGGGGCGGTCCCTGAGTTTGCGGCTCCTCTCAATACACACCAAAATACTACAAGAAGTCAAAACGACGTATGGGGAAATAAATTAAAACACTGTTCATTTTTGAAGTAAAACTTTAATTTCAACGTTCTAAAATGTTATTTTTCTTGCTTTTCTGTTAGCAAAATCGTCGATGACATTGGCGAAGTCTATTTCATAGTAATGTAGGTAATTCTTAATCAATCTTATTTAGAAAAACTCCTCTCACAATAACTAGCAAAACTTACAGCAATTGTGAGGAACATTCGCAGTAGTATTACAATGTTTGGAACTGAGTTCTCGAGACTGTATTTTAGAATTAACTGCGAAAGCTCAAAAAGGTTCAAAGTGCCGCTCGGGGCGGACCCCTCCTAGCTACGCCACTGAGCAAACCCCACCACAGCCGAAGTATTTGGATTTTCGTCTCGAATTGTATTAACACAATTCTGACCTGTTTGCGTCTTCCCCTACTCTACTTGAGGAGTTATGCAAAAATGGTCATGTCGGAGAAAAGTAACCTTGTGAACGCTTCTCTCATTTCAGCTGTTATTCGCCAATGTAATCTATTTGCTTACCAAAAGAATCGTGTACCTGAAAAGTGGGCCTTGATTTCAACAAGTATTTCCAGCTGTCTTCTGTAAGGAGCAGTTTCTGAGTCAGGTCACCATGTTCCGAAATTATAAAGAGCAACAAAGAATCATTCGGTCGTATCTCCTTAAGAGGGTTTAAATGGAGGTGAGATGAGTGGGGATGGATGTCCCTTCACTTTCATGAAAACGACAACACGGAGTTCATTCGTAAACAAAAATGGTCACCAGCGTTTCTGTTTCAGTGTTACGAGGCAGTGGAGCTCGCATTTGCAAGCAAGATGAAATACCGACTGTGGCAAACTGCCCCCAAGAGGCGAGCTGAAGTACACGAACATAGCAGAGACGAACGATGAAAGGGACACCCATACGTTGGGGATTAAATTGCGCATCATGCGCAGTTTTTTTTGGGGGGGGATTAACGAGATAAACCTTTTGAGCATTTGGTCTGCCACTTCGGCTGTACTGAAGTGATTATCCAATGCACGATGAGTTTTCCACTCTTTCTCAACACAAACACTGTTACTATGGCAACACACGCCTTCTGATAAAGGTTTTAATTTGCAGCTGTCGGTAAGGAAAACGTCATTCGAGTCGGAAACTTCCGCGTTAATCATATTCAAATTATTTCTGATTTTCTTGAGAAAGGAACTTGCAGGACGAAATATTTAAGACTATCAAACCGTTTGCAAGACCACTCACTTTGGACGTTCAAGGTTGGATAAGGGCACATCGTAAATAGCGGGGAAAGAATCTTGGAATCGCGCTGGATCCCATAAGATTCAGCCAATAATTCAAATCAATAAATAAACAACCAGAATATTTTGCGTATTGAAAAAGTGTGGTTCATGGGCACGCTTATCTAAAACGTATCCACTTCAGCCTCTTTCCATCCACTGCTGGATATACAGGTCTCCACGATAAATTTCCAGCTGTTTCTGACCTCAACTAATATCTACTATCACACCCTTCACAGATCATCCCCCCCCCACAACTTGTTGTTTGGCAACCTTTCTTTCTCATGCTATCCACCAAGTGCTAAATTTTGTCCACCTTTCATCGGTAAAGCATATCGATTGATATTCATGCTTTCCAGTACTTCGCAATATCTTCTACTTAAGTCATTTCTCTGATTCTGTTATTTCTAACGGTTCTTTTTTTGGTTATGCGGAACATTCCTCTCTACGAGGCAACCTTTTTTAGTCGTTGCCCATGCCTCACTTCCATGGTTCTGAAATAATGAGCTTACTTTTCAAACATGCAGGTAAATCTAACAGACAAACTTAATGCAGTCAAATCGTGCTGTTTCTTTGTGCGATTCTTCTATTCATTGCTTCTTGTTTTTTTTCTTTAAAGCCTAAACTGTGCGATTAACAGTCATCCACAATTGCAACAGGATTATTCTGATAATTTTAGTTCAGTCTGATTTGAATTGGCACCAAGTGTTAAAAAGGCTCAATTTTAAACCTTGTTCTCCTCCCTGCCTTCTCTATTAAGGTTATTTAGCATTTTCTGAACTTATTTTTTGCGGACAGAATGTTACCTGCAAAGCAAATGAGTTCGATTTCCTATGATACATTTCTTAACACGAATATTCGAATAAACACGAATGTGGAAGAAAACAATTTGGGTGATATCGGATCGCCTCGCTGCACTCCATTCTCAATGCTGAATTCCCTTCACGGATGTTCTAACTTTATACTAGCTGTTGAGTGTGATAGAGTTCGAAATAAAGCGATGCAATTCGCTTGGATGGCCTGTTGTTTTATAGTGTTTGACATATAAAGAATCAAAGGATTTCTCAAAATCTACACACACTAAATATGCAGAGAGGCGCTTTTCTATTACTTGAGCAATAATGTAATGTATCGTAGAAAAGACGGTCTGAAACTTGCTTGTTCATATGGCTGAGCACCAAAGATCATGTGATTCTATTTAAAATAAAGGACACAAAAATTTCAACAATTGCGGTAAAATAATCGGCCAACAGTTATTGAAATCATCTCTGCTGCCCTTTCTATGTAAAAAGATAATCACGGATTTATGCCGCTGCACTGGAATATTTTCTGTAGATAAAAATCACTCATTTGCCCAATATGATCATCAAGAAACCAGTAACTTCCTGGTTTCATGTTCTGCTTGTATTATTAAGAGAGACCTCCATGGAGTCAGGGACTCGTCGAGGGATGCCACATACTACTCACACCAGCTGTCATCCCTGTTCTTGAATTCATTCGCACTGTTTACAACATCCAAGGGCAATCCATTCTCATCACTCCATGAGAGAAAAATCTAGCCCACATCCCCACCTCTTCTTAGAGGCATTCATTCTCAGCTTCCCTCCTGTCCATTCCCCACTTCTTCATCATTTGAAAAATTCCATCAACTGAAATCCTGTATGACCCTTTCAGAAGTTTATAATTCTCAATCATATCACCCCTCTTTCTCCTGTTTGCTAGTGCCTGCAGTCTACAAATCTGCCTTCATAATCAGCATTCCACAATCCTGATATCATTTTAACACTCCCCTTTGTATTTTCTCCAATATATCAGAATTTCAACGGAAACCAGGAGACGAAACCTGCGCACTATAGTCCAAGTGAGGTCTTATCAAGGCCTTGTAAACAGGCAAAATGACATCCTTATCTTTACATCTGAACGTTTGTTTCAGCATTGAAAATATCTTTTGAGTTATATTTGCAATCTTTGCTACATGGCCCTGAACTTCAACTTTCTATCTATTAACACTCCAAGATCCCCAGCCTCATCAGTTTCTTCTAGCATAATCCCAACAATATCATACGACATTGGGTATCTAATCATGCTAAAGTGCATGACCTTAAAGTATCAAGGTGTATCCATTCCCCTTCTCTAACTCAACGCTCTCTTTATTATAGAATGGGAGAAAGTTGCTAAAACATGACCATCCCTTAGTAAACGCATGCAGTCCATTGCAAAGTAGATTGTCTGTCAACCCATTTCTGAATGCAAGCCCTAACCACCTTTTCCAAAATCTTCACCACCACTCCAGAGATAATGATTGGTCGATAGTTGGATACATCGGTCTTTGCACCGCCCTTGTGCAGTGGGATTAACAAACATTCTTTTCGCTCCTGTGGAATCCTCCCTGTTCCTGCGACCGAAATTATATAGCCTCGTCAAAGGAATAGCCAGTTCAGCGGAACACTATTTTTGTACCCCCGTGCCGATATCCCATCAGTCCCTATTGCCGAATTGTTATTCAATTTGTGCGACAGCTCTAATACCTCCTCTTCATAACCTGAGTTTCTTCATTCAGTGAAGAGCTAGCAGTGACCTTAATGTTGCGCACATCGGGTTATGATGACTTTTAGCAAAATGGGCGCTCATTAGTTGAACAATCTTTCTGCATCTGTCATCCACACACATCTGCAATCAGTAGTTATTCTTTCATATTCATTCATTCTTTTACTTGCAGCATAGCAACAGAATTCTTTTGGGTTGTTTTTAGCTAGAAGAGCCAGTTTCTTTCCATACTCAACTTTCGGTACAGCAGTTGTCCCTCTTCTTGCCTGCTGCTTATAATTTTCATGATGGACATCATCGTTATCATCACTGTATTCCTTCCACATTATCCTTTTCTTACGAATCTCTTGCTTAATAAGATTACACATCCATTTGACTCCTATCCTATTCATTTTTCGAACTCTCGTGACACACCGATATCGCATTAAAGTATTGTTTAAATGCTTCCCATGCACTATCAATATTCTTCCCATCCAGCAACCGATCCCATTCCACTGAACTCAGTATACTCCTCAGTTGCTCATAATTTCCTGCTTTGTAGTTCAGCATGTAACCTTTTCTGAATGGAACATTCATAAACTTAGTCACTTCCCAAGTGAGTACCGCATGTCATCAACAGGAGGAAGAATAGTTATGTCTTTAACTGAAATGCCCTCTGATGCTATAATCAAATCTACCACTCTTTGGCCTCGAGTTCCTTCTGTCACATGTTGCTTGAGGAAGTTGTCCCACAACAGTTCAATAAATTCAGTTTCATTCTTCTCATGAAATTTCACTGCTACTCAACTAATGTTCAGATAATTAGTTCCCACTGTGATTATTAGTTTCGCACCCATCATTCTGATTTGGTGATGCATTTCTTCATCACTAGCAACTGATTCAGTAGGTCTGTAATAACACCCCACTGTGTATTTGATGGTGTTAGAATTCACTTCACACCAGATGGCTTCAAACTCATTGCCACATGAAAAACTGTTCCTAATATTGCAGTCACAGATCTTAACTCTAACTGGGTTCAAGTCTTCTAGTATCATTAGCACACAGGGCTCCTCTCCTCTGCTATCTAACCTTTACACCACTTAGTACGTCTGCCTGTGATAGCCAGGTCTCACTAATGCCTACAAGCTTGAGGTACCAGCGCATTCATCAAGGCAACGAACTCTACCTGTTTGTTTTTAATATTTCTAGCATTCGTGTGCAGACATAAGTTAACTGCATGCCTTTTTGAATACTCTTTTGTGTGGTCTGCATGATACAGTTGGACAATATTCATCTCTGTTCTTTCTAGTCCCTAAATTATGCAGACATCCTTGCGTGTATTTGAAAGGCTGAACCGGACGAACACAAAATCGTTCCCTCCTCATAATCAGTTCCACGATAATGTCCATTCCCATTATTAACACAGTGACATAACTTTTTCTATCTTATACACCGATTCTCTAATCACCTCCCATCAAAGATGAGATACGAAAATCATTGAAGTGTAGGCCGTCCCTCTTGTACAAATCCAATCCTTCCTCAACCTTACTCAACACTTCCAAAAATTCGCACCCATTTCCTCGACACAGCCTACGCATCGAATCGTTTGCCATCATTCCCCTCAATTTTATCATATCGAGGTAATATACTTAATGGGTTTTTTATTTATTTATCATTGTATTATACATTACGGTGCCACATTCTCCAGGAATTTCATTATTCTTTGCCAATTTAAGGACTTTCCACGATTCTTCATATGAATTTAATAAAGGATTTTAATCTGTTCTCTGCCTTGGTACTGGTCCCTATAAAAATCGGTTCATATTTCCATTATTTTTTCTTTATTGCACTGTATTTTTCTTTGATTTAATGTATTTTCACCTTCTGTGGTGAGTCTTTTCATTACCAATTTCAGTGTCCTCTTCTTCTGCAGCTTGTCCTTCTTAAGTAGGGTCGCTGTTTTTAGTGAGTCTCCTCCACATCTTCCTGTCTTGGGCTGTAACTACATCCAAGTTCTTCCTCCTCCACCAGCTCCCTCCATCTCTTCTTCATAAATATAAAGAAAGACTCTGTATCACATGAAATTTTAATAAAAAAAATTAGAAGTCATAGGAATACGAGGTACTGCCCTAAACTGGTTCAAAAACTACTTAAATGCCAGATCACAAATTAAAAATAAACAGCTACAGCAGCTTTGATTCTTTAAAGATACTTGCGACATTAGGATTATAAAATACATACACGTTTACACAAGAATATTATTTAATTTGGTAAATATTTCAGACTGAATATTACAGACCATCTTCAGTGGCTACATAGGAATGGTTTTAAAAAACAAGGTGGATTACGAAGTTCGTATTCCACCTTGTTTTTTAAAACCATTCCTATGTAGCCACTGAAGACGGTCTGTAATATTCAGATTGAAATATTTGCCAAATTAAATAATATTCTTGCGTAAACGTGTATGTATTTTATAAGCTATAGCAGCTCCAAAACAGTAGACTGCGGTGTACCACAAGGATCTGTCTTGGGACCAATTTTATTTAATATTTATATCAATGACTTCTGCAATCATAAACTGAACAGTAAAATAAATACTTTTGCAGATGATGCAGTACTAATGATTGCTACTTTAAAAGTAGCAAATTGGTTCTAGTCAAATAAACTTATAGTCTGAATGTCTGAAAAACTAAATATGTAAATTTTAACTCGCGAAATACAACAGGCAACATGAACTTCACTGCACAATTAATTTTGCACGATTGGAATTGCAGGACAAATTCAAATTGCAACTGCGAGAAAATAGAAAAAGTAAGTGTAATAACTTACTTGGGATTAAAAATTAATAGTAATTTAAGCTGCAAACCTCATATGACCGATGTCGTAAATAAAGTAAGGATTATGTTAAACAGACTTTACTACCTAAAAAGATTCTTAAATTTAAATATGCTACAAATATTATATTCTGCCTGGATTCAAAGCGCACTACAATATGGTGTATTAAGTTGGGGAGGAATCTGTCGCACTACGCTGAAACCTTTAGTCTCGACTCTGCATAAAGTAATTAAAATCTTAACTAGAAACAAATATTTGTTTCTAGTTAAGATTTGGATGTTAGAAACTAGTAAGCGAGCTTTAATCCTGTTCAGAAGTACGTGAATAATTATAATATTTATTTTAAAATATTAAACTGCAATGTGTAATAAATACACCATACTAAACATACTATCCCTTTGATATTTATACGTCTATAGGGTACTATTATTCATAAAAAACGACAACGAAAACAAGATGCTTTCCTTGGTAGACACAAGGGCCTTAAAATATTTAGTTCCGAAAGCAAATAAAGAAACAATACACAAACATTATACTTATTTAGCGCCAAAAGTATTCAACACACTTCTTTTAACAATAAGAAATGAAACTAACCCCAACAAATACAAAACTCTAATCAAAGAGTATTTATTTTCCCACAGAAATGAGGAAGCTCTGTTCAAATTAATTGTATAAATGATTGGTTTTTAGCATATTTGTATTCAAAGATCCAGTCTCATCTCATGGGTAAAACGTAAAAATTTAAATGCTTTTTAAGTGCTTTGGTTTATTTTGTTCCTAATTAATTGTTATGCAACTTTCTCTGTACATATTAGCATGTCTCCTGGGATTTTATTATGTAATTATATTCTAATATGTATATTATATGAATGTACATATGTGTATATAAACATAAATTTTTGTAACTTTATGCACGTCGTAACCTGGATGAGCTGTTGCTCTTAGGTTACACATAGGATTGTTCAACATTTTGTACTATTATAGGAAGCTTACAAATAATAAATAAATTAGAAGTTGTTGTTAAGAGAGACTGAAATTCCTATGACCAATTTCCGTCTCTTGCTAAGCCACTTGCTTAGATACAAGCGATGAGTTTTTATTTACGATTTCGTTCTGTTTCTTCGGTTAAATTTGCTTGCTTTAGTTATTTTCCGAATGTTGGCCGTAACTGTCCTCGGACTTTACGCTACATCAATGCTCCGGTTGCTTTACACAGTATTCGCCCTCACTTAAATGACCCCAGCCCTCCGGAATAAAGGTAACGATTGCATTTATTTCCGTTAAAAGCAATAAGCTGGCGACTGCTTTCCGACAAATTATTATTATTAATGTAAACTCTGATCAACCGTTTGGCAGGCATACTTGGAAGTGCGTATTATTTCTTGTCCAACATTTCATTTCGAGATTGTGCAAGAAATTCTTACTCGGAATAGGCTTCGCTCCCTTTTGAGGTCCTGGGTTCATACCGGTTCACAGAGGAAAATCCTAATTTAAAGACGTTGAGGTGTGTGTTTGTTGCAGGAATGGCTTCTGTATGAGAACTCGGATTCCCCTTACAAAGGCTCTTCGACCTGTTGGAGGTATTCGAACTCGGCTGTTTACAACCGAACGACAGACATCGCCACAACACACTCAACATTGGTGACGTTCGCTGCTGTTTCTAGACGAAAGTTTAGCGTTAAGGAGCCGATCTTAGTTTTCCAAGCAAACAAAACCTCTCAGCAAAGCAGAATTTTACTGATGGAAATGAGATTTCTTTGAAGAACGGGTTTAAACGACGGCTAAATCCCACGGTTCCCATTCTTTCATACGTTAGGACGTTGCATTATTAATTCGGCAGCACTCACGAAGCGGATCCAACAGGTGTTAACATTCTGAGGCAAAGAAACGCTGCTTTCGATTCGTCTTCGAAGAGTCGTTCGAGAGCGCGCACTTGAGTGTGGCGCGAGTGCAAACAAGAACAAAATCGAGTTGTCTTCGTCGGTGTGCATTACGAGCGAATTATTGCGCAGTCACTGGCTTTACAAATTAATGAGACAAGACCAGCCGACACTGCGGTAGGACACGACACACCAACGACACTTGGTACGTTGCAATTAATCACATTAAGAGTAAACAAAGACAAGAAAGGTGAAAAGAGTGTTGCAATCGCAGGAACAGGCCTGCATCGTTTGAAGCGCGGAAAGAATCCGGAGATTTCTTCGGAGTAACTCGTTGAGTAGCGCAATGCGAACATGGCGACAAAGAATTAAGTAGCTGCTCAGCGGAGATGGTGGTGTTGTCATTTTGCTTAAAACGCCCACGAAGAAGGTAATGCCGTAACCCGCCATGCGTACACATTGACGTAGTTCGGTCCGTGAACTCATCACGAGCTCATTTATCCTTTTATCTCTGTGCTGAAATGCCACTCGAGAGAGAGGGGATTCCGTCTTGGCGGCTGAACTCGTCGCGCCTCCTGAAGCCTTCAAGGATTGCTTGTTTATAGAGCCGCCTTCTACGCGTTTCGTAACGGGTTATCAAAAACGCTGATAACGCTTCCTTCAGATAATGTGCAAGCGGGTCAGTTGAGCCAAGCCGTGTCCTGCTTATCGCGTGCTTTAAATACTAGGCTGGAGGTTGTCGCTTTAATTCTTGGCGAGTTCACTTTGCAGTAGCGAACGGAATTAACAGCGGCCATTTAGAAGCTTTGTTAGCGTCTATTGTAGTTCGCATAACTGGCCGCACGTGTCATTTTTTTAAAATCCTTTCTTCCTTTTGATGAAATACCCGCGATCGCTAAATTCAGTTTAGAGAGAGCAATGAAACTCTTGGAAGGATCGCTGTCTGAAGTCGGCAGAATTTTAACTCGAGAATGTGGAACATGCGCATTCCAGCCCGCACTTCTGAGGAATGGTGTCCAGCGAGGTACCCACTCGGCGAGTAGAATATCCGCTTGCATGATGGTAAATTCGTCGGCTTTTTAAATTAGAACGGATGCAATTTTTAACTGAATGGACAGGGCTCTCCAGCCAACACGCTGAAGGTTAGAATAATCCCGCTCTCTGCATTGGATGTTCGTGTGGCGTTTTTAGGTGGAGAATAAGTTCATCTCCAGGCTTAAGGAAGATTGGGGGAAAAAAAAAAGCAATGTCTGCGTTGTCTTTCGTAGATCTCGCGATCCATCTCTCTTTGCATGGCTTTCTGTTTAAGATTTCTGTGAGAGGGTTTCGTTGTGTTCCGCTTAGTTTCTGCTAGACTGGGTTGTTCAGTAAAGTCTCCGTTGGCAACGTGGAAGAGTATAAGAACTGGACGGACAACTGATTGGAAGCATTAAACGTGCACGTGACCCACTTAATCGTGCGGTTCCCCTTTTAACCGGCAGCGGATATATATAATGCTAATTTATACTTTAAGACGGCTAAAACTGTCTTAAGATCGTCGTAGTTGCTCGTGGGGTGGTTTAAAATGCAAACTGAATTGCTAACCGCGTTTCTTCACGTCAGGACTTCATCGGTTTCCATTTTATGTGGTCTGTTCGGCGATGCAAACTGTTAAAGGCCACAACATTGCCCCACTTAACGAGGTTTGGCCTTGGTTTTGAGGATTTTTACGTGAGCGCTCGCCGGGTTCTTGCTGCGATGGCATCACTCAGATCGCTTGTTAAGCGATCGGATTGTTTTAAACAGGAGCAGAGCTCGAGTTCCGTGACCTTGTGAGTCACCTCTAAAGGCACAAACAGCAACTGCTCGAGACGGAACTTGCTGCTTGCAACCGACTGATAAAAAAAAAAAAAAAAAAAGTGCGCACATCAAAGCTTCTACTCATTAACAGTGTGGCAGCGGGCCGTACCGTCTTACGAGTCTTTCCGATTAGCTTGAAATAGTCACCTATCTGAGCAGTCCCAGAGGATGTGCCAACTGCACTTAACTGGAACCTCACGACGCGCATTTTTCGCTCTTGTTTCACGCCGGTCACTCCTGCTTTACAAGGTGCCCTCGGGTCGGAGAGAGCCGAGTGGGTGTAAATCCTTTCTAGGGTCGGGGACCTTCACAAAAGCTTTCCAGCTGGCGAGTTAGCTGGTCTCATACAAGGACGGCATTTTACATCCTCCCCCCCCCCCCAAACAGCCGAAGAACGCAGTACGCCATTAACAGGCAAAATCCGGGGATCATCGCCTGAATTTTTTCAGCCGTAATACACTCTCATTTTTCAGTGTCGTCCTGCACGTGACGGAGAAATGAGTTCCCAGTGGTTCTTCGATTTTTGTTCCTTCCAGCTTTAACAGGAAAACTCCTTTTATTTATTTAATATCAGACTGGTTTAATTTTATTGCACGTTTCCTTACTGTCAAACGAATATAACGTTCGGGGAAGTGTGTCCAACGTAGGCGGTCATTCGCTCGAGTTTTAAAGTCAATTTACTACCAAAAAATGTTTCTTTGGTGCGTGCGAACATCGCACATACGAAGGGCAAGCAAAAGCAGTCTCGAAACTGGAAAGCCAACAAGAGTGTTACATTCTGAACCGTATGACCCTTCTTGAGAGCAAAGGCGAGATGCATTATGCAACACTCTTTCGACTCGCCGGAGGGGAAATCAAATCAGGTGCTCGAAGCGAACTCAAGGTCAGGTCCGCCTACTTCACGTGATGGCTAATAATTGAAACTTGGCTGGACGACCACCACTCACCCGTTCGTTTTCTCGATGTTTTCGATGCGCCGTGAGTGCAAAGGGCTTTCGGCTGAACGGAAACTTTCTGAAGCGATACGAAAAAATCAACTTCCCACGCACTTCCCCAAATCATTTTTATTTTTTCGATTTTTGAAACTGCGAAGCTAACGATATTTTTTGCGAGGGCCGACACCAGCTAATTTCCTCCTCTTTTTTAGGGGTAGAGAGAAATTAGCCTGTGTTAACCTCCAATTTACGCAACCTCACAGCGGTAGGCGGTTCCATTCTCCGCAGAAGGGAAGGTCAAATTAAGCCGCTCTTTCACGCAGCAGTGTACGTGTCGCAGAGAGAGAGTTATCTGGACTCCTGAAACTTACGGAGGGTCCTTATAAAGTTCGACCGCTTGTAGAACGGCAGCCATGTTGTTCTGTCGAAGCTGCACGCCCGTGCTATAGAGCTGACGACTTTTTTTACCCTCAGATAAGAGCTTCGCTTTACCTACCAGTGGCTCCTTCCCAGAAAGAGCCTCGTGTCACAGTACGCTTTTAGACTTCCCGTTTCCCTGATACGCATATCGACTGTCGAGCTTTCTCTCCCTCCCCTGCCTGTGCTGTTCACACAGAGATGGTGCATTCGCAAATATTTCTCAGACTGAAAGGAACGAAGAAAGTAGGCTCTTATTTACGTTTTGAAACAGCCACTCCCATCAGGTGTATTTGGGAGTTCGCGAAAGAAGCGCGCGGTCCCTCCCACACCCCTTTGCCTTCGTTTTCTGGTAATTAACTCATTACCGAAGCTTAATTTCCTGTCCTGTTCGGCTCCTCCAGGGCAGAGGCAAAAGCCAGTCCAGATCGAAGCAATTAGCTCTAGTTGAAATACCACAGTCTCCCTTCCCGCTACCGCCAGGAAGGGAGGAGAGTGCGGGGGGGGGGGATGAGACGTACACACTTCCAGAGCCGTCGACTCGCACAACTCCGCTCCCTGCTTCTAACGATTACGGAGCTGTTGTTGAGTTTCGATCGTTGCTTGGCAGCATGCCCTCGAGCGGCGGTGGGCTGGTTGACCTCGCGAGGCTAAGCAAACAGGGAGCTCACGAACGCACAGATATCGGAGGTTTCAGCGACCACGTTCCCAGACCACCATCACTACCAGATTCCGCTGGTAGCTAACGGCACATATTACAATAAGAACACGGGGGAGGGGAGAGGAACAGATGCAAGAGCCGTTCGGTGGAGTTTTATAAAAGGAACTAAAGCACGAGAGCACTTTCTTGGGGATACGAGTTTAAAAAAAAAAATTCTTTTTTGGCTCGCATTTCACATCTCCGAAGGTCACAATGTATCGGCAGTTACGTCATCACTCCGAGATATAAAGACTGCACGAACAATTGCTAACTACAGAATGTCATCACCGCAGATCTAGCGTCTGTCGCTATCTCCTCTTACCTCGCGCTTATCGCCGCGACTTTAATGTTATCGATACATTAGTCGAATGGGTGCTCTCGTGTACGACACGGCTCCGTGCTGTCACGATAGCACCTTAGTCGATGGGTGCGAATGTAATAACCAGTTCAAAAAGGGCAGGGGGAAAAATGTCCGCCGCCTGAGAATATTCCGCGCGTTTCTTAATTCTATTCGAATGGAGCTTCTGGACGTCATTTTGCGACACACCGAAACGAAACTGAACGAGTCCGACCTGCCTTTCGTTGTTATGCGATGCTTCTTGAATCAAACGCAGCTCTGTGTGTTTGTCGATGCAACCATTAAATTCACTCATTCGAAGCTGAAGATCAGGATTTCGTGGGTTTCTACATCCGAAGTATAGTGTTTATGGGTGGGGGGGGGGGGGGCAGGTGCATTCACAAATAGAAAATCAACGAATCATTTGATTTCATTTCCGTGTTCTTGGCGCGCTGTGGACATGGATTTAACTCGCTTATTCGAGTAGCTGATTCTTATCCTTCCCCTCAATTACTTTTAAGTGTAATCAAACGATCACAGGAATTACTTTATATCAGGGAGGGCACATCCCAATTCAGCTGAATAATAAACATAGTAAATGTTAAACAAGCAATACTAAAACCGATGCGACCCTTCAATTATTTCGCAGTTAAACATCGAGGATTACACCGCAGTTTTTATATGATGGTGAAATGTTGGATAATTTTACGTCTGAGAAATGATAAGCCAAGCTTTGCTCCGTGACACAAACGTCCCTTTTTGGTTGGTGTTCTTTTGCGGCGCAATCAAGTTCATAAATCTTTAGTTATCGAGACAGAGAATTCTTTCATCATTCCAGTGATGTTTTTCTATTCTTTCAAATGATTATCTGACATGCTCTGAATGATCGAAGAATGATTTTAAATTGCAATCAACTCAGGAGAGTTCGCAGATCAAAACAAGGTCTCTTTAAATACGTGAACGGCACTGCTTCCAACACTTATCGGTTATTTCGCAGAAAATTTCGAACGGCCTTCTCTCTGTTCGATCATTTTCCCATCGGTCACTGCGCAGATGACATTTCCGTTGTCTTCTCGTTAATAAAACAGCATATCCTTTTATTTTACATAAATTCAGTTTCCATCCAGATTGGAATTAAATTTATATTAAAACTAGAACGAAATCAGTGCCTTTCTTACCCTTGCTCAGACTCTGGTGCCGGCCAACACAGGAAGATGTTTGGATTCGATTCTGTTCCACGATTAAAACCTTCGTTCAGCACACACACACACACACACACACACCGTTTAGCTAACCGATGAGCTTATTGGAAAATGAATAGAAGTTCATGGAATCAACTTTACGCCGATTATTACAGGTGCCATCTCATAGAGAAAATTATAGGACCCCCCCCCCCCCCATCTGTAGGATTTCGGTTTTCTTTTTGTGCAGTTCACCTTCGTGCGCCCACGTCTCATGATTTCGTTCGACACGCAAATCTTCTTTCTACAACCTGGTTAAAGAAAATTTCCATCCCTTGTCGTATGAGAAAGTGTATAAATTATCGTGTTAGGTTCACGTGCTCCCTCGTATTTAAACCGAACCGGAAGTTCTGTCTAGATACGAGGACCTGTGAATCAAATGATTCACGTCCCGTGTTGCACTCAAAAGTAGTTTCATCCGAGCAGTGCACATCGAAACAACACAAAGGTTTTCCTTCGAAGTCGACCCTTACTGGAAACAGCGTTCAAAGGCAAGTGAAAGTCTTTCAAAAATAAATGAACGAACGAATGGAAATAATCGTGAAACAGCATAATTTGAAATTTTGTCTTCCAGCATTTCGTATTTTAATATTTTGGGGACGCAATTACTCGGTTTTTAAGAGCATATTTTCCCCGCAACGTGGGGCGCATGATGGCAGTTAGTAAGTAAAATGAATGGTGTGAAAACTAGTCACTGGGAGTTCAGACCCTCGATTAGAAGTAAACCACCGTACACGACGTCAACAACCACAAATAAACGTGGAATGGTTTTCTCCTGCTTAAAATAATCGGATTCCCGAAACGACAGAAGTTCAGGAGGTATAATGTGAGGCTTTTCCTTTGAAATTTTTAAAAGCAACTCAGTGCGAAATATTCGAATTTATAAACAAACAACAAAAAAAAAACCGCCAGTGAAATTAAAGACTCGACTACAGAAGAATCTGAACCATCCACAGCCAAACCAATTCTCATATTTACGAGTGATTTAATAAACTTAATTAAAATTGAATAATTACTCAATAGTAATAGTTTATTATAATCTTAATTTTTAATTATCTCAATTTTTATTTTAAAAAAAACTGAAAGCTGTAGGAATTGGAGGTAGTGCTCTTGACTGGTTTCAAAAATAAACAAAAACCACAGCAATTGACTTCACTAAATTACGAAGTCACTCAAGGTTTTCTGTGCTTGGCCCACTTTTATCGTGTACAGTAAAGTTTTGCAGGAGACACTGCATTGATATTCACTACAGATTCTGTCAATAAAATGCAAAGTGTGGTAAATACAAATCGAAAAATAGTGACAAGCTGGTTTTACGCTGATAAACTTGCTCTCAATTAATTTTTTTTTTTTTAACTAAGAAATAAAGTAAACCAATTAGTAAAATCCGTTTCTTCATCCATATACTTCACACAACTGAAGCTGTGTAAGAATGTACGATTAAACTAGAAATCCAAAATCAGGACAAGATTTATGAAATCTAGAGTTTGTTTTAAACAAATGCTTCATCCTAACGATGCGAATCTTATTTTTCGCATTAAAACAAACTATAGAATATTCTAAGATGGGGTGGAACCTATCACACCACACCGATACCTCAAATTTCTTTACAAAATAAATTAATACGCATTCTGTCAATGACACACTACTAAATATCTCAGGACTAGGACGATGTTAATCAAATCAGATGCAAACATTAGACCCTGCATCTGCAGAACGGCCGGCAGGAAATACACAATCCCAAAAGCACAAAAAATAAATACGTAAACATCATTATTAACTAGGAATCTCCATGCAAACCAAGATTCATTACAGGAGACCACACTACACACACACACAACACAATGCATCAAAAGACTCGCTGCGAGAGATTCGAATAACTATTATTCACACAATACCAATCATACCTCTTTCCTTAAATTGATCTACCTCAGGCAACCCACTTTATTCATTCACCACCTTCGTAGCAAAGGATCTAAACCTTACATCCCTCCCAACACTTTTGCTCAACTTTCAGTGATGACCTCTCGTTCTTTTCTCTCCTGCTATTTAGTAAAAAGATTCCCCAACATCCAATCTACAAAACCCTTTTAGCAGCTTATGTTTCCACCATATCCTCACGCTTCCGACTAAACTAATTTTGTAATCCACGTCTGTCTTCATACGAAGCATTCCACAAACCTGTCACGCACCTCTGAATCCTCTCAACCACATCCACACACTCAAGAAACCTGGATAATTAAACCTAAGCACAACCTCTTACAAAGAGATATGATGACTTCTTTATTCCTACTAGTCAGCGTGTATTTTAAACATCCAAATGATTCGTTGTACTGTTTTGCCAATTTTAGCAATGTGCCCCCCCAAAATTTCAGCTCCATCTCAATAATGATTCCTCTCCAAATCCCTGACCTCATCATTTTACAAAAGTGAAACTTCATCAGCATAATATATACACTGATGCGTTAAGTACTTTGGATCGAAATCTTTTCAATTGATGAAAATAGGACATCGTCACATTCACATTATGCACACCCCTTATCATGGACTTATCCTATAATACAGTATCTTTATTGCTCCACACACTTACTCTCCAATTACTTCCCAAGAACCTCCCCAATTACTCTTAGTAACCACATTTTTCACGTCTGTTAAACGTTCACACCTTTGCCTACCTGTCCCTTTCGGACTCTTTCTTCCTCTCATCTACTTGATTGTCTCTCATTCCCACGCCTGATCTAAGTGCATAAGCAAACCCTATCTCAAACATCTCGATCTCACCACCCACCCTCCTTAACTCAGACCTTATACATTCCATCTCCATGTTTCTTTCCAAACAGTGAAGCCTTGACAGAGATTGGTCAAAAACTGATTCAAATTAAATGTTTGTTTATTCCTCGAATGAGCACCATCAGGAACGAATGCGTCAATGGAAAATGCAGTCGTTCTCCTCTGTAATCTGTCCGATGGAATAACCGCCATCTTTGGATGATGTTCTGACGCCATTTCATTATCCTCATGAAAATGCGGTTCCCTTTTAAATGCCTTCGATAGGAACTTGCGATTGGGGGTTACTGTCTATGTAACTGAAAAACATTAGCAACCAGAATTGCAGCTGTATCAGATGAAAGCTTGTACATCATCCAGAAAGTGCCAGGGAACCAAATTTGATACTTTGGCAATTTCCAGCGTAAAGTTGCTTGATGCAGCTAACTCAGATGGTAGAGGAGAAAGAAGAAACGAAACTATTATTATCTCCACTGAGCACTGCTTCAGAGAGATTATTCAGAATCCCGGATAATTCAACAGTTGAAGGAATTGCTGACTGTCTGGCGACTGAAGTTAATGTAGAGAAAGCTATTAGGAAATGCTAGTAAAATATCTGTTGCCACAGGTGATTCCACTTCCAATGATTTACCCTTTTTGCGATCAACCTACATAACCTATTCAAGAACTTTCCTTCTGGTTGATGTCCCCGCCCACTAAGGTCCTCGAGTACTTCTGATGAGCTTGGCTCTTGGTTTTCAGACAGCATTCATCGCCTACATGGCGCCTTTTTCAAATTAGAAAAAAGATGCCCCTTCCCCAAATAAAACATTTTTGTTAGTAAATTATTTCTTAATAAAAAAAAAGGAAGTCCTTCTGTATAAATTATACTAATCAAATTCATCAACATGAAAGAACAGAAAATTCGATTTTTTTATTAATCACAGTGAGTAGGTACGAAGTCACTAGAATATAATCCCTTTTTTTGAAATACCTAGTTACGAGTCTTGCTTTCGTATGTTTACAACAGTTTCAATACTCTCTGTGGTCCAGAGTCCCGTTTTCTGCAGAAGAATCATTAGATTTGATAGCTTTTCTAGTGACGTGGCAGGCCTCAAGTAGCCAAAAGTATTCGCTAAATTACTGCTATAAATAATGTTTTTATTCAACGGAGTAATACCCGATTAAAGAACCAAGTTTTTAGCTCCTGATTGATCGATGCTTGATCACATTCCTGACTGTTTCATCAGTCACTTTCAATTGTGAATTTTTATGCAGTTGCAGCACTTCGAGTTCATCGGAATCTTTCCTTTTCTTAGTATTTCTACGTTGGAGAAGTTGTATATATAATATATTCTTCGTAAACATCTCTTCGTTATATTTCGAAGAATTTCTTATCCCCTTCGATGCTTTCAAGGGCATCGAAATTTGGTTCCCGCATTTAGTTTGCTTATTGCATTCATTTTACTTAAAACAAGCGAAATTTGTACTGAGCAAGTGAAAGGAAAAGTGGAACTTCTCGAAAGCACGCCTTTTCGCTTGCGCTATAAAATCTGCATCTTTATTAACATCAAGAATTTTTAAAGGGGCATTGCGTTCTGCCTCCAATTGAGGTACTGGGGGCATCATGTCGAATACGGTGGGAGAGCTGATGGTGTCAAATTTATTTGGTAAGCGTGTTTTCAATATATTCCAACGTCGCGTTTGAAGTAGCTGCATAGTTGGTTAAACGATTAAAAAACGTCAATGATGTCAAGAGAGTTTCTTTGCTAAATCGCTCACTGCGTAGTTTAAAGAATGTGCGGAGCAAGGAAAACAGAACACCCTAGAATGTTTTTCAGGATCTTCTGTTGCAATTATTAGGTTTTCCACGCATATTTTGGTCCGTTTGGATTCTCAAGCTATTTGTTATGTGGATCGTTTTTGCAAGTAGTCTACTTAAATGGTACAAAATCCTTCTCCAGCTATTCCATCTACTTGACAAAATCCCCAAATTTGTTCGCATGTAGAAACGTATTTTGGAAATCGACAATCCTAGCAATAATTATGAAATACTGAAAAGTTGTGATAATCACCATGAAGGAATTGAGATAGACCATGTAACTTACATATTATTGTACATATTCCCGAATGAGTGTTATACACTTCTTATAACATTTGCAATCCTCTGAGAAGAAAGTCTTTCCCTTGTTGTACAAACCAGTCCTCAGTTACAGATATGACTTCATCATTTGTGGTAAAGTTTGTGCCTTCCAAGTGTTTCTTTAAATTTGGAAACAGGAAATAGTCAGATGAGGCCAGATTTGGTGAATAAGGTAGGTGACGTAGACAATGAAAGCCCGATTTGTGTATTGTCTGTTGGGTTTCATGAGCAGTATGGGCAAGTGCGTTATCCTGCCAAAGCAACACGACTCTGCTCAGTTTCGCGCGGCGTTTTTCCTTCAGTTGCTTCAGAGCTGTTGAATAAACTGCTGCTGTAACAGTTTCACCTTTTCTGTGAGGTACTTGGTAAGGATTACACCATCCATATTCCAAAAGATAATGGCAAGAACCTTCCCTGTTAGAGTTTGGGTTCGGAACTTTTTTTGGCCGTGGAGAACCTTTGTGTATCCACTCTACTGGCTGTTGTTTGTTGTCTGGGTAATAGTGATGACGACATGCTTCATCAACAGTCACAATACGAGCTAAAAAAATTTGGAACTGATTTCTCAAAATGACCCCAAATCCCTAGAGATGACAGCACACGGTTCTCTCTTTTGGTTGACATTCAACCATTTAGGGGCCCACTTCACTGAGCGCTTCTGCATATCCAGATGTTGGTAGATAATGACCTCAACTCGTTCCCTAGATATCTCCAGAGTCTTCGTAATGTTTTTGGCTGGTATTCGTCTATCATCAAGGATGATATGGCATGTACTGTATCGAAGTTTTCAGGTGGAATCGCTGTGGAAGGTTTTCCTGACCTGGGAGCATCTGTTGTCTCAGGATACCCAGTTTTAAACTTGGCCGCCCATCTGGCAACTGTTGGATATTCTGGAGTACATTCCCTAGTCACACAAAGTTAGGTGAATCTCAGTTGCGGGTATTTCTTGCAGCACGAAAAACATGATGAACAGCTCAGCGTCTTCGAATTTCTTCCAAACCTCTGACATGTTTTCTTATATATCCTAAAAGAAAATGAACAAATTATTACAGTTTAATTAAACATGGGGTTAAAGGAATTTGTGTGTTCTTTCTTGTAGTTATATCAGTTGTTGCTTTAATATCATTTATGTTCATCAGTGTTTATCAGAACTTTTCAGCACCCCCCCCCACATCTTTTAATTGACAAATGTTTAGCATTTCAATAAAGTATTGAAAATAATTTCACTCCTCACTAATAAAATTTCAATTATTGATTTTGCATTTTATTACCCAAATAATAAGCAATATTGTTTTCTGTCCACGTGCTTGGATTTTGCTCATTTTTTTGCCACAATGTTATCAAATTTTGCGGTGATTTATCCAAATGAAAATAATTTCCGCCAGCATGCACATATAGTTCCTTGGATGATGTTTTTCTGAACGTTAGATATTGCTTTGCGAAAAACTAAATCGCGCATATTATTAGCAATAGCACAACATACTTCGCCCCACCTTCATGCATTCTGGTCATGCAAAATCGATAATTATTTATTTATTTTTATTTTTTATTTTTATTTTTCAGAATCAGATTTCAGTTTTGAATACTTAACACAACTGGTTAATGTTCAATTCACTTTATTCATGTTCACAAAGAATACGTCATAAATGCTGCACCGTTCTCATTTTTCATTTGATTTTTTTTTTCATCCCCGAAATACAGACGCCTTGGAGGCAGAATAACGTAACCGGAATCTAGTGATTTTTTTTTTCTTTTTTTCATCCATTGAAAGAATTCGTGTGTGATAAGTTTCCGAAAACTTCCTACCCGAACAATCTGTTGGAAAGTGAAATTTTCTTATTTGAGGTTGATAATTTTCAACAAGATTCTACCGTTCTTTAGGATTCAAATTACGTGGCCATGTACTTGACCCGAGAGTGAAAGTACATTCAATTTAATGGATTCTTCGGGTTTCTTATTTTCCAGTTTTTTTCTGAAATTCATCAGTTATGGCTAACAGGGAGTTAAAAGGTAAATTAACGTCAGCTCATACGTCATCGTGACATCTGAGCAGCATTCCTCTGGAACAATGGTGTATTCTCTCTCTCTCCTGAAATTCCATCTGTTTTATCCAACATGTATTCCACGATCCAAATAATTTTCTTTCATTTTCTTCTCTGACAGTTTTCCGTTCCTGGTGATTTTTTATTTCCTTTAAAACATCTAAAGAGAAATAATAGCTTACCGTGTTACCTTAGAATTTGCAATATTGTACAATAACCTATGCAACTTTTAATGCTACTTTTTTGTACTGGCAAAATTTCCCCAACAGCAAATACATAGTTGCTATAATATAATTAGCGAATTATTACGTAGTAATCTTTAATTTATATCGATTTACAGTAAATGAACATCAGTTATTTCACAGTGATTCGTTTCATAATGCGAAGGTGCGTGCAGATTTGAATTGGGAACTCGGCAACACCATTCCGGTGCAGTAAACAAACGGCAGATGATGTGAACCGCAATATAAAATCTCAAATTTAGCCAGTGCACTAACACCAATAGGGGATTTTTAAAAAAATAATAATAAACACTCCCTAATTAATGTCGGAAAATTATGGCACGGCTATCGAAATCGTTTCTTCCTCGTAAGTCGAAGCGGAACGATATATACAAACATATTAGAACAAGACGCTTTACTCCCATCTTTCGGAAAAAATTGTCGTAATAATTACGTAAATCGCACGTATTTGGAGCTAACGAAGTTATAATAATAATATAAAAAAAAACACGAAAACGTTTGAAAATAATCAAAACACTAAAGATGTGAATGACTCCCCTTAGACATAACCTGAGTTCTCTTCTGTTAGCAATATCGACACTCAAACGATCAGATACACCTACATGTCAAACTTTTCGCTCTTAGTCTCAGCTTCTTCTGTTTTTAGGGCAGAAGAAATACTATCATCTAAAACGTTAATCTCCCCGTGGTAAATGAAGCCAACGCCACTCTGTTTATGCCTTATCTTTCGGTCTCAAGGATTTTCTTAAAATCTCAAAGTAATGGGCCACATGCCGGTAGCGCTATTTTGTGGGCCTCGGGGCTCAACCACTCAAAAAGAAACGGCATCAGAATTTAACTAGAAAATAACTGACTGCAAATAGCTGTCATTTTCGATCAGTTATTATAATCTGAAACAATTAAGTGAGAGCTCCATTCTAAGCAAAGCTGCTGGAATTTCATCTTACGTTGGTTAATCAATTAACCACTTTATTTGACATGCAGATGAGAATAAACTTCTTTCACACACCAACATGAATAAGAGTAATATAAGCGCTGAGAACCCCTGAAATCAGAACCGAACAATTCATAATGAAACTGATTAGTGAAATTAGCATTAGTGCAATCATTCAAATGATTTTCAACTTCAAACATTAGAAAGACCAAGCAGCAATATCAAATCTAATTCAATTATTAAATCAACCATTCACATAAATACACTGGAAATAAATGCATATTTCGAACAGTTACAAACTAAACCTGAGTGCGCTCTTCTCCGATACAAATAACTGAAGTAGTAAAACATTCCCGTAATCTTCGCTAATTAGGATGGCCCATATCGCAACGCTAGTAAATTAGGCTTAGAAGCGACAGATTCAGACACCTTGAAACCAATAAAGATTTTCGACGATTACTTAAAACTTCTCACAGCTCACCCAAAATACTCAGTTATTCGCCGCCTAACAGACGTTTATAAATCAACACTTGAGATTTATATCATATATTATATCATATAATGATATTTATATTAATATCATTTCGAATAACACACGATTTGAAAGCATACAACCACCGAAATACAGATTGCGCCACCTATGATGCTTATTTATTCAACTCAGAAATCTATCCTTAAAAAAAAGAAAAAAGATACGAAGAACAGTACAGAAATCTGATTAGGCAGTACTTTAATTTATTTATAAAAAATGGATAAATTTGATAAATATGAAATGGATAAATATAATAGTCAATTAAGTGATATGCTGGCTCTTATTTTCTCTCTCTCTCTGTGCGTGTGTATATATATATATATATATATATATATATTTTTTTTTTTTATTTTTTATTACTAATTATTAATGTTTGTTTGATGCTCACATCGACTGTGTTTTTGCTGTTGTGCTATGATGGATATGCGTGATGCATTTTGTGACCGGATGAACTCATACTTTTCGATTGTGCAAATTTTGTATAATTCTGAAAAATTTTACATACGTATAATCTGAAGATAAAAATAAAATCTCGTGATTAAAAGTATCGTCTCTCAAAAGGAATGACTGGTTTGAGTCGCTGATTTTTTCTTTTTCCTTCCACACCAACCCCATTGGGTCATTTGGTTAACTGTGATTGCAGTTAACCAAACCGTCTTACGGGTTTCCTTAAAGCTGCAATCTTCACGTCTTAAAACTCCATATTAACAAGTTAATTTCTTTATTTCTCACTCCTCAACTTTCTGCTCATCCGCAATACCAGAACCCTCTTTCTCGTGTGCGTGTTATTCATTAGAATTCCGCCGCCGAAAGCAACAACGGCGCAGCGTGTGAACGATCCTTTTTGCTTTTCTAATCTGACAGCCAGTCGGATTTAATCGCCGACTGCATTGCAAACATCGCCTGAAAATGCGATTTCTTAATTCGGCGCTTCATTTATCATCTCATAAATTCCGAACGGTTCGTTCATTTTTCGAACCCCCCCCCCCCCAGTTGCATCTTGAACATCGAAAAATTTATTCAATACTTTTGTTGAGTGTTTGGGGATCTTCGTAATTTTCTGATCAACGTTCATTCTGGTCTTTTACCGACTGAGTGTTCCCAGGTGTTGTTCGCTATCCATTTGACAAAATCCTTCCTGGCTTCACCCCCCCTTCCCCAGGGAATATTTCTCTTTGCTTTTGTCACTCGTTTTTCTGAGACTTTTTTTATTTTGTTTTTTCCGATTCTGTATTACATTGCGGAAGTTATGTGAACTATTTAAACGTGGACGACTTGAGTTAAATGTTCTTTTGTTTTTGGATCGTGTCCAAAAAGGGATTGTTGTTTCACACACAGTTCGATTATTGCCCGCTTCTTATTTGTATCTTGCGTCAAATCACTCCCCTACAGATAAAGAATTCACGAGCTGTGATTGATTATCGTAGATGAAGAACCACCACAGGACGGGAGAAAAGCAGCTGGTCTCAACTGTGACCCGGAAGCATGTGTGACCTTCTTTGAAATTAGTTGTAAAAAAGCCAAATTAAATATGCGTAATACGCACAGCGAATATTCTTTACAGAAAACACATAATCTCCCCTTTCGCTCGTAGAAGATAATTTAAAGAACAAATTTGCCTTAAATCCCAATCTCACCCAAGTGCGTTAAATAATCCGGAAAACGCGCCGCAGAGACCGATTGAAATAAGCGCTTATTTCGGTGTCATATTGAAATTCATCTCCCACTTCAACACATTCACAAAACCTTCCCTCCTGCGGTGAGATTCAAACCCGGCATGGGTGAAGTGTGGAGAGGAGATCTACGCTGTCCGCCAGGCCCATCAGTACATAAATTCCGAGATGAGCATCCACTTCACACGCTGTTGCATTTTCTCCTAGTTCTACAACGTATAAAATTTCTTAGAAGATTTGGTTTATGGAGGTTGTTATAATTTTCTTTACATTGAAAGATGCAGCACATACAAAGATGTAAATATTACTTTAGCACTGATAAAACTCAAATTTGCCTTCAGCGAAAAGTAGGCGATTTGAACGTAATTTATACTCTTCAGTGCAAATGGACATGCAGTATTGCAATATCGAATTGTGGGTGACGTAATATCACCCACAATTTGCGTTCTAGCAGTAGACAGCGTGAGAGGCCCAATGGAATAGCTTCTTACAAGCGACGTTTCACTCTACCATGAAGAGCAAGAACAGGCAGTGGATGGATGGCAAGACATCCATCCACATGCCTGTTCGCTCTCTTCAGAAAGACACATCTACTTTTTTACGTTTACGTAGTTAAACTTTCTTTCTTTCTCTTAAGTGATGTTCATTTAAGCGACTTTGTCGATTGCTTTAAAGTGTAATCGCTCATTTGCTGTTTCACAAAGAGCTTTTGGCATTTCAGCTCTGTTAATGGACCTGAAGTGCAACGCTAATTTCATGAACCGGATCAAGAATTTCAGTCATCCCATTATGCAAACATTTCGTTCTCATAACCGAAGAAGACATGCTTGAATTGTGTGAGATCTAAATCTTACCGAAGCAATCTTTGAGTTCAACCTTAAAAAGTCGGAACCTCCTCCTCGAAATTGGAACGAAGATCGATTGGTTTGTTTCAATAGCGTCAGCAGAAGTTAGAATATTTCTATTTCTATGTGTAGTGAGGGGGACCTTCGGTTTACAACGATGTCATAGCAATTGTAATTCTAACGAATGTATGTTTGTTTGCAGATGCATCGAAGCTCGCTTCTACGCTCTGGAAATTCTCTCCTTCTCTAGCCTTGTTCTGTCTCTATGAAGAAATCCTATGAGAGCATGGATTTGCTTCTTAAATACTGCTACGTCCAGTTGGTTGCATTCCGATGGCCGTGCTGCTCGTGTAAGCCTCGCGAAATAAAGAAATACCGCTGCTCTTCGAGTCGGTGCAACAGTCAAACTGAAGACCGCCATTGTGGGATTAAAAGATGGCCATTTCGACAGAATTTGGTGTTAGGAGAGAAAAACGTCTTAATACCCCCACCCCTTTCCTTCCTTTTGTGAAGCCAGAAAAAGATTTCGTTTCCACCGCTGGATGTAAAAATTTTTCGAAGCTTTAACTCCGAATGGCGATGGTTTGAGTGCAGTTCCGAAGAGTTGCATCGCATCACTTCTTAAAGTGATGCGATGCGAATATTCAAGAAGGCGTTTTATTGCCCGCAGGCGCTCACCCTGAGGAATTCGACAACATCTTAGATGATCCCGGAAGGTTGGACAGCTGCGTTAGTGGGGATTTTTCTCAGAATCTCAACAAGAGGATCTTATAAAAAGCACGCACCGACATACGAAAAGACGGAATGCGACACTCTTCTTAAAAACCTGATGGCCACATTTGCTGCTGAATTTCTTTCTTATCTCGACAATTATCACGCGGATCGGAGGTGCTGAAGTAATTAAAAATCAGTCGAGTTTGCCGATTTTGCTGGTTCTTAATGAGGGAAGCCAACAGCAATAAGCAGATGCCTCATTTCAACAGTAAGGGCATCTTCGTTCATTTTGTTTCAGGGATTTCGACCTCAGACATTAACAAGTCTTTTAAGGGTGGTTCAGCACTATTTCTTTTCTGGATTGGTTTAGGCAATTATTTTTATTATTTATTTTTAATTAATTTCTTTTGTATTGGCTAATATATTTCACCAGATTGTTTACGTTTATTTTATCTATTACTGGTTCTCTCATTCTTTCAGTATTTCTTCATTTCTGTTATGATCAAATGGGCTTTTGCTTTCCTCAATTGCTATTCTAGTTATCTATTCTGCCGTAAGTTATCGCGGATTCTGGCTACACGAAGTTCACTTGCATTTGATATTTGGAATATTTCCAAAAAATTGTCGAGAGGTTCTTCAGATTCTGTTGCACAAAAGTTGACGAAATTAACTGCAATAATTGACTTTTGCAGAAATGAAAAGTAAATACGAATTGTGGATTTAGGATACACCGAATTTAAATGCCCACGTGGTCCGATTTAAAAGGTTTCCGTCGGTGCATTTTTATTGGCACAACGATTCCAACGAATATTAATAACCCCACAATGGCTGAACGTGATTTGATCAAATTAAAATGTGTCGAATCCTTTCGGTTTTTGTTTTTTCATCGGGCCAGTGGCAGAATTAGACAAAAAAAAAAAAAAAAAAAAAAAAACTCTACAATGCATTGCTCTTATAAACTGGTCGGAATTTCTTAGAATGCGTTATAACCGTTCACTCGTTTGGAATAACGTGCCTTTCTTGCAAATATTGTGATAGCTTAGTTCCCCTAAAAAGAAATATGGAGAATCAAAAGTTTTACTTGGAATACTTTAAACGTGTAAAGTTCGTAAAGAACACGCAAAAGCCAATGTTAAAGTGCGATTCAGTAATTTCAGCCATTTTTCCCAACCAATCCAACGTTCACTAATGATTTGCTAAAAATGGTACTTCTTTTCATCTTGTAATTGCATTTTTATTGGTAAAACAATCGCAAATAATTCTATTTTCGTTTTTCACAATAATCGGACCGCTTTTATTTTTTTCTTAGCTTGATTAAATTGAATAAAATTTGGTATTTCAGATCATAATTTGCCGAGTCCATTCAAATGGACCATTAGAATAATATCACGATTGAGAAAAAACAAACAAGGCAATGTGTGCAGAACACATAACAAAAACGGCTCTACGTTCAGCTGTTGTTTTAATCGTAAATGTTACCACTACACAAGAATGCTGTAATCAAACGGTTTTTTAATTATTTTTTATGTGATTGTATGCAGTCATAACAAAGACTGCTGTGTGCGTGAGTGTGGGCAAGCATTCATTCAAGAAAAATGGAGGAACCTATTGGTGAGCTCTGTTTGAATAGCTGGAGCTTTTAGGTTTTGGGAAACAGGAAAAATGGAGGGACTCTTCCAAAGAACGTAACGAAAGAGGAGAATAAGGTGGTGCAATCGTTTTGAAGCGAACTGTGTACGGATGTTAAATTGCGCTTTTGCAGAGGAGGAAGTCATTCTCAGTTGAGCGGATTTGGAATTTTTTAAACGCTACAAAACAGTTGAATATCACCTTGTAATGCCAAGTTTTCGGAGGCTAAGAATGTGATGTTTGTGCCAAGGAAAACTACAGATCAGCCCAGCCAGACTGGTCTTGGGTGGACATGTGAATGTCATCAAAAAATAAAGGGAAGAATGTTTTGGGGTAGCGTTAAATTTCTAGGTTATCCTCGTCTCATTGGAGATTGGCAAAGAGATCAACGTATTAAGACATTGGCAATGGAAATATCTTTAAATTCCTCATTTGTACTGCTTGGATGGATGGGCGAATAAATAAGAGGAGTGTGCTGTTGTCAGCCACACGTAAGGAATTACTGGAAATGTGAGGACAGACCATAAGATGTATGCAGTTTGGTAAGCAGGCCTTCGTGCCAAACTCGGGTCTTTCCAAAACTTTGTGTTGCTCGTGTTCAAAACGGGGTAAGGTTGGCTGAGAAATCTGCTATAGGATGAAAGCGACAGAATCATATTACAGACATTATTGGTGAGCTTCCAGATGGTGAAGAAGTTGACTGTTGATGACACTTTCATTGGTTTTGAGACCCAACTGGGGTTATGAGGCCAATGCGTTGTCTCTTAATTGTGTGCATTCTTCTGGCCAATTTCTCTTTTTACCGGGATGAAAAATGATTCCATCTTCCAATGAGACCGACTAGTTTCCAAGATGACAGGGGGGAAATGAGAATAAGCAAGCCTATTCTAAGGAGAGAGAAAGAATAATTTTCTTTTTGGAAGAGGATAGTTTCCATGATTTTGAGTGGATGCTTGCGGACAGTAATGTAGGCTGAGCGTGAAGCTGTTGTAGTAGTTTTTGAATCTAGATGGTTTATATATATATATATATATATATATATATATATATATATATAAACCATCTAGATTGTTTGAAAGGATGACCTAATTATGGCAGGATTAATTCAGTTATCCCGTCAGAGTAGGTGTTTGGACCCACAGAACAGAGTAATCAGACCATGAAGGGGGGGGGGGGGAGCGAAGAAATCGCGAAGTGATCACGCTTGCTATCATTGCAGTGCCAGAAATCATTGGACAGGGATTCAGTGGGGTGGAGAATGATCTGTAGAAAAGGAAACGTGGCAAGGTTAAAATTGAAGTTATCAAGAGGATAAGATTCCTGCAGTTACGGGGAGAGAAAGAATTGTGCTGTTATCTCATTGTAGATTGAAAATTGGTGTTACTAACAGCATACTTCGGCATCTCTTCCGACATGATATGGGAAAAGGAGTTTTTGCAGAAAATCAGTCCGAGTGGTCATTAGGAGAGTCGCAAGGAAATCTTGACTCAGAGCAGACAGTAAAAATAGGGATGGTGCACGCCATTAAGTTTGAATTGATGCCACAAATGTTAGTCGAGCGGATATTCGAACTTTCTGCATAGACGCGTGGATCTTTGTTTTCCTTTTTTTATTTTTTGTTTTATTGTCCAGATTGCACCTCCACGTAATAGTTCTGGTAGTATACCTAATGTACCGTCAAATTTTAACCTTCTGTCTTTGCACCTGATTAGGCTTAGGCTTGGTTTGTTACTTTCAGGCGACGCGTGATTTTCGTATTTATGCCATTTTCATCTTCATACGAAAGCAAACATCTAGAATAAAATTAAAGAATTCTTTCCACGTGTAATCATTTGTTAATATTTCACTTGTGCAGTTCTTGTCGTAAAGCTACTGGTTTCGGTTTTTCTGTTGAGATTATCCTCAGGTGCTTTCTGTGTTGAGAACACGGAAAACGCCTTTGTCTCGACTCTCTCTCTCAATATGATAATCCCGAGTTTCGTCTTTTCTGTTTTTCGTTATTCCCCATATTCTGCAGCCTTAGAACATTATTTGATATTTGACTTTCTTCTAATATTTTAATTAAATGTTTTTTTATGGTATCGAATGCGTTTTTCAAAATCTCTAAATGTAACGTTTCTAGATCGCATTCCTTGTATATCGAATCCATTTTGTGCTTCTAGAATAAAATATTACATTTTTATATTTAAGATTTCATTCTCTTATTTAGTATTGAAGAGTGTGTTTCGTAACAGAATTTTAAATGCTTATACTTCGAATATTTGGAATCGTCTTTGTTTTTTATAAAATTTATAATCTCATTTATATAAAAACCGTTTTTATAAATATCAGAAATAATTATTTTGTTCTTTTCCATTCTCTGGGGTGATGTTCCTGTAGAACTGCTCAATTCAAAAATAACAAACTTTCTTGAAATCTTATTCCATTATTTCGATGTAAATCCGAGTTATCTTTGTGATTTCTGCCCCCCCCCCCCCCCCAACAAAACCATTTTCTAATCCTTCCATTGTTATATAACTCTCCCATTTCCATTGCTGCTTGCCAGATTTTTTTATCCGTAATTATCAGTCTATAATTCTGACCAGGGGCACGCCAAGGGTATTTGCCGCCTGGGTCCAAACTTTTATCGGCCGCCCCTAATACTGCATTGTATAATCCAAATTAGATATTAGCTACAGAAAATGCCGCCCTATCAATGTTGTCGCCCCGGTGCGGTGCACCCCTTGCTCCCTCGGGTTGGCGCGGTCCTGATTCTGACCCCAAATTTAGAAATCTTGTTTCAATTAACTTACCGTTTCTTGAATATACTCGCTTCAAAGGTTCAAAATTTAATTTCTGTTATTTTATAAAAATTCAAAAAGAAATCTGAACCATATTTGACTCCCAAGTATTCTCGAATTTGCTTTTGTAATGGCAGCGTTCATATTTTTTGTTAATCGTAGCCATTTACGTAGTAATTTTATCTTGGGCAACTCTCATTGATCCTTTTCTTTATAGCTAGGAAATGCGTCAATTTCGCAATCCCTTGTATACTATTCAAAGGAGCCTCCGAGGTTTTCATCCACCAGTGATTATAACCTTCCCCTTACTGACCAGGTAAATCTAAGTTGATAGAAATAATCCACTTTGCCTTTAGTATTAATAATTCCTTCAGTATTCTTATTTCATTATTTTTTTTACAATTTTAGTTTAAAATATTATTACGTGACCCCTCCTACTCATCGCGGGAGAGCATTCTCCTCTACTCCGACACACACGCACACACATTTGTATATTATTATCGCTTTACTTTTCCAATTCTTACATGCAGATCTTCTGCTAATTCAAAAATTGTTTTCCTCATTAAATATGTTCAGAGAATTCTATCTTCTTCTGTTCTTCTTCTGCTGCATGTAGCCCAATTATTGTTAAGTAGACTCGATTATTTATCATTTTTTAAAATGTAAATTATATTACTCTTTTCCTCCAGTGTATGTAGTTATCGTCTGTTTCCGAAAAAGAAAAGAATATAAATAACGCCTGTCTGTGCTCTTGTTTTTCTCTATTGACTGCGCTAGACATTATCACAATAGTTTTGGGTACTGCAGATTTAAACCGTCCCCTTCATTACATTTCATTCTTTTTGAGCTGTTTTTGTTCCTTTCGCCTTACAAGTTGCAGCATTCGTATTTCTGTTGTTCGCTTTACACAGGCCATCCCCTTTCTCCTCAGACAAAGGCAAACTTCTACCCGTAAGGTTGCCAGCGTGGCAAAGGATAAGTTCTGTGGTCCAGCTGCTATTTTTAAAGCCTTTGAAGTTATTCACGCACGTTTTAAGGAAGAAGGGAAAATCAGTTTGCGTATCGTTGGTTTCCCGCAACTTATGAATCCTGTGCTTGATCACCGCAGCCTCTTTTGTATCAGTAGATCGCATCACAAGAAGACGTCGTTTTTAGCTGATCGAAAGAGGATATTTTTTGCTTTTCGTCGATTCTTAAACTAAGTCAGTTCGCATAATACGTATGCTTCCATACCTACGTCAACACATAATTTCCATGTCCGAAAAATAGTGAGCGAGCTCTCAAGTAATGTTCTACTTCTGCATTGAAATTCATTTTTGGCAGTGCATACAACGGGTTTGTACTCGTAGAGAAAATGGAAGAGGGGGGGGGGGCAGAGAAACAGAGGGATTCGAACCACACTCGCATACTTTCTTCACGCCAAACTAAAATTTTTCAGAGTCTGTTTTAGGGAATTTGTTCTTGAAGTTTTCCGAACTTCGCAAACTAACTGATTCGTTTGGCATCGCAGCTCTTTTCTTATGTCCGCTTAGCAACGGTATCTGCGACAAATAAGATATTTATTTGGTACTGAAAAAAAAAATTAACGCCCGTTTCCGCCTTAAATAGCTAACACTGAATAAAATAACAGCAGACTTTATTAAGACCAAATAAGTTAGTTTTACCGTTTTCGGGTTTAACAAAAATCACTAATTTCTGGTTTAAAAGCAAATTCGGTCGATCTTCGAGCATTTGGAAATTAATCTCATCGAGTGCCCAGATCACCGTGAAGCATTGTTACTGGGGATTTCAGTAAGCTTTCCTCGCTTCAACCAGTGAATGACTTGCCATATTGAACTTCGACGCTGTTTCGATCTTTTAAGCATTCAACAGTGAGCTCATATTCACACTCGAACCTACTGACTCATACTTTTGCCCTTCGCTTAAAAAGATCCGGATTGGAAATATGTGTGATATGCGAAGAATCTTTATAAAGGCCTTTCACTTAACATTAGCTGACAAGGCACTCTTAGTCCCACAGAGAATCCGGCCGAGAAGCAGTTGCAGAAGTGGCCTACTTGTCCTGTGTTCTTTCACCATAGAGGGCAGCTTCTGCATTTTAACGGGTTTGTAATTTTACAGAAAATTGGATACAAGCAGCGAATGAATTATATAACGGATTGAGATTTTTTAGCAAAAGAAGCTCAAAATCATAAAATTCTAACTTGTAAATTGAGATGATGTATCAGAGGCGGGGGGGACGTCACATCTGAAAAGAAAGTGTGTATTATTGAGAAAGCTGACGAGCAGTGCTTAAAGAAGCTGGAAGTTAAGTTTTTGTTAGAGAAATGTGTGGCTTTGCATGTTGTAGATAAAGATGAACATCGTTGAAGTTGGAAGAATGCAGGATTTAGTAGGGTTCTCTCGCCAAACCTCTAACTCTCTGGTCGACTTTTCATGTCGTTGAAATTGGGAATGACGTGCTGCATGCGCTTACGCACTCCTTACTTAGACGTACACATCAAGATTACACTCGGTCTCAGAAAACTGTGGCCTCCTTAGTCTCTTCGCATACCACTTAGTCGGTTTCTCTCCCCAGTCACACACCTGACAGAATAGCGGCGGAAAGATTACTCGCTAGCTGACCTCGATGCCTCCTAAAGCGTACCACCACGTTCGGTCCACTGTGGTATCTAGCGGCTGGTCTGCGGAATATCAGTTTTTAAAGCTCTCTCTCCATGACTCCCCACCCCTTTTAACTGTGAAATCACCACTCATATTGCGTGCTGATGGACATGGATTGGCTATGGAGACCAAACGGTTTTCTTCGCTACTTCAAATAAATTTAGCAAAGCGGCAGTTTTATCGGCTGAAAAAAATCATCTACCAGATAGCGGTGTGTGTGGTACTAGTTTTTTCTGAAGAGTGCAAATGTCACACCTCGATCCCTGCCTACGTTAGTTCACTTTTCGGTAGTTTTGTTTGTTGGATCCAAATTAGATACTAAAAAGTCTCCTGGTCCTGACAGTTCTTCGGTTGTTAAGACTTGTGCTCCAGAGTTAACTCTTTTACTATGCAGGTTTTTTTAATTCCCTCCTCTTTCACTGGCGTCTTATTCTGCTGATTGAGAATTAGGCCATTTAGCCCCTAAAGATTGGGAAACACCTTTTTTACTATCAAATTAACGTCGGGTTGCTGCCATTTCAATTATTTCTAATTGAAATGGCAGCAACCCGACAATGAAATATGCACAAACTGAACTCCTACACTACATTGATGGCTCTCAAAGTTGGAGTACATTTGGCCAATGTCGATGAACTGTGGTTCTCTCTACTTACTTGTTATCCATCTCTGAACAAATAGCATGGGAAAGCCTGGAATCTCATATGGAATCTCGTGATATCGCTAATTTTTTTCATTGGGTTTTGCACAAAGGCCTAACAGGTAACTTCTATCATGCGGTTTGTCTACTGACTTCCAATGGATTGCCCGGTTTCTCTCTTCTGACACAATTACTTGTGATGTACGGATATCTTTATTATAAAACTTTGTAATTAATGCTCGAGTTCCACAAGGCTTATGACTTTCTACAGTTCTGCGCTGATTGCAATGTATCGCATTCCTCTTTGATTTCAGAAACGTTCTAAAAAAATCAAAATAAATAAATAAAACTAAACAGATCACTTGAGTTTTCAGAATATCACCTTGTACAACCCTGAATTCTGATTTTCAAATGCATTCTTCATTACGAATCTGTATTCTTATTGATTTCAGTTATCATCCTTTCAACTAGATCCAGTCCAGTAGCCAAGATGAGACGAACTTTGACCTCCAGTCTCTCTTGGCATAGTTATTGCAAATATCGCATCCAAGAAATTACTTTCTATTAAATCAGTTAAGATGTTGCTTTTCCTCAGAGCAGCTTTTAACTCATACAAATCTGTCCAAACATTCAACGCCGTTCTTGCATCTGGGATGGAGCCACCAAAAAACTCTTCGCTGAGTACAGAAGGACGCAGCTGAGTTGGTTAATGAGTTGCTCAGTCACCCACTCATTCCGTTGGCTTTCACGCAGGCATCCAATTTCCACTGCTTGCGTTTTCTTCAGAAATTTTCATGGTTGCTGTTTTGATCAGAACTGGCATTGATGAGACCCCCAGATCTCGTTTAACATACTTGGCGGGGTTTTTCCTGTCACAAGACTGGCAGATCTACTAAACGAACGCAAGCCGTTTAACACGCGGATAAATAAATACATGCACACAGTCGTCCTTGTGATGGACGGAGAATCGCTTAGAGTTCCCGACATTGTGGCACGTTGCATCACGGTTCGTGTATCGTTTCATTCAATCACGCTCGGCTACCTCGCTCGCCGACCCCAATCCTTGCAGTTCTTGGTGACGGAACCTGAAGGACGATCAGGGGGAAATTCTTTCAGACTGGAAGGAGAGGATTTCAAGATGTTTAGCAATCGCTTCTCAGGAGGTTACGCAATGGCTTTATCAGGATGAGTTTCATCACCGTTCTGTTTAATGGGTTGTGATGATCATCGCGTGAAGGATCCACTTTCGGACACGAAGTTGGACCCTGCGTTCACTCCAATGTTAATTTTGCTTCCACTCGGTTCTACGCCGAGAATGTTTGCCTGTGATTTCATTATTGTCATTCTTCATGATATTACTCGCAAGCTGCGCCGTCAGCTCATTTGTCCCGGTCTGTAGGCTTCGAGGGATCGCATGCTAATAACGACCATCGTAAATACAGTCTGTTGCAGAACCTTTAGGCCACACACACACACTTCAATTGGATGAAAAGACGTTGGTTCAAATCTCGTACAGGAAGCGCGAATCCTTTCCAATTTTTTTTTCTTCCTAATCAGAAAATGAGCTAACAACGCAATCAGAAGAACACACGCAGTTAACAGATGACGGCTTTGGCGATGACCGAAAATAGCCTAGTTCATAACCATGACCATCGTTTACTCATATGAATTGGGAATTATATACAGAAATATTAATATAGCAAAAAAACTCATTGAATTCAAGTCAGATGAAAGGGAGCAGAGTTGATTTGCTCTGTTTTGTGTCAATTGGTAAATGTTAGATGGCCCACGAGCCTCATCTTCAAAAAAAGTTTGCTTATGTACTGCCAAAACAGTTTCCTTTGTTGGATTCTGATTATGCAGATATTAGAGTAATTATTATTTGCTTCAGAATCCACCATGATCTTCCATCACAAAGGCTACATTTGTAAATATTATTTAATGTAAATAACTTAAATTATAATTTGATACCATGCAATTACCTTAATTATATCTAATATTTAATTGTTTAATCAAAGATGTGTTAATAGTAATAAGATTCTGTATTAAATATTAAGCTAATTTATTTATGTCAATATTATAAGAACTTGTATTTGTAATTTAACTACGCATTTATTGAAATGCAAATATTCTATTTATTCTTGTTTGTGAAAGTTTAACATTATGTAATAACTGAATGTAGTGGTATAACCTTATGTAACGTTAGCGGAAATGTTTACGTTTATTTGTTGTCATGGAAACGCGTGAAATAAACGAGCGCGAGTGGAACAGAGCAAGGACTGAAAAAGAATAATAAAAATATATAAGAGGTAACGAGAGAGAGTTGGGACGGAAACTTGGAAGTGAAAGGAAGCAAGGGCATAAACTAGAGAAGTAGAAGTAAATGAAAGGTTCTTAAGGGCAGGAGTTAAGAGGATAATTTTTATAAGTGAGCAAGGACGAATTGAATTTTATAGTTAGCTGAAAGTGAAGCCAGCAGTAATAATAAAAGGGAAATTGATGCTGTAATCGGATAATATAAAAAGCTGGACGTTCAAGGAAGAATTCTGAATAAACCCAGTTGGTCTAGAATTGCGGCTTATTTCCGATTTGCCCTAAGGGGAACCGCACGGTGTTTTAATTAGTTTATGAGTGGTAACAAGGATAGTTGAAGTACCCTGCAGTCGATGTCTGGATTTCTGAAGCGCGATTGATAGTGTTTTAATTATAACTGTGGATAAGTCTTGTAGATGTGTTCTTAAGCGAAATAAAAATAATTTAAAAGTTTGCTCACAACGTATTTGATGTACTAGGAACTATTTCCAGTAAGGACTATCTTAGTGTATTATTTCAATGCTTGAAGAATTGAGTGTTAATTACGCTACGCTTAACCTAACCTCAACTGTGGAAACTCTTCGTGATTGAGAGTTGAAGTTAAGAATTGTTAGAGAGATATTTTCAACTATTAGTGCCTGCGATATTTTGAACTTATAGCATGACTGAGAAGTGTGTGAAAACTGATTAGATAGGAAGTTCTATTATATTTATAGATGTGTAGGAACTTTGTAACTCAGAAGCTGAGAAAGTGTATGTGAAGGCTTGGAAGGTTGAACTAATGTGATTGACTTGGCTTAATGTTTGACTTGTTTTTATTGTTTAAATTAGAAGTAGAATTTATGTATGTGTTATATAGCTTATATTAAATGTTTGTTTTTGTTAATCAAAAGTTGTATTTTGCCTGAATCTCTTTTACTGCACCATTCATAAAATATTCGAACCAAAGCGGGTAAATTAAGTAAGTCAAATATACTCGGCCAGTATATATATTAAGGAGAAATAGTTGAGGGTTGATTTTTCTTCAATTCTTGAACTAATTCAGATATAGAGTGGCGCAGTCTTTAAATATAAATTTTCTCTATATTTGAATTAGAAACCAACTAGCAACTATTTTTAGGTTAAGAACATCTAGTAAATAACATGTCGGATCCAAGGTACAGATTAAGACGAAGTAGGATCCAACACCTTGGTCTTCCTCTCCCTCTGTGTCCATTAGTTGGCTTGCAGAGAGCAAGAACACTGAACACGGATGTCTAATTTGGAGTCCCAACGACCTCAGCTGACTTTTCTGAATCATTTTTCTTAGAGGTCCTCGCTTGCTTTCTGTTCTTGAATGAGAGTGTTGGGAATGGGATCTTTCCACGTATATCCTGGTAATGTTCGAAGCCAAAGCTATTGATGATATTAACTGCTCGTTTAGGGTGATGCTCCGTATGGATGGACTGGTGGTTTTGTCCCGCCAGTCGAGCCATCTTTCCATTTTGGTATTCGTGGTGATGAGATTGGATTTCCAGATATTAGTTACACTTTTGTGGAACTGAAGAGCTTTGCGTTTTCTTTTCACTGCGTCAGAGCATCGATGCAGGAACCAAAGTACTGAAAATCATAACCATACAATAAAAAAAAAAAAAAAAATCCACTATCCAAAGTCAGGATTGAGAAACACTTTAAGAATTGATGACATCTGAGTAGTACTTCCCTTCGGGGAGCAGTAATACAGAACAGGCACACGTGATTAGTTCGCACTCCTGTTACATTAATTGTACGTATCTAATGCTGACCGAGGATTGTAGCTTCTCCTCAACGAGTTTTTCTTCTTTTCTGTTTATTTATTCAAATGCTGTCAAAGTATTTTTATGAAAGTCAAATATCGAGACTTGACTTGCTTTGTTTCAGATCCTCGGGTTACTCTCTCTATGTTCACTGGGCATCTACAGATGCCGTATGGTCACTCCGATGCTCGATGATGTTCCACTCCAAGCCTCGCCATGTAGTCCTGTGTTTGCTTTTCTGGAGGCCTCAACTCTGAAGATTAGTCGCTCCACACACAACCCATCTATTCATCTCATTGATGGTCTACCCCTGCCTCTTTTTACAGGAACTTTACCTTCTATTACTGTTCTGAGAAGTCCTTCCATCCTTTCTGTGTGTCCAAAATCAATATCCTGTCAATATCCTTAAGGAGCCTTAAAGTTCTACTAATCTTTTCTAACACCAATCCTATATTTAAGTGGGTTTGTAACACGGGTTACAAACCCACCTAAATATAGGATTGTTTCCGACATCTTCACTTAAATGTGCACTTTACATCGAATGATTATTGTAGCCGCCTTGAGGCAACATTTCGTAATGTCTTTCACGTTTCATTTCAATTTCGATACTATCCCATAAGTAAGACTTAGTAGGTAATCGTAGAGGACAACAGAGAAGAGGGAGGGGAGAGGATTGCATCTTGTGGCTCTGGACGACGATAGGTTGGTGGTGCATGCTTCAAGTTTGTTTGTTTGATTTGGCGAATGCTTTTACCACAACTTTATTTTCCTTGACCGAATGGCTCTTTAGGATTGAAAGATAGTATTAAATTGCCATTCCCTCAAGCCTTCTCATATCTTGATGCCGAACTGAAGAAGTGATACACAAATGCAATTAAAAGCAATGTTTTTGCCACACTTGGGAGTCGTTGAGACCTCAAAAGTTTGTGCTTCGTCCCCTTTCGGTCAGTCATGGATGGAGTCGGCGCATCCCGTCGTGTATACGTCGTGTCAGTGTGTGAGAACAGCTGCACTTCGTGAATTCGGTTTGAGTGTTTTCTAGCGAATGCGACTTGCATTCCACCCCACTGTAATCTTATCTTCGGTAATTAGCACCTCGGGAAGAAATATTCTGTGGAAAATGTGCATGGCCTTCGATCACCCCTCCATTCACGATGTAATTCTGCGGCGTAATGTGGACACAATAAAACGCCTTCCTCCCAAGTGAATATTCCATCATGACCTACACCCCCCCCCCTTTTTTTTTTTATGGCAAAGCGGTCTATCTTTCTCTAATGGCGCCTCACGTTCAACACAATCGGAGGTCACGGCAAATACTTCGTGGGCAGATGCGCGCATGAAACGACTCATTTCAAACCTTCCGGTAGCATTAAAACGGAAGACGTAATTCCGAAACGTTATTCATAACTTTGCCATTCGAGACTGGTGTTGTTCGCCGCGTGGTTTTCCGCCGTGTTTCTTTGGAAATCCTTGACGTCAGGGTTGGAATATCGGCTTCCCTTTTTCGGGCTTAAAAACTTTTCTTTCGTTGACAGGGAAGGCGGGAGCGGTGCTGGAGTTCGTTGCTGCCTTCTTTTTCGGATTCGTTTAATCGATTCCAGTAAATGATCCCACGCACGTGGCATCAGAGACGACCCGCAGCGACTGTGACAGTCGGGTGTTGTTATAAAACTTCGAGAATTATTTCCCGAAACTGTTTTGCTCGTCGCAGTAAGATGCACGCATTTCTCTTGCAAGTTTCCCGAGTCGTTTTAAATGCGTCGTAACCCGGATAAGAGGAACCACCTCCGTTCGAGAATGAGCGAAGGAAGGGGATCGTGTTCGGCTGCCGCGATGGATTTAGCGAGTATCAGAGAATTAAAGTTCCGGTATTTGCGCTTGCTTGTTTGGACATCCTAAGTAGCTTGTGGATCGATTTGGCAGCACGCAGGGCGGATTCTAAGGCCAGCGTCGCAGGTTCGCTAACGGCGACGATGAATTTGTTGCCAGGCAACGAAGTTCAAGCAAAATCTGCAAAACACTCATTTCCAGGCCGGTCGGACTTCGTGCGAGGCGAAGATTTCGCTGGCGGAATTGAGGACCTTCATTACGTCACACACTTAAGACGTTCCCACGCTGCCAAATCTCCGTAAATCACGGAGTGCTGCGCCCCATTCCCCCACAGACAGTGGCAAACGGCACGTTCTGAGGGCTTAATGAAGCAGTGCTGAAGTCGCATCGCATGGTAATAGCTGTCAGGCTCCAAATCTGCGATAAAGAAGACCTCGAGCAACGAATGTCCCCCCCCCCCCTCGCGCAGTTCTCGATCACAACGCTTACTTTTGCGAGAAATTTCTCGACGATTTCTGCTTGCAGAGAAGACAGACAAGCTGTCTTCTCTGCGCTTGTAAGTCCCCTTCGAAGGTTAACTTAAAAGTGACGAACACTTCTAGAATTGGACGGAGCACGTAATCCTGTTCCAGAGTGTGTCGTCTTCTTTTAGTCGGCGGTTCCAAATGGGGAGACCCCAAAAGGCAAACTCGCAGGATATGCGACCTCGAAAGTAGGGGAAAAATCGTGGAATGCACGTTTACAGCGGGGGAAATCGCATTTTTATTGGCCAAACAAACCTTGTTTAAACTTCCGCCCGACTCGAGCAGGAAAGCAACGCAGTTCTTGGTTTAATTTAAAGGTTTCCGCTGTTTGTTCATCTATTTAATAACGTGATATGTCGACGACATTCGCGCCACTCGATGTATGACATCACATCCGTTTTATCCTACCGAGCAACTTTCACCCTACTGAGAAATGCCAGGGAAGTCCCGGAGGTTTTTTAAGAGAAATTGAAAAGAAAACGGGAAGGAAGGAAAAACATTTCGCGTGTTGTTCTGCTTCGAGTGAAGTTCCAGCAGAAAAAAAACGCCTCCTGCGAATCGATTCCGTGGAACGCGATTTCGTTATTTACTTCGCCAGATGCGTGTCGTGATTAAGCTAGCGAGATACGTCCCTATTTCGTGACCCCTGACCGTCAATGGGTCAAACAGGAGAAGGAAAAATCCGTTCATTCACGGAATGGATTCGGTTTCCGCTTGCCATCCGTTTTTCTCATTCGCGTATTTCCACGGGGAATGTCTTATTCGGCCGTCACTGACCTCTGACATTTCCGAAAGAGACCAACGAAATATCGGAGACGAGACGAGAGGTTTCCTTTGCCGTTCGAACGAAAGAAAAACGATGCCGTCAAGTTCGAAATGTTGGTTTTGAGTTGCTGCTGCGAAACGAGGCGACTTCGACAGCGGCTGAGAGCCGACGCATTTGTTACAAATAAGAATCGGGAAGCGATCTGCCCACGGAAACCCCGTCGAGAAAGAACACCGCGAATCAAGACCAACTTGGACTTTTAAAAACTGAAGTTGCGCACTTTCCAATCCGCAAGCATTGCGCAGCTTGTTGTTACCATAAGAACAGGCAAGGGGGAGGGGGTATCAACCAGAAACTCCACTCTCGAGCTTCAGGCTGATGCTGTTCCTTCCTTGACAACTGAGATCTGTTCTGCTCCTTCTGAAGGAAAGAATGAACAGTTGATCGGCGACATGAGAGAAGTTTTCGGGCTTCGTACGACTCGGTCTGGAATTGCCGACTGCACCTCCGATGCGATTTCTTTTTCTCACTCATAGCAGCAACGTGCTATTTCGAGAGACAGAAAACCTTCGCCACTAGACGACGTGGATGGTGTCCTTTGCCACGATGGCGGTCGCATACAGACTCCACGGAGTCATCAGACAGCGGTGGCCACGCATCCTGTCCTGGGTTCGGGTGCGCCCGGAGCCACTTTGTGGCTGCTTATTTAGGCTGTCTGATGCAGCCGACAACGAGCCGCCCGGAACACCGAATTCCCACTAAGTGTGCCGCCATCTGTGAGTGTTTGTGTGCGTGCGTTGTCGTCTACCGTTAAAGTAACGCGCGAGGCCCTTAAACCTGTTCTTTCAGCAGCGCGCCTTTCCAAGAGGTTCACTCTTCTAGGGGGTACGCTGGAGGTTGCTTTCGCGCGACGGGTGATTGCTCTGCTGCGACCCACTTCACCCTGTTCAGATCAACGACTTCGCACCGTTGCGAAGAACAGCGAGGAATCCATGCCATCACACGCATTGCTTCCGCTCGTCGAAAAAAATAAACAAAAAATGACAACAGCCGGTGAATAAGCACGTGTTTACTTTTGTTGCTGTGACTTCAGCATTGAAATGACATTCGAGTGGAACACGAACAGAGAGATCAGCTGGCTGACTTCGTTAACTCCCCCCCTCCCCCCCAATCTCTCGTGGCGCTAAGAATTAAACGGCATTTCGCTGAACCTGTTTCTCCCATCACATACAGAAATGAGAAAAGTTCGTCGTTCAGGCATCACGATCGAGGAAGTTATTCTGCACGTTGTACTGTGTGTGCGCGCGCGCTGATGTTTCAAAACACATTGGTATTCCCTGCAAAGGGGTAGTTTGCATCTTAAGGGACTTAATTGCCTGAAATTTTGTGCGATGATCCTTTGTTTCTGATTGCCATCCAAAAAAAAAAAAAAAAAGTCACGGAAGAACTTTGCGTCGAAATCCTTCGGGGAAAAAAAAAAATCCTTAAAACAGTGTCTTGCTCGTTGCTTTCTCGAGTCTTGGTCGATGTGCGCCCGACACGCTAATGTTGGATCGATGATGAGTAAGGCCTCCTGCGTTCAGACGCCTCTCCGATGCCCGGAGAACACCGTTCGTGGGCAAAAACTCAACTCGCATTTCCATACGTTTATTCCGTGCCCCTTACCGAGAGGCCTTTCTTCAGTTCGCTGAAGTTTCCCAGAGCTGTAAACGCGCTCCTTCTAAGAGAAGGAGGGAGGAAGGCGACAGAATTTCGCTGTGCGTTAATGTTGCAGTAAACGAAGTGTCTCCACGAGAGAAAGAGAGATGCTCCTCCGCCGACGACGTCAACGAATGGCAGTGCCGACATCAGAGGGATCAGTTAAGACTTTCTCCTCACTAATTGAGTTTTCTGAGGGAAGAGAAGCGTTCATTAGAATGCCGGTGAATTTTTTTTCTTCGTTTAATCAGTCTTTGGCAGTTCTCGGAACAGGCGCGAGCAGCAGCAACAGTCGATGCTTCTGAGGAAGAGGGTTTCTCCAGTGTGAGACTGCTTAGCAGTAAGAGACCTCAGAATGTAGAAGTTATTTAGGAGAGGGTTGTTGCAGTGCGAGACTTGAAATCCCACTATTTTAGCTCGAGGGCTTTTGCGCCTTGCGACACAGTTCTGATGTTTCGTCGGAAACGGAGCTGTCGCAATTTCCTTTATATAAGACTGCATCTTTATTCGCACGACGCGCCATCAGTGCGCCCTCTTTGAAATTTTTCACATCCAGTTTTCCTATCACAATTTTCCTCCTTCTTTCTTTGAAAGGATTCTTTCACGCCTAAGACACTCGATTTCTTTACAGATCCTTGTTTCTAGCTAAGACTCTTTTTTTTTTTTTTTGTCGTCTTTTCTCTGTGTGTGACGATCCTGCATTCTCGGTGTTAGCATAAAAAACAAAGCACTCAAATGTTTCGTCACGGCATAGCCAGAATGCATTCGGCGATGTTCATTGGTTTCAAGAAATGCAGGTTTTTAACACGTGATCAGCCCGGGTGAGGTTAAAGATTCCCGTGGTAAATTTCCAAATAATTATTTGGAAATCCAGCGATGTCGTCCGACGTACATTCATTCGACTGATGCGACAACACCTTCCATCTAATTTCGCTAATTTTGGGTCTTGGGAACTTCTCATCGTTACGTTGCAGGCCCAGATTTGAGCTGACAAACCTGGTTTAAGTGCGATGCTTTGCAACCTTCAAAATTTCAATGCGAAACGCTTGTTTGCATTTCCATTATCCCCACCAGCGATCTCCAGAGTGGGGTGCATGGAGTGATGCGTGCACTTCACTCTGCGAGAGATGTTGGAATCGTTAATTCGATTGCGCCAGAAAAACTCGGAGACTGAATTTCTGGAATCGGTTTCGAAATCAAGTAAAACGGTTAATATGAACAGGTTTTGAATCCCCGTTAAAAATTATGCAGAGATGAAACGCCTCCCGATCGCGGCTCGGCAATAATTAATTATAACAGGGAGGATGGAAATCTGCGATCCGAATTTTAGTTGTATAATTGGTGAATAAGATGGAAAAATGAAAACGCCAACTACGCAAGTGTTGTTTTAATAGAGTTTATTCTCATAAACTCCCTCTGGTCAGCATATCACTGTTGAACCAGATAGAAGTTTATTGTTCGACAGTAATTAAAATCGAAATAAGCTGAACTTGAAACTAGATCTGCTAATATTTTCACTCTGAATTAGTTTTATGAAAAAAATAAGTTTCGTACTAAATACAGTATTTTTCGATAGATAACGCGAACCCCCAACATTTTCATCACTTTTAATGTATAGATAACGCGCATGCGCCAACTTCGACCTTCTATATAGTGGTAGTTAGGAAGTACAGACAGAGGACGGAGGAATTCTTTAAAAGCACGTGCGTTGCTAGTAGCAGTGGTCGATTATTCCGAACATCCTGTTTTAAAATATTTCATAAAGTAAATCATTATTTGTTTATATTTTGTTATCTGATCTGAATTACCCATGGAAGACAGAAGTACTTCTCGGAGAAAATCCTACACAGCCATTTCAAGCTTGAAGGGGTAGAAGCAGCAAAGGGAAGCGTGAAGCTGGTAGTTCGTTCAGTGTTGGAGAAAGTAGTGTTCGTGAATGGCGAAAGGCCGAAACAGTCCTGAAATGTTGACATACGAGGAAACGTGCTATAAAGTGTAGAAGGTGCTTCTGGCCAACCATAGTGAAAGAGCTAAAGGTATGAGAATATCTGCTGTCCGTGTGTTGCAGGAATCGAAACGAATTGCGCAAAACGATAATATAAAGGATTTCAAGGCCTACCCATCTTGGGTTTTTGGATTTATGAAGAGGAACAATTTAAGTGTGCGCTCCTCCACTAACGAACGTCATGTAAAGATATAGTTACGTGGACTGTAGAAAGTTGGGCTGCTGGAAGTGAAAACTGTGTTAGAAATGGTTTCATTAAAGCACGAGAGAATGCAGTGGCGTCCAGTGACAATGATTATGAAGCTGAAGAAATACCAAACGAAATTTTTAACGCAATTCATTCTTTTAATATTGAGTCTGATGAAGATTTTTTGGATCTGAATAGTGTAATGTTCAGTAAATATTAAGTAATACTTCTACCTTAGTTTTGTTACTACATTTCATTTACCTTTCAAATGTATACCGCGCATGTTCATTTTTAACAAATTTAGACTTTTTTGTATAAATAACGAATAAATGTATAAATGCTATCTATCGAAAAATACGGTAATTCAAATAGTACTGACTAAAGGCATTCATAGTTCAGTCGGTATTGACGAAGCGTTTGGATCAGAATCCCATCGGAGAATATTTATTAGGTCAAAATATAGAGCCTGAAGGATTTCAGTTTGGAAGATTGGTAATATTTAAGTACTATAAGTCAAGGGCAACTCCTGTGTTTGAAGGTTTATTCTCATAAACTCTCTGGTAAATTTCTAAATTTGGTTTTGAAATGAGTATTTAATAGTCTCATTATTATTATAATTTATTATTATACGAAGACGAGTTGGCCAGCAATGAGGGCACACCCAGTTAACAGAGTAGGCCTTCGTTGCTTCGCCTATCATCCTTCTTTCATCGACACGTAAATCTTAATACTCTGTCCAGGTAACAAGACGAATCCCGCTGTCCACCGGCCTTCTTCGATCGTTTGCTATCCTAAAATGGAGTTAACAAGCAATTTCGGCCTGATTGCCAGTTCAAATAAATTAAATCAACACTGCTATTAGGATATGCGTACAGACGGACAAAACAGATGTCATAGGCACTGAAGCATTTTGAGAAAGGCTGCTAAATACGAGTCACTTTAAGGCTCATTTTGAGATTCATTCCTCCAATTGTGTGTGTGCGCGCGCGCGTCACAAGAACATTTTGGGATCGAGGCTGTACGCTGATATTCGTACTTTTGTAAAAACTGCCCAAGGAGAGGGTTATGAACAGTCGATTAAGATTGCATCAAGTCTGACATCAAAGAAGCGCGTACGTAAACTCAAAGGACGGCCTTGTTTTCTTTGCAGTCTCGCGCTTCTCAATAAATCTAAATGCGTTTAAAAGAAACATTGGAAACCTCACTTCTATGAAATAATCGGGGCTGAATATGACGGCTTCGTTTATACTCGTTCCAGACTTCGATTCTCGATCCCGGATTCACTTGTGAACTGCCCTTCAAAGAGAGGGTATGTTTGGAGTCGCTTACATCGCACATTCTATTGAGCGACTCTAGCGGTGGACGTACAGATGGATGACCCTACCTCACGAGTCGCAGATGTTATACGGCAGAAAGGATGTCGAAGGAAATCTCCTTTCTGTTGCCTTGCACGCGAGTCAGGAAAGAATAGCCACCTTCCCTTTGGCTTTTTTGGTTCCTGCCACATCATCGGGACCCGCAAAAGGAAGACAAGAATATTAAGTTCATTTTTCTCTTCAGCGTTTAGGGAACTTTGGTATTCACAGTTTATCTTGTTTCATCTGCATTTTGACAAGTTCTTCAATGTTTTGTCACCAACCACTTCATCTGCGTAGTAACAAAACAACAAAAAAATTATCGGATCTATTTATAAAAGTTGTTCATGATGTAATAGCAAATGAAAACTAAACACGCAATGAGACAAAAACGACATATTCAAATGAATTAAAAGGCAGTGCTAAAGAATGTTTTTGCTTCTCTAATTTGAGAATTCTTTTCTAAGGCGAACAGACTTCATCTCAAGTACATCGTTGCCACCTGTGGCGCTACAAAACAATCGCAATAAACAAGTCAGATATTATTCGAATAGTTAAGAGTGGGTGTGTTATTTCATTTGACTTGACGCGAAGAACGTGTGCGCTTGCTATATGTGGACATTTAAATCTTTCCTGATTCCGTATGAACATACCAGAATTAGACGGATGAGATGAAACCTGCTTTAGCCTTTTTGCCGCGGCCAAAAACGTGCTTGGGTATTTTTGGCCTAATCTGTTGCTGCGGGTAACACTTTGAGATCGATTGAACTGATTAAGGTGCCTGAGCGGCACAATATCAATAGGTTGGTCGTGGGATTAGTGTAAATAGGCCGCGATATTTCCTTTGTGTTAGCTTTAACGTTAAGCAGCGACAAAGGTGAAATACAGAAAAACGAAGTTACGTCACTCTTTTGCCCATCCCCCTCTGAGCAACACCGGCAAAACTGTCGGTGCACACAAATTTCAACCTTTGACTTCGGCTCGTGGAGCTAAGTTTACACACAGCCCAAATGGACGTTAAGTCTTCTTGGCGAAGGGAGGGTCCACAAAAAGAAATCTTCGGAAGAGCTCAGGCGTCCGCCAGTGAAAGCGTTGACCAGTGGCGAAGTTGCGCTTGAAGTGTCGCAATTATTTTGAACGCACCTCTCGAGATTCCGAATGCGACGACTCCTCTACTGCGTGTGCACTCCTTGTTTCTTCTTTAGCACTTCCACCACGACTCCAAGCGATGCTAATTGCTTAAGAACTGTAGACGTAACATTAGGAATGGGGGTCGACAACCAGCTCGGCGTGTACGTGACCTTTAATGAAGAGTGAAAATTCTGCCAGAATTCAAACGAGAAACCACAACGCTGCACACGAACAAAACCCACCGCGTCAACTGCACTCGACGAATCGCTCGGTCTCCTTCCTGGAAAGGTTGCCAGTGCACCCCCCCCCTCCTCACCTCAACGTGAGGCAACGTGGCCGCTGCATGTGAAACGCCTTTAACTACTTACAATATTGACGATCCTCGCACATTTGACGGAACTAAAGCGATGCTTGTGGCGCCTTTAGTTTCGGATGAACTACGCACGTCTGAGTGCGTAAAATTTCCTCCGCCGAAAGAACGAACGAATCAACCGACAAAGTTTGCATTTCTGTCTCTCCACAAAGCGCACGAGGTTTCTAAAGAGCACCGGAATCACGGTTGTCTTGGAAACAGCGTGTTGTGTTACGGATGTTTTGTGACACGCATCGACGAATGTTTACGTCTTCGCGAAACCTTAAGACAGCGCGGGGGGGGGGGGGGTTCTCGTATAGCCGAGGATATGCGACTGTTAAAAACGTGTGCACCTTGCAAAGAAACGAAACAAATAATGTTGCCTCGCACCGAAATCGGAAGAAATTTGAGAGCTTCGGTTAAATAAGGAAAGAATTGAATCGTCAAAAAAGGTGCGTTTTTCAATCGCGTTCTTCTGTGGCGACCCCATTCATCATCTCAGCAGAAAAATTGCAGTTGGCACCCGGAATTGAAGTTGGAGACAGAGTGTAATATGCGTAGGGAGACCCGACGAAGTCATTCCCTTTGGCCCCCGCACATTTGAACTCACCTAAAACGTCCTCTTCGGGAGAAAGGCTTCCTTTGCCGAATGTTGGTGAGGAATCTTTCTTTGTTGAAGAGCAACGCGCGATGCTCATCCGCTGATGGTGCTGCTAATAACCGGCGTTAGCGAACATTCCGAATGAATAAGATCGGAAGGAAATCTGACTGCAGCGAAGGGCAAAGTTGGGCTAACAAGTGCGGTAATCAGACGTGACCTAATCGAGCTACGGGCGAATACTGCTTTGGAAAAAGAGGGTTGAAGGAGTCGAGGAAAGGGGTGCACACTGTGACCGGCACGCTCTGTTGCAGTATTAACGTCTGTCAATCAGCTCGAAACCGTGGAGAGCGACTCGTTTCTCTAATTATCGGAAAGGCGCTCCCATCATGTGCGGAGGGAAAACTAGACTAAAAAAATAAAAAAAGAAATCCGCCTACCCTTCCTAGCAGTCCGTGCTTACAAGCTGGGCGGAGAGGAACGAGACATCGGCAAACCCGGACCGATGTTAAGTCTAAAGAGAACGCAGAAAATCCATACGTGCCACACAACAGGCGTGCGAGTGACGTCAGGGTTAAAGGAGGCCGAGCTGCGGAAGTGTGATGACAGCCGGATGGAATATCGTCGTGCACCAGATCAGCTGAGGCTTGTGCCAGCGGGCGATCGATAACGCTAGTGGAGTCGACACGTGCAGCGGGGGTGACGAGAACACATATGTGGATGGGATCGAGAGAGGGGGAAAGGAAGGCGGGGACCGCCGAACAAAACGGCAGTACTTTACCGCCGTTACCACAGATACCAGGCGCATCTCCTCCTCTAGAACAGAGAGGGAGCTCTAAATTCACGTGATGTTGCCTTATCTCGGCGTTGTTAGCTCAAGTGCGAGAAGTCCAAGAGTCCAACACGAGACAAACGCTGCTCTGTCTGCAAACCCGGGCTGGACGGACAGAAAAAAAGAAACTCTGTGACCTGCTTCACGGCGATCGACCACGGGAACGTAAATAGCACTCGCCTGGCGGAGACACAGAAAGGAAGCAGTTGTGTGCGTGCGTGACTCAGCGAGAGAGAGAGACGAGCCTCCGCCACAAATCAGCTCCGCTCTACTTTGTGAGAAAGAGCAGCCAGAAAGCTCTGAAATCTGCCGAGCCAAAACTAAAAAAAAAAAAGCCTCTCTCGAGCGCCAACTGCGAGATTTCGATTTAAAGGAAAGCCAAAAAACGTTTCTGGAGGTGTAAAAAAACAGAGCAACAGACAATCCTTTTGCAACAAGAAAGGTAAAATAATAAAGGACCACGTCACATTACTGCTGCGGTATCATTCCACCCCCACACACCCCTTCTTTCTTCTGAACTTGTAACTGAGAGGATGTGGCGATTCTCAGACATGATTGCCTAACGCACTCTCAAAGGGACACTTTGAGAGTGCGTTACGCGGACCTTCTCCAGCACATTCAAGGACCCCCCCCCCCCCCAAAGAACTTGTTTATGGGTTGCAGTCCAGCCACGCGCAAACAAGCTTCAACAGTTATTTCCGCGTAAGACGGCGATTGTTTAATCATAAGGGATGACTTCGCTTTGTGGAAGGGGAGGTGGAAGCCAGGGGGATTTGCATCTAAGGGACTAGCAAACACTCCTTATTCAGTTCAGCTTGTTCGTAAACAGTCCGATGGGGAGGGGAGAGAGATTAACCCTGTTCAGCCCTTTTTTTTTTTTTTTAACTGAACAGCTCAAAATTGCAATTCTATCAACGCGACGAGTGATCACGTGACTGCACTGTTTCCCTTTTAAGCATTTGCTCAAGGTGGAGGGAAATTCGAACCGAGCACCTGTGCCTGGAGGTTCTTCTCATTTAGCTCGTCCGAACTGTTCATGAGAGCAGCGGCAGCGCAAGAGCCTTTGTTGGGAGTAGTGCTGTAAAGAATAGGGGGTGGAGATGACTTTGGGGGGGAAGAAGAAGGGTGGAACCGAGAGCCGTGTTCCCCGGCAGGAAATGAAACCTAAACGCTGCCGTCACCGAACAGGGTCAGGTGATGGAGGGCCACCCAAACCGTGCCAAGGAAAGAACGGAGTTATTATTCAGATATCGACCTGCGGCTGAGGCAGTTCGCGTGAAAGAGAAGCGGGCGAAAGGATGAATGAGACGACTGATGAGCGATGCGCAGCTTTCATAAAGTTTGCAAGGTGCAGCTCACTTGAAAGAATGGATCCCGAGGATTAACAGGGCGCGCGTGATGAAAGGTGTCAGGGAGAGGCGGCACAGGAGGGCTTCGTTCTCGGCAGTTTTAGCATCTTAAAGCTCGTTTCAAAGTGTTTGGGGTGCGATTCTATATTTCCTTCACTCTTTCCACTGCATCGTTAGCGGTGTGCTCCGAGCATCTAGTCGTGAGCCTTTTCTCGATGTGGCCGTAGCGGTTACAGACTCACCTTTTCACATTTGCCGAACAAATTCACATGCTATATTTTATTTTCAACTTTCTCGCCGCTGCTTGTGTTCGCTTTCTTCAGATTACGCGTGATGAAACTTTCGCAGTTCCCAAATTCTCCGTTGGTATTTTGGAAGATTTTCAGAAAACATAAAACTGCTCCCCCCCCCCTCTCCGACACTGCAAGTTCTCTTTGATGAAGCGGCTAAGAAAATCAAGTTCGAAAGCTCATCCTGCTGAAGTGTTCTTTCCCCCGAGAGTGTCCGTAGAATCGCCTTCAGCGTGGCGACTCATCATGCTGCTCAATTCAACTGACAAACATTCAGCAGAGGAGGAAGCGAATCGTCTGAAATGCCCGTTGAAGGTTGCTTACTGGGATCTTCAAACTAAAGGGCGAATTGGGGGACTTTGCTGTTGTCAAGAAGAAAAAAAAAAAAAAAACGCATTTGTTTGGAACCCGCCCACCTAAACTACAACGAAGTGCTTCATTCATAAATTGTTTTAATGAGAACTGAAGGATTATGGTCGCGTGGGAGGGAGAGTCTAATTTGGATTTAAAAATAAACAATTTAAGGAAATCTCGCAAGAGTTGCAAAGATTTTTGAATTTCATTTTCGCTTCTTTATTCTTCGCTCTTGTGTTTCACGTCAGAGAGTTTGAAAGAAAATGATCTAAAATAGGACTGGCGAGGAAAGAAAGCGAAGGGATTATGGGTAATATGTATGACCAGAAGGAAGCTAAGGTTATTGTGGATTACAGGTTCATGTCAGCTTTCCGGTGCACGAATTCCCAACTTGTTGACCCGACATTAAACTTCTCGTGCTCACAATTAAAAACATTTTGTGATCTAAAAAGATTCTTGCTCACGCTTAGAGCACCTCTCCCATTTGGGGTGGGGATTTTCCGTTCAAATGTTTCCCTCTTTGCAAAAGTAACGTCTTGCTGGCCAGCTCTGCCAACAAATTTCCACTTCTGTGGGTGCTTCTCCCTCGTGGACGCTGTTTAACTGAACTCGCATTTCGTTTCCTTGAGCTCTTTGTCTGTGGAAGCACGAGCAGCCCTATCTCCTTTACACACTGTCTTTATTCAAGAACTAGCTATCCCCCCCCCCCACCCCACATTTTATAGCCAAATATAGAAAGAAACATGAAAGTTTCGGCAATGTGACCTTACGAGAATATCACTTTCGGCACTGTAATTACCTTGGTTGGCACTACTTTAGATATGGACTCAACTCTGCACAGGAACCTGTGTTTGATTAGTGGTTTCACTGGCCTGACATCCGTTTCGAACTGTTGGTTCCCATCAGAGACCACGCAGAATTCCCACCGCCATCCCCTCTGTTCCATCATAGCAATCCTTAAATTGATCACAAGTCAATCCATTAGGGCCATATCGAGCCGAGATTTTCCAGAGGGATTATTTTCATAAGCTCTCCCGCAAATTTCGAAAGTCTAAAGTTTCTTTCTGTATTTAGCTATAAGGTATGGATGGATCCATAATATCCTCCATTTCAGTATCTTGTTTATGCCGAACTGACGTCTTTTGGTTTTATAGCTTAGTATTTTAATATCACAAAATTTCGTTCTAAACAGCTGACTTTGGCCCTATCAAAATGGCGTTTAAAAATGGCAGCAGAACTCATACTATTAGATAATAATGTGAACAATTAGGGTCACGAGATGCCTGCAGTTGTCTCTCATTCTCTCCACGGACAACTTGAGTTCACTGCCTTCAGGAAGGTGATGGAGTGGAGAATGACTGCCTATTTATTCTCAAGAAAGTTAGGGGTAAAAGGGATCTAACTGTTTTTATTACGCAAAGGGATAGACCGATTTATTTTTGTCATTCTAAACGTGGGAACTCGGATTAGTTCTGTCATTTCTGTTGGTTGTTCCACTTAGTGAAAACGCATTTATTGTGGCAGAAAGTAGACACGACAGTCGCGAGTCATTTCGCTTTGGGAGTTGACGATTGGATGCATAGTCGGCTACAAAGGACCTCGCATTGAACCTGTTATTCATTTTCTCCTGAATTCTTGCTGGCACGCGAATTAATCACCCAAATTTTGTATACCGCAAAACACGCGAATATTTTATTTGTTTATTTGATGGTCGCCGTCTTGATTCCTACTGACTAGAATGGAAGAGATGACCATTTGCACGCAACACTTTGTGAAGAGCTTGGATTCATTCAAATAGACAGCCAAAAGGCTTCACTTTGGCAAGTTGAATTAAGATAATCAATGATATTCTGCATGCATTCTTATTACATACAGATGTAGAAACTTATAAGTTTCAAAATATCCTACTGCTTAGGAAAATATCAGAGTTGACTTGTCGGTGTCTTAAGCAGCACAAACCAAGTTCCTCTTACTTGGAGGCCCACATTGATATTAAAATTTGCACGGTTCCGATAATGTATTATGCATTACTATCGGCAAGATTTTTTCTCTAAGTTGGTACATCTGTCATAAGCATCCATGTGAAACTGCAAGTCATTCTATCAAATAGCTTTTTTTATATACAGCTGTCTGAAGCAAAAGTGTTGTCTGCATCCCTTGAAATGGATAAAATTGAGTATCGTGCGGTTAAAACATTATTTGTAAAAGAAGGTTTAACTCCAAAAGAAACTTATTGGAAGTTAAAAGTTTATCAACACTCTTCTCCATCGTTTCCAACAATTAAGAAATGGGCTGCCGAGTTTAAACGTGGCCGTACCAGCCTTGAAGACGATCCACGTGAAGGACGTTCAAAAAGCGTAACACCACCAGAAATCATTGATCAAGTGCACGATGTGGTATTGGATGATCTGCGCAAGATGGGTGCCGTACAGATCAAAAACGCACTCGCATTGAGCGTTTTAACAAGAATAAAACCGATTTTGTGCTTCGATTTTTTACAATGGATGAGACTTGGATTCACCATTACACACCAGAATCCAAACAGCAGTCAAAACAGTGGACAGAAGCCGATTGTTCAGCTCCAAAGAAGGCAAAGTCAGTTCCATCAGCAGGAAAAGTCATGGCATCAGTGTTTTAGGATGGTAAAGGCATTTCGTTTATTAATTAGCTTGAAAAGGGTAAAACAATAACCGGGGAATTTTATTCCGATCTTTTAACCAGACTAGACGAAAAGATTCGTGAGAAAAAACCCGGTTTGCAGAAGAAAAAAATCATCTTTCATCAGGCCAATGCACCTGCCCACAAAGGAGTTTTTGGCAATGGGAAAATTAAGGGATCTGCACTATGAATTGTTGGAACATCCATCCTAGTCCCCAGATATGGCTCCCTCTGACTAATATCTCTTCCCCAAACTAAAACTCTTCCTCGCTGGTCAGCATTTTCCTTCAAATCAAGAGGTGATTGCAAGCTGCAGAGGGGTATTTTGCAGATCTTACTGAGAACCGCTACAGGGACGGGATAATGGCGCTGGAGCATCGCCGGAATAAACGTATTAGTCTTAAGGGAGATTATGTTGAAAAATAAAAACAATTTCAAAATTATAAATACGTTTCTGCATTGTTAGGCCGGGAACTTTTCAGACACCCTCGTATACATATATGTCCGTTGCATAGTCGTAAGAAATCCTTGCTTTTAGCATCGGAGGATGTTTTCCAGATCCGGTGCTTTGTACCGTCTTCTTCCCGTTAAATTTCGTAGCCGTGAGTGAAGCTCTTCTTAAATAATTAGCGAGTGTTTGATTTGCGTTCTGCGGGTAAAAAGAAAAGGAAATTCTCTCTGAAATTGCCTCCCAGTGTTGCGAGTTTCTAATTAAGAGATTAAAAGTCCTCGTCGGATGTTTGGATTTTATTTCAGCAAAGGGAAGAAGATCATCCGAGCAAAAAATCGCGTTCGTCAACTAATGCGCCAGACTTCCTGAACTGAGGAATGCGATGATCATCTTGCTCTTTCCACAAAAAAAGGGGGAAGGATACCTTAAGATCGCCGACGTTCACATTTTTCCTGAAGGGCGGTGAATGACGCACAAAACTTGAAAGGGTTTCTTCTTGTTGTTCTCTTATTTCAACCAACGAAACGTTCTCTCCCCCCGCTCAAAAAGTGCATGCATCTAGAAAGATTGGATGCAGCACTCGAATTACGGTTTGTTTGTCCACATGATTCCAATTCAGATCGTTTTGGCTGCAGGAGCGTGTCTTCGGCTTGAGTTCTCAGCGCATGCTCGGCTGTGATCCCAGTAGAGAGGCTTTCGTTCGTTGCTGCAAAGTTCATTTCAGTGTTGCAGCACCATCAGACGAAGTAGACGGCATTGTGCAGAGGTATTCGTCTCCTTCTGTTCTTCTTGCAGTTCTGGTGCATTCCTTCCATGGCAGGATTATGGCGAAGGTTTCTTGGCCAAGTCCACGGTTGCTCTGTTTTGCGTGTATTTTGGGTGAATCGATCCGAGCGAGTTCGAATTCCATCTACGACGCCAACAACCTTTATAAGAGCTAAAGGAGAATCAGTCGGTCTCAAATGGTGAAAGTGGAAGGGTTCCTCCACCACATCCACACACTTGTAAAAAGGAAACCTGTCGGAGGCGATGGACGAGCCAACAATCGCCCCCGTAGTAGCTTCGTATGGTGTCGTGAAGAATCAACATCGATTTATTACTATGGATGAGACTTGGATTCACCATTCACACCAGAATCCAAACAGCAGTCAAAACAGTGGACCAGAATCCAAACGTTTTGGGATTTCCTTAAACGACGAGTAAAACGCACGGTTTTTCTGAAGCGCTTCGAGTTCTGATCACGTGGATAACGCCAAGATGTATCGACGGTCCGCCCCCGGAATACAAAATCGACTTTTGCCATACGGTTTGAACGCTTTCTTCTGAGACGAGAAAAGTAATTAATGATTCCGATTGGTTTGTTGTGCTGCTTCATCCTGTCACACCATCCTCGTTTTGTATTAAGTGGGTTGTTCTCTCTTTCTCCCTAGTCACTAGAAGATTGTTTTTCTTTCACGATTAAAGCGGCAAGGCCTTAATGAACTTAACGTAATCACTCGTTTCTGCTTGACTTCTTTCACCAAATCTTAGCAGGCAAGCATAAACTGAAGGATTCGGTTCTTTAGGATCCGTTACGACCACCCAGTATGTGTTGTTGTCAATATTAGCTTTTTTAATTTTTGGGGTCCCAATTTTTGATCCCCAGCGCACCCTTTGCTGAAATTCAGACGCACACGCTGACAGGAAAGCAACCAACTTGAATGTCATTTCCATTTCGTTATTGTAATTTTTTTAATTTGCTTTTCACCGCTGTGATTTCTTTGTCGTATCATTGAGCGTTTGCACGACTTAAAACTCACGATAAGACGATTTCTTAAAGCCAATTTTTTAAGAAACAAGTTCTGTAACTGCTGACATCATTCTCGATAGTCTGTGGGCCCTTGTAGAAAAGGATTTAAATTAAACCGCTTACACCTTTTAAAGAATGCTTTTAAACACGCTGTCTTTCAATACACACAGTACTAAAGGACAGCTTGTGTTCAGGTGTCTTTTGGTATAAAAAAAAAACCGTTTTCAATTCATTTTACTTTTTTCCTGATTCTCCGAGCTTTATTGCTGACATGAAATGCAACTGTTACTCGCTTGGTGACGCAACTAGTTTGAAGCCTGCACTTGCCTTAAACAAAAGCGCACGTCCATCACACCACATTTTGCTTTTTTTTGTGTCAGCAGTCTGTTCAAAATTTTTCTCTCATTCATGCACTCTCGCTCTATCTATGCAGTAAAATATATATTTTGGTTCTACGAAGAAAGCTGATTGCCTTACATAAAAAAAAAAAAAAAAAAATCAAGAATATTTCAGACCTCGAAAATACTGTGGGTGACTTCGACAGAACACTGCTAAATCCGAAAGCAGTGGCAAATTTGTCACGTGACTCCCCTTGTTTCTGCCTTTGAGCATGCAAATCTTTACGCACACAAACCTCCCTTTGGGTGGGCAAACCAGAGCGGATGAAACGCAGTCAGCAACTGGTAGTGAACTGGAAGTACATTTGTTCTTTCAGAACGGATTTCAGGAATACACAGCGGCCGAAGGCGATACGACAGGCGTTAACGCACGTAGCAGAAAGCACAGAGGAAAAAGAAAAGAAAAAAAAGAAAAAAAAAGAGAAAGAAAAAAAATCGTTCCGTGAAGAACAACAGCGTTTTCTAGCCCGCCCGAACGGCGCGTGTTACCCTCGAGCCCATTCTCGCTCTTAGCAGGATCGCTGAATCACTCGGCACAAGTCACGGTTCGCTGGCGAGCAGGGCTGTAATCGGTACGCAGTGGTGGCTCTTCCACCGAAGAAGCCCTGCAGGCGTCGAGATAGTGGGACCGGTTTCGAACGGGAGGGGGGGGGGGAGCTGAGCATTCATCCGCGGGTACGGCCACCAACGGCAGCAGACCGGGAATATGACCCTCCACCTTCCCGACTACAATTACGCGTTCTTGTAGCGCAAACTTTCTCCTACCATAAAACGCTTCCTCGGATGCCGCTCCGAACTCACTCTGTGCAAACGCCGCGAGTGTGCATGGCCTTGTATAAACATGCAGACGCGTCGCTCCCGTTCCTTGTTCGGAGGGCACGCAGTTATCGGTTTCCGCCGCCCGATAAGAAGAGATAGCGGGAGGCGTTAAATTGGCGCCGGGCAACGCGGCCACAGCTGGCTCGCTCGTTAGGGGCAGGAGAGAGGCTGCCACTCGCCGCCTCTGGGGGGGGGCTCAATAAATCACGCACTTTTCTGCCGTCGCAGCACGTCGGATTCCGAGCACGATTAGAGTCGAGCCGACAGATGTTAGGGCTTGTTTTAGACTTCGTGAGTAATACTGCTACGCCGGCCGAAGTATAGTTTTAACACTTCACGTAGTCCACCTAACCACGTGCACCCTCGCATATTAGTGGCGTGACAATGCTACGCCAGGAGGGAGATAGTAATGTGTGCGTGCGCACAACATGTCTTAACGAATTTTTTCCCTTCCGTTCTTCAGCTGTTTAATTACGTGTGCGGCAACTTCTTGGCAGAATTTACGTTAAGAATTAACTCGCCTCGTGTCACAAATAGGAACTGCTCAACTTCGTATTCTCACCGCGACGTGGCACCTGCAAACACACGCGCTGCAACATTTTTTCTTTCTCTTCTTTTTCTCCCAAACATGGTTGCTTAAATTTTTAGTCTCGTCTGTGTAAGGCAAATGCTCGTTTTTTTGCAAGTTTTCATCTATGATTCAACAGCCGTGTGTGGATTTCACAACACGAATAAAAAATGTTTGCTTTTTATTGCCTGAATCGATGTGAAACGTTGATGATTTGAAGTTAGTCACTTACAGCAGCCAATAAGTGACTAACTTTTAATTCACTGACAATAAGGGGCCAACATTATTTCCTCCGTGATGTGATTTTGGTTTGCGCTGCATTTAAATTCATTGGGTAGCTTTTTTATTTCTTTGTATTTCGCAACAAATGAGTGCTTACGATTCACTACTGGTGTGACTGGCTGAAACGTTCGTCTCCGATGTTAAGAGTCCGAACATGTTTTTGGCTTCCAATGACCCCAAACGAGATCCGATTCACCGCACTCATTCCTTTTCTCATTGAACCAGCACTTTTAATGCCGAGGAGGGCGCTTCAAAGCCGAAGTCTTAAAATGAAAGGTTTTTGAGACGCTTCCATAACTGTGCCTCCCCTCTTCTTAGATTTCGTTTTGTGGGTTATAGCAGAGATGACAACCCTCCACTGCCAGTAACAATCGGAGCAACGCGTGTCGGCGAAGCCATAGCAACAATCAATGCAGCAAAAATGCGCACAACCAACTTAAAACCGTTTCGATGTGCGCAGAGGTCTTCTGGTGGTCACGTGGAAGTCGGCTAATTCGTAAATAAAAGTTCTGCTCTTTTATTGTCCACGTCCGGTGCGGTGTTTCAGCTGCGCTGTCCGCGAAGAATATTCAAAGCGGGTGGGGGGGGGAGCATTTTGAATCTGCTCGACGAGCTAGTGTCGGGTGCGACTACCCACGAGTAAAGTAATACCTGCGCTTGACGACAAGTTTGGTAGAACGTGCTGAGTGGAGTTAGCGAATTGCCGTTCAGATAACGGATTGGATTTCAACCAGAATTCGCTAGAAAGAATGCCGAGTTACTTCTGATATCGGAATGAATGAAAGACTGCAAAATAAGTTGGCTTTCGAAAATTATTTTGAATGGTTTGGACTTGTTCCTTTTCCCAGTCACCAGGTGTCGTGTGTAAGGTAACTACTCTGGATGATCGTATAACCCGAGTCCTTCAAAAAAAAAAAAAAAAAAAAAAAAAAAATCAGCATCGAGGCAGATGCGCGAGATTTTGTGCTGCACTGTCACTCCGTCAGGAAGTCGGAGAAAAACACCGGTTCTCTTAATTTTGGAATGAAATGTGTCAGTGAAAAATCGAAGCGAATTCAATGTTATTCCATGTTAAAAATAAGTGGAAGTTATGTTGTGGCAAATGAAACCACAGTCGTTGGAAATAGTCGTAATCCTTCGTCTCTGCTCCGAGGTTGCATCGTGAAGTTCACGCGAGATGAGACCACCCATTCAACTAATACGATTCGGAATCGCGTTTCTCGTCTTTTCAGCGATTCGACCCGCCTCAATGAAACCAAATATATTTTCACGCCACCCGCACGTCGCACAAGTGAATCCCACATCATCACGCCTCAATCCTGCAAATCAAAAGGAGAAAAAAAAAAAAAAGAATTTTTGGAGTCGATGGCCAGAAGACTCTGTTAGGCTTTGCGCAGTCATTCTGAAAGGAACGGCTTCTGTTTGCGGATACCTCGGGGCATATTTTTTGCACTTCCGTGAAAACAAAGGTCATTGCTAATTAAGCAACGACTGCTGTAATTGACGGATTCCCATTTTAGCAAATTAATTCACGAAATCTCAATCTTGCAGCTGTTTCGAATCTTCAAGGGAGAAGAATCGATTAGAATTCCGTTCGTCACCACCCAGATACGAACGTGGACCCGTCAGCATTTCCAGAAGGTGGGGTTAGGAAGACGTTTCTTTGATGATGAACTTGGACATCAGCCAATTTAAAAACGGCAAAGAAATTCCGCCGAGCGGACTTCTCGGAGAGGAACCTCGTGCATTCCAACAACCCATTAAAATCGTGGCCCAGCATTAACTGAAAGAGAAATTTGAAAAAGGAGTCGCAGAAATCGTTGTTTGTACGATTGCATGCGGAGGGGATTCGTCGAAGAATTACAAGGGAGAGGAAGAAATTTATTGGGTCACAAATGTTCGTTTCATGACCGAGTAAGGAAAGGAAAATTGCGGGCGCAATTTTGTGGACGATCCCCAAGTGAAAATCTTTTCGAGTGTTGTTCAAGCTGTGAGATTGCAAAGCAACCTCCCATTCGTAAAAGGATCCACTGCTCAGGCGATTACCTTTTTTTTTAAGGAAATAAGTAACGTATATTTCAAGAGTACGGAAATAAACGAATTTTTGTGAACCAAGAAGAATTCAAGACGGGGGGAGTGAAAATAGTAGTGCCACTTGATGCGAAGAGCAGCCGCTGATTTACGCAAATTCGCACTCAATCCCAGCGAGGGGAGAGTGGAGGATGCATTCTTTGGTGACAGCACATAAAGGATTACCACGAGTTGCCTCGGTATTGCATTACTCGAAACGCAGATTTACGTTTTCGCCTTTCACTGGGATTCGTGGACACCCGAGGAACGGGGTGAAGAGCCAGCCACGGAAACAAGCTGCTCCTTGCGAATGATTTTGCTCGCTGCAGAGCACGAAAACAAACTCGTCCGATTCGAGATCATCTTTCTGCAAACGAAATTCGCCTCAGTTAAAATAGCAAAAAATGCTTTAACTCTCATGCGAGCCGCTCTTTCAGCGGGCTCTCATCAGTCTCGTGCTGATCGTTCATTCCCGTTCGCCGCCTCGAATTCTGCGATTCCAAATGAAACGAAAGGAATTGATTGTCGTTCGCCCCAGCATAACGAAACTTGCGTCACTCGTCGGAGAAAACGCTTCTTAGGGTGGATTTTCGTCCTCTCTCTCTCATCTCCTCTCGTGCTTTGCATTTCATTACTTCGACTCTCGCGCGCTCGAGTAGTGCGAATGCATTTTAATTGTCGCAAATTTTGCATTTCGTCCTTTCGCTGCACTCTTTCCGTTTTTAATTCGCATAAATGAAGGACTTTCTCTCAATCCCCCGCAGTGAGAAGAGGAGTAAAAAAAAAAATATTTCGAAGAAGGAGGCATCTGGAAAACTATCAGGCACACACACGGGGAAAAAACAAGTTTACTTTGAAGGCGTCCTGACGCGATCCTTGGCGGCAGCGCGGAGGAGGAGTTGCAGTAATTAAATGGGCGAACGGAATTTCAAATGAAGTATCAAAGAGAAGGAAGAAAGTCCGGCGATAAACATCACAGGGAACGAAATTGTCGTCTTAAAAAGGATTAAAGCAACGGCGGATAGAAAGACGAAGACTCCTGCAGGGATGCTCCGTTGGAAGACGAAACGAGAATTCTCCAGACAGACGTCATCGGAAAGCTCTTCAGCCTTCCGGTGGCATCTTATAAAGATTCGTTCAACCGTCTCCTCCAGCAGTAATAAGAAGGGTTGAGCAGATTTGCATGCGTTTACTTTAAGCGGATTTCCAACGTACAGAAAACCCGAGAATAGATGCGGTGGTTCCTTTGCAAGGTGGACTTCACCACTCTTCGGTCGATATGAGCGTCCTCCTCTACGTTTTGGAGAAAGCCGCGCCGGCCAGGGGAAAAACATCGAAGGGTTTCGAATGAGAAAAGGGTTCGGAAAACGACTTCATTTCTCAGCGAAAAGAGGCGAGCGAATGATTTTTTAACCTGCATTCTGATGAGACGCAAATTGCACGAATCGAAATGAACTTAGAAAGCGCATTAAGTCGATTTTCTTAAATTATCCGAAAAGGACCGATGCGAAAAGGAATCAACAGTTTGAGAATAATTCCATCACGAGCTGCATTCATTTTTAAAGAGTCTGCCAAGCTTGGAGCGTAGCGATCGGTTTGGTCTACTGCAGCGATGAAGCGAAGGTGGTCTACACCATCGCTAAACACCGTAATGAACGTTCTTTGCTCCCTCTCTGTCGAGGTGGTGGTGACTGCCACAGCCCTTGCAGATGCTTTCGTGCTAGCGAAACACCACCGAGTATCACTATTCTGCTCAGCGCAACAAGAAACGAAGATGCTAACCCGAGCATGCGACCGATCTCCATTTCATTCGCTTCTCATAAATTCCAAATGCGATTTGCTAACGAAGTGGCATCGATTGAAGCTGTGGATCGCGACTACTCAAATATCGAGAAACCGTACACGAGACACACGAACTGCGCGTTCAGTTTCCGCACATCGCAACTCCACGAAATCCGAATGAACATTTCCGCTGCGATCGGAGTTGACTGATCTTAAGACGCCATCCGATCCGTGATTCACTTGCCAATCCCAGATTTGGGCTCATCTTTAAACAAGTTGTTAGCTTACATCTACAGGGTTACTTTTATTTCTGTCTTATTTCATATAAATTCATTCAATTGACTTCCTACCATACCATACCAGCTTTGCTGACTCCGTTATCATCATCAAATTCAAGAAATGTTCCGTCAAGGGATGTACAGGCTATACTAATACTACATTAAAAATACATCAACTTCCTATCTGGAATTTTCGTCCAAATCAGTCTGTTACTTGTCAAGACTCCAGCATTATCAGATCGTATATATTTCTTTCTTCCAAGGCACTTTTTACTGTATCAATCCACCTATAATCTTGGTCTTCCTCTGGGTCGTTTTCCTGCCAACCTGGTACAGAACACTTGTTTTGCTAATCTTTCCTCGCCCATTCTGTTCAAGTGACCATACCACCTGAGATTAGCTCTGCTAACGCCTTCCTGGATGCTGACAATGTCAAGTTCTTTCCTAATATCCTCGTTTTTAATATGATATTGCCATTGATGCCATCTGTTCACGCCTCTAATCTTTCTCAGGACTCTCATATCTGCAGTCTCTAGTCTTTGGTCAAGCGTTTTACTTCTAACCCAGCTCTCAGATCCATAAGTTAAAACTGGTTTGAATACTGTCTTGTATATAGCTAATTCAGTGTCTTGGATAATTTCTCTCTTATTCCATATGAATTTATTCAATTGACTTCCTACCATACCAGCTTTGCTGATTCTGCTGTCTAATTCCGTATTTAATTTACCATCTTCAGTAAAAATCGTGCCTAAGTAGCTGAAATGTTTTACTTGTTCCACAGGTTCTCCATTCACAACGCAGTTGATATTTTCGATGTTTCTTTTTATTTTCATTGTCTTTTTATTGCTGACCTTCATACCATATCTATTACAACAGCTATTCAATTTAGTCAGGGAAACTTGCAGCGGATTTATTTAGAAGTATCACATCTTGCGTATAAAGCAAAAAGCATACATTAACATCTCCAATTCTGATATCATGTTTAATACCACTTTCCTTCATAATGTGATCCATATAGATAATGAATAACAGAGGGGATGATGTACATCCTTGTCTCACACCAGATTTAACATTAAACCACCTTCCTGTATTTCAATTCTAACTGCTGACTTACAGGTTAAATAGAGACGATGTATTGCTTGTTAAAATGCTCATTGATACCATACAACTGCAGCGTTTTGAAGCGCTGTCCTGTTAGCATCTTCGCACAAAGCAATTTATAAATGAACCTTACGTTTTATTCTTTTTTCACTCTTAGTCACCCACAAATATTCCACCGTTAATTCTCCTTCGGAACAGTAAGTATTCTCCCATGGAAAATTTTGGTGCTAAATTTTTCATATATTGCAAATAAATAAATGTGACCATCTGTACCAAATTACTGCGGTCAATTTTGCCGCGCGCAAGGAACTCGATTGTTTCTGCTACCAGAACGTCAGACTAGAAAACGAATGAGATTTTAGAATGGAATAATCACTGTGTGTGTGTGTGTGTGTGCTGGCACACACAGAAATTCGTTTATTTTATTTTTCTGAACGTAGATGAGGGTGCACGCTTTTTATTTCATTATCATGGATGTAGTACTGTCATTATCGTGATTTTGTCGTCAGGTGAAAGGTCGATGCCAGGTCACGAAAGGTCATCATCGATCACTGTTAGTGTAGCAAGAAGTTGATCACCTCCATGATGAGTTTTAATGACTTCTTAGAATTATTCGCACTTACTACCATAAATAAGCGCGCTACAAAATATTTCGACTAGGTCATAGGTCTTTGTACAAGAACTGCATTGTGCACCGTGTTGAAACCTGCTCTGAAATGACTAGCGTGGTCAGGTGCTGCTGCGGATGAAAGATAAACAGAACCCATAATTGACATCGATCAGAAGGATTTAAACAGTGGAAAGAATTGAAGTTGGTGAGTCAATGCCGAAGTTACTTGCAGTGGGAGTGCACGTGAAGCGTAAGTTCCAGTCTGGTATATTCGCAGAAATCTTTCAAGGAATAAATTTCCAAAAGTCTGCGGTTGATACAGCCAGTTTGATGCTTTTAGTGCTTCAAGGTGATGACGGGGAGCGTATCACATGAGAAATTAAGCAGTGTGTGGAGTTTTTGTAATCCTTTTAATTGAGCATACGTTCAGAGCAAGTTACTGATTGGAATGGCGAGGCTTTCTTTGTCCGCTAGGTTTATGGAACGTTCCTACTTCAAGTGAGCGAGGTGGGAGTAAGTTTCTATGCTTAGCTCTTTAACACTTTGTATTCGGCATGAAATGATTTAAATTCCGTGTACGACGTATAAGATATATTTCTTGAGTTTTTGGACTGAGAAGAGAATAGATCCGATAACGATTTTGTGTTCGATCGGTGGGAATTATATAATTGATATTCCTGTACTTCGAAAAGGCGTTTGATGCGTTAACGCACAAAAAGTTGGGGTAGATGAGAAGGGATAATAACTGGTTAGTTGGATACGAGATCGGCTTTCTTATAAGATACCAGTAAGCGATGTATTCGGAATCTAACGAACTCAGAAAATAATGGTAATGATGAGTGCAGGGTTCTGTTCCTGTGCCCCCTACTGTTTGTTGATGATAATTCAGATGGGTTGACCGGGGATCTTCAGTCGTTTGCTGATGATGCAAAGTCGGTGAGAATTACACGGAGCGATACTGATGATGCTCAGGAAGAGAGTTAAAATACTTAAAAATACTTCGTTTCTACAAATGATATTTTAATAAGTGCACGGAGTTGCACGTCACAGAAATGAGGCTTCAACAAGGCAAGTGTTAAAAAATTGCCATGATAAGGAGTAGATGCGCCTATGAGGAAGAGCTTAGATGCGCCACTGTATAAAGAATTCGTCAGAGCATACATGGACTTGTGTTCAAATTCGGTCACCTTGTTTTCATGATGGTTAGGGAGTTGAAGAAATTCGGAGGTGAGTTACCAACTCAATGTCAGGACTCCCGAATGTTGTTTGTAGCGAACCGTTGAAGGAATGGTAATTGCAAGGTGCGGAGGGGGGGGGGGGGAACTGTTGGAAAAGAGGTGATAGAACGTTCAAGTTAGGGGATTTTACCGGATTAATACAGAGGGGCTTATTAAGAATGGAAAGTGTGAGGGGCGGTGAGAAAAACGAGTGGCCATCTTTAGAAGTTGTACAGATTGGCGAAGAAGGGCACCAGTGAAGAGTAGATTTTTTACATGGAGAGTGACGGTTGTGTGGAGTACGTTTGAGTTGCGGGAGTTTGAGTATCAGTTCAAGTTTCAATAGGATAGGGATGTTGCTGACCGACTGAGCCTCGCCACAATGACTTATGTGATTTCGTCATTTCATTCACGTTAAGTGGTCAGTAATCCGCGTGCCGAAAGAGGCCCTGCGAAATGTTTTCCTTAGAACGATGAAAGTTCCCGATGAACCTCAGTCTTCCGATATATCTTCTCCGAGTTTTGTTATTTGGCCTCATAGTTTTGCTGCCTTTAACATTTTCTTCACAGAATACACCAAAACAAACAAAAGTGGTTTCTGTTAACATTAATCTCATCCAAAATCGCTTTAAAATGTTTCATCGCACCGGTTAGTTGATTGTGGATAAAATAAATTCATTAAAATTATTCATCGGCTACAAAATGAATATCCCCCCCCCCTCGAAACTCTGAGGTTTCTGCTCAGAATAACATTCAGAAAGACACTTTCCGCGTGGGAATCCTTGAGTAAGCTTTTGGCTGAGATTTGTCCTTAAAACATGGATATTTGAAGGGAGGAGAGAGAGGATGTATTATTATATTATACGGGGCTTCTCCGTGGAGTTAGACTCATCGCAGGAGACCCGAACATATCGACACAATATGTATGATGCCGCTTTCTGAATTCACTGACAGACGAAGCACTCACAACAGAGTCAGGCAATGCATTCCATTCATTCTCCAAGCGAAAATTCATTCCTCACGCCCTTGTTACCCACGCTCTTAATTTCCAGTGATGAACTGGCGATGCAGTAAGTGCGATGTCTTCAGTTTTGCACTGAAAAATGTGGTTTTCTGATAGAATTATGCAGAAAATTGATTCTAAATGTAGAACGAAATACAGAACATTTTGTTGGTTGGCTGACCGACCGATGCGAAATTTGACGTTCGCCTGGGTGTTTGCATGCGCTCACGTCTTTAATGGGTTCGGTTTTGATTTCCAAGGAGATGTCTTTTAAAAGGATTTCTCGAGATATATTTCTAAAGATCAAATAAAACTCATCACACAGGACAATACTGGTCTACGCCATTTTAATTCAGTATTTAATGCATTTCAGTGACACACACACACACGCAGATCGCTAACTAAGTTAATATATTTGTGCTACTTCCGAGTCCCTTCTCAACTTCAAAGTTGGCGCTTCGGTTCGACAAGATGAAATATTTCTTTCCTCTTGTCGAAACTGAGTGGTGGAACTTTTAATTGGAGGAAGGAGGAGGAAAAATCTATCAGTTGGATCAACTGGTATGTTTTTTACTTCTTACGTGACGTGTACTAACATGTAAGAATATTTTAATTATTTAAGTTCTTTTTTTTTTTTTTCATGTAACATGGCGGTTGAGGGTTACGTAAAAAAAAAATTTTTTTCTCTAACCCTTCTTTAGAAATTAACTGTGGAGCTTTTTTTTTCCTTTTACCCCAAGCCCCTTTCGGTAAACACTCTCGCAGATGTGTGACCGAAATCGTGCTAAAAATTCCAAACATGCGTGCTCAGAGTGGAACCGAAACCCGCATGTCATAGAGCGGATGCGTTATCATCTTGGACGTCCAGGCGTCAAGTACGCACGGAGAACTCTTTTAATAAATTTTAAAACAAGAAGAGTGCAGGCGCTGTAGTACCTGAGCTGAGGGTTAATAAAAATAACTTACAGGTCTAACGCAGATCCCTGGCGTGCTGGAAAAATGTGATAGCAGCGGAAGTCTCTGTCAAGGTGTTGCCATTTTCACGTGAATTTTTAAGGAATGAGTTCGACTGTTCGAAAACGAAGTGTCCTAAACGATTGGTAATAACTGGCGATGGAAATGCCCCTGCGAACAGCATCAAACGATGATGAGATCGATCAAGTCAGCAGCGAATAACTTACCGAAAGACGGGATTATTGCAGTTCGTGGACCCTTCCGTTTATGAATCCAAACTGACGTCTGTTCAGAATTTTGTGAAGGCGATCCGGAAACTCTGCTACAGACAGTTAACATGGATCTTCTTTAACATCTTCAAGTCTCTTAATAACCAAGAGGATCGTAGGCTCTTACCGGTTATGAAATTTATCTCTCATCAAAGGTTAACCTGTTTAAGATTTTGGCAAAAACAGATATTGTGGTGTTAGTCTGTGACTTAAAGCCATCCTTATTACACGTAGAAACCAATATTCTCTTCTCATGAATTATAAGTTTCGGTGGTTGCCTTAGTAGGATTAAATAATCCCAAATTATCATTTCGTGCATCCTCACCAACAGAGTTTACAATCACTGAAATTTCCAATAAAGTACCAGCAAATAATTAAAGGACGAGTTTTGGTGATTGTAACATTTGGTGCGACACTTGAAGGGAATCCTGCGCTTGCCGTGATGATTGGTGCTACTGAGTGCACGGATTTTTCTCATCAGGTCGAGTTACTTTAACAAAAGGGATTGTTTCCAGTCGGATCTTGATCTCTGCATTCTAGAAATAAGTTGTATTACTGGACTGTTATTCCCCCCACCTCAGATGAAGGTTGTTAAAATTCGTCATTTGTATAATCAAAATCGTTGGTGTGGTCGTCGTGTGGCGGATAATTAATGATAAGATTTCTTTCTGCCACTCAAAAATAATATATGCCAGGACGTTGTTTCTCACCCCACACACTTCACCCAGTCTGTCGTCATTTTATTGAATGTGCTTTTTTTTATTTTTTTAATCGTAGAGCGAACATCCCTTCGTAGATTAATCACACCTCACAGGTGACATTAATCTACGAAGGGATGTTGAATGTCTGTCACAGGCATTTTAACAGACTATTATAATACAGCTATATCGCCTGCTTCAGTTTAGGAGTACCCCTGTTTAAATGTCATTGGCTATTTACTCATGGGTTCTTAGGGCATTATGAGTGTAGATGTACTAAAAAGTATATGTAGCTTAAGGAATAGAAATTGCACATACCTTTTTCTGGGTGTTGTGGCTTTTCCTCTGTCTGCGATGTCGAGAACTGCAGAGTGTGTGTGGGGGGGGGGTAGGCAGTTTGGTAGAATAAGACTTATTCTACCAAACTGCCTACCCCCCCCCCAGAAAAAGGTATGTGCAATTTCTATTCCTTAAGCTACATATACTTTTTAGTACATCTACACTCATAATGCCCTAAGAACCCATGAGTAAATAGCCAATGACATTTAAACAGGGGTACTCCTAAACTGAAGCAGGCAAAATAGCTGTAATTATAATAGTTTATAATGAGGAGTAACATGGGAGTTTTCCCAGAAATAATATACATTTTAACAGACGATTGAGAGATGTCCAATGGAAATTACTGCGAACAGTGACCGTGGAAATATTACTAGAAAGTGAAAATCTATGCGGAAGAGCGAATTGCCGAGAGATGGACGAGTCGTTAATCAACCCAGTTGCTGGTTTTTGTACTAAGCCGAGATTGTATTTGTAGAAAGTTTTTTACCTTGGATATATTAAAGATACCAAACAATTTTATAAGCTAGGTTTTAATCCTTTTTCCCAAGTAAGCAAACAGACAAGTAAATCAAGTTTGCGCCTGAACATAGTTCAAGTCTGAGGCAACTCGTGGTAAAAGTGGAGTTTTTTTGGGTCTGAGTCCCACTGACGAGACCTGAATAAAGGTCGAAACCGGTCTGGGTAGTGGCCCTTGCCTTTAATGCATAGCATATCTCCGCAAGGGGATGTGCTTTGCATTAGGGGAAAATTCTAAGGAAAGTGATCGGAGGCTTACTCCACCTTTACCACGAGTTGCCTCAGACTTGAACTATGTTCAGGCGCAAACTTGACTGACTTGTCTGTTTGCTTACTTGGGAAAAAGGATTAAAACCTAGCTTGTAAAATTGCTTCGTATCTTTAACACGGGTTTGTATTTGTCGAGAGCTTCTAGGGCGGTCATACCGCATATTAGAGTACAATAGTCGGATCGCCTGAATACTGTTCAGAGGTCAAGTAACAACTTCATGACCAGAAATTTGAAGCCGGCAGAAAAGTAAAATTTGAAGAAAATGGTCGGAAATAAGACAAGGTCGAGTTTGGTTCTCATCGAAATGAACAAGATTATCAAAATCGTGCGGGGAAATAGTTTGATCATCACAATTTACGGTTATAGAAATTGATATTCCTGAAGTTCGGGTGACTTATTCAATTAACAGATCATGCACTACAGGACGAGTGCAGCGCATCGCAAAAAAGTGTTGGATTTGAAGCGAACTGTAAAAGGATGTTCATGCGTTAGAAGAGTGCGTGAGGGAACAGAGCCTTGTAGAACGCCAGCCTCAGTTGCTACGGTTTGGGATAAAATTCCATCCCTAGTCGAAATGTGTGTCCAGTAAAAACCCACATCGTGAGATTCGAAGACCGACCACACGAAGAGAGCTTGCTAAAAAGAACAAAGTCTTTAGAGATACCAAGAAAAAATCAGTTAAGATTCCTGAGGCTCTTTTTCCCTCGCCAGTATGTCCGAAGATGGGCGATAAACAAGAATATCCACTGTTGACCTACTGGGGTAGAAGGTTGCATCCCCATGGCTAGAGAAGAGACTGGAAGGCATTACTTCCACTTGGATAGGATGCAACTTGTAGCCCTTGCATAATTAAGTTTAGATTCGTTGACAATATCCGTGGAATTATCTCGGTCTTTGGTGCAAACAGAAAAAGGTGGAGATTTCGATGAAAGCCAATTGCAACATGCTTGGTTTTTTTTCTTATAAGTTCTTGGATACTTCTAACAGAACCAATGCTTTGATAAGGGACGGAAACTTAAAGCGGAATGAAAAATAAGAATTATTTCAATTACGCAAATGTTCAGTCAGAAGACCATTCCAACTAAGGAAACGAGGCATACAATAACAAAGATCGTCTTGTTTAGGTTCTTATAATGCCAGACAACCCGTAGATGATGAAAATGGCTTCTCCAGTGTATTGTTGCTCATTGGGAAAAGAAATACACTAGGGTGTAGTCTGAATTGCCTGGAGGAAATTCAGACACGGTACTCCTAGAAGAGTCGCCAGTGAGGAAAAGATCAAAAGTATTTCGACAGTACTTTGGATTATCTGGTAGATGTGAACGGTGATAGCTAATGTCCTAACATCGCTACTCGGAACATTCAGTTTAGCTCTGCGAACTTTAGTGTTAGGAAAGTGCGAATGGAGAAAATCAACATTGAAAGAAAGGAAATCAAAGCTAGAAGGGGGTTGTTTTTTTCTCACCTTAGGAGAGCAACGGAGATGAAAGAAATTAATTTCTCATAATATTTGCTAATCTTTACTGGCTGAAAATCTTTGCCCTATTCTGTTAAATTCGTTCTCTCCAAGAACGAAGGAGTCAATAAATGCGATCTCTGAGAAGTCGGGTGTTTAAGTGAGGTGAGTACAGGTAGAAGAAGCTGGAAGTTGAGTTTATGTGAGGAAAAGGTGCATATTTTACACGAAAAGGAACATCCTCGCTTCAGTTGGAACTGAAGGATCGCGTAATATTCCTGAAGTGAACAAATGTAGAATGTTTGGCACGTTCTGTCTTTCTGCAGTAACCTATTTCTCCGTTCTTGGCTTTTCATTATTGTTGGTCTAAGATGCGTTGGAATCGGGAGTGGCATGTCACGCACGCTTACGGATTTCTTACTTAGCGTGAAATCCTTAAATCTGAAAATTGCAGCCTCGTCCCTCTCCGTCGGGCACCACTTCGTCGGATACCCTCCAGACAGAAGTGGGGCGGCAAGAACGTTGGATGCCTCCTGAAGAGTAACCGTTACATTAGATCCAGTCTGATGTGACATCATGATTCATAACGCATCCTCGAAGATGAGGGAACATTAAAAGAGTGGTCACTCTGAAATCCAAACTCGGCTGTTTTTGTCCACTTCAAGCTCCCAGTCAGCAAAGTGGTGGTATCAGACAATACGCGCAATGAAAATTCCGTACCACACAGAGCGTTTGTATTTTTTAATTATCGGGACTGTGGGTTGTTACACATGACCCCTACTTCCCTCAATCTGATGGTGTAATGCCTGTTGGCTAGGGGGAACGGGGGAAGATATCCCTGACACAGCTAACGAGCCTACCGACATAAAAGGTGGGCTGATCTGATTTTACGGAATTTCGGCGTACGCTCATTCCACTACAATACATCGCTCTCATTGTACACAATGATTTAGAAGTGACCCTATTAAAATATTAATTGAAAAGTTTGTCTGAAATTTTGATGCTAATTTGAATTTGCCCTTTCCTCTCGGATGTCCATTTGGACGTCATGAAAGAAGGTGCTCGCTTCACTGGGGATCGGATTATCTTCGCCGCAAAAGGCAGTTGGTCTAAATACATTCTGTCTTCGTGGTTCTACAGGGATTTTTTTCTGGGTCTAAAGGAGTTTTTCCTGATAGAATTTTTATTGATGAAAACCGTTTCTTGAATTTGATGAGCCAAAGTAATTCAAGGATGAAGATAGTTCGGCACTGGAAATTCCCGGATAAACAGTTCTGCACAGCATCATCGGCTTTGTGTCAAGGCAGAGGAATCTTGTTTAGTTGAATTGTAACAAAATTACCCCAAATAATTTCAATACGACGTTTAAATTCACAGTTTTCCTTTATAAAGGACAGGTTTTTTAGGTTTATGCTGACACCCTAAAACCTTCAGTGGTTTTAGCATATTTCGGATTTGCTATTGATATGATATTATTCATATATTTTTGATATGTGATTATATCCGGAATGTGTCTACTCACAGAAGGTTGTCTGTGAGTAGGAGTCACGTGAATTCATATTTTTAGACGAACATGAAGAAAAGAATTGAGATGAACATGTTTGAAGCCATCATTAATGAACAGTGGGGAGATTTTCTGAAAGTATCTTTTTCACTCAGTGTTACCTCGTTTGGAGTCCCGATGCCTGTTTTTGTAGTGAGAACGAACCCGGTTGGGGTGCGTTTGAAACAAAAACGGGCATACAAGCGATATTTGAATGCTTACTGCTGTTTCAGAAATCAATTTTTAGAATTATTTATAATGTTTTAAGTCATTCTGGATCAGCTGAAGACACAACAGAGAGAGGAGGAAGCTAATACTCCAAACCATAGCGAATGTAACTTTAAGAAATGTCGAACTTCTTACAATAAAGAAAAGAAAAAAGACGCAAGAATAAGAAGCTTAGTGACGGCTATGTTATAATAAAACATCTGTGTGCTCATGGTGACGACTCATTCTCTCTCTCTCTCTGAAAATGACCTTCAAGATGAAAGGCGAATCGCACGCGGTGATTTGCCGTCAGACATGTCTAAATCGATTCTGGGCTGGAAAAAGCTGCTTCGAAATCCAGTCGACGACTTTTTTTTAAAGCGATTTCAGCTAAACGTGAGTTACTCACTTGTCCCCAGGAAACCCAGGTTTTTGTTTCCCAGTCGAATCAGTTAGTGCTGGGCAGAAACGAACGCTTAGATACCGCTGAATTACCCGTCTAATACCGTGTTTTTTTGGGTGTGGGGGCGGTGGCATCAGTTCTCCTTGAGGTCTAATGAAGTCAGTGTTGTTACTTGCAAAGAAGTGCACGGTATGTAATCCGTCCCACACAGATGCGATATTGGGTGTATTTCGAATGAATTGAGGTGCCATTATCAACCTTTCGGAAGATTCCGTCAAGGAAGAGGTGCAAACCGATAGAGTGCGCGTGGTCTGCCTAGAAACTTAAGATAAGCCACACTAATCAATGCTGCCAACATCCTGCGCCGGTTCTGGCTAATGAAAATGTCACCCCCCCCCTTCCCCACCAGCCAGTAGCCATTTGCTGTTCGCTTATTCCAAGATGTCTTCAGTTAGATGACGACCTGCTTCTTTATTGGATGCCACTCAGTTTACAAGAGGGTTCAGTTGGTTTGTCCACTTAATTCTTGACCGCCTCATAAAATCCCCCAAATTGTTTCAGACCGAGCTCTTGTAAAGAAATCATTCGCTGAGCAAAGTTCAAGGGTTTGTTAAGGGAATGAAAATACAAGCCACGACGGCTTTCGTGACTGAAATCGTGTGGTGGCGACTGAGTAAGTTGAAGCAGCAACATTCAACTCGTTCCCAAATATCCAGAGAATGCGTTCGTTTTCTCTCGGTTAACAGGAAGTGCTACGATTTTTCTACGCGCCGTTATTCTAAGAGCGTTGAATTATTTTACCGTCACGTGAATTCGATTCTTTGCGCAACGCAACCACTCAACGAAAGCCGTTTCGACGAACTGCGATGAGTTGTTGAGCAGAACACAAAAATTGCGACGCAGAATATTCGCGATTTGCAACGAGTTCTGATTGCCGTTGAATATTTCCGATTCTCCGAGTGATCCCAGCGGTGATGCTAACCAGTGCAAGCAGTTTCCGTTCGTGAGGGTCGTTTTTATTCGGCGCATACTTCGGAAGTTTGTCTGCCGAAGGCTAATTCGGTCTGTGAGGTTTCTTGAAGTCCGCCGTTCAGACTTATGCCCTTTCTCGTACTTTTTTTCGCCGCTCCTGGCTCGCGTGTTGTCTTCATTCTGACAAAAATTGCAGCCACGTTTCGCGAATGTGTTAATTGTCTTGTCAGGCCGATCAATTCCTCTCTCCGTCCCGTCTCTTATTTCTCTTTATACGCCTGTCCTCTTTTTATCTCCCTTTCTGTTTTCCCTTTCTGGATGCGCACTCATCCCTGTCCCCACCGCCCGCTTTAGCTTCCCCAAAGCGTAGACTAAATACTAGCGCGCCACGTCACAACTCCCCTCCTGTAAGGCTTATTAGATTGCCTTGCAGGGTTCGTAGACGCGGTATTCCAGCCATGCAGGGAGGGAGGGAGGGAGGGAAGGAGGGAGAAATGGGCGGGTTGGAGGGAGGGAGGCAACCCTTATCCCCGAGGTCCTGTGCAGCTGCTCCAACCTTAATCCTATTGAACACGAGTGGAAAACGTTGGGAGGATGCCGTATTTAGCTTCAAACCGGGCGGCTTCTTTCTCCGTTATTGTGAACCGAGCACTCCGCATAGCTGACACACAGAATTCGTTTCGACTTCCCTCCCTCCCTCCCCGTATCGCATTCATCGGTTGCGTATTTTCCATTGAATACAACCACCTATGGGTACCGCTTTCATTTCTTCGTCGCTGGAATCCCCCTGCCGAAAGCTACACCTACCTGCGCATCTTTCATCGGCATCATCGTAGTCATCGAGGATTGTACCACCTGAGTGCGTGCGCGCATGCGTGACATTCTTGTCCCTTACATGCTTGGGTACCATCTGAGCCTTGTAAATCCGTCCGCACTTCTTGCCGTGAAATAAGCAGTCACCTTCGCTGCGTTCAGTCAAAATGATTGTTCTTCTCTCGAGCGGAGTTAATTCTCCTCGAGCGTAAAAGCGCATTTTTTATTTTCGTCCGTACGGTAGACTGCATTCGGTAGTGCCACTTGGATACTGTTCTTTGCCGAAGTAGGACTTTGAGCGTGCGTCGTGCCTTTCAGTATGTCCGGTGCGGTACGGCAGCAGTTTGCGTGCAACCCAAATAGCGATTACCTGCGGGAAAGAGTTCAGCACGTTGGCGAACTCGAGTGTGTACACGACTGCTTCGAAGCTAAGTGGTTTCGTGACGCGTCGCTTCACTAGAAAAGCGAGTTCAGTTCAAATCCCTCGTGCGATGATGTGAAACGCTTAGTCTCGTGCTGGTCGAAGGCTGAGTAACCCAGTCTTAAACAAAGTTTTTTGTTTTAATCATTCCCGAAATGCAGCTGAAAAGCACCGACGCCATTTCGAGATTTCATTTCTAGTGGAAGTGAATGCCGAACTCGGTCCCTTATCGTTATCGGAAATTTTAAAATTTCCGTTAAGATTTCAACTCGCTTCACGATACGATTCGTCCTTCTCACGAACGCTCAGATGAAATAATCCACACCTTTAAAACTACACGCTGCGCGCCCCTCTCAGAACCACAAGTGAATATTAATTCTTCGGTTTCGTGGAATATTTGAAATAAAACGATCACGTGGATAAAAATGAAATAAAATCACCCATCGTGACATCGCTCGCTCAACTGGTTACAGAAGTTATCTCACGTGGTGTATTTTATTTATTGATTTGCCGCAAACTGGTTGGATTGTTTTCACTTACGGCTACCGCAAGTAAGGCAAGCGCGTTATGCATGTTTTAATAGTTGACGTTCTTGTGGTCCCTTCCGTGGGAGGAAAACCTGCCGCCCTTAGCCGAAAAGCCTATGGAAAACGGAACTCAAGTCTTTCAGTGAACGTCTCCACTGTCGATTGTGTGCGAGAGTTCTTAGTTATTATTATTTTAATAACGTACAAGTAAATTATCTTCTCCTCTCCCCACAAAAATGCTTCTCTTAGAGGAGGATATATCTTGGCCGTTATGCCCTTCTGTCTACCCTCTGAAATTCTGTTGGCGATGCTCTTTCCTTGACCAACCTTCCTGTGAACGGAGAAGTCGTTTCTGCAATCGAAAGGGTGCCTTCGTGCTCGGTTTCAACTTCGCCTCTACGTATTGCTTGAGGCCCTACCTTCTAATTACTGTGTGCGTGCGTGCGTGCGTGCGGCAGTCCTAAATGTGACATTTTCAAATGAAAGTCATTTAACCGATCCCTGTGAGGGCTTTCCTCTCGTGGAAAGTTGGATATCAACCCTCCGACACACACACATGCGCTGATATACAGCCGGAGAAAATGGGAATCGTTTCCTTGCTGTTCACCCTCGTAACGGTTTTCATCCTTACGTTGACTCGTATTGTGACCAGCGGTCTAAAGTAGAGCAGTCGATGCGTTTAGTGAAAAGAAACCGACCAAGTTTAGCCCCCGTTCAGGGTATTTCGAGTCTGCAGCTCAAATTACGAGATTGCGAATTCCTCCGATCGCACCACTTCCTCTTCGACGAACGCGATTCTGAGCTCCCCGAGTGCTTCTGCAGGAAATCCTTAATTAGTTCGAAATTCATTCTCACTGGTGTTCCTTTTTTTCGCGATCGATTTTTGCAGCCAAACGACCGAGGAGGGTCCTCCCCTTAAAACAGCTAAATTGGTTCGCAGCGTGTGAATCGGCAACTGACTTTTGCTGCTGCGCCCTGCTTTGCCAGAACTGAACTCGCATTGTCCACGAACAGCACTTTGTCGGCTGTGCGAGTCGCCGTTTCACTGTCGGCTCTCTTTACTGCGGGCGAGTCGTGCTGGTTGTAAAGTCGTCGTTTTCCCCTTTGTAAGGCGGAGACCGCTACCTCCAGGACTGCACGTGCAGCCAAAATTTCGCCCGACAGCTCGCAATCTCAATTGCCGTTTTAATTTTACTGCTGTTTGTTACGGGGCTGCTTGTACCCCTACACTTGCTCCTCCCTTCTATTTCTGTGAGGTAATGAATGACAAAGAGATGCCAAGTTACTTGAAGGAAATACGAAACGCCTAATTTTATAAAAATCAAGAAAACACCATCAAGTAACGCAAAAGAAATTCAATGGAAGTGAATGAAATTTTGTTGAATTTTGTCACTCCAAGTTTTTTTTTTTTTATGAAATTTGACCATTTTTCTTCGAAGCTGAGCTACCGCAGTTAACTGAAGATTTCCTAGTCCGATATTCATTCGCGCGCTTATTGTTTCCTCCTGTTAAGTGTCGAGCCATTCCAAGGATGAACTTTTCACCATTTTGTTTCACGTGAAATAAGAGAACATAAAAAGAAGGAACGTAGTTTTAATTTTAAGAGGAATAGCGGGGGGGGGGGGGAATTTCTTTATACAGAATGCAAATCACAATCTCGATTCGATTTACCAAATATTACAAGCCGGAAGTGTTGATTTCGAGTTACGACCCACAGTTGTTTTGAGTTGTGATGCCCAATCTTTCGGCTCTTGAGCTTGCCTTGACCAGATTTATTTCGCGTAAATGGCATCCCGAAATTCGTAAAGCATATTTCGAAGACCGCTTTATTTTATTGTATGTGTGTAGAATGGCTTTTTACCGACTGTTTTTCCGTAACACTCCGCCTCCCATGAGTGAGTAGTAACGACACCACTTTTGCTAGACAGATGAAGGGGAGAGAAGATGAGAACTTTCTACGGAAAGTGAACTGCCTTTCTTATACTGAGGATTCTCGGGGAAGTATTTTTTGTTTTTTTAATCGCAGTACAGACAGGCCAACGAGAACAAACACGCAACATATAATGCTCTGGCCTCGTGGTCATAGCTGCTGTGGTCGAAATCCAAGCTAACCAACCAAACGTTCCCACGAAAGGTGTGTTAGTTGCTCGAACTCGACACCAAACATGGAACTGCTTCACGACTTAGGATCGCTGACGAAATACATTTAAAAAAAAGTATTTCGTCAGCGATCCCAAGGAGAATCCAAGAATCGCTGTGTTTGCTTCCAAGGAATCGGCGATTCTTTGGCATCCAACCTCCACATCGTAGGAGCAGGTGTCGGCGGTCCTTAGAATGTGTAGAAAATGCACCGGAAGGCGATCAGCGGAATAACGAAGGAAGCGTATTTAGTAATCCGATGGAGTGTGGGAGAATTAGAATCTCGGACATGAATCTTGAATCACTCGATGCACGAAATGCATTCTGCAACTAACATAAATCCCACCTCAGCACTCTCGTGCTAATTTAAAAAAAAAAAAAAAAAAGCGTCGTGAGGGGTGGGGGGAACACCGCAAACGGAAGCGTTTCCCGTTTTTGTTTTCTATTGCAGAATATGCTGGAACGCAACAAATAAAACTCTGAATCGAAACTCTGCGATGAGCGTGATTGAGCGGCTGAAATAACGGGTGCGAGGACAGCTTGCCGCGCGAGAACACTCGCTGTTATAATTTAAATCGATGAAAAGGAATTAAGCTGATCCAGCGACATTACAGGTGGTGGTGGATCGGAATAGAAATATTCCGATCCACCACCATCGTGGTTCCTGCGCGTGTTCTAAGCTGTATTATCTGCGGATGGCAATCACATGCTGGAGCGTAGGGGGCGCTTTTCGACTAGTTCGAAATGATGAGCACGTCATTTCGAACGGAACGGTAAAGTAGTAAAAGTAACGCACCTCACAGTAATCAACATTGCCGAAAGAAATACGTTTTGTGTACTTACGAACGAAAATGAGCATCCTATTAAAAAAAAAAAAAAAAACGCATCCATTTTACCAACATTCACACCATCACTTAGACATCCACGGCAGTTCCCCTACTTTTGAAAGCAGCCCAAATTGTAGCCACATCCAATCCCCACCCCAATCCACCTTCGTTGTCCAAACTACACACTCCATGCCTCATTTTGTCACAAAGGAGGAACCAGTGAGTTTGTGAGACTCGATATCGCCTACCGGACAATGTGTAATTTATAATCTGCTTCGCACCTCCTCGGCTCAAGGATTACTCGCCCCATTCCATAGCATTCATTTGCTCTATTTACCCTCTCCAAATCCCGAAAACCACTCCGATCTCTTTACCTTCCATTCCCTGAAGCTCGCATGATTCCATCCACATAACGAAGTCATCTTCCTAGACGAGTTCAACGTCCATTGCACCAACTGCCTCTGAGCTTCTGACCCATGTGCATGTACACTTATTGTGTGCTGAAGCGCACAATAAATGTCAGAAGCGCAGAGGTCAGACCATGGAACGGAAGAGCAGTTCCAGAAATCATTCCATTTATCTCTGTAGCGGCAAAGGACACGAAGCCGTGAATGGTTGGAGGGAGGAAAGAAAGGCTTTCTGTGTGAAATGAAATTTGCACAAGATTATGATCTTAGTTACCAATTAATCGTGTGCTGAAGCACGTAATAAATGCCAACCAACCAACCATCAGAAAATCCAAAGCTGACTTCATACAGGCAAATGGCAAGAACATTCTTCACCCTTTCAAGATGAAAGCTGTGCCTACTAGTCCCTTGCAAAAGCCATCAGATGCAACTTCTGCTCATTTACGTTCCCACCTCTCTCATTCAGACTTCACCGCTAAAGACGAAGGTGACCTCTTGTTATCAGTCTTTTTCTCCAACATAGATAACCAATGCAATAGATAGCCTGCCACAGAACCGAGCACAATTTGCCTCTTTTGATTTTTCTTCCAGAATACTTAACGATATGGACACTAAAAAGTCTTCTGGTCCCGATGGCATCTCTCTAATTGTATTCAAATGTCGCGTTCTAGAGTTAACACCTGTCCTTTGTCTTCGCTGCAATCTTCTTTATTCAGTTGGGACTAATCTCAATGCATGAAAGCCAGCACATATCCAACCTTGACTGAACAAATGTGATAAAAGTGTACCAACCAATTGCTGTCACATCAATCTTCTCCGAAATTGAAATCTATTAAGACTGAAGAAGTGGTACAAATGATAACATCTTACAATAGTGATGCTTGTTTTCAGCAACACAAATGATAGTGGAACATGGAAAAAAAAAATACTATCCGTACATTATAAATATAATATAACCACTCGAACAGTAACGTAGATACTGACGTGTTGAAGACAGGATAATAAACAGGAAAAGGAAATATAATGAACTGTACAATATATGTAACCAAGGGCCGTAACCATACTGGTTGCTGTAAAAATTAAATTTGCGCGATACACTCAGTGCCAAATTTAGTGACGAGGGCTCACAGAACATGGTATATGCTTGTCGTAATATATTAATATCATAACTGGACAAAATTTGTAAGTTATAGTGATCTCTTAATATACCTTTAAAATACAGGTCAGCGTTATTTAGCCCCATGAGGTGGTCTCTCAATCTTTTTCTGAAAGCACATTCCGAGGTTATTCATTTGAGAGTTTATTGTAGCTGCTTGTTGAAAGGATTTATTTGCCTTGAACTACCACAAGTTCCGGCCACAGCGTAAACTATAAGTGTATACAGAAATATGCGAAGAAATCAGTAGTGGATATAGTTCTAATTGTTCTATTTTGTATTAGTATCAAAGGAAGCAGATGGTTGTTAATCTCCACCCCAACAGGTGATTCCAAATTGCAGTGAGGAATTTACCCAAGAATAGTATAAGCATTTTAAAAATGCTCAGTTGTCAATTTTTTTTAAAATAAAATATTCTATTAATTACTAACCTTAACTTGTTTGTAAAAATGTGATGTGGGAGTTCCATTTCAGATTCCTATCAATGAGGAGGTCCAAATACTTGACTGATTTTGTTTTTTTGACTAAGCTACAGTTACAATTTAGAATGTCACTACATTTCCTTTCATGCCATTTTATGGTTATGTTGTGATCCAGCTTATCAGAAGGAGTAAGTCGTGATGCACATAATCGAATGCTTTACACATCTATCAAGAAAAACGGCTGCCGTGTACATTTATTTATCCAACTATAAAACTATTTTATTGAACTCCAATAGCGCCATTTCCGTATTAAATCCGGATCTTAACCCTATTGATTAGGCACATAAAAGGATATAGAATTTAGGTAGCTATGCTTATTAGGGTTTCGATAACCTTTGAGACTGTGGATAGTTATTGATGTTAGTCTGTGATTTGTTTTCTGTTACCTCCTTGAAATAGCAGAATAATTGAAACATGTTCAAAAGATTTATTTACATGTGCAAAGAAACTTATGTTTAATTATAATATGCGGTTTATCGATATTTGTACGATGACATCCAACTTTTTTTCGTGTTTTTTAATCCGATTACGACTCTCTTTGCCTCATCCTCATTTACTGCATGTACATACATCGAATGCTTAATGCTTGAGATCAGCTGTCAACTTCGCCGGTACCTTAAGGCTCGCTAGTTAATCATCAACCACCAATACGGATTCTGACAATCTAGATCCACAGCTGACCTTGGCCTACATCACCCGCCCCCACTGGGCACGTGCAGCAATGGAAAACCTTTGCTGTCACCCTTGACATTTCTAGGGCTTTTGATCGTGTTTGGCATCAAGGCATGCGAAACAAATCGTCTTCCTTTGTCTCTCTGTCACCCTCTGTAACTGGAGAGCGAGCTTTCAGTCCTTCGTTCAGTGCGTGTCATGGTGGACGGCATTCTCTCTTCGACTTCGCTACCAATCCTTCAAGACTTCATTCTATCACTTACCGTGTTTCTCTTATACATATGATCTACTCCATCACCACAAATCCCATCCACACCTATAATTCACTCCATCTTACTCTCTTAACAAAACGTAGTTCTCAGACATTCCATACTTCAAGATCGTCTACAACCAATACCTTGAACGTTCATCTCCATGCCACTATAGTAGAGCAAGGATAACTCGGCCACCTTGAATGTTAAAATGCCGTTCTGCCTTTCCCTCGCAGAAGGAATCTCAGTACGCCTTCCCTTATTATCAACTTACCGGATAGGATTAAATCTGTGGTTTACTGACATTTGCCTCTCCTGACATAAACGCATCAGTGGCTTCCCCATTCTCTAAACAACTAGGCATTATTTTCCACTAAAGGTGCTGTTTTGCACCCACCTAGCTACTAACCCTGTACAAATCCCAAATTGGTACATCTTAAGAATAAATACTGTTCATGTGTTTGGGATGGTGCAAGTAAAACCTGCCAAAAATTCTTGATGCTGTTCGGAGTAGAACTATTCGACTCACCTCAACCTCTGTCTACCAGACGCAATGTATCTGCTCAGTGTCTCTTCTCCAGGTACCTCGCTATTTACTGTTCCAGTGAATTGACAAATATTATTCACCTTCTTACCGTTGGGCATGTTAAAACAAGAGGAGCAGCAACTGCCTAACATCCCTTTTCCTTACAACTGCAAACACATCGAAAATGCTTCTCCTCTTTCTCATTTATTCATCTGCTGCGTTTTGGAACAACCTTCGTCATGAGGTATTTCGAGACAAGAGAAACATCAACAGATTCTTGTTTCTATGTCCTCACCTGCATCCCACACACGTAGGGATGTGCTCGTCTACCGCTTATGCGTGGGATAATTGCGCAGTCGCAGTTTGGAGAAACAGAGCTTTGAAAATGAACGAAGGCTTGGTGTTGAATAGGGCAATGAAGGTCCTCATTCCAGTAGTACCAAAATCAATTTTCGGTCGCTTGATCAGGGAAGTTGTTTGCAGCAGAATAGCGGAAACGGTACCATGAAGAAGAGATGTAGAAATTCCAAAGGTCATCGGTGATTTCCATTTGCTGTCGATGTGAGTCCGTCCGTTTTTACAACGTTGAATTTGCTAAATGAACGAAGCAACTGTAACAGTGCTTTAAAATATTCTTTCATCCCTAAAAATATTTTGCGTATCCCTTCGTTCCGAACAGACAAAACATCTTGCAGTGAAACACGCGTTCTTACCGCGATTAGAAGAAAACGTGTTTGATTGTGTGAGCGAGATCTGCGATAATAACTCGCGTGTCTGTCGATTTACACAAAGATGCATCAGTCCGTCTGAAGGCGAAATTCCTGCTCAGAATGAATCGGTCCCTAAACGAAAGGGAGGAGTGCGATTTCCGAAAATGATTCCTTCCCTCCGTCTTTGATCCCTTTTCCGTTTTTTTACTCCTGTTTGGTGGAAGAAATTTAGGATTGAACGTGAGTACCCCTTCTCTCTATTTTGGCTTCATTCCGGATCATCTTAATCGCTGCAAATTCTTGTTTCTGCTTTCTCGTTAGGTCTTAGAACTGTTACGACAAACTTCGTTGTAACCGTCTTCCCATCATTTCTTGATCTTTTAGTACCTGGTTTTCTAATCATTCTGTTTTTCATCCTGTTAATGTTTCTGCTATTTCTTCCTTATGTGCAAGGCGCGCTCCTTTTGAATATTCCTGATCTTATCGAATGGTTTTTCTCGCAATCTCCCGAACAGGTTTCGTTTCTGGTAGTAGCGGTGTTTGTTTAAAACTAACTGATTGATTTCAACTTGTTTATGGTTGTAAAATTCTAATAATATATTTGAATTATTTTTTTTTTTCATGTTCTGTTTAAAACATTCGAAAATTTAGTTTATCTTTAGGCGACTGTTTTTTTTACTTCATTTTTTTATTTCGTCTGATGTAATCCAATTCCTAACTATTTAAAATTCATCACTTGCTGCATTATTTTTCTGTTTACTGTTAACTGAAACCTGATTGGTTGCCTACTAAACCACGAACGTCTCGTGTTTTTTTTTTTTTTTTGTTGATATTTTCCTGGTATATTTTGGCAGTTCTGTGGGAAATGCAATCTTCTGCTGCAATTACTCCGTCATCTGCATAGACAAATCAAATTTTCTGTATTATTATCAATTTTAATTCCATTAAGCTTATAATTCTGTTATTTAATTGATGGGAAGAATCGGCCTAATTTCCTTTTTGATTTGAATTTCTTTATTGCAGTCTCTAATTACGCATTTATTATATGCGTAAATATCTCTGATAAGCTTTAATATTGGCGTTCCCCCTTCACTGTTAATTTTAATATCTCGTAATTTATGCTTATCAAATATTTTATGCAAATTTATAAAACACAATAAAATTAGAGTATTGCATTCCGTTGGCCTTCTTTTACTGCCTCTTAGCACGAGTTCCAAATCTAAAATCTTGTCGTTTATTACCACAAATTTTCATTGTGTAGATATTGTGAAGGCAATGTCTCCTGCTCGAGCAATTACCTCACTTAAAACCGAGATAAAATAACAGCGATGTTTGGACCTTTGTATCCAAGTCATCAGGAATGCATATGCAGTATAAGCTACATCATAATGCACTTTGGTAAGCTAAAGCGTAGATGCTCTGTTAGCCATTGACCCTAGCCTGACGTCTGGTGAGAGGAAGAGCAAAATTTAAGTAATAAAACAAAAAAAAACAGTAAATAACGTTCATCATAAACATAATAAAAAAACACTTAAATAAGTGAAACTACTTCAATTTGCTGCTAGTTACATGTCCTACAGTCCTGTGATTTTCAGGTTCTCTTTATCGTCCTTTCATTCTGCTCTATTTCTAGATGGTACGTGTATTGCAGACGGTTCTTCCAGACTCATGGAGCCCTTAATCCAAAGAAAGAAAGAAAGAATTAGCACCGATTCGTTTATAATTTTTGAGGGGTCTGCACAGATTTTCAAGTTTGGTAAAATATCTCTGTAATTATTTGGATCTTCTTTTCATCAGGTATTCATTTTTTTAAGAGAAATTATTCTGTATTTTTCTATTTCTAATTTTTCTTAAGATTGGTACTGTTTGCTGTGGCATTATTTTTGAATCATGCGCCATCTTTCAAGTTTTCAGGCGAGTTATTATTTTTTTTTTTCGTCCTCATGCATTTAGTAAAAGATCCCCCCCCCAACCTTTTGGTGCAGTCAAAGGCATGTTTATAATTCTCAGTTCTTTGGTTCCCAATCAATCTCCGTATGTGCTTCCTCTGACAAGAGTCTCCCTGATCGAAGGCAAATAACGAAAGCAGTGTCGAGCTGTTTGTCACAGAATACTCATTTTACTACCCAAGTTTCGTTTCATTTCTTAAAATTTTCTTTCTCTTTCACACGCATTTTCACGTCTTTCTCGTAGATATGCTAAAAAGGCTTCTTCTTTTCAATAGTTTCACTTAGTCTTATAATTTTTTCTTAAATTTCCACCTTTCTGCCTCTAAGCTTTTATATGCTGTCTTTTTTTAATATTGTTTTTAAATATTTCCCAGCTTCGATTCAGCTCTACGTTTTCATTACGTAGAACTTAACAAATATCAACTGCATAGCTTAGTTTCGGATCAGTTTCCCAAGGTACTTCGTGTTGGTTTTCTTTATGATGGCGGAATCTTTCGTTTATTCTCAATTCATCGTCGATGTAATTAATCGTTTGGCTCCATTTTTATTCCGCACCGGTTCGCTAGATCTGGCCAAATTCGGCAAGTCAAAATTAAGTCAACAACTGCGCATCTGTCGGCAACGGCTCGATTCATTCGCGTTCAATTTTTGACGATGATGTCATAACATAATACTCTGGACCATTTTGCGTTCCTCTCCGACCTTTTTACACGCACAGACTTAACTGCCTCGAGTCACTTTCGTCAGACCAGTTCCGTAATAAATTTGATTCGTAGCTAAGGCTGCGGGTTCGAATCGCACTATGGGCACGGACTAGAGCAGGGATTTGGGATTTTTAATCATCATCCACGCAACGTTAACGGTTTACAAGGGGGAAATTCCGCGTAAAAAATTCCACCATTTTTCTATTCGAAATAAACAAGCAGCGTATTAAACAGTTCTTGTTGAATCTCACCTTAACTCGCTTGTCTTCTCTTCACCTCACTCTTGCATGTCGATTCTTCTTCTCCCTCCTTAAAAGGGGAAAAAAAATCCCCTCCCGCCCCCACTCCGGAAAATTTCCTGCGGATGCTCGCGACCTGCCTTCCTTTGGGATTGGGTTAATTCGATTAGGAGTGAGTGAGCGACACCATCTGCGTCTGTAAGTTCCGTCTGCTGACTGTTGTTTGAATGCGGTAAGGAAAGGACGACCACGCAGAAGGTGAACCCACAAAATTTTCACGGCGTTAAGACTCGATCGTTGAAGCGGTTAGTCGTCCTCTGAACGAGTCCACTTCTGAAGGCATCGGTGCGATTCGCGGCATTCAAACCGTATTGAAAGATGAATGCGTACCTCGTGGACTTCAGCAGGTTTCGTGCTGGGGATTATTCGCAAGAATTTAATCGATCAGCTCCCTAACAGCATTTTCCCCCTAAATCTCCCCCAACTGCCGATTAGTTAGGGCGGCGAGTTCTCATTTTCATGGAGCGACGCTAATTAGTTTAACTCGGAGAGGTGATCTGATTATTCCTTCTTTCCCCAATTAATAATTTCACACATCGCAACAGTTCGTTTCAAATGCATCTCGTAAGCAACTAAGCTGCGACGTAAGCTTCCAGCGTTTCGTGAAAGTTGAACTCTCTAACCTCGCGAGGCATAAAGCAATCTGCTTATTCCGACGCTGCTCACCAGACGCGATGAGGCCTCTTAGAAATCTTTTTTGCTTAAACCGTGGTCGGTGATCGTAAGGAACGATGGCACTAACCGTGATCAGTTGATACTTTTACGAGATTAACGCGTGAACTGTGAAGTCGCTGCTACTTCGGTAGTCGTTGAATTTCTCGTGAAAATCGCAGCAAGAAATGCGGTTTCCGTCGGAAGAATGCGCGCAAGACGACCCTTGCTTAAACATCTGAAAGTTCTTCCTTACATCCTGTCACCACCCGCTGCAAAATATCGATTTCGCACGTCGGACACGCCGCGAACAAATTCGTTGCGTCCACACGTTTTTATGCGCGCCCTGAAAAATGTTTTTGATTTGTGGAAGTCGCCGCGAACATACAGCGGCATTTTTACGTTCTCGCCGTGTTCGGAGCCGCGAATTGCTCATGACCCTAATGGGCGGAGGTGAACTTCGCCGTCACTCGTTAATAATCTGAAACGGGTTACTTTCAAATTAGAAACGCTTTCTTTTCGGGTTGTTTCTTTTAACCTGGAACCGCTTTCTTAAAACTGTTCGTATTTGCGGAATCGTAAATATCAATCTTTGTTTAAATTTACGGTGCTTGCATTACGCCAGCCGTAATTTCCGTCCTCCAGTCGAGCTTCCTTTGACGCTCTCCCTGATGATCTTACTGAAGGCACCACGATGGCTGAAAAAAATCGTCTCCCCCACTTAGCTCGCGATGTATGCTCGTGCAGGTTTGAGTTTGGGAGGTGAACTAAACTAAAACCGAAAAGAAAACTAAACTGTTTTCTCTTTCTGTTCTTCCGACGCATTTTTTTCGCTTTTCTGAAAATCGCTACTCTGAAATTTTCCGTGATTGTTGAACGTGTGGCGGTTTCGCCACACGGAAAAGTGGCGAAACTGCCACGCATTCATCAATCACGGAAAATTTTGAAGCCACTTCGGACCTCAAACAGAACGGTGGTTCCCAGTGAGCGATGAGATTATCTGCCGCCTAAAGACAGTCGCAAGCAACCCTGCCCACCGCGGGATTCGAATTCGAACCGAGCCAGCAAAATATTTCTCTTTCCGGACCTTCAACAGATCATCTGAATTAACAGGTTCACCACTTCTGTTGAATATTCCCCCCCCCCCCGAATGAAAAGATGTCCTCGCACCTTTAAAAAGATTAATGCAACGGGGTTCGCTTCACTTTCAAACACCAATTTTGGAATGAGACGCGTGGTTTTAAGCTTTATATATACAGTATATAAAATATGAACCCATTATGAGTCGATCATACTTGACGTCCACTTTTCTTGCATGAAAACTTTTGTATCAGCCGCGAACTGCCCACCCCAGTGACAACTGATGTATGTTCCTTACTAATTTTTACTTTTAATCTTCCACCCCGATGGACAATCTTTTAACCCCACGGAGCTCGCGGTGGCAAAAATTGCAGCGTACGTCGCGGTATATCTGAGAGATACATTTGTTACTAGTATGTGCTAAAATGCAAAAAAAAAAAAAAAAAAAACATAAAGAAAATAACACTGCAAATATAATACATGATGGTACAAATTAAGTGGATATTGAATCCAACATTATTTCATTCATAGCCGAATAGAGAAACTAGAAGAGTTTCGTGCCGAAAACACAGAAACTAAAAGTTTCGGCGGATGCAAGCATAAGTAGTGCTTTATGGGCAACTCGTAGTCAAGGTGGAATAAGCTCCAGATCACTTTCCTTAGTATTTTCCATAATGTAAAGCACATCTCCCAGAGGACATGTATGACCAAAATAAGCCTTTGGCTCTCTGTTTCAGTAATGCATGGTGGTTTATTTATTTTCAGTTACAATCTAGAAATTATTGAACAAAGAATAAAAAACAACAACTAAACCATACTATACTGACACCAGAGGTCGCGGTATATCTCTCAGATACAATTTACTGTCAAATATCACAACCGTTTACATAACATGTGTTAAACCAAACTGACAACAAAAGACAGTGCGGAAATGCACACTACTCATGACCTCCAAGCTATACACGGAATCGTAAGTATAGCTTGGAGGTCATGAGTAGTGTGCATTGTAATTGTAAGAATATTTATATTAAACATTTTGCATGTATCTGTCAGATCAGCTGCGAGCTCCTCAGGGTTAAACTCGCCAACATACGCTTATAAAAATATAAAAGTCATGTTTAGGACGTCCTTGAATATACCCCGAGTACTTGGAATCTCGTGCTAGCTGTCAAACGAACGCTCGACATCTGAAGGCTGTAAAACAATACGACGAAGCCACCGCTGACATCAGCAGTAGAAGTGTTCAAGCGCGCATGCGCAGTAGGAATTTAGACGGGATGGGAAGGAACTGGTGTGCTAGTGAAATGTTTATTTCATCGGCTCGAATCATCCCAACGAAAGAACCTGTAGACGCACTGTTTCCTTGTTAACGATGAAAATGCGCTGTCCGAATAACGGGGATCCTCTGCTTCATCATCCCAATCGCAATCGTTTGTTAAGCTGCAGCCCAAACCGGGAAGTCCTTAAAAGGAAGTCTTGTTCAGTTCACCATTTAAATACGTGCTGGCCGACCAGAAATAAACTCTGAGATTGTTCTTCGGTGCTTCCAACGAATCCGCCGTATAAAGTGGAGCGTTATTCAAGTGAGGTTCTGCTCCGATTACGCTGCAGCAGACCATTTCTGCTTTTTCGGTGCGTTTGCAAGAAAATCGGAACTTCAAAGCTCTTCAGATAATGACTACAAACGCATTCCCTGTTTCCGAAGTAACCTGAAAAGCAGCTTTGCCGTCCTTTGGTTAAAAACACGTTCCTTAAAACGCTAAGCAATAAAACTTCTAGGTACAAAATGATTTTCATCGCTCAGAGGTGTGACGCAGTCATCTTTCTTCGTGAAGGGCTGAAGTGGGTGAAAACGCGTTTGGTGTGCAGAGCCAGACTCTCTCTCTCGCTTATCTTTCCATGGATTTAAGATTTCCTTCGAGGATATGTCGGAAGAACCCAACCGTCCTCCGCTCGATTGCACAGCGGATCCGTAGGGCAGCCACTAAATATTGGAGCGGACCGTATCTTATGATAATGCATTCTGGATCAATAATGGCGAACGATCTCGCTGCCTCCTCACGTGAACTGAGTAGTGTCCTGAGGCCACGCACGGAAGGAGCCGCTGTTCTCCTTATTTCAGATGCACCCAAAAAGGGGTCTTTTCCTCCCCCGATCTTGGTATTGTCGTCAGCCTCCCCATGTGGCATTTCCCCAGCGCACCGTCCATCTTAAAAGGAAGAATGTTCGTGTATTTGCACCGATATCTCACGCCCGATGCGTGACCTCCCCTTATGATTTATGTCGACTTAAAATTACTCTGCTTTCGATTCCATTACTCCTTCCTTTTTATTCGAGTCTTCTTCCTCTGTCTCCAGCCAGAGTTTTATGTGGATCTCACTCACGACAGGTTTTAAAACTAGTTTGTGGACTTGCATAACGAGGAAGCCATGCGACTAATCTCTCGGAAACTTCGGTGTTTCAACCCGCAAACCAGCCAGAACACACGCAATTAATAGAGATGCGTCGGCCTGATTGCTTCTGCCATAACTCCAAATCTGCAATTTTCAAGCAACTTCCTGCCTCCAATAAGGAGGGTATGATGAATTTCATGACACAAGCTAGGAAATTCATCCGGCCTTAAGATTTCCATGAACATGGCAACTCAAATGAATTTATATGTATATATATATATTATTATTGTGTATATATATATATATATATATATATATATATATATATATATATATATATATATATATATATATATATATTATTGTAAGCTTCATATTATGATACAAAATTCTAAATAATCCTATGTGTAACCTAAGAGCAACAGCTCGTCCAGGTTACGATGTGCATAAAGTTACAAAAAGTTATGTAATCCATCTTCATTATATACACATATGTACATTCATATAATATACATATTATATATGATTATAATATAATACCATATTAAAATCCCAGGAGACATGCTAATATGTACAGAGAAAGTTGCCTAACATTAATTATGAACAAAATAAAACAAAGCAGTTAAAGAGCATTTAATTTTTTTACATTTTACAGCTGAAATTGATCTTTTTAATACCAATATGCTAAAAACCAATACTTGATACAATTAATTTGAACAGAGCTTCCTCATTTCTGTGGGAAAATAAATACTCTTTGATTAGAGTTTTGTATTTGTTGGGGTTAGTTTCATTTCTTATTGTTAAAGGAAGTGTGTTGAATACTTTTGGCGCTAAATAAGTATAATGTTTGTGTATTGTTTCTTTATTTGCTTTCGGAACTAAATATTTTAAGGCCCTTGTGTCTACCAAGGAAAGCATCTTGTTTTCGTTGTCGTTTTTTTATGAATAATAGTACCCTATAGACGTATAAATATCCAAGGGATAGTATGGTGTATTTATTACACATTGCAGTTTAATATTTTAAAATAATATTAAACTTATAAAATAATATTAAAATTATAATTATTCACGTACTTCTGAACAGGATTAAAGCTCGCTTACTAGTTTCTAACATCCAAATCTGTCCGAGTATCCTTATATTTGTTTCTAGTTAAGATTTTAATTACTTTATGCAGAGTCGAGAGACTAAAGGTTTCAGCGTAGTGCGACAGATTTCTACCCAACTTAATACACCATATTGTAGTGCGCTTTGAATCCAGGCAGAATATAATATTTGTAGCATATTTAAATTTAAGAATCTTTTTAGGTAGTAAAGTCTGTTTAACATAATCCTTACTTTATTTACGACATCGGTCATATGAGGTTTGCAGCTTAAATCACTATCAATTTTTAATCCCAAGTAAGTTATTACACTTACTTTTTCTATTTTCTCGCAGTTGCAATTTGAATTTGTCCTGCAATTCCAATCGTGCAAAATTAATTGTGCAGTGAAGTTCATTTTGCCTGTTGTATTTCGCAAGTTAAAATTTGCATATTTAGTTTTTCAGACATTCAGACTATGAGTTTATTTGACTGGAACCAATTTGCTACTTTCAAAAGATCACATTCACGATGGTTTTCATTTGTTCGGCTGTGTCCATAGAGAAAATTAGTACTGTATCACCTGCAAAAGTATTTATTTTACTGTTTAGTTTAAGATTGCAGAAGTCATTGATATAAATATTAAATAAAATTGGTCCCAAGACAGATCCTTGTGGTACACCGCAGTCTTCTGTTTTGGAGCTGCTGTAGCTGTTTATTTTTAATTTTTGATCTGGCATTTAAGTAGTTTTTGAACCAGTTTAGGGCAGTACTTCGTATTCCTATGACTTCTAATTTTTTTATTAAAAGTTCATGTGATACACAGTCAAAAGCTTTGTGCATATCTAGAAATACTCCTAATGTTCATCTAGGAAGGTATAAACTGTGTTTGTGAAGTTCAGGGAATCATGTTCTGTGCTAAACATTTTACTGTAGTTGTGTTCCCGTCAGCTACCGTACAAGATGATACAGTTGTGTTGTTTCTGTAGTATCCGGTGTATGAAAACGTCTCCTAAATCGCTTAGAATTCCAACGATTGCCACCTTCTGACATTCGTGCATTATGGTGAGCAAACCAGACCATTTAAAGAGGGTGATATTGGATTATCTCAGCGGTAATTTTAGAAAATGGCGGTAAGCTGAAATGTATGTGAAGAGATAACCCTTAATGCTAACTCCCTTATTAGTGCGTACGTGTTAATCGTAACAACCGCTTTCATTTTTGCTGCGCAGCGCTAAATGAAAGTCAGTTCGAAAGGCAGAAAGCTGAACTGGAAATGCAAATTTATTGAGCAGCGAAGCATAACACAACGTTCAAGTGCTTCTTCTCAAAGTGGTCAGCATTTGAGTGCCGACCAGCACGCTCAGGCAAATAACTCACTCAAGACACGCTCATAAGAGAGCTGCTGTTCTGTTGCTAACTGGTGTGAGCTGCGAAGTTAAAGAAGCGAGCGAACTCAAATGTACTGTGGAACACACACATCTGCCAAAATGGATGACTTCCAAATCACCATAGTTGGAATAAGCGAAGAAATGAAAGTGCAGAACTGAAAGAAATTCCATTTCGCATTTATCGTCATCATCCTCAGTTTTATTTAAATTAATTAAACTGAGGATGATCTCAGGCAAGCGACACGTTTGGAAATTGCAGTGCCCCTCGAGAACCGCTCGAAAACGTGCATACAAAACATCTCGCGCTAAATTCAGCTTGATTTTAACAACAATTAAATTGAAGCACTCCATGACGAACAAAAAAAAATATTTGTTAAGTCTAAGGGTACAAAGATTCTCACATACGGCTGGAACGTCGCATGAATATAAGAAATCGAGATATTTGTGATCATTTTAAAGATCGTGCAATACACTTAAAGAAATATTTCACTGTTAATATGAAACATCTCATGTAAACTGCAACGAAATACAACCAGGAGCAACACTGCCAGGATATCTGAATTAAGGACTGTAAGCGCTTCAGGAGATGACACCTCGCGCACACGTACATGGTAAATAAGGTGCGAAGAACTGCAAAAGCCCCCCCCCCAAAAAAAAAAAAAACAGTGAAAGAATATCTGTATCTCACTATTGAGAACACGGGTATTCGAACAGTTACTTTCGATATAGTCTGCGATGATCTAACAGAATTAGGATTTTTTTTACATTTGAATGATGAGCCTGCTCTGAAGGCATCGCGTTTCAGCATAAAAAGACGAAATGGAACCCTCGGTGCAAACAGCTTAGAATATAATATAGAAGACACCTGACTACTTAGAAAAATATGGATTAAACAGACAGAAGCTGACCTAATCCATTTCTAGAAAGTTTTGAAAAAAATCACCAGTGCAGGGACACAACGGTAACAGATCGGGGGGAGGAGGCTGATGATCACTGCTCGAATATCAGATTAATATTGAAAACAGCCGAGAATATCGCCACATGCTTAGAGAATTACTACTCCGTGTCTCTTTATGAATCTCGCTCTTGCGACTTCGCACAAGACCCGGACAGCATTCTGGACGACATCGATGATGATAATGTGCGATCTTAATCGGTGACACGAACGTTGATTTCCTAGGCGAATTCTCTGAAGCACGTTGACTTATCCACGTGACAAGGCCACACACTTATCCACGTGTGGTCTTGAGAAAGCAAGGTGCAAGTCTTCCGACCGCAGAATTCACTGACTGTGCATCGTGTTTGAAGTGCGACAGTTAGGTCAAAGGGCACAAATGAAATCAAGGCGGCAGCGTTTAATCGAGCAATCGCTTTTCAGTGGTGAACGAAATCCATTTGCCATCCGCTTCTAAAGACACAAAAGCGCTGTACGCAGAAAAGATAAATAAAATACTGAAACATAAGAGTGTTTCCTGGGAAGAGACGAAATGCGCAAGCAATGTTGATTAGACTTAGCACAGAGTCGTTTAAAAATTCAGGGCTCCGACAGAACACCGAAGTGTAATTCTTTAAGGAGGCTGATCAAGCAACGAAGCGACATAAACTACTGCATAAAGCTGAGAGATAAGATGTATAAAAAGAACAAAAACCATCTTCTCAATGAATTCTACGTCTTCAGACATTACTGGATGAACTACAGAATGGAAAGAAGAAAAAACGATTATTACGCAATGAATTTTTAAAACGTAAAATAATTCCAAAAGAAAACGGTCGAAATCCGGAAATAACTCACTCCGTAAAAAGTATCCGAGAACCAACACCGCCGAGACTTAACAGCAATCGCACACATTTAAATGGCGAAATAACTCTTTACAAAATAAGCTCAAGAATCGCTTGGTAACGGCAAATGAAGATCTTGTCCATAAACGCTAATAATATCGACCCACACACAAAGTGGTCACATGACCTATAATACAAAAGCAAACGGTTTGTGGGCAAGCGACTAAGAAGTCATCTATTGGCAGGTTTCTTGAAAAATTGGGGATTGCACTCATCAGGAAAAACAGTATGGGGGTGAGGATTGTCCCAGAGAACTTACGTAGATGGAATCAAGGAAGATGATGGGAAGTACGCTCGGTATGATTGGAGTTGAACTATGGCCAGTTCAGCAGAGCATTTTATTAAAACGCTGAATAAGCAATACAAATGGAAGAATAATACAGCAGGTATTTAGAAGAATACAACCGATAAATAACAGATTAATAAAAAGTGATATGCTGTAAAAAAATCCTGCAATTACTTTCCTGTGGTCATAGAGAGATTGATGGTAAACGAAACGATTTAAGAACAAAGAACAGAAAATGGAAATAGATCACAAAAACCGTACAATATGTGTAACCAAGGGCCATAGCCACATTGGTTACAGTAAAAAAATATATTGCGTTTTTATGCAGTGGCAGTATATTAGAGCTGCTTGTTGCTAAGTGCTCAAAAGATTGCTGAAGATTTCTTTGTTTGCCTTGGAAACTACCAGCAAGTTCTAGCCAAAGCGTAAAACACAGCCTACATTATATAGAGAAATTACAACGTTATTTCTTGTATTATACTAGGGGGCTCCCACCCCGAGTTCCAGACTGGTAGGCCGGTTCTCCTTGAATTCTGATGACTCGAATTTTGAAGACTGGACACTCAGGGTAGCCCTGAGTTTCAAAACGTTTCAAATAACTTGACAAAAAACGTGACACAAAAAGCCTTATCATCTTATATTGTAGAGTAGAAATAGTATTCAATTGCATAGGAGTGTCAGTAATGGCGAACAGATCGTTGGTTGAATAGGCGAAGAAATCAGTAATGGCTGCAGCTCTGATTATTCTGTTTTGTATTCGAATCAAAGAAAGCAGATTGTTGTAGTAATCTCCATCCCAACAGGTGATTCCATGTTACAGTGAAGAATTTACCCAAGAATAATATAAGCATCTTAAGAATGCTGCATTTACAAACTTTTTAATAAAGTTTACAAACATTTACAAACTTTTTAACATAAAATATTCTGATAATTGCTAACCTCAACTTATCTGTTAAAATTGTGATGTGGAAGTTCCACTTCAGATTCCTATCGATGTGGAGTTCCAAATACTTGACGGATTTTTTTTCCCCTTTTGGCTAAGCTACAGTTACAAGTTTGGATATCAGCACATTTGGTTTCATGCCATTTTATGGTTATGTTGTGATCCAGCTTATCTCTGTTAACCTAAAGTACATACGAGTATGTCTCGTTTTATCTTATTATTTTGTTAAGACCATTATTGCTAAACCACTTACTTAGTTTCAACATCCCATGGCTAATCCAATTTTTAAATCTTCGAGGGTCGTTTCAATGTATATTAATGCCGTATCGTCTGTGAACGATATCATTTTTCCAAAAAGTTTGTATCAACGTAGATCATTAACATATATTAAAAAGAGGGTGGGTCCTACCTTGGGGGACTCCGTATTTTATTATTTTTGTTGCGCTATTGAATGTGCCTTAGCTGAGTTATTCAGAGAGGATTTGAATCGGTCTTTAGTAATTCCTCTGATGCCGTGTTTGGACATTTTCAGCAGTAGTAGGTCATGATGAACACAGTCGAACGCCTTGGAAATGTCAAAAAAAAAAAAAAAAAAAAAAAAAAAAAAGGCCTCTGAGTATATTCCTTTATTTATTCCACTATAAACTGTTTTAACGAACTCCAATGGCTCTTTTTCTGTTTGGTATCCGGATCTAAACCTGAATTGATTAGATGTGTCCAAGGATATGATATTTAGATAACTATATAATTTTTTTATTAATATTTCAACAACCTTTGAGATTGTAGATAATACTGAAGTGCGTATGTAATTTCTAATTTCATTTAACTTGACCGTAAAAAAGCATATTGCAGAAGCAAAGTACCAATGAGAAGGGGATTGGATGGAGTATGTGAGAGAGGGAGCCACCTGTTAGGTAGATTTCCCTCCTCTGTATACAGTCGAGAATTCTTAGTCGAGTTTGAGAACAAGGCGAGAAGAATATCCTAATGCTGATCGGAGTTGAAATTTATGAAATAGTTGAGCAAGAGAGAATAGGGCTTCTATGTATAAGAATGCCAAGTTTTTTTACGGACTGCGGAGGATATCGACGTAATGTGTTGTTTATACCAGGATAAGTTGGATACGAACAGAATGAAATGAGAAGGAAGAGTAAGTGGAGTAGGATCTTTCTTCCAGGTAATCTTTCTTCTGACTGTTTTAATAGCATTGAATCTCACCACATTATCTCCTCCCCCCACTTCAGAATAGTGAAGATATTAGTGTTTAAGACATTGCCACGGTAGATCTTGAAGCCTCACGCATTTGAATACTACAGGAATATCTCGAATCCTATCAATAGGATTTGAAGTCAGAGCGTGGTTAAGAGCCCAGAACCGTGGGGGGTACTCCAGCACTGATAGGGAAATCCGATGAGGGGAAGCCAGCAATCCAAATACAAAAGGCAGACCATAAGAGGGCAGCTTGTTGAGAGGATCTCGATGCCACACGCGATCGAATGCTTGGAAATATCACGAGCGACCGTGGATTTTTCCAAACGATTCCAAGTCTTTTATCCTTGAATTGGGTGAGGTCAACAACGAGATTTGTTGTAGAAGGAGGATGACAGAATCCATATTGGCGATCATTAACTGATTGGTCTCTAGGTGGTGATGATTAAGCGGGTTGCATTCATTTGTAAGAATGCTGAACGTAGAGAGGCAGAAGGGTAGTTTGATGGCTGACTTTTATCTCCTGCGGGCGAGAGAAAGGTTTGCTTCCATGTTGTTGGGTCGATGCTAGATAAAGATGATGGTTCACGTAGGCGACACACGATTTCTCATTCTGGAGAACAAGTTTTGAGTACAACTAGAGGGACACCATCCGGACCAGGAGTGATAATCATCAAAGGTAATGATGGCCATTCTGATGTCGTTTTGCCAGAAGAGGAGGAGGAATATATCGGCACCAAGAGTTTCGATCACCAGTTTTGGTGACGGTACCATCAGGATGGAAGGAAAGAGGCGGAAACAAGGAAAAGCAGAAGTTACGTCCAAAGGCCTTACCGAGTGGCTGAACCGCCAGTTGAACAAAGGGAAAGTTTATCGCCTTTTCAGGCGATGATATAAGTTGAGTGAGAAGCTGTAGCTGCTGACTTGAGCCATTGAACGATGCCTTATTCTTATCATTACTGCAGAGGCTCAATTTTTAGAGAACTGGGACTAGGACAGAAGTGAGGGTTTTCAGTGGAGAGAAGAATGAATACTTTCATTCCGGTGAGGGGTTATTTGAATTATTAGTTCAGGGAAGATGTTCCGATCGGGAGAGCGGAAACAGTAATCTAACCGTGGGAAAAAAGCGTCAAAATCTTGGTCATCCGAGTCGGCACCGTTTTGGTGTCGTAGGGCACAAGGCTGAGAGATGAACGCTCCGTGGATAAAATTATGGTCGAGGTTGTCTAGAGGAGAGTGGACATGTATTAGGAGAGCTGGTTAGGAAAAGGTGTTGGAAGAATGACGGGGTTGTCGGACTGGCAGGTGAACATCTGGGTGTGAGCGTGACTGAGGGCAAGCGATTCGTCTTCCCTTTCGGTGTGACACGAGTCTTCTAAGAAGACGATCTAACAATTGGGTAATTAGTCTGTATGGAATCAATTTTCATAGATAAATGGCTAAGAAAGAAAAAGAATGTCTGAATTAGTAGGCGGCGGGCGAAATATTTAAAGCGAGGTGTGGAAATCTCGAGTTAGACCAGAAAGAAAAGCGGGGATTTGAGAGACTGGAAAGAACGCCGATTCGATGAAGTTTGGATAGCTGAGGTGGGCGAGAGCCTTTGAGGACGCCAGCTGGGACTGATCCTTGCAATTAATCTTCGCATATGTTTCGAATGTTGGTGAGATGGACGTGGAAGTTTTTTGCTTTAATTTTTGGTATATTTTGTAGCTTTCTGCTGTTTTTTCATATTTTTGATTATTTTTTTATTAGCGTTATAATCAGATCATAAATGAAGCAAAAGCCCTCAAGAATTTACTTCGGCTGAATTGTGGGTGTTCCCCAACGTTCCGTGGCGGTTGAACCACTTTGGTTTGTAATCCACCTCCGTGACTTCAGCTGACGAGTATGGAGTCGCATGAAATGTTTTGAGGGTGGCTCTTCATCGCACACCCTGCGAATGAAATGAAATCTGAAAGTACTGCCAAATGGTTCCACGCTGACCTTCAAAGCACAATTTGGATTTTTTTGAAACTGAGAAATTAATCACACCGCTCACAAAACGTAATATTTTCATCCACGTGTTCTTGCATAACTGGAATTATATAAGTAACTTAAATTGCAATTTTTGCATGCAGATTAAAAAAAAAAAAAAAACGAATGTTGCAACGTATTCAAGATCAATCTGAAACCTTCGGGTGGGAGTGGTTTGATGAAAGAAATAAAATTTTAAAAAAATTCTGAGATATATGCAGATAACGTTAGCTGGAACATCTAAGTGAACCGCCATTTAGGCGAAACGCGAGCTTTCTTCGTCGTTGGTATAACTGCGGCGTGTGTTCGATATCCATCTTAAATGCGGCAAAACGAAATCGAAAAATCAGCGGTGGGGTTTCACTCTTTTTAATTCCGCAGCTGTCGTTTTCTCGATTCATTCCGAATGAAAAGAAAAGAAAACTTTTTTCTTAAGCTTTCGTGTCTTAAATCTGGAGATGAGTTGCCAAAGCACGAGGAAATAAATCCCTCCGTCTTGGTGGACCACGAAGATGTTAAATCTCGTTACTAATTAAGGAGATCTTAATTATTAGCGGTGCCAGTCGAGGGTTGTCGCTGTTCAGCAGCGCACCGTTCGGTTTCAACGGACGGGTTGAACAGGCCAGGAATTTTTTCTTTTTCCTTCTTCTCTCGCTCGGACTGGTTTTTGTGGCCATTTTTCTTTCTTTCTCTGCGCGCCATTTCCTGATGGCGAAAGTGTGCGTTTCTTTCACGTGCAGCGCAGTTTTTTCGACGGTATCGTCGTTGTGAATGATCGATTAGGTACCAGTCCATTGCTTGTTAATGTCCGTCATGACGAATTACAGCCGACGACTGGAATTAAATATCTGCGATTCGGCTGACTGATAGGCGCCTTTGGTCTCGGCGTGCGTTTGTTACCAGGGGAGGTAAGGGAAATGGTGGTGTGCGCGCGCGGGGGGGGGGAATCTACGGAGCAATTTTGTCATCCGACAATGATGCGGAAGGAAGGTGGAGCCGAGAATGAACACGCGTCTTAAGGCATAAAAACGGTTTCATTTGACTTTCACGGAAAGCCATCAACGCGATTCTCCGCGAGGCATCGCCCGGAGACTGTGGACCGCCGTCGAAGAGAGAGAGAGCCATAACGAGATCTGTTGGAGACGTGCGCGCAGTCTGATCGAAACCGGGGTACCACTTAATCGAACTGCAGGTCTCTTCCGTTCGTTGCCTCGCTCGAAGGTTTTCGGTAAATCGCTCGAGCGAACAAAATCGCATGCATGGCAACAGCAACGTCGCAATCAGCGCACCTTGCACAATATCTGGACAGAAGCCCACACACGCGTTGCGATGCGACGACACTTTCTTTACACTGTTGTGACAGAAATCCTTCCCCGTACGAGACCCCGTCGAGATTTCTCGGAGAGCAAGTGTCAGAAAATCACGTGATTCGTCCCTTGTTTCCTCCACTCGCTGACGGAAATTCATCCGCTTTTGTTCGCATCGTCATGCGGAATGCAGCTCGAATATCAACCGAATTGAATTGCAGACTTAAAATGACGTCTGCAACCTTTTAGAAGCCGTGAAATTGCTCGCCTTGCTCCTCCCGCTTACGACACCTTCCGTGTTTCAGTCAATCTCATTAACTGCATCGGAAAATGCAGCGAACAATTACGACATGGACTTCTGTCAAACAGTCCATCTGAGACAGCAGATGGACTTCTAATACATTTTAGGTGGTTGCAGAGAGAGGAAGAAAAAAGCGAAGGAATTAGAAAGCTAAGGGAAACAGAGAGAGAGAGAGAATGCACCGATGTCAGTGGTGAGGAAACACTTCGGAAACGAGACGTCCTTTCAAAGAACGCCTCGCTGATTATAAGAGTGGCAGTGCTTTCCACTGCTGGTGGTTCCCCCTTTCTGGCCGACGAGAAAAAGGGGAAGACCCAGCAGTTCCCTTCCCCACTTTTCTCTTCTCCTGAGAAACTTGTTTGTCTTGCGAAATCCGTGAACGCATTGATCGCAACATCTCATCTGTCGAAGCGGAATCGGGTGGCTTGTGATCCACGACTGTGAAACGGAACCGGAACTGTCCAAACCGGAAGGGTCCCGGAAGGCGAGGGAAAAAAAAAAAAAACATATTTTGAAGACCGAAATATTTGCTTTAAAAATGTTTGACGCGCGTAAAGACAGAAAATCTTTTATCCTCATCACTCTTTCTAGCATTCAATCACTCCTTCTCTTTTCGTTTTTGGCGATGGCTCAGCGGTTCGATTCTATAGCAGTGGTTTAAGAAAATCGGGGAGGGGGGGATCTCGTCATTCCTTTCTGGGAGCCGTGCAATCCTTCATTTCTATCTGATAAAAGCGGGGCGAAGTTCATGTAGCGTCCCCAGAAGGAACGAGTGAAATATTTTTGAAGTCAGTTCGGTGCATCGACAGCTGCTCGACCACCTTGAAGTCAGAGAGAAAGAAGAGAACAGCGGAACTGCTCGCTTTTCCTGAAACGAAATTTCCTCTCCACCATTCCGAAAGCACAGTTAATGTTCATCCTAGCACGACTTTTATGTCGCCCCCTAAACCCTAGGAGGACATTACCCACTCCCCACTCGAGGTATTCGTTACGAAATTCGGCTCGCTAAATAATAAAAGAGACTGATTATTAAAAAAAAAAAGAAAGTGAGAGGCGCTAAACAAACAAGTGCGTATTTTTTTTTTTTTTTTTTTTTTTTTTTTTTTCCTTCCGATCGTGAAAGGGGCCAAGGAGTTGTGAGAACGAAAATTCTAGGAAAGTGCGGACGGAGGAAGGGCGGGCTGCTTATAAATCATTCTCGTTCGTCTTGCAATCGATATGCCACAGGAAATGTCAAGCCTCGTGCGACTGGCTTCGTCTTTTTCCGTGGTGCACTTTCAATTATTCATCTTCGTTCATTTTTTATTATTCGAGTCGCTTTAATTGCGTTTTTTTTCGTCGGCAAACACAGGAAACGAGGCTTTCGGATGGTTGGGATGCATCAGGGATTTTGCGGAGGAGGAAACGTTAATTCTTTGCTGGAAAATGCACACTCGACGATTGTGCCGAAGGGCTGTTATTCTGGCGGGTGTTGTTTATTCCATGAGGGCGATATTTATACGTGCAGAAAGTGCGAACACATTCGCTCTCTCTGTGTGACGCACGTTCGCCACTAAAGCGAGCCCTCCAAAGCTCAGAAAAATATCCACCCGCCTTCGTGCGAGCACACACACTGCGAGCTGGAAACTCGTGGCGTGTTTTTCCCGAACGAACCATTAACTCCCTCCCCGCGTTGCTCTCCCCCTCCCAAACGACCACCCGGTGTACACCGTGCCTGTCGACAGACCGCTCGTTCGCCGTCTCACCCTTGCCAGAGAAGCTTAAATTTAGCAACCGGCAAACAAAAGACGTCCATGACGTAGTAGCTGTCACTCTCCACGTGCCCGTTCCCGCCCGAACACTCTAGACATCCGCGCTCGCACGCGACGCTGACGACAGGCTGTCGGGATTAGGAGCAGTCGGCTTGCCAGAAGATCAGCAGAAACCCGCCAAGTGGAGTGCCTATCGATCGACGCGGGCATCTGGAGACTGATGGAGAACACCGCGGCTTCCTGCTCGTAATGATGAGGACTTCGCGCCTCGCGGGACCCCGTAACCCGTGGTTGCCGCGATTGCCTGCACACGTCGTTATCGGAGCCTCGGGCCGCGCTACACGAGATTCTCGTTATAGAGAAGGTAGGAGTGGGCCAACGCTCGGCTCGGGTAGATCTTGTTTATTCGGCTTCGTACGCTCGCATTACGTGCGATGTGGCCTCAGGAACGCTGCCCTGAAGTTGTTTTATTACGGCTGCCTCTCTTTGTTTCGCCAAGCTCCACAAGTCCCTTGAACTCTGCATACTCGCGTTAAAGCGAGCCGAGCGCAATCCATTGATCGCTCTTTTATTATTTTTTCAACTCGAGTTTGCACTTCCCTCGAAATGGCGGGCGGGGAGCAGCCGTAAACCAACCCCCCACATAACAAGAGCGCCAGCTTACTTAATTACACAAATTCATCCCAAAAACCAACGCCAGGACAGAAACTAGCGAAACAGTAAATTCTCTTCAAATGTTCCGTTAAAACAAAAGCCTTTTTCTGAAGAACGAATCCTCACTTTTAATGTCTGCGTGGGAAAAGCCACAAAATTTTGGTGGTCGTTAATCCAAAAAATTTTACAAATAAGGAGTTAGGAATGGAAAGAAGCCACGGAGACAGCATCCATCCTACATGTCGTTAAAATCTGCCTTTCCGAATCGCGATCCTCCACTAACTTGACAAACAGCGCAGTCGGATTTACGCCACGAAGATTCATTACTTGATTCTTCTTCTTCTTTTTTTTTTTTTAATTATCGACGTCTTCGTGGAACTGTGAGCCCCTCTGTACATACTTGAAATATGCACAGACAACTGCTTGCTTACCACAGATTTCTTTCAAAGAGCATATTTTTAAAATAATAATTTAACATAATAATGACGAGGGGTGTGTTTCCTAATAAACAGCATCGTTTATTGAGAAATACTCATCGTCCACAGACATGCAACGACTTGGCGAATTCAAGAAGACACGGCTGTCACGCCTTAAAAAAAATATAAAATAAATAAAAATCAGTGAAATATGTCGAATTTCAATACAATTTGAAATGCTATTAGGGAAAATAGGCCTAATTTCTACTAATATGAGACAAACACAAAATATTCATAAAAAGCTAAATTGTATGAAGAGTTACAAAACCGTATAAAAAATAAGAGTGGTCTCGAAATAGAAACGTTTAGGAAACAAGTATTTGCCCCATCGAAATTTAAAAGCAATGCAAGGCACTCATCACCAGTCGAGCTTTTCTGTAATGTTGCGATGTGCAAAATTTAAAGGTTTATTTTGTGTTTTAGAATTTTTTAAAAACTTTTTGAAATTTAAGTTCCGATATATTTCCAGAAGTAATTTGAAATTTATCAACACCGAAGAAGAAGTACAAATGAAAAAATAATACAACGCATGCAACAAGTATTTAGAACGATACAAGGGAAAATAATCGATTAATGAAAACAAAAGGTAATACTGCAGATGTTATAAAAATATCCTACAATTATTTTTCAAGTAGCAATGTAGAGATTGATAGTGAAAAAAAAAAAAACTTCGGAATAAAGAATAGAAAAATAAATACTTTTTGATAAATCGTATAAAATATTGTATTTAGCATTTTTTCCCCTCAACTGGCAAACTATTTGCCGATACGCAAAAGTATGATGAACGCGAAATTCGTTCTTTTGTCATCCATAATGGGATGTCTTCAGTAATAACTATCGCTGAATATTTCGTATAAAACTAGTCCAATTATCGTAAACTAAAAGTTGAGTGAATTTATTAGTGGTTGCATGCGGTGTGGCCTTCTTAAAGGAAGCGAGCTAATTAGATGAAAAATTAAAAATCTTAACACAAACGATGCGATTTAAAAATATTTTTTAAACGATTCTGAAAGAGGGAAAAACGTTTTTAGTTCGCTGAGAATAAATGAGATTTGGAAGAACTGTTCAAAGCAGTTGATTTTTTAGTAAATGAATTTTATTTAGAAAAAAATGATCTTAAGAACTTGATGGTTTTAGTGCGCCAAACTGTTGCGAGCACCAAAGAAATCGACAATTCCCATTGGTTACAATCCTCGCCAGTTGAAAATGTTTTGTGCGTGTTTCCATCGTACTGTAAGAGGGCGCTCTGATCGAGTATATTACCAGTCAAGAAATGACGGAATTAAAAATGTAGTTGAATCGACTCCACTACTTCTCTTGGATTAAGAAAATACTGTGTGGATGCAGAATTCGCCAAAGAAAGCTGTGCACGGTGTCTTTATCGAGAAATAGCCTTAATAAATAAGATATTTTAATACAAACTGGGAAAAAGATTTTAAAGCATTTAAAAGCATATTTCTCTCCTCCATTAGAGGATTTCATTTCTGATTGTGGCAACGCTTTTTGATCTTTTATTATTATTATTATTATTACGTATTGTGTTTACCGTTAGGTGGCGGAATCGTAGAGTTTGGGATTCCTCCTCGGAATAAAACGAGGTTTTGCTTGTGATTGAGCGTATTTCAATAAAGAAATGCTGTTCGCTATTTTTTTTTACTAATTTTCATTACATTTTTAAATAGATTGAGTGAATGATGCAAGATAATTTTCTTCTTTAGCCTTTCGTTCTCTTAAACTGCGTGCATGAACGGCACCCCTTTCAAGAGCAATTCAAGGTTACAATTCCCTTATTTCTGCATTTTTCTTCTATGAAAAGCCGAAAATTTAAACCCTAATTTGTCTCGTTTCAGTTTCCAGGGAGCATTTTTCCCTCGCTTCTCCGTGCTCCAGAGCTGTGTACCCACCCACAGAGCGGAATTAAACTGCTGAAGCATTCGACTTAGCTACATTATGCAGGGAAATACCATCCCCAGAAAGGAGGGAGGGGGATGTTTGCACGTGAATGGTACTAAATTAATTTCTGTTACACAAAAGGATAATCCTGAAAAATGTTTCTTTTCGTTTGTTCATATTTGCAGGTGTGAACCCGTTTTTACTTCGGGAATGAGATCACTCCTCAGGGTGAACTGCTCTTCCCTGATCACACAGACTGTCGTAATGACGTCGTTGAATCTGTGTTTGTAAATGAAGAGGGCGGTCGTCATAGTGATCGCCGCGTTTTTCCCGCTTGCAAAGGAACCTCGCAATGGAAAAGTTTGTCGGTGGGCCTTTAAGCATGAACTGCGAGAATTTCTCCTCCTTTTCTGCAGCCTACTTCGACGAGCAATAAACACCGTTAGGGACGTCTGCAATTTTCATTCTGTGACACCTGTAACGACGTCGTCCTGAAGGCGTCATTAATAATGGTTCTGCTCTGACTTCGGATTTTCCTTGAATGTGTGTGTGTCATCGTAGCTGTGTGAAGAAGTGTGTGACTATCGAAATAAGGTCAAAGCTTGTGGGCAGTGAAAAAATGATAACAATAACCGGAAATCCTTGGCCATTGAAGAAATTACACTAGAAATGCTGAGGGAAGCTAAAAATAATAATTTTCTAAAATAAGTGATAGAAGAATTTGCAGCAATCATAAAAGAGTGGGTTTAAATTGATTGACAGAGCAAAATGACCAGAAAGAATCCCTCAGGGAAAAAAAAGCAACAAGTTGAAGCCGTTTTACAAGATGAACGGAGTAGATCCAAATTCTCGTTAAGAAATTTTATACTCTGTTCTCAGTGACCTTCAAAAACAGATTGTGGTCCAATTCAAAGATCGGGAAAAGAACTTGGAAGAGAAACCTTGGCTTACTCGAGAGCATCTTCGTAAATGACTTGATTTGTGTAAGAACTACATTTTCCCATAACAAATGGCCCTGAAATCAACAGGGATGTGCTTTGGTCACCCCCTGCTGATCGCTACAGTGGACAGGAAGGGAACAGGAACACAAAATGTAATGCCTGCAGATGACCTTTATACGTGTAGTATAAAGGAACGAAAAATTCGCAAACATGGAATGAAATAATCCTGTGGAAAGAGTTTAATTAAATAACTGGTCGGTAAGCGAAGTCAAGGAACTGAAGACATTGAGGGAAAAAGTATTGGAGAACGAAGCATATTGAAATATCTGAGTAGTGTGATAAGTGAAGCGTTTCCATTTCATTTATCGTTCTATCCTGAGACTCATACGGATCAGCTAACACGCCCACACAATCAAATTCAATCATTCCTTCAATTTTCCGCCGAAAATTGTTCGCCGTTTGAATCCATCCCACTTAAATGCAAGCAGCTGTTATATAACTCGTGCTCACTTCTCGCACGTGTGGCTAAAAGAAAAAGAGGAGAATCTAAGAAGATGGAAAGAAAACTTCAGAGGAACAAGAATTGCACAGCGGATGAGGGAGTGGCAGACTGGGGGGTTTTCGGCCATATTTAAAAAAATGGAAGGAAATTGAACAACATTTCGGACTTATAAATGAAAGGCGCGCGACCCTGAGGGTGTCGTGAAAGGAAAGGTCCGCTTACAGAAAACAGAGGATCGAAATCGTTGATGTTGCGGCATACGTGGCAGTGACAAGAATCGGGGGAGATCGTGATGTCCGCTTATTCGTTCTTTCTTCATTTATCATTACACAATTGGCTTCCCCTCCCTCAAAAATATAATAAAAATAAAATAAAAACTCCCAAAAAAAATTCTTCGCTCTCCACGTCATGTTGTTATTCTCATGGTGACCTCAAGACCGTCAACATTAAATACGTTTGTTTCCCTGGAGAAACCGGAAACAAAAACCTTCCGCGATGTGAATTCCTTGAGCACAGAAAGGTGGCTCTCGTCCAAACAGGACGGGATTCTTGTTCTCCGATCTTCCACGGTGGGTCGAAAAATTGTTTCGTTGTTCGCCCTGAATTTTTATTTTACTTGCACACAGCGAACATGCAGAAGAAGAAAACACGAAATTCGAATGAACAGAGCGAGTACGTGAAGGACCAATCGCAGCGGACTAACCAGGAAGACTTCTGTCGGACTTGTTCCCTGAGTGGGCTTTTTTTTTTTGTTCATTGAAATCAAAAGATGTTTGTCCGCATTTCTTTTTAAATTCAGATGGGCTGGCTTGAACTCGATTTAAATTACCTTTCTGCGCGTGATGCACCAATCATTTAAAGTTCGCGACAGTTCATTTTGTCGCCTGCTGCCAAAAGATCGCACCTTTGTGGGAGCGACTTCTGGCAGAAACCCCATCGATAGTAACGGGATTGGAAAAGCAAGCGAGGCCGGTGCATGAGCTCTGTTAATTTGTTGAACTGGCGCCGATTTGTCTGTTTTTGAGGGATGAAAAGCACCCTTTCGGTTACGAAGTCCTTCACGTGTCCTAGACGGGATTCTATCCCAGGTCACTTTTAAGGGGACTTAAAAAGGACCCCACAGCGAATTAATAATAAATACTTCCTTATTTTCTAATAGCGCTGGTAGTGATGTTCAGTCCTAACTTTCTCAGAAATATTGCACGTTTTTCGTTCCGCTACGACAAAGTCATTCTGCTTGCCTTCAAATAGTCGTTGATGGTCCTACTATGCATCTGGAACGTCGCCTTTGTCTTTCAGTTACTTACCAACTACGCGTCTTTTTCTTTCGCTCGAGTTCTGTGACGACCCGTCTTATGTGCCCGATCAGTCAGAACAAACCCGCCGAACTGGTCCTAGAAAAACCGCAGACACGGTTCATCATTTTCTGCCTCATTTCGCCAATATGATGTGCTTCAACGAAGTGCAGAAAAATCTCCTTTATTTGCATAGCGGTAATACTTTCCTCTAGCAGAGCTATGAAAGTGAAAAATCTACACTTTTCAGTCATTTCCGTTGCTATTTCATTTTTTTGTATTTCATTTTGCGTTGACTGATATTAAAAACCATTGAAATTCGGGTTATAAATGATAGAAACACCAGAATCTTATATACGGGTATCGAAAGCTCCACACACAGGGTGAAACCCCTCCCTCTCATTATTCGGTTATGTGCGATGTTCGTCTACTTATATTTGTCGCGGAGCACACGTGCGATGTTCGACACCTGCTGAAAATTGTAGACTCCGTTTTTTCGATATCTAGGCGTCATGGCGTCACAGACATCCAAAGCAGACGCAAGGAGTGACCGGAAACACAAGGTGTAGCCGCAGCAAAATAGTCCAAAACTTGGACCGATTTTATCAAATGAGCAATGCTTCGTGCTTGTTCTGACCGCCACCGGAAGCAGTCGAGCATTCGTTGGAGCTGCTGCTGGAATAAAATGACTTCTCGTTCTTCAATGTTATCGTTGATGAGACTGCTTTCAATTTTGTGTGCGGTCTGCAAATGCAACGCGTTCGGACAGCAATCCCTATGAGGGACAATATTTGCCACTGTCATCGGTTTTTGACTTTAATAGAAACCTGATGATCTCACCGATGCGAATGGCGATTCGTAAAACCGTCGTTTGGCAACCCACACGAGCAAAGAAGCGATGGGGAATTTGATGCTCAATTAAAAGATTCGTAGCCTAAGAGTTCAAGCTGATTGTGGTAAAACAACGTGCTTAGAAGGTAAACTCGAATACGAAATGGCTCGTCCAGAGTTGGATGTCTGACGCGGTATTTGTACCCTTCCGCACAGTCAACTTACAAGCGGCGGGTGGCTTTTACCAGCATATCAAAGCTCGAAACGAATCGAGCCCATTGTGATAACAGAAAGGATCGTGAAAGAACTGCCATCGTTAATATTCGAAATAAGATCGTGAAGAGATTTACAGATTGTCTGTTTCGAGCGATGGCCCCGACTTTCGTCAAGGGTTATTTTGCTGTCATCATTCGGCAAGCTTCAGGGAGTCGCCTTCAGATTCTATAACGAAGTAACCTCAAGATCTCTCCCTTCCTCTAAGACGTTTCTGAATTCATCCTAAAGATTCTTATACTTCGAGGGTGTTGGATTGGGTGGGAGGACAGCGGAAACACTTCCATTCTCTAACAGATATTCAGTGGATATTTATGAGCATCCTTAGTTGTCAGATGAATTTTACCGCCCGGTGTGAGACCATTGAAGCGGCCAGAAGTTCTGTGTTTGGTCTATAGAACAGGGTTTTGGATTACGTAATCTTCCGTGTGGTGAAGATGTGCGATCCACCCTCTTGCGAGTGGGATTAACTGAATACCGGAGTGTTTAGAAGTAATTTGGGCATTTGGAGTGACACAATCTCGGAACGCAAAGAGATTCCTGCATCCACTATTAATATTGTTCCCGCTGATCACGAATCTGTGTGAACGCAAGAGGTGGGATTGCTCCCTTAAGAAGGGAACCACACTTCAAACTTCGGTTTGTAGATTTTGTTAAAATGGTCTCACCTGAATCTTTTCTCATTTTGATGCTTCAGCGTCTGAAAGAGAAACGTGTCTTTAGACAGCAAAGTTTCTTGGCCTTCTCAGCTGAAGATGAGGTGGTAAGGATGTTTGTCTCGGGGAGCTATAATTTCCATCTCTGCAAAAGAGACAACTGTAACCCTCTGAACATGAAATGCATTTCAGGACAGAAAACATCCTTCTCTCCCCCCCCCCCACTCCCGCCTCAAGGTCCGTAATAATTTATCATATGCGCTGTTCAGGGGTAACAAATTAAGGCCACCCAAGTCCCCTCACCCTCCTTCGCACGATGCAATCCGCAAGTGCAACTGCACTCCTTGTTTTTAGAGTTGGAATTCTTGCAATTGGTTGGGAGGAATGGGAAACGTGTAGTTCTGTTCTTGCTTATTTTTATCTCGCGTGTCACGTGCTACTCCAGGGTAAATGGCCAAATCAAGTATTTTTGGTCCTTTGAGGTTTTCGCTAACCGATCCTCACGGCTGTTTTGATTGTCCATCTTTTCCATACACAGAAAAGAGGAAGTGAATAACAAGATGTGGGACAGCGGAGAACCCTTAAAAAATTGTGCTTTTAGTGAGGAGAACGTTAAAGCTCATCTCTCCGGCCCAAGCACACTGCATAACTTGTCCATCGCTGTTTTCGTGCGTGTCATTTGTAGCTTCCTTCATTCCGCCGATCTGTTCTTCCGTGCAACTCCTAATAAAGGTGATCTGATTGCGCAGAGAAAGAATGACAGAATAAGTGAATTAGAAATATGTACAAATGTTTTGATTTTGACGGTGTGGGACGAAATCCGAGGCGGAATCGACACAGAGAACTGCTCAATGTGTGCCTGTTAAGCTCGCATTCGATAACAGAGGCAGTGTGTGTGTTTATAAATAGGCTGACTTGGTACAGACCAAGTAGAGGGGGGGAGGGGACCTTGTGGAGGGACCAGAAATACAGTCGGGTTTGCTCACAACGCATTTCCACTCATTTTCACTTCCTTTAAATTGCATTCCGAAGATCCGAAAGAAACAGTGAAGGAAGGAGACGATTTGATGCTCAACAAAGTGAAAGTCTTTATAATAAAACGAAGAGAGGTACGAACGAACGGTGACCAAAAAAAAACAAACTAGAAATCTTCTAATTCCGGATGCAACACGTGACTCGCAATTGGGGCAGCGCAAAGCCACTGTTAAATCGTTGCTGTTGCTCCAACGAGCTTGCTGTTAGTGCAACAAAGGCGCGCGCGCGCACACACTAGTTTCGCATAGCGAGTGAGTTGTTCATTAATTGGCACCAAGAACCCGAGGCAGGTCTACTCGGCAGTAGCGTGTGATGTGATGCAAGTTCCTGTCGTTCTTGAAACACTTCCCGTGGCATTTCCTGTTCATTCGAAAACAGTTTGGTCGAACAAAAACGGTAAAATGATGTTCAGTTCGCTACGAAGACCGGAGAGAATTTTGGTGTTCGTTTTAATGGTTCACGTTCAAAACTTTTCTCTTCCCAGACTGGCTGCTGCGTCTTTTATGCGTTTTTGTTTTACTTTTATTTTTTAAATTCATTATAATTGATGTTGGCATTTATTTCCTTCGCTAAAAAATTCAGTGAAAAAAACTGGCTACAATACATCCCCATTATGTATATTCCTATGCTAAAATCGGATTTTAAGTTCGGTTGGTGTGTGGTGTAGTCACTGTAAAAGGATGCGAATGCAAACGCCCTTCTTTATACGTGATTGCGATAATTTCGTTGCTGTTGCACTGGACATGATTTTGTTTTCCCTAAGTTTGACATTAAAATGGTTCCATCTCAGATGACATTTTCATATCAATTCCCGATGTCAAATTTCATCGTGTTAATTTTGCGATTTTTAATTTTTGTTGTTGTTTTCTTCGAACTCACGCGATGTCTGTGACAGATATTTTCAGAACTATGCTGAGGGATCGCGTTTTAGTTTTAAAAAGATGAGTGTGGCAAAACGTGCAAGTTTTATTCGACCAGTTTGAGCTTCTTTACTGTAGACTTATAATTTGGTTTGCGGCATATGGAATCGCAATAAAATTCATCCGGCCCAGAATCCGGGAGGGGGAATAGCAAATGTTGGCTGCTAAATTGGAAGCAGCTTTCTTTCCACCCCCATTGTTTTTAGATGATATTTTAGATGAAACAGGTGAATGACTCCATCGGTTGCAGGCAAGGGGATCTCTGCTACAATATCCTCCTTCATTTAAGTGCTGAAATTCTGAAGCATCCGAAAGTAAGAAAGGATCGCCTCCCAAATTTAGTGTAGTTTGGCGGATGCAATTTTCACAGAGGCCCAGAAGAAGAAATCACACTTTTGCTAATTCGAAGAGCTCTTTGACGAATTGACCTTGAAATTTGACATCTGCGACACTTATTGGACAAACACGTCTGCCCAATAAAAGCAAGATCGACCGTGTTCGAATTAGAACCGAAGTTATTGCAGGTGGGATTTTGGACCGTAAAGAACCAAAAATAGTCGTCTAATCGCTGTAGTCTTTGGCTTGAGATTATCCACCTTCTTCTATTCATCGTTTCAGTTCTGCTTCTGTTACCTGAAAGAATGAAGGCGTATTTAAAGTTCTTCTGTTGATGTTGGAATGTCGCAGAACTCTTCCCAGTAGTTGTGCATGTTAATACCGTTCGACAATGAGCGCCCGTGAGTTAACGAATGCCGCAATTCTTTGAAAGTAAAACTGATCGATGACTTGGTTCTAAGGCGCTTCAAGCTGGATGTGAGCTCGCCCACAACGCAGAGAGTCGCCATCACGTGTGTGACATGCCTTAGTCGTTCAAGAAATGCGAGACGAGTGCTTCCGGATGTTCAGCTGGCACGCGGGATCTCCCTGTAAACACTACCCCTACTTCGAACGCGATGCCACAACCAGCTTTAAAGGTCTTTGGAATGTCAACTTCCTCCGCTGTCCTTTCCTTTCCTTCGCCCCCCCCCCTCTGTCAAGCTTGCACATTTCGGTGGGCTTTTCTATTGAATTACTTTGGCACGGTACTTTGCGGTGTCACATTGTGCAGCGAATGCCTCCCAGATGCATTCCCAACAAGACAGGGCAACGGGGTGGTATGCATAACACGCCGTTGCACAACCTTGGACTTTTGTTTTGGAACAATTACAGGTGGCGCTCGAAGATGAAGTTCAAAATGCTTCTGGAAGTTGCTTTCCAAGTACGTTGGGAGAGAAACCGCAATTTTTTTTCTTTCAACCGAAATCTAGCAAAAGTAATGGGGAGCGGAGCGTGAGTGGGGAATCTTGCCGTTCCCTGCTCAAAGGAAGAGATGTTATACTCCCAACGTACTTTACACCCCCCCACACACACATATACGATTGCTAGGATTATTGCGACGCAGTCATCGCTCGAATATTCGCTGCCACTCAGCACGTGCGAACAGAAAAGGAAACGCTCCTGTTTGTTTGTGTGTGTGTGTACGTACACACACGCGGCAAAATCGTCCTGCCATAAATCTAAGAAGTGCTCGCAATACGCGCCTGAACTCATTATAATGACCATCAATCACGGCTGTCAGCGACACATCTCGCAAAAACGTGGCCGACGTAGCAAGTGGATTCGCAGGTATTTCCTCGACTCCAAGCAAGACAATCGCACAATCTGAAGCCGCGCTGATTAGAAGGATGTCGGACGTTTTAACCTCGTGAGAGTTCACATCCACCGGATAACGGGATCTTAAGTGGGCTCGACGGCTGCTCGGCGAGGAAGCTAATGGCGAGAATACGGAAATTCATCTTTCTAAATAAAACAAGTTCGCCACAACAGAAGCCCTACACGTTGGAGTTCCTCGCGCGGTTTCCGAGCAGGAAAAGAAAAGTGGGATGGGATTTAATGAATTTCCAAGACGGATCATCGCGGAATGAACGGCAGATCACGTTGACATCGAAATGCACTCGAATTACTCGACGGATTCTTCGTTAAGGCAGTTAATTTTTTGAAGTGCAAATGAGCCACCCCGCGTGGAAAGGGGGTGCGCCGTCTCCACTAAACATCCGCCGCTTGATTACTGGTGGAGTGGCTCAGACAAATTCGTTACGAATGGGAGTTGTTTGCTGCGAGTTTCTTGGTGGGGTTTAAGACGGCGAGTGCATTGAAATCGTTTCGCACAGACAGAGGAGAAACCTCTCCGCAGGATCGATGCATTGCGGGGCCGAAAATATTACCAGGAAACATTACCGGAGGCCGAAAAGGAGTTTAATTTTTCCATTGCCGAGCAAACGCACCGGAGGCTGTGATTTTCAGAGAATTGACGGGCGTGAAATGTTCGACGAGGAGCGCGCGCCTAATGAAGGTGCGAGTCGGTCGCGTATCGAGAAATGTCTTCGTGTTCCGTAGCCATTAAGGCCTCCTCTCCTCCACCTTCGACGAGGTTGCCGTTGCACCGCTAAGAACGACATTACGTTCTTCCGACTTTAAAATGCGACGCTGTTAGCACGAGATGCTCCGGAAATGCTAAAGGGGTCAACATCCCTTCGCTGTTGTCTAACCCGAAGATATTTCATTCGCTCGTGCACATCGCAAAGCGGCTTTCTGAAACGGGAGCGCGAACGAACGGTGCCTTGGCAACCGAGACGAACACACGAATAAGACAGACTCTCTCCGGTCACGACCGCCAGGCCAGTTGTCCTCCAACAGGCAGTACGACACCGCACGTACACACGACTGAGAGCGGTGAATAGACGGGGCTGGCAGGGTAGCCAAACGATGCGGAGTCACCTTGGAATGGGGAAGGTGCCAGGAGGCTATTAATCTGCGGACGTCTTTCTCCGAGAGAGGGGGGGGGGGAATGGCAACGCTTCCAAGTAACTGCAGCTGTTCCGTCGTCTCTCTCTCCGTACTCCAAAATCGCACGAGCGGAATCTCGAGAAAAGCAGCAGAAAATCAGCAACACAACAGAGCGTGTCAGAAAGGATGTTCTAGTGTGTGGCGACGGCGAGCGAACGGAAGACGTAGTTTTAAAGAGGTGCCATTTATAGCCGAGCTCACCCGGCATCTGCCGACACTTAAGTGCAGTAATTAGACCGAACCTTCACGCAGAGCAGCAGCGCGTGCTACGACATCAATGCCCTCCAGACCAGAACCATTCTCACGGCACGCTCTCCGAGCCAACAAAGCAAAAGGCGACAGGGACCGTCTCTCTCTCTCTCTCTCTCTCTCTTAGAACGACAGGCTGTCCATCGCCCATTTGGGCAGGTCGTACGCTGCTTCTCCTTTCCGACCCCTTTCCACCTCGACGCTTGGCCCAACTTAATAGGAATGCGCTGCGTAGCGACCCAAATACTTCAGCACGTCATTTCCTGTTTTTTCGTTTTAAGGAACAGCAAAGAAATATTTCGTAGAGGAGCAACAACCACCGATGACTGAAAGGCCGAGGTGAAGACGACACGTTACGAACTCGGTTTGAACTAGCACATCCTGAAGAGCCTGTTTTTGCTTTTCAGTAAGCTTCAAAGGCCGATCGATTAATATTTCCGTGTGTGTGTGGTCGGTTTCTGACTCGAGCATTTTCTTATAAGTGCGGACTGTTTCCTAATCGTTTTCCGACTTTTAAGCAAGCGAAGTTTATGCTTCAGTTGGTGCACACGCAAATTCACCTTCTCCAAGGCATTTCACTGCTCTGCTTTCTCCTCCTCCTCTTTGGTTTCCATCATGCTGTTAAGTAATGAGCGCATTTTGTTCCACACGAATATTAAGAGAAGTTGGATTTCCACTCCCCTCCCTCAGATTTCCTACGTTACTCCTTGCGTATTGCGATACATGATGCAAAAATTCGACGGACTGTGCACTACGCAGATATGCCGATCCAGGAACGTGAAGGGAACGAGGCGGCCATCTTGGAAAATGGATTTGAGTCTCTTAGACGACTGCTGTTTTTTCCTCGTGCGCTAATTGTGTTTGGTGCCGCAATAAAACGACATAATTACACCGCTTGCATAATGACAGGTTCGCATGTCGTATATTAAGTGCTTGCACGGCTACAAGATTTTAATGCGCTTTCATTTCTAATAGCCGTAACGATATGACTTCCGTTACATGAAGAGGTATCACCGAACATGCAATTAGGAATCTTGCAAGGATTCCTAATTGCCTCGAGCAATATTACAGAAGAAATTCATTTGTCAACCCCCCTCAGCTCTGCAATCGGTCGACTTGGGTGGCTGCCCGTGTCTGCACCTGTCAACGGTCAAGACCGTGGATGGCGGGCGGAAGGGGGGGGGGGGATAGATGTAAAGAGGCGCTCAAACAGGCATCGAAGCCATACCTCAGTTGGCTGTGTGGACAACAAGAAAATGCTTCGTGATTTTGTGGCTGCTTTATTTCTTGCGATGAAAAATTCGTGTCGTTTTTAGTTAGCAGGTGAGAACGTGCAGCTGGGATTCGAAAATGCAGCGGTGATTGGGGGAACACTCCTTGAAGATTGAGTGGAAACCATCGCAACGAAGCGTTTAGGGAAGAAAATGAGAACTCCACGTTCATTTCTCCATCCTCGCAGGGTATTGTAGAAGAAGCACGCATGCGCGACACACATTTTTCGGTCTTCTTGAATTAGTCGGATTCTTTAACGGGGGCTGCCGTAACCTGATTTGCTGCTCCAGCTCAGTTAGCGACGGAGATCATGAGTCGTTGCACTCAGCGATCAATATCTGGCACGGTATTTTGGATATTTGGACAACACGTGACTCACTCCGATATGAGCGAAGTCACGCGGGTGTTAAAGGCGGGAGAAGTCACCATTAAGGGCAACGGACACAAAGAACCCGAATGCGACTGGCCTCTCTCTGATGTCCTCGCGCCGTCAACTGTAAACGCCGTTCAGATGAATCCGGCCGGTCACAAAGCGAAATGTACTTCTGTACACCCCCGTAGAGAAAATTGTAGTCGACTTCATTCATTAAGTAATATTTTCTGATGATTATTTATAAACAATCGTACGATCTCTTCCTATTTGCAGATTCTGTGTTTATTCGGCGACGCCCCTGATACTTTGCAACGCAGGGTTTCTAAGTCGGCGGTGCATTTTAAATTTTACTTCGCTCATTCGGATAATTCGCCAGCAAAATTAATTGTTCAAGTGGTTCGCACACAAAAAAAGTTTAATTAAATGCGAAATGTTCTTCGAGTCAGCTTGCAGTGTTGACATTCTTTCTGCCTCATCTTACCGACGAAGAAGGCCAAACAGAATCCAAAAGCGAACTCTGACCTCTTAGGAGATGGGAGGAAACTTTTTCCAGGTACTAGTTTGCATCGTTGTGGAATTATACTCGCAGAATAGCTGACGGTGCGCACGACAACAAATCCTGTTTCATCACCGCTCCGATAGTCGACCTGTTGATGACGTAATCGTCTAACGAATTACGAGTATTGCATCCTGCGATGGTCCTTTTCTAACTTCCACGATCCCAAGCAACTCCAGTGTGGGCAGCCCTTCCATTCGCAAAGCCTCTGCAGGGGACACTTTATGATGAAAGATGATCGCGATGCATGGCGACCTCCTTTTCCGGACAGAAGAGAACTGAAATTTGTGGGTTGGAAGAGACGAAATAACGCAAGATTCGCGTTAATGCACACACAGGGAGATGGGCGAGAAGTCCGTCCGTTAACCGCGCGTTAGCGAGATGAGGTTGAAGTGTGCGTGTATCGGCGATTACTGCCACCTGAAATGGAAAGCTGTCTCTCGCAGCTGAAGGAAGCCGCCGGCCACTCCCATGAACTCTACATCTGCTGTCAATAACTTTCCCAGTCTGCCGGCAGAGGGGAAAAGAGGACAGCGAATTCCCCCCCCCCCCCCCCGTTGTTGACTAGCGGATAGTGCTGCGAATGCACGGCAGTACTGGCAAATGGCCTCGAATGTCCGCCTCAGATGGAGAATTTCTCAGTAGGAATGTTAATGAGGTTAAGTGTGGACGGCAGTTCGGCTCAAGGATGCAGAGAGAGAGACCTGACGCAGAATTTGTGTTATTTGTCAGGATGCGATTGGAATCTCGCAGTTTATTAGCGCGGTGGAGCTGAGGGGAAGAAGTCAAATCGCATTGATTAATCTGATAGAAAACTACCCAATCAATCATCATTCTCATGTCCAAAATGTTCCGCATGGACAAATTGCCGACAGTAGCACAAGAGCAGTTGGAATGGGGTAGGTACCGAATCCTTTTTTTTCCAGATAACGCTTCTTGATTACCTTTGTTCTCATCCCAGTCACGTAATGTGACTAAAAGATCGCGCAGAATTTTGAGAGGCTTGATGAGAGTTCCCCGTCTCGAATGGCGGTTACTGCAGAGATGTCCACGAAACATCCAAGTTGGCACGGAATGAATGAAAGCGGACATCACACACCAAACTCGGCGCTGTGATCATCGCTTGTATATGATGACTATGTAGACTTTCAATCAACTACAGAAGGAAATACGTTGGGTTCATTTGGTCGTAATCTAAAAATAAAAACCGTTTGGTTTCGCCACAGTTACTTGGGGCTTCTTCTGGGTTAGGACAAAATACAGTGAAAGGCCAACGTGAACTATAACATCAGTAAAATACAGAAATAAACCAAATGTATTTCTCTTTATAATTTTTGAATAATGACAGGCTGCAAAATGGAGGTATTTCCGTTATCCCCTGTGTGTTAGACTTATTGGGTTGTCAAGGAAAAGTAATTTAGCTTGTGTGAAACTTGATTACTGCGCTGATATCGGGGGGGGGGTGATGATATCCGCATTGTTTTCATGTGTCAGTTGTAGGTTCTGGCCGGGTTGCCAGTTTTACGGGATGCAAAATCCGAGTTTCCAGGAGGTAAAAATCTTGCTACTCAACACGAGACGGAGGTCTCTCGACATTCTGTGCAGAAATTGGAGAGGTACAGAACACAAGTCGAGTGGAATTCAGAAGAGCATTTGAGAAACCAGATACTGATCCTGCGGGAGGAAGCAGATCGGAAGCGTCAGGGGTAGCTGTGACACTGATAAAATCAGGCAAGGTACCTTTCTTGTTACAAGCTCACAAGTGGTGGCCACTTCTGATTATACTTAAGATTCGTCTACCAATATGTCCATGGAGGTCTGAGGAAGAAAGAGAGGAGGAATTTTACAAAAAAAAAAAAAAAAGGACACTGTTTGGATCGACTGCCTCCAGAGAGAGAGAAAGAGATTCATTCAAGGAAACACTTCAATGACAAAACACCTTTGCCGAAAGGCTGCTGAAATTCACCCAGACTAGAGGAAAATTACTCACACGTGTTGTGATACTCACACAAGCTTCCAGATGCACCCACGTTCTAGCACCTTGACCTATTAATGTGCAAAAGTAATTAGAACGACTACGTCCTGGCACCAATAGTGGAAGACCCAGGCTCCGATATGCACACCAATTCAAGAGAAGATTGTGGGACCCCCCAGGGGATTTCTTCCCATTAGTTTAGAAGTTGTGATCCCCAAGAGGCTAACGATGGAATGATCAAAGAGGGGTGAGGCTCTTCAAATAATAACCCGAAATGCTTTGGGGGAGGGTAATCGGAGATATATCCAAAAAGCTTCTGTGGGCAATGAGAAGACCAAGGGGCTCGTGCATTTTGGAGTTGACATGAGATCTGATCGATGGTAGAGGGGAGGACTGAAGAATGTCAGATTACATGGCGAGGTCAGGAAAAGGAGAGAGACAATGCGAAATAAATGAAGATAGGGACTCCCAGACTGGTGGGAATTCGTACAAGAGGGAATGCTAGCAAGGATAGGAATAAGGAAACTGTAATGGAAGAGTAAGAAATTTAGAGATGGAAAGAGTATGGTGAAGATTGCAGAAAAAGCAGTGAAGAAACTTTAGATCTGAAGAAAATTAGATCTCTCGAAGGAATTCTGAGTTAGAATTCGATCAGTGGGGAGGAAGGGCAATTAGAGCCCCCTTAATAACAATCCCACACTCCCTCCAGGATAAGCTAAATAAGGCAACGTGAGACTGCGAAGGAAGTATTTCTTAGACTGGAATAAGTTGGTATTCAAACTGGCAAACAACAAGAGTGGCGTGTAGCCCTGCAAGGATTACAGAACTGTTATTTTAATCTTTCAGAAAGATTTAAGTAAGATTTCTAAAAGTTTTTTTCTAAGCAGAAATACCTGAGAAACAAGATAGTTTCAGAAAGGACAGGGCACGAGCGATCAAATGCTTTGCCTTTAGCATATCATCGAGAAGTATAAGAGAGAGATTAGACTTTCGTTGATGATGTGCTTTGCAGATTACCGGAAGGAGTCGGGGTGTATTCAACGTGTCAAGTTGCAGTCGTGATGAAGGACGGTTTTTCTTAACACGCGATCAGATTGGCTGACTTACACAGCGAGAGAGAATCCACTCCGATCGAATAACAGTGGACAAGAATGCTTACCCTTTATTCGCGTATTTCGAAGACATCGCGTGCACGAAGCAAGGGATGAGCCGAAGAGAGGATAAGTGCCAGATGGATTTGCAACTTGCGAATATTGTTCTTCAGGCACTCGCTGATGACACGGAGTACTTAAACTTGGTCCTGGAAAGACCACACCGGATTGTGGTTAATTTAGGAAGTCTCTTTAGCAGGTCCTTCCCTCAGGTTTGTTGCTAACCTTCCTAATGGGGAAGGTTAGCAGGAAACCTGAGGATTTCTGATCCATCATCAGTGTAAAGAATTGCTGTTCAGAATAGTAGAAATGGCCAGGACAACAGTCAGAGACTTGCAGATTAACGTTTAGAAGTCTCTTGCGTTGTCTATAACTTCAGCATCAAAGCAGATGGGGATTCCGAGTGGAGCAGCTTTTCAACAGCAGCAGCTTATTAATTCAGAAGTTGCGAAATACGAAGAGGTCTGAAATCAGATGAAGGCTGTCTTGAAATGAATTTCAGGAGGGTCAAGATGACGAGAGTATCGAGACGCTTTGGGGTACACAAGAACGGGAGCTTCCCAAAACAAAAGTCGGAGAAAAGGGGCAGCGGCAGGCAAACCTCCCTTCGATGAGATGGGGGTCAGTTTTCATAGACCTTTCTCTGAAGACTTAAGAAATGCTCGGCCTAAATAGAACTAGAATTCGCTTGGCAATCGTCGCTGCGGTTTCGGGTGACATCGTCTACTGAAGTCCAATGCGACGATAATCTCATGGAATTTGATAGTCTTGTCGTTCATTAATATTGCTTTTCACTGTCCCCCCCCCCCACACACACTCGTATACTAATCGGGTCCGACTCGTATTATGCCTGCCTTTTTCAAAGCCAGATGTAGTCCTTGGGTTATTTCGCTATTCACGGCTTCGTGAGTTAGGTCGATCTTGCAAACGCTATTTATGATAACATGAGTGTGCCTGCACAGTTCAGTGACGCCGTAATCGGAACATCCTTAGAAAAAGGGAGACGGGAGAGAAGTCAAACGGACGGTGTCAGTCTTCCGTTTTGCAAACGACCCAATAAAAATGAATCGTGGGGCTTTCGTAGAGGATTACTTGCTGCTCATACGCGACGGCAGTTGAGCGAGCTCTTACTCGACACGTTTCTTAAAAGCATAATGAGCGACTCTGCAAATCAGGATCAGTGATGATTGAAATTGCAAGACTCTTCTCCGTAACATTCCCGCAAATTCTCGCTGAAGGGATGTCCATTCCTTCAGCGACTCTAACAGTCAAGCCGTAACGGAAGGGGGGGGGGAAATCTCCTTTGTTCGACGTTAGGTAATCGATGAACTATTGGTTTTATTTAATTCGCAAATGTCGAACTCTTGAAGAGGAAGCGTAAGCAAGGCAGACTTACGACAGAAACGCAAGGGACGGTTTTACAGAAGGTCCACCGACAGACATTTCAAGCTTTAAATGGAACTCGATTTTCAGACGTGCATGTTTGCAATACGTTTTCAGCTCTCAATTCAGGGGACCGAACTCGCTATGTTTAATTCGCAGTTTCTAGCAAAAATGGGGCATTCACTTGCCGGGTGGGTGGCCTAATGACGTTGACATAAGTTTGTCCTGACGTTACGAAAACTCATGACTTCATCGAAAAAACGAAACTTCAAGGATTGGTGTATGAGAGAGAGAGAGAGAGAGAGAGAGAGAGAAGGCGTGTTACCAAATTCATTCCTGATGTGTTTTAAGAATGATTTATGAAAACTGATTTACGACCATCCCCCGCCTCAACATCGGTCATGACATTTGAGCACTCCTCAACTGGTTACACGAAGTGCTCGTCTACCCGAATATCGTTTTCCAAATATTTATGAAAAGACAAAATCCTCTTTTAAGTAACTCTGAAGTGCATGGAATTCAGCAGTAGTGAATTTATGAGTAACACCTCCTTCTCCCCTTCCCCTTAGTCCTCAGAGGGGTCGAAAGAAGCGTAATTGGATATGAGATCGAAGACCGATTAAATATTCTAAACTCGCTCTGATTGGAACATTTTCTTAAAACGTAAATCTACTTAAGAAAGGTGGCGAACGTATCGTGCGCTTGGCGAGTGAGCTACAGAAGGGACCCCACAGACGAGTCAACATGCTTTTTTTTTTTATCTCCTTCAATATCAGGGTGGGGCCTCGCACTGGACAACGAAAATAGTTGACCACCTGAACACTTCCGCAAACATCCTCATGCCATAGTGGCATCAGGAAAATTCAACTGAGCCTCGAAGGAATTGACTTGGTCGGCAGCAGTGCTCACGTGATATATCGCATTCGGACGTAACTCGGCCAGAATCAGAGGAACCAATGCGCGCCAATAACAAAATAATAATAATACTTGCGCCAATATCAGGTGCATTCTGCAGTTTTGCTGTCTGGAACAGTAGGGGAGGGGGCATTGTGGTCCCGCCATCAGCGGAACAAATGGAATCGAGATTACTTGAATGACAGTTGGATCGGTCAGTAGATGGGTATAAGGGAACGCAAAGTGCTTTGAATATGCACAAATGGGATACAGCAGCAATGCTTTCATCGAATGTCCATTTTCCTGCCAGCTAAGAGTACATGCTGGACACGATAACACCGATGCAAGACCCTTATCATTCAATTTGTGCGATCTGCGATCGAGGCTATCTCGGACAAACTGTCTCCAGCTGCAGAATTGCTGTTGGTCGAATGTCCTGATTGTCGGGCCATTCTCGGTGAACTCTTCGCACTGTTGTGGGCGAACATTCAAGTAGGGCTTCCGTGACTTGTAAATTACGCCTTGCGGTCGTCCTCATCAAATGCTCCGCCACTTATAAGTCACAGACTTATAACTGGCAGAGTCACACTCTCTCTCTCTCTGCCACTTATAAGGGAGTGTTTCTTATAACTGGCAGAGACACTCTGATTGGCTCACATTAGCACCTTAAACTCCACGCTCTCTCTCTCTCTCTCTCTCAGACCCACAACGAATACGTGACATTCTCTGATCATACGGTAGATTCCGCAAAGGGCGGTGTGGCGCGTAATAAGTTGGCTACTTAGTGTAGAATTTTAAGGAATATTTTTGTGTCCACACTAGAAATAGAATAAAAAGTTTTGAGAAATTAGCCCGAGGATTTGTTTCGTAGAAGAAGAGAGGAACGAAAGAAAGAAAGAATGAAACTTCCCAATTGTGGTGAATGCTGAAAACGAATAGCCTCGTTGTGATAAATGAACGAACAAATAAATGTTGATTTCGGTGACTGTACGGGGGTGGGAGAATAAAAATGGAAAAGACTTCTTGGTGAACGAAGAAAGTAGCTCGACAAGTTTGGCAGCAATTTGTTTTGAGAAGGTTACAACAAACCCCGTAATTAGCACAGAAGGGGGGGGGGATGTGACCCGTGCGCGCTTTCATTTGGGTCCGTAATGCGATCGCTCTTTCCTGGTGTGGCGGGGGAGGGATCTTCTCTTCCCTGTGGGGAAAGCAACGAGACACGTGATTACTGCGCCGCCTGACTCATTACGAGGCTGCTCCTGGGATGGACGTCCGTCTAACACAACAGCGGTCCCAAAGGGCTGCACACCCCACTGGAGAAAGGGATCTGAGGGTTCTTAGTGGCCTGCTGCCATTTCCATGCCTTTAATTGCTGTCGTATTTAGACGGCGACCCTCGTTGTATATGCCCTTATTTCGAATTCGCCAACGAGTCATAACAGTAACAGTGTTCCGGAATCTCTCCCCCCCCCCCCGCCCGCGGTATTCTGAGTTTCCAGTTACCTCCTGTACGCTGTCCTACCAAAAATCACGGACACCTTTTCCATTCCAGGGGGTGCAAAAAGAAACTAACCTGCGGTGAATTAGTTGGTCTCGCAAGAATATGATGGGCGTTCCTATTCCTCATGACCAACTGGAGAACGCACGCGCGATTTAAAGACCTAACAGGGTGGTTACGTTGCCTTGGCTTCTTCGACCCGCATTTCAAACAGCCCCTCCTTTTACCCCTTCTGGATCAGCGCTTCTCTTTCCAATCGGAGATCGGTGCTGCATCCACGGCTTAAGAAAAACTCTCCGAAGGGAAAAAAAAAAAAAGAACCAGTTTCTTGACCTCGCAGCTCACCCGACCTTATCTCAAGACTTCTTGGTTTGGGGGTATGTCGAGGAACGTGTTTACGTTAAACCGCTACCACGAACACTGAAAGAATGCACTCACGAAGCTGTGGATGTCATTTAGACGAGTTTAAACAGGGCGGGATATTTGTTGGCCTTGCAAGTGCGCAAACGGAATCCCCTGAAACCCGCTCGGCCTCCCTCCTGCACTCGGTTGTTATTTGTAAAGCCGAAATAATCGGCGAGATTTCGATGAATCGCCGTCAAAATGGGGGGCAAAAAAAAGAACCGAACGCACTGCTACGCGTGAGCAGGGTTATTTGGATAGCACGTCGGTGCGAAAGTGTCTCGTGTTGGAGTCCTGAAGCATCGGTGAATGAAGAGCTCGCGCTTCTTAACAGCGCAATTCTTTTACTACCGAATGGCATCGAAATGGTTCTTCTTCTGTTGCTCACTCCGGTCTTGCTTCGATTCACTCGAAGCACGGGTTGCATTCCTCATTCTTGTTTCATCTTTTAATCCCCCCCCCCCACGACTCGATATATTTCCACAACTTGTAGTTTGTTACTTTTTCATTCTTCCGTTCACTCACAAAAATGTTCTATCTTTTGTGTTTTTCTTTGTTTCGGCACCTTCTTAGCTTCTCTCCAATCCTTTAGCTTTAATTCCACCCAAAAGGTATTTTTACTTTTATGTTTACACATCGACAGACAAAAAGATCTCTTCGATTTCGACGCGTTGTTTTTCCTTCTTACTAGAAAATTCGTGTTGAGTGAACCAGATTAAACTTTCCTGCCCTCAGCTAACTGTTCGGAGCTTCGTGGGGTTGCTGGGAATTTAGGGTTCCCTGCATTAATAAGAAGTATCAGCTTGCGGTTTTGCATTGGTTGCCATAACAAGAAAAGACGAGGCAACTACGGCACAGCATTATTCTCGCGTGTCCTCTGATGCCTGTCTTAATGGGATGACAGTTGCGAAGACGGCTTCTTAAAGAATCTTCTCCTCCTAGATGGATTCGAACCCAGGTCTCTTGCCAACCATGTCACGTCATACGAAGAGTATATTTTCTGCGCTGAAGATACACCCTCTGTACATGAATGCGCCAGCACATACACACGGCAGACAATTGCCGTCCCTGACAGGGATTTCGCTCCCTTTATCGTATCACTGCGTCCTTCTTTTTATCCCAAACGATCATTACAAGGTTTGTCGTCCTCTCGCTCAGAGCCTCGCATCTGCTAATTAGTGCAGCAGCGAATTCATTAATTCTCCGGTGCTGGTTGATGCACTTCACGACACAAAACTGCATTTGTGACCACGCTCGGTGCCGTAGATAAGTTGCGGGATCGATGAAAATGCAGACGGTCTAAATATCGACAAGGTTCAAGTACGAAACTCAACAGGTGCAAAAGCTCTTCGAAAATAATGACGGAACTGTCCCCCATCCGTCTGACGTTTCGGCTTTAACAACGGCGGTCACGTTTTGTCGAAGGATTATTTTTTCCGCATTAATTCGCTTAATTTCGCTGCCCTTCGTTTAATATCGCATTCCGCTGTTATTAATAAGCGAGGGTGCGGAGGAAATTCGGAAAAACAAATCGCTTGGCAAAGATCAATGAGCAACACATTTTAGAACGAGAGTAAGTCGTGTCATAACGAACGACCGCCCACCGTCCAGATGCTGTTAAGACATTTGTCTTAATGTAATAAGATTTATAAAGCACTTAAGTGTTGTGGCTTCTCTGTAATTAGTGAAGCGGTAAAAGTTCGTTCTAACGAGGGTTAATAAAATCCCCAGTGGCGCGCAGGAATACGAGTCGGAGAGAATTACTTTTAATATTCGATCAAACCGAAGTCAAGGCGGATTGAACCGACAAAATCGCGCCTTTCTTGCAATCGAGCTTTAAGAATTTAACGCCATCGGTGTCATTGAACGACACCAGTTTGAACTCAGAGCAGTGAATCGCACTGCGAGCCGATCACGCACCTCGCGACGGCTTTTCTACTCTGACGACATTTCTGAAATCGCCATCGACCCCTGCATATTCGCACAATTTAATCACGTGCCGATTTATAGTCTAGGCGTTTACTTTTGTTCTTTGTAGCCGATAAAAGAACTTAAATTCCCCCAAATATCACCTCGAGGAGTATAATCAAGGTTTTTGCCGATGTATGTTCGCATAAATCGTCAAAGCAGAGCTTTGAAAGAAGTGCAACGGATAGGAGTTTTCTTGGCTTGACAATGGCTCGATTTTTAGCGATCGCCCCTTGCATTTATTTACTAATCTAATGATTAGATTTTTTTTTTTATTTTACTGGAATAAAAAAACAGAAAAAGACCGAAAATCAAACGTTCCCAGGTGACATTAATATGCTGTGTAGGCATTACATGTTTTGCTTCTTTTTTGTATTTGTCTTTATTTGAATGATTTTTCCCTGAAATCTTTTTACCAGATTGCTCGAAACACGACAAGAATTATCGCACAAAACAGACCAATTCCAGGCTATTATTTGCTAAAAGAAAGTGTTTTAGCGGAAGGAAAGGTTACCGAGCAAGCGCCATCGGGGTGTTTAAAAATCACTCGAACGAACAAGTCTTCTTTAATTTGATTTTAAGAATTTATTTCGAAGCAGCGAAATGAATTCGAAATTCAGTGCAAATACTTCTCGAGTTTTGGATGTTTTTGTCAAGGCAAATATCTTCCTGATGTGCATACACCCCGCGTATCTGCAAGTTACGAGCTCGCAGCTCCCAGAGGCAGAAGTTCGAACACCTCTGGGAGTTGTTCCCTTCCTCCCCCCTCTGCTTGACTGATAGCACCCCAGCGCCATCAGTCAAGCTACTGAGGCTGCCGTTGGAGATGCGTTCTCCGCTCATATACGAAGGGAGCCTAATTGGGTAGCTGCGCTCGGCGCGACGAGGGCGGGCATAAATCGGGAAAAACTAAACCAGGACTCTTTGATCAGGCGGCAACCTTAGTGGTGCCGCACGCTGCTATATAATTTTATATTATTTTACGTCCTCGTGCGAGATTTTGAGCCTATCAAGGCCTCTCGCTTGGCAATTGAGAAGCGGAATACACGAAACCCATCTCGTTCAGGGTTAGCCAAGAACGGCATTTGCTAAGTAAATTAACAAAACACAGGAGTGAAGTTGACATAGTGAGATGGAAATCGAGGAGATGCGACTCCTTCTGTTCCCAAATCATTCTGGCTCAAAGTGGTAGCAAGTAGAAGATGGGCTACACCACAGTCCACCTTCGCACCTTACGAGACGCTCATCAAGACAAAATGAATCCTAACACTCTAGCCACATCAGCAGTATCTCATTTAGGGAGGGGAGGGGGGGACGCATAAAAATGTGAGGTAAACACTCAGGCAAAGTGACGTTGGCTGCAATTTAGATGCAGCTAAACATGGCATTTTAATTGTTGGAGTAATTTTAGCGGTTCGATGCTGTGACCACCACCAGTTGTTAAATGGAATGTTCATAAGACAGAAATGCTTCTCAGCTGCAGCCACTTTCCTTCATCTCAGTATTTTTTTTACATGCATGACGTTCTTAACGAGATATAACTTGCCGAAGATAATAGCGGTAGGGTTCATTGAGTCCAAGTGACTGAGCTTGGATAGTAACTGATTGCAGCACTGCAAACTCATCTGGCTGCAATAAATTTCTGTGACTTACGGATGCGAAGAAAGAATCGACTCGACGTTCCACTTTTAAAATTGCGGATAATCTCCTTAGGAGATTCTTTGGATATGGACCTTGTTTGTGCTACATTCGTGAAACATTACGAATTACAGGGTGCACGCTACATTCTTAGACGGATGCACGATCACTTGCCCACGTGATCGACTCAACAAACGAATTGTATCGAAACTAAAGCATCCCGGCTTCCCCCCCCCCTCTCCCCCGATAACCGTGGAATTCCTTTGGAATTGTCAGTCAGATATTTTGGCGAGCATGAGCGAGATTCATTTCGCGTGTGTTCCTCCGGAGTTTCGGGTTGGGGGATGGTGCTAATGACGCTTGCTTTCGATTGAAAGGAAATCTTCAATAATAAGCATCATCCACACTTGCGAGTTTGACCCTTACACGTGCGTTTGCAGCAGCGGAGAAAAATAAGACTCAGTTGGTGAAACTGCTACAATATTCGATGACCTTTCCCAAGTGCGAAATTGGCTTCCGCAGCTCAACTTCAGAAATCGGGTAACTTGCGTATAAACTGGACATTTCTGATTATCGATGAAATGAGGTTAAGAGACGTCGGAAGTCATCGAGGAGAAGAAAGATGGGGGGGGGGGGCTGCAAACGAAAATTGTCCTTCGAAATTATGAGAAAGCCATTGGGAGAGGACCGAGGTGAAATGAATCTGAACGGAGATGAAATTACCTGAGTGTGCGTTGGAGCTATCCCCAACGCACACTCAGATAATTGCGGCGGCCTCTCGTGTGTGGCTCAGAGTGATATTAAAAAAAAAATGAGTGAGTTTATGACTGGTGCATCGTACACGAAAAGAGGAGACTGGGCGATCCATTGGGATAAGTGCAGGGGAGCAGAAGAAACCAATTCGGAGGGGAATCGGCTGATGGAATAAATGATGGCTGGATGACGGTTGAACACCGTGCGATGAGTTTAGTACGTGGCCGATGAATTACGGGAAGGGATGGTGATAACAGGAGCAGCGTCCAAGTGGCTCTAGGTGGGTGCTGCATTGTGAGCAGGAGCGCAGAGGTAGAAGAATAGTGGACGATACCTTTTTTGTTTTGTTTTTAAATCCCAAGCAGGAGATATTAACCTGTAGCGCATGCGTGTACTATCTTGGATGGTTTAAATAATCTAGAAATCCTGCTGCAAAGAACAAACGTGGAACTTTTTAGCCCCTTCGGGCTTCCAGTAAGCAGGATGGCGGTGTCACACCGGATGATGAAAATCAGCTGCCACCTAAAGACATTTGCAAAACACCAGTGCCCAAGGAAGCTAACCTGTTCGTTGGAGAGCGCACGATCCATTTGGTGGATCGTTTCAAGTGATGCCCATAGAGGGCAGTTAGGTCTCACCAGAGGCGAGGAGAATGAGCGTTTGGTGGTTTGAGCGTTCTGATTTTTTTTTGTAGAAAACACGCCAAGTTAGGTTTATTTTTTATTGGAATGTTATTTCTAAATAAATCCTTATTCCGAGTCGCCATTATTTTAACCGATATGCATCGTCATTTTTTGACGATTACGTTTCTCTCTGATACAAAACTCTTCTCCTAAAACCTGTCACGTGATTCCGTGGAAGATGAGTTTCGCGGAACGAACGTCGATTAGATTCGTTTTGTCCGTTGGTCACTATGCAAGGAAAACCTTGACTGCACGCGAATTGATTCCAATGAAATTTGATATTTCAGGGGCTCACTACGCCCTCTCAGTGGTTTGGTTTCGCAAGGGTAAAACCGCTCGAAAAATATATTGCAATAACTTTGCTCGGGGTGGATGAGGTTTAATACAGTTCGGGAGTTAGAATCACGAGCCTTGTCAAAAGAGCAATATCATGACAAAATTCGTTCTTTACTGCCCCCCCCGCTGTTTTAAAAATTGTCTCAAATTCACCCCCTCCCCCATTCCTTACTTGTTTTGGCATGTGGTGTGTTGCAAGTTTTTATCAAACGATGTTTTCATTACGCAATAAACATTCATCATTTGTGCTTATGAATGGCATTTTAAAAAAAAAAGTTTTCCCATGAAATGGATTTTTTAATTATTAATCTAAGTCTATCTAATTAACGCGCATGCTGCAAGTAGCAAACATGCGTAAAACACTAAGCATGTGTACCTTTAGGATTACTCCTATCATGCAGACATTTTTACCAAAAGGACACAAAACTTGATTGGTGATGAAGAGCATCGCAGAATTTGCACATCCGCAGTTCTTTCTTTTTCGTCATCAGTGTACATTTATTTTAAAAAAAATAATAATTAAAAAAAAAAATAATAAAAACTTCGTGTGGTTTGTTGATTCTGATCTTGTCTTCCATAAGGTGATGCACATTTCTCTAAACATCCGTGACGTTAAATCAAATAAATATTGCTAGCTGATGATCGCCATTGTTATCTGCAATACGAAAATAAACCCTCCGTTATTCTTAGAAGAATTGCCACTGGTCGTAAAAGAATAAACGGATTCTTAATGCAGTTGATCTTCATTAATGATGTTTTATATGATATTTTGGTTAAAACAGTTTTTTGAATGGCATTAATAACACCATTAAAAAAAAAATTGTTATTGCATGGTATGTACAGTTCAGTCCAAATAATGACTACTCTCGAGACTGATATTCGAAAATTAGCACTTCCGCTCTGTCAAGTGGAACTCGTATCACTGACAGTCTGTACACATGGCATGGAGGGTGCATGACATTCAGAGTTGCTAATCGACATGTGGTGGATCGTATGCTCAAGGGAGGTGATATCATCAACTTCGAAAAAGAAATGCATGAGCGCTGGGGTTCAAGGGTAGTAGAATCCAACAAATACTAATACTATGAGTTGCTGTAATTAAGGAATCCGGAGAAATGGGCAGAATAGTGGTCGCCATGCTCAATAGAAGGCGCTTGCTTATAGCGAATGCAGGTTGTCTCGATCTATATATATATATACAGTATACACACACACACATACCATAGAAGGAACACGGTGTAACGGCTGACAATGGAATTTAAGCAGGGAACGAATGGTGGTGTTACCCAGATTACATTCCAGCATATCCCATTGCGAATGATGTGCCATTCAACCTACACGTACTTAAGCCTAACTATCGATGACTACGTTTACAATTCGAGAAATGTCATTGGACTATTGAAGATGGAGGGTGTTGCATCTTCTAGTGAATCTCGTTTCCAGCCGCACCACTCAGGCGGTAGACAGAGAGGTAGGTGAAAACTAGGGAAGAGGAATCGTCGCGGTTGTCATGGTTCAGCAGAAGCAGACAGAAGACAGCTTTAAGGTATGCTGAATGTTTTCTGAAGAATCACTTGAAGCCATTATTCCCGTCGTTGGTGCTGTGAAGGCTACGAAGTTCCTCTCCATGTTACCATCTGGGAAAACAGTCGCCACGAAAAAGAGGACCTCACTGTTTTCCCACAGTGAGGTCCTCTGAGAATGGTCTGGCAAGTTCGATAGAGACTTCAGGCGTTATCATAGCAGCCCGATTTGAATTCCATTCAAAATCTCTGAAATTACGTGGATCAAGAGATCCAACATTTGAGTCGTCCGCCCGAACACTTGCAGATCTACGGAAAGCGATTTTGACCAAATGGAGCATACGCCACGTAGCTGCAATTTTGATTGCAGAGGGAAAGGGGGGGGGTGGCTTCGAGTCATCACAACGGTGGTAAGAATATTTTGAATAGATAGCGTAAATAATTATCGCAACTATTGAGATCACACTATAAAAGATTCTTTATACTGCAACACACGCGCGCACAGAGAGGGGGCAATTAAGGTCGTATAATGCATCTTGCGAACATATTTTTGGGTGAAGTGTATTCATTGAAATAAGTCTGAATAATTATTAAAAAAGCAGATTAAAATGAATAAAAAGCGTTTTAGGAAGATGGTTTTACCACCAACCATCCATGTACATGAATTCAGACAACGAAGCGGCGCATCAAAAAGGTTCTTCCGAGGCACACCTGCCATCCATGGATCCCTATTCAAAGCATTCTTCTGTTCGAGATTTAACACGCACTACCTTACTAACCATCTCTATCTTCCTCGCTGTGCAACTAGCCCACACTCCCTTCTTGCCCTCGATGCATCGTTCCCTAGATCAGACGCCCTCCTGTCCGTCCCCCCCCCCACTGCACTAGTGTGTACACAGCACGGATTCGCCAAGTTTTAGCGCCACGTGATCATTGTTTGTGGCACGAGGTGTGGCACCAACACGTCCTCCTCTGTACTAGTTGTTTAATCTAATAGCCAGTTCCCGTCATGGTTCTTAACGCTCCCCTTCCCCGCGGTCATGTCCATTGTATCATTCCAATCCATACGACTTTCCTTATTCGCCTGTGGGCTTGTTGGTGCCCCCACCGTGGCTACTTCCATCCCGACTCCTCCAGGCTCTGAAATGTGTGGCCTTGTCAAGATGAACCTTTTTGGTGCGTAGGGAACCCGATCGTCATCTCCATCACTTTTCCTCTTGTAACTTGGAGACAGAGAAATGTTCGCCATATTGGCACACGTCGTCTATTGGGTTGGGTCGAGAGCTTTTCTTCAGTCATTTGACCGATGTTATGCCTTTTTCAGCAGTGATGATGAGCGACTAAACCTCGGATGTTTTTCGAGCTCATGTGCCAAGCTGAAGCATTAATATTCGACTTAATGTTATTTAATCATTAAAAAGTTAATATTTATTATTTTTGATGGTATAAATAAATTATAAGCTGCGAAAATAATCGATTTCTTATAAAACTGGGAGGGACGCAAGTGAAATAAAAAAAAAAAAATAAAAAAAAGGAAATCGTGTTAAGATTTCTCTTCATTAATGAATTAAAAAGATAATCTTATCGGATTTTTTTAATTTTTGCGCGATGCACTATTTAATGTAATCATTTCATTCGGAAGGTATAATGAGATGAGCGAGGTGGGTCTGATTGGTTTTGGCGTCCGCTTCAGTTAAACGCCCTTCTCACCACCTTCAACGCGAACTGATATTCTCCGTGTTCGATGCGAAACCTTCCTTTGTTGACAGAGAAAACAAGACGCGCGGGGAGAGCCCAGAAATATCGTCTATTTCTTTTCTTTTATTAATTAAAAAAGAATATTTGGGTTGGTCGGATCGAACGTACAACGAATGGAAGTAGCGGTGGAAGGAACCCCGTTGCCATGGAAACGTTGCGTCACATCTGCGTTCGCGATTAAAGAAAGTTTTTATTAAATAAAGAGGCGAACTCTCGGTGCAACACATTCTTCCCTCGTTCGAGACAGGCGCGGAATTGAATGACCCCTGTTATTTTTGAACGAACCCTCGCGCTTCTTCCAGCGATGGCATCTCGCGTGTCCAAAGAGCTGCCGATATGCCATCCGAATTTCAGTTCGGGGAGGGATGAAGCAAGGCGTCGCATGAATTTGGAAGGTTGGGGAGTTAAAGGTGTTCCGTACCGTAATTGCGGTGATTTCTATGAGATGTCTTCAAGCAGAGTCGCATCGCATTCACTGTTGCATGGACGAGTTATCCTCCGCTGATGGCGAACTGGACGGCCTTTAGACTCTTTTTACTCCTGACGTTCAATAATGAGGGTGTTCTCCATTTTTAGAACACAACGTGAACTCTCTCGGAAGAAAAGCAAAACAGCAGAAATAACTTCGAATTTTCTTGATCACTTGCTAGTAAGCGCTCGACGAAATTCTTCTTAGTGTGCAGTTTCCTTTTCTTCATACAAACTTTCCCTTTGCTTCTCGTCCATTTATTCCGGACACAAAAATTATTTTCATACGGTTAGGATTTTCGCCCGTGGGTCGAAGTCCAGTCCTCCTATCTGCCATGTTTCATTAGGCTTCGAAGAGCCGATACTACACCCTGCGATTTGCTCATCATAACTGCACTATGAAAGTGATAACTAATTGGTGGGAAAACTTAATAAAACTTGATCATTAGAAGTTTTCTAATTGTGAAATGTTTTGAAATATTCGTGAACAGATCGCATCCTTATTAATTATACTTATCTATTATATATATATATATATATACACACACACACACACACACACACTAGGGGGCTGTTGCACCTACGGCGCCCAAACCCCAAAATTCCGGGCTGGTAAGACAAAAAAACATGACATACAAACGTTTCAAAATTCGTATTATCTTTTTATATATATACTAGGGGGGGGGCTCGGGCGCGTATGTCCCACCACTGTTCCTGACTGGTAGACCAGTTTTCCTTGAATTCTGATGACTCGAATTTCGAAGACTCGACACTCAGGGTAGCCCCTGAGTTTCATAACGTTTCAAATAACTTGACAAAAAACGTGACATAAAAACGTTTCAGATTTCGGCTTATCTTTTTTTAATTTCCAAATCAAATAAAAAAATCATGTTTATTTGTAAGCTTCCTTTAATAGTACAAAATGTTGAACAATCCTATGTGTAACCTAAGAGCAACAGCTCATCCAGGTTACGACGTGCATAAAGTTACAAAAATTTATGTTTATATACACATATGTACATTCATATAATATACATATTAGAATATAATTACACAATAAAATCCCAGGAGACATGCTAATATGTACAGAGAAAGTTGCATAACAATTAATTAGGAACAAAATAAACCAAAGCACTTAAAAAGCATTTAAATTTTTACGTTTTACCCATGAGATGAGACTGGATCTTTGAATACAAATATGCTAAAAACCAATAATTTATACGATTAATTTGAACAGAGCTTCCTCATTTCTGTGGGAAAATAAATACTCTTTGATTAGAGTTTTGTATTTGTTGGGGTTAGTTTCATTTCTTATCGTTAAAGGTAGTTGAATACTTGTTGAATACTTTTGGCGCTAAATAAGTGTAATGTTTGCGTATTGTTTCTTTATTTGCTTTTGGAACTAAATATTTTAGGCCCTCATGTCTACTAAGGAAAGCATCTCGTTTGATATTTAAGTATTCGTTGTTGTTTTCTATGAATAATATTATAGTCCTTATAAGGACTGGCTTAAAGGGGCGAAGCAAGAATACTTTTCATCATCTTCCCCGTTATCTGTAGAGGACAGTGTAGGGATAAGGTGTTATTGAGCTATTAAAGCTCTGATCATGGCAGGAGGGGTAACAGCAATAGCAGAGCCTCAGTTAGGACCTAATTGGCTACAGCATTGCCATCCATTACCATCCAAGGGTATTAATCACCGCATCTCCACCTCTATGAATAATCCCTTAGATATTTATACGTCTATAGGGTTTTATGAATAATAGTACCCTATAGACGTATAAATATCTAAGGGACAGTATGTTTAGTGGGGTGTATTTATTACACATCGCAGTAGCCTTATATTTGTTTCTAGTTAAGATTTTAATTACTTTATTCTGAGTCGAGACCAAAGGTTTCAGCGTAGTGCGATAGATTTTATATATATATATATATATATATATATATATAAACTAGGGGGGGCTCTGGCGCCTACGACGCCCCCCCCCCCCGAGTTCCGGGCTGGTAAAAAAAAAAAACGTGACATAAAAACGTTTCAAATTTCGGCTTATAGTTTTATATATATAGAGTAGATTAAAATTTTCTTTTTAAAAGCTAATTCTAATCATTGTATTGTTTTACTTGAATGTTTTGAAATCGATTGTAGCGCCATCTTACGTCAGCATAGGGGAAGTGACACTGGATCATCAAAAGTCTGTTGTTTTGTCCTGGATTGAACATTTACATTTTATTTATTTATTTATTTTTGTCCAGGTCCAAAATTCTGAGGTTCATTCTCCATCCCTCTGCTCTTCCCTGTGGATGTGTTTGCATTTTGCAGCCATTTCGGCGCTGCCGCTTTAATGTTGAGATAGCAAAATGTCGTGAGCGCAGAGTTGATAAAGCCGGGTGTGCTTAGAGAACTTCCCTCGCCACAAAGCAAGGCGGAGGCTTTCTTCGAGCGACGACAAACTTTTCCTGGTAGGGAAACGCTGGTGGTGTCGAGTAACGTTAAACCAATCAAAAACCGAGACTAACAGTTCTGCTCTACTTGCCATCTCGCGTTTCCGCTTTGCTCTTTCCTCGTGCCTGTTCGCCATGTCTCACCCGTTGCGTCGCTCTCTCATGTGTCGTATCGATGACCCTCGTGCACGATTGTTTTTGTTTCTTCTGGCGTTGGCGGAAAGTTGTTTGAGCCGAAGCGGTTTCGGAGCAGGCGAAAAAAAAAAGGTGTGCTTGGCCGCGGGTTTTCTTTTTCTTCTTTTCCCTCTTCTTTCTTTTCTGATCACGTGGTTTGTTCTTTCATAAGCCCTGTTTCTCGGGCAGTGCTCCTTCTTAGGAGTTTGCGCACTGCTACATACTTTTAGTGTTTCGCCAACTTCCGAGAAGAGCCAACTGCAATTTCTTTTGTACGGCATTCACCAGGGGGGGGGGGGATAGAGAAAATTGCCCGCTTTTGTAGGCAGCCTTTAATTCGCTCCATAATTTCTCTGTTTGAGACCAACCCATCGAATCGTCAGACATCGCGAAATGTTCCTCCATTTCAGAATCTCAGCGTTTTGTGGCATGTGATTTAGAAGTTTGGGATTTCTTTTTCAAATATATTTCTGGTGGAAAGACTGCGAAAAAAACTGTTCATCTCCTATATGAATACAGTCTTACTGTTATTTAGGATAATGTGCAGGCAATTTACCGCTGAATGTCTGTCAGTGTTACGTGTGCTAATTAGGAGTGTTTCTGGTGGAATGGCACGAAGAAGTTTTATTTTTGAATCCATCTTGCCGATAAAAGGGTGGTGTCGAAGCTACCAACACCAATGGAGGCACAGTATGGACTTGGGCAATCGCGTCCATTCTAGACTCAAAGATCCCCAGAGTCAAAATATCCGAACAAGTTTGTGGGGGGAGGGTCTGGCTCATTAAATCTCACGCCGACACTCGAACCACCAAGAAAGAGAAAAATATGAGAAATGCGTGCATCCACACGATGGGTGCTATCGATGCAGCGTGTGGTGTGACACGCGGTAACCAGATAGTCGAACGTGTCAGTCAGCCACCTCAGTTGCATGCGCGCTGTTCGTACTGATGGGGCGACCGAGCTGTACAGGGATGTTAAAGTGAGCGTGGAGGGGAAGGAACAGCTGAAGTACTTGAAATGCTGCGAGGGAATCTCCACCTTCAGAAGTGAAGCGCGCTGTTAACAGAATGCGCCGAGGATTTTTTTTACGAAGAAAAAAAAAAACTTAGGAAATAACCGGTTATCAGGGACACTGACCGAAGTCTACGCGCGTAGCAGCTGTGAAAAAATACTCTGCAAGTGCTCGACCGACTTAGCCATGAAAGGAACTCCGAAGAGATGAAAGGAAGAGCTTCCTCGAGACGAAATCACTTAACGCAAATGTGCGGACGATCCAGTGGGAGGGAGTCGGAAGTTTATCCTGTGCGCGTTCGCTCAATGATGGGTAAGTTGCCTTTAAAACCTTCTTGGCGTCCTGGGACTTGCTCGTCTGAGGGAATATGAAAGTAACCCACCACTATGCTGGAATTAATACGTTTTATTGCGAGGGTTTGTATGCCCATTCCCTTAATTTGCTGATTATCCAGACTGGCGATCATAGAACTAAAATCGTATTTGTGCAGGGATTTCTCAAAAAATAAAAATAAAATAAAAAATAAGTTCTCAATTTTGTTAATGTCGCCATCTTGATGTCTGCTGGTTAGAAGAGACTGACACGCATGCACGCAGTGCTGGGTGGAAACAACTCCTTTTCACTTTCTTTTGGTCTACATCTTTTCTTGCCTTAACTTTACCGCAGTGTGACTTCCTCAGTCTCGCACTACAAATAATTAAAGCAACGGACCTCTGTCCAACTGGCATTAGTCGGAATCTCCTTACCCCCCCCCCCCCACAGTAAGTTTGATTACAAAAAAAAATGAATTCTGTTAGTTAAAAAAAAATGTTAATTTTCTTGACCACAACAGTTATAAAAAGACTTCTAATGGGACTATATTGATCAAGTACATATAATAAACAACTATGCTTTACCAACTAGTTTCACCAACTAAGGCTGTTGGCATCTTCAGGGTACATAACTGATGTAAGGCACTAAAAAGTAAAAAACTGTTACAAACTATAATCAACCGATTCCAATTATATTAGACAAAAGGACATAGCGCGTACAAAACATGCATTGAGCGTGCATGATCTCACTTGTTGTTTAGGAACGATCTATGGTTGGCACTGTCATTCAGTTCTGGTGAGTTAAAAGATCTAATAAGGGTCTTCCAGATCACGGGCAAGAATTGTCCTTGGTTCCTGTTAAGGTTTTGTGTACAGCGGGCAACTGCTGTGGCTTCTTTAATAAATCGGGAGCGTAAGTCCTCCTCTATCTAACGAATTGTGCTTCTATCCCACTCTATGACTTGGTTCGTTCTTGAGAAATGAAAAGCTAACCCTGATTTTTCTTCTCTGTTATTATTGACATCCCCTATGTGTGTTCTTTTTGCCTAATTTCAAGGCTCCTTGAAGTTTGGCCGATGTAATTCAAGCTGTACGAGCATGGTATGTTATAAACTCCAGCGGTGGAGAAAGGATGGCTATCTTTTGGAGATCTTAAGAATTGTCTAATCATTTCTGTGGGTTTAAAGGCCACTCTTATTTTATGTGGTCTAAGGAGGCTAGCAATCTTATTGGAAACTGTCCCTAAGTATGGAATGACGATGGTAGAAATATAACGTACATCGTCTTGTTGTCTTTGTCGGGGTTCAGAGAACAGTATCTTGTGGACGAGTCTTCGAGGAAATCTATTCACGGTAAGGTTGTTAGATATCAGGGATAGTTCTTCCTGGAGGTCCTGTTGCTCTGTTGTAAGGAGAGATTCACGGTTCTTCAGCATGTGCACAATGATAAGATTCTGAGGAATGTGGTGGGTGGAAGTGAAATGTAAATAACGTCCTGTATTGGTAGGTTTGCGGTAAACTGAGAGGTTGATACCACAATTCGTCAGCTTCTTAATTAAAGTTTCCAGAAATGGCAATTGGTTATCTTTTTCAAGTTCTAGAGTAAATTTGATTGTGTGATGTAAAGAGTTGATATTGTTTAGGAAGTCTAACAGGCCCTTTTTTTGTGTGGTTCCGAGCAAAAATGGAATTCCATCTACAATCGGACTACGCCCGATTGCAGATAGAATCAATTCGCAAAGTGGCCTTTAAACCCACAGAAACGATTAGACAATTCTTAAGATCTCCTAAAGATAGCCATCCTTTCTTGAAATATGCTGGAGTTTAAAACATACCCTGCTCATGCGGCTTCAATTATATCGGCCAGACTTCACGGAGCCTTGAAATTAGGCAAAAAAACACATCGGTGAAGTCAATAATAACAGAGAAGAAAAATCGGGGGTCAGCTTTTCACTTCTCGAGAACGAACCAAGTCATAGAGTGGGATAGAAGCACAATTCGTTATATAGAGGAGGACTTACGCTCCCGATTTATTAAAGAAGCCACAGCAGTTGCCCGCTGTACACAAAACCTTAACAGGAACCAAGGACAATTCTTGCCCGTGATCTGGAAGACCCTTATTAGATCTTTTAACTCACCAGAACTGAATGACAGTGCCAACCATAGATCGTTCCTAAACAACAAGTGAGATCATGCACGCTCAATGCATGTTTTGTACGCGCTATGTCCTTTTGTCTAATATAATTGGAATCGGTTGATTATAGTTTGTAACAGTTTTTTACTTTTTAGTGCCTTACATCAGTTATGTACCCTGAAGATGCCAACAGCCTTAGTTGGTGAAACTAGTTGGTAAAGCATAGTTGTTTATTATATGTACTTGATCAATATAGTCCCATTAGAAGTCTTTTTATGAATGCTGTTATGATTGCGAATCAGATGGATAGAAGGAATAATAATTCTCCAAAGGCGACATGACAGCTAACACCCCACTCAAATTGTCGGTGTATCTTCCACAATAGCTCATCGATCTCCTCAATACGTTCGTCGTTTCCTCACCAACAGCCTCCTCCGTACGTAACCCCCTCCCAGTACTCTCCTAGCAACTGCATTGCTGAACTAGTTCTCACATACAGCGCTGATGATCGAGGATGCACACTTTTTGGTTTTGTTGCTGGACAAGCGCTTGCACGGATCGACTGATCCAAGTTATTTTCAATTGGGCTTTCCTTCATCGGTGTTTCTTTAGTGCAAACCTGGAATTCGGGATGGCAGTCGTCCTTCGTTCGACACTTTATTCACGCGATGTGAATATGACAACACTGGCGCCATCAGAGCAACACACAAAAGCGAATTTCGTAATAAGGAAAGTGAGATTTGCGTGGTAAACACAAATTGCCCAGCAGAGAATGTCGTGTTGCTGTAGTGAAGATTCGAGAGCTCTTACGATGCCATTGGCAATATGCAATGACGTCAGACTAAACAAATACCCAAGAAAGAGGAGTTAAAAAAAAAAGGAAGCGGTTTATTTCGAAATTTCTCTTTAGTGTTGCGGATTACGTCGAACTGGATACAGCTGTTGATCGTGTCCGCAGTTCGTGAAACCGGTTCTCTGAGAGATTGTTGTTGGCATAGCAAGTGGGAATAAATACTGCAGCACTTCGTCACACACACACACACACACACACACACGAGACCTCCATTAAGCATGCGTTTGGAGAAGAAGAAAAATTGGAGTGTTCCTAAGAGATAAAGGAGGCAATTTGCAAGATCAACCAATTTGACATTCAATATTTATTTATTTCTAAAAGAGTCGAGGAGGTTCAGGCTTGTTACAGCAGGAAGAAATCGGCAAAAAGTCCGAAACATAAATCTAAATGCCATTTTCCACGGTCCATGAACTGAAGCTCGGTCCTCACAGAAGAAGCAGTGTCACAGTAAACAAACAAACAAAAAAAAAATTGGTTTTTAAGTAGTGGTATAAAATCGCAAGTATAAATTCGAGTAACAGTTCCGAGTGGAATTCTTCGTGCAAGCAGTGTTTCTCAAACTTCAGATATCCGCGTACCCCTTCATATATTTTGATTATTACCAAGTACCTGCTTATCAAATAATAAATAAATAAATAAAATATATTTTCTTGTAAATGCCTACTTTATTTGAATTTATATGTTCATGTAAACAAAAAATATGATTTACTTTTAATAGAACAAAATTTGGTTCCTCTTCATTTCCCGTCCATGAAAATCCACATTTCAAGTAATTCATGTCACACTTACGTAATTCATGTATACTTCGTAATAGTTACGAAGATTTTTCATCTTCTTCCTGGTTGGTTCTCTAGAGATGTCAGACGACAAACCCTTATCAATTTCATTTCATTTCATTCAGATACAAGATCAACGTTGTCTCGTTGCTTACAGCTACTTGTATAAAACATGTTATATAAAACCTCTCTTTTGGGGGGTTTATAAATCCAATCTTTAACCAATGATCCATACTTAAGAATTTGAAAGCTAAAAAAAATTAACGTATTTACTCGAATATAACTCGCACTATTTTCCCAAAATTAAAGCTAAAAAAACCGTGGTGCGGGGATTTTCGGAAACTGAAGTTTTAAGAAAAAAAAAAATACAAATAGTGACTTAGCAAGAAGCTCCTACTCGCTGTCGATACTTTTGGTATCGAGAACAGTTTCCTTGTGTGCATCGTCAAAGTCATCTATCCAAATAGCTCGCACAGTCTCAAAGCTATTTCAGTGCAATGCGATTAAATACTAAAAAAAAAAATTGTAATATTTAAAATATTCATGCGCGAAGCAGAAATTAAAAAATAAAATCGCAGAATTATTTTCAGGTCAGTAAATCCAACAGCTCTGTTGGCGGTGCACTTGTCTGTAATTGTGTGTGTTCTATGGTCGGTTTGTCTGTGTGTGAGGGGGAAAAACCCCCCTCACAGCCTCGGCCCGAGATCGACTAACTCGGTATTAAGAGGAATAAAAATCTGGAAGAAATGCTCAGATTTGAACTCGGGTCGTTCCTCTTAACAAGCGCGCGCCACCGACGCTACGCTACCGAGGCCCGACGCTAAGTGTTTTACTCCGAGTATTTGTACTAAAGTGCACACGTGCGACGCATCTGTTTCTCGAGTGGCTGCGGATAACCCGCAAAATATTAAAACGAATAATAAAAAAATGTAGACGCGAAGAAGCAAAAACAAGAGTCGGAGACATCCCAAGAAGTATTTTAAAATTCTTTACGTGCACGCTAAAGTAGTAAGGTCGTGTGTGTTTGCTCGTGCCAGTAAATACCACAGACAATCAGAATTCCATTAGAAGAAATAAGTGAAGGTCCACCCCTCAAAGGCCGTACTGGCAACTCTTCTTCTGTTAATTGTTTTTTTTGCTTCATTTCGGAAATTTTCGAAGAAGTTGCACATTTTGAATGAATTATTAGACGTTGGCAACATTTTGCTTTTGACTCGCAGGCGTGATTTTTATCTGTAAAAACGACGCAACTCTTGAAATGTTTGTAGTTTTGCCTTTCGTTACAAATGTATGTTGTTTGTGACTTCAGTGATTGCGGACGAACTAATCCGCAATCGAATTCGAACTCTTACTGAGATGCTGTTTTACAATCTGAAAATTACGAAATATTATAGCGTTCCAGGGATCCCACACGGGGAGTTTAAATATGCAATAATGACTGCAGTCCACATTTCGCTGTCGTTGCTTTTCATTTCCGTCTCTGACACTCGGATGTCTTTAACGAACGATGTCGCGCGGCAGTTAGAACGGTCGCGTTACGTAGAAAAATGGCAGGCGATCGTATTCCTTCTCTCTTTCCGACGTGATTGCGTGCCATGTCTGTAGTCGGAGAAGCCAAGAAGGAACACCGAAGCGCGTGGCAAACACACCGTAAGTAAGACGAACCTGGGGTGGTTGAATGTAACGAAAAGTGAAGGACGGAAAAACAATTTTAGGGATGGTATTTTTTTTTTTTTTTTTAATAATAATAAAAAATCGGGAAGCACCGAGTTAATTCAAGATGGCAGTTATCCTCCAAAAAGTCAGTCAGGGAAAATCCTGAGAAATATATTCCGGTGTAGAAAAACAATAAGATCGCGTGGCATCATTTGGTATATTTGAGCTTTCCGCGATTCTTCTCGATGTTTGGCCCGACAAAAAGGCCCTTAAACTATATAAAGACGATAACGCAAACACAATGTAAGAGGTAGAAAGCCTGCTCTGCAGATCAAACTCGTCCAGTATGAAGTGCGGTGGTCTGGTGTCATACTGGGTAATTAAATTCGTCCACCCTCCGAAGACATTCTCTAACATCCGGTGGGATCCGAACCCCATAGCCTGTTGCTTAGAGAGTAGGTACGCTAATCTCTTGGAGGACGACCGTAGATATCGAGTAACAACTTATCTCATAGTGATTGTGGGAGAAAAGCTGGTCAACTTATAACGGTATGAATGTTGAGGAAGACAAAACTTGTTAACATTGGAGATGAAGACTGACGGCAGCTGGTAGTCTTTAAGAAATGCATAAAAGAAGAAAGAGTGTCCCAAAGGATAGCCGTAAAGGAAGAAGTGAAAGAAACATTTGTTCGAAGTGTGTGGAAAAGACTGTTACACGTGTTTTAACAGACTCATAGGACAGGGAGGGATCACCAATGCCGGTGTCCATGGCGGAAATATTCGTAGAAATAGTTGAACATTTGTGTGTGTGGGAGAGAGAGGGGTGACTTGGCAAGAGATGGACGAGCACTTGATCAACCCAACTGTTGCTCTCTCTCTCTCTGACCCCTATATGGAGTCGAGTATTTTTAGGAAGGTCTTTCGCTTCAAATGCGTGGATAGGAGTGGACACGTTTGTATGACAAACAATTTTTCGCACGGAAAAGGTGCTCGGAACTCTCTCGATGGATAAGGGCTCGTACAAATTGCATGACGCATTGAAATACAGGAACGATCAGTGTTGATGAATCCTATCACATTCAAAGAAAAGGAATGTAGAAAAAAAAGTGGAAGAAACGAAGATGGAATACGTGTTGAAAGTTTTTCCACTTGGTTTTACTATAAATTAAAGATACCAAGAAATTATATTCTTGGTTTAAGCCTTTATCCTGGCTCCCACTGAAGAGACCTCAATAAAGGTCGGAACCGGTCTGGGTAGTGGCCCTTCCTTTAATGCATAACATCACCCATATCCGCAAGGAGATGTGTTTTGCATTATGTATGGGAGATACTGAGATAGGAGCGATGTTAGCTTGCACCACCTTTGCAACGAGTTGCCCTGGTGTTGTACCACCTTACCGCAGTCCTGAAGATACTTTCAGGTGCAAACTTTGTTTGCTCACACTTGGATAAAGGATTAAACTACATTTATTATAGTCTGACCCAGTGAAAAATAAACTTTCAACATCTTTCTCTAAATCCAGAGTAATTTAATAAAAAGGTGGCACACCGTTTGGCAACTCCTATAGGTAGAGATGACCTCGCCATTGCTTTTGCCTGGTATCTCCACCTATGGGTCTGCCTTCCACTGACGAGACCTCACTAAAGGTTGAAACCGGTCTGGGTAGTGGCCCTTCCCTTAATGCATAACATTAGACATGTCCTCAAGGAGATGTGCTTTGCATTATGGGATACTAAGGAAAGTGATGAGCATTTAGTCCACCGTTGCCACGATTTGCCTCTGTCCTGAAAGATACTTGAGGTGCAAACTTTGTTTGCTTACACTTGGATAAAGGATTAAACCAAGAATATAATTTCTTGGTATCTTCAATTTATGAAGATGGAATACAGTCATTTGACTACTTTAGTGGTCGGTCATTTCTTTCTTTTTTCTCTGTAATTAAATACGAAATTTCACTGACTACCTGACAGCACTGAATTCACCATCCCCTTCTGACCTCTCATATCCTTCGATTGTTCCTCCTCCTTGACCATGGCTTTTCGTTTCTTGTTGTGTACCGCTTCTGTCATCCCCATAATGCAAAGCGATACTAGTTAGGATTCTCGGGTATATTCACAAGGCAATATCCATAAAATTCTCGAAGCCATTTCTCCGTCTTTGGGAGCCAATCCGGTCAGGTTTGCCATCGCAGTTCAACGATGTCTGCTACTGTTTTGAAGCTGTTTTTCTTTCAGCATTCAACTCATTCCAAGTGTGCTTTTAATTGAATCAAGCCAAGGAGATTTTTTCAACAGCAAAATTGGAGGTTTCAGCACCTTAGTTCTTTCATGTCTCGCGGTGTGAGCGGCCACGTTTGTTGCTAGTTCATATTTTGAGGAGGAGTTGGATCCTACGTACTATTCCGATGTATATTTTAGCTGTTGACTGACTCCACACAGAGAAAATTTATTTTTAACTGCACCACTCTGTTCTAATTTGCATAAGCAACGTTGTGAAATCAACCATCAGCTAGCACAATATTGTCATCAACTTAATTCAGGCCGAAATTCTCCTTATTAATTATAGGGTTCCCGCTAAAATTCGAACTATTTTAATGAGCGGTGCAATGAAAGAAATCAGACAAACCCAAGATTCAACTGAAAAAATTATTCAATGCTTTTTACACATAAATTTATATTAAAACAAGAATTTCCAGTAGAGATAATACAATTTAAGAATGAATAAGTTATCTTTAAGACATTAGTAATTCACTCAGGCTGAGCATATCATTTACGATTAGAACTTACGCATATAACTTATTATCCAAGATTCCAATTTCACTCTGAACAAAGCTATCGTTCAATGTACTTCGAATATTGATTCAGCTTAACTATTCAGGACAATCACAAAGCACGAGTCATCAGACATTCATTCTGCAACCTTTACGTTTATCAATCTAACTCAATAGTTCTCAGAAAATTCAGTCTCAAATTTACATCGCGTTCTCTCGTAATATCACGCATTCAATCTTGAACTGTTAATTTCAGCAATATGAACTGCATCGTGTTCTCCAGAAACAAGCTTCGCTACTTCACACGGAGCATAGAAAAGATGTCCTTACCGGTATAGACAGCAAGGCTTCCTCATTATCGAGAATCCTGGAAACTCTCCTTGGTTCTTGAGCACTTTCACTTTGAGAACACACAAATATTATCGAATCCAGGGTTTCAGTAACTGATTAGTTAACTCGGGAAATTTATTTTCTTGCTCGTAATTGCGTAACTTTAAATATTTCTTGCATCCTTTCGTCCAACGCTATCCTTCTGCGAGGCGATAGGAATTTATAAAAGAATAAGAGCTCGAAGAAAGATCAGTGAAAATGCAGAGCGGTTCCCAGTCCTTCCTACTCTGTTCAGCCCGAGGTTATTTCTCCTCTTTTTACTCCGTTCTTCCTTTTCATGCCATCTTATTCTCCCTTCCCGCAAAAATCTGGTTCTAACTGGTTTTGTTGATACCGACCTGGCTTCTTGCATGCTGTACAGTAACTCACGATAAGGCACGCGCTGGCTAAAAATAACATAATTTCTCACAACAACCGATCGAGTCTTATTTTAAAGAATTACTTGGATAGATTACTAATAACATAAAAATATTTCACAATTTCCATCTCTGTATCACTACCATTAATCTCACTGATATACGAGCGATATTTAATACATGGTTTTTACAACTGTACTTCATATTAAAATAAAGTATTAATAAACATGACTTGAAAGAAATCATATGAATAGCATACTATTAATAAGGGATTATTAGTCTGATGAGCAAATTTGGCTTAGGGAATGGCTGATTATGTTGGACTCTGAATGAAGTATTTCCTCATTCAGAGTCGTAGAGGTTTAAAGCGTCGCAGCTTTCATTCCATTTATAAACTGAGGGACCTGGATTAGGGGGTGATCTAATTCAAAGAATACCTTTCGCTTATGATCTTCGAATTTGCAATTAGTGTCCTTGCAAATGACCCGCGAATTTGGTGACAAAAAGCGCACGTGCTATAGGATTCTCGTTTCTTTTAATTGCTTTTATTTCTACTGGCGAGAAGGTTTCGACCGCAGTTTCTTTGAAGGAAGAGCAATTCCTTTCAAAAATTATAATTTTAGACCGAAGATGGTTTTGTACAAAATTGAAGGATCCGCGCTGGGATTAACTCTACTAAGCCGCGTCTTCGTGCCGCCTAAACGGTGTTCAGCTTATGCTCCATTCCACGCGCGTTTGATGAACTGACCAACAAAGCAACTCCATCGATGATCTTTTATTGGCCAGAATCTGAGTGGGTGTAAGAGGGATCGTCTAATCCTTTTGTTAGCGCAGTGACGATAAAAATCGCATCAAATTAAAATTTTGCTTTTTTTGATAATTAATTTTAAAAATCAAGTCGAGCACTTTCCTCGCATTGGACATCCAGCCCTGAAGAGAGAACGTTCTTGGAACTCGATGCATGGAAAGATGCACATTATTTCTGTTTTCGGCTCAACCCCCCCCCCCCCTTTACTCACCTGTTTTTCATCTGTATTTCGTGCAAGCTCTTCGTTCTCTCTCTCTGTCAACCGAACGAATGAACGTCTCAACCCAAACTCTAATCCAACTTTCGTACTCTTGCTACAATTCCTTCGTTATCGTTTTTTTTCCTTTCCTCAATTGGAGGACATTCCCCTCCCCCCTTTTGAGCTACAATTTTGTCAAGTCCTCCCCACCTGAACAACCCGTTCCAGAAGCGCTTCATTGTCAGCAGCCACTTCACCACGAAGGTATTTAACGAAAAGCGACTGAAAACTTTGAATTCCGATCCTTTTTTAGTAAAGCTGCTCGAAATGTCTGACACTTTCAAAGACAGACAGACAGAGAGAGAGAGAGAGGGGAGAGGCATCTGTAGGAAATTAGAAATTGCAGTCTGTAGTTGTAAGAAACGTTCTGAACAAAGCACAACATTTAAGTCGTTCTGCTAATTTTAAACACCCCCTGGCTTGCTTAGTCGCCGAATCTTGTGCAGACGAGGAATCCACATTGTCTGGATCCTGCGTTATTGAAGGACGAATCCGGTTTGGGGAAAATTTTTCCAGAAATTTGTCTCGCGCCTTAGCAATATCCCTTGCAGTTTGATGCGTTAATCTCGAATTCAGCTTAAGACAAGCGAATTTTTTTGAATCAACTTTTCCATCTTTGCAAATCTGAAACGCAGCGAAGAGCTTCGAATTCTAAACGGAGGAGGATCAAAAAGTGTATCGGAGGGATGTTCCAGGGTGCCGTTTTTGTGAAGCGGGAACTCCCTCTCCATTTACGGCAATTAACCAGGAGGAGAATTTCTGCATCGCCCGTGTTGACCGTAATTCGGTTCCACTGAAGCCAACCGAATGCAAGTAGTGAAGTCCGTGCTTCGTGCACGTTCGTGGCAAGACGTTTCGCTTTTTATGTTTGGGAGCGGAAGAGCGAAGCAGTCACGGCGCGAAGCCCACCCGCAGCAAGCGAGAATCGAACAGCAACTGCTTTGTCAGGAGAGGCGCTAACGTGAGCGGCGGGCTGAAGACAGAATAATGAACTTCCCCAGAAACAGATAGACAAGGCTTCTTCGCTCGCTCTTTCTCCTCTCAAAATCAGACTGACCAACAACAGTGTGGCGGAAATTTATCGGGAAGGTCTCATTAGAGGAAAACCGAAGACTGTTTCCTTTATCTTTCTCTTCCGGTTTATTTGATGGATTTTAATCCGTCAGTCCTCGATTTCATTCTCCATTTCACACACGCACATCGCAGTGCAAAGTTTTTCAAAATCATACGTGCAAGCTGGGAAGAACTCGTCCAAGTTGCAAAACGCGTCAAGTTCCAGACAGCTTCATCGAGCGCATCGCTCCATGTCGGTGTGCACAGGAAAAAAGTGCCATTGACGAAGTTGTTTCACCCTCGAACAAAATAAATGCAGGGTTGCTTTAAGCTACGCACGCAAGGCAGAGCAGTAAACACGTACGCCCGAACTGTTGCTGCAATCGATTAATTTATAGATTTATTTTGAATAAATTGAGAACGTTTCCGGAGAATATTCTTCGATCGAATTCTTGTATTAGTTTGGTTTCATTTAGTTTCTTATTGTCTGTTCATCAATAAGTACGAACCAAAAAAATTTACAGAGTGTGTGTGTGTGTCTTCCGTTGTGTGATCTGGGGACAACGCAGTTCGTGCTGTATTGCCGATTAAAGAAAACACCTCGTTTATCGTTCACACAGAGGGACTTTTTCGGCTGGGGTCGCCCCTTGTAGGAACAGAAGTAACGGGTGTTCAGTGTGGTGTGTTTATTGCACGTTGCAATATCCCTAAATTTGTTTATAGGGAGAATGCACGTGCGATAAGGATTGGGGGGGGGGGGGAATAAAGGACCACTTAAGGGGACTTAACACTCGTAATTGTAAAAAAGAAATATTAAATTCCACGTGGATGGATTGAAAACCACTGCACGATTCTAAACTGAGGAAGAATCCATCCGACTGGTCACTGGTTTCGACTCGGATTTCGATTCTGCAATTTGAGCCGAAACTACTGGGTTCAGTGTAGCAGGATGAAGTTCTCCTCAGCTTAAATTCGATATTCTGGAGTGGTTTGAATCCGTGTAAAATGCTTTTTTATTTTGTATATTTTGTAAAATTATGTAAATAAGTGTACTTAACATAACTCGTACTCTCTTCACTGCATCTGTCAGGTGCAGCTTCCAGCGTTTAATTCTAAGTTACGACGTTAACTGTTTCTATCTCGATGCAGATCTGGTTTGGATTTGCTCCTCCACAGTTCCGATCTTTTAAGAATCTTCGGTTGGAAAAGTGCGTGTTTCATTTCCTGAGTTGAGAACTCCGTATTAATTCTGTTTTGAGGCGTAACCTAACCATGGTGTTTACCGTGGGTTTCATTTTCTCTTAGGACACATTTGGAGAAAATTAGGAGGGCATCATCAGCGAGGGCCCAAAGTGGACGGTTTAGCCAGACGTTATTCATTTTATGTACATAACCAATGAAACTGGTTCTAAAACAGATTGGAACAACACCGTGATCTAAAGTTAAAAGAACAAGCGAGCATGAGCGCAGTCGTCTATACCAGCGCTTCCCAAACTGTGGGCCGTGGTCCCCTTGGGGGCCGTGAAATAATGAAACCAAATTTTAAATGTTTTAAGACTAAGTAGATTTTTTTATTTTAAAAGAAACGTATTTAACTTTTATTTATTTATTTTGTTATTTTTTATATTTTAATGGAAAAATTCACACATTGGTGTTGGTTCACAAACTTTGCTTCCTGCGTATTTCGGCGCTTAATGAATATTAGTAAATATTGCTTATTCATATGTTTCATTTCAAAGCAGTGGTTAATTGTATTTACTTCGAATGCTCTCCAGGGAAGCTCCAAATCTTCCTGGCCCTTTCACCACGCGTTCGTAATCAGGGACTGACTGTTGACATTGACTTTATATACATATCAAAACTCGTTTTATATTATCACTATCATCCGAGCTAGTTTTTTGTTACCAATAAAAGTTTCGCATATACTTCACACATGAAAAAGAAAAGCTTAAAGAAGTTCATGTGGGGAGATAGTAACTCCCTTGCAGTGGTAAATAACAGGCCCTCCCTAACAGCCACTATACTGCAGAGGCAATAAAAACAAGTACAATTATTATGCCAGTGAATAAGGTATGAGCAGTCTGTGTAATATATTTCTCAAGAAATGGTGCAATTAGAGACAACTGGTATAAAAACACACTAATTAATGAATCACATGTCCCCTCATACAGAAACTATGCTGTATAGACTGAAACAAAACCATATGTTGCATGGGCAAACACAGTATCTAACTAAAAGCTATTGTTATTAATTAGATGTGTGCGAGTTTGATTTCCCAAGGCAGCAATAAAATTCAACCGAACATGTTAAAATTCGTAAAAGTGTTAAAACTAAGTAATATATATATATAATGAATGTTATGGCAGTTTCACATATGGAATTCGGCTGAAGAGAGTTAGCATTTCAACTCAATTGTCAGCTATGCTTTTATCTTTCGGTCGCGCGATCTTTTGTTAATACCGCACCAATCATATGTACCGTTTAATAACCTGCCTTTGCTGTCTGTTTCGCTTTAGGCTTAATTACCGTAAAGGGAGAAAAGTCACAAAAGAGAAAAATGTTCCGGGTCCGGGGATTCCCTTATTCAGGTATTCACTAATTTAATGTTATCAATCTGTGGTGTGCCAGTATCGGTAAGGGGTGATATTATTTGATCTATTCTACGTTAAAAAAATTTAACTCTGAGATGGATAAGTGGCTGATAAAAAATTTAAAAAAATCCCGCGAACAATCAGAAGAAGCAGAAACAGACTCAAAAAAAAGGACAGTATTTCATATTTTACCAGAACAGCTCGCATCGTCTTCAGAACCAAACAGTAAGAAGCAAAAAATGTAATATATGCATTTGATTTTTGCAATATTCGCTGTGCATGTTTTGTATTGAATATAAATACAAAAAATATTATAATAATATATCTCTCTATTACGATTTTGTTTCGAGGGGGGCCGTGAAATATTTTAATTTTTGCAAAGGGGGCCTGACATCCAGAAGTTTGGGAAGCACTGGTCTATACGACAGGAAATCCTCGTTCATTGCTAAGTAATGCGCAGCGGATGAAAGTTGGAATTAAGGTGCACATTTGAAGGAAAACACCTTGTAGTATGGGAGGATGAAAAAAAAAACAAATCGAAGCGTATGAAGGGTTCTCATTTCCTGGGTGGACAGCAAATAAATGGATGACTCACCGTCTTCTGATGCCGCTGGTTAATTGCGGTTTAATGTAATTAAAGCGCAATTAACCAACACCCTGAGAACAGAACATGCGCATTACCAGCGTAGAGGACGGGTGGACGAACAGACATTAGACGACCGTTCAAATACGCACCACCGCCAGGAGTGGTGAACACCGCACTCCCTTCATGCAGCTGCCGTGGAACACCGCTGTTCATATTCAAATGTGTGGCGCATGTTGCGACTCCTAGCGGTTGGAGCTTCGCGGGCGGTTTTGATTTCTCGTCAAATATTCTCATTTTTCAGATGCTTTTTTTTATTTCGACTATTCGAGTCGGCGTTGTGGAGTAACAGTTCTAACCTCGCCTGCCACTGGATGAAGCAGGATCACGTGGTTCCCCTTTTAAAGAATTCGCTTTCTTATTGCCGCAGAATGGAATGATTTACTGGGAAACTTCCTTCTCTCTTTCTTTCTCTCGACTGTTTTTCGTTCGCGGCTAATTATTCAACAAGCTTCGTCTATTCTCCGCCATTATTTCCGTATGTAGATGAGTCTACACAGATCGATCCTGATGAACCATCGCAGCAGGACGCCGCAGATACGCGAGCGAAAAATGTGGAAAATTCGTTCTCGCAGGAGCAGAAAATATTCGCCAAAAGCACTCGTTAGTTAAGCTACGCGTGGTCCGATTTCTTTTAATGTTTTGCGGCTCTTCGCATCAGCAGAATTAAGTCTTGTGTTTGGCCCTCGGAAGTCTCACTTTTTTTTTTTTTTTTTTGAATGGAAGCCTGAAATCTTTCTTTAGCTCGAACTCGAGATAGAGAGAGGGTTTTAGGGAGCTCTATTTAAGCAGTAAAACAATAAATCGAGATGATGAACTTTTCTTCTGATCTCGTGTGAGAACGTCCTTCTGCGACCATCGCGGACAGGAACGCATCTGTTTCCACATCGCGTGTTCATCCATTTTGTTGGCGTTTTTAGTGATCAGCAACGTCATTAAAATATTCGACTCGAGAAAACGGTTCGAGTTGTGACCATTTTTTCGTCTCCTTCTTTAGTTCTTAAACGAGGAGACGCAGCACAAAAGGTATCCATGTTAGCTCTTGCCACTTAGAAGCAGAACTCTAAAGTTCTTTGACATCACGCTGTTTTTGAGGTCTTCCATTTTTCGAGGAAATCGCACACCTCGTGAAATGATTGTTAATTCTCAACGGGAGGTAACTTGAAAACACGAACAGTGACTTTCTACACTACCTCCATCTAGTGGAGAAGTTTTGTGCTAATTGCAGAGTGTCGTCTGATGGTCATTCTGGAAGGCTTTTGCTCACGCCTCGTGGAGTTGGAAGGAAGAGACCATTTTCCTAAAAGTCACATCGCATGAATCTTCGGTTTTAACTGCGGGATGATTTTTTAGAGCGCTTAAGGAACTGCAGAGGTGTGATAGGTAGAAGTATCCGCACGGATGTTTCTCGAACGAAGTCGAAAGGCAACGTGTTAAAAATGCAGTTGCGAAGCGAATGAATTTTTAAGCGCGCAATGGCTTAATGCCAGAACGTCACCTCGTTTCGATAACACACATCTGCATATGTTGTTCGCACCATCGTACAAAAAAAGTATTTTCGGGACGCCCTCTAACGGCGCATTTGACAGTAAACAGAATCACAATTTTTTTTAACGGTACTTCTCTTACACGTGCAATGGGAAATCCTGCGCTGATTATTAAAATATCATGGCAAAGGAGGCGAATAAAAGCCATCGCAGCGAGTCGCGTGTCTTTCGGCGACATCTGGCTTTAAGCAGCTTTCGCAATTCAGGAAGATCCTCAGGAGCTTCATCGAGGATTTGGATCAGATCTGCACGTCAGCTTCTGACGATGAAATCAACGACAATGCAAATGATTACTTCCGTTCTGACGATCGATCTCGTACGGTGGTGGCAGGATGTTGCCCATCGCAAACCCGATGGAAGGGAAACGCTGCTGACGGACATCAAACACGTCACTCTCAAAATTTTAGTGGTGGCTTCTTCGAAACGGCGAACAAAATGGGGGAGGGAGAGCGTGCGTCAGTCTGCAAATTGATTTCGCCTCTTCGCTCAAAGATGTCGCGACATTTCCAGTCAAAGAATGGATTAGTGTTATTGATCGGATCCGATTTATTGGCAAAATATGTGGTCGGCTAAGCTACAGACCCCCTCGACTGTTATCCCAGAATCGCCTTTGAAAAAGTGGATTCTTAATGCGCATCGAGTCGCACCCATTTCATACAAAGTAAGGATTGAGCAGAATACCCCATCGCCGTAAGAGCAGAGAACTTGAAGTTTCTTTCATCTCGTTCACTCCGATGGGCGAGCAATTAACGGGGAAAGGGAAGTTTTTCTCATCACGCCGTGAAGACTTCCTCAATCCAGCAACGTGCGGCGGCTGCTCTCCCACACAAAGCAACTGCGAATGTGATGGGGTGGGGATCTCTCTTTCCCCCCCCCCTCCCCGACACGCCGCTAAACGCGATTTCCTGCTCGCACCCTCACACGCTTCCGCTTAGCCGCGAATGCAGAGCGGGAATTCATCAGTAGCCGAGTTGGCGAACTTCACTCGCCGAGGAAGGAGGCCATTAATTATCCTTCCAGACCTATCTTTCTGCGAAAAGGCGGCGGGGGACAGCGATGAATCATTCCAAGTGGACGGAGCATTGATCACATTCCTCATCTGGTGCCGCGTGCAATCGAAATCCGGTATTTCGATCCTAACGAAATCTTCTCCTTCCCGCACTTTTAGTTTTGAATTCGACACCGACCGGAAATGAAGCACCGCTGGTTGGTCGAAAGCAATTACCGGATCGAAATATCAGACGGCACGGCCCAGGTGCGCTCTCTTGCTTTATCGGTCCGATCCAACGTCATCTTTCTCCGTAGTGCCGCTCGACCAAACCGTTTTCTTTCCATTAACCCACGTGCACGGAACTCGCAGCCAAAATTTTCGTTTCGCCAAAACGGAATTCACTTCTAACGAAGCTCCGCGTTTTTAGAAGTAAACATCCGTCGAAATAATCGTTCGGCCGATTGCGTGGCTTGCTCACCAGCGCCCCCTACAGGACCACACCTCACTTATAAAGAGCGAATCCACTACGCGTTTCTCGGAAGCGCGTAGGTGTTTCCTTTCCTAACAGCACGTTAGCGGCGCTTATAAATCGATGTTAAATTCCGCCACGAGCGCTCTGGCTAGCGTGCCGTGCCATCGACGCAAAGTTTTCTATTGAACTTGGGATTTATCTTTCGTCGTGTTGCTTAATGCGTCGAAGTAGGCTAGCGACGGGAACCACCTCGCGCTAGCGTTTTCCTTTTGCTTCTGTTTCGAGTTAAAAGCACAAATCGAGACTGAGCAGAAAGAATGGGCGAGGGAGGGCGACAAGTATCTAGCCGAGCGTCACGGATGTTGGACAAATCGCATTCATAGCAACGGAAGCCGGTCTGGAACATCCTCTGCTAATTACTCTTCCTCTGCTCCCGTTCTTGTCGTCGTCGGTAAAAAGGACTAGCAAGCAGCACGTGGCATTACCGGCATTCAATTAACCACCACCGCAGGGTTTGGGAGAACTGGTTGCTTAGCAACACACACGTTCACAACTAGTGTTTGCGGCGAGGCTTCGGTGGCTCGTGTTCCGAAGCTCAGACAGACAGACCTTTGTTCGAGTTGCTTGTACGGCGAACCGATTGCGACGCACACACGTCAGTCGCTCCATCTAGCGGCAATATTTGCAAAGTGTTGACAAACGAAAGAATTCGTTCTCACACGATTATCAAAACAACTTTGCTCCCATTTCACGGCTTTTTCACGAACGGAGAGGGGGGGGGGAACTGTTTCATTGTTCACACAACGCATAAATTTACGGACGGATCAACACATCAATCGCGTTCTTCTAACTGCACAAATTTGATTTGCTTATAAATAAATGTCCCCCAGAAAGTTCTCCTGACGAGGAAATGATGAATTTATCTGGAATTGTTTCTTATTTTTACGATTAAAGATTTTTGGGGAAAATTAATATTTATTTATTTAGTTAGTTTTGTTACGGCTTGTTCTGTAGCAATGGCCAATCCTGAAGTGCTCGTTGTTAATTGAAGTATAGAGCGATGCGAAACTAAACATCTCCACGTGATAACACGGGCAGTCCCCCCCCCCCTCCCAAGGCCGTTGTTAGGGTATTTAAAAATTAAAAGCAAAGATGCAATTTCGCTGTTTTTTCCACCCCCACCAAACTTGACTCCCCTTGGGCATTGTCTTAGTTCCTCAGCGGGTTACGCTGGTCCTACATCCCCCCCCCCCTCCCTCGCTTACTAAAGGTTTTCACGCCATTGCATGAGGAGCTGTGGGGATCTTCGAGTGAATGAGGAGATTTATTGGATTTAAAAATATGAGGAATCCCAGAATTTTAATTTTTTTATACATTCAAAATAAGAAGGCAGCTAACGTTACTCATCCCAGCGCGTGAAGCTTCTCAGAAATATCAGAAAATAAGTAACAAAGAAGAGTTATTTGGGTTCTGATGGTGCAACATTCACGCTTTGCTGTGATTTACTGTCTTATTATGATTTCGAACCTTTTTTTTTTTTGCATTATTTAACAAGAAGAAGAAGAACTGCTCTTATCTGAGAGAGCGAAGGGAAGAATAGAACTACAATTTGAATGCACTGAAAATCTCCGCCAATGTCTGTTGAATCAGCGAAATTTATTTCTGTTCTGTGCCGCTAATCAACTTGAGAACGAGTCTTACTTTCTTAAAAAAAAGACGGGACGATTTTAAAAATTTTACTCTTAAAATAATTTTAACATTTTGTCTTAAATTGAAAAAAAAAAAAGATTTTGTTTGTTTTCAATTTTTCAGATTAACTTAACGATAATTAAAGGAATGTTTTAGCGAATTTCAAAATAAACTTATTTAGGACAAGCAGTCAGAATGGAAAATGACATCCGATGGAATAGACGGATGCAAAGAGGCTGCTTGGAAACGTTTTAACCAGATAAAAACGCTATCAGAAACAAAAAAAAAACATAAATCAAAATTTTAAACAGTATTATTCTGATAATGCTATTTTTTCGACCACCGACTTTAATTCAATAATAAAATCCGACTGCGATATATTGGTCGAAGATTTTAATAACACATTGAGCCGACTAGTTTCGCCAACTTGACTGTTGGCTTCGTCTGGGCATAAGGTGATAAAAAAAAAAAAAAAAAGCTCAAGAAAGAACCATAAACGAGTACTAAACGTTACACAAATTCAAAAGTTTTTGATTTATTATTAAAATCTTCGGCCAATATCCCAGTCTAATTTTATTATTGAATTACAGGATTATTCCATCAGCTTATGGAAACAAACACAACAAAAAAGGAAGAACAAAGCGTGATAACAACCCAAAGAGCAATAGAAAGAAGAGTGTAATATAAGCAAGAATGATCACCTAAGACGCCAAAATCAGGGAAAACATCTGGATTCAAAGATGTTGTAGAAGCAGCAACAAAAAAAAAAAAAAAAAGAGAAAGAAAAGAAAACTTCTAGTACCTGGAGATGGGAGGATCCTGTAGTGAGGGAAATGGAGGAGACCGGGGTTACGTAAGTTTTGCGGCTGAAATGCTAATACTTTTTTAAAAATGCCATTTTCTGGTGTGTTCTTAAGGAGGGTCAACGAAGACTGACGCCCATTAAAATGCGGAAAGTATCATAGCCCATGAAGAGAAAGCAAACGTTAGTTCATCACCTGCCAGACGTATTCGTGGATTCTGGGCTGACGAAGTAATTTGACTCTCATCACAGGGGATGGTGTTCCCCAAATGCGATTGCTCCTGTTTGGTCCGAATTTTCAAAATGCATAACGAAAAAAGAAAACAACAAAAATAATGTGAGGCCTCGTAAGGAGTGCGATAATCGGTAAGGCGGGATTCGTTGTTTATTCGATGCTGCTAATAAACATTTCATTAGAAAAATGTGCGTGAAGAGAGGTCGAGGGTGCGATTTAAAAGAAATCCGTGAAGAGCACCAATTAGAAGTCAGGGAAAAAAGATTGAACTACAAGGCCATTGAAGGGGTGACGGGGGGAGAAAAGTCGCCTAGTGTGCGTGGAGAACCCCCCCCCCACACACACAATAATCGAGAATGCTTATGTGAGAAAAGCAACAAGTTAAAGAAGAGGAGGTGCGTGGAATTAATTGTAACGTCAATAATTTAAAACATAGTTCAGCGATGTCGATGAGCTTTTTTGGGGGGGGGGAGGGGGAGTGTAAAGTGAAAGGAAAAAGGAACACGAGGGCGAAATCTACGACCGCAGTTTAAAAGGAAGAAAGTTTTGCGAATGAAACAAGTGCAAGGTGGGATCACCCCGGCGTCCTGCAAGTGTGTGTGTTGGGGGGGGGGGGGGGAAGAACAGGAAATAATTTTAATCGAGCCGAGATATCCCATTGACTTTCAGTGGGCGGAATCATTACCGAATGATGTCGCCTCCGTTTATAACTCACGTGGCGCCACTCATTTGGTCTTGTTTGTGGGTGTGCGACCCAAAGTGGTGCTGGCTGCGTCTTCTTATTTCTTTCGTAGGAGCGCCTTGCGGAGTGCAGAATACGACGGTCGGTTGAATCCATTGCAGGCGATATTTATCACAGAATTTATCGGTACGTAGTGACGACTGCTTTCAACTGCTGACCTCGTGTCGGAAGGTCTTGCTTTGTTTCTTTCAACCGCAAGCAGAAAGTTTAAATAATTTTTAACTGCCGCCTTCATTTCGATGCTGAATTTGGTACTTCAGAACGAGGGGGGGGGGAGAGAAGGAGCCGAAAGGCAGATTGGTTGGATTACACTGCACCTAGCAGAGAAATTGGGAATTACAGTGGACTGACAGTGTTGGGAGCAGACGGCAGAAACACGATGACGGTATAGGGGCTGTTGGAATAATGAAAACGATCCTGACGTTTGGGGGGGGGGGGTAGAATGAGGGAGTGCAGATCGCAGAGCCAGCCTGTCGTCACGAGCAGTGCTGAACACTCACGGAGAGCCAATAACTTCACTCCTGTCCCCTCGTACCGCCGACGCCTTTAAAATGCTTTGTAATCGCAAAGTCTGCTTTTTGCATCTTATTTGCTTACAAATCAATTCCTCGTTAGTTTCTGAACGAAAATTTAAAACATTGAAATAAAAATACAAACTGAATTTTCACGAACGTGAAATGAGAACGCGCGCGTACACGTTGCCCTTGTAAAGCACTCTGAATGCAGCAATGGCACAGGGGGCGAGAGAGAGAGAAGTTATTGGCTCTCCGTGAGTGTTCAAACAATGCTCGTGACGACAGGCTGGCTCTGTGATCCACGCTCCCTCATTCTGCCACCCCAGGATCGTTTTCATTATTCCGACAGCCCTCTACACCGTCGTCATGTTTCTACCGTGTCCTCCCGACACGGGCATTCCCAAATTCTTTATGGGGGCTGCTTGAAGAAATTGTTTTCCGTTTCAGGTGGACGCAACCTCGTCGCAAGAAAATGAAGAATTTCGTTTGTGAATTTGAACCGGAAGATGAATTCACGCGCAGCTCTTCGTTCAGTGGGTGGATGAATGTTTGTTTTTTTATTGATCCATTCGGAGCATCCCCGACTCGTATTCATCGATGCTAATTTGTGCGCGCTCTTATTATGGTGAGGACGTCAGAATGAATTGGCTTTGCCCGACGTGTGACTGGCGAACGATGTTAATCCGACCCTCGAGGAAGCACAAGTGCGTTAATTAAGTGAAGAATTCTTTTAAAACTGAAGCGATACGAAAATGTTTTTAAGAAGCGCCAGCAACCGATTGCTTTGCTGCTGTCTTCTGTTTTGATTCTGTCGCATCATCAAAGCGCATTTTTTTTCTTATTGGGTTAGAGGAATTCATCTTTGGAAGTCGAAATGATTTCCGAAACATTCGCATGAGCGCTTCCATAAATGACGTGATTTCATTTTCCCGTTTTTAATGCTGTAAATCTTTATTGTGACATCAAACTACTCGTGCAAAAGATGCTGATTTTGCCACTTTTGTACTTCAGTCGTTTTTATTTTAATATTTTGGGTTCAAATTTGGTACTTTTGTTCCGCTCGACTCCTCGGAGAAACAAACTAATTTCGGGTTCAAAATCCAGCGGAAGAAAGAAACATTTTCTTTAGTCACATTTCTGCTGAGGTGGGATCTGCATGCAGCCAGTGGCGTAGCTAGACCTTTTGCCGCCCCTCTCAATACACACCAAAATATTACAAGAAGTCAAAACGACGCATGGGGAAATAAATTAAAACACTGTGTTCATTTTTGAAGTAAAACTTTAATTCCAACATTCTAAAATGTTGTTTTTCCTACTTTTCTGTTAGCAAAATCGTCGATGACATTTGCGAAGTCTATTTCATAGTAATGTAGGTAATTCTTAATCACTTTTATTTAGAAAACTCCTCTCACAATAACTAGCAACACTTAGAGCAACTGTGAGGAAAAATCGCAGCAGTATTACAATGTTTGGAAATGAATTCTCCAAACTATTTTAGAATTAACTGCAAAAGTTCCAAAATGTTCAAAGTGTCACCCGGGGCGGACCTCCCCCTCCTCCCCAGCTAACTACGCCTCTGCATGAAAATGAAACAGCGACACCTATAGAAGCAGATCTCCGGAAGTTAAGAAGCGTCGAAGAAGTAAGCGAATAAAGCGATTAGAGAATTCAAAGCAGAAGTGGAATTTCAACAACTCCCACACAGAAATGTTTTTAAGAATTCCTCCGAAATCGCGAGACGAGTCCTTTGAGTTTAATAAAAGTTATTGGTAAAGCGATGTTTGTATTTTACGTCATTTAAATAGTCGACAAGTAATTGCTGATGACATCTTTATAATATAATAAATAGAACGAACGTATTAAAATTTTTTCTTCTGCGAGTTGGATTTATTTTTCTGGTTGATTTTGGAAAGGCCTTAAACGGCAGCACTCGGAGAAAGCGATCGCTTTATTTACGATAGATGCAGAATGCCCCCCCCCCCTTCGTTCGTCTGATTTTGACTTGCCCCTGGTGACCGAGTGGGACGTTTGGATATTAGCGAAGTTGGATTCCTAATCTCAGCCACGTTCACGTGAGAGTCTGGAATTGCACGATGATTGCGAATAACCCCCGTTGACGTTGAAAAAGAAACCGCAGTCAACGGAAATAAAGAACGAGCGGCTAAGAATGCGAGTTTCTTATTAAACACAGAGAAACACTGGATTCGTTTTGAGACGAGACTGGCCTGTCCATCGTTGCGTTCAGAGAACGAAAAAAAAAGGGGACGAATCGTTTTTCTGAACGCCTTTCGTGATGGCTACGCGACGCAAACTCGTGAACAGCAAACGCTTCCCACAGAGTGACATCTGACGAAATGTTACGATTTTTTTTCTCTTCTTTATGTTTGCACGCATTTCATTTCAGTTTTCCTCCTTCCTCCCGTCCGGAAGGGAAGAGGCTAGTGGTCTATCAAAGGATGGACCCATTTTGATGGATCAGTTCCCTCTTAATACTCATTGGACTGTTTGATTCCTTAAATCCAGTTTTTCCGTTATCGCGTTCATTTCAGTGTTTTAATCTGAATTAAATAAAGTATAATTTTTTTTTATCATTGACAGTAAAATAGGACCCGAACCCAATAATCAATCGTTCACTATTATATTAGTGGGACCCCCCCCCCCCTAGTTCTTCGGTTCGGACTGTGGATGTTTTCAGAGATTTTCGCGTTGGTGAACCAATCGATTCTCACGAAATTGTCTCGAACTCGTCCCCCCCCCCCCTAGAACACCGGAAACGTTTTTCTGTTGAAGTTCAATGTCCGGGGGCCAATCCCGTCTCTCACAACGAATGAGTGGTCGCCTTTCGATTAAACCAAACAAGGAACGTCTTTTAAGCTATTTCGCGGGTCCCGAGATAAGGGATGTCAATGAAGTTCATCTCTCACCTAAAGACATCCGAAACCATTGGAAGGAGGGCACACGCGTGTTATCCATTCGGCCAAAAGGATCATCCACCCAAGATGATAATCGACACGATAATCTTCGTTTATTTATTTCATTCTTTAAATAAATAGAACGAATAATTCTTTGCGCGCACTGAAAGAAAAGCGCTTCAATCAAATAAAAACTTTTTAGTTGAATATTTGTGACTTGAAATCGAATCCGAGTCGCGTGTTCGGAAGGAGCAGTGCGCACATCATCACTTGGCCACTAAAAGCTGAACCCGCTTTCACAAACCCATGGTCACTTCCATGCGGAAGTCAAAGCAAGAAATGCGTTTCATTCTGTTGCGTATTAAGAGATGTTAGATCCTGAATGGAGGATTTTCTAAGAAGTTGTTCATTCAGAATCTAACATGAAAATTTTGGCTAATTTGAGATAATACCTGCACACCAGCGGAAAGTAATAAGATCTTGTTTGTTGTATAAGAGAATGCGAATTAATATGTGAATTGTATTAGAAATATTTGTAGTCAAAACGGAAAACTAAAGTAGAGAATTATGTCAAATTAGTGATTCCATCTAAAAGAAATATTAGGTTAAATCTGTGTCCTATTAAGCTGTCGCAAATGACGTAAGTCGCCAGACAGGTCATGAGTAATAGTGCAAAGGTCGCGTCTGAACGCACCTATTGGTCGTAACGCCGGAGGCTACAACGAACGCGGAAAATAACGTAAGTGCGCTTTCCTCGAAGACAGCACCTAACAGCAATAGGGAGAGTAAGGATCATCTTAAGGGCATTAAAACTAAGGGTTGTGCAAAAAAAGGATACAGCAAAAAGAGGGCGCTAGAACACAGAATATAAGGCAATGTGCGCCATATTGCAGGTCTTTTTGTTCCGGATTTCATCTCGAGGATTCTTGACCGGTGGTCGGAGAAAGGGCGAGCCAGGGTTCTGTGATGTCGGACAGCGGGCCGTTTTCCTGATTATGCTGAACCAAGATTCCGCGTTGAGCCGTACGCGAATCATCAGCCTATGCAGAAATGGTGCCAGTCGCTGGATGTCCCATCGGAAAGGAGCGGAGATAGCCCTCAGTCGCGGAAGAAAATAGTTCGAGTCCAGCAGCAGTAGAAAGGACGACGTAGCCAAAAGCCAGGCGCTGAGATTGCCGATCGAAGGACGACCAGAACAACACGTGGTAGTTAATAGACCTTCGGAAAGAACTGGGTAATGCAGAGATCTTTGTTATATGTTACGGAAGTGATAGAAGATTGAAATTTGTGTTTGATTAAGTAATGTGGACAATCCTTTAGAGAACTTGGATAAGATTTCGTATTTGAGACAGCAAAATTCTGTTGGACAAGGAATTGTCAGGAACGAATCTAATTGTATGTGGGTGAAGTAAAAAGTGTATTTTGTTTAGTTTATAACCTTAAATGAGAAAGCAACAAGTTGTATAGTATGAATATACTATACAACTTGAATTAAGATTCTCTCATGCATGCCATTCTATGAATAGCATGCGTGAGAGAATCTTAATTTAGTGTAACATTGTCATTGCTTTCTATTGTTCTGTGTGATTAACAATTTGATCTGTCTAGGCGAACTTGATTAATTTAGATTTGGGAGAATTATCTTAGCACGAGATTTAGAAGTTTCAGTAATTCGATTCCATTTAGCTGTAATTGTCATTTAGTTCCAATAAACGTGTTTTATTGCGCATGCCTGAATTCGAGATATCAAATTACCACTCATAAAATTAGAACCATGGCGGGAGAAATTTTAGATATGTTTAAGTAATAGATCATTGGTCACGACTGTAAAGTACCGATATCTATTTAAGTGTGTGTTAGAGTGTATGCCAGTGAATCTACGAATATTTTCCCGAACTTGAATAAAATTCCTGTTATAGGATACTGGCTGCCGCAGAATAAATATAAATTTGCCAGTATCTGAAAAGGAAATATCCCTAGGTGGAATCGATCTAGTTAGGCTACACACAAGAAAAGATAATAGAGATTAAAATGAAGTATGTAAAATAATAAGTTAGAGAGAAACCACGACATAACTATAGAGCAGCCGGTAGGACTTTAATTGAATAAGAAAGGATTTTATCAAGTAAACAAACTAATTAAGTGTAAATCATATAAATACAAAATTTAACAGAGATTCGATCAAGTTTCAGGGCTCCCCAAACAAAGATTGAGCACCGTTTACGAGATCCCATTCGAAAAGCACTGTTTTCATCGTCCATCGAATAATCTCATTTGAGGATTGTAAAATACGAGACTTGAAGGGAGATTTGCTAGTTTAAAACATGCAGTGCGGGGCTCGCAAGGGAAAGCACACGCAGTTCAGTGGCCGTGCGCAGCTGTTTCGGTCATTCCATCGAAGTTTCGTCGGGTAAAGCAGAACAAGAAGTTCTGCAGTTGTTATCCATATTTTCTGTAAAAACGTTGTTTTCACGAGCAGTATTCACCCTATCTTTCTCTCGGTGTAGAGAAGAAACAGAAATCTTGAACTAAAATTAGAAGGAAGTAACTGAAACTTAAACAATAATTCGGAGATTAATCTAGTTCTTCGATGCCCCCCAGAAGTGAATCCTGAAAATGCAAACCAAAACAGTTCAAGAAAATCTTCAAGTATTTTCTTCTTTCATAAAGAGATAAGCAAATCTTTTATGTTATAATATTTCTTTTTTTTTTTATATAATTTGTGCTTCTTTTTTCTGATCTTTTTTTTAAAATTCGTTCTTCCCAGAAATAGCGGTTTTCGAGGAGCTGGAAAGTGCCTTCGTGTCATCACCGAACCACCTTTCTCTTCAAGAGGTTGCTTTGATATCTCAGCACATCCAGCTGATTATATGAAGAAGCGAAGTGATGAAATTGGACAATAACTCCAAAGGAAGTTCGCTTGCTCCGAAAATTTCCAGCTGATGTTTCGACAGCACAATCGAGTCCGCAAAATCCTTGAAGAGCAGTGGAATCTTTGTGCGCCGGAGAATCTGCATCTAAACATCGGTAATGTTATTTTGAAACTGCCCTCTTGCGGTAAATTAGCACCAAAACTTGAAATACTTTCATTTTAAATTGCGAGCTTGTTGAACTATGAAAAGGTGGCTCTGCAACTTAGGAAACAATCCCCAAATAGTTCTTTCTGGGTGTACATTTTTAAACACTTTCATGAATAGTGTTCGTGAAACTTCTTTAAGAAGTTCTTTTGTGCAGTCATCAGAAATCTGTTTTAACGTGAAACGAACCCTTCGATTGTTGCTTTCCAATATTCGGTTTTTGTTCGAAACCCTTGGATGCGGGAGGCGATGTTCAGGATCTCATAATTCCTGCAACAGAATTGCGATACTGAAATGGATCAGTTCAGATGCAGCTTCTGTACAAGACTTCAATTACGAAATGAAATTTTAATTCCGCTGCGCAAAGGTCTCCCAAACAGGTTGCAGAGTAGCCTAAAGCTGTTGAACGCACTCTGTTCGCTGACTTCGTCCCAACAGATTCGGTCGCGTACATTTCAGATCAAAACCTGCAGAACGTTACTTAACTGGAGAGGGGAGGGGTGTCCTCACTCAATCTGCCCCCATTTCTTTATCCAACGCAACACGTTCCCGCCTTCTCAGATCCTTTTTGTCACAATTCGCATGAAAATTTCCGGAAAGATCCCCGAGCTCATTAATTTCCTCCATCACCGACCACTACAAAGAGAATCGCTCCGTTTCTTTTCTCGCATTCTCGTTCTTTTTGAGCAAACACCCTTTTGGATATTCGTGTCAGCCGAGCTCACATTTAATTTTCAGAATCGTCATAATGTTTGGGTAATTCTTTCCTGTTTCTTTAATTCGCCTTCCTTCTCCTTAGCCGAGCTGACAGCTTTAATTACCCGCGCTCATCCTTTCGGCGGACACATGAAAGGCGCTCGTAATTAAGCACCTTTCGCTTAAACTCTTCGCCCGCTCTTCAGCGCGCTCTTCTTGCTTATCGTTCTGATCCGACAAAAGGAAAAACAAAAAAGTGGCCAATTGGTTCCTCTTTCTTTCTTGTGCGTTTGTGTGTGTGGGGGGGGGGGGGGGTATATACGTACTCAGAAGACTCATTCCAAGGCATCCACGCCTTTGGATCTGTTAGTATACCATCAACTATTATTGCAGTATATAACACAAGCGCCATCTGTTAGTCGAGCTGAAAACAATCGCACGTCTCACTATACAAATGCGTAAATTGAGAAAAATAGATGAATAAAAATTTTGTAAACAATGAGTGAAGAAGAGGGGAGCGCCGTCTAACAGGAAGGGATCCCAACAACATAACCATCGTATCATGACCCTCGAATCGCGAACTAGAGGTTGAAAGACCATTCGACTCGCAAAAATGCAAGCATGCTGTACCCTCGCATTGCAGTGACATATGCATCAAAGAGGAGGAGTCGCTGCTTATGTAAAAAGAGTGCGCCATCATCACGAAGAGCTTCGAAGTTTCGTTGCTTATTCGTTAAGAGTGCACGTAATTGTAACTAACGAAGAGAGGAGCTCCGTGGCAGAAATTCTTTAGACCGTGTAATTCGATGAAGAGTTTGTTAACCAGATTTTGAGCCACCATTTCGCACTTCGGTCTGGTGGGCAAGTAATGGTTGGACGTGCACTTCTCGTTGCGATAGATTCAAAGCTATAAACGGTTTGACTCACGTAAATAATCCAGGCTGAGGTGAAAGGAAAATTATGCTTCCCGTCCCTTATATTCGAATCGAGGGAGGCCCTAAACATCATATCGATATTGTCCCCCTAAATATCAAGAACAACTATTAGCATTCGCACAGTATCTATCATACTTTGTCTCGAACTCATTCACGGTCGTTGCACCCACAACAGACTCTGGCAGCTTATTCCACTCATTCACCACTCTCCAAGCAAAAAAACCTAGCTCTAACACCCTTGCTAACTAAACTCTTGCTCAGTTTCCATGGATGGCCCCTAGTGCTCCCACCACCAGACCTGTTCTAAAAACTTTCCTCTGAATTAATCTTGTAAAAACTCCCTCAATAATTTGTATGTTTCAATCATACCCCCCTCCCCTTTCCCATCTATCGACCAATTACTGTAACCCACAAATCTTCAATTTGTTCTCATAAGGTTCATTCCATACACCTACAATCTCGACCACCTCCTCATCCCCAAGAAACCCTGGCGCCCCGATCTGCGCGCAACAGTCAAGATGGGGTCTTATCAAGACTCGATACAGAGGAACAGTAACCTGCTTGTCAAAGTATTCTTCAGTAACCAAGTGATCTATTTAGGGGACACTCCTAAACTTTAACTCCCTATCCACTAACACTCCCAAATCCCTGGCCTCGTCAATCTCCTGGAGTACAGTTCCACCAATGTGGTATACTGCTGATAATCTTTCACTCCAAAATGCATAACATTACATTCTGCCACATTAAATTGACATCCATTCTCCTCAGCCCAGGACTCCAACCTATCCAAATCATCCTGCAAAATTTTGACATCTTCTGCATTCACTATTGCCCTACCCAACTTTGCATCATCAGCGAACAACTTTCCAGTTGTTCGCTGATGATCAATTCCAGTTGTTCGCTGACCAACTTTCCTCTCAGATCCTTTCCAATGTCGTTAATGAACAAATTAAACAGCAGTGGTCCAAGAACAGAACCCTGCGGCACACCACTAGTCACAGGCCGTCTTTTGGACTCTACTCCTGAATAAACCACTCTCTGATATCTCTCCATCAACCACCCTCCTATCCATCTCACCAACCCTATATCCATCCCCATGTGCTGCAGTTTACGGATTAGAATTCCATGTGGTATCCTGTCAAAGGCCTTAGCAAGGTCCAGCAGTATCACTGTAAACCCATTACCCTTATCTAGTTCAGCCGTCACCGTATTATGAAATGTGAGCAAGTTACTGGGACACGATATTCTTCTTCTCCTCTTCAAGGATTAGGCATTTACCTCTTTCGGCTTCACTGGTCTTTCCATCTTGCCGCTGGCCTTCCTCTATCTTTCCCTTTGGTCTATCCACCTCTTATGATAGCCGATATCTATCTATCCTAAATAGACGTTCTTTCCATTTCTCTCTGTATTCCTTGATCTTTTCATTTACGTCGTAAGCATCTAGTCCTTTTCTGATGTCTTCATTTCTTATACGGTCCAATTCTGTGCATCCTTTAATTGCTCTTAAAACTCTCATCTCTGCAGCTTTGTTTTACAGATTTTATTTTTTCATCTATATCTTTATCATCTTTTAGATATATTATTATACAGTCTAAATAATTAAACTGATTTCTTTTATTTTCTATAACTATTTTCGATCTAACATGATCTCGATCTTTAATGCCACGACTTTTTTCTTTTGTAAAATTCTTAAATTGTATTGTTTGGCTTATTTTGTAAATTGATTTTTGAAGGTCATCTTTGTTGTCTTGTAATATAATCTGATCATCTGCATGCAGAATTGTATTGATAACAGTTCTGGTTAAAGGGATACCTTGCTTTATTGTTGTTTTCTATATTTTACTAATCTGCTCAGTACATCTGTTGAGTAGAGTTGGAGATAAGCTGCATCCCTCTCTGACACTCTGATTTATTTCAGTCTCTTCTGTCAATTTATTACCCAACCGCATTTTTTATCTTTATACAAACTTTGTGTAGCTTGTACCAAATGTAAAGGATATCCATGGTTTTGTGAAGGGTGGGCACGATCTGCCCTCTACAAAACCATATTGCCCCCCCCTCCCATACAGTATCCCATTTCCACTCTATCCACTCCTGTATTTTGTTCCTGACGAACTTCTCCGATACTTTGACAACGATTCCTGGTGTGCTGATCGGTCGGTAATTTGTAACAGCAGTCTTGGAGCCTCCTTTGTGCAATGGAACTATTTCCTCCTTTTTCCACCCCCTCGGGACTAACTCAGAGCTGAGATTTAAATTAAACAATATGATCAAGGAAACTGAATTCCTTTGCAGCTTCACGTATGACTCGAGCTGTTAAACGATAACCAAGGAGGTGAATATGCTTCCTTTAGCTCTCTCTTTCCCGCAATATCACCACCTGGATGATATATTCTTGCAAAGTGCTCGCTCAGTGATTCCACTATATCGACTGATTCGGTTACCTTCTTACCATCGGCAATCTTTAAAATCATTCTGCCGTAAACATTTTTTCTTTTACTTGCAGCATATCGAAAGAACTGTTTGGGATTCTCTTTAGCCTGCATGGCTAATTTTCTTTCATAATCCGTTTTTGCTTTTCTTACCACACTCGTTACCCTTCTGGCCTGCGCTTTATACCGTTCACGTGCCTGCAGGTCACCTTTCTCCTTAAATTCCCTCCGCAATTGTTTCTTTTTTTTTTTTTTTTTTTTTTGCAGCTTGATGATGATATTCGTCCATTTAACTTCATTTACTCTCCTGACTCCAGGTGTGCAGTTGACATCATCTCATTTACCACTTCCCATGCACTATCAACCCTCTTGCAGTTGTACATGCCACGGCACTGATCCAAGCAATCTCCTAAGCTCGTCATACTTACGAGCCCTCTAATTCCGCATATACCCCGTCTTAACTGAAAATTCCACACGTTTAGCCACCTACCAGGTCAAGACCCTATGATGACTCTCGCCAATTGTGGCAACGTGGTCATATTCGTTACAGCCAAATTCTCAGATGCAATTTCTAGTTCAAGCACTCTCGAACGCCTAGTGTTTTCCATTACATGCTGTCTCAGGCAGTTATCCCTTAATAATTGCATAAAATCCATTTCCTTCCTCCCATGTGTCCTCTCCTCTTTCCAGTCTATGTTCCCATAGTTATGTTAGTGGACTTCGTCTCTGTTGTTGATAACCTTGAGGCTGTCAAACACGACTTGCAGTGTTGAGATCGTTTCCAACGGCAGTCCATGGATTAGAGCTCATCGAGACCCTTCGTCAGCAAATAAAGTGAAAAACTAATCCAATGCAGAGGTGAGGTGGCGAACGAAATTAGAAGATTCACGGAAATCAGCGTTGTAAAAAAGGCAGGTTTCATTATCAAAGGATAGGACGACAGGCATTAACGCACGCGACAAACGAGTGAGGAGAAGCACGAACAAATAAACCAAGAAAAACTTCTTGGTTTATTTGTTCTTAATTTTGCAGTCATTCTGACTAAAAACTGAACTGTTTTAGTAGGTGGAGCCACGGAGATTGTGACTGAACCAGAAACTTCTATGAAGCCGGCCGGTCCCTCTTATGTGTTTTCTTCCCAGGGAAACGACGATGTGTCTCCCGGTAGCCAATTTTGTGCTCTATGACTGTGCAATAATTTGAAATTTCCTGCTTTCGGACCCATTTTTATGATATCACCCCCCCCCCCACACACACACACCTTGTGAGATAACCCTAACAAGAGGAGTTTTGTTGGTATTCAGTTGGTCGTTGCATCGCCGTGTCTGCTGCCAAGTGGAGTTTTTGTTTCGACTTATGCAGGCCGCATTGCGTTACGACCATCTCAGCTGATTTCCATCGAATGCTCCGTATCAGAGCGAGGATGTGCTCATTTATTAGCGGCCCCACGCATTTCTGTGAGTCCTTCGTTTTTTCAAAAAGAAAAAAAAAACTATTGCGCATGCGCTCTCTCGCTCATTAGCTGAAGGGAACATGATTAGAGAAAACGGACAAGCGTCACCAAAGGGGGGGGGGAACATACATTCACACTGAGAAATCGAAGTTTCTGCAGCAGAAATCAGAAATCTTTTCTGACCTCGCTGCACTTTCGGGAATGCAACTCGCAACGTTGTGACACTGGAAGACAACATACGAACAGGGTTAAATTCTAAACGAATAAGCTCCGGGCCCTTAAAGTACGGATCATAAATGTGAGGCTATTGCTAGATTGTCGCAACAGCTTGTTACGTAAATGCAGAAAAAAAAGGGGGGGGATACAATAATGATGAAATAAATAACTCAAATTCCTTAGTAAATTTCTAATTTAACTTATTTTGACTGCGGAAACGTTAACAATTATTGTCTTATTGATTTTCGAATCTACAAAAATGTGTCGCAATGAATTCTCACCTTCACTTCTAACAATTGCTTCTGCATTCTCTGGGTTCGTCAATTTTCTTTCCGAGTTGCTTTTGTTGGCATTGTTGAGACCCTTCCCCTTTAGTACGTATTAATCCATTTATCCACCCTGATGCTAAGTGGATACCCCTGATGCGAAGAACTTGCACCTAGGGTCTGTACCTCTGCGCGTGTTATACACCCCGAACCTCCGTCCTTACAAAACCGTCTTTATTTACCAGTGAATGCTCTCCACTGGTCGAGTGTCCAGCAAGTCGGCAAATCTTTTCTTTTGTTCAACGGATTAATATTATCGCTTCGCAACTGATGGGGATTCTGTGGATTCGTTACAGACTTCTTTCTTTCCGAAACCACCCACAAACTGTCATTACAAACTCGTTTTGTATTATCGCTGTCATCCGAGCTATTTTTCCGTTTAAAGACATCACCAATGTATTCATCCATAGTTGAAATAGTAGGCCTACGTAAACACAAAATATTACACGATTTTCGTTGTGCTTCTCACAATCGCGAGCTCTGATAAACAACTGCTAATCTGCTGTTCTATTGTTGGTTACTGGGAGTGTTGCCAACCGGAATAGACAAAATATCGCTACGAATCTGTCAAAATTCCGCTACCCTTCGCTGCAAGATAAAGCATTACAGGAACCTCCAAACCTTCCCGGCCCTTTCATCACGAGTTCGTGAGCAGGCGACTGTTCATATTGACTTTATTCAAAACTGTAAACAATTGTTGAAAAATAACACAATAATGTAGGCATAATAACCGTAAAGGGAGAAAAGTCACAAAGCAGGAATACGTCCCCCCCCCCCAGCTGAATTTAGCCACTGCATAAGAAAGGATGTCCCGTCAATCAACTAAGAATGCAGTGTTGGGGGTGGAACAACAAATAAATATGGCACTTGGGAGAAGTAAGACCCCACTTAGGGGACTCCGATGTCATGGTCGATGAAGAACATGAAACACTTTTTTATGGTATTGGAAAAAAATGAAAGGTATGCGACTCGAAGACGCAAATTGAATCTTCGATATCGACAACGGAAACTGGTTTCGGTAAAACAGTTTCTTTATTTTATTTGTTTAATTTTTAATCCCACCCACGAAATGCTGTACGCCTACGTTACATTAGTGTGTAGTGTAGGTTGGTTGAGAGGGTCGTCCGATTTATTCAGGGCTTGTTTGATATGGGCCCGATGCCAAACAACATCCAATATACTCCACAGAGGGCCCCTTTGAAAACCCCATCGTTTGATTTAAATGCTCCTCTCGTGCATTTGGTTGACCTCGTTGAGTGCCATCGGGAAAATCGGCAATTTTATTCATCTTAAGGTGTAGCCGTGTGTGTTCACGGGGCCAGTTTGCCTGTTTTGAGAGATGAAAAACCCGAGTTATTGGGGACCCTCCACCTCCGTATGAGACCGGTTAACTCACTTTTAGATAAAGGTTCCTTACGTCATAGACGGGAATCGAATCGGTCTTTCCGACTTCGTCTATACCGACTAAGCTGCGGACGATCATATAAAATTCATTTATATATTATTGTATACAGTAGCGCACCCAGGATTTAATCTTGGATGGGGCCCAGCACTCAACATTTAATATTGGGGGGGGGGGGGAGTTGAGTAGCGATTTGAGAATGCACACTACATTGCATACGAGCTAACTGAGCACTGCAGTGATTGCCAATACATGATACCCGTGATCTCCTCTGGCCCAGCACGGGCAAACGAAGTAGCGCTTCGGTCCGCTAGAGCACTATTTCGTTCGCTTTGCGTTCACAGCAGCCGTGATTCCCGATAGGGTATTCCCACCTTATGCGGACGCTAATTCATAAATAGCATAGAAACAGAAGACACAATATAAATTAAAAAAAGAATTTTAATTAGGAAAAGATTTTTGGAAAATTTTCTAGCGTTTTTTTCCTTTTTCTTTTGGGGGAGGCCAGGGCCCCCTTGGCCCTCTCCCTGGGTGCACCACTGATTGTATAAGAATTCAAAATTTTTTTCTTCATTTTAATGTTTGAAATTTACTTGATCTCGTGGAAGAAAATCCAAATATTCATTAAAAAAAAAAGATGTGTGTGTTTTAGCCTACTAAACCACTGTGTGGAAAAATTAAGACGATCCCAACTTAAACTGGTTGGGAAATAATTGAAGGAGAATCTTAAGGTAAATATTTGCATCATTTTATATCGTTCTTATGCGACTTATGATGAAGCACTACAGATTATTTTCAAGTTGTTCAGAGACATTTTAAAAGTAGTGTGTTTGTTATCCAATAGATGGCGGGACAGTTCTCTTCCACGGTTCTCGTAGAAATGCTGATAAATTTGCGAGCCTCATCGAGACAATGCAAGAGTTAGGTACGGATCACATTGCGGAAACAGTTTAGATAGCATGAAAGAACGGGATCGTAGCAAAGTCCACAAAATATGAGATGGAAAGGCTTCTAGTCGTGCGAAACTAATTTTAAGTATTTATTAGTACAACTATCTTGTGCTACAAGCTTCACTCTATTCAAGAAAAGAAGAAGCAATTAAAAAAAAAGTAATTTAAATATCAGAAAAAAATCGTTTAAATGGTGGTCTCAAAATATCCGAGGACTGGATGTACTTGATTGTCTTCTTGTATTTCAGCACTGAATCCACTTTTGTGGAAATCACCTTTCGGACAAGAGCGGGGATGCCTTTCAAACGTGCTCTTGTAGGAGAATGAAATTGTTTGAAAGGTGTCCAGTTTAAACTCCCTTAAGTGTAAATCTGAACGGAGTCGCGAAAACGATCTCGGAGAGATTCAGCGTTGAGTTTCTGTTCGTATCCTTAGTGGATTAGCGAAAAGGGAATCGAACGAAGACTCCTACTTACGGAGCTGCACAGTTGAACACGTCAGACCGTGACACTGAGCATTTTTTTCTTTTTTTTTATTCTTTGCACCAATTGAAGAGAAATATATTCGAAGGGCATCTTTCCCGTACTGGTGTTAGTGGCACCGATGCACTTTCAGGCGTGTGCATCCCCCTTCTTTCGTGGGCTGCCTTGCTGTGTTTTCCTCTGTTATTAGCGAATGCTTTTAATTTTTCACTCGACCTGAAACTTCGCTGCCATATTTGACAGTGCAAGATCGAAACGAGATTATCACGTGCACAAGCAACGCTGAAATCTTTGCTCAGTGTTAGCATAGTAAAATCCAGAAAGAACTGGGGGGTGGGGCACCATCCTCCGTTTGTTTCCTGAAACGAACTTCGGCTGCTGACCAGTAGGGGGCTACCAGATTGCACCTTTGACGAATTTCATTGCGTAAGCTCCGTCATCGTTCACAATTACCGCCCACGTGCTGCCGACAAAGGCGTCCGGGTACAGAAATGCAACGTTTCCTTGTAAGATCCCAACGAAACCGAATTTCCTTCCCTCCCCGGCTTAGTTCTCGAATGGCTGTCCGTGCCAGTGACGTACCTGCGGTACTTTATTATTGCGATGTGTTGAGTGTCACGAGACAGATCACAAGCACGTGCAAAGTAACGACGCGAACAAAAGCACTTCGCTTCGTTAACAAATTAGTCCGTTTTTTTTGTTTTTTTTTTTCATCACGTGGGTTTGGCACGCTCGAATTTCTCGTGCTGGAAAAAGAGAAGATCGCTAATTAGCCGACGCAACTTATAATTTATGGAACTCGCCAAACCGGTGCGAATTCAGCGGAATGTGGCAACGAAGCTTTCTCGTTCAAGGCCGAACCGGAGGACGCATGATATCGTGCAGAACGGAAATTATCCGCAGTGAGAGGGGGGGGGGGGGGAAGGCGCTTTCTTCATAACGCACAGAAATAAAACGAGGGGGGGATCAGTCTGTCCCGTTTACAGCACATTCTTTTTACTGCATGAAAGACCCGCCTTTCTTTTCCCTCCCTCCTGAGAATCTTAAAAACTCCCCCCCCCCTCCCCATCCACACTTCCAGTGCGTCGCTGTTTTCATAATCAGTCGGCAGATGAAAATGTTGCAATTTACGGGAAATCACTCCTGAGGGTCGCGAAAATATTTTGACGGAACGCTTCTGACAAAATTTAAAGCTGATTTATTTTCTGAACGTGCTTTGTGAAATAAATAATTAAAAGTGGCAACTTTTAAGCGATTTTAATTCGTCTCATTAATGTCAAGAAATCAATCGATAAACCTCCCAAAACCCCACCGCCTCCTCCGTGTGTGCGTGCGTACGCGATGTTGCAGAAAGGTTTCTTCCTGCGATGAGGGAATCGACGCAAGTTTCTCAGGGCACGCTTAACAACACCCTTTAACGCCGATGAAGACGATATTTTTTTATTCGGCGACGCTTGTCTTCGACCACTCTTCGGATAAGAAGGGAGTTCATCTTCCTTCGTTCGGCGGGAAGACGAAGCGAAGTATTTTTGCTCTGAGCGAAAACTGCAACCGCGAAATTCAACGATTTGCGATGAAACAAACGAAAGCTTCGTTTGTTTGCCCGATTCTTAAGCGCTCGCGCCCAAGACGCGATTTGTAAAACAAAAATCTCCTTCGGCATTCAGATCATTGGCCCAATTAGTTACGGGAGGTCAGGTTAACTTCACTCGGCGAAATAATAAAATTAAGTGCGTCGGGGGCTGCTTTCCCAAGGAATACGAAGCGTCTTCCTCGTCCATCTCGGTTTTCGTTTCTCTGCGACGACGAACAATCTACGCACAACGGAACGCTTGTTCCAAGGTCAAATTATTTCGGTGTCGTGTGAACACACCTGCCGCTCGTTCGTTTGAAATTCTGCACACAAACTCGCTCCGGCTTCGTGTTCCAAATAAGTCGTCGATGCCTGCGCGCGGTAAAGTCGCGACTTCTTCGTTTGGAAGGTACAGGTTAGTTCGAAATGCTCGTCTCTTAACGCCGATAACTGTTTTAAACGATTGATGCCGAGCGGACGACCCTCCGCTGTCCTATGAAATTGATTCATCTTACGATCACACGCAGAAAGAAAAAGGTTGCCCGTTTCCGCGGGTGTGTGCGCTTAAGTGTCGGCGATAGCACCAGCCAAGTGCCCGAAACTTCACTCGATAGATTAATTTTCCCAAGCGTAAAGCTGTCGCATTTCCTGTCTCGTTGCATGAAACGCGTTTCCGGCAACGGCGATAGAAAATGTGTGCGCGCGTGATAGGAGACCAGACCTCGGGCAGTTTTATTTTTAGCGGCTGCCGGTTTGACCGGTTAATACTAAAAAAAATCGCAGCTGCGCGACTGAAGAAACGCCGACTTATTGGGAATGCGATATTCAGCCGGCTCGGCACTTGGATTCGAGGCTTTCTTATTCCCCCAAAAGGCTCCCTTTATTATTTTCTTTACTGTTGTCGCAGCTGATTTCAGTTGTACGTGTCGAAGGGGGCGGTTGTCATCGTTTATGACGATTTTCATCGATTATTTCATTTTATTTTAATTTTTATTGATGCTCAGCGGGTCCGTTTCCAGTAAAGGGATTTTTCCTGAGCAAACCCGAGGTTAATGGATCTTGGGTTCAGGAACGACGCGTTTTTTTACCTTCTGGAATTCCCAGAAGTCAGCAAAATTGACCGGAGACACGAGTGTTGACGATAAATGATTGTTAGGATTATGAACATCTCTTTCCGTCTAGTAGCGCCTTCTGCAGAAATGCGCTCGGTTGCTGCGATGGCAAACGCGGGGCTGTGCTTTCTGTCACTTTTGATTTAGGGTTAAAACGATGTCGCTTGTTGCCTTGGGACAACAAAAAATCAGTGTCCTTGGGGAAACAGCAGGTCTCATACTGAAGGATTTTCTTCCGGAAACTCCGGTTTTTCCGACCGCAAACCAGCCAGAAGAACACACGCAGTTAGCAGACGTGATACGCTTTCTCGTGATTGGGGTAAGGCGGGGGAGTTTTTCCGTTTTATTCCGAAATTGTTTAAGTTAATAAGAGCGGATTCAGCCGGAAGTACTTTTCAAAATGTGCGGAGGGCATCTCGTGCACTCGCATATCGGAAGAAGAAACATCACTTCGCGCGACGTGAAGGGAGGAAAGTAATCTGATCACCATCGCGAGACGCGCAAGAAATCTCTTCCTCGCCAGGACGAAGGCCGCGTTGCTTCATGGATTTCGAACCGCTTGCACTTGAGCAAAACCGTTTTCTTCGCTCGACGAGTGGGTTTGAGAAGATTTACAGCCGACTGCGTTGTCGAGCACACCCAGCTGCCACAGTAAATGGAATCCATCGGTGATGTGCGACTAAGCGTGCGCGATAGCAATCGGCTGTAACTTCTGGGAACGAGTGTGTGTGTGTGAGAGAGACGGGGTGTGTGTGTGGGGGGGGGGGGGTACTTCGAAAGCGAGAGGATAGATGGTCAAGGAATAGTATCTGGTTTGACTGCTAGGATGGTCACGTGTGGTCCTCTCCATTACACCAACGCTGTTATTCCTTTGAGTGCATTTGTCTGTGATTAAAAACCAGCTGCCAGGAGAATCCTCAAATCCTCCCACCTTCGTATGAAATGGCTAACTCGCCTGCAAATGAGAAGCCCTGATGGGGGTTCTTCGCGTTTTAGACTGGATTCGAACCCATGTCTTTCCAACCAAAGGATACCAGCTCGGATGTGGCAGCACCCTATTAAGACAGGTGTGACGAAGATGGAGAACATTAAATAAACGTGTAGCTTGAGGCTCCATGCACGTTATGTGCGAGAGGAAGACAAAGGGTCAACTGGATCGTGAAGTTCAACCGACGTGCCACATTTGGTCGAAATTCACACACGATGCCTTCACCGTGTGTACGGAACGGATTGCGATAACATTAACGAGGGGTATCAATATCTCCAAAGAAAAAAAACAAGCAGCTAAGGTAGACGACAAGAAACTCCAGCATTTCACACCACTGGAGGGGGGGGGTAAGAGCACGTGGAGTGATGAATCCAAGTTACATCAACGGAAAGCTAGCAGCGAAACGACAAGCATGGTCTCATCCACGGAGAATGTGTGACGCGGCTCAGACCCGATAATGGCAACTCCTAATAATGATTAGCGCAAGGGGTGCGGTCAACTTCGTCGCTGGTCATTCATTTTGACCTCAAACTGATGGACACGATAATCTGACGCGTATTACTCAGGGGAAGGAATATGACGGTGATCTTTATTAGGCTGCCCCCCCCTCCCCCGAGGCATTCCCAGTGGATTCCTCTGCCACTTCTGATGGAAGGGACCGTAGAAATTCTTCGTGGTCGGTGGAGTAGGATAAGCGAAGAGCTAATCCGGAACCTTGCGAGTCGATGTTTCAATGTATTGCGGCGCCGTTTGCGATAAAAAGAAAAAAAAAAAAACACGTTAATTGACGGGAGCATCCCTAATAACCTTCTATTCGTCGAGTGTGCGCTGCAGTAGCACTTAGGGCAACTCATGAGCGCGCCCCTTAAAGAGAGAGACGTGTTCGGAGAGGAAAAGGCGAATTCTGCTTCCGCGTCCAAGAGGGATTCATGTAACCGTGTCAGCATCGGCGGATGTCATCGAGGCGTTTCGGTGCTTTGCACGTTCTGATATTGAAACGGGGTGGTTCGCCGAAAGGCTTACAAATCTCGTACAACTTACGTGGTCAGCACATTGGAGTCGCTTTGTTAGCGCCTCGATCGGTTCTAACTCCAGGAACACAAATAAAACGTTCACGTGCAGCTCTGTTTTCTTTCCGGCAGCTGCAGAGGATGTCACCGCAAAGAAAAACAATCACTCCCCAAGTGAAGGGATTACACATCGCAGCGTTCGCTCTGTAGGAAGTGACGGAACGAGTTTTACATATTAAAATATATTTAAGAATCAAGTGGATAATTAACATGCTGTCGCTAAGCGCAACTCGAAATGACAAAGAACTGTTTATTTTTGATGTCTCTCATATATTTCGTGGTTTTTGTAAATTTTAGTTTTCGCCACAAATCACCACAGGAATGCATTTCTTTCTCAAGTTGAAAACAGCGCCTGCGGTTCAGTCTGAGGATTGGTGTGTTGGCTGCATTCGAATGCAGCGCGAGTGACTAGTCGAGGATTGCTTACGCTGTCTAATAATTCTGTAAAACAGCTTCGGGATGTTACTACGATGTAAGTCGGGTCGCTTTCGACGAAGTTGACTTTTGGATCCGCGACGCACTTAAATCTTTTACGAGTGATATTTCGAGAACCCTCTTAACACGTTCATTGCCAAGCTGAAAATTGGAATTTGGTGTGATGGCCAAATCTTTTTCACTCGATAGCGACGTCTACGCGATAACGCGTGATCGGCCGCCAGACGAGAACTCTCCCATCACGCGATATCGCGTGGTTGGCAATGAACGTGTTGGCGGTGGGTTCTGGGAGGTGGGGTGGTGGAATCCTCGGGAATTCTGCAAATAAATTCTCTACGTAGACGGCAAGAAACCTTGCTTTATTGCCCCTCCCGCTTACGAAACCCTTCGATGGATGACGATTTTTGGCTCAGCAGATGAATAACCCCTCAGTCGCTTTGTCCACTTTCAATTTCCGTCTCTTTTTTGTACACGCGCGATGGTTCCTTCGATTGTCTCCCAGACATTTCTGTCTTATGGAACACAACACATCCTAATCTGCATTTCCAATCACCAGATTACACAATATTCTTAACTAGGATATTTTCGTGACGCTATAAGAAAAGCATGCGTTGTGTAACAGAAAATTTCCGTTAATATATTTAAATATTAGTCCCACACCCAACAGACGGTAAGGACCAGTGGCACGTTATTCCAGCGTGTACTTGTTGGGGAACAGTTGGTGAGAAATGCTGTTCCAGAGAGGGATGGAATAAGAGCAGAAGCACGTTCTGTGAGTTTGCAGTCAGGCAGTAAAAGAATGTCCGTCTGCTGCAACTTATGGGATTTTGGCCTTTTGCGGAAAAGAGAGGTTTTCTGCTTCACTGTAGGCCGAGTGTGACGGTCGCGTTATTGTCGCTGAGTTTTTTTCCTGAACTGCTTCGTTAAACCATGACTTGGAAGGTGGATGGGAATCTTGGAGGGAATGAAAGTCTTCGTGACAGCGAGGGTAATTTCTGCAACCCACTTGGAATATAATTCAAAATGATTTATTCTACGGGAAATTTTTTAGTGATTGCTGGCCGAGAGTGAATGAATGCAGTCAATAAAGGGTTGGATTTTCTCGCTTGGAGCGGGACGTGATTGGGATGGCTTCTCTCTGGAGACTGTGAGTGCAGGTGGCGGAAATGACTTCAAGAGAAGACGTCAGTAATATGTTGCCTTCTTGTTGTGTGTTCGCTCTGATGAAGATGCGAATTGACGATCATCACGGAAGATAAGCGCGTTGTGTTAAATTCTTTATTTTTCTTTAAGTAAGTTATGGTAAGGGAATCGTGTCTATGAATTATGTTAGTATCAATCTAAGCAAGAATAGCCGAAGATAGTGACGTTTCCTTAGGCTCATGCAGTTAAATTCGAACCGAAAATCTGCACAAGAAGCGCCCTTCGGCAAATCCTTTTTTTTTTCCCAGCAGAACCCCATGGACCGAAATTGTTTGTCGACGACCACGTTTTGGTTTGAATTTATCACTTCGGTTCCGAAACGCCAAGATTTCACGATAAAGGGTCGTTCTTCTCCACGATCATGAAATCTCTACGGACCTGTCGCATTTGCGATATCAAAATCTGTGTAAATACTTGATACGGACAAGACGATAAGGAAAGTACGAGATCGCGTTCGCTGAGGGCCATCAATATTTAGAGGAAGTGGTTTAAAGCTTACGTAATAGTGACCCCGCTATTTCTCATACGGATATTCTTACAGGTTTCGGACTGTTGCATCAAAAGCAAACGTTGCAATATTTCGTATTTTGGGAGCCAGATTCACTAAACTTTCCCCCTGATAATCGCATTAAACCAAGTTCATCCAAGTTGATCAGAAATTACTGGAACGAGAATAAAAATTACAGGCTTTTTTAGCTTTGACGTACACACATTAAGGCGGCAAATGTAAACGGATGAGCTGTTGTATACTTCCTTTCGTTTATGCATTGTACATATGGCGCTTTAAAAAAAAAAAAAAAAGGGGGCTCCGAGCTGCGTAACAAATAAATCAAAGGTCTTTTTTTTTTTTAATATCTCACTGTTATCATAAAAATGTTTTGCACCACGAATCTAACCCGGCGGGACAACAATGAAGAATTTTTCTTCGCGAGGGTGTGTGTGCTCGTGGAGGAAACGCTTCTACTTCTCATTAGCCATTTCCTTGGTGAAATGACGTCACTCCTTTAATACGCTTAATACTTTCTTCTCATTCTTAATATCGCACAGGATGTGAGAGAGGAAGCCAGTTCTTAACGTGCGGAACACAGAACGTGGTCATTCGAGTTGATAACACTGCGAACAACTACAGTGCGTTGATTTTTCTCTCAAGAAAAAAAATTCTTCTCACGTGTATTTTAACTTACTTAAAGGTACTGTTAAATTTGTGCTTTTTTATTTCTTGTAACTTTAGTGAATCAGGCAAGTACAGTTCTTGAAGTTTGATTATTCATTTTACAAAGTCTACTTGTTTTGATGAAATGTTTTACGGTTGAAGAATACTTGGAAACAAAACTCGTGCTTCGGCATGCTTGAAACAAACATCTCTGATGTACTGGGGGAGGAGGGACCCATTTTAAAATTCCTTGTCTTAAATATAAACCACCTGTTTTGATATCGAAGTTATTCAAAATCCTTAGTTAAATCGACTTTTGTTTGGTTTTTAAACCACTGAAGAAATGTCTTTGATGTCATCCGAATTGCTGTCGTAATCTGCTGTGAAATTTCATCTCTTAAATTGATGTGATTCTTAGCGATGAATTTAGTTTGCTTCATTAACTTGTGAGAACAAGAAGGATTTCCCTGCAGGAAAACAAGCACGCCAACCGACCAGAATGTTCTTCTTGTGGGTTTGCCTGTTTTACAGAAGGCAACTAACAGAGGTACGCTTGATTCGTACTTCAGCCCTTAATTCCAAAGAACCCAGTCCCTTAAGTCCTGCCGCTTCATCATGAATAAATACCTTTACATCCTTTGAGTTCCAGTGCCAAAGGTTATCCTTTATTTGATCTGCTTTAGCACAAGATGTCCGTGCCTCGTTTTGTGGATTCATTTGCTGTGTTCATCGTTTAAATTCCGCCAATGCCGATGACACCCGCTTTGTATGCAACCAACTTTCACAGAAAACCAGTCGGATCACCCAAACTGCGAGGTCACCTTCCTTGAATATTTCAACGTCCGCAATTCTGAATGTCGCCCTTCCTCCAACTTAGCTGGAAGAGAAAGTGAATCGCTTGTTGTCAGTAATCTTCTAACACAGCAACTTTTACCAACTGAAATTCCAGAAAACGCTCATCGTCTCTCAACATCCGGACCTTTTCTTAAGCAGAGCCCTCCAAACACATCGTTGACATTATTCCCCCGGATTCTCATGTTTGTTCTTCTCTCAGCCAACGGGACTGCAATGGTGCCAGTCGGAATGACCTTAGAAATTTTTATGCCGCCTTCTCATGGTCTGTTTACTGCTTCCGCTCTCCTGATTCAAGCATTTGCTCCTCCGATCTAGTAACGGAAATTATTCTTGCTGGGATGAGTGCCTTTTATTTCCCATTGCACTCAAAATTCTCTCTTTTTATCCAATCCTTTCCTGCAAAAAAATGTGCCAAATCAGCCCAAGCTGATAATGTAGCATGCACACTATGGCCGAAATAAAAACAACCCGTCTTTCTCCCTCTCTCGTCTCAGAACCGCCAGTACCGACTGCAAAAAAAAAAAAATAAAATAAAATAAAATAATAATAATAAAAATAAATCGATAGCAGCCTTTTAATGGCCAAATGCACCAAATTTGCATTTTGGTTCCTTGCTAATTGGACGAACCTTCTGTTTTGACCTCTCTTTTGGAACAAGCAACATCCAAAGATAAGACGGACCTCTCGATATCAGTGCTCTCCTCCAGCTCTTCTTTAGACAACCAAACCAATTCCAAAAACCACCCTCACTATGCGATTTTAATAGCGTCTCTTCAGTTGTAATAAGAACTTGTGTTCCAGAGCTGACATCCATCCTGTATCGCTATCGCTTTTACAAGCTGTCCTACTCACACGGCATCTTCCTAAAAAAAAAAAAAAAAAAAAAGGCAGCCATCAAATTATCAACTCACTGATGTCGCCTCATCATGTCCAAAGTAATAAAGACAGTATTCAACAGTCAACTTTCTCGCAATCTGGAGGCTCAGTAAGTAATTACTGATCTATACAGCAGTATAGATTCCGCTACCTTCGGATCCAGGTCATAGAATGATTTGGAGAAACTCCTGTGCCCGCACTTGATAATTCCAGGGCATTTAATTGATTCTGACATCGCAGCCTTCTTTCTAAGCTGCCATCTTATCTCTTTCTTGCCCTTTGTAAGTGGATTGCTAGCTTCCTCTGATCATTCATTGTGTGTCATGGTGGATAATTCTTCATAATTTCTGTAGTACCCCTTTCACTAATACAATCCCACTCGTGCCTGAAAATAAACTCCTCGTCATAACCCTTATAATATTATATGACTCCTGTAACACATCTGCCTTTAACACAGATTCTGAAGCGGAGTGTGGGTAATTCAGTAAATTTTAATGATGCTGCTGCCTTATTTCCGGAAGAAAGATTGTGCCTCCCCCCCCTGGCGATATTCCACCGGCCAATGTTAGTTTCTCTTCTTGGGCTGAGTTCCATATCGAGCCCATCCTCACATAAACAGTACATCCACTCTTCAGGCCTCAGTGTTCCGTACGGGACTGTCACGTGTAGGTCTTGAAATCTCTCGTGATATATAAAAGCAGACCGCAATATTTAATTTACATAACGAGTAAAAATTGCGAACTGTAAGTTTGTCCGATTAATTGCCGAACACGCTTATAATTATCAAAATTCGACTTAAGAATTTTTCATTAGCTGGGTCTTGGAGACTCTCCCACAACACAATACGCAACACAGTGTGTTCTTCCCACATCACGTGTGCTGTAAGAAGATCGCTCCTTGCAAAGCAGCTGCAATCAGGGCCGGCTCTACTGACGGTGTAACACGTACATTTGCACGGAATGACAAATTTTGGTGCTGCGGAAAAATCGCCTTCACTCTGCGTTTGACGAGTATACTTGTCTTCGCTTGATTTTAATTACCCATGCAGATGCACATTTTCAGAACAGAATTCCGCCGTTATAGGGTTAATTGTCTTTTTCTGTAAAAAAAAAAAAAAAAAAGTTTATAATCATTTTTCATTAACTTATGGATTTTCATTAGCTAATGCTACTGTTTAGAATTTATAATCGGACATGACGAAGCCTAGCTTAACATCATGACTTTTAAGACGTCATTAAAATAGTTTTTTTAGGGGGAAGGGGCGGCAAAATTCGTAGGGTCGACCTTGACTGCGATTAGTTACTCGTTAATGGTTGAATCGAGAACGCTTACGTTAAAATATATTTTAAGCATTTTTATTTTTACATCAATGATGTTCCAGAAATGGGAGGACTTAAACTTATAATCCACTGTTACAAGGCCCTTGCCAGCGAGCTGTCGCAAAACGGAGTAGCAAAAAAGCTTTGAATATCACAATGGCAAGTGTCGCGCAGCCGTAATCACTGTGTACATGCATATTCATCCCGCAAGTACTTTTTCTCCCTTAAAACAGACAAACCGGATCCTCGGGGAGGGATCTGAAGCAGTGCTCAATTTGGCGCGCCTTCAGATGTACAGGTAACCCTCGTATAACGCGGTACTTATACAACGCGGTTTCGATAAAAACACGGTCTACAAATTGTAGTAACCCGTTATCTTTTCATATGTTTTTCGCAGTGCGACTTGAAAATCAAATTTTACCTTCGTTAAATTTGCGTCTGCCCGTATCGCGTATGTAGTTATAAGTAGCGAATTTATATTCGGAGAAATACCCCCCTTTAGCACGCATGTACGTCATTGTTTATTTACCATATAAAGTGTTTATTTTGAAAATTGTCTTCGTTTCTGCCAGGAAGGCGCATTAAAAATCATAAGTGTGGTAATCTCAAGCTGAGCACTTCATTTTCTGGTGAGTCACATACATAATTAATATGTAATGGTTTTTTATGTAAAAATATTTTTATACTAATGGCCACTACAACTGCATCGAAAGATAAAAAACCAACATTGAAAAGAAAATTCATTTCTTTCGAAGAAAAAAATAAATTCTTGGATCGGTCGGAAAATGGAAAAAAAAAACAAAAAAAAACCCAGGAGTTGTTTGATGAAGGATTCTGAATTTAAATGAATCAACAATTCGAACAGCCAAACAAAATGAACATAAAATACGAGAAAGTGTTATTGCTGGGTCAACGATAAATGCAAAATGCGTGAGAAAACCAATGTTTATTAACCGATCCTCACATCCTCGTGCTATGAAAGATTAAAAAATGTCCACTTTATTTTGCCTAAAACATTTATGCATTGTGTGCAATGAAGTTTACGTACAATTTGTAATTTTTACAAGTTTATGAATTTGTTTCATAGTTTATATGTTTTTTTAACTTACACGAATTACCCGAATTAAATAAACATATTTTTTTGTTGGATTTGTCATTATTGTTTATATAATTTGAAAAAAAAAAACTATTTCGGAACATAACCCTACTTTTTCTATGTGATCTGAGTCTCGCATAACGCGGCCTTTCTGTGGAACCTACCATCCGCGTTATACGAGGGTTACCCGTATTAGCTTCGTAACGTGGAAATACGACTGTGATTTCTACAATGAAGAACCGCCCAATCACTTCACACGTTCATTGTGGGGCTGTCGCTCTCTTCTTCTTCCCGTCATAACGCGCGGATTCTCTTTATCTCGCTCCTCTTGCTGTATACATTTCCGGCAGCCTCCTCATCTCTCGGCGATGACATTTCCACTTAGGCTTATTATGTGCTCGATAACGTGACTGCGCTAACGGAACCTAATAAGGAGTAAGCTTCAGTGTTTTGTGCGCACCATTGCGTACGGATCGGATCGCGACTGAAACCGACGAATGAATTTACGTTTGAAAAGTTTCCCATAGCTCTTCGAGTCCATCCGCATCCACTGTCGTTCCTCTACATCGAAGGCTTGCAAATGTTCACTTTACGCCATTCCACCGTCACCTTGCTCAAGGGGTTCCTTCGAGTTTTCCATCCGGGACTTCTTATGTGCGGTAAGTAAATAAAAACATGAATTCAGAAAGCGAATCAGAAGAGCACCATTCCGACACGCATGCAGCAGGCAAGGCCGTTTACTCTGCGAGGTCACTAAAATCCGAAGAGTTTTTACATCTGTGAGTAAAATTCGTCAGAGGTCGGTGGAATATATCGTTTTGTAATTCGCTGGACACGACACCTGTTGTGTCTTCTAAAACAAGTTCAGCTAGTTGTTTTCCTTATCCCCCTCACATTTACTTGGGATCACTTTAAGTCCCGTTCGAACGCCATCTTCCGCCTTCGCTATGCTACCTATATCACATTAAGTTTCAAGGGACAGCTTATGTGTCACAAATGAAGGATCCAACCCCTTTCTTGTCAGGGAGAACGTTACGTGATTTCTAGAACACCTTGAGCTGAATTTTTTTTATAAAAAAAATGATGCATGATAATTACGCCAGTGGTCTTATTTATTTCTTTTTTTTTTTGGTCAATATAATTTCCTTATTGGTTTTAATTCATCACCCCATTTGTGCTTTGATGTTTGCAAAATACAAACCTTGTGGAAGAAAAAGGAGCACTTTGAGCTTCGTCCCGAAATCCGTTTTCTTTTTGTCCTGCTGAAGAATTCGTCTTGTCTGCTTCCGATTCAAGAAAGAGACCTTTTCGTTTCGTTGAAAGCGACAGAAATTACAAAAGTGTTGAGACGTTGAAGTGGTAGACGATTTTGGACTCCCGGTGTGAGTCTACCACTGCACATTACTGGAGGCCTGAAGCGGCTAAAAAAAAAGTTCCATTTTCGGTCTTCACAACAGAATTATCTAATTGCTATGATCCTAATGTGCTATGAGTTAACATGGGTGAGATTCATATTTAAGAAAGAATCCACATAGAGGATGTTGAATTTTTTTCGTGATCAGCACGTAGATTGTCTGGTGCCTCCTAATGATACCGCAACAGATTTCGCATCAAGTGTTCATTAACCTGGTATCGCGTTGTTTCAGGTAATCCCAAAATGTCTCGGTTTCTTACGTCGCCTCCATGAGTGCAATATCAACAACATTCTCATTTTGGGGGTGACGATTGTCAGTGTCGTGTATCAGCCGAAGAACGTTAATTTCCGCCACGAACACTTATCCACTTGAAGCACGCGTCATTTTGCTCTTGACGATGGCGCATCAACTTTATTTAATCAGACCGGTGTAAAGTTATCCTTGACATAGCGACATCTAGCAGAATTAAGCATAACAATCCACACAACGATTAAACAAAGCTAAAAAAATGAGAGAATTTTTAGGACTGAACAAAGAAATTTTAATGAAAAGTTCTCAAAAGTCTTATGACCAATATATTAGCCTGAAAAACCCACTGGGCATTGCCGCAAGCTATTGTGAGGGTTTTTTTTTTAATGACTGTCTGTCCCCAATTATCACAAGGACGAGAGCAACAGCGTAAATGCTCAGCACATATTACATAAAAAGGGTGCCCGCCAGCTCCAAGGCATACTGAGAATGAGTGAGACAGTACGGCTTGTAACGCATGTGCACAAAAATATTTCAGTTATTTTAAGCACATGATTATAAAATAACAATTTAATAAAAATGAAAACTGTTAGAATTCAATGGTACACAAAATAATTGATTATGTCTGGTTTAATTAAAGAAAACTTAAGTTTTAAAAGAGGTATACCGTGAGTAGACATATCGATACAAAATTAATAACGGAAAAAACTCACGTACAAAGATTATTTAATAGCATAATTTTTGCCTGTGTGTCACAGGCATCTTCAGTTAGCTTCGAATTAAGCAATAACTGACAATTCCAAAAAGCGCCACCTAAGTAGCTGGTGTAAGATAACTGAAAAGGTCAATAAATTTCCTTAAAAAAAAATAATAATAAAATAAATAAATAAATAAAAGTTCTTATCTTTTTCTCGATAATTCTGAAGAATTTGTGAGATTAAGCTGGACTTGAATGTGGAACGTTCAAAAACCCTACTGAGCATCATCATGACGTATATCAAAACGTGATTGAAACAGAACCTGCTGTTGCCATGGGGTTTTGCTCAGTATTAACTTCACACGTCTCAGTTCTTATTTCATTGGCGGATGTGACGTAATAGTTTAAAAGAGTCAATATCATCAAACGAAACTTTAAAATTTTGCTAACCGCGGGAATTTCGGCCGAAGCAACTAACGCTATTACGAAAGCCAGGGTATTACGTCTGTTAAGTGCGTTCTGCCTCCAGAAGAGAAAACCCACTGCCTCCGTACAAGACAGGACGACTCGCTTTCCAGTGAAAATCCCTAATAAGGGTTCCTCGAGTCACTAGACGAGATTATGACGCACGTTTTTCCAGTTGTCCCATATACACACACACACACACACACACACACACACACACGAGCCGCACTGCTTCGAAAGAAATCAACGGAATCCACAGTGTGAGGAACAAACAGCCACGGCGCCCACCTTAAAAAGATGTAGGACCTCCTTTCGTTTGCTGACTGCAGCAATCCTACAGGGTGTACTTTCCACGTGCACGATAGCAATCAATGGAAATTTTGGACCATTCTTCCTGTAGGCATGCAATGAGGTCATGGATCGTTGTGGGGTGGACGTGTCCTGACTTCACCCGACGCTCCAGTTCATCCCACAATGTTCAGTAGGATTGAGATCTGATCTGAGTCCTGTGAAGGGCAGTCAAGTGTAGCGACGTTCATATCCGCAAACCACGCAGTTACAGCAGCAGTCTTATGACACGGTGCATTACGCTACACCCTCTTGCTGAAAGAGACAGTGGTCAGTTCCTTAGAAATACCACAAAGTAGGAAGAAGAGCATTGTCCAGCATGTTCAGTTATATCAATATCCTGATACCACCAACAGAGGTTCGAGGCCAAAACAGGGTCATACCAACAAACCGCTACCTTCGAATTTCATAGTTGTGGTTAAGAGACGTTTACTGGGCATCTACCACACCCATCCACCCGCTAAGTAGAGGGTGTAGCGTAATTCGGCGCTCCATAGCACAGCTTTCCAAGCTTTTGCGTCCCACCGCACACACACTCTTTGCACCACTGAAGACAACGCTGCATGCTGGTTCGGGTAATGTGAGGAGGCTTGAATATTGCCGTCTGCCATGGAAACGAATGTTGTGAGCGTCGGTTCTGAATGTTTTCATGCATTCGTATTCCTGTCGATGCCCGGCAGGAATACGAATCTCCGCATTCAATGAATAGGACGACGAATGGCCGTTTTCACATATCCTTCGTTGCGCCCTGAGGTCACGTTCGATGAGTGTGGTAGTCGCCCACTGCAGCTGACTCCCTGCACTTCCCTCACTGACTGTTGACCTGGGATTGCCCAATCCGTCAACAATTATAGATAGGCATGCAACGTGGCATCCTATCACAACGACCCTTTCAAAGTCCGTTAGTTCACTTTTGGCAGCCATTTGACACAGTTGCACTGACTTGGGAGAATTATATTCCTTTACTTTATACCGGCTACAAAAATGTAACTCGTTACATGGCATGGTGCACGTGGCCCATTGGAGTGTCCGTTAACTTCTTTCCAAGCATTGTGTGTGTGTGTGTATCACAAACGAGAGATAAAATGGGTTGAAATTGTTGGGAAATACATCATGGAGAAGATTTTAGAAGCCGAGGAAGCTATTGATGTGATATGTTTGTGATAACAGAGGTTAGAGGTAAATGTTCAGCCCAAGGAGAGAGTTAACCACCTTACCGGCCATTGTGGATCAAATATGCATCCTCATACGCTTCGTATCCATCATTAATTTCAATGTAATATCAATGGCATTACAATTTTAATATGCACTTCGCATCCAGGATAACCTTCACGTCTACGGGCGTTTTAGCCGGTAGCGTGGCTAATCCTCTCTGGTGATGTGTGTGTTACTGAGGATGAGGGGAAAGTGAACAGAGATTCCTTTTGCGAGAGAAAAGGACTGCGTTTTTTCGGAATTGACACTCACAAGGTTATCCTTGACCCACTGAAGGATGGTGTGGAGATCATTATTTAAGGCGCTGGTTGAAAATGATCTTGATGTAATGGACATCTAGGAACTACTCGGTTTATCAAAGGGGTTGGATAAGTGGAGAGTACTATCGTCAGCAAAGCTATGGATGGATTTGCAGTGATTAAGAGATGTACAAGAGAAAGAGGGCAGGTGATCGAACGGAGCCCTGAGGCACTCCTGCATTGGTTACAAAGTTCGAGGACAGCATGGCGGACGGCACCATGCATGAACGACCAGAGTGGAAGCTGGCTATCCAGTTGCAGACAGTGGTAGAAATGGGAAACCCGTTTACTAGCTCCAAGAATGCTTGCGATAACTAGACCACGATGACGGGTGTATTAAGGTAGCATTGGGCTTATTAGCGGGAGACACGGCCGTGCTATTTTTTTATTTTATTTATTTTTTTTTTTTAATTAGTCAAAGAAGTTTGGCAGATTCCTCCCCGGCGATCTTGCATACAAAGGCAATCTCTGTGATGGACTAAAATTAATTAGATGTAGTAGTTAGATTCAAGACAGTAATTGACTGTTTTTGTTATAATTATTCAATTACAATTAGCTTATCTTTTCAAATGCAGAGTCATCGATTGTTGCTAAGAAATCTGGGAGCTATCCGAAATACGAAACTAAACAATTTTTCCAATAGAAATGATTCCATTAATCTTGAGAAATTGAAGGCATTTTTAAATGTACCGAATTAGTTTCTGCCCAAGGAATCTTTTTCTGCATTCTCTGGAGGAGTGTTTAATTTTCCGAGTGATTGACACTATTCTGCGATGCATTTCACTCAATCTACAGGTGTGCTGCAAATGGTGCAGTACGGCTTCGCACAGGTGCATTGCTTTCCCGGTGTCAAATATGCCGAGTGACTGACATACTATTCGGCGATGCACTTCACTCAATCTACAGGTGTGCTGCAAATGGTGCAGTACGGCTTCGCACAGGTGCATTTCTTTCCCGGTGTCAAATATTCACGCAGGTGCACTTTCTCGAAAGGAATTTTAAATACCCTCGAATTCTTCGTAGGAATTCTAACGGAGGGTATAGCAGCCATTTTTGTAATCAGCCTAAATATCGATGCAATTCTACGTCAAAGAATGCATTTTTGTGCGGTTTCTATAACTAGGATAATCCTCAGTCACGAGGGGGCCAGGACGTCATGGCAAGATTACCAAATTTGGAAAGACTTGGGTTCGAATCCCATTGACGAGAGAAACCTATAAGGGTTTTGAACTGAAAGTGAGTTACCGATCTCGTATGGCGATGGCAGGGATTTCCTATCAGAAAATAGACAAACCAGGCAGAAGAGAAATCAAATTTATATTCACAATAGACTGACCCCATAGCATAAGTGTGTGCGTCAACAGTTGTTCAAAACAACCTCCGCGGATACTGAACGATAACTTTTCTCGCTTCGATTGCTGATCCTTGCCAGGAGACCGAAGGAGATATCAGGAGTGAATAAATCAAACAGACACGTTTATGATATTATTTAAATGGCTCTTGATTCATTATTTGGCCTCCAGAGAGTGTCCCGTGCAGCTATCGCCCCGTACAATCGAAAAATAGGATCCGCTTTGTAAAACAACACATCGAGTGCGTTTTACAGTAATTGCTAGCCGAGTATTGCCATTGGTAAAGGATGGCACTTGTTCTGACAGTCCCGAAATGACGAGTTTGGATTCCTCAAGAACAAGTTCAGTCAGGGCCGCCCCTAGGAATTTTGCCACCCGGTGCAGTAGCATATTTTGCCGTCCCATCTCCCTAATTTTTCGTATAGTTTATGCCAACTTTGCCGCTCCAAAAAAACTTGCAGGCCCGTGCAAATGCACGTCTTGCACCGTCGGTAGAGCCGGCCTTGAGTTCAGTGAGTCCTTTGCGAGAATTTTACTTTATAAGTTCTCAAAGTCCCGAGCTTGCGATATACGTGAGGCGCCTTTCTCTTTCTCGCTGGGTTCTAATGTTAGGTGAGTTCAACCTTCTCGTGTGGTTCGACTGCAGCTGCCGAGTTGTAAATGGAATACGAACAGTAAGTCATCGAAAGGCGTTGGTTTTCAGAATGATTCAGTTTTAGTTGTATTTATTTGCACAGGTGATTTTATGATTTTACTGAAACGAATGATTTAAGGTTGTCCGTATTTTTTCTTGACATTTCCAAGGCGTTCGACTGTGTTCATCATGACCTACTACTGCTGAAAATGTCCAAACACGGCATCAGAGGAATTACTAAAGACCGATTCAAATCCTCTCTGAATAACTCAGCTAAGGCACATTCAATAGCGCAACAAAAATAATAAAATACGGAGTCCCGCAAGGTAGGACCCACCCTCTTTTTAATATATGTTAATGATCTACGTTGATACAAACTTTTTGGCAAAATGATATCGTTCGCTGACGATACGGCATTAATATACACTGAAACGACCCTCGAAGATTTAAAAATAGGATTAGCCATGGGATGTTGAAACTAAGTAAGTGGTTTAGCAATAATGGTCTTAGCAAAATAATAAGATAAAACGAGACATACTCGTATGTACTTTAGGTTAACAGATAAGCTGGATCACAACATAACCATAAAATGGCATGAAACCAAATGTACTGATATCCAAAAATTGTAGCTTAGTAAAAAAAAAAAAAAAAATCCGTCAAGTATTTGGACCTCCACATTGATAGGAATCTGAAGTGGAACTTCCACATCACAATTTTAACAAATAAGTTGAGGTTAGCAATTAACAGAATATTTTATGTTAAAAAGTTTGTAAATGCAGCATTCTTAAGATGCTTGGGTAGAAATTCCTCTTCTAATTACTAATTTCTTCGCACATTCAACCAACGCTCTTTTTTCCATTGCAGGAACTGTCTCTGTGGTTGTCTATTATATTGTAAGAAAGAACGCAGTAAGTTTTCGGTATATAATGTAGAGTCCAGGGTTCCCAAACTTTTCCTACGACGGAACACTTCACAAATTCTGAAACTTAAACGGAACACCTTGGTTAGAGTCGAGTGTCATCGGTCTCGTATTCAATGTAAAGCTAAGCACATACTATTGAGCAGCAGACTGTATCGCATCTCAGAAATGCAGTATCTCAGAAATGCAGCATCGCATTGAGCTAGCCAGTGACCGCACGTTTCCTAGAATAGATACCTCCGTACTTCGCTCGCGCTCGGAGGTGTCGACAGTCGCGGGCGGCTCAGTCAAGGCCAGCGCGTGCTGGCCTTAATAGCACAATCCACACGCAAAGTGAGGAGCGCCTGATTTTCAAACATGTCGCAACATTTAAAACCATTCCAGGCTCATATTAATTTTGATAATTATTAACCGAACACTTAATCACTTCCCGCGGAACATAGTTTGAGAAACGCTGATATTTGTAGACTATGGTTTAGCTATGGCTGGAACTTGCTGGTGATTTATAGCAGCAAATAAAATTATACCCACACGTGTTCAACATTATAAGCTGCGTACGAAGCATCTTTAACTCATCGCTGATTGCTGTTTTACTCGCATTTTAATATAAAATAAACTCCGGTGCTGATCCACGTATTAACACTCGTAGCTTAAGCACCTTCCCGTACATAATTTTTTTTCCAGATTAGATTACATTTTAAAAGTATATAAAAGACATTACGTGCATATTACTTACGTGTGTTTTCTCAGTTGGGTTATAAAATGCATAAATCTTACACCTGTCAGTTCATAGACCAACCACTTCTTGTAATGCATTTCCCGAGGCTTCTCGGAATACCTTGGAGATTCTGTCGACACCTGTCTGAATCAAGTTGTGAACCTAATCCAATATCGGTTTGACCTTCATGAATGGCGTATCCTCGCTTCCTTCCTCCAGGGGAAGCGAAGCCCTTTTAATTAATCCCACAGTCTGCTCGGTTTTAGCATTTGGCTTAGCGCTGTTAACCCCGAGCTTAAATTCCCCACGAATTAAAGATGCCCAAATCCTCGTATTCATTAACTATTTCTAAAGCGTGCCCATTCACTTATCTCTTAGCATTTAGACCTGCATATACTTGCATTTGTGTGCATTAAATCTTAAGCCACACACACTCCCTTGTCTAATCTTTAAAGATAATCCTTTGAAGATCATTTGAACTGTTGCTTGCTCCACCCAGCTTAACACATCCTACGCAAAGAACGAAATGTGAACTTAAGTCGTTTATAAACACGAACATTTCTGTCACAACCTCGTAATAAAATTTAGCACAATTTTGAAAAGTGACAAATGCTAAAGTCTAAGCCACGCGGCATCTGCCTAAATGATGGAAATGTTCTCGACAGAAATCCCAACTAATTTTTCCGTTTCTTGGCCAGTAACCTCTAAGACTGACCTCATTTTATTTGAACCCTTCTAAAACGTCAGTCTGAAGGGACAATTTCTAAACTAAATGACCGGTTAAAATAATTGCATATTTAATTAACCCCTCATACATTTTAATCCCCGCTAACTGGTAAAGCATCATCTCCAGGACTTATTAAAAATTTTTCCAGCTGTTTCAAAATATCAGCGAATTCCTACTTTTCTGTTATGTTGCTTATCCTGTAAGTGCCAAAACCGTGACAGTTAATTCGTGATGCGTACAGGATATTATTATGGTGCTGCATAATTGGGTTTACTAGCTTCGATCAACAGTTATAATCTTTCACATTTTATTTTTCGGTCTTCTAAAATACGATTGACTGCTTGTATTCAAAACTTATAAGTTTTGGTCTTCTCCCGTCTCTGTTTTGAGAGTCTCGCCATTTAGGTATCATCAAACACCTATTTTGCTAATTTTTACTTTGCAATTCTGTTTAAGTGACCGTTCCAACTTAGATTAGCTCTATTCGCACATTCCCAAATGCTAACAATGTCATTCTCCTTCCTGATATTTGTCATGTGGTCATGCAATCTTCCACTCCTGTAATTTTCCTCAGAACGCCCGTGCCCTGTTGGCTTTCCACCATATTCAGTTGTAGATTTCTATAACAACCACGATTCGTTAAGAATACAGTCGATGTTGTTCAGATCCTGTCTATTTTTATATTTTTTCGTATTCTTATTGAATTGCATACCAAATATGTTACAGCACTTATTCGATTTAGTCTCACAGACTTTTACTGCTTTTATTACGCATACTTCTAGATGATGTTGTACACCTGATTTTTAAGGTAAAAGACTTTCTTTTCCCAGCACCAGCCCACGACCTTGCTAATCGCGAAGGCATGAGGTGGGAAAAAGGTCCATGTTTGGTTTCTAGTATTTAAACCTTGGCATAATCACCATTCTAATGTACGATTAACTAAGAATCTCCAAATGCTACATATGGTCTACATTATTATATGGAGTAGAGACATGGATACTCTCCAATCTGAGTGTGAAAAAACTGGAGGCCTTTGAAATGTGGATGCTGCGAAGAATTATGAGAATATCATGGAAAGACAAATGAAGAGGTACTAGAGATGACAGGCGTCAACAGGAGCCTGATGAAAGAAATGAAAAAGAGAAAAGTCAGATATTTTGGACATATTCTGAGACATAACTGCCTACAAAGGACACTTCTCGAAGAAACTGTTGAGGGAAAGAGGAAGACAAAGACTGGAGTGGATGAAAAATATAGAAGACTGGACCTATCTCTCTTATGAGGAATGCAGCAGAGAGGCGCAGAATAGGACATGGTGGAGACACATGGTAGTCAATCTCCTCTATACTATAAAATGATAAGCTGAAATTGAAAACGGATGTGACGTCGGCTTGAAACGGATGTAGGCTGTAACGTTTTTGTCAAGTTATTTGAAACGTTTTGAAACCCAGGGGCTACCCTGAGTGTCGAGTCATCAGAATTCAAGGAGAACCGGCCTACCAGTCCAGAACACGGGGGGGGACGCCGTAGGCGTCAGGGGGGGAGCCCCGTAGTAGAATATAAAAGAATAAGAGCCATAGCTAAAAGAGAAGTCAAAAAAAGACAAGAGAGAATCATGGAACAAATTCGTTTTTAATTTAGAACATGATTTATATAAGATAAGACCCAATGTATATAAGATTTTGAAACGCCTAAATGCATATACCAAAGCATGCGTAAAATTAAACACCAAACTGAAATTAGAAGAATTTCTAAATTTCTATACAGAATTGTGGGCAGATAAACATTTTAAAAAAGATAACTGGCAAACACTTAATGAAAATGAAAAGGAAATAACTAAAGAAAAATTAGAAATCAGCCTGAAAGAAACAAGAAAAGGAAAATCACCTGGAGAAGAGAAGCTAGGTTCAGAATTGTATGCAGAAATAAGGTTCAAAGAAATACTCCTATTATTTTTAAATAAAATCTATTCAACAAGCAACCGATCTATAGAATGGGGGGGGGGGGATTGTGATTCCTATCTTTAAAAAGGGTAATAGAGATGACCCTAAAACTATAGCGGTATAAGTATACTAAATTCCTGTTACAAAAAATATATAGCAGAATTTTAAATAACGAACTAATAAAATATTCTGAAAACTTTATTTTAGAAGTACAGAATGGATTTAGAAAAGGACGATCATGTATAGACCCGTCCTTTTGCCTAAAATTAATATTAGAGAAAAGAAGAGAATACAATTTAGAAACACGTATTGCATTTATTGACTTTGAAAAAGCATTTGACAAAGTTAAAAGAAGCTTTTATTTAACATATTAAAAGAAAGACAAATATCAAATAATATCCTAAAAGCTATCACAAGTATATATGAAAATAATCAGATACAAATAAGATTAAATCATGAGCTATAATATCATATACGAGAGAGATAAACCAAGGAGTCCGACAGGGATGCCCCCTCTCAGCAACTCTTTTTAATATTTATCTAAATGAAATAATAATAAAATGGAATAAAAATTTCCTTTTGCAGACGACCAAATAATAATTACAAATTCTGAAGATAACTTACAGAAAGATATTTTAAATTAAATATCTTTCTGCAAATTATCTTCAGAATTTGTAATTATTAATTTATGTAATTTTATTAATTATTAAATGAGATAGGCAAAGATTATGGAATGATAATATCAACAAAAAAATCAAAAACGATGGCCTCTAAAGGACAAGATCCAGTAAGAACTAAAAGAGTAATAGATAACAGATTTTAGAACAGGTGAATTCATTTAACTACCTAGGATGTATGATCACATATGAGAATGAAAAAGATATAAACGTAAAAATTGCAAAATATTTAAAAATAACAGGTGTAATTAACTCTATATTTAAACCAAACCTAGTTCAAAAACAATCCAGACTAAAAGTATACAATACATTGGTCCTACCAGTCTTAATGTATGGAAGCGAAATCTGGACAATAAAACAAAAAGACAAAGATTAATAACAGCAGAAATGAAGTTTATGAGAAAAACTGGAAAGTATACCTTATTTGACCACAAAAGAAACGAAGAAATTATGAAAGAATTAAACCAGGAATCAGTAACAGAAAAAATTAAAAAATATAAACACAAATGGATGGAAGACGTTGACAGAATGAAAACAAGCCATAAATTAAATTACAAACCGTTAGGAAAAAGAAAACCAGAACGTCCTCTTAAGAGAATTCAATGATGACTTCTAAGGCCGGAACAAGCCACTCTAGGCTTAAGTCCTTGACAAGCATGATGATGATAATACCTGAGAGATTGATATCAACTTACTTCCCAAATATTATCTGTTTTACAACAAGCATTATTTTTCTACCTCTTCACTTCTAGCTGTTGCCATACAACATAAATATAGACTACATATTCCTCTGCATGTCCTATTTTCATCCTGTAATTTTGCGATTTACAGCACTTTTTTTCTTGGCACCCTGTCATATGTCTTGTTACATTTACGTGATTTCTCAACTGTTTGTCTTCAAGTGAAAATATGATTTTGACACCTCTATTTAACCTGAACCCAGTTTGTTCTTCCCTTCCACAATTTTTTTCTTATCCTCTTCTTAGTATGCTTGCATAAATCTTAGCTAGGAACACTCAGTAGGAAAATTCCTCTAATTCTCATTTTCTATCTTTTGTACGCGAGTGCTGTGCCAGCTTTACTCCATTCATCAGCGGAGTAACCCCTCCATGTGGGACACCTGTTCGTGGTGAGGGGAACCTCCCAGTGATAGTACTGGCCCTTTTCATTCTTCCTCTTTTTCTTTGCTTTTCTTTCCTTATTCTTTGTTCTACTTCTCCTGAGTCTTTTTCACTGTCCTTTTTCCAGACCACCATCACTGGGATCCAACGCCCTGCCGCCGTGTTTGCCGTGCGGTGCGACCCGTAGACATCCGGAAAGGGGGATCCTGGAAGTCTTGCACTACTTTGACCCCTGCTTCGGCAAGACGGGTGGTCAAATCAATCGGCTAGTGGGCTTGCCTGCAAGGGTCAACGGTGTTGCACTAAATCTCTCACCCCATGGTCCGGGGTCGGGATCCTAGACCTGGTGCAGTGCCGGTATAGCGTCCAGGGTAACCCTGGAGTTCCACTCCTGAGCGCATTTTTTGCTTGCCGGGTAGTGGGCGTCCATGTGTGGCTCCGTGGTGGGTGGGGAGCTTTGGCGCCGAATTAAAAATTCCTTAAAATATGAATTCTTCATTCTCCAATGTTTCAGGGACCCTAACAAAGTCCCAACCAAGTACTGATAATATAGACAGAGCATATGGGAACAGAAGTAAGAAACTAAAGATATCGGATACTAAGAAAAATGTACCAACCTTTTTAATCATTCATGCAACAGGTGAAAAACCAATTGGAAAAATGTCACCCTTCTTTTCCAAAAAGGTTTAGAAGGACTGGCAGGATCTCCCAAAACTGTCAAGAAATTGCGTTCTGGTGATATCCTCGTGGAAACAATGTGCAAACAACATTCCGAGAAACTACAATGGGTGGAATACAAATTGCAGTAACACCTCACAGAACACTCAATTCCAGTAGAGGAGTGATATCACTCCTCTACTGGAATTGAGGATCTCCTTGAGGTTCCTGATGAGATATGTTCAGAGCTTAAAGATCAAGGAGTGACGGGTGTGAGGCGCATCCTGATACGCAGGGATGGTCGCCTGGTCTCAACCAAGAACATCATCCTTACTTTTGATACACCTAGGCCCCCGACATCTGTAAAAGCAGGGTATCTCAGCTGTCCTGTTAGAACATATATCCCTAACCCGCTGAGATGCTTTAAATGTCAAAGGTATGGACATGCCCAAACTGCCTGTCGTAGTTCTACTACCTGTGCTCGATGTGGTAGTAAAGAACATGAAAATAAATCTTGCTGTGAAAAAAAAGCTAAATGTGTCAACTGTCAGGGAGATCATCCAGCATACTCTCGTGCATGTCAGAAATGGAAAATTGAAAAAGAGATACAAAAATTTAAAACAGAACAAAACATTACATATCAGGATGCAAAAAGAAAGCTGGTGCTGAAAAAGTAACAATTAAAAAGGTGCCAACAGCAACTCAAACATGGTTGTCTATTTCACCATATCTGAACTTTACGATCGTAAGTGCTTCTCTGTTGAGCGCATTAATCACAAGACCTATGACCTTACTCCAGAGACAACTTCAAAAATGGTCCCATTCAATGAAAACTCATCTGTCAAAAAAATTATGGCGGAGACATCACTCAATGATAAACCAATAGACACTCGCACAGAAAAAAATGGATACCTCGATACCCACTGAAAGCAAACTAAGCATACCAACTGACCCTAACACATTTGATGTTTTGAACACCCTACCAGAGGAAGAGAAAATGACACTGGCCGTCCATACTTCCCTAAAACAATGGATAAATATAAATCTGACAAAGGTAAGCCCTCAACCTCTCGAAAACCAGACAAGTCAATAAAATCAAAACAATGGGAAAATTTTTACAATGGTACTGTCATGGGATCCACCAGAATATTGACGATATCAAGACGTTGTTGCAGAAACACAAACCTTTCTACTTCTGTCTACAGGAAACTTACTTAAAACCCAATGAGGACCATACCTTTAGGAATTTCACTGTTGTACGTAAGGATAGAACTGGAGATGGTCCTGCTCATGGAGGAGTAGCTATCCTAGTGGGCAGTCATACTCCTTTCCATCAGGTCCAACTTAATACTTCTCTGGAAGCGGTAGCGATTCCTTATTACAGTATGTTCAATTTATTTACCACCAAATGCTGAGTTAAATGAAATTGATCTTGATAGCCTTATCTCGCAATTGCCTGAACCCATACTTTTGATGGGTGGCTTTAACGGTCACAATACTCTATGGGGTAGTGCCAACACTAATAGACGAGGACGAAGCATTTCAAAAATTACTGATAATAATAACATTTCCCTTCTAAATAATAAACTCAATACTTTCTTCCATATGCCTACCCGCTCATATTCTGCAATTGAACTTACAATCTGTTCCCCTTCCATTCTTCCACTGCTCGTGTGGAACGTTGAAGAGAACATATATGGAAGTGATCACTTTCCTGTTCTTTGTACAATGTCTTCACAGGAACCATGTTCACCCACACGGATACCGATATGGAAAATGGACCAGGCTGACTGGAACACTTTCTCTTATCTTGCAAAATTTAATGCTGATGCCATCAGTCAAACACCTATCAATGAAGCTGTAAAATATATAACAGAATGCATTGTCCAGGCAGCAACAACCTCCATCCCAAAAACATCATCTAGATTTCCAGTCTATCCAAAGCCTTGGTGGAACCTAAAATGTCAGGCAGCCAAAAAAGATCAACACAAAGCATGGAGCATATTTCGTAGATACCCCATCACATCAAATTTAATAACTTTCAAGCGTGCTCGAGCCAGAGCACATTTTGTAAGACGTCAGAGTCAAAAACAATCATGGATCCAATTTACTATATCAGTTAATCAAATGACCAGTCCAAAAATTGTATGGGATAAAATCCGGAAAATGAAAGGCAGATATAGTACACATTGTTTGTCCACCTTAGACTATATGGAAGTGTTCTTGCTGATCCCAAAGCTATTTCAGATACTTTAGGAGAAACTTTTGCTAAAATCTCAGCAACAGCTTCACATTCTCCAGAATTTTTAATGCTGAAAGAGCAGCAAGAGAGAAACAAAGGCTTAATTTTTCTACCAACATTCTTCAGCCATATAATCAGCCATTTGTCAAGGAGGAACTAAAAAGAGCTCTCCTACAACCTCACCCTAGTGCAGTAGGGCCTGATGACATCCATTATGAAATGATAAAACATCTACCGTCATCCTCTATGGATCCTCTTCTCTTATTATACAATAGAAACTTACAGAGGAAGAGTTTCCAAATTCTTAACATAACTCAACTGTCATTGCTATCCCAAAATTAGGAAAAGATCCAGCACAAACAAATAATTATCAACCCATTGCTCTGACCAGCTTTCTTTTTAAGATACAAGAGAAAATGGTTAATGCCAGACTTCTCTGGTACTTAGAAAGCAACAGTCTTCTTTCCAATACACAATGTGGTTTCCGTAGACATCGATCAACTTTAGACCATTTAGTTCGGTTAGAAACTTCTATAAGAGATGCATTTCTGAAGCGAGAACATCTTGTCTCGTTTTTTTTTTTTTTTTGACATAGAAAAAGCTGATGACACAACCTGGAGATATGGCATATTAAAAGACCTCTATAACCTAGGTCTCAAAGGACACCTCCCTGTATTTATTAAAAACTTTCTGTCCAAGCGAACTTTCCAAGTCAGAGTGGGAAGTACGCTATCTCAACCATATCTTCAAGGACAAGATGTTCCCCAAGGTTCTGTTTTAAGTGTAACCCTTTTTGCTATTAAAATCAACTCAATCATTGAACAGCTTCCTCCCACTGTAGACAATGCTCTATATGTTGATGACTTCACAATTTACTGTCACTCACGTAACATGAGGGTAATTGAAAGACAACTTCAGCAAGCAATTGATCATGTCTCTCTGTAGGCTCTTAATAATGGATTTAGGTTTTCAACAGAAAAAAGTAACTGTGTACACTTCTGTCGAAAAGGCACTCATCACCCAGATCCTGAACTAAGAATGGGACCTGCTGTTATTCCAGTAACTACAGAAACCAAGTTCTTGGGACTCATTTTTGACAGAAAACTCGCATTTCTAGCACACATTTGTCAACTAAGAGAAAAGTGCAAAAGAATTTGCACCTTCTTCGCACTTTATCCTCTACTGTGTGGGGTGCTGATCGAGCTTCATTGCTCCATCTTTATAGTGCACTTATACGTTCATAGCTGGATTATGGGTCCCAAGTCTATGGTTCGGCAAGACAGAGTAACCTACGATGGTTGGATTCCATCCATCATCAGGGTATACGGATAGCTACTGGTGCCTTTCGCACCTCACCCACTCCAAGCCTCTATGTAGAAGCAAATGAACCGGCTCTATCACTTCGACAAAAACAGTTGTTTCTTAATTATGCCCTAAAAATAAAATCTCTCCCAGATCACCCTACATGGAATAGTATCTTCTCTCTGCATTGGGAAGCTCAATATCACACACATCAAACTGCTATACATCTTTTTGGTATGCGTATTAAAGAAACTATGCAAGCTGTTAGTATAAATGTTGACAACATTAGCTACACTAAACATAACAGCATTCCTCCATGGCAGGTTTGCACACCATCCTGCAACCTCTCACTTTGTCAGCTACAGAAATCTTATACCTATCATCCATCTACCTGCAATTGTTTAATGCACACAGAGCAGCACACGCTTATTTCTTACCCATCTACACTGATGGTTTAAGAACTAATACCTCTGTTGGCTGTGCTGCTGTGTTTCCTGATATTATTATCTCAAATCAGATCCCACCAGACTCCAGTAATTCTACAGCAGAGTTACATGCCATTCAGCTTGCACTTGTGCATATAAAAGAAAACTGCCACACCTGCTTCACAAAATGAAAATCCTTAATTTCGATGTTCAGTTCTGCTGGATTCCCAGCCACATCGGAATCAAAGGAAATGAGGCTGCAGATGCAGCTGCTAAATCAGCCCATACCTTCTCTGCATACTGTTTGACAGTTCCATATACAGACTACAGACAACTTATAAGATCAAAGCTAATTGCTCAGTGGGAGTTAACATGGCAAGAAACATCAACAAACAAATTATATAACATTAAACCAGAAATTAAACACTGGCATTCTAGTCAACGTAAAATGAGAAGAGAGGAGGCAGTCCTTGATAGGCTCCGCATAGGTCGCAGTCATATTACGCATTCTCATTTACTGAGAGCTGATGACCCTCCCATATGTGAAAAATGCAACACACATCTCACTATTCATCATATTCTGGTAGATTGTCAAAAATTTACACGAGAGAGGAATGAAATTTTCACCTATCAAACCAAGCCATATAAACTCAGGGAAATGCTAGCACACTCAGGCAAATTGCATGATGTTTTTATTTTTTTAGAAAGAATTAATTTGTACAAACACATTTGACCATAAATTTGTTTATATGTAAATACCTTTTTGCTTAACTTAACTTTTATACATACATATTATTCATTAGGTTAAATCTGACCAATTATGTATTTCCATAGGCCTTGATCTTGTATAATCACCCTGCTGTAATTTTGTTAATATGTAAATACCATAATGCTAAACTTAAATTTTATGCATCAATGCTGTATAATAATTCCTTTCTGACTCTTTATGAATACATATTAATAATTCTGTTTATACTGCATTGCTAAATTTAATTTTCATCCATGCCTATTGTATAATAATCCCTTTTTGCCTATTTTTGTACTGCTATAAAGGCATTTATTATAATTTTACATATATGTAGATACTGCTTTCCTTGGCTTAGTGTTTCATATATTATGTATTATATTGTTAACTATTTTTGCACTACTGTAATAACCTCTGACCTTGTGTGTTGCTGTGCCCTCTGCAGCAGTTCTGTTTACCTAGAGAAACTATTTTTCTGTAAATGCTAATGTTATAACCTTTAGTATGGTACAGTATGACCTTTGTACTTTTTGTACCGAACAAACTATAAACCAAACCAATCAGCGGAGTAAAACTTTTAGCCATGAAAAATTGCATTTTTATAATTTTCAATAAATATTTGAAATTCATTATGCCTCATGTAACGATTTTAAAATATTGCATTCATTTTCGTGTTTTCTTTGATCCGTAATTTTGCAATCAATTTCGATCAACTGTAGTAGTAGGGTAGGCGCTTTGAACAAGATCAATATTAAGATAAGGAATCGTGACGTGGTGTATGTGTTGTTATGAGATGTAGATAGGTGACGCCATTTGTTAATTGCAAATAAGTGACGTTGTTGTTTCGAATGGAAATGGGAGATATATTAGTGTATAAGGAATCGTGTTGTGATTGGTGGGACACTTCTGACAAGATCAACATTAGGAATCGTGACGTGAATGTTTGTTGTTATTGAGTTTGGAATTTCGCTGGGGCCTTCGTCTGTCGGGGACATCACGTGGTGTAATATTTAGAGAAAAGAATCGTGACGTTATGTGTTTGGAAATTCACAGTTTCGAGGTTTTCTGAATAATTTAATTATATGCTATGTCACTCAAACATACAGATTTATTTATTTTTTTCTTTCTTCTATAGATGGTTGTACTAATTTCCAATACATTTTGGGGTATTTCTTTACTGTTAAAGGGTAGGAATTCTTAGAGTATGTCGTGATGGCGGGTGTGTTTAGGTTTTCTGAATAATTTAATTATATATACTAATGTAAATCAAACACACTTTTTTTTTCTATAGATGATTGTACTAATTTTCCAATACATTTTGGGGTATTTCTTTACTGTTAAAGAGTGGGAATTCTTAGAATATGTCGTGATGGCAGGTGTGATTAGGTTTTCTGAATAATTTAATTATAATGGTGTCCTTAATCACCCAAACACATGCACACACACACACACATTAGACATGAAAAGTCGCTAATGTATCCATGTTGATACTCTAATACAGGGTGTTCGGGATAAATTTGACAGTTTCGTAAGGAAAAAGAAAATCTTCTTTGTATCTATTAAATTTAATGAATTGACAAAAAAACATTACAGGCAGAGTTAATTACAATACTATCAACAAGATTTACTCAAAATAACCACCATTAGCATCGATCACAGCTTCAATTCTGCTTCGGAACCTCGAACAAGCTGATGCTACAGTCTCCCTGGGAAGGGCCGCAAAAACTGTTTTAATTTTATCCATTAAATGGGCTTTTGTATTACTGGAAGTGCGATTGGTGTCTTTTTCAACTGCGCCCCATACAAAATAATCCATGGGGTTAAGGTCTGGGGAGTTTGGAGGCCAAACATTTGGACTGGTGAAGTCGTAGAAATTTTCAGACAACCATTTTTGACTTTTCCCAGAGGTGTGGCAAGGGGCCGAATCCTGCTGCCATACATACGGCCTACCATTGGCTACCCTTGTTATCCAGGGCTTGACTACAGTTAGCAACTCCACGAACAAAGCCCGAATTCCAATGCCAGGGTTCTTCAACACCTGTTCCTGCAGATTTGCGAGGAATTCTGCTGTACGAACGCAATCCGATCGTCTGCTAGGGATCTTTCTTCTTGCTACATCCTCGTAGTCACCATTGCAAGTCTCTAGTTCATGCCTGATTGTTTTTACTGTATTCAGGGAGCATTGGGCAGCAGTCGTAATATCCTTATTTTGATGGCGGGCACGAATCATCATGATACAAGTTATTCTCTTCCATGATTCAGGTGGGTTCCAGCTATCCATCCTTTCTGACATCTTGTATATGAATGAAGAAGGGTCCAAACTTTTAAATGAAGAGAAGTGTGTGTTAATACATGTAACTTACGGAAAAATATAATTAATTATAAATATGTCAAATTTATCCCGAACACCCTGTATGTACTCTATGATTATTATGAAAAAAAAAAAAAAATTCAGTATTAGAATTACGCTCACCAAAAACATATGAGCAGTGATTATTGTGTTACAATTATCAATTGTTATGTTCAAGTTAAAAAAAAAAAACTTGCATTTCTTTCCAGAATAGGAACATCTTGGTACTATCTAGGTTTTCTGAATATTCCAAAATTGTTGATTATTAACATATATTCACAGAACACAAACACAAGTCTGAAAATGCAGCTCACTTTTTCATTATAGGTTACTGTGGCTAACATATATTCACACCACAAAACACACAAAACATAGGAGTTGAGAGATATTTCTGTAAATAACCAGAAAAGCTAGTGGACTACTTAATTTAGATTACTATCCGATTGGTTCTCTGTATTAATTCTTTCCCACTGTTGCTCATGCTATGATTTTCCCAAGCTTGGTGGGAAAGTCTATGCGCCGTTTTGTTTAGGGTAAGTATTATTTCCGGTTTCGAATTCCGATTGCTGTTAGAGTATGGAATTCTGACAAGTGAAATTATTATTATTATTTTATTTTATTTTTTTTCTCAAATTGATTGGTTATTTTCTGTATTTTACTTTTAAAGGTCATATTCTAACAGAATAACTGAGCAGAATTAATAAATATATAAAGTGTATGTGAATTTATTTTCCAACACTGTAGATTTCTCATTAAGTCTTATCTTAACGATATCTCTCTTATCCGGTCGCCATTTGTTGTACGTAGGTGAGAAATCGTGTGTTTTGGTTCGAACTCTTGGTTTCCGTTGGGAAATTACCAATATAACTATTAATTTTACCTTTGATTCCTTGTGCTCTTAACCTATTTCTGTAAGTGGAATTTATTTATTTATTTTATTTATTTTTTTCTTTAGCATTAATAATTTTAAGTAACTGATATGAGACAAACAAGGTTTTGAACTCTCCGCAGCGTTTTTCTACAGCAATCTTTTTAAGAGTTTTTGTCATGTGTTGTTGGTTTTAAATATCTAATGGCTCTGTAAAATAACCAAACTCTAACCGTATTGTGACTTTTCAGGTGAAATCTTCACCACTAAAATTCTAGCAATTAATTTAATACCCGATTATTCCTTTTGCTTCCAAGAATTGACAGTTTCGTGAAATATTTGAGAGCTTGCATGAACAAATAAGACTTTTAATTCACTGAGTCAAAAAAAATAGTCTCTGGTTACTTTGTGGCATGAAATTTCACAAGGAAAAAAATGTTATGGTCTTAAGTTTGTATAACACATCAACAACACCCAATTTGTTCATTTAAATTTACACATTTTATTTGAATGAAATATTATTTACAAATTGTATTTATGAATCTAACAATACAGAAAATAAACGAATTGAAAAATACATCAAAGGTTCTTCCATGGCTGTGGAATTGCCATCATATGGTTTTTGACAATGTGACTCTCATCTGAAAGTTTATTTTTTATTTGGTGTTTGTTGGGAATTACTAATGTAGTAAAATTAAGGGTTGTATATTTATTTCTTTGAAACCAATACATATACTTCTTAGAATTATTAAAAGCACAGAATCTTTTGTTATGTTTCCAAAAGCATTTAAAAGTACGCATTATGTTTTCACGTTTTGGACATCCAATTTCATTTAAATCAAGAACAGGCCTCCCTATTAACCTCATTAATGTTTTTGATTTTTCTCTTCCTTTGGCAAGTAATATATGATATTTGCATGTTGATTGTATCATCCAATTTCTTAGTTTGTCCAAAGATAGTGAACCAATTTTCCACTTCAGCTGATGGTTATATTTTATTAACCATGAATTCTGTTTTTTAACTCTTTCAGGTAATTCTTTCCAACTACAAGGTGATTTTGTCAATGCATATCATACATTAATTCCATCAGAAATACAAATTTCTTTAGGGAATAAATTTGAACTCTTATTCAAAAGAAATTGTACATCAATTATAGCAATGATAACTGAAAATTCATATTTTTCATAATCGTTTTCCTTCATTCTTCTTCATAATCTAAGAAGAAGAAGAATGAAGGAAAACGATTCTAATAAACTATTTATTTGTGGCACCACAAATAAATAGTTATTTATTATTATTATTATTATTATTTCACTGATTATTAGCTCTGATCGTATACTTTATGGTAACTTTTGTTTACAAAATTCTAAACAATTAGAACTTTTCACAAAGAAACTTTCAAAGAATTTGTGGTTCACCCATTATTTTTACATTACCAAATACAAAACACCACAACACAAAACAGCAGCTGCAGTGGATGAACGATTACCTTAAGTCCAAAGTCACTGGACTCTATGGTATTTTCTTATAGTACTGTTTACATTTACCATGCCCTACCCTGACCGTTCCTTCAAAAATGAACCTTTTGCGCAGATGACTCAACGACATGTTTTCACATGCTGTCGGATATACTGTTGGTGTGTTTTTATCTTACTTTGTGTGGGGAAAGGTAAAATTTGTATATGTGTTATCTGGAGAGTACAAACATTTTTCTATACCAAACTTTAAGAGTTAAAGTCACGTTTTGGGTTAATTAGGTTCTCTCTCTCTCTCTCTCTCTCTCTCTCTCTGTAAAACAACCAAATTCTAACAGTTCGGATTTTTGATTATGTGAACGAATTGTTTTCAGATAACTCAAATAATGTCAATGGGTAGCATTAGACAATTTCTAAAATAATCAAGACATGGATTTTATGTTTTCAACACTTCCCCCCATCCTGGCATTAATTTCACTGTTGTGATTTTTTAAAAAATAATTAAACAGAATTGCATTAAGATATAAAGTTGTGAATTTAAATATCAAGTTCTAATCAGAATAACTGAGTAAAAAATTCACTGTGGAAAAACACAACAAAAGCACACATATTTGTTCATTTAAGTTTATTTTTATTAAGTTTATAATGTATATTTAATTTTGCTGAAATGCTATTTACAAGTATATTCACTGAGAAAAATTCAAAACATGTAATTACCTAAAAATATTTCACAATATTTAGTTTAGACTCTTAATATTTTCCAAAGAGTTCAATGAATAAAATTTTTGTTACTGACTGTTTATTGGTTACATTACATCAAAATAGCTGGTGACACAAAAGAATTTTTAAATCAGATACCATGGTAACCACACTTCCATACATTTGATATTGTGTCAGTCTGGAAATGACACCATGCCTACCTAAACATTCTGTGTATTCTTTTGTCAGCAAATATACACAAACAGTTTTTGTAAAATGTTCGTAAATGTCCCAAAATAAATAATCTTTATCGAATTGGATAAAATCGTGAAAGTCTAATTTTACCATTGATGAATTTAAATGATTAGCGATAATTTTCCCCATGACACGGACAGATGGTAATTCAGTTTCCAAAAATAGTAAATGATTATCAATGTTGTACATTTTTGGTGAAAATCTCTCAGCTTCTTCACAACTAATAGAAAAAACCTTACTTCCATCAGCTCCTGTATCATCAAGTATTAGTTCCCCATCTTGGCATTTCAGAATATAACACTCGCTGAGATCCATTTCGTAATCAACTCTTCTTTACAAGTAGCCGAGGATATCAGACCACTTCCTGCATAACTTTTCCCAAGTTGTCCTGGATAAATACATCGCAATGTACGTGTCTTCTAAAATAATAATCGGTTTCCATCCTTTTAGAGCTAAGTGAAGAGTTTTGTCTCGTGCTATTTTCCTGAAGAAAGAAAATTTCAATGACTTTTGTGGCTCACCCATTATTTTACTTTACTTTCCTGGAGATACCGATCACCACAACACAATACAATAACTTCACAGGATGAACGAATTGTCATAACTGTAATTGTCGTAATTGTCAAGTAGTACTGTTTACTTGACCCTTATCCCTGGCCGTTCCTTCCAAAATGATACTTTTGCGCAGACGATTCATGGACATGTTTCTACATGCTGTTGCATAAAACATGACGACAATGACGGATGTGTGTCACCCTTGGAAAATTACAAGATATCTTATCTCAAAAACATCACTCACAATTCCATAGCCAAACAAAACATGACGACAATGACGTTATGTGTTTGGAAATTTCTGGGGAACATATGTCTCTCTTTCTGTGATATCACAGAGGGTGACAGATGTCTTCCTTGCAATGCTCCCCCACCTAACCCCATCACCCCTAGTCTCTCCCCTCTCCTCCAGAAGATGTCTGCTCAGCCTAGTGGAGATGAGTGAGCTCATCTTTTGCAGATATCTTTTAGTGATGTCACTTCCAACTGATATGATAACTTTTTAGGAAAAAAATAAAAAAACGCGTTTTTTTATTTTTTGATCTTGTTCAGAGTGTCCCACCAATCACCACACGAATCCTTATCTCTACCATCACCCATAATTCCATACGCGAACCAAAAAAATCACCCACAATTCCATACGTGAGCCAAAACACAACAACTGAAGCCATTGACACATATGCCCCCAGGGAAATTCCTAACATTCCAAACCCATGAAGCCACTCCCACAATGACGTCAACCAATCACGTCACGATTCCTTATCTTGTCTTGATCTTGTTCAAAGCGCCTACCCCACTGCTAACTGTGTTAAAGCATCCACATTGTCTGGATTATTCTGTGCTTTCCTTCCCCGCTACTTCATTCTCGTAACATCATATGAAAAGAATATCCTGAAATCAGCGATACTCTGCTATTTACTGACACAAAGCTTGCCGCCTTCTTCTCCCCCCCCCCCCCCCCCGCCATAAGGATAGCATTTCCCTGTATTCGATGCCTTTTTGTTTGTTAACCTTGTTTGCAAACAAATGCAACACGCTGCTTCCTCTTTCGCAACGCACTCTATGCCGAGGATAGAAATTAGTGGAAAAACTCACCTAATTTCTATTCTCAGTCTGCTTTGTTTTGAACGACCTTTCATAGGTTTACTGTTTTCGTATCGTCGCGAGTACATCAGTTGGATCTTACCATTTATTCTTGACCACAGTGGCGCACTCAGGATTTAATCTTGGAGGGGCCGAGTTAAGTATACGATTTGAGAATACACTCTAAGCATTGCATACGACCTATGACTGAGCATCTGCAGTGATCGCCAATACATGATACCCATGATCTCCTTTGGCCCGGCTCGGGCAAACGAAGTAGCGCTCAGTCAGAAGAAACAATACTTCATTCGCCTCACGTTCAACAGTGGCCATGATCCCTGAGAGCTAGAGGATATTCCCACTTTATGTGACCGCTAATTCATGAGTAGTATAGAAATAGAAGATACGACACAATATAAATAAAAAAATAATAATTTTAATTAGGAAAAGATTTTTGGAATTTTTTTTTTCTTTTGGGAGGGCCAGGGGCCCCTTGGTCCCCTCCCTGGGTGCGCCACTGCTCGACCGTGAGTTAAATCATCTTTGAAAGCAAAATTATCTTTATCGTGAACTATCTGAACATCAGTAAGAAAGATACGAGCTCAGTGGAGTAACAGAAAGAACAACAGTGAGAGAGAAAAAAAAAACACTCAAAATTTCAATAGCACTTAGCATAAAGTATTGTGTAGAAGTCTCTGTAATCAGTTTGCCTCCGTTCCTACATTTGCGCGTTTCTCATCATGACGTTCCCATATAAGAGTGCAATGTGATGCGTTAATGATGGTCCGCATTCATGCTGTACTTGTCAGCCTTGATCTTTTGTTTCTTTGCTCAGATCATGGTTTTAACCTGTGATGTAATTGTTCCGATCTCTGAAATACTCTGTTCACTGAAATTATTTCTCAATAATGGAAACCGTTTTTCTCCTCAGCTTTTAAGTCTTATCTTTGCTTGGTCAACAACGCGCAAAGGTCCTCGAGACAACGAAGCTTATCATAACTGAGTTGATTCGAAATCCCAGCTTCCCTTTCTTGTATTACAGCTTGCGACTGATTTTACGAACATAAATCTGAAATTTAATCCTGGAAATAGGGGAATACTTCACCCTGTTTTTTTTTTTTTTTTTTAAATACCGCACATTTGTACGTTGGGGATTGTGGCTAAGAAAATTCCGCTCTGGAGACTGAACACACTTCTGCGAGGCCCCTATAAGCAAAGTGGTCTCGAAACGAGCGACTAAAACTATTTTCTCTCACTTAAAGACTTTTTCATGAATATTCACCTCACAGTGGGATTCGAACCCGCAGCCTGCTGGGTAGAGAAAGTGAGGACGCAATCCACTCGGTGAAGAACATCTGAACGACTCTCTCAGTTAATCTTCATTTCATCTACTACCACCGCCTTTTGAGAATGGCTTAACAGCAGTTACATCTTTGAAAAAAACGATGCGCTATCACGAAGACATTTGATCTTATTCGTACTCGGGTGGGTTCGGCTGGACGAGTTTTTAACGAAGCGTATTATTGAATGAAATCAGCTCGTGCAAAAATTCTTTGAGAGATCCAAATTTTCTTTTCATTTGGATGATTTCCAGCAGCTCAAAGAGGTGTCGTCGCCTCAAAGAAGTCGAAGGCCTCATCGCGATTGGGCATGCTACTCCACTACAACTCACTGTCTCTCTCAACCGCATGACACCACTACCGTGAACACACGGCACCGTCCTCCATCTACTATATACTGTCTGTAAATTGCGTGTGTTCTCATGGCCGATTTGTCTGTATGCGGAATGGAAAACCCGAGTTTTCGGGAGAAAGAACCCTGCTACCCCCCGTATGAGATCGGCTAACTCGCCTTCGATTGAAAAAACCCGTGACGAGAGGAATCTTCAATCGAAGATTCCTCTCGTCACGACGACGAGAATCGCAGGGAGCAACGACCCTTCTCCTTCCGATTGCGCTACGGAGGCGCTTAATTATATTTCAATAACAGCGTTCTGATTGCACGCACTCGAACAAAATCGGAGATTTCAGATACGAATAAGCGTTTGTCTTTCTTCGTGTGGATGCCACTGGGTGATCGTCTTTGTCCATCTGTCGCTTTTCCTCCATGCAGTATGTTTTGCCCATCTCCATCGTAAACTCTCTTCTCCAACACATTTATTTCTTTTCTTTTCGTATTTGCCTTGCATGTTCAGCATGGCTCTCTCCGATCGGAGCTCACGTTTCCTCATTTCCAGTTTGGTTATCGGCCCCGTCTCCGACCCACAGCGACTCATCACTGGGATGGGTTTGGCTCTATTTTCTGGTTTTATTTCGGCGCGCAGAATTTTTTTACTTTGCCAAGAGCCTCTGGCCTAGCCGAATTCTTTTTATTTCTTCACGAAGCATGTACGAAAAGGTCTGGTTGGTAGAACACCTTTTCGCAGATGCTTCTTTTCCTAAACGTAAAGGTGTTCTACAAGGTGCAAATATTCTTGCGCTTCCTCTGTTTTGTAATTTTCTGTCGTTGCTGTGCTCTTCTGTTATCTGATTTCTTTCTATATTTATAATCATTTCAGTTTTTTTCAAAGTTTGTGTATTATCCTACTTTATTTGATACGTGTTTAATTCATTCATCATTTCTTGTAATCTCTTTTGTTGTTTTCTATTACTACAGTATGTTTAGCGTATGGTCTTGCTTATTTGCGACAGGTATTAAAATACCTGTCGCAGGTATGAATAAACTACAGGTATAAAACCTTCAGTATTAATACTACAGCTAAAGCTTAAACAATGCGGAAACCTTGCTCAGAGACCAAACAACACGCAACTTTTTTCAAGTCGCTTCAGGCCTCAAATGAGCAGAGTGGTGACATTCATCTACCACCTGATATTATCACTCACCTTCCGATAATTATCATGCTAAAGGAACTTGAAAAGTGAACTTTATCTTTCAAACGTATTTAAATCACTTTGGAGACGTCTGACGGCTTTCACATTTGAAAAAAAAATAATAAAAATAAAAAACAAATTTGTACAAAAATTGGAAGTGTTATTTCATTTTCCCCCCAACAAAACATTCAAAATCCACCCCCCTCCATAAAAAAAATAAAAAAAATTGTACCTTGTCGGAAAAAAAAATTTCAAAAATATTTTTTGCTGCTAAATTACTCACAAAAATTAAAGTTTCTTAGATGCACAAGATAAGTGTTGTAAACACTTAATAGCGAATGATTTTGGATAAGGAAAATCCTCAGCACAACGTTTGCTTTTTTTCACCATCTTTGCACAGACTTATTCAGTGGCTAATTTCCAGTTTAGTTTACAGAATGTCTTTTCCAGTTAGTTCCTTCGTTTCCATTTTAAAAGTAATTTATTACTCGATACAAATTTTTCAACATTAATGCGTTGTTGACCGAGATTACTCATTATTAACATCTTCTCCGTCTTGAGTAAAGCCTTTCATTCACATTTCAAAGCTCATCTTCCCAAGATTTACTAAGAACTTCAATCAGTGTTTTCTGTATTTGCTGAATGCATGCGGTACCCTACTAAAAGCAAGAACATCATCACAGTTAATGCAAAAAAAAACAGACTCACCTTCTAGTATGATAATAGTATGATAAACTGAATGTGTATAGATTCATATTATACCTTTAGCTTACAAAAACAAAAAAAAAATTTTTGAAAATTTATTTTTCACTTGGTTAGACTATAATAAGTTTAGTTTAATCCTTTATCCAAGTGTGAGCAAACAAAGTTTGCGCCTGAAAGTATCTTCAGGACTGGTGTAAGGTGGTACAACACCGGGCAACTCGTTGCAAAAGTGGAGCAAGCTAACATCACTCCTATCTCAGTATCTCTCATAATGCAAAACACATCTCCTTGCGGATATGTATAATGCTATGCATTAATGAAAAGGTGGCACACCGTTTGGCAACTCCTATAGGTAGAGATGACCTTGCTAATGCTTCTGCCTGGTATCTCAACTTGGGCCTGGCTCCCACTGAAGAGACCTCAATAAAGGTGGAAACTAGTCTGGGTAGTGGCCCTTCCCTTAATGCATAACATTTGACATATCCGCAAGGAGATGTGTTTTGCATTATGGGATATATACTGAGATAGGAGTGATGTTATCTTGCTCCACCTTTGCAACGAGTAGCCCGGTGTTGTACCACCTTACCCCAGTCCTGAAGATACTTTCAGGCGCAAACTTTGTTTGCTCACACTTGGATAAAGGATTAAACAAAATTTATTATTAAAAAAAAAAACATTTATTTCGAATAAGTCCGGAAATGAACCTGCAGGATCATAACAAATAGCAGTGGAGCTACAAGATATCGGTGTGCTTTTAAGAGCTGCAAAATTGACAAGCGTGAAAATCAAAACGCAGCAGTTACGTCATGCAGAATCATCGGGTTGTGCGTTACCATTCTTACCTGTAATCAGAGCATTTATAACCTGCTGCGATTTTTCGATAAACTTCCGGTAATGTGGTCGTCGGCTCTTTGTGCAACAGCATTCTTGTCCGCTGGCACCATTGATTATTACAGCAATTGCCGAACTTGTTGGGTCTTATTTTGCTCCCTTGCATAATTTACGTACAAAATTTAATCCAAACATTTCAGACAGATTTCACAGAATTTTAATGATGAACGACCAGATTACATCAAAATGGCGAGGAATGCTCTGGTCCGACCGATTTCCGCCGCCACACCACAAAAAATAGGAGGAAGAATAGCGATATAATATTTTCAAGTCGCTTGCACCCAAAAACCTTCATATTTTGAAAAGAGTATTTTTAGACGTTTTCATTAAGCGCGTTGTTTTTATCGAATGGGGTGGAAATGCTTTCGCCTTTTCCCCGAACGCATTCAACGCAGTGGGTTACAGCGAAGACGCATTTCTTCAAGAAAAATTCTTTTTTGTTCGCATTTTATTCCCAGACAAAGCATTTATGTCGGAGACGCCTTTCTCAGCATTTCACGCCCACGTAAGGAGAGAACGGCGTTGCGTGATTATCTGAGACCTGCTGGGCAGAATTTCATTGCGAGCCACTTCTCACTTGCGACATCCTCGCAGTGGTAGTTCACCGAGTTCGTATTACACGCTAATATACACTCGACCTCTCATTGCAATGTTCGCAATTTTAAGACGTAGATTGACATATATTAAGCTTATCGCTGTCAACCTTCCTCCTCCTCTGGTTCTTATCGTGAAACTAGTGAATCTATATTTCGATGAATATTTATTGCCAAACACATAAAATGTATCACAAAGAAAGTCGAAGTTTGTTTCTCTGTCATCACATCATCGCAATCCAAATGCACGAGGACTCGATAAACATTTCTTTCCAGAGATAACGAATATTTTGTTCAGAACGACTCCGCCACGTTTTGAAGAGGATGTGTGTACGAAGCTGGGATGACTGGGCATGCGCAGCTTGGGTATGTGAAACCCAAGTTTAACAACGCACGCGTCATAAATCTTTCGAGAAACTCTCGGCTGGGGATCTCGAGTACAAGAAAGTCACAAGCGTCCGAAGGCTTACGTGCAAGTTTATTTTTCGCTGGTTACGCATCATTTGCTTTTATTTATGTTAATCGTAAAGGTTTTATAACGAATGACCAAACACGTGAGGAGAAATTACAAGGAAAATGGCCAATCACCAAAAGGAAGAAAACGCTGTCCTACGATTTTTGCGATTGTTTTTCTCATCGCGGGGGTTTTCTCCTCACTCAGATTATTTCTCAACATTTCAGTTGGCGTCTTTTCTTCAATATGAATTGCACTCCTTAAAACGTGCGTGTTGCTACAGAATACTCCGCGACTCATTCGCTCGCAGCGTGCGTTTCCTCTTTCAAGCAGGAAGCTCTTCATGAAGTCGTCGTGTAGCCCTGAAGTTAATTCTTTCAATTCTCTCTTATGCTCATTCGAATTCTCTTTCTCGGCTCTGTGGCTACTGTCCGGTGTACGTGCGCATCATTCCTGCTAAATTGACTATCCTTTAATAGGAACCATTGTTTTTTAAACGGCGTGCATTATTTTTACCGTCATTGCATTTTACGCAGTACTCGTTTGCTTTTAACGGCAAATGTATTACTAATGCATCGATGCATTAATATTTATATATTGTGACAGCGTGTGTCGGCTGGTATTTAGTTCAATGCAGTCCTTGTAAACTGAAAATTGTGGATTGTATAATACTGAGATGTTTCTTTGAAGCTACGTGTGTAAATTTTTGTGTTTGGTATTTTTTGTTTGTTTAATGTTGTTCATGTAAACGATGTGTTTGGTGAAGCATTTTGGCAATACCTGCAGAGTTTTTTAAGCGGTTAGGTCAGTAATTCGTTAACTGCATGAAAAATACGTCACATCAATAGGAAATGTCAGTTCTAATAAGACTATATTATGGTGATTTGAGTTTTAAAGTATTTGTATCTTTTGGGAAGATTACTTTTCAGTTTAAACTAAATGGGAATCCCCAGCCAGTTTGCTTGAAATGGACTCATCATCAGCCGAATATGTTAGCAGTATTTGCACAATTATTTTCTTGTGGATATAACTTTACCGTGTGAAGGCTTTAGCCTAAAGGTACATAAGATAGTGTTGTCTGCGTCAAGTCCGTTCTTTTTTTAGCTTATTTCTTGAAACCCTTATAAACATTCCATTGTAACTTTGACGCATTTGGCATTCAAGTTTTTCAACAAGTTTCATAGGCAAACACTTGGAGTGTTTCCGATCTAGTGCGACATGGGAATAACCAAGAGTCTTTGCCTCTCATCAGTATTTATCAACTAGTGTTGAACGATAATCAACTAGAGCAGCATTGCTGCAGATAAGAAAGAAAAAGAAAGGACTCCGTAAAAGATCTCTTGGGAACTTCAATCAGAGTAAAGTTGAGAACCAATTGTGATTTATCAGAGATCCAGTGTCGTCATTATTCGAAGATATTACTAGGATGTTATCAGCACCAACTGATCCACAAATTCATGGTCCTCAATCAAGTGAGCATCATGCTACATCTCAGCAGGTCGCCCCATGTATACAGAATACGGCGACAGCTGATGTGTCACTCCGTCTGGTAATCCGAAATTTAAGAGGGTGCAATTCGCAGTAACACATAATTCCGATATTTCCATGAAGACTTATGTCGTGGTCCTACTTTATCTGCAGTTACCAGTAGCTTTGCCAGTGTTGGATTATTCAACACTCAGTCTTTCCTCGAAGTACCAGGTTCTGATGATGATGCACAATCTTTGGTTCCTTGTTCTATGTCATCCAAAGGCATCCTGTGTAATATTACACACGATATAACTGACATCAAGCTCAGTGCCATTTTGTCATTTGGTGGAGATTCTCCTGCATAACCTGTTGCTTGTACTTCACATGGTGCCCGATCTAAGATAAAGGATAATACATATGGATTGCCTGCTGTACTTCGTTCCTATGAACGTCAGTTCAATAAGCAGCAACGTCAGTCACATGTGCCACTAAAGGGCATCTGGAACGAGTTCTATATTGGCACAGAGCAGGAGGAATCATCGACACTTGATAGCAAATCAGTGCTCTTTTCTTTTTCGCTTTCTAAGTTGAAGAGGAGTGGTGTACCAGTTAACTGTTCAACGAGTACTGTTTCTGCTGATTCTCTAACTTTTATTAACACGTTCATTGCCAATCACGCGATATCGCGCGATGCGAGTTCTCACCAAACGGCCGATCACGCGTTATCGCGTTGACGTCGCTAACTAAATAAAAAAAAAAAAAAAAAATTGCCCACCACACGAAATTCCAATTTTCAGCTTGGCAATGAAAGTGGTAAGAGTGTAGAAAAGAGGGTGTAAGAGACGCTTGTTTGGGTGTGAATGAAGTTGTGAGTGTTATAACGTATGGTAATTCAATGATCAAAAGGGTATGGAGATAAGGCGATAAAGAGAGGACACGATGGCAGTGATGCTGGGCACAAATGACCTCAGTGTTAGTATTAATCGGGTAGCAAAAGATTTTAGAACAATGTTAGGTATAGTGCTAAGTGAATGTGCTAAGGAATTTTTAATGCTTCTTACTTGGCTATTTAACTTAAGCGTGAATTCTGGTAAAGTCCCTAGGGAGTGGAAGGAAGGCAAAGTGGTTCCTTGGCATAAAGGAGGCTTTAAAACTGCGGTAGGAAATTACAGACCAATCACCATCTCGGGAATGGTGATAAAATTATCGGAAAAGTTGATTAAAGACAGAATTCAAGAATGGGTGGATCAGAATATGATGCTCTATAGGGGCTAACATGGTTTTGTTAAAGGTCGGTCCTGTCTTAGCAATTTATTAACTTTTATAATAGAATGACAGCTGAGTTGCACAAGCGGAATGGTTGTACAGTGATACTGTTGGATTTTGCTAAGGCTTTTGATGCGATACCTCATGGTATCCTGATAAGGGAGTAACAGTGAGGATACATCACTGTTACGCAAATTAGAATGAGAACAAATGGGGATGGATATTAAATGGACAGATACACTACTTTTCCGTATAGCAGGATTCAACAGGTGACCAGTGGTGTGGCACAAGGCTCTGTGCTTGGACCAATATTGTCTATTTTGCACATAAATGACATAGGAATTGACTTGAAGAGAGATAGTCATTTGTTTGCTGATGATGCAGAACTGGGTACGTAATAAAAAATCAAGTGATGTTGAGAGTTTGCAGGATGATTTAAATAAGTGGCAGTATGCGCAAATAAAATATAAACATATAATGCTGAGTTGGCCAGTGTCATACTCAGGTAAAAGGGGTTTTTTCATCACGCCACCTGGCAAACGAGCCCGCAGAACACACTCCTTGCCCTCATAGCCTCAGATGCTTCGGCAGTAAAAATAATTCCAGACAACCACAACCAGCTGGTGGTTACCCGAAAAGGATTTTACAAAGCATTTCTACTTGTTGATGGGACAGTAGAGCAATGATAGAACATTATACAAAGAAAACATAACATTACAAGAAGGAAAAAGTTCTTGCACCAGAAAGAGAGAACAGATAGCACGAAATCTTAACTGTCTCAAAATAAATAAATAAATCTCCCAACATTACATATTTCACTGTGTCTATTAACGCATCGAAAAAAATGGACCTTTGTTTCAGCAACTAACTGCAAGATTTCAAAACACTTGAGACGTGCTTTAAGGAGGGTATGCCTTGGACCTCCAAATGGAGAAATATATCCTATCTGATCAAAAAGTTCGGGATTCGCCTTTGTAGTAGTGAATATGGTTATATACACTGCTAGGAAAGAAGTCAACAGAAACCCCCCTCCTCATGAGCAAGGTGCATTGTGCCATGTAACGAGTCACGTGTTTATAGTCGGTATAAACTGGGGGGGGGGACACTTGTGCAAATCAGCGCAACTGTGTCCTGGTGAAATGGCTGCGAGAAGGGGACTGACAGAATTTGAAAAAGGCTTTGTGATAGGATGCCATGTTGCAGGCCTCTCCGTTTGGCAAATTGCTGATAAATTGGACCATCCCGGGTCAACAGTCAATGATACCATACTGAGATGGAAGCACTGGGAGTCAGCTGCAGTGGATGATCCATCACGCTCACTGAACATGAACGTAGGACAATATGTAAAAGCAGCCATTCGTCGTCCGACACGTTGAATGAAGAGTTCCCAACAATACAGCTACTTCTTCCTTTCTCTGGTCACTGTTTGTCCTAATATAACATCTTATAATTACTGTTTAACGGCAGTATCTGACTTGTTTGAGACTTTTAAGTCTAGGTAACAGCATTTATGTCGACATGGTATTTCTCTAATATCTCTGCTACCTCACCACCATTTTACTCTTTCTTCTATTGTCGATGGCTCCTCATTCGATTCTGTCGAGTTTGAAGTTGTGCCAAGTGGTTGAATTCCTCGCGTTTCCTGATGAAAACAGTGCGAGTCTGGTTTAAGCAGCTGTCCCACGTGATATGTCATCTTTATTGTTTTTGTGGCTTAAGCTAATACAGCATACGCTTGAGTACCAAATTGCCTTTTCATCCCTCTTCGTTCGTTCTCTATCTAGGTAGTTTGAGTATAACAGGATACACCACAAGAACGGGAGTTGAACACTGGTTCAAAAGTTCCGGTCGTGCTCTTCACTCCTTAAAAGGCTGTGCGAAGATCGCCCAGTTATCTGGCTTTGACGCTTTAACATAAGAAAAATGTATGCAAATATTCATAACGTTTTCAGTTCAAATTTTTTGTTGTTGAAATACTAATAATTGTAGACAACATCTTAGAAGCGACCAGATTTTCAAGTCATAACATAAAAGTAATGCGCGTCGGTTTGTATTCAGCACTTTTTTTTCTTCAAAAGATGAAGTAATTTTGAGATTCGGCATATTTTCTAGAAGGCTTTGTTTTTTCGTGAAGACAACTTTTTTTTTTTGATCATTCTTATTTATTATTTGATGAAAAAATGAAACGGGCGTTATTATTATTATTATTATTTTCAGTAAAAGTTGTAGCGTTACAAGTATGTTCGCCCACAGGACGCGTTGTATAAATGAGATGGTGCTACGCGGATAATTTAACGTCTTCCCAACGGTTCCACGCAATGAGTGGGGTTCGTTATCAATCACAAAGGCAACAACAATCCGAGTGTAGGATTTCTGAGTTGTGAAATACAGTTCCGCATTTCCTTCGGCATTTATTTTATTTTATTTTTTTGCATACGTTCTAAATGGCTCATCAGTTTACTAGTGTTACCTTGCGTGGAATTTGCCTTGGAGAATAATGCACCGACTGCTTCCTCCATTTTAGATTTCTTGAAGTGCTTTTCCAAACTTTTGATTGATTTATTATTAATTGCTAACGATTTTGTAGCGCAACTGGAAGAACAGCGGAACGCTCTGCGCCCTTTGATTGGAAAAGGCCAGCATTAGATTCGCGTCGTAACGGCAGGAATCTTTATATTAGCTTTTTTTTTTTCAACTGAAGATGAGTTAGCCGATCTCATACGGAGGTAGCAGGGTTTTCATTCCGCATACAGACATATTGGCCTTGAGAACACACGCAATTCACAAACTAAAAATACTGTTGGCGGCGGTGTGATGGCTGGTAGATGGCGTGGATAGTAGTACTGTCGTTCTGTGTAGTTGGAGAATTCAGTAGTAGAGGAAACGATGAGACGTGTATAGCGGAGTAGAGTAGAGCGCCCCCCCCCCTCCGCGATGAGTTCTTGGAGGCGCTCGTAATAAAATTATTTGTCTTCATTTTGAAGCTGAAGTTGAAGATTAGAAAATTTATGTTTTTCTTTTTTTCAGTAATATTTATCATATCAAGTTATAAAATCGGATTGAATTTTAAAAGTAAAATGAAAAATTACGTCAGCAATTTTGTTTTCGTTTAACTAACGAACCGCCTGATAAGATGGGGAAATTGTGTGAAGAACCGATTTAGCCACTCAAGTATAACTTTATGAAATGTGTCGAACTGCTTTTCCTGGAACGAGAGAAAAGAAAGATTCGACATATTACCAGGGCAGAAACCCTATCCAAGTCGCACGTTACCAGGTGAGGCCGATACAGTTCGGTTTTGACCTGAGAGGGAAAAAAATCGGGAACCTGAGATTTTCATTAAAGCATAATACACATGCGATTCTTCCAATGCTCTTCGCTCATGTCGGAGCCAAGCGTGGCCAATACAAGAGATGTTCAAGAAGAATTGCCAGCAGCATTGCACATCATAAACTTAAAGATCGGAAATGAAGTAAACATCAGGGAATATGAAAGTTAACTATTAAAATAATTTAAAGTCCAAAAACAAATTAATTTTTCATTCTTTCTCTTTCCCCTTCCCATCAAATCTAGAAAACCGCAATCTATTGTTTTACAGCGTCTCTCTTTCTGATTAGTGAATGCAAAAAATAAGAAGCAGTACAAAATATCGATTCGAGTATTTCAGTGATGATGAATTAGAATATCGGTTAGAAGTATATTTTCATTGATGATTCTCCAATAAATTTAATCGAGCGATGAGTAATGCTTGCTAACTGACGCAATATGACATTGCGATTGTTTCTTAACTCGCTTTTGAAGATTTTTTTTTTTCTCTGTAATTCATTCCAACGAATGTGTAGCAATCATTTTGATTTCTTCTGTCATTTGTTGTTCACTTCATCACTTTGTTCTTCTTTTACTTTCTTACGACTTTGTAAGTAAACCCACTGCATGATATAGAGGAGGTGGATTTTAATAATGTTTTTCAAGTGAGGCATGGATTTGACCGTTTCCTATGCAGGGTCTGCATACTGGGCTCCTTGGTGGCTACTAGTGAGTCACTTGGTTTTTGCAAAATCAAGGGAAATTCCATGATAACTGAGCAAGAGTTAGTAAGCAAGTATTTTAGAAGTAGGTTTCTTACTTGGCGAGTGGTGAATGAGTGGAATAAGCTGCCAGGGTATGTTGTGGGTGCCATGAATGTGAACGAGTTCATGATAGATACCGTGCGAATACTGAATAATTGTTCTTGATAGGATGTTTAGGGCCTCCGTCGGTGATCGAAGGACTCCTTGAAGTTGCATGTAATATTAATTATCCAGATTCCTTACTTCCTTCACCTTATACACGGATTCCTTTGTGTGCTCTCATTAAAATTTATTGTGAGGAATATTTCATGCAGCTCAAGAATGTCAACGGCAAACAAAAGCGAATCGAGTAAGTAATCTGAAGAAAATAAAAATCCTGAGATATTTATGCGAGGGGAAACGAATAATTTAAAACTGGATTTACATAAAAACAATCGTTTTTGGCATTTATATTAAATGCTAACTGGAAAGTTAAATGAAATAAAGAATAAAATGGAAAAAAAATAATTAAAGCTCAGATTTGAAAGGGGGGAAATCTATAAGCCTAATAACGCAGAAAATCTGAATTCGAATTAGTTGTGTGCTGCATACGGTTCGATGATTAATTTATCAAATCATTTTGGTGGCGATGGTATGCATCTGAATACCAATGGCTTCCACAATCGAATTAAATAAAGCTAAACTCGATATAACACAATGCCAAAGGAAATTTTTTAACAGCAAACTGTGAACGTAAAGGTCAAATAGGAAAGATAGTTGAGTCAACAGAAGGAGAAAAAGTGAGCATTATCACTATACTTTGAATGGTATCATGTTCTTCTTATGCGAATCTACAAAGTAGAAGAATTGGCTCATTTATTCATTTGACAAATTAGCTGGACATGCCTGATTTCTAAGTCTTGGCTTAAACAAGACTGTCTGTCTTGATATCGAAATGCATAATTCTACTCATTATGTCATCCGAGATGACCGAATAGGTAAAAGATGCAGAGAGCTTGTTATCGATGGGACATTGAATTCCTATTCGGAAAAGGAATTTGACAGATTGACGTGCATAATAAGCATGGAGTCTGTATATTTGATGGTGGAAGTTTGTTACCGTTCTGGAGGAATGATCTTATGGGCCGGTTACTTACATAATGAGAGGTAAAGTTACTTAAGTATAAAGAGCTAATAAGCTTCATTTCGGCGATATAAACAATATTTTAAATTAAGGGGATATAAAATCCACATTGTTTCAAAACCGAACAAGAAACTCAAAGATTGAAATCAGAGTTTCATGCCGAATATAGTAAACTATAAAGTATCGGCGACACTAGCGTGAGCTAATGCAAGTGACCCTATATAGTTTACTATATTCGGCATGAAACTCTCTGATTCCAATCTTTGAGTTTCTTGTTGGGTTTTGAAACAATGTGGATTTTATATCCCCTTAATTTAAAATATTGTTTATATCGCCGAAATGAAGCTTATTAGCTCTTTATACTTAAGTAACTTAATGGTTGCACCTCTTTGGAAACTCGTATAGCAGAGTATATAAGTTCTTTTCGCTATACCCTTTGGTATTAATAATTTGGTCTCGCTACTCACTGATGAATCCTCAAACAAGGCTGAAACCGGTCTGGGTAGTGACCTCCCTCCATAATGTAATAACAGCATACATTTCCTAGGAAATGTGTTTTTACATTATGGAAAATACCTAAGAATAGCGATCTGAACTTTTCCCACCTTTCAACGAGTCGTCCGGTATTGTACTACGTACTAGGGTCACTTGCATTAGCTCACGCTAGTGATCGCCGATACTTTATAGTTTATTATATTCGGCATGAAACTCTCTGATTCCAATCTTTGAGTTTCTTGTTCGGAGAGGTAAAGTATTAATAATAGGGAATTTTAATATGGAAAATACTCAATAGGAGAATGAGCACTAACAATATAATGAGCAGTAAATTTTTGAATGAACTAAATGAGGATTATCTGAAGCAAGGGTGCGTCAACGAAATTAGTGATGGATCACATTAGAACCCTCTGTGATAGCGATCATTTGATTGGAAGGAGAATTGAAACTTCTTCAACTTGGATCAGCTCGCCCGACAAAGGTCTCCTTCAGTTTTCTCCATTCCAGTGTATTTTCAGATTTTCTTATCCACTGCATTCTAGCAATGGATATTTCATCTTGCTACTATCATCTTATTTCATCTTGCCACTCTTCCTTGGTTTTTCTCCTTTGTCTACTGCCATCCATAGTTCTCCATTCTGTCAATAATTTAGGCTATCATGTGCTGTTATATCTTGCATATGTCCAGTTCATCTCCATTGTGAATGCTTATATAATGTAACTGATGATGTCCTCTAAACCTTATCGACATTATGAAATGGGAGGATATCCCCTCTTTAAGTATCACACCGAACATTAAAAGTCACATGAATGCACAATGGATAATACTAAGAGAAACGTTGTATAATTAATAGATAAAATATTATCCATATCTTGATATCATCATATTTCACTGGCATCCACAGATGCTGTATGGTCAATCCTATGCTCGGTGATGTGCCACACCAGGCCTCGCCATGTAATCCTGTTGTATTATTTTCTGGAGGATTCAAGATATCTTAACCACCTTATCGGCCATTATGATCAAATACACATCTGCATATGCTTCGTATCCATCATATATTTCAATGTAATATCAATGGTATTACAATTTTAATATGCACTTCGCATCCATGATAACTTTAACGTCTATAGACGTCTTGACCGGTAGCGTAGTTTTAATATCGTGTATTAAAATTGGGCCACTGATGGGCACGTGATGCTCAGTATATAGCCTCTTCCAGCCAGATCAGCCAATAGGTTGTTTAGCTGATTGATCTTAGTTCCACATCTGACGACCCTCTCAAATACTGCCTCTACAAAGGCATGTATGCCCTAGTTGGAGGAAATGACAACTGAACCTCTGGGTGATAGATAACTTTTGTTTCCTGGTGAAACATAACTGCCTTGCTTACTGGAAAAATGGCTGTGACTATTTATTCTCCAGAGCAAGATTTTTCTGGTTTCCATCTTCCTTTCTTCTCACGTGTAATATGAATGATGGTTGATTATGCCAGATACATCACAGGACCCCAACTCTCCTCCCCATTGGAGAGCAGCTGCTAACTAGTACATGGGAGGAAATCTGATGGTAACTCATCAGTGTAATGGCTCGAGGAAGACCAGATATATAGTGATGTGCAGAAGGAGCCAAGCAATAAACTGGAGACTGGGTGCTCTCTCTCTGGATTTATGTGTGGGTGGGGATGTATCAGGATATATCGTTCATCTTCACTACATGACCCTACTTTTTAACTTTTCAACTCAAATCAACCATGGAAATCGACACAAAACATTTCGATAGCACTGAGATCAAAAAAAGCCTTCAAAAATCACCCACATGCTAAAAACAACAAAAGATCATTAAAAATCTACTTATCAACATTCGTAATCGGAACATCAATATAAATGATGTGCACTGCTAAATCTTGTAAAATAAGAGGATTTAAGGGTAAAAAACGCTTTTAATAGAACACTCGTCTTCAACCACAGTCACAAATTATGATCTGGCTATTATTTAAGAGCCTGTGTAGCTCAGTGGATGCGGAGTTTGCACACCACGGCGCTTGAACGCACGAAGGAAGACTTTGTTTCGAATCTAGTGGTCGACCAGAGGAAAGTTTTCTAAGTCTTTTTTCTACCGGTTCCCGAGTTAGTCGATCTCTGGCACGGGCAAGCGGATTTTTTGTCCCGTAAACTCAAGAAAATCGACCGTAGAGCCCACATTATTTTCAGACATTGAATATATTGTGCTAGTGACCACGAGATGGCGGCACTTGTTGAGCCGTCTCTCTTCACTGCATGCCACTTAATTAGTGATAGCCTTGGGCCAGCTATCTCTGATTGGCTGCCAGTAGAGATTGAAATGCCCACTCAGCCTCCAAAAGTTAGATAGGGCTAAATGGCCTCGCCTACTCCCTATACGGGAATAAAAAGGCGTTAGCTGATTTTTTTATTATTTCTGGCACATGGGAAAAATTTGTTCATTTGCTAAATCCAACACTTCCGATGTCAGCAAGTGGCTAATCTTGAATCCCCTCATTACGATGTACACTGACTGAATTCCTCGACTACCCTCCCTCTGATCTTTTGTGTTATTTACATGTAAAGCTTGATCGTGTACAATCTAAACGCCTAAGCATCGAGGTCGTTTTTCTTGGGCTTTCAGTCATAACTCGAATTGCCTGTTTTTCTTCAATTCGACCGATTAAACTGGAAAAAGATGTTGAGATATTTGCAGTCAGCAACAATGTTTCACAGAATTTCCATCTGCCACCATAAAAATTACCTGATAATCCACTACACCCTCCCAACTCCTTGATCTCTTAACCAGTTCTCCTGCCCAATATACTGTACATGTGGGCTCTCCTCTTGGTGACTATGACCACAGCCTTATCCCGACTTACTTTTCTGCTGAATGCCCTTCGCTAAGCCACCCTGTATCATGTGTATTGGTACTACAATTGTGCCAAGAGGAAAGATCAGCTTCATTTCTAATCTTCAGGTTACTACTGCCTTCACTCTTCTGATCTAAAACATTTCCCAAACTGACTACCTGAAGGCCTTTATTCCCCATTTCACCCATAATCCACGACAAGTCTCCAAACTAGGTTTTCAAGTAACCTTCCTAAGGCAGTTCAAGAAAAACTCAGCATAATGCAGATTTCTCGAAACCAAAATTCAGCCAATACTGCAAAACGACTGTTGGTCAGTTCAAAACCGACTGTGAAAAAAGGCCAAGCGCAAAAAAAAAAAAACTTCTTAAATGGCAGTCGAGCATAATTCTGCTCATTCATGTTTCTGCCTCTCACATCCAGATGATACCAATATAACACCACCGAAGGCTGACCAACTGCCATAATTCTTTAGCTATAGCTCCTGCACCAATAATCTAGGTAAAGAATCCCTAAACACACACATACTTTACAACAACTGATTGCTCTTGAAGATTCTTTAGTCTTCCATCAAAAAGATATCAGAAGAATCTCAAACAGCTTGTCCCGTAATTGCATTTAAAGTTTGTACTCCAGAACATGCTCCTCCTTACAGTCTTTCATACTCATCTTATGTGTATCCTATAAGCACACCTATAATCAGTCTGTCCTAAAGATAGATAAAAGCAGCCATCCACCTGTCATCTCATTGCGCTCACCTCATTTCTATCGAAAATGATAGAGAAATCCATCAACTGCTTTACCGTTTGGAAGTACCATTTAATCAGTGATCACTGCGGATTCTTCTGATCTTCTTTCTAACGTCACTCGTCCACGAACACAAGCTTTGATGAAGCCAGTCTGGTCACCCTCGCCATTTTCTAGGCATTTAATCGAGTCTTTCACGAAGGCTACTTAACGTATTATGATCTACCCCTATCCTTATCAACTTGATTATAAATTTCTTCTCTAGTCATTATGTCATTGCCGAGGGTTTCCTTTCTTCAGATTTTTCCACGAATGACCGAGTATTCTAGGGGTGCTGATCTTTTTCGTGATCAGAAACCACTTTATCACTCCAAAATCCTGTTGTTTAGTCAGTAGCACTCACCATTCATTTTTATTTGAAAACCTTTCACTGCTTGAATGTATCACCAGCTACAAGATTTTCCATAATCAATGCCTTCAACACCAAACTCCTTGACATATTTCAGTGTGTGTGTGTGTGGGGGGGGGAGATAGGTTAGGTTTTTTTTGGAATTACTGCCGTGCTTCGACAATAATTAGGGCTATGAAGCTAGTGTGGTAATACTGCATAAATTTCGCATTTTTTTCTGGTCGGTTAAGGTATTTCCGGGAGAAAAAGCACTATCACCTTCGTATCATCTGATAGGCTGATTCACCTTAAATGAAAGAGCTCGTATAAAGATTCCTCACATCATTATGAGAATCCATTCTAAGTTCTTTTCAACCAAGCGTATGTCCCATCGTTCTTCCAGTTATACTATAAAGGGAGAAAATGGAACCTTTTGTTCCAGTATTCCACAACAAGAAATCGTTATAATTTTCTTTGGCTTAAAATCACTTACCACATTCTGAGAATTGCACTGTCTTTTCAACGATCAAGATCATAAATATTGAGCTTAACTTTCTTCGGATCTTCAACTTTTGGATTGGTGATGCGAACGTATAGCCTCTCTCAGCACAAGCTGCCTTCCCTTTCCCATGATGTGGCTTTTTCCTCAAATAGATATCTGGGCAAGTATTGCCATCCTTTTTCCCTATTTGGAAAAGCACCAAACAGGGCTGTATGTTTCAAAAATCTTTTCATTATCTCCAAAATTTTGAAGAGGACCACTTGATCAGGTCTGACCTGATATTGCCTTTAAAGGTCTCTGAGGTCAGGCTGGCTACATATTTCTTATAAGAAAGGATATGAAGAAAATTTGGTGTGGGCCATCTATCTCGTAGATAGATGACCCACACCAAAAAGTTCCAGAGCAAGGTCCTTGGTTTCTGCCTCCCCATTTTCTCTCATGCTATGTAGGTGACACCTTTGAAGTGCATGCCAAACATGATGTCTTCTTCTTCATTATCGAATAAACCTACTGCTATGTATTTTGTCAGATTGTATCTTGAGGGGTTCGATTATAACTGGTCCACTGTGCACTGAAGACAGATGTCTCTGGTGTGTGGTGGATATGCGCATACCCTTCTCTGGATCAAGCCAATGTGATTGAGTGAGTGAAGTGACAGGTATCCACTTTCCATATCGGGTCTGGGTTCGAATCCCGCAGTTTTCTCCATGGAATTACAAACCGTGAAAAGTTAGATACTGGAACAAACTACAACTCAGCATCGGCAGAATTCAAGTTAAGCACCATCATCATAAGAAAAGTAATTGGCAGAAGAATTAGAGAAGCAACATATTGACACAATAGGTATCATTGAAACAAAGAAGACGTGAGATTCAACTAAATAACCATTAGAAGATGTCATTCCAGCAAAAATGATCACAGAAAAAGGAAGGACTAACTGTAGCGTTCAATACTAATCTTGAAAATTCACGTCTTAAATGGCAAGCAGTGTCAAGTACAGTGAAACGGGTAAACATCGGAATAATGTTTTTGGTAGCATGACTTCAGATCTTACTATGCTTTTACTGGTGTCTATAATACCATTGTAATATCACGCAACAATACGGCTGACTTAGCATTAAACTTCTTATCTAATTCTTGTATGTATACATAAGACAAAGGCAATCAACTTGTCCTACTTGGGAACAGTAGTAACATCCGTCATAACAGGCATATTAGTCAATTCAATAAGCTTGGACTCACCTTCCATTACTAAAGATCCTACCGCCGATCGTAGAAACCACCTTTTCAATCCTTCGCCTAGAACACTAGCAGATCTACGAGACGTAATCCTGGTGGCATGATATAGCACACCTCGTAACATTCTGAAGTCATATAATGTCCATGCCAAATGGCGTAGCAGCATTTTCGATAGCTGGGGAATACGAGTCATAATCTTTTGATAGGATTGGTATATTTGAATGCCATTCTAGTTCATGAGCGAAAACAGTTGGATGCGATGAAGTACCTCCATATTCTAATTTCCATATTTATTAACAGCAGACTTCGAAACTGTGCTTCACATTCGCACAAAAGTGTACATATCAACTAACTTAACTAGAAGGGAAAAAAATCGTTCATGGATTTTTTTTTTCTTTTCTTCATATCCTTTCTTATAAAAAATATGTAGCCAGTCTGACCTTAGAGACCTTGAAAGGCAATATCAGGTCTGACCTGACATTGCTTCTCAAGTGGTCCTCTTCAAAATTTTGGAGCAGAAAATGTGATACTAATTTGATCACCCATCTATCCTCTTGGTAGATAAACAAGGTACGAAGAAGAAAGAGAATAAATAAAAGAACGAATAATAAGGGCACTACAGGAGAAATGTCGAAATATGAGCGCTTCCTCTTTTCTAAATGGGACTATATCTCTGATCAAAAGCCTTAATGCTACTGATTTAGAGACCTAATACAATGGGGGGGGGGGGGGTTCAGGGTCAGATTTTTAGAGTAGTTTGTCAGTTAATACTCCGATCGTATCATATTACTAACCGTTGCTTCGTAATTTACAACATGGTTTTTACCGACAAGAGGGCGTTTCGTCGTCAGCACTTGTCCTTGATGCATGAGGCAAATGCTTATAATCAGAGATGTATAAAGTTTTGTTTCTGTGGGTATGAAATGTGCTTGATATAGCACAAATACAGCAGCACGTTATGAGCGTATTCCGAAAGCTGCTCTTGTTTCTAACTCGCTCGTAGCGTGCATGTAAGTCTGCTGCATTGTTGATTGTTTTGTATTCACGTTTTTTGTATCCCGTGTGTTCTCTTAAAGATATGTTTAATGTATATTGTAATGTATTGTTATATCGTAAATGATACAAACGTATAACTTGCGATTTCAGAGAATGCTCTAAGCTTGGTGTTGACACTACGTGCATTCCAGCGTTTTTTATGATATCAGAAACAAGTTTCAGTTTCTGATTTATGTTTTCATTATCACGCGTAGTCTTTAACAAGGCACCTCGTGTTAGGGTGTCAATGAAGACTCAACGTTTGTTACAAAGATGCAAATTTAATTTCATATAATGTATAAAAATTAATATATAGTGCCGTATATTTACTTTTTGACTGATTATATTTGTGTGATTCCACTTAGCGACTACCTACATTGTTAAACATGCTTTATTTTAAAAACTTATTATTATTATTACGTGACACCTCCAAGGAGTCCAAAGACTCATCGAGGGAGGACACCTACTCTAAAATTCGCCGTCTCCACCAACTCAAAACTTAGTGAACATTGTTAGATTAAAAATCATTTAAATTTATTATTTCGATGTGTATGACATATCTGTATTAATGTCAAAAAAAAAAGGTGCACTAAAAATGGTGTCAGTAGATACTAGAAACAAAATTCGGTTTCAGTATGCAGGAACACACGACAGCTGAAACTCGGTTCAAACGTTTCAACCGAAGACTTCGACCTCATGGAATATTACAGCATTGTCCAAAGTAGAACCACCGAAAGGTGCTTGCTTGCCGGCCAAATGTAATTTTTAACAAGTTAATGCACACAAGCTGCATTTTTCATAGAAAGGGAGAAGGTTAAAAAAAAAAAAAAAAATGGGGGGGGGGGAAACGTTAACAAGACATTATCCAAAATTTCATGCTTTGGATGTGAACCATACTTTATCCATCAGCTGTGCTATCAGAATAACATGCAACAGAACCATTTTACAAACAAATTGTATATCAATATAGAATTTAATAACCTTTTCAGTATTGACACATCACTCAAAAAAACTATCTTTGAAACAAACCAGTTTTGGAAAATTTGCTGATAAAGGAACATGTGATAGGAAATCCTTGCAATCTTTGTATACTGACCTAAAATGGAAAATTTTAGGTCAGTATATCTAAAAAAAAAAAGTATACCCAGTACAGTGTGTACATGCACATCCATGGCCATCTCGGGGGTGCAGTGGGTGCAATGCACCTGGGCCCCACGATTGAGTGGGCACAGTCGGTACACGTTTGCGGAAACATATTATATTTCGAATGCGTTTTTTTTTGTTTTTCTGTGCCAAAATCATTTTCAGGTAAGAGGTTTTACAATACGTTTATTTTGAATCCTTTAATTTTTACCTTTGAAAAATATTTTAGGGCCCCAAAAAGTTTTTCACCCTGGCCCCTTTATAGAGAAGGCCGGTCCTGTGCACATCTATCTGTACATTGTTCTATTATGATGATGCCAGCATGAATTTTGAACAGGCCAGTTATATGGGGCAGAAGATGTTACATGACATTTCAGTATTGCCAAATGAAAGGTTATGCATTTCAAATAGAAGGTATTGTAACAGAGTATTATTATCATTATCAAATTCTTCATATATATATATATATATATATATATATATATATATATATATATATATATACCCTCAGAGGGTATACATGATATTATAATACTACATAAAAAGTTTACACCATAAGTAACTTCCTGTTGACAGTTTTCCTACAAATTAATTTGTTACATGTTTATTCAAATATCATATCTTATTTAGGTCTTTCTTCTAAGGCAGTGCTTCCCAAACTTCTGGATGTCAGGGCCCCCTTTGGAAACATTAAAATATTTCACAGCCCCCCCCCCCTCAAAAAAAATTAATACAGACATATTATTATAATATTTATTGTATTTATATCAATATAAAACATACACAGTGAATTTTGCTAAAATCAAATGCAAATATTACATTTTTAGCATCTTGCATACACATTTGACATGACACATTATCTCATATTTTTATATAGATAGATATATTGTTATTGTACATTTGCAGTACAAGCACGTAAAACGATTAGTAATAAAGAAAGAATTAAAAACATAAAAAGTTTAATAACAATTTACTGTGATGGATGTGTTTCAATACTGCTATACAAAAAATCAATATCAGGTGAAATATTTGAAACTGCAATTCTTAGATATCTGCTTTGAAATGAAAGTTATATGAATAAACATAGATTTACTAATATTCATTAAGCATCGAAGCAAAATTTGTGAACCAACACCAATGTGTGATTTTTTTTTTCATTATAATATAAAAAAATAATAAATAATAAAAATTAAATACATTTCTTTTAAAATAAAAAAAATCTACTTAATCTTAAATTTTCAATTTGTTTTCATTATTTCATGGGTCCCCCTCAACAAAACCTACTGCCCCCAAGGGGGCCGCGGCTCACAGTTTTAGAAGTGCTGTTCTAAGGAACTTACCATATCAGTTGACCTAGATGATGGTCTTCCTCTAGGTCTCGCAAAAACATCTTGGCTCAAATATTCCTGAATGCTAACCATATCAAGTTTCTAATATCCTCACTTTTAATATGATTCTGCCAGTGATACCATTTTTTTCACTTAAGTAATTTTTCTCAACATTCTCATATCTGAGACTTTATTTTTAGCCCAGATCCATAAGTTGCATATGGTATACAGCACATTTCATGTTTTGACTCATCCCATATAAAATTACTCAGTTGACTCTAACATACCAGCTATATTAATTCTGTTGTCTGTTTCAGTGTTTAGTATGATTAAAATGGTGCCTTTTAAATAGGTGCAACGTTTTACTTATGATGTCAATTCTTTATTAAGGATGTAGTTAATGTTTCCAGTGTCCCTGTATTTTCATATTTTTTTTTAATTGCTTTTCTTACCAAATTTATTACTGCTGTTATTCAATTTAGTTAGGGAATTCTGCAGACTTGCACTGATTGATTTTCTTTGTGCAGATATTATACTGTTCAAGAGTTGAATTGAATATTCAGTTTTGATAACTGGTGTAATGCAGTTTTCTTCGTGATGTGATCAATATGTATATATATATATATGTAGAAAATTTTAACTTGGGTATATATTATGTATTCAAGATACCAAGTAATTTTATATGAACTTGGTTTTTAATCCTATTTCCCAAGAAGCAAACAGACAAGAAAGTAAAGTTTTTGCCTGCAAGTCTAAGGCAACCGATCTCTAAGGGGTAGTGCTAGTCGAGGCAACTCGTGGTAAAGGTGGATAAGCTCTGATCACTATTCTTAGTATTTTTCGTCTAATGTAAAACACATACCCTTGCAGAGATGTATAATGTTAAACATTAAAGGCAATGGTCACTACCCATACCGGTTTCGACCTTTGTTGAGGTCTCGTCAGTGGGAGCCAGACCAGAAAATGCTAAGAGTGAAGTAAAATACTAAGAATAGTGATCAGATCTTTATCCACCTTTACCACGAGTTGCCTCGACTGGCACTACCTTAGGGATCAGTTGCCTTAGACGCAGTACTTGCAGGCGCAAACTTTACTTTCTTGTCTGTTTGCTTCTTGGGAAATGGGATTAAAAACCAAGTTCATATAAAATTACTTGGTATCTTGAAAAAAAAAAAAAAAAAAAAAAAAAATATATATATATATATATATATATATATATATATATATATATATGATGAATAATAGTGTAGATAATGTATGCCCTTGTGTCGCACTTCTTTAACATCAAACCATTTTCCTGTATCCCCTAAATTTTAACTGCCAACTTACATGACTCGTGTATAGGCTATGTATTGCTCAATGAAATATACCATTTACCCCATACAATTTCAGTTTTTTTTTTTTAATTTTAAAAAAGCTTTTCTCTTGTCACCTTGTCACATGCTTTTCTTCCAGATATACAAAACTTAAATACAGATCCTTTGGCCTGAACCTAGTATGTTTTCCATTCCACAATTTTTCTTAGCCTCTTCTCAGGTATGCTTGCATAAATCTTACCTGAAATTCTCAGGTATGCTTGCATAAATCTTACCTGAAATTCTCATGTAATTCTTGTCCCCTTCCATTTTTATAGATGAGTGGTGTAGAGCTTCTACTCTACCTATCTAGAATTTTATGCTCTGACCAGGCCATCTAAATTATGCAGGGTAACTGTGAAAATTGTTGTACTTTCACGTTTGAGCATTTCTGGTTGAATAATAACTACTTCAACTGCTTCTACATATTTCAGGTTTTTGATCATTTTTTTTTTTTCTTTATGTCATGTATTGATATGCACTTGTAATTGCATTCCTATGGAATATTTTCTACCACTGTTCTGCTGCCTCTTGTTTCATTCAGTAATCCTCTTAAAACAGTTACTGCAGACATCGAGAATCAGTTCAGTTTCCATATCACTCTTATCTGTTTCTTTTATTGTACTTCTCCATTTCTAAGCTTTTTGAATAGCCTCCAGAATATTTTGCCTATCCTATTTATCTTCTATATTTTTACTGAAATCTTCCATTGACTTTTATTTAGATCTTTTACACATTGCTTTGCTTACTTACATTTTTCTCTGTATTTCCTCAGAACAAGCTGATTTAATTGCTAGAAACTTTCAATATGCTTTCTTCTTTTCCAGTACTTGCTCTTCAACTCCTGAGTCCACCATGGGGTGGACTTCACCACATGCCTCCCTGTCAGAATCAGTCAGTTTTCTTCAGAGTTTGCCAGTGAGTCTAAGGTTTGATTCTTGTCTTCAAACTCTTTAACTTTTTTGTATATTTGAGTCCAGTTCACCTCTAAAAAACCAGCGTGATGTTTGAAAGAATTAGTTTTCTTGCACACTTTCTTCTTAACATGATATTCAGTTTTTTTTCTACTCATAACAAAATGATCACTTGTTATTTGAAATCACCTGTATACTCCTATGTCCTGAACTAGTGTGGCATATCATTAGCAACAATAACATAATCAATGAGTCTTTTCTTATTTTTTGTATCTTCTCTTCATGTGATTTGGTGCACAGCTTTGTTTGAACAGTGTTGATAATGACAAGAGGGGTAATAGTAGACAGTAAGTTTTAGGGTCTACATTGTTGTGTGGTGAAGTTATCATAGCAGATAACTACAGTGTTGATAGCACCAGTTTGTAGGAATAAGGAAGTTATTTTCCAACTTTAAGGCTTTGATAAGACCACACCTGGCTGGCTGGCTGCTGTATTCTGTGGGTCACCTGGGTTCTATGGGAATGAGAAAACATTGGAAAATGTTTCCTCATTCCCCACTGGCCTGGTTGGCCAAGTGGTTAGCATATCCAGCCAAAAGGCTGTGGGTTAGAATCCCTCCGTGGGCATTGGATATTTGTGATTGTGAAAATACTAGTGGTGGTGGTCAGCAGTAGATGGCATTGGTGTAGATCAGTGGTCGCCAAAGTGGTCGATATCGACCCCAGGGGTCAATATAACATTGTTAGGGGTCGATTTGTGCTCAGGGGTCAATAGAAAAATATAAGACATCATTGTATGGGTAATATTTAATTCGGTTAACTTGGATTACCTCCATCCTGATTGACAACGCAATTAAGAGTGAATCGTGGAAGCAGTGACATGAATAGGACCTGTAAGATGGAGCAAGGTCATGAAAATAGTAACGGAGGCCAATCATGTAGGCCAAAATGACGTATTTACCAATAAACGGATGTCGGTTGTTCCCGCGGTGTGGCAGGAGCGAGATTGCTACACGTGCTTGGTTGCTTATTTACTTATACTTGCACGTATTCGATCCCAGTCTCATTTTTGCGCATCGACATACAAGTGAGCGTTAATGTTCTAAAATTCATCAACATACATATTATAATTCAATCGTTATTCATTCACGAACTAAACTTCAATATGTTGAAGAGTTGAGCAGGGCTGGTAGTTTTGTACATCCTATATGTACCTATAGGAAGATTGTATTATTGTTATCTAAATTAAATTTTATATTTTATATATTATTTATCCCTCCTATCAAATATGCAATGTTAAGAAGGACGTCAAAAACAAACACGTATCCCTTTGACGTTAAGCCAATATAATAATAATATACTATATTATACATACAAGAAACACTGTAACTATAAAATAAACAGTCTAAAAACTCATATAAGCGTCTTTTTTGCTTGTCTCCTATTATAATTACGTAATAGTAAAATAGAGGGGGTCGATAAAAAGCGAAGGAACTCTTGAAGGGGTCGACAGTCAAAGAAGTTTGGCGATCCCCGGTGTAATGATGAAAGTAGTTGGAAACGGAGATTTGTGGAGTAGGTGCTCTCCGTTGATGAGTCTTTACTTCTGCACTGGGTAATGAAAACAATATTTAGCCTATGGAATTTTGCTCATGAAGACAGATTTGAAGGAATGTGGTCTTCAGAATTTGAGAAATATATGATAGAAATTCTCAAACTCTGAATTTCTAGGTTTGGTGAAAGGACCTTACAGCAGAGATAAAGTATCAAAAAAATTTTCCATTTTAGATCAGTATACCCAGTGCAGTGCTTACATGCATGTCTATCTGTACACAGTTCCATTATGATGATGATACCAGCATGAATGTTGCAAAATATTGGATGCATCAATTATACGATTAAAATAATTTATCATCTACATTGCAACATTCTTCTTAAAAATGCAGTATGAGTAATCAGTCTTGACCTGAGGTGCCATCATTTCCCAGCTTTGTACCATGCAGGTGTGTTAATGTATATATTTTTTGTATACCATAGGCAATTTGAAAGGGTCTAGTGGTTAAGTGGTCCTGAAGTCATGGAGTGTTTTTTTTTATTATTAATAATTAAAAATCTCATCAATGATGAGAAAGCTTAAAATTTGTTCAGTTTAGCCATAAAATTTCTTGATAGCATAGCTTACTACATTTTTTAAGATTTCTTTCCTTTATTCTTAAGAAAATTGAGTTATTATGTCTAAATATATATAGCTTATGTGTTCTTTATGACTTGTGGTTGCTATAATAATAATTATTAACACAATAATGGAACATTGTGCTCTTTGATTGGGAAAACACCTGAGTTTGTTTCTTGCTGTGATGAGGCGAATCTTTATATAGGTTTTTCAGTTGATGGCGAGCTAGCAATCTCACGGATGGTAGCAGATTTTTTTCTCCGTAAACTCGAGTTTTTCTTTTTTTTTCATTCTGCATACAAGCAAATCAGAGAAGAGAACAGAAGTTTACAGAAGAAGAAAAAAATATACTTTTAGTGGATGATACATGGTACTCACCTGGGAAGTCGTTAAATTTATGACCGTTCCATTCAGAAAAGAATACACACTGAACTACAAAGCAGGCAGTTATGACCAACTGAGGAGTATACCGTATTCTGTGCCATGGTTTCAGTTGTTAAATGGACAGGATATTGAGAGTACATGGAAAGCATTTGCAAAATATTTAAATGACAGAATATCAGAATGTGTCGCTAGAGTTTGAAGAATAACTAAGGGTAGGAGTGAAATGGAAGTGTAATCTAATTAAGCAAGAGATTTGTTTGAAAAAGATGTGGAAGGAATATGTGTGCATAAAGGTGATATCAGTTATGAAAATTATGTGGGTCAAATAGGCCAGAAGAGTTGCAACCGTTGTACAGAAATCTAAGTATGAAAAGAAACTAGCTCTGCAAGCTAAAAAACAATCAAAAAGAATTCTGTCATTCTTTCATATTCGTTCTTTCTTTTACTTGCAACATGACTATTAAATTCAGATAGTATACAGGTGACAGATGCAGAAGAGATAGTTCAACTAATGACTGCCCAATTTGCTAAAAACCTTCAACCTAGTCTATTCAATATAGCACTCACTGCTACCTCTTCATTAGATGAAGAAACTCAGGTGAATGAGGAGGAGTAGGGAGTGGCGAGATATCAACATGGATGCTCAAAGTGTTTATTGTCTCAGAACACAGAAAATTCCATAGGAGTGGAAGGAAATGTATGGTAATCCCAAATACATTGCACTACCTATTGAACATGAGTGGTGCAACAACATGTATTATTATTATTACGGGCAACTCCAAGGAGCTCATCGAGGGAGGCCCTAACATCGTGTCAAGAACAACTATTCGACATTCACACAGTATCTATCATACTTTGCCTTGAACTCATTTACAGTCATGGCACCCACAACAGACTCTGGCAGCTTATTCCACTCATTCACCACTCTCCAAGTAAAAAACCAGCTCTAACACCCTTGCTAACCACACTCTTGCCCAGCTTCCATGTATGGCCTCTAGTCCTCCCACCACCAGTCCTATTCTCAAAAAATATCTTCTGAATTAATTTTATAGAAACCCTTCAGTAATTTGAATGTCTCAATCATATCACCCCTTTTCCACCTATCAACCAATTTCTGCAACCCACAAAATAAGTAGTATTTTGTGGGTTGCAGAAACCCACAAAATACTACTTATTTTCTCATAAGATTCATTCATAGACCTGCTATCATCTTGGTCACTTGCCTCTGGATCCTCTCCAACTCCTCCCCATCCAGAACAAACCCTGATGCCCATATCTGGGCACAGTAGCTAGGTGGGATCTTATCAAGGCTCCTTACAGAGGAACAATAATCTATTTGAGACCTCTGCTTGTTAAAGTATTTTTCAGCAACCAAGTGATTTGATGAGCTGATTTAGCCACTTTTGCGATGTGCTCCCTAAACTTCAACTCCCTATCCACCAGCAGTCCCAAATTCCTGGCCTCGTCAATCTCCTGGAGTACAGTTCCACCAATGTGATATACTGCTGCTAATCTTTTCAACCCAAAATGCATAAGCTTACATTTTGCCACATTAAATTGGCATCCATTCTCCTTAGCCCAGTCCTCTAAACTATCCAAATCATCCTGCAAAATTTTGACATCCTGTGCACTCACTATTGCTCTACCCAACTTTGCATCATCAGCAAACAAATGAACAGTTCCTCTCAGATCCTTTCCTATATCATTAGTGAACAAATTGAACAGTAGTGGTCCAAGAACAGAACCCTGTGGCACACCACTAGTGCTGCAGGTTTTTTTTTTTTGACTCTACTCCTGAATAAACCATTGTCTGATATCTCTCCATCGACCACCCTCCTATCCATCTCACCAACCCTATATCCATCCCCATATGCTACAGTTTACTGATTAGAATTCCATGTGGTATCCTGTCAAAGGCCTTAGCAAGGTCCAGTAGAATCACTGTAAACCCATTGCCCTTATCCAGTTCAGCCATCACTGTGTTATAAAACGTGAGCAAGTTACTGAGGCATGATCTACCTTTCACAAAACTATGCTGTCCCCCATACAGTATGCAACTATTGACCTATCAGTATTTCTGGAGTAATAGCAAGGATTTAGAAAATTTGGTTAGGGCTTGCATATAAAATGGGTTGACAGAGAATCTGTACTTTTCAATGAAGAACGTTGGCTTACTAATGGAAGGGCATGTTTGATCAACTTGCTCACATTCTATAATAATGTTACTGTTGAGTTAGACAAGGGGAATGGAATATACCATGATACTTGTGGATTTTGCTAGAGATTTTGACAGAATACAGCATGGAAAACTGTTGCATTAATTGGAGAATATGAGATTGGATTATAAAATACTAGTGTGGATAAGAGGATTGTTGACTGACTGACTGACATATGGGAGATGGGGCAGAGCGTAGCTGGGGAGGTCTTCCCCGGGTGGCACTTTGAACCTTTTTGAACTTTTGCAGTTAATTCTAAAATACAGTCTCGAGAACTCAGTTAAAAATATTGTAATACTACTGCGAATTTTCCTCACAATTGCTGTAAGTGTTTCTAGTTGAGAGGAGTTTTTCTAAATAAAACTGATTAAGTGTTACCTACATTACTATGAAATAGACTTAGCCAGTGTCATCGATTTTGCTAACAGAAAAGCAAGAAAAATAACATTTTAGAATGTCGAAATTAAAGTTTTACTTCAAAAATAAACATAGTGTTTTAATTTATTTCCCTATACATCGTTTTGATTTTCTGAGTTTTTTCGCTGTGTATTGAGAGGGGCGGTAAACTCAAGGACTGGCCTAGGCAGCAAAAGCTCTAGCTACACCACTGGGATGTGGTGCATATTAGGCCATTATTATTCAGTCTATACATTAATGACATTGTGAAGGATTTGACATACAGCTATTTGCTAATGATAGCAGGGTGATCAGGAGTGCAGCTGGTATGCATTACTTGCAGAATGATTTGAATAGGCTGAAATTGTGGACATGTGAAAATGGCTATCATTTCAATGTTAGTAAATGTACAGTCATGCACTTTGGTGTAATGAGATATCCAGTGTCATATATATAAGAAATTGAGTATTTCTTATAGCATAAATATATAGTTGAAAGTTGAAGTTCAAGGGCCATATAGCAATGATTGCAAATACATCTCTGAGGATAATTTCAGTGCTGCAACCTTGACATGTAAGAGATAAGGAAGTCATTTTGCATCTTTACAAGGCTTTCATATAATCTCACTTGGAATGTAATGTGCAGATCTGGTCTACTGGTTTCTGTGATGATTCTGATACAGTGGAGAGAGTGTTAAAATATCAGGATTGTGAAATATTCATTATGAAGACAGATTGAGAATTTATGGACTGCAGACACTAGCAAATAGGAGAAAGAGGAGGATATGTTTGAGACTTAAGAACTTCTGAAATCATGCACGATTTCAATAGATGAAATTTTTCATTTTATGGAGGTTTGGGAAAGTACAAGAGGACATCCTTTGAAGTTGAAAATGAATGCCATCAAGAATGGGGCGATAGCTAGATTTTTCTCTCATAGAGTGGTGAGCGATTGGAATTGATGGCCATTGAATGTTGTATGGGTAAGTAGTGCGAATGAATCCAAGAAGAGGTATGACAGCTGCTGCAGGTAGCATGTAGCTGCTGTTATGAGTCCCTCACTCCCTGGAGGTCTTCGTTAATAATAATACACTAAAGTTTTAAATTTTCATATGGTCCGTTCAGTTAGCTGAGTGGTTACATGCTCTGCAACTATATGCCTGGGGAAGGAGCTTCCTGCATTCGATTCTCATCGCTGACGTGAAGAGCTTAAAGATCTTTCATAGCCAAGTTAGCCAGTCTTGGGCGTGGAATGCATGGTTTTTCCTCCCGCAAGCAGGCAAACCGGCACCGTGAACACGCTCTTCTACAGACATAGGATACCTCCAGGAATAAGGAGTAACTAACCTATTCCGTAGGATTTCGGTTCTGAATGCCTACATGGTAAAAAGTGTAGGTCTACGCGTGAACGTAAATCAGGATGGTTTGGTTGTGATTGAGTGTGTTTGTTTGCCTTTATAAGTTGAGTTTTGAATTATATTACTTAATGTGTTCTTTGTGTATTGTATGTTTTCTTTCTTTCATTTATGGAATCTGTCATACCTCTGCTTACTGACTTGTCACCCTACCCACTACCGTTTTAAAAAATTGCACTTTATGAAGTATACATAATTTTCTAGCATGTGGCATGTACTTCTGTCATATAAAAATGTGGCAGGTAAGATATGGGGGGAGTGCATGTGTTTACAAAATGCAGCCAGGTGAGGAATTTGGTAGTCTCAATATAAGTATCTCAGATTTCAGTGAAAGCGTTTGTACTAAGGAAACGTGTGTTTGCAGGAAGAGAGAGAGCAAACAGTATGATGGGGAGGGGGAAGCAAGTGTCAGGTGATGATGGTCTTGATATTAGGTAGTGTGACTGGAGATATAAAATGTCTAAAGGATGGTGTGGACTGTCAATGAATTTTGAATGACAGTAGGTAGCTTAGAGATGGAGATATAGGTAATGACTGAAGAATTGGCTGGTGGCTAGTATCAAAAAGGAGTTTGACTCATGTTAACGGTCAGAAGACTTGAAAGGCCAACTGATGTGAGACAAACAAGAATTGTGAAAGAAAGTTATAAGAATGTGTGAACCAGAGAAATACAGGTGCTAGGGAAAGTGAGATGAAAGAAATGTAGATGTGGGAGAGCAAAGAGCAAGGAGGGAGAATGTTGAGGACACTGAGTGAAGGATGATCGGATCTGTGAGGTGAGCAAGGAATGAATGGATCTGTGAAGGGAGTGATGTGTAGAGATTCAGTACTACATGATGTGCAGAAAAAAATGTTCAAGAAGTGTTTGGCTGGAGGAATGATAGTGTGTATATATGGCAATAAAGCAGGGTGAGAATATAATTGATGTGGTTGGTACAAATGATTAGAGGTGGTGTGAATCAGCAGATATGATAATGCAGAATTGAGGAGCAGAGCAGCAGTAATGAATTGCATGATGGCAAGGATTTTTGAAAGAATGGTCTGGAATATGTGGATGCTTGGAATGCTTTTGAGGACAGAAGGGAGCTGTACATAAGAGACTGCATTTGAACATAGGCATCTGGAGAGAATGTCATTCTTGGGACAAGTGAGTATTAGGGAAGGGAAACTAGAGATGCCAGGGTGTATAAGTGTGGATGTAGGGATAGTCATGTAAGAGAAGGGAGAGCATATGATATATTGCAGTATAGAGATAAAAATAATAATAGTCACATAGAAATGGTGACAATGAATTTGTTTCTGTAAGAAAATGCCAGGAGTATCAGGAATAAACAAAGTGAATTTGTGGCATATCAGCCTTGGCCTGGCCTAAGATTATTCTAATTGGTGAAATGTGGTTGATTGAAGATGTCTTGACAGGAATAGAAGTATGTAGCATATTTTGGCAGGACGAGAAGGGTGAACTGGGTGGCTGAGTGTTATGATTAGTGATGAGTCGAGTCCTCTCAGAGTGGAAAATTTGGAAAGCAGTGTACTGATAGTTTTGAAAGTATGAGGTAGAAGTGGACAGGATATTTAGTGGGATGTTTCTGTAGGCCAGGGAATACAGAGGGTGATGAGTAAGAAATGTTACAGGTCAGTTTGAGTGTCAAACAAGTAATCATTATGGAAGATTTTAACTAGCAACATAAATTGAACAGAGGAAGCAGCATACAGTAGTAAGGGAATAGAATTTCTGCAGTTCTTGAGAGACAAATGTTTCACGCAACACATAGTAGGAGGAACTCGAGAATCGAGAGTGTTTGATTTGGTCATTGCATTTGAGGAGCTCATTGTGACAGACGTTAATTTTGTACCCCATTGGTGAGAGTGACCATACAGTCTTGACTTGGAGGTTAAATAGACATGCAAAAGTTTCAAGGAGAAAGGAATTTATGTAGAATTATAAGTCATGAGACTATAATAATCTTAGAAATCAACTTAGAGCAGTTCTCTGGATGGAAAAATTGCAAAGGAGAGATGTCAGCAGTGCATGGGGCTACTGAAGAAATATTTATCAACAGCATTGGTAAATAACATTCCTGAAGTGAAAAAGATAAAATGATTTGGTCTAAACTGGATGATTAATGAAATAAAACAGGAACTATAGATGAAAAAAGAGGATTGCGGAAAAGATATAAAGAGCAGTTCTATGAGGAATGTAAGACTCAGGCTAGGAAAGTGACTAATATAGCAAGGAGATTTGCTCTATAGTCCAAGGAATTCTTTCGTTTATGTGGCCAGTAGGAGGAGAAACAATTGTGGATGAATGCCCTTATGAGATGGAAAAGCAGATAATGTGACTGGTTCAGATGATATAATGGAGTTGTTTAATGATAAGTTTTGGGGCATTTTATTCTCTAAAAGCAGGTCTTATTCATTGAGAAATGGGAATAATGAAAGGGTTTGAAGTGCATGAGGAGAATGTATTTCAGATACTGAACTGCTGTTCTCTGTTCGTATTCTGAAGTACAAACCACTGAGAAAGTGCCCAGTGAGCAGAAGGATGGTAACATAGTGATGTCACAAGGGTTGGATGGTGAATTTAACATCATACTATAGACTAGTGTTTGTATTTCTTCTGTGATACTGAAGAGAAAGAAGTGCTTGGCAGTGGAAACAGTAGTAGTGTGAGAGAGGAAGAGAGAACGGGAATACAAGAACAGGTGTAAAAATACTGGGATAATTGTAAAAATATATTATTTACTAAGTTTATTACATATTTTAATTCCAATCCTTGTCGGGCTGTGCCTTATGTAAAATTTACACTACTCGCAAAGTTTCACCTATTATCATTAATCCTTGCTTCCTTTGTTCGCTAAGCCCTCCTTTCTTAACGTTTTATTTAGAGGAAATAAACTTGTTTATTTCCTCTATTGCTGGCTAAACGATTTGCGGTATATACTTATTCTCTCAGACCTTTCTTCTAGACAAATTTATTTTTATTAACGACTGTGCCAGTCTAAAATAAATTAATATGGATTAAGAATAATAAAAGTATGAACAAAGGTAAGGTCTCAGCTAAAATCTCTTTAACTATATAGCAAGTCATGGCTATTCCAAATCTACTCATGCACACAGGTATGGATTTTTTATGAGATAGTGCATTGGCAAATGAACAGATCAATTGTTTCTTAAACAAAACATTTTATTCTAACATAACAGTTGAAATTACAATACAGTGGTAATGACTGTATTCCCACTCTTAACATGCCTAAATTCATCAAAATTATTACATCATTGAAGTATATACATTTTTACATTCACTTAACTTTTTACACTCAACTTAGTACCATGAAACACACACGTTCTTTACAATAGGTATAGAATAAGTATTCCCTCTAACATAACTACTTTCAGGAAATATTCCTCGCACCAGCAATACTTGTACATTTGTTCTACCTTGTTACTGTACAGTACGTTACAAAACTGTACCACCTACCTTTTTGTAGCACTTAGAATTCTTACTTGTCTAAGTAACAAGGAAAATAATAACTATCATTTGTCTAGTCACAATTCTTTCAGTCCTCTTTCATGAACTATATCTCAGTTGAGATATCTTGAATCCTTTCCGTTATACAGGACACGCTCTTGACTTGGGCATTTCTGTGCTCTATCTCTCTCATTCCACTGTTGGTTATTCTTTGACCTGACATCAGGCCTTTTGAAGAAATCGTGGCCAGCTATCTGATGGGACGTATATTGTCGGTCGCTCCGTCAAAGACACCTGGAACATTCTGGAGCAGTGTTTCTCAACCTGTGGCCCGCAGGCTGACTTAAATTAAATAAATATATTTTAATTATCCAAACAAATTTAAATTGAATAAGTAAGTAAAAATTATTGAAATAAAATGGATACTTAAAAAACTAACAAATAGCGGCAGTATTGCTTTCTCCTTCCCTTGTTGTTTTGTCAGATTTGAAGTAAACATGTTATCCATGTTTCAACCAATTGTTGTTTATTGATTTTTATTATTGAAGGTTTCCTCCTTTAACCAAGGCTCAATATATCTTCAGAAGTGCTAAGTGATACTTGGACAAAGTGTGTCGTGAGTTAACCACAGTATTTATATATTTTTCGCAAACATTTTTTAATAAGGGGTGCTTAAGGGTCAAAGCTGTATAACTGAGAGGAGACCTCCACATAGCCTTTAAAGGAATGCGGAGAACCGACCAGGGCTTCTGACTTAATGTCCAATTCTCACCTTCTCGTGGTGCACCCTGTTGGGTATCTACTTGGATACTGAACGAACGAGGATGGGCTGGCAATTTGGGATTTAGCCAACCAAATTGTATTCTTATTGGTTAAACCAAAATAAAAAAAATGATGGTACAACATGACAAAATTTCATGTCGGCTGGGGCGTTGCCCGGTTAAGCAAGGTCCCCGTTGTTTTCGCCAGGGAACCAGGGCGAACAGCGAAAAGTCAGCTACTGGAACAAATCTGAAAACAAACCCCAACTCAACATCACCAGAGTTAAAGATCGGTACTATCAACGTAAGAAGCCTGAATGGCAAAGAAATGGAGCTAGCTGAGGAATTAGATAAGTACCAGATCGACATAATAGGGGTGACTGAAACAAAAAAGACCAAAACTGGCGAGATCTTTCTGAGCAATAAATACAAAATGTTATATTCAGGCAATGACAATCAAGGAAAAGAAGGAGTAGCCATAGTATTCAACACAAAATACGAGGCTAATCTTCTTGAATGGCAGTCAGTCTCAAGTAGAGTAATGTGGGCAAATATGAGAATGAGGAACTGGACAATGAGACTTATTTGTGCCTATGGTCCCACAGAAGGTTCTACTAAAGTAGATGTGGAAGAATTTTTTCAGGCTTTAGAAAAAGCAACTGACAAAATGAAAAGTTGATCCTTGTTGGGGATCTAAATAGCATAGTAGGAAATGATTGTGAGACATACAGAAATATTTTGGGAAAAATTGGAGAAAAGAGCAAAGCTAATCATAATGGCAAATATCTGTTGGATTTCTGCTCAGGACATGGACTGGTTATTACTAACACCATGTTCCAACATAAAAATGTGCACATATTCACATGGAGAGAAGAGGCAAGGAATAAGAAAAGTCTCATTGACTATGTTATTGTTGATAGTGATGTTTTCTCCCTGGTGCAGGACACCAAAGTGTACAGAGGATTTGAAATTGGAAGTGATCACTATTTAGTCTTGAGCAGGATAAAAATTGAATTTCATATTGAAAAGAATGACATGTAAGAAAGTTTTAAAGCGAATAAAAGTTGAGCAGCTCTCAGATGTGAACTGTAGACTAAAACACACAAAGATTAGCATCAGCCTGGCCAAAAATTATTGCGATCACTGAGACGTGGTTGACAGAAGGAGATATAAAAACAGTAATAGAAGTCGCTGGGTATAGCATTTTTCGCCAGGATAGGAGGGGAAAGCGTGGTGGTGGGGTGCTGCTTATGATAAGTGATGACCTATGTCCTCTAAGAGTGGAGAATTTGGAAGGTAGTGAGACAAATGATTTTGAGAGCGTATGGTGTGAGGTAGAGGTAGGCAAGACAGGATATTTAGTGGGGTGTTGCTACAGACCCAGGAGCACAGAGGATGGGGACCAGGAGATGTTTAGACAGCTAAGTTTGGCAAGTGCAAGAAGAATGATTGTTATGGGAGATTTTAACTTCAGTAGTATAAATTGGAGAGAGGAAGATGCATGTAACAATAGGGGAATGGAATTTCTAGAATTCTTGAGGGACAAATGTCTTAGGCAACATGTAACAGAGGGAACAAGAGGTTCAAAAATTTTGGATTTGGTTATAGCATCAGAAGAGTTGATAATAACTGAGATGACGTCTCTCCCACCAGTTGGAGAGAGTGACCATATGGTTTTGACTTGGAAAATGAATAGACATGCAGGAGTATCAAAGAGACGGGAACTTATGTGGAATTATAAGGCAGGTGATTATAATAGTCTTAGACGTCAACTTCGGGAAGTTCCATGGAGGGAGGAATTGGAAGGCCGGGATATCACCAGTGCGTGGGAAATTGTGAAAGAATATTTGTTATCAGCAATGGTAAGTTGTATACCACGAGTGAAGAAGAGGGCGCAATTTGGAGTAAAGTGGATGACAAACAATATTAAACAGGAATTGCATGCGAAAAAGAGGCTATGGAAGAGATATAAGGAGACAGGTGAAGAGATGCATGAGGAATATAAGACACAGGCCAGAAGAGTGACTCGTGTGGTAAGGAAAGCGAAACTGGAATATGAGAGGAGATTGGCCCTAAGATCCAAAGAAAATCCTAGGGAATTTTTTAGCTATGTGGCCAGTAGGAGGAGAAATGACTGTGGAAGAATGATATTGTGGGATAAAAATGGGAATAGAGTGACTGATGCAGAGGACATAGTGGAATTGTTCAATGAACACTTTATTGGAGTATTTCATCCTAGAGGAGTCAGTTTTAATGCTAGAGGGATAGGACTGGTACGAGGTCTGGAGGTACAGGAAGAGAGTGTGTTTCAGATACTGAGTACTCTGGATGTCAATAAAGCTGTTGGACTGGATGGTATTTCGCCACGAGTTTTGAGAGAATGTGCTAGGGAATTGACAATACCTTTAACGTGGCTTTTCAATGAAAGTCTGGCTTTGGCAAAGGTGCCCAGGGAATGGAAGGAAGGTAAGATAGTGCCATTGCATAAGGGTGGTAACAGACTGGAAGTGTCTAATTATAGGCCAGTCTGTGTGTCATCAGTAGTTGTTAAGATCTTGGAGAAAGTAGTGAGGGACCGTGTACAGCATTGGGCAGATGAGGGTAATGTTATCTGTGAGAATCAACATGGATTTGTGAAAGGACGCTCTTGTTTTAGCAATATGCTAGCCTTTTATAATAAAGTTACAAGAGCATTAGATGAGGGAAAGGCATATACTGCAATTTTCTTAGACTTGGCGAAGGCATTTGACAGGGTGCCACATGATAAGCTGATATTTAAGTTGCAGCACATGGGTCTGGATGTCAGATTGGTCAACTGGATTCAGGATTGGCTGTCTGATAGGTATCAGAGAGTTGTGTATGGTGGAGCAGTTTCCAGGAGGCAGAGGGTTACAAGTGGGGTCCCACAGGGCTCAGTATTAGGACCTATATTGTTTAACCTTTATATCAATGACATAGCCAGTGGATTGCAGGGGGATATTCAGTTGTTTGCGGATGATGCGAAGCTTGGAAGGATTATTAGTAATAGTGCAGATGTGGTAGCCCTGCAAGAGGATTTAAATAAGCTAGATAGATGGGCAAATGAATGGGGGTGTCAGTTTAATGCAGCAAAATGTAAGGTCTTGAGGTTTGGGAAACATCGATGGGATGCTGCATACTCTATGGGAGGAGTTATACTGGAGGAAGTAGGGGAGACAAGAGATCTGGGGTTGATGATTGATAGAAACCTGAAGTTTAGGGGACATATTGCAAAGGTGGTGAAGGTAACACAGAGGATTGCTGCTATTATGAGAAGGACACTGACCTGCAGAGATAAGAGGGTTATCATTCCATTGTATAAGTCTCTGATCAGACCACACTTGGACTATTGTTCTCAGATTTGGTCCCCAGGATTTGAAGGGGATAAATTAACTGTGGAAAGGATACAAAGACGGATGACAAAGATGGTTTCAGGACTGTACAAGGATAGTTATGAGGATCGGCTGAGAGAATGTGGACTGCAGAGTTTGGTGGATAGAAGAAGGAGAGGTGATATGATTGAGACTTTTAAACTGTTGAGAGGTGGTTACAGGGTTGACACTGGGGAGTTCTTTCGCTTGGTTGATCAGCGGGAAGGAGTGATGACAAGAGGCCATCCCTGGAAGTTACGAAAGGAAACTGTGAGCAAGAGGGTAAGGAGTGGTTTCTTTGTGTGGAGGGTGGTTGAGCCGTGGAATGCATTGCCTGATGGAGTGGTGGGAGCGAGAACGGTCAGTGGGTTTAAGGAGTGGTATGATAAACTTTGTGTTTCTCAGGGGGGGACTTCCCCTCGATGAGTCTTGACAGACTTTATGTCTTAGAAAGGACCTCCCTCGATGAGTCTTTTGACTCCTTGGAGGCCTGAATAATAATAATAATAATAATAATAATAATTATTGAAGAAAAAATGAAAGAGTTTGAGAACAGGAATCAAACCTTGGAGATTCATTGGCAAACTCTGAAGAAAACATTGATTGATTCTGCCAGAGAGGCATGTGGTGAGGTTGTCTGCAAGGATAAAAAAAATCAGAACTCCCTGGTGGACACAAGAAGTTAAAGAGGCAGTGAAGGAAAAGAAGAAAGCATATCAAAAGTTCTTGTCAAATAAGTCAGAGAGAATATAGAGAATATTCTCTCTTAGAGAATATAGAGACAAATGCAAGAATGCTAAACACTGTGTAAAACTAGCTAAACAAAACACATGGGAGGACTTTGGCAAGAATATAGAAAATAAATATCAAGAAGGTGGCAAAATATTCTGGAGGTTGTTGAAGAAGCTTAGGAATGGAGGAAAGACTGCTGTAAAAGGAGTTAGAGATGATAAAGGTGACATGAAAACTGGAGAAAAAGATATCCTTGAAGTATGGAGTAATTACTTTGAAAAACTGCTAAATGAAACAAGCAGTGATGACAGCACAGTGGTAAAAAACACTGACCAGACATGCAGTCAGGAATACATATCCATACTTAAAGTAGAAAAAGCAATCAAAGGCTTGAAATGTGGAAAGGCAGCAGGAATAGATGATATTCGAACAGAAATGCTGAAGTATGGTGGTATACTTAAGTCTTACAGTGGCTGCACTGCTTAGTTCAGAAAGCTTGGACAGAGGGATGAATTCCTGATGATTGGAGTAGAGCTCTAATAGTACCCATATATAAAAAGGGAAATAAAATTGAATGTGAGAATTACAGAGGTATTTCCCTACTGAGTGTTCCTGGCAAGATCTATGCAAGTATACTTGAGAAACGGTCGAGAAAAATTGTGGAAGAAAAGCTTGGTGAAGAACAAGCTGGATTCAGACCAAATAGAGGCTGTCAGTATCAGATCTTCACTTTACGACAAATAGTCGAGAAAGCATGGGAATATAACAAAGATCTCTATTTAAGTTTTGTCGATTTGGAAAAGGCATATGACAAGGTGCCAAAAGAGAAGCTATTCAATACACTGCAGTTATATGGTGTCATTGGGGCATTATATCAAGCAATACTTAGTCTTTATTTGAGTTGTAAGTCAGCAGTTAGAATTGAAGGAAGTACAGGAAGATGGTTTAATGTTAAATCTGGTGTGAGACAAGGATGTACATTATCTATATGGATCTCATTATGAAGGAAAGTGGTATTAAACATGATATCAAAATTGGAGATGTTAATGTCAGCTCTTTGCTTTATGCGGATGATGTTATACTTCTAAATAAATCCGCTACAAGTCTGCAATATTCTCTGACTAAATTGAATAACTGTTGTAAGAGATATGGTATGAAGGTCAGCAATAAAAAGACAAAGACAATGAAAATAGGCAGAATCATTGAAAATGTCAACTGTGTTGCGAATGGAGAACCTGTGGAACAAGTAAAACATTTCAGCTACTTAGGCACGATTTTTACTGAAGATGATAAATTAAATATAGAAATAGACAACTGAATCAGCAAAGCTGGTATGGTAGGAAGTCAATTGAATAAATTCATATGGAATAAGAGAGAAATTAGTCAGAACACTAAATTAGCTGTATACAAGATAGTGTTGAAACCAGTTTTAAATTATGGATCTGAGAGCTGGGTCAGAAGTAAAACACTTGACCAAAGACTAGAGACCGTAGATATGAGAGTCCTGAGAAAGATTGGAGGTGTGAACAGATGGCATCAATGGCAATATCATATTAAAAATGAGGATATTAGGAAAGAACTTGATATTGTCAGCATCCAGGAATGCGTTAGCAGAGCTAATCTCAGGTGGTATGGTCACTTAAATAGAATGGGCGAGGAAAGATTAGCAAAACAAGTGTTCTCTGCCAGGTTGGCAGCAAAACGACCCAGAGGAAGGCCAAGATATAGGTGGATTGATACAGTGCAAAGTGCCTTAGACGATAGAAATATAAGATCTGATAATGTTGGAGTCTTGACAAGTAACAGACTGATTTGGAGGAAAATTGTAGACAGGAAGTTAGTAATGATGTAATTTTTTTTCATGTAGTACTATCATATCCTGTACACCCCTTGAGGGTACATGGCAGGAATCTGATGATGATGATTTTTTAATAATGGAAAAGTGGCTTAGAACTAGGACTTTGAAAAGCAAAGCAAATGAAGCAGGTGATGCTAACCCTAATTGCGATACATGTGTTTTAACGGCGAGTAAATCTGATACTATTAAAGTAGAAGAAACAAGTAGTTCAAAGAAAAAATACAGTAGGAAATATAACAGTTCATATTTGGAATTCAGGTTTACTTGGTGTGGAGATGAAAGTGAACAGAAACCTCAATGTTTTAGGTTATGAAGTGTTATCAAATGAGTCCATGAAACCTGCAAAACTCCTACGACATTTAGAAAGTAAACATTGTGATGTGCAAAATAAACGAATTGAATTTTTTTCAATGATGCTTAAGGACATCAAATCATGGGCAAGATATAGTTTTGGCAATGGGTTCGATTAATAGCAAGGCACTGGAAGCATCCTATCTCTTAAGTTTGTGCATAGCGAAAACAGGGAAACCTCATTCTAGCAGGGAAAATTTACTACTTCAGCTATAAAAGATGTAGTTAAAAACTATGGCAACAAGTTACTAAAAGATGTTGATTTGATTTCTCTTTCAAATGACATTGTCAGTCACAGAATTAATGATATGGCAGGTGACGTAGAATCTCAGTTAATCGAAAGAGTTAAGAAGAGCCCTTATTATGCATTACAAATAGACGAGACTACTGTTGTTAGAAATGATACGCAGTTAATATGCTACATAAGATATGCACATGATAACAACATTAATGACGATATTCTGTTTTGTAGAAGTTTGTCATCCCGAACAAATGGAGAAAAAATATTTTACACTCAATAATTACATAATACACAAAGAGATCCAGTGGGAAAAATGTATGGGCTTCTGTTTGGATGGAGGTCATGATTACAGGCAGGCATAGTGGGATTGTTTGTAAGGTCAAGGTAGTAGCTCGAGTTATGAATTGAGTTCATTGTTTCATACATAGGGAAGCATTAGCTTCCAAAGGAATGTCACCAGAATTTAAAACTGTGCTATACAATGCTGTAAAGCTAGTTAATTTTATTAATGCTCTCCTGTTAAATATCAGGTTATTATCTGCGATGAAATGGGCAGTGAATATATACAACTTTTGCACTTCATTCTGAAATTTGCCGGCTTCCAGGGGCAAAGTACTACCAAGGTTATTTCAGTTAAGGCAAGAAGTTTTATTTTTTATAAATGAATGCAATTCTGATTTTGCATTACTCCTTGGTGACACGAAGCATGGTTATCAACACTGTCCTATCTTTCAGACATTTTTTCGAAATTAAATGAACTAAATCTCTCTTCAGGGAAATTCTTTAATTGTTCTTGATGCCTACGACAAAATAAAGGCATTCGAGAAAAACCTGGTGTTATAGATTAGTTATGTAAAAGACAATTTGCACCTTTTCCAACATTGGAATCCTTTTTATTGGAAAATAATGTTTTTCTTGATTCTGAGTTTCTAGAAAACGTTCGTGACCACCTCAAAACGCGGAAACAGGATTTTGAAATATTTTTCGGATAACTTTTATAAGTATTTTCTGTGGGTTTACAATCCATTTCAGGCTTAGTCATTAGAATGACCTTTCGTTATCAAAAAAAGAAAAAACAGTTAATTGAGCTTAAAATGCAATTTCATGATCTTGGTTTGGCTTGATTCTGGATCTCGCCTTCAGTGAAAAGTGAATTTCCCGAATTATCTGAAGAGGCTATGAAAATCATCATGCAGTTTTCCAACCTATCTTTGTGAGAAAGGATTTTCATCGCACCTTCAAATAAAAACAAAATATAAAAATCGTTTTAGTGTGTATGCCGATCTTCGACTGAAGTTGACCAATATTGAGCCAGATATCCAGCAACTCTGGAAGTGCCGAGAAGCTCAACCATCTAATTAAAAGTAAGTAGTAACATAATTATATCTTATTATTTATTTCTTTGATAAATTAAAACTTTGTTCAATGGTGATACACTTTTAATCGTTTACTTCCAATTTAATTATGTTTCCATATGTATTCAAAACATGCTTTTAGATTTATTATGTTATAAATGGCACAGTTTTTCCCAAATGTTGGTAATCCCCACATAGGTTTTTTAAAATTACATTACTTAGTGGTCTGTAGAATTGTTTTAGGCATTTTACTGTCCTTAGGCTTAGAAAGGCTGTTCTAGAGGAATTATTATTATTCAGGCCTCCATGGAGTCAAAAGACTCATCGTGGGAGGTCCTTCCTAAGAACATAAAGTCTGTCAAGACTCATCGAGGGGAGGTTTTCCCTAAGAAACACAAAGTCTATCATACCACTCCTTAAACTCATTGACCGTTCTCGCCCTCACCACTCTATCAGGCAATGCATTCCATGGCTCAACCACCCTCCATGCAAAGAAACCATTCCTCACCCTCTTGCTCACAGTTTCCTTTCGTAACTTCCAGGGATGGCCTCTTGTCATCACTCCTTCCCGCTGTTCAACCAAGTGAAAGAACTCCCCAGTGTCAACCCTGTAACCACCTCTCAACAGTTTAAAAGTCTCAATCATATCACCTCTCCTTCTTTTATCCACCAAACTCTGCAGTCCACATTCCCTCAGCCGATTCTCATAACTATCCTTGTACAGTCCCGAGACCATTTTTGTCATCCGTCTTTGTATCTTTTCCACAGTTAATTTATCCCCTTCAAATCATCGGGACCAAATCTGAGAACAATAATCCAAGTGTGGTCTGATCAGAGACTTATACAACGGAATGATAACCCTCTTATCTCTGCAGGTCAGTGTCCTTCTCATAATTGCAGCAATCCTCTGTGTTACCTTCACCACCTTTGCAATATGTCCCCTAAACTTCAGGTTTCTATCAGTCATCAACCCCAGATCTCTTGTCTCCCCAACTTCCTCCAGTATAACTCCTCCCATAGAGTATGCAGCATCCCATCGATGTTTCCCAAACCTCAAGACCTTACATTTTGCTGCATTAAACTGACACCCCCCCCCATTCATTTGCCCATCTATCTAGCTTATTCAAATCCTCTTGCAGGGCTACCACATCTGCACTATTACTAATAATCCTTCCCAGCTTCGCATCATCCGCAAACAACTGAATATACCCTTGCAATCCACTGGCAATGTCATTGATATAAAGGTTAAACAATATAGGTCCTAGTACTGAGCCCTGTGGGACCCCACTTGTAACCTTCTGTCTCCTTGAAACTGCTCCACTATACACAACTCTCTGATACCTATCAGACAGCCAATCCTGAATCCAGTTGACCAATCTGATATCCAGACCCATGTGTTGCAACTTAAATATCAGCTTATCATGTGGCACCCTGTCAAATGCCTTTGCTAAGTCTAAGAAAATTGCAGTATATGCCTTTCCCTCATCTAATGTTCTTGTAACTTTATTATAAAAGGCTAGCATATTGCTAAAACAAGAGTGCCCTTTCGCAAATCCATGTTGACTCTCACAGATAACATAACCCTCATCTGCCCAGTGCTGTATACAGTCCCTCACTACTTTCTCCAAGATCTTAACAACTACTGATGACACACAGACTGGTCTATAATTAGACACTTCCAGTCTGTTACCACCCTTATGCAATGGCACTATCTTACCTTCCTTCCATTCCCTGGGCACCTTTGCCGAAGCCAGACTTTCATTGAAAAGCCAGGTTAAAGGCACTGTCAGTTCCCTAGCACATTCTCTCAAAACTCGTGGTGAAATACCATCCAGTCCCAAAGCTTTATTGACATCCAGAGTTCTCAGTATCTGAAACACACTCTCCTCCTGTACCTCTAAACCTTGAACCTGCCCTATCCCTCTAGCATTAAAACTGACTCCTCCAGGATGAAATACTCCAATAAAGTGGTCATTGAACAATTCCACTATGTCCTCTGCATCAGTCACTCTATTTCTATTTTTATCCCACAATATCATTCTTCCACAGTCATTTCTCCTCCTACTGGCCACATAGCTAAAAAATTCCCTAGGATTTTCTTTGGATCTTAGGGCCAATCTCCTCTCATATTCCAGTTTCGCTTTCCTTACCACACGAGTCACTCTTCTGGCCTGTGTCTTATATTCCTCATGCATCTCTTCACCTGTCTCCTTATATCTCTTCCATAGCCTCTTTTTCGCATGCAATTCCTGTTTAATATTGTTTGTCATCCACTTTACTCCAAATTGCGCCCTCTTCTTCACTCGTGGTATACAACTTACCATTGCTGATAACAAATATTCTTTCACAATTTCCCACGCACTGGTGATATCCCGGCCTTCCAATTCCTCCCTCCATGAAACTTCCCGAAGTTGACGTCTAAGACTATTATAATCACCTGCCTTATAATTCCACATAAGTTCCCGTCTCTTTGATACTCCTGCATGTCTATTCATTTTCCAAGTCAAAACCATATGGTCACTCTCTCCAACTGGTGGGAGAGATGTCATCTCAGTTATTATCAACTCTTCTGATGCTATAACTGAATCTAAAACTCTTGAACCTCTTGTTCCCCCTGTTACATGTTGCCTAAGACATTTGTCCCTCAAGAATTCTAGAAATTCCATTCCCCTATTGTTACATGCATCTTCCTCTCTCCAATTTATACTACTGTAGTTAAAATCTCCCATAACAATCATTCTTCTTGCACTTGCCAAACTTAGCTGTCTAAACATCTATTGGTCCCCATCCTCTGTGCTCCTGGGTCTGTAGCAACACCCCACTAAATATCCTGTCTTGCCTACCTCTACCTCACACCATATGCTCTCAAAATCATTTGTCTCACTTCCTTCCAAAGCCTCCACTCTTAGAGGACATAGGTCATCATTTATCATAAGTAGTACTCCACCACCACGCTTTCCCCTCCTATCCTGACGAAAAATGCTATACCCAGCGACTTCTATTCCTGTTATTATATCCCCTTCTGTCAACCACGTCTCAGTGATCCCAATAATTTTTGGCCAGGCTGATGCTATCTGTGCCACCAATTCCTCTCCCTTATTCCGGATACTTCTGCCATTAGTATAAAGCGTATAAATGCCATTGTTTCTATACCCAACATTATCCCTTCTAGACTCCATTGGGCTCAGTGTTACCTGACATCGTCTCCCTGGGACACACTGACTCGATCAGAACAGCAATCTCTCCAGATGCCTACGTCCTTCCTCACTCAAATGTAAACGGTCTCTCGTATACAATTCCTCTCTTTCCTCAAATGCACTCCAAGCATCCACATATACCAGTCCTCTCTTGTCACACATTCTTGCTATTATGCCATTCAATAACACCGCTCTTCTGCTCAGCTCATCATTATCATACCTAGGCAACACACACACTATTTTTCCTCTCTCTCTCTTCTTCCGTACAGTCTCAAGCAAAAACCTCATATCTCCCGCTGCCCGACTTACATTACCACTCAAGTCATTCGTTCCTACCATCACAATCATCTCCTCCACCCTTTCACCTCTCTTAATTGCCCTTTCTATTGTTCCTCCTGGCAAACATTCCTCGCTCATCCTATCTTGAACACCACGGACCATTGAGTCGCCATACATTATACCTCTTACCATTCCCTCTCTCCTATTGTTTCCATTCTGCTGATGATGTAGCTCCGATGATGGGCACTAAATCCCCAGTTGCGTACTCCATATTATTGCTTCTTCTCTCTTGCTCCACTCGGTCGATCTGGAACCAAAACACCTGCAGCAGCAGTATTAAAAGGTCCAAGTCTTCTCCTCCTTTTTTATAGCCGTAGTAGTCCCCTTAAATATGCTTCTTGCTCTTTGTTCCCAACTTTCGAATGTCTGTAATTATCCGCCGGCATGATGACATCACTCTAGTCTTCTTGCTGAAGGTCCGTGCCTTAGGCAATCAGTTTGTTCGCAAGTTGTTGCAAACTTTTCTGATACATTATTCTTATTGTTTACTTACAATGTTAATATAATTTTTCTCTAAATTTAAGTACAATATTTAAATGAATTATTTGATATAATTTTTAATACAGTTAATTTATATTCAGATAAAAGGCGTCTTACATTAATTTTTCTACATTATTTCGGCCTAAAAACCCTGTAAAATCAATTTCCATAAATTAATTAAATTAATTTATTGTATGAAATTTTACACAGGGTAACGGGTGGAGCTCAGGTGGGCAGGGAGACATTGCATAGAGAGAGGATGTTGAAAGTGGCACTAAATGTGTGCATGAAAATGGAGTATATTGCGATGTCAGTGGAGAATTTGAGACTGAGCAAATGTATGTGGTAAGCAGTGATAGAGGTGATTTGGGCAGGTGTAGTAGGGAAATCGCAACCAACACATGGCTTTGATAGGACTGGCTACAGACCTAAAAATGAACTGCTGTGTTTGTTTACAAATGCCAGAAGTATCAGAAATAAAGGGGATAAAATGGTTTCAGTGGTTGAGTTTATTCACTCCAAAATCATTGGAATAAGTGAAACATGGTTGAATGAAGATGATATTGTAACGGGAATAGAAATGGAAGGGTACATTATTTTTTGCAAGGATAGAAAGGACAAGAAGGGAGGGGGGGTGCTGCTGATGATAACAGGGGAATTAAGTCCACGTATGGTAGACATGAAAGGAGAAAATAGTGCAATGGTTATGAGGCAGTGTGGTGTAATGTGGAGGTTGAGAGGAAGACATATTTAGTTGGATGTTGCTATAAGCCTGGGAATGTGGAAGGTGGTGATGAAGAAATGTATAAACGACTTTGATTAGTGAACAAAGGAAGGGTAATTATTATGGGTGATTTTAATTATGGTGGTATAGATTAGAATGAAGAGATAGTATTTGGGAATAAGGAAAATGAATTTCTCGAGTTCTTGAGAGATAACTATCTCAGGCAGCACGTAAAGAAGGGCATGTGAGGAACAAGAGTTCTAGATCTCATTTCATCAGAGGATGTAATTGTTAGAGGGGTTTCACACTTTCCTCCAGTTGGTGATAGTGATCATGAAGTAATCACCTGTGTTGTGGCAAAAGTGCAGACTTTTGTGAGGAAAGGATATATGTGGAATTATAAGGCTGATGATTATGACAAGCTTAGGAGACAGCCTGGAGCTATAACATGGAATGAGGAGTTAAGCGGTAAGGAAATAAATGCTGCATGGGAACTGACAAAGAAATACATAACATCATCTATGTGCAAATGTATTCTGAAGGCCAAAAAGGCTGAATAAGGTAGGTGTAAAATGAATGAATGTGGAGCTTTAGCATGAAATCTGGAAAAAGAAAGTACTTTTGGAGGAAGTATAAGACGAATAATGGTAATAATCAGTCATATGAAGAGTATAAAGAACAAGCCAGGTGAGTGACTCAGTTAGTAACTAAAACAAAGGTAGAATATGAGCAGAAATGGGCAAATCAGGCAAAGAAAAACCCTAGAGTTTTTTAGATATATGGGCAAGTAGAAGGAAGAATGATCATCGTAAGATGAAGTTAAGGGATGAGAGTGGTAGAATGGTAACTGCTGCAGAAGACATTATTGAGGTATTCAGTGATCATTTTATAAGGGTGTTTCATCCTGATCAGGGTGGAATCATGAAGAAATTAAGTGTAGATGACATTGGAAGGGATGGCTTAATTGTGAGCAAGCAGGAGGTGTTTGAGGAAGTAAATAACCTTGATGTCAATAAGGCAATAGGATTTGATGATATTTCAACATGCATCTTAAGGGAATGTTTCAGAGAATTGGCAGTAGCATTGGCATGCCTGTTTAATAAGAGTCTTACAACAGCGTGGGTTCCAAGGGAGTGGAAGGAGAGTAAAATTGTTCCACTGCATAAAGGTGGTGATAAGACTGTAGCTTCAAATTATAGGCCTGTCTGTATATCTGGAGTTGTGGTGTCCTGGCGATATTGGTGAGAAGTAGGATACAGAAATGGGTTGTTAACAGCAGTATTCTCTGTGGTTATCAGCATGGGTTTGTTAAGGGGAGATAATGTTTCACTTATGTACTATAATAAGGTGACAAATACCTCGGACAGGGGAGATGCATATACAGTGGTGTACTTAGATTTTGCAAAGGCTTTTGATACTACCACACAACAAACTCTTAAATAAATTGAAACAGATGGGATTGGATAACAGACTTCTGTGTTGGATCAGAGACTGGCTGTTGTATATGGGGGGGAGGGGTGGTATCCTGAAAGAGAAAGGTCACTAGCGGTGTGCTGCAAGGGTCAGTTATGTGGCTATTGTTGTTCAATTTGTGTATTAGTGATATTGGGTTTGGTTTAACTAGTGATATCCAGCTGTTGCAGATGATGCAAAACTAGGGAGAGCAATGCAGAGTCAAGCAGATCTTATTGCCTTACAAGAGGACTTGAATAGATTGCATGAATGGGCAGGTAGGTGGAACTGTCAGTTCAATGTTGCAAAGTGTAAGGTTTTGAGATTTGGTAAGCAACGATGTGATGCAAAGTGTACACTTGGTGGGAAAACTTTAACGGAAGTAGAGGAGATGAGAGATCTAGGAGTGATGATGGACAAGGACCTGAAATTTGGGGACCACATTGCACAAGTTGTGAAAACATCACATTGGATAATGGCAGTGATGCAGAGGACTCTGACATGCAGAAATAGAGAGGTTGTGATTCCATTGTATAAGGCTTTGATCAGGTCTCATATGAATTATTGTGCACAGATTTGGTTGGTGGGTTTTCATGGTGATGAGGATATGTTGGAAAGGGTCCAGAGAAGATTCACAAAGGAAGTCAGTGGGCTTTGAAATGTGGAGTACAAGGACAGATTGAGAGAATGTAAGTTGCAGAGCCTCGTGAATAGGAGGAAGAGGGGGGTATGATTGAGACATATAAGCTGGTCAGGGGTTGTTATCAGGTAGACATGGAAGAGATTTTTTTATAGAGTGGGAGAGGGGGAGTAGAACAAAATGCCATTGCTGGAAACTGTATAAGGAGGGTGTGAACAAAGGAGTGAGGAGTAGATTCTTTGCATGGAGAGTGGCTGGTGAGTGGAATCCATTGCCTGAGTGTGTTGTGGGTTTAGACACATTACATCAGTTTAAAGCATGGTTGGATCAGCATTGTGTGCAATAGTGCGTACCTTCCATGACGAGTCTCTGACTCCATGGAGGTCAAATGTTAATAATAAAGGTTTTGGAGAAATTAGTAAGCGATCATATACAAAATTAGGCAGTTGAGGGTAGTATTACCCTCATCTGCCCAAAGATTGAAAGGTGCTCTTGTTTCAGTAACTTGCTTGCCTTTTTTTTATTATCATTATTTGGCAACTTCCATAGAGTCAACAGACTCATCATGAGAGGCCTACTCAACCAGCAACATATCTATCGTAATGAGCTTTGAAGTTATTTATACTACCTGCACTCACAACACACTCAGGCAATGCATTCCACTCACTAACAACTCTCCACGTAAAAAAAAAAAAAAATCTATTCCTCACTCCTTTCTTTACTACATCTCTGTAGTGATATAAATTTATAATTTCTTCTGTATTAATCTGATAGAGACATTAAAGTTTGTTAAGGGATTCTATCAGATCTCTTTTTCTCGTATTCATCCACCTCTGTAATCCACATTCTCTCAAATGCTCTTCATAACCAACACTCGAGTCCTGATATCACTTTGGTTATTCATCTTTGGAACTTCTCTAGTGTTTCCATATCACAATGAAAACTAGGTAACCAAATCCAAGCACAATAGTCTATATGTGGTCTGACCAGTGCCTTATACTGTATAGAGACACCATTACCTCCTTATCCCTGCATGTCAATGTACTTTTTATCATAGCAACAATACGATGTGCAGTCTTTGCAACATGTGCAATGTATCCTCGTAATGGTACATTGCATGTGGATGAGATTCCTGAAGCACATCTGCTCAACTAATGCAGTATGTATCCTTATACTTTTTGTATCGCAAAGTGTAACACTTTGCATTGATTAACATTAAAACTGTTACCCCACTCATTTGTCCAAGCTAAAAGTCTATTCAAATCTTCCTGTAGAGAATTAACATCAGCACTACTCCTGATAATTCTACTTAACTTTGATTCATCATCATCATCAGCACATATTTGAATATCCCCAGTCAATCCATATGAAATATCATTAATTAACAAACAAGTTAAAAAGTAGGGGCCACTTGTCACCTTCCTTTTCTGAGACACATCTCCATCATACGCTACTTGCTGGTATCGTTCAGAGAGCCAATCTCTGATCCATCTAACCAATATATTATTTATTCCTATCCTCTGCATCTTGTACACCAACTTATGTGGTAGTCTATCAAACGGTTTTGCAAAGTCCAAGGATCTGAAATTTAGGGGACACGTAGCCAAAGTTGTGAAGACAACACAAAGGCTTTTGGGAATGATGCGGAGGACACTGACGTGTAGAAGTAGGGAGATTCTTGTTCTGTTGTATAAGGCTTTGATTAGGCCACACATGGACTATTGTGCCCAGATTTGGTCACCTGGTTTTCAGAAGGATGAAGAGATGTTGGAAAGGGTCCAAAGGCGATTGACTAAGGTAGTTTCTGACCTCTGAATGTAGAGTATGAGGAAAGATTGAGAAGATGTAATTTGCAGAGTCTGGTAGACAGGAGGAAGAGGGGAGATATGATAGAGACCTATAAGTTGGTAAGGGATTGTTATAGGATCAATGCTGGAGAAGTTTTACAGAAAATAGTGGGAGATCAGGGGAGAACCAGAGGTCATCCCTGGAAACTGTATAAAGAGGGTGTGAGTAGGGGAATGAGAGGCAGAGTTGTAAATGATTGGAATGCCTTGCCTGAGATTATGGTGTCTGCAAGGAGTTTGAACGTGTTCAAGGCACGGTATGATGAGCTGTGTGTGTGATAAAAGGATCTCCCAGATGAGTCTTTGACTCCGTGAGGTCTTGGGGTAATAATAATAATAATAATAATATGATTCTCCCTTATCTAACACTCATTACCTATCATAAAATGCAAGTAAATTGTTACAACAGGACCTTCACAAACCCATGCTGACCAAATAAAAAAAAAAACAGCTAACTAACGCCTTTTTTTCCCCATATATAGGGAGTAGGCAAGACCGTTTAGCCCTATCTAACTTTTGGAGACTGGGTGGGCAGTTCAATCTCCACTGGCAGCCAATCGGAGATAGCTGGCCCAGGGCTATCACTAATTAAGCGGCACGCAGTGAAGAGAGACGGCTTAACAAGTGCCGCCATCTCATGGTCCCTTACCCTAACACTCGTATTTAATGTCTGAAAAGTAATGTGGGTTCTACGGTCTATTTTCTTGAGTGTGTAGCTCAATGGATGTGGCATTTGCACACCACATCGTTTGACTGCACAAAGGAAGACTTGCTTTCAAATCTAGTCGGCGATTAGAGGAAATTTTTCTAAGCTTTTTTCGACCGGTTCCCGAGTTAGTTGATCTCTGGCATGGACAAGCAGGCTTTTTTCTCCCAGAAACTCGGGTTTTTCGTCCCATAAACTCGAGAAAATCGACCGTAGAACCCACATTATTTTTCAGACATTAAATACGAGTGTTAGGGTAAGGGACCATGAGATGGTGGCACTTGTTAACCTGTCTCTCTTCACTGCATGCCACTTAATTAGTGATAGCATTGGGCCATGCTGACTATCACTTAGAATCTTATGTTCATTAACCCAATCCTGTATTTTATTTCTAACCAATTTTTCATACTTCGTTCACAACTGCAGGTATACAGACCAGCCTATAATTGGAAACTTCTATTCTTGAACTATGCTTGTGGAGAGATATTATTTTGCCTTCTTTCCACATCTTAGGAACCTTATCCACTACAAGACTCTCATTAAATAATCAGTACAAGGATAGTAGTTGGAAGGGGACCAATCGTTTGATGCTGTTGGCACACTCTCCCTCGATGAGTCTTTGGACTCCCTGGAGGTGTCTAATAATAATAATAAATCTTTTGCACATTCTTTAAAAATACGTGGCGATACGTCATCCATTCCCACAGCCTTATTAACAGCTAATCCAAGCAATACTCGATACACTTCTGATTCTTTCATCTTTACTTCTAATCCTTGCCTTCCTTCTAAATGTTGCACATCATCATTCACATCACTAAGATATACACTGATGAAGTGTTTGTTAAATAATTCCACTATATCATTTACTGTGGTTATTTTCTTATGTAACTATCCACCAGTGTCAACCTGCCATAATTATTGTTCCTCTTGCTTGCCACATAAAAAAATTCCCTTGGATTAGCTTTTACTTGACAACTTTTACCTGGCCAATTTCCTCTCATATTCTACTTTTTCTTTTTTAGCCATGCTTGTCACTTTTCTGGTGTGCACTTTATATTCATGCATATGTTCACTGCAAACTGCCTTGTACCTCCTCCATAACAATTTCTTTTGTAATGCTGCTTGCTTGATTTCATTGTTCATCCATCTAACTCTTACTCTATTTATTTGTTTACCTCTTGGTATGCCATTATGCATTGCTTGTGTTGCGTACTGCCTTATCATTTCCGATGTACTGTCAGCATCTTTTCTACACGATTCATCAACTCACTGTATTGATGCTAGTTAACTATGGAGCTTCTGATAATCCCCCACCTTATAGTTCCACATATAGACCTTCTTGAAAACAACTTTTTCCTGTTTGACTAACTTCTAAACCAATACCTCATGATCACTTTCACCAATAGGTGGCAGTGTTAATAACTCATTCACAACCACATCCTATGAGGATATCACCAAATCTAACACTTATAAACTTTGTGTTGCTTTCATCGCATGCTGCTTTAAATAGTTCCTGCAGAAACTCAACAAATTCTATCCTTCTTACTATACGCTATCTCTTCTTTCCAACCCGCATTCCTATAATTAAAATCTCCCCACATGAATGATTGATGAGGGAAAGGCATATACCACCTTTTTTGTAAATGCTTCTGATAGGGTGCCACATAATAAGTTGATATTTAAGTTGCAACACATGGAATTCTGTATCAGATTAGTGAGTGGATTGAAAATTAGCTATTTCCAATCCACTCACTTCTAATACACAATCAGAGTTGTGTGTTGGTGTGGGGAGCTGTATCAAGGACACAATTGGGGTTCCTACTAGAATAATACCTGGGACTTTAGCATTTTAGCCTTTATGTCAATGATATTGTTTTTTTGTCGGTGATTGCTTTATGTCAATGATTCTTGTTTAATTTGTACTTAAATGATATAGGAAATGGCTTAAAGGGAGATATTCAATTGTTTGCTGACGATGCAAAGTTGGGTAGCACAATAAAAAAAAAAATCAAGCTGATGTTGAGAGTTTGCAGGATGATTTAAATAAGCTGGCAAAATGGGCAAAAGGTAATGGATGTCAGTTCAATGTGGAAAAGTGTTAAGTTATGCATTTTGGGATTAAATGATTACCAGCTGTATGCTACATTGATGGAACGGTACTCCAAGAGATTGATGAGGCTAGGGACTTAGGGGTGTTGGTGGATAGAGAGATGAAGTTCAGGGGACACATTGCTAAGGTGTCCAAGATTGCACATAGGATTACTTGGTTATTGAGGAACACACTAACATCCAGAGATAAAGAGGTTGTTATTCCCCTTTATAAAGTGTTGATACTTCCACATTTGGATTACTGTACTCAGGTCTGGTCACCTGGATACCTTGGAGATGAAGAGGTTGTGAAGAGGGTTCAGAGGAGAGTGACTAAGTTGGTGAGTGATGTAAAAAATGCTCCCTACATTGATAGATTGAGAGCTTGCGGATTGCAGAGGTTGGTTGATAGTCAGAGAAGAGGGGATATGATAGAAACATTTAAATTACTAAAAGGTTTTTATAAGATTGATGCAGGGGAAATGTTTCAGCTGTGTGATAGTGATGGAAGAACAAGAGGTCATTCCTGGAAATTAAGGAAAAGTGTGGTTAACAAGGGTGTGAGGATGAGGTTTTTCACCTGGAGGGTGGTGAATGAGTGGGATGCATTACCTGACTCAGTTGTGAGTTCTTCATCTGTAAATGAATTAAAGAAGAGGTATGATAGATATTGTTTTGATAGTTTGGGTCTCCTGCGACGAGTCTACTGACTCCATGGAGATACCTATAATAATATTGTCACTGGACTGCAGGGAGATATTCAGTTATTTGCAGATGATGTGAAGCGATTAATAGTGCTGATGTTTTGGGTTTTCAAGAAGATTTGAATAAGCCAGGCAAATGAATGTAGATTTCAGTTTAATGCATCTAAATGTAAGGTCTTAAAATTTCGGATCCACAGATGGGAGACAGCATACTCTATTGGTGTGGATTTTTTGCATGAAGGGTAGTTGGACCATGGAATTCATTGCCTGATAGTGGTGAATGTGCAGGCAGTGAATGAGTATAAGGAGTGGTATGGTAGACTTTGCGTTTTCTAAGATGGGCCTCCCATAATGACTCCTTGGAGGTCCAGAATAATAATAATAAATGAGAACTCGTGTACGGAGTAAATACAAAGAACATAAAACAGAGGAGGAAAATATATCTAGTGGCAAAACCAAACAAGACCATAAAAGCTTGATAAGAAACCTCTTTATTTCACACTGAATGTTTCCAAGATATTTGGTAAAGACTAATAGTTTGAATTTCTCTTTCAACCTTTTCAGATTACCCCTAAGGACAAGAAAATTCTTCTTTTCTTAGTAGATGAGTGTTAATTAAATGGTGATTTTCAGGTACTTGAAGAAATTTACATTAATAGCCATCTCCTTGCTGTCTTCGTTATGCAGATAGGTGCTAACTGACTGCAAGTATGCCACTTAGTATATTGTAATTTGTGGTAGATACCATTGGATTAGAACATTTTAGTATGAAGACAGTAATCAAGATTCTCAAGCTAGTTCAGTAATTGATCAAAGGAGGCATCAAATGCTTAGCCTTTTGATAAGAATTTTGAAGGATGGAATGACAAATGGTCTTTATTTTATTATTATTATTCAGGACTCATTGTGGGAGGTCGTTCCTAGGAAACACAGTCTATCATACCACTGCTTGAACTCACTGAACGTTCGTGCTCTCACCACTATCAGGCAATGGATTTCATGGTTCAACAACTCTCCATGCTAAGAAACCACTCCTCACCTTCTTGCTCAGCTTCCTTTTGTAACTTCCAAGAATGATCCATTGTCCTTGCTCCTTTCCCTCCCCATTCCATCAAGTGAAGGAACTCCCCAGTGTCAACCCTGTAACTACTTCTCAACAGTTTAAAAGTCTCAATCATATCACCTCTCCTTCTTCTTCTATGTACCAAACTCTGTAGTCCACATTCCCTCAACCAATCCCCATAACTAACATTGTACAGTCCTGAAACCATCTTTGTTATCTGCTGCTGTATCCTTTAAACAGTTAATTTATCCCCTTCAAATCCTGGGGACCAAATTTGAGAACAATAGTCTAAGTGTGGTCTGATCAGGGTCTTATACAATGGAATGATAACTCTTATCTCTGCAGGTCAGCGTCCTTCTCAGTATTGCAGTAAAACTCTAGGTTACCTTCACCATCTTTGCAATATGTTCTCTGAATTTCAGGTTTCTATCAATCATCACCCCCAGATCTCTTGTCTCCCCTACTTCCTCCAGTACAGCTCTTCCAATCGAGTATGTAGCCTTCCATCAATGTATCCCAAACTACAAGACTTTATATTTTGCTGCATTAAATTGTTACTCCCATTCATTTGCCCATCTGTCTAGTTTATTCAAATCCTCTTGCAGGGCTGCCACATCTGCACTATTACTAATAACCCTTCCCAGCTTCATATCATCTGCAAACAACTGAATAGCCTCCTGCAATCCACTGGCAATGTCATTGATTTAAAGGTTAAACAATACAGGTCCCAGTACTGATCCCTGTGGGACCCCACTTGTAACCTTCTGCCTCCTTGATACACAATACACAACTCTCTGATACCTATCAGACAGCCAATCCTGAATCCAGATGACTAACCTGACTTCTAAATCCTTGTGGTCAACTTAAATATCAGCTTATCAGGTGGCACCCTGTCAAATGCCTTTACAAAACCCCAAAAATTGGCATTATATTCCTTTCCTTCATCAACTGCTCTTGTAACTTTATAATAAAAGGCAATCATATTACTAAAGCAAGAGAACCCCCTCAACAAATCCATGTTGACTCTCACAGATAACATTACCCTCATCTACCCATCTAATTTCTCCAAGATCTTAACAGTTACTGATGAAACACAAACTGGCCTATAATTAGACATTTCCAGTCTGCTACTGCCCTTATGCAGTGGACTATCTTAATTTCCTTGCATTCTTTGGGTACCTTTCCCGTAGCCAGACTTTCATTGAAAAGCCATGTCAACAGGTCAGTTCTTTAGCACATTCTCTCAAAACCCATGCTGAAATACCATCCAGTCCCACAACTTTACTGATATCCAAAGAGCACTCAGTATTTAGAACATACTCTCCTCTAAACTTCAAACCTGACCTATCCCTCTAGTGTTAAAACTTATTTTTCCAGGATGAAATACTCCAATAAAGTATTCATTGAACAACTCCACTATTTCCTCTGCATCAGTCACTCTATTCCCTTTTTATCCCACAATGTCATTCTTCCACAATCATTTTTCCTCCTACTGGCTGTATAGCAAAAAATTCTAGGATTTTCTTTGGATCTTAGTGCCAATCTCTTTTTCATATTCCAGTTTTGCCCTCCTTACCATACTAGTCAGAGGGCTGTCCACCCACCTCTCCTTATCTCTTCCATAACCTCTTTTTCACCTGCAGTTCCTGTTTGATATTGTTTGTCATCCACTTTACACCAAATCGTGTCCTCTTCTTCACTTGTGGAATACAGCTTACTATTGCTGCTAACAAATATTCCTTCACAATTTCCCAGTCACTAATGATATCCCAGCCTTCCAATTCTGCCCTCATGAAACTGCCCCAAATTGATACTAAGACTTATAACCACCCACCTTATAATTCCACATATGTTCTCTTTTCTTTGATACTCCTGCATGTAAAACCACATGGTCACTCTCTCTCCAAGTGTGGGGGGAGAGATGTCATCTCAGTTATCAGCTCTTCTGATGCTATGACCAAATCCAAAACTCTTGAACCTCTCCATTACATGTTGCCTAAGACATTTGTCCCTCACGAATTCTAGAAATTCCATTCCATTATTACCACATGCATTTTCCTCTTCCCAGCCTATACTGCTATAGTTAAAATCTCCCATAACAATCATTCTTCTTGCACTTGCCAAGCTCAACTGCCTAAACATCTTCCGCTCCCCACTCTTTGTGCTCTTTAGCTTGTAGCGATACCACTAAATATCTTGTCTTTCCCACCTCTACCTCACACCATATACTTTCAAAATCATTAATGTCACTGCCTTCCCAAGCCTCCACTCTTAGAGGACATAAGTCATCACTTAACATAAGCAGTACTCCACCACTACGTTTTCCCTTCCTATCCTGCCGAAAAATGCTGTTCCCTGCTACTTCTATTCCTTCCTTTTATTATGTAATCTTCCGTCAACCATGTCTCAAAGATCCCAATAATTTTTGGCCAGGCTGACACTGTCAATCAGTGCCACCAATTCATCTCCTTTATTCTAGATACTCTTGGCATTAGTATAAAGCATAAAAATGTCACTGTTTCTAAACCTATCATTATCCTTTACAGACTCCACTGGACTCAGCATTACCTGATGTCATCCCCCTTTCCCCAAGCATCCATTCACACAAGAGGCCACCCATGTTACCATCCACCCTGGGAATTCTAGTTTCCCTGCATTGACATGCCAACTCATTCAGAAAACAGCAATCTCTCCAGATGCTTACATCCTTCCTCATTTAAATGCAAATGGTCTCTCGCATGCAGTTCTTCTGTCCTCAAATGCCCTCCAAGCATCCACATATTTCAGTCCTTTCTTCTGACACATTTTAGCAAGAATTATATATTTTATAATTTGATTGAATCATAAGAATGACAATTAATAGAAAGGAAAGAAAATATTATGTATCCAATATAGTGACAAATTATCACATGAGATTGATGTCTATGAAAAGGACTTACTAGTAGAAACTGCATAAATTGTCTGTTTTATGTAGTTGAAAGCACATTTGCAGTATATTTGTTTCCTATAAGGAAAAGATACAGCAGTGTTAGAAATGGCAGTTGTCCAAATTAACAATTTAAACTATGTCATCACTGGGAGAAAGTTAAGCCATTTTGAATAAGAATGCTATGAAGTCATCAAGGGACGTTATGTTAGAATGGTTTTGCTAGAGAAAATTAAGATCCAGGAGAAAAAATTGAAAAGGGTTCAAAATAATTTGTAAGTCTGGAGAGCGTAGAGACAGAAAATTAATTTAACAATACGAGGCAATGGGAAAAATTAAAGCAAAGAAGCATCCACAAGAAGGAATTCTAAAATTAAGTATTCAGGTGCTTGGCATGATAGAGTGAACTAGTGTAAAATAACCACTTTTCTGCAACTGCAAGGTGTGTTGTTTCACAAATAGCTTTGCTTTTACGCAGAATCGTTGTAAAAGATAGATATCCTTTTGGTATGAAATAGAACAACAACAAAAAAAGAAATTTGAATTTCTTTATTTAAAGACAGAGAAAAATTGTATACTTTATTAATGTACACAGATTTCTAGCATTGATTTCATATTTTGTTATGCAATTTGGGCCATATTAAGTCAACCATATCTATTATTAAAGTTATCTTTGTAGGATATCTTTAATAGACTGCAGGATCTCTGCATAGTTGCTTCAGCTGCAAATTTCAACACAACAAAAGCTCCGAGATGAACAGAGGTTTTGCAGAGTGAAAAACCTAACCGTCTGAGAAGAAAAATATCTCAAAGGATCATGTCCTAGACAGAATTCAATCCTGGGTCTTTCAAACTGAAGGTCATCATCAATACCAGCTGAGCTACAGAAGCTTGATCTTTCTCTCTCTCTCTCACACACACACACATGTCTAGTAATTATCACCTTCCCTAGTTTTCCATCAATGAACAACTGGATATTCTTGCCTTTCACTGCACATCACTCCATGTAGAGACATGGAGTGATGTGCAGTGAAATTAATCAAAAAATGCCCAATTACCAGCCCTCAAGTACACACTGCTAGTAACTTGCCTTCTGAATTTTACTCCATTATATTGGAGTAGAATTTGATGTTGAACCATCTGGCAGTTGAGGTTCTCTGAGCTATTCTGTAAAATGCCTTACAAAATCCAGTAGTATCTCGCATAGCTGTCCTTTATCCAGCTCATGAGGTGAGTTATCTAATATTAATTTACAGAATATGGGGAGTTCTTTCATTTAGTGGAACAGGGGAAGGAGTGAGGACAAGGGCCATCTCTGGAAGTTGTGAGCAAGAGGGTAAGGAGTGGTTTCTTTGTGTGGAGGGTGGTTGAACTGTGAAATGCATTGTCTGATAGAGTGGTAAGAGCATGAACAGTCAATGAGTTCAAGGAGTGGTATGATACTTTTTTTTTTTAGGGTGGGCCTTCCACGATGAGTCTTGTGACTCCATGGACACCTGAATCATAGTAATAATATTCCAGTTTGATTACTATGTAAATTTGCATTGGGAATTGATTGAGTTCTTAATATTTAAGATATTATTATTGCAATGGTTGTTTTTATTGTTAGATAAAGTAATAGTAGTATAATTGGAAGAGACATTATGGGAGTTGTGTATCAAATTGGTGAGGAAAGAGAGTTGTGGTTTTCTTTCACAGATGTAATGCATACCAAAATAGCTAATGTTGAAATGGCATATAGCGTTTGTGAAACATTCCGTATTACTGTATCGATTGCTTTACTATTATTATTGTTTCTGGGCTTCTTTGGAGGTCAGAAAATTTATCACAGACAATACATATCATATCTAGCCTTCAAAACATTGAACATTTGCCACTCATTCACCACTTCTGTTTGTATGCTGCAAACAAGTGGAATAGCATCACTTCCTTACTGACATGACTCATACAGTTCCAGGAGTGGCTTCTTGTTATCCCTCTGCTATTCTAATATCTCTCTACTATTCTAATATCTCCCTTATATCTGTCTGTCTGATAGGCTCCTTTCACAATTTGTATGTCTCACTCATATCACCTGTTATCTGCCAAGTTCTGAAGAATTCCCTTAATCTGTTCTTGTACTAAACATACTGGCACATACCTTGCCGCTCTCTAATATTTACTTATCATAAGATATAAAGCAAATTGTTCCCCTTTCCAACCAGGATCCCTAACCTCTTCACTCATCTATCACTCCAGATCTTTTCGTAATTGGTTGTTCTTTCTGTACCCTTGAGGAAACTGTTCCTCCTGAGAATTTAGATCATAATGTCATCCAGATTTCATCTCTAATAGAATGCTCCTTTGGCACTACGGCATTCAAGTGGGAAGATCTCCAAGGCTTCTACTCCTCCTTTCCATTGTCAGAAATGTAAAACAATTGCAGGAGTTTTGAGTTTACATTTCTAGATACTTATGATTATTTTTACAGAAATTATTCATGCTAGAATGGCTTCATTCCCCATTCTCTTCAGAATTCCCACCCAAAGCAGTACAAAAAAAAAAAAAAAAAACACCCAGCATATTGTAAATGGCTTGAAACAAAAATTCTACCTTCATTCAAAGCCCTTAACTCTGAAGGGCAATGTAGCAGTAGCCAAACAGCGATTAACAAAGCTGTCTAACTTTGAAAGAGCTAAAAATAGAAACCTCACTCTTAAAAATGCCAGTTATGCTGTGTAGTGCATCAAAGGGCCATTTGAGAGTAATTACTACCCATCTGTGCATTACTCTCTCTTTCTCGGCACTGCAACATCACTTAAAGATAAAGTTGACTTCCTGGCATTGTTTTTCACCCCCAATTCCTAGATGACAAAGATGACAAAACAGCATAGATAACAAAGACAAATCACCTTCAACTATATCTAGAACATTACTCCACCTTCTGATGTTCAGAAAGAATCTTGAGCAACCTGGGTACAAAAATCATTCTGATCCTGATGGTATTTTGCCAATTGGATTCAAGAAATGTGCTACTGAATGAACATCTGTTCTCTGCCCAATATTATACTTAGCTAGCATCCAACCAACAAGAAGGATGCCTGTATTTAACAGATTCAAAAAAAAAAGTGTTTGCCTTCATACTATCTTACTGCTCTCCTCAGTGGCGTAAAGTAATAGCAAATATTATCACAGTAACTTCAGCTTAGTAGTGACTGCCACTATGGATTCTGCCAGTCAAGATACACAGCAGATCTCCTTGCTTATATATCACCCAGCTTTGGACATTGAGAAACCAGTGTTGATGCATTAACATTTCAACAGCATTTAATGTGGCATTGCGGGATTATCAGAAAATTGTCATCTTATGATCTGCCTTCCACTCTTTATAATTGGATTACCAATTTTCTTTTGGGTCATTTTCCACATGTGAAGATGGAGGACATTATGTTTTCAGATTTTCTTGCTATTCCATGTGTCCCGTAGGACTCAGTTATTTCACCTGCCTTTCCTAATATTCATAAACAACCGTTCTCCCACTCTTATCCATTGCTGATAACATTCTCCATTCCTATAATAAATTTAGTTTAATCCTTTATCCAAGTGTAAGCAAACAAAGTTTGTGCCTGAAATATCTTCAGGATTAAGGTAAGGTGTTACGATAAGGTCAGCTTGTATAGGTAGATATGACCAGACGTGTAGTCCTAAAAGAAATAGTGCCAGGGAAATAGTACCTTGGAAACAAAAATACAGAGCACGAAGTTCGGCATCATCATCATTATTATTATTATTGCGATATATGATGGCCAAATGGCAGAGAGACTGTCTTGTTTTCTGAAACGAAAAAGACGAGTGCAAGCTGCAATTTTTTGACCGAAAGCTGGAAATGCATTATAAGTCTCATTATTATAATTCTTATAATTTATTATAATGAATTTAAAAATTTTGATAGTTTTAAAAAAGTACCAGGGCATCGCCCTGGAGCACCCTGGCCCGACTACACCCCTGGATATGACCTCTCCATTGCTTGTCTTAGTATCACCACTCTGGGTCTGCCTCCCACTGACGAGACCTCAATCAAGGTCGAAACCGGTCTGGGTAGTGGCCTTTCCCTTAATGCATAGCAGTATACATGTCTGCAAGGAGATGTGCTTTGCATTATGGGAGATACTGAGACAAGGAGTGATGAGAGCTTGGTCCACCTTTGCTGCGAGTTGCCAAAGGATGTACCACCTTACCTCAGTCCTGAAGATATTTTCAGGTGCAAACTTTGTTTGCTTACACTTGGATAAAGGATTAAACTAAATTTATTATAATCTAACCAAGTGCAAAATAAACTTCCAAAATTCTCCATTCCTCTTACATGATAACCTTGCAGTGCTCAAACATCTCAAGCTTCAAGATCTCCAGTCATGCCCTACTAAACAATAATATCCATACTATCCTGCAGTGTGGATGATGAAAACAGAGGACATGTTGAAAAGATTGTGAAGACATCTCAGATATTTGCTGCAATATTGAGGAGGATATTGATCATGAGAGATGAAAGGATGGATTTCTGTGCTCAGATCTGGTCACTGAAATTTGAGGAGGAGGATGAGGTAACTTTGGAGAGAGTGTAGAGACAGATAACAAAAATGATATCAGGTGAGGATAGATCGAGGGCATGTAGACTGCAGAGTTTTATGGATAGAAGATGGGGGTGTGGATATGCTAGACATTTATTACTGTTGAAGGGATATTGGATTAACACCCAGGAAATTTTTCATATGGTAGGACAAGAGGCTATCACTGGAACTTACAAAAGAAAGTAGTGAGTAAAAGGTAAGATGTAAGTTTTGCATGGAGAATAGTAAGAGCATGTTGGTAATAGCACAAATGGTGGATGAGTTTAAGGAGTAGTACAATATACTTTGTATTGACTAGTGACCTCCTCTATAACGAGTTTTGTGATTCTATGGAGGTCAAGAAAATAATAATAATAACACAGTAGTTATATTCTGTAATGAGTATTCTATTCCTTTTAGTGTATCATCCTTTCCTACTAATACCCAGTTTTATATTTGATTCATAGCTATCATTACACATGCTTTCTGCCTCCCTCTTGTTCCACCCACATTGATTACAATGTCATTTATTCTATTTTTGATCATTTCTTTCACATCATGATCATTTGCACACTAAGATACTTATAGCAGACTGATCATCAAGTCTTATGGTAAGGTGAACACAAGCACTGCTATACCGTGTGAATGTACTTTGATATATCATTCTCTTCATATTGATGAATGGACAACATTTTGAAGATTAGAGGGGAGAGAGAGAGATTAAAAAAGGTTATGCTGAATGATGGAAAATTATGCACCTTGTAACTAAATCAAGTTTTTGCAACATTTTCTACTCACAAAAAGTTCTTTTTAGGGATTTGGTTGATGTTCTCTTTTCCAGTATAATCCATATCACAACATGGTTACAAGTTTCTTCTCATTACAATTCTTATTCTTGTGTTGTTTATCATTATAACTTGTAAAATTGTATGATTGCTGTTTATTTTTCCATGGTTGGATTGTTCAATTTTTTTTCCTTTTTATTATTATTATTATTACCCAAGATCCCATGGAGTCAAAGAATCATTTAGGAGGTCCTTTTATCACACACAATCGGAATCCTAGAAGCCAACTAGATGCTCATCATACCGTGCTTTAAACACACTCAAATTCTCTGCAGACACCACACTCTCAGGCAAGGCATTCCAATCATTCACAACTCTGTATGAACAAAACCTGCTTCTCACACCCACTTTATACAGTTCCTATGGTTGACCTCTGGTTTTCCCCTGATCTCCCACTATTTTCTGTAGAACCTCTCCAGCATTGATCCTATAACAACCCCTTAATCCCAATCTTCCTCCTACTCTATATTCCAGAGGTTAGAAACTACCTTAGTCATTTGCCTCTGGACCCTTTCCAACATCTCTTCATCCTTCTGAAAACCAGGTGACCAAATCTGGGCACAATAGTCCATGTGTGGCCTAATAAGTCCTATACAACGGAACAAGAATTTCCCTACTTCTACAAGTCAGTGTCCTCTGCATCATTCCCAGAAGCCTTTGTGTTGTCTTCACAATTTTTGGCTATGTGCCCCCTAAATTTCAGATCCTTATCCACTATCACCCCCAGATCTCTTATTTCCTCCACCTCCGACAATATATTCTTACCAAGCACCATTTCTGCATCCCATTTTTGTTTTCCAAATTTTAAAACCTTACATTTTGCAACAATGAACTCGTATCCCCATTCCCGTGCCCAATCACTCAATTTATTCAATTTCTCCTACCATGCCAAATAACATCCTAACTCAGTCCTTGTCATTTTTTTTGCAGAGAAAGAATAGTGTTGTAATAATCTTGAACAACTTCTTGTCACACTTCTGAGTACCTGTTTGCAAAACCTGCACCTCAAGAGCTAATTTTTCTTCTCTTATATTGCATTTTTTACTTTTTGCTCTTTTGAAATTTGCCTTATGTGCATATTTTTTTTTCATTTTTAGCCTGCCTCAAAAGAAGAAACAAAGAAAAGATAATTCAGTAAATTAACTTATTGCTTTCAATTTAACCATATTCTTGTAATATCCACTCTTGATATTTAAGTTAATTTTTTTTTCTTTGACTATAAGAAATGTATCCATGCTTAATGTAAAATTCTTTAACATTTTTATTGCTTTTTAGAGAAAACAAAAATCTTTGTGATGAGGCTGGTAAGATTGCGTTTCCTCTTTCTTATAACATCAGTTGGAATACTAATTCTTGGATTTCATATATGGGGTCCAGACTGGAATAGCACTTCACAAAATCTGATTGAAGAAATAAGGAAAGATGATTTATCAGATCTGTCATGTCACCATCCAGACCTTGATCCTTTCAATCCATCTATTTCCAAGTAAGTGATTGTAAATTGGATTTGTGTGTGTGAGAAAAATTTCTATATATATATATATATAAAAAAAAAAAGGCAAGGAATGACACTGGAAGAGGTTAAATAAGTGTTTGTGAAAATGAAGAGGTTAATGTCACTTAGAACATATTGCAGACTGTAATCAGCAGTCTTTTGATCATTCAAGTTTGACTCCCATTTTCAGTGTTTGTTATTAAAACCTCAGGAAAAGGGTTATACTGCTATGTGTTTATGAAGTATTTTACTAACAGTAAGCTTTTGTTTAAAAACCTGATTACTGATAGAATGAAGTATTCAGAATCCTAGAAGCCAACCAACTAGACAGCATGAAAGAAGTTTTATTTGGATGTATATAGATAGCAGCTTTAGATGAAAAAACTTGCACATTTCACAGATGCCTTAGTTGCCTCATTAATAATGACTTTGCATAATCCAGTTCAATTATCAAATTGCATTGCCACTTCTTGCTCAGATGAATGTGGAATAGAACTTAACAATTTTTTAAAAGTAATTCCTTAAAAGTGACATCCCCCCCCTCTTCTTATACATTGTTTTACTAGTCCACTACACAAGCTGACATGTTGTATTTTATGGTTCCATTTGAAGTTCATGTCACCACAGGCTTTTTGAAGTTGGGTGGAAATGGTCTTGTGCTCCCTTTTATTTTGAGATGCTAGTTTTGTTCAAAGCAACATTGTAATCAAAGATTGTATTACTATTTTTGCTGCTTCTTTGATCAGATTAGCATAAATACTCAATAGAAAATAACTTTGTTAGGTGTTTTCTATATGCACAATAAGAGATATTTCCAAGCACAATTCAACAGCCAGTACCAAAAAAATTAGAATTGATGCACATTTGGCATTTCAACATCTGAGAGTCCTGCACATATTTTATTTGGGCGTCTTAAATGTTTTCAGAAATTTAACATTATTATAGAACTTGATAAAATTAAAATTGAAAAATATAAATTATGTTCTTGATTCATATTCCCTAGTGGCTCTGCTTGTAGGGCCTATTCTTTGGAAGCGAAATACTCCTGATACTCAGATTTCACTCCTCAACATTTTTGTTCTTCCATCTGCAAAGAAAATGAACTGTCCATCAGAATAAGTAGTTATAAAATAGGCAAGAATTGTCCTTATGTGCTGATTAAGGAACTGGAGCTTTCTTCCTTAATTTGTTTATCCAAAACTCTTTATGTGTAGTCTGGTATTGATAGAGCATTTCAGTCAATTAACCAGTGTTGGGTAGTAGAGATAGCATACATTTACTATGGCTGTTGAGAATAAAAGTGAGCCTTGATAGTACATTTGCCCTACCCTGCCAGATCTAGCTTAAAATGGACTATACTTCTGAAATTCCATCAAATGTGAAATGACCTTGTCCTTAAATAGCTGTTTCTTGTGACTGGAGGTGCTGGTAAGTTGGCAAGCAGTTCTCTATGAATAATGCTGTTGTCTTGGATTTCATTGACACTGCCAGATTTTATCTGCACCTAAACAGTGGTGCAGAACACATTCAACATTATTTTCACTAACATAGCATAAGGAACATATTCTGCTCATTATGCCATCCATGTTAATGAGGATAGTGTTGTACAGTTTCCCAGTGAAGTAAAAAGTGTTTGGCCAAATTAGCTTCAGTGGTTTGACATATTGTGTTAAGTGACTGAGAGCACCTATTTGGCATGTCTTGCAGAGTGATGTCATTATCCTTGAACTTTTGAGTAAGTCAAACTTCAGTATATTCACAGATTTCATCTTGTCATTTAAAAAATTCTAAGTTAAGGATTTGGTAACTCATTCCAAACAACAACAGGTAAAAAAGAAAACAAACTTAAGTATCAAATATACTTGACTCATATTTTACTTTGTTTTTTTATGCCAACTCTAAACACAACAGCTCAAAAAACCTATAACACAATAGTGTTATAGGTTTTTTGAGTCATATTATAGTTTTTTGTTATGCTATGTTTTTTGAGGTCATTGTGTGTAGGTAAGAGATTAAGGAAAAAGGAATCTTTTGGTAAGTTTCTTGAAGAGGTTGTATTTGTTAGGGGAACTGTTTGGGAAAGGGTATTTCAAAGAAGAGATAGATGGAATTATTTATTTTGCATCTAGAAAGTTTTTTACTTAGGTATACTATATGTTAAAGATACCAAGCAATTTTATAAACTTGGTTTAATCCTTTTTCCCAAGTAAGCAAACAGACAAGTAAGTCAAGTTTGCCTCAAACTGAGGCAACTCGTGGTAAAGGTGGAGTAAGCTTGGATCACTTTCCCTTATTATCTCCCCTAATTCAAGCACATCCCCTTGCGGAGATGTATGATGCTATACATTAAAGGAAAGGACCAATACCCAGACCGGTTTCGACCTTTATTGAGGTCTCGTCAGTGGCAGCCAGATCCAGAGATGCCAAGGTTGATTTGCTCTGTGCATTGCTTCAACCTTGGCATCTCTGGGTCTGGCTCCCACTGATGAGACCTCAATAAAGGTCGAAACCGGTCTGGGTATTGGCCCTTTCCTTTAATGTATAGCATCATACATCTCCGCAAGGGGATGTGCTTGAATTAGGGGAGATAATAAGGGAAAGTGATCAGAGCTTACTCCATCTTTACCATGAGTCGCCTCAGACCTGAACATAGTTCAGGTGCAAACTTGACTGACTTGTCTGTTTGCTTACTTGGGAAAAAGGATTAAAACCAAATTTATAAAATTGCTTGGTATCTTTAACGTATAGTATACCCAAGGTAAAAAACTTTCTACATCTTTCTCTCATCCTGAGATTTTTATTTAATAAGGTCAAAATACCTTATGGCAACTTGTATAGGTAAAATTTATGAGCTCTGCATTACTTGAACCTTGGCATCTCTGGGTCTGGCTCCCACTGATGAGACCTCAATGGTTGAAACCAGTTGGAAGCTTGGATGATGAATGGCAATGCTGTAGCCTTTGAAGTTTCAACTGAGGCTAGGCTATTGCTGTCACCCAGGTCCTGGGGGGGATAATGAATGGCAATGCTGTAACCCCTGAAGTTAACTGAGGCTGAGGCACAGCTGTTGCTGTTACCCCTCAGATGAGATATGAGCAAATGAACAGCTCTGCTCGGTGATGAGGTAAGCCTGCCACGGTGTAGAGCCAACTGGTTTTGAGAGTTCTTCTCAGTGGCAAGGTGAGCTTGTTACTGAGGGGAACAATGCTGAGTTTTTGGAGTTTGACCTGTACTTGAACATTCAATAAAGGTCAAAACCGATCTGGGTAGTGGCCCTTTCCTTTAATGCATAACATCATACATCTCCACAAGGAGATGTGCTTCGCATTAGAGGAGATAATAAGGGAAAGTGATCATAGCTTACACCACCTTTAACACGAGTTGCCTCAGACCTGAACATAGTTCAGGTGCAAACTTGACTTACTTGTCTGTTTGCTTACTTGGGAAAAAGGATTAAAACCAAGTTTATAAAATTGCTTGTTATTTTGCATCTGGCTCATGCAGTACAAGTAAAGAGAATAATATGCTGTAACCCCTGAAGTTAACTGAGGCACAGCTGTTGCTGTTATCCCTCAGATGAGATATGAGCAAATGAACAGCTCTGCTCGGTGATGAGGTAAGCCTGCCACGGTGTAGAGCCAACTGGTTTTGAGAGTTCTTCTCAGTGGCAAGGTGAGCTTGTTACTGAGGGGAACAATGCTGAGTTTTTGGAGTTTGACCTGTACTTGAACATTCAATAAAGGTCAAAACCGATCTGGGTAGTGGCCCTTTCCTTTAATGCATAACATCATACATCTCCACAAGGAGATGTGCTTCGCATTAGAGGAGATAATAAGGGAAAGTGATCATAGCTTACACCACCTTTAACACGAGTTGCCTCAGACCTGAACATAGTTCAGGTGCAAACTTGACTTACTTGTCTGTTTGCTTACTTGGGAAAAAGGATTAAAACCAAGTTTATAAAATTGCTTGTTATTTTGCATCTGGCTCATGCAGTACAAGTAAAGAGAATAATATGCTGTAACCCCTGAAGTTAACTGAGGCTGAGGCACAGCTGTTGCTGTTACCCCTCAGATGAGATATGAGCAAATGAACAGCTCTGCTCGGTGATGAGGTAAGCCTGCCACGGTGTAGAGCCAACTGGTTTTGAGAGTTCTTCTCAGTGGCAAGGTGAGCTTGTTACTGAGGGGAACAATGCTGAGTTTTTGGAGTTTGACCTGTACTTGAACATTCAATAAAGGTCAAAACCGATCTGGGTAGTGGCCCTTTCCTTTAATGCATAACATCATACATCTCCACAAGGAGATGTGCTTCGCATTAGAGGAGATAATAAGGGAAAGTGATCATAGCTTACACCACCTTTAACACGAGTTGCCTCAGACCTGAACATAGTTCAGGTGCAAACTTGACTTACTTGTCTGTTTGCTTACTTGGGAAAAAGGATTAAAACCAAGTTTATAAAATTGCTTGTTATTTTGCATCTGGCTCATGCAGTACAAGTAAAGAGAATAATATGCTGTAACCCCTGAAGTTAACTGAGGCACAGCTGTTGCTGTTATCCCTCAGATGAGATATGAGCAAATGAACAGCTCTGCTCGGTGATGAGGTAAGCCTGCCACGGTGTAGAGCCAACTGGTTTTGAGAGTTCTTCTCAGTGGCAAGGTGAGCTTGTTACTGAGGGGAACAATGCTGAGTTTTTGGAGTTTGACCTGCACTTGAACATTCAATAAAGGTCAAAACCGATCTGGGTAGTGGCCCTTTCCTTTAATGCATATCATCATACATCTCCACAAGGAGATGTGCTTCGCATTAGAGGAGATAATAAGGGAAAGTGATCATAGCTTACACCACCTTTAACACGAGTTGCCTCAGACCTGAACATAGTTCAGGTGCAAACTTGACTTACTTGTCTGTTTGCTTACTTGGGAAAAAGGATTAAAACCAAGTTTATAAAATTGCTTGTTATTTTGCATCTGGCTCATGCAGTACAAGTAAAGAGAATAATTGCTCCATGACTGCAGATCACAAAGATACCAACTTTCTCTATCCCAAAAATCTCCATTAACCTCCTGTTGACTTTAATATAGGATTCTCCCATCTTCTAAGTGATCTGTCAGGTTTTTTCTTTTTATATGCCAGCAAAGGTTGGTCGATTGGTAGAGCTTCTGCTATTAATGGCTTAAGCAAGTTTGAGCGTGGTTAGTAGTAGGAAGGGGTTCAATCATTTGATGCTGTTGGCACACTCTCCCTCGATGAGTCTTTGGACTCCCTGGAGGTGTCACATAATAATAATAATGTCTGGAATACTATTCTGCATGTATGTTATATGTCCTGCACACTTTTTGCTGTTATAGATAGCTTCTACCACATCTTTGAATCCAGAATAATTTTGTTTCCTTACTTTAGTGTCTCATATGATCTTTTTTGCTTGTATTACAGACTCTTCTTTCTATTGTCCTTTGGGTTGTTATTAGGCTTCGTTCTTCCTTCTGTTGTGTCCCATGTCTCACTGAGTTTGGTCATTGCTGGTGGAATAATACTGTTAAAAAGTTTAATGTTGATATCTATTTTTTATTTATTTTTTGCTTTATAATAGTGTCTTTTATCTGGTTAAAAGCTTTCCAAGCAGCCTTTTTGCATCTGTTTATTTAATCTGAAATGTCATTTTCCATTTTGATTGCTTGTCCTAAATAAATATCGCTCTCCACTCTGTAATTGACTTTATTTTGCTATTTGGTGAAATAAATATAATTAAAAGAATATAATAAGTGCATTTGAAAAATTAAAAGGAACTTTAAAATATTTTGATTCTTTTATTCTAATTCAAAAAATAAATAAAATAAAATATTTTAAATGAAATCTTTAAAATAATGATAGAAGTAGCGATTATTCTTATTTAAGAAATTAAAACACTTTCTGAACTTGGTTATAAATAATTTGACTACAGAAAAGGCTTTTCCTGATTCAACAGAAGTTAGTTTTTCAGCATATTCTACAAACTCCTGATGTTTGAAGTTCTGCTCTTCCCTCATATCTTACTTCTTGTTCCATTTCTCACTACCATAGGTCATTGCTGGTAGAATAATACTGTTAATAAGTTTTGATTTATGTTTATATCTATTTTTCTGGTTTGCGATTGTGTCTTTTATCTGATTAAAAACAGAAAGGAAAGATGGATCTCAACCATCCATGAACTTGATTTCGTCACATCTAGCCAGAAAAGCTGGTCACTTTGAGAAAATTAGGTGGGGGCAGAACCAACAACAGAGAACTCCTGATCAAATGACTAATCATTTATTGAAAACCTCCAAGATACATCCCAGCTCTATCAGGAAAAATTACTGTGCAATCTTCCATTAGACAAATTCTGAATACAGGCCCCGAGCTTCCTGAACTTGTACACCCAGTATCTTGGGAAGAGGTACAGATAGCCTTAAAACTCACCAAGAATGGCAAGGAGTAGATGGTATCCTCCCCGAGTTTCTAAAACATCTTGGTCAACAAGGCCAAACATGTCTGACTGCCCTTTTCTCAAAAATTATAATGATTGGAAAACTACCAAATCTGTGGCGGGAAGCCAAAATAATTGCCGTGCTCAAAACCAGGGAAAGATCTAAATGATGTCAAAAATCTACGACCTATCTCCTTGTTCTGCACCACCTTTAAGCTCTTTGAAAGAATTCTCCTTAAAAGAATTTCACCACTCATCGAAAGAGCACCCGATTGAACAAGCTGGCTTCAGGCTGGGAAGAAGTTGCTGTGACCAGGTCCTGGCCCTGACAACACAGATTGAAGCAGACTTCCAGAAGAAACTTAAATCCAGAGCCACTTTCAGTGACCTAACATCATCTTATGACACAGTCTGGATCAGGGGCCCTCCTCCTAAAGCTAGAAAATATTATAAGTGCAAAAAAACTTTCCAGCTTTTTGAATCCATTCTCTCCAATAGATTCCTTCGCAATAGTCTCCCACAGGACTCTGTGTTATCCTCTTTACTCTTTAGCATCTACGTGTACGACTTTTTGCATACCAGATCAAGCAAGTATATGTATGCTGATGACCTAGCAATCCTATATCAATCTACCTCCTTTGCTAACCTGGAATTAACCTTGAACACAGACCTGAACATCTTGGAAGAGTACTTCAAGTGGTATTTGAAGCCAAATCCAACAAAAACTGTATCCACAGTATTTCGCCTGAATAATGCAGAGGCGAATCGACACCTCAACCTTCTTTCTGTGGAAAAATGGTAGAATACGATCCTCACCCGAAATACCTTGGAGTGAGCCTGTACAGAAGACTAACCTATAAAAGTCATATTACCAACCTGTCCAACAAAATTAAAACGAGAAACAATATCATTTCAAGGCTTCTGGAACAACCTGGGGTTATGGTGCAGAAGTCATGAGGTCGTCTGTAGCTCTCGCATTCTCTGCAGCAGAATATTGTGCCCCTGTCTGGGAAAGAAGTGCACATACTAACATTATAGACACCCAGCTAAACTCTACCATGCGCACAATTAGTGGGACACCGAGAAGTACCCCTCTCTCTCTTGGCTGCCTATCCTATCGACAATGCTCCACCAAACATACGGAGAAGACAAGCCTCAATTAAAGAATTTAGTAAAGCAATGAGCAACCCACTCCTACCCCTGCACCAGACTCTCATAAATCCAGCTAGTCTTCTGCTAAAATTTAGAAAGCCTTTCTGGTCCATGGATGAACTTTCCTCTCTTCAGTTGCCCTGCCATCAACACCTGACATGTGGGGAGAATGCTGGTCCAACAATCTTCCAACAAACGTCTTCCTGGTAGAAGATCCCTGTGCTCTGCAGCCTGGTTTTGCTCTTCCTAAGAAGATTTGGTCATTATCAACAGGATCAGAACTAACCAGGGCAGATGTGGTTGCCTACATAAATGGAGGCTGTTAGACCACCCTTATTGTGATTGTTCTCCCGTGGCTCAGATGATTACTCATATTGTGAACTGCCCAAGGCGCCAATTTCATGGTGATAGCCTACAGGACATCCATAAGAATCAACAAAGCTTACCAGCTTTGTTGATTCTGTTGTCTATTTCCATATTTAATTTACCATCTTCACTAAAAATCATATCAGCGTCCAGTCTGGAATGCTGATATGATTTTTAGTCCGCCGTCCATCCACTGTCTGACTTTATTTTACAATTTGATTTAGTGATCATGAGTTCATTTTGCATCCTCTTTATTTTGTGAAAGGAGTATTTTAAGATTCTATCCATCATCATCATCAAATTCCTGCCATGTACCCTCAAGGGATGTACAGGATATGATAGTACTACATGAAAAATTTACATCATTACTAACTTCCTATCTACAATTTTCCTCCAAATCAGTCTGTTACTTGTCAAGACTCCAATATTATCAGATCTAATATTTCTATTGTCTAAGCCACTTTGTACAGTATCAATCCACCTATATCTTGGTCTTCCTCTGGGTCGTTTTCCTGCTAACCTGGCAGAGAACACTTGTTTTGCTAATCTTTCTTCGCCCATTCTGTTTAAGTGACATACCACCTGAGATTAGCTCTGCTATTGCATTCCTGGATGCTGACAATGTCAAGTTCTTTCCTAATATCCTCATTTTTAATATGATATTGCCATTGATACCATCTGTTAACGCCTCTGATCTTTCTCAGAACCCCTTTTCCTGTAGTCTCTAGTCTTTGGTCAAGTGTTTTACTTCTGACCCAGCTCTGAGATCCATAACTTAAAATCAGTTTGAACGCTGTCTTGTATACAGCTAATTTAGTGTTCCGACTAATTTCTCTCTTATTCCATATGAATTTATTCAATTGACTTCCTACCATACCAGCTTTGTTGATTCTGTTGTCTATTTCCTTATTTAATTTACCATCTTCGCTAAAAATCGTGCCTAAGTAGCTGAAATGTTTTACTTGTTCCACAGGTTCTTCGTTCACAACACAGTTGACATTTTCAATGATTCAGCCTATTTTCATTGTCTTTGTCTTTTTATTGCTGACCTTCATACCATATCTATTACAACAGTTATTCAATTTAGTCAGGGAATCTTGCAGACTTGTAGCGATTTATTTAGAAGTATAACATCGTCCACATAAAGCAAAGAGTTGACATTAACATCTCCAATTTTGATATCATGTTTAATACCACTTTCCTTTATAATGTGATCCATATAGATAATGAATAACAGAGGGGATAATGTACATCCTTGTCTGACACCAGATTTAACATTAAACCATCTTCCTGTACTTCCTTCAATTCTAACTGCTGACTTACAACTCAAATAAAGACTAAGTATTGCTTGATATAATGCCCCATTGACACCATATAACTGCAGCGTATTGAATAGCTTCTCTCTTGGCACCTTGTCATATGCCTTTTCCAAATCGACAAAACTTAAATACAGATATTTGTTATATTCCCATGCTTTCTCAACTATTTGTCGTAAAGTGAAGATCTGATCTTGACACCCTCTATTTGGCCTGAATTCATCTTGTTCTTCACCAAGCTTTTCTTCCACAATTGTTCTCAAACGTTTCTCAAGTATACTTGCATAAATCTTGCCAGGAACACTCAGTAGGGAAATACCTCTGTAATTTTCACATTCAGTTTTATTTCCCTTTTTATATATGGGTAATATGAGAGCTCTACTCCAATCATTGGGAATTCGTCCCTATGTCCAAGCTTTATGAACTATGCAGTGCAGCCACTGTAAGACCTTTATCACCATACCTCAGCCTTTCTGGTTGAATATCATCTACTCCTGCTGCCTTTCCACATTTCAAGCCTTTGATGGCTTTTTCTACTTCAAGTATGGATATGCATTCCTGACTGTATGCCTGTTGAGTGTTTTTTAAAACTGTGCTATCTCTGCTTCTTTCATTTAGCAATTTTTCGCATTAATTACTCTGTACTTCATGGATCTCTTTTTCTCTAGTTTTCCTGTCATCTTTATCTTCTCTAATTCCTTTTACAGCACTCTTTCCTCCATTCCTGAGTTTCTTCAACAACTTCCAGAATATATTGCTGCCTTCTTGATATTTATTTTCTATGGTCTTTCCAAAGTCTTCCCATGACTTCTGTTTAGCTAGTTTTACATAGTGTTTAGCTTTCTTACATTTGTCTCTGTATTCTCTAAGAGCACAAGCTGACTTATTTGCCAGGAATGTTTGATATGCTTTCTTCTTTAACTTCCTGTGTCCACCATGGAGTTCTGATTTTTTCCATCCTTGCAGACAACCTCATCATATGCCTCTCTGGCTGAATCAAACAGTGTTTTCTTCAGGGCTTGCCACTGAATCTCCAAGGTTTGATTCCTGTTCTCAACTTTTTCATTTTTCTTTTTCATTTTTTCTTTCATTTTTTCTTCAATAATCTTTGTGTATTTTAATCTACAGTTCACATCTGAGAGCTGCTCAACTTTTATTCGCTTTAAAAGTTTCTTACATGTTATTCTTTTCAATACGAAATTCAATTTTATGCTGCTCAAGACTAAATAGTAATCGCTTCCAATTTCAAATCCTCTGTACACTCTGGTGTCCTGCACCAGGGAGAAAACATCACTATCAACAATAACATAGTCAATGAGACTTTTCTTATTCCTTGCCTCTTCTCTCCATGTGAATATGTGCACATTTTTATGTTGGAACATGGTGTTAGTAATAACCAGTCCATGTGCTGAGCAGAAATCAACACGTATTTGCCATTGTTATTAGCTTTGCTCTTTTCTTCAAATTTTTCCAAAATATTTTTGTATGTCTGACAATCATTTCCTACTCTGCTATTTAGATCCCCAACAAGGACCAACTTTTCCTTTTTCATTGTATCAGTTGCTTTCTCTAAAGCATCAAAAAATTCCTCCACTTCTACCTTAGTAGAACCTTCTGTGGAACCATAGGCACAAATAAGTCTCATTGTTCTGTTCCCTATTCTCATATTTGCCCACATCACTTTACTTGAGACTGCCTGCCATTTAAGAAGATTAGCCTCGTATTTAGTGCTGAATGCTATGGCTACTCCTTCTTTTCCTTGATTGTTATTGCCTGAATATAACATTTTGTTTTTATTGCTCAGAAAGATCTCGCCAGTTTTTGTCTTTTTTGTTTCAGTCACCCCTATTATGTCGATCTGGTACTTATCTAATTCCTCAGTTAGCTCCATTTCTTTGCCATTCAGGCTTCTTATGTTGATAGTACCAATCTTTAACTCTGTTTCTCTAAAGAATCCAAAAATTCCTCCCCTTCTACCTTAGTAGAACCTTCTGTGGGACCATAGGCACAAATAAGTCTCATTGTCCAGTTCCCTATTCTCATATTTGCCACATCACTCTACTTGAGACTGCCTGCCATTCAAGAAGATTAGCCTCGTATTTAGTTTTGAATGCTATGGCTACTCCTTCTTTTCCTTGATTGTCATTGCCTAAATATAACATTTTGTATTTATTGCTCAGAAAGATCTCATCGATCTGGTACTTATCTAATTCCTCAGCTAGCTCCATTTTTTTGCCATTCAGGCTTCTTATGTTGATAGTACCGATCTTTAACTCTGGTTATGTTGAGTTGGGATGTGTTTTCAGATTTCTTCTAGTAGCTGAATTTTCGCTGTTCGCCCTGGTTTCCTGGCGAAAACAATGGGGGCCTTGTTTAACTGCATGACACCCCAGCCAGCATGAAATTTTGTCATGTTGTACTATCATTTTGTATTTTGGTTTAAGCTAATAAGAATACAATTTGGTTGGCTAAATCCCAAATTGCCAGCCCATCCTCGTTCTTTCAGTATCCAGGTCGATTCTCTCCATCTGTATTTATCCACAGTTAAATTGGATTTAACTGTGGAAAGGGTAAAGAGACAGATGACAAAGATGGTTTCAGGGCTGTACAATTTTGGTTATGAGGATCGGTTATATTTTCTATAGTTGCTGTAAAGAGGTTGGGGGAGATCATATCTCCTTGCTTTATCATCTCCCTAGAGGTATTTCACGGGATTTATTAAAATGGATTAATCTGGGTTTTTTCTGCCACTATCTATCTATCTATATATATATATATATATATATATATATTTTTTTTTGAATTAACCTGATATACAGTTGTTCAATGTCTTGATGTTTTAGTACCTGGAAAACAGTATTATGTCAAATGCTTTTTTGAAGTCGATGAATGGCACACAAAGTTTAGTTGGTTTATTATATGTATATGATGGATTATGGAGAATCCGTTCTAAAATTCTGGTTGCTCTTTGCTGCTGTTTTGGGTTTTTTTTTATGCTATTCAGTATGGTTCTTGTGAATATTAATATTTTATAGAGGTGGGAGAGGTGACATTGGTCGATGGTTGTCAGTATTCTCTTTCTCCTTTTTCATGGATCAGGATGGTTTTATCTGATTTCCATTCCTCAGGTATTCTACCTTCAAAGGCACCAGTAAACCTTGTTGCTAGAGCTTTATTATTATTAACGCTAGACCTAACCACTCACTAACCTAGCTAAATATGCTAAATCACTAGCTAAATAAATACGCTAACCACTCGGCCAGCCAGGCTGGCTGATTGGTTAGCGTATCCGTTTAGGCTGCGGGTTTGAATCCTGCCGTGGGCATGGATTGGATTTGAAGGGGATAAATTAACTGTGGAGAGGGTACAGAGACGGATGACAAAGATGGTTTCAGGACTGTACAATTTTGGTTATGAGGATCGGCTGAGGGAATGTGGACTGCAGAGTTTGGTGGATAGAAGAAGGAGAGGTGATATGATTGAGGCTTTTAAACTGTTGAGAGGTGATTACAGGGTTGACACTGGGAGTTCTTTCGCTTGGTTGAACAGTGGGAGGGAGTGATGACAAGAGGCCATCCCTTGAAGTTACGAAAGGAAACTGTGAGCAAGAGGGTGAGGAGTGGTTTCTTTGCATGGAGGGTGGTTGAACCGTGGAATGCATTGCCTGATGGAGTGGTGAGAGCGAGAACAGTCGATAAGTTTAAGTAGTGGTATGATAGACTTTGTTTCTTAGGGGGGACCTCCCCTCGATGAATCTTGACAGACTTTATATTCTTAGGAAGGACCTCCCACGATGAGTCTTTTGACTCCATGGAGGCCTGAATAATAATAATAATAATTTGTTGCCTTAGTCTTATCACCACCTTTGTGAAGTGGAACAATTTTGCCTTCTCTTAGACTCTTGCTGTTGCAAGACTTGTTTAAACAGGTAGGCCAAAGCTGATGCTAACTCCTTGAAACATTCCCTTAAGACACGTGGTGATATAACATAGAGTCCTATTGCCTTATTGGCATATAGCTTACTTGACTCCTCATACACCTCTTGCTCACCCACTATTAAGGCTTCTCTCATTTCATTTTCTACACTTCAATTTCTGATTTCACATTGAGGATTAAACGCCTTGATGAACTGATTACATCGACTATGCCTTTTGCAACAGTTAACAATCTCCCTCTTTCATCTGTTAACATTGACTTGCCATAATTGTTCTTTTTTTTTCTGCTTGTCCCATATCGAAAAAACTCCCCAGGATTCTTCTTGGCCTGATTTGCTATTTTCTACTCATTCTGCACTTTTGTTGTCCTTACCAACTGAGTCACTCTCCTGGCCTGCTCTTTATACTCTTGCTTCATGCTTAATCCCCTCATTCATCCAGTGTGCACTTACCTTTTTCAGCCTTTTGATCTGTGGAATACATTCACACATTGATGCAGTTATGTATTTCTTTGTCAGTTCCCAAGCAGTATTTATTTCCTTAACGCTGAACTCCTCATTCCATTCTGTAGCTCCAAGCTGTCTCCTAGGCTTGTTATAATCACCAGCCTTTTACTTCCACATATATCCTTTTACTCACAGAAGTCATCATATGGTTAGCCACAACCCATGAGATCCCTTCATGATCACACCACCCTCCACATTCTCTCCTTTACATACTGCCTGAAATAGTTGTCTCTCAAGAACTCAAATTCATTTTCCTTATTCCCAGTTGCTATCTCTTCATTCTAATCTATACCATCATAATAAAAATAATTAATAATCACCTTTTCCTTGTTCACTAACCTAAGTATCTTATACATTTCTTAATCACCACTCTCTTCAATCCTTGGCTTATAGCAACATTCAACTAAGCATGTCTTCCTGTCAACCTCCACCTCACACCACACTGCCTCAAAACCATTGCCACTATATCCCTTTTTCATGTCTACATTATGTCGACATAATTACCCTGCTATTATTAGCAGAACTCTCTCTCTCTTCTTGTCCTTTCTATCCTCATGAAAAACACTACCCTTTCATTTCTATTCCTGCTAGGATATCATCTCCATTCAACTATGTTTCACTTATTGCAATGATTTTGGAGTGAACAAACTGAAGCAGTGAAACAATTTCATCTCCCTTATTTTTGATACTTCTGCATTTTTAAATAAACACATTATAAAGAATATTTCCTCTTGTCTTGATATCCTCTATTCTTATTTCATCTGTCCCTGGTGCTTTCTACATTCATCTGATTGACTGCATATTCTACCTCTTCTGGCATTATTTTTGGTGCTTATTTATTACTCAGTTAACTTTATTGGAGTTGACATTTTGGGTAGACAAGTAGTGATACTATAGTAATTCTGGATAATTTTTTCCATTTCTCAGCTGTTTGTTTTACTGATATTTTGTTCATCTAGGAGATCTGGTATTATTGTTTGTTTCATCCTTAATTCCATTTCTACCTTTTTTAGGCTCCTTTGTTTTCTTGCTGTATCTTATAGTTTATTTATTCTAAATTATCTTGTATCATGTTCTCAGTAACTTGCTAATCATTCTGTATTTTAAATGCGTATGACCTGAACTTCTCTTATATAGCAGTTCAAGAGTTCCTTGGCTGAGATGCTCTTTGTGATTCTATTCTGTCACAGATTCTGCTTATGTATTACATCACTTTATTTGTTGGTTGATTTTGGTCAGGTCTTTATCTTTGTGTTTTTCCTAGCGCCAATTGCTAATTTAAGAAATTGCTCTCTGTCAATACATTTTGGTTGTTTATAGTTTGATATTGCTCTTATTTTTACTTCCAGTCTTTTGTATAAAGAATGACAATGGTCCATGATCCGAGTGTACATCACAGTACATTTTTCTGATTGTTCCAGCACTTTTTATGATTATGCAATTTGCTACCATGTTGCCACTTTCATTTCTTTTTACTTCATTTGAAGAATTCCTTGTCCACCTTCTTTCAGAGCGCTTTTTAAAGTGAGTGTTCATTATATAAAGCCTCTGTACTTCAGCAAACTTTGCTAGATGTTCTCCTCTAATTTCTATCATGTATTCCTCATGGACTCGCATATTTTTGTCCAGGCTGTCCTTTACCAATTTTGGCATTGAAATCCCCACATACTATTGGATATATGCTTTGGTCTGTTTGCGTGTAGAAAATTTCTATTGTTTCATCATCAGCTGTGGAAGTTGGTGCATAGTAGACTATTATTTTTAATGTTTCTGTTTGACTGACTTAACGATCAGTTTTCATACTCCTTTTGATAAAATGTTGCAGAATAAGAAATTTTTTATTTGTTTTGGTCTAGCTATGAATCTCACTCCCCCAAGATTGTTTCCTAGATGCATTACCTGGTAATCCTTCCAGTTGCAGTCAAGGTCTTGTTGTTTTGTTTTACATACTGCCAGAAAATTTAAAATTTTAGCTTATTCTCTTTCAGAAGAAAGTCTACTTGAATGTCCGTAGCCAAAGTTCTCATTTTGAATGTTCCAAGGTCAAATATTTCTGTGGTGGCTGAGATTCTTAGCACTCCTGCTCTCCAAGAATCAGAACTGCCACCTTGGTTTGTCTTAGAACAGCTGCACAGGACTGGGGGACCAGTGCTTCTGAGAAAGTGCCAACTTTGCTTTAGTCAAAATTCCACTTCTTCTGACCAGGTTTTGAAGTGTGGAGGACAGTAACCTTTACTTACTGAGGCTCTGGCTACTACCATTGATAAAAATTACAGTTCTTCCACTGCCATCCTTTAGATGCTATGCTGTCCTGATAGTAAGGCCTTCTTCCAGCATAGTGCTATAGTACTACCTATACCTAGCCCTCCAGTACTCATCTGTTCAATGACCTAATTTCTTACTAGGGTTTGACCCAACCTTCCATTAGGTTACTCGACTTAACAGGGTCCACCTCTTCATCATGATCATAAGTATAAAAACTATAATTGCAAATCAAAGCTCATGATCCAGTTTAATGCTGATGGTATGGCTTGGAGGAAGTCAGACCCAATCACCTTGATAAGCATGCAGTCTGCATTCAGTGGTGATGTGTCATATTATTTGTTTAGGAACACTATAGTCACATCGAGGAGAAAGATATGTTTCACCATTTAATAACAAGTCTGCACATGTTGCGTGGTTTGTGTGAATCCTGTTCAGAATCGCCCATGTCTTACAGAGAAGATCACAAATGGGAGTTTGGTTATTAATACCTTTAAACCACATTTGTAGTTGAGGATCATCAGTGTTTCTATCACACCATTTTAATTGATTCTTGTTTCTGGAATGTCCTTGTGCATGGGGAGAAGAGGATTATTATTTATCTTACTCTTGTAGGAGAACATCAGATCTTCAGAGATGTCATGGTAAGATGTTGCACAAGGCAGGAAGTGAGCAAGCATTCATTGATCTGATTGCACCAGTTATTAACCATAGGATGTTATTAAACTGGATGCCAATGAGTTTTGTATGTGAATTGTTGTGACGAACAGTATTCAGCTACAGAGAATACCAGACTTAGAGCTGATGAGCATGAGGTGGTAGTAGAGGATCCTCATAGTTTTTGAATGATGTTATTTTGAATCTTGATTCTAGCCACTGTATTCTTCAAGTGTTTCTTATAGGATAGCATGTATAGTGGGACACCTAAATACTTAAACCTTTTATGTCATAGTGCAGTAGCATTTCAGGTCATGTGAAAGAGGACATTTCAGTTTTATCTACATTTGGGTAGAGTCTCCTTCTGAAAATAATCCCCTAGGATTCCTAGGTCAGACATTAATTTCTTTCATATTTTTCAATAAATCTTGTTTATTTCACAGAATTTTCTGGCTTGTGTATCAGGGAGGTCTGAAATATACAGATTAAAAAAGGAGAGGTACTAACACTGATTTCTGGGTTAGGCCATTTCTTAATTTTTTCTACATACTGATTTTTTTCCCTGAAATCACTTGGAAATGTCTATTTCTCAGCATATTGTTTGCAAGATGGATTGTAGTTAGGCAAGGGATGATTTTAATAAGTTTGGTCTCATAAGCTGCTGTTGAGATCAATGAGTGCTGCAACTCAAACCAACCTGAAGATGCATGCTGGTTCAACTGTCACCCAGTCAAACAAGATCACTCCCACTATTATGGAACCAAGATAGTGAAGGTGAAAATTATGTTTTTGGAACAAAACATCACCTAGTAAACAGGAAAAACATAACAAGCATATGAACATGGAACGTAACAACCCTTCACCAGGAAGGAGCATTGGAACTACTACTGCATGAATCAGACAACTACAGATGGGAAGTGATTGGACTCTGCAAAACCAAAATTCTCCTTTTCCAGATGGACTGGAAAAGGAGAATTTCACCATGGACAGTACAAAATTTTAACTTCAGGCAGGGAGGACAACAAACACCAAGAGGAAGTAGCACTTATATTAAAACTAAAGGCTCAAAACTCTATTATCTTACAATCCTCTCTCACCTAGTATAATTAAAGCAAGATTCAAAACATCAATTGGATCACTGACTATTATTCAAGTATATCACCAGCTTCAACATTATCAGAAGAAGACATTGATTAGTTCTATACAGATCTGCAAAAAAAGCAGTACAGCAGCCATCAATTCAGTATCTCCTAATTGTAATTGGAGACTTAAATGCAAAAGTAGGCAAAGACTGGGATACCTGGCCAAGAGTAATCGGACAGTTTGGGTATGGAGAAAGCAATGAACGTGGCGAAAGACTGCTAAACTTCTGCTCAAATAATAGACTAACAATAACAACACTCTCTTTAAATAATCAAAACCCCAAAGAAAATGGACATGGATATCACCAGACAGACAAACCAAGAATATGATACTGTATTATTGTAAACCAGAGATAGAAATCAACTATCCTAAATTGCAGATCATTTGCAGCAGACTGTGGATCAGACCATAAAGTAGTATTAGCAAACTTAAGAATAAGTTAAAATCTGAAAGCACTTTTAGAGTCAAAAGGAGACTGAATGTAAAAAAAAAAAAAACTACAAGACAACAATATCCCAAGAAAATATTAACTAGAACTACATAAAAACCTGAATGAATTACCGAAACAGAATATAAACATTGAAGAACATTGGTGCAAATCAAAGGAAATAATATTAAAATCAGCAGAAAATTCAATGGGTTACACAGAAAGAGAAAGTAAAAAAGGATTGAATCTCAAATGAAGTAAAAAGGTTAAGTGATCAAAGGAAAAGCATGAAATTAAAACAGAACTATAACACAAATGAATATAATAGATTAACTAGAGAAATTAGAAAACTAGTTAGAAGAAAAATGCAAAATGGCAGAGAAGCTATCAAAAGAAAATAACCCTTCATGGATTATATAAACAAATAGACCAAATTAGTAAGACACAGACAACAAACATGATAATGATCAAAAACAGAGAGGGGCAACTAGTAAAAAGTAAAAGTAAAACAAAAACAATGGCCAGATGGGAAGAATACTTTAGAGACTTGTATAATAAAAACAGCTCTCAGGATATTACTATTCCAGTCACTGAAATGGAAGAAGAAACAAACATCTTTACCAAAGAAATAATAGCACACAGCATAGATAAACTTAAAACTAGGAAAGCACCTGGTATTCATCAAATACATGCAGAATTCTTAAAAGCAGGAAAGGAACAACTTTTGGAACCATTAAAAACATTATTGGAAAGGACCTACAAAAATGAAGCAGAACCTACTGATGGGACCATATCAGTTATAACTCTTATATACAAAAAAGGAGACAAAACAGAATGCAATAATTACAGAGGCATTAGCCTCCTCTGTAAAAGAGAATCCATTATGATAATAGGGTAATCAATCCATGTTGTGGGATGAGTTGATTATTATTGCACATCAGAAAATTAACTTCTTTTTTTATAAATATTGTAATTTATAAAGTCATAACTATTTTGCTTGTATAACAGTTCGAAAATTTTACGTATTGAGCACATGATTTCACGTGTTGGTGACCAATTCGTACATCACCTTATTTCTTACTCCCCTTCAACACATATTGACTCTTGGCACTGAGCCATCTGAGGCTCTCTTATCTGTGGTCGGACAGTACTTGCAAGCACAGAAGAAGATCTACAATGAATTTCTAATATAATAAAGGAATAATGTACAAAATTTGGATTAAACCTAAATATAGGAAAAAGAAACACTAATCTGAAAATTGAAATTGATAGTAAGAATCTAGAGCAGGTAGAAAACTTCACCTACCTTGGAGGAGTAATTGAGTACAACGGTGAAATTACAAAAGACATAAATGAATCAGTCTTTCATCCCAAACTTTTGGACGACTTAATAAAATATGGAAGTCAAGAGACATCAAACAAGGTAACGAAGGTAAGAATCTATGAAACAATGGTCCTCCCAATACTCCTCTATGGAAGTGAATGCTGGAATCTCAAAAAAGCTGAAGAGAAAAAAAAAATTATTAACTACTGAAATGGGTTGGCTAAGAAGATTACTTAGAGTATCTCTGCTGGATAGACTAAGAAATGAAGACATAAGAAAACAACTAAAACAAGAAATAATAGACAAAATCCAAGAAAGAAGACTGACGGTTTGTCTATTTGACCAGAATGAGAACAGAAACTTGCCAACTAAAGCCTTGTACAACGATGGAAGGTAAAAGATCCAAAGCAGCCCAGAATTAGATGGATAGACAAAATAAAAGAGGATCTGAAAACCAAATCACAACAAACAACACCAAACTGGACAGAATTGTTCCAGACTCTCCAGGGACAGACAGAAGTTGAAAGAGTTCATTCGGCCTCATCATCATCCACATAGATGATTGAAGAGAGAAGAAGATATACTAAGTTGCTGTTATTCATTTTTTTTATATGTTGTGTTTCAGAGTCTTACAAGGTCATCCATTTTAGTATTACTGCCAAGCCTCCATGGAGTTTGAAGACTTATTGCAGGAGACAGAACACTCACAGACCACATCTACTGCCATACCTTGTCTTGAATACCTTCATTGTTGGAGCACTCATCTGGCTGGCAATACATTCCCTCATTAACCACCTATCAAGTAGAAAATCTCCTTTTCACTTCCTTATTCACTTGACCTTTATACATTTTCCAGGGATGACCTCTCATTCTTGCATTGCTCATTATCCTATGCAGTAATTCCCCTGTATCTATTTGATACTCTTCTCATCAAGTTATACATCTTATAATGCTTTACACCTTTTACTAATTTAAATATACCAACCAAATATAGAATTTCTCCTTAATAGTTTCTAATACGTCCTTGAACAAATATTCTCCCCTTACATAGTTTGTTTTGATGAAAGCATGTGTCACAATATGTAGTGCCTGCCTCATGTGCAAATATAGCATGAGACAATTTGTCCTTACCTGTTGTTAATGCATTAATTTTTGTTTGCTCATGCCTATATTCCAGTTTATTTGTACTGAAGATGCCTTAGATATCAGAACAAAAGTTTTATAATAAACAGTTTATCATGTCCATTATTAATTGCTTATTCTTTTCATAAAATGTCACTTAGACTTCTATTTGTTGAGTAATTCTCTGGAGCTATTTTTCCAAACTCTTGCAATAAGTCATCTAAATTTCATATCTCTCCACCATCATCCCACCAGATCCCTAGCCTCACCGGTTTCTTATAATCTAGTACCATCAATATGATACACAAGTATGTAATTTTTCATCCCAGAGTGCATTACCTTACATTTTACAACATTAAATGGACCATTGTCCTTTGTCCACATTAAATTTATTTAAATCATCCTGCAAGATATCTGTATCACCTTTACCAGCTATTGCCCTCCCCAGTTTTGCATCATCAGCAAACATCTGAATATCACCCCTCAAATCTTCTGCTATATCATTAATGTACAAATTAAAGAGTAGTGGTCCTAGTACAGAGTCCAGGGGCATTCCACTAATCACCCTCATTCACCTCGATTCCACTTTGCCTTATAAAGTGTTAGTCTCTGTCCATCTATCAGCCTTCTCCCATCATATCTATTCCCATTCACTCCAACTCATGTAATAATTTTCTATGCGGTATTCTGTCAAATGCCTTTGCAGAGTCTCACAGAATCATAGTATGGCCATTTCCTTCATCCAGTTCTGCTGTCACCTTATTATAAAATGTGATTAAATTACTGAGGCAGGACCTCCCTTTTACAAATCCATGTTGCCCCTGTAGAGTGTCATATTCCTATCCACTCATTCCTGAGTTTTACTTTTAACCAACTTTTCCAATACTTTTACCACCACTCCAGAGATATTAATTGGTCTGTAATTTGCTACTTCTATATTGTAGCCACCTTTATGAAATGGAACCATCTTACTCTCTTTCCTACTCCCTTGGAATCTTGCCAGAGCTGTGACTTAGATTCAACAATTTCATCAGAAGCACTGCCAGTTCACTTGCACATTCTTGTTGCACACGAGCTGACATGCCACCCAGGCCCACTGCTGTATTCATGTTGATATTTTTCAATATGCTGAGTACCTCCAGTTCATCTACCTCAATTCACACATCAATCTCTGTCAAATCAATAACTGCAAAGTTGCCACCTGGATAGTATAACCTTGCAAAGTGATCACTTAGTAACTGAACTATTTCTTCTCCTGTTACTTTCCTACCATCAGCCCTGAGTAAAGTTATCTTTCCATAATCAAAAACTCTTTTGGATTTACTTTGGCCTGCTTAGCTAATTTTCTCTCAAAATCTGATTTAGCCTTCCTTACCATACTTGTGTTAAATAGTAAAGTCTATTGTTAAATAGTTTTTCTATCTTATTATACATTAATTTATTGTTTCTTGAATCTATCCTTTTGCTTATTTAAAACCTTATACAATCAAAATCCTACCGGCTACTCTATTGTTATGTCACTGCTTTCTCTATATTATATCTTGTTCTACCTCTATGATAACTCTCCTTCTAATCTACTGTCGTGCCCTTAAGATATTAATTCAGATCTATCTCCTCTTCGGATATTGGCAAAATTTATATTTTGCTGCGCCAGCCAATATCCTATAACAGAAGAGACTCTTGTTCAGGGAAATATTTCTAAATTCTAAAGGGATACACACAGTTATTTTATCTCACGCTAGCGCTGTGCAGATTCAGTTAGCAGTCATAGACTGAATCTCACTTAAGCAATTATATCTAAATTCCTTCCCGCCAAAAAGGTTCTGTTTCATAAGTGGTGGTTTGAATTCGTGATCAGGTATAAGGTACAAAACTTGTTTATTGGAAAAACATAAAACATTTACAGCTATGTAAGTTAAAATACTCAATGGATCAAATTCACTCTAAGTTAAGGGTTATACTAAATCACAATGAATCAGAGCAAGTTAAATCCTTCAATTATGAAAGGATAAGATTAGGTTTAAGCATAATACTACTACTATATAATTCCTTTCACAAGTTATTCACAGAATACGCATTGAACACTTTCATTAATACTCTATCAATAATTATCTTAATTCTAAATTTCATTTAAGCAAGTCTAGCCATTCACAAATTACTGCCTATTAACAACTCTTCTTTGTTCCACAAGGGCTTAATTAATTCAGTCAAATACCTACTAAAAGTTCTCTACTAGTGTCCTTTAGTTACAATGCACACAAATTTCTTGTTCCTCTAAACGAATCTTAACGTAGAACAAAAACTTTTACATTACTGGATCTTTTCAGATTTCATGTCGCCATCTCATGTAGGTCTGGATTACCTTACTGCATATTCTTCAGCCGTCTTTGCGCCTGGCGATGTACTAAGCTTTTTCTTCTAATCGTTTCCGACTGTTGCATGCTGTCTACCGCTCTGCAGGAAACTTTCTCCAATGGGACATTCTGTTAAGGCTCGATTCCACATAGGCTGTCATATTGCGATCAGCTCTGCTTGAAAATCTTCAAGCATTCTCAAGAAAAGAACCTGCCGTCCATCATTACTGTAGTCGACCCACCGCTCTCTCACGAATCCTCCGACAAACTCCCCCTAAAACTCAAATCTGGCACCCGAAGATCAAAAGGTCAAAAAGCTCCCTAAAACGGCGTGCTTCGTCTTTTATTTGCCCTATTCGGGCGCCCTCTATTCGATGTGGTTTTCGCCCACGAACCCCATCGTTCATGCCCCTTGGGTGATCCTACACTCTCCCTAATCTGTCAGGTCACATTATTCTAGGTAGCCGCTCAGACGTCATTTTCCACATAGGTATAGCTTCCATTGCTACGCTCGACTCGTACAGATTATATGCGATAATTCTGGATTACTACTTATAATTTTTCTCAAAATTTGGCAATGTACTAGACAGCTTACATGGGAATTACAAATAACTTAACAATTCCCATACACAATTGTTACTGTTTTGACACAAAATTCTCTGCTTCTCATTTCAGTTATGCAGGAATAACTCTCACTATATGGCACACATGGACTACACATTATTACAAAACATAAAACAATACTTCATAATTATTAGCTGATGTGCAGATATCTCCTTAATTAGCAGTAGGTATCATGTTAAATCCTGAATAAAGAATTTACTTGTAAAGTTCTCCATTCAGGATCTAACACACTTGTTACCCTTCTTGCTTGTGCTTTATATTGCTCATGAGTAGGCTGATCACTTTTTTGTTTATATTCCTTCCACAATGCTTTCTTTCTTTATATTTCTAATTGCTACCCAGTTTATCCTCCTAACCCTAAATATGCATTCTGATACTCCTCACTCAAATAATTCCTGATTGCTTTCCATGCACTAATGACATTCAGTGTGAAGAATTTATGGAGACAAAAACACATGTTGGAGTAATTACTTTTAATTATGAAAATTACAATCGATGTTTCAACCTCTGTATCGAGGTCATCGTTCAGATACAAATAAGCACAGGACGCAAGCTACATGATGCTACACAAAGTAAGAATGAATGCTCACTACCATGTAACTTTGAAAGAAAGAATTGTCATAATCCATGGAGAGTTGACCCACAGCTTTTCTAAAATGATGTAGAGACAGCAACATGATTACTTTCTTTTAAGCAACAAGCTTAAAAGAAAGTTTACTTTAGCCAAATTATTCCATATTTATGCCTGTATGGAAAAAAGCTATGTTGAGAAAATATGATAAAATATGAATGGAAACATCCAACATACTAAATTCTAATAGACAACTAAGTTGCAATTTAACCATAGCAGAACAATTAGCCCTTAAATCTCTGAGACACTGTTATTACCAAGGCAGATGAAGGCAATGCTACCATCATATCTTGAAAAAATGGACAAATTAGTATCTCACCACAACACATCAATTGATTAACTACAGTCCTACAGACTGCATCAAAAAGAAAATAACAGAATTAATCATCAGTGATCATGTGGCCAGAGGAAACAATTAAAAAGCTATTAGTACATTATGCCTGCGCTCCCAGAATTTATGGCCTGCCTAAAACACACAAAACAAACACACCACTGTGACTGATAATTGAAGAAATTTACAGCTCCAATTATCACTTAGCAAGAAAACCTTGCAGCTACACTGAAGGAGTTGGTAGGTCATTCCTCCTCCTACATAAAAAAAAAATACACAATGCTTCATCAACAAAATTAAAAACATCACACTCAACAATGAAGAGCTATTAGTCAGCTTCGACATAACTGCCCTTTTCACTAATGTCCCGATCAATGATACTATTCTTTTCCAACAGAACATATCATCATCATCAGCAAATTCCTGCCATGTACCCTCAAGGGGTGTACAGGATATGATAGTACTACATGAAAAAAATTGCATCATTACTACCTTCCTATATATACAATTTTCCTCCAAATAAGTCTGTTACTTGTCAAGACTCCAACATTCTCAGATCTTATATTTCTATTGTCTAAGTCACTTTGTACCGTATCAATCCACCTATATCTTGGTTTTCCTCTGGGTCGTTTTCCTGCCAACCTGGCAGAGAACACTTGTTTTGCTAATCTTTCTTTGCCCATTCTGTTTAAGTGACCATACCACCTGAGATTAGCTCTGCTAACGCATTCCTGAATGCGGACAATGTCAAGTTCTTTCCTAATATCCTCGTTTTTAATATGATATTGCCATTGATGCCATCTGTTCACGCCTCTAATTTTTCTCAGGACTCTCATATCTGCGGTCTCTAGTCTTTGGTCAAAGCGTTTTACTTCTGACCCAGCTTTCAGATCCATAAGTTAAAACTGGTTTGAACACTATCTTGTATACAGCTAATTTAGTGTTCCGACTAATTTCTCTCTTATTCCATATGAATTTATTCATTTGACTTCCCACCATACCAGCTTTGCTGATTCTGTTGTCTATTTCTATATTTAATTTACCATCTTCACTAAAAATCATGCTTAAGTAGCTGAAATGTTTTACTTGTTCCACAGGTTCTCCATTCACAACACAGTTGACATTTTCAATGATTCTGCCTATTTTCACTGTTTTTGTCTTTTTATTGCTGACCTTCATACCATATCTATTCCAACAGTTATTCAATTTAGTCAGAGAATCTTGCAGACTTGTAGCAGATTTATTTAGAAGTATAACATCATCTGCATAAAGCAAAGCACTGACATTAACATCTCCAATTTTGATATCATGTTTAATACCACTTTCCTTCATAATGTGATCCATATAGATGATGAATAATAGAGGGGATAATGTATATCCTTGTCTGACACCAGATTTAACATTAAACCATCTTCCTGTACTTCCTTCAATTCTAACTGCTGACTTACAACCCAAATAAAGACTAAGTATTGCTTGATATAATGCCCCATTGATACCATATAGCTGTAGCATGTTGAACTTGGCACCCTGTCATATGCCTTTTCCAAAACTTAAATACAGATATTTGTTATATTCCCATACTCTCTCAACTATTTGTCGTAAAGTGAAGATCTGATCCTGACAGCCTCTATTTGGCCAGAATCCTGCTTGTTCTTCACCAAGCTTTTCTTCCACAATTCTTCTCAACTATTTCTCAAGTATACTTGCATAGATCTTGCCAGGAACACTCAGTAGGGAAATACCTCTGTAATTCTCACATTCAGTTTTATTTCCCTTTTTATATATGGGTACAATGAGGGCTCTACTCCAATCGTCGGGAATTCATCCCTCTGTCCAGGCTTTCTGAACTATGTATTGCAGCCACTGTAAAACTTTTATACCACCATACGTTGGCATTTCTGGTCGAATATCATCTACTCCTGCTGCCTTTCCACATTTCAAGCCTTTGATGGCTTTTTCTACTTCAAGTATGGATATGTATTCCTGACTGCAATCCTGGTCAGTGTTTTTTACCACTGTGCTGTCATCACTGCTTGTTTCATTTAGCAGTTTTTCAAAGTAATTACTCCATACTTCAAGGATATCTTTTTCTCTAGTTTTCCTGTCATCTTTATCTTCTCTAATTCCTTTTACAGCACTCTTTCCTCCATTTCTGAGTTTCTTCAACAACTTCCAGAATATTTTGCCACCTTCTTGATATTTATTTTCTATATTCTTGCCAAAGTTCTCCCATGACTTTTGTTTAGCTAGTTTTACACAGTGCATAGCATTGTTGCATTTGTCTCTGTATTCTATAAGAGCACAAGCTGACTTATTTGCCAGGAACTTTTGATATGCTTTCTTCTTTTCCTTTACTGCCTCTTTAACTTCCTGTGTTCACCATGGAGTTCTTATTTTTCTCTCCTTGCAGACAACTGCACCACATGCCTCTCTAGCTGAATCAATCAGGGCTTTCTTCAAGGCTTTCCACTGAATCTCCAAGGTTTGATTCCTGTTCTCAAACTCTTTCATTTTTTCTTCAATAATCTTTGTGTATTTTAGTCTACAGTTCACATCTGAGAGCTGTTCAACTTTTATTCGCTTTAAAACTTTCTTACATGTTATTCTTTTCAATGTGAAATTCAATTTTATCCTGCTCAAGACTAAATAGTGATCACTTCCAATTTCAAATCCTCTGTACACTCTGGTGTCCTGCACCAGGGAGAAAACATCACTATTAACAATAACATCAACATAGATAACAGAACATATTTCGGCCAAAAATGTAGCTCTCTTTGCCTATGTACTTCTGTTAAAAGAAGATACAGCCCACTCTCTCCCCCCCCCCATAGCTAACTTTTACATGGAATATTTTGAGCAATGAGATCTAGATTCAGCAAGCCTAAAGCCTGGTTCAGATGTGTTGATGATATTTTCACCATTTGGCCCCATGGCTACAAAACATTAAATACATTCCTACGCCACCTGAACAAACAACACAAAGTGTATGCAGTTTACAATTGAAATTGAAAACAATGACTCTCTTCATTTTCTAGACACTTATCTTGCATCTTCTCTCAGGCTGCCTTTCATTCATGGTCTACTTCAAACCTACACACACAAGCCAATACATACACAAAAATTCATACCACCATCAAACACAAAAACTAGTGGTCATCAGCATCCTCAAACATAGAGCCCTAACAATTTGCTCCAGTGGGCATGTACTGAAGAAGGAATATGAAATTATTAGCCAAGCATTTATAAAAATAAATAAACACAACAAAAAAAAAAAAAAAAGAAAAGAAAAAGCCATTCACAAGATTCTCCACAATAATACCATTAAAAGCAGAAAAGATTGAGATATAATACCATACCATACATTAGGGAAATTCAGAAAAAATAGATAGAAAACTACATAAATACAACATTAAGGCAACCTTCAAACCTCATGCAAAATTAAAAAGTACACTCAGCTCATCCAAAGATCCCCTTCCTTACCTTGCCCACCCAGGAGTTTGCAAAATTCAATGCACCTGCAATCTACTCTACGTACGGCAGGGATGGCCAACCTATGATGCATTTGCCAAAAGTGACACACTGGAGGATTAAAAGTAGCTCATTGGATCCCAATAATAATAATAATAATAATAATAAAGTAAGCCTATTTATGCAAAAAGTATTAACCAAAAATTGATTTGTAGGGGAAAAAAAAAGCTAAAACTTAGTAATTATTTTTAGCAATTTTATTGTTTTGTGCACATCTTTTGCATATTCACTTTTTGATCTTGAGCCTCCAAATGTTAGCAACAGCAGTGCACTCCAGGTTTTTGTCAGTCAGTTTACAATTGATACTTGTGCTGCAGAGTTGTGCTTTGTTCGTCTTTTGCGAACATTTGCAGTTTGGTACTTTTTTTAAAATTAAGCCTTGTCTATGTTACCATGTCTATATTAACATATTTTTACAGAAGTATTTAAGGATACTAGAGTTGTATGGTGCATCTGAACTCATAGGTGAAAAAATTGGTGCATGGAACATAAAAGGTTGGTCACCCCAACATAGGGGAAACAGAGTGCACCATCCCAATAAGAAAAGACAACTTAAACTCCAACACAAGAAAAATCTTAACATAAGAGAAGTGTAGAGATGTGTTTAATGTAGTTCCACTATAAAACATTTTTTAAATTTTTATTAATTTTATATGTATTATTTATTTTTGTACAACCAGAACATTTTGGTAACCCTTATTAAAATACATACAGCACAAAATGAACTATAAAATGTAATATTAATATGGTGATTTAATTTCTGGGAAAGTTGGTTGCAATGAATCTTATGACTAAATTTTTGACAGAAAACATAATCATAATATTGTAGTGACAGAAATTAGAACAAGATAAAAGAAAGGAAATATTGATGTGACATTGAATTATGTAAGCAGGTGTGCAAGACACAAATTACGTCGATCAACACAGACATTTACTAAATCGTCAATGCTGCACAGCAACTTAATAAAGCAACAGTGTGTACCACAGCAACTATAGTGTAAAAATGTTTTCCAGGAAGGAATAGAAAACAATGCAAGATAAGACTTGCTTGCAGTTTTATGCTTTCCAAGAAATATATAGCTATCTGCTTGAGGTTGAACAAACAAAATATTTGAAAATCAACACATGAAAAAAGATAGGTAAAACTTGTAATTATTTATCTTTTAGGATGGGGTGAGAGTTTTTTTAATAATTTCATAAATTAAAAAAAAATGTATCTGATTTGTACTACCATAATGGGCACTGCAACCATCCCTTATTTGCATACCAACAGTTGAGAAATGCTACTCTAGATCTTTTCTTAACCATTTCTCCTTCTAGGTATGCTGTTGAAGTGATATTGACATGATGATTTACTTTTTGGGAATGTTTGTCGCAATGAATCTTATGAGCAAATTTTCACCAGAAAATGTAATCATAATATTGTAATGACAGAAATTACAATACAAGAAATTAAATGCAACTAAAAATTGCTAATTCATATAATTTCATTTGTAGTGGAACTCCCTCCTTTTCAACCATTCACAATCTTCTATGCTTCAACAATTCAGCAGTACTAATTGAGATTTCTGAGAATTTTGTTTCTCCTTTCCACTATATTACAGAAATTATCCATGTTGGAATTGATGAACTTTAGGTTTCCCAGTATGCAATCCATGATTTTTCAGTAAGTGTGCAAAAGCAGTCCAAGAAAGAGGGATAAAAACATAGCTTGAGACAAAAACTCTAGCTTCATTCACAATCTTCACTAAGACTACAACAGTTGCAAGACAATCATTATCAGTGCTAAGTATGACCTTGAAAAGGGCTAATTATAGAATATTTACCACCTGTGTCAATAGCATGTTTTCTCATCCCATGAAAGAAAAGCCTGTTGGGTGCAATTTCTGCCCATATGTGCTTTCTCTTCTGATGTTAGTATTGCAATACCAACTTCTTGGCTTCATTCTTCTCATCCATCTCCTGTATAGATGATTTAAGCAAATCAAATTACCTCAAACTTTACCTGAAACATTGCATTCACATACCCTTTATGACCATCTGCCAGAAAATCATGACAACAATCTTGAATAGCCTGATTACCAAAAATGCTTTTGGTCCTGACTATATTCTACCATTTGTACTTTAGCTTGAATTAAAACCTGGAAAACTCTCAGTCAATCACTAACCAGCAATATGGATATACTGCCAGAAAAGATCCACAGCAGATCTCACCTACATCATGCACCTCTGGACACTTGCCTTGGAAAGATTTAGAGAAACTTATGTTGCTGTTGCTGCACTTAACATTTCCAAGGCATTTAATACAGTTCGACATTGAGACCTTTTCAACAAATAGCCATCTTCGTCTGCCTTTTGTAATTAGATTGCCAGTTTTCTGTCAGGTCGCTCGCTTTGTATTATGGTAGAGTGTGTTCTCTCTCTCTCTCTCTTCAGATTTTCTTCTTAATGCAGGTGTTCTTTGGGACTCTTATTTCACTCACCCTGCCACTCCATCACACTATCAATGCCCTAAAACACTGATCTCCATAGTTTTCTTCAGTGAAATGATCAGTATAGTCACCTAAGGCTTCTAAACCATAATTTTGTTCTTTTTCATACAAAAAAGTCGTTACTCCCCCTCCCATCCCTCAGCATTTTATAATGTTCTCACTTCTTGGACTGACACTTATTCCTAGCCTTTCCTGGCATAACCACATATGTATAGTATCCACATCTTCAAAACAACTTGGCATCCTTTTTCACTTAAAGTCGCTACTTTTCATCTGTCTAGCTACTAACTCTGTGCAAATTATAGATTTGGCCAACCTTGGAATATTGCTATCACATTTTCAGTAGTGCACTTAAGACCTCAAAAAATTATGAATGTTGTTTGGAATAGGGCATTTCAGTTAATTTATAACCCCCCCCACACACACACACAAACTTTCTCTCCAGCCACTGTCCCACAGATGGTCAGTTTCTTCTGAACCTCATTTCTGCTAAACCTACAGTAACACAAGCTTTATTTTGCAGTTGAATTGCTGACTCACCAAACCTTCTGCTCTCATTCCACTTTCATTCCACGCACTTTTTCTGTGCAACAGCCTTCCCAATAAAGTATGTCCTAAAGACTACAACTCTGGCTCTTCAAAAAGAATATCAGCAGATTACTTTTCTCTTGACTTCTGCCCACACATAGCACCGATTTAAAATAGGCTTCTCAGCCTCTTATGTGAGAGTGATTTAAAAAAAAATTTCTCAAGTATTTGTAAATTTAATTTTTTGTTGCATACTTGAATACAAAAATAAAATATTGTTGCTCCATTACATGATGGCCTGGTAAAGTGGTTCACTCTGCTCATCATGCACTGCATTTTCATGAAAGAGGTTCAGATGAGAATGATGGTGGTAAATCTTAAGCAATATCTTGATCTCCATCTTGTAGTTATATTTGGTTATAAGTTTCATTATTTTTGTATAAAAATAATTAAACAACTCACTACTGAACTTGAACATATTCACAACACTTTCTTAGCCAGTGGCTACAATCCCTACCAAATCAAAAAAGATTAAACCCAAAAACTTCACTCCCCCCCCCCCAGAACAGAGACTACACCAAATCTATTACTATCCCACATATCCATGGCACTTAGAAAAACTAACTGAAATCTTCAAAAGATACAACCTTATAAACATTTGCAGACCATATAAACATTGGCAACCTTTATCTGTTCTCTCAAAGACTATCCACAGACCTGCCAGAGGTCTACCTGGTACCATGAAGCTCTAAGTTATCTAACTACATCCAAACACGAGGGACAGCCAGCATAAGAATTCCTGAACACAAAGACTACATCCAGTTTCATCACTACAGATCATACTTTAGACACCTACTATAAGATATGTTGGAAAAAAGGCCACCTTACTCTACAGGGGAAAATTTCAATATGAATGACTTTTTCTTAGAATCTGCCTCAGCCTTAAGGAACTACCCAAACCTAAACAGATTTGGTTGTATGAAATTGCCTCAGATCTGGGAAGCACTCATCCTGAGAACTAAGAACACCCACCCCATCCCACTAAGGAACACTATTTAGGACTTTAGACTTGTCTTTGTTGTTCTGCTTCAGTCATACCTTATGTAGTGCCTGTGTGCACAGGTATATTAGTTCATTCTTTGTTCCCTGATGATGGTAGTTTGACTATGCCAAAAAAAAAAAAAAAAAAAAAAAAAAAAAAAAAAAAAAAAAAATCAGCTAACGCCTTTTTATTCCCGTATACGGGAGTAGGCGAGGCCACTTAGCCCTATCTAACTTTTGGAGACTGAGTGGGCAGTTCAATCTCCACTGGTACCAATCAGAGATAGATGGCCCAAGGCTATCATTAATTAAGCAGTACGCAGTGAAGAGAGACAGCTCAAATGTGCTGCCGTCTCGTGGTCCCTAACACAATATATTTAATGTCTAAAATAATGTGGGTTCTATGGTCGATTTTCTTGAGTTTACGGGACGAAAAACCCGAGTTTCCGGGAGGAAAAACCCACTTGCCCGTGCCAGAGATAGACTAACTTGGGAACCGGTCAAAAAAAGGCTTAGAAAAATTTCCTCTAGTCACCAACTAGACTCGAAACCAAGTCTTCCTTCGTGTGGCCAAGCGCCGTGGTGTGCAAACACCACATCCACTGAGCTATACAAAATATTGGATGCCAAAATATTGGAAATATTAATTAAAAGCTATTCTAATTATTATTTATGATTCAGGCCTCCATAGAGTCAAAAGACCCATCATGCGAGACACACCCTAGAAAATGCAGAGTCTATCATACTACTCCTTGAACTCATTGACTGTTCTTGCTCTCTCCACTCTATCAGGCAGTGCATTCCATGGTTCACCCGCCCTCCATGCAAAGAAACTACTCCTTACTCTCTTGCTCACAACTTCCTTTCGTAACTTCCATGGATGACCCCTTGTCCTCGCTCCTTCCCTCTGTTCCACCAAGCAAAAGAATTCCCCAGTGTCAACCTGTAACCACTTCTCAACAGTTAAAAAAAGTCTCAATCGTATCACCTCTCCTTCTTCTATCTACCAAACTCTGTAGTCCACATTCCTTCAGCCTGTCTTCATAACTAACATCATACAGTCCTGATACCACCTTTGTCATCTTCCTCTGCACCCTTTCCACAGTTAATTTATCCTCTTCAAATCCTGGGGACCAAATTTGAGAACAATAGTCCATGTGTGGTCTGATCAGGGCTTTATACAAAAGCCCAGATCACCAATCTATCAGGACATTGACCTGCAGAGATAAAAAAAAGTTGTCATTCCATGACAACTTTTTTTATCTCTGCAGGTCAACATCCTTCTCTGTATTGCAGCAGTCTTCTGGGTTACCTTCTCCACCTTTGGAATATGTTCCCTGAATTTCAGGTTTCTATCATTCATCACCTCCAGATCCCTTGCCTTCCCTACCTTCTCCAGTACAGTTCCTCCGACAGAGTATGCAGCCTCCCATCGATGTATCCCAAACTTCAAGATGTAACATTTTGCTGCATTAAACTGATCCCCATTCATTTGTCCATAATTAATATATAATGTACATCATAATCTGCTTAAATAATATCATTATCATATATAATCATAAAAAAACCTAAACTAATTTCATTTAGAAAAATAAGTAATTTGTTGACCAATTGGTATTTATCATTCTTTTAAACAGTTGCAAACAATACAACAGATGGATAGATAAATTATTGTCTGGAATGTCAGTTGGTAGAAATTGTCACATTGAAGCATTCATTTCTAAAGCTAGAAACAGAGAAGTAAAAATCTTCAGGAAATAACGTTTTTTTTATACAGCATATATCTAATAGATGAGCTTAGGTGTTGAATGTTATTCTCAACTTATTTTAACAGTATTACAACACTAAATGAACTAAATTATAAAAAAAAGATGTTTATTAACTGGCTATGTCACATGCGCTTCAGAGCACATGTGACAATGAGTAAATGAAACAATTCAAATTGTTATGAACAAGAGATCTAAAGTCCTGATTTGGCTCCTTAGAGAAAAATTATTGCAGAGAAAAAAAAGATGTATTACAGCTATGTAGGACTTGATATTAAGATAACAGTGTCCCATATTTTTGGAAAATTAATGCATCCATACTTGTTCAGATTAGGAGATTGCCTCATGGCTATTGCTGACTAAAAATAATCTTTCTGACCTGTTATGACTTCTATAAAGCAAATCAGTTTTCTTCTATAAAGCAAATCAGTTTTCTTCTATCTAATCCTGTGTGAAGGGGTGTCCAAAGCATGGTCTGCCAGTCCAGACCTGCCATAACAATGGTAGCAAATGTATTTTTTATGTTCTCCAAGGCGGATGTTAATGGATCTTCCTATCCCATAGTGGGCCAAGTCACAGTCACATAGAACTTCATACACTTCAGGATATGCTAGGGGGATGTAGTTCATCCTTTAGAGAGCTGATCAGTGTTGCTAATTTAACATGCTTTTTTGTATATATTTTATCTGAAAGTACTTTTCTTACCCTTATTTTCAAATTGTTCATTTTATATTAATCTGTAATGATTTTATCACACTCTAAAATTGTCATCCTGATGATTTTTTTCACTTCTTTTTAGATATTTAAAAAATCTGGGAGAACTGAAATGTGAAACTGAAGAAAACTGGGTGACACTTGACCAAGGATTCTTGAATATGAATAACATTTCTGTAGTAAAACATGGACCAATATCTTGTAGTCTCACATACCTACAAAGAATTGATGATTTCAACATGGAAAAAAGTAATCCTCTTTCTTTCAGTTCAGAAATGCAGAAACATAAATTGCAAGGAGATTTTTTTGAAATTGAATGTACAGGAAAAGATGGTGAAATATGGACTAATGTTATGGCAGGAGTTCATCATAATGAATCTGTTATCCGTAAACTAGAGGGATTGCACCTGCCTAGTAATTCAATGGCATTAAATGTGCTTATATTTGGTTTGGATTCCATGTCACGTCTTCATTATATAAGGAAACTTCCAAAGACATATAATTATCTAACTGAGATGTTAAATGCTACAGTATTACAAGGTTATAATATTGTTGGAGATGGTACTCCTCAAGCCCTTATTCCTATGCTCACAGGATTTACAGAACGAGAACTTCCAGAAACAAGGAAAAGAATGAAAGATGCAAATTATGTCAATATTTATCCATTTGCTTGGAAGAATTTTTCAGCTAGTGGCTATGTAACAGCCTTTGCAGAGGATCTCCCATCCACAGGAATTTTCACTTACAGGTTAAAAGGTTTTGATGAACAACCAACTGATCATTACATGCGGACATTTTATATGCATGCTACAAAAATGTTTGCTGACCATCCAAGATTATGCCTTGGTAATGTACCACGACATCAGGTAAGCTTTAGATATTGAGAATACTTATTTTCACCTGCACGTCTAAAATTTCACATACTTTGAAAAATATATCAAATTTCATAAACAACTACACATTAGAACTATGTGTATTTGTTAAGGATTATGTGATTGTATGCTTCTCTCATTCTTCATGAAATCTTAACACCATGCTTTCATTGGTTGTGAGACATTCACTAATATGTGTATTTAGTCATTATGATACATGGTGTTAGGGAATGGAAATAGGCTTACTTTAAAATGATAATGTTCTGAAAAGGAGAAAAACCTAGAAAAGATGAGAAAGAAAAAAAAAAATAAGGAGTTACTGATGCCTTCTTTTTTAATTTTGTAAAGTGACAGTAATTTAGCAGACAAAGATGCAGTAAAGAATTTTTTGAAATTTAGTATGTTTTATTTTCAACCCAATTTTTTGAGTATCACATTTGATAATTGGCCTGGTTGTTGGAGTGAATAGGATATCCATTTTCCAACTAATACTAACAGGTCATTGGGGCATGAATATCTGAAAATCTGTAGGTGGAAGATGAACTTCAATGGGGAGGAAACTACATACCTACATAGGAAAAAAAACATAAATTCCTGAGATGTATTTCAAGGGAGCATACAGGATACCTTATGATAATACTGCACAATTAAGTTTACATTATTAATAGTGCCTGTCAACAATTTTCTTTCCAAGTTAATCAGTTATTTGTTAGGTCTCAAATATTGTCAGATATCACGTTTTGTTTATTGTAAAAAAATAAAAATACCAGGGCCTGTGGCTGTGCTGCAATACATTGATTACAGGCACATATTTTAAATGCATTTTTTAAAATTAATGACATATTATAATAAATTTAGTTTAATCCTTTATCCAAGTGTGAGCAAACAAAGTTTGCGCCTGAAAGTATCTTCAGGACTCAGGTAAGGTGGTACAACACTGGGCAACTCATTGGAAAGGTGGAGCAAGCTAACATCACTCCTATCTCAGTATCTCCCATAATGCAAAACATATCTCCTTGCGGATATGTATAATGTTATACATTAAGGGAAGGGCCACTACCCAGACTAGTTTTGACCTTTATTGAGGTCTCTTCAGTGTGAGCCAGGTCCAAGTGGAGATACTAGGCAGAAGCATTAGCAAGGTAATCTCTACCTATAGGAGTTGCCAAACGGTGTGCCACCTTTTTATTAAATTACTCTGGATTTAGAGAAAGATGTTGAAAGTTTATTTTTCACTTGGTTAGACCATAATAAATTTAGTTTAATCCTTTATCCAAGTGTGAGCAAACGTTTGGCAAACTCCTATAGGTAGAGATGACCTTGCTAATGCTTCTGCCTGGTATCTCCACTTGGGCCTGGCTCCTGTTATATCTTCGTTTTCTTTCTTTCGCTATTGTTATTTAAGAGAGACTTTTCTTAGAAGCAGCAGCTCTCAAAAACCAACCAAATCTCAATAAATATGGTTGCATTAAGCTTCCGAAGATTTGGGAAACACTCATCACCAGAGTTCCCACCTTACATTCCAGGCCACCTACTACCGCCCTTAGAGGGTGCTCTACCTAGATAGGACTTTAGTGTCACCCACGTGGTTGGGCTTAGTATTGTTTGTTATTTGTGTATGTGTTACATTAATTGTTTTTGTAATCCCCGTAGATGTCCTAGTGACTAGGACGAAATATAGGAAGTATTAAATTCTATTTTAATTCTTTTTGAGTGTTGTAAAAAATCCATTAAGCCTCCAACATGATGTCCTCACAGCACTTAAGCCTCTACACACGTACTTCCTTAATAATGCCCTACTCAACTCTACCTAGGAATGCTTCATTTTCGGACACTAGCAAATTTATTTTTTATTGCTGCGCCAGCCAGAGTCCTATAATATGAGCTTATTCAAAATTCAGGGAAATATTCCTAGGTTAACTGGCATTCATTCTAATATGCACTAAATATATACTGGTTCTAATTGCAGTCGTGACCAATAAATCTATTACTCAAACACTCTCATTAAATTCCCTCCCGCTATGGTTCTAAATTTTTTTTTTTTTTGCAAGTGGTAATTTGAATTCTCGAATCAAGCACGTAACAGGCATATATACAATAAAATATGTTTATTGGAACAAATTCACATTAGAACTATAATTGAAATGGGATATTAAGCTTTACAAAATCTCTTACTAAGTTAGTTACTCAATACTAATTTTAGAAAACACTCATAAATCAACTTGGCAATTACTCACACTCTGTGCAACATTAAAACAAGCTAACTATGTTATTCTAAATCAAACTCTTAATTCTTGCTACATTAAAATACAATTTTCAACCCATTACTATTCTGATATAAATCATCTACAAAATATCAAATTCACATATAATCTCAGTCGCATGCAGCTAAAATTTCACTCCTGACATTCCTTTGTTTAGCAGAATTACTTTATCTCAAAATTACAATCCTTATTATAGTCCACTATGAAATGTCCACTTAATATGATCTAACATTAAATTCTGTCTACCTAACAAAAATTAGTATATTCGGCAGTGTATTGATTATTTGGAATTATTGTTTCAACTCCTCTATAATGAATGCACCCAAGTTTGAAAATAAAATAGGAGCATGCGCTATCTTAACCCTTCTCCCTTCTGGTATCCAATCGTATGGTAAAACTAGTAGCCAAACAAATGTTCGTAAAACTGTCATCAACGGGTTGTTCCACTGGACATTAGTTCTTTGTTCGTCAGTACACTGATGTATAACAATTGTTTGTGTTTAAAATTTAAAAACTGTATATTCAGCAAATTTTATTTTTATAATTGTAAAAGTATTTTTACCCGTGAAACATGAAAAGACAGTGAAATTTATTAAATTTTTTTGGAAAAAAAAAATGAAAAGTGATTCTGCTGATTCTACTGCAGTTAAAATGAAGTTGAAGATAATGAGCACATTGATTCAATGAATATTATTGTTGTTGTTATTATTATTATTATTACATGACACCTCTAGGGAGTCCAAAGACTCATCAAGGAAGGGTACTCACTCCACAGCTCTCCGTCTCACCACTCAATCTGCCAACTTCAACTAACCACAACTACACCAACACCATCTATCGCTGACTACCACCACTTGTATTTCCATAGACAATCGCAAACATCCATGCCCATAGTAGGATTGGAACCTGCAGCCTTTTGGCTGGAAAGCAGATACGCTAACCACTTGGCCAACCAGGCCAGCAACAATATATGCAATATGCAGCAAGTTGGAGGAAAAAAAGGAAATCATTTACCTGATTGCTGGAACGAGAAGCAAGCATCTTATTTCAAAACACAATATAAGTTGTTAGAAGTTAAAAATGGTAAATTATATCGTGTTCACTCAAAATATAACAACTTAGGTGTCGAAGGAGAGTTGTCACCTATCAAAAAAATGGGTAGAAATGAAAATAGAACCAAATGGAAACACTACAGACTCGAGAACCACATCCTTGCGTAAAAGGTTATCCATACATAATTGATCATTTGCTCATAATAAAATCATAAAAATAAATGAAGGATGTAGCAAATCTATATTACCAAATTTAATTGACAAACTAAATGAAAAAGAAATTTTGCTAACTTCAAAAATGTTTAATTCTGTTTATAGTTTGGTGAAGAGAAACCGACCAATGTCTGATTTACCAAATTTAATCGTCATCATCGAATTCCTGACGTACCCTCAAGGGGCAGGATATGATAGTACTACATGAAAAATTTACATCATTACTAACTTCATATCTACAATTTTCCTCCAAATCAGTCTGTTATTTGTCAAGACTCCAATATTATCAGATGTTATATTTGTATTGTCTAAGACACTTTGTACCGTATCAATCCACCTATATCTTGGTCTTCCTCTCGGTCATCTTCCTGCCAACCTGGCAGAGAACACTATTTTTGCTAATCTTTCCTAGCTCTGCTAAAGCATTCCTGGATGCTGACAATGTCAAGTTCTTTCCTAATATCCTCATTTTTAATATGATATTTGCCATTGATGCCATCTGTTCGTGGCTTTAATCTTTCTCAGGACTCATATCTGTGGTCCCTAGTCTTTGGTCAAGTGTTTTACTTCTTAGATCCATAAGTTAAAACTGGTTTGAACACTGTCTTGTATACAACTAATTTAGTGTTCCGACTAATTTCTCTTTTATTCCATATGAATTTATTCAGTTGACTTCCTACCATACCAGTTTTGTTGATTCTGTTGTCTATTTCCATATTTAATTTACCATCTTCAGTAAAAATCGTGCCTAAGTAGCTGAAATGTTTTACTTGTTCCACAGGTTCCCCATTCACAACACAGTTGACATTTTCAACAATTCCACCTATTTTCATTGTCTTTGTCTTTTTAATGCTGACCTTCATACCATATCTATTATAACAGTTATTCAATTTAGTCAGGGATTCTTGCAAACTTGTAGCGGATTTATTTAGAAGTATAACATCGTCCACATAAAGCGAAGAGCTGACATTAACATTTCCACTTCTGATATCATGTTTAATACCACTTTCCTTCATAATGTGATCCATATAGATAATGAATAACAGAGGGGATAATATTCATCCTTGTGTCACACCAGATTGAACATTAAACCATCTTCCTGTACTTCCTTCAATTCTAACTGCTGACTTACAACTCAAATAAAGATTAAGTATTGCTTGATATAATGCGCCATCGACACCTATTAACTGTAGCATATTGAATAGCTTCTCTCTTGGCACCTTGTCATATGCCTATTTCAGATCGACAAAACTTAAATACGGATCTTTGTTATATTCCATGATTTCTCAACTATTTGTTGTAAAATGAAGATCTGATCCTGACAGCCTCTGTTTGGCCTGAATCCAGCTTGTTCTTCACCAAGCTTTTCTTCTACAATTCTTCTCAACTGTTTCTCAAGTATACTTGCATAGATCTTGCCAGGAATACTTAATAGGGAAATACCTCTGTAATTTTCACATTGTTTTATTTCCCTTTTTATATATAGGTACTATTAGAGCTCTACTCCAATCATCGGGAATTCGTCCCTCTGTCCAGGCTTTCTGAATTATGCAGTGCAACCACTGTAAGACTTTTATACCACCATACTTCAGCATTTCTTGTCAAATATCATCTACTTCTGCTGCCTTTCCACGTTTCAAGCCTCTGATGGCTCTTTCCATTTCAAGTATGGATATGTATTCCTGACTGTATGCCTGTTGAGTGTTTTTTTACTACTGTGCATTCACTGCTTGTTTCATTTAGCAATTTTTCGAAGTAATTACTCCATACTTCAAGGATATCTTTTTTTCCCATTTTCATTTCACCTTTATCATCTCTAACTCCTTCTACAGCACTCTTTCCTCCATTTCTAAGCTACTTCAACAACCTCCAGAATATCTTACCACCTTCTTGATATTTATTTTCTATGTTTTTGCCAAAGTCCTCCCATGACTTTGTTTAGCTAGTTTTACACAATGTTAAGCTTTCTTACATTTGTCTCTGTATTCTCTTAGAGCAAAAACTGACTTATTTGCCAGGAACTTTTGATATGCTTTCTTCTTTTCCTTCACTGCCTCTTTAACTTCCTTACCAGATTTAATTGAGCTGCAAATTAAAAATGGTATTGTTCTACAATTATCATTGCATTCTAGATTCTCAGGAGTTAGAATAGTTGAACATATTTCTAAACAAATAAAATTAGAAATATTCTCCAAAATAATAGAAAAAATTTCAAAATTTCTATAATTGCAGATGAATCAACAAAATTATTGAAAATAAGTGTTTTAGTTATTCACATACAAGTTGAGCTCACTGAATCATGCATGACTTTTGTAGAACTAGAAAATACCACTGCAGAATGTATACGTGCTACTGTAATTGCTACTTTAAATTCATATGGATTTTCTGATAACTATTTAAAAAATCCTCTCATTGCATTTTGTTCTGTTGGAGCTAGTGCAATGTTAGGAAATAAATCAGGTGTTGCAATCAAACTTCTAGAAAAATTTCCCAACATTGTGATTTGGCATTGCATAGATCATAGTTTACAATTAGCATTAGACGATTTGATAAAAAAAACATTAAAGAAATAAATCATTTTGAAATATTTATGGATAAGTTATATGCATTTTACCATCAATCACCAAAAAAGCAACGAGAATTAAATACGATTGCAAAAGACCTTGGTATCGAAATTTTAAAGATCGACTGTGTGTGTTTGGACCACGATGGGCAGCTTGCAGTTTACGAATGGCTCTTGCTGTGTGGAGAAATTAACCAGCTTTATGCAAGTATTTTGCATTGAACTATAAATATAAGAGGTTTTTAATCAGACTTCTCAATTTGGAATTTTTAAAAGATCTAGCATTAATGATTGATATCCTACAGGAATTATCATATCTGTCAAAAGCTCTACAAAGTCGCAGTATAAGTATTATAAGGGCTAACTCCTTAATGCAAACATTAAGGAATTAGCCCTTATAATACAAATATAAATTGCATTAATTGCGAACAATTAATGCAATTAATGATTTTAAAAATTCTATAGGTTCTTATGAATCTAAAATTGATACCATGTTAAACTCAAAAGAATTTGAAGGAATAGCAATTGAAAACAAAATTAAATTTCACATTTCACAAACTACCGCGAGAAACACTACTAAACTCTCTTATGTTGTCTTTAAAGGATAGATTAATGCAACAAAGTAATTTTAAACTTAAAAATGAAAATTACTAGGATTTGGAAGATGAACTGAAAAACATTTTAAATATATGTTATCTTGAAATATGGAAGAAGTTACGTGTCCATGGTTAGAAGGAGAAAAGAGAATAAGATCTTTAAATTTTATTTTGAAATATGAAATTGAAGTTAATTATTTTAGAGATTTAGTGGAAATGGCTTTGACTGGAAAGTTACAAAACGAAATTCCCAGCACGATGAAAAAAACCAAAGTGATTATGGCAACAATTGCAGTTTGCAACGCAGAAGCCAAACAAGCTTTTAGTGTGATGAATAATATTGTAACGATGAAGAGATCTTCTCTCATTATAAAACATACTTTTCGGATTTAATGACAATATGTATAAATGGGAAACCCTTGAATGAATTTAATCCGAATCCCTATGTCAAATCTTTTCTAGAAAATCATCGCTTGGCATATCCTCCTAGAAGAACACAAGATGTGCAGGAGGAAAGAAATAAGGTGTGGCAGCTGTTGTCACAATTACTTTAAGGAAATACTTATATGTAAATGTTAACCTGTAAAGGAGTGAGTTTTTTCTAGGTAAATATGCACCAGACAACGAGATTTTTTTTTTCGTGTAAAATCATCTCATTATCTCGAAAGTAATTTTATTAAATAAAATAGTATAGTTACTGTTACTATCATTTTACATATATGAATTCACTTTTGGTAACCACATATAAATAAATAGGACTATAAAATAATGCACCTCGATTGGTACTGTTGATTATCACTTGAAGTATGAAAACAAAAGAGAAATATAACGTATTTCAATATTATTGTGTTTAGATAATATTTATTAATTATTTATAGATTGCTTGTCATAAAAACTTCTATCGCAAAAATGCGGACTATTGCATATGTGCGATTATAAAAGATTTTATTCTTATTATATTTTGATAGTTAAAAAATGTTTTTCTTATGTTAGATAAATAACATAATTGATTGCATGCAAATATTTCATGTTTAGATCATGAAATATTTGTTTAAAATTTATAGCCTTTACAGGTTGATTGTCCCCTCATACTTTTTGATTGGCATTTGTACACAAGCTGTATTAATAAAAGTTTGTGTGAAATAATTTTTTTTTTTTTAATTTTTTGCTCGACGATGCGAGCCCTTTGTTAAAATTTCCATAGATCACCACTGCCCTCTCCACTACTACTTAACTCTCCAACTATGCCCATCATCACCAACACTGGTATTTTTTGTCTGCAAATGACGTTTGTTCTGAAGGCCGATTTGTCTGTATGCAGGATGAAAAACCCGAGTTTCCAGGAGAAAAAACCCCGCTGCAACCGTATGAGATTGGCTAACTCACCTTCAACTGAAAAATTAAGAATGCTTTTATGGAGTTTAATGAACAGAAAGCAAATTATTCTGTTGTGGTTATAAGATAGTTTAAAGCTTTTGATGGCATCTTGTTTTAAGTGGGGAAATGGTGGAGAATTAAAAAAAAATTGTTTCTGTAACAGTATACTTTCATACTGATGATCTTCAAGATTCTCTGCATGAGTGTAGGCATTCAGAAATTGACTGTGATGCAGTGGTATTTTTGATACATTTAGGAATCAGATTGAAGATTGGTGACAATGTTTGTTTCCTTGTGAAATTTTGAATCTTAGCCATTGTTCATAGCAGAAGATAATGAGATTAATGAAGTTGATGGCTAGTTTGTTTTAGAGTTCTCAGGCGGAACCTAGCCTGGTGTTTTTAAAGTCCAGATTACATTAAACATGCTGCTATAATAACCTTTTCTTTCTTACTGATCTCACTGATTGCACATAAAAAGAATAGTCCACTTTTACTGTGATTACTCTATTACTAACTATCCTCCTGCTTTCCTTTTCTCAATTTCCCACCTCATCTTTATTTTTCAGGTCCTCATCATTCTGCAACAAGGTTCTTCCACCTGCACTAAGAAGGACCATTAATGTGATCATCACTCTTTCATTCATGTGACTTCCAATTGTTACGTCGTTGTTTTTCTTTAAATCTATGTTACTATCATCCCCTCTTATGCCATCTGAGAATGAGATCTCCAGTCTATTTCTCTGGGGCCATCTCCTTTTCGAACTTTGACAAATTTGTTTGTTTCAGCTGCGCCAGTTAGAGTCCTAGGACAGCAGACTTCTTACTTAGAGAAACTTTCCCAGAGTTCTAACAGCTACCTAAATTCGTTAAATATGTATAGCGTCTGTAATTTAAAAAATTGCCGTTATTCCTTTCATATAATTTATCAGATGATCCACGAAAAGCCAAATTTTGGCTGCCAAGTAATTTTATAATTTCAATCAAGCATTCTAAAACACTCGTCCAGTGTTTCTTTTCCATTGAGTCTGGCAGTCAATAGTAGTTATGTTTTTTAAATTTTTATCAACTTCCTTCCATTTTAAGAATTTTTTCATGTGAGTTAAACTAGTCTCATGTCTATGCAAAGTTGTACTTACATTTCTCCAATCGTTATAACCTTCTACAAGACTACTTGATTCGGTAGGTGCGAAAGGTTTGCAACAAAAGCAAAAAACATAATTTAAAGTTTCGAAATAAATGAGCCATGTTCTTGGCACAAGCTCACCATTTTCCATTTTTTTATTATAATACGTGTCACCAAATTTATGACCATATGTATCTCTGGGATATATTATATTTTTCTTTTGAACAGGCCCCATTTCAATTAAAACAACTCATAATTTTCCATCACTATTTCCCCATTCACATGGATCTTCTAAATTTACTGAGACTTACAATGTGTTAGTTTCGTGGTCAACTACAACTAAATCTTCTCCTAACTGTTTTTCACTTAAATCATGCTTCTTGTTATCTTGTTCAATAGTTGCCATAGTACTTTCATGAAAACTGGATGGTGTGCACGGTTCTTCAACTCTGATTTCTGATGTATCGAGTTGGTTACAATCTGCATCAGAATATTTTAATATTTTAACAAATTTATTAACATCTGCTTCTTTCACAGCATGATGCTTGCGATTTTGTGCACCGGATAACTTTTTTTTAATTTTTGATTCCATTTCTATTTTATACCCACAAGAAATTATTACACAACATGACACAGAGACGAAATAATAGTCCGCACTGCGCTACTGTCAGTAGCCTACTGAGATGCGTACCATATGACTGGTTAACTAGCAACAAATGTTATGTACGAAAATTCGTTTCTGCGCATAAAAACCGTTCACCGCTTCACTTAAGATAGACGCAACATTCTGTAGGCAAGCATTTAGCCTGCTCTTGCTGCAAAATTGTAAACAGCCAGCTGATCAAAGAGACGGCAATATACAATTTTTTTAAAATTTTTATTCAGTATATCCGGCCTTATTTATTTTAATATTGATCATTCTAAGAATTTTTTGTTTTCATGATAAAAAATTATGTTTCTTAAAAATGAACTTATAAACGGTGCCCCGGCTGCGGCGCCTGCATGCCCGCTTCTGCCGGCCCTGCTCATATCCTCTGGTCAATTAAAATGCACACTTAGCATGGGAAAATACAAGTTTACAATTTTAACTTCAAATGCTAACACAGACCCCACCACGTTAATTAGGTCTCACACAAGAATTTAAGTCCTCCGATTACCAGTCCAATGGAGCTAAGTTACAATGCATATAAGTCATTGAAAAAGTTCCCTAGGCAATTGTCCATTTTTCTTCCAACTAGAAATTGATTCACCCTTTTCCTCTAATGCTAATTCTTAATAAAATAAAAAAATTCTGTACATTACCACCGCCATACGAGGTTACAGTGTCCCCTTTGTCCGTCCTTTACTGTTAGATACTTTACTGCTTCAGTGGGTTGCATTCACGTGGAGGTTACTTTGCTCGTCACATACTACCATTTTCTGCACTCTGCTGGGCAAACGCTCATCTCGCTGGTCACTATCGTCAGACTGCCCATCTTCCTGGAGGAACTTTCCGTTAGCACTTCTACCGATGGCCCGAGTCGGTGGACGCTGTCATCTTGCGTACAGCTCGCCCGATACTCGCCAGTCAGCAACGGGGAGAAACTTGCCGTCCAATTCTACAGCATTGGACGGCAAGTCTAATTGCCGTCCTGCTGGTCAGCATTGTAAGTCCGAATGAAAACAGGAAAAAACAGGGCTTGAAATCCCCGTGAACCCGCATTTATTATCTCTTGTTGCGCCCTCTTTTCGCTGCAGAAGTTTTCTCACAGCACCTTTCTGCTGGTCCTTAAGTTGTTTAGTCACAACTCTTCTCCTCAAGAGCGCTCTTTTCGGGGAACGCGAGTTCAATTCGCTTTTCACGAATTCCTTTGCTTTGGGCGTTACGCTTATCGTGGATAACTCACATGCAACCTTTGGACTTTTGTTTGCATTGACATACATTTTGCATAGAGTATTTTTTTCTTACTAGTGTTTTCAAACAACAATATTTTTATCTAGACAGACAAATTCCTCCTTTTTTGTACTTCATTTTAAGGTAACTCAATTATGTTCTCTATTAACAATTTGTTTCTTAACTAACAGTACAAGTATTTCTTGGTTATTATTGTATTCTTGTTAAATCTTGACAAGAATGAGTCTTTTGATGAAAAGGTCCTTATTCAAGATCTAACACAACGAAACTTTGTCCTGGCAAACTGATCCAATATAAATAACCTTGCAGTTAGTATAATTAATGCAATTGGTGTGTGTGTGGCCCTACTTCTATGTATTTTACAGAATTAAAATATCTTTAACATATGTAAGCATGTGTAATTCTGGATATGAATGATGACATTGGTACCAAACAAGTTAGCCTTTGGTTATTGGAACAGGTTTAGACTTTATTTTTGGCATATTGTGCATGTGCTTTTTAGTAAATTCATTTTTTTCAAGTGGGAAAGAATCAAGGCTACTGGATTTTAGGCTTGTGAATAAACAATTATGTGCTATAAGAATCTGAACATAATTTTTGGATTATAAATGCTCATGCCATCAGAAGAAAAGGGTGATATCTCTTAGTAAGGGAATACCGTGAGGTAGACATATAAATACAAAATTAATGACGGAAAACCTTATGTAAAAAGATTTTTTTTAATAGTATAATTTTCGCGAAAATTATACTATTAAAAAAATCAATCTTTTTACGCAAAATTTTCCGTCATTAATTTTGTATTTAAAAGGGTGATATGGAGAAAAAAGTTTTTTTTTCCCTCTCTGCTGTAAAATGGAGAGGCCATGTGATTCAGCACTATCTAATGACATAAAAATGGAGATTTTTATGTCATTAGATAGTGGATTATGTCATTAGATAGTCATTGGAGATTTCATTGCCAACGTTGAATGAAAAAATATGTATAAAGGAATAGTTGGAAAACTATCTATATACACTCTAATGATAATGGAGAGAAACCGATAATTTTGCTGTCAGTAAAAATGACTCTACATCAGTGTTTCTCAAACTTTCACTACCTGCATATTCCTTTTAAAATTTTTATAATATCCATTTACCACTCTCCCTCAGGCAAAGGTATTTGGGAGAAGTTATATTTCATTCAGACATGAATAATTATAAAGATTTTTTTAACATTTGTGTTATAATAAATTAACGAAGCCTGTGTAGCTCAGTGGAAGTGGTGTGTTTGACTCCGCAGCGCTAAACCACCCAAAGAAGTTCAAGTCTAGTCGCAGACTGGAGGAACTTTTTCTAACCCTTTTTTCAACTGGTTCCCAAGTTAGCTGATCTCTGGCACAGGCAAGTAGGCTTTTTCTCCTGGAAACTTTGGTTTTTCTTTCCTTAAACTCGAGAAATTGGACTGTAGAATCCACACTATTTCAGACATCAAAAATGTTGTGTTAAGGATTTTTAGATGGAGGCACTTGTTGAGCCATCTCTGCACTGTGGGCTGCTTAAATTAGTAATAGCTTTGGATAAGCTATCTCTGATTGGCTACCAGTGGAGATTGAGCTGCCCACTCAGTCTCCAAAAATTAGATATGGCTCAAGCTGCTTTGCTTGTTAACTGATTGATGATAACTGATGTTAACTGAAAGATGTTAACTGATTTTTTTTTTTTTAAATAAATTAATGGCTTGCACTCGTTACTTTCATTTCAAACATTTGATTGCATCTGTCAGAAAGAACATATTGATACATCACGATAATTTCTTTTGTGCATTTCAAGCATCCTGTTTTTGTTTTTTTTTCCAACCAGTGATTCATTTTAAAGGATTTAAGAAATACAATAGTTAATATTTAATTAAATATATTAATAATTACGATTTGATTACATGACTGCACTAATTGCCTTAAAAAGAGTATTTTATCCATGCATGTACAGTGTACATCTGTCACAATTTGTGATAGAAACATGATTAAACATGTGTAGATGCACTCACTGGTGGTACAATTGTCACTGAGGACCATGATAATTTAAAGTATGAATGATTCTGAAATTTAGCAGAGAGTTCTAACCACTACACATGGTTCAAACTATTTGACTTTTTACTTTTAATGCAAATGGGTCAAATGTCATGGCTGAAATGTAATTGTACCATCAACCACAAAAGCAGATCTAACAGCGGTCAAGAGACAAATGTTATTTAAAACTTCCTTTAGATTTTTTAGGTATTAAAAAATTAATTGTAAAAGACCTGCACTTATCTCTGACAATAGAAATATAAACGTACAAGAAGAAGGTAATTAAAATTCAAAAATTAAAAATTACTGCTTTTTAAATTCATTAACACACAAAAAAAAAAAAAAAATATTGATCAGAAGCCAAGTACTCTGTAATTCACCTCAATTACCTAATATATGGGTCTTTAAAACTGACTTGTAAAAGATGAAAATAAAGCAGTATTAGCTATTGGATTCATGTATTTTAAACGTATCATACTATAGTATAGACTTCTTCATGATATCAGTCTTCTTAATCATTAAAATATTGGCAGTTGGTGCCTTAAGTTGCTTGAAAAATTTCCGTGTTTAGTCTCGAACAGGTTTCTAGATTATATAAAATTAAATAAATAATAAAAAAAATCCTTAGCTCAGGTCAGTGTACTAATATACTATAAGTTACAACCTTTCATGGGTGACTTTGTCATGTAAAAAGAAAAAAAAAAGGGGGAGGTGTCAGGATGAAATGTAAGTAAAAAGTAGCTGTTACAGTCTATTTGTAATATGATTATGTTATTCTCAAGTTCTTATTCTAATCAAACATAAATGTTATGCTGAATAAATCACTTTTTATGAATTGGAGCTATCTACATCTTGTATTAGCTTATATATTGGTATGCAATATATAATCAAGCTGTAAGTATTATGTGCATTCCATTGGCTATAAATTCGAGGCAGCATCCTATCCTAGATATGCACTACTTAAATAAATCCTAATGTGAAGGTTAAGTTAGATTTCCGCATTCCTACAGCCTTCAAAATCTCATCATCATCCCCTCAAGAAGCCGGGTATCTACAAGAGTTAATGGTATAGGTAGCATAGTGGTTAGTATCCCCGCCTGTCACGCAGGAGACTGGGGTTCGATTCCCCACCGGGGAGGTTTGTTTGATGGTGGCACTAGTGTCGCAAGTGAACGTAGCAGTTGTTTTGAGCTATGCTAGAAAAAGTGTTTTTAAATTAAAGTATAGTGAGGCTTTTTATCTCAAGTTGTGCTGCAGTTGTACTTCAGTTGGATACAAATGTTCTTCAGTGGTTGTTATTGTTGAAACTTTGTTGTTTATATTGTGTTTTCGCTACTTGTTTGTTGCACTACTTAAGCGTCTAAAGATGGCGTCTATAAAGAAACTTGCATCAGCTGCATGGAGGATGTCTGTACAAAAATCTAGCTCTGCCTTGGATTTTTTTCAGTGGATGCGTTGCGGAAACTGCTTACATGTATGCACCGAAAAATATGAAACACCTGTGGACTGTTTGGTTAAACTAGAAGAATGAAAATGTTAACTTATAGGAAAAGTGTCTACATAGACCAGAGCAGCTTTTTTTTTTTCTAAGCCCAAGTACCAGTAAAATGCCTAAAACAATTCTACAGACCACTAAGTCATGTAATTTTTTTTAAAAACCTATGTGGGGATTACCAACATTTCAGAGAAACAGTGACATTTATAACATATTAAATCTAAAAGCATGTTTTGAATATATACGGAAACATGATTAAATAAATTGGAAGTAAATGATTAAAAGTGTATCATCATTGAACAAAGTTTTAATTTTTATCAAAGAAATAAATAATAATATATAATTATGTTACTACTTACTTTTAATTAGATGGTTGAGCTTCTTGGTCCTTCCAGATATCTGGAAGTATATGGAAGTATATCTGGCTCAATATTGGTCAACTTCAGTCAAAGATTGGCACGCACACACTAAGACAATTTCTGTATTTTGTTTTTATTTGAAGGAGCAATGAAAATCCTTTATCACAAAGATAGGTTGTAGAAAACTGCATGGCTTCTTCAGATAATTCGAGAAATTCACTTTTCACTGAAGGTCTGAAGGTGAGATCCAGAATCGAGCCAAACCAAGATCAGACGAAATTGCATTTTAAGCCCACTGTCACTTGAAAGCTCAATTAACTGTTATTTTTTCGATAATGAAAGGTCTTTTCATGACTGTAAGCCTGAAATGGATTGCAAACCCACAGAAATTGCTTATAAAAGTTATTCGGAAAATGTTTCAAAATTCTGTTTCCTAGTTTTGAGGTGGTCACAAACCCTTTCCAGAAACTCGGAATCAACAAAAATATTATTTTCCAATAAAAAGGATTCCAGTGTTGGAAAAGATGCAAATTGTCTTTTACATAACTAATCCATAACACCAGTTTTTTCTTGAATGTCTTTATGTCAAAGGCATCAAGAACAGTTAAAGAATTTCACTGAAGAGAGAGATTTAGTTCATTTAATTTCAAAAAAATGTCTGAAAGATAGGATAGGATGGTGTCAATAACCATGCTTCGTCACCAAGGAGTGATGAAAAATCAAAATTATGTTCATTTACAAACAATAAAACTTCGTGCCATAACTGAAATAACCTTGTTAGTACTTTGCCCCTAGAAAGCCAGCGAATTTCAGGATGAAGCAAAAGTTGTATATATTCACTGCCCATTTCATCGCAGAGTACTGAAAGTAATCTGTTATTTATTGGCCGAGGCCTTAATAAAATTAACTAGCTTTATAGCATTGTATAGCATGGTTTTAAATTCTGGTGGTATGCCTTTGGAAGCTAACGCTTTCCTATATGTATGAAATCCAGAGCTACTTCCTTGACTTTAGAAACAACCCCACTATGCCTGTCTGTAAGGATGCAAGCTCCATTAGAACAGAAGCCCATACATTTTTCCAAATGGATCCCTTTGTGTATTATGTAATATTTTTTCTCCAGATGTTCGGGATGACAAAGTTCTACAAAACAGAATATCGTCATGAATGCTGTTATCATGCGCATATATTAAGTAGCATATTAACTGCGCATCATTTGTGACATCAGTAGTCTCGTCTATTTGTAACGCATAATAAGGACTGTTCTTAATTCTTTCGATTAACCGAGATTGTACATCACTGTGAAAAAACACTGGATTAGAGCAATTAGCAATGAAAGCAAACATCAGGATCATACCAAAAAAGCTTCGGCAGGAGTTCATGAAATGAAAAGCACCCTTCATCTCCTGCAAGAGGAATTGGAAGTGCTCAGTAAGGAGGTTCAGGATATTAAGACAGAGTTAAATGTGTTGACTAGAGAAATTAGGACTATGGAGATTACGTTTGCTGAAGTAACTAGAACAGGTGGTTTAAGTAAGGGAGAGTCTTTGGTGAATGATGAAGTAATGAATAGTATGGAAGTAATCGGGAGTCAACAGAATAAAAGCTTAAGAGGTCTAGAAGAAATGAGATGTGAAAGTGAGGGAGTAAGTAAAAGAGTGTTGAGGGAAAGTAATGAAACTGGGAGAGTCATGCTGAATAGTGTTGAAAACGAGGCCATGAGTGACGCTTGTTTGGGTTTGAATGAAGTTATTAGTGGTATAATATATGGTGATTCATTGATTAAGGGTATGTAGAGTGGTATGCCTGAGGAGTGCTTGTCTGGTGGAACAATAGAGAGAGTGACTTTAGCAATAAAGAGAGGGCATGATGCAGAAAAGATGATAGTTATGGTGGGTACAAATGACTTGAGTGGTGGTATTAATCGGGTAGCAAAAGATTTAAGAACATTGTTAGATATCGTGAAGAAGAAAGTGTCAAAGGGAGGAGGATAGTGTGTGTGTGCTGCCTCGTTTTGACAATTATGAGTTAAGTAGACGAGCGATACTTTAATGATATGGTTACAAGAATGTTAAAAAAAAAAAAAAAAAAAAAAAAAAAAGAGGAATTTGTTGATGTCTAGAGTGTGTTTGAAGGCAAAAGACAGCTGTATGCGAGAGATGGGTTGCATCTGAACGTGTGGAAGGTCATAAGTGTTTGAAGAAGTTACTGTTTTCTGAGCAACTTGAAGTAATTGGGCAGGAAAACTAAAATTGAAAAGGTTGAGTGTAAGAGGGAGAAATTTATGCAGTGAACGTATATTTGTTAATCCTTTTTGCAGAATAATTTGAAGAATAGAGTAGATAAAAGTCTGCATGGGACTACTGAAATTAGTAGAATGTATATCAGTTCTAAAGCTGGTATAAGAACTAAAGGGAATCTGCAATTTTTGTATACTAATGCAAGAAGCATTCGAAATAAGAGGGAAGAATTTTTGGCATTAGTCAGTGCAATCTTACCAAAAGTTGTAGGCATTAGTGAAACTTGGCTGTCAGCAGACGATGTGGTTACTGGAATTGAATGTGATGGGTACAGTATTTTCAGGGACGATAGAGAAGATAGAAGGGGGAAGAGTACTTTTGATGATAGCTGGTAAGTTGCAGCCAAAGAAAGTAGCATATGAGATGCAATCAAATATACAGGTGGTTGCTATAGGCCAGGGGGTACAGGGGGTGATATTGAATTCATGCATCAGCAAATTAGTGCAGGGTTAGTGATTATTATGGTGATATCAATTGGAATGAGAAAATGGAATTCATACACCTGAGAGAGATGATTACTTGAAACAGCACATAACTGAAGGGATTCGTGGTGTGAGAGTGTTGGATCTGATCATAGGTTCAGAGGACATATGCATAAGTAAGGTGTCCTCGTTACGTCTAATTGGTGAGAGTGATCATGTGGTATTGTATTTGGGAGGTTGCAAAATTTGTGGATTTCTCTCTTAAGAAGGGGTATATGCGGAATTACTACAGGTTAGGTAATTATAACAAGCTGTGGAGTGAGCTTACAGCCATTCCACATTCATATTGGAGGGGAAAGATGTTAGCAGTGCATAGAATATAATCAGCGAATGTCTGAGGAAGGCAATATCAGAATGTTTTCCCATGGTCAGGAAAACAAACAAGATAGACATTAGATGGATGAGTAGTAGTAGTGGTATCAGGCTTGATCCGTGAAAAAAAGAAAATGTTATGGAGAATTTACAAGAAAAAAGCCGATCAGTACACCCATGAGCAGTACAAGGCTCAAGCTAGGAAGGTTACCAGCATAGTAAGAAAAGCTAAATCAGATTATGAGAAGACCTTAGCCAAGGAGGTCAAAGGTAATCCCAAAGAGTTCTTCTGCTATGTGGCAAGTAAAAGGAAGATTGACTTTATTATTATTATTATTAGATAGAGAGGGCGCTTCAGCAGCAAGCGGTCGCAAGCACGCTATTTCGATGCACCCATATTTTAAGTTGCAAAGTAGATCTTTTCTTGTGAATTAAACTTTAAAGTACATCAGTGAATTCCGTTCTTCGGGACGAACATACTGATGTAAAAACTGTAAGTATCTGTTAAGTAATAAGTAAAATATAAGTATTAAAGTTCGAAGTATACGTTGGTCAACTACGCGAGAAGAGAACAAAGGAAGTCGCCATATTAGAAATTACAGCAAGATCGTCAAACAAGAAATATGAAGTGCTACAAATGCCAAGAAGACTTAACAGGGGAAAACCACATAACATGTAGGAACTGCCAGAGAAATATGCATTTTCTATGTTCAGGATTGTCTGAGGCTACTTGGCAGTGGAAATCAAACAAGAATCGTGACGAGTGGAAGTGTCCCCATTGCAGAGACAACAAAGGAATGTCGCCTTTGACCGCAAGCAGAAAACAGCACATGCAAAAAACAACAGAGGGAATTAAAAACAAAGATAATAACAACGGAAACCCAGGTGAGCCAACTTTAAATGCATTACTTGAAAATAGATTACAAAACCTAAAAGACTATTTAATCGATTTTGTTGGAGAACTATTTAAAAAACATACTGCACAAATTACAGAAAAATTCAACCAATATGAGGAATTTATTAAATTTAATAATAACTCGGTAGAAGGTGTATTACAGACTGTTAGAGAAATTAAAAACTGCGTTAAAGAGCTAACGGAAAGACAGCATAATTTAATTAAAGAGACAACGGAACTACGGCAAGAACTAAACTTTTTAAAGCAACAGTACGAACTCTCAAACCAACAGCAGCACAAAAATGATCTCCTCATAAATGGTCTCCCAGAAATAGCTACGGAACATCTAAGAGACACCATAATACAACTAAGCCAAAAAATTGGCTCTCTCATTGAATCAAGAGACATCCAGTCAGTGCATCGGTTACCACAAAAAAGGAAAAGAGAAAATAATACCCGTCCTTCTCCCATCGTAGTGTGACTCACCAACAGCCCAACAAAAACTACACTCATAAAAGCTAGCAGGATTAAAAAACCAGTAGTCAAGGATCTGAAAGAAGACCACAACAATACCCCAATATACTTGTCCGAATACCTAACGCCATATTATCAGAAAATATTCTACCAAGCAAGGAAAGTAAAAACAGAAAACAATTGCCAGTTTATATGGATAAGAGACAGCAAAATATTCCTTAGAAAGACACAAGATGCAAAACCAGTTGAAATAAAATCTGTAGACGACCTCAACAGGCCACCACATTGAAAGGAATATTGACAACTCGTAAAGAAGGAACAGCACACCAACCAACATGAATGCAGACCATCAAGCAGACGTAATCACCCTGGAACATGATAATTGCCACATTCTGAAATCAATAACAGAATGGAAACAAGTGACAATCCCCAAAAAAGTACTATCTATTCTCCACATCAATATCAGAAGCATTCAAAAATACTGGCTGACCCTGCAAGCTTATCTGAAGGAAGATATAGATGAAATAGACATTTTAATACTGACTGAAGTATCTACGACAAACGAAGAGGTATCCACCTACCAAATGCCACACTTCCAACAACACAAACACTGCAGACAAACAAAACGAGGTGGTGGTATAATAATATTTACCAAACATAAACTAGAAGTAACAGAAATAAACTATAAATTAGAATACACGGAAAACATGCATCAAAATTAAAAACATCAAACAAGAAAACTCCCTGATATTAAATGCAATATACAGACCACCCAACTTAAGCACCACAAAATTCCTAGAAGAACTAAACAGGTGGCTTTCAGCCACAGAAGTAGGCACCTCAGAATATTTGATAATAATAGGAGACATTAATATAAACATTAGGAACATAAATAACAACACAGAACAATACCTAGACCTATTATTGGCATATAACATAACCCTATCCATACAGTCGTATACACGAAAAGAGATAGTCGGAAACACAACAACCTCATCCTGCATTGATCATATAAATATAAGGGCCCCTCCAAACAGCTACACAGCAGCCGTCATAACATGCAAACTGGCAGACCATTATTTCACAGCATTACAGTTATACACTGAACCAGAACCCATAAAAATCACTGAGACTACAAAACAGTATTATAGCATTCTAAACGAAACAACAGTAAACGATGAAATCAGAAAAACCAACTGGATGCAGATAGCATCTTTAGACTCTGCTGAAGCTGTATATAATAATCTTAAACTTGCATTTAACAATATATAACAAAGCATTAACAAAAATAAAAAATACGCCCCCAAATGAAACAAAATCCATGGATAACAGACATACAAAGAAAAGATGCCCTATGGAAACAACTTAAGTTGCCGAACAATATCGCTTTAAAAGCTGAATACAAAAGAAAATGGAATCTCCTAACAACACAGATTAGAACGGCAAAAAGGAACTATTACAGCAACAAATTAACAACAGCTCAGAATGACATAAAGGAAACCTGGCACCTGATTAATGAAATGCTGGACAATATACACAGAACCACTGACTCAGAAACAATAAAACACAGCTTTGCCTGCGACTCCAAATCCCTCAAACAGTTGGCAAACAACTTTAATCAGCACTTAGTGAACTCTGTCCAAAAGCTACAAGAAACACCCCTTCCTCACACAAACGAACATTCTCCACTAGGTCCATGAGCAACCCAGTCGATGTGGTTCCCCACAGTAACAAAAGAAGAACTATCACTGGCAATTCAACAAATCAACCCTAACAAAGGACTGGGGATGGACGGAATCAGACCAAAAGACATCAAGAAACACTCAACCAACCTACTTCCAGTTATACAAAAACTGTTAAATAAAATCTTCGAAACGGGACACATACCTGATCGGTACTATCAACGTAAGAAGCCTGAATGGCAAAGAAATGGAGCTAGCTGAGGAATTAGATAAGTACCAGATCGACATAATAGGGGTGACTGAAACAAAAAAGACCAAAACTGGTGAGATCTTTCTGAGCAATAAATACAAAATGTTATATTCAGGCAATAACAATCAAGGAAAAGAAGGAGTAGCCATAGTATTCAACACAAAATACGAGGCTAATCTTCTTGAATGGCAGTCAGTCTCAAGTAGAGTAATGTGGGCAAATATGAGAATGGGGAACTGGACAATGAGACTTATTTGTGCCTATGGTCCCACAGAAGGCTCTACTAAGGTAGAAGTGGAGGAATTTTTTGAGGCTTTAGAAAAAGCAACTGACACAATGAAAAAGGAAAAGTTGGTCCTTGTTGGGGATCTAAATAGTAGAGTAGGAAATGATTGTGAGACATACAAAAATATTTTGGGAAAATTTGGAGAAAAGAGCAAAGCTAATAATAATGGCAAATATCTGTTGGATTTCTGCTCAGGACATGGACTGGTTATTACTAACACCATGTTCCAACATAAAAATGTGCACAAATTCACATGGAGAGAAGAGGCTAGGAATAAGAAAAGTCTCATTGACTATGTTATTGTTGATAGTGATGTTTTCTCCCTGGTGCAGGACACCAGAGTGTACAGAGGATTTGAAATTGGAAGTGATCACTATTTAGTCTTGAGCAGGATAAAATTGAATTTCATATTGAAAAGAATAACATGTAAAAAAGTTTTAAAGCGAATAAAAGTTGAGCAGCTCTCAGATGTGAACTGTAGACTAAAATACAGAAATATTATTGAAAAGAAAATTAAAGAGTTTGAGAACAGGAATCAAACCTTGGAGATTCAGTGGCAAACTCTGAAGGAAACATTGATTGATTCTGCCAGAGAGGCATGTGGTGAGGTTGTGTGCAAAGATAAAAAAATCAGAACTCCCTGGTGGACACAGGAAGTTAAAGAGGCAGTGAAGGAAAAGAAGAAAGCATATCAAAAGTTCCTGGCAAATAAGTCAGCTTTTACTCTTACAGAATACAGAGACAAATGTAAGAAAGCTAAACAGTGTGTAAAACTAGCTAAACAAAAGTCATGGGAGGACTTTGGCAAGAATATAGAAAATAAATATCAAGAAGGTGGCAAAATATTCTGGAGGTTGTTGAAGAAGCTTAGGAATGGAGGAAAGAGTGCTGTAAAAGGAATTAGAGATGATAAAGGTGAAATGAAAACAGGAGAAAAAGATATCCTTGAAGTATGGAGTAATTACTTTGAAAAACTGCTAAATGAAACAAGCAGTGATGACAGCACAGTGATAAAAAACACTGACCAGGCATGCAGTCAGGAATACATATCCATACTTGAAGTAGAAAAAGCCATCAAAGGCTTGAAATGTGGAAAGGCAGCAGGAGTAGATGATATTCGACCAGAAATGCTGAAGTATGGTGGTATAAGAGTCTTACAGTGGCTGCACTGCATAGTTCAGAAAGCCTGGACAGAGGGACGAATTCCTGATGATTGGAGTAGAGCTCTCATAGTACCCATATATAAAAAGGGAAATAAAACTGAATGTGAGAATTACAGAGGTATTTCCCTACTGAGTGTTCCTGGCAAGATCTATGCAAGTATACTTGAGAAACGGTTGAGAAGAATTGTGGAAGAAAAGCTTGGTGAAGAACAAGCTGGATTCAGGCCAAATAGAGGCTGTCAGGATCAGATCTTCACTTTACGACAAATAGTCGAGAAAGCATGGGAATATAACAAAGATCTGTATTTAAGTTTTGTTGATTTGGAAAAGGCATATGACAAGGTGCCAAGAGAGAAGCTATTCAATACGCTGCAGTTATATGGTGTCAATGGGGCATTATATCAAGCAATACTTAGTCTGTATTTGAGTTGTGAGTCAGCAGTTAGAATTGAAGGAAGTACAGGAAGATGGTTTAATGTTAAATCTGGTGTGAGACAAGGATGTACATTATCCCCTCTGTTATTCATTATCTATATGGATCACATTATGAAGGAATGTGGTATTAAACCTGATATCAAAATTGGAGATGTTAATGTCAGCTCTTTGCTTTATGCGGATGATGTTATACTTCTAAATAAATCCGCTACAAGTCTGCAAGATTCTCTGACTAAATTGAATAGCTGTTGTAATAGATATGGTATGAAGGTCAGCAATAAAAAGACAAAGACAATGAAAATAGGCAGAATCATTGAAAATGTCAACTGTGTTGTGAATGGAGAACCTGTGGAACAAGTAAAACATTTTAGCTACTTAGGCACAATTTTTACTGAAGATGGTAAACTAAATATAGAAATAGACAACAGAATCAGCAAAGCTGGTATCGTGGGAAGTCAATTGAATAAATTCATATGGAATAAGAAAGAAATTAGTCGGAACACTAAATTAGCTGTATACAAAACTGTGTTCAAACCAATTTTAACTTATGGATCTGAGAGCTGGGTCAGAAGTAAAACACTTGACCAAAGACTAGAGACCGCAGATATGAGAGTCCTGAGAAAGATTAGAGGCATGAACAGATGGCATCAATGGCAATATCATATTAAAAATGAGGATATTAGGAAAGAACTTGACATTGTCAGCATCCAGGAATGCGTTAGCAGAGCTAATCTCAGATGGTATGGTCACTTAAATAGAATGGGAGAGGAAAGATTAGCAAAACAAGTGTTCTCTGCCAGGTTGGCAGGAAAACGACCCAGAGGAAGACCAAGATATAGGTGGATTGATACGGTACAAAGTGCCTTAGACGATAGAAATATAAGATCTGATAATGTTGGAGTCTTGACAAGTAACAGACTGATTTGGAGGAAAATTGTAGATAGGAAGTTAGTAATGATGTAATTTTTTCATGTAGTACTGTCATATCCTGTACACCCCTTGAGGGTACATGGCAGGAATTTGATGATGATGATGATGAATTATATTCTTATTGGTTAAACCAAAATAAAAAATGATGGTACGACATGACAAAATTTCATGCCGTCTGAGGCGTCGCCCAGTTAAAGAAGGCCCCCATTGTTTATGCCAGCGAACCACGTGAACAGCGAAAAGTCAGCTACTGGAACAAATCTGAAAACAAACCCCAACTCAATATCACCAGAGTTAAAGATCGGTACTTTCAACGTAAGAAGCCTGAATGGCAAAGATATGGAGCTAACTGAGGAATTAGATAAGTACCAGATCGACATAATAGGGGTGACTGAAACAAAAAAGACCAAAACTGGTGAGATCTTTCTGAGCAATAAATACAAAATGTTATATTCAGGCAATGACAATCAAGGAAAAGAAGGAGTAGCCATAGTATTCAACACAAAATACGAGGCTAATCTTCTTGAATGGCAGTCAGTCTCAAGTAGAGTAATGTGGGCAAATATGAGAATGGGGAACTGGACAATGAGACTTATTTGTGCCTATGGTCCCACAGATGGTCCCACAAAAAATTACTCCACTTCTACTAAGGTAGAAGTGGAGGAATTTTTTGATGCTTTTAGAAAAAGCAACTGACACAATGAAAAAGGAAAAGTTGGTCCCTGTTGGGGATCTAAATAGCAGAGTAGGAAATGATTGTGAGACATACAAAAATATTTTGGGAAAATTTGGAGAAAAGAGCAAGGCTAATAATAATGGCAAATATCTGTTGGATTTCTGCTCAGGACATGGACTGGTTATTACTAACACCATGTTCCAACATAAAAATGTGCACAAATTCACATGGAGAGAAGAGGCTAGGAATAAGAAAAGTCTCATTGACTATGGTGCAGGACACCAGAGTGTACAGAGGATTTGAAATTGGAAGTGATCACTATGTAGTCTTGAGTAGGATAAAATTGAATTTCATACTGAAAAGAAAAACATGTAAAAAAGTTTTAAAGCGAATAAAAGTTGAGCAGCTCTCAGATGTGAAGTGTAGACTAAAATACACAAAGATTATTGAAGAAAAAATGAAAGAGTTTGAGAACAGGAATTAAACCTTGGAGATTCAGTGGCAAAATCTGAAGAAAACATTGATTCAGCTAGAGAGGCATGTGGTGAAGTTGTCTGCAAGGATAGAAAAATTAGAACTCCATGGTGGACACAGGCAGTTAAAGAGGCAGTGAAGGAAAACAAGAAAGCATATCAAAAGTTTCTGTCAAATAAGTCAGCTTGTGCTCTTAGAGAATATAGAATCAAATGCAAGAATGCTAAACACTGTGTGAAACTAACTAAACAAAAGTCATGGGAGGACTTTGGCAAGAATATAGAAAATAAATATCAAGAAGGTGGCAAAATATTTTGGAGGTTGTTGAAGAAGCTTAGGAATGGAGGAAAGAGTGCTGTAAAAGGAGTTAGAGATGATAAAGGTGACATGAAAACTGCAGAAAAAGATATCCTTGAAGTATGGAGTAATTACTTTGAAAAACTGCTAAATGAAACAAGAGTGATGACAGCACAGTGGTAAAAAACACTGACCAGGCATGCAGGCAGGAATACATATCCATACTTGAAGTAGAAAAAGCCATCAAAGGCTTAATGTGGAAAGGCAGCTGGTGTAGATGATATTCGACCAGAAATGCTGAAGTATGGTGGTATAAGTCTTACAGTGGCTGCACTGCATAGTTCAGAAATCCTTGACAGAGGGACGAATTATCGATGATTGGAGTAGATCTCTCATAGTACCCATATATAAAAAGGGAAATAAAACTGAATGTCAGAATTACAGAGGTATTTCCCTACTGAGTGTTCCTGGCAAGATCTATGCAAATATACTTGAGAAACGGTTGAGCAGAATTGTGGAAGAAAAGCTTGGTGAAGAACTAGCTGGATTCAGGCCAAACAGAGGCTGTCAGGATCAGATCTTCACTTTACGACAAATAGTCGAGAAAGCATGGGAATATAACAAAGATCTGTATTTCAGTTTTGTCGATTTGGAAAAGGCATATGATAAGGTGCCAAGAGAGAAGCTATTCAATACGCTGCAGTTATATGGTGTCAATGGGGCATTATATCAAGCAATACTTATTTTTATTTGAGTTGTAAGTCAGCAGTTAGAATTGAAGGGAGTACAGGAAGATGGTTTAATGTTAAATCTGGTGTGAGACAAGGATGTACATTATCCCCTCTGTTATTCATTATCTATATGGATCACATTATGAAGGAAAGTGGTATTAAACATGATATCAAAATTGGAGATGTTAATGTCGGCATCTTTGCTTTGTGTGGATGATGTTATACTTCTAAATAAATCCGCTACAAGTCTGCAAGATTCTCTGACTAAATTGAATAGCTGTTGTAATAGATATGGTATGAAGGTCAGCATTAAAAAGACAAAGACAATGAAAATAGGCAGAATCATTGAAATGTCAGCTGTCTTGTGAATGGAGAACCTGTGGAACAAGTAAAACATTTCAGCTACTTAGGCACGATTTTTACTGAAGATGGATAAATTAAATATAGAAATAGACAACAGAATCAGCAAAGCTGGTATGGTGGGAAGTCAGTTGAATAAATTCATATGGAATAAGAAAGAAATTAGTCGGAACACTAAATTAGCTGTATACAAGACAGTGTTCAAATCAGTTTTAACTTATGGATCTGAGAGCTGGGTCAGAAGTAAAACACTTGACCAAAGACTAGAGACCGCAGATATGAGAGTCCTGAGAAAGATTAGAGGCGTGAACAGATGGCATCAATGGTAATATCATATTAAAAACGATGATATTAGGAAAGAACTTGACATTGTCAGCATTCAGGAATGCGTTAGCAGAGCTAATCTCAGGTGGTATGGTCACCTAAACAGAATGGGTGAGGAAAAATTAGCAAAACAAGTGTTCTCTGCCAGGTTGGCAGCAAAACGACCCAGAGGAAGACTAAGATATAGGTGGATTGATACGGTACAAAGTGCCTTAGACGATAGAAATAGAAGATCTGATAATGTTGGAGTCTTGACAAGTAACAGACTGATTTGGAGGAAAATTGTAGATAAGAAGTTAGTAATGATACAATTTTTTCATGTAGTGCTATCATATCCTGTACACCCCTTGTGGGTACATGGCAGGAATTTGATGATGTTGTTGATGTTGTTGATAAATGTTGCATTGGATAAAAACAGAATAACGTTAGTGGTATTCATTGACCTAACAAAAGCATTTGACACACTAACACACAAAATCTTGTTAATGAAACTAACCCACATCGAAATTGGAGGTTTTCTACTCCAGTGGTTTAAAGCATACACGAAAAACAGAAAGCACACCACACGTGTAGGATCAGCATACAGCATAGAGGTACATGTAACCTGTGGAGTACCGCAAGGAGCTGTCCTATTTAACATATACAAACACTACACACACACACACACACACACACGACATAAGCCAATTCCCCCTAAAAAGTAAAATCTTCCATTACGCCGACGACACGGCCATAGTATCCATTCACAACAATGCAAATATCGCTTACAAAAATATGCAACACGACATCGATCAAATCACTAACTGGTTAACCGAAAATGGCATATATATAAACCCTGGAAAAACAAAGCTAATGATATTCAAAAACCCCCAAACCCTGCCCATAGAAACTAAATATCTCACTATCCAACATTCATCCTCCTATACACAAAGTGCAGAACCTAAAATCACAACCATCACACAGGTGAAAACAACATGCTATCTCAGACTTCACTTCGATGATGATCAAAGTTGGAATAGCCATACAAACTACCTACATACCAAGCTTAGGATAATAGCAATTAAACTATACAGATTAAAAGACATTGCCCCAACCCACATAAAAATACTAATCTATAAAGCATTATGTGAAAACATTTTAAGATATGCAGTCACATGATACGCATTCTGCGCAGGCTACAGACTTAACAGGCTACAATGGTTGCAAGATAAAATGGTAAAACTGATATTCTGGGAACAACCCACTCTTATGCAGGAAGCACGGACAAAACACAAAATATTTAAGGTGAAACACTTATGCCACTACACAGTCATGTTAAAACATTACTACAGCCCAACATATAGAGTAACCAGAACAACATATCAAAAAGACCACAGTCAACAAACTACATAACATATAAGTACAACAATCACCACGGCAAAGCTACCCAAAACTTCTACGTACCTGACATGATAAACAAACTGCCATTCGACAACAGAAACCTAGGAACATACAGAGAGCTGAAACAGGCGCTATATAAATATTATAGCGAGAATGAAAATTAGAGCAATTCCTGTTTCTCTCTTTCTCCCTCCCCCCACCCACACACACACAGAAAACTATGAAAAACCTCCTCTCAAAAACCATCACTACAAGAACACAAAGAAACAAACACACCATGTCTAAATCAACCCTATTTGCACAAAAAAAAAAAAAAAAAGAAAAAAAAAAGTTAAACTGTAATAGCAGTCAAAGTCTTCCAAGCACGTACCAACAAACAGTAAAATCAACCCCTGGCTTGTGACCAGTATAGGAACATAACCATGAAACCACCACCATCTATCATCTATTATCTTCCTCAGATAAGGCTCTGCTAAGCTTCGAGGAAGAAAATTATTAACTTGCAAGTATCTGTTATTCACAATTGTAATGTGTTATAAATATTATATATAATTATTACAGCATCTATGCATGCAATTTATCTGGGACATAAAAAATAAATTATGTATATTCAAAATTTCTGTATAATCTTTATTGTAAATATTAGAAGAACATGTGTTGTAAATACATAATATAGAGGCAAAAAAGTATTTTTAAAAATTTTAATTGAAATCCAATGTAGAAAAGTAGCACTTTGTGTTGAATTCTGTTAAATTATAAGTTGCAATGTCACTCAAGATGTTTATTGTATGTGTAAATAATTTAGTAGATCAATAAAAATATTATCATATAAAAAAAAAAAAATACTCTGGCCTCCATGGAGTCAAAAGACTCATCGTGGGAGGTCCTTCCTAAGAACATAAAGTATGTCAAGACTCATCAAGGGGAGGTCCCCCTAAGAAACACAGCCTATCATACCACTCCTTAAACTTATTGACCGTTCTCGCTCTCACCACTCCATCAGGCAATGCATTCCACGGTTCAACCACCCTCCACGCAAAGAAACTACTCCTCACCCTCTTGCTCACAGTTTCCTTTCGTAACTTCCAGGGATGGCCTCTTGTCATCACTCCTTCCTGCTGTTCAACAAAGTGAAAGAACTCCCCATTGTGAACCCTGTAACCACCTCTCAACAGTTTAAAAGTCTCAATCATATCACCTCTCTTCCTTCTATCCACCAAACTCTGCAGTCCATATTCCCTCAGTCGATCCTCATAACCAAAATTGTACAGTCCTGAAACCATCTTTGTCATCCGTCTTTGTATCCTTTCCACAGTTAATTTATCCCCTTCAAATCTGAGAACAATAGTCTAAGTGGTCTGATCAGAGACTTATACAACGGAATTATAACGCTTTTATCTCTGCAGGGCAGTGTCCTTCTCATAATTGCAGCAATCCTCTGTGTTACCTTCACCACCTTTGCAATATGTCCCCTAAATTTCAGGTTTCTATCAATCATCAACCCCAGATCTCTTGTCTCCCCTACTTCCTCTCAACAGTCAAACGTTAAATCTGGGAAAAATCATCGATGTTTCCCAAACCTCAAGACCTTACATTTTGCTGCATTAAACTGACACCCTCCCCCATTCATTTGCCCATCTATCTAGCTTATTCAAATCCTCTTGCAGGGCTACCACATCTGCACTATTACTAATACTCCTTCCCAGCTTCGCATCATCCGCAAACAACTGAATATCCCCTTGCAATCCACTGGCAATGTCATTGATACAAATATTAAACAATATAGGTCCTAGTACTGGTCCCTGTGGGACCCCACTTGTAACCCTCTGCCTCCTTGAAACTGCTCCACCAAACAGCTCTCTGATACCTATCAGACAGCCAATCCTGAATCAGTTGACTAATCTGACATCCAGACCCATGTGTTGCAACTTAAATATCAGCTTATCGTGTGGCACCCTGTCAAATGCCTTTGCTAAGTCTAAGAAAATCGCAGTATATGCCTTTCTCTCATCTAATGTTCTTGTAACTTTATTATAAAAGGCTAGCATATTGCTAAAACAAGAGCGCCCTTTCACTAATCCATGTTGACTCTCACAGATAACATTACCCTCATCTGCCCAGTGCTGTATACGGTCCCTCACTACTTTCTCCAAGATCTTAACAACCACTGATGACACACAGACTGGTCTATAATTAGACACTTCCAGTCTGTTACCACCCTTATGCAACAGCACTATCTTACCTTCCTTCCATTCCCTGGGCACCTTTCCTGCAGCCAGACTTTCATTGAAAAGCCAGGTTAAAAGCACTGTCAATTCCCTAGCACATTCTCTCAAAACTCGTGGTGAAATACCATCCAGTCCCAAAGCTTTACTGACATCCAGAGTACTCAGTATCTGAAACACACTCTCCTCCTGTACCTCTAAACCTCGAAACAGCCCTATCCCTCTAGCATTAAAACTGACTCCTCTAGAATGAAATACTCCAATAAAGTGTTTATTGAACAATTCCGCTATGTCCTCTGCATCAGTCACTCTATTCCCATTTTTATCCCACAATATCATTCTTCCACAGTCATTTCTCCTCCTACTGGCCACATAGCTAAAAAATTCCCTAGGATTTTCTTTGGATCTTAGGGCCAATCTCCTCTCATATTCCAGTTTCGCTTTCCTTACCACACTAGTCACTCTTCTGGCCTGTGTCTTATATTCTTCATGTATCTTCTCTTCACCTGTCTCCTTATATCTCTTCCATAGCCTCTTTTTCGCAAGTATTAATGCAGATATTCTGATCTGAATCTAAATTATTAATTTTTTGTTTGTGTGTTTCTATTAATCGCAGATACAAGAGTTCTGAGAAAGGAGATTGAACAGATGACATCAATGGCAAAATCATATTAAAAAATTAGAATATTAAGAAAGAACTTGATATTGTTAGCGTTCAGGAATATGTGAGTAGAGCTAATTTCTGATCACATATTCCATATTGTTGCTAGCTAGAACTGTATAAAAAAATAATTTGGAGTAAAATTGTTAACTGGAAGTTAACAATGATGTAAACTTTTCCCGAATTACTATCACAATATCCTATACATATCCCTTGAGGGTACATATTGCGTATCATGAATTTGGTGATGAAATTATGATTAAGAAAAAAATTTATACATGTAAGAATGGTTCTAAATTATATTTTACATACATAAATTAATTTTTTTTAACGTTTTTGTATCTTTTTAATAGGTGATGCTTCACTGGTTGCGACAGTTTTTTGATGTTTACCGTGATATTCCAAAATTTGCATTTGGTTTTCATGGTGAACTGAGCCATGATGACTACAACTTAGTTGGTTATGCAGACACAGATATACATAATTTTTTGCAGCAGCTACACCAAGATGGTATTTTAAATTCCACTTTATTAATACTGATGAGTGACCACGGACATCGGTAAGATGATTAATTCATTATTTTTAATGCAGATTTATAGAGATAGTTTCACTCATTCGTAAAATAGCAAAAATAGGTTTTCTGTATCTAATTATTTCCCCTAATTGGATGTGTTGAGGTATCATAAGATGTCATTACTTGATTGCAACAACAGTTAGTTTATCCAAATCAGTCTATATAGACCATACCCTAACTTCATTGCTATTTAGCTATACATTTTTTTATAAAATATTATATTAACACCATATCACTTTAAATTGAAAGGGGGGGGGGGGGTTTGATACCTTATCACATGACTTTAAGTTAGAATGGGGGAACACTTCAGTGATCTCCTTATACTCTCAGGTTTTTATTTGTATTACTAGAAATTTTTTCCCTTTTATTTTTTTTATCTGATCCACACACAAAAGCCCAAAAGATCTATAGCATATCAGTGCCATGTGTGGGCAAGAGGAATAGGAGAAAGGAGAAATCTGTTCCCTAATTTAAATCATTATGATTTAAGTTAGGCTTCAGCACTTTCTCTAAATAAATGTTTAAACTTAGAAGTACAGATATGCAAAAGTCTGGCATTAATGGATCTCATGGCTAGTGTTGTTGATTCCATGTTGAGCAAGATTTATGAGCTTGAATAAGCTAGATGTAGCTCTGGTATTCCAAGATACATTATGTTGTAGGAACATGGAACTTGATAAACACTAAGTAGCTGCAATGGTGCAAAAGTAGTAGCACTAAGTTTAATTTTGTAACAGATTGCAGATTTGGCTGATCAGTTTGAAGTTTGCAGTGAGTTTGAATTTCTTCAAAATCTTTGCCATGCATTCTGGTATGTCTTTAATATAATAAGGAATAAAAGTTCTGAAGATTTCCTTTTTGAAGGATGTTGTATATCACATCAGCCTTTTTGTGCCTGTCAGTGATTTTATGTGTAATTCTATTAAATGGTTATAACCATTTATTGGCCATATTTGATAGTTTCCAATTCCTGTTGAAGAGATACTTTGGAGGAGCAAATTTTATGTGCTCTAAATACCAAGGATTTTATAATTCCATGTTTTTGAAATGGATAGTTTGCAGCTGAAATAGGAATATAGCAATCTGGAAAGTTTGTTTATGGATAGAAAATGAAAGCAATCCATCAGAATTTATTAGAATATAAAGTTTATCAAACAGGTTGAAAGAACTGCAACAGGCTCGTTATATTACCAAATTTGGCTAATTTTTATTTGGAATGCCTTGAAGAAACAATCTTAACTCTTGATCCTTAACCATCTATCTGGTGGTGTTATATGGATGATATTTACAGTATCTGGAGTGGCTCTGAATTGGAGTTCCTTTCCTTTCTATCTAAAATTAATAGTTAGATATGTGAAGAGCCAAAGGCTTCAATTCGGCGACATATAACTTGTTTAAGTTAAGGGATATTACATCCCATATAGTTTCTTAGCCGAATAAGAAACTCAAAGAGTTTCATGCCAAATATAGTAAAAACTATATATAAAGTTCGGCGATTCCAAGCGTAAGCAAATACCTGGATACTGCAGCACTGATCCCAAAGGGTAGTGCAAGCTGGGGCAACTCGTGGTAGAGGTTGAGCGAGCTCCGATCACTATTCTTGATATTTGCCCATAATGTGAACTTAGCTCCTAGGAACTGTATTTTTGTTCACATTATGAGAGAAGGTCACTACCCAGACCAGTTTCGACCTTTATTGAGGTCTCATCAGTGAGTAGCCCGACCTAGTTAATATCAAGTTTGTAGCGAACAGAACTTGTACCCCTACTACGAGTATTGCCGTGAGGTGCTCTAATAAATTATTAGATATGTGAAGAGCCAAAGGCTTCAATTCGGCGACATATAACTTGTTTAAGTTAAGGGATATTACATCCCATATAGTTTCTTAGCCGAATAAGAAACTCAAAGAGTTTCATGCCGAATATAGTAAAAACTATATATACCACGAGTTGCCCCAGCTTGCACTACCCTTTGGGATCAGTGCTGCAGTATCCAGGTATTTGCTTACGCTTGGAATCGCCGAACTTTATATATAGTTTTTACTATATTCGGCATGAAACTCTTTGAGTTTCTTATTCGGCTAAGAAACTATATGGGATGTAATATCCCTTAACTTAAATAAAATTAATAGTTTACGTATTTGAATCAAACTGACTTTAGAGAAAGAATTATTAGGAGGAATATCCTCCTTGGACATAACACATCAAACAAGAATCTGACAGATAGTTTACAAGGACAATAGTTGAAAACTAACATTTATGGATTGCTATATTCCTATTTTATCAGTGCTTTGGGGAAAATAACTTGTGCACAGTTATTTTCTCCAAAAGTAATAATGGGAAATATAAATGATCAAACAAATGGCTTTATTAAATGGTTACCCAAGAAGTAATAAATTTATCAAAATCTCATAAATCTAATCTGGCTCAATACAGAACTGACAACATCCAGAGTGATGATACCAAACTCATAACTATACATATAAATTATTATTATTACATGGACAACTCCACAGAGTACGTAGACTATCATGGAAAGCCCTAAACATTATACTAAGCACTAATCAACATTTGCACACTTTCTGTCATACTTCACCAACATGGCACCTGCAACAGACTGGCAGCGTATTCAATTATTCACCACTCTCCAAGCAAAAAATCTAGGCCTCACACTCTTGCTAATGATATTTTTCCTCAATGTCGAGATATGACCTGTGGTCTCTCTCTCCCACCCACATCAGACTTATTGAAAAATTTCCTGTTTCAATCTCATTAAACCATTCAGTAAATTTTATATCTCTATCATATCAGCCCTTTTCTGCCTATCAACTGATTTATGCAACCCACAAATCTTCAACATATCCTCATAAGGAGCATGCCAAAGACCTGCCACAATCTTTTTCATTTGTCTCTGGATTCTTTACACCTCTTTCTCATCTCCAAGAATCTCAGGTTACCAGATCTATGTATAGTAGTCTAGATTGGGGGGGGGGGGGGCTTATAAAGAGGTATAATAACCAATTTATCTCTGCTTGTCAGGTAGGGTGCTCTTCAACAACCAGGTAATCCTATACTCTGTTTTAGCCACTGTTGCACAAGTTACATAGTAGCAGCCAAAATATACAGCCCTGTGGCACACCACTAGTGACATGCCTTAATTACTTAAATTACTGTCTAGTATTTCTTTATCTCTTTTTATTCACATCAACAGCTTCATATACATCCCTATTTTCTGCAGTTTATCAGTATCCTGTCAAAAGCTTTTGCAAAGTCCAGTAAAATAACCACCTGTAGCCATTAACTTTTTTTTTTATTTTTTTATTCAACTTAGTTAATTTCCTCTTGTATCCTAATTTTTCGATCCTTACCTTGCTGGTCACCCTTCTAGCCTGTGTGCTTTTTGCTGATCATCTTTCTTTCTGCATTCTCTTAAACTTTTCTTTTCTTGTAGCTCTTGCTTAATGATACTATTCATCATTTAACACTGACTTGATTTATCCTCCTGGCTCTAGTCACTTTCCATGTATCCAAGATATTTTTATGTTTTTCTAGTTAAAAGTACTTCTTCCTTTCAAGAGTCTCCGCTAACTCTACCCTTTCCAGTTACAGTTTCAATATTTCACATCTTAATCTTCCAATATTGAAAATCCTCATCTAGTCTTAGGATCCCATTGTAATCTTCATACATTATTTTACTGAAATACATAGAATAGAGGTATACAAATTCTAGTTTCCACACTACATTCACAAGGAGAAATCCTACTAGATAACAAAGAATTGTTTTCATTGTAGCAAACTATAAGAAGAGAAATAGGATTGAAAGCACTAATTAGATAGGAATTTCCTTATTAAGAATCGCTGACAAAGAGAAGAAGCAGCTAAGAAAAATCACGGAAAATAAAGAATATGCCAATTTCTAGCCAAGTGGCTGTCACCTGTGGCAATACAAGGGTGCCAACTGGGAGGATCTCTGTGACTTCTATTCCTCCTTCCCATGGTCCGACTACTGTTTCAGTTCTTCTGATCCAAACACCTGCTGAGACTGAATAACAGAAATCATCCTCACAGGAATGAAGGCTTTCATTCCTTATTCCACTCCAAATTCTCAGCCACCATCCAAGCCTTAGTTCTCCAAAAGTGTGGCATTGCTGTAATAGAAAAAACCTCTGCCTACCACCAATGGCTAAAGATCAAAAAACTCCAGCTGCCCACTCCACGTATATTGCAGCTCGCAACAGTTGCAAAAGAATCATCACCAAGTCCAAGTCAGACTTTGAAAGGGCCAAATGCTGCAAACTCGTCTCCTGCCCAAATAGGAGTCGCTTCTGGTTCCTTGCCAAGGCTATTGGACTCAACTTCTGCCCACCCAGGTTTCCATCACTCAAACATCTCGATGGTACTATAGTTACCTCACCTAAAAACAAGACCAACTTACCAATAAACTATAGGTTGATCAACCAACCTCTCATGTATGGGTTCAACATAAAAAAAAAAAAAAAAATTCCTGAATTGATGACCTGGGCATAGTTCTGGCCACTAAGAATGGCTCCCTTCATATCTCCCATAGTCTTCTGACAAAAGAAATCCGAAGAATCCTTAAACAACCTGAACACAAACAAAGCATCTGGTCCCTGTGGTATCTCAGCTATTGTGCTAAAAAAATTGTGCCCCAGAACTAACACCTATCCTGTATCGCCTCTTCAGTCTCTCCTATTCAACTGGCATCTATCCTACAACATGGAAATAGGTCCACATCCAACCCATCCCAAAGAAGGGTGATAAAAGTCAACCAACTAACCACCGTCCAATTACTCTCACTTCTGTTATCTCTAAAATTATGGAGAAGGTCATTAACAACCAACTCTTGAACCACCTAGAGACATACCAATTAATCAATGACCAGCGGTATGGATTCTGCCACTCAAATCTACAGCTTGATCTTGCTTTCACCACCCACCTCTGGACTCAGGCCATGGAGAAATTTGGAGAAACTCGCATGTTGCCCTTGACATTTCAAAGGCATTTGATCAGGTTTGGCACAGGGGCCTACTTAAACTGCCATCCTATGGTCTGCCTTCCTCACTTTGCAACTGGATCACCAACTTTCTCACTAGCCATTCCTTGTCATGGTGAGTATACGCACACCTGTGCATACACGTTCTCATAGTGTTTTATCATAGCTGCTACATGGTTGCATGTTTAAAAGGATTCTGTTGTAAGACTCATTTTTATTTTCTTTTGTTTTGTATTCACACTTCTATTGTTTGTGATACATAAAAAAAATAGTTGTGATAAATAAATAATTATTTCACTGCTTTATAAATATCTTTTATACAAAAAAAAAAAAAATCAATGCCTTGATCAACTACTTACGTCAGAAGTATTTTACTAACGTTATCAAGTCATTGTTCTAAAAGCACCTTTACATTAGTAAAGAGATGGGCTTCGTGAGCAAACATCTTGATTACACCTGTCATGGTTGGAACAATAATGAGAGTAAGCATGCATATATCATTCTGTATGCATCTTTTTTGATAATACGTTGGAAAACTTAAATGAGCACTATGTGTATTTCTCTTTTAATTGCTGTCATCCAAAAATGGAAAGCAGATGTTAGATTTGACCTGAAAAGTAAATTTTAATTTACAAAGACCATTGATTTTGGTTAAGAATTCAGTCCATTCACTACTGAAGCAAACATTTCACCAAATGGTATCTGATAGATAGAGATTAATGCAGTTTACAAGTTGCTCTTCAATGTGGTTAAAAAAAAAATCATTGATCCATAGACCCTTAATAGAAATGGTTGCTCAATTTATTCCAGCTTTGGGTGGCTGTTACTCTCAATATTCTGTATATCTCTCAGTTCTTTTTTCTCTACTTCTGTAGACCTTAATGGTTATCATCAGTCAGGCCATGTAGCACATGCTTGCAAATGAAAGTGCATGCCTTTCATTATATCTTCTTACTGTTCTTACTTCTGTACATACTGGTTTTCTGATATGTACCCTCAAATGGTATACAAAAAAAACCAGTACTACATAATTAAGTTTAATAATAATCTTCTATCAGTTATTTTCCTCCAAATTATTATTATTATTCGTGACACTTCCCAGGAGTCCGAAGACTCATCGTGGGAGGACACCCACTATACAACTGTCTGAATGAACTTGAATAATGTCAAGTTCTTTTTATAAGTTTTTTTTATACCTGAAAAAGACATGTCAAAGTTCCAAGAGAAATGCTGTTCAAAACGCTGCAGTTATACGGTGTAAATAGGATAGTCTATATTTGAATTATAAGTCAGCAGTTAGAACTAATGGAGGTAAAAGATGGTTTCGTGTTAAATCAGATGTGAGAAGGATGTACATTATCCCACTGTTATTCATTATCTATATGGATTACATTATGAAGGAAAGTGGTATTAACCACTCAAAATTGGATATGTTAATCTCAGCTAGACTCTCTGACTGAACTGAACAACTGTTATAATAAATCTGATATGAAAATCGTGGTAAGACTTATACGTTGGTTAGACATAACTGGTAATTAATTTACGGAATTAAAAATGCATATAAAGTAAATTAATTAAAGATAACTTTAATGAATCACTTCTATATTTCGACAATGTCGAAGATGACAATGTGACATTGTCGAAATATAGAAGTGATTCATTAAAGTTATCTTTAATTAATTTACTTTATATGCGTTGTTAATTCCGTAAATTAATTACCAGTTATGATATGAAAATCAGCAATAAAAAGTCAGTGACAATGAAAATAGACAGATGCATTGAAAACATCAACTGCATCCTGAATGGAGAACCTATAGAGCAAGTAAAACATTTCAGCCATTTAGGCACAATATTTAGTGAAGATGGCAAATTAAATTTAGGAATAAACAGCAGAATTAGCAAAGCTGATATGGTAGGAAGTCAATTGAATAAATGTATATGAATAAGAGAGAAATAGTCAAAACACTAAACTAATTGTATACAAGACAGTGTTCAAACCAATTTTAACTTATTGGTCTGAGAGTTGAGTTAGAAATAAAGCATTTGATCCAAGACTGGAGACCACAAATATAAAAATTCTGAAAAAAGATTAGGGGCATGAACAGATGGCATTGCTGGAATTATCGTATTAAAAACAGTCATGTTAAGATAGAACTTGACATTGCTAGCATTCAGGAATGTGTGAGCAGAGCTAATCTCATGTGGTATGGTCACTTGAACAGAAAGCAACAGGAAAGGTTAGCTAAACAAGTGTGATTTGCTAGACTGGCAGGAAAAAAGACCCAGACTTTAGCTGAATTGATATAGTAAGAAGTGCCTTAGAAGACAGAAGTATAAGATCTGATAATGTTTGAGTCTTGACAGAAAAACATATTGATTTGGAGAAAAATTGTTAATCAGGAGGTTAGTACAAATAAAAAAAAGTTGCATCATTGCATTGTTATTATTTATTGCATCTCCATGGAGTCCGGAGACTCATTGTGGAAAACCCAACTCAACCATCATACACACAAATCCTATCATATCTCTTCTTTAATCCATTCACCATCAGGGAACTTGCAACCAATTCTGGCACTCCATTCCACTCACTCACCACTCAAAAAATCTGGTCTGCACACCTATATTAACCACGCTTTTACACAACTTCCACATATGGCCCCTAGTTCTTTGATTATTTGTCATATATTGAAAATATTAAAGGGATTTAATATTAAACCCTTTTAATATCTTGAAAGTTTCTATCATGTCCCCTCTTTTCCACCTATCAATTAAACTTTGCAACCCATAAACCTTCAACCTATACTCATAGGGAGTATTCCACAGATGAGGGTATAGGGAGTATTCCTGTCACCATCTTGGTCATTCGTCTCTGCATCTTTTCGACACCACCTCTTGGTCCTCAAGAAACCCAGGTGACGAAATCTGTGCACAGTAGTCGATGTGCAAAGATGTGGCCGAATCATAGCCTTATAAAGAGAGATAATTACTTCCTTATCTTTACTTGTTAGTGCGTTTTTCAACATCCAAGTAATTCGTTGCTTACCAACTTTTGCAATATGCTCTCTGAACTTTTAACTCTTTGTCCACCATTATCCCCAAGTCCCTAGCCTGAACAATTTCCTGCAAACCAATACCATCAATATGATACACCATATTGCAACTTTTTCCATCCAAAGTACATAACTTTACATTTTGCAACATTAAATTGATAAACATTAACCTTTGCCCAGAGTGCCAATTTATTTAAATCATCCTACAGGATATCTACATCATCTTTATCAACCAATGCCCTCCCCAGTTTTGCATCATCAGCAAACAACTGAATATCCCCTCTTAAATCTTTCTCTATGTCGGTATATAAATTAAAGAGTAGTGGCCCTGGTACTGAACCCTGAGGTACTCCACTAGTCACCATCATTCTCCTAGTCTACACTCCACCATGTATTACTCTGATATCTGTCTATCAGCCATCCCCCTATCCATGCTACTATCCTCATGTCCATTCTCATCCTCTCCAGTTTTTGTAATAGTTTTCTATGTAGTATTTTGTCATAAGCCTTGGTAAAGTCGAGCAGTATTATGGTGTAGCCATTACATTTATCCAGTTCTGCTGTAACTTTATTATAAAAGTGAATCAGTTACTAAGACGGAACCTACCTTTTACAAAACCATTCTGCCCACTATAGAGTATTGCATAACTATCCGCCTACTGTTGTATTTTACCTTTCACCAACTTTTCCAATACTTTAACAACCATTCTTGATATATTAATTGGTCTGTAGTTTACTACCTCTGTCTAGGAGCTGCCTTTATGCAGTGGTACTATCTTACCCTCTTCCACTCCCTTGGAACCTTGACAGAGTAGAGACTTAGATTGAACAACTTCGTCAGAGGCAATGCCAGGTCTCTTGCACATTCACATTGTAAATAGGCTGATATGCCATTTAGTCCCACTGCTGTGCTCACATTCTTAATTTTTAATATGCTGAATACCTCCTATTCATCGACTTCAATGTTGATATGCATCTCTGTAAATTTAGCAACTGTTAAATCGCCACCTGAATGATACACCTTTGCAAAATGATCACTCAGCAACTGAACTATTTCTTTTGGTTCAGTCATCTTCTTACCATAAGCATTGTTTAAAGTTCTTCTACTAGTCATTTTTCCTCTTACTTACTACATAATTAAAAAAAACTGTTTTAGGTTTACTTTAGCCTGTTTGACTAATTCTCTCTCATAGTCTGATTTGGTCCTTACCATGCTCGTCACCCTTGCTTGCACTTTGTACTGCTCATGAGTATGCTGACCTCTTTTTTTCCTTTATATTTCCTCAACAATGTTTTCTTTTTTCTCATCTCTTGCTTTATATCCCTACTCATCCACTTAATTCCAACTTGGTTTATCTTCCTGATCTTGGGTATGCAGTCTGATACTGCTACCTTCAAACAGTCTCTGACCACTTGCCACGCACTACTGACATTCTTTCCTTGTAGCTTCTCAAGCCATGGCACTGTTCCAAGATTACTCCTGAGTATCTCATAATCACCGGCCTTATAAATGAACATGAATCCCTTCTTGACAGAGAATTCCACATGTTTAGCAACTTCTCAGAACAAGACTGCATGGTTACTTTCCCCAATCGGAGGTAGTGTCTACACCTCCGAATCAGAAAATTAAAATTATCAAAGAAATGTGTTGATTGATTTGCAATTCTAATTTATTGCATAGAAAATAATTATTACCAAATATGAATTAGCATCATCTAATTCTATGTACTTTGTAGATTATATAACCATGCCAACACATAAAAATGTAATATAAATTATAAGAAAACTGTTATTTGAAAACGTTCACAAAATTAGAATAATTTTTCACGAAATGCACAAAAATTAGTCAAAGGTTAACAACATGATAATTAGTACTTTGTTGCATCTCCTTAGCTTTTATGACTTCATAAATGGCTGGGCATATTATTTACTAGTGGTTCATTTTTTTTTTTTTTTTTTTTTTTTTTTTTTTATCAAAACATGCTCATATGAACTGGAGACTAGAAACACATTCATTTTTGTCTTTTGGACAATTTCTTGAAGATGTTTCTTCATAATTCCTCACAAATTCTCAATGGGGGTTTAAATGTAGTAAGTTTGCCAGCCAAGGAATTACATTGATTTGCCTTTCTTTGAGTCATCTAGTAGTGACAAGAAGCTGAATCCTACCAAAAAAGAAAATCACCATCACATAAATCTTTCGATGCTGGTAACATAAAGTGCTCAAGAATTTCATGGTACACTTTGGAATTGACTCTTTTGTACATAATACACAGCCTACCTGGACCCATGACCGGCATTACCATTTAGGCAAACTAGGCAACCGTCTAGAGCGCAAGCTACGAATGGGTGCAAAACTTCGAGCTATGCTTTATTCGTACTTTACAAATATCAAAATTAAATAGTGATATATGATTTAGGTATCGATTCTTTTTCCTTATCCCTCACACATCACAGTATTTTACTATTTAACTCTTGGTTCTTTGTTGTTCCTTATCTAAATGATTTGAATTTACTGCTATTTATAATTCAGTTAAGATAAATATTTTAAAACTTGCTTCTACACTAAGTTTAAAGGAAATGGTAGAGAATTTTGCAAAATTGAAGGCAAGAAAAATTAAAATTTGATTTTCATATATTATACATATTGTATATTACTTTGTATATTATTAATAAAACATTCCAAAAGAATTTTTATTTTTTATATATTTAAAATTTCATTTTAAAAAATATCCAACTTGTGAAATAAGGAGTGCACTTGTTAACTTTGCCTAGTGCACAAAATAACCTGGTATCGACAGTGCCTGGACCCATGGTCACCAAACGTTCCATGCATTCTTTATCAAATGCTTCTTGCTAAAGATGCTAAACACCATCATATTCTAGCTGTCTTTTGCTTGGAAGTCGTAAGCGGCTTCATCTTAGGCACACGTGACTGAAAACCCAATTTGTGAAGTCGTCTCAACGTCGTAGATTTAGGCACATTCATACCTAGCTCTTTCCATCTCCTGTGAAAATACCTTACACTTCAGAAGCAGTTTTTCTTCACAATATTCTTCAATCTCCTCTGATCTCTTGATGCCTTTCAATCGCTATTGCAGCAATTATTTTGAAAACTCGTTATTAGAATACTGTCTCAATACTCAACTTGTTTGAGAACATTTCAATTCCTTAGCTATAAACTGTTGAGTTTGGCCTTCTTTGTGTAGACACTGTACAAAACTTCTCACCTTCTGATGCATCACTTGTTCAACCCATGTTTAGCAAATGATTAACTGAAATCCACATGCAAACAATTCCTCACACATGAATCAGTACCGCAACTACTGAAATATATGCTATTTCTGCGCCCTCCTCAAAACCGATCGAAAAAATTTCGAATATTCTAATACAGTAAAACCCTGAAGTTGCACAGTAGGTGGGACCAACAAAAAGCGTGCAAGTCGAGGTCGCGTAACTCGGGGTATAATTTTGCATGTAATTTATATATACAAACATATGTAATTGGGACCAAAGGTTTACAAAACCACCTATATTATTTAAGAAATATAATCATAATTGTAGTTTTTCGTACATAAAAAAAAGAAAGTTATTTCGATGTCAATGGTTTCATAAAATCTAATAGATTCGTTTGACGGCATAATGTCTTTTTCTTGTCACGCAAAATTTCTTCATAGCAAGCTAATGATTTTTTTATTCCTTGCCTTGTGGCTACAATTAGAATCTATGTCCTCCAAAATCTGTAAACCTTTCTTTTATGATTGTTCTTACTGTGGATTCCTGTAGATCGAACTTCTTCACAAATTTTCATTCTGCCTTCAAAATCCTTAATAATATTGAGTTTTGTTTCCAAAGTCAATGTTTTTCTTTTCTTGCTAGCAGTAGAAGAATCTGACTTGCTTCTTTTGGATGACATTATTATTTTTTATGTGATAAAATTTTTATCAAGAACATAACATTAAACAATCGCAAGGTTTGTAGACTATAAAAATCATGTATGAATGGAGACCGCACAAATCACTTCAGTGCTTGTTCACAGCATGTGCGACACTGGCAAATGCGACCGGCGCCTGAAAGATAAGACTAGTGGTGAGGCGTGAAGCAGGACGTGAATACGTGCATATAAGAAACCGCGTAACTCCGTATTCGCGTAAGTCGGGGTAGGACTGTATTTTGAACAACGTTAAAAGTTATTCTAATTTTGTGAATGTTTGCAAATAAGTTTTTTCTTATAATTTATATTACATGTTTTTATGTTTACGTGTTATATAACGGGTGGCCATATGCAGCTTGCATCCACGTGTCGCACAGCTCTCCACACTCTACCAGGAAAAAATAAACAAAAAGAAAAGAGGAGACAACAAAAAAGAGGAATGAAATAAAAAAAGAGAGAAGAGAGAGAGAGAAAAACAGGGTTAATAAAAATTACTGCAATAAAAGGGTTTAACGCGAAACACATTAAATGAAATTTACTTTGAACAATTAGAATAATTTTAAAGTCAAAACATTTTAGTTACTTATTTACTAGTAGAGGCCTTCCTTGTATCCATTTTCTTAGTAAGCTCCTTAAAATTAGGCATGTAATTAGTCAAAGCAGTTCTTACAAGCTTGTTCAAATGTTTATCATTCAAAACAGATCTATATTTAGATTTAATAAATTTAAGAGTCGAATATAGCGCTTCACAGGAGCACGTGGTCCCAAAAATGGAGATCAGTTTTCTGGCATATTGCTCAAGTGTTGGATACCTTTGGTCTGGAAACTTGCTTCCAAAATTCAATGGAACATCCACATTGCTTCACTAACTTCAGTCCTTCGTCCTCTTGAAGCTCCATTTCTGCAGCTGCGACATCCTTCACAATTGGTTTTGAAATAGGACAACTGTACTCAAGCACGTTCGTGAGGAAAGGATTTTTCCCAAAAAAAAGCAAATGTTGGCTTAAGCTCTCGAAGGTCGCAAAATCTATTGTTGAGTTCTTCAGCCAGCCTGGTGAATTTATCAGTATTTTCTTCAGCAGATGAAGTGATTGAAAGTTTGATTTTCCAAGTCTCTCTGGAAAAGTTGCAGTTTGCTTTGGAAGCTTAGCACTGTCTGTGTGAGATCGGTTATTAGTTTTTCTTTCCCCTGAAGTGAAATGATTAATATCTTTTACTTTGACACTGGAATTGTTCTTTCAAAGTTGAAAGTTTAGTTTGCCTCAAATCAGAGCCAAGAGGAAATTCTTTAATAAAATTACTGTGATGCATGTCATAATGATGCTAGATTGCTGGCTTTGAATTGTATAAGTGTTATTTGGCATAATTATTACTGTACCCATGCTCATTTATCAGAGGGGTGGCCATGCACATGCTAGATTTCATCCTCCCTGATATCTCTAGGGAGGATGAAATATCCCTAGTTTTGCACTACCATATCTAACTAAACAACACTTTTTCCAAACATCTAACTCCAAAACCATTCAAATGCAGTCTGCCAGGCATATAGAAGTCCTCCATTAAATTCTTGTGAATGTAATTAGTTCTGTCCTATTATACTGAGGCAACAGACTCACAGTCTTTACTTTCTTGTTCTTTATTTTCACTTCCATTAACAACTGTTTCATATCTTCTCTCATTGCATATTTCTCACCTTTCAAATCATTTGTGCCAGCCAATACAAACAGCTCATTTGCATGCCCATAGCAAGATTTGAATCTGCAGCCTTTTGGCTGGAGAGCGGATGCAGATATTCTAACCACTTGGCCAATCAAACCGGTGTGTGTTTGTTTGTTTGTGTGCATGCGTGTGTTAAGACTGGGTTATGCATGTTTGTATTTTTCTGGAACCTCTAATCACACATCCTCCTAATAATCTGTATTTCTCAGCTTACAGAAAACCTAATTTTTTAATAAAACTTCCACACATCAAAGGTAGGCGAAGTTGTACTAATCTGGAAACCCTGCTGTAAAGATCAAACATGGAACATTTTCAGGCCTCCACTAATATATTGTCATTATTACTCCTCCTGACTTTTTCAGTTATTCTGAATTTTGAGTTTTCTTTTAACCTTAAATGTCTTCAGTCTAACTTTCTTATAATGAACACTTTTCCTTGGAGATTTTAATGTTCTTTATTTTACTGCACCGACTTGCAAGGAGACTTGCTGTTGATGCTCCACAGATTGTTCAGATGTCTCCAAGTATACCAGATAATTCTCAACATTCCATACCAGATAATTCTCAACATTTCTTACAAATAACCTTTCTAAATATTATTATTATTAAGAGAGACCTCCAGAGAGTCTGGGACTCATCGAGGGAGGCGACATACTACACACGTCAGCTGTCATACTTATTCTTGAATTCATTCACACTGCTTGCACTCACAACATCCAATGGCAATCCATTCCAATCATGTACCACCATATGAGAGAAAAATCTAGCCCTTACCCCCTTCTTAGCCATTCATTCTCAGTTTCCAAGGATGTCCTCTTGTCCTTTCCCTACCCTCCATAATTTGAAAAATTCCATCCACTGAAATCCTGCATGACCCTTTCAGAAGTTTGTAAGTCTCAATCATACCACCCCTCTTTCTCCTGTTTGCTAGTGTCTGCAGTCTACAAATTCTCAATCTGTCTTCATAATCAGTAATCCACAATCCTGATGTAATTTTTAATACACTCCTTTGCACACTCTCCCTTATATCAGAATCAAAACAGAGACCAGACCTGTGCACAACAGTCCAGGTGAGGTCTTATCAAGGCCTTGTAAAGAGGCAAAATGACATCCTTATCTTTACATGTGAACATTCGTTTCAGCATTGCAGTTATCTTTACAGTTGTATTTGCAATCTTTGCTACATGACCCCTGAACTTCAGTTTCTTGTAGCATAATCCCATTGATATAATGCAACATTGGATATCTAATCATGCCAAAGTGAATGACTACATTTACTGACATTGAACTGGCATCCATTTTTTCATGTCCACAATTCCAGCCTATTCAAATCATTCTGCAAGTACCACATATCAGCAGCATTCCTGATTACCCTACCTATCTGTGCATCATCAGCAAATAGCTGTAAGTCACTTGTTAAATCCTTCCCAATATCATTAATGCACAGATTGAATAACAGTGGACCAAGCACTGATCTTTGTGGTACACCACTGGGTCCCTTAAATCTTGCAGACTCGCATCTCCCCCATATACCACTTTTTGATATCTGTCAATCAGCCATCCTCTGTCCACGTTGACAGCCACTTACAAAAACACGATTGTTTTCTGATGCCTATACAATCAACAGCTACAGCATGCCTGCTCAGGCATCGCCTGGATAAACAAGGCCTGCGATACAAATCGAGCGATCGGGGTTGGATCGAAAAGTGGGATACTGAAACTAACAGAACTGTTATCAGTAGGAACGTGGAATGTGCGGACACTCTGGATGTCAGGAAAATTAGAACTACTTCGTGAGGAAATGAAGAGATATCAGTGGGATATACTAGGATTGGCAGAGATGAGATGGACATCATCTGGAGAGATCAATGGATGTGAAGTAATATGGTCAGGACATGACACCATGCACGAAGCAGGAGTTGGCTTCCTTCTTAGCAAAAGAGCTCAAGAGTCACTGTTAGGCTACAAACCAGTTAATGAACGAATCATAGTAGCAAGATTTCAGGCAAAGCCATTCAACATATCAATAGTCCAGATATATGCACCCACATCTGACAGCACAGATGAGGATATTGACTTATTCTACAAAGATCTGACAGAGATAATAGAAACAATAACAAAGCAAGATGTGCTAATTATTGAAGGAGATTGGAATGCCAAAGTTGGAATAGATAATGATGGTTGAGAAAGAGTCATGGGAAAATGTGGTTTCGGAGAAAGAAATGAACGAGGTGAAAAATTGTTAGAATTTGCTGTGGATCACGAGATGATCTGTAACACAAGATTCCAACAAAAGGAGTGTAGAAAATGGACGTGGCAATCAAATGATGGGAAAACCAAAAACATGATTGATATGATTAAAAGAAGATGGATAACATCAGTACAGCAATGTCGAACTTTTCAAGGAGCGGATATAGACTCGGACCATAGTTTAGTGATTGCAAACATCAAGATGAAATTAAAAAAGAAATATAAACCCCAACATCAGAATAGAAGAGATACAGCACGAATAAGTGAAGCAGAAATAGGAAGAAGGTACAGAACAGTGTTAGAAGAGAAACTTAAAAGTGTGGAGAAAGAAAAAAACTCAAATTTAAGAGTTAAAAGAGTAATGAAGGCGATAGAAGATGCAGTTGAAGAAACAGTACCAGAAGAAGAGAAGATCAAGAAGAAATGGATTACACAAGAAACACTGAAGTTAGTACAGGAGAAAAGAATGTTGAAGATAAGAAGGGATACATCAGAACAAATAGAAGAGCAATATAGAAGAAAGTGTAATGAGGTGAAAAAAGCAGTCAGAATGGATAAGATGAAATAGTTAGAAGCCCGATGAAACAATATAGAACAGTACTATGGAGAGCATAAAACAAGGGAGGTATACAAAATGATCAGAACCATTAATAGAAAGTGGCAACCAAAACAGACCCCAATTAAAGATGAAAAAGGCAATGTATTGATGAATAAAGAAAAAATTGTACAGCGGTGGACAAGATAATGTAGTGAGTTATATGAAGAAAAACTAGATTTAGATAGCGTTGGGAAACTGACTGAAGAATTGAAGCAGATATCACCACCAGGTAATGAGCATGATATGGACATTTTAAGAGGAGAGGTAGAAAAAGCAATAGGACGGCTAAAACACAAGAGTCCTGGTAACGATAACATTACTGGAGAAATGATTAAATATGGTGGTGAAAGTATGGTTATAGAAATGCACCAACTATGTAATATGGTATGAAATGAAGGGAAAATGCCAGAGGAGTCAGTGAAATCTATATTAGTAACATTATACAAGAAAGGAAATAAGCTAGAATGTAAAAATTATAGAACAATTGCCTTGATAAGTCACCTTGGTAAAGTGATGATGATCATATTGACAGAAAGATTGAGAACACAATTGGAAGCATACTTTGCAGACGAGCAAGCAGGATTTGGGAAGGATAGAAATACAATTCAACAGATTTTGACAATGAGGTTAATAGCAGAGAAAGCTAGGAGAAAAAACAAAAACATATATACTTGCTTTGTTGATTTTCAGAAAGCATTTGACAGTATTGACCAGAAAGTGACATTAGCAGTTCTGGAATCCTGTGGAATTGATAAAAAAAACTAATAGCTATATTAAAAGATGTTTATCAGAATGCAGTTGCAGCAGTTAGAATAGGTGATGATTTGGGGAAATGGTTTAAAACAAGACAGGGAGACCCAATATCACCAAGCATTTTCATCGCACATTTAGAAAGAGCAATGGATAAAATGAAAGAAGATGCCAAAGGAGTATCTGTACACGGAATGAGAATTAACAATATGAGATTTGCAGATGACATTGTTATTATTGAAGAAGACGAAAGAGAACTACAAAAAAACACTGAAACTGTTAAATGAGGAAGGGAAGAGATTTGGACTTGTTATGAACTTTGAAAAAACAAAGACAATGGTATTTGGTGAGAAGAACATGAAACAAAAGATACAAGTGGATGAAAGTGATATAGAAAATGTAGAACAATTCACATATTTGGGAAGTAAACTGACATATGACTTGGACTGTAAAAAAGAAATAAAGATCAGGATTGCAAAGGGAGAACAAATCTGAAGGCCATGGATAACATCTGGAAAAGTAAAGTGATCAGTCTGCAAACAAACTAGGAGTATTGGAAACGTGCATCTTCAGCGGTGTACTGTATGGATCTGAAACGTGGGTAATAAATAAGGAATCAAGAAAAAGAATTTTGGCATTTGAAAGAACTTGTTACAGGAAGATTCTAAGAATAGGATGGGTACAGAAAATCACCAATGAAGAGCTCTATCAGAAGATACAACCAAAACAGAATCAAATGCAGATGATTATAAAACAGAAGCTGCAATTATTTGGACACATCTGTAGAATGAGTGAGGACTGGAAGATAAAGACATTTATGTTTGGTATTTTGGATGGTTTAAACAGAAGAGGTAGACCATACAGAAAATGGATAGACGATATGAAAGACTGGTGTGGAATGGGTGTACAAAAACTGCGACACTGTGCACTGGACAAAGAAAGGTGGAAGAAGATAGTGAAACAGGCATCAGACATCAACAGGCAGTGAGCCCATGGTTCGTGATGATGATGAATCAGCCATTCTCTGTCAACCTAGGACACTCCTTTCCCATATGCCTGGGGAAGGAGTGTCCTAGGTTCGATTCCCGTCGATGACGTGAGGAGCTTAAGGATCTTCCTCGGCCATAGCCAAGTTAGCCGGTCTTGGGCATGAACAGCAGGGTTTTTCCCCCCCAGTTTATCTGGAGTTTTTCATCCTGCAAGCAGGCAAACCGACCCCGTGAACACACACACACACACACACACACACACACACACGGATACAGTCAGGAATACTTAAGACAATCCCTCCAGCCATAGTTCTGAATTGTCAGCTATGCCGGTCCCGAGCCCGGATAACAATAGGGGGGAATGAGATGGTATCATGCCTCTCTGTAAAGGGGCTCACGGCCGTTGAATCACCATACAAAATGAATGAATGAACCATCCTCTTATCCATACTAATATTCTATAATCCAAACCCATATTCTCCAATTTGCGCGACAGTCTGCCATACTGTATTCTGTCAAGAGCCTTAGAAAAATCCAAAAGTATCACAGTGTATCCATTCCCCTTGTCTAACGGTGGTAACATTGTTATAAAATGTGAGCAAGTTGCTAAAACGTGACCTTCCCTTAGTAAACCCATGCTCATTGCAAAGTAGAGAGTCACTCGATCCTTTTTTGAATGCAAGCCCTAACCAATTTTTCCATAATCTTCGCCACCACTTCTGAGATACTAATTGGTCGATAGTTAGATAAATTGGTTTTTGCACCACCCTTGTGCAATGGAATTACCATACATTCTTTCTATTCCTGCGGAATCTTACCTGTTCTGAGACTCATATTAAACAGCCTGGTTAAAGGAATAGCCAGTTCAGGTGAACTCTCTTTTAACATGCATGCTGATATCCCATCAGTCCCTATTAAGTTTTTAAATTATTTTATAAATTTACATGTCTTGAGATGAATTTCATTACCCAGTGTGTGGCCATTACCTTATTCATTGGAGACAGAGAGGGCTCAAGATTTATTGACTCTTTTCCTGCCCATGGAAGTAATATGCATTAAGCTTACTGCCTTTCATGGATGGGATTCGCATTTAAAAAAAAATGTTATATTAATATAGTAGCTGCCGTAGCGCAATTGGAAGAATAGTTGAACATTGTGCCCTTCGATTGGTAAAGACCTGGGTTCGATTCTTGTCATGATGAGGAGAATCCTTATATATGGGCTTTTTCATTTGAAGGTGAGTTAGCCAATCTCATATGGTGGTAGCAGGGTTTTTTTCTCCCGGAAATTTGGATTTTTCATCCCATGTGCAGACAAATCGGCCTTCAGAACACACGCAATTTACAGACCAAAAAAAAAAAAAAATTATTGTTGTGATGGGCGATAGATGGTGTTGATGGTAGTTGTGTCATAATTGGAGAATTAAGTAGTAGTGGAGAGGATGAGATATATTTAGCGAAGTAGAGTAGTGTGCCTGCCCATGATTGAGTCCTTGGACTTCTTGGAGGAGGTGTCATGTAATAATAATAACCTGCATTGCTGATATAAAAGCATTAGATGATACTGAAAACTTCCCATCCAGCTGATGATGTATGTTCTAATTAATTTTAGTAGTATGTTGGTATATTTGAGTCAAGTAGAACTAATCCTTTGTAGCTGGACTGACATTTTACGTAACATCGAGTTTTCTACTCAGTGTTATGGCATCTCAAAAGAAAATGCTGAATTGCACATAAATTTTGTGGTATGATTAATGGCAGAAACTCAATAAATGTTTTGTTTTGAAGCAAACTCTTGAATCACATAATATTAAAAAAAAATTAAATCGAAGGATTCTGTTTCAAAATAAGGAAATCATAAATTCTTAAGGTTTTAAAAACATCTTCACCTGTAATAAATATTCCACTCAGTAATCTCTCTATCTATCCCTTGAAACTGACCTTTCAATTATCTGAATAGTAAATAGATATTCCACTGCAGCAGGTTAATTGAGAGATTATTTAGTAATGGATTATTTCTTATTTTTATTATGGGTGATTATTAATAATTTCCTCTATCCTCTTCCTCACAGTTTTGCAAGCATTAGAGAAACCCAGCAAGGAAAGCAAGAAGAACGGTTACCATTCTTCTCCATGATATTGCCACCTTGGGTTGAATCTCGTTATCCAGAGTTAATGCATAATCTTCGTAACAATGCTGACAAATTAACCACCCCTTTTGACATCTACTCCACCCTAATGACCATACTGGATACACACATACCATTGATGGGAAACGTTAATAGTCGTAGTAATAGCTTGTTTTCACTGATACCAGATCAGGTAAGTGGGTACTGTGCCATTTCCCATGTTATTGTATTATTAAAAGATTATCAGTTTTGTAAAATGTACAGCATATAAACAGTGCTATCAAATATGACAGATTGATTATAAATAAACTCATATTAAATTTTGAGCCATATCTATCGTAATTTTATATTAATGGATTTTATCTGTTTATGCCATCACCTTTGGATAATTGTCATGGAAAACTTAAGAAACTCGAACAATTCTGAATGACATTTGATCAGATATTTCACACTTCCCAACATAACATCTTTAGCAGACTAATTAACTAGCACCTGCCTAAGTACAATGCTGACATGAATGAATCAATGCATGCCACTGATTCATTTTTATTCTCAGTCTTTTTATACTCTACTTTCTGATGCCTAGTCAGCTATCCTCTTATTTGCTTCACCAAGTTTTTTTTTCCACACCTATCTGCTCCAGTTTGTTTTGTTTAGATGCCTTTGCAACATCTAACAGAGCATATGGTGTGCATTTTCTTTATTCTACCCGTACAGTCTTGAATTTGGGCACCAATCATTTTCTCAAAGACCTTAACCACCACTCCAGAAATGCTGACCTATAATTGCTACTTCTGTTTTGAAACTTTACTTTTAAATGGAACTGTTTTTTTTTTCTTTCCAATACCTCAATCAAAAGTATTGTCAGCTCTCTCTTTTTTCTGCTGCTGTTTACCTTCCTGTCATCTGCATCAACTTAAGCGTCCTTCCATAGTCATTTTTATTTACTTGCTATACAGTGAAAGAACTCTAGGATCTGCTTTAACCTTGACTAATTTCGTCTCATAGCCTGGCTTTACCCTCATTAACAGACAAAGTGCTCACAACTGACAATGGCATTCCATTCATTCACCATTCTTCAAGCAAAAAATCTAGTCCTCGCACCCTTGCTAACTACACTCTTACTCAATTTCCAGGGATGACCACATGTCTTCCCTCCCCCCCAAGCCAAGTTCTGAAACATTTCCCCTATATCTCTACTATGCTGTATACAGTCCTATAAAACCCTTTAAGTAATTAAATGTTTCTAACATATCCCCCTTCTCTCACCTGTCAACCAACTTCGGCAATCCACACACCCTCAATCTATCCTCATAGGGAACATTCCACACACCACTCACCATCTTGGTTGTTTGCCTCTGAATAATCTCCACTATTTCCTCATCTCCAAGAAACCTAGGAGACCAGACCAGAGCACAGTAACCCAGATGTAGATGTATCAAGGTCTTATAAACAGGAATAACAGCTTCTCTCTACTTGTGTGTTCTTCAGTAGTCAAGCAACCTTATGAGCAACTTCAGCAGTCTCCAACCACTACTAAATCCCTAACTTACTTCCTCTCTTTCCTGGAGTACAGTTTCATCAATGCAGTACACAACTTGTAGTCTATTTATCCCAAAATGCATAACTTTACATTTCTCCACATTCAACTGAACACATTATCTTTTGCCCATACTGACAGCCTATTTAACCATCTCTCTGTGTACAGGGGTGTGATTACACTCCATGCATTTTCAGTGCAAAATGTAAAGAAAAAACTTTGACTGTGTAAGTATTTGTGAAATTTTATTGATTTTTAAGAAGATAGGTATAAAAAAATTAAAAAATTTAATTAAAATATTAAAATTAAAAAGTTTTGTATCAATAATAAAAAAAAATATTAAGGTGGATCATCAGAATCGGTGTGAATAATTTCACCATCATGAATTTCAGTGTTCATGCATTTATCTCAAATATTTTTTCTATGATTTTAATTTATTTAAACTTTTTAAAATAAATTTTTAAATAATATAAAATTTGGAATTTATAACCGTGTTAAAAACACTTTTTTATTATCCCGACGTTTCGATCTTCATATCAAGATCATCATCTGGAGCATACATAAATATACAAGAAAAGCTGAGTTACATTATTAACTGTAAGCTAGAGAAACAATGATTTGATCACATGTTATTCTATTGGCATGACCTCTAGTGAAAAAAATTATAAATTACATCAAGCTAAATTCTATTTATGATGACAGAATTAAACATTCTTTCTTACAGATGGTTTTCTTTCAGAAACAATGATGTCCTATTTTTAGTATTACAATTGTTATTTAAGATACTGGATTTTCTATAGTCCTGTTTATAGTTGTTCTTAGTGAGGAAGGTTCCGTGGGTCGAATATATGCCTTCCATATGTTTGGGATTTTAAGACCATCATTATTGTTCATATTGGGGTGATTGATAATGATCTCACAGGCTTAATTAAATTTCCGTTCATACCATGTTTTAGCGTGATGTAGACAGCTAGTGCTTTTCCAGACAATTCTGTGTAAGGTATTCAGGACATGATCCGAAAGACTAGCTTCACCATAATTATTATATTTAATTTGTCGTTTATGTTCTTTTTGTCTGATAGGAATTGTGCGTCCTGTTCTTCCTATATATGGTATGTTGCAAGTACAATAAATACGGTATACTCCAGGTTGGGCTAGTGGAGGGAGTGGGTCTTTGGATAAGTTGAGTAAACTTTTTAATTTTGCAGGAGGTTTAAAGGTGGCTTTGAGGTTGTATTTTTCTAGTGCTCTGTTTATTTTGTCTGATGTTCCTTTAATGTAGGGAATGGTTATAGTTTTACTGTAGTCTGGTTTGTTTTTTATTGAGATTTTGTAGAGAATTCTGTTAATAGTGTTTTGGCTGTATCCGTTTTTTTTGGAAAGCATTGCTGATAATTTTAAATTCGTCTTTCAGTGCCTGTTCACTGGAACAGATCGTCTGAGCCCTGTTTTTTAGAGTGTTGATGACACCTAGTTTTTGTGTTGGGTGGTGGTAGGATTTTATGTGTATATACTGTCCCGTATGTGTCTGTTTCTGGTAAACAGTGAAGGAAAGATTACCAGAGGGAAGACATGACAAGTGTATCTAAAAACAGAAGTGTGTTATGTTTTTCAATCTCAATTGTGAACTGTATGCGTTTGTGTTGTTTGTTTAGGTGGCTAAGGAATGTGTCTAATGTCTGGCAGCCATGGGACCAGATCACGAAAACATCGTCAACATATCTAAGCCAGACTTTGGGTTTTAAAGGGGAGGAACCTAAAGCAAGTTGCTCAAAATGTTCCATGTAAAAGTTAGCAATAGGGAAGGATAATGGCGAGCCCATGGCTGTGCCTTCTTTTTGTAGGTAGAAGTGTTTTTTAAAACGGTGTAGTGACAGCAATATCACTCCTAATTGTATCAGGCTAAAGAGAAAATTCACCTCAACGAAGGCGCAGTGAATATAACACCGCATGGAAAAAGCACTACTCAGAGAGCAGATCCAAGCTATAACCATTCCCTACATTAAAGGAACATCAGACAAAATAAACAGAGCACTAGAAAAATACAACCTCAAAGCCACCTTTAAACCTCCTGCAAAATTAAAAAGTGTACTCAACTTATCCAAAGACCCACTCCCTCCACTAGCCCAACCTGGAGTATACCATATTTATTGTACTTGCAACATACCATATATAGGAAGAACAGGACGCACAATTCCTATCAGACAAAAAGAACATAAACGACACATTAAATATAATAATTATGGTGAAGCTGGCCTTTTGGATCATGTCCTGAATACCTTACACAGAATTGTCTGGAAAAGCACTAGCTGTCTACATCACACTAAAACATGGTATGAATGGAAATTTAAGGAAGCCTGTGAGATCATTATCAGCCACCCCAATGTGAACAATAATGATGGTCTTAAAATCCCAAACATATAGAAGGCATATATTTGACCCACGGAACCTTCCTCACTAAGAACAACTATAAACAGGACTATAGAAAATCCAGTATCTTAAATAACAGTTGTAATACTAAAAATAGGACATCATTGTTTCTGAAAGAAAACCATCTGTAAGAAAGAATGTTTAATCCTGTCATCATAAATAGAATTTAGCTTGATGTAATTTATAAATATTTTTTTTTCACTAGAGGTCATGCCAGTAGAATAACATGCGATCAAATCGTTGTTTTTCTAGCTTACAGTTAATAATATAACTCAGCTTGTCTTGTATATTTATGTATGCTCCAGATGATGATCTTGATATGAAGATCGAAACGTCGGGATAATAAAAAAGTTTCTTAACACGGTTGTAAATTCCAAAAAATTTTTAAATGAATGCTGATCACTGTGTAATAACACTAAAAGAAAGGATTTTTGCTATGATTTTTACACGCTGCATTTTGATAAATATATCAGCTCAAGTTGGTCTTGATGTTACTAGACCGAGGGCACAGGTAGCATCTGTTTTGAGACCTTGAAACAGTCCATTGCGGAGCATAGATTTTGAGTTAGTATTGCTCTGGCAATTCCTTCTCTTTCTTGAAATACCTGAAAGTCAAGAACTTTATGTGCATCAGGAGGAACATTAGTCCTTCTTCTGTTCATTTTTGAGTTTCTATTCAGATACGCAACAACATTTTGCAGGATATTTTCAGCATAAGAACCAGCAGCTGAAGCATCCACAGCAGCTATAGATTCCATATTTGCTTCTTCTTCTCTTAATTTTTCATCTAATTGTGGTATATATATTCTTCAGCAACATCATCAGAAGCTGAGAAACGCCATCAAAAATATTGTTTTCTAATTTCACATCTGAATCATCATCATCGCTTGGCATATCTGATCAAGCAACTGATGACACTTCCTCTAAAAGATCTCTCAACTCAGAACTGATATGACATCTTTTCTTCCTGTCATAATTATCTAAAATATCCACAGAAAAAAAAATCTATGAAAACTACAACAAAAAAGTAAACATATCACAGAACAAACTTACAAACTCAGTAGCAATAAGTAGTAGTAAAATTCTGATGTACACTACAGTGTACACCAGTAAGCTGAACAAAAAATGACTAAAAACGAAGAAAAATATACATGCTCATACAAGAATTATACGTACTGTATATGTCGGCATATAAGATGACTCTGAAATACTACAGAAAATCTCTCGAAATCATGGGTTATACAGTGAGAAATTATACAGTGAGTATAAAAAGGGAAGCTTAATTTCTTGAATGAACATTTAGGTAGTTACAATACATCGTTATATAAGAAAATAGGCAGTGTTTATAAACAAATCAGATTAATTTTTTGTTACATAAATTTATTTAAAATATTACAATAGATGTAAGTCTTAAAAAAACAAATAATAATTATTAACCTCAATTTTCATGTTAATTTTCATTCGAATACAAATTCTGCAATGTGATTTTCCAGGCTGCTGCCATTGAGTGAATTCCCGTTCTCATCGCACATTTTTTCTTTGGCACATTTTTAAAAATATCTTCTTTCTTCCTCCATTCTCTTATCATCTTCTCATTTATGTCAAACTTTCTTGCAGCAGCACAGTTATTAGTTTGCTTTGCCATTTCAATTAGTCTTATTTTAAATCGAGCTTCATACTTTCTTCGTTTTGTTGCTGGTTCCATGATTTTAAATAACAATTTTAATAATCCTAAAATTTAAAAAAAAAATGCAAAATTAATATTTAATTAAAATTGGGGCTAATCACTTTTAATTAGGGTAATTTGCATAAATAATCTCAATTTATTATTTATGCTATGCAAAAAAATAATGGATATGCATAGATATAAAACTAACAGATATAACAATACCAAACGTCGCATTAATACAAGAAAGAAGAAATTGGGGGGTCATCTTATACACTGACATAAGCTTAAAACCTGAAAATAGCCTAAAATTTAGGCCTCGTCTTATATGCCAACATATACGGTAGTTCCAAAGCAAATATGGTAACAAAGCAAAAAATATATATTTCAGGCAACAGGAAGGTAAATACAAAACAAACTATGAAAAAATACTAAAGCAGCTGCTTACAAAAACTGGTGTTTGTATGGAGAATATCAGGGTGCATATGCACCCCTGTACATAATTAAGTGCCCAGGTGCCTTTGAAGCCTTACTACTACATTAAAATTCACCGATTTCAATGACATTTTTTTCGAATTGTGTGTGAAACATATCATAGATAGCATTCCTAAAAAGCCGAATGGAAAATTTCCAAAGTTTTCGGCAACTTTTTATTTAGTATGGGATGTGTTTGCACCCCTGTACACAGAGAGAAGGTTAAAACATCCTGTAAGCTCTCCACTTCATCTCGATTACTGTTACTTCATCTAATTTTGTATCATCAGCAAACAACTGAATATTTCCTTTCAGATTATTTAATATATCATTAAAAAACACAAACAGTAGTGGTCCTATCATTGAACCTTGTGGAACATCGCCTGTTTTCTCCTGGATTCTACTCCTCTATATACCACTTTATTGATATCCCTCCAGCAGCCACCCTTTTACCTATATAACCAGTGTCATATCCATCCCCATATCTGCAATGAGTCTTTTGACTCCATGGAGGCACCTTATAATAATAATTTGTTGTAATTTGCATAACAGAGCTCCATGTGGTATTGCCTTTGCAAAATCCAGCAGAAACCATTTTCTTTATCCAACTTGGCTCTCACTCAATTACTAAGGCATGACTGACCCTTCACAAAGCCATGTTGCCTCTCATAGGGTACCATATTCTTATCCGCCCATTCCCAAATTCTCTTTGTGACCAACTTTTTTCAGTACTCTTAACACCACTCCTGAGATACCGATTAGTCTATAATTTACTACTTATGCAAAGGAAATTATTTTGCCCTCTTTCCAATCCCTTGGAACCCTACCAGAATTGAGACTTACAGAGCTTGGTAAGAGGCATTGCCAGTTCTCTTATGCATTCATGCAAAATGAAAGCCGTCCCATCTAATCTTACAGCTATATTTACATTGAGATTCTGCAATATCCTAAGAACCTCCAGTTCATTCACCTCTGTTACCACATGTGTCACAGCATTAACCTCAGTTGGATGATATACTCTTGGAAAGTGGACACTCAGTTACTGAAAAATTTTATTTGCTTCTGTCAACTCTTCACCATGAGCACCCATTAAGGCTATTCTTCCTCTTTTTTGCCATGTAATGAAAGAACTCTTTGGGATTTGCTTTGGCCTGCTCAACTAGTTTCTTCTTGTAATCTGATTTTGTCTTCTTTACCATGCTAGTCACCTTTCTTCTTACATTTCCTCAACAATTTCTTTTTTTGCAGTTCATGCATAATGATGTTACTCATCCATCTAACTCCTACCTGATTTACCCTGCTAACCTTAAGTGTACAATTTAATATTGCTTCCTTTAAGATATCCCTTAACTATCTCATGTGCAGTTCCCTTCTCTTGTAGGGCTTTTTGCCTAGGCACAACTCCAAACTTCCTCCTAAGCTTGTCATAATCACATGCCTTGTAGTTCTGCATATATAACCTTTCTTGACAGAATATTCCTCCTGTTTTGCAGTCTCCCAAGTTAAGACCTCATGGTCATTTTCTCCAGCTGGAGGCAGGGCAGTGTGGTCACCTTGGTTATGAATAGCTCTCCCGATCCCATGATAGGTCCAGTATTCTCACACCTCGAGTCCCCCACCATCACGTTACCTAAAATAGTTATCTCTCATTAGGTGTATAAATTCCATTTCCTTCCTGCTATGTGATTTTTCTTCCTTCCAATCTCTGTATTCATAGTTCAAGTTCCCCCATAATAATCATCTGACCTGCACTCATTGTATTAATTTGTTATTATTATTACATCACACCTACAGAGAGTCCAAAGACTCATCGAGAGAGGGTATCTACTCTACAACTCTTCGTCTCACTACTCCACCAACCTTCATCATCTACCACCACCGCCATTTATCGCTGACTACCACCACTAGTACTTTCACAGACATCCATGCCCAAGGTGGGATTCAAACCCGCAGCCTTTTGGCTAGAGAGCGGATATGCTAACCACTCGACATCATCAGTCGGCCAACCAGGCCGGCTGATGATGTTGATGCAGGTCTTCAGATCATCCCTAGCCTATAGCAGCAACCAACCATATATTTTGTCTGATTGACCTTGATCTCATGCCAGACTGCTTCAAATGAACAGCCACTCTCCCACCTATCTCCTGTTATTTTTGGCTGCAATTCATCTGTTGTCGTCAGCAGCACCTCTTCCTCCATCCTACTTCTCTATCCTCCCTAAAATTACTAAACCTTTCACATTTCGTTCCTGTAACTACATCATGAATGTGAGGGGTATGGTGTGTTCAGGAGTGACAGGGAGAATAAAATGGGGAAGGAGTGTTATTGATGATAGCTGATGAGCTACAGCCAAGGAGAATAGAAGTGGAACTGCAGGATAGAGAAAAGAGCACTTTTGAGTCTATTTGTTGTGAGATTGAAATTAGCAGAACAAAATATACAGTTGGGTGCTGCTATAGACCAGGTGATGGAATAGATGGTGGAGATAGTATGTAAGCTCATAATGCTATGAATGCCTGCTTCCGCCGGCATTCAGAGCATGCGGGCGCTGCTACGAAGGGGGAGCCACCACCACCTGGGAGACGCCCCCTTTGTGCCTGCAGAACCACACATGCCTGGATCGTTACAGGGGCGCTTAGATAGAAATTGCATGCGGGCGCCAAAGACCCTAGCGCCGCTTCAGATAGTATGCATAAGCAAATAGAAGAAATGAGTGGAAGGAGGGTAATTATGGGAGATTTCAACTATGGTAACATTGATTGGAAGGAGGAGAGGACACATAAGAGGAAGGATTTGGATTTTATGCAGTTATTAAGGGATAACTATCTGCAACAACATGTAATGGAAAATACTAGGGGTCAGGGAGTGATTGACCTAGTAATTGCATCTGAGAATTTGGCTGTAATGAATATGACCACGTTGCCACCAATTGGTGAGAGTGATCATAGGGTCTTGACTTGGGAGGTGGCTAAAGGTGTGGAATTTATAAATAAGACAGGGTACATGTGGAATTATCGGGCTGGTAAGTATGACGAGTTTAGGAGTTTGATGTTCAGTGCCATGGCATGTAAAACTGCAAGGGCTAGATGTTGATAGTGCATGGGAAGCAGTTAAGAAGTGTTTGCATGAGGCAATGGCTGACTGTATACCTAGAGTCCGAATAATAAATCAAGTTGGGGTTAAATGGATGAACAACACCATTAAGCTTGAGCTGCAAAAAAAGAAACAACTATGGAGGGAATTTAAGGAGAAAGGTGACCAGTAAGTACATGAACGGTATAAAGCGCAGGCCAGAAGGGTAACAAGTGTGGTAAGAAAAGCAAAAACGGATTATGAAAGAACATTAGCCATGCAGGTAAAAGAGAATCCCAAACATTTTTTTGATATGTTGCAAGTGAAAGAAAAAATGTATGTGGCAGAGTGATTTTAAAGAATGCCGATGGTAGGGAGGTAACCGAATCAGTTGATATAGTTGAATTACTGAGCGAGCACTTTGCAAGAGTATATCATCCAGGTGGTGACATTGCAATGAATGAGCCAATAGGTTATATGGGAATTGTGGTGAATGAAGTGGAGGTGAATAGTCTATTAAAAAACCTCAATGTCAGTACATCTGTGGGATTGGATGGTATATCAGCTCATGTCATACGTGAAGCAGCTAAAGAATTGTCAGTGCCCTTGACCATTTTGTTTAATTTGAGTCTTGAGTCTGGATTAGTCCCGAGGGGGGGTGGAAAGAGGGGAAAATAGTTCCACTGCATAAAGAAGGTTCCAAGATTGCTGTTATAAATTACCGACTGATTAGCATATCAGGAATCGTTGTCAAGGTCTTGGAGAAATTAGTCAAGAGAAAAATACAGGATTGGATAAATGAAAATGGGATACTGTATAGGGGACAACATGGTTTTGTGAAGGGTAGATCATGCCTCACTAACTTGCTCATGTTTTATAACATGGTGACTGCTGAACTGGATAAGTGTAATGGGTTTACAGTGATTCTACTGGACCTTGCTAAGGCCTTTGACAGCATACCACATGGAATTCTAATCAGTAAACTGCAGCATATGGGATTGGTGAGATGGATAGGAGGGTGGTTGATGGAGAGAGATCAGAGAGTGGTTTATTCAGGAGTAGAGTCCAAAAGATGGCCTGTGACTAGTGGTGTGCTGCAGGGTTCTGTTCTTGGACCACTACTTTTCAATTCGTTCATTAATGATATAGGAAAGGATCCGATAGGAAGTGTTTACTTGTTTGCTGATGATGCAAAGTTGGGTAGAGCAATAGTGAGTGCCACAGGATGTCAAAATTTTGCAAGATGATTTGGATAGTTTGGAGGACTGGGCTAAGGAGAATGGATGTCAATTTAATGTGACAAAATGTAAGGTTATGCATTTTGGGGTGAAAAGATTAGCAGCAGCATACACATTGGTGGAACTGTACTCCAGGAGATTGATGAGGCCAGGGATTTGGGAGTGTTGGTGGATAGGGAGTTGAAGTTTTGGGGGCAGATTGCAAAAGTGGCTAAATCAGCTCATCAAATTACTTGGTTGCTGAAAAATACTTTAACAAGCAGACACAACCAAGTTATTGTTCCTCTGTATCGAGCCTTGATAAGACGCCCATCTAGACTACTGTGCCCAGATACGGGCGTCAGGGTTTCTTCTTGATAGGGAGGAGGTGGAGAGGATCCAGAGCCGAGTGACCAAGATGATAGCAGGTCTATGGAATGAACCTTATGAGAACAGGTTGAAGATTTGTGGGTTGCGGAAAAGGGGTGATATGATTGAGACATTCAAATTACTGAAAGGTTTCTATAAGATTAATTCAGAAGATATTTTTTGAGAATAGGACTGGTGGTGGGAGGACTAGGGGCCATACATAGAAGCTGGGCAAGAATGTGGTTAGCAAGGGTGTTAGAGCTAGGTTTTTTACTTGGGGAGTGGTGAATGAGTGGAATAAGCTGCCAGAGTCTGTTTTGGGTGCCATGACTGTGAATGTGTTCAAGGCGAGGTATGATAGATACTGTGTGAATGTCGAATAGTTGTTCTTGACATGATGTTAGGGCCTCCCTCGATGAGTCTGTCGACTTCCTGGAGTTGCCCGTGATGATGATAATAATAATAATCTGCTATTAGCCAAGTCTCACTAATTGATGTAACGTTTGGTGAGGTTGCCCTAACCAATGCCAAAAACTTCTTCCTCTTGTTCCTGATAGTTCTGGCATATGACACTGCTGAAATTGTAGTGTTCCTTCAGGCCCCAACCACTTTTACTTCCTGGATTTGACTACCCTATTAATTATTTTTGCCTGAGAGACTAGATTCTGCATTTGTTGGTCATTCTCACACTCATGGTTGCCTTCTTACACCCACCTGGATCTGATTAATTGCTTGTGAGAGCTGTTGAATACTGCTCTCACGTTTGGAGTGGGCTCCTAAAAGGTTCCTTAAAATCCTTGATCAGTACATTGATAAATACTCAATTAGATTGATAAATGACCCACTTCTTACCAGCTCACCCCCCCCCCTTCACTTCACACAGACATTTGGTCTCTGTAACTTGTGTATTCTCTAAATATTTCCACAGCAAATGCTCATCCGAAATAACAGCAATAATTACCCCACTCAATACGAAGCCTGTTGGAACACATACAGCTGCCGCCCAATATCCTCTCACAGTACATCTTGAAACCCACAAAACAAGTTTCTTTTCCTTCTCCTTCATCCGTGATACTGTTGTACTGTGGAACAATCTTCTTCTTTATATATTCCTGAAGGAATACACATACAGGCTATTAAATCAAATGTAAACAAGTTTCTCCTTCCCCAACCCACTATCTATATATGGTACTAATGTACTATAGGTTGATCAACCTATAGTACATTACTCTTGTGTATGGGCTCAACATTTAAAAAAAAAAAAAAGAAAGAAAATTTGCTTAAGTTTGCCTGAATTTTGTGCTTCAGCATGCTTGGTGAGCAAAGCTCTCTAGACACTAACACCAAAATCATTTAGGTGGGTGCAGTCTGTATTATACAAATCCTTCTTTCTGTCAAACTCAAACTATAAATCCTAGATTATTCCTTCTGCACAACCTGCAAATTGATTTGTTTACTATTATCAACATCCTCCTATCATAACTTGGTAGGAGACTTACACTCTTCGCCTTCTCGCTCTTCTTTTCTGCTTTGTCCAACAACTCCTTCACATTCTCCCTCATAGAATACTTTTCATCTCTCAGATCATTAATGGCAACCAAGACAATTAGTTCTTTCACATTACCTTTCTGCATCCATATGGCATGACTAATATTAATTTTTGCACTAGAGAAACATGATTTTGCTATACTTTTATTAAGTACTCTTCTGATCTTAATCTTCATACATAATTTTCTCCTTACCTTGTTTTTTCAGTATATTCTCGTGTTTCTTGATTCTTACCTTGAACCACCTGCTTCTTTCTCTTCTCAGTTCTGCTGATCTCTTGCTGCTTCTGCAACATTTTGATTTTGCACTATGAAGGATAACATGCAAGCATGCCATTTCCTTATTTAGGTTCATTTCATTCTCCTGTATTTCCACTGATGTGTGTTCAACATGAATTCCCACATTAGTACTTTCTATTCTCATTGAAACTGCCTACCCTACTAAAATTTGTTTCATTCTTGCCACCTAATTAGCACTTATTCTCAAAACACTTAATACAGAATCACTCACCATTTTTGCTCTCTTTCCATATATTTTTAAATTTTCATGGCATATAAATCACATACACACATACGGCACTGTACATTTCTCAATTAATGTTCTTTACATTTTCTTTTTATGCTAGTATAGCTTGATGTTACTTATTCATTTAACTCCCATCCATATGTCCTGAATTTTGTAATGCAGTCAGATTTTACTTTTTTTTTTTCCAAACACCTTTTGACTATTTTAGTAGACAGATATCAAAGAGCAGTTTATGGAGGAGTTGAGTCAGCAGAAGACAAGTGACCAGTGATGTTCCACAGGGCACAGTACTATATGTTTAATTTGTATATCAATGATATAGGAAATGATTTGAACAGAAATTCAGTTATTTGCTGAAAATGCTAAACTGGGAAGTTCAATGGTAAATGAAGGTTATGCAGAGATCTTGCAGGAAGACTTAAATAGACTAGTAGTATGGACATAGGTAAATGGCTGCCAGTTTAACGTGCCAAGTGTAAGGTGATGTACTTTGTGAAGAGAACAAAAGCTGTGTACTATAATTCACAGAACTGAACTGCAGAAACTGATGAGGCTAGGGACTTTGGCATGATTGTGAACAGGGAGTTGAAGTTTAGAGGGCATGTTGCAAAGGTAACCAAAACAGCAGATTAGATTAAATGGTTGTTGAAGAACACACTAACAAGCAAGGTTAGAGAGGTTATTGTTCTACTATATAAGGCTTTAATAAGGTTACTTTAATAAGGCACACAGATCTGGATTCCCCAGATTCTGTGGGATGAAGAAGTTGTGGAGAGAGGATCCTGAGGTGAGTGACAAAAATTGTGGCAGCTCTGTGGAATGCTCCCTGTGAGAATAGATTGACAATCTGTAAGCTTTAAAAATTAGCTGATAGATGAAAAAGAGAAGTGATAGAAGCATTTAAGTTATTAAAGGGGTTTTATAGGATTGACACTTTTTTTTTCAGTACATGGCAAGAAGGGAGAGAACAGTGGAAGCTCTGTAAGATTGTGATTAGCAAAGATGTTAAGACTAGATTTTTTGCTTGGGAGGTGGTGAATGGGTTGCCAGAGGTGGTTGTAGGTGCTTCATCAGTGAGTGAGTTTAAGGAGAGGTACGATAGGTTTTGTGTGAATAATGGATCTCTCATGATAGTCTTTTGACTGCATGGAGATAGATACCTGTAATTTTTATAATAATATTTCTTATGCACTGCTGACAGTTTCTGATGCCAGTAATAATACCGCAAGTTACCTTTTAAAATCTGCATAACTACCTGATCTGTAGCTCCACAGCCTCATTCCTAACCAAAAATTCCACTTTCCTGGCCACCTCTAGAGCCACAAGTTCACTCTGTTCTGAGATCAAATGAGTTGTCTTATTTATAGTCGCATCTCTGATGCTGTCAAACAGATTCACTGCTCTTAAGTGTTGGATTTCTGATGTATAAGAGTGTTAGAATCAGTATATACTACTTACTTTGGTACATGTTACTGCTGTATAAATGTGTGTGTATGTGTATATATATATATATATCATTATCCTTCTTTCAGTTGATTGCAAAGTAATACGCAGGTTTATATATGGTAATATGCTATTCCTCTTTCTTGTTAAACAAATGTTCAGTCACAGAAACAAACTAAGCTTCTGGTATATGAATCACCACCAGCCTCTAATTGGCAATCTTTCAGAATATTTGCGTACACTAAAAAAATAAATAATAATCCTCCTTTATGCTTCTTTTAATAAACATTTCACATTAGGAGCTCAAAATTCAAGTCTGTGGGATCTACTATTATCCATGTTCCTATATTATACAGTTGACATAATTAGAGATGTGTATCTTTTCATATTCCCATACACAGTACTAATGTACTATAGGTTGAACATTTAGCATCTCATTTGTGGTTCACTAAGCAAATTTTTTTACATTTTTTTTTCATGACATCAGCAATTTTTTTCTTCAAATGTTTTGCCATTAGAAATGTGAAGATTAACTTCCATATAAATACTGAAGATTAACATGAGGATAAATTTTATGAATAGGGAGTAGTTTTGGATATGGTGATTATCAAATTTCAGAACAATAAATGAACATGGCAGTCAATAGTTCCTTCAAACCACCTTAATTACTGATGACGATTACTTAATTACTGATTAGACAACTAAATAGTTTTCTTCACTATCTCAAGTGGCATCAAAAGATAATCATTTTCAAATTCAGTTATAAATTTTGATATGTTTTCATCATAAAAAAACATTATTTATTAATTCAAAATGTTCTGCCTTTCAAAATATAGAGCATCTTGGAAGTTGGAAGTGAACAGCAAAAAAATAGGAGAAACTATATTTCTTTTCTGACACTGAGAAATCCGTTGCAATTTTTTGGTTTGACTCACAGCAAAAAGATGAGTCTGGAGAACAGATCTATGAGGATAGAGTCAAAATTTGCATGTTATAAACTTTAGCTGATAGGCAGGAAAGAGAACATAAGTTACTAAAGGAGTTTTATAGAGTAAATGCTAAAGAAATTTTTTCAGTACATAATAGCATGGGAGAGAACAAGGAATCTCATCCCTGTAAGTTTTGTAAGAGTGTGGTTAGCAAGTGCTTGAGGAATCAATTTTTTTTGCTTGGAGAGAGTAATGAATAATTGGAATGGTTTGCAAGAGATTGTTGTGACTGCTTTGTTGGAAAACTGTCGGCAACTGCATTCTCAAAATCTGTCTGGTGATAAATGGAACCTTATACAGATCAATGCATGGCTCATACTTGATTTTCAAATCTGCAGTTAGAATTGGAAGGATGTGCAAGAAATGCAGTTGATTTTAAATCAGTTCTAAGCAGGATTGTATGCATCCACTATTATGTGTAATCCTTATTAACGAGAGTGATATTAAACTTGATGTTCCCATAATAAGCTTAGTTTTTAAACACAGTTAGATGTAATCCTTTTAAAATGAATTGGAATAGGTCTTCAAGCTTCCTTAAACATATAACTGTCATAACAAGTTTTTATGTTAAAAAAAATAGCACCAAAGAAAGCCTTGTGTGTGTGTGTGGGGGGGAATAATAAATCACCTGCATTCTCTTTAGTGAAAGTAGCAAACTAAATGAATGGAATGGTTTGCAAGCGATGGTTTTGATTGCTTTGTTGGTAAATAAGTTTAAGGTGAAGTATGATAAGCACCATGAGAATAATAGTTGATTGGGAAATACAGTAAAGTAAGAAAGCAATGGAATTAATATTTTATATCATTTTAAAAAACTTGGCACTGTTGCAACCTTCTGAAGAACTCCATTAGCCTACCTATGCATTGTCCTATCAAAATATTATGACCACTATCCTAATATTTCTTAAGCTCTCTCTTGCTGCCAAAACTACTGCTGCTGCTGAATGCCATAGCATGGATTATGTAAGAATTTTGAAGACACATTGTAAAATCTCACATGATAAATAATTTATCATGTTTGTTTTTACAAATTTTTTCTTTAGGAAATTACACATAAAGAAATGTCATTGGTTGCATTATTACTAGAAATCCTTTTGTATGTAATAACTTAATTGTAAAACTTTGTTAAACTAATATGACGTCACTATGTAATTATGTAAATACATGTCCATATATGGCAGTTTCAAAAGATACACTTGGCGTGTCTTTTGAAATTGCCATATATGTACATGATGATGTCACACAAAGTGTGACATCATCATGTCTAGATGTCGATCCATGACAATATTATGGAAGTTCCGAGAGACACGCACACGTGTACAACATGAAGTCTGGGCCATAATAAGGTCATTCTCATGACTGTATGCATGAAATGGATCGTGCCCCCACAGAAATTTCTTATAAAAGTTATTCAGATACTATGTTTCAAAATTCTGTTTCACAGTTTTGAGGTGGTCACAAACCCTTTCCAGAAACTCAGAATCAACAAAAATATTTTCCAGTAAAAAGGATTCCAATGTTGGAAAAGGTGCAAATTGTCTGTATTTTTGAAAATTATGGAGACAACTACCATGTTTGAATAAAAACTTTAGGTTAATATAACTAAAATCTACAATTCGACATTTCGACCTTTATGTCAAGGTCATCTTCTGGAGCGTACAAAAATACACAAGAAACAAGCTATACTACAATCAAACTGGTTCGTTAAAGACACTGACCAACCGCTACCACAATTGTTGGCCTGACCTCTGGTGGAAAAAAAAATAAATAAAAAATAAAAAATTATACATCAACACTAGAGTCCTATTATTTGTGTTGTCTACTATATACATATATTAACATTATTCCAGCCAGTTGGAGTGGAAAGGTTTCTAATACTAGTGGATTGGCTGAGTCCTGACTTATGTTGAATCTTTCATATTAGGTTGGCTGAATGTGTGCCATCCAGATCCTTGGAATTTTCATACCATCTTTGTTATTGATATTTGGGTGGTTTATCAGGATTTCGCAGGATTCCTTAAATTTTCTTTCGTACCAGGTTTTTGTGCGGTGTAAGGAGCAGGTGCTTTTCCAGTTGATTTGGTGTAAGGTGTTAAGTGCGTGGTCTGAGAGGCCTGCTTCACCATAATGGTTATATTTAATGTGTCTAATGTGTTCTTTCTTGCGTATAGGGATTGTCCATCCTGTTTCACCAATGTACGGTAAGTTACAGGTGCAGCGGATGCAATAGACTCCAGGATGTGCTAATGGGAGGAGAGGATCCTTAGAGGAGCTGAATATGGTTTTAAGTTTAGTGGGTGGTTTAAAGGTGGCATTGAGGTTATAATGTTATAGGATTCTGTTGATTTTTTCTGATAACCCTTTAATGTATGGGATGGTTATGGTTTTACTGTAATCTAGATTCGTTTTTGTTGTGGTTTTATAGAGTATTTTATTGACAGTAATGTTGTTATAGCCATTATTTATGAATGTGTCACTAATGATTTTTAGTTCTTGTTTCAGGGCTTGCTGGTTAGAGCAAATAGTTGTGGCTCTGTTTTTAAGGGTGTTAATGACTCCATATTTTTGTGCTTGGTCAGTGTCTTTAACGAACCAGTTTGATTGTAGTATAGCTTGTTTCTTGTGTATTTTTGTACGCTCCAGAAGATGACCTTGACATAAAGGTCGAAACGTCGAATTGTAGATTTTAGTTATATTAAACTAAAGTTTTTATTCAAACACGGTAGTTGTCTCCATAATTTTCAAAAATGCATTCGGATCACTTTGCAAGCCTAAAAGAAAGGATGCAAATTGTTTGTCTTTTATACCTAATCCATAACACCAGTTTTTTTTTCTCCAATGTCTTTATTTTGTCTTAGGCATTTAGAACAGTTGAAGAATTTCCCTGAAGGAAGAGATTTAGATCATTTAATTTTGAAAAAATGTCTGAAAGATAGGATAGTGTTGATAACCATGCTTTGTCAACAAGGAGTGATGCAAAATCAGAATTACATTCATTTGCAAACAATAAAAGTTTGTGCCTTAATTGAAATAACCTTTCTAGTACTCTGCCCCTGGAAAGTCAGCGAATTTCAGAATCAAGCAAAAGTTGTATATATTTACTGTCCATTTCTTAGCAAAGTACTGAAAATAACCTGTTATTTAACTGTCGAGCCTTAATAAAATTAACTAGCTTTACAGCGTTGTATAGCACAGTTTTAAATTCTGGTGACATTCCTTTGGAGGCTCAGCTTCCTATGTATGTAACAATGTACCCATTTCATATCAAGAGCTACTTCTTTGACCTTAGAATCAACTCCACTATGTGTACCTGCGAGGGTGCGAGCTTCATCCGTACAGAAGCCCATACATTTTTCCCACTGAATCCCTTTGTGCATTATGTAATTATTGAGAGTGAAATATTTCTTCTCCAATTGTTCGGGATGACTAACTTCTACAAAACAGAATATCATCATTAATGTTGTTATCATGCGCATATCTTACGTATCATATTGACTGCGCATTATTTGCAACATCAGTAGGCTCGTTTATTTGTAATGCATAATAAGGGCTCTTCTTAACTCTTTCGATTAGCTGAGATTCTACGTCACCTGCCATATCATTAATTCTGCGACTAAAAGTGTCATTTGAAAGAGGAATCAAATCAACATCTTTTAGTAACTTGTTGCCAAACACAGTTTTTACCATATTTTTTATAGCTGGAAGTAGTAAAATATCCCCAATAGAATGAAGTTTCCCTCTTTTCGCTATGAGCAAACTTAAGGGATAGGATGCTTCCAGTGCCTTGCTATTAATCTAACTCATGACCGAAATTATATCTTTCCCATGATTTAATGTCCCTAAGCGTCGCTGAAAAAATTCAATTGACTTATTTTTCACATCACAATGTTTAGTTTCTAAATGTTGACGGAGTTTCACTGGTTTCATGCTCTTGTTCGACAACACTTCATAACACAAAACACATTGAAGTTTCTGTTCACTTTCATCTCCACACCAAATAAACCCAAATTCCAAATATGAACTGTTATATTTCCTATTATTTATTTCTTTGAACTGCTTGTTTCTTCTACTTTAATAATATCAGATTTACCTGCCATTAGAACACGTGTTTCACAGTTAGGGTTAGCATCACCTGGTTCATCTGCTTTTCAAATTCCTAGTGTTCTAAGCCACTTTTCCATTATTAAAAAAAACGTTTTTGAAAAATATATAAATACTAGGGTTAACTCATCACTTAGCACTTCTGAAGATATACTGAGCCTTGGTTGGAGGAAAACCTTCAATAGTAAAAATCAATAAACAACAAGCAATTGGTTGAATTGTGGATAACACATATTTACTTCAAATCTGACAAAACAGCAAGGGAAGGCAGAAGCAATAAAACTATATTGTTGTTCGCTTCACTCTTGTTTTATTACTTGTCACTCTGCAGTTATTTTTTGGTTTTTTAAGAAGCCATTTTATTTCAATAATTTTTACTTATTCAATTTTAATTTGTTTTGTTTGGATAATTAAAAATATATATTTATTTATTTAATTCAAGTCTTCCTGCAGACCTCCTGTCCCATTGTCGCAGACGACAGGTTGAGAAACACTGCTGTATATGAATCTCTTATCCAACAAAATTGTCATTTTATCATAAAGTGCAAGTAGATTGTTAAAATAAGACTTACCCTTGTTGACCTTTTGCTAACCATCATAAATCCTGTAACTACAACCCAATTCTTTATTTTATTCCTAACGAAAATCCTAAATTCTCAAGTAGGTAGAAATCTAGTTGAAGATTCAGATAACTGAATTCAATTAATATTAATATATGCCAATTGCCACTATTCAATGTAATGGTTAATTTTTTATTTTGTTTGATATTATTATTATTTCCTTGATTTCAAGGCAACATATGACAGATATTGTACAGGTAAGGCAATTACTGATTAGTGTATTCAAAATGTGGACCTCCCACGATGAGTTTATGGACTCAGTGGAGGTGCCTGTATATAATAATAACTGCAGTTATACAGATTTATCTATAACTGGAAACTTCTGTTCTAGAACCATGCTTGTGGAGTGGTGCTATTTTGTCTTTTTCCACTGCAAAATTTTTTTCATTAAATAACCACCAGGTCAAAGGCATGGCTTAGTTTTTCAAATACCTTAAAAAAAATATGTGGTTTCCCTCACCACTTCACAGCTTTATTAACATCTAATCCAATTAATATTTGATACAGCTCTGATTCTTTCATTTAATTCCCCTATTATTATTTGCCTCCTTCTACATGTTGCATAACATCATTTAGACAAGTATAATAGACACTAATAAAGTACTTATTTAATAACTCCACTATCTCCTTTTCCATGGGCACTTGGTCATCCTTCCATAATTATTCTTCCTCGTGTTTACCAAATAGCATAATTCCCTTGTATTATCTTTGACCCTACTGGCCAGTTTTCTCTCATACTGCATTTTTTTCTTTCTTTACTATGCTTGTCAACTTGCTGTTCTGCACTTTATATTCTTCATGCATCTTACTACTGTCTGTCTTGCACCTTACTGCATGTCTTTATTTTACTGTTCATCCATTTCATCCCTATTCCATTTATTTGCATGACTATTGGTATACAATTGTGATTGCTTGTATCAGATTCTTCCTAATTATTTCCCATGCTCTGTCAACCTCTTTTCTGCATGCCTCATCAACTCCTGGTATCAATGCTAGCTGACTACAGAGCTTCTCGTAATCACCCTCCCTATTAATTCCGACATACAATTCTTCTTTATGATCACTCTTACCAACTTTTTATTTTTTTTTCTCCCAGAGCACACAAATTCTGCTCCTCTGAAGATTCTCTAAACGAAAAACTAGAAATAATCAAAAATACAGCTATACTAAATGGATATAATCTTAAAACAACTCAAAAAATCATCATTCATCTTCCCACACATCAACCCAGACAAGAAGAAGTCCATAGGATTCCCATACCTTACGACATAGGCATCTCCGAACGTCTTTCAAAAATTATGAAGAAATACAATTTTGCCACTACTTACAAACCTATCAACCAAATCTATAACTTGTTACCTTCTCCTAAGGACAAACTCTCGCCTCTAATGTTACCTGGTGTTTATGAGATCCCATGCTCCTGCAAATTGTCTTACTTTGGTCAGACAGGTAGGTCTATTTAGAAATGCATCTCGGAACATCAAGACCACATTCGTCTTTTCAAACCGCAGAAATCTAGTCTCTCCTAACACGGAGTTGAAAATCTAAACCATGGGATCCATTGGGAGAAGTCGAAACTTTTACACAGATCTTCATATAAATATGAACGTTTATGTAAAGAAAGTGCTGAAGCCCTACTACACAGACCAAATTTAAACTGCAACGATGTTCTTACTATTCCTAAAGTATGGGAAATTGTCATACAAAATTGTGTAAAATAGTATTTATATATATATATATATATATATTTTTTTTTTTTTTTTAATTTAATTTACTTTTTTTTTTTCAGTTATATTTAATTTACTTCTATAACACGTTACTGCACGGATATTGAGATTCCATTGTAATTATGCACCCTAACTGTATGTTATTCCTAGTATTGTTTGAACTACTGTACTGATGATGTCCCCAGATGCTTGGGATGAAATATTTACGAATTAAATAGTCATTACTGTGGTTAGTACGTGTGTTTTTTTAGTGACTCTTACCAACTGGCTGAAGTGTTGACACCTCATGAACAACCACATTTTATGAGGGTCAGCAAATCTAGTACTCTAAAACTTTGTGTCACTTCCATCGCTTGCTGCTCAAGATTCCACAGAAATTTAACAAATTCATTTTCCTTGTTCCCATAAATTATATCCTCCTCCTGGACCTCATTCCTATAATTAAATAATCTTCTGTTGGGATCACTTTTTTTTAACATGCTCAACCAGTTTGCCTAAACATTTCCCAATCTCACTGGTCTCCACATTACCTGACCTATAACAATGTCCTATTAGATTTGCTATTGTGTTTATTTTACACACACAAAGTAGCTGTAAAATATTCATACTGCTAAGATTTTCAATCTCCACTCTTAGTGGACACCATTCCTCTTCTGTCATTAATGGCATGCCCCCACCCCTCCTCTTTTCACCATCGTTCTGGAAAATTTTATTATTATTAGACTTCCAGGGAGTTAAACTCATCAAGGGAGGCTATATATCACCAACACCAGCTGTCATATTGTCCCTTAAACACATTCACACTAGATGCACTGACACTTCAACAGGCAAACTATTCCACTCACTCACTCAGGGTTCTATGCAAAAAAAAAAAATCTACCTGTTACCCCTTTCTTAACTGCACACAAACTAACTTCTATAAATGTCCCTTGTTCTCTCCGTACCTTCCATATAATGAAAAATTTTATCAATATCCTATAACATCCTCTTAAAAGTTTTTCTCTGCCATATCACCTCTCTTTCTTCTGTTTACCAGTGGTCTACATAATATTAGTCTAAACTCATAACCTACATTCCATAATCCTGATATCTTTGTAGCTCTTCTTTGCAGCCTCTCCACAGCTTTATCCCTTTGGAACCCAGGAGACCAAATCTGTGCACAGTATTCAACTGTGGTCATATATAATGGGATATAAAAGCCCATGTGAATTAGTCATGATAGCAAGGTATACTTTACAGGGTTTTCATTCTGTAGTGTTCCTGCTGTTTTGACTAATTTTATATTGGTAATCCAATTTTGATCAAATTATACATGCTCTTATTCTATTATTTTTCTCATAAGGTATTTTTAACCTTCTAATTCTTGCATGTACTTCATATCATGATTTTTATTTATTACTTTTTGTTATACTTTTTTTTTAATACTTTCTTCTGATCCTGATACTATTTAGAGTTCAAGAGCTTGGAGGTCTTTATTTTCTGACTTAATTCCTGGATAGGGTATGTGTGACTCTTTAGCCTTAGTCAGCAACATACTTAAGAGAGGGGAAACTCTGAAGTCATGTCCTGGTCCAACAGGTTGGGAGTTCTACAATAGGCCAGTTTCCTGTCTGTGTAAAAATAATATTGCTCTGAATCTCAGAAAGGAATCAAATACTTTTCCTTTAATGTTACATGGTGATCAGCATTCATTTTACACAAATTATGGACTCTACAACCATGTCATAAATAATTATTTTAATTTCCCGACATTTTGACCTTCATATTAAGGTCATCATCTGGAGTATACACATATATATACAGAGACAAGATAAATTTCATTTCACATAGTAAGCTGAAGAGACAATGAATTGATCAACGGTTATTCTACTGGCTTGACCTCTAGTGAAAATAAAATAAATTCACTACATCAAAGCTATATTCTATTTAAGACAACATCAGAGAAACACTCTTTCATATAGATAGTTTTATTACAGTAAAACGATGTCCTAATTTAACATGACAATTATTATATTAGATTTAGGATTCTGGATTATCTATGGTCCTATTTATAATTAACTCTTAGAGAGAAAGGTTAAGTGAATAGAATATGTGACTTCCATATGCTCGGAATTTTTAGACCATCATTACTGTTAAGATTAGGGTGATTGATAAGAATCTCACAGGCCTCCTTAAATTTATGTTCATACCATGTTTTGGTGTGATGTAAACAACAGGCTTTTCCAGTCAATTCTATGTAAAGTGTTTAGGGGATGATCAGAAAGGCCAGCTTCACAATAGTTATGTTTAATGTGTTGTTTATGTTCCTTTTTTCTGATAGGAATTGTGTGTCCTGTTTCCCCTATATAGGAAAAATTACAGGCGCAATTAATACGGTATACTCCAGGTATGTGGTAAACCTCCTGCAAAATTAACAAATTTACTCAGCTAATCCAAGGATCCACTCCCTCTGCTGGCCCACCCTGGAGTATACCGTATACATTGCACCATAAATGCACAATATGGTATTGGATGACCGGCAAGTCAAAGGCATGAAATTGCTGAGACTGCAGATTTTTCAAAAAAACGTGTAGGATAGATTTTGCATGAAGCATTGCAAATGAAAAAGCTTTATGCAAGATAAGTGCCACACTTGCTCACAGCAGATCAAAAACGCACTCACGTGAAAATCTCTTAACAGTGCTTGGAGCATTTTAACAATAATAAAACTGATTTTGTTTGTCTATTTATCACTACAGATGAGACGTGGATTTACCATTACACACCAGAATCCAAACCACGGACAGAAGCTGGTTGTTCAGTGCCAAAGAAGATAAAGGCAGTTCCATCAGCAGGAAAGGTCATGGCGTTGGTGTTTTGGGATGCTGAGGGCATTTTGTTTATTAATTATCTTGAAAAGGGTAAAACAATAACTGGGGAATATTTTTACGATTCAACATAATCTCCCTTAAGACTAATACATTTATTCCAGTGATGCTCCAACGCCATTATCCCATCCCTGTAGTGGTTCTCAGTAAGATCTGCAAAATACTCCTATACAGCTGCAATCACCTCTTGATTCGAAGAAAAATGCTGGCCAGCAAGGAAGAGTTTTAGTTTTGGGAAGAGATAGAAATCAGAGGGAGCCAAATCTGGGGAATAGGGTGGATGTTCCAACAAATCATTGTGTAGATCCCTTAATTTTCCCATTGCCAAAACACCTTTATTAACAGGTGCATTGTTACTCATGAAAGATGATTTTTTTCTCCTGCAAACCAGATTTTTTCTCACTCACGAATTTTTTCATTTAGTTTGGTTAAAAGATCGGAATAATATTCCCCAGTTATTGTTTTACTCTTTTCAAGATAATTAATAAACAAAATGCCTTTAACATCCCAAAACACTGATGCCACGACTTTCCTGCTGATGGAACTGACTTTGTCTTCTTTGGCGCTGAACAACCGGCTTCTGTCCAATGTTTTGATGCTGTTTGGATTCTGGTGCGTAATGGTGAATCCAAGTCTCATCCATAGCAATAAATTGATGCACAAAATCAGTTTTATTCTTGTTAAAACATTTTAAGAACTGTTTACAACTTTTCATGGGAGTGCATTTTTGATCTGCTGTGAGCAAGTGTGGCACCCATCTTGCACAAAGCTTTCTCATTTGCAATTTTAATCATTTTGATTTAAAATACGAAAATATTTTCTATTTATTAGCAAAATATATTCTACACGTTTTAAAATGCCTATAGCCTCAGCAATTTCATGTACTTTGACTCGCCGGTCATCCAATACCATATTGTGCACTTGATCAATGGTTTCTGGTGTTACCCTTTTTGGATGTCCTTCACTTGGCTCATCTTCAAGGCTGGTACTTGGCAGCCCATTTCTTAATTGTCAAAAACAAAGGAGAAGAGTGCCCATTAACTTTTATGAACTTTGAATTTCTTTTGGTGTTAAATCTTCTTTTACAAAGAATTTTGTAATCTCATGATACTCAATTTTATCCATTTTAGGGGATACAGACAACACTTTTGCTTCAGACAGCTATATAAAACAAACTACTTGATAGAATAACTTGTAATTTCACACGGATGTTTATGACAGATGTACCAACTTAGAAAAAAAAACATTTTGTCGATAGTGTTGCCATCTATGGTCAAGGCCGAGAACTTTTCAGCCCACCCTCGTATATATCCCACCAGATTTAGGAAATGGCAGTTTAGTGATACATCAGAAGTTTGGATCTTGCCAGTCAAAGAAATTCTAAGTCCTTATGTATTTCATTTATCTTCTAATAGTTTTGCTAAATATTTTGCTTTCCTCTATTTCACCATCGGCAGTAGTAACGTTTATACATTGAGCTGATGGGGGGGGAAAAAAAAACTTTAAAATCTAGTACTCTCGTCATTGTTGCTTTCTTACTTGAAGTACAAGTTAGCATGTATTGGAATTTCTTTATTTTTTTTGTATTTCTCTAATATTTTGATGAATTTCATTTCCCAGTGTGAATTCCATTTGGTCTCTTTAGAATAAGGTTTCTGGACTCTGTAAAAATAAATAAAAGAAATTACAAAATATATATATATTGTATTTTATGTAATTTTGTCATTTAAAAAATTAAATGACTGATACAGAGATAAAAGTAAAATATAGTTTATTAGCACAACTAGTTTCGTCTTTTAACAGACTTCTTCAGGTGCATAAAGAGAAAACCAAGCATAAAACATGAAGGAATAAACTCTAAACAAACAAAACAGTAGCATACAAAGTTCAGTATTAAAGCGTTTGCATTTGGCATTTAAAACTGTTCTCTGGATAACTTCATTATTGGGTGTGTGCATGTGTTTAGAATCACGTGAATGCCAAATTTGGATATCAGCACAATGACAGTCTGATAAGTTATAACTTAGGTTGTTATTAAGATGTATAGGATTGCAGATAATTTCTTTAGATGCCATTATCCTTCTTTCTGGTTTGTTGTAGCAACGAAAGATATTATTCAATCAGTTATATATATAATTGATAAAAATGGCAAAAAAAAAAAAAATCCTTTGTCCATCCAAGGTACAAAATGTACTATAGGTTTATAACCTTTTGTGGGTGGAAACTGCACATAAAAAATAAGTGTTTAGAGCAGTGGTTCTTAATCGGTGTTCCGCGAGAAGTTCTGGAATTTGTCAGCAAACTGACAAATTTAATTGATGTTTAATTAATTAATAATAAAAATTCAACTAAATTACCAATTAATTATTAATTTATACATTACAAAATAACCAAGGTGTTCCGTCAAAATTTCAGGATTTGTGAAGTGTTCCGTAGTCGAAAAAAGTTTGAGAAATACTAGTTTAGATTAGAGCATGACATATTATTAGCATTATAAAGTTAACTTAGCTATTTCAGATATTTTTTTTTTGAAATTGTATTTTTTATTCCTTAGAGAACCTGTAAGTATGCTGCAATTGAATCTCACTGGTGTACATGTTTATCATGGGAAGAAGTGCCACCCAGCAGTTCTGTTGCCCTTGAAGCTGCTCAAGCTGTAATTGAATTTATTAATGAATTTACAAAGTCACAAAGTCCTTTGTGTGTTCGTTTAGTCTTGGATAAAATAACAAGAGCAGAAAAACTACTTCCAAATAAGGAACTTCTGAAGTACAAAAAAAATGCTGACAAAGACGGATTTATTGGCGATTTCAGTGATGATACCCAAGTTTCTGAAATCATTTATCAGGTACAATTTTATGCATTCCCTAGTGGTGGTATTTATGAAGCTTCTACTAAATATAATATCATTAAGGGTACATTTCATGTAAGAGAACCAGAAATAAGTCGTATTAATCTGTATGGTAACCAGCCTCATTGTATATATGAAACACATCCTCATCTCCGCAAATATTGTTATTGTAAAGTACAGGTGTGATTGTTCTTATATCGATTTTTCTCTTTATTTTGCATAAGTACCAAACTTTGTGCTATTATTTGAGTCGGCTATCCTTCCCTGCACTTGTATAAATATACAGTTTTGTTCAGCTGATATTTTAACAGATATGAAGTAGTTGTAGCAATTAAGAGTTCTTACTAGTCATGTGATTTTCATGAAGTGTTTCTTTCAGACTTTTTTTTTTTTTAAACTTATTTTATTTATTTTATTTTTCACACAGACATACACATACAGTACAAATTATGTATTGAAACTTGGTTTTTAAAGTAATTTTTTGAAAAACATTTTAATGAAAATCAGCCAAAGAACATTGAACAGCTTTTGCTCATGTATCATATTTTGTAAATTATTTATTTAGAATAAGTGTTAAATATGTATGTGTTGTGTACACATATGTGGGTATATATATGTAAAGACTTTTTTAATGTTTTTAAGGGAAGTTCTGTGATTTTTATTAATAGAATAATGTATTATTGTTGGGTGGGGCAAAAAACCAACACGAAGCACCATATATAATTGTTAAGTAGTGAAGATAAATAATCCTCATAAACTTTCCATGAATGTGTTAATTCATTTTATTACATATTAACAACAGTACTAATAGTTATATATATTTAATACATAATTATCAGTATTGTTGGGGAAGAATAATTACTGCAGTATAATATACATACACCTTAACCATATATCTGATCTGTTATTCAGTCAAAAGCAAACTTTTTATACTGCATTCTTAAATAGTTCTGTAGATAATTTTATTATTTTTTTTTTTGGATTGGGCCTATAATTTTTTTTTTCTCTCTATGTCTTCTCTATGAGAGAAGGGGGGTATATATATATATATATATATATATATATATATGGATAAGTAATGTGATATTTCAATTTTTACAAAAAAAAAAAAAAAAAAACATTCATTACCTGTGCATCATCAATAGAGTGATTTGATGCTCTCATATGTTGTTATAAAGTGGTTTTTGTGACCTTCTATTATTACAGTTGCAAATATCAATTCTATCGTCGCATATGTCTCTATGTTGAATAGATTAGCGTTATTGTTATGCATTCCACATTAGTAATAATAAACTAAGCCTTACCTCGCATTTCTTCTATAATTTTCTTCCTTAGCTTAACCTTTAGGGCCACCAGAAAATTATCTGTTCCCTGAGTTCTACATATTATCCTGATTACTCAAACAAATTTTTTTTTTTACTGCGCCAGCTTGAGCCTTAAAGTTAGGGATAGACACTACCTAAAGGTAGTGTCTATCCCTAACTTTAATTATAATTTTAGAATCTCAATTTTAGAATCTCAAGTGTTTCTAGCAATATAATTAATTTCCTAGAGACTTGGAATCTCTGGTATAATCTTATTCTTGTTTGCAGTCGTGCCCTTACTTTCACTTGGGGTATTCTCACACGTACTCAGGTTCGATTTTTATGAAGGGTCAGAGTCAGTCAACATGATCAGATACACATGCATTTAAAGAATCAAACATTTATTAATTAATAATTTAAGTAAATTAAATTCAAGTTTAATTAATTAATTAAATTTGAAATAATTAAATTCAAATGCGATTTCAAATTCCAATTGAAGATACCACACAAATTAAATTAATTATCAAATTCTAAAGTTAAGTCATTACCTCTCATTCACTCTCTCAGTCATTAATCAATTTCAGCATTCCACCTCAAAGTATCAGCAATTCAATGTCTCAATATCTCAGTACATAATACACTTAAGGTTACAATTCATTTTTAACACTAAGTTCAGAATATAAGCAAAATTTCAATATCTCAATGACTCAGAACATGTCACACTTAAAGTTTACAATTTACTTTATACATTAAATTCAGATTATCAGCAAAACTTAATACCTCATTCACTCAGTATACGTTACATTAAAATTACAATTCATTTTTCTAATTAAGGCACTCTAATACACTCTTTTCGAATTCTCTCAGAACAATCATAACAGAATCTTAGTCGGGTTGAAAGATCCAAAAGTTCGTCTCAAGAAAACATAATCACTTATATTCAGGTCTAAACTTTTCACTTTCTTTTATTACAATCTTAAATCCCACTCTTTTAAATGTAAGTTAATCTCAAAAAAAAGGCTAGAATAAGTGAGAATACTTATCTAATTGTTTTGTCTTTGGTTCTTGCCGTCCTTTGTTTTTCGAATCTGGATTTCTCGATATCAATGCCACGTGGTTTACACGCACTCATTGGGCTGGACGCTATTCTTCTGCCTAGATTTTACGTAGTTGGATTTCTAACTACGGCCTGCGATTTCATCTTGCTGACTCTACTACGGTGACATACTGAACTCTGTCGAAAGTCAGCCCTCAAATATGAGAGCTGAGCTGCGAAGACTTCTCGAAGCACTCGGAGAGAAATTTCAGGAACAAGAAAAAACGGGGATTTCCTTCCGTGTTACGGGTTATATACCCTCTCCAAGAGCACCACCTTTTCACGTTTGAAATTTTTCATCGTTTCACCCATCGGTCTCCGTTTGGGTGACTACACTGATTTACATACGGGACTTCTTGGTTTTGGGAACGTATGCGTCAGCGTGCTTTCTAAGATATAGTGCCCTCAGGTATTTCTCCGATCTTACTGCATTTAGGGTAATCTTTGCCCTATGTCGTCGAATAGTTCGCATTCTTTCTTTGCATTATTTTGTTAATAATTCCCCTCTTATTCTGCCCTTTTTTCTGACCCATATTTATGCTATACACTCAGGTATAAGTTTCAAAATTCACAAATTCACAGAAAGTAGTTACAAACAAAAAACACATTTTTTCTGCTAAAGGATAAGTATACAAATTTTGATTTTATGTAAATTGTTAGATTCTGGAATGGCGACGTCGGGTAAACTCTGAAGTCGCCGATTTCAGATCTAACAATGTGATCGTGTCCATATACAGAAAAAGATATCATTAAATGTTAATTTTCACAGGAGTAGAAAACTTTATAATATATGAAAAAGTAGACTGCATGCACCATTCTGATAGGAATTATAGTAGGAACTGCTGATTTCAAAAGACAATCCCTAAAGTGACTAGTATGTGATGATTAAGTTACATGTAGTTTAATTATAGATAACTTGCATATAATTCTACTATGATGCATTTTAGTCTGATGTCAGCAAACCCTAGGTTTATCCATCACAGTGGAGAATGTATCAAAAATACCTAAATACATTCAATTCACATAAACAATTTTATGTGAAATATGCAGTGCAGTAGACCTATTCAGTTTGTGAAGGATGCATCAAGCATACTCAAGCACACCTGATAATAAATTAGCAAATTTACTCACTGCTGGTAATTACAAAGTTACCCTAACAACATTGCTGTTTTTAAGAAAATTTACAGTAGTGAAGGTTAGCTACACTCAGGAAAGATGTGGACATTTTTTTATGTTAAATCACTACAAAATATTAACTTGGCATTTTAATGGTTCTAACTTATTGTTGAAAATCAAAAACTTTTGATTTTCAACAATAAGTTAGAACCATTCACTTTCAAAGTGTAGTGAAAATGATAACCTTTTAATTGAATATATATAATGTCATAGAGAGGGCATCACATTCAGTTAATATTATCATTGGATGCTTATACCTGCAAAAGTATTCATAACCTGTTTTGTGTGTTTTTTAGTTTATTTTTAATTTCAAAACATGTTAATTTGATCTGCAGCTTGCAATCAGTTTTTGATATAGAGAACTTAATAAAGACCAAATAAATAGTTTATTATTGTAAAATTGCTCTAGAATAGCATGTGCCAATGGTACATCTTCAAGACTTTTCACTAGGCTATTTGATAGTGAGTGAGTTTGTTACAGTAGTGTTTACTTTAGTGAAAGTCAACTATATCAGGTGGGAATTTCATTCTGAACCTAATATGCTGTTGAATTTTATGTGAAATATGCATCATATGTATTCATATTTTTGTAATTATTGTAATTTTCGCCTGACATCACAGGCATCTTCAGTACATGTAAAAAGCTGATTAAACAATAACTGACGATTCCAAATGGTGCCACCTAAGTAGCTAATGTAAGATAAAAAGGTCATTAAATTTCCTAACTTATTTTAAAAAAAAAAAAAAAAGGTTAGGAAATTTAATGACCTTTTTATCTTACATTAGCTACTCAGGTGGTACCTTTTTGGAATTGCCAAAAATATATAAGCACACTTTTTCATCATCATGCCTGTAGGATTTAGGCCTAGAGTGGTCTGTTCCAGCCTCAGAAGTCATTGTTGAATCTCTTAAGAGGATGTCTTAAAAAAAAGGTTAGGAAATTTAATGACCTTTTTATCTTACATTAGCTACTTAGGTGATACCGTTTTGGAATTGCCAGTTATTGTTTACTTAGCTTTTTACATGTACTGAAGATGCTTGTGATACTCAGGTGAAAATTCTACTAATAAATAATATTGTATGCGAGTTAATTTCATAAAAGCGGTTGTAAAAGCTGTAGCTGTTATTATAATTTTAATTAATTAGATTTAAGATCCTGGATTACTTAGTCCTATTTATAATTAACTCTTAGATGAAAATCTTATGTGGATAGAATATATTCTATCCGCATAAGATTTTCATAAACGTAAATTTAATTCAGGAAAGATGTGGACATTTTTTTATGTTAAATCACTACAAAATATTAACTTGGCATTTTAATGGTTCTAACTTATTGTTGAAAATCAAAAACTTTTGATTTTCAACAATAAGTTAGAACCATTCACTTTCAAAGTGTAGTGAAAATGATAACCTTTTAATTGAATATATATAATGTCAACGTTCATTTCATGAACATAAATTTAAAAAGACTCTGTGAAATATGGAAGACATATATGTCTTCCATATTTCACAGAGCCTTCTTAAATTTACGTTCATACCACATTTTGGCATGATGTAAACAACAGGTGCTTTTCTAGTCAATTCTATGTAGAGTATTCAGGACATGATCAGAACAACTCAATTTACCATAGTTGTTACATTTAATGTGTCGTTTATGTTCCTTTTTTCTGATAGGAATGGTGTGTCCTGTTTCACCTATATAGGGCAAATTACAGGTGTGATAAATATGGTATACTTCAGGGTGGGCCTTGGAGTATATTCAGGTTTGTATTTCTTTAGTATTCTGTATTTTATTTAAAATCCCTTTAATGTATGGAATGGTTACAGTTTTATTGTAATCTAGTTTATTTTTAAGTGAGGTTTTGTGAAGAATTTTGTTGATAGTATTTTGGCTGTAGCCATTTTTTCAGGAAGGTATTGCTGATAATTTTTAATTAATCTTAAAGTGCTTGTTCACTGAAGCAAATTTTCAGAACCCTGTTTTTTTTTAGTGTGTTAACGACACCTAGTTTTTGTGTTGGGTGGTGGTAAGAGTTTGTGTATATATTGGCCAGTATGTGTAAGCTTCCAGTAAACAGCAAAGGAAAGGCTGCCAGAAGGAAGACGTGTGACAAATGTATCAAGAAAAGGAAGTGTGTTCTGACTTTCAATCTCAATTGTGAATTGTTTGTTTAGGTAGCCATGGGACCAGATAGCGAAAACATTGTCAATGTATCTAAGCTAGAGTTTAGATTTTAAAGTAAAGGAATCTAGAGCATATCTCAAAAGCTTCTATATAAAAGCAATTTGAGGAGATAACAGTGAGCCCATGGCTGTGCCTTCTTTTTTATAGGTAGAAAGTGTTTTGCCACACAAAATAGCCAGAACGTAGTACACATGCAAAGAGTGCTGTGATATCAGGTGGGAATTGTGTTCTTAATTCTGGTTGGTTGGTAGTAGTTGGCTGTTTTCATTCAATGAGGAGAAATTCAAATTTGTCCGTTGGCTATCTGAATATTGTCGATCTTTAAGTCTATGAAATTTGGCTATAAGTTTTACTTTCTTTGTTTCAAGGATATGTTTAGTGGAGTTGTCAGTAATCCTCTCAAGGATATCCCAAATATCTGGATTTAAACAACTTAAAAGTTCAGATTTTAAATTTAGAACTCAATTTTGAGCAAATGCTAAGTTTTGCAAGTGGTTTGAATCTACTCTTTTAGCATCATTTTCTCCATACGTTTATATATTCTTAGTGCCTTTGCCAAGGTGAACTTTTTTTTTGGCTTGATGTAGTTGGGAATAAGATTGCTGTCTCTACAATGTTTTACAAATGCCAGTCGATTAATCAAAACTGAAACATGCATCTTTAGCTTACCATAGTGCTTGTGTGTCAAATCTCCATGAATTATCAGAATCCTTTCCTTTAGTGTTATATGGTGATCAGCATTCATTTCAGACAAATTATGGAGACTACAACAGTGTTAGAATTAATTACTTTAATTTCCCGACATTTCGACTTTCATATTAAGGTCATCATCTGGAGTATACATGTATATATACGGTATTAGTAGTGCTCATTCAAATCCTAATATACCTTTATATTATAAGAGGATGCTGTATCCTAAATTTGGTCTTTAAGAGTTCTTGATCAAATGGATAGCCTAACGTTCTTAAAATATATATGAATGAATAACATTTATAATCAATATACTTCCAGTCTTTGAAGGCTGTTATCCATTTAGAAATTAACTGTTAAAAATAAATTTAAATGATCTCAATAAACTTGGCTATTATGATTTAAATCACTATGTTTTAGTTAGTATTAGTAATATAAATAAATAGTTGCATTTATTTAAGCAAGCTATAATTTTATTTCCTCTTTCACAGCTCATATGAATTGATGTATAGCAGGTTTTTCTGGCACTATGATTGAAGAAACTGAGAGGCATAACACACAAGAATTAATTGATGTGATTACACTTTTTGCTAGAAAGCATCTCTCCTTTATACTGAATGAGGATTATGATAATTAGCGTTTTTTTTTTTTTAAATGAATCCTATCAAAAGCTTGTAAACCTTGTGCATTTTTAGTACTGCACATGCACAAGGTAACATAATCCAGTTCCTCTAGAGACTAAACATGTTACTTTTTCAATGAAAATTGCTACCACTTGAGCAGAGTGTATTGGCTGGCAGTGCTATCCATTCAACAAACAATAGAGAAATTAGCAAAGAAAAGCACTTTTGTTGTTATCATCAAATCAGAAACAAATTTCTGCTTCATATACGAAAAGTAAATTTCTTTTTTATGTAAATAACTTCCCTTAAAAACTTCATTTTATATTACAGGAAAAAGAGATGAAACGACTGTGACATAACCAATATCTCATGTCTCAAACATTTTAAACTGTGCTTGTGGAACATAGGAATGGTGTATCAGGATTTTTAAGTGAACCCTCTACCCACCAATACTTTGGGTGGGTTAAAAGTTAGATAATCTGTAAACCCTACACTAGAGACCAAACATGGAACTTTTTCAAGTCACTTCAGGCCTTCAGTGAGCAGGATGGTGGTCTCATGCTGGGAGTTGAAATTCATTTTCCACATAGACATACACAAACATCTGTCTCCACTTTGGATTCAAATCCACTGTTTTTTGGTTAGAAAGTTATCCATTTAGCCATTTCTGTTGATTCTATGAAAATATTTTTATGGCTTCTCTGCTCTTGAAAGGTAGAAAACTTTATCCACTTCAAACAATAAGGAAAGTGGTGGCAGTGCCACATCATGCAATGAAACATTGCCTAACTTCCAAGAACAGTACTTTTCTTGATGTTAACAAAATTTAAAAAAGCATAAAGGTGGAAAGCTTTCAATTAGGAAAAGATTTCTGTATAAGTATTATCCTGATACATGATTCTGTAATTTTTAAACAAATGCCCCAATCATTTTTTAGAACGTGTAGTTGTTACTTGATTCACTATTTTCATAATTGCAGCTTTGAAGTATTGCATAAGTCTCGTTATAAGTAAACTTGAAAGTTTATATGAGGATTATTTATGTAGGTGTTAAATTTCTCTATATATCATTTCATCATTAGAAAAACAACAATATGTAATGTGAACTGGCCATTAGAAGAAACCTTTATTTATTGTAAATAAGTTTTAATATGTATATAGCTACTATAACGTTTTAATTCTTGTTTTGCATTTATTTTTGCTCAACTATTTTGAGACTTTTTTTTTTACATTATGTAGATATAGAATGTCTTTTACAACATGTGTGAGATGAAGGATAACAGTTCTTATCAAAAGATGTTGAAATGACTAAATGTTTATGTTAATATTTCCAAAAAAAAATTTATAGCAGATTCTCAGTTATCCAACTATGTGAAGAAGTAATGCAGAAAGTGTAAAATAAAAATGTTTATATAAAAATGGAACCTATCAGCAATGGATTTTTACTTTATAAATAATAGTGTCATGTAATATATGGTGTGATAGGTCATAATCTGTTCTGTCTGTTGACTGTAAAGGTTCATTTTTAAAGGAGGGGGGAAGGAATTCCTGCTTTGATAGTGACACAAATAAATTATGGATCAAAATTAGCATGGCATGTGCAGTTACAACAATGCTTTTGATTTAAAAGAACAAATTACTTTTTTCTTTGTATCTGTAAATTAATTCAAAGTCTCAGGTCACTTATTAAAGAAAACTAATTTAAAAAGTCCTAAAAAATTGGCTGATTTATTTATATTCTGCCTATATAGACTCCACAGAAAAAAGTTACTTATGTGACTGCCTTATATAAAAGTACTCTGCTTGAATTTTCTTATTTTTGAAAAAAAATCTGTCTTCTCAGCTGGAAAAGTCCAGAATCCTGCTGATGGGTTAAAGCATCTTCTCTCTCCTTTGGAAGCATTTTTTCACTTTTCTAGTAGTCTTAATTGATACTGAAATAGTGTTGGAAAATATTATTGCATTTTGTTATGGATTTATATTGTAACTTGAAACACATGAGAGAAATATTATCATCACCATCAATTTCCTCATAGGTATCATCAAGAGATGTTCAGACTATCATCACCATCAATTTCCTCATAGGTATCATCAAGAGGTGTTCAGACTACTATGACAATGATTAATAATAATGTCAACTTAATCTACTGTCAGTGATTTTTAGCACTGTAATCTAACATTTCATTCTTTTAAAGCATTTCTGACTTTTGTTAAACCTTTCTTTTCCCACTGTTTAAGTAACTATACCACTTCCACATCCTTGTATGCAAAGAATGTCACGTTCCTTTCTAATATGATTTTGCCATTGCTACCATCGGTTCACTCCCCTAATTTTTCTCAGAACACTCACATTTGTGGTCTCTTATCTTTGATCAAGTGATTTATTTCTAATCCAATTTTCAGATCCATAACTTAAAAAACTGGTTTGAACACTGTCTTGTATACTATTAGTTTGGTGTTTTGGCTAATTTCTCTCTTATTCCATATAAATTTATTTAAAGGGACTCCCCACAGCCAGCTGTGCTTATTTTGTTGTCTGTTTCCAGATTTAACTTGCCATCTTCACTAAAAACTGTGCCTAAATTGTGAAATATTTGACTTGTTCTTAAGGTTCTCTATTGCAAATAGAGAACTTGAAGTTTTTTATGTTCTTTCATAGATTTGGTCTTTTTATTGCTGACTTTCATGCCAAATTTGTTATAGCTGTTACTCATTGTAGTCAGAGAATCCTGGAGACCTGCAATGAATGTGTTTCAGAGTACACCTGCATAAAGCAAGCACTTTGATATCAGGGATATCAACCTATCTTCCTGTGTTTCCTTCAATTCTAATTGGATTTGTAACTTAAATATGGATTATGTATTGCTTGTTATAACGTTTTATTTACTCCCTTATGCATGTAGTGTTTTGAAAAGCTTTTCTTTTTGCACCTTCCTTTTCGTATGCTTTTAATAAGTCTATTCTTCACCATTTTTCTTAAATTTTTCTCAGCTAATTATTTCTCAAGAATGCTTGCATAAATCTTGCCTGAAATGCCTCTGTAATTCTCATGTTCAGCTTTATTCCCCTTTATATAGATGGGAGCGATGAGAGCTCTACTCTAATTATCTGGAATCCAACTGACCAGGTCCTCTGAATTATGCTGCAGCCACTGTACAACTTTTACACTTCCATAGTTGAGCATTTCTCCCATGACTTCTTTAGCTGCTTTTACACATGACTTAGCTGTCTTAGATTTTTCTCTGTATTGCCGTGAAGTATTTGCCAACAGCTTTTGTTCCAGGACTACTTCTTTAACTTCTTGTGTCTACCATGGTGGTTTCATTTTTCTATCCTTGCAGACAACTTGATCACATGCCTCTCTAGCTGAAACAATCATTGTTTTCTTCAGATTTTGTCATTGGGACTCCAAGGTTTGGTTTTTTTTAACTGTTTAATTTTTTTCTTCAATAATGCTTATATAGTCTGCCCACAGTTGAGAGAGCTGTAGCTAGCAAAGTGCCAAGAAGAGTCAATTCATGTTGATAGGGAGAATAAAACGTCTCACCAACATGCCAAAATCATGCTTTATACATAAAATATTCCAACTGTTATACAAGCAAAATAGTTACCACTTTAAAATCTGTGTTTGAACTATAGTTGAGCCTATTTACTGTAAAAGCTGATCAGCTTTAATTATTTTTAAAACTTTCTTGCATGCTATCCTGAACCAGCATGAAGATATCATCACTGTCAACAATGACATACTTAATGAGACTTTTCTTATTTCTTGTGTCTTCTTTCCATGTGAACTTTTGTGCATCTTTATGTTGAAACATGGTGTTAATATTTACTAGTCCATATCCTGAGCAGAAATCCAGCAGATACTTAACATTATTTTTGGTGCCTTTCTTTCCAAATTTTCCCCAAATGTTTCTATATGGTGTGGGATTTGTTTCCTGCTCTGTTCTTTAGATCTCCAACAAGGACAACTTTTTCTTTTATGTCAGCTGCCTGCCTGCTGTAAGACTCAAAAAATGTTTCTGCATCCTTAGAAGAACCTTTTATGGGACCATAAGCACAAATCAGTTTCATCATCCATTTTCCCCCATTTTGAAATTTCTCCACATAACTCTACTTGAAATTGCCTTCCAATCAAGAAGCTTATCTTCATGTTTGAATGATATAATAATTACTCCTTCCTTGATTATAATAGCCTGAATATAACATCCTATACCTCTTACTAAATATCTCACCTGTTTCTATGATGCTAATTATGTCCACATGTTACTTTTCCACTTCTGCAAGTTCGATTTCCTTTCCATTACTCCTTATACTGATGGTTGTTATATTCAATTCTTCTGACAATGGTTTTTTTTTTTTCTTCTTCTTCTAGATGTTGAGGTTGTTCTGGTAACTGACTTTTCATCCTAGTTTCCTGATGAAAACATTGAGGCCTTGCTTAACCAGGTGATGCCTCATCTGGTGCAAAATCTCATATGTATTTCTGATTGAAGCCAATATAGTATAGTTTGGCTGGGTAAGTCTCAAATCATCAGCCCATCCTCATTCATTCAGTACCTAGTAGATACCTACTAACAGGACACAACACATGAAGGTAAGGACTGGATGTTAGGATCATAAACACAATTCAGTTTTTTACATTCCTTAAGGATAACTGTGGAGGTCTCCCAATTATTTGGCTTTGACCCTTACGTGATCCCAGAGAAATATTAATATTGTTTTAAAATTTCATGACCATGTTATCAAATTTCACATTGTAAGAATCAGTAGGGTTGTTTAGAGCCTAATAGCTCAAAGATGGGAAAATGTACAGAACAGTATCCTGCTATATTCATTTGTCTCTCTAATCCTGTGTATTAAAAACATCCTTGGTGTGTTGTAATTATTTCCTTAAATTTAATCAATTCATGAACAAGTTTTATAAGAATTTGTATTAACATACTTCATATCTCTCTCTCTCTGGAAAGAAAGTAGTAAACATATGAACAATAAAATAGCACAAAATAAGATGAAAAAGAAAAATTTAGCTCGATAACATGTAAAGCAAAATCATTTCAATGCTATACCAAAAACAGTGTAGATCACTTCACGGTTAATTTGCATCTCAGATGAGAGTAGCCATATTTAGCATATTATGAAATCTTCAAGTTATTTTCATAATGTTGTATCAGGCAGAGTGATGCTTTGAGTGAATTTAGTATATTGTGTGAAATATGTAGTGTACATAAGAAAGAGTATATTTATTACAAATTCTTTGTGTGGGTTTATACTTTTATTTTTTGTTTCATTGAAACATGTAGTGATTTTACATGTATCATGGAATTTTCATTTGTTCTTGTTAATTCAGTTTTATGTAAAGGAATTTATTTGTATATTTTTAACCAAAATAATGTATACTCAGCTAAGTATGTAGCCTCTGTATAGTAATTTTAATTACTATATAGTCTCAAAATTAAGTGAAATAACATCTAATTTAAATGGAAAGTTGTGTTGTCTTCTTACACATATTTATGAACCATTACTGGAAGAAAATAAAATCATTACCTAATATAAAATCACATTAAAAACTATATTTTTCACTACACTATGAAACCTTCATAGAAATATTTATATTAGGTATGCTCCAAAATTTTTTTTTTTTCTTCAAATTCTTTATGGTTCTTTTATTTCTTTACCTCTCCATTGTTCCTTATTAATTGGAAGGTGAACAAATCTTTGATGCAAAATACAAGTCTGATAAGTTTTGCTGCAGCTAGTAGTTCCTAGTGTTCTTTTACACAATACTTCCAGTAAGAACAGACAGTATAGGTTAAAAAAGAAAAAAAGCTGCTTTCTTCAACCAGTCTCTTTTTACATATCCTCAATTGCTCAGGGAACTACTTGACTTATAATTAGCATAATTTTTTTGGGGGGGGGGGGGGAAAAGAGGTAATGAGAACACTTAGCAAATTATAGCAGGCTATGGAGATAGCACTATTTTCATTTGTTGCAAGCATGTCTTTCTTAGGTACTTATGGGATCATATTTTCTCTTTGTAAAATTTCTTTCTTTATGTAAATCCCACCAACAAAAGGTTGTAAACCTGTTGTTTGTATAGTACCTTGGGTTGGCTAAGATTAGATAATCCAGGTCCTGCTCTAAAGACCACACATTATTTTTTCAAGCAACTTATGGCCTCCAGTAAACAGTTTACTAGTCTCACATTAAGCAACTAAAGTCATCTGTCACTAAGGGCTTTCACAAACATCCATGCCACAGTGGGATTTGAACTTACAACCTGCTGGTTAGAGAGCATGTATGCTATCACTTGGTTAACAATTTACTTAAATCTTGCATGATTTCTTATTTAAAATAGTATTGGCTATAAATGTTAGGCACCTCCAAAGAAGAGTTCATATCATACCCAATAGCAACAGTGAACAAGAGATGTATACCTTGCAGACATTTTTTTATAGTGCAGCATTTTGCATACTTATAACAGGCTCCATAGCAAAGTTGAAATTGTTTACATTTACAAATCACAATCCATTGTTTTCATATCTGGATGAGTAAAAAGAAAAGATAATCAGGCATGTCAATAAATTAAATTTATAGGTGTGAAGAAATTTAATATGCATCTGTAAAAAAAAACTTTTTCATATAAAATAAATGAAATGATGACTGAATATCCACCTGCAAATTTACTGAGCAGCAGCCTGGAATGTAAACTTTGAAAAGCTTTCTGAAATTTCTCTTTCACTGTCACTTTAAACTGTGCTTCTGTTTTTGATATTTTGCAAAAAAGCACACGATGGCTAATTTAGTTAGTGTATTGCTTTTACATTAAGCTGAAATGTGTAATGACAAATTTTCTGACAAAAATGTATGTTCTTTGACCTTGTTGGAAATGTAATTGCATTTCTTTTTTGTATAATAAAAGAAAATTGAGATATACTATGGTTGATCATAATAGTTCACCTGTTTTATGAATATATGCCTCTATATCTTCATAAAATGTTCTTACTTTCATGTACCATATTTACTAGAATGTAACTTGCACTTTTTTACCCAGAATTAAAGTTAAAAAATGGTGGTGTGAGATATATGCAGGAATTTTTGGAAACTAAAGTTTTTGAGGAAAAAAAACTAAATTGACATTTATAATTAATCCTCGGTATTCATTATAATTTAAATTGTTCACATTATTTATAAAATGAATGATTTAAATTTTAATTATCAATATTATTTATGCGATTGGCTGCTCACCTTCATCACATGATATATTTGAATCTTTAGCAACAATGCTTCTCTAAATTAAAATAGTTTTAATCCAGTGCATTAGAGATACTGTTTTAAAAAAAAAAATCTCCTGGTAGTTATTTCTGGCAAAATCATGTCTAACAGAGAAAATTCTTTTCTATGTTAGACTTGGTGGCCCATCAACAGTAAGGTAAGTTGGCTTCATAAATCTCTGATTTCAAGACAGGATTATTAGTCCTACGTATTCCACAGGTATAAACACATGAAACTATTTTATAAATTATAGCAGGCATGGAGAAGTTGGTGAAGGAGCATGAACACATGCAATTTGGAGACATAGGCCACTGGCTAACACAAAAGGGAAGATGGGGTACTAGAAATGAATAAATATATTTCCCAGCCTCTTTTTGCAACAGATGAAGCATTCATCCAGGAGTTCAAAGCAGCGGATAATGTGGAAATGAAATTTCAGCTGGTTTGACATTGGTGAACAATGACATAAACAGATTTATTCAGCCATAAGTTCCATAATTAAAATCCTACGAAATTTCTATGAAAAAGGGAATGTCCTGTCAGGATACTTAAGGCATGGGCTGGTTCTCTTGAAGTTTGCAAGTTGATATAATTATCAGACTATGTCTAAGGAAGTGGCTTCATCCTAATTTATTAATTTGACTTGAAATCGTATCTTATTTTGTGCATTTATAGATGGAATTATCTCCTAAAGTGATTTGTATTTTCTATTGTAATCATAATCACAGGCACGATAAATGCACCTGCTTTATCAGTTTTGGTAATGTCAGTATTCTTTTTTTTTTATGAGCAATTGCTGCTTATATTCTGAAGATGAAATGTTGGAAGGAAGTTTGTGTGCAGCTTTAAAATGAAATTCATCATTTTCTAGCATTAGGGATAATCATTCTACACATGCATATTAATGTGAATGATTTTAAGAAGGGAAGTAACCTTTAGATAGAGAATTGATTTCATTTGTTAATTGGGCTTTGACAGGTTGTCAAAAATTTCTTAAACTATCATAGTTAAAATGGGCACGTAGAGTATTTGCTAACATTGCTGAAAGACTCCAGTAAAAGATTATAGTTTTCCAGTTTATGATAAAAAAGATTCATACTAAATGTATGTCCAGTCCTCTTGTTTAGTCATAGAAATAGTATTGTCTTTTATCTTTTGTCATGTAAGCTGATCTTAACTCCAGAATTTGATAACATCAATTACATAGTTATTAGTAAACAAGAGTAACATATAACTCTTTTTATAAGTACCATTAAGACTTGCTGTGGAATATTATCTTTACATATTTATTTAGTAGAGGTATTCAGTGAACACCCTCTCAAATTTGAGCATTAAATCCAATTAACGAAAAAAAAATAAATAAAAATGCTTTCTAGACAATTTTTGATATTTTTTATTTCATCCTGCTGGAATAAATTAATGGATTTATGAACGTTTTTAAAACAGCTGAAACTTTCGAATGACCACCGGAAGTTATATTGAACCAGATTTGGAATATAGTTTATTACATTTATATAAAGGATCTCTTGAGAAATTCAGACTAAAATGAGAGAGGATTCAAGTTACATTGTTCCACCATTTTTGATCGGATATGGAATATAGTCATTTGTTATGCTGCTTAATGTCATCTGTAAATTCAGCCAACTTGAATTAAAATAATGGATGGCAGAATTTCTTCCTTTTCAGACACATATATATAGGTCATATTGTTCAGCTGTTTTAGGTTAAACAATGTAAGAAACAACTATATTCCTGACAATGTGCAGGCATTTGCAAAATTGAGATCATAAAGAAAGGGAAAAGTTGCAAACATTGCTATTGCATTGTCCAGCAGATTTTGACCAGTTATTTGTAAAATGCTTTTACCTACTCCATATGAAATATCCCATAAAAATCTCGTGTACAAAAAAAAAAAAAAAAAGTACTGATGAAGGTTAATTGCAGTTTAAAAATGGCTGGTGTTAATTTTGAGAATTTAAATTCTCTTTTGAAATTCAAGCAGTGATATAATTGCTGCTTATAATGTGAGTCAAGTTAGTCACTTGTAAATTGTAGCTTACTTGGTTCACTTTTTGTTTTTATGAGCTAGTTATGATTATACAGTTAGCTGTTCAAGTTGTTAACAAATCATCTCTTATTTCAAAGTAGTCTCAGGGAAAATTGCAAAAGTTCATTATTTTCTATCCACTTTGAATGCTAGTTTCTTTTTACTAAGAACAAATCAAATCCATTAAAGTTAACTATCAAGGCTACATTCATTTATTTCAACCAGTCATCTTTCAGACGTTATAACTGACTAGGTTCAGGCTTTACCTTTCCTTAGTCTTTTAAATTGAAATGGCTTGTAATTACAGGTTATGATGGAAGATGAATTCTACATTAAAGCAGATTTCAATTTAAAACACTAAGGAAAGGTAAAGCCTGAACCTAGTGACCTAACCTTAATTTTCTTTTTATCTGCCACTATTTATCCTAGTTGTGGATATCTTATTCTCAGTGTTCATTGGCCTGACAGTTGTTAGGCCAGCAGGGCCGGTCCGAGAGTATCTGATGCTCCTAGGCAAAGAAAATTTAAGTGCCCCTATACATCGTCTCTCTCTATATATTTTTGTCATACTCACCTACTTGCGCCATACTCATGCCCCAAAGGCGATTGCCGAGGTTCGCCTAATGATAAAACCGGCCCTGTAGGCTAGTGAAATGTCATTTCTTATCTAGGTTCTAATAAAAGGCAAGCATACAGGCTCCTGGGTAGAGTTCATACAAATCAATGCCGAAGATTACATTCTCATAAGATCTCTGATAAATTTCAAAACTTTAGTTTTTCTGAATTTGACTATAAGATATGCATCAATCCATAATATCCTTCATTTTAATATGCATCTTGTTAAATGTGGCACCACTGACATAAAATAAATGTTTGGTTTAATTTAACAAAAGAAATACAGAGTATACAGTACAAAATTAATCAACTTCCCTCTCTCTGTTATAACTGAGAGGGAAGTTAATTTTTTTTATTTTATCAGTGGAGCCACATCCATTATTTTCATTAAATTTTGTTTGTTAATGGAATTACTTTTAAATGCACAGATTATTTAAAAAAATAAATACAGCTATCAACTTACTGCTAATATATAGTTTTCAGAATTTGGTAGGTTGGTTACTAGTAACTATAATAATGTATAGCTTTAAATTCTATAAAAGATGGCTCAGTAGCAGTTGTAGCTTCTTCTTTTGGTTATACCAAGTTTGCAGTCTCATTTCTGATTAGAAATGCTTTTCTTTGAATTCCTTTTGCAGATGAGTGAAACTATAGATGTAATGTATGTAAGGAACATGAACACTACTTGACCCATTTCAACACCTTTTTCTGAATAATTTGCAGTACGAGTTTGTGTTATCAGTGTTACAAAGAAAGCTGATTCCTTGATTGACTTTTCCTGGACATTTATTCCTGTAAAGCAGAACAGACAAGGTAATCAGTAGCTAAAGGGATGCAGTGTTTTGCTGAAAGCACTGCAAACTCTGTTCACAAGTTGAAGTGTCATTTTTAGCTTTGTACTTCATTAGAGAATGCTTTTCAAATCTAGGAACACTAGTTGTAAAAGATTGCTTGTTATTTCTTTAGATATTCTAACTGTTGACCCCATGCTGCTCTCAGATGAAGTAGTAAAATCTTTTCCTCTCCCATAATTTTGGCAATTTAAAAAAAATAGTGCATTCTATTCTTCATGCCAAGATGAAATAAGAAAACTGTGTGCTTAAACATATAGTTTTCTCTTCTTATCTAGGGCTTAGTAGTTGGACTGTTTTGCACCCTTTCAAGAAACTTGTATGTGATTGGATGAGAAATACAACTTCAATTGTATTCCATTCTATACTTAATTGTGATAAGTGAACAAAAGCCAAAGTAGGCATGCTTGACTTTTGTTCACATGAAAGTTCACAGGCTATACATGCATTACTTTTGGAACACCTCCCATACAGTATACTATGATAGTACTGCTAATGAAGTTTGCATTATTATGTAAAACTTCCTCTCAACAATTTTCTTCCAGATTCAGAAAGGTGTTCAAGTCTCCAGTATTGTCAGATATTACAATAAAAAAAAAAAAAAAAAATACACACGTGAACACAGTAGAAAGATATTTAGTTAACTGAAATATCCGTATAACTTAGTACAGTTAATAAATAATAATATTTGGTTAACCGATCAAGTGTTGATCAATTTTATTAACTAACTGAACCAACTAGTTTCGCCACACTTATCTGTTGGCTTCTTCAGGGCACTTACATATAGGTTTAAACACTCACGATTATGCGTAACTGCAAAACTGACAAGAATAATTACAAATAAAATAGTATCGAACGTGAGTGAAACACGTATCGCGTGTACAAGATCAGCTAGCTGTTGCTGAGGAACCTTCTGTAGTTTGTATTAAAGTTCATTTCTTCCGTTTTTAAGGCTCTGATTAGGGTTTTCCATATCTCTGGCAGTATTAGGCCTTGATTTCTGTTAAGGTTCACAGTAGAACGGGCGACTGTGGCTGCTTCTTTGAACATTCTTGAATGGTAATCTTCCTCTAAGTAAGGGGAATAGCTTTTGTCCCACTCGATGACATGGTTAGTTGTGGAGAAATGAGACGATAGGCCAGAAATGTCCTGTCTGTTGTTTTTGACATAGCCAATGTGCTCCTTTTGCCTGATTTCGAGGCTTCTTGAAGTCTGTCCGATGTAATTAGAGCCACATGAGCATGGAATATTATAGACTCCAGCATATTTGTAGAAAGGATGATTGTCTTTTGGAGATCTTAGTAGTTTACGAATAGTATCTATAGGCTGAAATGCTACTCTTATTTTGTGTTGTTTGAGGAGATTGGCGAGCTTGTTGGAGATGCCACTTACATACGGAATTGCAATCGTTTTTATATATTGAATCTCTTCTTGTTCGCTTTGTGGTGGTTCAGAGAAAAGGATTTTATTGACTAGTCTTCTTGGATAGCCGTTCAAGTACAGATTGTTGGAAATAAATTTTAACTCATCTTGAAGGGTCTTGTTGTCCGTTGAGATGCAAATAGCTCTTTTCTTTAACATGTGTATAATGCTGAGTTTATGTGATGAGAGGAGTTAAAATGTAGGTAGCGACCTGTATTGGTCGGTTTTCTGTACACCGATAGATTTAAACTGCCATCAGTTTGTTTTTGGATTAAGATGTCTAAAAACGGAAGTTGTTTTTCTCTTTCAAGTTCCAGAGTGAATTTAATAGAATGATGGAAAGTGTTGATCTTTTTGAGAAAATCATATATGTCATCTTTGTTATTGTTCCATATGATGAAGATATCGTCCACATATCTAAACCAAATTTTAGGTCTAGGAAAAATTTGTGATAGGATTTTGTTTTCTAAGTCTTCCATAAAGAGGTCTGCACATGAAGGTGAGAGTGGGCTTCCCATTGCCAAGCCTGTTAACTGTTGATAGATTTTATTTTTCCAAGAAACATAATTGGAGTTTAGGCAGTGAGCAAACAATATGGTTATATCTTGTGGGAACAAGGTACTTAAGATGTCAATGACCTCTACTACAGGAACGTTTGTAAAGAGAGAGGTGACATCTAAGCTGGCTAGAAGATCATTATCCGATATCTTGATGTTTTTTAGCTTTTCTACGAAATGTCCAGAGTTTTTGATTTAACTCTCTGAGTTGTGGATGTATTGCTGTAGGAGTTTCGAGAGATGTTTTGACAATAAGTAGGTGGGCGAGTTGATTGCATCAACGATTGGGCGTAAAGGAATACCCTCTTTGTGCACTTTTGGAACTCCATAGAGTCTCGGAGTTAAAGGATGCATCGATTTTAGTTTTTTAATCAAGTCTGTTGGCCAGTTAGATAAATTGCGTAGTAATTCGTTGGTATATCATTGTGATTTTTTAATGTTGGATCTTTTGTTAAAAGACGGTAAACAGACAAGTCAGAAAGTAGATGATTAACTTTGTCTTCATAGTCCTTTGAGTTCAGTATCACAGTACTGTTTCCTTTATCTGCTTTAAGTACTATGATGTCTTTGTTGTTTTTTAAATCACGAATAGTTCTTTTATCCAGTGATGAGAAGTTTTGTTTTGTGGAATAGGAAGATTACCATTCAAGAATATTCAAAGAAGCAGCCACAGTCGCCCGTTCTACTGTGAACCTTAACAGAAATCAAGGCCTAATACTGCCAGAGATATGGAAAACCATAATCAGAGCCTTAAAAACGGAAGAAATGAACTTTAATACAAACTACAGAAGGTTCCTCAGCAACAGCTAGCTGATCTTGTACACGCGATACGTGTTTCACTCACGTTCGATACTATTTTATTTGTAATTATTCTAGTCAGTTTTGCAGTTACGCATAATCGTGAGAGTGTTTAAACCTATATGTAAGTGCCCTGAAGAAGCCAACAGATAAGTGTGGCGAAACTAGTTGGTTCAGTTAATTAATCAACACTTGATCGGTTAACCAAATATTATTTACTAATTTATGATCAAGAAAACAACCTTCATGATTAGTACAGTTAAGTATCTCAAATTAACAAACAGAAATGAGAAATTCAAAATAGCAATAATAAAAACACACTTTTTCATCATCATGCCTGTAGGATTTAGGCCTAGAGTGGTCTGTTCCAGCCTCAGAAGTCATCGTTGAATCTCTTAAGAGGATGTCCTGGCTTTCTTTTTCCTAATAGTTTGTAATTTAAGGCTTATTTTGGTAATCTTAGTTTTCATTCTTTCAACGTGTTCCATCCATTTACGTTTATATTTTTTTTCTATTACTGATTCCTGGTTTAATTCTTTCATAATTTCTTTTGTGATCAAGTAGAGTATACTTTGCAGTTTTTCTCATAAACTTCATTTCAGCTATTAATGAAGGTCTCATCTTTCATACAATAGGACTGATAGGGATAATGTATTGTATAGTCTGGTTTGTTTTTGTACTAGGTTGGTTTGGTTTAAATACAGTTAATTACACCTGCTATTTTGCAATTTTTACATTTATATCTTTTTCATTTGTAGGTAGTTAAATGAATTCACCTGTTCTAAAATATTATTATTTATTACTATTTTAGTTCTTACTGGATCTTGTCCTTTAAAGGCCATCGTTTTTGATTTTTTTCTGTTGATATTATCATTCCATAATCTTTGCCTATCTCATTTAAATTATCTTCAGAATTTGTAATTATTATTTGGTCATTGACAAAAAGGAGAAAGTTTAATACCTTGATGGAAATTTTTATTCCATTTAGATAAATATTAAAAAGAGTTGGTGAAAGGGGACATCACTGTCTGACTCCTTGGTTTATCTCTCTCTCTCATATATGATAAGTATATGTGAAAATAATCAAATATAAAACTATGATAGCTTTTAGAATATTATTTGGTATGTCTTTCTTTAACATGTTAAAATAAAATGCTTTTTTCAAAATTAATGTATTTTATTGTATTCTCTTCTTTTTCTCTATTATTAATTTTAGGAAAAAGGCCAGGTCTATACATGATCGTCCTTAAAATCCATTTGTACTTCTAAAATAATGTTTTCAGAATATTTTATTAGTTATTTAAAATTCTGCTATATATTTTGTAACAGGAATTTAGTATGCTTATACCTATGTAGTTTTTAGGGTCATCTCTACTACCTTTTTTAAAGATATAGGGATGACAATTGCTTTTTTCCATTCTATTGGGGAGGGGGGTACTAGTTGAATAGATTTTAATTTAAAAATAAGAGTCTTTCTTTGAACCTTATTTCTGCATATTTATATAATTCTGAACCTAACTTATCTTCTCCAGGTGATTTTCCATTTCTTGTTTCTTTCAGGCTGATTTCTAATTCTTCTTTAGTTATTTCATTTTTATTAAATATTATTATTATTACAGGTGACTCCAGGGAGTCCTTAGCCTCATCGAGGGAGGCCCTAAACATCATGTCCTCACAACTATACAACATTCTCACAGTATCAATCATACTTTGCCTTGAACTCACTCACCGTCCTAGCACCCACAACAGACTCTGGCAGCTTATTCCACTCATTTACCACTCTAAAAGTAAAGAACCCAGCTCTAACACCCCTGTTAAACATACTCTTGCCCAGCTTCCATTAGGTGTCCCCTAGTTCTCCCACCACCAGTCCTGATCTCAAAAATATCCTCTGAATTAATCCTTTAGCAATTTGAATGTCTCAATCATATGCCCCTTTTCCGCCTATCAACTAATTTCTGCAACCCACAAATCTTCAACCTGTTCTCATATGGTTCATTCCATAGACCTGCTATCATCTTAGTCACTCGCCTCTGGACCCTCTCCACCTCCTCCCCATCAAGAAGAAACCTAGGTGACCAAATCTGGGCACAGTAGTCGAGATGAGGCCTTATTAAGGCTTTTGGTACAGAGGTACAATAACTTGCTTGTCTCTACTCGTCAAGGTATTTTTCAACAACCAAGTGAGTTGATGAGCTGATTTTGCAATGTGCCCCCTAAACTTCATCTCCCTATCCACTAACACTCCCAAGTCCCTGGCCTCATCAATCTCCTGGAGTACAGTTTCACCAATGTGTATGCTGCTGCTAATCTTTTCACCCCAAAATCCATAACCTTACATTTTGTCACATTAAATTGACATCCATTCTCCTTAGCCCAGAACTCCAATCTATCCAAGTCGTCCTGCAAGATTTTGACATCTTCTGCATTCACTATTGCCCTACCCAACTTTGCATCATCAGCGAACAAATGAACTGTTCCTCTTAGATCCTTCCCTATATCATTAATGAACAAATTAAACAGCAGTGGTCCAAGAACAGAACCCTGCAGCACACCACTAGACACAGGCCGTCTTTTGGACTCAACTCCTGAATAAACTACTCTTTGATATCTCTCCCTCAACCACCCACCTATCCATCTCACCAATGCTATATCCATTCCCATATGTTGTAGTTTACGGATTAAAATTCCATGTGATATCCTGTCAAATGCCTTTGCCAGGTCCAGCAGTACCACTGTAAACCCATTACCCTTATCCAGTTCAGCTGTCACCGTGTTATAAAACTTGAGCAAGTTACTGATGCATGATCTACCATCACAAAGCCATGCTGTCCCCCGTATGGTATCTCATTTTCATCAATCCATTCCTGTATTTTTCCCTTGACTACTTTCTCCAAGACCTTGACAACAACTCCTGATATGCTGATCGGTCAGTAATTTGCAACCATAGTCTTGGATCCTCCTTTATGCAGTGGAACTATTTTCCCCTCTTTCCACACCTTCAGGACTAAACCAGACCTGAGACTCAGATTAAACAACATGGTCAAGGGCACCGATAATTCTTTAGCCGCTTCACGCAAGACCTGTGCCGGTACACCATCCAATCCACAGAGGTATTCACATTAAGGTTCTGTAATAGACTATTCACCTTCACTTCATCACAATTCCCATATAAGCTAATGGTTCCTTCATTTTTTCAATGTCGCCACCTGGATGATATACTTTTGCAAAATGCTCGCTCAGTAACTCCACTATATCGACTGATTCAGTAACCTCCTTGCCATCGTCATTCCTTAAAATCATTCTACCATGTACAGTTTTTTCTTGCTTGCAACATATTGAAAGAACTGTTTGGGATTCTCTTTAGCTTGCATAGCTAGTTTCGTTTCATAATCCGCTTTTGCTTTTTTTACCACACTCTTTACCCTTCTGGCCTGCACTTTATACCGTTCGTGTGCCTGCAGGTCACCTCTTTCTTTAAATTCCCTCCACAGTTGTTTCTTTTTTTGCAGCTCAGGCTTAATGGTGTTATTCGTCCATTTAACCCTTACTTGTTTTACTATTGGGACCCTAGGTATACAATCAGCCATAACCTCCTGCAAATGATCCTTGACCACTTCCCATGCTCTAACGACATCCAGCCCTTGCAGTTGTACATGCCATGGCACTGATCCAAGCAATCTCCTAAGCTTGTCATACTTGCCAGCACGGTAATTCCACTTATACCCTGTCTTAATCAAAAATTCCACACCTTTAGCCACCTCCCAGGTCAAGACCTTATGATTGCTCTCACCAATAGGTGGCAACATGGTCATATTCATTACAGTCAAATTGTGAGATGCTATTACCAGGTCAAGCACTCTCACACCCCTAGTATTTTCAATTACATGCTGTCTCAGATAGTTATCCCTTAATAATTGAATAAAATCCATTTCCTTCCTCAAATGTGTCCTCTCCTCCTTCCAATAAATGTTACCATAGTTGAAATCCCCCATAATAATTACCCTCTTTCCACTCATTTCATCAATTAGTATGCATAAACAATCTCCACCATCTATTCCATCACCTGGTCTATAGCAGTACCCAACTGTATATTTTATTCTACCAGTCTCAACCTCAAACCAAATAGCCTCAAATGAGCTCTTTTCACTATTCTGTGATACAACTTCAGTTCTCCTTGGCTGCAGTTCATCAGCTATCATCAATAACACCCCTCCCACCATTTTATTCTCTGTCTCTCCTAAAGACACTATAACCTACACGTTCTATCCCACTAACTATATCATCTTCCGTCATCCATGTTTCACTGATGCTAATAACGTGTCCAGGAAGAGCCAATCAAGGCCAAAAATTCTTCCTTCTTGTTCCTAATACTCCTGGCATTAGTATACATGAAATGCAGTGATCCATTTGTCCCACCCCTATCTCGATGCGTTATTCTAACTATCCCATTTCAGTTTTTTGTCCTTAGTACTGGCTTGGGTACATCATATACATTCTTACACTCAACTGTCTCACTGATGTCCGCATATCCACTCCCCCCCCCCGGTAGTTCTAGTTTCTCTGGTTCTGCACATCCATTTTCACTTCATTCAGCAACACTTTTTCCAGTCTCTGCACACCAAATCCATTCAAATGCAGACCATCCATCTTGTATAAATCCTTTCGCCCATCAAACTCATTCCACACCACACTATCTTCATAACCTGCGCATACTGTCATTTGCGATTATGGCCCTCCTTCTAAACTCCTCTCTGTCATACCGCGGCAACAGACTCACCATTTTAGCTCTGTCACTCTTTTCTTTCACTACCTTTAACATACTTTCAAGTCCTCTCTCATAAAAAATTTATCTCCTTTCAATTCATTCGTACCCGCCACAACTATCAATTCTTTCACTTACATCCTTAAATTTTGCACCCGGTAGGTACAATTTAGTTAAACTCCCATCTATCACTCCTCTTAATAACGAGTCGCCATACAACACTCTTTCCTTCATTTCAGAAACTCTCCCACTCTTACGCTTATTTTTCTTTTCAAACATTTGTTTATTTACATTGGCCGAATCACTCTGGAGAGAGTTTTGCAGGTGCTCTAATTGCCGCTGCGCATAACCTAGCGATCTCACTTCCTACAAATAATTCCTCATTTTTTTTTTTTTTTTATCATTTAAACCATTTTCTCTCTCTCTGTATAGTTGCTTTCACTCTTTTTTTGATCACCGCTCTCATTGCCATCTTGTACATCGCAATTCCCTATCAAGCCACTATTTTCACTCACATTCTGGCTTTCTTCAGCCATAACTGTCTCACAACCTGACACATACTTCAACTCCTCACTTTGCTTACACTTTCTGCACATTCTTCCACTTTCAATCCAAACTCCAGTCTCATTCGGGAATGCATACATTCTACTGGACAAACTCTCTCACATTATAGTTTTTTGAACAAAGGTGTCGTGTTTTTGGACGGCATTATCTTACGTCGAGTTCGCACGGTTAGCCTAGTGGCTTTGCGCTTTGCAACCATATGCCTAGGGAAGGAGTGTCCTAGGTTCAATTCCCGTCGGAGATGTGAGAAGCTGAAGGATCTTCTTCAGCCATAACCAAGTTAGCCGGTCTTGGGCATGGGGTTTTTTTCCGCCACTTTATCTGGTGTTTTTCATCCCGCAAGCAGGCAAACCGGCCCCGTGAACATACACAGGGATACAGCCAAGAATAGCTTGAGGCATAGGAGTGACCATTCTATCCTTGTATTTTGGTTACAAAATCCAAGCATGCTTGGAAGGTTGTGGCCCTTAAAGGCCTGTTAAAGCCATTGGGATAGATTAGCATATGGCGCCAATGCAACATAAGATAATCTATGAAATGCATCGTTAAATACTAAATTAATAAAACGGAATTCACACCAAAATCACACAGTCACAACAAGCTACCAAAATTATACAATATTACGTTATGATTTAAACCTATATTCTAATTTTCACTCAAAATTACACTTAGCTTTCAGGAGCTCTCTGAAAACACTACAGACCGTGCAGCCCTCTAGCAGACACTCCAATTACATTGTCATGTTTGCAGTTTTTTTTTAAAATATTTATCTCCCCACAATTCTGTATAGAAATTCTTCAAATTTCAATTCGGTGTTTAAGTTTATGCTTTCTTTAGTATCTGTACTTAAGTGTTTCAAAATCTTATATACAAATCTTGTTCCATGATTCTCTGTCTTCTCTTTTAGCTATGGCTCGTATTCTTTTACCGCTTAACAATTTATGATAGGCTTCTTTTTTCATTTTGATTATTTCTTTGTGTCATTCCATATCTTCAGTTGTTTCTTTTTATTGAATTTTTTGGCCTTTCCTTAGCTGCTGTATTTAGTATCGTTTTTATATTAAGCCATTCTATTTCTTCATTTGTTTTTGTATCTAAATATTAGTTAATTCTTTGTTCATATAGCCATTGTATATTTGTGTCATTTAATAATCTAGTTTTATAAACAAATGTTTTAAATTTTCTTTCTGTTCTTGTTATTTGTAGCCATTTAGGTGGTAATCTTAATTTTATTTTAACAAGGAAGTTGTCATTACTTATTTCATATCCTCTGTGAACTTAGATTATTTTATCTTAAATAAAAAGACATCAAATATTTATTTCCAAAGTCTTGCTTCCCAAGTATATTTATGTAAAAATATCCAAAATAATGTGTAAAACTGAAAAATACAATTACAGATAAGTTTCCCAAATGTTGTGCATACATAATCTGTTGTTGAGATTAGGATGATGGAGAATAACCTCAGCACTTTCTTTAAAAAGACATTCAAACATGGGAGAGGAAGTGTCAATAATTTACCATCATCACACTCTTGAATATGTCATGTCAAATTCATTTATGTTATTGTCATTTTGAATGTTATTCTGCCATTGATAGCATCTATTCACACCTGTAATTTTCCTCACAAGTCATATCTGTGGTCACTAAACTCTAATCAAATTTATTTAAAACACAGTTTTCATCATCATAATCAATTTCCTGATATGCAGCCCCAAGGGGTGTTCAGGTTACTATGACAGCAATATATGATTAAGTTTACATTATCTCCTATCAACAATTTTCCTCCAAATCAATCTATTACTTGTGAGCACTTCAATGTTGTAAAATCTAATATTAGTGCTTCCAAGGCACTTTTGACTGAATCAATCCACCTAGACCTTGGTCTTCCTCTAGGTCTCCTGAGGAAGACCTGCCATCAAACACCTGTTTTGCTAACCTTTCCCTTACCCACTCTATTTAAGTGTCCAAAGTACACCTTAGGTTAGTTCTGCTGAAACATTCTTGAATGCTAATAATGTCAAGTTCCATTCTAATATCTTCCTTTTTAATATGATTCTACCATCAGTTCACTCCCCTAATTTTTCTCAGAACCCTCATATCTGTAATCTCTAGTCTTTGATCAATTGCTTTCTTTCTAACGCAACTCTCACATCCATGACTCAAAACTGGTTTGAACACCATCTTGTATACTACTAGTTTAGTGTTCTGGCTAATTTCTTATTCTATATGAATTTATTCAGCTGGCTACCCACCATACCAGCTTTGTTTATTCTGTTGTCTATTTCCAGATTTAACCTGCCATCTTCACTAAAAACTGTCTCTAAATAGCTGAAATATTTTACTTGTTCTATAGGATCTCCATTCAGAATACAGCTGAAGTTTTCTATACTCCCACCTATTTATATAGTTTTTGTCTTTTTATTGCTGATTTTCATGCCACATTTGTTATTACAGCTGTTATTCAATTTAGAGAATCCTGGAAAATTGCACCAAATGTATTTAGGAGTACAATGTCATCTGCATAAAGCAAAGAACCACGTTTGAGATTTCCACTTCTAATATCAGGACTAATACCACTTTCTTTCATGATATGATCTGTAGAAATAATATGCATCCTTGTCTTACCCCTGATTTAATGTCAAATCATCTTCTGTTTTCCTTCAATTCTGACAACTTAAATATAGATTCTGTTCCATTCACTCCATATAATTGTAGTGTTTTGAAAAGCTTTTCTCTGGGCACCTTGTCTTATGGCTTGTCCAAATCTGCAAAACTTAAGTAAATTTATTTAATTTGTCTTTGTCACTAAACATTGTACCTAAGTGGTTGAAATGTTTCACATGTTCTTGATTGAGAATGCATCAGTATTTTCATAATTTGTTTTCCTTACATCCACAAACTCTTCAAGCACTGTCTTTAAATCGGAGTATTTTAGCTGAACAACCATCTGTTTAAACAAATTGAAAGTTAGTGGGTCATTGTGCTCCCCACATTCACTTCCTATTGCTAACTTATACATGCCCTTGCTCAAGCCCACAGCATGGCTGAGGGATATAGAAAATGGCTTTGTCATATGGCCCATAAGCTCATTCTGACTTCTTAGTTTATCAGTAATAGCAGGAGTGGAAAGAATTTATGGTAATCTCATTGCACAAGGATGGAGAAGACCCATGTGTTCAACTATCAAATAATCAGTATCTTGGGAAAATTTGGTTAGGTCTTGCATTCAGAAATGGGTTGACAGAGAATCTCCACTTTGCAATGAGCAGCATTGGTTTACTAAGGGAAGGTTGCGTTTTAACAACTTACTTGCATTTTATAATAATGTTGCTACTGAGTTAGGAAGGGAATGGCTACACTATAATACTTTTGGATTTTGCTAAGGCTTTTGACAGAATACAGCATTGGAAGACTATTGTATAAATTGGAGAATATGGGATTGTTGCAGTGTGTGATTCTTAGTGCTCTATCAGTGCGAAGTATAATAAAATAAAATATAACCAGTGGTGTATCACAAGGACCAAGGTTTGGTCCACTGTGATTCGATTTATACATTAATGATATTGGAAAGGATTTGACAAGCGACATTTGCTGACGATGCAAAGATAGGTAGGGTAATCAGGCGTGCTGCTGATATGCAGTACTTGCAGAATGATTAGAATAGGCTAGACTTGTGGGCATGTGAAAATGGCTATCAGTTAAATGTAAGGTTATGCATTTTGGTATGATACGACCCTTGGATTAGATATCCAATGTGGGATTATGCTAGAAGAAACCAATCAGACTAAGATCTTGGAATTTTACTAAAAGTTGAAGTTCAAGGGTTATACAGCAAAAATTGTAAATGCAACTGAAATGAACCTTGACATGTAAAGATAAGGAGGTCATTCTGCCTCTTTACAAGGCCTTGATAAGACCTCATTTGAACTATTGTGTGCAAGTGTGGTCTCCTGGTTTCTGTTGTTATTCTGATATTGTGTAAAAAGTGCATAGGAGTGTATTAAAAATGATATCAGGATTGTGGAATACTGATTATGAAGATTGCAGACACCAGCAAACAGGAGAAAGAGAGATGATATGATTGAGACTTAAAAACTTTTGAAAGGGTCATACGGGATTTCAATTAATGGAATTTTTTATTTTATGGAGGGTGGGGAAAGGACAAGAAGGTATTCTCGGAAGCTAAGAAGCAGGGTGAGATCTAGATTTTTCTTTCATAGAGTAGTGTGCGATTGGAATGAATTGCCATTGGCAAATGAATTCAAAAACAAGTATGATAAGCTGGTACATGTGGTATGTGGCCTCTCTTAATATCAGTCTCCATTTCAGTTTAAAAATTAGCTACACATGAATACAAACTGGATGACTCCCTCTTGTAAGTCCACACACAGGTAGATACCTACATGCCACTTCACATCACTAACATTGCCCAGAAACTTTGGATTTTTAACTTTAGTCTCCAGAGCAGAGTGAATTTTGTTCCCAAGACTAGCACCTGCAACAACAAACTCTGCTTACATCTTTTTAACAAAACAGATACAACAGAAAAACACTTACCAAACTCTTTAAAAAAAAAAATACATATCCCATATCTTTTACCCTACATCAAATGTATAACAGATAAACTAGTTCCTTCTTAAAACAACATGGAACAAGGTTTCCATGTTGTTTTAGGAAGGATCCTCTCTTTCCTTCCCAGTTGTCTACAGTCTCCTCCTGTCACTGTGGGACCCAGTATTTGGACAGACCACCTTAGTCATGAAACATATCTGGTACAGGCAATGAAAAAAGCAGACTAGCACAACATGCATTAGATGAAGACTATTCTATTCCATCAGGTGGAAGCAAGACAGGCTACTTCACAAATCCCAGTTTAAATCAGAGACTGTTCCTGGAAGTGGCCCTTTCTAAAACCTGATAGGGTAGTGTACCAAAATCTATAATCTATGCCAGATTCACCCATTAGCATTAATAATATAAGAATACCATGACAGACACCACTACTGTCCATCTGCATGATAGTTACTGTCCTTGTTCTTGCTGTATTGTTAAAGTGCTAGTTTGAGCTGGTGAAATACCAGTTTGTAAATAATTAGTCAGTAAATTATTTGCATTCCAGAAACTTTGACATGAACCCATCATCAGATTCCTGAGTAGGTATACAGTCTATCACTACATAATAAATTTCATTATTACTACCTTCCTATCAAGAGTCCTCCAGATTAGTCTGTCAGGATGCCAATATTGTCTAATATCTTACGTTTCAGTCTTAGAAGGCACTTCTAGCCACATCAAACACCTGTTTAAGTTACTATACTACCTAAGGTTAGTCCAATGCTAGTCATACATTCTTTCCAAATATCTTCATTTTTTACTATGTTTCTGTTCAACTTTTCTTTTATGTGACTTGCCTGTGAACGACAGCTTATATTACATTACTACTGTGGGGAGTGAATGATTTTTTTATTTATATTTTTACATAATCCAGAAACCTTGTTCTAGAGACAAAACATAGAACTATTCCAAGCCTCCAGTAATGGTCTCACTTTGTACGATGAAGTTCATACCCCACCTGAACTTCATTGTACATTTCTAACTTAGCTCTCAGATCCTTAAGTTAAAAATAACTAGTTAATCAAATGTCCTACATAAGGTGTAACATTTGACTTGTTCCATGATTTTTTTTTTTTTTTTTTTTTTGGAAAGGGGGGGGGGGTATATTTTTCTCTGCTTGTCATAACTAGTTTTTTTTTATTTTTTTGAAATTTAATGTAAGGCCGTATTTATTTGCTCTGTTAACTTTTGCAAGTCTTCCTTTCTCTCAGCAGTCAATACAGTATCATCTACATAACAACGATTATTTATATTTCTTCCTCCTATTTCATTCTCGAGTTCTCCCAGGCTTAAAAAAAAATTTTACCTGTAGAGATTAAACAGAAGATGAGAAAGGTTAGAAGATGCACAGATTAAGCACCCATCCCTGTATAACACTTCTTTGACAGCTCACTATGCATTCTTATTATTGAGAGATATCTCCAGGGGGGGGGGGGTCAGGGACTCTGTGAGGGAGGCCACATATCAGCCATGCCAAGTGCCATACCTTTTAAATTCATTCATAATATCTGCACTCACCATCTCCAATGAAAATCCATTCCAATCACACACCACTCTATGAGAGAAAATGTAGCTCTTAACTTCACTGCATTTGTTCTCAAAATCTATTGATGCCCTCTCTTTCTCTCTCCACTCAATAAAATGAAAAATTCCATCTACTGGTATCCTTTCTGATGTTTTGAAGTCTCAATCATATCACTCTTCTGTTTGAGAATTTTTGGACTGCAGACACTAGCAATCTGTTTTCATAATCTACGATCCCAATATCATCTTCACTCTCCATATCTCCATAACAATATCAACATACACTCTCCACTGTATCAGCATCACCAAAGAAACTGAGAGACTAGACCTGCCTGAGTAGTCCAAGTGAGGTTGTATCAAGGCCTTGTAAAGAGACAAAATGACTTCCTTATCCTTACATGTCGAGGTTCATTTCAGCATTGCAATTATCATCTAAGTTGAATTTTCAGTCTTGGCCATGTAGGCCATGAACTTCAACTTTCTATCCACCAAGATCTCTAGACTGATTAGTTTGTTCTAGCATAATCCCACCAATATAATATGATGTGACACTGGATATTTCAAAGTGCATTACTTACATTTACTAATTAACAGCTATTTTCCCATGCCCACAATTCCAGCCTATTCAAATCATTCTGCAAGTATGGCATATCAGTTGCATTCCTGATTACCCTGCCTATCTTTGCATCATCAGCAACTCAATGTTATTAATGTAAAGATTAAATGCAGACACACACTTATCCACACTAATATTTTATAATCCAGTTCCATAATCTCTGATTTATTTAACAATCATGATGTGTCCATTCCCCATGTCTCACTACAGTAACACTATTATAAAATGTGAGCAAGCTTGAGGACTTGCTAGTCTTCAAGCAAGTCCTCAAGCTTTGGAGGCCTTCCCTTAGTAAACAAATGCCGTATATTGTAAAGTATAGATTTTTTCTGTCAACCCATTTCTGTATACAATCTCTCACCAACTTCCAAAATTTCCACCACCGCTTCAGAGAGATATATACTGATAGGTCAGTAATTGGACAAATCAGTCTTTGCACCATCCTTATGCAATGTTCACGCTTGTTATGAATTAGATAGCCTGGTCAAAGGCTATAAGCTGAACACGCTTTTAACATCTGTGCTGATGTCCCATCAGTTTCTATTGCCAAGTTATCATCCAGTGAAGAGGTGGCAGTGAGCACAATGTTGCATACACCAGGTTGATAGCTTTCAGCAAAATGGCCACTTATTAGTCGAACAATATCATCTGTATTCAAGTTATTCATTCTTTCTTTTACTTGCAGTATAGCACTTGAATTCTTTTAGCTTGCACAGCCAGTTTCTCTTCCTACACAGACCTCGTGCTTCTTAACCCCATGTTCTACCCACCTGCCATAGGTTATAAATCCTCACTTATATATCTACTGTAAGGTGCCCTCGTAGGTTTCCATCTTTGAAGACCACATTCCTTCAATAGGTTCTCATATGCGCAATTCCACACACCAGTTATCTGCTGCTGGATCTTGCTTGTCTATCTCCTCAGAACCTAGGTTTATATAGAGTCTTATTTTTTCTTATAAGTTGGCATCTCAACAGTGAAGTTATCTGATGCAATGTCTTAACCACTGCAGCAGTGCGAGTTCTTAACTTTACTACAGTAGACAGAATTAAACTGACATTCATCAGCAAACAACTAGATATTGCTAAGACCATCCCCAAGTTCACTCCTCTAAGACACAGCACTTCCATATACCAATCCATTCCTCTGAGTTTAACAACCTTACATGTGGAATCCTATCAAATGCTGTAAGTGGAAATCTTAAAATCTAGAAGCATTGTGGTATGTCTGTTTCCTTTATCCATCTCTGTTGTCATTATTATAAAACAAGAACAGATTGCTAAATCAAGATCTACCCTTAACAAAACAATTTGCTTTCTAGAGTTTTTCTAATGCCTTGCTAACCACAAAAGACATAGTGATTGGTCAATAACTCATAGCTCTAACCTTGTATAGTGGAATGATCTTGCTCTCCTTCCACTCATTAGGAATTATTGCCAACTCTCTTGCTGGTTTCTTTCCATTATCCAGAAAGCTAATGGATCTAATTATGGGTATTGGATGCCCTTTTCACCTGACTCAAATCCTACAACCCCTTTCACACCATCTATTCATTATACTAAACGTCAAGGTATTGATCTTTCTACTATTATCCATTCTGCAGATATTTCCAAAAAGCTTTAATTTCGTTTTCCTTTTTAGTAAACAAACTAAACTAGTTGTAGAATCTTTCATTTATTTCATTGTGAATATGCATGCTTCCAGCAGTCTCAGCTTTATGGCATTTACTGTTTCATATCTTGTTCATTGCTTGTAGGTTAACTTTTGCTTTTGGAGATCTTATCTCTTTTTTACAGTGTAAATCATGTTGTATCCTAGCTATGTGAAGCTCATGATTTTTCAATGCTCATCATCAACCCACATCTCTTAACTTCAGACTGTTCTTTCTAGTCCTTCATCTATTCAAAATCGACTTCTGTATCTTGAAACCAAAATTCCCTTTTCCAAAAGCAAGATAAAGATGCTTGGGGATATTGGGATTGTCCAGAACCATCTGTCTGTTATTCCACAATTTCTCACATCAACTTCTTCATTATGACTGATATTCTGCAATAGACAACTTAAGAAACTTGTACGGATATTTGTTTAAACTTGTTATATGTCTAAAAACATGTGGTCTCAATACCAGAAATGTGCTACAGTAGTTTATGATGTTTACTGTTATGTGAATTTCTTAATACCCTTATCTTTTTCAAAAGTGCTAGAATCAGTGAACACAAATGAAATTATTTACTTATTGTAAATGTTCTCATGTTTGTTCCTAGAAGATTCTTATATAATAACAATCTGCTTATTTCTCATTATTTAATCTTATAAACATGTATTTTAACTAGTCATGGTAAAGGGGAAGCAACTGTTAACATTCATGAAGAGGTGCATTTTGAAATAGTATTATAATCATCATAAGAATTGAACCTTGACCCATAAGCTTTAATTTTGTCACTAAAAATGGTCTGATGAACTATGAAATCAAGTTCAGTTATTTGGCTGAAATAATGAGACTTAACCTATAAAAATATAATACCAAATCAATTTGGCAAAGAGCCCAATAGGCTCTTTCAACTAGTATGATTTTGGTCAAGATCCAAAGTACTGAATCTTCTCTAGCCAGAGTACTCTCATTCTGTCAATTATAAGGCTGCCAGTTGCTTCTGCTTTAATTCCAAACACCATATGTCTAAAATTTGCACAATTTTGAAATGGTTTTAACAAATAGTCTGAAAACCATTTAGTCATAGTATGCGCAGTAGTTTATGATGTTTACTATTATGCTTTCAGTGAATGTCATTCATGGTTCAGCTGACTAAAGTGTAGAGAAACTCGTATAGACCTTAGGAACAGTTTATTAATGTACCTGCTACAGTGAATTTTTATAAGAATAGTATTGTGCCTATGGTGGTCTTTCTTTGGTCAGGACTTTTCAATAGTTATCTATAGCAAAATCGCAATACTACAATAATATGGCAGATCATAAATCTGAAGAGGAAAGTAGTAGTTTTATTTATCTTTTATATACAAATAATCATTGCTCTCTGTACACGATTTCAATCTCTTCAATTAAGGGGGGGGGAGAAGAAATCACATGCTACCTACAAATCCGTCGTCGTTTCCATTTATCTATGAACAAAAACTAGAATGTATGTATATAATGATTAAAAATAGACCTAGTATATGTCATGATCCACTTTTATTTCCTTCTAAGAAATCCTTTGCTTCATTGATTTTTGCTGCTAAATAAGGGGAACCACCTGCATAAAAAAATATACAAATCAAAACTTATCACCAAAATAATAGAAATAAAATGAACTCGCACGAGAAAGAATTTTTCTATTGAAGCAGATCCTTCAATGAGAAATAATTAGATCAAACATAATTCCATATAACTAATCTCTCAAATAAAGACATTTTTACTTATCCAAAAATGGAACAATACAGTAACTGACAGTATGACAGCCAGCGCATAAAGTACATGACAGAAGGTTGGTCGATTTACCGTATTTTTTGGGACCATAAGATGCACCTTTTTACATAGAAAAATTGGCTGCGTTTTATGGTCCGAAGGTAACATTAAAATATGAATCTTTACACCACTGTACCAAAGCAATATGTTAATAAAATTAGCAAGTATGCCACTGAAGGTAGGTACCTAAGTTATCTTGCTGCATGTGGGTGAATCACCGATTTAGAGCATCAATAGTCAGTGTGTAAACATATGTGCTTTTGTATGGTTCATTTGAATTATTTTTTATAAGTCGTTAAAATTTTTATCTTAAAATTAGAAAAAATGAGTAAAACAAAAAAGACTTTCATATAACAGGAGTTATAAATTAAATGTGATAAATTATGGAAACAGAGCAGCAGAAAGACATTTTGGTACACCATCACCAACAGAAAAAATGGTTCGTGAGTGGAGAAAACAAGAGAACATTCTGTTCACACCTAGAAAAATGGCCGGAATTAGAAGTACAAATGAAAAATTGGGTAACAAATCATCGAAACATGGAAATATCTGTTTCTATGAAAATGATAATTTTTGAAGTGAAACGTTGGCCAACTGCTAATGAAATTTTAGATTTATGAAAAGACACGGGTTATGCATGCATACAAAAACCACTCTAGCCCAAAAAATGCTGGCTGACTATGAAGCTAAAATTATAGAATTCCATAGATTTGTCATATCAGTGAGAAGGAATAACTTTGAGCTTAATCAAATTGTGAACATGGATGAAGTACCTCTAACTTTTGATGTTCCTTCAAAGCGGACAGTAGATTCAAAAGGCACCAAGTCAATAGTGATCGAAACAACAGGTCACAGAAAAACTCACTAGACTGTAGTTTTAGCTTGTTGCGCGGACAGAACAAAACTACCCCCCACCTCATGTTAATCTCCAAGAGAAAAACGTTACTAAGAGATGAAATTCCTCGTGGCATTATTATCCACGTTCAAGATAAAGGCTGGATAGATGAAACTGGAATGAGATTATGGATACAAAAGATATGGGCAAAACGTAAAATGTCCAGGTGCATTGTTTAAAAAGCCTGCAATCAATTCAGAGCGCATAAAACAGAATTAGCTGTCATTCCTGGAGGCCTTACAAGTCAATTACACCCTTGGATGGATCTATTAATAAACTATTCAAAAATTTTATGCGGGAAGAGTGGAACAAATGGATGGCAAAGCCAAATCGCGATGTTACAGCAACAGGACGTATGAAACGGCCAACAATTTCAGAAGTATGTACCTACCTAGGTGAAAAATTCATGGGAAGATGAAAGAAGAGATGATTATAAAGTCATTTAAGAAATGCTGGATAAGTAATGCGATGGATTGTATCGAAGATGATGCAGTTTTTGAAGGGAGTGACAACAATAGTTCAGACGAAAGTAATACGAACGGTGACATTAACGAGACGAGTTATAGTACCGAGAGTGAAGATGAACTGAATATTACTAATACAAATGATTGTAACAATAAATTTGTAAATATCTTTACATAAAAATCGTCTCATAAATTTAGGATGCGTCTTATCGTCCGAAAAATACGGTAAGTTTCGTTAGGGCAAGGATAGCACAGGTTCAGTACATAAGGTGTTAATAAATAATAAAGGCAGACCTCAGGTTATGGATGACCTGACTTACGGCATTCTGTACTTACGAACAATCTCCCCATAAGGATGATTAATAATTCAGGAACTAGTTTCTTCTGTGCATGTAAACAAACCTGCATGGTGTAAGCAGTGCGTTGTCACAGCATCTTTATGCTAGTGCATCTCATTGTTTATATATGGTAGCTTATGCACAGCATCATTTTTGTCTTGATCTTTAATATTCATTTTGAAATTTCTCCTATGAGTTTATTTTATGTTCTGTTTGTTTGAATTAAAAGAAAGAGCACAATACTTTCTGTAACTATATACACTGTTCACCTGGGAACTGAGTTATCTACAAATCCGACCTAAAGACATTCTCAGGAATGTACCTCGTCAGTAACCTTGGGACTGCCTGCCTGCATGTATGTATAAAAAATTAAGTTAAGCAATGCAGTATCTATATATAAACAAATGTGTTTGTATAAATTAATTCTTTGTAAAAAGTTGAAAACATCACATGGCTTGGCCAGATAAGTAAAAATTTCATTCCTCTGTCATGTGAGTGCTGACACTCCATCAAAATATGAAAAATGGTAAGATGTGTTGCATATTTCACACACAGGTAGGTCCTCAGTAAATAAAAATGTATGAGATAACTGTGACCTATGTGGAGCCTAGCAAGAACAATTTCCTCTCTCTTTTGTTGCTACATTCATAAGACAGCCACTGCTTAATATCTTGCAATTTGTTGGCAATACTTCTTGCCATGATGACTGCCACTGGGCAATTAGCTTTAATCTTATAAAATGTTGGTATAGGGAACTGTCACACAGTACATGGAAAAAGTATGAACTGATCTAGCAGCTGCAGTCTCATTACCCTTAATTCCAATGTGGCTGGGAATCCAGCACAACTGAACATCGAAATTAAGGGTCTTCATTTTTCACAACAGGTGTTAACACCTCACAGCACGATGTGGATTATACACAGGAGAGGAGACAGCCTGTAATGAACACATGTCTGTATAAATTTAGTAGTGGTTTTTTTTTTTATATGTACAAATGCAAGCTTCAGTAGCATGCAACTCTGAAATGAAGTGGAATCTGGTTGGAGATAATAAAATCAGGAAGCACAGCCATCAGAGATCTCTGCTCTTCAACCGTCAGTATAAACAGGCAAGAAATCAGAGTAGTCTGCCCTAGGTGTAGCTCCTTAACCAACTTGAAGGTAGACAGATGAGGGTGTGAGTTCTGTAGCTGACAAAGTGAGAGTTTGATGCAGATAATGTTGTCAACATTCACACCAATAGCTTCCATAACCACTTTAACATGCATAACAAAGGAACAGATGGAGGTCTGCCTGTGATATTGAGCCCCCCCCCCCCAATGTAGAGAAAAGTGGCTGGTTCATTTGCTTCAACATAAAGGGTTTGAGTGGATGATGTTTGAACTGCACCAGTGGCTATCCCTATACCCTGATGGATGGGATCCAAACCATTGCATGGAAATGTCCAACCTTCTTTTGCACTTTTCCTTTACCTGACGAATGTGTGCAAGGAATACAGATTCCCAAGTCCGAAGAACTTCGACAAACTGTTATTCCAGTAGCCCATTCTTAATACAGGATCTGGGTGATGAGTGCATTTTCAGCAGAAGTATACACACAGTAATGGATTCAGATTTTCAGCAGAAAAAACTAAGAGCATACGAAGAGACGCAATTGATAGCTTGTTGAAGTTGTCTTTCACTTACGCTTATGTTACGAGAGTGACAGCAAATTGTGGAGTCATGAACACATGGAACATTGCCTATAGTGTGTGTGTGTGGGGGGGGGGGGGGCAGATACTGTTTAGTGATTGAGTTAAATTGACAAGAAGTGTCACACCTAAGACAGAGCCTTGGTGAACACCCTGTTCTTGATGATGTGGCCAAGATAGATCACACTTCCCAGTCTGATTTGGAAAACTTGGTTAGACAGAGCTTTTAGTATATATACAGGAAGGTGTCTTCTGAGGGATACACATACCGGCCACTGAATAAGAAACTTATTTCATATTGTGTTGATCTCCTTTAGCCCAAATTACAGTACTTATGTAATTTGACATGGATTGAATTACAACATACCAGGAGTTCACCGGACAATCTTTTAACTGGCTCAGATTTGACGGAAAAGGACTTTGCTCTGAGATCTCACTGGGTTCAAATCATCCACACTTTGTGGTAGCAGGAAAGATGGGAGAAGTTGCTGTCATGCTGGCTTGAACCATTCTTGTGCAATGGACAGTAGCAGTGCCATCCATGAAACAACCATCACTCGCTGGATGGATTGATCAGCAACAATTTTCAGATATTCCTTAGAGGACATCTGACCTTCCAGCAATATCGTGCCATACATTCTCACTGGGGTTCAAATCATCCACACTTTGTGGTAGCAGGAAAGATGGTAGAAGTTGCTGTCATGCTGGCTTGAACCATTCTTGTGCAATGGACAGTAGCAGTGCCATCCATGAAACAACCATCACTCGCTGGATGGATTGATCAGCAACAATTTTCAGATATTCCTTAGAGGACATCTGACCTTCCAGCAATATCATGAGACCCACTCTGTACCAAAAGAACATGTCCTACACCATGACACCACCTCTAGAACTTTGTTTGAGTTATGTTTACAAGGCAAGCTGGATTCACTGCTTCATGGGGCTCCTGCCAAATACTCTGCCTACCATCGGTACAGAACAAGGTGTACCGTGATTCGTCCACCCACATGATTTTCTTCCAGTGTTCCTGACACTGCAAGATGAACTTTCCAGTTCTTCAGAAATCAGTGGTTTTTCATGTAGGTATATGACTGCCAATACCGATTCTCTTCGATTCAGTGCATATAGTTTGGTGAGATATCGGTCAGTTGCTGCACACACAGGAAGTTCTGTTTTGTCCATATATAAGCCTTCTCAGACAACAGCTCTCGCATTCCTGACAGACTGTCTTAGGACCACACTTACACCTCTTAACATAAGCATTGTGGGTTAATTCGCATTTTGCTTTGTCGCATAGTGCTTATGGGATTTGGTCTATTCCTGGTTCTTTAGACTGTTTCTTCAAGAGATGTGGTCCTTTCTTTTCTTCCTCTAGGAGCAATTTCTCTCCTTCATAAAGTTCTTCAATGTATTGCACCCATCTCTGCATGATTTCATCATCTTCAATTAGCACTTCTCCTTACTCATGTTTATATCGATTACCTTTCATGTCTCTATATTCCTCTTGGTGTTTTGCATTTTTGTGCTTTCTTCTTTTCCAAAGCTTTATATCTCTTTAGAGATTCCCACATTTCATTCATCAATAATCTTCTCTCTCTCCAACAACTGCATTCCAATCATCAACTCTCATTAGTACTTCTATTTCCTCATTGCAGATAGTGTTGTTGGCATGTATATCTGTATAAAGGCTAGGTCTCTTGGTTCTGCTTGAATCTTAATAAGGACTATTCTTTCATTATGGTTTCAATCTCATGTCCCAATTTCTTATTTACCAGGGATCCAACACCTACTTATGTCATTTGGTGAACCTGAGTAGATCATTTTGTTAATCTCCGCTGTCTGGCCATCTTACCTCATAACCTCCAAGAATGTCAATATTCAGTAATCTTGTTCATTATGTTGAATTTTTTTTCTTGACAATTATTCATAAGACTATTTTTGTATGATTTAGAACCATCGGTTATAACCTAGTCTGTAACCTTCATTTTGTGCTTACTGATTTGTATTCCCTGAGGATGCCAATAGAAACAGATTGGCGAAACATGGAGGAGGATAAAAATAAAGCTACTTGATAAAGATTTTATAAAATAGTCTTATTCAGTAATCTTATTTCCATCTTTATATTTTTTGGTTTTCCCACATTGCTTCATAGATCTCACATTCCAAGTACCTATTTTACGGGGATTTTGCTGGCCTGAGAGGCCTACAATGATTTCCTCTCCTGCCAGGGACAGCCCTCCAATTCTCAGGAGAGCCAATATCCCTTACTTGGCAATCCTTTAGTTCGGCTTCTATGCTAAGATGGCGAGTTCCCGTTTTCTTCCACCTTGCCAGTGATGTAGCAATTAAAAACTTCCATGCCTACATTTGTCTGGTCTTGAGCTTTGCCAAATTCTTGTTCTTCAGCCTCAATCCAGCACTGGTGCTCACTACTATTACTTGTGTGTGAGGAGAAGAAAAAAATAATTCCAATAACTATACTGCATAGCAATATAACATGTCAAATTTTGGTGTTTGAAAAAACAAATCTTTCTTGCTCAGATATAGTGGTGTCTGCAGATGTTAAAAGAAGATTTTATAAGCTGAATAAGAAAGAAAAAGTTACTTTCTTCTGTTTGTTCACTCACTGGATAACATTCATATTCTAAGTAAATCCAGAAAATAACATCCTAATTACTGTGTGTACTTTGAAGTGTTTCATATGGCAGCTTTCTTTCAGAGGGATATAATATCAAAACTGTCAGTTGATCTAGAAAGGTTAACATTATATGGATTAAAGATTAGTTCCTTACAAATCTAGTGACTGCGAATCATAGTTCACAGAATGAAGATGACGCACATTATCATAGACAGAATCATAGTTCACAGAATGAAGATGACGCACATTATCATAGACAGGATATTTGTCATCAGTGTCACATACATCGAAGAAAAGAATGATTCAGCTTGCAAGGCATATGGTCAAGTTGGTAAGGACAGAAAAATAAGAAAGCACCCTGAAATTTCCTGACACTGTGTGTAAAAGTAGCTAAACAAAAGTCTGGGAAGACAATGTTTTGGAGACCAATGAGGGAAGCTTCGAAATAGAGGAAAGAGTACATTATCAAAAGTTTAAAATGTGGAAAGGCAGCTAAAGTTGATGATATTCAACCAAAATACTCAAAAATATGGTGTTATGAAAATTTTGCAGTCGCTACACCAGGGATGGAAAACCTGCAGCTCTTAAGCCTAATGCAGCATTTTTGCATCTTCGTTGTTTACAAATTACACATTCTCGACATGTATTTTAATAATTATATTAAAAACATCACCTACCATTATCGATCTATTCATTGTTTAAATGGTTAGCTATCATAATATCATTTAATATTATCATATTAAAAGTGTGAGAAACTGGGATTTGATGATAAGAGGTATGCTTAACGAGAAAGTGGCAAAAGCATGTTTTCCAGGTGTGAAGCTCTAAGTATGCATAAGAAAGAAACGAACAAGTTAATTGTGTTGGCAGGCACAAATGATTTGAAGGGTAAGAAATTAAGAGTAAAGATTGTGAGTCTGCTGCCTCAGAATGACATGGCAGAAGAGAGACGTGCCATAGTTACCAATGAGAAGATTGTGCAGTTTACTGATGTATGGAGTGAATTTGATAGGCGAAAGGACTTATACACAGTGGTGAGCTATGGAAATTTTAACAAAGGGCTCATATCGTTGAGCAAAAAAAAAGCCGTATTTCACAAAAACTTTTATTAATACAGCTTGTGTACAAATGCCAATCAAAAAGTATGAGGAGGCTATCATTTTTAAACAAGGACATTGAAATGCATGTACATGAATGCAAGAAGTATGAGTAATAAGGGTGAAGAGTTTTTGGCATCACTGAAACCTGGTTGACTAAAAATGATATAGTTGCAGGGATAGAATGTAAAGGGTATCAGGGAGAATAATATTATTATTATTATCCTCCCTGATATTATTATCAGGGAGGATAATAATAGCTGAAGAATTACAACCAACAAAATTAGAAGTTAAAGAGGATTTTAGGTCTTAGGGAGATGATTCATTTGAGGCTGTCTGGTGTGAGATAGAGGCAAACAGGACAAAATATGTTGTTGGGTGCTGCTATAGACCAGTGGCCCCAGAGGAAGATGTAGATACCATGTATCAGCAGATTAGCACAATGAGTGTAGGCTACTATAATTATGGGAACATTGCAAGATGGAGATGGAATTTATACAGTTGCTAAGGGATAATTACATGAAAAATGTTATAGAGGGGACAAGCGGTTTGAGAGTGTTGGATCTGATAATAGCATCAGAAGATATATACATAACCAAGGTAGACACTGTCTCCAATTGGGAAGATTGACCACACGGTCTTGTTCTGGGAAGTTGCCAAACGTGGAATTTTCAGTTTAATGCAGATTTTGCTGCATTAAACCGGCACCCCATTCACTCACCCATCTGTCTAGTTTATTCAAATCCTCTTGCAGGGCTGATGCATATGCACTATTACTAATAACCCTTCCCAGCTTCACATCATCTGCAAACAACTAAATATTCCCCTGCAATCCACTGACAATGTCATTAATAAGTAATATAGGTCCCAGTACTGAGCCTGTAGAACCTCACCATACATAACTCTCTGATACCTATCAGCCACCCAATCCTAAATCCAGTTCACTAACCCTACTTCTAAACCCATGTGCTGCAACTTAAATATCAGCTTATCATGTGGCACCCTGTCAAATACCTTTTGCAAAATCCAAAAAAATGGCTGTATATATCTTTCTCTCATCAACTCCTCTTGTCACTTTATTATAAAAGGCAATTATATTACTAAAGCAAGAGCACTCCTTAAAAAATCCATTTTGACTCTCGCAGATAACATTACCTGCATCTGCCCAAAGCTGTATATGGTCCCTCACTAATTTCTCCGAGAACTTTACAACTACTGATGAAACAGAAATTGGCCTATATTTAGACACGTCCAGACTGCTACTGCCCTTATACAATGGCAATATCTTACCTTCCTTCCATTCTTTGGATACCTTTCCTGTAGCCAGACTTTCATTGAAAAGCCAAGTCCACAGAGCTGTCAGTTCTTTAGCACATTCTCTCAAAACCCATGGTGAAATACCATCCAAGGTACTCAGTATTTGGAATACACTCTCTTCTAAACGTCGAACCTGCCCTATCCCTCTAGTATTAAAACTTACTTCTCCAGGATGAAATACTTCAATAAAGTGTTCATTGAACAACTCCACTATGTCCTCTGCATCACCTCACTCTATTCCCATAATGTCATTCTTCCACAATCATTTCTCCTCCTAATGGCTACATAGATAAAAAGTTCCCTAGAATTATCTTTGGATCTTAGTGCCAGTCTCTTCTCATATTCCAGTTTTGCCTTCCCTACCACATTAGTCACTCCCTGTCCTGAGTCTTATATTCTTCATGCATCTCCTCTCCATCCTCCACCTCTTTTTCACCTGCAGTTCCTGTGTGGTATTGTTTATCATCCACTTTACACATGTTTCCTATTCTTTGATACTCCTGCATATCTATTCATCTTCCAAGTTAAAACCACATGGTCACTCTCTCCAGCTGGTGGGAGAGAAGTCATCTCAGTTATTATCAGCTCTTCTGATACTATGACCAAATCCAAAACTCTTGAACCTCTATTACATGTTGCCTAAGACAGCTGTCCCTCAAGAATTCCAGAAATTCCATTCCCTTATTACTACATGCATTTTCCTCTTCCCAACTTATACTGCTGTAGTTAAAATCTCCCATAACAATCATTCTTCTTGCACTTGCAAGCTCAACTGCCTAAACATCTGCTGCTCCCCACCCTCTGTACTGTTTGGCTTGTAGCAACACCTCACTAAATCCTGTCTTGCTCACCTCTACCTCACACCATATACTTTCAAAACCTTAGTGTCACTGCCTTCTAAAGCCTCCACTCATCATAAGCAGTACTCCACCACGTTTTCCCTTCCTATCCTGCCGAAAAATGCTATGCCCTGCTACTTCTATTCCTGTTATTATATCTTGCGTCAATCACATCTTAGAGATCCCAATAATCTTTGACCAGGCTGATGCAATCAACGCCATCAATTCATCTCCTTTATTCTGGATGCTCCTGGCATTAGTATAAAGCATAAAAATGTCACTGCTTCTATACCTATCATTATCCCCTCCAGACTCCACTGGACTCAGTGTTACCTGATGTCATCTCCCTTCCCCTAAGAGGCCACCCTGGGAATTCTAGTTTTCCTGCAGTGACGCACCAGCTCAATCAGAAAACAGCAATCTCTCCAGATGGCTACGTCCTTCCTCATTCAAATGCAAGTGGTCTCTTGCATACAGCTCCTTTCTATCCTCAACTGCCCTCCAAGCATCCACATATCCCATTCTGGCTATTATGCTGTTCTGCTCAGCTCATCATTATCATACCTGGGCAACACACACTATCTTACCTCTCTGTGTTTTCTTTTGTACAACCTCAAGTATGAATCTCAGATCTCTCGCCACCTGATTTACATTGTCTCTCAAGTCATTCGTGCCCACCATCACAATCATCTCATCCATGCTTTCACCCCACACTTTCTATGATTGCTCCAGGTAAACACTACTCTGGCATCCTATCTTGCATACCACAGATCACCGAGTCTCCATACATCATACCACTCTGTTCCTTGATTGCTCACCTGCATCCCTAACCCTTTCTCTCTGTGCTCTCCTAGTTACCTGCTGTCCTGGCATCACTCTATCCCTGGTTCCAGCACTCCCTTGCATTCTTCTCATTCCCTCTCTTCTACTGTTTCTATTCTCTCCTTTTCTATCATCATACATCTTACCACTCTGTTCCTTGATTGCTCACCTGCCTCCCTAACTCTTTCTCTCTGTGCTGTCCTGGCATCACCATCCCTGGTTCCAGCACTCCCTTGCATTCTTCTCATTCCCTTCTTATTGTAATATTTCTAACTTACTAAGTTCCTCCCATACCTACAATTTGCACATATATGCATTCCCCCTTCTCTCATCTGCCACATATCCAACTGCCAGGACGTATACATCCCACAAGCACCACATGCCACAAATTCCTATATTATGCAAAATAGTCCCTAAATGGGAGAGGACTTGGCGATATGGCATTTATAATCTTTGAGATGCAGCCGCTGCCATCCTTCAAATAGTGCCAAGGAACTACTAAAACTAGATGCTAAATACTAAATGTTCTACTATACTATGTAACATGCTTTACTGTAAACTAATTTACTTACACGATACTATATTTAACTCTACTAAATAACTAAATATGAAAACTTATCTTCTTCTTTTCCACCGTAGATGCGTCCGCCTCTGACCTTGTCTTCTTGGTAACCGAAAAATAACAACATAACTCCAAAAGCAGCATCAGTTGTATTACTAAAAAACTGTAGTGCAACATGCGACATAAGTCATACTATACACTGTTTTGTAGCACAACTCAAATAGACTGCCACGTTCTTCAGCGACACTAGCGCCCTCCAATTTATATAAAATAAAATAAGACGCCAAAAATAATAAATCTGACCCTCAGGTGAGGGCTCGGGAGGTACCTGAGGCCGTGATGTGCATTCAAAAAATTAGTGCTCAATGTGTCCTGCAATTCACACCCAAGTCTTTCAGCTGGCTACGTACTTCATCGACCCATGAGTTGAGTGATCCACCGCTCAGAGTTAAGTCATCAATAGGATAAAAACTAACTTGTCTCACGACGTTAATGTTGCAAAATGTAAGGCACTTCGGGTTGAAAAGGTTGCATATGGCGTTGGTTTGCAGGAAATTGTTGAGGTTCGGGACTTGGGGATAATGGTGGACAAAGATTTGAAGTTCAGAGGACACATTGCAAAAGTTGAGAAAATAGCTCAAAGAATTACTTGGATGTTGAAAAACATGCTAACAAGTAAAGATAGGGAAGTTATTATCCCCTCTTTATAAGGCTATGATTCAGCCACATCTTGACTGCTACACACAGCATTCAAGATGGGAACATGAAAGAAACTTAAGATATTAAAGGGATTTTATAAAAATTGATGCAAGTGAAAATTTTCAATATATGACAAATAGAGAATTAGATTTTTTGCATGGAGTGGAATGGATTCAAGGAGAGGTATGATAAGATTTGTGTGTATAATGGTTAATTTGGGTCTCCCATGTCACTAGAGGCCACAATGAGCACTCAGCACAACAGCTGCTTGATTTTACAAAAAAGGTTTAGTTTGGCATGTGTGTGTTGCATTGCTGTTTTATGTACTGCTGTTTTATAACAAGCTGAAAGAGTAGATTTTTGTTTAATTTTATTTGATATGTCAAATAGAAAAGAGTATTTAATAAAGAATGGGAGCTAAACTTGTATTTCTAGAATATAAAAATATGAATAAGAGTTTGAATTTGCAATCAAAATATATATTTGGTATAGAAGAGAATTATTTAGTGATTTCTTAAGTATCAAACTTTCAATGAGTTAGTGCTGTTCAGAAGCCAGTGTATCAACTATGTAATTGAATCTTCAATTATCCAACAAGCAGCAGTTCAAAAATGAAGGATTACAGTTATGACAAATCATAAAAAAATTTAAAGATGCAAATACTGTGTAGATGAAACCTCCAAATATGAATAACATACAAACATTTGTGAAAGAAAAAAAAACACATGGAGGAAAAGCATTATCATCCCAATCTACAAGGGAAAAGGAGATGTTCAAAATTGTGGCAACTATAGAGGGATCAAGCTGATGTCACACACGTTGAAGATATGGGAAAGAGTAATTGAAAGAAGGATATGAAGGGAAACAAAAATTGGTGAGGAGCAGTTTGGATTTATGCCAGGAAGAGGGACAACGGATGCAATATTTGCGCTAAGGCAATTGATGGAGAAATATAGGGAGATGCAGGCGGAGCTACATATGGTGTTTAGAGACCTGGCATACAACAGAGTAGCCAGACAGGAGGTATGGAGGTGTATGAGGAAGAACGGGGTGTCGGAAAAGTACGTGAGGTTGGTGAAGGAGATGTATGAGGAAGTGAAAACTCAGGTCAGGTCTAGTGTCGGCATGACAGAGGGGTTCCCATTGTCGTAGGGCTCCATCAGGGATCAGCTCTGAGCCCCTACCTCTTTGATCTGGTCATGGATACACTGGTGGAGGACGACAAGAAGGTGCCATGGAGCATGATGTTTGCTGATGATATTGTTCTCTGTGAATCATCCTGAGAGAAGCTTGAAAAGACCCTGGAAGAGTGGAGAAAGGTATGAAAATTAACCGGGTAAAGACCAAATATATATCAAGGGGGAGTGATGAGGATATGATCATACGACTCCAGGGTAAAAGGTTAACTTCAGGGAAGAAATTCAAGTACCTCGGGTCGGTCGTCAAGAGGAATGGTGATCTGGATGAGGAAATACAGCACCGAATAACATGCGGCTGGATGAACTGGAGGAAAATGAGTGGGGTCCTGTGCGACAAGAGAGCGAGTTGTAAGATGAAAGGAAAGCTGTATAAGATGGTGGTGAGGCCAGCGATGCTCCATGGTGCAGAGATGTGGATCTTGAGATGGATGAGTGGTGTGACTAAGGACAGGATAAGGAATGACTACATCAGAGGGACGATCAAGGTGGGACCGATCGGTAAGAAGGTACAAGAACGCAGCCTGAGGTGGTTCGGTCATGTAGAGAGAAGGAGTGAGGAGTATATATTGGTAAACGAGTGAAGGAGGAAAAGAGGCAGACCCAAGCTCAGATGGAGGGATAAGGTGGCAGAGGATCTTAGGGAGAAAGGATGGAGTCGGGAAGATGCCCTGGACCGGAGAATCTGGAAGAAGAAGATTAAAGATGGGAACGCCGACCCCGTTTAACACGGGATAAGACATAGCGATAGAAGAAGATTCCACTCCATATGAGACCAGTTAATTCTATTAACTGGTCTCTGAGTGCACACTAAAGTTAAGAATTGGTTGGCAGATTTCACCAAACGTTTATAATTAAAGCATGTTTTCAGTGATGTTGTATCAATAAAAATTGGACAAGACACCAACGGGCTAATGTACACTTTACAGATAAGTCATTTTATGCTTTTCTCCGATTCTAGATGACACTTGATCTAACATGAAAATAGTACTGCTTACCATCACAAGAATGCTCTTGAAGAAAGGGATACATACAGTGGTGTGGGGAGAAGTATGCTTAATGGATGAACTGAGCTAAGAATGCTGGAAAAAGGGACTGACTGGTGAACAATATTGCAACAAAGTTCTTCAATGTCATGTTCTGTTGCACCATGGTGATGTAGATGAATTCTTTGTCTACATCACCATGGATGACAATGCCACACCACATTGTACACAAGCAGCAGAGATACTTCTAGAGACTGAGGATAAGTAATCAAATCGAGCAGCCAGCACTCTCCCCATATCTCAACCCCATAGAAAATGTTTGGAATAAAATAGGGAGATGCATTGCTGCTCAAAATTTCTCTCCAGAAAACAAACAAGGCCCTATTCTTGCTGTGAAGGAGGAGTGGGCCAGTTTGCCTCAAGAACTCCTGAATCACTTGGTGCAACATTGCAGTTCAGGATGTTAAGAGACATATTCCATACTGAAATGTCTCTTAACATAGTTTTCTATAAGTACTGTACATTAATTCCTGCATCCCTAGGAAATTATAACTTTTGCCAAAAACGTGTTGCAATTTAATTTTTACGAAATATATAAAATATTTTTTCTTTTCTGTAATATAATTTATTACTATGCTGGCAATAAATTTATGTCCACATTTGACTGTAGTTCATCCTTAGCTTTTAGACACCAGTGTATAACAGACTAAGCAACTGTATGAGCATTACCAGTTTTTGTAATGATTTCTGCAATTTTATGAAATGCAATCGTTTTATCAGAGCCTCCATAGCTTAGGTGGTTTTTCAGAAATTTTTTTTTGTCCCTAAAAACAGGCAAACCAGCTCCATGAACTCATATCTGCAGATATAGGACACCAATTGTGAGATGGAAGACAGAGCTTCACCATCTTATCTTTCTACTGCATAATATGCAGTAGAAAGATAAGATGGTGAGGGAAGAAATTCAAGAACCACCTCAGAATATTAGGGATCTTCCCTGAAAGATCCCTAATATTCAGCTTCCTGGATGAAGACAGGACGACACTCATTCACTTGTTTCTGTGTTTTTCTGAAATAAGGGTAACAGTGCTTGTTGCTCAAAATTCTGTTTTAAAATTTTAGAATATTCGATATGTTTACCAAATTTATCTAGAAAGCCTTGATTTATAATCTCATTTGAAAAAGAACTATTACACATAACTAAGACACAAGCTGCCTTGAGATGAATGGACTTGAAATAAAACCATCAGCTAGATATTCATCAAGCTAGTGTCAACACTTTATTTTCAGCACTAAATTGATGGATTGAAAAACTAGAACGAATTAAATAAAAATTGTTTATTTTATTAACTCTCACAGCCTATCGCACAAAAGCATGGATCAAAACTAACCAACTTCCACAATGAAACAATAAATCAATACTAATTGTCACCTAAGTAGGAACAATAGCCTGAAACATCACCTCATCCCATCCATGTGTCACATCATATATAGAACAAAGGAATAAATGAACAAACCAGGCCACCAAGGTCACAGATGTCGGAAAGGCCAAGGATTGTGGAGAACATTGAATTCTTGTCCACTAACTTCCTTTTATCAAAACTTCTCACTCTTAATATAATACACCTATAGATTTAAAAATGGCATAAGTAGCTGATATAATATAATAGTAAAATAAAAACTCACAAAGCTCATACGATTCATTCTACTGATCCTCTTTTTAAATAATGAACTGTCATTTATCAGAACTTTCATCTCTAACGGCTATAATGCAAAAATAATTATGGCCTTCATCCTAAACCTCCTCAAGAAGAGGTCTAAAGAATTTCAGTTCCATATGCTAAAGGACTTCTTCTTTCACTACGCATTACTCCCGCTTCCTATGCAGGGTCCACATGTTACTTAGATGCGACTTCTTGTTAGTACCACTCCCAACTGACCTACCGCTGGGGGGGTATATTTTTGACTGTAGCAGTGTATGTTCAAGGGGCAGTTTGCATGCTTGCGGGATGAAAAATGCAAAGTATTAACATGCTATATAGATTTACAGTCTTTCATGGAAGGCGTTTTACTTTAAAAAAGACAGCTACACTTACCACGATCAGGATGATTAAGTAACATAATCCTTTTATGTGCCTCTCGAATTTTTGCTTTACTGGCTGATGGACTGAGAAAAAAATAAAATAAAATACAACTCACCAAAATTTGAAAATAATTGGCGTTTATCAACATACTCATATTACAAGAATGTAGTGATAAATATGATGAACAGAATATTAAGAAAAAAGTCATCTGCAAATTATTAACAAATTAATGATTTTAAAATAACAAGTACAAGGGAGTAGTACCTTTATTAACACAGGATCATTATAATCTATGAAAAGAGTAAGCCATGTGGAGAAACTGGAAACCACTCTGAATGACCAAAAATATTTCTGAAATATATGTCTGCTCAAAATACCAAGAATAGTTTTATTATATATAACCAACAAAACTAAAATTAGTGGCAAAAATGTTTTCTACTAGCACTAACTTTTATTGAGGTAGTGCTTAGTAGTTATTAAGAAACAAATTATAATGAAATTCAGGGGAGGATATAACAATATCCTCCCTCTCCCAACATATCTTGCATTTTTGAATGGTAAAACTAACATTTCTCAAGACAGAAAGAATGTTAATGGCATTACAATGTTTATTATTATATGCGTATCTCCATGAATTCAAAACACTCATCGTAGGAGACCTGTTATTCACACGATACCTATCGTACCTTTCCTTGAACTAATAAAGCACTCACAATCATCTGTGGACAACCATTCACCATCTTATTCTACTAAAAAAAAAACAAGGAGCACTCTGAACCACCCATACACTAGTCAAGCTAGTGTATGGATGGTTCCAGCAATAAGATGATCAGTTTTCTGAATGTTGAAAGATGTATGCCGCTGGAGTAATAATTGTGAAACAAGAATGCAGTTCAAGTTTGTTTTTTCTCTCTCTAATGAAAAATCTATTCCATAACCAGGAGGAAAAAACTGGTTATTTTCAATTATGCCACATAATTGTTATAACACATAAATCTGCTAATATATTTTATTCCCTATAGGGAGTAATTAAGGCCATTTCAGTCCTATTTAACTTTTGGGGGCAGGGGAGTTCAATCTCCACCAGTAGCCAATCAGAGATAGTTGGCCCAAGACGAACTAATTATAAATGGCATCCAGCAAAGAGAGGGGAAACAAATGTTGCCATCTCGTGGTCCTTAACAAAGTATATATATTATTTGGCTGAAATAGTGTGGGTTCTATTGTTGATTTTCTTGAGGTTATGGAACAAAACCCGAGTCTGGGAGAAAAAACCTGCTTCCCATGCTCAAGACACTGAAGGGAAAAAAAAAAAAATCTGAATTGACTCTTATCTTATTAATCAGATACTTATATAAAATTTATAAATAAAGGCAACCTCCCCAATACGTTTACAACAGTTTATTATTATTATACAGGCACCTCCATGGAGTCCAAAGATTCATCGCATGAGACCCAATCTGTCATACCTCTCCTTGAACCCATTAACAGACAAAGCACTCACAACAGACTGTGGCAACCCATTCTACTCACTCTCCAAGCAAAAAATCTAGTCCTCACACCCCTACTGACCACACCTTTATTCAACTTCCAAGGATGACACCTTGTTCTAGTCTCCACAGCCAAGTGCTGAAACATTTCCCCTGCATCTATCCTATAAAACCCTTTAAGCAACTTAAATTTTTCTATCATATCCCCTCTTTTTCTCCTATCAACCAACTTCTGCAATCCACACACCTTCAATCTATCCTCATAAGACACAGGCCACTCTCCATCTTGGTCACTCCCCTCCACTGCTTCGACTTAAGCACAGTAATCCAGACGTGGGTGTATCAAAGCCTTATAAAGAAGGATAACAACTTCCTTATTTCTACTCATTTATGTGTCCTTCAATAGCCAAGTAATCTACCTTAGCAATATGCCCTCTAAACTTTAACTCTGTCTACCACCACTCCTAAATCTCCAGCTTCATCTGTTTCCTGGAGTACAGTGCCATCAATGTGATAGCTTGTAATCTGTTTATCTCAAAATGCATAACTTTACATTTCTTCACATTAAACTAACATCCATTAACTTTGACCCATACTGATAGCTTATTTAAATCATCCTGCAAGTTTGTTCTCCACATTGCCTTGATTAACTATTACTCTACCTAATTTCGCATCATCAGAAAACAGATTATTTCCTATATCATTTATGTACAAATTAAACAGCAATGGTCCCAGCACTGATCACCTGTTTTTGCCTAGATTCTTCCCCTCCATATACAACTTTTTGATATCTGTCCAGCAGCCACCCTCTTATCCGCTTAACCAGTGTCATATCCATCCCCCATTTGTTCCAATTTGCATAACAGAGTTCCATGTGGTATTTTGTCAAATGCATTTGCAAAATCATTGTGTAGCCGTTTCCTTCATCCAAATAAGCTTTTCCACTATTATAAAAAGTTAGTAAATTACTAAGGCATGACTGACCCTTCACAAAGCCATGGTGACCCTCTTCATACAGTATCATATTTTTATCCATTCTTGAATTCTCTTTTTTACCAATTTTTCTAGTACTTTTACCACCACTCCTGAGACACTGATTGGTCTATAATATTCTACTACAGTCTTAGAACCTCCCTTATACAAAGGAATAATTTCGCCCTCTTTCCACTCCCTTGGAACTCTACCAGAGCTAAGACTTACTTAAACAACTTAGTCAAAGGCATTGCCAGTTCTCTTGCACAATCTCGCAAAACCTTAGCTGATATCCCATCTTATCCCACAGCTGTATTTACATTGAGAATCTGCAATATCCTAAGAACCTCCAATTCATCCACCTCTGTTCACACATTAGTGTCTGTCACATAGGTTAAAGCAGTAACCTCAGTAGGAAGAGATATGCTTGCAAAGTGGTCACTAGATAACTCAACTATTTTATCCGCTTCAGTCTCTTCATGACCATTCTTCCTCTCACTTGTCACATAACATTTCGCTCTAACAAGGTAAGAGAATTGCAGCAATCCTTGCACAACAGCATTTTTGAGATTGTGCATGGGGAAGCCCTCTTATTATTTGAATATAATTTTTCAACATTTCCATTCTTTTTTGAATCCCTGCTACTGACCTGCTAGCCATGCACAAAAATTGGAAAATCCCTGTGTTAGTTTCTATGCTATTGAAATTGTGTTCTTTTGAGACCATTAAAACCTGTGACTTCAAGGTGTGCAGTTTGTAAGATTATTTTGGTTTTTATTTAAACATTTATAAATTTTTCCAATCATGTATTACTAAACTTTATTTTTAACAACACTGGAATAGTTTCTCTGCTGTGAAATAAATTTCAGCCTTAATGAAAGTAAAAACTTCAAAAAAGGGGGGAAAGGTATTATGCATCACCAAAATGTAAAAGCACTTAATATTTGGACTGACAACAACGAGGAAAAAAAAAAAAAAAAAAAAAAAAAGAGATTCCATTAAACAGCTGTGTGATTAAACAAAAGGCAAGAAAAATTTGTAACCATTTAAATTAAAATGAAGAATCTTTCATTAACCTAGAATTTGTTGCCAGTAAATGTTTGTTTCTGCATTTTAAAAACTGCTTTTCATTGCATAATGTGTAAAAATAAAGCACACAATATATTTACATTATCTGACATACACATTACAATACATTATTATAGTATATCATCTATGTATCACAGTAGATAAGACTTGTTCAGTATTACTATACATACATACATACATCTTCAAGGCCCACTCTTCCTAATTGGGTTGTGGGGGCAACAGCTGCAAGTGGAACTTCCAATGGTCACGATCCTCTGCCATCAAGCTCAGGTGTTCTGGTGGGATTCGTGTCTTCCAAAACCTTGAGTGAACACGTTTGCGTGTCCACCCAAGGTTTTGGATATAATCTATCCAGCGAGTCCTTGGCCTTCCACGTGGCCTCTGGCTTGGCAAAGAGGGCCTGCTGAGGGAGCCTCACTTGTGGAATTCTGACCAGGTGCCCATACCAACATACCTGTGATCTCTCAACATGGAGAAGCAGCGGTTGAGTATTGAGGGTTTCCCGAATTGCAGAGCTTCTGACTCTGTCGAGTTTTGTCAGCTGCGCAACCCCTTGAAGGAACCTCATTTCAGCCGCTTGGATTCGTGTCCGCATTCTTTCAGTCATTACCCAACTCTCATGACCATAGGTGAGGATGGGGACAGACTGTATTGAAGACAGCCAGCTTTGCCTTCTGGCTTAACTCCCGCTTCAATACTACCGAACGGCCAAGCTCCCGCAATATCGAGCTTGCTAAGCCAATTCGAGTATCTAGCTCTACGTCCCATTTTCCATCATTCGTGAATATGGACCCAAGGTATTTAAACTTCTGGGACTCCACTTACATTTAGAGTGCACTGGGATGGTTATCTTGAGACCACAAATGTTTCAGTTTTGGCCACACTGATCTTCATTCCGGCGTCTGCACAAACAGCTACAAACCTATCCAGAGTCCGCTGGAGGTCATCTGTGGAAGAGCTAAGCAGAACTAGGTCATCTGCAAAAAGCAGACGTCCAATGCTACATTTTCCAATTCTGACACACTCACTGCCTCGGCTGTGCCGTAATCAGTATTACTATTTCTAATAAAATTAAATTCCAATAATTATAAAAATAAAATGGTGTACTTTGGTTAGTTTTTGGAATGTTAACTCCACTCCCCTCTCCTTTTGGTACTGGTTCCTTTTCATATAACATAATTTCACACTACATAAGATTTTATAGAAACATAATTACCATATTATATGAGGATTACCTGTATGTTAAATACTCATAATAAACATTCCTTTACCTTACTCCTAAAATAAGGCCAGCTTCTCTCCGGGTCATTTTAGGCTCAAATCCTCCTTTATAATATTTGCTATTGGCAAAATTCTGAAATATAAAAATAAAGTTAAGTCTGCAAACAACATTAAAGACATAGAAATATATGTAATATACATACAATTCCTGAAAAAAAAAAAAAGTTAAAATGATGTACCTAAAGGAATGTATATGCAACCATACCATAAGATATACATCTTTCTGACTAAAGTGCAATCAGTGTTTCTCTTGAAACAAAACACTCAATTCAGCAGTAAGATTAATCAGGTCAATACTTAACCTCCTTACTAGCCAAAATGGATCGATTATATGTAGAACTATATAAATTTGGCACAAAAATCAACAATAACAATGAGAAGTATGAAAAAGGCACAAACATGGAAAATAATTTCATTATCAACGAAGAGTGAAGCACGTAAAATAATTCAGCTATTTAGGCACAAGGATGTTAAAAAAGAAAGTAAATTAATCTCAGAAATGGACAGAAGAATAAGCAAAGCTAGTATGGTGGAGAGCCAGCTGAATACATTCATGAGATTTTGCAATAAGAGAGAAATTAGCCAAAACACCAAACTAGCTATATATATATAAAAAAAAAAAAATAAAAAATCAGCTAACGCCTTTTTGTTCCTGTATAGGGAGTAGGCGAGGCCGTTTTATAGCCCTATCTAACTTTTGGAGACTGAGTGGGCAGTTCAATCTCCACTGGTAGCTAATCAGAGATAGCTGGCCCAAGGCTATCACTAATTAATTGGCACGTAGTGAAGAAGGCGGCTAGTAAGTGCCGCCATCCGGTGGTCCCTAACTCTAACACAATATTTTTAATGTCTGAAAATAGTGTGGGTTCGATGGCCGATTTTCTTGAGTTTACAGGATTAAAAACCCGCTAGCCCATGCCAGAGATCGACTAACTCTGGAACCGGTCGAGAAAAGGCTTAGAAAAAGTTCCTCTAGTCGGTGAATAGACTAACGCCTTTTGTCGTGCGGTCAAGCGATGTAGAGTGCAAACGCCACTTCTACTAAGCTACACAAGCTCAACTAGCTATATACAAGACAATCATCATCATCAAATATCTTGCAAGTGGATATCATATCCTGTACCCTCAAGGGGTGTACAGGATATGATAGTACTACATGAAAAATTTACATTGTTACTAACTTCCTATCTACAATTTTCCTCCAAATCAGTCTGCTACTTGTCAAGACTCCAATATTATCATTATCAGATCTTATATTTCTATCATCCAAGGAACATTGTACCGTATCAATCCACCTATATCTTGGTCTTCCTCTGGGTCGTTTTCCTGCCAACCTGGCAGAGAACACTTGTTTTGCTAATATTTCCTCACCCATTCTGTTTAAGTGACCATACCACCTGAGATTAGCTCTGCTAACGCATTCCTGGATGCCGACAATGTCAAGTTCTTTCCTAATATCCTCGTTTTTAATATGATATTGCCATTGATACAAACTGTTCAAACCTCTAATCTTTCTCAGGACTCTCATATCTGCGGTCTCTAGTCTTTGGTCAAGTGTTTTACTTCTGATCCAGCTCTCAGATCCATAAGCTAAAACTGATTTGGACACTGTCTTGTATACAGATAATTTAGTGTTTCGACTAATTTCTCCATTTCTCGTGGAAAGGCTTAGACGTTGGTTATGCATTTTTTACTAAATAATTTAAGGAAATTACGTCAACTAGGATATACATGAAAATAAATTTTAATATACTTCAATATTTCGGCAACGTCACATTGCCATTTTCAAGAAACTTAAGAACAAGACGTGCATGCAGGCACAACAAACAATAAGTGAGGAAGAAGCAGAAAGCTATTATTTCTTCTAAAGTCCTGATGGTGCCCCCTAGCAGGCAATGTTGGTATTCTTGGGTGGAAGGTCTTCTGATATAGGTTTCCCAAATTTTAGGCAGTCTCATGCAGCCAAATTTGTTGAGGTTTGGATTGTTTCTTAGGGCTGAAGCTGATTCCATGAAAAGCCTTTCATATTTGCATTTACTACAGTGTATTATCTTGGCTTATTTCCACCTTATTCTATGGCAAGTATCCAGCGCATGGTCAGCAAGACCAGAGTGACTGTATTGGTGAAACCGGATGTAGTCCTTGTGTTCTGAAATTCTGATATTTGCTGTCCTGCCTGTTTGGCCAAAGTAGGACAGCTTACAGCTGCAAGGGACCTGGTATACAGCAGGTAGGTCGGGGGGGGGTTGGTCTTTAGTAGAGCAGATAAGAGATGCCAATTTTTTATATGGTCTGTAACAAGAAGTCAAGTCATGTTTTTTTAGGATTTTTGTAATTTTTTCCGAGATACCTCGGATATAGAGTATGGTGATGGATTTAGAGTAATCATTGTTGTGAGGGGGGGGGTTGTGGTTTACTGGTTTCAATATTTTTTTGGGGGGGGTAGCCATTGGCTGAGAATGTGGTTTAGTTCTGTGGTTAGGGTATTGTCATTTGAACAGATAAGTTTAGCCCTGTTGTGTAGTGTCTTGATGCCTCCATATTGTTGCGAGTAGAGGTGGTGGGATTGTTGGTGAATGTATCTGCCTATATGGGTGGGTTTTCTATAGACTGAGAAAACCAAGGTTCCATCAGGCTGGTGGGTGACTAGTGTGACTAGAAAGGTTTCACCAATACAGCCACTCTGGTCTTGCTGACCATGCGCTGGATTGCTCAGGATGAGAGATAGATGTAGAAAGTTTTTTACCTTGGGTATAATATATGTTAAAGATACCAAATTATTTTGAACTTTCTACATCTATCTCTCATCCTGAGATTTTTATTTAATAAGGTCAAAGCACCTTATGGTAACTTGTGTTGGTAAAATATTTATAAGCTCTGTATTACTTAAATCTTAGTATTTCTTAGCCTGGCTCCCAATGATGAGACCTCAATAAAGGTCGAACCCGGTCTGGGTATTAGCCCCTTGCCTTTAATACATAGCATCATACATCTCCTCCAGGAGATGTGCTTTGCATTAAAGGTAAATATTAAGAATAGTGATCAGAACTTATACCTTTACTACAAGTTACCTTGCACTTGCACTACATGCAGGGTCAGCTAGACTTGCAACACTTGCAGGCGCAAACTTGACTGACTTGTCTGTTTACTTACTTGGGAAATAGAGTAAAAAAACCAGGTTTATATTTAAAATAACTTGGTATCTTCAACATATATATACAGGGTGTTCGGGATAAATTTGACAGTTTCGTAAGGAAAAAGAAAATCTTCTTTGTATCTATTAAATTTAATGAATTGACAAAAAAACATTACAGGCAGAGTTAATTACAATACTATCAACAAGATTTACTCAAAATAACCACCATTAGCATCGATCACAGCTTCAATTCTGCTTCGGAACCTCGAACAAGCTGATGCTACAGTCTCCCTGGGAAGGGCCGCAAAAACTGTTTTAATTTTATCCATTAACTGGGCTTTTGTATTACTGGAAGTGCGATTGGTGTCTTTTTCAACTGTGCCCCATACAAAATAATCCATGGGGTTAAGGTCTGGGGAGTTTGGAGGCCAAACATTTGGACTGGTGAAGTCGTAGAAATTTTCAGACAACCATTTTTGACTTTTCCCAGAGGTGTGGCAAGGGGCCGAATCCTGCTGCCATACATACGGCCTACCATTGGCTACCCTTGTTATCCAGGGCTTGACTACAGTTAGCAACTCCACGAACAAAGCCCGAATTCCAATGCCAGGGTTCTTCAACACCTGTTCCTGCAGATTTGCGAGGAATTCTGCTGTACGAACGCAATCAGATCGTCTGCTAGGGATCTTTCTTCTTGCTACATCCTCGTAGTCACCATTGCAAGTCTCTAGTTCATGCCTGATTGTTTTTACTGTATTCAGGGAGCATTGGGCAGCAGTCGTAATATCCTTATTTTGATGGCGGGCACGAATCATCATGATACAAGTTATTCTCTTCCATGATTCAGGTGGGTTCCAGCTATCCATCCTTTCTGACATCTTGTATATGAATGAAGAAGGGTCCAAACTTTTAAATGAAGAGAAGTGTGTGTTAATACATGTAACTTACGGAAAAATATAATTAATTATAAATATGTCAAATTTATCCCGAACACCCTGTATATATAAAGTGGTATCTCGCTAATCCGAACCCCTTTAGTCCAAACCCTCCAGTAATCCGAACTGTGCTTTGAAAGAAAAAAAAAAGTTTTATTACGTATTATTTTGCATACTATTATTTTTATTTAATAATTATTTTAACTATTGTTATTTATTTCTTATTATTACAATATAGTATAACTACGGTGATACACAAAAAGAAGAAATTCAAAACGTGCATAATTTGGTTAAAAATATAAATCTAGATGTTGAAATTTCACAAACAGATATTACGGAATGGATTACAGGTAGAACCCAAAAGTGAATTTGAAATCAAATCAGATGCTGAAATTATAAATATGATGCAACAGAATGAATTAGAAGATGATTATGACGATAAAGAACTTGAAGAAAAAAAAAGTAAAACATAAAGAGGCAGTTGACAGTTTTAATATGCATATAGAATGGGCTAAGCAGAATGATACGCCATTCCACAAAATTTTATTGCTAATGCAGCTCTGAGAAGACGCATTTGAAAAGTTTAGCTTCCAAGAAGCAAAAGAAAATCAGTGACTTTTTTACAAAGAAATAAAAAAACTTTTTTTGTGTTGTGTACAAGGAAGTGATATTCTTTACCCCAATTAAGTTATGTACTGAAGTATGCTATTTTATTAAATCAGAATCCTCAACAATACAGGTACATACAAACTAAATTTTTTACTAAAATAAACTTGTGTACTGAATTATTTTTTAAGTTTTACATTACAGTATAGTAGCTTTTTTTCCTATCAGATACTTCATTTATTTACAGAATTAAATTGATGTACCATTAGAATCTATTATTTTTGTCTTAAAAGCTAGTTATTGTTCTCTCTTTGGGGAAAAATTCGCTAATCCGAACTTTTTGCTAATCCGAACGAGCACCGTTTTATTAGTTTGGATTAGCGAGATACCACTGTATTGAAATATTACATAAATGTTGTGATCTACACCATAAACACTCTTAGGCTCTAAAATACATCTTCAACTGGATCAAAAGCAGAAAAAGAAAATTACTGAATGATCAACTTTATGCCATTTAGGTGGAGCTACCATAGCATCCTGGTGAAGTTAATGATATGAGAAGTATGAATACAAGAACAGAGACGGATGAAAGTGGTTAGGAAATTAAGGATTCTCATTGTATAAACAGCCATGGTACTGGGTGAGATATAGCTAAAGTGCTGCAGTAAGTTAAGCAGAAATGGCAGTATCCCAAATGAAGCTGTTTAAATCCCAACACAGTCAATGTTCCAAGGGAGTAAAAAGAGGATGAGAGTTTTTTTTAGAAAAAGGAGACTCCAAAACAGATGTAGCAAATTATAGACCAAAATCCTTAGCCCACTCACAGTACAAAAAGTACCATAGGTTTGCATATAACTTTTCTTGGGTGGGAACAACATAAAAATTAATAATAATAATTAATAACTCAGGAGTGCTTAAGGTATTGGAAAAGTTGATAATGGGCAGCAGAATTCAGGAATAAATGAATAGGAATAATGAATATGACACTAGTATTGGAGACAGCATGGCTTTGTGAAGGGAAGTATTATCTTTGTAACTTACTTTCTACAGTAAAGTTATACTTGAGTTTGATAATGGAAATGACAGGAACTGACTCTACAAGATACTGCATAGAACTATTGCCTAAACTGGAATAAATGGTGACTGATGTGAAGTAGGTGATGTGAATAAGAGTGGCTGATGAACAGATAGTAGTATATAGTGGAGTTGGCATTAAACAGAAGGCCAGTGATCAGTGGTGTGTTGCATAGGGCTGTGTACTTGGATTGCTGCTGCTGTTCATTTTGTGCTTTTGATGAGATTGGGAAATGATTTGAAGGAGAATATCTGTTTTGCTGATGATGCTAAACTTGGTAGGGCAGTAGTAATTACTGTCCTATCTATAGTTAATAATGGTGATGTAGAGGTACAAATCTGGCAGAATGAGAATGTGGATAAAGGATAACAGTTGCCGGTTTAATGAGGCAAAGTGTAAGGTTGTACAACTTTCAGAATTATAAAGAGATAAAGAGTTGAATTTCACAGAACATAATTAACAAAAGCAAGAACAATAGCTCAAATGATCACGGGCAGTTGCAAGTGCTCTGTGTTGAACTAGTTTAAGGAGAAGTATGATAGGCTGATGGACAGACTATGAATGCATCTATGAATTCCATGTAGAAGTCCATGTAATAATAATAATAATAATCTGAGCTCAACAATGTTCAGAAGCTTTCTGCCTCCCTGTATTACATGGAGTGGCTCTTTGCTATATGTAAGTCAAAACAACAGAGATTCAAACTTACTGTAATATCAAACCAGTCCACAAGTTCTGCTCTTTGTGACAGTACAATCCTATTTATATCCATACACTACTAGAATTCTCAATTCTAACATCTACATTTGTATATCACATGCATACAATCGGATGTAATAGCTGACCATGTGACAAACTGAAATGTTAAGTGAATAATAATATTTAAAGTACACTCTAGGGATGGTATTAACCAAAATGCGTTATTACGTGGGATCTTTTAAAATATTTTGATTCATTTTCATGCACAAAAATTGTTTTAAGTTGAAATATGTGCTTACAGGAATCCCTTTGCTTGCAAAATATTTACTGATTTTTTTTTAAATACATTTAATTAACTGCAATTAATTATACAAATATTTTGGTTTAAGTTTCTTAAACCACCATCATCAGTGTAGCAATATAGAATTTGGAAATCCAAGGCATGTATTTCTATGATGCTTTATGGATTCGGTTACCACTACATCAAAGAAAAATACATTTGTTTTTATCAGTGTTGCTAACAATATAAAGGATAATAAAATATGAAACAACTAAAAGTTTATTAAACGCTGCATAATAGGTCATAATTATACATAGAAGTGTATATATAATTATGAATTATACAAAAGAAAATTATTTTCCTGAAAAATTACATGTATTCAAAGTAGGCAGTTTGTACCTTCTTTTGTTCCTTTTTTCTGTGTGCATCACAAGTAATAGCTCACTGCTTAGCCTCCATTCTGACAGACTTGCATATTACAATCTAGGTTAGAGTCAATATCCATAACTTGTTGCTTTCAAGTTTCAATAGCTCGAAACAGTGATTCAAATTCTGTAAAGTGCTTTCGTTTTATCCATAGTCAATGAGGAAGGATAATTTTTTAATATAAAAATATTCATATAAGGCAGTGGTAATCAGTCAATGCATTCTTATTTAATGATAGTTTGAACTATAATGTACACTAAGTGTAGATGTACACTAACTACACTTAGTGTACATCTATGTACACTCACTCTGTTGCTAACCAGAGCTGAGGCTTCTTAAGAAGTTATGTATTATTTGTAATTATAAAGTAGCTCTCAGCAAAAACATTGTGCTAAATCAATTTTTAACCTTTGTTAAAGAAACTGTGATATCAATTTATTAACAATGATAATTTGAAAAGTATGTTTGTAGAAGTCGTAACGTGAGGAATTCCTGTAATTATATAAACAGACAAACATTAAATATCTTCTAAATTATCTCTGTGTCCACAGAACTCATTCCAATCTACATAACTCTATTCTGCTGATTAATTGTGTGTAATTGCATTTGATCACTGGCCAGTTTGTTTTGTGGATGAAACCCTGTTGTCTCCTTACACAATTGGCTAAACTCACTAACATAAAGTCAAAGATTCTTCATGTCATGAGAGAAAAATATGATTGCATGTTCTTTTGCTATTTTAGTTACACTATGGAGGTTCGATGCCATTTCTAAATACTATTGGTATAACAGTAATTAGTCATCTTCGGGTTAACCTAAAATGACTAATAACTGAAGATACAATCACAGCTAAACCATAACAAGTATCAATAAATAATGCAGGCATGTCATCATCATCATCAAATTCCTGCCATGTACCATCAAGAGGTGTACAGGATATGATAGTACTACATAAAAAATTACATCTTTACTAACTTCCTATCTACAATTTTCTTCCAAATCAGTCTGTTACTTGTCAAGACTCCAACATTATCAGATCTTATATTTTTATCGTCTAAGGCACTTTGTACTGTATCAATCCACCTATATCTTGGTCTTCCTCTGGGTCGTTTTGCTGCCAACCTGGCAGAGAACACTTGTTTTGCTAATCTTTCTTCGCCCATTCTGTTTAAGTGACTATACCACCTGAGAATAGCTCTGCTAACACATTCCTGGATGCTGACAATGTCAAGTTCTTTCCTAATATCCTCGTTTTTAATATGATATTGCCATTGATACAAACTGTTCAAACCTCTAATCTTTCTCAGGACTCTCATATCTATGGTCTCTAGTCTTTGGTCAAGTGTTTTACTTCTGAACCCAGCTCTCAGATCCATAAGTTAAAACTGGTTTGAACACTGTCTTGTATACAGCTAATTTAGTCTTCCGACTAATTTCTCTCTTATTCCATATGAATTTATTCATTTGACTTCCCACCATACTAGCTTTGCTGATTCTGTTGTCTATTTCTATATTTAATTTACCATCTTTACTAAAAATCGTGCCTAAGTAGCTGAAATGTTTTACTTGTTCCACAGGTTCTCCATTCACGTTCGTTCAGTATACCCAACAGGGTGCACCACGAGAAGGTGAGGATTGGACATTAAGTCAGAAGCCCTGGTCGGTTCTCCGCATTCCTTTAAAGGCTATGTGGAGGTCTCCTCTCAGCTATACAGCTTGACCCTTAAGCACCCCATGCAGGAATGTAATTCTATTTTAAATTAACAAACCAAACCTGTTTTATTATTATTATTTGACACACCGAGGGAGGATGCTCTACAACTGTCTCCACAACTCCACATGCAGGAATGTAATTCTATTTTAAATTAACAAACCAAACCTGTTTTATTATTATTATTTGACACACCGAGGGAGGATGCTCTACAACTGTCTCAATCCACCAGCTGACCACAACTACACCAATGCCATCTACCGCTGATCACCACTAGTATTTCCAAAGATAAGCACGAACATCTATGCCAACGGCAGGATTCGAACCCGCAGCCTTTTGGCTGGAGAGCAGATACATTATCCACTTGGCCAGGCAGACATTGAATTTGTTTTGTTAAAACAAATATTCATTAATAGTCCTTTGATCCTATAATTTTACTACACAAGAGTTGACTCTACATGTCTCAATTCAAATATGATGCAAGGCAAACTGCTATACAGAAATTCCAGGTATATTAACCACAATTAAGGAACAATTTACGTGAGTGGTCTGAAAAGTTCTCGGCCTAATAATAATGAAAAAAAGAATTTATAATTTCAAAATTATTTTTATTTTTCATCATAATCTCCCTTAAGACTAATACATTTATTCCAGCAACTCCAGCGCCATTATCCCGTCACTGTAAGATCTGCAAAATACCCCTCCACAGCTGCAATCACTTCTTGGTTTGAACAAAAATGCTGACCAATGAGGAAGATTTTTAGTTTTGGGAAGAGATACAAGTCAGAGGAGCCAAATCTGAGAACAGGGTGGATGTTCCAACAATTCATAGTGCAGATCCCTTAATTTTCCCATTACCAAAACACCTTTGTGGACAGGTGCACTGTCCTGATGAAAGATGATTTTTTTCTTCTGCAAATCAGGTCTTTTCTCATGAATTTTTCTTCTAGTCTGGTTATAAGATTGGAATAATATTTCCCAGTTATTGCTTAACCTTTTCAAGATAATTAATAAACAAAATGCCTTTAGCATCTCAAAACACTGATGCCATAACCTTGTCTTCTTTGGCGCTCAACAACCGGCTTCTGTCGACTGTTTTGACTGCTGTTTGGATTCTGGTGTGTAATGGTGAATCCAAGTCTCATCCATAGTAATAAATCTATGCACAAAATCAGTTTTATACTTGTTAAAATGCTCCAAGCACTGTTCAGAAATCTTCATGCGAGTGTGTTTTTGATCTGTGCAGCACCCATCTTGCAAAAGCTTTTTCATTTGCAATTTTTGATGCAAAATGTATCCTACACGTTCTTTTGAAATGCCTATAGTCTCAGCAATTTCACACACTTTGACTCGCCAATATCCAATACCATATCCTGCACTGATTAATGATTTCTGGTGTTGTTACACTTTTTGGACATCCTTCACGTGGACCATCTTCAAGGCTGTATGGCCACATTTAAATTTGGCAGTCCATTTCTTAATTGTCGAAAATGAAGGAGAAGAGTACCCATAAACTTTAGTGAACTTCGAATGAATTTCTTTTGCCGTTAAATCTTCTTTTACAAAGAATTTTATAACCATACGATACTCAATTTTATCCATTTCAAGGGATGCACACAACACTTTGGCTTCCAACAGCTGTATAAAAAAAACTACTTGATAGAATGACTTGCAATTTCACATCGATGCTTATGACAAATGTACCAACTTAGGAAAAATAAATAAAAATCTTGCCGATAGTGTTGTCTTTTATGTTTGAGGCCAAGAACTTTTCAGACCACCCACATATGTATATTAATAATTCAAGATACATAAAAGGAGCCCTGTAAGTATAAATCAGTAATTAAACAATTTTCATTTCAATATGCAATAACAGAGTATATACTTGCAGGCATAGACTTCTGTGGCTAATTGGTTCAAAAGATATATTTCGGTGATTACACCACATTTTTTATTATTCAGTTATACAAAATACTGAAATAATAGTTTCCGACAAGTTTCGTAAATCGTAGGATTTACATCTTCGGGGGTAAATAGTATAACTTAAAGTTTAAACAAGAGAATAAATAAATACAAATCATAACCGTCTGGCTATTCATAAACTCAAATAACAGAATGTAGATATAAAACGTTATTGATGTTGAACAATACTGGATGATGTCACGTGTTCTTGTTCTCGTTCATACAGTCCAAGCTCAGATTGAGGTAGATTTTTTATTAGAGCTGACCACACTTGATGGAGAATTAAACCTTGATTTTTATTGCATTGGGTTGGGTTTTTTTTAGCATATTAGCAGCTTCTTTAAATTTTCTTATATAACTGTTGTTTTCTATTTATGACATCGTCATTTTTTGCCAGAGTACATCGTATCCATAGCATATACTATCAAATGATGTTTTCTACATGAATAAATTATCAATTAATATTTTTGATTAGTGCAAATACTTTTTTATATTTACTGGGTTTATATTTATATTGTCTAGAAAATATTTTAAAAAAAAATCTTAAACTTAAGACATGCATAAAAATTTTCTTACTGAAGATGGTATGGATTTAAGATGCTGTTCTAAAGCTTGAGCCCATCCTCTTGAAGAACGAAGTATATATCGTCCTATATAGAGTAGAAATATATACCACAATACATAAATCAAAGAAAGTTAAAATTGATGAATTTCTTAAAAACCATTAGTTCACCTCATATCATCCTTAAGTTTCTACAACATACTGTATTAAAAAGAAATGGAACAGTAATATTACAACGAAGAAAAATACACCTTACTTTCTATCATTTTGTTTTCATCAGACAAGCAATTATATTTAAAGTATACAGAAAATTGTGATAAAGCCATCTTAACTTTTTTTAAAAAAAAAAAAAAAAAGCTACTATTCATGGCTTCTGTTTCATTATTTGGCCATATCAGAATTTTCCTCCAAAACTGGAGATGTAACGATATCAAAGATGATACCAACTTCGTGGATAAAACAGGTAATCAGAAATAGCACTACTAACTATTTAAGAGTATGCAATAAAGCAGCTTAAGATGCAATCCTGGATATGTCATAGAATGATCCATATATTTGGAAATATTACTGTTTTTCTATGTTGTTTCTAAGTTTTTTATTTAGTATTTTTAAATAACAAAAAATATAGAAATTAAGTGAAATACCTGATTTATCAGGTATCATTATTATACAGGTATCTCCATGGAGTCAGATGACTCATTGTGGGAGATCCATTTATTCACACACACACACTAGCCATTATTCACATAATACCTATCATACTCATTCACTGATGAAGCACCCACTGCCACTTATGATAACCCATTCCACCCACTCATCACCCTCCAAGCAAAATACCTCTAGTCCTAACATCCTTGCTAATCACACTTACACAGCTTCCACCGGTGACCCCAGCTCCGTGTTTATGATCATGAACAAGTCTTTGGCCTCTTCAGTTTCCTGCAGTTCAGTTCCATCAATATAGTACACAACCCTTATCTCTTCCCAAAGTGCATCACATTACACTGGCAGTCATTTACTTTTTTTCCATTCTGCTAGTCTGTTTAAATCTTCCTGGAGGATCTCTGCATCACCTTCATTTACAATTACTCTTCCCAGTTTAGCATCATCAACAAACAACTGAATGTTTCCTGTCAAATCATTTCATAACTATATTGTTTCATAACAGAAAACGAAGTATTGAGCCCTGTGATACACCACTTGCCTTCTCCTGGACCTAACTCCTCCATAAACCATTCTTTAATATCTCTAGCGATATCACTGAGTAGTCATTTCCCTTAATCGTGTGGAAAGGCTTCTGTGTTCATCACACATGCTGATTGGATTTTAATGGTATAGATGTGAACACAGATTGATACGAAAATAACTATTAAATTAACTTAAACATTTGGGAGACAGTCATCCTAAGACCAAATTAGTATCTGTTTTTTTTTTTTTTTTTTTTTTTTTTTTTTTTTTTTTTAAACTTAGATGGCACCTAATTAGGACTTTAATCTTTGTGTTGCACGCTACAATTACTCATGCTAGTCCCACTGTTATACCTGATTGCAGTTGTCTTGCTGCTGTAACAAGCTTTGTATGCTCTGAAGATGCTGGATATAATACCAGCGAGAAATATTAGCGTTTAAGTTAAATAGTTATTTTCTTATCAATATGTGTTCGCATCTATACCATTAAAATCCAATCTACAGCCGTTTCCTTTATCCAACTTCCCTCTCATTTGATTATAAAAAGTAAGCAAATTACTAAGGTGAGACTTATCCTTCACAAAGCCATGTTGTTCCTTATAGATTATCATATTTCTATCGACCCAGACAATTCTTTCGCCAATTTTTCCAATACCTTAACCACCACTCTTGAGATGCTGATTGACCTATAATTTACTATTTCTGTCTTGAAGCAATGGGACTATTTTGCCCTCTTTCCACTCCATTGGCATCTTCCCACTACTAAGGCTTAAAATAAACAGCTTGGTCAGAGGGGCTGAAAATTCCCTTGCACATTCTCGTAATACACAGGACAATATGCCATTTAATCCCACAGCTCTGTTCGCATTAAGGTTCTGCAACATTTTAAGCACCTCCAATTTCTTCAACCATGCTACATTTTGCATCATGTGATCATTCTCCCACTTACTAACTTCTAGGCTGCTTCTCCTTTATGGCCATCAACCATATCTAGCACTATTTGTCACCACTGTCAAGTTAATTGTAAACGACTACAAATTAGTCTTCACACTTTTACATGTAGCATATATATTCTCAATTATAACTACTTCTTTTTCTATCTATTTTTCCACATTTTCCCAGACTTTTTCCCCACTGAACTCAAAGGCTTCTCCAAATCATGAAATCTCCAATTCATCAACCTCCATTCTCGCATCGATTCCTGTTACCTCTGTCACAGCAATATATCCTCTTGGATGATATACCCTTGCAAAGTAGTCACTCAGTAGCTAAGCTATTTCATCTGCCTCTATGACTTCTCTATCCTCAGCACTCATTAAAGGTATCTTTCCATAGTTATTTTTCTTCTTACTTGCCAAATAATGAAAGAAGAGAAAAAAAAAACTCCTTAAGCTTTCCTTTGGCCTGCTTGGCTATTTCTTCTTGTAATCTCATTTTGCCTTCCTTACCATGCTAGTCACCTTTCCCCTTATATATCCTCTACAACATTTCCATTCTTTTGCAGTTCATGCTTAATGATACCATTCATCCATCAATTCTTAGCTCATTTATCCTCCTGACCTTGGATATACAACATGATATTGCTTCCTCCAGATAACTCTCGACTATACCCCATGCAATGTGAACATCCTTCCCTTGAAGATTAGGCACTGCTTTGAGCAGTGCCACAGCATATTCTACTTTGTAATTTCCCATATACTTCTTAACTGAAAATTCTACATTTTGCTACCTCCCAAGTCAAGAATACATGCTCACTCTCCCAAACTGGAGGCAATGTAGTCACCTTAATTATGAACAGGTTCTTCTGATCCAACACTCAGGTACCTTGAGTCCCTCCTCCATCACATGCTGCTTTAAGTAATTATCTCTCAGTAACTGTATAAATTCCATTTCCTTCCTGCCATATAATCTCTCCTTCCAATCTATGTCTCAGAAGTTGAAGTTCCACATAATAACTACTCAACCTGCATGCACTGTACTAATCTCCTGACATATATCTTCCTTATCATCCCTGGTGTTCTTGGCTTATACCAGCAATCAATTTTATATCTTGGGTTCTGAATATCATACTACATTGCCTCAAAAAAAAAAACTGCCATTTGTCCTACCGACTCCTATTCTTGTTGGCTCCAATTCATCTGTTCTCAGCAGTACCCCCCTCCCCACATCCTGTCTACTCTATTCTCGATGAAAATACTAATCCCATCATATTCTATCCCTTTGTCATCTGCTTTTAGTCAAGTCTTATTAATGTCTTATAACTTTTGGCAAGATTGCACTAACCAACCCAAAACTCCTCCTCCTTATTCCTGATAGCGTTAGTATATAGAAACTATAGGAATACCCCCCCACCTAACCATCTTTACATCCTGACTTGACTATCCATTCGATACTGTTACCTGAGAGACTAGATACCACATTTTTTGTTAATTTGCACATTTATTCACATCAGGGGTGCCCTCATACACACTCACCATCTGTCCTAATTTCTTTAGTTTTCCTGACTTTATGCTTCCACACTCTCAGTGAATGAAGCACTCTCTAGACACCTAAAACTCTAAATCCATTCAAGTGCAGTCCAACAGCATTATATATTTCCTTCCATCCATCATACTCAATATCATTCTTTCTGAACAACCTGCATATGTGATTCATCGGCTACCATTACCCTTCTTCTCAGTTCATCTCTATAATAGTGTAGCAAAAACTTACAAACTTCATTCTCTCGCTCTTGTTTTTTGCTTTTTCCAATAACTCTTTATAAATTCTCCCCAAATTGTTTTCTACTTTCTGTCTTCTCCTAAGATGATTACTCTTATTTTTAACAATTCCCTCCAACTTTCCCTCAAATAATGAATGTCCTTTCTTCCATATCTAGATCATGTGATGGTTCACATATCTGGATAAGTGATATGGGTTTTCCATTACATTCAACCACAAGCCTCATCATCTTATCACTAATTCCATCATACTTAAGTCTGTCATTTACTTCTTTACTGATTATTAAATCAATGCCATTTTCTGAGTGGTCTGTTTCTGACATGCTGTATATCTTAAAAACTAAAATCAAAATAATAACTGCTGTTATCAAATTTACTAATAAATTACTATACTATATGATGTATTAATTCATTTTGATATTTTACTAAACTAATGGTAAGAAGTTATTTTCATGGTTTAATCACATTTACGACTTAATTAACAAATTTCCAGAGCAAAAATGTTTCTATTTCGGATACCTCATTTTCAGTGGCAATTAGTCAGTTTTTCCTTTCAATTTCATAAACAATCTCAGTATGTTAAACTATAAAGAGATGCCATTCAACATGCTGATCCTGAAGTTTTCCCCAACTATCTATGCAGTGTTCTATGCTAATTTCAGGTTCTATCTAATCATCTGCCATAACAGATTTATGTACTAAATCCTCAAACAATTCCTAACCAACATAATGATGCTGACTGGCCAGAATCCAGTATGTCCTAGTATTATAATAAATTTAGTTTAATCCTTTATCCAAGTGAAGATACTTTCAGGTGCAAACAAAGGTTGCGCCTGAAAGTATCTTCAGGACTGGGGAAAAAGTGGTACAACACCGGGCAACTCCTTGCAAAGGTGGAGCAACTACCAACACTCCTATCTCAGTATCTCCCATAATGCAAAACACATCTCCTTGCAGATATGTATAATGTTATGCATTAAGGGAAGGGCCACTACCCAGACTAGTTTCGACCTTTATTGAGGTCTCTTCAGTGGGAGCCAGGCCCAAGTGGAGATACCAGGCAGAAGCATTAGCAAGGTCATCTCCTAATATAGGAGCTGCCAAACGGTGTGCCACCTTTTTATTCAATTACTCTGGATTTAGAGAACGATGTTGAAAGTTTATTTTTCACTTGGTCAGACTATAATAAATTTAGTTTAATCCTTTATCCAAGTGTGTGCAAACAAAGTTTGCACCTGAAAGTATCTTCAGGACTGGGGTAAAGTGGTACAACACCGAGCAACTCCTTGCAAAGGTGGAGCAAGCTACCAACACTCCTATCTCAGCATCAACCATAATGCAAAACACATCTCCTTGCGGATATGTATAATGTTATGCATTAAGGGATGGGCCACTACCCTGGTATCTCCACTTGGGCCTTGCTCCCACTGAAGAGACCTCAATAAAGGTCGAAACTAGTCTGGGTAGTGGCCCTTCCCTTAATGCATAACATTATACATATCCGCAAGGAGATGTGTTTTGCATTATGGGAGATACTGAGATAGGAGTGTTGGTAGCTTGCTCCAACTTTGCAAGGAGTTGCCCGGTGTTGTACCACTTTACCCCAGTCCTGAAGATACTTTCAGGTGCAAACTTTGTTTGCACACACTTGAATAAAGGATTAAACTAAATTTATTATAGTTTAAACAAGTGAAAAATAAACTTTCAACATCTTTCTCTAAATCCAGAGTAATTGAATAAAAAAGGTGGCACACCGTTTGGCAGCTCCTATAGGAGGAGATGACCTTGCTAATGCTTCTGCCTGGTATCTCTACTTGGGCCTGGCTCCCACTGAAGAGACATCAATAAAGGTCGAAACTAGTCTGGGTAGTGGCCCTTCCCTTAATGCATAACATTATACATATCCGCAAGGAGATGTATTTTGCATTATGGGAGATAGGAGTGTTGGTAGCTTGCTCCACCTTTGGAAGGAGTTGCCCGGCATTGTACCACTTTACCCCAGTCCTGAAGATACTTTCAGGCGCAAACTTTGGATAAAGGATTAAACTAAATTTATTATAGTCTGACCAAGTGAAAAATAAACTTTCAATGTCCTAGTATTACTTCTTTTTGTATAAGCTCCATGCAGGAAAATATATCTGCTTGAAAGATAAAGTCAAACCCCCTGCCACTGTCCATGAGGCAGTTAATTATTTTTCACTTAAAAAAAGTCTTCTTTATTCTGAAAAAAATATTCCCCATGTCAGCAACTAGAATTAAATCCAGGGCTCCCATCTTCAACCAAAGGGTGTATAAAAATGCTGAAATCATATTTAATTATAATCAATTATGATTTTAATATATATATAATATAATCATCCTCATCAAATTACTGATATGTACCTTCACACAAGGGTCATACAGGATATGATAGTACTACATGAAAAACTTACATCATTACTAACTTCCAATCTACAATTTTCCTCCAAATCAATCGTTACCTCTCAAGAAGACTCCAACATTATCAGATCTTATATGTCTATGTTCTAAGGCACTTTTTACTGTATCAATCCATCTATATCTTGGTCTTCCTCTGGGTCTTTTTCCTGTCAACCTTTCAGAGAACACTTGTTTTGCTAATCTTTCCTTTCCCATTCTGTTTAAATGACCATACCACCTGAGATTAGCTCTGCTAACATATTCCTGGAGGCTAACAATTTAAGTTCTTTCCTTAATATCCTCATTTTTAATATGACAGTGATTTGTTCATGTCTCTAGACTTTGGTCAAGTCTTTTATTTTTTACCCAGCTCTCAGATCCATAAGTTAAAATTGGTTTGAACACTGTTGTATACAGCTAATTTAGCGTTTTGACTAATATCTCTCATTCCATATAAATTTATTCAGTTGTAGACTTCCTACCATATCAGCTTTACTGATTCTGCTGTCTATTTCCATTAAATTTATATCATTTAATTTATCATTTTCACTAAAAATCATTCCTAAATAGCCGAAATGTTTTTATTGTTCTATAGGTTCTCCATTCACAACAATGGAGTTGTTATTTTCAATGTTTCTGATTATTTTCGTTGTCTTTGTTTTGTTATTGCTGACCTTCATACTAAATCAATTACAACAGTTATTCAATTTAGTCAGGGAATTTTGCAGACTTGTACTGGATTTATTTAGAAGTATAACATCTGCATAAAGTAAAGAGCTGAGATTAACATCTCCAATTTTGATATCAAGTTTAATACCACTTTCCTTCATGTAGAACAAGTAAAGCATTTAACATAAAATCATCTTCCTGTACTTCTTTCAATTCTACCTGCTGACTTACAACTCAAAGACTAAGTGTTGTTTGATATAATGCTCCATTGACACCATACAGCAGTAGCATTTTGAACAGCTTTCTTCTTGGCACTTTGTAATGTGCCTTTTCCAGATCTACAAAACTTAAATACAGATCTTTGTTATATTCCCATGAGTTCTCAACCATTTGTGGTACAGTGAAAATCTGATCCTGACAGCCTCTATTTGGCTTAAATCCAGCTTGTTCTTCACCAAGCTTCACTTCCACAATCCTTCTAAACCGTTTCTCAAGTATACTTGCATAAATATTACCAGGAACCACGGAGTAGAGAAATACCTCTGTAATTCTCACATTCAGTTTTATTTCCCATTTTATATATGGGTACCATGAGAGCTCTACTCCTATCATCTGAAATTCGTCCCTCTGTCCAGGCTTTCTGAACTATGCAGTGCAGCCACTGTAAGACTTTTATAACTCCATACTTGAACATTGCAGGTCGAATATCATCTACTCCTGCTGCCTTTCCACATTTCAGGCTTTTGATGGCTTTTTCTACTTCAAGTATGGATATGTATTCCTGATTGCATGCCTGTTGAGTGTTTTTTTTACTACTGTTCTGTCACTGATTGTTTCGTTTAGTCGAATATAAAATATCATAATTCCTGATATGTAATATCAAGGATTATACAGAATGCTATGATAGTATTACATAATTAGTCTTATCAGTCAGGATTACAATGTGTCACTGACTGATGAGAGTCTAGAAATGTACGAAATAGAGGTGCTTAGTATATTACAGAACCTTAATGCTAACACTGCCATTGGGTTAGATGGCATATCGGCCCATGTGTTATGAGAATGTGCAAGAGAATTAGCGCCTCCTCTGACTATCCTGTTTAATTTAAACCTCAGTTCTGGTAAAGTTCCAACAGAGTGAAAAGAGGGGAAAATAATTCCACTGCATAAGGGAGGCTCAAGACAGATGTTGCAAATTATAGACCAATCAATATATCTGGAATGGTGGTTAAGGTTTGGAGAAATTGTAAAAATTAGAATTCAAGACTGGGTGGAGAGCAATATGATACTTTATAAGCGGCATTGTGGTTTTGTGAAGGGTAGGTCTTGCCTCAGTAACCTGCTTACTTTCTATAATAAAGTACACTAGTGGCCACCTTTTGAAAAAAGTGTATTTTTGAGGTTTGATGGCTCATAACATCACTTTTTTTTGGTGTAATACCATAAAATTATATATCAATGGAAAGATAATTTAATCAAGAATGTAATGCAATAACTTTTATGAAGGATTTTTTATTAGAACAGCAGTTATAAAGAAGAAAAGTGAAACACACAGAAAAAATGAGATATACAAAAATTATCACAATGTGAATTAATACTTAGTTGGGTAACCTTTAGCATTAATTACGGCCTTACAATGCCTTATGGAGTGAACCAAGTTTTTTTAGGTTCTGCAGCTGTTATAATGTGAAACCAAGATTGAATTATTGCTTCTATTAACTGGGTTTTATTGGTGGGTTGCTTCTGACTAACAAGTTTCTTTAGTCGGCTCAATAGATTTTCGATTGGGTTAAAGTCTGGGTTACTCCCAGGCCATTCCAGCAGTGGAATATGATTATCTTGAAACCACTTTTTTGCACACAGCAGCAACATGACATGGAGCTGAATCCTGTTGAAATATAAATGCTTCATTATCTTGGAAAAGATCACATGCAGAAGGCTTCAGTTTGGGCTCAAGTATTTCATTTATGTATTTTTGGGCATTTATATTCCCATTAATCATGCAAATTCTGCCCACGCCTTTTGATGTCATACAACCCCAGATCATAACACTAAGTGGGTGTTTCATGGTAGGTGTAATGCAATCAGGATACAAATCTTCTCTGATTCTTCTCCTTACGTATTTTATGCCATCACTACCAAACAGGGAGATTTTGGTCTCATCACTCCAAATAACACTGTCCGGTTAACATGGGTTTTAGCCCATGTTTAATCTTTTCAACCTTTGTTTGAGAGATAAAAATGGCTTTTTTCATGGAATTCTAGCATTTAGACCAAATTCCTGCAGTCTGCGCTGAACAGTCCTTGCACTCAACTAAACATTGTATCGCGCCATTTCATCTTGTATACACCCAGATGATTTTCTTCTGTCACGTAGGCACAGTTTCTCAATACCTCTATCATCACTTGCTATTGTGCACCTTTTCCTGCCTTTACCAGTTTGGTTTTGTAGTGACTGAGTCTCCTTATACTTCTTCAAAAATTTAGAAATGCCACCTTTGTTTAGGTTTCCACCAATTTTTCTTCTAATTTCTTCATAACTGTAGCCTTGTTCACTTAATAGTACTATTTTACATCGCTTTCTGGGTGACAGTCAACTCTTTGCACCATTTCTTTAATTTTATTTTGTTTTACAAGCTCACTAAATGAAGAACACACACAAAAAAAAACCCAACCAACTTGACAGCAATCGCATAACACACTGACAAATGTCCTCCTCTCAGCTCCAATACATGACATCAATAGCTGAATTCTCTAAACATTCATGCTCACTGGCTACATTCAAATGAAGGACAGCTACTTCATATCAACCTAAGCAAGTTGTATATTTTTTCTAGTTATTTGGCTATGACTTTTCATAGAATACAGATAATTGAACAAATTTTGTTGCATTACATTCTTGATTAAATTATCTTTCCATTGATATATAATTTTATCGTATTACACCAAAAAAAAGTGGTGTTATGAGCCATCAAATCTCAAAAATACACTTTTTCCAAAAGGTTTCCACAATTCTGGCCACTAGTGTAACAGTGGAGTTGGATAAAGGAAATCCTTACTTAGTGATACTGCTGGACTTTGCAAAGGCATTTGACAGGATTCCACATGGAAATCTTGTTGTATAAATTAGAGCAAATGGGTATGGATATGAAGCTGGTGATTTGGATTAGAGGGTGGCTGGTGGATAGATATCAAAGAGTGGTTTATGGAGAAGCTGAGTCCAGGAGAAGGCAGGTGACTAGTGGTGTACTGTATCTCATGGCTCAGTCCTCTATTGTTTAATTTGTACATTAATGATATTGGAAATAATTTGAAAGGTAATATTCACTTGTTTGCTGTTGATGCAAAATTAGGAAGAGCGATAGTCAATTCACATGATGTAGATATCTTGCAGGATGACTTAAATAGGCTGACGGTATGGGCTAAGGAAAATGGCTGTCAGTTTTTAACGTGACTAAGTGTAAGGTGATACACTTCGGGACGATGAGATCACATGCTGTTTACTATATCAATGGAACTGAACTGCAAGAAGTTGACGAGGCAAGGGACCTGGAAGTTATCGTGGACAGAGAACTCAAGTTTAAAGGTCTTATTGCAAAGGTTGCTAAAACATCATCAAATTACATGGTTGTTGAAGAACACACTGACTAGCAAGGATAAGGAAGTTATTGTTCCACTTTATAAGGTATTAATAAGACCACATTTGAACTACTGAGCACAGATCTGGTCACCTGGATTTCTTGGTGATGAAGAAATGGTGGAGAGGATTCGGAGGTGAGTTACAAAGATTGTTGCAGGTCTGTGGGATGTTCCTTATAAGGATAGACTGAAGATCTGTGGGCTCCAAAAACTAGCTGATAGATGTAGGAGAGGAGATATGATAGAGGCATATAAATTATTAAAGGGATTTTAGAGGATTGATACTGAGACTTTTTTAAGACCAGTGCAGGAAGAGAGATAACGAGGGGGACATCCCCGGAGATTATGTAAGAGTGTGGTTAACAAGGGTGTTAGGACTAGATTCTTTGCTTGGAGAATTGTGAATGCTTCGTCTTTGAATGAATTTAAGAAAAAGTATGATAGGTATCGTGTGAATAATGGTTAGTGTGTCAATGTAGGGTCTCCCGCAATGAGTCTTTTGACTCCATGGAGACAACGTTATAATAATAATAGTATTGTCAGATCTTATTTCAGTCTTCTAAAGTACTTTTAACTGCATCAATCCACCCAGATCGTGGCCTTCCTGTGGATCTTTTTTTCCTTGTGATCTCAGCATGAAATATCTGTTTTGCTAATGTTTCCTCTTCCGTTCTGTTTATTTGTGAAAAAGGGATACAATCCCAGAGATTATGTAAGAGTGTGGTTAACAAGGGTGTTAGGACTAGATTCTTTGCTTGGAGAATTGTGAATGCTTCGTCTTTGAATGAATTTAAGGAAAAGTATGATAGGTATCGTGTGAATAATGGTTAGTGTGTCAATGTAGGGTCTCCCGCAATGAGTCTTTTGACTCCATGGAGACAACGTTATAATAATAATAGTATTGTCAGATCTTATTTCAGTCTTCTAAAGTACTTTTAACTGCATCAATCCACCTAGATCGTGGCCTTCCTGTGGATCTTTTTTTCCTTGTGATCTCAGCATGAAATATCTGTTTTGCTAATGTTTCCTCTTCCGTTCTGTTTATTTGTGAAAAAGGGATACAATGCGACAGCTCATCATAGCATCTGAAGAGTCAAGTTCTTCTATTTTTCTAAGAAATTCTGTGGATTTTTTTTTAAATTGAAGAAACAGTGCCTAATTAGGGGACAAAAAAGATAAGACAAAACTTTAGAAATTTTATAAGTAGGGCTGCTTATGGAATCAACAATAGATCTAAGAAAACAATCATTTTTGTAAAAATTCCTCGTAAGGAGAATTTTTAGCCCTTGAATTTCCATCTGACTATAATTTTTAAATTAAATCTGGCATACCTTGAAGAAAGAATCTTAACTCTCAACCTTAACTTACATAAAGAAAGAAAGAATCATTGGATTTCAACTTCTGCTTATCATAAAACAAATTTTATGGGTTGTTATATTCCATTGTCTGCAAACCATTCATCTCAAAAATACAGTTATAAAATCATTCCTATCTTGAACACACAGCTTTTCCTTCAAAGTATAAACATCTCATACTGAAAATAAAAGTACATCATCAGTGTATGTAGAGACAAGCAAATCAAAGAACTGGAATGAATACAAGTTACATACAACAATTGTTTTACCAATTAAAAATGGTTGCCTCAAGCTAGAAATCAATATATTAATAAATAATATTAAAACTGTTTTTGATGTTTACATAAAATGAGAATTTCCCAAACTTTTTGGGGAGAGAGAGATAATTGTTCTGATTCAGGTTAGCCTGATGTAAAAGGGCTTTGCAACTTTCTTTGAAAAGGCATTCATATTTAAGAGTGCTTCTATGGAGAAGACGAGCTTCATCCCACCAGATACTTTGTTTAGTGTCAATGCTATGCTGTGACAGACCAGACTTTTGAGATTTCACGTATTCAATGTAATACTGATGTTCATTAATTCTTTTTTATACAGAAGATTTTAAAGATTAGTCCTCCAAAGTATTTTTTCACAGGAATTGGAAATGTTCAAACAAATGGCTCTATTATAACCCAAGAATTGCATATAAAATCAATGCCAGTTTTGCATGTCATCATCTAATGTCAAGTCCACAGAACTATTCCTTATATTAAAGGCATTTCTGAACATCTGGCAAAGAGTTTGAAGAAATGTCAACTTATTGCTACTTCAAACCCACAATCTCTTATTTTGTCTTATTTTGGAAAAACGGAATGAACAATTAAAAAAATCATATTCAGAACACCAGAGCCACATCTAGCTTATCAAACCTCTTATTTGGTCTAGCTCAACATGGAATTGATACTACTCACAAGATCCAATAATACCAACCTTTTGCATAAGAGCACTTGAAAATCTGGACATTTATTCAAAGAAGGTGCAGAAGCCTTATTTCATTGGCTTAACTTAAATTGTAATGAATGATTTTCTATTCCTAATGTTTGGGAAATTGTTATCCTCAATTGTACTAAAGAATTCATTTTTTATTTATTTTAAATATCCCTCCCCAAATGTTTTATCCTATACTACATGACTCTAATTATGTTGGAGGTTTAATGGATTTTTTACAACACTCAAAAAGAATTAAAATAGAATTTAATACTTCCTATATTTCGTCCTAGTCACTAGGACATCTACAGGGATTACAAAAACAATTAATGTAACATGCACACAAAAACTTACAATACTAAGCCCAACCACGTGGGTGACAATAAAGTCTTATCTAGGTGGAGCGCCCTCTAAGGGCGGTAGTAGGTGGCCTGGAATGTAAGGTGGGACCTCTGGTGATGAGTGTTTCCCTAATCTTAGGAAGCTTAATGCAACCGTATTTATTGAGATTTGGTTGGTTTCTGAGAGCTGCTGCTGCTCCTAAGAAAAGTCTCTCTTTCTTGAATTTGCTGTGGTGGAGAATGGTGGTTTTTCTTCCATGATACTCTGTGGGTGGTGTCCAACACATGGTCAGCCAAGCCTGAATGGCCGTAGTTGTGTTTAACGATGTATGACTTGTGTTCCTCCAGGCGGATGGATGCTGATCTGCCTGTCTGTCCAAAGTATGCAAGCTTACAGGAACAGGGTACTTTGTAAACTCCAGGCAGAGAGAGAGGAGGGAGCTGATCTTTCGTAGAACGGATAAGGGTAGCCAGTTTGCGGTAGGGCTTATATGCAGCATTGTCATGCACCAAAATCATAGTGCTTGTCAGGGTCCTGGTGCAAGAATTTCACCAACAGAATGCCTTGGTGATCCAGAACACTGTGACCTTGACTTTTTGGACAGTAAAAATAGTTTTGAGTATTTTTTCACAGAGGAGAATGTGAGTGTTTCCAGGTCATGGAGTCTTGTCTGCTCTCCGGGGTAAAGTGATGAACTCGTGTTCATCTCCTGTGACTAGGCAAGTGAGAAACCTTTGCCTTTGTCTCTGTATCACAACAGATTCTCCAGACACATCTCCATGTGTATTGCGTGAAATATGGTGTCTTCTGTCTTGCTCAATTAACTAATAAGTGAATGCATGTTCACTTATTCATTACCGTGCCATCTCAAGAAGGCACGGTAACGAAATCTAGGTACAGTGGCTATAGCCTTATAAAGAGGGCAAAAACTTCTTTATCAGTATCTGTCAGTGTGCATTTCCAATAATCAAGTAAGATTTTGTTATATTTTCCATTTTGCACTATGCCCCCAGATCTATCCCCCAAATTTCTGACAATCAATTTCTTATAGTGCAATCCCATCAATATAATACACAGCTTGCAATATTTTTCTGTATGACTTGACGCTTTGCCACAGCAAAATGGCAATCATTATGGTGACAGTTCACAGTGGCAAAGCATAACCTTTTTGTCTACAATGCCACTATCATCTTGCAAGATCCAAACATCGCCTTCACTTGCCATTTTCTTCCCTCACTCAGCATCAGCAAGTGTCTCACTCCTCCTGAATTCTGGCTTTAACAAACTTTTCCAAAATCTTAACCCAAACTCTAGACATTGATAAGCCTATAATTTGAAATCTCTGTTCTGGAGCATCTCTTATGTAATAACAACAATCAATTGTCCTCCTTCCATCTATCAGGACCACCACCTTGTCAATGTCTCATCAGTGCTGAGACATTAACAACCTTAAAGGCACTGTTAATTCTCTTGCACTTTCTCATCATCCATGGCAATTCCTACATGTGTAATTTTGTTCACTGCAGTGTGTGTGTGCAAAATATATGCACATCACAGAGTGAGAAATTTATGGAAGGAGAATGAAACTGGTGAGCAGGTCTGTCATAAGGGTTTTAGAGAGTGAATGAAAGAAATGTGAGGAGAGCAAGAAGAATGATAGTGGCAATTTGAAAGACAAAATGTAGGGAAATGCAATTATGAATGGCAAAGTTGATTGTTGTATGCAGTAAGAGTGACTAAATAATTAAATGATGGAAAAGGAAGAGAATGACCACATGGTAATACAAAAGACAGTGCACTTAAGTGAATTTTCTGCAGAACAAAACATGATGTTTGGCCTGCTTAGCTAATTTCCTCTTATTATCTGATTTTGCCTTCCTTACCATGCTTGTCATCCTTGCTTGTACTTTGATTGTTCTTGTGTTTGGTGATCACATTTCTCCTTATATTCTTTCCACAATATTTTCTCCCTGCTAAATGATGTCACTGAGCCATTTAACTCCTGCTTAATTTATCCTTCTGATCCTAAATTGCCCTCATGCAACCCTTGTAAACTGCTAGAATCCCTTAGAGTCTCCTGCCATGATAATGTTCCAAAGTGCCTCCTGAGTGTCATAATCACCAGCTATTCAGTTCCACATATACTATGCTTAACTGGAAGTTGTACATGCTTGACCACCTCCTAGGTCAAGAGTATATGATCACTCTTCTTCACTGGAGACAAAGTAGATACCTCAGTTATAGAAAAAATACTCTTATGTTATCAACAGATTTAATACTCTCAACTCTGAGTTCCCCCTTATCACATGCAGTTTTTTTGCCAGTTATCTCTCAGTAGCTGCATAAATTCCACTTCCTTCTCCCATGTCATTTCCTCCTCCTAATCTAAACCCTTAAATCATTATGGGATGATTTTCTCCTATAGCATCAACTAATAATCTCACACTAGCCAGCCTCAAATCCAATCACTTGTGTGTTCCTTGCACTGTGTGCAGGGGCTGAGTCCTGTTGGGAGGTCCACTGCCTACTGTGAAACAAGGTGTTGTTCAGAGCATACCACAGATTCCAGCACAGTGTCTTGATACACTTTGGCAGAGGTTTTGCCCTTTCTTGCAAAAATGGAACTTGGTCACTCCCCACCACACACACGCACACACACACACCAAATCATCACTGAAGTGGAGTGATAACCTCTCTGATTCCTGGGTGCTTGGCACATACTGTGCAACCATCAGTGAAAGAGATATCTCTGTCTGTTGTTCGAATACCACCAAAGAAGAGCCTTTGACTTTATCACCCTCTGCTACATAAGTTATGGTGTAAGGAAGTGTCCAGTAAGATGATAATCATCAGCTCGTTCTACTCATCTTATCCCCAGATCATCAGTTAGTACATGTGACATCGTTCTCTGCAAAATGTTCATCTCTCAGCAACATTCTCAAAGGATTACAGCAGAGCTGTGCCATAGGATACAACACAAGCTGTTGTATCCTAAAACAACATGGTCGACCTGTTCTTTGGTAGTTATATATGTCTTTTGTATAGTTATTATGGTTAATAGTCTGATACACAAACATCCTACTGATCGGGAATGTTTTTGGCATGTTAAAAATAACAGGTGCATTCCAACCTTGTGAAGTGCTATTAGAGCTACACAGTTCTCATAATCTCTCCACTACATGTTAATACATGGTCAACAGCTAAACAACTCTCTCTCTCTCTACTGATAAACATGCAAATATTGGCTGCACACATCACCACTAATGGAATCTGTGGCCAGTGCTGGGATGAGCAAAAGTTGTAACAATATTTATGGGTAAGACTGTGTATATATGAAACATTTAGGTTAAAAGCAAACTATATAATGAAAAGTAATATTTACCTGTAAAACCAACAGCTGCAAGTGCCAAGCCTGCTACAATAACACCTGAAGACTATAAAAAAAAAAGATTATAACAGAAAATTAAATACCTACAATGAAACAGGAAATTAAAAGTTGATTCATGCATTTTGTAAAGAATACCAATAGTTAATTATGAAGCATTTCAGTAAAAATTAATTGAAAATTATTCACAATGAGAAATGATTCTTTGTAATGCACAGTACATCAGTGTTTATACCTCAGGGATATTCTAAAACTCATTTAGATTTGCTATCTACATCTCTCTCCTAATACCACCAACCATTCTGAACTTTACGATTTGCATTCTTTAAATTACTATTACACCCTCCATGGAGTCAACAGACTCATCGTGGGAGGTTCCATTCAAGTGACAACATATTTATCATATAGAATCTTAAAATCCTTAACACTCTTTGTATTAACAAACACATTCTGGTAATCAGGGCCAGTTGAAGCGGGCATGCAGAGGATGCGGGCACCGCTACGAAATGGGCGCCGCCGCCGGGGCACTGTTCATAAGTTAGTTTTTAAGAAACAAAATTTTTATCATGAAAACAAAAAATTCTTAGAATGATCAATATTAAAATAAATAAGGCTGGATACACCGAATAAAAATTTTAATAAATTGTATATTGAGGCCTCTTTGATCAGCCGGATGTTTACAATTTTGCAGCGAGACCAGGCTAAATGCTTGCCTAAAGAATGTTGTGTCTACTGCAGTCTATTTAAAGTGAAATAGTGAACGGTTTTTGTGTGCAGAAACGAATTTTCGTACAAAACATTTGTTGCTAGTTAATCAGTCATATGGTACACATCTCAGTAGGCTACTGACAGTAGCGCAGTGCACACTATTATTTCGTCTCTATGTCGTGTTGTGTAATAATTTCTTGTGGGTATAAAATAGAAATGGAATCAAAAATTAAAAAAAAGTTATTCGGTGCACAAAATCGTAAGCATCATGCTGCGAAAGAAGCAGATGTTAAGAAACAAACTGTGGCTCTTAATAAATTTGTTAAAATATTAAAATATTCTGATGCAGATTGTAACCAACTCGTTACATCAGAAATCAGAGTTGAAGAACCGTGCACATCATCCAGTTTTCATGAAAGTACTATTGCAACTATTGAACAAAGATAACAAGACGCATGATTTAAGTGAAAAACAGTTAGGAGAAGATTTAGTTGTAGTTGACCACGAAACTAACACATTGTTAGTCTCTGTAAATTTAGAAGATCCAGGTGAATGGGGAAATATTGATGAAAAATTACAAGTTGTTTTAACTGGCCTGTTCAAAAGACAAATATAATAAATTCCAGAGATACATATGGTCATAAATTTGGCGATACATATTATAATAGAAAAATGGAAAATGGGGAGCTCATGCAAAGAACATGGCTCATTTATTCCGAAACTTTAAATTCTCTTTTTAGCTTTTGTTGCAAACCTTTCGCACCTACCGAATCGAGTAGTCTTGTAGAAAGTTATAACGACTGGAGAAATGTAAGTACAACTTTGCATAGACATGAGACTAGTTTAACTCACATGAAAAATTTCTTAAAATGGAAAGAAGTTGATAAAAATTTAAAAAACAAAACTATTATTGATTGCCAGACTCAATGGAAAAGAAACATTGGACGAGTGTTTTAGAATGCTTGAATGAAATTATAAAATTCCTTGGCAGCCAAAATTTAGCTTTTCGCAGATCATCTGATAAATTATATGAAAGGAATAACAGCAATTTTTTAAAATTAGTCGAACTGTTTGCGAAGTTTGATCCCATTATGGAAAATCATGTTGAAAGGACCCTACAACGAAACAATAAAGTACACTATTTGAGTAAAGACAGTCAAAATGAAATATTGGAAACTTTAAGTAATGCAATCAGGGATACAATTTTATTCTCAATTTGAAAATCTAAATATTATTCCATAATTTTTGACTGCACACCTGATGTAAGTAAAACAGAACAAATGACCATTATTATTCGCTTTGTTTCATGTGACAATGGAATTGTCAAGCTCAGAGAAAACTTTTTAGGTTTTGCAAATATATCAGATTCCACAGAACGTGGTTTATGTGCAACAATAATGGAACAACTGGAAAAATGGAACATTCCCATTGAAGACATGCGAGGTTAAGAGTATGACAATGGAGCAAATATGAAAGGGAAAAAATGCGAGCTCCAAAATTTGTTTTTATACAAAACTCCTCGAGCTTTTTACGTGTCATGTGCTGCTCATACTCTAAATTTAATCATTAACGATGCAGCCAAAGTGAATGCAGATACAATTAGTTTCTTTGCAATTATTCAAGAAATATACAATTTCTTTTCATTCTCTTACAAATGTTGAGCAATCCTTTTAAAGGATTGCCCAACGTTTGTAAGAGAATGAAATGTCCTACATGCTGAGTTCGTAAAAAAATTGACATTGAAACAGCCATCAGAAATGTGATGGGAAAGTAAAATTAATGCAATCTGCCATCTACGATATCAGTCAAGAGAAATTTACGATGCACTTTTTGAAATTTTAAATAATGAAAATTTTAATAAAGAAACTCAGCATGAAGCACAAACATTATGTGCTAAAATAAAGGACTACAAATTTTATTTGCTCTCTTATAACTTGGCATGATTTACTTAACAGAATAAACCCTGTGAGTAAAATGCTTCAAGACAAAAATATGAACATTACACTTGCTTTAGAATCTATCGAAAACTTAAAAATATTCTTACAAGAGTATCGATCAGATACAAATTTTAAAGAAGTTTGAAAAACGGCAAAAGAACTGAGTGAAGAGGTGGACAGAGAACAAGAATTTAAAACTGGTACGGAAGTCCGACGAAGAAAGAAGACACTACAATTTGACTAAGAGCATCATGACGAAACGCCACAATCGCCAGAAGATAAATTTAGAATGAATGTATGTTATACACTTCTAGACGTTGCAATGTGTTTGTTAATAGAATGTTTTGAACAACTAAAAACATTATGATAATTTCAATTTCTTGTATATATTACTACAAATTAATAACGATTTAGAGATTCTCTTGAAAGACGGCGACAATAAACACATAAATGCAATAGAACTATATGACGAGTTATGTGCTTTCTGTGATATTTTTCGGAAGGATAATTTAAATATTCAAAACCATTTCGATATTTTTAATTTTATTGTGTCAAATAATTTATCTTTCCCTAACTTTTTGATTGCTTTAAGAATACTATTAACCTTAACTGTTAGTGTAGCAAGCAGCGAACGTTCCTTTTCCAAGTTGAAAATTGATTAAAACCTACTTAAGAACAAGTATGTCACAAAAAAGGCTTGTTAATTTAGCGTTAATAGCTATTGAAAATGATATATGTGTGGAATTAGACGTTAAGACCATTATTTCTAATTTTATGAATATGAAATCAAAAACCCTAAAATTTTAATTTAAAAAAATTCAAGTATATTTATGTAATTTAATTTATTTTCTGTTATTCTGTAAAGATGTTATTTTTTGAATACTTATACTAAATGTTCTAATTATTTCTGAATTCTTTTATTTTCTCATCTATCTTGAGTGTCTTTTATTTTTCTAAAATATAGTTCCACTTATAAAAATTATTAAAAAATTTTTACATGTTACTAAGAATTTAGTAACTTGTAAAATGCAAGAATTTTTTAAACCTTAGTTCAAATAAATTTTAATTATAATTAAAATTAATTTTAATTTTGTTAGCGATTCGGGTCGGTAAGAAGGCTATAATCCCTGTATCATTATATTCAACGATTAAAGTGAAGTGGCTTTATCAGAATTTGCTTTAACTTTTGAGAATTTTTTGAATATTCGGGTTTTTAATAATTAACCTGCCTAGTCAACAACCGCGGTTTGTTACATTTAGCAAACCCACGTGTGGCTGTTCTGTCAAAATTTATTTAAGAAATTTCAAATAATTTAAATTTTTATTATCGTAAAAGAACCACACATGCCCGGATCATTACAGGGGGCGCTTAGATAGACATTGCATGCGAGCGACAAAGACCCTAGTGCCAGCACTGCTGGTAATATGTTCCATTCACTGACAATTCTCCATGTAAAAAATCTACTCCTCACACCCCTCTTCAACACACTTTTACATAACTTCTAGGAATAATCTCTGGTTCTTCCCCTCTTACCTTCTACACTTTTTATGATCCCCTCTGGATTAATTTAAAAAAAAAAAAAAAAAAAACCCTCTCACTAACTTAAATGTCTCTATCATATCACCTCTCTTCCTCCTATCCACCAAATTGCAATCCACATTTCTTCAATCTCTCTCCATAGCCAGCATTCCAAAGTCCTAACATTGTCTTAGTCATTTGCCTCTGGACCCTCTCTAATGTTTCCATATCACATTGAAAACTAGGTGACCAGATCTGAGCACAATAGTCCAAGTGTGGTCTGACCAGTGCCTTATACAGTGGCACAACCACTTCCTTATTATCCTTACATGTTAGAGTACTTCTTATCATAGCAGCACTATGATGTGCATCCTTTGCAACACTAGCAATATGTCCTCTAAACTTCAGTCTGTCAATCATCACTCCTAAATCTCTAATCTCATCCACTTCCTGCAGTACGGCACCGTTGATATAGTACACAGCCTTGATATTAAAACTACAACCCCCTACTCTTTTGTCTAAGTAAAAAGTCTATTCAAATCTTCCTAAAGGGATTTAACATCAGCAGTGCTACTTATATTTCTTCCCAACTCTGCATCATCAGCAAATAGCTGAATATCCCCAGTCAGTCTATGATATATCATTTGCAAACAAGTTAAACAGCAGGGCCCAAGAATAGAACTCTAGAGCATGCCACTGGTTTTCTCCTTTTTTGAGACACTGCTCCATCATACAAAACCCGCTGGTATCGTTCAGAGCTAATCTCTGATCCATCTAACCAATATACTATCTATTCCCATCCTCTGCAGCTTGTACACCAACTTATCATGTGGTAATCTGTCAAATGCTTTTGCAAAGTAAGAATATCACTGTATATGATTCTTCCTTATCTAATGCACTTGTCACCTTATCATGAAATGCAAATAAATTACTAAAACAGGCCCTACCCCTTTACAAATCCATGCTGACCATCATAAAGAATGTTATGTCCATCAACCTAATTAAGTATTCTATTCCTTACCACATCTCTCCAACACCTTGACCACAACTTCAGTTATACAGGCTGGCCTATAGTTGGAGACATATGTCTTAGAACCATGCTTGTGGAGTGGTATTATTTTGTCTTCTTTCCGCTCCTTAGGAATGATACCCACTGCAAGACTTTCATTAAATAACCAGGTCAAGGGCATAGCCAACTGTGGTGCACATTCCTTAAGAATAAGTGGTGATATGTCACCCATTCCCACAGCCTTATTCACATCTAACCCAACCAACATCTGATACACCTTTGTTTCTTTCACTTCCCAATTCTCCTAATACTTGCCTCTCTTCTATATATTGCACCAGATCATTTACACCAGTGTGATATATGCTGATAAATTGCTCGTTCCTTTGCAGCTGTTAGTCTGCTGCCATAACTATCCACCAATGTTAATCTGCCATAATTATTCTTCCTCTTGCTTGCCATGTATTGGAAAAATTCCCTTGAGTTAACCTTGGCCTGACCAGCCAATCTCCTCTCATACTGCACCTCTTCTTTTTTTACCATGCTAGTCACCTTTCTAGACTGCACTTTATACTCTTCATGGATCTGATCACCACCAACTGTCTTGTACCTCCTCCATAACATTTTCTTTTCCAGCACAGCTTGCTTGATTTCACTGTTCATTCATCCATTTCACTCCTACTCTATATACTCACTTAACCCTTGGTATGCAATCATACTCTGCTTTTGTCAAATACTGCCAACATCTTTTCTGCTCAGCTCATCTACCCTACATTAAATGATTTTATCCAGTCCATATTTGCTATGAGGAAACATCTTTCTTAATGATGACAACATTCACAACTCCAACAGGCTTTCCTTTTCCAAGAGAAATGATTCATCAGTGAGAGACAATGTCATGGAAATTACCATCTCCAATGATGTCACAAATTATTCATGTGTCTACCAAAATACCAGCTACCTCTAACTGCTCTCCATTCCTAATATATTTCTTAAGAATTGAAAATGTTTGTCCTCTAGGCAATTCAGATAGCAATTAAGTATAAATTTCTTCTCCTACTGAGCAACATTCATATAGTCCTTTTCATACATTTACAGTATGACACTACAGCAGGGGTGGGGAACCCCTCGCCCGTGAATCTATTTCAGTTCACCCCTTTGTTGATGTACTTGCATGTACATGTAAATAAAATTTTATAATAATTTAAATTTATTATAATTAAATTTATTTAAATTTAAATAATTAAATATACAAAATCAAAAATAACTATATTACATAAAATATGATCGTCATACATCTGGCAACCATCAAATCGAGACCAGCCATTAAAATAAAAAGGAAGCAGAAACAAAGGCCATTAATTTGATAAAAAGTAAAGGGTTGAACAACAGGGAATTCAAAGAATTTTTGCAAGATCTTGAAGCCAAATATGGGAACTTATTGTACCATTGTGAAGTTAGGTGGCTAAGTAGAGCTCAAATGCTCAAGCAATTTTATGAACTTAAAGACGAAGTGAAAATTTTCTTGGACATTAAAGGTGTCTCCCATTAAAGAATTGGAGGATGAGAAGTTTCAAACTGATTTAGCATTTTTAGTAGACATAACTAGTCATCTGAATAACCTAAATTTGAAATTACAAGGCCCAGGCCCCTATCAGCTAATGACCTCTTTGCTCACTCATATCAAGAGCTTTGAATCGATGCTTCAATTATTTCTTCTGTAATTAAAAGATACCATATCAGATGAGAATGTTGCACATTTACTTATTGAGATATATATATATTGCACACTACATAAACTATATATAAGAGTTAAACTTGCCAGATGCCCACAGAAGTTTCTAAATTAGCAATTTTCGCCCTTGATACTAAAAAGGTTCTCCACTCCTGCTGTACAGTGTCATATTGTAATATTTACATGTAAAACCAATAGCTGCAAGTGTCAAACTTACAACAACACCTGAAGACTAAAAGAACGCAAAATGGGATGATCATCATGCTTCATTTTTGTGACTGGATTACTGTTTGCAGTCTTCTAATCCAAATATTCACAGTGAATGCATCACAAAAACTTCTTTCTGGCATGTAAACATTCATTCCCCAGTCCACTTTAAATTATCATTCCTTATTGAATAGGTTTTCCTCGTTGGTTCTGCATGAAGTACTAAAGCTATATACGATAAGAATCAAGCATATTGCAATTGACTTTGGTCACAATTTCCATCTTTTCTTTTTGCTTATGCCACAGCTCAAAACAATTGCAAGCAATTATCAACACATTCTGAAAGGCCCAAATGTGGGGAAACTTTCATCTTAGACAGTTTATTTTTGGTCCCTTGTCAAAGTACTGGCTACAACTTTTGTCCAAACCGGCTTCTACCTCTTTTGGACTCATAGTTCATATCCCACAGAAAAAGTCAACTTTTTCTCTAATTCTTGTAATGATGATCTTTGAAAATGCTTCATACCATTCCAAATATGCAATATTCAATGTCTCCTGTAATTTTTCACCAGAAAGAGATCAGAAGTGTCTTGATACCAGAAGAATCTTCTAAGTTTCCTCACATTTGGGCCTTTCAGAATGTGTTGATAGAATTTCTCTCATCATTCTGAAGGTTTGTGCTCCAGAGTTCTCTCTTTTTCTATACTGCCTGTTTACTCTACTACTTAACTGATATCTATTTCTGCTTGGAAATTAGTCCATATCTAACCCATACCTAAGAGGACAACAATCTTTAGCATCAAACTTATGTCCTGCTTCTCACTTCAATTCTCTGTCGAGTAATGGAGAAAATCATTAACATTAACTGGAAGCCTTTCAAGACCTCAGAGAACATTCCTGTTTATGTCACTTGGACCAATGCCATGGTAAGTTTGGTAAATTTCAAGTGGTTACTTTTGAGCATGTGTGTGACACACAGACATTAAATAAGCCTTTATCATATGATTTGTCTGCTGACTCTCTCTCTCTGTTTATATATTATGTGTGACTGAGGATGGATTTCTATCTTCAAACATTGCAATTAATGCTGAATACCATAGGGCCTTCTTTCACCTACTTCCATCTGTATAATCAATCTTTTCCACTGACTGTCTAATAAGACCTCCAGTTTTTCTTTTAAGTCTACTACACTTTTCATTTGAAAAACCTTGCACCACACTAATCAGTGATATTTCTAGAACATTTGCATCTCTAATGATTTTCAAATTATTCTTCAGCAGAGTGTTCTAATAATCATGTTAACTTCAGTGTTAGAGAAACTAAATTCTGTTAATACCCCTCCCAGATGACTTTTGCATGTCAAAAGTAAGATTAGATGAGATGATTTCTCTTCTCTTGATAAATAAATTCTGATCTTTCTTGGCATGAACATATTACAAATATTGATGATTCCTTAGTTCAAGATATTAGGATCTCTTTCACTCAAAATGGTAAAGTACTATCTTGAGTAAAAGATGAGGGACAGAGACAAAATGTGCTGAGCTGTACTTGAACTGGAGACAGGACATGTGAGTTTGCTGCATGCTCCCTGTTTGCATTTACTATATATTGGTAGCTTAGTACTGGAATGAAAGTGATTCTATATAGTGAAAAACATCTCCCCCTACAGATACCATGGTGCACAGATGCAAACAAAACAAAGTTTTATTGTAGTACTAAAAACAGTACATATGTAAAATTCGATCAGAAATTTCCCTTTTCTTGCATCGACTTTTACAGAGGTCGCAACTTGTAAACATGCTGAACTAACTTTGTATTAACGTTGTAAATAAGCCCATGTATTTAACCCCAAGGAATTAACATGCAAGATTGTACAAAACTGAACATGTCTAAATTTTAAGGTTCAAGGGCAATGCCTTAAAAATTGGCATTGTATTGATGTCAGGTTTGTATATAATGTAAGTGAAATTTAATGCTCAGAGTCAGCCTGATACTACCTTCAAGATCAGTGGTAAAAGGGCAGTATACTTCTGAAGTAGTTCTGCCCTTCTGAAAATAGGATTAAGTGTGTATATTTGGTGAGAACTAAAAGTGAGCTTTAACGTGAAGGTCAAGACGGTTTGTGCTGGAATGTTCAGGGGCCTTGACCCTTCGTCCAAAGAAAATTGTATAAAGGTCATCTAGGAATGAAGAAAAAAAAAAAAAAAAAAAGAGGAAGAGAAGAGAGAACTTCAGATCGAGAGGATTTGCCGTGTTCATCAGTCCGGTTGAAGTCGCAAGGGACAGCTGGGAGCCGTGAAACTACCGAGGGAGAAGAGAAGCAGGACCATTCCCAATAGGACAATCTGCTAAGCACTTCGATCACTGGACCCCCTTCAGCTGATTCATAGACATTGGGAAAAATGTGCTTCAAGCCCCGCAGTTCATCCAAGTGAGACGACGGAATCTCTGCATAGAAGTCAAAACTTGAAACAGACGAGAAGCCAAAGGAACTAGGAACGGGTGTATAATAGAATTAAAGAAGATAAGAGTTAATTTCATTGTGTTTGCTTATGATATGTGAAACTGCCTGAGAAGGGCTGATAATTTCTTTAAGTGTTGATACAACTAGTCTAAGAATAGTTTGTTTACAGTTATAGTTAGAATTACTAGTTACAAGTAACAGAGCATGATATTCCTTGAATTGTAATGGACTGATAGTTTTTTTTTGAATGTTGATATAATATGTTGTATGACTCTGTGCATTTTCTAAATGTTAAACTGCTCAAGTTTTAAGCTTAAGTTGAGTTAAGAGAGAATCTTTCCCTATTGCATGATTTTGTATAATTACAGTTTAGTGTAAATAAATATGTTTGTTTTGTTTACAAAGTGGGCAGCCTGATCTTTACGCAATGTACTGTTTCGAAATAAACACGAACCTGTGAACGAAGGAATTTAATGTTAGCCACCACTGTTAAAAAGGGCTTTAGGATAATTTCAGAGAGAACTCTACTGGAAGTATTATTATTTCTTATACCACAAGGAGAGCACTGGTGACACAGTCAATCAATCTAAATAAATTTCCAGAGTTCTCCCAGTATAGGAAAAATACTAAAAGTAGAATAAAGTAAATAAAAAATAGGAAGTTAAAGTAGTAAAGGATAAAGAGTAATAAGGCAGTAGAGATAAACTATTAATAAAGAAATAATAAAGAATAGAGAAGAATAATAAGAGAAATTAATAAAAGTAAAAATATAGTTAGAGTAGAAAGGATAAATAGTAAATAAAACAGTATAGAGAAATACTACAATGGTGCAGCCAATTACAAAATAAGCACACATGCACAGTATGATTACTACACAGACAATGTAGAGTATTTGGTGAAAAATGGAGTAGCGAATTTAGTGTAATTAAAGACAACTGGAATGAAAATGTTCCTGTACAGCGAAAAACATTCTTTCCAAACAGACACCATAGTACATAGTCACAAGCCAAACTAAATAAAACTTTTAATGTAGAACTAAATACAGTCCCCCACTGATGCACAACTCATGCATGACACAACCTGGCATGAACATGTTGATATATAAACATGAAAATAATTTCTTCTTCCTCCTTTACATATTAGGTCTAGTGGCCTGTTATGATTCGAAGCCAGAAATCCCAAGGATTAGGTCGGTCAATCCTTATTCCTGGAGTGTCTTATGTCTGTAGATATACGTGTTCATTAGGTCGGTTTGTCTGTTCTGGGGTATGAAAAACCTGAGTTTCCAGGTGAAAAAAATCCCTACCTCCATATGAGACCAGCTAACTCACTGTTCATTGAAAAAGACCAGATAAAGGTTCCTCATACCACAGATGGGAATTGAACCCAGGTCTTTCCAACCAAAGTGCTTCATCTATATTGACTGAGCTACCGAGGCTCTGAAAATAATTTAAAATTCTAAAAATGGTTCAAGTTAACCATAGGCATAGTGAAAAATGCAAAATTCATTAAATAATAAGATTATAGGTAAACATGTTAAAAAGAATTGCTGAATATTATAAATCTCTAAATGCACCACATCCATGTCATGTCACCGTTAGTACAGTTGCCAGGATGCTATACCATAAAAAAGCACTGAATTTAGTTATCATGCATTCTTCTTAGTTTATTATAAAAATTAACCCGATTCCAAAAATGAGACTCCAACAAGTCAACCTCTAGACGTTAGAATGAAATAATCAATAAAAAGCTGTCACCTGACCACAGTTGTTTCTCCTCCTACTGGTCATGTAACTGCCAGTCCACTCTCATTTTAATTTTTCTTCTCTTACTGATCTCTTTCCTAACTTGAGTTATATATATATAAATATTCCTTGTAAAGTGCTGTCTATCACTCAATATACCTTTCCGTAACTTCTTTTTTTTCAGATACAAGTCTTGTTTGATTTTCCCTGTCATTCATTTTATTCCTGTCTCTTTTTCACTTAGTTATTTACATTTAGCATCACTAGACACTGTATGGTCACTTCTGTGCCTCATAAGGTTTTGGGAGTGAAGCCTTCTACTAGAATTGGAAGGATCACAGATGTAGGACAATCACAAGCATCCATCCCATAGCAGGAATCAAACCCACAACCTCTTGGTTGGAGAGTGAATAGATTATCCAACCAGGCTGGCCATTTTTTCACTTAAGTTATACAATTTGCCATTGTTGTTAAATATTTCTTGTTTGCAAGCACTATTGATATATTTACTTTTCTGTGATATCTTTCTGTCTGGACACACACTATGTGTGGTGGTGGATGATTCCTTATCCTCTCATCATTCAACTAATGCCAAGGTTCCAACAAGATTCTGTCCTCTCACCAACCCTCTTCCTGCTATATATCAACTAAACATTTCCCATCAATTACATCCCACTGCTATTTCCTTCCTAGTTCTCCACCTGGAGGGAAATGGCACAAGTCCATGACTTATCATAAGAAACACTCCATTACTTCATCTCCTCCCAAAATATGCTATTTCTTTGTATTCCTGTCAGCACATCTTCCACGACTTAATACTATCAGTGGACTATTTCCACTGATACTATTAATCTACATATAGACAGACTAGTATCAACACCACAAATTCATTCCCTTTACTCCTGATACTCCTGACAATAATGCATTTTCAGTTATTCCTATCAGCATCACAATACAAATGGAGCTCCATTATGCTTTGCACTGTGTCATTTCCCCAATCAAATTCAGTTTGATTGGGAAATCTAGTTTCTCTGCAATAACACACTCTGAGAACAGTTACCCTTCCAAATATCTGAATCCTTCATGTTCACATGCAGCCCAGTTTTGCATATTGCTCCCTTCTGTCATCAAATGCATTCCAAATGATCAATAATTTCGACTCTCTAAATTATTGATCAGATCCTCTCTTCCTAAGCAATCTCACTAACATTTCATTCATTACTGCTCCTCTTCTCCATCATATCACAGTAAAACAATATATCTTCCCCCATTACCCTCACTTTTCCTGCACAATGTCTAGTGCTTATCTCAAACCTTTTCCTACCCAACTCACACTGGCTCTCAGGTCATTTTTTTATTTTTAATATCAAACCACACGATCATCTCATGTACATTTAAGCCCTCTATTGCAATAGTCACAGTTATCATTCCCTCAGGCAGAAACTCTTCCTATTTCTGAATAGAGTTATTTAATTTCAATACATTCCACTTCTCACAGCATTATTCATTCCTTTTTACACAGGATTCCACAAGTTAGAAAAGTTTTCTGATCTCTCTCTCTCTCTCTCAATTCATTCCATCAAAAAATAAAATTCACATTGAAAGTTGAAAACAAAGGTCCTTTCTCTTTCTAGACATCCTCATTTAAAATTCCTGAAAATGGAATTTATGAAATGAAAATTTAACTATTGACTTTACCACAAATCCACTTATTATTACGGGCAACTCCAGGGAGTCAGACTCATCGAGGGAGTCCCCAAATCATATTCATCACAACTATTCAACATTCATACAGTATCTATCATACCTCGCCTTAAACTCATTCACTGTCACAGCATCCACCACAGACTTTGGAAGCGCATTCCACTCATTCACCACTCTAAAAGTAAAGAACCCAGCTCTAACCCCTTTACTAACCACACTTTTGCCCAGTTTCCATGGATGTCCCCTAGTCCCCCCACAACCAGCCCTGTTCTCAAAAATATCTTCTGAATTAATTTTATAGAAACCCTTCAGTAATTTGAATGTCTCAATCATATCTCCCCTCCTCTGCCTATCAACCAATTTTTGCAACCCACAAATCCTCAACCTGTTCTCATAAGGTTCATTCCACGGACCTATCATCTTGGTCACTCACCTCTGGATCCTCTCCACCTCCTCCCCATCAAGAAGAAACCTAGGTGACCAAATCTGGGCACAGTAGTCGAGATGGGGTCTTATCAAGGCTCGATACAGAGGAACAATAACCTGCTTGTCAATGTATTCTTCAGCAACCACGTGATTTGATGAGCTGATTTGGCCACTTTTGCAACGTGCCCCCTAAACTTCAACTCCTTATCCACCAACACTCCTAAATCTCGTGCCTCATCAATTTCCTGGAGTACAGTTCCACCAATGTAGTAATCTGCTGCTAATCTTTTCACCCCAAAATGTATAACCTTACATTTTGCCACATTAAATTGACATCCATTCACCTTAGCCCAGACCTCCAATCTATCCAAATCATCTTGCAAAATTTTGACGTCATCTGCATTCACTATCGCCCTACCCAACTTTGCATCATCCGCAAACAAATGAACTGTTCCTCTCAGATCCTTTCCTATATCATTAATGAACAAATTAAACAGCAGTGGTCCAAGAACAGATCCTTGTGGCACACCACTAGTCACAGGCCATCTTGTGGACTCTACTCCTGAATAAACCACTCTCTGATATCTCTCTGTCAACCACCCACCTATCCATCTCACCAACCCTATATCCATCCCCATATGCTGCAATTTACTGACTAGAATTCCATGTGGTATCCTGTCAAAGGCCTTAGCAAGGTCCAGTAGAATCACTGTAAACCCATTACCCTTATCAAGTTCAGCCGTCACTGTGTTATAATACGTGAGCAAGTTACTGAGGCATGACCTACCCTTCACAAAATTATGCTGTCCCCGATACAGTATCCCATTTTCTTCTATCCAATCTTGTATTTTCCTCTTGACTATTTTCTCCAAGACCTTGATAATGATTCCTGTTATGCTGATTGGCCGGTAATTTTCAACAGCAGCCTTGGAACCACCTTTATGCAGCGGAAACTATTTTCCCCTCTTTCCACCCCCTTGGGACTGACCCAGACCTGAGGCTCAAATTAAGCAAAATGGTCAAGGGCACTGACAATTCTTTAGCCGCTTCACGTACGACGTGAGCTGGTATACCATCCAATCCCACAGATGTATTGACATCGAGGTTCTGTAATAGACTAGTTACCTCTACTTCATTCATCACAATTCCAGTATAAGCTGTTGGTTCTCCCATTCCTGCAATGTCACCACCTGGATGATATACTCTTGCAAAGTGCTCGCTCAGTAATTCCACAATATCGACTGATTCGGTTACCTCCCTACCCTCAGCATTTTCTATGATCAATCTACCATGAACATTTTTTCTTTTACTTGCAACATATTGAAAAAACTGTTTGGGATTCTCTTCAGCCTGCATGGCCAATTTTCTTTCGTAATCTGCTTTTGCTTTTCTTACCACCCTTGTTACCATCCTGGCCTGAGCTTTATACTGTTCCTGTGCCTGCTGGTCACCTTTCTCCTTAAATTCCCTCCACAATTGTTTCTTTTTTTGCAGCTCAAGCTTAATAGTGTTATTCATCCATTTAACCCCTACTTGATTTATTATTCGGACTCTTGGTATACAGTCAACCATTGCCTCCTGCAAACACTTCTTAACCACCTCCCATGCACTATCAACATCCAGCCTTTGCAGTTTTACATGCCATGGCACTGAGCCAAGCACACACCTAAGCTTGCCATACTTACCAGCCCGGTAATTCCACATGTACCCTGTCTTAATTGTAAATTCCACTCCTTTAGCCACCTCCCAGTCATGACCTTATGGTCACTCTCACCAATTGGTGGCAACATGGTCATGTTCGTTACAGCCACATTCTCAGTTGCAATTACTAGGTCAAGCACTCTCTGCCCCCTGGTATTTTCCACTACATGCTGCCGCAGATAGTTGTCCCTTAATAACCGCATAAAATCCATGTGCCCTCTCCTCTTTCCAGTCAATGTTACCATAATTGAAATCACCCATAATAATTACCCTCCTTCCACTCATTTCTTCTATTTGCCTATGCATACTATCCCCACCATCGATTCCATCATGTGGTCTATAGCAGCACCCAATTGTATATTTTGTTCTGCTAGATTCTATCTCACACCAAACAGCCTCAAATGTGCTCTTTTCTCTATCCTGCAGTTCTATACTCCTTGGCTGCAACTCATCAGCTATCATCAATAACACTCCTCCCCCCTTTTTATTCACCCTGTCACTCCTGAACACGCTATACCCGTCGCATTCAATCCCACTACCTTTATCATCTTCTGTCAGCCATGTTTCACTAATACCAACATCCTGTGGCCTGGAAGTGCAAACCAAGGCCAAAAACTCTTCCTTCTTGTTCCTAATACTCCTGGCATTAGTGTACATGAATTGCAGAAGCCCATTTGTCCCATCCCTACTTTGATGCCTTATACTAACTATCCCATTCCGATTTGTTGTCCTTCGTACTAGCTCGGGCATAATATACTCATTCATACACTCAACTGCCTCCCTAAAGTCTGCATATCTACTCCCTCCCCCCCATAATAAATCTAGTTTCCCTGAGTCTGTACATCCACATCATTCATCAACACTTTTTCAAGCCTCCGTACACCAACTCCATTCAAATGTAACCCATCCATCTTATATAAGTCCTTTCGCCCATCGAACTCATTCCACACATCCACAAATTCCACACCACTCTCCATGCATAACCCACGCATAAAGTCATTGGCAATTATGGCCCTCCTTCTAAACACTTCACTGTCATAACGCGGTAAAATACTCACCATCCTAACTCTCTCACTCTTCTCTTTTGCTACCTCAAGTAATTCCCTCACATCCTCTATCATTTCCATTTTGTCCTCTTTCAAATCATTTGTTCCTGCCACAATTATCATCTCTTTCACCCTCTGTTTTTGTACTCGAATAGATTCTCTGACGTCCTTTATGTTCGCACCCGGCTGGTACAACTTCGTCAAACTCTCAACTATCACACCTCTTAATAGAGAATCCCCATACAGCACTCGCTCCTTCATTTTATTGACGTTTACGAACATTCTATTATTTGTCGTCACAGACTTACACCGGTTATTAGTCGGTACGTTCAGCACACATTTTTCCATACGCTCCAGTTGCCTTTTCGCTCTGTGTATCACACCGTTCAAACGCGTAATTTCACTACGCGCATTTATCTCACCATTTTCATTATCAATCAAATCATCCATTCGTTCTGTATTTCTACCTTCATTTACACTTTCAACAATGCTCTCACACCTATCTGGCACTACCACGCAATTCTCTATCACACCGCCATTTTCTACGTTCTGACTATTGTTAATGATATCACTCTCGCCACCCGAAACACTCTTGAGATCCTCATTCTCCTTACACTTTCTGCACATATTAACTCCACTATCACCCTCTAACCAGACTCCCACCGCTCTTCGCAAAGCATACATCTCACAGACAGCACACTGCATAAATTCGTTTACATCAAAACTCTTAACAAACATGGCGACCTGGCTGCCATTTTTTTCTTTATCGGTGCCATATGTACGCTATCTTATCTTAAAAATAATACTTAAAATAACAGAAAACACACAAAAATTGCACAGACATGCCAAGAAACAAAAAGCAAACAATACTACTTAAAATTCTAGTAAAATTGCCAATGTTAACACAAAATACTACTAATCTTTTCAGGAGCTCTCGACAAGCCGACGATCAAATCAGTGCGACACCAAGCAGGAATGACTGAACTATACTGGACATTACCTCCATTCGTCATCTCTTCATCATCCCTCACAAAAAATAGGAATCATTTCATACTTTCAAAAACCTCTATCTTAAAAAATGAAGGCAAAAAAAAAAAAAAAATTTACAACCTACTCACCCAAATTTATTCTCAACAAAATATCCAAGGAAATTGGTCCTTAAAAATACTGTTCTTGAATCCCACTCTGCAACCAAATACTAGGATGGACTACAGACTCAGTTTCCAGCCCTTACATCATTAACCATTAAACCAAAATGCTAATCTCCTCAAATCTCAATGACAGAGTAACATTCAAACCTATTATCAACTATACATAGCCTCCTTTGCTCTCCCAAAGACAATAACCCCTTCTACAAACATCTTGGAATTTACAGAATTCCATGGTCTTTTCCGGATAGGCCAGACCTCGAGAAATTTTGAGATAAGAAAAAAGGAACAACTCAGCACTGTGGCTCATATGATAGGCGGCACCAGTGAATAATCAACGTTAAATTTGGCTCCCACATTTTATAATAACTGCAAGTGTTTTTTGTACAAAATAAGCAGCAAATGGAAAAGTAACAGAGGGTATACTAAGCAGCTGACTACTACAGTACAACTCGTAAGTATCCACAGTCCGCTAAATCTGCTATATTTTACAACTAAAAAACAGCCATGTGAAAGCGCTATGCCTGCTGTCCGAAATAAAGATGGCAGCAACAAAAGCCAACAACAGAAGACTACCTCAAGTCCCGTCATCGTAGCATCGCTGATCACCAACAAACCGAATGACATTAAGAAGTGCCCCAGCTGTGAAACAGAAGTCAAAGAAGGGAAAAAAGGTATATTGTGCGATTTCTGCTGCAACTGGATACATATTTCTTGCGCGAAAATAAATGAATCGGCACACAAGCTTTTCACTGATCTAAACCAGCCCTACTTCTGTACGATGTGCCTCCATTCTGTAAAACAGATACTAAACCTAGCAAAAAGAGTCGCAAACAAACCTCGAGCAGCAGCTTATTATCGTGACCGATACCTTCTCCTCCAAAATTGGAAAGTTGGAAACTAAGCTCGAGACGGTCAACGATCAGCGCCCGACCGCAAGTGCACTCGTGCCTGCTGATGAACTTCGTGAACTAATCACATCATCAGTACATGAGTCGCTTGAAACTGAAAATAAGAAACTCAACGCTGTTATCGTGAACTTTCCGACAGAAAACAGTAAATCTCTAAAAGAAGACACTGGCAAACTTGCAGGAAAATGGAATTTTGATCTCAGAAACATCGTCGAATGCCATCATATCAGACCCATAAGCAAAAGAAAGGACAAAACGAACTATCCACATCTCGTGAAAGTGACCTGCGACTCACCAATAAACACAACCAAATTTATAACAGCAATAAACAACAAGCAAGGACACTTGCCCCCAGTCGCTCATATGTGCTCGAACTGATTTAACCTTTGCCCAGACAGAACAAAGACACCAACTCTGAAAACAACTAGAAGAAAAATGCCAAAATGGAGACAACAGTTGGGTAATAGACTACAAACAATCCAAACTAGTACAAAAACCAAGTAATGCCAGTAGTCACCAAGAACACCAGCATGCAGGCACTGCATAGGAAACGTGCAGGACCCTTGGGGTCAAATCCATGCTTCACAGAACCTTGCATATCCACTTCACCAACATCCATGGCCTCAACTCTAACCTCAACAGCATCCACTACCACCTGTAGTCCACCAAACCCCACCTACTCTTTTTAACCGAAACTAAATCTCACCTCCCCCAGCACTATTCATCTCAACCTTCCTAACTATACACTATTTAACTCCTTTCGACCCAAGGGTGGCATCTGTGTGCATATATCTGCTCTCACATACCCTGCCTGAGAACAACTAGCTTGGAATCACCCGACTTCGACCTTCTTTGGCTGAAGATATCCTTCCACCACTCAGTCAAATTCATCTGCTGTCTCTATCGCTCTCCTAACACCACCAATCACTCAGAGCTCTTTCATTTCCTCTCCTTAAAAGTTGATTTTCTCCAGTCCCACTCCCCAAACAGCGAAATCATCCTCCTGGGTGGTTTCAACATCCATAACACCAATTGGCTTTCCTCTTCCAGTCATACAGATCCTGCAGGCAGAGATGTTGAAACATTTGCAATCACCTCATTCAAATTGTTCAAAAACTGACCAGAATACCCTAGATCTCTTCCTTACTAACGATCCCTCCAAATTTGCAGTGAATGTAGTAAGCCCCCTGGGTAATTCTGACCACAACTTAGTGCTCATCTCCTCCCCATGCAACAACACCTACACAGTTACTGCCACACAAGAGTAGTTTGGCATTATAACTGTGCCAAATGGGACAGTCTTCGAGACTACTATACTTCATTCCCATGGTTAGACTATTGTTTCCGGTCTTCTGGTCCAGACATATGCACTGAACGCATCACCAAAGTGATCCTCGCTGACATGAAAGCATATATTCCCCACAACTACTCAGACCTGCCATCCCCTAACTAAACCCTGGTTCTCCAAAAAATGTGCCAAGGCTGTACAAATGAAAAATCAGGCATACCACAATTGGCTCAAATCAAGAACCCCATCCTCATTCAATGCCTACACTGAAGCCCTGAAACAAATGCAAGAAAACTATCAATACTTCCAAAACAGATTTTGAATGGGCAAAAAGCAGGAAGCTTGCAGCCTGTCCAAATGGCAGCCGTGACTTTTGGTCCCATGTCAAGGCAATTGGCCGTAACTTTTGCCCTACACTATTCCCACCTCTATCATACCTAGATGGCTCATTTGCAAATCGCCCATAGAAAAAGTTACCCTCCTGGCATCACACTTTGCCTCCAATGCACACATAACTGACAATGGCAAATGCCCTCCAGTCATTCCAACTGCCCAACATACAATGCCCCTATATCCTTTTGCCAAAAAGACATCACAAACCTGCTGTCTAAATTAGACACAAAAAAGACAATTATCCTGAAGGTCTGTGCATCTGAACTCACTCCTATCCTATGTTACCCGGTACACACACTCTTACTCCACTGGTATATATCCCAAAACCTGGAAACTGGCCTATATTCAACCCATTCCTAAAAAGGGTGACAAATCACTGCCATCTAACTACTGCCCTATCTCACTCACTTCAGTCCTATCTAAAGTAATGGAGAAAATCGTCAACTCTCAAATCCTAATCTACCTTGAAGGTACCCAGCTATTAAGCAACCACCAGTACGGATTCCATCAAAGCCATTCAAAAGGAGATCTACTCTCATACATCACCCCATCATTGGACAAACACTATGGAGAAATTCGGTGAATCCCAAGTAGTTGCATTTGATATCTCCAAAGCTTTTGGCCGAGTCTGGCACAAAGGCTTACTAAGCATACTCCCATCATTTGGACTGTCTCAGGACTTCTGCAGATGGATTGCCAGCTTCCTGTCTGGACACACACTATGTGTGATGGTAGACAGCTCCCTATCCTCTCACCATCCAACTAATGCCGGGGTCCCTCAAGGCTCAGTTCTCTCACCGACCCTCTTCCTTCTATATATCAATGACCTACTTCAGTTGATCTCTAACCCAATACAGTTTTGCAGATGATAGCACACTACATTCCTCCCTTTCATTTGACAAACCCTACCCTACACAACTCACTTCAACCCACAGAACATCAACCACCACTGCCCTTAATTCCGACCTACAAGCCATCCTCCGATGGGGCTCAGACAACCTTGTCAACTTCAACACTAGTAAAACCCAGTTCTGTCTTATTTCTCACAAAAAAGAACCATTTTCACACAAAATTGTTTTCGATAACACTCAAATTCACAGACAAGACGAAATTTCTCTTCTCGGAATTACCTTGACATCAAGCCTCTCCTGGCATAAACATATCACAACCATTGCATCCTCAGCTTCCAAAAAACTAAGTTTTCTCTTTTGCTCAAGACATTACTTCACCTCTAAACAGCTGTTAACACTATACAAGTCACAAATCCACCCAGCTCTCAAATACTGCTCTCAACATCTGGAGTGGGGCTCCAAAAACCTCCCTCAAAATGCTTGACTCAATACAGAGGAGAGCAATTAGACTAATGAATGACCCATCCTTCGCCAACTCGCTCCACCCACTTTCACATAGACGCTTGGTCTCTGCGATCTGTATATTCTATAAATACTCTCACGGGAAAGGTTCATCTGAAACAGCATCAACAATTCCCCCACCCTGTACCAAGCCCATTGGAGCACATACAGCTGCTACCCAACATCCTTTTACAGTATACCTCGAAACCCACAGAACAAGTTTCTTCTCCTCCTCATTCATCCCTGCTACTGCAGTACTGTGGAACAGTCCCCCCCCCCCCGACGTTTTTCCCAAGGAATACAATATACAGGCGTTCAAATCAAATGTAAACAAGTTTCTCCTTTCACAACCCATAACCCATATACAGTACTAAGGTACTATAGGTTGACCAGCCAACCTCCTATATATGGGCCCAACATTAAAAAAAAAAAAGATCAGGTTTAGCTCATCACTTTTCCCATACATATCATGACACTGATTTGAACAAGACCCTCACAGCTGATCTAGGAGAAAACTCCAACTCTTGTCCGATCAAAAAATAAATAAATAAATCCACCACAATCATTTCCTCTCATTGCTTGCTCAATGAGAATCAAGGACTGATTCTCAGTGATTTTGTAAATTCTTTATTAGATTTCTTTATATGCCAGATTACCTAAATATGCGTTTTCTATTACTTATAGTATAACAGCTCTTGCCAGCTTCACTTTGCTAATTTATATTTTGTATTTGCCAACCATACATTTATATATTTAACCTGAAGAAGCCACAAGTAACCTGTGGTGAACTAACTGGTTTCTTTTAATCTTTTATATAGTGGCCTCTATGATAGCAACAAGGAATGATACAATGAACATGATTATAAGTTTCAATTATCTTATATGCTCAATCTAACAGTCTTCAGCAGAGAATCTTTGATCAAGATATTACCATAAAATTCTTTCTACTACTATCAGGGGCACACCAGTAGTGTCTGGCACCTGTGTGCAAAACTTTAGCTGATGCCCCTACCCCTCCCCCCAGGTTTCTTTTAAAGTATTTCCTCCTCTTTGGCGCCTTTACTATCCTGGCACCTGTGTGCATCACACACATTGCACATATGGCCGGCACGCCCCTGACTACTATCTCTTTTCAAGAGTATTTTAAAAATGTAGTGATAGATAATTTTTCTGATTGTAACTTTTGCCATGATTTAGCTTTCATTATCTACAAGGGTCTAGCTCCTACTGATGAGACCTCAATATAGATCAAAAGCAGTCTGGGAAACAACAATAGACTTTTCCATAATACATACCAATAAACATATCCAAAAAGAAGCATGCTGTGCATTATGGGATACTGTGGCAAATGTGAAATCAACAGCTTCTATATACCAAGCAGCCTAGTTCTGAAGATATTTCACATACAAAAAAACTTGTTTGCTTACACTTGGGTAAAGAATTAAAACAAGACTAAGTTTCTAATCTAGCATAATAATATAACTATAAAATTGAAGGAAAACTCAAGTTAAAACTTGTTTATTGTAGAATTTTTGCCTAAATGTCATCAGGTATATTATTATTACTACCACAAGACTTCATGGAGTCAAAGACTCATCTGGGAGGTCCTTTTATCACACACACAGCTCATCATACCGTGTTTTTAACACATTCAAACTCTTTGCAGACACCACATTCTCAGGCAAGGCATTCCAATCATTCACAACTCTGCACGAAAAAAAAAACCTGCCTCTCACTGCCATACTTACACCCTCTTTATACAGTTTCCAGGGATGACCTCTGGTTCTCCCCTGATCTCCCACTATTCTCAGTAAAACTTCTCCAGCATTGATCCTCTAACAACGAACTTGTAGGTTTCTATCATATCTCCCCTCTTCCTCCTCTCCACCAGACTCTGCAAATTACATCTTCTCAATCCTTCCTCATACTCGATATTTCAGAGGTCAGAAACTACCTTAGTCAGTATCCTTTGGACCCTTTCCAACATCTCTTCATCCTTCTGAAAACCCGGTCACCAAATCTGGGTACAATAGTCCATGTGTGGCCTAATCAAGGCCTTATACAACGGAACAAGAATCTCCCTACTTCTACACATCAGTGTCCTCCGCATCATTCCCAGAAGCCTTTGTGTTGTCTTCACAATTTTGGCAGTGTCCCCTAAATTTTAGATCCTTATCCACTATCACCTCCAGATCTCTTATTTTCTCTATCTCCAACAATATATTCTCACCAAGCATAAATTCTGCATCCCATCTTTGTTTTCCAAATTTTAAAACCTTACATCTTGCAACATTTAACTCACATCCCCCTTTCCATGCCCAATCACTCAATCTATTCAAGTCTTCCTGTAAGGCCACAACATCTTCACTACACTTCATGGTTCGTCCCAACTTTGCATCATCTGCAAACAACTGAATATCTCCATCCAAATCTTTACCTATATTATTAATATACAAGTTAAACAGTAATGGACCTAAAACAGACCCCTGAGGCACTCCACTAATGACTTTCCTTTTCCTGGATATCATTCCCCCATACACAACTTGTTGATACCTATCAGATAGCCAGTCTCCAATTCAATGCACCAATCTAATATCCAACCCCATCTGCTCTAGTTTGACTGTCAACCTATCATGAGGTACTCTATCAAACGCCTTTGCGAAATCCAAGTATATTAATGTGTATTCTTTTCCTCTGTCCAAGGAAGCAGTCACTTTACTGTAATAAGTAAGTAGATTACTAAAACATGACCTCCCTTTAGCAAATCCATGCTGTCCATCAAAGATAATACCATTGTTATCAACCCAACTCTGGATCCTAGTTCTCACAAGCTTCTCCAACAACTTAACCACAACACCTGACACACAGATAGGCCTATAGTTTGATGCTTGAGTTCGATCACCTCCTTTATGAGGTGGCATAATCTTTCCCTCCTTAGGAACTTGACCGTGTGCAAGACTCATATTAAAAAAATATGCCAAGGCAGGTGTCAACTCCCTGGCACATTCTTTCAGAATACATGATATATTATCAAGTCCCACAGCCTTATTAACATCTAGTTCACTCAACTCCCCATACACCTCTTGCTCACCTACAGTCAGTCTCTCCTCCCCATCATCAACTGCTCTCAATCTCTCCATGAAGTCACATTCACAAGATTGAAAGATCTTTATGAACTGCTCATTAAGTATCTCCATCACACATTCTACATCAGATGTCATTATACCATTTTCTCCAATCAATGTCATCCTTCGATAATTATTCTTTCTTTTGCTGGCTACATATCGAAAGAACTCCTTAGGATTCTTTTTGGCTTCATTAGCCAACTGCTGTTCATACCTCTCTTTAGCTACCCTCACTAACCAAGTCACCTTCCTTGATTGGTCTTTGTAGATCTCATGGAATTTGTTATTTCCACTTCTCTTATGCTGCCTCCACAATGCCCTTTTTCTCTGTATCACATGCTTAATCTCTTTATTCATCCATCTCACACCCACCTTATTTAACATTGTCACCCTTGGAATACATTTAGACATTGCATCTACTAAACAGTTTTTGAAAATCCCCCGAGCTGCACTGATCTCTTTTCCAGCTAACTCTTCATTCCATGCTACACCTGCAAGCTGTCTCCTGGGTTCTTCATAATCACCCCCTTTGTAGTTCCACATATACCCTTTTCTCACAGAGGTCCTCATCCTCACACTGCTGGCAACCACCCACGTAATCACCTCATGGTCACTCTCAGCAATTGGTGGATGATTTGGCACCTCATTTATAATTACATCCTCTGATGAGATGACCAAATCCAAGACTCTTAATCCTCTTGTGCCCTCTGTTACATATTGTCTGAGGTAGTTATCCCTCAAAAACTCATTTTCTTTACTTCCAGTTGCTATCTCATCATTCCAGTCTATATTGCCATAATTAAAATCACCCATAATGATCACCCTTTTCTTATTTACTTGGCTAATTTGATTGTACATTTCATTATCACCACCATCCACATTACCTGGTCTATAACAACATCCCACCAAGTATTTGATTCCATTCACCTCTATCCCACACCACACTGCCTCAAACCACTGGCACTATTTCCCTCTTGCATCTCTACTTTATATGGACATAACTCTTTCTCTATCATCAATAGTACTCCCCCTCCCTTTTTACCCCTTCTGTCCTCACGAAACACATCATACCCTTCCATCTCTATTCCTGTCAGGTTGTCATCCTCTTCCAACCATGTCTCATTTATTCCGACAATCTATGGGTGAACAGACGCAATTAGTGCAACCATTTCATCTGCATTGTTTCTTATACTTCTAGCATTTCTTATTAGTTTCTTATACTTCTAGCATTTCTTATTAGTTTCTTATACAAACACAACAGCTCATTTCTGGATCTACAGCTAGTTCCACTGATACCACTCACTTGATGTGATCTCTCCATGCTCGACTGGGGCCATTTCCCTTTCTGCTTCTTCATTTTAAAACCCATTTCAATTCCAACTGTTTCCTCTTGATCCCTGGTCATCCCATTCCTTTCCTGCCTACACATACTCACCTCCTCTTGAAGCATCCACCTTTCTCATGCTGAGTACCCCTCTCCGCCCTGAGCCTCCCCGTTTCCCTGCTCCTCTTGCACACCCATTCTCTCATTTTCTATACTCATACCACTCACTTCCCCATTCATAACCACCTCTTCAATCTCTCCTGTCTTACTCTACCGCTCTTCCACATCACTTCCCACTCGATCTGATTCATTCTCTCTATTCACTTCTCTACCTTCTAACAGCAGTCTCTCCAAGCGACTCGCACCATAACCACTCAAATGCAGTCCATCGCTCCCATATGGCTCACTTTGTCCCTGAAACTCATTACACACATTAACAAACTGTACTCCCATCTCCTCACACATTTCAGCCAGCATATCATTCATAATCCTTGCTCTCCACCTCATTTCACCACAGTCATACTTAGGCAACACACTAACTACCCTTCCTGTCACACTATTCTCTTTTATCCTTCTAAGCATCTTCCTGATATCCATTCTGACACACTCTTTGTCCTCTCTCAAATCATTCGTACCTATTAACTCACTTGCTCACTCCTGCCTCATATCCAATGCCTCAAATCACTCTACTCATTTTAGTGCCTGGAAAACATACCTTGTGCATTCTATCCTCCAGCACACCTTTAATAATGGAGTCGCCATACAACGCTACTCACTCATCTTTCATTAACTCTTTCATGCCATCATTTATTTTAATAGTTTTTATTAAATACTTTCGGTCCAACATGCGTCCAACTTTCGCTATCATTCTTCCCATTTTCACATTCATTCATCTTTCTTTGTTTCTGTACTTTCAGACCAACATGTGTGAACTTTCACTATCATTCATTCTTTTTTCGCTATCATCCATTCTTTCGATTTTTTTCACTTTCGATTTCTGCATCATGCCATTTCTACTTTCATTCGTTCTCTCAATTTCGTTTCCTTCCGCCACTCTCACCTCACTTTCGTCCCTTTTAACATCCAGGGTTTTCAAATCGCTATTTTTCTTTTTTACATTTTTTAAAATTTTTTCGCCTCTCTTTCTCACCATCCTTCTCTTTCAAACGTGCACTTATTTTCCCTGCGACAATCTCGCTAATAACACTTTCTGTCATCAATTTCATATTTGCATTCATCAATTCCTCATTCAGGTCACACTCACACTTAACGAAACGACTGAAATCTAAATTAAAGTATGGAATGACAATGCCGCCGCCATTTTTTGCAGGTTACTAAGTCTAATAATAATGATTTCGTAATTAAGTTTTGACAAAAAAAATGCCCCACACTAATAAAACCGGTAGCGCACAACGTTTACAGTCTCTCTTACTCAAACAATTATGCATATATATTTGATTATTCCTAGAAATCTTATCCCAATCAGCTCTTCTTATACACGTCACTGTGCTTGACTCACGAGCATATATTCAGTATAGGATTATAGAACAGCAATCAAATGATAACAGACAATTCTAAAGAGCCACCTTAGTGGCTAATGTTAGATAACTAAGTAGTCAATAAATTTCTAACTAAAAATATAATAATAAAAATAAATCAAGTTAGGAAAGATTAAGCAGATTTAAAAAGTATTATCTCCCATAAAGGGGATAGACATAGACCATCGGATCAGCTGCAGAATAGTGATCACTAGTAGATTTCATCCCTCCTGATCCCAGCTGATCTAGTCATCACTATCCACCCACAAGCCATGGAGAGACTGAAGAAACCATCATCTCCCTCTCTCTGATCAATCAGTTACATATTGTGATAGGTTGTTTCCACAGATATCTTTCTACCCAATGCTAGAGTACCCCCCCCCCATGTCTCTCCTCTTTCACTCGCTCTTCCTTCTGTATACAAATGACCTTCCCTCACTGACCTCAAAAACCCAATCTACAGTGCTGATGACAGTATTATACACTTCATTCCTCTTCATCATTTGACTAACTTTGCAGCATATAATCAATGAAAGCTTCAAGTTATTCCATAATCAATGCTTTAACCAATGATCTTGTCATTCTTCAGAGGGACAAGTAAAACCTTGTAAACTCCAATGCTTCCAAAATGTAGTCTCCTGTCTTATTTTTCAAAAGACTGATCTCACTTCACTTTCCTCTTTTTGGTATACCTGGATTTCCAAATACGATCAGATTTTCATTCTTGGGCTGGCTGACACCTCTAATACTTCCTGGCACAAATGTACCTACAGCTTCTTCAGCCTTCAAAAAACTAGAACTTTTCTATTCTTGACACATTACTTCTCCCCTGTACAACTGCTGACACTGTATAAATCCTAAATCTGTCCAAATTCTCTACGAATGCTTGATGATATCTAGAAGAGAGAGCGGTCTGCTTAACCAATAACCCTTCTCTCATGAAATCACCCATCTCTCATGCATGTTGGACATTCCAGATATAAGAAAGAAGAAAATCCAAGAGAAGAGGATATCCTTTTTCCACCATGAAGTTATGTGCAGGTGTGGGCTGTTAATTTTGGTTAGGAAGGTTGGTAGAAATGCTTCTGATTCTGGTCAGATGTTAGACACGTTATTCATGTAGCATACACAAAATGAAGGTTGTGCTTAGGAGAAGAGGGAGTCTTCAAGGTGTTTTAAATAGAAATTAACTAATGCAAGAAACATGGGCCGTTGAATCAGGGTTCCTTTGATCTGCCTGTAGAGCTGATTTCTGCAAATGATGTAGCTTTAGTGCATAACAAACTCAAACAATTTGATCGTGTCTGGATGAAACTCTTCTAATAACAGTTGGAGTGTCAGGAAGAGGTATACTAGTAAATAAAGACTGGGTCAAAAACTGACCATGAAGTCTGCAGACTGTTGGAATAGGTTTTTATTTTTTCTCAGAAATTCCGGTGAATTTTTCACCAAGGCTCATGATTCACCTGTAACAGGTGATAGGAATATGGCTAGGCAGGAGTGTATACAATTGACTATGGGTCTGAGAGGGTCTCCTTCATGGATTTTGGTAGGCCATAGAAATGGGAGGGGTCTTCCAAAATGAATCTTCAGTTTTTTTCATGTCTTCATCCCAGTTGATTACTTCATTGAGTAGAGAATCAAGTTTTTTGATTGGGCCATTGGTAGGATTCTGAGTAATTTCTTGGTAAGTGGTTTGATCTTGTAATAGAAGGAACATTTTTCTGTTATATTCTGTATTGTCCTACTACAGCTTTTCCTTTGTCTACTTAATGGTGAGCTAGTTGTTTCATCAAGGATTTGAAAGCCTTCATTTCAGCTGGAGACAACTTCTTTTTTTTTTTTTTTGGAGGGGGGGGGTGTTGAGTTTAGAAAATTTTTTAGGCACTATAGCAAAATCTTGTCTTTTGGCAAGTGCTCAAGGTTTCTGAGGGAGTAAGTATGATATTCAGATATGCCGACTACCTATTTGTTAGCTGTGGGATTGACCTTGACCTTTTTGGTTCTGTGTTAAAGGTGTATCTATATTTATTATAAGATCACTGGAGAGACTGTCTAGCCATGTCAAACTACATTGAGAGGATAGGTGTTTAAGATCAAGTATATGGTTGCTTGAAGCTCAGAGATGTTGCAAATTTGAGAGAGAGATCCCATTTGGTGGTTTATAGTTGATTATATATGAGAACATGGTTAGCAAAGTAAATACAAGCACCTGGCGATTTGATGAATTCTTTAAATTTAGCAAAGGAGGAGAATTACATTCAACTCATGGCATTGTTTTAATAATGAAAATCTTTGCTTGTAGCTTACCTTGTTGAAATGGTAGCTTATAGAGTATACTGGTCTTTTTGGTCAATTCTACCCCCACGAAGGATAATTAAATAATTTTTAATGGCGCTTGTGGCATAGTAATGATTATTAAAAATACATTCACAAGAATAAATAGATCAAAAATCAAACCAAGAAATTACTCAGAACCCTACAAATAGCCAAATAAACATGCGGAATTCTCTACTCAAAGTGATCAGCTGGGATAAAGACACCAAAAAAACTGAATACCTATTTTGGAAGATCCCCCCCCCCCCTATTTCTATGGCCTACCGAAAATCTACAAAGGAGTCCCTCTCAGATCCATAGTCAACTATATATAACTCTTAGCCCCCCCCCCCCCCAACTGCCGAGATAAAGGCCTCTCCCCTCTCCCATTGTGGGAGGGATGGGTCTACTACTCCCATGGTGACCCACTCCATATAGGGAGAGTATTTATTCACTTGTATGAATGAATGTATGAAGGTGGAAGACAATCACAAACATCATGCCTAGGCAGAATTCGAACCTGCAGCCTCTTGGCTGGAGAGCAGATACGCTAATTACTCGGCCAACCAGGCCGGCATACATTCCTAGCTAAAACTGACCAAATTCCTAGCTCATCTTTTAAGCATGCCGGTCTGGTTGGCCAAGTAGTTATGCATGCTTAAAAGATGAGCTAGGAATGTATGTTGGCCTGGTTGGCTGAGTAGTTAGCATATCTGCTCTCCAGCCAAGCGGCTACGGGTTCAAATTCCACCTAGGCATGATGTTTGTGATTGTCTTTTTTTAAGCATGCTTACAGACTGCTGCCGGCCTGATTGGCTGAGTAGTTAGCGTGTCCGCTCTCCAGCCAAGAGGCCGTGGGTTCGAATCCCACCATGGGAATGGATGTTTGCGATTGTCCTACAAATTTTGTGTGGAAAGGGAATCTGCGATCCCACCACTTATTCCAGCAGAAGACATCATTTCCAAAACCATGTGAGGTACAGCAGTGACCATTCGGCATCTCCGACGTTAAATTTGAAAAAAAAAAAAAAAACATTACGGACCGTTCACGAGCATTTGTGAAAAATTCACCAGAATTCCAAAGTATCTGACAAACGACATACAGCTATTTGCTGATGATGCAAAGATAGGTAGGGTAATCAGGAATGCTGCTGATATGCAGTACTTGCAGAATGAGATGAACAGGCTGGAATTATGGGCAATGGAAAATGGATGTCAGTTCAATGTCAGTAAATGTAAAGTTATTCACTTCAGTGTGATTAGATATCACAATGTTGTATTATATTGGTGGGATTATGCTAGAAGAAATTGACGAGGCTAGGGATCTTGTAGTGTTAGTAGATAGGAAGTTGAAGTTCATGGGCCATATGGCAAAGACAATTGATAAAAATAATTGATAAAAGATAATCTCAAACTGGCGGCCTGCAGGCCACATCACCCCCCCACCACCACCACCGAAGCAATTTTACATGGCCCGCGAATACATTTCAATTATGTGTTTGTTGTAAATACGGAGCTTATAGTTTTAGAGACATAGAAATATGGACGAGCTTATGTCCATATCCATATCATAAGCTCATTCCATATCTACAATTTACAATCAGTAAATTTAGTTCATCAGCCGACCGTTGGTGCCGCTTCAGTATTCTGGTGTTTCAGATGCACAGCTGCTCAGTTCATATTGCAATATAAATGGAGACATTGTACAATTGATGGAGACTAACGTACGGCTCATAAAATCTGTTTATTTGTGCTTGTTGTTAGATCTACATTATATCAATACCTATCGTTTAGAATTGTGCATTACTTTTGAGTGTTGCTTTCATACGAAAATTCATCTTGTTGAATTAAAGTTGTAAATAAAATTATAATAGTGATTTCAATTAAGAGATTAAACTGCAAGCATGTCTTTAATAAAAAGTAAAAGAAAAGTGGACGAAGAAGGACGTGTTTTTCAAGATAAATGGGAAATTATGTACTTTTGTGGTATTGTGCGCAATAAAATTGTATGTTTTATTTGTAATAAGGGAATATCAGTTCCAAAAGAATACAATTTACGTCGACATTACGAAACGAATCATGAAGAAAAATTTGAAATGTTGGAAGGCAAATTGAGGGAAGAAAAGTTACAGTTTCTGAAATCTGGCTTACAATGACAACAAAATTTTTTTACTGAAGCAAATAAATCCAGTGAAGCAACAGTTCACGCAAGTTTTGCTCTCATGCACATCATTGCAAAACGATCAAAACCATTTACTGATGGCGAATTCCTTAAAGATTGTTTGATTAAGTCGGCTGAACTTCTTTGTCCTGACAAACAACAATTTAAAAATATTAGTTTGTCGGCCAACATGGTAGCGGAACATATTAATGAAATCGCTAGTGATTTACGGTGTCAGTTAAAAGAAAAAAGTATAGATTTTGCAGCATTCTCAATAGCAATTGATGAGAGTACTGACATCACAGATATAGCACAACTTGCCGTTTTCGTACAAGGTGTTACTGATAAATTTGAAGTAATTGAGGAATTATTGGAAATAATTCCTATGAAAGGAAAAACTGGTGTCTATAGCAGTGGTGTTTTGAAATGAAATCTAAAATTTTATTTCAGAAAAATATTTTTTCTGAAATAAAAACTGTAATAGATAATAAATATAAATTAAGTTGGGATAATATGGTTGGATTTGCAAGTGATAGTGCAGCTGCTATGGTTGGTAAAAAAAATGGAGTAGCAGTAAAATTAAGAAATTATAGTGAAAGAAGAAAAATTTCAGAATGAATTTTGCACGTATCATTGCATTATTCATCAAGAAACACTTTGTGCCAAAAGTTTGCAGATGGATAATGTAATGGAAACAGTAACTAAAACAGTAAACTTTATCTGTGGACAAGTTCCGAATCATCGAGAATTTGTTGCATTGCTTGAAGAAATTGAAAGTGCGTATGGAGAAATTATTTATTATAACGAGGTGAGGGGGTTAAGTCGGGGAGATGTATTAAAACGGTTTTTTGATTTAATAAATCAAATCAAAATTTTCATGACACAAAAAAATAAAACCATCGACGAGCTACGTAATGATACATGGATAACAGATTTAGCATTTCTTGTTGACTTAACCTGCCATTTAAATATTCTCAATAAAGAGCTGCAAGGAAAGAATAAACTTATCACTGACATGTATGCTTGTATTAAAGCTTTTAAAGTTAAATTGCAATTATGGGAAACACAACTGGAATCAAAAAATTTCATACATTTCCTACATCTTAAATCCTGCCCTATTATTTCAAATGAAAAATCTCAAGAATATGCAAGAAAAATAGCATTATTACGACAAGAATTTGAAGAAAGATTTAAAGATTTTAATGATTTAGAGTCTGATTTTACATTATTTTCATTACCATTAAAAATGAGCATGAATAATGCACCAGAAAATCTACAAATGGAGCTAATTAATTTACAGTGTGATATAAATCTTATTCAAAGATTTGAAGATACAGATTTGATTAACTTTTATTCGTACTTATCAAAAGATAAATACCCTCAGTTACGAATTTTTGCAATAAGAATAATCGCTTTGTTTGGGAGTACATTCATATATGAACAGTTTTTTTCACAGTTGAAAATTAATAAGTCTAAGAAAAGAACCCGATTGACCGATGAGCATTTACAATCCATGATGAAGCTAGTTTCGAGTAATTTTTCTACAAGGCTACAAACTTTATCAGAATCGGAATGCCATCAAGTGTCAAGTTACAGTAAGACAAAGAAGTTTATAATTATTTACATACAAACATATGTATTTTTTCTGCATGTGTCGTCGAAGAAAAATTTAATAAATAAAAGAAAGAGAATAGGTTGTCATTATTTATTCTCAACTTATAAAGGTTATAAAAGGGTTTCATAATTATAAAGTTTATAAAGAGGCGGTATCCATACATTAGGGGTAAGTACAGTTCAATATATATATATATATATATATATATTCACTCATTTTGTTAAAAAAAAAAATTCCGGCCTGTCAGCTGCTTTCACATAGTGCATTCGGCCCGCATACAATTTGAGTTTGAGACCACTGGTCTATAGCACTAACAGCATCATCAGGAGGTTGTTAATGTGAGTAAAAACTGAGAAAAAAATAAAATAAAAATTTTCCAACAACAGTTAATATTTATAAGTTGAAAAGACTGGACTTTTGTGTCATAGGAGAGGTCTTTAATGTTACACATATTAATTAATGACTTCCAGATGCCATGAAGGATCATTCCTTGATTTCTAGAGAGTGGAAGGAGGGTAAGATAGCACCATTGCATAAGGGTAGTGTTAGAATGAAGATAGTAAACTATAGGCTTTTGAGCAAATGATCTTAGAGGACTCCTTGAATGACCTATTGAAGTAATTCTCTTCTGAGTAGGGCATAGAGGATGCTTGCCAATTTACTATGTGATGTTCTTTGAGGATGTGAACCACAAATCCACTTTTTCTTCCCTTTTGTTTTCAAAGCATCTGCAACAACATCTTTTGATGTTATTTTGTTTTCAAAGCATCTGCAACAACATCTTTTGATGTTCTTCGTTGCAGACATCAAAAGATCTCCCAGTCTGACCTATGTATATCTTTCCACAAGAAGACGGAATCTTGTATACACCTGGATGTTATAAAAAGGAACTTTGTTTTTAGGGGGGCACAGAAAGCTTTTTAAGCTGTCGACTGGTTTGAAGGCTGTTCTGATGTTGACTGCATTTTAATCTATTTTTTTTTAAATGTATTGCCAATGTATGGAACGGATACCATGCCTTTGTAATTAATTTCTGGGTTCTTGCAGGAGGGTTCGTCAGAAAATAAAAGTTTCTTAAGTACCTTTTTTTTGATGATCCATTTTGGAGAAAATGATTAAACAGGATTTGAAGTTCTTGTTTTTGTTTGATTGTCATTTTTAGCATGTTTAAAGCTGTATTTTTCAAGATTTTGATTATACCTAATTTTTGTTGAGGGTGATGGAATGAGTTTATTTGTACCTGATGATCATTACATTACATTACATTTTGAGGATGTTTTTGTCAACAAAAACATCCTCAAAGAACATCACACGGTAAATTGGCAAGCATTTTCCATGCCCTACTTGGAAGAGAATTACTTCAACAGGTTGTTCAAGGAGTCCTCTGAAGTCATTCGCTCAAAAGGCACACTAAATAGAAATCAAGGAATGATCCTTCACAACATCTGAAAATCATTAATCAATATACACTATATTAAAGACATCTATTATGATAGCAACCACAGACAGTTTACACAACAATACAGAGACCGCACATAACATGCCTAATGATACTCATGATTAAAACTATCATTCCAGTCTTTTCAACTTATAGATATTGAATGCTACTTGTTTATGTTAAGCAACCTGCTGATGATGCTGTTAGCAATATAGACAGAAAAACATGTAGAGGAAATATCTACAATAAATAAAAAAATAAGAGTTAAAACCTGGTAGTTATTCAGCATGTATTTATTATTATTATTCAGGCCTCCATGGAGTCAAAAGACTCATCGTGGAAGGTCCTCTGTAAGAACATAAAGTCTGTCAAGACTCATCGAGGGGAGGTTCCCCCTAAGAAACACAAAGTCTATCATACCACTCCTTAAACTCATTGACCGTTCTCGCCCTCACCACTCTATCAGGCAATGCATTCAACGGCTCAACCACCCTCCATGCAAAGAAACCACTCCTCACCCTCTTGCTCACAGTTTCCTTTCGTAACTTCCAGGGATAGCCACTTGTCATCACTCCTTCCTGCTGTTCAACCAAGTGAAAGAACTCCCCAGTGTCAACTCTGTAACCACCTCTCAACAGTTTAAAAGTCTCAATCATATCACCTCTCCTTCTATCCACCAAACTCTGCAGTCCACATTCCCTCAGCCGATTCTCATAACTATCCTTGTACAGTCCTGAGCATCTTTGTCATCCGTCTTTGTATCTTTTCCACAGTTAATTTATCCCCTTCAAATCCTGGGGACCAAATCTGAAAACAATAATCCAAGTGTGGCCTGATCAGAGACTTATACAACGGAATGATAACTCTCTTATTTCTGCAGGTCAGTGTCCTTCTCATAATTGCAGCAATCCTCTGTGTTACCTTCACCACCTTTGCAATATGTCCCCTAAACTTCAGGTTTCTATCAATCATCAACCCCAGGTCTCTTGTCTCCCCAACTTCCTCCAGTATAACTCCTCCCATAGAGTATGCAGCATCCCATCGATGTTTCCCAAACCTCAAGACATTTTGCTGCATTAAACTGACACCGCCCCCATTCATTTGCCCATCTATCTAGCTTATTCAAATCCTCTTGCAGGGCTACCATATCTGCACCATTACTAATAATCCTTCCCAGCTTCGCATCATCCACAAACAACTGAATATCCCCTTGCAATGTCATTGATATAAAGGTTAAACAATATAGGTCCTCGTAGGACCTGTGGGACCTGGGGTCCTGTGGGACCCCACTTGTAACCTTCTGTCTCCTTGAAACTGCTCCACCATACACAACTCTCTGATACCTATCAGACAGCCAATCCTGAATCCAGTTGACCAATCTGACATCTAGACCCATGTGTTGCAACTTAAATATCAGCTTATCATGCGGCACCCTGTCAAATGCCTTTGCTAAGTCTAAGAAAATTGCAGTATATGCCTTTCCCTCATCTAATGTTCTTGTAACTTTATTATAAAAGGCTAGCTTATTGCTAAAACAAGAGCGCCCTTTCACAAATCCATGTTGACTCTCACAGATAACATTACTCTCATCTGCCCAGTGCTGTATACGGTCCCTCACTACTTTCTCCAAGATCTTAACAACTACTGATGACACAAAGACTGGTCTGTAATTAGACACTTCCAGTCTGTTACCACCCTTATGCAATGGCACTATCTTACCTTCTTTCTATTCCCTGGGCACCTTTGCCGAAGCCAGACTTTCATCTGTTCAACGATGCTCCTGTTCAATCTTTACGTCAATGATACAGTCACAGGACTATAGGAAGATATTCAGTTGTTTGCAGATGATGTGAAGCTTATTAATAATAGTGCTGATGTTCATTCAAATGATGAATCATTTGCCTCTTTACAAGGCCTTGATAAGACCTCACTTGGACTATTATGTGCAGGTCTGGTTTCCTGGTTTCTGATGTATTGGAGAGAGGACAAAGGTAAGTGTTAAAAATGATATCAGGATTGTGGAATACTGATTATGAAGACAGGTTGAGAATTTGTAGATTGCAGATACTAGCAAATAGGAGAAAGAGGGATGATATGATTGAGACTTATGAACTGCTGAAAGGGTCATACAAGATTTCAATTGATGGAATTTTTCAATTTATGGGGAAAGGATGAGAGGGCATCCTTGGAAGCTGAGAATGAAGGCTGCCAAAACGGGTGTAAGGGCCAGATTTTTCTCTCAGAGGGTGATGCATGATTGGAATGGACTGCCATTGGATGTTGTGAGTGCAAGCAGTGTGAATGAATTCAAGAATAAGTACGATAGCTGGTGTGTGCCTGGAGGTCTCTCTTAATAATAATAACAGCATGATATTAAAAATGAGGATATTAGGAAAAAACTTGAAATTTTTAGCATTCAGGAATGTGTTAGCAGAGTCAATCTCAGATGGTATGGTCAGTTAAATGGAATGGGGGAGGAAAGATTAGCAAGAAAAGTGTTCTTTACAAGGCTATCAAGAAAAAGACCCAAAGAAGACCAAGAACTAGTTAAATTGATACAGTAAGAAGTGTCTTAGCAGACAGAAATATAAGATATAATAATGTTGGAGTCTTGATAACACATTAATTGGGAGAAAAATTGTCAATAAGAAGTTAGTAATGATGTAACTTTTTCATGTAATGCCATGTATATCTCCAAGGGTCCATGTCAAGAATTTGATGAAGAAGATATTCTAAACTATGTGACAACTGCTCTTTTTGTAAACCAGGTAGCTAGAGTCAAATAAAAAAAAAAATATTTGGTACTAGCTTTACAAATAAATTACTTTACAAATCTCCCCAACCATTCCAAATGCCCAATATACAATGCCCCCTATATCCTTTTGCCAGAAAGCGATCAGAAAAATATTGTCGACATTAAACATATGAAAGAAAAGTCTCCTGGCCCTGAGAGCATTTCTCCAATTGTCCTGAATTGACCTGGTCTGTCATAAAGAGTTACCTCAACCTACAGAACATCAACTACCACTGCCCTCAATTCTGATCTCCAAGCCATCCTCCAATGGGGTTCAGATAACCTCATCAATTTTAATGCTAGTAAAACCTAGTTCTGTTTTATTTCTCACAAAAAAAGAACCATTTTGTCCCACTATTATTTTTGACAACACTCAAATTTCCAGACAAGGTGAGATTTCCCTTCTTGGAATTACCCTGACATCAAGCCTCTCCTGGCATAAACACATTACAATCATTGCATCCTCAGCTTCTAAAAAAAAAAACTAGGATTTCTCTTTTGCTAAAGACATTACTTCACTTCTGAACAGCTGTTAACCTTATACAATTCACAAATCCACCAAGCTATTGAATACTGCTCTCACATTTGGAGTGGGGAGCCCCTAAGAGCTCCCTCAAAATGATCGACTCATTACAGAAAAGGGCAATTAGATTGATTAATAACCTATCTCTTATTATTAGTATTATTAAGTGACACCTCCAAGGAGTACAAAGTTTCATTGAGGGAGGGCACCAACTCTCCATCCTCACCACTCAAATTCACCAACTACAGCGAACTGCAACTACCATCATCATCATCTACACCTCATTTCTCTTCTGCCTCATTTGCTTTTTGCAGTGCCTGCGTGCACATGTCATATTTGTATGTTCCCATTGAAGATGGCCATGTGACATTGCTGAAATATAGGAAGTATTTATTAAAGTTTCTTTTAATTAATATCCCAGTACACGTTGTGAATTCCTTAAATAATTTAATAGTCATGTGTTACCAATGTGTAAGCCTTTCTACAAGAATCATCTATACCAATGACATATACTGCCCACCACCACTAGTATTTTCACAGACAATCGCAAACATTCATGCCCAAAGCAGAATTCGAACCCACAGACTTTTGGTTAGAGAGCGAATACGCTAACCACTCGGTCAACCAGAACGGCAACCAACTCTTACTCCTCCCACTTTCACACAGGTGTTTGGTTTCTGCAATTATTGTATTCTCATTTGCCATGGATATATTCTATAAATATATCCATGGCAAATGTTCACCTGAAATAGCATCAATAATGCCCCCCACTCAGTACTAAGTCCATTGGAACATGTGCAGTTGACACCCAACATCCCTTCACAGTATACTTTGAAAAAAAAACCCTAAAACAAGTTCCTTTTCCTGCTTCTTCATCCCTGCTACTGCTGTATTGTAGAACAGTCTTTGTTTCCCAAGGAATGCAACATATAGGCTTTTAAATAATATGTAAACAAGTTTCTCCTTTTCCAACCCACCATCTGTACACAGTATTAACGTACTATGGGTTGATTAACCAACATCCCATCTATGGGCTCAACATTTAAAAATTTAGTGTTTTGACTAATTTTTTACTTATTCCATATAAATTTATTCAGCTGACTTTCTATCATACCAGTTTTACTAATTCTATTGTCTACATCCATATTTAATTTACCATCTTCACTAAAAATTGTGCCGAAATAGCTGAAACGTTACTTGTTCTATAGATTCACCATTCAGGATGCAGTTGAAGTTTTGTTTTCAATGTTTCTGCTATTTTTGTCCTCTTTTAATTGCCGATTTTCATACCAATCATTCAATTTAGTCAGAGAATCTTGCAGACTTGTACTGAATTTATTCAGATGTACAACATCATCTGCATAAAGTAAAGAGCTAAGATTAACATCAGCAATTTTAATATCAGATTTAATACCACTTTCCTTCGTAATATGATCAATATAGATAATGAATAACAGTGGAGAAAATGTGCACCCTTGCTACATACCTGATTTTACTCAAACCATCTTTTTGTACCTCCTTCAATTCTAACTATATAATGCTTGATATAATGCCCCATTAACACTATATAACTGTAGTGTTTTGAAGAGCTTTCCTCTTGGCACCTTGTTATATGCTTTATTCAACAAAACTTTAATACAAATCCTTGTTATATTCCAAAATTTCTCAACTGTTTGTCTTAAAGTCAAAATCTGATCCTGACAACCTCTATTTGGTCTGAATCTAGCTAATTCTTCACTAAGCTTAACTTCTACAATTTTTCTTATCCATTTCATAAATTCTTGTAGATAAAGCTTATATGTTGGTTAGACATACTTCCAATTTTTTTTTAATGAAATGACAATGTAAAATAAATTATTAATTATAAAAAACTTTAATAACCAAACCTCAACAAATTTAGATGCATAAGACTGCCCCAAATTTGGGAAGCATACATTCGAAAATTGTCAGCCCAATGGTCAAGACAATCCAATTTAGCCCGCTAGGGGCATCTTTCAGGCCTCTTGGACCAACTTCAGTTACCTTTCTTCAGTCTCATTTGCTTAGTGCGAGTGCCTGCATGCACATATCATTCAGTTTTATTTCCTTCTTTTTACAGATGAGTACTATAAGAGGATCATGAATCCTCAGACATGAGACCGAGCAAGAATCAAGAGAACTATGAGAACTCTGCTCCAATCATCTGAAATTGCACCCTCTGACTAGGCCTTCTGAATTATTGCAGTGCAGCCACTATAAAACTATTATTCCTCCATATTTGATCTTTCTGGCCAAATTTCATCTACTCCAGCAGCCTTTCCACATTTTAGATATTTGATAACTTTTTCTACTTCAAGTATGGATATATCTTCCTGACTGCATTCCTGTTGGGAGTTTTCTACCATCATGCTGACGCTGTCTGTTTCATTTAGCAGTCTTTCAAAGTAATTAGACATCGAGAATATCTTTATCTTCAGTTTTCATGTCACCTTTTATCATCTCGGATTTCCTTTTACAGTACTTTTTCCTCCATTTCTAAGCTTATTTGTCAATAGACTGCAGAATCTTTTGCCACCTTCCTGATATTTATTTTCAATGTTCTTACCAAAGTCTTCCTATGACTTTTGTTTAGCTAGTTTCACATAGTACTTCACTTTCTTACATTTTTCTCTGTATTCTCTAAGAGCACAATCTGACTTACTTGCCAGGAACTTTCAATGTGCTTTCTTCTTTCCCTTCTCTGTCTTTTTTAACTTCCTGAGTCCATCATGAAGTTCTGATTTTTTTATCCTTACAGATAACCTCCCCACATGCCTCTCCGGCAGAATCAATGTTTTCTTTAGAATTTGCCATTGAATCTCCAAGGTCTGGTGTTTAAATTCTTTCATTTTTTCATGAATAATGTTTATATATTTGAGTCTACAGTTCACCTCTGAAAGCTGCTCAACTTTAATTCATTTTAAAACTTTCTTACACATTCTTCTTTTCAATATGAAATTAAATTTTATCCTGCTCGGAACTAAATAGTGATGACTTTCTCTTTCAAATCCTCAGTATATACTCTTGTGTCCTAAACTAGTGGGAAAATATAACTATCAGCTATAATATAGCCAGTAAGACTTTTCTTATTCCTTGCATCTTCTCTCAATGTGAATTTGTGCACATTTTTATGATGGAATATAGTGTTAGCAAAAACTAGTCCATGTTCTGAACAGATCTCCAGCAGGCATTTACTATTATTATTAGCTTTACTCTTTTCTCCAAACATTCTAACACATTTCTATATATCAGGTAATAATTTTCTACTCTGCTGTTTAGATCTCCAACAAGGACCCACTTTTCATTTTTCATTGTGTCAGTCGCTTTCTCTAAAGTCTCAAAAAATTCCTCCACTTCTACCTTAGTAGAACCTTCTGTGAGACATAGAAACAAATAAGTCTCATTGTCCAGATCACATAGAAAAAGTAGGGTTATGTTCCAAAATCATTTTTTTAAATTATGTAACCAATAATGACATATCCAACAAAAATATATTTTTATTTAATTCAAATAATTCATGTAAGTTAAGAAAACAAACTATGAAACAATACATAGTACAAAATTATAAAAATGACAAATTGTACGTAAATTTCATTGCGCATAATGCATAAATGTTTTAGGCACATTAAAATAAAGTGCATATTTTGATCGTCATCACTGTCTTCAAAAATAACATTTCGTAGATATTCCTTATTTACGAGTGGCCAGATGTCGTCATCACTCGAAATCTCTTGGGCATCATTTATATAATTCTCCTTACATACTTCGGCTGTTTTAGTTATTAAGAAATCAACAATAAGACCTTGCTTACCAACATGCTGCAATTTTTCAATGTACACTATAACCACCTTCTTCAATGATTTTTAAAAGTTCTCCTGGGTATTTCCTGGCAGCTTCTACGTCTGCAGATGCTGATTCTCCCTGAATTTTAAGATTATGCAAAATAAACCACTTTTTAAAGTTTTTGAACCCAATCCTTACTGGCACAAAATCCATGCTGAGAGCTTTCTTCTGAAGAATCTCAATCAAATGTTTACAAACTTTGAAAGTGTTTTGTTTAATATGATTTCCATCCAAAGGAATTTTCTTTTGAGCGCAATCTTCTATCCAAATCATTAGATTTCTCCATTTTTCCCATTAGCATATCGCATTCACGAGCAACACACTTTGCACTTACCATTGACCCAGCAAGAACACTTTCTCGGATTTTATGTTCATTTTGTTTGATTGTTCGAATTGTTGATTTATTTAAATTCGGAATCTGTCAAACAACTCCTGGTTTTTTCCCTTTTCCAACTGATCCAAGATTTTAATTTTTTCATCGAGAGAAATTAATTTTCTTTTCAATGTTGGTTTTTTATCTTTCATTGCAGTTTTACTTGCGATTAGTATAAAAATAATTTTTTTACATAAAAAAAGCATTATATATTTATGAATTTAGGGACACATAACACACGCGTTGAAAAGATTATTTTACTAATTATTAATAAAATAAAAACTTGTCGTTTCGACCCCTATTGAGGTCATCATCAGAAGGATACATGTGTATAGGAACCAAGCTACATGCTGTTGCACTCTATAAAGGTAAATTAAATCTAAGTTGTTAACTAATCTTTTTCTTAGCCTGACCTCTAGTGATTAAAAATAATAATAATAATAATAATAAATAAATAAAATAAAATAAATAAATAAAGCCCGAGTCAACAGCCTATATTACCACTTAGCCAAAAAATTAGCAGCCCACACTCAAGGAATTGGTAGGTCATTCCCCTTCCTACATAAAAAATACACATTTCATTAACAAAATTAAAAAACATTACACTCAACGACCAAGATCTATTAGTCAGCTTTGACATAACTTCCCTTTTCACCAATGTCCCAATCAATGATACTATTTTGCTCTTACAGAACATATTTCCACACGACATCACAGCCCCCTTTGCCCACGTACTCCGCTCCAGGTATTTGGTGTGGCATAACAATTTTTACCTTTAAAAAGAAGGTACAGCCATGGGCACACCACTTTCCCCCACAATAGCAAACTTTTACATGGAAGACTTTGAGCAACGAGCTCTAGAGTCGGCATGCCTAAAGCCCAAAATTTGGCTCAGAGACGTCGACGATATTTTCATCATTTGGCCCCATCCAATTCCCCATTGAAATAGGAAAAAACTCTCTTCTGTTCCTAGACACATTTATCACACATCTTCCTTCAGGCTGTCTGTCCTTCTCAGTCTATTGCAAACCTACACAAAACTTATCACCACCCAACACAAAAACTAGGTGTCATAAGCACCCTTAAACACAGAGCTCAAACTATTTGTTCAAGTGAACAAGCTCTTAACCATGAATATGAGATCATTAAACATACCTTAATAAAAAATGGATACAGTATAAAAACTATTCACAAGATCCTCCACAGAGATACCACTAATAACAAAAAAGATTTCAAGAATGCTATTGCCATACCATATGTTAGAGGTTAACATATGGTATGGCTTGAGATTGACATACTTATGATTTTTAATGCACTTTCCTGGCAAAAAACGAAGACAATTTTCAACAATAAACACTTTATATGGTAAACAATTGACGTACATGCGTGCTAAAGGATGTTTCCCTAATATAAATTCGTTACTTATTCGTTACATGTGCAATACGGGCAGACACAAATTTAATGAAGATAAAATATGATTTTTAAGTCGCACAGTTAAAAATACAGGGTATCTGTAGCTAAAACTAAAAAAAGATTTAGTACCAAAAGTCGCTGATAGGGGAAATTTTGGCACTGCAGAGCAAAGCAGTCAAATATTTGCAGTAAATGCAGGTAAAAAGGATTATGCATTTACTGTGCTATGTGACAGCAGTGCCACCAATTCCACTTAAAAAGGGATTGGGAACATTCAGGCAGCTATTCGAATGACTGACGAATTGTGTTCAATATGCGTCCAATTGCCTCAGCGTGCTTTACTTGTTAAGTTGTTTTACCTTAAACAGTGCAACGCCGTAGCGGACCATCGAGAATTTAGAAGGCTTCATAACCTGCGTACAGGTCCTATGTCAGCTATAGCACTGAAAGCTATGATTAAGAAGTTTGACGACACTGGATCACTAGGAGTTAGACCTGGCAGAAGACGGAAAGCAGTGCAAGAAGAGACAGTAACAGATGTTGCTACTGTGGTGTTCAAGGAAACAGGGACCAGTACTGGTCCAAGCGTTCGTGCCATAGCTCGCAAACTTGATATGGCTTATGGTACAGTCTGGAAAATCTTACAGAAAATGCTTAACTTCTATCTGTATAAGTTCAGTCATGTGTAAGCACTAACTACCACAAATTATGATAAGCACATGACCTTCGTGCTAACATATCTTGCCCATGTGGAGGTCGACAATGACTAGCCTTGGAGAATATTGTGGGGTGATGAGGCTCATTTTTATCTGAACAGGCCAGTCAACACTCACAACTGCAGAATTTGGGCATCTGAACATTCCCAAGCAATCCAGCAAGTACCAGTGCATTCTCCAAAAGTAACCGTGTGGTGTGGCTTCGCAGCCTGATTTCATAATAGGACCATACCTTTTTGAGGGTATTACCCCTACAGGTTCTGTAACCTGCTCCATTACTGGAGAGAATGCTGGAAAATTTTGTCATTCCTGCATTGCAGCAAAGATAATGTTTGGACTTCATAATTTTTATGCAGGATAGAGCACGGCCACACATTGAACACTGAGTATAGCGCCTTTTACGCCAGCATTTCAGTAATGAGAGGGTTATCAGTCAGTTCTTTCTGACGGCATGGCCACCTCGATCCCCGTACATCACTCCTTGTGACTTTTGGCTGCGAGGGTATCTGACATCCGTTGTGTGTGTGTGTGTTGGTGGCATTTCCAACTTGCATGTCTTGAAAGAGAACATAAAATGGACTGTTATGAACATCCAATCCAACTCCTTATGCTCAGCTGTAGAGCATGTCACACACTGGATGCAATTTGTTGTACACAAGAAAGGTCAGTACATTGAAAATCATGTATGTTGTCCAGGGGACCCTGATTCTGATGAACAAAACATTATTTCCTGTGAGTTCAATTACTACATTAATTTCTGTCTCTCTCGCAAGTTGTTGTTTTAGTTTAATTATTATTATCATCATTGTAACGCGCCACATATCCAGCTGGAATGAGTGATGCGGCTGTCGCTTACACCATCGAAATGTTATTATTCCATTTTATCTGCTTTTAATGTAATTATCTGCTTGTTTTGGGCTAAGCCAGCGCCAAAATTTCCCCTATCGGCGACTTTTGGTACTTTTTTTTTTTTTTTTTTTTTTTGCAGAAATCATCTCCCCATGCCTTCAAAAGTCTCATTATAAAATTTGGTCTCATTCCGTTTATTGGTTTTGGCTACAGATGACTCAAAAGAGGGAAAGTTATTTTATGGCCACCATGTAGAAAAATGTAAATTCTTGAAGTTTGTAATCATCGATCAGAGGATGCATAATCAATTGGAGGAGCTGTACTCAAAGAAATAGGGGAGACGACATCTGGGGTGTGATGATTGATAGAAAACTGAAATTTAGAGAGCATATTGTAAAGGTAACCCAGAGGCCTGCTGCAATAGTGAGAAGGACGCTGATCTGCAGAGATAAAAGAGTTATCATTCCATTACATAAGACTCTGATCAGCCACATTTAGACTATTGTTCTCAAATTTGGTCCCCAAGATTTGAAGGGGATAAATTAACTGTGGAAAGGATACAGAGGTGGATAACAAAGATGGTTTCAGGACTGTAAAATGGTAGTTATGAGGATCAGCTGAAGAAATGTGGACTACAGAGTTTGATGAATAGAAGAGGGAGAGGCAGTGGAGGCCGGTGAAAATTTTATGTGGGGGTGCTGCATATACAAAATAAAAAAAAAATAATAAATTATTTTTTTCCTAATCAGTAACCAATTTATTAATAAATAAATTTACATATTAAAAAATTGCTTTATTAAAAATATTTCACCCTCACCACGAACAAACACCAATAATAAAAGTTTTGTATCTCAGAAATAACGCACGTATGCATACACTGCCCAAACGAGCAGTGTCGGAATCACTTGTAATGTGCAATGACAAGCGTAAATGAATATCGGCAAGTCTAGCTGCAATTGGTGCAATAATTCTGACACTGCGTTAGATCGCTGTGCATTTGTTTCATGTAACGATAATTGAAAAAATATAATTCTTTTCATATTTTCAACAGTGACACTCGTCATAATTCAGCCTTGTATCTATAATAAATAAATAAATTATATGATACACTGCCTAAACGAGCAGTGTCGGAATCACTTGTAACGTGCAATGAGAAGCACAAACTAATATTGACGAGTCTAGCTGCAATTGGGCGAACGTGACAATTCCAACACTGCGTTAGATCACAGTGCATTTGTGTGTAATTTAAAGTGTTAATCGAACAATTCCAATTATTAACTATTCAATCAATGTCAAAACATAAGCTGTAACCTTTAACATGTTGTATTGCATTTATATAATGTTGTAAGCATTGTTATTATTTATAAACACAAACAAAATTTAATTTTGAATAAAAGCCAAAAGGCTATTTTTCTGGCAACCTTTATAATAATGAAGGGGATACAAATCCTTTGATGTTTATCTGCCAGTAAGCAAAACTCTAAGAACTAGGACTAAGATCTATGAGTTTCATACCGAATAACTATCGGCAAATCCAAGTGTAAGTAACCACTTGGTAGTACAACACCAAGGCAACTCGTATCAAAGGTGGAGCAAGCTCCCTCACTATCCTTGATATTTTCTCATAATGTAAAAATACAGCCCCTAGGGAATGTAATACTGTAATTACATTATGAGGAGAGGTCACTACCCAGACCGGTTTCAACCTTTTTTTTTTAGGTCTCATCAGTGAGTAGGTAGACCTGGAAGATAACAAGGTTTAAGTGAAAAGAACTTGCATACCTTCACTATACGAATGCCTTAAAGGTGTGCCTGTATATTATAACATAGAATAAAAGCCAAAAGGCTATTTTTCTGGCAACCTTAATAATAATGAAGGGGATACAAATCCTTTGATGTTTATCTGCCAGTAAGCGAAACTCTAATGCTAAGCATTAGAGTTTCGCTTACTGGCAGATAAATTAAAATTTAATTTTTTCAATTTTTTCCTTGGGGGTGCTGCAGTGTCTATGTACGAGACGCCACTGGGGAGACTTGATATGATCGAGACTTTTAAACTGTTGAGAGGCAGTTACAGGGTTGACATTGAGGGATTCTTTCAATTGGTGGAACAGCGGGAAGGAGCGATGGCTATCCTTGGACGTTACGAAAAAAAGCTGTGAGCAAGAGGGTGAGGAATGGTTTCTTTGCATGAACAGAGTGGTCTCGGCACTATCAGGCAATGAATGCATTGCCTGATAGAGTAGTGAGAGCAAGAACGGTCAATGAATTCAAGGAGTGGTATTATAGGTTTTATATTTCCTAGGAGGTCCTCCCACGATGAGTCTCGACTCCATGGAGGCCTGAATAATAATAGACATTTTGCATAACTCCTTGGAAGATGGAAGTTTCCATGATCCTTTTGTTTTTCTATGCATATCCCCACCTATGAATGTTGCAGGCTTATAGTTCACAATTTAGTACAATAAGGGCCATCTGCAAACCTTGCTCTATAGACCAAACAAGGGATTTTCCACTTCAGGCCACTAATTAGAAGTTGGTCTCACGTTGGCAATGAAAATTATGACCTAAAGACATTCGCAAACACACATCCATTATGATGCAATGGGATTCAAACCCACAATCCACTGACTAGAGAGAAGAGACATCCATTTAAGCCAAGCAGGATAACAATAACTTGCACAGAAAAAATGCAGTGGACTATCATACTATATTTAAAGTAACTTTGATCACAAAAATGGTTCAATGTCACTTGACTGCAAAAATACAGTATACTTTAAATATAGTATGATATATTTAAATTATGCTGTGAAAGCTGGATAACTGGGAGGAGACCTCTGTATGGTCAATTGGGGAATGCAGAGAACCAACCATGGCTTCTGACCTCATGTCCAATCTTCACCTTCTCGTGTGCATCCTGTTGGATATCTACCTGGATTCTGAACAAATGAGGATAGGTTAGCAATTTGGGATTTAGCCAACCAAATTGTATTCTTATTGGCTTAAACCATAACTCAAAATGATGGTATATCATTTTGTACAACATGATGGTATATCATGGGGAGGCACCCGGTTAAACAAGGGCCCCGATATTTTTGTCAAAGAACCAGGGCAAACAGAGAAAACTCAGCTACTAGAACTAACCCCAACTCAACATCAGCAGAGATCAAGATTGGTGCTATCAACACAAGACACATTAATGAAAAAGAAATAGAACTAGCAAAAGAATTGGATAAGTACCAGATCGACATAATATGTGTTACCGAAACAAAAAAAAAAAAAAAAAAAGACAAAAACAGTGAGATTTTTTGATGTTATATTCAGGCAATAACAATTAGGAAAAAGGAGTAGCTAAAATAATAAACACTAAATATGAGGATAATCTTCTTGAATGGTAGGCAATATTAAGTAGAGTGATGTTAGAAGAAGTTCTACTAATGAAGAAGTGGAGGAATTTTTAGAGGCATTAGAGAAGGCAGCTGACAACGAAAAAAGAAAAGTTGATCCTTGTTGGAGATATAAACATGAAATAATTACCAGATATATAGGAATGTTTTGGGGAAATCTGGAGAAAAGAGCAAAGCTACTAATAATGGTAGTACCTACTAGATTTCTGCTCAGGATATGAATTAGTTATTACTAACACTATGCTCCAACATAAAAATGTGCACAAAATCATATGGAGAGAAGATGCAAGGAATAAGAAGTCTCAAACTATGTTATTGCTGGTGATGTTTTCCCACTGGTTCAGGACACAAAAGTAAACAGAGGATTTCAAACAGGAAGTAATCACCATTTAGTGTTGAGTAGGATGAAACCAGGGCCTGGGACATAGAAATCCAAGAGGAGAAAGATTAATATAGTTCTGTGAAAAAAGCAATCTGGTAATAACAAATACTTTATTTAGCCAGCCTCCTAGAATACTCTATGCATGAAAAGTTCCAGAAACAGCTGTAGGAACCATATTGCCTATATAATGATTAAAAAAAGATTCCAAAATAACATCTTACAAGCCAAAACATACCCAGAGGATGAGATTGGATCAGACCACAACCCTGTGGTAATTAAAACAGCAATAAAATTAAAGACAACAATGAAACCTATAAACACAGAAAAATATTATCTTGGTTCCCTTAAAAATTAAGAAATACGAGATAAGTTTTTAAAGGAACTGGCACAATCCACTGCTATTAACGTTCCTGATTCCACCAAGTATCCTTACCCTAAAGATGAGATTGAGGATAGATGGCAGAAATTTAAAGAGGGCATAAAAAAAAGGCAGTAAAACAAACAATTCCCAAATTTGAGAAGAAGATGAGTAAACCCTGGATGAATGACAAGATACTGTAAATGATGGAGGAAAGAAACACAAAAAATCATCCTGAATACAAGAACTCAAACAAGGAGATCAGGAAAGAACGTAAGATTGCAAAAGAACTATGGCTCAACAACAAATGAAAGGAAACTGAACTTTTGGACAAAAAGCACAAAACCAGAGAACTTCATGAAAAAGTTAGGGAGCTAACTAGCAAATCTTGCAAAAGGGTAGGCCATTGCATTGCAGATACCAATGGAAACATCCTAATAGAGAAAGACAAAATAAGGGATAGATGGGTAGAGTATTCAAAGGAACTCTACAATCATGATAGAATAGATAAGCCGTTGCAAGAAGATTCAGAGGGCCTACTATTCTTACCTGGGAAGTAACAAATGCCATTAGGAAACTGAAACCAGGAAAAGCTCCAGGAATGATGGAATTATGGCAGAATATCTGAGGGCTTTAAATGATAAGGCTATAAGATCACTAACCGACATACGTAACAAAATACAGCAATCCCTCGATTAATGTGCCTAATGCGTTCTTTAAAACAGATGCATTAATCTAAAATGCACTAATCGAATATAGTAACCTATGGGAAAATGTATAATTCATTCCTGAGATTCCTTTTTTGACCCTTAAGTTTTTTTAATAAAAGAATTAGGGTATGTCTCAGAGCCTAGTTAAAGGAAAACCATGAGACTGAAAGACAATAAAACAAATTCAGAATATAAATTTATTATTCTGCTTCTTAACAGAGAATTGAGCTAACTTATTTTGGCGGGCATTCGGTTTCTTTTTTTCACACAACTGACAGTATGGCCCTATTGCCTCTTCTGCAAATTTTACTGGTTCTTTCTTCACCAGGATCAGTCTGCAAGCATTGCTGCTTAAAACTTCGATTATACGAAAACTATTTTCAAATTGTTTCTGTGAAACCTCTTTGGGCTTGTCAGTGATTAAATTTTCTTCATATTCTTCAGGATCTTCCCGCTGTGCATCTAAATTTAGCAGGTCAGAATCACTCAACTTCTCAGAATGAGATTTAATTAATTTAGATTCATTTGAAAAGCCCCTAAAATTGCACAATGTGGAAGAACGTGCTTCCAAACGGCTTGAATATTGCTAGCAGTAATTGCATTCGACTTTGCGACTTTATAACCAGGCTGAGATTTCTCCGATTTGGTTAGAAAAGTCTTGGAAGTCATTCGCTTCCAAAAAAAAAAAAAAAAAGGCCGGTTTCATTGACATTAAATATTTGTTGATCACAATAATCCCCTTCTTACACATCTGCAATTGCAGCTTTGCCTGTGATTAGAACATCATGTAGGCTATTATACATACTCAGCACTAATGTGGAATTCTTCTTTTCCATCATTGATAACCCTTTCTTTCCAGGTTACAAAGAGACAATGCTTTTGATTTAATAAGGCCAGTGTTTAGCAGGATCCGTTTTTGGTTACAATCTTCGATCCATGTAAAAAGTAGTCTCTCTAATTCAATCATTATAATACTTCGATTTCGAGTGCATGCAGAATGGACTTGAAGCAGCTATACCTTTCTCTTTGTATTCAGCAGTTGATTCACCCATTTTGGTGTTCTTGTCCTATCTTTGTTCTGGACTTGTCTTGTTCATTTTTCTTTATTATTTCAAGTTTTTCTTCCAATCAGATTACTTTTCAAATCATTTTCACACTAATATTTTTTGCTCACTAATTCTTTTACTCATGATTAAAGGTTAAGAAAATAATTTAAAATAAAAACGTAAGGAAAACAATTGCATGAGTTATGACCAGCAAAATGCTAAGTAAAGCAGACGACAAATTTTGGCCATAAATTTGGAATATAGTGTATATGGAAATAGTGTAGCACATGCCATTAAAAATAACTTTGTAAAATGTTTCAAATCGGTAATTAAATTTCATCCTGTGAGTGATTTTTTAAAATGTTTAGCCATAAAAAATGTATAGATCGAAAATTTTTGAAATCTTTAACGTTTATTTTTAATATGTATATAGGTGCACTAATCGAATTTGGGTATCGAAAAAAAATGTGCACTAATCGAAAATGCATTAATCGAGGGATTGCTGTATATGAAACTGGACACCTGCCAAAATATTTTAAGCACTCGACATTCCTACCAATACCTAAAAAATCAAAGACAATCAAACGTGAAGAGTACACAACAATCAGTCTGATCAGTCAGATAACAAAAAGGTATGTTGTATATCATCCTAGAAAGAAATAAACATAAAATCAAATTGGAAATTAATGAAAAACAATCTGGTTTCCACGAATATAAAGGACCTAGAGAAGGACTTTTCAACATTTGAACTATTATAGAAAGATATCTGGAGAAGCAGAAAGAAGTCTACTTCTGTTTTATTGACTACACAAAGGCCTTTGACAATATACAACATGAACAACTAATCGAATGCATCAGAAAATTAGGAGTAGATGGTAAAGATACCAGATTACTGATAAATCTTGGGAACAAACTGCCTCAATAAAAATATCAGAAGAAACCTCAGAGGAATTCCCAATAAAGAAAGAACACAGACAAGGCTGTGTTCTTTCTCCTATATTGTTTAACCTCTATACTGAAAATATCTTCCAGCAATTAGAAGAATTTAAAGGAGCCAGCATAGGAGGCAGAAATATAAACAACTTAAGATATGCAGACGAAACAGTACTGCTAGCTGAAAATAAAAAAGATCTTCAAAACCTACTAGAAGAGACGGTGAAACTAAGTAAAAAAATATGGATTTAATTTCAACTTAAAAAGAACCAAAACCATGCTGGTAACAAGAGAAAAAGGGAAAATACCAAATATAAATATTAAGATCAGAGGAATAGAGAGTTATATATATTTGGGTCAACTAATTACAGAGAATAGAAAGTGATAAAGAAATATTAAGAATAATAGAAATTGCTAGATCAACCTTGATCAGCATGAAAAACATTCTGACCTCAAGGGAAATTCATACAGAAACAAGAATTAGGCTGTCCAAATGCTATGTATGTCAAACACTGCTATATGGAGCAGAAACCTGGACAATATCAAAATATTGTGAAAATAAACTAAAAGCTTTTGAGATGTTGATCCTCAGAAGAATTCTTAGAGTACAATGGACTGCCAAAAATAAACTAATTTAGAAATTATTCAAAATTAAGTGGACATTGAATACCGCATTATTTCTTAGCCGAATAAGAAACTCACAGATAGAAAATCTAATCTAAGAGTTTCATGCCGAATACAGAAAACTATATAAAGTTCGGCGAGTCCAAGCATAAGCCAACACACCTGGTAGTGCAATGCTAGACAACTCGTAGTAAAGGTGGAGCTACTAGTTGCCTAGCATGACTCGCCGAACTTTATATAGTTTTCTATATTCGGCATGAAACTCTTAGATTAGATTTTCTATCTTTGAGTTTCTTATTCGGCTAAGAAATAATGTGGTATTCAATATCCACTTAATTTTGAATAATTAAACTTCGCCGAAGTGAAGTCTGTTGGTTCTTATTTTCAGTAATTTAGAAATATTAGAAATGATTTGAAAAGATGGGATTCTGTTGAAAACCATTAAGAAAAGGAAAATCACCTATCTAGGTCACATACTAAGGCATGAATCCCTACTAAAAACACTTCTAGAAGAAGAAGATAAAAGAAGAGAAAGACAAAGAACAGATTGGATGGAAATATTAAGGACTGGACCTTTTTGTCCTATGAAGAATGTAAAAGAGAAGCATAAAACCATACATGGCGGAAGCTGATAGTAGTCAACCTCCTGGAAGGAGATGACATATGACAAGGACAATTTGATTATACATTTCATAGTCACTACCATCCACATTACCAGAACAACATCCGACTATTCATTCTATTCACCTCTATCTCACACCATACTACCTCAAAACCATTGCCACTATTTCCCTATTGCATCTCTACTTTGTATGGACATAACTCTTTCTCTATCATCAATAGCACTCCCCCCACCCCACCCCACTCCCTTTTTATCTTCACAGTGAGACAGGGTTGGATGTCATCCTCATCCAATCCTTTCTCACACTACGTTCCCCTGTCCACCATGAGCCTCGCCACTTCCCTGTCTGTCTTGCACACCTGTTCTCTCATTCTCTATACCCATGCCACTCACTTCTTCGTCCATGACCACCTCTTCAATCTCTTCTGTTGTACTCTCCTGTTCTTCCACATTGCTTCTCACTTGATCAGATTCATTCCCTGCTCTCGCTTCTCTACTTTCCAGCAGCAGTCTCTCCAAGTGCCTCACACCAAACCATTCAAATGCAGTCCACTTCATCCTTCAAACTCATTCCACACATTAACAAACTGCACTCCTTTCTCCTCACACATTTCTGCTATCATATCACATCATTCATAATCTTTGCTCTCTGCCTCATCTCACCACTATTATACCTGGGCAACACGCTTACTACCTTTCCTATCACACTATCATCTTATTTTTGCCCCAACAACCTCCTGATATCCAATCTGACTTGTTCTTTGTTCTCGGTCAAGTCATTTGTCCCTTATACAAGTACCAACTCTTTTGCTCACTTATTTCTCAAATCCAATGCCTCAATCATTATTCATTCTACCTCCAGGAATACAAACCTTGTCCATCCTCTCATCAAGCACACCTGTAATAATTCAACCACCATATACAATCCCACTCGCGGATCTTTCGTTACCTCTTTTATACCAATACTATTCGTTTTCATCATTTTCACTCTTCCATACATATCTCGAATTCTCTTAACTTTATTCTGCATCCATTTCATCACTTGCCTCATCTTAACCAACTCGACTTTTAAATCTTGCGTCACATTTTTGCTCTCATTCACACTCTCAATTTTGTTGCCAGCCATATACGCTTGTTCACAGTAAACGTTGCTCGTCGCCTTACCTTTAAATGCACTTTGTTTTGTAACTTCCTCTACATTCATATCACTTTCATCTTTCTTAATTGATTGTTAAGTTTCTCAGATCACTTGTTCTTTTCTTAAAACGTTTTTACCATTTTTTTGCTACTCTCTTTTACATTGTCCTTTTCTATCAGATGAGCACTCATCATCCTCTACTAACACTTTCAGTTATCAACATATTAGCACTCATCAAGTCCTCATTCAACTCACGCTTCAGGCACACTCTCCTATCTGCCTTAAATATCAACTGAATGAATACATATAGTACCTTCACATTTCATGAAACAACTGAAATCAAAATTAAATTCCATCATGGACAAAGCCACCATCATCTTTCCTTTGCTGGTTACTATACTAAGCTCTAATTTTAATGGATCCATAAACAAACTTAAACAAAAAAAGCCACACACTAATAACACTGCAAGCGCACAACTTTTACAGCAACTCTTACTCATAAACACACTTATTAACAATTAATTATTCCAAAAAACCTATCTGATACAGGAGCCTAGAAATAGCACGCTTGAATGTAATCCTACAAAGAACAAAGCGTGAAATTGAAAAATTGCAGACGTGGCAAGATATTAGCAGGGCTGGAAAGAGAAGGAAGCAAGTGATCCAAAGGTATAATAAAGACCGACTGAACAAACAAGAAAAATAAGTTAAGGAAAAATTATGTATGGAGACTCAATGATTAAGGAAGTATTTAACAAAATTGTGAAAAAATCGTGTTTCCCAGGAGCAAACATTCACGATATTAGCCATGCCATCCAGATGCAAAAAAGTAAGTCAAAGGAAATGACCATCTTGATTAGTACAAATGTGAGAGGTGGGGAGTAGTATATGAGGGAGGATGTAAAGGAGTTGTTAGAAGAGGCAAAAACTAAAGAATAAGAAGATGAAGATTGTAGGTCTCCCACCATGCTATGAAAGGGACGAACTGAAGAGGAGGGCATTGATAGCCAATGAATATGTAAATTGTGTAAAAGGAATAATGTAGAATTTGTGCATCTGTGGTCTCCGTTTGACAGAAAGAAGGATTTGTACAATGCTGATGGACGACATCTAAATACATTATGAAAAATTATGGAGACAACTACCGTGTTAGAGTAACACAGTAGTTGTCTCCATAATTTTTCATAATGTATTCTGATCGCTGTGTAAGCATGAAGGAAAGGACTGCATCCAAATGATTTTGGTGTCAAGTGTCTGGAGAGATCTTTGTTCACCAAGCATGCTGAAGTGAAAATTCAGGAAAACTTAAGCAATTAGGGTGGAAGCAGGTGAATTTGTGGGAAGGCATCCATGAGCCGAACGGGTATGAGGATGATCAAGAGAGGAAGTCTCTCTCTAGTCTCTCAAACAAAAATATTGAATAGGGTAGTCAATTCAGAAAGTAAAAATAGGTGGGGGCCTAAAGGGATGCTGCAGTTTCTATATACTAATGCAAGAAGTATCAGGAACAAGAGGGAGAAGTTTTGGGCATAAGTTAGTGCAACCTCACCAAAAGTTATAAGCATTAGTGAGACTTGGCTAACAGAAGATGATGCAGTTACAAAGACAGAATGAAGAGTTTAGTATTTTCAAGAAAGATAGAGAAGATAGAATGGGGAGAAGGGTACTGCTGATGATAGCAGATAAACTGCAGCCAAAAAGAATAGTAGGTAAGCAGGAGAATGGCTGTTCATTTGAAGGAGTCTGCTATGAGATTAAGGGCAGTAAGACACACTATACAGTTCTTTGTTGCTATAGGCCAGGAAGTTCCATGGAGGATCTGGAAGACATGCATTGCCAAATTAGTACAATGAGTAGAGGTTGAGTGATTATTATGGTGGACTTAGACTATGAAGATATAGACTGGAAGGAAGGAAGAACACGTCAGGAAGGAAATGGAATTTATGCACCTACTGAAAGATAACTTGAGGTGGCATGCGATGGAGAAGACTAGGGGATATGAAAGTATTGGACCTGGTCATAGGATCAGAAGAGCTATCCATAACTAAGGTGACTACATTACCCCTTACTGGTGACCATGTGGTCTTGACTTGGGAGATTGAACAACATGAGAAATATTCTGTCAAGAAAGGATCTCTGCCATGGCATAAAGGAAATGACCGTCTGCAGGGTAAGGATGTTAACAGTGCATGTGAGATAGTTAAGGGTCATCTAGCAGAACCAATATTAAATTGCCTACCTAAGGTGAGGAGGGTTAATCAGGTAGTAGTTAGATGGATGAGTAATATCATTAAGCATGAGCTGAAGAAGAAGAAAATGCTGTGGAGGGTATATAAAGAGGAAAGCGAACAGCAAACTCATGAACAGTACAAGGCTCAGACAGGAAAGGTGATCAATCATGGCAAGGAAGGCAAAATCACATTATGAGAAGTATCAAGCCGAGCAGGCCAAAGGAAATACAAAAGAGTTCTTTCATTATGTGGCAAGCAACAGGAAGAATAACTAAGGAAGATTAACCTTAATGAGTGATCACTTTGCAAGGGTATATCATCCTAGTGAGGTTACTGCTTTAACCTCTCTACCAACCGTGGTAAACGAAATAGTGATACCAAACTGCACTTCTTATCCAATAGGTGTTACAGAATCGTATCCAGATTTTGCAGAACGTCTATAGACGTTGTGGCCGGTTGGGGTGTTAACATATGGCAGAATAGTGGAGAAAACAGGTGACTAGTGGTGTGCCGCAGCATTCGGTGCTGGGACCACTATTGTTTAATTTGTACATAAATGATAAAGGAAATAACCTGAAAGGAAATATTCAGTTGTTTGCTGATGAAACAAAATTAGATAGAGTGATAGTTAATCAAAGCGATGTGAAGAGTTTCCAGAACCATTTAAATAGGCTGTCAGTATGGGCAAAAAATAATGTGTCAGTTCAATGTGAAGAAATTTCAAGTTATGCATTTGGAGATAAATAGATAACATGCTCTGTTCCACATTGGGAACTGTACTCCAAGAAAGAGATGAAGCTAGAGATTTAAGGGTGATGGTAGACAGAGTTAAAGTTTAGAGGATATATTGCTAAGGTAGCCCATAAAATTACTTGCCTATTGACACATTAACAAGCAGAGATAAGTTATTCTTTTTTATAAGGCCTTGATACATCTACATCTGGATTACTGTGCTCAATCCTGGTCTCCTGGGTTTCTTGGGGATGAGAAAGCATTGGAGAAGATTCACAGGCGAGTGAGCAAGATGGTGAATGGTCTTTGGAATGTTCCTTATGAAGATAGATTGAGGATGTGTGTTGCAGAAGTTGGTTGATAGGAGAAAATGAGGAGATATGATAGAAACACTTAAGTTGCTTAAAGGGTTTTATACGATTGATGCAGGGGAAATGTTTCAGCACTTGGCTGGAGGAGCAGACAAAGGGTCAACACTGGAAGTTGAATAAAGGTGTGGTTAGTAGGGGCGTGAGGACTAAATTTTTTGCTTGGAGAGTTGTGAATGAGTGGAACTTCCTCTGATAATATTATCAGAGAAAGCTAGTAATGATAAAACTTTTCATGTAGTACTATCATAAGATCCTGTACACTCCCTTGAGTGTATATGTCAAAAATTTAATGATGATGTGCTGCTATTTCTGGTGAAGTAGGTAAATCCAGAGATGATGGGACTGCACCTAATAAACTGGCTGCTCAGTAAACATTCTGCTTTTAATACATAACTGCAACCAGATTGTATACACTTTTTTCTATCTTCATAGAAACAAACATTTTGCTTCCCCAAAGAGCACATTCAGTCTCTTTATCAGTTAGTTATCTGTCATTATACAGACTCTTCGTGTATTCAAAACTCACTGTGTAACATCCCTCTTTGGAGGCATCATGTAATAGTTATGTCACATATCACAATGTCTTTGTCAGGAAAAAACGCTCTTTGCCACCACCTTGACCTTCTGACAGGACAAACCTGCCAAAATTGGCAGACACACCACATATCATGATGCGTTCAATTGTAACTAAATCTGAATGTGTGGGGGGGGGGGGAGTGAGCAAATATGTTTGTTGTTGGATATATTAGCAAACAATAATCAAAGAGAATGCTATATTTTGTTGGTATATTTGAATTACTATGTGAGAATGGCAAATATAAGGAAGAGAAAGAACAGGTATGAACAGAAATATTTTCATTACTGGAAAATGAATTATTATTTACATTCGTGATATTGTGTGTGTCCATAAGTTGCTGGGTGGAGAGAATAGCATGTAATCCTATCAACTTTAAACATGCATATTTGCATTTATGGTGGACATAATTAAAAAACTTATGAGGAGATGGAATGAGATTTGTTTGAGAAATGTAAATAACTAATAGGGCAGGGCTAATCTAATGAACTAATAATGTTGATCAGGTGATTCATCTAGGAATGGCAGGAATACATGTGGGTTGATGGAGCAGCAAAACATCTTGTACAATTTGTTGTGCTTGTTATATATATTTATTTCTATGTTTTATTTATATTTTGCTTGGTTTCCTAAGAATTTTCATTGATTCAGTGATGATTAGTATACACTTCTTACAGAAGTAATATATACACAAATAATTTCCATTTATCGTTAGAATTATTTTTTTGTCAGCAGCTTTTCTGTCTTATTTGCCTCTGAAATGAAAATAGTGATTCTTTATTAATTTCAGTGTGCTGAACAATGGCAATAAAATCTGTCGATTGGCTCTTGTTTAGGAGAAACTCAGTCCACATTGTGTACATAGGTATCATTTGGCAGCGCTGTATTTCGATCTCCTGATTGCAACATATTGCATCATTGGCTGAGGCAATGCAGTTGAGTCATGACATTGCTGTCGTAAAACGATGCAATCATTAGTATAAATTAAAGTCTTGTAGTGAGCAAGTGTTTGTGTGACTTCCTGGGCCACACTCCCATTTATTCCTGCATCATAAGTACTACACAAGTGATTCATGCAGTATAAATCCAGCAATAGTGATGACCCATATTTGTGTTAATAATGCAAATAACTTTTGTTACATTTGTGAGGAAGTGATGTTTGCAAGCTGGAAAGAGGCCATTGTAAACGTACGTTATTTTATCTATACTCTACGCTTTTCACTTTTTCTTAAGATACTACAGGTTATCTATTTTCTAATATCTTGAGAACCTTGGAAAATTTTATTTAATGTTACAACTGCGCCACCAAGATTCCCCTTTATAGGTATTAAATAATATTAAGATTACCTGCAGTATCTCTCTAGATCTATCTCAGGCTTTATTGACAGTTGTGGCTACTCTTATTTAACTTCACTCACAGGTTCGCATTTTTTTTTTTTAGAAATAGTGCATTGGATTAAGGATCAGTGAATACACATTCCTTAACATAACAAAACATTTATTAAAACTATGATGCAATTAAACAGTGTCATAAATGAATTGATTCATTATTATTATTATTATTATTATTTGACACCTCCAGGGAGTCCAAGGACTCATCGAGGGAGGGCACCTGCTCTACAACTCTGTCTCCACTACTCAATCCACCAACTGACTGCAACTACACCAACGCCATCTACCGCCAACCACCACCACTAGTATTTCCCCAGACTCGCAAACATCCATGCCCACGGCGGGATTCGAACCCGCAGCCTTTTGGCTGGACAGCAGATACGCTAACCACTTTTTTTTATCACACAAAAAAAATCTAAAGCTAAGAATTATGATATCTCAATAATTGTACATACATTAAAACATGCAGCAATACTATCCTACACCAATCTATAATCTCATCCCACTAATTTGTTCATGCAATATATATGCTTCAATCAACAAGTTTCTCATATCTAAATTATACCAATTATTCTTCAGCCTCTTAGTCCAGAACAAATAATCATAATTTAACTTTGTAAATGTCCCGCCGAATATCAGTCAATCTTCCACAATGTTAAAACATACACAAAGGTTTTACTCAGAGTTCTTCTCTTCACACATATCTGAACTGGCTCTTTCATCTTTTACTTGGTTCCACTGCCTTCTTTTCCATCCTGGGCCTCAACACTCATGCGGGCTTCTTTTTCTTTAGTGCCATCACGTCTTGGAGGAATTTCAGGGCTTGGAGCACATTACACCGATACCGAATGCTTTTCCGTCCTGGGCCTCAACATTCATGCAGGATTCCTTTTCTTTAGCACCGTCACATCGTGGAGGTTTCCCGGGACCTGATGCATATTATGGTTCGACTTCTCCTTCGACATCTCCCGACTTCTCTCTGGATGTCCAACGGATCCGCATCCACGATGCTGGATCCCAACACTATGAGAGGAGACTCTTCTTTCTGTCCTACCGCATACTGCATACCCCTTCGAGTTTTTCTTGATCCTTTCTTATACATCCTCTTGAGGTCCCTGGATTAAGGGTTGAGAACTCCTAACATTCCCACGCAAAAGAGGATGTGACCTTCAGAGTTGCTGATTACTTCTGTTTCCCACAGAACACACAAAAACAATCTTATTTACCACACGCGGGCCATCCTTAGATTTTCACCACCTCTTGCTGCATTGTCCTTGAGATATGCATTAAGTTAAGCTAGAACAACTGAAGGCACTTTACCTTGTACAAACAAAGCTTCTAAGCTATTTCTCTAAAATCAGAACCACTTGAAATGCCAGGCTGCTTTCTAAGGCATTGCCCTTGAAACATGCAGTTTAACATTCCAACCATTTCAATATATAATTGCACGTTTTTTCAAATCACAAAATTATTATAACTACAAAGTTAACATAAACCTTATATACAAAATTTGTAATAACAAAAATCCACAATCAGTGTTAAATTACAATATCCTTCTACATACAATATTTGTGACGATGCAAAGTTAAGAAAAAAATTCCTACTGCGTCGAATTTTACAGCCTCTGTTAGTGAAAGAGGCACATCAGCTTTATGTCGGAAGCAAGATCGGGGACCAGGACAAGGCCTGGACCCCACACATATGCTGTGGTACGTGTGCTAGAAATCTTCCAAAGTGGATGATATGCGGTAAAGTGTTGATGCCATGGTTTGGAGGGAGTCAAGTAATCATGCAAATGGCTGCTACTTCTGCATGATATCACCTGTTTCGGGAGGCATCACAAGCAAAAAAGAAGGGGACAATAGCATACCTGAATATACCATCTGTTCTCTGAATAGTTCTGCATGGTGAAGGACTTCCCATTCTTGAACCTCCAAAAGAATTTTCCATCAATTCAGAGGACGATGAGAATGAAGGTGAACCAATGTCAAGTTCTCCTGAGCATTCACTGTCTAATGATGATGATCCATATGTCAGCCACGGTGCATCATCTGCACCACACATTCTCACACAAGAAGAACTGAATGATCTTCTTCGCAATCTAGAGCTATCCAAGGCCAAAGCAGAGTTACTGGGATCAAGACTCCAATGGAATCTTTTCAAGGAAAATGGCTGAGCTACCTTCGTTTCACACTCACCATGAGCAGTTTGCACCTTACTTCCAAAGGACGATGACTTTGTGATCTGCTATGATTAGATCACCTGATGAATGCCCTTCGAATCAAACTTGACCCACATAAATGCCGACTATTCATACTCATCGAAACTGAGTCTCGAGGCAGTGTTGCTGTATAATGGAAACACAGCTTCCATCCATTCCAAACATGCTTTCTACATGAAAAAAAACCTATGACAACTTAAAACAGATGTCAAACTGTCTTCGATACAGCAAATATGGCTGGCATCTCTGTGGTGACTTGAAAGTGTATTGATGGATATGCAGCTGGGATATACGAAGTTCTGCTATTTTTTGTACGAGTGGGACAGCCAAGCAAGGACTTTGCATTATGTGAAGAGAGACTGGCCTGTGAAGAATGTGCAACACCCAGCACTTGCAGAAACACACAAAATTCTGCTACCACCCTTATATATCAGACTCTGACTGGTAAGAAAAATTTTGTAAAAGCAATGGACCAGATTGGATCAGCTTTCAAGTACCTGGCCGACAAATTCCATCGACTTAGTGAAGTGACAATTAAAGAGGAAGTTATTGTGGGTCCTCAGATCAAAGAGCTCTTCATTGATGAGATGTTCATCAACCTGCTACAGGGTGATGAGAATAAAAAGTTTGGGACGGGTTTTGTCTGGTGCCAACTAACTACCTCAGAAATGTCAAGACAGAAACCTACAAGGAACTAGTTGAGGATTTGTTGTCTCTGTACCACAAACTTAGCTGCTTAAAAATACACTTGCTCTATTCCCACTTAGATTTCTTCCCCAACAACTGTGGCATTGTTAGTGATGAGCACAGTGAACATCTACCATCAGAAAATTGCAACGATAGAGAAAACAATACCAGGGCACGTGGTCACCTTCCACGTTGGACGCTCACTAGACATGATCCTGAGCAGCTATACAAGTAACAAGCAAAGCGACATCAGACGTAGAACTGGACATTTACCGGTATATGTGATAAGTACAGATTATTATCATCATCATCAAATTCCTGCCATGTACCCTCAAGGGGTGTACAGGATATGATAGTACTACATGAAAAAAATTACATCATTACTAACTTCCTGTCTGTAATTTTCCTCCAAATCATTCTGTTACTTGTCAAGACTCCAACATTATCAGATCTTGTATTTCTATCGTCTATGGCACTTTGTGGCATATCAATCCACCTATATCTTGGTCTTCCTCTGGGTCGTTTTGCTAATCTTTTTTCGTCCATTCCGTTTAAATAACCATACCACCTGGGATTAGCTCTGTTAACGCATTCCTGGATGCTGACAATGTCAAGTTCTTTCCTAATATCCTCGTTTTTAATATGATATTGCCATTGATGCTATCTGTTCACGCCTCTAATCTTTCTCAGGACTCTCATATCTGCGGTCTCTAGTCTTTGGTCAAGTGTTTTACTTCTGACCCAGCTCTCAGATCCATAAGTTAAAACTGGTTTGAACACTGTCTTGTATAGAGTTAATTTAGTGTTCCGACTAATTTTTCTCTTATTCCATATGAATTTATTCAATTGACTACCAACCATAACAGCATTGCTGATTCTGTTGTCTATTTCTATATTTAATTTACCATCTTTACTAAAAATCGTGCCACAGTAGCTGAAATGTTTTACTTGTTCCACAGGTTCTCCATTCACAACACAGTTGACATTTTCAATGATTCTGCCTATTTTCATTGTCTTTGTCTTTTTATTGCTGACCTTCATACCATATCTATTACAACAGCTATTCAATTTAGTCAGAGAATCTTGCAGACGTGTAGCGGATTAATTTAGAAGTATAACATCATCCGCATAAAGCAAAGAGATGACATTAACGACTCCAATTTTGATATGTTTAATACCACTTTCCTTCATAATGTGATCCATATAAATAATGAATAACAGAGGATATAATGTACATCCTTGTCTCACACCAGATTTAACATTAAATCATCTTCCTGTACTTCCTTCAATTCTAACTGCTGACTTACAAATCAAATAAAGACTAAGTGTTGCTTGATATAATGCCCCATTGACACCATATAACTGTAGCGTATTGAATAGTTTCCCTCTTGACACCTTGTCATATGCCTTTTCCAAATCAACAAAACTTAAATACACATCTTTGTTATATTCCCATGCTTTCTTGACTTGTCGTAAAGTGAAGATCTGATCCTGACAGCATCAATTTGGCCTGAATCCAGCTTGTTATTCACCCAGCTTTTCTTCCACAATTCTTCTCAACCGTTTCTCAAGTATACTTACATAGATCTTGCCAGGAACACTCAGTAGAGAAATACCTCTGTAATTCTCACATTCAGTTTTATTTCCCTTTGTATATATGGTTACCATGAGGGCTCTACTCCAATCATCAGGAATTCATCCCTCTGTCCAGGCTTTCTGAACTATGCATTGCAGCCACTAAAACTTTTATACCACCATACGTCAGCATTTCTGGTCGAATATCATCTACTCCTGCTGCCTTTCCACATTTCTAGCCTTCATCATCATCATTAAATTCCTGCCATATACCCTCAAGGGGTGTACAGGATATGACAGTACTACATGAAAAAATTACATCATTACTAACTTCCTATCTACAATTTTCCTCCAAATCAGTCTGTTACTTGTCAAGACTCCAACATTATCAGATCTTATATTTCTATCATCTAAGGCACTTTGTACCATATAAATCCACCTATATCTTGGTCTTCCTCTGGGTCGTTTTCCTGCCAACCTGGCAGAGAACACTTGTTTTGCTAATCTTTCCTCTTCCATTCTATTTAAGTGACCATACCATCTGAGATTAGCTCTGCTAATGCATTCCTGGATGCTGACAATGTCAAGTTCTTTCCTAATATCCTCATTTTTAATATGATATTGCCATTGATGCCATCTGTTCACGCCTCTAATCTTTCTCAGGACTCTCATATCTGTGGTCTCTAGTCTTTGGTCAAGTGTTTTACTTCTGACCCAGCTCTCAGATCCATAAGTTAAAATTGGTTTGAACACAGTCTTGTATACAGCTAATTTAGTGTTCCGACTAATTTCTTTCTTATTCCATATGAATTTATTCAATTGACTTCCCACGATACCAGCTTTGCTGATTCTGTTGTCTATTTCTATATTTAGTTTACCATCTTCAGTAAAAATTGTGCCTAAGTAGCTGAAATGTTTTACTTGTTCCACAGGTTCTCCATTCACAACACAGTTGACATTTACAATGATTCTGCCTATTTTCATTGTCTTTGTCTTTTTATTGCTGACCTTCATACCATATCTATTACAACAGATATTCAATTTAGTCAGAGAATCTTGCAGACTTGTAGCGGATTTATTTAGAAGTATAACATCATCCGCATAAAGCAAAGAGCTGACATTAACATCTCCAATTTTGATATCAGGTTTAATACCACATTCCTTCATGTGATCCATATAGATAATGAATAACAGAGGGGATAATGTACATCCTTGTCTCACACCAGATTTAACATTAAACCATCTTCCTGTACTTCCTTCAATTCTAACTGCTGACTCACAACTCAAATAAAGACTAAGTATTGCTTGATATAATGCTCCATTGACACCATATAACTGCAGCGTATTGAATAGCTTCTCTCTTGGCACCTTGTCATATGCCTTTCCCAAATCGACAAAACTTAAATACTCTTTGTTATATTCCCATGCTTTCTCGACTATTTGTCGTAAAGTGAAGATCTGATCCTGACAGCCTCTATTTGGCCTAAATCCAGCTTGTTCTTCACCAAGCTTTTCTTCCACAATTCTTCTCAACCGTTTCTCAAGTATACTTGCATAGATCTTGCCAGGAACACTCAGTAGGGAAATACCTCTGTAATTCTCACATTCAGTTTTATTTCCCTTTTTATATATGGGTACATTTCTAGCCTTTGATGGCTTTTTCTACTTCAAGTATGGATATGTATTCCTGACTGCATACCTGGTCAGTGTTTTTTTACCACTTTGCTGTCATCGCTGCTTGCTTCATTTAGAAGTTTTTCAAAGTAATTACTCCATATTTCAAGTAATCTTTCTTCTCCCGTTTTCATGTTGCCTTTATCATCTCTAACTCCTTTTACAGCACTCTTTCTTCCTTTCCTAAGTGTCCTTAACAACCTCCAGAATATTTTGCCACCTTCTTGATATTTATTTTCTACATTCTTGCCAAAGTCCTCTCATGACTTTTGTTTAGCTAGTTTTACACAGTGTTTAGCATTCTTGCATTTGTCTCTATATTCTCTAAGAGCACAAGCTGACTTATTTGCCAGGAACTTTTGATATGCTTTCTTCTTTTCCTTCACTGCCTCTTTAACTTCCTGTGTCTGCCATGGAGTTCTGATTTTTCTATCCTGGCAGACAACCTCACCACATGCCTCTCTGGCTGAATCAATCGGGGTTTTCTTCAAGGTTTGCCACTGAATCTCCACGGTTTGGTTCCTGTTCTCAAACTCTTTCCTTATTCTTCAATATTCTTTGCGTATTTTAGTCTACAGTTCACATCTAAGAGCTGTTCAACTTTTATTCGCTTTAAAACTTTCTTACATGTTATTCTTTTCAATATCAATTTTATCCTGCTCAAGACTAAATAGTGATCACTTCCAATTTCAAATCCTCTGTACACTCTGGTGTCCTGCACCAGGGAGAAAACATCACTATCAACAATAACATAGTCAATGAGACTTTTCTTATTCCTAGCCTCTTCTCTCCATGTGAATTTGTGCACATTTTTATGTTGGAACATGGTGTTAGTAATAACCAGTCCATGTCCTGAGCAGAAATCCAACAGATATTTGCCATTATTATTAGCTTTGCTCTTCTCTCCAAATTTTCCCAAAATATTTTTGTATGTCTCACAATCATTTCCTACTCTGCTATTTAGATCCCCAACAAGGACCAACTTTTCCTTTTTCATTGTGTCAGTTGCTTTTTCTAAAGCCTCAAAAAATTCCTCCACTTCTACCTTAGTAGAACCTTCTGTGGGAAAAATAGGCACAAATAAGTCTCACTGTCCAGTTCCCCATTCTCATATTTGCCCACATTACTCTACTTGAGACTGCCTGCCATTCAAGAAGATTAGCCTCGTATTTTGTGTTGAATACTATGGCTACTCCTTTTTCTTGATTGTCATTGCCTGAATATAACATTTTGTATTTATTGCTCAGAAAGATCTCAGCAGTTTGTCTTTTTTGTTTAAGTCACCCCTATTATGTCGATCTGGTACTTATCTAATTCCTCAGCTAGCTCCATTTCTTTGCCATTCAGGCTTCTTATGTTGATAGTACCGATCTTTAACTCTGGTGATGTTGAGTTGCGTTTTCAGATTTGTTCCAGTAGCCGACTTTTCGCTGTTTGCCTTGGTTCCCTGGCGAAAATAATGCGGGCCTTGTTTAACCAGGCGACGCCCCAGCCGGCATGAAATTTTGTCAATGTTGTACCATTGTTTTTTATTTTGGTTTAACCAATAAGAATAAAATTTGGTCAGCTAAATCCCAAATTGCCAGCCCATCCTCGTTCGTTCAGTATCCAAGTCGATACCCAACAGGGTGCACTACAAGTAGGTGAGGATTGGACATTAGGTCAGAAGGGTTGGTCAGTTCTCCGCATTTCTTTAAAGGCTATGTGGAGGTCTCCTCTTAGTAATACAGCTTTGACCCTTAAGCACCCCCGAAGTATGTACTACTCTATTATATAAGGAACTATTGCAGATCTCTCACAAACCTTAGCCACTTTTGCATTTTCATTGTCATATTCATGTTCAGCACCTTGAAATCTATAAGAAATTACTAAAATTTTGTTGTCCAGTATAATAGATATGAAGACTGGAATGAAAATATTCCTATAATGTGAAAAACATTCCATCTTTAATAGACACCATACTGCAGAAGCATAAAAAATGAGCAGTTTTATTGTATCATTAAATACAATATAGAAGCATTTACAGTCCATGGAGCACATTTAGCAAGAATTATTATTATTATTATTCATGACACCTCCAAGGAGTCCGAAGACTCATCGCAGGAGGACACCTACTATACAACACTCCATCTCCACTACTACACCGAACCTCCACTACTAATCACCTACATCAACGCCATCCACTGCCCGCAACCACCACAGCTAGTATTTTTGTCTGTAAATTGTGTGTGTTCTAAAGGGCCAATTTGTCTATGCGGGATGAAAAACCCAAGTTTCCGGGAGAAAAAACCCTGCTACCTCCATATGAGATCGGCTAGCTCACCTTCAATTGAAAAAGTCCATATAAAGATTCCTCCCGTCATGATGAGAATTGAACTTAGGCCTTTTCTAATCAAAGGGCGCAACGTACTGTCATTCTTCCAATTGTGCTACGGAGGCAATAGCATAATTAGAGTTAGAATTAGCTAGAGTTAGCATAATTAGAGTTAGAAACAACTGGAATAATATTTCATAATAAAAAACATTCCCTCCCACAAACACTATGTGTACTGTATGCATGCAAGCAAAACAGATTTATTGCAGCACCAAACATAGTATCCAACTTGTAGAAAGTGTTTCACTTGGTTATAAATCAAATTAAAAATGCCAAGTAATTATATTCTTGTTTAATCCTTTACCCAAGTGCAAGCAAACAAAAATTTGCATTTTCTGTTTCTTCATGACTAGGCTACTTGTATACAAAAGCTAATGACTACACATTTATACTAAGGCAATTGATGTGAAGTCATCAGCTTCTATATACAAGCAGCCTAGTCATGAAGAAACTTCTTCCACAAACTTTGATAAAGAATTAAGCAAGAATATAATTTTTTTGGTATTTTTAATTCAATAGTATCCACCTAAATACATTTGTCTTAATATCCTCTTTTGAATATTCAGTTGCAAAAAATACTTGGTAATAACTGTTTATAATATAGTGATTGGGTGCAAAAAAGCAAACAATGTACATAAAGCAAATAAAGACGAATATACATATATAACGTTATTTAATGTTTGAATTCCATATGAGATTTTTGATATCATTAAGACAGTTCACAAATGCTAATTTTACAAACAAAATGCTACTAAAAAAGCTGCAACTAACATGCTGCATAAATTTTGTGAAAAGGCACCTGCCTAATGCAGAAGTGACATACATATGGTAAAGCAAGTTCCCACAGGAAGTGCATGCATGCACTGACTGCCTGGAACAAACACGTGAAATTCATTCACGTGTACATTATTATCCTCTCTTTTTCTATCTCTAGATACAAAAAATTTACTGCCTACAATCTTGCTCACCAGACCTTTGCAAAATTTTCAAGAATGGTCTTTTGTTCTCCATCTTCCTCACAAAATAACAATGGAATTCAAACCTTACATGTGCAGTGCAATACATGTATCACTTGGTACATGCAGTACATTGACTAGTACTTCTAATAAATGTACTTATAAACATTACTTACCATTTGAAATCTTTTGAATAAACTATTAAGAGGATAGTCTTGATTTCAGATAATGATCCTAAGATAAAATGACAATTTTATATGCTAAAAAATCAATTATTATTATTATTATAAAAATTATTTTTAATAACTTTACTGACCACTTAAGAATTTAAATTTGTGGAGAGAGAAAGGAAAGGCACTGTTATTACAGACTTTGCGAGTGAATTAACATTTTAAACTGTAGACGGTTCTACATTTTTTTTTAATTTATTTAAATTCCATATTTAAATTTTTATTAGTTATACTCTAATATACAGCTTTATTTTATCAGTCCAAATCCAACTGCCATTACATGAAGAAAAGTTTTATTTTCTTCTTATGAAAGTTGGAAATTGGTGAAACATACATAAATATCCAGCAGGTCAAATTATAATCAAGTTTTTGCACACCAAACCATGGAAAGATTTACAGTTTAAACAGTAAAGGTAGTTTTAAACATTAAGCATATTGCAAATGTTATTATTTTACTAGAGCCTGTGTAGCTCAGTGGATGTGGCGTTTACACACCACCACGCTTGGCCGCACGAAGGAAGACTTGGTTTCGAGTCTAGTCGGCGACTAGAGGAAACTTTTCTAAGCCTTTTTTCGACCGGTTCCTGAGTTAGTCGATCTCTGGCACGGGCAAGCAGGTTTTTCCTCCCGGAAAAACCTGCTTGCCCGTTTACAGGACGAAAAACTCGGGTTTTTCGTCCTGTAAACTCAAGAAAATTGACCGTAGAACCCACATTATTTCAGACATTAAATATATCGTGTTAGGGTTAGGGACCACGAGATGGCGGTACATCTGAGCCGTCTCTCTTCACAACAAACTCATCAACAGTACAAGGCTCAGGTAGGAAAGGTGATCAAGCATGGCAAGGAATGCAAAATTACATTATGAAAAGAATCTAGCAGAGCAGGTCAAAGGAAATACCAAAGAGTTCTTTCGTTACATTGCAAGTAAGAATGACTATGGAAAATTAACCTTAATGAGTGATCACAAAATAACAGAAGCAGATAAAATAGTCGAGTTACTGAGTGACTACTTTGCAAGGGTATATCATCCTAGTGAGGTTACTGCTTTAACATATGTGACAAACATTAATGTGGGAATAGAGGTAGATGAAATGGATGTGCTCAGGATATTGCAGAATCTCAATGTAAATACAGCTGTGGGATCAGATGGCAGATCAATTTGGGTATGTGCAAGGGAACTGACAATGCCTCTAAGTCTCAGGTCTAGTAGAGTTCCAAGGGAGTGGAAAGATAGCAAAATAATTCCCTTGCATAAGAGAGGTTTCAGGATTGCAGTAGCAAATTATAGACCAATCAGTATCTCAGTTGAGGTGGTAAAAGTACTGGAAAAATTGGTCAAAAAGAGAATTCAAGAATGGGTGGATAAAAATAAAATACTGTATGAGGTGTGGCTATTAAATAATGAGACAAGGTGAATTATGAATCGTGTACTCGTAGCAGTGAGATGTGCTTGCGCCGTGAATGACCTTAAAGGTTTCAGAAGCAGGTGAGATAGACATTGTTCGCTGTTGCTCATAGTCTGTAGGCAGTTATAAAAGAAACACGTGTGAAGTCGCTTTGCAGGAATAATGTCTAACATTAAACTCTAACAGCACATTAATCTCAAATTCCTTGTGATTGAAGGAAATTGAAGAAATGACCGATCAAGTGTTTGAAACTGTTGCAGGAGGTGTACAGTGATAATGTTGTTAGAAGTTTTTTCACTTGGTTATACTATAAATTAAAGATACCAAGAAATTATATACTTGGTTTAATCCTTTATCCAAGTGTAAGCAAACAAAGTTTGCGCCTGAAGTATTTTCAGGACTGGGGCAACTCCTGGTAAAGGGTATGACTTCACATCACTTGCCTTAGTAATATGCAGAGCACATCACCTTGCAGACATGTATAATGCTATGCATTATGGGAAGGGTCACTACCCATACCAGTTTCGACCTTTATTGAGGTCTCTTCAGTGGGAGCCAGACCCAGAAGTGATACTAAGGTTGAAGTAATGCAGAAGTCATATTTTCATATAGCAGTTGCCAACAGGTGTCACACCTTATTATTAAATTACTCTGGATTAGAGAAAGGTTGTTGGAAGTACCCCATAATGCAAAGTACATCTCCTTCAACCTTAGTATCACCTCTGGGTATGGCTCCCACTGAAGACCTCAATAAAGGTCGAAACCAGTCTGGGTAGTGACCCTTGCCATAATGAATTGCATTATAGATGTCTGCAAGGAGATGTGCTTTGCATTATGGGATACTAAGGCAAGTGATGTGAAGTCATACCATTTTTACCACGACTCGCCCCAGTCCTGAAAATACTTCAGGCGCAAACTTGGTTTGCTTACACTTGGATAAAGGATTAAACCAAGCATATAATTTCTTGGTATATTTAATTTATGGTGATAATGTAATGTCACGTGTGTGAATATCTGACTGGCACAAATGCTTTGCTGAAGATCGAAAAAATGTTGAAGATGACGAACGACTGGGTTGCCCTGTCATGGCAGCAACCGAACAAAACATTGTGAAAATTAATGAAATTGTCTGCAACGATCGCCAATTAAGCATTTCGATGATAGCAAACATAATGCACATTGATAAGGAGATTGTACGACATATTTTGAAGGAGCATTTGAACATGAACAAAGTCTGCGCCAAAATGGTTCCCAAAGACTTGTCAGGAGCAGAAAGATGTCCGGAAACAAATTTGCACTGACATCATGGAACGGCTGAGAGCAGAGCTGGACTTGCAGGAGAAGATCATCACATGTGATGAGACATAGATTTTCCAATATGATCTAGAAACAAAGAGACAATCGATGCACTGGAAAACTCCCACATCACCAAGAATGAAAAAAGAAAGAATGAATAAGTCATAACTGAAGTTATGACAATGCTGATCTTTTTTTTATATCAATGCCGTGGTAATGGTTGAATGGATACTAGAGGGTCAGACAGTTAACTAGCATTATTACCTTGAGGTTCTGGCCAAGCTGAGAAAACGAGCGAGGAAGAAGAGGAGGAGACCCGATCTGTGGAAGAATGCTTGGATTCTCCCCGCAGTGCACTGTCTGTAAAGCAGTATCTGACTGATAAGAAGATCCCAGTGTTGGACCATCCACCTTACTCACCGGACTCAGCTGCATGCGACTTTTACCTTTTTCAAAAGTTGAAATCCGCATTGAAGGACACCCATTTTCAGTGGATAAGGTAAAGGAGAAAAAGGCAGTGCTACTGAAGCAGATAACACGGAATAACAATTAAGTTGTACAATTGTAATAAACCACACTTTTGCAACCAGTCTTGTGATTTAATAGCCAGACCTCATATGAGGGGCAACATGGCTTTGTGAAGGGTTGGTCATGTCTTAGTATTTACTATCTTTTTATAAATAGAGTAACAGCAGAATTGGATAAAGGAAATGGCTCTACAGTGATTCTGCTGGATTTTGCAAAGGCATCTGACAGAATACCACATAAGAGGGTGGCTGCTGGACAGATATCGAAAATTGTACAGCAATCCCTCGATTAATGCGCTCCTGATTAGTGCGTTTTCGATAAATGCGCCATTTTTTTTCGATACCCAAATTCGATTAGTGTGCCTATATACATCTTAAAAATAAATGTTACAGATTTTAAAAATTTTCGATATATACATTTTTTATGGCTAACTATTTAAAAAATCACTCACGGATGAAATAATTTAGTTATCGATTTGAAACATTTTATAAAGTTATTTTTAATGGTTCTTATGGAAGATCTTGAAACTAAAATCTTATCTCAGATTAACCCAAAACCTACAGCATGGTTTAGATATGTAGATGACATCTTTATCATATGGAACCACAAAAAGGAAGAGCTATTGGGTTACCTAAACAAAATCAATTCGTTCCACCATACTATCAAATTCACACTAGAAATTGAAAAGTCCAAACAACTCCCATTCCTGGACATCATAATAAAGAAACAAGAAAATAAGAGTGTCAACTTAGCTGTTTATAGAAAACCTACAAATACTGGACGTTATCTACACTTCAGCTCATCACACCACATCTCCCAAAAACTAAGCATTATTCATATGCTTAAGGAAAGAGCTATACAGTTTACTATGGACCAAAATGATCTATAAGAAGAATTGACTACAATATCCAACGACCTATCCTTAAATGGTTACCCTAGAAGACTCGTCAACAAGATTCTCTTCTCTGACATACCACAAAGACAATGTGTTTCTCAACAAGTAAATCATGTATCCGCGACACATGTATTGTTTCGTGCTCAGTACTATTTTGTTATTGAATTAGAATTTGTCAGTTAACATCTAGCTTGCAATTTACTTTGCCCCTTATTTGTACCCTGAAGATGCCGACAGCAATAGCCGGCGAAACTAGTTGGTTATTAAATAGTTTATCAACACTTGACCAATACTTCTAAATAAGAGTTAGTTATTCATTAAAATATATTCTTGTTTTAATTCTTCCCCAAATGTTAGCAAAGTACATGAATCATCTTCACAAATTGTCTACTTGTAAACAGAGACTGCGCTCCATATCAACTGACTTTATCCATTCATAGTTTATAATATAATTAATGGTGTATCACCATATGCATAGCAATCTACATATGAATGTGGTAAATAAGAAGATGTACAAGATTTGTTTTCCTGGAGGTAAAATGAATACAGTGATTGAAGTGTTGGATATGAGGACTAAGCGAGCAAAGGTGTTGGTAGTGGTAGCAGGGACAAATGACTTGAGTGGTAACCAGAGGAATGTAAGACTGAATATCAAGAGGTTGTTGAGAAAGATAAGAGTGATAGGAAAGGTAGTCAAGTGTATTGCCCAGGTATGATAGTGATGAGATAAAGCAAAGAGCAAGAATTATAAATGATATGTTAGCAGTATATAGCAGTATTGAACTGTATAAGAGTGATGGACTGCATCTGAATGATTTGATGCGAGTCATTTGGAGAGGTTGCTGATGGATGGGAAAGTAATGAGTGCAGAATGAATATGAGCAAGCAAGAAGTGATATGAAAGAGTGGGAGATTGAAGGAGAAACTGAAGTGGTGCTTATGAATGAAGAAGTGGGTAGCATGAGTGTAGAGAATGAGAGAACAAGTTTGCCAGACAAACAGGGAGACTTCAGGTGGACAGAGAAACACAGCGTAAGGAAGGTAAAAAAAAAGGGCAGGGGGTTGCTATTGATGACAGAGAAAGAGTTATGTTCATACAAGGTAGAGATGCAAGGATGAAATAGTGGTAATGGTTTTGAGGTATATGGTGTGAGATAGAAGTGAATAGAATGAAATACTTCACTGGATGTTGCAATAGAGCTGGTAAAGTGGAAGGTAGTGAGCAGGAAACGTATAAGCACATTAGTGCTTATACATTTATAAATGGGCAATCATACAGGAATATAGATTGGGATGACAAGATAACAACTGAAAGTAAAGAAATTGAGTTTGAGTTTTTGAAGGGCAACTACCTCAGGCAGTATGTAACAGAGTGCACGTGTTATTATAAATGAGGTGACAAATCTCCTTCCAGTTGGTGAGAGTGACCATGAAGTGATTACCTGAATGGCTGCCAGCCATGTGAGAACTTCTGTGAGGAAAGGGTATATATGTGGAATTACAAGGCTGGTGATTATGAGAAGCTCAGGAGACAGTTTGGAGCTGTAGCATGGAATGAAGAGTAGGCCGGAAAGAAGATCAATGCTGCTTGGGTGATATTCAAGAACTATCTAGTAGAAACAATGTATAAATATATTCTAAAGGTCATAGGGTTAAATTAGGTAGGTGTCAAATGGGGGAAAAAGGCAGTATGGAGGCAACATAATAGGAGTGATAATAATCAATTCTATGAGGAATACAAAGAACAGGCAAGGAAGTGACTTGGCTGATAAGGGTAGCCAAAGTTAAACATGAGCAGCAGTTAGCTAATGAATTAAAAAAAAAAAAAAAAAATCCAAGGGAGTTCTTTTGATATATAACCAGTACAAATAAGAATGATTATGGTAGGATGACATTGACTGGTGGAAATGGTATAAGGTATTATTTCAAAGCCAAAATTTCGGCTTTGAAATAATGCTCGATTTAATATCCACTTGATTTTTATAATTTTGCATCGCCGAAGTGAAGCCTTTTGGCTCTTTATTTTAGTAATACTTTTACACACCGACCGAGAGTTCGCTTACAAAAAAATACACCTCTTTAATGTTTCAAGTTCTTTAGTACTGAAAGCAAAAACTCTGAGTACTAAGAAAACCAGGATGTCCTCTAAAGAGATTCAACGATGATTTCTAAGGCCAGAACAGGCCACTCTAGGCCTAAATCATTGAAAAGCATGATGATGAAGTATTCTATTGTATACCCACATCTCATGTTGCTGTCACTTTATTGTAATAATTAAGTAGATTACTAAAACATGACTCTTCCCTTTAGCAAATCCTCTGGATTAGAGATAGATGTTGAACGTTTTTTTCAGTTGGTTACAGCATAAATTAAACATGCCAAGAAATTATATTCTTGTTTTCATCCTTTATCCAAGTGTAAGCAAACAATTTGTGTGTAAAGTAACCTCATGACTGGACTAGTTATATATAGAGACTAATTATAAAAATCAAGTGGATATTAAATCCAGCATTATTTCAAAGCCAAATATAGAAACTATAAAAGTTAAGTTTTGTATGAAATTTGACCAGAGAGCTTACGGGAATACACTTGCCAGTATTTATGAGTTGCCCTAGCCGGATCTTATAGAAGACATGCACGCTATGACAGCATCCATATATTCACTTCCCATTGGTCCATTTTGATAAAGTTTCACTGACGTGACAGCTGTTTCAAACTGGTTGATTTTCGTCAGAGACCAGGCAGAAACCTTGAGAGCAAAAACTCTCAGTACTAAGGAACTTGAAACATCGGAAAGGTGTATTTTTTTGTAAACAAATTCTTGATCGGTGTGTAAAAGTATTATTAAAATAAAGAGCCAAAAGGCTTCACTTTGGCGATGCAAAATTATAAAAATCAAGTGGATATCAAATACAGCATTATTAAATCAGCTTTCTGTTTTCATTCTTTCAACGTGTTCTATCCATTTATGTTTAGATTTTTTAATTTTTTCTATTCCTGATTCCCGGTTTAATTCTTTCATAATATAATAATCATAATTCTTTCAAAGTAGAATACTTAGACAATGAAAAGGCTTTTGATAGATTAATGCATGATAAGTTAATACTCAAACTAGAACGCATGGGGTTGGATATCAGACTAGTACACTCGATTGGAGATTGGCGGTTTAATAGGCATCAACCAGTTGTGGATGGGGAAGCAATACCCCAGAAGAGGAAAGTCACCATCGGTGTGCCTCAGGAGTTTGTTTTAGGACTATTGCTGTTTAACGTGTATGTTAATGATATTGGGGAAGATTTGAATGGGGATATACAATTGTTTGCATGTGATGCAAAGTTGGGAAGGACCATGAGGAGTAGAGGCGATGTTGTGACCTTGCAAAAAAGACTTGAATAGAATGAGTGAATAGGCAGAAGAGTGAGGATCCAAGTTCAATGTTGCAAAAATGTAAGTTTTAACATTAAGCAAACAAAGATGGGATGCAGAATTTACTCTTGGCAGGAATATACTGTTGGAGGTGGAAGAAATAAGAGACCTTAAGGTGATGGTGGATAAGGATCTGAAATTTAGAGGACCTATTACCAAAATTGTGAGGACAACACAACAACCTCTGGCAATGATGTGGAGGACACCGACTTGTACAAGTAAGGAGATTCTGGTTTCATTGCAGTGATTCTCAACCTTTTTTTCGTCACGGTAGACTTTTAATAATTTTAAAATTTGGCGGCACACTAACAATAAGATAAATTTAAAAGAATTTTACTTGGTTAATTAATTCATGTACCTATAATATAGTTTGTAAAAATAGCATACAATAATAATTTGCAATAAAATATAAAATGAAATTGCATTACAAAGTAAACAAAAATGTTTATTTAATGATAAATTACATTTAATGCGAAATTTAAGCATGTTTTTTTTTGATAACTTCATTTATATTTGGGCGTATAAATGATAATGCTACTCTCATTTTGTGATCTAGATTTAAAAGTATGGATCTTTTTTTCGTTTTTATATCGGTCAAAGAGCCGAAAATCCGAATTCGCATAAATAAGATGTGGAAAATTGTAATAACACACTTAAAGCTTTTTGTGATATTGTTGGATAATCGTATCTAAGATTAATCCAGAACGAATTAATTGATTCTTCTGAATGTTCTGAAATTAAATCTGTTATTACACACAGAAATCAGTTCTTCTTTCAAAGTTAGTTCATACACCGATGTGTCGTTTATCACAAATGGATTCCGAATCCAATCAAATTTTTTTATTTCTAAATTTGGAAAGTAATGAACAATTTTTTGCTCTAGTATTGTCAAATGATCAATAACTATTTTATGAATTATTTTATAACAATCTTTTGGAACTGACTCAAACTTTTCTAAACTACCTTCTTGTGCTTTATTCTTCCATAAAGTAATTTTTTTTTGAAATCCCAACAATTTATCGGTTAAGTTTAAAATATTTTCTTTCGGTCCTTGCAAACTCGTATTTATGTTATTAAAAATAACAAAAATATCAGATAAGTAAGCCAGCTTAGCACACCATATTTTGTCATCCAACAAACCAATAAAATCATTATTAACTTGTTCAAAAAAATATCTTTATCTCGTTTTTTAATTCAAGCACGCGAGACAAAACTTTCCCTCTGGATAACCACCTGACTTCCATGCGTAGTAACAATTATTCGTATTTAGACTCCATAGCCTGGCATAATTGACTAAACAGGAGATTTTTTAATGGTCTCGATTTTATATAATTAATCGTTTTAACACATTGTTCCAGCACTACTTTTAATTCTGATGGTAATTGTTTTGTAATGAGTGTTTTCCGATGCAAAAAACAATGGGTAACTAATATATCTGCATTATGTTCTCTTACATGTGCTACAAATCCTTTTATAGCTCGTTAGCATAATCGCTAGCATCATCATTATCGTCGTTAAGCTTTCTTGTTTTTATCCATTTATCCATTTTAGGAGGTTCATTGAAACTAAAAAATAATTTTGTCAAAAAATTATTAAAAATGACATTGTATATTGCCTTTGAATCCGTTTAAATTAAGTCTGACTACACAATATTGTAGTCAGACTTAATTAAAATGTACGTACAATACAACAATTTTGTATGTGGTATTGCACGTATGAAAACAAATATATAAGTTGTAACTATCCGTATGCAAACATTAAACGGGCGACTAGTAGACTAAACTAATATGTAGCTTTGTTAGCCAGAACTATAATAGCCACGCACACTGGTTCAGCCAGTCCCCGCTAGGAAGGTAGAACTGATTGAACCACTTGTCTGACACCGCTTATGTATGGGTATTCGCAGTGGCGGCATAAAAAATCTCGCGGCACACCAAAGTGCCGTGGCACAGTGGTTGAGAATCACTGGTATAAGGCCTTGATTAGACCCCACATAGACTATAGTTCGACCACAGATGAGAGAACCCTCGACACTTCTGCGCATGGCAGAAGAAGGCAAAACCCATTCCGATAATAGGGTAATCAATCTGTTTAGTGGGATGAATGTTTATTATTACACATTGGAAAATTTGCTTTTCTTTTACAAACATTCTAGTTTTTAAAGTGGTAACTATTCTGATTGTATAACAGTTGGAAAATTTTACATATAAAGCAATGATTTCGTGTGTTGGTGACAAATTTGTACATCCCTTATTCTTTTCTCCAGCAAGCATTCAGTGTAGAGGGGTGTAATTCCTTAATGGACAGAGAAATAATTTTCACACAATTCAATATTGAAAACTCTTTCCATGCTTGAGACAGTGTCATGTTTGGATTAGATTCCATTTTTTTCCAAAATTAATTGGAATGTTCAACAAATATAATATGACTTAAATGTTGATATTATTCCTTGGTCGAGTGGTTGAATAAGTGAAATTAGGTGGCCAGGTGCATTATCTAAAATTAGTACAATTTTGAAGTCGATATTCTTTTTCTTTGTGTAACTATCTACATGCTAGCTATAACCCATGCCTTTTTGTTGTCTCGCCAATAAACAGGTAGGATGGACTTGTTGAGCTCTTTTATAGCATGAGGATTGGTTAATAAACATTCGTTTTGTCATGTAATCACCTGATACATTACTACAAAATAGAAAATTAATTCTATCTTTGAAAACTTTGAATCCAGAAGCTGATCTTTCATTTTTCTAAATATAGGTGCGTTTTGGCATTTTTCCCCAATATAACCCAGATTCATCCGCATTGAACACCTGTCTACACTATAACCAACTTCTTCAATGATTTTTAAAAGTTCTCCTGGGTATTTCCAGGCATCTTCGACGTCTGTTGATGTCGATTCAACCTGGATTTTAAGATTATGCAAAGAAAACCGCTTTTTAAAGTTTTCGAACTGACCCTTACTGGCACAAAATCCAAGATGAGAGCTTTCTTCTGAAGAATCTTGATCAAGTTCTTTTAAATGTTTATAAACTCTGAGAGCTTTTTGTTTAATAAGATTTCCTTCCAAAGGAATTTTCTTTTGAGTGCAATCTTCTATCCAAATCATTAGATTTCTCCATTTTTTGCCATTAGAATATAGTGTACACGAGCAAAGTGCTTTGCACTTACCGTTGACCCAGCAACAAACACTTTCTCGGATTTTATGTTCATTTTGTTCGAGTGTTCGGATTGTTGATTCATTTAAATTCCAAGTCCTTGCAACAACTCCTGGTTTTTCTCCATTTTCCAACCGATCCAAGATTTTAATTTTTTCTTCGAGAGAAATGAATTTTCTTTTCAATGTTGATTTTTTCACTTTTGTTGCAGTTTTAGTGACCATTACTATAAAAATAAATTTTTGACATTAAAAAAAAAAGCGTTTACATATTAATTATGTAACTCACCAGAAAATAAAGTGCTCAGCTTGAGATTAGTACACTTATGATTTTTAATGTGCTTTCCTGGCAGAAAAACTCTTCGTTTTCAAAGGCAAATTTCAATAATAAATACTTGATATGGTAAATAACTGACATACATGTGTGCTAAAGAGTATTTCCACTAATATAAATTCGCTACATGCACAATAATAAAAGGTATACGATAAACAATTAATGCTACACACACACAAATGTAAATGTGTGCTAAAGAGTATTTCCCTTCATATAAATTCGCTGCTTATAACTACATGAGCGATACAGGTAGACACAAATTTAACAAAGATAAAATTTAATTTTTAAGTCGCATGGTGAAAAATATATGAAAAGATAAAGGGTTACTACAGTTTGTACACCATGTTATATCGAAACCACGTTGCATAAGTACCAAGTTGAACAAGAATTAGTACAATTTGTAGACCACGTTATATCGAAATCGTGTTGTATAAGTACCACATTATACGAGGGTTACCTGTATATGCCTTTCCCTCATGAACTGCTCTTGTCACTTTATTATAAAAGGCAATCGCATTACTAAAGCAAGAGCCCTTAACAAATCCATATTGACTCTCACAGATAACATTAGCCTCGTCTGTTCAACTCTATCCCTCACTAATTTCGTGTCTGGTATCTCTCCACCAACCACCCTCCTATCCATCTCACCAACCCTATATCCATCCCCATCTGCTCCACTTTACTGATTAGAGTTCCATGTGGTATCATGTCAAAGGCCTTGGCTAGGTCCAGTAGAATCACTGTAAACCCATTACCCTTATCCAGTTCAGCTGTCACTGTGTTATAAAACGTGAGCAAGTTACTGAGGCATGATCTACCCTTCACAAAACCATGTTGTCCCCCATACAATATCCCATTTTCAATTTTCATCTATCCAATCTGTATTCTTCTCTTGACTAATTTCTCCAAGACCTTGAAAATGATTCCTGATATGCTAATCGGTTGGTAATTTACAACAGCAGTCTTGGAACCTCCTTTATGCAGTGGAACTATTTTCCCCTCTTTCCAACCCTTCGGGACTAACCCAGACCCAAGACTCAAATTAAACAAAATGGTCAAGGGTACTGACAATTCTTTAGCTGCTTCACGTACGACACGAGCTGGTATACCATCCAATCCCACAGATGTATTGACATTAAAGTTTTGCAATAGACTACTCACCTCCACTTCATTCACCACAATTCCCATATAATCTATTGGTTCATTCATTTCTGCAATGTCACCACCTGGAAGATATATTCGTGCAAAGTGCTCGCTCAGTAATTCAACTATATCAACTGATTTGGTTACCTCCCTACCATCGGCATTCTTTAAAATCATTCTACCATATACATTTTTCCTTTTACTTACAACATAGCGAAAACACTGTTTCGGATTCTCTTTAGCCTGCATGGCCAATGTTCTTTTGTAATCCTTTTTTGCTTTTCTTACCACACTTGTTACCCTTCTGGCCTGCACTTTATACCGTTCATGTGCCTGTCGGTCATCTTTCTCCATAAATTCCCTCCATAGTTGTTTCATTTTTTGCAGCTCAAGCTTAATGGTGTTATTCATCCATTTAATCCCTACTTGATTTATTATTCAGACTCTAGGCATACAGTCAGCCATTGCTTCATGCAAACACTTCTTAACCGCCTCCCATGCGTTGCACTATCAACTTCTAGCCCTTGCAGTTGTACATGACATGGCACCAAACCAATCAATCTCCTAAGCTTGTCGTACTCACCAGCCTGATAATTCCACATGTACCCTGTCTTAATTATAAATTCCACACCTTTAGCCACCTCCCAAGTCAACCTCCCGTACAGCCAAATTCTCAGATGCAATTACCAGGTCAAGTACTCTCTGACCCCTAGTATTTTCCATTACATGCTGTCACAGATAGTAGTCCCATAATAACCGCATAAAATCCAATTCCTTCCTCCCATGTGTCCTCTCCTCCTTCCAATCAATGTTACCAAAGTTGAAATCTCCCATAATAATTACCCTCCCACTCATTTCTTCTATTTGCTTATGCATACTATCTCCACCATCGATTCCATCACCTAGTCTATAGCAGCACCCAACTGTATATTTAGTTCTGCTAGTTTCAATCTCACACCAAATAGCCTCAAATGTGCTCTTTTCTCTATCCTGCAGTTCCACTTCTATTCTTCTTGGCTGTAGCTCATCAGCTAACATTAATAACACTCCTCCCCCCCCCCGTCACTCCTAAACACACCATACCCCTCACATTCAATCCCACTAGCTGTGTCATCTTCTGTCAGCCATGTTTCACTAATGCCAATAACCTGTGGTCTGGAAGTGCCAACCAAGGCCAAAAATTCTTCCACCTTGTTCCTAATACTTCTGGTATTTGTATACATGAATTGCAGAAGCCGATTTGTCCCATCCCTATTTTGATGCCTTATACTAACTATCCCATCCTGATTCATGGTCTTTCCTACTCGCTTGGGTATATTACACACATTCACACACTCAACTGTCTCCCTACAGTCTGCATATCTACTTCCCCCCCCCCCTTAATAACACTAGTTTATATATACATAAATAAATAACACCCTGGTTCTGCACATTCACTTCCACTACATTCGACAACACCTTTTCAAGTCTCCGTACACCAAATCCATTCAAATGTAAACCATCCATTTTATATAAATCCTTTCGCCCATCGAACTCATTCCATACATCCACAAATTCCACACCACTCACATACTGCATAATTCACGCATAAAGTCATTAGCAATTATGGTCCTCCTTTTATACTCTTCACTGTCATAGCGTGGCAACAGACTCAACAACCTAACTCTCTCACTCTTCTCTTTTGCTACCTCAAGCAATTCCTTCACATCCTCACTCATAGCCTTTTCGTTTCCTTTCAAATCATTTGTACCAGCCACCACTATCAATTCTTTCACCCGCTGCTTTTGCATTCTAATTGACTCGCTTACATTCTTAACGTTCGCACCGGGTTGGTATGATTTTGTTAAACTCTCAACTAACACACCTATAAAGGAATCTCCATACAACACGCGCACTTTCATTTTGTTTACACTCACTATCATGCCCTTATTTTTTCTATCATACTTTTGCCGATTATTAGTCGGTACGCTTCGTACACATTTTTGCCAATGCTCCAGCTGCCGATTTGCCCTATGTATCGCTCTGCGTAATAAAGTGATCTCACTCATTACGTCAATGTCATCATTTTTATTCTCCGATGATTCATTCAATCGTTCTGTATGTTTACCTTCATTCTCACTTTCAACACCACTCTCACAGCTATCAGGTACTACCTCGTATGTATATGTTCTGCACAGTAGTCATGAGCCTTCTGTGCTACAATAATTTAAGTGACTACAGCCATTCAAAAAAAAATAATAAAGTGTAAGGGTAAGATGTCAAGGGCAATGCTCCAATACCCTATGCACTAAATTATGGATTAGTAATTTAATACAGGGGTATCCAAACTTAGGTAATCCGAGGGTCACATTAGAAAAAAAAATTTATCTGAGGGCCGCATCACAATGCATATCTAGTAATTTGGTGAGCAGCAACGACACAACCTAGAAAGATGAACAGATGAACAACATTAATTGTGCACTAATCACGTGCTCACGTTCCCTGTGAGCACCCGGAGCACTGGAACCAAACAGTGTAAGAACGCTTCTTTGACACATCTAATATTTGAAAAATATGTGGGTATATAGTGATGTAAAAACACCAAATAAAATTATCAACATAGAGATTATCGATTAGTGATAGAATTAAAATATCTAATACACATTTGATTCAAATTGTTATTTTATCTTTTCACTCGTGAAAATCAAAACTCACAGGTGGGCTGCACAAAATCATACATGGGCTGATTTGGACAGCCCTGATGTAATATATGTATTATAATTTTTATAACTATACATTTTTTTTATCTGATAAATTCAAAATCTCTTTAGGCTGCAAGTATTATCAATTTATTCTCAACCCTTACCAATTTAAAAATAATAATAATAGCACAGAGACTTCCCATGATAAGTCAGATTTCTTATATATGTTTCATAACAATAGCAATAGATTGCCTCTTATAAAATGAATTTTATGATTTTTATGTGGGGAAATTTCAAAAATTTTACCACAATCCTAAAGGGAGAAAATGTTTTGTGCACTCATTTTGTGTATTTTCAAATTTCAAAAAATGGTCACAGACATATAGCTGTTACATTTGAGGTCCTTTCTGTTTCCAACAGTGAATCATATAAATTCTTTCGATATGTAGCCAGCAAAAGAAAGAATGATTAGGGAAGGATGACATTGATTGGAGAAAATGGTATAAAGACAGCTGATGCAGAATGTGTGGTGGAGATACTTAATGAGCAGTTCATAAAGATCTTTCAATCTTGTGAATGTGATGTCATGGAGGGATTGAGAGCAATTGATGATGGGGAGGAGAGACTGACTGCAGGTGAGCAAGAGGTGTATGGGGAGTTGAATAAACTAGATGTTAATAAGGCTGTGGGACTTGATAATATATCACCACGTATTCTGAAAGAATGTGCCAGGGAGTTGACACCTGCCTTGACATATTTTTTTAATATGAGTCTTGCACATGGTCAAGTTCCTAAGGAGTGGAAGGAGGGAAAGATTGTGCCACTTCATAAAGGAGATGATCGAACTCAAGCATCAAACTATAGGCCTATCTGTGTGTCAGGTGTTGGTTAAGTTGTTGGAGAAGCTTGTGAGAACTAGGATCCAAAGTTGAGTTGATAACAATGGTATTATCTTTGATGGACAACATGGATTTGCTAAAGGGAGGTCATGTTTTAGTAATCTACTTTCTTATTACAATAGAGTGACTGCTTCCTTGGACAAAGGAAAAGGATACACAGTAATATACTTGGATTTCGCAAAGGCTTTTGATAGAGTACCTCATGATAGGTTGACAGTCAAACTAGAGCAGATGGGGTTCAATATTAGATTGGTGCATTGGATTGGAGACTGGCTACCTGATAGGTATCAACAAGTTGTATATGGGGGAGCGATATCCAGGAAAAGGAAAGTCGGTGGAGTGCCTCAGGGGTCTGTTTTAGGTCCATTACTGTTTAACTTATATATTAATGATATAGGTGAAGATTTGGATGGAGATATTCAGTTGTTTGCAGATGATGCAAAGTTGTGACGAACCATGAAGTGTAGTGAAGATGTTGTGGCCTTACAGGAAGACTTGAATAGATTGAGTGATTGGGCACGGAAATGGGGATGCGAGTTCAATGTTGCAAAATGTAAGGTTTTAAAATTTGGAAAATGGGATGCAGAATTTATGCTTGGTGAGAATATATTGTTGGAGGTAGAGGAAATAAGAGATCTGGGGGTAATAGTGGATAAGGATCTAAAATTTAGGGGACACATCGCCAAAATTGTGAAGACAACACAAAGGCTACTGGACACTGATGTGTAGAAGTAGGGAGATTCTTGTTCCGTTGTATAAGGCTTTGATTAGGCCAAAGATGTGGATGTATCAAAGCCTTATCATATACAGTATATAGGGCTTGAGTCAAACATTTTGTTGAACATCTAACTCTTGCAAGAGTTAAACATTCAACAAAATTAAAAATAAAATTAAAAAATCATTGCAGAAACAAACAATCTTTACAGCTGCAAACATCAATTCTTTCTCATTACATTAATTTTTCATTTGATAATACTTTCCCCTTCTGCACCACAAGACTGCAAAGTTATAGTGCTTCTTCTTAAGTAGCTTGTCCAATTTGGAGAAGGTACTGCCATTCTTTTGATCTCATAATAGCTCGTTACCCATCCATTTCTTTGCATCATCAACTCACGAAGTTCTTGGTCTACCAGGAGATCTTCTTCCATCTAATTTTTCCGTCAGTATTTCTAGAAATGTTTTCCCTGCTGATCCTCTTAATATGTGTCCTGCAAACTTGCACTTTCTCTTTATAAGGTCTTCCATGAGTGCTCTTTTGATTCCCATTAACTTCAATACTTCCTTGTTAGTTTTTTACTGGTTCCAAGGAATCTTCAGTGCCCTCCTATAGCACATCTCAAAGGTCTGCAATTTCTTGATTATCAGTTTTGTATATGTCCACATCTCAATCCATAATTCAATGTGGACCATACATAAGATTTTATTATTCTTATAATATGTGTGTTTATTTAATCCAGAGGGTCATTAGTAAATTATTATTCCAGAATGCTTCTTTTGCCTTGGCTATTCTTAATTTTATTTCCATAACTGTTGTTCCACCTTCTGTAATCATTACTCCTAAATAATTATGAGCCTTTACATTTTGAATAAATCCTGTTGACACTCTTAAATAGTGCATTAAGGTTAGATAATCTGGAAACCCTGCTATAAAAACCAACCATAGTCCTCTTTCAAATTCTGAAACAGTAAGGTGATGCTCCTACACCATACAATGAAATTCACTAATGCCTAAAAACAAACACATACACAAAATATAGAATTGAAAGTGATGCAATCAGGATGAGCATATACCATCTGCAAAAACTAGTTCTTGCATTCCTAGAAAATAAAAATAAAAAAGTGTAAAATCAAGAGATCCTTGAAGCATTTATTAACCAAATTAGTCTTCCATAAGACATTTGGTAGACATTTTGATAATTGGTCCATTCCACTCACTCAACAAAAAAGATTTTTCTTTTAAAAATTCTTTCATCACTCTTATGCTAACCAGACACTGATGCAGTTTACAAAAAAGGCTACGTTTCTCCTTCTTCCTTCTTGTTAAAAATCTTCTAATTTTACATGACACCTCCAGTCCAGGGACTCATCATGGAGGGCGTTCTATGCTACATAACCCACCGACCATTTATACTCGTCTTCCACTTTCTACACATTACATTGAACTCCTGTCCTGTCCAGTCCATAGGAGGGAATGAGAAAACTTATAATTATAAAGTTAGGATGAAAGATCGCGATTTATGATGCTATTTGCCAAATAAATTACCATGTATAATAGTACCGATCATTTAGTAGGGAGCATTAATTGAAAAGGAGTTCATTATTCTTAGAACAAACGCTCTAAACATGAGCATGCCTTCACCGTTACTGTTGCCTTTCAACCACATTTGATATGCAGTTCAAAATGTTTGAATATTAAAATAAAATAGCAGTGCCGTCTCTCATGACGAAATCGAACCTACCAAAATATTAGAACTCCTGCACAAATGTCACAAAACACATAATTTAAAAACATACCTTCAACAGTACAAAACCAAAATAAACGCACATCATCACTCACACCACCAACATGGAAAAAAAAAAAAGAGTCTGGTTGGTTTCTTAGCGGGATGCCACCTAGCATTCAAGAAGGGTGTTTCTTAAACTCTTTGAGACTGCGAAAACCTATACATATAAAAAAAAAAATCAGCTAACGCCTTTTTATTCCCGTATATACGGGAGTAGGCGAGGCCATATATATATATATATATATATATATATATATATATATATATATATATGGCCTCGCCTACAGCATATATATATATGGCCTCGCCTACAGCATATATATATATATATATATATATATATATACTGTATATATATATGTGACTAGAACCGAGATTTAATTAAAAAGGTTTTAATATATATATATATATTAAATTAAATATATATATTAAATATTTAAGCATATTGTCAACTTGTTGAAATTCTGATCTCTACTGCAAAACATTTTCATTTTCCTTTGAAATATACTAATACTTTACTTGATATATATATATATATATATATATATATATATATATATATATATATGACAGAATGATCATTGACTCGGTTAACATACATAGTTTTATGAAAAAATTGAATGACTAGAACCGAGATTTAATTAAAAAGGTTTTAATATAAACACACTACTAGTTTCGGCCTGTAACAGCCTTCTTCAGGTGACATTATAAAAGAAAAAACACTAAACATTGAGGGTTAAAATACTATGAACAACATAGACAGTCTTTATACATAATTAGCATGAAAACGTTGTAGTTGTATTTGAAGCTGTTCTTTCATTTGTTGCATTGTTGGGAGAGTGCGTGCTTGCTGCATCACGTGAACGCCAGTACATGATTACAGCTGAATGACTATCTGGGAGGTTGTAGCTTAAGTTGTTATTTAGAGGAACAGGATTGAAGATGATTTCTCTCGATTCCACAATTTTTCTCTCTATTTCGTCACTGCAACGGAAGATGTTTGTAGATTTTTCCCAGCAGGCTTCGTGAGTTTGGTTATCATCATTAGGATTAGCCGAGAAAAGGATATGACTTGATAATGCACTTGCTCGCTGTCTCTTGTAAGTAATGTCTCTCATGTGTTCTTCCATACGCATTTCGACAGATTTGTCTGTCTGCCCGAAATAAGGAATATCACAGTCACATAATATTTTATATACGCCAGGGTATTTGAGTTGATGATGACAAGGTTTTGGGTGGCTAATTAAGGAACGAATCTTTGGAAGTGGAGTGAACAAGGTTCTGATATTGTATTTTTTTAGAACTTTTGCTAATTTATGTGAAACAGTACTTATGTAAGGAATAGATATATTGCTTTTGAATCTATTTGTTTCTTCTGAGTGATGTCTAGGAGGATTAAGAAGGAATTTGTTAATGATTTTCTTGGAATATCCATTAACTTCGAAAGAAGTTTTCGGATGGTTTATTTCTGTAAGCAGTTCATTTGGATCATCAAGAAGAGAACGGGCTCTATGTCCCAAGGTGGAAATTATTCCAAGCTTATGAGGAGGGAAATGATGGGACTGACTGTGCAGATATCTGTTGGTATGTGTGGGTTTTCTATATATCGATATTTTTAGTTTACCAGAAGAGCGAGTCAGTTTGACATCAAGAAAAGGCAAGGAATTATCCGCTTCAAGCTCAGCAGTAAACTTAATACTTTGATGTCGGCTATTGAGATGTTCGAGGAAAACCATAAGGGATTCATGTCCATGGCTCCAAACAATGAAGACATCATCCACATAACGTTTCCAAACTTTAGGTGTTAAAATAAAGGAAGAGATAGCCTTGGTTTCAAAATCTTCTAAGTAAATATTTGCAAGAACCGGAGATAAAGGATTACCCATAGCCAGTCCATGATTTTGTTTGTATATATTATCTTGAAATTTGAAGTAACCAGACCTGATGCAATGTGTAAGCAAGGCTAACATTTTTTTGGATAACTTGTCCTTGAGTAATATTAGGACTTCATCTGTTGGGACATTAGTGAACAAAGAAGTTATGTCCAAGCTAGCCATGATGTTATTTTCATCAACTGTAATATCCTTGATGTATGTAACAAATTCTGTAGTGTTCTTGATAAAGGATGATGATTTCCCTGAAAAACTTTTGAGGTATTTGGCAAAGTATTTTGAAAGATTGTATGTAGGAGAATCGATACCTTCTACAATTGGGCGTAATGGGGTGTTCTCTTTATGGATTTTAGGAACACCATATATGCGAGGAATTAACGGATGGAGAGAGCGTAGAGATAAACGGACGTTTCGGGATAATTCAGTTGTTGTTTTTAATAAGTTGTTTGTACGATTTTGAAGTTCACGAGTTGGATCTCTCTCAAGTATTGAGTAGGTATCATTATGTAGTAATTCAATCATTTTATTCTTGTAATCTTCGGAGTTCATGATGACTGTTGCATTTCCTTTATCTGCAGGGAGGATGATTATATCTCTGTTGTTTTTTAAACTTTTAATAGCTTTGCGTTCAGTTGAAGTAATGTTGTCTGCAGGTGGTTTTGCGTTATTGATAATAAAGATTGATTCAATACGTAGAAGGTTTGCATCTTGTGGAGGGAGAAAAGAAGCAGCGTTTTCTATTTTTGTAAGTAGTGTCTCCTTTGGTATTAATTTTGGGGAAGGAATGAAGAGTTTAGACCTTTACTAAGGGTGCTTTGTTCTACATCTGAAAGTATATAGGAGGATTTGTTCATAACGACTTTGTCAATATTGATGTGTGGTTTTGAGTTCCTATTATATTGTAATCTCTTTAACGTTTCAAATTTTCTTATAAGATTTACTTTGTTATTTGTTACAGGCCGAAACTAGTAGTGTGTTTATATTAAAAGCTTTTTAATTAAATCTCGGTTCTACTCATTCAATTTTTTCATAAAACTATATATATATATATATATATATATATATATATATATATATATATATATATATATATATATATATATATATATATATATATATATATTATTTATTAATATATATATTACTAGTATATATATATACTAGTAATATATATATTAATAAATATATATATATATATATTAATATATATATATATATATATTTAATAATATATATATTATTATAATTAATATATATATTACTAGTTTCTTGTAACGAAACTAGTAAACTAGTAGTATCTTGTTAAATATATCATGCCATCTTTTCTCTCGGTAATAGTCATTAAACTTATTTTATATTTATATATATATATATATTTAGAGCCTGTGTAGCTCAGCGGATGTGGCGTTTGCACACCGCCGCGCTTGGCCGCACGAAGGAAGGCTTGGTTTCGAGTCTAGTCGGCGACTAGAGGAAATTTTTCTAAGCCTTTTTTCGACCGGTTCCCGAGTTAGTCGATCTCTGGCACAGGCAAGCAGGTTTTTCCTCCCGGAAACTCGGGTTTTTCGTCCTGTAAACTCAAGAAAATCGACCGTAGAACCCACATTATTTCAGACATTAAATATATTGTATTAGGGTTAGGGACCACGAGATGGCGGCACATTTGAGCCGTCTCTCTTCACTGCGTACCGCTTAATTAGTGATAGCCTTGGACCATCTGTCTCTGATTGGGTACCAGTGGAGATTGAACTGCCCACTCAGTCTCCAAAAGTTAGATAGGGCTAAATGGCCTCGCCTACTCCCGTATATACGGGAATAAAAAGGCGTTAGTTGATTTTTTTTTTTTTTGATTGATATATATATATATATATATATATATATATATATTTTTTTTTTTTGCGAAAATCCTATGAAAATTTTCATAAAAAATCAGTGGTAACGGAATTATGTAATGAGCCTTTACCCATAGCTTGATTTATGCATTAGCTAGGCAAGCTGCATTATACAGGGGTACCCCGCCTCAATATAGAAAACCTATTAAACTTAAAGCTTACTCAATAACGGGGAATTCACTTAAGAGTTGTAGCTTACGTGTCACAACAACAACCTTAAATCGGGCCCTGTCTTTACCTGGAGAAATATTTTAATAAAGAAAACACATGTTTGATACAGGTGATGTATTATTTAACGTCGAATATTTTTCAGTTCTCGTGTTTACATTATTAGTTTGTTCAGCTGTTGAATTATATTAATGGTATATGTGTGATCAGAAGTTCTTGGAGAAACGAAGTCATTAACATGGTGAGTAAAGTCGGTAATGTGATGTAATTTTTAATTGGTTAGAGTTTCATATATGCGTCGAGTTATGCAGCAGCGCACTCAGGATTTAATCTTGGAGGGGGGCCGGAGTTGAGTAGACGATTTGAGAATACACACTATGCACCGCATACGACCTAGTATTATTAATTGACACCTCCAGGGAGTCCAAAGACTCATCGAGGGAGAATGTGCCAACAGCATATGACTGAGGATCTGATCGCTAATTCATAAGTAGTATAGAAATATAAGACACGACACAACATAAATTTAAAAAAAAATGAATTTTAATTAGGAAATGATTTTTGGAAATTTTTCTAGTGTTTTTTCATTTTTCTTTGGAGGGGGCCAGAGCCCCTGTCCCCCCTCTGGGTGCGCCACTGAAGTTATGCCTAATTTACATGTGTATGACGATTAACATTGTATTGCTGATGAAGACATAACAATCAAGGAGCTGGTTGTATTATTACTATTTTTAGATTTTTATGTTATTGGTTTTTTTTTTATTTAAATGTTACTAAATTATAAAGAAGGAAGCTCAGCAAATCTGTTTAAAAAGAAATAATCACCATATCAATGTATTAACTGCTTTTAATGAATTACGTTCTAATGAAACTTTTGCACATGTGACTTTAGTATGTGAAGGTACGAGACTTAAGACCAGGTTGACCATACGTACCGTTTTTAACCGGACAGTAAGGTTGTTGTTGTTGTTTTTTTTTTTTCATATTTTCCCGCCGTCCCGACGTTTTAATGAAAATGTCAATTTTGTCCCGTTTTAATAAAATCTATAAATATACTTTAATATTCGTCAGTCATAAATTACTATTCAAAACCTATAATCGTATATTAATATCACGGATACCAGTAATTTGTATAACCATGGAGTCGCATTGTTCGATACTAAATATCGATATCTGCAGTGATTTATTCAGAGAAAATAAAAAAAATACACGTTGGCCAACGCTTGCCATGTCAGACGCGGCGTTTGTTCTGCTGTAGCGTTAGTTTTTGTTTTGATGGTATGCTAACCTGTGGCTCTGTTATTCAATGCCGGTAGTCTAAATTTCATATATTTATTTAAACTTTTAAGTCTTATTTTTTAAAGCTTTAAGTCTATCCTTGCAATGTCAAAGAGGCGAAACTGCAGTTTTAATGACGATTTCCAGAAAGAATTCAAATTTATTAAACTGGACAAGCTGTGTAGTGGTGGAACAAAAGTGGTATGCCAAAATTTTAATATCCATTTTTCCTTTTATCATGGAGGCAGAAGCGACATCATCCAACATCTACGTAGCCAGAAACATAAGGATGCTGAAAATACTCTGGCTTCAGTTAAAAACATCAGTCGTTTATAGTGAGACGTGATTGTGATAGCGAAAGTGATAAAATTGCAGCAAGTGAAGCTCTTGTTGCTTATCATACTGTGGGTCACGGCCAAAGTTTTCGTGCAAATGACTGTTTGGCGACATTGATCAATAAAATTTATGAACCAAAATTTTTTTCAGCACGTACCATCTCAGAAGCACTAATTACCAAGGTTTTATCACCATACATATTGGGCAAAGTAAAACTTTTTTTATCGTCTTACTTTTTCATGAATACAGACTATTACATAACCCCTGTCCTGTTTTTGCCATCCCAATGTCCATTTTTTGTCTAAAGGAAATATGATCAGCCTACTTAAGACACAAAATAGTTCTGTCTGCCTGCAGTTATTTCTATTATGGCATATTGCCTCCGTAGTGCAATTAGAAGAACGGCGGTACGTTGCGCCCTTCGACTAGAAAAGCCCTAAGTTCGAGTCTCGTCCTGACAGGAAGAATCTTTATATGGACTTTTTCAACTGAAGGTGAGTTACCCGATCTCATACGGAGGTAGCAGGGTTTTTTCTCCCGGAAACTCGGGTTTTTCATCCTGCATAGAGACAATCGGCCCTTCAGAACACACGCAATTTACAGCCAAAAAATACTAGTTGTGTGGTGGTGGGCGGTAGATGGCGTTAGTGTAGATGATTGCTAATAGAGGTTCGGTGTAATGGTGAAGACAGAGAGTTGCACAGTGGGTATCCTCCCACAGTGGGTCTTCGGACTCCTCGGAGGTGTCACGAATAATATTTCTTTAAAACTCGTGTAAACATCGAGTTGTTATTCTCAAAGATATTCAAATACACAGATTAAAAAATGATAATAGATTTTATGTACAAAGGTGAAGTGATCATTTCGCAGGACCAATTTTCTATGCTACTTAGTGCTGCTAAAAGTCTAAATATTCAGATCTCTACAGAAGTTGAACATTGGGAATATTTTTATTATGGTTACCACCCACGAAAGCTTAGTACTACACCTATAGTACATTTGTACCATGGGTGGGCTAAGGATTTTTTCCTCATTTTTGTCAATTTTATATATATTTTTTGTAATTTTTTTTACATGGTATGGAAACTCTGCTCTAGACACCAAACATGGAACTTTTTCAGCCACTTCAGACCTTCAATAAGCGTGTTTGCTCACACCGGGAGATGAAATTCATCTTCCACCTAAAGACAATCACAAACATCCATACCCACGGCGGGATTTGAACACGTGACCTGTTGGTTGGAGAGCGAGTAGGCTAACCACTCGGCCAACCAGTCTGGTGATACTTCCAATATTGATATTCAGGAGAAGGGTGAACATAAATCAAGGAACCAGGCCTTGTTACTTTCTGAGGTGCGACCAAAAAAACACAGCACAGAATTATTACCGTTAATTAAGAGGAAAAGAGAATATATTTTTTATTCTTTATTTTCTTATTTATTTATTTTAATTTAAAAATAAATAAAGAAGAAAATAAAGTGCAGATTCCATTAAAAATAAAGAATATATTTTTATTCTTTATTTATTCTATATTTTTATACCTAGGAGAAGATATCTTCGTCGTTCTAACAGTAGTGGCATAAAGACTAGTGTATAATCAACAATAAATGAACTAGACACACCAGAAGATACAAACAAGCCAATAAAGCCGTTCACAAGTGAAGGAAGGTCAGAGCTGTCAGGAACTGACTATCCACTATGTGGGATTTCTGTTACTCATTGAAATATATATCCTAGTCCAGCTCAGAACTTACTTCCATCTGTACAGAATTCAGCGTTGGTAAAAAGTTCGCAATAAAGTGAAGATACAGTAAGAGAAATCACAGGTGGTGACATCCAAGATCCGATGTTAATATCAGTAACGAATACGACGCCTATTCTTAATACCGTTGAGTTAATCGAACCTCAATCAAACAACATAGAATCAGGGCCAAGTAGAGATAACAAAATATTAGTTCCTTGTTCCGTATCACCTGAATTATCTACTTCTTGTCAAGTTACACACAAGTATGATAAAAGATATTGAACTTGGTGTCTCACTCTTATTACCTAGAACTGCAGTTTCGCCATTTCCCAGTCTTTCATGTAAGGATAGTAGTATAATGATGATGATGTCTTGGGATACATCTAGACCTACTCCTATTGTTGATTTTACTATTTCTTGGTACATGTTTGGAAGACTTGAACTGCTATTTCGCAGTTTAACTTTTTTTTTGCAAGTAGGGTTGGATTTGGACTAACAATAATAATAAAATGCAAATAACAGAGTACCATAACTGTTCTAGAAATAAATAAATTTAATAAAAATTAATATTTTCCCCATTCACTGAAGTTTTTTTTCTTTCAGAAACTACATCCAGCAGAAACTGAAAATGTCTGCACTAGAAACCCCTTCCCCCTCAAGTTTTCCGGAATATAATTTAACAAACTGATCAAAAAGACAAAAATATGCATAAAAATTACTGATTATGTAGGGTTTATTGAATGCATAGCACTGATTGTTTTGTCCTTCCGTACATGAATTGTTCCAGTTTTGATTGAACGGATATTACTGAAATTGAGTAATTTGAATCCTCATAAAATCATCAAGTTGGTTACCCATCCCATTTTTTTTTATTTCAGTAACTTTTTTGCAGCATTTTGATACCATAATATTAGAAGGCCAGAAGAAAGACCGTTTAATATGCAGGGCCGGCGCTACCGCATTGGCAAACTAGGCGCATTTGCCCAGGGCGAAAAATTTTCATAAATTTATACAAAATTTCCAGACGTATTTTTTTTTTAATATTTTGTTCCTCATGTGCGCTAACATTCACAATCGCGCGGATTGTGAATAACGCAGAAAATAATGAACAATGAAACTATTGTAGTAATGTTAGTGAAATTAAAATTTAAAAACATTGGAGGCATTTCAAAAAAAAAAAATTCATCGACCAGAGGAACTTTTTCTATTCATTTTTTCAGCGGGTTCCCAAGTTATTAGATCTCTGTCATGCACAAGTAGCGTTTTTTCCCTCCTCCGGGAACTTGGATTTTTAATCCAGATCTCAGCAAATTCGATTGAAGAACCCACTTTCAGACAACAGTATAAGAAATAGAATTTAGGAACTCGAAATTGCTGCTTCTGCAGGATTCTCCTGTCGATGTCTCTCTTTAAAATCATCAAACAGCCATGAGATCAGCTACTGGTGACTACGGTAGAGACGGCTGTCTACCAGTTTCCAAGTTATGGAAAACAAACTGCCTACTCACTTTATGAATTAAACAGAAAAAAAAATTAATAACAGAGAAACTGTAGCTCAGTGGAAGTAGTGTTTACACTCATCGGCGCTAAACCGCCCGAAGAAAGAACGTTGCGAGTTCGATTCTAGTCGCCGGCTAGAGAAACGTCTAAGCCTTTTTTCGCCCGGTTCCCTAGTTCGATCTCTGGCACAGGCAGGCAGGTTTTTCTCCCGGAAACTCGGGTTTTTTCGTCTCGTAAACTCGAGAAAATCGACCGTGGAACCCACATTATTTACAGACATTAAAATTATTGTGTTTGGATTAGGTACCACGAGATGGCCGCACTTGTTAGCCGTCTCTTCACTCTGTGCCGTTTAATTAGTGATAGCCTCGGGCCAGCTATTTCTGATTGGCTACCAGTGGAGATTGAACTGCCCACTCAGTCTCCAAAAATTAGATATAACTACAACGGCCTCTCCTACTCCCTAAAGGGGGGGGGGGTAGGCGAGGCCGTTGTAGCTATATAATTACAGTAATCCATACTGTAATTAAAGCAGGTGGTGGTGATATAACTCCATATTAAGAAATAAAGTTGGCATTCCATATTTTTTCTTATTTGGTGTGTTTAGAATAATAACAAGCATACATTATTTTTATTTATTTAATTTCACTATGGCTAGATGACATTTAATAAAATTTAGAAATCATTTCAAAGGCGAGTGTGACAAGTATAGAATGAGAGATGATATAAAAGGTTTACAAGAGCGAAAAAGAAGAACGAGCAAAGATTGTAAGTCTGTTGCCAAAGTATGATAAAAACAAATTGGGAAAGGCTATGGTTGATAACAAAGTAATGTGTGAATTGTTTTTGCAAGAGGAAAACAGTGTGCGGTATGTATACATATGGAGTGAATTTTGTGTATGAAAGGACTTGTACATGTTAGAGTTCGCACTTATATGAAGTTGCACTTAGGCTGCCTAAAGAAAGTGAGATGATGGACTGCAAAATCAGGAAAACTCAAGTTATTATATACTGTATACACTGGTTGGAAAGAAGTAGTCGGACACAATAGTGTTAGGAACAAACAGCCATGGAGTCCACCTTAACAAGATGCAGAACCCTTTCGTTGCTATGACTGCAGCAATCGCACGAGGCATACTTCCCACAAACGTACGATAATGATCAATGGGAATTCTGAACCATTCTTCCAGTAGACCTGTAATGAGATCCCGAAGGGGGTGTGGGCCGGCGTCCCTTGACCTCACCCAAGGCTCTAGTTCACACCCACAGATGTTCAGTAGGGTCGAGTTCAGAGCTCTGTGGAGGCCTGTCAAGTAGAGTGACGTTAATTTCTACAAACCACGCAGTTACAGCAAGCAGCCCTTATGACACGGTGCATTGTCATACTGAAAGAGACTATGTCAGTTCCGTACAAACGCCACAAAGTAGGAAGAACTGCATGATGAATGTTCAGATACCATAACTCTCGGAGTTTAGTGCTCGTGGCACCACAATCAGAGGTCTGAGGCCAAACCAGAAAAAAATCGGACCATACCATCACACCGCCACCTCCGAATTTCATATTTGGGGTTACGCACTCTGGTGAGAGAAGTTGACCAGGCATACCCCATACCCATCCATCTACTCCGCAAAGAGTGTAACGTGAGACTTCGCTCCAACTTTCCAAGCTCCATGTCGCGCTTTGCGCCGCTGAAGACAATGGTGCATATTGGTTCGGGTAATGTCAACCTTGATTATTGCAGTCCTACCAGAGAAACGCATGTTGTGAGCCTCGAATCTAAATGTTTTTGTGCAGATTTGTGTTCCATTTGATGCCTGGAACTCCACATTCAACATGTCGGCCGACGAATGGCAGTTTCTACATATTATCCTTCGTAGCACTCTACGGTCACGTTCGGTGAGTGTGATGGCTCGTCCACTGAAAGTAGAACTTACAGTTCACTCCCTGCGCTTCCATCTCAATATGAAACCACTAATTGTTGACTTTGGAAGGCCCAATTTGTCGAACAGAGTGGCCTGCAACATGACATACTATCACTTCTTTTTCAAACTCCGTTAGTTCCCTTCTCAGTCATTTCACCCGGATAAATTTGCTCTGACTTGGGAACATCATTTTCCTCCAATTCATACCGGCTACAAACACGTTACTCGTCGCATGGTACAATGCACCTTACCCATTAGGATGCACGTTGACTTCTTTCCAAGTAGTGTCATGTTCATGCAGGAGGTGTTCAGCAGGAACCCAGGAGAAATAAAAGCAATGACTAATGGAGAAGGCAAGGGACCCTAAAGTAACTTTGTATCCCTGATAAAATTTCTCTGAATCCCTGTAAATGAGAAAGAGATCAGGTGAAAGAACAGAGCTCTGAGGTGCTCCTACAATGGTGGCGAAGCTCGAAGAGAGGAAATCGTCCACCATAACTACCAATGAATGTCCAGAGAGGAAACTGGCAGCCCGATTACAGAGAGTGGCGGGTAGACCAAAGGATGGCAGTTTTTAGTAGGCCTCGTTTCTAAAGCAAACACACGGTTGCTTGCTTTAGAAATGTCCAGGTGACAACACAAGTTTCTCTGAACCTATCCATAGTACGTGTCCAGTAGTGGTTGATATAAGCTACGACGTCAGCTGTGGATCTTAAATGACGAAATCCGTACAGGTGATAGCTCAGTAATTAGTGGGCCTCTTAGTAGTGGAAAGGTTGGTTTCTGATGACTTTCTCCATTATTCTGGAAAGGACTGAGGTGATAGCAGTTGGTCTCTATATTGAAGACAGACCTCTATCTTCCTGTTATGGAATAAGCTGAATATGTGATTATTTCACATGTTGGAATAAGTACCAGCTATGTATAATAGATTGAAGAAATGGTACAGACCGGTTTAGCTCTGGAGCACAATGCTTTAGAACAAATGGAGAGACACCATCAAGACCAGAATAATTTTTAGTGTACAAGTTATTTAGAATTTTTTTCCCTGATGTATTTCCGTCGCAAAATTAATTTATGGTAGGAGGGGATTTCCCTTGGTCATCAACGTATGAGTTTTGAGAAAACCAGCGATGCTAGGAGGTTAGCTTTATCTTTGAGTGAAGTAACAGCGGTGCCATCAGAATGAGGGAGAGGTACAGGTGAACACAAGTTGCATCCAACGGGCTTAGCAGAGGGCTAGAAAACATGGCTTTCATTTGGACAGGAGGCAAGTTTTCTGCTGTTGGCCTTTATGAAGTTGGATTTAGATTTGCAGGTAACTGTTTTGCATTTGTTGCAGTCTTTGTTAATAGGCAATGTATGAAGCTGAAGTTGCTTGTAGCAGAGGCTGTTTGAAACTTCCATTTGATTTTTCAGTTATTGAAACATAGAATATACTTTTACTTATCTGCGACAATATGGCGACAAAAATATAAAAGTTAAAAAAAAATCTAAATTTTAAAAAGTGCCTCGTACCCCTGAATACCTTTTGCGTTGTACCTCTGATGGTAAGCGTACTACATTTTGGGAAACACCGACCTAGATAATGAAACTCTCGTGGAGGTGGCTCGACAACATTTCTGTGAGGAAGAGGAAGATAATGAAATGAAACTGTCACTGAATCTCCTGCAAAAGAATTATTCTCGTTAACTGAGATTTCGACTTTCATCAGAAATATAGATCCTTCTGATTTGCTTACGGATGCCGATCCTAACGTTGAATGAATCATTCAAGTTCAGCAAGCATTATGAAATGCTATTCGATGTTACAAAGAAATACATGCAAAGAAAAAAAAAATTGTGCAAATTACATTGATTAAATCTAGTTTTTCCAAATAAAAACTCGTTTTCAGTTCAACAGATAAAATTCTTTATTATTTTTCCCTTTTATTTTAATCACTTTTAATTTTTATGTGCGCATTTCTTAATTAGCACTTTTGATGAGTTTGCAGTAAACAAACGTTGTTTTTTTTTCACCAATACTGTAATTATCTGTTTGAAACGCATCACACCATAACACAGTATAATAATGTTATAGCATGGAACTTTTACGGCACCTATTAAATGCGCTATACAAGGCATTACTCTACACTGCTTGGAAAGAAGTTAACGGACTCCCCATGGGCAAGGTGCATCGTGCCATGTAACGAGTAGCGTGTTTGTAGATGCTATAAATTAGAGGAATATGATGGTCCCAAATCAGTGTAACTGTGTTTGGGTGAAATGGATGGGAAATGGGTACTGATGGAGTTTGAAAGAGGCGATGTGATAGAACACCATGTTGAAGGCCTCTCTGTTCGGCAAATTGTTGACAAATTTGGCCATCTCAGGGTCAACAATCAGTGATACTATACTGAGATGGAAGCGCAGGGAGTCAGCTGCAAGTTCCACCTGCAGTGGACGACCCACTACACTCACCGAACGTGACTGTAGGGTGCTACGAACGAAAATATGTAAACTCTGCCATTCGTCAGCCGATACGTTGAATGCGGAGTTCTGGGCATCGACAGAAAAACAAAGCTGTATCAAAACATTCAGAACGAGACTCACAAGATAAGTTTCCATGGTAGGAGCTCAATATGCAAGCTCCACATTATCCAAACCAACATGAATGTAGTGTTCAGTGATGTAAACAGCGTGTACATTGGGACGTGAAAGCTCAGTAGACTCTCTGCTGAGCAGAGGGTCTACTGAGCTTCCGCGGTCTACTGAGCACTCAAACCCGTCCATCAACATGGACGGGTTTGGGTGAAGCGAATGCCCGGTGAACGTCTCCTACTAGAGGACGTAAACCCAACTATGAAATTCGGAGGTGAAGTTGTGATGATATGGTCCTGTTTTTTCCTTGTTTGGCTTCGGGTCTCTGTTTCTGGTGTCACGAACATTGAACTCCGAGAGGTGTCTAAACATTCTGGGCAATGCAATGCTTCCTATTTTGTGGCGTTTCTAAGGACCTGACCAGTCTCTTTCAGCAAGACCATGCACCATGTCAGGCTGCTGCTGCTGCAACTGCATGGTGTACGACATGAACGTCACCACACTTGACTAGCCTCCACAAGCCCTGATCTCAACCCTATTGAACATCTGTGGGATGAACTACAGCGTCAGGTGAGGTCAAGGGCCGTCTGCCCCACAATAGTCCAGTATCTTATTACCTACCTGCAGGAGGAATGGTCTAAAATTCCCATTGATTGCTATTGTACGTTAATGGAAAGTATGCCTCGTAGGATGACTGCAGTAATCCTATGAGACATCCAAGCACTGTATATGAGAGAAATATAAACTTATTGAAGAGATTGCACTTGAAAGTTAAGGCAAAATATGAGAGAAAGTGAGAATGATTGAAGCGAGAATATAATAAGAATGGGTGTGTGTCTGGGCGTAGCGAAAGTCGAGAATAGTAAATGCGGTACAAAAGTGATGAATGACTCACGTCACACCTGAGTCATTCATCTCTTAAATGCTTCTAATATTTGCACTTTTGAAATATTCAGAATATTATCAGAACAGCTAGTTAAGTTAAATTCATTACTGTTATGCTTACCACATTTTACTTATCTATGAAAGTTTTTCGGATTAACGTTACCATCCCTATCAACATGTGATTCAAATTTTGCTTTATTATCTTTAAAAGTTTAATTAATGCTAGTTGTTGGTTATATCTATAATCCAGAATAGATACTCTTTCTACAGCATTTGATGCAGCTTATTTCTAAAGATATTCATTCAAGTGACCTCAGATTTATTATGCAATTTACTTTTCGCGACAAGTTTGAAGTCGAAGTCATGCAATAATTCAGTCACTTCCGCTAAACAATGTTTTCCCAGTTAATTAGCTGTTTTGAAATTCCATTCCAAAGTCAATGATTCGTAATGACAGAGGAATTTTAAATCATGATGATCCACCCCTAATTTCGCTGAACATATGTGAAATGCAAGATTCGTTCTCCCTCTGGTAGGTTCACGTACATGTTGCATCAGGTAACTATCATCATGACATTGCGCCAAAAAGTCACTTTTTGATTATCAAATTTTTCATTCTACCAGTATTATAACCTCCTATAAATAATATTTTTGCTTTTCTACCTTATCCCTTTAAGTAACAGTCCCATAATATTACCACTGTTCCTTCCACTTCGTTAGCGCACTGTCCATCAACTGCAGAAACTCCGTGGTTAATGTACACTGCACGGTTTGGAACTTCTGCCCTGAATAGGAACTGAACGTATCATCCATCTTTACATGGTCTAAATCTTCACTGCTATGGAATAACAAGTCGCCCTCCTCTTTTTATATTCGATCTCTCCTGATAACGTAAGTATCAATGTCATCGTTGAGCCAATACTAGAAATGCCACAAAATATAGTTGAATTCCTCAAGTTCATAATTTGAGACAACATCTTCGTGCATTTCGAAAATAAGATCATATTTAACTATACATTACTGTACATTGTAAGTCCTCAATGCACTTTATTGTCTAATTTTCCCTGCCATCAATATTCCTATTATTACTTTAGATACTTATATTCACTATATTCAGTCATCCGTGATTAAGTTTCTTTGATGTATTTCTACATCGTTCAAAAACGTTATCGATTTAATGGTCTTATTAATCCCGATGGATCGACTAGCATCTAAAGGAATACCATCGCCACTAAATCATTTGCTGCCTTCATCGCTAGCTTAATTCAGACGAACATGCTGACCTCTTGGATTATTTATTTCTGAATGGAAATCTCATCGCTTGGATAATTAGCCATATGAAATTATCTTTCAAGGAGATTTTAATGTTCGCAACTCAAATTGCTTCCCCGTCTCTAACTTCACAGATCCAGTAGGAGAGGAAGCCGAACTGCAATCAGTCACGATATAACACAAATGATTAACCTGTCAACGAAATGACATATAATCCTCATCATTCTTCCAACACTAGATCGTTTCTTAATGCCACAGCGGAGATTCCAAGAATTTCAAACAAATTCTGTTATGCCTATTTCAACAAGAATGCTGCATGAATAGAATATTAGCATTCATAAGGAGTTTGGAAGCAAACGTCGCACAGTAACACAAAATACTGGTGTTAAGAACAGATTTTGAACTGGCAACCAATAGTGGAATTGTATTGGTTCAAACGAAACTTCTTGTTGATCTACAGATAGCTGGAAGGATAGGATGTGGGGACACCATTTGCGATTTGATCCATCATGCGCTCCTTCCGATCAGCTCCTCCTCACTGATCTTTTCTTCTAGAAACTCACGTTTTTCATCCCGCAAAACAAGCAAACCGCCAGAAAAACACACACACGGTTGTACAGAGATAGTGAACTCGCCTCATCGTCTTGGTTGATTCGGCTGTAATTTAAAACCATCACAGTCAAAACGTATCCGATCTTCTGAGCTTCAAAATAATATATTGTAGGATGTAATAGGGCCGGTTTTATCATTAGGCGAAACTAGGCAATCACCTAGGGGCGCTAAGACTTCGGGGAGCCAGATTTTTCCAGATTTCGCCAGAAAAAAGTGCTGAGGTGTAACGCCTAATTTTGAACAAGAAACAGTTAGACTTATGAAGCAGAGGATGAATTCATAACAGATTTTAAGCAAAAATTTAAGGTAGATTTTTATTTTTCAATTATTGATACCGCAATTGCATATTATTATTAGTATTATTCGTGACACCTCCAAGGAGTCCAAAGACTCATCGCGGGAGGACACCTATTGTACAACTCTCCGTTTCCACCACTACACCGAACCTCTACTACTAATCATCATCAGCGCCATCTACTGCCCACCATCACCACCACAGCCAGTATTTTATTTTGTCTGTAAATTGCGTGTGTTCTGAAGGGCCGATTTGTCTGTATGCGGGATGAAAAACTCGAGTTTCCATGCTGATGAAAAATTCAAGCACATGTCTACAATTAATGAAAAGTTTGGTTTTCTTCTAAATATAAATGAATTTCAAAAAATTACTTCAGCAGAACTGCTTAAAAAATGTTTGATATTGGAAAATTATTTAACACATGATAATGCTAGAGACAGAGCCGGAGCTAGGGTCTTTGCCGCCCGCATGCAATTTCTATCTAAGCGCCCCTGTAACGATCCGGGAGTGTGTGGTTCTTTTACGATAATAAAAATTTAAATTATTTGCAATTTCTTAAATAAATATTGACAGAACAGTCACATGTTGGTTCGCTAAATGTAACGAACCGAGGGTGTTGACTAGGCAGGATAATCGTTAAAAACCCGAATATTCAAAAAATTCTCAAAAGTTAAAGCAAATTTTGATAAAGCCACTTCACTTTAGTCATTTAATATAATGATACAGGGATTATAGCCTTCTCACCGACCCGAATCGCTAACAAAATTAAAATGAATTTTAATTAAAGTTAAAATTTATTTGAACTGAAGTTTAAAAAATACTCGCATTTTACAAGTTACTAAATTCTTAGTAACTTGTAAAAAAATTTTATAATTTTTATAAGTGGAACTATCTTTTAGGAAAATAAAAGAAAATCAAGATAGATGAGAAAATAAGAAAAGAATTCAGAAATAATTAGAACATTTAGTATAAGTATTCAAAAAATAACATCTTTACAGAATAACAGAAAATAATTTAAATTACATAAATATACTTGAAATTTTTTTAATTAAAATTTTAAGGATTTTGATTTCATATTCACAAAATTAGAAATAATGGTCTTAACGTCTAATTCCGCACATTTATCATTTTCAATAGCTATCAGCGCCAAACTAACAAGCCATTTTTGTGACATAATTGTTCTTAAGTAGGTTTTAATCAATTTTCAACCTGGAAAAGGAACGTTCACCGTTCGCTACACTAACAGTTAAGGTTAATAGTATTCTTAAAGCAATTGAAAATATAAGTTATTGGACATAATAAAATTAAGAATATCGAAAGGGCTTTTGAATATTTAAATTATCCTTCCGAAAAATATCCCGGAAAGCACATAATCGTCATATAGTTCTATTGCATTTACGTCTTTATTGTCGCAGTCCTTCAAGAGAACTCTAAATCGTCACAATTTCTTCGTAAATCTTCGTTATTAATTTGTAGTAATCTATGCAAGAAATTGAAATTATCATAATATGTTTTTAGTTGTTCAAAACGTTCTATCAACGAACACATTGCAACGTCTAGACGTGTATAAAACACATTCACTCTAAATTTATCTTCTGGCGATTGTGGCGTTTCGTCATGATGCTCGTAGTCCAATTGTCTTCTTTCGTCGTCGAACTTCCGTATCAGTTTTAAATTCTTGTTCTCCATCCACCTCTTCACTCAGTTGTTTTGCCGTTTTTAGAACTTCTTTAAAATTTGTATCTGATCGATACTCTTGTAAGAATATTTTTAAGTTTTCGATAGATTCTAAAGCAAGTGTAATGTTCATATTTTTGTCTTGAAGCATTTTACTCACAGGGTTTATTCTGTTAAGTAAATCATGCCAGGTTATAAGAGAGCAAATAAATTTGTAGTCCTTTATTTTAGCAAATGTTTGTGCTTCATGCTGAGTTTCTTTATTAAAATTTTCATTATTTAAAATTTCAAAAAGTGCATCGTAAATTTCTCCTAATTGATATCATAGAGGGCGGATTGCATTAATTTTACTTTCCCATCGCGTTTCTGATGGCTGTTTCAATGTTAAATTTTTTACGAACTTTAAAAGGATTGCCCAACGTTTGTAAGAGAATGAAATGAAATTGTATATTTCTTGAATAATTGCAAAGAAACTAATTGTATCTGCATTCTCTTTGGCTACATCGTTAATGATTAAATTTAGAATATGAGCAGCACATGGCACGTAGAAAGCTCTAGGATTTTTGTTCAAAAGCAAATTTTGGAGCCCATATTTTTTCTTTTTCATATTTGCCCCATTGTCATAACCTTGACCTCGCATGTCTTCAATGGGAATGTTCCATTTTATCAGTTGTTCCATTATTGTTGCACATAAACCACGTCCTGTGGGATCTGATATATCTGCAAAACCTAAAACGTTTTCCCTGATCTTGACAATTCCATTGTCACAGGAAACAAAACGAAGAATAATGGTCATTTGTTCTGTTTTACTTGCATCAGGTGTGCAGTCAAAAATTATGGAATAATATTTAGATTTTCGAATTGATAATAAAATTGTATCCCCGATTGCGTTACTTAAAGTTTCCAATATTTCATTTTGACTGTCTTTATTCAAATAGTGTACTCTATTGTTTCGTTGTAGGTCCTTTCAACATGATTTTTCATAACGGGATCAAATTTCGCAAACAGTTCCACTAATTTTAAAAAATTGCCGTTATTCCTTTCATATAATTTATCAGATGATCCGCGAAAAGCTAAATTTAGGCTACCAAGGAATTTTATAATTTCAATCAAGCGTTATAAAACACTCGACCGTTGTTTCTTTTCCATTTCATACATGGTTTGAGTCTGGAAATCAATAGTAGTTTTTTTTATTTTAAATTTTTATCAAGTTCCTTCCATTTTAAGAAATTTTTCATGTGAGTTAAACTAGTCTCATGTCTATGCAAAGTTGTACTTACATTTCTCCAATCGTTTTAACCTTCCACAAGACTCAGTATTCAGTTGATTCAGTAGCTGCGACAAGTTTGCAACAAAAGCAAAAACAGAATTTAAAGTTTCGAAATAAATGAGCCATGTTCTTGGCAAGAGCTCCCGTTTTCCATTTTTCTATTATAATCGCCAAATTGACGACCATATGTATCTCTGGGATATATTATATTTTGAACAGGCCCCATTTCAATTAAAACAACTCGTAATTTTTCATCAATATTTCCCCATTCACCTGGATCTTCTAAATTTACAGACACTAACAATGTATTAGTTTCGTGGTCAACTACAACTAAATCTTGTTGTAGTTGACTAAATCCTAACCATTTTTCGCTTAAATCATGTTCAATTATCTTGTTCAATAGTTGCAATAGTACTTTCATTCAAACTGGATGATGTGCACGGTTCTTCGACTCTGATTTCTGATGTATCGAGTTGGTTACAATCTGCATCAGAATATTTTAATATTTTAACAAATTTATTAAGAGTTCCAGTTTTGTTTCTTAATAGCTGCTTCTTTCGCAGCATGACGCTTACGATTTTGTGCACCGAATAACTTTTTTTTAATTTTTGATTTCTGTTTTTCCATTTCTATTTTATACCAAGAAGAAATTATTACACAACACGACACAGAGACGAAATAATAGTCGGCACTGCTCTACTGTCAGTAGCCTACTGAGATGCGTACCGTATGACTGGTTAACCAGCAACAAATGTTTTGTACGAAAATTCGTTTCTGCTCATGAAAACCGTTTCACTTTAGAATGATTGCAGTAGACACAACATTCTGCAGGCAAGCATTTAGCCTGCTCTAGCTGTAAAATTGTAAGCAGCTAGCTGATCAAAGAGGCGGCAATATACTTTTTTTTTTAAATTTTTATTCGGTGTATCCGGCCATATTCATTTTAATATTGATCATTCTAAGAATTTTTCGTTTTTATGATAAAAATTTTGTTTCTTAAAAATTAATTTATGAACCGTTCCCTGGCGGCGCGCCCCCATCGTAGCGACGCCCGTATGCATCGCATGCCCGCTTCTGCCGGCCCTGGCTAGAGATATTGACGGAACAGATTTAAGTAGTGAATTACAAATAATAACAAGGCGAATTCCAGAAAATACTTCATTAGATGTCCTGTCATACATATGCAAAAATAATTTAGAAAATAGTGTTCCAAATGTGTTGATTGCTCTGAGAATTTTTCTGACATGGCCAGTATCGATAGCAAGTTCAGAAAGGAGTTTCTCGAAATTAAAACTTACAAAAACTTACACTCGCTCTACGATGGCTCAGGAACGACTCACTGGTCTAGCAACAATATCTATAGAGCATGAAATTGCATCTACAATCAATATAGATGAATTAATTCAAAACTTTGCCAAAGCAAAAGCCCGAAAGATTAATTTTTCATAATTTTTGTATTTAAGATGTAATAATTTTCTTGCTATACAGATATTAGGAGTAATCATATATGTATACAAATGTATTGGTTTTGATTAATAATTGTTTTAATGTTCATAACGATATTATTTTTATAAATATCCACATGTGTACGTGTGATTGTGTGAGTATGACAAAAAAATATAGAGAGAGAGACAATGTATAGGGCCGCCTAAATTTTCTTTGCTAGGGGTATCAGATACTCTCGGACCGGCCCTGGGATGTAATGATCTATTCATCTGCTCCCCCCTCCCCCCCCAAAAAAATTAAGAATGTTTTTAAGCATCAGTGAACGATACGATACAATATTTGTACCAACTTCTAGAAACCGTAGGAAGCTATTCATCTTGACTGATGTCTTTGTATTGAAAACCAACATGCTACACGACATATTTCGAATACTACTATGCCAAATAGAGAATATAGCTTGAAAATGAAATATTCTTAGGAGTAGGGTGCCGTTTAGACATTGGTATATTGATCTGTCAGAGATGTTGGTAAATGATTTAAATATCTTCTCTTTCGCCACTTCATCGTTTTATAGTTTTAAAAAAGCGTGTCATTTTAATTACGTCTTTTGTACTTTATCTTCTAAAAATAGGCTGCGAAAATTCTTGAATATTATCTCCTTTAATCAACAGTGCTACGAGTGTGTGAAGTTTAGTGTCACTTTATTACAGAAATGTAAACGATAATTATGAGATTTATTTTTCCCCTTTCATGCATTATAGGAATACATTCTTTTCACTATTATACCAGCGTATTATACGTTACATTTCTTTACGGTTTAAACTGGTAAAAAAATACACTTTGTCCACTAGGTCCTAAATTGTTCTAGTTTATTCAGTGTCCAAATATACCTAATAACAGAATGCACCAAGAACAAGAGCTGTAACTGGGTAGCCAGCTTTCTCTCTTGTCATTTATTGCGTCATGGTGAATGCCCCCCCACCACTCTTCGACTTCTCCCCCATGCAGGAGTGTCTCAGGGTTCTATTGCCTACCCTCTTATAAATGACCTATTATCAGTCACCGCGAATCTATTCACAGTTTTTGTTGATGATAATACTCTCTCTCCACCCTGCTTATTAAATAAACAATGCAGTGCTCAGACATTCCAAACTTCAAGATCAGTGCCTTAAACATTGATCTTCACAACATCCTTCAATGGGAAGAGGACAATCTCGTCATTTGCAATTTTTAATTATCACTCACCCTTAAGTAATACACAAATCACCACACAGGATCAGATCTCTCTGTGCTAAAGAATACCACTTTCCCACCCAGCTGTTAACTATACAAATCCAAAATCCTTCCATCCTTAGAATACTGCTCACATGTTTGCAGTGGACCTAAAACCTACCTAAAAATTATTGTTGCCGTCCAGAGGAGAGCAATTTGGCTCATAGATGATCCCTTACTTACAGAATCACTTCTATTTTATAAATGCAATGTTTCAACTCTGTTCCACAGGTAACTTCCATGGCCACTGCTTCACTGAACTGGTGATCATCATTCCTTGACTTCCTATTGAGTATTGCCAAACAGCTACAACCTGCGACCCTTCAAAAAAAATATCAATAAACTTCTTTCTCACTCCTCACTTGCAGCCCCACATATACGGCACTGATGTCCTTATATGTTCTTCGAACGGGATCAATAAAACATAAAAAAGTAGAAATAAATAAATGAATAAATATTGGATGAGTCAAAATCCTGTCAGCTCTCTTCCTTGCTTCAAAGCTATTCCAGTAATATTTGATCCATAAGAAAACTCGTCTCCATAACTACCATAAAAGTTGCTCTAAATGAAGAATCTTTTGCCGGAAGTATTGATAATAGTGATTCAGGTAAGTTGTTCGATAGATGAATTCAACAAGAAGCTCGGTGTGCAATATGTCTTCTCTAAAAAGAAAGATTCAAGATGCAGACATTCGTTAAATCATTTCCGTTCCTTGAGAAACATCAAGATTAGGTGAATCGTCAATATTGCACCACCAGGAACGAAGCTGATAGTGTCCTGTTACGGCATTATCAATGTCATAAGCAAGTTTTAAGCACTCTCTGTAAGCTTTCAGTGTTCCCTTTGCAAACTTCTTTCATTGGCATCCTGCTTTCGTGTGTGTCCAGCCGCCTTCAATTTACGTTACTGATTTCTTAAATGCAGTAATACCCCGCCTGGCCACGATTTGTAATTATGACCAATGCCCATTTATACGACTTCGCGTTCGCTCATACAATGGTCTTGGCGATATGACGCTATCTTGAATTAAGAGATGCGCAGTCTTCATGAATTCAGTTTATTTGCTCGCCACACATCTGTGTTTGGCTGTGAATTATAAACTATTTGTAACTATTATTTTATTTGTTATTAATAATGGCAGATAAATTTAAAGTAAGGATGCTGTTGGTCCAGTGAAAAGAAGAAGACGCGTACCTTTTTTAACATGCCAGGATTAAACTGATTAAATTTAGTGATGTTGCGTATCGAATTGAGAGAGACTGCAGGCCAAACTTTACCTCGCACTACTATTGCTACATTTGATAATAACAAAGGTAACGTTCTAAGGGAAGTGAAAAGTGCTAATACTAGTTATCTGTAAACGTGAAAATCTTATTACCGAAATGGAAAACGTTTAAAAGGTATATATTGAAAACCAAATAGTTGGTGTTTCCCGTAAGCCAAGCTATTCAGAATATTTTTCGCAAACGTAAAAGTTTTTCTAAATTTTTTATTTTCGTATCTGATGTTAAAAATGTACCACAAATCTCTTCCCCCGTGAGTGGGTGATGAATCATATTAGAGAAACCCCGCGAATGCACTAAAAGAGTATTACTGTGAGACCAAAATCTGTACTTGAACAATTTTTCATCCTGTTGACGGAATCAATGAAACGCTTCATTGTGGTCTACAAATAAGAAATAGCTGTTAATTTTTGTCGTCCAAATGAACCTCGTGTCCATTCTCCAATGAACATGAGGTTCAGCACACACACAAAGACACGAGCCTTTGTGTGCTGAATGTAAGTGCTTGTATAATGAGTTGTGGACATGCTATTTACGCATTGGCAATCCAACACACTAACAATTAATGTTGTATTTATAGATTTGCTTCCTTGAATATTTTATTGAAACGTGAAATTTACAAAGATAAAGTGAAAAACATTTTATTTGATATTGCATTATTGAACTTCTAATTCAAGATTTGAAAACCGAAACTGGTCTTGGAATCACACTTGAAATGACCAGCTTGAATATTTCATAATGCCAGCTAATCTGAGTGAATAATTTTGTCTGACTTGCTGGAGAAATGCGAACGGCACAATTAACATACTACACCCTCTGTCCAAAAAGAAACCGAAGTTTTCGAAAATAGAAGAAACTAGTGGAGCCACCTGTTGTATCTTTTTGTTGTCGAAAGCGCCAACCTTCATTAGTGTTGTGTCAACTGTTTATGACATTTGTTTCATTAGAAGCGAGTTATAGTGACAACAGTGACAGTGTGTTTTGACGAACGGTGGGTCGTCACGATATTCATGCCGTACACGACGAATTCTCGCTATTAATCGCTTCAAAACTTCGAGATAAAACTCACCATTGACCGTTTGGCCAGTTGGAATGAATTGTTTGTGGATAATGCCCTTGGAATCGTAGAAACAAATCAGCATTTTACATTTGACTTCTCCATGCGACTTTTTTTCGGATGCCCATCTTCTGATGGTCTCCACTCAACACTCCGGCGCTTTGTTTCGGGCTCATACTCAAAACACCACGTTTCGTCACCAGTAACGATCATTTCAAGGAAGTTTGAGTCCTTACGAGCGGTTTTAATGAGGTCCTTGCAGTGTTCAATTCGATACATTTTTTTGGTCGTCGGTCAACTTGTGGGGAACAAATCGCGAATTCAATTTACGAAGGCTCAAACTTTCGGTCAAAATGTTCTACACAGTTGATTTTGGAATCCCCAATTCATCTTCAATCTCATGGACGATTTCGGGTTTTCTTTGATGAAATCACGCACTTTTTGATGTTAACTTCGCCCAGTCCAGTTTTTGGACGGCCCGGCTTTTCGTCGTCCTCAAGCGTCTCACGACCACTTTGAAATCGCGTAAACTCGTAAACTTGAGTATGGGATAAGCATTCATCACCGTATGCTTTTTGAAGCATTTGATGCGTTTCGATAAAACTTTTACCAAGTTTAACACAAAAGTCAATCGCAGCTCTCTGTTTGAAACTCATTTTCCGACCGTTCGTCAAAACACAATGTCACTCTTGGCATTTCAACTTGGCTTCTAATTAAACAAATGTCATAAACAGTCGACACAGCACTAATGAAGGTTGAGGCTTTCGACATCAAAAAAAAAAAATTACAACAAGTGGCGCCACTAGTTTCTTCTATTTTCGAAAAGTTCGGTTTCTTTTTGGACAGAGGCTGTACATATGTTGATTGTGCTGTTCTACGAGGGTGGTCTGAAAAGTTCTCGGCCACGACCATAGATGGCAACACTATCGGCAAGATTTTTTTTTTTCTAAGTTGGGACATCTATCATAAGCATCCATGTGAAATTGCAAGTCTTTCTATCAGGGTTTGTTTTATATACAGCTGTCCCTGTATCCCTTGAAATGGATAAAATTGAGTATCGTGTGGTTATAAAATTCTTTGTGAAAGAGGGTTTAACGTCAAAAGAAATTCATTCAAAGTTCATAAAAGTTTATGAGCCCTCTTCTCCTTTCTTTTCGACAATTAAGAAATGGGCTGCCAAGTTTAAACGTTGTAATATTTATTTGTAGTTGTATATTGCAATAAATGATTTGTCTATAATAGTATAAATAGTATGGTGGTATATAGCTCTTCAAATGGTGTTTATATGATATATGGTATATATATCTCTCTTCTCTGATATCTGTTATCTCTTTGATAATGTCGATGCTGCGACATTGTAATATCTTTATCTTTCTTTAATTTACTCATTTATAGTTATATTGTTATATGATTACTTATTTATATATAACTCAAATGCTGTATTGTTGTTGCTCGTAATAGATCACTTTATCTCCTTACCCTATATCGACTTCTAATTCCTCATAGGGGTTTTCCCTATAGACTTAATCTAAAATACTCCCCCCCCCCTTGTGCCTGGGATCTCTAGATATTTATTTGAATTTCAAGACTGCGCCTCAGAAGTTCCCCCTTTAGACACAAGAAAGCATTAATACCCAAGTTGAACAAAGAACTTATTCATATCTTAACTTAGGCACGGTTTGCAGTCATGGACTAAATTTCTATACTGAACTCAAATAACTAATAACACCTTACAGATCCGAATTAGTTTTATTTGGGATCAGTGCATTGCAAAAAGATTAAATTGAGACGGAATCATTTTTGTACTAATAAACAATCAAAAACGCACACGCATGAAAGCTAAAAGAAATGAAAATCCCTGAACAGTACTTGGAGCGTTTTAACAAGAATAAAACTGATTTTGTGCGTCGATTTATTACTATGGGTGAGACTTGGATTCACCATTACACACCAGAATCCAAACAGTAGTCATAAGCCGGTTGTTTAGCGCCAAAGAAGACAAAGTCGGTTCCATCAGCAGGAAAGGTCATGGCAGTGGCATAGCTAGTGCTGTTGCCACCCAGGCAAGTTTGCCGCCCTTCTCAATAAACACCACAAATACTACAAAAGGTCAAAACGACGTATAGGGAAATAAATTAAAACACTCTGTTTAGTTTTCAAGTAAAACTTTAACTTCAACATTCTAAAATGTTATTTTTCTTTCTTTTCTATTAACAAAATAGTCGATGACATTGGCGAAGTCTATTTCATAGTAATGTAGGTAATTCTTAATCAATCTTATTTAGAAAAACTCCTCTCACAATAACTAGCAACACTTAGAGCAATTGTGAGTAAAAATCGCAGCAATATTACAATATTTGGAACTGGGTTCTCGAGACTGTATTTTAGAATTAACTGCAAAAGTTCAAAAAGGTTCAAAGTGCGGTCCGGGGAGGACTGCCCCCTCCCCATCCCCCTAGCTACGCCACTGGGTCATGGTATCGGTGGTTTGGGATGCTAAAGCCATTTTGCTTATTAATTATCTTGAAAAGGGTAAAACAATAACCGGGGAATATTATTCCGATCTTTTAACCAGACTAGACGAAAACATTCGTGAGTAGAGATCCAGTTTGCAGAAGAAAAAAATCATCTTTCATCAGGCCAATGCACCGGCCCACAAAGGTGTTTTGGCAATGGGAAAATTAAGGGATCTGCACCAGGAATTGTTGGAACATCCACCCTATTCCCCAGATTTGGCTCCTTCTGACTTCTATCTCTTTCCAAAACTAAAACTCTTCCTCGCTGGTCAGCGTTTATCTTCGAATCAAGCGGTGATTGCAGCTGTAGAGGGGTATTTTGGGTGAAGATGACGATGTCTTTGTTATGCACATAACTACAAGAAGTGTGCATAACAAAGACATCGTCATCTTCACCCGGAATAATTGACTCTCCCTCTAATGAACTCCCATACTAAGCAATCTCAGCCTAAAATCACTTTATGTGTTACTATTTGAGAATAAACCGCAATCTTTCATTAATAAATTGCTGTTACCTACAGGTGAAGTATATTATAAATGTGTGCAATGCCGTTATTCGGGTGTATGACGCCTCAAGTGAACATCTAAAATTTATGGCTGAGACAAATTTTTCCAGTTTTCGCCGCCCTCTAAACTTGACGCTACTAGGCATTACCTTTGTTGCTTAGTAGGTTACAATGACTGGATATGTGGGTTCAATTTAATAATAATTGTCAAAAACCTACCAGCTCCTTTTCATTTCAAAAACTATGTCAAGACATCTTCACCTTTGATTGTGTGTGTGGAAATTGACAGGCAACCAATAATCGCCATTCTTAACCAGGGTTAGTATGTATGTGTGTATATATTTTATGTACTCATGCGTGCATTCTATGGCTTTATTTTATTTATTTATTTTTCTAGGATGAGAGATCGAAACTCCGAGTTTCTTCGGGAAGAAAAAAAATTCTAAATGCTTATGGCAAAAGTTTAATTACTTTATAAATGGCCTCCACAGCGCAATTGGAAGCTAAAGATTGTACAGGACTGTAGGTGGAAATAGATATTGAGCATGTTATCATGTTTTAAATGAAAATGAAATGTCAATGAAAAATGTTAACTGAAATAAGCATGCTATGCACATATTTACATTACATATATATACAATATGTATATATATGTAAACAGTTCGTCCGAATATACGTAGATGCTATTGTGAAAATACAGGCCCAGATATAATGCAAAAACTCAACAAACAACTAAATGAAATCATAACAGACACAATAAACAGAAATAAGATAACAAAACACCAATGGCGGAAGATAGGCTTATCTCTGTCTTATCTTATCTCTGAAGAATATGAAGAAAACATACAAATAATGGAAATAAAAGACCCACCATAAAGAAAAAACATGAAAACAAGCCAATACAATTCACTCTGAAAGACCATTAAGTCCTTCGATTGAAAAGATCCAAGTTCGATTCTCGTCGTGATGAGAGATATCTTTATAACGTTTTTTTTTTTTTTTTTATGGAAGGTGAGCTGAACGAAAGTGGAAGGGTTTTAGCTTCTGCGAACTATGTTTTATATATATAATCCGGGCAAATCGGTAATGGAATTCACACAATTTACATGCAAAAAATATTATCGGTGGGCTGTAGATGGCGTTGTGTGTATATATGGTGAAAATAGGTGCCATTGTGTGTGTGCGTGTGTGTGTGTGTGCAGATGAAAAGTAGTGTGGACTGGAGTACCATCCCTATAGTCAGTCAATCAGTTGGAAAAAAAGCGTAGAAAAAGTTTTTCTAATCTGTAACTAGAATCGAATCTATAATGATCTTTCTTCTAGCATCATAGAAATTATCAGGATGTACAATGACACTTAATAAATTAAATCAAAATATGCTTTACATGATTAACAAATTATCTTGATTTATTAAGCCAAATGTGGGGCATCCATTTCACCCATGGCTTTTTTTTAATTGCCTTGTTCATAATGAAAAATGTAATTCATGAGCAGGATAGTGCGATAGGGGAGATTCAGAAAAAAGTAATTATAACCGCGGTTTTAGTAAATCCAATTTAGCGCGGAACGCTACCTATATCAACCACCGTCTGCACTACCGCCCTTTCTCCTACACAAAACATTGTGGTCTGTTAACTGCGTGCATTCTTCTGGACACTCTGTTTTGCAGAGGAGGAGGTGGGGGGGGGGAAGTTTCCTGAAGAAGAAGAAAATAATAATAATAATAATAATAATAACAACATTCCTCGCGTTGTGATGAAAATCTAACCCACGTTTGCCTAAAAAACTGAGGACTAGAAAAGCAGCATTTGTGTCTGTTAATTGCGTATTATAATCTTCAGCGGGTTTTCTGATTTGTTATATATATATATATAAATTCAGATTGCTGGGAGATAAACCCTGCCACTTTCGTGTGAGATTAGTCAGCTCACTTTTAAAGTTTCTGATTCCCCGATAGGAATCAAAGAACTTTAGAATCAGCGAACCTCAATATTTCTAACCAACGGACAACGGAGTGAACTACCCAGGTGATTGAGCGAACGTTAGCACTACAATGCCAGCTATAGTGGTTGAGCCTATGACAACACCATCCCACAATAATAATAATAACAATAATAATAATAATAATAATAATAAAAGCTGCACAAGAAAACTGGGTTACGATTTGATCAAATCACTTTTACATTCTGAAAATAACCCCAACAGATAACCTTTTCGTGTTATAAATCCACTGTCGCCATACGCTTCCACGGGCTTGGATGATGTTTGTAAACATTTTCAGATCAAGTTTTACATAGTGAGGAATAGGGAGAAGGATTTCTTTTTTCCTTTGGTGCTAAATTAAAATTGTTTATTAAACATTTAAACGGTGCACGTTTTAAAGAAGAAAGTAATTTCGAAAAGGATAATTGAATATAAAAAAAGTGCCTGTTTACAAATATTCAATTAAAAGTAAAGAATTCTTTTGTGCTCCCCAGGAAATGCAAAGCTGAGCCATTTAACTTCTTTTATCGGCAGAAACTGAATAGAAATTCGACAAATCCTGCTACATCGAATAAAATCATTTGCATTAAAACTTTTATTCGATGTTAGTTTAATATGACGACGAATGTGCTTTGTGGTGCCTGCAGCAAAATCTAATTCGATAATTGAAAATCTTTCAGTATCGCACCTTCTAAAATTAATGTAATTTCGACGTTTTATTAATTCCTGGTCGCTTTGGTTGGCCAACTTGATTGCGTCTCCAATCAACAAACTGTAAGTTGGAATCCCACCGTAAACAGGGGGTTTCACCGCATCACTTATCCGAGGCCTGAAGTGACTTCAAAAAGTTCCACGTTGTCTACAGACCGAAACGTGGGAGACTTTTCAAGCAGGGTTTCCGGATAATATTTAAAAAAAAAAAAAAACTATCCCCATCCACGCTACTAATGTATTATACGTTAATTACTTTGCATGGGTGGGAGTTACATAACAAGAATGAAATGAAGTTTATCTACTGTATCTCATTGCAGTAGATGACATAATTATATATTTAATTTACAGAGAGAGAAGAGCAGCTGTCCTGTCTTCGTTGATGGAACGTCCAAGGAGATTATGGAAACAGTCCTATAAAAGGAAATTTTCATTTTAAAAGAAATTTTTTTCTTTTAAATAAAAGAAAAAAAAATCCATAAACCAAATCTACCCCCCATTTTCCTCCCCAATGTCGGAAACGGAATTTGAACCCAGGTCTGTCTACCTGCCGAAGATCAAGTTTTGCGTCGTCTCGGGAGTCGAATACTTGGCTGTAATGTGAAGGGACAAATAAGACAACCAAAAATACTCAATATATAGAGGGAGGGAGCATCTACAGGATCCTTGAAATTAGGAAATTATCCTGAAAATTTTAAAAAATGGTAAATATCTTACCCGAATTTAGAAAATACCAGAAAATATGATTGATAGGGGTTGATTAAGATATTCCTATTCGCTTTTTATTTCAGATATGCTACCAGTATTGTAGACTATTTTTAAATATGGTAGCGAACAAATTAATCTGAACAAGCCGAATTTTGGTCCAGTTTTTGTTTCAGTTCACAATAATTTTGGTTTACTATTTTCGGTATTGGTTTTAGCTAACCAGTTTGGTCGAGTGCTGCATGTTTTAATTGTTTCTACGATGTTTATTAACAGTGTTGTGCCTTTTTAATAGTGCAAGTAAGTTGACATTCGTAGTGTTTTATTCATTTTATGCAGCTATAAAATGGATACATCTCCAAGAAAGCGTTCAAAAATATGTACTCTTTCTCTGCACACATCTATGACTCAGACAAATTGCAAATGAGTGTGGTGTTGGCTTGAGCACTGTTAATGCTATTTTAAAGAGGTTTTAAGGAGACAGGCATCTCGTGGGAAAAAAAGGAAAACTACACGTACTCAAGATCATTTACTAGTTAGGAAAAGCAAACTGAATCTAAGATTGTCTTCTGTAGACTTAAACAGAGACTTAGCAGATAGTGAGATTAATGTTTATGGCATGACAGTCCGTCGAAGATTGTTGGAAGCTAGGAGACTCCCCACAGACCAAAAAAAAAGAAGCGACTGTTGACAAAGATTGGACTGTTGAGAAGTAGCAGATCATATTTTCAGATGAGAGCCATTCTACTGTCTACCTACAACAAGCTTCTAAACACCCATCTAAAAAGATATTCTGGGGTTGCTTGCACATGATGGTCCAAGATCACGTGTGCCTTTGGATGGCATGATGAAAAGCGACCAATACATAAAAATACTAGAGAAAAGAGTGGTCCCACAGATCTAGAAAGACAAACAACTCATTTTCCAACAGGATCCCCTCCATGCCACACTTCAAAAAAATTGAACGGTTGCTCAAAAATCACAACATCCAATTGCTTCAATGGCCTGGTAACTCTCTTGACATTTACCCAATAAAAAATTTGTGGGACATAGTGAAAAGGAGACTTGGAAAATTAAATTGTGATACAAAGGAAAACTTATTACATTCCATTATAAAATGTATGGTTTCGAGATACAGAAATAAGAAAAATGTATTCTACGTTGGTGGATTACATGCCTAAGCGAATTTATGAACTTATTAGGAACAGAAGAGCACATAAAAATTATTAGGAAAAGTTGGAATTTAATTTTTTATCTTATTTTCTAGCGAAATTAAAATTTTTCTTGAAAATGTGTGTTATAGATTAATTCATTCGCTACTGTACATCTGTGAAGACATTCTGATTTTCGAATAACTATGTATGTGCTCTTACCTCTATCGAATTTCTTTTCACTTTCTGACCTGTGGTTGGCCATTTAAAATATTACTGTAATGGTTTTATTAAATCAGAATGGCATTCTGTACTCCTTTCAAACTGGACATCACATTCTGTTGCAATCAGAACCCATCCATGGAGAGCCTGATACATCTCCTCTCCGACAAAAATCAATCACCTGCAGATGCAAGAGAAGCTTTGCCATGTTAAAAATTTTAAGTGCACATAAATTTAAAATATTCATTTCCAATTTTTAATTATGGTCAACTTCACTTGGATATCAGTGTCACGACCAGTTTTAAGGGCCAATCCAACTAATATTTTCTGTGCGGAATTTATTATTATTATTTTTTTCATAGCATTGCCTCCCGCGATAAGTTTTGTGACGCCATGAAGGCGCCATGTAATAACAATGATTAAAAATAAAAATAAATAATCAGTCTAAACAGAACTGGAAGGTATTTTTCGATACTTTAAGCATGCTTTTATAAACTTGAATATTTTAAGAACTACACAGAATACTTAAGATTTTATTTTGTTTTATTTATTCATTTTTGAAAAAGCAAACTGGTTCTCAATTTACAAGGGATATGCACACGTAAGAAAGTAATTATTCGCACCAACACACATAATGCGTTTTCAATAACGAAAGCAAAAATATTTAAAACGAAATGATACTAAAAAATACGGAAGGGGGGGAAATTTTCTAAATGTGTGACTCTTGCCGAGGCTAATCTTCAAGAGACGCCTGCTGCTTCTCTCAAAATACACATAACGACTAGAAGTGGCATAATCTGCAAATACTTGCTTTCGTTTCACAGCCCGCGGTGTCAGCTTTTTCAATGGGCTGCAGGTTATTAAAAATATAAATAAATGAAACAAAAACAAAAATTCTTTTGCACCAATTAAATTAGCAGACGAACTGACGAAACGAAAAGGATCTCGCGATTACCTAGCAACTTATAGTAACGGAAATAAACGGGTATTATTATTATTCATTTCAGGCTTCCATGGAGTCAAGGGACTCATCGTGGAGTACACAAAAACGATACTAAAATTTCAGACACCGTGTTTAGAATGACGAACACGATTACATTGTGTGATTTATAATAGATGATTATCATGATTAATAGCAACAGTTCAATATTATATTTTAAACAAATGACTCTTTTGCGCAGGTAGCAAACGCAACCGTTGCGCCATAGGTTGGCAAACTTGCAACATTTTTTAACCCAAATTATTTTGATTGCTGGAATGAGGATAATATAAAAAAAATTGTGTCCTTAAGGCCAGCCTGGCTGGCCGAGTGGTTAGCGTATCCACTCTCCAGCCCAAAGACCACGGGCTCGAATCCCACCGTGGGCATGGATGCTTGATTGTCTGTGGAAATACTAGTGGTGATGGTCGGCGGTAGATGACGTTGGTGTAGTTGCGGTCAGTGAGTTGATTGAGTGGTGGAGATAGAGTAGGTGCCCTCTCTCGATGAGTCTTTGGACTCCCTGGAGGTGTCAAATAATAATAATAATAATAAATCAACATTACTGTTGCTTACTTCCATATTGCATGATCTACTTGCACATGATTAAAATTTTAAAACTGACGAATCTTGTGAATCGTATTAATATCAAATATTTACTTAAAAGCAGACAGGCATGTGAGCAAATCACAGGTAACCATTGCGCCCATAAGTTGGCAACCTTTCGAGGAAGACGTTTTCTTTCTCTCTCTTCTCAAAAATATTTCGATTGCTGCAATGCATCGACAAATATGAATGAACACCAGATATTTGTATATGTAATAATGTATTTATATGTAATGTATGCAAGTAATAATCATAATACAAGTTAACATTATTAAAATTAATAATAATATAATTATGGAGAAAATGTTGTGTATACTAACTTTTTTTCGATTATTATTCTATCTAAAATAGTTTCATTGATCTCTTACTAACATAATTTCGTTACGTAATTATAGTGTCTCTAACAAACATTGAACTGTGGCTTACTGGAGTTAGCTCTTAATGGTGATTTTTATATCGCTTTCTTGGTAATGATTTATAAAGATTATTATTATTATTTCGTGATACTACCGAGGAGGCCAATGATGATCGATAAAGTGATGAGAGTTGTTAATCTCGGTAGTAAGACTATTTGGTGATCTCATCAACGAAATAGCCCTGATTTTTTCCCCAAAATTTTATTGGAAAAGAATATAATAAATTATAAAATGAAATTTTGACAATACACTTTTGCATTTTAACTGAATATTACTAACAGAAGCTGAATATCCCCCATTAAAGTAGGGAAATGATTATATTTTCAGAATACTTTTTTGAAAATGGAATAATACACAGAATAGCCAGGTTAGAGGTTTATTTGGCTTATCACTGATAAGTCAAAAAATGTGCTTCTGTATGGCTTTTTTTTTTTTGAGCAATTCAAATTGGCTTGGAAGATTTCACCCAGGCAGGATCTTCCCGCAACAACAACAAAAAGATAGAGCTGCTTTTTGTATTTACATTCAAGGTTTATCATCTGCCGTGTGCAAAGAAGGCAGTTGTGAAATCTTGAACTTGTTCCACTACAAGCGATAAATTTTGATGTCTTTTGAATAGGTTTCGAGAAGATCACAAAATTACTTCTCAAAAGACATAAAAATGTTAACTTTTTAAGTTCAGTTTTTGAGAAGATAAAACAGCCTTTTTGGTTAAAAATGAGAGGGAAATACTTACCCCAAATAAATCCACAGCACTGTGAAGTTAATATAATCACCTTTCCTGGTATTGTTCACTTAGTACGACTACTATCATTCAACTGTGAAGTACATTGAAGAAAATGCTTTTTTTATGCAAACGTTTCGTTAGAGCTGTTCGTAAATTACGCAACGAGATTATTAAGATTTCATCCAAGTTATCCCCCCCCCACAACACACACACAATTCCGTCTACGTTATTTCAGACTTTTTATTAGTAATCATCTCTTCTGCCAGAAAGTGTTAACTGCTAGGCCTGTTATCTCGATTTACTCTCACTGAACACTGACTACCCCTGTAATACGTAGTTCAAGAACGAGCCCTTACGAATAATTTGGATGTACTAATATAAAATGACTCCGTCTTAAAAAAGAAAAAAAAAAGTAACGATTCCATCCACCATTCTCAGCAGTTTTTCAACTGGAAGGCAAATTTGAATTTACCGCTAATTATAATGACAAAATTCATCGATTGATAGCGTCATCATTTCATTGTAGTTGAAAGCTCACATTCAACTAGGGTTGCCACCTTTTGGTAAGTCCAAAGAGGGACACACTTATCGAATATGAAAGTCTTTCCCCTCCTCTAAATGTATAAAATGAAAAAGCCAAAGTTGAATATGTAATTCTAACCTTATAAAAATTAAAAGATTGAATACATTGGTACCGATATTAGTGATTTAATAATATTTGTATTTTAAATATATAAGTTGTCCCGCTTAGGTGTAATTCGGGACGCTGAAAATTTTCTTAAAATTTGGGATGCCCCGCCTAATTCGGGACAGGTGGCAACCCTACATTCAACGCATGCTTTCAAAATCACAATTATAAATACAGTGTTAGGGTTAATTATACAATGGTGAATCCAAGCTTCGCTTTCAGAGAAGATTCGAAAATACTTATTCGATATTTTAACATTTTTTTAAAAATATAATATGTTTAAAAATTTCTTTAGCGACATTTATTTCAGATTTTTGATTTTTTTATGCTTCCAAAATAATAATAATAATATAATGAATAAATAAGGATGCGTTTTTATAAACTGAAAATTCACATTTCTTTTTGCCGTGATTTCTTGGGGCGGAGATTGGATCCATCACTGGTAATACAGCATTTTCTGCGTGAAATTATAAACTTCAAGATATATATATTAATGTGTCATGGTTGAGTAAAACAAGTAAATGATTGCATTTTTCTTACTGTAATTTAAATGTCAGTGAGTTTGTATTTCGTAAAAATATTTCAATTAATGAAAATATTGAGATAAAAAGTTTCAAACACAAAATAATTCTACAGTAATTTTAATGCTTTTTTTTTCAGTGCTTATCTTTAAAGTATACATTTGGCGACACTCCGTATATATAAACAAACCATTCAGTAATTTAGGACTGGTAATTAAGAACGCAAATTTTTTCGACTTTGTGTAGAAAAAGCTTCCGCACATCAGCATATACAAGAGAATATTATAGAATTGCAGCTGGGAACTTCAGGTAACAGTCAATCATGTCCATATGCTAAGGATAGCAACATACGGCACCGTACATACAGATGTCATAAATAAGTTATCACAGATAAATAAATGATAACGAATGCTATGATCACATATTTCAATCGCCGCGCTCCAACGAAGTCGCAAACAAATGCCACTTGATAATATTATTAATAATTCATAAATACATTTCATTAAATATTTACAGGGGAGAATATTAAATATTGTTCTTTTAAATATTTCTCTAACTAATAATTAATTTGAACCTAAACAGCAAGTTAGCGATTACCTCATAACTGGGTTATGTCCTGGGGTATTACACGACAATGGGGAAATGAATGCTGGTATCGGACAAGGCGGAAAATTAGACGATGGCAGCGAAACAGCAGTAGGATGGCCAACACCAAAAGGAATGTTGGACGCCATTCTTCCATTTTGTAGCCCTCCATAAAGAGAGGATTCATAGAAAGAACTGCTGGGGGCGCTTAAACGTGAACCATCTGTGCAGTGATAATCAGTGCGCAAACTGTCGATGTTCGAAGTCGGCAAACCCACAGTATCCGAATTAAAATTCCCCACCGAATAAGGATAATTCATGCCGTACTGATGAAGAGCATTCTTGGCCATTAACGACGGGTTCTTGTCGACGTGATAATTTGGCTGAGGCAACGAACCAAGCATGTACACGCGGGGGTCCACTGGAGAAGAAATGTACGGAAATGGAAACAACGTGGATTCCAATTCGGATTTCTTGACGGGAGGCTTTGGTTTTCTTCTGGGACGATATTTGTAATCGGGATGCTCCCTCATGTGCTCCTCCCTTAACTTCTTGGCTTCGTCGATGAAAGGACGTTTTTCTTCTTGAGAGAGAAGTTTCCATTCCGATCCGAGGCGTTTGCTGATTTCTGAATTATGCATCTGAGGATTCTCGGTGGCGATCTTCTTCCTTCTGAGTCGAGACCACACCATGAACGCATTCATTGGACGTCGTATGTGATTATCTGATTTTATGTTCGACATGTTACGACTAACAGAAATACAAGAGTTCCGAAGCGGCGAGTACACACGGGACAGATTTTCTGAAGGAATGGCAAAAGACGTGTGGTTTTCTTCCAGCAGCTGTTGGTGGTAAGCCCGCCCGTGGGGTTCTGCTGATTGGGTGTAAGTAAGAAAGTGAGGGATGCTACTGGTTATTCGCCGTTTGTCACGTGAGACGAACCGCTGCTGACCGAACCTCCAAAGTTTCGGAAAAGTGTTTATCAACAATTTTGAAGTTACTTGGTAAGAATAAGCAAGTTTACAGTCCATTTAGCGGATAATTATGCACATCCAGAAAAGCGTACGTGTATATATTAAGGGACTGATTATTTAGCGAAATTCATAAAATTACGACTGACAAATTTACGATTCAGATTTTAAAAAAATTTGAACGAAAGAGTGCAATTACTAAATAAAACTAATTAAATAAAATTATTAAATAAATCAGACAGTGTGTAAATCCAGGCAGCGAATGAGTTAGACAGAATTACGTGATAAAAAAAGTATTATCGAGACAAATAAGCTAAAGAGAAATCAAGGACGAAAAAAATGCACATAGTTTCAGGAGCAGCTGAGCGGAGTTTTAATATTTGTTTTATAACTACTGCTTATATGAATGGAATGCAAACTGACTCGCTGTTTTGTATTTTTAAATATAACCTAAATAATGAGTTTCGTTTATTTCAGTGGTTAGTTTGCATTCCATTCATTTCTCTTTAGCTTATTTGTCTCGATAATACTTTTTTTATCACGTAATTCTGTCTAACTCATTCGCTGCCTGGATTTAATTAAGTATGCCGTTTTCATTGTGAAAGCGCAGTTTTAAAGATTTTTCGAGCTTTTAGTTGAGAGTTTTTTACTTACGAAGTTGTTCTGCTCGAAGTTTGATAACTGCTGAAAAGTCGCGTCCAATGTTTTGCTAAACTGATAACACTGTTCTCAATGGAAGAAATGGTTTGGGGTTATTTATATTTAAGAATTCTTTTTTAAAAAAAATTGTATTTTGAGGACTGAAGGATGAATACACTTCGTATACTGAATTCCAAGCTGACTCACCTACGAGGGAGGAGGGGTCCTAAATGTTTACAGCGAAAGAAATCGGCTTTAAGGATTTGTGCCTAGAAAAGGATAGTCCTGCAATGGCTACCGGTGCGTGTGCATTTAACGGTTTAAATTCAGAAGGTGTACTGGGGAGATATTATCCACCGGAACTAATTCGATCCCCTAGGCACGATTAACACGCCCAAATTTTACAAGTTAATATCACCTGTTGAGGAATATTTTCCAATCTCTCACTTGGATTCAATTTGATTAATATTGGCTTCGCTCAGATTTCTCAAACACTCTTTAATCTTTTCATGACCAAGAATCTGTTTATGACACATGCTAATTATGTCAGCATTAAACCGCTTGAGATCCTATGATAATAATTAAATTCAAATCTATCCTTAGCTCGTAGACAATTTCTATTAAGTGATCCTTCGTACTTTTCGAAATTCGTATTCTAAATATTAGTGCGGCTTCACTTTCTAACTGCTAAGTGTCAGATTTATCCTTTCTGTATAATAATATGAATAGTAAGTACATTAATTTAAATTATATTTAAATAATTATATTAAATATATTAATTAATATAATATTAAGCCCTCCAAACCAATAGCTGTAGTGCTGTGGATGATTTGGGATTTGCATTATGTTAGCGGTGAAAATTGGCCTGCTGAGTGGAAAGAAATACAAAGTTTTTGGGGGATGATCAGGCTACGAATGTGATGGCGATGTGTTTGTGCCCAGGGAAGGCTAGAGGTGTAAGTTGTGATCAGTGTTGCCAAATGAAATTATTGAAAACAGTTAAATCTTAAAAAAAAAAAAGAGCTAAAAAGGAGTTAAAAATAAAAATTTGAAGCTAAAATTTTAAAAGTAGTAGCTGATACTTTTAAGCTACTTACTTTATTCAAGTTGAAGTGATACTTGCGTATAAGTGGCAAAATGCATCTTCTATGTGGTTCTTCTGCGCTTAATTCACCCACATTTTCACTTGCATTTTCAGCTTTATTATATATGGCCATCGTTGCAATATTACTCAGTGTAGATGCTGGTAAATGATAGTCTGTACAGCACTTGTTATTACGCCTGGGGCCATACTTGACTGACAAAATAGCTGGCAGCATTGGCAATTCCATCTTGTTTCTTAATTTAGTTTTAACTACATTCATGGAGCTAGGGAAGAAAAAAAAAAAGGAGCTAGATTTAGCTCCAAAAGAGCTAAATTGCAACACTGGTTGTGATCTTTACTGGCGATTTCTGCATTAGTGCAGGTGTACTGATATTTTTCTTGCAAAAATGCTCCGGATTGCAAATTACGGGAAAAAAAAACTGCTGATTCGCGTCTTCAGTAACCTTGAGGAAAGTGGAAAAATACAGATGTCAATTCAAATGAAATATGCTATCACAGAGCAGAAACTGAGCCTTTGTAGCTCAGTCAGTATAGACGAAGCCCTCTGGTCGGAAAGACCTGGGTTTGATTTTCCTCAGTGACGTGAGGAACCTTTATCCGGTCTCTTTCGACTAAAGGTGAGTTAACCGGTCTCACACGGAAGTGGAGTTTTTTATTCCGGTAACTCGGGTTTTTTATCCCTCAAAACAAGCAAACCGGTCCCGTGAACACATGCGACTACAGTCATAAAATATACTACGGCAAGGAAGGCAACGGGAAACCACCTTGCACATAATCATCTCCCTAGTATGGTAGAATACAGCTACCCCCACCAGCCGTATGGCTGAGCGAATAGGATAGGATAAGATAGAGCAGAAACTAAGAATTCATATAAGTGACTCATAGAACAGAGTAGAGAAACTCGATGAGGGAAGGGGTCATTAATAATTAATTTGATTGCCCTTTGTTGAACAAAGTGAAGAATTTTAAGAGTCACGAGAACTTTCCATACACGGTACTAATGTATTATAGGTTGACCAACGAACCTTTCGTGTATGGACCCAACATAAAAAAGAAAAAAAGTATTCCATAGCGGGGAGCAATTTTAGTAAGGATCTCAACAGAAGAGTCTGTGAAACTTTCCAGTTACGCACCTCCTCTAAGCTCAATAAATTAGCTGAAGTACAATAATACTCCAAATATACTGCATAAAATAGTTTATTTAAGAGAGACTGGATTTACATTTATTGTATAATATTTCTAATGAATGTGCATATTTTCCAAGATATTTATCAAGAAAACCATTGGCTTATAATAATTACAGCTAATCTTACAGCTAACCATTGTTCTATCGTGCTGTCTGGTCAAGCAAAACAAGCGAAATACTAAGATTTAAAAAAAAAAAAAAAAAGAAAGAAAGAAAGAACAAGGTGACATACGCATTAACCAAGGGAGATGTATTTAGATTTTGCAAAGGCCCTTGATAAATTTCCAGATGAAAAGCTGGTAATAAAACAGGAAAGGATGGAGCTGGACAGTAGATTAGCCTATTGGATTGGCGATTGATTGTCTGATTTTTATGATGGGCACCAGCAAGTTGTGTATGGGGGAATGATATAATGATATCCTAGAAAGGGAAAGTCACTAGTAGTGCGTGCGCCCCAAGGCTCTGGAATCGTTGCTGTTCTAAAAGAGCTATGATGAGTAGAGCAGATGCTACGGCAATGATGCTGATCATGCTGACTTGTCGAAGTAATGATAGTATAGTTCCATTGTATAAGGCTTGATCAGGCTGCATATGAATTTCTATACGCAGTTTGGTCTCCTGGTTTTCAAACGGATGATATGAGTTGTTGGAGAGGATTGACTAAGATAGTTCTGTTGGTGTTTGGAATGCTGAGTATGAGAACAGGTTGAGAGAGTGAAAATCGCAGTTTAGTGGATAGGAGGAGAGAGAATATGATTGTGATTGAGACATGTCAGATGATAATGTGGATGAGGTTTATTGTAGGATATGGGGGGGGGGGAAGAGAGAGGACAATGAATGTCCTCTCCTGTCAGGAGAGCATCCCTGGAAGCTGTATAAGGAGGATTTGAGCTGGGAAATGTTGTAAAGCTGTCTTTTGTTTTTTAATTTAATTATGGAGAGTTCTGAATGATTGGAATGCATTCCCGAGAGTGTGATGAGTGCGTTGTCAATGAAGCGTTTAAGGCATGGTATGATCAGCTGTGTGAATGACAGTGGAATCTCCTACGATGAGTCTTTGCACTTCATAAAGAGCTTATAATAATAATATAATGAAATACATGCCACACCTTTGCTGATATGATGCAATTTTTTTTTCATTTATGAAATTCACTGTTCATTCAGTTTTTATTATTATTATTATTAAATCGAAATGTAGGTATTTGTATGTACAGATAACGAAGGAATTTTATTGGCAAAGATGATATGTTGGTAAATATAAAAATATAATATCGAAACGGAAAAGAGGAGGAAGTGCATGCATACTCCAAAGATTCAGAAGTTACATGATATCGAACGATCAAGAAACTTATCAGTCCTAAATTAGAATGTAGGTTAAAAATACATAAAACGCGAAGAGAGAATTATTTCTGTTCACGTAATTTGGATTTCAAAATTTGAATGAAGGTCTTTTTTTTTTTTTTTTTTGTAATTATTGTGTTGCGCACCCAAACACCGTATAATGAAATTCTACTTTTTCATGACAAGAATCGAACGGAGGTTTTTTTTTTTTTTTAAATCTAAAGGCACATGTTGTCCTGTTGTTCTTTTGACTTCACTAAATAAAAACAAATAAAAAAATAAGACAAGTGTCATAAACTCAAGCAGCATGAGACATTGTATGTTTGTAAAAGCATGCTCGACTCCAGAAGGCTTTTGCAAACATCTATCTCTTATGCGGGATTCGAACCTCCTCCTTCTCCCAACTAAAGGGTGTCTTTACTACCAGCGGCATAATGGAGACGCCTTTCTGATGATATTTCGCATTACAGATTTCCCGTGAAACGCGTTGATTCATTTTGATAGGGCTTTGAATTCCGCTGTATTAAAATGTTACGCGATTGAGTAACTGAATGCCAATGGTTCACATGGTTACAGCGCGTTTTCTACATTTATGAGATAATTCTTGTAATTAAACCCGCACGACATTTATTGCGTAAAGTGAAGATAGTCCACAGTACGGCATGTTTTTAGACAGAACAAGATTACCTGTTCACTTCATGTTAAAGTGGTATATGTTCCTAAGCGATACGAAAGGTCCGATAAAAATCCAGATATTCCGTTTATGGATAACACATTTCGTTCTTGCTGTGAATAACATTATTTTCACACCCCCTCCCCATTATATCCAGCAACGTAGGGACAGCAATTTGTATTTGCGCATGAGCAAATCGTCCAAGAATGCCACAAGAGTCAGTTGCTGTTTTGTACTATAAGAGTGAAAGTCAAAACATTAAGGAGGACAGAAGCGAAATCGCTTATCGTCAAAATGCGCAGCAATTGAGCAGAAACAAAATTATTTCCTCATGAAAATATTTTCATGCGTGCAACGGAGAATTGCTTGCTGCAGAAAAATCGGCGTGACTATTTTTGAAGCTTTTGTTTCAGCTGGTTATCCTTCAACGAAATCATCATCCGTCATGCTTTCTGCTGAGGAAGAATCGTGCTCATTAACATTGCGTGCATCTCATTTGACCACTTAAGCGGTCAGCAGGCCGTCCTTCTCGGCAGGTTAAGGGCTTCTTGGTTTTCTTTACTACTGCTGTCCTCTCCCCTCCCCCGTAGACATACACACCCTCGTTAAATGCGCAAAGCGCTAATTGATCCCCGCAGAACAAGACAACAGAGGTTCTTCCGTCGTACAAGTGTCGTGACGGTGTCCCTAACGTCCATTCATCTTTAATGCGTGGGTGAAGCGCTAAACAAATTACGAAAATGATTTTATTTTCGTATAAGTGCGTGTGCCAGAGAAGTTTTTTTGCGAAAACATTTTTATCGCGGTAGAATTTTCAACCGAAATACTGCACTCCTTCGGATGGCTCTGAAAGCAGGGCGGACTTAGGCATGGGCTTTATGGGCTTCAGCCCAAGGGCCCCGTTCAATCAAAGGGCCCCTTCGCGGTCAAAAAATAAAAATAAAAACAATTTACATTACAAATTTAAGAAAAAATAAATCATACAAAATTTTTTTGTACCTAGGTAACGTTAAAATCTTTAATTTTCAACATTATTGGATTTGAATTAAATATCAAATATCAGTGTTTTAAATTACAGTAAATACGGCTCTGTCTTCTATCGCCTCTGTCGGTAATCGGTAAAATCAAAATATACTTTGTCATTTGTCAATTATGCAAATAATATAGCAACGTCGGAATGGGAGTGCAAGTCTAGCTCATCCAGCTCATCTAAAGCTTGTTAGCTTAGCGTAGCTCTCCCATATATACTTTCTGTCCTCACCGTTTGACATTTGAGGTTATGTATAGTACAGTATAGTTGAATATTAAATAATCATTTGTTCGGTGAAGTGTACTGTTCAGGTGTTTCGTTTCTTCGCTGGTAAGTATCGACAAAGTTTACTAAATACTAAATAAATATACATTAAACGTTAAACAACCTAATATGGTGGTGGATGTTTTTTAGGTTTTTTTTTATTTCTTTTCAGATTAAATAAATACCTAAAAAATGTCTGGTAGAAAATATAAAAGCGGAGCTGAAAAACGAAAAATAGAATTAAATAGAAAAAAATAAAGAAGTAAATGTGCCAAAATTTCAAATTTTTTTGTATTGGAAAATAAAAATGAAAATCTAAACGATATAGGTGCAGTAATAAGCGAAAGAGAGAATAACTTAACCGAAGAGAAACAGAAAAAACAACAAAATGTATATAACAATAACGAAGAATTACTAGGACTAAAATCACAAGCCCGAACCTCTAAAAACAATGTTGACGTTGACGGACATTCAGTATCAGATAAAAATATACAACACCTAGAAGATGACCAGCTCTCTGAAGTCTCTGTTGCTGTTTGGCAGAAGAGGCTTTAAAAAATGCAGAGTTGCTTGCTAAATATGTTCACGTAGGTGTGTGACCTACACAGCTAAATGATAATTTTATTAACCACTGTCTCTCACATGAAATGACTTATTTCCAAAATAAAGATCCAAAAAATATATATCCAGTTTCAACAAGGTATTACAAAGAACAAAACAGATAATTTTCAAATACGTTCTTTGCGAAAAAAATGAAAAATGGTCATTTACTGGAAAGGTCTTGGTTGTGCTATTCTACCAGTATGGGAAGTGTTTTTTCCTCTAGTGTGCAAACATTTCTCTGAAATCCCTTCTCAACCCAACCGGATTCTCTGACTGGAAACATGTAGGACCATGTTTAGAAAGTCACGAAAATTCTAATGAACATAGGAAATCATTGTTAGTATGATTAACACGTAAAGAAAATAAGTCTGTTATTGACACACACAGTTGCAGGAGCAACTAAGAAAAGATACGGAATATTACCACAATGTCCTAAAAGATGTTATTGCAGTTGTGAAACATTTAAGTGTAAGAGGCTTAGCATTCAGAGGTCACGAGGAAATATTTGGTTCTCCGCACAATGGTAATTTTATTGGGGGCTCTGGAATTACTAGCAGAGTTCGATCCATTCATGCGCAAACATATCCAACAACGAGAACTGCGACCAAACCCTTTCACTTCGTACTTATCAAAAACAGTTTATGAACAAATAATAGAGATTATGGGAAAACAAGTAATAAAAAGAATTACAGCTGAAATAAATAGTGACGATGCAAAGTACTACTCAATTGTGATAGACTCGACACAAGATTTATCCCGCAATGACCAACTAGCTATTATAGTACGATATTGTTTTGAGGGAAAAGTGTATGAAAGATGTGTATCTTTCATCAAAATTTGTAGTCACATTGGCCTATCTTTATTCAATTCCTTACAAGAACTTCTAGAAAAAAATGGACTGCCATTGGATAATTGTAGAGGACAGTCTTTTGACAACGCGGCAAATATGCCCGGCCGATACAATGGTGTGCAAGCACATCTCAAACAACAAAATAAATCCGCTGATTATGTGCCGTGTGCTGCGCATTCCCTAAATCTAGTTGGAGGAGAAGCGATTAAAGTTGCAACTCAAATTGTGAACTTTTTTGGAATCGTGCAACAAATCTATGTTTTCTTTTCTGCATCTACCCATAGGAGGGAGCTTCTAAATCGCGAAACAAAACTAAAATTTTCGATAAAAGGTTTAAGCCAGACTAGATGGTCTTGTCACTTGATGCTGTTAGAGCTTTAAAAAATAGTTACGGTGATATTATGAACATATTAAAAACGTTTAGTGACAATATAGATGAGAAACTTGATTTTCGAAGAGAGGCACAGAAATTATATAATGATTTGGCGAAACTTGAAACTGCGATTTTAACTGTTTTTTGGGAAGAAATTTTAGAGAGATTCAATTTAGTTAACAAAATAGTTCAGACCCCAGGCTTAGGCATATGTGAATGTGATTACGTCATTAGAAGTGTTCGTGAGCAACTTACGAGAACAATCAGATCAGAAACTAAACGAATACGAGGAGACAGCGCAAAATTAAGTACTACTGTGGAAAAAGAATACGGTGATTTAAAAAAGAGACGTATTACTTCAAAATTTTCGGAAAAATCTACAGAGAAAGTTTCGCTAAATGAAGCAGAAAAATTTAAACGGAATACGTTTTCATTGCATTAGATAAGTTGATTATGGATTTAAACAGAAGAGGCCATGTCTACAGGGAATTGAGCAAAAGATTCAAATTTTTAATGGATTTGCAAGACATTAATATCGAAAATATTGACTTGGAAAGTGCACGTAATGTTACTGATTATTATTCGGATGATATAGACGAACATTTAGTCAATGAATGCATTCAGTTAAAATCCTACTTACAGACTAAGCCAGACTCATGCGGTGATATATGCAAGCTAATTTATGAAAAGAAACTTGTCGGTGTTTTTCCGAATTGCTATACAATCTTAAAAATTTTTTTGGCCTTGCCTGTCCTATATAGAAAACAAATATAGGACAACAATGACGAATGAAAGATTAAATTATTTATCAATTCTTTCCATAAACTGTGATTTAACCAAAGAATTACAATGTGATGATCGAATAAAAGAATCTGCAGCGCAAAAATGCAGAAGAGTTACTCTTTAAATGTCTCTTTAATGTATTAAAAAAAAACTTACATTATATAACTCCTAGAATGCTTTATTTATTTTATTTTTAAGAATAAGTTTTTTTTTCTTCTTAGTCTTTATTCTTGACGTGAGAATTTGTTGTTTCGTTTTTTTGGTTTGTTACTAAAAGTAATACCTAATATATTATATTTTTTTATTTATGTTTGTTATGTATACAAAACCTTTTTTCATTATAACTGTATATAAAAGTTTGTATATCCAAGTGCATCAAATAAAATAAAAAAAGTTCTTCAATGTCTGTTGCCTACAATTATTTCTATTAAAAAAAGGATTAAAAAAAAAACAGTTTTTCAACAAAATGGCAAATGAGTCGCCACAACTAACCCAAAATTGGGTTAATTTTGGTTAATTGGATAGCCCCCCCCCCCCCCAAAGAGTGTTAGTCCAGGGCCCCCAGACTGTTCGCAGGGACTCCTTTTTACCACGTACAGTGTGGGAAAACTGAGATTGGTAATAGCAACTTGATAATCTCCATCTTCTTTCCTTCTGTAAAATCTGCGAATATCTTACTTTCGAAAATATTCCAACAGTTCTGGAAATTTCTTTATAACAGTCTCATTCGTACGTTAATTAGGCACTCTTCGACGTCATTCACTTCGAAGTATTCCCCCCCCCCCACACACACACCCCATTGTTGTTATTGTGCAGAGAATGTGCGTTGGGAATCAGGAGTATTGTTGCTTGGTTTCAAGGTTGCTCCATAAACCCATAATTCATTAGCAGTAATGACTTTTGAGGGGGTCCTGTCACTTTCTGACTGCTCCTGCACACATCCATTCGACTGACCTCTCAAAAAAAAAAAAAAAAAAAAGAAGCGGACAAAATTTTTGTGGTAATAGCCCGTATGAAATCTCTTTCAGGATCTAAACGAATCTTATCAACACTGACGAAGACAACGTAACAGTCGTTCGCAAGACTGATGGATGACCAGGAGGTTCACTACTTGTGTCACTTTATACATCCTTAATTTAAGTGGTTCTCCTAATCACTTTCGACATTACACGGAAAAAGAACAAGACTTGCTATAGAGCTAAAAGAGAGCGAAGGCGTGAATAGAAATTTCCTTTATTTTTATAGGTTTCGGCGAGTGACTATAATAAATTCCCTTTTAAAGATACGACAGGTTTTCGTTGACTAAATCTCATTTCGATACAGTCAACGTATTTTGAGTTCATTAAGGTATTGGCATTTTCCCGTCATCTCCTGCACAATCAAAGACTACGAATAACCATTGATTACCCTTGCTCACCGTTCCTCAGATTTTCTCGAAAACTGCAAAAAAAAAGGGATCTTAGAGGACAAACGTACACTCTTTTAAGAAAGGCACGCTTATGAATATTCTTATTATTATTTCATTTTATTTTCGACGTATAGGAAGGGAGCCTTCAGACAATTTCGAATTTCTAACGGGGGGGGGGACAGTCGGTAGTGGACATTTTTTAATACTCATTTATCACTTAATTTTTTGACATGGGAAAGCAATATATATATATATATATATATATATATATATATATATATATATATATATATATATATATATATACTTCTTTCCCATGTCAAAAAATTATATATATATGATACCTCAGAGATTATATAAATAACTTTAAGATATCAGATAACACAAATATAATTTTTTTGCTGAACATTGTGGGAAAAATGTGATGCATCAACTTTTTTAATATTTAGATATCTTCACTGGAGTGTCGCTCCTGGATAAACTTGCAGTGGAAGCTTTTCTAAAATCATCATCAGAAACGGTGGAAGAAAGTTACAACACATAGTGAACCCTAAATGGGCCTAGTCCAACCACAGTTGCACATAATCGGGTTGTATTGCATCACTTGTCTGAGTAAAAAAAAAAAAAAACCAAGTGGATTTATGGGACCGTACGCAGTGCTTTCTCATATGTATAGGTCATAGGTCACTTAATGGAGGAGCGCTGCCTGGCCACCGACACCTTTTTCGTGGATTCTGAGTGCTTTGAACGTAGTTCAATAATCTGCAGAATGGTCGTCGCGTCATACCTTTCAGTGAGACTACCAGCGAACAGGCCCTTCTTCTCTTTATGCATGAGATTGTGTGACCCGCGCTAATAAAATATCGAATGCTGAGATCTAGCGCTCTGCACCGAATACTCTCCGTGTGACTTCTAAGGAGACACCGCATCTCCAATTGAAGTTTTATTTTGCTCGAGTTGTGTTCTCGAGACACTGTTTGACTCTCAGGTAACTGAATTGGGAAAATCCAACTAAAAGAAATCAAGCGATCAGGAACAGAAAGTTTCTCTCACACAAGTCAACCGTACTGCGGCGTGAAAGAAACGAAATAAAAGTCATTCCCTGATTTGTGTTCTTCTGACGACTTCTCTCAGCATTGGTTTGTAATTCAGTCCGTTTCGTCGAAACCTTTTCGTCGGAAAGACCTGCGTTTGAATCCCGTCTATGATGACACGAGAAATCGCTTTTTCAAAGGAGTTTTCAATCAAGCAGCGAATTAGCCGATATCATACGGTAGAGGAGATGTTTATCGCCAGGATTTTTTTTTTTTTCCCTTTAATACCGCAAGCTGACCGAGTGAAAGCACATATCTACATACGTAAAACACATGCCTTAAAAGGATGCAGCAAAGAAATGGCAAAACAGCGGCAATAAATTACCTTAAAACTCTAACTAGATCACTAGATCCGTCTAAGGACATACGACAATTGGATGGATGGTAACAATGCGCATTGGTGTTGTTAACCTTTCCGTGTCTACATGAGCGGTGAGGAATAGATTTCCGATGGGATAACTAGGTGTGTGTGTGTGTGTTGGGATCAACAACAGAAATCATTTTAATGATTTTGCGATAACCATTACACTTAATCATTTCGCAAAACGACTCTGTAATAAGAATGAGACTCGACTCGTGTTTCTCCTGATCGTTACAGCAAAGTAATGAAATCGTTTTACAATTAGACCTTCGATTCACATTCACGGATGGATCGGACGTTGGGGTTAGAGAGAAAGCAGGTGATCAAAAGTCTGGAGACTGCAGACGAGAGTTTTAAGAAAAATTAGGGAAGTGAACAGGTGGTGGTTCCATCGAAGGACGCATGTTCTACCGTTCGATGAACGATTGAACATACGTCCTTCGATTGGAAGACCTGAATTCCATTGGCATAGTGACGAGAGGAATCTTTAGGGGATTTGTTATATTGAAGGTGAGTTAGCCGATTTCATACGCAGAAATTTTTTTTTTCCCTTTCTTTATTGGAAATGGGGTTTTCATTGTCCAGAGATCACACACATTTAAAAAGAACAAAACTACAATTAGTGGACGGTAGATGGCGTAGTGAAGACAGTGGATCGTGATGTTCTAGGACTCATTGCGTAGAACCTCCGCCATGAGTCCGTGTACTCTACTCCATGGACGTAATAAAAATAATAGAAATGAAATGGACATTAATATTCGATAATGTGTAAGTAGAGCAAATCTCTGGTGGTGTGGACACTTAAACTTCTTTGACCTCTACTGACGAATCCCCAGGAAGAGAGGAAAAGTTTACAAAATTCTGAAGTGAAAATGGCAAGAAATACCCAGAGGGAGACCAAGATTAGGTAGGCTAATAGAACTGGCAGTACCTTGTGGATCAGAATATAGGAGATGGTCCGATCAGAGATATCTGGAGGAAAGTTGTTAATTGTGTTAGGATGCCATAATATCCAGTGCAGTCCTTGCTGGTGTACATCAGACAATTACAATAATTCTTTTAGAGCAAAAAATTATTCTCAAGGATTTGAGTCTCTTAAGTTATAAACGCTTCGTGGAATCATTTCACTGATATTACGATATGCAATGCGGGATATTTTTCCCGCATTGCATATCGTATAAAACATTTTCCGTAATGACTAATCTCGGCAATTCCGATCAGTTTCTTTTATTTCCGCTTTTTGATGACAGAGTATCATTACATGATTTAAAAAAAATATGAATTCCACCAGCTGGAAGTGCGAAGTCAATTAATCCTTCACCATAGCAAACACGGAACTCTTTCAAGCCTCCGATAGCAGCACGGTGGTCTCATAATCGGGCAATGAATTCATCCATCGCGTAATTCAGAGGCTTCATCCATCGCGTAATTCGAATCCCCAAGTTGGAGGAAGGATACGCTCTCCACTTGACCAACCAACGCTGCGAGATTTTTATTTATTTATTTATTTATTTGAAGACATTTTCTTTCACCTGGTATGGAATCGCTCTGGATGATTTCTCTTTTGCTCCTTCTGAAGGCAAACATTATAGATGGCGTTGTTATAGGAAATATCCACTCATCTCCACAGCAGCTTTCAAGCTAATATGAGAATATTATTAAAATAATTTTCCAGAAAAAACAATACAAAACAACAATTCACGCTTTCGGTTAACTAAACTGAAAACGAATACACAACAGGCGGAAACCAATGTGTTTAACTATTTCAACCAGACCGCTTTAATAAGCAATAAATAAAAACTAAGCACTGTGGATGTTGTGGATGCCGAAATGTTTTTTTCGGGAGCAGCCGAGAAATGTCGACTGTACTTTAATAGAGCTCTTTGAAAGTGAAGAGAAGCACTACTTAACAAGGTTGTTTTGTCGCAACTAACAAGCGTCTTAAAGGCCTGGCATATTTATTAGAAACAGGCCACTAATCATTGTGCCAGAGAGGCAACTTTTAACACACAGCATTCGGGTTTATGGAAGTTGTAGTTGAAGCGGTGACTGCGTCGCCTATTGTGGCGACACGATTTGCATCCTCGAGCAGCAGGAACCTACACTTACAAGATAAAGCGAGTTTGACAGCAGTATTGCTATGCTCTTTTATGCAGTAAAATAGAAGATTTAAATGCGTACAATTCTTGTATGAATCGTCCGACGTGCTTTTCAAAAGGGCCGTGTTGTTCCTCCGCTGCCGCATAGTGCGGCCCGTAACTCCGGTTTAGAAGCAGAACATAAAGAGACTTGCTTCGACTCTCTATAGGATATCCCTCCTCTCCATTCAGCTGTTTCTATTCTAAATCAGCGCGAGAGAACAGCGGAAACCAGGCGGTGAAAAGGACTTGTGTATGTAGTTGTGAACTCTGTCAGTCTCTCACAATGGGCCATTCAAGGTCTCCTGCCCGACACCCGAAAATCAGAGGTAACCGTACTGTTTTCCCACTATAGCTCGATGCTCTGTACCTCACAGGTGTACGAATGCCAGGATACCCTCACAACCAGCATTGTGCGAGGACAATGCTAGTGGACGGAGCGATTCCGTAAAGGAGTGGCATCGCACAATAGCTCCGTACAATACCCGGCTACCAATGAAAACCGCACGCAGTTCACCTACTGCCTTTTTTCTATCTGCGAAAAAGAAGGGAAAGAAAGAGAAAATTATCTCTGTATATCCTATTCATAGCACGAGGTGTTTAGTAGAATTTCCAACACAAACTGCAAGAAGCAGACGATAAAAGTGCCTGGAAAACAGTCGAACAGATAATTTCGGGGGGCTTGACTAATATTAATTAGTCAGGGGTTCTCAACCTGGCTGTGGTTGCGGGCGCATTCGGGATTGGGAAAAGAGTGGCGGCCACTAATATTTTTTTCCATGAAAATTTATACTTGCTTATATCAAATGATAATTAAATTAATTAACTATGAAAGTAGGAAGAATACACATGTAACACTTATTATACAACGAAATTAAATCATCGCACAAAAGCTGAAACATTTCTCTTTACTTTAGATAAAACAATAGTCTTCTTCTCAATCGTCTTTTTTTTTTTTTTTTAATTTGAATTACTCATTTTGGGATAAAATTTTTAAACACGAGAAAATAATGTATGGTCAAAGCGTGCCGACAACACCGGTGAAGTGGTGATCCCTCAAGCGCACGGTTGCCAGTAGACACATACGCCCAAAATGTTTAATGTAAATTTCCTTCTGTAATTCCGGCAAACATTAACGGCATCATCATCAACAATAAACCTAATAAAAAATATTAGCGAAATGAATCACACAGCCACATTAGATAGGCTTTTTTTTTAAGCAATTAAGAAATAACATATGCATTACTTCAAAGATAATAAGCCGAAAGTAAATGATCCAAGTGATCATTTACACTTGGTTCCGCCGATAGTTTTTTCGGCATTGAAACTCTATGGAGGTCGATGGATTTCGACCCGAGTTTCGTACTCGGCTATAAAATAAAACGGGATTTAACATCTCCCTCTTAATTAACATGTATTACTTATTTAGAAAATATACATATTTGTATCTGTTTCCTGAATAAGACATCTAAGTCGGCCTATAATGCTTTGTTTCGCGTGTCAAGAAAAAAAAACATTCTCCTCTGGACGTCGCTCTCCTCCCATTCTCTCAAAAGAGCTTCGGCAGTCGTGTGAATCACAGCGATTAACGATTAACATTTCTGACATACAGGGTGAAGCAAAATGCTTTTCATACTCCCCGCTATTTGATAGGGAAACAGTGAGTGGAAAAATTTATGAACTAATTGCTCGCCCTGAGCGTGCTTGAAGATTAAACATCAGAATTACCGTTTAAGATGGCTTTTGGTCTTTTAAGTTTGAAGTAATCTGTTGTCTCGTAATTTGCAGCTAGTTGAACCAATTTGTTAGGATGCACAGATGCTTTTGAAAAGAACTTTGTTGCTATAGTCTGCAGGAAAGTGTAAATATAGGGGACATCTGTGTTCTGATGAAGTTGCACATTTCTTACGAACCATGGGGCGTTTAGAATCATTCGTAGACATTTATTTTGCACACGTTGTAACTTGAGAATATTAGTATCAGCGGTATGGCTCCAAGTCGGAGAAGCGTAGGTGAGTATAGGACGAACCATCAGTTTGTAGATAAGTAATTTGATTCTGGTGTTAGCTTATGTAACTGTTCCTGTTGATTAGAGGATAGAGTTGAGCAATGGCTTTTGATGTCTTTACACAGAGAGTCTTGATACGGCAGCTGAAAGTTAGCCTTCTGTCCAGTAGTACACCAAGGTATTTGACTTCTGTTTGGCAAAGGATTTTTGTGTTAAACAGGAAGATGTCCCTTTAGGAAGCATCGGTCTTCTGGTGAATAGCATGGCTATGCTCTTCTGGGGATTCACTTGCAGTCTCCATCTGGCGAACTATTTTTCAATCAGTAGTAGGTTTTCTTGCAGTTTTTTGATAGCAAGATGTGGCTGTAGAGATCTGACTAATATTGCTATATCATCCGCGTAAAGGGCCATTCTAGATGACAATGGATTGTGCGGGATATCCACATGTATATGGAAAATAGAATCGGTGCTAGTAAGGATCCTTGTGGGACTCCAGCCAAGATACGTTTCTGTGCTGATACTGCACCGTTGATCTTGATTTGTATGCACCTGTCAAAAAGGTATGATTTAATTAGGTGAACCATTTCCAGTGGTATTCCAGTTGAGATCAGTTTATGCAGTAATCCGAAATGCCAAATTTTATCAAATGCACTGGCTATGTCAAGGAAAGCAGCCCCAGTGCATTGATGCCAATTGTATCCAATTGAGATGTATTCGATTAGTCTATGTATCTGTTGTGTGGTACTATGGAATTGACGGAACCCAAACTGCTCTTTAGGAAGAATGTTTAACTTGTGTACGGAGGTTTGGAGTCTGGTAAGAATAACTTTCTCTGCAGTTTTACCCAAATTGATCAATTTGGGTAAACCCAAATGGCCAATCAGTCTCATTGAGATGAGACTGATTGGCCTATAATTTTGAGGCAGGTGCGGGTCTTTTCCGGTTTTATGGATTGAAATTATATCTGCCACCTTCCAGAAGGAAGGGAAATGTTTGAAACGGAGGATGGAATTAATTATAATAAATTTAGTTTAATCCTTTATCCAAGTGTGAACAAACAAAGTTTGCGCCTGAAAGTATCTTCAGGACTGGGGTAAGGTGGTACAACACCGGGAAACTCGTTGCAAAGGTGGAGCAAACTAACATCACTCCTATCTCCGTATCTCCCATAATGCAAAACACATCTTGCAGATATGTCTAATGTTATGCATTAAGGGAAGGGCCACACCCAGACTAGTTTCGACCTTTATTGAGGTCTCTTCAGTGGGAGCCAGGCCCAAGTGGAGATACAAGGCAGAAGCAATGGAGAGGTCATCTCTACCTATAGGAGTTGCCAAACCGTGTGCCACCTTTTTATTAAATTACTCTGGATTTCGAGAAAGATGTTGAAAGTTTATTGAAAGGAATTAATTATGTTGGTCAGATGTACAATAGCTATACGAGGCAGCAATCTTGTAGATGTGATTGAAGTCTAGATGTTCATATGAGGGTTTACGTTGCTTGTCTTAGTTTTCTGCTTTTGCTTCGGCTTTATCTGCATCAGTGTGGATGAGGCCTAGATCTGTTTGGAGAGGGGGGAAGAGTTTCGTTTTGGATCTTTCTGATTAGATTCCAAATGGAGTGATTGTCAGGAGAGATAGAAGTCAATCTTTCTTCCCAAAGTTGACTTCTATGTGCTTTAAGGGCATCTCTCACTGCAGAATTGAGCCTATTCAGGATTCGTTTGTCTTGTGGTGTGCGGGTATTGTGAAACCTTTTTCTAGCCTCATTTTCCTCCTTGATCAGATTCATGATATCTTCTGGCAAGTGGTTGGGCCTGAGGTAGGTTATATTTCCTTGAGACAAAAACGGGACGGGGTTATGTAATATTCTGTATTCACAGAAAAATAAGACGATAAAAAAAGTTTTACTTTGCCCAATATGTATGGTGATAAAACGTTGGTAATTATTGCTTCTGATTTGGTACGTCTGAAGAAAATTTTGGTTCATAAATTTTATTGATCAATGTCGCCAAACAGTCATTTGCACGAAAACTTTGGCCGCGACCCACAGTATGATAAGCAACAAGAGCTTCACTTGTTGCAATTTTATCACTTTCGCTATCACCATCACCATAAACGATTGATGTTTTTTTTTTTTTTTAACTGAAGCCGTGTTTTCAGCATCCTTATGTTTCTGGCTATGCACATGTTGATGTCGCTTATGCCTCCATGAGCAACGGAAAAATGGACATTACAATGTTGGCATGCCACTTTTATTTCATCATTACACAGCTTGTCCAGTTTAATAAATTTGATGCAAGGATAGACTTAAAGCTTTAAAAAATAAAACGTAGAACTTTAAAAAATACGAAATTTAAACCACTGGCATTGAATAACAAAGCCACCGGTTAGCATATAGACAAAACAAAAACTAACGCTACAGCAGAACAGATGAGGATATTTACAGAGTGATGACTAATGTAATTCTTGATGAAAATGGCAGTGCCGCCGCCTCTGTGGGTCAGCCTGTCAGTTCTGTACAGATGATATCGTCTGATTTTGGGGTTGTCCGATGATTTCATATGCGTTTCACTTATCAAAACTACATCCGGCTGATGTCTTTGGATGAACTCTTGGAGCTCCAAGACCTTATTTCTGAGGCCGTTTGCGTTCCACGCGATAATCTGCAGTGAATCTGGATTTAGTTTATTCCTGTTCATGAGTGAGCGCTGTGAGGATGGTTTGTGTATCCTTTAGGAATCTTTTAGTAGAGGATGGTGTAGGGTTGGATCTGCTGAAGTCTAGTAGCATATTCACCAGAGAAGAGGTAATGATAGCTGTCATGTTTGTGTGTGGTACTAGCTGATCCTGTTCATGAGTTATCTGTTTAGAACGGACGACATCTGCATATGTCCTTCTCTGACGTTGCTGAGTTGTTATTTTAAAGGCCTCTGACTGTGGCAGATGAGCTTCTGACAATTTTTGCTGGTCTTTGAGAGGCTGTGAAGTTGAAGCCTCGGACGTGGATCTACTGGGGGAGGAAGAGAGTGTCTGTCTGTCTCTGATCTTCTATTTTTTGGATTTTGAATGCATCCCCAGTAGTTGGCTGTGTGTGGGCCACCGCAGTTGGCACATTTAGATGGGGTGGTTTTCGGCTTTGTGCAGATATTGGTTGGCTGGCTGTTCCCACATTTTAAACATTCAAACTCAGCCTTACACATTTTCTGGGCATGGCCAAATTTTTGACATCTGTGGCACTGACTTGTTGAAGCCTTTTTCTTAAGGGTTCTGGGCTGATTTTCAGTAAACAGATGGACGTAAGGTCATATATATATTATATATATATATATGTTTGTAAGCTTGACTGATCTCAACTAATACCAGTGGCATCGGAGTCTTGTCTCTTTGGTCATTCTGCTGACCTTGATGGGTGGCAGGTCCTGATGGTATAGATCAGCAGCCAATTTTTCTGTGGATACGTCTTCAGATATGGCTGTATCTTGATGCCGTCGGTGACATTTTTGGCGGTGATATAAGAGATCCTTAGATTGGACATGGTGGCCCTAAGAGACATCCATCTTTGTTTTTCGCGGATTATGATCGGAGGTACCTTCTCTATAGTGGAGGCAGAGGGGGTCCGAAACTGGGCCATCTTCTTCCATTCCACCCTCTTTTGGTGGTTCAGAGGCCGTGGTTTTTCGCTTCTTACGCGCTCGGGCCTCTGTGAAGTCTGAGGGGGTGGAGATCATCAAGTCCAGTTTCTCTTCTGTTGGAGCATTGTCGTCATCCTCTTCGTCATTCTCCGACATAGAGTAAAGATTGATTTCATATTTTTTTAGAATCTTTTTAAGTATGTTTATGGCTAGCCCTCTGTTTAGTGACTCTACCAGGGCGTCAACTTCGCACATTTTGAGAAAACGAGGTGTAAAAAAGCACTGTTTAAGCTTAACACGTTCATTGACAATCACGCGATATCGCGCGATGCGAGTTCTCACCAAACGGCCGATCACGCGTTATCGCGTTGACGTCGCTAACTAAATAAAAAAAAATAAAAAAAATTTGGCCACCACACGAAATTCCAATTTTCAGCTTGGCAATGAAAGTGTTAAGTCGCGTAAAAGTCCCGTAGACCCGATCAATGGTCTACCCGCAGAGAGAATCCCGCAGCTGCAAAGGAATGCCAGCAAAACCGAGCATTGGCAAAATGCTCGAAGTAGCACCAATGATTTAAATTAAATCAATTCGTGATTTAATGGGGGATGTGTGATTCAGGACCTGCCTTGTCCCTTCTTTCCACCAAGTGTAGACCGGGAGTCGAAATCTCCAACTAGAGGCGGAAGACTACTGACGGGCACAGGGCAGAGAACAGGAGAGGACCTGGGAAATTTGCATTAAAGCCAGAACCTTACCTTGTGCTGAATGAATCCAATTCGCAAAATCCTTCCAGTCAAATCCGTCGCACAACCATCGTGAAAACTAGGTGAAAGACCACAATTCACAATTCAGAACCAATATCACAACAACCAAATATCTGACTCTTCTTTTAGCCACTGCAGCATCCAACGTGCCGTCAGTCCCTTTATTAGAAATGTCTTCATTAAATGCATTCTTTTTATACGATTCTGTTTACTCTTCAGATCCATCTTCCAAAAATCTACTCAACAATCCGAGATGTTAGCGAAATTGACTTCCACGCCGTCAATATTCCCTTAAAGATTTCACCCCTGCTATCATTTCCTTTCCTACAGCCAGTCTTATACGCTGATGTATGCTTTTTTTCGCCCCTGAAAATTCGGGTTTTTCATCCCACGAAACAGCAAACAGATCAGAAGAACACTCCCAATTCACTGACCTCAAATCAGAAACAACCAACTAATCCTTCTCTTGAACAATTTTTCTATAACCAATCCAGCATTACAAGTATTGAGTTTTATCACTACCTTTATAACGGTTGTTATAAAGGTAGTGATACCGCGACGGTACGAAATATAAAATGCTATCTTTATATTTCGTAGCGTCGCGGTACGTCTCTCCCCCCTCCTCCCCTCCACACACACTAAGAATTGAAGCACTCCACAGGTGCGATCAAGCTTCCTGTAAAGCGATCGTGCGATTGCTTTTAATCCAATCCATCGGCATGCCAAAAGACAAAGGGGAATATGAAAAGCAATTTTGCTTCACCCATCGCCAAAATGATAATAACCAAAAGTAATGCAGTTGACGGAGCTCTGAGTTCATTTTTGCAAACGTAGTTTTCTAAATCTGGCTTTTTTTTTGTTGTTGTTGTTGTTGTTTTAAATTTGATCAGTTTCAAATGAATCTATCTAAAAGCAAGCACACTCATACGGACTCAAAAATAAATAAGACCTGTTTCACAAATTTTCACCAATTCTTCTATTGTGATATAATATAAAAATAAAAACAGCACCTCTTTTGAGATACTATTATTATTATTATTATTATAAAAACCTCCATGGAGTGAAAGACTCATCATGGGAGGTCCACTGTTATACGCACAGTTTATCATACCGCACCTTAAATATATTCACTGTCTCTGCACACACCACACTCTCGGGCAAAGCATTCCAATCACTCACCACTCTCCATGCAAAAAACCTTCTGCTCACTCCCTTGCTCACACCCTCCTTATACAGCTTCCAGGAATGACCTCTTGTTCTCCTGTTATCCTCACCCATTCTGTGCAAAACCTCCCCGACGTTAATCTGGTAATAACCACTTAACAGCTTATGTCTCAATCATACCCCGCCCTCCTCCTTCCATCCACCAATTTCTGCAAATTGCATTTTGTCAATCTGACTTCATACTCTACATTCCAGAGACCAGAAACCACCTTAGTCAATCGCCTCTGAACTGTTTCCAACGCAATTTCATCTTTTTGAAAACCAGGTGACCAGATCTGTGCACAGTAATCCATGTGGCCTGATCAAAGCCTTATACAAAGGAACCATAACATCCTTACTTCTACAAGTCAATATCCTCCGCATCATTCCCATTATCCGCTGTATTGTCTTCACTATTTTAGTAACATGTCCCCGAAATTTTAAGTCCTTGTCCACAATCACTCCCAGATCTCTCATTTCCTCTACCTCTTCCAAGATATTCGCACCGATTGTGTACTTTACATCCCATCTCTGCTTCCCAAATTTCAAAACCTAACACTTTGAAACATGAAATTGACATCCCCACTTATTTACCCATTCAGACAGTGTATTCAAATCCTCTTGCAGAGCTACAGCATCCACGCTACTCCTGATAGCTCTGCCCAACTTTGCATCATCTGCAAACAACTGCACATCACCATTCAGACCTCTCCAGATATCATTTACATACAAATTAAACAGCAATGGACCCCAAACAGACCCTTGAGGTACACCATTAGTAACTTTCCTCTTCTGGGATATCAGTCCTCCATAGACAACTCGCTAATACCTATCAGACAACCAATCTACAATCCAGTGAACCAATCTACTGTTCAGACCCATCTGTTCCAATTTAATTACCAGCTTGTGGTAGCAATTTATCAAACGCCTTTGCAAAATCTAAATATACCACTGTATATGCAATACCCTTATCCAACGCATTTGTCACTTTATTATAAAAAGTAAGCAGGTTGCTAAAGCACGATCTTCCTTTAGTAAATCCATGCTGGCCGCCAAAGAGTATTTTTCTGTTGTCAACCGAATTCTGAACTTTATTCCTAACTAACTTCTCTAATACCTTGACCACAACTCCAGACACACAGACTGGTCTATAATTCAAAGCCTTACTCTTATATCACCTCCCTTATGAATTGGAACAATTTTACCCTCTTTCCACTCTTTTGGAACTTGACCCAGTGAGAGACTCATGTTGAAAAGATATACAAAAGCTGTTGTTAACTCTCTGGCACATTCCCTCAAGACACGTGGTGAAATAGCATCAAGTCCCACAGCCTTATTTACATCAAGTCTATTCAATTCCTCGTATACCTCCTGTTCACTTACTAACAGTTCCTCCTCTTCCTCCTCCTTTCCCACTGCTTTCAAGTTCTGCATGATGCCACATTCACAAGAATAAAATACCTTTAGAAATTGCTCACTAAATATCTCAACTATATCCTCCGCAGCGGTTATCATTCCTCCGTTTTCACCAATCAATCCCATCCTACCATAATCATTCTTTCTTCTACTAGCTTCCTTCTCTTTCTTCTTCAATCCCATCCTACCATAATCATTCTTTCTTCTACTAGCGACATATTGAAAAAACTCCTTAGGATTTTTTTTTGGCCGCTTTAGCTAACTGCTGCTCATACTGCATTTTTGCTACCCTTATCAAGCTAGTCACCTTCCTCGCCTGCTCTTTGTACTTCTCATGCATCTGGTTGTTATAAATACTCATTTTGTGTTTCTTCCATAATACCTTCTTCTTCCAGATTCCATACCTTATCTCTTGATTCATCCATTTTACACCCACTCTGTTTACCCTCTTGACCCTTGGAATACACTCTGATATTGCCTCCACCAAATAGTTCTTGAGTATGGCCCAAGCAGCATTGATATCCTTTCTATCCAGTTCCTCTTTTCCAGTTTATTATCGCAAGCTGTTTCCTGAGCTTTTCGTAATTACCAGTCTTATAATTCCACATATACCCCTTTCTAACAGACGTCCTCGAATGACTGGTCACCATGCACGTGATCACCTCGTGGTCACTCTCACCAACTGGTGGAAGATTTGACACCTCATTTATAATAGCATCATCTGATGAGATGATCAAATCCAATACTCTTGATCTTCGTGTACCCTCCGTTACGTGCTGCCTAAGGTAATTCTCTTTCCAAAACTCCAAAAATTCATTTTCTTTACCCCCAGATGCAGTCTCTTGCTTCCAGTCTATATTACCATAATTAAAGTCACCCATAATGATAACTCGTTTCTTGCAAGCTAGGCCAATTTGCCTATACATTTCCTTCTCATTACCCTCCATATTACCAGGTCTATAGCAACACCCAACTAAATATTTCATCTTGTTTACTTCTACCTCACACCATGCTGCCTCAAAACCGTGACCACTATTTGCACCTTGCAATTCCATCTTAGACGGGCACAACTCATCTGCTACCATTAACAGTACTGTTAAATTGTGAATGAAACTATGTTATGTAATTTATTATTTTTCATTCACATTTAACATTGCTTATTAAATATTAATCATGGTTTATATAAAATTGTTTATTATTCCTTAAATAAGAATTACTAATTAAATATTTATTTAAAAACCTGACCTATTATTAGTTTATAAAATAATAATATGTTTAGAATTTTGTATAACTAAAAATATATGGTGTAACATAAAGTGTTATTTTATATTTAACTGTATACGTAATCAAAAAGTTGAAGAAAGAGCTTAAATATTATATTGTTCTTATTTGTGAAATATTTAATGTTATGTAATCACTGTAGTAGTAGTAAAAGAGCATACATTACATTGGCGAAATGTTTACGCTTAGTCTGTTGTCATGGAAACGCACGCGTAAACAACCACGAGTGGAGTAGAGCGTGGCATTCGAACGTAAGGTGGGAGTGAAGGTCATAGATAAGAGAGAGAGATATAGAGAGAAGAGGGAAGGTCATAAAAGAAAAGTATAGAGAAGAATTATTATTAAGGAGTGAGGAGAGAGTTTTGCGGAATCAAGATTATATAATCCTCAGGGCAGAGATTTATGAGTATAGTGTTCGGAAGTGAACCTATAAGTAGTGAAACATAAAGTTTAATGTTATAAGCGAAAACTGCTGTTGTTATGAAGAAAGGTTGATGCCGTAATCAGATAAAAGGAAACTGGACAGTCAATGCGAAAATTCTGATTAGTTCTAGTTAATCTGGATTACGATTAAATTCTATGTTGCCCTAGGAAAAGGTTATATTGGTTACTTGGAGAAGAGTGAACAGGAAAGGATATTAGTACCTAATTACTGTTGTTTGGAATAGTGAAGTGCGACTTACAGTAATACAGTTTAAACTATGGAGAATATTTGTTATGTGTGTTCCGCTAATGTTAATTAAGTTAATTCATAAGTGCTCTCTCAATAATTTGATGTATTGAAGAATTTGTCTGGTAAGAGTAGTTGTATAAGTTTCTCTATTCTAGCATTAACTGTAATATACCTTCGATGCTCAAGGTCCGGGAATATATTTGCTTGGAATATAGCTTACGTAGTTTATTGCCTGCTGTGAATATAAACATTGAGCTGATAGATTTGTGAAGACTGAATAAGATGTGAAATTGTTATATTAACTTGAGATAAGAAGATTTGTGTATTTGAGACTGTGAATAGTATATGAAAGTTAGAACATTGAATTAGCATCAGTGACCTAAGAAGAAGTGTTAAGTTAATTGTATAGTTCCATTTTAAAATAGAGTTCTTGTATTTGTTAACCATATCATATATTAAATGTTTTATTTTGTTGATCTAAATATTGTGTTTGCCTGAATTCCTTATTATTGCACCGTTCATAAATATTCGAATCTTGCGGGAACCCCAAGTAAAAATAATAATAGATGATTCGGCCCAATGAGATGACTGCTAACTTAATTTAGAACTGATCCTACTATTTATATAGACTAATCTAAGAATAGGGTGGCGCAGTATAAATATAAATTTCCCTACTTTTGGATCGGTGATCATTTCGTAATTAGTTGTATTATTCATAAAAGTGACTTGAAACTAGATAGATTTAGAACACGACAGAAAAGTCCGTCACGACAGTACTCCTCCTCCCTTTCTTCCCTGTCTATCTTCACGAAAAATATCGCATCCGTTCATCTCTATTCCTGTCAGGATGTCATCGTCATCTAACCACGTCTCACTTATACCAACAATTTTGGGGCGAACAGACTCGAGATACTGTTAACTTTTCTCCAAAACCTGGAATTCATTGTTGGTACTCGTGTGGTACTCGTGCACTACGCACCCCCCTCCCCCTCCAAAAGAACATAAAATGAAATTTTTGTTGCTGCATTTAATTTAACCACGTGATGAGAATTAGCTCTTCGAGTACTACAAATAGTTAAGCGTTATTGTTTACGGCTACGCCAAAACGAGGAAGGCCATGGAGGGTTCATAACGTATCTGATATTGATGTGTTCTCGGGAGACTTTCTGGTTTGCACGAGGGAAAAAAGCCATACCATTTCCTCAGAAAGCTCTGTAGTTTGCATAAGTATCCCTGAAGGCTTATAACGGCAATCGTATGACTAGGATTTTGATTAGTCTGCCACAAGAATGACACCGCCTTTTTCGAGTGCAACTAATAATTAACAGCACTCGTAGCTGAACAGGGAAGGACTGACGTGCGAATGGGCTTACATATCTTTCGTGGTGTTTTTTTTTATTTATAATCATCCAAGCGTCATATTTATTCAGAAAATGCGTTCGTTCATAAAATTACTTCTGAAACTTGCGCGGTAAAGTAAGCATACGACATGTAATGAATGAACTTGGAATGAGCCAAAGGCAACGAGTTTGCGCACACTTTTGTGTGACAGCAATGTCACAGTTGACTTATTCGGAATTCATCTGTTTTTGTAATTAGATATATTTGTGGCTGCTAAATAATGTGGTACGTTATGTATGACTTATGTCATAATATGTTCATGATTCTCAAAGAGTACAAGATGCTTTGGAGAAGTTAAAAAAAGAATGACGTTACAAGAATAAAAGAAATTGACAGATATTTTCACAAACCGTCTCACAATCGCATGCTACTTCAGTTATAAATGTGGTCGACCCAGTAGCGCACTCAGTGTTTAATCTTGGGGAGGGGTGGAGCGATTTGAGAATACACACTACGCATCGCATACGACCTATGACTGAGCAACTGCGATGATCGCTAATTCATAAGTAGTATAGAAAGAGAAGGCACCACACAATATAAATTAAAAAAATGAATTTTATTCATTAGGAAAAGATTCTTGGAAAATTTTCTAGTGTTTTTTTCCTTTTTCTTTGAGGGGGAAAGGTCCCCTTAACAGAAAATGGTTGACCCCCCCCCGGGTCAACCATTTTCTGTCACTGAATGCAGGTTGAAGAAACGCAGCAATTAGGTCCTACAAAAATTATCTGCACCACAAAATTTTGCGTCATGAATGTAGAGTATGCACGCGACGTAAATTACAGCATTTTCCACCAACTTCATAATGTTCTGATATTTCCATGTATAAACCCAAATAGCGGTTAAGTTCAGAATATTTTGCTAGAACCCCCCCCCATTCCACCTCAATGATTTTGTTTCTGTTTCAAATTAATTAAATTAATTAAAAAAAGAAAATAAAAAAAAGCCGTATTAATTTAACCTGGAAGACAATTTTATTTTGTTTAATCTCAATTAGAACCATTTTAGTTTATGAAATAAGGGTCGCACTTGTAAACTTTGCCAAGGGCGCAAAATAACCTGGCACTGAAAATGATGTCATGCTATTATCAGGTTTAAGGCATTTGCACACACAGTGGCATACAAAGTGCATTTTTAGCCTATAAATGTGCATTAAAGTTATCTTCAAACGTGGTCCTGAAAACTAAAATACATTCTAAAGAGAATGACAAATTGTCTTGCACAGTCACATCGTGAACGAATTACGCGTTACTGGTTTGAAACCTTTCTTGGATAGAAAGCACACAAAATACAGATCGTGTGATTCGTGAAACTAGGCGTTCTCAACCTAATTGTGGTCGCATTCGAAATTGGGAGGACAGTGGCGGGAATTATATATATATATATATATATATGCTTTCTTATATTATATATATATATATTCTGCACTCACATGTATACAAGGTCACATGTGAGTGCAGAAAGCCTTACTATGGGCAAACGGAGAAATCTATCCTACTGCGTCTCGAGGAGCACCAGAGAGACATTGCTTATAAGAGAACCAGAGCAACTGCTCTGTCGGGCCATGTCCTGTTTTCAATAAACACGAACAACGAAAGCCGCCAACATGAGATAAATTGGACGTCAACTTCAAACCTACACATTTGCCATGATGAGGTGGAACGCCGCATTATATATATACAGTGTATATATATATATATATATATATATATATATATATATATATATATATATATACTTTCTTATATGTAGAAAGTATTTTACCTTGGGTATAATAAATGTTAAAGATACCATGCTATTTTAAACCTGGTTTTACTCCGTATATATATTTACCTTATATATTACATATATATAAAACCCTCTGTAGCTCAGTCGGTATAGTTGAAGCCCATTGGTCAGAAACACATGGGTTCGATTCCCGAAAGGAACCTTTATCTGGTCTCTTTTCGACTAAAGGTGAGTTAGCCGGTCTCATTTTTTTTTCACCAGAAATCGGGTTTTGCCTTGTGAATTTAAAGAACAACAGGGTGTGTGTGTGTGTGTGAACACATGCATCTACAGACATAGGACACATCGGGAGGCATAGGGCTGTTTCACCTTATCCTCGATACGGTAGTGCTTAAGAACAACAACAACAAAAAAAAATATATATATATATATATATATATATACATCTCTTAAAGAAAATAGTGTATCACTAATAAAACAGAAAAATCATCAAATCCTTCTCCGACAACTGCATGTGCTAATCTGATGATATTGGGATATTCAGTTGTATGCAAAGATACAGGGTTTTTCTTTTACCAGTGCCTTTCAGTGCACTGGTTGCATGTTAAACTCCACACCTTTCATTGCCCGCAATCTTAGGGATCGATTAATGAGTAATGGTTTTAATATACGATCTCCTGAAACATTGCTACAAAATAATAGCGTCACACGATCCTTAGCTACTTAAGGCCAACACTTTTTTTGTGATTTCGCTATATAAGTTCTACTTCGCATTTGTCTACATTCTGAACAGATTAACAGAACTGAATTCGAACAGAAATTTTAAAAATAAGCGCAATTTGAACCGTGTTAAATCAAAACATACAGTGTAAAAATAGAGTTGCTTTTGTTTTCTAAACAGTGTTATTTCAAAATCGCGTAAAAAAGGCGTGTAAAAAGAGAATTAGCTGTGTGTGTATATATTCGCCACCCATGAAAGATAGTAAACAACGTGAGCTATGGGTTACTTTTTCTCCCAGAAACTCGGGTTTTTCATCCCGCGTACAGACAAATCGGCCTTGAGAACACACGCGATTTACAGACTAAAAATACTGTTGTTGGTGGTGATGATGGGCGACAGATGGCGTTGATAGTAGTAGTGTCGTAATTGGAGAATTAAGTAGTAGTGGACAGGATGAGATGTAGTAGTAATAGTAATAATAACTCGCAAACCCTATTCTAGAAACCAAACATGCAGGGGCGCGCCAGTAGTGTCCGGCGCTTGTGTGTAAAACTAGTTGGCATCCCTATACTCCTCCCCCCAATAAAAAAACACTTTATAAAAACGTTATTTTTAATATTTAATGCCATAAGTTTTTCAATGGATTTTTATTAGTCGAGAATGGTAGTGATTATCGTGAATGATTATGATACCTGTACGCGGATTCTGAGTGGTCATGAATTGTGATGATTGTGTGGAGTGACCGGTAAGTGATATTTGTTGTAAATGTGTCCTGAACACCACGCCATTATATATCAATGCTCCTGCCAAAAAAATTCTGAGTCCTGCATAAGTGCCGGTAAGGCTTCAACTGCACGGTAAGCGTTTTTTTTTTCCCTTCAACTTTAGATACTTCACATTGATAGTCATGGAAAAACAGCTAAATGAGACAATATTCGAGAAGGTATATAGAGAATTTATAAGACTAGGTGAACTACTTAACATCAATTGGCCGGGAAAAGTGAAACTTTACGACACGTTTCCCCCGGAGAGTGTCACAGACGTTGTCGCAGAAGATCAGTTAGAATCGGTGCCTTCTACTCCTTCAGACTTTGTAGAAGTGCGCGCACGCAAAAAGCGAAGAACAACAGAATAACCGCACAAAGACAACGAAATGGAACAGGATGCTCAGGGTTCGGACGCCGCAATTTTTCCCAAAGAAAAGGTGCCTCCGATCATCCTTAGAGAAAAGCAGAAATGGGCAGCTTTAAGATTCACAATGTCCAATCTGCACATTGGCTTCATTAAGGCCAAAAACATGGATGAAGGCATAAAGATACAGCCAGCAACAGTGACAGACTATAGAAGGTTGACCAAAGAACTGGACGATACAGGCATCCAGTTTCATACCTTTGAGCCCAGCTCGGGAAAAAACTTAAAAGTGGTCCATCGTGGTGTCTGTGAAGGCATTGACACTGCAGAAATAGCTGCTGACCTTAATTCTCATGATCTGCCTCCAGTCAAGGTCAGCAGAATGTACAAAGCAGACAAGACTCTCATGCCATTAGTCCTAGTAGAGATTCATAAAATTTACAAAAATATCTACAACTTTAAAACAGTCTGTGGTCTCATCGTCACACCAGAACTACTCCGAAAAAGATCATCTTCTGGGCAGTGCCACAGGTGCCAGAAGTTTGGCCATGCCCAGAATCTATGTAGAGCGGAATATAGATGTTTGAAATGTGGGGACAGCCACCCAACCAATACCTGCACAAAGCCGAGGACCATCTTGGCCAAATGTGCCAACTGCGGTGGCCCTCATTCTGCTAACTACAAAGGATGTACTCAGCACCCAAAGAACAGACGGAGAGGCAGTCAATCAGCCCTTCTACAGTATAAGAACACCAGAGGCCCAGGCATCAAAACCGGAGACTCAGCGGCCACAGTCGGAGACCTCAAATAATAGCGACACCCAAAAGCAAACAAGAAGTTATGCCGATGTGACCCGTACAAATAGACCAATACCAGAACAAAATCAACCAATAGTACCTAAAAATCTAACAGCTGTTATTACGGCCTCACTAGTAAACATGCTACAAGATTTCAGCCTGTCAAACCTTACTGCAACCTCCACTAAAAGATTTCCTCGTGAAACGCAGGTCATCCTCACAGCTCTCATAAATGAATAGTAACAAACTCATTCCAGCATCTCTTCAGATCTTTGCTTGGAATGCAAATGGCCTCAAAAACAAAATTCTGGAACTCCGAGATTTCACATATAGGTATCAACCGGATGTTATATTAATCAGTGAAACTCATTTAAGACCCTCAGACAATCCTAAAATAAGGGGTTATCGCCTATACAGAAATGATAGATTACTCTAGAGGCGGCAGCATTGCCATCTTCATTAAAAATTACATTAAGCACCACTCTCTGAGCAACCCTTCAACCACTAACCTTGAGATCACAGGCATGGAAGTAGTCACCAGCTCCACTGGCAGATTGAAAATCTACTCAGCTTACAACCCTCCCCAAAACTCTCTACTACACTCTGACCTAAATGCCATCTTAAGCATCAGAGAGCCCACCATTATAGCCGGGGATCTGAAATCCAAGCACCATGCGTAGAATTGCACAACCACCAACAAGAATGGTTGCATCCTTTCTAATTACTTAGGATCAAGCAATGCTGTTGTGGAAGGTCCCACCGAACCAACTCATCTCAGTACGTTTCGCACTGCTGACATCCTGGATATAGCTATCCTGCGGGATATCAAACTTCAATACAGCATTATATCTATGGATGAACTATCATCCGATCACAACTCAATTCTACTACAGCTGGGAAAACAAGAATACCTGTCTCCTCCTTCTCACTCCTACATAGCATGGGAAAGACTGTCAACAGCACTCAAGGATTATACTGGACCTGTTCCTCACATACGCACAAAAGAAGAAGTAGAAACAGCAGTTACAAATCTCACACAACAAATTAATTCTGCTATAACGGTAGCTACCTCCTACAAATCTGCCTGCAAGCCAGATTGTTTGCCTGAAGACATCATGAACTTGATCAGAGACAAAAACAGAACTAGGAAAAGATTCTGTAACACGTGTGCACCACAAGATAAAACAGCTCTAAACAGATTAAATGGGGCAGTAAGAAATGCACTCAAAGCTCATAGAGACCAAGTATGGGAAGAAAAATTATTTGGGGAAGGGATCTGTCTTTCTTTCTGATATTTTTCAGTAGTGTCCATCTGGGGACTACTGAAAAATATCAGAAAGAAAGACAGATCCCTTCCCCCAATATTCTCTGACCAGGGCCTTGCTCACACAGATGTAGACAAAGCAGAAATTATAGCAAACAATTTGGAGGAGCAATGCAGGCCTTCGTATGAAAACCTTGACTTTGACCACATATATAAAATTCACAGCAAGGTCAGACACTCACTCAAACTTCCTGACACCAGCAGTGACCATACTGCACCAACATCACCTGCTGAGATATATGACATTATTAAACAATTAAAGAACAAAAAAGCCGCTGGGCCAGACGGCATTACTAATGGTGATCAAACTTCTGCCCCGAAAAGCAGTAGTGCACCTGACGATAATTATAAATGCAATCCTAAGTCTTCACTATTTTCCTTCCACCTGGAAACTGGCTGATGTAATTCCTATACATAAGCCAGGCAAGGATCCTCACCTGCCTCAAAATTATCGTCCAATCAGTCTCATCTCCAACCTGGCAAGATTGCAGAGAAGGTCATCCTCGCACGTCTTCAAGCCTCAATAAATGAAATAGACATCCTTCCTAAAGAGCAGCTCAGCTTTTGGCAATACCACAGTACTACTTACCAAATCCACATAATTGTGGAATACATTACTACCAGCTACAACTGGCATCAATACACGGGAGCTGTTTTCCTTGACCTATCCAAAGCATTTGACAAAATATGGCACTTTGGATTGCTACATAAATTTATCTCAGCTGGTATCTCAGTGAAATTGACACATTTAGTTAGTTCATATCTGTAAAACAGGACCATGCAAGTCAAGATTAATGGCACTACCTGATCTCAGCGACCCATCTTGGCCGGAGTGCCACAGGGATCACTACTGGCTCTATTGCTGTTCTCTGTATACATCTCTGATATCCCACACAAACCGATGACATCCATCATGGCCCTGTGTGCAGATGACACAGCATTATCAGTCAGATCTCTCCGACCACATTTCGTTACTAGAAAACTTCAAGAAAACCTTCTAAAATTAGAAAGATGGGTCTCCAAATGGAGACTGCAAGTAAATCCCCTAAAAAGTTCGGCTATTCTCTTCACAAAAAGGTCGATATCTCCTGTAGGAGACATCTTATTATTCAACACCAAAATTCCCTGGCAGACGGAAACAAATTACTCAGGTGTAAAAAATTAACTTTTAACCAGCACATCAAGACTATGTGGTTGAAAGGCATCTAAAGCCATAGCTCAGATCTACCCCCTAATAAACAGAAGCAGCAAGCTAAACATCAGAATCAAACTGCTTTTATACCAGCTGACGATTCGTCCTATAGTTACTTATGCTTCTTCAGCCTGGAGCCACACTTCCACTACAAATATTATCAAATTGCAACGGGTTCAGAACAAATGCTTGAGAATGATCCTAAACGCTCCATGGTTCGTCAGAAATCATCAACTTCACCGAGATACAAATATTCCTTATGTCTTCTCCTTCCTACAAACTTTAGCTGCAAAGTTTTTTCTAAAGACGTCCACTCATCCCAATGATCAAGTTCAGCAAGCTGTAGCCTATGAGCCTACGGATACATTCAAACACAAAAGACCAAAAGCCATTTTAACTTCCTTCATTGATGTATAATCTCCTTGCCCATTCTGGGCGAGCAAACTGCTCATAATATTTTCCCTCACTGTGACCGTAACAGACAACGGGGAATATGAAAAGCTTTTCGCTTCACCCCTTAAGTCATAAATGTCAATTGTCCATTGTCAATTGATGCCAATAAAGTGAGTATTTCATTTTGAATTTTATCTCCTAAATAGGAGGGCATATTTTTAAAGTCAAGATCATTAGCTACACGTCGCGTGTGTTCCGATATAAAAGGATCAAACTTTTCTAACATCTCAATGCATTTTAAAAAATTGTCACTGTTGCGATCCTAAAGTTTATTACTTTTACCACGAAGAGCTGGATTTTGTTTGCCTAAAAACTGTACTACAAAAATTATTCTTTTTATAACTTCATACCAACGTTTCCTTTCATTATCTAAAACTGTTTGTTGCAAATGATCAATACCAGTTTTATTTTTTAAGGATGTAATTAATTCTGTCCATTTTTTGTAATTATTCAAATAATTTAAATTTTTCTCATGACGATTCAGGTACATTTAGGGTTGCCACCTTTTAGTAAGTCCAAAGAGGGACACACTTATTGAATATGAAAGTCTTCCCCCTCCTCTAAATGTATAAAATGAAAAAGCCAAAGTTGAATATGTAATTCTAACCTTATAAAAATTAAAAGATTGAATACATTGGTACCGATATTAGTGATTTAATAATATTTGTATTTTAAATATATAAGTTGTCCCGCTTAGGTGTAATTCGGGACGCTGAAAATTTTCTTAAAATTCGGGATGTCCGGCCTAATTCGGGACAGGTGGCAACCCTAGGTACATTGCAAGATGTTGCCTATATTCTGCTGATAACAGCAGAATATAGAATAAAGTTAAACACTGCAGCATATTTTCTTATATATGTTTAGAGATGCGAGTGCGAACAAGATTAAACAAATTCAAACGCGTGTCATCCTGTAAACAGTAAACTCACGCAAGTTCAAGTTTTTACTTGTTTACACTAAACTACTTGTTAGAACTAGGATTAGAATAAAATAAGAACTTATGGAATAATAACAAATAAGTGATTATAAATAATTTGTTTAAGACAAATCTATAAAATATAATTAAAATTTAAAGAAAAATGTAATTTATTTTCATATAATTAAGGAATAATATTTTTTTTAAAAGTATTTCCTCCTTGCCTGAAATCTTTGGCACCTGTGTGCGTCGCACATATTGCCGGCGCGCCCCTGCAAACATGGAACTTTTCAGACCTCCAACAACAATGTATGATCCATCTTCACATCGGGAAACGGAAATCGTCTTCCACCTGAAAATTTGCACAAACATCGGTTACGGTGGGATTCGAACGCAAGTTCTACAACAACGTACAATGAGTATTAATTGCTACTGATTTAATTGTATTTATAATTATTAACACAAGAAAATTGCGCAAGATAAGTTAAGATTTAATTTTGGAAGGTGTTGTACTGTACTCATTTTGTTTCGTACTCGCTTAAAAAGAAAAAAAAAAGGAGCAAAGCTGTATATTTTTCTTTTTAATGAAATTGTTTTGGAAAATTCTTTTTTTTTTTTTTACGTTTAGAATTTACATAATTTCTGTCATAATTTTACATAAATATTCTTGTACTTGGATGTTCATAACTATTTAAAACATTGGAAGAGACAATGTAATAAGATTCCTTAGTTTTTAAGAACTCCTGTGATCTGTAAACAGCTGCAGAAACCTAAAGACACGTTATTTACACCTTGATGAATTGATTTCTTAAAAGGACCATTTTGTCTCTTACTCAGCATTTCCAGGTAATCCCGAGGGTGAAGCGTTAACCTCTAATCGTTAGCCACATGACTTGTTTACGACAGGCAGAAGACAAACGACGCATTTTAACGATAGCCTATGGTTCAGCACGTGCTGCGACAGTCACGCTTATTCAGGTTACAATAGGCATAAGTCTCCGCGTGGAACTTCACCTCGTTTTGTTACCCTCATATCTCTGAATATATCTGCTCAGAGTGGAAATTAATCGCCTATGTTTCTTCTAATCTCATCCTTTCTTTGTTTGACCCTCTATTTGCACACCGTACGACTAATTACTATAAAACAAAAGAATAGTTTAAAATGGAATAGTTGAGTAACTGGCAACCATAGGACTTTAATTCGAATGCTTCGCTATAATTCCTATGATTAGAAGCTGTCTATGGATCTGGTGTGACCACAACTGGATTTGGTATGTTAGCATAACTATATTCAGTGGCCAGTGCTCCATAAATTAAATCTGTTAGGTTGGTCCAAGGAAAGTTAAATAATGCTGCGATTTAAAGCGTATTCGATCCGTATATCTCATGCTGCCAATACATGAATCTTAGTAGCATGCTCATGCAATGGCATATACAAGAAGGAAGGAAAGAGGAAGGGATGTTATAAACCTTCTAGTGCTATAACCCTTCAATTAGGATTAAAGATTGATTTACTTATTGATTTTACTGATTAATAAAGTGATTTATACCAGTGCAATTAGCAGCTTTTAGTTATCGTTCAATAGCATATCTAAAATACTTTGTTTTATAACGTACTGTACTCTTTTCTTAACAGTTTTTATTATTCACATCACGTATACAAATTATACTATTCAACTTGTATAATCATGACAATATTTCAAAATACAAGTCAATGCACAGTACAATGTTACAAAATAAAATTCAAGCATTACTATCATATTCTGTTGGTACTAACACTTATTTTGGATATTATTTTATTATGGTTAATAAAACGTTTTCTCATACCTGCAGGTAGAATATAATATATTTCAAATGGTTTCAAAGTTATGATAAGTAATTGGTTTAGAGTAATGTAAGTTAGTTAATGCAAATATGGGTAACCAAGGGCCGTAGCCATACTGGTTACTAGAAAAGTAATTAGCTCAAAACAGACACTGAGAGTCCGGGGACCGCATCTAAGAGGGCTCCCTCACCAGTTATAATAATGTACATGTTGACATTTTAATTCCTAATTGAATGAACCAAATACCTTAATTGGTTATGATATATGAGTTATAATGATCTCTTATACTATAATAATACGTTTAAAATAATTGTCAACATTCTTTAATCCCATAAGGTAGTTTCTCAACCTTTTTCTGAATGTATATTCTGAGGTTATGGATTTAATTTCATTCGGAAGTTTATTATAGCTGCTCGTCGCAATGTACTCGAAAGATTGATGAAAAATTTCTTTGTTAGCCTTAGGTACTTCCAGCGTGTTTCGACCGCAGCGCAATCCCTAGTCTACATTATATACCAAGAATCTTTCAATGTTTCTTTTTACATATAACAGACAACCACAGAGATATAGTTTCTGAAATGGCAGAATATTATGAACGATATACAGATCATTGGTTGAGTGTGCGAAGTCCGTAGTAGTTATGGCTCTAATTATTCTGTTTTGTATTCTTATTAATGGAAGCAGATTGTTATAATAGTCTCCGCCACAACAGCCATATTGCACTTTCTTCACTGTCCGAAGAATTTACCCAGTTATAGTATAAACATCTTAAGAATGCTGCATTTACAAATTTTTTAACATAATAAAATCTGTTAATTATGAACCTAAACTTATTTGTTAAGAAGGTGGTGTGGGAGTTCCATTTCAAATTGCTATCGATATGGAGACCCGAATATCTGACGTTTTTTTTTTTTTTTTTTTTTGATTAAGCTACATTAACAGTTTAGCGCAGGGGTTGCCAAACTTCTTTGACCGTCGACCCTTTCAAGAGTTTCTTTACTTTTTATCCCCCCCCTCTATTTTACTATTACGTAATTATAATAGGACAAGCAAAAAAGACGCTTACGTGAATTTTTAGATTGTTTATTTTATAGTTACAGTGTTTATTGTATGTATAATAATAGTATATATTATTATATTACTATTACTACTACTATTACTATCACTAGTAATATCACTGGTATTACTAGTGATATTAATATACTGGTATTAATAAACTACTGGTATTAATATCATTGGTATTACTACCAGTCTTGCTCAACTCTTCAACATAGAGAAGTTTAGTTCGTGAATGAATAACGATTGAATTATAATATGTATGTTGATGAATTTTAGAACATTACCGCTCACTTGTATGTCGATGTGCAAAAATAAGACTGGGATCGAATACGTGTAAGTATAAGTAAATAAGAACCGCGCACTTGTTGCAATCTCGCTCCCGCCGTGCCGACCGGGCGGGAACCACACCATCCGTTTATTAGTAAATACGTCATTTGGCCTACTTGATTGGCCTCCGTAACTATTTTCATGACCTTGCTCCATCTTACAGGTCCTATTCATGTCACTGTTCCCACGATTTACTCTTAATTGCGTCGTTGTCATTCAGGATGGAGGTAATCCAAGTTAACCGAATTAAATACTACCCGTACAATGATGTCTTATATTTTTCTATCTACCCCTGAGTCCGAATCGACCCCTAACAATGTTATATCGACACCTGGGGGTTAATATCGACCACTGATTTAGAGTATCACTACATTTCTTTTCATGCCATTTTATAGTTATACTGTGATCTAATTCGTCTGTTAATTTTCAAATTAACTTGATTAAACTATATACCACGTTTATATAACATTGAAAAGAATTACATTTGTAAGTTTTTAACATCTAAATCATTAATTATACTTAAATCATTCTTCATTAGAATGTAACAGAACTATAATTATAATTATTAATAGTGTTAGTATTATAATATTTATAATAAAAATGTTAACTATAAATAGTATACGATATTTAATTAAATTGATTCTTGAACAACACAGGTTTGAACTCCGCTGGTCCACTTATACGCGGATTTTTTTTAATTGAAAAAAAAAAAATGGAGATTTGAGACAATTTGAAAAACTTTTCAGACTAACCGCGTAGCCTAGAAATATCGAAAAAATTAAGATTAAGAAGAAATAAGGTATGTCATGAATGCATAAAATATATGTAGATACTAGTCGATTTTATGATTTGCTATCATAAAATATGCACAACTTTATTATAAAAAGTTAAAATTTATTAAAAGTTACGCACAGTTGTACATGACGCCATTCGCTGTCGAGAGAAATATAAACAAACGTAAAGATACGGTATTGAATCATAACTGCATAAAATTAACTGTTAACGATTCATTTATTAGTATATGGCTGGGAGCATAAAGCAATCATATCTGCTTCTTCGTTATATCTGTATATAAATATGAACTTCTTTTTCACATTATATTTTTTATTTTTGATGTCTAGTGTTAGTAATACGTATAACATCTACAATGTTTTGTATCATATAAGACAATATTGGGATAGGTACTGACAGACAGACAAAGTAAACGTATTTTCCCTTCCTTATGATTTTCTTAACATTTTATTATAAGAATACAGTATATAGTACATATAACATACAAAATATGTGATAATCGACTATTTATGTTATTGGGAAGGCTTTCGGTCAACAGTAGGCTAGTGGAAGTTTGGGAGTCAAAAGCATAGGCGCATTTTCGACTGCGCCGGAGGTGTGGTCCACGCCCCTAACCCCCGCGTTATTCAAGGATCAACTGTACAGTATGTGTGTGTATGTGGTATATCTGTAGTTTACCTAAAAAAGTTGGAAACTTTAATTATTTTTAAAATTTCTACATACTGTTCTTTTCAATGTAACATTCCTTTTTATCCTGCTTAACCAATTTCAAATCCTCTGTACCTTGAACTAGCATGAAGTCATCACTATCAGCATGGATGTAATCAATGAGGAATTTTCTATTATGGAAATAAGTTATTATTTCCATAATAGAAATAATAACTTATTTCTTGTGTCTTCTCTACACGTGAACTTTTACACATCTTTATGTTAGAACATGGCGTTAGTAATGAATAGTCTATATCCTGAGCAGAAACTCAGCAAATACCATTATTAATAGTTTAGCTGTTTATTCCAAATTTTCCCAAAATGTCCCTATATGCCTGGTGGGAATCATTTCCTACTTTGTTGTTTAGATCTCTAACAAGGACTATTTTTTCTATTTGCTGCCTGTTCTAAAGACTCAAAAAATTCTCCCACTTTTTCCTCAGAAGAATCTTCTGTGGAACCATAGGCACAAATAAGTTTCATTGTCCATGCTAAAAAAAAAGATAAAGGAAATAACGAGTGTGGCACTTTGTTATTATTATTATTGAATGATAATTCCGATGAGATCAAGCTGAATGAACAAACGGGGTCGATGGAATTAATTTTATTTTTTGCAAATAATACGACAATAACATTCCATTGAATTCGTTGAAGAAGTTTATCATTATAAAGTGAAACACATTGCATTGATTTGTCCGTAACAATACAAAAATGAAAACCGACTAGTTTCGCCACACATGCTTGTGGATTTTTCTCGATTAGGATGAACCAAACACAATAAAATGGCTGAACATGCATGCATGAACCGTTACAACTTTGTAATGGTTCATACATGAGAAGCCAGAATTATCTGTAGTCGCTTTTTCATTTTAATATTGTTGCGGCTTAATAAACCCAATGATTTCTCTTCATAATTTTTTACCGGTCGAAAGTCTACATATTCTTCACAGAGTTTATCATTCATATCTCAACATGGAAAGATAATCAATATGATTTTTCAGTTCAGCTTTGATGCAAAGGATGCGTTGCAACATATGGAAAGGCAAGAATTCCATCTCATATACCCCTCCTTTCACGTATATTAGGCCTAGTGGCCCATTACGTTCGTACGTACATGACATATTACGATTTGAAACTGCGATCGCTACCCGGATAAGGTGGTTAACCATATGTCTCCCGGTCTGTCCTGTCTGTTGATGCGTGTGTTTGCGAGGCCAGTTTGCCTGTTCTGGGGAACAAAAATTCCGAGTTTCCGGGTGAAAAAAAAACTCTTACCTCTGTATGAGACCAGCTAACTTACCTTTCGTCGAAAGAGACCAGATAAAGGTTCCTCACATCAGCGACGGGAATTGAATTCAGGTTTATCCAACCATAGGGCTTCGTCTGTATCGATTGAGCTACGGAGGCTCTTACGTGATTTCTGTAACACCTTTAACTGAATTAAAAAACATTTTGGTGTATGATAATTACGCCAGTGATCTTATTTTATTTATTTATTTTCAACAATTTCCTTACTGTTTTTAATTTATCACCTCTTTAGACCCAAAGAAACGATATCGACAGTGCGTGGGATGCATATAACAAATACTTAAATGATGCAGTATTGGAATGTGTCCTTGGAGTTCAAAGAATAAATTGGTTAAGAGTGAAATGGATGTGTAATCTAATTCAACAAGAGAATCATAAGAAAAAGGATGATGTGCAGAAATACCATGCGCATAAAGATGATGCCAGTTATGAAAAATTATAAGGAGCAGGCCCAGGGCACATTTATACTTTTTGAGACCCTAGGCGCAACATCATAATGAGGCCCCAAAAGAACAAGTCTATTTCAGTTAATCAAATTCATGCGCTTTTATTTATTTATTTTAAGTTTATTGAAAATAAAAGTCGATATTTCCATAATAACTCATTTTAATAAACTAAAAATAATAACATTGGTATATATTTGCATTTAAAAATAAATAAATAAATATATATATATATATATATATATAGTTTTATGAAGAATTAAATGACTAGACCCGAGATTTAAGTAAAAAAAGGTTTTAATATAAACACACTACTAGTTTCGGCCTGTAACACAGCCTTCTTCAGGTGACATTATAAAAGAAAAAACACTAAATATTGTGGGTTAAAAGACTATGAACAACACAGACAGTCTTTATACATAATTAGCATGAAAACGTTGTAGTTGTATTTGAAGCTGTTTTTTCGTTTGTTGCATTGTTGGGAGAGCGTGTTTGCTGCATCACGTGAACGCCAGTACATGATTACAGCTGAATGACTATCTGGGAAGTTGTAGCTTAAGTTGTTATTTAGATGAACAGGATTGAAGATGATTTCTCTAGATTCCACAATTTTTCTCTCTATTTCGTCACTGCAACGGAAGATGTTTGTAGATTTTCCCCAGCAGACTTTGTGACTTTGGTTATCATCATTAGGATTAGCCGAGAAAAGGATATGACTTGATAATGCACTCGCTCGTTGTCTCTTGTAAGTAATATCTCTCATGTGTTCTTCCATACGCATTTCGACAGATTTGTCTGTCTGCCCGAAATAAGGAATATCGCAGTCACATAATATTTTATATACACCAGGGTATTTGAGTTGATGATGACAAGGTTTTGGGTGGCTAATTAAGGAACGGATCTTTGGAAGTGGAGTGAACAAGGTTCTGATATTGTATTTTCTTAAAACTTTTAAAACATAGATTTAATGACTTAAAAAATCGAGATAACTTATAAAGATTTTAATGAGAATAATACAACTAGTTTCGGCTTATAACAACCTTCCTCGGGTATTCATAAAGGAAAAGAATAGTAAGAAACATTGAGGTATCTAAAAAAAAACTGGAAATTACAGGTAAAAATTGCCACACATAATTGATACATAAAAAACGTTGTGTTTTTTCAAGTTGTTCTAACAGGCGTGCCATTGTTTATTGCAAGTGTGCGTGCAGGCTCACGTGAACGCCAATATTGAATAACTGCAGCATGGCTATCTGGGATGTTATAACTCAAATTGTTTAAGTGGACAGGGTTCAGCAGGATTTCCCTTGATTCTACAATTTTTCTCTCAAACTCATCAGCACAGCGAAAAATATATTCTGATCTATCCCAGCAAATGGAGTGGCTTTGTTGATCATCATTTAGGATTATTTGAAAAAAGAACACAACTGGATAACGCAGTTGCATGAGATCTTTTGTAAGAGATGTCTCTCTTATAAAAGCCTATGATCATATATATATATATATATATATGTAGAAAATTTTTTTACTTTGGGTATAATATATGTTAAAGATACCAAGCTATTTTAAACCTGGTTTTACTCCATTTCCCAAGTAAGCAAACAGACAAATAAGTCAAGTTTGCACCTGCACGTAATGCAAGTCTAGCTGACCCTGCAGGTAGTGCAAGACCAAGGTGACTTATGGTAAAAGTAGAATAAGCTTTGATCACTATTCTTAATATTTACCCTTAATGCAAAGCCCGTCTCCTTGTGGAGATTTATGATGCTATGCATTCAAGGCAAGGGGCCACTACCCAGACCGGTTTGTTTGGACCTTTATTGAGGTCTCATCAGTGAGAATCAGGCTTAGAAATACCAAGGTTAAATAATACAGAGCTTATAAGTATTTTACCAAAACAAGTTACCAAAAGGTGCTTTGACCTTATTAAATAAAAATCTCAGGATGAGAGACAGATGTAGAAAGTTTTTTTACCTTGGGTATAATATATGTTAAATATGTTAAAGATACCAGGCTATTTTAAACCTAGTTTTACTCCACTTCCCAAGTAAGCAAACAGACAAATAAGTCAAGTTTGCGGTTGCATGTAGTGTGAGTCTAACTGACCCTCAAGGTAGTGCAAGTCTAGGCAACTCGTGGTAAAAATGGAATAAGCTCTGATCACTATTCTTAATATTTACCCTTAATGTAAAGCCCATCTCGTATTATATCTAGGTCTACCCACTCACTGATGAGACCTCAATAAAAGTTGAAACCGATCTGGGTAGTGACCTCTTATAATGTAAAAGAGTAATACAGCTCCTAGGAGCTGGGTTTCACATTATGGATAAATACCAAGAACAGTGAACGGAGCCTGCTCCACCCTTACTATGAGTTGCCTCTGTGTTGAACTCTACCAGGTGGACTATGAATTGCTCTGGTGTTGTACTATCCAGGTATTTGCATACGCTTGGACTCGCCTGTATTTTTTTTTCTTTTTTTTTTTGTGGTCTAAAAATAATAACTATCCAGGTTTGCTGGACGTGTATATACGTCCAGCAAAGAAATGGTACACTTACATACATCAATTTCATGGAATACAGCAGTATTCCTGTTACAGCAGTTCCTGTTAGCTTTATATTCTAAGGAAAGAACAATGTATTTCAAATGGAAGCGGGAGGCCTCACAAATTTTTCAGCGGCCTCTAGTTTTTATATCATGAATTTAATATTTAGAAATAAGTATTTTATTTTGAAACTATTATTATTATTATTACGGGCAACTCCAAGGAGTCCTTAGCCTCATCGAGGGAGGCCCTAAACAACTACTCAACATCCACACAGTATCTATCATACTTTGCCTTGAACTCATTGACAGTCATAGCACCCACAACAGATTCTGGCAGCTTATTCCACTCATTCACCACTCTCCAAGTAAAAAACCTAGTTCTAACACCCTCTCTAACCACACTCTTGCCCAGTTTTCATGGATAGCCACTAGTCCTCCCAACTATAACTATGCTGTTTTTTTTTTATTATTGTTCTCTGTGAGGAGTAAGGTTTTGAAATGTGGCCCCATAGAGAGTGAGGCCCCCAGCTTGCGCATCATGTGCCTAATGGTAAATGTGGCCCTGAGCAGGCCAGACTCACAACTAGTGGTGTACCACAAGGATCAGTCCTTGGTCCACTGCTATTCAATCTGTATGTTAAACGATATTGGGAAGAATTTGACAGGTGACATACAGCTATTTTTCTGATGATGCAAACATAGGCAGGGTAATCAAGAATGCAGCTGATATGCAGTACTTGCAGAATGATTTGAATAGGCTGCAATAGTGGGCATGTGAAAATAGCTATCAGTTCAATGTTAATATATGTAAACTCATGCACTTCAGCGTGATTAGATATCAATCATATTCTGCTGGTAGGATTATGATATATGAAACTGATCAGGATATGGATCATGGAGTTTTAGCAGATAGAAAGTTTTAGTTCATAATATCATATAGCAATGACCGCAAATAGCTCAGAGGATAATTGCAATGCTGAAACGAACCATTACATGTAAAAATACTCGACCTGGCTCAAAATTACTGGCATCAGCGAAACTTGTTTGTCACAGAATGCTGTATTCATAGGGATAGAATGTAACGGATACTGTACTTTCAGAGAATATAGAGTAGGAAGAGGGATATTAATAATAGATGAAGAACTTCAACCAACAGAAATAGAAGTTAGGGAAGATTGCAGACCTGAGAGAAATTTGAAGCAATCTGGTATGAGACAGTGGCCCATAGAACAAAATATATTGTTGGGTGCTGCTATAAAGTTAGGAGTTCAGAAGATGTGGATGGCATGCATCAGCAGAATGAGTACAGCTGAGCAATTATCATGGGAGACTTCAACTATGGGTATATAGATTGGAAGGAGGAAAAAGCACATGGCAAAATGGAGATGGAATTTGTACAGTTACTAAGGAATAATTACCTGAAACAGCATGCGGTGGAGAGGAGGGGGTTAACAGTTTGAGTGTTGGATCTGGTAATAGCATCAGAAGATCTATAAACTACAGTAGCAACCCTACCTCTAATTCGGATCATGCAGACTTGTCATGAGAGATTGATCAACGTGTGGAAATTTCAGTCAAGAAAGGGTTTACTCGGAACTACAAAGCCGATGATTATGACAAACTTAGGAGACAACTTGAAACAGTGCTATAGCATAAGAAACTAGATGAAATGAATGTCATTAGTGCATGGGAAGCGATCAAGGATTGTTTGAGTGAGGCAGTATCAGAGTGCATACATGAGATCAGGAGGATAAACAAAGTAAGGATTAAATGGATGAGTAGGAATATAAAGCAGGAGTTACACAAAAAGAGAACATTGTGGAAGAAATATAAACAAAAAGGAGATCAGCATGCTTATCAGCAATATAAAGCATAAGCAAGATGGGTAACAAGTATGGTAGGGAACACTAAATCAGATTTTGAGAGAAAAATAGCTAAGAAGGCCAAAGTAAATCCAAAAGTTTTTTTTTTTGCTACGTAGCAAGTAAGAGAAAGAATGATTATGGAAAGAAAACTTTACTCAGTGCTTCATTCATTCATTCATTTCATATGGTGATTAAATGGCCGTCAGCCCCTTTTATGGGGAGGTACGGCACCACCTCAATTCTCCCTATTTTTATCCGGGCATGGGACCGGTATAGCTGACAATTCAGACCGATGGCTGGAGGGATTGTCTTAAGTATTCCTGACTGTATCCATATATGTTCACGGGGCCGGTTTGCCTGCGGAATGAAAAACCCCAAATAAACTGCGGGGAAAACCCTGCTGTCCAAGACTGGCTAACTTGGCTATGGCTGAGGAAGATCCTTAAGCTCACGTCGTCGACGGGAATCGAACCTAGGACACTTCTTTCCCAGGCATATGGTTACGAAGCACATAGCCACTAGGCTAGCCGCGCGGCCTACTCAGTGCTGATCGTAGGAAAGTGACAGAAGCTGAAGAATAGTTCATTGTCTTGTTTGTGAAATAGTTCATAGTTGTTGGAATTTGTCTAAGAGTGTGGGTAGTAAGGATGTGCGGCCTAGGTTCTTTACTTGGAGAGTGGTGGAGTGGAATGAATTACTAAGTGATTACCTTCCAAGGGTATATATCATCCAGTTGGTGACTTTGCAATTACTGATATGCAAATAGAGGTAGATGAACTGGAGTTATGTAGTATACTCAAAAATATCAAATTGAATACAGCAGTGGGCCTGGACAGTATGCCAGCTCATATACAACGAGAAGATGCAAGTGATATGACTGACGAGGTTGTTTAATCTAAACCTCATCTCTAATAAGGTTCCAAGGGAGTTTAGAGAGACTTATATAGTTCCATTACATAAAGCTTCCTCCAAGACAGAAGTAGCAACTTACAGACCAATTAGTATCTCTGGAGTGGTGGTAAAGTATTGGAAAAGTTAGTTAAAAGTAAAATTCAGAAATGGGTGGATAGGAATATACCTTATGGTTACAGGCAAATTCATCGAAAAATAATTAATCGAAAGACAATTCATCGAAAAAGCAATTCGCCGAATAAAAAATTAGCCGAACGACAATTTAACGAAATGGCAATTCATCGAATGACCAATTCCTCGAATGATAATTCATCGAACGATAATTCGTCGAAAATGCAATTCATCGAAAAAACAATTCACCAAAAATTTTTCGATGAATTCTTTCATAATTCATCGAAAAGTCGTTTTTCTTGCAAACTATTGTTTAGAAAATGTTCAGTAACAATACGGAACGTTACTCATGATACGTACAAAACATGGAAGTGGTCATTGAAACGTAATAATTATTTTCTTGCATTTTAGAGCATTTATTGTAAGTGTACATCCTGCTTCATTGTACTGTTAGCGATTTATTTGTAGGGAAGACAGCAGTACCACATGTATCTCCCGAATAACCTCGAAAACATGTAATTGCAGTTAATAAGGGGAGGAATAGGCTAAGAAATTCGTTCTTCCAAATTTTGTCACAATAAGTCTAGTCGATTGAAATTAAAAATTTCATTAAATTTCATCCAGCCAGAGCGAAATTGCTAATATCATTTAGGAACTTCTTTACGGAAATGTCATGATAAAAGTGATCCATTACGAACTAAAACTGAACCGTGCATTCAGCTTCTTGTTCTGAAAACTTCTGCGAGTTATTGTAATACATAATTTCGACACTTTTCTACGTAGGCCCGAATATACCTGAACTGAAAACTGGAATGGTTCGACATTTTTCTGTGAAAGTTTCAAATACGGAATCCAAATAAAATTTTTTCATTAATAAATGTAATAAATAAATAAATTTACTGAACGTAAGTTAGTAGGCCTAATACTGAGATGACTAGGCTTTTCCTTCTGGAAATAGGAAAATCGGACAAGAAAGACAATAAGAATCCATATTGTTCTGTAATTATTCCTCAGTAAAGCAGCATTGCTATACCAACAATCATTATATTGAGGAGGATGAGGGTAAATTGTATTAATCATTAATATTACTACTACTACTACTAACAATAATAAATTGATTCTTTGATGTAAATATTTTTCACAATATAATAATAAAATATACAGGAATTCAGAGTAAAAATATTGGAAAACTTGAAAAAAATTCATTCCTGAAGATTTTTCAATCATGTTTCACTTATTTACTCCTGTTTCTGTTATTCCTCAACGACAGGAGTGTCACATTCACTTATCTCCCGAATAACCTCGAAAGCAAGTAATTGCAGTTAATAAGGGAAGGAATAGGCTAAGAATACTAATGAGTATATGTGTGAGTATATTTCTGGGTTTTGAGGAGGTGATCGATGCAGTTTGTTAAAAAAAAAAAGAAAAGGTTAAATATTCTCTAGGAAAGGAAAATAATAAAATAAGGAATGATGAATAAAGTCTTAAAAAACAAACCTGTAAACCTTTTAGAAGCATACTCATCTGGTGTTATATTTAGATGAGCAGCGGTTGGAAGTCTTTTCTAGTTGGAAGAATTTTCCAATTCGGTTCGCTTGTTTTTCGGCAAGAAAAAAACCAAGTTTCAGAGAGGAAAAACCTTCCACCCTCGTATGAGACAGGCTAACTCACCTTCAGGTTAAACGTCCTGATAAAGGCGCTTGACATCCTTGATAAACGTAGGATGCTATAAATTCTAAATGCTGCTATTTAGAATTTATGATCAGAGATGTTGAAGCCTAGATTAATATCATGGTTTTTAAGACGTCATTAAAAGTTTTTTTTAAGGGGAAAGGGCGGAAAAATATGCTACTGCACGTGGCGACAAAATTTCTACGGCTGGCCCTGGGGACAGTCTGAATATGGTGTTTGAGGTAGATATTGTCTGTTGGATTTCATAAGCAGGTGCATTGTCCTGCAAAAGCAACACGCCTCTGCTTAGTTTCTCGAACCGATTTTCCTTTTGTACCTCCTTCAATTCCTTCAGAGCTGCTATAACAGTTTCACCTTTCTTGAGGTAAGGTAAGGATTACACCATCCATATCCTAAAAGACAATGGCAAGAACTTTCCCTGCTGACTGTTTGGTTCGAAACTTCTTTGGCCATGGAGAACCTTGGTGTCTCCACTCCATTGACTGTTGTTTGTTCTCTGGGTCATAGTGACGAAGCCATGTTTCATCAACGGTTAGAATATGAGCTAAAATTTTTCACGAGGATGAAATCCCTTTATGAAATGTTCTTTTAACAGCTCAACTATACCCGCCTCAGTGGATATCATTCACTGCAACCAGTATGCCCCGCCAAAAAATCGCTTTCCGAACCAAGTAGGATAAATAGTAGGATAATAAAAAGATATATACTTCTCAAAATAATCCAAAAAAAAAAAAAAATTGCGCACACATCTTGTGAAATTCGAAAAATCACAATTCATCGAAAATACATTTTTCGTGAACTGTATTTTCGATGAATTGTGATTTTTCGATGAATTGTTGTTTTCCGATCAATTGCGTTTCGATGAATTGTCTTTTAACTGCTCATCAGTGAATTGCTTTTTTGGGGAATTGTCTTTCGATGAATTGCTTTTTCGATTAATTGTTGTTCGATAAACTGATTTTCGATGAATTGTTTATTCGGTGAATTGCTTTTTCGATGAATTGTCTTTCGGTAAACCGTTTTTCGATGAACTCTCCGGATACCATACCTTATAGGAGATAGCATGACTTTGTAAAAGGTAGGACCTGCCTCCGTAATTTATTCACCTTTTAAAATAAGGTGAGCGTGGAATTAGATAAAAAATAGGTTACACCATGATACTGTTGGACTTTTCAAAGACATTTGACATATGTTGGAGCACATGGGAATGGATACGTGGTTGGTGGCATGGATAAGAGTGGCTGATAAATATCGGAGAGTGGTGATGGTGGAATGGAATCAAGATGAATGAGGATGACTAGTGAGAGTGCCATAGGGCTCTTTAATTTCTACATTAATGATATAGTCGAAGATTTTGGCGGGGATATTCAATTGTTCACTGATGATGCAAAACTGGGGAGGGCAATAGTTGATAAAGGTGATGCAGATATCTCACAGGATGATTTAAATAAATTGGCAGTGTAAGCAAAGGACAATGATTGTCAATTTAATGTTATTAAATGTAAGGTAATGCACTTCATGATTAAAAGATTGCTTTGTATCATATTAGTGACACTAGTTTACATGAAATTGATGAGGCTGGGGATCTGGGATGATAATGGATAGAGATTGGAAATTCAGAGGTCATATTGCAAGAACTGGCAAAATAGCTCAGAGGATTAGTTGGATGCTGAAGAACACACTGACAAGTAAATCCCTCTCTACAAGGCTACAATGTTTGTGCAGTCACGCAAACATTTTATGATCGGGCACACGGCACATACGATATCACTCATGGTACAGTCTTTGCGCCTCTCTCCAATTGCCCTCGGCTATGGCGTACATCAGGTGCATATCGGCTTTCTCTGCGAACGTAAACTGCTCCATCTAGTGTCCAGTCGACGCTGAGAATGCTGGGGTTTGGCCGATCCAGCACTTTTAAGCCATGCCGCCTCATCTGTGCCCCCTACTGGCACTATATATATATATATATATATATGTATTTTTTTTTATCACTCCCACCCATGAAAGATTATAATGGTTTAGGTTATATTATGTAATCTTAATCGAGTTTCTTTAGTCATTTGTTTTCCAAAATTTCTTTTATGTCATCCATTCAACTGTAAATTTGTAGTCTTGCTTCCAATTGTGAATCAGTATTATATTGTGACCTAGAATCTTCTATTGCAAAATTATATTTCCTAAGTATTTGAATTCTGTAATTCTATTATTTTGTTAAGCATAATTTTGACATTTTGAATAGTGTTTCCACACATTGCCATAGCTTTTGTTTAAGAGATTTTCATTTAAAATTTTTTTCCTATTTCTTTTAGATGATTAGTTGCAATTTGGAGTCTTCTGAATTTGAAATCAGTACTCGATCATCTGCATAAAGTATTGTATTTAGCTGTTTATTATGTGTTAGTTTAATTCCATCTTTGACAGTTGTTTTCCATTCTTTTAGGATTCTGTTTATATAAATAATGAATAGGATTGGGGATAAGCCACAACCTAGTCTTACTCCTTTATTTATAGTTACAGCTTCTGATAATGTTCCATCTGCAAATTTGATGCAATTTTGTTTCTCTGTATACTTTTTATTGCTGTAATTAATTTAACCCTCAATAGCTCACTTTAGTGAGTACGGGAATGGCAAACCCGAGGTACCTGATGCTGGACTGTGCCTTACTTCATGTAACATACAGCTGCATATCGGTCCCTACTCTTCTCTCTCTCTTGTTCCTCTTGCTCCTTCCCCACAATGCTATTATAGTCATGAGCTAGGGGTGAATCTTTCCTATTATACTATGTTTTTTTTCCATCTCACACAGTGGGAGTATGCTTTCCCTCCCAAAAGGCAGGCTCAGAGGCCTTAAGGTGGCAGTCCCACTAACGAACTCACCCTGAGAAAGGTTGGTAGCCTATCCAGGAGAAATTTCCAATTACTCATAAAGCTCTGAAGAAGAAAAATAGGATGGCCGGTGGAAGGTAACAGAAGCAAAACAAATAGTTCAATTACTGAGTGAGCATTTTGCTGGAGCGTATCATCTAAGAGGTTGTGATGCTGTAATGGCAGATGGGAGAATAGAGGCTCAAGAAAGTGCATGAAATATTTCAGATCCTCATCTAAATACAGCCATGGGATTAGATGGCATATTGGCACAAGTATTATGAGATTAACTGTATTAATTTGTTTATGATTATGTGTATTAATTTAAGACTCAGTACTGGGAAGGTTCCAATGGAGTGGAAATAAAGCAAAATAGTCCCACTGCATAACGGAGGCTGCAAGACAGAAGTGGGAAATTATAAGCGCCAATTAAGCATTTCAAGAGTGGTGATTAAGGTATTAAGGAGAAATTGGTGAAAGAATTTAGGAATGGGTGGATATGAATATGATGCTCAATAAGAAACAAATGGGTTTTGTGAAAAGGAGGCCTTAGTAATTTTTTCTTATATAATGACACCTGTGGAGTATCCATAACTATAGAATAACATTTATACTACAGTAAAAATAAATTTATTATTTAAATATTTCATTTTACATATTATAGGACGTAATCAGCACAAACAGCAAACAACAATAAGGAAATGAATAAAGAAACAGTACAGTGCATGCATTAAATTGAAATTTCTTTTTGTGGACATAACGCACTTATTCTAATTTGCAATTACATCTGGTTGCTTCATATGGAAAGATAATATAAACAAGAGGAAGGAACTGCAATGGGATCACCTAATCTAGCCAACTTTTATCTTGAATACCTAGAAGAAAAAATTTCTCTCTTGCCCTGCCTTATATGATGCTCCACTGTAATACCCTGCCTTCTGATGCTCCACTCATGTGACACTTTCCATTTATGGTCAGCACCCATTCATAAGCCATTGCATCCACTCATATGTCGGTTTTAGTGACACAACGCCAGTGTGAGTCAACAGATGCACATTATTCACAAGCTCAGGTTATTTATGACACCGTTGCTCACTACATCTCTGTGTTTTGGTGTGAATTATAAACTATTTATAACTATTATTTTATTTTACTGTTGTTAATGAACAGATAAAATTACTGTCTCTTCCAGTGAAACAGAGAAGACATTTGATTATATTTGATACTAAGATTAAAACTGCTGTTATTACAGTTGTGTAGAATAAAGATAAAGTGAAAAGTGCTACACTAGTTATCCATAAATGTGAAAATCTTATTGCTGAAATGAAAAAACTTTTAATGGTGTAGATTTAAAGCCAAGCAATTAAAAACAATTTTTTTTCATTTTTAAAAATGGTTCTAAATATTTTGTTTGCATAACTGATGTAAATGACTGCCTTATCTACATTTAGTGCACATATGAGCGGTGGGAGGGGGTTCTGGAAAGTTCTGATAAACACCTAAAAACAAAAATTAATTTTATTGTCTTCTTATATATCCTAAAAGAAAAGATTTTTCTGAAAAACCAGAAAAAAAACTCCTTCTCCCATTCAGTAGGCTTTGCAAATTGTATTTCCTAAATGTGTTTTCATATTCCACTTTGCCATAATTAATAAAGCCAAGGTTAGTGCTTTATAATTTGAAATGTCTGAATAAAATGAAAACTGTGATTGCTTAAAAATTTTTCTGAGTATATCAAATAATAAATTACAAGAAAATCTGTTGTCAGGTGTCCAAGAATAACTTATGTATAGATACATATTTATAAATTTAGGAACACAAAAACAAACGTGTTGAAAAGATTATTTTATCATCATCATCAAATTCCTGCCATGTACCCTCAAGGGATGTACAGGATATGACAGTACTACATGAAAAAATTACATCATTACTAACTTCCTATCTACAATTTTCCTCCAAATCAGTCTGTTACTCGTGAAAACTCCAACATTATCAGATCTTAAATTTCTGTCGTCTAAGGCACTTTATACCGTATCAATCCACCTATATCTTGGTCTTCCTCTGGGTCGTTTTCCTGCCAACCTGGCAGAGAACACTTGTTTTGGTAATCTTTCCTCTCCCATTCTATTTAAGTGACCATACCACCTGAGATTAGCTCTGCTAACGCATTCCTGGATGCTGAAAATGTCAAGTTCTTTCCTAATATCCTCATTTTTAATATGATATTGCCATTGATGCCATCTGTTCACACCTCCAATCTTTCTCAGGACTCTCATATCTACGGTCTCTAGTCTTTGGTCAAGTGTTTTACTTGTCCCAGCTCTCAGATCCATAAGTTAAAACTAGTTTGGACACTGTCTTGTATACAGCTAATTTAGTGTTCCGACTAATTTCTTTCTTATACCATATGAATTTATTCAGTTGACTTCCCACCATACCAGCTTTGCTGATTCTGTTGTATTTCTGTTGTGTGATTCTATTTCTATATTTAATTTACCATCTTCAGTAAAAATCATGATTAGGTAGCTGAAATGTTTTACTAGTTCCACAGGTTCTCCATTCACAACACAGTTGACATTTTCAATGATTCTGCCTGTTTTCATTGTCTTTGTCTTTTTATTGCTGACCTTCATACCATATCTATTACAACAGCTATTCACTTTAGTAAAAGAATCTTGCAGATTTGTAGCAGATTTATTTAGAAGTATAACATAATCCGCATAAAGCAAAGAGCTGACATTAACATCTCCAATTTTGATATCAGGTTTAATACCACATTCCTTCATAATGTGATCCATATAGATAATGAATAACAGAGGGGATAATGTACATCCTTGTCTCACACCAGATTTAACATTAAACCATCTTCCTGTACTTCCTTCAATTCTAACTGCTGACTTACAACTCAAATAAAGACTAAGTATTGCTTGATATAATGCCCCATTGACACAATATAACTGCAGCGTACTGAATAGCTTCTCTCTTGGCACCTTGTCATATGCCTTTTCCAAATTGACAAAACTTAAATACAGATCTCTGTTATATTCCCATGCTTTCTCGACTATTTGTCGTAAAGTGAAGATCTGATCCTGACAGCCTCTATTTGGCTTGAATCCAGCTTGTTCTTCACCAAGCTTTTCCTCAACAATTCTTCTCAACCGTTTCTCAAGTATACTTGCATAGATCTTGCCAGGAACACTCAGTAGGGAAATACCTCTGTAATTCTCACATTCAGTTTTATTTCCCTTTTTATATATGGGTACTATGAGAGCTCTACTCCAATCATCGGGAATTCGTCCCTCTGTCCAGGCTTTCTGAACATGCAGTGCAGCCACTGTAAGACTCTTATACCACTATACTTCAGCATTTCTGGTCGAATATCATCTACTCCTGCTGCCTTTCCACATTTCAAGCCTTTGATGGCTTTTTCTACTTCAAGTATGGATAAGTATTCCTAACTGCATGCCTGGTCAGCGTTTTTTATCACTATGCTGTCATCACTGCTTGTTTCATTTAGCAGTTTTTCAAAGTAATTACTCCACTTCAAGGATATATTTTTCTCCTGTTTTCATGTCACCTTTATCATCTCTAATTCCTTTTACAGCACTCTTTCCTCCATTCCTAAGCTTCTTCGACAACCTCCAGAATATTTTGACACCTTCTTGATATTTATTTTCTATATTCTTGCCAAAGTCCTCCCATGACTTTTGTTTAGCTAGTTTTATACACTGTTTAGCTTTCTTACATTTGTCTCTGTATTCTGTAAGAGTAAAAGCTGACTTCTTTGCCAGGAACGTTTGATATGCTTTCTTTTCCTTCACTGCCTCTTTAACTTCCTGTGTCCACCAGGGAGTTCTGATTTTTTTTTTATCCTTGCACACAACCTCACCACATGCCTCTCTGGCAGAATCAATCAATGTTTTCTTCAGAGTTTGCCACTGAATCTCCAAGGCTTGATTCCTGTTCTCAAACTCTTTCATTTTCGTTTCAATAATCTTTCTGTATTTTAGTCTACAGTTCACATCTGAGAGCTGCTCAACTTTTATTCGCTTTAAAACTTTCTTACATGTTATTCTTTTCAATATGAAATTCAATTTTATCCTGCTCAAGACTAAATAGTGATCACTTCCAATTTCAAATCCTCTGTACACTCTGGTGTCCTACACGAGGGAGAAAACATCACTATCAACAATAACATAGTCAATGAGACTTTTCTTATTCCTAGCCACTTCTCTCCATGTGAATTTGTGCACATTTTTATGTTGGAACATGGTGTTAGTAATAACAAGTCCATGTCCTGAGCAGAAATCCAACAGATATTTGCCATTATTATTAGCTTTGCTCTTTTCTCCAAATTTCCCCAAAATATTTTTGTATGTCTCACAATTATTTCCTACTCTGCTATTTAGATCCCCAACAAGGACCAACTTTTCCTTTTTCATTGTGTCAGTTGCTTTTTCTAAAGCCTCAAAAAATTCCTCCACGTCTACCTTAGTAGAACCTTCTGTGGGACCATAGGCACAAATAAGTCTCATTATCCAGTTCCAGATTCTCATATTTGCCCACATTACTCTACTTGAGACTGACTGCCATTCAAGAATATTAGCCTCGTATTTTGTGTTGAATACTATGGCTACTCCTTCTTTTCCTTGATTGTCATTGCCTGAATATAACATTTTGTATTTATTGCTCAGAAAGATCTCACCAGTTTTGGTCTTTTTTGTTTCAGTCACCCCTATTATGTCATTCCGGTACTTATCTAATTCCTCAGCTAGCTCCATTTCTTTGCCATTCAGGCTTCTTACGTTGATAGTACCGATCTTTAACTCTGGTGATGTTGAGTTGGGGTTTGTTTTCAGATTTGTTCCAGTTGATGACTTTTCGCTGTTCGCCCTGGTTCCCTGGCGAAAACACCGGGGACCTTGTTTAACCGGCGACGCCCCAGCCGGCATGAAATTTTGTCATGTTGTACCATCATTTTTTATTTTGGTTTAACCAATAAGAATACAATTTGGTCGGCTAAATCCCAAATTGCCAGCCCATCCTCGTTCGTTCAGTATCAAAGTAGATACCCAACAGGGTGCACCACGAGAAGGTGAGGATTGGACATTAGGTCAGAAGCCCTGATCGGTTCTCCGCATTCCTTTAAAGGCTATGTGGAGGTCTCCTCTCAGTTATACAGCTTTGACCCTTAAGCACCCCAAGATTATTTTATTAATTATTAGTAAAATACTATTTGACGTTTCGACTCATGTATCGAGGTCATCATCAGAAGGATACATGCGTATAAGGAACAAGCTACATGCTATAGCCCTGTATACTGGTAAACTAAATCTACGTAGTTAATTAATCCTTTTTCCTAGCCTGACCTCTAGCGATAAAAAAAAATAAAAATAAAAAATAACTACAATAAACTGCTAAAGTCTTCATGTATTAATCTTCTTCTGGATTTGTACAGTTCCGATTGTTATATGATTTCCTTCAGTTGCTGTTGAATGTTACAAACACTTCACCAGGTTGTCTTCTTGTAGTGGGATTTTTCTTTGGCTTGTTTAGGTTGTTATACAGGTTGTAGATGGGTCCTCCACATTCTTGGAATGGTTAGGCCATCATTTTTGTACAGATTTTGTTATGTTTTTGCATTTCACATGACCAAAGTTCAACAACTTAAATTAGAGATATCCGACTACATTAATCGAGAAATTTGGGAGATTTTAGACAGGATCACAGACGACTCAGCCAAGCACTTATTCTGAACAAAAAAAGAAAGATTAATAATGAAATTTCAAGCCCTACAACAACAGAAAAGCACAAACCATCAGGACGGCATAACGAAAGGAACAGCCAATCACAAGGAGCAGCCAATTGCCCACAAACGAATGTAGGAAGCAACCACCATCGGACCACAGCCTGGTTATCAACCAATCAAACCACAATCTCTCCCAAGGTGAACTCTCACTGTTAAAGAAAGGTCTGAACTACCTTTCTTTAACAGTGAGAGTTAAAGAAAGGTAGTTCAGACCTTTCTTTAATGCCATTGCTCTGAGGTCAGTGAACAAACTTGATATCATTTATCATATCGAGAGAGGTTTAAGATCCCTCCCCACCAATCTAGCTAATAAAATATGCATGGAAACATCGTGTATACTGAATTCAAACAAAAAACTAAGCAGCAACTTAAACAAAACTGAAAATCTGGCCCTTAAATCCTTAAAAAATAACCAAGACATTATAATCACGAAAGCATATCAAGGTAACAGCACTGTCCTTTTAGATCATACAACATACACTGAAAAAATGAACCATTTGATATCGGACCACAATACCTACCAAATGGTAAACTGTCCTGTCAGGTGTCTTCTCCCTCCAGGAAATTGACTACCATGTGTCTCCACCATGTCCTATTCTGCGCCTCTCTGCTGCATTCCTCATATGAGAGATAGGTCCAGTCTTCTATATTTTTCATCCACTCCAGTCTTTGTCTTCCTCTTTCCCTCAACAGTTCCTTCGAGAAGTGTACTTTGTAGGCAGTTATGTCTCAGAATATGTCCAAAATATCTGACTTTTCTCTTTTTAATTTCTTTCATCAGGCTCCTGTTGATGCCTGCCATCTCTAGTACCTCTTCATTTGTCATTTTTTCTTTCCATGATATTCTCATAATTCTTCACAGCATCCACATTTCAAAGGCCTCCAGTTTTTTCACACTCAGATTGCAGAGTGTCCATGTCTCTACTCCATATAATAATGTAGACCATATGTATGTAGCATTTGGAGATTCTTAGTCTTGTTTACAGATTTGATTCTCGAGATGTTAGTAGATTTTTCAAACTATTGAAAGTTGACCTTGTGATTTCAATCCTTTTTCTAATTTCATCTTCTGTCCTGTCATTCTCTGTGATAGAGTGTCCGAGGTATATGTATTTTTGCACCTGTTCTAATTTATTTCCTTTTATATCGATGCATATTTTTGGTATTTTCTTTTTTCTTGAAATTATCATGATTTTTGTCTTTTTAAAGTTGAAACTGAGGCCATACTGTTCGCTATACTTGAGGGTTTCATCTATAAGAGTTTTGAGGTCACATTTGTTTTCAGCTAGAAGAACCGTGTCATCTGCATATCTTAGGTTATTAATATTTCTGCCCCTACAGTGATTCCTTTGAGGTTACTAATTTTATTAAATATTTCTTCTGTGTATAGGTTAAAGAGAATCGGAGAAAAGACACAGCCTTGTTTCACACCTTTCTGAACTGGGAATTCTTCTGAGGTCTCTCTATTTATTCTCAAAGATGCAGTTTGTTCCCAGTAAAGATTAGTTAATAGCCTAATGTCTTTTCCATCCATGCCTATTTTTGAAAAGATTTCAATTAATTGTTCATGTTGGACACTGTCGAATGCCTTTTTGTAATCTATGAAGCAGAGGTACACATCTTTTTGTTTTTCTAGATATCTTTCTATGATGGTTCTGACATTGAAAATTCCTTCTCTTTACCTACATTTTCCTTGAAGCCACTTTGTGTATCATTTATTTCTATGATTTTCTTTTATTTCTTTCAAGAATAATGTATAGGAGGACTTTTGAGGCTGATTGTCCTGAACTCTTCACATCTTGTAGCTTTTGTTTTTTTGAGAATTGGAACGAAAATTGAGTGATTAATATCTTTGGGTAGAAATCCAGTCTCGTATATTTCATTGCAAAATTTTGTTAGAAATTTCAGTCCTCCTTCATCGAGAGCCCTCAACCATTCTTGCAAGATGTTATCTATTCCTGCAGCTTTATGTAGTTTTAGTTTTCTGACAGCATTTTCAACTTCACAGAGTAAAATGGATCCTTCCATTTTACTCTGTGAAGTTTTAGGGATGCAGTTAAAGGGAGACTTTAGGGAGGCAGTTGAATGTAAGAATGAATATAATATGCTAGAGCAAATAAGGACAACAAACCAGAGTGGGATAGTTAATATAAGGCATCAAGGTAGGGTTGGGGCTAATGGGGGGGTCTTAAATTCATGTACACTAATACTAGGAGTATTAGGAACAAGAAGGAAGAGTTTTTGGCCATGGTTGGCTTTTCCAGACCACAGGTTATTGGTATTAGTGAAACATGGCTGACTGTAGATGATATAGCTAGTGGGATTGAATGTGATGGGTATAGTGTGTTCAGGAATGACAGAGAGAATAAAATGGGGAGAGGAGTATTGTTGATGATAGCTGATGAGCTACAGCCAAGGAGAATAGAAGTTGATTTGCAGGATAGAGAAAAGAGCACATTTGAGGCCATATGGTGTGAGATTGTGGCTAGCAGAACTAAATATACAATTGGGTGCTGCTATAGACCAGGTGATGGAAAAGATGGTGGTGACAATATGCACAAGCAAATAGAAGAAATGAGTGGAAGGAGGGTGATTATTATGGGAGATTTCAACTATGGTCCCATTGATTGGAGTGAGGAGAGGACATACGGGGAGGAAGGATTTGGATTTTATGCGGTTATTAAGGGATAACTATCTGCGAAGTATGTAATGGAAAATACTAGGGGTCAGAGAGTGCTTGACCTAGTAATTACATCTGAGGATTTGGCTGTAACAAATATGACCACACTGCCACCAATCGGTGAGAGGGATCATAGGGTCTTGACCTGGGAGGTGGCTAAAGGTGTAGAATTTTCAATTAAGACAGGGTACATGTGGAATTATCGGGCTGGAAAGTATGACAAGCTTAGGAGTTTGATTGGCTCAGTGCCATGGCATGTACAACTGCAAGGACTAGAAGTTGATAGTGCATGGGAGATAGTTAAGAAGTGCTTGCATGAAGCAATGGCTGACTTTATACCTAGAGTCTGAATAATAAATCAAGTAGGGGTTAAATGGATGAATAACACCATTAAGCTTGAGCTGCAAAAAAAGAAACAACTATGGAGGGAATTTAAGAAGAAAGGTGACCGGCAGGCACATGAATGGTATAAAGCGCAAGCCAGAAGGGTGACGAGTGTGGTAAGAAAGGCAAAAAAGGATTACGAAAGAATTGGCCATGCAGGCTAAAGAGAATCCTAAACTGTTTTTTAGATATGTAGCAAGTAAAAGGAAAAATGCACATGGCAGAATGTTTTAAAGAATACCGATGGTAGGGAGGTAACTGAATCAGTTGAGATAGCTGAGTTACTGAATGAGCACTTTACAAGAATATATCATCCCGGTGGTGACATTGCAAAAACGAATAAACCAGTAGATTATACGGGAATTGTGGCGAATGAAGTGGAGGTGAGTAGTCTATTGCATAACCTCAATGTCAATACATCTGTGGGATTGGATGGTATACCAGCTCGTGTAGTACGAGAATTGTCAGTACCCTTGACCATTTTGTTTAATATGAGTCTTGGGTCTGGGTTAGTCCTGAGCGGGTGGAAGGATGGGAAAATAGTTCCACTGCATAAAGGTGGTTCCAAGACTGCTGTTGTAAATTACCGACCGATTAGCATATCAGGAATCATTCTCAAGGTCTTAAAGAAATTAGTCAAGAAAAGAATACAGGATTGGATAGATGAAAATGGGATATTGTATGGGGGACAAGACACCATGGTTTTGTGAAGGGTAGATCATGCCTCAGTAACTTGCTCACGTTTTATAACACAGTGACAGCTGAACTGGATAGGGGTAATGGGTTTACAGTGATACTACTGGACCTTGCCAAGGCCTTTGACAGAATACCACATGGAACCCTAATCAGTAAACTGGAGCAGATGGGGATAGATATAGGGTTGGTAAGATGGATAGGAGGGTGGTTGAAGGAGAGATACCAGAGAGTGGTTTATTCAGGAGTGGAGTCAAAAAGACGTCTTGTGACTAGTGGAGTGCCGCAGGGCTCTGTTCTTGGACCACTGCTTTTCAATTTGTTCATCAATGATATTGGAAAGGATTTGAGAGGAAGTGTTCACTTGTTTGCTGATGATGCAAAGTTGGGTAGAGCAATTATGAGTGCACAGGATGTCAAAATTTTACAGGATGATTTGGATAGTTTGGAGGACTGGGCTAGGAAAAATGGATGTCAATTTAATGTGCCAAAGTGTAAGGTTATGCACTTTGGTGTGAAAAGAATAACAGCAGTATATCGCATTAGTGGAACCGTACTCCAGGAGATTGATGAGGCCAGGGATTTGGGAGTGTTGGTGGATAGGGAATTGAAGTTTAGGGGGCCACATTGCAAAAGTGACTAAAACAGCTCACCAAATCACTTGGCTTCTGAAAAATACTTTAACATGCAGAGACAAACAAGTTGTTGTTCCTCTGTATCGAGCCTTTATAAGAACCCATCTGGGCTACTGTGCCCAGTTATGGGCACCAGGGTTTCTTCGTGATGGGGAGGAAGTGGAGAGGGTCCAGAGACGAGTGACCAAGATGATAGCAGGTCTGTGGAATAAACCTTATGAGAATAGGTTGAAGATTTGTGGGTTGCAGAAATTGGTCGATAGGCAAAGGAGGGGTGATATGATTGAGACATTCAAATTACTGAAGGGTTTCTATAAGATTGATCCAGAAGATATTTTTGAAAATATGACTGGTGGTGGGAGGACTAGCAGCCATGAATGGAAGCTGGGCAAGAGCATGATTGACAAGAGTGTTAGAGCTAGGTTTTTTACTTGGAGAGTAGTGAATGAGTGGAATAAGCTTCCAGAGTCTGTTGTGGGTGAAACGACCGTGAATGAGTTCAAGGCAAGATATGATAGATACTGTGAGAATGTTGAATAGTTGTTCCAGACATGATGTTAGAGCCTCCCTCGATGAGTCTGTCGACTCCTTGGAGTTTCCCTGAACAATAATAATAATGTTATTGTTGATAGTGATGTTTTCTCCCTAGTGCAGGACACCAGAGTGTACAGAGGATTTGAAATTGGAAGTGATCACTATTTAGTCTTGAGCAGGATAAAATTGATATTGAAAAGAATAACATGTAAGAAAGTTTTAAAGCAAATAAAAGTTGAGCAGCTCTCAGATGTGAGCTGTAGACTAAAATACACAAAGATTATTGAAGAAAAAATGAAAGAATTTGAGAACAGGAATAAGCCTTGGCGATTCAATGGCAAACTCTGAAGAAAGCATTGATTGATTCTGCCAGAGAGGCATGTGGTGAGGTTGTCTGTAAGGATAAAAAAATCAGAACTCCCTGGTGGACACAGGAAGTTAAAGAGGCAGTGAAGGAAAAGAAGAAAGCATACCAAAAGTTCCTGTCAAATAAGTCAGCTTGTGCTCTTAGAGAATATAGAGACAAATGCAAGAATGCTAAACACTGTGTAAAACTAGCTAAACAAAAGTCATGGGAGGACTTTGGCAAGAATATAGAAAATAAATATCAAGAAGCTGGCAAGATATTCTGGAGGTTGTTAAAGCTTAAGAATGGAGGAAAGAGTGCTGTAAAAGGAATTAGAGATGATAAAGGTGACATGAAAACGGGAGAAAAAGATATCCTTGAAGTATGGAGTAATTACTTTGAAAAACTGCTAAATGAAACAAGCAGTGATGACAGCACAGTGGTAAAAAACACTGACCAGGCATGCAGTCAGGAATACATCCATACTTGAAGTAGAAAAAGCCATCAAAGGCTTGAAATGTGGAAAGGCAGCAGGAGTAGATGATATTCGACCAGAAATGCTGAAGTATGGTGGTATAAGAGTCTTACAGTGGCTGCACTGCATAGTTCAGAACGCCTGGACAGAGGGACGAATTCCCGATGATTGGAGTAGAGCTCTCATAGTACGCATATATAAAAAGAGAAATAAAACTGAATGTGAGAATTACAGAGATATTTCCCTACTGAGTGTTCCTGGCAAGATCTATGCAAGTATACTTGAGAAACGGTTGAGAAGAATTGTGGAAGAAAAGCTTGGTGAAGAACAAGCCGGATTCAGGCCAAATAGAGGCTGTCAGGATCAGATCTTCACTTTACGACAAATAGTAGAGAAAGCATGGGAATATAACAAAGATCTGTATTTAAGTTTTGTCGATTTGGAAAAGGCATATGACAAGGTGCCAAGAGAGAAGCTATTCAATACGCTGCAGTTATATGGTGTCAATGGGGCATTATATCAAGCAACACTTAGTCTTTATTTGATTTGTAAGTCAGCAGTTAGAATTGAAGGTAGTACAGGAAGATGGTTTAATGTTAAATCTGGTGTGAGACAAGGATGTACATTATCCCCTCTGTTATTCATTATCTATATGGATCACATTATGAAGGAAAGTGGTATTAAACATGATATCAAAATTGGAGATGTTAACGTCAGCTCTTTGCTTTATGCAGACGATGTTATACTTCTAAATAAATCTGCTACAAGTCTGCAAGATTCTCTGAATAAATTGAATAGCTGTTGTAATAGATATGGTATGAAGGTCAGCAGTAAAAAGACAAAGACAATGAAAACAGGCAGAATCATTGAAAATGTCAACTGTGTTTTGAATGGAGAACCTGTGGAACAAGTAAAACATTTCAGCTATTTAGGCACGATTTTTACTGAAGATGGTAAATTAAATATAGAAACAGACAACAGAATCAGCAAAGCTGGTATGGTGGGAAGTCAATTGAATAAATTCATATGGAATAAGAGAGAAATTAGTCGGAACGCTAAATTAGCTGTATACAAGACGGTGTTCAAACCAGTTTTAACTTATGGATCTGAGAGCTGGGTCAGAAGTAAAACACTTGACCAAAGACTAGAGACCACAGATATGAGAGTCCTGAGAAAGATTATAGGCGTGAACAGATGGCATCAATGGCAATATCATATTAAAAACGAGGATATTAGGAAAGAACTTGACGTTGTCAGCATCCAGGAATGCGTTAGCAGAGCTAATCTCAGGTGGTATGGTCACTTAAACAGAATGGGCGAGGAAAGATTAGCAAAACAAGTGTTCTCCGCCAGGTTGGCAGGAAAACGACCCAGAGGAAGACCAAGATATAGGTGGATTGATACGGTACAAAGTGCTTTAGACGATAGAAATATAAGATCTGATAATGTTGGAGTCTTGACAAGTAACAGACTGATTTGGAGGAAAATTGTAGATAGGAAATTAATAATGATGTAATTTTTTTCATGTAGTACTATCATATCCTGTACACCCCTTGAGGGTACATGGTAGGAATTTGATGATGATGATGATATTGTTCATATAATTTCCTTGTGTATTCAATCCATCTTTCCATGATTTCTTTTTTATCCATTAGAATATGGTCTCTTGAGTCTCTAATGACACTTGCATGGTTTGCTGTATTTGTCCTGCTTGTCATTTCTCTGATCTTTTCATGCATTTCTCTGCTTCTGTGTTTTTCTATCAAGCTTTTCTATATCTATACATTTGTATTTAATCCATTCCTCTTTGGCTTTCCTGCATTCTTTTTTTATTTCTTTATTCATGCTTTTATATTCAGGTTTGTTCTTTAACTTTTTTCTTTGTTCCATCAACGTCAGTATTTTTTCATTCATCCAAGGTTTATTCCTTTTCCTTTTTAATTGTGGGAGTGTATTTTTGGCTGCTTCATTGATGGTATTCTTGAATGTTTGCCAGTTCATGTTAATTTCATTAATTGGTGTTCTATTTTCTGTGTGAGTTGTGGTGTCAGACTTGTTAAGGGATTTTGTGAATTCTTTTATAAAGCAGTCTTTAACTTCTTGGTTGTTAAGTGAGTCTGAATTATAAGTTTCTCTTATGAATGGTTGGCTTGGTATCTTAAGTTTTATTTTGATTTTTCCAATCACTGGGTTGTGGTCCGATCTTATGTCTGCTCCAGGATATGTTTTTGTTTGTGTTATTGCATTTCGGAATCTTTTGCTTATTATTATATAGTCAATTTGGTTTCTATAGATGTCCCCAGGGCTTGTCCAGTATATATTCTTCTGGGAGGATGTTTAAAAAGTGTGTTGGCAATGATTAGGTCATTGGTTTCACACAATTGAATTAATCTTTCATCTCTTTCATTTCTGATTCCAAGCCCTTGGTTTCCCATGCAAAATGAGATTTTTTCTGAGCCCACTTTTGCATTTAGGTTGCCCATCAGTATGATAACATCATCTGACTTAGCACTGGAGATTGCAGTTTGGATGTCTTCATAAAATTGTTCCAACTCTTCATCTGGGTGATCTTGGGTTGGTGGCATATGCTTGTGCAGTTATTTTGGCTGTTATGATTCTGTAATTTATGGGCCAGTATCCCTGTAGAGACTTTGCAATTCTATTAATTAGGACAAGCACTACTCCATTAAGGTGTAAGTCACTGCCAGAGTAGATTATAGTGCGATTTTTTCTTCTTATTATGCCTGTATCTGTCCACCTCACTTCACTGATACGTGCAATATTGCACTTCATCACTTCTAATTCCTGGAGTAGGTTATCTAATTTGCCTGCCTCGTAGAGTGTTCTAACGTTCCATGTTACTATTTTCAAGAGACTGCTCCTGGTTTTCAGACAAGGGATATCTGAGAATATCCTCCCTGAAGGGTTTGGGATATTATCTTCATACACTACCTTAGTAGTTCTTGTCTTACAATTCCCAGTTTCAAGCTCTTCTTTCCTGTAGCTATAAGAGCTGATGGTTGCAGGGGTCTCAACCACATCTCTAACTTCATATTGTGACATGGTGTGTTTCATGGTTGACAATGGATAAATACGTGGTGAGGCTCCGATCTCTTCCACGACAGCTGGCCACAAGTCCCTTAGATGTCAGGAGTGTGCCCTCGATGTGCCGCACATCTTGCTGTCATGCCCTTGATTAGTCAGTGTTGATTCTTCTGCCATCTTGGCCATTCCAGACTTCGTGCACATAAGGGGTGACATTCCCTGTTTACAGCATTCTATATTGCTGATACCCTCACTTAGTTTAGTCCGCCAGCCGAGACGGTTTACCAGGGTGTGGCCGCTGGTGTGCACTACCAACTTCTTGGAGCCATAAGTGAGAGTTAAGTGTATGTGAGGACCAGAGCCCAACATCCTGACCCTGAGATCAGCGGCTGACATCGATAATAAGGTGCTACCTCTCCATACACCCCAAAAAATCAATGACACTATCTAGCTCTTACAGAACATATTTCCACAAGACATCGGCTCTCTTTGCCCATGTACTCCGCTCCAGATATTTCTTGTGGCAAAACAGTTTTTACCTTCAAAAAGAAGGTACAAAAATGGTAAACTACAACCTCACAAAACGTAACAAAAAGAAAACAACTGAATTAATCAAATCCATCCACACATGGCCAGAAGAAACAACAAAAAAATTAATACCTCATTATGGCTGCACCCAGAATTTATGGCCTGCCAAAAATACACAAAGCAGACACATCATTACGTCCAATTGTTGAAGGAATTGACAGCCCAAATTATCTCTTAGCCAAAAACTTAGTGGCCACACTTAAGGAATTGGTAGGTCAGTCCCCTTCCTACATAAAAAACACACAACATTTCATAAATAAAATTAAAAACATTACACTCAATGACCAAGATTTATTAGTCGGCTTTGACATAACTTCCCTTTTCACCAATGTCCCAATCAATGACACTATCTTGCTCTTTCCACAAGACATCATGGCTCTCTTTGCCCACATACTCCGCTCCGTATATTTCGTGTGGCAAAACAATTTTTACCTACAAAAAGAAGGTACAGCCATGGGCTCACTGCTTCCCCCCCCACTAACTTTTATATGGAAGACTGAGCAACGTGCTCTAAGAGACAGCATGTCTAAAGCCCAAAATTTGGCTCAGATACGTCAATGATATTTTTGCCATTTGGCCCCACGGCCGCGAAGCACTAAATACATTCCTTAGCCACCTAAACAAAAAACACAAATGTATCCAATTCACCATTGAAATGAAAAAAAAAACAACTCTCTTCCATTCCTAGACACACTTATCACACATCTTCCCTCTGGCTGTCTCTCCTTCTCAGTCTACTGCAAACGTACACGCACACAGGCCAATACATACACAAAAATTCTTACCATCACCCAACACAAAAACTAGGTGTCATAAGCACCCTTAAAAACAGAGCTCAAACTATTTGTTCTAATGAACAAGCTCTAAACCAGGAATACAAGATCATCAACCAAACATTTATAAAAAATGGATACAGTAAAAAAACTATTCACAAGATCCTCGACAAAGATACCAGTAAGAACAAACAAAGATTTCAGGAATGCTATTGCCATTCCTTATGTTAGAGGCATTTCTGAATAAACAAATAGAACGCTATGCAAATACAACATTGAAACCGCATCGTACGCAAGACACGACGATATGGTAAGTGGAAGTTGAAATTGGCACGGCAACTAAACAGGTTAGCCTTCTTAAAGAGGTGCCGAGACACCAAATTAATACCGAACTGTTTTAAAATCAAAAACAAGTTCCACTCGGCCAAAGCCCAACGCATCTATAAACGAGCGAGTGTAGCGCTTTTATGCGAACAAATTAACACCACTCGCCGGGAATTAGCACAAGCAAATACAACCATCAGCGCATTACGAGAATCACTGCATGATATTCTAAATACGGAACTTTGGCAGATCTTAGAAAACATCACCGACGCAACGGCAAAAAAAGAATTCGACAGAGTCAAAAACCGGCACCAAAAGAAGTTCGAAAATCTACAACAACGGAACACCATACAACGACCGCAATTACAACAAGACCTCGTCGTTGTGAATCTATCGTCACTCACCTTAAGCAAAGAAGCCACAACTGCTTTAAGTCGAGGGCACAACTTTGCCATAACTCCCAAGCAAGTTCCAAAAGCCGAAATAATGGCGTCCATCGAACGAGGAATTTACGACCTGCCTCCAACAATAGCTAACAACATACGTTTAGATGTGGCCAACATCCTAATCAAGTCCAAGCCTCCAAAAAGTAATATCCCACATAAGGAATTCATTGCTATAAAAGAGCTACACAACAACAGCCAGATTACCATAACAAAAGCAGACAAAGGAAATGCAACCGTGGTGATGGACACAACTGAATATGAAAACAAAATGCACACACTATTACAAGATCAGTCAACATACAAAATTATAGATCGCAATCCCACCAACACACAAAAGAATAAGGCACGAAAATTATTAAAAAAAGTCACTTCCTGGCCCAAAGACACAGTTAACAAACTCAAACCCTTCCATGTTAGAACACCTAGGATCTATGGATCACCAAAAATTCACAAACCAGGCACACCCCTACGCCCAATTGTGGACAGTATAAATAGTCCCACATACAAACTGGCTAGACATTTAGCAAAGCTACTAGCCACACTCACTAACAATTCTCCCTCCTTTATCAAAAATTCAGCACACCTAAAAAGCATCTTACAACACCTCACCCTAAAAAGCTCAGACTTAATAGTAAGCTTTGACATCACTTCACTATTCACAAATGTACCACTAATAGAAACCCTCAATCTACTGAAGTCACACTTCCCCCCTGATATATTTGAACTATTCAAATTCACAATACATGCAGGATATTTCACATGGAAAGGGAAAATATACAAACAAATTGATGGGACAGCCATGGGCTCCCCCCTTTCTTCCCCCCTAGCCAACTTTTACATAGAACACCTGGAAAAACAAGCAATCAATACAGCCACTCTCAAACCAACACTTTGGCTACGCTATGTTGATGATGTGCTTGCCATTTGGCCACATGGCCCTGAGACATTGAAAACATTCTTAGCACATTTAAATAGCCAACACCCAAAAATCCACTTTACTATGGAACCGGAAGCCAACAACTGTCTGCCCTTCCTGGATACACTCATCACACGTCTCCCAGATGGTTCCTTATCATTTTCAGTTTTCAGAAAACCCACACATACAGGCAGATACTTACACAAACAATCACACCATCATCCTTCTCAACAGTATGGCATATTAAAAACGCTAACCCATAGAGCGAGAGCAATCTGTTCAAATGACAAGGCTCTTACTGCTGAACTGACTCACTTACGCCACACCTTCTTGGCCAACGGCTACAATCCACATAAAATAAACAAAATACTAAACACTCCTAAGAAACCCTTCCCACCATCCACCACAGAGAACTACGACAAAACAGTCACCATCCCTTACATTAAAGGCACATCTGAAAAGATCTCAAGAATTCTCAATAAACATAAACTACGCACTACATTCAGACCATGCAGCAAATTAGCCACCCTCATCCGCTCACCCAAGGACAGCATTCCTCCTTTATCACATCCAGGAGTCTACCAAGTACCCTGCTCATGCAATCAAGCCTACTACGGTCAAACAGGAAGAACTGTGAATATCCGCATCAGCGAACATAAACGATACGTCCAGAAATATCATTATGGGAAGTCGGGCCTAGCAGACCATGCTCTGGATACCCCTGCACACAGGATCAACTGGAAAAACACAAAAGTACTACACAGAAACCCATATAAATCAGAGAGATTGTTCTTAGAGGCGACAGAAGCCCTAAAACACACCCCAAATCTCAACAAATATGGCTGTATTAACTTGCCGAAGATCTGGGAGACAGTCATATTAAGGAAAAACTAACTTTTCTAGGACTCTAGCAATATATGATAGCGTTTTTTTTTTTTTTTTTTTTTTCAGATAGAGGGCGCCAAAATCAGGACTCTAGTCTTTGTGTTGCTGCTACAATTTTGTCAATGTACACCATGTTGTTTTAGTCTCGCGCATTGTGACAAACAGTGTTTTTGTGCTCTGACGATGCTGGTTATAATACCAGTGAAATATCAGCATCACGTTAATAAATTAATTATTTACTTATTTTCTGTGTTCTATTATACCGTTAAAATAATAAACAACATTGAAACCGCCTTTAAACCCCCGAATAAGTTGAGACACCTACTCAGTTCTTCTAAAGATCCTCTTCCACACCTAACCCACCCAGGGGTATACAAAATACAATGCACATGTAACATACCATACATAGGGAAACAGGGCGAACTATCCCAATTAGACAACACGAACACAAACGACACATTAAATAATTTGAGTCGTGGATCTGGGTTAGTCCCGAGGGGGTGGGAAGAGGGGAAAATAGTTCCACTGCATAAAGGTGGTTCCAAGACTGCTGTTGTAAATTACCGATTAGCATATCAGGAATCATTGTCAAGGTCTTAGAGAATTTAGTCAAGAAAAGATTACAGGATTGAATAGATGAAAATGGGATATTGTATGGGGGACAACATGGTTTTGTGAAGGGTAGATCATGCCTCAGTAACTTGCACGTTTTATAACACAGTGACGGCTGAACTGGATAGGGGTAATGGGTTTACAGTAATACTACTGGACCTTGCCAAGGCTTTTGATAGGATACCACACAGAACCCAAATCAGTAAACTGGAGCAGATGAGGATAGATATAGGGTTGGTGAGATGGTGGTTGAAGGAGAGATACCGGAGAGGGGTTTATTCAGGAGTGGAGTCTAAAAGACGGCTTGTGACTAGTGGAGTGCCACAGGGCTCGGTTCTTGGACCATTGCTTTTCAATTTGTTTATCAGTGATATAGGAAAGGATTTGAGAGGAAGGGTTCACTTGTTTGCTGATGATAGGTAGAGCAATTATGAGTGCACAGGATGTCAAAATTTTACAGGATGATTTGGATAGTTTGGAGGACTGGGCTAGGAAAAATGGATGTCAATTTAATGTGCCAAAGTGTAAGGTTATGCACTTTGGGGTGAAAAGAATAGCAGCAGTATATCGCATTGGTGGAACCGTACTCCAGGAGATTGATGAGGCCAGGAATTTGGGAGTGTTGGTGGATAGGGAATTGAAGTTTAGGGGCCACACTGCAAAAGTGACTAAAACAGCTCACCAAATCACTTGGCTTCTGAAAAATACTTTAACATGCAGAGACAAACAAGTTGTTGTTCCTCTGTATCGAGCCTTTATAAGACCCTATCTGGGTTACTGTGCCCAGTTATGGGCACCAGGGTTTCTTCGTGATGGGGAGGAAGTGGAGAGGGTCCAGAGACGAGTGACCAAGATGATAGCAGGTCTGTGGAATAAACCTTATGAGAATAGGTTGAAGATTTGTGGGTTGCAGTTGGTCGATAGGCAAAGGAGGGGTGATATGATTGAGACATTCAAATTACTGAAGGGTTTCTATAAGATTGATCCAGAAGATATTTTTGAAAATATGACTGGTGGTGGGATGACTAGCAGCCATGAATGGAAGCTGGGCAAGAGCGTGGTTGACAAGAGTGTTAGAGCTAGGTTTTTTACTTGGAGAGTAGTGAATGAGTGGAATAAGCTTCCAGAGTCTGTTGTGGGTGTAACGACCGTGAATGAGTTCAAGGCAAGGTATGATAGATACTGTGTGAATGTCGAATAGTTGTTCTTGAGATGATGTTAGGGCCTCCCTCGATGAGTCTGTCGACTCCTTGGAGTTGCCGGAACAACAATAACAATAATAATAATAATAAATACCTCCATTTTAAAAACCAGGCTTTCTGACCATGTGCTCCAAACATGCTACAGAATTGACTGGAAAAATACCAAGTCCCTACACCGCATCGAAACCTGGTTTGAAAGGAAATTTAAAGTGTCACGTGAAATGCTCAAACATAACCCAAATCTCAACAAAAATGATGGCCTAACCATTCCAAGAATGTGGAGGACCCATCTACAACCTGTATAACAACCTAAACAAGCCGAAGAAAAATCCCACTACAAGAAGACAACCTGGTGAAGTGTTTGTAACATCCAACAGCAACTGAAGGAAATCATATTATAATAATCAGAACTGTACAAATCCAGAAGAATATTAATACATAAGGACTTTAGTGTTTATTGTAGTTGTATTTTTATATATATATATATTTTTTTTTTTTTATATTTATTTACTTTTTTTTATCGCTAGAGGTCAGGCTAGGCAAAAGGATTAATTAACTACGTAGATTTAGTTTACTTGTATACAGGGCTATAGCATGTAGCTTGTTCCTTACACGCATGTATCCTTCTGATGATGACCTCGATACAGGGGTCGAAATGTCAAATAGTATTTTATTAATAATTAATAAAATAATCTTTTCAGCATGTGTTTTTGTGTCCCTAAATTTATAATGAATGCTGATCACCGTGTAACTTTAAAAGAAAGAATTATGTATAGATAGGTAAAATGAATTTAAAGGTGCTTACACATTTTACAGAACACACCTAGAAATTCATGAAATACAATTCAGAGTGAAGAGTTCAAAAATAAATCAAAACAAACAAAAAAAAAAAAGTGATTTATTTATTTTTGTAAGAAAAAAAAACTGATTATGCATACATGTTGTATGACAAATAAAATTCCAGTTTATGGGAATATGAATAATGATGTTATTATACAAGAAAAATTCTAGCATGATTATTCCTTCCATTCATTCCTTATTCTGATAAAGTTTACAATGGAATACACCTTGGCTCTATAAGTGCTGTCCAATTTAGTGTTACCTAGTAGAGAGAGAGAGAAAAAAAGAAAGAAAGCAGGTAATTCAATCATACATTTAGCTATTAAAAAGAACTCATTTTGTATTAATTTAGAAATCAGATGATTCAGTCATACACAGTTAAGTATTAAAAGAACTTATTTTGTATTAAATTATTAAAATGACAGTCTTTTGATAAATTAATACAAAATCATTTTAGCTTTTCAAAAACAAGGATAATCAAACATTAAAGTTCTGGCTTTCTTAAACTTGGAGATCTTGTAATGCAAAATAATAAATGTTTTCAGTGAATAAAAAATTTAATTCATATGTACTATGTTCAAGAATAATGTACGAGGGTAATCTGAAAAGTTCTCAGCCTCGACCATAGATGGCAACACTATTGGGAAGAGATTTTTTTTCTAAGTTAGTACATCTGTCATAAGCATCCATGTGAAATTGCAAGTCATTCTATCGAGTAGTTTGTTTTATACAGTTGTCTGAAGCAAAAGTGTTGTCTGTATCCCTTGAAATGGATAAAATTGAGTATCATGTGGTTATAAAATTCTTTGTAAAAGAAGGTTTAATGCCAAAAGTCATAAAAGTTTATAGACACTCTTCTCCTTCATTTTCGACAATTAAGAAATGGGCTGCCAAGTTTAAGCGTGGCTGTACTAGCCTTGAAGATGATCCACGTGAAGGACGTCCAAAAATTGTAATGACACCAGAAATCATTGATCAAGTGCACAATATGGTATTGGATGACCAGTGAGTCAAAGTGCGTGAAATTGCTGAGATTATAGGCATATTGTTCTAAATATCTTGAACAATAAATTTCAAAAGAATGTGTGGGGTATATTTTGCATGATGAATTGCATATGAAAAAGCTTTGCGCAAGTTGGGTACCGTCTTTGCTCACAGCAAATCAAAAACACACCGGCATGAAAATCTCTGAACAGTGCTTGGAGCATTTTAACAAGAATAAAACTGATTTTGTGCATCGATTTATTATTATGGATGAGACTTGGATTCACCATTACACACCAGAATCCAAGCAGAAGTCAAAACAGTAGACAGAAGCTGGTTGTTCAGCACCAAAGAAGACAGTCGGTTCCATCAGCAGGAAAGATCATGACATCGGTTTTGGGATGCTAAAGGCATTTTGTTTATTAATTATCTTGAAAAGGGTAAAACAATAACTGTGAAATATTATTCTGATCTTTTAACCAGACTAGATGAAGAAATTCATGAGACAAAGACCCAGTTTGCAGAAGAAAAAAATAATCTTTTTTTTGGCAAAAAATCAAGTATTTTGGCAATGGGAAAATTAAGGGATCTGCACTATGAATTGGTGGAACATCTACCCTATTCTCCAGATTTGGCCCCCTCTGACTTCTATCTCTTCCCAAAACTAAAACACTTCCTTGCAGGTCAGCATTTTATTTCGAATCAAGAGGTATTGCAGCTGTAGAGGGGTATTTTGCAGATCCTACTGAGAACCACTACAGGGACGGGATAATGGAGCTGGAGCATCACTGGAATAAATGTATTAGTCTTAAGGAAGATTATGTTGAAAAATAAAAATTATTTTTAAATTATAAATTCATTTTTTCATTGTTAGGCCGAGAACTTTTCAGACCACCCTCGTACTAAATTACATAAGTTATTACTAATAAATAGATAAATAAATAAATACCAATAAATTACTAATAATAATAGTGATGCTGGAGAAAAAATCTAGTATGCATATTTTTTGGGAGAGAGTGCTAGAGAAGCAGCCAGAAAAATGATCTTGACAGTCCTGTCGACTCAAACCATTTGGCCTCAAGCTGGTTTTTTTTTTTTTTTTTTTTTTTTTTTTTTTTTTTTTTTTTTGTGGCATAGGTGTTCTTTGTACATTGTGTATAACATCACTATCAAAAACCAAAGAATGAAAACAGATTAATATCAAATGGTGTAAAGGTTGGGAAAAGTGTCACTAAAATACACAAAATGATGTTACAAACAGTTTATAAGAATAAGGCTCTTTCTCAAGAAGTAAAAATATTTCAATGGATTATACCTTTTAAAGAGAGCAGAGGGGATGTAGCAAACAATCCTCAAGCTGGATGACTGCCAACTGCCTGCAGTCCTGAAATGGTGGACACTGTGCATACTATTTCAGCACACTGTTATTATTAGTGACTGCTGATGCTGATTAATAAGTATTAGTGACTGCTGATTAACAAGGATACCTAGTAAGCCAAATACGAATAAGGAATCAAATAAGGTGCATAATCACAACAGACTTGGGAAAAGAAAATATGCACAAAGTTAGTTCTGAACTTTGTGCAACGATGAAAAACTCATACAACTGGATGCTTGCAAAGAGTTTTTTCAAAACAGTGTAACAGTGACTGTTCAAAATGACATCACTACTGATGAAAGCTGATACTCCCAGTATGATCTTGAGACCAGAAGACAAAATGCCGAGTGGCAACAACAAAAATTCAACTGTTAAATATTTCAAAAATTCAGTTTCAAAACCATACTGACTGCAAGGTAACAAAATATTTTATTGGTGGGAATGAAGAAAGCCACCAGCTATGGAACTATTTGATGGGCAACTGGTGCATAACAATTCCTCTGCTCACAGAGTGATGAACATTTCTACATTTCCAGCTAAAAAGCAGGTGATAGGTTGTGCTCTCTCTCTCACCCTCTTTAACTCTCCTGATTTGGCTCTGGCAGACTGTTTCCCAAACTGAACTTCAGATTGGAAGAATGTTGGTTTGATAGTTAATGTCATTCTGAAGAATTTAACAGAACTAAATACCATCATAGCAGACTAGTTTTCCTAGCCATCTCAAAGTTTATAGGAATGCTGTATCGTGTTCGTCCCTTGGGGATTATTTTGAGGAGAGGAGCAATAAAATATTTTCCTTATCCATATGTAACTTATCTGCATTCAGTCTCCTAACTTTTTTTTACTGCACTCATCATCCAAGTGATGCTATTATATTCACCTAAAAGTATATGGTAATATCGATCAGTTTCTCACCATCCTAAATCTAGAAAAGTCATATTGCAGAGCCTAGAAATGATCCTTCCTTTATGTAGATCCCCAACCATGTTTACAGAAGTCTCTAAAGCAGACTAATTTCCCGTGGTGTTATTTCAGAGATTGAACTTTAATGTGCAGCGTGATAAAAGGAACACTAGTGAGGATGCTAAAAAGAGACTTTAAAGCCAGACGTAGCTAGGTTTACCAGAAACAGCTTCAAAACACAGTTTTTCAGAGTATTTCTGGCAGTACCTTTCTGGTTTACTGAATGATGGTGAACCATGACTTATGTTGCTATGTCCTTTTATGCAGGTATTACAGTACGATAAATGGGTGGATGTTGGTAAAGTACTTATATGTTAAGGTTGCAGAGTTTGCTTATCAACTTACAAAGAAGCAGTTATCTTTTAACTCAATTTTATTGGAAAAACACCTTGATAAAACATAATGTACATTTCAAAAGCAAGATTAAAAAAAGTTTCCAAGGATTCTGATATACAGTATTATGATGTCTAGATACTGTTTCATTTTACTAGAGAATGTGTAACAATAAAAACAAGACAGTGCATTTTTTAAAATTTATAATTCATGCAGGATATTTCATCTGCAGAGACAAATTGAAGCTACTGCAATTGTTTCTCCTTCAGCAATCCAGTGCTACATTGCACTGATGACATTTCTGCCATCTGTCCTCTGCAGTACTTGATTCATTTTAGGATAAAATTAACAGGATCTTTTTGGTGATTTGGTGTGATTTCCAATAGAGATTGGCTTGGAAATCACACCTGGGGTTACAGAAGTAGATTCTAGTTTTGACAACTGTGTAATGTTTGTCAAATGAGGAAGCAAGATGTCTTGTACTGTCTTCAGCAAAACTGTGGATTCGATTTGCAGTTAACTGAAGGCTTCCTACTTTTGCCATTTCAAAGATTTAGTAAATGGCAGAAAAAACAACATTGAGATATTGTATGCTTGGTACATTTTGGAGCAGTCCAAGTACACGTCTTGAAAATCTGAAGCTCAGATAAGGGATGAGAATTTAATGTGGAATTGGAAAAACCAGGAACAAACATCGAATAGTCAGCTACTGGAACAAACTTCAACTTGACATCTAAAAGAAGACGGGTTTGATTTCTGCTTTCATTATGGAATATTAATGGAAAAGAAATTGAACTTGCTAAAGAAGTGGAAGAGTACCACAAGGACATAATTGGCATTACTGAGAAAAGAAGACAAAAACAAGTGAAATCCTACTAAATAATAAGTATAGGATGTTATATTCAGACAATAATGGTCAAGAAAAGGAAGGAGTAGCAATAGCATTCAAAAATATTTAAGAAATGAAGATAAATTTCTTGACTGGAAGGCAGTTGCAAGTAAAGTATGTGGGCAAAATTCAAAATGGGGAAATGGACAATGAAACTTATCTGTGCCTATGGTTTCACAGAATGTTTTCCTAAGGATGCAGTGGAGGAATTTTTCAAGTCATTAGACCAGGAAGATATCAAAGAAAAAGAAAAAAAAAAAAAAAGAAAAAAAAGTGGTCCTTGTTGGAGATCTAAATAGCAAAGTAGGAAATGAATTTCACCATGTAGAAACATTTTGGAAATATTTCAAGAATATTTCAATATTTCAAGGACAAGGCTAATTAATGGGTAAGTATCTGTTGGATTGAGGAATAATTTCTTTACTGAGAATTATTCCAGGGTAAAGATATGCGAGAGAGTGCGAAAATTACAGAACTATAGCACTGATTTCTCATGTAAGTAAAGTCTTACTTAAGGTCATTCAGAAAAGACTGGAATCATTCATGAAGAGAAAAATGCCAGATGAACAGGCAGGATTTTGAAAATGTAGAGGAACAAGAGATCAAATCGCGAATGTGAGATGGATAATAGAAAGAGCACAGGAATATCAAAAGAATGTCTACCTTTGTTTCCTTGACTACAGCAACGCTTTTGACCCTGTAGATTATGTGAAACTGTGGAATGTGTTAAGTACAATGACTAAGTACAATACCTGAGCATTTCATTATCCTTCTGAGGAATCTTTATTATGAACAAGAAGCTACTGCCCGAACAGATCTTGAAGAAATTGAGTATTTCACAATAGGTAAAGGGGTGAAACAAGGATGTATTTTATCTTCGTACTTGTTTAACTTGTACAGTGATACATTTTAAGAATGACAAGACTGGAGGAGTCGTCAGTTGGAATTAAAAGTGGTGGAAGAAATATTAATAATTTGAGATATGCAGATGATACCACCTTGCTAGCAGAATGCAAAGAAGATTTGGAGGAACTTATTATGAAAGTTAAAGAAGAACGTGCTAAACATGGTCTTAAACTTAACCTCAAAAAGACAAAAGTTTGGCAACATATGAACTTAATGATTTTGAAGTAGATGGGGAGAAAATGGAAGCAGTTAACAATTTTGTGCTCCTAGGATCCTGAACTGATAAAGATGGTTATTGTACTGAAGAAGTTAGAAGATTATTACTCGGAAAGAAAGCAATAACAAATTGAAGCAAGATCTTTAAAGATAAAGCTATCAGCTCACAACAAAAATCAGAATCGTGAAAGCAATGGTATTCCCTGTGGTACTGTATGGATGTGAAATTTGGACCCTGAGAAAGAGTGAAAGAAGATAGGAAGATAAATGCATTTGAATTATGGGTTTGGAGATGCTTACTAAGAATACCATGGACTGCAAAGCAAACCAATAAATCAGTGATAGACAGAATAAAGCCAGATTGCTCCCTCGAAGGAATGGAATTTCTATAATTATCAAGCAAAAATTGTCATACTTTGGACATATTATGCAAGCAAATGACAATCCGAAGAAGATGATGATGCTTGCTAAAGTTGATGGAAACAGGAGAAGAGGAAGACCAAGAATTAGAGGTGGACGGAGTTAAAGAAGCAACTGGAATGCACTTGGAAATTCTGAAAGATATGGCCAGAGACAGATATGAATGGAGAGTGTATGTTCATAGAATCACCAGGAGTTGAAAACAACTCGATGGAACATAACATCTGTTGGATTTCTGCTCAGGATATGGATTAGTCCTTATAAACACTATATTCCAACATGTGGAATAAAAATGGATATTACATTGAAAAGCATTATGTAAAGAAGTTTTGAAAAGAATTAAAGTTGAGCAGCTTTTATAAGTAAACTGTACTCAACCAAACAAATATGGTTGATAACCATGTTTGTTTAGTTGAGTACACTTTACTTCATCTATAATGAATTTCAAACAAATAAAACAAAGGGGAAAAAATGGAATAGTTTGAAATAAGAACCAAACCTTGATGTTGCAAACTCTGAAGAAAACTTTGACTGATTCAGCTAGGGAGGATTGTGAAGTTGTCTGCTAGAACAGAAAAACAAGAGCACCATAGTGGACACAAGAAGTTAAAGAAGCAGTCCTGGAAAAGAAGAAGAAAGCATGCTGCAAGCTCTTATCAAATAAGTCAGCAGATATCCTAAAGAGAATACAGAGAAAAATGTACCAGAGCTGAGCTGAGTTGAGCTGAGCTATGTGTAAAAGAGGCCAAAAAAAAGTCATGAGAAGATTTGGGTAAGAATATAGAAGATGGCAAAATGAATATCAGGAAGGTGGCAAAATGTTCTCGAGACTGTTAAAAAACTTTGACATGTAGGAAGGAGTGCTGTAAAAGGAATCAAAGATGATAACACTGACATGAAAACTGAAGATAAGGATATTCTAAATGGGGAATTACTTCAAAAGTATTAAATGAAACAAGCAGTGAGAACAGTAGCAGAAATTATTTAAAATGAATGCAAAATGGAGAACATATCAATACTTCAGGTGGAAAAAGCTATCAAAAGTCTGAAATGTAGAAAAGCAGCTGGAACAAGACACTTGAAAAGAAATGCTGAAATATAGTAAAAAAGTTTTAGTGGCTACACTGCATAATTCAGATGGCCTGGTCAGAAGATAGAATTGCAGATTAATGGAATAGAGTTATCACCGTTCCCATCTATGGAAAAAAAAAAAGGAAATAAAGTTGAATGTAAGAATTACAGAGGAATTTCTCTACTAAGTGTTCTGGGTAAGATTTATACAAGCATTTTTATTATTATGGGCTACTCCAAGGAGTCTTTACACTCACTGAGTGTAAGGACACGTTGGAATATAGTAAAAAAGTTTTAGTGGCTACAATGTATAATTAAGATGGCCTGGTCAGAAGATATCTGCACGCAGTAGTCCAGATGGGATCTTATCAAGGCTTGATAAAGAGGAACAATAGCCTGCTTGGCAAAGTATTCTTCAGTAACCAAGTAATCTGATGGGCTGCTTTAGCCATTTTTGCTATGTGCTCACTAAACTTTAACTCCCTATCCACTAACACTACCCAGTCTCTGGCTTCGTCCATTTCCTAGAGTACAGTTCCACCAATGTGGTATACAGCTGATAATCTTTTCATCCCAAAATGCATAACCTTACATTAAACTTTAACTCCATATCCACTAACACTACCCAGTCTCTGGCTTCGTCAATTTCCTAGAGTAATGGTATTCCTGTACAGTTCCACCAATGTGGTATACAGCTGATAATCTTTTCACCCCAAAACGCATAACCTTACACTTTGCCACATTAAACTGACATCCATTCTCCTTTGCCTAGTAAACCGATCTATTCAAATCATCCTGCAAAATTTTGACATCATCCATATTAACTGCTGTTCTACCCAACTTTGCATCATTGCAAATAATTGAACAGTTCCTCTCAGATCTCTTCCTACATCATTAAGGTGCAAATTAAACAGTAGCAGTCCTAGAACAGAAACCTATAGCACTAGTCAAAGGCCTTCTTTTGGACTCTACTCCCGAATAAACTACTCTATGATATCTCTCCATCAACAACATTAAATGGATGAGTAGTAATATAAAGCAGGAGTTGCACAAAAAGAGAAGATTGTGGAAGAAATATAAACAAAAAGGAGATCAGCATGCTTATCAGCAATATAAAGCATAAGCAAGATGGGTAACAAGTATGGTAAGGAACACTAAATCAGATTTTGAGAGAAAAATAGCTAAGAAGGCCAAAGTAAATCCAAAAGTTTTTTTTTTTTGCTACGTAGCAAGTAAGAGAAAGAATGATTATGGAAAGATAACTTTGCTCAGTGCTTCATTCATTCATTCATTTCATATGGTGATTCAATGGCCGTGAGTCCCTTTTATGGGGAGGTACGGCACCACCTCAATCCTCCCTATTTTTATCCGGGCTTGGGACCGGCACAGCTGACAATTCAGACCGATGGCTGGAGGGATTGTCTTAAGTATTCCTGATTGTATCCATATATGTTCATGGGGCCGGTTTGCCTGCTTGCAGAATGAAAATCCCAGATAAACTGGGGGGGAAAACCCTGCTGTCCATGCCCAAGACCGGCTAACTTGGCTATGGCTGAGGAAGATCCTTAAGCTCACATCGTCGATGGGAATCGAACCTAGGACACTTCTTTCCCAGGCATATGGTTACGAAGCACATAGCCACTAGGCTAGCCGCGCGGCCTACTCAGTGCTGATCGTAGGAAAGTGACAGAAGCTGAAGAATAGTTCATTGTCTTGTTTGTGAAATAGTTCATAGTTGTTGGAATTTGTCTAAGAGTGTGGTTAGTAAGGATGTGCAGACTAGGTTCTTTACTTGGAGAGTGGTGGAGTGGAATGAATTACTAAGTGATTACTTTCCAAGGGTATATATCATCCAGTTGGTGACTTTGCAATTACTGATATGCAAATAGAGGTAGATGAACTGGAGTTATGTAGTATACTCAAAAATATCAAATTGAATACAGCAGTGGGCCTGGACAGTATGCCAGCTCATATACAACGAGAAGATGCAAGTGATATGACTGATGAGGTTGTTTAATCTAAACCTCATCTCTAATAAGGTTCCAAGGGAGTTTAGAGAGACTTATATAGTTCCATTACATAAAGCTTCCTCCAAGACAGAAGTAGCAACTTACAGACCAATTAGTATCTCTGGAGTGGTGGTAAAGTATTGGAAAAGTTAGTTAAAAGTAAAATTCAGAAATGGGTGGATAGGAATATACCTTATGGTTACAGGCAAATTCATCGAAAAACAATTAATCGAAAGACAATTCATCGAAAAAGCAATTTGCCGAATAAAATTCGACGAACGACAATTTAACGAATGGCAATTCGTCGAAAAGGCAATTCATTGAATGACCAATTCCTCGAATGACAATTCATCAAAAAAACGATTCACCAAAAATTTTTCGATGAATTCTTTCATAATTCATCGAAAAGTCATTTTTCTTGCAAACTATTGTTTAGAAAATGTTCAGTAACAATACGGAATGTTACTCATGATATGTTCAAAACATGGAAGTGGTTATTGAAACGGAATAATTATTTTCTTGCATTTCAGAGCATTTATTGTAAGTGTACATCCTGCTTCATTGTACAGTTAGCGATTTATCTGTAGGGAAGACAGGAGTACTACATGCATTTATCTCCTGAATAGCCTCGAAAACATGTAATTGCAGTTAGTAAGGGGAGGAATAGACTAAGAAATTCGTTCTACCAAATTTTGTCACAATAAGTCTAGTCGATTGAAATTAAAAATTTCATTAAATTTCATCCAGCCAGAGCGAAATTGCTAATATCATTTAGGAACTTCTTTACGGAAATGTCATGATAAAAGTGATCCATTATGAACTAAAACTGAACAATGCATTCAGCTTCTTGTTCTGAAAACTTCAGCGAATTCTGCGAGTTATTGTAATGCATAATTTCGACACTTTTCTTTGTAGCACCGAATATAGCTGAACTGGAACGGTTCGACATTTTTCTGTGAAAGTTTCAAATACGGAATCCAAATAAAATTTTTTCATTAATAAATGTAATAAATAAATTTACTGAACGTAAATTAGTAGGCCTAATACTGAGATGACTAGGCTTTTCCTCCTTGAAATGGCAAATTGGACAAGAAAGACAATAAGAATCCATATTGTTCTGTAATTATTCCTTAGTAAAGCAGCATTGCTATACCAACAATCATTATATTGAGGAGGATGAGGGTAAATTGTATTAATCATTAATATTACTACTACTACTAACAATAATAAATTGATTCTTTGATGTAAATATTTTTCACAATATAATAATAAAATATACAGGAATTCAGAGTAAAAATATTGGAAAACTTGAAAAAAATTCATTCCTGAAGATTTTTCAATCATGTTTCACTTATTTACTCCTGTTTCTGTTATCCCTCAACGACAGGAGTGCCACATTCACTTATCTCCCGAATAACCTTGAAAGCAAGTAGTTGCAGTTAACAAGGGAAGGAATAGGCTAAGAATACTAATGAGTATATGTGTGAATATATTTCTAGATTTTGAGGAGGTGATAGATGCAGTTTGTTAAAAAAAAAAGAAAAGGTTAAAATATTCTCTAGGAAAGGAAAATAATAAAATAAGGAATGATGAATAAAGTCTTAAAAAACAACCTGTAAACCTTTTAGAAGCATACTCTGGTTTTATATTTAGATGAGCAGCGGTTGGAAGTCTTATTCGACTTTTGAAGGATGCCAGTGGTCGGCAGATCACAGTTAGAAAACACAGTGCTAAAGGAAATTGGAATTGGGTTGAATTGTTTTGAATTAAGGAAGAAGCAACTGGCCTTAATTCCCTGCGTGTTTTTCCAATTCGGTTCGCCTGTTTTTCGGCAAGAAAAAAAAACCAAGTTTCAGAGAGGAAAAACCTTCCACCCTCGTATGAGACAGGCTAACTCACCTTCAGGTTAAACGCCCTGATAAAGGCGCTTGACATCCTTGATAAACATAGGATGCTATAAATACTAAATGCTGCTATTTAGAATTTATGATCAGAAATGTTGAAGCCTAGATAAATATCATGGCTTTTAAGACGTCATTAAAAGTTTTTTTTAAGGGGAAAGGGCGGAAAAATATGCTACTGCACGTAGCGACAAAATTTCTAGGGCCGGCCCTGGGGACAGTCTGAATATGGTGTTTGAGGTAGATATTGAAATCCCAAGTCGTATATTGTCTGTTGGATTTCATAAGCAGGTGCATTGTCCTGCAAAAGCAACACGCCTCTGCTTAGTTTCTCGAACCGATTTTCTTTTAGTACCTCCTTCAATTCCTTCAGAGCTGCTGTAACAGTTTCACCTTTCTTGAGGTAAGGTAAGGATTACACCATCCATATCCTAAAAGACAATGGCAAGAACTTTCCCTGCTGACTGTTTGGTTCGAAACTTCTTTGGCCATGGAGAACCTTGGTGTCTCCACTCCATTGACTGTTGTTTGTTCTCTGGGTCATAGTGACGAAGCCATGTTTCATCAACGGTTAGAATATGAGCTAAAAATTTTCACGAGGATGAAATCCCTTTATGAAATGTTATTTTAACATATCAACTATTCCCACCTCAGTGGATATCATTCACTGCAACCAGTATGCCCCGCCAAAAAATCGCTTTCCGAACGAAGTAGGATAAATAGTAGAATAATAAAAAGATATATACCTCTCAAAATAATCCAAAAAAAAAAAAAAAATTGCACACACATCTTCGCCCCCACATGCCTTATAATTCATTTTTCAATGAACTGTATTTTTGATGAATTGTCGTTTTTAGATCAATTGTGTTTCGATGAATTGTCTTTTCAATTAACTGCTCATCGGTGAATTGTCTTTCGATGAATTGCTTTTTCGATTAATTGTTGTTCGATAAACTGATTTTCGATGAATTGTTTATTCAGTGAATTGCTTTTTCGATGAATTGTTGTTCGATGAACTCTCCAGATACCGGTGAAGACCATATGATCACTCTCACCAATTAGTGGCAGCGTGGTCATATTCGTTACGACTCTTGATCCCCTAGTATCACATGCTGTTTCATGCAATTATCCCTTAGTAACTGCATAAATTCCATTTCCTTCCTCCCATATGTCCTCTCCTCCTCCTAATCTATATTCCTGTAGTTGAAATCCCCCATCATAATTACCTGTCCTCCACTAATTGAGTATATTTGCTAATGCATACTATCTTCGTCATCTTTTTCATCCCTATAGCAGCATTCAACTGTATATTTTATTCTGCTTGCCTCTATCTCACACCAGATAGCCTCAAATCTGCTATTTTCACTGTCCTGCAGTTGAATTTCTACTCTCTTTGATTGCGGTTCATCAGCTATCATCAATAACACTCCACCCTGAACACACTATACTCTTCACATTCTATTCCACTAATGCCAGTAACCGTTGGCCAGGATGAACTAACAACAAAAATTTCTTCTGCTTGCTCCATAAGCTCCTGCCATTAGTGTACATAAAATGCAAAAGTCCCTTATAGCCCACCGCTATCTTGATGCTTTATATTAACTATCCTATCCCATTCTGGTTTGTTACCAGCGGTACTAACTTAGGCATATTATACAGATTCTTACATTCAACTGTCCCACTAATTTCTGCATATCCACTCAACAGCTTTCCCACCCTAAAAGCTCTAGTTTACTTGCTTCTGCATATACAATTCACTTCATTCAACAACACTTTTTCTGCTCTCCAAACACCAAATCCATCCACATGCAAACCACCCTTCTTGTATAAGTCCTTTCACTCTTCAAACTCACTCCACACCATTCCTTCTGCATAACCTATGCATTGTCATTCACTATTATAGCCCTTCTCCTCCTCAGCTCTACTTTGTCATATTGCAGCAACAAACTCACTATCTTAACTTTCTCACTCTTTGTTTTGCTACTTCCAGTAATTCTCTCATGTCCTCTCTCATGCCATATTTTTCTCTTTTCAAATCATTCATTCCAGCCAACATAAATACATTACAACCATTGCCTCTTCTGCATCTAAAAATTTAGGATTCCTCATTTATTCAAGGCATTACTTTACCCCCGAACAGCTATTAACTCTGTACAAATCACAAGTCCATCCATCTATTGAGTCCTGCTCGCACATTTGGGGAGGTGCCCCTAAGAGCTCCCTAATTAACAACTTACTCAAACTACTCTTGCACAGGCATCAAGTATCTACTACATGTATCTCTAGATAATTTCATGGTAACTGTTCATCAGAACTATCATCAATAAATCCTCCTCTCTCATCTCTACCAAATCCATTGAAACACATGCAGCTACCATCCAACATCCATTCTCATAGAGCAAGTTCCTCTTCCACATTCTTTCATTCCTACTGCTGCAGTGTTGTGAAACAGCCTTTCTTCCCATGTGTTTCACAAGGAATACAATGCACAGGTCTTCAAATCCAATATGAACAAGTTCCTCTTTTCCCAATACTCTTCTCATATGCAGTACTAATGTATTATAGGCTGACTGATCCAACATCTCTTGTATGGGCCCACCATTATGGTCAAACTGGAAGACTTATATTACCATCTGCCTTAAAAAAAAAAAAAAAAAAAAGAAATCTGTCACCATAAGTATGGTCAAGTCAGAGCTTCCTGCTGATCCTGCACAAAAAAAACTGCTATACTTACCCCCCACCCCCAAATAATAACTTTGAAAGACTTTTTTTTTTTAGAATCAGCAGCAGATTTAAAAAATCAACCTAATTTTAAAGATGACTGAATTAAACTTCCCAAGATTTGCAAAACTAATTCTTAGGCCTCCTACCCAACACAGCTAAGGCTAGCCAACAACATCCATAGTGTACGACTTATAGGATTTTAGACTTTCAGTGTAATATTTCCCACTTTTTTTTTTTTGGTGCAAATTTGTGTGCGTTTTTGCACTTTTAATATTGTTTCCCTGATGATGTCTCAGTGACTGAGATGAATACAGGAGTGATTAAATGTGCTGTTTTTATTCCATGATGATGATGATGATGATGACTATCACAATTTTATCTGAAAATTGTGATGACTACACAATTTTCAGATAAAATATATAAGTTCCATAGCCTTAGCATCTCTGGCCCAAAACTCCAACCAGCAACATTATAGTGTTCATTATAGGAAGAATTATTTCTACTATTCCATCAAAGCAAGGGTCTGGTCTGGGAGAGTGGGAGGTGATTTTACTTGGTCATCTAAACAACAGCTGGAAGAGAAAGCTAAGAGGTCAATGTAATCTTTAAGTGATGCAACAAGGTACTCTCTGGATATTAGAGTACCTTTCATGTTTAAAAGGGAAGAAGTTATACCTAACAGCCATAGGAATGAACTGCAAGACTTTGCCTAGAGTAGGAGATGAGTTTCTGTACATTTGGCCCTTTCAAAGTCTCATTTGGATTTAACTTGAGCCAACTAAAATATGCTCCATTTTTTATTTCTGACTTCTTTGTTTACCCTCTGGTTGAAAAGATCTGGGTTCAAATCCCATCCAGGGATGTCAATAACCTTTTTAAGGATTTTTTTTCAACTGAAGGTGAGTTAGCTGGTCTTATATGGAGATGGCAAGTTTTTCCTTTCTGAAAAAATGACGAATCAGTCAGAAGACTACACAATTTTCAGATAAAATATACAAGTTCTATAGCCTTAGCTGCTCTGCCCCAAAACTCCAAACAGCAACATTATAGTGTTCATTATAGCAAGATTTATTTCTACTATTCCATCAAAGCAAGGGTTTGGTCTGCGAGAGTGGACACAATCAGACCATGGAAATGAGGTGCAGAAATCCTTAAGGTTATCTCAATTGGTATACTGTTATAGTGGCAAAAGACATGAGGCTGATGTTGGCTGGGTAGAGGTTGATATACTAAAAAAGGAAACACGGACAAGATTATGGTCATAGTTGCCAAAATCTAATATCTAAGGGCTAATATGCATATTTTTGAAGGAAGAGCTTGTTAAGAAAAAGTCCAGGTTTTTGGGAGAATGATGAAGATTATCTAATATTGTGAGTGCAGGTTAACAATTCTTTCCTCTCCCTCATCATGAAATGCATTCTAGAACACAGCAACAAGACTTCACATGGCCTCTGTTATGATAAAAATTGATTACTTAAATGATATCAATAAAATATTTAGTTCAAATTATAATATAATTCATCCAGGAGATATGGATGGATGATACTACATTCTAGCAGCAAGTGAAAACCTTGCCAAACATAAGGCTGTGTTTATAGACTTTTCTTCTTAAGGCATCTCTTTCTGTCTATACATTAACAGTGAGCATGTTTTTTTTTTTTTTTTTTTTTTAAACAGCCATTTGAAATCCATTAATGTGCTCAAATAAAACAAAACAAAACAAAAAAATTAATTCTGAAAAATTTTTATCATCCATATCAGGTTCTAGCTGGTCCATGTTTTCACACAATCCTCTATTACTATTACCGTATTTTCTGGTGTATAAGACGCACTTTTTTACCTTAAAAATTCATCTTAAAAATGGGGTGCGTCTTATATAATGAAGGTAAAGATTGTTTCCTCTTTTCAAAGTCATACACACTCCTTTTTATGTTCCAAGATCTTTGTAGGCAGTTAATGGTGCAATCAAATTGATGCGTGACCTTCACGTGACTTCTAGTGCATCAATGGCTAAGAACGGGGAGTCCCTATTCAAGTTTCATAATATCTTATCTGAGTAATCAGTTACAGATATTTATCAGTACTGAGTTGACGTGTTGAGATATTTTGTGTTCAGTTTGATATTCCCCCGTAGATTTTAGTGATGGAAAAAAACAGGCAACATTCATATACTTCAAGTTACAAATTGCAGGTTGTAAAATATGCGGAAGAACACGGGAATAGGGAAGCTGAAAGACATTTTGGACCTCTGCCTACAGAAAAAATGATTAGAACTTGGCGTGGTCAGAAGGAGATTTTGTACAATTTGCGTAATGAAAAGGGTGCGGAACGTGGAAAAATTGTGAAGTGGCCAGAACTAGAGACCAAAGTTTTGAAATGGGTGCAATAAAATCGGCAAAATGGCATTGCCATTTCAACAAAAATGATTCGTACACATGCAGTCAAAGTAGCCTGTGAGCGTAACATTGAAGATTTTAAAGGTGGTGCATCATGGTGTTACCATTTCATGAAACGCAGTGGACTTTATATGCGTACAAAAACAAAAATCAGTCAAAAAAATGCCAAAAGAATATGAAGACAAAATTATTTCTTTTCATAAATATGTGATTCAACATCAAAAAAATTACAATTTTGAAATGGGACAGATAGCCAATATGGATGAAATGCCCCTAACCTTTGATCTTCCCTCAAATAGAACTGTAGCTGAGAAAGGTGAGAAAAGCAATACAATCAAAACCAGTGGACATGAAAAAACACACTACATTGTAGTTCTTGCATGTTGTGCTGATGGTACGAAGCTGCCGCCAATGATAATTTTTAAGTGGAAGACTGCCTACAGAAAAAATACCAACAGGACTGATTGTACATGTGCATGAAAAAGGTTGGACGGATGAAAGTGGCATGAAAGTGTGGATAGATAAAGTATGGAAAAGAAAGAATGGTGCACTAATAAAGAAGAAAGCTCTTGTTGTATTTGATCAGTTCCGGGCTCATCTGAAGGATTCAATCAAACAAAAATTCCAAGAGTGCAATACTGAATTGGCTGTCATACCAGGAGGACTTACAATCACAACTGCAGCCACTTGATGTATCTTTAAACAAACCCTTTAAAGTCTTTATGAGGGAAGAGTGGAACAAATGGATGATGAATGCCGGTGTACATCAGCTAACACCAAAGGGTGCCCTCAATCTCTCAAGTGTGCGAGTGGGTGAATGAACAAACTATTGTTAAATCTTTCTTGAAATGTGGAATTAGCAACGCCCTTGATGGAAGTGAAGATCATTTCTTATATGAAGATGAAGAGTCAGATGACAGTGACATTGGTTTTGCAGGTTTCTGAAAGGTCAGTTTACTATTAAAAATTACCTATTATTTTATCCATTTTTTTAAAAATCATACTTTAAAGTTTAGGTTTTTTCCAGAAAATTGTATTAAATTTCTTGGGTGTGTCTTATACATAGGAGCGTCTTATACACCAGAAAATACAGTAAGTTGCTTTGCTATACCAGCTAATAAGTGTTATCAGTCGTTTTATATTCTCATATAATAGCAATTTTTAAAATGAATTAATTTAAAAAAAGGGGCAAGATTCCACACTGGCAGAAATAGCTTTTGGGGACAGAAATGAATGGGGGGTATATAAGAAATGTATATAGACTTCAAAGGCAATTACAGCAAAATATGTTTCAGATTGGATTTAAATGTGCACACTGCACTGGTTGGTTATTTAGCGAAGTATGAAAATTTTTATGCATTGCATTCTGAATGTGAGAAATGAGATCCCTCCCCCACCCCCAACCATCGCTGTTTATTTCATCCTTTTATACACACTGTTACCTAAACGAAGCTCCATTTCTTATCTATTATTTCATTGTTGTTTTCTGCATCACATATGCACACAACTATCTACAGGATAGTAAATGTGAAAGCTCCTATGATTTATTTTAAAATTTTTAACAAAGGATTACCTGAAATATGTTACCTGAAAGAGTGGAATCATTATTTACAAGAATAAATGCTGCCAAACATGCTTGTATAAAAAATATTATTAATTAATGTAAATATTTGGTAGGCTAGAGTTTCTATTTATCAGATCATTTAATTATACAAGGAGTAATGAAATTATAAACTGAGAATACAGTGAGATTTCATAAACACATATAAAAGCAATACCTGCTTCGATGTTTCAATCTGGTCTTGATCGTCAACTTCAAATTTACCACTTCTTTCTGAAGATGAATAGTTAAATATGTGTTACTCATAAATGTCCATTCTTTAACTTAAAGTGCAATTTCATTAGATGCCATTAGACTGTTACTTGTTTTAAGATAATAAACAGAGATTTCAATTAAAAAAATTATGTGATTAACACACACAAAAGACTTGTAGTACATTACATTACAATTGTAGTACGATACTCGGCAAACCAGGCCAGCATTACATTGCCGGCCTGGTTGGCTGAGTAGTTAGTATATCCATTCTCCAGCCAAAAGGCTGTGGGTTCGAACCCCATCATGGGCATGGATGTTTGTGATTATCTGTGAAAATACTAGTGATGGTGTTGGCAGTAGATGATGAAGGTAGTTGCAGCTCGTGGAGTAGTGGAGACAGAGAGTTGTAGAGTAAGTGCCCTCTCTTGATGAGTCTTTGGACTCCCTGGAGGTCTTACGTAATAATAATAATTACTGTACTGTGGGTGGTCTAAGAATTTTATTATTATTATTTTTTTTTTTTATATCAAATTCCTGACATGTATCTTGAGGAATGGTGTACAGGATATTATAATATCACTAAATGAAAAAGTTACATCATCACTAACTTCCTATCAACAATTTTCCTCCAAATTAATCTGTTATTTGTCAAGACTCCAATATTATCAGATCTTATATTTCTGTATCTAAGACACTTCTTACTGTAACTATCTACCTAGATCTTGATCTTCCTTAGAGTCTTTTTTTTCTACCCTAGCAAAGAACACTTGTTTTGCTAACCTTTCATCTCCCATTCTGTTTAAGTGACCATACCACCTGAGACTGCCTCTGCTAACATATTCCTGAATGCTAACAATGTTAAGTTCTTTCCTAATATCCTTACTTTAACCTCCCTACCAGCCGAGGAGGTGGATGAAATAGCCAGACTACCCAAGTATTTCTCATGGATCAAAACTTAATCGGATTTCTATCTTTTATCATGTAATTACACTTTTATCTTTTATCATGTAATTTGTGTCACTTGTCTTTATGTGTACTGTGTTACTTGGAATTTCCTTTAGTGTTCTATGATATTTGAGCTTTTTTTGCTGCACAATTATTTCTTGTGTCTGCTCCCAAAAATCGAAACGAATTTCACATGTGTGAAAATAAATAATCAATTCACAGATCAGCCTTTGCAATGAATCTCTTTAGTAGTAGTAGTAAAGTTGCTGTCTTTTATTCTTTAACACATTCATTGCCAAGCTGAAAATTGGAATTTCGTGTGGTGGCCAATTTTTTTTTACTTGATAGCGACATCCACACGATAACGTGTGATCGGCCGGCCGGTGAGAACTCGCATCACGCGATATCGCGTGGTTGGCAATGAACGTGTTAAATCAGTGCAACAGAACAAGACAACTTTATGTTCTTTAACTTCACTGGCAATCCAGACGCAATTTTTTTTCACGAGATTTCAAATGTTTGCATGCATTGAAAATATTATGTTGAATATTTATATATTTAAAAATAACATTTATTGAAATAAATATGACCTTTTGCTTTCTTTGCTTGCAAAATACCATTATATGGATCATCACATTTCAGTTTTAGAAATGAATTTGTTTTTGTTTTTATGAACAACAAATAATATTAAACTGCATTACTCAGTTTCCGATCGAGTCTTTTTTAGTATCAAAAATTTATATCCGATATTTTAGAAGGGACTCTTCACCTTTTGCTTAAAATTGCCACAGATTTATTTATTTATTTGTATGATGCACATTAGTATAATATTCAGCGTATAACCACTGGATATTAGATATGTTAAAAATTCACTGTTGAACATTTCAGTTTTAGAAAGGAATTTTTTTTTTTTTTTTTTATTAACAACAAATGATGTTAAACTGCATTACTCAGTTTCCAATCGAGTCTTTTTTAGTATCAAAAATTTATATTCAATGATATTTTAGCAGGAACTCTTCGCCTTCATCTTTTGCTTAAAATTGCCACAGATTTTTTTTTTTTTTTTATATATAAAAAAAAAATGAATATGCTAGCCTTTTATAATAAAGTTACAAGAACATTAGATGAGGGAGAGGCATATACTGCAATTTTCTTAGACTTGGCGAAGGCATTTGACAGGGTGCCACATGATAAGCTGATATTTAAGTTGCAGCACATGGGTCTGGATGTCAGATTGGTCAACTGGATTCAGGATTGGCTGTCTGATAAGTATCAGAGAGTTGTATATGGTGGAGCAGTTTCCAGGAGGCAGAGGGTTACAAGTGGGGTCCCACAGGGCTCAGTACTAGGACCTATATTGTTTAACCTTTATATCAATGACATAGCCAGTGGATTGCAGGGGGATATTCAGTTGTTTGCGGATGATGCGAAGCTGGGAAGGATTATTAGTAATAGTGCAGATGTGGTAGCCCTGCAAGAGGATTTAAATAAGCTAGATAGATGGGCAAATGAATGGGGATTGGGGATGTCAGTTTAATGCAGCAAAATGTAAGGTCTTGAGGTTTGGGAAACATCGATGGGATACTGCATACTCTATGGGAGGAGTTATACTGGAGGAAGTTATACTGGAAGTTATACACAGAGGATTGCTGCTATTATGAGAAGGACACTGACCTGCAGAGATAAGAAGGTTATCATTCTGTTGTATAAGTCTCTGATTAGACCACATTTGGACTATTGTTATCAGATTTGGTCCCCAGGATTTGAAGGGGATAAATTAACTGTGGAAAGGATACAAAGACGGATGACAAAGATGGTTTCAGGACTGTACAAGGATAGTTATGAGGATCGGCTGGGGGAGTGTGGACTGCAGAGTTTGGTGGATGGAAGAGGTGATGTGATTGAGACTTTTTGGCTGTTGAGAGGTGGTTATAGGATTGACGCTGGGGAGTTCTTTCGCTTGATTGAACAGCGGGAAGGAGTGATGACAAGAGGCCATCCCTGGAAGTTACGAAAGGAAACTGTGAGCAAGAGGGCAAGGAGTGGTTTCTTTGTGTGGAGGGTGAATGCAGTGCCTGATAGAGTGGTGGGAGCGAGAACGGTCAGTGAGTTTAATGAGTGGTATGATAGACTTTGTGTTTCTCAGGGGGGGGGACCTCCTCTCGATGAGTCTTGACAGACTTTATGTCAGGAAAGACCTCCCTCGATGAGTCTTTTGACTCCTTGGAGGCCTGAATAATAATAATAATAATAATAATTTGCAGTTGTGGAAAACTGAAGATTTCATAGCTCATCCAGAAAACTTTGCTCTGTAAGAACTGTGACCATGAGATTTCTATAACAATAGAGAAATTATCCCAGTTTCATTCCTGTTTAGAAATTAGGGCTCTTCCCCATGGAAAACAGACATCCTTTTCCCAGATATGTCATCCATAGCACTATGAGAACCTTCATCAGGGCTTTTCATCTGAAAATAAGTTAGACAGTCTCATACTGAGATGATGGTTTTCCCCTACCAGGAAGTCACGTTTTTCAGCAAACAGGAAAAGCACTGGAAAATAAACACACAATATACTTGCCTCATAGTTGCTTCTGCCATAATTCCAATCAAAATAAAATCACTGCCTTAGTGTAATCATTTTCCTGATTGAGACAACTAAGTTTAGTTAGTCAACTGGAGGGGGTTGCAGCTTTTTTTTTTTTTTTTTTTTTTTTTTAACTAAGTGGGTACAGAGGGACCCGTTCGAAAAATATGTTACAGTCAACCTTAGACACCATTCTTCAGCACTCTGCTAGAGGAAACATCATCAATGGGCCCGCTATCTGTTTGGGGAGGTGTTTAGGGGCAGCGCAAAGAAATAAATGGTTCTGCAAAAACAATATAATTGGCAATGACAATGGCACCAGATTATGGCTTTAGGCAACTGGAACATCTTTTCTCTGACAGGAAAGGAACTGGTCGTGGAAGCCAAGCGCTACCAACTAGATTTAGTTGGGCTTTCTTCGACCAAGAGGAGATGCACTGGAACTGTCGAACTGGATGAGGGGTGGAAGCTCTACTGCTCTGGTGTGAGCCCGACAATGTCTGCTCAGACAGGTGTGGGGATACAAGCCCCTGGCTGTCAGACTGTGTTGATCCCATTGGGGGGGGGGGGGGATGGGTATGTGTGTTGAAGCTCCAGATAAAAAACCACAACTTGGCTGTAGTGCAAGCATATGTACCTAATCTGAAGTCAGAATACTCTGTCTTCCTAGAGGAAATGGATGCTGCTTTTGACAGGGGGACAGACATGGAATCAGTCCTGCTAATGGGTGACTTTAATGCACATGTTGGAACAGATGACCAGACCTGGAGGTGTGTGGTCGGGAGGAATGAAGTCCCTGACCTTAACGCGAATGGGTTGAAATTATTGGACTTCTGCTGTACCAGCAGCTTGTCCATAACAAATATCTTCTTCCAGCATCAAGAAGTCCATAAGTATACCTGATACAGGGATACACTTGGACAAACATCTCTGATTGACTGCTTTATAGTCTCAGCAGACCTATTTTCCTCAGTGCTGTGAGGAGAGGGGCAAAACTGTCAACTGATCACCACCGTTATCTGCACTCTATGGCTACAGAAACCAAATGCTACTAACACTGGTAGACCTAACCAGCTATAGTGCATGAAATGGGAGGCATTAGAAAATGAGGCTGTGAGGAAGAATTTTGCAGATAACATCTCCAGGTTCAAAGAGATTCCAAAACATACTGCAGATGTTGAGGAGGAGTGGGAGCTGTTCAGAACAGCTGTCACTGCCTCTGCATTCTCATGCTGTGGCAGAAAGCAGCTCAGTGTGGTGATGAGCAGTGAGAAAAGGACACCTTGGTGAAACCAAGAGATCCAAAAAGCTGTCCGGGCAAAGAAGGATGCCTACCTAATATGGCTTAGGGTCAGGTCACCTGAGATGCATTTTTGGTACACCGAGGCATGAAAAGCTGCTGAGGCAGTAAAGACAGCAAAGCAGAAGGCTTGGGAATCCTTTGGAGAAAGATTAGCCTCATCCTATGCAAATGCAAACAAAGTATTCTGGTAGACCATCTCCAAAAACTAATTAAGGACTCTGATGGTGCACTTTTTAACAACCGAGAAGGATATCCTCCACAGATGGAGGGAATACTTTGAGAGCCTTCTCATCCCAGGTGGCACAGCAGCTGTGGACATCCAAGAGGTGCAGATCGGAGCAATGACTAGTCTCACAGCAGAAGAGATCCATTTAGCAATAAAATTGCTAAAATCAGGCAGGGCTGATGGTGATGATGAAATTCAGCCCCAAATGCTAAAAGCCTTAAATCGAGATGGTGTTCTCTGGCTGACTCAAGTGTGTCAGGCTGATTGGATATCTGGGCGAGCACCAAAGCAATGGTAGACAGGCATAATAATACCAGTCCTCAAGAAGGGAGACCAGAGAGATTGCAGCAACTATCATGGAATCTCTCTGCTCAGCCTGCCTGGGAAAGTATATGCTAGGTGCTTGGAAAGAAGGTGCAGAAGCATAGTTCAGCCACATTGTTCTTCCTGGAGCTTTGACTCAACTATGCTCCTGCAGTTGTGGTAGAATCACAACTGACCAAATCTTCACTTTAAGGCAAGTCTTTGAGAAATGTTGGGAATATGTCGAGAATGTCTACACGTTTTGTAAACTTGGAGCAGGCATATGACCGGGTTCCCCAGGATAAGCTTTGGCAAGTAGAAGAGGAGTATGGAGTGGATGGCCAACTGTTAGCTGCTATCAAGTCCCTGTATGAATGCCTAGAGTTTTATGTCAAGGTAAACAGCACAAAGTCTGAACCTTTCACAGTCTCCGTTGGTCTCCACCAAGGATGTGTTCTGTCACCCCCCCCCCTTTTCATAATATTTATGGACTGGATTGATAGGCACAGCCGAGTGTGTCAGAATTGGAAGATGTAGCATTGGACGGCTGCTTTTTGCAGATGACCTAGTTCTGCTTAGCTCTTCCACAGATAACCTCAGGCAGACCCTGGATAAGTTTGTAGCTGTTTGTGCAGAAGCCAGGATGAAGATTAGTGTGGCCAAAATGGAAACATTTGTGGTCTCAAGACAACCATCCCAGTGAGTGGCGTCCCACTGAGGCAGGTGGAGAAGTTTAAATACCTTGAGTCCATATTCACGAGTCTTCAATACAGTCTAACTCCATCCTCACATATGGTCATGAGAGCTGGGTAATGACCAAAAGAATGTGGATGCGAATCCAAGCAGCTGAAATGAGGTTCCTGCGAGGGGTTGCAGGGCTGACAAGACTCGACAGAGCCAGAAGCTCTACAATTCAGGAAATCCTCAATACCCAACCTCTGCTTCTCCGTGTTGAGAGATCACAGTTACGATGGTATGGGCACTAGAATGCCAGAAGAGAGGCTCCCCCAACAGGCCCTCTTTGCAAAGCCAGAAGGTGGGAGGCCACGTGGAAGGCCAAAGACTTGCTGGATAGATTATATCCAGAACCTTGGGTGGACATGTCTGGGAGTCCCACCAGAACACCTGAGCTTGGTGGCAGAGGATCATGACCATTGGAAGTTCCTCTTGCAGCTGCTGCCCCCACAACCCAATTAGGAAAGATGGGACTTGAAAATGAATGGATAGATGGTGGGTGAAGATTAGAATCTGCAATACTGGCACAAATGCTTATGAAAATATTTAGATGGATAGATGAATTTAGTTCTGTAAATAGCATAGTACAAGGCCAACATCCACTTTATTGGAGGCTTGGAAAAAAAAACATGTTTAGTCTTATCACTGATGTTAATTACATACAGCATTAACATGTTATAGATTTCCAAACTTTTGTGATTGTGGACATAAAAAAAAAAGTGGTTGTGCTTAGAAGGAATGTGTCGTGGCAATCCTCCCTAATATTTATTTTATTCCCTCGAAAAAGATACTATTAGCCACGTCGAGAAGAACAATATATTATTCCGAGTGTGTTATAAAAACAACTTAAATTCCTCTTCAAGAGGAACTGGAATCGTTACACAGCCATCTCTCATCAAGATGTCCACTGGAGGGTTAACAGATAAGTGATATTTTGAGTAATAACTGGAGAATTTGCATAGTATTTACATAGTATTATAATTACATAGACACTACTATGTAATTACATAGTAGTGTCTGGATGTTTTTTTGAGTATTTTAATAGTAAATTGATAGATATGATTATCTGTGCACATGGCTCCCATAAGGAGGAATACAAGGATGGCGTCCATGTCGCCATATTTGTCTAAAAATTTTATCTTGAAGGATTTGATTCAGTCTACCGTTTGCGAAATGCATGCATTGAGGAGAGCAGTTGGGGCTGGTTAAACAACGATAGTGGAGTGAATGTGTGCAAAAAGTGTAAAGAATGTGAGGATTTAAAGAGTGTTTCAGGTCGTGCGAGTGATATTGTTGTTGAAAGTGAGAATCTAGATAACAGTAACAAGCGAGGTATGAATGGTGATATTTGCGAGATAGTACCTGATAGCTGTGAGAGTGGCGTTGAAAGTGAGAATGAAAGTAAGCATACAGAACGATTGAATGAATCATCAGAGAATAAAAATGATGACACTGACGCAATGAGTGAGATCACTCTATTATGTGAAGCGATACATAGGGCAAATCGGCAGCTGGAGCGTTGGCAAAAATGTTTACCAAGTGTACCAACTAATAATCGGCAAAAGTATGATAGAAAAAATAAGGGTATGATAGTGTAAACAAAATGAAAGAGCGAGTGTTGTATGGAGATTCCTTAATAAGAGGTGTGTTAGTTGAGAGTTTAACAAAATCGTACCAACCTGGTGCGAACGTTAAGAATGTAAGCGAGTCAATTAGAATGCAAAAGCAGCGGGTGAAAGAACTGATAGTGGTAGCAGGTACAAATGATTTGAAAGGAAACAAAATGGCTATGAGTGAGGATGTGAAGGAATTGCTTGAGGTAGCAAAAGAGAAGAGTGAGAGAGTTAGGATGGCGAGTCTGTTGCGACGGTATGACAGCGAAGAGTATAGATGGAGGGCCATAATTGCTAATGACTTTATGCGTGAATTATGCAGTATGAGTGGTGTGGAATTTGTGGGTGTATGGAATGAGTTCGATGGGCAAAAGGATTTATATAAAATGGATGGTTTACATTTGAATGGATTTGGTGTATGGAGACTTGAAAAGGTGTTGTCGAATGTAGTGGAAGTGAATGTGCAGAACCAGGGAAACTAGTGTTATTAAGGAGGGGGAAGTAGATATGCAGACTTTAGGGAGACAGTTCAGTGTGTGAATGTGTGTAATATGCCCATTTATATATGTAATATGTCCATTTATATAAAATGGATGGTTTACATTTGAATGAATTTGGTGTATGGAGACTTGAAAAGGTGTTGTCGAATGTAGTGGAAGTGAATGTGCAGAACCAGAGAAACTAGTGTTATTAAGGGGGGGGGAGTAGATATGCAGACTTTAGGGAGACAGTTCAATGTGTGTAATATGCCCATTTATATATGTAATATGTCCATTTATATAAAATGGATGGTTTACATTTGAATGGATTTGGTGTATGGAGACTTGAAAAGGTGTTGTCGAATGTAGTGGAAGTGAATGTGCAGAACCAGGGAAACTAGTGTTATTAAGGAGGGGGAAGTAGATATGCAGACTTTAGGGAGACAGTTCAGTGTGTGAATGTGTGTAATATGCCCAAGCGAGTAGGAAAGACCACGAATTAGAATGAGATAGTTAGTATAAGGCATCAAAATAGGGATGGGACAAATCGGCTTCTGCAATTCATGTATACTAATGCCAGAAGTATTAGGAACAAGAAGGAAGAATTTTTGGCCTTGGTTGGCACTTCCAGATCACAGGTTATTGGCATTAGTGAAACATGGCTGACAGAAGATGACACAGCTTGTGGGATTGAATGTGAGGGGTATGGTGTGTTCGGGAGTGACAGGGAGAATAAAATGGGGGGAGGAGTGTTATTGATGATTGCTGATGAGCTATCATCAATAACACATATACTGCCAAGGAGAATAGAAGTAGAACTGCAGGATAGAGAAAAGAGCACATTTGGGGCTATTTGGTGTGAGATTGAAACTAGCAGAACAAAATATATAGTTGGGTGCTGCTATAGACCAGGCGATGGAATAGATGGTGGAGGCAGTATGCATAAGCAAATAGGAGAAATGAGTGGAAGGAGGGTAATTATTATGGGAAATTTCAACTTTGGTAACATTGATTGGAAGGAGGAGAGGACACATGGGAGGAAGAAATTGCATTTTATGTGGTTATTAAGGGATAACTATCTGCGACAGCATGTAATTGTAAATACTAGGGGTCAGAGAGTGCTTGACCTAGTAACTGCATCTGAGAATTTGGCTGTAATGAATATGACCACGTTGCCAGCAATTGGTGAGAGAGATCATAGGGGCTTGACTTGGGAGGTGGCTAAAGGTGTGGAACTTACAATTAAGACAGGGTATATGTGGAATTATCGGGCTGGTAAGTATGACAAGCTTAGGAGTTTGATTGGTTCAGTGCCATAGCATGTACAACTGCAAGGACTAGAAGTAGATAGTGCATGGGAGGCGGTTAAGAAGTGTTTGCATGATGCAATGACTGACTGTATACCTATAGTCCGAATAATAAATCAAGTAGGGGTTAAATGGATGAATAACACCATTAAGCTTGAGCTGCAAAAAAAGAAACAACCATGGAGGGAATTTAAGGAGAAAGGTGACCAGCAGGCACATGAACGGTATAAAGCGCAGGCCAGAAGGGTAACAAGTGTCGTAAGAAAAGCAAAAAAGGATTATGAAAGAACATTGGCCATGCAGGCTAAAGAGAATCCCAAATAGTTTTTTCGATATGTTGCAAGTAAAAGAAAAAATGTATATGGCAGAATGATTTTAAAAAATGCCGATGGTAGGGAGATAACCGAATCAGCTGATATAGTTGAATTACTGAGCGAGCACTTTTCAAGAACATATCATCCAGGTGGAGACATTGCAGGAATGAATGAACCAATAGATTATATGGGAATTGTGGTGAATGAAGTGGAGGTGAGTAGTCTATTAAAAAACCTCAATGTCAATACATCTGTGGGATTGGATGGTATACCAGCTCGTGTCATACGTGAAGCGGCTAAAGAATTGTCAGTGCCCTTGACCATTTTGTTTAATTTGAGTCTTGAGTCTGGATTATTCCAGAGGGGGTGGAAAGAGGGGAAAATAGTTCCACTGCATAAAGGAGGTTCCAAGACTGCTGTTGTAAATTACCAACCGATTAGCATATCAGGAATCGTTGTCAAGGTCTTGGAGAAATTAGTAAAGAGAAAAATACAGGATTGGATAGATGAAAATGGGATACTGTATAGGAGACAACATGGTTTTGTGAAGGGTAGATCATGCCTCAGTAACTTGCTCATGTTTTATAACACAGTGACAGCTGAACTGGATAAGGGTAATGGGTTTACAGTGATTCTAATGGACCTTGCTAAGGCCTTTGACAGGATACCATATGGAATTCTAATCAGTAAACTGCAGCATATGGGGTTGGTGTGATGAATAGGAGGGTAGTTGATGGAGATATATCAGAGAGTGATATATTCAGGAGTAGAGTCCAAAAGACAGCCTGTGACTAGTGGTGTGCTGCAGGATTCTATTTTTGGACCACTACTTTTCACTTTGTTCATTAACGATATAGGAAAGGATCTGAGAGGAAGTGTTCACTTGTTTGCTGATGATGCAAAGTTGGGTAGAGCAATTGTGAGTGCACAGGATGTCAAAATTTTGCAAGATGATTTGGATAGTTTGGAGGACTGGGCTAAGGAAAATAGATGTCAATTTAATGTTGGCAAAGTGTAAGGTTATGCATTTTGGGGTGAAAAGATTAGCAGCAGTATATCACATTGGTGGAACCGTACTCCAGAAGATTGATGAAGCAGTGTTGGTGGATGGGGAGTTGAAGCTTAGGGGGCACATTGCAAAAGTGGCTAAATCAGCTCATCAAATCACTTGGCTTCTGAAAAATACTTAAACAAGCAGAGACAAACAGGTTATTGTTCCTCTGTATGGAGCCTTGATTAGATCCCACCTAGACTACTGTGCCCAGATATGGGCACTAGGGTTTCTTCTTAATGGGGAGGAGGTGGAGAGATTCCAGAGACGAGTGACCAAGATGATAGCATGTCTGTGGAATGAACCTTATGAGAACAGGTTGAAGATTTGTGGGTTGCAAAAATTGATTGATAGGCAGAAAAGGGGTGATATGATTGAGACATTCAAATTACTGAAGGGTTTCTATAAGATTAATCCAGAAGATATTTTTGAGAATAGGACTGGTGGTGGGAAGACTAGGGGCCATACATGGAAGCTGGGCAAGAATGTGGTTAGCAGGGGTGTTAGAGCTAGGTTTTTTACTTGGAGAGTGGTGAATAAGTGGAATAAGCTGCCAGAGTCTGTTGTGGGTGCTATGATCGTGAATGAGTTCAAGGCGAGGTATGATAGATACTGTGTGAATGTCGAATAGTTGTTCTTGACATGATGTTAGGGCCTCCATTGATGAGTCTGTCGACTCCTTGGAGTTGCCTGAAATAATAATAATAATAATAATAATAATAATACTTGTAATTCAGAAAAGGACTATTTGTTTTCATATTGTTCAAAATTTATATATCTTGAACAATATGAAACAATCTAAAACAAGGATGAATGCACAAAGCAGTTTTACAATCTGGACACCAGATTATTGCCTTCTGTGGGTTTTTTTAAGCAGACACGACATTTGCATGCAGTGTTTATTTATTTATTTAATTCTTTTTTGTGGGTGTATAGTTTCTAACAAATAGTTGGAGTTAGCAGTGTTCAACTACAGAAGTCTGGAAGAAGAAGAATTGCCTGTTTTCTTGCGCACTGAAGGAGGACCATAAATTTGTAGCAGTGCTTTGGCGATTTCTACTCTGTAATCTAGATATGTTATGATAGACATATCTTTTCTTGTACAGGAAGAAACTGTTCCAAATAATAATAAACAATATATGTCCAAACACTTTTTTATGCTGTTTCCTCGTTACAGAGTAAAATGATAGCTACTGATCGTACCTGTAGACTTCTCCCATAGTGTCGGTATATGCACATATAGAAATGGGTTTGTCTTTCTTGAAACCATGCCTCTCCACCGATTCCATTGATGGATTGTGCAGAGTGGATAGCAGAAAAACATTTTTTTTGTCTTTCCAACATAGTGCAAAGGCTTTCCCTCACTGTTAAGCTCAGATTTCACCTTCAACAGTTTTCTTGATGCCAGATCTGGAGGATGTCTCGCCTTTTTGCATTTAGGTACAATAACGATCTGTACGATGCTGTAAATATAAACCAGCAAGATCAGGATACATATAGTAGTTATCCATTGTAACTCAGTAACCTTTCCCCCAGCGTGGGGGTCTAGAAATTCCATTACTACAGCATCGACAAGGGAAGATCCGAATATTTATCATGTTCAAGTACAGTCTGCTTCCAATGTAAGGTTAAGGTTCGAAATTATTATTTTTAAATCCCAATTAAATATAAATCCCAAAGTTATTTACTATGCACTTTGCAAAGTATAAATTTACCTCATACTTTGCTCTCTTTTGTGGAATATACTGCTTACATTTCATTCTGCTTTTGAATGGCATAAGGCTTTCACCGATATTCACATCTCTCTCAGGAATGTACAATGATCTAAATTTCTGACAAATTTTCATAAGAAAATCATAAATTTTGTTGAGGACTGGGCAAGGATGTGTTGCCTGATCGTATTCCTCATTATTCTGAAAATACAAATACTTCACAATGAGACTGAATTGTTTTTCAGTCATAACATCACGAAACATTGATGCATTCAAAATCTATTCTATAGAGACCATACATGTAGAAATAAAATTTTTAGAGTGGACCTTTTCACAATACCTTGTGCAATCAAGAGTGTTATAAATGTAAGTGGTATGTTCATATCTATTGGATTCCAAAGTGTACTGCGAGAATGCAGACTGTACTCAACTTGCTTATTTTGTTGGCAAGCATAAAGGTAAGGCTGTTCCACTATGAAGGAAAGAATATCATCACCTAGAAATAGACAGAAGAAGCCTAAAATGCTGCTGTGTCAAAATCGTCAGTAGTTCCTGAGTTTACCTATGAATGAAAACTGTGGACAAGCTGGTATGCGTTAAGTGATGATCACCCATCTTCCGCACAAAGGCGTGTCTATCTAAACTACACACAAATCGCTATCTTCGTAGCTAGAAAAATGTGATCCACACAGGTGATGAATAACAACAGAGATAATGTCCATCTTTATCTCACATCTGATTTAACATCAAACCATATTCACATATTTTCTTCGATTCTAACTGCTGATTTGCAACTCAAATATAGACCATGTATCCATATCATGTCCCATTTACACCATATAACCATGTTTTTTGAACCGCTTTTCTCTTGGCACCTAGTCATATTCCTTTTCAATATCTACAAAACTTAAGCATGGATACTTATTATATTTAAATGATTTCTTAACTATTTCGTTAAAGTGAAAATCTGATCTTTGCCACCTCTATTTAGCCTGAACTCAGCTTGTTCTTTTTCAAGCATCCCTCGCACAAATCATTCCAACAACACTCAGTACAGAAATTCCTCTGTAATTTTCACATTTCGTTTTATTTCCCTTTTTTTGAAATAGATGCTATAAGAAAACTCTACTCCAATCATCTGGAATTCGACCCTCTGACCAGACCTTTTGAATTACGCAATGTAGGTACTGTAGAATTTTAGTCTGTGCGGTTAGCCTAGTGGCTTTGCGCTTCACAACCATATGCCTGGGGAAGGAGTGTCCCAGGTTCGATTCCCTTCGAAGACGTGAGAAACTTGAGGAGCTTCCTCAGCCATAGCCAAGTTAGCCGGTCTTGGGTGCGGACAATAGGGTTTTTTCCACCAGTTTATCTGGCTTTTTTCATCCCGCAAGCAGGCAAACCAGCCCTGTGAACGTACACTGCTACAGTCAAAAATATATCTCCCCCAGCGGCAGGCTAGGCGACAGATTGGTTGGGAGTGGTACTAACAAGAAGTCGCATCTAAGTAACACGCAGACCCTGCATAGGAAGCGGGAATAACGCATAGTGAAAGAAGAAGAAGAAGAAGAAGGTATTGTAAAATTTTAATACCTCCATATTTGAGCATATCTGGTCAAATATCTCCAGCTACCTTCGGCATTTCAGGTTTTTGATGGTATTTTCTACTTCAAGTACTATATGTGCTCCTGACTGCATTCCTGTTGAGTGTATTCTACCACTATGCTGTCAATGTTTGTTTCATTCAGCAATCTTTCAACATAGTTATTCCAGACATCTAGATTATTTTTATCTTTGGTTTCCATGTTACCTTTATCAGCTTTAATTCCTTTTAGAGTACACTTTACTCAATTTCTAAACTTTTTCAATAGCCTCCAAAATATTTTGTCACCTTCCTGATATTTTCTATGTTCTTACTAGTCTTCTCATGACTTTTGTTTAGTAAGTTTTACACAGTTCTTTGCTTTCCTACATTTTTCTTGTATTCTCTCAGAGAACAAGCTGGCTTACTTGCCAAGAACTGTCAATATACTTATTTTCTTTTTCTTGACAACCTCTTTAACTTCCTCAGTTCACCACATTGTTCTAATTTTTTTCTATCCTTGTAGAGAACTTCACCAGATGCCTCTCTGGCTGAATCAATGTTTTCTTCAAGGTTTGCCAACAAATCTCCAAAGTTTGGTTCTTGTTTTCAAACATCATTTTTGTTTTTTTCCCCTACATAATGTTGATTTATTTAAGTCTATAGGTCACTTGTGTAATCTGCTCAAACTTTGATTCATTTTAAAACTTTCTTATGCATCTTCTTTTCAATATGATAGTCAATATTATCATGCTCAAAATTAAATAGTGATCACTTCCAAATTCAAATCCTCTGCATACTCTTGTATCCTGTACCAGTTGGAAAACATTGCTATAACAATAACACAGTGAATGACACTTTTCTTATTCTTTGCATCTGTCCAGCATGCGAACTGGTACATAGTTCTTATGTTGGAATATTGTGTTAGTAATAAGTACTCCATATCCTGAACAGAAATCCAGCAGGTACTTACCATTAGCCTGGCCCTTTTTTTTATGATCTCTAACAAGGACCAACTTTTCCTTTTTTCATTGTGTCAGCTGCCTTCTCTAATGCCTTCAAAGATGCTTACACTTCTTCCTTGGTAAAACTTTCTGTGGTACTAACTAGGCAGAAATAAGTCTGTCTTGTTTTCCCATTTTAATGTTTGTCCATATCACTCTACTTGAAACTGTCTACCACTCAAGTAGCTTATTCTCATATTTAGTATTAAATGCTATAACTACTCCTTTTCCCCATTCTGATATTTTCCCACATCACTTTATTAGATATTGCCTGCAATTCAAGAAGCTTATCCTCATATTTAGTATTGAATACTATAATTAGTATTATTGCTCAGAAAGATCTCACCTAATTCGAAATTAACTATGAGTAGCTTATATCGGCTATGAACAATGAGCTGTGTTTAACTCAGACCTTTTATTGATTAAAACTGAATGTTACTCTGAGACGTGTCGCTGTCTTTATGGCTGAGAGCATCGTCATGAAAATATTTAACACAAAGAAAAATCAAAACATTTCCCACAGCTATTATTTCTATAAATTAAAAAAAAAAAAAAAAAAAAAAAAAAAAAAAAAAAAAAAACTGGATTCAGAATTTAGTCGTGTATAATTAAGGCACATCATGCAAAGTCTGCATGTTGTTGTTAAACTCTGTATGTGGTTGCTGGCAAAATTGTGTACGTGGGCTAAACTTGAAGTTTCAAAATTAGTAAATAAAAAAAGAAAAGAAAAAAAAAAGAACGTTGAAAATAAGAGTGAATAAGGAGCGGACTTCATAACACATATTCTTGTAGAACATCACACGGTACACTGACAAGCTTCCTCCATGCCTTACTTAGAAGAGAATACTTTTGTCACATTGTTCAAGGAGTTTTCCTAGGTCATTTGCTTACATTAAACTAAATAGAAACCAAGATCTTATACTTCATGATATCAGTAAGTCATTAATTAATATATATATAAACACTAGTGACCTCTATTATGCTTGCAATCGCATACAGAGTTTGCATGATGTAATTAATGGCACATGATTAAAAACCGTCAATCCAGTGTTTTTGAAATTTATACAAATAACAGGCTTTGGAAATGTTTTTTTTTTCTTTTTTGTATTAAATATCTTCTTGAAGATGCTGTCAGGCCTAAAAGACAGTGAAACATGTAGAAAGTTTTTTACCTTGGGTATAATATATGTTAAAGATGCCAAGCTATTTTGTTTGTCTGTTTGCTTACTTGGGAAATGGAGTAAAACCAGGTTTAAAATAGCTTGGCATCTTTAACAGACAGTGAAACACGTCAGAGTAACATCCAGTTTTAATCCATTGATAATTCTTTGGGACAGTAAGCAATGGTATGGCACACTAACACCTTTATATTAACAGTGACTTGTGACATACAGATGCATTACAATAAGAAATTTGTAATATTCAGTCATTTTTACACATTTGCCTGGTATGCAAATAAGCTTAGTTATTTAATGAAATTAAAATTTTTCACTATGTCTATTGTTAAGATATTTTGTTAAACATTATTATCGTTAAACATCAAATTTATGCTTAATAAACTTGTTATATACTTAATTTGCTGTTCATAATTCAAAAACATTATCACACTATTATGTAAAATATTGGTAAATAATATTTTAGTTTTCTTTTCATATCTTTTTCATTTTAAATTTTTTCTGCTAGCAAAGAATGAGTACTGGCACCTATTGATTTACAAAAATAGCATATTTTTGTAAATCAATAGGGGCCAGTCTGGTTTTAATCAATAAAAAGTCTATAAGTCAAACCCAGCAAAATATTCATACTCACCTATTTTTGTCATCTTTGTTCTGGTAACACCTATCATGACAATCTGGTACTTATTTATTTTCTTCTGTTGGGTTCCATTTGTTTTCCATTGATGCTTCTTATGTTGATGGTACCAATCTTGAACCTGGTGATGAGTTAGGATTTTTTTTTTTTTTTTTTTTTTTATTAATTTTAAATTTTGTATACATTTTTATATAATTTGCAAAGTGGCTATATTTACCACTCAGCCAAGAAGGCGCATTAAGCATAAACTTTTAATATTTTTAATATTTCTCCAGTGTAACATTAACATGTATCATGACTGAATCCCAATATGGCTGTGGAAGTCTGTGAATGTCTTCAGGTGGTCAATGATTATTTCTTCTTATGCAAGACTTTGCATAAGAAGAAATAAGCCTTGCTTACTGAAGCTATGAAAAAATTCAATGTACAGTATATAACTCTCAAACCACTCATGGCACTAGCATACTATAAAACTATAGGCTAACAAAATTTTGTAGGTGGAACTTGCATAAAAATTGGTGTGAGACAAAAGACAAGATAGGGATGTAGGGATGGCTTCAATTGGACAAACATAGTCAAATTACTTGAATGATGGGATAAGGAATTGCAAGAAGGAAGGAAGGGGAACCCGGGGAAAGCTATTGTGCTTATACACCAATACAAGGAGTATTGGGAATAAGAGTGCAGAGTTTGTGACATTGATATCAGCCCACAAATCATTAGTGTCAGTGAGACATGGTTAACAGAGGATGACGTGCTCATGGGAATAGAATGTAATGGTTACAGCATTTTTTAAAATGATGTAAGAGGAGGCGGAGTATTACTGATGATTTTAGAATAGTTATGGCTTCTCAACATGGAACTTGAAGAAAGCAATAATGATGGTGGCTTTGATGCCATTTGGTGTGAAGCTGAAGTTAGCATAAATTTTAGATATTTAATGGGATGTTGCTACAGGCCAGGGAATACAGATGGAGATGATTCTGAAGCATTCAGACAGAAGAGACTGGTGAGCGACAGGAGGGGGGGGAATAATAATAGGTGACATTAACTATGGAAGTATTGATTGGAAGGAGGAAATATCATGCATGAGAAAGGAGATTGAATTTCTTCAGCTACTCAGGAACAACTATCTTATGCAGTACATAGCTAAAGCAACTACATGCTACATGGGACTTGAGTCTTAGATTTAATAATATCATCTCATACAGTAATGATAGATAATGTCACCATGATGCCACCACCAGATGGGGAGAGTGATCATTTGATTTTGATGTGGAGAATGCTAGCCAGGCATAACCTTTATGGAACAAGAGATGTGTAGAATTATAAAGCAGGGGGGGGGGGGTGATAAATTAAGGCAGTGTTTCTCAAAGTGTGGTACGTGTACCCCCAGGGGTACGTGAAGGGTCATTAGGGGATACTTGGCAATTTTCGGCTATGCATAATTAAAGGAACATTATATTTTTCAACAAACAGTGCAATTAGAGACAACCGGGATAAAACAGCACTAACTAATGAATCACATCCCCTCTCCAACAGAAACTGTCATATAGACCAAGCAAAAAAACCATATTTTGCCGGTGGAACATATGGTTTTGCTTGACACCACACCTGTCGTTAATGTGTTGAAACTAAGAAATATATAGTGAATGTGTTTTGGATATTATGGAATTCGGTTGAAGGGAATTAGCATTTCAACTCAACCCAATCATATGCAGTTTTTCACTGCTCTATGTATCTCAAGTCTTGTAAATTACTGGTAATTTTTGCTTGAAATGATGGGAAAGAAGATGATACTATTTGGGTAGATGACTTTGACGATGCACACAAAGAAACTGTTCTCGATGCCAAAAGTAGTGATAGTGAGTAGGAGCTTCTTGTAACCCGCACCATTTTCAGTTTTTTTCTGAAAACTTTAGTTTCTGAAAATTCCCGCACGTATCTTGCAACACGATTTTTTAGCTTTAATTTTGGGAAAAAAGTTAGAGTTATATTCGAGTAAATACAGTATTTTTTTTTTAGCTTTCAAATTCTTATGTATGGATCATTGGTTAAAGATTGGATTTATAAAACCTCCAAAAGAGAGCAATATAGCAAATATTGCTATATTGCTCTTAAATATAGCAAAATTCAAAATATAGAATTTTTTGATCTGTCGACCTCGTAAACGCTGCCGGGATAATCAAGTAATCCCAAATTGTGTAAAATTCAAGCACCATTTTGTTTCACAAAAAGCTCTCCGTATCTATAATCACGCCAGCCACGCTTTGCTTCGGGAACAAATCGCTACCACGTGGTTTCTCTTAGCGGACATTAACAAAGCTTTTCGTGCTTTTGAAGAAGAGCTTTCATGCACTTTAAATCACAAGCTTTGGTCAATTTTACATGACGTCTCATGTACCGCAGCAGACAAAGAATTTGAAAAAATACGACGTCGACAGATCAAAAAATTAAAAAAATTAAAAAAGAACTCTACTGTCAACCAAAACTTCCTACCAACACCATAATCAACCTTTCTTCAGTCACCCTGAAGCACTAAACGTGCTTCCACATGGCCACAACTTCACCACTACTCCCAGAAAAATACCTAGTGAAGATATTATGATCCAGATCGAATGCGGAATCCGCCACCTTCCGAATCAAATCGCCAACAGTGTAAGACTGGATGTAGCTTGTGTCCTCTCCAAAGCAAGACCACCAAAAACCAACATACCCAACAAGGAATATAAAGCTCTGCAGGAAAAGAGGAATAATAAAGAAATAGTTATCACCAAAGCAGATAAGGAAAATGCAACTGTAGTACTCAACCAACAGGACTACACAGGTAAGCTTAATGTTCTTCTATTAGATCGGGCTACTTACCTCCCTATTGAATACAAATCCCACCAACTCGCAAATCAGAAAACTTCACAAGCTCCTCAAGAAAGTCACTTCTTGGCCTGTAGAAGTTACCAACAGATTAAAGCCATTTAACTCTATACCCCCCCCCCGTATTTATGGACTCCCAAAAATATATAAAGAAAATGTGCCATTACCTCCCATAGTGGATGGCACTGATTCCCCCACATACAAATTAGCTAAACATTTGGCCAAAGTGCTCACACACTATACTGGCAACACACCATCACACATAAAAACTCAGCTCACTTCAAAGCCAGCATAGAAAACCTTACACTCCAATATATTGACATAATGGTCAGCTTTGACGTCTCCTCCTTATTCACAAATGTCCCTCTCAAGGAAACTTTAGAGCTAATCCAAACTAAATTTTCTCCTGATATCTCAGCCCTATTTCAGTTCACAATGAACTCAGGCTATTTTGTTTGGCATGGAAAATTCTACAAACAAATAGAGGGGACAGCCATGGCTTTGCTATGTTGATGATGTGTTCGCTATTTGGCCACATGGCTCCGATCCTCTCCTTCTTAACACACTTAAACAACCAACATCCCAGAATCAAGTTCACCCTGGAAAATGGGGTAAACAACAGCCTCCCTTTCATAGACACACTAGTCACCTGCCAGCCTGATGGAATCTTGGTTTTCTCAGTGTATAGAAAACCCACCCATACAGGCAGGTACATTCACCAACAATCCCCCCCCCCCCCCCAACACAACAATTTGGAGTGGTGAAAACACTATACAGCAGGGCTAAACTAATCTGTTCTAACGACAAGACCCTAAACACTGAACTAAATCACATCCTCAACACTTTCTCAGAGAATGGCTACCCCCCCCCTCCAAAAAAAAAATATTGAAACCAACAAACCACAATTCCTCCCCCCTCCTCCACAACAAGGATTACTCTAAATCCATCACCATTCCCTACATCCGAAGCACCTCGAAAAATATTACCAAAATCTTAAAAAAACATGAGTTGACCTCTTGTTACAGACCATATAGAAAATTGGCATCCCCTATCCGCTCCACTAAAGACCAACCACTTCCCCTAAACCTACCTGGTGTATACCAGGTAGGTTTTAGGGGAAGTGGTTGGTCCTGCAAGGGACCTGGTGTATACCAGGTCCCTTGCAGCTGTAAACTGTCTTACTTTTGCCAAACAGGCAGGACAGCGAATATCAGAATTTCGGAACAGAAGGACTACATCCGTTTTCACAAGTACAGCCACTCTGGTCTTGCAGACCATGCTCTGGATACATGCCACAGAATACGGTGGAAGAAAGCTACAGTAATACACCGTAGCAAATACAAATTCGAAAGACTATTCATGGAATCAGCCTCAGCCCTAAGAAACTCTCCAAACCTCAACAAATTTGGATGTATGAGACTGCCCCAAATTTGGGAGGCTTACATCAGCAGACCTTCAGCCCAACGGCCAAGAATACTTACTTAGCCCACTAGGGGGCACCATCAGGACTTTTAGGAGAACAATAGCTTCATCACTTCATTCTCAGTTACTGTGTTGTAGTGCCTACGTGCACGTGCCTTTTTTGTAAGTTCCTTTTGAAGATGCAAAGTGATTGCCGAAATATCGGAAATATTTATTAAAGTGTAATTTAATTTATATTCTTATCTACATTGTCAATTCCTTAAGTGATTTAGTAATTAGGGGGTACTTGGTAATAATGAAAATTTAAGATGGGGTACACAGATATCTGAAGTTTGAGAAACACTGAATTAAGGGAACAGATCAGTGATGTACAGTGGCTCAATCAGTTGCAAGGAAAGAAATCAGTAGTACCTGGGATTTGGTCCAGAATCAATTACTTATGAAAATGTTAGACTGTATTCCTAAGGTTGAAGGATAAATAAAGCAGGAGTAAAATGGATGAATCAATCATGGAATTATACAGGAACTTCTGAGAAAGAGGATGCTATGGAGAAGATATAATGAACAGGGAACCCATCAACAGCATGAGGAGGAGAAGTATATGGAAAGAGAAATTGGCATGTGAAAAGACTGGCTGAAGCAATAATGCAAAATCCCAGAGAATTCTACAGTTATGTTGCTTGTAGAAGAAAATTTGAATATGGAAGACTGACTTTAGTTGCTGGAGATGGAGCATGAGTGGCATTTGCTGAAGATATGATGGAAATCTTTAACATAACTTCACTGTTAAGTAGGCTGTGGGACTGAATGGGATATAACCACTTATATTAAGGGAATGTGCAAAAGAACTGGTAGTTCTTTTGCACATCCCCTTTCAGGTTGTTCAACAGAAGTTTGACAACAGGAACTGTCCCAGTAGATTGGAAAGAAGGAAAAATAGTCCCATTGCATAAGAGAGAGAGAATACAAGTCAGTGGTTTCAAACTATAGGCCAGTGTGTATATCAAGTGTAGTGGTGAAGGTTTTAGAGACAGAAGACAAACCTGGATTAATGAGAATGGAAATCTTTTGAGAGAGCAGCATGGGTATGTTAAGGGGATGTCATGCTTCAGTAACTTGGTTACATTTTATAATAGTGATTAGTGTACTGGATGGGGGAGATTCTTATAAAGTGATTTACTTGGATTTTGCTAAAGCATTTAATCAAGTACCTGAGTACTGCATGATAAACTACTATTGAAATTAGGCAGGATGGGGATGGATAATCATTTGGTAACTTTATTGAAATTTTAAGTTGGGGTGCTGCCTATACAAAATAATTTTTAAAAAATTATTTTTTTCCTAATCAGTAATCAATTTATTAATAAATAAATCTACTGGTTACTGATTAGGAAAAAAAGAATTTTTTAAAAATTATTTTGTATAGGCAGCACCCCCATTTAAAACTTCACGGGCTGCCACTGGTATGGAGCGCAATGTTGCAAAAAAGAAAGGTGACAAGTGGGGTGCAACAGGGTTGCTGCTTTTGACAACAAAAAGATAGAACAGTGGCGCCACTAGTTTCTTCTATTTTCAAAAAGTTCGGTTTCTTTTTGGACAGAGGGTGTATACCAACATGCATATGTTCCTGGTTCACAGGCAGGTGGGAGTATTTATCCACCCTTCTTATTCCCTTAACTTGGTTCCAGTAGAATTTTTCTGTTCCCTAACTGAAACTGAGAATGAGAAACTGCTAACGTCACAGTATTCAAATGAATGCAATAGTAGAACAAAATACCATCACAGCAGATATCAGATTTTCATATTTTCCCAAAGCTTGCATGAATGATTGGGCAAGCATATTCAGTTCCTTGGAGATTATTTTAAGGTTGAAGAATAAGCAAATATTTTCCTTTTCCATATTTCTGATATTTGAATTCAGTCTCGTTACTTTTTTTTGCATTACTGTGTATGATGTATGCCAGGTCTGGCCCTGGTTTTCTGTTTTACACCCAAGTTACAATTCATATGCTACCTTGATCAGAAGAATGAATGTTGTTTCACGGCTTTTAATATTACTTCACCACAAACAAACACAAAGCAAAATAAGACTTCATTGTTCATATACTTACCCAACATTATGAAACTGAAATTAAAAATTACGATTTGCTCTTTGCAACAAAAGCATAACACCACTTAAGAGAGCAAACTGTGAATCCACTCAAAAGAGCACAAAGCAACAAATTAAACAATCGTTTTATATTCAAATATTTTGTCTCTGTCACAGAAGCATCTTCAATGGTAATATATATTATAACATACAAGCAACACAAAATAACATAGAACTAAAGAAACTTAGTATTAGCTAGTAGAATCACTCACAGCTATGGGTTGCTTAAGAATTAGTTTCCCACATTCTGGAGAATTTTTTACAGACATATTAAATTAGGCTGGTTTGAAGAGTAGGTGTAGATTTTAACAAAATAATGGCGTATCTGAGGACCTTCATTCAGATACACCACATTTTATTTTGTAATAAATTTGGTGATTTATGTATTAAGAATCATCATCATAATCAATTTCCTGATATGTACCCACAAGGGGTGTTCAGATTACTATGACAGCACTACATGATTAAGTTTACATTATTATTAATCTCTGATCACTAATTTTCCTCCAAATTAGTCTATTACGTGTAAGCACTCCAATGTTGTCATATCTGCATTGGCAGTAATGACTGAATCAATCCACTTAGACATCAAACACCTGTTTTGCTAACCTTTCTTCATCCATTCTATTTAAGTGGCATACCACCTTAGATTAACTCTGCTTATACATTCTTGAATACTAATAGTGTGAAGTCCCTTTCTAATATCTTCATTTTTAATATGATTCTGTGATGCCATCAGTTCACTCCCCTAATTTTTCTCAGAACCCTCATATCTGTGGTCTTTAGTCTTTGATCAAATGCTTTATTTCTAACTCAATTCTCAGATGCATAACTTTAAACTGGTTTCAATACTGTCTTGTATACTGCTAGTTTGGTGTTTTGGTTAATTTCTCTCTTATTCCATATAAATTTATTCAGGTGGCTACCCACCATAATACGATCCAACTCATCATATCGAGAATATAATAAAAAAAATTGGAAATAAATTGGGATAATGAAATGCATTTAATGTCTTCTCTCCCCCCTCCATTTATTTACAGTAATGTAATGCTGTTGTCTTTTAATACTTTTTGAAATTAAATTTATTGTTTAATTAAATTCACTTGTATTTTTCTTCATAAAGAGAATAAAAAAGAATGTTAATAAGTCACTTTATAAAATGCTGTAGTTATTAAAAAAGTTTGTAACTATGTTATGAAATATTGCTAAACTTAGGCAATGTTTTATAATGGTGACAAAGACAATGCATGGAGTTAGTTTGAAAGTTCAATAATTGCACTTATTTTCAGCCAACAAATATCAAGAAATTGTTATACTTTTAACTTTAGTAGTCTGAAAATGTATCATAAAACTGTTTTTCTAACCTGAAAATTTATTTTGCATGTTGTTTTGCAGTACTTGTATGACAGTGCCACTGCGTTTTAACAAGCAATTTTTGAAACTTCGGTTTTCGTTGTTGAGGAAATTGAATGAGAATGTGATTCGTTTTAGAGAGAGAAGAAAAAAAAAGTAAGGAATGGATTCAGAGACCTATAGATTTATCTGAAATTATTTCCCCCTCAACTTGCTGAATGATACCAAAGATAAAAATGCAGAGGAATGCTTGTAATATTGTTTCTTTCTAAAAGGATAAACAGTAGTTTGAAAAGAGTGAATTCCTACACTAGCTTTGATCTATGTTTACTTTCTTCACTTGTTCCAGTCAACAGATGAAACTGGAGCCAGAATATTTTATTTCTTTGCAAGACAGAAAGCTGCATTTTCTACTAATACCAGAGAAAAGAAGAAAACTGTATTCTGACAGACAGAGAGGAGAAACGATTTCAATAGCAATGAAAGGACTGTTTAGAGAACTGTAAAGCCAACAGTTTATTCTAAGTGTTTTCTTCTCATGGATAATCCCTAAAGCAGAGTAATTTTTCTGATACACTAAAGTCTGCTGGGGTAGGACAAGAATATTTCTTTCTTTCAGTTTATGGAAGGAGAATAAGTTGAGAAGAATGTTATCTTTGAATCAGAGTGAGATGGCTCTTGTAGCTAAAGTTATTAATTTTTTGAGGAATACCAACGAAATTTGTTTTCTTTGTTTTTGTTTATTGATTTAACAATCTTTTTGTATTACAAATCTACTCTTACTTATGAGACTAAGATAAGAGAATGTAATTATATAAGAAAACCAATATTGCTTTTAAAGTAAATATATTAGAAAGAAACCACATAATATTCGAGATATGAATATAACTTCTTTCATAGGTGAGGAAACACCAAAGAAATATATATGTGTGTGTGTGTATATATATATATAGTATAAAGAATAGCATAAATCTATATATATATTCTCATTTTAAAATCACCTCATATTTAAACTTTCTGCAATGAAGGCAGAATAGTTTCTTACATTTGATTCTGTGGATGATGCTGAAAAGCATGGTCTGCAATAGATCTGTTGTACACAGTTGTAGGGACAGATATATTTCATGTGTTCTTTCAAATAGATGTTGGCCAATTTTCCAGTCTGTCTATAATAGGATAACTTTCAAAATGATAAAACTTTATATACACTGGAACTGAGAGAGGAGAGCTGGTCTTTAGAGAAGCAGATAACAGTAAGTAGTTGGAAGCAGGCCAAATAGAGGCTGTCAGGATCAGATCTTCACTTTACGACAAATAGTCGAGAAAGCATGGGAATATAACAAAGATCTGTATTTAAGTTTTGTCGATTTGGAAAAGGCATATGACAAGGTGCCAAGAGAGAAGCTATTCAATACGCTGCAGTTATATGGTGTCAATGGGGCATTATATCAAGCAATACTTAGTCTTTATTTGAGTTGTAAATCAGCAGTTAGAATTGAAGGAAGTACAGGAAGATGGTTTAATGTTAAATCTGGTGTGAGACAAGGATGTACATTATCCCCTCTGTTATTCATTATCTATATGGATCACATTATGAAGGAAAGTGGTATTAAACATGATATGAAAATTGGAGATGTTAATGTCAGTTCTTTGCTTTATGCGGATGATGTTATACTTCTAAATAAATCCGCTACAAGTCTGCAAGATTCTCTGACTAAATTGAATAGCTGTTGTAATAGATATGGTATGAAGGTCAGCAATAAAAAGACAAAGATAATGAAAATAGGCAGAATCATTGAAAATGTCAACTATGTTGTGAATGGAGAACCTGTGGAACAAGTAAAACATTTCAGCTATTTAGGCACAATTTTTACTGAAGATGGTAAATTAAATATAGAAATAGACAACAGAATCAGCAATGCTGGTATGGTGGGAAGCCAGTTGAATAAATTCATATGGAATAAGAGAGAAATTAGTCGGAACACTAAATTAGCTGTATACAAGACAGTGTTCAAACCAGTTTTAACTTATGGATCTGAGAGCTGGGTCAGAAGTAAAACACTTGACCAAAGACTAGAGACCGCAGATATGAGAGTCCTGAGAAAGATTATAGGCATGAACAGATGGCATCAATGGCAGTATCATATTAAAAACGAGGATATTAGGAAAGAACTTGACATTGTCAGCATCCAGGAATGCATTAGCAGAGCTAATCTCAGGTGGTATGGTCACTTAAACAGAATGGGCGAGGAAAGATTAGCAAAACAAGTGTTCTCTGCCAAGTTGGCAGCAAAACGACCCAGAGGAAGACCAAGATATAGGTGGATTGATACGGTTCAAAGTGCTTTAGACGATAGAAATATAAGATCTGATAATGTTGGAGTGTTGACAAGTAATAGACTGATTTGGAGGAAAATTGTAGATAGGAAATTGATAATGATGTAATTTTTTTTCATGTAGTACTATCATATCCTGTACACCCCTTGAGGGTACATGGCAGGAATTTGATGTTGATGATGATGTCTTTGGAGAAGGGCCTTGACAGAGAGAGAAACTGGCTATGAACATTTTGTCATTTTGAAAACAAAGTGTTTAGTCTTAAGTGTAAGTTTATTTTAAAAAGGCCTTGGATCCAATTAATTTGAAGTTAGTTATGTAATATTGTTTGAAGTGTATATATATTGTTTTTGTTTTATTAAATGTGTTTATTTTGTATTTGGTCTTGAGTCAGTGATTATTTGGATTCTGAAAGAAAGAGTTAAGATCATTGCACCAATTGGAGTGAACCTTTGTGCATATAAAAATATATAGGTACACTCAAAATGAAAAAAATAATCGTTAGAAAAAGAGATTGATTAAAAATCTCCTCTTTAAATAAAACCAATTATAGTTGCTAAGGTAGAGCAAATTACATGTGATTCTATAACCTCTAGATATGCATATTTGCATTTATTATGGACATTATTAAATAAAAAATTAAGGAGAGGAAAACAGACTTGGAGAAATACAAATAACTAACCAATAATAAACAGCAGCTGCATATAGTAGCTTAATAAATAGCTATAGAGAAGGCTTATTTAATGAACTAATGATGTTGATCAAGTGATTCATCTAAATGTGTGGCAGAATCATGTGTGAGCTGATGGAGCAGCAAATTATCGTGAACGACTTACTGTGCTTGTTATGTGTTTCTATATTTTATTTATATTACTATTACTGCTGCATTATTTATCTCACTCTCTAAAATATGTTCTTCATCAGATGAGGAACTGCTTTCTAAATCTAAAAGATCAATCATCAGAATTATCCACCCTCATCACGTTTTTTTTTTTTTTTTTGTCAGTGACTATCTTATCAATCATGGATATTATCCAACATATGTTTGTATTTTGATGGAGATCACCAGTCACACCTTTTCTTATAAAACACAGAATTCATTTTTATTCAGGAATAGATGGATTTTCCTCATTATGTCTATTCTTTCCTAAATTTTACTGCAGCACGAAGCACAGCATATAATTAAATACATTGTCCTAATGTCTTATTTCTCAAGAGTGTGGGTGTAGAAAATTTGTGGTAACACCTGTTACCACATATAATGCAAATGTTGAGTACAGAAAGCAAACAATTTATGTAAAGCAAATTTTCAAAAGCAGTAAAGATGTGTGTGTGTGTGTGTGTGTGTGTGTGTGTAAAAACAAAACTTGAAATGATTCACAAATACTGATTTAAATTACAAATAAAATTCTGCCAAAAAACAAACAGCAAACAACACACATACATAAACAGTGTAAGTATATAATAAACTTAGTTTACTCCTTTATCCAAGTGTGAGCAAACAAAGTTTGCACCTGAAAGTATCTTCAGGACTGGGGTAAGGTGGTACAACACCAGGCAACTCATTGCAAAGGTGGAGCAAGCTAACATCACTCCTATCTCAGTATCTCCCATAATGCAAAACACATCTCCTTGCAAATATGTATTAAGGGAAGGACCACTACCCAGACCAGTTTCGACCTTTATTGAGGTCTCTTCAGTGGGAGCCAGGCCCAAGTGGAGATACCAGGCAGAAGCATTAGCAAGGTCATCTCTACCTATAAAATAAACTTTCAACATCTTTCTCTAAATCCAGAGTAATTAAATTAAAAGGTGGCACACTGTTTGGCAACTCCTATAGGTCGAGATGACCTTGCTAATGCTTCTGCATTTGGTGCAAGCCTATGCATTAGGTGCATAGGCTTGCACCACAGCCAAATCATGGTTTTTTATCTGAAGCCTTAACACACATACCGGTCCCCCCAATGGGATCCACTCAGCAACACAGTCTGACAGCTGGTGGCTTGTGAGTATCCCCATACCTGCCTGAGCAGACATTGTCGGGCTCACACCAGAGTAGTAGAGCTTCGACCCCTTATCTAGGTTGACAGTTCCAGATCCTCTCCTCTTGGTCGAAGAAAGCCCGACTAAGTCTAGCCGGTACCGCTTGGCTTCCTCGACAAGTTTCAACCCCTTCCCTGTCAGAGAGAAGATGTTCCAGTTGCCTAAAGCTATAGTCTGGTGCCATTGTCGTTGCCATTTCCGTACTTTTGCAGAACCATTTCTTTGCGCTGCCCCTAAACACCTCCCCAAATGGGTAGCGGGCCCATTCATGGAGCTTCCTCTAGCAGAGTGCTGAGAAGTATTGTCTAAGGGAGACTGTAACATATTTTTTGAACGGGTCCCTCTGCCTAAAACCCGAACACGTCCTTTGGTAATCCACGTGACAGACGATGCGGTATGAACATTTTTTGATGGCCTGATCATGTTACAGTGTTTGATAATGTCATGTTAGCAAAAGACGAAATGACACAACAAAATAGGAAAGATTCCCGTCGAATACTCTAATAGCATTCGGGGGAAGGAGCAAGAAGCAAGAGGCAGGACCAGTCTACAGATAATATAACAGATGTATATTACATGAAGTAAGGCATGGTCCAGCATCAGGTACCTCGGGTTTGCCACACCCGTACTCACTAAAGTGAGCCCCTGAGGCTACCTGTATATACATATGAAAGAAAAATTAATTCTTAGGAATCCTACGCAACAACTATGGTTTCCATTAACACTCACAGAAGATACTCTCCATAGCCAGGATCCTAGTTTTAAATATATTCATTTCCACTTGGTGTTTAATATTGTGAGAGAGGAAGTGCCTTGGACAATGTCGTATGCCGATGACATCTTGCTGTGTGCAGAGTCAAGAGAAGAAGTGGCAGCAAAACTGAAAAGATGGAGGAAAGTACTGAAGAGAGAGAGGTACGAGATTGAACAGAAGTAAGAAAGAGTATATGTGTTGCAAAGTGGATGGTGGCCAGGAGACAGATCTGGAGCTGGAAGGAAATGTCATCAGGAAGATTAGGTTCAACAGTGGAGGAGGATGGAGAGGCTGAGAAGGAAGTAGGATGTAGGATACAGGCAGAATGGAGGAACTGAAGTGCTATGCGATAAGAGGGTGCCGATCAATCTGAAAGGCAAAATCTATAGGACAGTAGTGAGACCAGCTATGACGTATGTTATGGAAACTGTGGTCCTGAGGAAAAATAACATCAACAGGATGGAGGTGGTGGAGATGAGAATGCTTAGGTGGATGTGTGGTGTGACCAGAAAGGATCATTTGAGAAATGACTATGCGAGGGGAACAGTGAAAGTTACGAATTTAGGAGCGAAGATACAGGAACCAAGGTTGAGATGGTTTGATCATGTGATGAGGAGGGAGGACAAGTATGTGGGAAGAAAGGTCATGCAGATGGATGTGCAGGGGAGGAGGAAGCATGGGCAGCCAAAGAAGAGATGAAGGGAGTTGGTGGAAGAGGACTTGAGGATGAAAAACTTGGATGTGGTTACAGCCCAAGACAGGAGGATGTAGAGGAGACCCACCAAAAACAGCAACCCCACTTAAGTGGGACAAGCTGCAGAAGAAGATTTCCACTCGGTGTTGTGAGCTATATTTCCATTGTATACTCTGAGATAAAATACTGAAGGCATTCAACAGTCTTCATAAGTTTTAAACAGCACTTAACCGTAAAAACTACTACAGAGTGATAGTAGTTAATCTGCATGCTGATTCATGGTAATGCAAACATATCTTATGAATGAGGCTATCTAACTGGAGTGAAACATACACATTTCCCATGATGTGATGGCTATGATTCAATGCTACTCAAAGCAGATAATAAGCTGATCCCCAAATATTTGGTGCACTAATGCAGCCATACTTGTTTCATGAAAGAAGTTGTCAAGCCTAATCCCTGCATACTGTGTCCAAAGCTTGGTCAGCCAGTCCTAGCTTTTTTTTTTTTTTTTTTTCCAGAAAATTAAGACTATCTTCATTACACATTTCCACCACTGGCTATAAAAATGCATGATCAAGGTAGTTCAGCACCAAAAGTTGTATCATTGAAACAGTCCTGGTTCTGTGTGCTTTGAGGATACACACTGTTAGAAATGGATAACGGTGTCTATTTATACACTTTCCACTGAGTCACACATTTCTATCAAATGGTATTGAACAATATGAAAGATGTGTGACTAATTGTGTGCAGGAAAGACATGGGTTTTCACCCCTTTTGTGAGGTGTGATTTAGGAGCTATTTACTTGCATTAAAATGAATCTAATCCAACCTGACAGCTGTAGAGTTATTTTTATTAATAACAATTCTGAGTTGTTTTCACAATCATTACATTGTTAGTGTTCATGTACTGTCATGAAAAGTATTTTGAAGCGATATTTCACTGAGGCAACGCGAAGGTCTCCTCTCAGTTATACAGCTTTGACTCTTAAGCACCCTTTAAAAAAATACCTGGTCAGTTAGCCTGCAGATAACCAACCAGGGTTTCTGACCTAATGTCCAATCCTCACCTTCTCGTGGTGCACTCTGTTAGGTATCTACCTGGATACTGAACAAATGAGGATGGCTGGCAATATGGGATTTAGCCAACCAAATTGTAATCTTCTTGGCTTAAACCACAATATAAAATGACTGTACAACATTATAGAATTTCATGTCGACTGGGGTGTTGCCCAGTTAAACAAGACTCCCATTGTTTTCCACAGGGAACCAGGGCAAACAGTGAAAAGTCAGCTACTGGAACAAATCCTGAAACAAACCCAAACTCAACATCACCAGAGTTCAAGATCAGTACTATCAACATAAGAAGCCTGAATAGCAAAGAAATGGAGCTAGATGAGGAATTCGATATGTACCAGATCGACATAATAGACTGAAACAAAACAGACAAAAACTGGCGAGATCTTTCTGAGCAATAAATACAAAATGTTATATCCAGGCAATGACAATCAAGGAAAAGAAGCAGTAGCTGCTATAGTATTCAACACTAAATATCAGGCTAATCTTCTTGAATGGCAGGCAATATCAAGTAGAGTGATGTGCGCAAATATCAGAATGGGGAATTGGAAAATAAGACTTATTTATATCTATGGTCCGACAGAAGGTTCTACTTAGGTAGAAGTGGAGGAATTTTTCTAGGCTTAGAGAAAGCAACTGACACAATGAAAAAGGAAAGAAAATGATTGTCAGAGATACAAAAATATTTTGGGAAAATTTGGAAAAAAGAGCAAAACTAATAATAATAATGGCAAATACCTGTTGGATTTCTGCCAGGACATGGACTGGTCATTGCTAATTTTAGATTGGAACACCTTGTTTCAATATAAAAATGTGCACAAATTCACATGGAGAGAAGAGGCAATGAATAAGAAGTTTCATTGACTACGTTATTGTTGATAGTGATGTTTTTCACTGATGCAGGACACTAGAGTGATTTGAAAGTGGAAGTGGTAACCATTTAGTCTTGAACAGGATAAAAATGAAATTCATATTGAAAAGAAGAACTTGGAAGAAAGTTTTAAAGCAAATAAAATTTGAGCAGCTCTCAGATGTGAAGTGTGGACTAAAATACACAAACATTACTCAAGATAAAATGAAAGAGCTTCAAAACAGGAACCTAACCTTGGAGATTCAATGACAAATCATGAAGAAAACATTGATTGATGCAGGCAGAGACATGTGGTTAGGTTGTCTGCAAGGATAGAAAAATCAGAACTCCATGGTGGACATGAGAAGTTAAAGAGGCAATGAGAGAAAAGAAGAAAGCATATCGAAATTTCATGGCGAATAAGTCAGCTTGTGTGCTTAGAGAATACTGAAACAAATGTAAGAAAACTAAACACTGGGTAAAACTAGCTGTGTAAACAAAAGTCATGGGAAAACTTTGGTAAGAACATAGAAAATAAATATCAAGAAGGTGACAAGATATTCTGGAAATTGTTGAAGCGGCTCAGAAATGGAGTAAAGAGTGCTGTAAAAGGAATTAGAGATGATAAAGGTGAAATGAGAACTGAAGGAAAAGATATCCTTGATGTATGGAGTAATTACTTTGACAAATTGCTAAATGAAACAAGCAGTGATAACAGCACAGTGGTAAAAAACACTCAATTAGGACAGTCAGGAATACATATCCATACTTGAAGTAGAAAAAGTCATCAAAGCCTGATATGTGGAAAGGCAGTGAGAGTGGATGATATTCGACCAGAAATGCTCAATTATGGAGGTATAAAAATTTTACAGTAGTAGCACTGCATAGTTCAGAAGGCCTGGACAGAGGGATGAATTCCAAATGATTGGAGTAGAGCACTTATAGTACCCATACAAAAAGGGGAAATTAAACTGAGTGTGAGAATTACAGAGGTATTTCCCTACTGAATGTTCCTGGTAAGATTTATGCAAGTATACTTGAGAAACGGCTGAGGAGGATTATGGAAAGGAATCTTAGTGAAGAACAACCTGGATTCAGGCCAACTAGAGTCTGTCAAGATCAGATTTTCACTTTACAACAAATAGTTCAGAAATCGTGGGAATGTATTTAAGTTTCATAGACTTGCAAAAAGGCATATGAAAAGGTGCCATGAGAAAAACTATTCAAAATGCTACAGTTGTATGGTGTCAATGGAGCATTATATCAAGCAATACTTAGTCTTTATTTGAGTTGTAAGTCAGCAGTTAGAACTGAAGTACAGGAAGATGGTTTAATGTTAAATCTAGTGTCAGACAAGGCTGTACATTATCCCCCTCTGTTATTCATTATCTATATGGATCACATTATGAAGGAAAGTGGTTAAATTTGATATCAAAATTGGTGATATTTTAATGTCAGCTCTTTGCTTTATGCGGACGATGTTATACTTCTAAATAAATCCACTAGAAGTCTGCAAGAATCCCTGTCTGATTGAATAACTGTTGTAATAAATTTGGTACGAAAATTAGCAATAACAAGATAAAGTCGGAGTAAAAAGGACAGAAACACTGAAAACATTTGTACAGTCATATGGTGTCAATGGGGCATTATATCAAGCAAAACTTAATCTCCGTTTGAGTTTGTAAATCAGCAATCAGAATCAAAGGAGGTACAGAAAGATGATATGATGTTAATTTAGGTGTGCAACAGGGGTGTACATTATCTCCACTGCTATTCATCAGCTGTATGAATCACATGATGAAGGAAAGCAGTATTAAACCTGACATCATAACTGGAGATTTTAATCTCAGCTCTTTTCTTTATGCAGATGATGTTATACTTCTAAATAAATCCAGGATAAGTCTGCATAATTCTCTGACCAAATTGAATGATTGCTATAATAAATTTGGTATGAAAAACATCAACTGCATCCTGAATGGAGAACCTACAGAACTGTAAAGCATTTCAGCTATTTAGGCACACTTTTTAGTGAAGATTTCCAAATTAAATTAAAAATAGCAGAATTAGCAGAGCTGGTATTGTAAGAAGTCAACTGAATAAATTTATATGGAATAAGAGAGAAATTAGTCAACACTAAATTAGCTGTATACAACATAGTGTTTCAAGCCAATTTTAAATTATGGATCTGAGAGCTGGGTTAGAAATAAAACACTTGAGCAAAGGTTTGAGACCACAAGATATGCACGTCCTGAGAAAGATTAGGGCCGTGAACAGATGGCATCAATGGCATTATCATATTAAAAATGAGGATATTAGGAAAGAACTCGACATTGTTAGCATCCAGGAATGGGTTAGCAGAGCTAATCTCAAGCAGTATGGCCACTTAAACAGAATACGAGAGGAAAGATTAGCAAAACAAGTGTTCTCTGCAAGGTTAGCAGGAAAGATCCAGAAGAAGACTAAGATGGGATTGATACAGTAAAAAGTGCATTAGAAGACAGAAATATAAGATCTGATAATGTTGGAGTCTTGACAGGTAACAGATTGATTTATAGGAAAACTGTAGATAGGAAGTTAGTGATGTAAGTTTTTCATGTAGTACTATCGTATCCTGTACACCCCTTGAGGGAACATGTCAGGAATTTGATAATGATGATGAGGCTGTTGGAAGAAGCAAGAAATAAATGTGACAGATAAAAAATTGTAGGTTTGCTACCCAGTTACGACACTACAGAGTTAAGAAGGAGGGCAATGATAGGAAATGATTCCATGTGCAGGCTGTGTAGAAGAAATAGATGCAAGTTTTTAGATGTGGATTGATGGCTGAAAAGGCTTGTATAACAGGGACAACCAGCACTTGAACTTTAATTCATTTGGCATCAGGAGCCTGGAAAAATTACTTATTGGGGTGAGACCTAATGAAGAGATTCAGAGAATCTTTTAATGGGAAGTAGATCATCAAAGGAGGAATGGGAAAAATGTGTGTGAAAGTTCAACAATGGTATGCAAACGTGATAAAGATATGAATGGTTTTCAAACATGATTATGTGTCTGGTGAAGGAGTGAAAATATATATTCTTTGGTTCAAACGTTTTGAGTATGTCTGGGAAGGGAAAAGAGAAAGTACTACAATGCAAAATAGATTGTATATCTAATTATAAGAATAGGCTAGGTGGTAATTTGTTATGTCTATGCACAAATGCCAAGAGCATCAGAAACAAATGGGTTGAGTTCGTTGCTTTATTGAATATGATATGGCCTAAGATTGTTGGCATTAGTGAAACTGTCAATCAGAATCAGATATGGTAACTGAGTTCAAGTAATGTGTATACTATTTTTAGGAACAACAGAAGAGATAAGAAAGGAAGGGGGGGGGAGTACTACTAATGATATCAAATGACTTAAGCCCAGTTGGGCTAGAAACACAAGAAAACAATTATGGTAACAGTGTCCCATGTAGCAGTGAGTTTGAGACTATCTGGTGTGAAGTGGAGGCTTACAGAATGAAATATATAGTAGGGTGTAGCTACGGACCTGGCAGCTCAGTTACAGGGACAAGGAAATGCATGGCCAATTTAGCCTTATGGGTACTAAACGAGTGATCACTATGGATGACTTTAATTATCCAAACATTGATTGGGTAGAAGAGAAATCTCATGATAAGAATGAAGAGGAATTTATTGAATTTTTGCGAGACAACTTTCTCAAGCAGCAGGTAAAAGAAGGAATTCAAAGATTGTTAGATTTGTTCATAGCATCAGAAGGAGTCTGTTAAGAATATGACTATTTTACCACCAGTTGGTAATAGTGATCATGCTGTGGGAAGTATCTAATTATACTGATGTTCCCATTAGAACAGGTTACATTCTGAACCAGAAAGTTAGAAATTATGATCAACTTAAGAGAATAACATCTTTGGTCCCATGGCATCAGTTACTGAATGGGGAAAAATGTCAACAATGCATGGGAATCTTTGAAAAAGTGATTAAATATCCCTATCCACTCTAGTAAAATCCTAGTATTTTACCTTTCACCAACTTTTCCAATACTTTAACAACTACTCCTGATAGATTATAATTGGTCTGTAGTCTGCCTCTTTCAAGGAATAAGCTGGTAGCTAGTGCTGTAAGAAATTTTCTGAGAAATTGTACTGCAGAATAAGTTTACTCATTAGCTGTGGAAATCCTTCAATTTTAACGGTTGCACATGATAAGGGGAGGCTTTTCCCTGAATCACTGCATTTGTTATGATGCATGTATACCAGGAATTTTTCTGCTTTGGCCAGACGAATACTAAATCTTTCTACTGATTTGACCAATGCTAAATATTTGAAAAACATGACAAAGCAGTCAAACATCGAAGCAAAATTCCCTAATGGGAACCAAATAAAACAAAAAAAAATAGGAGGAATAGGATTATTGTAACATGTCATTTTGATGTGTTTTTTCCTTTTGTGCACTTGCAAATGATGTATCTTATTGAAAAATTGAAATGGAAGAACTTGGAAAATTCGGTAAAATAAGTTCTTGATAAACAGAGGGAATTCTACCCACTAAAGACTATAATTGTGTAGGTCTTAATCTCCAAGCTGTGTCACATGTTTTTTCCATATCAAATAAAACCAATACCAGATGCTCGCAGTTTACGAAAGAATCTTTAATGAATGCCTCCAGCTGGACGATGATCTGTAGTAGCATGATATTTTTGCAAGCCAGATTGTGTTCTAGAAAAAAGGTTGTTTCCCTCCAGAATAAGACAAGAGTTAACCATTTTCTGCCAGAATCTTGCACAAGCAGTTGGTCAATTATTATTGCCTTTCCTAAGTCATGGCAATTACGGATTTTGGATTCTTCCATGGCTTATGAAAAGGCAATAATAATAGTTGCACCTTTTGCCAGGTACTCAGGAATATGCTACAGAAAATTCTGTTGCAAAGGTGCAACAGTTGATCCATGGATGATAAAATAAGTATCTTATTGACAGATGTTTTACCATCTTGTGATGGATATTTATCAGGTCCAACAGCAGTTGGATAGCACTTAAGCAAAGCAGCTTTCATTTCTTCTTCAGTGAAAAGCCTGTTGTATTCTTTGGTGCAGTGTCAAGAAAACTGGATTTGTTGTTTTACTGCTTTGGTTTTCTTTCTTTTTCTTTTTTTTTGAGCAAGGAATTCAGAGGGGGATAAGAATGTGTTGCTGATGTTTGCTACTGTGCACCCATGTGTTCAAGGACAGAACTGGTGTGAGGTTATTTTCCCTTAATTTCTGGATTTTGCCACAGACTTCTTTTGTGTTGATTGTTCTTGTTATGGAGGATATATACTGAATCCAGCATTCTTTTTTGACTCTGACAGCAGATGTGTCTTGCTTGAGCTCGGGCATGTTTGAAAGCAATGAGGTTTGTTGTTGTGAAGTATCTCCAGAAAATACTCAAAGCTTTCTTCTGAGATTCTTTGGAAGCTGTGCAATCGTCATTTCATCAAGGCTTAGGCTACTGTGCACCCATGTGTTCAAGGACAGAATTGGTGTGAGGTTATTTTCCCTTAATTTCTGGATTTTGCCACAGACTTCTTTTGTGTTGATTGTTCTTGTTATGGAGGATATATACTGAATCCAGCATTCTTTTTTGACTCTGACAGCAGATGTGTCTTGCTTGAGCTCGGGCATGTTTGAAAGCAATGAGGTTTGTTGTTGTGAAGTATCTCCAGAAAATACTCAAAGCTTTCTTCTGAGATTCTTTGGAAGCTGTGCAATCGTCATTTCATCAAGGCTTAGGGAAATGTGGAAACCGACTAAATGTTTTAAGAACTGCAATGTTGCAACTTTTGCAATACATTCAATTTTGTCACATGATTCAATGCTTTGCTGATGGAAGAAGAGCCAGTCAATTTGCTGATTTTTCCAACTCACAACTAATCCATTCCACTCATTCACAACAATCCAAGCAAAAAATCTGGTCCTCACACCCCTACTCACCACATCTTTACTCAACTTCCAGGGATGACCTCTTATTCTGGTCATTCTAGCCAAGTGCTGAAACATTTCCCCTGCATCAATCCTATAAAACCCTTTAAGAAACTTAAATGCTTCTATCATATCCCCTCCTTTTCTCCTATCAACCAACTTCTGCAATCACACACCTTCAATCTATCCTCATAGGAAACATTCCACAGACCACTCACCATCTTGGTCCCTCACCTCTGAATTTTCTCCACCACCTCTGCATCCCCATGAAACCAGACTTGAGCAGAGTAATCCAGATGTGGATGAATCAAAGGTTTATAAAGGGGAATACCAACTTCCTTATCTCTCTTGTTAGTGTGTTCTTCAATAGCCAAGTAATCTCATATGCTACTTTAGCAATCGCAGCAATATGTCCTCTAGACTTTAACTCTCTGTCTACCATAGCCCCTAAATCTCTAGCTTCACTTCTTTCCTGGAGTACAGTTCTGCCAATGTGGTACACAGCTTATTATCTATTTATCTCAAAATGCACAACTTTACACTTCTCCACATTAAACTGACACCCATTATCCTTTGCCCATACTGACAGCCTATTCAAATGATCATGCAAGCGCTTCACCTTGATTAACTATTACTCTACCTAATTTTGTATCATCAGCAAACAAGTGAATATTCCTTTCATGTTATTTCCTATATAATTTATGTGCAAATTAAACAGTAGTGGTCCCAGCACTGAACTTTGTGGCATACCACTAGTCACCTGTTTTTGTCTTGATTCTGTCCCTCCACATACCACTTTTGAAATCTGTCCAGCAACCATCCTCTTATCCACATAACCAGTGTGATATTCATCCCCATTTGTTCCAATTTGTGTAACAGAGTTCCATGCAATATTCTATCAAATGCCTTTGCAAAATACAGCAAAACTGTCATGTAGACATTTCCTTTATCTAAATGTAAGCAAATGTAGTTTGTGCATGAATGTTTTAATATGAAGTCATTAGCATCTACATGCAATCAGCCTAGTCATGAAGAAACTTCATGTGCAAACTATGTTTGCTTATAGAATAAACAAGAATACAAATTCTTGGTGTTTTGAATTTAATTTAGAACTAAGCTCTCTAATTGAGAGTAATTTAATAATAAGGTGTTACACCTTTTCACTTGTATATGGGATATATATAACTTCTGCATTACTTCATTCTTGGTAACTCTTCTGGGTCTGCCCACACTGATGGTGAGTTTGCTTGCTTCCTAGAGAATAGAGGGGTTCTGTTTGGCACTGGATTTTTGCCTGTCACTGAGCGTAGCCACCGCAAAGGTTCCTGTCCTGATCTTGTAGTGATAGCGAGTAGGAGCTTCTTGGTAAGTTGCACCATTTTCAGTTTTTTTCTGAAAACTTTAGTTTCCAAAAATTCCTGCACATATCTAGCAACACGATTTTTTAGCTTTAATTTTGGGAAAAAAGTTACAGTTATATTCGAGTAAATACAGTATTTTTTTTAGCTTTCAAATTGTTACATATGGATCATTGGTTAAATGATTGGATTTATAAAACCCCCCAAAAGAGAGCAATATAGCAAATACAAGTAGCTGTAAGACAACAAAACGCTGATATTGCATCTGGATCAAATGAAATTGATAAGAGTGTGTCATCTGACATCTCTAGAGAACCAAAATTTAAAAATAAATCATATTTTTTTGTTTACCTGACCATATAAATTCAAATAAAATAGATATTTCATTTGAATTAATATTTTAAATGAATGAATGAATTAATTAATTTTAATTAATTTATTTATTTTTAATTGATTAATGAAATTATTTTTTAAATTTATTAATTAGGGGGTACTTGGTAATAATGAAAATTTAAGAAGGGGTACACGATATATGAAGTTTGAGAAACAGTGCCTCAAAGGATGTGTGCTTTGTATTAAGGGGTACTAAGGAAATGAACGTGATGTCATTAGCTTCTATATACAAGTAGTCTAGTTGCAAAGAAACATCACGTGTAAACTATGTTTGCTTACACTTGGATAAAGGATTAAATAAGAGTATAATTTCTTGGTATTTTTATTTTTAAAGTGATGTTTTCTGCTTCTTATTCTGATTTTCTGTTGGTGTTTTTATGGTTTCATGATGTCGTTGCCACTTGTTGAGGGTCTCTAATAAACAGCAGGATGAAGAAGTGTCCATTATCAGGAGTTTAGTTAAGTGCTAGAGCTCCCCACCCAACACAGCCACAAATGAACACTCATGACTGTGCTGTAAAGTGGAACACCAGGGCTGTACAGGCAACTCAGCAAGCTTTGGACCCTGTCTACAGACCAATGGGAAGGAGACTTATTGCCCGTCTTTTCCACTATGAACAAGCATCTCAAATGCAGGAGTATTTCATTAGAACAATAAGGACTTAAGGGCTGAATTATTGTTAGAATTAAATCCTGTATGTTGTATATATTCTTCATTTAATGTACCTTACAGTTATTAAACTGTTTTTTTCTTTTCATTCTCTCTCTCTCTCTTTTTTTTTTTTTTTTTTTTTTTTTTGTATATAGAAGTGTGAAGACTAAATTTTTGCTAAATTATTGAAAAGTAAAATTGATTCTTAAGAACAGAAGAGAATTATCATAGCAAAAATATATATATCTTTGATATAGAAATTTAATATCCTTTGCAGCTGATAGAACAACTACTGCAGCCAAGAGAGAGAGAGAGAGAGAGAGATAGATACACATGTATATTATTCATGTGTGTGTGTGTGTGTGTGTGTGTGTGTGTGTGTGTATATATATATATATATATATATATATATATATAATTACACCCCATTCTCCTGTTTACTCAGTTGTGACTAAAATGCTACAGAACTCATGTTTTGAATGTGTCAACTGATCTTCTAATCAGTTGACATATTCAAATCTTCCTAATGATGTCCTTGTAACAAGGAAGAAATACAGAATTTATTAACTCATATATGTTAATCATTATTAAGAATATAATATACCCATTTTGCAAAGCACAACAACAATCAGACTGTCTAAGTTTTGTGGATGAACCTTTTCATCCTGCATATACCTAACCAAAGATTTAATATCCAATTTTCAGTTTTTTTTTTTTTTGAAAAGTCACTTTCTAATCTGTGAAAATAATAAAAACAATGCAATTACAAAAATTAATACATACGCTTTTTTGTACCGCCCTTTGTCAACTCAATTTCTACGCTGTCACTTCGAGCATCATATCCAATAACTTTTCCTTCCTAAGAGGTTAATATTAGACAAATTGGAAAAAAATGCGATGCATAAACATCATCCATATTCAAATTATTAAAAAAAAAAAAAGAAGAAGCAAACATTTCAAGTAAAACATGATGGTCACTTTAAGCAAAACATGTAGTAAATTATTTTAATAAAAAAACAACCAACTTCTATAAATATGAAAAATATATGGGATTTACCATAAAATAAAAATATAACCTTTGGCACAAGCACAGTGCTAAATTTATAACCTTTCAATGGGTGGAAATCAAAGTGAAAGAAAAGTCACTGGTATAGTTACTTAATCTGTTCAGAGTTATATTCTGAGAAAATTCATTTTGACTGAGTACTTTTGTTTTTAAATATGAGATATTATAATATATATTAACTGCTGAACAAAACTGATTACATCATCTTAAAGCAGGCATGTCAAACACAGGGCCCGCCGACAAGTAACATGCGGCCTGCCAAACTTTGTAACCAATATGGTTATTTAACTTTGACAACACCGAATTAAATAAACATATTTAAAAAATTAACATTTCCACTTAAGATTATTTTATACGTCAAACTAATCTGCAATTTCTAAAGGAAATAATGTTCTATTTGTCATTTCAAAAAATCTTCTTACACCACTACATAAATATCGAATTTTACCAAATTTTTATGAGCAAGTCTACATATGTGGCTATATCCACTGACCACAGCAATTGGAGGCTAGCGTTAGCAATTTTCAAGTCATAAGAAAGTGTAGTGTTTTCTTTATAATTAATAAAGAATTTATAAAAATAATGTCGAAACCTTCAACCAGTATGAGTAAAAAACAATTAATTGAAGAAGAACATCGTAGTTTTCAAGAAAAATGGGAGTTACAATATTTGTGTATTCAAGGAAAAAAAAAATTATGCCTGATATGTAGAAACTCTATTGCAGTTTGCAAACAATATCATATTAAAAGGCATTACAATATAAACCATAAAAAAAAACTATGACAAATATGTTGCTAAACTTCGTGAAGATAAATTGTCAGAATTAAAGTTGGCACTTCAAAATCAACAAGTGAGTGTATTTACCAAACCTATTGAAGATAATAGAGCTATGGTAAACACCAGTTATTTGTTATCACATTTAATTGCAAGCAATTCGAAAACATTCACTGAAGGAGAATTTATTCATTAATATATTATTAAAGCAGTTGAAGTGTTGTGTCCTGATCAATTAAAGAAATTTAAAAATATAAGCTTATCTCGAAATGCCATTGCTAGCAGAATTGATGATATAACCGGGAATTTAAGGAATCAACTAAAATCAATAATTCAAACACGTCAGACCTATTCCCTTGCAATTGACGAAAGTACAGATGTATGGGATATCGCTCAGCTGGCTGTTTTTATTCGTCAATGTGATATGAACTTAAAAGTATGTGAAGAACTTTTAGAAATTATTCCTATGCATGATACAACCACTGGAGTTGATATTTTTAAGCCCTTATGGAAGTTTTGAATGAATACAATTTACTGTTAAAAAAGCTAGTTTGTCTTGCAACTGATGGTGCTCCTGCCATGACTGGTGTTATTAAAGGAGTTGTCACAAATTTAAAAGAAAAATGCAAAGAACAAGGTAATAATAATTTTCAACATTTTCATCACATTATTCATCAATAAACACTATGCTCCAAAGTTTTAAATATTAGACATGTTCTAAAAATGTCAGTAAAATTGTAAATTAAATTCGTGCACATGGGCTTAATCATCACCAGTTTAGTAGTTTTCTAGAAGATATAGAAAGTGAATATAGTGATCTACCTTATTATACAAATTGGAGTATACAGAAATTATATGGCTTTCCAGTCATAATGTTTTAAAGCGATTCTTCAAAGTGCTGGACAAAATTATCATTTGTTTAGAATCAAAAAATTATGAATGTGAAATATTTAAAAATGATCAATGAATCAAGGATCTGGCTTTTTCAGTTGACATTACAAGTCACCTTAGTTAACTTAATCTTCAGCTACAAAGCAAACATCAAGTAGTTATCATGTTATTTGACAATATTAACATTTTCAAACAGAAATTATTACTTTTGCAAAAACAAATTCAAAAAGAAAATTTATCCCATTTTGAATGTTGTCAATCATTATTACAAAAATCACCGAAATCGAAATTTTCAGAATATGCCAAACAAATTAAGTTATTAGAAAATGAATTCGAAAGAAGATTTTGATATTTTAAGAAATATGAAAATCAGTTTCACCTATTTACTTCTCCTCTATCAACTGATGTTGAAACTGTTGATGACAATTTATAGTTGGAATTAATCGAAATTCAGTGCAATTTAGTATTGAAACAAAAATATGTGGATGTTGGAATTCCAAAGTTCTATAATTATTTATCAGTCAATCGATATCCCAATGTATTAGGTGCAAAAAATCATGTTTTATCTATGTTCGGTAGCACATATTTATGCAAACCACTATTTGCAACTTTAAAGAATAATAAAACCGTGGAAAGATCAAGATTAACAGACAAACATGTGCAAGCAATATTGAAAATAACTACAGCTCAACAAATTCAACCAAATTTTGAAGATTTCATTAATGAAAAAAGTTGTCAAGTTTCTTCAAAAAAATGATATGTATAATTTTATTTAAATATGTAAACTTTATATTTTATATGTATTTTTGTAACATGGTTGTATTTTGTACTTAAATACTCTAATGTTATTATTAAAAAATCTGTTTCCACTTTATTCTGAGATTTTTTCTGTTGAGGCCCGTGGCTTGATAATCGTTAATTTGACCCTTGGAGGTAAACGAGTTTGACATGCCTGTCTTAAAGGAAAAATATCCTATTTATTGAAAATATTAAAAATTCTGATGTACTGAAACCACATGTTTAGAATTCATAAACTATTTCATGTGCAGAAGATAGTTTAAAATTATCATCATCAGACTTCCAAGAAGTCTTAAAGACTCATCATAGTAGATCCCACTGTCATGGATATAAACTGTCAAGCTATATCTCCTTAAATATGTTCATTCACTGTTCTTTATACTCGTCACACTGCTAGGCAGTGCACTTCACTTACCAATCATTCCTGTAATCATTCACTTACAGGTGGCTGCACTTGCCAATGCAGTGCAGCCACCATAAGACTTTTATACCTCCATACGTGATCATTTCTTGTCGAATATCATCTACTCCTGCTGCCTTTCCACATTTCAGGCTTTTGATGGCTTTTTCTACTTCAAGTATGGATATGTATTCCTGACTGCATCCCTGTTGAGTGTTTTTTTACCACTGTGCTATCACTGCTTGTTCCTTTTAGCAATTTTTCAAAGTAATTACTCCATACATCAAGGATATCTTTTTCTCCAGTTTTCATGTCACCTTTATCATCTATAATTCCTTTTACAGCAATCTTTACTCCATTTCTGAGCTTCTTCAACAGAACATCCAGAATATCTTGCCACCTTCTTGATATTTATTTTCTATGTTCTTACCAAAGCCTTCCCATGACTTTTGTTTAGCTAGTTTTACAGTGTTTAGCTTTCTTACATTTGTCTCTGTATTTTCTAAGAGCAAAAGTTGACTTATTTTCCAGGACCTTTTGATATGCTTTTTTCTTTTCTTTTACTGCCTCTTTCACTTACTGTGCCCACCATAGAGTTATGATTTTTTTTTCTCTTGCAGACAACCTCACCACATGCCTCTGGCTTAATCAATCAGTGTTTTCTTCAGGACTTGCCACTGAATCTCCAAGTTTTGGTTTCTGTTCTGAAATCAAACTCTTTCATTTTTTCTTGAATAATGTTTGTGTATTTTTTTTTACAGTTTACATCTGAGAGCTACTCAACTTTTATTCGCGTTAAAAAATTTCTTACATGTTCTTGTTTTCAGTATAAAATTCAATTTTATCCTGCTCAAAACTAAATAGTGATTACTTCCAATTTCAAATCCTCTGTACACTCTGGTGTCCTACACAAGGGAAAAAACATCACTATCAGCAATAACATAGTTGATGAGACTTTTCTTATTCCTTGCCTCTTCTCTCCATGTGAATTTGTGCACATTTTTATGTTGGAACATTGTGTTAATAATAACTAGTCCGTGTCCTTAGCAGAAATCCAACAGGTATTTGCCATTCTTATTAGTTTTGCTCTTTTCTCCAAATTTTCACAAAATATTTTTGTATGTCTGACAATCAAAATGTGAGACATTAGACTAACAAAGACAAATGTTGAGATGACAGATATTTGCAAAGGAGATATGAAAGATATTGGGAGGCTTACATTATTCTCTCCTCCTATCTCTATATGTAATTTATTTCTTTGCTTACTTTTTTTTTTACATGGTGGTTATCTGGAGCACAGAAGATGCGGTAATGAATTCTTTGGTAAAACACATATGGAAAACATCATCCAACCTTATTTATAAATTGTGACCATTGTGCCCCTCTGTATACACTATATACAGAAGACTCTCTCCAGAGACACACCCCCTATAAGACAGTGGCAACAAGATTATTTGCAAACTTACCTCTAAGTCACATAAATTCAGCCTCTGTAGCTCAGTCAGTTTTGATTAAGCTTTTAGTTGAAAAGACCTGGGTTTAAATCCCATTTATGATGTGAAGAACTTTTATCTGAGATTTTCAATTAAAGGTGAGTTAGCTGGTCTCATGTGTAGGTGGAGGGTTTCTTCCTCTCAGAAAATGGTTTTTTATCCTTCAAAACTGGCAAATTAGGCCTATGAACGAACACACACACACACACACACACACACACACACACACACACACACACACACACACACACACACACACACACACACACACACAAGCTTACTTTTAGAGGGATGCAACATAGGAATGGTAAACCTACTTCATTAAATTGGCTGAAAACCTCTAATTAGGGGACTCAACCCATCATCAGTTGGAATGCAGCGAACAGTCCCGATGCAAAAGGATACCTTGTAGTTGGAGAAAATGCCAACTAGACGCTAGAATGCTCTTCCTATCCATCTAAACTTACTTTTTTAACGCCAGCTTATTGGAGGTCTGAAGTGGCAAATGCCATGTTTGGTCTCACAGCAGAGATTCTGGTTTCTGTCCCCCCCCATACAGTGTGAGTGATACCCTTCAAGGCACATAACCTCCTCCATTCAAGGATACATCAGTTAAAATGGTGGTGCTGCATGCTGGCCACCAGTTAGTGCATAGGCCTGAACCTGTCAGTAATGAGTCAGGAGGCTTCCCAGTCAACTGGCACATAATCCCGCTGCCACATACTCTACCAGGTCATGCCGAGAGGGAGTCTAAGTAGTAGTAGTATGTGGGGGGGAACTGTCAAAGCCACATCATAGTATGGACTGGTTTCCCTCTCTGTGTGGAAGTTATGTCCGAGAGTTTATCTCTCTCATTGCATGTCCCCACTATATTTTTCCAGCTAATCATAATTAAACTTATGAAGACTCCTACAAACAATTACAGTAACATTACAACACAAATGAATCTGTCATAAACTAATCTCATGAGAAAGTTACACCACAAACAGACACAATACATAGACAAACATAAGTGACATTCACCACCACTTGCAGACATCCTATTCCTGACAGAAAGCCAAAATGCAATATCTCCTACTATCCACATCCAGTGCCCGGACTACACACTTCAAGATTCCTTTTGCCACAAGGGTGGAACCTGTGCCTTTGTTAAATCTGACACAGAATGCAGAGAATGGCTAATTTAGAATTCCCTGATTTTGACACTTTATAGCTCAAGGTTTCCTTGTCCCATTTAGCAACATTCATTTGTTGCATTTATTGGTTTCCAAATAACCATCCTGACCTCTTAACATTCCTTTCCATGAGACTCAACCATCTACAATCCAGCTATCCAAATAGTGAGGTCATCTTCCTGAGCAACCACAACATCCACAATTCCAACTGTCTCCCCTATTCCAACACCACTGACCAAGCTGTATGAGAAGTACATCTTTCCCGTAAGTAACACCTAACACATATTGTATATCTACCTACTCAAATTCCTGATAACCCACTTCACTCTCCAAATTCTCCTTCCAGATACACTGTAGAGGTCATCTCTCCTCTTGGCAACTGACCACAATCTTGTGCAAGTCTCTTCTCATAGAATGCCCCTCTCTCAACCACTCCCAACCTCATGTTCTCTGCCACTACAGAGGAGCCAACTGAGATGAGTGGAATATCTTCTACTCCTTTTCTTGGTTTAACTATTGTTTCCATTCATCTGACCCTAACACCTGAGGGAATGAGTTACAGAAATTATTCTCACTGGTATGAAGCCCTTCATCCCCAATTCAAGGCATAATCCTCATTTGCTTTCTAAGCCCTGGTTCAACAGAAAGTGTACCAAAGCAAAGAAAAAAAAATTAGCTTCCTGCAAGTGGCTCACTTCAAGAACTCCAGCTTCATATTCTGCCTACACTAAAGCATGCAACATATGCAAATCAGTCATCAACAAATCCAAATTTGATTTCATAAAGGCCAACAGAAAAAAACTTGTCTCCTACCTAATGGAAGCTGTGCCTTCTGGTCCCTCGCTAAAGCTGTTGGACACAACTTCTGCTCTCCTGCACTTCCACCTCTCTCTCTCTTTCATCCTGATGGCCCACTATTACTTTACTTAAAGATAAAACTGACCTCCTGGCATCACTTTTTTTCTCAAATTCCTGCATTGATGACCAAGGAAAATTACCTCTTACCATACTGCCAGCCTCGTTGTCCAAGTGGTTAGTGTATCTGCTTTCCAGTCAAAAGGCTGCAGGTTCGAATTCCACCATGGGCATGGATGTTTGCAATTGTCTGTGAAAAATACTAGTGGTAGTGGTCGGCGGTAGATGACATGGGTGTAGATGATGAAGGTAGTTGCGGTTGGTGGAGTGGTAGAGATGGAGAGTTGTAGAGCAGATGCCCTCCCTAGATGAGTCTTTGGACTCCCTGGAGGTGTTACATAATAATACTGGAATCCAAGCACCATATGCCTCCTTCAGTTTTCTGACAAAAAGAAATCAGGAAACTACTAAAAAACTTGGATGCTAAAAAGTCTTCTGGTCCCGATGGCATCTCTCCAATTGTTCTCAAACACTGTGCTCCAGAATTAACACCCACCCTGAATCATCTCTACAATCTATTATACATATCTGGTACTTATCCAAATGAATGGAAGCAATCTCATATCCATCCTACTCCTAAAAAAGTGTGATAGAAGTCAACCATCAAACATCAATGACAGTCAGGTTGGGAGATATATTAGCTCACTAATGTGAAGGTGCAGGCCTGAAGATTCGAATGCAGTTGAAAGAATTTATTAAGTACTTAGCTTACTGCAGTCTGAAGATTAGTTCCATAAGCATTTCAAGATTTGAAAAATAGCTCAATTTAGTACCACAAGTTTTTGAAAGTTATTCCTTTTGAAGCACATTATTTTTAGTAATTCGTGCAACTACTCTATAACAAATAACATTACTTTTGATCCCATTTCAATTATTCAGCACATTCCTCATATAAAGTGCAATATTTTCTTATGCTATACTAAGTGTTAAATATGAACTTACTTTATACTCAGAAATTTCAGGACAATATGTTTCCGACAGCTCCAATACCTACAAAGTAAAAAAGGATACCAAGATTCAAGTTATATTTATGAAAACTTAATTTACAATTATTGTGTATATAGCTGAAACCATGTGCCAACTTATTATTTATTTTTGATCAATTCCATTTAAAAAAGGTTGTGAAGAAGTATAACATTATTGTTAGTGGACCACTGAGTGGATATTGGATTTCAAGAAGAACCTGATGACCTCTAAGCAAAAACTGCAAACGATGATTAGTTCACCACTATTACCTCCCATTGCCAATTTATTTATAATGAAATTTGAGAATGAAGTCTTAGCACCAGAGACCCTAAAGATCATACATTTGGTGGTGACATGTGAATGATGTTTTTATTGTCCGAAAACACACCCTTAAGGAAATAACACATTTTTTTATTATTTTATTAAGTTTCTCCTTAAGAATGAGAAGGATAATCTTTTTTGGATATCTATCAAAAAAATAAATGGTGAACGCACAAAATTAGATGTCTACAGAAAACCAACTCACACAGGACAGGACAATATTTACATGTGCCAGTTCATTTGATCATCCTCAACAGAAGTTAGGTATCATTACAACCTTAAAGAACCAGCTTTAAGAATGAACTTACTTGTTCAACTAATTCCTTCTAAATGGCTTTTCAAAAAACAGTCATTAACAACTACTATTTTCTGATAAACAGGCTCAGATATATCTATAAATGACAAGGGCATCATTTCTTTACCTTACATATAAAATGTCAAGACAGCATCTTTTAAGAATAGTTAACACCTGAACTACCTTTAAACTAGTCCACATCTTACAAAACTTCCTATGCTTCCCTAAAGACCATTTGTAAAATGCCCTTGGGTATACAGGATCCAACGTTCTTGTGGCAAGATTTACACTGGTCCATAAGATCCAAGAAATCCATAAGAATGAGTATGCAGGCAGCATGTAACATAAGGATAAAAGTGGTTCCACTGCACATCATGATATAGACTGGCGATATGCTTTCATGCCCTACTCTGAAGGCCACCTTTCTGTTAGAATGTTTATGGAGTCTTCAGAAGTGATTCACTCAAATAACACCTTGAACAGAAATATCAACATTATAGGCATTATACCTCATGGAATTTGGAAGTCTCTTATTCATTTGTGTAACATAAAAGACCTCAGTCATGCAAATAACTACCTGCAGACTTTACACAACAATATGCAGACATTACTGATATATAATGACATATATGATTAGTTATTTTGTTATCAATTGCTTTCATTTAAAAGAATCAAAAGAAATTCGTGTCAAATTCTATTGAATGGGTTTGCAAATAATAGCAGTATCACAAACCAGATTTCCTTTATCCAATTCAACTTCACTTTATTATAAAAAGGAGGCATATTACTAAGACAAGATTTATTCCCTTCCCAAAATCATGCTGCTCCTATAATCATATTCCTGCCCAACCCAGTCCTGAATCCTATCTTTTATAACTTCTCCAATACTGTAACCACTACTCCTGAGATACTGACTGGCCTATAATTTGCAACTTCTGTCTTGGAGCCTCCTTTATGCAGCAGAACTATTTTGTCTTCTTGCCATCCTCCCAGAACTGAGGCTTAAATTAAACAGTCTGGTTACAGGAGATGCCAATTTCCTTGCACATTCTCTTAATTCGTGGGCTGATATGTCATGGTTATGTTCACATTAAGGTTCTGCAATATTGCAAGCACCTCCACATCATCTATCTGATTTGGAGGAAAATTGTAGATAGGAAGTTAGTAATGATGTAAATTTTCATGTAGTACTATCATATCCTGTACACCCCTTGAAGGTACGTAGCAGGAATTTGATGATGATAAATTAAAGATGGCAAAAAATATTCTCAGTTTATCCTTTATCCAAGTATAAGCAAACAAAACTTTGTACATGAAGTTACTTGTATATAGATGCCCTAGACCAGTGGTGTTCAACCTTTTTTACTAAGTGAGCTACTTTTCTATAATAAATTATTCGGTGATCTACTATCTTATATATAAATTATTCGGCGATTTACTCTCTTATATAGATCACGTTCCCCCAACCTGATATCAGATTAAGCACAAATAAACAACTAAAAACTTTATTTGTGCATTTAAAAATTTATTTATCACTTTTAATTATTTTAATATAACAAAAAAAAAACAAACAAATATATTGGAATAAAATATTTATTTCTCTATTTTGGAAAACCAAAGTTAGAAAAAACAGCAGACTGATTACAAACTCACAAGTTACAGGAAATGCTGGTTGATTAAAAAAAAAGTTAATGTGAAATTTGGCATTGTTTGGACCTCACAATATTTTCATAGTCAAGTTGATATGAAGTGGCTAATCACAGAAATCATCTAAATGATCATTTGTAATTTGGTTTCTTAATTGATTTTTTATGACGGTCATATTTGAAAAAGTGGATTCTGACAAGTATTATGTGGCGATCCGAAACACAACAGAATTTTTTGCGCAATATCAGTTAATATTGGGAATTTTTCATGTGCATACTTCCAAATGACTTCATTGTTTATTGATTTTAAATGTAAACTATTCTAAATGTTTATTATCTAAAGTTTTACTTCAGCTTAGTTTATATCAAACAGCCCACTAATTTTATTCGAAATTTTTGTGATGTTCAAGTTTTCTTGAAATGGATTATTGATAAAAGATACAATCATTTCAGTTTTATTAAAATCTTTAAATCTTGAATTTATTTCTTTCTCAACTAATTCTGTTTCATGAATAAATTCTTTTAAATCATAGCAAAGCATTTCTTGATTTTATTCAAAAAATTTTAATAAATATGGGAGATGTCTAAATTCGCGGTCATTTATATTTTTCTTTAATAAAAGTAAGTACTGTTTGTTATGTTTTTATTGAACTTAACATGTCAATTAAATTTTTATCTCTACCTTGTAACGCTAAATTTAAATTACTTAATTTCATACAGAAATCTACTAAAAATTATAAGTGCAACAACCATCTTTTATCACTCAATTGTGGATAAATAACTCCTTTTTCATCAAGAAAATTTTTTATATCATTAATTAACACAAGAAATCTTTCTAAAAATTGACTTCTGCTGAGCCAGCGAACATTATTGTACAACAGAAGTTCCCTATCATCATCTTCCTGTAATTTAAATAACTGTCGTTGCAGGGCTTTTCCTCGAACAGAATTTACAATTTTATTACACAGTACTTAATCTTTTACTACACAGTACTTGTTGGTGAATAATACAGTGGTATGTTAAAAAATCTGGATATTTGTCATCGTTTTTACATAATGAAATGAAGCCTGATTTATTACCTATCATTGCAGGAGCACCATCAGTAGTAATAGATACAAGTTTAAAAAGCAGAAGTTTGTGTTGTTTCACAAATTCATCAAATGCCGAGAAAATGTCTTCTCCCCCTAGTCCTTCCCAATAATGGTATAATTTTCAAAAGTTCTTCTTTACTTGAATAATCTTGAAATCCCATGCGAATAAATACCATTAACTGAGCAATATCAGTGAAGTTGTTTGATTCATCAAATTATAATGAAAACGCAACACACTAGTGAATGTCTGACATTAACCTGGCCTGGAAACTTTTCTCCGGCAATGGGAACTTTTCCTTTCGGCAATTTGAAACCTTGTCTGCGGCCTAGAAGTAGTCTGTCTCTTGCGACGCCTTGAACCGAGAAGTTCCTTTCTGGAAGCAGGAAACTCCTCTCTCAAGCAACATGGATCCGGGTAGTCTCTCTCTCTCTCTGATGGCGACTCTGGACCAGGCAGCCTCCTCTCTGACAGCAATTCTGGAACTGGGACCCCTTCTGCTTGCTTCAGTCCTTTTTTATTAGGCCTCCTCTGAGACTTCGCATGAAGTTTTCCAACCCCCAAAGAATTGATATGAGTCTTTCATCTTAAGTTTCAAGTTCAGCATGCCTTTTGTTCTCCTCCACTTTCTTTTGATTGTAAGTTGCTGGCCATCGGAAAGTTGTTTGAACTCTTTCTGACTGACTTCGGAGATGTTTACACTTAGAGCCTGCAAGCTTTTCTCATACATACAAGTTTCAATAACAATGTTTCTAATGCCGCCATGTACAGCTTCAGCAACAAAAACATTGCCTTTGTTTTTAACATTCTAACATATTCTTATTAAAGCAGTATATACAGTTAGCTTCAAAAGAGTTATTTACAAAAACATCTAATACAAACTATACCAAGACAAAGTTTATTTTTTTACAATATTCACATGGGACTTAACCTAAGTAAAAAATCGATGTAATATTTAATATTTAAGCTACAATCGAGTTTTTACACTTTGCTTATAATCGTATTCACTCAGCTTGCTGTTCGACTTCCACTGATCCAAATTAATTAATTTACTCGGACTTACAAGAAAATTACTGATTTGAAAATTTTAACGAAAAATAAATAAACAATAGCAATACACTTAAAGCAAATTAAAAATAATACAAAATAATGATAAATAAAATATTACGTTTTCAGTTTTAATTAAATTTGTAAGTAAGGAAGAATACACAAGAGATCGACCAAAAATCGCTCCGCAATCAACGGGTTGAACACCCCTGCCCTAGACCGTCTAGGGCCTCTATGCACTGCTATCTTTCTCCTCCAAATTATTATGTCATGACACTGGTCTAAGCTGATTTCTCAGTTTCTCATAATCACTTGATTTGTAATTTCACATATAACTCTTCTTAATAGAAGATTTGGCATGTCTGGCAATCTCTCTTAGGTGAAGATCACATGACTCTTTTACCAAGTGGAGATGGTGTAGCTAATAGTTACCTAATTCTCTGATACTATGATTAGCTCTAGCACTCTTGAAAGTTGAGTCCCCTCTATTACATGTTACCTCAGATAATTATCTTTTAGCAGCTGTATAAATTCCATTTGTTTCCCTTCCTGTGACCATTCCTCCTTATAATTTATGTCTCCACAGTCAAAGTCACGCATAATAATTATTTGTCCTGACACTGTGCCGATTTTCCAATGCATGCCATCTATATTCTCTACCCCCTATAACAACCTACATGCAATGCTTACAGTAATTGAGTGTCAATTACAATAGTGCAAACTGACTATACAAGTTATTCATTCCCAATTTAGCAGATTATACTAAGTGCTGAATTCTCACTATAGCAAACACTGTTATAGTGATCATTATGTCAATTTAATGGAAATAATGCATAGTACTGAGGAATAAAATTAAACTAATTTTGTTCAAATAAACATTAGGGGTATAATGGACTTAAGTGTTTAATTTTGGTATATTATTAGAGCTTTATTAACGTGGTTAGTGTACTAAAGTGTTTTATAACATAATCTATGTCGGGAAGTCGCCGCTAGATGAATTCGTAATGAGTAGTGTTCGTGCAAGCTCCAGATAAGATAAGTATCATTTTCAGTTATCGATACAAATTACTTAATATTGTGTAGTTTTGTTTTGTTTGCCTTGCGTATTTTAGTGCGTCTATTTTTGGTGTGTTATAACATTTAATTTGACAAAACACATTACAGATAAATATGGCACCTGTGCGTAGGAAAATGGCGGCCAGTAATGAAGGTTCGCCATCGTTATCAAAGAACGGTAGCATAAAAGAAATGAGTCAGTGTACTAGCTGTGAAATGTACGCTTTGCGGAGTGCGGTCGGAGTGTGGTTAGATGACGATAAAGGATTGAATGTGTGTAGAAAATGTAGGGAGAATGCGGAATTGAAGTGTATTTCGGATCGTGAGTGTGATATTTTTGTCAACCTTCAGAATGAAGGAAATAGGGATATGACAAGAAAAGGCAAGGTTGTACATGAAAATTGTGAGAGTGTGAATGTAGAAAGTGTGAATGATAGTATAAATGGTTTCTCAGAGAACAAAAAAGATGAGATAGATGCATTGAGTGAGATCGCGTTGTTGAATAGTGCGATAGAAAGAGCAAAACAGCAGCTAGAGTGCATGAACAAAAGTAGACTGAATGAACCAACCAATAATAAAAGGTATGACAGGAAAAATAGACGTATGAATGTGAACATGAACAAAATGAAGGATAGAGTGCTGTATGGAGACTCGTTAGTACGAGGTGTGTTAGTAGAGGATTTGACAAAATCGTACCAACCTGGTGCGACCATAAAGGACGTAACTGCGTCTATTAGAGAGCAAAATGAAAAGGTGAAAGAAATGATTGTTGTGGCAGGTACGAATGATTTGAAAGGAGATAAAATGGAAATGATAGAAGACCTGAATGAATTGTTTGAGGTAGCAAAAGAAAAGAGTGAGAGAGTTAGAATGATTAGTCTTTTGCCACGGTATGACAGTGAAATGTTTAAAAGGAGGGCTATAATTGCAAATGACTTTATGCGTGGGTTATGTATGACGAGTGGTGTGGAATTTGTGGATGTGTGGAGTGAGTTTGATGGACGAAAGGATCTATATAAGATGGATGGCTTGCATTTGAATGGTTACGGTGTAAGAAGATTTGAGAAAGTGTTGCTGAATGTAGTGGATATGCAAATTCAGGGAAACTAGATTTGTTAGGGGGTGGGGGTAGAGATACAGTCCTTATGGAGGCAGTTGAATGTAAGAATGAATATAATATGCCAGAGCAAATAAGGACAACAAATCAGAGTGGGAGAGTTAATATAAGGCATCAAGGTAGGGTTGGGGCTAATGGGGGTCTTAAATTCATGTACACGAATACTAGGAGTATTAGGAACAAGAAGGAAGAGTTTTTGGCCATGGTTGGCACTTCCAGACCACAGGTTATAGGTATTAGTGAAACATGGCTGACTGTAGATGATATAACTAGTGGGATTGAATGTGATGGGTATAGTGTGTTCAGGAATGACAGAGAGAATAAAATGGGGGGAGGAGTATTGTTGATGATAGCTGATGAGCTCCAGCCAAGGAGAATAGAAGTTGAATTGCAGGATAGAGAAAAGAGCACATTTGAGGCCATTTGGTGTGAGATTGTGGCTAGCAGAACTAAATATACAATTGGGTGCTGCTATAGACCAGGTGATGGAAAAGATGGTGGTGACAGTATGCACAAGCAAATAGAAGAAATGGGTGGAAGGAGGGTGATTATTATGGGAGATTTCAACTATGGTCGCATTGATTGGAGTGAGGAGAGGACACACGGGAGGAAGGAACTGGATTTTATGCGGTTATTAAGGGATAACTATCTGCGACAGCATGTAATGGAAAATACTAGGGGTCAGAGAGTGCTTGACCTAGTAATTACATCTGAGGATTTGGCTAACAAATATGACCACATTGCCACCAATCGGTGAGAGTGATCATAGGGTTTTAACTTGGGAGGTGGCTAAAGGTGTAGAATTTTCAATTAAGACAGGGTACATGTGGAATTATCGGGCGGGAAAGTATGACAAGCTTAGGAGTTTGATTGGTTCAGTGCCATGGTATGTACAACTGCAAGGACTAGAAGTTGATAGTGCATGGGAGGTAGTTAAGAAGTGCTTGCATGAAGCAATGGCTGACTGTATACCTAGAGTCCGAATAATAAATCAAGTAGGGGTTAAATGGATGAATAACACCATTAAGCTTGAGTTGCAAAAAAAGAAACAACTATGGAGGGAATTTAAGGAGAAGGGTGACCGGCAGGCACATGAACGGTATAAAGCGCAGGCCAGAAGGGTGACGAGTGTGGTAAGAAAAGCAAAAAAGGATTACGAAAGAACATTGGCCATGCAGGCTAAAGAGAATCCTAAACAGTTTTTTAGATATGTAGCAAGTAAAAGGAAAAATGTACATGGCAGATTGATTTTAAAGAATGCCGATGGTAGGGAGGTAACTGAATCAGTTGAGATAGTTGAGTTACTGAGTGAGCACTTTGCAAAAGTATATCATCCAGGTGGTGACATTGCAGAAACGAATAAACCAGTAGATTATACGGGAATTGTGGTTAATGAAGTGGAGGTGAGTAGTCTATTGCATAACCTCAATGTCAATACATCTGTGGGATTGGATGATATACCAGCTCGTGTTGTACGAGAAGCAGCTAAAGAATTGTCAGTACCCTTGACCATTTTGTTTAATTTGAGTCTCGGGTCTGGGTTAGTCCCGAGCAGGTAGAAAGAGGGGAAAATAGTTCCACTGCATAAAGGTGGTTCCATGACTGCTGTTGTAAATTACCGACCGATTAGCATATCAGGAATCATTGTCAAGGTCTTAGAGAAAATAGTCAAGAGGAAAATACAAGATTGGATAGAAGAAAATGGGATACTGTATCGGGGACAGCATGGTTTTGTGAAGGGTAGGTCATGCCTCAGTAACTTGCTCACGTATTATAACACAGTGACGGCTGAACTGGATAAGGGTAATAGGTTTACAGTGATTCTGCTGGACCTTGCTAAGGCCTTTGACAGGATACCACATGGAATTCTAATCAGTAAATTGCAGCATATGGGAATGGACATAGGGTTGGTGAGATGGATAGGAGGGTGGTTGACGGAGAGATATCAGAGAGTGGTTTACTCGGGAGTAGAGTCCACAAGACGGCCTGTGACTAGTGGTGTGCCACAAGGATCTGTTCTTGGACCACTGCTGTTTAATTTGTTCATAAATGATATAGGAAATGATCTGAGAGGAACAGTTCATTTGTTTGCGGATGATGCGAAGTTGGGTAGGGCAATAGTGAATGCAGATGACGTCAAAATTTTGCAGGATGATTTGGATAGATTGGAGGTCTGGGCTAAGGAGAATGGATGTCAGTTTAATGTGGCAAAATGTAAGGTTATGCATTTTGGAGTGAAAAGATTGGCGGCAGTTTACTGCATTGGTGGAACCCTGCTCCAGGAAATTGATGAGGCACAAGATTTAGGAGTGTTGGTAGATAAGGAATTGAAATTTAGGGGACACATTGCAAAAGTGACCAAAACAGCTCATCAAATCACTTGGTTGCTGAAGAATACGTTGACAAGCAGGCTATTGTTACTCTCTATCGAGCCTTGATAAGACCCCATCTAGACTACTGTACTCAGATTTGGTCACCTAGGTTTCTTCTTGATGGGGAGGAGGTGGAGAGGATCCAGAGGCGAGTGACCAAGATGATAGCAGGTCTGTGGAATGAACCGTATGAGAACAGGTTGAGGATTTGTGGGTTGCAAAAATTGGTTGATAGGCGGAGGAGGGGAGATATGATTGAGACATTCAAATTACTGAAGGGTTTCTATAAAATTAATTCAGAAGATATTTTTGAGAACAGGGCTGATTGTGGGAGGACTAGGGGACATCCATGGAAACTGGGCAAAAGTGTGGTTAGTAAAGGTGTTAGAGCTGGGTTCTTTACTTTTAGAGTAGTGAATGAGTGGAATGCGCTCCCTGAGTCTGTAGTGGATGCTGTGACAGTGAATGAGTTTAAGGCGAGGTATGATAGATACTGTATGAATGTCAAATAGTTGTGATGAATATGATTTGGGGCCTCCCTCGATGAGTCTAATGACTCCCTGGAGTTGCCCGTAATAATAGTAATAATAATGTAATAATGTAACATTACATGCATGCAGGTAACACAAAAGAAGTGGAAATGGTCAGACTATAATACAGTCTTTAGTCCTAGGAAAGGCACCCTCTATAAGTAGCTAAGCAAGAAATATCTGACTAACATAAGACTGCAACTAGAAAATGATGCAATATTTGCAACTTAGCAGCAGAAATTGTCAATATCTGTATGTGAGCCATGCCTCCAAAATGAAACTTCACCACGCCTCCAAAATGAAACTTCACCACCAAAACTCACCATCTATAGCACACAACAGAACCTGTTTTACATAAAAAAGCAACCCATTTTTTGACATGTAAAGATAAGGAAGTTATTTTGCCTCTTTACAAGGCCTTGAGAATACCTCATCTGGACTATTGTGAACAGGTCTGGTCTCCATTGTGATTCTGATACAATGGAGAGAGTGCAAAAGGAGAGTGTTAAAAATGATTGATATATGGATTGTGGAATACTGATTATGAAAACACATTGAGAATTTGTAGACTGTAGACACTAGCAAACAAGAGAAAGAGGGGCGATATGAATGAGACTTACAAACTTCTGAAAGGGTCACACAGGATTTCAGTTGATGGAATTTTTCATTTTATGAAGGGAGGGGAAAGGAAAAGAGAGCCGAGAATGAATGCCACTAAGAATGGGGTGAGATATAGATTTTTCTCTCATAAAGTGGTGCATGATTGGAATCGATTGCCATTGGATGTTGTGTGCAAGCAGTGTGAATGAATTCAAGAACAAGTACGATAGCTGGTACATGCAGTAAGTGGCCTCCCTCGATGAGTCCCCGACTCCCTGAAGGTCTCTCTCTTAATAATAATGTTAAAACCTTTAAAATTTAATCATATAACTCAGATATCAGTCAGTTTTGTCACGATTTCCTCTTGTTCTGCTTCTACCTTAGATCTTAAAGATATTGCAACAATGTTTATTGCAATAAATCTGTCCACTAGTTGTAGTAGTCTTCCAACTAGCCTTCTACTATTTGGTTTCCATTTTTCTATTCATGTAATTTATGCTATCTTTTTTTGCATTCTACTGACATGCTCTTGGCATTCTTTTCTCCTATTTACTATGCACTGACTAATTTACTGGTTATAAGAGCACTTTTTGATTTCTTCACTGAGAGACTAGGTTACAAGACTGTCTTAATATGTAAAATTGGCTTGCTCAATAGACATGACTTCTCTCTTCATTAATATCTCCTATCTTTAGAAAGTGTAGCACTAATAATGCATGCCTTTTGCTCTGATATCACACCTTTACAGTTTTCCAATTGCACTGTTGCTTTACTTAGAAAGATAAAATATACTTATAAATAAAAGGCAATGGTATAGTCCTTCCTACTACTTGTGGCTAATTTCTACATAGGACATTGCAAAAAAAATTATGTCAATATAATATACATAAGCCCTTCATTGATTTTATGTTCTTTGTTATGTCAGACAGTCAAAAAAATATAAGACTTACATCAACAGACAATATTATATCCTGTTCTCTACAGAAAACAACTAGACATTAAGGTTTTTTTTTTTTTTTTTTTTTTACAGTACACAAAAAAACCTTATTTACACTAGCAGTACATTTACAAATGTCTTCTTTCCTTCCTCTAATATATGATATTATGAAAGCAATAACTAACCAAAAGACAATGCCAACTTACTTGCATCACGTCTCTACCAATTTCTACATTTATGTCCTGGGCAAAGTTCCCTCCACTGCACAAAGAACAGCTCCCTTCATTTCTGCCATAGTCTTCCAACAAAAAGAAATCCAAAAGAACCCAAAGAATTCTTAACAACCTGAACACAAACAAGGCATCTGGTCCCAATGGTATCCCACCCATTGTGTTAAAAAAATTGTGTCCCTATCCAATTCAACTGCCATCTACCCTACAAAAATGGAAGCAGGTCTACATTCAGCGCATCCCAAAGAAAGGTGATAAAACTCAACCAATGAAGTGTAGTCCAACTGCTCTCACTTCTGTTCTCTCAAAAATTATGGAGAAGGTCATCAACAACCAACTCTTGAACTATCTAGAGACATACCAACTAATCAGTGACCAGCAGAGGTATGAATTCTGTCACTCGCAATCTACAGCTGATCTTGCTTTCATAACCCACCTCTGGATTCAAATGGAAAAATTTGGAGAAACTCACATGGTTGTCCAGAAATTTCAAAGGCACTCGATCAGGTTTGGCACAGGGGGCTACTTAACAAACTGTCATCCTCACTCTGCAACTGGATCGGCAACTTTCTCACTGGTCACCCACTATCTGTCATGGTGAATGGTTTACTCTCCTCAGATTTCCCCCCAATGCAGGAGTATTCCAAGGTTCTGTTATTTTACCCACTCTCTTCCTCTTGTATATAAATGACCTGCCCTCTCAGACTTCCAATCCTATCCATTGCTTTGTCGATGACAGTACACGTCATTCCTCCTTTGCATTTGACAAACCTTGTAGTGCTCAAGTATTAGAATCCTCACGATCTACCATGACCAGCAACCTGAACGCAGATCTTCCAGCTATATCTAAGTGGGGGCAAGGGACAACCTTGTACACTATATTTCAATTCCACCAAAACTAAGTCTTGTCTGATCTCTCGCAAGAAAGCGCTTGCATGCCTCCCCATTACATTCAGTAATACTGAGATATCCAAACACAATCAAATTTCTCTTCTTGGACTGAGACCTGCACCTCAGATTTTTTCTGGCACAACCACATTTCAACTATAGCTTCTGCAGCGACCAAAAAACTTTCCGGCACAACTTCACACTTGCTAACTCTATACAAAGCCTTCATCCACCCAGCCATGGAATATTGCTCATATTTAGGATGGTGCACCAAAATCCTCTCTAAGATTGCTCAATTCTGTCCAGAAGAGGGCAATCCAACTAAGTGATGACCGTTCTCTCAAACACCCACTTCAATTCTTCTCTCACAAACGTTCAGTTTCTACCTACTACTACAGATACTTTCATGATAGTGCATTGCTGAAATGGCCACTATTTTCTCCCCAAATCTCTTCCAAAATTATTAAAAAAAGAGCCACTGCTAATCAACACCCTTTTACAGTCTATCTTGAAACTCACCAAACCAACTTCACTGCCTCGTCTTTCATTCCATCTACTTCTGTCCTTTGGAACAGTCTACTCCATTCTGCCTTCTTCAAAGATTATAACCCTTAGTGTTCAAGCAAAATGTGAACAGATCCCTCCTTTCTTTCATTTTTCTTGCCCACATATGGCACTAATGTGCTATATGTGGGCAAGAATGCATATTGACATATAGCACACTATATGTGCTATATGTGAAGAAGTTTATACATATTATATATATATATATATATATATATATATATATATATATGTGGATCACACACACACACACACACACACACACACACACACACACACACACACACACACACACACACACACACACACACACACACACATATATATGTTAAAGATACCAAGCTATTTTAAACCTGGTTTTACTCCATTTCCCAAGTAAGCAAACAGACAAATAAGTCAAGTTTGCACCTGCACGTAATGCAAGTTATTTAATAAGGACAAAACATGAGTTCTAGCAAATGGAGAAATGAGTGGCTTGTGGTACAGCAGAAGGGAGAATGAAGAAAAAGTGAATGGGAAAGTATAAAAGTGCAAGAAACCGAGTAAAGAGACTAAGGAGTCAGTGGCACACCCAGGGGGGCAAGCGGCACTGTCCTCCCAAAAAGAAAAAGTTAAAAAACACTAGAAAATTTTCTAAAATACTTTTCCAAATTAAAATTCATTTTTTATTTATGTTATGTCATGTCTTCTATTTCTATACTACTTATGAATTAGGGATCACATAAGGTGAGAGAACCCTATAGCAGTGTTTCTCAACCTATGGTCCGTGACGATGGGACAGATGGTCCACATGCTTAAATTAACCAAATAAATCTATATATTTTAATTATCCAAACAAAACAAATTAAAATTGAATAAGTAGGTAAAAATTATTAAAATAAAATGAATATTTAAAAAAAAAAAATTTGTAGCAGCAGAATGATGGAGTAATAAAAGAGGGGTGAAGTGAAAAACAATATGGTTTTATTGCTTCCACCTTCCCTTGCTGTTTTGTCAGATTTGAAGTGAACATGTGTTGTCCACATGACCACATTTCAAACAATTGCTTGTTGTTTATTGATTTTTATTGTTGAAGGTTTTTCTACTTCATCCAAAGCTCAATATATCTTCAGAAGTGCTAAGTAATACTTAGACAAAATGTGTTGTGAGTTAACTCCAGTATTTATATATTTTTCGAAAATCGCGCAAAAAGCAAGCTGACAATTGAGTTGAATTGCTAACTCTCTTCAACCAAATTCCAATAATATCTGAAACTGCCATAACAGCATTCACTATATATATATATATATATATATATATATATATATCTTAGTTTTAACACGTTTATGAATTTTACACTTTCAGTTGAATTTTATTACTGCCGAGCGAACTCACACAATCTAATTAATAACAATAGTTTTTAGTTAGATACTGTGTTTGCCTATGCAACATAAATGGTTTTGCTTGAGTCTATACATACAGCATAGTTTCTGTATGAGGGGACATGTGATATTTATTAATTAGTGTCGTTTTTATCCCAGTTGTCTTTAATTGCACTATTTGTTGAGAAATATATTACACAGACTGCTTATACTTTATTCACTGACATAATAAAAGCTTGTTTTTCTTGCCTCTGCAATATAGTGGCTTTTGGAGTAGGGTGTGTTGTTTACTGCAGGAGCAAGTTACTATCGCCCTGCTATGAACGTGTTTCAGCTTTTTTCAGTTGTGATGTATATGCGAAACTTTTTAATTTCTTTTTTCGAAAAGTAAAATCAGGGGTGAGAGTTATATTCGAGTAAGTATGGTATTTCAATTATGGATAAGTACATTGGTACCTTCTTTAAACGGAAAAATATCTCAGATGACAATGATAATACAAAACGAGTTTTGTAATGACAGTTTCTGTGTAGTTTCTGAAGAGAAAGAGGTCTGTAACGAATCCACAGAAACACAGAATTCTCATCAGTTGCAATGTGATAATATTAATACGCTTAAAAGGAAAGATTTGCTGACTTGCTGGACACTCGACCAGTGGATCGCATTCAAAGGTAAATACAATTGGCTAGTTTGTAGGAACATTTTTTAGTTTTGTGACTTTTTTCCCTTTACGGTAATTATGCCTACATTATTGTGTTATTATTCAACAATTGTTTACAGTTTTGAATGTGTATAATATCAACAGTAGCCTGATTACGAACGCGTTATGAAAGGGACGGGGAGGTTTGGAGCTTCCCCGGATAGTATTCAAAAGGTAAATACAATTGGTTATTTTATAGGGCCACGAAACTTATTAGTTTAGAATTTAACACTTTTTTTTGCGACTTTTTTCCCTTTACGGTAATTATGCCTACATTATTGTGTTATTATTCAACAATTGTTTACAGTTTTGAATGTGTATAATATCAACAGTAGCCTGATTACGAACGCGTTATGAAAGGGACGGGGAGGTTTGGAGCTTCCCCGGATAGTATTCAAAAGGTAAATACAATTGGTTATTTTATAGGGCCACGAAACTTATTAGTTTAGAATTTAACACTTTTTTTTGCGACTTTTTTCCCTTTACGGTAATTATGCCTACATTATTGTGTTATTATTCAACAATTGTTTACAGTTTTGAATGTGTATAATATCAACAGTAGCCTGATTACGAACGCGTTATGAAAGGGACGGGGAGGTTTGGAGCTTCCCCGGATAGTATTCAAAAGGTAAATACAATTGGTTATTTTGTATAGGGCCACGAAACTTATTAGTTTAGAATTTAACCACTGGGAAAGGGTTTGTGTCCACCTCAAAACTCTGAAACAGAATTTGGAAACATTTTCCGAATAACTTTTTATAAGAAATTTCTGTGATTTCACGATCTGTTTCGGGCTTGCAGTCACGACAACGCCCTTTTGTTATTGAAAAAAGAGCAGCTAATTGAGCTTTCCAGTGACAATGGGCTTAAACTGCAATTTCATGATCGTGGTTTGGCTCGATTCTGGATCTCACCTTCAGTGAGAAGTGAATTTCCCACATTATTTGAAGAAGTCGAAAATCGTCATGCAGTTTTCTACAACCTAACTTTGCAAGAAACGATTTTCATTGCTCCTTCAAATAAAAACAAAATACAGAATTCGTCTTAGTGTGTGTGCTGATGTTCGACTGAAGTTGATCAATATTGAGCCAGATATCCAGCAACTCTGCAAGGTCGAGAAGCTCATCCATCTCATTGAAAGTAAATAGTAACATAATTATATCATTTTATTAAACAAATTTGGCCGACTCTCCAGCCAAAAGGATGCGAGTTCGAATCCAAGCGTGGGCATGGATATTTGTGATTGTCTGTGAAAATACTAGTGGTCGGCGGTAGACAGCATTGGTGTAGATGATGATGATTGTAGTTGTGGTTGGCGAGGATGGAGAGTTGTAGAGTAGGTGCCCTTCCTCGATACGTCTTTGGACTACCTGGAGATGTTATGTAATAATAATATCGACAAGCTTTATATGTTCATTGTGCATCACATAGCTTGAATTTGGCACTTGGAAATGCCAAATAAGAAATTGCATTGGCATAATTGAAAAGGTACACAATTTCTTCGATACCCCTATAAGACAGGCTGTCCTTGTTATTTATAATATTATAATATTAATATCTTTTAAGATTTATAATATCTTTATTTAGCTTGCAAAAAATATTTGCGTGCACCTTACCATTGTCTAAAATAATACAAAAATCTAACAGTGACCTCTTAATTGCCCTAAATTTTTTTGATGATGATGTGGCTCAATTAAATACCGTTCGTGAAACACCAGATTCTTCATTTAAAGATATTTACGATGAAGCATGTATAAAAGCCAATAATTTTAATATTGACATTAAAAAGCCAAGGACTTCATCAAAACAAACATTAAGGTCCAATGTTCCAGCCGATTCTGTAGAAGAGTATTTCAGGAGAATTATTTCATTTCATTTATTGACCAAATATTGACTCAACTTCATGAACATTTCACTCGGCACCGCAACATTTTGAAATATATTTTTTTCTCTTTTACCAAATGGAAAAGATGCTCCAACAGCAATTGTAATGGAAGATTTTCATCAATTGCGTGAATTTTTAGGCGGTGATTTGCCTTATACAAATACAGCAATTTTGAAAAACCGTTTGCAATAGCTCCATGCAAAAATGCTGTTGATGCAGAGGTGTAGCTAGGGGGTGCAGAGGGGGCAGTCCAACCTGGGCAGCACTTTGAACCTTTTTGAATTTTTGCAGTTAATTATAAAATACAGTCTCGAGAACTCATTTCCAAATATTGTAATACTACTGAGATTTTTCCTCACAATTTCTGTAAGTGTTGCTAGTTGTGAGAGGAGTTTTTCTAAATAAAATTGATTAGGAATTACCTACATTACTATAAAATAGATTTCATCAATGTCATCGACGATTTTGCTAACAGAAAAGCAAGAAAATAACATTTTTGAATGTTGAAATTAAAGTTTTACTTCAAAAATAAACATACGGTATTAATTTATTTCCCTATACATGGTTTGACTTTTTATATTTTTGGTATATTTGGTATATTTTTGGTATATTGAGAGGGGCGGCAAAAGCTCTAGCTACACCACTGCGTTGATGCAATTTTAAAGTGTGACAAAATGATATATCCTAGCATCTATAACTTATTAAAAATATTTGCAACGCTTCCGGTAACAACATGCATCAGCGAAAGGTCATTTTCTAACTTGCTCCTTTTAAAAACCTATTTAAGATCTACCATGACACAATCACGATTGAACGGACTGGCTTTGCTATACACACACACACACACACACACACACAGAGAAAGATTAATGTAACCACGACTGAAATAATTCAAGAGCTTTGTAAAAAGAAAAGAAAACTGGATTTTATTCTTTAAATAAATTTTTATAATTACCTAATGAATTTTATTTAATGAATGAAATTTAACGAATTTTAGTTGAACGGATAAAAAATATTTTTAATACAAATTCACTGTATTAAAAATATTATCCGTTCACCTCGCCCCTCCCCAAGATTAAATCCTGGGTGCACCACTGTAAGGAGTATTGCATGAGAATTCAATGATAAAAAGTGTAGTTAATGAGAAAGTGATGAAAGCAAGTTTACCAGGTGCGAACATCAAAGATGTTAGTTTGCAGACAAAAGAAGTGAAGGAGTTGACTGTTTTGACATGATTTAAAAGGTGATAAATATGCAATGAGTTGATATGAGTTATTGAAAGAAGCAAAAATGAAGAATAGGAAAGGACTGTGAGCCCGTACCACAACATGATAGGACAGAAGTGAAAGGACAGGGCTGTGACAGCTGATGAGTCAATGAGAAGATTATGCAGGAGGAATGGTGTGTAGTTCATAAATGTGTATATTAAATTTGATGGACGATGTTTGGAGAAAGTGTTGCTCAGTGAGAGATGGAAATGTCTAGTCACTGCTGGGACAAATGAGTGTGTGCAGGAATGACTGTGGAGAAATAGCCATCACTAATGATAAATGAATGTGTGTGCAGGAATGACTAAACAGCTGGGTGCAGTTTAACAGGTTTTGAATCTGAATAGGCTGATAATGACATGATGCAAGAGCAACTGTGGGCCCAAAGTATCAGAAATAAAGGAGAGAAGATTTTGGCATTAATTAGCTCAACTTGGCCAAAAATTATTGGCATCAACAAGACCTGGTTGACAAAGTATGATGTAATTCCATGGGTCCTCAACCTTTCAGAGAGTGCAGGCCGCATTAAAAATTTCAGTGAAGTCCTCGGGCCACTAAGATATACTGTGGTATTTAGAATTGTAAGATGCTATCAGATTCACAAGGAATGCTGTGCATTTGATACTTTACAATAAAATCCTATATATACAAATAAACAAACTCAGCTTTAAGAGGGTAGGTAGAAATCGAGTTCATAAGTAAATACAATCAATATTTGAAAAAAGATAATTTAATGAAGAAAACATTCATTTTTTACAATCACAATGGGAAACTTGGCAATGTTTTTCTTTGACCAGCTTGCTGATGTTGGCATCAATGTTGGAAGTCGCTATGCACAGAGTATTCTCAAGATGTTGGTCCATAATCTGAGTTCTTGTCTTGGACTTCACATGCTTCATTCTGGAGAAGAACTGCTCACTTCCTAACAAAGTGCACATCTTCAAAGCATGCCGGCAAAGATTAGGGAATGCGTCCTCAGAAATGTAGTCTTTGTAAAATGTAAGCAAGGGTACAGTGAATAATTTTTCTCTCAAAGAAGGGGTGTTTTGGAATTCAAGCAGCTCCATTGGTACTGAGCCTAGTATTTCGGCAGCACTGACAATGAATGGCATTGAAAATAAATCTAAAGAAGACTGTTGGTTATGAAAATCACTAAATCACTCTTTGAACTCACTTCACAACACGGCTAATTTTGTAGCGTATTCATCAAGAGATGAACAGTTGGACTCAGCGAGAAGCTGAAAGTCTTGTTGCGAGTTGTGCTTCCGAAAGTTTTTGCTTGGCCACAAAAGCTTTGATGTGATCAAACAGAGTGTGCACCTGACTACAATCCAAAGATTGTAGCCGGGTATCGGGTCATTCATATGCAATGAGATGTTGGTCACAAAGGCAAAGTCTGTCATCCACTTCGGATCGTTAAATTCCGCAATCGGATTCCCCTTGATTTGCATGAACTGCTGTATTTCGCTTCTTAAGTCAAAGACTCTTTTAACAACCTTCCCTCTGCTCAACCAATGTACATCACTATAAGAAACCACATCGCTGTGATCCGCTTCGCACTCTTGGGTCAAAAACTCTTGGAATTGACGACAGTCACAATTACTTTCATGACAGTCTCAAATCCAATAGTTTTCATGCACAAATTCTCCTGGGGGATTAAACAGTGGTAATGGATGAAATCTTTTCCTTCTAGTTCCGGTTCTTTCCGTAGCAGCACAACAAACCCTTTATTCTTTCCCACCATAGCAGAGGAACTATCAGTTACCACCCCCTAGAGGTTCGTTAAGCTGAGGTCGAAACACTGGAGCGTTTCCTTGGCAGCTTCAAGAATATCAGTGCCTTTCATCGTTCCCTTCATATGTACAAGCACTAGCAGTTCTTCTGTTATACAGCGAATTGTTGATCAATGCCACGGACAAAGATAGCCAGTTGTGTTGTATCCTTCACATCTGTGCTCTCATCTGAAGCAAGTGAATATGATGTAAATTCGGACGACCATTTTTTAAAGTTCCTTCAATGTCAATGGCAAGTTCTTCGACACGTCGTGCTACAGTTATCCCAGACAAACTCGGTTTTTAAAACACTTCCTTATTATTTCGGCACAGAGTTCTCCCAGCAGCGATGAAACGCTCTTTCACAAACTCGCCATCTAAGAAGGCTTTTGATTTATTAGGAATTTTTTCAGCTATTACATAACTAACTTGGATGCATGCTTCGCTCTCTTCTCTCTGCCTTTTAAACGTACCCTGCTAGCATTTTAAATCAATTTGGAGATGGTTCACTTTGTCCACACGAAGCCGCCCTTTGAAGGTGATCGAAATTGGAAGCAGGCTTTGTTTCATAGTGTCATTTCATATTGTATTCTTTTGATACTGACACTGACTCGTGACAAATTAAACACACTGGCTTATCGTCGATCGACACAAAAAAGTACAAATTGGTCCACTTTTCGTTAAAAAACTGACAAGATTCACTTGATTTACGCTTTTTACTTATAGACATCATTGTAAAATCTTGCATAGAGGGATTTTTGATAAAAAAATTTGTCATATGCCGATTTTACTGGAAAACATAGATCCATATACTATATGGATTTACATTTGGTATATTGTATATACCAATTATGGTATATTGTATATACCATACAATATACTTGTGGTTAATTAGCAATTTTTTATAGTTATGTAATATGGAAATATTTAAAGTGAACTGTTAAATAATGTAACTGCCAAATTATTGCAAAGAACAAAGAAAGTTAAGTGTAAATTAAATAAATTGTAACAAAGGAAAGTTCCAGACAAAGAAATATCCCAGACGGATTAACTTATGAGCTAAGGCAATTGTAAAATCTCGATGTTACGAAAATGAATAAAATCTCTAGTACATCGATTTTTACTGTAGGAACATATCTTAAAAACCTTGTATATAATGTATCTATGTTTTGTATGTTTAAACTTTGTATAAAGATCAAAATAAGCCCAAAGGGAATTAACTTGTTCATTGTTTAAGAGCAGAAGTAAGATGTATGAAACCAAGGGTATTGTCTGTAAGTCAGCAGTTCCTTTTGAAATGTATTTAAGAGTCCTGTAGCAGGTGACAGTATTAAAAAGAGATGGCCTCCATCAGTCGGAAAGTCCTGTAGGCCATGTAGCTGGATTAAGGACATCAAAGGGGAAAGAATAGGATTTGTCGGCGAAAGTTCGAGAACCGCCAGTCACATGCTGTTGTACGGGGTTCTCGTAACTACGCACAAGACACGTACAGGGACACTTGGGGTCCAATAAACGTAACCCAAAGTGCAGCGGTATTGAGAATATAAGGCTTGGAATTTTGTTGAGAAGGGCTTCCTGTTTTCATCTTGCGTGATCTGTCCACAAGAGGTCGAGAAGGAGAGGTGTCGATTAGTTCCAGAGGGGAGAGATGGGAGTCCGTCCACAAAGGGAGCTTCCAATCCGAAGCCAAGGATAAACCGGAGGTCACAGTCTAAGGGGAAATCTTGCCGTATTGGTTCAAGCCTTGCCGCTCTGTTTGAGTATGTGCATGCCTACCAACCTATGCAGTTCCTCGCCGGTCAGTTCAAGACGCCGGAGGAAACCTATCCAGTATCCCGATGACTGAGGTGATCCCTAAATAGTGCCCTGTGACTCCCATCAAGGAAAAGAAGAAAACACGGAATGGAGAAGAAACAGGAGGGAAAGCATATGCAAGACACAGTCAGAGACCCACGTGAGTCTGAATGTTAATTATTTTATGTTTGTGATTTAAGAGAATTCCCCTCAAGGAACTGCTGAACTATTTAATACAGAAAATTGGTGGTTTAAGGTACATGAAACATTCGTAGATTTGTGAAAAAATTATTGAGTTTAACATGAGCATAGTTAATTTCCCTAAGAATGATTGGGCTAATTAAGATTTCCTTTGATTAATGTGTGTTAATTAATTACTTATCACATCATAGAGCTGTTCTAATCAACTAAATCTGTAAGATGAGAATCTAAGAGTCATACGATATGTGTGTGGTGCATGGTTGGTGACTAATTACGATTATTAATGCGCACCTAGAAATTTCTTGTTCTGTGCGAATAATATTTAGTATTTGTGATATAGAATGCATTATCTGAGATTTTAATTAGAGAAAAAATAAGAGAGTTCACTAAGTAATGTGTGTTAATTTAATTGCTTATTATCACATCACAGAGCTGTTCTAATCAAAGGGAATGAAATATGCCAATGTGATTATCAGTCAATTAACTAAGTCTTTAAGATGAGAATCTGAGTCATATAATATGTGTGTGGTGCATGGTTGATGACTAATTACGATTGTTAATGTGCATCTAGAAATATCTTGTTCTGTGTGAATAATATTTAGTATTTGTGATATAGAATGTATTATCTGAGATTTAATTAGAGAAAAAAAATAAGAGAGTTCACTAAGTATTACATTTGAGTAATTATTCAAGATTAATTTCTTGAATAATTACTCAAATGAAATCAATGAATTTCTTGCATGAATGAAGTTTTGAATTCATGTATTGTATGGTAACTATTCTTCTTCTTCTTTGAGTGCCATCTCCTATCGGAGGTCGGTGACCACCTTGGCAAATTTTGAGCGATTCTCAGCTATTCTGAGCAGTCTCTCAGAGTTCATACCAGTCCACTGTCTGATATCTGATAGCCAAGATTTTCTTCGTCTTCCTTGTCCTCTTCTTCCATTTATCTTCCCTTTTATAATCAATTGAAGTATCTTATATTTTTCATTACGAAGTAGGTGACCAAGATATGCAGTTTTCCTTCTTTTTATGGTATCTAAAAGTTCACGTGATTTCCCCATTTGTTCCAGTACTTCCTGATTGGACGTTTTTGCTGTCCATGGGATTTTTAACATTCGTCTGTATAACCACATCTCAAAGACTTCAAGTCTTTTTATTGATGTTGTCTTCAAGGTCCAAGTTTCTTCACCGTACAGCAGTACAGACCATACATAGCATTTAGCCATATGTGTACTCTAAGCTCTAAGTTTAAACTGTGGTTACACAGTGTTGATTTCATCAAGAGAAAATTTTTTCTTGCAATTTCAATTCTAACTTTTATTTCCATTTCTGGATTGCAATCTTCACTGCAATCTTCATTTAACCAGCATCCGAGATATTTAAACTTTGCCACTCTTTCTATTTGTTTCCTATTTAAAGAAAGTGCTAAATTAAGAATTGATTTTTTACTTATGACCATGAATTTAGTTTTGGTGATATTTATTTATGGTAACTATTAGATATCAGTAATTAAATTTTGTTTATATATTAGTATTAGTAATGGTTTGGTCTCATTTTCTTGTCTTTTGCAATGCACTGATTCAAAAATAAAAATCGAACCTAAGCAGGAAACGATATAAATAGTAACTGAGAAAAGGGCCAGGACTGCAAAGCAAATTGATAACTTGGGGATGATAAAGAGATTTTGTTGTAAGAGATTTAATAACCTACTGGAAGTACTATATATCTTGCACCATATCGAGGCATGGATGGCGCAGTCATAAATCTAAATAAATATTTCCACTGCTCTCGGGTAGAAGGAGTATAGAGTACAGAAGGTAGGAATCTAGAGTATAAAATTAAGTGACGATATATTGCACTGTCACAGCATCACCTGGAAGGATATATAAGAAAGGAAACAGAAATACTTTTACACAATCATTATCACGACGGTCAAGTATATAAGGGGCTTCCCACCTTAACGCAACGATAAAAAAAGGTGGCGGGTGCAGACCCACGAAGTATCCAAGGGAATTAAATCATAACAGGACCCAAGGTCAAATGAGCAAGATAAAAGGAGGATACAAGGCCGTCAGAGAGTTGGACAGATAAAGTTTTGGTATTCGTCGTCGAAAGTGGTTCGTAGTCGTCAGCAGGTTTTTCGTAAGTCAATCATCTTCTGGCAAGTGTCCACAGAGAAAGATGGCCGTATTGATGTTCATGACAGAATAAGTTCATCTTCGTTCTGTTCTGGCTCCAGGTTTAGGAAAGTTATGCCAATTCAAGGTCAGAGACCCACATTCCAGCCAACGGACGCCTGAAGTGCAAGATAACTCGTTTGATTTTTTGAAGAAAGGCAGTTCCAAAATTCAAGCCACCACGTTTCCAGATGAAATAAGAAGTGACCTCATAAGTCTAGGAAAAAGGCACCCATACCCATGTGCATAGCCAAGAAAAGGAAAGCAGCAGTGGATAGTGATTTCAAGAATCTATTAGTGTGGACAAGATGACTATATACAAAGAAAGGTTTAATATATTGTTTTTCACTGGAGGCGGAATTTGTAACAGAGATTTCTTTAAAGTTTTTATGTTAAAGGTGCTTGAGGACTGAAGGCATTTAGCTAATCTTGAATTAACTTGTTCGCTTGGGTGAGATAGAATAGCATTGATTTAAGGTGAAGTGTTAATATGCTTAGAATTGCTTATTAGCTAAGTCTGCCTTTTGTTTAGCATGTGTAAATTTGCCCTGTGTATGACTAAGTGATAGCTAAAGTAGTACCATAGAGAAGTTGTGTTAACAGAGAATTGTTTACTTAAGAGGATTAATTATAGTTCCCAATTTAATTGGCTGTTGAGGTTTAGAGTCTGAAATATTTATGTGTTTAAAGTTAATTTCCAATGTACATTCAATTTGCATGAATAAATTGTTTTGTTTGTTAAATAATTTGCCTGATTCCTGCTTAGCAATGCACTGCTCATAAAATTCGAATCTGCGTGACCTAGAGTGTTAAGTAGCCACGACTGAAAGTTAGTAATCTTTTTAATAATCTTTAGCTTCATGTCAGCTGTTTTGGTGTAACATTCTGTTTGTACTCATGCTGATTAAAATGTGATAATGGGGGTGCTCTGTTGGCCTTTTTTGTTAAAAAAGAGCATCATAAACGTGTTTATTCCAGATCATCTCAATTAACAGTAGTTAAATGACAATGTTGAGACATTTAAATTTAGATCAGGTGTTCAGAGATGTAAATATCTGTAGATATCACTATAAGAAGGATGTACAAATATTTTCCATCTATATGGTACTAAATGTTGTAATCCATTTGCTGTACAAAAAAGCTTTCAAAATAATTAAGAGAAATTATTCAGGGGTTGTGTGAGGAAAACGAAGTGCTAGAACTTGTATGATGTAAAGTTGTATGTACTTGATATTCATCATCATCAAATTCCTGACATGTACCCTCAAGGGGTGTACAGGATATGACATTACTACACGAAAAAATTACATCATTACTAACTTCCTATCTACAATTTTCCTCCAAATCAGTCTGTTACTTGTCAAGACTTCAACATTATCAGATCTTATATTTCTATCGTCTAAGGCACTTTGTACCGTATCAATCCACCTATATCTTGGTCTTCCTCTGGGTCGTTTTCCTGCCAACCTGGTAGAGAACACTTGTTTTGCTAATCTTTCCTCTCCCATTCTGTTTAAGTGACCATACCACCTGAGATTAGCTCTGCTAACGCATTCCTGGATGCTGACAATGTCAAGTTCTTTCCTAATATTCTCGTTTTTAATATGATATTGCCATTGATGCCATCTGTTCACACCTCTAATCTTTCTCAGGATTCTCATATCTGCAGTCTCTAGTCTTTGGTCAAGCATTTTACTTCTGATCCAGCTCTCAGATCCATAAGTTAAAACTGGTTTGAACACTGTCTTGTATACAGCTAATTTAGTGTTCCGACTAATTTCTCTCTTATTCCATATGAATTTATTCAATTGACTTCCCACCATACCAGCTTTGCTGATTCTGTTATCTATTTCTATATTTAATTTACCATCTTCAGTAAAAATCATGCCTATGTACTAAGTACTTGATATTTTGAAAACAAATTTGTAAAATAAGATAATGAAGAAACATGTTATGGCAGTCTTTGAGCCAGGGTGTTGTTCTAGAATCAGTTCCCACACATACGCTGCCCTGGATCAATCTCCAAAAGGGGAGAGAAATTACCTTTTTCTAAAAGAAGAAAAAATGAAAAGCAAAACAGGTTGAAATAATATAAATGAGATCAGACAGAAATTAGAAATTGGTTTCTGTATTTTTGATGGTTCTGGTAATCATGAAGAAAACACAACTCCTCTTTGTCTTCAGTCATATTATCTTGAATTAATACAAGAATTAAAGGAGAAATTCTCAAAAACTAGTTCATTTGAAGAAAAGTGCAAAATTTTAAGCTTTGTCCCAAAAAAGCTGGACTACTGCAAAGATCAGAGACAAATTATATATAGCAAGTACTTAGTCAGAAATCCTAGAACATAATGAAAGAAACAGAGTACTATCAAGTGCTGAGAGCAAAAAAAGTAGAAACTGGTTAGGTGATGATATAATTAAGTGGCAGACTTCTATTCGAGTGATAAAATAAGTAGTTATGGCTGATATCAGAGAATAAAATCAAAGGAGTAAAAGCATCTGGTATTCAATTTGAAAGAGGCAAACTTACAGTGTGAAGAAACCTACCAGGATCCTAAGGATAGGATTTTTTAAATTTGCCACATTGAGACTGAAAAACCGTGTTAATGATACTTGTTCTGTGTGCACGTTCAAAAAGTCAAATGTGCAACTAATGTAAGTGGCTATCAGTAGCAAAGTGTTGCCATATATATATTTCATTATGATGATTGTTTGTGATGAGTCCAAGGAAAGTTGTATGTTTTCACATCGCCAAGAATGACCTTAGATTGACATTGTGAATCGAAAAATTGGTAATGATGATGAGATAGTGACAAACTAAATATGATGACCAACAGGTGTCAACTGACTGATGTAAACCTGTCAATGCAGTGAAAACTATGGAGGAGTTTTTGGATGAGTTTAAGAAATTGATTAAATTAAAGCCCATCATTTCACAAAAAGCCAGTTTTGAGTTTTTAAAAACTAAAAAAAGAAGACACCGCTTCTTCTGAATGCAGAGTTTTAGGGGATTTTTCAAAAAAAGTATATCCTTATAATGCAGGAAGTGCCTTTTTAATGGGTAAATGCCCAAGTCACACTGCATCTGTTATCAGTGACTGTCTGAAGCACAAATTTTGTTAAATCATTTGAAAGAAAAGCTTCTATTTTGAAGGGGAAAAAAATTAGTAATGGCTCATCCACCACAAAGATTATTTTGGCTTATTTACAGAGTGATACTTCTTGAAATGTCACATGGCAGGGGCACGTGATTGTACTTGGGAAACGATTAAACATTTGGTCTCACAAAGGACTACTGAAAACTAGATATAGTCACTGTAAATCATGTTCAACTTTTGTTCTAGCAACACAGCTGATATAAAATTCTTTTTTGTATCCCGAGAAGGCACTGAACACGATTAAAGTTCTGAAAAAACAGAGAAAATTGACCACAAGCTCTGTCCCAGTTGAAGGTAAAAAGGTGCTGTCTGCCACTATTCTGCTTTAGAGGTCTTTGAAGTTTTGCAATCACTTCATAATCATAGATTAATTTCAACATGATTAAATGATTATGCCTGCTGTGCCTATGATGGTAACTAGTAAAACTTACAAGATCCAATCCTTTGAAAAAATAAATTACATTTAAATGGAGAGTACTAGTTGAAATAGAATAAAACTTTATATGTGCTTCAAATCGTAATATGTATTCTTTGCAAAACCTAGCGATATGGCATTGCCCACAGAGTAAGTTACTAGTATAAAATAAAAAATTGTATTTTTTAAAATATTTTATTCTACTTTTACATTAGTGCTAGTGACATGTAAAAACTTTTAACATGCAACTTGCTTGCTATCACACCACTCGGGAAGTTCTAAAAAAAATTGCCTTGATAAGTTGATGTCTAAATATGCTGAAAGATGCTAAAAAAACTGTGGTTTCCTTCATTTTCAAAAGGCTGTTCTAGGCTGAAGGGATGAAAATAAGAAAATGGGCCCAATTTTGCTTTTTTTCCACCTGTGAAAAGTATCTCTCATAAAAATTTTAATTTGGCCTCACACTTTTTTTTGAGGGCTTTGAAGTTGGATGGTTTTAATTTTTCTGCAAACTTTGGGTTGCTAAATGGTCAACACCAAAGAACTGGGAGGAGACCTCTACATCACATTCAAGGAATGTGGAGAACTAACTGGGGCTTCTGACCTATTGTCAAATTCTCATCTTTATGTGGTGCATTCCATTAGCAGGTATCCACTGGATACTGAATGAATGAGGATGAGCTGGCAATTTGGGAGTTAGCTGACCAAAGTGTACAGTTCATGCTTTTCAGAGTGCTGTTAAATAATTTGAGAGAAAAGTTTCTATTATTGAAAAAAAAAATTATTTTCATGACGGATCATTCACTTAGTATAAGACAGAAAGATCCTCACTTTCATATGGTGCATCCCATTAGTAGGTATCCACTAGGTTCTGAACAAATGAGGATGGGCTGGCAGTTTGGGATGTAGCCGACCAAAGTGTACTCTCTATTGGCTTACACCACAAATACATAAGATGGTGCAAAATGAGATTTCATGTTGGCAGGCACACTGCCCAGTTAAACAAGGCATCCGCTGTTTTTGGCAGGAGACTAGGGCAAAACAGTTCAGGGTAGCTACTGAAACAAACTTAAACTAAACATTTAGAAAAACAAATCCAATGTTAGAAGAAATGAAGATAGGAACCATCAGAATAAAGAATATTAATGGAAAAGAAACTGAACTTGCAGAAGAACTGGAAAAGTACCAGGTAGACATAACTGAGATAAAAACAAGTGAAATCTTACTAAATAAGTATGATATGTTATATTTGGACAATAACAACCAAGGAAAGGAAGGAATAGCAATAGCATTCAACACCAAACATGAAGATAAACTTAAAGATGGGAACATAATTTCAATTAGAATTATGTGGTAAAACTTCAAAATGGGAAAAAAGACAATAAAACTTATTTGTGCCTATAGTCCCACAAAAGGTTCTCCTAAAGAAGAAGTGGAGCAATTTTTTTTTGAGTCACTAGAGCAGGCAGCTGACAAAGAAAATGGAACAAGTGGTCCTGGTTGGAGATCTAAACAGCAGAGTAGGAAATAAATCCCACTAGGCATATAGAAACATTTTGGGAAAATCTGCAGAAAAGGGCAAGGCTAATAGCAGCATTATGTATCTGCTGAATTTCTGCTCAGGATACAGACTAGTCATTATTAACATAATAAAAATGAACATATGTTCAAGTGGAGACAAAGCACAAGAAACAAGAAAAGCCTCACCTCATTGACCATAACAAGAAAATAATTAATAACTTATTTGCTGATATTCTGCTGGTATTATATCCGGCATCTTCAGAGCAAAAAAACAGTTTGTCAAATGTCATATCATCATCCATTCTGGATATTGTTTGTTCAATGTGAAACAAATTGTTCTCTTCATACATCAGTTTAATACAAACCTATTTTCTTTGGATACCATATGCACCAGTTCTTTGAACATTACCCATCACAAAAATACAGAGTAATTAAATCTCAATTAACAAGTGCAGAGAACATATACTCCCCTGAAGCACTTCTACAACAGGACACCTGAACTATTACTAAATTGTTTTTCAATGATTATAATCCCAACGTCTGTGTAGCTCGATGGAAGTGGCATTTACACTCTCCAATGCTAGGCAGCCTGAAGAAAGAGCATTCTAAGTTCAATTTTAATTACTGACTAAAGGAACTTTTTCTAAGCCTTTTCAACTAGTTTCCAAGTTAATTGATCTCTTTCATGGACAAGTGGGTTTTTTCTCCTGGAAACTTGGGTTTTTCGTCCTGTAAACTCAAGAAAATAGACTTTAGAGACCACACTATTTCAGACATTAAAAATATTGTGTTAGGAACCACGAGATGGTGACAGTTGTTAGCCATCTATTCACTGGATGCTACTTAAAATTAGTGATAGTCTTGGACCAGCCATCTCTGATTGACTACCAGTGGAGATTGAACTCACTCTGTCTCCAAAAAGTTAGATAAAGCTACAATGGCCTCTCCTACTCCCTATAAGGGGAAAAAAGGCATTAGCTGATAATCCAAAAGCAACTAATAAATTACTATTGCTCTCTGCATCCACCAAATCGAGATAAAATCCAGAGAATTTCTGATTTCTATGGTCAGAGGTACCTCTTAACGAGCTGCATGGTTTCTCAGAAAATTTCAACTAATTGCCGCCTTCATACACTTCAACAAAATTATCAGCACTGCCTGACACTGAAGGTGTTTTCCCCCCTTGTCAGGTGTTTATTAATTTCCATGCTCTTGCAACTAATCTTACTTTGGTCAAAACCATTCAGTTAAGAAGCAAATCTTTGAACATTGGGGCTATGTTTAGCTGACATATCAAGTCTCAACTAGTGAAGCATGAAGTTGACAGAGCCATAAGATCCTTTGAGAAAATACTAAACTGCTTTAAGAAGCATCATTAAATATGAATATCTATTCACAGGATGTCTGAAGTCTTATCACACAATTTCAATCTTAATTGAAACAACGGCCTTTCTATTTCCAAATTACAACTGCATACAATAATTTATTCGTCCTTTAAGTTCCTATCATTATAAAACACATGTAGCTGCATTGATAATGAAGAGAATATAAATTGTGAAATGTTTAGGCATGTAAAAAGATGGTGAGCCTGATGGAAGACTTTAATCAAAGGAATATAGAATGGAAGGAGGATATAGTGTATGGGAACAAGGAGAGTGAGTTTGTGATTCTGAGGGATAAGTATCTTAAGAAGCATGTGATTGAAGCAATCAGAGGCTTTAGAAGATGCTGTTGTTAAAGAGGTGTTGACACTACTGTCGGTTGGTGAGAGTGATCATGAAGTACTTTTTTGGGAAGTGATGAAACAAGAAAAGGTTAATGCCAAAAATGGATACATGTGAAAGTATAAAGCAGGTGATTATAGGAAGCTCTGTAGTCAACAAGCATCAGTACATTCGTAGATGAGCTGAGCAGAGATGTTGACAATGCATGGAAACTTATAAGGCAGTATCTGACAAAAAAAAAATGTTTAACTGCATACTAAGGGTTAAGCGAGTAAATAGAGTAGGAGTGAAATGGATGAACAGTGAAATCAAGCAAGCTGTGCTGGAAAAGAAAATGTTATGGAGGAGGCACAAGACAGTTGGTGGCGATTGGATCCATGAAGAGCACAGGTAACCCTCATATAATGCGATGTTAGGTTCCAAAGAAATGTCGTATTATATAAATCGCATTATGCGAGACTCAGATCACATAGAAAAAGTTGGGTTATGTTCCGAAATCAGTTTTTTTTTTTAATTATAAAATTTAAAATTATAAATTTTAAAATTATTAAATTTTAAATTTAATAATTTTATTAAATTATTTAATAATTTAAATAGGTTCAAATCCCGCTGTGGGCATGGATGTTTGTGATTGTCTGTGGAAATAGTAGTAGTGGTGGTGGTGGTCAGAGGTAGATGGCGTTGGTGTAGTTGCAGTCAGTTGGTGGATTGAGTGATGGAGACAGACTTGTAGAGTAGGTGCCCTCCCTTGATGAGTCTTTGCACTCCATGGAGGTGTCAAATAATAATAATATATAAACAGCAATGACTTATCCAACAAAAATTATTATTATAAAAAATCTCCATGGAGTCAGACTCATCGTGGGAGGTCCGCTGTTATACACACAGTTTATCACACCATGCCTTAAATATATTTTAATTCGGGTAATTCATGTAAGTTAAGAAAACATACAAACTATGAAACAGATACATAGCATAAAATTATAAAAATTATAAATTGTACGTAAACTTCATTGCACATAATGCATAAATGTTTTTGGCAAAATAAAATAAAGTGAATATTTTAATCATCATCACTCTCTTCAAAACTGACATTTCATAGATGTTCTTTATTTAGAAGTGGCTGGATGTCGTCATCACTTGGATCTCTTGTATTTCATTTCTATAATTCTCATTGCATACTTCAGCTGGTTTAATCAAGAAGTCAGTAATAAGACCTGCTTACCGCTATGCTGCAATTTTTTTATTAAGTTCATAATATGGAACTAAAAAAATATTCAATTGTCTCGTGAATTTTCCGGAACGCTCCATTGAGGAATCATTATCTGTTAAATAACTTCCTAACTTTCTTGCCAAGTCCAATCCTTCTGCTAATTTCGGCAGAACCTTCACTGCCATTTGGTTCGATGTCATCTATTAATTGTATCAGTTCTTCCTCGTTTAAGTCTGTTTCTCCCATCAATTAATTCACTAATTTCATTTTCAGCAGCTTCTACACGATATTCTAATAGAAAAAATTGAGAAATCTCTAATGATTTGGATAGAAGATAGCACTCAAAAGAAAATTCCTTTGGATGGAAAGCTTATTAAACAAAAACCTCGCAAAGTTTATAAACGTTTAAAAGAACTTGATCAACATTCTTCAGAAGAAAGCTCTCAGCATAGATTTCATGCCAGTAAGGGTTGGTTCGAAAACTTTAAAAGTGGTTTTCTTTTCATAATCTTAAAATCCAGGGAGAATCACAGTAAGGGTTGGTTCAAAAATTTTAAAAGCAGTTTTCAGCATCAGCAGATTCTCCCTGAATTTTAAGATTATGAAAAGAAAACCACTTTTAAAGTTTTCGAACCAACCCTTACTGGCACAAAATCCATGCTGAGAGCTTTCTTCTGAAGAATGTTGATCAAGTTCTTTTAAATGTTTATAAAATTTGAGAGCTTTTTGTTTAATAAGCTTTCCATCCAAAGGAATTTTCTTTTGAGTGCTATCTTCTATCCAAATCATTAGAGATTTCTCCATTTCTTCTATTAGAATATCATGTACACAAGCAACGAGTTTTCACTTATCGTTGACCCAGCAATAACACTTTCTCGGATTTCATGTTCATTTTGTTTGATTGTTGAATTGCTGATTCATTTAAATTCAAAGTCCCTGCAACCAGTAGTGCACTCAGGAATTAATCTGGGTGGGGGGGGGGGGGGGGCAAGTTGAGTAGATGATTTGAGAATACAAACTACACATCGCATACGACCTATGACTGAACATCTGCAATGGTTGCTAATTCATAAGTAGTATAGAAACAGAAGACACAACAAAACGTAAATAAAAAAAAAAAATTATTTTAATTAGGAAAAGATTTTTGAAAAATTTTCTAGTTTTTTCTCTGTTTCTTTGGGGGGGGGGGGGGATTCCCTTGGCCCGCCTCTGGGTGCACCACTGCCTGCAATAACTCCTGGTTTTTCTTGATTTTCAACCGATCCAAGATTTCAATTTTTTTTTCAAGAGAAATTAATTTTCTTTTAAATGTTGTTTTTTTTCCTTTTGTTGCAGTTTTAGTGGTCATTACTATCAAAATAAATTTTTTACATAAAAAAAGCATTACATATTAATTATGCATGTAACTCACTAGAAAATATACAGCTTAAGATTAATACACATGATTTTTAATGGATTTTCCTGGGAGAAAACGAACACAATTTTCAACAATAAACACTTTATACAGTAAACAATTGATGTACATGCATGCATGCAAAAGTGTATTTCCCCCTGATATAAATTACCTAATTATAACTACATGCGCTGTACGGGCAGACACAAATTTACCGAAGATAAATTTGATTTTCAAGTCGTGGGGTGAAAAATATATTAAAAGATAAAAGGTTACTACAATTTTTAAACTGTGTTATATCGAAACCGCGTTGTATAAGTACCACGTTATACGAGGGTTACCTGTATAAAGGCTAGAAAGCTGATGAGCATAGTAAAGAATGAAAAAGGTGCAGTTGTTGTTGTCTTATCCTTTGAAGAGTCTTAGATGTTTCCGTGTGCTCCTTGTACTGCTTTGGCTATGTCTGTGATTTTGTTTGTATAGAGCTGTTGTTCAGGATTAGGATCTATTTTTTGCAAGGCTGCTGTAATTGCTGGACAGGTAAAGATGTGAGTGGGTGTCAGTTCAGTATTGGGGCAGTTGTTGCAGTTTCTATATGTTCTCGTATCATCTGTATTGATCTTCATTCCTCTATAATGTCCTGTTTGTAGTCTTGCTATCGTGGTGGAGGTCCTTCTGTCAGCATTGATCTCGGGAATTTGATGTTGTATCACTGATTTCAATGGAATTAGTTTAGCTTTTGCTAGTGCACTGGCATCAGCAAGAGTTATCATATGAGTTACTTGGTTGAGTTCTCTGGCCTCTTTTGCTAATTTATCAGCTGCTTCGTTGTGATCAATGCCTACATGAGCAGGAATCCATTGTAAAATGCAAATTTTACCTAAACACTTTAGTTGATTTAAGAGTTTATGGATGTCTTGTGTGAGCTTGGTATTGCCATTTTTGATTGCCTCCATAGCTGATCTTGAGTCACTGTAAATTATAATTCCTTCAGATTGTTGAGATGATGATAGATTTAAGTAGGCTTCTAGTGCTTTATTTATTGCATAGAGTTCGCTGGTAAAATTGGAAGCGATTCTCCCAGATCCAACTTTTATTGAAAGTTTTTCACCATTTGGGAGTAGAAGGAGAACACCAGCGCCTCCATTAATCATATTGGTGTCTGATGATCCATCGGTATAACAAATAACCTGTTTGGAGGATGAAAGAAGGTTGATGGTATTTAGGCCTTTTTCTTTAAGCATTTCTTTTGGTTCTTTTTTTGTACAGAGTTTGGTAAGGATTAGATTTATGGAGGTATTTGAAGGTAAAGGACTGGAAAATAGAGGTTCTTTGTTTATGTGAACATTTAGCTGATCAAGACCTATTTCTTTCCTGATAGTGTCATCATATTGTAAAGTTGATGATCTGTGAAGTCTGCAATTTTGGTTCCAATGTTCATAAGTTTTTAGGGAGATATGATCACTTTGGTAGCTTCTGATATTACTTATGAATTTTATGGTGGCAAATTTTCGTCTGTCCTCCAGCAGGTCAAGCCCACATTCCTGTTGGGCTCTGATGTTGTTAGTGGATGAGACTGCACCAATGATAATCTGGGATGCTTTTGCTTGTATTTTGTCTAGTTTTTTCTTTACCGATGAGGCCGAAGGTGACCAGATAGGTGCTGCATATTCCATTATTGGCCTTATTAGTGTAGTGTAAGTAGTTTTGAGGATTTTTGGCTTTGCACCCCAATTTTTTCCACAAAGCCTTTTCAGTATATTTAATTTTTTTAGAGCTCTGTTGGAAGTGTTAGAGATGTGTTGTGCAAAACATAATTCCTGATCAAGCGTAATACCAAGGTATTTTGGATTTGTGACTTTTTCAATTAGCTTGTTATTGATCATGACTTTGGGATTGTAGGAATGTCTGTTTTTCCTGTCTGTACTAAATGTACTTAGTTTTGTTTTGTCTGGGTTGATTTTGAGTTTAAGTTCGTCTGACCATTTTTCTAATCCTCTCATGGATTTGTTTAGAATTTCCTCTGATTCTGTGATTTTAGCACTAGTGTGCCAGATGGCTATATCATCTGCATAGCAAGTTACTTTTGTGTCTTCTGTAAGGTAGGGATGAATATTATTGACATATAGAAGGAATAGTAAGGGACTGAGTACTGAGCCCTGGGGAACACCAGCCCAGGTTCTCCGCTCTTTTGATATTGCTGCATTGATTCCGACTTTGATCTTTCTTCCTCTGATGGAATCAGCAATCCAGATTAAAGCGTTTCCTCTAATTCCAATATCATGTATTGTTTGTATTAATTTTTTGATCCAAACACGATCGAAAGCGGCAGTCATATCAAGGAATATGGCAGTTGTCTTTTTTGTTGGTTTTTCCTGAAATGAGTCTATTATTGTTTGGCAGAAATGGAATAATTGATCTGTTGTCGAATGACGAGTTCTATAGGCAGTTTGGTAGTAGTTGATTTTCTTATTTTTTGTCAGCCAGTGCATAAGCCTGGAGTGTATGATTCTTTCAGTAATTTTACAAAGTATGCTAGTTAATGTGATAGGTCTATAACTTTGACATTCTGCAGCATTTTTGTCAGGTTTCAGGATGGGTACAATAACTGATTTTTTCCATTCTTTTGGAAGTTTGCCTGTTTGTCAAGAGGTATTGAGAATGTCCAGGAGTTGTTCTTTGGCATTTTTGCCAAGGTGTTTGACCATATGACCAAAGATAAGATCATTACCAGGGGATTTATTAGGTGCAGTTTTCTCGATTGATGAATTTAGTTCACTTAGTGTAAATTCTTCGGAGAAGATGTCATTAGTTTTGTATGTTCTTGCTTGTTTGTTCTTGTATGTTCTTGCTATCAAGAGTGTTAGATAAGGGAGAAAAAGGTGCAGTATGAGAGGAGATTGGCTGGTCAGGCCAAGGTTAACACAAGGGAATTTTTCCACTATATGGCAAACAAGAGGGAGAATAATTATGACAGATTAACACTGGTGGATAGTCATGGCAGCAGACTAACAGCTGCAAAGGATATACTGGAATTATTGAATGAGCACTTCATCAGTGTATATCATACTGGTGTAAATGATCCAGTGCAATATATAGAAGAGAGGCAAGTATTAAGAGAATTGGAAGTGAAAGAAACAGAGGTGTATCAGATGTTGGTTGGGTTAGATGCGAATAAGGCTGTGGGAATGGATGACATATCATGTGCACCACAGTTAGCTATGCCCATGACCTGGTTATTTAATGAAAGTCTTGCAGTAGGTAGCATTCCTAAGGAGTAGAAAGAAAGCAAAAATAATACCACTCCACAAGCATGGTTCTAGGACAGAAGTCTCCAACTATAGACCAGTCTGTATAACTGCAGTTGTGGTCAAGGTGTTGGAGAAATTGGTAAGGAATAGAATACAGGATTGGATTGATAGACATAGCATTCATTATGATGGTCAGCATGGATTTGTAAAGGGTAGGTCCTGTCTTAGCAATTTAATTGCATTTTATGATAAGATAACAAGAGTGCTAGATAAGGGAGAATCAAATGATATTCTTGGAGTGATATTCATGGATATTCAAGAATATACAGTGATATTCTTGGACTTTGCAAAAGTATTTGATAGATTACCACATAATTGGTGTACAAGCTCCAGAGGATGAGAATAGTATAATGGTTAGATGGATCAGAGATTGGCTGTCTGAACGATACCAGCAGGTTGTGTATGATAGAGCAGTGTTTCAAAACAGGAGGGTAACCAGTGGCATGCTCAGGGTTCTGTTCTTGGGTCCCTGCTGTTTAATTTGTTTGCAAACAATATATCATTAACTGACTGGGAATCTTCATGTTGTTTAATTTTGATGGTATATATCAGAACACAGAATTGTAAGTGAATAATTATTTACTGACTTATTGCCGATATTTTGCTTGTGTTATAACTGGCATTTTCAGAGCACAAAAACAGTTTGTCACAGTACGTGAGACTACAAAAACATGGTGTAACAAAGGGACTAGTTTAACAAAATTGTAGCAACAACACAAATACTAAAGTCATAGTTAGGCACCCTCTATCTAAAAAAAAAAAAATAATAATAATAATAATAATAAATAAATAAAAATAAAATAAAACTGTAGCAACAACACAAAGACTAAAATCCTAAAAAACAGAGAGAGAGAAAGCAGGTACTAGACTGCCTCCTAAATCTTAGGCAAATTTATACAGCCATATTTGTTGAGATTCGGAGTATGTTTCAAGGCTTCTGTTGCTTCTAAGAACAAGCTCTCTGACTTGTAAAAGCTTCCGTGTAGTACTTTTGTTTTCTTCCAGTTGATCCTATGTGCAGGGGTATCCAAAGCATGGTCTGCCAGGCCCGTCTTGCCATAGCGATAGTGCCGGATGTATCTTTTATGTTCACTGATGCGGATGTCCACAGTTCTTCCTGTTTGACCACAGTAAGCTTGATCACACGAGCAAGGTACTTCGTAGACTTCTGGATGTGATAAATGCTGTCCTTAGGTGAACAGATGAGAGTAGCTAATTTGACGTGTGGTTTGAATACAGTGCATAGTTGATGTTTTTTGAGAATTCTAGATATCTTTTCCAATGTACCTTTAATGTATGGGACGGTGACTGTTTTGTTGTAGTTCTCCGTGGTGGATAGTGGGAGGGGTTTCTTAGGAACATTTAGTATTTTGTTTAGTTTATCTTAGCCATTGGCCAAGAAGGTGTAGCGTAAGTGAGCTGTTGAGAAGGTGAATGGTGGATTTTTTTTTTTTTTTTTTTTTTTGATAGAGGGCGTCTAATTAGGACTTTAGTCTTTGTGTTGTTGCTACAATTTTGTTAAACTAGTCCCTTTGTTACACTATGTTGTTGTAGTCTCGCATACTGTGACAAACTGTGTTTTTGTGCTCTGAAGATGCTGGTTATAATACCAGCAAAAAGTCAATAAACAATTATTCACTTATAATTCTGTGTTCTGATATATACCGTCAAAATTAAACAACATGTACGATGAACACATAAGCCTTTCTTACACGTTTGGGGATCTTCAGTTATTTGCTAATGATGCAAAGTTGAGAAGAATTATAAGTAGCACTGCTGATGTTAATTCCCTTCAGGAAGATTTGAATGGACTTTTTACTTGGACAAAGGAGTGTGATTGTAGTTTTATTATCAATAAGTGCAAGGTTTGCATTTTGAAGTGCAGAAATATAATGCTGGTGCTGAACTGCTGGAAATGAATGAGATTAGACATTAGGGAGTGATGGTTGATAGACTGAAGTTTAGAGAGCATATTGCTAGTGTTGCAAAGGCTGCACACAATGTTCCCTCTAAGCTGCACATGTGCGTATGTTTTACAACTAGCGCACAAAGCAAAAAATATTCGCACACTAGATTTTCAAGATGAAATTAAAATTTATTAATTAAAGAAGTTCCACCTAAACATTAACCTATAAATTCTTTAAAAAATATGGTAACTCGGCAATGCTCAAGCCTATACCCTCACATTTTTTATTACATTCTCAAAGTTGCACAAAACTTATAAATTATTAATGGTAACCCTATTTGAGGCTAGTGATTTGATGCCAAAGTGAAAGGGGTGTGACTTAAATGTGTAATTTTTAAGTGCATATAGAATGGCGGGCTGTTTGTTTACATCTCAGGCCTGACTCATGGAAAATTCCCAAACATGATTGGCTGATCAAATTAGTTCAAGATCATGACGAATTAAAACAATGGTTTCATAATTTTAATAAAAATAATTATATACTTTTAAAAACTTAAATTAAAGTACAATTAAAAATATTGTAGCATATCAAAATTCTCTAATTTTTGAAAGGAATTGTAAAATAGCAGACTAAATAATAATATTCATGGATATGCATTGAGATACAACCAAGTTAATTAAATCTAGCCTCTAGGCATATCTTTTAGCTCTTGTGTTGCCCTCGGCAATGTTTAATGTTAGTTCAGCTTTTGCCTTGCCAATCTAGAACTAAACAAGATGAGAATTAGAAACGGACTTATTATGAATGTTTAACAAGGTGAGAATTAGTAATGGGAATATTTTATTATGTATGTTTAGAGTTATTTGCAAAGTTATTATTATTATTATTTTTGGGCTACTGAAGGGAGTCCTTAGACTCATCAAGGGAGGCCCTAAACATCGTGTCCACACAACTATACGACATTCTCACAGTATCTATCATACCTTGCCTTGAACTCGCTCACTGTCATAACACCAACAACAGACTCTGGCAGCTTATTCCACTCATTTACCACTCTAAAGGTAAAGAACCCAGCTCTAACACCACTGCTAACCACACTCTTGCCCAGCTTCCATAGGTGTCCCCTAGTTCTCCCACCACCAGTCCTGATCTCAAAAATATCCTCTGAATTAATCTTATAGAATCCTTTCAGCAATTTGAATGTCTCAATCATATCTCCCCTTTTCTGCCTATCAACCAGTTTCTGCAACCCACAAATCTTCAACCTGTTCTCATATGGTTCATTCCATAGACCTGCTATCATCTTAGTCACTTGCCTCTGGATCCTCTCCACCTCCTCCCCATCAAGAAGAAACCTAGGTGACCAAATCTGGGCACAGTAGTCAAGATGAGGTCTTATCAAAGCTCGGTACAGAGGTACAATAACTTGCTTGTCTTTGCTCGTTAAGGTATTTTTCAACAACCAAGTGAGTTGATGAGCTGATTTAGCTACTTTTGCAATGTGTTTCCTAAACTTCATCTCCCTATCCACCAACACTCCCAAGTCCCTGGCCTCATCAATCTCTTGGAGTACAGTTCCACCCATGTGGTATACTGCTGCTAATCTTTTCACCCCAAAATGCATGACCTTACATTTTGTTACATTAAATTGACATCCATTCTCCTTAGCCCAGAACTCCAATCTATCTAAGTCATCCTGCAAGACTTTGACATCTTCTGCATTCACTATCGCCCTCCCCAACTTTGCATCATCAGCGAACAAATGAACTGTTCCACTTAGATCCTTCCCTATATCGTTAATGAACAGATTAAACAGCAGTGGTCCAAGAACAGAACCCTGTGGCACCCCACTAGTCACAGGCCGTCTTTTGGACTCCACTCCTGAATAAACCACTCTTTGAAATCTCTCCATCAACCACCCACCTATCCATCTCACCAACCCTATATTCATTCCCATATGTTGTAGTTTACGGATTAGAATTCCATGTGGTATCCTGTCAAATGCCTTTGCCAGGTCCAGCAGTATCACTGTAAACCCATTTCCCTTATCCAATTCAGCCGTCACCTTGTTATAAAACTTGAGCAAGTTACTCAGGCATGATCTACCCTTTACAAAGCCATGCTGTCCTCTGTACAGTATCTCATTTTCATCAATCCATTCCTGTATTTTTCTCTTGACTACTTTCTCCAAGACCTTGACAACAACTCCTGATATGCTGATCAGTCAGTAATTTGCAACCTTGGATCCTCCTTTATGCAGTGAAAATATTTTCCCCTCTTTCCACGCCTTCGGGACTAAACCAGACTCGAGACTCAGATTAAACAACATGGTCAAGGACACTGATAATTCCTTAGCTGCTTCACGCAAGACCCATGCCGGTATACCATCCAATCCCACAGATGTATTCACATTAAGGTTCTGTAATAGACTATTCACCTCCACTTCATTCATCACAATTCCCATATAAACTAATGGCTCCTTCATTTTTTCAATGTCTCCACCTGGATGATATACTTTTGCAAAGTGCGTGCTCAATAACTCCACTATATCGACTGGTTCAGTGACCTCCTTCCCATCGTCATTCCTTAAAATCATTTTGCCATGTACAGTTTTTTTCTTGCTTGCAGCATATTGAAAGAACTGTTTGGGATTCTCTTTTGCTTGCATAGCTAGTTTCCTTTCATAATCGGCTTTTGCTGTTTTTACCACACTCATTACCCTTCTGGCCTGCACTTTATACCGTTCATGTGCCTGCAGGTCACCCCTTTCTTTAAATTCCCTCCACAGTTGTTTCTTTTTCTGTAGCTCAAGCTTAATCCCTTTTCATCCATTTAACCCCTACTTGTTTTACTATTCGGACCCTAGGTATACAATCAGCCATAACCTCCTGTAAATGCTCCTTGACCACTTCCCATGCTCTATCAATGTCCAGCCCTTGCAGTTGTACATGCCATGGCACTGATCCAAGCAATCTCCTAAGCTTGTCATACTTGCCAGCACGGTAATTCCACATATACCCTGTCTTAATCAAAAATTCCACACCTTTAGCCACCTCCCAGGTGATCCTTATGATCACTCTCATCAATAGGTGGCAACATGGTCATATTCATTACAGTCAAATTGTGAGATGCTATTACCAGGTCAAGCACTCTCACACCCATAGTATTTTCAATTACATGCTGTCTCAGATAGTTATCCCTTAATAATTGAATAAAATCCATTTCCTTCCTCACATGTGTCCTCTCCTCCTTCCAATCAATGTTACCATAATTAAAATCCCCCATAATAATTACCCTCTTTCCACTCGTTTCATCAATTTGTTTATGCATACTATCTCCACCATCTATTCCATCACCTGGTCTATAGCAGCACCCAACTGTATATTTTATTCTGCCAGTCTCAATCTCACACCATATAGCCTCAAATGAGCTCCTTTCACTATCCTGCAATACAACTTCAATTCTCCTTGGTTGCAGTTCATCAGCTATCATCAATAACACCCCTCCCCCATTTTATTCTCTCTGTCCCTCCTAAACACACTATAACCTACACATTCTATCCCACTAACTATATCATCTTTCGTCAGCCATGTTTCACTAATCCCAATAACCTGTGGCCAGGAAGAGCCAATCAAGGCCAAACATTCTTCCTTCTCGTTCCTAATACTCCTGGCATTAGTATACATGAAATGCAGTGATCCCTTTGTTCCACCCCTATCTTGATGCGTTATTCTAAATGTCCCATTCCCATTTTTTGTCCTTAGTGCTGGCTCAGGTACATTATATACATTTTTACACTCAACTGTCTCACTGATGTCTGCATATCCACTCCCCCCCCCTATCCTTCGTAGTTCTAGTTTCCCTGGTTCTGCACATCCATTTTCAGTTCATTCAGCAACACTTTTTCCAGTCTTCACACACCAACTCCATTCAAATGCAGGCCATCCATCTTGTATAAGTCCTTTCGCCCATCAAACTCATTTCACACATAATGTCGCATAATGTCACTTGCGATTATGGCCCTCCTTCTAAACTCCTCTCTGTCATACCATGGCAACATACTCACCATTCTAACTCTGTCACTCTTTTCTTTCGCTACCTTTAACAATACTTTCAAGTCCTCTCTCAAATTAGAAAATTTTAAGAAAAGTTAGAAAATTTAATTAAAGGTAATCAGTCACTAGTGTTATCTTTTTTTTTTTTTTTTTTTTTTACTTTATTTCTTACTTCTAATCAGATCAATATTAAATACATATAATATATTTATGTTAGCTCTGTGATCGATGTCATACAACTTACTTGGTGATGGCAATAATACACACACTTAGAATCCTATCTGGTACAGTCGGTATCGTGTTGGCCTCGCATGCACGAAGTCCCTGGATCGAGTCCTGCCCAAGGCATGTGAATCATGATTTCTGACTGTTTACTGGGGAGGCTACTGCGTGTGTGGGAACATGGTGGGGAGTTGGGGTGACCTGGCTGACGTCCCATTGACACCAGAAGGAAAAGAGTGAACTAAAATCTTTTAACTGTTTTGCTTAAATGATCAGTATGGTGACTTGTATGGGTGTGCATATACTTTTCAAAAGAAGACAAATTTTGCACACATGCAAATTTCTGCACGCACTCACAACAAAAAATTAGAGGGAACATTGGCTGCACATCATAGTGCCACTATGATAAGAAGTACTCTAACATGTAGGGATATGGAAGTGGTTGTGCCACTATATAAGGCCATGGTCAGACCACACTTGGACTAGTGTGCTCAGATCTGTCACCTGGTTTTCAATGTGATGTGGAGACAATGAAGAGGGTCCAGAGGCAAGTGACTAAGACAATGTCAGGACTTTGGAATGGGGAGAGGTTGAAGAGATGTTGATTACAGAGTTTGGTGGATAGGAGGAAGAGAGATGATATGATAGAGGATTTAAGTTAGTGAGAGGATTTTATCAGAGTAATCCAGAGGGGATTATAACAAGAATAGAAGGTTTAGAGTGGAAGAACTAGAGATCATCCCTGGAAGTTATGTAAAGATGTGGTGAAGAGGGGGTGTGTGAGGAGTAGATTTTTTAGATGGAGAATTGTCAGTGAATGGAAAGCATTACCAGAATGTGTTGTTAATGCAAGGAGTTTAAGGATTTTAAGATTATATATGATAAATATGTTGTCAGTTGAATGAACCTCCCATGATGAGTCTGCCAACTCTATGGAGGATGTAATAATAGTAATAATAATAATAATCACTACTGTTACAACATGCAGTTATCAGTAACAATTCAGAAATAAAGATAAAATTACAGCCATTGGTTGATAAGTTTTTATGTGGAAACTGTTCAGTTGGATGGCACTGTATATTTATAAGTATATTAATATCAAAGGATAATTATTCTTTGATAAAAATTAATACATAAAAATTTATTATAAGTTTACAATAACATCTGAAAAGCAGTATGTAAAATTAATTATATAGTTATAATTAAATAGCTGTAAGTAATTACCAATGGCAAACAAATAACTACATAAAAAAAAATCGTACCTTAAAAGCAATAACACTGCCTACAGAAGGGGGTCCTCTTAATAGTGAAAACTGTTGGTATTCCTTTTGACCTTCATTTTCATCAATGGCCATCTACAAAAATTAGATTTAATTTCTTTTGGTCAGAAACATTTCTGATGAAGTTGTAAAGATATTCCATCATTACAGAAAATAAATCTAAAGCGTTAATGCCGCAGTGCTATCAAGACATCCACGAAATCTAGATAGGGAGTCATTAAGCCACCAAGCACTGTGAAATATGTCAGAATTAATACTGTTATTACTACATGTGCAATGATATTTAGGTGTTGTTGGTTATTCATAAGTGCTTTGCAATATAAACAACTAAGAGAAAAAATATAATTCACTGAGCTTACTAATATTTCACTAGTTTTTCACCCAGCATCTTCAGAAATTACAATTGTGACACGCATATAGTGCTCAACTAGATCACTACAGAAACAATTCAAATTGTAACTGAAAAAGAACCAAAGGACTCATCAAGGTAAAACCACTTCTGGGTCATGCAATGTCTAAATACCTATCATATCTTTCTTTGAAAATATATGATAGGTATATCACTGAGGATGACAGCTAATACTGCTCTGGGTTAGCAAAGGTTCATTCAACTTCTAGTATACATATCACATGTTTAGTAATGAGAAGTTTCATTAAGAGTTTCATAAGTCATTCAGACTTGCATCATCAGGAGCACAGGACTCGTATTAATTGATCAAAAAACTATAAAGAATAATTACACATGAAAGATTTTTTTTTTGCTAACTTCAACAGTCCAATATATATAACAGAGTAAAAAAAAAAAAAAAACCTGTTGGATTAAACAATATGCATATGATATAACAAAGTTAGTTATTGCTATTATGTTTTGTGGTATAATGGAGGGCATAAGCCCAGATTCATGGCTGTTAAATTTTTAATAAATGCAGATCAAACCTGGTGTAGAATTAAGCATTAGTTTTTGTTACATTGTGTGTGATAGTATGAAGCATTTTATTTAAGTCAAAGAGGATGATCAGAAGAGATCTGTATGTTGGAACATTTAAAGGACATTGAAAAGAAATATACATCACATTAGCTTTACACACAACAAAAACGTATGTCACCAAGTACTTTGGAAAAAAATAGAATTTGTCCTAACTGTTATACAAGACAATTTAAAGAAGCCTCAGAGTTTGGAGCTCATGAGTCTAAGAGAAGACGAGTGACCAGCAGGTACCATACGGTTCTGTACTTGGATCATTGCTGTTTAATTTAGATATCTTGTGTTGAGGCTTAAGTGCTGTGAAGAATTCATGTTAAAGGTTTAATGGAATATTAAACCTTTAATGGAATGGTCATAAGGGACTTTGTGGCATGCAGTACTTGTGGCATGTATGTGTCTCGGGGATTAGATAGGTGGCTTGTGAAAGAGAGCGGAGAGCGTATATGCGCAAAATGCAGGTAGTTGGAGGAAATAAGTGCATTAGAAATATCGATATCCGACTTCGTTGTTCCAGGAACCGGGAATGAATGTAGGAAGACAAGTAGTGTGATAGGAGAAAATGAAAAAAAGACATATATGAATGAGAAAATAATAGTTGATAGTGTGGAAGGTGTGAGTGACTGTGAAAGTTTAGGAGATGGTTTTGTTTGGGAGAGTGAATTTAGATTAAGAGTGACTGACATGCAGAGGGAGATAGAGGAGTTGAAAGAGGAGGTGGAATGTCTTGTGAATGAGAGCAGAAGTATGAAAGATAAGATTAAGAGAATGGAAGAGATAAGTGCAAGGAGAATCAGAGTAGGAGAGAGAGAGAATTTAGGGAGTATGAGTGAGAGTATGGGGGTGCTAAAAGAGGAGAGAATGGAAGCAGTAGAAGAGAGGGAATGAGAGAGAAGTATGGGAATGCTAGCAGACGAGAGGATGGAAACAGTAGGAGAGACGGAATGAGAGAGATATGGAAGTGCTAGAAGAGGAGAGAATGGAAACGATAGGAGAGATGGAATGAGAGAGAGGTATGGGAATGCTAGAAGACGAGAGGATGGAAACAGTAGGAGAGACAGAATGAGAGAGGGATATGGAAGTGGTAGAAGTGGAGAAAATAGAAACAGTAGGAGAGAGGGAATGAGAGAGATGTATGGGAGTGCTAGAAGAGGAGAGAATGGAAACAGTAGGAGAGAGAGGTATGGGAATGCTAGAAGAGAGAATAGCAGTAGAGGAGAGGGAATGAGAGAGACCTATGGGAATGAAAGAAGAGGAGAGAATGAAAACAATAGGAGAGAGGGAATGGTAAGAGGTATAATGTATGGCGACTCAATGATCCGTGGTGTTCAAGATAGGATGCGTGAGGAGTGTTTGCCAGAAGGAACAATAGAAAGGGTGGCTATAGCAATTAAGAGAGGTGAAAGGGTGGATGAGATGATTGTGATGGTAGGAACGAATGACTTAAGTGGTAATGTAAGTCGGGCAGTGAGAGATATGAGGTTTTTGCTTGAGACTGTACGGAAGAAGACAGAGAGAGGAAAAATAGTGTGTTTGATGCCTAGGTATGATAATGATGAGCTGAGCAGAAGAGCAGTGATATTGAATGGCATAATAGCAAGAATGTGTGACAAGAGAGGACTGGTATATGTGGATGCTTGGAGTGCGTTTGAGGAAAGAGAGGAATTGTATGCGAGAGACCGTTTACATTTGAATGAGGAAGGACGTAGGCATCTGGAGAGATTGCTGTTCTGAAAGAGTCAGTGTGTCCCAGGGAGGATGATAGCAGGGTGGCCTCTTGTGGGAATGGATACTTGGGAGAAGAGAGACGACATCAGGTAACACTGAGCTCAGTGGAGTCTTAGTATCCTAGAAGGGATAATGCTGGGTATAGAAACAATGGCATTTATATGCTTTATACTAATGCCATGAGTATCCGGAATAAGGGAGAGGAATTGGTGGCGCAGATAGCATCAGCCTGGCCAAAAATTATTGGGATCACTGAGACGTGGTTGACAGAAGGGGATATAATAACAGGAATAGAAGTCGCTGGGTGCAGCTTTTTTTGTCAGTATAGGAGGGGAAAGCGTGGTGGTGGGGTACTGCTTATGATAAGTGACGACCTATGTCCTCTAAGAGTGGAGGCTTTGGAAGGAAGTGAGACAAATGATTTTGAGAGCATATGGTGTGAGGTAGAGGTAGGCAAGACAGGATATTTAGTGGGGTGTTGCTACAGACCCAGGAGCACGGAGGATGGAGACCAGGAGATGTTTAGACAGCTAAGTTTGGCAAGTGCAAGAAGAATGATTGTTATGGGAGATTTTAACTACAGTAGTATAAATTGGAGAGAGGAAGATGCATGTAGCAATAGTGGAATGGAATTTCTAGAATTCTTGAGGGACAAATGTCTTAGGCAACATGTAACAGTGGGAACAAGAGGTTCAAGAGTTTTAGATTTGGTTATAGCATCAGAAGAGTTGATAATAACTGAGATGACATCTCTCCCACCAGTTGGAGAGAAGGACCATATGGTTTTGACTTAGAAAATGAATAGACATGCAGGCGTACCAAAGAGACAGGAACTTATGTGGAATTATAATGCAGGTGATTATAATAGTCTTAGACATCAACTTCGGGAAGTTTCATGGAGGGAAGAATTGGAAGGCCGGGATATCGTTAGTGCGTGGGAAATTGTGAAAGAATATTTGTTAGCAGCAATGGTAAGTTGTATACCACGAGTGAAGAAGAGGACACAATTTGGAGTAAAGTGGATGACAAACAATATTAAACAGGAATTGCATGTGAAAAAGAGGCTATGGAAGAGATATAAGGAGACAGGTGAAGAGAGGATGCGAAGAATATAAGACACAGGCCAGAAGAGTGACTAGTGTGGTAAGGAAAGCGAAACTGGAATATGAGAGGAGATTGGCCCTAAGATCCAAAGAAAATCCTAGGGAATTTTTTAGCTATATGGCCAGTAGGAGGAGAAATGACTGTGGAAGAATGATATTGTGGGATAAAAATGGGAATAGAGTGACTGATGCAGAGGACATAGTGGAATTGTTCAATGACCACTTTATTGGAGTATTTCATCATGGAGGAGTCAGTTTTAATGCTAGAGGGACAGGGCAGGTTCAAGGTTTAGAGATACAGGAGGAGTGTGTGTTTCAGATACTGAGAACTCTGGATGTCAATAAAGCTTTTGGACTGGATGGTATTTCACCACGAGTTTTGAGAGAATGTGCTAGGGAACTGACAGTGCCTTTAACCTGACTTTTCAATGAAAGTCTAGCTTCGGCAAAGGTGCCCAGGGAATGGAAGGAAGGTAAGATAGTGCCATTGCATAAGGGTGGTAACAGACTGGAAGTGTCTAATTATAGACCAGTCTGTGTGTCATCAGTAGTTGTTAAGATCTTGGAGAAAGTAGTGAGGGACCGTATACAGCACTAGGCAGATGAGAGTAATGTTATCTATGAGAGTCGACATGGATTTGTGAAAGGGCGCTCTTGTTTTAGCAATATGCTAGCCTTTTATAATAAAGTTACAAGAACATTAGATGAGGGAAAGGCATATACTGCAATTTTCTTAGACTTAGCAAAGGCATTTGACAGGGTTCCCACATGATAAGCTGATATTTAAATTGCAACACATGGGTCTGGATGTCAGATTGGTCAACTGGATTCAGTATTGGCTGTCTGATAGATATCAGAGAGTTCTGTATGGTGGAGTAGTTTCAAGGAGACAGAAGGTTACAAGTGGTGTCCCACAGGGTTCAGTACTAGGACCTATATTGTTTAACCTTTATATCAATGACATTGCCAGTGGATTGCAAGGGGATATTCAGTTGTTTGCAGATGATGCAAAGCTGGGAAGGATTATTAGTAATAGTGCAGATGTGGTAGCCCTGCAAGAGGATTTGAATAAACTAGATAGATGGGCAAATGAATGGGGATATCAGTTTAATGCAGCAAAATGTAAGGTCTTGAGGTTTGGGAAACATCGATAAGATGCTCTACTTCATCCAGTATAACTCCTCCCATACTCTATGGGAGGAGTTATACTGGATGAAGTTGGGGAGACAAGAGATCTGGGTTGATGATTGATAGAAACCTAAAGTTTAGGGGACATATTGCAAAGGTGGTGAAGGTAACACAGAGGATTGCTGCAATTATGAGAAGGACACTGATCTGCAGAGATAAGAGGGTTATCATTCCGTTGTATAAGTCTCTGATCAGACCACACTTGGTTTAATTTGTTCTCAGATTTGGTCCCCAGGATTTGAAGGAGATAAATTAACTGTGGAAAAGATACAAAGACGGATGACAAAGATGGTCTCAGGACTGGACAAGGATAGTTATGAGAATTGGCTGAGGGAATGTGGACTGCAGAGTTTGGCGGATAGAAGAAGGAGAGGTGATATGTTTGAGACTTTTAAACTGTTGAGAGGTGGTTACAGGGTTGACACTGGGAGTTCTTTCACTTGGTTGAACAGCAGGAAGGAGTGATGACAAGAGGCCATCCCTGGAAGTTACGAAAGGAAACTGTGAGCAAGAGGGTGAGGAGTAGTTTCTTTGCATGGAGGGTGGTTGAGCCGTGGAATGCATTGTCTGATAGAGTGGTGAGGGTGAGAACGATCAATGTTTAAGGAGTGGTATGATAGACTTTGTGTTTCTTAGGGGGAACCTCCCCTCGATGAGTCTTGACAGACTTTATGTTCTTAGGAAGGACCTCCCACGATGAGTCTTTTGACTCCATGGAGGCCTGAATAATAATAATATTAACAGCACTGAGAAAGGATTAAAACTAATTTTAATACTTCCAATATTTCGTCTCCGTCACAGTGAGATCTTTGAGGATTACAAAAACCTTTTGTAACAACACACACACAAATACAATACAAAGTGAAACTAAAGTCCTATCTAGGTAGATAGGACTTTATTTGATTCCTGAGGGCATCTGCACTCAGGAATCAACCTAATTTAAACAAATACGGATGCATTAAACTTAAACTTCCCAAAAGTTGGGAAACTTTAATTATCAGAGATTCCTCTTTACATCCCAGGCCACCTGCAAATGCCCATAGAGGGCACACCACCTAGATAGGACTTTAGTTTCACTTTGTATTGTATTTGTGTGTGTCTTGTTACAAAACATTTTTGTAATCCCTGAAGATGTCTCTGTGACGGAGATGAAATATTGGAAGTATTAAAATTAATTTTAATCCTTTCTCAGAGCTGTTAATATTCCATTAAACCTCTAACATGAATTTAGATATCAATGATAGTGGAGTTAATTTGGTTGGTAATATGCAATTATTTGTTGATGATGTTACTCTAATATATGCCAGTCAGCCATGTCACAACAAGCCTATTTGGGATACCTATCCCATTGAGTCTGTATGATAATTTCACATGTGGAATCCTGTCAAATACCTTGACAAAATCCAAACATACTGTGATATATTCATCCCCTTTATCCAATAGTGCAGTCACTCTTATGAAATGTGAGCAAACTGCTAAAGACAAAAACTTGTTTAACAAAGTCATGCTGTTCTCTATATATGATCAAGATACTATTTAACCACTTCTAGATGCTCTCCTAACTCCTTAATGATCACTCCAGAGATACTGCCTATAATTAGTTACTTCTGTCTTAGCTCTACTCTTGCATAATGGAATTTGTCTTGGTTTATTTCCATTTCATAAGAAATGTGCTCAGGTTCAACAATCATGTCAAGGCACTGTTAATCCTCTTGCACATTCCTTTAGCCCCCTTACCAATATATTATCCAATCCCATTTCTGTGTTCAAAATCAAGCTCTTGCAATAGCTTTATTATCTCCCTATCTTCTATATTCATAAAAGTTACATGCTTGTTTTTCTTTTTTACTTGCCATATAGCAAAAATATTCTCTGTGATTTCCTTTTGGCTATTTGATTTCTTAGTCTTATTTTGCTTTCTCACTTTTTTTCTGTGTTCACAATTTCTCACAAGCTTGTAAATGTAATGTGCTGTTTATATTGCTTTTGGTTGTTACCATTTGTCCAGTATTGTGTTAGTCTTCCAAGGCTCAAAACCACTAAGTTGCATAATCCCTTTGATGCAGGTCAGTCATGGTGAGGTGGGAACAGATAAAGTGAACTGTATTGAGAAGAGTTTGACATTTGACAAAGTCAGGCAAACTAGAATGTTTGGGGGGGGGGGATGCAGATGAGCATCCAGGCAACCTAAATGTAACTGGGAGAGTGATCATGATGCAAAAATGTAGCACCTTATGTTAACTTTAGTTGGCTAAGTAACACAAGGTGTAAGGGAGGTTGTGGGATGAAAGTGGGTACTGTAGTTTATGTATACTAATGCTATATATGCATTAGTGAGATGTGGTTGACTGTGGATGATATGGTCATAGGAATAGAATGCAAGGGTCTTCAGACAGGACAGAAGGAACAGGATGAGGAGAGTGGTTTTGCTAATAATAGCAGAGAAATTAAAGCTAAAACGGAGTTTCAGAGGGCAGTGCATTTGAGGCTATCTGATGTGAAATAGAAGCCAATAGGACTAAATATATAATTGGCTGCTGTTATAATCCAGTGGATATATAGGAGAATGTAGATAACATGCACTCACAAATTAGCATGATGAGTACAGGTTGAGTAATTATTATGGGGGATTTCAACTATGGGGACATAGATTGGGAGGAGGAATGGTCACGGGCAAGGAAGGAAATGGAATTTATACCGCTGCTGAGAGATAATTACCTGAGGCAACATGTAACGGAGGGGGACATGAAGTTCAAGAGTGCTGGATGTGATCATTGCGTCAGAGAAATCAACGCTAACTGATCTAACTAGGCTGCCTCTGCTGGGAGAAAGTGATCTGATCACCAGACGTAAAATTTTCTATTATGAAGGAATAAATGTGGAATTACAAAGCAGGTGATTATGACAAGCTGAGGAGACAGCTTGCAGCAGAACAATGGCATAAGAATTTGGAGGGGAGAGATATTAGTGCATGGGAGGTGGCCAAGAGATGTTTGAAAAAAGTAGTATGTGAATGTATACCTAGAGTCAGAATGATAAATCACGTAGGAATTAGATGGAAGAAAAGTTTCATTAAACAGAAGCTGCATGCAAAGAAAAGGTTGTGCTGGGATTATAAAGAAAAAGGTGATCAGCATGCCCATGAGCAGTATAAGGTGCAGGCAAGAAGGGTGACTAGTATGGTAAAGAAGGCCAAAGCTAATTATGAGAGAAAGCTAGGTGACAAGCCCAAAAGAATCCCTAAGAAGTTCTTTCACTATGTGGCAAGAAGGAATGACTATAGAAAGATGATTTTAAAAAGTGATAATGGTGTAAAAGTAAAAGAACCAAACCAAACAGTTGAATTACTGAATCAGCATTTTGCAAGGGTGCACCATCTAGGTGGTGACATTGCAATGCCAGATGTGACAGTGACTGATAGGAGAATAGAGGTTGAAGAAATGGAGATGCTTAAAATATTGCAGAACTTCAATAAGAATACAGCCATGGGATTAGATGGCATATTGGCCTGCAAATTATGAGAATCTACACGAGAATTATCAGCTCCTCTGATCAAATAGTCAGAAAATGCCATTGGAGTGGAAAGAGAGCAAAATAGTCCCATTGCATGAAGGAGCCTTCAAGACAGAAGTAGCAAATTATAGGCCAACCAGCATCTCAAGAGTGATGGTTAAGGCATTGGAGAAATTGGTGAAAGACAGAATCGATGACTGGGTGGATAGGAATATGACAATTCGCAAGGGATAACATGATTTTGTGAAGGATAGGCCTTGTCTTACTAATTAATTTACTTTTTATAATCAAGTGGGTTGACAGAAAATCTCTACTTTGCAATGAACAACATGAGTTTAATAGGGGAAGGGCATGTTTTATCAACTTGCTCACATTCTATAATAATGTTACCACTGAGTTCAAGGGAAATGGATACACCATGATACTTTTGGATTTTGCTAAGGCTTTTGACAAAACACAGCATGGAATACTGTTGCATAAATTAGAGCATATAGAATTGGATTATAAACTATTGGCATGGATAAAAGGATGGCTGACTGATAGATATCAAAAATTCATATATATGTGGTGTGAATCTTTAAGATTCAAGATAATCAGTGGTGTGCCTCAAGGATCAGTCCTTGGTCCACAGTTATTTAATCTGTACATTAATGACATTGGGAAGGATTTGACATGTGATATACAGCTATTTGCTGATGATGCAAAGATAGGTAGGGTAATCAGGAGTGCTGCTGATATGCAGTACTTGCACAATGATTTGAATAAGCTGGAATTGTGAGCATGGGAAAATGGATGTCAGTTCAATGTCAGTAAATGTAAAGTCATTCACTTTGACTTTACGTTTGTGATTAGATATCCAGCGTTGTATTATACTGGTGGGATTATTCTAGAAGAAACTTATGAGGCTAGGGATCTTGGAGTTTTAGCAGGCAGGATTTGAAGTTCAAGGGTCATATAGCAAATATTGTAAATACAACTCAGATAATAATGGCAATGCTGAAACGAACCGTGACATGTAAAAATAAGGAAGTCATTTTGCCTCTTTACAAAACCTTGATAAGATCTCACTTGCACTATTATGCACAGGTCTGGTCTCTTGGTTTCTGTGGTGATTCGGATACAGTGGAGAGAGAGAGTGCAAAGGAGAGCGTCAAAAATGATACCATGATTGTGGAATACAGATTATAAAGACAGATTGAGAATTTGTAGGATGCAGAGCCTAGAAAGAGAAGAAAGAGGGGTGATATGATTGAGACTTACAAACTTCTGAAAGGTTATATAGAATTTCAGTAGGAATTTTTCATTTTATGGAGGGCAGGGAAATAATTCAAGGGTCCATGGAAGTTGAGCGTTAATGCTGCCAAGAAAGGGATTAGGGCTAAATTTTTCTCTCATAGAGTAGCGCATGATTGGAATAGATTGCCGTTGGATGTTGAGTGGGCAAGAAGCATGAATGAATTTAAGAAAAGGTATGACAGCTGGTGTGAATAGAATGGCATCCCTCGATGAATTCCTGACTCTTTGGAGGTCTCTCTCTTAATAAGTGACAATGTTAGTATAAGGGAAATGGCTACTTAGTGGATATTGGTAGACTTTGTAAAAGTATTTGAAAAGACTCAACGTAAAACTCTATTGCATAAATTGGAGTAAATCAGGATGGATATAAATCCGGTGATTTGGATTAGAAGGTGGATGATGGACATATCAAAGAATGGTTTATAACCGACTCCAAGCGAATGCAAGTGACTAGTGGTGTATCATAGGGCTCAGTACCTGGTCCTCGGTTTCTTAATTTGTATATCAATGATAAAGAAATGATCTGACAGGAAAATTCACTTGTTTGCTGATGATGCTAAACTGATAAGAGCAATGGCAAACGATGGTGATGCAGAGATCCTGCATGAAAACTTAAACAGACTAGCAACATGGTCAAAGGCAAATGGCTGCCAATTTAATGTGACTAACTGCAAGGTAATGCACAGTAAGAGATCAGAAGCGGTGTACTATACTGAGAGAACTGAACTGCAGGAAACTGATGAAGCCAGGTACTTGGTGTGATCATGGACAGTGAATTGAAGTTTAGAAAGCATACTGTGCAAGTAATGAAAACAGCACAATCAGATTACATGATTGTTGAAGAACACACCAACAAGCAAGGATAGAGAGGTTATTGTTTCCCTATACAAGGCTTTAATAAGGTCACATCTGGATTCTGTTATGATAAAAAAGTTGTGATAAGGATCCAGAGGAGAGTGGCAAAGATTGTGGCAGGTCTGTGGAATGTTCCATATGAGAACAGATTGGCCATCTGTAGGCTTCAAAAATTAGCTGATAGACAAAATAGAGGAGACACGATAAAAGCATTTAAGTTCTTCTTCTTCTGCAGCTTCTCCCACTTAAATGGGGTCACTGTTGATGATGAGTCTCCTCCACATCCTCCTGTCTTGGGCTGTCACCACATGCAAGTTCTTCATCCTCAAGTCCTCTTCTACCAGCTCCCTCCATCTCTTCTTTGGCCACCCACACTTCCTCCTTCCTTGCACATCCATCTGCATGACCCTTCTTCCCACATATTCGTCTTCCCTCCTCTATCTAGCTACATGGCTACAACCAGAAGATTCTAGTTACCTTCCTATCAGCAATTTCTGAAATCAGTCCTTCATGAAATAATAAAGAAAAATTCTGTTTTACAAAAACAACGAATGTGCTGGATAAGATGAAATTCACATAAGGAAATATTTTTGGACTCCATGGAGGCATCTGACAGATTGTTGTGCACAAGATGGCAGGAGTCTTGGATGGATCGGATATTAGTCAGATGGAGAAAACATTATTTATCTGAACAATAACAGCAAGGTGTGTATGGGTAGGAAAGGGAGACACAGCATCCCAGAAAAGGAAAGTACCTAATGTGCCTGGTTCTCTCTTTCTTATTATGATTTTTCATGTGGAATGGCAATGGATATTTAACTGTTTGCTGATGATGAACTATATAAAAGTTATGAGAAGTGATAATGACATCAGTCCCCTTTAGGAGGCTTTAGATAATATCTTTAGCTTGAACAAATACTACTTTTTTGTTAATAAATGCAAGTTGTACATGGATTGCAGAGGAGGTGAAGAGGTCAGAAATTCAGAGAGCATGCTACAAATGGTGTGGAGACAGAGCTGATACCACAAAGATCACAGTAACATGTAAAGATAAGACTGGTTGTAATATGGTCTTGATCAGACTATACACACATGGACTATGATATGCAAATACAATCACCTGGTTTTCACTGTGATGTGGCAATTCTAGATGGGAGGGGGGGGGTCAAGATAATGATTAATACAATATCAGTACTGTAAAACACTGGTTACATAAATTGCAGAGTTTAGACAAATAAGCAGAAAAAATTGATACAACTGAAATGTTTAAGTTGGTTAAGCAATTTTACATAATAAATGTGTAAGGAATATACATAGAAGGAAGAGTGAAAAGGCTTCTGACCTAATGTCCAATCCTTACTTTCTCATGGTGCACCCTGTTGGGTATCTACCTGGATAGTGAATGAACGAGGATGGGCTCGCAATTTGGGATTTAGCTGACCAAATTGTATTCTTATTGTCTTAAACCAATATAGAAAATGATGGTACAACATGGCAAAATTTCATGCCGGCTGGAGCGTCGCCTGGTTAAACAAGGCCCTCGTTGTTTTTGCCAGGGAACCAGGGCAAACAGTGAAAAGTCAGCTACTGGAACAAATCTGAAAGCACACCCCAACTCAACAACATCAGAGTTAAAGATCGGTACTATCAACATATAACAACATATAACAAGCCTGAATGGCAAAGAAATGGAGCTAGCTCAGGAAATAGATAAGTACCAGATCGACAAAATAGGGGTGACTGAAACAAAAAAGACAAAAACAGATGAGATCTTTCTGAACAATAAGTACAAAATGTTATATTCAGGAAATGATAATCAAGGAAAAGTAGGAGTAGCCATAGTATTCAACACAAAATACGAAGCTAATCTTCTTGAATGGCAGGCAGTCTCAAGTAGAGTGATGTGGGCAAATATCAGAATGGGAAACTTGAAAATGAGACTTATTTGTGCCGATGGTCCCACAGAAGGTTCTACTAAGGTAGAAGTGGAGGAATTTTTTGAGGCTTTAGAAAAAGCAACTGACACAATGAAAAATGAAAAGTTGTTCCTTGTTGGGGATCTAAATAGCAGAGTAGGAAATGATTGTGAGACATACAAAAATATTTGGGGAAAATTTGGAGAAAAGAGCAAAGCAAATAATAATGGCAAATACTTGTTGGATTTCTGCTCAGGACATGGACTGGTTATTACTAACACCATGTTCCAACATAAAAATGTGCACAAATTCACATGGAGAGAAGAGGCAAGGAATAAGAAAAGTCTCATTGAGTATATTATTGTTGATAGGGATGTTTTCTCTCTGGTGCAGGACACTAGAGTGTACAGAGGATTTGAAATTGGAAGTGGTCACCATTTAGTCTTAAGTAGGATAAAACTGAATTTCATATTGAAAAGAAGAACATGTAAGAAAGTTTTAAAACGAATAAAAGTTGAGCAGCTCTCAAATGTGAACTGTAAACTAAAATATACAAACATTACTCAAGAAAAAATGAAAGAGTTTGAGAACAGGAATCAAACCTTGGAGATTCAGTGGCACGTTCTGAAGAAAACATTGATTGATTCTGCCAGAGAGGCATGTGGTGAGGTTGTCTGCAAGGATAGAAAAATCAGAACTCCCTGGTGGACACAGGAAGTTAAAGAGGCAGTGAAAGAAAATAAAAAAGCATATCAAAAGTTCCTGGCAAATAAGTCAGCTTGTGCTCTTAGAGAATACAGAGACAAATGTAAGAAAGCTAAACACTGTGTAAAACTAGCTAAACAAAACTTATGGGAAGACTTTGGCAAGAACATTGAAAATAAATATCAAGAAGATGGCATGATATTCTGGAGGTTGTTGAAGAAGCTCAGAAATGGAAGAAAGAGTACTGTAAAAGGAATTAGAGATGAAAAAGGTGATATGAAATCTGGAGTAAAAGATATCCTTGAAGTATGGAGTAATTACTTCGAAAAATTGCTAAATGAAACTAGCAGTGATGACAGCACAGTGATAAAAAACACTGCCCAGTCATGCAATCAGAAATACATATCCATGCTTGAAGTAGAAAAAGCCATCAAAAGTCTGAAATGTGGAAAGGCAGCTGGATTAGATGATATCAGACCAGAAATGCTCAAATATGGAGGTATAAACGTTTTACAGTGCTACAGTGCATTGTTTTCAGAGGGCCTGGACAGGACGAATTCCCAATGATTAATGATTAGAGTAGAGCTCTCATAGTACCTATATATAAAAAGGGAAATAAAACTGAATGTGAGAATTACAGAGGTATATCCCTATTGAGTGTTCCTGGTATGATATATCCAAGTATACTTGAGAAACGGTTGAGAAGAATTGTGGAAGAAAAGCTTGGTGAAGAACAAGCTGGATTCAGTCCAATTAGAGGCTGTCAGGATCAGATCTTCACTTTACGACAAATAGTCGAGAAAGCATGGAAATATAACAGAGATCTGTATTTAAGTTTTGTCGATTTGGAAAAGGCATAAGACAAGGTGCCAAGAGAGAAGCTATTCAATATGCTGAAGTTATATGGTGTCAATGGGGCATTATATCAAGCAATACTTAGTCTTTATTTGAGTTACAATTCAGCAGTTAGAATTGAAGGAAGTACAGAAAGATGGTTTAATGTTAAATGTTGCGTGAGACAAGGATGTACATTATCCCCTCTGTTATTCATTATCTATACGGATCACATTATGAAGGAAAGTGGTATTAAACATGATATCAAAATTGGAGATGTTAATGTCAGCTCTTTGCTTTATGCGGACAATGTTATATTTCTAAATAAATCTGCTACAAGTCTGCAAGATTCTCTAAATTGATTAACTGTTGTAATAGATATGGTATGAAGGTCAGCAATAAAAAGACAAAGACAATGAAAATAGACAGAATCATTGAAAATGTCAACTGTGTTGTGAATGGGGAATCTGTGGAACAAGTAAAACATTTCAGCTACTTAGGCACGATTTTTAGTGAAGGTGGTAAATTACATATGGAAATAGACAACAGAATCAACAAAGCTGGTATGGTAGGAAGTCAACTGAATATGGAATAAGAGAGAAATTAGTCGGAACACTAAATTAGCTGTATACAAGACAGTGTTCAAACCAGTTTTAACTTATGGATCTGAGAGCTGGGTCAGAAGTAAAACGCTTGACCAAAGACTAGAGACTGCAGATATGAGAGGCCTGAGAAAGATTAGACGCGTGAACAGATGGCATCAATGGCAATATCATATTAAAAACGAGGATATTAGGAAAGAACTTGACATTGTCAGCATCCAGGAATGCGTTAGCAGAGCTAATCTCAGGTGGTATGGTCACTTAAACAGAATGGGCGAGGAAAGATTAGCAAAAGAAGTGTTCTCTGCCAAGTTGGCAGGAAAACGACCAAGAGGAAGGCCAAGATATAGGTGGATTGATACGGTACAAAGTGCCTTAGACGATAGATATATAAGATCTGGTAATGTTGGAGTCTTGACAAGTAATAGACTGATTTGGAGGAAAATTGTAGATAGGAAATTAGTAATGATGTAAATTTTTCATGTAGTACTATCATATCCTGTACACCCCTTGAGGGTACATGGCAGGAATTTGATGATGATGATGATGATAATGATGTGATGTGTATCAGAATGGGGAAACTGGACAATGATACCTATTTATGCTTATGGTCTCACAGAAGGTTCTAATAAGGAAGAAATTAAGGATTCATGTTGAACATTTAATGGAATATTATCAACACTGAGAAAGGATTAAAACTAATTTTAATGCTTCCAATATTTTGTTTCAGTCATAAAGACATCTTCAGGGATTACAAAAACTTTTTGTAAACACACACAAATTCAATACAACAGTGAGTGAAACTAAAGTCCTATCTAGGTGGTGCATCCTCTATGGGTGTTCACAGGTGACCTAGGATGTAAAGAGGGATCTCTGATAATTAATGTTTCCCAAATTTTGGGAAGTTTTATGCAACCGTATTTGTTTAAAGTAGGTTGATTCCTGAGTGCAGATGTAGATTCAAAGAACAGTATAATCATCACCAGAGCCGATAAGGGTAATGCCACGTCGTTCTTAATCCCTCAGAATATAATAAAAAAAATGGATATTATTCTCCGGGATCGCTCTACCTACATTCCACTTGAACACAAATCCCACAAAAATTCAAGTTAAAAAACCTACTTAAAAAAGTGTCTTCCTGACATTACAAAAAAACTCAAACCTTTTGGTTCCCCCCCCCCCATATATACGGCTGACCTAAAATCCACAAATCTAATTCTCCCCTAAGACCTATAGTAGATGCCACTAATCCTCCTTGCTACAAATTGTCAAAGCAGCTAGCTAACTCTCTAAACCCCTTCACTGGTCTTACCACATCATATGTAAAAAACTCTATCAATTTTAAAAACTTAACTGAAAATGTTACTTTAAATAATACAGACATACTGGTCAGCTTTGACATCATCTCATTGTTTACCAATATTCCCCTAATTGACACCTTAACACTAAAAAACGTTTTTCCTTTAAGATATCTTAGAGCTCTTTTCCTTTGCCATCAATTCTGGTTATTTTTCTTTCTTAGAACAATTTTTACATGGAAAATTTTGAAAAATGAGCCACATACTCTTCCCCTCTAAAACCCATCTGGCTAAGATATGTAGATGATGTGCTCTCTATTTGGCCTCATGGCCTAAACACATTAGACTCCTTCCTCAGTCACCTCAATAGTCTACATCCAAGAATCCAGTTTACGATGGAAAAGGAAAATAACAATAGTTTACCCTTTCTAGACACCCTTAGTAACACGCCTTCCTAATGGTAAAATTTTTATTTTTCTGTATATCGAAAATCTACTCATACAAGCAGATACATTCACAAACTCTCCCACCACCACCACTCTCAGCAATATGGCATTATTAAAACTCTAACCAATAGAGCCCACAATCTTTGTTCCAGTGAAACTGTCCTTTCAACCGAACTCAAACACATACAGAACACCTTCCTTACCAATGGCTACAATGATTACAGAATTAAAAAAATAATCAAGTCCTCCATTCCCTAACCATCTCTTCGGAAATGCCATCGCCATACCTTACATCTGTGGCACATCAGAAAAAACAGCCAGATCATTAAAAAAGTACAACCTCCATACAGCTTTTAAGCCCCACCGTAAACTTGCTATTCTTATCCGTTTCACCAAAGATCAACTCCCTTCTCTCTCAGTTCCTGGAGTATATAGAGTACCTGGTAAACTGGCTTACTTCAGACAAACAGGAAGATTAGCAACCATCCGATTAGAAGAACACAAGTCATACATCTGCAATCACAATTATGGTCAATCTGGCCTTGCAGACCATGTTTTGGATACAATCCACAGGATCTCCTGGAAAAAAATAACCATGCTCCACCATAGTAAATTCAAAAAAGAAAGACTGTGCTTTGAATCTGCATCTGCACTCAGGAATCAACCTAATTTAAACAAATACGGTTGCACAAAACTTCCCAAAATTTGGGAAACATTAATTATCAAAGATCCCTCTTTACATTCTAGGCCACCTGCAAATGCCCAATGAGGGCACACCACCTATATAGGACTTTAGTTTCACTCACTGTTGTAGTGAATTTGTGTGTATTGTTACAAAAAGTTTTTTGTAATCCCTGAAGATGTCTCTGTGACTGAAACGAAATATTGGAAGCATTAAAATTAGTTTTAATCCTTTCTCAGTGCTGATAATATTCCATTAAACCTCCAACATGAATTCTTTACAGCACTTAAGCCTCAACACACAAAGAAATTAAGGAATTTTTTGAGGCATTAGAGAAGCCAGCTGACACAGATAAAAAAGAAAACTTGGTCCTTGTGGAGATCTAAACAGCAGAGTAGGAAATCATCATCAGGCATATAAGAATGTTTTGGGAAAATTTGGAGAAAACAGTGAAGCTAATAACAATAGCAAGTACCTGCTAGATTTCTGCTCAGGACATGGACTATGTTAGTTATTAATAACACCACGTTCCAACATGGAGAGAAGATGCAAGGAATAAGAAAAGCTTCATTGACTATGTTATTATCGACAGTGATGTTTTCCCACTGGTTCAGGACACAAAAGTATACAGAGGATTTGAAATAGGAAGTGTTTACCATTTAGTGGTGAGCAAGATAAAATTGAATTTCATATTGAAAATAGTATGTAAGAAAGTTTTGAAACAAATCAAGGTTGAGCATCTTTCAGGGGTGAACTGCAGGCTGAAATACATAAACATCATTGAAGAAAAAATGAAGGAGTTTGAGAACAAGAACCAAACCTTAGAGATTCAGCGGCAAACCTGAAAGAAAACTGATTCAGCAAGAAAGGCATGTGGTGAAGTAATCTGCAATGATAGAAAAATCAGAACTCCTTGGTAGACTCAGGAAGTTAAAGAGGCAGTCAAGAAAAAGAAGAAAGCATATCAAAAGTTTCTGGCAAGTAAGTTACCTTGTGCTCTTAGGGAATACAGGGGAAAATGTAAGAAAGCAAAGCACTGTAAAATTAAGTCAAACAAAAGTCATGGAAAGACTTGGGTAAGAACATGGAAATTAAATATCAGGAAGGTGATGAAATATTCTGGAGGCTGTTGAAAAAGCTCCGAAATGGATGAAAGAGTACTGCAAAAGGAAATGATAATGCAGACACACAAAAACTGAGGATAAAGATATTCTTGATGCATAGAGTAATTACTTTGAAAGATTGCTAAATGAAATGAGCAGTGAAAGAATGGTGATAGAAAACACTGAACAGGATGCCTTCTGGAATATATATCTGGACTTGAAGTAGAAAAAGCTATCACAAACCTGAAATGTAGAAAGGCAGCTGGAGCAGATGATATTCGACCAGAAATACTAAAGTATGAATGTCTAAAAGTTTTACAGTGGTTATACTGCATAATTCAGAAGGCTGGACGAGAGGGTCAAATTCCAGATGATTGGAGTAGAGCGCTCATAGTACCCATCCCAAAAAAAAGAGAATAAAGCTGAATGTGAGAATTACAGAGGAATTTCTCTACTGTGTGTTCCTGATAAGATTTATGCAAGTATTATTGAGAAACGGCTAAGAAAAACTGTGGAGGAAAAGCTTGGAGAAGCACAAGCTAGGTTCAGGCCAAACAGAGGCTGTCAGGATCAGATATTCACTTTACAACAAATAGTTGAGAAGTCATGGGAATATAACAAAGATCTGTATTTAAGTTTTGTAGATCTGGAAAAGGCATATGACAAGGTGCCAAGAGAGAAGCTATTCAATATGCTACAGTTGTATGGTGTCAATGGGGCATTATATCAAGCAATACTTAATCTCTGTTTGAGTTTGTAAATCAGCAATCAGAATCAAAGGAGGTACAGAAAGATGATATGATGTTAATTTAGGTGTGCAACAGGGGTGTATATTATCTCCACTGCTATTCATCAGCTGTATGGATCACATTATGAAGGAAAGTAGTATTAAACCTGACATCATAACTGGAGATTTTAATCTCAGCTCTTTTCTTTATGCAGATGATGTTATGCTTCTAAATAAATCCAGGACAAGTCTGCATAATTCTCTGACCAAATTGAATGATTGCTATAATAAATTTGGTATGAAAAACATCAACTGCATCCTGAATGGAAAACTGGAAAACCTAGAGAACAAGTGAAACATTTCAGCTATTTAGACACACTTTTTAATGAAGATTTCCAAATTAAATTAAAAATAGCAGAATTAGCAAAGCTGGTATGGTAAGAAGTCAAGTGAATAAATTTATATTGAATAAGGGGGAGATTAGTCAAAACACTAAAATAGTTATATACAAGACAGTGTTCAAACCAATTTTAATTTATGGAATCTGAGATCTGGGTTAGAAATTAAACTCTTGATCAAAGAGTGGAGACCACAGATATGAGTGTCCTGAGAAAGATTAGGAGACTAGATAGATGGCATCAATGACAGTATCATATTATAAACAAGGCTATTAGGAAAGAACTTGGCATTGTTAGCAGAGCTAATCTCAGGTGGTATGGCCACTTAAACAGAATGAGAGAGGAAAGATAGCTAAACAAGGGTTCTTTGCCAGGATGGCAGGAAAAAGACTCAGAGAAAGACCAAGGTGGATTGATACAATAAAAAGTGCCTTAAAAGACAGAAATGTAAGATCTTATAATATTGACATAACAGGCTAATCTGGAGGAAAATTGTTGATAGGAAGTTAGTAATGATGTAACTTTTCATGTAGAATTATCATAAGATCCTCTACACTCCTCTGAGAGGATACATCAGGAATTTGACAATGATGATGAATTTTAACATTGTTGAAGCAAGCTTTTCTCTGGGTACCTTGTCATATGCCTTTTCTAGATCTACAAAACAGAAGTACAAATCTTTATTATAATTCTCATAATTTTCCAACTATTTGTCATAAATTGAAAATTTGATCCTGTCAATAAATATCTGTATGGCCTGATCCAGGTTGTTATTCTCCCAGTTTCTCTTCCAAAGTTTATCTCCACCTATATTGAAGTATTGCTTGTATAAATCTTACCTGAAACACTCGTAGAAAAATTCCTCTCTGGATCTCTTATGCAGCTTTATTCTCACTCTCTCTCTTTTTTTTTAAAATTTTTTTTTTATTAATAGATGGGAACTTTAAGAAATCTATTCCAATCTTCTGAAGACATCCTCTGAATTATGAAGTGTAGCAATTGCAAAACTTTTATACCTCCATATTTGAGCATTTCTGATCAAACATCATCTACTCCAACTGCATTTTCATATTTCAGGCTTTTAATAGTTTTTTTTTCATATCAAGTAACGATATATAATCCTATTCACATTCCTATGGAATATTTTTTATTACTGTTCTGTCACTGCATGTTTCATTTAACAATCTTTCAAAGTAATTACTCCAGTCATCTAGAATATCCATATCTTCAGTTTTCATGTCACCTTATCATCACTAATTTCTTTTACAGTATTCTTTTTGATACCTAAGCTTTTTCAATAGCCTCCAGAACATTTTGCCACCTTCCTGATATTTATCTTCTATATTCTTACCTTATGATTCTTACCTATATTCTTACCTATGATTTTTATTTAGCTACTTTTACAAATAGCTCAGATCACTTACATTTTTCTCTGCATTCTTTTAGGGTATCTGCCAACATATTTGCTAGGAGCTATCAGTACACTTTCTTCTTTTTCAGAACTTGTTGTGTCCACCATGGTGTTCTCATTTTTCTATCCTTGCAGACAACTTCAACTGTAGTAGCTGAATCGATCAATGTTTTCTTCAGGGCTTACCACTTAGTCTCCAAGGTTTGGTTCTTGTTTTCAAATGTCTTTCATTTTTTTCTTGAATAATGTTTGTAGAATTATTCGAAGAGTTCAGTACAGTTCACTTGTAAAAGCAGCTCAACTTTAATTCTTTTAAAAACTTTCTTATATACTATTCTTTTCAATGTGATATTCATTTCTATCCTACTTAAAACTAAGTGACAATCACTTCCAATTTAAAATGCTCTGTATACTCTTATATCCTGAATCAGAATGAACATTTAACTATCAACAATAACATAGTCGATGCAGTCTTGTTCATTTGCTTGTGTCTTTTCTCCATGTGAACTTTACACATCATTATGTTGGAACATGGTGTTAGTAATCACGAATCCATATCCTGAGCAGAAATCCAGTAGGTACTTACCATTATTATTAGCCTTGCTTATTTCTGCAAATTTTTCAAACATTTCTATATGTCTGGTGGATCTCTGCTGTATAGATCTCCAACTAGGACCACTTTTTCACACTTTCTTTATGTCAGTAGACTACTTTAATGATTTGAAAAATTTCTCTACTTCATCCTTAGGAGAGCATTCTATAAAGCACAAACAAGTTTCATTGTCTATTTCCACATTTTGAAGTTTGGCTGTATAATTCTAAACTGCCTTCCAATCAATAGCATTCAGCACCATACATCATCATGTATGGTGCTGAATACTATTCCTTCCTTTCCTTGATTATTATTGCATGAACAGAACACTATACTTATTCATTAGTATTTCATCTGATATTTTTTCAGTCCTTCTGCAAACTTGCTGTCTTCTCCATTAATACTCCTCATGTTGATGGTTCCTATCTTCAATTCATCTGATGTCTAGGTTTGTTCTTCTTGATGTGAAATAGAGCTTGTTTGCCCTGGTTCTCTGATGAAAACAGCAGGGACGCTTGTTTAATCAGGCGATATTCCACCTGGCATGAAATCTCATCGCACCAACATAATATGTATGTATGGTGTAAGCCAACAGAGAGTACACTTTGGTCAGCTGAGTCCCAAATTTCCAACCCAACTGCGTTCATTCGATACCCAGTGGATACCTACTAACTAGTCACATCATATGAAGGTGAGGACATATTAGAAATGTTTTTGTTGGTATTACCCCAGATGAAAGAAACAGATGAGCTAGAATAATTTTTATTCATCAATCTATTAGTTTCATGAAAATTCTTGAGTATCACATCATCAGGAGAATACATCAATAAACTGAAAAAAAAGTTTATTGATATAACAGGTAACATTAATGAAATAATGAAATAAAAAAACAGGAATAACAATGGAAAGTCCACATTTGCTATGATGTTTGCTGGTTTGTGGTCTATTGCGACAACCTACAGGCAACCATGTATATGTTGAGTTGAATTAGAGAAAACCAGACTTGATGTGGAATCATCTTGTTTCAATTTGCACTATTGAGGATATTTGATCATTTCAGCTGATTCCTTGAATGCTCTTGAGAAAAACAAATCAAGAGCATTTCTTTAATGCTCTTGATTTGTGTTTCCTTTCATTCTCTATGTTCTTGATGTGTTTGGATTGGTGAATTTCTCTTGACCTGCCTGTCTGTCGTATGTACAGCAAACGACATATAGTTTTCTTGAGTGTACTAGGTTTCTTGAGTGTGGATGGGGATGTTACAGGAAATTAGAGATCTTGTTGAGGGGGTAGAAAGCCACCTTTATATTTTGTTAACCTTCATATTTTGACTCTGAATGATGGTATATAAGGGAGAATCACTGTTTCTCTGAAGTCATGTTTTTCGTGTTCATCTGTCTAGGATGTAGAGTTTTGCTGAGTAGTGTTCTATTATATTCATTCTTTGGTGGGATGGCTATTAGATAGTTTAGCTCTTGGATTCTTTTATCTATATCAGTGCAGATTCTGTAAGCCCAGTCACATATGGAACAAATAATGCCTATTTTTTGTGCTTGCCGGTGATGAGATGTGGCATGTAAATAACATCTGGTGTTTGTTAGCTTCCTATATACTGAGAAATTGAGTGTTCTGCTGTGATACTTTTATAAGCATGTCTAAAAATGGTAAAGACATGTTTATCTCCAATTCAACATTAAATTTAATCCAAGGATGGATATTGTTGAGATATGTCAGAAATTCTTCTAAATGGGTAATATGGGTCAAATGATGAATACGTCATCAACATATCTGAGCCAAAGTTTAAGTTATGTTCCCTGGTACTGGATAGTTTTTTCCTTCAAACCATTCCATGAAGAGATTTGCTAACAAGAGAGAAACGGACGAGCCCATTGCTAATCCTTTCTTCTGTTTAAAATATTCTTCTTGGAATTTGAAGGTGCTCTTTATGCAATATTTAAAGATATCTACAGTGTTCAGTGGTAATAAGTTGTGTAGTAGTCAAAGTTTTTTTGTTCTTGGTACATTTGCAAACTGATTAATAATGTCAAGGAGTGCAAATAAATCAGGAAGCTCTATTGTGATGTCTTTGGTGTTATATCGTGTTGTTCTTTACAAAAGAGATTGTTATGCTGATGTGGAAGCTTACCAAGTTTGCTAGATATTTGGAAAGCAATGAAGTTGAAAGCATCAATAATGAATCTCGGTGAAAAGGCTTGCTTATGTAATTTTGGGAGTCCATAAATTCTTGGTACCAGGGAATGTCTTGATACGAGATGTTTTTTGGTGTCTTCAGACAGGTTCAGCATGCTTCTTATCAAATTATTGGTCTTATTATGGAAATGACCCATTTGGATTGTGACCAAGAGTTATATAGGTGTTTGTATCATTCAAGTAGCAATTGCATTTTTTCTATATATTCTATGGAGCTCATTAAATCTGTTGTGTTGCCTTTGTCAGATTTCAATACTATAATTCTCTTATCCTGTTTAACGTTTTTTAGAGCCAATCATTCCATTTTTGTAATATTATTACTAGGTGGTTTTGCTTCTAAAAGTACAGAGGCTGTTTGGATGCAAAGAAAATCTGCTCATTTGAAAGAACTTTTTTGAAAGTTTTTTTTTTCACATTGAATATGATATTTAATTTTGAAATCCTACTCGATGATATCGCAAAGCTGAAACCTCGTGAAAGGTGCAGAGTTCAGAATCAGATAATGTGTATGAGGACCTGTGGAAGAGTATTTTATTATGGAATAATCACTCACCGAGAGTGTTTTTCAACAGCTTTTCTTCATTCTTTCTTTACTAACTTTAAATATATACTCTGATTTTTCATAAATAAGTCTATCTAAACTGTTTTCAAATGTTTGTAGGAAGATAATTCTGTATGAAGAGCATAAGATTGGCTATCAATATTAGAAAATTTTAACTTCCTATGATTTAAGACAAGTTCCATAGACAGAAAATTCTTAAAGCACACAGTGGTGAACTTCTAATGGAATCTTAAAATTCGAGGAATAGTATCATTTATCCCTGCATTTTAAAAGAAATGTTAACCTATTACAAAAAAAAATTTTTTTTGGTTCATCCTTAGTTTTTCAAATTTATTCACCTTTGAGAGCAAAAACTTACTGTGAGACTCGATATCATTATGTAGCCATCTGTAGTGAGGACATACTAGAAATTTTTTGTCAGTATTATTTCATATGACAGAAACATATGGGACAGAATAATTTTTATCACTCACTCTATTAGTTTTGTGAAAATTATCGTGTTTCACATCATCAGGAGAAAGTTCTTCTCAAGATCAGTCAAGGAATCAGCCAAAATGATCAACCATCCTCAACAGTGCAACCTGAAATAAGGGATGATTCTACATCAAGTCTGGTCTTCTTGAATTCAACACAACATGCATGCAGTTATCAGTAATTCACAGCAGACCATAAACTAGCAAACAACATCATAGAAAATGTGGGCTTTCTATTGTTCCTGTTTTTTTTTAAATATTTCATTATTTACATTACCTGCTATAGCCTGTTATTTAGTTTATTCACTTATTTCTCCTGATGATGTGAAACAGAAGAATTTTTCATGAGATTAGTTGAGTGATTAGTAAAAAATTATTCCATCTCATCTGTTTCTTTCATGTGGAATAATATCAGAAAAAACATTTTGAATTAGGTCAGAAGCCCCAGTTTGTTCTCTGCATTCCTTGAAGGCAATATGGAGGTCACCTCCCAGTTATCTGGATTTGAGCCTTAAGCGATCCAAACAAAATGAATTATATTATGTACTTCTTAAACCACAAACAAATAAAGTGGTATAAAGAAAAATTCACTAAGATCCTTTCTAGTTAAATGACTCAGTGTTTTCATTGGGAAACTAGAACAAAGTTCATAACACCACCAAGAGGGAAAAAAAATATTATTTTTCTAACATGCTAATATTTTCAGAGCACAAATATCACAAATTTCCCATCAGCTACATATGGGAAATATATGACTTCTCCATCTTGGTATCAATTCTAGGTCTGGATCCTACTGATAAGATCTCAATAAAGGTCAAAACCGGTCTGGGTAGTGGCCCTTCCCATAATGCTTAGCATTATACACACCCGAAAAAGATGTGTGCTTTGTATTACGAGATACTAAGGCAATTAATTTGAAGTCATTAGCTTCTATATACAAGTAGCTTAGTTATGAAAATAGTTTGCATGCAAACTTTGTTTGCTTACACTTGGATAAAGGATAAACCAAGAATATAATTTCTTGTCATCTTTAATTAAATGTTTACAAGTAGAGCTTAAAAATATATATGATGTGTATAACTGTATTCATTTAGATAATATGCTGTGGATTTTTTTTTTTTTTTTTTGTGTTCATAAGGGACATTGCAATCACACTAAAGGTAGTATACACCTTGATACCTTAAGAATCTGAGTTTTGGATTTGCTGACTGAAGCAAATTTAGTTAGGTGTGAATGTAATTTTGAATTTGCGAGAATTTTCACTAACCTAACTGTAATGAAGCTAATGTATAAAGAAAACAGACAGTCAGATGAAAAGTAAGGGAGACTTACTTTTTCATCACTATTATCATTTTCATGGTGTGTGTTTGAGGATGAAATATAGGTCTGATTAACAGTTATTTTATTATAGCCATATTCTGGAATATGGTAGCAAGACATCAGTTTTGTTGTTAATTATTCCTCATCTTTAATGAGACCACAGGCTCAGGATACTAATGTTGTATTATTTTACATTTGAAGTTGATGATGGGACGGAGCAAGTAATTATCTATTAGCAAGGTCGGTTTCCTGTATGTTATAATTTGCACATATACACAAAGTTTCATTATGAACTATATATATTTTATAAATTAAGAGGATATTAAATCCAACATAATTTCAGAGCCCAAATACAGAAACTTTTATAACTTCGTATTGAAGTTATAAAAGTTTCGTATTTGAAAGTCGACCAGAGAGCTTGCAGGAATACATTCGCCGCCATACTACAAGTTGCCCTAGCTGAACCTAATAGCAAGCACACACTACAGAGCTCCAGTATATTCACCTATTATTGGTCCATTTTGATAAGATTTCACTTGGTATGAGGATTTTTTTTTTTTTTGTGTTCATAATATGGAACATTGCAATCATACTAAAGGTAGTAAACACCCGGAAACCTAAAGAATCTGTGTTTTGGATCAATCTGTGTCAGACCAGTGAAACCTTATCAAAATAATAGTAGGCGAATATACGGGCACTTCGGCATGTGTGCTTGCTATTAGGCTCAGCTAGGGCAACTCGTAGTATGGCAGTGCATGTATTCCCACAAGCTCTCTGGTCAACTTTTAAATACGAAACTTTTGTAGTTTCTGTATTCGGCTCTGAAATTATGTTGGATTTAATATCCACTTAATTTATATGATTTTGCATCACCGAATTGAAGCCTTTTTGGCTCTTCATTTTTAGTACATATATATTTTATTTTCTTCTACTATTTCTTTAAATGATTCTGTCAATTACTTTCCAACTTTTTAAATACAAATTATGAAAATTTTTAATGTCATAATGAATTCTTTCATAGTACCAGAGATAGCATTTTTTTTTTTTACCCATGTAATATATGAAATTGCTAACTGATAATAGTTCTACATTAATGCAAAGCTAGTGTTTATGTGATAGCATAAAAAACATTTTAAAAGTTGTTTCACACATCAGCCCTATTATCAAAATGTTGGTGCCTCTCACAACAATACCCTTACAAAGAGAGTTTTTTTTTTAATAAGAGTATTATTTCTAACATTTTTTATTAAGATTTTTATGCTGCAAACAATGCTCATGAAGGTATACCACACATGCATACTGTGGATTCGCTATAGCAAACTAGCAGAACCAAAGAGATAATATTTGTTATAGTGAATTTCCTTTAGCATAGCACCTTGATACTTGGATGTGGCGACAGCCCAAGACAGGAGGATGTGGAGGAGACTCATCATCAACAGTGACCCCACTTAAGTGGGAGAAGTTGCAGAAGAAAAATAGCACTGATGCTATGAACTTTAGGTAGAAATATTTTGAGCAGTTTGTTACGTTGAGTAAATTTACTACAGTAGTATTTGGTATACTGAATATATATAACTGGTAATTAGCTTACGGAATTAACAATGCATATAAAGGATATTAATTAAAGTTGCCTTTAATTAATATCCTTTATATGCATTGTTAATTCCGTAAGCTAATAACAAGTTATGTATGACCAACGTATAAGCCTTGCTACTGAATATATATGTAAATATACATGAACTAACAATAATTTATGACTAACACAAAACCATAAAATAAAAAAAAAATTTAAAAAAACTTACTTTTTCTTCTGATATTCCTAAATTTTCAGTTCCTCCTGTTCCATGAGATTCAGTATGCACTTTTTCTCTGTCCTCTATTAACAGACTAGACTGAGACTTTTTTTTTGTGTTACTCACAAATAAATTTGGATCATTAACCTTAGATGAATTATTCTGCTCAGTTTCTCTCACAAATGTAATGAATGGCATTTGAGGTTTCACAAAATGATCTTTTGCTACATCATTCTTTACAGTATCATTTAAAGTATTTTCATTTTCTTCAAATCTAATATGCGTATTATGACATGTGTTGTTAGCTCTATTTGGTTTAGTCAATAACTCTAACTTTGTAATTTGTCTTGGTGAAAATTTGTCAGGAGAACATTCTGAAAAGCTCATCACTGAACCATCACAGCTATAATTTGCAGTTACTTCCTCAGATGTATCAGACAGCATTTTCTTTCTTTTCCTACATCTTCGAGTTTTTTTTTTACAGTTACCATTACCTGTGCCGATTTCAAGGACTTGCTGATTTTTGTTTTCAGATATTCTGTTACCAGGTAAATTATTATCAAGTGTTTCTTCATGTAACTTAGGTGGAGATAAAGGCAAGGAAGAATTTTTATTTTCAATATTATTAAAATTACCACTTAAAGGTTCCTTTTCACTGCATACAGCATATGTATTAACTTCAGAAGAGTGCTTTTTGTGATGTTTCTTCCTTTTTTTGTGTGGAAACTCATTAGATTCGGCACCATCACTATTCTGAAGAAAGTTTTCATGATTTAACACATGATTCAATTTGAAAGACTGTTCAAGAGGACATTCATAAATATGGGGACCAATGAAAGATGTTCTTAATCTTGATATATTTGTCTGAGATAATGATTTTGAGGAATTTGCATTAGGAAGTATATTGTTATTAACATATGATTCCGGTGAATTTTGCTTACTACTACATACTGATATCCTTTCCTCATGCTTACTAGAATCCTCAATAGGTTTTTCCACTTCAGTAGCCTTATCATAAGCAGCTTTCCCCAAATCAGTAACCACTTGTTTTTTAGAAAATATGTTACAAAAGCTATCTTCAACTACAATTCTGAAAAGAAAACAAAATAAGTACAAAAGGCACAGAAATACATATATATAAACAGTTCCATTAGATTTATTATTATTATTCATGACACCTCCAAGGAGTCTGAAGACTCATCGCGGGAGGACACCTACTATTATACAACTGTCTCAACCACTACACCGAACCTCTACTACTAATCGTCTCCATCAACACCATCTATCAGCCACCTCCACCACAACTAGTATTTTTTGTCTGTAAATTGTGTGTTCTGAAAGGCTGAGTTATCTGTATGCAGGATGAAAAACCCGAGTTTCCGGGAGAAAAAACCCTGCTACCACCGTATGAGATTGGCTAACTCACCTTCGATTGAAAATCGTCCACATAAAGATTCCTCCCGTCGCAACGAGAATCGAACTTAGGCCTATTAAAATATTTGCAACATATTTTTTAGAAAATATGTTACAAAAGCTATCTTCAACTACAATTCTGAAAAGAAAACAAAATAAGTATAAAAGGCACAGAAATACATATATATAAACAGTTCCATTAGATTTATTATTATTATTATTATTATTCATGACACCTCCAAGGAGTCTGAAGACTCATCGCAGGAGGACACCTACTATTATACAACTGTCTCAACCACTACACCGAACCTCTACTACTAATCGTCTCCATCAACACCATCTATCACCCACCTCCACCACAACTAGTATTTTTTGTCTGTAAATTGTGTGTTCTGAAGGGCCGAGTCGTCTGTATGCAGGATGAAAAACCCGAGTTTCCGGGAAAAAAACCCTGCTACCACCGTATGAGATCGGCTAACTCACCTTCGATTGAAAATCGTCCACATAAAGATTCCTCCCGTCGCAACGAGAATCGAACTTAGGCCTATTCCAATCGAAGGACGCAATGTACAATCATCCTCCCAATTGCGTTACGGAGGCGCTTATATATAGGATTTATATAGGATGTTCACTGTCAAACACAAGATAGCAAATTGCCTCCAAACGTTTCAAGACAGCAGTGGTCATAAAATGTGGCATTCCATAGCACAATAACACTTTTTCCCCCCCTTCTCAACCACAATTTATTTTTAATGATTCTATATACTAGTGGTCCACGCAATTAGCCTAGTGGCTTTGCACTTTGCAACCATATGCCTGGGGGAAGGAGTGTCCTAGGTTCCATTCCCGTCGGTAACATGAGGAGCTGAAGGATCTTCCTCAGCCATAGCCAAGTAGCTGGTCTTGGGAATGGACAGCAGGGTTTTTTCTGCCAGTTTATCTGAGGTTTTTCATCCCAAAAGCAGGCAAACCGGCCCAGTGAACACACATGGATACAGTCAGGAATACTTAGGGGCATAGGGCTGACCATCTTATCCTTGTATTTCAGTTACGAAATCCAAGCATGCTTGGAAGGTTGTGGGCCTTAAAGGCCTGTTAAAGCTATTGGGATAGGATAGTATATATACTAGAGGCCACATATGAAAACAACAGTAATGAAAAAACAGTAGCTACTAGAGATAAAATCGCAAAAAAAACAGGTTTGGAGAGAGAGAGAGAGAGTACTTTAATGAACTACAAAACTGTGATGAATCTGATGAAACTTTTGAACACAAAATGTATCATGCCTATCAACCAGAAATATTTAGACCCTCACTAACCCAAGGTAGAAGAAAGTACAAAGCAACTCAAAGACAACAAAGATCCAAGTACCAATGGAATAGAAACCAAACTCATTAAATACGATGGGAGTAAATTAACTATAGATATAAACTGATAAATTTAATATCAGAAAATGAAGATATACTCTCAGAATGGAAAGCTTCATTAACCATATCATTATATAATAATAATAAAAAAAAAGGAAAGAAAAATGAATGTGAAACTACAGAAGGATAGCACTCCTGTTTGCAGACTACAAAATTTTATCTAATATTATTATTATTCAGGCCTCCATGGAGTCAAAAGACTAATCATGGAAGGTCCTTAACATGAAACAAAGTCTATCATACCACTCTTTGAACTCATTGACCGTGCTTCCTCTCACCACTATCAGGCAATGCATTCCACAGTTCAACCACCCTCCATGCAAAGAAATCACTCTTCACCCTCTTGCTCACAGCTTTCTTTCATAACTTCCAGGGATGGCCTCTTATCATTGCTCCTTCCCGCTGTTCCACCAAGCGAAAGAACTCCGCAGTGTCAACCCAGTAACTACCTCTCAACAGTTTAAAAGTCTCAATCATATCACCTCTCCTTCTTCTATCTACCAAACTCTGCAGTTCACATTCCTTCAGCCGATCCTCATAACTAACACTGTATAGTCCTGAAACCATCTTTTTCATCTGCCTCTATACCCCTTTCCACAGTTACTTTATCCCTTTCAAATCCTGGGGACCAAATTTCAGAACAATTGCAGTATTGCAGCAATCCCCTGGGTTACCTTCACCATCTTTGCAATATGTTCCCTGAATTTCAGTTTTCTATCAATCATCACCCCCAGATCTCTTTTTCCCTACTTTCTCCAGTACAGCTCCTCCAATCAAGTATACAGCCTCCCATCAATGTATCGCAAACGTCAAGACTTTACATTTTGCTGCATTAAACTGATGCCCCAATTCATTTGCCCATCTGTCTAGTATATTCAAATCCTCTTGTAGGGCTGAAACATCTGCGCTATTACTAATAACCCTTCTCAGCTTCACATCATCTACAAACAACTGAATATCCTTCTGCAATCCATTGACAATGTCATTGATATAAAGGTTAAACAATACAGGTCCCAATACTGAGCCTTGTGGGACTCACTTGTAACCTTCTGCCTCCTTGATATTGCCCCGTCATACACAACTCTGATACCAATCAGACAGTATTCAATCCTGAATCCAGTTGACTAACCCGACATCTAACCCATGTGCTGCAACTTAAATATCAATTTATTATGTGGCACCCACTCAAATGCCTTTACAAAATCCAAAAAAATGGCAGTATATGCCTTTCCCTCAACTGCTCTTGTCACTTTATTATAAAAGGCAATCATATTACTAAAGCAAGAGTGTTCCCTTAACAAATCCATGTTGACTCTCACAGATAACATTACCCTCATCTGCCCAACGCTGTATATGGTCCCGCACTAATTTATCCAAGATCTTAACTACTGAAGAAACACAAACTGGCCTATAGTTAGACACATCCAATCTGCCTGCCTTTATGCAATGGCACTATCTCACCTTCCTTCCTTTCCTTGGGTAACTTTCCCGTAGCCAGACTTTCATTGAAAAGCCAGGTCAACAGAGCTGTCAGTTCTTTAACACATTATCTCAAAACCCATGGTGAAATACCATCCAGTCCCACAGCTTTACTGACATCCAGAGTACTCAGTATTTGGAACACTCTCTCCTCTTGCACCTCTAAACCTTAAACCTGCCCTATCCCTGTAGCATTAAAACCTACTTCTCCAGAATGAAATATTCCTATAGAGCAGGGGAGAGGTGTTCAACCCGTCGATCGCAGAGTGATTTTTGGTCGATCTCTTGTGTACTCCTCCTTACTTACAAAACTGAAAACATAATATTTTGTCTATCATTATTTTGTATTATTTTTAATTCGCTATAAGTGTATTGTTATTGTTTATTTATTTTTCATTAAAATTCTCAAATCAGTAATTTTCTTATAAGTCCTGGTAAATGAATTAATTTGGATCAGTGGAAGTCAAACAGTGAGCCGAGTGAATATGATTATAAGCAAAGTGTAAAACTAGATTGTAGCTTAAATATTAAATATTCCAAAGCACTTTACATCAATTTTTTACTTAGGTTAAGTCCCATGTGAATATTGTAAAAAAATAAACTTTGTTTGTCTCGGTATAGTTTGTAGATTTTTTGTAAATAACTCTTTTGAAGCTAACTGTATATACTACTTTAATAAGAATATGTTTGAGTGTTAAAAACAAAGGCAATGTTTTTGTCGCCGAAGCTGTACATGGCAGCATTAGAAAGATTGTTATTGAAACTTTTATGTATGAGAAAGGCTTGAAGGCTCTAAGTGTAAACATCTCCGAAGTCAGTCAGAAAGAGTTCAAACAACTTTCCGATGGCCGGCAACTTACAATCAAAAGAAAGCAGAGGAGAACAAAAGGCGTGCCAAACTTGAAACTTAAGATGAAAGACTCATACCGATTATTTGGGGGTTGCCAAACTTCATGCGAGGTCTCAGAGGAGGCCTAATAAAAAGTGACTGAAGCTAGCAGAAGGGGTCCCAGTTCCAGAAAGGAGCTTCTCGGTTCGAGACATCGCTAGAGAGAGAGAGAGACTACTTCTAGGCCGCAGACAAAGTTTCAAATTGCCGGAGAAAAGTTACCAGGCCAGGTTAATGTCAGACATTCACCAGTGTGCTGCGTTTTCATTATAATTTGATGAATCAAATGACTTCACTGATATTGCTCAGTTAATGGTATTTATTCGCATGGGATTTCGAGATTATTCAAGTAAAGAACTTTTGAAAATTATACCATTATTGGGAAGGACTAGGGGGAGAAGACTTTTTTTGGCATTTGATGAATTTGTGAAACAACACCAACTTCCACTTTTTAAACTTGTGTCTATTACTACTGATGGTTCTCCTTCAATGATAAGTAATAAATCAGGCTTCATTTCATTATGCAAAAACGATGACAAATATCCAGATTTTTTAACGTACCACTGTATTATTCACCAACAAGTACTGTGTAGTAAAAGATTAAACACAAAAGATGTTTTGGATATTACGCTTAAAATTGTAAATTCTGTTCGAAGAAAAGTCCTGCAATGACGGTTATTTAAATTACAGGAAGATGATGATAGGGAACTTCTGTTGTACAATAATGTTCGCTGGCTCAGCAGAAGTCAATTTTTAGAAAGATTTCTTGTATTAAATAATGATATAAAAAATTTTCTTGATGAAAAAGGAGATATTTATCCACAGTTGAGTGATAAAAGATGGTTGTTACACTTATTAGTTTTAGTAGATTTCTGTACGAAATTAAGTAATTTAAATTTAGAGTTACAAGGTAGAGATAAAAATTTAATTGACATGTTAAGTTCAATAAAAACATAACAAACAGTACTTACTTTTATTAAAGAAAAATATAAATGACTGCGAATTTAGACATCTCCCATATTTATTAAAATTTTTTTGAATAAAATCAAGAAATGCTTCGCTATGATTTAAAAGAATTTATTCGTGAAATAGAATTGATTGAGGAAGAAATAAATTCAGAATTTAAAGATTTTAATAAAACTGAAATAATTGTATCTTTTATCAATAATCCATTTCAAGAAAATTTGAACATCACAGAAATTTCAAAAGAGCCTGTGTAGCTCAGTGGATGTGGCGTTTGCACACCACTGCACTTGGCCGCATGAAGGAAGGCTTGGTTTCGAGTCTAGTCGGTGACTAGAGGAAATTTTTCTAAGCCTTTTTTTGACCGGTTCCCGAGTTAGTCGATCTCTGGCACGGGCAAGCAGGTTTTTCCTCCCGGAAACTCGGGTTTTTCGTCTTGTAAACTCAAGATAATCGACCGTAGAACCCACATTATTTCAGACATTAAAAAATATATATTGTGTTAGGGTTAGGGACCACGAGATGGCGGTACATTTGAGCTGTCTCTCTTCACTGCGTACCGCTTAATTAGTGATAGCCATGGGCCATCTGTCTGTGATTGGTACCAGTGGAGATTGAACTGCCCACTCAGTCTCCAAAAGTTAGATAGGGCTAAATGGCCTCGCCTACTCCCGTATACGGGAATAAAGGCATTAGCTGATTTTTTTTTTTTTTTTTAGAAATTTCAAATAAAATTAGTGGGCTGTTTGATATAAACCAAGCTGAAGTAGAACTTGAGATGATAAACATTCACAATAGTTTACATTTAAATTCAATAAACAATGAAGTCATTTGGAAGTATACACATGAAAAATTCCCACAATTAACTGATATTGCTCAAAAAATTCTGTCAAGTTTCGGATCGACATACCTGTCAGAATCCGCTTTTTCGAATATGACCGTCATAAAAAATCAATTAAGAAACCAAATTACAAATGATCATTTGGATGATGAACTGCGATTGGCCACTTCTTCATATCAACTTGACTATGAAAATATTGCGAGGTCCAAACAATGCCAAATTTCACATTAACTTTTTTTTTTTTAAATCAACCAACATTTCCTGTAACTTGTAAGTTTGTAATCAATCTGTTGTTTTTTGTAACTTTCGTTTTCCAAAATAGAGAAATAAATATGTTATTCCAATATATTTGTTTTTTTTTTTGTATTAAAATATTTGTTGTATTAAAATAATTAAAAGTGATAAATAAATGTTTAAATACACAAATAAAGTTTTTAGTTGTGTATTTTTTTTAGTTGTTTATTTGTGCGTAATCAAATATCAGGTTGGGGGAACCTGATATCTGATAGTAGATTGCCGAATAACGTTTTATAGAAAAGTAGCTCACGTAGTAAAAATGGTTGAACACCACTGCTATAGAGTATTCATTGATCAACTCCACTATGTCCTCTGCAACAGTCACTCTATTCCCATTTTTATCCCACAATGTTATTCTTTCACAATCATTTCTCCTCCTACTGGCCACATGGCTAAAAAATTCCTCAGGATTTTCTTTGGATCTTCATGTCAATCTCTTCTCACATTCCAGTTTTGCTTTCCTTACCATACTAGTCACCTCCAGGTCTGAGTCTTATATTCTTCATGCATCTACTCTCCACCCCTCTCCTTATTTCTTCTATAACCTCTTTTTCACCTGCAGTTCCTGTTTGATATTGCCATTCATTTTTACACCAAATTGTGTCCTTCACTCATGGAATACAGCTTACTATTGCTGTAACAAATATCCATTCACAATTTCCTGAAGCACAAAATTCTTTTTATTGTATTAAAAAGAATCTTACCATATGCTGAAGAAAATATAGATGAATATCAAGCAGGATTCCATAGAAATAAGTCCACAGTAGACCAGATTTTTACACTAAGATCATCATCATCATAGTTTATTTACAATTTGTAAATAGGGAAACAAACTAAATAAACAGGAATAAGAAAAGATTAATTATATGTAGCTTTCCAGGCTTCTGTTTTGAGCCAGTTGAGTTATTTCTCGTGGAGAGAGAGAGAGAGTATCTGTGCTGATAATGTGGTTAATATATTGCCAAAATTGTGTAGTTGGTCTTCCTCTCTGTCTATTTGAGGGAGCATATAAAACTAAGCTGGAGAAGGAAGATGTCTCAGTTGATGTCCTAGCCAATCAAGTTGACATCTGCATTGGGTTTCCATCAAGGGATTTTGATTTGCCTCTTCCAAAATAGTGGAATTACAAATATGATCCTTCCAGGAGTAAGAGTCTCAAGTAGTTGTATTAAAGTTATTTTTAGTTTTTATTGCTTTTTGGTGGGGAAACATTCCATGTTTCTCCACCACATAAGACAGATACTAGAGAAAAAAATGGGAAAATAATCAGCAGCTCCATTTTATTTATAGATTTCAGAAAATCATATGATAGCATTCACAGAGAAGGCCTTTAGAGAGTATTAAATGAAACTGGAATACCTCATAAGATAATAAATTTAATTAAAATTTGCACCAATGACAGCAGATATAGTACTGGCTAATGGAATTAGATCTGAATCTTTTGCTATTAAAAGAGGAGTGAAACAAGGAGATGCTCTTTCAACCATATTCTTTAACTTCGCATTAGAAAAATGTACAGCTAATTCTCATTTTTCATTGCTTTTTTTTTTTACACAATTTTGAAATAACACAGTTTAAAAAATAAAAGCAATTCTGTTTTTACACGGTATATTTTGATTTAACATGGTTCAAATGGCACTTATTTTTAAAATTTCTATTTGAATTCAGTTTTGTTAAAAATTATATTTCCATTAAAATTATAATTTCCTAAAACGGTACATATGTACCAACTTTGGAATGCAGATGAGACTGGCCTTTTTTGGAAAAAATGCCAAGTAGAACTTATATAGCAAAATCACAAAGAAGTGTTGGTGGCTTTAAAGCAGCTAAGGATCATGTAATTATTATTTTGCAGCAATGCTTCAAGAGATCGTACATTAAAACCATTACTCATTAATCGATCCCTAAGACCGCTAGCAATGAAAGATATGGGTTTTAACATGTTACCAGTGTACTGGAAGGCAAACAAAAATGGTTGGGTTACAAAAGAAATTTTTAATGAATGGTTCCAACAATGTTTTGTTCCAGAAGTTAAACACTATTTGATGGAAAAAAAACCTGGCTTTTAACGTTTTATTGATTATAGATAATGCACGTGGCCATCCTGTTTTAGAACACCAGAATGTGGAATTTTGTTTTCTGTCACCTAATACAACATGCTTAATACAACCACTAGACCAGGGTGTGATCGCTACTTTCAAAATTTACTACATAAGAACATTCCAATATATTTTGGATAAACTAGATAAGGATAATTTACTGACAGTTATTAAGGTGTGAAAGAAATTTTCTATTTTGAATTGCATCAAGCTTGCTAGTTGGCATTATCAGAATCAAAACCAACTTTAAATACACGCTGGAAAGCTACTTGGCCAGATGTGTGAAAAAGAAAAATCCTGTACCTTTGCATACAACTGAATATCCCAATATCATCAGATAGTACATGCAGTTGGTGGAGAAGGATTTGATGATTTTTCGTCTGCAGATATTGAAGAACTGATGGTTGACATGGCTGTTAGTGATTCCACTCACTGCAGGATTAATTAAAGAAGGGCTTCAAATGGTAAAGTGCAAAGTAATTTTCTTAAACATGATCCAAATACTGAACAAGGTGAACAGTTTAAATGTTAAGTCATGTATGGTGCGATACGAAGAGTTATACAAAGATTGTCAAAACAGGTTCTCAACAATTAATTACGGAGGTCGTGGTAAAGAAAAAAAAATCAACCTTCAGAATTATTCGAAATTAGTGTTAATTCAGTTCCTTTTACTGAAGAAAACATTTCACCATTATAGTATGAACAGGTTGGCCAAAGTGTTCCAAGTGATGGAAATGATTTCCTTCCAGTCCCACACAAAAGAATGTGGCTACTGTCAGAAAGCAATAGTAAATAAAATTTAACAAATAACCATATACGCAGGTGTATTTGGGCCTTTTCAAATTTCTGATTTATTAGTGATGCACTATTTTCTTTAAGAAAGATACATATGTACATACTTTAAATAAGTATTTAAAATAAAAAAATATTCCATTAAAATTAAATTTTATTCCATTAAAATTTTATTCAATGATTTTCATGTTTTGTTTGTAAAACTTCATTGTTCGTATTGGGTTTTCACATCTGGAACCAATTTTTTTTCTGGAACCAATCTACCATATAAATGGAGAACAGGGTGTATTTGAAAACTGTAAAACAAAACACAAGCGGAACCATGATATTAGGATATGGAGATGATATATGCCTAGTTGGAGAAAATGCTGACGACATCAGAATAAAAATGTATGTATAAGCAATAACCATGGACAGTTGACCAGGTTACCATAAATTATCTAAAATTTAAAAACGTCACTTCCTTCATATATCTTGGAACAGTGACTAAGATATAGAATGCATGCTTCCAACAGATCTCATCATTCACTATATTTATTTTGTCTTGAAATTTTGTCAAGCTGCGCTAAAATAGATATATACAAGACAATCATGGAACCTATTATTTTATATGGAACAGAAACATGGAGCATAACAGACCAAGATGTAAAAAACTTTGCATATCTTTGAAAATTAAATCCTCAGAAAAGTCTGTAAGAGATAACACAACATATGAATGGAGAAGACAAACTCAAGAACTATATCAACTCTACAAATACCCACTTCGGGCTGATAAAATCAGAGCTTTTCTTTTAGAGTAACAGGGTGATCAGCATTGATTTTTGACAAAATTATGGAGACAACTGCAGTTACAAATAATTACTTTCTTTTAATTTTAATTCAATTTCATATTTGAATGCCGGTCTGGTTGGCCGAGTGTTTAGCGTATCCGCTCCCCAGCCAAAAGGCTGCGGGTTTGAATCCCGTCGTGGGCATGGATGTTTGTGATTGTCTGTGAAAGTACTAGTGGTGGTAGATGACGAAGTTGGTGGAGTAGCGGGACGAGGAGTTGTGGAAGCCTTTGACTTCCTGGAGGTGTGATATAATTTTTTTTTTTTTTACTACTTAACCATCTTTTAAAAATTAGCGTTTTGTTTTCAATTACCGTTTTTATTTCATTGTCTCATATATGGATTTTTTGTGTCGCTAGATTTTCATATGCTAACAATATAATTTCTTTCATATTATTCTATTATTTCTGTCTTCATTTTCTTGTATTTTTTTTCCCTTTTCTAAATAGTTATCTGTTGGTATAAATTTCTTACATATAATAATTTAGTAGTCCTACTTTGTCTTATTTAGATTTTTCTCTCATTTTTCTTTTCTTTTGTATTTTTTATTCAATAGTTTTAATGCTATACAGAAATATATAAAGCATCTACTTACTTAACAAGATCTTCATCTCTCAGTATAAAGATCGTCTCGTCAACAGGAAGGAGACACTGCTGAACATATAACTGCAAGTTGTAGCTTTCACTTAAACGATATTTCCTTTGAATTACATTCTTTAAATCGTGAACAGACTTTAATAACGACGTATCAACCGACAACCATACAAACTTTGGGATCTTTAACATTTCGGAAACTTCTCTCATATCTAAACGAATTCGAATCAAGGACGATACACCTAAAGGCGCCATAGCACAACCACTTTTAAAACAAAACATATAATATTCAAGTTTGACAGGTGGAAATCATATCATATTTTACTGAAGAGTCCTTTAATGAAAGGAACTTCATGTAATAGAGTTCCAAATAAACTTCAAAAATGTTATATTTGCAAAACAACCAAAAATATTTAAAACGAAAACTTTATTGGATGATAAAAAGTCGTATTTTTCAGAAGTAAAGTGACTTGTGAAACACCCCAACATTGGAATTCCCGACACAAAAAAAATTGACTTAATTCGTTAACTTAACTCACACCCAACATTAATAGCACAGCAGGCGATTCGACACCAATTTTTTTTTTCATTCTGTGATAGCGACCCCTAAGTAGCATAGGAAGAAACAAACCATATCATAAATATACATAAATAAATACAGTAACGTCATTTATTCCCAGATAATGCCGTTTACCCTAAGCAAGACACAGGTATTGATAGATATCTCGACCACAGCTGTCTAACAATGATTTTATTTGGCATCTGTGGAGGAGATAACCAAAATCGGATAAAAAATTTTAGGGTGCGTTTCGCGAAATACTCAACACTTATTACATGTATTTTGCCTACACATCAAAACTATATTGTAACCAGATGGATTCCGTTAATATTTCATATTATTATTATTATTATTATTATTATTATTGTTATTATTATTATTATTTTAACGGTGTCTCCATGGAGTCAAAAGACTCATCGCGGGAGACCCGACATTGACACACTAACCATTATTTACACAATACCTGTCATACCTCTCCTTAAATTCATTCACAGTTGAAGCATTCACAACCAGTTCTGGCAAAGCATTCCACCCATTCACAACCCTCCAAGTAAAAAATCTAGTCCTAACACCCTTGTTAACCACACTCTTACACAATCTCCAGGGATGGCCCCTCGTTCTCTCACATCCTGCACTGGTCTTAAGAATATCATCAGTATCAATCCTGTAAAATCCCTTTAACAATTTAAATACCTCTATCATATCTCCTCTCCTACGTCTATCAGCTAGTTTTTGGAGCCCACAGATCATCAAACTATCCTCATAGGGAACATCCCACAGAACTGCAACAATATTTGTAACCCACCTCTGAATCCTCTCTACCACTTCCGCATCACCAAGAAATCCTGGCGAACAGATCTGTGCACAGTAGTCCAAATGAGGCCTTATTAATGCCTTATAGAGCGGAATAATAACTTCCCTATCCCTGCTTGTTAGTGTGTTTCTCAACAACCATGTAATTTGATGTGATGTTTTGGCAATCTTTGCAATATGCTCTTTAAAGTTAAGTTCTCTGTCCAATATAACTCCCGAGTCTCTTGTCTCATCAACTTCCTGCAGTTCAGTTCCGTTAATATAGTAAACAGCATGTGATGTCATCCTCCCGAAATGCATCACCTTACACTTAGCCACGTTGAACTGACAGCCATTTACCTCAGTCCATACCGTCAGCCTATTTAAGTCATCCTGTAAAATATCCACATCATTTGAATTGATTATCGCTCTTCCCAATTTTGCGTCATCAGCAAACAAGTGGATATTTCCATTCAAGGTATTTCCAATATCATTGATGTACAAATTAAACAATAGAGGACCAAGAACTGAGCCCTGAGGTACACCACTAGTCACTTGCATTTTCTTAGACTCAGCTCCTCCGTAAACCACTCTTTGATATCTGTCCAACAGCCATCCTTTAATCCAAATCACCATCTTCGGACCCATACCCATTTGCTCTAATTTATGTAACAGAGTTCCATGTGGAATCCTGTCAAAAGCCTTTGCAAAGTCAAGCAGTATCACTGAGTAAAGATTTCCTTTATCCAACTCCACTGTTACTTTATTATAGAAAGTAAGCAAATTACTTAGGCAAGACCTACCCTTAATTAATCCCAATTTCACAGCGATTAATGACCTTAATACTATTTACAGCTAACTCTATCACCTGCCTCCCTAGCAAATCCCATTTCCCTGTTTATGACCCTTTACTCTGCCCTTTATCAATAAATGTTCTAAATGCCAAGCCCCTAATCCATTTAAGTGCAAACCATTTTACATTAATTTTCAGTAGTGCATAAATTAAGAATATAGAAATGATCCAGAAATCATAAAAATTGTGGCGTTCATCTTTCATACAGAACAGCATAAGATTTGTTAAAAGTATGTCTTGCTTTAGCAATGTGCTCACACTTTATATAGAGATAACAGACCCCTAATGCTCGGCGACACTTCTTTATTTTATTATTAGTAGTACTGCTACTATCATTACCACTATAACCAGTGATGAGCTACGGAAATTTTAACAAAGGGCTCCCATCGTCGAGCAAAAAAAAGCCACATTTCACACAAAAGCTTTTATTAATACAGCTTGTGTACAAATGCCCATCAAAAAGTATGAGGGGACAATGCACCTGTAAAAGCTATCATTTTTAAACAAATATTTCATGATCTAAACATGAAATATTTGAACACAATCATCTGTGTTAATTTATCTTACAAGAAAATCATTCTTTAACTATCAAAATATAATAAGAATAAAATCTTTTATAATCGCACATATGAAATAGTCCGCATTTTTTATAAACAAAATAAATTTCTTTTGCTTGCGATAGAAGTTTTTATGACAAACAATCTATAAAGAATAAATAAATATTATCTAAACACAATAATATTGAAGCACGTTATATTTCTCTTTTGTTTTTATACTTTAAGGGATAATCAACGGTACCAATCAAGGGGCATTATTTTATAGTCTTATTTATTTTTATGCGATTACCAAAAGTGAATTCTTATTTGTAAAATGGTGTGAACAGTAACTATAATATTTTATTTAATCAAATCACTTTGTTAGGTTACGTATGAGTTGTCGCTTAATATATTTCAAAAAATTATCATTATTGTTTTTTTTTTTTCAAAAAATAAAAAAAGTAAACAAGAAGAACAAGGGGCTCGTAAATTTGAGAAAAAATTAACAAAGGGGTCGGGCGAGCCCCTTATAGCTCATCACTGACTATAACTACTATGATTATTATGTGACACAGCAAAGTATTCATTGCAGAAAGGCAATCTACAAAACTCACCATCCACACTTCTTCCATCTATATGGCATTATCTATCCTATTCCCCCATCCATGCGGCTGGTGAAGGTAGCTATATGCTACCATCTAGGAAGATGATTATGAGAAAGGTGGTTCTCCATTGCCTTCCTTGCAATGTTTTATGGCTGTAGCATTATGCGTTCAAGGGACAGGTTTGCCTGTTTTGAGGGATGAAAAACCCGTGTTGTTGTTGTTGTTGTTATGGACAACTCCTAGTAGCCTGTGTAGCTCAGTGGATGTGGCGTTTGCACACCACCGCGCTTGGCCGCACGAAGGAAGACTTCATTTCGAGTCTAGTCGGCGACTAGAAGAAATTTTTCTAAGCCTTTTTTCGACCGGTTCACGAGTTAGTGGATCTCTGGCATGGGCAAGCAGGTTTTTCCTCCAGGAAACTCGGGTTTTTTCCTCCAGGAAACTCGGGTTTTTCGTCCTGTAAACTCAAGAAAATCGACCGTAGAACCCACATTATTTCAGACATTAAATATATTGTGTTAGGGTTAGGGACCACGAGATGGCGGCACATTTGAGCCGTCTCTCTTCACTGCGTACCGCTTAATTAGTGATAGCTTTGGGCCATCTGTCTCTGATTGGGTACCAGTGGAGATTGAACTACCCGCTCGGTCTCCAAAAGTTAGATAGAGCTAAATGGCCTCGCCTACTCCCGTATACGGGAATAAAAAGGCGTTAGCTGATTTTTTTTTTTTTGGACAACTCCAAGGAGTCCTTAGACTCATCGAGGGAGACCGTAGCATCATTTCAAGAACAACTATTCAACATTCACACAATATCTATCATACTTCGCCTTGAACAAATTAACAGTCATTGCAACCACAACAGACTCTGGCAGCTTATTAGGTTCATTCACCACTCTCCACATAAAAAATCAAGCTCTAACATCCTTGCTAACCACATTCATGCCCAGTTTCATTGCATGGCCCCTAGTCCTCCCACCACCAGTCCTGTTTTCAAAAATATCTTCTGAATTAATTTTATAAAAGGCCCTAAAGAAATTTGATATCTTAATCATATCCCCCCCTCTTCCACCTATCAACCAATTTCTGCAACCCACAAATCTTCAACCTGTTCTCATAAGATTCATTCCATAGACCTGCTATCATCTCTGTCACTCGTCCCTGGATCCTCTCTGCCACCTCTATATCAAGAAGAATCCTTGCACCCATATCTGGGCACAATAGTCTGGATGGGTTCTTATCAAGGCTCGATACAGAGCAATTACTTATCTCTGCTCGTCAAAATATTCTTCAGTAGACAAATGCTTTGATGGGCTGATTTAGCCACTTTTGCAATGTTCCCCCTAAACTTCAACTCCCTATCCACGAACACTCCCAAATCCCTGGCCTTGTCAATCTCCTGGAGTATAGTTCCACCAATGTAATATACTGCTGCTAACCTTTTCACCCCAAAATGCATAACCTCAAATTTTGCCAAACTATCCAAATCATCCTGCAAAATTTTGATATCCTGCATTCACCAATGCTCTACCCATCTTCGCATCATTAGCAAACAAATAAACAGTTCCTCTCAGATCCTTTCCTATATCGTTAATGAACAAATTATATAGTAGTGGTCCAAGAACCGAACCCTGCGGCACACCACTAGTCACAGGCCGTCTTTTGGATTCTACTCCTGAATAAACCACTCTCTGATATCTCTCCATCAACCACCCTTCTATCCATCTCACCAACCGTATATCTATCCCCATATGCTGCCGTTTACTGATTAGAGTTTTGTGTGGTATCCTGTCAAATGCCTTAGCAAGGTCCAGTAGAATCACTGTAAACCTCTTACCTTATCCAGTTCAGCAGCCACTGTGTTAAAAAACGTGAGCAAATTACTGAGGCATGATCAGCGCTTCACAAAACCATGCTGTCTCCCATACAGTAACCAATTTTCATCTATCCATTCCTGTATTTTCCTCTTCACTACTTTCTCCAAGTCCTTGAGAACGACTACTGATATGCTGATCGTTGGATAATTTCCATCACCAGTCTTGGAACCGCCTTTATGCAGTGGAACTATTTTCGCCTCTTTCCACCCCTCGGTTCTAACCCAGACCCGGGACTCAAATTAAAAAAATGGTCAAAGGCGCCGACAATTCTCTCCAATCCCACAAATGTATTGACATTTATGTTTTGTAATTGACTATTCATCTCCACTTCATTCACCACAATTCCCGTATAAGCTGTTGGTACCTTCATTCCTGCAATATCACCACCTGGACGATATGTTCTTGCAAAATGCTCACTCAGTAATTCCACTATATCAAATTATTCGGTTTCCTCCCTACCATCGGCATTCTTTAAAATCATTCTGTCATATACTTTTTTTCTTTTATGTGCAAGATATCGAAAACACTGTTTGGGATTCTCTCTACCTGCCTGGTTAATTTTCTTTCATAATCCGCTTTTGCTTTTCTTATCACACTTGTTACCCTTCTGGCCTGCACTTTATACCCTTCCCTCCACATTTGTTTCTTTTTTTGCAGCTCAAGCATCCATTTAACCCCTACTTGATTTACTATACGGACTCTAGGTATACAGTCAGCCGTTGCCTCCTGCAAGCACTCCGTAACCACCTCCATGCACTATCAACATCCAGCCCTTGCAGTTTTACATGCCATGGCACTGAACCAAGCAATCTACAAAGCTTGCCATATGTACCAGCCTGGTAATTCCACATATACCCTGTCTTAATCAAAAATTTACACCTTTAGCCACCTCCCAGGTGGCTAAAGGTGTAAATTTTTGATTAAGACAGATTTTGATTTGACCTTATGATCACTCTCACCAATAGGTGGCAACACGGTCATATTCATTACAGTCAAATTTTGAGATGCTATTACCAGGTCAAGCACTCTCACACCCATAGCATTTTCAATTACATGCTGTCTCAGATAGTTATCCCTTAATAATTGAATAAAATCCATTTCCTTCCTCACATGTGTCTTCTCCTCCTTCCAATTAATTTTTCCATAATGAAAATCCCCCATAATAATTACCCTCCTTCCACTCATTTCATCAATTTGTTTATGCATACTATCTCCACCATCTATTCCATCACCTGGTCTATAGCAGCACCCAACTGTATATTTTATTCTGCCAGTCTCAATCTCATACCATATAGCCTCAAATGAGCTCTTTTCTCTATCCTGCAGTTCTGTTTCTATTCTCCTTTGCTGCCATTCATCAGCTATCATCAATAACACTCCTCCCCTATTTTATTCTCCCTGTCACTCCTGAACACACTATATCCCTCATATTCTATCCGACTAGGTATATCATCTTCTGTCAGCCATGTTTCACTAATGCCAATAACCTGTGGCATGGCAGTGCCAACCAAGGCCAAAAATTCTTCCTTGTTGTTCCTAATACTCCTAGCATTAGTATACATGATATGCAGAAGCCCTTTAGTCCCATGGCTATCCTGATGCCTTATATTAACTGTCCCATTCTGATTTGTTGTCCTTCGTACTTGCTCAGGCATATTATACATTCATAAGCTGAACTGCTTCCCTAAAGTCTGCATATCCACTCCCCCCTCCCTCCGTAATAACTCTAGTTTCCATGATTCTGTACATCCACTTCCACTTCATTTAACAACACTTTTTCCAGTTTCCGCACACCAAATCCATTCAAATGCAAACCATCCATCTTATATAAATCCTTTCGCCAATCAATCTCACTCCACATACTCCACACCACTCATCTAGTAGAACCTTTGCAAAGAGGCATTTGCAATTATGGCCCTCCTCAACTCTTCTCTGTCATACCGTGGCAACTGACTCATTATCTTAACTATCCCATTCTTTTCTTTTGATACCGCTAGTAATTCCTTGAGGTCCTCTCTCATATCAAATTTATCACCTTTTATATCAATTGTTCATGCCACTACTATCATTTCTTTTACCCTCTGCTTTTGCGCTCTGATACTCACTTACATCCTTAATTTTCGATCCGGTAATTACGATTTTAACAAACTCTCATCTATTACACCTCTTACTAAAGAATCACCCTACAACACTCGCTCCTTCATTTTTCTTACACTCCCGACCATGCTCTTATGTTTCTTATCATACGTTTGCCTTTCATTAGCTGATGCGCTCGGTAAACAATTTTGCAAACGCTCAAGCTATAGCTCTGCCCTATTTATCACTCTGCGAAACCGTGCGATATCACTCATTGAAACTAACTCTTCATTTTTTTATCCGTTATACCTTTACTCTCATTTTCAACACCACTCTCAAAGCTAACTGGTATACATCGCAAATCCCTATCATATATCACTATTTTCTGCATTCTGACTTTCAGCATCGACATCAATCTCGCGACCTGAAACACACTCTAAATCCTCACTTTCGGCGCAGATGTAGTCCACTATCATTATCTGACAAAACTCAAACCGCTCTCTGCAAAGCGTACCTTTCGCAGACGTTACACTGAACAAACTTCCTTACGTTAAAAATTTTGAACAAAGATGGCGATTAGGTGGCCATTATTTTATTTCTCATCGGCGCCATGTGTACGCTATCTATCGCATCTTATCAAACTACTAATTAACTAATGCAGAAACACACAAAAATCACACAGACACACTAAGTTACCAAAAGTAAAAAAAAATAGTATCTAAAATTCAAGCAATATTGCCAATTTTTACTCAAAATAACACTTATATTTTCAGGATCTCTCTACAATCAGCACTACACACAATGTAGCCCTCTTGTGGCCTTATCCTAAGTTACTGGGAGAAAACCCTACACCTTCGTATGAGACTGGTTAACTCATCTTTAATCTAAAGAAACCAGAAAAAGGTTCCTAACGCCACTGACGGGAATCAAACCCGGGTCTTTCCGATCAAAATGCTTCGTCTATACTGACTGAGCTACAGAGGCTCCTCTGTATGACACTATCAACGATTTACATACAAAGCTATCTATCGTTAACCAATAATATTCGGATTGTAAATTGTGTGTGTTTGCTTGCTAATTTGTTTTTAGGCAGAATGGAAAACTCAAGTTTCTGGAAAAAAACCTGTTAACTATATGACACTAAATAATTTATCTTCAATTGAGAAAACACAGTTTAAGTTTCCTCTCATTAAGACCAGAATTAAATAATTGGACTTCACTCCTTTTCTAATCTAAAGGAGTGAAGTCCAATCATTTTGCCAATCGCACTACAGAAGTTTCAAGGCATTTCGCAAACCTATTTTACAAGATTCCACATAGGAAATTTTCCAATATGAAAAGAATGGATTGGAAAAATAGGCTTATAAAAAGATAGAGAAAATGGCTGAATGATGAGTATCAAAGAGAAATACACAGATGATTTATGGCTAAAATAATATTTGGGATGGTCTGAAAGGGCATGAGTTACATTTGGATAATGCAAAAGAAAGGAATGGTGATAAGGGATTTATCTCATACAGAATTTCAGAGAAATGGCACTTTGTTCCTGCAGGCTGACAGGAAATGAAGAAAGAGTCTATCCAGCACAGCTTAGCTTACTAAGATAATTACTGGTCTGGAGGAACGGCAGATGGTGACAGATTGAAGGAGTACAGCCTTCCAAGTTTGAAAAAGGGAAGAAGGGGTAAAATTTAACAGAAGCATGTAGGCTATTCAGGATGACCTTACGATGGAGATACAGGTGAAATTTTGCAGAAAGTTGAGATTGGGAGGTTGATTTGAAATTCACCCATGAATGCCACCATGGTGTAATCAGAAGACATGTGCAGTCCAAATATTTTTCTTGACTTGTGGAGAGTGAATGGAATAAGTTGTTGCGGACATGGTAATGCATCTTCACTGAATGCTTTTAATCACAGGTATGATAGATTAAGCATGTGTATGATCTACAGGATGGATCCCTCTCTCAATGAGTCCAGTAGGTAAATGTTTGATAATGATAACAAATGTCACGTTTATCAAAAGTGACATCATTTATTATCGTAACAGTGAACGTAGAACAGCTTTTTATTCGTTTTTGAAAATGCATTAGCCAGTCCAAAGTATTTCGATATCACAGGTTTATAGCCTTTCGTGAGATAGAATTCACACAGAAAAGAGAAATCCCCCTAAATTCCCTAATAAAGAAAAAAACGAAAACTCCCCAAATTAGCGAAGTTTTACATTTTATCTTCACATGTCTTTTATCTTCATATATATATTTTTATAAATAATAATGTCTTTGCGATCGAGAGTGCTTTTCGGATGTTGATATTTTCGGTGTCTGTATGTGTGTGTATTCGATGGCAGTTGCGTACAAGTGGTTGGTATGTAATGATGGGGGATTAAGTTGCAAGTAAGAGTACTGTTTGTTGTAAAATCAGTTTATTTGAAAATACGAAAGGTAATGTCTACGAAGTTTGATTAAAATGGGGAAGCTCAAAGAAAATGATATGTTTCAAAGGATCAGCTATTTATATCAGGTAATAGTTTTGAAACAAAACGTATAATTATGGCGTAATTTAGGTATATTGCGTCTTACTAAAAGTGACAAGCACGTATATTCTTTCGATTCCACTGAAACTCAGTATAATAATTACAATATAACCGAGTAATTAGCGCTTGCAGCGAGTAGATATGTAATGAGTTAGAAGAAGCAAAAATGGAGAGTTGAGTTTCTTCATTATATGAAGTATGATAGGACAAAATTGAGAAGGACCATGATTGTAAATGAGAAGATTGTTCAAGATGAATGGTGTACATTTTATAGATGTGTAGTGTGAATTTGATGGGCCTACATCAAATATGCGTATAAGGACCTGTATGTGTCTGATAGACTGTGAGGGGTTAAAGTGCAAAACCAGGGAAACTATAGATATTGGGGAAAGCAATCAACGGGTGTCCAGTCACCCCTGGGATAGATGAGTGCAGGAATGATTATGAAGAGTTGGGTGCAGTTTCCCATGTTTCGAATCTGAATGGGGGTGGCATTCAGTTACCCTCACACTTTCAAGAAGATGTTGAAATGGATGCCCAGAATCAGAAAACAGGAGAGGAGTTTTTAGCATTGCTTAGCTTAACTTATGATATCTGAAGAACTTCAACAAAAATAGAAGTTAAGGAAGATTGTTGATCTGAAGGAAATGGTTCATTTGAGGCAGTCTGGGGTGAAATAGAGACCAGTAGGACAAAATATGTAGTTGGTTGCTGCTGTAAACTTGGGGATCCAGAAGAAAAAGTGAATGATATGCATCAGCAGGTTAGCAGAATTAGTGCTGGCCATGCAATTATCACAGGTGACCTCAACTATGGGGATATAGATTGAAAGGAAGAAAGGGCACATAGCAAAATGGAAATGTAAGTTATATAGTTAATAAGTATAATTACTAGAAACAGTAGGTGATGGAGGGGATTAAGGATTTGAGTGTTGTATCTGGTAATAGCATCAGATCTATAACTACAGTAGCATCTCTACTTCTGATCAGGACATGACCATGCAGTCTTGTCCTGGGAGGTTGCTCAACATGTGGGAATTTCTGTCAAGAAAGGGTTTATGCAGAACTACAAAGCTGGTGATTATGAAAAACTGAGATACTTCCAAGGACTCATCATGAGAGGGCACTCTGCTCTGCCACACACATCTTGCATATTTTTTACTACTTAAAACCCAGTTCTGTCCTATTTTTCACAAAAATGAACCATTTTCCCCTAGCATTGTTTTTGATAACACTCAAATTCCCAGATCAGATGAGATTTCTCTTCTTCGAATTACCTGACATCAAACCTCTCCTGGCATAAACACATCACAACCATTGCATCCTCAGCTTCCAAAAACCTAGGTTTTCTCTTTCGCTCAAGATGCTACTTCACCTCTAAACAGCTGTTCACATTATACAAATCACAAATCTGCCCAGCTATTGAATACTGCTCTCACATTTGGAGTAAGGCTCCCTCAAAATGCTTGACTCAATACAGAGGAGAGCAATTAGACTGATAAATGATCCATCTCTCACCAACTCTCTCCCCTCACTTTCACATAGGCACTTGGTCGCTGCGATTTGAATATTTTATAAATATTTCCATGGGAAATGTTCATCTGAAATAGCATCAATAATACCCCACTCTGTACTAAGCCCATTGGAATATGTACAGCTGCTGCCCAATATCCTTTCACAGTACTCCTTGAAGCCTGCAGAACAAGTTTCTTTTCCTTCTTCTTCATCTGTGGTACTGTGGAACAGTCTTCCCGCTGACTTATTTCCCAAGGAATACAACATACAGGCATTTTAAATAAAATGTAAACAAGTTTCTCCTTTCCCATGCCACTTAACCCTGCTACATCTGTATAGGATAGGCTAACTCACCTTCAATCGAAAAAGCTCATATAAAGATTTCACTTATCACAAGAATTGAATGTATGCCTTTCCAGTTGAAGCATGGAATGTTTCATTGTTCTTCCACTTATGCTATTAGAAATTCTTAATGTAACTTCTTTCTGATGTAAAGTTTCAGAAATTCTGCCATTCTCATTTTATTGTTATGATGATAACTGTTTAGAAACCTAATGTTTTATTAGTTTTTCAAGTATCTTTATTTGGTGTGTGTGTGTGTTGGGGGTGGGAGACTGAGCTTCTGTACTGAGCTACTTTCTTACAATTAGCTGAATTCTTAATATTTCTTTATTTTGGAGAATATTTTTTCAAATTTACCCCTGTTCAGGTATTGAGTCTGATCTCGCAACTTTTTTTTATAAATTAGACTGATCATTTAGTAAAACTAAGTTGCTTATGCTGTGTTTTGTAATTTTATTGATTCCTACTCTGCCCTTTTCAGATATTGATTCATTATGGAATCCATAGGTTTAAATACCTGTTGAGAATGATTACCAGCATAGAACGGTTTTTCCTTTGCTACTTGAATGGAATGCAGAACAATGAACAAATAAAGAATAGTCATAAACCAAGTATCAATGTTTCACTTTTTCATGGGAAAAATGGATAAAATTCATTCTGATTTATTCATTTGCTCACAAAGTTCATCATGTTGTATTCTGTCTGCAGTGTAAATATCTTCTTCACTTTCATCAGTTTACATATTTATAATAAAAGCTCTGAGAGAGTTACCTCAGTCAGACAAAATTGTTTTTGAATATTCATAGCTACAATTTATTCTCTTGATAGGAAAACTTCTGAAGCTCTTGATAACATATCTAACTACTATCATAAATCTATTATTATTATCATTGGCAACTGCAAGAGTTCTTAAATTGAGGGAGCCCCTGAACATGTCAAGAACTATCCAATATTTGTGCAGTATCTATCATACTGCTTTGAACTCATTCACAGTCATGGCACCCACGACAGATTCTGGCAACCTATTCTACTCATTCACTACTCTCCAATCAAAAAATCTGGTTCTAACACCTTTGCTAACTACACTCTTACTCATTTTCCATGGATGGCCCCTAGTTCTCCCAACACACCTGTTCTGAAAAATTTCCTCTGAATTAATCTTGTGAAAACCTGTCAGCAATTTGTATATGTCAATCATGTCATCCCTTTCCTGCCTATCCCAGTTTCTGTAACCTACAAATCTTCAACCTGATCCTGTGAAGTTCATTCCATAGACTGCTACCATCTTGGTCACACCCCTCTGAATTCTCTCCACCTCTACCTCATCACCACGAAACCCTCACCCAGATCTGTGTGCAGTAGTCAAGGTGGGATCTTATTAAGGCTCGATAAAGAGGAACAATAATAACCTGCTTGTCAAAGTATTCTTCAGTTACCAAGTGATCTAATGAGCTGCTTTAGTAACTTTTGCTATGTGCTCCCTAAACTTGAACTCCCCTTTCAATATCACTGCTAAGTCCCTGGCTTTGCCAGTTTCCTGGAGTACAGTTCCACAAATGTGGTATACAGCTAGTTATCTTTTCACCCCAAAATGCATAACCTTACACTTTGCCATATTAAACTGACATCCATTCTCTTTTGCCCAGTCTGCCATTCTATCCAAATCATCTTGCAAAATTTTGACATCATGTGTATTAACTATTGCTCTACCCAACTTTGCATCATCGGCAAATACTGAACAGTTCCTCACAGATCTCCCTTTCTATATCTTTAATGGACAAATTAAACAGTAGCAGTCCAAGAACAGAACCTTGCAGCATGGCACTAGTTAATGGGCCTTCTTTTGGACTACTCTCTGATATCTCTCCATCAATCAGTCTCCTATCCATCTCACCAACCCTATATTCATCACTGTGCTGCATTTACTGATTAGAATTACATGTGATATCCTGTCAAAGGCCTTTGCAAAGTCCAGCAGTATCACTGTAAATCCATTACCTTCATCCAACTCGACTGTTGCTGTATTATAAAACGTGACCAAGTTACTGAGGCATGACTTACCTACACTTTACAAAACCATGCTACCCCCATTTCCATCTATTTATTCCTGACCAACCCCTCTGATTAGAACAGACGTTCTTTTTAGTAAAACAACCTATCAAGAAGAAGAATGAAATCAGCAAAATTAATGAACATAGAGAAATAACCACAGTTGTCACCAAACTAAGGATGGAACATTTTAAAGGCATGAAAATTCAGCCAGATGGTACTAGAAGCTATGAAATATGCAAGAACTGTTCAGGAGTCAAACTAACACCTGCTCATATCTATTCTTGTCCAGTAGTTGCTGCTGCTTTACAGAAAATTGACAACAGTCCTGTAGAAAAGCTCTACTCCATCAAAGTTCAACAGATTGCCAAAGCAGTTGTTCTACAGGACCACAGTCATATCTAGAAGCCCTTCAGTGGACTTGACAACAACATCCAAGTTCTCCAATACTTTGACAACAATTCCTGATATTCTGATCATTCGGTAATTTGCTACATAAGTCTTAGAGCCTCTTTATGAAATGGAACTATTTTCCTTTCTTTCCACTCCCTTGGGACTAACCCAGAACTGAGAATTAGATTAAACAATATTGTCAAGGGCACTGACAATTCTCCCGTCCCTTCACAAAACGAGCTGATATACCATTCAATCCCACAACTGTATTCACACTAAGGTTCTGTAATATGCTATGCACCTCCTTTACCCCAGTTGCGGTATAAGTCTTTGGCTCTCTCATTCCTGCATCACCATTAGTATGATATACTCTTGCAAAATGTTTGCCTAGTAATTCTACTATTTCGACTGTTTCAGTTACCTCCCTACCATCAGCATTCCTTAAAATCATTCTGCCATATACATTCTTTCTTTTACTTGCAGCATATCGAAATAACCATTTATTATTCTCTTTAGCCTACATTGCTAACTTCCTTCAATAATCTGCTTTTGTCTTTCTTACCACACTAGTTACCCTTCTGGCCTGGTTCTTGTACTGTTCATGTGCCTGCTCGTCACCTTTTTCCTTAAATTCCCTTCGCAGTTGTTTCTTTTTTTTGCAGCTGTTGCTTAAAGACGATATTCATCCATTTAACTCTACTTTATTTACTTTGCTGACTCTAGATATGCAGTCTGCCATTACCTTCCTCAAACACTACTTTACCACTTCTCATGCATTATCATCATCTAGCCCTTGCAGTTTTACATGCCATGGCACTGATCTAAGCAATCTCCTAAGCTTGTCATACTTACCAGCTCTGTAATTCCACACATACCCCCATCTTAACTGAAAATTCCACACATTTGGCCACCAACCAGGTCAGGACCATATGATCACTCTCACCAATTGGTGGCAACATTTCCTGTTTATTTCCTGTCTTATTGGTATAAAGGAACTTGTGTCAGTACCCAGAAGCTGGAATGGTCTAACAAGAAATCAAACTGACTGAAGTGATGTCTTTCCTCTAAAAGGAGTTCTTATTTGTCATAAGTGTCAGGACCTAACAATTCTTTAAGTATCCATCAGATACACATTGCAAGGTTTTTCTGAAACCCATGTCCTGCCAGGGTAGTAGAATGATACTGGGTTAGTAGCTAAGATATTTCATTTAGAACTAATATTTTAGTTTTATCATGTGCACTACACTCTTCTTCTATAAATATCGAAATCATTAATGAAACTTCTCTTTAATCTATTTCTCAAATGATCTCATCTCTCTTTGTACACTGATCTTCACGACGGATTGTTAATTTGCTGGCAATGTCGGAATGCATAACAGGAGTAACTTTTGCATTATTTAGAGGTCTACTGGTTAATTAGCAATTGCTAGTATGGATTCTGCCAATGACTGACTTTCACCTAAATCACTTACCACTAGATGCATGGTATGGCATTTCATTTCTAGGGGTTTTAATTTCATATGGCATTCAGACCTGCTTGGCAAATTGCCATCACCTGCTGTAACTCCACTTTCTCCCTGGTCATTCACTGCATGTCATGGTACATGGCTCCCTCTCTTCAAGCAGTTGTCACTAATGCAGGAACACCTTGAAGCTCTATCATCTACCCTCTTTCTCTTATACATAAATGACCTACTTTCAGTCACCACTAATGCTATCCACAGCTTGGCTGAATTGGCAGCCAGCTTAGTGAAAGTGTTTCACAACTACAACTCTTTGAGAAACACACCACAAAACTTCTTTCCCAACCATTACCTGTATCTTGCACACAGTACTAATGTGCTGCAGGTATACTTCTGCCCCTCCTATGCAAAGACAAGTGACTGATTATTAAAAAAAAAAAAACCCAAAGATTTTTAAAGAATTATATTAATATAAAACAGGAGTATAAAGAGTAATTTTAGTATTGTATTACTGAAAATGGAGCTGAAGAAAAATATTAATGCATTGAATCATATCTTAATCATTTTTGGTTTTTCAGTTTAGAAAGTTTTAATTATTAAAACATGAAGTATCTGAATGATAATCATCAGATACTCCACTCCTGTATGGTCAATTTTCAAAAACAGAACACTGAGTTTGTAACAGGTTTATTGAAACTGCATAAAGCTGATCTTACATGATATTGAGTGGATGAGAATCATAGAATTGTAAAAATAATCATATTAAAAATTCTGAATATTTTTACGTATTAATTATGCTTGTTAGTTTTTGTTTTCATACACGCAGTGTCTGCACTTGTGATGTGCTCGTTATGAAAATGTTATATTAGAAGTAACATGTAAAGAAGTAAAAATATTGAAGTACTTACTAAACTGATTATTTATGTTACTTATAAGAAAGTTTGTTATATTTTAAAATGTTGAATTTTGTGTTTTGTGAAAGACTTTCTCTTAGCGCTGATGGATACAGCGAGTCAGCCATTTTATTGCAGTGCGTAGTTTCTGACTTTTGTAGAGTGCGCATGCTCCCGGAGAGAACTTGATGTGTGATTGACAGCTGACAAGGAAAGCGTTGCGTATCCAAGTTACAGTTGTAAACAAGAGAGCGTTCGGAAATTTTTTTAGAAAACTGGCCGAGATATATTCAAGTTGGAAGGAACTTGATTTTTTTTGTGCGGCAGTCAGAAGGAAATTTCATAATGTATTCCGAAAAGGGAATAGTGAAAATAATAGGTTTCAAGCAGGAATAAGTAAAGAATAAAAAGGAAATCTTGAAACTGTAAGTTTTTATAAATTGGCCGGTAAATATTCAAGTTAGAAGGAACTTGATATTTTTTTGTGTGTGGTAGTCGGAAGATATTTCATAATGTATTCCGAAAAGGGAACAGTGAAAATATTAGGTTTCAAGGAGAAATAAGTAATGAATAAAAGGAAATCTTGAAACTGTAAGTTTTTAAGGTGAAATAAGTTAAGACTGTCAATTTAGTATTGTGAATGAAAGGAGAACTTGTTGCTTACATTCTAAAGTGAATGTTTTTCTTAGAGAAAATATTGATAAGGAAGTTTTATAAGTATTAAGAATGCCTGAAAGTGAAAGTTTAGAAAATATATGAATTAAGAAGATTTTTAGATATTAAAGGTGCCTGATCTGAGTAGTATTACTACTAAAAGGAAAACAGGATATAGTCAAGAAGACTTTATGTGTGTTATATTGATTGATGAAAAGGATCCTGAAAATGAAGTACAGAACCTTGTAACTTCTGGAAAAGAGCCTTAACAGAAAGAGAAAAACACTATGAACATTTTTTTTTGTGCTTGTGAAAGAAAAAGTGTTTAGTCTTAAGAGTAAGTTTATAATTTTAAATAAGGCCTTGGATCCATATAATCTGTAGTTATAGTTATGTATTATTACTAGAAGTGTATATATATTGTTTTAGTTTTATTAAATGTGTTTATTTTGTACTTGGTATTGAGTCAATGATTAGTTGGATTCTGAAAGAGTGAGTTAAAGTCATTGCACCAATTGGAGTGAACTCTTTGTGCAAATATAATAACATATAGGGACACTCAGAGTCAAAAATAAAAATAATTGTTAGTAAAAGAAACTTATATAATATTTCATCTCATAAGTATATAGAGAGAATAATAATATACATAAAGAGGGAAATATATATAAAATACACATTATAAATAACAGAATCCTTTAGGTAGAGTAGTGTCCATTCCATGTTATGTAAGACTATATTTATTTTAATATGCCTATTACAGTTTTGGTGGTGTTCTTTATTATTATACACCTCCAGGTAGTACACAGACTCGTCGAGGAAGGGCATCTGCTCTACAGCTCTCTCCCCCACTCATTCCACAAACTACAACTGCAACTACACCAGCGCCATCTACCACAGACCACCGCTACTAGTTTTACCACAGACAATCGCAAACATCCATGCTCATAGCTGGATTCAAACTCAACCTTTTTTGGCTGCAGAGCAGATATGCTAACCACTCGGCCAGCCAGGCTGGCATAAAGCTTTAATCTTCTAATTGACCAGTCTGAGTATGATAAATGTGATAAGTAGTAAACTTAGAATTGTTGTTAAAAATGATGATCTTTAAGGAAAGAAATTCAGTTTTATTGATACATGAATCTAATTGTGAAATTTGTGGCTTTTTTTTTTTTTTTTTTTTTTTTTTTTTTTTTTTTTTTTTTTTTGTAGAACATCAGCTGCATGTAGAGAACCCTTTGTTTCATATGTGGGATTAGAATTTTCACATTGCAGTGACCAGAGACATTTTGTTTGAACTCAGTGATAAGATTATAAGCCATTTAGGGAGATGGTATGGACTTAGGAAAGTCTTGATTATACTCTATTTTCGAGAATGGGAACTTAGGTTTCAGGATGTAATAAATTCAAGTAATCAGTTTCATATTGTTTCATGTTGGATGCGAATCTCAAGAAAGGATTTGAGGTAATCTGATGTTCTTTTGAGACATTTATGTTAAGATTGAGGCCAGTAGGACAAAATGAATGAGGGCGCTAGTGGGTCAAGCGCTACGGACGTGTTTTGAAGAGCTCCTGATTCAGATAAGTTTTACTAGGAATAATTAAGTATATATGCGTAATTGTTTAAGTAAGAGCGGCTGTAAATGTTGTACGCTACCGATATTATTAGTGTGGGTTTTTTTTCTTGCTTAAACTAAATACGAAAACGTTAATATTAGACCTAGTAACCTGCAGAGAAAAAAAAAAAAAATGGCGGTGGCATTGTCATTCCATGATTTTAATTTGGATTTCAGTCAGTTCGTTAAGTGTGAGGTCTGTTATATGTATTCCTTCGATTACATAAATGATTTGTGGATGTTTAGTGCGGATGGAAGAAGGGTGTGTGCGAAATGTGACCTGAACGAGGAATTGATGAATGCAAATATGAAGTTGATGACAGAAAGTGCTAGTACCGATTGTATCGCGAGTGCACATTTGAAAGAGAAGCATGGTGAGAAAGACAGGCGAAAAAATGTTAAAAAATCAGGAAAAAAGAAAAAGAGCGATTTGACAACCGTAACAGATGTTAAAAGGGACGAAAGTGAGGCAGAAAGAAGCGAAATTGAGAGAACGAATGAAAGTAGAAATGGAGTGATGCAGAAATCGCAAGTAAAAAAAATCGAAAGAATGAATGATAGCGAAAAAAGAATGACTGATGGCGAAAGTTGGACGCATGTTGGAACGAAAGTACTGAACCAAAGAAAGATGAATGACAGTAAAAGTGAGAAGAATGATAGCGAAGGTTGGACGCATGTTAGTCCGAAAGTACGGAAACAAAGAAAGATATGTGAGAGTGAAAGTGAGAAGAATGATAGTGAAAGTTGGACGTATATTGGACCGAAAGTACGGAAACAAAGAAGGGTGTGTACGGAAACAATGAGAGGGAAAGTAAGAAGAGGGGGTCGAGAGTTAGAAAGATTTAATGATAGAGTGAATGTGTCGCGAGGTTCGGAAGGTGAATTGGATTGGATGAAGCAAGAAATGAAATGGATGCGGAATGAAATTAAGAGAATTCAGGTCAAAACTATTAAAATAAATCATGATGGCATGAAAGAGTTAACAAAAGATGAGCGAGTGGCGTTGTATGGCGACTCCATTATTAAAGGTGTGTTAGAGGATAAAATGCACAAGGTATGTTTTCCAGGCGGTAAAATGAGTAGAGTGATTGATGCATTGAATATGAGGCGGGAACGAGCAAAAGAGTTAATTGTATTAATTGGTACAAATGATTTGAGAGAGAACAAAGAGCATGTCAAAATGAATGTCAGGAGACTGCTTGGAAAGATAAAGGAGAATAGTGTGACAGGAAGGGTGGTCAGTGTGTTGCCTAGGTATGATTGTGGTGAAATGAGGTGGAGAGCAAGGATTATGAATGATATTCTGGCTGAAATGTGTGAGGAGATGGGAGTACAGTTTGTTAATGTGTGGAATGAGTTTGAGGGATGAAGTGAGCTGTATGGGAGTGATGGACTGCATTTGAGTGGTTATGGTGTGAGTCGCTTGGAGAGACTGCTGCTGGAAAGTGGAGAAGTGAATAGAGAGAATGAATCAGATCGAGAGGGGAGTGATGTGGAAGAGCAGGAGAGTAAGACAGGAGAGATTGAGGGAGTGGAAATGAATGGGGAAGTGAGTGGTATGAGTATAGAAAATGAGAGAATGGGTGTGCAAGAGGAGCAGGGAGACGGGGAGGCTCAGGGTGGACAGGGATACACAGCCTGAGAAAGGTGGATGCTCCAAGAGGAGGCGAGAGCATGTGTAGACAGGAAAGTAATGGGGTGATCAGGGATCAGAAGGAAACAGATGGAATTGCAAAGGGTTCTAAAATGAAGAAGCAGAAAGGGAAATGGCCCCAGTCCAGCATGGAGAGATCACATCGAGTGAGTGGTATCGGTGGAACTAGCTGTAGATCCAGAAATGAGTTGTTGTGTTTATATACCAATGCTAGAAGTATAAGAAACAAGGCAGATGAAATGGTTGCACTAATTGCGTCTGTGCACCCAGAGATTGTCAGAATAAGTGAGACATGGTTAGATGAGGATGACATCCTGACAGGAATAGAGATGGAAAGGTATGATGTGTTTCGTGAGGATAGAAGGGGTAAAAAGGGAGGGGGAGTGCTATTGATGGTAGAGAAAGAGTTATGTCCATACAAGGTAGAGATGCAAGAGGGAAATGGGGCCAGTGGTTTTGAGGCAGTATGGTGTGAGATAGAGGTGAATAGAATCAAATACTTGGTGGGATGTTGTTATAAACCTGGTAATATGGATGGTGGTGATAGTGAAATGTATAGTCAAATAAGCCAAGCAAATAAGAAAAGGGTGATCATTATGGGTGATTTTAATTATGGCAATATAGACTGGAATGAAGAGATAGCAACTGGAAGTAAAGAAAATGAGTTTCTTGAGTTTTTGAGGGATAACTACCTCAGACAGTATATAACAGAGGGCACAAGAGGATTAAGAGTCTTGGATTTGGTCATCTCATCGGAGGATGTAATTATCATTGAGGTATCAAATCATCCACCAATTGGTGAAAGTGACCATGAGGTGATTACTTGGGTGGTTGCCAGCAGTGCAAGGACCCCTGTGAAAAAAGGGTATATGTGGAACTACAAGGGGGGTGATTATGAAGAGCTCAGGAGACAGCTTGCAGGTGTAGCATGGAATGAGGAGTTAGCTGGAAAAGAGATCAATGCAGCTTGGGGAATTTTCAAAAAATATTTAGTGGATGCAATGTCTAAATGTATACCATGGGTGAGAAGGTTAAATAAGGTAGGTGTGAGATGGACGAATAAAGAGATTAAGCATGCAATACAGAGAAAAAGGGCATTGTGGAGGCAGCATAAGAGAAGTGGAAGTAACCAATTTCATGAGGTCTACAAAGACCAGGCAAGGAGGGTGACTTGGTTGGTGAGAGTAGCTAAAGAGAGGTATGAACAGCAATTAGCTAATGAAGCTAAAAAGAATCCTAGGGAGTTCTTTCGATATGTAGCTAGCAAAAGAAAGAATGATTATGGAAGGATGACATTGATTGGAGGAAATGGTATAAAGACAGCTGTTGCAGAATGTGTGGTGGAGATACTTAATGAGCAGTTCATAAAGATCTTTCAATCTTGTGAATGTGACTTCATGGAGAGATTAAGAGCAGTTGATAATGGGGAGGAGAGACTGACTGTAAGTGAGCAAGAGGTGTTTGGGGAGTTGAGTAAACTAGATGTAAATAAGGCTGTGGGACTTGATAATATATCACCGCGTATTCTGAAAGAATGTGCCAGAGAGTTGACACCTGCCTTGACATATTTTTTTAATACGAGTCTTGCACTTGGTCAAGTCTCTAAAGAGTGGAAGGAGGGCAAGATTGTGCCACTTCATAAAGGAGGTGATCGAACTCAAGCATCAAACTATAGGCCTATCTGTGCGTCAGGTGTTGTGGTTAAGTTGTTGGAGAAGCTTGTGAGTACTAGGATCCAGAGTTGGGTTGACAACAATGGTATAATCTTTGATGGACAGCATGGATTTGCTAAAGGGAGGTCGTGTTTTAGTAATCTACTTACTTATTACAATAAAGTGACTGCTTCCTTGGACAGAGGAGAAGGATACACAGTAATATACTTGGATTTCGCAAAAGCTTTTGATAGAGTACCTCATGATAAGTTGACAGTCAAACTAGAGCAGATGGGGTTGGATATTAGATTAGTGCATTGGATTGGAGACTGGCTATCTGATAGGTATCAACAAGTTATGTATGGGGGAATGATATCTAGGAAAAGGAAAGTCATTAGTGGAGTGCCTCAGGGGTCTGTTTTAGGTCCATTACTGTTTAACCTGTATATTAATAATATAGGTAAAGATTTGGATGGAGATATTCAGTTGTTTGCAGATGATACAAAGTTGGGACGAACCATAAAGAGTAGTGAAGATGTTGTGGCCTTGCAAGAAGACTTGAATAAATTGAGTGATTGGGCAAGCAAATGGGGATATGAGTTCAATGTTGCCAAATGTAAGGTTTTAAAATTTGGAAAACAAAGATGGGATGCAGAATTTATGCTTGGTGAGAATATATTGTTGGAAGTAGAGTAAATAAGAGATCTGGGAGTGATAGTGGATAAGGATCTAAAATTTAGGGGACACATCGCCAAAATTGTGAAGACAACACAAAGACTTCTGGGAATGATGAGGAGGACACTGACATGTAGAAGTAGGGAGATTCTTGTTCCATTGTATAAGGCTTTGATTAGGCCACACATGGACTATTGTGCCCAGATTTGGTCACCTGGTTTTCAGAAGGATGAAGAGATGTTGGATAGGGTCCAAAGGCGACTGACTAAGGTAGTTTCTGACCTCTGGAATATCGAGTATGAGGAAAGATTGAAAAGATATAATTTGCAGAGTCTAGTGGAGAGAAGGAAGAGGGGAGATATGATAGAGACCTACAAGTTGGTAAGGGGTTGTTATAGGATCAATGGTGGAGATGTTCTACAGAGAATAGTGGGAGAACCAGAGGTCATCCCTGGAAACTGTATAAAGAGGGTGTGAGTATGGGAGTGAGAGGCAGGTTTGTTTTCGTGCAGAGTTGTGAATGATTGGAATGCCTTGCCTGAGAGCGTGGTGTTTGCAAGGAGTTTGAATGTGTTTAAGAACCGATATGATGAGATGTGTGTGTGAGATAAAAGGACCTCCTAGATGAGTCTTTGACTCCATGAGGTCTTGTTTAATAATAAGAATATACAGTTGGTTGCTGTTATATTAGACTAGAGCTGAAGCATGTCTTCCATATCATCCCTGGAAGACGTAGAAGAAGTGCTTCATTAAATTATGAAATGAGGGCAGGTTGAGCAATTATTATGGGAGACTTCATGGCAAGGGAAATGGAATTCATGCACTTACTGAGAGATAATTACTTGAAGCAGTATGTGATGGGACTCTCTTGGTACAGCAGTGTTGAATCTGGGTATATGCTCTGGTAGTTTTGCATTATGGGAGATACTGAGATAGGAGTGTTGGTAGCTTGCTCCACCTTTGCAAGGAGTTGCCCGGTGTTGTACCACTTTCCCCCAGTCCTGAAGATACTTTCAGGTGCAAACTTTGTTTGCACACACTTGGTTAAAGGATTAAACTAAATTTATTATAGTCTGACCAAGTGAAAAATAAACTTTCAACATCTTTCTCTAAATCCAGAGTAATTTAATAAAAAGGTGGCACACCATTTGGCAGCTCCTATAGGAGGAGATGACCTTGCTAATGCTTCTACCTAGTATCTCCACTTGGGCCTGGCTCCCACTGAAGAGACCTCAATAAAGGTCGAAACTAGTCTGGGTAGTGGCCCTTCCCTTAATGCATAACATTATACATATCCACAAGGAGATGTGTTTTGCATTATGGGAGATACTGAGATAGGAGTGTTGGTAGCTTGCTCCACCTTTGCAAGGAGTTGCCTGGTGTTGTACCACTTTCCCCCCAGTCCTGAAGATACTTTCAGGCAGAAACTTTGTTCGCACACACTTGGATAAAGGATTAAACTAAATTTATGAATAGTTAAGTGTAAAATGGGGATACATTTTTTTCCTGTTTTTGTTTAAAAAAAATGACTGTTGGTAATTAAAAACATTTAAAATCAGATTTTGCAGTAGTATTGATAGTACATCAGCAGATTTAAAATTTTTATTCTTTCACTTTTTTCAGCAACATTTTCAGATCTTTCACATCTACCAAGTATTTTTTACAATTTCTCTTTCATTCTAATAGTCATGCTAATATCGTTTATCTTTGTACCTGGGAACTGCAATTTTGCCACTTGTGAAGTATTCCTCTTTTCATAGAATCACCATACAGTACTCGCCCATTCTCCTGTTTCATTCTCTGAATTCTCTTCTTGTACACCTCTTTGTCTTCTATGTTGTTTCACTTACCAGATGTTTCTCTAGTCATTCAAGTTCCACATTACATACTGTGAAAGAGTCTGTATTACATCTCTCATTGTCAGTTCATCATACTGATCTTCCATAACTTCATGTTATCTTTAATAAGTTTAGCTTTGTTTGTTTCCACTACTTTATCATCTCCATTTTCATCTTCATACACCCATGTTCATGCAGTTTGTTTCATTCATTACTATCAGCAGCACCAAATATAATTTATTTACTGTTTTCATTTTTCCATTGGTTATGTATAACTGATAATCATTCTGGTCTATCTACAGGTATTATTCACTCATATTGATTACATGAATTGTTAAGGTCTGGATTCACTACCACCAGAATAACTACTTATTAATTGTCAAGAGGTATTTTTTTGGCACATTTTGAAAAAAAATGACCACTTTTTATCTGTCCATATGTATGCAAGCTATTTGCATACATATTGTATGCAAATTGTGAGCATTCCTGCCGCAAAGGCATATCATCCCTAGTTGGAGGAAATGCCGACTTAACCTCTGGGTGGTAGATGTCTTTCATCACCCGGTGAAATACCACCTGACTTATTAGAGACCTGAAGTGGCTGCAGCGATGTTTGGTCATTAGAGCAAGGGTTCCGGTTTTTGTCCCTTCTACTCTTCCCACATGCAGTATAAGTGATATCCTCAAAGACATACCACTCTCACTGTACGGGGACCTGGACTCTCCCTAATTCGAGGGTACAGCAGTAAAATGGTTCTGCAGGCAAGCCGCTAGTTAGTACACAAGACTGAACCAGGTAGTAATGAACCTGGAGGCTTTCCGGTCAGCTAGTGAAAAATCTTGTAACCGTGTGTTTTGCCAGTTCGTGACTGGAGGCAGACCAAATACTGTGACTGCAGTGGGAGCTGTTGAGGCCATGTATGGACAGGAGAGACTCCTCTCTGTGTGAGCAGTATGTTTGTGAGTCTGTTACCCCTCACTGCATGCCCAACTTCCTTTTTATCTCTTCCTCACCAAACACAATGAACCACAACCGAAAGAATTTTGCTATATTGCAGATGAAAGAAAAACAAGTTGTTTTATTGTACCACTGAATAAAGTACAGAGACATTTGCTGTTTTGTAATATATTTCTTTAGTGCAATTAGAGACAACTGGAGTAAAATGGCACTAACTAATGAATCACATGTCCCCTACCATATTAACCATGCTGTTTAGACTCAAGCAAAACCATATGTTGCACCAGCAAACACAGTATTTAACTAAAAACTATTGTTTTTAGTTAGATGTGGGTGAGTGCACCCACTAACTCAAATGCAAAGCTGCAATAAAATTCATAAATGTGTTAAAACTAAGACATATAGAGGGAATTTTGTAATGTGAGTTTCAGATATTATGGAATTCGGTTGAAGAGAATTAGCATTTCAACTCAAAAATTGTTGGCTTGACTTTGTGTTTTGGTAACGCGATCTTTTGTTAATACCTCACCAGTCATATGCACATCTTCATAGCTGCTCTATTTCTATTGGCCTACCATTGCTGTCTATTTCACGCTGTGCTTTCACTTCTCGTTAGACATTCGTGAAGAGTTGTTCATTATTTATCTAAAATCTTGTAAATTACTTGTAATTTTTACTTGGAATAATGGGAAAGAAGATGGTGCTGTTTGGGAATGACTTTGACAATGCACACAAGGAAACCGCTCTTGACGCCAGAAGTAGCGATAACAAATAGGAGATTCTTGGTAAGTCATCCCCATTTTCAGTTTTTTCCTGAAAACTTTAGTTTCCAAAAATCCCCACATATCTCGCACAACGATTTTTTAGTTTTAATTTTGGGGAAAAATGTGCGAGCTATATTCAAATAAATACAGTATTGATTTATTTGTTTTCATACGGCATTTATAGTTACAATATGGATGCAACAACCTGCTCTAATATAATTACAATAATACAAATTTATATCGCAATTTCAATGGTAGATCCAATCTTAATCAGTCGTAAACTATATTTACCATGCTTTCATTGTAGTGTTTCACTGCTAGTGTGCTGAAAAATTGAATTATATTGGCTACCAGCTGTTCACGTGACACGCTGCATACGTGCTCCTGAGAATCCAGGCTGAGTTTATAATTGCCTGCTACAGTCAATCAGTGATCTTCGAAGCACATGTCAGTGTGCTGAACATGATTCAATGACAACCTAGCAGTGAGAGAATATCTTGTTTTATTATTTTTTATTTGTAATAGTATCATGCACTGGTCTACAGTTTGTGCATTTTTATTCAAAAATTTTAATAAAAATTGTTATTAATAATATATTTATTCACCCAGGTAATGTCGCTTTCTAAGAGAAAATAAGAAAAAAAAATTGCTGATGAGGGTAGGAAATTCCAAGAAAAATGGGAATTGGATTACTTCTGCACTGAAACAAAGAACAAAACTCTGTGCATTATTTGTAACAAAACAGTTAGTGTCACCACAGAATATAATATAAAAAGGCACTACGATAAAATTCACAAAAAACAATATTCACGCTTTGAGGGTAAACTGAGAGAAGAATGTTAAAAAGTATGAAGAATTCACTTCAAAGTCAACAACAAATATTTTCAAAAATTATGAGAGCCAGTTATGAAATCAGCTATTTATTGGCAAAACATTACAAACCTTTTTAGTGATGGTTCTGTTACACCCTGATAACCAAGAATAAAAAAAATTTCAGTTATCATGGTGTAACAAGAAAAAAAAAAATAATATCCTATGTAAGTAGCTAATACAAAATATTTAAAGACAGAAAATATGCTTGCATCCAAGAAATTAATTATAGCAGAAATTGTGTAACTAAATAATAAAAAAGGTATTCTTATTACAAAAAAAAAAGGATATGGAAGAAATAGGTTAAGTAAGACAAAGAAGATTAGAGATAAGAATTTGTATGTGAGAGGAGTTTAACACTCAAAGAGGAGATTAAAATATTGAAGTAAATTCTAAAAAGAGGATTAATTTGTATAGAGGCTAGCTTAAAAAAAGATGATCGCTGAAGGTCAATTCCCAAAGTGAGACGTCGTCACGTGAGAGTCGCGTGCAAGTGAACCGTAGCATGTTTTGGGCAGAAAAACACGATTTTAATTGGTGAGTGAGATCAACTCTAGAAGGGAGAGGGGTAGGAAGAAATTGAAGAAGGTGCCTATAGGGACCATGCAGATAAAAGTGTGAGGAAATCCCCCACGAGGCTTTTTTTTCTCAGAGTTTCTTCATGAAATTTTCGTATAGGTAACATGGGTTTTCCTGAGTGACAACGTTGGAGTTATCTCCGTCCAACACAACAAGGAAACAAAGTGTGCGGGAATTCGATCCCGTATTCCTATTGCAAGAGATGAGGAATGCTGTATAGTTACAAGAAGGAAGGAATTGTCTATGTATCTCATCATCCAGTACTCGTATCGAGGGAAAGAAAATCCATACAGAAATCCGTGCCCACGTGACGAGTTCCATAACGATAGGATAGAAGATCCTGTGTGTGTCCTTTATTCAAGCACGAAAGGTATAGAGTGAAAACCAGGGTTCTTCCTAGAAAGGTACTGTAAAATCTTGTATCAATTGAAATCACATATAGTTGCAATCATTGTTAATTACTGGACAGTCAAAGATATATTAGGACTTTAGTGCAAATCAGAGTAGAATGAGAGTAAACTAGTTTATGTTATTTGATAAGCATTCATGTGCTAGAGATTTATGTATGCACATGGTATTTCCTATGAGAGTGTCTTAAAGGTCAAATGTATGTATGGGCATAGCAAAAGGATAGTTTAACCTATATTGTTTGTTTGTAGACTGAATATAAACATTAATGCCCATGGTATTATGGCAATATAGAGCATTCTGACTAGTATAAGGTTAAGTAAAGTGTTAATTTGTTCCAGGATTATATGTGTATATCTATATGTATAAAGTCTGTTATGACAGCATGATTGCAAATTCCCACATAGGACTTTGCCCTAATACTTGTATTTTGCTTGTGTAATTTGTAATTTTATTTTTAGTATTGTATTGTGTATAATAGAAATTGAATTGTGCCATGTTTGAGATTTTAAATAAACTTTTGTTTCATTGATAATACAGTTGTCTGAAATTGCTGCCTAATGCACCACTTAAAAAAAAAAAACATACGAACCTAATCATGTGGGAAAAATTTAATGTGTTAAGTTACGAGATAAAGGGTCATGACTGTTTAATAGTTTCACGCTCAGACATATTTTTGCATTTTACTCCTTGTTTTCGAATTATATATCTTAAACTGAATGTCCTGAAAGGCACAGTATAATATAAATATTATGGACACTAAGGGAAGAAAAAGCTTAAATATTTGAATTTTGTAATATCTCGTGCATAGTTAGGTTTTGATTAAAGAAAATATAGAGATTCACTTGAAAGGAGAAAAAGAAAGATTAATAATTGTAAATAGGGGCACAATAGGCTCATAGCAGTGACAACTGATGGCGCTCCAGCAATGACGAACAAAAATAAAGTTTTTGTATCAAAACTTGTAGTAAAGTTAAAGGAAATGTATCCAGACATTCCAAAACTGCAATCTTTCCACTGCATTATTCATCAACAGGTCCTGTGCTCCAAAGTATTGTAAATGAACAGTATACTGAAGCCTGTGACAAATAATGTGAACTTAATCTGATTCAGAGGTCTCAATCACCACCAGTTTGCACATTTTCTTAAAGACTTGGAGAGTGAATTTGAAGGGCTACCTTATTACACCGAGATTCGTTGGTTATCTTGTCATAAGGTTCTAAAAGGCTTTCTTTTTACTTTTAGAGGAGATCATATTGTTCCTAGAAATGAAAAATCATGATGTTGCATTTCTTAATGATCAGACATGGGTACAAGATCTAGCATTCTTAGTTGATATTACAGGACATTTGAATGATTTAGATATCAGACTTCAGGGGAAAGATCAGTCAATAATGCATATGTATGATGCAATGGCAAGTTTTAGATGTAAATTTAGTTTTGTTTCAAATCATTTAAAAGAGAATATTCTAAATTACTTTCCTATGTGTGAACAGTTGAACAATAAGAATCAAAGTTTTACCTTTTCTCAATATTGCCAAAAACTAGAAAAGATCAAAGAAGAATTTGATAGGTGATTTAAAGATTTTAAGGAGCAAGAGGTTTTTTTGCTTTTTACAGATATCCTTTTTCCTTTAATTTTGAAAAAGCTCCTATTTGTATTCAAATGGAACTTATTGATTTCCAAAATGATTCCATTCTAAAAGCGAAATACCAGGAAGTTGATGTTCCAAAAATATACAGTTATTTAGGTCAAAAATATTTGGAAATAAAGTTTGCAGCAAATATTCTATGTTATTTTAGAAGCGGCTATTTATGTGAACAATTATTCTCATGTATGAAAGGTAATAACAGAGCACACAGATCAAGATTAACCGATGTCAATCTTTCTGCCATAATGAAGGTTGATTAGTCACAATCTTAGAGTTCAAATTTTGGCAAGCTGGTTAACAATAAATGTTGTCAAGTGTTGGGGGAAAAAAAAATTCTACAATTAAATTACTTAAAATTTCTATAATTATATTATGTAAGTATATATATATATTTTAACATGAAAATATTATTTTTCCCCAAAATATTTTTATTAACATTTAAAAAATTCCTCAAAAAATAGACCCCCCCTCTCCCCCACCCAAAAAAATAGAAGTACAGTATTTTATTTCAACACAAACACAAAAAATTTCAAACTAACAGGAGACTGTAAATTTTTGTGATGATTATTAATGAGAGTTTATCCTTTTTTTTTTTAGACTGTATAAATATTTGATTTATTCAAATAAAATTTAATTTTGGTTTAATTTGGTTTAAATGCTATCTATTGTGTCCGTGTCGTTAGCCTAATGTCTTTGGCTTCGTTACCATATGCCTGGGGAAGGAGTGTCCTAGGTTCGATTCCCATCAATGACGTGAGGGGCTTAAGGATCTTCCTCAGCCATAGCCAAGTTAGCCGGTCTTGGGCGTGGACAGTAGTTTTTTCTGCCAGTTTATCTGGGGGTTTTTATCCTGCAAGCAGGCAAACTGGTCCTGTGAGCGCACATGGATTACAGTAATGAATACTTAAAGGCAAAGTGCTGACCATCTTATCCTCATATTTTGGTTACGAAATTGGAAGGTTGTGGGCGCTTAAAGACCTGTTAAAGCCACTGGATAAGATAAGCTATCTATTGTAAATATTAATATAATAAAAATATTTTTTCTTTATTTTTTTTAATTGTTATAATCATTATACTGTTATTTTATGTCTTGTAATGACTTAGAATAAATAAAATTTTTGTTATTAATTTTCCAATTTATTTATACTCATTCTTTCACTTACCTTCGATTTTAATTAGTGCAGGTTTTTTTAGTAGAAAATTTTTTGTGGCCCATTAGATAAAGTTTTATAGCAAATGGCCTGCGGTCCAATTGACTTTGACACCCCTGATCTAGAGAGACATATCAACTAATCAGTGACCAGCAGTGTGGATTCTGCTACTCTCAATCTACATCTGATCATACTTTCACAACCCATCTATGGACTCAAGTTATGGAGAAATTTGGAGAAACTCATGATTTCCCTCGACATTTCAAAGGCATTTGATCAGGTTTGGCATGGGGGGGGGGGCTACCCATCAAATTGCCATCCTATGATCTGCCTTTCCCACATGCAAATAGATTAATACAGGGGTGCCTGCAGCATGGCTATTATGTTCCCTGACGTTATGCTGTTAGATTTTGTGAGGCTTTGTGAAAGATCGAATGTTTGTAACGCCACTACCGGCCAATTTGGATGAGCTGTGTTCCAGAATTATTGCTGCCATTGCTGAAGTTATGCCAGATATGCTCTGCTCATGTCAGGAAATTGATTACAGATGGGAGAATTGCTGGAGGAAGTCGTATCGAACTTTAAGTGGTATGCTATATTTGCATGGTAATAAAAAATTGTTTATCTATCGCTATTTACCTTCTGTTGTTGTTCAAAGTTGTATACCCCCCTTTTGAAACACCCTGTATTTTCCATCCCCCCCACCAGTGGCACACCCAGAGGGGGGGGGGCAAGGGGCCCGGGCACTCCCCAAAGGAAAGGAAAAAACACTAGAAAAATTTCCAAAAACTTTTCCTAATTAAAATTCATTTTTTTTATTTATGTTGTGTGCTACTTATGAATTAGTGATCACTGCAGATGCTCAGTTATAGGTCATATGCAATGTGTAGTGTGTATTCGCAAAACGTCTACTCAACTCGGCTCCCCCCAAAGGTTAAATCCTGAGTGCTCGGCCCCGTCCAAGATTAAATCCTGAGTGCGCCACTGCCCCCCACATAACTGTAATTTATCAGAAAGACAGTTTTCATTCCAGTTCTTTAACTCAGTGTCTAGACATCGTGCTTTTATTATCTTCTTTGCAAGTGATTGTCCTCAGTTCATCCTTAATTGTGTTACCTACTAATTACATCTTAAATGCAAAGTACTGAGAAAATAGACTTACCACTTAGCTTCTGTTACTGTGTTAAAATATCAGTGGGACATTTCACTCTGAAAATAAATTTGCAAGTAACATGGTTTCTTCTTTCAGAATACCTACCATTTTGTTTTACATATGTAATAAATTTAGTTTAATCCTTTATCCAAGTGTGTGCAAACAAAGTTTGCACCTGAAAGTATCTTCAAGACTGGGGTAAAGTGGTACAACACTGGTCGACTCCTTGCAAAGGTGGAGCAAGCTACTAACACTCCTATCTCAGTATCTCCCATAATGCAAAACACATCTCCTTGTGGATATGTATAATGTTATGCATTAAGGGAAGGGCCACTACCCAGACTAGTTTCAACCTTTGTTGAGGTCTCTTCAGTGGGAGCCAGGCCCAAGTGGAGATACCAAGGCAGAAGCATTAGCACTGCCTTGGTATCTCCACATTAAGCAAAGCTGAATTCCTGTTTTAATATAGGGCACATTTGTAGAGTGGAGCCATTAAAATATTTTCATTTTTGTATGATAGAATATAGATTCATTCTTATCACTGTTTTTTTACTGAAAAAAATTTTAAATGCATTATATATGATCCAGTATATTTTTATGTAGGTTGCTCAGACTCTGTTGTCCAAAAATCCCATTGCCGTTAATCAGATATGTTTTCATGGGCATATAATTACTCAGATCTCTCAGAGGACGCAAACAAAATTGTAAGAACTTTGTCTTTGTGTGTAACATTTTTTATATTAGAATAAGAAAAGTGATTTTGAAAATAATATTTTTGTAACAAGGGTTATGTGAAAGATAAAATTATGTAATGTGTAAGATTAAAACAGTGAAAGCATAATTTATTTTTATTAATGTGTGACTTATGCACATTTTATCATTACTCAGTATTTGAGTCAAATAATACAAAATGATAATTATGCTTACCAATCACTGGTGTTGTTGCAATAACCTGGTTGAGAATAAAAAAGTATTTAGGCTTAGGTGGTGGTTTACATTCGTGTTGCACTTTAATTGGATAATTTGCAGCACAAAGAAAAATAACTAAACAAGTTTAATCGATTTTCAGTATTTCATCTGTCAAAGAGACATCATCAGGGAATACAATGTTAAAATTTAATAACACACACAAAAACAATAAGTGTTAAAATGAGGTAGAATAAATAAAGACTAAAGACCTATGAGGGGTGCCGTTGTCTAGCCTTAGATGCTGAATGGGAGGGGAGGCATAAGAATTGGTTCCCCAAATTTTGGGAAGTTTGATGCAACCATATTTATTAAGATTAGGCTGGTTTTTTAAGTCTTCTGCAGATTCTAAAAAGAGTTTCAAGTTTGTATTTGCTGTGATGGATTATGGTGGTTTCCTTCCATCTGATTCTGTGTAAGGTATCCAAGTCATGGTATGCTAGGCAGTTGTGGTGATAGATGTATTTTTTCAGGGAATACAGTGTTAAAATTTAATGACACACACAAAAACAATAAGTGGAAAAATGAGGTAGAATAAATAAAGACTAAAGACTTAAGAAATATATCGACTGCTTCAAATAATGACTAAATCCATCACAACCCTCTTTTTAAAACCTCTCTTTGAAACCCCATTTATTTATGACACCTTGTAATGAAAGTTATGACGGTAATTATTTATTAATTTTTTTCTAATATACATATACGGTCATACTCCGACTTCCGCGAATCCGGAGTTACGTGGTTTCTTATGTACGTATTCCTGTCCCACTTCAGGCCTCACCATTAGTCGTATCTTTCCGCCGCCAGCTGCATTCACCAGTGTCGCACATGCTGTGAACAAGCATTGACGTGTTTTGCACGGTCTCCATTCATACATGATTTTTATAATCTACAAATCTTGCGATTGTTTAATGTTATGTTCTTGATAAAAAATTTTATCACATAAAAAATAATAAAGGCGTCCAAAAGAAGCAAGTCCGATTCTTCTGCAGATAGCAAAAAAAGAAAAACATTGGCTTTGGAAGCAAAACTCAACATCATTAAGGATTTTGAAGGCGGAATGAAAATTTGTGAGCTAGCAAAGAAGTTCGATCTACAGCAATCCACAGTAAGAACAATCATAAAAGAAAGGTTTACAGATTTTGGAGGACATAGATTTTAACGAAGAATGAATTGTAGCCACAAAGCAAGGAACAAAAAAATCATTAGCATGTTATGAAGAAATTTTGCATGATAAGAAAAAGACATTATGCCTTCAGACAAATCTATTAGATTTTATGAAACCATCGACATCGAAATACCTTTCTGTTTTTTTTATGTATGAAAAACTACAATTATGATTATATTTCTTTAAAAATATAGGTGTTTTTGTAAACCTTTGGGCCCTATTGTATGTTTGTATATATTAATTACATGCAAAATTATACCCAGAGTTACGTAAATTCGACTTAAGCACTTTTTGTTGGTCCCACCTACTGCATAACTTTGGGGTATGACTGTATAAAATTTTGAAATATTGCACAGGTTTCTTGCACAAGTGGAAATGTTTTGACTGCAGATGTCTTTTCGTTTTGCTAGGAACCATTGCTTGATTTGCCAGTTTTTTGGTATGTACAACACATGTGGGACATGGTGGATTATCTTCACTTGAAATAAAGCCGAACAAAAAATAATCTTCATTGTACTGGCAGACAATGGTTTTGGATGTACTTACATCACTTACTACTTCACTGTCATCTAACTTTCGTTTTTTAATTAGAAACTTGTCCATGTTGAATGGATCCTTATAAAAAAAAAAATCAACCAAAGTAAAAAAAAAAAAAAAAAAAAAAAATTAACAAATTGACTCTTACCAGTTAAAAGAAAATACAGGCATCACTTGAAATTACGGTCTCATAATATTTTAAAAGTGCAGCACTCATAGTTTTCACTAAAATTCAATACTGCTGAAACACAGTGAAAAAGAACTTATAGAATTTAAACAGATTCAGCTGTGTTGACAAGAAAAATGCTCAGATTTCAGTTCACTGATTAAACCTGTCCTCTCTTTACACACTGCTGACACTACAGTGTACGTTATAATTTTTGCACAACTAGAGGAACCTGTAAACATAACGATGCACATCTATAATAACAGGTATAATAAATCTATATTATACTAGTATAATCATAAATTTTATTCACTATTAACAATTCCTTTTGATGCAATATCAACATTATGACTCCTCATATGCTTGCTTTGTAGGTAAAATGCTCAAAAAAAACTTTTTTACATTAATTTTTATTCCTTTATATCAAAATCTTGCAGCACATGTATGGCATACTGGTTGAAAATAGCTGTTCTAGGCAGATGTTAACCGATCTCCCAGTCTGACTATAGTATGATAAGTCGCAAGAACAAGGAACCTTGTAAACACCTGAAATAGAGAGCAGAGAAGGGAAGCCAGCTTCAAATGAGGTTTGAAAGCAGTGCAAAAATTATATTCCTTCAAAGTTCGGGCTATTTTTTCTTAAGTGCCTCAGATATAAAGAATAGTAATGGCATTACTGTAGTCTTTATGTTGAGAGGGGTGGTGGAAGAACAGATAATTAGTAGATTTTTGGCATTGTACAGGAAGGTTTGGTGAATAAAGGCAAGTTCTGCTCTAAGGGAAGCTTGGGTGAACAGAGATTGGAGGCTCTGTTCAAAGATTTTGATGACACCATATTGTTGCAAAGGGGGGATGGGAAAGTTTGTGTATGTATCTGTGTAGGTGGGTTTCTTTAAAAGCAAAAGAAAGGGTAAATTTGGGCAGGCATGACAAACACGCGGCCTGCGAGCCGCATGAGGCCTGCCGACAAGTAACATGCGGCTCACCAACTTTTGTAACCAAAATGGTTATTTAACGTTTGACAACACCAAATTAAATAAACATATTTAAAAAATTAACATTTCAACTTAAGATTATTTTATATGCCAAACTACTCTGCAATTTCTAAAGGAAATAATGTTCTATTTGTCATTTCAAAAAATCTTCTTACACCACTGCATAAATATCAAATTTTAATGAGCAAGTCTACGTACGCAGCTACATCTGCTGACCACAACAATCGGAAGCTAGCTGTTAGCCATTTTCAAGTCGTAAGAAAGTGTAGTGTTTTCTTTATAATTGTTAAAGAATTTATAACAATAATGTCAAACCTTCAACCAATATGAGTAAAAAACAATTAATTGAAGAACATCGTAGTTTTGAAGAAAAATGGGAGTTACAATATTTTTGTATTCAAGGGGGAAAAAAAAATTATGCCTGATATGTAGAAACTCTATTGCAGTTTGCAAAGAATATAATATTAGAAGGCATTGCAATACAAATCATAAAACTATGACAAATACGTTGCGAAACTTCGTGAAGAGAAATGTCAGAATTTAAATTTGACACTTCAAAATCAACAAAGTGTATTTACCAAACCTATTGAAGATAATAGAGCTACAGTAAAAACCAATTATTTGTTATCACATTTAATTGCAAGCAAGTAGAAGCCATTCACTGAAGGGGAATTTATTTGCAAATGTATTATTAAAGCAGTTGAAGTGTTGTGTCCTGATCAATTAAAGAAATTTAAAAATATAAGCTTATCTCAAAATGCCATTGCTAGCAGAATTGATGATATAACTGGGAATTTAAGGAATCAACTAAAATCAATAATTCCAGCATTTCAGCCCTATTTCCTTGCAATTGATGAAAGTACAGATGTACGGGGTATCACTCGGCTGACTGTTTTTATTCGTGGATGTTATATGAACTTAAAAGTAAGTGAAGAACTTCTAGAAATTATTCCTATGCACGATACTTGACACCCTTATGGAAGTTTTGAAATATTACAATTTACTATTAAATAAGCTAGTTTGTCTTGCAACTGATGGTGTTCTTGCCATGACTGGTGTTGTTGGAGTTGTTACAAATTTAAAAGAAGAATGCAAAGAACAAGGTGATAATTTTCAACATTTTCTTTGCATTATTCATTAGCAAATACTGTGCTCCAAAGTTTTTAATATTGGACATGTCCTAAAAAATGTCATTAAAATTATATTCGTGCACGTGGGCTTAATCATCGTCAGTTTAGTAACTTTCTAGAAGATATTATTATTATTATTATTATTATTATTACGGGCAACTCCAGGGAGTCATTAGACTCATCGAGGGAGCCCCCAAATCATTTTCATCACAACTATTCGACATTCATACAGTATCTATCATACCTCGCCTTAAACTCATTCACTGTCACAGCATCCACCACAGACTCAGGGAGCGCATTCCACTCATTCACTACTCTAAAAGTAAAGAACCCAGCTCTAACACCTTTACTAACCACACTTTTGCCCAGTTTCCATGGATGTCCCCTAGTCCTCCCACAACCAGCCCTGTTCTCAAAAATATCTTCTGAATTAATTTTATAGAAACCCTTCAGTAATTTGAATGTCTCAATCATATCTCCCCTCCTCCGCCTATCAACCAATTTTTGCAACCCACAAATCCTCAACCTGTTCTCATACGGTTCATTCCACAGACCTGCTATCATCTTGGTCACTCGCCTCTGGATCCTCTCCACCTCCTCCCCATCAAGAAGAAACCTAGGTGACCAAATCTGAGCACAGTAGTCGAGATGAGGTCTTATCAAGGCTCGATACAGAGGAACAATAACCTGCTTGTCTCTGCTTGTCAACGTATTCTTCAGCAACCAAGATTTGATGAGCTGATTTGGCCACTTTTGCAATGTGTCCCCTAAATTTCAATTCCTTATCCACCAACACTCCTAAATCTCGTGCCTCATCAATTTCCTGGAGCACGGTTCCACCAATGCAGTAAACTGCCTCCCATCTTTTCACCCCAAAATGCATAACCTTACATTTTGCCACATTAAATTGACATCCATTCTCCCTAGCCCAGACCTCCAATCTATCCAAATCATCCTGCAAAATTTTGACGTCATCTGCATTCACTATTGCCCTACCCAACTTTGCATCATCCGCAAACAAATGAACTGTTCCTCTCAGATCCTTTCCTATATCATTTATGAACAAATTAAACAGCAGTGGTCCAAGAACAGATCCTTGTGGTACACCACTAGTCACAGGCCGTCTTGTGGACTCTACTCCTGAGTAAACCACTCTCTGATATCTCTCCGTCAACCACCCTCCTATCCATCTCACCAACCCTATGTCCATTCCCATATGCTGCAATTTACTGATTAGAATTCCATGTGGTATCCTGTCAAAGGCCTTAGCAAGGTCCAGCAGAATCACTGTAAACCCATTACCCTTATCCAGTTCAGCCATCACTGTGTTATAATACGTGAGCAAGTTACTGAGGCATGACCTACCCTTCACAAAACCATGCTGTCCCCGATACAGTATCCCATTTTCTTCTATCCAATCTTGTATTTTCCTCTTGACTATTTTCTCTAAGACCTTGATAATGATTCCTGTTATGCTGATTGGCCGGTAATTTTCAACAGCAGCCTTGGAACTACCTTTGTGCAGTGGAACTATTTTCCCCTCTTTCCACCCCCTTGGGACTGACCCAGTCCTGAGGCTCAAATTAAACATAATGGTCAAGGGCACTGACAATTCTTTTGCCGCTTCACGTACGACACGAGCTGGTATACCATCCAATCCTACAGATGTATTGACATTGAGGTTCTGTAACAGACTAGTTACCTCTACCTCATTCATCACAATTCCAGTATAAGCTGTTGGTTCCTCCATTTCCGCAAGGCCACCACCTGGATGATATACTCTTGCAAAGTGCTCGCTCAGTAATTCCACAACATCGACTGATTCAGTTACCTCCCTACCCTCAGCATTTTTTAAGATCATTCTACCATGAGCATTTTTCCTTTTACTTGCAACATATTGAAAAAACTGTTTGGGATTCTCTTTAGCCTGCATGGCCAATTTCCTTTCGTAATCTGCTTTTGCTTTTCTTACCACCCTTGTTACCATCCTGGCCTGAGCTTTATACTGTTCATGCACCTGATGGTCACCCTTCTCCTTAAATTCCCTCCACAATTGTTTCTTTTTTTGCAGCTCAAGCTTAATAGTGTTATTTATCCATTTAACCCCTACCTGATTTATTATTCGGACTCTTGGTATACAGTCAACCATTGCCTCCTGCAAACAGTTCTTGACCACCTCCCATGCACCATCAACATCCAGCCCTTGCAGTTTTACATGCCATGGCATTGAGCCAAGCACACACCTAAGCTTGTCATACTTACCAGCCCGATAATTCCACATATACCCTGTCTTAATTGTAAATTCGACTCCTTTAGCCACCTCCCAAGTCATGACCTTATGGTCACTCTCACCAATTGGTGGCAACAAGGTCATGTTCGTTACAGCCACATTGTCAGTTGCAATTACTAGGTCCAGCACTCTCTGCCCCCTGGTATTTTCCAATACATGTTGCCGTAGATAGTTGTCCCTTAATAACTGCATAAAATCCAATTCCTTCCTCCCATGTGCCCTCTCCTCTTTCCAGTCAATATTACCATAATTGAAATCACCCATAATAATTACCCTCTTTCCATTCATTTCTTCTATTTGCTTATGCATACTATTCCCACCATCCACTCCATCACCCGGTCTATAGCAGCACCCAATTGTATATTTTGTTCTGCTAGATTGTATCTCACACCAAACAGCCTCAAATGTGCTTTTTTCCCCATCCTGCAGTTCAACTTCTATACTCCTTGGCTGAAGCTCATCAGCTATCATCAATAACACTCCTCCCCCCTTTTTATTCACCCTGTCACTCCTGAACACGCTATACCCATCGCATTCAATCCCACTAGCTTTATCATCTTCTGTCAGCCATGTTTCACTAATACCGACAACCTGTGGCCTGGAAGTGCCAACCATGGCCAAAAACTCTTCCTTCTTGTTCCTAATACTCCTGGCATTAGTGTACATGAATCGCAGAAGCCCATTTGTCCCATCCCTACTTTGATTCCTTATACTAATTATCCCATTCTGATTTGTTGTCCGTCGTACTCGCCCGGGCATAATATACTCATTCATACACTTAACTGCCCCCCCTAAAGTCTGCATATCTACTCCCCCCCCTCTTAATAAATCTAGTTTCCCTGAGTCTGTACATCCACTTCCACATCATTCATCAACACTCTTTCAAGTCTCCGTACACCAACTCCATTCAAATGTAACCCATCCATCTTATATAAGTCCTTTCGCCCATCGAACTCATTCCACACATCCACAAATTCCACACCACTCTCCATGCATAACCCACGCATAAAGTCATTGGCAATTATGGCCCTCCTTCTAAACACTTCGCTGTCATACCGCGGTAAGATACTCACCATCCTAACTCTCTCACTCTTCTCTTTTGCTACCTCAAACAACTCCCTCACATCCTCTATCATTTCCATTTTGTCCTCTTTCAAATCATTCGTTCCTGCCACTATTATCATCTCTTTCACCCTCTGTTTTTGCAGTCGAATAGATTCGCTGACGTCCTTTATGTTCGCACCCGGCTGGTACGACTTCGTTAAACTCTCAATTATTACGCCTCTTAATAGCGAATCCCCATACAGCACTCGCTCCTTCATTTTATTGACGTTTAAAATAGAAAGTGAATATAGAAAGTGAATATAGCGATCTACCTTATTATACAGAAATGAGATGGCTTTCCAGTCATAGTTTTAAAGCGATTCTTCGAATTGCTGGATGAAATTACCATTTTTTTTAGAATCAAAAAATTATGAATACGAAATATTAAAAAATGATCAATGGATAAAGGTTTTTTTCCCTTTATCCATTTGACAGTTGACATTACAAGTTGCCTTAGTTAACTTAATCTTAAGCTACAAGGCAAACATCAAGTAGGTTGCCATGTTATTTGACAATATTAACATTTTCAAACAGAAATTATTACTTTGGCAAAAACAAATTCAAAAAGAAAATTTATCCCATTCTGAATGTTGTCAATTATTATTACAAAAATTGATCAAAATTTTGAGAATATGCTAATCAAATTAAGTTATTAAAAAATGAATTTGAAAGTAGATTTTAAGAAATATGAAAATCAGTTTCATCTATTTACTTCTATATCGATTGATGTTGAAAATGTTGATGACAATTTACGGTTGGAATTAATCGAAATTCAGTGTAATGCCGTATTGAAACAAAAATATATGGATTTTGGAATTCCAAAGTTCTATAATTATTTATCAGTCGATCGATACCCCAATGTGTTATGTACAGTTAGGCATATTTTATCTATGTTCGGTAGCACATGTTTATGTGAACAACTATTTTCAACTTTAAAGAATAATAAAACTGTAGGAAGATCAAGATTAACAGACCAACATGTGCAAGCAATATTGAAAATAACTACAGCTCTACAAATTCAACCAAATTTTGAAGAATTCATTAATGAAAAATATTGTCTAGTTTTTTCAAAAAAATATGTATAATTTTATTTAAATATGTAAACTTTATATGTATTTTTGTAACATGGTTGTATTTTGTACTTATATACTCTAATGTTATTATTAAAAACTCTGTTTCCTCTTTATTTCGATATTTTTTTTTGCAGCCCATGTATAATTGTTAATTTGGCCCTTGGAGGTAAATTAGTTTGACATGCCTGTATTAGAATATCCACAAAAGGCAACTGTTGTTAAGTCAAGTGTTCAAGAAGGGTGTATGTTATCTCCACTGTTATTCATCATCTACATCATAGGTTTCCAAACTTTCTCGGACCACCGCCCACTTTGCAAGACATAAATTTTGTAATTCCCCCCCCCCCCCATTATAACAGTTTTCCTCATTCAAGCTGTTTCATATTTTTGATGTAAATAGCAACTAATGATACATTACTGCTTATGCCATTAATTTTTAAAAAGAAGTGGCCAATATGTGCTTCATCTTGAACACAGTTATTGCTATACCGATTTTGGTGAAACGTAGCCCATATGTAAAGATTGTAAAATGTATGCTCGAATGGCATTATGCACAGTTGCATACAATGGTTTAAATATGAAAATGTGGAATACAATTAAGCGATTGCATTGCATTAGTAAGAATTTTATTGTAATAATTAAAAAAACACCGTTAAATATATTACAAAATTACACAAGATATAAACAACAAACCTACAAAACATAACTACAGAAAACAATATAATAAGTTTCGAATAATATTTGCTTTGTTTATTCCCTCTAGTTAGCAATATAAGTTAGTACTAACTAGGCTAACTAAAATTTACGATTTTATTTCTTTCTTGCCATTATTATTTTTACTAGTAATATTAAATTATATAAAATTTGGTTTATTTTTGTACAAATCAATTAGAAAAGTAGTTTTATATATATTTTGAAATGAAATATAACGAATATATTTGCTACTGTAAACATAACCTATTATACACACATATATACATGCTCTATTTTCTCATTGACATCTATTTCTATCTGACATGGTAAATTTTCAAATGATTAAATAATTGAAATAGAAAATTGATTGTGTAAGACGGGCATAAGATGAATTAAAATGCAATATTTTAATTTTAAATGATTATATAATCGCAAAATCACGAAAATAATTAATTTTTAGATGTGTATTATTAATTTCTTCTATGAAGAGCCACCTACCACCTGAATGCCCCCAAATGCTTCTGATCCCACTATAGTCCCCCTAGAAGGCTTCAGCACCTACTGGGAGGGGTGGTACCGCCCACTTTGGGAATCTATGATCTACATGAATTGTATTAGGAAGGAAAGCGGTATTAAACCTGATATCAAAATTGATTATGTTAATCTCAGCTCTTTACTTTATGCAAGTAATGTTATACTTTTAAATAAATCCAGGACAAGTTTGCAGGATTCCTTGATCAAATTGAATAACTGCTGTAATAAACTTGGTATGAAAATCAGCATTGAAATGGCAAAGACAATGAGAATAGGCAGAAACATTGAAAACATCAACTGCATCCTGAATGGAAAATCTACAGAACATTTCAGCTACTTAGGCACACTTTTTAGTGAAGATGGTAAATTAAATCTATAAATAGACAGCAGAATTAGCAAAGCTAATATGGTAAGAAGTCAATTTGAATAAATTTATTTGGAATTAGAGAGAAATTAGTCAAAACATTAAACTAGTTACATACAAGACAGTGTTAAAACCAGATTTAACTTATAAATCTGAGAGCTGGGTTAGGAAAAAAAAAACACTTGATCAAAGACGAGACCACAGATATGAGAGTCTTAGGAGATTAGGGGACTGAACAGATGGCATCAATGGGGTATCAAATTAAATATGAGGATAGGAAAGAAATTGACATTGTTAGTGTTCAGGAACGTGTTAGCAGAACTAATCTCAGGTGGTATGGTCACTTAAACAGAATGGGAGAGGGAAAAGATATTAGCTAAAGAAGTGCTCTTTGCCAGGATGACAAGAAAAAAACCCAGAGGAAGACCAAGATATAGGTGGATTGATACAGTAAAAAGTGCCTTAAAAGACAGAAATATAGGATCTGATAATGTTGACAGGTAACAGATTGATTTGGAGGAAAATTGTTGGTAGGAAGTTAGTAATGATGTGAGTTCTTCATGCAGTACTATCATAACATCCTGCACATCCCTTGAGGGTGCATGTCAGGAATTTGATGAGGATAGATATGGAATTACAGAGATATTAGAACATGAATAAGTTGTATAAAGGCAGAACCATATAATAAGAGAACTCCAGGGAGTCAGGATTTGAGGGAGGCCACATATATCACTTACACCACTTATCATACTCTCTCTTGTATTCATTTGCACTGTCTGCACTCACTACCTCGAAAGGCAAGCCATTCCAGTCATGTACTGCTCTGAGAAAAAAATTTAGCTCTAACCCCTTTTTTGACTGCATTTATGCTTGACTTCCATGGATGCCTTTTTGTCCCCTCCCCACCTTGCATAAAATGAAAAATTACACCTACTGGTATCTTGTGCTTTTAGATGTTTGAAGGTCTAAAACCTGATTACCAGCATCTGCAGTCCAAATTCTCTCTCTGTCTCTTTCTCCTCATTATTAGTTTCACAGTCACAATATCGTCTTGAATACTTTTTTCCACCCTCTCCACTGTATCTGCATCGCATTCGAAACCAAATCTGTGCACAACAATTCAGATGATGTAGCAAGGCCTTGTTAAGAGGGAAAATTATTTCTCTATCCTTGCATGTCATTTGTTTCAGCATTGCAATTATCTCCAAAGTTGTATTAGTAATTTGTTGTATGGCCCTGAACTTCAATGTCCTATCTACTAAACTCCATGATACCTAGCCTGGTCATTTTCTTTAAGCATAATCCCACCCATATAATACATTAATGGATATCTCATTGCACCAAAGTGCATAACTTTGTTAATCCTACTAACATTGAACCGACAGCCATTTGAAAATGCCCACAATTCTTATTCAAATCATTCTGCAAGTGCAGCATGCCATTCACATTTCTTATAACCTGCCTATCTTTGCATAATCAGCACATAGCTATTTCTTCTGTCAAATCCTTAGTCATTAATGTAAATGCTGAATAATTGTGGACTAAAGAATGATCTCTTGGGTACACCACTGGTCACCTTAAATATTGCAGGTTCACATCTGTGAATTTTTGATGTGTTAGTCAGCCATCCTCTTATCCAAACATAGGTTATAATCCCATATCCTCCAACTTATGCAACAACCTTCCATGTTCTATTGTCTAAAGCTTTAGTAAATTTCAAAAGTATCATGGCATGTCTGACTCATCTGTAACATTGCATAGATGTGAGCAAGTTACTCAAACACAACTTTTCCTTAGTAAGCCCATGCTTGTTTATTGCAAAGTATAGATTCTCTGTCTATTCCTGTGGAATCTTTCTTATGCTGAGACTCAAATTATACAGCCATTTCAGCTGAACAATCTTTTAGTATTTGTGCTTGATATCCCATCATTCCCTATCACGAAATACTTATTCACTTTATGGAATAGCCTTGACACCTCCTTGTACATGTTTCTTCATCCATTGTAGAGGCAGCATTGAGCTATATATTGCATAACACCAACCTGGGCACTCATTAGTTGATCAATCTCTTCTGCATCTGCCACCCTCATACCATCTTGTATTGAAGAGAGTCTTTCTTTTATTTAAACATGATAGAATTTTTTTTTGGAATGCCTTTAGCTTGCAGAGTCAGTTTATTTTCATACTCTCAGTTTTTTATACAATAGTTGGAACTCTTCTGGTCTGCACCTTATTTTCATAACTGACATCATCCTAAAACACGCCGTATTCCATTCACATCTATTAAAAACTGTTCTCAATAAGATTGCACATCTTTGTTTTACTCCGTTATTTTACTTTATGAACTCTGGAGATACGTTCTAATACTGCATCAGTGATGTATTTTTTTTAATACTTCCCATGCACTGCCAACATGCTTCCCACGAAGCAGCTAATATGATGGGAACAAACTTAGTATTTTCTAAAGTAGGAACATAATTTCCTGCTTTGCAGTTAAGCATGTAACCTTTTCTGAATGGGATATCCATACACTTAGTCATTTTCCCATTCAGTACAGCATAATCACACCCAGCTGGAGGCAGAAAAGTCAGGTCTTTTGCTGACCTTCTCTAACACTATAATCAGTGATTTTCTTTGACCTCAAATTCCTTCTGTTGCATGTTGCTTAAGGAAGTTGTTTTACAACATCTCAATAAATTTTGCATCATTCTCATGAAATTTCACTACTTCTGAATCAGTGTTTGAATAATTAGTCACCCATGATTAATTGTCCAGTACCCACTAGGTTTATTATTATTATTATTATTACGGATATCTCCATGGAGTCAGTAGACTCATCGCGGGAGACCCAAGCTAGCAAAACAATATCTGTCATATCTCTTCTTGAATTCATTTACAGATGAAGAGCTCACAACAAAGTCAGGCAATGAATTCCACTCATTCACCACCCTCCAGGCAAAAAACCTTGTTCTGACACCTTTGTTAACCACACTCTTCTTTAATTTCCAGAGATGACCTCTTGTTCTTCCATCACTATCACACAGCTGAAACATTTCCCCTGCATCAATCCTATAAAAACCTTTTAGTAATTTGAATGTTTCTATCATATCCCCTCTTCTTCGCCTATCAACCAATCTCTGCAATCCACAAGCTCTCAATCTATCAATGTAGGGAGCATTTTTTATATCACTCACCAACTTGGTCACTCTTCTCTGAACCCTCTCCACAGCCTCCTCATCTCCAAGGAATCCAGGTGACCAGACCTGAGCACAGTAATCCAAATGTGGAAGTATCAATGCTTTATAAAGGGGAATAATAACCTCTTTATCTCTGGATGTCAGTGTGTTCCTCAACAACCAAGTAATCCTATGTGCAATCTTGGACACCTTAGCAATGTGTCCTCTGAACTTCATCTCCCTATCTACCAATACCCCTAAGTCCCTAGCCTCATCAATCTCTTGGAGTACCTTTCCATCTATGTAGTACACAGCTGGTAATCTTTTAATCCCAAAATGCAAGACTTTACACTTTTCCACATTGAACTGATATCCATTTTCTTTTGCCCATTTTACCAGCTTATTTAAATCCTCCTGCAAACTTTCAACATCAGCTTGATTTTTTATTGCACTACACAACTTTGCATCATCAGCAAACAACTGAATATCTCCCTTTAAGCCGTTTCCTATATCATTTATATACAAATTAAACAACATTGGCCCAAGCACAGAGCCCTGAGGCACACCACTGGTCACCTGCCTCATTCTGGACTCGGCTCCTCCATACACCACCTTATGGTATCTCTCCCTGAGCCATTCTCCTATCCATATCACCAATTTAATATCCATTCCCATCTGCTCCAATTTGCGTAACAGTGTTCTATGGGGTATCCTGTCAAAAGCCTTAGCAAAATCCAGAAGTACCACTGTGTAGCCAGTTCCTTTGTCCAACTCTGATGTTATTCTATTATGGATAGTTAATAGATTGCTAAGGCAGGATCTACCTTTAACAAAACCATGTTGGCCTCTATAGAGTATCATATCCTGATCCACCCATTCTTGAATTTTGTCTTTAACCAACTTTTCCAATACTTTTACCACTACTCCTGAGATGGTGATTGGTCTGTAATTCAATACTGCAGTTTTAGAGCCACCCTTATGCAAAGGAACCACTTTGCCTAACTTCCACTCCCTAGGGACCATACCCGAGTTCAAACTTAAATTAAATATCCAGGTAAGAGGGGTTGACAATTCATTTGCACATTCACGCAACACCCGAGCTGATATTCCATCTAAGCCTACCGCAGTGTTTGCATTTAAGTTTCGCAATATATTTAATACCTCTGATTCTTTAGCTTCAATTCTCACATTAGGTATTGCTATAGGTATAGAGATATCCTCACTTGGGTGATAGACTTTTGAGAAGTGATCACTCAGTAACTCGACTATTACATCTGATTTTGTCACTTCAATACCATCAGCACCCACTAAGGTTATCCTTCCGAAGTCATTCTTCCTCTTACTTGCCACATAGCGGAAGAACTCTTTGGGATTACCCTTGATCTCTTTGGCTAAGGTCTTCTCATAATCTGATTTAGCTTTTCTTACTATGCTGGTAACCTTCCTAGCTTGAGCCTTGTACTGCTCATGGGTGTCCTGATCGCCCTTCTCCTTGTAAATTCTCCATAACATTTTCTTTTTTTGTAGTTCAAGCTTGATACTACTGCTCATCCATCTAATGCCTGCCTTGTTTGACCTCCTGACCATGGGGACACAATCTGATATTGCTTTCTTCAGATACCCGCTGATTTTATCCCAAGCACTGCTAACATCTTTCCCTTGCAATATGTTCTGCCATGGGATGGCTGCAAGCTCACTCCGAAGCTTGTTATAATTGCCTAACCTGTAGTTTCGTACATACCCCTTCTTAATAGAAAAATCCACAGATTTTGCAACCTCCCAAGTCAATACCACATGATCGCTTTCACCAACTGGAGGTAACGAGGTCACCTTACTTATGCATATAACCTCTGAACCAATAACCAGGTCCAACACTCTCACACCACGTGTCCCTTCAGTTACGTGCTGTTTCAAGTAATTATCTCGTAGCAGATGTATGAACTCCATTTCCTTTTTGCTACGTGATATTTCCTCCTTCCAATTGATATCACCATAATTAAAATCCCCCATAATAATCACTAAGCCTTCACTCATTGCACTAAGTTGCTGATGCATGAATTCAATATCTCCCCCTGTACTCCCTGGCCTATAGCAGCATCCAACTGTATATTTGGTTGCGTTGGTCACTATTTCGCACCAGACTGCCTCAAATGAACTCTCATTCACATGTCTATCATCATGATATACTACTTTCTTTGGCTGCAACACATCAGCTATCATCAACAGTACTCCTCCTCCTGTTCTATCTTCTCTATCCTCCCTGAAAATACTGTACCCATCACATTCAATTCCAGTGACCACATCTTCTGCTGACAGCCAAGTTTCACTAATGCCTACAACTTTTGGTGAGATTTCACTGACTAATGCCAAAAATTCTTCTCTCTTATTTCTAATGCTTCTAGCATTGGTATACAAAAATTGCAGATTCCCTCTAGATCTTGTACCGGCTTTAGAACTGATATATAAGTCACTAACTACCGTAGTCCTATGCCGATTTTTTTCCCCTCTCTTCTGCAATTTATTCTGCCTATAAGGATCAATAAATACACAATCAGTGCTAAAGTTTCTCTCTCTTACACTCAACCTTTTCAATATTAGTTTCCCTGCCCAATAACTTCAACCTGTTCAGAAAACAATAACTTCTTCAATCTCTTATGTCCTTCCATGTTAAGATGCAGTCCATCTCTAGCATACAACTGCCTTTTTCCTTCAAACACACTCCAAACATCAACAAACTCCAGACCTCTTTTTCTGCACATTCTTGCAATCATATCATTCATTATCATTGCTCGTCTACTTAACTCGTAATTGTCAAAACGAGGCAGCACACACACTATTCTCCCATTGACACTTTTCCTCTTCACAATATCTAATAATGTTCTTAAATCTTTTCCTACCCGATTTATACTACCTCTCAGGTCATTCGTACCCACCATAACTATCATCTTGTCTGTTTCATGCCCTCTCTTTATTGCTAAAGCCACTCTTTCTATTGTACCATCAGCCAAGCACTCCTCATGCATACCACTCTCCATACCCTTAATCATAGAATCACCATATATTTTACCACTATTAACTTCATTCAAGTTCACACTCAAGTTTATTTGACAATGCACTTAATCATCACTAGCAGCTTGATTCACCAGGCTTGTAGCAACATTCTACCATGTATTTGATCTTGTTAGATTCCTCGCATAGTATAGCTTCAAACTCATTGCTGTACTATGTGAGATGGAGTCTATTTTTGTAGATAAGCTTATACATTGGTTATACATAGCTTTTCATTTTTCAGGAAATGGCAACGTATACTAGAATATTAATTAAAAACTTTAATCAGTATTTTGGCAGTGTTACATTGCCATCTTCAAGGATCACAAAACAATGATATATGCATGCAGCCACTCACACTAAGCAAAAGAGGCTGAAGAAATGCAACTAAAGTCAGTCTTAGAATCTTAAAGGTGCCCCCTAGTGGACTAAATTTTTTGTCTTGGCTGTTGGGTTGATGATCTTAGAATGTAAGCTTCCCAAATTTGGGGCAGTCTCATGCACCTGAATTTGTTAAGGTTTGGGAAGTTTTTCAGAGCTAAAGCTGATTCAAGGAATGATCTTTTGTGCTTATACTGGTGTGGTGTAATAAAGTGGCCTTCTTCCATTGTATTTTGTGGTGGGTGTCCAATGCACGGTGTTGGATTCTAATTATGTAGAAAATAGAATAAATGTTATTTGATTCAGAATCCAACATGATTTTCCATCACAAGGGCTATGTTTGTAAATATTATTTAGTGTAAATAACGTAAATTATAATTTGATATCACATAACCACCTTAATTATATCAAATATTTAATTATTTAATCAAAGAAATGTGTTAATGGTAAATAGATTCTGTATTAAATATTATTATGCTATTTTATTTATTATGTCAGTATTATAGAAACGTATATTTGCAATATTAACTACACATTTATTGAAAAGCAAATATTCTAATTATTCCTATTTGTGTATAAAGCTTAACGTATGTAATGACTCAATGTAGTAGTATAGCCTTGTCTAACATTGGCGAGAATGTTTGTTTGTCTGTTGTCATGGAGACGCGTGAAATAAATGAGCGCAAGTGAACAGAGCGTGGGCTAAAGAGAGAATAAAAAAAAAAGGATATAAAAAGTAAAGAGTTGGGACGGAAACTTGGAAGTAAAAGGAAGTAAGGTGATAAACTAAAGAAGTAGAAGTAAATAAAAGGTTCTTAAGGGTAGGAGTTAAGTGGATAATTTTTTAAGTGAGCAGGAACGTAACGAATTTTATAGTTAGCTGAAATTGAAATCAGCAGTAATAATAGAAGGAAAATTAAAGCTACAATCGGATAAAGTAAAAAGCTGAACATTCAAGGAAGAATTCTGAATAAGCCCAGCTGATCTAGTATTGCAGCTTATTTCCGATTTGCCCTAAAGAGAACCTCACAGTGTTTTAATTAATTTATGAGTGGTAATAAGGATAGTTGAAGTGCCCTAATTGATGTCAAGAATTCTGAAGTGTAATTGATAGTGCTTTAAGTATAACTGCGGATAAGTTTTGTAGATGTGTTTTTATTCTTTAAGTGTGATAAGTAAATTCCAGAAGTTTGCTCACAACATAATAGATGTTCTAGGAACCATTTCCGGTAAGGTCTATCATAGTGAATTATTAACTTTAACTGTGGAAACCCTTTGTGATTGAGAGTTGGAGATAGAAATTGTTTGAAAGATATTTTCAGCTATTAGATCCTGTAATATTTTGAACTTATAGCATGACTGAAAAATGTGTGAAAACTAATTAGATTGGATGTTCTATTATATTCATTTAAGTGTAAAAACTTTATAACCCAGAAGCTAAGAAGGTGTATGTGAAGACTTGGAAGATTGTGCTAATGTAATTGACTTGACTTAATGTTTGACTTATTTCTATTGTTTAAAATTAGAAGTAAAATTTATGTAAGTGTTATATGACCTATATTAAATGCTTTATTTGTTAACCTAACTGTTGTATTTGCCTGAAATTCTTTTTACTGCACCGTTCACAAAAATTCGAATCTAGCGGGAATCCCAAAGAGAGAAAATAAATACTTCGGCCTGAATGAGTGAAAAGACTGCTAACTAATTTTGAATTGATCCTACTATTTCATATAGACTTATCTAAGGATAGAGTGGCGCAGTATAATAGAAATTTCTCTACCCTTATATCAGTGATCAATTTACAATTAGTTTTCCTTTATTTTATGAAAGTGACTTTTAACAAGATGGTGGATTCGAACATCAAGAGAACAACGTCACGACAACGGTCAGCAAGACCGTGCATTGGACAAGGTGGAACCTTGGTGGAACCGAATGTAGTCCTTGTTCAGGTATTCTGATATTGGCTGTCCTACCTTTTGGCCATAGTGGCTGGTCTTTGGTGGAGCAGATAAGAGTTGCCAATTTCTTATGTGGTTTGTAACTAGTTGTGAGGTCATATTTTCTTAAGATTTTTGTTAGTTTTTAGGATGTACTAGTATTTTCTAAAGTAGGAACATAATTTCCTGCTTTCCCAAATATATGGAATGGTGATAGATTTAGAGTAATCTCTGTTATGAAGTGGGAGGGGGGGTTGTAGTTTACTTTTTTTTTTTTTTTTTTTTTGAGAGTTGTTGCCATTGGCTAAGAAGGTGTTAAGGATATGGATAAGCTCAGTAGATAGGGCATTTTATCTGAACTGATTAATTTTGCCCTGTTTTTATAATTAAGGATTTTACAATCCCATATTGTTGGAAGGGTGGGTGGTGTAACTGCTGGTGAATGTATCTACCTGTATGTTTAGGTTTTCTGTAAAAAGAGAAAGCCAGGGATCCATCAGGCCAGTATGTAATATGTAATTAATCAGCGTGTCTAGGAAAGGGAGGCTGTTGTTGTTTTCCTTTTCCAAGGTAAAATGAAATAGGACTGAGATATCAGGAGGCAATTTGGCTTAGGACATTGGTGAATAAGGAGGAGATATCAAAACTGACCATTATGTCAGTGTATTGGAGTGAGAGGTTTTCTATACTGGCTTTAAAGTGGGCTGAGTTTTTTGTGTGTGAAGGTGTGTTGCCAGTTTATTGTGCGAGTGCTTTTGGCTAAATGTTCGGCTAATTTGTATGTGGGAGAAATCAATGGAATGCACTGGTACTTTTTACTTATGAATATTTGGTAGTCAGTATATCCGGGGGGGGGGGGAGATCTAGAGTTAAAAGGTTTTTAGTCTGTTCATCACTTGCAGAGGCCAAGAGGTAACTTTCTTAAGGAGCCTATGGAGTATTCTGATTTGGGAGCTGGTGGGATCATATTCAATAGGGAGGTTGGTAGACTGATCTAAAAGTAAAGATGCAAGCTTACCTGTGTAGTCTGTTTGGTTTAGAACCGAAATGGCATTTCTCTTATCTGCTATAGTAATTATTATTTTTCTGTTGTTTTTCATTTCCTGCAGAACTTTGAATTCTTTGTGCACTAGAGGAAGAGCTTGCCGTTATGCTGAATGTCGACCTTTGGACGATAATTTCCAACATCTTGACACTTCAGCAGAAAAAGATTTTCAAAGAATACGAAGTCTGCACATTAAAAAATTTGACAGTTTAAAAAAGAACCCATCTTCTAAACCTCAACTACCTCTCAACACGGTAATAAACCTGTCATCCCTTACTCTGAAGCGATCAGCATACTCGTGCTTGGTCACAACTTTGTCACAGTACCGAAAAGATCCCTTCAGAAGAAATAATGATACAGTTAAAACGAGGTATCCACAGCCTTCCCAATCATATTGCCAACAATATCAGACTAGATGTAGCCAGTGTTACATCTAGTCTGATAGATGTTACCCCCACCAAACCACCAAAAAAGCAACCTATCAAAAGAAGAATTCAAAGCTCTGCAAGAAATTCTATTCTTCATTCAAACTTGCAACCATTTTTTTCTATACATTGAATTATTTGCATCATGAAACTTTCTTAATTTGTGCTATCCTATCTGGGCAGTATACTAACCATTTTCACTTTCTCGCTTTTCACTCGCTTCTTCCAGCAATTCTTTCGTATCCTATATCAGCATTTCTCAACCTTTCTAAGCCCAAGGACCAGTAAAATGCCTAAAACAATTCTATGGACCACTAAGTTACAGAGGTGTAGCTGGGGGCATGTGATACACCCCGGGCAGCACTTTTTTGACGTTTAAGAAATCTTACCATACTGTCTATAAAACAGCAACTGAGTGATGAAATAGACTTCGACACATCGACATAGCCAAACATAGTTTTTCCCACATCTTTTATAGCTGGTAAGTAGCAAATTTTCCCCGATAGAATGAGCTTTACCTGTTTTCGCTATGCGCAAACTTAGGATGCTTTCAGTGCCTTGCTATTAATGGAACCCATGGCTGAAACTATATCTTTCCAATGATTTAATGTCCCTAAGCATCGCTGAAAAAATTCAATTCACTTATTTTTCACATCACAATGTTTAGTTTCTAAATGTCGTTGGAGGTTTGCAGGTTTCATGCACTCGTTTGACAACACTTCACAACATAAAACACATTGAGGTTTCTCTTCACTTTTATCTCCACATCAAGTAAACCTGAATTAGCATTGGGGAAAGCAGAATAAATTTAAGATTTGTTATTGGCATTTAAATAGAATGAACAATAAAAGATTACCAGGATGATGTCGATAGTAAAAATGACAAGAAAACACTTGGAAGGCCTAAAAAAAAAATTAGGAAGGATTTTAAGCAGTTTGTAATATTTGGCAAAAAGAGATTTAGGAGTTTTCTATATTAGACTTGACAAATAGGTCAGTTTGAGAGAAAACTGTTAAAAGGAAACTAATAAATATTACATCAGTTTGTTAGTTTTAACAGTCAGCATATTAGAAGACTATTATCTCATCTCGTCTTCCTTATACCCTCTTTTACCTTGCGGTGTCGAGGGTCCATTGATCATCGGACCTCACTCCGTTTACAGGATAAGGTGGTCAGCCTTATGCCCCGGTGTTTCCTATGGCCTGTAGTGTTGAGTTCTCAAGGCCAGTTTGCCTGCGCGGGATGAAAAACCCCAGAATAAACTGGGGAAAAAACCCTGCTGTCCACGCCCAAGACTGGCTAACTTGGCTATGGATGAGGAAGATCCTTCAGCTCCTCACGTCACCGACGGGAATCGAACCTAGGGCACTCCTTCCCCAGGCATATGGTTGCAAAGCGCATAGCCACTAGGCTAACCGTGCAGATTTAAAGTTATACATAGAAGACTGTTATACATTTTTAAATTTTGAATATAATCTTTTTCAAGCCAAAAATTAAATAACCATTAGTGAATAGATGTAGTTCCCTTCTGAGACTATTTCATGTATAGAGATAAGAAGGGTTTCTGTACTTTTTATGTTAATAGTTTTTAAAACAGAAAATTTTTTAATTTTCAATTTGAATATAAAAATATAAACAATTTTTATTTATATATACACCCCATGTAGAGATGTTACTTTAAAGCGGCAGATCTGTAAAAGCTGTCAAGTTATTCTGTATCCAGGTATCACATCAACAGCAAGACACAAAAGTAAGTTTTATTTTCTCACCCCCCTTCCCTTTCCTTTGGCTGTTCAGTTTACTTATCAGTAAATTCTATAGCTGTTGAAGATTAGATGCAATTTTTTGGACTAGATGAAAATGAAGTTAAATGAGATACCTGTTTTTCATTTTATGTGACAATATCTAGAGCTTTTCATTTGTTAGAATCACAGGCAGTCAGATATGCACATCCTGATTTGATCCTAGTTCCACTTTTGTGGGGGGGGGGCTTGGTTTTTACTTATCAGTTCCTGATATGTAACCTCAAGGATATACATAAGAAGTATATGTTATATTGCAATAAGTAGTATATAATTAGCTTTACATTATTACTAAACTTCCTAGCAACAATTTTCTTACAAATTAATTTTATTTGTCAAGCTTCCAGTATTGTCAGATCTCATTTTGGTATTCTAAGGCACTTCTAACTAAAAATCCACCTAAATCCTAGGCTTCCTTTGGGTCTTTCCTCGGTATCAACATTTTTTGCTAACCTTTCCTCTCCCATTCACATATCTCAGGGTACCAATTTCTTATAGGAACCAGAATCATGGGAATTTCCTTAGTGTTTGAGAAAAATTTATGCAACTGAGACAAATTGTTAAGGGAAAAACTAGTGGGAAAAAAAAAAAGTTATGTTTAGGCCAAATAGGATTTGCCAAGACCAGACTTCTGCCTTAACCTGTTTGTGTTGGGCAGTCTCCACTCTTGAATAAGAGTGGGACTAGCTTTAGCGTATGTATGCTGCTTCTGCATTGGGCAGTCACATGTTAACAAAGCTTATACATCATGTTAGTTGCAGCTTTTTAGTAGAATTTTATTTGTAAAATTAGTATAATTATATTTATATTTGTGAAATGGCTTAATGATATCGAAAATGCCAAATACAATTCAAATTGATTTCAAGTTTTACACATGCACACACATCCCTTTTGTTTGCTTTAGAAAATTTGCTTTACATAAATTATTATTATTATTTTTTTTTTTTGTATACCCAGTGGTTTGTATTATAAACAGCCGTTACACATATTTTCTTAAATTGAAAATTTGAAACAGGTTGTTAGAACAAATGTGTTTATTGTAGTTTGGCACTACAATAAACACATTTGTAGCATAGCATTTGAGATGTGTTTTTCATTATGATAGGTCTTTCCAGCTGTCTGTAATCACAATATTGTTGCTAAATATAGTATATAGACAGTAAATGTCTCTTGAGTATGGAATGTTTCGAGTTTTCTAAAACAACACAGTAAGTAAAACTTTGTCTATTTCTGAATTAAAATTAACCCTTCTATGTATTATAAACAAATGAACTGCATTGTGTTGATCTCCAACAAAATACTAGGAAAATTCTTAGGAACATGGAAATAAATAAGTACAAGAAATTTTGCAACATGATTTACTACTCCATTAACTCTCCCTCCCACTCCTAAATGATCTCCTGATCACTGGATTAGCCCCCCCCCCCTTCCTGTAGTTATTTGTGCTGCCAAATGTATAATACAGCTGCTGTTTATTATTTATTATCTATGTTTCACGAACAACAAATCTCTCTCACTTACCTCATAAGTTTTTTATTATATCATCATTATGCCTAGAGTTAATAAGATCACTATTCGTTCCATCCAGCAACTTATAGGATATACATATAATATCACAAATGTTAATTACTAATAATTTGTTTCCAGTAAAGAGAGTATTTCTATTCACATCCGTTCTCTCTCTCTTATATTCTCCATTCTCGCATGGCTCATTAATGATGGTTCACAATAATGTTAATACCTTTTATTAATTCAAACATTGCAACTAAATGTCACATTTCTGTAATTATTGTTTTCTAATAATTATTTCGAAAATGAACACAATACCCCCCCCCCCCTTTCCAAGCAGATTACGTTACAGTTGAAGTGTAATGATATGTGGCATATCCAGCGACACACTAGGGTGGAATTGTCACCGGGCATACTGTTTTCACTTGCCCTTCTAAGTGGTTAAGGTGACAGTGAGAGAGTGCCAATTTCCCTGATGTGAACATGTTCATACAAATCTAGAAAATAACAGAACAAGACTTGATTTCTGTTAATCTTAAACCTGTGCAAAGGGAAAATTGTTCAAAACTCAACACACTAAATCTGTGTTTTGCAAATGGAACATTATACAAGGTGCAATATATAATTTGTAAATCAGTAAGTGGAATGTACAGGAAGAAAGTTTTTGAGTATGGCAGAGTTGTATGCATATGCTGACCACATTATTCACGCCAAATATATCAAGCTTAGTTCTTTATAGATATGCCATTAGCCTCTTATGTAAATCTGTCTCATGTCTCTTGAAGTCTTAAGTGCTAAAAATGATATATAAAAATCAGCAGTAATATGACTAAAACTGGAAATAACAAGGAAAAAGAGAGAAAGCCAACAGCAGTAGGACCTGTAAAATAATTAATTATACATTTCAATTATTTAGGCATTTAAGTGAAATAAATTGGCAAAGTAAAACATGACCACCCAGACTGCTTGGCTGCCTGGAAATAGGCTAGTAGTGGCATCCTGGTATTATTGCGATTGCTGTCTTTGACATCAGTAGGGCCTCATCTCTACTGAACACAGCTTGACTGCTAATTTTTACCTGTGGATTGTTTTGGACCAGGCCTTGCCATACACTGTGGCCTGATGGATCTTGACTGGTATGGTGTCACTTAAATAGATTGGGAGAGGAAAGGTTAGCAAACAGGTGTTTAATGCCAAAGTGGCAAAAAAAAAGACCCAGAGGAAGACCAAGGTCTAGGTCAGGTGTGGAGAACCCTTGGCACACCAGCAACTTTTTTCCAGCACGCAACTCAGGACTCACCTTAAAAATAATTAAATAAATTCATATCCAACATCTTAAAATTATTTCATTGCATCATACATCACAGGGCTCAAAGAGCATATCCAAGCATTTTGTGTGCTCCCCTGCATAATTCTCATGATTTGAATCTCATTGAATGTTTGTGGAATCAGGTGGAATGCAGTATCTGCTGGTCAGTGCCAATGCCTCACTTGGTTGCTAACCTCTAGGATGTTCTACCTAGTTGGGCCAGAAAACCTCAGGACACCTTCTCTAATCTCTTCCAGCAAAACTAATCTCAGATTAGTTTTGCTGAGACATTCTTGAATGCTAACAATGTTAAGTTACTTCCTAATATCTTCATTTTTACTATGATCCTGCCATCTATTCCATCCTGATTTTTTTTTTTTTTTTTTTTCTGAACTCATAGGTGGTTTTTTTTTTTTTTCAATGTTCCGCATCTAATGCAGCTTATCCTACTTAGTCACGATTTTTAGTGACTAAGTAGCTGAAGAGTTTTACTTGTTCTATAGGTTCTCCATTCACAATGCAGTTGATATTTTCAATGATTGTGCCTATTTTCATTGTCTTTGTCTTGTTATTGCTGATTTTCATACCACATCTATTACAACAGTTATTCAATTTAGTCAGGGAATCTTGAAGACTTGTACTAGATTTATTTAGAAGTATAACATCTGCATAAAGCAAACAGTTGAGATTAATATCTCCAATTTTGACAACGGAATCAACAAAGCTAGTATGGTAGACAGTCAACCGAATAAATTTATATGGAATAAGAGAGAAATTAGCCAAAAACTTAAATTAGCTGGTTTTCAAGCCAATTTTAACTTATGGATCTGATAGCTGGTCAGAAGTAAAACACTTGACCAAAGACTAGAGACTGCAGATATGAGAGTCCTGAATAAGATTAGAGAATGAACACATGGCATCAATGGCAATATCATATTAAAAACGAAGATATTAGGAAAGAACTTGCCACTGTCAGTATCCAGGAATGTGTTAGCAGAGCTAATCTCAGATGGTATGGTCACTTAAACAGAATGGGAGAGGAAAGATTAACAAAAACAAGTGTTCTCTGCTAGGTTGGCAGGAAAAAGACCCAGAGAAAGACCAAGATACAGGTGGATTGATATAGTAAAAAGTGCCTTAGAAGACAGAAATATAAGATCTGATAATGTTGGAGTCTTGACAGGTAACAGACAGATTTGGCAGAAAATTGTAGTTAGGAGGTTAGTAATGATGTAAATTTTTCATTTAGTAATATCATATACTTATTTTTAATGTAATTCATTTTAGAGAAAAATTGTTCGCAATTGTACCTTGAACCGAAAAGAGTCAAAACCCCCAAAGCAACTTGTCTGGCATTTGAATAATTAGTTGGGAAAGAATTGCAACAATTAAATATTATTTCCTGTGGTGTTTCTCCCATAGTTTCCTCATTTTCTGAAGTTTTTGTACAAAGATGCTTTTATTCTGAATTTCCAGAAGCTCCATATGTAGTTCTGCAATTGAAATGTAAAGTAGTTGTTAGTTATTCATGTCATAAAATTTCATGTGTAACACATGCCACATGCATAATAGTATCTAGCGGCACGAACAGGTCGTATCAAAAAAACAATATTTAGTTGTTTGTATTAATTATGTATCTTTTAATTCAATATAAAAGAGCTGCACTTTGTTCAGCCAAGAGCCGCAGGTTGCCGACCCCTGCTCCAGACAATCTTCTTTCATCTGTTGAGGGTCATTGCTGACGTTCCTTGGCCCGTGCAGGATGTTTGCGATACCTCACTATCATTATGGGTATCCTTGTTGGCCTCTGACTGTGGAGTTCCACAGTCAGAGGCAAAGCAGGGTACAGGGTATTGTGCATGTGGAATAACTGCACAATACACTGTTTTACTGGTGGGTGAGCTGTGTGACTGTTGCATCTTGTTGCTAAGATACTAGCAGTGACATGTGATGCTCACTTCTCAGATCAACCATGCATGGCTGACCAATGTGACCCCTTCTGGTGAATGTTTGTTAATGGTTAACCCAGTCACAGTCAAATTGACTTACATCACCATGTTTCCCCATTACTAGCAAAATTTTACTGATTATGTACAGAGGATAGGTTAGCTCATTTATAGTAGCCGCATATGACATTGATATCATGTGGTACTTTGTTATCACACATAATATGTAAATCTGGGGGGGGGGGAACTAATTCAAAGCTAACTCAGTATATATTCTTACCAAAGTTTTCCCATGACTCCTGTTTAACTATTTTCATACATAGCTTAGCTCTCTTACATTTTTCTCTGCACTCTTTTAGGGCATCTGCCGACTTATTTGCTAGGAACTTTTGGTTTACTTTCTTCTTTTCCAGGCCTGCTTGATTAACTACTTGTGTCTACCATGGCGTTCTTATTTTTTCATCCTTGCAGACAACTTCCTAATATGCCTCCCAGCTGAATCAGTCAGTGTTTTCTTCAGAGCTTGCCACTGAGCCTCCAACATTTGATTCTTGTTTTCCAACTGTTTCATTTGTTCTTCAGTAATATTTTATGTGAAGGTGCTCAACTTTAGTTCTTTTTAAAACTTTTTTCATGCTGTTCTTTTCAATGTGCTCTTCAGTTTTATCCTACTTAAAACTAAGTGATGGTCACTTCCAATTTTCAATCCTCTGTGCACTCTTGTATCCTGAACCAGCATGGAGATATTACTATCAATAATAACATAGTCAATGAGGCTTTTCATATTTCTTGTCTTCTTTTCTCAATGTGAACTTGTGCACATCTTTATGTTGGAACATGATGTTAGTAATGATCAGTACATATCCTGAGCAGAAATACACCAGATAATTACCATTATTATTATCCTTGTCTTTTTCTACAAAGATTTTGAAAATATTTCTATATGCCTGGCGGGTACATTTCCAACTCTTCTCTTAGATCTCCAACAAGTACCACTTTTTCCATTTTCTTTTCTTCTATTTGCTTGCTTTAGTGACTTTTAGTAAATATTTTAGTAAAAATATTTACTAAAAATATTTTAGTAAATATTTTTCACTAAAAATATGTAAATATTTTTAGTGAAAAAATTCCTCCAGAGGAAATCGAGATTGCAGAAGAACTGGAAAAGTATCACATCGGAGAATCTTTTGTGGGGCCATACACACAAATAAATTTCAGTGTGCAATTGGGTTGGTCCATTTCCCCACATAACTACTTGAAACTACCTTCCAATCAAGAAATTTATCTTCATGTTGGTGTTGAATGCTATCACTACTCATTCCTTTCCTTGATCATTATTGTCCAAACATAACATCCTATACTTTAATAAAGTTGCACCTGTTTTTGTCTTTGTTTCTTTGATGCTAATTATGCCCATGTGGTACTTTTCCAGTTCTTCTGCAATCTCGATTTCCTCTCAATTGACACTTCTTATATTAACAGTGAGTATCTTCAATTCTTCTGATTCTGACATTGAGTTTGTTCTTTTTTTTTTTTTTTTTTAGACGTTGAGCCCGATTATGAAATTGACAAATTACATTTCATAAATGGTTCTCTTTTAGGATCTTCTTAGTGATATGTGGAAGTGTTTACTCCAGTTAAGATTATAGAAACTCTTGAATGCAGAATTAATGTTCACTCGCATACATCTTTCTGTTAAATTTTTCCAAAATCTTATCACTTGACTGCTCCCCATAAAGCTTTTTGGAATCCTCTATGTATTCTGTGCTGCATGCTTTACGATGTGTAAAATTAAGTATTCTGCATATGCAAGAAACCCATGATGAGTACGTTTGGCAGTGTTATTCCTTATGAAGTAGGAGAAGCAATAACTTTTTTTCCATCTGATTACGATGAATTTGTTTAAAGCAGTGTTTCTCAACCTGTGGTCCATGACGATGGGACAGGTGGTCCCCAGGCAGACTTAAATTAATTAAATAAATATATATTTTTAATTATCCAAACAAATTAAAATTGAATAAGTAAGTAAAAATTCTTAAAATCAAGTGGAGACTTAAAAAAAACAACAAATAGTATCAGAATGTTCAAAGGCGGAAGCAATAAACCTATATTGTTCTTCACTTCACTCCTCTTTTATTACTTGTCATTTTGGCACTACAATAATTTGTAGCAGAAGAATAAGATGGGTGAAGTGAACAACAGTATAGTATTATTGCTTCTGCCTTCCCTTGCTGTTTTGTCGGATTTGACACATTTCAACCAATTGCTTGTTGTTTATTGATTTTTATTACTGAAGGTTTTCTTCCTTCAACCAAGGCTCAGTATACCTTCAGAAGCGTTAAATGATACTTGGACAGAGTGTGCCATGAGTTAATCCCAGTATTTATATATTTTCGGAAACGTTTTTTAATAATGGAAAAGTGGCTTAGAACTAGGACTTTGAAAAGAAGGCAAATGAAACAGGTGTTGCTAACCCTAATTGTGATACACGTGTTGTAACGGCAAGTAAATCTGATACTATTAAAGTAGAAGAAACAAGCAGTTCAAAGAAAAAATACAGTAGGAAATATAACAGTTCATATTTGGAATATGGGCTTACTTGGTGTGGAGATGAAAGTGAACAGAAACCTCATTGTGTTTTGTGTTATGAAGTGCTGTCGAACGACTGCATGAAACCTGAGAAACTCCGACATTTAGAAACTAAACATTGTGATGTGAAAAATAAGCAAATTGAAAAAAAAAAGCCAATTTCAGCGACATCAAATCATGGGAAAGATGTAGTTTCGGCCATCGGTTTGACTAATAGCAAGGCACTGGAAGCATCTATCTCTTAAGTTTGCACATAGAGAAAACAGGAAAAATTTATTACTTCCAGCAATAAAAGATATGGTAAAAACTATGTTTGGCAACAAGTTACTAAAAGATGCTGATTTGACTCCTCTTTCAATGACACTGTAGGTCACAGAATTAATGATATGGCAAGTGACGTAGACTCTCAATTAACCGAAAGAGTTAAGAAGAGCCTTTATTATGCATTACAAATAGACGAGACTACTGATGTTTTTTTTTTTTTTTTTTTCATGTTGGGCCCCATATTTGAGAGGTTAGCTGGTCAACCTATAGTACTTTAAGTACTGTATATGGGTAGTGGGATGGGCAAGGAGAAACTTGTTGACGTTAGATTTAAAAGCTTGTATATTGTATTCCTTAGGAAATACACCAAGGGAAGACTGTTCAGCAGTAGCAGGGATGAAGGAGGAGGAAAAGAAACTTGTTCAATCAAGGTGTATTGTGAAGGGATGTTGGGCAGTGGCTGTATGTGTTCCAATGAGTTTAGTACAAAGTGGGGGAATTATTGATGCTGTTTCAGATGAGCATTTTCCATGAAAATATTTATAGAATATACAAATTGCAGAGACTAAACGCCCATGTGAAAGTAGGGGGAGTGAGTTGGTAAGCGATGGATCATTTATCAGTCTAATTACTCTCCACTGTATTGAGTCGAGGATTTTGAGAGAGCTTTTAGTAGCCCAACTCCAAATGAGAGAACAGTATTCGATAGCTGGGCAGATTTGTGATTTGTATAAGGTTATCTGAAGTGAAGTAATGTCTTGAGTGAAAGAGAAAGCCTAGTTTTTTGGAAGCTGAGGATGCAATGGTTATGATGTGTTTATGCCAGGAGAGGCCTGATGTCACGGTAATTCTGAGAAGAGAGATTTCATCTTGTCTGGGAATTTGAGTGCTATCAAAAATAATACTGGGGGAAAATGGTTCTTTTTTGTGAGAAATAAGACAGGACTTGGTTTTACTAATGTTGAAGTTGACAAGGTTATCTGCGCCTCATTGGAGAATGTCTCGGAGGTCCGAATTAAGGGAAGTTGTGGTTGAAGTGAGTTGTGTAGGGTAAGGTTTATCAAATGAAAGGGAGGAGTGCAATGTGCTCTCATCTGCAAAACTGTGTATTGGGTTGGAGATCAACTGAAGTAGGTCATTGATGTACAGAAGGCAGAGGGTCAGTGAGAGAACTGAACCTTGTGGGACACCAGCATTAGTTGGATGGTGGTAGGATAGGGAGCCATCTACCATCACACATAGTGTGCATCTAGACAGAACGCTGGCAATCCATATGCAGAAGTCCCGAGGCAGTCCAAATGATGGAAGTTTGCTTAGTGAGCATTTGTGCCAGACCCGGTCAAAGGCTTTAGAGATATCAAGTGCAACTACTTGGGATTTGCCAAATTTTTCCATGACAATATGTCCATAGATTGGTGATATATGAGAGCAGATCACCTGTTGATCGGCATCAACGGAATCCATGCTGGTGGTCGCTTAATAGTTGGGTACCTTCAAGGTAGTGTAGGAGTTGAGAATTGATGGTTTTCTCCATCACTTTAGATAGGATTGAGTTGAGTGCGATAGGGCGGTAGTTAGATGGCAGCGATTTGTCACCTTTTTGGGAATGGGTTGAATATAGGCCAATTTCCAGGCTTTGGAATATATACCAATGGAGTAAGAGAGTGTGTACAGACAGCATTGGAAGAGCAGTCAAATCAGCATCTTTTAGTAACTTGTTGCCAAACATAATTTTTACCACAGATGGTGTGCAGTTAATATGCTACGTAAGATATGCACATGATAACAAAATTTATGACGGTATTCTGTTTTGTAGAACTTTGTCATCCTGAACAACTGGAGAAGAAATATTTCACACTCTCAATAATTACATAATGCACAAAGGGATCCAGTGGGGAAAATGCATGGGCTTTTGTTCGGATTGAGCGCGTGCCCTTACAGGCAGGCAAGCATAGTTGGGGGTTGTTTCTATGGTCAAGGAAGTGGCTCCGGATATGAATCGGGTATATTGTTTCATACGTAGGGAATGGTTGGCCTCCAAAGGAATGCCACCAGAATTTAAAACTGTGCTATACAATGCTGTAAAGCTAGATAATTTTATTAAGGCTTGACTGCTAAATAACAAGTTATTTTCAGTATTCTCGAAGAAATGGACAGTGAATATACGAGTACACAACTTTTGCTTCATTCTGAAATTCGCTGAAATTCCAATGGCAAAGTACTAACAAGCTTATTTCAATTAAGGCACAAAGTTTTATTGTTTGTAAATGAATGTAATTCCAATTTTGCAGAACTCCTTGTTGACGAAGCATGGTTATCAACACTATCCTATCTTTCAGACTTTTTTTTTTTTGAAATTAAATGAACTAATCTCTTCCTTCAGGGAAATTCTTTAACTGTTCTTGATGCCTACGACAAATTAAAGGCATCCGAAAAAAAAAAAAAAAAAACGTTGTTGTGAATTAATTATGTAAAAGACAGATAATTTGCACCTTTTCCAACATTGGAATCCTTTTTAGTGGAAATTTGTTGATTCTGAGTTTCTGGAAAGGATTTGTGACCAGCTCAAAACTTTGAAACAGAATTTTAAAACATATTTTCCGAATAACTTTTATAAGAAATTTCTGTTGGTTCAAGATCTATTTCAGGTTTATAGTCACGAGAACGACCTTTCATTATCGAAAAAAGAACAGTTAATTGAGCTTTCAAGTGACAGTGGGCTTAAAATGCAATTCTGTGATCTTGATTTGGCTTGATTCTGGATCTCGCCTTCAGTGAGAAGTGAATTTCCTGAATTATTTGAAGAAGCACTGAAAATCGTCATGCAGTTTTCTACAACCTATCTTTGTGAGAAAGGAGTTTTACCGCTCCTTCAAATAAAAACAAAATACAGAAATCATCTTAGTGTGTGTGCCGATCTTCGACTGAAGTTTACCAATATTGAGCCAGATATCCAGCAACTCTGCAAAGGCTGAGAAGCTGAACCATCTCATTAAAAGTAAGTAGTAACATAATTATATCATATTTTTTATTTGGACTATAGTTTCCGATTATTCTCGTTACTGGTTTTGGAATTAACCCATTTCCAAAATCGGACAAAATCGAGGATGAAATGACAGTTACACAAAGTGACGTCACGGTGAGTCTCAGTTCTGCTGGCGAGGAGGATAGCTGTCTGTGTCCCTTTTAGCAAAGTTCCATATCTCGTACAGTCGCTTGTGAGAATATGCGGCTGAGCACACCAAATCCGTCGCATGCAGACAACAACATCTGTACGGTCATGGATTGTACAGAAACACACATCACAACGTAACGAATACAAGCAGTACACACGACGGATATAAATAAAACCACCACATGATTAATGAATCTGCCAGATTTATGATGACCACTGTTGTGCCTCTGGATAAAACAGAGCGGATATAATTAAAATGATGGTATATAATTTATACCATCATAACATGATTAGTATAAATCACATGCGTACGGTATATACCTGGAGGGAAAATGCACCCGACCATGTGTATGGCACTTTGCGACTGACATCATGGGTTGGACTGTTTATAGATATCAGGAATGACCTCACATTACAGGATGTCTTAAATTTTTTTGATGGTCATGGAAAACTCCTCAGGGAAATTAAGGCAATTCATATTGGCCGGAAGTGTGTGTGTGTGTGTGTAGATCGGGGACATTAAAGGCTTTGGGATGTTCTGAGTGAAAGTTTTGGGTATATGCAGGGGATGGTTTGGACAGGACATGGGATGTCAAGTTCGTATTCAATATTATGATGAACGGAGTAAGATAAGAACAACATTTTTCCCTTGTCTCACAATGCACTTAGCAAATGGAACAGTTTGCAGGTTGAATCAGAGAGTGTGTGAAGATAAAAGTTGTTCTGGGGCTAGCTTCATGAGTATGGGCAGATGAATGAGGATGACATATAAAATATAAAAGTTGCTCTGGGTAGATGAATGGAGATGAAAGATAAACGTTGTTGTGGGCAGATGAATGAAGGTATTAGCGAGACAGTGCTGACATTCCCCATGGTACCAACAGCACTAAAAATGTTGTTGTGGGGTGAGCTTAATGAGTGTGGGCAGATAAATGGGGATTTCAGCAGGACGGCGCTGATATACCCATTCATTTGCCCACAGCAAATCAGAAACTGATACCCTTTATTTGTTTAATAAAAATTAACTTTGTTCAGTGATGATACACTTTTAATCGTTTGCTTTCAACTTAATTATGTTTCCATATGTATTTGTATATGTAAATGTTATATGTATATGCTTGAAATTCCACATACATTTAAAAAATAAATAAATAACTTAGTGGTCTGTAGAATTGTTTTAGGCATTTTACTGGTCCTTGGGCTTAGAAAGATTGAGAAACGCTGGTTTAAAGAATTCAGGTTAAAGAAATTAGCAGAAGGATTTGGAGTTGGCAAGAAGGTTAGGAAGTTATTTTACGTATAATGATCTCTCAATGGAGCGCTACGAAAAATTCACGAGACAATTGGATATTTGTTTAGCTCCATATTATGAACTTAATAAAAAAAAATTGCAGCATAATGGTAAGCAATGTCCTATTACTGACTTCTTGATAACTAAACCAGCTGAAGTATGCAATGAAAATTATACAAATGACGTCGAAGAGATTTCAAGTGATGACGACGTCTGACCACTCGTAAATAAAGAACATTACATTCTTTTAGTTTTGAAGACAGTGATGACGATTAAAATATGCACTTTATTTTATTTTGCCTAAAACATTTCTGCATTATGTGCAATGAAGTTTACATACATTTTATCATTTTTATAAGTTTATACTATGTATTTGTTTCATAGTTTGTTTTCTTAAACTTACATGAATTACCTGAAGTAAATAAAAATATTGTTTTGTTGGATATGTCATTGCTTATATAATTTTAAAAAAAAAAATGATTTCAGAACATAACCCTACTTTTTCTATGAACTGAGTCTTGCATAACGCGATTTATGTAATGTGACATTTCCATGGAATCTAACATCTGTGTTATATGAGGGTTACCTATAAAAGTATGTATGTAAGGATGTATATATATGTAGAAAGTATTTTACCTTGGGTATAATAAATGTTAAAGATACCAAGCTATTTTAAACCTGGTTTTACTCCACTTCCCAAGTAAGCAAACAGACAAGTAAGTCAAGTTTGCGCCTGCAAGTATTGCAAGTCAAGGCAACTCGTGGGAAAGGTGGATAAGCTCTGATCACTATTCTTAATATTTACCCTTAATGCAAAGCACATCTTCTGGAGGAGATGTATGATGCTATGTATTAAAGGCAAGGGGCCACTACCCAGACCGGTTTCGATCTTATGAATAAGTAAAGCCATCTCTAAAAATTCGGACGATCCCTAGCCCACTCAATTGTGGGCGAAAGCCCGTCCATCTCAGCGTTGGCTCTACTCAGTGATGGCTTTCCACCCACCACCACCAAGCAGAACCGCTCATATTCCGAAGAAAAGTATTCACCGACAAAGCCTCTCACCGGGCCGTGCCGGAAAACACTTTCCCCGGAGACTCAAATTGCTCCCTTAAGGCAAAAACTTTAAGAGAGCGAACTCATAATAGCCCCCACCGGCTGCGACCTTTATTGAGGTCTCATCAGTGGGAGCCAGGCTAGCAATATCAAGATTTTGATAATACAGAGCTTATAAGTATTTTACCAGAACAAGTTTACCATAAGGTGTTTTAACCTTATTAAATAAAAATCTCAGGATGAGAGATAGATGTAGCAAGTATTTTACCTTGGGTATAATAAATGTTAAAGATACCAAGCTATTTTAAACCTGGTTTTACTCCATTTCCCAAGTAAGTCAAGTTTGTGCCTGCAAGTATTGCAAGTTTAGGTGACCCCACATGTAGTGCAAGTCAAGGCAACTCTTGGTAAAGGTGGATAAGCTCTGATCACTATTCTTAATATTTAAGCACATCTCCTGGGCTCCCACTGATGAGACCTCAATAAAGGTTGAAACCGGTCTGGGTAGTGGCCCCTTGCCTTTAATACATAAAGGTAATTATATATCTCCTCCAGGAAATGTGCTTTGCATTAAGGGTAAATATTAAGAATAGTAATCAGAGCTTATTCACCTTTACCACGAGTTGCCTTGACTTGTACTACGTGTGGGGTCACCTAGGCTAGCAATACCTGCAGGCGCAAACTTCACTTACTTGTCTGTGTGCTTACTTGGGAAATGGAGTAAAACCAGGTTTAAAATAGCTTGATATCTTTAACATATACAGGGTGTTCGGGATAAATTTGACAGTTTCGTAAGAAAAAAGAAAATCTTCTTTGTATCTATTAAATTTAATGAATTGACAAAAAAACATTACAGGCAGAGTTAATTACAATACTATCAACAAGATTTTCTCAAAATAACCACCATTAGCATCGATCACAGCTTCAATTCTGCTTCGGAACCTCGAACAAGCTGATGCTACAGTCTCCCTGGGAAGGGCCGCAAAAACTGTTTTAATTTTATCCATTAACTGGGCTTTTGTATTACTGGAAGTGCGATTGGTGTCTTTTTCAACTGCGCCCCATACAAAATAATCCATGGGGTTAAGGTCTGGGGAGTTTGGAGGCCAAACATTTGGACTGGTGAAGTCGTAGAAATTTTCAGACAACCATTTTTGACTTTTCCCAGAGGTGTGGCAAGGGGCCGAATCCTGCTGCCATACATATGGCCTACCATTGGCTACCCTTGTTATCCAGGGCTTGACTACAGTTAGCAACTCCACGAACAAAGCCCGAATTCCAATGCCAGGGTTTTTCAACACCTGTTCCTGCAGATTTGCGAGGAATTCTGCTGTACGAACGCAATCAGATCGTCTGCTAGGGATCTTTCTTCTTGCTACATCCTCGTAGTCACCATTGCAAGTCTCTAGTTCATGCCTGATTGTTTTTACTGTATTCAGGGAGCATTGGGCAGCAGTCGTAATATCCTTATTTTGATGGCGGGCACGAATCATCATGATACAAGTTATTCTCTTCCATGATTCAGGTGGGTTCCAGCTATCCATCCTTTCTGACATCTTGTATATGAATGAAGAAGGGTCCAAACTTTTAAATGAAGAGAAGTGTGTGTTAATACATGTAACTTACGGAAAAATATAATTAATTATAAATATGTCAAATTTATCCCGAACACCCTGTATATAGTCACATAGAATGAAAAATTGGCAAAAATAACAGAAACAAAACTCAGAGGAAAACACCAGAGACCTGACTTTTTTTTTTTTATGGAACTAAGTTTTCTAGATAGCCTACATACATATAATGTGCCAGAAAGTGGTTTATGCTACTATGCTAAAGTAAGATTTGGAGAAAAAACAACGTATTTGAATCCAGGCAAAATTTGAAGTGGCTTGAATGGATTTCTACTTTCTTATAAGTTTAAACAAGTTATGGGTGTGTATTCCAGTTGGAATGTGTGTGTGTGGATGTTTTTTAGGTGGTATATGAATTTCATATTTGTTCTGTAGAGCAGTGTTTAGATTATCACATCCTTAAACCCAATGATACTAATGATTTTAATGTGTAGACATTCTGCATACAAGGTTTTATCTGCTAGAAAAATAAGGTGAGAAAAGATCCCCCCCCCCTAGCAAAGTGCTGCTTTCTACGATAAATACTTCATCCATCTCCAGTAATAACATTAGCATTGCTGATGTTAGCTACATGAATATAACCATACCAATTTCTCTGTATTAACCGAGTTTCTTATAGCTATGCCGTTTTATATAATTGGATATTTTGTTCCTATTAAGCAATCAAAAAAAAAAAAAAAGATTGTTTTATCAGTTATATTTGACTATTGCTGTATTTTCATTATGTTTAGGCATTTGTGCAAATGTAGGTTAATTTTACAAGACAACCCCCCCCCCCTAAAACATATTTGCATTCCATGTTATCACACCAAAATTAATATAGCAATTAACATTAATGAGCAAACCAAAGAGATATCATATACTTTGAACAGAGAAAGTTAAATATAGTTAGTACTTTTAAATAAACATATACTAAACTTAGTAAAATGTATAAATATTAATTATTTTTTATTTCACTATTTTGATCCGGTTTTCATCACTTATTTATACTCAGATTTTAGTAATTAGTTTAATAACTGTAGTATCCCTAGCTTGTTTATGATAAGGTATCACTCCTACACAAAAATTTATAATCTCGATTCTACTTATATATAGAAAAAAAATTCAAACTGATTTCAAAAATATAACTTTCTCTTTTTATTACAGAGAAACGATCAAAACACATTACTGTTACCTGCTTGATATGTGGCACAAAAAAACGCTTCCTCAGCAGATATAATTACCACTTATGGTACAGTAAGCCAGAAGCAGAAGTTAAATCATCAGTTGGTAATAAAGAAAACTGAAAGCAGTATATTGGATTTAATCTTAGTTCTGGGACCAAAGTGAAATTAGATGCAGTTTGACTTCATATATCAACCTGACTTCCATTGCAATGCTGTGAATGGGAATCTGCTAAAAGTGTCCTTTTTTAAAATTAAGAATATAAAGTTTAAACAGATGTATATATGCTTGGTAAAATAAATAACAGGACTCCTGTGGTGGTAGGCTATAATTTATTTTAATAAGAATAGTAATATGGTCATACATTTGATTTCCACATTTTAATTCAACTGTTTAATATATATATATATACACACACATACTACAAGGATCTTGCTGTCTAATGAAACAATTAGATGTATGTTATATTGGTGATATACAGCAATCCCTCGTTATTAATGCACCCCCAATTAGTGCGTTTTCGATACCCAAATTCGATTAGTGAGCCTCTAAAATTTAATTAGTGCACCTATATACATCTTAAAAATAAATGTTACAGATTTTAAAAATTTTCGATCTATACATTTTTTATGGCTAACTTTTTTAAAAAAAATCACTCACCAGGATGAAATAATTTAGTTACCGATTTGAAACATTTTACAAGGTTATTTTTTTATGGCATACTACACTATTTCCATGTATGCTATGTTCCAAATTTATTACCGCCAAAATTTATGTCGCCTGCTTTACATATCATTTTGCTGATCATATCTCGTGCAATTGTTTTCTTTTTTATTTTAAATTATTTTCCTAACCTTTAATCATGAGTAAAAGAATTAGTGAGCAAAAAATAGAAGTGTGAAAATGATTCGAAAAAAATCCGATTGGAAGAAAAACTTGAAATTCTTCTTCTACTATGCGTTATTCCTGCTTCCCATGCAGGGTCCGCAAGTTACTTTAGATGCGACTTCTTGTTAGTACTGTACTACTCCCAACCGACCCGTCGTCTGGTCTGCCGCTGGGGGGATATATTTTTGACTGTAGAGGCATATGTTCATGGGGCCGGTTTGCCTGTTTGCGGGATGAAAAACTCCAGATAAACTGGCGGAAAAAACCCTACTCACCGCGCCCAAGACCAGCTAACTTGGCTATGCCTGAGGAAGATCCTCAAATTCCTCACATCTACAACGGGAATCGAACCTGGGTCACTCCTTCCCCCGGCATATGGTTGCGAAGCGCAAAGCCACTAGGCTAACCACGCGGTTAGAAGAAAAACTTGAAATAATAAAGAAAAATGAACAAGGCGAGTGCAGAACAAAGATAGGACAAGAACACAAAAATAGGTGAATCAACTGCTGAATATAAAGAGAAAGATAAGGCTATTTCAGTTCATCATGCATGCACTCGAAATCAAAGTATTATAATGATCATCATCATCATCAAATTCCTGCCATGTACCCTCAAGGGGTGTACAGGATATGACAGTACTACATGAAAAAATTACATCATTACTAACTTCCTATGTACAATTTTCCTCCAAATCAGTCTGTTACTTGTCAAGACTCCAACATTATCAGATCTTATATTTCTATCGTCTAAGGCACTTTGTACAGTATCAATCCACCTATATCTTGGTCTTCCTCTGGGTCGTTTTCCTGCCAACCTGGCAGAGAACACTTGTTTTGCTAATCTTTCCTCTCCCATTCTATTTAAGTGACCATACCATCTGAGATTAGCTCTGCTAACGCATTCCTGGATGCTGACAATGTCAAGTTCTTTCCTAATATCCTCATTTTTAATATGATATTGCCATTGATGCCATCTGTTCACGCCTCTAATCTTTCTCAGGACTCTCATATCTGCGGTCTCTAGTCTTTGGTCAAGTGTTTTACTTCTGACCCAGCTCTCAGATCCATAAGTTAAAATTGGTTTGAACACAGTCTTGTATACAGCTAATTTAGTGTTCCAACTAATTTCTTTCTTATTCCATATGAATTTATTCAATTGACTTCCCACATACCAGCTTTGCTGATTCTGTTGTCTATTTCTATATTTAGTTTACCATCTTCAGTAAAAATTGTGCCTAAGTAGCTGAAATGTGTTACTTGTTCCACAGGTTCTCCATTCACAACACAGTTGACATTTTCAATGATTCTGCCTATTTTCATTGTCTTTGTCTTTTTATTGCTGACCTTCATACCATATCTATTACAACAGCTATTCAATTTAGTCAGAGAATCTTGCAGACTTGTAGCGGATTTATTTAGAAGTATAACATCATCCGCATAAAGCAAAGAGCTGACATTAACATCTCCAATTTTGATATCAGGTTTAATACCACATTCCTTCATAATGTGATCCATATAGATAATGAATAACAGAGGGGATAATGTACATCCTTGTCTCACACCAGATTTAACATTAAACCATCTTCCTGTACTTCCTTCAATTCTAACTGCTGACTCACAACTCAAATAAAGACTAAGTATTGCTTGATATAATGCCCCATTGACACCATATAACTGCAGCGTATTGAATAGCTTCTCTCTTGGCACCTTGTCATATGCCTTTTCCAAATCGACAAAACTTAAATACAGATCTTTGTTATATTCCCATGCTTTCTCGACTATTTGTCGTAAAGTGAAGATCTGATCCTGACAGCCTCTATTTGGCCTGAATCCAGCTTGTTCTTCACCAAGCTTTTCTTACACAATTCTTCTCAACCGTTTCTCAAGTATACTTGCATAGATCTTGCCAGGAACACTCAGTAGGGAAATACCTCTGTAATTCTCACATTCAGTTTTATTTCCCTTTTTATATATAGGTACTATGAGAGCTCTACTCCAATCATCGGGAATTCGTCCCTCTGTCCAGGCTTTCTGAACTATGCAGTGCAGCCACTGTAAGACTCTTATACCACCATACTTCAGCATTTCTGGTCGAATATCATCTACTCCTGCTGCCTTTCCACATTTCAAGCCTTTGATGGCTTTTTCTACTTCAAGTATGGATATGTATTCCTGACTGCATGCCTGGTCAGTGTTTTTTATCACTGTGCTGTCATCACTGCTTGTTTCATTTAGCAGTTTTTCAAAGTAATTACTCCATACTTCAAGGATCTCTTTTTCTCCTGTTTTCATTTCACCTTTATCATCTCTAATTCCTTTTACAGCACTCTTTCCTCCATTCCTAAGCTTATTCAACAACCTCCAGAATATTTTGCCACCTTCTTGATATTTATTTTCTATATTCTTGCCAAAGTCCTCCCATGACTTTTGTTTAGCTAGTTTTACACACTGTTTAGCTTTCTTACATTTGTCTCTGTATTCTGTAAGGGTAAAAGCTGACTTATTTGCCAGGAACTTTTGATATGCTTTCTTCTTTCCCTTCACTACCTCTTTAACTTCCTGTGTCCACCAGGGAGTTCTGATTTTTTTATCCTTGCACACAACCTCACCACATGCCTCTCTGGCAGAATCAATCAATGTTTCCTTCAGAGTTTGCCACTGAATCTCCAAGGTTTGATTCCTGTTCTCAAACTCTTTCATTTTCTTTTCAATAATATTTCTGTATTTTAGTCTACAGTTCACATCTGAGAGCTGCTCAACTTTTATTCGCTTTAAAACTTTCTTACATGTTATTCTTTTCAATATGAAATTCAATTTAATCCTGCTCAAGACTAAATAGTGATCACTTCCAATTTCAAATCCTCTGTACACTCTGGTGTCCTGCACCAGGGAGAAAACATCACTATCAACAATAACATAGTCAATGAGACTTTTCTTATTCCTAGCCTCTTCTCTCCATGTGAATTTGTGCACATTTTTATGTTGGAACATGGTGTTAGTAATAACCAGTCCATGTCCTGAGCAGAAATCCAACAGATATTTGCCATTATTATTAGCTTTGCTCTTTTCTCCAAATTTTCCCAAAATATTTTTGTATGTCTCACAATCATTTCCTACTCTACTATTTAGATCCCCAACAAGGACCAACTTTTCATTTTTCATTGTGTCAGTTGCTTTTTCTAAAGCCTCAAAAAATTCCTCCACTTCTACCTTAGTAGAACCTTCTGTGGGACCATAGGCACAAATAAGTCTCATTGTCCAGTTTCCCATTCTCATATTTGCCCACATTACTCTACTTGAGACTGACTGCCATTCAAGAAGATTAGCCTCGTATTTTGTGTTGAATACTATGGCTACTCCTTCTTTTCCTTGGTTGTCATTGCCTGAATATAACATTTTGTATTTATTGCTCAGAAAGATCTCACCAGTTTTGATCTTTTTTGTTTCAGTCACCCCTATTATGTCGATCTGGTACTTATCTAATTCCTCAGCTAGCTCCATTTCTTTGCCATTCAGGCTTCTTATGTTGATAGTACCGATCTTTAACTCTGGTGATGTTGAGTTGGGGTTTGTTTTCAGATTTGTTACAGTAGCTGACTTTTCGCTGTTCGCCCTGGTTCCCTGGCGAAAACAACGGGGGCCTTGTTTAACCGGGCGACGCCCCAGCCGGCATGAAATTTTGTCATGTTGTACCATCATTTTTTATTTTGGTTTAACCAATAAGAATACAATTTGGTCGGCTAAATCCCAAATTGCCAGCCCATCCTCGTTCGTTCAGTATCAAAGTAGATACCCAACAGGGTGCACCACGAGAAGGTGAGGATTGGACATTAGGTCAGAAGCCCTGGTCGGTTCTCCGCATTCCTGTAAAGGCTATTATAATGATTGAATTTCTAAATAACTTAGGGAATTAAAACAACGTAGATCCGAATATAAATTAAATAATACTTTAATAGATATTTCCGATATTTCGGCAATGTCTCATTGCCATTTTCTAAAGGAACTTAACAAAAGGCAGGAGCACAAACAAGCTCTAACAATATAGTAACTGGAAATGAAGATATGAAGCTATCTTTCTCCTAGAAGTCCTGATGGTGCCCTCTGGCGGGCTAAGTAGGCATTCTTGGCCGTTGGGCTGAAGGTCTGCTGATGTATGCCTCCCAAATTTGGGGCAGTCGCATACAACTAAATTTGTTGAGGTTTGGAGAGTTTCTTAGGGCAGAGGCTGATTCCATAAATAATCTTTCGAATTTATATTTGCTCCAGTGTATTATTTTTGCTTTCTTCCACCGTATTCTGTGGCGAGGTCTGCAAGACCAGAATGGCTATATTTGTAAAACCGGATGTAGTCCTTGTGTTCAGAAATTCTGATATTCGCTGTCCTGCCTGTTTGGCCAAAGTACGACAGTTTACAACTGCAAGGGACCTGGTATACACCAGGTAGGTCTAGGGGAAGTGGTTGGTCTTTGGTAGAGCGGATAAGGGATGCCAATTTTCTGTAAGGCCTGTAACAGGAGGTGAGGTCATGTTTTTTAGAATTTTGGTAATTTTTTCAGAGGTGCCTCGGATGTAGGGAATGATGATGGATTTAGAGTAATCTTTTTTGTGGAGGGGGGGGAGCTGTGGTTTGTAGGTTTTAATATTTTTTGGATTTTTTTTTGGGGGGGGGTAGCCATTGGCTGAGAAAGTGTTTAGGGTGTGATTTAGTTCAGTGTTAAGGGCTATGTCATTAGAACAGATTAGTTTAGCCCTGTTGTATAGTGTTTTTACCACTCCATATTGTTGTGAGGGGGGGGGGGTGAGATTGTTGGTGGATGTATCTGCCTGTATGGGTGGGTTTTCTGTAAACTGAGAAAACCAAAGTTCCATCAGGCTGGCGGGTGACTAGTGTGTCTAGGAAGGGGAGGCAGTTGTTTTCCTCTTTTTCCAGGGTGAACTTGATTCTGGCATGTTGGTTGTTTAAGTGTGTGAGGAAGGAGAGGAGTGTTTCAGAGCCATGTGGCCAAATAGCGAACACATCATCAACGTAGCGAAGCCATATGGTTGGTTTTTGTGGGGCAGAGGCTAAGGCTTTTTCCTCAAAGGTCTCCATAAAAAAATTGGCTAAGGGTGGGGAGAGTGGTGAGCCCATGGCTGTCCCCTCTATTTGTTTGTAGAATTTTCCCTGCCAAACGAAATAGCCTGAGTTCATTGTGAACTGAAATAGGGCTGAGATATCAGGAGAAAATTTAGCTTGGATTTGCTCTAAAGTTTCCTTGAGTGGGACATTGGTGAATAAGGAGGAGACGTCGAAGCTGACCATTATGTCATTATGTTGGAGTGTAAGGTTTTCTATGCTGGCTTTGAAGTGGGCTGAGTTTTTTATGTGTGATGGTGTGTTGCCAGTATAGTGTGTGAGCTCTTTGGCTAAATATTTAGCTAATTTGTATGTGGGGGAATCAATGCCATCCACTATGGGACGTAATGGCACAATTTCTTTATGTATTTTTGGGAGTCCGTAAATACGGGGGGGGGGGTATAGAGTTAAACGGTTTTAATCTGTTGGTAACTTCTACAGGCCAAGAAGTGACTTTCTTAAGGAGGCTGTGAAGTTTTCTTATTTGTGAGTTGGTGGGATTGTAATTGATAGGGAGGTAAGTAGCCCGATCTAATAGGAGAACATTCAGCTTACCTTTGTAGTCCTTTTGGTTAAGTACTACAGTTGCATTCCCTTTATCCGCTCTGGTGATAACTAATTCTTTATTATTTCTCAATTCCTGTAGGGCTTCAAATTCCTTGTTGGATATATTGGTTTTGGGTGGTTTTGCTATGGAAAGGACACAAGCTACATCTAGTCTTACACTATTGGCGATTTGATGTGGAAGGTGGCGGATTCCTCTTTCAATCTGGATCATAATATCCTCACTTGGTATTTTTTTGGGAGCAATGGCGAAGTTGTGGCCACGTGAAAGCACGTTGAGAGCTTCAGGCTTCAGGGTGACTGAAGAAATTTTGATTACGGTGTTGGTAGCAAGTTCTGGATTGACGGTGGAATTCTTTTTTATTAATTTATCGAAATTCTTCATCTGTCGGCTTCGTATCTTTTCAAATTCTTTGTCTGCGGAGGCACACGAGACGTCATGTAAAATTGTCCACAGTATTTTATAATATAATTCGTATAATATAATATAATTCGTAATATAAAATAATTCGTACCCTCGAAGAGGAACTTTCGTGCACTTTGAATCAAGAACTGTGGACAATTTTACATGACGTCTCGTGCAACACACCATCACACATAAAAAACTCAACCCACTTCAAAGCCAGCATAGAAAACCTTACACTCCAACATAATGACATAATGGTCAGCTTCGACGTCTCCTCCTTATTCACCAATGTCCCACTCAAGGAAACTTTAGAGCTAATCCAAGCTAAATTTTCTCCTGATATCTCAGCCCTATTTCAGTTCACAATGAACTCAGGCTATTTCGTTTGGCAGGGAAAATTCTACAAACAAATAGAGGGGACAGCCATGGGCTCACCACTCTCCCCACCCTTAGCCAATATTTTTATGGAGACCTTTGAAAAAAAAGCCTTAGCCTCTGCCCCACAAAAACCAACCATATGGCTTCGCTACGTTGATGATGTGTTCGCTATTTGGCCACATGGCTCTGAAACACTCCTCTCCTTCCTCACACACTTAAACAACCAACACGCCAGAATCAAGTTCACCCTGGAAAAAGAGGAAAACAACTGCCTCCCCTTCCTAGACACACTAGTCACCCGCCAGCCTGATGGAACTTTGGTTTTCTCAGTTTACAGAAACCCACCCATACAGGCAGATACATCCACCAACAATCTCACCACCCCCCCTCACAACAATATGGAGTGGTAAAAACACTATACAACAGGGCTAAACTAATCTGTTCTAATGACATAGCCCTTAACACTGAACTAAATCACATCCTAAACACTTTCTCAGCCAATGGCTACCCCCCCCCAAAAAAAAAAATCCAAAAAATATTAAAACCTACAAACCACAGCCCCCCCCCCTCCACAAAAAAGATTACTCTAAATCCATCATCATTCCCTACATCCGAGGCACCTCAGAAAAAATTACCAAAATTCTAAAAAAACATGACCTCACCTCCTGTTACAGGCCTTACAGAAAATTGGCATCCCTTATCCGCTCTACCAAAGACCAACCACTTCCCCTAGACCTACCTGGTGTATACCAGGTCCCTTGCAGTTGTAAACTGTCGTACTTTGGCCAAACAGGCAGGACAGCGAATATCAGAATTTCTGAACACAAGGACTACATCCGGTTTTACAAATATAGCCATTCTGGTCTTGCAGACCTCGCCACAGAATACGGTGGAAGAAAGCAAAAATAATACACTGGAGCAAATATAAATTCGAAAGATTATTTATGGAATCAGCCTCTGCCCTAAGAAACTCTCCAAACCTCAACAAATTTGGTTGTATGCGACTGCCCCAAATTTGGGATACATACCTCAGCAGACCTTCAGCCCAACGGCCAAGAATGCCTACTTAGCCCGCCAGAGGGCACCATCAGGACTTCTAGGAGAAAGATAGCTTCATATCTTCATTTCCAGTTACTATATTGTTAGAGCTTGTTTGTGCTCCTGCCTTTTGTTAAGTTCCTTTAGAAAATGGCAGTGAGACATTGCCGAAATATCGGAAATATCTATTAAAGTATTATTTAATTTATATTCGGGTCTACGTTGTTTTAATTCCCTAAGTTATTTAGAAATGTATAACCAACGTATAAGCCTATCTACGAGAATCAATATAATGATTGAAGTAGAGAGACTTTTTTTTTACATGGATCGAAGATTGTAACAAAAAAACAGATCCCTGGTCTTATTAAATCAAAAGCATTGTCTCTTTGTAACCTGGAAAGAAAGGGCTATCAATGATGGAAAAGAAGAACTCCACATTAGTGCTGGGTGATTTGAGCGTTTCAAAAAGAGAAATAGCCTACATAATATTCTAATCACATGTGAAGCTGCAAGTGCAGATAAAGAGATATTCAGAGATTTTGAAGAAAATTGTGTAAGAATGGGACTAATGTGATCAACAAATATTTAATGTCGATGAAACCATCTTTTTTTTTTTGGGAAGCGAATGCCTTCCAAGACTTTTCTAGCCAAATCAGAGAAATCTCAGCCTGGTTATGAAGTCGCAAAGTGGAATGAAATTACTGCTAGCAATCTGCGAGCCATTTGGAAGCACATTCTTTCACATTGTGCAAATGATTTTAGAGGCTTTTCAAATGAATCTAAGTTGATTAAATCTCATTCTGCGAAGTTTGGTGATTCTGACCTGCTAAATTTAGATGCATAGCAGGAAGATCCTGAAGAATATGAAGAAAATTTAATCACTGACAAGTCTGAAGAGGTTTCACAGAAACAATTTGAAAATAGTTTTCATACAATCGAAGTTTTTAAGCAACAATGCTTAGAGACTGACCCTGGTGAAGAGAGAACCAGTAAAAATTGTAGAAGAGGCAATAGGGCCATACCGTCAGTTGTATGAAAAAAAGAAACAGAATGCCTGCCAAACTACATTAGCTCAATTCTTTGTTAAGAAGCAGAATAATAAATTTATGTTCTGAATATGTTTTATTATCTTTCAGCTTCATGGTTTTCCTTTAACTAGGCCCTGAGACATACCCTAATTCTTTTATTAAAAAAAAAAAAAAAATTAAGGGTCAAGAAAGAAATCTTGAGGAATGAATTATACATTTTCCCATAGGTTATTATATTCATTTAGTGCGTTTTCGATTAATGCACCTGTTTTAAAGAACGCATTAGGCACATTAATCGAAGGATTGTTGTATAATGCGTTGTCTGCATCTCCAGCAGAAGGGCAACATGAAGAGTGAACTCGAATATGTTACTTCACTCATTAAGAAATGACTGCTAAAGGCATATATTATTAATATAATATCAGTGCATATATTATGAATTATATCAGAGTTAGTGCAGTGAATAATTATGTATTTGTTTTTATGGGTTTAGCTCACAAAACTCATTGAGTTTCAAGGGATAAAAATAAGCATTATATATTATTTCAAAGATTAAGATAAATTACACAGGCCTGCAATGGAAAAGTTGTCTGAGAAGTAATAATTGATTCTTATTGATTTTTAGGGCTGAGTTAAAAAAAAAAATAGTAAAAAAATTCCATTACCCACCAATTTTACCCAATTTCTAATTTTATCATTTTTATTAGTAGTATTTGGATTTAAATTAAGCGCATTGGTATTTATTTTCATTCTCCTTTATTTACAGCTAATTAGTTGTATAAATGCTTTTTATGGTAAATAAAGAAATTTCCAAGAAACTTCTCATTCTTAACATAGGAAAGGGAGGGAGGAATGCAGATAAAAGTGGCTACTTTGAATCTGATTCCCCGAGATAACGGATGACTTTCCTGTTGTCACAGATACATTTTCTTCTGTGATTCTTTAGTTTAACTTTAATCGTTGACTACTAAGGTTATCATATTTATGAAAGGTGGCATATTTAATGTGTTTGCATTTTTTTTTTTTTTTAATGTTTTTACGTAGTGTCATGTAATAGTTTGATGTCATTCGTTAAAATTCGTTTAACTGTTTTTTTTGTGGTGTTTGTAATGGCTTTTGATTTTGGTACAACAAAGAGGATACACCAACCAAATATCTGTGCTTTTTGTGCAAGTGGGACAGCCAAGATCGAGAGCAACATTGGATCAAGAAGGAATGGCCACAAAGAGTCGCATTAGAACCTAGAAGTAAAAATGTGTTACACGAAACTTTGGTTGCTCGGGAAAAAATCCTTTTATTCGCGCTTCACATTAAACTGAGATTGATGAAGCAATTTGTCAAGGCTTTGTTGAAAGAAGGAGAGTGTTTTAAATACATCTGTGTAAAATTGAAAAAAGTTATTTTTATTGGTCCGGACATCGGGAAACTTATGAAGGATAAACTCTTCTTCGTCTATGATCTCTTATGCTTTTAAGCGTCGAGATTTTGCCAAAGAGATTTCCATGCTGTCCTGTCCAAGGTTTGTTGTTTTGCTTCTTTCCAGTTAATTCCCTTCTTTTCCAATGTTTCTTTAATTTCTTTTTTCCAACCTTTCTTAGGTCTGCCTATGTTTCTTTTCCCTATTTTCTGGCTTTCGTATACAGTTTTTGCTATTTTTCCTTCTTCCATTCGATTAAGACGTCCAAACCATCTCATTTGGGCTTGTGTTATGAATTGATTCAGAGGTGCAACTTGAAGGCTGTCTCTTATGGTTTGATTTCTTATCTGGTCTAGTCTTGTTTTTTGTGCTACTTTCCTGAGATATTTCATTTCAATTGTTTGTAGTTTATTTGTGTTTCCTGTTGTTAAACACCAATACTCACAACTGTATGTTAATGTTGGTAGAAACACTGAATGGTACACTGCCATTTTGGTATTTTGGGTGACTTCTTTCTTATCTAGGAGTGGGCCTTTATTGCATAGAATAGCTTTGTTCCTCCCCCCCGTCTTATCCTGTTGTTAATTTCTGTGTCTAGTCTACCATCTTCTTGTATATATGATCCCAAGTATTTAAAGGAGTGGACTTGTTCCAGTTGGTGATTCTTTATTTTTATTGTGTGTTTTTGTTGGTTTCTAGATATGATCATTGTTTTAGTTTTTTAGTATATTTATGGTCATATTCCTTTTCTTTGTTTCTTCACACCAAATGTTGATATTGTACTGCAGATCTTCAGCTGTATTTGCTAGAATCACTACATCATCTGCAAAAGCCATGTGTGAAATCCTGGTTTCTTTCCGTTTCCTGTATCCTAAGTGGAATTTTTTTGTTTTTGTTTGGCATGCCTTTAAAATTTCATCCATTACTACGATGAAGAGAAGAGGATACAGCCTTGCCTCCCTCCTACATTTGTTTCAAATTCTTTTGATCTATTATTACAGGTTCTTACATAATTTCTATTATTTTTATAGAGGCTTTGTATGGCTGCTATTAAGTTAGCTTGTTTTTCTTTAATGTTTGCCATATTAAGTGTCTGGGAACTCGGTCAAAGGCCTTTTCAAAATCTATAAAGCATGAATGTAGTTCTTTTCCATATTCCAATGTTTTCTCTGATATTTGTCTAAGACTGAAGATAAGATCCTGCGTGCTCCTATTTTTTCGAAAGCCATATTGCATTTCATCCAGTGTATCCTCTATTTGATTCCTAAGCCTCACCTAAAATACGGGCATATAATTTTCCTGGAACGTTTAAAAGCGAAATTCCTCTATGGGTTTTCACATTTGTCTCCTTTCTTAAATGTAGGGATTATTATAGCTACTTCCCAGTCTTTGGGAAGTAGCTATAATAATTTTATTTTATTTATTGTGTGTCTTGCTCTTAGGGTTCTATTTTTTCCATGTTCTGCATCTTCCAATAATTCTTGAAAGTAGTTTTCATCTTTCCATGATGTCTTTTGGAATTTGTGAGTAACTTTACATCCTTATTTTTGATAAATTTTATGGGGCATTCTTTCTCTGACCTCATTCTTCTTAAAACATTATAGAAGAGATTTTGGTTTCCTTTAAAATTTTGTTCCAAAGTATGTCCAGAGTTTTCCCAGCATTTTCTTTTCTCTTCTTTCACTAAGGTTTTAACTTTATTTCTTTGGTTGTTGTATAGTTCTCTATCAACCTGCAGCTTTGATGTTTTATATCTCTTCCATAATTGCTTTTTCTTTTTAATTTCTTCTTTTAGTTCTTCAGTCCACCAGCGTGTTCTATGTTTCTTCTGTTTATTATTTAATAATACACCACAAATTTCTTTGCTTGTTTCTAGAAGAGGTGTTTTGAACCTGTACCATAGGTTTTCTGCATCTTGGTCTTCATATATCTCTTTTTCTGCTTCTTTCATCTTCTGTTCTATTTTACTTTTATACTCAATGTCTGTTTCTTCTTTCTTTAGTTTGTAGTTCTTTATCTTAACATTTATTTCCTTGCTACTTTTTCTACATTTTTCAACTTTTATTTTATGGATTGTTTCCAATACTAATGAGTAGTGGTCACTGCCCATTTCAGGACCTCTATAGACTCTTGCATTTTTTGTTCACTTCCAGTATGATCTGCTTATGATGGCGTAGTCGATTATAGATTTTTCATTTCTATTGGGCTCTTCCCTGGTAAACTTATGGATTTCTTTATGCTTGAACATGGTATTCGCTATTACTAAATTATTTGTAAGGCAGAGATTTATTATTATTCCGGGTTATTTCTCCTTGTGATCCCAACACTTGTTTTGTTTCTTCATCTACTTGATTCCCTACCCGGCCATTAAGGTCTCCTAGTAGTATGATATGCCCTTGAACTTCTTCAATTGTTTTTTGTAAGAGGTCGAAGAATTCATCTTTAATTTCTTTATTAGCATTATCATTTAGGCCATATGCAACACAGTGAATACTTGGTTGTCGGATTTAAAATCTATAGGGATTGTCAACAACCTTTCATTTATTAGTTGCCATTTAGTAATATATTCTTTGAGATCTGGTTTAATTATGCAAGCTACCCCTTGTTTTCCCCATTCTCTTGGGTTTACCCCTGAATAGAAAAGTATATACCCATCTTTCATTTTCTGGCAACCTTGACCTTTGTTTTTTGTTTCTGTGACTGCTAGTAGATCCAATCTTGATTTTTTAAATTCATCTATTAATTCGTTTTCTTTTCCATGTAGACTTTTAACGTTCCATGTTCCGGATCTCATGTACCTTTTTCCTCACTTTGTCGTTAACCATTTAGGCAGTTTGGCTATCTCTTTGTTATTTCTTTTAATGGGTGAAATTTTAGGGTGTGCAGGGGATTAGCCTTCAGCACCCGAGTCTGATGGTAGGGCTGCCACCTTCGAAGCCCCCCCCCCAGACCAGCCTATGAGGGAAGTGCTATTCTGTTGGTCCACGGGAGGTATTTTATTTCCCTCCTACCCTTCATAGTAAACTATGATGAGCATTCCCTGATCCGCCACCAGGGGATGTGCCTGATGGTGGTTACAGGCGTCCCCCACACGGGTGAAGGATAAACTGTTTGAAGAAAAAATGGCAACTGTTGAACATGCTACAGAAATTCAAGGATTTGGGATCTTTCATTTAGACTACTTTCCTGAGAATCTGGGAACTGTCAGCAAAGAACAAGAAGAGTGATTCCACCAAGACATCAGTGCAGGTGGAATGTCAACATGATGGCGAACTATTGCTGGATGTTGCACAGAGACAACCAAGGAAAAGAATTTCACAAAAAGAAGCTTTAAAGGAAACAGAAAGACACCACATGAAATATGTACAAAGATTAATCTTTAATTAAAAAAATTTTTTCCAATACTTTCATTCCAAAAATGTTTATGGAAAATTTTAAATACTGTTATTTTACTTAATATAATTTGTTTTAAAGCTATTTTACTGTAATATTGAGATCCATTTTGTGAAAAATCTTTATATGATAAGAGAAAAATGGAAGAGAGAGAGATATTTGGTATCAGCAGTCAAAAATAAGTCAGAAACTGTTACCATATACTATCGCGTATAATGCGAACTAGAAATTTTGTTTGAAAACTGGCCCTAAAATGCCATATCCACGTATAATTCGATCTGTTAATCTTGTTCCATAACATTATAAATTATACAATACAAATTAACAAAAGAAATATTTATTTTAAAACAAAATATCAAAATCCTTTAAATTCTTCATCTTTTGAGTTGTCAAACATTTCATTTATAAATTCATCTGTAGGGATTGCATCATCAGTGTAGCAGCTGTCGTCATCATCATCTTCATGCTCTCCAATTTGTTGTGCGTCATCCTCGCTTTCGTATATGACGTGATCTTCGGATCCATCCATTGAATTACCTATTCCACATTTAAGAAATGAGTGTTGAATCATTTCAGATGGTATCGAATCCCATTCTTCTTTAACCCAGCTGGTGTCTAGGGTGATCTCAGGCTTCTGAAAATTCCCACCCTTTGTCATCTTCACCAAACCAGATGACATCCATTTTCTCCATTTTTCATGGAAGTGATCTTTAAATGGCTTATTCAAGCTGACATCAAGCGTCTGCAAAACGGAAGTTAGACCACCCGGTATGACTGCTAGGTCTGTACGTAGCTCACGTGCTTTCTCTTTGCTTGTCTCTGTTAAATGTGCCCGGAACATATCCCAGACTAGCATGCTTTGTTGATGTAACAAGCTACCTGGACGTATGTTCCATACTTGATCCATCCACAATTGTACACCTTCTTCATCCATCCAACCTTTCTGATTGGTGCGAACAATTACACCTGGTGGAAATTTCATATGCTTCGGAATTTTCTTCCTTTTAAATATCACTGTTGGCTTTAATTTGGTTCCGTCTGCCATGCATGCTAGAACGGTAAAATGAGTTTTTTCATGTCCTGTTGTTTTTATGAAGACACCCTTTTCACCAACTGACTTTACTGTTTGATTCCCAGGCATATCAAAGTACATGGTTGTATCATCCATATTGCCAATTTTGGAAAGTTCATATCCGTGACACTTCCGTAATTTTATGATAAATTTATGGAAGGACTGCACTTTTTCTTCAAACTGCTTCGGTAACTTCTGCACAACTTTTGTTCGGTGTTGTAATGTTAATGCTTTGCGTTCCATAAATCTGTTGTACCACCCAGGCGAAGCAAGAAAAGATGAAATACCTGGTGTGTCCTTGAATTTACCATTCTTGAGTTGTAGAGCTCAAACGAATTTCATTTCTTGTTACTATAATGCCATCTTGTCGTTGCTTCAAAATCCATTCATGGAGATGTAGCATCCTTTCCAGAACTCTTCGAGTTCTGGAAAGGATGCTACATCTCCATGACGGGTACGTTTCGTTTTGGAGATTTTTTCAAGACTATCTTTTTGCTTATGCCAAAGTCTAATATTACTCTCTGCTACACCAAATTCTATCATAGCAACACTGTTATTATGTTCTTCTGCAAACTGCACGGCACGCAATTTAAATCCTGCTTCAAAAGATGAACGTTTACGTTTCTGTTGGAAGTGATCATTTTCAGGCTAGGTTTGTTTAACGAATAATATTTAAAATGAACCTGTGGTTAAACCGATATACCTAACTGTGCTATATCATTCGGCAACAGAGAGCGCAGATACGATGCACACTCAGTCGCAGAATACAAGTGGGTCAAGTAGATTTGGTTGCATAGGCATTAGGTAGTATATATTGTGTGCACAAGTCTAATAAGATGTTATATTTTTTAGGATCCGCATATAATGCGAACCCCTAACTTTAAGTAGTATTTTTTACCATAAATTTTTCGCATTATACACGATAATAGTTTGAAGACAACTTTTCATGACTCGAATTTTTCAGGCCTGTGTTATTTTTAAATTTAAAAGAAATTTTAAAAATGACATCAATCTGCTTAAGGGTCAGAGCTGTATAACTGAGAGGAGACCTCCACATAGCCTTTAAAGGAATGCAGAACACCGACCAGGGCTTCTGACCTAATGTCCAACCCTCACCTTCTCGTGGTGGACCCTGTTGGATATCTACCTGGATACTGAATGAACGAGGAAGGGCTGGCAATTTGGGATTTAGCTGACCAAATTGTATTCTTACTGGCTTAAAGCAAAATACAAAATGATGGTACAACATGACAAAATTTCATGCTGGCTGGGGCGTCACCCGGTTAAACAAGGCCCCCCGTTGTTTTTCCCAGGGAACTAGGGCGAACAGCGAAAAGTCAGCTACTGGAACAAACCTGAAAGCACAACCAACAAAGAGTGCTGTAAAAGAAGTTAGAGATGATAAAGCCAAAATGAAAATGGGAGAAAAAGATATCCTTGAAGTATGAAGTAATTACTTCAAAAAATTGCTAAATGAAACAAGCAGTGATAGCACAGTGGTAAAAAAAACACTCAACAGGCATACATTCAGGAATACATATCCATACTTGAAGTAGAAAAAGCCATCAAAGGCTTGAAATGTGGAAAGACAGCAGGAGAAGATGATATTCGACCAGAAATGCTGAAGTATGGTGGTATAAGTCTTACAGTGGCTGCACTGCATAGTTCAGAAGGCTTGGATAGAGGGACGAATTCCTGATGATTGGAGTAGAGCTCTCATAGTATCCATATATAAAAAGGGAAATAAAACTGAATGTGAGAATTTTGGAAGTATTTCCCTAATGAGTGTTCCTGCAAGATTTATGCCAGTATACTTCAGGAACGGTTGAGAATTGTGGAAGAAAAGCTGGGTGAAGAACAAGCTTTATTCAGGCCAAATAGCGGCTGTTAGGATCAGATCTTCACGTTATGACAAATAGTTGAGTAAGTATGGGAATATAACGATCTGTATTTAGGTTTTGTCGATCTGGAAAAGGCATATGACAAGGTGCCAAGAGAGAAGCTATTGAATACTCTACAGTTATATGGTGTCCCTCTGTTATTCATTATCTATATGGATCACATTATCAAGGAAAGTGGTATTAAACATGATATCAGAATTGGAGATGTTAATGTATGCTCTTTGCTTTATGCAGACGATGTTATACTTCTAAATAAATCTGCTACAAGTCTGCAAGATTCTCTGACTAAATTGAATAACTGTTGTAATAGATGTGGTATGAAGGTCAGTATTAAAAAGACGAAGACAAAAATAGGTAGAACTGTTGAAAATGTTAACTGTGTTGTGAAGGGAACCTGTGGAACAAGTAAAACATTTCAGCTAATTAGGCACAATTTTTAATGAAGATGGTAAATGAATATGGAAATAGACAACAGAATCAACAAAAAAGAGGTAGGTAGGAAGTCAATTGAATAAATTGATATGGAATAAGAGAGAAATTAGCTGTATGCAAGACAGTGTTTAAACTAATTTTAACTTACGGATGTGAGAGCTAGGTCAGAAGTAAAACAGTTGACCAAAGACTTGCGACTGTTGAGAAAGATTAGGGGCACGAACAGATGGCATCAATGGCAATATCATATTAAAAATGAGGATATTAAGAAAGCACTAGACATTGTCAGCATCCAGGAATGTGTTAGCAAAGGTAATCTCAGATGGTATGGTCACTTAAACAGAATGGGCAAGGAAAGATTAGCAAAACAAGTGTTTTCTGCCAGGTTGGCAGGAAAACGACCCAGAGGAAGACCAAGATATAGGTGGATTGATATGGTACAAAGTGCCTTACACGATAGAAATATAAGATCTGATAATATTGGGGGTCTTGACAAGTAAATTTTAGATAGGAAGTTAGTAATGATGTGAGTTTGTCATGTAGTACTATCATATCCTATACACCCCTTGAGGGTACATGTCAGGAATTTGATGAATTTTATTCATAGCCCTTTTAAGAGGATTTGCAAAGTCTGGATTTATGTAAGTTGGGGACTGCCTGTAATTATTGAACTGCAGAGGCAAGTTATATGTATGGGATTGAATCACAGCTAGTGATGCTTTTGATTTAACAAATTTTTTAAAATCCCAATATGACCATAAACAAACCTAATATTTGTAAAGTTAAAAGTGACGCTACTCTTATTATAGCAAAAAATTTTTAAATTATGCAATATGGGAGGGAGCATGTCCAGAGAGTTTGAAGACTACACATCCAATTTGCTTCTACCCTATGTAATATTTGGAAGGAATACTATATGCATAAAGATGTTAGTTATGAAAAATGACTATATTGGCATGGAAAGAAGCTGGCTCTGCAAGCTAAAAAGCAATTCAAGAGAATTCTATCACTATATTGCAAGTCAAAGAAAGAATGAATATGAAAATATAACTTCTGAATGTGGATGGTATGCAAATAACAGATGCAGAAGAGATCGTTCAACTGAGTGTCCATTTTATTAAAAGCAATCAACCTGGTATATGCAATTTACATCTCAATACTAGATGAAGAAACATTTGTATGAGGAGAAAATACTTCCATAACTGAATAAGAATTTGGTAACATGGAACATCAAGCACAGATGTTGAAAGTGTTCAGCTACACTGGCTGTTCTTTTGACCTAGCTATATAATGTATTGAGCCACATAAACAGAATGCTAGAGAAAAAAAGAAACTTTTTTTTTTTTTTGGCAGATGAAAGAGACTGATATGGGTGGATTGATGTAGTTAAAAGTACTTTAGAAGACCAAAATATATAATCTGACAAATAATAGATTGATTTGAAAAATTTTCAGAAGTTGGGAATGACAAAAACTTGCTATCACATAATACACAACAAGGGAATTAATGATAGTACTAAACCCTTACATACAGGAGTTTCAAGTTAATAATGATAAACTAACAGATAACTTTACACCTTCCTTTTCCTCATTTAATTTATATGAACAACATCACAGCAACCTTACCTGTTTCCTGATTGCTTAACCTACATCCATTCTGAACTTGGGATAGACAATCAGAAAGTGGACATCAAAGCTTATAGACAATGGAAGTGAAAAAGGTAAGAGTGAGGAATGATTAAGGTCAGCAAAAAAAAGTATTTGACAGGAAAATGAACTAGCAAAAGATGCACTTAGAAGACCAAAATATAAAATCCAATAATATTGGAATCTAGGAAGTTATAATTAAAAATAAGCTTAGGTATTCTCATGAGCAACTGCAGACTGAGAATATTTTTCATAATTTATATTTAAAAAATCACTCCAAGGCTGCTTAAAAAAAAAAAAAAAGACCCCCCCCCCCCACACAGAAGTAATCGAAGTTTTATATGAAATCAGAGTTTCTTCTAATGGAAGTGAATGCCAAGCAGGACTTTTGAAGAAATCCATTTAGCATGCAACAACCAGGATTCAAAGGGAGACCCTTCACATCACTGTTGGGTTACATGTATGGAATTATAGAATCAAGCTCTCTATGATGTGCTGTTCTGCAAGGCCAAGGATTGCCAGCTTATTTGTATCATGCCTCTCCCAACCTTATCGACCACTGCTCATCCAAACTACAGATCAAGGTATGTAACTTTTACAATGTATAACTTGAAAATCTTCACTATGCTTATAAGTAATGAAGAGAAAAAATACATCAGCATGGAATTCTGATGTATTTCAACTGAAATCAAGGCATAAGAACTGCATGCAGACATGGTTTGAATACCATAGAGATCTGCATGATGGCAGCATTTTCAAGAGAAAGAGGAACAAATGTTTTAGAATTTGAAGATTCAACTCATGCAAAAGTTTTGTTCAGTTTTAGTATGCATCCCAATGCACTTCTTTTGTGAAAAGTGCACTGAAAATATTTAATTATGTGTAAAACAGATATTCTGAAAATATCTAAAGTTAACCTGTCTTACACATAGACAAATATTTTTCAACAATGTGCTACCCATAAGAGGCATCCAGTAAGCAATTGCTTTTATTTTATAATGCAAAGGTCTAATAAATACTTTTAACATACTACAACAAAACAAATAATTAAGAAAACTGAAAGGAAACTTTGTTTTCTTAATTAAACTACAGTTGTAATAGTATATTGTTTCTATGGAGAAAACTGAGTTAAGGTATACAGCATGGGAGATAATTGTATTATCTAAATCACGTCAACTAAGATAACTGTGATGAGTAAGATATGCTGTGTATGTTCTCCCAAACAGTGTAAACCTATAGTTTACACTGTTTGTGGGGACATACACAGTACATTAATAAATTTTATTTAAAATTTTTTATTCGTTTTTTTTTTTGCCTCATCTAGAAACTGCTCTAGAGACCTAACATCGAACTATTTTCAAGCCATTTCAGGCCTCCAATAAGCAGGGCAGGTTTCATTCACCACCTAGACAATCGCACATATCCATGCCCACAGCGGGATTTGAACTCATTGTCTGGAAAGCAGATTAACCACTTGGCCAGTATAACATCAAGTTTCTGATTTTTGCTTAAAACTGTTAAGAGACATTATGTAAAGCATAATGTCTTCAGGCTTTTTGGTTAAATATAATTAATGCTAGGTAATTACTCAAAATAATGCAGTGTATATTTTTCTCATATTTACAATACATAAACACACATTTTGATTACTAATCATATACTTATTCTACATTAATTACATACAGAAAAACTTGATAATTGATCTATAAGGTTATCACAACACCAAATGGTATGCAATTAAAAGCAGAATAGTAGAACTGTTGCGAAATGCAACATTCTTTTCAGCAGAAGTTTGATATACTTTCTAAATTAAATCCATTACCATCTTTGAAAGATAGGCAAATCTTTGCCCTCAAAGAATTTATTCACACCACTTGGATAATCAACATATATAGTCACTGTTTTCTAACATAAACATAAGAATCTGAGATGATCAGCTTCATTGTTTTTATTTACTTTAATGCATTTTTACAAGTTGTGCACATAAATACACACAAGCAAGTATTGTACTGTCTAATGATATTTTGAAATATTTTCACAAAATGGTATTAATTGTTGTCTATACTTTATGGCTCCAGATTTAAAAAGCTAAATGGAATTATTGAAAAATGTAATTCTCAATGAAAGAAACATTTTTTTTTTTTTTGAAAGATTCTAAGATGCATCTTCACATCCCAACAGAATGTTAAGATGTTTAAAATAAATTGTCATAGAATTGTGTCATACATAATCAAATGAGTTCAAAGTTGCACATGGTTTCCATTAATTTTTATTTAAAATAAATTCTAAAAATAAAATATACAAGAATCGTTTCTAACTATCTACAGGTCTAACAGCTGATTATAATTATTCAATTTCACATACACCCCCTACAGCTTCTAATTCCTTTTGTAATTTCTCTGCTTCATCCTTTCCAACGTCTGCTCGTACAACTTGAGGCACTGATTCTACAAATTTCTTTGCCTATAAATAGTGAAGGAATTTGATGTAAATTTAGAATAAAAGAGTAATATGTCATTGATGTGCTCAATATGTTAAATATAAATAAGATTTAAATTTCTCTCAAATATATTAAATTTAACAGGAGGCTTGGATAGCCTCACGAATTCCATTAAGCCTGCAAAATAAACAGTTATAGTTATAGGATTGATTTTTATCAATAAAAAGAACTTTTAGGTTTTAAGCCAGTTCCACTGTTTCCCCTCTAAATTTCTTTTCCTAGCATAAATAGGCAAGCAACAAATTTAGAAAAGGCTAATCATAATGGTAAGTATTTCCAGGATATCTTCCAGCCGTGGATCATAACTTGAACACAACGTTCTTCCAACATAAAAAATGTCCATATGTTGTAAGTTTATTTTTCGAATAAACTTTCGAATTCATTTCAGAAAAATAAACTTTCAACATCTTTCTCTAAATCCAGAGTAATTTATTAAGAAAGGGTGGCACACCATTTGGCAACTCCTATAGGTAGAGATGACCAGCTAATGCTTCTGCCTGGTATCTCCACTTGGGCCTGGCTCCCACTGAAGAGACCTCAATAAAGGTCTAAACTAGTCTGGATTGTGGCCCTTCCCTTAATGCATAACATTAGACATATCCGCAAGGAGATGCGTTTTGCATTATGGGAGATACTGAGATAGGAGTGTTGGTAGCTGGCTCCACCTTTGCAAGGAGTGCCCTGCTGTTGTACCACCTTACCCCAGTCCTGAAGATACTTTCAGACGCAAACTTTGTTTGCTCACACTTGGATAAAGGATTAAACTAAATTTATTATAATTCACTTACTAATGATAATATCAAACACTTTTAAAAAATATAAGCAATTTTGATAATATTAATTCACCATTTCTAGTGTAAACGTAAAAGTAAGCACAAAAAGGTGTTAGAATTGCACAGAAACAACATACACTAAAAAATCACTAAACTTACTACTAACAGTCAAATAATTAATACAACTGTGGTGTCATCTGTAGATAGCAGGATAACTAAGCAATTTTCTTTCTCTAGTTGGGCTTGTCAACACTAGGATGCTCTACAAACAATGGCAATGATAAGAAGTAAGAAATTTACTCCCCAGTTTTAAAAAACATGACAGCTTTGCCACGAATGATTGTGTGCAAAGTCGCCCAATGTGTGCTACTCGCAAATTTAAGTTTACAGGATCTTTATAACGTCTTTGTCTATATTAGATATATGTTTAACAGATGAAAGAAAGTAATATTAATTACTTAATTTTTTTCCTATCAATATAAAACTTTTTTTGACGTACCCCACATATCGACTCGCCACCCCCTGGGGTACACGTACCACACTTTGGAGACCATTAAAGGACAATTAAAAGCACTAGAAGACAATTAAAGATGCAACGAATTTTTATAATGAAAGAATTATTGCTAGAGGATATATTAATTAAAATTTGTGTACAAAGATTATCCAATTGGCGGTGGATAACATTATATGAGGGACGTCAGAGAAACAAAAATGTACTTCGCAAAAGTGGCTAAATCAGCTCATCAAATCACTTGGTTGCTGAAAAATACTTTAACAACCAGAGACAAACAAGTTATTGTTCCTCTGTATCGAGCCTTGATAAGACCCCATCTAGACTACTGTGCCCAGATATGGGTGCCAGGGTTTCTTCTTGATGGGGAGGAGGTGGAGAGGATCCAGAGACAAGTGACCAAGATGATAGCAGGTCTATGGAATAAACGTTATGAGAACAGGTTGAAGATTTGTGGGTTGCAGAAATTGGTTGATATGATTGAGACATTCAAATAACTGAAGGATTTCTATAAATTTAATTCAGAAGATATTTTTGAGAAGGGTTTCTGGATTGTGCAAAAAAGCAAAACTTAATAGAAAATAAATAAAAACCTTAGCCTGCCTATGATACTAATATACTATAGAGGTTTAAAACCTTTCATGGTTGGGCAATTCCATCACATGGGGAAAAAAAAAAAAAAAAAAACTTGGTCAGAACTGAATATTAGACCATTGAAAATGTGATATTGAAACTTGATTTATCATGTCCAACATGTGAATTATAGCAAAGTACAAAGTAGAGGGAAATTACATGCACTGTTAACATCAATCCACTAAAATTGAGAACCAAATCAACCAACTTATTCTCATTTCTGAAATGGACAAATTAAACATCAAATGCAGACTTCGCAGAAATCATTAACATTTGCTTATATCTACTGAACCACTATAATAATAGATTTTATTTTTAATGGGAATCTACCCATAAGGATTATTAACTTATATACCTTGGGTGAATTCTCATTATAGCAAAAAACCATTATCAAAAAACTATCAAACGAGTACCTAAACTAAGTCAACAATATTTTCTCTTCTAAAAAAAATTCACAATAGTAAACTATTCCTGCTGTCCCCCACAAGCTGGCTGTAGTGTATAGTAATAATAATGCAGGGTAAGATAAGGATTAGAAAATCTGAAACTCTTGTTCTCAGAACAAGAGTTTTAGATTAACATTTCAATTAATAAAGGGGTAGTCTCATACCAGCTGATGAAGTTAACACACCTACTTCCCTGCTTATTATCCAAACTGCACTTTTATGTATATATTTGTCCAAATGTCAAAATCAAATCCTCACCTCCAGAACTAGGGTATTAGAGAAGTCATATGTTGTGTCACTCACTCACTGTATCTCCCAGAAAAAAATCGAGCTAAATTGATATAATCAATATAGCAATGTACACTTTTATATTTTCTGCTGCTACTATGCCTTGTAAATAATAACTTAGGCATACTATTCCAAACACCCATACAGATTTTTTTCCACTTCTATTACTTTAAGTAGGAAGAAATTCATAAAAAATATTCTTGATTTTCAGCCAGGGTTTCACATAAGCATATCACAACTATGTACAAAAATTAAACAGATGATTTCTCTACAACCAATGCAACTATTGTGCTATTTTACTTCATAAAATAGTACTACAATGTAAATTATCTGCATTTAAATTAGTACAGAACTATTCATGACGTGTTTATAAAAAAGAAAACTTAAACTGGTACTAAGCTACTTAAGGAGAAAAAACAGTTAATACAACAAAATCATGACACACCTGAACCAAATTCATATCCTCGATACATGTTTTGACTGCTTTTATTAATGGTATTTTTTTAGACTCATCAAATTTCACCAGTTTTACTGTGAATGAAGTTTTAACTTGCTGCATCACAACTTCCTCCTCTTCTTCCTATGAAAAATTAGAAATCAAACAACATTAATGGTAATGAGAATTAATATGATGAATAATAAAAAAATAACTGAATATTACTACATTAACTCTTGCTATGACAAAATTATAGGGAGCACCACAGGAATAATTTGTTATAGAGGTCAGTCTGCTAAAAAGAATTTCTTCTCAGGAGGTATGGTCATTTAAACAGAATGGATGAGGAAAGATTGGCAAAACAAATGTTCTCTGCCAGGTTGGCAGGAAAATGAACCAGAGGAAGACCAAGATATAGGTGGATTGATACGGTACAAAGTGCCTTAGACGATAGAAATATAAGATCTGATAATGTTGGAGTCTTGACAAGTAACAGACTGATCTGGAGGAAAATTGTAGATAGGAAGTTAGTAATGATGTAAATTTTTCATGTAGTACTATCATATCCTGTACACCCCTTGAGGATACATGGCAGGAATTTGATGATGATGGTACCTATGCTTGGTTAGGATTTTTGTTACAGTGAATAAGTTTATAACAAACCTGTGTTTGCTATAGTGAGATTCAAATGCAATAGAAAAAGAAGAGGGTTATAAAATAACTTTTTTTTTTTATTTTTTAAATAGCAAAATCCCTTGATGTTTTTTGTTCTTCGAAAGGAAAAGACAGAACTCATAGACTAACTTTTTTGGAAATCAGTTGGCAGCTGATCATCTTCAATCATTATAACAGACGAGTTCAGGAGTATTGATTTTAAGATCTTGTGATGAGAGTACAATAGATAAATGGTGCTATCTTGTGACCTTAAATCCTAATATGTATTACTGTCTGAAATAGTGAGTTCAATAGTTGATTTTACTGGGCTAAAAGAATTAAAATATCTGAGTTTTCAAGGAGGAGAAAAGTTCCTGTTAAGTGGCAACTAGAATAAACTCTTCTTTTTGGTCATCTAGTTTTGAAACAAGAATATTTCCACTTATTCCATAATGATACACATGCATTTTTATAAGAAGTGAGTTAATCTTCCAATGATGTACTGCTTCAATCACATGACTAATCATGTTATAAAATATATTTTATTTATATACACTGTATAAATAAAAGAGTTTGTAAGTTACATGAACAAATTATGTTATTTACTAAGAAATATCATCAAATTCCTGCCATGTTCCCTCAAGGGGTGTACATGATATGATAGTACTACATGGAAAAAAAATTACATCATTACTAACTTCCTATCTACAATTTTCTTCCAAATCAGTCTGTTACTTTTCAAGACTCCAATATTATCATTACCAGATCTTATATTTCTATCGTCTAAGGCACTTTTTACCGTATCAATTAACGTATATCTTGGTCTTCCTCTGGGTCGTTTCCTTGCCAACCTGGCAGAGAACACTTGTTTTGCTAATCTTTCTTCACCCATTCTGTTTAAGTGACCATACCACCTGAGATTAGCTCTGCTAACGCATTCCTGGATGCTTAAAATATCAAGTTCTTTCCTAATATCCTTGTTTTTAATATGATATTGCCACTGATGCCATCTGTTCATGCCTATAATCTTTCTCAGGACTCTTATATAGCGGTCTCTAGTCTTTGGTCAAGTGTTTTACTTCTGATCCAGCTCTCAGATCCATAAGTTAAAATTGGTTTGAACACAGTCTTGTATACAGCTAATTTAGTGTTCCGACTAATTTCTCTTTTATTCCATATGAATTTATTCAGTTGACTTCCTACCATACCAGCTTTGCTGATTCTGCTGTCTAATTCCATATTTAATTTACCATCTTCACTAAAATCGTATCTAAGCAGCTGAAATGTTTTACTCGTTCCACAGGTTCTCCATTCACAACACAGTTGACATTTTCAATGATTCTGCCTATTTTCATTGTTTTTGTCTTTTTATTGCTGACCTTCATACCATATCTATTACAATAGTTATTCAATTTAGTCAGAGAATCTTGCAGACTTGTAGCGGATTTATTTAGAAGTATAACATCATCTGAATAAAGCAAAGAGCAGACATTAACATCTCCAATTTTGATATCATGTTTAATACCACTTTCCTTCATAATGTGATCCATATAGATAATGAATAACAGAGAGGATAATGTACATTCTTGTCTCACACCATATTTAACATTAAACCATCTTCCTGTACTTCCTTCAATTCTAACTGCTGACTTACAACTCAAATACAGACTAAGTATTGCTTGATATAATGCCCCATTGACACCATATAACTGTAGCGTATTGAATAGCTTCTCTCTTGGCTTTATATACAGAGGTACTATGAGAGCACTACTCAAATCATTAGGAATTCATCTCTGTCCAGGCATTCTGAACTATGCAGTGCAGCCACTGTCAGACTTTTATTCCACCATACTTCTGCATTTCTGGTCGAATATCATCCACTCCTGCTGCCGTTCCACATTTCAAGCCTTTGATGGCTTTTTCTACTTTAAGTATGGATATATTCCTGACTGCATGCCTTGTCAGTGTTTTTTTTTTTTTTTTTTAATCACTGTGCTGTCATCACTGCTTGTTTCATTTAGCAAATTTTCAAAGTAATTACTCGATACTTCAAGGATATATCTTTTTCTCCCATTTTCATTTCACCTTTACCATCTCTAATTCCTTTTATAGCACTCTTTCCTCCATTCCTAAGCTTCTTCAACAACCTCCAGAATATTTTGCCACCTTCTTGATATTTATTTCCTATGTTCTTGCCAAAGTCCTCCCATGACTTTTGTTTAGCTAGTTTTACACAGTGTTTAGCATTCTTGCATTTGTCTCTATATTCTCTAAGAGCACAAGCTGACTTATTTGACAGGAACTTTTGATGCTTTCTTCTTTTCCTTCACTGCCTCTTTAACTTCCTGTGTCCACCAGGGAGTTCTGATTTTTCTAACCTTGCAGACAACTTCACCACATGCCTCTCTTGCTGAATCAATCAGGGTTTTCTTCAAGGCTTGCACTGAATATCCAAGGTTTCGTTCCTGTTCTCAAACTCTTTCATTTTCCCTTCAAATAATCTTTGTGTATTTTAGTCTGAGTTCACATCTGAGAGCTGCTCAACTTTTATTCGCTTTAAAACTTTCTTACATGTTATTCTTTTCAATATGAAATTCAATTTTATCCTGCTCAAGACTAAATAGTGATCACTTCCAATTTCAAATCCTCTGTACACTCTGGTGTCCTGCACAAGGGAGAAAACATCACTGTCGATGAGACTTTTCTTATTTTTTGCCTCTTCTCTCCATGTGAATTTGTGCACATTTTTATGTTGGAACATGGTGTTAGTAATAACCAGTCCATGTCCTGCACAGAAATCCAACAGGTATTTGCCATTATTATTAGCTTTGCTCTTTTCTCCAAATTTTCCCAAAACATTTTTGTGTGTCTGATAATCACTTCGTACTCTGCTATTAAGATCCCCCAACAAGGGCCAACTTCTCCTTTTTCATTGTGACAGTAACTTTCTCTAGAGCCTCAAAAAATTCCTCCACTTCTACCTTAGTAGAACCTTCTGTGGGACCATAGGCACAAATAAGTCTCATTATCCAGTTCCAGATTCTCTTATTTCCCACAATACTCTACTTGAGACTGACTGCCATTCAAGAAGATTAGCCTCGTAGTTTGTGTTGAATACTATGGCTACTCCTTTTCCTTGATTGTCATTGCCTGAATATAACATTTTGTATTTATTGCTCAGAAAGATCTCACCATTTTTTTGTTTCAGTCACCCCTATTATGTCGATCTGGTACTTATCTTATTCCTCCACTAGCTCCATTTCTTTGCCATTCAGGCTTCTTATGTTGATAGTACCGATCTTTAACTCTGGTGATGTTGAGTTGGGGTGTGTTTTCAGATTTGTTCCACTAGCTGACTTTTTGCTGTTCACCCTGGTTCCCTGGCGAAAACAACGAGGGCCTTGTTTAACCAGGTGACGCCCCAGCCGGCATGAAATTTTGTCATGTTGTACCATCATTTTGTATTTTGGTTTAAGCCAGTAAGAATACAATTTGGTCGGCTAAATCCCAAATTGCTAGCCCATCCTTATTCGTTCAGTATCCAGGTAGATACCCAACAGGGTGCACCACGAGAAGGTGAGGATTGGACATTAGGTCAGAAGCACTGGTCAGCTCTCTGCATTCCTTTAAAGGCTATGTGGAGGTCTCCTCTCAGTTATACAGCTTTGACCCTTAAGCACCCCACTAAGAAATATTTCTCAGTGAATTCCCTATTTATGTTGAAGGCTTTTTTTTTTTTTTTTTTTTAATTATGAGAGCTCAAGCAGGAATGGGATATATTATTATTATTTTTTTTTTTGCATATGATCCCTGGAATTCATTTAGAAATTAATTCCTAAAATGCCAAAAAAACCCAGAAAACAATGGAAGTTTAAATTAATCAGCAAAGATATACACACACAAACTATCCCCATACTTAAAGATATCGATAGGAATACAGAAAATGGAGACAGAGGATTAGCTGAAGAATTCAATAATCACTTTGCCACAGTGAGTGAAAGCATTCTGAAAAATGCTAAACCACCCTGAAAATTGCACTCCCAAGAGAATTGATAACTCCATATATCTTTTCCCCACTTGTGAAAATGAAATCAAGTGTTATAGCTAGCCTAAAAACAACCAAAACTTCAGGATACAATGGTATTAACACTAGCATTGTGAAAGAATGCCAAATGTACATTATGGAACCCCTAATGTACATTTTTAATGTATCACTGATGACAGGTACGTTTACTTTGGATTTTAAGAAGGCCATAGTTGTATATTTACAAAAAGGGAAACAAAAATAACTTGAAAAATTACAGACCGACCTCTCTTCTATGGGTCTTTTTGAAAATATTAGAGAAATTGGTAAAAATTACGCTCATGAAATTTTTGGACAAAACCAACATCTTTTCAAACAATCAATTTGGGTTCAGGCAAAAGTTTAGCACAGAAGATGCTTTACTGAGCTTCACAAAGCTTTTACACTGTATCACATGAAATTTTAATAAAAAAAATTAGAAGTCATAGGAATATGAAGTACTGCCCTGAACTAGTTAAAAATTTATTTAAATGCCAGATCACAAATTGTAAAAATAAACAAAGCTATAGCAGCTCCAAAATAGTAGACTGCAGTGTATCACAAGAATCTGTCTTAAGACCAAATTTAATATCAATGATTTCTGCAATCTTAAACTAAACAGTAAAATACATACTTTCGCAGATGATACAGTCTACAGACACAGCCAAACAAATGCAAACTATAATGAATGCTGATCTTTTTTAAAAGTAACAAATTGGTTCCAGTCAAACAAACTCAGTCTGAATGTCTCAAAAATTAAATATGCAAATTTTAATCCTGTACCCTCAGGAAGTGTACAGGATATGATAGTACTACATGAAAACTTACATCATTACTAACTTCTTATCTACAATTTTCCTCCAAATCAATCTGTTACTTGTCAAGACTTCAGCATTATCAGATCTTATATTTCTATCTTCTAAGGCACTTTTTACTATAATCCACCTATATCTTGGTCTTCCTCTGGGTCTTTTTCCTGCCAACCTGGCAGAGAACACTTGTTTTTGCTAATCTTTCCTCTCCCATTCTGTTTAGGTGACCATACCATCTGAGATTAGCTCTGCTAACACATTCCTGGATGCTGACAATGGCAAGTTCTTTCCTAATATACTCGTTTTTAATATGATATTCCCATTGATGCCATTTGTTCATTCCCCTAATCTTATTCAGGACTCTCATATCTGCAGTCTCTAGTCTTTGGTCAAGTGTTTTACTTCTGACCCAACTATCAGATCCATAAGTTAAAATTGGCTTGAATATTGTTTAGTATTTTGGCTAATTTCTCTCTTATTCCATAAATTTATTCAGTTGACTGTCTACCATACTAGCTTTGTTGATTCTGTTGTCTATTTCCATATTTAATTTACAGTCTTCACTAAAAATTGTGCTTAAGTAGCTAAAATGTTTTACTTGTTCTATATGTACTCAATTCACAATGCAGTTGATATTTTCAATGTTTCTGCCTATTTTCATCGTCTTTGTCTTGTTATTTCTGACATTCATACCACATCTATTACAACAGTTATTCAATTTAGTCAGGGAATCTTGTAGACTTGTACTGGATTTATTTAGAAGTATCACATCATCTGCATAAAGTAAAGTGCTCAGATCACCTTCTCCAATTTTGATATCAGGTTTAATACCACTTAACTTCATAATGTGATCCATACAGATGATGAATAACAGAGTTGATAATGTACATCCTTTAAATCTAACTGCTGACTTATAACTCAAATAAAGACTCAGTATTGCTTGATATATAATGCTTCATTGACACCATACAACTGTAGCATTTTGAATAGCTTTCCTCTTGGCATCTTTTCATATGCATTTTCCAGAAATACAAAAGTTAAATACAGATCTTTGTTATATTCCCATGATTTCTCAACTATTTGTTGTAAAGTGAAAATCTGATCCTGCAAGCTACTATTTGGTCTGAATCCAACTTGTTCTTCACCAAGCTTCCTTTCCACAATCCTTCTTAACCGTTTCTCAAGTATACTTGCATAAATCTTATCAGGAACACTCAGTAGGAAAATGCCTCTGTAATTCTCATATTCAGTTTTATTTACCTTTTAATATATGGGGTACTATGAGAGCTCTACTCCAATCATCTGAAATTTGTCCCTCTGTCCAGGCCTTATGAACAATGCAGTGCAGCCACTGTAAGACTTTTACACCTGCATACTTGCATTTCTGGTCGAATATCATCTACTCCTGCTGCCTTTCCACATTTCAGGCTTTTGATGGCTTTTTCTACTTCAAGTGTGGATATGTATTCCTGATTGCATGCCTGTTGAGTGTTTTTTTTTACTACTGTGCTGTCAATCCTGCTTGTGTCATTTAGCAATTCAAAGTAATTACTGCACATATCAAGGATATTTTTATCACCAGTTTTCATGTCACCTTTATCATCTCTAATTCCTTTTACAGCACTCTTTCCTCCATTTCTGAGCTTTTTAAACAGCCTCCAGAATATTTTGCCACCACCTTGATATTTATTTTCAATGTTGTTACCAAAGTCTTCCCATGAGTTTTGTTTAGCTAATTTTGCACAGTGTTTAGCTTTCTTACATTTGTCTCTGTATTCTCTAAAAGCACAGGCTGACTTATTTGCCAGGAACTTCTGATATGCTTCTTTTCCTTCACTGCCTCCACCACGGAGTACTAATTTTCCTATCCTTGCAGACAACCTCACTACATTAATTACTAATTACTTTGAAAGATTGCTAAATGAAACAAGGATTATCACAACGGTTGTAAAAAACACTCCACAGGAATGCAGCTAGAGTAGATATTTGATCAGAAATGCTAAATTATGGAGGTATAAAAGGCTTTATACAGTGGCTGTACAGCACAGTTCAAAAGGCCTGGTCAGAGGGTTAAATTCCAGATTATTAGAGTAGAGCTCTAATAGTACAAGTCTATAAAATGGAAATAAAATTGAATGTGAGATTTATAGAATTATTTCCCTACTTTGTGTTCCTGGTAAGATTTATGCAAGTATATTTGAGAAATGGCTAAGAAAAATTGTAGAAGTAAAGCTTGGTAAAGAACAATCTGGATTCAGGTCAAATAGAGGTTGTCAAGATCAGATTTTAACTTTACGAGAAATTGGATCTTGAGAACTCCAGCTGCCTGTTGAGAAATCCTGGGAATATAATAAGAATCTGATTTGGAAAAGGCATGACAAGCTGCCGAGAGGAAAGTTCTACAAAACACTACAGTTATATGCTGTAAATGGGAACATTACATCAAGCAATACATAGTCTCTATTTGAGCCGTAATCAGCAGTTAGAATTGAAGGAGGTACAGAAAGATGGTTTGATATTAAATTTGGTGTATGAGAAGGGTACACATTCTGAATGAAAATGGTATTACACCTGATATCAATAAATAAATCTGCAAAATTATTTGACTAAATAGAATAATTGTTCCAATAAATTGGGTATGCAAATCAGCAATAAAAAGACAAAGAATGAAAAAAGGTCGAAACATTGCAAACATTCACTCAATTTGAAATGAAAACCTATAGAACAAGTAAAACATATCAGCTATTTAGGCACATTTTAAGTGAATATGGCAAATTAAATATGGAAATAGACAACGGAATTAGTAAAGCTGGTATGGCAAGAAGTCAGGTGAATAAATTTATATGGAATAATAGTCGAGGCATTCAATTAGCTGTGTTAAAAGACAGTGTTCAAACCAGTCTACATTATGGTTCTGAGAGATGGGTTAGAAATAAAACACTTAATCAAAGAATGGAGACCACAGTTGACTTCTGAGTAAAATTAGAAACAAACAGATGGCATTATCATTTTAAAAAATGCGAATATTAGGAAGGAGCTTGACATTATTAGCATTCAGGAATGTGTTAGCAGAGATAATTTCTGGTGATATGGTCATTTAAATAGAATGGAAAAGGAAAGGTTAGCAAAAGAAATGTTCTTTGCCAGGATGGCAGATAAAACACCAAGAGGAAGATCATGATTTAGGTGGATTGATACAATAAAGAATGCCTTAGAAGACAAATATAAGATCTGATAATGTTGGAGTCTTGACAAATAACAGATTAATTTGGAAAAAAATTGAATTGTCAATTAGAAACCAGTAATGTAACTTTTTCATGTAGCATTTTATATGGGCTGTAGCCATTGGCTAAAAAAGGTGTTGCGAGCTCAGTTTCAAGGGCTGTGTCATTTGAACAAATAGCCCTAGCCCAGTGAGTAAGAGTTTCGAGAATGCCATACTGGTGGGAAAGGTGGATGTGTGATTGTTTATGTAAATACCTACCAGTATGAGTGAGTTTTCTGTAGATGGAGAAGGATAATGCGCTATTAGGAAGTTGTGTCACTAGTGTATCTAAAAAAAAAAAAAAAAAAGAAGACTTATTACATGATGTTGGCTGTTAAGATGCACCAAAAATGTATCCAATGTGTTTGGACCATGAAGCCAAACAGCAAAAACATCAACATAGCACATACAAATTGTTCGTTCTCGGTATGGCCGTGTTGACTGCTTAGGTTTCAAAATGCTTCATATGGAAATTTGCTAGAAGGGATGAGGAGAAGGAGGGGGGGGGGGAGGAAGAGCCCATAGCAGTCCCATCTAGCTGTTTGTATATTTTTGTTTTCCATAAGAAATATCTGTAGAAGGGAGGATTTGTGGAAGATATTTTAGAGCATTAGTAGACACAGGATCCCAAACCTCCATTATTGCAGAAAGTTACTTCAAGAAATTCGAGCCCTATGTGAGGAGGAGGCCAGATGAGAAGGGACATCCAAGTTCGAGTGACATGACAGAAGTTAAAGCAACCATTCATAATGAAATGGTGAGCAAGGGTCAGGATGAAACATGTCAAAGGGCATTAGGGGTTAATTATATCCGCATCAAAGAAAAGGTTGGAAGAAGGCACGTGAGAGTAGAACATGATCAGTATACAACATAGAAGGGGCAAGACAGCCATAAGACTACAGGATATTTATACAAACAGGATTGTGCAACATAAGAAATTGGATGAAGCACAAGAGAGGACACACCAAATGTACTTCTGCCAGAAGATAACTTGTCTCGAAATGGCCAAGTATCCCTCATCCCAGAGAATTGACGGATAGGAAATAGCCATATATGTCCACGTGGATCGATCCGAGCGATGCTGTCTCTAGTCTGCGATGGGAAAGAAAGGCTGAACAATGAAGTCCAAAGCTAGCCTGCGAGACGATCGTCTAGAAGAAGACCTTACATTCTGTAGGATGAAGTAAGGATAAGATGACAGAATGAATATACTTCCAGAAATATGGTAATGTAAAACCTTTTGTAATTCTTTGTTAAGAAAGAGAGGAACATTGTGATATAGAAGAAAAGAGATGTTGTTTCAAAACTCTATACTTGCAGGGAAAAGGACTATAGTGAATATTAGATAGCAGTGTCTTAAGTCTTAGGGCTATTTCTCAAGTAATTATTTGAGTGAATTATAGTTTGAGTTGTTGTGAGTAATGATCTATAAAGTTATCAATATGATTGTTTTGAGAGTATGTGTAGACTAGTAAGGATATTTAGAAGATGCAAACAAAACTTTGTGCTGTGAAATTAACCTATGATTGGATATGCTGTGTGAATTACAGTTGCTATGTTTAACTTTATAACTTAGGATACCTCTATTCCAATTGAGTATATTGTTGTAAATGTGTAATCTTAGGAATTTAATAAATGTATCTTGAATATCTTAACCTGTTTTGTGCCTTGAATTCAATCCAATGCACCACTTGCTAATATCTGAATTAGAGTGGGAAAGAATTATATGACAGAGACCACGACTGCAAACTAAAGTATTTTAAGAGAGATAGATAAAATTGAGATAAAGAATAATTAATAGATTGATTAGCTTAGTATATTTTCCGAGGGTTATGCCTTGGTTAAGAGGAATTTCTAACCTAGGGATCTGGCTGGCACAGCTTGATCAAATAAATATTGCCAGAACCTGATTAGGAGGTAAATCCAGACCGTTATTGCTAAGGATCGGACTCTATTCAGAAGTCTACCCTTTGTTAATTTATTTAATATACTTAATCTTTCTAAGAATCGGCCAATTGTGTGGATAGATTTAACTGTAGATGAGAGAGTACAGTGTTCCGATGTTTGTGCATGTATAGACCATAGAAGTATATGGTTAAAGTGATAACACTACACACTGACAATCTAAGATAAGTGATACAAAAGGAGAACACAATAAAGTATATAATATATAAAATAAGGAAATGTCATGACATAACAATGGTTTGACACAATAAGATTTAAGATTTTTGGTAATTTCTTTAGGCTAAAAGTTGATTCTTTTTCTTTTGGGATTTTGTAGGATCCCAATCTATGATTTGATAAGTGGAGGATTCTTTAAGAAGTTGATTCATTTATCTGTTGTCTTGGTTCATAATAACAATAGCATTAACTTTATCCACTTTATTATTATTATCTGAGACCTCCAGGGAGTCAAGGACTCATTGAGGGAGGCTATAAATCACCAAAACCAGCTGTCATACCTTCCCTTAAATTCACTCACACTAGATGCACTCACTACGTCTAAAGACAAACTATTCCACTCACTCACTGCTTTCTGGGAGAGAAACTAGCTCTTATCCCTTTCTTGACTGTGAACAAACTTAACTTCTGTGGATGCCCCTGTGTTCTCTCCCCACTTTCCATAAACAAAAAATTTCATCAGATGATATCCTATAACACCCATTCAAAAGTTTATAGACCTCTATCATATCACCCCTCTTTCTCCTGTTAACCAGTCCGTAATCCACATACTCGCAACTGTCCTCATAATCCGGATATAATCTTTGTAACTCTTCTTTGCACCGTTTCCACAGGTTCTTTATTCCCTCAGAATCTGGAAGACCAAATCTGTACACAATAATCCAGGTGCGGTCTTACCAAAGCTTTATAAAGAGGCAAAATGACTACCATATTCTTACATGTCAAGGTTCGCTTCAACATTGCAATTATCCTCATATTTCCAGCCTATTCAAATAATTTTGAAAGTGCTAAATATCAGTAACATCTCCGATTGCCCTGCCTATCTTCATATCATCAGCAAACAATTGCACATCTGATGTTATACCCTGCCTGATGTCATTAATGTAAAGATTAATAATAATGGCTTAATAATAATAAATCTTCCTTTAGTACCTCAGGACTGAACCCTGAGGTACACCACTGGTCACCTTAAATTTGGCAGATTCACACCCACTGTATACCACACCTTGATATTTGTCTGTCACTCCCATTCCCTGATCCAAGTCAAGAGTTTATATTCCAATCCCATATTCTCTAGTTAATGTAACAGTCATGTGGTATCCTATCAAATGCCTTAGATAAAATCTTCCCTACCACACCAGAGATACTGATAGGTCAGTAGTTAGACACATCAGTTTTTGCACCACCCTTGCGCAATGAAACTATCATACATTTCTTCCATTCCTGTGGTATCATTCCTCAGCTGAGACTCAAGTTATATAAACATGTGAAAGGCCTAGCCAATTCAGCTGAACATTCCTTTAGCAAAAAGGCTGATATTCTATCTGTCCCTATAGACAAATTTCTTATCCAGGTGATGGATGCAATGGTTCTTCAACCTAATTTTCATGCATATCTAACTCTTCATCCAATGTAATAGCAGCACTATGAACCATGTTACATACACCTGGTGATATATCTTAGCAAAGTGAGCACTCATTAACTGAACAATCTCATTAGCTTCCAACACTCATGTACCATTTGCATTCAATAAAGTTATTCTTCCACATTCATTTTGCTTGTAGCATAACGATAAAATTCTTTTGAATTGCCTTTAGCTTGCATGGCCAAATTCTTTTCATACTCTGATTTACTTTTTCAAAGATATCGATGCATTGCTGACATTTTTCCCATTCAGTAATTAATAACATGGGACCAAAGATAGGAGAATGCACTAAGTTGATCATAATGATAAATTTTCAGCTTTGTAGTTTAGCATATAACCTGTTTTAATCAGAGCATCAATACAATTAGATACTTCCCAAGAAAGCACAGTATGATCACTGTAATCAACTGGTGGTAAAATAACCAGATTCTTAACAGAGACTCCTTCTGATGCTATGAGCAAATCCAATGCTGTTTGACCTAGAGTTCCTTCTTTCACATGCTGCTTGAGAAAGTTATCTCGGAACAGTTCAATAAATCCCTCTTTCTTATAATGAGATTTCTTTTCTACCCGACCAATATTTTGGCAAATTAAAGTCACCCATAAGGCTAAACTGGTGATGCATTTCTTCATTGCCTGCAAGTGAGCTGCCAGGTTTGTAGCAACATCCCACCACATATATTTCATTCCATTAGCTTCCACTTCACACCAGATACTCAAACTCACCACTACATGGAACATTACCGTCATTGTTTTCTTGTGTTTCTACCATAACTGGACTTAAGTCATCTGATATCATTAGTAGCACTCCTCATCTCCTATCTCTTCTTTCATTCTTAAAAATAGTATACCCATTACACTCGATCCCAGTTACCATATCTGATAGGTTTCACTAATGCCACTTATAATTTAAGACACACAGAGCCAGAGCCATTTGTTCTAATGATACAGCTCTTTCCGCAGAACTGAAATATCTGTGCCATACATTCTTGGCCAATGGCTACAACATTAGCATTTCTATTCCCTATGTCAGAGGTACATCAGAAAAGATAGCCAAAGTACAGACAAAACATGGCCTTCGCACAACATTCAAACATCATATCAAACTAGCAACACTAATCTACTTGCTTAAGGATAAACTTCACCCTCTAGCACACCCTGGAGTATATGAAGATCCCTGTGACTTGGCCTTACTATGAGCAGACAATTAGATCTGTTAACACTGGCTGGAAGAACATAAAAAATACATTTGCTACTATTATTATGCCAAGCCAGGACTGGCAGACTACACTTTGGACACCCATTCACACAGGATTAGATGAAAAAAAACAAATGTGCTTTTTAGAAGTCCTTACAAACCTGAAAGATTATTTTTGGAGTCAGCTATGAAGAATTCTCTTAACCTGAACAAATATGGTTGCATTAATTTGCCAAAAATTTAGGAAACTTATCTTCAGAGCAACTCCCACATAGCTACATTTTTCTTCTTTTTTTTACAACAATGGAGAGCTCCAAAATAGGACTCAGATCTTTTGTCCATGACAATTGTATTGTTTCACTTACTCACTGTCGCATATACATGCTGTGTTGTGCTCTGATGATGCCGATTTGAAATTCTGTGAAATATAAGCAGTTTAATAAAACATCTTTTTATAAAATAGTTAGTTTGGTGTTGTTAATACTGTTAAAAATAAGTCATGAATAACTGTCAACACCTAAGCTTATCTGTTAGACTGAATGCTATTGCTACTAATTCCTTTTCTTGATCATTATTGCCTGAATATAACATCATAAACATTTAATAAACTCTCACCTGTTTTTGTTTTGTTTCCGTGATGCCAATTAAGTCCACATGGTACTTTTCCAGTTCTGCTAGCTCATTTCATTATCATCATTATGAAACCATGGCTCACTGCCTGTTGGTGTCCAATGCCTCCTTCACTATCTTCTTCCACCTTCTTTTTTGTTGTCCAGTACACAGTGTCGCAGTTTCTGTAAACCCATTCCACACCGGTCCTTTATGTCATCTATCCATTCTCTGTATGGTCTACCTATTCTGTTTATACCAACTATAATACCAAACATGAATGTCTATTTTCTGGTCCTCACTCATTCCACAGATATGTCCATCTATTTTCTGGTCCTCACTCATTCCACAGATATGTCCAAATAATTGCTTCCATTGAATAATCTTCTGCATTAGATTCTCCTTTGGTTTATCTATTGATAAAGTTCTTCATTTTCTCTAACCACCCTATTCTTAAAACCTTCCTGTAACAAGTTGTTTTAAATGGACAAATTCTTTTTCTTATTTATTACCCACATTTCAGATCTATACAGTACACCACTGAAGATTATCTGATAGGTTTCGCTAATGCCACTTATAATTTAAGACACACAGAGCCATTTGTTCTAATGATACAGCTCTGTCCACAGAACTCAAATTGTTTCCAGTACGCTTAGTTTTGTTTGCCGGCTGATCTTTACTTTTCCAGATGTTATCCATGGCCTTCAGATTTGTTTTTCCCTTTGCAATCATCATTTTTTTTTCCCTTCTTTTTTTTAGCTCAATTTCCTTTCCTCTTATTTATGGTTTCTATCTTCAGTTCTGATGATGGATTTGTTGTTGTTTTTCTTCTAAATAGTGAGCTTGAGTATGTTCCAGTAGCTGACTTTTCACTGTTTGCTCTGGTTTCCTGATGAAAATAGCGGGAACCTTGTATAACAGGCAATGTCCCAACTAGCATGAAATCTCATCATGTTGAACTATCATATTTGCGGTTTAAGCCAATTTGGTTGGTTAATTCCCAAATTGCCAATCCATCCTAGCTCATTCAGTACCTAATGGATACTAACAGGGCACATCATGTGATATGCCCTGTTAGTATCATCAACTTTAAAGGATTGGATATTAGGTTATAATCCCATTTGGTTCACCACATTCTTTAAAGGTGATGTTGAGGTCTCCTCCCAATTATTTAGCTTTGACCATTAAGTGACCCCTCAATAAAAGTTAAATAAGAGAAGTTTCACAATGTTTTCTGACCATGTAATATTTTCAGCATCTGGTTTCTGTGATTAAAGCATTGGAAGACTTGCACTGCATACTATATAGAATGCTGAAAATGCTATATAGCACGGAGTCAATTACAACATATACATTGTTTCTTACTGCAGCAGCTTTGAAATAATGCATTCTGATCAGTTTCATATAACAAACAAAACATTCCTCAAGTGTTATACACTACTGAAACAAGTCTGTACCACTAAAAAAGTTCATAATTAATATAATGTAATGATCTACCCAGGTAATCTGTTGACACTTCAAGTTCTTCCTGAGACCATTCCTAGTGAAATGTTACCTTTATACAGGTCCTACAAAGCATTTTCTATTTGATGGGATCTGTATCAAATCAAACATGTCGTATTACACTATTATCATAACTGAAAGTAACTGCGTAATATGAAATGTACAATTTTTCAATGAAAAACATGGATATATATATATTATAGTGATTTTGTGATGGGAATGAGACTGCTGTAGCTCAATGATTTCCATGATAAAGCATCTGAGACTGGATGTGTGTTCAATAATGTTCACAATAGCTGTGAGAAAGTAGCTATTACCAAGTATTATACAGAATGTTGAACATACAGCATGGCGCAATATGAATGAGAAGGAATGTGTTATTTAAATGGCATATTAATACCCAAAGAATTTCCATTAATCTCCAAGTTCTACATGAGTCCAAAAAATGATATGCAACTTGTATTATAGCAATCAATGCTTTAACAAATTATTAAAACCACTATGTAAAAAGAAATTCATGTAGCTCTACAGTGCAAAGTAACTTGCACAACCTCCTCTAAATAGACCTTATGTTCTGTAAAAGATAGCATCAAGAGACTAGAAAATCTATAAAATATGATAAAACTACAGGAAGTCTAGCAGGTCAAACAAAATCAGAATCTATAACAACATTTATCATGTGAAAAATTCTGAGTTTTCCTTTCACAGAAGAGAAAAATCAGGATTCACCATATTCTGTGGCAAGCCTCAAAAGTCCTTTTTATATCTTGGTAAATTTATAATAAGAAAAGCTACTTCTTGATAGCAAAGGCTATCTGTTCACTGATCTAATCTCAGCAGGAATGATGGAGAATATTAATAATAATATGTGCTCCATGATTAGAAACTGGGTGCTTAAGGGTCAAAGCTGTATAACTGAGAGGAGACCTCTACATAGCCTTTAAAGGAATGCAGAGAACCGACCAGGTCTTCTGACCTAATGTCCAATCCTCACCTTCTCGTGGTGCACCCTGTTGGGTATCTACCTGGATACTGAACGAACGAGGATGGGCTGACAATTTGGGATGTAGCTGACCAAATTGTATTCTTATTGGCTTAAAACCAAAATACAAAATGATGGTACAACATGACAAAATTTCATGCCGGCTGGGGCGTTGTACGGTTAAACAAGGCCCCCCGTTGTTTTCGCCAGGGAACCAGGGCAAACAGCGAAAAGACAGCTACTGGAACAAATCCTAAAAAATACCACAACTCAATATCGCCAGAGTTGAAGATCGGTACTATCAACATAAGCAGCCTGAATGGAAAAATAGAGCTAGCTGAGGAATTGGATAAGTACCAGATCGACATAATAGAGGTGACTGAAACAAAAAAGACAAAAACTGGTGAGATCTTTCTGAGAAATAAATACAAAATGTTATATTCAGGCAATGACAATCAAAGAAAAGAAGGAATAGTCATAGTATTCAATACTAAATATGAGGCTAATCTTCTTGAATGGCAGGCAGTCTCAAGTAGAGTGATATGGGCAAATATCAGAATGGGAAACTGGACAATGAGACTTATTTGTGCCTATGGTCCCACAGAAGGTTTTACTAAGGTAGAAGTGCAGGAATTTTTTGATGCTTTAGAAAAACCAACTGACACAATGAAAAAGGAAAAGTTGGTCCTTGTTGGGGATCTGAATAGCAGAGTAGGAAATGATTATCAGATATATAAAAATATTTTGGAAAAATTTGAAGAAAAGAGCAAAGTTAATTAATGGCAAATACCTGTTTGATTTCTGCTCAGGGCATGGACTGCTTATTACTAACACCATGTTCCAACATAAAAATGTGCACAAATTCACATGGAGAGAAGAGGCAAGGAATAAGAAAAGTCTCGTTGACTATGTTATTGTTGATAGTGATGTTTTCTCCCTGGTGCAGGACACCAGAGTGTACAGAGGATTTGAAATTGGAAGCAATCACTATTTAGTCTTGATCAGGATAAAATTGAATTTCACATTGAAAAGAATAACATGTAAGAAAGTTTTAAAGCGCATAAAAGTTGAGCAGCTCTCAGATGTGAACTGCAGACTAAAATACACAAAGATTATTGAAGGAAAAATGAAAGAGTTTGAGAACAGGAACCAAACCTTGGAGATTCAGTGGCAAGCTTTGAAGAAAACTCTGATTGATTCAGCCAGAGAGACATGTGGTGAGGTTGTCTGCAAGGATAGAAAAATCAGAACTCCATGGTGGACACAGGAAGCTAAAGAAGAAATCATATCAAAAGTTCTTGGCAAATAAATCAGCTTTTGCTCTTAGAGAATACAGAAACAAACGTAAGAAAGCGAAACACTGTGTAAAACTAGCTAAATAAAAGTCATGGGAGGACTTTGGGAAGGACATAGACATTTCTGTAGAGTTAGAGATGATAAAGGTGACATGAAAACAGGAGAAAAAGATATCCTTGAAGTATGGAGCAATTACTTTGAAAAATTGCTAAATGAAACAAGCAATGATAGCACAGTGGTAATAAACACTCAACAAGTATACAGTCAGGAATACATATATATACTTGAAGTAGAAAAAGCCATCAAAGACTTGAAATGTGGAATAGCAGCAGGAGTGGATGATATTCAACCAGAAATGCATCAAGTATGGTGGTATAAAAGTCTTACAGTGGCTGCACTGCATAGTTCAGAAAGATTGGACAGAGGGACGAAATCCCGATGGCTGGAGTAGAGCTCTCATAGTACCCATACATAAAAAGGGAAATATAACTGAATGTGAGAATTACAGAGGTATTTCCTTACTGAGTGTTTCTGGCAAGATCTCTGTAAGTATACTTGAGAAATGGCTGAGAATTGTGGAAGAAAAGCTTGATGAAGAACAAGCTGGATTCAGGCGAAATAGAGGCTGTTAAGTTCAGATCTTCACTTTACGACAAATAGACGAGAAAGCATGGGAATATAACAAAGATCTGTATTTAAGTTTTGTCGATCTGAAAAAGGCATATGACACGGTGCCAAGAGAGAAGCTATTCAATACGCTACAGTTACATGATGTCAATGGGGCATTATATCAAGCAATACTTAGTCTGTATTTGAGTTGTAAGTCAGCAGTTAGAATTGAAGGATGTACAGGAAGATGGTTTGATGTTAAATCTGGTGTGAGAGAAGGATGTACATTATCCCCTCTGTTATTCATTATCTATATGAATCACATTATGAAGGAAAGTGGTATTAAACATGATATCAGAATTGGAGATGTTAATGTCAGCTATTTTGCTTTATGTAGACGATGTTATACATCTGAATAAATCTGCTACAAGTTTGCACAATTCCTTGACTAAACTGAATAACTGTTGTAATAGATATGGTATGAAGGTCGGCATTAAAAAGACAAAGACAATGAAAATAGGTAGAATTGTTGAAAATGTCAACTGTGTTGTGAATGGGGAACCTGTGGAACAAGTAAAACATTTCAGCTACTTAGGCAACATTTTTTAGTGAAGATGGTAAATTAAATATGAAAATAGATAACAGAATCAACAAAGCTGGTATGGTAGGAAGTCAATTGAATAAATTCATATGGAATAAGAGAGAAATTAGTTGGAACACTAAATTAGCTGTATACAAGACAGTGTTCAAACAAGTTTTAACTTATGGATCTGAGAGCTGGGTCAGAAGTAAAACACTTGACCAAAGACTAGAGACCGCAGATATGAGAGTCCTGAGAAAGATTAGAGGCATGAACAGATGGCATCAATGGCAATATCATATTAAAAACGAGGATATTAGGAAAGAACTTGACATTGTTGGCATCCAGGAATGCGTTAGCAGAGCTAATCTCAGGTCATATGGTCACCTAAACAGAATGGGCAAGGAAAGATTAGCAAAAGCCAGGTTGGCAGGAAAATGACTCAGAGGAAGACCAAGATATAAGTGGATTGATACGTTACAATGTGCCTTAGACAATAGAAATATAACTGGTAATGATAATATTGGAGTCTTGACAAGTAACAGACTGATTTGGAGGAAAATTGTAGATAAGAAGTTAGTAATGATGCAATTTTTTTTCATGTAGTACTATCATATCCTGTACACCCCTTGAGGGAACATGGCAGGAATTTGATGATGATGACGACTTTAAGAACAATAAGCAATCAAGCAGAGAAAATAGAAGAAAGTTGTAAAAGTGCAAAGACAATGCCGACAACTAAGATAACACAGATAAGGGCACCAATTATGGAGAAAATGGAAAGGATGTTGGCCCAATGGAATGAACAATAAAATCAACGTGCTGTTCCGTTATCCACCTTGATTATCCAGGCTAAAGCGAAAAGTTTGTTTGATGATTTGAATGCTATAGATCCTGATCTTAAAGTGCAATCTTTTGTTGCAAGTTCTGGGTGGTTTGAATGTTTCAAGGTGCGACATGGATTCCATAATCTCAAGCTGACTGGTGAGGCTGCAGGAGCTGATGTTGCTGCTGCTGAGAACTCTCCAGCAAAATTTCTAAGTGTATTTCAGGAACATGGTTATTTGCCTCAGCAAGTGTTCAATCTCGACGAAACGGAGTTGTTCTGGAAGTGTATGCCTAGTATAACATTTCTATCAGTGCAAGAAAAGAGGGCTCCAGGTTTTAAAGCTTCCAAGGACCGTCTCACTTTGCTGTTAAGAGGAAATGCATCTGGAGGTCATAAAACTAAATCACTGATGGTTTATCAATCTGAAAACCCACGCGCACTATCAGGGCATTATTGCAACTTTCAAGAGTTATTTATCTCCGCAGAACATTTTCACAGCTCGTTCAAGCTACATGTACTGATGGTCAAGATAAAATTTCAGTGAAAGAATTTTGGAAAAAATATGATATAAAAATGGCAATTCACAACATTGGAGAGGCATGGGCAGAAGTTAAGCAGTCCTGCATGAAGGGAGTTTGGAAGAAAATTTGGCCTGGAGCTTTATTTTAATGATTTCGATCCTTAAAGTGAGCTTGCAAAATCAAGACATGACAAAATCTGTTGGATTTGAGGATGTAGATGAGACAAATGTGGATGAACTGCTCAAGTCCCACTCAGAGCTAACTAATGAAGAACTTCTGGAAATGGAAAACAACATGAATGATGAAATTCAGGAGCCCTTTGTTGCTGAGCCCATCAAACAGCTTTCAACAAAGCAAATGACTGAATTTTTTAAACACAGTGATCATCAGAATAATTGAAGAAAATGATTCTAATGAGACTAGAAGCGCCAAAGTTGCGAGAGAAATTCAGAATTCTTCAACATGCTAGCTACAAAGACCTTCATAAAGAGAGGAAGAATGCTGCTCATCAGCTGAGTCTTGACTGATTCATTAAAAGAAAAAGTTGAAGATCATCAGCCTATGATCCCAGGGACTTCAAGAGAGTGATGATCCAGACTCACACCAGACCCAGTCCATTCATTATCTGACTGAAGACTATCAGAAGTATGTAGTGTATAGGCGTTTATAACATTGTATTAATTAAATTCTTCATCCAGCCATTCATTCATTAAAATTTCTTTTACTCACAGGTGTAAAGTTCATCATCATCAAATTCCTGCCATGTACCCTCAAGGGGTGTACAGGGTATGATAGTACTACATGAAAAATTTACATCATTACTAACTTCCAGTCTACAATTTTCCTCCAAATCAGTCTGTTACTTGTCAAGACTCCAATATTATCAGATCTTATATTTCTGTCTTCAAAGGCACTTTGTACTGTATCAATCCACCTATATCTTGGTCTTCCTCCGGGTCGTTTTCCTGGCAACCTGGCAGATTGGTTAGATTAGGAAAATACTTGTTTTGCTAATCCTCGTCCATTCTGTTTATGTGACCATACCACCTGAGATTAGTTCTGCTAATGCATTCCTGGATGCGGACAATGTCAAGTTCTTTCCTAATATCCTCATTTTTAATATGATATTGCCATTAATGTCATCTGTTCATGCCTCTAATCTTTCTCAGGATTCTCATATCTGCGGTCTCTAGTCTTTGGTCAAGTGTTTTACTTCTGACCCAGCTCTCAGATCCATAAGTTAAAACTGGTTTGAACACTTTCTTGTATACAGCTAATTTAGTTTCCGACTAATTTCTCTCTTATTCCATATGAATTTATTCAATTGACTTCCTACCTACCAGCTTTGTTGATTCTGTTGCCTATTTCCATATTTAATTTACCATCTTCACTAAAAATCGTGCCTAAGTAGCTGAAATGTTTAACTTGTTCAACAGGTTCTCTGTTCACAACGCAGTTGACATTTTCAACGATTCTGACTATTTTCATAGTCTTTGTCTTTTTATTACTGACCTTCATACCATATCCCATATCTATTACAAGAGTTATTCAATTTAGTCAGGGAATCTTGCAGACTTGTAGCAGATTTATTTAGAAGTATAATATCGTCCGCATAAAGCAAAGAGCAAACGTTAATATCTCCAATTTTGATATCATGTTTTATACCACTTTCCTTCATAATGTGATCCATATAGATAATGAATAACAGAGGGGATAATGTACATCCTCGTCTTACACCAGATTTAACATTAAACCATCTTCCTGTACTTCCTTCAATTCTAACTGCTGACTTACAACTCAAATAAAGACTAAGAATTGCTTGATATAATGCTCCATTGACACCATATAACTGTAGCGTATTGAATAGCTTCTCTCTTGTCACATGCCTTTTCCAGATCGACAAAACTTAAATATAGATCAAAATCTTTGTTATATTCCCATGCTTTCTCGACTATTTGTCGCAAAGTGAAGATCTGATCTCCTGACAGCCTCTATTTGGCCTGAATCTAGCTTGTTCTTCACCAATCTTTTCTTCCACAATTCTTCTCACCTGTTTCTCAAGTCGTCTTCTTCTCCCATAGTCCGAAATGAACCATTGGGTCATTCATGGCTGGTAGGCGATTCTCTTTGCTAGCCTCCTCCAGTAGTCTCGGTCTCTTGTTTTTGATGTCAGTTGAGAAAGGAAGAAATTTGTCCATTCTAATCGAGGTCGGCCCCTCACCCTAGATTCCGGAATGATTCCTTCTAGTGCTTGCTTTGGAATGCCATTAGCCCTCTCCACATGTCTGAACCATTTCATCTGACTTCTTCTGATGACTGTCAGAATATTTTCCCTTTTTCTCCCATCTATTGAATCGATCAGTTTTCAGACATTTTCACTGGTTTCGTGAGTGGTATAGGTAATTCTCAAAAGTCTTGTGTAAGTTTTCATTTCGAAAGACAGGAGTTCCTCTCATCTTCTTTCAATAAAGTCAAGGCCTCACAACCATACAAGAGGACAGAATTCACCAAGGTTTCAATTAGTCTTAGTCTAGTTGTGATTGCTATTCTGTTATCTCCCCACAATGGTTTTAACTTCTGTAGGGCCACGGTTGCCTTAGCAATTTGGTATTTATTGTCGGTTTTTGAACGATTATCTTGACGCAACGTGCTTCTTAGATAAGTTAGCTTCTTTGCATTCTCGATTTGTTTATTGCCAATTTGTATCTTTAAGAATTCAATGTCTGATTTTGAGGTTATTATTGTTTTTGTTTTCTGTAGGTTTATGTATAATCCATTTTTTTTAATGTTCCGAAAACACAATGGTTATCTCTTGCAATTCTTCTTCACTTTCTGCCAGCAGATCGATATCATCAGCAAAATGCAAGTTATTTATTCTTAGTCCGCCAACTACTATTCCAGTGTCATATTCATAAAGAGCTTCATCTATGACACATTCCAGAAAATAATTAAAAAGAAGAGGGGACAAGATGCATCCCTGTCTTACCCCCCGTTCTGCCCGGAACAGTTTGCTGCTGAAATTTTTAATTTCAATTCTCATATCAGATGAGGAATAAAGAGATCTTCACTTTACGACAAATAGTCAAGAAAGCATGGGAATATAACAAAGATCTGTATTTAAGTTTTGTCGATTTGGAAAAGGCATATGACAAGGTGCCAAGAGAGAATCTATTCAATACGCTGCAGTTATATGGTGTGAATGGGGCATTATATCAAGCAATACTTAGTCTTTATTTGAGTTGTGAGTCAGCAGTTAGAATTGAAGGAAGTACAGGAAGATGGTTTAATGTTAAATCTGGTGTGAGACAAGGATGTACATTATCCCCTCTGTTATTCATTATCTATATGGATCACATTATGAAGGAATGTGGTATTAAACCTGATATCAAAATTGGAGATGTTAATGTCAGCTCTTTGCTTTATGCGGATGATGTTATACTTCTAAATAAATCCGCTACAAGTCTGCAAGATTCTCTGACTAAATTGAATAGCTGTTGTAATAGATATGGTATGAAGGTCAGCAATAAAAAGACAAAGACAATGAAAATAGGCAGAATCATTGAAAATGTCAACTGTGTTGTGAATGGAGAACCTGTGGAACAAGTAAAACATTTCAGCTACTTAGGCACAATTTTTACTGAAGATGGTAAACTAAATATAGAAATAGACAACAGAATCAGCAAAGCTGGTATCGTGGGAAGTCAATTGAATAAATTCATATGGAATAAGAAAGAAATTAGTCGGAACACTAAATTAGCTGTATACAAGACTGTGTTCAAACCAATTTTAACTTATGGATCTGAGAGCTGGGTCAGAAGTAAAACACTTGACCAAAGACTAGAGACCGCAGATATGAGAGTCCTGAGAAAGATTAGAGGCGTGAACAGATATCATCAATGGCAATATCATATTAAAAATGAGGATATTAGGAAAGAACTTGACATTGTCAGCATCCAGGAATGCGTTAGCAGAGCTAATCTCAGATGGTATGGTCACTTAAATAGAATGGGAGAGGAAAGATTAGCAAAACAAGTGTTCTCTGCCAGGTTGGCAGGAAAACGACCCAGAGGAAGACCAAGATATAGGTGGATTGATACGGTACAAAGTGCCTTAGACGATAGAAATATAAGATCTGATAATGTTGGAGTCTTGACAAGTAACAGACTGATTTGGAGGAAAATTGTAGATAGGAAGTTAGTAATGATGTAATTTTTTCATGTAGTACTGTCATATCCTGTACACCCCTTGAGGGTACATGGCAGGAATTTGATGATGATGATGATGAATGATTTTGTTATCAATACCATAATGTTCTAAAATTCTCCATAATGCCTCGTGCCATATTGAGTCAAAAGCTTTTTGAAGGTCTAAAAAGTTGTGACAGATTATTTTGTTATGTTCTATGTCTTTTTCACCTAGTATATGTGTTGTAAAAATATGGTCAGTTGTACTTCTGGAAACCTGTTTGTTCATCTGATAGTCTGCTTTCTATTTTCTTTTCTGTTTCTCAAGTATACTTCCATATATCTTACCAGGAATACTCAGTAGGGAATTACGCCTGTAATTCTCGCATTGTTTTATTTCCCTTTTATATATATATATATATATATATATATATGTTAAAAATACCAAGCAATTTTAAACCTGGTTTTTTAACATTGATTATACCCAAGGTAAAATACTTTCTATATATATATATATATATATATCCAATCATTTCCAATATATTTCCAATCATTGGAAATTCGTCTCTCTGTCCACTTTTCTGAACTGTGCAGTGCAGCCACTGTAAGACTTTTATGCCTCCATACTTCAGCATTTCTGGTCGAATATCATCTACTCCTGCTGCCTTTCCACATTTCAAGCCTTTGATGGCTTTTTCTACTTCAAGTATGGATATGTGTTCCTGACTGTATGCTTGTGATAGCACAGTGTTTTTTACCACTGTGCTATCACTGCTTGTTTCATTTAGCAATTTTTCGAAGTAATTACTCCATACTTCAAAGATATCTTTTTCTCCCATTTTCATGTCACCTTTATCATCTCTACCTCCTTTTACAACACTCTTTCCTCCATTTCTAAGCTTCATCAACAACCTCCAGAATATTTTGCCAACTTCTTGATATTTATTTTCTATGTTCTTGCCAAAGTCCAACCATGACTTTTGTTTAGCTAGTTTTACAGTTTTTTGCTTTTTTACATTTGTCTCTGTATTCTCTAAGAGCCAAAACTGACTTATTTGCCAGGAATTTTTGATATGCTTTCTTCTTTTCCTTCACTGCCGCTTTAACTTCCTGTGTCCACCATGGAGTTTTGATATTTCTATCCTTGCAGACAACCTCACCACATTCCTCTCTGGCTTAATCAATCAAGATTTTCTTCAAGGCTTGCCAGTGAATCTCCAAGGTTTGGTTCCTTTCTCAAACTCTTTCATTTTTTCTTCAATCATCTTTGTGTATTTTAGTCTATAGTTCATATCTGAGAGCTACTCAACTTTTATTTGCTTTAAAACTTTCTTATATGTTATTCTTTTCAATATGAAATTCAATTTTATCCTGCTCAAGACTAAATAGTGATCACTTCCAATTTCAAATCCTCTGTACACTCTGGTGTCTTGCACAAGGGAGAAAACATCACTATCAACAATAACATAGTCTATGAGACTTTTCTTATTTTTTGCCTCTTCTCTCCATGTGAATTTGTGCACATTTTTATGTTGGAACATGGTGTTAGTAATAACCAGTCCATGTCCTGCACAGAAATCCAACAGGTATTTGCCATTATTATTAGCTTTGCTCTTTTCTCCAAATTTTCCCAAAATATTTTTGTATGTCTCACAATCATTTCCTACTCTGCTATTTAGATCCCCAACAAGGACCAACTTTTCATTTTTCATTGTGTCAGTTGCTTTTTCTAAAGCCTCAAAAAATTCCTCCACTTCTACCTTAGTAGAACCTTCTGTGGGACCATAGGCACAAATAAGTCTCATTGTCCAGTTTCCCATTCTGATATTTGCCCATATCACTCTACTTGAGACTGCCTGCCATTCAAGAAGATTAGCCTCGTATTTTGTGTTGAATACTATGGCTACTCCTGCTTTTCCTTGATTGTCATTGCCTGAATATAACATTTTGTATTTATTGCTCAGAAAGATCTCACCAGTTTTTGTCTTTTTTTGTTTCAGTCACCCATATTATGTCGATCTGGTACTTATCTAATGCCTCAGCTAGCTCCATTTCTTTGCCATTCAGGCTTCTTATGTTGATAGTACCGATCTTTAACTCTGGTGATGTTGAGTTGGGGTGTGTTTTCAGATTTGTTCCAGTAGCTGACTTTTCGCTATTCACTCTGGTTCCCTGGTGAAAATAACGGGGGCCTTGTTTAACTGGGCGACGCCCCAGCCGACATGAAATTTTGTCATGTTGTACCATCATTTCGTATTTTGGTTTAAACCAATAAGAATTTGGTCAGCTAAATCCCAAATTGCCAGCCTATCCTCATTCATTCAGTATCCAGGTAGATACTCAACAGGGTGTACCACGAGAAGGTGATGGTTGGACATTAGGTCAGAAGCCCTGGTCGGTTCTCCGCATTCCTTTAAAGGCTATGTGGAGGTCTCCTCTCAGTTATACAGCTTTGATCCTTAAGCACCCCTAGGTGTAAAGTTTTCATTTTTTATCCTTCTGAAGAAACCGCTATCCCTATCTCATCAATGCTAAATTCAGCTCACTTTATGCAATTTCATGTTATACGATTATTTCACAGAACCAATTAATCGCATAAAGTGAGGGACATGTATATCAGCACATACACTGACTATACCAGAGTTAACAATGCCCCTAATCTGGTTTGTGCCTCAGTACATGCATGCTTCCTAATCAGTGGAAAGAGATCAATATAATTACATTATACAAAGAGGCTGGTGTAGCAAATTATAGACCAATGAACAGCTCTGGTGTAGACATGAAGGCATCAGAGAGGCTGGTTAGGAATTGCTTCCAAAAGGTGAATAGATATTACTGATTTTCTACAGAGGCTAATTGGTCACTAATTTCTTAAAAGTACCTTTTTGTTTTTGGAAGCTTCAGTGGCACTCCTAAATAAACTGAATTTAAACCAATATCTGTGCATAAAAACTTCCCAAAATTTGGGAAACAATCATCAGAAGTCTCAAATTACATCCTAGGCACCTTACAAATGCTATAGAAGGCACACGAATGTTTCATTGAGTATCGTGTTATAATCCCTGATGTCTCAGTGACAGGTGAAATACTGAGAACGTTAAAATTATTCTTTTTAAACAAAACCCTCCACTAAACCTCCAACATGTTTGACCCCCCACCAGTACTTAAGCCTTAACACACGGATTTCAAGTATTGTCTTTTTCTTCACACTATTTCAGATGTTTCTCCGTTGGTAGTTCTACATATACCCAGTACTTGCTACAGGTATGTGTGAAGTTTTTTTTTGCTTTTTTCCTCCCCTCTTTCTGTTACTATTTCTCTATTTCTTTGAGAAAATGGAAACATAAGACAAAAGCTGCTAATGATGAATCAGTCATGCAATAAATTATTATGCCTTTTGCCTTAAATCCTTTTTAGAAAGAACTACATAATCATATCATGAGAAAACAACACACACACACACCATTGATACTAATGTCCAATTTCACATGTAGTAAAAGGTTATTACCTCTTGTGAAGCGGGAGATGCTGGCACAGACCCAAATGCCATCACTGGAGTGTCCTGAATATTCAAAGTTTTCTGGAAGAAAAAATAATAATAATAAAAGAAAAAAATATTGCATGAAGTAAAAAATAAAATTTGCTTTTTTTTTTTGTTTTAATTAGAAGCTACACATAATACACGTGAGAGGGAGCGAGGCAAAAAGGTTATTAGAGGATGCCCCACTAAACAAATATACACCACCACTAATTCCAAATGAAAAATTATTTATTAGTAAGTATATGATAAATATTCTGGCAATTTTTGGGAAATATGGTAGCAAACTCTGAAGAAAATGTGGTTTGATTCAGCTAGAGGTATGTGGTGCAGCTGTCTGCAAGAATAGAACAATCAGAACTCTACAGTGGATGGACTCAGGAAGTTAGATGCAGTAGAGGAAAAAAAAGAAAGCACATCAAAAGTTCTTACTAACTAAGTCGACATGTGCTCAAAGAATACAGAGAAAAATGTGAGAAAGCAAAGTAATGTGCAAAAGCAGCTAAACAAAAGTCATGGGAAGACTGGTAGAATACAGAAGATAAATATCAGGAAGATGATAAAATATTGTGGTGGCTATTAACAAAGCTTAGAAATGGAATAAAAATTACTGTAAGAGAAATTAGAAGATAAAAGTGACATGTAAACCGAAGACTTTCTAGATGTCTAGAGTAATTACTTTGAAAAAAAAAAAAAAAAAGACAGGGGTAGAAAACATTCAAGATTGAAGTAATGCATTACTTCAACCTTGGTATCTCTCCCAGATCTGGTTCCCACTGAGACCTCAATTAAGGTCAAAACTGGTCTGGGCAGTAGCCCTTCCAATTATGCATCACATTATATATGCCCAAAAGGGTGTGTGCTTTGCATTATGGGATATATACCAAGGCAAGTGATATGAAGTCACTAGCCTCTATATACAAGTAGCTTAGAAGTGAATATATTTCACAAGCAATATATATTTGCTTACTTGGGAAAAGGATTAAAACCAAGTATAAAATTTCTTGGTATCTTTAATACACAAACAGAAAAAGTCAGAAACAAAAGACAATGTGATAGCAGTATAAATGGATGAGCATTTTTCATCCATGCAACAGGTGAAAAGCCAATAGGGGAAAATTTCACCTTTATTATTCAAAAGGATTTAGGACTGGGAGGATCTACAAAAACAATTAAATGATGAAGTGGTAATATTCATGTGGAAACATGTTAGTAATACTCAGGAAAACAGAGCATCATCAATGGGTAAAATTCCAATTACAGTAACACCTCATGCAACATTAAACTCTCTTATAGGAGTGATATTAGAATGGGAGCTCCTTAATGCTTGAGATATCATCAGAGCTTAAAGATCAAGGAGTGACAGGTATGAAAGGTGCATTCTGATATGTAAGGTTGATCACCTGGTTCCAACCAGGAATATCATCCTTACTTGATTCACCCAAACCTCCAATATCTGTAAAAGCAGTTATCTCAACTATCCTCTTAGACTGTACATCTCTGGTCCCCTGAGATGCTTTAAATGTCAGAAATAAAGACATGTCCAAACTGTCTGTTATGGCTACACCACTTATGTTGAAAGTTTTTTCACTTGGTTATACTATAAATTAAAGATGCCAAGAAATTATATTCTTGGTTTAGTCCTTTATCTAAGTGTAAGCAAACAATGTTTGCATATGAATTATCTTCACGACTGGGCTACTTGTATATAGAAGCAAATGATTTTGGTTACCAAGCAGAACCTCTCTACTACTATGGAAACAAGATACCATCAGTGGGAGCTAAACCCAGAAGAGATACCAAGGAGAAGCATATTTCTCCCATATACAAGTATGTCACGTGTCACACACCTTATTATTAAAATACTCTGGATTGGAGATAGATGTTTAAGGTTTTTTTTATACTTGGTTATAGCTATAAATTAAAGATGCCAAGAAATTATATTCTTGGTTTAATCCTTTATCCAAGTATAAGCAAAGAATGTTTGCATATGAATTATCTTAACAACCGGGTTACTTGTATATACTGTCCAACTACAGATGCGAGAACCTTGGCTGGCACAGCGCCAAGAAGTCAATTTATGCTGAAGGGAAGAAAGGAATAAGGCAATGTACGAATTCGTCACCAACACGCAAAATCATGTACTTTATATGTAAAATTTTCCAACTGTTGTACAAGCAAAATAGTTACCACTGTAAAAATTAGAATTTTCCAACGCATAATAATAAACATTCATCATTGATTACCCTATTATCGGAATGGATTCACCTTCTACTATGTGCAGAAGTGTCGAGAGATCTCGCATCTGTGGTCGGACAGTAGATAATAGTTCAAACATTGTAAGCAAACAATGTTTGCTGACACCTGGATGAAGGATTAAACTAAACATTTCTTGGCATCTTCAATTTATAACTAGAATTATAGCTTTCAATTTGTAAGTGAAAAAAACTTTCAACATCTCTGTTCTGTAGTATTTTAATAACTTGTATATGGGAAAAATATGACTTCTGCATTACTTCAACCTTGGTATCTCTTCTGGGTCTGGCTCCTATTGATGAGGCCTCAATAAAGAATAAAACTGGCCCTTCCCCATAATCAATACTATTATACACATCCAAAATGGTGTGTGCCTTGCATTATGGGATATTGAGGCAAGTGATGTGAAGTCATAAGCCTCTATATACAAGCAACCTAGTCTTGAAGATACTTCAAGATTGGGTTGCTTGTGCATTACTTCATACTTATACTTGGATAAAGGATTAAACCAAGAATTAATTTCTTGGCATTTTTAAACTACTACTTATGTCTGACATAGCAGTATAGAACATGATAAACTGTGTTCTGTACTTCCAGGCATGTCAGTATGGAAGGATGAAATTTCTTGCATCATGATAAAAACCAAAGTTTATCATATCAGGATGATGATGAAAAAAAAAAAAAAAAAAAAAAAAAAAAAAAAAAAAAAAAAAAAAAAGCTACCACCACACTTGTCCTCAAATCCTCTTATGCTGAAAAGGCAGGAATTAAAAAACACTGAAAGCATCTCAAAAAAAAAAAAAAAAAAGGTTTATTCCACTACACCTGAACTTTATGATCATAAGCACTTCTCTGTGGAAGGCAGTCATGACCTAATCTCATTCCTTAAACAACTCCAAAACGATCCTTTCCAATGAAAATCCACTTGTAAAAGAAAATTATGGCAAGGATACCACAACAGAAAAAATCGATACATCTGTATCCTGCACAAATGAACTACACAAATTATGCTGTCACATGTGATGATGTATTGAACATTTGTTCCAGAGGAAGAGATAATCCCAAAATTAACTGATAAATAAAAGGCTGATAAAAGTTGGAAATTGAAGAAATCTACAAAGCCAATAAGACAAATTTTTACAGTGGAACTGGAGTGAGTTTTGCCAAAATATTGATAATATCAAAGTTCTGCTGCAGAAACACAAGTCATTCTGTTTCTGTCTGCAGGAAACATTTAAAACCCAGCAAGGACATTATCACCTTAAGGAATTTCTCTGTTATTTGTGAAGACAGAACTGAAGAGGGTTCCATTTATGGTGGAGTAGCTAATCTAGTGAGCAATCATACTTCTTCTGAACATGTCCAGCTTATTACTGCTCTGGAAACAGTAGCAATTTGATTAACTGTGGGATTTTTTTTTTTTTTATTACTGTTGGGTTGCGCGTTATAAGATTATCAGTTTTGATGTCATTTATTTCAACTATCTCAGCCAATACTTTTCATGGGTGACCCATGAACACAACACTCTGTGGGGTAATACCAACACAAATAGACAAGCTCCTATTACACAGCGAATGTTTGACAATCATGATCTCTCCCTTCGTAAAGTCAACGTCATCTTCCATTTGCCTACCCACTTGAATTCTGCAATAGATCTTACAATCCTGCTCCCCCTGCCATTTTTTACCTGCTCATGTGGAATCTTGAAGAGAATATTTTTGGAAGCAATCAATTTCATGTTATTTGCAATATATCCTCACAGGAACCATGTTCTCTAAAGATACACATGTGGAAAATGTGCCAGGCCAACTGGAGTACTTCTTTTCATCTTGCAAAATTTAATGCTGAAGCACTTAGACAAATACCTATCAATGGACCAGTAAAGTATGTAAAAGATTCTATTGCCCAGGCAGCAACAGTCAATTCCAAAACTACTCAGTTTCTACTCTATTACTACAGCAAACCCTGACAGATTAACCTAAAATAAATTCACTATAGCTAACTATAACAAGCTATTCCTGTGGTCCCTACAAGTTTTTCATAGTGAGAGTCAACTGTATACTGTTAACTATTGATAGTAAAAACTGAGCATACATTTGTAGACTAGTCTAGTCCAGGCTATCACTCAGATGATTTGTACATCCATAGATTGTATTAGGAAAAAAGTAAAAATAGCTTTTTTACATTTATGCAATATTTCAAAATTCCCCCCCCCCCTCCTTAGTACTTGTAGAAAGGCTTATAAGTTGGCTGTACATGATTATTAAATTACTTAAGGAATTCACAACGTAAACTGGAATATAAATTAAAATAAACTTTATATCCTTCCTATATTTCAGCAACATCACATTGCCATCTTCGTGGGAACTTGAGACTATAACACGTGCACGCAGGCACTAATACAGCAAATGAGGTCGAAAAGAGGAGACTACTGTTTTTCCTAAAACTCACCACAGAATACATTGGAAGAAAGCCACAGTAATACACCACAGCAAGTTTAAATTTGAAAGACTATTCATAGAATCAGCCTCATCCCTAAAAAAATGTGCCAAACCTCAACAACGGCCAACCTAATATAGCCTGCTAGGGGGCCACCATCAGGACTTTAGGAAAAACAGTAGTCTCCTCTCTTCGACCTCATTTGATGTATTATTGCCTGCGTGCACGTGTCTTAGTCTTAAGTTCCCATGAAGATGGCAACGTGACGTTGCCGAAATATAGGAAGTATATATTAGTTTATTTTAATTTATATTCCAGTTTACATTGTGAATTCCTTAAGTAATTTAATAATCAACTCTACTAATAGTAATTTCGTTCTTGGGAATATATCAGTTGCTTTGATATTTTGTTCTAGGTGTTATCAAAACTTTTCAAGCCCCCCCCCCCTCTTATTTCCCTCTTGTATCTCCACTTTGTATGGACATAACTCTCCTATCATCATCTTCTATCATAAAAAACATGATATGCCATTTCTATTTCTGTCAGGATATCAATCCTTATCCAATCATGTTTCACCTATTCCAACAATTTTTAAGTGAATAAACTAATCAACAAAACCATTTCATCTCCCTTATTTCTGATGCTCCTGGCATTTGTAAATAAACACAGCAATTCACTTTTATGTCATCTCTAACAAGTCCTAAGTCCCATTTCCTTTATCACTATTTGCGCTATATACAAGGTGTTCAAAAAAAGACCGAACTTTTGCTATAAAGACTTCATTGCTCATTTTATAACATTTTAAGCACTGTCCCCTTCAAAGTAGCCCCCCCTACTTCCCTTCCCAATGTTTCTTCCATTGTTAGAATGCACTTTCTGTGATGGCATGCAGTTTTCATCACATTTTCCTGAATCTCCTGTGTGGCTTGGAAACAATGTCCTCTCAAACTGATTCCATTCATCTCCTGTAATGATGAATTAAGAAAGCTATTTGCATTGGCAATCAGTTCCTGAATGATTTTAACACTGCTCTCTTTCTGATCGTCAGTCAACAAAAGCAGCAAGAAAATTTCAGTCAAAAGTTAAGTTAAACAACGATTTCCAAAATCACAGCACGAACTCTCTTGACATTGTCTGTTGATGTGGAAAGTTGTCCAGGCCTGGGATCTGCATCAACTGACATTATGCCCTTTTATAAAATGCTTAAACCACTCATAGCACTGTGTTTGGCTCACACAGTCCTCCCTATATGCATGATTAAGCAACTGAAATGTCTCTAAAAAAATTTCTACCAAGTTTGCAGCAAAATTTCATATTGTTCTTCAAGCTCTTTCATTGTCACTTTGTTACTAAAAATCCAACGAAAGCTTGTGCACGTGCTCACTTCAGCTGATGTAACTATGACTAATGCTCATAGCCACAGTGCTCTCTCTCTGTGCTAGTTGATATGCTATTTAAAAAAAAAATTTTTTTTTTGAATGCCCCTCTTCTATCTATCTTCTCAGACTCAACTACCACCTGCTTAATTCCTAAGCCATCTCCATACACACACACAACTATTACTTCCAATCATAAAAAGTCCACCATACCCCCCCACACACATCTTTCCTCCCAACCTATCTAGCATTCTTTTACTCTCATTTCTTGCACTATACTATTCCCATTTAAAACTATTTCAGTCTCATCAGTTGCTCTTTCCTGATTTTCACCTTACTTAAATGATGCTAAAAATATACTAGTATATGAGATGCACATAAAAACAGATTCATAGCATTTGACTTATATAGTAATGAATTAACCAGAACCCAAGTACTACTGAACACACCTGAGAAATTTGCAATATCTGTTTATAACTAACTTTAATTCCTGATCGAGTCTTTGAGTGCTATTAGAACAGCACAATCAACTGTTATTTGTCTTATTTTCTGCCTAGGAAATTCATTTTAAACAACCTGATTAAACCAAAAAGATAAATAACACAATCACACAAAGATTAACATTTCAAAAGTTGGATTTTATAGCACATTTAAAAAAAAAAAGTTAAAAATTAAAAAAGCCACACAGTTATCACTTACCTTTAATAACTCATTAAGATCAGCTACTTCAATTAATGTGAGTTTGGAAATTTCATTCACAAGATCTTTAATTTTTGTAGAATATTCTTTAGTGTTACTACTAGGAGTAGGAGGTAGAAGAACTTCTGAACATTTGTGCCTATTTAGAATACTGTTAGAATAAAGTTAAATGTCATTCATTAATTTTCTTTGGTATAACATTGTGGATTAATAAATTAGGTTAAAAACAACAATTTTTGCTAAACATTAGGCTAAACAGAGAGGCAATTGGTTTTCTTCTGTTTTTCTATTATTTGTTTTACTGCATGAATATGATCAATTGTGTTAAAGCCTTTACAGAATCCTGCTTGTTCTGCAGGTTGATTTGTTCAACCTACAGAACATTTGTTATTATTGTTTGATTTGTTATTACTTTTGTGATAATATAATACTACTAAAAATAAAAGAAAACTCACATTAAAAAAGTTCATCTTTAATGGTAAAAAATATTTCTGCATATGCATGAAAAGGCAATTTCAGAAACGGAACAGCATAATATATAAATGACAAAGATTCTAGAAAAACACCACAATAATTAGAGTAAGATAGCAATGATGAACAAATTCTTTATTATATAATTAAACAAAATTATAACAGATAGCACTTTTTTCAACTCCCCTAAAGGAGAGAGGTAAACACACACCACTAGATCTAAGTTTCAACAATGAAATAATGTTTCACCACCTCTGGGTCTGGCCCCATTGATGAGACCTCAATAAAGGTCAAAACTGGTCTGGGTAGTGACCCTTCCCTTAATGCATAGCATAATACATGTCTCCAAGGAGATGTGCTTTGCATTATGGGATACTAAAGGCAAGTGATGAGAAGTTATACCACCTTTGCCACGAGCTGTCCCAGTCCTGAAAATACTCCTGATGCAAACTTTGTTTGCTTACACTTGGATAAAGGATTAAACCAAATATATAAATGTTTCACAAGGGCTGTGTCAGTAGAGATGACATGTTGAACAAGACCAGATTGTTCAGGCTCAAGATACTTGGTCAAAATGGACAAAAGTAGATCTTTCAGATTGTTCAAAACCAAGTTACAAGAGTAAGCACTTTGTCTACCAGATGTTTGCATCTTATTGAAGAGAGAAAGGTAGAATTCATCGTATTCAGGAAGGAATTGAAAATATAAGAAAACCAAATTAATTGTAGAGAACATATACAAAGAATGGAGGAGGAGAGCTACCAAAAGAAGTAACAAGATAAACCAAAAGGGAAAAAGAGACATAGGAAGACCTAGAAAGAAAATGAAAATATAGTCCTAAGGATGCTGAAACAGGCTTTTAGCCTATATCTTGAAAGAAGGAAGAAGTCACGCAGAGTCACACCATCACTATATTAAAAAAAAAAAAAAATTGGACTTGTTAAGGCCTTAAGCTTTTAAGTATAGAATCCTTGCTTCTTCTGCTCAAGAAAAAATTTCTCTTATTCCACTGCCTCATGTGAAAGGCATATCTGAACATACTGGTTAAAATTTTAAAAAATCTCTCAAAATGTACGTATTTTGTGCATCAAACAATATATCCACATTTCTCTCTTCCTTAAAATGACAAGTTTCTCCTCCACTTACTTTTTTTTTTTTAGGTGCCCACCAGATTGCTTGCACTTGTGGCTTGTCTCTTATTTTAAACAATCTGCCTTTGTCTGTTGTAAGGAACACATTTTACGGCAAGTATCCTGAGACTGAACAATTAGGCATTGATGAACATATCAAGTACAGAGTTTTCTGAAATAAGAGTAAAATATTATTATTATATGACACCTCCAGGGAGTCCAAGGGACTCATCGAGGGAGGGCACCTACTCTACAACTCTGTCTCCACCACTCAATCCACCAACTACAATGAACCGCAACTATCATCATCTACACCATTGCCATCTACTGCCCACAGCCACTAGTATTTTCACAGACAATCACAAACATCCATGTCCATGACAGGATTTGAACCTGCAGCCTTTTGGCTGGCATAAGAACAAATTTTATAATTATACAAATTATATACATTTATTTATAATATATAAAATAATATATATATATTACATTTATGTGATATCAAATATTATACAAATTCTTTATAGAATGTCTTTATAAGGAAACTTGTGAAACATTACTTCGTCAAAACAGACAGTTTTATGGTCTAGATCAATAGTCAGCAACCTTTTTAATAGGTAAAGGGCGCAATACTGCGAGCACCATAACGCTCTTGGGCGCTGTGCTGCCACCTCCTCGTGATTTAAATAATTAAATGTTAAAAAAACGTTTAATTTTCTTGACCAAAAAGCTCTGGAAAGACTTTTATTGGGATTATATTGATCAAGTGCATATAATAAACAACTAAGTTTATACCAACTAGTTTCACCAACTAAGTCTGCTGGCACCTTCAGGGTACATAACTGATGTACGGCACTAAAAAGTAAAAAACTGTTACAAACTATAATCAACCGATTCCAATTATATTAAACAAAGAACAGAGCGCGTACAATACAATTATAGAGCGTGGATGATATCACTTGTTGTTATTTAGGAACGTTCTATAGTTGGCACTATAATTCAGTTCTGGCGAGTTGAAGAATCTGATAAGGGTCTTCCAGATCACGGGCAAGAATTGTCCTTGGTTCCTGTTAAGGTTTTGTATACAGCGGGCAACTGTTGTGGCCTCCTTAAAACTTCGGGAGCAGAAGTCCTCCTCCATGTAAGGAATTGTGCTTCTATCCCACTCTATGATATGGTTCGTTCTTGAGAAATGAAAAGCTAACCCCAATTTTTCTTCTCTGTTATTATTGACATCCCCTATGTGTTCTTTTTGCCTAATTTCAAGGCTCCTTGAAGTTTGGCCGATGTAATTCAAGCTGTACGAGCATGGTATGTTATAAACTTTGGAGAAAGGATGGCTATCTTTTGGAGATCTTAAGAATTGTCTAATCATTTCTGTGGGTTTAAAGGCCACTCTTATTTTATGTGGTCTAAGGAGGCTAGCAATCTTATTGGAAACTGTCCCTAAGTATGGAATGACGATGGTAGAAATATAACGTACATCGTCTTGTTGTCTTTGTCGGGGTTCAGAGAAAAGTATCTTGTGGACGAGTCTTCGAGGAAATCCATTCATGGTAAGGTTGGTGGATATCAGGGATAGTTCTTCCTGGAGGTCTTGTTGATCTGTTGTAAGGAGAGAGGCATGGTTCCTTAACATGTGTACAATACTAAGTTTCTGAGAAATGTGGTGTGAGGAAGTGAAATGTAAATAACATCCTGCATTGGTAGGTTTGCGGTAAACTGAGAGGTTGATACCACCATTCGGAAGCTTCTTAATTAAAGTGTCCAGAAATGATAATTGGTTATCTTCTTCAAGTTCTAGAGTGAATTTGATTGTGTGGTGTAGAAGAAGTCATCAACATTTTAGGAAATTTGCTCCCACAAGACATTAATTCTCTGTTCCGTCATTGTTTAACATCAAACTTTTTCTTGTGAAATAAAAACCATATATCAACAATTGACTCGCCTTGCAGTGGGTAGCCCCCCCTCTCCATCTTGTGCTGATCTCTTTATGGAGGATTTTGAAAGTAAAATCTTAACTCAAACAGACCCTAAACCCACAGTATGATGGAGATACGTGGACAATATCTTTATCGTTTGGAACCGCACAAAAAAAAAAGGACCTGTTCGACTTTCTTAACAAAATCAACTCTCTACACCACACAATCAAATTCACTCTAGAAGTTGAAGAAGATAACCAATTATCATTTCTGGACACTTTAATTAAGAAGCATCTGAATGGTGGTATCAACCTCTCAGTTTACCGCAAACCTGCCAATACAGGACGTTATTTACATTTCACTTCCTCACACTACATTTCTCAGAAACTTAGTATTGTACACATGTTGAAGAACCATGCCTCTCTCCTTACAACAGATCAACAAGACCTCCCCTCCAGGAAGAACTATCCCTGATATCCACCAACCTTACCATGAATGGATTTCCTCGAAGACTCGTCCACAAGATACTTTTCTCTGAACCCCGACAAAGACAACAAGACGATGTACGTTATATTTCTACCATCGTCATTCCATACTTAGGGACAGTTTCCAATAAGATTGCTAGACTCCTTAGACCACATAAAATAAGAGTGGCCTTTAAACCCACAGAAATGATTAGACAATTCTTAAGATCTCCAAAAGATAGCCATCCTTTCTCCAACGCTGGAGTTTATAACATACCATGCTCGTACAGCTTGAATTACATCGGCCAAACTCCAAGGAGCCTTGAAATTAGGCAAAAAGAACACACATAGGGGATGTCAATAATAACAGAGAAGAAAAATCAGGGTTAGCTTTTCATTTCTCAAGAATGAACCATACCATAGAGTGGGATAGAAGCACAATTCGTTATATAGAGGAGGACTTACGCTCCCGATTTATTAAAGAAGCCACAGCAGTTGCCCACTGTACACAAAACCTTAACAGGAACCAAGGACAATTCTTGCCCATGATCTGGAAGACCCTTATTAGATTTTTTAACTCACCAGAACTGAATGACAGTGCCAACCATAGATCGTTCCTAAACAACAAGTGAGATCATGCAGGCTCAATGCATGTTTTGTACGCGCTATGTTCTTTTGTCTAATATAATTGGAATCGGTTGATTATAGTTTGTAACAGTTTTTTACTTTTTAGTGCCGTACATCAGTTATGTGCCCTGAAGATGCCAACAGACTTAGTTGGTGAAACTAGTTGGTATAACTTAGTTGTTTATTATATGCACTTGATCAATATAATCCCAATAAAAGTCTTTTTAAATAATTAAACTTAAAATTACAATTGGCATGAATGATTTTGAAATGTCTTTCTATATTACTTTTTTTTAGAAATAGCCACACTATTATTGCATAATAAACAAATACATTTGCCATTATGATTGATAAAGCAAAGCGCTCGCATCTGATCTGACAAATACATGCTAATTGTTAACATGAATATTCTTTTTGTATTCATTTTTTATGGTATTTTATATTCATTCATATGTGACAAAAATATGTTGTCAAAGCGAGGTAAATAAAAGAATGTTAAAATTTGAAATCTCATTTTTCTTAAAAACAACTACTCATAGAATTTCAAAGTCTGAAATGAGAGGAAAAAAATGCCTGCGTCATGAGCCTTCCGTAATTTTCAAATTTTATATTGTGCTCTTCATATTAAAAAGGTTACTGACCTCTGCAAGACGTGCTTTACATTTATGGAAAATACTAAGGAAAGAAGTCTGGAGCTTGCTCCACCTTTACTACGAGTTGCCCATAAGGTCCTACTTATGCTTGCATCTGCCGAAACTTTTAGTTTCTATATATTCGGCACGAAACTCTTGTAGTTTCTATATTCAGTTATGAAATAATGTTGGATTCAATATTTGCTTAATTTGTACCATCATTTGCAGTGTTTTTCTTTATGTTTAGTGTTTTTTCTTTATGTTTTCTTGCATTTTAGCACATACTAGTAATGAATGTATCTCTCAGATATACTTCGATGTACGCTGCAAGCTCCAAAGCAGTTTACAATAATTTCTCTGAGGGCGCACTAAAAATTCACTGCGTTGCCGACCTCTGGTTTAGATTTATGTCCTTTATGAAAGACAGTACTTTTACAATCTGCTGCCCTTTTTTATAATTAGAATCTTTGTTATTTGCATATGTTCTATCTCTATATCGAAGATATTTGACACATAGGTGAAAATTTTACCATTAAAGGTTATTTAATGCAAGTTTTCTGGGTATTTTTGACACTCAATAATATACTATATTTCTGAGACCTATCATTTATTTTTTTAAATATCAACACCACACAAGTGAGGTCTATAATCAGGACAATACTGTGTTTAGGGACAAGTAGTCAAGGAAAAGGAGCCTCCGTAGCTCATCGGTATAGATGAAGCCCTTTGGTCAGAAAGACCTGGGTTTGATTTCGATCCATGACGTGAGGAACCTTTATCCAATCTTTTTCAACTAAAGGTGAGTTAGCCAGTCTCATATGGAGACAGAGGGTTTTTTTTTTTATCCCAGAAATTCAGGATTTTCACCTCTCAGAACAGGCAAACCAGCTCCATGAACACTCACAGATTACAGCCACGAATACTTACAATCCAGTCACAGGCCTGATTCATCAGCTATATGCTAGTCCCAAATCCAGATAAAATGGGGAGGGGGAGGGTAAAGCAATGGTAAACTACTCTGTAAAAATCTCAACAGAAACACTTTGTGGAAAAGAACACTTGCCTACAAAAGTTACCAAAAGTTGGACACACCTGAAGGGTTAAATCATCATCATCAGTCAAGGAAGATGAAGGAACCTACTGAGGTGTTTCTTGTGAACAGCTGGAAGTCTGAGTACTTGAGAAAAACAGCATGATTAGTTGTTTGAAATCTTGAAGACTAGATCATTTGAGAACTACGAGATTTGTCAAACTTATGTAAGCATCTTCACAGAATCTGAAGATTCATCACAGAAAGTTCATACTTGCCATTATGTATAATAAGTCACTACTCTCTAAGCAAAAAATTATCCTCATATTCCTGCTAATCACACTCCTGGACAATTTCTAGGGATGATCTCTTGTTCTCTTCCTTGTCATATATTGAAACCTTTCTTCTATATTAAACTTGTAAAACCCCTTCAAGTAACTTGCACAGTTCTATCATATGTCTGCTGTTCTGTCTTACAACCAATTTCTGTAATTCACAAGTCTAATTTATTCTCACATGAAGCATTCCATTGACCAGTCACTAATTGCTAGTCACAAATCTCTAGATTTTTTCCCCCTCACTCCTAGGCAACCAAATGCATGCAGACTAGTCTAGATGTGACTGTATCAAAGCCTTGTAGTAAGAGAATAACCTTATTTTCATTTGTCAGTGTTCTTCAACATCCAGGTAATCCAATCATTTACTCTGAGGAACACTTTTGAAACATGCCATCTAAACTTCCTGTCCATCACCAACCCCAAATCCTCCCTTGTAATCTTTTCATCCTCACAATATATAACTTTACACTTTTTACGCTAAACTTGCAACTATTTTAAACAGCCATCATCCTACAGGATTTTTACATATTTGTTAATTACTGCCCTGCTTGGTTTTGCATCATCATCATCAGCAATCAAGTGGATATTTCCTCTAAAATCTTTTTTTAAAAAAATCTAATGGTCTTCTCTCACGACAAATCCTATGCCGGAAGAAGGTCACTCTACTCCACTGCAGCAAATATAAGTATGAAAAACTATGCCTCAAATCTGCTTTTGCCTTAACGAACTATCCAAACTTAAATTTGAATACGTGAAACTGCCCCAAATTTTGGAAGCTCTCATTCTCTGCACTTCACCACAAAACCAAAGATAAACAGTGGCCCCTAGTGGGCTAAAATAAGACTTTAGGCTTACTTTCAGATGCCATGCTTTACCCTCAATTGCTGGGGAGTATAGCAGCTAGGTTCTTGTTCCTGCACCCTGTTAGTCATTAGGGGAAGCCAAAACTGCTATCAACCAAACGTAAGCCATCGAACTAAAATGCTCCAAAATTTATGCCCTAAAGGATCCCATCTGGGGCCAGGCCTAAAAATAATATTTAATATTGGAGGTTTCTCCAGTATCAAGCAAGATCTCATTGCAAATATTTGCAGAGATGACTGCGATGTGCTCTGCCTGCAACAAACTCACAGAAGGGAAAGTGCTGCAAGACCTTATATACACTGCATGAAACTCAAAGAGATACCCCATGATAAATATGGTAGTGCAATTTTTACAAAAGAAAACTTAATTCCATTCTCCATGGACTCAACAAGCAACAGAAACATTGAGATTATTATAATCACATTTAAAAATATCTCAATCACCTCAGTTTATAAACTGCCAGAAGAAGACTTCTCTTCCCCTTACATTCTCCTCAATAATAATCATACATGACTAATGTTGTATTAGATAACAGCTATAGTATTAACTGGGATTACACAAAGTCCAACGAAGATAGAAAACTTGTTGAAAAATGGGCTGAAAACCTTTCTCTAAACCTGATACATAATCCAAAACTCCCCACATCTTTCAACAGTGGCAGATAGAAGCAAGGCTATAACCATTATCCCATTTTTTTTTTTTTTTTTTTTTTTTTTTTTTTTTTTTTTTTTTTTTTTTGGAAGTTTATTTTTCACTTGGTTAGAGTATAATAAATTTAGTTTAATCCTTTATCCAAGTGTGAGCAAACAAAGTTTGCACCTGAAATTATCTTCAGGACCGGGGTAAGTTGGTACAACAAGATGTACCCCAACCACCTTACCCCGGTCCTGAAGATAATTTCAGGTGCAAACTTTGTTTGCTCACACTTGGATAAAGGATTAAACTAAATTTATTATATCCCATATTTGTTAGCTGAAAAATATCCAACATTTGTGTTAAAAAGATTTTAAATCTCATTCCACATACTCAACATAGATCTATAATGCTTCAATTCAACCCAGCCATTATGCATAACACAGTCCCTTACAAATGACGATTTAATTTCAAAAAAAGCTAATTGGAAGGGTTTCATGGAAGATCTTGACTGCTCCATAGAACCACTCCCTCCAAACCCTTGAGAGTATCCCCAATTCATAAAAATATTGAGGAAAATCTCCATGAAACACATACTCCCACCAAGGATGCCGCACAAACTACATTCCAGGCCTTTCCAGTGCCGTACAAGCCCAGTATGCTAATTACTTATAACTTTACAACACCACCCCCTTCTCAGAGTAGACTATCCATGCAGGAGAAAAATTATGTTCCAAGATGGCAGAAGAAAGGCATTCCTCATGGAAAAAAGAAATAAAAGCCCTTGATATGACCCACAGCAGCAGAAAGGCATGAAACTTTATCAACAGAATTGGGAAGGATTTCACTAAGCCGTATAAGCATCCACAGGTAACAGCTAATCAAATTGCTCACCAGCTGCTGCTGAATGGAAAATTCTCTCTAAAAAGCACCCAAAAAATAAGATACTTAGAACCCCAATTGAGGAACAAAATATGATTAACTCGGATTTCACCATCACTGAACTCAATACTACCATAAACCTATTAAAACCTAGAAAATCTGCAGGCCTTGATGTATCTGCAATGAACAAATTAAATATTTTGAATCCAGGACTAAGGAGTGGTTATTAAACCTATACACTTGCCTCAGAACCCTAAGGATACCAACTATCTGGAGGTATGCTAGAGTGGTGGCCTTTCTGAAACAAGGAAAAACTCCAACCAAAGCAAAAAATTACAGACCTACATCACTACTCAGCAACCTCTTTAAACTCTATGAATGATTAATTCTAAATAGGCTACAACCCCTAATCGAACCCCAACTTATTGCTGATCAGGGCTGGTTTTAGACCAGGCAAATCCTGTACATCCCAAATTCTCAACCTCATTCAATATACAGAAAATGGTTGTGAGCAAAAACTAGACACAGGAGCAGTCTATGTAGACCTAACTGCAGCATATGATACCATAAACCATCTCACACTCAGAAATAAAACATACAGAATAACTAGACTATTGCGTTGTCCTCTTGATCCAGTCACTCTTGGAAAACACGTTTTTTTGTGAACAAGAGCAGCTGGCATCCCCCAGGGAAGTGTGTTATCACCATTACTTTTCAACATCTATATCAATGATCTTCCTATCTTTCCAGGAACTAGAAATTTTATCTATGCTGATGACCTTGCCATAGCTACTCAATCAAAAAATTTCAAGTCCTTTGAAACTACTCTATCACTTGCCTTAAATAGTCTAACAACATATTATAGCAGTAATCAATTAAAACCCAACCCCTTGAAAACCGAGACTGACCTATTCCACCTTAGCAATAAGGAAGCTACAGATTTCTTGAGAAGGCTCTAATATAGAACATTCCTGGACCCCAGTCTACCTCGGTGTGACTCTTGATCACTCTTTTATATAAAACACACATAGAAAAAACAAAAGCAAAAATGAATGCAAGAAACAATATACTAAGAAAGCTTACCTCCTCCACTAATGGGGTGCAGAACCTAGCACACTAAAATCTTCTGTCTTGGCCCTTTGCTGTTCTTCTGCTGAATATGCCCAGTATAGTCCAGATCCTGCCATGCTGAAAAGCTTGACCCAGCACTGAATGAAAGCTGCTGCTTAATTACAGGATGCCTGAAACCAACACCACTAAGAGACCTGTATACTTTGGCTGGTATTGCATCCCCCTTCAATTCGAAGATCTGCATTCTCAGCTGACGAAAGAAGCACACAAATGAATGATGACCACCACCTGCTATTCAGCCAGACCACATTGCCCCAAAGATTAAGATCCCGACATAGCTTCCTAGCAACTGTTGAACCACCTAAAAACCCTCTAGAGACAAGACTTCAACAATGGCTTGTTCTATACCCTGAGACTAATACTGGTATTCCAACAGCTGAACATCTTACACATAGTCCCCACTTGGACTGAAATACTTGGAAAAGCCTCAGACTCTATGTGACAGGATGCCGCAAACAAAATCTCATCAAATGAAGCTATCTCACTGGATCAGATAACTGTGAGTGTGGGACAACCCAGCCCATGAAACACCTTTTTTGTCTCCTTCTTCAATCACCTTGCACAAAAGAAGACCTTATAGGTATTATTTCTGGGAAAATTCCCATGTTACTCCTCTAAAATAAACTATTACTTTAATGGCTAATACAGCCTACTTTCGTTTAGGAGTGCCCCTTTTTTTACAATGTCATTGGCTCTTTACCCAAATTCTAGGTTATTACTGAAGTGTTATAAAACTAATACAGTGGTATCTCGCTAATTCAAACCTCTTTAGTCTGACCCCTCCAGTAATCCGAACTGCGGTTTGAAAGAAAAAAAAGTTTTATTTATTACACATTATTTTGTGTACTGTTATTTTTATTTAATAATTATTATTGTAACTATTATTATTTATTTTATTATTACAGTACAGTATAACTACAGTGATACACAAAAAGAGGAAATTCAAAACGTGCATAATTTGGTTAAAAATATAAATCCAGATGCTGAAATTATATTGTTTTTTATAATTTTTTACAATTTTATATTGAAATTATATTATATTTAATATATATTGAAATTTTATTAAATCAGAATACAAACTAAATTTTTTACTAAAATAAACATGTGTACTGTATTATTTTTTTAAAAGTTTTACATTACAGTACAGCAGTTTTTTTTCTATCAGTTACTTCATTTATTTACAGAATTAAATTGATGTACCATTAGAATCTGATTATTTTTGTCTTTAACGCTAGTTATTGTTGTCTCTCCGGAGAAAATTCGCTAATTCGAACGCGCACGGTTTTTATTAGTTCGGATTAGCGAGATACCACTGTATATGAAGAATTAAAAACAGGAGAAAATTTAGACATACCTTTTTTGGATGTTATTTCCTATCTCCTTATTCCAGCAATGTGTCTTCATATGCTGTTAAAGTTTTTTTTTTTTTTTTTTTTTTTTTTTGAGGGGGAGTGGGGATATTATACATATATTGAAAAAAAACCCTGTTTTTTTTTTCAATTAATTCTCCCATATTACTTTATTCCCCCCTTTAACAGCTTAACAGCATATGAAGGCACATTGCTAGAATAGGGAGACAGGAAACAACATCCAAAAAGGGTATGTCCAAATTTTCTCCTATTTTCATTCTTCATATATTAGTTTTACGACATTCAATAATGCCCTAGAATTTTGGTAAAGAGCCACTGATATTGTAAAAAAGAGGATCTTATATCCTACACACAAAGAGTAGTTGATTACACAAGATTCTGAAGGAACATCTGACCATATTTATTGTCTATAAGTTATGTATAGTTTTTTTCTCTTAATATTTTACTTATTCCCTGTATAATTCACCTACCAAATTTAAACTGTTCTCATTTGTAATGTATCCTAATTTGTTGTAAATAATGCTGTACCATTGTTGAAAGTTTATTTTTCACTTGGTTAGACTATAATAAGTTTAGTTTAATCCTTTATCCAAGTGTGTGCGAACAAAGTTTCTGCCTGAAAGTATCTTCAGGACTGGGGGGAAAGTGGTACAACACCAGGCAACTCCTTGCAAAGGTGGAGCAAGCTACCAACACTCCTATCTCAGTATCTCCCATAATGCAAAACACATCTCCTTGCGGATATGTCTAATGTTATGCATTAAGGGAAGGGTCACTACCCAGACTAGTTTCGACCTTTATTGAGATCTCTTCAGTGGGAGCCAGGTAGAAGCATTAGCAAGGTCATCTCTACCTATAGAAGTACCATTGTCTACTACTGTACCACTTGTTTGGATATGAAATAAATAAAATACTCTCAATTGCTTAGTACAGTGTCTGTGTGCAAATATCATATTGTATTCCAGATAAAGGAAATTTGACTTTGGCAAAATACTAGAAATATTAATTAATTTATTATAGTTAATATTAGTCTATGTTGCAACTTTCTTAAAAAAGTACAGTTACGAATAGCCAACACATAAGCATTACCATCAGATGATATTAGCTTCTTAAACAAGTTCAGTACAAGTCGTTGGAATTCTTGAAATAAATTGAATTACTGCTGTAACAAATTTGGCATAAAAACTAGCAATAAAATGATAACTGACAGGAACATGGACAATATTAAATGCATTTTCAACGGAGAACCTATAAAATAAGTAAAATATTTAATTGATTTAGGAACAATTTTTAATGAATAGGGTAAACTAAACAAGGAAATAGATAACAAGATAAGCAAAGCTGGTATGGAAGAAATCAATTGAATAAATTTGTATGGAACAAGTGGGAAATTAGCCAGAATAGGAGTACAGTCATACCCCGAAGTTACGCGGTAGGTGGGACCTACAAAAAGCATGCAAGTCGAATTCGCGGAACTCGGGATATAATTTTGTATGTAATTTATACATACAAACATACAAAATATTAGTTAATTGGGACCAAAGATTTACAAAAACACTTATTTTTTTTAAAGAAATATAATCATAATTGTAGTTTTTCATACATAAAAAAAAAGAAAGTTATTTCAATGTCGATCGTTTCATAAAATCTAATAGATTCGTCTGACAGCATAATTTCTTTTTCTTGTCATGCAAAATTTCTTCATAGCAAGCCTATGATTTTTTAATTCCTTGCCTTGTGGCTACAATTTGTTTCCCCGTTAGAATCTATGTCCTCCAAAATCTGTAAACCTTTCTTTTATGATTGTTCTTACTGTGGATCCATGTAGACCGAACTTCTTTGCTAGTTCACAAATTTTCATTCCACATTCAAAATCCTCAATAATGTTGAGTTTTGTTTCCAAAGTCGATGTTTTGCTTTTCTTGCTAGCTATATCAGAATTGGACTTGCTTCTTTTGGACGACATTATTATTTTTTATGTGATAAAATTTGTATCAAGAACATAACATTAAACAATCGCAAGGTCTGTAGACTATAAAAATCGTGTATGATTGGAGACCACGCAAAACACGTCAGTGCTTGTTCACATCATGTGTGACACTGGCGAATGTGGCCGGCACCGGAAACATACGACTAGTGGTGAAGCGGAACGGGAATATGTACATATAAGAAACCGCGTAACTCCGGATTCGCGTAAGTCGGGGTATGTCTGTATTATATGGCATAGGTCAAATTAATTTTAACTTCTTGATCTAAGTTGAGTCAGGAATAAAACAGTTGACTGAAGAATGGGAACCACAGCAAAGAAGTGTGTACAACGAAAAAAAATTCCTACATGGATTTTCTGAACCCAAGGTTTCCGAAAAAAATTCCTGCTCATAAGATGTGAGAAAAATTAGGGAAGTTAATAGATGATAATGTCAGAATCATAAGAAAACTGAAGATATGAACTTGATATTATTAACATTTCATGTGTGCACAGAACATTAAAGTATAAATAACATACTACATCATGAAGCACTGTTATGAATAACAACACATTTAAGGCTATCTATACATGAGTTACGAGTTAAACAGAATGGGAAAGAAAAAAATTAATGCCAGGATAACAAAAAATACAAATAAAAACTGGTGAAATCATGTGATTAGTACCCTAGAGGACCAAAATGTCAGATGTGAGCATATCAGACCTGAAAAGTGCTCTTCCAAACTATCCAAAGTAGTTTGGAAGAGCACTTTTCAGGAAGCTTTTAATGTCAAATGAATCATGTAGAACTTAATAGTATCCTGTACAATCCATTTTGTACAGGATATATTTGCTACATATCAAGAATTTGATTATTACTCTAGAATATTCTCCAGTCAATCCCTGATTAGCCAAATAGACAATATCTCTGCAACCAAACCAACTGACTGTGGATTTCGATTCTCACTGTGGCACATATGTTAGTTAAAGTATCTTAGACAGTTTTCATCACTTCGTGTCAGATCATTATCCTGCTTACCGAAAGCTTGAATTAGCTTGAAAATATTCCGTTGTCTCCAGTTTGAGATTTAATCTTTGGCTTGGACATAGATTTATATGAACAAAGCAAAGGAATCCAATAGAATCATAAGCAGTTCTATTTAAATGAAAAATTATTGTAATTTTCTATAAACGCTTGTAGTCACTTATTTAGCAGCACAGCCTATATAAATTAACTCCCACTAATTTATAGTTTACCAGGGTGTACATAGTATTTGTCCACAGCACATATGAAATATTTAGAATAAAGCTATCAACTAAAGTGGATTAAACACTATAAATTCTATATAACATAGTGAACTATTTTATAGTTAGTTCTTCATATCTTCTTCACTAAAACAGAAGAATTACAATTCACGGATGATTCATTCAGTGCATTTAGAAATTTATAATATTAGTCATTTTCACACTTTTACCTAGAAAGAAAACAAGTTCAGTTATTGAAAACAATTTACTTTTTTTCTCCCACTAGGTTTATTGCTAAGATATTTGCTATATTATTATTATAAAAAACCTCCATGCAGTCAAAGACTCATCTGGAGGTTCATTATTACATATGTACACACACACACACACACACACACAAAAAAAAAAAAAAAAAAAAGAAAGAAAGAAAGAAACGATGCACAAAACTGGACTATATAAGAAATGAAGACGTCAGAAAAGAACTAGATATTATAATATAAATGAAAAAATCAAGGAATATAGAGAGGGAAAGAACATTATCTAGGATAGAGAGATACCGAATACCAAAAGATGTGGATAGATATAGACCAAAGGGGAGAGGGAGAGAGAAGAAGACCAGTGAAGTCGGAACAGACAAATGCTTAATCCTCGAATTGAAGAAAAAGAACTCATTTTTATTAAAAATTATAGCATATATTTATTTTTTTAAATATAATTGTACAATAAATTTATGCTTAATAAACTGTGTTATATACTTAATTTGCTAGTTTTTATATACTTAATTCCTAGTTTTCTTTTCATATCCTTTTAATTTTCAATTTTTTTCTGTTAACAAAGAATGAATACCGGCACCTATTGTTTTATAAAAAAAGCACTAGCAATAGATATTTTCGTGGTGAGATTTAATAATTCCCACCTATCAACTAGAATCCTCGACTGAAAGGGAAAAAAGTTGCTTCGAAATTTGGAGGTATTATGTCTTCATACATATTCAAATAACTTACCCATTTCTAAACACAGCAAATGAATCGAGGGAATGCAAGGATAACAGTGGACGAAGACATGACTGAAACGAGCACCGGAGTTCTAAACTTTTTCTAATAGCACTTCTAATGTGAAACATCACTGAATACATATATGTATGTATAATGTATTTCTAGAACTATAATAACAGGACTATCATAAATTAATTAAAACCACATAAAAACAAACCCAAACACATGGATTGCCCTATCCACATGAATTTTGTATTTAAGATCAGCGCCACCATAACAGTAAATTCCCCCCGTCTCTACCAACTTCACGATATAAATATTTTTTATATTATAGCCTTTTTAACGCCCAACGATCCAAACTATAAATTATTACTTAAATTAAGGGGATATTAAATCCCACATAGTTTTAAAACCGAATAAGAAACTCAAATATTGGAATCAGAGAGTTTCTTGCCAAATATAGTAAACTATAAAGTATCGGCGACACTAGCGCTAGCCAATGCAAGTGACCCTAGTACGTAGTACAATACCGGACGACTCGTTGCAAAGGTGGGGGAAGTTCAGATCGCTATTCTTAGGTATTTTCCATAATGTAAAAACACATTTCCTAGGAAATGTATGCTGTTATTACATTATGGAGGGAAGTCACTACCCAGACCGGTTTCAGCCTTTTTTGAGGCTTCATCAGTGAGTAGCTAGACCTAATACCGAAGTGTATAGCGAAAAGAACTTATATACTCTGCGAACGAGTTTTCCAAACAGGTGCAACCATTAAGTTACTTAAGTATAAAGAGCTAATAAGCTTCATTTCGGCAATGAAAACATTACTTAAATTAAGGGGATATTAAATCCCACATAGTTTTAAAACCGAATAAGAAACTCAAAGATTGGAATCAGAGAGTTTCTTGCCGAATATAGTAAACTATAAAGTATCGGCGACACTAGCGTTAGCCAATGCAAGTGATCCTAGTACGTAATACAATACCAAATTTATTATTACTATTCGTAGTAGTAGTAATGGGTAAACGTGTATCCCGGTTAAAATGGCGTTTACTTCCATAGCTCTAGGCTGTCGTTAAGAAAGAAGTTATGCGTTCGATTCCACACATCACTGAATTAGAAACATTTATGCAGATGTACGTAAGCGTCACAACGCTGCGTATATGCAAAATACTTGGTCACGTGCGTATCCACGTGTAATAGGCAACTATTTAAGAATGCTGCAGGTAAGTAATCGTCAATAATGATAATCACAATGGGAAAAACAAATGATCTCTCGCAGTTCGATAAAGGACTTATTTGTGGGTGCCCGTCTGGTTGGAGGCCCAATAACTGAAAAATCACTGAAAAAATAACCAATTTTACTTGTCTAAGGGGCATAATTGTGGGAACGTAAGAATCTGTAAGGAACGAGAATGCAGTCTTCTGAAAAGGCTTGTTCGGACAAACAGAACATCGTGTGTGCAGGAATTGACCGAAGCATTTAACAAAGGCTATTCCCGACCCACACTTTACCAAACCCAGTCACATGCCTATAAGGAAATCACAGATTTCTTTGAAGAATCGGAAAGTTCGACTGCCTGGTGTTAGGAACACTGTGCGAGTGACACTGGAAAAAGTCATGTAAGTGGACGAATCACGATGCATCTTATTCCGTACCGACGGTAGGCAGAGAGTTTGGTGGGAGCACCATAAAACATTGAATCCAGCTTGCCTTGTAAACAGAATTGAAGACTTATGTATGAAACATATTCTGTTGGTACGGAACGGATCCCCTGATATTGCTGGAAGGTCGGGTGTCCACCGAATATCTGAACATTGTTGCCAATCAAGTCCAATCTGCAATACTGACTTTTTGTCCAGAAGATGACGGTTACTTCATGGACGACCATGCTACTGTCCATGGCACAAGAATTGTTCGATAGTGGTACATGAAGCATGACAAGGACTTGCATCATCTTCCCTGGCCACCACAAAGCCTGGATCTGAACTCTATTGAGAATGTATGGGACATGTTGGAAACACAGATCCGGGAGCGAAGTTCACCTCCATCCAATTTCAGCCAGTTAAAGGACTAGCTGGTAAAGACATTTCTTTTACACTTCGTGGAATCTATGCCAAACTGCATATGTGCTGTAATTCGGACTAACTGAGGTCAAACACGATATTAAATAAAAGTTTTAAATTCATTGGCCGGTATGTGGAGTCACTGACTATAGAAACTTTTTCAAGTCCTTTCTTAGGTCAGTTCTAGAGTTTGTTGATCTTTGGCACGAAAAAGTAGGGCTTTTTCCTTCACGGAACATGTTTTTAACTGCAAATTTCAATATATATATATATATATATATATATATATATATATATATATGTATATATATATATCTATGTGTGTGTGTGTGTGTGTGTGTGTGTGTGTGTGTGTGTGTGTAAAATAAAATAAATCAGCTAATGCCTTTTATTCCTTTATAGTGAGTAGGCGAGGCCTTTATATCCTATCCAGTTTTTGAAGACTGAGTGGGCAGTTCAGTCTCTACTGGTAGCCAATTAAAGATAGCTGGCCCATGTCTATCACTAATTATAGGCGCACCAATGAAGAGACGGCAAACAAGTGCTGCCATCTCTTGGTACCTAACCAGGACAGGATGTATTACTGTCTGAAACAATGTGGATTCTGCGGTCGATTTTCTTGAGTTTACTGGACGAAAAACCCGAGTTTTCCGGGTGAAAAAAAACTCGCTTGCCTGTGCCAGAGATCGGCTAACTCGGGAAATGGTCGAAGATAGGTGTAGATAAAGTTCCTCCAGTCAGCTACTAGATTTGAACTTAAGTCTACCTACCGCAGAGGATGCAAGCATCAAAAATATTTTATTTTAAATAAAATGTTGAGTGTAAAAATGTATATAATGTACCTGAGCCAGCAATAAGGACAAAAAATGGGAATGGGATATTTAGAATAACGCATCAAGAAGGGGTGGGACAAAGGGAACACTGCAATTCATGTATACTAATGCCAGGAGTATTAGGAACAAGAAGGAAGAATTTTTGGCCTTGATTGGCTCTTCCTGGCCACAGGTTATTGGCATTAGTGAAACATGGCTGACGGAAGATGATATAGTTAGTGGGATAGAATGTGTAGGTTATAGTATGTTTAGGAGGGACAGAGAGAATAAAATTGGGGGAGGGGTGTTATTGATGATAGCTGATGAACTGCAGCCAAGGAGAATTGAAGTATTGCAGGATAGTGAAAGGAGCTCATTTGAGGCTATTTGGTGTGAGATTGATACTGGCAGAATAAAATATACAGTTGGGTGCTGCTATAGACCAGGTGATGGAATAGATGGTGGAGATGGTATGCATAAACAAATTGATGAAATGAGTCGAAGGAGGGTAATTATTATGGGGGATTTCAACTATGGTAACATTGATTGGAAGGAGGAGAGGACACATGTGAGGAAGGAAATGGATTTTATTCAATTATTAAGGGATAACTATCTGAAACAGCATGTAATTGAAAATACTAGGGGTGTGAGAGAGCTTGACCTGGTAATAGTATCTGAGAATTTGACTGTAATGAATATGGCCATGTTGCCACCTATTGGTGAGAGTGATCATAAGGTCTTGACCTGGGAGGTGGCTAAAGGTGTGAAATTTGTGATTAAGACAGGGTATATGTGGAATTACCGTGCTGGCAAGTATGACAAGCTTAGAAGATTGCTTGGATCAGTGCCATGGCATGTACAACTGCAAGGGCTGGACGTCGATAGAGCATGGGAAGTGATCAAAGAGCATTTACAAGAGGTTATGGCTGATTGTATACCTAAGGTCCGAATAGTGAAACAAGGAGGGGTTAAATGGATGAATAACACCATTAAGCTTGAGCTGCAAAAAAAGAAACAACTATGGAGGGAATTTAAAGAAAGGGGTGACCTGCAGGCACACGAACGGTATAAAGTACAGGCTAGAAGGGTAACGAGTGTGGTAAAAACAGCAAAAGCCGATTATGAAAGGAAACTAGCTATGCAAGCAAAAGAGAATCCCAAACAGTTCTTTCAATATGCTGCAAGCAAGAAAAAAACTGTACATGGCAAAATGATTTTAAGGAATGACGATGGTAAAGAGTTCACTGAACCAGTCGATATAGTGGAGTTACTGAGCGCGCACTTTGCAAAAGTATATCATCCAGGTGGTGACGTTGAAAAAATGAAGGAACCATTAGTTTATATGGGAATTGTGATGAATGAAGTGGAGGTGAATAGTCTATTACAGAACCTTAATGTGAATACATCTGTGGGATTGGATGGTATACCGGCACGGGTCTTGCATGAAGCGGCTAATGAATTATCAGTGCCCTTGACCATGTTGTTTAATCTGGGTGTCAGGTCTGGCTTAGTCCCGAAGGCGTGGAAAGAGGGGAAAATAGTTCCACTGCATAAAGGAGGATCCAAGACTATGGTTGCAAATTACCGACCGATCAGCATATCAGGAGTCGTTGTCAAGGTCTTGGAGAAAGTAGTCAAGGGAAAAATACAGGAATGGATTGATGAAAATGAGATACTGTACGGGGGGGGCAGCATGGCTTTGTGAAGGGTAGATCATACCTGAGTAACTTGCTCACGTTTTATAACACAGTGACGCCTGAAATGGATAAGGGTAATGGGTTTACAGTGATCCTACTGGACCTTGCTAAGGTCCTTGACAGGATACCACATGGAATTCTAATCAGTAAACTGCAACATATAGGAATGGATATAGGGTTGGTGAGATGGATAGCTGGGTGGTTGATGGAGAGATATCAAAGAGTAGTTTATTCAGGAGTAGAGTCCAAAAAACGGCCTGTGACTAGTGGTGTGCCACAGGGTTCTGTTCTTGGACCACTGCTGTTTAATCTGTTCATTAACGATATAGGGAATGGTCTAAGCGGGACAGTTCATTTGTTTGCTGATGATGCAAAGTTGGGTAGGGCGATAGTGAATGCAGAAGATGTCAAAGTCTTGCAAGATGACTTAGATAGATTGGAGTTCTGGACTAAGGAGAATGGATGTCAATTTAATGTGACAAAATGTAAGGTTATGCATTTCGGAGTGAAAAGATTAGCAGCAGTATACCACATTGGTGGAACTGTACTCCAAGAGATTGATGAGGCCAGGGACTTGGGAGTGTTGGTGGATAGGGAGATGAAGTTTAGGGGACACATTGCGAAAGTAGCTAAATGAGCTCATCAACTCACTTGGTTGTTGAAAAATACCTTGACAAGCAGAGAAAAACAAGTTATTGTACCTCTGTACCGAGCCCTGAAAAGACCTCATCTCGACTACTGTGCCCAGATTTGGTCACCTCGGTTCCTTCTTGATGGGGAGGAGGTTGAGAGGATCCAGAGGCGAGTGACCAAGATGATAGCAGGTCTATGGAATGCACCATATGAGAACAGGTTGAAGATTTGTGGGTTGCAGAAACTAGTTGATAGGCGAAAAAGGGGAGATATGATTGAGACATTCAAATTGCTAAAAGGATTCTATAGGATTAATTCAGATGATATTTTTGAGATCAGGACTGGTGGTGGGAGAACTAGGGGACACCCATGGAAGCTGGGCAAGAGCGTGGTTAGCAGGGGTGTTAGAGCTGGGTTCTTTACTTTTAGAGTGGTAAATGAGTGGAATAAGCTGCCAGAGTCTGTTGTGGGTGCTATGACAGTGAGCGAGTTCAAGGCAAGGTATGATAGATACTGTGAGAATGTTGAACAGCTGTGTGAACATGATGTTTAGGGCCTCCCTCGATGAGTCTAAGGACTCCTGGAGTAGCCCGTGGTAATAATAATAATAATAATAATAATAATAATAAACCGAACAACTAGTTTCGTCTTCTTAGAAGACTTCATCGGGTGATTTGGGAATCGGGAATTGCGAGAGAAAATCTATGCATTAAAACGCTAACATATTGACATTTGAAGGTGTTCTGGGCGTGTGCACCCGTTCAAGGTCTCGTTATCGCCATAGTTAGCAACTCAGAAACAGTCCGCGAGATTACAACTGAGGTTATTGTTGAGATATACTGGATTGTGGACGATTTCTTTAGATTCTACAAGTTTTTTTCCAGTTCATCATAGGATTGCAAGATGTTTTCCGATTTTTTCCACATGACAGTGAGTGATACAGTTTTCGTTGTTAACGTCAGCAGAATTGAGGACGTAGTTAGACAGATCGCTGGCTCTAGTGGATTGAATGGCAGGTTTCTGTTTGTTTTCAATAACTGTTTGCTGAAAGGAGTAAGAAGAAACTGAAATTTTTCGTTGATATCATTTTCTTCACAGAAGAGGGATTGAGCAAGTTTGCCTAGCGTAGAGATAATGCAAGTTTTTGAGGTTGTAGTGATGGGACTGTGCATGGGGGATATCTATTGATGTGAGTGGGATTTCTGTAAATGGAGATCTTTAATTTTTCAGATACACGAGTGATTTGACATCTAGGAATGGGAGAGTGCCATCAATCTCTAATTCTGCAGTAAATTGGATTTTCGGGTGGTAAGGGTTGAGATGGTCTATGAAATTCTTTTAGGAATCAGATCCATGACCCTACATTAGGAAAATGTCATCTATATATATACAGATGGCGAGTACCTGCTGAACAGTTGAACATATATATATATATATATATATATATATATATATATATATATATATATATATATATATATATATATATATATATATATATATATATATATATATATATATATATATATATATATATATATATATCATCGGAGTTCATATTTATTCGGAAAATAATGAATATTAATATAGTTTAAATGACTATAACATCGAGAATAAAAAAGAATAAGGTTTAATCGTGAGACACTACTAGTTTCGTTGAAAAAATCAACTTATTCAGGTGTCAAACGCAAAGAATTATGTAAAAAAATAACAGAAACATTATAAAATAACAACAGATCTAATTTAAAAAAAACTGTAATACAGTTTAAAAAGGAAAACGTGCTGAAGTTCCAATTGAAGTTAACTACTTGCGTGAGCTATCGCGAGAGGGACAATACTAGACAATAGAAATGGGCGCATCAGATGAATTGTAGCTGAAGCTGTTTTTCATATGGGTTGAATCGAGGGAGATTTCTTTAGATTCAAGTATCCTTCTCTCGAGTTCATCATAACAAGTATGTATATTGGACGTTTGAGAGCAGTCTATGAGGTGTTGGCGGCCTTCGTCGGAGTTTATAGAGAATAGAACGTGTCTTGAGAGAGCGCTGGCTCTGGTCCTATTGTAGGATATGTCTCTTTTGTATTCTTCAGTACGTAAAAGGACAGATTTGGCAGTCTGACCGTAGTATGGTTTGCCACATTCACAAATGACCTTGTAAACTCCTGGCTACTGAAGAGAGAGAATAAGGTTTCTTTGAGTCGTCTAGCGCCATGGACGGCACACACCAACTTCCACTGAGTTACACAGGCGTCATGAATGTACATTAGCTTCCATTTTGTTTACGGAATTCCATTTCATGTGTTTTTCAGATAGCTATGAGTCAGCTGTTAATGTCCACCCGTGGAATTCTGTTAGAAACAGAAGATAAATTTGGATGTCTCTAAGTGATGATATTGATAATTTAGAGTTTTGTTTAGATTACCTTCCAGAAGAGAGGTATTTCTTTCACACTGTACTGCATTCTAACACTCCGTCTCCATAAAGCGCACGTCATGCGCTGTGCATTTCAATTCTGTTTTGATATATAAAGTTTTTTTTTTAATTATTGAATTTTAATATGCAAATACTGGTCATTGTGCAATATTTGACCTGAGACACCCCCTCCCCATTTTGAAGTCTTATTCGTGGAAAACCAGACATGGAAGGCAAGCAGAACGTTTTCTGAAGAAATATGGCTTATAACTGTATCCTTTGATCGGAAACACCTGGATTTGAATCCTGTCTGGAACGTGAAGAAATTTTATAAAGTGTTTTCAAGTAAAGATGAATTAGCTGCTCCCGGAAACTCCGATTTTTCATTCCAGTGAAAGGGACAAACTGGCATAAAAACATAATCATCCAACAGACATAATACACTGATCTAAGTAGCTTCAGTTTAAAAAACTTCAGTTTAGCTTCATTCAGGTGTTCACGGTTATTCATGGCTTAAGTTTGTAACGGTATTAACAACACCAAACAATTTAATCAAAAGATGTTTTCGCTGATTTTCAAATCGGCATCATCAGAGCACAACACACTTGTACACGCGACAGTAAGTAAAACAATAAAATTGCAGTGTACAAAAGATCTCAAGTCCTATTCATGGAGCCTTCTAATGTTGGAAAAGAATCATTACAGCTATGTGGGAGTTGTTCTTAGGATGACGGTCTCCCTAATTTTTGGCAAATTAATGCAACAATATTGTTCAGGTTAGGAGAATTCTTCAAAGCCATTGCTGACTCAAAAAATAATATTTCAGATCTGTAACAACTCCTAAATAGCACATTCGTTTTCTTCCATCTAATCCCGTGTGAAGGAGTGTCCAAAGCGTGGTCTGCCAGTCCTGACTTGCTATAATAATAGTAGGGAATGTATTTTTTATGTTCTTCCAGGCAGATGTTAACTGATCTTCCTGTTTGTTCATAGTAGGCCAAGTCATAGTCATAGGGAACTTATACACCCCTGGGTGTGCTAAAGGGTGAAGTTTATCCTCAGGCTAGTGGTGTCACGAACATTGAACTCCAAGAGGTATCTTAACATTCTGGACAATGCAATGCTTAGTGGCTTTTCTACTGACAATTGTCTCTTTTAGCTAGAGACAATGCACCATCATAAGGCTGCTGCTGTAATCGCGTGGTTTGTAGACATGAACGTCACCAAACTTGACGCCTCTATAGAGCCCTGATCTCATCCCTATTGAACATTTGTGAGATGAGTTGAAACGTCTCGTTAGGTCAAGGGACGTCCTCCCCACAACAGTCCAGGACCTCAGTACATGTCTACAGGAAGAATGGTCCAGAATTCCCATTGATCGCTGTCGTATGCTTGTGGAAAGTATGCCCGTAGAATTGCTGCAGTCATTGGAGTGAGAGGATGTCTTATTAAGGTGGGCACCATGGATGTTTGTTCCTCACACTATGGTATCAGTTTTAACTTCTTTCCAAGCAGCTGTATACAGTATATATATATATATATATATAAAACCAAAAAATTAACCAGACGGGTACGATTCTGGAAGAATGTAGAAAGGGATATGAATGTGGAACTATTTCCTAATTCGATTGCTAGGGACTGCAGTTTCCTAAATATGCACATATTGTGTTCTACCTGCATTGTCTGGTCCTCGTAAGCTGTCTCAGAGCTTTCAGTTTCCTATTTACAAGACACGTTATAGTATGCTATTCGATATCCCTCGTGTTTGACTGTGTACTTTTAATGAAAGGTCTGCTAAATTTGCAATCAAGCAGTATGCTAACATTACGTATGGATTTTGTAGCATAATGTATGATCTGATAATGCGAAGTACCAACGTCGATTTCTTCACAGTATTAGTCACAATCAGGAAGTTTCATTGATTTGCATCGATATCCACGGAAGACTGGATGATTTGGCCAAGAACTTAAATGGCACATGAATTATTAAGTCCATGATGTGTTTTGAGCATAATGCAATCGCGGAATTGGACGAATATTTGCATGCTTGGAGATGCTATAAAGATCATTTGAAGAGCACCGAGTAAAGAAAGTTTGCATCTTCAGCGTTTGTTAGCGGGAAAACCTATAAGTGTGTGCAGGTACACTTTATTTGCATAAATTATATCTCCAACGTTATTTGTCAATGATTGCTTACAATCATACATGGTGGCATCAAATAACTTTCCCTATTCGGAGGCATCTGTAGCTAAAACCAATAAACGGAATGTGATCAAATTTTATATTCAGGCTTTTGAAGGCATAGGGAGATGATTTCCGCGAAAAAAAGGTTTTGTACCAAAAGTCGCCGATAGGGAAAATTTTGGCGCTGGCGGATCCGAAAACAAGCGAATAATTACATTAAAAGCAGATAAAATGGAATAATAACATTTCGACGGTGTAAGCGACAGCCGCGTCACTCATTCCAGCTGAATATGTGGAACGTTACAATGATAATAATTAAACTAAAACAACACCTTGCGAGAGACACAGAAATTAATGTAGTGATTGAACCCACAGGAAATAATGTTTTATTCATCAGAATCAGGGTCCCCTGGACCACATACACGATTTTCAATGGCTGAGCTTTAACGTCTGTTGACTGCTGACCAATAACGTCTGTTACTGTCTCTTCTTGCACTGCTTTCCGTCCTCTGCCAGATCTAACTCCTAGCGATCCAGTTTCTTCAAACTTCTTAATCATAGCTCTCAGTGCTACAGCTGACATAGGACCTGTACGCAGGTTATGAAGCATTCTAAATTAGCGAAAGGGTGCTACGGCATTGCGCTGTTTAAGGTAAAACAACTTAACAAGTAAAGCACGCTGAGGCAAGGTAGGATGCATATTGAGCACAATTCTTCAGTCATTCGAATAACTGCGTGAACGTTCCCAATCCCTTTTTAAGTGGAATTGGTGGAGCTGCTCTCACGCACGCACAGTAAAATCTGCATAATCCTTTTTACCTGCGTTTACTGCAAATATTTGACTGCTTTCGGCTTCGCCAGCGCAAAAATTTCCCCTATCGGCGACTTTTGGTACTAAATCATTTTTTCGCGGAGTTCATCTCCCCATGCCTTCGAAAGTCTCAATATAAAATGTGGTCTCATTCCGTGTATTAGTTTTAGCTACAGATACCTCCAAAGAGCGAAAGTTAATTTATGGCCACCCTGTATAAACGTGCATTTCATAACAGCATTTTCGTACAGCGATATCATTTATTATATTAGCAAATAAACTATTTTTGTATTTCTCATTTTAACATAAAAATGATCCACTTGAATGAATTTTAATATCAATACAAATAAGAAATTTCATTAAAGCCAGAGGAATTATTATCATTTCGAATCGTTTCGCCAATTACGTTTTACCACACTGTCACTCTGGTTAGAGGTTCTAGTCCCACCATTTATACGGATGTCTGTGATTATATTTACATGTGAAATGAATTTCATCCTCCAATGTGAGTCCACCACTCACTTTCTGAAGGTCCAAAGTGGCTTGGAAACATTCATGTTTAATCTCATAGAGATAATCTAAAAGAGCAGGGATACTCGTAGCGATGTATCATAAGTCTATTCGGTTTAATTGCAATGCAATACGGCTTTATAACTTTTGGTGGCAAGATTATCAATTATAATAAACAACCAACATGAAAATAAAAACCGCCCAATTATAAAGAAGGAAGAATATAACTTTAATTCTAAATTATTTTGCCAATAAGCAGAGGAATTTCAAGATGGAATTTTTATTTATTTATTTTATTATTATAGGCCTGTGTATTTCCATGGAAATAATGTTTTCATTGTGTGTTAGGCCGCCAGATGACTTAAATTCGATTCTAGTTGCTGACTAGGGAACTTTTTTCTAAGCCTTTCTTCGACCAGTTTCCGAGTCAGTCGATCTCCGGCACGAGCAAAAGGGTTTCTGATCATGAAAACTCGGGATTTTCGTCCTGTCCAATTAAGTAAATCGACTATAGAACCAACACTATTTTAGACAATAACATATTGTGTTAGGGTTAGGAAACACGAGTTGGCGACAGATGTCAGTCGTTTCTTCATCGGATGCCGCTTATAATTAGTGATAGTCTTGGACCAGCTATCTCTGATTGGCTACCAATGAAGATTGAAATGCCCATTCAGTCTCCAGAAGTTGGATTAGGACTAAAAGGACAGCACCTACTTCCTTTAAGGGAATAAAAGGCCTTAACTAATTTTTTCCATTTTATTATTTATTTATTTTTCATTTGATAAACTTAGGATAGAATTAGAATTGGCTTAACAGAAATTTCTGTGCTGAAATGTAGTGAATTACTATAATTGTAGAATCACTTTAAACACGAATGAAAAAGTGCAGTATAAAGACAGATATAGAAATTTCCTCAAAACATATGTTCATGTTCATGTTTACCATTTCAGTTGTATAAAGAAAGAAATAATAAAGGGACCGCCTTATATATATAAAAAACCGCACTTGTATATTATAATTTCAAATTGGTTTGTCAATAAATATCTAATTACAAAGGGTAAAATCTTTATCAAGCAGGAAAATAGGACTAATTTTAAAGCGAAAAGCTTAAATCTGCGCTTTATGCATTGTGACAAATGAGCTGTACAAAGTAAATTACCTCTTATTCGTTTACAAGAGAGAGATTGAAGTTGTTCAGACCAGAATTTCCGATTGTACACATTTCCTTATGGATGTCTTAACGTTCTTGAGTAATCATATTGTTCAAGGATCCCTACCTAATGATGCTACATCTGCGACAATACGACGAGTGAGTTACAACGCATTTCGTGAAACTTTAATTGGCATTGGCCTTTCATATTCCACAAATATAATTTTTTCTGCCTAATTTTGGAACTATAAATAGCCTGGCTAAAATCAAAATTAAAACTTTTCAACTAGTGGGGAAAGAAAGAAAGAGTGATTATGCAAGGATGCCATTGATTGGTCAAAATGGTGCAATGCTAACCGCTGCGTTGAGGGTTTAATGTGCAATTCATAAAGGTAATTCCGTTCTTGTGAATCTGACATCTCGCAGCATTTGAAGGCAGTGGGTAAGGAGGAGGAACTGTTAGTAAGTGAGCAGGAAGAAGTATATGAGGATTGGTGGAAATATCTTGGAGGGGGTAGAGGAGATGAAAGATGCGGGAGTGATTGTGGACAAGAATCAAAAATATCGGGGACATGTTGCTGGAATTGTGAGAACAGCATAGCGGAAAATGGGAATGATGCGGTGTGCACTGACTTGTGTCAGTGGGTCCACTGCATGCAGGGTACGTATGGATTGCTGTGTACAGATCTGGTCACCTGGTTTTCAAAAAAGATGAAGATGTATCAGAAAGCTAAGATTGATTGTAGTTACTAGTGTTTGCAGACAATGTAGTCACTAAATTCTCCAAAATTATTACACTTAAAAATTGTAAGGCATCTCTTATTAAAAAAAAAACACACCCCACTGTTTCAAACCCCTTTCCAATATATGAATTTAATTGCTTCTTTCTTGTGAACAATACTGCTCGCTCCTGTCTCTTTCTTTCTTTCCTGATTGGTTTTCCTTTGACAAATTGACGATTGTCTTCCTCAGATGCTTTGTGATTGGTGTAAATTTAATGCAATTAAATCTAAATTTAATCTTTGTGGCTTAATTCCTCCACTATTTTTCAATCTGTACCTTAAGTTAGTCTCTAATGTCGTGATTTCTCACCGTTTGTCGAAACATCTTGGCCAGTCTTCGTCACAAGTCCATTTTTCTTCCAGTAAATTGTAGTAGTAACCTTTGATTCCGCTCCCCAAACGTTTATGTATACTGTATATATATAGAAAAGAAACAGGAATTATGACCTTATTAGAGCAGAAGATCATTCACGATTTTCAGTCCTCCCTCCCTCTGCACCAAGCCAACTTACTCGGCGGGAAACATCTTTTTTAGCCATTTTGCTCTGCAAAATGTGTTCCGACTGTTTCATCGAATCTCCCTAAACGCTGATATTACTGCTTGCTGTGGCTTCTAACCTGTGGTCATTCCCGTTATCAAAATATCTTCACGTGCTATTTTTATGTGGTTTTGTTCCTCATCGGAATTTTCCTTGAAAAATCTGCTCATGTAGTCCGATGAAATGTTAGCGGAACCCGACTTTCTCACACTTCAAAAGATTTTCATCTTTCCTTTTCTACCCCCCCCCCCCACCCTCAATGATATTTTCCCCTAGTGCCTTTCAGTCGAAACTACCAATGTGTTTCTTTCAGTCACCCCCCCCCCCCCAATACACACACACATGTACGCTGTTATTCAGCTTTCTAATCACCTTCTCAGAATGATTTAAAACAAGTCTTTGACGCAAAGTTATTGTTGCAGTAACCTTCGCTATTCGTTTACTTCCGCCACGTCTGATCGGGTGACTGTCACTCACTGCTCTTCCTTCCAGTTTGTGGAATATAAAGAAAAAAAAAAAACAGGTTGATTATTTCGCTGATGTATTTATTAAGAGATTCGGTTAATTCAACTGCTTACCTCATTTAAACGCCTCAAGAAGATGAAGATCCTCACGCTGTCAACATCTCTAAGCAGTTTTGTTAACTATTTTAATCGCAATACAAGACTGCCTTTTTTATTTAATCGTTATTTTATTTTGGAAAATATAAATTAATTTACATTTTTAAAAATAAATTTAAAGTAATTTCCAAAGTTCTAAACAGAATATTACTTTCAGATGATCAGAATTATGTAAAATTGAGCGAGGAAGGATTCGGCGACTAAATACTCTGAAACGTGTATTCGCTCTACTTTCGAATCGGAAGGCTCTAAAAACAGACTGGTTCCTTAATAACCTACAGATGAGATCTGCTATTTGTCCCCCCCCTCAAATACTCCAGTGTTTTCATTACATAAAAATTTGGATCATCTGTAACTTCGCCCTCTTACAGACCTCTTCGAATCTTTTCCGTGCTGAAAGGGGGTTTCCACTGACGATGTCATCATAGATCAACGTTACAGCAAACTTCCCTTACTGGAGGGATTTCCTTTCGTTAGCGCACAGCACGAGCATCTTTTTCATGTTGTTGTCGGGTTTGTGTTTTACTTGCAAACTACGAAACGACGGATTGCTAATGTATACGTTTCAATAATGCGTGTTATTAACTACACCTCGCAGCCAGTCTTCCCAGGTGACGTTTATCCTCCCGCTACGGACATGTGACGAAGTAGCTGATTAAATTCACCTGTTATCGGTATACAGTCCTTTAGTTCGGAGTGACTGCGTGCACGAAGTGTCAGAGACAACATGACCGACAACAACGTGTCTCTTCAGGGTATTCAAACTTCCGAGAACAGGGAAGGTATTCCAATTGTCCCCGCCGAAACGGAAGCAGCTGAAAGTAAGAAGAAAGAACTGTCCCTGGTGACTGCTTCCGTGTTCATCGCAGGCGAAATGGCAGGAAGCGGAGTTCTCGCTCTTCCTAAAGCGGTTGCGGGCATGGGTGAGTAAGAATAATAATTAAGGGATTTTATGTAAGCCAAGTATGAACGCACCCCTTTTCAAAAGGAGTACTGGATTGCAATGGGGAATCGAGTGAACTCTTCGGTTGTCATTAAGCACGAAGGGCGGGAATCACATGTTCTCGCTTTCTGTGCTGGCGGATTAGCTCAAGACAGGGGCATGAAAGAAAGAAAAAAACAGTTTCGACATGATAGTTCGCGCAACTAAAATTCAAAGACGAATGACGGTATAGTCTTTCTCCCCACAAAGAGAAGTCCCTGACCCGAGAGTTTATCCAATTATTTTTCTCCTTGTTTGTTTTGTTTTTTTTTTTTGCAATGGGGAGGGCCACTTAATTTCTATCGCAACACATCGAAATAACGCTTGTCTCCGCGAATAGATCCCTCACCGTAATCAATTGACACGTTGCTGCTTCTAAGAAAGCTTCCGCAAGTGTCCAAACGCTTTCTCCACAGCTACAGAAAAGAAATTTTTCCACCTTCCCTATCCGTTTTATCTCACGCCAACGCATCAAAAGATGTCCGCTTATAAATTTTATTGTTCGTTTTTATCTCGAGATACGATAATTTGGCTCATGTGACACAGAAATAAAAAAAAAAAAACTTGCTGTGCTTTCAGATGAGACGGCTAGATAATGCACGGCAAATAAAATTTAGTGAAAATCGGTTTATTTTCGTCGGAACGAAAGAATTTTTGCACACATGAAAAAAAAGTGACCAGAAAATCACTTCTTTCCAATAGTAAGATGAGTTGCGGCGATTTAGTTACAAATATCGATGATTGATGCTTTTTTTATTTTATTTATTTATTTCTTTTTGAATAACCGACCTTCGTGCAAAATTCTGCATTGCAGTAAGAGCGGATGTACGCACCCGTGAAGTTCGTCAACTGGATTTTCGCAGGGAGAGATTTGAAAAGTACTTACTGTGAGGAATAAAGGGGAAGCAAGGGAAAGAATACAGACCCTAAGTGAGAATTGTTATGGTATTATCCTAGCATTTCTATACTAAAATTGATACAAGCTAAATTAATAAACCCGGATGGCAGCCATTTTTTCCCTTTTATTGCTTGAAAATGGAAACTTGAAAAAAAATCGTTCAACTACGTGCTAACTAACAATTACGAGGTTGATGTTGAGCGAGATTCGCGCATTCCACTGGATTAGTTTTAAATGAGTTTTAAATGAGTTCACACTCAAACGTAATTTTTAAGTAATACATGTAAGCCAAACAAATCCACGCTACAACGAAAAAAAAAAAAAAAAAAAAAAATTTTAAGCATCTGTTGTATCACTATGAACCAAATCAATGAAGTTCGCAGTCTTTGACATTCGCTGCAAGTCGTTAATCACAGTTAATTAAACCTTCATAAAAATGAAACTTTAGGGTTGCTTTCTGAACGAAATGAGAACCGTTAGAACGTATTAGAGACCTGTCCCCGACACATTTACTTTCTCCGTGTTTCGTTTTGATAAAATGAGATCTGTTTTATTTCAATATTCTTTCGCATAATGAAAGAGCTCTGTGAATAGGAATGGTGTGTACTTCGGCTGAGTGAAGCCAAGGAACTATATCATATTTAATGGTTGCTCTTTCTGTCTGATTTTCTAGATTACCCAGACTCGCTCCCAAACTACTCCTCGAATGAAGGAACAACAACAAAAAGAGATGCCTTTCTTTCGGTATCGCTGCTGAAGGTAATTAAATGCACTCTCTTGGATTGCCGGGGGGGGGGGACTCAGCTTTGCACATCAGTTATTGTGCACTTTTTCATTTACATTGCATCAATACAATCGGCCGTAAATATTCCTCAGCAACTGCAAATAGCGAGAACGACGCTCATGTTGGTCTCTGGTTGGAAAGAGCAGCGTTGGAATCTTACTTGAGGGCAGGGCTGCCACCCCTTGGGATTTTTAATAAAAAAAAACTCCCAAAATCTTTGGAAATTTGAACAAAAGTTTGAATTTTAATATTTTTGTCATATTTTACTATTATATTCACGAATTTTTTTTTTTTTTTTTTTTTTTTTGATAAATTAACCGTTTTTGCCCTGTTCTGGTTTCGTTTTCCCTTTCTTATCCCACAGGTTTTACATCGTTACATACATATAACGCAACCTCTTGCAGTGTTATCGTAGAGATCCTTGTGCTTGTACAGTGTTTGACAACTTGTTTAAATTATCAATATTTTTACTTATTTTCATATTTATGATACTTCCAATCCAACCATATGGAGCCATCAAAGAAAAAACAGAAGTGGTATTCTCGAGCATTTAAAGAAGATTGGTTAAAATATCCTGAATTAAAAGATTGGCTGCAGCAAGACGTGAACAGCAAAGATACCTGTTACTGTAAGTGTTGCAATATTACATTTAAAAACGCAAATAAAGCATAAAGATTCAGCCAAACATAAAAGTAATTATCAGTCTGCTAAGTCGACAGCTGTTATTACTCAATTTCTTAATAAGAAAGCGTCAACAGAGGATAAACAATTAGCTAGGAGTGAGTTAATAATCGCTAGCTTCTTTTCTGAGCATAACGTCCCATTTTCTCACGTTGATCATTTTGTAACGATGTGTAAACGCGCATTTCCGGATAGCCAAATTGCTGGAAAGTTGGCAATGAAGAAAACAAAACTTTCTTATGTTATTCAGGATGGAATATCATTCCATGAAAAGCCTCAGCTTATCGAAATATGCAAGCATCAAAAAAATTCAATTATAATGGATGAGAGTACAGATATCTTCGTCACTCAAATCTTGACTGTTGTACGGTATTTTGATACAGATAAAAAAACATGTAGTTGATGTTACTAGACATAGTATGTGTAGAGAACGGAAGTGCTAAAAGTCAAAACTCTTCTGCTGGATCATGGCATTCCCCTTAGCAATATCATTGGGTTTGGTAGTGATAACTGTTCCTCCATGATGGGCGTTAACAGTGGATTTCAGAAATTGTTGAAAGATGGCGTCCCATCTGTTTTTTTTTTTTTTTTTGATGGGTTGCGTTTGTCATTCATTTGCTCTATGCTCTAGTCATGCAGTCAGTGTTTTACCCTCATACTTAGAAGCTTTTCTAAAGGATTTAACCTCCTACTTCTCCCGCAGTGCTAAGCGGCAAAGAGATTTTGTACCCATTCAAGAAGCTGCTGATATAGCTACACATAAAATTCCAAAATTTGCTCAAACCAGGTGGCTGTCGAGGGAAAAAGTGGTATCAACTATTTTAGAACAGTATGATGCATTAGTTCTATACTTTCAAAATGAATGAAGGACAGATAAAATTTATGATACACTTACTGACCTTGGAACCAGACCAATGCTTTTTTCTTTCAGTATATTCTTGAAAAAGTAAATACATTAATATAGATTTTCAATCAGAGCATTTCAGGTTACACCAACTATTTCTAAATGTATCAACAGAATATCTCAATTTACTTAGTTGCTTCATTAAAGATGAGATTTTAAGAACAGCTAAATTATCAGAAATTGATCCAAGAAACCAAAACAACTATAAAAATGTCAGTGATATTTACTTCGGTGGTAGAGCAATGGCGCACTTAATTAGAAACCCTTTCGAAGATAACTCTATTTTGTTGAGATTTAAAAATGATTGTTTAATGGTTCTTGTGGAACTTAGTTCGCAAATAAAGAAAAGATTTGTCTTCGAAGAAGACAGTATTGTTGCAAAATCACGAATCTTGAACCCGAAAGTTGCTAGTGACCCTATCCAGTCACCATCTACCATGATTCCTCTTGTTGCTTAATCCCCCTCACTTGCTGATGATATTAGGTTATATCAAATAGATGATGAGTGGAGAAGTTATCGTCTCGTAGCATCAGATCTACCAATTCCTAAAGATATTGGCATTCATTGACTGACATAAAAGATGGCATGAATAATAATAAATATGATTTACTGTCATATTTTATGACAAATCTTACTATTCTGCCGCATTCATCTGCATGCGCGGAGCGAATTTTCTTACAAATGAATTGTATTAAAGCAAAATTAGCTAATTCATTTAAAACAGAAACCGTGAGAGACAGAATCCTAGCAAAGCAGTGCTTAGCGAGACAAAATGCAACGCGTACTTCTTGGGAGCCAGCCCAAACATTAATCAAGGAGTTGGAAAGTCACACAGTTCTTCTGGTTCCCATCAGCCATACGGCCGGGGGAGGGTAGCTATCTGCTACCATTCTAGGGAGAGATGATTATGAGCAAGGTGGTTTCCCGTTGCCTTCCTTGCCGTTAGTATTTATGACTGTAACCTGTGTGTTCACGGGGCCGGGTTTGCCTGCTTGCGGGATGAAAAACCCCAGATAAACTGGCGGAAAAAACCCTGCTGCCCAAGACCGGCTAACTTGGCTATGGCTGAGGAAGATCCTTAAGCTCCTGACGTCGTGGATGGGAATTGAACCTAGGACACTCCTTCCCCAGGCATATGGTTGCGAAGCGCAAAGCCACTAGGCTAACCGCGCGGACTCACATTTTTATGTCTATCGCAATAGACATAAAAATCGACTTAATACCGAAAAGCAGCAAAGGGAATGTGATCAATTACCAGAAGATATTGGCGAAGAAGAAGAGGGAGGAAATGTCAATTAAAGTAAGTTAATACATGTATTCTTCGTATAATGTAAACTTATATATATATATTTTTTAAATGAAAGTATACTTTTACAGGGAAAGAGAGAATTAATAAAAAAAAAAAAAAAAAGGAAATTTTTAAGTCATTTTTCTGGTAAGTTAGTAGGTAACTATTTAAATGTCAATTTTTTGTATTTAATATTATGTTTTTAATTTATGTGTAATGTTTTAATTAAACCATGCAGAATTATAAATTAATAAAGGCATATTTAAGTGCATAGTTTGAGTTTTTTTGCATATTTCGGATGTTTTAGATGTTTTTAGTGTATACTTGGACGCATATTTTTCACTTTTTTACGACCTAAAAAATCCGAGCCCTAGTTATTACTACCTGGGGAATTCTTGGGTTTAATCTGGGAATTTCGAAAAAGGCGAGTGGCAGCCCTGCTTGAGGGTTAACAACCTACATGAGGGCTTCTGAATTAGTCGGTTTCATACGAAGGTGGAAGGGTTTTCTTCCCTCCGTAAACTCCATTTTTTCTTTCTGCAATTTTCATCCGACATAACGCTGAACAATTCAATACATTTGGAAAATAATGCGGAAAGGCAAACCAGAAAATTCCCTCACGAGTTCACAAGCAGTTTGTCATCAAGGGATCTTCGTGTATCGACAATGCAGCAAGAAACCGCAAGGAGGATGTTCAAAATAGTTGACACTGGATAATAGTGTAACATTGATTCCCCGAGTTCGTCTACCGTGCTCTCATGATGCTCACGCAGCGACGGATGCATGCTGAAGTTTTTGGATCGGGAAGGGCGAAAATATTATTATGCAACTGAAACGTGTCGCTGTTATTTCTTCAGAGGATTTCCCCCTCTCCTTCCTGGAGTGAAAGCTGCTTTCTTTTCCACGCGGCAGGGATAAGTCGACTCGGAAGCTGCTATAGTATGCCCACAGATACGAGACCCTTCGACACGTCTGCGCATGGAGAATCCATTCCGATCATAGGGTAATCAATCCGTCTTCTGGGATGAGTGGTTTATTATTACACGTCGGAAAATTAACTTCTCTTTCACGATCATTGTAGTTTCTAAAGTGGTTTTGCTTGTACAACAGTTGAGAAATTTTACCTATAAAGCACGTGATTTCGCATGTTGGTGACCAATTCGTACATCGCCTTATTTCTTTCTCCCTTTCAACATGAATGGACTCTTCTTGGCACAGATCCAACGACCGCTCTCTAAAGTGTGGGCATACTATACAAAGGTAACTTAAAGCGTGTTAGCTACGTCTGCCATTTGAACGCGTGTTCTCAGGAGAGTTGTTTGCTTCAGGATGAAAGATTAAAAAAAAAAAAACTTATCTTGATCCCGTCTGAGATGAAGTAGCTAAAGGGTGCATTGCTCATTGGATTCGCCCCACGAACCTTCAGACTCTACTAACACTCGACCTGCCACGGGTGGAGGGATTCGTTTGTTCATCTTTTGCTTACGACATAGAAATGAAGAACTGCTGTTAATGTAACCTCTCGAATCCCATCTTCCTGCCTTCGTCGTCCTTTCTCCAAACACACTCAATTAACAGGCATCCTACACCCACCTCATAGCTTTATTTATTTCGCCCACAGTTTTAGCTAACTCATTTCAATCCTTCTTTTGTAGTTTGTTCGAGTCTTTCGGGACCTCCGTGCAAATTAAATGTGTAAGAACATCATAAAACGTCTTCAGATAAAATTGACACCGAACAAACCAAAATTCGTGTTTTGTGGTTTTCCGTGTATTAATCAGTTCCACTTTACACCTCCTTTCGGGTTCAATCCCCCCCCCCCCCCCACACAGTGAATGACGTACACGGTTTCGCTGTGACAGTTTGCATGCGATAAGGTTCGAACTTGCGAGGAATGCTGCATGAGCGTATTTGGTGTGCATTATTTTGAAAACAACCTGTGCTCAGTACTCTGTTTATCGCCCAGGGTGGTCACGAGACATATCAGGTTTACGTTTGATAAACATTTAATGCGACAGGATTTTGTCGTTAGTGCTTTATCATGTTATCATACGTCGAGAACTTATCACATGTTAAGAAATCAATCGAACCACAACACCTCTTTCTTTTGTGACTGTAGTTTATTTATTTTATTTTTTTTTTGATTAGCAGTGTAAAAAAAAAACTGATTAATTACACAAATAATTTCAATAATTAATATTCAAATTTCTTAATTCCTCATTTTCCATGCGAAAGTATTAACACCCTCCCCTCGAAAGGATGCGTTTTTCCCTAGGAAACGAAGAGGAAGAAGACGTACTTTTCTTTGATTTATTTAGGAGAAACTAAAGAACTGTCAGGTGCGGTCTGTTCTAAAAGGAACCCTGTTCAAAGCAGCAACGAGAAAACTTTTAATTCATCTACGGGAGGTCCATTCACTCAAAAGAATGAGAAATCACACTTGTAGCTAACAGCATGCCCCTCCAATAAAATAAATTAACGATATTATTAAATCATTTACGAGAAATGATCAGCGTGTATCGTTTTATAATAAATTTCTTCCGCGACAAACACACGGAAGCTGAAATTACTGATCTTGTTTATAATAAAACAATGTCTTATGCATTCCTTTCCTGCGTATTTATATACAATGCGGATAAATAGAGGCAACTTGGTGCATTCTCTAAGCTCCACAGTATCTATCCCCCTAAAGAAAGAGTACGTACTGATACGGTGATGCTATTGCAGTTAAGCGAACATCGTTTCGTTTATATCGCAGGTTAATCTTTGAGTTTTTACTTGTTTAGAACTTCCCTGATGTTCTCGTCATCAAGAGCGCAGAGATCAAGAGAACCCATTAAGGAAATCTGCAGATGCGTGTAAGTGAAGGACTTAGAATCTGATAGCATTCACTCCTATCGCGTGCCATCGTTTTCATTCGCTGTGGCATTCTGATTTCTTAGTCACTTGTTCCAGAAACAAGATCTGGCTTGGCCTTCCCCGCTGTCTCTTCCCCATCGCATTTCCTTCAGAAATCTTTTTTCATAAAATTGCTGCGCACACCTCAGAAGATGTCTTATTCACATATCTCTACGATGTCGGTTATGAGTACACACGAGCGAAGTTCGGATTTCTGTGCTTGTGGACAAACTTTTTGTTGTTGTTGTTAAAGTGGAGCCCAATCTACGGCTAAAAATAACAAAAACAAACCAGGATTTCTTAGACCAGGATATTTACAAACAAACTCAACAATTTTTAAGTTGGTTTGCAAATATTTTTTTTAAAACTTCGCCCAAATTTCCTTTGCCCGAGAGGCGATGCGCCATCTTAGAATATCAATGTTCTCGTCATCAAGAGCGCAGAGATTAAGAGAATCCCATTAAGAAAATCTGGGAATGTGTGGAAGCGAAGAACTATATTTTTATTTTCCATATTTTTGTTATCATCCTGCTATCAAGGAGATCACGCCTTCATTTGCTACCTTCTTTCATTTCTTGTACCAAATCCAACTGTTTAGTCTTCTTTCCCTTCTATAACTACTGCGCGAACTTTCCCATTAATCCCAACTTCCCCTCGTGTATCACACCGCGTCTACTTCCTCTTCTATATCACATATTGCCATGTGCACTTGTAACATAGCGGCGTTTACTTGCCGACTAGCCACCTTAACTGCGATTATCCTGTCACAGGAGGAGAGTTGAACTGCCTTTTCCCGTATCGACCTTCCCTAGATCAGTCGCCTCATCTTTTCCCCCATTCTAACTTGACGAAACCCCCGATTACTAAATATTTTACATAAGCAAAATCCGAATCATGTTTAATTAGTTTCTCTAATTCCATAACTCGTCAGTACTTTTATGCTTTTCCAAACAAGGAAGGGGGGGGGGAGAGACAGCAAACAGAGGATCATGGAGAGAGAAGCCTCTCGTCGGTTAGCGTAATTGTATCGAATTTAGATTTCATGGGTTTGTTAGTTTCGTTTTTTTTTTTTTTTTTTTTTTTTTTGCGGTTTATTTCTTTTCTCTATTCTGTCCGATTCATTCATTCTACTTGCGTAGAATCCGCCACTACTTGGGAGTTGAGTTCTGTAAGAGAAATTCGTACTTATCTTATTGTAAATGACGGCCGAGTCAACAACAAAAAGCCACGAGGCGAATCTCCGTTGATGGTGTTTTTCGTCTGTGTTTCGTGGGATGCAAAACTCTTCCGCCACCACCGCATGAGACCGGTGAACTCGTCTAATCAATCGACGGCGAGCCCTTTATAATCATTCCGTCTGACCTTGGGTGGATTCAAACTCCACAGATTTTCAACCGAATCGCAAACGTTAAGACGCCATCGTGACTTCATTACGGATGTACGAGAGAAATGCAACCCTTTAAGTGAAATCTTCTTTGGCGAATTCATGCAGCTTGCTAAGCGCGACGTGGGCATCCATCTCTACTGAAAAGATTTGCGTGTTCTTGGTTTGAACGCAGATGTCGATGCAAGTGAGAACTGTTCTTTGCGTTTGAAAATCAGGTTGTTGAGTTCGCTCGTCAAGTTCGACACCCCATCCTTACTTTCAGCTGCGTGGCATCACTTGGACCACTTTTGAAATTCTTATTGCGTCATCAATAATTTCGTTCTTTGGAATAAATTTTTCTCTTCCGCAGGATGGACCGGGATTGTGATTATCGTCGTATGTGCTTTGCTTTCCCTCTACTCCGGAATCTGTCTGGGGCGTTGCTGGTTGATCTTGGAGGAAAGATACGTCGAATATCGAGAGGAAAAGAATCGCTTTCCGTATCCGAATATTGGTGCTCGTGCAGTACATCCGTGGATGAGGTAAGCCATTATGTATCAAAGCGCCACGATCTCCCAGAAGAACCGTTTCCCACTAACGACCGCTTTTATTTTATTTTTAAATGAAATCCATCTTGGAATTTCAAGTATTATTTTTTTCCCCGGGTTTAAGGGAAAGCTCTTTCCCTTAGACACCCTTTCCAGTTTTTAAAAATTAAGTATTGCTATCGTTTTTCTTTCTTCTTCTTCTCCTACCCCCCCCCCCCCCTTCACCTTCATTTACGCTTGGATTTTGTTCGGCTTCTTTCCCTTCCGACAATACGACCTCATTAACTTCCGCGTAAGGCTGTAGATCAAAGCAAAATATCTCGCAAGCGCTGCTCCGTGGATATTTAACAGAATGAGTTCTGCTAAATATCTCGCATTCAAGTGTTTTCATTCGTGGATGACGTAGTGTTTTGACAGCTTTCCCCAAATCGTTTACCCCAAGGAGTAAACCTCCACCCTTAAAAGAACACATCACCACATTCCTTTTTCTCTCCATAATCACTTGCCCATAAACCGTCAGAAAATGTACTTTATAACGGCGTATGGACAAGTGGTTATCAAGTGTGCTTCCGCTCGTATGTGGGGTCGATTATGCTAAAAACAAAAAAAAAGAAAGGTTATTTCACGATGTACTGAAACGCATTGCTTCCCGTTTTTCGGCATTTCTTCTCGCGAATCATTTTGGATTCAGGATGAAGTGGAGTGAGGACGATAACAGAACGGAATAGCATCTCCCCCCCTCCCAAACGATTTTTGTTTTCATTAAAAGCATTCTGCATAAACCACTTTTGTGGTCCACGCTTTTCTCTGTTGACAGATTGAAGTGCACTCCGCGTTCAAATCTGATCGGATTTCACTTTTATTGATTTGGAATAGCTTATGTGATGGGTAGTCATGCGAAACACGCCACGAAGACGATGTATTTCGCATGATCACAGGAGCGGACACATGAACACTATCATCGAGCCCGAGTACAAAAGATGCACATAACTGGTAAGTCACGTTCCTTGTATCGCTCCATGAACAATTCACGCGCCTCTTGCTCTGCATATCGAAAAAGAGGAACTGTTTCGAGCTTCTAGTAAAGAAGACGGTGGTGGTCTCGCAACGGGCGACGAAAATTCATCAACCCCGTAAAGACGTACGTGCATTACGAGAGCGGATTCAAATTCCATGATCCGCTGGTCACGCCGCAGAGGCAACAGGAGGGCAATGAGTTTGGTTTAAGACAGACGAGACATTTTGCCCCCATGGCAACATCAGGTCCTTCACAAATCCCACTTAGCAGAACATACAATTAATGTTACGAAACAGTCGATATTAATGCCCCGTGCGTGCCAAAGCACCAGTACTATAATACATTCCAAAGAAGGCTTAAAATATGCTTAAGTGCTCTGGATTCGTACGCTCATTGTAGCCAAAATGGATGACTGTGACTTCTTAAACTATTCTTGTCAATAATCGCGTGCGCCAAAAGGTCTCGCAAAGAATCGTGTACTGAATTTAAGGCTGAAAAATCAGTTTGATAGATTTGGGTGAACTATTTCGCGGAAGAGATCGATTAAAAGTTACTACGCGAGTTCTTTACGGAAAGAGGTTATGTCTGCGATGTTGTGTGTGTGTATATATGTGTGTGTGTATGTGTGTGTATATATATATATATATATATATATATATATATATATATATATATACACACACACACACACACACACACACGAGCTTTCCAAGAGCTTGCAAAACATGGCTTGTATGTGCGTGCGCGGGTAACTGTCTCCAAAAGCGGATAAAGTGCGAAAGAGTGTTATGCAAGCATTAAATACTTTTGGAACGGCGGTTGGGAAACCCTGCTCTAAATGTCCGATTTAAAATAATAGCGGAAAGTGGGTTGTGAACACAGAGGCGGCCACCCGCAGAAAGTTCGTTTGTGTAATGTTACAAAATGACGGGAGGTCGCTTTTGCATTTCGTGAACGCGCTGTTGTTGCTCGAATATGAAAACATTGCCTCCGGTTGACCTCATATGTCGTACAGCAGTTGGTCAACGGGCTGTCAACCGAATGCTCTCTCGCATTTTTAAAAGAGGAAAAATCCTCCACTTCGCCGAGATGATGCATCTTGCATAAAAAAAATAATAAAAATATTAATTGGGGATTCCTTTCGTTGGCGGAATAGCTCTCGGGTATTTCCAGTCAGAGGGCATCGTCACTATCCATCGAACTGTGAAAATGCCCACAATTCGTCGAGTTGACATTTAACGTTGCGACTTACTCTCGCCACCCTCGTTTTAAAACGCACATCAGCTCTCGCACCGTGGCTCATAGGAGGCCCTCACCTCTGCTGCCGAAGCGTAAAAGAAAATTTAATCAGCATCGAAACAGTCCGCTGTATGCGAAGAGGAATGACGGCTCCATTCCTCTTCCAAAAAGTTCATGCAAAATTAAAATGACCACACGGGACTGGGACTGGTGCGGGTCATAAACAGGCTGTGATTGTCTTCGAGATGATGGCCGAATAAGACGATGAAAGGTTGCGGTGAACTTTTCGTCTTCTTATTCACCGTTTGCGATCTACGCTAACAGTTCTGTTCGCATGTGGAGTCGCACACGTGGGAGATGAATTTCATCGCCCTGTGCGAGACCGTCAACAACCCGCTTATTGGAGGTCTGAGGTTCCCTGCTTGGTCCAAAGCCGAGGTTGCCAAACCACACGCGGATGGCAGAATGACAAATAGCAGGAAAGTTAAAAAAGATGGGAAAACACGACCTCTGTGGGAAGAAAGCCGAAGCATTTGGTAACTTTAGATGCTGATGACAGCTGCTGCAAACCGGGTTCGGAATGTCTGTTTCTAGCACCACGAAGCACGCTGAGAAGAAGAAATGTCTCGGTTTGCTTTTGAGCCGAGGTTTATAATCGACCGCATCTGCCAATTTAGCGGGATTAAGTTTAATCTGGGGGGATTTAGACGATTAAATCCCCCCAGTATTCTGATCTTCCTACCTCACGATGCAGATGATTTTATAGAGATGGTCAGGCTCCCCCCCCCCCCCTCGAGACATTAGAACACTGAGGTAAGTTTTAAAAAAAAAAAAAAAAGCAAGCCTCAGAATGTCTTTATCCTGTTAGGTCAACCGAAAGTCACCTAACAGGATGAAGACATTTGAAGACTGCCTCAGATATGCGGAGCGAAACTAACTGAATTGTTAGCAGCAATTGTAGGAATACCCCCCCCCCCCCTTAGAGGATCGATTAGATCATCAGCTTCGCATTTCTGGTCAGCGGGCACGTGATGCGATTTCAGGAATTCTGATTACTCCACTCCAGGAATGCGGCGTTAAGGGGATTCCGTCTGGCACGCAGTTGGCTAATATTTCGCCTACTCGGTGTACACGCGAATCATGAATACGATTCTGCATTTTACATCATGAAAATTATTTGTTGGCCCAAATGAAAGTGGGGTTCGCAAACTGACCATGGAGGCAGCTTTTGGTGCGCGTTCACCCGATAAGACACCCCCCCCCATTTTTTTAAAGACTTTTTTTTTTTCTCTAACTCGGCTCCGATTAGCGATATCGGAACTGAAATGTTTCTGTTCTGTTGACGTGCTAATCTCTCGCTCATCGTTCTGTCTTTTTATACTCTGAGAAAATTCAATTCGAAATCAAAAACGATTTAAGATCCTTTTCTCGAAAAAGAGCGGAATCTTAAAAGCACGCGTTTGGAGGGAACAAAAAGGAATAAAAATGTTTGTTGGCTGCACCGAACCGCAGAACTTTGATTTTAAAAACATCCCCTTCTTAAAGTGTGCATGTCTTCGTAAAGTGCGCGCTGACATTAGCGGGAATGGCGATCAAAGATGCGAGAGGGTGTCATTCTTATATTACGGACTTATTCGCCGATATTCTTCCATTGCTTGCACGTATACCACAGCGTTAAAGTGACCACCGCGGCATCCGTTTAAAGTACGGAATCAAACACGTGTGTAGGGGACGGCAATAGTATTACTCCGATGCCGATTTCTCCACTTGCGACAGACCCCCACATTTCAAGTTTTTATTTGAGAGGTTCGCGATGTCGCTGGTCTAAAAAAAAAAAATAGCCGATTAGCGACGGAGGAAATTTCTCGTTACAAAAGTGCGCTTTCGTTTCTTTCCGCAGGTACGTCGTGTCCGCTTGCCTCAATATCACCATGTTCGGAGTGGCCACGGTGTTCCTTCTGCTTTGTTCCCAACTGGTTGAGTCGCTGTCTGGCGATGGAATCAAGATGTCTTTCTGCTACTGGATTCTCATCATCGCCGCAGTTCTCTGCCCGCTGATGTGGTGGGGAACGCCAGCGGAATTCTCGTAAGTAACTCACTTCTCACTTTCAAAGCCACTCGCTTCTGATTGCAAATTTTTTAGATATAAAAGAAAGAGAAAAATCGTAGAATTTGAATTTATTGATGAGAAAGAAATACGTTCGAAGACTTCGACAATCCGTCTCGAAAGCCATTTCTTTAAACTGCTTCGGAGAATTCTTAAAAAGATGTTTCAAAATATTTTTGGGCTTCCGTCATCGTCTCCTTTCGTTTCGAAATTGCGCTTCGGATATTTCTACTCTTTCAGATGCACGAAGGTCTTCACGATAGTCGCAGTTTTTACAACTTTCAAAGAGCGATCGGAGTGTTTTGCCGAAGATAATTAATTATTATATTAAGATGCCCGCTGAAATTCTCGAAATGCTTATTATACTCCTTTTTCTTTCCTTTTCTTCCAGCATGTTTCAATCCGTGCCGTTCCCTTTAATGAAATCCTGAAAATAATTTCTTTTCAGAATATTTAATTTGGCTTCGTTTACTCAACTGTCTGTCGCGTCTCCATTCCTGAAGTTTGCACCAAAAACGCCATTCGTATTTACTTTTCTCTCGCTAGTTGGTTTAATGGCGCGCAATTCCTGTTCAAGTTATGCCGAGTGATTGCGCCATTTTCCCCTCGAGGCGTTTGTTTTGACCAAAACCAAAATTTGGTTTCGTACTCTTTCATATAACAGATCATTCTCCTGTTATATTTTAAGAAAAATATTTTGTCCTCATCTCTGCACGAGATGCCCCAATTAAAATACAAATCAGCAGAGGATTCCAAATTATTTTCCTTTTTTTAAATTAAGTTTTCGATGAACAGTTAAAAGACTAAGTAATATCTAAATAAGCATATCTGACTTTTCTTGTATTGTCACTTACAGGAACTCGTCTTTTATATTTCTTATCTCCTTTCAAAACCATTTCAAATCGCGTATAAACCCCCTGATTGAATACTTAACGGATTTGTGCACTGTGAGAACAAGCTTATCTGTTATGCCAACGTCCAGAGGTCGTCGGTTTTTATCATGAATCACTAATCAATTTAGTTTAAAACACAAAAGAATGTCACCTGATCTGCTGTACTTTCTTCGTTCAAAAAAATATCAAATCTTACTATCCTGTTTTTAATGCAGAAGAGCGATTACGAGAACAGTTAACAGAAACTCGCATGCAGTTTTTGCAATCAACATCACTAATTCGAAAGCGCCAAAAAAAAACTGAAGTAACAAACACGTTGAGTGGGATTATGGGAACATTTTTCGTTGAAGTGGATGACGCGTTTTTGGTAGCAGCAGCTTAGAAAAATTGACCAAACGTATATTAGGTGACGAATGTTCGAACCTGCATGAGGAATCCTGAAGTATTGGACAAAAAAAAACAACAAAAAAACTACATATTGTGAGAGTTCACCGTCCCTCCGACTTCAAGTCGCTCGTGTCAAAATCAAACCAGGCTGACCTCGTGTTTCAGTGTTTATTCAAGATGATGATTTCACTGATTTTGCCCCCCAGCAAAAGGGAAAAAAAGTAGAGTTTTAAGTGGGGAACATGTAAGGCCAGGACTTTTCATTTTTAGAGGACTCGAATATTTGAGAGGAAAATTGAAGTTCGACAATTTTTAACTTTCTCGCTTTATTAAAGCGATTTACTTCCACGATCTTTCAGTTCTGAAGTAGAATCAAAATTCTGTTGCTTCTGTGTGAACACTTCCCAACTTTTTAATTTTACTCTTAGTAGATTCCTCCTCCCGTTCTTGATCCGCAACTACATTTTTCGACGAAAAACAGAACTAGACTTTCAGTGACGCAGCATCTGACTACACAACGAATGCCCACTTTTTTTTTTTCTTTGTGAGCAAGTGATGTGCGTTTTTTCGTAGGCTGTTTTCGTATAATTCGGGAAACGAGCATTTGAAAGAATCTCAATTTGAAGCTACCGAAGAGAAAAGCAGGGCCACGGACGAGATTTGTCGGATCGTGACTGGTTTGATTGATTGCCAGACACTTTACGGAAGTAAAGCATCGATATTCCCCCCCCCCCCCCCTTGACAGAATGAACCATATGATTATATCTTACCATCAGACATCGATGTATTCTAGAGTTGATTGTCGCGTGCTTTTTATTTGGAATTGGGCCGAGCAACAAACGCTGTGGGTTTCGTTAACTGCTTCTCTTCTGGCTGGTTTGCCTTTGCGGGTTAAAAAAAAAAAAAAAAAAAAAAACACTCGTATAAGACACGACCAAGATCCCCATTTTATAAACGTATTTCTGGAATGCAAAATTGGCGCCATTCACATTTCATTTAATCCATTTTTTTTAAATAAATAGAATTCATTGAAATGAAGGATGATGATAACAATCATCGGTAGTGTTTTATACCAGACGTGAAATTGTTTAAAACTTTCGACAGAAATCCGGACCACCGTAGTAAACACAACTTCATTATTCTCATTTCCGACAGTTCAAAACCGTTGTGTGGCTCCTGTAAGGTCCCATCGGAAGCATTGGAGTCTTTTTAAGTGGTGCATCACCAAGACGACTTGTCAGGCTTCGGTAAAACGTTTTTTTTTTCGTATCTTTCGAAACGAAATTTGAAATACAACCACTGCTTGCCACATTGGTATAAAACGTTGCCTAGTTTGCTGCCCAGTTAGTCTTTGAGGCTTTTTCTTCACTGAAATATTATTGAATGGATCCCATTCTATTTCACTTCTTTCTGCTATCAGAAGACGTAGCCCCTTTTAAAACTTTGTTCGAGTCCATCCTTCCTTTTCGGTTCTTTTTCCGTCCGGGACCCCCCCCCCCCTCATCTGTTATCCCTGCATCCTTTCTTTGTAATTCTTTCCCTTTTTGGATTCGAGTATCGTTTATTTATGCAAGTTTCTTTCCTTTTGCGCATGACAACCAGGTAGGCATTCCAGTGGCGCTGTCTTGTCTTGTATTTCCTTTCGTGTAGTGCCGTAGTTTCGTTTTCTTCCTAAATATTTTATCTTGCTTAGTTATCCGACTACCTTGATTTCATTTCTAACTTACATCCAGTAGTTCTGTTAATTTTTTCTTTTATGTGAGTTTCCTCGTGGCTATTTTACTTTCACCGAACATGACGTTCATTTTTAATTTCGTTTCGCGCGCTTTGTGTTATCCGGAACTTGGCCACGAAATTAAAATGAATTCCTTAAGGAAGATAAGCACGTGCTTGGTCATTTCACTTTAAAGTTGCAGAACGTTTTGAAGCATTTCTTTACAACCAGCCACTGTAGCGCGCTATCATCGACACGTGCAACTGTGGTAGACAACCAAGGGAGAGGAGTAGGATGAATCGGTTACTAACCAAAATAATATCAAACAAAAACGAGGGAAATTTGATAAAATTCCCTTCGTGTTGATGTTACACAAATTAAAGGAATTAGAATAAGTTTTCTGTGTTCTTGTAATGAAACGGGGTAGGTAAACACTTCTGGGATCTGCTCATAACAATAAAGAGATGTTTTAAAAGGTTAGTTGAATGCTTTTGAAAAACTTAATCAAACTTAACCACTTTAAGAGTAAACGGGATATTCCTCGCAGGTTCGCCGGCATATTAGCGTTGACAACTACAGTCCTGGCGTGTGTGCTTATTCTGAGTGGAATGCTGGCCGGCGAAGCCGAATGGTCGTACGAAAAGCCATCGTTTTCTTCCACGTTCCTTTCGTTTGGGACCATTCTCTTCTCTTTCGGAGGGGCGTCGACCTTCCCCACTTTCCAAAACGACATGAGGGACAAGAAGCAGTTTCCCAAAGCAGCAACCATTGCTTTTTCAGGTAAGATTTCATTCCAGCTTATTACTGTAATAAGAAATAACTCGTGCTTTTAACACGTCAGCATCATGGCCTCAGTTTCATCGCCAGTAGGGCAATGAAGCTGCTTTTCATTACAAATTACTGTTCAGATTAGATAGACGAATTTTGACTTACTCGAACCGATTGCAGAATTTTTACCTTGGTTCGAATCCGGTCCAGCACAAGAGGAACCTTTCCACAAGATCTCTTCAACAGTGTGAGAACTATTCTCGCGATTGATAAACCTTTTACTTCATGTGAATGAATATTTAAAGCCTTTTAATGAATAAACTGATTTAATAGGACATCTGCAGGCTCATTAAGAAAGATTGTGCGCGTGTGAACCGAATCACTTGACGTCCAGAGTTCAAGATGGTGGCGATTCACATGCGACAATCACGAGACTCTTGTTATTGTCTGCCTAGTTTGGTCTGTTTCGATTATTGGATTAGCAGGTTTTAATTTGTGGGATCGCATAACTATTCTGTTAGAAGCACATGCGGATCCACAGTTCATTTTCGTTAAGTGCAATGAGGTCAACAGGCCCTCTTCACCTTTTCCTTTCGGCAGAATTATTCAAATTGTTTTAAGAAGAGATTCCTCGAACATAAAGAACTTTATCTGTTTTAGATTGAGTATTAAGTCCTCGCACGCTCGGTTCAACATGCTTGCCGTCTTCTGTCATTCCCATTTGACTGAATACCTTTCCAACTAAAAGCCTTTTTGATTGTAATGACATAAATCCATGAATGTTTGCTGAGAAAGATTTTTCAATTTACTGAAACGAAACCTCCGCCGTTATTTCTTGGTATCCAAAGAATCGCCCCTTTCCTGTTTTGCCCTCGTTGCGAGTTTTAATACGAATGGTTTATCAAACAACTTAATTTTCGTACTTTCGTCCTCTTCTAATCTTTGGTTTTGCACGAGATTCCTTAAGTGTCCCCATATTTCGTGTCTACTGTTTACATCTTAATTGTGAAATCTTAACTATCAGAGATTCCCTTTATTCGTTTTCCATCCTTGTATACTTTCTTTTTTTCTTAAAGTAATTCTGGTTTCATTCATTTAAGCTGATCTTCGTGGAGTCGCCGTGATCCAATCTTTCCTTACAGTGCTTCTTTGTTCGTCCATTTCCACATCTTCATTTGCCTTACTTCTGCTTGTAAGGTAAACTTTCCCCCATGTGTCATCTTGAACCATCTCGTTGTTTTTCTTGACGCATGCTAACCCACAAATGAGGTCGACTAGAAACCACCTTCTGTTAATGGTTTCTGTTTGGGCGCATCTTTCACCAGATGAGGTGATATGCAAATTACCTCTTAGGCCCACTTTAACTGAAGGAATTCTCTGGCATTTGTCCATTATCCATCCTTTAATGCTGAAAGTGAAATCGATCTCATTTACGGAACGAAGTTTCTGCAAGGTCAAACTTATCTTTTGAAATAGCGCAGTAGGTTACCACTCTGAATTTTCGATAAAAACTCTGCTTCCTAATAGTCCCTATTAAAACGACAGGCGAGCCTGGCATGTTGAGTAACGTGGAAGCGATTGTCGAGTAAGGGGTTCTCCTGAAACGGTAAAATTGGGTTCCAGACCGATGTAATCCAAAGGTGCTCGCCGTAATATTTATTGAAAATGCCGAAGCGCGAGATTATGGTGTGCAGAGGGCACGAAGAAATTGTAGAAGTTTTGGGAACGCTTCGCCGAGAACAAATACTTGCATAAAAATACACGCTACATACAAGGATGGACAATTTCTTCGCTGGTTAGTTCTCTTTATCCTTGAAGAATACCAGCATTAGTACAAAAATTCGTAGTGCGAATAATTTGTATTTCAGATGCAGAGCGAGTTCTTTTAAAACGCCGAAGCTCAGCATGCGTTTCAAACTAGAGAAGCTACTGATTTTTTTCCCCCCATTTAAAAAAAGAAAACAAATGCTATCGCTTGCCTGGATATGTTCTGACATCTCGAGCTCAGATTGGCCACGGTAATGTACTTTTGGTGCGAGAACCCGAGACAGAAAGTTCCCCCTTTTTGGGACGTGGAGAGGTTGCTTCTTAATTTTTTATAACATAAAATATAAGCGCTGGAATTTTTGTCAACGAAATCCCAGGGCTTATATTTAAAAGTAATCTAAAAACAATCAAATCAGATGGATTCAAGTAATTGTTCAGGTTGGGGATCGAAATGATGAACTTCGCTGATGAAATTGTCAGTCGATGCCAAATCATTGACCAATGGGAGAGACCCAAAAACTCGACCTTTCATGAGATGCGCAACTTCGTAACGATCTTAATTTTTTTTTAGCCACTGCTATTTATTATGCGAATTATTTTATTTTGATTTTTTTTTCATTCCGTTCTGGAGAAGATTCTCACCGATAATTTACGCGGAAGCCGAGGCAACTGGCGGCACAATTTCCCACGTTCAGGTTGCCACATCGTCGTTTTGACATTTCGTCCAGTTTCGTATTGCGTACACCTGGTTGCACATCGACTTGCTTATGCGCAGTAAAATATGTGGCGACGTTGGAACTACGATGGACTGATCGGCAGGTAGCATCAATGCGTACTCGATGAAACCGATTGGGAAAGAGGAAGGTGGTAAACGCAGGGCGGTGGTAAAAGCAGATTTGCGAACCATTCGGATGACCGCGCTATTGTTGCATTTCATGTCCAGTTAAGATAAGCTTTCCTTTCTCACGTTCTGTCCTCCACGTGATATTCACCCTCTCTTAACACTAAGTGTTTCTTTCGCATTTCTTTTCAGTGCTCGTTGCCATGTATCTGCCAGTTGCAGCGACCGGTTACCATAGATACGGGGCTTCGGTGAACGACAACATCCTGCTTTCGGTGAACCACAAAGGACTTCGCATTGCAGCCGAATGCTTTCTGCTAGGTCATTTGTTCTTTGCCTTCTTGATTGCGATAAACCCAACGGCCCAAGAATTAGAGGAGGTGCTAAAAGTTCCTAAAGGTATGTATCTTTCTGTCAATCCCTCTTTCTTTTGCTCTGTAATTTACGCATTCTACAAAGCGCAAAAAATGTGGAATTGAAAGAAAAACTCGATTTTGAAAGATGGGAATAACTGAGATGCCCTACATCGTAATCTTGCTCGTATTTCCGTAGGATCATTTCTTCATGAACAGTATATGACGGACCGGGTAGGAGACCACGAATGGCGTCATATTCGACGAATAATAGATTTTTTTAAAATGTGCTAATTACGAAATCGCTATTTCGTTAATGTTTTTATTTTGTGGGGAAGCTCATCAGATCATCCGCAACGCGTTTTATGAAAATGACAAAAATAATCCCACCTCTTGTACGAGAGCATTTGCAGAAATTTTGTTGCTTGAGGGCATTTGAATTCAAATCGGTAGTCGTAATTTTTTATTTTATTTTTTTCCGTGTAATGATCGGAAATAAACGCTGCTGTTTTGATTTCTAAGTGCTCGTTTCAATAATCAAAAGAGAAAGACATTTAAAAGGTCCCACGCCATATTAATTAAACTCCATACACAACTCGCCAAGTAAGGGTCCCGGCATAACAGGTCTTAAAACTCCTCCGCGAATTGCAATCCTAATATAATTCCACTGCATTTCCACGGAATACCATTGTCTCTGGATGGAACTCTGTGTTGTACTACATAATACGCGGTCTGCACTACACCACGCTGCGCGTTATTTTTTATGTTAATTGTGTGTTCTCTGGCCGATTTGCGAGACTGAAAAAAATCGAATTTCAAGAGAGAAAAAAAACTTCAATAGGGCATTCACTAACTCGTATTGCGTACAAGTTATTACAAAGATTCCTCTCGTGACGAGAATCAAACTCGGGTCTTTTCCAGTCGAACCACAAAATGTGGCAAATCATGCGAATTCCCATTCGCTGTGTTTGCACGAGAAACGTGGCGCAAGCTCGCCTCACCGACGCCATGAAAGAGATTGCAGCGCCACTCTTTGATATATAAAATACGGGTTCACAAATTATTAATTTTTGGTCGAAAGTCACTTCGCCGAGGAAGGGACTGAGAATTCTCCGAGATTGGCGACATCAGCAGTCGGAGCATTTGTTTAAAACATCTTCGCGTTTTCTTATTTTCTTGGCCGTTTTTATTTATTTGAAAACTTTTGTGGATAGCACGGCTTGAAAGGGAAAAAGTGATCTTATGAGGCTCTTACGGTGCGCAATGAAGATGGGAAGAACTGCTCACGTTCAGGAAATGGGTGGCCTCTTGGGTCTTCGATAGAAGAGCTGACGTCCAGAGCACAGTTCGTTGCGAGGAAAATATCTGGGGAAGTGGACTGGGTGCTCGTCCGGTTATGGTCGTTGCTAGTCAGGAATATCCTCGGCATTCTTGCCTAATTCTTCCAACCAAAGGACAAATCTTACAATCGCACCACGTGGTTTCCGAGGCGAGGGAGAAAGGAACGCAAACCGTCAACTTAAGTTTTCTCGACCACACATTTTTACCGAAGTCAAACAGTTCCACCGATTTTTCGTGGAACCGGAAGTGTCGCACATCAACAACTGGCAGAAATTGCTGAATGATTGTTGGCAGCAGGGGGGGGGGAGTTCTTGTACGCGTCGTTGTGAATCGGAGTTGACTATTCGAAGTCAAATGAATATATCAACGCTACGTTTTGCTGAAAAACGAACCGACACTAACATTTCACGACCGTATGCCGGAGATTACTGTGACGACATCGGTAGTGCATTTAACAGGAGGTATTCGCTGTAGGCTGAATCCAGTCACTTGACTAATCGGACACGGACCATATATTTAGCGTGGACCGTGCATTTATTTCTCCCTGGAACGAGGAAAGGCACAGTTGGCATTTCCTTCAGGTGGGCAGGGAGAGACTGCGTACTCTGGCCATTTAAATGATTCCGAAATTATAAGCAACGGTAATTTTTTATAAAAGAATTAAAGATTTATGCTTTAATTTATTGGAGAGGAAAAAAAAAAACAGCAACCAAGATTTAGAATAAACAGTCAAAAAAACTTACGGTGTCATGTTTAGTAGACGACGATTAAATGCGAGACTGTTTCAGTTTAGGTTTGTCGGGATGATAATTAAGCATCGGCATGTTGGGACTTCGTGATGGAAAAAGGCGAATTTAATTTAGACTCATCTGGCCTTTAGTAACATTAACGAAAACCATGGATATCCCTTACATTTGGTACAAGCTATACAACGTTTGTATAAAGATACAAAAATACAGTTAGGTAATAAATTGACAGAAGTGAGTGGATAAAAATTAGGATGTCAGACAGGGATGTAACTTATCTCCAACTCTATTCAATACACACACACGGACAAAGAAATTAGCGCACCAAGACGGAATCATAGGATTCAACTGAAATTTTATTGGTGTAATGATTGGTGAGTGGTGCACATGATGGCAAAAACAGAGCTGAAGGACAATTAAAAGGGATCTGTGGTACGCAATCCGGTCATCATCAATAGCGCGTTGCACCGCCTCGTGCGGCGATACATGCTACAATACGGTCCGGCATGGTGGTGAACAGACGCCTGATGTTGTCCTGCGGCAGACTGGCCCACATGTGTTGCACGCTGTGCTCCAAATCCCGGATATTGTGGCACGGTGGGAGTTGCCGTTTCAGCTGCTCCCAAACATGCTCGATAGGGGGGACTAGTCCGGGGAACGGGCAGGCCATGGAAGTGTCTGTACACGATATAGGCAGGCCTGGGTAACCCAAGCCGTGTGCGGACGGGCATTATCCTGCTAGTATAGCGCTCCTGGTATCCCGGCCAGGAATGGGGCCGTTTGATGTCGTCCACATACCGTTGCCACGTACCACTACGAGGGGTGATCAGCCATCGTAGGCTATGGCTCCCCAGACCATAATGCCTGGACTGCAGGAGGTGTGGCGTTCGATAGCGAGGTCGGGAGTGTGTCCTTGACCAGGGGTCCTCCACACCCGAACACGATGATCATCTGTCCCCAAGACGAAGCGGCACCCATCGCTGAAGACCACACGTCGCCAGTCTGTGGCGTTTCACATCGCTCTCGCATGGCACCACTGCAAACGGAGTCGGCGATGTTGTGGTGTTAATGGGGGCACATGTAAGGGACGCTGGGATCGTAGATTCGCCTCCTCGAGGCGTCGGGAAATGGTTCGTGGGCACACAGGAGTCGCTACATCTGTCTCTATAGCGGACGGAGTCACCGTGGGATCTCCGCGCTTGCCGCACAATCCGTCGATTCTCTCTAGTGTTGGTCCTCCTGATCCGGCCGGTGCCGCTCTGCCAGAACGTGTCCACAGCTCCCAACATTGTCAGACGGTATGGTCAGAACGGTTCATGTGCACCCTTATACGGCGCCTCGACCACCCTCCGGTTTTCAGGCTAATGATCATGCCTCTGTTAACTTCTATGGTAGATGGAGTGAGCCCTTGGCTCTTTATCTCTATTTTACTTGTGGAAGTTAGGTGGGTACTATGCCCGTTCTCGGTGAGCTTTTCTAGAGGTTTTCATTTTAAGATGTCTTTTGGTCTTCAGTGTTTGAAGTGGTCTGTTGCATGCCTCTGTCACCGTAAGTTGCTTAAATTGGCGTCTACCCGGCATTATTGCCGCTCTAGCTTGCGTCGGCCGGTGCTTTTCGCTTTAATCGGCTATCGACTACACGCCGGCTTTATAAGGCTGCTGGTTCGTGCTTGCATCGCTACCGCAGGATGTATGGGCATGCGCAATCGCACCAAACTTGGATCACTTGCATACCACCCAGCACTCTAGCTATTTGCTTAGTTTCGTCGTTGTACCATGTTTTTTTTCAGGTGCGCTAATTTCTTTGTCCGTATGTGTACACACACACACACACACACACGACACTGAAGATGACCTTCGAATATCAGTTTACGAATTAAAATAAGTTAACAATACAATTTTTAAAAACTTCACAAAAGAAAACAAAAGTCGTGGCATTCGAAGATCAGGATTATGTTTTTTTTTGTTTGTTTGTTTGTTTTTTTTTTCATGCTGGGCCCATACACGAGAGGTTGGTAGATCAACCCATAGTACATCAGTACTGTGTATGGGTCGGGAAAGGAGGTACTTGTTCACACTGGATTTGAAAGAGTGTATATTGTATTCCTTAGGGAACACATCAAGGGGAAGACTGTTCCATAGTACAGCAGTTGCAGGGATGGAGAAGTTAGATCAAAATAGTTACAGAAAATACAATAATAGAGCAGATGACACAATTTAATTATTTAGGCTGCACAATAACATATCTAAAGGGCAAGATATAGATGAAAAAATAGAGAAATTTAAGGAAATCTGCGAAACAATTAAAAGGAAACTGAATAATAATAATAAAAAAACAGGATGAGAAACTCGACTAGAATTTGAAGTAGTGGCCACTCCCACTCTACTCAATAGTTCAGAACCATGGACCATTAAAAAGAAAGATGAAAGTAAAATACACGCTGCAGAGATGAGAGTTTTAAGAGCAATTAAAGGATGCACAAAATTGGACCGTATAAGAAATGAAGACATCAGAAAAGGACTAGATGCTTAGGACGTAAATGAAAAGATTAAGGAATACAGAGAGAAATGGAAAGAACGTCTATTTAGGATGGATAGATATCGGCTACCAAGAGAGGTGGATAGATATAGACCTGAGAGAGAGAGGAAGAACTAGCGGCAAGATGGAAAGATCAGTGAAGCTGGAACAGCCCGCTTTTCTGCAGAAGCATCTTTTCCATTACTTGCGTACTGGTTATCAGTCTTTAGGAGAAGTAGCATCCTGTAAATGTCTAAGTGGAAGGATATTTAATACTATGGTGTATTTGGCATTCACTGGAGTGTCCCAATATTTAATGTTGGATAAAAGCCGTCTTAATTTATTTTGGAAAGAGATTAACGGTGGACTGTTACTCCACAATTCAACAATTTGTTTGTAAGGTAGCTGAAATATTAACCTTAGTTTATTTCGGTGGTTCACTGCTGTTTCACCGAAACTGTGTCCCTTAGCACGCGATTACGATGACGTCAAGAGATCGCAGTAATCCAAGTTGGTCATTCCCTCAACAGCTTTATAAACCTAATTGAAAAAGATGCCAAGGAATTTAACTTTCCTGCGTGTGTCGACTCCTTCCCAAGGTTCGCAACGACCTCCCAAACCGAATCTTTCCTCATCCACTTGCAGCAAACTTAGAAAAATCTTTATTTTTTTATTTATTAAACTAGTAATAAATGGGGACAGGCGGCACTTGCACAGCGATACATACCCGAAATATGCTTGTGTTATGGCATTACCGAGTTTCAAAATTTCTAACTTCGGTTGCGTAAGCACTTATTCAAGAGGAGCTTTTTTTTTTTTTTCTTTCCAGCTTAGAACATTCTTTTAGTCCTCTGCGAGTGCCTTTTAATAGTTTTTGTTGTTTCAGACTTGCTTTCCCTCGTCTGCAAATTACTAATTCTATGGGGAGGGAGAGAGAGAGAGAGAGCGGGCACTTAGTTCATCACGTCTTTTAGTTTGTGGAAGAGAACTTAAAGTACAGAATAATGACATACTGACGACGCAGTGGGATTTTCTTTTCCAAGAGGAAAGCAATCACGATCTCAAATATGTAATTTTCACTTACGAAACTCTTAAGTTGCTTCTAAAAATGTGCCGTTTTGAGAAAAGACTTCTGCAGCTGCAATAATCCCAGGTCCTCGTAATCGTGTATTGCGCCGTCAGCGTAGTTGACCAGCAATCAAGAAAAGGAATTCTTGGTCGTCCACGTAAGTAAACGAAGCTATTCGGCAGCAATTATTTCGTTCAATATTTTTGTTCTCATTCGGCGCGACCGAAACGGGTTCGCCCCTTGTCTGCGATTGGGCATTCAAACGTCCTTCTCTCTTTGATTTAGGTCGTTTCGGATGGAAGCGAGCGTTGGTGAGGTTCGGAATTCTGCTGATGGTGGTATTCGTGGCCGAAAGCGTGCCTCATTTCGGGAAGATCCTCAACCTGATTGGAGGGTCGACAGTCACTTTGATGACGTTTGTGTTCCCTCCGCTCTTCTACATGCTGCTCTGCAGGCAAGAAAATCCCGACTGGCCCAATCAGTAAGTTTTTCTTGTTACTTAATAAAATTAAACTCCAAGTTCCAAATGACTTCACCAGGTGGTGCAGCGCGACACGTGAGTGAGTGATCAACCTGTTGAACGACACGGAAATATTTTGGCGTTAAAACTTTCTGTTCAGGCAGGCAATTCACGTGGCATTTAACTGCCCTTACTCCTTCGGATTGCACGTTACATCTGCGAAAAGGACGTGCACCATTTGAGGGCGTGAAGTGCCGATAGCCCCCAATGGCGCACTTCAGCACGAAATAAACCTCCGGAAAAATATTCGTTTGCATTTGTCAAAGCAGCTGACGGGATGGTGGGCGTAATCGATTTTATGATTATCCGTTTTTTTTTGTTTTTTTTTCCCCGCTTCAGATATTAACGAAGTTGGAGAAAAAAAAGGTGAATATCGTTGGCCATGACGATGCTCCCGAAGGAGGCCAAATCGTCGTGTTTACCGAAATGCCTCTTAATGCGAGCGCTCCAAATCGTGCTAAATAATGAAATTGGGGTTATTATGGGACAGCTCATCGATAACACCTGAATGTCATTTGGAACTTTTTTTTCATCATGTTCTCTTTCTTGTATGATTCGATGCTGTGTGGAGCTTCAGTCGACAGCAAATTGAAAAGTTTTTTTTTTTTTTTTCCCATCTAAATGCTGCTAATAAAAGAAATCAGTTATTTTGTCGTGCAGGACGCACCAAGTAAACATTTCTTCGAATGCATCATGTTCCGCGGGGCTGAGATGTAATACGCGATGTGTAGAGCAGTGAATATCGCGGTACACTCGCATCCACTGAGCATCGTGCACACACAGAATCTTCGCTACTTGAAGAAACGCTCACGGCGACTGCAGATGGACAAGAAGGGAACCTTAACGAGTCATCGAATGTAATAAATGTGAGGCATGTTTAAATATTTTTATATTTTCGTTGCATAAGATCATCCCCACAGAAGTAACCACCTTTAAAGTTCCATATCTTCTGGGGGGGGGATTAAGTTCTTAAATCGAAATTGATAACATTACGTGTTACATCACTGCAATTAAAGATAAACTTGCGAATATTTTTTAATTTATTTGTTATGGAATTTGAAGATATTAACTGTGAAATTTAATATGCTTAACTATTTGGGGGGTGGGAACTTCCTTGAACGATCAAGGCAAGGCGTCATATGCATTTGATAAACGACTCCTAATACTGCTTGTTAAATTGACCTTACGGTAAATCTGACGAACATTAGCGTCTTCATTTAAGGTAAATTTGACTCGATGATCTAAGCGGCTGATGGTATGCGATGGCGCCCCTGAATACACATTTGTGTCCTATCTCAGAGGGGAAATGCCGTGTGTTTTTCAACTCCCACTTCCTACACGATATCTTGAACTAACGAATGATTGATTTTTATTGCAGGAGATTTCTGCTCCCCCAACCGATTTCGCATTCTCGACTGACTCATTTCATTTTTCAGCGTGATTCCTCTGCACGAGAAGGTCGTTCTGATCGAGATCATGGCAATCGGCATCTTGGGAGGCTCCGTTTCCACATACTCCGCACTAAAGGAGATCGTTGAACCTTCGGCATTCACTTTCCCTTGTTACCTGAACATGAGTCAATGCGCCGCATGTTGAGGATCGGAAGATTATCGCATGGGGCCTCCTGGACTTCACATCGAGCTGCTAGTCAACAACGAACAAGAAGCGGAACCTGAAATTTCGTGATGTGAAAGGAGATGGCCAAAATGAGTTTCCGTACTCAAAGAAAATAAAAACTGATCGGAATGTATCGAAAAATATAAGTGTAAAATATTACAAAGAAAAAAAAAAGTTCATTTGTGCAAGTAGTTGTGGTTTGTGTTCACTTTTCATGCGAGGATCCCACACGAAGCATACATGCGATTCAATTTTTTTTCCCCTTAATTGTAAGCAATTTTTAAGATAGCAAATAAGTCCGCCGTTCAGATGGAAATCCCACCACCTTTCCTTACACTAACTTGCCTTCCCTTCCATAATGGCTGCCGCTAAGAGTGAAATTCAAACTGCCACACGAAGAAAGAAGAACGCGCGATTTCTCTCCACTGTTACTTTGCGCGCTTCTTAATGAGTTTTTATTTTATTTTTTATTGCGCACCGCGGGATGCTCAACAGGCAAAGAAATGCCTAAAAAAAAGCGTCAACTCTCATTTTATGACAGCCGCCGCACCCCCCGCCAGATAAAAGGGGTCTTCGTTCAGCGGAAAACACTTGCCGTGCACTAACTACAACCGCTTGTCCCGTCCCTCTCACATTCCAGCAGGTGGTTCGCGATGTCAGCGCCGCTGTCGGCCATTACGGCGTCTTTGTGCAAACACGTGGACTTCTACCTGCGTCTGTCTGGAGATGCGACACATCCGAAGCGTTTTAAAGCCTCTTCGAGTCGAAACTTATGGACTGACAATTTACGGAGCATGATTTGAACTGCGGCAGCAGCGTTGTCGCCGACGGCAAAGACGGGGAAAAATGCAGTCGGTCCCGCCCCTCAGCCCAGCTGCCTTATCCCAAGGAGGTTCTGCTACCTGCAGTTGTGATGTTGTCCCGACAACTTTCGCTTCTGAGGCACGCATCAGACGGGCTGTTAGTACGCGTAACCCCAGGTAGGGCAGTTCGCCGAATATTTCTTCTCTCAGTGTTCCTCCATGACTGTGCGTTGAAGAAGACCTTCCTCGAGATTCTCGTGCGTGTGTGTGTGTAAATGTGCTCGGCCTGAGTTCACGGTTCGGGTTCCCAGAAGAAAAAGGACGCTCAATCAAACAAGCCGTTCGCTAATGTCGGGAAACAAAGGGAGTCGCCGCAGAGGAGTTCAGAGTCGCTTCTAGCAGTTCGAGAACGCTACGATGAGCAGGTAAGTGCCCTGTTGAGACAGTCTGCTCGCCTCCTACTTCGCTGACGGTGCAGACACTTTCAAACAGACGCGTTCGAAAGGTATGCGGCCGAAAGAAATAAAACTGCGTGGGGAAATTAAAGGGCGACCGCGGGTTGCGTAGGTCAGGTGACTAACGCAGTCTGCGCAACTCGTTCGCAGGGTCTGGGTGGAGTTTCTCTCCACGAGCGAAGATTGAGATCTTTTGTGTCGCTGCTTTCAAGGATTTGCTGCACAGGTGGGTGAACCGACGCAAGTTCACTGCCACCCACAAGCTTTCCGTCCGCAGTCGGAAGCGCATCCCCGAAAATCGATTGCATTCGCCTTGACCGTACTCGTGTAATTTGGACTGCCCCTCTGATTGCCCGCTTCAAGTACGGCACCGCTAATTAATCACGTGCACGTTTGACTGCGGGGGATTTCTTTCATCGCCACCGGCGTCTTTTTGATTGACCTAAACGGCTTCCAATTATTCCTTCCGACTGTAAACGCCGAAATATTTGTCGTCAGTTGGGTTTTTAATGTTTCGTAGTGGTTTCGAGGCCTCCCCCAGTCAGGACGAGGCTCGACTTTGAATGCAAGGGAAACGCCAGTCTCGCTCAGTGAGCCACTTCGGCATTAACGCCAACTGCAGCGAGAATAGACGGGAATTGCCTCGTTGCGCGAGTCTTCTTTTTGGTGCCCCAACAGGGTCGGATGCATGTTGTAGAGCCAACGTTTTGCTTACCTTACGTACAAGCGATCGAAATGGCACTTTGGTTATGTCACGCACGTGAAATACTGCGCTCGCGCGTAATGACGCACTGCTGTGTATAATTCTCGAGGGTAAAAAAAAAATATATTTTTATTCGAAGCTTAGTACGTCACCGATTCCGCAGGTCATTTGGTAACGATAAAAAAAATTAAAGCTTTTCGAAACGAAGATGGTTTACTTGGGATCAAACAGAGGCGGCGGCTTTTCTACAAGAAGCTCCCGTTATCACCCCCACAAAACAAAGTAGCTTACGAATATACGAAGATGACAATACCCGGAGGATTAATTAATCCAAGCATCGATGAACTTTCCTGAACATTTTTTTTTCATCGTAATCACTCACACGGGAGGTTGTTCATCAGAAATAGCGGTTGAAGGGAGAGGAAGAAATACGCTGGAAAAGAGTGGTTTTAAACTGGAAGCAAACGAAAAGAACTTCTTAAATGGCCATCACAGCAGTTCCACGAAGACTGTTTCCTTCCACTTCTTTTCAGACTCGTTTTAAAGAGAAATGGCGGAGGAGAAAGAGAACAAAAGTCAAGTTGTTCAAATGCCGTTCCGCATCGAAATGATCACGTGCAACCAAAAGACTCCCGCTGGAACTAGTAGTCGAACATTTAATTCATCCAGGAGAGGGTGTTTGCGAAAAATGGAAACGACTCGACATTCGAAGAGCTTCTAGGGAACCGAGCAAAACGGCGGTTTGTGTTTTACGTTTAACAAAAGGTGGCGACACTTTTCTTTTAGAAGGTCACTTGGAAAGGTTCTGCGGTCGCTGCATTTTTTTTAAATAATTGAACCACTAATTTTAAGCGCCAGAAAAGGCGTATTTTAGCGAATGCTCCATCGTGATCGCCATAACGGAACACTGGAAGGTTGATGCACGGCTCCTCTAAGGTGTTGGCTCTCAGAGTTTTTTTATAAACATATGCGATGAGGACATACGATGCTAACGAGATGACCCCAGGTGTTCTGCTGGGGTCGTCTCGACAGCGCTTATGCAGCATCTTAGTAGCGGGTTCCCTTCGACCTACACAGAACTCGCAAGTACGATTGCGCATTTCTGCCGATACCCTTCTTGACATGATTGAAATGAGAAACTCCTCGCCTATCACCTCATATTTGTCGTGGCGAGCCGGATTCCAAGAATTACCTGTTCTTATTCGTCGTGGAATGAGGGACAGAATTTTATTGATTGTTGAAACAGCGACGGAATCGCTGCCGTGCACAGGAAAATGATGATTACGGGGCACAGAAAAGAGAAGACAAAAAAAGAATTCGTGAAAAATGAACGAACTCTTCTTGCTCCAAGGTTAATTTCATTCGAAGGAAAGAATGAAGAAGACATTTTTTTTTTTTTATGAGCAACGTTCAGGCGATAATCTTCAGACCCGTTCATTAAGGGGATGGATTAAAGGGGACTCAAACGCAAAGGCGATTTGAACCAACCCGTGAGAATGACAAAACGACGCCGCTTTGGATGAACGAGTTTTCACTTGCGAAAACGTCTGGTGGGGGGGGGGAGGCTCTTCGAACAGGAAGACCAGAGTTTACCAAATGATGTTAGTTTTGCACGCAGAATGTCGTGTCGCAGCAAGGAAGATTGTCCGAGGAACAAGAGAGAGTAAACGTCATACATTTTGACAACTAAAACACAAACAAACGTGGGCTTTAAATGAATTCCGTTATTTGGAGGCCTCAAGTGGCTTCAAAAAGTTCAGTGTTTGGTCGCTAGAGTAAGGTTTCCCGAGAGCCTTTAACCCCTTCTTATGCCACTAATATACTTACAGGAGTACACCTGTCATGGGCGGGATGCACATTTAAAAAAAAAAAGCGGCCTGAATGAAATAAACCGCAAGAGCAGTTTCCTTATTCTCTTTTCTTGTGCAATTTTCAATATATGTCTTATTATTTTACGATTATGATTGCAATTAAACATCGGTGGAGTCGTTATGAGAAGTTAATCGCTTTTCAAAATGCATTTTAGTTGTGAACTTAACTACCTTGCACCCAAATGTTTGCTCTTCCACCGTTTAAATCCTCCCCCAATTCTCCAACACCGGATGATAATTACTGCAGTGAGTAACGCGATTGTCTATCTCCACTTGAATAAGAAAATATAACCGAACGATAAAAACAGAACGAAAGGAAGTTCAATACGCACGGGCATTAATAACGGAAAAGAAAGACGCGTATCTAAACCTGTTAGTGAAGGAAATGCAAAATGGCCAATAATGGAAGTTGAGATATTGTGAAAGCGAAGGCATCGCCGATGACTGTGGCTAAAAGGCGTTCGTCATGCACAAAACAAACCGCAGATCCCTTTCCCCCACTTTTATATTTTGGGACATTAAGAAAAGTACTCGGGAAGAAGCGAAGGTTCAGCGCTTCGAGTTATCTTGAGCACCTGTAAAGAGTTCGGAAGGAAACACGTGACGCAGTGCGTTACGAAACACTCGACTAAATAAGGACGACGTGGGGAATGTCTTTGTGCTCGCAATATCAAGGTTCTAATTCTTTCAATCAAGCATTCCACGTCATTGAGTGATTTAAGCGAGTCAAAATCAACAGAACCTCTCGAGCATCAACACCTGCAATTAAGAAATAAACAGAATTTTTAAGATTCTTTCGCACCTTCGTTCTCATATCAAATTCAATAATTCCACCCCCCCCCTCGATTCAATTTCGAGAAGAATTCGTCGTCATCAGGGTTCTCATTGCACGTGAGCCGATTATTCTAGAAACCGGAAAACCACTTTGTTTGCACATAAGACACGAACTGCGATTAGCGCACGCTGGCCGACGAGCGAGGGAAAAGAGCAAAGCGGAGCTTTTCCACCCGCGCAGTTAATGATGAAACCGTCTTCGCAGTCCAGTCCAGGGGAATCTCCTTGCGAGGAAGGAAATCCAAAGGATTCTGTCCGCATTTGCCGCTTAAGTTTGACGCGATCGAGCATTCCCCACGCCGACGCCAGGAATATTAATGGAAACAATCCCCGTGTGGGTTTTAATGCGTCTGTAGAGCGAAAACGCCTCTTTTTTTTTTCCGAATTTCAGATGTCTCGCGAGACTAAACGGAGGTGGATGCAAGATTCGGTGCTGCAGTCGGCAACACTCGTTGCGGTTGCCATGACAACGTCAGTTTCATTTCGAGGATCTTCTAAGGCACACGAACCGAACGTTGCTCTTTTTTGTCCACTCAAATTCCACGTTCGTAGTTTTAAAATAAAATAAACATCACCTCGTCGTCGGGTCAAACGGCTACAAATTTCTTGTCTGCTGAATTGGTTCGCTCAGATGTTCTGAGATCTCGCGGTCCGCTAAAACCATCGTGCACTCCGTCGCAGTCGAACCGCTGCTGAGTCGTATCTTAACTACCCGATTCTCGTACGTCGCTTCTACGAAACACTCCCTTTCTTCTCTCGCGTGCATTTCCACATACCGAGTTCCTTTTTTTTTCCTGTTTATGCCGAGTTCTTCTTGATCATAAACTCCTGGTCGAGTCTTAAAAAAAAAACTGCGTCCTTTCTTTGATGCGACTCTTTCCCCCCTAGATGTTGGCTTCCTCGCCCAAGACGCCCCTTTTTAATTAGATGGAAGGTGGCTTCCAGGAGCGATCGCAGTGGCGAACAGGGATCGGATTTAAATTTAAAAAGAAGAAAACGCCGAAGTTAGGTTGAAAACTGATTTCATTGAAATCTTTTTCTGAAATTAATAATTTTTGTATTTCACGAATTTCAAAATCATGAACTTTGTTTTCGAAAACAGCCTGAGAAGAATCGCCTTTTCTGTATTTCTAAAAGTGACGACGAACACACAAGATGTGTTCGTCGCGAAAAAGCGATTTCCTGAAATTTTTCGGTTCCTTTCCTGTAAACGGGTATGAATGGTTGTGGGGATATGAACAATTGCTTCCCAAACTCCACAGTTTGGGGAGCCGTAGGTTTTGTTGAGGGGGCTGTGAAATAATGAAAACAAATTTAAAATGTTTTAAGACTAAGTAGATTTTTTTATCTTAAAAGAAACGTATTTATTTATTATTATTATTTTTTTTATTTTTTATATTTGAATGGAAAAAAATCACATATTTGTGCGGATTCACAAATTTCGGCGTTTAATGAATATTAGTAAATATCTGCTGATTCTTGTAAGTTTCATTTCAAAGCAGAAATCTAAGAATTGCAGTTTCAAATATTTCACCTGATATTGGTGTAGCAGTATTGAAACACATCCATCGCATTAAATTGTTATTAAACTTCTTTTATGTTTTTAATTCTTTCTTTATTACTAATCGTTTCACGTGCTTGTACTGCAAATGCACTATAACAATATATCTATCTATATAAAAATATGAGATAATGTGCCATGTCAAATGTGCATGCAAGATGCTAAAAATGTAATATTTGTATTTGATTTTTGCAATATTCGCTGTGTATGCTTTGTATTGAATATAAATACAAAAAATATTATTATAATATATCTCTCTATTACGATTTTTTCTTAATACGGGAGTGAAGCGCAACAGTTGGATTGGGAATGAAGCCGATCAGATCCCGATCGCACCTAGCCTGTCGACTATTTCTGACACTCAGCGAGTGGAAATTTCACTTGGCGACATTTTCCAAATGATTTTTTCCCACGGTTATTGTCAAGTCGACTGCGTGGCCTCGCCATGGTCGACAACAATTTTCCTTACGGGAGGGCGAAGGGTGCAGATAGTAGAAGGTTGCTTGCTGCGTCGATCCGCATTAGCGGCTCGTTGGAATTTCCACTTACTCGAATCGGTCGCTTCTGTTTTCGTAGCGCATCTTGCGGTGGCCACAGACTGCTTGAAAACGAAAGCTTTTTTTTTTCGATTCGAAATTTAAAATCCCGACATTCCATCCTGCGGTTAAATGCCGAGCGTCGTATTTCTTTTCAGATGAGTGTTTGGCCGCAAATGTCACTGCCAGCGGAGTAGACAAGAGCCTCTTCTATCCCGTCCCCTATTAACTGATCCACGTTTTTAACTCCTTTTTCAAAACTTTGAAGGACGAACTTTGCGATTATTAAGAGAGGCGTATTTAAAGAAGTAATTCGTTTCACACCCACTAAATTTCGGGAATGCGTAACCAACTTACGTTATGAATAACGTAACGCTGGCCAAGTGGTTAGCGTATCCGTTCTCCAGCCAAAAGGCTGCGGGTTCGAATCCGGCTTGGAGTGGAGATCGCTAATCATTTGCCAAATTTTTTCCCCTCCGCTTCTTTTAATTCCTTTAAATATTATTTCTTAGTTTATTTCCCTAATTTAATTCCCAGGCTTGCTTAAATGCCGCTCGTTGGGAAAGGAGCGTCTCCGTGAAGACCGAAACCCCATTTCCAAAGTGAAACAATACCTTGAGATGAAATTCGTCGTGGAAGACCCCACCCATTACGTAAATCTTGCCGTGAACCATTTACTGTCGGCACACTCATCGAAGGGAAACCGAGATAAATTGGCGGCGAGTTAGAACTTGCTATTGGAGTAAACATCCTCACTCAGCTCCCAGGGAGTAGTTTTCCCTGCATTACGCAATAAGCAAGTCCCATTCCTCCTGTCGTAACTGCTGAGCACGGAAATTCGCACTCCTTCCATCATTTTCATCAATCCGCGGTCCTGACGCAATCCACTGCACTTTCCTATCGTATCCTAAATATTCAGGCGAAGGTCAGCGTTGAGCGGCTCACAGATGCGGCCGATCAATGTATTATATTATAGGATGCCACAGTCGTTCATCTACAGTTTCCAATGCCCTTCGCATCCTCTGAGCGACTTATTTTCTCGGATTGTTTCGAAATAGGGAATCGGTGTACAGCTCGATATCCATTCAAGGTTTTCTGCTGCATGGGCAGGATTTTGCACAGAAGATGGGGATTATTTATTTGGCTTTGCGGCGGGATCCAAAAAGAGTTTTCGGCGTCTGCAATCAACGTGAGTCCCAAAGAGAAAACACGATTGGACTTAATAGTACTGCACACATAAATTAAAAATTGGATTATCGGAGATCACGTGGTTTAAATGTTTGTGGATTAAACCTGCTCATAAATGCGAGGCTCTTTTTACTTCTCACACACTCAAAATTAGGACTTGGTGAGGTGATGATAAAATCCTTTCGGGCTACACCTTATGGAGGCAACCCCCTATATATATATATATATATATATCGCCTTCCCACGTTTCACAGTTGCTCGTGTGCCGTTGGAATGGAGGGGAGGGAGGAAAGTACTAGAAGTATTAGGAACAAGGGCTTCGAGATGTGTAGCGTACTCTGGTTGTCGTCGGTCTTACGTAACACCAAAGAAAATCTCTCTCCCTTGTAGTAAGGGAGATCTTGTTAAACTACCAGCGAATTCTACTCGTTCCCTCCAATCCATTGCTGCAATTATGGTATTCGCACGAAAAAGGTGGAAGAAGAAGCGTCCACTCATTTGAGGGATTTCACGCAGTTGACTTTATTCGTTCCCAACATCAGCGACAGTTTTCTATCGCCGACAGGATCGTGCTTTGATTTTTTACAGAGCTTGATAGACGACATCTCCCATGGTGCGCTCGATGACGTTCCTTTGGCCGGGAGGAAAATCGCGGTGATTTCGTGCCCTGTCCCGAACATTCAAGTTCTTTTCTACACCTCAACACACACCCACACACAAAGGTTTCAATAAGCTGCGCCAGAGAACGTTCAGCAGATAAACGAAAATAGGTCACGTGATAAACAACCACAGTCACACAATCTAATAAGTTCACCCCTCGCAAGTGGGGATTCGTATTGGTTGTCAGTGCGTCCGTGTATTTGCATTGGAGGGCGAGTTCACTTTCGCCGAACGGAACTGGCTCTTCTGCCCTTTTGCTCTGGACGTGCCAATACAAATACACGCGAAGCACTTTAAGAAGAGTCTTCCCTTGATGGTTGAATTCAGAGAAGAAGATCAGAGGTCTTCATCACTGAATTTGTGGGCGGGACAGAAAGTAAAATATCATTTTACCTTCGGAGAGGAAGAATGGCACCGGAAACTGAGAAAAACATACTGCGCATAGCGGAAATCCACGATCATGGAGGGCTGCAGTGGACAAGGATGTTACCTCAGCAGGTCGTAGGGAGGGTCACGCACAAAAATCGGCTTCCTCCGTACCATTTCCAACGTTTTAGCACCAGACGATCGTCTTCGTCGACTGGTATTTTGTCAGTGGTTCCTACAGCAGTGTAGGCAGGAACATCTCTTTCTGTCAGCGTGCGTGACTCTCAGACGTGGCGTCCACTACATTTGTAATTAACACAAAAATCAGACGGGGGTGAATAGACATCCCCAAGCCGTTATTTGGTCCCAACATCAGCGACAGTTTTCTATTGCAGACAGGATCGTGCCTTGATTTCTTATAGAGCTTGATAGAAGACATCTTCCATGGTGCGCTCGATGACGTTCCCTTGGCCGGGAGGAAAATCACGCTGTTCATGCATGACGAGTTTTCACCACGTTTCAGGCACGAGGCCTAAGATATCCTGATCAAGCGTCCTGAAAAATGGGTCGGTCGAGGTGGGCTGATGACATAGCTTCCTCGGTCACCTGACTTAAATTCTGATTGGCAGTCCCCCATGTTGATTTCTTGATATTTTACCTTCCATCTGCTGTCGATGTTCGCACTGCTTTACAAAGAACTATTTTGGAAGTCGCAAGATTTCGGAAGAAGCGATGAGCAATGGGATATTTTCGTTAGTGGTAAGGGGAAGAATACGCTTTAAAGGATTATAACAGGGGATGGCATGGCATGGCATTGACCTCTGTATGAGGCGTGTCTTATTTTATTTATTTATTTTCGGGTTTATGCTAGAATCAGAAACAAAAGAAATGGACAAACTCAAGGTGCCTATAACAGTTGTGAAACAGCGGCCGTCGTATTCGGGCCCACATAATGAAGTTGGAGCATCTCGGTCAACTGAATTCATTTTGTCTTGTTTTGTGTTCGTGTGGATTTGCAGGGATTTTAATGGGAGGGGGAAGCGCTTTTCCGTCTGAAACTGGCTAACTTGGCTTCCGTCGAATAGGAAAACATCACTTGCAGCTTAAACAGTTGCCGGAAACCAAATGATTAGGCGAATCGGCGACATGCACTGATCGAAAGTGCCAATGCCACTGGACGTCATTCTTTAGAGAAATTTCAGATCCAAGGCTTCTGCGCCACACTTCCGCCCGAAATTTGTGATCTCGGTGTTTGCGCAGAATGAAGCCCACATTTGAAAACAGGTACATGCACACATTTCCATGGAAGGCTGTAAAGCAGAGGTCTTCAACGCGTGGTCCGCGGAGCTCTTTGCCGGGGGACGCCGGCCATTTTGAAAAAATAACTACTTAACATTAAAACGCGATTGAATAAAAAATAATTTCAATGAAGCCCGCGGGCCACTAAGCTATATTGCGGTATTTAGAATTGTAAGATGCTTTCCAGATTCACAAGGAACGTGCATTTGATACTTTACATAAAATCCTATAAAAATAAATATTAAAATGAACATGCTGCTTCTTCAGCCATCTACCAGCGCCAAGCGGTACTTTAGTACTAACATCACAGGTGGCTGAAGCAGTAGTTCATTTGAGTGCTCTATCTAGTGCCTTCCAGATACATCTCGAAGGTTCTCGATACTTCGTTATTTTCATTTAAATACAAGCGGATCTCATCCACAGTCACTCAGTTAGTTGTAAAACAGTGTGATATTTGTGTTTAAGCGCACGCAGGTTCGTCGTGTCAGCCATAGCCTATTGTGGTTTTGTATTGCCAGACTTTTTTCATTCGTGTGAGACATATTCAGTGGATAATAACCAATAATTACACGACCATTTTGGATCATTTTTTGGGTTCACCTTCCATCACTATAGCGTCTACGAGTAAAAAGCGTAAATCAAGTGATTCTTGTTGGGTTTTTAATGAAATGTGGACCAATTTGTACTCTTTTGTGCCGATCGACGAAAAGTCAGTGTGTTTAATTTGTCGTGAGTCAGTATCAATACAATATAAAACGACACTATGAGACAAAGCATGCGTCCAATTTCGATCACCTCCTAGGGGGGCTTCGTTTGGACAAAGTGAACCGTCTCCAAATCGATTAAAAATGCCAGCAGGGTACGTTTAAAGGGAAGAGAGCGAAGCGTGCGTCAAAGTAAGTTATGTAATGGCTGAAAATATTGCTAAAAAATCAAACGCCTTCTTGGACGGCGAGTTTGTGAAAGAGTGTCTCATCTCTGCTGGGGATATTCTGTACCCAAATAATAAGGAAGTGTTTAAAAAACCGGCTACAATCCAAAGATCAAGTGGTGCACACTCTGCTTGATCACATCAAAGCTTTTGTAGCCAAGCTCAAAGTTTGGGAGACACAATTCGCAAAAAAAGACAACTCATTTTCAGCTTCTCGCTGAGTCCAACTGCTCGTGTCTTGATGAATACGCTGCAAAATTAGCCGAGTTGCGAAGCGAGTTCGAAGAGAGATTTAGTGATTTTCGTAACCAACAGTCTTCTTTAGATTTATTTTCAATGCTGCCGAAATGCCAGGCTCAGTACAAATGAAGCTGCTTGAACTCCAAAACAACTCTTCTTTGAGAGAAAAATTATTCAGTGTGCCCTTGCTTACATTTTACAAAGACTACATTTCTGAGGACGCATTCCCTAATCTTCGCCGGCATGCTTTGAAGATGTGCGCTTTGTTATGAAGCACGTACGTATGTGAGCAGTTTTTCTCCAGAATGAAGCATGTGAAGTCCAAGACAAGAACTCGGATTACGGACCAACATCTCGAGGATACTCTGCGCATAGCGACTTCCAACATTGATGCCAACATCAACAAGCTGGTCAAGGAAACACATTGCCGAGTTGCCCATTGACATTGTAAAAAATGAATGTTTCTTCATTAAATTATCTGTTTTCAAGTATTGATTGTATTTACTCAGAGCCGGCGCTAGGGTCTTTGCCGCCCGCATGCAATGTCTATCTAAGCGCCCCCTGTAACGATCAGGCGTGTGTGGTTCTTTTACGATAATAAAAATTTAAATTATTTGAAATTTCTTAAATAAATATTGACAGAACAGCCACACGTTGGTTCGCTAAATGTAACGAACCGAGGGTGTTGACTAGGCAGGATAATCGTTAAAAACCCGAATATTCAAAAAATTCTCAAAAGTTAAAGCAAATTTTGATAAAGCCACTTCGCTTTAGTCATTTAATATAATGATACAGGGATTATAGCCTTCTTACCGACCCGAATCGCCAACAAAATTAAAATGAATTTTAATTAAAGTTAAAATTTATTTGAACTGAAGTTTAAAAAATACTCGCATTTTACAAGTTACTAAATTCTTAGTAACTTGTAAAAAATTTTACTAATTTTTATAAGTGGAACTATCTTTTAGGAAAATAAAAGAAACTGAAGATAGATGAGAAAATAAGAAAAGAATTCAGAAATAATTAGAACATTTAATATAAGTATTCAAAAAATAACATCTTTACAGAATAACAGAAAATAAATTAAATTACATAAATATACTTGAAATTTTTTTATTTGAATTTTAGGGTTTTTGATTTCATATTCACAAAATTAGAAATAGTGGTCTTAACGTCTAATTCCGCACGTTTATCATTTTCGATACAAACTAACAAGCTTTTTTTTTTGGCATACTTGTTCTTAAGTAGGTTTTAATCGATTTAAACTTGGAAAAGGAACGTTCACCGCTCGCTACACTAACAAGTAAGGTTAATAGTATTCTTCAAGCAATTGAAAAGTTCGGGAAAGATAAATTATTGGACACAATAAAATCAAGAATATCGAAAGGGTTTTGAATATTTAAATTATCCTTCCGAAAAATATCCCGGAAAGCACATAACTTGTCATATAGTTCTATTGCATTTACGTCTTTATTGTCACCGTCCTTCAAGAGAATCTCTAAATCGTCACAATTTTTTCGTAAATCTTCGTTATTAATTTGTAGTAATCTATACAAGAAATTGAAATTATCATAATATGTTTTTAGAAATTGTTCAAAACGTTCTATTAACGAACACATTGCAACGTCTAGACGTGTATAAAACACATTCACTCTAAATTTATCTTCTGGCGACTGCGGCGTTTCATTAACGATGCTCGTAGTCCAATTGTCGTGTCTTCTTTCGTCGTCGAACTTCCGTACCAGTTTTAAATTCTTGTTCTCCATCCACCTCTTCACTCAGTTCTTTTGCCGTTTTAGAACTTCTTTAAAATTTGTATCTGATCGATACTCTTGTAAGAATATTTTTAAGTTTTCGATAGATTCTAAAGCAAGTGAAATGTTCATATTTTTGTCTTGAAGCATTTTACTCACAGGGTTTATTCTGTTAAGTAAATCATGCCAAGTTATAAGAGAGCAAATAAATTTGTAGTCCTTTATTTTAGCACATAATGTTTGTGCTTCATGCTGAGTTTCTTTATTAAAATTTTCATTATTTAAAATTTCAAAAAGTGCATCGTAAATTTCTCTTGACTGATATCGTAGAGGGCGGATTGCATTCATTTTACTTTCCCATCGCGTTTCTGATGGCTGTTTCAATGTTAAATGTTTTACGAACTTTAAAAGGATTGCCCAACGTTTGTAAGAGAATGAAAAGAAATTTTGTTTCTTGAATAATTACAAAGAAACTAATTGTATCTGCATTCACTTTGGCTGCATCGTTAATGATTAAATTTAGAGTATGAGCAGCACATGGCGCGTAAAAAGCTCGAGGATTTTTGTTTAAAAGCAAATTTTAGAGCCCATATTTTTTCTTTTTTCATATTTGCCCCATTGTCATACCCTTGACCTCGCATGTCTTCAATGGGAATGTTCCATTTTATCAGTTGTTCCATTATTGTTGCACATAAACCACGTCCCGTGGAATCTGATATATCTGCAAAACCTAAATCGTTTTCTCTGATCTTGACAATTCCATTGTCACAGGAAACAAAGCGAATAATAATTGTCATTTGTTCTGTTTTACTTGCATCAGGTGTGCAGTCTAAAATTGTGGAATAATTTTTGACTGCACACCTGATGTAAGTACATCAGGTCATCAGTAAAGACAGTCAGTATTTCATTTTGACTGTCTTTACTCAAATAGTGTACTCTATTGTTTCGTTGTAGGGTCCTTTCAACATGATTTTTCCATAACGGGATCAAACTTCGCAAACAATTCGACTAATTTTAAAAAATTGCCATTATTCCTTTCATATAATTTATCAGATGATCCGCGAAAAGCTAAATTTTGGCTACCAAGGAATTTTATAATTTTAATCAAGCGTTCTAAAACGCTCATCCAATGTTTCTTTTCCCTTGAATCTCTCAATCAATAGTAGTTTTGTTTTTTAAATTTTTATCAACTTCCTTCAATTTTAAGAAATTTTTCATGTGAGTTAAACTAGTCTCATGTCTATGCAAAGTTGTACTTACATTTCTCCAGTCGTTATAACCTTCTACAAGACTACTTGATTCGGTAGGTGCGAAAGGTTTGCAACAAAAGCAAAAAACAGAATTTAAAGTTTCGGAATAAATGAGCTTCGTTCTTGCCACGAGCTCCCCCTTTTCCATTTTTCAATAATAATACGTGTCACCAAATTTACGACCATATGAATCTCTGGGATATATTATTTTTCTTTTGAACAGGCCCCATTTCAACTAAAACAACTTGTAATTTTTCATCAATATTTCCCCAGTTGACCACGAAACTAACAATGTGTTAGTTTCGTGGTCAACTACAACTAAATCTTCTCCTAACTGTTTTTCACTTAAATCCTGCGTCTTGTTATCTTGTTCAATAGTTGCAATAGTACTTTCATTCAAACTAGATGATATGCACGGTTCTTTAATTCTGATTTCTGATGTATCGAGTTGGTTACAATCTGCATTAGAATATTTTAACAAATTTATTAAGAGCTCCAGTTTGTTTCTTAATAGCTGCTTCTTTCGCAGCATGACGCTTATGATTTTGTGCACCGAATAACTTTTTTTTAATTTTTGATTTCTGTTTTTCCATTTCTATTTTATACCCACAAGAAATTATTACACAACACGACACAGAGACGAAATAATAGTCCGTACTGCGCTACTGTCAGTAGCCTGCTGAGATGAGTACCATATGACTGGTTAACTAGCAACAAATGTTTTGTACGTAAATTCGTTTCTGCACACAAAAACCGTTCACCGTTTCACTTTAGATAGACTGCAGTGCATGCAACATTCTGCAGACAAGCATTTAGCCTGCTCTCGCTGCAAAATTGTAAACAGTCGGCTGATCAAAGAGGCGGCAATATACAATTTTTTAAAATTTTTATTCGGTGTAACCGGCCTTATTTATTTTAATATTGATCATTCTAAGAATTTTTTGTTTTCATGATAAAAATTTTGTTTCTTAAAAATGAACTTATGAACGGTGCCCCGGCGGCGGCGCCCGCATGCACTGCATGTCCGCTTCCGTCGGCCCTGTATCATGAACCCGACTCCTATCTACACTCTTAAAGCTGAGTTTGTTTATTTTTATAGGATTTTATGTAAAGTATCAAATACACGTTCCTTGTGAATCTGGAAAGCATCTTACAATTCTAAATACTGCAGTATAGCTTAGTGGCCCGCGGGCTTCGTTGAAATTTTTAATGCGGCCCACACTGTCTGAAAGGTTGAAAACCCCTGTTGTAAAGAATTTAATGCAGTTATTGGGCTAAGGATTACGATGGCTAAGACACAGCTTTTGTCATATAGTGTTCAACGACTACGATGTTCACATATTCAAAAGAATGTCATCGGGTGCCTTCTTTCCTAACCTCTGACAAAGACACGCCAAAGTAATGTCTTCAGCTGGGCTTTCAGCGTGCATGTGAAGATGAATCTATGTTCTAGCATCAAAGATAAAATTATTTTTTCCAGTTCCAAAGGTCTTCAATAAGCAGGGTGATGTTGTCTGGCACTTTGCGATGGAATTCATCTTTAGGTGGCATTCACCATCATCTGTGCCCATGCTGGGATTTCAACTCACAGGGAGTTGATTGATCTTTTTTTTTTTTTTATGACGCAAAGCCATCAAAGGTCATACTGCGCCAGGACACAGGTTACAGTAATGGGTGTGGTAATTGGTCAATAGGACAATCACAAACATCAATGCCCTTGGCGGGATTCGAATCCGCAGCCTCTGGGCCGGAGAGCGGATCCACTCGGCAAGCCAGGCTGGCCCCACAGTTGGAGAACGAATCCGCTGTGCACTCGGGAACCAGGATGGCAGTGAAACGTGTCCGGCCCTTCATCCCAACTGAAAAGGAATGCGTCAAGTTCGGCATCCGTTACTCATTTTCTATTATTACTACTACTCTAATTATAAAAGACGCTTTTCCCAAGGAACGATATCTTTCAACAAAACCCTTCTTCTGCTAACAGAACCTTGTAGAAAGGTTTTCAGGTGAAAAGGCAAGAACCTGTCTTACGCTGTTTCAAGTGGCAAATCTTGTCGTCAGATATTCGTTTTTCTTCTGCCAACGTCGAAGTATCACGCGCTGCGCAGCTCATTGGCAAGGAGAAATGCAGCCGCAGAGGACTGCAGTCCTCTGGTTGGCATTTGCAGTTATGGCCAAAGGAAACGAGATTGGGAGACGTGTGTTTTGCCTGGTAGGTTTGTCTGCTTTGCAGGATGAAAAATCCGAGCTTCAGGAAAGGAAAAACTCCACGGGAGACCAGTTAACTCAGCCGAATTAATAGGTGTCCCATTTCCTCAGTTGTTTTTCAAATTTCTTCTCATCCTACACGGGATTCAACTCAGTTCTTTCCAACCGCTTCGTCAATATTGACTGGGTTACAGAGATTCCAAGTTTCGAGGGAAAATTCTCGGTCGATCATTGACAGTGAAGCGAGGAACATTTCTCTGAACAAAATTGCTTTTAAAATGAAAAGAAAAAAAATGGTAGCTGACCTAAAACGGATGTGGCAGAGCTTTCCTTGCGGATAAGTCGGGCAAATTGGGTCTGCAGATTTAGTAATCGGGAGAAATTCGAGTGTAGGATGCCGGTCTAAAGGATCGGATAAGGAGATCTAGAATTGTAAGAGGATTTTGAGCCTAAGGAAATATCGGGAATTTGGATTTAGGGATGGGAAATATCGGAATATACGTAGAGGGTACGGCTGACCTGAGGAATGCAAGCAAACATATCCATACGCACAACTTTGGAGCGACAGTCCAGACTGATGCGAGGGTTGTTCTTCTCTCGAATGTCAGCGAGGTAACGTGATTGTGAAGAGAAGGATTATCTTTGGGAGTGTTCACTCGCGAGGCTTCTTCCCTCCTCCTTTATTTGCACAAATCGTAATTTGTTTTGTATTTTATTTCCTCGCAGATTAACCGACGTCTGTACGAATGAAGAACTCGACCTCTGCTAAGATGAGGGCTGTGCGAAGGCGCAAGATGCGCTTGTGAGTTCCGCATCACCATGGGAACGAAGACTCCACAGTGGCTACCCATGCTTGCCAAGCCCAACATTATCACCATGTAAGTAGTCTTTAGCTTTTGGTTCGTCTTATCTTTGTTTATTCAAGTGACACGCTGTTCATTACTGCACTGATTTCTTTTGTTACTAAGCGGTAGCTTGTATGCTCGCGAAGTTACCCCCCCCCTCCTTCAAAAAAACATGCACCCTTTCACAAAACACGCTGACATGTGCGCGAGTGAATATCAACGAAAGAAATCCAATCTCGTCGATGACGGAGGAATTCGATGAATGTTTTTATTCCGATAAATGAAACCGTTTCTTGCCTTTAGAAGAATCTTGGAGGAAGTTTAAGATAAGTGAAAGTTCTCGTCGAGTAGAAAACCTCAATATTTCCGACATTCCTAATTTCTCAACATTTATTTATGTTTTGTGTTATTTACAAATTATCCCATTTCAGAACTTTTTCAGCTTACGTTAATTGGGCTTCCTCGTAGGTTTGTCGGTGTCGACGATGCCGTTTGGTTGCAAAGACTGGGTTCGTCTAGGAAGCGAAGAACTTTTATCGGGGCTTTTCAAATGAAGGCCAGTGAGGCTGTCGCGTTTTTAATCGCTCCAAAATAAGACAAACTGGCGAAGAAAACACACGCACAGTTAGCTGATGTGATACTCTTGTTGCTTCGGCTGTAATAATAATAAAAAAAGCTTTTAATAATACTTTTTCTTACATTTCTGGTTTTCTTTTTTTTAATGTTTTGTTCTGCGTCTAGGATTTCACTGATGAAGTTCCTCCATTGCTTTCTCAACTTTACATTTTTTAAATTATAAAATTTCGAAAATTCCGAAGTTTCTACATCCATTCGGCTTTGGAATGATGTTCCATCTTTAATATCCACCATTTCTATATAATTAATTATTTTTTATTGGTTTAAAATCACACGTGTGTACTCTGTTTCTTTTTACGTTTTAAAGTATTGAAATATTTACAGAAATCAGCTTGCGTAAGAGTTCGTTGGTTTCAAACCTCCTCGAATCCCAAACACTTTGCACTGACTGCGTGAACACGACATTCTGCTGCAGTGTCAGCTTCAAGGCGCATCATCACCTGCCTTGGCGCGGTAATAAACACCGATAAACCCCCACGTGTCCGATTTTCAACTTCGACTGCCCAAACCAGGTCCGCTTCTTAGCCTGTCCAGTTGCTTCCTTTCCTTCTCTTAGTTATTTTACTGCTTCATAATTTTCAAATTCATCGCGAGTTGTTTTCAACAGGACGACCCCTCACTTTCACCCCGAATATTCAAATAATTCCAACACTTTTTTTTAGCGAAATAAAAAGCTGATGAAGCGATCTGCGACGAGAGTAGACCGAATCAGAAGGGCTCTGCTCGTCTCCACACATCCCCATGGTGGATAACGTTTCGTGGGGGGAAAGAGCGTTTATGCAGCCGATCCTCGAAGCAGCTTCCTCGCCCGAAATAATTTCCCCTATCGAAATGAAACCGAGCTTCGAAAATAAAACTTTTTCTTTATCAAACGCCTTTTGAACTTTTATCGCTCAGCTCTTCTTAAGGAATTGCGCAAACACCCCCTCATTGTCTGCTGTTTCGTCGTCAGGATAATTTCCCAAGTGTTTCCGTTGCCACGAGGAGACCTCGCGTTAGTGCACGTGACAACAGCGTTTGTTTTCGAGATGAGCCAGCAAAGGAATTCTCTGGAAGTCGCGTCGAGTTTTGCTTTGCAGTTCGGTTTGGAAGAAAGTTCGAAGGAAGAACACGTGAGTATTTCGTATTGCTCTGAATGTAGTTCGGTTATTTCCTAGTTACCGCTGAATGACAGGCACGAGACCCACTTGCATTAATATCCGAAACCTCCCAGAGAATTCGAATGCAACGTTTGAAGAGCGACTTCAATCGGGATTCACTTAACCTGCTAATTGGAACGCTCAGGGTTGTCAGCATTCTGTTTGCGGTCATTTTTAACTCCTTCATGTTAGCGTAATTTTTATGCACGTGACGAAGCTCTTATTTCTTTGCTTATCTTGTCTTCGCAGTCATCTTTCGAATCCGCTAGCAAGTTAACACGGGTTAACTTCCGTCGTAGATGACTCGGTGTCTATTTTTTTTTTCTTTTTCGTTTTCTGGTGATATTTTAAATAACTGATTCCATCATAACGCGCATTTCTGTAGAAAGACGCTTCATTACATTCCGCTCTTCCTCTCTCCGCCACCCTTAACTTAAGCGCAAGCAACGGACAGAAACGTGTTCTTCCATCGGGTACCACTTACTCACGAGCCGCGGTCCGAGAGTTCTTTGTGGCGAGCTAAAGCTTACCAACCTACTTTGGGTCCATCTCTTTAGAGGGTCAGCAGTCCCCGAAGTTGGACGTTAGTATTTCATCTTGTTAAATGCTTCCTCACCCGCAAGCGCATCCATCTGCGGAACGAACGAGCGAGCACCAATCCGATTGCGCTGACGGAAGTGCAATTGGCATGGCACTATTTCTTACTCGCGAGAGAAGACCGCTAAAAGCATCGAGTGAGGTCAACACGACCGCACTCACTGTGAAGGAAAGCGACCAGCTTCGTGACGCTGAAGGAAGTTTCTCTGTACTTCACATTTCAGAAAGGAGTTAAGAAAGCGCGTGCTTAATATTTTAACTGACGGAGAAGCTCAACGATTCCCTTGCTCTTTCTCAAAAATGATCAAATCTCACCGAAATCTTTTTCTTCTGCTGCGGTCACTCTTTCTGATTTTTCGAGATGAGTCCCCGTCATAAAAAAAAAAAAAAAAAAACTCCCACTTAAAAACGGCACTTGAATTATTATCGAACGAGCTTCAAAAAAACTTAAGCCGATCCGAACTTCTTTGAACTGAGGTCAAAGCAACGAAGCTTTTTCTGAGGCCCATTTATTTAAATTGTGTGCGCGCGCAAGTTTGGATGTTTTGCAGGGTGAAAAAAACTGCACTTCCAAAGGGCCTTTTCTCCTCTGCATGACGCTCATCTTCAGGTGGGGACCCCCTCCCCTTTATAATAAAGGCGCACTGGAGATTGAAACCCAGGTTTCTTCAACCGGAGAGCATCGTTGGTTTCGACTGAGCTACGACCTCTAAATAAAAAAGGGATCCAAAAATTATCTTAAAAATTTACATCGATATCACTGTTTTTCTTAACTATTAAAGAAATTAGGATTTTTTTTTGGGGGGGGGCTTCTCCAGAAACCAGTATGGAGTTACAGAAAGCTCGCATTTCTGAACTTCTCCAACTTAACTTATTCGCCACAATATCGACCTAAGCCGACTTGAGAAGTCATCCTTGACCTCCAAAAGAGTTTTTTGCTGTTGTCATGGTGACCTCCAAAAGAGTTTTGAGAGTTTAATTGAAAATTGGAGGAATTCGAGGTAATCATTGGTTTAAGGGCTCTTTAATTTCCACATCGCAAGCAGTAAATATAAACAAAGGCTAAGGAAATTCTCTTCCGCTAAATTACGGAGTTCTTTTGTGCTTGGACCACTTTTGTGTATAATCTGCATCGACGATTCCTGCGACCCCATTAGTCGCGTAAAATAACCGATTCTGCAGATGGCGCTGCATTCGTCTTCACTTCAGATTCTCGCGAAATGCAAAATGTGGTCGATTCAAATCCGAAAATAGCGACAAACTGGTTTGACGCTAACAAACGTACTCGCAATGCTGAAAAGCGAAATATATTATTTTTAAACTGTGAAATACACCCAGTTTTAAACCCAATGTTTCATCCATATACTGTAAGTAGATTGCAACTGAATGTAAATGAAAAACATGAATACAAAACGATGTTTAGGATTAAAAACTGACAGCTGGTAACCGAATACAGATGGCGCAACGAAACACGACTTATGCTACGCAGGGAGTTTTCTTTTGTTTAAAAAAAAATATTAACTGCGATAACATTTATGTTTCGCGTGGATACAAACTGCTACACAGTACGGTGTTCTAACGGGGACGAAACCTATCGCACCCTTCACTTAGAATTAAAACAATCAAAGTGTCAATAAATAAAAGTGACAAACTACAGTTAACTGCAAATACAGCCCATTAAACACCCTCCCAAGTGGGCAACTATCTCTACGAGGATATATAACTGTTAGTAAAATCTGATAATCAGCATGCAAACATTAAACTAAAGTTATTATTAAAGTTAGATTATCCTTCTGGATAATCCCCTTTGGGGATTATCCAGAAGGAGATTATATAATCTCCACAATCATACATCACAAGGGGGGAAAAGTATTCAAAATGGTGAACGCGTACTTCAGGGTGGGGAGGAACTGTTAGAGAACGAGGACGCGTTGAATCGCTCTAACTAGGATCATTTAAATCGCGTTTGGATAGTTTTTAATTCGGCGGTACTGAAATGGCCATTTTCCTTTTGCAGAGTGGAAGAATGCGAGTGCGTCTGCAACGAGGAAGGACCCTGCTGTTGTCATGGTGACCCAAACAGAACCGATGCCCCAGATGCCGTTGCCGATCGCGGAATTCACCTAAATGGATTTCCGATGGAAGAATTTGACGGGATAGACGACATTCTAGCAGTGAGGTAAGTGATATTTCGGCTCCGAGATGATTTCAGTTAAAGTTCGTGTCAGCAGCTCGGGTTTTTTTTCATGTGAAATATTCGCAGTCGTGCTGACATCTTCCTTTCGGCACTTTCGTCTTTAATATTCAGCCAATCACGGGAAGATGGAAGTGAGCACGATAAAGGAGTACGGAAATGCGATGCAATCTACACATAAAAGTATACAGAAATACAAAAAAAAAAAAATGTTTTTATGTTGTATTCGAAGCTTTGCATTCCATCACAGTAAGGCAAGTTGAGGCAGTGATTTCGCTTTGGTCGAACTTTTGCGCCCTATGCCTATACTTATACCGCGTCAGCAGGTTTCTTTTCTCGTCCTTTTCATCAGATTAGTAAGCGGTGGGCGAAATGTTTTTATGAAATCTCGTTGAAATTCTCGCCTGTCTTTGTGTGGGAACAATTTCATTCATCTACCAGTCTGACAGTTTCAAGGTGATTCTTAAAACCGTTACATAATGGTTTGTGCTGCCATCTATGTACGAGGAATTGAATTACAATTTATAAGATATGTAATTTTCGAATCGTATTTTATAAATTGCAATTTATAAGATATGATTCAAGGCGAAGAAAATGCCTATAAAAAACATAATACCGAAAGAAATTTAACGTGGAAATGTTGTCACCTTAAGCAATCTATAAAATCGAGTTAACGGAGAAGAATAAATATCAGACAGGGCTCGCTGGAAGTTTTGCTCTTACTTTTAGTTTGACACATGCACGACTCACGATCCTAACGTCATGAAGCGAAACCCCCTACGTATTTATTTTTGTTACGTCTTTTTGTAAACATTATTGCACGAAACGAGTGCCATGTTTTCCTTGAACGTGTCTTCTTGACAGGGGTCGAAATGATTACAGAAAGACAGTGTTCGATTACTTCTGCAGCCAACTCGTTAAGACAGTTCACAATGCATTGCTGTAATAAGGACCTTTTTCGATTCCCCACCCCCCCACCCTCCCCTGGAAAAAACCAACATTTTTTTGATTAAATCTAACTATCGAATTTCTTAACCACCCATGTTGCACTGAATATATTTCGTGTTTTGGGGGCGTATTCAACTTTTCTTCCCCCCTTTTCTCCAACCCCTCTTTCGTATGTGTAGTCGTGTGTGTCACTTCCCTCCTCCCCCATTTTTTGATACTATTTTTCGAATCCAATAACTTCGCTCTATTTAACAATTCCCTCTTTCTGTCTCTGATTGGCGGTTTCCTAATTCTGCTCGACCTCGTTCCTCCGTCAGTTTTTCTCGGTGGTCTCGTCAGTACGTTTCATTGATTTGTCTAATTTTGTTTCTGCTGCATTTGTTAGTCTGAGAACTTTCTGAAGTTCTTATCATGTATAAAATATGTTGGTTTTATTTTTCAAATTTCTTTCTGATAAACCTCCTTAAGTTGTTGTACGGTACAAGCTTTTACGGTAAGCGATGTTATTTTTCACTTCGGGTAATGTCCCCCCCCTACACACACATCTTTTGGTTACATTAACTTTTCTGAAAATTATTTCCTTCCCGTGTATTAATCTTCTATGAGCAGAGCAAAAAAAAAAAAAAATCCCATTTTAATCCTTTAAAGTACTTTATTCCTGTTTAATTCTTTCGCTGTTTCTTTCGTAGAGTTTTACTTTCTTCACCCACTGATGTGTTTGACTCCACTGGTAGTAATTTACTGATGCAATTTTCTTTTCCTTCGCCTCTTCTTAATACGCCCACCTTCTTTTAGTTCTTCTGTTTTGCTGCTTTACGTGCGACATCTTCGGTCTCCGTTTTCCCTCTTCGATGTTGGTTTTGTTTTTCTCTTTTCCGGCTTACCTCATAAGATTCTTTTGTATAAGTGAAGGTTCTGAAATAATTCTTCTCTTCGTCTTTTCATTGATTCCTTCTTTAATGTCTTTCCAAGAACTAATTCATGGTCGCTTTACTTCTGCATGATGATGGAACCACTCTTACGTGAGTGACTTTTCTTCTGCTATTAGCCACATGTAATCAGTTGCTGTCGGTCCTCTTGCGTTCTCTCGTGCTGTTTTATGATCAACGAAGGGGTCATTTGTTCCCAATTCTTCATTCGTGCAAAATTTAAATGCCGCAGAATTTTCTGTTATCAGTGAACTTTTGCATATACATTTAAAGCGCCATTATTAGGATATTTTTCTTATTTATTTCGTTTTCTCGATCTATTTTTTAAATTTCTTCTTTTCTAGTTTTGGTTTTCGTCCACAGGCTTTAAATGCAGTTCGTTCTGCCTCTTAATTAATTGCATCATTGTATTTGTTTTCCGAAGTGCTTTATGAAGCGTTATTCCACCTCACGTGCCATGCATGGCATCAGACATATTATTCTGCACGATGCAATCGCCACCAGATGATCGGACCGAGAACATTTACTGAAAACGATGTACGAGGGTGGTCTGAAAAGTTCTCGGCCTCGACCCGACCATAGATGGCAACACTATCGGGAAGATTTTTTTTTTTCTAAGTTGGTACATCTGCCATAAGCATCCATGTGAAATTTTTGCAAGGTCATTCTATCAAGTAGTTTGATTTACACAGCTGTCTGAAGCGAAAGTGTTGTCTGCATCCCTTGAAATGGATAAAATTGAGTATCGTGCGGTTAAAACATTCTTTGTAAAAGAAGGTTTAACTCAAAAAGAAATTCATTCGAAGTTCATAAAAATTTATGGGCACTCTTGTCCTTTCTTTTTGACAATTAAGAAATAGGCTGCCGAGTTTAAACGTGGCCGTACCAGCCTTGAAGGTGATCCACGTGAAGGACGTCCAAAATGTGTAACACCACCAGAAATCATTGATCAAGTGCACGATATGGCACTGGATGACTAGCGAGTCAAAGTGCGTGAAATTGCTGAGACTATAGGCATTTCAAAAGAACGTGTAGGATATATTTTGCATGAAGAATTGCAAATGAAAAAGCTTGCGCAAGAAGGGTACCGCGCTTCCTCACAACAGATCAAAAACACACTCACATGAAAATCTCTGAACAGTGCTCGGAGCGCTTTAACAAGAATAAAACCGATTTTGTGCTTCGATTTATTACTATGGATGAGACTTGGATTCACCAATTCACACCAGAATCCAAACAACAGTCAAAACAGTGGACAGAAGCCGGTTGTTCAGCTCCAAAGAAGGCAAAGTCAGTGTTTTAGGATGGTAAAGGCATTTCGTTTATTAATTAGCTTGAAAAGGGTAAAACAATAACCGGGGAATTTTATTCCGATCTTTTAACCAGACTAGACGAAAAGATTCGTGAGAAAAAACCCGGTTTGCAGAAGAAAAAAATCATCTTTCATCAGGCCAATGCACCTGCCCACAAAGGAGTTTTTGGCAATGGGAAAATTAAGGGATCTGCACTATGAATTGTTGGAACATCCATCCTAGTCCCCAGATATGGCTCCCTCTGACTAATATCTCTTCCCCAAACTAAAACTCGCTGGTCAGCATTTTCCTTCAAATCAAGAGGTGATTGCAGTTGGTGAGGGGTATTTTGCAGATCTTACTGAGAACCGCTACAGGGACGGGATAATGGCGCTGGAGCATCGCCGGAATAAACGTATTAGTCTTAAGGGAGATTACGTTGAAAAATAAAAATAATTTCGAAATTATAAATACGTTTCTGCATTGTTAGGCCGGGAACTTTTCAGACCACCCTCGTAACTGATCGGCAGTAACATTCAAGTGGCATTCATATATCGCAAGTGTCGAGAAACAAGTTTTCATGATAACAGTTCACGCTCTCCTACAGCATCCTGTAGTAAAAGATGCGCGGACTGTTTCTTAATGATATCAGACTATTGATTTACACCGTTCTCTATGACCCCGAAGTCAACTTGGAACAACGGGGTTTCATTAGTCCAGAGTGGAAAAAGATTGTAAAGTGTCATCCGCTCAACTGTTTCTTATTATTTAGCTGACAGTACTCGGCGAGGTCGTGTGAAAAAATTCCCCATTACGATGTATTTATGTGAACTTGTATGTTCCTCACTAGAGCAGTTTCGACGAAGGAAGCTCACGAGAGGGAAAGAGGTGGGGGTGAAGGTATTTTGCCCTTACATCTTCCATGTGTGTCCGAACACCTTCAGATGTAAGGGCAAAATACCTTCACCCCCACCTCTTTCCCTCTCGTGAGCTTCCTTCGCTGAAACTGCTGTGAACGTTTTGCCTTTTTAGACTAACTCTTTAACATTTTTGAGGTGAGCTGGGAAGGCTGCTTAATTGATGTCAGCGGATTACGTCCCCCCCCCCCCCCCAAAAAAAAGACATTGTTATTCATCGTTTTTAATTTCACATTCCTCCAAAAATTTAGAATTCAGCCCGGTTCTTATTACAAGTCACGGGACGAGAATGAAAGCGGTGAGGGTGGACGACAATTTGTTCATCCAAAGGGAATCTTATTTGAAGAATTTGTTGCGCCTTCATAAGCAGTTCGCACGCATGTGGATTAAGACACTTACTTGACATGTCTGATGACGAGGAGAGGACAAGAAGAGAGGGCATATTGCGATGCAGAAATGTGTGCGCGAGTTTGTGAGGAAGCGAAATTCGAGTTGGTTTAAATTTGTAATTTCGGATTTCGTCACTTCTGTGCGATGATCCAAGTGGGTTTTGCATTTCGTGCAGAAAGAGAAAAACATCTCTCGCTGGACTTAAGCGGTATTAAAAAAAAAACCTTTTGGTTTTAGTTCTGTGCCTCTCCCACGAGAGGGCAGTGTCGCTGTCCATCGACCGTTGAGATTTCGAGAATTACGTTTCTCCAGACGTTCTGGCTGCCACATCCGAGGTTCTCTCAATCGCATCAAGTCCACTGGATGTACTATCCGATCGGAATCGTACGCATTTTTAAGATGTGTTGAAAGAATAGCGAAGAATGTCTTTTACCAGTTCTGAGATATTCATTTAAAGATCTTCTATTCGGGGAGGGGGGGGGGAAAGCATTCCAATGTTTTTGACACGAACACTCAATTACGATTACTTTGCAGACGGAAGGTTAGCTTTCGGTTTCAACATTAACTGAACAATGAGAACCGCCGATTGGCGTGACAGTCGCCAGTGGGCTTTTCCTCCTCGATGTTTTCAGGCAGAAGTTCTCTGCTAAATGTTGCTGTGACTTCCAGGAGATTGCTTTCTTGTTCCTTCAAATTTCCGTATATGAAATCCAACTCCCCCCCCCCCTTTCTCATACGCGCATCTGTTACCACTTTTAACTAACTCTTAAAATTCCCATCCCCTGCGTTGCATTCGCAATGTCAAGCTACTTCCTCCCGCATCTCCCCTCTGTTTTCTCTCCCCCCTCGATCAATGGGGAGCACATTGAAAACAACTTCTTTCCTTTCGCGAGGCCTTTCTTCTCAGAATCCTGATAACCCTTTTTTCTTAATGGACTTTATCGCCCGTAAAGTTTAATTTCTTAACCATCCCAAGTCTAAATTCCCCGCAGTCAACAGCGTCTGGAATCTCTTCACGTCGAACTTCATAACCATCAATTTCTTTTCTGTTTGCAGCACATTTCCCGAAAAGGAATAAAAGAACCTTTTCTTTTTCTGTGAAAAAAGTTACGAAAAACCCAAGAAATAAAAAAAAGGTTCGTTTCGTTAAAAACCAAACATAAATCCCTGTTGTCCGGATGCTGTGACAAGTACGGAAGTTCACAGGAACGAATTTCGTAACGTCTTAAAGAACAGTTCGTTATCATCAGCTAAGTTCAATAAAGAACGTGTGAAGACGAGCGCAGGACAACGACGATGCTCTTCAGTTGGGAAGATGATTCGAATCCCGTTCAGGATACGAAGAGCCACGAAAACGGTGTCAAGGGGAAGCGGATGTCTTCCGAAAGCCACGATAGAACAGCAAGAACGCGTCCATTCAGAGACGGCTCACAAATATTGAAGTTCTCAATGAAGATTCGTGGAGTTCCGTTCGGGAGTCAAGACGATGAAAACGAGGTGACACACTGAGATCGTCGAAGTCTGAAAAAGAAGAAACCGCCGCCACTGAAGCGAGCGAAGAGGTGAAGCCTTGGAAAAGAAATCTCACTTGCCGAAAACGACAGCCGCATTGGGGTTATTAGATGAACGATCGCAAGAAAACGACGCGCGTTTAGGGTCTGAAAGAAGTCGTTTGAATTCGCCATTGCAGAACGAGGATGGTTCACGAAATCGTGAAAGAGAGGAAAGACCGGAAGGTAAGGCGGACGACGAATAAGGGAGGGACGGATGGGGGTGGGCGCACTTGTGCGGGAAAAGGAATTTCGTGACTGCAACGTGAAAGGAGACTCAAAATGAAACGCGGTGCTGAAACAAAAAATAAAACGGCGCACTTCTCTGGGGGGGGGGGGGCAGTTGGAGACGAACACCGGTGGTCCAATCGCAGGATGTGTGGGTTGGAAATGAGTTTGCTGTCTTTGCTCTCTTCGATGCCTTTCAACGAAGAAAAAATCAACTCCCCCCCCTCTAAAAGGCAAATTACCGCCGTCGTGTGAGCAGGCTCGGTAGAAATGGTTTTTCTTGGTGCAAAGTCGGACGGCCCCGTTGTTTTGCACTCGCCTTCCTCTCGTTTGGAAATATTTGTGAACGTAGAATACCTGCATGCTGACACGTGAATTTGCTTCTTCCCTCTCTCCTCCACGAAACCAGCATTTAACCAACTCAATCCTGAAGGTGCGCAGAAGCGAGGTCAGCGGCAAATCTCTTTCGCTCTGATTTCTTACCCGTTGCCGAACTTTCTGCTGACAATTACGCTAATTAAGTTAATTTATTTGCGTTTCAATTTCCGCGACTGCCATCGCCATCTCGTAATCAGTGCCGTTAATGTCATCCTTTTCTGCGGAAGTGTGCAGTCGCCTACGAACTGTCCCTTTTTGTTTTTTGTGGAGAGTATTTCTTCGATCGATCTGCACCCCCAATAAACAGAATTCACTTAGCGGAAATCTCGTCAGTGTCAAGGTTTTGCACGTGACAAATCGGCTTCTCTAATTCAGCCCGCTTTAAATGCTCGCAAGGCCAAAGTGCGAGAAATGAAGTCCGAGTAACTTCGGCGTGTTCAGTCATCGAAATGACTGCGTGGGTTGGAACTGCTGTCGCTTTATCATGCGAAGGAAGATGCTGAGGAATACTTCGTGCAAGCACAGTGCCTGAGAGGGGACCGGAAACAGACAGAATTTATTATATATCGGGTTTAATCCTTTATCCACGTATAAGCAAACAAAGTTTGCACCTCAAGTATCTTTCAGGACTGTGGCGCTCGTCGCAAAGGCGGACTGACTTCACATCACTTGCCTTAGTATCCCATAATGCAGAGCACATCTCCTTATGGGTTATATATAATACTATGCATTATGGAAAGAGTCGCTACCCAGACCGGTTTCGACCTTTATTGACGTCTCATCAGTGGGAGCCAGACCCAGAGGTGGTGATACTAAGGTGGGAGTAATGTAGAACCCATACTTCCATATGCCAGTTGCCAAAAGGTGTCGCACCTTATTATTAAATCGCTCTGGATTAGAGAAAGATGTTGGAAATGTTTTTCGCTTGGTTAGAATATAAATTATATTCTTAGTGTTACGAGTTGCCTCAGTCCTGAAGTTACTTCAGGCGCTAACTTTGTTTGCGTACACTTGGATTAAACTAAATATGTAATTAATGGTCGAACCAAGTGGGAAAACTTCCAACATCTTTCTCTAATCCAACTGCACAGTATTTGTAGGCGAGGATGTCTCGATACTTGCCCTTCGGTTGGAATGATCTGAGTTCCGTATTGGGACAAAAAAACAACTTCTGGAGTGAAGATGAATTGGCTGGAATCGCAATCTGCACTTCGGTGTTTTCGAACTCGGCTATTTCACCCCTCAACAACAAACCGCTAGGGGAACACACGCAGTTAGCAGATCAAATGATCCGAAACATAAACGGAAACAACCTTTTAAAGGAACCACACCTACGTTCTCAAAACCCTCGAATTGTCCTGTTTAGAAGTTTGATTTGATTCTTGTGAAAGCTTCGTTCGCTGATCCAACTGCGTTGAATGAACAGAAAGGCCATTTCTGGTGGCCAATCAAAATGATGCGTTTGCAGTTGATGCGAAAAACGAACGTAGGTTCAATTTTTCTATGACGAAAGTGTAGAAAGAAAAATAAATAAATAATAATAAAGTATTTTTATTTCATTTTTTAAGGTAACCGTTTTTCTGTGTATTTCTATTTTAAAGCGCGTGCTTTTCATTATTCCCGAATGGCTTTTGTATTTTCTTCTTTTATTTTGCATAAAAAAAGATCGCAGAGTCCACAGTCCCGTGTGCACCAGAGGATAGACAGAAAATGCGAGTTCAGTCTTTAGAGAAACGTGTAAGGAAAGATGTTCCATGCGAGAGGTGAGGAAGAATTCTGCGAGTTGTTGCTCGTCTCTTCTTAAAAGGAAAGATGTAAACATTGCGGTGGGGTATCGCAGACGGAAGAGGTTAATATCAACGATCGTTAACCACCAGTCCAAGCCGAGTTGAGTCTCCTAAAACAAGCGTTAAAAGAACGCACTTCGAATCGCCCTTCTGAATGAAGAGAAATCATTTACGGAGGAAACCATTTTGTAGCTGAGCGAGAATCCCTCCCATCGGCGAAAGGGAATTTTCTTTTCAGGAGAGGATTTCTCGTTGCATCCCCGAGGATGAAACGCAGTTTCTGAATGCCATTCAGAAACTGCGCAGCGGCTGCTCTTGTCCGCCACAGTTCAAAGTTTAGTCATCTAAAACGACAAGCCCTGGGGTTCCGAGTCTCATTGGGGAACTTAAAACTGCTCTTTCGCTCATGAAAAGAAATGTTATTTGGGGAAAGCCCGAATGCGTATTTCTCCGAGCCAGCTTTGTTGAAGGCTCTCTCGCCAACCCCTCGATGGTGGCGACAAGAGAAACTTATTAGCGTAAGGTGCCATGTTAAACAACAAGATTATCATCTTCGCACTTGACTTCACGGAAACTTTACTAATGTCCGATAGGGTGGTGGACAGAATGTACGTAGTGAGCTGCTGTGTACACTAGCGGCTTGTACTTCCGCCGTCAGTGCGAGGCCAGTTAACGCACTTTACGATGAAAACCCCAGCGAAGGATTCCTACCAGAAATCACAAGTGGGGAATGAAGGAATTAAACGAGGTCATTTTCTATCTTCGTAAGAGCGCCTGTTATTACGATAAATTGAACTCCGAGCTGAAAAGCCTCGTCGTTAGTGCTCTCGATGAAGGTTCGTCATTTTCAAAACTTAAGATCCGAAGTACGCGTTCTTCCCTCTCCGCCTTCTGAAAAATTCTCCTCGCCAGTTCTGTGTAATTATTGTTGCAGCTTCTTCCCCGCGTTTTTTTTTTTTCAAAAATGAAGGAACCCCCGCCCACCATTCATCGTCATTGACCAGCGGACGTTCAGATCCAAGTTCATTGACGCGCGTCTCTCCTCAAGTCCCAGAGAGTGCAACCCTCCTTCGCATGCAAACCGCACTTCAATTCTCATAGTGTTCGGCCGCAGACTGGAGCGATGAAGTTCTTTAACCGTCTCGTGCATAGAGAACGGTACGCCATTTCTCGTTCTGGCCGAGGCGAGCGACTTGGAGACTGTTAGCCCGGAAAAGGTTCTTTTCTTCGACGAGAAGTCAACGAACTTGCATTCTTTCATTGCGAATGTAGACGCAACCCGTGATTTTTCTGTTTCTTGATTTAATCTTGCATTAAGACTTCGTCCGCCGTCTGCCCAGTTACAACGCTCGTGCCTTCGACCTCCACGTTCCTTGCTCTCATTGCACTTGAACTTTGGCTTGTTGCGGTGCTCCCACGGATCTTTTTCTTCCGACTTTATTCCCTCATCGTTTTAGCAAATCTCTCTCTCACACAAAAACCCCGTAATTTCCCGGCCGGAGTTCATTCCAAAACCCGTTCATATTTTCTGTTAGTCAGGAACGCAGACTTCCCTCGTTTAGTTCTTTTGATCCCCAAATTTCCAAAGAGGGATCTCATTCTTTTCTGAATTATGCACTAATTTTTTTCAAGTGTTTTTTTTGTTTGTGTCCTCACTGAAAACTACTGAGAAATGAACACTGCTTGTCCTTTATTTAAAACTTTTTTTTTCTTTCTATTTTAAGAAGGGATGATGCAGTGTCAAGTAATATACGACGTAATAGGAAGAATTCATCATAACACATTAATAACGAAATCACTTACGCTAATTTGAATGTCTTGATTCGTAAAATTTTCGTCCTATTTTCATAGCCATCGCAAATACAGTTATAGGAAAACAGACAGAAAAGAACAACCAATCAGTTGAAAGCGCGGGATATCATGTGCACTATCTGCTGCAGGAGAATAGCTCCATCTGCATCAATAGATATTCAGAATAAAACACAACAAATAATTAATAAATTAAATTAACCAAATCCCGCGCCGGTTTTCTTCATGGAGAATTTTAAACACAACAAATTCCTTTTTTCTCGTGGACCTCTGGTGCCCATCTCGTTCTGCTCCCTGAGGAGGTTTTGACCTCTCGGCAAACGGGAAAGAATGTTCCGAAATAAGCGTTTACGGTTTTCCGCCCCACGCATAATAATCTCTTAGCGATTGGCGTTAACATTTCTTGATCGTGTGTGGGACCGTGCGTGTCATTGTCAAGTCGAACCATCATTGACGGTGTGTGGTGCGTTCTTTCGTTCAAACTTATCCAGACTGGCATCGTCTCTCGCGTCAGTGTTTGTTCTCGCGTGCACTCTTGAAATGCTGCACTGCAGAATTCAAAAACCGATGTATGTTTTTTTTTATTTTCCCCCCCAATAACGACGTAAGCATTAAAAAAAGGTGGCAAAGGACTTTATCCCGTTTTCAAGTCTCACACTTTCCACTGAACTCACTGCACAGGCAGTGTAGAGTTTTCTTGGTGATCGCACGCAGCTCAATTTCACATCGCTTACAAGCGCTTAAAATAACTTGATGGACCTTTGTTTCATTCAGGATTTCTCCATGAGTGCAGGTCACAAAGATGCCTCCAACGATCTCGATCTTGAGCCTCTCTCTCTCTTCCATGTTATACCCATATATTTCACTAGTGGATCTTCCCATCTTGTAGGTGGTCTTCCTGGTTTTCTCTTCATTCTTGGTTGCCAGTCGAGTATTCTATATGTCCAGCTGTTATACCTGAGTCTGCCCACCTCATCTTGCTTTCATATACTGCAGTTACCACATCTTTTGTGCCTGATCTCTTTCTTAGTTCCATGTTTCTAACGTGTTCCATTTTATTGATGTTACAAATCCTATATTCTATTGCATGCTGAGTTATTCTGAGAGTCTCTTCTTCTTTTCTTGTTCCATGTTTCTGATCCATATGTGAGTGATGGAAGAATGTCACTATTAAATAGTTTTGCCTTCGCAGAGATCTCAAGATTTGGTCTTGATAGCCATACAGCTTTCTTTCTTTTTGCTAGTTCTTCAGATGAACTAGCAAAAAGAAATTCTTCGTAATTCATTTTTATTGTTTGTCCTAAGTAATTGTAGGAGTCCACTTGTTCTATAGGGATGGTATCAATACATAGGTGACTATCACTTTTGTAGATATTTTTGATCCTTTTGTTTTTTCTAGATTTATTTCTAAGCCCTTCTTACTGCTGTTTGTGTATACTTTTTCACCCATTTCTTGTAGGTCTTTTGGGTTGCGGATGTCAGTACTGGATCATCGGCAAACATAAGGATTTGTAGTTTTTCGCCATTCCTCCGTTTAGGTCTATTTTTTTTTCAGAATGTGTTCTAAAGTGCTGATGAATAGATTTGGGGAGATCACATCGCCTGGGCGGACCCCTCTCTTTATATCTATATTTATAGGTTGATCAAATAGGGTTACTTTCTTTTATCATGTGGATGTAAGTAGGGTCCACATTTATTTCCAGTAAGGCACTGATGAGTACATTTTGTTCAATGGTATCGAATGCTTTTTTAAAATCAATAAAGAGAAAGCATAGAGGGATTCGGTATTCTCTGCATATTTCTGTTAGTTGTGAAATGACCTGGATTATTGTGAAAAGAGAGCAGGCAGGATTCAGAAGCCTCTTCTGAATCCTGCCTGCTCTCTACTGGAGTTGTCTTCTAGAGTGTTTTGGATTCTTTTTCACTATTACTCTGTTCATAATTTTATATGTGAGAAAGTAGACAGATTGGACGATAGTTTTTTGTCTTCCTTGTTCCCTTTTTTGAATTCAAGTATGGTTTTGAGGTCTTCCATTCCTCTGGAATCTTTCTTTCTTTTAAGTACCAGTGAATCTGACAGCCAAGGCTTTGAAAATAATTGGTCCAACTTGTTGGATTTCTTCAGCCTTGACATGATCAAGTCCTGAGGCTTTATCTTTACTCATTTTCTTAAGGGCATGTTCTAGTTCTTCTGGAAGTACATCTGGTATATTGCTTGGTTTTGGAATGATAGGTTCTGAGACTTGGCACTTAGTTGCATAGAGATCATTATAAAAATTCTGCACAATTTCTTCTATCCTTTTTCTCTTATTATGTTTTTCTCCATTTTGATCCTGTAAAGCAGATGGAATGGACTGTTTAAAATTTAAGTCTTTCTCTATTTTTTTCAGGCTAGTTTTTGCCTGCACTGCTTCTCTTAGTTTTTGTATCCTGAAAGCTTTGTAGTCTTTCAGGATTCTTTTTCTTTGTAACTTACAGATAATTTTGTATTCTAGGAAATTTTCTTCAGATTTATTCAGTTCTTTTCTCTTTTTCAGTAGTTCTAGAGTTTGAGGTGAGAGTCCTTCTCTTTTCTTTTGTTTCACAGGAATTTTTGATTTTTTTTCCCACTCGTTGAGTTTATTGATTAAGTCAATATAGTCTTCATTTATGTAACAGTTCTTAGAAGAAACCAAATAGACTATTATGTACTTCCTGAACTTGTGGTAGTCTATTTGTTTGGATTGTCTTTTATGGTTTGATGTTGCCCTGATATGTTGTTCTTTTTTGTGGTCTATTCTTATAATGGCTCTGATGAGTCTGTGGTCAGAATCTATGTTTCTCCTATTGTATCAACATTTTGTACCAGTCTTTTACAGTCTGTTAAAATGTAGTCAGTTTCATTTTTTGTGTCTCCATTCGGTGATTGCCAAGTCCATCTTCTTCCTAGGCGTTTGATGAAAAAAGTGTTCATGATAAAGAGTTGTCCAGCTGCAGCAAATTCAGCTAATCTCTCTCTCTCTCTCTCCCTCCCTCCTCTTCTATTTCTTTCTCCCAGGCCATCTGGTCACCATTAACGAATGTGTATGTTGACTTGTAATTTAATGCCTGTTCGAGATTCATGTAAAAATTTTCTATTTCTTGATTATCAGTTACAGATGGTGGAGCATAGCAGGATATTAATTTTATTGTTATATTGTTCTCTATTCCAATTAGGAGTATAATTATTCTTTCAGATATGATGTTACCAGAAAGGATCGACTTGGTAAGCTTAGATTTAACAACACTCTGCCTTGTTTGCCATTGTTTGAGGATGCTCCGAGGAGTATCTGTGAGCCATCATACCATCTTGCTGTCAGTTCTTTCAGTGTTTTTGTTTCATTCACTAGCAGGATATCCAAGTTGATATTGGTTGGTTCTTTGATTAATAAATCTATTCCGTAGTCTCTTGCTAAAGTTCGAGTATCGAGGGTACCGATTGACATTTTCAAAGATCTAATAGGTGGCCTGCCTTCATCTGCAAGATTCTTAGCACTCCTGATTTCACTCAGTGTTTTACCGCTGCTGTAGAAAGGTGAGTGTGGGCCACGCAGGACTCGTGGCTGTTTCTGTTATTGCAGTAGTGGGATCTTTGCTGTAGTCGGCTTTGCACTTCTCCTGACCAGCGTTCTGAAGTGTTCGCCAAAGCTCTGTTGGTGGTGTTGGGTCCAGGTCCGATAATGGTTAGGATTCCCAACACTCCAGGGCGCACCACGGGGAGGTAGAGTTGGACTTTGCACCCCAAGCGCGAAAATTGTGGGATTAAAAAGCCACTTTAAAACTGTTCAGGAAAGCGCGGTTGTTTTTGCGTTTGAATGTCGCACTGTTTTCTGGGTTACGAAAGTGCACAACTAAAAGACCTCCGGTGGAGAATTTTCGATTAAACGCAGCAGCAAGCGTGTAACACTCGTGAATTTTCTCGGATAGTAATGAAGTCGTTCGCTTCTGATGAAGGTGCATTGTGAAAGCGAGGACATCTTGGAATCATTCGTCAGTCAGAATTGAAATGAGATTCCACAAGTCGCTGTTTAGCTAAGCATAGCGGAGTCTGAATCGAGGGCAAATTAGTGATTTACTAAGCATGTTTCTACCTGAAACAAAGCAACTTTCTTGATTGAGTTTTATTGCTTCTTCAGAGCCACAGAGGGTACGGGGGGTTGCCTATTAGCATCAACCGTTTAAATGCCTTTTACCCAAGCTTTGATGGCATCTAATAACTAAGAGAGAGAGAAGGGGGGAATGCTAATGAAACCAAGATCCGTAAGATTTGCGAATAACAAGTCCATCTCCATTCTGCCACCTTCACCCAAAAATGTGATTTGGGGGGGGGGGATATGATGGACTTGGGCACATAAAACTTCTATTTTTAGTGCCTAAAGTATTTCATTACCACGTGGCATAGTGTAGGTTAATGAAACACTTTGACCACTTAAAACAGAAGTTTCAGAACTGGAAAGCACCCTCCTCACTGAAAATGTTCGGAAAAATAAAACCAAGAACACCGTTCACTGCTAAGAAGAGCGTACTCGCACTACAACAATAAAAAAAAAAAAAAAGAAAGAAAGAAAGCTGCAACGCATGGAATTGTGGCACTCCTCTCGCTTGGCGTCGTTTTCAGCCTCTGACCACCTGTTGATCACGTTTAGACAGCATGCTGTCCTCCAAACTTCATCGGCCTTTTTCTTTTATTCCGATATTTTATTCTTGGATATCTCCTCGTGTATTTCCTTTACGTGTTCAATCCACTTTTCTGCTCTATTTTATCTATTACTGGATTCACTGCTCTCTCTTAACTGTTTCAATTTTGTCAATCTTCCTCGTTAAACTTTCGTACTATTATCATTGCATTCTTAAACAGCAGAGGTAGGACATGATTATCAGACAGAGAGAAATGTTTTAGGAAAATTTGGAGAGAAAAGATCAAAAATGATGAGTACTTGGTGGCTTTCTGTTCAGAGATGAGCTAGTTATTTCTAACACCCTCATGTTCCAACATTCACATGAGAGAAGAGGCAAGGAATAAGAAAAATCTCATTGACTGTGTTATTGTTGATAGCGATGTCTCCTCTATGGTTCAGGACTAGAGTGTACAGGGGATTTGAAATTGGAAGTGATCAACATTTAGTCTTGAGCAGGATAAAATCGAATTTCATATTGAAAAGAAGAACATGTAAGAAAGTTTTGAAACGAATCAAGGCTGAGACTAAAATACACAAATTAAGAGAAAATGAAAGCACTTGAGAACAGGAACCAAACCTTGGAGATTCACTGGCAAGCCTTGAAGAAAACCCCGATTGATTCAGCCAGAGAGGCATGTGGTGAGGTTGTCTGCAAGGATAGAAAAATCAGAACTCCATAGTGGACACAGGAAGTTAAAGAGAAAGAATCAAGGAAAAGAAAAAAGCCTATCGACAGTTGCTGGGAAGTGCCAGCACATGCTATGAAAAAATGGAGAATGTAAAAAAGCAAAAGTAGCTGAACAAAAGTCATTGGAAGAACTTTTGGTAATTAGAAAGACAATAAATATCGGAAAGGTGGCAAAATATTCTGGGGGCGATTGAAAAAGCTCGCATATGGAGCAAAGAGTTCTTTAAAATGAATAATGTGAATCACGGATAATAAATGTGACAGAAAAACTGAGGTTTTTCTGGATATCTGGAGTAATTTCTCTGAAAGACCGTTAAACGAAACATGCAATGACAGAAGCGCAATAGAAAAAAACCATCAAAAACCTGAAACGGCAGCTTGAGTAGACGGAAAAGCTAAAATATTGGGATAAAAGTTCTTACAACGGCTATACTGCATGATCCACGAGAAAGTTAATCCACTGGCATAGATTGAATTCCATACGATTGGAGTAGAGCTCTCAATAGTACTCCTCCGTAATAAGGGCAATAAACATTACTTGAGAAAAGACTAAGCAAAAGTGTGGAAGAGAACCTTGGAGAAGAAAAAGATGAGCTTACACTAAACGTTGTCAAGGTCGATTTTTCACTTTACGACAAGGAATAAAACGAGGATTTGGAAAAGGTATACAACATGCCCATTAAAAGTTGATCAAAACGCAAAATTTATATGGTTTCAATAGGACATTTATATATCAAGCAATCTACACTCCATATCTGAATTTTAAGTCAAGAGAAGTGAAGGAGATGATTTGATGTTAACTGACGTGCGAGACAAGGTTCACATTATCTCCACTGTTTGCCATTTATATGGATCGTATTATGAATAGTAGAACTGAAGATGTTAATCTCAGCTCTTTGCTTTATGCAGATGATGTTATTCTTCTGAATAAATCCACTACAAGTCTGCAAGATTCCCTGACTAAATTGAATAACTGTTGTAATAGATTTGGTATGAAGGTCAGCAATAACAAGACAAAGATAATGAAAATAGGCAGAAGCATTTGAAAATATCAGCTGCATTGCGAACTGAGAACCTATAGAACAGGGGTTCTCAACCTTTTCCAATGGCGTACCACTATATTTAAATCAAGATATTAGATGTATCAGTAAGCAAATCCGTTTTCGTACCACCCGGCAGTGGCTCACGTACCATCAGTGGTACGTGTACCATAGGTTGAGAATCCCTGCTATAGAAGAAGTAAAACATTTCAGCTACTTTGGCACGATTTTAGTGAAGATGGTAAATTAAATATAGAAATAGACAGCAGAATCAACAAAGCTAGTATGGTAGGAAGTCAACTGAATAAATTCATATGGAATAAGAGAGAAATTAGTCGGAACACTAAATTAGCTGTATACAAGACAGTGTTCAAACCAGTTTTAACTTATGGATCTGAGAGTTGGATTAGAAACAAAACACTTGATCAGAGAATGCGGACCACAGAACAGATGGTATTAATGGCAGAATCATATTAAAATGACGATATTAGGGAAAAACTTGACGTTAGCATTCAGGAATGTGTTAGCAGAGCTAACCACAGGCGGTGTGGTCATTTAAAATTGAAGAATTGGAGAGGGAAGATTAGCAAAACAAGTTGATGCTAAGATGGCAGGAAAACCGCTAGAGGAAAACTAAGATGTTGGCGGTGGATTGATCGAGTAAGGAGTGTGTTTAGAAGATCGAAATATAAGTTATGTCGATATTTGGACTCTGATAAGATTTATTTGGAGGAAGTTAGTAATCATAGAAACTCTCACGTAGTACCATCCTGTACACCTTCTGTGCGTACGTATTCCTGATACGACTTGCATTTCTTCTCATTGTCTAGAAATTATTCTGGTTTTTGTGTATGCTATTAAAATTTAATCTAAATTAAAAATATTTTCGGGGTTGTTCCCGTCCCACGCCTTACTTTTCCATTCCTGAATTCTTAAAGAAAAATTCCACGACTTCTGATGCGATTTCCAGTATTGAATTTTTTAGAATCTTCAATGTTCATTGAAACACATTAAAATGTTTTTGAAAGTTTATTTTTCACTTGGTTGGATTATAATACACCTAGTTTAATCCTTTATCCAATTGTGAGCAAACAAAGTTTGCGCCTGAAAAGTATCTTCAGGACTGGGGTAAAGTGGTACAACGCCGGGAAACTCCTTGCAAAGGTGGAGCCAGCTACCAACACTCCTATCTCGGTATCTCCCATAATGCAAAAGACATCTCCTTGCAGATATGTCTAATGTTATGCATTAAGGGAAGGGCCACAACCCAGACTAGTTTCGACTTTATTGAGGTCTCTTCAGTGGGAGCCGAGCCAGGTCCACTGGCTTACCACGGTGTTGTACCACCTTACCCCAGTCCTGAAGCTACTTTCAGGCGCAAACTTTGTTTGCTCACACTTGGATAAAGGATTAAACTAAATTTATTGCATAACAAAGTTTGTTTATTTGTTCCTTTTGTATCTTTATTTAAGTACTTAAATATTTTTTTCTCAATCAACACTGATTATTTTCAAAATTTCGGATGAATTCATTTCATGGTTAACTTATTTTTCTTGATAATTGTTTCTAAAGTCGTCATCAGATAATTCCTGGAGTGAAGGACCGAGAGAAGTCGGCCAGCGCCCACACCAACCTTCCCTTAAATTCATTCCCACCGGATGCACTCAATACTTGAACAGGAAAATCATTCCACTCGCTCACTTACTCTCTGTGCCTTTTGTAGCAGAGAACTTACTCGCGCACGCACAAACTCATCTTTCATGGATTTTCTCCTCGTCCCACTCCGCCTCCAGTGACGAAAATTTCATTAGACGGCATCCCACAACACAATCTTCGTAGTTCTTCATCATTTCAGTAGCGCAGGTGCGGTCGTATCAAGATTGCAATTATCCTCTCAGCTGTATTTGCATTTTGGCTTATATGACCGTTGAACTTCAACTACCTGTCCACCGTACGACCAAGATCCGTAACTTCGTCTATTTCTCGTAACATAATCCCATCAATATGATGTAGTTGAAATCTCATCAGACAAAAGTTGCAGACCTTTTTTACATTCAATAATATAAAAAAATTATATATATATATAATTTTTTTTTTTCATGATATGAAATTGCTATCCAACTCCAAGTGACAAAATTTATCCCTCCGTCACTTCTTCAATTTCTTTTCCAGTTTTTATTCGTGAGTAATTTTGTTATGTCAGTACGGACCATGAACTCTCTCCACCTAGTCTGCTGTCTTTAATTCTCTCATCTATAAAAAGGGGGCGCCAGACTCGACAGCAATACCGGAAGCCATTGAGATGCGGTGTTCGGAGAATATCTGAAAACGCGAAGTGAATATGGAAAGAAGAAATGGGGGAATTTTTAGGAATAACGGAGAAAAAAAAATGTCGACTGTATTTAAATGAGAAGAAGAAAATGGGTAGAGCCTAGTAAAGATATGGCGTTCGTTTTGTCGGTTCACTCCGAAAGACGAAGGGGAATTTCGTCGTGCCATTCTACCCGAATGGCCAGATTTGATGGAGGGGTGATAGCCCAGAATGCAACAAACTTCTTGCTCTGCTTAAGTGATGTGTTTCTTGCCGCACAATTTTTCTCACGACATACAATTGTAGCCACCCTTTTTATTGAGGAAAGTGGGACATGTGTTTTCATTTTGCTGTACTTTGGCGCAGAAAATGAAATCATTTCTGTTGTGGTTCGATCCTGTGATATTCTTAAAGGAGGGATTTACTGGCTGCGAAAGACTGCGGCATGGTGCGATGAGGCAGAAAGTACACTCAATAAACTTCATCCTACACTAAGTGAATGCTCTGGTTGTGCCACTGTTCAATTAAAATTACATTAAATGTTTGTTTATTATTATTCACATCACGTATACAAATTATACATATTATACTATTACTATCATATTCTGTTGGTACTAACACTTATTTTGGCTATTATTTTATTATGGTTAATAAAAGTTTTCTCGTATAGGCAAGTAGAATATTTCGAATGGTTTCAAAGTTATGATAAGTAACTGGTTTAGAGTAATGTAAGTTGGTTAATGCAAATATGGGTAACCAAGGGCCGTAGCCATACTGGTTACTAGAAAAGTAATTAGCTCAAAACAGACACTGAGAGTCCGGGGACCGCATCTAAGAGGGCTCCCTCACCAGTTATAATGATGTACATGTTGACATTTTAATTCCTAATTGAATGAACCAAATACCTTAATTGGTTATGATATATGAGTTATAATGATCTCTTATACTATACGTTTAAAATAATTGTCAACATTCTTTAATCCCATAAGGTAGTTTCTCAACCTTTTTCTGAATGTATATTCTGAGGTTATGGATTTAATTTCATTCGGAAGTTTATTATAGCTGCTCGTCGCAATGTACTCGAAAGATTGATGAAAAATTTCTTTGTTAGCCTTAGGTACTTCCAGCGTGTTTCGACCGCAGCGCAATCCCTAGTCTACATTATATACCAAGAAACTTTCAGTGTTTCTCTTTACGTATAACAGACAACCACAGAGATATAGTTTCTGAAATGGTAGAATATTATGAACGATATACAGATCATTGGTTGAGTGTGCGAAGTCCGTAGTAGTTATGGCTCTAATTATTCTGTTTTGTATTCTTATTAATGGAAGCAGATTGTTATAATAGTCTCCGCCCCAACAGCCATATTGCACTTTCTTCACTGCCCGAAGAATTTACCCAGTTATAGTATAAACATCTTAAGAATGCTGCATTTACAAATTTTTTAACATAATAAAATCTGTTAATTATGAACCTAAACTTATTTGTTAAGAAGGTGGTGTGGGAGTTCCACTTCAAATTGCTATCGATATGGAGACCCGAATATCTGACGGTTTTTTTTTTTTTTTTTGTCGATTAAGCTACATTTACAATTTAGAGTATCACTACATTTCCTTTCATGCCATTTTCTAGTTATACTGTGATCTCATTTGTCTGTTAATGTAAAGTATCTCGTTTTGTCGGTATTAATGTTAAATCCGTTGTTGCTAAACCATATACTTAGTTTTAACATATCGCTATTAATCCGATTTTTTAGATCTTCAAGGGTTGTTTCGGTATATACTAAAGCCGTATTGTCAGCAAAGGATATCATTTTGCCAAAAAGTTTGTATTTACATAGATCATTAACATATATTATGACCAGGATGGGTCCTAGTACCGACCCTTGTGGGACTCCGTATTTTATTATGTTTGTTGCGCTTTGAAATGTACCGTAGCTGGTATATTGTTTTCTATTATTCAGATAGGATCTGAACCAGTCATTAGTAATTCCCCTAATGCCGTATTTGGACATTTTTAATAGCACTAGATCATGATGAACACAGTGGAACGCTTCAGATATATCAAGAAAAACAGCTGCCGTGTGCATTCCTTCATTTATTCCACTATTGACCTTTTTACGAAACTTTTAAACACAATTTCGAAATGTAGGCGATGAGCCAGTGACACTGGTTTGTTTGTAAACTTGAATACCCACGACCACTGCAGAGTCTTTTTTTCGCACGTGTGAGGATAAACAAAAGAAAGTTTGCCGAGCGACATTCCGAAACGAAGGCCAGTTCAAGAATTCGCTGGGTGGGGGACGAACAGACAGACAGCAAGAAGTAAAGATAGATGGATAAACCAATATCAGAATTGTAAAAGTGACTGTGACATCGGTTGTCACCGTCATTACTATGTACTGTGACTATATTTTTCACTTGAAAATTATTTTAAAATAAAATTTCCCGTTCTAAAAGTTTGCCCACATTTTCTTTGACGTAGGAGTCCGATGCGTGTGTAAGCACCTTCGAGTAAGCATGGCGAAGAATCGATTGCAATCGAACTAACGGAATCGATTTCAGCTCGACTTGGTTTAGAAGTTCTTCAACCTTCTCTGCCCCCAGAGCTGTTTCTTTGCTATTTCCTGAACTTTTTTTCTTCTTGGCCAGTGCTTAATTTCTTTTTCGCGATCGTCATTTCTTGCTGTTGTTTCCTGGTTTTAATTTCTTTGCTGTCAGAGGCAAGGGAAAGACCACCTTCGTAGCGGTTGTACCGATTTGTTCTGACGTGGGGAGTTCGCATTAGGTACGGCTGCAAGCTTCGTATAAATCGTCATGTGCTATCGTTTATGACTTCGCAGGGAAGAATGGACTGCTTTCGTTTTATAAAGTTCTTAAAAATTATTAGAATAGTTCTGCCTTTTACATTATCTTGAATTCCAGTCTTGCCTGGAATCAATGGCAGAATGAACTTTCAAAGCAACGGTTGGAGTTTAGACTCAGCTGTCAACTCCGCTGTCTGTGATCGATTAAAGGAAGTGCTCGCAGAATGGCTTTGATGTCGTTCAAATTCAAGGGAGTGGCGAGAGTTTCTTACTAAGGAACTGCCCGCGAAGCATTGAAACAGCAACTGTGGCGTTTCGTTGAGAACGTGGCTTGATTTAATTTTCGCTGTCTGTTGACTCTGGTTATTCCACAAGCTTCAGTTGTTGTGCTTATGAACTTTATCAAGTAAGGAAATCCTACTCGAAGCACGTTTTAAGGTAAAGCCCTGACTTGGCACAATCTGCTCACCCTCAGGTAGACAACAGAATGTTCCACTTAACTCGCCTTCGGAGGCGAATCGTATTAATGCCATTTACTTTAATACCAACTCGTTCTCATTCAGAAAGCGTTACTGGCAAGAGATGTTCCGTATGTGTGTGTGGGTGGGGGGGGGGGAGCCTCCATCCGGAATGAAATGATGCTCATCTTTGTGACGAACATTGTGTTCGTTCATCCGGGAATTGCAGCTTTCGAATGTTGCCGCAGGGTTTAAAACAAATAAATACGGTGAAGCTCGCCGACTAATTCCTTCGAAATTCTTGCAGATGATCGTTTAGTCCATCTGGCATTTTGCCAGCAAACTGAGTCTCTATCGAGTGATCTTCGACACGAGAAGAAACTTCCATTTGAAGTCGAAATATACGCGGGTGTGGAATTCGTTTACTCGTTGAAGTAGTTCACACTTTGACATTAAAAAGTTTGCTTATGCGTGGAATTGGAAATCGCTGAACTACATTTGGTGGTGAAGTGAATTCTTGTCCTCTCGAAACCCCTTCCTAAAATCGATGCCGTTCTTAGAACTCTCCCACTGAATTATTCTTATAAGATCGTCAATAATCGTTCTGTACTGATGTCAGTTTTAAGGAATCATCTCAAATAAGTTTAGAAATGGATATCGAAACCAACGGGAATACTCGAAAGCATTCCTAGTTTTTCACTATTTAGAAAAAAAAAAATTTGATCACTTTCACACTACGCAGAAAGCACTCAAAATACGGATGACGTCAAGCTCCTGAACCGCTTTCGAACCAAAGGACTTGTTCTCATCAGCAGCCTTCTGGTGTGCACTTCAGAATTTCATCCGCTGGCTTTTTAGTTGGATGCGAATTGCAAGTAAAAGAACTGCGGTGAAAGTGGCTACACTTGGATCAGCTTCGTTGCATGCCAAGTTGAGTTTCTGCACTGCCCTGCTGCAGATTGGTGTTTTTTCCCTTCCTGAACTCGCAAATGATCGGATAGCTGCGATTCGCAAAAGCGACCATGAAGGTGTGATTGCTCTTCGCACTTCTCCTCGCTGGGGGGGGGGGGGCGGTATGTGTTTTTAGTTCGGACCAACATCCTCGTTATAGTACTGCTGAATGAATGTCGTATAAGATCGAGATGGTAAAAGAAGTCTTAATTATTGGTCCCCTCTGACATTTCAGGTTTCTTCTAATGTCAAAGAAGCAGCATGTACATTTTCAGCAGATTTTCTTTTGCAATTCTTATTAGGGATTCTTCGAAGGCCTCTCGCCCCCAGAGTGCGATGATGTCATTTGAGGGAAGCGCGCATTTCCGAAGCTAAATTTGATTTTTAATTTAATTTGTGGCCATCGCTTTGGCCTTTTGAGTTAAACGCGTTTTCACATTTCCGAGGATTCTCCTCCCGCAAATTCAAGTATTTGCGCAGCGACCTGTTCAGGAGAACCCTTCCGTTCGATCCTTGAACGCGGCGTTAATTAACTCATCACTTTCCGTCTAGCTCTGTTCGAGTGTCGTCGGGGCAAATATTAGCGGATTAAAAGTCGGGTGTTTGTTTACACAATTAGGAGGACGCTTATTCCAGCGTTCGATACCTCATAGGAAGTGAACTTTGGTTCGAGAGTAGACCTGAAATGTTGTCATCGGTCCGATGAAAGAAAGCCATCGAATCTTAGGATTCGATCCGTGGATTGCTCGTTAGTGAGAACAGCGTGTTTGGTTGGCACTGATTTTTGCTTTATTTTATCGATCGCCGCCATTGCATGCCGTTTCGAAGACTGTGAGAACGCATTTTGCAATTCCATTCCTTCTAAAATACATTCAAAATTAGGGAAAGTCATAAACCTCGAAGTAATTGGCACCGCAGAGAAAATTGAATCCTACCCCCCCCCTTTCCCCGCCATTGATGCTCGCGTTCAGAGATGAACGAACTGTTTGTTCGCATGAAGTCGCCCGAAAACGGATGAACCGATCGAAATGATAAACCTCGTGTGTTTAAGGCTTTCGTGCCCCCCCCCCCCCAATCATTTTATTATGGATTTCATAGCTCTAAGAGGGCAGAGCTTTGTGTAGCCTTGGAGCGAGCACTCGTTCAGGTTATAATTCCCATCAAGTTACAGCAGCCAGCTGTGTGATGCATCAACGCCGTCGTTGTATACACGAGTGTACAACGAAGAGAGTGTAACGTGCGCTGCTATACGCACAAAAAGTTTCTTTTCATGACAATACAAAGCAACTTTTTAAATGTTAATTTTCGTTTAGGAACACAGAAAATAAACAGCACTGTTTAAATTTTTACACGCGCGATTGGATCCTTTAACACTTATCTACCGCTCAAAAACATTACTCAAGTAATTAATATAAATTATCTTCAACAAATGTCCTTTTATTCTTCCACAGAAAAAAATATTCCGGTTAGGTTCTTGCACTTATGTTGGCTGGTCACGCTTCTTAGTCATGAAGATAAACCACTGAATATTTTTGGCGCCATTTTCCCTTACCAGCTGCTTGATTGTGGATTCCTTCTTTACGATTCTCCCAATCATCCTGCAAGCATCTGTTCTTCAGAAATAGCACGATGGTCCCTCTCCACCTAGCCCTGGATCTTCCTCTTTCCGGGGAGGGGGAGTGACAAGGCTCATAGCAAATAGGTTTCGATTATGTCCTTTGGTAAGAAAGACTTGGGTTCGAATCCCATCTAGAGAGAAAAGAACCTTTATTAGGGCTTAGACGAGTTAGCCAATCTCATACGCGGGATAGCAGGGTTTTTTCCCCGTCCCGGCAAACCATCGGAAAGAACAAACGCACGCAATTTACAGACACAATACAGTGTCCATACCATTTCAAAGCACGTGCCTTCGTCTTCTTTGTGACGGGTTGTTCATCTTCCATCTCTGTTCGAATTCATCCATTCTTTGGACGATCCATACCAGTGGATCTCCACTTTGTCTGAAGCAATTCATCCCAAGGAGTTCTACGATTCCTTTGGCTGTAAGTGGCGGTCCAACACTCATTGACAAGTCAGTCTACTCCCTGTAATCACCCAATATAGCAACTTTGTTTTCCTCGCGACCTTAGCGACTCCATGAAATACCATTAATGATTCTAATAGCTACTCGTGCCTGTCCCCCTTAAAATGCTATGCCCGCTCCATAGTGACAGGGCTTGTCCATCGTGTAGCCCAGATACTTGAAGACGTCTACTGATTTTATGGTTCTCGCCCCTCACTATCAAGAACTTGGTTTTTAAAAGAGTGGATTTCAGGTGTCAGTGTGTTTATGTGTGTATCCAGCAGTTTCCTCATTTGGTGTTCCACATCCTCCTTGTCCTGTGGGAGGAGAACCTGATCATTAGCAAACCCAATAGAATATAGGACTTGTTCTCATATGGATACACTTATTCTACTGCACTACCTGTTCTGATCCTCCAAAGCTGCATCTGAGTAGATTTGTGAGCTTCTTGCTAGCATTAAATTCCTCGGAAAGTTTGTTACTAATCTTAATACCAGATCTCGATCCTTGATATATTGCTTTTCCTTATCTACACCAGCTCACTTCAATGCCCCCTCCCCCCAAATTCTCTTCTTGGGCGTATTGTAATCCTTTTCCAGATCCACGAAATTCAAATAGATTTCTTTTTTCTTAGCAATCATTTTTTTTGTTGGTGGGGAGGAGGTATCTGTTGTAAGAAATTTATAATATCCATTCAAGACCTTCTACAAACCGAATTCTTCCGATATTAATGCAGATATCTGAATTCCATTCTATCCCTCGTAACTGACTTAAATACTTACTAATCGATATTGTCCTTCTTTTGAAAATTCCAGGAATGTCCTTACTTGCAATCACTTCGTTCAATATCACTTGTAACACTTTTATGACCACCACACTTCAGCATTTCTACCATTCAGCTAAGGCAAGGTAATTCCCCGTCATGTGATGCTCGAACAGCCAGCATCAGTTCCTTCAGCCCCGCTTCAAGTGTCCTGAAAACAACTTTTCATCTCCTTGATATTCCACCCTGTCCTATTTGCCCACGACAAACCTTGTCATATCTCGTAATATAATTTCTCTTCAAGATTTCAAGTCCTGCTCGAGATCATAAGAGAGTCTTACTTGTCATATCGCCAACTTTCCGCAGAAAGAGAGACTGCCTCAAGTAGATGTTAATTTCACTGCTTGTTCTTTTCGCACACTTCTTTAGCCTTCATAACCATTCTTTTGACTTGTCTCTTAATACTGCTGCATTCCACTCTCCCGAAATATTTTATTGCGTAACCAACTCTTCCAACGCCATCTTCCTTGCTTATCTTCCACTTGTTGACTCATCCGTTCTATATTTATTTGCTTGTCATAAACTACTAACCCCTACTCTTCTAAGCCCCCCCCCACACCCAACGTCATGTGCACATTTCTTTAAACGACCATGCGATTCAGGTGAAGTTTCCAGTCTGGTTAAATCCAATTTTTAATGGAGATACATATCAGTGGCGTCGCTTGCACATTTCGGTTGGATGTGCTGTCGTGAGGCTTATGCAAACAGCGCTACAACAAATACTCACGTCAATTTGACCGTACGATTGCATTTTTATCGATGTATGAAAGTTTACGTGTGCATAGTGCGTCAGCACTCATCTTGACTTGTCCAATGTAATTAATTGTAGGATACCTTTGAAATACTTTAATTTATCAATTGATAAATTTTAAATATGGAAAGCATAAAAGTCAGACGAACAACTTGAAATATTTTGTTTGGGATTAACATTTAGACTAAATTGACTTCAATGGAACAAATTTGTTATTTTCAAAATCATTTAGCGTTTCTCTGTTCTGCTGTGTGTCTGAAGAGAAGATCAGGAAGGAAGGACTGCCATCCGCGAACGCGTTTATTTTACAGTTTGATTTTAGTTCGCAATAGTCATCGGGATATAAAATAAAATTGTCCAAGGACAGATCGTTGAGGTACCGTAATCCAACGTTTGAAAACTGCTATCACCTTGTTTGTTTAATAGTTTGAGATCCGGCATTTAAATATAAAATCATTTAGGAGAAAAGTAAGATTTACAATTTTCTTATTGAAATTTCAAGGCATAGTCTATCAAAGCCTTGATGTTAAAAAACAAAGAAAAAAAAACTGCTGATATTTTCTGGTCATCTTGGAAGGTTTAAACTCAACTCAAAAAGTTAAACAAAGTAATTTCAGTGCTCAACTTTTGCCTAAACCCAAATTGATGTTTTTTTAAAGAACGTTTTTCTTGAAAAACACTATTACTTCACTTTACTGTAGCTAATTTCTCAAAAACTTTTGATAGAAGTAATTAAACTGATGCACATTTTTTAAAAATAATTTTGTTCCTCCTTTTATAATCCGCTACCGGGTTCGGCATCCTTAAAATCCCATTTTAAGAACGTGCTGGTCTAAGTCACAACGTATAGTAAGAGTCTCCCGTGTGCATCCCTTGACAATTTCGATGTTAATTCCATCATTGCGTGCACCTGATTTTCCCCCAGCACTTTCGATTTCGGTTTCACAAGTAGGGAGGGTTATCAATTCTATGATTCCCAAGGGTGGTTTCAACATTGCTTACGATTTTACCCTGACAAAACGATTATTGAGTTGCTCAACTCTTCTGCCTACGTTTTCTCTATTCTCATTAATTTCTTTAAGCGTAGGAAGGGCTGTTGGCACGAATCCTTGCCGATTAATATCCCACCAATTTCCACTATTTCATGGAACTGCCTTGGCGTTTCGTACTTTCCTGTTAGTACTCGTTTTTAACTTCTTTCGATTTATAGGGAATTAAATTTCTGTAATACTGTTCGAATATTGACTTATATGAATATTTTTTATGAACTTTATCTCTAATTTTTATCCAGTGTTTTATCCCCCGTGCAAATTCAGAACTTCGCTTTTGTGCTTCAGCCATTTTTATAACCTTGAATGAGTCTCGTACTTTACTGTTTAATATATTAAAAAATTTGTTTCCGTCGTTATCATTTCCCAAGAGACAGCGCTTCTGGTTCAGAAGAACTTTGTAGTCCAGAAGAACTGGGTAAAGAGTGGTTTCTCTTGTAAGATTCTTCACTTGCAGTTCTAATTTAATACCGATTAAAAAGTCCGCGTAGGTTGATGTACAATACAACTCTGCTTGAATTTTGTATTCTACTTAAAGTTCTAGCAAATGCATGATTTAGACACGGTTTAACACCATCTACATGGGGGGGGGGGGATATCAATATGTTGTTCGAGGCCATGCATTAACTTCACGTGATCTTGCGAGAACCGTCACTTAGTCTACATATATTAATATAAACAGTTATGAAACGTGGCGAATTTTGATACTCGAGCTAGCCATTATTATTTCATTATGATAATTTAAAATGCCAATTAACATTTTTATGTTATTGATATTAGCAAATATAGGTGGCGCAAGGTGAATTTAGGTTATGTGTTTTTAGATCTGTTTTGGGTTTCTTTCATTAGTACTTGAATGCTAATTTAGGACTGATTGCAAGTATTTTGGGTACGCTGCGAGTAGTTTGGATAAATTTGAGATTCCTTCTCGGTTTTAAGTGACGAGTCTATTCCCCTGTGAAGCCTAATTTTGACTGTAATATGCGTAAGACACGTGCTGTTTTAACGAATGTAATTTTACTGTGAGTTTAATTACTATAGGTGTATAGTCGCTGGTAGTGTGCTGCAGACGGCTCGCACCGGCCGGCTGTTAAATTTTAAAGAAGTTTACGAGCGCAGTGTTCAACCAACAATGGCTTTTCTCGATTCTATTTCACTCTCCGCACTGAAGTGAACAACTGCGCCTTTCTGCCATATATTCGCTGCTAATGTTACTAATTCTCAGACTTTCGCCTTTCTGAAGTCTTGTCAGGGCCAGCCGTCGTTTTCTGGCTCCACGCTTTATTCTTTGGAGAGGGGGAAATCGAGATGTTAAAGAGGTGGATGATGCGAGGACCGCGTTGAAGGTGAGATGGTGAAGAGAGGTTAGAAGATTTTCCCACAGGACTAGCTGATGTGAGAGAGCCGAGATGGATGGATGGATGGATACAGGTGTGCAAGGAATTAACCACTGTGGTGATGAAGCGAGGTGGAAATGTGGATGAGATGATGTTTGGTACGAACCTGAGAAGCCTGAATTGGGTAGCGAGGGGTCTGCGGTTTTCGTTAAGAATTGTAGGGAAAAAGTGAGCACAATAGAGAACAAATGAATGACGTGGTGATGAAAATGTGTGTGAAGAGAGGTCTTGAATGCGCGTGATCGGAGTGCATTAGAAAACAGAACGAGAATTCGACTGCGTTTGAATGTGGAGGCATTCACAGGGGTTGTTGTTATCCAGAGAAGGGAAGAGAAACTGAGTTTTCCAGAAGGGATTGCAGCAGGGATGGTGGGGAATGGCCACTTAGGAGGAGATGGGGAAAATGTATGGCGTAATATAGCGGAGTGGGAGGACGAGTGTAAGGGCAGTTGTGGGTCTAGGAGGCTGCCACACTTTGCGTATGCTAATACCAGAAGCATTCTGAACAAGAATAACTTTTGACATTGGTTAGTCGAGTGGTTTTTAAACTGTGGGGCGGCCTCCAATAGGGATAAGCCATTTCTTTGTTCCCCACTGACTCATACGTAATTATTCAAATACTGTCGATCTTTGTGTTATTTTACTTTTAATTGGAAGTATGACTGTGAAATTAAGGACATTCCTTTCACTAGAATGAAATAAGAAAACTGTCGCTCGAAACTGTTTGTTTGAAAAGTTTAGGGGGAGAACAATTTTTTTTTACAAAAAGGGAAGATGTTTCATAAAGTTAGTTCGTCTTGGCCCAAAGTAATTATTACGAGAGAGAATTATTGACCGAGGCTATGAAGGTAGCGTATTTTCAGGGCGAACAGGATGGGTGGGGCGAATTGCTGATGGCAGCGGATGAAATGAAGCGAGAGAAAGAGAGAGAGAGAGAGAGAGCAGTAGTTGAGTAAGAGGTGCGTTTGAGGGCATCCATGTTGAGACAGAGGCCCACAGAACAAATCATATACTAGGCTGATGTTCTAGGCCAGGAAATGCAAAAGGCGCGTGTGGTATATGTTGTCGACAAGTGAGTTCAGCGAGTGGTTATTGCACAGGATATTAAATACGGAGATAATTCGAGGAAGAAAAGGTCACTTCGGCTGAAGGAAATGAAATTTGTTTAGCTAATAAGAAATGATTATCTGAGAGAGTATGTGATGGATGGGGATTAATGGTGCTTGATCTTCAGTTTGGATCTGAGAATTTGTTGGTAATCAATGCGACTCTTTTCTCACCAACTGGCGAGAGTCGTCTTGCTCTGGCAGGTGGCCAGACGAGTGACCTCTCAGTTCAGAATGGAATTGCGGAGCAGTTTCTGCTCACCTCGTATAGCTGCGAACCAGATGCAAGAGTCGAGTTACCGAGTGTCCGTTTTTAAAGGTTTATCACCCGAGCGGAGATACTGCGGTGATAGGTGTGACGAGGACAGATGCGTAGGATATAACAATTTTGATCCGAATACGGCTATCGGATTAGAGAGGATATCAATTCTCTCATTACGGGGCTGTGCTACGAAACTGGCAGTGCCTTCGAATGGATTGAATCTTTTCCTAAGGGAATGGTCAAAGGTCATCTCAGGAGTGGAGGTCAGGTATCGGAGAAGTTGGTTGAGGAGAAGATTTAGTATTTGGTGGATAGGAATAGGCTATTGTATGTAGGCCGTACGTCTTTGTGAAAGTCGGTAATTTCTCACTTTTTTATAATAAAGCAACGGCTGAGCTGCATGAGGGGAGTGGCATCGATGATTCTGCTAGGCTTTGCGAAGGCCTTTGACAGAATACCACATGGAACTCTTACATGAATCGCAATAAATAGGTTTGGATATGAAGCTTGTGGCATGGACAGGAGGGTGGTTAATGGATGGACAAAGTAGTTAATAATAGAGCAGTTGTCCAGGAGAAGCGTGAAACTAGCGGAGTACCACATTGATGGAATAGCTGCACTCCTAAAAACTTAAGGTTAGAGATTTGAGGATTCTGGTGGACTGAAATTGAAGTTCATAGGTCATCGAAGTTCATTGTAAGGGTGGCCAAAATAGCTCATAGGATTACTTGGTTATTGAAGAAGACAAGGAGTGCTTTGTTTCAGTGTCCACTGGAATGAGCATCTTCGATGTCATTAAACTTGATTTTACATTGAAAATTTCTTCGCCACTGTAAGGGGAACATCAACATTTTCCAGATTTTAATTTACTGCTTTTTGATTCGGGGCATCCATTGCTTCACGGATTAATTCGAGTTTACTACACAGTTCAGAATTCGCGCTTTGTTTTCTGCATTCCTGTTTTCCATAATTTCTTCTGTCAGACCAGCAGTAATTGATAGGAATTCATCTATTCTGTTCGGAGTTTACGATGCGAACTTCTCACGTCATTAACGCCTTGTTTTGTTCCTTCTTAACAGCATTCGTTAAATCTTCGAAGCACATACTGACCTTCGGAATGTGTGATTAATCTCGCCTGGGAGAAGTGACCTGTGGATGTGGAGAAACAGTAGAATGACGCCCATTATGAAACAGAACTCTTTGTTTGCCTTCACATTTCCGGTTTTCTTTCTTCTAAGAATTTTTAAGACTGGATTTCCCTAAATCCTGCATGGAAAAGCGAGAACTGCTTTTATCAGCACGCCATACCGTATATAACGGATGTAATTTCGATACCAATCTCCTCACATACTTTAGAGCGACTGCCGGTTCACGAATTTAGGGCTTTGTTTTGAATGTGCTCGTCAATCGCGGTTAATTGGACAAAGCATTTGGATGATCACACCGCTTGCAAAGCATTTCTAAAGTAACACATTTTCTGCGGGTAAACTATTAAAAAAATTTGGGGTATTAAGCACAGCACCGCCTAGTGAGGTCGATTGTTTTTGTTCATTAAGTAGTGATGGTCGAATATGTCGGTCTGATTGGCCTGCTGGGTCCTCTCTCTAATCACGAGGCCGCGTGTTCGAATCCAGCTTCACACTTGGACGTTTGGCCGAAATGCCTCGAGGTGTCTTTTCGTCTCTTGTGCATTTGCGCGTGCCAGTGGAACCGAAAACGAAATGACAGGCGAAGGTGGAAATAATGCAGACGTAATCCAGCCGCTCGCATTTGCAACTCCCTTCCTTCCTCCCACCCTTGAAAGTTCTTTTCCGCTGAATTTCGCAGTTCGCTCGCTTTTCGTAGCTTGCGGAGTCACACAATCGTTCGTTCGCTCTCGTTTTAAAGTTTCGTAAGTCGACTGAATCGATTCCGAATGCAAGTCTTGCTTGTACGCTGTTGATGCCATCCCACGCATGCAGCCTTGCGACCGAAAACACTTGAAGGATCGCTCGACTACGGGGTTATTGGAAGAGTCGTCTGCTTTATACCGCCACGTGCGTGCATAACACCTCGTGTGCTTACGAACTCATCCCTAGAGAACTTTCTCGACGACTGCTTAATTAATATGACCGGTGTTTGCCTAATCCCCCCCCCCCCCAGTAATCATCTGTTTTCGTAAGAGTGGTTTGCATTTGTCTTGCGTGCTCGAGCTTTGCATCGATCCAAGGATCAGTATCGAAAATCAATGGAGAAGTGGTCGACTGAAATCCTTATTCGTAATACGCTCTTCTTATGTGCACCAAAGTGGGTTTCTGTCGGACGGGCGCGAAGGAACGTCTTTCTGAGGTTTTGCAAAATTATCGGAGAAATATCCTATTAAAAGAGGTTGCGGTGAATTCCTCGGTGAACGCTGCAAAGGCTACGAAACTCTCAAAGAAGCTTCGACATTTCCGTGTTCTGTGGATGCTGCTGGTAGCAAGGAGGATGGACGACTCGTCCGAGACTCACGCAACCGCTCGCGCTTTGCGCATGTCTCGTGGCACGCACAGAAAAGGAGCCGAGTTTTGCGCGCGGCGGTATTTGTTTAGAGACCGAGGGTGTCGTGGTGGGGCCAACGTGCTGTACAGCGATGACGGATACATCACGGCACCTCTCAGCTGCTCGCATACGGACTAGCGGAAGAATCGTTCTGTTGGAGCGAACATTTCTGCGATGAAGACGCTAACAGCACTGCGAGGTTCGAAGGAAGTTCACGGGATCAGGTGAATTCGATCCCGAACTTCTCGTGGGGAGCAAATCCTGCTCGTGTTAAACGGAATACCATGGCGACCGCATCCATGAGTCCCTCAGGGAGTGTGCTGACCCTCGACAAGGCTGCCTTTCTGCTTATTCGAATCAAACGGGTGTTTCAGAAGAAGAGAAGATTCGGGTGAGTGCTTCTTGTTTGTCTTCCTTTTTTTTTTTTTTGGTGCAAATCAAAATCCCCGTCACATACTGCGATGCCGCAGAAAGATCTTTGTGGAATGCATACCGAAGAAACCCACCGGACAGTCCCTCTTTCCAATGCATTCTTCTCGTTTTTTGTGATTACGGTACGATAGTTTCCGTGCCTTCCTCGTGGGTAAACCTTCACCCGAGTTGGTCTTATACGTCTTTTATCTTAACCTTCACGAACTTTCCTTTCTTACTTAAAGGGAAGCATCAGTTTCTTATTAGATCGCGTATGAATTTGTCCCATTCGGGAGACTTTTTGATTTTGCAAATATTCTGATCTCAATCTCGTTCGGGATGTCATCATATATTCTGATTACCGTAGAATCACGATGTTTTTTCCTATTCGTAATGTGAATTAATACAGACGGGCTGGACCAGCTAAACATGCGCACGCAGTCGACAAACCGTGCAAGGGATTTTAGTTTTTTTGCGCATCGACATTAATGCTATGGCGCGACCTTACTCGACTCGGAAGGGGTAAATTGTCGTAACTATTTAACCAGTAATTCCCGATTCTGTTAGGGGAAGGTTCGTTGGCGGCAGTAAAGCATTTGTCCTCCCAACTGCGAAAAGATAGACGGTGGTTGTAAAATTTCAATAAAAATAAATATTTGAGTAAAAAATACGAATTCATTTAAAAAGTGCATTTACGGGAATTGAGTTTTAAAATGGCCGAATTATTCTTTTCCTGTAAAATACTTTTTTTTAAAAAAAAAATAAACACCAATAACAAACTACTTCAAATTCAAGGCGTTTCTCATTTCCACGAGAGGCCTCGCTTGATATTTCCGCAGTTCTCACGACTCCCTCTGTGAGAATTCGGTTCGCAAGCCGCATTTCAGGACACGCAGCAAATTCCTTCTCCCGTTGAAGGTCGTCTTCACTCTTTATTTCTCGCTTTCTTTTTTACCGTTCTGCTTTTGATGAAATCGTGCGACGCCTTCGTCCCATATGCCCGAAATACCCACATCAAATGCACAACTCCCCCCCCCCCCCCCCATATTCTTATTTTAGTTCCTCCTTTAAATTGTGCTACCCTACATGCAAACGGAGCGAGACCTGCTTTAGCAAGCAGTTGGTACGCACTCTTTAGTCCGTGCTTAGTGGCAAATATTACACTTTCAGTCCATTCACTTCTTTCCTTTCTCTTCCGATTGCTTAAAACTCGAAGCGAAAATATTGCTGCGTTCATCGAATGATTTAGTTGTCACAAAGACGCGATCATTTCCGTGAACTGTTCTCGGTGCACCGAGATAAGTTCGTACAAGTTCATAGCGACGAGTAACATTTTACGGAGATCAGGGGCTCTTTCAAATGCCCCCCACCTGCGTCCCAAGTGAAATAAAACTAATCTGGAAGCGCATTTACAGAGAAGAAATGCGCGAGGATTCTTGGGGCGACATCGCACTTGCGTTGGGTAGGAAGAGGGGTGGAATCGCAGATCTACCGTGCATTGATGCGTTCCTGTGAAAGTGCTTCAGAAACGCAATATCAGTGGTGTCCTGCGCCACAGTCGGCGCACGATATTGTTGAAGAGATCAACACACGGCAGTGGGGAAGAAGCTCCAAATGAGTGTGGAGGCGGCATGATTATTTGTGGGGAAAAAGATGGAGTGTCGAGGGAAGAATGAAAGTTTCCTTCCCCTTCAAGAAAGAGAGATGGAGGTGAATATTCACTAAAAATGCGCCAATATTCTATTCAGGTTCAAAATTGCCACCTGGTGTAAGCCCAGGGAAACTGTTCTTCGCTGTACAAATGGAAGTATTTCTCTCTCTCTGTGGCTTCAATTGTGGGTGAAAGTTTCATGCGAGGAAGATGCTTTTGAGCGCAGTGAGGCATCGCTTTGGCCCCACCATCATTAACCGAAATTGTTGGTCGAAACAACAAAATTTATCATGAACTGGAAAGAAAAAGCGCAAAGGACAAGCTTTTTCTTATTGAAATCCATCACTTTGGATTCACGTTCCTCATTCTTCGTGTACCTCAGTCTGCCAGAATGGATCTTCCTTCATTTTGCAGCAAACGAAGCTTCGTCCAAGCGATTTGTTTGCAGCTTATACTTCCGTCGGCATTAACGCATAAAGACGATAAGAGAAAGGCGAAAAGAAACATCGCTTACTCAGTGCTACTGTTAATACGATCGACTTTTTTACAAATTAAATCCCTTAATATTCCTCTGAGTAGGAATGAGTTAATCCATCTGTTTGCATGTCTGCCTCTCCGTGCGTTGATCTGAGTATACAGAACTTTAAAGGGAACTTTCTCAGACACAGGAAATGAATTCAATCCAATTAACGTGTGCAGAAGAAGATCGATTTGTTTTAATGCATTGCACTGCAGAAGCCACTTGGTCGAGCAAGAAGATTCTTGAGGATGCTACTGAACGGAGCTTCAGGCTGAGAACTACTAAAAGGAACATCGCACGGGCAAATTACTTTTTTGGCGAGAAACGATTTAATTCGACTGCGTTAAAATCGCTCTGCCGGAGACGGGCATGCAAATCGGACTGAAAGAAGCAGCTGCAGAAGTTTCGTGGCGAAGTCTTGTTTGTTTGGACATTACAAGGGTCTGAGAGGCGACGTCACGAATAGGACTCGCTCTTATGAAAGGACCTGCCCTTTCTTTACTTTCCGCAGGAAGAAAGAAACAAAAGACAAACCACGAGGCATTTAGTGGAATGCCTCGTGGCTAGCAGATAAAAAGCATAAAAAAATTGGCACACCGAATTTTGAAAGCGAGAAACATCTTAGAAGGAAGGGATCCTTTTTAATGTACATCTTAGAAGGAAGGGATCCTTTTTAATGTACATCTTAGAAGGAAGGGATCCTTTTTAATGTCCAAGTTGTACGAGCCCCTTCAATTCACCACCGAAGAAAGGTATATCAGTTGTGAAACTTGGTGGCGTAGTCATAAAACCTGCTTAAGTGACCACCTCTCTTTGAATATTCTTCGAGCTGATTTCTCTTAGTCCTGGTTTTGCTGTTCTGGTTTGAACACCGTTTTGCAAAATGCCACTTCAGCGTTTTTCAGCAATTTCGCTCTTATTCCAACTCGATTGATTCGCCATAGCTTTGGTTGTTATGTCGTCCATTTCTGTATTTAATTTGCCATTTTCATTAAAATACTGCCTACTCTTACCAAACTTATTGCGTTCAATTAAGAAAGACTTGCACGGGATTTAGAAGTATAACATCACCATGCATAAAGTAAATAATAGATTAATGCCTGCAATTTGATATCGGGTTTGATGCCACTTTTTGTTTTTCGTAACGTGATCCAGAGGAATAACAGTGCATCCTCGTTCCACAACTTTTATGCCGAACCATTTTTCTTTACCTCCTTCAATTCTAACTGCTGACTTAACTGTTTGAGTACGAATCGCTCACAGTAGCGTTCATTTGTATACACCACGCAAACAGCTTCTCTCTTGGATCTTCAAGATCTATTAAACTTAAATGCAGTTCTTTCGTCTATTTCCATTATTTCTGAACCATTTGTTTTAAAGCTGGTTTGACTTCAGCTTGTTTTTATTCAAGTTTCTCATTTACGTGCATAAATCTTTATTATTATTCCGTGACACCTCCAAGGAGTCCAAAGACTCATCGCAGGAGGTGTCACGCAATAGGAGGTACTAATCCGTTATACGCAACTCGCCATTTTCCCCTATTTAATTCTGCACGTATGCCTACCATGAACACACAACGCCATCTACCACTAAACGGCATTTTTGTCTGTAAATTGCCTGTATTCTCATGGCCGATTTGTCTGTACGCCGGATGAAAAACCCTGCTAACTCGATATGACTGGCTAACTCACTTTCGAAAAGCCTATGAAATATTCCTGTCGTTACAACGAGAATCGAACATGGGTCTTTCCAAACGACGGGAGCGTATACTGTTCCGTTGTTCCTCCAATTGCATCGGAGACGCTTAAATCTTACCCGGAACACTTCGCAATTCTCATAAATCTTACCTGGGAATTCGTTTAATTCTCAAATTCAATTTTATTAAGTTTTTTACAGATGGCAACTCAACTCCAGTAATCCGGAATTTGAACTGCTGAGTAGGCCTGGATTATGCAGTGTAAGCCACTCTGTAGGTTTTATACCTTCGCACGTGAGTATTTCTGGTCGAATGTCATCTGCCTTTTTTATGGCTTTTATACCTCAAGTACTATTGGATCATTCCAAGTGATAGGCAGTGAAGATGCACCATTTTTGTTTAAGCATGCACTATGTATATAATGCTAAATTTTTCCTAGCATCCTGTTAATCATGGTGGCCATTTTTATTTGGAGAATCCACAGAATTTTCGCCATTTATGTGAGTTTTAAAAATAGACTTCTTTTCATATTGTCCAGTTATTGATTTTTTTAACTGCCATTTTAATGTTTGAGGTGTCTACTTTTTGATTCTTAATGGCATTTTCATAATCATCAAATTCCTGCCATGTTCCCTCAAGGGGTGTACAGGATATGATAATACTACATGAAAAAAATTACATCATTACTAACTTCCCATCTACAATTTTCCTCCAAATCAGTCTGTTACTTGTCAAGGCTCCAACATTATCAGATCTTATATTTCTATCGTCTAAGGCACTTTGTACAGTATCAATCCACCTATATCTTGGTCTTCCTCTGGGTCGTTTCCCTGCCAACCTGGCAGAGAACACTTGTTTTGCTAATCTTTCCTCGCCCATTCTATTCAAGTGACCATACCACCTGAGATTAGCTCTGCTAACGCCTTCCTGGATGCTGACAATGTCAAGTTCTTTCCTAATATCTTCGTTTTTAATATGATATTGCCATTGATGCCATCTGTTCACGCCTCTAATCTTTCTCAGGACTCTCATATCTGCAGTCTCTAGTCTTTGGTCAAGCGTTTTACTTCTAACCCAGCTCTCAGATCCATAAGTTAAAATTGGTTTGAACACAGTCTTGTATGCAGCTAATTTAGTGTCTTGGATAATTTCTCTCTTATTCCATATAAATTTATTCAATTGACTTCCCACGATACCAGCTTTGCTGATTCTGTTGTCTATTTCTATATTTAGTTTACCATCTTCAGTAAAAATTGTGCCTAAGTAGCTGAAATGTTTTACTTGTTCCACAGGTTCTCCATTCACAACACAGTTGACATTTTCAGTGATTCTGCCTATTTTCATTGTCTTTGTCTTTTTATTGCTGACCTTCATACCATATCTATTACAACAGCTATTCAATTTAGTCAGAGAATCTTGCAGACTTGTAGCGGATTTATTTAGAAGTATAACATCATCCGAATAAAGCAAAGAGCTGAGATTAACATCACCAATTTTGATGTCAGGTTTAATACCACTTTCCTTCATATTGTTATCCATATAGACAATGAATAACAGAGGGGATAATGTACATCCTTGTCTCACACCAGATTTAACATTAAACCATCTTCCTGTACTTCCTTCAATTCTAACTGCTGACTCACAACTCAAATAAAGACTAAGTATTGCTTGATATAATGCCCCATTGACACCATATAACTGCAGCGTATTGAATAGCTTCTCTCTTGGCACCTTGTCATATGCCTTTTCCAAATCGACAAAACTTAAATACAGATCTTTGTTATATTCCCATGCTCTCTTGACTATTTGTCGTAAAGTGAAGATCTGATCCTGACAGCCTCTATTTGGCCTGAATCCAGCTTGTTCTTCACCCAGCATTTTCAGGTTAACAATTTTTTTTAAGATGACTATCATCTGCTTCAGGTTTTCATAATGCTCTTCATCCTCATATACACTGTCCTGTCGAACCTTAGTTCGAATCCACGTGTGTGTGTTTCATTTGTACATGTAGTTGATTACGGGTGTCTACGAATACTTTCAACGAATTCGCGTTTCTTCTTTTGCCTCAAAGTTAATAAAAAGCTGATTTTGAAGTTCTTCCCTCCCCCCCCCAAAAAAAAAGTTATGTGGGTGACCAAATAAAAAATTTTAAAATTTCCTGAGATACTCCTTGGTCCAAAGAATTGGTTCGTTTCATCCCTTTGGCGTACACAACCCTTTGAAAATTAAGACACTTGTAATTTTTTCGTTAAATCTTTCATAGTGTTTCTACATTCACTCTTTTTTCATAATTTCCTAGAACTTCCTGAGTTGGTGTTGGGTGAGCAAATTACGCGATAGTTTTTACGTCACGAGCAGTAATGTGAAAGGAGAGTAAAAAATTAAAAAAAAAATTATACCCAAATTTTCTTCTATTTAACAACTGTTACTTAGAAATAACCGACACTCTCAATTAAAAGTAATTTATTTTCAGTTTTGATTTCCATTCCACATGCATGCGATAATTTAGTTTTAGACGCTCTACCGAAATACATCTGTACACAACTGCATATTTTTCCCGTTTTAAACATTTACACACTCATTTTTTATTCTTATATATGGTTTTTCTTATATATGGTTTTTACTCTTATATATGAATAGATATGGTATGAAGGTCAGCAATAAAAAGACCAAGACAATGAAGATAGGAAGAAACATCGAAAATATCAACTGCGTTGTGAATGGAGAACCTGTGGAACAAGTAAAACATTTCAGCTACTTAGGCATGATTTTAGTGAAGATGGTAAATTAAATATGGAATTAGACAGCAGAATCAGCAAAGCTGGTATGGTGGGAAGTCAATTGAATAAATTTATATGGAATAAGAAAGAAATTAGTTGGAACACTAAATTAGCTGCATACAAGACAGTGTTCAAACCAATTTTAACTTATGGAGCTGAGAGCTGGGTCAGAAGTAAAACACTTGACCAAAGACTAGAGACTGCAGATATGAGAGTCCTGAGAAAGATTAGAGGCGTGAACAGATGGCTTCAATAACATTATCGTTTTAAAAACGAAGATAGTAGGAAAGAACTTGACATTGTCAGCATCCAGGAAGGCGTTAGCAGAGCTAATCTCAGGTGGTATGGTCACTTGAACAGAATGGGCGAGAAAAGATTGGCAAAACAAGTGTTCACTGCCAGGTTGGCAGCAAAACGACCCAGAGGAAGACCAAGATATAGGTGGATTGATACGGTTCAAAGTGCCTTAGACGATAGAAATATAAAATCTGATAATGTTGGAGTCTTGACAAGTAACAGACTGATTTGGAGGAAAATTGTAGATAGGAAGGTAGTAATGATGTAATTTTTTCACGTAGTACTGTCATATCCTGTACACCCCTTGAGGGTACATGGCAGGAATTTGATGATGATGATGATTTTTTACTCTTCAGGTTGCTATTGCCCGAGGGCAAACTACTCATGATCGTAGCGAAACTTGCCTCGATAGACGATGTGCTAAATACGCTAAAAGATGCAGCAAAAGCGAAGGTTTTTCATTTCTCGGCTGAAGCGATGAAAATAGCAGAATTTTGTTTTGTACCACCTACGAAAAGCATCCCCCATAAAACTTTCATAGGGTCTTCCACGATGTTCTTTTTTCCGTTTCGAAATCAGTTATTTTTATTTTATTTTATATTATTATTATCATCGCAAGGTCTTCGATGCACTACTGAAGAGTGGAAAAAGAAATTGTTTGTCTCAGAATGCAATAAGAATCATCCTATTTTCCGGGAGGGGTGGGGATGGGAGAAGCGTCATATTGTGGATCAGTATGCATAGAAAGAAGCAGGAAATGCTGTTACACACACACACACACATTTGAGAAAGAGATAGCACGTCAGTGTGTAGGCAAATGATTAAAAGGGTATTTGCTGTTAATGTAAATCTCGCCCGTCAACAGCTGTAAACCTACCATGTGTTTTGTTTCAGCACCAGCTGTGGACTAAGGGTTTAATCATCCAATATCTTTTTCTGGAGAACAAACATGAAAGTTATTCAGGAAACTTAAAGCTTTCAGTATGAAAGCTGATGATTTCAGAGATGAAAGTCATCACACACAGGATGATGACTTTCATCTCTCTTTAGGCCATCCCCTCTACGCTACAATGTTGATTACGAGAAAGCGAATCCGCTATTTATTTCGATGCGTGTTATTCAATTGTAACCCGCTTGAATATGCGAGAAGGATTAAACTACCAGGATTAAAGAAGAATTAAACTAAAATGGATATGCATTAATTAATCGCATTGAAAAATTTAACTAATTATTTATTTGGAGTGAATTCTTGAGTGTGTCGTTCCACGAATTTATCAGGGATGTGCTTGCAGTGTTATTCAATTTACTGACGTGTATTTTGGGAACAGTGTCGATATAATTTTCTTTAAAACTGTGTTTCTCATCTTCCTCTTGGTCCGAAACGACAGAATTTAAACTTTCCTCTGAACAGGTTCGACTGGTGTTTCGTTTCGCAATGATCACCATTTCGGTGTTTGAAATGGTTTCCCGGGAGTTTGCAAAGAGAACAGAAAGCAGCGGGCGAAACAATTTGTTTTCATAAAAGTAACTAAAGCGACATTGCCGTTTCTCAATCTGGTGAGAAGTCCTCTGCGAATGCTTTGATCCAACATAAAATGAACGTGTTTTTGACGGTCGCGGAGCGTAAACATTTTTAATTGTACGCACTTATGGAGGTTCTTTCACTTTGCTGGAATACGAATGACTATGTGCTAGTAGAGACAATCCCGCTGGCATGCCATTACACCCCACACACACGCCGTATTGAAAAGAATACGGGGAGTATTAACTATACTCTCCGTAGATCGTTAATGACACTCCACCTACCTCTGTATATACAGGGGTAGGTAGATTGTCGTTAACGATCGCAAAACATTCCGAAGAAATACAACGTAAGGCTTCTTCGATCCTGCAAATCATATCGGAAACATACTGAGATATTCCCCACGCTCATGAACTGAAGAAGGAGAAATCCCTTCGTCTAGGAGAAATCAAATATTAATGCCAGAGTTCTTACTTGGTGGAAGAGGTCATTGTTTGAGGCGAGAAGGAAAATGAAAAGCACGTGGCCGATTCATTTCAAGTTAAACCTACATACGAAAAGTTGCAAATTGAACACAAGATGCAATTTCATCACGCAGTTAAACGGACAACCGAGAGCTGTAGCATTGAGCGTGCCTTCAAAGAAGATGGGCTTTTATTAAAAAAAAAAAAAAAACAGTCATAGATTCAACTCGGCGATTTTTATTTTATTTTTTTTTATTTTTCCAAGAAGTATTGTGAAACCCGAACAGGAATCTGCTGCTATACGAGGCACGAGACGTTGTCTTAATAAATCAACTGCGTTACGCATCGAATGTATTTGTGAACCATCGTTCTTCTCTTTTTGGACATTTTCAAACTTCTCCCAAGGAAGTTAAGTGAAAACATTAATCGCCCATGAAGGATAAGAATTTGCTGTTTTAAGGATACTTGTGACATAAGACTGAATGATAAATGCACGTAAATACAAGAAAGATATTTTTTATTACTGTTCTTGTAATACCACTGAGGATGGTCTGCTATTTCCAGACCGAAATATTTGGTTAATTAAATATCTTTCTTGTGTTTACGTGCATTTATCATTCATTAATCGTCCAAACCTCCCAAAATAATAAGAATAATACACTGTCTTTATTAACTAGTTTCTTGATAGGTTTTTGGCATCGATAATAGTTCTTTATGTAGGGAGAAAGGGCTGGGAGCTTTAAATAATCAGTACATTCAGGGCAAAAAAAAAAAAAAAAAAGAGAAGTACAGCAGCTCGCCATAAAATGTTAACTCCCAGAAATACGCTCCGACGTAATTTTTCCGTGTTGAGTGAACTTTGGATATAAAATGAGACGGCAGGGAATTCGGACTGCGAGAGCTCACTGTAATCGCGCCAATTTTCATTTTTTGCGTGAGCGACTCATCCGTGGGGAGGAGACGCTCACGCGACTCTGCTCCCACGTAAACATCGTTCGTTTCTTGAACCTCGCTGATACTCTTAATTCACCTTCCGTGAAATTTTTATTCCCGCGTTTCCTCACGACGATTCCTTCGGTCGCTGGAACGGCTTGCCGATCACTCGAGAGGGCTTTGGGGGCTATTTTTAAATACTCCGGCAATATTTCATTGCCCATAAAGAAGGATGCAGGTCACCGTGGGGGGAACGGAGCAGCCGCAGCGAAACATCTGGAGAAGAGATGGTTAATGCGGGGGGGGGAGTGGCCATCTGCACCGGTGGCCAAAGGGTTCTTCAAGTCGACAGGCCCTGCTTTATTTTGCTCCCTAAGAAGTAACCAGAAGCGAGCGCCTCCCCACTCCTGGTCTGCATCACTTTTTACGAACTTCCTGCGGTCGGAATCAGTTGGTCGGATGTTTTCTCGACGCTTCCTCTTCTTGTCTCGTGGGGTTGGGGAGGAATCGCGAGACACCTGAAGTGAATGCGAAAAGGAAAACTCGCACGCTGATTCCGCCTGCTTTGTTGTCATTCCGTGCGCATTTACGACTCGCTTTGAATACAGATCACCCGAATGACCCCGTATTAATTCGAAGTTGTTGCACATTCACGTGAAACTTTACTTTATCGCATTCAAGTCGGTTTCACTTTCGCAAATCGATACGTTCGTGTCGTCTTCAGAAGTGACTTGCGAGTAATCCATCCCTGCTGACGACTCGGGCGACCGTGGAGGAAATGCGTATTTACATTGGCATCGATTTGTAACGAGGAATCTGACCTCATCACCCCCTTCCTTCACGAAACTTCTAGCATAGCTGGGGATATGCTGAGAAAAATTGCAATTCCTCTCGAATAACAAACATCTCGCGCTCTTAAAATTCCTATTATGAATTTTTATTTTATTTCTTTTATTTTTTGGAATAATTGCTGGCCAGGCTGTGATCCCAATACGTTGTCTGCTAACTGCGCGTGGATTGTTCGGTCTGCTTTGTGGGAAAAGCAGACCCTTCCCCTCCGCACGAGAACAACTAATTCAACTCCATATGAAAAAAAAAAAGTCCCTTTTAAAGTCCCTAGACGGGGATTCTAATTCCGCCAATCTTTCCAACTAAAGGGTATCGACTGATCTACGGAGGCTCGCATCGTCTTATTAAATGGAATCCGGCAGTAATCTAAGGAAAAGTGACACACGAGCTGTAAACAGGAGAAAGCCTTCGTTCAACAAAGTTAGACATGTATTTGAGTAGCGTTAGACATATAACTTTGGTCCGTCACGCAAACTGGCGTGACGGACCAAAGGTCACATCCCCCACTGACACGTACGTGACCACAAAGACCTTATCGATGTGCATGGCAAACAAAGTACTGATCACATATTCCGATATAATGCCGTACAGCTGATGAAATGATTCACGAACTATGAAGATCCGTATCCAAGCAGTTGGCTGAATTGAGGGGGGCGAGGGGGGTCTCGCTTGGTGAACACAAGCAAGATTTAGCAAAGGCGGAATCGCGGCGCAGTCTACCTGAACATCGCTGCCAACTAAGTGTGTCCCTTCATGTTGACCATTCACCTTGCACGTGATGGATGGATTAAACAGGACAAAGTCTGTCACAGGACACGTGTCGTCTGTGAACGGTGACGTGGAAGTGAGGGTGACTTGATTTTAATCGAGTTGCTCCTCCCCCTCATTTACCGGATCTTCATCCCACCGAGCATCTGGAAAAATAGGGGACTTCGTCAGGGCGTCTTGTTTCGCACCTTCAGTGAATCCGATGGAAGTGCACGAATTCGTCAATCCTATCAGCGGCGTGTCCAGCCAAGTACCGGAGGAGGCTGCTCCGAACATTAACAGTGCGCTGTTAGATATCGGTAATAAAGTAGCAACTTCGTGTGTGCGTGCTTATTATTGGTCCGTGATGTCACCATGAAATGTTAATCTCTGAATGCAAGTTTTTAGGATCGTTTAGACAGGTGGCGCTGCGCAACTCGCTTCGTTCTTTGTTATTATATTGCGAGGTTGTTTGTTCGGGGGTGGCCGTACCGCTAATTAGTGAAAGTAAGTCGCTGGGCGCTTTTTCCGATAATAAATTGCTTGTGCAGCGATGCCTTTTGAGCTTCTCATTTCCGCCGAAGACCGAAATAGTCCCGAAAGCGGACAATTAGTGCTCGCAGGATTACGTCTGCTAATTCAGCGGAGTTGGAGAAGCTGTTTACTTCCTGCGGTCTGTCCGCGTTCTCCACAGGAACCCCGCATGTCACAAATAAGCGTGTGCCCTTGGCAATTACACGGCAGAAGAAAAGTCTCGTCGAAGGCCGTCCACATCTTCACGCACGTGCAGCCAAGACAAAGATCTGTTGGAAGTTGGAGAGAGAACCGACTTGATTGCGGCGACTGTGAACGGAGGGTGAATACTCGGAATTATTACTTTAGTCGGTCCACGCAGATTGTAATAGCTGAGGATCCAGCGCTGTTTTGAATGCGTCTTTCAAAGCATTCCTTGCGTGGATGAGGAAGGACCACGCGCAAATGGTTTCGCGTCAACATCAACCTGCCGAATTGTTCTGCTCCGTCTACGCTGCATTTCTGAGTCATTCACTCACTCTTATGGAACCGAGGCCACACGTTTCCGTGGGGCTCCGCCAGAATGCATTCAACCTCGTCTATAACCGATCACTCTGCGAAATAGTTACGATTCTTTAAGACACGCATTCACGTTGCGTAGCAGTTGTTGTAGGTGAAAATACGTCAGATTCATTATGTCCCTTGCGTCGGGCCTGCGGTCGTAGCCCCTTTGGGTAAGTCGCTCCAACCTTTGCCCTTTGGGTAAGAAAGGAGGAACCAAGTTCTTTCTTTTCCAAAGGGCAATGCTTCGTAGAACACGAGGTAAAGATAAAGCTGCAGGTCAAATTATGCCGACGAGGACAAATTGTGTGCAGTAAAAAAGCGAGCGCAGACCACCATAAAAGCGGGGGGGGACGAGGAAAGACTTACGTTTCACTGTAGCATTCGTTATTCGCAAGCGCTTTTGGCTTCTCGGCTGCAACGCACGTGAATTTGTTTTGCCACAAAAATGGCGAAATGAAATCAAAGCTGAATTGACCCACTCGAGTTGTAGGGGGGGGGGGCTGCGGTGCGAAATTGTGCACCGATCCAGTGCAAAATTATTGTCGCTCATTTTTTTTACAGAAATGGTTTGGTGGAAGCGAAGATTGAGATGATTTGAGAAATCTTAGCGAGCATTCGAAACGAAGTTCAAAATTTCCTTTCACTTTCCTTCTCTCAGACCCTCGATTACCTTTCGGGTAATTTCGACAGGTTTTTGCCAAAGTTTTCACGTGCGGATCTCACTGAAAAAAAGAAAACTGAAAGCTTTCTAAGGAATTCAAATTTCCTTAGAATCCGACCATCCAGAGCAGCTTGTTTGCGGAGGACGGATAAAAACAATCGGCTTCTTACGACGTTCGAAATGTGTTCGTCCGCAGAGGTGTTGATGAAATCGGACGATGAGCGTAGCAATACAAGAATAAGAGTGATGCAAGTAACTACAGAAACAACACAAATAATACGCAAGCGACAGTGCGAAGAAAAGGAACAGAAAGTTAAAATAAAGAACAGAAAAAAAGGCGAGTGAAAGAAGTGGGTAACCAGGGGCTTTTGCAGGTTACTAGAAAAATGTAAATGAAGGCGATCACAATGAAGCGGATGCCTCGAGGACCATTCTTCTTTTCCAGTATGGTTTATCGAGTGCTTAGTGAACCGGATTTCCAAAGAATAGGTCACGGGTTCGAATCCCTACTGTTGAGCAGGATGTCTCTGACTGGCTTTAAGTAGGAGATGAATTTCGTTGCCCATGTTTTTAGAGCACCGAATTATGTGAAATAATTCAATAAATAAAAATCACACGAGTTATTTTAATTTTTATCTCGCCCACAAGACTGAGGTGCTGTAGGTTGATAACCTTTCGCGGACGAGAGGCCCACATAAAGCATACGACGAAGTCTAATAAACTTTCATCATCACCAAATTCCCGATACTCAATGCGTTAACCAATACGGTGTGATGGCACCACGTGATTTAAGTTTACACTGTTCTCTGGCTTCCTATCGACAACCTTCTTCCGAATAATGTGTCATATGTCGGGATTGTCACATTTTATATTTCGGTCTTCTAAAACACTTCTAAATGCATCAGTCCACGTCACACGAACTTCGTCCTGCTCAAGGTCTTCACCTGGGATTAGTCCGTTTTTCCTAAATCCTAGTAATGTCAAGTCCCTTCACGATATCCTCGTTAACTCTCCCAATTTTTCTCAGAACCGACACAACTTTGGTCTTTGATCAAGTGCTTTACTTCTAACCCAACTCTCCGATCCGTGAATTCAAACTGGTTTGAACTGTCTTGTTCGTTTTCATCTTCACCAAAATTGTGCGATGAAATATTTTATTTGATCTGTGGACTCTCCGCGGAGAATGCAGTTGATTTTCCATGTTTCTGGCTAATTTCATTTGCCTTTTTTTATTGCTGGTTCTTATGCCACATTTTTTATGGCGTGTATTGGCATTATTTAATCCAATACGCCTTAAGCACTTATTAACTAGATTGAAGGAGTATAACATTTACACGAAGTAAAGATTTGAGATTAACATATCAAAGTTTGATATGAGACCTACTTGACACTTTCGTTGACAGTGTCATCCATATGGATGATGAATCACAGCGGAGACAGTGATTCAGCCTTCCTCGTCTCATACCCGATTTCACACCAAACCATCTTCCTGTATTTCCTTCTAACTGCTTGCATGAATTCTACCTGGGACAATCAGTAGGATAGTCCTCCGTAATATTAATTATTCTATTTCCCCTTTTTTATCGGTCGGCAGTATGAAAGCTCTACTCTTTTCACCTTGCAGTTTGAAATATTTCTGAATAGGCCATCTAAACTATGCAGTCCATGTTGGAGCATTTCTCGTCAAATACCAACTATTTCTGATGACTCTCAGCAATTGAGGTTTTTGATGTCTTTTTTGAAATACAAATATGTATGCTCTTGAATATTTTGCCACCTTTCTTGGTTTTTTTTTATCAATCCTTCTGGGTAATTACTGCAGACATCTAGAATATATTTTTCTTCAGTTTGTCACCATATTTACCATATCCAATTCCTTTTACAGTTCTTTTTCTCCATGAAGATCGTTATTAATAGGCTGTATTCAGATAAATTGTGACAGCTGTAGCAATTCTGTTTTGGATTCCCACGAAGGGCATCAGATTGTCACAGCCGCTACTCCAACTCGCAATGTGAAACTAAACTTGTTTACACTACCAGTGGGTAGTAGAAACAAGTGCTTATACTACTCACAGGAATCATCTGCCTAACAACAATTTTTTAAACATAATGCATTCTACTAATTGCCAGAATGAGATGGACTTTGTTTCACCTGCTGTAGAGAAAAATATTTTATCGCTTGGTTTTTCGGTGGTTCATATACAGTTTTGAACAGCAATGCGTTTCTTATTATACTGCTTTATTTCTCAAATAAAATTTCTCAAATGAAATAAAGCAATATATCCAGATCCCCAAAACGCAGCTGATGTAAGAACACAACCCGGTATATTTTTGGCGATATCTTTTTGCAGCAGCGGGCTCACTTAATTTCTTGAAGACAACAAGTACGGAATGCTCTTACGATGCGCTGAGAAAGCACTTTACGGATTATTTGAAGCAGTCTCTTTTCACCGCGGTGGAGTGATCACGGTCGTTTTTGTAATCTCCGATGGGAATACAAAGAAAGCGATCGATCTAAAAAGACGACAAATAGGTTTACTGGAAGATCTCTTGAACGAGGTAAAGCAAAAGAAATCCACAGAAGGAGCGCTCTTAAAGAAAGCGCCCAATCCAATTATCTTAATGAATTTCCATGAAGCGAAGAAGAGCAAGCGCAAACGTCTTCCTCCCGCCGTGGTCTGGATGAAAGAACGCCTTCGTTTTCGGGGCGAAACAGATTTGCTGGAAAACGTCTCAAGAATCCTCTGGCATGCTTCTACCCCCCCCCCCCCCGGTTCATGGACGACTCTCATAACAAAGCACTCCTCGCTTCGTCTTTTTGTCCTCTTCGCCTTTGCCGAGCGATGATGGTAAATGTCAGGTGGCAGCGACTACAGACGAAGGAAAGAGGTTATTTCGGACGTCGTGAAGGTCATTTATAAGAGCGATGGTAATTCGCAAGGAAAGCAATCGATAAGACATCAGAGGGAACACGGAGACGCGATGGAGGTCGTTTCTTACACAGGTTAATTTTCGCCGCACGTCCTTCGGAGGATCGGAAATCCCACGAAAAACACCAAGTCCATTTTTGCTTTGATTTTTGTTAGATGACGAATTGAAGACTGTCGTGGAAGGAAAGAAGATAACATAACCGGGAGGGGTTAAAACGAGGTTGATTAGTCAGTTTCTTTCTTCGTTCTGGCCACTGTTAACTCGAATATGCGGGCAATGCAAACATGCCCCTGAACAACCTTCGCTTTGGCTGACTAAAAATAATAATGTATCTTTCACTCTCGACACGGAACAACGTTGACACCAACTGGTATTCTGAAGGATGGGGTGCACACCGTCTGACTGCCATCCTGGTATTTAGAGGGATCGAAAATTAAAATTACATTTCGAGCAGCCTTGTTGACATAGCAGCGATTCCTAGTGTTGGATGAGAAGGTACTTTAACTGGAGACGATCCGTGTTTGTCGCAAGAATCCTCGCCTGCATTCGTGTGGTAAATGAAAGACCAAACTCAGTTGATCCATTTCATGAAACCACAAACCTGCGGTGGCTGCCAGTAAAGGGGTTATTCCAGATCTGCCCTCGTAGAAATTGGGTACCATTTAGCTCGGATTTTGTTTGAGTCTGTCAGCAGCGTTTTACAGAAACTTTTGTTTATCGTTGGCACGAGCGAGGGGTTTTACACACGTCTACTCTCTCGCATAAAAAAAATCTAAATGTGATCGGTCAACTTTTTTTTTTGAAGTTTGTCGTACACCGCACAATCGCCGTGGCATTAGTCCCATGTTTGATCTCTAGAGCAGCATTATCGTTCGACTATCTACTTAGCCCACCCCACGGTAACCGATACTAATGTACCGTGGGCCAATAAACATTCGAGGTTGCATAAAATTAAGGAGGAGGTGACAAAGGAAAGAGAACATTCTTCAAATGATAAGATTTCAACAGCACGGGTCACGCGATCGAAAATGTTCCTGCTGGATGAGATCGTTGCAGAAAGCTTTGGATCGGAATAACCAAATACGATGCGACTTACAGGCCAAGTAAGTGTTTTCCGCTGGAGGTCGCCACCATGCCTGCGAAGTGCTCGTAACACATCGGTTCTTCTGGTATAAGGGATGTGTTGGGGGAAAGGAAGCCTAAAGATGTCTTAGGGGCTTCTGCTAAGTGAATAAGTCCTCTTATTTGGTGGCTGTGTTTTTGTGCACGTGAAACGAAATATTAATCCCACTCTGGAAACGGGGGAAGAAAAGAATCTGGTTTGAAAACAAGTCGTGGCCGCCACTGTTTTTAGTTTTCGTGTTGCATTTCTGTACTTTCGCGCAAACGCAAATCGCTTCGTTTATTGTGGGAATGGGATTAGAGTGTGCGAGGGGTACGAAAGACTTCTTTGGAGACGAGATGTCCACTTCGCAAAATACCGATCCTTCGGCGACTCTTGTTTCTAATACGATAATGGACGGACGGAGTAAGTTCATTCGTTCGACCTGGCGGGCGCTGAAATAAGAACTTTGTTGCGACGCTCTTATCGGACGTGACTTCCCTGCACAGCACAGAAGCGTTGAGGGCGTGCGCTTTTGCTCGTCCCACCGTAATTGAAGGAAAATAAATACTTCCCCGCCGAATGGTTTCTCTCAGCAGAGCTGCGGGTTCAGAAACATCCCCCCCCCGCGGCGCCTTCTTCATTCTGAATTTCATTTCTTCCAACTGCCGCATCCTGTTGGGGTCCATATTTACGCCAGTTTGGTTACGTGGATGCTGTCCATCTATTTAACCTACTAAGTCCCCACGTCCCCTTGTGTTCACCCGGAGCAACAAAGCGCGTTTAAATCACGCTGTCTTATATATCGAAGGATCTCTGTGATTTAGGTAGAGCATCCTGCAAATTTCGGCGCGCGCGCCGTTCTAACAACACTCCAGCATTTCGACCTTTTTTAGAAAACCAATCGAGGGATGAAGAAAATGACTCGTTCTCCGATGGCTTCGGGAGGAGAGAGGAATACTGCCGTTAGCAGACAGCGAGAAAGGGAAATGAAAATTAAAAGTCGTTCGTCAGTGGAATTCACGGGGAAAGGTTAACGAATAAAATTTAATTTTTTTAAAAAAATTCAAATAAATGATTGAATCTAAAACTTCCTTTTCGATTAAAACATCGACTGCTTTCAATACATTCGCTTTAAAATCGAAAAGTGCTGAATTATATTTATGGGAGTCTTTTACTAGAGGAGTCTTCACCCCGAACAGTTGCGCATTTTCCACGTGCTTCTTTCGATATTTCGTGGCTGCAAAATGAAAATCCTCGTCAGGAATTCAAGAAATCGCGTTTCTTTTTGTTCAAACTCGAAGTAGTAACTGCGCGTATTTTTTTGCCAAACGGAGGTTCCGATATGTCGTACGTAGGCTTTGCAATTAAAGCGGAACTGTTTCCCAATGCAAAGAAGAAAACATCCGCGTGATGATACGTCGAGCCAAGAATCGCCACGCGATGTGCCCAATGAGTTACCAGTGAATCAATTGGGGTTTCCAGCGCGCATCACTCCCCTCTAACTGCCGTTGAGCACTTGAGTTCAAACTCAAGTGCCGTTCAAAGCAAGTGCTCAACTGCCGTTGAGCACTTGCTTTGAAGGGCTGAGCGGCGCACCAGTTACGAATTCAGTGTACACTTTTTAAGGAGGCGAAAAGTATGCTTGAAAAACTAGGTGATCTTTTTCTTGACATTCCTAATCAGGACTTTTCAATTAATTGTCTTCCCCTTTTTTTCCTGCAGCCACGTGACGGACAAGCCCTCGATAAAGAAGAAGAAACCTCCTCTCTTGCGTGCCAAAACCCTGCCTGCCATCATCACTCCGAGCCTCAGCATCATCCAAGCGCAGCTGGAAGTCAACAACGTTCTAAGTCCCCGCCCAGGTAAGCCGTTTCTTTAAGCGATTTTCACGTGCACTCGGATCTGTTTTATCGTGACCTCCTTGACAATCGTAAGCACCCACTGTGAGGAAACACGAAAACAGGACCACTAAGGTCGAACGTCTTAATCCAATAAGGGAGGAATCTGCGCTGAAATCTTAAGTGAAATGGTTTTCTTTCTACGTAATGATTCGATAACGTTCTGTCTTTCCGTTGTGGGATCTTCCTTCGTTTTATAAACTTTGATGCGAAAACGAGCGGCCTCGAAAGTAACTCAGTTTTAGCGATCCAGAAACGAGGGTGGAAAGCGAAGATAAACACGAACTTACGTGGGGGCTACGGGGAATCCGAAAATGAGCTTTCTCTTGGGCGTCTGTTTGTGCCGAGCGTGTTAGAAAATGACAGAAGGGCCTCGCGGCGATTGTTTGAAGAGTGAGGAGCGGACATTGGAGCCGATAATTAACGGATTTTTTCATCCCTAAAAGGCCACTCTTTTACTTCAGCACGTGATCTCAATACGGACATTTAAAGAATGCTCCACGCTTTAGCACGATGTGCACGAGAGGGAGAAGCTTTAATGTTTGCTGAAAGCTAAATGCAGCGTCGGCCCGAGCAAATTTTTGAGTGCGTGCAAGATTTTTTCCCTGCCCTTCGGTCGAAATTGTATATAAAAAATATTCACGGAGTCATTGATTCGGTTTAATGACATGTTTATAACTATTTATTCTCGGCCAATACCGATGTTGAAGGACGACAACATCCAATAGACTGGAACTCAACTTCAAACATCCATAAATGCTCCGATGAATTAAAAAGACGTATCTTGGAATCCAAAGAAAGAGCTCTCGATCCTGCCCATCTAAACAGCCATCTCAGTTACAGCCTGCCCGATTCACATTGCGCTGTAATCCAGTTTTGCTTGTCATTCACACGCAAAGTGCTTCACGCCAGAACTAACGCTCGGACTCAATTTCAAACACAACTCTACTACTTTGTTCTAAACTTTGTTTAGACTTAAGTACAATATATTTTTAAGATGTTTTTTTCTCCCTGGTACTTTATTTTATTTATTCGTATGAAGTTTCCTCCCTTTTTCTCCCCCGTCCCTATTGGGGCGAGTTGAGCCCCCCTCCTGAGGGTTAAGTATTTATGGCTGTAGATTCGTGTGTGTGTTCACGGGGCCGGTTTGCCTACTTGCGGGATGAAAAACGCCAGCCAAACTGGCCGAAAAAACCCTCCTGCCCGCGCCCAAGACCGGCTAACTTGGCTAGGGCTGAGGAAGATCCTCCAATCCCTCGCGTCTTCGACGGGAATCGAACCTGGGACACTCCTTTCCCAGGCATATGGTTGCGAAGCGCACACCCACTAGGCTAACCACGCGGATTCCATGATACTGTATTCACCTGACGAAGTCGGCGTTTCCGATGAAACTAGTAGCGAAGCCATATTAAATCTCTTGTATTATATTTCGGTGATTGGACCCCATTTTTTTATTATTCAGTTATATGAAACACTGAAATAATAGTTCCCGACAAGTTTCGTAAATCGTAGGATCTTCACGGGGTAAATAGTGTTTTTTAACTGAATAATAAAAAAATGGGGTGTAATCACCAAAATATATCTTTTGAACCAATTAGCCGCAGAAGTCTACGCCTGCAACTCTTTTTTTCTCGGTGTTGAAGTCACTTAATAAACATATGAAAATTATGTATACAGGGATCCTCGAGTTACGCCGGACATCCGTTCCTACTGACCGACGTAAGGCGATTTTCGATGCAAGTCGGAATTACCATAGCCTAAGTTACTTACCTAACCTAAAACACCCTAAACCTTTACTAGCATTAAAGTCTTCACCTGCACTCGATACCCCCCCCCTTTCACTTTTCAATGCCTCAAACAACCCTTTCGCCTTTTCTTGAATTGACACGAGGCTAATTGGGATACGGCGTTGATGCTGGTCTTCCAGCCAAAGAACAAGAAGCCTTTCCATCTCAATCATGAGCCTACTACGTTCTTTCGTAATCACAGCCGGTTTCATGGGCGACAATCCTTTCACGCGTTCAAGGATTCGAACTTTATCCTTGATAATAGTCCCGACTGTGGTACGACTTAAGTTCAACGCGCGGCCAATTTTCATTGCCGTTTCTTCCCTTTCAATAATGTCTAATTTCACTTCTAATGTAATGGCTTTCCTTTTCTTCGACTCATCGGGAGAGTGTGCCTTACGTTTAGGAGCCACACTGAAGGGTAAAAAGATGCAAAAAAAAAAACACAAAAGTGAGAGAGCGGATGTAAACAAAGCACGCGGTACCCAAAGAGTGTATGCTGGGACCCAAGCGACGCTACCTTTCCTAAACAAACGCCGCGTAACGGTGTATTCTTCCGCCGCGCTCACAAACAAGTTCGCCCGCGACGTTTGAATTTTACGTCGCGCTGCTTCAAGTCGAAATTTATTTTTTTAATTATTTATGGGATTACCGCCGGAAAGCCGAAACGACGCATGTCGAGGACGAGGTAGGTCGAGGACCCCTTGTGTATGTATGTGTGTGTGTGTGTGTGTGTATATATATATACTGTATAGTGAATAAATAAATAAAATATTTTTGTGTTTATTATATAATGAGTACATAATTTTAACACAATTTACTAATATTACATAAATCACGTTAAATATAACAAAACAAATATGAAAAAATCTAAATCGAGAATTAACAGTTTTAATTATTTAAAAAAAAGAAACCTTTCTAGCCTTAATTTCGGCAAAAGACTTTTACTTCTTCAAGATCTAATGTCTCGGCACTTTCAACAGATAAAGCCATCTCATCTCTCTTGGGACATTGCGGACCTCAAATAATTCTTAATAAATCTTAATTTAGAAAAACTGCACTTGCAACTGTAGTTGGGATTGTTAAAAGAATTCGTAGTGATATGTGTACACATTAGGAAAAAATGCAGTTATTTGCACAAATATAATTTAATTCTTTGGGAGAATAATTATTTGATATCCTCCGAGACAATATCTTTAATTCATCTAATAAATCTATTGCTGAAATATCTTTTTGATCACCATCAGACAGAACAGTTTCTGAGTGTTGAAACAAGCTTTTTTACTGTATCATTATCAAAATTTAAGTTCCCAATGTTAAACAGAAACCCAAAAAATTGATTCCTATTTATTCAGCTGCTCAAATCTCTCAGGAATTGATGTTATTGCTGAATCAAGAATTACATTTAAAAAATTAATTTGAAAGTGTCGCTCAAAATTAGTAATAGATTCGTCAGGACATTCATAATCGAATTGGGTTTTTAGATGTAGAGTTCGTGTGCTGTCGTTAGTTGGGAAATCAGCATTTAACCCAATATTTAGAGCAAAGTTAAGGGCTTGGTGCTGAACTTTCAAAAAATTATTTTCGCTTCTGTATGACGTCAAGAATTTTTTCGTGACATCTAAGGATTTCAAGGCTTCCATAATATTGCAAGAGATATTTTGCAATTGTTTGCTGGATGCATGGACTTCACTTAGAATGTCATATCAAACAAACGTGCCAAATATAAACTTGAAAGAATTTTTTTTTTTTGCTAACGAACTAGCTTCCAATTTTGTTTTAATACCTTGTTGCCCAATTAAGCTGTCATCTTCTGTGATGAAAATTAAAGCTTCATGTGTTTCTTTTACTTGATTTCGTATTGCTTTTACAGCTTCAACGCGATTTTCCCATCTCGTCGTGCATAAAGGTTTTAAAGTAAAATTTTGGATGTGGTTTAGAACTTCCCATCGATGACTCGATGAAGAAATGACATTACAGATTGACTGAATAATGTCAAAAAATAAAACCGTACCTACAGTGCAGCTTGCTGCATCGCTTAATACCACCAAGTTCAAGGAATGCATACAACACGGAACAAAAAATGCTTTAGGATTTTTGTTCGTTAAAAGTGCTTGACCCCTGCATTCTTTCCCTATCCCTGATCACAGACATTTTGAATATTTAAATTTTTTCTTCTAATAATTTTAAAATTACTTCAGTCATACCACTTCCTGTTGTATTATTAATTTTAATAAAATCTAGAAATCTTTCCTCTGTTTGTATAATATCTTGGGTTTCTTCATTTTTTTTCTTTTATAGAAACTTATCTTACAATTAAGGACATTTGCTCCAGCCGCGAAATATCGGTGGTGCAATCAACAATTATTGAAAAATGCTTAGCATTCATTATTTTAGATACAATTTTTTTAATTTCATTACTCAATATATTAATGATTTCGTTTTGTATACATTTCCCTAAATAATGAACGTGAATTTCATTGTTTTTTATGTTTTTGTAACACGCTGTCAAATTCGGCGAATAATTCAATAAGTTTCCAACATTTTCCATTATTATTTGTATGTTATCTGAACTTCCTCTGAACGCTATGTTTTCTTTTGCAAGAAATTTAATAACTGATATTATGCGTTTTAAAACACGCATTGAGTGTTCTTGTTCTTTTTTGAGTAATTTTAGCTGATGTTGATCAGTTTAATTTTTTAAACGCTTTTCCAAATCGATCCATTTTTCAAAATTATTAAAATGTTTTTGAGATTTTTCGTGGCGCTGAAGAACTTGGGACATATGTTTGCAATCGCTATTTCCTTCCGAAGTTAAGTTCATAGTTCGAATATTAGAAAATAATTTGCAGCAGAAACAAAATACTACATTTTTTGAACTTGAGTAAATTGACGAAGATCTTTTAATGGTTTCTCCGTTACTCAAAATCCTATTAGAATGCGATACATGAAAACTTCTATTATGTTCATCGCGTGGAAAAAAAAGTCTCTTTTGATTCAGCAGGAGGACCTCGTTTTACTAATACATCGATTATTGAATTGGACAAGTTTGGCCATAAAGCTGGATCGTCAAAAAGCTCGTAATTTAGTGTCGAGGTATTTGTATTTGAAGTCGAAGCTATTGGATGTTTCTCAAGAGCCTGATTATCATCTAAACACAAATTCGAATTTTCAGAGTCACTGTCAGTGGGGGACTCCACAGGAATGTCGCCTTCACTGACTCTTGTTTCTGATAATTTTAAAAATTTCCGCAATTGATTTTCTTGGCGAGCTCGAGTAACCTCTCGTTCTGCTCGTCTTTTTCTGTATTGAGGACCAGAAAGGGTTTTCATTTTTTTTCTTCTCTGGTCTGCCATTTTTGTCTCTTTCTGAAATAATAAAAAAGGTTTATTTATTTTTTCATAAAGTATGGGCCCAAAACAACGTAAAAAATTTAGAATTGAATCGTCATTTGCCAAGTCTCGCCCCTTTACACAATAATTTTTATCCGATTTGACTGCATTAAAAAAAAAACAAATAAATTAGCAAAGTAAAATTAAAAATTGCCTTGCTTAATGTTAACTCCGTAAATAAAACTCTGTATCGTATTCAATGTCACAATTTCAAATATATGCAAGAGTTCGTAAAATAAAATAAAAAAAAAAAGTTAAAAACAGCCGATGCTGTTGTGGCCACAAAGAAAACGAAATGAATAATTTATTTAAAAACCATTACTAAGGTAAATCGCATATCTAACTACAAACTTACCTTCATAAATGAGAGGTAACAAAATTCATTCAGCACGCTAATAATATAATACACATTAATACAGGGAGAGCGAACTGGCACGGAAGAAAATTTTGCGGATATGTATAATTATAGATAATAACATCTTTTACGACTATAATATAGTTTTTAAAAAATTATTTTTAATTTTTTCAAGAACTTTCGCATTTGTATTTTTTGTTAATATATCACATTTTTTGTATTAAAATATTAGTTTTAAAATAAAAATCTCGGATTAATTTTTTCTTAAATAAAAATATCCTATTTATAAGAGAATCAAATTTTTTCAGTGACATTGGATCTAAATGTTTCTGTCCCAGGGATTATCAAAATAAAAATAATTATTTGGAGCTTATATAATTAGAATAAAATATAATTATCTTTATAAATTTAATATTTTTTAAATATATGATATATCCAATTTAATTATTTTTTTATTTATTTTTTTTCTGCCTCCAGTATAATTGTAACATCAACTCTTTGTAAGTTTCTGCCTGTGGCCTTCTGGCCTGGCTGAATGCTTTGCATTACTTTTCCCCGTGAATATGCCAAATGATTTAAAATGAAAGGTTTCGTAAAGCATCGCAAACTTTGGGTTCGTGTTTCGTAAAGGAAACGAATCATGAACGAGGTTTCAAGGGGAAATTCATGCGTTTAGAAAAAAAGACTGAGAGATCACCCCGTCAGGGGACTAAATGATGTCGGCATTCATTTTTAAAGGTGGATTAAAAATGTTCCCGGATAATCATTTGAGTACTGATATTTTCCCCAGCAACCAGTACGGCCACCGCAAACATGGCCGCAGGAATATTCCTTTCACTGCTCCTGTTTTGTTTGTATGTTCGAGCACTGGATTATGGCTTCTACAACTTCTTCCATCTTAACTGTATTAGGATTAAAAATTGTTCGGAAATAAAACTAGCTTTCAATACTCGAAAGAGATTCAATTCACTTGCTTACGAAATTTGCCTTCAAGCCGACGCAGTGGTTTTCACAGGATGCCCAATTTGCACTGAATACGAAAAGCACGCTTGCGTATTACGCCCCCCGCAGGGTTCTTAAAGAAAAAAGTCTTCCGGTCAATAGAGCTAGCTTTCCAGAGCATGCAAGAGATAGTCACGACATCACGTGATACATCAGCGTCGGTAGAACGCCTTGACGAGTCGGCTCGGTTCACACGATGTGATCCCACGAAGAGCTCAAGTAGGCCGATGCCACTCGGAGCGCACGCTGGCCAACCGCGATCATACATTCAAAGCGACTTCTGTGGAGTACATTTTGGTGTCCTTTGCTCGTCTGCTTTGCACGAGAGAGAAGGCTGCGTGATGTTGATTGCAAAATGACTTGGAAAATCTGTTCCGCAAGTCTCAATCTTTGGTAAAAGCGTCGAGTTTGTTACTTCGAATGTGATGTGGCTTCGAAGATATAATGACGGAACATCTGTGTATGAGAGCATGGATTTGCTTCTTAAATACGTTAATTGCGATGAACGGCGGTGGAAGCTTTTGCTGCGACGTCCAGTTGGTTGCATTCCGATGGCCGTGCTGCTCGTGTAAGCCTCGCGAAATAAAGAAATACCGCTGTTCTTCGAGTTAGTCGGTGCAATGGTCAAGCTGAAGACCGCCATTGTGGGATTAAAAGATGGCCATTTCGACAGAGTTTGGTGTTCGGAGAGAAAAACGTCTTAATACCCCCACCCCTTTCCTTCCTTTTGTGAAGCCAGAAAAAGATTTCGTTTCCACCGCTGGATGTAAAAATTTCTTCGAAGCTTTAACTCCGAATGGCGATGGTTTGAGTGCAGTTCCGAAGAGTTGCATCGCATCACTTTAAGAAGTGATGCGATGCGAATATTCAAGAAGGCGTTTTATTGCCCGCAGGCGCTCACCCTGAGGAATTCGACAACATCTTAGATGATCCCGGAAGGTTGGACAGCTGCGTTAGTGGGGATTTTTCTCAGAATCTCAACAAGAGGATCTTATAGAAAGCACGCACCGACATACGAAGAGACGGAATGCGACACTCTTCTTAAAAGCCTGATGGCTACGTTGACTTCTTTGTACCGTCATAAGTTGGGTGCCTTAAGCGATGAACATCTGGATGTTTTCTTTCGTGTTTAGATGAAAGGGTATTTGAGGCAAACAGAACTTCGTCATGCTTGCGAATTCTGAAGGTTCGCAATCAGGGAATGCACCGAAGCCAACGACATGAGCCAGTTCATATAAGTGTGCTGCAGTGCGTGCGTTCGTGAGAAGTGCAAGCAGCGTACTCAAATGCTTATTTTGACTCGTAATTTAAAAAAAAAAAAAAAAAAAGAGTTGAAATCCGTCCAATTAATCCACTCGTTCTTTTCGGTTCAACGCGACACTAAAGCTTCCCTTCGTTTGCTAAGCCAGTGCTATGGTCTCAAGCTCTGTCGCCGTCGTAAAGGTGGAGAGAGTTCAAGTGAAGCTATTTCTGACCACCTTTATTATTTCCGCGATGTCGCTCCGTGCTTTAGTCGGGTCATTCGGCTGCTACTGGTACTTTACTGACGGGGTTAAGCATAAGTTCGCTTCTCGAAAAGGACTTTCTTCTTCTGCAGCATTTTGAAGGGATTTCTCTTCGTCCATCGCAACTGAGTTCGAAGCACTTCCTGCCATCTGCTAGTGCGATCTCCAATGCGACCATTTTGATCGATTGGTTGGCTGCATGTTTTCCTTTTCGCCCAAAAGCAAGGGGGGGGGGAGTTGAGGCAGTTTTTACCGTTTGTGTATTTCGATTGCCAAAGGTGAGAACATTTCATCGTGAACTTTTATTCTGCAAAAAAAAAAGGAGTTGAGTCAGCTATTTTCATCTTCAGACAGTCACTGAAAAGATTTTTCCACCTCTCTCTTTCAACACGCACACACACAAAAGTCACTCTTCGCATTAAACGCCCAACGGCAACCCCGCCAAGCATTTAATTTAATTTTCTTCCCAAAGACAAGAAAATCGTCCGAAAAAAGGGTCATTCGTTGTCGACCTCCGCTTATCTGCATAACGCGACACAAAGCGAGTTCCGGAGGACAAACGAGGCTCCATCGTCCTTAACATAGAAACTGCGCTTGAAAAAACCAACCAATCCTCCCGTTTTTTAATCGTTGCCGGTATTAGATTACGCTCGCGCTTGTTTGGGAGGCGTCAAATGGTGTTGATGTGCCGCTCTTAACAGCATTTCGCCGCAGGGAAACTCGACTACCTCTGGCATCTAAACTCAATCAATGGAACAAGTCGGGCGTGAGTATGTGTCTCGCGATAGTAAAACTCCTTCGCACGCTTATTGTTAGTGAATCCTTCGGGTGTTACTATTTTGGTAACAGCAGCTTTAATGCTCCGTTTTGTTGCTTGCATGGTGCTGCTACCTGTTAGCGCTTTTCGGAACGAATTTTCGTCGTCATCGTCACCTGAACAAATTTAGGTATAAGTCTTTTATGTCCCGTTCTGTAGATGAGGTTGATCTTTTCCACCTTAACGTTGGACGTCGGCGGTCTCTTCTTGCTGTGGGTTTATATTCTAATGCTAGTTTAGGAATCCTCTTGTTATCCATTGATCATATTACTTGATCATCTGCATAAAGTATTGTATTTAGCTGTTATTATTTGTTAGTTTAATTCCATCTTTGGCAGTTGTTTTCCATTCTTTTAGGATTCTGTTTATATAAATGTCGAATAGCATTGGGGATAAGCCGCAACCTTCACTTATCCCTTTATTTATAGTTATGGGTTCGGATAATGTTCCATCTGCAAATTTGATGCAAATTTTTGTTTCTTTGTACAGACTTTTTAATTAATTTAGGAGGTATTTTATCGTCTTGTAATATTTTCCAGAGTAGATTTCGGTTCAAGTGATCAAACGCCTTTTCGTAGTCAATAAATAGAGGAAAGTCGGCAGGTTAAATCCATTTCTTTTTTCTGTGATCTGTTGCATTATGAAAGAGGCATCTGTGCATCCTCTCCCTCTTCTAAAGCCACACTGTTCTAAATAATGCTCTGTATATTTAATTGGTCTGTTCTTTAAGATGTTTGCATATAGTTTAGATCTTGTTATTAAGAGAGCAATTCCTCTGCAACTTCCACATTTGGGACCTTTTTCGTTACTATTTATTTCTGCTCCAGTTCCCCATTCTTTGGGGATCTTTTGATATTTCCAGATATTACTGAAGAGTTCAAGTAGGTTCTTTTAAGCTCTTGTCTGCATATTTAAAGAGCTCAACACATTCCATTCTGGCCTGAACTTTTTCTATGTCTTGATTTTTAAAAAAAAAATATTTTTCTAATTATTAATTATATGAAGAGCCAAAGGCTTCAATTCGGCGACATATAAACTTACACATATGGAAGTTGCATTCAGAAAAGGTTATATGCTGACCTACTACAAAACAGGAAGGCTATGAAACAATATGGGATGTAATATCCCTTAACTTAAATAAGTTTATATGTCGCCGAATTGAAGCCTTTGGCTCTTCATATAATTAATAATTTATTAGGACACCTTCTTGGCTATTCTCATAGTAGGGTATGTAAGTTCTGTTTGCTACAAACTTGGTATTATTAACTAGGTCTACCTACTCACTGATGAGACCTCAATAAAGGTTGAAACCGGTCTGGGTAGTGACCTTCTTTCACTCATAATGTAAAACAGTAATACAACTCCTAGGAGCTGGGTTTCACATTATGGGGAAATATCAAGAATAGTGATCGGAGCTTGCTCCACCCTTACCACGAGTTGCCTCAGTGTTGCACTCCCTAAAGGGTCAGTTGTAACACTATCCAGGTATTTGCTTACGCTTGGACCAGTCGAACTTTATATATTTACTATATTCGGCATGAAACTCATTGAGTTTCTTATTCGGCTATGAAACAGTATGGGATGTAATATCCCTTAACTTAAATATTTTTCTAATTCTTCCACTACTATTTCTTCTGTATTGATATCTTCAATTTCTTGAGTTTTGTCATTGTTTTGTGTTTCTTGTTTTTCATTCCACAATGTTTTTTGGTGTTCTATCCAATCCTCTTTGGAAATTCGACTATTTCATAATTGGTAATTTTCTGCTGTTTAAAATTTCGCCTGAAAATTTTAAACCCTGTTCTTTCGTGGTCCAGTGATACCCTGCTCTAACGATTTAACATATTTATTCCACTCTTCTCTGCGTACACTTCTGGAAAGCTTCAGGCCTTAATTTCTTATATAGTCAGCAGTGTTTTTACTTTGCAGATTTCGATTAATTCCTTTAAGTCATCATCCCAAGTTCTGAGCCATTTTTTGTTTCTTCTTGATTTGTATCCTAAACTTTCTTCTTCTGCTCTTATTATGGTTTCCTTTATATTTTTCTAGTCAGTTTCAATATTGTTAGTGGGTTGGTTTTATTTTATCTTTTATATACGTTTCTAATACTCTCCTGTTCTGGGAGGCGAATTTCAAACTGTTGATTAAATGTTGGTCGTTGGCTTTTTTTCTTTTGAAGTTTGTGGTTTTCTTTTTATGAATTCAAATCCGCTTTCAACTAACATGGGATCACTATCGTTTTGCCCCCTCTATAAACCTTGTATCCATGATATTATTATTTAGTTTGTTGTTAATAATAATGTGATCTCTTATTGATTTAGTTCCTATTGCTTCCCACGTGTACTTAATGTACATTTTTATGCCTGAAGAACGTATTGCAGATCTGCTCAAGTCCCTTTAATAAAATTCCGTTGTTATTGATTACTGATTCTCCCTCTGATCCAATGCATCCTGTTATTGGGTTATTTCCCACTCTAGCTCCCATCAAGATTGTTGCTTCATTTTTATTTGTTTCATCAATACATTCCTGAAGTTTTCCCTAAAATTCTCCTCCTTTTTTCCATCAATTCCGAAAATATTGAATGTTCGATTCATAATTTTCATTCTAACTTTGATTATTCTATCTGATATCCAAATATAATCTAAAATTTGTTTTTCCATTTTTTATTAATCCAAATTGCAATCCCAGATGAAGCCCATTTATCTTCTGGAACTCCAGAGAAGATCATGACATAATCTTCCAGAATTTGAGAATTCTTTTTTTTTTTTTTTTTTGTCTCAGTTATTGCTGAACTATATCAATGTTTCTATTTTTAGCTCTCTGTTAATCTCATCAATTTTGTGTGCGATTCCAAGCAGCTGTTTTTATCGAACGAATTTTATTTTTATAAAACGAACCATCCAGGCCTGGAAAAATCATTTATTAGTGATAATAATAATTATTATTAGTAATTTTCTTGTAATCTTCTCGTGTTCGTTTTAGTCACAGAACTTCTTCGGCTGCGGTCCATCCCAAAATGTGTTGCTAACCCAAGCCTGCGAATGATATTCACTCAGTTGACCCGTCGATAAGCAAGCGACCTGCGTGAAGAGGTGTCAAAGGTGATCGTCTCGTAAATGATTGTTTATACACAATGCAAATAGTCTCCTTCGGTTTCAAGCATGAAAGGTGCTCAAATACCTTAAGTTGGTCTGCACTCATATTGGATGAACTTGACTCGTTTCAGAATTTAAAAAAAAAAAAAAAAATCTGTGCCTTCACTCTTAAGATGTGCTCCATACAGAGAAAGGCGTGGCAGGTTATGCCGAGAAAAATGTTTCGTATCTGAGTTTTTAAAATAACCCCACGAGCTGCTCTCAGTCTTATTCCTGCTACCTCATATGGGGGGGGGGGGAGTGAATCCAGTGCATGAGGAAGAAGAAAACGAATTTCGACCATGATATTTTGCTCATTATTACGGTTAATGATTAGCGCTGTTGTTGGCGTTGCGATACTGACTGTTCTGGTAATTCACACTTTCGACAATTAAAAGAAATGTCAGCCAATTGGCTACTAATTGCCTTCTCTACTCTGCTCGCTGTTTTTTCTGTCCACGTGAGATTTTTTACACCTTTTCCTGGAGTAAGTAAAACACTCGAGGGATAATTATCGGTACACGTGTGGAGGAAGGGATCCCCTGAAACCCCTTTCATTTTAGTCCCACTGAAATGATTTTCTCGAAGGACCTTCAGAAGTACTGGAATCAAATCCATCCCAAAGTTGATTTGAAGGATGCGACTGTAAAAGATGTTCTGGAGGAAGGAGATGGCGAACAAGAATGAACGCTATTTCGGTGTTGTCTTCACTATTTTAGATGTTTTTCTTTTAATAATAATATTCATATGGGATTCCCCTCCTTTCTCCTCTTGCCCCTAGGACGGATTGACCCTCCTAATGAGGATCGAGTATATGTGGGTGTGTTCAGGGGGTTTGCCCGTTCTTTTTTTGCGTGCGATTTTTTTTAAATGAAAGTTGTGTCGGTGATGATAGCAGCACTTGGCTTAGGAATCTGCGCAATTCAGGTTAGGACCCCTTCAAGTGCTGAACGAGCAGCGTCCCCCCCCCCCCCCCAACCCCGGAAATCATTGCGTCTCGTTAGTAGAATTAAGAGGTGTTTCTTTCGCACAAGTTCCATTTTGAGTACAAGGAAAAAGGTTTCCTGGCTCTGCTCCCTCAGCATTGGAACCACCTGTTTAAAGATTCAACAAAGCATATTTTCTAAGAAGAGTTTTGTATTTAGCACATCGCCTTGCCGAGAGGTTTCATTCGGATGGGAGTAATTCTAGCCAGGACTGAGTTACTCCAATTTAGATTTGAGAACACCACCGGTAAAAAAAAAAAAAAAAAACGGGGATTTTAGGAAACAATCTTTGGACACGTGGGGTTCTCGTCCCTAAATCCTAGTCAAGCCCAGGTGTGTGGTAAAGAGGTGCCCTACTGACAGCCTTCCCAGTAAGCACGTGTCTGAATAAATAGGTCGCTCGATTAGTCTAGTCATGTTGAACGCTTTTAGAGAAGATGACGAAATGTTTTCACGTAGGGCTGCAAATGCACTTCACACTATGAGAACGAAGTATTTTGCTTAAGCACGAGGTAAATACCCCAGTTCCCGAAGAGGGAGGGTGCTTTTCCGAAAAGAAATGAAGCGCAAGAGCGCGACACGACTTCAATGAAGAGCATTCGTCGGCTCATCGGACAGAAGAAAAATCGTTTCTGCTGCAAAAAAATGAGGTAACCTCGAAACCAGTGTTCATTTCTTCATTTACTTTTTTGTGAGAAAGCGCGCAGAAGTGACCGGTCCTTTAGAAACGACTAACTTATTTCGAGACCTTCAAAACTATGCGACGAGTCAGGAATTAACGGCCGGAGTTTCCGCGGATTCGCGTTATGATCGACTGGTTCAACTGATTGCATTCGCGCGCACCACAAACGGAAATCACTTCTGGGTGGGTTTCCCGAATGAATAACGAACGCTCTCCGCTTCCCTGCAAATATTTCAGGGGGAGGTCAGTGCGGTATGCGCAATCTTCTCAGGTGCTTCCTGAAGAAAACGTTACCGACTTGGCTGTGGATGATCTTTGTATCGATGAAAGCGACGGCATTTCCATTTAAAGGAAATCTCAGGATCTCGTCGTCTTTATCGTAAAGGGAGGTCGACTTCGGTGGCAGTTCGTTCGTGTGCAGGCTGCGTTACGAGAGGTCAGCGATTCGTGCTCCATCTATAAAGAAAACACCCGAATAGCCGCCACAATAATAATCCGGAGACAGCGGGATCTTGTTTCATTTTTGATTTTGATTTTCCCGCCGAATCGGCTGCGTTAATCTTCGAGCATTTTTGCCATCGCGTTTCTTTCCGATGAAACCGGAACTCTCGACTTCAGTTCGGGTGAGAGGCACACGTTTTACTCGGTGCTTCGAAGTTCAAATTTCGTTTCCGATGATATTTCGAGAACGTAAGGATAAAACACGCGCGTGTCATTCTCGCGTGCGCTCATTGATCGGTTAATAAAAAATACAAAATGCTTCAGAGGGAGGCGGTTTGTTGCAAAAAGTCGTCGAAATTCCACAAGTTCTGCAACGTGAACAAGATTACTAAGTTGCATTCCGAAGAATTCGATTTGTATTTGCATCGAACACTTACCATATAGTTAGCGGGATAGAATGTGTAGGTTTAGTGTGTTTATGAGGGACAGAAAGAATGATGGGGGGGGGAAGAGTGTTATTGATGATAGCTGATGAACTGCAGCCAAGGAGAATGGAAGTTGTATTGCAGGATAGTGAAAAGAGCTCATTTGAGGCTGTTTAGTGTGAGATTGAGACTCACACAATCTCACACTGGATTTTATGCAATTATTAAGGGATGACCATCGGAGACAGCATGTAAAGGAAAATACTAGGGGTGTGAGAGTGCTTGACCTGGTAATAGCATCTCACAATTTGACTGTAATGAATATGACCATGTTGCCACCTATTGGCGAGAGTGATCATAGGGTCTTGACCTGGGAGGTGGCTCAATATGTGACATTTTCGATTAAGACAGGGTACATGTGGAATTACTGTGTTGGCAAGTATGACAAGCTTAGGAGATTGCTTGGATCAGTGCCGTGGCATGTACAACTGCAAGGGCGGATGTCGATAGAGCATGGGAAATTGTCAGGGAGCATTTACAGGAGGTTATGGCTGATTGTATACCTAGGGTCCGAATAGTAAAACAAGTAGGGGTAAAATGGATGAATAACACCATTAAGCCTGAGCTGCAAAAAAAGAAACAACTGTGGAGGGAATTTAAGGAGAAAGGTGACCGGCAGGCACATGGATGGTATAAAGCGCAGGCCAGAAGGGTAACGAGTCTGGTAAAAAAAAAAAAAAAAAAAAAAAAAAAAAAAAAAGCAAAAGTGGGATATGAAAAGAAACTAGCTATGCAAGCTAAAGAGAATCCCAAACAGTTCTTTCACTATGCTGCAAGAAAAAAAAAATGTACACGGCAGAATGATTTTAAGGAATGCCGATGGTAGGGAGGTAACTGAATCAGTCGATATACTGGAATTACTGAGTGAGCACTTTGCAAGAATATATCAACCAGATGGTGACACTCAAAGAATGAAGGACCCATTAGTTTATACGGGAATTGTGATGAATGAAGTGGAGGTAACTAGTCTATTACAGAACCTTAATGTGAATACATCTGTGGGATTGGATGGTATACCAGCTCGTGTCGTACGTGAAGCGGCTAAAGAATTATCAATGCCCTTGACCATGTTGTTTAATCTGAGTCTCGGGTCCGGTTTAGTCCCGAAGGTGTGGAAAGAGGAGAAAATAGTTTCACTGCATGAAGGCGGATCCAAGACTACTGTTGCAAATTACCGACCGATCAGCATATCATGAGTCGTTGTCAAGGTCTTGGAGAAAGTAGTCAAGGGAAAAATACAGGAATGGATTGATGAAAATGAGATACTGTACGGGGGGGGGCAGCATGGCTTTGTGAAGGGTAGATCATACCTCAGTAACTTGCTCACGTTTTATAACACAGTGACGCCTGAAATGGATAAGGGTAATGGGTTTACAGTGATCCTACTGGACCTTGCTAAGGTCCTTGACAGGATACCACATGGAATTCTAATCAGTAAACTGCAACATATAGGAATGGATATAGGGTGGGTGAGATGGATAGGAGGGTGGTTGATGGAGAGATATCAGAGAGTGGTTTATTCAGGAGTAGAGTCCAAAAGACGGCCTGTGACTAGTGGCGTGCCGCAGGGTTCTGTTCTTGGATCACTGCTGTTTAAATTGTTCATTAACGATATAGGGAGGGGTCTAAGAGGAACGGTTCATTTGTTCGCTGATGATGCAAAGTTGGGTAGGGCAATAGTGAATGCAGAAGATGTTAAAATCTTGCAGGATGATTTGGATAGATTGGAGTTCTGGGCTAAGGAGAATGGATGTCAATTTAATGTGACAAAATGTAAGGTTATGCATTTTGGAGTGAAAAGATTAGCAGCAGTATACCACATTGGTGGAACTGTGCACTCCAGGATATTGATGAGCCCAGGGACTTGGGAGTGTTGGTGGATAGGGAGATGAAGTTTAGGGGACACATCGCAAAAGTGGCTAAATCAGCTCATCAAATCACTTGGTTGCTGAAAAATACTTTGACGAGCAGAGACAAGCAAGTTATTGTTCCTCTGTATCGAGCCTTGATAAGACCCCATCTCGGCTATTGTGCCCAGATTTGGTCAACTGGGTTTCTTCTTGATGGTAAGGAGGTAGAGAGGATCCAGAGGCGAGTGACCAAGATGATAGCTGGTCTATGGAATGAACCTTATGAGAACAGGTTGAAGATGTGTGGGTTGCAGAAATTATAGGCGGAAAAGGGGAGATATGATTGAGACATTCGAATTGCTGAAGGGTTTCTATAAGATTAATTCAGAGGATATTTTTGTTATCAGGACTAGTGGTGGGAGGACTAGGGGCCATCCATGGAAACTGAGCAAGAGTTTAGTTAGCAAGGGTGCTAGAGCTGGTTTTTTACTTGGAGAGTGGTGAATGAGTGGAATAAGCTGCCAGAGTCTGTTGTGGGTGCCGTGACGGTGAGTGAGTTCAAGGCAAAGTATAACAGATACTGTGAGAATGTCGAACAGTTGTGTGGAAATGATGTTTAGGGTCTCCCTCGATGAGTCTGACTCCCTGGAGTCGCCCGTAATAATTAAAAAAAAATTTTTTTTATATCTTTAACAAAACATTTATTGCTTGCATCATGTTACGTAATGTAATTCAAGTATAATCATTCAGTGAGACACTTGGTTTATTCTGACCGACGCAAAAGAAACCTTAGTTAAAAGACCTTTTTATGCTTCAGTTTTCCGGCAACATACAAAGCCATTCCTTGTGCATGCTTACAGATGTTACAAAAGGAGAATTGCAAGAAAAATAAGGGAAAGCGAAAATATGATTTCAGAAATAAAAAGTTTAAGCTATAATAAAGACGTCTTCAATTATATTAGCAGATTGTAAAGATCATTCTGAAAGTTAAATATAGAATTTAAAACAAGTTGGCAGCATTTATACTATAATAATAATAACATTTTTATTTTATTTTATTTATTTTTATTGATTTGCTAAAATATTTACACATGCAATAAACATCTTGAGTGACATTGCAACCTATAATTTAACAGAATTCAGCACAAAGTGCTACTTTTCTACATTGGATTTCAATTAAAATTTTTAAAAATACTTTTTGCCTCTATATTATGTAATTACAACACGTTCTTCTAATATTAACAATGAAGATTATTCAGAATTTTTGAATATAGACTATACAGAATAATAATATTAATATTTTTTTATGTCTCAAATAAATTGCATACATAGATGTTGTAATAATTATATAAATATTATTATATATAATATTTATAACCCATTACAATTGTGGATAACAGATACTTGCAAGGTAATAATTTTCTTCCTCGAAGCGTAGCAGAGCTTATCTGAGGAAGATAATAGATGACAGAGGGTGGTGGTTTCATGGTTATGTTCCTATAGTGGTCACAAGCCAGGGGTTGATTTTACTGTTTGTTGGTACGTGCTTGGAAGACTTCGACTGCTATTACAATTTAACTTTTTTTTTTTTTTGCAAATAGGGTTGGATTTAGACATGTTGTGTTTGTTTCTTTGTGTTCTTGTAGTGATGGTTTTTGAGAGGGGGTTTATCATAGGTTTGTGTGTGTGGGGGGAGAAACAGGAATTACTCTAATTTTCATTCTGGCTATAGTATTTATATAGCGCCTGTTTCAGCTCTCTGTATGTTCCTAGGTTTCTGTCGTCGAACGGCAGTTTGTTTATCATGTCAGGTACGTAGAAGTTTCAGGTGGCTTTGCCGTGGTGATTGTTGTACTTATATGTTATGTAGTTTGTTGACTGTGATCTTATTACCTGATATTATTTTGTTCTGGTTACTCTATAGGTTGGGCTGTAGTAATGTTTTAACATGACTGTGTAGTGGCGTAAGTGTTTCACCTTAAATATTTTGTGTTTTATCCATGCTTCCTGCATAAGAGTGGGTTGTTCCCAGAATATCAGTTTTACCATTTTATCTTGCAACCATTGTAGCCTGTTAAGTCTGTAGCCTGCGCAGAATGCGTATGATATGATTGCTTATCTTAAAATGCTTTCACATAATGCTTTATAGATTAGTATTTTTATGTGGGTTGAGGCAATGTCTTTTAATCTGTATAGTTTGCTTGCTATTATCCTAAGCTTTGTATGTAGGTAGTTTGTATGGCTATTTCAACTTTGATCAGCATCGAAGTGAAGTCAGAGATAGCGTGTTGTTTTCACCTGTGTGATGGTTGTGATTTTAGGTTCTGCGCTTTGTGTATAGGAGGATGAATGTTGGATAGTGAGATATTTAGTTTCTGTGGGCAGGGTTTGGGGGTTTTTGAATACCATTAGCTTTGTTTTTCCAGGGTCTATATATATGCCGTTTTCGGTTAACCAGTTAGTGATTTGATTGATATCGTGTTGCATATTTGTATAAGTGATATTTGAGTTGTTGTGAATGGATACTATGGCCGTGTATGGCGTACTGGAAGATTTTACTTTTTAGGGGAAGTTGGCTTATGTCGTGTGTGTGTATATGTTAAATATAATGGGAGATAGGACAGATCCTTGTGGTACTCCACAGGTTGCCGGTTCCTCTTTGCTGTACACTGATCCTATACGTGTGGTATGCTTTCTGTTTTTCATGTATGCTCTAAACCACTGGAGTAGACGACCTCCAATTCCGATATGCGTTAGTTTCGTTAACAAGGTTTTGTTTGTTAGAGTGTCAAATGCTTTTGTCAGGTCATTGAATACTACTACTGTTATTCTGTTTTTGTCCAATGCAGCGCTTATTAGATCTGTGAAATCTTCCAGGAGTGTTGCTGTTCCTTTATTTTTTTGAAAGCCATATTGTGTTTTGGGTATGATTTGAAATTTTTCAACGTATGTGGAGAGTTTCTGATGCACGATGCGCTCCATGATTTGGTTGATCACAGACAACGTGGCGATGGGTCTGTAATTACTTATAATGTTTCTTTTTCCCTGTTTGTGTATGGGTGTGATTAATGCAGTCTTCAGTGTTTCAGGTATGTGTCCCGTTTTGAAGATTTTATTTAAGTTTTTGTATAATTGGACATAGGTTGGTTGAGTGTTTCTTGATGTCTTTTGGTCTGATTCCGTCTATTCCCGGTCCTTTGTTAGGGTTAATTTGTTGAATTGCAAGTGATAGTTCTTCTTTTGTTACTGTGGGGAGCCACATCGACTGGGTTGCTCGTGGACCTAGTGGAGAATGTTCGTTTGTCTGAGGAAAGGTTGTTTCTTGTAGCTTTTGGACAGAGTTCACGAAGTGCTGATTAAAGTTGTTTGCCAACTATTTGAGGTCGCAGGCAAAGCTGTGTTTTATTGTTTCTGAGGCAGTGGTTCTGTGTGTATTGTCCAGCATTTCATTAATCAAGTGCCAGGTTTCCTTTATGTCATTCTGAGCTGTTGTTAATTTGTTGCTATAGTAGTTTCTTTTTGCCGTTCTAATCTGTGTTGTTAGGAGATTCCGTTTTCTTTTGTATTCAGCTTTTAAAGCGATATTGTTCGGCGACTTAAGTTGTTTCCATAGGGCATCTTTTCTTTGTAAGTCTGTTATAGTTCGCCCACCGATTAGAGGTCCCTCGACACTTCTGCGCATCTCAGAAAAAGGAGAACCCATTCCGATGATAGGGTAATCGGTCCGTATTGTGGGATGAGTTGTTTATTATTACCGGTTGGAAAATTAACTTCTCTTTTATGATTATTGTAGTTAACTATGTTGCTTGTATAACAGTTGGAAAATTTTACCTATACAGCACGTAATTTCGCGTGTTGGCGACCAATTCGGACGTCCTTCATTTCTTTCTCCCCTTCAGCATGAATCGACTATTCTTGGAAAGACGCGAAGTAGGGACCTACAAACGGTGGGCGAACTATATCCGTGGATTTTGTTTCGTTTGGGGGCGTATTTTTATTTTTGTTAATGCTTTGTTATATATTTTGTTAAATGCAAGTTTAAGATTATTATATACAGCTTCATCTCAAGATGCTATCTGCGTCCAGTCGGTTTTTCTGATTTCATCGTTTACTATTGTTTCGTTTAGAATGCTATGATACTGTTTTGTAGTCTCAGTGAGTTTTATGGGTTCTGGTTCAGTGTGTAACTGTAATGCAGTGAAATAATGTCAGTTTGCTTGTTATGACGGCTGCTGTGTAGCTGTTTGGAGGGGCCCCTTATATGGATCAATGCAGGATGAGGTTGTTTTGTTTCCGACTATCTCTTCTCGTGTATACGACTATATGGATGGGGTTATGTTGTATGCCGATGAGAGGTCTAGGTATTGTTCTGTGTTGTTATTTATGTTCCTAATGTTTATATTCATGTATCCTATTGTTATCTGAGGCGCTTACTTCCGTGGCTGAAAGCCACCTGTTTAGTTCTTCTAGGAATTTTGTGCTGCTTAAGTTGGGTGGTCTGCATATTGCGTTTAATATCAAGTTTTCTTGTTTGATGTTTTTAATTTCGATGCATATGTTTTCTGCGTATTCTAATTTATAGTTTATTTCTGTAGTTTATGTTTGGTGAATATTATTATACCACCACCTCGTTTTGTTGTCTGCAGTGTTTGTGTTGTTGGAAGTGTGGCATTTGGTAGGTGGATACCTCTTCGTTTGTCGTAGATACTTCAGTCAGTATTAAAATGTCCATGTCGTCTATGTCTTCCTTCAGATAAGCTTGCAGGGTCAGCCAGTATTTTTGAATGCTTCTGATGTTGATGTGGAGAATAGATAGTCCTTTTTTGGGGATTTTCACTTGTTTCCATTCTGTTATTGATTTCAGAATGTGGTAATTATCATGTTCCGGGGTGATTACGTCTGCTCGATGGTCTGCATTCATGTTGGTTGGTGTGCTCTTCCTTCTTTTAAGAGTTGTCAATATTCCTTTCAGTGTGGCAGCCTGTTGAGGTCGTCTACAGATTTTATTTCGATTGGTTTTGCGTCTTGTGTCTTTCTAAGGAATATTTTGCTGTCTCTTATCCATATGAACTGGCAATTTTTTCCTGTTTTTACTTTCCTTGCTTGGTAGAATATTTTCTGATAAAATTGCGTTAAGTATTCGGACAAGTATATTGGAGTATTGTTGTGGTCTTCTTTCAGATCCTTGACTACTGGTTTTTTAATTCTGCTAGCTTTTATGAGTGTAGTTTTTGTTGGGCTGTTGGTGAGTCGCACTACGACGGGAGAAGGACGGGTATTATTTTCTCTTTTCCTTTTTTGTGGTAACCGATGCACTGACTGGATGTCTTTTGATTCAATGGGAGAGCGCAATTTTTTGGCCTAGTTGTATTACGGTGTCTCTTAGATGTTCCGTAGCAATTTCTGGGAGACCATCTATGAGGAAATCATTTTTGTACTGCTGTTGGTTTGAGAGTTTAGTTTTTGTCGTAGTTTCGTTGTCTCTTTAATTAAATTATGCTGTCTTTCCGTTAGCTCTTTAACGTAGTTTTTAATTTCTCAAACGGTCTGTAATACACCTTCTACCAAGTTATTATTAAATTTAATAAATTCCTCATATTTTAATGCATTTAAAGTAAGTAATGCATTCTTAATGCAAAGTTGGCTCACCTGGGTTTCCGTTGTTGTTTTCTTTGTTTTTAATTCCCTCTGCTGTTGATAGCTGTTTACTGCCTGCGGTTGTTTTCAGCATTTGCTGTTTTCCGCCTGCGGTCGAAGGCGACATTCCTTTGTTGTCTCTGCAATGGGGACACTTCCACTCGTCATGATTCTTGTCTGATTTTCGCTGCCAAGTATCCTCAGGCAATCCTGTACATAGAAAATGCATGTTTCTCTGGCAGTTCCTACATGTTACGTGGTTTTCTTCCCCCGTTAAGTCTTCTTGGCATTTGTAGCACTTAATATTTCTTGTTTGACGATCTTGCTGTATTTTCTAGTATGGCGACTTCCTTTGTTCTCTTCTCGCGTAGTTGACCAACGTATACTTCGAACTTTGAATACTTATAATTTACTTATTACGTACATTTTTTATATCAATATGTTCGTCTTGAAGAACGGAATTCACTGATGTACTTTAAATTTTAATTCACAAGAAGTTCATTAGTAATAATAATAATAATATCATTTTTTAGCATTCAAATTTAAATAAAGAGAGCTTATTAGCTCTTTATATTTAAATAATAATATCGTTAACTTAATCCCCTCATGAATTAGTCCAGCAGGCATCGTAACTGCCGCAAAAAACAAGGGGAAAAAAGTGCGTACCTCATCATTTGAGCAGTCACGAATTTAAATGGTTCGAGTGAGAGTTCGTCACTCGAATTTAAATCGCTCCACACGAATTTAATTCGAGTGACTCCACAACTGATAGGTCGTTTTCGAATCCCATCGCAGCAGCGAATGTGTGCGAATGCCTTCCGGTGGTAGACATTGATGTTTTTCGCCCGATGACTCAAAAGTGACGTTTACGATGTTTTGTGGGGAGAATTCCTGTCAAGGAGTTGGCCTTCCAATTACTCAGCCAACCTTTTATCGTTTTGCTTTGACCATGGCTCTCATGATTTGCCAATTTTTTTTTCTTCCCCTTCTTGCCGAATTCTTTTTGGCATAATTCGGATCATCAGTCCAATGGACTGATGATCCGATTGGATCCAAGGGCTGCCAAGAACTAGTCTTTAAATTTCAAACCCGATTATTGTCATAGGAGGCTTCTTGTAGAGCTGTCGTGTATTAAGTCTGTCGTTTGAGTTTCTGTGCTATACTACATTGCGCGTGATCCCTTTTTGCGAGAATAACTTCTAACAAAAAAAAAAATCTGCCTTAAAAGCACTCCGGGGATTTTTCGGTGGAGGCAAGTGATTCGGTCTCGCACGTTGATGGTAGGCATCTACCCCCCAATGCGATTTATTTCCCCCTCGCAATATAGACATAAACAGTTCGGAGAATAAGAGCAACGGGCTGCCATCACAAACCTCGAGGATAAACGAACACTTTCCCGTTTAAAAAAAATGAAGCTTGGGAGAGCGAAGACAGTTCGACGGCATTGAATTCCGACTAAGATATGAGCGATGGAAACAGATTTGATCTGACGTTAAATCATTTCAGTTACGTGGTTTTAATGTAACCAATCGATTGACCTTAAATAACTTTTATGATCATACCGTCAACATGGGGATAAAAAAAAAGAAGCTGATTTTTTTAGATGTCGTAATGGATGGCTTTTCTACGCAGAATCTTTTCACTTCGGCCGAATCAGCATGAAATACCGCAGGATTTTTTTTTTTTTTTTCAATAAGTAGTCTAATAGTTTTGGTGTGTAGTACGCTCACCCCCTACCCCCCCATCTCCATGGCTTGGTAGACTTTGGTGGCGCTGCCATCCTTCGTTCATTCCCTAGTGGCCGCGTTCACAAGTGTTAACATTAAGAATGTCGTGCGAAAGTTTTCCGTGAATTTTATCGTTATTTGCTGTACTCTCCCTTCAGGTTTCCACATCACATGGAAAGTTAACCTCGTTGATAACCCTTTACAAGGAAAAGCTGCAGTTACCGTCTTGTTTTGCGCATTGTTCTGGCAGCTCCTTGCTAAAAATCCAAATCAATTCTGTTTACGGAAGGTTAATTTTTTCAGTCGACGTCATTTTTTATTAGTGCGTTGAATTTCTGCTTTTTTTTTCAAATGCTGCTTATCACAAACGAACAAACAAACCACGTCACGCAACAAAATTTTGATCCGTCACGCAGTTTGCGTCAACTCACCGAATCCAAGCGAACGAATCCGAACCAGTTGAAGAAATGCCGCCTCGCGTGGCCTGAAGGCTCGCAACGAAAACCATTGAAACGAGAGTGGGGCGGGAGCGAATTTAAAAGACAAAGTCGGTCCCTCCTCTCCCCCAAAGAGCGCACCGGTCAGTCATTCGAATGGTTTTTGCTCGCGCGACTCGCTAACGGAAAACGTTTTACTTTTATTTTGACTTCGGCCGAAACGAAACGCCGAACTTGAAACTAAGTTTTCCTTTTTGAAGCGCCTTCCACACACTCGTGTCACGAGACTTTGCTCGCGGTGCGATGCAGACCCGTTTGGATCTCCTGGAAAAAAACGCACTTTTGCTCTCAGCACCGCGGGAATGTAAACCATCAACTTCGCAATTTAAACCGAGATAAAAATTTCTCGCACGAGCGGAAAAATGGAGTTCGGAACTGCGAGTACCTCGGGGATGCTTCGTAGAATTTCTTCTTTGGAGGTTTGTCGGTCGCAGGAGACGTTTAGCAACCCGACAAAACCGCCGTTTTTCTTCTTCGATGTGGAATTCGGTAGCAGCGGGTTTAGATGAGTGCAAAAGTAACCCATGCAGCAGTAGCTCCACCAGGCGGGAGTTTCCCTGGGAAATCTGCGCCTGGGAAATTGAACGCGAAATAAATAAGACGCGATCATTATTTACATCCGAAATGCCAGGAAGAAAGAAACTCGACGTCTTTTTATTGCTGTTTTCGAGAAAGTTTGCGTTCGGGGTCTTCATTCCGCCTGTTGTTTGATTTGCCGCATAAAAGGAAACGCGCAGCCTCCCTCCTTTCCCGAACCGACTTCGACAGCTTCTGTCGAGGAGCTTTACTGAGGTGCCGCAATCCGAGCAGCTGAACTTCGTAGAGCGACTTTTTTTTATTTTTAAGTAGATTTACAGAAGTGTTTGCTTAGAAAGAATCGCAGCCCGGCACAAAAGGTCAGCGATGTTCCGAAGTCGACGAGAAGAGCAATGTGACGCACTTCCCCCGATCCAAAATGTCCACTGAAACTGAGGACAGCAGAGTGCTGCTCGCAACTATTTTATCGAAGCGAACCTCAATTCGCAACCTCCAGGCAGGCGAAAGGGTTCTCGAAAGAAGGTCACTTAATGAACGGAGAAAGACGAACGTATCGGTGGCTCATCCCCTCCTTGTGGCTTTTACGGATATTTGGAGGTTAAAGAAACGGCATGTCAGAGCGAACACAACAGTGTGTGTGTGTTTCCAGGAATCAAAATCCACGGTCGGGCTGCTATTCCCCGCGCGCAACGTCCTCGCTGGCTTCGTCGCTAATACGATAGCATTATTAATTGTCAATCTCAGAAATTTCCTTTGGGTCGTGCATTGGCTAACGAAGGCTGCCATGCATTTCAGATTCCGGACACAACAAAGCCTCATCGGGCGACTGCAGAACGAAAGCTAGCGGCCCCGTTCTAGACGACCGATCCATTCCCTCTCCAAGCACCGAAAGTAAGTGAATTTTTTTGTTTGTGAGTAATTTTCGAAATTACGAAATAGATTTGAAGTCCTTTTACTTGTTAAGTTGTGTACTTAATTAACGATTTACAGTTTTGTGCTTGGCTGGTTTTTGTGGTTTAATATTTGGGCGGTTTTCGGGAGAAGAAAGCGCACGGAAGTCTCTCGGGCAAAATTTCCGAACACAATCCACGAAGAAGCGAAGGGGGTACGTTGAAAGATGCTTCGATACGATTACTGGTAATGTGCAACTCCTGTGAATATTAAACCTTTTCAACAATATTTTATTCTTTCTGCCTTTTGAAATTAGTTTTTTTTTTTCTTTTCTGGGAACCAACTTTTGTGCGTTGGAATTTAGCGATCGAACTGCTTCAAATCTTACGATGATTATTCCGTTCCCAGCAAATCAATCGACGAAATGCATCTTCTTCTCGCGCTCCAAAAATTCGATAAAACCGGAGAAGGGCGATTCGCACGCGCCTCTTTTTATGGAATATTCTTCAACGTACTCCACGTGTGTAGACCGACTTGTTGTGGCTACTCTGTCGCTTTATTGCAAAATGGCTTCGACGCCCCCCTCTTGTAGAAATCCGTCCGAAAGTTGAAATTTCAAATCGTACTTTTCAAAGTCTTCAAGGAACAAGATGAACAGATAGAATTAACTTTGCGGTGCCCACGAAAGGGACGTGAACCCTGGAGAAACCCGGGTTCACGTCCCGCTCAAGACGTAAGGGACCTCGATGAGCTTAGTCAGTCGCTTTCATCCGAAGGGGGACGTACTTGTTCTCATTTCACAGAACAGACGGAACAAAAAAAAAAAAAAAAAAAAAAGCTGTTTTTCGAAACGCTGAACTAACACACTCCGTTTCGTAAAACATCTTCGTTGTTCCGGAAGTAATTCCCACTCAAACTTAGGAATTTGCTGTGACACCATCGGCGTACGAAGGTTTCAATTTCACGCGCATCGGTTATTTTGGAGGTTTGTGATGACGTCGACGGTGTGATTAAACCAATTAAATAAAACCAGGAATTTGACGATTTTTATTTTGTTAGTTTTTCTAATTAATTATTTTATTAACACTACAAAAGTACCAAACGTCCTCATAAACGTGTGTAGATTGACGCGGTTCTGGGTTGGTTAGTGTCGAGAACTGTTGAGTTTTCCACACGTTTTGGAAAAACTGTCAAGATGACTCGAAATCGTCGCTGAATGTAACAAGAAGTTGTCCAATTTTTTTGTACATTTTCTTTTTTCTGTGAGAAAATGAAAACCCTTTGGATGAGGTGCTTGTATTTTGCTTGGTTTCTTATTGCCAGAGGGGTAGGGTATCGAGTATTTTTGGAGCGAAGGAAGTATGATGCTGCACTGATTCCTCGCAGAAGTTTACATTTTCTGCCTACTGAAATCGCCCCCATTTCTTATTCGTTGTTTTTTTAGAGCGACAGCGAACTCCAAGTTCAGTATTTATTACAATATTTTTTTCTAGTTAACATCCGGATCGCTTTGTTCTACCGAAACTAAAGGTTTCGGCGTAATAGATTCGATTCCCCCCGACTTGACCATCATACTTTAGTGAGCTTTGAATCCACGTAGAATGTTTTTTCTTTTTTAAAGGTTCACTCTATTTCGTATCGGATAAAAAAGGGTATTCTGAAGCAAAAGTATTGATTTTACTTCGTTTCCTTATGGTTAACGACCGATTAACCGCATTTTGTTCGCGAAGCTGCTAACGCTTAAAGAAATAAATAAAAAAGCGCAATCATCATCTTATGCAGCGAAAAACATCCCTCGATCAGGCCTCGCCCTTTTCCATTGATATACGCGTGAAGGCTTCGCAGTATTCAACAAACGTGTCTTTTTGTAGACGTGGAAATTGGCCACATCAGCGAATTTCCACGTCGAAACCCGTCGCTGTCATTTCAGCTTGAAATTGGAAAGCACGAGGAGAAGAGCACAAAAGAAATAGAATCGCCGACGGATCTTTCGCTCTGACCGTGGAAATGTCGCTCGCCCGATTCGAATGCTGAAATGTCACGACGATTCATCTCTTCGGCCCTGAAACCAACTCAACTGGACACGGAAGGAATCTCGACCATTTCAATCCAGAAATGGTCTCGCAACGCTTTTCAACCACAGAAGACGTTTTCGGTTACTTCCGGTTAGGTTAGGTCAGCCAGTCGGTAACTTCTAAACAGAAAAGTGAAGCTCTCCTGATGCCAGCAAGACTCGGTTCCGATCGAGGTGTCCGCTTCCGAAGATGTCAGGTCGGCCGAATTCATGGCAATTATTTCTTATCTCCGTCAGATGAGGACGTTTCAAAAACTTCCGATAATCCCAGCGACTGCTCCTGACCTCACCCTTCCACGTGACTTTTTGTTATATATTTTTTCCGAGGGGAGTTTATATTCCAGTTCGTCAACCTACACGATGTATTACGTGCAAATTAAATGCGGAAAATAAAGTCTTCGTGATGCTGTCGCGATTATTGTGAAGCAGATGTTTGTTTATAGTAAACCCTCCCCCAACTGCACCCACTTAAACCCATCTTCCCCACTGAATAGCGTGCCACTCTGACCGCTATTCAGAGTGGCACGCTATTCAGTGGGGAAGATGGCGTGCCACTCTGACCGCCTCCTCCGCATCCTCTCCTGTTGTCATCTCTCCCTCATAAAAACACACAAATAATAATAATAAAAAAAAAAAAACATTTGAAGGTCACCTTCACGGAGCTTCCCATCATTTCGTGTTGCAACTTTACTTAGCAGTGGGTTGTTCCGTGCCGCTGATTTTCTCCTCACAATGTTGCCAAACGCTCCATGGTTCGTGGTGTCGGCGATGCAATCGAGCCGTTAGAAGCGTAATTAAAACCCGTTAATCTCTCTGTACATGTCCACGGCTTCCTTCCGCTCACACTGAGGCGTTTGTTGCCAGAAGTCTCATTTCCGCGCAGTAATCCCGGAGTCGAGGAAGATGGGGGGGGGGACGTATTTTGCAAGATGATGCGGAATCAAATTCGGAGTGCAATGGAAAGAGCGCTGCAAGGTCGAGTTCGCGTTGCACACAACACAATGAAGCGTGCAACAAACGACATTCTCATTTTGGAAGTCCAGCTGTTTGTCATTTGGCCGTCATCCCCCCCCCCCCCCCCATAGCAACCATTCATCATCGTTCGCAATCGGCGAGATGGCGGATTTGTCTACTGCCGGATCACACGACGCTAAATCTCGTCATCGATCGATCCTGTTTGGAGTGGAATCCCACCAGGTGGTGCCACCATGCTCGACCGATCATGTGGCACGATGAAATTCGCAATGCCTCGCATCCCGACTGCGAACAAAAAGTAAACAAAGCATCCCAGCTGTTACCGGGCGAAGGGAGTAAATGCGGCAGCGGCATCTCGTTGCCAGGATACGAAACCCAAGGCGATTCTTCCTCTCTTGCTGCCGTTGAAGGATTTTAATTCGTTCGCGTGGAGGATGCAATGGCCGCGGGTGTGAAGCACAGAGAAGCCGACCTGCACGACGAAAGTGGACTGATGTGGTGCGTGAAAGGAGACGGCAGTGGCGGACAGTCCCGTTGGTCCGCTTCATTGTTGTGGGCGCAGTGAAATGGACCACTCGTCGCGTCGCAATCTGCAGAGCGGCTGCCATGTTAATTGGGACTTTCTTTGGTGTTGCTCGAAGCAGACAAAAGAATCTCAAGCACAGCTTGTAGAAATTCGGAATTTTTCCGCGATTACAAAAGTGCGCTTTTTTTTTTCCGCATTAAATTGGATTGTAAAACGCCACTGCTCACCCATAGTCCAGCGCTCGGCAAATACACCCGTCCACGCGGCGAGTAGCTGCAGACTGGACAACCATTTTTTATTTAATAAAAAATAACTCTGCGGAACAAATGTTCTTCAATAAAACAGAGAAATACGCGTCACATCAATTAGTTCAAATAACAGAAATTGTGAAATGAAAATATTTTCTCTATAAAAAATGGAATGTTGTTTGTTCTGTTCTTCCTCTTCATATCGCGTATTCCTTCTTCGAATGAAGGGAGTCTTCCCCAACCGCGACGCATTCCCAGCAGTCGCTTTGTGGAACGGAACTCCTATTCACTCATTGGGCCATTTCATTAAGAAATGGGAGGGGTGGAATCGGGGTCTAGCATAATTTGCGAAGCCCTGCACTACTGAGTGGGCGTACGTCCTCTCCAAATCCCTCCAACGACACAGTGCAAAAAACTGCCCACCGATACTAACGTACGTTGGGCAGTTTTTTGCACTGAGCGACTGATGGGAATTCTCGTGGGAGGTTATTGGTGCTTCCCAGCCGTGTGCTCACACGATTGTAAACCTTTTCCAACGTCTAAGACATTTCGCTGTCCTTTCGTTATCATTCTGCATGATTTATGAGCACGGCAGTCATTCGACTCGTGTTTGGTTCTTCTGCATACTCTAAGTAGAGGAAAGTGACTGTCAAACGCACGAGCTCATTCTGTACAAATCTAAAGAATTAGGAAGAGATTGGTGATTGCAACATCACGTGGACATTCAAGTTATTATTATGTGACACCTCCAGGGAGTCCAAAGACCCATCGAGGGAGAGTGTGCCGACGGCATCGAAAGAGGGTCCCCTTCCAACTACTAACCGCGCTCAAACTTGCTTAACTTTTTGCTGGCCATTAGTAGCAGAGGCTCTACCAAACGACCAACCTTTGCTGGCATTTGTAACCCGCTCCGATTTTAACCCGCTTCAGCAAAAGACTCGCACACGCCGAGAGAGATTCGGTAATCATTAACTCCTGAAGAAAAGCTGAAACTGCACCGAAACAAAGAACTCATGAGGAACTTATCTTTAATTGGCTTTCTGCTTTGCCCTGATGACTTAACGAAACCTCTTTCGTCATCCGCCATTCTTTAAGAGCATCCTGCTTGGTTAAGATGCTGCAAACATCCGCTTGTCCCACAATCGCACCTTAACTTTCGAATAGTCGCTCGCTTACTTACATTCGACAAGAAGCCTTTTGGTAGTGAACTCGCTCCTTTCCGAGAACAATTCTTTAATGAAATTTTCTTTCCGGTGGTGCTTACGAGTTGCATCACTCTTTCCACGCAACGCTTCCTTTTATTCTCTCTGTGGAGCGCATAATTTCAGCCTCGTCATCTTCGGATGTTACAAAATCGGTTGCGGGCGGTGATCTTCACGAGTTCAAACAACGTCTTTAACGGGGAAGTGATTTCTCATTTCATCTTAACTTGCAGATCCTTCGATGACTGCAAAAGGAAACTCGTTACCGAATTATATACGAGCGCATCGACGAGGATGACCCTAATGGAGGGAGGTTTTCATTAATACGGCACCGGCGAACGGTCACAATTGTCGATCGAAGTTCACTTTGCAGACGTTCAGCGTGTATGTTGAGGACATCGAGCAAAGTGGAGCAAACACGCGCTTCATCAATCACACGCGGAAGTTCGAGAAGGGGAAACGAAAACGCAACCTCAAAGACGATCCTCAAGGCAGATCACCCGAATCCAGCCTGAGCGAGTCCAAAATAGAGGAGCAGAGTTGGCGTTGCATTTCGACGTGTTTGTTTGCCTCTTTCACTCTAGAGGGCGACACTTGCTGGGAAGTGACCATCGCTCCCTAAATGAGTATCAGCAACTTCCCCGAAATCCGGCTAGGAATCATGAGTAGGGACGGAGATATTCTCGACCCCCCTGCTTCTTTTCCTCCGACGTTCCCTGAACAATAACTCGGATCAGACTTCCTCACTTCTTATTTCGCGGGAATCTTATTCGAATGACACGAGCATCGTTCGTTTCGGTGCGTTTTTACTCACACTGAAGTTGTTGCCGTAAAATATTTCATACATTCGGAGATGTTTTACGAAAATAATGTGCTTCGTCTCATTCGGCGTCGACGACAAATAATCACTTTTAAATCGCGCTGCTCACCTGGCTCGGCTCCCAGAGAGAGAGAGAAGATTAGCAAGTCGTTCTTCTTTTCAGCGAGCGAACGGCCGCCAATTAAGCGAGTCCATCAAACTACCGTCAGTTTTGTGTCGCTTAACGAAAGAATCCGAGTGTTTATTGACTCCACTTGTCATCTTGTTGCCGGTCTGAAGGGATTCTCGCAGCGCTCCGATTAAATTGTGTTTCCTGGTTGTCATAGAGACAGCATCGCTTTGTGAAGAGCGTGGGCTGCCGACTCTGTAGCTGCACAGGTACACCTTTCACGTGCATCTTCGCGATTCTTGCGTCGGTGAACACCGATGAACGAGGAATAACTCACATCGCGATCACTCGCCACTGCAAGTCCACGCCGGATGGCGTGCAAAAAACAAACCCATTCATCCAAGCGACCCATGGCCTTGCCGGCGATATGGAGGAAGTTTCGGAAATGGACGCCGAAGAGGATGAACACGATCGACTGCACGTTTGGAGAGGAAGACAGTTTGTCGACATCGTCGGATATCGCCGTGTCCAGTGAAGAAAGAGCAACAGTGTGCCGACCGAGGAGTCTGTCCTGTCAACTGCCGGGAATCTCGCTACGTAAGTACCATGTGTTTGTGTGTGAGGATCGAGTCAGATGTTTCGTGATAAGACCTCAAGGCCACCATCTTAAGGTTACTCGTAAACATGGCCGAAGGAGTCTCGAGAAATAATTTCGGGTGTTAATCTCGGCATCCCCGTTCATTGGAGTCCTCGTTTCGTGTCGATGTTTCGCGGTGTTTCCAACCTGTTTCGTTTTGGTTTCAGTGAAGAAAAAGAAAGAAAGAGTGATATTTCAGTCAGAGAATTTGCCGGCAGCAACCCCGGATGACTTTTAAGCCGCTTCGCCGCAGTGTTGCGAGGCGAGATTTCTGCCACGTGAACGCAAAATGACAGCAGCTTCGATTGCGCATCGAGCTGCCTTTTTCTTTCGGAAGACAGGAGAGGAAGAAAGTAAGATATTTTCCTCTTCATCGATTCGCCGTCTTCTTTGCAACTTGCTCAAATCGTCGCAGCGAAGTGATGTCCCGAAATCACAAGAGAATGTGACAACACCCTTTCGTGTTTCGGGGAGAGTGCTGGAAAATGGTCTAAAAATCGACCAAATCTTCTCCATTAAAGATTCGACAAACGTTGAAGGCCCTTTCACTCGTGAATCCCCTCCAGCAATAACGAGGGAGTAGCAGAGACCGTCCTTTTTAACAACTCCTCCTATCCCTAGTTCAAGAAGTTGGTTTGCATTTCCATCTTCGTGTTTCTTTAGTTTTCCTAAAATGAAGCAAAAGGTTCATTTCTTGGTGTCATTTCTTAGAAAAGCTTTCTTGCGGATTAATGAGAGTTTCTGCGACAAAAGATTACACTTCACTGCTCGTGCTTTTTGTTACAGAACTGCGAGTTCTTCTAGGAAAGAAAGAACCCATTAATTGCGTACTTGACGCCGTGAGTCCTTTTGGCCCATTGCGACACATTTTTGTTTAGAGCGCCGAAAAATATTGGTCTCGAGAGGAATTTTCGCGCTGAGCTGCTGCAATGCATTCGGATGGCGGATCGAATCGCCCAAGCAAGAGTCGAAATGAAGATCAGAATCAATCAGTTGCTCATCTTATCGTGGTTTTATCTTGTCTGATTTCGGAAGTAAACAATAATTGCAAACTCAACTTCTCGCGGAAATTGGCGAAGCAGAATTTGTGGGAAGTACGAAAGTGAACACCGTAGGCGTGCGATTGATGATGGAGCATAAGGAAATCCACCTTCTTATTTATTTTGTCGAGATTGTCATTTACTTACTGGTTGTGGGACAGAAGGCTTTGGACGAAGTTCCTGCCCAAGAAACTCTGTAAAGGCGCCTGGAATTTGGTCGCTTGCTTCCTCACTGAGGTCATAGTTCCTCTTCGTGCTTCCGCCAACGAGAAACTTCAAGCCTTTTATTGTGTTATTCCTTTCCATCACAGACGTCGAGACCCCTCCCATTCACTCCAAATCGTATTCTGTGTATTTTGTACAATTCATTCCTGATACATCACGTGACAAACCACATGATATTAAAGAAAAATCAGAAGTACTTCTTCCACTGCAGATGACGTGTAATAAAAGACGCACGTAAATTTCAGTTGAAGCAAGTCGGTTACGACTTTCTCCCATTAAAAACGAAACTCCCCCAAGAAGGAGCGAAAAGTGTACGAGGGCACTCTTTCCGTCAATATTACCTGACCAGGCCACGTTTTTTCGTGGGTGGAGTTCTCGAGTGTCTTATAATGCGACGCGCAATCTTTGTGAACAAACGCAACTTCCAATACAACTGACAACCCCCCTCGCGGTTTCTTTCTGGACCAGCTGATGAAAGCGCCACAGAATGCTGTTTCGGCGTATCGCAACAAGGTCCTCGACTCCGTCCAGGAAAGGGGCAGAATGACAGTCCATTCTGCTGGCTCATCGACAGCAGACAGTTTGCGCGTGGGATTCTCGCTTAGCGTTTGTTGTAGGCGGCTGCTTTTCAATGGGACTTGCATTTCTTTCTCTCTTTCCTCCACTTCAAATCCATAATAACAAAAGCACCGCAAGACAGTGCACGCTCCAACTTTAGACCCTTCCATCCTCCGCATTTCGTCTTTTATTCCTGCCCAGCGCAGTTCTACCGACAACGCAATATGCGCTCTTTGCTTGGAAGATCAGAGTTCGAATCCCACCTACAGCGCAAGCAGTGCTCATACAAAGGCAGCGGGGTTCTTCCCTTCTTCGTCCCCAGACTTTGTCATCGGTCTTCCTACCCGTAGTTTTAAGGACGAACCCCTTCACAACAACATTTGCAAGTTTCTTCTCCATTCTTACCGACCCGCGGATGGCACCGGTGTGCTGCGGGTTCTGTGACCTTTCACGTCTGGAACTGCTTGAAAAAAAATCTTTATATGGTTAGATATTCCGAATCCCCTCCCACGATTGAGGAAAATGGGGAGTCGCCCATTACGCGAAGGCCAAAATGGATCTAAAAGAAGTTTTGTTTTCTCTCCTAATTACGCTCGTTTCGGATAACACACCTTTTGACTGGAAAAATATCCCTTTGGAGGGGGGTCGAGGTTGCATTTCAGTCTAGACTCGACAAGGTTTTTTTTTTTTTTTTTTTAACTGTTTTGCTGTTACACTGAGATCGTACAATTCTAAGAAATGAAAACTATTTCTGTGACTTGCACGAGTGTTTTTCCAACCCCCATTTTAAAATGGAAATGCCGCTTTCAGATATTTGATGCTTTTTCTCGCACGTTGTGGACGCGAAAGGAGGAACGAGGAGTCTTCGTTTCAAAGGTGAAAATCCATTCGCTAACTCGGTATTTATTTCGCACGACTGAACCCCCCCCCCCACGCACACTAATTAAATCAGATGTTCCGCCAGGGTTGTTGTCTCTCTCCGACCGGAGCAGCTCCGTTTTAGTAACGCTGTATCCAATCCTCCCTTTCAATTACGTTCTCGACGATGCTTCATTATGCCCTCGTGCACGGAGACTTCCCTTTTCTTTACTGATGAATATTTCACGAGGATTCTGCACGAGCTCTTCTCACTATTCGTTCTGCATAATTTCGTTTCTGCTTTGATTATTTCGCGTCTTTTTTTTAGGGGGGGGGGGTCAGAAATTCCCTCTGCAAAGCTGCGATTTTCTTCCCTTATTCCTTCTTTATCACACGCACATCTTCACTTTATTTTATTATTTCTTTATTTGCGACGTCTTCAGTTCTAGTTTTAAATCAACCATCCGAACCCATTCTTCTCAGTTCGCGAGACAAAAAAAGTCCTTTTTTTCGAGGGCTTTTTTACATCTCAACAGCGCAATACTTTTTTTGGAGGGGACGGGAACCACCAAAAGGGTATGCAGTTGTCGATCGAAAACTGACACGTGACACAAACTCCTACGTAATGCATTTGAGTTGGAAAGGCGTCGGTTTGAATTCCGTCGGTGAGAAGAAAACCTCGTGGAAGGATTTCGAGCGAATCTGATTGTTTATCCTTCATCACGCGGAAGGTTTCTTTTTCATTTCGTAAAGCAGACACGTGCGATTAACGGAAGTAATACTCGTCGCGACCGTTGATTCCGAATAATCCGATCCAGCGATAAACAAAAGATCGCGTTTTAAAAATTCACGAATTCTTTTTACCAACGTCGAGACTGGGTGAAGTGTTGCTCAGGGAAGAAACCCTGAAGTCTTGCGAGAATCATCGTTTGCGTATTTATTTTGTGGTCTTCCAACGCCGCTTCCTTTTTCAGGCGTGCAGCGCTCTGGAAAGGAAGGGGCTGGTCACGCATCCACAAGGCCGCTTCAAAATGGCCTTGCTAGACGGATTGAATCCTGATTACGAGCCAGGACGATGTCTGCGATTGTCTCTAGGTCGAGATGACTTTCATCGCCTGGTGTGATACCACACGAACTCCATTTGCTTGGAGGTCGGAAGTAGCTCGCAAAATGGTCCCTAGAATAGGGTTTCCGGTTATGTGCTTTGCCAGACGTTCGAGATAATGAATGTGGAAAAAGAGTTTTTTTCAGGAAGCGGGATTCACGTTAGACTGCGCGTTCCTTCATTTTAATATATCGACGAAGTTGCACCGTCATTTCTTCCTGTCGTCCTCCTTGCGGTTATTTGAATCCCGACGCTATTTCTTCCCGAAAATTCCCCAAACAGCTTGAAGGTACTTTATCGGGAACGAATCGGTTTACCAGAAAACACGACCTTTGCATAAACGGCCGGCATAAAAGCGGTGTCTGATGAACTGTCGTAATAACGAAATCAAACGCTTACGTTGAGAATGATTTTATTGCAGTTTTCAGTTTAAATCTTTCTTTCTTGCGTTATGATAATCAGTGGAAAATCGAGGTTTTCATTTCTCTTCTCCATCGCGGAAAATAAACAACATCAAATCGCTACTTTTATCTGCAGATTTTTACGATCGAGTATTCCGAGCGACTGCTCGTCTGAGACCTTCAGTTTTAGTGATTCCTCATTTTTGCAAATAAACATTCCGTATCTTAAGTGTTCATTCACGTTTTTCCCCCTGTCCCTGTGTGCACGAATTGAATGGTCCGTTGATTAGCGTTTTTATCAAAATTATAATCGCGCTACATTAAAAACAAGATATTACGTCCACAGCCTTTTTCAAATTCGTTTTCAAACAAAAGACGCCATGCGTTTAACCCACGAGCGCAAGCCCATCCGGATTACAAAACATGTCAGCACACGTGACACAACGGCGCAGAACACAACAGAAGTGAGCGAGAAACAGACGAACATTAATCATCAGGAATAAAATAAACACGCACATCGTAAGAGCCGCCAGCACTTCAGCTAATTCACTATTACGGCATTAATCAGTTTATGAATTTATTCTGAATACAGGGTCAGCATTCTTACAGAAATTCGAGGGTACGCCCTGATCCTAGTACCCCTTTCTTATTAAAATGTGCGGGCTATTCACGATTTTGATAAGTCCAACTTTTATTTCTTTTGGCGCTTTGGGATTACGCATTTGCTTCTCTGCAACTGGAAGCCTCTTGCGCGATGCTCGCACCCCGATTAGCAGACTGAAAGAGCAGTCGTAATATTCTGTAGGCCTGTCCAAGCAGAAAGATATTTGATAGTGCATTTGGAGTTGCTTAGGGTGTCTGTATTTTCTGTTGGTAAGCCTGCGTGTTAATTTACGTGGGAAAGAAATTATACGCATTCGTGTGGTGTGACAAGTTCTTCTCCACCCCGGGAGTAACGTGGCGTATAATAGTTTGCATCCACGCAAACTATAGCGTTCTCAGCATCGTCACAGTCAGGCACCTTTTTACAAAAGAAAAAAACATAAAAACAGCAAGAATCTTAAGAGTGGTTTCCAACTGTCACCTTTTAATCGCCCATATGTCATAGGGTTCAAGTTTTCGATCTCCATTCAGTCACAATTTCAGCTACTATCACAATTCGGATTGTGTACGAGTATAGTATGCGGATGAAGAAACTGGCTTTCCAACTGTGTTTTTTTTTTCGCTTTAAAAATGAAAAATTGTTATAAATTTTGGCCCTCTCGGTACTGAGAGTGCGTTTGTTAGCGTCAAACCAGTTTGTCGCTATTTTCGGATTTGTATCGCCCTTCTTCACGTAGCTTCCTCAATGAGAGGGCGCAGCACCTTCCTGTCCTTCCAGTCCTCTCCGTTGGCAGCTGCTCTGTTTGTTTCAGCATAATCACATGATCTTGTATAATCAAACCATGTCCTTCTTTCTTTACCTCTTGATCCTCTTCCCATAATCTTTCCTTCTAAAGCTGTTACTGTCCTCTGTCCTGTTGATCCCCCTCAGTAAATGTCCTGCCAATCTCATCTTTCTCTGGATCATTTCCTGCAATAAAGATCTGTGTGATCTCATTCTCTGTAGTACCTCTGCGTTTGTCACGTGTTCTGTCCATGAGATTTTCAGAGCTCTCCTACAGCACCACATTTCAAAGGCCATTATCTGTTGCCTTACTCTCTTCTTGAATATTCAGGTCTCACTTGCATATGTGAAAGCTGGTCACACTAATGTTCTCATCATTCTTTTCTTTGTCTCGATACTCACAGAACTTCCGAGCAGATCTTTATTTTTCCAGAAGGCATCTTTAGCTATAGCTGTTCTTATTTTTATTTCTTTATCTTGCTTTACATCGGCAGTAAAGTAGGTAACCAAGTATTTGTATTCTGTTGTATGGTCAATTTTCATATTGTTTATGAATATTTCTGGCTCGGATCTGCTTTCTTTTGAGATTCTCATAAAATTGGTCTTTTTTTGCATTTAAATGTAGGCCAAAATCTTTACCTTCTCAAATCAGTAATTTGATTAACTTTTGTTTCTGTTTTCTGCTATTAGAATGGTATCATCAGCATATCTAAGATTGTTGTATTTTATACCATTGATACCAATTCCTAATATTTTGTTTTTCAATCTTTTTCATCACTGTAAATATTAAATAAACTTGGTGAAAAGATAAACCCTTGTCTAACTCTTTTTGTTTTTACTTCAGAGTTAAACAGCTGCATTTTCTGCTTGGGGTAATTCATTTTTATAAGTTTATGTAATGAACTTCTACGTCTAATTTTTCTAGAATATTAAACAGTTTATTGTGTTTTACTTGATCGAAGGTTTTCTGAAAGTTTATGAAGCATATGTATATGATCCTATTCCTTTCCAGTGATCTTTCCAATAATATTTTTAGTTCCAGGATACTTTCATTGATAAGTTCTTCATATTTACTGATGTGCTTCTTAGCAGAAGTAGTTGTTCGTAGTTTGTTCCATTGGGAAGTTCACTTTCATTTTTTAACTGTGCAGCCAGTAGTTCTGAAACCTTTTCATTAAATTTTGATTTTACTGTTGCATTTTGAAGTATCCGTAAATCCCATTTATGGGTTTGTTTTTCGTTTTAATTTTTATTGCTTTCAGACGAATATTTATCATCATTAGGACTAGTCTATGGTCAGATCCACAGTGAGCACTTGGCATGACCTTTGAGTTCCGTACTCCATTGAAGTAACGCTTATTGATCACAATATAGTCTGACTGATTTTTGTATCTTCCATCGGGACTTCCCCAGGTGTATCTTGCTGTTTGTTTTTGTTCCAAATAAGAGTTAGTTATGATGAGACTGGGATTGTTGCAGAAGTAAGCTAATTTTTGTCCTCTCTTATTCCGAATTCAAAGTCCAAATGGTCTACATGCAGATGTTCTCTCGGATCCAACTTTTGCATTCTAGTCGCCTGTAACTCGATTTTTCTTGCTTACCTTTATACACCCCCCTCTATTTCATCATATCAGCTTCTACTTCATTCTGTTCTGTAGGAGCAAATATCTCAATGATAAGCATATCTCTGGGCCTGGCATTCACTAGAATTACTATTACTCTGTCTGATTTTTTTAATTACGTAAATGATTTTGTTACTAATTTTATTCTCCACAGTCACTTCTCTGGATGTTTCTCCACCTGAAGGATATACTTCGTATGTCTTATCATTTGGAAGTTTCGACTCAAAGTCCGATGAACCCTTCCAAAAGGTTTCATTTATTCCCAATATACCGATATTCAGTCTCTCTCATCCCATTAGCCAATTCCCCAGGTTCATTCAAACCTCTTGCGTTCCAAGTAGCAACTTCTGCATTGGGCTTCTTCACGGCAGTCACTGACTGACGAGAATTTGCAATGAAACGAATGCAGCGCCATCTGTAGAATTGGTTATTTTACGCGATCATTGGGGGTTGCAGGAATCGTAGATGTAGATTATAAACAAAAGTGGTCCAAGCCCGGAAGAACTCCGTAATTTAGCCGAAGGAAACTTCCGAAACCTTGGTTTATTTTCACTGCTTGCGATGTGGAAAGTAAGCAGCCTCTAAACCAGCCAAGAGCGTTGATTACCTCGAATTCCTGCAATTTTTAATTAAACTATCACGGGACGCCGTGTCGAAAGCTATTTTGGGAGTTAAAGAATGATTTCTCAAGTCGGCTTATGTCGATATTGTGGCGAATAAATTAAGTTAGGAGAAGTTCAGAAATGCGTGCTTTCTGCACTTCGTTTCTCTCTAACTCCACGTTAATTTTTGGAGAAGAGACTCCCCTCCCCCCTAAAATTACTAATATAATTTTTACTAATTACTCTAATAGTTGAGAAAAAAAGGCAGATCAATACAAAATTTTAAGATCAAATTTTAAGCAAGGGCAGTCATCGGCGGTAACAAATGAGAGTCACCAAGAAATCTCTCAGATATTTCTGGCACCGTCCCGGTGTTCACATCGTTTCTAAGAGGGCAATTTATAGACAGGTCGACATTGAGAAAAATTTCATTGCCTGCCACGACGTAATTTTAACTTTCAGCCGAAGTTCTTTTGCCTCGTAAATCTAAACGATTGCGGGTTTTTTTTGCTCAGTCTTGGAAGTGTTGGTTCTTTTTATCAACTTTGTTGTTTACAAATCACCTTCGCATTTTAAAAATTCATTACGGTAATATTACCCCCCCCCTTTTAATTACCAGATTCATGCAATTTGTCGACCATTCCCATGCTGTTCGAAGCTATGCTCGTAGCATTCATTGTGAGAATATTTTTGTGCTTTCGTGCATTAAAAAAAAAAAAAAACTTGTTACATGCATTTTCGTTGATATTGTATGAGTACAATTAAATTTTAATAACAATTTAATAGAGTATTACTTTTCACAAATTATGCGCTAATTATGTTACTTCTCATGCATTTGCGTTATACATTGACGTATATTTATTGACATTTACTACAAAATTCTGCGATGAGTGATTATCGCATTACTCAGGTGCTGGGTATACTCTGAAGTGCTGCTGCAACACGAATCTAAGGGATCAGAGGAACTCGTTCAAGATCGATGTGGTAATGTGTGCGCGCAATTTACAGTGAAGATCAGCAAGCTACTCTGAAAACTCCATTTGTGCTTATCTTGTTAAAGATAAGCATCATGCATGGCTCCAATAAATGGTTTGAATCCTCTCTTATAGGTTGCTTCCGAAGCCTCGCTTCTGAGCCCTCCCTTAAGAGAGTTAGATTCTTGGTAGCAGGAATGTGAAATGGTACTGCAGGATGCTTTTTTTTTTATTTATTGTGGTACCTGGAAAAAGTAGACCATCGTGCCTGAGAGTACGGTTCAGGTCGAGATATGCCATAAAGGTATACGCCTGACCCTGAGGAGAATTGAATTACAGTTAACTGCAGCCTGATTAAAACTGATGATTTTCTTTAATGTTCTGTTGTGCAGACTGCGTGTAATTTGCCAAGGACATTTCTGCATGCCCCCCGCAATTACAAATTCCGCACCGAATTCTTAAGTATACCGAATGCATAATAAAAAGCCTGCAAAACGCGTTGAATGTTATGCCACGAGCACCTTTAGTCTGTTCGTAACTGCTTGGACATGCGTTTTTCGTTTTAGATGATGATCCACGTGTATGCCTTGATACTAGTAGGTGTGTACCCTCGGGATGGTTTCACAACTGCAGTCACCTCTAGGTTCAGTCAAATCGGACAATTTTCTGAATGTCCGTTTTGATCTTTTTTTCATCGAACCATCTCTGGAGGCTTGATCGATCATCTCCAGCTGTTTTGCAGCGAATCATGTCTTGCGTTATCCGTGACTTCGTTGGTCCGATTCCGTCTCCTGGAGGAAATAGAACCGAGTGTTCTGTAGGAGCACTTTGTATATTAATGAGTTTGCAGTGAGTTTCATCGAGGTTGGTTTCGCAGTTCATAAACCAAGTACCAGCGAATAACACTTCGTATAGGTTTTAATATTCCGTAGTTTGTTCTAGGCTGTTCCGACGTGTCATCCTTGTTGCCTTTTGAGGGCTGTTTGCAAATCGATTTTGACAGCTATCGAAAGTAATCTGATTAGCTGATCTGCTGCCTGGACTTGATTTGTGCTCGGTGTCCTAACTATGCGCGATCCAGACACAATGCGCAGTTATTGAATTCTCTGCTTGGAACGCTTACATATTGCTCGAGACCATACATGGCTAATAAGTCCATGTAATCCGCAAAATAAAGACTGTCTCCTAGCATTTGCCACGAATTAAAATAACGTTATAATAATCATGCAGGATGTTGCCCAATTCTTGTGCGAAGTCATAAGGAGAGCGAGATATATAAATAGCCTTCTGTACACTATGTAGTGATTGTAATTCTCTAAGTAAATATTCATATTCTTGGCTGTTTTCATTACTAAACCAATAATATGATTATCTGTTAATAATATTCATACGAAGGTCATTAATAATCTCTTTTGTACATTTAATATTTCAGTTCGGCTTTGACCTGCACGATGACCTGTCTGCCCACAGATGTCACTGCTTTTAAAATCCATGTCATTATCGAGGCGCAGCTTGTTTAGCCCTCAACTCTTTGCCCCCCCCCCCTTACTAAATAGGGTGGGATTTTTCTATTTCGCATATAAGGTCACATGACCAGGACTAGAAATTTATAATAAATGTACTCATTACCTCGGCGGGCCACGCGCCTCTAAAAGATGCGCCCGTGTGTGATGAGATGGATTTTCCAGCCGTATTTCCAATTGGAATTAGTGGCCTGGGCTTAGCCATCAACAGTGAGTTTTTTTACTGAGAGATCGGATAAACCGGTTTCAGATTCATAAGAAAAATAACTTCGCAAGTCTGCGAATCGTCCAAGACGAATCGCAGTGTTAGTAAGGACCTCCACCACATGTTGTATCGAGTCCCAAAGGAACCTGTTGCTTTTTTTTTCTCTCTCTCTCTCTCATGAGTTAAATCGTTCCTCAGTTCCCACCTCCATTCGAGTAGCATTGCCTCGCTTCACACGAATCCCCTTAACCCTGAGGGCAACTGAGATGTTCTGCTCTGAATGAGAACAGTTCCGCTGTAAATAAAAGTCCTCTTTTCTTCCTTCTTTCCCAGGAGTGAGAGAGGGAGGAGAAAAGAGATTTTATTCCTCTTTTCCTGTTCAGCACTGGTTAGAATGTCTTCCTAATGCTGGCAACTATTTTTTGGTTCTTTCAGGGTCTCATCGCTCCACCATATTTGAAATGCGTCCTTTTGGTTGTTGCATTTCTTAAGGAAAATTGGACCTAAGAGTTTGTATTGGCAGTGGCACAGAAAAATGCTCGCATACGTGCTGCACCACTTGTTGTTGGCTTTTCGTGCTCCCTCTGAACGAGCAGCACGTAGTATCTGTTTCGCAACTTTCGGATGGTTTAGGAGAGCTCTCTTACCTTTATTTACTTTTATATAAAAGGAAACATTCTTCTTTACGAGAAGTTCGTTTTTTGTTCACCCCCTGCAGCCTCCATTTTTTTTCGCCATGAAGCGGCTGGATTGAAAGTGAAAAAGTGATGATTGGGGCACATTAAGTGTAGTGATGCCAAATGAAAATTACTAAAACAGCTAAATCTTAAAAAAAAGAGCTAAAAAGGAGTTAAAAATAAAAATTTGAAGCTAAAATTTTAAAAGTAGTAGCTGATACTTTTAAGCTACTTACTTTATTCAAGTTGAAGTGATACTTGCGTATAAGTGGCAAAATGCATCTTCTATGTGGTTCTTCTGCGCTTAATTCACCCACATTTTCACTTACATTTTCAGCTTTATTATATATGGCCATCGTTGCAATATTACTCAGTGTAGATGCTGGTAAATGATAGTCTGTACAGCACTTGTTATTACGCCTGGGGCCAAACTTGACTGACAAAATAGCTGGCAGCATTGGCAATTCCATCTTGTTTCTTAATTTAGTTTTAATTACATTCATTAAACTAAAAATTCGTTCAATTTCCGCATTAGAAGTTGGAAGTATTGATAAATTTATTGCACATTGAGCAATTTCTTTAATTGGATTCATTCCAGATGCATCTTTATATTCTCGTACTTCAGTGCAGAATAGCTCAGTGTTTTCTATGTTCATCCATTTATTTAAGTGGATAGTATTGTACTGGTATTCAGCAGCAGTAACATCTTTTTTTGTTTTCAGCGTTATTTCTAAGATGGGAGTAGCAGGTTCTTTTATATGTTTTAGGATATTGTCAACAGAAAAAGAAGACATCATTCTTAAAATATTCAAGTTTTCAGGCAATCTTTGCTTAAGCTGTTTGAAGAGACCAAGAAGAAACTGTCTTGCTCTACTTCTAAGATTTCGCTCATCATTTTGCGTTATTTTCGTTTGTATCATCAACTCTGAAATTTTTCTTTCAAATCTGTAACCAAGAATTGGAATGGGATCCAAATAGTCGTCAATCTCTGACTCTAGAGGGTCGACTGTGGATGATGGTAGCACTAACATATTAGCAATAGAGCGAATCAAATGATGAAGCTCTTCAAATAATTTCATCTTATCCGCACAGTTAGATGCGAAAATTTTGTTAACTTGCTGAACTTTAACTGGAACAGGATGCAAAAATAAAAGGTACAACAGATCCCTTTCATCTTTGTACATCTCCCACAAAATTTGAGCTTTGTAACATTTCTCATTCACACTCACGACTTCGAAGTGAGTTTTTAATTCCAACCACTGGCTGAGAATTCTGTCTACTGCAGGTTCAATGGCGAGCCACCTTGTTGCCCAATTGCTTTCAATTTTCAGAGACGCATCATTTTCGTTGATAGTTTGATACAACTCTTTGTATGCTGCTTGTCTTGAAGAAGAATGTGAAACCACTTATACGTTTCTGAAACTAAAAATTCTAATTTTCTTAGGAGAGATTCTGCACAAGTGTGAGACATTGCTAGTTGTAATGAATGGAATACACATCTAATTAAAATTAAGGCGGGAATATATGCCTTCGGTTGTTCATAAACGCCATTATTAACACCAACCATAACACTGGCGTTGTCTGTACCAATTGCAATGAGATTTTAATGTCCAGTTTCTTGCACTCTTTTTTTTCAGTTCAGCCACAATACCACTAGCTTCACACTTTTCTAGAACCATCATGCTCAGAAATGTATGCATAATTTTGATGAATTTCCTGCTATAATAAATGATGGTCATTCCTAAAATCTTATTCACGGTGATATCATTCGATTCGTCTATTAGTAAGCTGAAATTTTCATCTCCAATGTCCGCAATTAGATCTTCTTCAAATGCTCACTTAGAATAGTCTTTACCATTGCAGAGCACTTAGTTCGGTGCATTTTTATCTTTGGAATAATTTGACTGTCGGGGATGATATTTTTGCAAAGATCTACAAGATGATCGCAACTGTTGAATGATGAGTGACAACAAAGAAATAATGCTAACCTACTTTCAAAGTTCGCGGTCTCATCAGACTTTTTCACAAGCATGTTTGTAATAGGGACAGCCTTATATGGAACTGCAGCAAGATGTTTGTTGGTTTCGCTATGCTTCACAAGTTGACAATATTTAGCAGCTCTATCACATCTGCAAAACATACAGTGGCCTTTTGTAGCGTCACCAGGAACTTAACACAACCATTTACTAAACATTCCCATTTGCAACCACTCCCTCCTAAATTTTTGCATGTAAGCTTTATTTTTCTCTTTCTTCATTTTTGAAGAAGGGTGTACAACTCTTTACTGCAACGAATTACGATCAATCTTTGAAACTTCCCACTCGCTGTCGTAACTACCAACCAGAAAATTCTGCAAAGACTAACTTCTAGCGGTGCTATCAACTTTAAGGCGACAAAATGGAAGACTGTTGGGCCACGTGACTAAATGACGTCATCATGCGTTTGAAACGTTTACGATGCTCGCGCGAAATGTACAATACAATTCCTTATCAAATGCGAAGATCTGGAAAACTTTCAAAATAATTTCTTTAACACTAAGTTATAAAAACAACCAAAGAGAGCTGAAACTAGTTCTGAAGGAGCTAGATTTGGAGCTAGGTGCTAGATTAAAATTTTTGCAGCTAGGGAAGAAAAAAAAGAGCTGGATCTAGCTCAAAAGAGCTAAATTGGCAACACTAGGTAAGTGTGTCCAAAATTTGAGCAACAAGGAAGGTGGGGAAGGAATTCGAAATAAACTGACCAGTAAAGTGTGCACTTCACTGGTCAGTAAAGATGCTCCACCAATTCGCCAAAAATAAGTCACAGGAAGCCGTTTGCGCAGTTGCGTTTGGTCACAAATTTCGAACGACGTTGGTTTTCGATTACAGAAATCGTAATCGAAAATCAGCACGTACGACCCCCCCCCCCCCCACGCACGTTTTTAATACTCACTTGCGTAACAAAAACGAAATGTTTCTTGGCTGTGGGTATTCATTGTTTGAATGCGAGATCATGCCTGCAATTTTTTTTACAACTTGATTTTTACAACAAGAACTTGTTACCTTCGCCTAAAGACAAACTCCCACCTCTGTTACTACCTGGCGTGTACGAGGTACCATGCTCCTGTAAACTGTCGTACTATGGGCAGACAGGCAGATCTCTTCTTAAACGCATCTCTGAACATCAAGATTACATCCGTCTCATCAAGCCGTAGAAATCCGGCCTCTCCCAACACGGAGTTGAAAATCCAAACCATAGGATCCATTGGGAAAAGACCAAACTTCTACGCAGATCTTAATACAAACATGAACGTTGATATAAAGAAAGTGCTAAGTCCTACTTCACAGACCCAATCTAAACCGCAATGATGTTCTTGCCATTCCTAGTTTTGGGTTAAACAAAATTGGGTAAAACAATTCAATTTTAATTTAATTTAAATAATCTTTTTTTTTACGCTAGAAAGCGCTGCTGCAAGCATTTGGATTCCATTGTATTCATGCGCCCTATCTGTGTGTTATTCCTAGTATTGTTCCCAACTGTACTGACGATGTGCTAAAACACTTAGGTCGAAATATTTACGTATTAAAAAAAACCTATTACTGTGGTTTTACGTGTGTTTATTTAGTCAATTTTTTTTTATAACATAAAAATATCTTCGATGAGTACTGAGAGATTGACACATCTTTTGGAATGCTGCAGAGGACATCCACGTTTGAACATAATCAGATTAGTAAGTAATCTCGCCCGACAACGAAAGAGTTTAAAATTAGCTTGCACTATTTCTTAGATTTCTTGAAGCTTCTCGCGTGTGCAGGATTCATTCAAAGTCCTTCGTCCATTGAGATGGTGAACAGAGGCGCATCGTCCCTGCCCGAATTTCCTTGTGTGTATGCCGCGCAAAGATGCACTTGCTGGTCGCTCCATTGGAAACTGTAAATAAAACATGTTCGTTGCGTGCGGTACGGTGATGTCGTCATTGAGAGACGATTAAAACCTGCAAACTTCGTAAATCGCGAGAGTGGATGGGATCGTACGGACAACCAGAACACCAAAGAAGTTCAAGAAGCAAGTTTTGGAAGGTTTATCAGACAGGGTTCGGCGTGGAGAGACGAATGCTCAGCCTTAACGTTTCTGCCGTGAACGGCACTGCGAAATTTCAGCACTCTCGGAGGATAGTCGACGACGCCGTTTGGTTGGAAAGACCCAAACGCGATTCCAGTTTCTTCTGGGGAGCGAAGAATCTTGTAATCAATGCTTAACTCACGTTCATTGAAGGTGGCTTCATAAAGAGGCTAAAAGAGTCTTCCTCACCCACCGACCAAGAATTCCTCACTCAGTCTCGTGGCGCAAATTACTTTGGCATTAATTCCAAACAGTGTCTGCAACATGCGTTGCACTGCGGTTCGTTCGGGCCGTAACAACAGTCGGACCACGTTCATTGCATGTCTGCAAAAAATCCGGAGCCCTTTTTTAGCAGAGAACAAAATAAAAAGAATCACTCGGAGGGAGTTTTCTGTTTGGATGAATCTAGATGGCCGTGGTGCTTGCCATTGAAAGGTTCTGAAATGAGAAAGTCCGTGGACCTGGCAAGTCCGGACCAGCGCCGACAGAACAGCTCTGTTCTCGTGATGTCAGCGAACCAAACTGAATTCTGTCGAAGCATCGCTGCGGACTGGTCTGTTGCTTGCTCGTTTCGTGCAAGCCACTTCCAGCAGGATGTCATTGCAGATACACGCCTTTGTTCATGGCGATGAACAAAGCTCACATTCTATGTGTGCTTTGTTCCGCTACCAACCCCTTCCCCATAACAGAATTAGTACCCGTGGTTTCGTTAGTCGATTTTAAGTGAGAGCAGCAAATCAGCGGCATCTTCTGTCGTCGATTGGCTCGCTTAGCCGTTTGAATGCTTGTAATCGTCGAGTGGAGGAACTTTCTTGTCTCGCTCTGCATTCCGACCTCTTTCCGCATGCATGTGAAGGATTTTTATTTTGTAAAACGAATCCTGATCGATTTTTTTTTGTTTTTAACATTAGCTTTCGAACAGATTTTATCAGCTAATTACGCAATATGTTACGGATTTTGCTGTGATGGATCGTTAAGTGGTTTTTCACTGGCCACCCCGCATCGTGCGTCAACTGAGATATTTTGTTCCTGGAACTGTGCGCGAACAACTAACTGCCGAAAAGTTATTGAATATCTTAATCGAATTTCAGATCATTGACATGCTCCAAATGCTAAAACAAATCTTATCCAGTAGTTTTAATTTATTTTAAATCCTTAATAGGCACGTGATGCTAATTTTTGCTTTAGCATTGGGTGCATTGGGAGGGGGTAGCCTTGTGCTGCAAACCACAACTACTAGGCTCTGTGCCCGTTCCCAGTTTCGATTTCAATTACTTTTCGTCCTACTTCGGCAGCTCACGTAGCAACGACGACAACAAACGACGCCCTTGAGTAAGACAATATCCCCGTTTACCTTTGAATCTGTGACTTGCGGTAAATACTGCGGAGCACGCGAAAGGCGTTTATTCTTTGCTTCGTCGAAGTTAATCGATTCGTTACGAAGCGGTCGTAGAAGTTTCGCGTTCGCATCCGTTTGTTGCTTTCGTCGAATAATTGGATTGGCGCGGGACTGTTTACTCAAGAACACGCTCGGATCTCACGAACGCATTCTCATCGTCGAATTCAAGCGCGCGCTTTAGAAGAGTCGGTGGGTTTGAATGCGTCGCTCAGCAAGAAAACGAAGTAGGATTAAAAAATAAAATAAAATCGACGCACTGAGCAACAGATCGCCGCGGTGTCGCCTGTGATTTTTTTTTTGTTTGTTCATTCATCTCTTCCTGTTCAAAACGAACTGAATATGAAAATATCTTTTCCGAACGGCGATCACGAGCGCCAGTCGTATACTCTTTCTGTATTTTACGATAGCAAACCAGTTTTTACTCGTTTCGTTGGAGCTTCTGAGACTGCGGCATCGCCGGTTGAAAACGTTTCTCGAAACAAAAGTCTTAACTGCGAGGAAAAACAACAAAATAAAAACTTCCGTCAGTGATGCGCTCATTAAGCCGAGCAGTTTCCATTCCCGTCGAGTTGTTTCTCCCCCCCCCCCCCCAGTGGGTTTCAATCATTCCCGCTAATGTCACGACTCATCGCTTCATAACTAAACGTGTCGACGTTTTCTGTTTTGTTCCTTCCGCTTACGAATCGCCGGAAAGGAAGGGGGGGGGGGTTAAGGATGGAGGAAAGGGCAATAGGGATTGTCGCAAGCGCAATCGACTCGCTTCAGCGCAGCAAAAGGGATACGAAAATACCGTCGACATCGGCACGAGAAAACACACGCCACGATGAGCGAAGCTACGAAGAAGAAGAAATGAAGGGAAGCGCGCATCGATGAGGTGCGACCCAAAGGTGGAAGAATGCATTTGGCGCTCTGCGGTTATGCGCCAACGCGAAGAGCACCTTCGAGTTTCAGTTCGTATATTTCGTTTGCAATCGTGATCCGGAATAAAGAAAGGTGGGTTTGCCGATCTCATACGGATGTAGCAGTTTTTTTTTTTTTTTTTTATAGCGGAAATCAGCCAGAATGATGCCTGCTAGTATTTTGCCTGAGTTGCTTCTGCAGGATTTTCAAACCAAAACAAGCGCAGTGATCAGAAAGAAAACAAACCGATCTTCTTGTGTGGTTTCTAAAATCGAAAGGGGATGATCAAAAGGAGTACCACCTCTTGCGAAAACGCGGTGGATTGCTTTTATTTATTTGAAATAAAATCAGTCTCAGAAACTAAATACGTAAATTTTAACTTGCGAAATACAACAGGCAACATGAACTTCACTGCACAATTAATTTTGCACGATTGGAATTGCAGGACAAATTCAAATTGCAACTGCGAGAAAATAGAAAAAGTGAGTGTAATAACTTACTTGGGATTAAAAATTAATAGTAATTTAAGCTGCAAACCTCATATGACCGATGTCGTAAATAAAGTAAGGATTATGTTAAACAGACTTGACTACCTAAAAAGATTCTTAAATTTAAATATGCTACAAATATTATATTCTGCCTGGATTCAAAGCGCACTACAATATGGTGTATTAAGTTGGGGAGGAATCTGTCGCACTACTCTCTTTTATAACGCTGAAACCTTTAGTCTCGACTCTGCATAAAGTAATTAAAATCTTAACTAGAAATAACAAATGCATACATCCTTTCTTTCATGCTTGCACGGTGATCAGAATACATTTTGGAAAATTATGGAGACAACTACCGTGTTGAAGTAAACCAAAATCAACACTCGACGTTTCGACCTTCATATCAAGGTCATCATCTGGAGCATACACAATATATATATATATATATATATATATACACACACACACACACACAGAGAGAGAGAGAGATAGAGAGAAACACGCTGCACCACAATCTTCTTGCAAAGTAATTTCATACAAAGCATGTATGAAATGGATAAGAAACAACGGTCGAGTGTTTTATAACGCTTGATTGAAATTATAAAATTCCTTGGTAGCCAATTTAGCTTTTCGCGGATCATCTGATAAATTATATGAAAGGAATAACGGCAAGTTTTTAAAATTAGTCGAATTGTTTCCGAAGTTTGATCCCGTTATGGAAAATCATGTTGAAAGAGCCCAACAAAAACAATAGAGTACACTATTTGAGTAAAGACAGTCTTTAAATGAAATACTGGAAACTTTAAGTAACGCAATCAGGGATAAAATTTTATTATCAATTCGAAAATCTAAATATTATTCCATAATTTTTGACTGCACACCTGATGCAAGTAAAACAGAACAAATGACAATTATTATTCGTTTTGTTTCCTGTGACAATGGAATTGTCAAGATCAGGGAAAACTTTTTAGGTTTTGCAGATATATCAGATTCCACAGGACGTGGTTTATGTGCAATGATAATGGAACAACTGGAAAAATGAAACATTCCCATTGAAGACATGCAAGGTCAAGGGTATGATAATGGGGAAAATATGAAAGCGAAAAAATATGGGCTCCAAAATTTGCTTTTGAACAAAACCCCTCGAGCTTTTTACGTGCCATGTGCTGCTCATACTCTAAATTTAATCATTAACGATGCAGCCAAAGTGAATGCAAAAGCAATTAGTTTCTTTGCAATTATTCAAGAAATATACAATTTCTTTTCATTCTCTTACAAACGTTGGGCAATCCTTTTAAAGTTCGTAAAAAATTTAACATTGAAACAGCCATCAGAAACGCGATGGGAAAGTAAAATTAATGCAATCCGCCCTCTACGATATCAGTCAAGAGAAATTTACGATGCACTTTTTGAAATTTTAAATAATGAAAATTTTAATAAAGAAACTCAGCATGAAGCACAAACATTATGTGCTAAAATAAAGGTCTACAAATTTATTTGCTCTCTTATAACTTGGCATGATTTACTTAACAGAATAAACCCTGTGAGTAAAATGCTTCAAGACAAAAATATGAACATTACACTTGCTTTAGAATCTATCGAAAACTTATAGAGTGAATGTGTTTTATACACGTCTAGACGTTGAATGTGTTCGTTAATAGAACGTTTTGAACAACTAAAAACATATTATGATAATTTCGATTTCTTGTATAGATTACTACAAATTAATAACGAAGACTTACGAAAAAATTGTGACTATTTAAAGATTCTCTTGAAGGACGGTGACAATAAAGACGTAAATGCAATAGAACTATATGACGAGTTATGTGCTTTCCGGGATATTTTTCGGAAGGATAATTTAAATATTCAAAACCCTTTCGATATTCTTAATTTTATTGTGTCCAATAATTTCTTTCCCTAACTTTTCAATTGCTTGAAGAATACTATTAACCTTACTTGTTAGTGTAGCGAGCGGTGAACGTTCCTTTTCCAAGTTGAAATTGATTAAAACCTACTTAAAACAAGTATGCCAAAAAAAAGCTTGTTAGTTTGTATCGAAAATGATAAATGTGCGGAATTAGACGTTAAGACCACTATTTCTAATTTTGTAAATATGAAATCAAAAACCCTAAAATTTAAATAAAAAAATTTCAAGTATATTTATGTAATTTAATTTATTTTCTGTTATTCTGTAAAAATGTTATTTTTTGAATACTTATATTAAATGTTCTAATTATTTCTGAATTCTTTTCTAATTTTCTCATCTATCTTGAGTTTCTTTTATTTTCCTAAAAGATAGTTCCACTTATAAAAATTATTAAAACATTTTTACAAGTTACTAAGAATTTAGTAACTTGTAAAATGCGAGAATATTTTGAACTTTAGTTTAAATAAATTTTAACTTTAAAATTCATTTTAATTTTGTTGGCGATTCGGGTCGGTGAGAAGGCTATAATCCCTGTATCATTGTATTCAACGATTAAAGTTAAAGTGGCTTTATCAAAATTTGCTTTAACTTTTGAGAATTTTTTGAATATTCGGGTTTTTAACGATTATCCTGCCTAGTCAGCACCCCCGGTTCGTTACATTTAGCGAACCAACGTGTGGCTGTTCTGTCAAAATTTATTTAAGAAATTGCAAATAATTTAAATTTTTATCATCGTAAAAGAACCACACACTCCCGGATCGTTACAGGGGCGCTTAGATAGAAATTGCATGCGGGTGGCAAAGACCCTAGCGCCGACTCTGCCGAGGATGTTCTTCGATACGACAACGTCATCCTTCTCGTTGCAGAGCGGTCTTCCTTTTGGTATTATTGCGACAGTCTTCCGATGACTTGCATCGAATCGCATTCGCTCGCTCTCCCTCCAATTACTCGAATGATTTCACTTGAATCTGCAAACGAGGACGATTCGGACAGAATCAACAGATGGTGGGAAGTCCAAGAGCTTCTGCCAGATTTTCTTTCTCTGTGTGCGGGGTGGTCTTGCTTCGACTATCCACAGCACGGGCCGTTCTGTTTGACGAGTGATTTTTCTTTTTATATTTCAAGCAGACCGCGCAAATGGAACACGATGTCCGGGACTTTGAGAAATTTCTTCCGACGATATGAGAGGGGGGGGGAAGGCGGTGGCATTCTTCCAGACTTCATTCACGAAACAGAAGAGCAAACAAACTGCTGCTCTCCGCGCTTAAGGATACCGATCGCAGTTCGCCCTTCTTTCTTGCTGACTGCTTTTCCGAGTTCCACTGTACATTTCTCTGCCGAACGAACTTGCGATTCACGTTCAGGCAGCTGAACAGAAGACCTCGCGTTTACCTGCAGCTGCTTGTAACGGAGAAGAGTTCAAGGAGACGTGTCATTCCACCGAGTAGTTGCGAAGAAACTTGACGAAGGCGGAATAAGAAGATGATTGAATCCAACTTTAAATGAAAGTGCAGTCAGAGGATTCGAAGAGATTAAATTTAAATCGGTATTTATAACTAATCTCTCTCTCGCACGCATACACAAATAAGCCTTTTTATAATCAGTATTTGTCGCCACGCATCGCAGATTATGACATCCGTAGCGTGTGCTGATTGTCATCTAAACGCGAGTGACTTCATATCAAGGAAGTGCGAGTTTCCGAATTCACACATCATCGTTACTCGAGCGGAGGGGGTCAACTCCAATCTGGATGTTGAAATCTGATGATAGACGAAGAGCGTCTCTCCGCCTCGTCTTGTTGAGCCTTCTTGTCTCGGTTTAAGAAGGGATTGTTTGCGCAGCTGAAAGAGGTTCTCCACGAGCATGAACGCAGCAGAAATGAGTCGGGGATGCTCCAACGATGACAACCGCTCATCAGAGTTAAATTGCAGGTTTCGACTTCTTTCTCGGCTGCAGTGGGGACATGGCAGAATTCACCAATGTTCAGTAGCGGGTTACGAATTGGCCACAGAAAGCGCAGTTTAATATACGACGAGCGCATCGTGCAGCGTGTGAACCTCTCTCTTTATGGGACATTTGTGACTGAATGTAACGTTGCGCTACGAGCAAAACACACGTCACGGTTTCATTTTATTTTTTACAGGAGGAGGGTGATGGAGGATGGAATTCGAGTTGCAGCTTTCGCTAGAGTTCACAGGCAAAAGTGCCCTCACGAATGTCGAAAATTATTCCCACTCAGTCGATTGCTGCTGCTTGACGGTCATCACTGTCAAAGGCAGACGCGAGGAGAGCGAGCGAGTGGTTCAGGAAAACGCAGAAGCTCAGTTTGGAATGCGAAGTCGATGATCCTCATGATAAACTCGGGATAAACTGGAATTATTTTCAGGATAACAGTGCATTGATTGAATTGCAGTGTTTTCACTAACCAGACTGATCTCACCGTAAGGTGAAAGTAGCGCAGAGACATCCAGAAAAAGAAAGAATCTTATGAACTTTATTAAAAGTCTTTCGCAACAACACAAATAACGGGAGTTGCAATCGAGATTCTGAGTGTGGCGTGTAATGGAAGCAGCGGGATAGTTTGCGTTAGTCATATTAAACACTGATAAGGCGTGACTGGTCTCCAGTGCTTCATAAAAATAAAACGAAATCTTTCGGATGAAGACGGAGAGCTGTCACGCACCTCGTGATTACAAGGCTGGATGTGTTGGAGAAGCGTAGAGTGAAAGCAGTATCGCGTGGAAGTGATGTTCGAATGAACGTGTTTCATAACACCCCAACGACGTCATCATGCGCGGTGTGAAAGTCTTCTCCTCGCCGTTTTTCCTCAGGAGGACACAATGGTGAACTCTTGCGGTTTCTTTTTTCACACCATCTCGGATCGAAAAAGTGTCTTGTTTTCGAATCTGCTGTGGCGTCGCAGAGAAACACCGTGGGAGGCAGCGATGCTTCTTCTGGAAACTGTTCTTTCCATATGCGAAGGCAAACAAGCCCATTGATAGAACGCAGTGCACTGGCTGCGTTTATTTGCGTCTTCTTAATAGCAAGTGGATAACCACAGCAACCCTTAGAAGAAAAAAAAAAGCTGGGAAAAATACTCTGAATAGAAAAAATACAGAAGAAAATAAGCAACAGGTTGAAAAGCAAATAAAGAATTTGCAGATCTGCCCAAAATGCTCGATCGGAAGAAAAATGCCAAAATATGTTAAGAATCTAATAATAAAGAGTGCTGAAAATTATAAAAGAATTAACAAAAACAACCCGAAACGAAAAGCTAAAAATGATATTGAAACTGGAACAGAGTAAGAGATTTTTTAAAAAAAATTGTGAAGAATATTAGCAGATACTTTATCAGGAGGAAAGAAGACTGGAAAAACACGAAGAGACAGAAAGAACTTTCTGAACTTTTTAACAAATATTGGTGAAATTTCCAGATGACTGGAAGACGGGCATCTTAATATCGATTCCCGAAGGTGTGAAAATTGTAGACCCACAACATTGCTATGCCATAGCCGTAAAATCTTCACACGCATTCTTAAAAATGGAATCCAGACGTTAATGAATGAGAAAATAGGAGAAGATCAAGACCAGGAATGTCCGTCTAGCATATTTCTATCGTTAATATCCTAGCTGAAAAGTACACAACTCACTTACGTACTACAGTTTCGTTGATTTCTAACAAGCATTTCATTGCAAATTGATAAAATTCTTAAAATCTATGATACTTTAAATTCAGATCTACAAACCTTTATTACGAATTCTTATAAAGATACTAAAGAAACCGTCAAATTTAATAAAATAGCAACAGTAGAAAAATGAGTCGTGTAGGGTTGTCCACTCGCATCAACATTATCTATCTCGAGGAAATATTCAAATCTATAGCTGAAGAACCAGATCTACAAATAAATGGCACGAATATCAGATATAGAGACGATATTATTTTTCTTTCAGGATCTAAGGCGCAATTGAAAAAAACAAAACAAAACATTTCAAACGAAGATTGCAAATCTTTTGGAATGTAAGCAAAACTAACAAAACAGGAAAAAATAGCAAAAAAATAAAAATAAAAATAAAATAAAAAATTCAAGAAAAGTAGAAAATCGTATGCTTGAACAGGTAAAGCAATTTACGTATTTTGGCAGTCTCGTTTCTCACAACCTCAACACAGAAACAGTAAAACAGAGACTTAACAAAGGTTGGTCTAATATGAATAAATGAAACAAAATAGTGAAAAATAACACCAATTAAAAAAGCGTCGAACTGAAACTCTGTAAAACCTGAATTACATCCACAGCAACGTTTGGATCTGAGACTCAGTCAGAAAGAAATACAGAAAATCAAAGCATTCAAAATGAAATGCTTAAGAAAATAAATCGTACTCCAAAACACAAATGAGAAGACAAGTTAAACTACAGTTTAATTTGTCTTCTCATTTTGTACACTCGCAGAGATTACCAAATGCAGTCTTGAATGGAATCACTGGAGGAAGAAGATTAAGAGGCAGACCAAAAAGAACTTGGCTACAAGGAAAGGTCACAGTAATCGAGCTTCCGAGAGATGGCCAAAGATAGAACCAGATGGAAGGGATTTGTTCACAGGGACTCAACCCATCATCTGACAGAAGAGAAAGAAGAAATCGTTCACCAAAGCAAACTTCGTCTGAAGTAAAGCACGCTCTCGTTTCCCCCACTGAAGACGCGTTTGCATGCAACAGCACCACGAGCTTGGGATATATTGAGGAATGCTCTACTGCGGGCGGAATTATCCCCTCCCCCGGGTGCTTGGAAATTGAATGAAGGTTAGCCGCAAATAACAAATTAACCGCAAACATAACAACACGCAGGTTTTTTCCTGCCCAATCCTCGTGCTTCTTCGCCTTCCTGTTTTGTTTTCAGAAGCTCTCATAAACATCGTCAATAAATTTTACTCAACGAACACAAATCACGTGGGTGCTTTAAATCAAGAATGTATTGACGTACCATTTTTATGTAAGCGTGTGGGAACTTTTCGCGCGTGTCGATTGCGAATAAAATTCCTTCAGCGTGACCGATGGGTTTCTGCACGACGGTGACTTTGCACATCTTGGCGGTGTGTGGGGGAGGGAGGAAGGGAAATGTACGCGCATGTATGTGTGTTAGAAGAAGATTTGATCTGGGTTAGGTGAAGCTTGTGGTCGTTTTTCAGCTAAAAGAGGGATCGAAGCAGTGTCTTATTTTTGGAGGAAAAAGCGATTTCTGTTTTGTTTTAAAGCAATTGACAGCACTCCTTTAAGACCGTGAAGTCACGAAAACATGCAGGCGCCCGTAAGAGCCTAGTGTGTCATTCCTTTCGCAGGAACAGTCCTCCCCCCCCCCCCTTTTTTTTATGTTGCGATGTGTTAAGTGTGGTTTCGAGCGTGATGGGATAAACGAGAAATGCACCTGAGCAATCTTTCAACTTCAATTCCGAGAAGCCTTTTGTACTTTGCTCCGCAGTCACGTGCCAGTGCAGTACACACAATGGTGTAGACTTTGGTAGCGGTACCGTCTTGTGGCGTACGGGTACATCAAGAACATCACCACACACGTCCGCGACGTGTGTCAGTAGTCAAAGCTCTGTGTCACACACTAGGGGTTCGTTCTGGTCCGATGTTATTCTGCGAAACCCACCGCAGGTACGTTACTTCCGCTTCTAATAGTTTGTATCAGAGATCGAGAGCTTCGACTTTCGTGCGATACTAATTACGAGTGGTTGCCCACCCACGAAAGGTCGGTGGATGGAGGCTGTTGAATCACTGTTCAGTGCGATTAGTTGACCCCTATTCCGGAATTTCAGCGAGTGTTCCGCCCTGATCATTGCTAAGCTGTTAGAATCAGAATACGCTGCGCGTGCGTGTGTTATGGTTGCTTTATCGTTTTATTAAAGCGACGAATTACGCGACCAAGAATCGTGAAGAGTGCTGAAACGTTCGAAGTACTAAAGTGCTTCGAGTTCGTTGGCTTCGCCGTGCAGCGTCCGATGGCAACCGCTTTTTATCGCGTCTCCTAATAGCGGATTTGGTCGAAGTGTAACAAATGTCAAGCGCGACAGCCTTCTAGTTGAGAAGTTCGCTGGCCGCCACAGGTCGTACGCTGTCTCGTCATGCAAAAGCGGAGGAAGGTTGGTTACGACAGGAGGGATTCGTCTTTCCATTTCCTGAGGCAGCACGTTCAATAATTAATGCTTAAAAGTGGATCGTCTTTCGCAGACGTGTGAGCAGCCTCCTGTCGTGGGTGATTGGGTGGAATATTTATTTATTTTAAACTCCTCAGAACTTTTCTTTGGACGCCCAAGAGTCGGAAGTGACGACTGCTGAATATTGCATTTGGCGAGGAAGAAAATTGAATTTCTCTGCCACGTTTCATTTTCTTAATCGCAACACGTTTCTGAAATCGTCTTTCATAGCATTGGTTCGTACAAATGACGCGTCTGGTTTGCAGGAGTGTTTGTCCGCGCTCTCTTGGATAATAAGCATCGCTTCCGAAGATAAAAAGTGCACGAAGCGATATTCAACGCACGTTTTCATTTATTTGTTGGTGCGATTTAACTCGAAATAAACTCCGAGAACTACCACGTGTCTCGTGGTGTGCAGTATTGCTCGACATTTCTCGTTGTACTTGTTGCCGACAAGACAAAATAGAGAAGGAAATTTGAAAAAAAATGCTCTGTCGAACTTATAAAATGCCGCTTCCACGTTGTTCGAAATCTGGTTGTCGCGCAGTGCTTTTCGCTATTTCGAGGGTGAAGCAGGTGAACGAGTCGGTTGGTTTGGGGGAAGTAAAAAGCTGAGGCAGCATTTTCTTGTGCAAATTGAAGGATGGCATTTAAAGCAGTGGATCAAACTTCTTATTCTGCCGAATCGATAAGGAAGGCACTTAAAACGACTTCCATTTTCCCGTGTTCTTATCTGAAACAGCATTTGCGATAAGGTGTAAAGAAAAAAAAAGGAATTCCAATTCTCATCGCTGAAGGCCAAAGCAGAGAAAGCAACTGTAAACGTCAATTCGCCTTGGCGAGAATCCGAATGTCATCTTGTGCAGAGGTTGAACGTTTGCCGGATCTCCTACAGGCGAAAGGAAATGGGGCTTCGCTGCACCTGGACAACTGACACGAGACGACCTTCTAGTATCGGGCAGGCCATCTTGATTTTTCAAATGGACAGCAGCAGCGACAAGCGATTCAAATGGCGGAATCTCAATTTCATTCTGTCTCTCAACAGAAAGCATTAGCAATACCTTGCGACTGTAGTTGAATCAAAAAAAAAAAAAATCAGTCGGGTATTGGTACAAAAGAGTTGAAGTTCATAATGAACAGAATGTTTTGTTAAAAGTTTGTAAATGCAGCATTCTTAAGATGCTTATACTATTCTTGGGTGAATTCCTCACTGCAATTTCCTCACCTTTGATTCGAACACAAAACAGAATAATCAGAGCTGCAGCCATTACTAATTTCTTCGCCTAACAACGAGTGACCTCTTTGCCATTCTTAACATTCCGCCATTACAGACACTCCATCTATTTAACTGAATACCTTACATAATAGAAGAAAGAACGTTCTGGATTTTTCTGTCTATAACATACAGTTTTCGCTGTGGCCGGAACAGTTCCTAAGGGAGACAAAGAAATTTTCCCCGAATCATTCGCGTAGCTGCTTGTTGCTAAATACTCGAGAGAGAGATCGAGTCTGTGACATCGGATTGCGCTTTTAGAAGAGGATCGAGAGACTTCCTCGTGGCATGGCACCGAATAATGTCGACTTTTATTTTAAACTCGCTCTAATCGTTATGTCTCAGTTATTTTCCGTGGGTATTGGTGTGCCATCGTAGACGCAGTCATTTAGTTTTTTTAGTGACCGGGATCGCCTTCATTTGTATTTTTATAGTAACCAGTATGGCTACGGTTACACACATTGGGCAGTTCTTTCTCATCTATTTCCATTTTCTGTTCTTTATTCCCAAGTCTTTTATTTAACTATCAATCTCCATATTACCACTTTCCAAGTGGTAATATGGAGATTGCAGGATACTTTTTATATCATATGCAGTGTTACTTGTTATTTATCGGTTGTATTGTTCCCACTACTTGCTGCACCTGTTCTATTATATTTTTCCATTTGTATTCGGTGTTTTAATGATAATGTTTTAACTACTTACTTTAAAAAAAATACGCGCACTCAACTCAGTGTTGTAATGTTATGTAACGGGATAGCACCATTTGGGATAAATCTAAATTTGCGCGCTTACACTTTGTACGTGTTCCTCACCCCCCTTTCATCCTGATTACATGTTCCACCCTTTAAGGATACTCGTCATCAACCCCCGCTATGCAATAACGAGTCGAGCATTTGTTCTTCCCTGAACACGGTCGTGGATCGTCATTGGGATGTTTCAGCTCATTCCAGTCTTCCAAGTGCGTTTTATCTTCTCGTGTGTTGTAATCGCAAGTCCATTCCAGGGAAAAAATCCATTACGTTACATCGCGCCGATCGGGGGATCGCTTGATTCGTTGCTGCGCAACGGATGAGGCTATCTTTTCCTTTGCACGTGCAGGCTGCGCTTTGGTTGATATTGGACTGCAGGGGTGGCGGCCCTTCTGCATCAACCGAGACTGTGCAGCTGCATACTCAGCGTTTCCCTACCGATCTCAATCCATGGGCTGCTCTTCGAACTTCTGGCTGATCGTTTGTACACCCTCTTGCTAAGATTTGCCCGCAATCATTTCACGCAACTTTCCTTGTTGTCCTGTAGCATCTTCACCTTTCCATCAGCTGCTGATGCGACATCCTCCGATAACGCATTTTCTGATCTGAGTTCTCCTCTCGCCACCGACAATGCACAGAAGTGCAGCCCCTCTACAAATATCGCTCGCTTGACATGCGAGAGCTAATTTCTGCTTTGGTTTTAGTTTATTTGAAAAGCGTGAAAATGAACTCGTCTGGAATTATTTCGCTGAAAGGGAAAAATGCAAACTTTTGCTGCCGTTTTGTGCATCTTGAAAGTGCGGGTTCGTTCTTTTAATGAAAACTGTCGCCTATGTAAACACGTCGCATCAAAATTAAACGGTGACACCAATTGCCCAGGGTTTGGCACGTTCTTATTCCAAGAAAAGGAACTCAGAGCATCACGTTTGTCTTCGTTTTTTCTCTTAACAAAAATCAAACTGCGACCATAATCTTAACTGTTAGGCACTTTTAAAAATGCGTCTCCTTCTTTCTTTCTTTCGGCGTGTTGAAGCCCCTCAAGGTGTATCCATTTCCAAAAGCTGGAAATTGCTGCGAAAATGTGCCGTCGTACTCGGCGAGGAACCCGTTGCAGCCCCAAGGAGTCGTTCTCCCTTGCCTCGAACACGCAGCCATTTGCTGAGAGGACTTTCGCCGTTTGTTGAATGCTGACGGCGTTGCTGTGGTGCTCGGGTGAGTTATCAAAGCACCACCACAATACACCCAAGAAGGTGACGCGCCTTTCGAGTGGAAATGGACGAGATGCGGAGAAGAACCCGGTCTCGCATGTGAAAGGTTTTTCCGACTGCAAAACAGATAAAAGTGGAAGAAGAAGAACACGCGCGAGTCATGCTCACTGTCATTAACTGTTCCGGTCATAATACGAACCCCGTCTTGGATTATCACGAGTGTGTTCGCTGTTCATTCTTCGCCGTTTTCGAAAGCTTTCCGCCGGAAAGTAGAGAGGTGGTTCAAAGTTGCTGGTGGAGGTCATTCACGATAACCTCGTAACAATCGGATTCCGCGCTCCACGAAAGTGTGGTTTGCGCGGTGCGATCTTCCTTCAGACACCGCTCCTGTTCAACAGGCTGATTCGTTTTCTAAGGACGGACAGAGCGGACCAGCACCAAGAACTGTGTGGAGAGTTGCTTCGCTTTCGTGCTTCTGCTGGTCGAAAGCACACAAACCGCAGTCGTTTAAGTGGACGAATTTTTTTCTGTGTCAACAAGCTGCGGACCGTCCTTTTTTCAGCGCCTTTCTGTTTAAAAAAAAAAAAAATCTTTCCGCCATGACTCGTCACAAGGTGGCTCGCAAATAGCGCACGTTGTTATTTTGTTTTCGAACAAACGCCATTAAAATTAGTGTCGCTCTCGTGATGAGCTCGAATTGCAAAAAAAAAAAAAATTATTTCATTTTATTTGCCGTGTCTCCGCTTAAAAGCCTCCATCTTAAGTTGCTGATCATTCTGCTTGTGCCCATTCTAGACATCCATTTTGTACGGTTCTTCCGGAACTGTCTTTGACCCGTTAAAATATCTTTTGTGTGACGGAATTGATTTCTATCCCGTAACTTCGCATTTCGGTCACCTGTGCTCCGACCTGACCAGAAGTGGCTTCTCGCTTTTCATCGTTCTACCGCTTCGCATTTTTGGTGCTTTCAGATTTCAAGTGTTCGTCATTCATTGCGGTATTTACGGCTTTTCTCCTCCCGTTTGGAAACTAATGCCGCAGCTCGCCCTCCTGCTTAATCCTTTTCTTTACTCCGCTCTAAAGAAGGCGAATAAGCGTTTCCTGACACTAAGGAAACATTAATAATCGTGTGCGACAATCTTGTACGAAGTAATCGAGTTAACAGCATCCCCTAGTCGATGGATGTCTGCGTCAATTTGTGTCGCGCCTCGAATAACATTACCCGCTCCTGCTTTGATCGCCACTGTTGCAAGCGCACCTTTGCAGCAGCTCCAGTCACCTCGTTATTATTCTCCTCGGGGTGAAATATTGATTGGCAACGGCGTTGTGTCGCTGCTTGCTTGCGAATGTCATTTCCATTTCTGTGCCTCAACAGCAGTCAACTAATGGTCGTTCTGTTTATAGATCGCGAGACGCTCTCAAAGACGTCATTCAAAATTCCGCTTGTGTTGCTTGTAAAGTTGGCTTTTGTGTTGTTCCTGGTTTGAGGTGCTGCCTGTTAGCTTTTCGCATCTTGTGCTGCTGCATTTGTTATTCGCTGCTGACCATAAATTTTGTACTTGGGGACGTTCATAATAAATCCGCGTCTTTGCGCATACACCCTCATCGTTACTTCTCGTGGATTAGTGAACTGAAGTCGGCTCCATAGCAGTTGAGTAAACCGTTCGACGGTTTCACAAATGGGATCAAAAGATGGCGCAATTAAAGAAGATCCAAAAAATTCATTCTTCACCAAACTGTCTTTTAAAGTCCCTTCCGTGTTACCCTTTGAAGCTTGACACTTTGCCATTTAAGTCTCTAACCTCAATGTCTGCTTCGGTGAGGTCAACTGGAGTCGAGTAACATCCGATTTCGACCACACCTTTTCGTATCGGGTCGCTTAGAAGACTTTGAAGCGTGTCGTTTATTCCTTAATGAAGGAGTCATTTTCCGTGCGCAGCGGAATTCGCTTTGCGTTCATCAAATCCGTCGCCGCTTTTTAAATAAGACCAGAAAAGTTGGTTAAATCTGCGTTTCTTTAGCTCGTCCCTTGTGACGAGAAGCAGTTTGGCGATGCATTTTCCGGGTGCGGTGGCCCCTCGCGTTTTAAATCTTCTTCGCTGGCTTCTCAAAGATTCACTTTTCTTTTTTTTTTTTTCAGAATGGAACCTCATGCTCGACGACGCTTCTAAGTCTCCCAGCGTATCCCCCAGACACAGCCTATCTTCCACAGGGTCAGGATCTTCCCAGCATTCCGCTAGCAAGGAGTCCACGAAACAGAGGTAAGGTCTGCCTTTGTAATTCATTTCGCTTGCGCATCTTCTCGAAAGTTCATGCGGATCCTTTGTTCGTGCTGCGCTCTGTCGGCGAAAATAAGTAAATATTTATAAAGTAATTATTTCGTTTTTTTCTCTCCTAAGTTGGTGCAAAGCTTCAACTAGTGGAAGTCAAAGTTCCCGAGCGGGTTTGTCGAAACTGGCGAGACTTCTCACTCCGAAAGAAAAACCTCCAGTCGAGAAGAATTCCTCAATGGGTGATGCTCCCCTCGAAAGGGATGTGTAAGTACATGCGGATCCTTTTATTCGTACAGCTTCAAATGCTTCGTGTTTTTGTTTGGTGAGTTTAGGCGCTCGTCCTTCTCCGAAATCTCTGTGAGTTCCGTCAAGAGTTCTGATTTTCTGTTTTGTCTCTCCCGCGAAATAGGGGAATTGCGAGCATGAAGAAAGCCAGCAGCATCGACAGTCTGTTCGACTCTCCCACTGCCCGCCCGCTGGACGCCTCCACTACCTCAGAAGGAAACACGATCTCATCCTCGGCGTCGACTTCCGATGCCACTGGTACGTTGGCCGTACCCACCTCCATAAAGCTGTTGACGTCCTCTCCTAGTGTTCCTGCTAAACTGGAGTCCCACAAAAAAGAAAACATTCCCACCTCTCCCAGCATGCCCAGCAAGCTGACCAAAGAACTCGCAGGTGAGTTTCTCTTTCGTTTTATGGTAGTTCCGAACTGCAGGATTCAAAGGAAGAGAAAGGAATGGCCGCTTCCTTTTTGAGTCCTTAAAAATAAAAGCTGGACAGAAGCTTCCTGGCAGGACACTTAATCGTCGAAGCCTTATGCGGATTAAAAACGACTTTTCCTGTTCCTAGGGGAAAAGTACTAAATCAACTTTTCAGCAGTGCTGTCGGACTTGATTTGAATGTAATTTTAGTGATTCGGCTGAGGAATGGGAAACGTTCCTCAGCTGAATTGCTTTTGGAGTGCTTTGTGTGAAGACTGTTGAACAGCAGAAGCTCCTTTTATATCCTGAAGTCAATTTTTCGATAAATTATACCGCCCGAGAGTGCATGTTGAAGGCACACCATAACGTATTAACAGTAATGATAACAACCCCACGACCTTTTCTTTTTACAGCACCAAACATACGCGGCGAAATGTTTGGCAGGTCAAGGAATGTACGTAGAAACATTCGCTTCGAGCTCTTTCATATTCAACACCACGTGCGTGATGGTGAATGAAAAGCATTCGACAGCTTTTCGTGTTTTCTGCTCGCGTGTGTAAGCGAAGCTGGCGCCGTAGGTGTATTTCGAATTTGCTAGGACTCGAAAATAAAAAAACTCCGTCCCAAAGCGCGAGAAGAAGTCCGCTTGGAATGGATTAACTCGACTGAATTGTGGTTCTTCGAGAAAACGCGCTTGCGTCTGTTCGCTGCGTGGAAGAAAGAAAGGCGTTTGTCTTCGCCACGCATACACGCTGTGGCGAAACCCCCATTGCAGTTTACTCCACACGAAAATCAGGTGAAGAGGAAATCGAAAGTGACGGTTTTGACGATGAATTTCACGCCTTCTTAGACCCGCAGTAGTGCCGACCTTTGTTGAATTGGAGTTGCACTGGCGGAAATTCATTTATTTTAAATGATTAAAGCATTGACCAGCAGTCGAGCTTCGGCATTCGCGGAAATGTTTTTTCGTTCTTGAAAGTGCCTGCCGGCAACTGGGAGTTTGCCGCTCACCAGTAAGCGACGGAACGTTCTTCGGCTGTTGTCAGCAAATATCGTCTTGTAGTACACTCAAGCAAAACCACCGTTGCCATAACTCTTGAGCTTGGCGCACATTCAACGGATCCCCAAAAGCGCGTTTTTCCACTCCACATCTGCTGGGGTCATCCAACCGAGAGCACACGAACCAAGTTCGGTCATCCTGAGTTATTTTTCTTGAAATTTTCGTTCGGTTTCTTCAGAACACAGCACTTCTGCTCGCACTGTGAGTTTGCGGTCTGTCGTCATCGAGATTGAATGCCGTTGATGTGTGGATTTCGTAACCAATTATTGGAAATATCTTACGAGTGGTTCCTTCATTTATCCAGAAAACGCTCAGCATGGCTTAACTGAGGTCAGTTCGTTTTACACGAAAATATGCCGTAAAAACATTCACAAAAAAAAGAGCGAAATCGTACGGCCGGAGATGCCTCCTCTTGATTAAGGATCGAAATATTGCAGTGCCATCTGGACGAGAAAGGCGGAAGCACAGACGAGAAGTTATATCAGATGGTTTTGACTAACCAAAAGACACGACTGTCATTTGGATAGGAGGCGAGTTCTCTTTTTCACCTCTCTAAGAAAAAAAATACTCGGATTGACTGAGGATCGCTTTGCGTGACTTCTTGTCTCCGCTTCTCCTGGCCTGTCTTGGCGCATCTGCTCTTAACCGTGGCTTGGATTGGGAACAAAAATGTTCAAGTAGGGAGCGGAAGGTAAGGTTTCGGTGGCAAGGTTAGTGGAAACATTAGTCTGACTACGGCAAAGGGTGTTAGAGTTTTTTTTTTATTCCAACGGTGAATGTCATCAAACCACGTGCCGTAGTTATTGTGGGGAATCTTCGGACTGCATGAAGGCGTGCGAATAATACTAACACCGTGCTTAATACGAAAGGATGATTACGATCACCACTTATTGGGAGGGAGAGGAGGCACAGGTAAATAAAAAATAAATAGAAACATCGAGAATCGAAAATATTTTGCGTGAGAGCTTCCTGGAGCGTAAATTAGGATGACTATTGGGATTTTAAAATATCCATTACACTCAGACGAAACACCTCTAGCAATTCGCGTTCATGCCGATTAATATTAACTGTTTGCATTTTCCTAATGAGGTTAATCGCCGTCAAGTATTCTTCTCGGCTGGCAGAATCCTGCGTTCGTTTAAAAGGGCCCTTCTTCGATATAGAAAAAGGGCGCTGAATTAGCTTGACCTTTCGCTTGTAAATCCATTTCTCGCTCTCAGAATTCATGGATGTTGCGACTTATGCAGGAAACTCTGCTGACGTTGTTTAGCTTCCGTTTCTTGAACTCGAGAAGCGTTGATTTGTGTCATCCCTTGCGGCACAGCTTCGATAAACACGAATTGCTTCCCTGATAATTTGAAGAGAATCAAATCGTAGAGGAACGGGAAATTCGGATTCGTAATACAAACGATAATTTGCGTACCGCTAATACGATTACCAGCGGTAATTCAGTTACGGATACGTTAGAAGCAGATCAACCGGATTCGTAGAGAACTGCCGCATTATGCAAACGACTTGCAGTTTCGGAATGAATTGCACCAACTGATGGCGAAAAGTCGTCCGCAATTAGCGAGTGCGCTCTCATCAGCCCACGTTTTTGCTGGGAAGGACTTCTGTGTCACTTCTACGTACGAAAGGCTGCGAACTTGCAACAGGTCAATGCCGTGTGTTGGCAGGGGATCGAGAGAAAAAGATCTGCTTTAGATTCGATGAGAAGAGTTTCCTTCTTTGTTTATAGAAAACGCAGCATTTCCATCCATCTGAAAGCAATTGGCTGCTTCATTGTTTTTGTGTACACGGACGGAAGCCTGTCTTCGTAAGAAAGGACCAAAAACTACATATCAAGGCGGCTCGGACATCATTTTACTAATTTTCATTTGTTTTTTTTTGCTTTTCTGAAATGTTTCGTTTGTTTGTGTTTGAGGCGAACATACGAGATGTGTTATCCGAATGGGGGAAATGAGAGCACCCGTAATTCCGCCTCATTTAAATGAAGAAAAAGAGAACGACATCTCCACAGACGTGTACATCAGCACTTGAGGTAAGAAATGAAATGGGAGTAAGACGGATGATATCGTTCAAATGCGCGCAGAGGACTGTGGGATTTAGGCCTCTGCGAAATATTTGGAATTTCGTTGAGGGAACTGCAAAACGCAAGTACATGTGATGGTTTTAAAATTGATAAAAAAAAAATATAATCATGCAGTGCACCAGTTCATATACGATGTGAGGATCAGAAGCGTGATGGCATTGATAAAGGAGGAATACAAGAAGAGATAAAGGAATAATGCAGAAGAAAAATATTGGGGTTAAAAAGAGAAGGAGATTTTACCAAATTACGTTTTAGGATGAGAGATAAAGCTGGAAAAAAATTTATTTTTTTTTGAAGAGACAATGAAGAGGTGACCACACTGTGAAACGTGCGAGACTCAAATTGAGTCTCGCACCTTTCACGACAACCCTCATCTTGTAGCAGCAAGTTTCTTGCATCTTCTTAATTGTAGAGCGATGACGCCAAGACGAGCGAAGTAATAAAACCCAATCTTCGCCAATGAGTTGACAATGTCGAAGGGTTCGGAGTGGGGAGTATTAGCGGGATGACTCGTCAACTTCTCTGCACACAAAAGCACAGGTTGGAGAGAGAAGTGCGGAACTATTACGCAATCGTGTCGTGCGTGAATGCCCCGCTTCCAAGCAGAAGTACGTGTGGGTTGAATCAAGTGACTCGTTCTGGGTAGAAATTCCTGGAAGGAGAACTTTTGAAGGCTACGGATGGTGAACGCCAAGATTTTTCAAGTCACCGATGCGGGGGAAGTTTATAATTACCTCTCGACCGCCAGTTAACAGACTGCTTCGGCTCCGGCTGTCAGGAGCTACTCGGTTATCATCTGATTATAGTGAAGAAAAAGCTCACTTTGAGGGACTCCAGCATGTTGCTGGAGTCCCCCCCCCGCCCCCAAGGGTAAACAGAATTTGGAGTTTCCTCCAGCAAGTGGAAATTTTCGTTTCACTTTACAATCAGTATTAGCATTTTTTTTTTTTTTTTTTTTTTAACGTGGACAGCGAAACGAAAAATACGGAGATGGATTTCCCTCCTTGCCTGTGCAATTCCCATCGCGAAGACGGAACTCGGCTTCAATTAAAGCAAAAGTGTGGTCATCCGGCTGCCACAAGTATGAAAGTGAGCGAATTACGACATAATCGAGCTGTTAATTCTGTTAGTGGGGAACCCGAATTAGGAAAACAGTTCCCTTCTTGTTGCAAAACTAGATTAATCCCGTGTCTGTCACTTGTCTCTAAGCGCGTGCTCCTGAAGAACGCAGTGCGGTTCCCGATGTGGAGCGACATTGAAAAAGAAAAAAAAAAATCGCTTATTGTCGATCGTGAAGCTCTCTTTCCCGTGCAATGCTCATCGTTGAAGTGCCGTCTGAGTGGCACACGTGAACTAGCACAATTCGACCCTCTGAGTGGATTTCCCACCGAGGGAAACGAACTCTCGATTGCGGACAGCAAAGCCGTGTTTGTGGCTAAATGCAGTTGGGTTTGGCAAGTCCGTTCACAGCTCGTCCCTGAAGAAGGTTAAATGGAATTCAAACGAGTCACAGAACCGAAGAGCAGTCCGTTGTTAAAGCGCTGACGATGATCCTTCTTATGTCAAAGTTCACGCTATCCATTTATTTGACAAACGAAGTAAAAATTCTGCCCTCGTGTATTATACCAGCGAGTGTATGCACAAATGTAAACGCAAACATTTTTAGCTGTCGCGCTTGGTAGTTGTCTGTTACGCCACATTAGGGACTGACTCGGAGAGTTATGTAATCCAGGAAGTGCAGTGCAAGGCAGTGTTTGAAGGCCCGCGCTATTATTAGCCCTATCTGAGCACTTGTTTCCCCTCCCCACCTGAGAAACAATACGAGACTAAACGATGCACTTTTCTCCCATCTGTTTTTTTTTTTTTTCCTTCAGACAACTCGTTGCTGGTAGGTTAATGCTTCTTGGAAACGCCCCTTCCACTCTTCCTGGCGCAGTACACAAAGTGTAAACAACCGTAATGGATTCCTACGCGGCTTACACTTGGCAACGAGAAGTCTGACATGCGTGCTCCGAATGCCATCCACGAGCAGACAACTCCACGCGAAAAATTCGAGAATGAATGGAAAAAAAGAAAAGTAAAGTAACTGCATTCGAGCGTGCGCAGTGCAACATTGATGAACAGGATACATTGCGATGGTCGCACCCAAGCGAAATTTCTTCTCTCGCGTTTTATCTATTTATTTTTTCACCCAGAAAACTACTTAAGTGTCGAACCATCAAGCTCTCGTTCATCGCTGCGAGGATTTCTTTTTTATTGTAAGCTTCATATTATAGTACAAAATTCTAAATAATCCTATGTGTGACCTAAGAGCAACAGCTCATCCAGGTTACGACGTGCATAAAGTTACAAAAATCTATGTTTATATACACATATGTACATTCATTTAATATACATATTATTATAATATAATTGCATAATAAAATCGCAGATAAAATAAAATTTCATCATACAGAGAAAGTTGCATAACAATTAATTAGGAACAAAATAAAACAAAGCAGTTAAAGAGCATTTAATTTTTTTACATTTTACAGCTGAAATTGATCTTTTTAATACCAATATGCTAAAAACCAATACTTGATACAATTAATTTGAACAGAGCTTCCTCATTTCTGTGGGAAAATAAATACTCTTTGATTAGAGTTTTGTATTTGTTGGGGTTAGTTTCATTTCTTATTGTTAAAGGAAGTGTGTTGAATACTTTTGGCGCTAAATAAGTGTAATGTGTGCGTATTGCTTATTTATTTGCTTTTGGAACTAAATATTTTAGGCCCTCATGTCTACTAAGGAAAGCATCTTGTTTGGTATTTACGTATTCGTTGTCGTTTTTTATGAATAATAATACCCTATAGACCAGTGATGGCGAACCTTTTTACCCAGGTGTGTAAAACTTTTTTTTTTTTTAAATATTGACGTTGTTGATGTGCCACTTGCATACATGCATTATAAATTTAACTACATAATCATGGGTGGTGACTTATATCATATTAGGCTATTTATTTAATAGGACATTGATATAAAATCTATGAATTCATATTATACATTTAATTTAATAAACTGAAGTTACAAACTTCCATTACATTTCATGACTTTTCTGTTGCTGAGTGCTGGTAGAAAGTTTCTTTATAGAAGAAGGGATGTAGTGTGTCCATTTTAATACGACACTGGCAGCGCTCAAATCATTGTTCAATCAATTTCTCCCTTTCGATTTGATATTATTTAAGGCAGAAAATAGAGTTTCACAAGAGTATGTAGAAGAGCTTGAGCAAAGATTTTAAGTGCATGAAAGTTTTCGAGAAGGCTTTCCACATGCTTAGAATTTCACAGTCTGAATTTTTACACGCGGTATCATGCAGACATTCTCGCTCAAGTTCTAATTCATTTCTAAGAGCGATAAACTTTCTTTTCCAGATAGGATTATACTGGAAGTCGGCTAGTTGCATTTCTAGATCTTCTAAATCCAACTACTCAAAGCCATCTAATTTAAGATCCATGAATTCTGTTTCATCAGGATACTTTATGAATTGGATTGTTTCTTCCAACGTTCGAAATTGCTCAAACCTAGAAGAAAACTGCTCAGTTTCTGACTTCAGAACTTCGATAGATTGGTTGATATGTTGTTCACGATTTCTGGGGCTGGTTTCGTTAAAAACAAATTTCACTCTTTGGAAATACTTAAAATTGTTACTTTCTAAATCACGTTGAAATATTTTGAGTTTATTCTTAAAGCCCAAACCTACCTTCGCCTTAACTGAGAGCGATCTTAACGATTTATCGCAGTTTTTTCATCAGAATACCAATATTTTTCAACATCCAAGGTGTGTCACCTGAAACCCTCAAGTGTGTCATAGGTTCGCCATCACTGCTATAGACGTATAAATATCTAAGGGATAGTATGTTTAGTATGGTGTATTTATTACACTATCCTTATATTTGTTTCTAGTCAAAATTTTAATTCCTTTATTCTGAGTCGAGACTGAAGGTTTCAGCGTAGTGCGATAAATCCCCAACTTTAAATACCATATTGCAGTGTGCTTTGGATCCAGGCAGAATATAATATTTTTAACACGTTTAAATTCTACTTGTTAGTAAAGTCTGTTTAACATAATCCTTACTTTATTTAAGACATCGGTAATATGCGGTTTCCAGCCTAAATTACTATCAATTTTTTAATCCCGATTAAATTATTACACTGACTTATTTAAGTTAAGGGATATTACATCCCATATTGTTTCATAGCCGAATAAGAAACTCAGAGTTTCATGCCGAATATAGAAACTATATAAAGTTCGGCGAGTTCAAGCTTGTAGATATGATTGATGTCTCGATGTTCGTATGAGGGTTTACACTGCTTGTCTAAGTTTTTGGCAATTGCTTCTGCTTTTTCTGCATCAGACTGGATAAGACCCAGGTCTGTCGAGAGGGGGGGGGGGTTTGCTTTTGTTTTTGATGTTTCTTATCAGTTTCCATATGGAGTGATTGTCAGGAGTGATAGAAGTCAATCTTTTTTCCCAGAGTTGACTTCTATGTGCTTCTTTAAAGGCATCTCTCACCTCAGAGTTCAATCTGTTCGGGATTCGTTTGTCTTGTGGTGCACGGGTATTATGAAACCTTTTTCTTGCTTTATTTTTCTCCTTAATTAGGTTCATGATGTCGTCTGGTAAGTGGTTGGGCCTGAGGGTAGTTGCTGCTGCAGTGACTGTCATGAGGGCTGTATTAATTTGTTGGGTAAGATCCTTAACCGCTGTTTCAATATCTTCCTTAGATTTTACAAGTGGTACAGGACCTATGAATTTTGGAAGTATTTTGGATAATTTATCCCATGATATGAATGCGTGTGGGGGACGGGACAGTTTTTCTTGGTTTCCCAGCTGTAGCAGTATAGGATTATGGTCAGATGAAAGGTCATTTAGTGTCATCAAACTGTGCTGGAGTCTCACATTCTGTAACATGACTATGTCTAAGACATCGGCAGTGCCATGTGTGTTGTGATGGGTAGGTTCAGTGGGACCTTCCACGACTGCGTAGCTTGATCCAGTATAGTTGGCGAGTGTATGACCATTTTTGTTGGTAGTTCGACTGTTTCAGGCAGGGTGTTTGGCATTCAAGTCCCCAGCAATGATGACAGGCTGTCCGTTGCCACGGATAGCATCCAAATCCGAAGGTAGTAAAGATTTTAATGGAGGATTGTATGCTGCGTAGACTTTTAGTCTACCAGCCGAGCTTGTGAGAACCTCCACGCCTGTAACCTCAAGATTGGCAGTAGTTGGGATGTTTACAGTGTGGTGACTAATGTAGTTCTTTATAAAAATGGCCGTGCCTCCACCTCTGTAGCCTAACCTGTCAGTTCTATATATATATCATATCCTCTGATTCTGGGGCAGTCAGCCGGTCTTAGATGTGTCTCACTTATCAAAATGATGTCTGGGTGATGTCTTTCGGTGAATTCTTGAATTTCTAATATTTTGTTAGAAATTCATTAGAGAGTGCAGCTAAGATAAACTGAGATTCATGCAGAAATCTTTTTGTGGAGTCTAATGATGGGTTTGCCTTTACAAAATCCTGTAGCATAATTGTAAGAGATGCATTGATGGTAGCTTCCAGATTTGGGGTTGATGTCCGATGGATCTGGCTTGCATAGTTTTTGATGAGCGAGTCACATCTGCGTAGGATCTTGTCTGTTGTTGATGACAGGTTGTTTTAAGGGCCTCAGGCTGCGGAGTTGTAGTTGATGCTCGCGAACTGGTAGAGGAGTTATTCTGATTGCTAATTTCTGTCTGTCTGTTTCTTGGATGTTTAATACATCTTCTATAGTTGGCTGGGTGGGGTCCACCACAGTTGGCGCACTTAGCCGGGGTGGATTTTGGCTTGGTGCAGGTGTTTGTGGGGTGGCTCTGCCCACATTTTAGACATTTGAAATCTGCTCTACACAGTTTCTGAGCATGGCCGAACTTCTGACAGCGGTGGCATTGTCCTGATGGTGCCCTTTTTCTTAAGGGCTCTGGGCTAATCTTGAGGCCACAGACTGTTGTCAGGTTGTAAATATTTTTGTAGGCCTGGTGAATTTCTACCAAGACCAGTGGCATTGGAGAGTTTTTTCAGCTCTGACCATTCTGCTAACTTTAACGGGTGGCAAGTCTATGGAGCTGAGATCTTCGGCTATTTCGTCCGTGGATGTGTCCTCGGAAATACCTCTAAGTACCACCTTCAGGTTTTTCTCCGAGCTCAGGGAGAAAGTATGGTATTTTACACCTTTTGAGTTCATTTCATTCGTTAGCCTTCTGTAGTCCATTACCGTGGTGGGGTGGATTTTAATGCCATCGTCTGTGTTTTTGGCCATTTTGTAGGATATCTGTTGTTCCGCCATGGTTGTCCTAATAGTTGCCCACCTGTGCTTTTCACGAAGAATAATGGGGGCACTTTCTCCTCGGTAGAGGCAGTCGAGTCTGAATCGGGACCGTCTTCTTCCATTTCGTTTTGTTTGGGTGGGTCTGTGGTTGTTCTGCGCTTCTTTCGCGTGCGGACCTCCTCGAATTCCGAGGAAGTAAAGTTCGTCGGGTGCAACTGCTCCTCCATATTAGCGGTGTTATCATCTGTAACGACTGTGGGGGGAAACGTATCATAAAGTTTTATTTTCCCTGGCCAGTTGGTGCTGAGTACTTCACCTAGTCTGAGGAATTCGGGATACACTTGCTCGAATATCGTCTCATCTATTTGATTTTCCATGTCGATAAGTATATGTTCATTTCAAATTACAGTAGTTGAAGGAGGGGAGAAAAAAGAAAAAAAAAACCGCTTGCCGTGCAGTTGTAATTCGGCTGGTATCTTCGCGATGCTCTGAATTTTCCGGGTGTAATCACTAGCATAAATATCGGGATCTCTGGAGTTCATCAGCGACAGGTGTCTTGTAAAATCCAGTTATAAAAATCGCTTCCGCCTCCAGAACTGCAGAACTCCCGATGCTCGATAGTCCCTCTATTATCCTTTTATTTGGCTTCTCGCAGGACCCTGCACGAAGGTTTTAGACCCCAGATATTCCCGCGCAAACTTTGAATTAAGGTCTGAGACCCCCTTACCTTTCACATGCAAACTCTTATCCTTCTAGAAAGTGCAGAGTTCTAGATCTCCCTTAAGTGTACGTTTAATCCCTTTTATAGCATAGCGTAACAGCATCTGATGTATACCGCCCTCTTTTGCTGTTGACCTTGAAGGCGGTATCGGACTGCTTTGGTCACAATAGGTTTCTTTTTCACCCAATACTAAGTGATAACATCAAATACATTTCCGAATTCTAAAGTATTGCCCCTGAACTTCTATCTTAAGATATTTGTTTACTCTATTCTAGCATGTTTAATTCCTCTGGGTCTCTATAGATGGGCTTTGGTATTTACTTACATTGATAAATTCTAACATATTTCTGATTTCTAGGGCATTTTCCTTTGAACTACTTATTCATACATCTTCTATTTACACAGTATCATGCTAATTTTTCTGGGCTAATTTATGTGGGCTGTTAGTATTATTTACATATAAAATTTACAAGTTTACTTTTTGTGAATTTTGGATGTGACTCCTGTAAAAGTCGATGCAATAAAATTTTGGAAAAATTATGACGCTGCATCGATTTTACAATATTAAATCTCGACGCAGGTAATTTTTTCTCAGATCATAAGTTCTTTAATGGGAGAGCGAAGAAGAAAAAAAAAACTGTGGGTAAGGGACCTTCAGTTAGTTTAGTCTTTAAGAGCAGAGAGAGATCTCCCAATTGGAAATATGTTTCGCCCCCGAAAGAATTTGAGCAACTGATCACATTACATCTTGGTGTGTACTCCATTGTGTTACATTGTATGAATTTCGATTCATTGTATGAATCGAAGGATCAAATGACCCGTACAAGATTCATGTGTTGTTATGTATGTATATACGGTGTATGTGTGTACGTGCGCGCTAGGCCCTTCCCATAATGCACATCTAAACGGGTGTGTGCTTTGAATTATAGGACACACTGACTTGAGTATTATAATAATCGCAAATAACAAACACTTCCGTTCCTACCAACTCGTACAATCCCAGTTTTAGCTGTAAGACGGCCGATCCTCCAGCCCGTAAGTTTTTCTGAAATCAACCTCTTTATATTTTCGTGTTTCGTTCACATTTTTCAGAGTCACGGAATCATTGGGTGAGCCCAGTTTCCCACGAAAACGCACTTGTCCAGCTGACGAGTATTAAAAGTGTGTTCTTTGTAGAATTCTTTTTCACTTGGTTACAAAGCAATTTATCTTGCACAAGAAACTATTTTTGGTTTAATTCTTTATCCACGCGTAAGCAAAGTTTGCTCATGAAATATCTTCACAATTGGGTTACTTATAGGTTACTTTCTACTACTTGTATATGGGAAATATGCGATTTCTGCATTGATTCAACCTTGGTATCTCTCCTGGTCTAGCTTCCACTGATGAGACCTCAGTAAAGGTCAAAACTGGTTTGAGTAGTGGCCCTTCCCGATAATACATAGCATTACGCATCTCTAAAAGGAAGTGCATCTTGCATTATGGGATACATACTAAAGCAGTTAATATGAAGTCGTCGGTATCTATATTCAAGTAGCCCAGTCGTGAAGTGTCTTCACGCGCAAATTTTCTTTGCTTACACTTGAATAAAGGATGAAAGCGAAAATATAATTTCTCACCGAGTGTCATTTAAATGTGTTCGTGAAGTGTGAAACGCTTCTCAAGATTTGTTCCTTCGCGTTTACCTTCATAACATGCTCGGAAAGATCAAGGTTGCAGTCTCGCCGAGACAGCGAAGCAGCTTTAAATGGGTTTCCTCTAAAGCCGAGCTACTTCAGCGTGAGTCGTGCGGTGGCAGATTTTTCATTCCAGAAAATTCCGTTTTTTATTTCCCCTCACGAAACAAAGCTGGCGTTTCATATCAGGCTTAAATTGCCTGAGCGCAATCTCGGGCTTTTTTTTTTTTTTTCCCAACTATAAAGTGCGTCATGATGTGAAGGTTGCGCTAATTATAATTCTGTCCTTTCGTATGGTAGGATATGCAACGTTGTGCAGCACGTGTGTTGTAATTTCGACATCTTGCAGTATGATATTCCTATTTTGCAACTGGAAACAAACAAAAGAAAAAAATTGAGACTTTCTCTGTAAAAAGGTTCCGTAATTTAAGAAATATCAGCACAAGAAAACGAAGTTTCAAATAAATTCATTTAACAAACAGTCAGAAAATCGATTCCTCACCCAGCAGTTGATAGAAGAATGAGTTGCATTGCCAACAGTCACTTGTGGGTGACCCGTTTCGTCCAGCAATATTAAGAGCTTTTCCCCCCAGAAACCGCATTTTTTTTTTTTTTTTTTTTTTTTTTTTTTTGTCCCACATACCACGAGGGATCAAAAGACGCACACATACTCACCTCGTAGCCCCGTTAGTTGCGGAGCCAATCTCGCCTCCCGTCGAAGTATTGATCACTCAGGGGGACGCGTAGCAGACCAGTGAGCTCTGCAACCTGCGGGAAAAGACGAAATTCCTCCCTCGCTCCCCTACACTCTTTCTTGAAAGGCAGCATTCTTTTGGAGAGTTCAGCTTTTCTTTCGATAAACCATCGATGGATTGTTTAGTCATTGGTAAAAGAGCTTAAAAACGAGAACTGTGACAACTGCGTCAGCAGGCTTCGCCCTTCCGAAACTGTAAAGATTGGTTAGGACGCATTCGATGCAGTGGAGTAGGACGGATGCTTTTCTGCCACAAATGCTGACTGTTGGTTAACTTACTGTGTGCCACTCGAAGCAACTTGCCTCCCTTGATTCGTGTGGCATCCGTTTAACGAGGACAGGAGTAGTCTTCTCCTTACAAATTGCGTCCCTTTATTTCCGTATTCGGATTTCCGTAGTGATTCATTGAGGTTTCTGAATGAAAACCCGTAGAAACAGAATTTAAAAAAAAAATGTGCTAAACAAATTAAGTATTTATAAACTGAGGTTTCACCAGCTGAATCCAGCACGCCAGAAATTGCCACTCAGAACGAAAGTGGCACTCTCCGTGTCAATTTTCTCTGCTGATGGGAGGATAGGGCGGTGCGCCGAAATTTGTGTAGGGTTACATCATCAGTGCTGTTGTAGTCCAGTGGGTGATTTAAAATGAGCGTTTCTGGGATTTGAGACGGGATCTTTGTGCCATTCCACTTTTGGACAACCAAAACCTGAAGTTATATTCCTTTAATCGTTATTCGGTGCATTTACAAGTTAAAAGAAAAGATACTTCATTCAAGAATAAAATTTGTTGAGATAAAAGCTAAAGCTAGCTTCAAACATTTAGCTCTACAAAAAAGAAATGAAAGTAAGTACCATTTTGATTTTTTGTCTCTACGGTAGGGTCTCAAAAAATAAATAAAAAATACCAAAAAATCAAGTAATAAGATAGAAAAAATAGTAATCCATAGCCCACCTACGGTATGAATGTATTACAGGTTTACAAAATCGTGTCATGGATGGAAGTATCATAAAAAAAAAACTGTTTTCTTTTATCTTAAAATATTTGTCTTACTTATTTTAACACATAAAATATTCAGTCAAAACTTTTTAAAATAGTTTCGAAAAACTTGTCGATACTTACTTTCCATCACTAAGATCAATTATCATCTTGAGTTTAAATCAATCTCTCTCCTTCAAAAAAGCCTTTCAACAGAAGAAGTCGGAGGAGTGTTTTTCACTACATTCAGTCAATTCCCGATGTTTGCAGTTCCATTCTTCCCTTCGCTCTCTCAAATAACAGCAGTTTTCTTCTTCTTTCTTCAAATGCTTGTTTAAACGGCGAGCCTGACCAGCCTTGGCACAGTAATGGGAATACCCCACTTTTTTCCCATTTCGCTCTTTCTTCATCGACGTTCTTAATAAAATATTTTCGTCAAACAAAAGATTTTCGAGGGGTTTCAAACCGCCACAACAAGGCAGCAAATCTTCCTCAAAATAAGGGTTGACAGTGAGAACTGAATCCGTGCTGCTCGATGGACCATCAGAACACAAAAATATTCGAAAGCATCGCGCTCAGTAGAGAAGTGTGGAATTTTGCGTATTGCAATGATTTAGTGAGCAACATTACACGCTCTCTTGTGTGGGATGTAGAAAATATTAATATTTCGGGATTTTCAAATCCAATAAAACTGACTTAATCTCGGTTTTTCAGAATAGAAGTGCTTCTTTTCTTTTAGTTGATGATACGCAAGCCATTTGAAAAATTATTAACATTTGAATGTGTTTATCGCACACTTTGTTTAATTTTGTATGAGCACGTGACTGTTTCAATAAAGTTTCGTTTCAAGAACATCTGACAGCGGTGCGTGCTTCGTTCTTTTCAGCCCCAAGCCAAGGAAGCGTCGAGTATGTGGTGGACAACCTTCCCCTGACCAAGTCCGAACGGAAGAAGCAGGAAAAAACCAACAAGTTCAGCATCGACCTGCAAGGTACGTGGAATGAGTTTCTTTTTCTTTAACACACACAAAAACAGAAAGAAAGAAAGTGTTCAATTTCGCCGATTTCGGATTAAGCAACCAGACTAGCCCTTATGAACTTAGAAGTTGGGAGAAGCCGCGTTTTGCATCTTTGTGGAAATGTTTTTCTTGCCTCTTAACGCGATGTATTCAAATAACAAACGCGGTCATAAAATCCTGTTCGTGATTCTCGTTACCTTTTAGAATGGTAGAAGACCACCCACTTGATGCAGTCCTCTTGCTCTCCGAAGAAATTTCTCAAAGCTGCTGCTTTGTTAATTAATCAGAAATCAACAAATTACGGCGTGACATTATTAGTAAATGCAAAACTTGTAGAAAATTAAAAGTGAAAAATATAAAAAAATTAAAAAGTGTAAAGCATAATAAAAGAGTGTGAAGGCCTTGAAAGTAAAACATAACAATATATGATGAAATCAATTTACGGCGTTGAAGTGAGGCCGTTTAGGGAAAGCCGTCATGATTCTGATGAGAAAATGAATATTTGATTGAAACGTGATCGTCGTATGTGCGAAGGTAGCGAGAGTGGGAACCTCCTCATTGAAATATCGTTTGTCGCAGTTTTCAAATGAAGATTGTGTACCCGAAGTGTGGCTTCTGCTATAGGGTAAGGTTGCTCAAGTCGTACCACCGCCCATGTCTCACCTCTTTAATTTTGAATTTAATACCGCGACAACAGCACCTCTAGCGTCAAGATGTACACTTCAGTCAACCATATTGGTTCGAACAGTGAATGTCGTTCACCTACAGCGTACTAACAAATCCTTCAATAAGTAAGTTTATTGTTGTTTTCTTATAAGTTTCTGTGTATTTGGTAGTTTTTGTAGCAACCAAATTATTGATAAATTCATTTTCCTGTTCAGGTATACATTCTGTAGTATTTAAATAGTTATTTATTCAAAATGAAATCGTAGCAGCTTTATTCAGTGTTTTCATATATTTGAAATGTACCACGTGCCGTGTTTTAAGTCCTACCCACATAAGATTCTTTAGCCGTACTGGTACGATTTAAGGAATTCCTCTCTCTGTTATTAAATTTTATCTGCCGGTGCAGGTAAGACGGTAGAACATGAAATACCTAGATACTGCTTTGATTGTCATTTATAAATTATTTGAAAGTGGTACATTTTAAAGCCAATATTAAAAAAAAAAAAGACATTAATTTGAATATGTTCAAAACTTCTTCCTAATTCTGTTTTTTTTTTTATTTTTATTATTATTATAGACCTAATAACATGTCAAAACGAATCTATAATGGTTGGAAACAAGAAGATATGTATGAGGCGTTAAGCAAATTACGCAGTGGTGATATTGGATTTAATGAAGCACACAAACAATATAAAATCCCTTAACCAATCTGCGACGTCATCTTCGAGGGTTAAATAAGCAAATCAAATTCGGAAGGCCTAAAGATCTGTCTGAAAAAACAGACAAGGAGTTAGTTAAACATGTTCTTACTTCGGAATCCTGTTTCTTTGGGCTTACTATAACTGATCTAAGAAAACTAGAGTTCCAATTGGCGAAAAAATATGAATTACCACATCGTTTTAATAAAGAAAACAATGGCAGGGAAGAAATGGTACTATAAATTCATGAAGGACAATCCTACCTTGGCTTTTCGCACTCCACAGGCAACTTCAATGGCGAGAGCTAAGGGGGTTCAATAAAGAACGTATTTATGAATTTTTTGATAAATTCGACAATATATTAGATGAGCATAGGTTCACCGCCAATCAAATGTATAACTTGGATGAAACTGGTCTGTCAACAGTTAACAAACCATTTAAAATCACTGCTCAAAAAGGAAAACATGAAGTAGGTGCAGTTACTAGTGGAGAAAGAGATTTGCATCTACATATGTATGTTGTATGAATGCTGCTGGTGAATTCATATCTCCAATGTTAATATTCAAACGTTCCCGTTTGAACGATTGTTTGAAGAAAGGAGCACCACCAAGGACCGTATTTGGATGCTCAAAAAATGGATGGATAACAGCAGACCTTTGGAGAAGGTTGGAGAAGAGTAACAAGAAGCAAGTACTAATTCTTTTGGATGGCCATACCACCCACACAAAGAATATTGACGCTATACACCTAGCACGCGAGTATGGCATAATAATGCTATCTTTTTCCTGCTCACACAACCCACCGTCTTCAGCCTTTAGACAGGCCTTTTTTTTTTCAAATCACTGAAAACCTATTATAACGAAGCGCCATCTGTTTGGTTAAGAAAAAATCCTGGCAACAAAATTAAACAGACTACTGTTTCGGAACTTTTGGGCATTGCATACTGAAAATCTGTCCGTATGGATATCGCGTTAAACGGTTTTCAATCTACCGGTTTATGGCCATGCAACAGATATGCGTTTAGAGATGAGGATTATTCTGCTTCGACTCTAGTCGCTGAAAACTTGTTATGAACAGAATCAACTCAATCGGTGACTTCAGGGAACTGAAACTCCTCCAATTGACACCCTTACTCAAGACAATCTTACTGCAGCAATTACGATTACAGAAAATAAAAGGAAAGAAGCTAAAAGAAAGATACAAACAATGGAAGGTAAAAAGAAAAAATGTCAATAAAAATAATGGCGATTGGTTTTGTAATCTTTGTACAGAAGACCGTCAAGAAAACATGATTCAGTGCTTAAAATGTAAGACATGGGTACATGATCTATGTGCTGGAGTTGCCAAAAAAAAGAAAGAAATATGTTTGTAATAACTGATTATGCGACGGTTACCGGAAAAAATATTTTTATTTAAATATTTTACTTAAGAAATATGCCTTTTAGTTCGCCTATGTTTTGTTTGATTTTATTTTTAGGTATGACTTAAGCTGTAGGTGGTTAGGACACTGGTTTCCTTAGTCGTACCGATGTTTTATTAAAAAATTTAGTTAATTTCATGTTAAAGCATATTTCGAACTTTATCATAATAAATAACAACAATGTTCACAAAAATTTTGAATAAAGCAAATGCTTCTTGTTTGATTAATGAATCCTGCAATTTATACTTGATTTTTCTTATGGGGTACGACTGGAACAACCTTATTCTAAATGGAATAGTACCGAAAATACAAAGACCCCACCATCCGGTCCCGCCCCTTTTTAATAAACTCCACTCTTCACTCTCCCATTTCCATTCGAGCCTAGAAATGGCAGAGTGAAGAGGTGTTCGCTCTTGCCACTCAAGCGAGCTGATACGATGTACGAAATGCAGAAGATGCATCGCATGGTAACTGATTTCTTATTCCATTTCAGCCGTGTTTGCCGCAGTGGAACATCAGCACGAGGATCGCGCTCGCAGCATTTTGGAAACCACGGACGTTGATGTCAACAGGTACGCTTTTCTTCTGTAATCATTTGAAATGTCGGCAAAAAGTTTCATTGAGAGTCCAAATGATGTCGTGATGCGAAATGTACTTCACACGCACACAGTTGTAAACTGTGTGTGTGTGAGAGAGCTATCTGCGGAGGTCACTTGTTTTTCCAGTCTTCTCAGAAATCTTCTTTGAGGCGCCATCTTTTCATCTGTTCGCTTTTTTTCTTGATTTTTTTTTTTGATTTTTTTTTTGGGGGGGGGGCATTTAAAAACGCTTACTGAAGTTTCTTAGTCTCCAGTTGTTCGGTAGTTTAGGACGAAATTTCTCTCATTCATTGCCCCGTACATTGTTTTCCGACATCATCCTTTGGAATTCTTATTTTAGGGATTTTCGATAAAATCTTGCGATGCTTTTATGGCCCCTAGAAGGGCCCATTGTTATGTAAAACAGGGTCCGTCCCACAGCTCACGAACAAAGAAATTCGTTAGAATTGCTTGAAAACACGCCTCGGTTTCCTTTTAAAAAAAAAACTCAGTTGAACTGCTTAACGTTTTGCGACGTGCGAAATTGATTGCGCGTTTTTAATCCAAACTGCCACGCAGAATGCGTACGAATTAGTCGACGCCATCAGGGAAGTGAGAGCTTCGAGTGGTTCACTTGCCGTAACGCATCTCTGTGTAAGACGAGCAACGGCCGCTTCAGGAAGAGATTCGTTCGCTAACAGCCGTCGGCTTCATCCTCGAATCTTCGTACGAACCTCAATGAAGTGAAGTCTTGGAAAGAAAAAGCTCCTCATATTCACTTCGCCAAGAAATAGAAACTCCCCAGTTTCATCCACAGAAAATTGGTGAAACGCTAGCGCATCATGGGTTCGTTTTCCTTGCCACTCGAACCGAATTCGATCCTGCATCGCAACGACATTCTCGGGCTCTTCTTTCTCGCCAGCCTTGCTGGTGTGCCGCATTCCCTTCATAGTTCCGCTTATCATGACCGAGGGTGCAGAAAAAGAAGTTCGACTGCGAACTGTTAGCGATGTCCACAACGTAAATCGCGTTCATCGTAGACCGTCAGGAGCACTCAGCACCGAAAAGAGCTTTTCGGTAAGGAGGTCGCCGTGCTTAAGTTGTGATCGCTGTTCCGTAAAATATTCGATGTTGCTCCTTGACGCTCCGAGTAACGGCTTGCATCATTTGTTACTGCCTTGCTTAAAAAGAAAAAAAAAAAAAACCTTCCCAGTCATCCCAACTTTACGTGAGTCTCGTTCCGACTTTATTATCGTAGAGAGCCGTCAAATGCATCCTCACGATTCCACCTCTTTTCGGAGTTTTCAAAGTTTCTAGATGTAAGTGGTCGGACGGTTTTCATCGCATGATGCAAAGAATGCTTTCCGAACAATAACATTTTTTTGGTCTCCGCAGACGAAACATTTACAGCAGTAATAACTGTGCTGTTGCATTCTCATTACAGACTCGTTCTCAAATAAAACAACAAAAAATATTTTCTGTTAATGCATCGTTTCTGTTTATATCGCTGCAGTAGCGCAGCTTCTCTACTCATCTTCCTCCCTCAGGAATCTCGTTCCAGCGTATCGTTTGTCCGCCATTTCGTTCTGTATTTCGGTGAAGTGTTCGTTATTGGTGTTTGGGCTTAGTTCTTCCAGCATGCCTTCATTTCTCTTTTTAATTGGCTCTGTACAGCCTGATGTTGTTCGCCTGTAATATGGCGTATTGTCTTGACAGGTTTGAGAGCAATCATCACGCAGTCATCCTGTCATCGAGTATCGTCATCCCTTATGAGGGCTCAGTGTCAGCAAAAATTGCCAAACTCCTTAAATCTTTCATCGTCAGAGTTGCTCTCAAACCTGTCAAGATAATACGCCATATTTTAAGATCACCAAAGGACATTAATGCCTTCTTCAAATACGCTAGTGTATGCAACATTCCATCTTCCTGTGGATTAAATTGCACAGGACAAACATAAAGAAGCCTGGAAATTCGAAAAAAAAGAACATGTAGGGGACGTGAACAACAACAGAACAGATACTTCAGGATTAGCCCATCACTTCTCGATCTCTAACTACACCGTCGATTGGGATAAAAGCTCCATGCCCTACACAGAAGAGGAGTTTCGATGTATAAACTTCAAAGAAGTCGCGTTTGTGCTCCGCACTGGAGAAAATCTAAACAGAAATCAAGGAATGATTCTGAAAGACACTGGAAAAGCCTAATAAATTCGCTCAGCTTACCGGAATTTCATTTCGATAAAAACTATATAACGCTCTCAATAAACAATGACACTGATACACCACGTTCCATGCGTATCATGTTACGCGTCGGTTTAATTTATTTGCCTGTGTTACTCCATTCTTCTTTTTTTACTGGCCAACGTTAGTATCATGTACCGTTACACTTGTCCTGAAGAAGCCAGACAGAACAGCTGGTGAAACTTGTAGACAATTCTTGTATATCTCTTACAAAAATCTTTGTTCACTAATAAAGCCAATAAAAAAAGTTCTAGTTTTAAATTATTTTCTATTTGGATTCGTTCTTTGACTGCTAGCCTTCATTCTTTGATTATTTCATTCATATATATTTCCAAATAATACTAGAGAGAGAGAGAGAGAGCATCCTTGTATAAGTTTTCCTGTCATTGCAAATGTTTTCGTTCTGTTCTTTTTTATTGTTTTCTCACGAAGTCAGGAGAGTGCGTTTAATATTTTTCTGGGTGAGTGGTTTTATAGTGTATGTCAAAGAGTTGACATTTGTCTGTTTTGTCGAAGTTTTTTTAACCCCTTAACACACAAAGGCGTCTGTGACACATATTTTGTTTATTGCACCGAAATTGATTTTGAATTTTGGTTTCACATATAAATACAACCGAATATAGACGCCAGACAATCTTGTGCCTATTTCCTTTCAGCCGAGAAAAGTTGTCAACGGCGTGTATCGGCTATTTCGTTTGCGTTTGCACAAATTCGTCATGATTTTTCAAATAATGATGAATTTGATCCAGCAAATCACCTTCGCCCAAATAATTGGCAGAAAAACGACCGCTTTCTGATTTTTAATTGGTACGTTAAGGGGTTAATGTATACCCTCTGAATGCCAGATGTTTTTCCAGGTCGAATTTTCTTCTTTTCTCAATTTATAGGAGGAGGATGAATTTAGGATCTTCCTTTTACTAAAGCCATTTGTTCTTCAAAATGGCTTTAAGAAAATCGTCATCAGAAGATCACCATGATGGTGTTCTTCAGTATTTCCCATATATAACTTATAACCTGAGTTTAATTGATAAACTTCTTCCTCCGTGGTCAGTTATTCCTTTCATCTCTTTTTAAAGATGGAAATCGCAGTTGCATGGCTTCGGTGTCACCGGGATTTTTCTAGCGTTGAATATTTTATCATTAATATAAGAAATCTTTGATTGAGATTTGTTCATCGCATTATAAAATTCAAACGTTTTTCTATTGCATATTTCTTCTGGTGATTTTTTTTTCCATTTGTCTTAATGGTTCATTAAATTCGTTTGGTGTAACTTGAGAGTTATCAGTTACGTTTTCTTAAAGGTCTTTTAAATAATCGTTTATTTCCTTTCCAGGGTTTACAATAATAATTATCCGTTGTTGGTCGCATATTTCGCGAATATCTGCTGTTTCTTTTAAGAACGTCGTTGCTTTATAGGTTGCGGTTTGTGTATTTATAATTTTCTGATATAAATATCCCAACTGCTTTGTTGAAGTTTTCTCGTCTCTCTTTCTGCTGTAGTACTTTTCCTTTTATATTCTGCTTCGTCTTCTAGTTTTCTTGACGTGAGTCATTTAATGGATGCAGTTTTTTTTATCTTCATGTATATTCTTAATTTCATCTTTTCATATTCGGAGACGTTTTCTTTTCCATTCTTCTCCCCATTGTGCTTCCTTTAAATATTTATTTGTATTTTCTTGGTATGCGTTTATTTTATCTGTTTGTAATAAATTTATTTTACATTCATTATGTTCATTACCACGGATGTTCTTCTCTCTCTCCAACTTGGTGGTATTGTTACGTTTCCTATTACTTGAATGACCCTGGATCGGCATTATAACCTCTTTATAAACTCTGACATTTATTAATTTCAATAGGTTATTATTGGCTATCAAGCAGTCAGCTACTGAATTTTGATCTCCAGGTAAGTTTATGAGCGTTCTAATATCTAAAAAACTCCAGTATTCTTAAGTTGTAAGATACGAATTCTGTTAATCTGTTTTTCTATTTTCTTAGACAATTTGCCATCACAGGTGGCATTGATTCATTACCCCATGCATGCAATGTTCTGATTATTCTTTTTGCCTTCGATCAACGTATAGCACGGAAATAGCGTAGATGAACCAAAAGGTAAGGGAAAGAAAGAAGCTTTGGATCGGAAGATCTGGAGATTCTGCTTTTTAAGAAACAGAGAAAGATTCCTGAAAAAGTAGGAGGAATTGAATGTCTTCAGAGGAAGAAACTTTTGTTCTATGAGTTTGGATGCGAAGGGATATTGAAAAGCTGTTTAACTTGTTTCGAAACTGAGAACCTCAAGATGTTTGTTATGTTTGTCAAGGGAGAGTTTAGAAGAGAAATCCAATCTTGTCTGCAGACATGGATGTTACCAAGAGCAAGCCTGGAAGACGAGGGTTCTTTTCTTTTCTTGCGCAGAAGGAAACCAGACGTTTTCTAACATTTGAATGGCAAGGTGATGCGGGCATTGAAGAATGGTTTGAAAATCAGAAATTAGGGTTGTAGAAGTTGATATTCTAGAAGTTTTGGTGGTTGGTTTATATAGGCCAAGTTTTGTTTAAATGAGAAAGATGAGTGTGATGTACTGTGATCAACAAAACTATAAATGGGAATTGCAGTCAACTGCAGAAAGTTGTCTACAGAAGGAACACAGTAGATGAAAGAACGGAGTCCAGTAGGACTGCATTAGCGGCGAAGTTTCAGGGTAAAGTTCATTCCACAAAGAAAGATGGCAACACACTTGCTAAAGAACTTTGTGCCATACCCAATCAAGTGCTTTATAGAGATCAACAGCAACTACTAGAAATTTCTAACCTTTTCCGTAGCATTTGTCCAGAGATCCGCTACCGGTCTACGACGGCCGATCCCATACGGGTGTCGTTTATTAAGGGAGAGGATTCGAGGTAGCGTAGAAGTTCAGTGCCAATGATTTTTGACATCACCTTAGAAAGAAGTGGAGTAAGTGAGCTGTAATTAATGGTAAAGATTTGGCATCCGTCTTAGGAATGGGAATGTGGGTCGTTTTCCGGCTATAGGATAAGATATCAGTGAAATGGAATGAATAGCAATGGCAACAGAACAAGAGCTACCTTTAAATCCATTAGGTACAGGAGACTTCTTGGTATCCGTTTTCGATACGATCCTTTTGATCTTTTACTGACAAAAAAAACCAATGGGCACATTGTATATACATCTTCGTACCACTTAATTATATTTTATGGATTGCCCATAAAACATTTTGAGAGTTATGATAATACGCTTGAGTTTTTGAATGAAGAGAAATGATTGTGAATAATTTCAGCGTCATACTTTGAAGAAAAAGTTTGAACATTTGACGCCGTGTTCAAAATTCAACTGCCATCGAGTAGGACAGAGTATTTAAGACAGAATGCATCTTTATTCCAGACACGCACTTACCTGTGGATTTCACATTCATGATTACAGTGGAATGACGAAGTCCAAAGCACTCCCATGAGGGTTCTGAGAAACGTTAGGGGAGTAAACCGATGGTATCAATGGCAGAATCATATTAAAAATGGAGATATTAGAAAGGAACTTCACATTGTTAGCATTCAAGAATGTGTAAGCAGAGCTAATCTAAGACGATATAGCCACTTAAATAGGATGAGTGAAGAAGTTTAGCAAAACAGGTGTTTGATGCCCAGATGGCCGGAAAGAGAACCAGAGGAAGACCGAGGTCCAGGTGGATTGATTCGGTCAAAGTGCCTTCGAAGCACTAAATGTTAAATATGACAATATTGGGGTGCTCACAAGAATGATAGATTGATTTGGAGGCAAATTGTTGATAAGAGATTAATAATAATGTAAACCAATTCATGTAGTGCTGTCATAGTAGCCTGAACACCCACTGAAGATGCGTATCAGGAAATTGATGAGTACAAAGGAATGAAGTCCAAATCACTCCCACTTGAAGTGGTTTGGATATGTAACGAGAAAGAATGAATGTAATGATAAAGAAAAACGAGAAGACAGTATGGAACGAAAACTGAGGAGAAAACACCAAGGGAAAGACTACAGAAAAGATTGAGAGGCCAGATAAGAGAAGATTTTACAAAAAAAAAAAAAAGGAACTTGTGCTTGGACGGTGTTCAAGATGAAAGCATGTGGCAGGTCGAGAGGGTGGGAGTGGAGGGCGTGGATCCGACTGACCGGACGGTTTCCGTTAGGCTTGTTCATTTTATCTCTAATCATTACACTGGAATTCAAATACGCACCCGTCCCTTCCTCCCCGTTATATCTTGAGTGTTACGCGGAGACCAGAAATGTTTAACTCGAGTACTGCAACAATTACAGGTCTTTGAAAGCTCAGCCTATCAGCTTCGTATTCAGGGACAGTTATTACTTGACATAATCGGGGTTCAATCCTCTCCAACGTAATATATTTTCGACGAGATAATCAAATTTCCCAAACACTAAGTTTTCAAAGAGTTTAAAAATTCGGAGGGTTTGATTCTTGTTAAATGGATTAAGTCTACTTGCTTTTCGACATGCGTTACAAAATAGCAAGTTGAGCTAAAGGAGAATTCCGCGTGCTTTCCGCCTTGCCCTTGCTTTTATCCTTTCTCCATCGTTTTGCTCCATTTGTGTGGAATTATTTCTCGATGTTCTGATACAAATTCAATTTGTGTTCACGTAACCCTGAGTTATTGGTCGATCGCTGGGGATGGCTTGTAATCAAGTGTTTTCCTTGACAGTATGTTGCACCAAGGAAAACGATGTTTTGCGATGGTTCTTTTGACGAAAGGCGCTTCTCTGCTTCCGACAAATTCACCCATCCACCCAACACTTCTCCTGTTCAGTTTTCAAGTTTGTTTTGAGCTCCTTTCAAGTTGGAACGGATGTTGGTACAATTTCTCCATCTGGTGGTCTGAAAAGCATGGTGTTTCCCATTCTGTTCAGAGTAGTTCCCACATAGCTGCTTATTCTGTGCTGAAGTGTTCGGAAGTCTTCTTTACGCATATTTTGTTTGGGAACTGACCATGGGTCAACTGGCATTAAGTGAATATAGGAATGTCGCGGTGGTAAGATGATAAGGAAAGTTTGCAAGAGGTGCTCTCTAAGAAGGGGGGGGTTGCGATCAAGTCGGATCCACCTCCACTTAGGCATGAAGTTGAAAGAACTGTAAGTATCACCCCCCCCCCCCCGAGTAGTGTAGACGGAATCGAGGTAGAGCTAATTAAGCCTACAAGACAGAGATTGAGTGTTTTAAAATATCATGGGAGACAGGGGGTTTGGCCCAGACACTCGAAAATGAGTATTCATACTGCTGCATTAAAAAGTGATGCGAAGGACAGCGAAAAATAATAAATAAATAAAATATAATAAAAGTCGAATCTCATGAAAGCAAGATTCTTGCTTTCTTTTACTCCTTTTTATGGCCACTTCTGACTATAGATGTCTCCCAGTTCTCTCCATCTCTTTCTATCCTGAGCGTATTGGTGCCACAGAGTTCTAATTGTTTTCCTTATACTTGCTAACCCCTCTTCTTTCAGGTCTTCCAGCTGATCTTTTACCTTCATATGGTCGCCACTCCAGTATAGCTTTTGTCCATCCTCGAGTCTTGAAATGTGTCCTTCCATTTCTATCGAAGTAAGTTTCTCCAATATCAAAAAATTTTGTTTTAGCGCTTATTTCTTAATTTTTGATTTTATCTTTGAGTCTTATGTTTAGCAGACATCTTTCCATTCTTCTTTCTATTTTTTGCATTTTATCTATTATTTCCTTTTTGAGTGGCCAGGATTCAGATCTCCGTATATAAGGAGCAGAAACAAGGTTCTACTAAAGATTATTCCAAATGGGGTTAAAGCGAAAGTCGTAGCTGAGATGTCCGAGGAACAGAAAGACAAAGACACCAGAGATTAGATCCTTTGTTCCAGGCAGATCATTGAAACGTATAAAGAGTTTAGACTTTCTTTGTGTTTCATAGACACTACTCAAAAGCTTTTGAGGTATTCAGCATTCAGAAAGTAATAGTAAAACTTGTGGGGGGGGGGAGATGCCACGGTAAGAATAGTGGAGGATCAACCGATTGATTCAGCTAGGCAAGGATGCTTCCTTTCTCCTCACATGTGCAGCATCTATGCTGAGGTATCACGTGTGCAGAACTGGATGAGCTGAAGATGGGAATTAGCACAGGTGGCAGATTAGTCTGCAATCGCAGATATGTTGATGATCTAGAAGACCGTGAAGAGCTAGAACAGAGGACACATCCAATTACAGAAAGAGGAGTATTATGGTTCTTGAAAGACGTATAGACAAAAATTGCCCGAGTGCACTTTACTGAAGAAATAACTGAGGTAGTCAGCAAACTTGAGTGCTGAGATCCATCATCAGTGGAAAGAACTGGTGCTAAGAAGATTAGAATGGCCAGGACAATACTGAAAGATTGTCCTGGCCATTCGAAGCAGAGGCTTCTGGATGTTTTTATAGGCATTTGACTGATGTGCGGTGTTACAGGAGACTCTGAATGTCTCGTTGGTTGAAAGGTAGATGGATGGACACGAGAGAGAATCATGAGAGAAACAGTTCTAAGGATGGATAGACTTGAGATTTATAACGTTAGCACTTGTACAAGTAAGAAGTGGTTACCTGAGCGGAAAAAGGAAGCCAAGTTTTAGGAAGCGGAAAAGAATATGATGGGTTTGGGCTAGGAAAGACAGGAGAAGTGAAGAAAAATATGATCTTGTTTGGAGATCTGAGTGGTGAAGGGATCTTATGAGAAGGGTTTTGGTAGCATTGAACTTCCCAACATCATCCTCACTCCACCGAAGAAATGCAAAAAGAAGCAGGATTTAAGAGACTGGTTCATGAAGACTTTGATCACTTGATCGGAACAGGGACTCGGATCACGGATCGGAACTTCTTCATTTGACAATGAAGAAGTAAACCTGAACGTACCTTCGTCACTCAAGCTGCGAATCGGATTGACCTTCACTAGAGAAGGTCATTTACATGGAGGAGGAAGAGCGGGGATAAAGGTACAGACCCTTGGGCATTTCAGGCACTGGAGGGAAAATCTCAAGAGAGAAATCATCCGCATTAACACACGATGAACGACTGGAGAGGAGGAAACAAGTAACAAGAAACGACTGCACGGGATGGGAAGTGGACCACAAAATGTGGTCGATTGCTCAGTTGATGGTCATGCTGGATCCGAACAAAATGTCCAGGAAATGTCAAGATTCGTTAACCTCGGGTATGACCTTGTATCGTGTAATGGCCGGCATGAGGAATCTCTTTACTGCTATATCCTCGAATTTTGTGGTGGGTTAGTTCTTACTGAATGTGTTTGGGACTCACTTGGACTCTCACCAGCACGATATGCAAGAAGAGAGTGTGAAAAGAGAAACTCCGAGAGTTACTTTGGAGATCTGTTAGTTTTGTCAGAGTATTTGCAATGGCAACTCTGAATCGTTTTCAGTTAGATGGTGCTCCGGCCTCTATTACAGCTTGTTTCAAGCTGTGCAAGACTCACAAAACTAACAGACCTCTAACCGAATCCAAGCTCTCCAAGAAGCAACGATCAGGTTTGTCTCCTGCACTTTGTTCTTCCATAAAGGATTGGTGCGAAAACCTTCAGTGACTTCGCATGACTTTGAACTGCGTGTTTACAGTCAGTGAAGGAGCAGAAGAATGCAAAGTTGGATTAACAAAGTAATTGAATTAGTTGTATTTTGTTACTCGAATTAATACATCCGAGTCAGAAAAAACGTTAGTTTGTAAAATTCTGTACCTCCCATTTGTGAAATCTCACGGAATCTTTGAATCAGGATTTTAGTGGCGAAAAGCATCGCCATCATCAAATTCCTGATATGTAACTTCAGGGGTTGTACAGGATAATTATGATAGTACTACATGAAAATGTTACACTATTATTAACTTCCTATCAACAATTTTCCTCCAGATTAGCCTGTTATCTCAGCACTCCAACATTGTCAGATCCTATATTTCCATCTTCTAAAGCACTTTTTTACTATGAATCCACCTATATCTTGGTCTTCCTCTGGGTATTTTTCGTGCCAACCTGGCAGAGAACACTTGTTTGGCTAATCTTTCCTCGCCCATTCTGTTTAAGTGACCTGATATTAGCTCGGCTAACACATTCCTGGATGCTGCCAATGCTTTCCTAATATCCTCGTTTTTAATTTGATATTGCCACTGATGCCATCTGTTCAGTCCCGCTAATCTTTCTCAGGACTCTCATATCTGTGGTCTCTAGTCTTTGGTCAAGTGTTTTACTTCTGACCCAGCTCTCAGATCCATAAGTTAAAACTGGTTTGAACACTGTCTTGTACACAGCTAATTTAGTGTTTCGACTAATTTCTCTCTTATTCCATGTAAATTCCTACCATACCAGCTTTGCTAATTCTGCTGTCTGTTTTCAAATTTAATTTGCCATCTTCACTAAAAATCGTGCCTAAATAGCTGAAATATTTTACTTGTTCCACAGGTTCTCTATTCAGGATGCGGTTCATATTTAATGTTTTTGCTCATTTTCATGGCATTTTTATTGTTGATTTTCATACCAAATTTATTACAGTTATTCAGTTTGGTCAGGGAATCTTGGAGACTTTTCCTGGATTTATTTAGGAGTATAACATCATCTCCAAACTTGATATCAGGTTTAATAACCGCCTTTCTTCATAATGTGATCCATATAGGTAATGAATAACAGTGGAGATAATGTGCACCCTTGTCGCACACCTGGCTTAACATCAAACCAACTTCCTGTACCTCCTTTAATTCTAACTGCTGTTTCTTACAGCTTAAATAGAGACTATGTGTTGCTTGATGTAATGTCCCATTTACACCATATAACTGGAAAGTTGTGAACACCTTTCCTCTTGGCACCTTGTCAATATGCTTTTCCAAATCTACAAAACTTAAATACAGATCCTTTATATTTCCACGATTTCTCATCTATTTGTCTTAAAGTTGAAAATTCGATCCTCACAACTTCTGTTTGGCTTCAAGTCAGCTTGTTATTCTTCTCAAGAATATTTGCATAAATCTTACCAGGAACACTCAGTAGAGAAATTCCTATGTAATTCTCACATTCAGCTTTATTCCATTTTTATAGATAGGTACGGTTGAGTGTTCTACTCCAATCATCTGGAATTTGCCTCTGTGACCATTCTTTCTGAATTATGCAGTGCAGCCACTGTATACCTCCCATATTTAGAATTTCTAGTCGAATACCATCCACTCCGGCTGCCTTTTCACATTTCAGATTTCAAGTACAGATATACAGGGTGTCCACAAATGATGACCCTGGTTTCAACTGGTTATAATATTTTAACAATGAAACTAAATGAATAAATTTTGTTGCAGGTAAACTTGGGCACTCATAAAGTTTCCATACTGGTATCTTTAGTATACTGCTTTTGCCACCAGGAGCGCTGCTGATTTTCTTTAAAAATGGCTTCAGTACAGGAAAATGCCTAATGTGTTCTGTGGCTAGCAGAAACAAAATCTCCAGTTATAGTGCAGTGAATGTTTAGGGCACAGTATGGAAAGAACCCACCTGATGTCAAGCTCATTAAATCATGGAAGACAAAGGTTTTAGAAACAGGTTCAGTTCATAAGGGTACAAGCAGTGGAAGACCATCGGTTTCCGAGGAGACAATTCAAATTGTCTTCACCCGGTCACCGCAGAAGTCAATCAGAAGAGCTTCACTAGAACTTCAAATGCCAAGGAGTAAAGTCCACAAAGTGGTACGCAAACGTTTGAAATTGCTTGCGTACAAAGTCCAAATTGTCCAAGAGATAAAGCCAGATGATCATTCAAGACGTGAAGAATTTGCTAACCTTATTTTGAACTGCGTCGATGAGGATAATGATTTTTTTGCAGTGTGTTTGTTTCTCTGATGAAGCAACACTTCACGTGAGTGGAGTAGTCAACAGACAAAATGTAAGGATCTGGGGATCTGAAAACCCACATGCCATAAGGAAACACACTCGAGCTAGTCCAAAACTCAGTGTGTGGTGTGTGAACTGCATGATCGAGTGATTGGCCCTTTCTTCTTTCTTGAAAAAGAAATTAATGGAAATGTGTACTTAGACATGCCCAATAATTACGCCATTCCCCAGCAACGGGGGATGCAACCAAATGATATCTTTCAACAGGACGAATATCCCCCCCCCCCCATTGGTCTCGTGATGTTCGCAATCGTCTTAATCGAGAATTCCCGAATCGCTGGATTGGAAGAGATGGTCTAACCGCATGGGCTCCCAAGATCACCGAACATTACACCCCTAGACTTTTTTCTTTGGGGGTATGTGTTAAGGATCTTGTTTATGCAACACCAGTTCCAGATCTTGTGACCTTACGACAGCGCATCAGAAATGCAGTTGAAAGAGTCACACAACAAATGTTGGAGAATGTGTGGCGTATTATTGATTACCGCTTGGATATTTTACGTGTTACTGGCGGTGCACATGTTGAAGTTGTTCATTGACTTTTTTTCTATATGTTATGCTTTGAAGTCTAACTTTGTGTTCCATTCCAAGTATCCACTGAAGAGTTATAATATATTATAATCAGGGTAAACATTTGTGGACACCCTGTATATTCCTGTTGAGTGTTTTCTACCACCATGCTGTCACTGCTAGTTTCATTTAGCATTCTTTCCTCCATTTCTGACCTTTTCAATAGCCTCCAGAATATTTTATAACCTTCCTGTTATTTACTTTCTATGTTCTTGCCAAAGTCCTCCCATGACTTTTGTTTAGCTAGTTTTACACAGTGTTTAGCATTCTTGCATTCTCTAAGAGCACAAGCTGACTTATTCGACAGGAACTTTTGATATGCTTTCTTCATTTCCTTCACTACCTCTTTAACTGCCTGTGTCCGCCATGGAGTTCTGATTTTTCTATCCTTGCAGACAACTTCACCACATGCCTCTCTGGCTGAATCAATCGGGGTTTTCTTCAAGGCTTGCCACTGAATCTCCAAGGTTTTGTTCCTGTTCTCAAACTCTTTCATTTTATCTTAATAACTTTTGTGTATTTTAGTCTCAGCCTTGATTCACTTTAAAACTTTCTTACATGTTATTCTTTTCGATATGAAATTCAATTTTATCCTGCTCAAGACTAAATAGTGATCACTTCCAATTTCAAATCCTCTGTACACTCTGGTGTCCTGCACAAGGGAGAAAACATCACTATCAACAATAACATAGTCAACGAGACTTTTCTTATTCCTTGCCTCTTCTCTCCATGTGAATTTGTGCACATTTTTATGTTGGAACATGGTGTTAGTAATAACCAGTCCATTTCCTGAGCAGAAATGCAACAGATATTTGCCATTATTATTAGCTTTGCTCTTTTCTCCAAATTTTCCCAGAATATTTTTGTATGTCTGACAATCATTTCCTGCTCTGCTGTTTAAATCTCCAACAAGCCAACCAGGTTCTACTAAAGTAGAAGTGGAATATTAATATTCCACTTCTACCTTAGTAACACTTTCTGTGGTACAAATAGGTCTCATTGTCCAATTCCCCATTCCGATATTTGCCCACATCGCTCTACTTGAGACTGCCTGCCATTCATGAAGATTAGCCTCGTATTCAGTGTTTATTATTATTATAGCTACCCCTTTTCTCTTATTGTTATTACTTGAATATAACATTTTGTGTTTATTGCTCAGAAAGATCTCACCAGTTTTTGTCTTTTTTTTGTTTCGGTAACACGTATTATGTCGATCTGGTACTGATCCAATGCTTCAGCTAGCTTCAGTTCTTGTTCATTGATGCTTCTTATGTTGATAACGCCAATCTTCAACTCTTCTGATGTTGTGTTTGGGTTCAGATGTCAAAAAGTATTTGGCCGTAAGCAAGCAGTTACTAACAATAACTTTCTTTTCTGAAACATTGCATGAAAAACAAATAGAAAAATTAGAATGAATTGCATTTCGGAAGAATTGTCACGCGAAGCATCAGTCTGAATGGTAATCTGTAAAATATTTTGCAGCGTGAATGCGGATGGCTTCAGTCTGTTGGACATCGCGGCCATGACGAACAACGTCGCCATGGTGAAACTCTTGCAGTCCCACGGAGCGACGGAGAGCGAGAAGTGTAAGTAACGAACCTTTTTTGTTGTTGTTGCTAAATAAATATTGACAGTGTCGCTAAGCGGCGTTATTTTGCCACAGATTCAGATTTAATGTTGTTGCAATTTGAGATTTCATCATTGCGAAGTCGGTAGCTGGTGGAATCTGAGATCAAAGTACACCGGAAATGGCGAGTACAGATGTTGAATACTTTATTGCATTTTTATTCTCCATGTTTGTTACCTGAAATTTGTTTTGTTTTGTACTTGTTCGACTTTTCTACAGAACTGAAGACGGACCTTTATTATTATCGCCTTAATCATTACAACCAGTGAGAGCCCAATTAGCTGCTTTCCTTCATGAAGCCAATCAGGCGCTCAATTCCCAAGTCTGTGGATCGTGCAACGAAACTGTTAATAGAACAACAAAGTGCTCCTTTCTTTTGATCAACGTTGGTTTGAACAGCGTAGCATTTGCAGTCATCGCATTATTCTTCTTGGATATCGAAAAAGAGGAGAGTTATTGTCTTATCAACGCCATGCCAGCTGGACATCTGCATTTGAAGAAGTGTGTTGTCCACTGAAGTACGAGTTTGCTCGTTCAGGAATATCTGAAAGATTTACGACCAAAACGGCTCTGGAGCTCTGCTTCTTTTAATGAGAGTTTCATACAGAATTATGTTAAGTGTGCATATTTTCCAGTTCTCTGGAAAATATTCAAAAAAAAAAAATCCCGAAAATTGTAATGTTAAAGAAAATTAAAAGGAGTGCAGTACGAAATCACGAGTTGGCCAATTCCGAGCTGAATTTGTTCATTGGGACTTCCCATAACACTCGTGGCCTCCTCAACATTGCCTCTTGTAGCCAGTATCAGTCTCACTATTAATTTAACCAAGCGTTGGTCTTCCACGGTGCGCCTTTTATTTATTTATTTTTTTAAATCGAAAAAGGCTTGTTTTTAACATTAGCTGCACGAGTCATTTCGCTGTGCACTCATGGAAACCACGGCGACCCTGTAATCTTAATCGATCTCGTGGTTCACCTAACTGATTCAGGAGAGTCACACGTGCTTTCAGTGTGTGTGAACTTCCCTGGACGATTCTGCCGTCCTAGCCAATGAAGGAGATAATCCATGTTAAGAATTGCTTGGAATTCATTCTGCTAAAACCGATTAAGACAATGGCCATTTCTGTTAGCCATTAGTAACCGGATGTTTTAGTTAAATAGGAGGGATTAATGTACTTCATTGCGCAAATTTCCTTCAGCAGCATAAAAAAAAAAAAAAAATAGAAGAACTGAACTTCTCACGTATTTGTTAATGCAAGTTTCGAACTCAACATGCAGGCAGAAAGAAATGAAGAGTTTTCGATGTTTCAGCTGCCCATAAGAGATGAAAGCAAAGTTTCTTAACAAAAATTCTCCGCTGATATAAACAACCATCAGAAATTAGTGAAAAACAACACCCCAGTCAGCGTCGCTCTTCTAAATAATTACCGTGTAGAATTCTCACATTACAAGAAGATTTTTTATAATTAGATGCAAAGAAACTGAATTGAGAAGATGCAACAAGAAATTATTTTATGCGAACTGATGCATTTCGGCTCAAACGAAACGCTGGACGAAATCTCATCGAGGTAGTCGCTTGGCCTCCGACACTTCGTCTGCAGAAAACCTCTCGTTTCCTTTCCAGGGAAGTTTTCCTCCCCGTCCACACCACCTCCTTAACGGAATGCATCCGAGAGGGGATTCAGTTGGGTAAAGGTTTCCGCAAAAATTCAAAGTTGCCCGAAAAGCAGCCGAGAGCTGTTCCGGTGGACGCAAAGCAAAGCAGCGCATTTGATACGGAGGAAGGCGGGGGTGGAGAAACTTGAATGTGATCTGCTAAAGAACTAGTTCGAAGTGTTTGTGTTGTGATCCTGTCTGTTTTCGTACAGAGAATGGAAGACATCGCCTCGGAGAACATTCCTTCTTCCAGCGGAGTGGCTGCTGGTGCTCTCCATATAAGATTACCAGCACGAGTCGTTTGCTTCGTGTAACCTCTTGACTTGCTTACACGGAGTAACGCACTTAAGCGAAGTTTGCGACAATACTTCATTGTTTTTTTTTTCTCTCTCAACATACCCCATAACAGAAGCATCGAATTCAACTTTTTGATCAACATCGGCATCAAGTTAAAAAAGTGAATGCAGAAGTCTGTGGAATGAGCCGCCATGTTCTCTCAGTACCAATAAAAACTTCCACAGGCATTACGAGACTGCACGCAATACAAATCTACTTATTAAGTCTTCAGCAAGAAAATTATTACTCGCTTTTCATAATCGGAAATTCGATTCTGATGATATGCAATTCTCTGGGCATTATTCAGGCATCGAACCTCGACTGATATATTTGACATGAAGATTAAAGCTCTCTGAAAGGTCTGGGTCGTGGTTTATTTGCGTGCCTAAGATTTAACCCATTCTTCGAAATAGAGGAAGATGGTATTTTTTGTATTAACTTTTAAAACAATTTTTTGGTTGGTTTTTCGTGTGTATTAGTGCGTGCAATGTTATCATAACCTAAAAAAATTTTGGTTTAAGATTTATCCGCTAGATGACGCCAGTGCATGCTGTCAGCTTGAACTAATGCCTACCTGCAAAGAAATGTGATTGTTCTGCTGGCTCAGTGCCGTCTGCTTGAGTTGTTCCTCACTAGACGTAGGAGTATCGCGTAGGTCATTGAACTTTTTTGTGTCTCCTCCCCAGTCACCAGCCAGGATAGCCGAGCGACCCACCTGAACAGTCTCATGAAGGAAGCTGGGAGGTGCGTGGAGGACCTGACGACCTGCGTGCTCAGTGCTGCCACCAACGGGAGTCTCTCTGCTGCCCTTCTCAAGGTCAGTTGGATTTGTTTTCTTGTAGTAAACTGGTTAGTAGCTTCGACTAGGTAGACGCGAACGAAACACCTCGAGTCGTTGCCGACCACCCCATAGCCTTCCGGTCACAGCATGACCCAGTTTCGCGGAAATGTTTAGCGACGGGCAGAACGGTGTGGGTAACCTGGGCGAGGTGAACTACCTGCAATCGGACGTCGGCACGCAGTGCGATGTACAGACAGCGGGCGATTGGGACATGGGGCGAAAGGTGAGAAAACGTTTCTTCTATTCTTCCTCCCGCGTGTGCACCTTTTCGACCAGCGGTGCTTGCTCGATGTTCGTGTTGCGCATTGCAACGGCTACCGCACGCGAGGATTTTTTCTTTCACGTGCATGCACACCTGCTTCAGCTGTTGGCCACTAAAGCGTACGCAATCCCAGCGCGAACCAGCGCCGTCCACAACACAGACGCGAGGAAGTGCAACACCTTTTAACAGCCGTCTGGTTGTGGCCGTCCCTCCTTCTTTCTCCCTTCGCTTTGACCTGGCGTGTGCTCTCACAGAACAATGGCTTCGCTATTGTTTCCGCGAAGCGTTTTCGTTCCTGAACCCAAAACGCTAGATGACGTGTCGAGTTCCCGGTCGAAATGAAAGGATGAAATGACTGCGCGTGGACTTTCGTCTCCTAAGATTCGTCCGACTGCGATGTTCATTTGAATTAACTTCACCGAACAAAACTGCGAGGGGGATGGGGTGCCTAGTAAAAAGCCCCCTATAAACATGCGACGAATCTGTTTTCGTTCGTGTTACTTTGCTCAGGGTTCTTGCATGTCGGCATAACGAAGGGAGGGCATTTTTCTGTCTTAAACATTCGTGTCGTACGATCCTTCCCATTGCAAATTACAACACTAGACCTAAACTGAAGTATTACCCAACATTCCGACCACTTAGCTTATCAGCATTCGATATTTTTAAGTTCCTAAATTTGAATATTTTTTCTTTTATGTGCAGCGCGATCATTGACTCCATTTTTTAAACTTACGTGAGCTGCAGGAAGATTAGTGAAACATTCTTTTTGTTTTGCACATTCGTTTACACCGAACAAAGAAAGGGTGTTTTCATTCCTGCAGGAACAAACACACATTTCGAATATAATATTGTGTGTGCTTGCTGCTTCTGTGGCTGCTCTTTGGTGAAAACTAAATTTAAATCTGGAACCGCGAGGTGTGTTTACTTAACGTGGGTAGTCATCGCCTGTTGTTGTTTTTTAATTGTATTAGTGTGTCATATGCAACGAGGTCTGATTTTAAAAAAAAATGTCTCGAGACTGAAGTTGTGAAAAGCAAAAAATGTTGAAAGTTGTATTTACATGTGGAGGGTTAAAATTCCCCTTAAAAGTAAAGACCTCCCCACTTGTATGTCCTCGTTCCGATTTCTGCATAATTGCTGGAGTATAAAAAAGGACGCAATTCTCAGAACTTTTGCGTGAGTGTGTATAAAGGGAGGTGGACATACGACATGATGTAAAGCAACGCTGTGCTTGTTGACGCAGGAGTTAGAAGTTTGTCTCGGAGTTCGCATATTGGACTGGTGGTCAATGTTTTGCCATTCCCCACCCACCCACCCACTTCAGCAGATGATTTGTGGTTGGACGCGTGCATTTGTGAGCTCGTCTGTTTTCGCACCAAGCCGAGAAACAAGTCAAACGCTTGCATGGCTCCCATCGTTAACGAGCGCCATCTGCATTAATTCGTGTGAATCCGTTGGCTATTTTTTAAAGATGAAACTGCGACGCTTTCCTTGGAATCGCAGAAGGAGGCAACGCTAATAACACCCGACTTGCAGCACCGACCTAAAATAGCAGCGACTGTGCTGTGCGTCGTCACTTGATTTTATCGAGAAACAAGCAGTCTCGATAGTTTATTATCAGACCTCGTATTATTAAAATGTTGTTTAATTTGATTTCTGTTGCTTTTCCTCATTAAATGTTGTCTGAAATTACATCGCACACTTGCAATTATTGTGCATAACAATTTAGTAATGAAGTTGTAACAAATCAAAAGATTTTTTTTTTTTTTTAATTTGCTTTGGTGAAGAGAGAATTACCTGAATTACACCAATAGCGAACGCTGAGTGTAAATGCTGATGTCGTCCTAAGTACGTTGTACGAGGCAGGGAAAAAGCTACAAAAAACTCAATCACATACAAGTCACTCTGGTTTTTCTTTCCAAGCCCATCCTTCGGTTGTTCAAGGAGTCTCTAGTAGTCCTGCTTGCGTTGCTGCTGTGCCAGATTTCCTTTGACCCCACCCTTCGAGGTCGTCTTTTAGCCTGAGCGAGACGATCTGAAGATGGCGCACCACAGAGAAGCGTGCTTGCCAAATAGCCGCGGAGAGTTGTATCGAAGGCGGTGGAGAATGACTGACAAAGAAGTTCCTCATTCGCCAAAAATCCTTCGAGGATTTTTGGCGAATGAGGAACAGCGAGCATCTTTCCCTGGACCATATGTTTGCGTGGCGTGTTTTAGTTAGCAGGATAATTTGACACACACACACACACACACACACTTTGCTCCATCAGCAAATCCATCTGCCACAGTACAACCAAGGAGGCAGACATGCCGGCAGTTCTGATATGTTCCCATTGACGAAGAAGATAAACTTCCACCTTTCCCACAGATGACGTTGACAAATGCAGTACTCCATATTGTGCTCATTGTTTTTTCATAGAAAATTCTGTTCGTGATATCGAAAATGCGCTTTCAGTTGGCCCATGAAGTGTTTTCGCTTATTGTTGGAATATTTGTTTGAGATGAGCTCATCATCATCTGTTAAATTAAGTTTTTTTATGCGAGTCCTACTCACGAAAGGTTACATACTAATACCGTCGGTGAGCTAAGACCAGATAATCGATAAGATATCTTGCACCTGAAATAAAGCTTTGATACCTTTTCAGGCCTCTTCAGTATCTGTTACCAATTTTTTTTGGAATCCTTGGAATTTGGAAGCGATCAGCTAAATGCGAAAGGGTTCACTAAGCATCGGTCAAGGTAGAAATCTAACGCGTGGTGAATTTGTTCGAAGCCAGGCGCCAGTTCATTGCCATCGTTCACGACCCAGATAGTAATTAGGAATGCGTGTTTGTACTGCTGTCGAATTTGCTGTTCATCGCTCCAATTCGTAATTATGACGAATCAGACTAACCGGGTGACGCATTTTTGATCGGAGAGGCGAAGAAGAGCGTGAAAAGCTGAGCGCAATAATAATATGAAGGAATCCAACGTCACAAAGAGTTAAAGGCTTAACCATGCTTACAAAGCGATGGCTCAAAATAACTTGCTGGATTCGGAGTTTACTCTCTTGGCCGTGCTGCAGCAAAAAAAAAAAAAAAAAAAAGCAGCCGCATTTTGGTGTCGTTCAGGCCACTGTGGGAAAGCATCGAAGGAAATTGTTTCTGAAACATCTGCCAAGTTGCATTTCGTTTACTGGTCTTAAAGTGAATTCCTGCATAATAATAATTTAAAAAAAAAAGTTGCAGGGTGCGAAATCTGAGTGAATAGGGGGCTGCTATGCTTGAGATGCCCTGTTGAATGCCAAGAAAACTTGCAGAAGCGCTACGATCTGATTTTCGCTTAAAACCGAGTCGCTAAGGGGAATATTCTGGTTAAGTGGCAAGTTTAAATCGTCCATCGCTTTAAACGAGTTCGCCCCCTTTTCACTGTGAGACTTCTCTTCTGGAGCGATGGAACCGGTCCGAGATTTTTTTTCATTGCAGCAGCATCGCTGCTTCTTGCATGTTTCACTGCCTCGTTTGCAGTCGCATCTTCCCTCACAGTCGCATCGCTGAAAAAAAATCCACACACTAAACAGAAGGTTAACATCATCGCAAGAGATGACGTCGGCTGAGCGAATCACGTCTCCAACCGATAAGTCGTTGGTTCGAATCTAACTGAGGGCATGGGATGCTTGCGGATGTATTTAGGAGAGAACGAATATTTATCACGAAGGTTGAGAAATATTCGTTCTCTCTTACCCTTATCTAACCAATGTGCGACAGGTTGACGACCTCTCGCGGATGGATCTAACAGATAAGCTTAGGTGTTGACGGTTATTCACGCCTTATTTTTAACGGTATTTACATCACCAAACGAACTTTGTTTCGTTTGGTGTTGTTAATACCGTTAAAAATAAGTCGCGAATCTCGTGCATGGAATTCGTATAAAGTCTACCTTACCTATTTTTTTGGAATCCACGTGTCTGTGTGCAAGTGACTAGCACGTGCACACAGACACGTATTCGTTGTCGTAATAACGAGTGGCGATGACATCGAAATATGCATACAATTCGGATACTTCTTGCCTTAATCCCGAATCGACGGCATGTAAATGCTGCGAAAGCTTTTCTGTTTGTATCGGGAGGGCAGAAGTGCCCCATCCAACACCGTCAGTCTAAAATACCACGCGGATTAAAGCAGAAAACACATCGAGACTTCTGCGGCGCATTCTCTTACCGCGACCATCCTCAGTAATCCAGCATATGAAGTGGAATTCGTAAACTGAGTTCATCCCACACAAAAGTAACACCCGTTGCGTAATTAAAACGCGAATTCAGTTTAGTTGAGGGTGTCCTTGCAAGAAGCCCGCACGCAGGACTGTGTCAGTCCTGCAGAGAGCGACAAGAAATTTGTTTAAGTCGGTCCCTGCAGAATCGGTCCCTTCCCGTAATAATATAATGTGTGAATTAATTTTTGCTTAAACAGGAATCAATTTGTAGTTAGTCACCTTTCTCGGCAGGTTAAATGCGAAATTTCTTCATTCCATGCACGAGCATCCTCAAGATGCGTGTCGTTTGTTAGAAACGAGCAAATTATTGGGATGGTGCACGCTAAACGAGCAGAACATTCGAATGAGTTTGCCGATCAATGCAAGCCTTGCCAAATATAAAACATTTCGTGTAAACCAAAGTGTCGTATGGAGTCGCCATCATTTTGGCAAACCGGAAGTGCGCTTTCGACCTGACCCCGTTTTTTCTATGTGATTTCCTTCGTTTCAAGCCGAATTTAAGGTCAATTAGAAACCATTTAAATGCGTCTAAAACGCTTTCAGCGGTTGTATGTCCCCCCCCCCTCATCCTTCCATACCCAGGTTTGGAAGCTTGGGGTAGGGGTTCAGGGGGGATTTTTGATTTCTTTCAGTTTGCTGCAAGTCAGTCGTTGGCAGAAATGAAACATCACGTGAGTTCACAACATTTTCCGCTTATTCGGCTGAAAATGCTTTCGTTCACTGTCGGTCAGGAGGAGTGAGTGAAGTGCAGAGGTCTCCACCCCTTCACAGTATTTTTGGAGGGAAAACTGGAAAGAAACGAGCTCGGCATGGATTTTTAGAGGAGCGATTTTGGGCCCCTTGTGTCGCATATGGGCTACACGTCCGAAGAGCGTAAGTTATTCCGAGCATGTGCGGCGGAAACTGCACAGAGGTTGTCTTTACGCGAGTTAAATATCGTCCACAATGGGATCAAACAAACAATGCCCCCCCCCCTGCTTTGCAGACAAGTGACGGGAGGGATAAGGGACTTTATTTCATGATGAAGCGAATCACCACGAAACGAAAGGTGATTCGCTTCCGTTTCGTGGTAGGAAACTGCCGTGCGCGAAGTGTTAAGCGAGCATCTGTGAAAACGAAGGGCGTGCGATCGTTCTTCCCGCAGGGATGAGAAGTGAAATGGAGTCAAGGCCGCCTCTGATCCGAGAAATCGATCCGACCCATAAAGAAGTCATCCCACCCTTGAATCTTGTTGGTAGCCCCCCCCCCCCCACACACACACCTCTTCCGTGCATCCCCTAAAGCAGACTCGGCATCAGAGCTCCGCGCACACAATTAGAGAAGAGCTCGTCTGATGTTTGGGTGCGTTGTTTCCATAGCCGAATTTCCATTCGCCGATCGCATGTCAACCGACGTGTTCTCATACCGAAGAAGAACACGCCACTGAAAACACCCTCCCGATTTCACCCAGTAGCTTATGCGATTTCATGACGTGGCGGAGGTGATAGCAGGCCCGTTCCCACTCTTCGAGAAATCCCCTTCGCAAAATGGACAAAAACTTACTGAAGGACACGTGCATTTTGCAGACGTCTTTTTTCCGCAGGCACCTTCGCCACATTTCTACAAATCGCCGTGGCTTCTCCTGCTTGCTTCTTTCTTCGCAGACAAGCAAATAATGGGACAGACAGCGCGTCGATGTTCATTCACTCCGAGTGTCGTCATGCTGATTAAACAACTCCCTCCCCCTTTCCTCGAGGAATTCAAGTTCCAAAGTGTTACCCATGATGCTCTTCGGCTGGAAAGACTTGGGTTCGAATTCCGTCAAGGACGAGAAGAGTTTTGATAAGGGCTTTCTCGTCTGAGGGTGAGTTAAGCAGTCACATGCGGTGGTTAAGGAAATCTTATTCCGCTAAACAGGCAAACCAGCCAGAAGAACACGCACTACAATTAATTGAATTGGGACATCGTTCAACTTGGAACTTGCATCGCGCTTGCATGTTATTAAGACGGATCGTGATATGAAATGCGCATGCGCAGACCTACACGAGCATCTCATTGGAAGATGCTTTAATAATGACCGAAAGTTCAACGTAAATGAACTCTCATTATCTTTCCACTGGCTCCACGGAATATTTTTCTCTCCTTACCAGTGAATGGTTTTTCAGACGATTGATGCATTCACAGCCGAATCTCATCCGCCATTGCTCGACGGATGAGAAGTAAAACTGTTCTCTCGAACCTTACTGTTGTGGAGTTCCTAAGCAGGTCATCAGGAGACGGAAACATTTCTGTCCGCGAGCGATTTATTGGAAGACATCGTTCCCATTGTTTTTGTAACGAGAATCGGCATTTTCCATCCTCGGCGGATCCATCTGACTCGAAAGACCCTGCGGGGCTCATTTAGTCGATTGCTGTTGATGGCGGATTCATCTCTTTTGCTCTCCTCTTTATTATACTTCTTTCTTCTTCCGTCCCCATCGTGAATTACCGAGAGGGAGGAAAGCCCCTCTTCAGAGAACCATTTCACGTGCTCGTTCGTAACGATCAACGCTGCTATCAACAATGGAGGTTTTCTTCTCCTCGCTTTATCCCAAATGTTCTGTTCACTTAACCTTTCGTAATCGTTGACCCCATTCCTTCTTCCCACCATTTCTCTGTCTCGACATACAAATTCCTTGCCGTCTTCTGTTTTCTTTTGAGACGAAATTCAGCATCCCGGATAGTATTTATCTCTGAGCCATCAAGCGCGTTTGTGAATACCTTTCGGTGAAAGATGGAGTTCAAATATTGCACCTCCCCCCCCTGCGAGAACATTCAACGCTTATTTTATTGGCCTTGAAGTGGCTTGAAAAAAAAAAAAAAAAACAGGATTGCATTTGTACACTTTTAGAGCAGAATTTTCGTTCTCTCTGCGGTACTAAATTTACGACACGTCGACATCTTTTCACCTTTTTGGATGCAATTAAAAGGTGAAAAGGAGAACTGCTCCGCTTGTTTCAGCCAAGCAAATTGCAGATCATCCCCGAGGTTGCCTTCTCTTACGTGCAGTATGGTTGATGTGTTTCGTTATGATTTTATCGCTAGCTTAATGTATAATTTTCCCGTACTGTGTATCCGACTCGCTTCCTTCCCTAAAAATGCATTTGTTCGATTGCCTTTGCTATCAGTACCACGTGCAATGCGATGATCACTGCGCATTCGTTATCGAAGTTTTTAACGTTATTGGTTTGTTGTATGTTGTGTTAATGCAATCTTTATATTTATGGGAGGAAAACCATCATTTGGTCAGTAGAACCACCGAGGGATTAAAGAGGGGATGATCCAGAAACCAGTTCTCCCTAACCTAAAACTCGTAGCCGAGAAGACAAACGCCCTTCGACCGGGATTCGAAGGGTTGAGTTCCAACCCCATGGAGGAAGTTTTTCTCAGATGTCTCGATCCGAAATCACTCTCGCAGGAATGGCGATTCCGAGAAACAGGAAAACATTGAAATGGATCGTGCAAGATTTACGCGATCCGAATTGTCGGTGATTAAATAAATTCCGTGCGAGTTTGCGATGTCCTTTTTCATACAGTAGTTAGCGCGAAGTGTGCGTAATATTTAAAATCACCTCGAGGGTATTAATCCTGTGTTTTCTCGATGTAGGAAAAAGAAAGACAACTGTCGTTATGGCAACGGAGATACCAACTTCTGAAGCGCATGAAAGCAGGCTTTGACCGAATACGTAAGTAGCATTTGTTTCTTTCTGTTTTAAACATTTGAAAATTTCCCAAAATGCATTTGTTAAAAGCGCCTTTCTTTATAAATATGACGACGCAGCAGCGTGACTTACAGACATTGACGCGTTTCTTTCCGGCAGAAGTTTTCCGGATGCTTCTACTGATCATCCCGTAAAACCTGCTTGCACAATTATTTGATTGAACTCTTCGTCCGCTCACGTCTTACTTTTCGGGCTGCTCTAAAAGTTCGAGGGTACATCCGCTTGCCGAGGAGATCGAGAAATATTTCCGAATTGCCATCGTGGTTCGTTAGCAGCGGTTAACTTTCCGCTTTCGACACTGCGAACACAAACCCACCTGAATGTTGAAAGACAGAAAGAAGAAACAAATGTAGTTAAATGAAAGAAGTGCTTCTTTTGGGGAAGCGACAGTTTCTTGTCGATCACGACTGCGTTTCACTTGATTATTTCAGGAGCTATTCTTTCTTTCTTTCCTTCCTTCTTGGCCATTCGAGTTTGTCGCCTCCTTCTAAATCTACTTCGCCCCTCTTCTTCCTTCTTTCAACTTGCGGCGTCGAGGGTTTTCCTGCTCATTATAACCCCAACCGTACACAAGGATAAGGTGGTTGGTCCTATGCCTCCAGGTGTATCTTACGTCTGAAGAAGCGTTGAGTTCTCGAGGCCAGTTTGCCTGCTTGCAGGATGAAAAACCCTGTTGTCCACGCCCAAGACCGGCTAACTTGGCTAGGGCTGAGGAAGATCCTTAAGCTCCTCACGTCGGCGACGGGAATCGAACCGAAGACACTCCTTTCCCAGGGGTTGCGAAGTGCATAGCCACTCTTCTAACCGCGCAGACCTCCCCTCTTATACTTTTTCCAACAGAATCCTCGCCTAAAACTGCGACGGAGTCTCCTCGGTCGAGTATCTTTAGGGATGTCGAGGTTCTTTTTCCTCCTTGAGAGCGTCGAAGGATCTTCCTTTTTGCTTGCGTATTTCTGCACACCCGCAATCTGCCTTTCCCTTTTTCTAGTATCTTTGATGCTGATCGAAAGCAAATGTTCCCAAATAATTGTGCCCAGAAATTCACCTCAAATAAACGTCTCGACCTGTTTTGGGTCAAACCGCTTTCACCAGTACACGAAAATCTGCCTGTCCGTCCCTGGAATTCGAGGTGTAGTGCAGTGCGAAATTTGTCACGACTGCTTCAGATTCTTCCACTTTTCATAAGTAAACGAGTTTTGCGTAATTTGATGTCTTGGTGCGAAAGACAGTTTCATACAATCTGCCCAACTTTGTAATGTTTAATATTACCAACCAGAGATCATCTGCCATTGCTGAACTCTTTCGTTCCTCAAATAATACCCGAACCACAATGCGTTATTTCTGGTTATTCCGACATCGAACATCCCCACCAACTGAATTTTTTCTTTTGCGTGGTCTCGTTTTGCTGGAAATTTACGAAAACCGGTTCCGAATGTCTTTTTAATGTTGACTTTCGGGATGCAAGGGAGCACCTGCGTTTTTTATACACATGAAATAGATCTTCACGGTTTGACTTATTATTTTTTCTTTGACTTTGTTTTTCATTTGAGTGCGACATGATCGGAATATTTTGACACATTAAGAAGTATTTTGTGATCGGAAATAATCCCCCAAATCCCACCGTGTTTACTGAAAATTAGCCTCGCAATCAATTCTTTCGACTCCGATTCGTACCAAGTATCACTTTCAGTTCGTCTGCCATCTAAGCCCCCACACAGTTTCACCAGAACACGTTATTCATTGGATTGGCTTTCGATTCGGTCTCTCAGCTTATAATTTGAGTAATTCCCTTTCAGTCTTTCTTTTAAATCGGATTACGTTTCTTGCTCACGTGTGTGGAACAGGAGGGAGTCCAAAAGTATTGAAACAGATAAACCACATTCCTCCCATTTTTTATCCTTTTATTGCTTCCCAGTAAGCACCCCCCCCCCCAATTTTAATTTTAGCCTTGCGATTCAGAGTGCACTTCTAAATATTCGCTGGGAGAGCTAACAGTCCAGTCGGACTTGATACTAACACAAGTTTCAAACGCATGGAGGCAAGTTCCCCCCTGCTATGAAGGCATGCCCCCAAATACACCGCAGCAAACCATTTCTTCTTCTTCTATGATCTCTTGTGCTTTTAAGCGTCGAGATTTTGCCAAAGAGATTTCCATGCCGTCCTGTCCAAGGCTTGTTCTTTTGCTTCTTTCCAATTAATTCCCTTCTTTTCCAATTTTTCTTTAATTTACTTTTGTCAACCTTTCCTGGGCTTGTCTGTGTTTCTTTCTTTTTCATATTTTCTGGCTTTCATATACAGTTTTTGCTATTCTTCCTTCTTCCATTCGATTAAGATTCCCAAACCACCTCATTTGGGCTTGTGTTACGAATTGGTTCAGAGGTGCAAATTGAAGGCTGTCTCTTATAGTTTGATTTCTTAGTGTTGCTTTTTGTGCCACTTTCCTAAGATATTTCATTTCAATTGTTTGAGTTTATTTGTGTTTCCTGTTGTTAAACACCAAGACTTGGTGGTAGCAAACCATTCCGAACACTGAATACATTGGCATTCGTGAGAATATCGCAAGGCGGGTGGCGAGGGAAGCCCACTCGTACCAGGTGAAGGCTTCACGTTGTAATTTCCTGTGGGGTGGATCAGCACCATCCACACGGAACTTCGCCAGAATATACTTACCAAAAATTAAAAAAAAGTGCACTCGATATCCCCGAGACGTAATGCATCTACACCTCCCCATCCCAAACGGATCCGACTTAACTGTCGGTGACTCCCTCCCTCCGCCATCTCCATACAATGTGCGTGGTCTGAAAAGTTCTCGGCCAAACAATGCAGAAACGAATTGTTTCTGCATAATTTCCACAATTCAACATAATCTCCCTTAAGACTAATACGTTTATTCCGGCGATGCCCCAGCGCCATTATCCCGTCCCTGTAGCGGTTCTCAGTAAGATCTGCAAAATACCCCTCTACAGCTGCAATCACCTCTTGATTCGAAGAAAGACGCTGACCAGCAGCTAGGAAGAGTTTTAGTTTAAGGAAGAGACAGAAGTCGGAAGGGGCCAAATCTGGGGAATAGGATGGATGTTCCAACAATTCATAGTGCAGATCCCTTAATTTTTCCATTGCCAAAAACTCCTTTGTGGGCAGGTGCATTGGCCTGATGAAAGATGATTTTTTTTTCTTCTGCAAACCGGGTCTCTTCTCACCAATTTTTTCGTCTAGTCTGGTTAAAAGATCGGAATAAAATTCCCAGGTGATTGTTTTATCCTTTTGGAGATAATTAATAAACAAAATGCCTTTAGCATCCCAAGAGACCGATGTGATGACATTGTCTTCTTTTGCGCTGAACAACCAACTCCTGTCCGCTGTTTGGATTCTGGTGTGAATGGTGAATCCAAGTCTCATCCATAGTAATAAATTGAAGCACAAAATCGGTTTTATTCTTGTTAAAGCGCTCCGAGCACTGTTCAGAGATTTTCATGCGAGTGTGTTTTTGATCTGTTGTGAGGAAGCGAGGCACCCATCTTGCGCAAGCTTTTTCATTTGCAATTCTTCATGCAAAATATATCCTTCACGTTCTTTTGAAATGCCTGTAGTCTCAGCAATTTCACGCACTTGGACTCGCCGGTCATCCAGTGCCATATCGTGCGCTTGATCAATGATTTCTGGTGGTGATACACATTTTGGACGTTCTTCACGTGGATCATCTTCAAGGCTGGTACGGCAACGTTTAAACTCGGCAGCCCATTTCTTAACTGTCGAAAACGAAGGAGAAGAACGCCCATAAACTTTTATGAATTTCTTTTGGCATTAAACCTTCTTTAACAAAGAATATTATAACCGCACGATACTCAATTTTATCCATTTCAAGAGATGCAAACAAAACGTTTGCTTCAGACAGCTGTATAAAACAAACTACTTGATAGAATGACTTAAAATTTCACATGGATGCTTACGACAGATGCACCAACTTAGAAAAAAAAATCTTGCCGATAGTGTTGCCATTTATGGTCGATGCCGAGAACGTTTCAGACCACCCACGTATAAGACCACCTTAGTTAAAATTGTCTTCAGGTGTAGCAGTAACTTCTTCGTTCTGTAAGTCACTCGCCAGCTTTCCTTAATGCACAACACCATCTTTCACGAGGACAGTAAAACGCAGTGCCCTGAAAATGTATGCTTCAGTATTGTTACAACCCATGGTAGTGCTAGACTTGGCGACAGAGCGAATATCAACCCCTCTGTGCAACCAACAAACCACGAGATTGTGATCTTACTCCACAGGGAGTATCGATGTCTCCGTGAAATGCCATTTCAGCGGTAGAAGAATGTCTTTGCTCCGTGTGAAACACTCAAGAGGCCTGAAAATTTCGAGTTTGTAGCTGGACTCCCTGTTTCTCTTCACGCGCAGGATGGAGCCACGAATCTTCCTTTGCACGTTGTATAATTGGGAATTTAAATGAAATAATTTTATTTGATTTAGTTGAAGTTCACGCGAAAGCCAGCAGCATCGCATGTTCATCATTTGGAAGTTATAATGGGGGGGGGGGGGGGGGAACGGCTTCTGTTTTGTGTTGCACATTGTTCCAAATACAAGGAATATGAAAATGGAGCAAAAGAAATCGAGATTTTAATATTAAAACAAGCGACCGCGCACGCATACATAAAAATCCATGTTAAGCATTTGTCCCCGAATTTGGGGGACTGGCCTCGAATCAAGGCCCTTCTGGCTTATTTTGGCCTCTATTTTTTTATTTGACCATGCTAGCAAACAAATAAATTAAAATGAGCAGCCGGAACAAAAATATTTGCGTATCTCGAGAGGCATTCAGTGCGAAATTGCAAAGGCATTTCAACAGTTGGTTGTCTCACGATCAGATTAGTAGATCGGATCGGATTAGCAATGTGATAGATTTCAGAGTTGTGCATGGAAGAACATCAAGAAGAAGGAAAGTTATTAGTGGGGTTCGACCTTTATATCAACGAAACTGTTATTCTGGTGGACATGCATTGAGACATTCAGTTGTTTCCAGGTAATGTGAAGTTAGGGGGGAGGGGTGTGAGGTCGGGTATCGTCTCTTCAGGAAGATCTGAATAGGCTGGAAAAGGAGTTGCGCTCATATCTGATCACCGGGATGTGGAGAGGGTGGAAAGGCGGTTGAGGGCGCCACTTGAATGTTCCGCCCACAACCGCCACATGTGTATAAAGACGTAAGAAAACGATCTTCGAAAAGTGGCAGTGGAAATAATTCAAGAAGTAAATCTACCCGAGTTTACTGTCAAATAACTAACTTCATTGCTTAGGTTAAAACCATTTTTATCTCCCAGATCCGTCCGGTATTTTGACTTCTTGTGATATTGGAAAGTTGGTAATTTCATGGGAGCAAACGGTTTTCTTATAGCTGAATGGATTTATTTAATCTTAGAAATGTTTTCGTAGCTGTAAATTGGGTGGGAGGAGAGTGGAACAGCCAATATTTTATTTATTTATATTTAGTGGTTTCATTTACGATTATATTTGTGTGGAGCAGTTACATTCGTGTACGATTTCCTTGCCCGTTCAAGGGGCATTTCGCTGTTTGATGAAAGAGTTTCAAGCGAAGGAAATTCCCTGTTTCACACCGAGGGGCTAAACAACATTTGGTCAATGAAAGTTCTCAAGCGACTTGGAGTTTTACGGAAATCACGAGGCTTTCGGCACGGGTTGCGCAAGTTGTGCGCTGCTTTCGAAATATGCGATCCGGAAAATATTTCCGTCAGTTAGCGATTTACAGTAAGCATGCCATTGGCCCGATAGCAAATTCTAAGCCGCATTGATTTTAATGAAACGGATTCGAGGAATTAAAAAGTGAATCGAGGCACTTGGCTGTCATTCAACTGGAAAATCCTCGGAAGGATGTTCAGGAATTTTCACTCGAATCCTTTGTGGCCAAGAGATGGATGAGGAGGTCTCAGAAATAGCTGACACCTCCTCATCCCGAATGAAAACATACGCAACTGCAACCACACTCTGCGTGACATTTCAGACGGAAAAAGCGGTTTAAATGACTAGCGTCCTGGTTATGGACGTGATCGCCGTCTGCATGGAATTTCGTTCCAGGATAAACAAGTGCTATCCGACAATTAAATCCGATTCTGTCGCTTCAAATGAAGTTGTTTTTTTCGTCTATATTTGGGGAAAAAATGTATTATTTCAAAGAACGTCGGCAAACTTTTAATGTTTTTGAATTATTTTCCGTTTGTGCCAACAGAGAAACTGATTAAAGGCCAACCGTTTGTTATGATTCGTTAAGAATTTCCTTGATGAATTAAAAAATAAAAATTCATAAAATTTATTACAGCATAAACAGCAATAACCGAGAAGTAGTTCTTGTTGGTAGAGGACTCCATTTAAAAAAAAAAGGGAAAAAATATATTTTGGCATATTCGAACTCGAAATAAGAATGTCCGTTTGACGACGTTATCTTGTGGGAGACCCATCAGCAGCGGATTTTTACTGATGATATCAGGAAGTTCCCAAATCGGCGAAATAAGCGTCTCTGAAAGGTTGATTTGCAGTCGTGCGTTTATTCGAGTGTTTCCTTCCCCTCCCCTTTGGAAGCGGCGTGTCGTACGTGGAACATCTGTTTCAAAATTAACAGCGGGAAGGATCGTTGAAAGAAAAGCATCTTCGGGTTTTCTTGAATGGGAAATCGATAGGAACGAAACCAGCACTGGAGAACACCATTCACGCGTGAGCGGCGGTTCTTATTTTTGACGTAAGGAAAACAAACAGCGGCGATCCCCCAGAGGACCTCCACAATTACTTCGTCTTCGACGAGGCGGAATGAAAACGGATGATCGAAGGCGACGTGTACATTTCGCAAGTGTTTGGTAGGATGTGCGCGGAGACTATGTTGGGTGTTATTGCGCCACTGCGCAGTCCGATTCTGGAAAGGTAGAAAAGCCGCGGAATGCTTGCGCCAAGTGACCCATGACCCCAGGTGCACGACTGTGTGGAGACTCCTCCTCCAGATGGCGTCCAACTTCATCAACAAACTCTTCGAAAGCGGTAAGGAACAATTTAGGCTTAAGGGGTTTGCTGGATGTCCCTTCTTGTGCTCAGCTTGCCGAGATTCGTAACTGCCATTCATCATTGCAAACGTGTTCTCGAACGCCAATCCACCGACCACAAGTGCCTCAATCCCGCGCTCCTCGCGATTACCAAGTGGATTACTTGGGTTCTTTCCAAACACCGATCTGCTGCTGGCACCGCCGAATGTATCAAACGAAGCATTCACCGTCACACTGAAACTTGCATCGGTCCAGGTCAGTCAGGTTTTGTCCTCCGTATACGATTCGCTTTGGGTAACAAAATTATTTCTAAACGTCGGTTCATTCTAAAAGAGGAATCAATAGGACAGTTCGTGAGGTTTTGTTTTTAAACTCTGAATCTGTGCCGAATCAGCGGCCAAGACCAAGAAGGGCAGTCCCGTCCATCCACTCCTTCCCAACACCGCCTTTCGTGAGGAGCTCCATCGAAACATTTGTTCTGCGCCGAAGAGGTCGGCTATACCAGCTCGACCATGACACGTTTTCTGCTTCTCCGTAATAACCTTAACGTCTTCGCTGCTGGAAATGGCAAATCTTTTATTAGTGCGCCGTCCTTATAAAACCACACCAAAGCGAGTGACGATGACCTTGGCACTTGTTTTGGAAAGCGGTTTCTCTCCGACTGCCGTGGCACTGCTGGGACCTTTCGTCAAATAAACACGAGCACAAACGCGAATTGGGAAAGTAACAGTCAGAACCAAAACAAGCCTTAAAGTACAAGCCATTAGGAAAAAGAAAACCAGGACGTCCTCTTAAACGATTCAACGATGACTTCTGAGGCCGGAACAGGCCATGCTAGGCCTAAATCCTTGATACGTATGATGATGATAGTCAGAAATGGCATTCACGCGAACGATTGCGAGATTAAATGAGAATGCGTGAGATTTGGCATGATTTGGAGGAGCGAACTACAAAAGGGATTTCTTCAAGATCGAGAAGAAGTGCTTCAGCTGTCAAATCTCAAAGTGATTAACCGGAAATTCGGGGATGTTTTACAAAACGCTGAAATTTTCACTGTTTTAAAAAAGAAATCGTGTGCGTGTGGGGGGGGGGGGGACTGAATTATCCGCCTTTAAACATTAAATGCTAACCTCATAATCCAATTATGTATAACCCTCGTTGGAAGGTTAGAGCTGAACAAAAACAAAAATCGCACCTCCCCTCCCCCCGTGTAACTCTAGTGAATTAGTTTCGCTGCGATTGGCTGTTGAGAACACGCAGGAAGTGCGCCACTGTGTGAGCTTTAGAAATAGCTGATCGTCCCAACCGAATGTTGAAAGTGAGACGGCGTCCTCACTAACCCCGATTTGCGCAGAAACATGAAAACGGCGCATCGTGGGTTGGGCACGAGGGATAACATCTGAAGAGGAAATTGTGGCCTTAAGAAACGCTGCATTCGATGAATGACTCGCACGCGACAGAGCTTGATAGAGCATCGAACGAGTGCTGTCCAGTTAGTTCTCAGGGTGTCCCGATTAATGGAACAGTCGGTGCATTTTTCGAATTCCCTTATCGCGGGTTAGCAGTGCTCGTTTCTGAGCAGTTCTGCATTGCAAGACGACTGTCGCGAATCCTGCGAAGTATGACCCATTCACCTTCGTAAATGTGCGGAAGGTGAATGCACAATGACTTCGTGTTGACCCCATCGTCCGAGGCCGTTGCTGCTTTCGGATATACACCACTGCTTTAACTCTCGACGTCGTCACGTGACTTTTTTAAGACATCAAGAGAGCTGTAATCTCTTCCGTGATATCCGTTCGGCAAACATGCGAAGAGCGGGGGGGGGGGGGTGACAAAGAATTTTGAATGAAATTTGAAAATGCTTCAATGGTTGCATTTGCTCAGTGAGGCGAATCGCCATCGTGCAAAACATCGCCCCCATTTTATTTTCCGAGCACACCTTTCGTGTGTGCTCGCATGCCTCTGCAAATCTCTAAGGGACTGCCCCATCGGGTGGCAGAACTCCGACGGATTCTTCGCTGACGTCAGAATCTCAACCGAGTGTTTTTCGCGGGATTGTAAGAGACGGTGAACACGGCAACTGGGAAGACGCGTTTGGACTTGTTTATCTGAATAAGTACAAAGACATGAAATTGTAGTCTTGTTACACGCGCGCTGCCTTTCCCCTGATTGGTTTCTCCTCGTCTTGCATTTCCACTTCGCATGCGGGGCGTTGACAAAGAAGTCCGATGAGGATTATATTGCAGTGCACTGACTTCTCATAGCTACTCCAGTGACAGCTCGAAACATTCGTAACGCATCGTATATTCTGCTTCCATTTTCTTTTGTTTGGTTCTTAAAACAGAACGGAAGCAAATGACGTCATTTAATCACCAGCAGTTAAGTGTTAGTCATCGTAACGACAAGTCCGCTGTTAGTTTTCCATGTGGAGTCGACGCAACGACGACACTCCGGACATAAAGTGCAGGTTCAACTTCGACTATCTCGACCAGCAGGGCGTTTCTAAGCACTTTCCCTAACAAGCGGAACTCATTTCATGGATAAAACTTTCCTATATTGGAGCTGTGGTTAGTCCGCTGGAAAACAATTCCACTGTCCCCCCCCCTCCCTCTAAAAAAGGGATTTTTTTTTACTACGACTGGGTTACACGGAAGAACGATGTCATTCGGCCACTTGTATTATGCCGCTGTCGAAGAACTTTTTGCATGTAGCAAAAATTGTGTTTTGAAGTGCCGTGTTGAACGTGCATTTCCGTTGTTGTTTTCTTTTCTGCTAACACAGAAAATATCGAAAAAAAACTCATTCTGATGGCGCCAATTTTACTTTTCGCATTTTTTCTAAAACAAAAAAGCGCTCAGATTTTGGAAATGCAATTTTTGAGTTCCGAATCTCGATCAGGTAACTGAAATGATGAGATGGTCCATGGGAAAGAAAGAAAGAAAGAAATTACCATTTGGGATGAACTCCTTCGCTGCGCTTTGCATAATTTGGTTTGATGACGTTTAAAATGAAATCCGTCTTCAGCAGGAGGAAGTGGATACTAGCCATCACGCATGCGCTTAATCTTAGTACCCGCATTTCTTTTGAAACCTTGTTTACAAATAATTCCGCACGGGAAAGTTGCAACTTAAAAATTGTTCCGCCCTCCATCTTAGATAGCCTTGCGACGCGTTTCGGTTCACTTAACGCGAAGGCGTTTGGTTTATTGGTGCCAGGATAGGCGACGGCAGCACGCACTGTTTTCTCTTAGGTGTGTACGCGATACACTGGGAAAGACATCAAGATCTCGAATATTAAGTTAGTAGTTTTTTAAGCTAATATTGCGCAATTTAAGAAGTTCTGAAACGCGATATGTTATGGCTCTGAAGATTTTTTTTTTCTCTCATCAATCCACCCCACGGTGGCCTCTGGAAGGGAAGGCTTCATCGCAAACAGCTGCTCTGGTCCAGTAGTGAGATGGCAGAAGCTGTCTTGCAGGAGAGCATCATGGACGTTCTAGGGCTTTGAAAAATCAAGTTTTGCCGAAAGAATTAATTCGAGCAGTCTTTTTTTCTTTGTACTTCGGCTTCGTTGGCATAAATGTAATTAATCGCAAAAGTATTCCAGATTTTCTGAGATTGTTTGCCCTACTTCATCATAAATTAATTTTCTCACTTCATACAAATGTCAAAACTAGTTGTGCAGAATAAGAACGTAAATAACGCGCCACGAATGGAATTGAGTGGAACCGCATCCACATAACAAAAACAGGAACACAAAAGAAGAAATGCACAGTCTTTGCTGCAGTTAATTTTTCGATTTACGCTCATGTCGATGCTGGTAGTTCTGCACTGCAAGATGTGATAGAAGCACTCGGAATATCACGTGGCTTACAATGAAAAGAAGAAGAAAAAGCAAATGCTAAAAGAAATGAAAAATACACATACACAATCTTTATTCATATTTCCAAACAGTGTCGTCCATTCATCATACCCGCCCCCCACCCCTTGCACAGCTGCTTCTGGTAAAGTCCTGTAGAAATCATGACAATCTGCATCCAGTTGGTTCAAGATTGATAAGCGATCTCGTTTCTTAAGAGGGGAAGATTCCCATGGGATTGGCACAGTTCCCTTCGTCTCGTTACATGCAAAGTTCTAAAGGTGTTTCAGCATCATGGCTGTACGTAAGGTAGATTTTACCGAAGCTGCAGTGCACTATTTAATCTTGAGTCATCGCACTTTTCCCTTTTTTATCATCGAAGTTTTTGATCACCGAGAAGTTGCGAAAAGAAAGGAAAGAATTCCGCTTCATTTCGGTGACTTTGAACTTCGTTTTACCTCCGGTCATCCTTACCAACAGTCTCTAGGGTGGCAGAGCTGAGTAGCACATCATGTTCTGCGGTCTTCATAAGTAAAGCAACCTCAACATATCGAGTAATGCAACCTCCGCGAATATTTGACTGCTGATGTAGCAGGTTTTGCCATCATTCTCTCGAAAGCAGCAGGAACCCACAGAAAACTCCGTTTCGAAAATAAAAAGTGACATCAACTTTTGCCATCTTTCTACGGAGCATTTCGTCCAAAATTATCCAAAGGTGCTTTACATTTTGTATAAGCTGCGTGGTCATGGCAACTGAATCGACTAACAGAAGGAAGGAAAGAGTGGTTAAATTTATTATTATTGCACAAACACCTCCTGGAATCGAGGCATGAAATCCAACAAGATGGCAAAAATACCATATAGTGGGTGGCAAGGAATGTATTTATGTGATACAGTTTTCAATCAAATGCTACTCATTTCGAGAAATTAGACAGAATTCCCTGCTCCATATTACTAGGAAAATCGATAACTCGAAAAGAATCCTGTTTTCTCGAAGATGGTGTTTGGTTGTTTTGCGTATCCTGGGAAATTTGGGAAAAAAAAAACGATGCTTACCATTCTCGAATGTCCTTCAGAGCAGAAAGATGCCCTTCAAGTTTCCGCTTCTCCCAAGGTCTACCTCGTACAACTCATGAACCCAGCGTTGTCGAGTGACACTTATCCACAAAGCTAACCCTCTCATTTTCCAGCAAGAGAGAAAAATTGCTGATAATTGAGTGTATTATGAAATTCTTGTCGGTAACCTTTCGTGTTGTCACTAAAATAAAAATGCCCCAGAAACAGCCATTGAAATCCCTTATCAGAGACAGCCATCATGCAAAGCAGATAATTCATTGAGAACTATTCCCAAGCGCATTTCTTTTTCTCAGAGGGGTAGTTAAAACGCGTTTTTTGTGGAAGTGTCTTCTTCAAACTGTCATCTGCCGTTGAAATTGGCTAGTCTGTGGCAAGCCGTTATGATTGTGGGAGCTTTGCACGCGTATTAATGCCGAGGCTAATCGAGTTCAAAATAACTGCTAATCACATTTCGAAAGAGATCGAAGGAATGTAACTCGTGCAAGAAAGAGTTCCAAAGAGGCGATTATTTCGACGCATTAATGCGTGTTACAGGCGTGCCCGTAAGGATGGGACTCGATGTTTGGTAGCACAAGAACGTTATTACATCACGAACAAAAGTTCTAACATTCATTGAAGCGGTTTTCAGCGATGCGAATTCTGCCCACTAAAAGCGGGCTGTCTCTTAGTGCATTACTTTTTGTCCGTGGGTATGCTAAGGGTTAGACAATCCGAAAACCCGGCTCTCCAGGCCAAACGGGGGACTTTTTGAATCCCCTTCAGTAATCGCGGTGGTCTCACAGACAAAAAACGCCTTTAAAGGCTGTCTTACAAAAATGAACCGACGACGTGCAATTCACATCCACAGCCTGTTTCGGTGCAGAGTGGACGCACTCCGCTAACCCAAGTTATCCTTACGTTAATTTCGCTCCCTTCTGTCGATTTGGGGTTGCAGTAGAGAATGGATAAAATTTTAAAATGCTGGAAAGAAATTGAATTTCTAGCCGATCTCTTTTGAGACCACGGCACGCGCGCTCTAGAAAAACTTGCATTGGGCTTAAGTTACCTTCAACTTAAGATGGATCGAAGGTTATCGCTGTAACCTTCCACCGAGAAAATGCGGATCGCTTCACTTATTATTCGAGCACGCTGCTTTACCATCGAAGTCCCCTCCAAAAAAAACAAATCTCTTGTCTCGAATGGCTTCAATTTTTTTTTTTTTTTTGATCAAAGAATGCTCGTTCATCAGATTTCGGGCAAATCTTAGCTCATTATACTTTTCCTCTGCCATTTCTGGTGGCTTTTTCATCAGCGTACCCCCCCCCCCCCGACCATCCCAGTCTTATATTACCGTTAGAATCATTTATAAACGTCGTTTGCGTCTGATGAAGTTATTAATGTTTGAATTCGCACGCGGTTACTCATTTCATTAGTCAGTACAATGGCGATAAGAAAGACGCGCAGTGTGTGTGTGCGCGTGTGTAAAATTCAAGCAAAAGGGTAGAAAGGACAATTCGAGTTTAGATGAAAACCCATTGTAATAGAGAAGGAAATTCCAGGTTGAGTAATTTTTCCTTTGTGAAGCTTTTCTATAAATGGAAAATGATGATAACCCGCAGCAAACTTCCCCGTTATGCAAACAAGACTTCAGTTCAAGTGAAATTGCTTTTCTGCACATTCACTATTAGCAATGACCTTAATAAATCTTAATGTCAAATGCTTAGCAACCCTGACACGACTTTCTCGCCAGTTTTCTGCCAAGGACAGTTTTGTGTCACTTTCTCTGAACTGCCACGCGCCACCGACGCTCGCAGTAATACCTTCGTAAAATCACTAAAACGGTGACGAAGTCTGAGCGGTGTTTTGGTTCTGCTCGAGGTCGTGTGCTGATTTGAAAATCTCGAAGCAGGTGTTTGCCTTCACATTTCCGAAAGTAATCGCGTAAGATGGATGGCCGCAGTTCTTGTCTCACAGACTGTAGAAAATGGGGGGGAAACAGTTATGGCAGAAATCAGCTGAATAGCTTTTGAAAGTGCCAGCGAGCATTTCACTTCTTGGCTACTAATAACCGATGCAGGCTTTAGTGGTTTGCGCATCCGCTTTCCAGCCTGCGTGTTAGAATCCCGACAGGGGCATGGATGTTTGTGATTGGCCTACTGCCGATTACCATATGCACTGCTGTGACCTGTGTCCTGGCGCCATACAAAAAAAAACAACTAACCTGTTACCATGGAAACCAACATTACAGCATATATTCGTCTGTTACCAAACGAAACTTTATTTCACACACACACACGTTTATAATTTCCTGTTGAACTTTGACTTCCAAGCAGCACACCTGCCATCCGTCGGTTAAATACTCGATGGATTGCTTTACTAACCCGTAGAGAAGGAAGAATAATAAAGGTGCAACTGGATTTGCTGAAAAGCGAAGAAATGGGAAATGCGTCCCCCACACAAATTCAGCGATATCGTGGTTCGATTCGTATTCCGTGAAAGCGTCGTTCATATTGGCTTGAGATGCGCTTGTTACCAGGAATTTGACCCTTGCGATGCGCGACTGGCACCGAAGAGTTTTATTGTCGTTCTCAACAGATGCGGTATTTTTATTTGATGGAGCTTCTGTGCTGCTCATTTTGTTTCGTTGGTGTGATAATTTCTGATTACAACAAGAAAAATAAATAACAGTTCGAATGTGCGACGTGTTTTTTTTTTTTTTTTTTTTTTTTTTTTTTTTTTTTTTTTTTTATATGCGTACGTCTGCGATAGCTGAATCCAGTGCGCGAGTTCGGAATCCAAGCGGATAACTCTGTAGTGGTTATCGAGTACTAAAGCCGTTAAGTTCTAGCGGAACCGACGCTCTCAAATCATAATGACGTAAGAAGAGAAATGATGTCTGTCTGTCTTCATGTATGTTATGCGAATCATCTAATCATTATAAGATGACTGGAATTGCATAAAAATTCGAACAAAAACAGATAAATAAAACATGAAAATTATGGGCAGTCGCCGTACTGACGCTTCTCAGTCCTTCCAATTTACACCCGATAGTTTAAAGGTTAACTTTTAACGGAGGAAATATTTCATTTATTCTTCTGCATGGGTGCACCCTCATTCTTGGCTATTTTGTAACCGGGCATCCGAGTCAGTGCGGATAATTAAGTTTTGGTTTTTATTTGCGGGTTCTTTAATCCCATTTAGGTACAAACCACACAACCTGAAGAGGGTATCCGGAGAGTTCATCGAATGAACAATTCGTCGAAAAAACAGTTCGCCGAAATTTTTAAATTTTCGAAAATGTCATGAGAAAATTGATCCGTTTAGAACAAAAACGGAACCGTGCAGAGTGAGATAGCAATGCTACTTTAATAGGGAATAATTATAGAAAAATATAGTTTCAGATAGTCTTTCTTGTCCGATGTCTGTTCATGGGACAGATTTGCCTGTTTCCGGGAGGAAACGCCCGGCCATTTCCGTATTATGCTTGCTAACTTACCTTGAGCCCAGTGGTTCGTAACCTTTTGAAATCACGGAACACTTTTGATATAAGAAAAATTTGGGGAACGCCAAAAGCATTAGGGTCATAAAACTAACAATAAAAATATGCATGGATTTGCCTTTTATGAAAATGGAACTGATTTTAATGCGATGCTTGAGCTTGTGCAGATTTCAGCAATATCAGGTGTAATATGTGATGTAGCTGCCCTCATCTCTTTGCCTCTATTATTAAGTCTTTCACGCTTTTTAGTTTTAATGTCAGTTAATATTGAGAAACCGAGCTCACACAGATTTGATGTAACAAAATTTTCAGTGCTCTTATGGAGAGAGAGAGAGAGAGGTGGGTATTCGGCTTGGAGACAAAAATCCAAACTTCCTCAAGAGTTATTTCAGAGAACTTCATTTTTAGAGTTCGATCCTTTGACGAGGTAACGAATTGTTCTTGTAACGAAAATTCACGGCTCGATGTATTAACTGTGCCCAATGGATTTCGTATTGTTCTGTTATAGCGGAAATAATTCCCGCGACATTTTTATTCAGAGCAGCCAATTACCCTCAGAACTGTGCCATGTGACATCTTTCACCGGCGGAACACAAGTGTTCCGGGGAGCACCAGTTAAGAACCACTGCTTTAGCTGAACAGGACTGATAAAAATTATGCGCGTCGTAAAAGGGATTCCAACAACCCAGATCTTTCTAACTGAACGGCTTCGTTTATACCGACTGAACTACGCAGGCTCCATTATTATTATTGTTGTTGTTGCCAGTAGTAACATGCGACTTCAATAAAGCAGTTATTATGGGATGAATTTTACTCAGATTCGCTATTCGAAACTTTTACAAGAAAATGTCGAACGTTCCAGTTTTCAGTTCAGCTGTATTCGGGGCGACAAAGAAATCACGTGTCCCAATTATGTATTACAAAAACTCTCTGACTTAGCGGAATTAGTAGAAGTTGCCAGAACAAGAAGCTGTTTGCACGGTTCAGTTTTTGTTTTAAATAGACCACTATAACATTATCGAAAATTTAAAATTTTCGATGAATTTTCACGTAACCCCTGAAGAGAAGTGCAATTGCAAGAAATATTTGGCATCTTGTATATGCTTGAGAATGACATCTGATACTACTCTCCTCCCCTCCTAAATGAAGTAGGGTGAAAGTGAGGGGAATCCCATCATTGGCCTACGAAGAAGGGCGGGGTCAGAGTGCCCCTAGTAGAAAAGAAAAAGAAGGGAGGGGAAGTGACAGTTGAGGTTAAGGTGGGGAGATGAGGGGGATGGGAAAGGGGAAAGTGATGGGAAAAGGAATAGGATGGGAAGGGCGGGTGGGGAGGTGGGGAATAGGAATAAGGAAATGTAGGCCTCAGCTCATATCTCACATCTATTTAGCTCCACGCTATCAGATGCTACTCTTTCACCCCGCCTTTAGTGCCTGGGTCTCAAGATGGAAATGACCACGGAGGTAGCCGGTGCCCGGGTGACCTGCCCCTTCAGGGCAGCCCGCCTCGAGTAAGCCTGCGCTGCCCGGGTTTTTCCTCCGGACTACCTCCGTGGGAGACCAGGGAACATAACAGACCTCAAGGGGGACGCAGAGACCAAGGAAATGACTCAGAGTGGAGCTGCTGCTGCAGATGGAGATCTTAAAGCAGCAGCAGGCAGAACTTGATGTTATTGTGTCTGACATTACACAGGATTGGAGGAGAACACCACTTGATCTTAAATGTGGTGTCCCCAAGAGCCTCTCTTTCAAGATGTAAAAATCTCCTTAAGGAACCGTAGAACTTGTAAAGAACGATCCTGGAGAGATCCAACAGATTAGGAGGATTAGTCGGATTAGAAAATTTCTTTCTTACCTTCCAGATGTGGTATTTTAACTCGTTATTAATAAACACCACTAACTTCTGCTTGTTGTTAGCTGGGGGAGCGAACTGCAGGAAGATGACTTGCTCCTGCAGTAGGAGGGGGATGCGGAGCACGTCGCTTAGCCTCCTCCAGATGAAGATGGAGATGGGACACCGGTAGAAGGCGTGCTCCACGGTGTCCAGGCTCCCGCAGAAGTCGCACATGGGGTTCCGGATGTTGCTGTTGACTGGAAGGTGTCCGTACGCAATCCTCCATGCCAGGTCCTTTCTCGACGGGTAGCCTCGATGTTTGGTGAGGTGGCCGAAGAGGATCTCGTTGTGGCTAATCCCCAGATCCGGAACGTCGGTACGAACGATGTTGAAGAAATGTTCGTACCAGATGGAACTGTTCCGGATCGCGGCGATGTTCACACCCGAAGAGCGGAGTTGTTGCATTAACTGGCACAGTCTGTTGTAGTCCTCTGGAACAATGTCCGCCTTGGGACCCTGATGGACTGGGATCCCAAAAAGGGGAAGCTTGTGACCCAAGAAATACCGCACAGGGTAACTGCAGGGATGTGTAGTCTGCAGCACCCTGTTTAGATGGAACGCGGTATTACTTAGGTACCTGATGTTAAAGGAGGGGAGGCCGAAGCCCCCCCGCTTCTCCGGAAGTTGGAGGATGTTAAGGCCAACTTCCTGGCGTAGATTGCCCCAGACGTGCTGGAGCGCAGGGCAAATGATGGTCTTGATGACGGTGGCCCTGGAGGAGAGTGACAGCTGTCCATTTTTCCAGTCCTCGAGTTTCTCGACGGTGTTGTTGTCGAGATGTTCGGTGTTAAGCACGGGCTGTTCATCAAACGGGACCCCCAGGATGGTGAGGGGGTCGGCAGTAGGGACGAGACCTGCAGGGATGTTGTGCAGGTCCCAGACTCCGTACAACTTGATCTTGGTTTTGTCGGGGTTGGATGTTAACCCCGACACTTTGAACTTCTTTAAGATGTTGAAGAAGTTCAGCACGGAGTCGTTGTCCCTAAAGGTGCCCACCACGTCATCCGCGTAGGCGATCACCTTGGAGTCATCCGTGGTGAGAGGGAGTGGAATCCCTCTAACCGCTTGAGAGTTGTTCACAGCCCGCAGGAACGGTTCAAGGACTAGGGCAAAGAGCAGCGGACTGAGGGGACACCCTTGTTTGACCCCTTTCTGGATGGTAATGGGGTCAGATAGGTGTCCGTTGATGAGGAGGCGAGTAGTGCTGTTGTTGTAGCCTCCTCTGATGATGTCAAGAAGTCCACTGCTGACCCCGACTTTCTCTAGGATGTTGAAGAGAAAGCAATGCCTGACGCTGTCGAACGCTCGGTTCAGATCTATAGACAACAGTGCCATGGAATATTGCTTGAGATTAACCAGACGAAGCACTTCTCTGATGAGGATGAGATTGAACTCCATCGATCGACCAGGAACACCATACACTTGTGTACTTTTGATGATGTACCTCATCCCGATTTTCAGCCTGTTGTTGAGAACACGGGCGAGGATCTTGTAGTCCGTGTTCGACAGGCTGATGGGGCGCCAGTTTTTGATGACCGATGGGTCCCTGTTGGTTTTCGGGATGAAGACGGTATGGCATTCCAGGAATTCTCGCGGCAGGTTCCCGGTGGTAAGGAAGATGTTGTAGACTGCCACGAGAATGGGGAGGATGTGGTCCCAGGCCTCTCGATAGAGTTCCGTGCTTAGGCCGTCTGGCCCAGGCGCTTTCTTGTTGCGGCACTGTTTGAAGGCTGATGTAATTTCGGCCGCTGTAAATGGTGTGTCCAACCCTGCTTGGATGTGCGCAGGGAAGGAGTCAATGTTCCAACAGGAGTAATCCTGGGGGGTACTGTTGTCTGAGTAGAGTTGACTGTAGTACCCCCAGAAGGCGTTCATGATGTCGGGTGTTATGGTGTAGTCACACCCGCCTTCACTGATGGTGGTGATGGTTCGCTCCTGCCGGAAATTGACGTAACGCCTGTTATAAAAGGCGGCCGATTGCCTGTCTTCCGAGCGGAGGTGGAGACGGATCTTGATGTTCTTTTCTTCCACCTGCTTTTGCTTCTCCAATTCAATGTCGAGATTAATGTCACGGATGGCGTTGTGACATGGAAAGCCTTGGCGTTGGCTGGCCACGAACCAGCTCCTCTCCTTGTAGAGGTCACGGAGCCGAGCTCTTCTGAGGAAGGCACGTTCCTGGCCCCATTTTTTCATGTTTTCTTTGATGTTGTTTTTAAGCCGTGCCCAGGCGTCCCAGTCCCAGCCAGCGGTGCTCCAGGTGGAGCACAGTTGGTTAAGCTTGGCCGAGAACAGGGACGGGAAGTTTGATGGTAACTTCCAGGGGCCCGGACCAACATCTACAGCTTCTAAGGGATGGTACCTGAGCACGACTAATTTGTGGTCCGAGATGGTGTTGTTAACTGGAACGTGCCTTATTGCTTCGGCTCTGGACACAAGGGATGGTGTTAAGTAGAGCCGGTCGAGTCTTGTACCGATGCCTTGGCCCGTCCAAGTGTAATCTCGACGATAGGGGTTGTGAGCTCTCCAGATGTCCGTCAACTGGAGATTCTTTAGGTGAATTTCCAAGTCTTGGTAACCAGCGGTACCTGTAGTTGGATTTCCCCCTACTTTGTCGTAGGCCGGGTCCGCCACACAGTTAAAGTCCCCCATCAAGATGACGTGATGGGCGCCGTATAGATAGTTGTGTAGCGACTGGAAGAATGCAGGTCTTAAGGTTGCATGTGCCGGGGCGTAGATGTTAATGTACCTGGTGGTACAGCCCCGGTACTTCCAGTCGACGGCAAGGACTCTCCCTTCTGTGTCCCTCTGGATGTTATGGAAGGCTCCGAGGAGGGCGGCTAGCATAAGTACCCCTACCCCGGCACGTTGACTTGTGCCGAAGCTCCAGTAAGATGTGACGGGGTACTTATGGCTCAGTTCCTGCATATCACGGAAGTGAAAAAAGTGTGTCTCCTGCAGGAACAAGAGCCGGATGTTATGCGCTAGCATTAAGTTCCACACCTCCTGTTGCTTTGATGGTGAACGGAGCCCTCGGATGTTGAGAGAGGCGACACAAAAGGGGGGTGGCGACACTACGATGTTTTAGGTTGTTACACCCGGCCTAGATCTTTGATACGTAGCCTCTTCACGTATCTGCTGAGGTCGTCGATCTGTAGGGGGGAGGTAGTGTATCCCGCGTCCTGCAGACCGGCTTCCAGTTTTGAGCGCGAGTTCGAGAGGACCTCGAACTCGTGCTGGGTGTTGGAGATCTTGAAACTTGTAATTTTATTATCTTTGATTTTATAAGTGTACAAGTTAAACTGGGAGCCGGTGTATCTTTGAATTCTAGAGTTGATACTTTCTCGGCGGGAAGAGGAGGTTTCTACCTCCATCTCGGACTCCGATGTTGTGGAGTCCAAACCTCCCTTGGAGCGACTTCGTTGATGTTTCTTTTCAGTTTTTGGAGAAGCCGCCTCTTTCCTCTTTTTGGGGAGGTCTTGTGGGGGTAGAAGCTGATGTTCCCCCTCTTCCGTGATCAACTCTACTGCAGGGGGGATGCTGGCTACTGCAGGGGTAGCTTGTGGAGCGTCCACAGACGACGCTTCTTCTGATGTTGTTGAGGGGGGGATAGCTGTTGTTGTGCTATCCATCGCGTCGTCTGCTTCCTCGGCTGTGTGATGTTCTGCTTCCGACGGTGGTGGTGGAATGTCGGAAGTGGCCGAGGGGGGGACTGGTTCCTCAGTAGATGTTAGCACTGGGGGGGAAACAGTCTCTTCTGCTGATGGTGTTGCAGATACTGGACGCTTCTTTATTTTCCCCAAGATGGTCTGGGAAAATGCTTTGTCCCCTGCGGTGGAGGTGATGGTAGGTGGTGCTGGGAAATCACCCGCGTCTATCACAGGCTGCGGGTTTAACGGTTCTATTGGCGCCCTTGCCCTCTCTGCGAATGTGCGCAGAGAGCATGATGTAACAGTGTGTTCGGTGCTTGCGCACTTACGGCAGGGGTGGGTACATTGATGGGATATGTGCCCAACGCCGGAACAGTTAAAACACCTGGCTCGGGGGCAGTCGCTGCCCAGATGTTCGACCGAGCCGCATCGCAGACACTGTCTTTGAACTCCGGGGTAGTTGACTAGAACACGCGCCGTGCCGATGTTAACTAGATTTGGCACTGGTTGGCGCATGTCCATTGTGAAGGTTACCTCCCCGGAGTACCAGGCGGGGTCTTCCTGGGAGACGCTCTTTTTGACGTTGCTCACTTTACCCCATTTAGAGAATGTTTGGATAAGCACGTCGTTGCCGGCTTCTAGGTACTCCATAGGGAAGCGGCTGATGGTTAACTGGCGCACTTGGGACCCAACCATGGAAGGGGTCACCAGCTTCCCTTGGACTAGGAAGCCCTCTAAAAGTCTATCTCTCGTAGTGACGTTCTTCACAACAATCAGAAATCTTCCCCCTCCATAGAAGGTGAAGGAGAAGATATTCTGAGCTCCTACTAGCTCCTTAAGTACTTTCGAAAGGATCCGGGGGTCCTCCAGACCTGGTATCTCCACTCCTAGAGTCCTGGTCCTGGGGGGGACGAGGATCGTCTTACTCATTCTGGTCTCTGCGTCTAGAAAAAAAAGAAAAAGAATTAGAGTCCGAAGACTCTAGGTGAATCCCGTAGCACTTCCAAAGAAGTGCTACCAGCAGGTTAAATGTTAGTATATAACAAAAGGAACAGGTTAGTACTAAACAACAAATTAGTATTAATATAAGGAGAACACTAATGAGATATCGTGGATTGATCACGCGACTTTCCGTAAAGAATAGAGGCCTCGCCAGTGAGTAGCAGACCTGATACCTTTACATTAAAGTAAATTAGCAGCATGCTCTTCACTAAAATACAACAGCCATCCTATACATCGGCCTTATATCGCGAGTGGTTTCGGCCATAATTCCAACGGGTAAACCCCCTTCCCCCCCATTTGGAGCTAGTTATCTTAAAATCATAAAACTGAAAATGCGCAGCCCCAGGCAAATATATGCGTCGTCTTAAAGCATTTTCGAAGATATTTGTTTGCATAAATGTACTGTAGCTTAAGATTTAAGCGAACAGAAGCCTAACGTTACCTAAGCCCAGAGTTGACACAAAAGTATTTAAAAATTAATGAAAATAAGCGTAACGCATGCTTTTAAAAGCATGCGTTACACTTGAAAATCCACTTTGATCGCCCTCAGGAATTTTTGTGAGATGAGATTTGCGTGATGACAATTTAAGCGAGTGTCTCAACTGGAAGTGTTTCTTATAATGGAGAGAATATTACTTCGAAACGATTACATTTCTGTGACCCTTCAGAGAGAAATTGCCGAAACGAATGGTGAGTAACCAGATTGAATATTCTTTCCACTTTGGAAAGAATTTCGAGAACGTTTCTTTTTTTTTTTTCTTTTTTTTTAAAATCTGTTGCTGCAGCAACAGATGAAAGATCGTCTTCCAAATTTAAAGTACCGAAGAAATCTTTGCTCAATCCAATATCCCAACACCTCCTTCGTGACCTTTCAAGGCATTTCATGACACTTCGCAATGCGAAATCAAGACGAAACCATTTCTTTATCAAGAAGAAATTAATTTTCGATCTCCCCTTTCTGAAGCCCGTTTCTATTCTCCGCCCTTTCTGCAGATCGCCGTAATTTTATGCATTTATTTATTTTTTGATCGCGGTGTTGAAACTTAATTTAATTTCAATGACGGCATCGCATTACTTGATGCGGCAACGTCGTTATTTTTATCTGATTCTGTCACTGATGTGTGGAAGGTGTGCGCGTGGCATACCGCGACGCTAATTAGACGCATCAACTTCGCTCCACAAGGGGAACGCAAGGTTTCCAAAGTAAAACGTGAGATTATTGGGATGGATCTTACGGAATCACGGGCAGAGAGTTACTATGACAACAAAGATGTAAGTGTAGGTGGTACGAACATCTTCCATATGCATGCGCATAGTGGGATTTCTTTATCCGGCGATGTTTTAAGAAACTGATAGCTTAAAGAAATTCATCGTATTAAACTAAAATCCAACGTCATCGTAACAAACCAAACTTTATCGGTGCGAAAATTGCTGGAGTGGTCTTCGATGTAAATACCAAACAGTCTTCGTTCAGTGATTTGCTGCTTTTGTGCAGTTTACAAAATGGCGTAAGAGTAGGAATGACGTGAAACGTAGATGCAAGCACATCGCACTGCTGTAGTTTGTATGTACTCTCTCTCTCTCTCTCTCTGTGGTGAAACGCTTCAAGAATCAGCGACTGAGAAACTCTGAAATTTTCTAGAAAAAAATGATATTTAGCGATTAGAAAATGCTCAAAAGCGTCACATTGTGCGAATGAGTGTGACGCAGTTAAAAATGTTGCAGCCTGGAGAGCCTCCGTAGCTCAGTCGGTATAGACGAAGCCCATGGGTTGAAAAGACCTGGGTTCGATTCACGCCCATCACGCGAGGTACTTTTATCAGGTACCTCGCGTGATGGGCGTGAGGCGTTTTCCTCTTTCGACTAAAGGTGAGTTAACCGGTCTCATACGGAGCTTTTTTCACCCGTAAACTCGTTCCCCAGAACAGGCACATCACCACTCCCTAACGCCAAACCCTGCGACAAGCCGGTTGGAGTTTCCCACAGTCGCATAATCATAGCGGACCCTTCATCAAGCGAGGTGTTAGCATTGAAGAACGCGCGAGCACAGCTCATCTGCTCTCGCGTTCGAAACGAGTGTTCGTAACATTTCAGTCTTCGACGGAATAGATCTGACAATATTTGGGCTCCTAATCTGGAGGATTGTTGATCGGAAGTTGATAATGCTGTTATAGTGAACCGGAAAGAACGTTTGATGTTATTTTTGGGTAAAGTTTGACTTTATTTCCCTGTTCGAATCACTAATCCGGATTCACGATGAAAGTTTAAGTCTGTAGCACTTCAGTATCGTGTATGAAGAGAAGGTAAGAAATTTCATTCCCTCCGGAAACCAGACACGTGACTTTTCTGTGCGCCCTTTCGGACCCGAAATAGCAGGGTGGCGAATCACACCATCTACGATCGATCAGTTCAATTTGATGCTCTCACATCTCATTAGTCCACACTGCTTCTTTCCGCGCTTTCTTCGGAAATGGAAGGGAACCCAACATTTGTTGGTTAGGTTTGCTCACATTTATTCCAGTGTTCCCCCCCCCCCATTGTCTTAGTCGTGTTCTTGAAACGGAGTGTCACTTTTCTGTTCATTCACGTCCCGTAGTAGGCACAACCACACTATTCCAGTTATTTAAGAGAATCTCGTTCGTTCTTTTCCGTTTTAAGGCGACATTTCAAACAGCCCTTATTCTCCTCCACCCCAAAACAATTGTGCATCTCCCCTGAATTACCTGCAATTCACGCTGTTTGCACTCCTAACACATAATCTCCTGAAGATGTGTCCCCCTCTATTATACAATTGCCACCAACGATCCCCTGAGTGACGAAAAACCTTTTTCTTTCTGTCGTTTTCCTTAGCGTTTCAGTGCAAACTGTCTCCGACTATTAATATATTTTTCATCTGCAGCAGGGAAAATACGAAATATTTGTTTAAAACCGCGACCAGCACACCCTCTGGCCAATTCAGTTCGCGCTTTGCCGAGGCTCTTCTACTGAACGCGAGAGCCTCTGTGCCGAGTGACATAATTCTGCTGCGCGAGAAACAGAGGAGGGGCATGATTCTCAAGCCACTGACGATTATCATCTCTGCCACGTGATTCATTTCTCATATTTAGCTCTCCACTGTCAAGGAATGACGAGAAGATGGTGATTTTGTTTTTCACGTTCCAGTGACTTCTCCCCCCCCTAGACCGAACTGTGGTCCGTTCTGTTTGTATGCAGCCCTTTTTGAGATAAATATGGCTACGAGGGCAGCGAACCAGAGACGCCTCGCTAGCGGCGAGAACACTTCGCAGCAGGACGACGATTGTTTCACTTTTAAGAAGCCACAAATCATCGGAGTAGAAAGTTCGCTTATGCGGATACACATCGCAAGTGGACCGCGGAAATGAGCAAACAATACGGGGAGATGTGGCAGCACTGCCGCACGGATCCCCTCATTTCGTTATTCAATCAGGAATGGGGGAAGGGAAGAAAAGCGTCACTTTCTTGAAAGGAGATAAGAAGTAAAAACGTGTCGACGATGATCCACAAATACGATCTGTTCAAACTTAGATTCTCGTGACTTGTCAAGCGTAAGGAAATGCGAATGTTTAGCTTGAACCAAAAACTTTCGAGTATTTCACAAGAAAGCGCACGCTAAATGGTCACCGTCTTCTCGTCCATTGCACTCAAGTATCATTGACAACGCGCGCACAGTCACTGTTGGTTGTTGTTTATCAACGTTCCTTTCGGGTTATTTCTGAGGTCACTGATCTCATCAGATCTTCCATTTCAATCTTCTTCCAAGTACTGAATCGAACCCTTTGGATCTCGGCCTGTCTTCGGAGTTTCTCCTGTTTTTTTCTTTAAGCACTATTTTTGTTTTTCTAATCTTTCGTTTCTGTTTGTGCAGCTATAACTTAGGTGAGCTCAGTTTACGCCTAGTAGTGCAGCCGCGAGGACGGGCGAGACATTTCCCCTTCGGTTGGAAAGCCCTCGTCCCGTTTAAAATAGTCCCGAGGACCTATTAAATGACATCGTTACAAGTAAGATCAAGTTACAGCGAATCTAAAAAACATACAATGCGCATTGTGCGGGAAAGAATTTATTTTTTAAAAATATCTTTTCAAATTATTTGCGCGATGGCGAAACGAGAGGAGCACATCCGATTACCACTTTTAGTCCATTTCCAGATCATCATTTCTTAACATTCCAACTTCCTGGTGGTAACACTTGAAGTGTTACTACGAGTGACTGTCATATTCTGACTCGTGCGGTGGTGGAAGAGTTTTCTTTTCCTCGTGCACAGTAAGCAGACCGACCGGAAAACGTGCAATTAACAGACGTAAGCCTCGTAGCCTTCTTCTCTTCGATCGCAATTCGAACAAAACCAAATCAAGCTAACACATTTCCCAATATTAACAACGTCAAGTTCCTTTCAGACACCTTCATGTTTAATTTTTGCCCACTGACCCTTGAATATGATCCCCGAAACTCTCACGTCTGCGATATCTACTCTTCGATGGAGTGTTTTATTTCCAAGCCAGCTCTGAAATCCACGAGTTAAAACTGATTTGTCTTGTCCAGCTAATTCGGTATTTTAATTAATTTCGCCCTTATTCCGTAGAAACGTATTCATTGCCCCCCCGCCACCATACTTCTCACCTCTATTTCACTTGTGCGGGATTAATATAAAATTTATATTTAATAGGATCAGTACTGAATACCTCACCCATTCAAATGATTAAAATGGAGTTTTTTTTTTTTTTTTTTTTTGTTCGTGCAGACAACTTCACTCTAGTCGTCGTACTTCGAATCCCGTTTATCAAAACCGTCGCTTGCTGCCACCAATAACATAAAACCTTTGATTTCCTCGTAAGCTCTCAACTCGTCGTGCATATTTTTATGTTGGATGCGATGTTAGGAATGATTAATCCACGTTCTGTCCGTCATTTTTCTCCAAGGTCCTGCAAACATTTTTGTATTTCTGGAATGCATTTCCCTCTCTGCTATTTTGGCCTCCATTAGAACCTTTTTGTCATTTGCGTTCTTCCGTGATTCAGAAAATTCCTCCACTTCTTTTAATGAGATAAGTGAATGAACTGGGTTTTATAATACAGTGAACTGGGAAAACAATAAAATGCACTTCAGTTATCTTAATAAATTAATTTTGTGGTCGAAAATAACATCCTGATCATCCTCCACTTCTTCTTTGGTGGAACCTTTTGTGGGGTCGTAGGAATAAATAAGTCGCATCGTCCAATCGCCATTTTGACATCACTTCCTGAGGTCTCTGCCATTGCAGCAGCTTGTGTTTAGTGTTGTGTACTGTGTCATCTTTACCGCGATCACTCCTTCTGGAATGAATCTTATTAGATAATTTCAAACCTAATTTCGTCATTCTTGGTCTCAGTAATGCCAATTATGCCAACTCGGCATTTCTCCAATTCCTCCGTAAATGTTTAAATTTTTTTCCGTCAATGTTTCTTACTCTGATGGTGATCATCTTCAGCTCCGTTGTGGTTGTTCCTTGGAACAGTTTGCTCATGTTTCTTGACCTAAACGGTCAGATCATTATTTTACCAGGCGTGTTCAGTTGCAAAACCAATACCACGATGACTCTATGTTTGGGCAAAACATATCTAATTAAAGGCGGAAACAGAATGTACGTGAGAAAGGGATAGGTGTGTGTGTGAACGAAGGGTCATCAGTTAAGTGGAATGCCCTCTTCTGAATATAGCATCGAGCACTTTTAGAGATTTTCGGTGAACCACACCGAATGCCAGATAAAAGAATGGCGGATTGTGAGTGGTGTCTTGAGTAGAAGAGTAGACGGTTTTTGAATGCAGATGTTGTGCGATTGTGACAGGAAATGCCAGAAGTGTAAGCGAGCCCAGCGAGAGAAATTTGATCTTGTCTGGTGGTCATCAAAGATAAGGAAAAGTAAAATACTTCTTTTGTAAATAAGTAAGATAGGAGTTGTTTTGATAGCAGTGAAGTCGGATTTATGTTGTGCTCTCGTAATTCTAATCTGGCTCCAAATATAAAGCCCAAATTCATAGTACATCTACATGGATATCAAACAACAGAACATGCCATGGGAAAGCGAAGATTGGTCACTGGAATAGAAGCTCCCAGTGGGTTGTCACAATACTTCAGCATCAAATGATACAATTTTTCTTCAAGGACAGGCAAACTGTCCTTGTAATGATTTTTTTCCAAACGGCAATTGCTTAAACTGAAATAAATAATTGAAGCAGTTATTCTAGTTTGAATATTTGTGTTACTTGAAACCTAGTGGATAGAGTGTCCGCTCTCCAATCATCAGGCCGTGGGTTTGAGTTCCACCGTGGGCACGAACATTTGGAATTGTCTTCAGGCGAAATGAATTTCATCGCTCGGTGTGAGACAACAGTCCTGTTAATTGGTGATCTGAAGTGCTTGAAAAAAATTGCAAGTTTGATCTCTGGAACAGAAGTTCCGAATTTTCCAACAACCCTTGACTTATCCACGTTACAAAATCTACGATAAGTTTACAACCTTTCGTAAATAGGATTCAGATTTTAAAAAAAAAAGTTCCCGTGAATAAAAGCGCGCCCGAAAACCATTCGCACGTTATGATGACAACCTTGCGAATTTCTGAGCAAGAGTGCTTGTTCGGGTCATAAATGTTGGCTAAATGCTTTTCTAATTGATCCCTTACGGTTCGTCCTAGTCATTTTATAGTGGACCCCCCCCCTTCCCCTGTCGTTGATATTTTCGCCAAGAAAGGTTTCAAACCTTCAGTATGCTACCGTTGTGTAATCTGGAGACCAAATGAACTTTTTCAAGCCTCTAACAAGCAGGGCGGTGATGTTACTTGGCTAGGAAATTTACCAACCCCCGTAAGGACATTCAGAAACCATCTCTGCCCAGGGCAGGACGAATCCACAGCCTCTTACGTGGGGGACAAAGATGTTGCCAGCTTGGCCGGCCAAAACACGTAGTTCAATTGCACAAATAATACATCGCAGCGGCCTCCATAGCCGTGAAAGGAGAATCCTATCGGAGTGCGTTGATGAATATGAAACGGTGTTTGTCAACTGCATCAACGTTTACGGGCGGCTAATATCATGACCAAGCAAGATGCTGGTGGAAAACGTCATTTCAATACAATCAAGTTGATCTTGCGATATCCGCGTGGGTGTGGCTCACCGTGAGAGATCAACCAAACGGTATTTAGCAGCCTTCATCACCAGAACGGGGTGACGTGCACTTCTTTGTCATTTTGTAGACAAGAAGTGGACTTCCACTCTTCACCATACTGAACGAATGTTTCCAGTCTTCTATTGAGAACCCACCGAGCATTCGAACAACTCGTCTTCCCTCTTCGATGACCGGCTCCAACACTTGCGCGAATTTTGTATCTCTGAAAACACTAAAAGAAATCGTCCAGTTTGTCGCTCGAATAAGAAATGGATTGTTTTCCCTTGAGAAACAAATTTCTGGTATTATGGGGGAGGAATGCATTGAAGAAAGAATGCAGGGAATACATTATTTTTATGTTTACGCGCTTGAAAGATGAGCGGACTCTCTCTCGGTGTCTTCAATAGCCCGCCACAGAAATGTGTCCCAGTCTTCTCTCCCTGTTCCTAATAAAGAGAGCGACGTTTGAAAGAAGGAAAGGCATCCGTTGCAAGATCAGGTTGTGTTGCGTGACTTATCAACAGCTTCTAACGGTTTCGTGTTTTCTCCTTCAGGTTGTAACCATGCAAATCATTGATAACGGGAGAATTCCTTTTAAATACAGAAACCGTTGAAGAGGGGGCACGCGGCTCGTTATGCTGGTTTACGTCAGAACGAGAACCCATCGTCAAAATTTGCGATCTTTAATATCTTTTTCTCCGTTTTTAATATTTTAATCTCCACCAGTGAGGTTCCTTCTCTGTTGATGGTTCACTCCACGCGCTTCCTGCGCGGGTGTTACAAAGGAATGGAATTGCAATAGCGCTGTGTCGGGGAACAACTTATACTTGCAGAAGTATTGAAAATTCGTTTATGGAGGCGATCGTAAATATCTTTATTTGGGAAAAATTACCAAATTCCTGGTGTGTATCCTCAAGAGGAGTGTATAAGAGAGTGATTGTACTTGAAAAGTGCACCATATTGTTAACTTCTCATCAACAGTTTCTATCCAAATTAGTCTTATCCGTTAATATTCCAATATTGTCAGAATTTATATTTGGCCTCATAAAGTACGCCAGACACATTGTGACCCTCCTCCCGGCCGGCATTTTTCCTGCCAGAGAACACTTGTTTTGCTAATCTTTCCTCTCTCCCATTCTATTTAAGTGACCATACCACCTGAGATTAGCTCTGCAAACGCATTCCTGGATGTTGACAATGTCAAGTTCTTTCTTAATATCCTCGTTTTTAATGCCATTGATGCCATCTGTTCACGCTCTAATCTTTCTCAGGACTCTCATATCTGCAGTCTGTCTTTGGTCAAGTGTTTTGTTTCTAATCCAACTCTCAGATCCATAAGTTAAACTTGGTTTAAACACTGTCTTGTATGCAGCTAATTTAGTGTTCCGACTAATTTCTCTCTTATTCCACATGAATTCATTCGGTTGATTCCTTGTCTGTTACCATATTTAATTTCTAATCCTCACTGAAAATTGCGCCTGAATAGTTAAAATATTTTACTTCTTCTGTAGGTTCTCCATTCAGGATGCAGTCATTTTATTTTCATGTTCCTTCCATTATTTTCATAGTCTTTGTATTCTTATTGCTAGTTTTCATTAAAAATTTATGAAGCACTTCTTATTCAAGAAATATAAATAATCCTGCAGACTAGAACCGCAGTTATTAAGAATATAAGGCTATCTGCATAAAGTAAAGAACCGAGTTGAATGTGTCCAGTTACAAAATATCAGGTTTAATGCCGCTATTCTTCATGGGTGATTCCAATAGATAATAGGTTCGGAGATAGTGCGCACCCTTGTCTTGCATCTGATTTTACACGAAGCCGTCTTCTCTTTCAACAAACATTAAACTCACATGTAGACTCTCCATCGTCTTGCATCCTATTCACATCATATAACTTAGCGTTTTAAACGAGCAGCTTTTCACTTGACGCATTGTCGTCTTTTCCGGCTGGCTGCAAAACATCAATCCAGATCTCTGTTATATTTCAATGAATTCTGAACTATGCAGCTGACTTAAATTGAAATTTAGATGATGATCACCTGTATTTGGTTTGAGTCGAGCTTATTCATCTCAGATAATTTTTCTAAGGATCTTATCTGAAACACTCAACGTGGATTTGTTGTATTTAAATGAATAGTATGAAAGATCCACTCTGGTCATTTGGAATTTGACTTTCTGATCATTCCTTCTAGTGTAATACAATCTCCTCCTGCTGTTTTTTTCTTCACAATTCTCGTTTCCGATGGCTTTTTCCACCGCAAAATCGATTGATAATCATTCCTGAGTGCATTGTTCTTCAATCTTTTCTAACACCATTCTGTCACTTGTTTCATTTAGCAATCTTTCAAAGTACTCTAGACACGGACAATATCCTTATGGTTTGCGCTGTGGCTGGAACTTGCTGGTAGTACCCAAGACAAACAAATTATTTTTTCACAAATCTTTTGAGCACTTAGCAACAAACTCCCAAACGAAATCAAGTCTGTAATATCAGGTGATACTTTTAGAAACAGATTGAGAGACTGTCTCATGGGACTGAATAATGTCGACATTTATTTTAAAGGCATATTATAGAATACCCTAAATGTAATATATTCTTTTGCAATTATTTCTACGTTATTCGTGTGCCATCGTAGATGCAGTCATTTTATTTTTTTAGTGACCGGAATCGCCTTCATTTGTATTTTTATAGTAACCAGTATGGCTACGGTTACACACATTGGGCAGCTCTTTTTAATCTTTGCAGGATACTTCTTATAAGATATGCAATATTTCTTTTTATCTGTGATTTATCGGTTGTATTCTTCTAAATACTTGCTGCACCTGTTGTATTATATTTTCATTTGTACTACTTATTCAATGTTTTAATAATATAATAACTGCACGCTTTCCTCCGTTTTTCTGAGCTTTTTCAATGGCCTCCAGACAGGGACGTATTAAGCCGGTTGGGGACCGCTGACAGTAAAATTTACGGAACCCTAAAATTTTCTATATTTGTCAAAAGTTGACATTCTCTTGCAGCCTGGTATACTTGTGTGGCAGTATTGAATTATGTCCGTTTTAAAATAATAGAAACTGTTTCAATTCATCATAGAAATGTGTAATATCCATATAGTTCTTATAGATCTTTTAATTTCTCCACATAGTCTCTTGTGGCCGTCAGGTCCGACACCCGCTTGATTCTCCTCTGCCTCCGGAGCATTTTGTCATTTTCATTCTGTTTATCTTCTGTATACTTTTCGGTCTTTCTGTGACTTTTTTTTAGCTACTTTCAATGCTATATTTAATTCTAGCCTGCTGAAAACTAGATGATCACTTCCAATTTCGCATTTGCTGCATACTATTTTGCCCGAACCAGTGTGACCTTTCCTTATTCTTGCGTCTTCTCATTCATGCACAAAGATATTCATGAATTCGTATCATGTTGGAACATGATTCCAGTGCGTGACCTGAACAGAAATCCAGCAGGTGCTTTTCATAATATTAGCTACGTTCTTTTTCTCGAAGTTTTCTCAAAACATTTTGAGTGTGGCAATCAGACATGAATAAATATAAATTTACAGTGTCGATAAAAAAAATCTTGCAGCTCTTCCGATTCCGGCCATTCTACGTTCTAAAATTCACCTGAAAAGAACGTGTAGCAGCCCTAAATGCGCTTTAGTATCGGAATTCTTGCAGTCTTATTTTTAAATATGTAAGATTATTTGAATGAGATTGATAATTTATGATTTTTTCCCCAGGACCACCCGATCCTCCAACATCAGTCCATATGGAGGTGGTGGGAACGCGTTCACTCAAAGTAAAATTCGTCGAACCCGAAACTGCCAATGACGCAAGCAGCATCGTCACGAGGTACAGAGGTAAGTGAAAGATCTCCACTTTCCTAATTACAATGAGACAAAAAAAAAAAAAAACTTTTCCGACATTTTTTTAAACTTCAGATGAGAGATTTTTAATGTATTTGCAAACTCTTGTCCTATCGTTTGACGTGCTTCCAACGGGTCTGTTGTGAATGCGACCCGCTGCTCACGAATTTATTTCATGGAGACGATCGTCCGTAATATCGTAACTGCATCTACGAAATACAGAGATCACCACCTGTTTCGATATTTCGCGTGCATGTTGCTCGCAACATAAGGCATGACATAGCTCGACGTGAACGAGCTAAATAGCAAGTCCGTTCAGCGAGGAAGTGGGATAAATGTCGCGTGGTGGGACTTTCTAGAAAATCGCACGAAACTTCACAGTTCTGGCGTGGGTGTGTAGAGGAGAGAAACAAAGCGCGAAACAGTGATGGCTTGCCAGTTTCTTTAAAAACGTACCAACATACATTGATTGAACTTATATTTTAGAGAAAAAAAAATTTTCTTCTAACGTCCTTTGTTCCCAAAAGGGAATGAGAAGAGTTCCTTTAGTTCTACCTTACTTTTTGAACCCAGTCGGACACTCAGTCTCCTCTTTCACTAAGAGTGAGCTGAAGCTATGAATGAACCAAGGTGTTTGGGGAGAGAGAGACACAAATGCGACGATCTCGTGATCCAAAATCCCAACACTCATGTTACTGTCTGTAACGGTGCGAGTTCTGAGGTTGTCTTTTTGAGGTGAAGGATTGAAAAACGGAGTTAACGGGAAGGAAACCCTACTTGTCCGTGCCAGAGAACCGGCCCAAGAAAAGCCTACGTAAGTTCCTCGAGTGGGCGAGTAGAATGAACCTACAGTAGGTAATCTTCCTCAGGTCCCCCTAACGCTATGGCAGCAAACACTATTTCTGCATGGCCACGTGAGCACCATTTACATTCGTGAAATATTCAGAGCACGCTCCAATACGTCAAATAAAAAAACACACACCGCCAATGCCTTTTGTGCCTTAAGTAATGAAACAAATTATTTCTCGCGAATTTTCTGGGCTCGCCTTTATTCGCTAGTGATCGGCGCATCTTCTTGAACGATGGAGGTGATACCTGTTCGTTTGTGCATTAAGGAAATTAACTAGCGCTTGAAACCAGCCGCAGTTTATAATAAAGCCAACAGTATTGCTTGCGCGATATTTTATTGGCGAAATGTAGTTAAGAACGGCATTGATTTGCAAGTATTTGGGAATTGCGTTTTTAACGGCGAGAGAGAGATGGCAAATTCTAAAAGGACCAAACGGGCACAGCAAACAAGCCATCAGAACCGAAATTTTCAAGAATAGAAGATCGTAAACCTCAGCGATTCGAAAATATCGTAGCTGCAACTCGGAGGAAGGCAAAAACGTGCTACGTGCGGACAAATTCATATTGATATTCTTAAGGGGTGATAGTAATAGATTTCTGTTAGTCATTCTATTTCCTGTAATAATAATCGTATGATGGTACAAATTGCCGTGAGTCCCCTTTACGGGGAGATACGGCACCATCTCAGTCCCCCCAAATTTTATCCGAGCCCCGGAACCGGCATAACTGACGAATCAAGCCTATGGCTGGGTCAGTATTCCTCACTGTAATCCGTGTGTGTTCACGTGGCCTGCTTGCGGGATGAAAAACCCCAGATAAACTGACGGAAAAAACCCTGCTGTCCATGCCCAAGACCGGCTGACTTGGCTATGGCTGAGGAAGATCCTTCAGCTCCTCGCGTCGTCGACGGGAATAGAACCTAGGACACTCCTTCCCCAGGCAAATGGTTGCGAAGCGCAAAGCCACTAGGCTAACCGCGCGAACTCTATTTCCTGTATCTCCTCTGATCAGATTTGCATCATTTACAAGGCTATGCAGAGTAGGAGACGCACTGGGTGGCGTATCCCAAAGCCCGCCATTCCTCAAATCTCTTATTGCAATCTTCATTACAATACAAATCTCTCCATTTTTTCCCTTTCATTCTGTTCTCGTGAATATAAGTATTCCATCCTTCAAGTTTATACATCAGTTTCCACTTCTAATTGGCCATTGTAACAATAATTTAAACATAAAATCCTTGCCTTCTGCTTTTTTTTTTTTTTGTAAGATTCTTTTAAGTCCCCCCCCCCCCTCGTAGGATGATGTACATAAAAATTTCAAAATAGAGTATTTGTGTGGGATTACAAATGGTAGTAACAGCAAAAATTATTATTGAAGGGGCACCAAATGAGGTTTGCTCACATACTTTTGCACGACTGTGATCAAGGAACAGACGAAGATGCAGGCATAGTTAAGTGAGACCAAAGTGAAGAAACAATGCAAGGCTTACAGTCTCATAATGTGCCACCTAGTGGGTTGGACTGGACACTTAAAAGCTGTTGGTAGCTGATGATAATTGTTTGGCTGAGGACAGTTGTGATTTCTGTTAATGGCGTGTGTTCTCATGTTTTTGCAGAATGAGAAACCCGAGAGTCCAGTTGAAAATCCCAGAGTTCTTCCCGCCGTGGACTGGTTTTCAGGACTCTGCACAAATATTGTTTTGTGCGATGGGGGATTCCTGTAGATTATGTTGGAAGCTTCAACCAAAGAAGCTCAGGAATGGTCTTTTGTAGTTGAATTTGCTTTTGTGAAAAGCAAGGTAGCCTTTTTTCTAACATATCGTGTAGTGGATAATCAAAAGAAGGTTTGCAAACCCTAAGAGGCCACAGTAATAGCACCAGAATGTAGTCTTTGTGTTCAGAGGTTCTGATGTTGGCTGGTTGGCCACTGTGGAACAGCTTTCAGCTGCAGGATACTTCGTAGACACCAGGTATAGACTGAGGAACTGTAACTTTTTCAGGAGAGAGCAGATAAATTTTTGTGTGATCTTGAAGGGAGCAGCAGGTTATTTCTTCGAGATATTTACTAACTTAATAGAATAGTGGGATAGTGATGGATTTCTTGTGGTCCACATGGCTGATAACAGTTGAGAGAGCGATATTTTCAGAAAAAAAATTGTGCGGTTAATCGAAGTTTTTATAATATCATACTGTTTGTTGTGGGGGGGGGGTGTAACTGTTAGTCGATGTGTGTGAACGGGTGGGTAGGTTTCCTGTGGATAGCGAAAGGCAAGGATTCATCAGGTTGGCATGTGATCATGACGCACATGAATCCTAGGATGGTGGATGTTCAAGCGTGTTAGAAAGGTGGTGAGTATGTCCCATAGCCAACAAGTCAAACAAAGAACATGCATATTGTATATTATGTGTGCATTTGTTCCTCTATTTGTGGAGAGATGTGTTGTAAACTTCTTATCTGAAAATGCTGAAGAACTACCAGGTCAAAGCATAAGCTTGAACAACAAGCATGGAGATCGATGACCATCGGGAAAGCACTTCGCGATGACAGAAACGAAGAATAGAAGAAATGAATGAATGCACACAGCACACTAATAAGTCGGACTGATATCGAATCCTGTGGTTGAAAACGAATTCAAGATGTTACATGCTCAGGGGAAAATTGGATGGAACTGTAGGAGAGACTAAGGGGTTGGGAGGACGAACGTATTATCAATTCTAAGAGACGATCTAATTCTCCGTCGCTGTGGCGAGTTTCTTCTAAGTTTCCTTACTGGATTTTCTCTTGAACAACTTAAACAGACGCATATGGTCAAAATTATGGAATCGGGGAGGAGGATTCATAAAAGAGGAAGGTTTGAAGTTTAGGGTTTGTTGCAAAATCAGTAACGTGTAAAGAAAAACAGTTTGCTTGATATGTAAGTGGACTCTCTTTTCACTGGAGTACAGGATTCAAATATTTCCGTTTTTTGTGCACTGCAGACAAAAGAAAATATTAAATATTGCATCGTGCGCGTGCACACATTAATTAGAAGGACGTATCCGGTATTGGAGACATTCTAAATGAAATCCACCAGTAACACTAATAACATCGACGTAATAAATAATTTTGTAGTAAAAACTATCCGTAAAAATTAACCCATTCATATATATATTATAATTAGGCTCATCCCACGAAAGAGGAAAATCGAGAGAAACCAACTCTAAGAACACACCATGACAAAGGCTCACTCATGCTGGAATATAAATCATCGGCAAGTTGATGCAATTCGCAGTCCGTGGTTGAATGTGCAGTTAACTTCGTGCCCACACACGAAACTGTGTTATAAGCACTGCAACCTCTCGTGCACGGAGTTATAGCATCTGGCGACAAAAATTTAATCCAGTTGATCTCTCGACTACCCTTCGAATCAATCAACTGCTTCCGGCCACGTCCAACATGATGGTGATATTGCACGTGATCAAGCCACTCAACGGTCGGTATTCGCTCTTCATCCCTGTTTCGAGTGCCAGTTATTATTGCACATCTGCGGAATAACTTTTACTGCGAAATCCACCGGCGATGTTATTAGTGTTACTGGTGGATTTCATTTAGACGTCCCAATGTCAAATATTGGTATGTGAGGGGGATCTGTTAATTCGTCGAGTTCTTGCCCGTTTTCCATCCCACGCACTAGCGGCTCGTACATAAGCACTGCAACACTGCAGCACTCCCCTTCCCCCCCAAGGAAAAAATTAAATTTTGTTTGTGTTTATAAATAATAACAATGCTTACAACATTATATAAATGCAACAGAACATGTTAAAGGTTACAGCTAATATTTCGACATTGATTGAATAGTTAATAATTGGAATTGTCCGATTAACGCTTTAGATTATGAAACAAATGCACTGCGATCTAACGCAGTGTCGGAATTATCACGTTCGGCCAATTGCAGCTATACTCGCCGATATTCGTTTGCGCTTGTGATTGCACTTTACAAGTGATTCCGGCACTGCTCGTTGGGCAGCGTCGCTACAGATAAATTGTATGCATGCACGCGTTATTTCTGTGAGATGCGAAACTTTTATTATTGGCGTTTGTTCGTGGTGAGGGTGAAATATTGTTAATAAAGCAACTTTTTAATATGTAAATTTATTTATTAATAAATTCGTTACTGATTAGGAAAAAAATATTTTTTTTTTATTTTGTATATGCAGCACCCCCACTTAAAATTTTCACCTGCCGCCGCTGATCCCAGGTGTGCTCTGGGCGAGCTGTGTGGTCGCAGTGCTTGGTGTCACGCGATTTCATAGGAGGGCTGCACAAGCCTTCAAGGCTACAAAACTTCTTCGGAACGTAAGACGTTATTTCCCCAAAAATAAAAATATAATTTTGCTACAAGTACTTTTAAATATCGCAGAATTTCCGAACGGCTCGTCTTACAACGTTCCACGAGGTGCAAAGCAAAAATACGAAGACTCCCGTTTCTAGCTGGCTGCGTGTACAAATCGTGCTTTTGTTCGTGGTTCGAGCGCTTTTCTGCAGCGGGAAAAATTTACACAACTCGCCGATGTGAAAGGTTTAAATTCGCAGAAATAACCGAGAGGGATCGTCGCGTTGTTCCACACTGCGTTCCTCTCTGCTCTGACGAGTGGTGTTTCATTCGCACGGGGAGCGTCTCGTCGGCCACATTTGGCAAGTTGATTGATTTCGAGGAAATTTCTTTTAAACTATTAGCATCCGAGCACAATTCCCTGCTCGAGCAGCGCGTTGAGTCAGCAGAAGAGCAGTTCAACCCTGACTCCTCATTCCGCGTGATTCGATCACTGGAAGTGAGGAAATTGGCGTTTGAGATGGCAGATCTGGACGTGGAGCGACGACGCTTTATTAATGCTGATGCGATAAATCTGTTAACCGAGCTGCTCGGTGTCACCTCGCCGTGACCTATAGTTAGCGGATGTAATGCAGTTAGACGGGTCAGTATATTTCGGTTCCCTCTACAGCGGCGTTTATTTCATCTCTCGAAATAGTCCGCCCTGATTATTTAAACTTCTTGTGCGTTTCATCTGTACTGAACGCGTTCATTCGCCGACTTGATTCGAGGAGGAAGTCGAGCTTCTGTTCGCGTTACTTCCTTGATGGGGGTTGAGCGAGTGATCTCGGGCAGGCGGGCCAGTGAGTTTTGCTCGTCTTAGCTTAACAAGCCAAAACTGCAACCACAGAACTAGTTTGGGTGCATTCTAGTTAATCGTACGTTGGTGAAATGAACTTTTGGTCCTTCCTGAAAATTTGAAGAAAAAAAAAAATGTGGACCGATTTGTCTTTTTTCTTTTTTTTTTTTAAATAAGATAACACTCAGCAAACTCGAGTTCCTGTATTTATAAATAACTGAACATTGCACTTATTCTTAAAACAACAAAAACGTTACTAGCAACACATGAAAGATTTGTGTGGCGCAACTATTAACGCAAACAGATGGAATTTCTACCGTACATGAACGTTTCAATATTTCTCATCATCCGCAGAATTCTTGGAAGTTAGTTTCAGGTTTTGTTTCATTCTATACGTGACATATTGAGATATATGCGTTACAAAATATTTTTAGAGACTTGTAATATGCGTAATATTACATATAAGCAATTCGATTTTTATGTTTGTTTCATGCTTCTTAATTGCTCCTTAGCGTAGCAAGAAAAACATCTTGGAAATTATGCCCTTCAATTGGGGATGGAGGAAAAGAGACCCGAGTCCCATCCTTGTTGTGGCATGAGATGTACTTTGTTAAATTGGTGCGTTAGCCAATCGGAGATGAAGTGGTGTGGTTTAACATAAAATTTTTCTGAAATTTAGAAGAACAAAAAATAGCAAAGCTTATTTGATGAAGCTTCTCCAACTGGAGGCTAAGTTAGATGAATATATATATATATAGAACTGCAAAACACACATTATTAGACCATAAAAGGAATGAAGACACTTTAAAAGAACTAAAAACAAAATCAACAGAAGAAAAACTAAACAATTATGAACAAAAATGGGTAGAACATGTAAACCGAATGGCCAACACCCGACATCCTAAACAATTGGAAAGAGAAGGCAGGGTAGACATCAAAAAGGATATTGGATGGATAATGAGACGGGAATAGACCAACATGGTCTGTATAATTACAGTTATGATTGATGATATATATTTAATTTGTATTTAAAGAATAGTTAAAAAGACATACCCGGTTGTATGCTTTTAGGTAGAGATGATATTTGGAGCCAAACTTGATTGAACGAAAACATATCGTAAGAGAATAAAAAATGAAACTCAATGACGGGAACTTAAATTTGTATATTCAACAGTCGAAACTGAAACATAAATAAAACCAGCAAACAAAGACGATGATGAATCGAATGGACGATAGGTTTTGAAAGCTTCAGAATTAAAAATATGGATGAAACTAGTTTAAACAAAAGCTAAACATTAAAGACTAAAAAAGGAACAAAAACTAGTCAAGTGTATACACGATCTGCAACATTGACGGATGTGCTGTCCGTTTCGTCGGAATTGTCGTCTGTTGATAAATAACTGACTGAGCTTTCTGCGTATTTTAAGATGATGTAAGATTATGTATTTAAGATTACGTATAAGACGTTTCTCCCCCCCCCCACCTCCGGAAACTCGAATTTTTCACCAAGCATACAGGCAACTCAGTCGAGAGAGAGAAAAAAACACTCAATTCACAGACCAAAAAATAGTGCTGGTCGGCAATAAAAAGTGGTATGAGCGTATCATTATTACATTCCTATTACGCTGCTAGAGAGTGCGAACAGCATCCCTTTTTAAAGGGAAACATGGATATTTCGTAGTGGCTAAGATGAAGCGTTATTTCATTGTGAAATGCGAATCAATTCTTCTCGTGAAAAGTTTCAAGAGAAGAATTAATTTTGCATCATGCTTTATGAGATCAAACACCTGCACTTAGTACTCCCGATTGACAGATATCCACTGGATAGTGAACGAGCGAGGATTGGCTGACACTTTGGAACTTAGATGACCAAACTGTTGTTATTCCTGTCGGCTTAAATCAGAAAAAAACTTGATACAACATGACGAAATTACATGCTGGCTGCTGTAGTCCAGTTTGTCCTACTGTTTTCGTCAGAGAACCAGGGCTAAAAGGGAAGCCAGCTCCTCTCTACACCGCTCACAAATGCTTAATATACGAAAGGTTTACAGTTGGTGAGCTTCATAATCCCGAAGACGTGGTCAGAAGATATATTTCTGCAGGATTGGAGTAGAGCTCGCATAGCACTCATTTATAATAAAAAGGGAAATAAAAGTGAATGAGAGAGTTACAGAGGAATATCCGTACTGAGTATTCCAGGTAAGTTTTATGCAAGCACTTTAGAAAAGGCTAAGAAAAATTATGAAAGAGAAACTTGAACAAGCTGGGTTCTGGCCAATCTGATGTTGCCACTATTGGATTATCACTTTAAGATAAAACAGTTGAGAAATCGTGGGAATATAAATACTTAAGTTTCGTAGATCTGGAAGAAACACACAACAACATGCCAAGCGAGAAGTTACAGTTATATAGAGTAAATAGAACATTATATAGAACAATGCATAGTCTATATTTAAGCTGTAAGAATTGAATTGAAGGACTTAACTTAATCCTGGAGACTTAATATAAGTCTCCAGGAGTCTTTTAACAAATGTGGCATTCATCTATTTAGACACAGATTTTTAGCGAAAATGGCAAGTTAAATAGACAAAGTAAGCAAGCAAGTGGAAAGCCGAATTAATAACTTTATAAAGAATAAGAGAGAAATTAACCGGAACAGTAAACTTGTAGTATTCAAGGCTGTGTTCAAACCAATTTCAACTTGGGAGAGTTAAGTGATGCATCGATGGCAGAATCATATGAAAAATGAAGATATTTTTAAGGAATTTGACAGTGCTAGCATTCAGGAATGTGTGAGCAGAGCTAATTTAAGGTCACTTAAACAGAATGGGAAAGGAAAAATTAGCAAAACAAGTTTTTGGTGTCTGGACCAGGATGGCATAAGGAAGAGACCAAGACTAATAAATGCAGACAGAAACGTCCTGGAAGAGAAATATAAAATCTGACAATATTGGAGTGTTGACGGTGTTAAATAGATTTGAAGGAAATTGTTGGCAGCAGTTAGTAATAAGGTTAGCTTAATCCCTGTGGTATTCTTGTACACCCAAGGAGGGAACATTTCAGGTAATTGATTTCGTTTCCCGAGACGCATAATTTAATTAACTTTGAAACACTGCGCATGGATTCATCTCATTTCGATCACATTTAAAATATTGTTGCACTTTGTTTCTCTGTCTTATTTCCAATTCTAACTAGCGAAATATTAGAGTTCAAAGCGCAATAGTTCGTTTGTCTTCTGCCACTTGTTTGGGGATGTAATCCGTGTTTTTGAAAGGTGGTGAAGAGTCGCTGGTTGGCGAGAGCCATGGACTTGCCAAGCTCGAATGCTAAAATAATATTTCATCATCACGAACCATGGGCTCACTGCCCGTTGATGTCTGATGCCTGTTTCACTATCTTCTTCCACCTTTCTTTGTCCGGTGCACAGTGTCGCAGTTTCGGTACACCCATTCCGCACCAGTCCTTTATGTCGTCTATCCATTCTCTGTATGGTCTACCTCTTCTGTTTAAACCATCCAAAATTCCAAACATAAATGTCTTTATCTTCCGGTCCTCACTCATTCTACAGATGTGTCTAAATAATTGCAGCTTCCGTTTTATAATCTTCTGCATTAGATTCTGTTTTGGTTGTATCTTCTGATAGAGCTCTTCATTGGTGATTTTCTGTACCCATCCTATTCTTAGAATCTTCCTGTAACAAGTTCTTTCAAATGCCAAAATTCTTTTTCTTGATTCCTTATTTATTACCCACGTTTCAGATCCGTACAGTACACCGCTGAAGATGCATGTTTCCAGTACTCTTAGGTTTGTTTGCAGACTGATCACTTTACTTTTCCAGATGTTATCCATGGCCTTCAGATGTGTTCTTCCCTTTGCAATCCTGATCTTTATTTCTTTTTTACAGTCCAAGTCATATGTTAGTTTACTATCCAAATATGTGAATTGTTCTACATTTTCTATATCAGTTCCATCTACTTGTATCTTTTGTTTCATGTTCTTCTCACCAAATACCATTGTCTTTGTTTTTTCAAAGTTCATAACAAGTCCAAATCTCTTCCCTTCCTCCTTTAACAGTTCCAGTGTTTTTTGTAGTTCTCTTTCGTCTTCTTCAATAATAACAATGTCATCTGCAAATCTTATATTGTTAATTCTCATTCCATGTACAGATATTCCTTTGGCATCTTCTTTCATTTTATCCATTGCTCTTTCTAAATGTGCGATAAAAATGCTTGGTGATATTGGGTCTCCCTGTCTAATACCTCTGCTTGTTTTAAGCCATTTCCCCAAATCACCACCTATTCTAACTGCTGCTACTGCATTCTGATAAACATCTTTTAATATAGCTATTAGTTTTTTTATCAATTCCACAGGATTCCAGAACTGCTAATGTCACTTTCTGGTCAATACTGTCAAATGCTTTCTGAAAGTCAACAAAGCAAGTATATATGTTTTTATTTTTTCTCCTAGCTTTCTCTGCTATTAACCTCGTTGTCAAAATCTGTTGAATTGTAGTTCTAACCTTCCTAAATCCTGCTTGCTCGTCTGCAAAGTATGCTTCCAATTGTGTTTTCAATCTTTCTGTCAATATGATCATCATCACTTTACCAAGGTGACTTATCAAGGCAATTGTTCTATAATTTTTACATTCTAGCTTATTTCCTTTCTTGTATAATGTTACTAATATTGATTTCACCCAGTCCTCTGGCATTTTCCCTTCTTTCCATACCATATTACATAGTTGGTGCATTTCTGTAACCATACTTTCACCCCCATATTTAATCATTTCTCCAGTAATGTTATCGTTACCGGGACTCTTGTTGTGTTTTAGCCGTCCTATTGCTTTTTCTACCTCTCCTCTTAAAATGTCCATATCATGGTGAAAATAATATTTACAATTTATTAATTTGTTTAATTTTTCAGTTAGATATTAATTATTGGACTAGAATATTTCTTTTATTTTAGGTTCAGCATAATAAATTTGAGTGTAAAAAACAACATACAAATAAGCAGCTCAAAGGGTTTCTAAAAAGCAATGTTTTTATGAGATTTTTTTTTTTGAAAGAAATCTTCGAATGCCTTTTATTCCCCAAGGAGAGTAAGAAGGTAGAGCGCCTCTTTTTGTGGTTAATTCAGTGAAAATTAGGAATTCTGTTACTTTTTTCCGCAATGAATAATATCTGATAATTTTCTGTGCTTATTTAGCAGAATGGAAGAAGCGAGGCTTCGTCGACCAGTTTTTTCTCTGTTTATGGTAGAAAAATTGGATTGGACTGTCTTTAAATATGCAACTGTTTCTGTTCTTCTTCTCACAGACGTGCAAACAATTTCCTCCCTCCAAACGCATTTCAGGATATAATTTATTATTTTTTATATTTCACTGACTTTACCAACAAATGCAAATTCTAGCACGACAAGAATAGCGTGCCAGAGGTCGCCATTACTTTCCAGTTAGGTAAAATCAAAAATTTAATTCTAGACTTTGCCAGATTTGTGCAATTTTGCTTAAAGTTAAGTTAAACATCAGAATGTACTTTTTGCGTAGTTTGGATGAATCTTTGGTGCGTGCCAAAAAATGAGCAGAATTTGTGACAGTACACTGGCGAAGTTGGTGAGAAACACGACTGGAACGAACAAAAGACGTCGGGGTTAATTAATGAAGTTCGAGGGCATCGTAGCGAAGTTCCGATTTTGGATTTAAAGGCGTTTTTTTTTTTTTTTTTTTTTTTTTAAGATCAGAAGTTACTGTTACAGTTAAACCGTAGGCACAGTAGCAGATTTTTAACGTCCGCCAATCTCCTATTTCCTCATATTGACCCGGCACTGACCTTTCTGAAGAGGGCGCAGCTGGCAAAAAAGTTAACTCGGTCTTCATCGTTCACCGGATTTCATCTGAAAACTCTTTTACGATATTTCGATTTTCTCTTATAATGCGGCCCCCATTTCGGTGCCAAAATTCCCAAGGACCACGAAATGTTTTGAATTTGATTGAAAGATCCGATATGTGTCGGTGAACTCCACACGCACTTTCATTTCTGTCTGATTTGAACCGAAACTCGTAATGGGGATAACGCAGCTCCATAAAGAAGTGCAGGCTTTCAAATCTGGACACAACCCCCCCCCCCCACACACACACATAAACAGCCTTCTTTTAATGAATGGCTCTGAACTGAAGGATCGTCACTGTCAGCGTTATTTCAATTTTTTTTTCTTTTTTTTTCAAATACCTCTATCTGTTGTTTTGTTATTTAACAAATTTGGCGCTTCACATTGGCAGGTGGCTTCTTCCCTAATTCGATTAATTAAAACTGGCAAATCGATAACATTCAACTTAAAACCGAGGTAACTGCAAATCGAATTTCATCCCGTAAGAATGTTCATTCTTACGGGATGAAAAAGATTAGCCAGTGACGCGCTGCAGCATTTGGCTGAACAGCCGCTGCAAGAGAGTTACTTATTTCATTGGATAGTGTCGAAAATAAGTTTTTTTTTTTTTTTTTTTTTTTTTAAAAAAGACGAGTTATTTACGTCAGGGGACAAGTGAGTACTGCGACCGGAACAATCGGAAAGATGTTAAACACAACACGCTTTCCATCTGGATGGCGTTTGCTTGCCACCACGATATTTAAATTTCGCAATTTGAAAAATCTTTTATTCTTCGATCTTCGCAAGATGCTTGCATTGAAGGGTGCATAACACCGATGATAGGCGTGTTTCATAAGTAATGATTAATGTTCATGTAAAACGCAAGCGACATTATCCGATCTGAACCCAAAGCCCATCAGACTCATAAACTGAATGCCTCTGCTACTCGTGTCAGTAAATGATAATATTGAAGGACGTTGTTTCCAGTTAGTTAACGAGCGCCAAGAATGTTTTTGTTGTTATTATTACATCCGAACGGTAAAACATTTCAACACTGGTGACCAGTTTTGCAATTCTAGTGAAGTTCTTCCAGATGTCGAGCCAATTGCAAATCGCCAAGTTAATCTTGAATTTGGAGGCTGAGGATAAAGCGGGTACCGATGCTCGTTCTCACATAGGACGTTGGGTGTCACTTGGGATAAGTCATTGCACAAGATTATTTTTAAACGGAACTAATTTCCAAATTGATTTTACCCTTATTACAACTGCATTATTTTGTTTTCTTTCTTTTCTAGTGGAATGGAGTTGTTATGAAGACTTCAAACCGCTAGCAGGCTCCCAAGAAATCTCCGACATCCAGAAACTCGAAGTGACGATCCCCGATCTCACCCAAGGCACCACGTATTTTGTCCGCGTAGCCGCGGGAAATTCCACGGGGTACAGCACGTATTGTTGCGCATCTCCGCTGTCGGCGACACCATCAAGTAAGTAAACCTTGGAATTTTTTTATTTTTTTTTTTCAGACACTCGTTTGAATTATGGGGTGGCTACGAAATTAAAGCAACAAACTCGAACCTATGACAAACATCGCGAAACTACACTTCTTAAAGGAAGCTTTTACTTTTTCAGTTCTGCAAAGAGTGAACATCTGAAGCGTCCCGTCATTTGGGTATCCGGATGATAAAAGTAAGAAAATGCAAGAATCAGAGAACTTACCGCATACAACGTGGAATATTTTGGCAGATGCTACGCTGAACTGTCCATCTGGTTTGGCCCAGAATTTAACATTTAAGCAGAGGAAATGAATGAATATGAAATGCATCTGCAGAACCAAATATTTAGACATTAAATCAAATTCAGTTAATCAAAATAAGTGTCCCATCACAGTTCTGGGTTGCCCGCTCTAACAAACGAACCACAAGAAAGGTATCATATCGGTTTTCGTATCAGGCTTCGTTTCGCACCTAAGCATCACCAGTTCATGGTTTCGCATCGCAGTTCATTCAGTCTGAATGGAAGAAATTTCGGGTTTTAAGAATTACATAATCTAGAGAAATAAGAGTGGAAAGCTATCACATAATATTAATTAATCTTTCAGCTGTATACTTTAACTCGGCGGACATAACGAACGAATGTAGTTGGAATTCTCTTTGAACGCGCATGTTTAATCGTTTACGACGATTGGAAGGATCGGCTCCGTTCTTGTATGTTAAAGCTCATTGAATAGGTCAACGCCTCCCGAAAACTATTATCCAAATCGCAGTCTTTACACCCTTAAAAAAAAAAATATTGTAGTTCGATTTATGCTGCTATGAATGAGTGAAATCTTCTCATTCAGTGCAAGAGATTTGAGCCAATAGATGGCCGGGGCTTAAAACGGAAACGAGGCTGACGTAATGTGTAATGACAAACGACTGTCAATTGCAGTTTCTTTTGCTCTCAACTGTAACTCTTATCACTTGACCACTGAACGGTGCATTTTCCATACGAGAAAACAGAAAAAAATGTTACAGGCCAACATTGGAATCAAAACTAGGCTTAAATGGACTCCTCTTCTCAAAGAAATAATATTACACGAAACTTTTTTTTTTTTCGGAAAATTTTGAAAAAGTCGTTCAGGGATTTAAAAACTGATCCCAATTAAAAATTAGGATAACCAAAAATTCTGCAGGGTATTCCTTGTTGCCGAAGGCTGAAAAGAATGCCGGAATGGAGGTTGTTGGATTTATCGAAGCTTTGATTCTTGAATTCCCTCCCACCACGCATGTAGTGGAACACGTTCGTTTCCGACCATTGTAAATCCAGTGAATCGATTTACATACCAAAAATGCCGCATTCGTAGTCGCTGTTCATATCGTCAACTCGTCATTGCACTGCTTCGAAACTTGCGAACGCAACTGTCGACCATCTACTGAACTTCTGGTATTAGGGAAATCGTTTCTGTTTTATTGCGACAGCCAGCGGGGGTTGGTAATACGTGTGACTCATTTGCAAAGTGATTCCTTCGTTGATTAAAGAAGTGCGTCAGTGATGCAGTTTTATTTTGCATCGAAAGATACCTCGCGTTCCGACGAAAATAGAATTAAGCGCCTCAGATGTTTAAGACTTTGTTGTATAATGAAATCTGTGGAGCATTCATGACTGAACATACGGACGTAGGCATAGCAATAAGATCTTTTACGAAGTAAATATTTCTTCCTAAGTATCATTGAACATCTTCAGTACAGTTAATTCAAATAATACTAGGAATTAACAGCTAGGGCGCATCCTTACAATGGAAGCCCTCTATGCGTGCAGTGTTATAGAAATAAATTAAAATATATCTTAAAAAAAAAAAAAACCAAGCTTCTACATAGATCTTTATATAAAGAAAGTGCTGAAGCGTAGGGCTTCAGCACTTTCTTTATATAAAGATCTATGTAGAAGCTTGGTTTTTTTTTCTCCAATGGATCCTGTGGTTTGGGTTTTCAATTCCGTGTTGTGCGAGGCCAGACTTCTGCGGTTTGATGAGATGGATATGTTCTTGATGTTCAGAAATGCGTTTGTTGATGGATCTGCCTGTCTCTCGATAGTAGGGCAATTTACAGGAGTGTGGGACCTCGTACACCCCGGGTAGCATAAGAGGTGAAAGTTTGTCTTTAGGGGAAGGTAACCAATTGTGGATTTGGTTGAATAGTTTGTAGGTAGCAGCCAGTTTATATTTCTTCAAGATTTTTGAAAAACGTTCGGAGATGCCTTTGACATACGGTATGGGAATCCTACTGGTTTGTTCTTGTCTAGGTTGATGTGCGGGGAAGTGACTGATGATTTTATGCGTTGTTTTTGGATTGTATCCATTTTTTATGGCGGTATTTTTGATTATTTCCAATTCTTGATTTAAAGAACCTTCGGAGGAGGAGAATCTGTGTGCTCTGATTACTAATGATTTAATGATGCAAATTTCTGAGATGGATGGTGAGCAGAATTGTGAATGTAGCGTCCTGAAAAAGTCGGCTTTCGACAGACATAGGTGGAGATGAATTTGTACATCCAGGAAGGAGATACCCTGTGGAGATTCTTTTTTGAGTGCGAATTTGATTGCGCGGATGAAGAAGGTTGATTTTATCAATAGGAACATTCTGAACAAGAAGTGTAGTTCTTGTTCAGAATGCCCCCAGACAGCAAAGACGTCACCAACCTATCGTAGCCAGATTTTTGGTTTAGCATTAAAAGTGAAAAATTTTCCTCCCAGGTGGTCTAGAAAGAGGTTGGCTAGGTCTGGTGATAAAGGAGACCCCATTGCTGTTCCTTCCTCTTGCTTGTACATTTTCTCTTTCCAGGTGAAGTATCCCGATGTAATAACAAATTTGAATAATTCGACAGTGTCGGATGGGAATTTCTGAGTTACCAAGTCCATCGTTTCCTCTTGGAACGTGTTAGTGAAGAGGGAAACAATGTCGAAGCTAATTAGCATGTCAGTTTCCAACAGTTGAATGTCTTTTATTTTTGCATGAAACTCTGTGGAACTTTTAATTGATGATACTGAGTGGCCTATGAGAGGACGAAAAAGGTTAGATAAATATCTTGACAATTTGTAAGTCGGGCTGCCAATAGAATCCACGACAGGTCTGAGTAGACCGTATATTCTAGGAGACCTGGCATGGTTTGTTCTGAGTTTTTTTATTGTTTCTTGATCTAAGGAAATGGTTTCATCTAGTAGCTAGTTCAGTTTCTTGAGCTGTGTTTGGGCGTATGTATTACTATCTCGGAGTAGTACATTCATTTTGTCATAAGTATTAGTATCTAGGACAACCGTGGTATTTCCCTTGTCAGCTGTGGTGATAATTATGTTTTTAATACGTTTTAAGGAGGTAAGCGCTTTCAGTTCTGATGGAGAGATATTCAAGTCAGAAGTTTTGGCATCATATATTATTTTTACAATTTCGAAACGCAGTCCATTTTCTTCAATATTGGACAGATGGCCGATGTTTATTTCAATGTTGTGTATAAAATCCAAATATGGAATGCGTTTAAGTGAAATGGCAAACTTATGACCTCTTTGCTAGAATATTTAATTCATCTTCTGTTCGTGGACGACTAGATAAGTTGACAACCCATTTTTCGGTCGATAATTAGTTGGTATTTTAATTGGATCGATTTAACAAGGTAAGATATGTTTTATGTAGATTAGTATTACTTATTTTTAATTGCTTTGATTCCCGTATTTTTTGAGACAATAATCGATAGTAGAAATTCTTGATTTAACATGCTAGATAATTCCGCTTCTAATTCTGTGATTTCTAAAATATTTGTTTCCAGTTCTTGTTTAGAAACTCGTAACTGATTAAGCAGTAAGATGATGGTACAACATGACAAAATTTCATGCCGGCTGGGGCGTTTCCCGGTTAAACAAGGCCCCCATTGTTTTCGCCAGCAGCCAGGGCGAACAGCGAAAAGTCAGCTACTGGAACAAATCTGAAAACGCACCCCAACTCAACATCACCAGAGTTAAAGATCGGTACTATCAACATAAGAAGCCCGAATGGCAAAGAAATGGAGCTAGCTGAAGAATTAGATAAGTACCAAATCGACATAATAGGGGTGACTGAAACAAAAAAGATAAAAACTGGTGAGATCTTTCTGAGCAATAAATACAAAATGTTATACGCAGGAAATAAAAATCAAGGAAAAGAAGGAGTAGCCATAGTATTCAACACAAAATACGATGCTATCTTCTTGAATGGCATTCAGTATCAAGTAGAGTGATGTGGGCAAATATGAGAATGGGGAACTGGACAATGAGACTTATTTGTGCCTATGGTCCCACAGAAGTTTCTACTAAGGTAGAAGTGGAGGGATTTTTTGATGCTTTAGAAAAAGCAACTGACACAATGAAAAAGGAAAAGATGGGGATCTAAATAGCAGAGTAGGAAATGCTTGTGAGACGTACAAAAATATTTCGGGAAAATTTGGAGAAAAGAGCAAAGCTAATAAAAATGGCAAATACCTGTTGGATTTCTGCTCAGGGCATGGACTGGTTATTACTAACACCATGTTCCAACATAAAAATGTGCACAAATTCACATGGAGAGAAGAGGCTAGGAATAAGAAAAGTCTCATTGACTATGTTATTGTTGATAGTGATGTTTTTTCCCTGGTGCAGGACACCAGAGTGTACAGGGGATTTGAAATTGGAAGCGATCACTCTTTAGTCTTGAGCAGGATAAAATTGAATTTCATATTGAAAAGAATAACATGTAAGAAAGTTTTAAAGCGAATAAAAGTTGAGCAGCTCTCAGATGTGAACTGTAGACTAAAATACAGAAAGATTATTGAAAGAAAAATGAAAGAGTTTGAGAACAGGAACGAAACCTTGGAGATTCAGTTGCAAGCCTTGAAGAAAACCATGATTGATTCAGCCAGAGAGGCATGTGGTGACGTTGTGTGCAAGGATAGAAAATTCGGACTCCATGGTGGACACAGGAAGTTAAAGAGGCAGTGAAGGAAAAGAAGAAAGCATATCAAAAGTTCCTGGCAAATAAGAGAGAAGCTATTCAATACGCCAATACGCTACAGTTATATGGTGTCAATGGGACATTATATCAAGGAATACTTAGTCTTTATTTGAGTTGTAAGTCAGCAGTTAGAATTGAAGGAAGTACAGGAAGATTGTTTAATGTTAATTCTGGTGTGAGACAAGGTTGTACGTTATGTCCTCTGTTATTCATTATATATATGGATCCCATTATGAAGGAAAGTGGTATTAAACATGATATCAGAATTGGAGATGTTAATGTCAGCTCTTTGCTTTATGCGGACGATGTTATACTTCCAAAAAAAAATCCGCTACAAGTCTGCAAGATTCCCTGACTTAATTGAATAACTGTTGTAATAGATATGGTATGAAGGTCAGCAATGAAAATAGGTAGAATTGTTGAAAATGTCAACTGCTTTGTGAACGCAGAACCTGTGGAACAAGTAAAACATTTCAGCTACTTAGGCACGATTTTAGCGAAGATGGTAAATTAAATATGGAAATAGAGAACAGAATCAACAAAGCTGGTATGGTAGGAAGTCAATTGAATAGATCCATATGGAATAAGAGAGAAATTATTCGGAACACTAAATTAGCTGTATACAAGACAGTATTCAAACCAGTTTTAACTTATTGATCTGAGAGCTGGGTGAGAAGTAAAACACTTGACCAAAGACTAGAGACCAGAGATATGAGAGTCCTGAGAAAGTTAGAGGCGTGAACAGATTGCATCAGTGGCAATGTCATATTAAAAACTAGGATATTAGGAAAGAACGTGACATTGTCAGCATCCAGGAAGGCGTTAGCAGAGCTAATCTCAGGTGGTATGGTCACTTGAACAGAATGGGCGATTAAAGATTAGCAAAACAAGTGTTCTCTGCCAGGTTGGCAGCAAAACGACCCAGAGGAAGACCAAGATATAGGTGGATTGATACAGTAAAAAGTGCCTTGGAAGAAAGAAGTATGAGATCTGATAATGTTGGAGTCTTGAGAAGTAACAGATTGATTTGGAGGAAAATTGTAGATAGGAAGTTAGTAATGATGTAAATTTTTCATGTAGTACTATCATATCCTGTACACCCCTTGAGGGTACATGTCAGGAATTTGATGATGGAATGGCTTGCCTTCTGATAAATTTTATGCGCACCTGGTGATTTGATAACTTCCTTTAGTTTAGCGAACGTGGGAATGAGCCTATCACGTGTGCACTTTTTTAAAAAAAGAGATTCTTGCACGTAGTCTTACCCTGTTTCAATTGAAGTTTGCCTAGTAAGTTTGTCTTCTGTAGGAGGTGCCACGCCCCTGTAAATTGTCCTACGATAGATCAAGACCATATTCGTCCCATCAAACCGCAGAAGTCTGGCCTCGCACAACACGGAATTGAAAACCCAAACCACAGGATACATTGAAAAAAAAACCAAGCTTCTACATAAATCTTTATATAAACATGAACGTTTATATAAAGAAAGTGCTGAAGCCCTACGCCTAATTTGAACCGTAAAGCCGTTCTTACTGTTCCTAAAATCTGGGAAATTGTCATCCTGAATTGTGTAACATAATTCTGTATGTTATGTCATTTTAATGTGATCATGTCTTTTTTTTTTTTAAGATATATTTTAATTTATTTCTATAACACTGCACGCATAGAGGGCTTCCATTGTAAGGATGCGCCCTAGCTGTTAATTCCTAGTATTATTTGAATTAACTGTACTGAAGATGTTCAATGATACTTAGGAAGAAATATTTACTCAGTAAAAAATCTTATTGCTATGCTTACGTCCGTATGTTCAGTCAAATGTTAAAGATTCTTTCTCATATAAGAATAGCTGTTGCTCGAAATGTCTCATGCTTTTTGCTTCTTTCTTCTAGGCTGGAGAGATGTCGACGATAAAAAGCCACGCTCGACAGGACATCTGGGGAAATTAGACGACCTTTTTCATCAGATCATTAATTCACGGCCGGCGCATGCAGCGGAAGTCAAAGGTAAAGAATTCTTTTGGAAAAGAGTCGAAAAAACCTGTAAGAAGGCATTTTCAGACAAAAATCTAAAGTTATGCACGCAGTAAAACATGCCCGTTATGGTTCATTTCTTATTTATTTGCAGGCATTGCAGAGTCGACGGAAACGCCTCAACAACAACGACGTCAAGTTAGAAAAAGCATCAAACATCTCTTCACCCCCTCCCCGAAATTCCAGAAAATAATGAAAAGGTGAGCTGGTCTACTTCTACTTTTCTTAATCGGGATCATCTAAAACAAACCAATCGGCTCGGGTATAAACTCGTCCCTTGCTTATTGAATCCCCTATCATGATGAAAATATTTCGGAATTCTTGTTTTCATCAGCGATTTGAGTCCTGCTTAAAGAAAACCGTTTATGCTAAGAAACACTTCCTGTTATCATTTTTATTTCTTCAGAGAGAGTTCACATTCCATTCCATCCCATATCAAACTCGTTAACCACTTACTCCGTTGACGTCAATTTTGTACTTTATAAACCTACAAGGTTTGTGAATTACGCAGTTTTTGGCTGTTGGATATCTCTTAGGTTAACCGTAGATTAAGATGCCATAAGAGTATGGCGTATTTATTAACGAAGTGCACTGCGATAAACGCGAAAGGTTGCTGCAGTTCCCTGACATTCCCAGGTGACACGAATTTTGCTGTAATAATTTAAAATGAGAACTCGGAAAAAGTTTAAAATAATTGGGTGGAATCTTTTGCACAATGAGATGCATGTTTACCTGTTGGCAGAATTTCTTATTTCCGTTTGTTTTATTTGGTTTCTCAGGGGTGCGTATCTTGCTTGCCTTCTCTACAACGAAGATAAAGTTCTGGTGACAGCAGAAGAAATGCTACCGATCCTTGAAGTTGACGAGACCTACCCATCCTCTTTACACAGCGACTTCCACTGGCTGATGAAGGTAAGACTCGTGCATAAATGGCCTTTCTAAGTAATTCTCTTGAACACCTTTTTAGCAGAAACTTAAAGTTATCCCACCTCACGATGAAAATTTGCGATGCGAGATATTTCCTCCGATTAAGGTTGGTTGAACACAGAGAACCGCACGTTGAACAAAATCTGTCAAATTCTTGCACACTTTCCGTCGTCAAACGGAAAATGCCTCAACCATTTTCACATAATTTAAGAATAACTTTAAATTAGAATAACGGTGAAGAAAAGATCCTGCGAAAATCTTCCTGAATTGCCCTTGACACCTGAAAGTGGTAAAAATGTACCAAGTACATTTTTACAACACCTTCGAGTATAAACGTCTTCACTACAGGAATTAAGGTTTGATTTAAGAAAGGAAGAGGGCACGCGGAATCGTTAGAACCTGAAATTTAAAATTTTCTGAAACGTTTGCTGATACAATTGAAGGATATCAAACCTGTAAAAGCCTAAAAATCGTCTCGCTTGGCAGTTACATTCATTGGAGCAAGGAAAAACTAATTGTGAATCAAGGAAGGGCTACGACGACAACAAGTCGGTGCTGTGTTTAGGTGAGTGCAAAAAGGTTGATGGGGTATTTCGGCTGTCATGATGCGTCATTTTACGAGACGAAGTATTTGTTATGAAACTAGGCGATGCTTTAAATGAATCTGAAAGTAACCTAACACAAAAACGGCCCCAATGTTGATAGCATGCTTCAGTTACCTTAATGTTAGAATGAGCGCTATAGGTTCGATTGCAGTACCCTATTAACTTTCTCTGGCCTTTGTTCAGCAGAGTTTCGAGTTAGTCAATGTTGCTGCAGGCAAAAATTCAAGTTCCATCCCTCGTCTCAGAAAAATCCACCCGGAGAACTCTCTATTAGGAAAAGCAGTACCTAGTATTAAGCTTTAGGATCGCGACTGGCTTTGGGTGCCTCCCTTTCTGATGCCTTGAAACGCATCAACGAACTCACCTCTTGAATGATTGACTGAAGGTGGAGACCGTCTGAGATTTTCCAAAGCCAGTTGGGGCTCACTTGGGGTCCCTCTCACTTCCTTTTAGGGCAAGAAAAAGGTTTGACGATTCATTTATTTACAGAAATGGTGTATTATTGCCACCCATACTTTTTTCCATATTTATTAGTTTAAAGTCATCCTATTGTTGAGGTTGGAAAATGCCATGAAAAGGATTCGCGATGGCGACTTCAGCAAGATGTGGCAAGTTTGAACGATTATTACGAGAAAGTGAAGAGGCCGAACTAAAAGAGCAACTCCATAAGGAATGTGACTTTCTAGAGATTAAAAAAAATGTGCTCTTTGTGGTAGCTCGCAAGACGATAGCTGCTAAAGGGCCATTACTGCACTCGCGGTGTTGTATCAGACCGAGAAAAGCAAACGGTGCTCGACGAACAACGAATTGCTGTGCAGTAAACAGAATGCTGCTGTTCGGAACGGGTATTTGGATGGCTCCACGTCTCAGAGAGAGAAATGACCAACGAAAGATAATAGTCACGAAATGAAAAACGTTTGCAGCTTATAACAGACCAAATTTCTGAAAGAAGACAGCTACCATCTCTCTTGTGGAGAGGGCTCCTCGTAGTACTCTCGATGCACAAATGAAGTCGAACATCCTTTGGTCATCCGCAGACATTTTTGTCTCTTACTCTTGGCATCGTCTTCTTTTCCCGCATAATTTATTCCTATTTTTTCAAAATAAGAATAAATAATATGCATTTCCTTCTCGTAAGACTACCCTCCCCCTCCTTCACACACACACACAGTGACGTAGAAAGCATGTTTGCAAGAAAATATTTGCAGGGTGGTTTCGGTATTTATTGGCGGTCCTCTTTTGACATCCAAGAACGCAAAGAACATGCTTGTGGTCGCACTGTATTGCATGCAAATTTGTTTATGCTTATTTACGGTATGGACACCACCCAAATTTGAATCTCTCTCAGTTGCTAGAATCACAAGATGTTTCTCGGTGAAAAATTGGAGAATTTTTCACTAAGAAGCATCCTGATATTCTAGATTCTTTGCTTACCCACATCCTGGTCCGCTGCTTAATCATGCAAACTTTGTTAGCTCTTCCTGGATACGCCTAATTCGTTTTCCCATCCACAGAGATTAACGAAATTATTGCAGCAAAAAAAATCGTTTTCAGTTGTTCAATGAGAATCTCTTCGCTGCGATTTATTAACACGATTTGAACGAATGATCTCACTTCAAGTGAAATAATAAGAATGATGCAATCTAGTGAGCCAAAACTATTTAATAAGAACGTTCAGTTGCTTTCCTTACTCATAATGAGTGCTGCATATTGCTTTTTACAGGTAGCTTGCACGTGGGAGGATGTAAAGACGCTACGACAGGATATGGAAAAGAGTCAAAGTTCCTCCAGCGTCCATTTCAGGAGCAAGCTTCTTCAGACGGCTGAACAAATGCAGGTGAGGCGACTTTTTAACTAAAGTTCTTTCTCTCTTCTCCACCCTTCTCCCGATAGAGCTTTAATTTACAACTTTATAAACGTTAATTATGACAGTAATCTTTTAATGTTGATTGGCAGTAAAATGCACTTTGTCTGAATTTCCATACATTTCAAAAAAAGAAGAAAAAAAGCCCTCTGGACAGCGAAGCATAACTAATACTAATCTTGTTAAGGATTGCTAACCAGGATACGTTGTTTAAAAAGTAACACAAAACCAACCGAAACGGAAAACCAAATGTCTAAATTTATCTCTAAGATAAGATTTCACAAAAAACTTGATTATGAAAGAATAATCAAGTTTTCAACAACAAAAAGGTTGGTAAAGAGTATAGATCGGGTACATCAGCTGTAATATGCCGACCTGCATTAAGCAAAGTATTAATGAGAATTTAACCAGTGGAAATTGAACTTTCCTCCCTCAGTCTCCAAAGTGCCTTTGGAATAAAATGAGTTAACGGATTTATTGATTTATTCTAAATAAAATTATCAAAGAAACAATCCTGAATGAAGTCGTACTCTCCAGATGGATTTGACCAGGCAGGAAAGAACAGCCATCAGTCTCATTGGGCATCAGATACCGTCTGGTCACTCCTTTCCTTCGTAATGTTCCACGCCACTCATCGCCAGGTGGTTCTATCGTATGCCTTTCTAAAGCCTTCAACTCTCTGAAGATTAGTCACTCCACACACACACACCACACACAAAGTTCCTCTTTGTCCAGGAACTTTACCTTCTGTTAATGTTCTGAGAACTCTCCCTCCCATCCTTTCAATGTATCCAAAATATTTTAACTTTCTTCTGTCAATATCTTTAAGGAGCCTTAAAGCGCTGATCTTTTCTAGCACCCATCCATTTGACCTCCTTTCAGTATATGATACCCTCAACAGCCTCCTTTAACACGACAAGCAGCTATCTTTTCCCTATCAGACGTCTTAGGTTCTAGGTCTGACATCAATAAGTTGCTGTTGGAAAAACAGCTACATCCAGAATCCTCAACTTTGTTCCCATGGAGACAGATCCATTCTTCCAGATTTTAGAATAGTTTCTGACTGTTGTTTTAGTCATTTCAAGTCTTCTTATGATTTGTGATGTCTTTTGGACAGCAATTCTACAAATTCAAACAAACCGGAAAGAACAAAGACACTGGAATGCGTGTGCGATATTTTTTAATCAGTTAGTAACGTTGGCAGTAGACGTAAGTTCAAGGATTTTCATGTTCCTAGTGTTAACTGTTTACAGAGACTCGACTGGAATGAAATGGAGTAAGATTACATCAGTTTCGCACAACTAACGACTTTAGAATGGAAGATACATTTTTAATCACACGAATTAACATAACGGTGGAGAAATAACATGGACCACGCATCTTCCATAGGTCATCTAATAACGTGAAATTACATGCGTTACAAATAAAACAACCAATCGAGATGAAATATTAGCTCCTACGTCTGCGGTTACCGGAAGTTATCATGGACTGTTAATATTCCATTTTTCGCTACAACAAAATATATACAACAAGCGCAAAAGCAAAGTATTGTAATACATGCTGGTAGCAGAATTAAGGTGGGATTATTATAAGAAGACATAACAATGCTTTACCATAAAGAGAAAAAGAGTAATTCAAATAGAAAATAAATAAAATAATAAGGAATTCTACGAGAAATTTGAAGTAAACATCATTTCGAAGATGGAAACGGGAAATCACAAAACCAAATGAATCCCAGTAACACATTGATGAATGGACAAAAAAGAAAAAAGGACAACGCAATAAACATGTTAATAGAATGGATTCGAAAGAATAGCAAATTAGCAAGGAACCGAAAATGAAATACAAAAAGGACCGATTAAAACGGCACACACACAAAAACGCGAACAGATTTTCTACGTTGAAGTATCGCAAACGCAGCATGCATGAGCTTAAAGCGGGGAAAAAGACAAGACATTGCAGGAAATTTTGAATTTCAGCTAACTGGGTTTGAAACCGGGTTTTGTTTTACTTGAAACCTTTTTCTTTTGTGGAATTCGAAGATGCAAATATGGAAATATTTCGGCGCCATTAACATGAACAACTTTTCATCAGATGCGCTCGAAACCCTTTTCTACGTCTTCGCCAATGATTTAGTTATAGTAAAAAAATTGTAGCATTTCATCATAAATGCCGAACCTTCAAAGTTAATGCGATTTCTTCTCAGAGACACCTCCATGTGCACGCAAGCATCTGAGCATGCGTCAGAAATTGAAATTCCGTTGGTTATTTTTCTTCCTGACACGTGCACTAAAGTGGGACTTTGATTCTTCATTTTCATAACATTCAAATGACGTGTGCGCGGCTTATGAATAACGTAGGCAGTTTATTCTCTATAAAAGAAATGCCAAGAAGAATATCTTTTCGTGATTTTAACGCGAAATGTTTCCATGGGCCCGAAGTGCATTTCCCTTTGCTATAGAGTTTCTCATCTCACATCAGCCCGTGCTGTTTTGCTGTTGTGAAAATTAAGCCGACCTTCCTTCACGCCTTTAATCTCATATCAACTCACCCATTCCTAACGCCGGGTTCATGTAAACAAATCAACAATTTGCTTTCAAAAAACGAGCCTTTTCTAAAGGCTACAGTTACAATGAATGGGGGTGGGGAATAACAGAACACACATAGTTACTCTAGAAAATGAAGGGAGGGAGGGAGGGAGGGGAAAGGACCAAAGAAAGTAAAACCAAAAAAAAAAAAAAAGCGGAGGTCAACGAGGTTTGACCGAATCATTTTTGAAATTGATTGCGATGACGAGAAAAGTGAATGAATGAATCAGGAGGATAAAACAACTTCAAAGGAATGACAGCGCTTCACTGGAATGACGATGAAACGAAAAAGGAAGGACAATTAGAAGCGCCTCCTTACATGCTTTGGTTCATTTCGCGCAGAGTTGCCGAACCCTGCTTGAAAAATTTGCATGAAGGAATCTTTTGCACGAGAATGCGAAATAAAACTTTACAAGCGTGTCGGGAGGATGGCAGCAAATTTGTGAGATGGTCTGAGGAAATATTCGACGCCAGTGAAGCAAAAATTGCCGCCGACTAAACCGGTTACATTAAATGGCGCCACTTCTTACTTTTCGAAAGTATCGTGTGAAAGAATTTTCTAAGATTTGTCTTGTCACCTTGATAATCACGAAAACTTTCTTTTCGCGATCCCACTTATGAACCTAAGTGTACGATGGAGTTAATGATGGGAAAAGGTATTAATTTTTTCCCCCAATCTGATATGAAGAAATGACTTAAATAAAGATGAAGAAAAAGGCTTAATACTGTTTTAATAAGAAAACTCTTTCTATCACTCAGTCAAAACATGTTCAAAACAGCGAATTTATAGAAACCACTTGTTGCTCCGAAATGTAATTCACGGAAGGCCACCGAGTCAGAAAATATGTCAGACAATGATTTAATGACAACGATCACTTATTGACATCTTTCCGTTGTCGTTACTCGTTCGACATAAGCAGAACCTGTTTATTCCCATAGAAATGCGAAGCATCTTAAACGATTTTGTAATACTACATATGTGATAACTCCAGAATGGAGTTTGGTATTCATTTGCGAGATGAAAAACTTGGGTTTTTCATCCCGCGTAGACAAATCGGCCTTCAGAATACTGTACAAGCAATTTACAGACAAAAAATACTGCTGTTAGTGATGATGGGCGGTAGATGGCGTTGATGATAGTAATGTCGTAGTAGGTGAATTAAGTGGTGATGGTGGAGAGCAAGTGAGATGTATTTAGCCTTCCAGCGATGAGTCCGTGGACTTCCTGGAGGTGTCAGGTAATAATAATAAATAGAACATAAAACTTGGGGGGGGGACGCAACCTATTTCATTCGAAGAAGTGTAAGAAGGCTTATATTTTACATTATATGACCCACTTACATTGAGTCGTTGTTTCTTTGTAGGCATCTCTGGGTATCCAAGACCTAGGACAATTCCACTATAAGCCTCTTAAGGATGGCGAGGGCACGATGGTGTTGTGCACAACAAAATTTATCTGTGATCCAAAGAGCCTCACGACCCTCTCTGTCCGGTGGCTTCCCTTATCCAAAATCCAGAGGAAGCGCGGTGGCAGTGAGACTGCAGACGCAATCACAACGAATGAGCTGATGGTTGATTCTCTTCAGGTAAGTTCCTCTCTATCTGAACGACTATAAGGATCACGAATTAGCTTAAACATCCGCTTAGCATGCATGTTTCGAAATATCTTTTTCTCCTTACGATAACTCATCTCGTCAAGTAAATAAGTATAATAACTGTAACAGTGTTGGTACAGTCCTAGTTACGAAAGATAAGAAACTTAGAGTACATTAGTACCATGAGTAGGTCAAGGTAACCCAGCTCCGGCTGTTCAATACGTTTTTTTTTTCTCCTATTTATTTTCTCTGCCTTGCCCCCCCCCTCATGCTTCGGATATGCAAAATGACTGTCTACCATTGAATTCTGCAGCCGTTCTAAAACGACAAATATCCACGACGGATTTACATATCGTAGAAGCATTTTTTTCTCGAAAGTTATGGGGATTTATGATTTTAAAAACGAACCCAACTGGCAGCTTTTTATGGTGGTAGCATGCTATGCAACACCTGCTTAAAAGAAGGTTCTTGGTTTATCTGACTACTGGGTACACCCGGGGTACTAATATGTTCAGATAAGAGAATCCCACACAGTAAACTTTAATAGAAATGTCAGTAAAGTGATTACGTTAGCATGTATAAATGTAATCTTTAAAAAAAAAAAAATCACGGTGTTCTTTTTAGATAAGTGTTTGTCTCAAGGACAGTATTCCAAATTACCAATAGCTATAAACCCAGGTAAAAATGCGTTTCACATGCGAGTTTCGTAAACACCGGCGTTTAAAGAAAAAAATGTGTAACACGCAAATCATGCAGAAACTGAAGCTAAGAGACGTAATATTCGAACTTGGAACCGTTTTTCAACTAAAACATATCGAAATTGATTTTATTACAGTGTTGCCCAATGTGTTTTTATTCTGTTATGCAAATTAGCTATATACCCGATCACAATCAGAAGTGACAGCTCAACCATAAAATTTTTGTGTAATGTCTCGATAAAAGTATATCGACACTGACTCAACATTTTTCGAAGTTTATAATATTAAGAAAATTACGGAAAGCTAAAAGTGGGAGGTACCTAAAATATGGCGTCATATTTACTTGGATTGTGCGAAGAGTCGCATCTTTTCTGGACTCAGCTTGAGAACACATTGCTAAATGTCTACGATCAGTGTAACCCGATAATAACGGCTTACAAACTTATGCTGGAAGAGGTGACGTAAATGTACGCTACCCCTTCCAACTCGTGTGTATTTAAGACCCTGTAGAAGCGTCATAAACAAACTCAGTTGTATTACTTAGTCTACAGTAGGATTTAAAGTGACAAATAATTGACAGAAGGAATAAAATGATTTCTCAGTTAAAATTTAACACATTCTTCTTATTCGTATTAATTCCAAATATCGGTATTTCTTCGCGAGTTAACAACTTAGTTTGTTGGAGGTGGGGGGGGGGAGAAGATCATATAGGGCAATCCAAAGAACAGGAAATGTGAAAGAAAATGCTCTTGACTAGTTCACTGCAGCACGAAGACGTGGAATGGATACAACCGGAAGGATACAGGATGATGCTTGGAATTTGCTGATTTTAGAAATGATCTCTAAATGTCATCAAAATAGATTACAATTAAATACCATTAACGTTCTGATACGAGCCATTTATGCACTATACAGAAAACACCTACTCCCTATAAGGGAATAAAAGGTGTTAGCTGATTTTATTTTATAGAGATCGCCAAAAAAATAACCCACGATCATTATTTTCTTAGTGCTGTAAGCAGCTTATTCAGTTGGTGAGGCGGCCACTCTCATACGGGGATGCTTTTCTCCCTGATGAGCCGTCAGAAGACACAAACCTTGTTTGCTTCGGTTAAATTCGTAGCAAACAAAAACAATCATAGGGACCAGTGAAAATTCGACTATCAGAATCATCAGGTATCCACTGCATCCATTCCCCCTCCCCCATTTCGAAATCATCAGCCCCTTAACTACTAGACAGATGAAGGAAAACCTTACAAAAGATCATTCTGGCTCGGTCGTCGCGAGACAAACGAGGACAGCGTCATCTTTTGGAGACACCAGGGGGAGGGGAAGAGAGAGAGGATGAAAAATGTGCTACTAGTGACAGTGACTCTCAATTAATATAAAAAAAATTAAACGTGAATTTCGTCTGAGAAACGGATTTCTGATCAGAACGTGAAATGATAGAATCTGGAGAATTACCAACAGACGAAGGAAATCTTTCTCTACTCCAGAAAGAGGGCAAGAAGAGTTTCTTGATCCAAAACTATATGAAGCACTGTGACTTACAGCGATAAGATTAAAGGACCATCATTAAACATATCTGGTATGCAAATATATGCGAGTCTCCGTAGCTCAGTCAGTATAGACGAAGCCGTTTGGTCGGAAAGACTTGGGTTCGATTCCCGTCAGTGACGTGAGAAACCTTTATCAGGTCTCATTCGACGAAAGGTGAGTTAGCCGATCTCATACGTAGGTAGCGGTTTTTCTTTCCCCAGAACACGCAAACCGACCGGTAACCCACGCATCTACAGACATAGGACACACACCAGGAGGCATTGGGCTAACCACCTTATCCTTGTGTACAGTTGGGTTAAATGAACAGAAAACCCTCGACACCGCAAGGTAAAAGAGGAGGGAAGGAATACAAGTACATACGCCAACAAGCTGATATGATGAGGAAGGGGATCTCGTTTATGACCAAATCATTAATATGATCAATGAGACACCCAAGAAAACTAATAGTATAAGAAGTACTAAAACACAATAGTACAAAAACTCAAAATACATATAGGAAGGAATTTTCTCCTCTTTGTCGGCCCTTTTGGATTAGGAGAAACAAATAACAGGAGTATGAAACTAATAGAATGAGCTTTGCAAGATGATCTTACCATAACTAAAATATTTTTCCCAAGTAAAAGTTCACGAAAATGGATATGGATCTCTCCAAGATTGACTCGGAACCTAACTGATTATATATGTATAAAACTAAATATAAAACATGTATAAACTCAGCAAGAACTAGATCTTTCCAAGGTGTGGACACCGAAATTTACCATAATCTACTCATAGCAACATTTATTTTCAATTTGGAATTAGAACCACAAGAATAAGAAGACAAAATTTTAACATTACACAAATCAAATTGCTACCAAAGAACTATTTAAAATACATATTACTGCTCCTTATCTTTCCGAAATCCCAACTTACTAACTTGATCCTGATGCTTCTTACGAACAGTTTTCTGTTCTTCAAGCAGTTGAAAATATCCTAGAAAGGGAATGCATTATCAAACCAATTTAGCACATTGCCGAACAACAAGGAACAGTGTATAAATTAAAGATACCAAGAAAGTATATACTTGGTTTAATCCATTATCCAAGTGTAAGCAGACACGGTTTGCGCCTGAAGTGTCATTCAGGACTGGGAAACTCGTGGCAAAAGGTTTAAGTTTTCATCACTTGCCCCAGTATCCCATAATGCAAAGCACAACATCTCCTTTCCGGACATGTATAATACTATGCATTAAGAGAAGGGTCACTACTCAGACCAGTTTCGACCTTTATTGATGTCTCATCAGTGGGAGTCAGACCCAGAAGTGGTGATACTGAGATGAAGCGAGGCAAGTGATAAGAACTTATACTACTTTTGCCACGAGTTTCCCCAGTCCTGAAAGATACTTCAGGCGCAAACTTTGTTTGCTTACGCTTAGATAAAGGATTAAACCAAGCATATAATTTTTTTTGGTATCTTTAATTTATAATATAAACAAGTGAAAAACTTTCAACAAGGAACAGTGTAATTATCTGAACAGCAGATTAAAACGAAAATAAGCTTAAAAAATAAATTGGTTATTCAAAGAAATTGTGTAATAATAGAAGAATAATCATACGACAGCATACCAAATAAATAAGAAATTAAATCCTTTTGTTCGCACGCGCTGGAAAATTGAGGATGAGGATGGATCAAATATTACTGATGATGAAAAATTATCGAGAAGTTTGTATGATGATAGCTTGGACCAATAAAAGAGCAGATTTGTCTGAATGATAATAGAAAACACTGTCCTATACTTAGAGAAGAAATAGAAAGAGTTCATCCCAAGATCAAAAACAAGAAAACAGCAGGATTGACAATATTCCACGAGAACTGCTTAAGGAAGGGGTGAACCTGCTTTTACGCACTTCACAAAATTTACCAGCAGGTGTGGAACACTGGGATGTGTACGAAAGATTGGCGAACACACTTATTCCCATCCCCTCCAAAAAATAAAAATAAATAAGAAAACAGCAAAAAGTTGCATACTTTTAGGACAATTTGCTTCATCAGCCATCCAAGCAAATATTTTTGGACATCTTATTCTTGTGTATTGAAGCAAAAATGGAATTTTTACAGATTTCCTGGCTGAATTTAAAAAAGAGCAAGAGTACAAATGATTATAAATTTCCACTCCTTATCATTGGAGAAAAACACATAAAACATAATGGTATGCCATAATTTTATTGACGTACAGATAGTCTTGGACGCTATTTGGCATGATGGCCTTTAAAAAATTCTGCACTGTCATGGAATAGATAGCAAAATAATGCGATTGAATGTGATCCTTGAAATGCATGGTTCATGCGAATTGTTCCTTTGGCTTTAATTCTATCATGTTTCCGGTGTGCAGATGACTTTCTCATATTTGACATGTCACCGATATTTCATAACAGTGGAGATGGGCAACTCCATGGCCATTGACCACACGTGGCCAACGGTGTTTTTGGAAAAAGTTAAATTTATTATTTTATTTGTATTATAAAAATTATATTTTTTGTCTATTTTCATAGGAAAAATCTTATTTTCTTAATTCGCGAGTTTTGGAATCAATTTTCAAAATTCATTTTTTATCGCAATTTTGGTGATATGCGGCAACCGCATATCACCAAAATCACTGCCTCAAGCAAATCGTTTTCATTCGTGACTCAGCGCATCTTGTAGTCTGGCTTAGTTGTTTTTCAGCAAGTGTAAGTAGGCAATTGCGTACATTCTGCATACTCTCGCAAACATATTTGTATTGTGCAACTTTAAGTGTTTAAATAAATTTTATTTTAAGTGGATAATTCGAAAACAAAAGAATTCAGAAGATGATAGGGAAAACTCAAAAAGTAAAGATAGTTTAATTGAGTCTGGCATTGCTGCCGAAAAGAGAATGGCGTGTGACTGGAAAAACGTGAAACGAAAATTTAACGGAAGTTGGGAGTTGAAATTTGTAGTGATGGAAGTAAATAAGCCAGTGGTATTTTGTGTAACAAAGGTTTTAGTGATTAAAAAAAACTATACCACTTTAAGCAACACTTTAGATTACTCTGAGCAGATTTGGTCTTATTGGTTCCAAGGTGATAAAGAAGTTGTGGAAAGGGTGCAAAGAAGAGTACAAAGATATCAGAATTTTGGAATTCAGATTATTGGGACAGATTGCGAGTATGTGGGTTAAAGACTGGGTAACAGAAAAAACAGGGGTGATAGGAATGAGGTCTATAAACTTCTGAATGGGTGTAGTTATAAAATATGATGAAATTTTTCGTATGGAAGGTGGTGAAGAGAACACGAAGGCATCCATGGAAGTTACGTTTGTAAGGGGTAGTGGTAGTGCAATATACAAGAAAGGGGTAAGAGCTAGGTTTTTTCTCTCACAGAGCAGTGAGCAAGTGAAATAGTTTGCCTCTAGAGTGAGTGCATCTAGTATGAATGCATTTAAGGGAAGGTTTGAGTGATGTATAGCCTCCTTCGATGAGTCCTTGATTTCCTGTAGGTCTTAGATAATAATGCTTCGCTATTCTTGTCATTGCATCGTGTATGCGAGCAATTGCCGATATATACGTTATTCATTTGTTTTGATTCCATTGCTGCCTCAATATCGGATAAAGACCAATTGAGTTTTATCAGATTTAACATACCATAAACAATATTGAAAACTCATGGCGGCATCAATATATTTGAAATTGAGTCGCTAGCAGATTCTTCAACAAATCTTGAATTTAATATGGGCTTTCGTGCTCTCTATTTATGTTCATAGAGAAACTCCCCTAGTCAAGTATTTTTATTACAGTCATTTGAGATTACTAATCATACGCACCATTCCTTGAACACAGGGTAATATTTTCTGCTATTACTCTTAAATACTTATTTTTTGAACAATTCTTGCATCCCAGTTTGCCTTCTTTTACTTCAAGCCATTTTCACTGTTCTGTAAACACTTGTTTTTCGTGCCGGGAAGGATAGGTCTATTAGGTATATTATTAAATAGATTATCATTTCTTTCAATGACCAACAAAATCTGTTGGTTTCATCAAATTCAAAATTTGGTTCCGTTGAATATGATGCTCCACAATGATTTCCATTACTTTGTGTCTGTTTCACCGTCATAAATCACAAAAAAAAAAAAAAAAAAACCTGCGAAGATTACTCATCGTTTCGAAATTGTTGGATTGTAATCCGAAACGTTACTTATGATGATTTTTTGTTTTCATATTTCTTAATACTACTTTCAGACAACTGTTTTTGCAACGATATCATGCCGTTGTTGCTCAGGGTGTTATTAGAAACTGACAACTTGAATTCAGCATAAAATAAATAAATAAAGTTTCCACTTTCTGGCCGCATTCGACGACATGCAATGGGAAGGATCACTTGATCTGTGGGATACTAATTAAGGTGAGGTCTGGACACAATAAGTAACTGACTACTAATCAAAATGTTTCTGCACTTCCCATCGAATAAGGAAGTTGAAACTGAGCGAGGAGGTAATCTTCTGTGAGTAATCGATGGGGAAAACCTAATATTTTTGAGTTTCAGTAGTTCAGAAAAAAAAAAAAAAAATTCTGAATTTTCTTTTCTGAAAATTCTTAATTTCTGAAAACTTCTGAATTTTCCAGAAATGTATGCGCGAATTGTGCGGCTAAAAAATCTTTTGCTTTAAACAGCCCAAAATATCGAGATGGAGTTTTTTATGATATCTGTATCAAATTTAATATTAAAAAAATCAAAAATCTATTTTTGAGGAATTCTACAAATCATCTATTAGGATTATATGCACAAAACACATTGTTCACGTCAGCATTCCTTAGTAAACAAAACGAATAAAAAAATATACTGATTCTCGCTATATTTCCTCTCCGTCGGGGCTTCCCTAGCTTAGATGGTATATAGATGAACCCTTTGGTTGGAAAGACCTGAGATCGAATCCCATCGATGATCACGTGAGGGACCTTATCAGGTCATTTTAATCAAATAGTGACTTACCGGTGTCATACGGAGGTAGACGGGTTTTTCCCCGAAAAAAATCGGCAAACTCCTGTTTTTTTCTCCTTCAGAACATGCAAACCGTCCCCATCAACACAACTTTACAGACATAAAATACGTACCTCTAGAGGGATACATCACGAGAGAGAAATAGCAAGACGCTGCATTAAATTGCTTAAAATCCTTAATCAGGAATCCGTCTTTGCGGAATTATAAATAGTGGTCAGTTCTTTCCCGTTTTGTTTTATGTTTTTTTTTTTTTTTAATCATTAAACTTTAGGAATTATGCAAATCTACTGGTGCTTAAGAGCGATTTGAATAGATTGGCTATGTGGGCAGAAAAGTGGGGTTATCAATTCAATACCAGTAAGTGCTTGGGTTGCGCACTTTGAATCTCGGAAATCTAATGCTGTGTATCATACTGGAGGCGTTGCATTAGAAGAGGTAGAGGAAACGAGGGATATTGGTCGATAGAGAATTGAAATTCAAACGACGTATTGTAAAAGTGATAAAAACAGATCAAAGAAATGCCAATATACTAAGAAGACATTCACAAGTAGAGATAAGGATGTTCTCATTCCACAGTACAAGGCTTTGGTTATGATTAGATTCATCTGGACTACTGCGCATCGATTTGGTCACCAGCGTTCCTAGGTTCCATAGCAAGCTATGGAAAATGTTCTGAGGCGAATAGCAATAGTAATATTGGGTTCATGGAACACCGACTGTGAAAAGAGGTTGAGCAAATGTAATTTGCTGACTGGTAAATAGGCCGAGGAAGGCGATATGATTGAGACATAAATTGTTAAGAACTTATCAGATAGATACTCAGGGTATATTTGAAAGGGTTGAAGAGAAGAAGGAAGGGGATCATTCTTGGAAATTGTATAAGGGTGTGATGCATAAGAGTGCGACATGACTTTTTTGCATGGAGAGTGGTTGGTGAGTGGAATGTCTTGCCAAATAAGGTGGTAAGTGCACAAATATTGAACCAATTTAAGATGAGGTATGATAGACATTATTCCTGTTGGAATAATGTCTATCATACTGCATCGTACTCTTGCCTCCCTCGATGAGTCTTGACTCCAGGAGGTGTTTGTATAATAGTAGTAATAACTTTTTTGTGCACGTGTTCTACAATTCAATCACATCTTACGCTTATTCTTCCTCTTCTTCTGCAACTTCTCACACTTAAGTGGGGTCACTGTTCATAATGAGTCTCCTCCACACTTTCCTGTCTTGGGCTGTCACCACATCCAAGTTCTTCATCCTCAGGTCCTCTTCTACCAGCTCCCTCCATCTCTTCTTTGGCCGCCCACGCTTCCCCTTCCTTGCACATCCATCTGCATGACCCTTCTTGCCACATATCGTCCTCCCTCCTCATCACATGACCAAACCATCTCGACCTTGCCTCCTGTATTTTCGCTCCTAAGTTTGTAACTTTCACTGTTCCCCTGACATAGTAATTTCTCAGACGATCCTTTCTGGTCACACCGCACATCCACCGAAGCATTCTCATCTCTGCTACTTCCATCCTGCTGATGTTATTTTTCCTCAGGGCCACAGTTTCTATAGCATATGTCATAGCTGGCCTCACTACTGTCCTATAGATTTTGCCTTTCAGATTGATCGGCACCCTCTTATCGCATAACACTCCAGCCATCTCCCTCCAGTTCCTCCAACCCGCTTGTATCCTGCATCCCATTTCCTTCTCACCTCCTCCATCTTCTTCCACTGTCGAACCTAAGTATCTAAAGTCTCTCACCTTCCTGATGACATTTCCTTCCAGCTCCAGGTCTGTCTCCTGGCCACCGCCCACTGCGCAACACATATACTCTGTCTTACTTCTGCTCAGTCTCATACCTCTCTCTTCCAGTACTTTTCTCCATCTTTCCAGTTTAGTTCCCGCTTCTTCTCTTGAATCTGCACACAGCAAGATGTCATCTGCATACAACATTGTCCAAGGCGCATCTTCTCTCACCTCCTCTGTTACCATCTCCATCACAATATTAAACAGAAACGGACTTAATGCTGACCCTTGATGCAAGCCAACTGTTACTTGAAAATGTGAAGACAGGTCCGAACATTTGTCTTCACATTTCTGTACATTACCCGCAACAATCTGACATATTTCTCCGGCACCTTCTTCTCCCTCAGACACCTCCATACTTCTTGCCTTGGCACTCTATCGTATGCTTTCTCCAGATCAATAAATGCCAGATGTAGCTCCCTTTGTTTCTTTCGATACTTTTCCATCATTTGCCGTAACCCAAAGTCTGCATCTGTTGTTGATCTACCAGGCATGAAGCCAAACTGTTCCTTTGCAATCTCCACCTCCTTCCTCAATCTACCATCAAGAACCCTTTCTAGGATTTTCATTGTGTGGGACATCAACTTTATTCCTCTGTAATTTTTACAGTCTTGTGCCCTGTACCCTTGTAGATGGGAACAAGAGTACTCCCCTCCATTCCTCGGGTATATTTTCCTGTTGGCAAACTTTCATGAACAGGTCCCACAGCAGGTCAATTCCCTCTTCCCCCAGTGCCTTCCATGCCTCCACTGGAATTCTGTCGGGGCCCACCGATTTTCCATTCCTCATCCTCTGCATGGCCTCAGTCACTTCCACTCTACTGATGTTTTGCACCATCCCCTCAGAAGGCTGCCCATCTCCTCTGTGAGTCCTTGCATGTTTCAATTTGCAAATTTGCTTGTTGTGAAATGTAATTAAATTAGTATTTTTATTATGACCTTTTTCTTGACTACTAGTATTATTAAATTAAAGACTTAATTCTGTATGTTAGTCAAGTAAGTATTAGTTTAATATCCAACGTTTCACTGACTGATATCTGTCAGCATTTTCAAAGGAATACACTGGTAAGCAATAGAAACTAAGGAAACTAACCGACAATTCTAAATATTATATAAATTTATCACTGTGCGTGATACAATGATATAATACGCGTGTCGCAAGCGCAACGTTTTATTTGTTGAGATATTTAATGTAATTTTCATGAAAGTTCATTTCTTTTTGGTTGAATGATCTGATTAGAGTTTTCTAAGATTAGGCCTTGATTCTTATTTAAGTTACCTGTTGAACGGGTGACTGTAGCAGCTTCTTTAAATGTTCTGGAATGGTAGTTGTCTTCTATGTAGGGCATATGGCTGCTATCCCATTCAATATTATGGTTGGTAGAGGCAAAGTGTGAAGAAAGGCCTGATATATCTTGTCTGTTATTCCTTACATAGCCTATGTGTTCTTTCTTTCTTTCTTGTGTCAAAACTTCTAGATGTCTGTCTGATGTAATTAATACCGCAATAACACAAGGTATGCTATAAACTCCAGAGTATTTTTAGAAAGGATGGCTATCTTTCGGTGATCTTATAAACTTTTGAATGGTCTCAATAGGTTTGCCGACCTATTCTTATAAAATCTAGAAACTCAAATTTTATCCCAAATTACTCCAAAACCAACCACATGGTTTAGGTATGTTGATATCTTCATCATTTGGAATCACAAAAAAGAATTAATAGATTATCTAAACAAAATTAATTGCTTCCACAACACCAAGTTCACATTGGAACTAGAAAAAGATAATAAACTTCCATTCCTAGATGTCCTTATTAAGAAACAAACTGACAATAGCATCAACCTGTCAGTATATAGAAAATTTACTAACACTGGACGCTACCTCCATTTCGACTCGTCTCACTACATATCCCAGAAACTCAGCATTATCCATATGCTCAAAAAAAAAAAAAAAAAACAGCTATTCAGTGTACCACAGACCCTGGCGACATACAAGAAGAATTAATGAAAATATCCAAAGATCTATCCCTAAATGGCTACCCTACAAGAATCATCAACAAGATTCTCTTTAGTGACATACCGCAAAGACAACGAGATGAAACCCAATACATCAGCTCTATAACAATCCCATTTGTTAGTACCATATCCAGAAAATTAGCTCTTCTTCTAAAACCATATAATATCAGAGTAACCTTCAAACCTATGGAGACCATTCAGAAGTTTATAAGATCCCCGAAAGATAGCCATCCTTTCTAAAAATACTCTGGAGTTTACAGCATACCCTGTTCGTGCGGCATCAATTACATCGGACAGACATCTAGAAGTTTTGATACAAGAAAGAAAGAACACATAGGTTATGTAAGGAATAACAGACAAGATATATCAGGCCTTTCTTCACACTTTGCCTCTACCAACCATAATATTGAATGGTATATGAGTCATATGCCCTACATAGAAGACAGCTACCATTCCAGAACATTTAAAGAAGCTGCTACAGTCGCCCGTTCAACAGGTAACTTATTATTATTATTATTATTCCTGATACCTCCAAGGCGTCCGAAGACTCATCGCGGGAGGACATCTTCAACTGTCTCTACACCTTACCTCTACTACGAATCAACGCCATCTACCGCCCACCTCCAACACCATCACAACTAGTAATTTTTGTCTGTAAATTGCGTGTGTTCTGAAGGGCCGATTTGTCTGTATGCGGGATGACAAACCCGAGTTTCCGGGAGAAAAAACCCTGCTACCTCCGTATGAGATCGGCTAACTCACCATCGATTGAAATCGACCAGATAAAGATTCCTCCCGTCGCGACGAGAATCGAACTTAGGCCTATTCCAATCGAAGGGCGCAATGTACCGTCGTTCTTCCAATTGCGCTACGGAGGCGCCTGAATAAGAATCAAGGAATAATCTTACCAGATATATGGAAAACTCTAATCAGATCATTCAACCAAAAAGAAATGAACTTTCATGAAAATTACATTAAATATCTCAATAAATAAAACGTTGCGCTTGCGACACGCGTATTATATCATTGTATCACGCACAGTGATAAATTTATATAATTTTTAGAATTGTCGGTTAGTTTCCTTACTTGCTTGCTTACCAGTGTATTCCTTTGAAAATGCTGACAGATATCAGTCAGTGAAACGTTGGATATTAAACTAATATTTGCTTGACTAACATACAGAATTAAGTCTTTAATTTATTAAATTAGTGTTTATTCTTCCTTATTACAAAGGACCTCAGTTCACTGTATTAGTTGAAACTCAGACGTGCTTTTAAGTTCTAGCTGTGTGAAACTTTCATGGACTGCTTTTCGGTTATGCCTACTGATTAATTTTTTGTCTTTCTAGGAAATGATCTCATATAACCAAGCCAGCACTATTTCATTACCTCGTGGTCTTTACTTAGGGTATGTAAAATTAAAGAGTTCGGTTGATCTCATTCGAGTACTAGCACCACGAAAAGCTCCCAACGTTCTTCCATACTGTCGAATAAGAGAAAATCCTCATGTGTCCTGGTAAGTTTTAGAAAGACTTAACAAAGTACTGTACTTCTATTAATTATATCAAATGTAAGTTCTTAAATGTTGTAAAATTAAATGAAATCCACAAGCACAAAAGGAAAAATGCCTGATTTAAATATGTTGTTTACGAAGGAGTCATAACAAAAATGTGGCCACTCCTCCAAGAATAATTGTTTCCTTGAGTGGACCTATACTGACATGTAATTCCTTTACAGGTGGATTTGCAATTACTATAACCAAAGTATAAAATATAAGAGACAGACACCTAAGAAATTGTTCAGTATATAATAAATAAGATTATGCCATATGACTTCATTGTGAGTCCATGAAGGATAATGGTGCATGTTTTTTTATTAATTTGAGATACCATGCTGCATATTTAATGTACATTACCAAACGGCATTTTTGAAATATTGGAACGACTCATTATGGGATTGGGCCACAGTTATCCGGAATTTCATTTGATTTTGGACCTTAAACTCATAAGTGTTGTAATAGTAATTTTCAAAGCATCGTGAAACTTCCATCAAAGAATTTTTAGCAATGGTAACTAAAGTAGATGAGTCATAATAATATACTGATAGTGTGCGTACCACAAAAAGAGGTGGAATGATAGTCATGGTTTATGATAGTCAGCACGGATTTGTAAAGAGTAGATCTTGTTTTAACAATTTATTTGCATTTTATGATAAGGTAACGGTAACGAGCGTGTTAGACAAAGGAAATTCATGTATAGTGATATTCATGGACCTTGCAGAGGTGTTTGATTTGCCACACGATAAGTTGGTGCACAAGCTGCAGAGAATGAATAAATAGTATATTGGTTAGATGGATTGGTGATTGGCTGAACGGTACCAGCAAGGTGTGAATGATGGGGGCAGCGTCTCAAAATAGAAGAGTAATAACCAGTCGCATGCCCCAGGATTCTGTTCTTTGGTCCCTTCCTATTTATCTTGTTTGTAAATGATGTATCATGCCGACTGACTGGGGATCCTCAGTTACTTGCTGATGATACAAAGTTGGAGGGAATTATAACTAGCACTGCTGGTGTTAATTTTGTTAAAAACGAAGATTTGAATGGACCTTTGGCCTAGATAAATGAATGGGGTTGTAGTTTTAATAAGTGCAGTGTTGCATTTTGGAGTGCAGAAATATATAGCTGTGTGTTATATTAATGCAGTGTACTGGAAAAAGTGAATGATATTCGAGATCCAGGAGAAATGGTTGACAGTAGACTGAAAGTGTAGCGGGCATAGTGCATATGTTGCGAAGACTGCGCATCGCATTGCCAGTATGATAAAAAGTACACTAACATGTAGGAATAAAGAGGTGGTTATGCCACTGTATAAAGCACTAGTCAGATCGCACTTAGACTACTGTGCTCAGATTTGGTCACCTGGTTTTCATTGCGATATAGAAACATTGGAGAGGATCCACAGATGAGTGAACAGGACAATATCAGGGCTCTCGAATGTTGGCTATGGAGGGTGAAGGCATGTGGATTGTAGGGAAAGAGTTGATATGATAGAGACATTTAAGTTAGTGATGGAATTTTATCAGATTAATCCAGATGTGATTATTATTATTAGCATCTGACCTCCATGGAGTCAGGGGGTCATCGTGGGAGGTACACACTATTGCACAATGCTCATCTAACCATGTCTTAAATTGATTAAATGTGTCTACATTCACAACGCACACTCATTCCAATCAGCAACCACTCTCCATGTAAAGAAACTGCTCCTCACTCCTCTTCTCACACCCTCCCTTATACAGTTTCCAGGGATAGCTTCTTTCTACCCCACCCTTCCACTATATGAAAAATTTCTTCCAAGTTAAACTGATAACAACCCTTCGCTAACTTATGTTTCAATCATATCCCTCCTCCTGCTATTCATAAGGCTTTGCAATTTACATTTTTTCAATCTGTCTTCATGCTCCACATTCCAAAGACCACTTATCACCTTTATGATGTTCTCTAGACCTTTTCCAACATATCGTGGTCACCATAAAAACCCGGTGACCAAATCTGTGCACAATTATAAAAAGGGTAGAAGGCGAGAGGAGAAGAAAAGAACCAGAAGTCATCCCTGGAAATTATCTGACTCCTCAATTGGCCGTGTTTCCTGATATTACTATCTCCAATCACATCCCACTTGATTGCAGTAATTATACAGCAGAGTTGCATGGCATTCAGTTTGTATTGGTGCATATAAAAGAACTACCAAAAGTGTGTGATTTATACAGACTCATTGAGTTCTTTACAGGCCATCTTGTCTACGTCCAGTGCTTTGGGAGATTTACAGATGTACAAAATGGATACACATAATTATGATATTCAGTTATGCTGGATTCCCATCCACATTGGAATTAAAGGAAATGAGAATGCAGATGCAAGATCAGCTCATACTTTTTTCCAGTACTGTTTGACAGTCTCATATACACACTTCACACAGCTAATTATCCAGTGGGAGTCTTCATGGCAGGAAGCACTGAAATACAAATTGCACGAGATTAGGTCTGAAATTTAGCATTGGCAGTCTAGTCGACGTAGAAACAGAAGAGATGAAGTTGTTCTTGCTAGGCTTAGCATTCGTTAGTCATCTTGCACACTGTTATTTACGGAGGGCTGATACCTACCTAAGTGTGCAGAATGCAGCAAACATCTGGCAATTTGTTATTCTGATGGAGTGCCAGAACTACACAGAGAGGAACTGAAATGTTTACTAATCTAGTCAGGTTATATACACTCATGCAGATCTTATCAAACTCATACTTTCATGACGTTTTTAATTCTTTTTTACAAAGAATTAATTTATATAAACACATTCGATTATGACTTAGATACTACCTTGTTTAATTCATATTTTTTAAAATTTTGTTTTCTGCGCAGAATGTATACTTTATCACTTTATTATTATTTATTAATTTATTATTACTTTCAGTAAACTTTGCTTTGGTGCAGTATGACCTTTGCTATCATTGCACCAATAAACCATAAATCAATCATTCAAATCAGAGAGAGAACCTCCGTCTATAGATGTGAGCCTCCAGCTCAGTCAATAACAACACAGTTCTTTTTTTTTTAAAAAAAGGCCTGCTTCAAATTCCATCTATGGTGCAAAGGAACTTTATGCGGATTTTTCAAGTGAAAGTAAATTAGCTGGGCCCAGAAATGTTGGGGGTGGGGTTTCTTCCACAAAGCAGACGAATTGATCAAAAGTGCACCTGCAACCACGCTACCGACCAAGACGTCTATAGACATCAAGGTTATCATGGATGCGAAGTGCATGTTAAAATTTTAATACCATTGATATTACATTGAAATATATGATGGATACGAAGCGTATGAGGCGTATTTGATCCATAATGTCCAGTAAGGTGGTTAAAAGACATGCTCTGCTTGGAAAGAAATCAACACACACACCCACACACACACCCACCCATGAGCAAAGTAAATCGTGCCATTTAACAAGTCACATGTTTGTAGCTGGTATAAATTGATTGAAAATGATGCTCCCAAGTCATTGCAACTGTGTCTGGGTGAAATGGCTGCCAGAAGGAAACCGACTGAGTTTGAAAGAGGCATTGTGATAAGATGTTGTGTTTTAGGCTTATCCGTTTGACAAATTGGGCGATCCCAGGTAAACATGAACACCACCACACTTGACTGGCCTCCACAGAGCCTCGAACAAAACTCTATTGAGTGTCTGTGGAATAAACTGGAACGTTGGGTGAGTTCAAGGGATGTTCACCTCCACAAGAGTCCAGAACCCCATTATGTGCCTACTGGAAGAATGATCCAAAATTCCCATTGATTGCTATCGTATGCTTGTGAAAAGTATGCCCGTATATGATTTCGTGGAAGCGAAACGAGGTCCTACATCTTATTAAGGTGCTATGGTAGTTTGTTCTTCACACTATGGCATTGGTTGACTTTTTTCCAAGTAGTGCAATATACTATGCAGGCTTCGTTGTTTTAGTTACTCTAGCAGTAATTGCTTGTTATCCAGTCCACTATTGATAATTTACAGGTCTATCGAACAATCAATATTTTCAAACCATAATGTTGGTGCCGTGGGATGAAAAAATTTCTTATTTTCTTTAAGCCTCAGAATTTGCCTATTTGATTGAAGATTGAGTACTTCATATCAGATGATGCCATTAAATTGCACTATTCATAATAGGCTGGTTTACTATGCAGTGGCTTATTTGTATATAGGCCTTCACAATACTCTGTTATTCCAAATTTTAACGTACATACTATATCAATTTCTCTTCCATCACAACCTTTATTAAATTCCTTAGATCTCTCTCTCTCTCTCTCTCTCTCTCTCTGTCTCTCTCTCTCTCTCTCTCTCTCTCTCTCTCTCTCTCTCTCTCTCTCTCTGTGTGTGTGTGTGTGTGTGTGTGTGTGTGTGTGTGTGTGTGTGTGTGTGTGTGTGTGTGTGTGTGTGTGTGTGTGTGTGTGCGTGCGTGCGTGCGTGCGTGCGTGCGTGCGTGCGCGTGTGTGTGTGGTGCGTGGAATGCATTGCTGGAATGTGAAAGAGTGTGTAAATATAAGGATCAGTGTAATTGATATGTTGATCTTTCATTTGTTGATCTGAAAAGTTCTCGGCCTAACAATGAAAAAACGAATTTATAATTTCAAAATTATTTTTATTTTTCAACATAACCCCTTTAAGACTAATACATTTATTCCAGCGATGCTGCAGCGCCATTATCCCGTCCCAGTAGTGGTTCTCAGTAAAATCTGCAAAAGCGCCTCCGTAGCGTTGCGCCCTTCAATTGGAAAAGGTCTAAGTTTGAGTCTCGTCATGACGAGAGGAATCTTTATATGGACATTTTCAATCGAAGGTGAGTTAGCCGATCTCATACGGAGGTAGCAGAGTTTTTTTCTCCCGGAAACGCGGGTTTTTCATCCCGCATACAGACAAATCGGCCCTTCGGAACACACGCAATTTACAGACAAAAAATACTAGTGGTGGTGGTGGTGAGAGGTAGATGGCGCTGATGTAGATGATTGGTAGTAGAGGTTCAGTGTAGTGGTGGAGATGGAGAGAGTTGTATAATAGGTGTCCTCCCGCGATAAGTCTTCGGACTCCTTGGAGGTGTCACGAATAATAATAATACTCCTCTACAGCTACAATCACCTCTTGATTCGAAGAAAGCCGCTGACCAGCGAGGAAGAGTTTTAGTTTTGGGAAGAGATAGAAGTCAGAGGAGCCAGAAATGGGGTGGATGTTCCAGCAATTCATAGTGTAGATCCCTTAATTTTCCCATTGTCAAAATACTTTTGAGGGCAGGTGCATTGTCTTGATGAAAGATGATTTTTTTTCTCCTGAAACCGGATCTTTTCTCACGAATTTTTTCTTCTAGTCTGGTTAAAAGATCGGAATAATATTCTCCGGTTATTGTTTTAGCCTTTTCAAGATAATTAATAAACGAAATGCCTTTACTGCCATCCCAAAACATCCGAAATGCCATCCCAAAACACCCGAAATGCCATCCCAAAACACCGATGTCATGAACTTTCCTGCTAATGGAACCTATTTGTCCTCTTTGGCGCTGAACAACCGGCTTTTGTCCACTGTTTTGACTGCTGTTTGGATTCTGGTGTGTAATGGTGAATCCAAGTCTCATCCATATTAATAAATCGACGCACAAAATCGGTTTTATTCTTGTTAAAATGCTCCAAGCACTGCTCAGAGATGCGAGTGTGTTTTTGATCTGCTGTGAGAAGCACGGCACCCATCTTGTGCAAAGATTTTTCATATGCAATTCTTCATGCAAAATATATCCTACACGTTCTTTTGAAATGCCTATAGTCTCAGCAATTTATTGCACTTTTGACTCGCCGGTCATCCAATACCATATTGTGCACGTGATCAATTATTTCTGGTGTTACACTTTGTGGACGTCCTTCGCGTGGATCATCTTTAAGGCTGGTACGGCCACTTTTAAAGTTGGCTGCCCATTTCTTAATTGTCATAAACGAAGGAGAAGAGGTCCCTTAAACTTTTATGAACTTCGAATGAATTTCTTTTGCCGTTAAACCTTCTTTTACAAAGAATTTTATAACTGCACGATACTCAATTTTATCCATTTCAAGGAATACAGACAACACTTTTGCTTCAGAGAGCTGTATAAAACAAAATACTTAATAGAATGACCTGCAATTTCACATGGATGTTTATGACAGATGTACCAACTTAGAAAAAATGAATCTCTTGCCGATAGTGTTGCCACTTGGTCGAGGCCAAGAACTTTTCAGACCACCCTCGTATACTGACGTTGCGTGTGTGAGTATATCTATCTACATATATGTTATTATTATTATTATAACGGTGTCTCCATGGAGTCAAAAGACTCATCGTGAGAGACTCTACATTGAAATACTAACAATTATTTACACAGTACCTGTCATACTTCTCCTTGAATTCATTCACAGACGAAGCATTAACAACCACCTCTGGCAACGCATTCCACCCATTCACAACCCTCCAAGCAAACAATCTGCACCTTAACACCCTTGTTAACCACACTCTTACATAATTTTCAGGGATGGCCCTTCATTCTCTTCCTTCCTGCACTGGTCTTGAAAATGTCATGAGTATCAATTCTATAAAATCCCTTTAATAATTTATATGCTTCTATCATATATCTCATCTCCTACTTCTATCAGCTAGTTTTTGGAGCCCACAGATCTTCAATCTATCCTCGTAGGGAACATCCCACAGACCTGCAATAATCTTTGTAATTCTCTTCTGAATCCTCTGAATCCTCTCCACTATTTCTTCATCAACAAGAAATCCAGGTGATCAGATCTGTGCGCAATAGTCCAAATGTGGTCTTATTAATGCCTTATAAAGTGGAACAAAAACTTCCTTATCGCTGCTTGTTAGTGTGTTCTTCAACAATATGCAATTTGATTTCATGTTTCGGCAATCTTTGCAATATGCCCTTTAAACTTCTGTCCACAATAACTCCCAAGTCTCTTGCCTCCTCAACTTCTTGCATCAATATAGTAAACAGCATGTGATCTCACCCTCTCGAAGTGCATTCCCTTACACTTAGCTACGTTAAATTGACAGCCATTTACCATGGTCCATAATCTCCTAGCAGAGATGTATGATGCTATACATTAAAGGCAGGGGCCACTACCCAGACCGGTTTCGACCTTTATTGAGGTCTAATCAGTGGGAACCAGGCTTAAGAAATGCCAAGGTTTAAGTAATACAGAGCTTATAAATTTTACCTAAACAAGTTGCCACAAGGTGCTTTGACCTTATTAATTAAAAATCTCAGGATGAGAAATAGATGTAGAAAGTTTTTTTTTTTTTTACCTTGGGTATGTTATATATTAAAAATTCCAAGCAATTTTAAATAAAACTTGGATTTAATCCTATTTCCCAAGTAAGCAAACAGACAAGTAAGTCAGGGCGACTCCGCAAAAAAAAAAACTTTCTACATCTATCTCTCATCCTGAGATTTTTAATTAATACGCACACGCGCGCACGCGCACACACACACACACACACACACACACACACACACACACACACACACACACACACACACACACACACACACACACTAAAATAAAGAGCCAAAATGCTTCAGTTTGGCGATGTGAAGTGGATATTAGATCCAGCATTATTTCAAAGCCGAATGTAGAAACTATTCAAGTTTCGTAAAAGTAAGTTGACCAGAGAGAGCTTACGGCAGTGTTTCCCAAACTTTTTTTGGATCATTCCCCACCTCAGATTTTGATGTCCTCATAGCTAGGGATCCCATACGTCCCGGTTTTATTACTTCTGTCCCGGCGTCCCGATATGTTTATTTCGGGACGCTAAATGTCCCGGATTTTTTAGAATATAAAAATATTAACATTTCTAAGAAGAATAAGTACAAGTCGTAATATTTTTGGGTGCTTTTAAAAATGTATGTTTACAAAACAAAAAGCAGAGACATATTTATTTTATAGTTCGGTGAATTACCAGAATGTTGGAATTTTGGGAAACGATTTAGTTCCATACATCTCATTCAACGGGAGAAAAGAATGTCAGAATGAGGATGACAGTCGCCCAACTGTATGTTTAACTAATCGCAACCACGGCATCTATTTCGTTCGTCTGTTTAAGTTTTAAGTTATTACTATTATTACCACCCCAAGACCTCATGGAGTCAAGGACTCATCTGGGAGGTCCTTTGATCACACACACACACAGCTCATCATACCGTGTTTTAAACACATTCAAACTCTTTGCAGACACCACATTCTCAGGCAAGGCATTCCAATCATTCACAACTCTGAACCAAATATACCTGCCTCTCACCCCCCCTACTCACACCCTCTTTATACAGTTTCCAGGAATGACCTCTGGATCTCCCCAGATCTCCCACTATTCTCTGTAAAACTTCTCCACCATTGATCCTATAACAACCCCTTACCAACTTGTAGGTCTCTATCATATCTCCCCTCTTCCTCCTGTCCACCGGACTGCAAATTACATCTTCTCAATCTTTCCTCATACTCGACATTCCAGAGATCAGAAACTACCTTAGTCAGTCTCCTTTGGACCCTTTCCAACACCTCTTCATCTTTCTGAAAACCCGGTGACAAAATCTGGGCAAAATAGTCCATGTGTGGCCTAATCAAAGCCTTATACAACGGAACAAGAATCTCCCTCTTCTACATGTCAGTGTCCTCCACATCATTCCCAGAAGCCGTTGTGTTTTATTCACAATTTTGGCGATGTGTCCCCTAAATTTTAGATACTTATCCACTATCACCCCCAGATCTCTTATTTCTTCCACCTCCAAAATTTTTCCTCACCAAGCATAAATTCTGCATCCCATCTTTGTTTTCCAAATTTTAAAACCTTACATTTTGCAACATTGAATTCGCATCCCCATTTCCGTGCCCAATCACTCAATCTATTCAAGTCTTCCTTGTAGTGCCACAACATCCTCACTACTCTTCATGGTTCGTCCCAACTTTGCATCATCTACAAACAACTGAATATCTCCATCCAAATCTTCACCTATATCATTAACATACACGTTAAAAGCAGTAATGGCCCTAAAACAGACCCCCGAGGCACTCCGCTAGTGACTTTCCGTTTCCTAGAGATCGCTCCCCCATACACAACTTGTTGATACCTATCAGATAGCCAGTCTCCAATCCAATATCCAACCCCATTTGCCCTAGTTTGACTGTCAACCTATCATGAGGTACTCTAGCAAAAGCCTTTGCGAAATCCAAGTATATTACTGTGTATCCTTTTCCTCTGTCCAAGGAAGCAGTCACTTTATTGTGATAAGTAAGTAGATTATTAAAACATGACCTTCCTTTAGCAAATCCATGCTGGCCATCAAAGATAATACCATTGTTATAAACCCAACTCTGGATCCTAGTTCTCACAGGCTTCTCCAACAACTTAACCACAACACCTGACACACAGATAGGTCTATAATTTGATGCTCGAGTTCGATCACCTCCTTTATGAAGTGGCACAATCTTGCCCTCCTTCCGCTCCTTAGGAACTTGACCGAGTGCAAGACTCATATTAAAAAAATATGTCAAGGCAGGTGTGAACTCCCTGGCACATTCTCTCAGAATACGTGGTGATATATTATCAAATCCCATAGCCTTATTAACATCTAGTTTACTGAACTCCCCATACACCTCTTGCTCACCTACAGTCAATCTCTCCTCCCCATCATTAACTGCTCTCAATCCCTCTATGAAGTCACATTCACAAGATTAAATGATCTTTATGAACTGCTCATTAAGTTATCACCACCACACTTTCCGCAACAACTGTCTTTATACCATTTTCTCCAATCAGTGTCATCATTCCATACTTATTCTTTCTTTTGCTGGCTACATATCGAAAGAACTCCTTCGGATTCTTTTTGGCTTCATTAGCTAACTGCTGTTCGTACCTCTCTTTAGCTACCCTCACCAACCAAGTCACCCTCCTTGCTTGGTCCTTGCAGACCTCATGGAATTGGTTATTTCTACTTCTCTTATGCTGCCTCCACAATGTCCTTTTTCTCTGTATCGCATGCTTAATCTCTTTATTCGTCCATCTCACACCCACGTTATTTAACCTTCTCACCCTTGGAATACATTTTGACATTGCATCTACTAAACAGTTTTTGAAAATCCCCCCAAGCTGCATTGATCTCTTTTCCAGCCAACTCCTCATTCCACGCTACACCTGCAAGGTGTCTCCTGAGCTCTTCATAATCACCCCCCCCTTGTAGTTCCACATATGCCCTTTTCTCACAGAGTTCCTCGCACTGCTGGCAACCACCCAAGTAATCACCTCATGGTCACTCTGACCAATTGGTGGATAATTTGACACCTCATTTATTATTACATCTCTGATGAGATGACCAAATGCAAGACCCTCAATCCTCGTGTGCCCTCTGTTACATACTGTCTGAGGTAGTTATCCCTCAAAAACTCAAGAAACTCATTTTCTTTACTTCCAGTTGCCATCTCATCATTCCAGTCTATATTGTCATAATTGAAATCACCCATAATGATCACCCTTTTCTTATTTACTTGTCTAATTTGATTGTACATTTCATTATCACCACCATCCACATTACCTGGTCTATAACAACATCCCACCAAGTATTTGATTCCACTGGCATTATATCCCTCTTTCATCTCTACTTTATATGGACATAACTCTTTCTCTCTCATCAATAGCACTCCCCCCTCCATTTTTACCCCTTCTGTCCTCACGAAACACATCATACCCTTCCATCTCTATTCTTGTCAGGATGTCATCCTCTTCCAATCATGTCTCACTTATTTCGACAATCTTTGGGTGAACAGACGCAATTAGTGCAATCATTTCATCTGCCTTGTTTCTTATACTTCTAGCATTTGTATACAAACACAACAGCTCATTTCTGGATCTACAGCTAGTTCCACTGATACTATTCACTCGATGTGATCACTCCATGCTCGACTGGGGCCATTTCCCTTTCTGCTTCTTCATTTTAAAACTCTTTTTCAATTCCAGCTGTTTCCTCTTGATCCCTAGTCATTCCATTCCTTTCCTGCTTACACATGCTCTTACCTCCTCTTGGAGCATCCACCTTCCTCATGCTGTGTACCCATGTCCACCCTGAGCCTCCCCGTTTCCCTGCTCCTCTTGCACACCCATTTTTTCATTTTCTGTACTCATACCACGCACTTCCCCATTCATAACCACCTCTTGAATCTCTACTGCTCTTCCACATTACTTCCCACTCGATCTGATTCATTCTCTCTATTCACTTTTCTACCTTCCAGCAGCAGTCTCTCCAAGCGACTCACACCATAACCACTCAAATGCAGTCCATCGCTCCCATACAGCTCACTTCGTCCATTAAACTCATTCCACACATTAACAAATTGTACTCCCGTCTCCTCACACATTTCAGCCAGCATATCATTCATAATCCTTGCTCTTCACCTCATTTCACCACGGTTATACATAGGCAACACACTAACTACCCTTCCTGTCACACTATTCTCTTTTATCCTTCTAAGCAGCCTCCTGATATCCATTCTGACACACTCTTTGTCCTCTCTCAAATCATTCGTAACTATTAACTCTCTTGCTCGCTCTTGCCTCATATCCAATGCCTCAAATCACACTACTCATTTTAGTGCCTGGAAAACATACCTTGTGCATTCTATCTTCCAGCACACCTTTAATAATGGAGTCACCATACAACGCCACTCGCACATCTTTCTTTAACTCTTTCATGCCATCATTATTTATTTTAATAGTTTTTACCCGAATTTTCTTAATTTCATTCCGCATCCATTTCATTTCTTGCCTCATCCAATCCAATTCAACTTCCGAATCTTGCGATACATTCTCTCTATCATTTAATCTTTCTAACTTTCTAAGTCCAACATGCGTCCAACTTTCGCTATCATTCTTCTCATTTTCAATCACATTCATCTGTCTTTATTTCTGTACTTTCAGTCCAATATGCGTCGAACTTTCGCAATCAACCATTCATTCGATTTTTTTTTTCACTTTCGATTTCTGCATCACGCCATTTCTAGTTTTATTCGTTCTCTCAATTTCGTTTCCTTTCACCACTCTCACCTCACTTTCGTCCCTTTTAACATCCGTTACGGTTTTCAAATCTCTCTTTTTATTTTTTACTGATTTTTTAACCATTTTTTTGCCTCTCTTTCAAACGGGTACTCATTTCCCCGCGACGATCTCGCTACTTACACTTTCTGTCATCAGTTTCATATTTGCATTCATCAATTTCTCGTTCAGGTGACACTTCGCACACACCCTCCTTCCATCCGCAGCAAATATCCACAAATCATTTATGTAATCGAAATAATACATATAACAGACCTCACACTTAACGAAACGACTGAAATCTAAATTAAAGTCATGGAAAGACAATGCCGCCGCCATTTTTTGCCGGTTACTAAGTCTAATAATAACGATTTCGTAATTAAGTTTTGGCAAAAAAAAAAAAAAAAAAAAAAATCCCTCCCCCCCCCCTACACACACTAATAAAACCGGTATCGCACAACGTTTACAGCCTCTCTTACTCAAACAATTACGCATATATATTTAATTATTCCTAGAAAACTTATCCCAATCAGGAGCTCTTCTTATACATGTCACTGCCAGGGTGACCACCCAGCAAAAATATTTCGTACTGACTTATGCAGGAAAAAGGTACTAGAGCTGAAAAAAAGTACTAAATTTTTATTTGCTTTCGTTTCACTCTATTTAGGGCATTTTACGATATGACTACCTTATTATCATAGATGAACTCAATGTAAAACCGCTAAATTAATACATGTACAACAAATACGAAAAGAAAAAAAAAATCAAAATTCGCCTCACTGTAGTCATCTATGAGTCCAAGAGCTGCAGTTGTCATTCATCATAAAAGGCCCAGTTGTAACTCTATCATTTCACATGTGTATTAATTTACCATATAATTTTAGTCTCATTTTAGTATTTAAAATAATGCGAGATTAAATTTTCAGTTATTTATTATGCTATTTACATATATACAGGGTTCCAACCCACAAGAAAAACACTGGAAGTATTTATTCGTTATTTTTATCAGATTTGCTAAATTAATAAACTCTTCAGAAACAGTAAAATCTGTAGCTGGTGAATGTTTCAATTTTTCTTTTGTGAAAAGGAGTCCATTCATCAAGGTAGGTTTTTGAGATTTCATCGCGTGAATCTACAGCCAACGCATTTTTTATAAGATAATTACATTTAGTGCGTCCACACTGTATTTTCTTAGCAATTTCACTATCAGGAGCAATTGTTTTCAATAGAGTTGGAAGAGTATCCATAAGCTACAAAAGCAGATTGTGTTCGGCATCCAGGGCCGTTCCGTGAGTTTGCTTCGCCCGAGTGCAAAATTTTTGTGCCCCCCTTTCCATTAAAAATTAAAGAATCCCGAAGTACAATAACACGTTGCGAATCATTTTATTATGCTGCACATTAAGAGGAATGTATATTAAAATAAAGAAAAAACACAAATAGTAAAAAAAAACTTATTTTTATATAATAAACAAACATACTCCTGTAATGTAAGATGGAACATGACAAGAAAAGAAGAAGAGACTCCCAGAATAACCCAGCGTGCAGTGGAACGTAGGATTTGTAACATCAGAAAATGGAACATGTTAGAGTCACGGAACTAAGAAAGAGATCAGGCATAAAAGATGTGGTAACTGCAGCATATGAAAGCATCATGAGATAGCAGGTCACATAGCCAGACTCAAGAATAACAGATGGGCATATAGAAGCTTCAACTGGCAACAAGAATAAAGAAAAAACCAGGAAGACCACCTACAAGATGAGAAGATCCACTAGTGAAATCAATGGGTATAACATGGAAGAGAGAGGCTGAGATCGTTGGAGGCATCTTTGTGACTTGCACGCATGGAGAAATCCTGTGAAACACAGGTCCATCAAGACGAAAACTCAAGAAATTCCTAGAATGTTTGTTCACTGTGCTAAGAGCAGTGATTAAAGTAAGTTGTGTTGAAGCTCATACCATTTATTTAACTAGCCAGCGACTCAGCCCCTCACTGAAATCTCTCACATTCGAAGGTGACAAGTATGCACAAACAGTTCAGTGTATTATTTATTCCATATTTTTTATGAACGTGTTCGATTATATCGCCCCTAAATTGTGCCGCCCGGGTTCATTGCACCCCTGTATGGAGGGACCTGTCTGCATCATATGGACATAATCTTAATTCTGCCTCTTTAATTTATTTTTCCGACTGATATTTGGAACTGGATTTAAACAATGACATTATACCTGGTGAGCTTCTTTTAGATTCTACATTCTGCTAGTGTTTGCATAACGAATCAATAGACATTTGCTACCATTAATGCTTATATCGCAAAATTTACAATAAGCAGTGTGTCCTTTACTTTTATGTGAATAAATCCAGGATTTAAGAAAGGGATCCTCCACCCATTCTTCTTTGAATTTTTGCTTATATGATTTTTTCATCTTTTTAGATGAGTCTTGCAAACCTGAATTTGAATCATAACTAACATCACTTTTTCTTTTATCTGAATTACCTGTGTGAGAAGTTATTTCTTGTGAGTGGAAAGGACTAGCATTGATATCTTTACTTTCAATAGCTCGTTTATGTACTTTACTGATTCATGCACTACACATATTCTCATGAGATTTAGAATCAAATTTAAATTTAGAACGTTTTTTCTTGTCACTTGTCCATGTTTAAAAGTAAAATCTAAATAATATTTTCGATGAAGAATTAAACAAGTTTTTGTTAATAAAAACATTGGACTTCTTATAACGCTCGCGAAGTGTTTGAACAGCGAAGAATATATTTTCATTGGCTAATGCCAGTTGGATTGCCTGAGTACGGGATCGTGGGGGGAAGACTAGCGAACAGTGAAAAAAGAGAAATCATATTCTTGTGTCACTGAATGTGACATATGGGGAGGTGGGAGAAGAGAAAAATATTCAATTCATATGTCGAACTCTCATGTTATTATTATTATTCGGAAGGAAAAAAGTACTAGATCTGTTGGTGAACGTACTAGAACACTCAAAATTTATAAAACGTACTCTGGTCACTGCGCTTGACTCACGAGCGCCCTCTGAGTTTAATTTTTAAATTAAATTAAATGTGTTTATTTTTCATATAATTTCAGATATTATGCATCTATACAATACGCATAAGGCTCGTGTTGTTTATATTTTATTGTATTTACGTTGTAGTTCCCGTTTTATTGACATATTAACATTTCATATCTTTATTCTTTGTCTTTATATTTCATATATTTATTAATGTTTGATTTAAGTGTTACGTGTTTAAGTTTTGTCATATGTGTTAAAGTGTTATTAGAATTCTATTTATTTGACGTATGTATAAACATTTATGTTATCTACATTAATAATTCAAATTCAAATAAATATTTACTTTTTTTATTTTAAAATACATAATGTTAACGAACAAAAATTTATTTCTCTTAAACCTTAATTCTACAAAATTTATTGTGTCCCGGTTTTTTGTTTTCAAAAAATAGGATCTCTACTCATAGCATAATAGTCAACCAAGTTCTGAAAAAGTATAATATAAATAGGTATTCAAATTAAAAAAGGAACATAGGTAAAACTGTTTTTAATTTGGCTATCTTCAATGAATATAAATTTTGTATTAGACTTTATATATTATAAAACATAAATCAAACTCAGGAAAATAAAATCCAAGTTAATGTGATCCTTTAGCTTGATGTCTGCTGCAAAGAGTTTTTATTTGATGTACTAATTTAGTCAATTTTAATCTCAAATGCATGGTTTGTGATATCCAGATGATTTATTTATTTTTTTTTTCAACAAGTCATTTACAGCACTGAAGCCACATTCAACTAAATATGACAATGGGAAGGATAACAGTAATTTTCTTGCAAACCTAGTTGAATTTGGGTATTTATTTTCTGTCTCATCATAAAGCCGTGCCATTGTTCCTTTTATGTTGAATAAAGTTCTAATAGACTTGTCATGTTGCATTTCTTCAAGTTAAATTGGTACTGTTTATTTTTCAGAAGTGACAGATGCTATGATCTAACCTTAACACACTTATGCTACCAAGTATTTATGTTGATTGCTGTACTAGTGTTGTCAGCTTTTTTTCTCAGAAAGTCAGGATTGCAACATCGATAATTTATTGCTGAAAATGGTGATTTTTTTTAGTGTATTGGTGATAAGGTGATGAATGCAACATCATTCTCTAATTTCCCCTCAAAATATTCAAATTACCCCACTTTGGGAAACACTGGCTTACAGGAATACACTCACTGGCATTCACTAGTTACCTTAACACGGACTACTTAGAAAACATAGGTACCTCCCAAGTGTCTATATATTTGCTTATAGATGCTTGGGTGGCCCTATGTTTTCTAAGTAGTCCACACTAAGGTAACTAGTGAATGCCAGTGAGTGTATTCCCGTAAGCTCTCTGGTCAACTTATTTCTACAAACATAGTTTCTACATTCGGCTTTGAAATAATGCTGGATCTAATATCCACTTTCATTAGCTATTCATATACAGTATGTTAAGCAGCAGAATTTTGTTTATTCTTGTAAGCTGCTGGCAGAGTTTATGGAATTTTACTCATCATGGAGGTCTCATTCAGAGATCAACATATCAATTATGCTAATCCTAGCATTCACATTTCACCAGTGCATCCCACTTGCCTATCACTCTCCATGCAAACAAAATAATAAAAATAAATATATATGAGCATATTTCAGTAACCTTAGATTAGATCTGTGTAGTTTTATCACAGAGTGGAATTTGCTTTATTACTTTGCATGGGATGAAGTTATATATAATGCCATTTATCAGCATTTTACATTAAAAAAAAAATTCAGATGTAAAACTGAGAATGGTCATTAGTAATCGTGCCGATGCACTACTAATAGCCCTTGGAGTGTCAGTTTAATGCAACTAAATGTAAGGTCTTTAAGTTTAGGATCCATTGATGGGAAGCTGTATGAAGCTTAGGGGACATATGGCAAAGGCAATGAAGGTAACCCAGAGGATTCCTGTAACATTGAGAAGGATGCTAACTAGGAGAGTTGTGATTCCATTGTATAAAGCCCTGATCAGACCACATCTGGATCATTGTACTCAGATTTGGTCACCAGGATTTGAAGAGGAGAAATTAACCTTGGAAAGGGCTCAAAGGTAAATAACAAAAATGATACCAGAACTCAGGACTGTACAAATCAAGACTTATACAATGTTAGGTATGAGGATAGACTGAGGATATGCAAACTGCAGAATTTGGTCAATAAAAGGAGAAGTGATATAATTGGGGAATTTAAACTGTTGAGGGGTAGTTGCAGGATTGACACTGGGGAGGTCTTTAGTATGATAGATCAAATGGAAGGAGTAATAGCATTGCTAGAGCTTTTGCTGCCCGGTCTCAGTACACACCAAAAATACTACAAAAAAATTAAAATGATGTAGAGGGTAAAGTTCAAAGTGCTGCCCCCACCCCCAGCTATGCCACTGGGAAGGAGCATGGACAAGGGAGACATCCTTTTAAAGTTATGAATGGAAGCAGTGAGGAGTGACTTTTTTGCATGGAGGATGCATAGAATGCATTTCCTGATAAGGTAGTCAGAAGAAGTGAATGAGTTTAAAGCATGGTATAGATTTGTGCTGTTTAAGATTGGTTTCCATGATGAGTCCTATGAATCCATGGAGACCAATCTTAAACATCACATATACCATGTTATATGGAGTTAAAAATTTTATTTGCAAATTAAGTGAATAATGAGATGTTATTTGTATTTGTGATTTAAAGCTTTTATGCATGGCTTTTCAAAGTACAGTGTACTTTCCAAAACCTTGATCAGAATTATAGGAAACACTCTGGTGACTGTAAGGAGAGAATAAAAAAAAATCTTAACATACAGTGTCATCTATATAATTATAACTTGTATTTGAATTATGATGCCAAGCAAGACGGCACTCTTTACTCAGCCAGATGGAACAGAACCTACACCCCAGATCTGTGCATAGTCACTAAAGACTCCGAAGACCACCCTCTACCATCAATCAGAACCATCCTTAATAGATTCCCTAATAGTCAACATCGTTCTACATTAATAGAGATAGGAACATCAATCCCAGTCATCAGCAGAACACAAATCATTAGATGGAATCTCTGCAGCTCCAACTGGACTGCATTTCAGAAACAAATCGAGCAAACCATTAGAGCAATTCCTCCCACTCCTAATTGCTATCCTAGATTTGTTAAACTACTCAAATCTGCAGCAAAAGCCTCTATCCCTACAGGCTACAGAAAACAATATATCCCATGTTGGAGTAGAGAAAGTGAGGCACTCCTAACCAAATATGAGGAATCTGAAGATCCAACTATTGCTAAGGAGCTCATATCAACCCTGGATAAAAACAGAAAGGAAAGATGGATCTCAACCATCAATGAACTCGATTTCATCACATCTAGTCAGAGAAGCTGGTCACTTCTGAGAAAATTAGGTGGAGCAGAGCCAACAACAGAGAAAACTCCTGATCAAATGGCTAACCATTTATTGAAAACCTCCAAGATTCATCCCAGCCCTACCAGGAAAATTGCTGTACAAGCTTCCACCAGACAAATCCTGAGAATGGAACCTGAGTTTGCTGAACTCATACACCCAGTACTTGGAAAGAGTTACAAATTGCCTTAAAACTTACCAAGAATGGCAAAGCTGCAGGAGTGGATGGTATACTCCCTGAGTTCCTAAAATATCTTGGTCAACATGGCCAAACATGACTGGCTGCTCTTTTCTCAGAAATCATCATGACTGGTAAACTACCAAAGCTGTGGCGAGAAGCCAAAATAATTGCATTGCCCAAACCAGGGAAAGATCCAAATGATGTGAAAAACCTGCGACCTATCTCCTTACTTTGCATCACCTTTAAGCTCTTTGAAAGAATTCTCCTTAAAAGAATGTCACCACTCATCGAAAGAGCACTCCTGACTGAACAAGCTGGCTTCAGGCCAGGAAGAAGTTGCTGTGATCAGGTCCTGGCCCTGACAACTTAAAGCTTCTTAAGTTGTCAGGGCCTGCTTCTTAAATTGAAGCAGGCTTCCAGAAGAAACTTAAATCTGGAGCCACTTTCATTGACCTAACATCAGCTTATGACACTGTCTGGATCAGGAGCCTCCTCTTAAAACTAGGAAATATTATAAAGTGTAAAAAAACTTTACAACTTTTTGATTCTGTTCTCTCCAACAGAAAGATCCGGGTCCATATTGGCCAAAAAAAGAGCAGGCCCAGATTCCTTCACAACGGTCTTCCTCAGGGCTCTGTCTTATCCCCTATACTTTTTAACATCTATGTGTATGATCTACCTCATACCAGATCAAGCAAGTATATGTATGCTGAGGACCTAGCGATCTTGCATCATTTCACCTCCTTTACCAACCTAGAATCAACCTTGAATACAGACCTGAACACCCTGGAAGAGTACTTTAAGCAGTGGTACTTGAAGCCAAATCCAGCATAAACAGTGTCCTCAGTATTCCACCTGTACAATGCAGAGGCGAATCAACAACTCAACCTTTCTTTCTGTGGAAAAATGGTAGAACACGAACCTCACCCAAAATACCTTGGGGTGAGCGTGGACAGAAGCCTAACCTATAAAAGGCACATCATCAACCTCTCCAATAAAATTAAAACCAGAAATAATATCATTTCAAGGCTTGCTGGAACAACCTGGGGTTGTGGTGCAGAAGTCCAAAGGTCGTCTGCACTAGCCCTCGCATTCTCTGCAGCAGAATATTGTGCCCCTGTCTGGGAAAGAAGTACACACTAACATTATAGACACCCAGCTAAACTCTACCATGCGCACAATTAGTGGGATAGTGAGAAGCACCCCTCTCTCCTAGCTGGCTGTTCTATCTAACATTGCTCCACCACACATATGGAGAAGACAAGCCTCAATTAAGGAATTTAATAAAGCAGTGAGCAAGCCACTCCTGCCCCTACATCAGACTCTCATAAATCCACCTAGTCTATGCCTCAAATCTAGTAAGCCTCTCTGGTCCATGGACGAACTCTCTTCAGCTGCGCTGCCATCAATATCTGACATATGGAGAGAACACTGGTCCAACAATCTCCCAACAAATGGCTTCCTGGTAGAAGATCCCTGTGTTCTGCAGCCTGGTTTTGATCTTTCTAGGAAGATTTGGTCATCAATAAACAGGATCAGAACTAGTCAGGGCAGATGGCTACCTTCTACATAAATGGGGGCTGTCAGATCACCCTTATTTGTGATTGTTCTCCTGTGGCTCAGACAATTACTCATATTGTGTATTTACTCATAATCATAATATTATGAGTAATATAATATTATAATTATGAGTAATATATAATATTACTCATAATTTACTTGGGTAATTACTCATATTGTGTAATTACCCAAGGCGCCAATTTCACGGTGGTGGCCTACAGGACATCCACAAAGTGATGGATGAGGCCTTAAATTGGCTTTTCAGCCTGGACCTTGACCTGTAGTTGGTGTGGCGGTGGTTATGGAGGAAACAGAAGATAATGGTCCCTCACCACGAAGACGTTATTCTCATAGTCTTCTCATGGTATCAGCAGAACTCCTCCTCATGTTAGAAGATGATGTAATGTGAAATGGGGCCCCCTCTAATGGATCAAGTTTTCTCACACAAGACGCAACTGCTCTCTAATTAAACCTAGGATACAGCTACATTTATGTTGTGAGAACATGCAGCCTTGTCATACTTGTTACAGTAGGACGATAATTGCCCCTGGCTTGATTACGGCAGGTTACTTTTGCTTTATTTTTTAAAAAAAAGGAAAGATTTAGAAAGCTGGTTGTGCCTTTTATGTAATGAACTTTTATATGTTAAGATTTTCATCGTTTGTTGCTGGAAATTGTGATTTGTACTCTTCACTTACCAGTTTCATGTAGCCATAAGCATAAATAAATAAATAAATAAATCTTATATCATTGCTTATATACATGAATGCAAAAACATAAATAGTTTTACTCTTACTTAGGTTGAACCATCATGAAATTTTCTACCCAGAAAGAGACAGTATATATAAGTGTGTGTGTGGTGGGGGGGTGGGGGTGAAAGAAAACATAATATCCAGTGCATAATAATAGGGATTAATATGAATCCATACAGATGTGAAAAATGGGGATGGATATGAATCTGGTGATTTGGATGAGAAGGTGGGTGATGGACAGATATCAGATTGGTTTATCGAAGTGTTGAATCTAGGAGAAGGCAAGTGGCCAGTGGTATAACAGAGGATTCAGTACTTGGTCCTCTATTGTTTAATTTGTATACAAAGGATATAGGAAATGGTTTGACAGGAAATTATTATTACATGACACCTCCAAGAAGTCCAAAGACTCATCAAGGGAGGGCACCAACTCTCCATCTCCACCACTCACTGTACCAACTATAGCAAATTGCATCATCTACACCAATACCATCTACTTCCCACCACCAGACTAGTATTTTCAATAGACAATCGCAAACATCCATGCCCATGGCTGGATTCAAATTTGCCACCTTTTGGCTGGACAGTGGATATGCTAGCCGCTCAGCCAACCAGGCCAGCAAATATTCGGCTGTTTTCTTATAATGCTAAACTGGGAAAGCAATGACAAATGGAGGTGATGCAGAGATCCTGCAGGAAGACTTAAACAGAGTAGGAGTATATGCAGAGTAGGCTGCTAGTTTAATGTGGCCAAGTGTAAGGTGATACACTTTGGGAAGGGATCAGAAGCTGTGGGCAGGGACTTGGGTGTGAATGTGAACAGGGAGTTGAAGTTTAAAGTGCATAGTGTGAAGTTAACTAAAACAGCACATCAAATTACGTGGTTGTTGAAGCAAACACTAACAAGCAGAGACAGAGAGGTTATTATTCTTGTATATAATTTATTATTATTGTGTAACACCCAAGGAGTTGGACTCATTATGGGAGAACACTCTACTACACACACATATAATCGTATTCCTTATCACTTAATTCTCCTACAGATCTGGACTTCTGGATTCCATAGAAATGAAGTTGCAGAGAGAATTCAGAGGCGAGTGACAAAGATTGTAAAAAGTCTGGAATGTTCCCTATAAGAAGAGATAGATTGTCTGTAAGCTTCGAAAATTAGCTGATAGGTGAAAACGATGAGACATGATAGAAGCATTTAAGTTATTAAAGGGGTTTTATTATTATTATTATTACCATCCCAAGACCTCATGGAGTCAAAGACTCATCTGGGAGGTCCTTTTATTACACACACAGCTCATCATACCGTGCCTTGAACACATTCAAACTCCTTGCAGAGACCACACACACTCTCAGGCAAGGCATTCCAATCATTTACAACTCTGCACGAAAAAAACCTGCCCTTCACTCCCCTACTCACACCATCTTTATACATTTTCCAGGGATGACCTCTGGTTCTCCCCCGATCTCCCACTATTATCGTATTGACTGAAGACTTTTTTCAGTATATGGCAAGAAGGGAGAGAACAGGGAGTCACTAATGGAAGTTGTATAAGAGTATGGCTAGCAAGGGTGTTAAAGGAGTAGATTTCTTGTTGGAGGGTGGTGTGAATGGGTTGCCATAAGTGGTTGTGGATGCTTCATCAGCGAGTTTAAGAAGAGATGTAAATATTGTGTGAATTTATGGCTAGTGTTGTGAATAATGAATTGCATATGATGAGTTGTCTGACTGTATGGAGTTACCTGTATAATAATAAAATAATAATAATATGGTAAAGAACACCTTTTGAAAATTATGTGTTTCATTTATGAAACAAATTTTTTTTTCATATTTCCTCGTAGTGAAGAATGGCAGTGGCTCCAATCTTTGGAAAACAATGAAAGGTGCAGTGTACCTACAGGCATTCAGCAAAAATTTCAAAGGGCCATCTCTCTAGCTTCTCGAACTCTGCTTTCTCAGTTAGAAATTTCTGAACATGCAGATATACATAGGTGAGAACATTTGAACTTGATTTAGATGGACTGAGTATAGACTATTTTAAACTTTTGTCTTAATAAATTTAGCACTGTATTTTTATTTAAATAGATTAATAAATATAACATTACAATTATTGAAATATGTAATCATTTATGTGTGGAAATTTTGTGATGTTATTAGAGATGGGTATTTCTGGAATGATGTCACATCAAAAAAAAAGGCCAACCTTTAGTAAATTAACATATTAGGGGTGCTTAAGGGTCAAAGCTGTATAACTGAGAGGAGACCTCCACATAGCCTTTAAAGGAATGCGGAGAACCGACCAGTCCAATCCTCACCTTCTCGTGGTGCACCCTGTTGGGTATCTATCTGGATACTGAACGAACGAGGATGGGCTGGCAATTTGGGATTTAGCCAACCAAATTGTATTCTTATTGGCTTAAACCAATATAGAAAATGATGGTACAACATGACAAAATTACATGCCGTTTGGGACGTCACCTGGTTAAACAAGACCCCCATTGTTTTTGCCAGAGAACCAGGGCAAACAGCGAAAAGTCAGCTACTGGAACAAATCTGAAAGCACACCCCAACTCAACATCACCAAAGTTAAAGATTGGTCCTATCAACATAAGAAGCCTGAATGGCAAAGAAATGGAGTTAGCTGAGGAATTAGATATGTACCAGATCGACATAATAGGGGGTGACTGAAACAAACAAAAAAAAAACTGGTGAGATCTTTCTGAGCAATAAATACAAAATGTTATATTCAGGGAATGACGATCAAGGAAAAGGAGTATCCATAGTAATCAACACAAAATATGAGGCTAATCTTCTTGAATGGCAGGCAATCTCAAGTAGAGTAATGTGGGCAAATATGAGAATGGGGAACTGGACAATGAGACCTATTTGTTGCCTGCAGTTCTACAGAAGGTTCTACTAAGGTAGAAGTGGAGGAATTTTTTAAAGCTTTAGAAAAAGCAACTGACACAATGTAAAAGGAAAAGTTGGTCCTTGTTGGGGGATCTGAATAGCAGAGTAGGAAGTGATTGTCAGACATACAAATATATTTTGGGAAAATTTGGAGAAAAGAGCAAAGCTAATAATAATGGCAAATACCTGTTGGATTTCTGCTCAGGACATGGACTGGTTATTACTAACACCATGTTCCAACATAAAAATGTGCACAAATTCACATGGAGAGAAGAGGCAGGAAATAAGAAAAGTCTCATAGACTATGTTATTGTTGATAGTGATGTTTTTTCCCTGGTGCAGGACACCAGAGTGTACAGAGGATTTGAAATTGGAAGTGATCACTATTTAGTCTTGAGCAGGATAAAATTGAATCTCATATTGAAAAGAATAACATGTAAGAAAATTTTAAACTGAATAAAAGTTGAGCAGCTCTCAGATGTGAAGTGTAGACTAAAGTACACAAAGATTATTGAAGAAAAAATGAAAGAGTTTGAGAACAGGAACCAAACCTTGGAGATTCAGTGGCAATCCTTGAAGAAAACCTTAATTGATTCAGCCAGAGAGGCATGTGATGAGGTTGTGTGCAAGGATAGAAAAATCAGAACTCCATGGTGGACACAGGAAGTTAAAGAGGAAGTGAAGGAAAAGAAGAAAGCATATCAAAAAGTTCCTGGCAAATAAGTCAGCTTGTGCTCTTAGAGAATACAGAGACAAATGTAAAAAAGCAAAACACTGTGTAAGATTAGCTAAACAAAAGGCATGAGAGGACTTTAGCAAGAACATAGAAAATAAATATCAAGAAGGTGGTAAGATATTCTGGAAGTTGTTGAAGAAGCTTAGAAATGGAGGAAAGAATGCTGTAAAAAGAGTTAGAGATGATAAAGGCAACATGAAAATGGGAGAAGAAAGATTACTTGAAGTATGGAGTAATTACTTCGAAAAATTGCTAAATGAAACATGCAGTGATAGCACAGTGGTAAAAAAAACACTCAACAGGCATACAGTCAGGAATACATATCCATACTTGAAGTAGAAAAAGGCATCAAAGGCTTGAAATGTGTTAAGGTAGCAGGAGTAGATGATATTCAACCAGAAATGCTTAAGTATAGTGGTATAAAAGTCTTACAGTGGCTGCACTGCACAGTTGAGAAGGTGTGGACAGAGGGACTAATTCCGTATGATTGGAGTAGAGCTCTCATAGTACCCATATATAAAAAGGGAAATAAAACTGAATGTGAGAATTACAGAGATATTTCCCTACTGAGTGTTCCTGGTAAGATTTATGCTAGTATACTTGAGAAACGGTTGAGAAGAATTGTGGAAGAAAAGCTTGGTGAAGAACAAACTGGATTCAGGCCAAATAGAGGCTGTAAGGATCAGATCTTCACTTTACGACAAATAGTCGAGAAATCATGGGAATATAACAAAGATATGTATTTAAGTTTTGTAGATCTGGAAAAAGCATATGACAAAGTGCCAAGAGAGAAGCTATTCAATATGCTACAGTTATATGGTGTCAATGGGGCATTATATCAAACAATACATAGTCTTTATTTGAGTTGCAAGTCAGCAGTTAGAATTGAAGGAAGTACAGGAAGATGGTTTAATATTAAATGTGGTGTGAGACAAGGATGTACATTATGCCATCTGTTATTCATTATCTATATGGATCACATTTTGAAGTAAAGTGGTATTTAACATGATATCAGAATTGGAGATGTTAATGTCAGCTCTTTGCTTTTTGCAGACGATGTTATACTTCTAAATAAATCTGCTACAAGTTTGCAAGATTCCCTGACTAAATTGAATAACTGTTATAATAGATATGATATGAAGGTCAGCAATAAAAAGACAAAGACAATGAAAATAAGTAGAATTGTAAAATATCAACTGTGTTGTGAACGGAGAACCTGTAGAACAAGTAAAACATTTCAGCTACTTAGGTATGATTTTTAAAGATGGTAAATTAAATATGGAAATAGACAACAGAATCAACAAAGTTGTATGGTAGGAATTCAATTGAATAAATTAAAATTAAATAAGAGAGAAATTAGTTAGAACACTAAATTAGCTGTATACAAGACGGTGTTCAAACCAGTTTTAGCTTATGATCTGAGAGTTGGGTCAGAAGTAAAACATTTGACCAAAGACTAGAGACTGCAGATATGAGAGTCCTGAGAAAGATTAGAGGCATGAACAGATGGCATCAATGGCAATATCATATTAAAAGCAAGGATATTAGGAAAGAACTTGACATTGTCAGCATCCAGGAATGCATTAGCAGAGCTAATCTTAGGTGGTATGGTCACTTAACAGAATAGGCAAGGAAAGATTGGCAAAACAAGTGTTCTCTGCCAGGTTGGCAGGAAAACAACCCCGAGGAAGACCAAGATATAGGAGGATTGATATGGTACAAAGTGCCTTAACGATAGAAATAAGAGATCTGATAATGTTGGAGTTTTGACAAGTAACAGATTGATTTGGAGGAAAATTGTAGATACGAAGATAGTAATGATAGAATTTTTCATGAGTACTATCATATTCTGTACACTCCTTGAGGGTACATGTCAGGAATTTGATAATTTTTTTTTTAAATTATGAACAATTTGACAAATTGCAGAAGGTAGCATTCAATTATTGATCTCACTTTTGATTTCACAATATGATAACATAGAACACTACCACATCTCTAATTATTTAAGTTTCAACACTAGAAATGAATTCATCTGAAAATTTTAAAGACAGTACTTGAGAACGAAAGTCTGGAACCGGAAGTGAAGAATACCAGATGATAGGTGTAAGGCAGTGATGGCTGGAAGACTAAGAATAATAGCTGGAAGAGTGAGTGTAAGAATATATTGTGGAGGATGTGATTGTGAATATGGAAGTAATTAAAAAAAAAAAAAAAAAAAAAAAAAGGAAAACTTGCCATGATTATGGAAGCAGAAGAGTGGCTTACTGATGAGGTAAAGCAACAGTGACTGCAGGAATGGAAGAAAGTCTGGCTAATGAACCAGACTTTCTAATGAATTTTTTATTTCTTGCTTGAATGCAAGAAATAAAAAATCAAATGATTAAGATGAGGAACAAGATCGCACATGTACAGAATGACATTAGATGTATAGTGGATATGACTGGATGAGTGCAAAAGAATAAAATGAGAGATTGTTGAGAGAAGTGGCGAATAACTCAAGAATAGCACTATATCGAGATTCTATCATAAAGGATGTGGTAGATGAGAGGGTGTGCAAGGTCTGTTTTCCAGGAGGGAGAATGAAAAGGGTGATTGACATGCTCGATATGAGAAGTGTGTGAAGGAATTTGTGGTTGGAACAAGTGATTTGGTTGGGCATCGGGAGAATATTAGTATGGATATCAGAGATTGAAGAGAGTGAAAGACAATAGTGTAGTAGGAAGAGAGTTTGCATGTTGCATTGGTATGACAATGATGAACTGGAGCAAAGATCATGAATGGAATGTTAGCAGAATGTGTGAACAAGAAAGAAGTGCAGTTTATAAATGTGTAGGATGAGTGGAACCGTGTAAGCAATGGACTGCATCTGATGGTTTTTGGAGTTGAGTTGTTTGAAAGGTTGCTGCAGAAAGTGCAATTAGTGATGGAAACAAGGTATTAGGATGTCAGAGATATGAATGAGCAGGAGAATGGACCAGGTGAGACTGTGGTTGTGAAGAGAGGAAATGTGAGTACAGGAACTCAAGTTGGATAAGTTAATGGGGTTTGCCACGGAGGTAAGGGAGACAGGGTATAAGAGAGTGGATTCTGAAAGTAGTAACGGATGCATGTATGTGGATAATCAGAATGGAATAGCCAGGAATACATTGCGAGTTAAGTCTGGGGGTGGGAGATGGGATATCATAAAGAGATTAAGCATGCGATACAGAGAAAAAGGACATTGTGGAGGCAGCATAAGAGAAGTAGAAATAACCAATTCCATGAGGTCTGCAAGGACCAAGCAAGGAGGGTGACTTGGTTGGTGAGGGTAGCTAAAGAGAGGAATGAACAGCAGTTAGCTAATGAAGCCAAAAAGAATCCTAAGGAGTTCTTTCGATATGTAGCCAGCAAAAGAGAGAATAAGTATGGAAGGATGACACTGATTGGAGAAAATGGTATAAAGACAGTTGTTGCGGAATGTGTGGTGGTGATACTTAATGAGCAGTTCATAAAGATCTTTCAATCTTGTGAATGTGACTTCATGGAGAGATTGAGAGCAGTTGATGATGGGGAGGAGAGACTGACTTTAGGTGAGCAAGAGGTGTATGGGGAGTTGAGTAAACTAGATGTTAATAAGGCTGTGGGACTTGATAATATATCACCACGTATTCTGAAAGAATGTGCCAGGGAGTTGACATCTGCTTTGACATATTTTTTAATATGAGTCTTGCACTCGGTCAAGTTCCTATGGAGTGGAATGAGGGCAAGATTGTGCCACTTTATAAAGGAGGTGATCAAACTCCAGCATCAAACTATAGGCTGTGTGTCAGGTGTTGTGGTTTAGTTGTTGGAGAAGCTTGTGAGAACTAGGATCCAGAGTTGGGTTGATAACAATGGTATTATCTTTGATGGCCAGCATGGATTTGCTAAAGGGAGGTCATGTTTTAGTAATCTACTTACTTATCACAATAAAGTGACTGCTTCCTTGGACAGAGGAAAAGGATACACAGTAATATACTTGGATTTCGAAAAGGCTTTTGATAGAGTACCTCATGATAGATTGACAGTCAAACTGGATATTAGATTGGTGCATTGGATTGGAGACTGGCTATCTGATAGGTATCAACAAGTTGTGTATGGGGGAGCGATATCCAAGAAAAGGAAAGTCACTAGTGGAGTGCCTCAGGGGTCTGTTTTAGGTCCATTGCTGTTTAACTTGTATATTAATGATATAGGTGAAGATTTGGATGGAGATATTCAGTTGTTTGCAGATGATGCAAAGTTGGGAAGAACCATGAAGTGTAGTGAAGATGTTGTGGCCTTACAGAAAGACTTGAATAGATTGAGTGATTGGGCACGGAAATGGGAATGTGAGTTCAATGTTGCAAAATGTAAGGTTTTAAAATTTGGAAAACAATGATGGGATGCAGAATTTATGCTTGTTGAGAATATATTGGAGGTAGAGGAAATAAGAGATCTGGGGGTGATAGTGGATAAGTATCTAAAATTTAGGGGACACATCGCCAAAATTGTGAAGACAACACAAAGGCTTCTGGGAATAATGCAGAGGACACTGACGTGTAGAAGTAGGGAGATTCTTGTTCCATTGTATAAGGCTTTGATTAGGATGCACATGGACTATTTTGCCTAGATTTGGTCACCGGGTTTTCAGAAGGAGGAAGAGATGTTGGAAAGGGTCCAAAGGAGACTGACTAAGGTAGTTTCTGACCTCTGGAATGTCGAGTATGAGGAAAGATTGAGAAGATGTAATTTGCAGAGTCTGGTGGACAGGAGAAAGAGGGGAGATATGATAGAGACATACAAGTTGGTAAGGGGTTGTTATAGGATCAGTGCTGGAGAAGTTTTACAGAGAATAGTGGGAGATCAGGTTAGAACCAGAGGTCATCCCTGCTAACTGTATAAAGAAGGTGGGAGTAGGGGAGTGAGAGGCAGGTTTTTTTCGTGCATACTTGTGAATGATTGGAATGCCTTGCCTGAGAATGTGGTGTCTGCAAAGAGTTTGAATGTGTTTAAAACACGGTATGATGAGCTGTGTGTGTGTGTGATAAAAGGACCTCCCAGATGAATCTTTGACTCCATGAGGTCTTGGGGTGGTAATAATAAGGGACAGATGTTGAGCAGACAGGAACAGGCGACAAGTCACAGATGGTGGGGGGAACACAAGTAGGACTGGTTATAGTCATCCAAGAAGTGAATTATTACTTATTATGAATGCCAAGAGTATCAGAAATAAGGGAGATAAAATTGTTGCATTGATTGAAGTTTTGTTCCTGAAAATAGTTGGAATGAGTGAAACATGGGTAGATGAGAATGAATTTCGACGCGAATAGAAATTTAGGGATATGATGTTTTTTTGTGAAGATAGGAAAGACAAGAAGTGAGAGCGAGCACTGTTGATGATAATAGAGGAATTTGTCTGCAATGTTGAGATGCAAGGGGGGGGGACGGAAGGAACAGCAGTTTTGAAGCAGCCTGCTGTGAAGTTGGAGGTTCCTAGAATGAGATATTTGGTGGGGTGTTGCTACATGCCAGGGAATGTGGAAGATGAAGACAAAGAAATGGATAGGCAACTTGGCTTAGTGAGCAAGCGAAGAGTGATCATTACGGCTGATTTCAATTATGGCAATATTGAATGGAATGAAGAGATAGTGTCAGGAAATAAGGAGAATGAATTTCTTGAATTCTTAATGATCAGCAATCTTACATATCATCTAAGGTTGCTGATCCAGAAGGATCAGTAATGTTTGACAATATGTAATGGACAGCACAAGTGAGCTAGGTGTTGTAGATTTGGTTATATCATCAGAGGATGTGATTGTAAATGGAATGTCTAATCTTCTGCCAGTTGGTGAGAGACCACAAAGTGATCACCTGAGTTACAGCTAATCATATAACTTCTATGAAGAAGAGATATATTTGGAACTACAAGGCTATAAAAGATTAGAAAGCAACTGGGAGCTATAACGTGGAAAGAAGAGTTGAGAGAAAAGGAGACAGACGCTGTGTGAGCATTGATCCAGAGATATTTAACAGCAGCAATGTTTCAGTGTGTTCTAAAGGCCTGGTTGGCCGAGTGGTTCGCAAATCCACTCTCCAGCCAAAAGGCTGCTGATTTTAATCCTGCCACAGACATGGATGTTTGTGATTGTCTGTGAAAATACTAGTGGTAGTGGTGGGTGGTAGATGGCGATGGTGTACTTATGGTTTGTTGTAGCTGGCGGATTGAGTGGTGGAAACAGTTGTAGAGCAAATGCCCTCCCTTGATGAGTCTTTTGACTCCCTGGAGGTGTCATGTTGTAGTAATTTGTAGTAATAATAATAATTGTAGTAAAAGGTGAAACAGCTATAAACAAGATAGGAGTAAAATGGATGAATGAAGAAATTAAGTGTGAAATCTAGAAGAAGGCACTGTAGAGGCAACACACGATGAATGCTGGTAATGATCAGTTGCATGAACAGTACAAAAATCAGGCCAGGAAGGTAACTTGATTGGTAAAACAGCAAAAATGCAGTATGAGAAGAAATTAGCCAATCAAGCTAAGAAATATCTTTGGACATTCTTTCAATATATGGCAAGTTGAAATAAAAATAACTATGGAAGAATGATGCTAGTTGATGACACTGGGCAGAGTGAAAACTAATGTAGAGGATCTAGTTGAAGTTTCAGTGATCAGTTCATCAGTTTATTTCATTCTTGTGAAGGCAATGTCATGAGAAGCTGGAACATAGAGGGTATGGTAGAGGTGAGACTGATGGTAAATGGGCAGGAAATACACTGATTGGAAAGAAATCAGTAGACATTCCCCCCCCCCCCCATGGGCAAGTTTCATTGTGCCAGGTAATGAGTCGCATGTTTGTAGCCAGCAGTGGCGACTCGTGGCTTGAAATCGTGTGGGTGCTGCAACTTTCGAAATATACATACACTGTAAGTACAGTGTATACGTGTTTGGATAAAATATCAAAATTATGGTAAAAATTTTTTTAAAAAAAATTAAACATGAAAAAAATATTGTTTATTATCGATAAAATTATACAGTTTTTGGTATAATTCAAAATTACTTAAAAACAAAATTCATCCATTTAATTGTAATTAAAGGAATGGATTTACAATTTTGGACATTACAATTAAATCCTTTAATTGTAATGTCCAAATATTTAAAGAGACAGAGTAAACACGATAAGCACTACAAGCTTTCTACTACTGGTGCAAACTGCATATAAACAACAGTGGAAATGCATGACGGACAGTGCCGCATTATGCTAATAGCTCGCATCTCACTATGACACGTATATGCTTGCATGCGTAGCAATATGACACTGTGGTAAACACAGTGTTCCTAGCGTCCTTCGCTCTCGTAAGTGCTACAAGATGGATTTTTATTACTTTTTATACAAAATAAGAGAATTGTATGGGATTGTTGATGATAAAATTAAATATTGCAAGCATACATACATACATACAACTTCAAGGCCCACCTTTCCTAATTGGGTTGTGGGGACAACAGCTGCAAGAGGAACTTCCAATGGTCACGATCCTTTGCCACCAAGCTCAGGTGTTCTGGTGGGATTTCCAAATGTGTCCACCCAAGGTTTTGGATATAATCTATCCAGCGAGTCCTTGGCCTTCCACGTGGCCTCCCACCCTCTGGCTTGGCAAAGAGGGCCTGCTGAGGGAGCCTCTCTTGTGGCATTCTGACCAGGTGCCCATACCAACGTAACTGTGATCTCTCAAGATGGAGAAGCAGCGGTTGAGTATTGAGAGTTTCCCGAATTACAGAGCTTCTGACTCTGTCGAGTCTTGTCAGCCCCGCAACCCCTCGAAGGAACCTCATTTCAGCCGCTTGGATTCGTGTCCACATTCTTTCGGTCATTACCCAACTCTTGTGACCATAGGTGAGGATGGGGACATAGACTGTATTGAAGACAGCCAGCTTTGCCTTCTGGCATAACTCCCGCTTCAATATTTCAATACCGAACGGCCAAGCTCCTGCAATATTGAGCTTGCTATGCCAATTTGAGTATCTAGCTCTAAGTCCCATTTTCCATCATTCGTTAATATGGACCCAAGGTATTTAAACTTCTTCACCTGCCTCATTGGGAACAGACTCCACTTACATTTAGAGTGCACTGGAATGGTTGTCTTGAGACCACAAATGTTTCAGTTTTGCCACACTGATCTTCATTCCGGCATCTACACTAACAGCTACAAACCTATCCAGGGTCCGCTGGAGGTCATCTGTGGAAGAGCTAAGCAGAACTAGCTCATCTGCAAAAAGCAGACATCCAATGCTACATCTTCCAATTCTGACATACTCACTGCCTCGGCTGTGCCTATCAATCCAGTCCATAAATATTATGAAAAGGAGGGGTGACAGAACACACCCTTGGCGGAGGCCAACGGAGGCTGTGAAAGGTTCAGACTTTGTGCTGTTTACCCTGACACAAAACTCTGGGCATTCATACAGGGACTTGATGGCAGCTAATAGTTGGCCATCCACATCAGAGAGAAGATGTTCCAGTTGCCTAAAGCCATAGTCTGGTGCCGTTGTCGTTGCCATTTCTGTCCTTTTGCAGAACCATTTTTTGCACTGCCCCTAAACACCTCCCCAAACGGGTAGTGGGCCCATCGATGGAGTTTCCTCTAGCAGAGTGCTGAGGAGTGGTGTCTAAGGGAGACTGTAACATATTTTTCGAACAGGTCCCTCTGCCTAAAACCCGAACGTGTCCCTTGGTAACCCACGCGACTGACAATGCAGTATTATTACAAGCAAATATAAATAAATTAATAAATACAGGTATCCCTTGCTTAATGTGCCGAAATTAATTGCAGCAATCCCTTGATATATGCAGCAAGAGTTTTGATTAACGTGCCTTTAACCCTGCGGAGCTCACAGCTGATCTGACAGATATATGCAAAATGTTTAATATAAATATTCTTACACAATTCCATGTGTAGTTTAGAGATCATGAGTAGCTGTGCATTCATATGTTACGAGTGATATTCCACACTGTTTTCTGCTCTCAGTTTTGTTTAACATATGTTATGTAAACGGTTGTGATATTTGACAGTAAATTGTATCGGAGAGATATACCACAACCTCTGATGTCAGTATAGTATGGTTTAGTTGTTGTTTTTTTTATTCTTTGTTCAATAATTTCTAGATTGTAACTGAAAATAAATAAACAATCATCTATTGCTGAAATAGATAGCCAAAGGCTTATTGATCTTACATCTCCTCTAGGAGATGTGCTTTACATTATGGAAAATACTAAGGAAAGTGATCTGGAGCTTATTTCACATTTACTATGAGTTGCCCATAAGGTTGCTTATGCTTGCATCCGCCAAAACGTTTAGTTTCTATATATTCGGCACAAAACTCTTGTAGTTTCTATATTCGGCTATGAAATAATGTTGGATTCAATATCCACTTAATTTGTACCATCATGTATTATATTTGCAGTGGTTTTTTTTTTATGTTTTATTGCTTGTTTGCCGAGGTCTGGAGAGTCATTTTGCTTGTTATCGTAGAATTTATGCCGAAAAGAAAAAAACTAAACCTGTCCAAACTACTCTTGATAACTTCTTTTGATAAAAAAAATTGCAGTAAATAATTTAGGTACAAGTATTTATTAAACATTTTCTTTGCATTCATTTTTTGTTTCCTAAAAGAGTACCATATAAAGCAAATTATTAATACAGTAATCGATTGTGGACAAATTGTAATTTTTACCGTTGATTATTAGATTTGATTAACGCGATTTTGATATATGTGGTAACATCGAGGGATTAATTAATCACGTTAATCGAGGGATACCTGTATATATACCGAGAAAAATTGGGGGTGCTGCAGTTCTGCAGTGCCTATGCATGAGCCGCCTCTGGTAGCCAGTATAAATTAGAGGAATATGATTGTTCCCAAGTTGGTGCAACTGTGTCCGAATGAAATTGCTGTGAGAAGGAAACCAGTGGATTTTGAAAGAGGTGTTGTAATAGGATGCCATGTTGCAAGCCTATCCGTTTCGGAAACTGTTGACAAATTGGGCCATCCCAAGTCAAAAATCAGTGATACAATACTGAGATGGAAGTGCAGGGAATCTGTTGCAGGATGATTCACCAAATGTAACCATGGGGTACGACAAAGGATATGTAAAAACCACAATTTGTTGATATGCTGAATGTGGAGTTCCAGGAATTGAATGGAACATGAATCTACACAATATCATTGGGAACTGAGGCTCACAATGTGGGTTTGCATGGTAGGACTGCAATATACAAGATCCGCATTACCTGAACCAATATGCAGCATCATCTTTAGTGGTGCAAAGAGCATGGAAACATGGAAAGCTGTGTTATGAAGTGACAAATCAAGCTACATCCTCTACTGAGGAGATGACAGTTGAGGTGCAGCAGATGCCCAGTTAACGTCTTTCAAGAGTGCGTAATTCCAACTAGGAAATTCAGAGGTTCCAGTGTGATTGTATGGTCCTGTTTCTCCTGGTCTGGCCTCAGACCTCTGTTTGTAGTTCCACTCCAAGAGGTAACTGAACATTATTGACAATGCAATGTTACCTACTTTATGGTGTTTCTACTTAACTGACAATTATCTCTTTCTGCAAGAACTGACCATTATCTCTTATGCACTATATCATAAGACCGCTTGCTGTAACTGCATGGTTTGTGGACATGAATGTCACCACACTTGACTGGCCTTCACAGAGTCCAGATCTCAACCCTATTTTAACATTATGGAATGAACTGGAGTGTCAGGTAAGGTCAAGGGATGTCTACTCCAAACAGCCGAGGACCTTATTACATGCCTATAAATGGTACAAAATTCCCATTTATCACTATCATACACTTGTAGAAATTATGGTCCATTGGATTTTTGCAGTCATCACAACAAAAAGGAGGGAGGTCCATATCTTATTAATGTGGACATCAAGGGCGCTTGCTCCTCACACTGTAGTGTCCATTAACTTCTTTACAAGCAGTGTGTTTGAGAAATTAAGTAAATCTGATGTTAAGAAGGTAATAGGATTTGACAGTATATCGCAACGTGTCTTCAGAGAATGCTCTGTGGAATTAATGACACATTTGGCAGGCATCAAAAGTATAGAAAGTCTTATATGTTCGTTGTACATCTTGTTTAACCCTTTCTGACCTGAATTTTTTTTTCCAAGTGAAAAAAATTTTTCTTTCTATTTATTTTGTCTTTTGGTCTAAAAAAGCAATAGTATCAAGCATTTTAATGAAAAATACATTTCAGGATAGGAATTCTGACCGACTGATTCCATATGGAATCATTATATTCTGGTAGCAAATATTCAACTTCTGAGCTTATGCTCTATAATCCAATATATGCATATTATTTTACTAAGTCATAAAAACCGATATTGGTAAGATTTATATGACTGGCTCTCAAATCTTAGGCAAATTTATACAGCCATATTTGTTGAGATTCGGAGTGTTTTGAGGCTTCTGTTGCTTCTAAGAACAATCTCTCTGACTTGTAAAAGCTTCTATGCAGCATTTTCGTTTTCTTCCAGTTGATCCTGTGTGCAGGGGTATCCAAAGCATGGTCTGCTAGGCTCGACTTACCATAGTGATTAGTGCCTGATGTATCTTTTATGTTCACTGATGCAGATGTCCATAATTCTTCCGTTTTGATCCTACCACAAAAAACCATAATGACACCAATGAATTATTATGTGGAATGAATAACTGGCCTATAGAAATTATAAAAAAACTAAAATCTAAGCACCCACTTACTCCTGGATTGTATGGCCTTCCAAAAATTCATAAAGAAGGTATACCATTACGTCCAATAGTTGATGGAATCTGTTCTCCTACTTACCAACTGTCCAAGTATCTTGCGAAGATTTTACAACACATTCACGTCTCGGATACTTATATTAAAAACTCAAAACATTTTATAGATAAAATAAAAAACATCCCTATTTTTGAAGAGGATATACTAGCAAACCTGGACATTACATCTCTGTTTACTAACATTCCAGTGGTTGAAGTCATCAACATCTTAGACAACTTGTTCCCAAGAAACATCACTACTTTGTTCAATCACTGTTTAACTTCTAACTATTTTATTTGGCAAAAAACTGTCTACAAACAACTCACCGGATTAGCCATTGGTAGCCCCCTCTCCCCTCCTTGTGCTGACTTATTCATGGAAGATCTAGAAGATAAAATCTTATCCCAGATCATTCCAAAACCGAAAATTTGGTACAGATATGTGGATGATATCTTTCTCATTTGGGATCATACGAAAGAAGAACTAATGGATTACCTTAGCCAAATCAATAGTTTCCACCATACCATCAAATTCACATTAGAAATTGAAAAAGATGGAAAACTGCCATTCCTTGACATCCTAATAAAGAAACAAACCAATAATAGTATCAACCTATCTGTTTATAGAAAATCTACAAATACTGGATGTTACCTCCATTTCAACTCGTCTCATCATATAGCTCAGAAACTTAGCATTATCCATATGCTCAAGAAAAGAGCTATACAGTACACAACAGATAAGAATGACCTACAAATGGAATTAACTACAACATCCAGAGAACTATCTTTAAATGGTTATCCAAAAAGAGACTCTACAACAAGATTCTCTTGACTGATATACCACATAGACGTGATGACGTCCAATACATCAGTACTATTACTATTCCATTTGTCAGCAGCATTTCCAAAAAATTAGCTAACCTTTTAAAACCACATAAGATCAGAGTGGCATTCAAACCAATCAACACTATTCGGAAATTTTTAAAATCACCGAAAGATCCTCACCCATTCTACAAGTACTCTGGAGTATATAATATACCTTGCTCATGTGGTATTAGTTACGTAGGTCAGACCTCTAGAAGCTTTGAAACGAGAAAGAAAGAACACATAGGATATGTCAGAAATAACAGACAAGACATTTCAGGCCTTTCATGCCACTTTGCCTCTACTAACCATCACATTGAGTGGGATAAGAGCCTTATGCCATACATAGAAGATAACTACTATTCAAGAACCTTTAAAGAAGCAGCTACAGTCACCCGTAACACTGAAAACCTAAACAAGAATCAAGGTCTAATTTTACCAGAAATTTGGAAAACTTTTATCAGATCATTAAACATCAAAGAAAGGAACTTTCATAACAATTACGTAATGAGCCATAACGAATAAATCACGTTAACGAGACACGCACATTGTCACGCACAATACCAATTTTTTGTATGAATTAGAACCATCAGTTATAACCTAGTCTGTAACCTTCATTTTAGCTTACTAGTTTGTATTCCCTGAGGATGCCAATAGAAAAAGATTGGCGAAACATGTAGGAGGATAAAATAAAGCTACTTGACAAAGATTATAAAAAAAGTGTAATAGTCTTATGAATAATTGTCAAGAAAAAAATTCAACATACAGAACAAGATAGTTTTTGGGGTATATTTCATAGATACCCCTACCACAACAAACCTAATAGCATTAAAACCTGCTTGAGCCAGAGCATGTTATATGAGACGTCAGAGTCAAAAATAATCCTGGATCTAATATACATCATTGATTAAAAAAACAATCAGTGCAAAAATTGTATGGGATAAAATCCAGAAGATGAAAGGTAGGTATAAAACACACTCTTTGTCTACTTTGGAACATAATGGATGTATTGTTCCTGATCCCAAAGCTATTACAGATACTTTGAAAGTAAACTTTGACAGAATCTCAGCATTGGTTTCATAGCCTCCTGAATTCTTAACATTGAAAGAGCAACACGAGAAATAGCAACTAAGCTTTTGCACAAAGTTGATGGGAAAGTGTTTTATCATCGTGAGGTGATAAAACACTTCCTATCACCTTCTTACAGAGAAAGAGATCCTGGATACTTGGCATAAGTCAATTGTCATTGCTATCCCAAAATAGGCAAGAATCCAGCTGAATTCTTGCCTGGTTTTTCTCTGACTAGCTGTCTTTGTAAGGTTTGGGGGGGGGGGAATGGTAAAACACTAAGCTGCTATGGTACTTAGAAAACAACAGACTTCTTTCGCATGTATAATGTAGCTTTTGCAGACACCAATTGACCTTGGACCATTTGGTCTGTTTTGAAACATATATAAGAGATGCTTTCCTGATACAAGAACATGTGGTTTCAGTATTCTTTGACATGAAAAAAGCTTCTTTCACAGCCTGGAGATATGATATCTTAAAAGATCTGTTTAACGTTGGTCTGAGGGAACACCTTCCTGTTTTTATTAAAAAACAACTTTCTATTCTAATAATAATAATATTCTATCCAGCTGAGTCAATTTTCACAAATAATTAATTTATTCAAATATCTTTTTGATTATTTTGTTTATATGAAGATACCACACTGTAGATACTAAACCTTGCACATACATTTTGTTTACTCATTTATAAGATAAGTGCGTAAACTATTTGTGTAGCTCAGTGGAAGTGGCAGGTGCCATCTATGGCACTAAACCGCCGAGAGAAAGAGCACCGTAAGTTCTATTCTTTCCCGAGTTAGTCGATCTCTGCCATCGGCAAGTCAGTTTTATTCCTGGAAACACAGATGTTTCATACCGTTAACTCAAGAAAATCAACCACAGAACTCATCATGTTTTCAGACAGTAAACATAGCGTTAGGATTAGGGACCATGAGATGGCGGCACTTCTCAGCCACCTGATTCACCAGATGCCATGAATAATTAGTGATAGTCTTGGACCAGCTATCTCTGATTGGCTACTGGTGGAGATTGAACTGCACCCTCAGTCTCCAAAAGTTACATAGGGATAAAATGGCCTTGCCTACTCTCTATACAGGAATAGAAAGCATTAGCTGAATTTTTTTCATTACTATTTATTAATACCTTGTATAGATAACTATTTATTGTTGCCTTTAATATATAGATTTTCCATTTTTGTATATAAATTTTATTTGTATATGTACAAATAAAGTATATGTACAAAACGTTATAAGGAGTTATACTCCTTATAACTATTTATTAATGCCTTTACTATGCAGATACTTATACATCCATTTTATCTTTTTCAATAATTTATCTTTCCTTTATAACTATTTATTTATTTATTAATACCCTATGTATTGCTGTAACCTGTCATCACAAGGACAGCAAAGGTCATAAAAGTACAATTCAATCAATCAATCATTCCTTGCCAGCACATTACACATGGCCAACTGCTTTTTTTTCCACAGTGGAAAAAGCTGGAAGACTCGGAAGAAGTTGAAGACTACCACACGACTGTTTTGTTTGCGAATAAAAGCCCTTCTTCATTTCTCTTGTTCTTTCCACAGTGGACAAAGCTGGAAGACTCGGAAGAAGTTGAAGACTACCACACGACTGTTTTGTTTGCGAATAAAAGCCCTTCTTCATTTCTCTTGTTCTTATTCCTCAGTTGTAGATATTGGTCTGGACAACATAGCCTAGATGCCACTAAACACACTTCCACTGTGGCCCTCACATCTACCACGATGTAACTTTTCTTTCTGTGAGCTACCAAAATATTCCATCTCTCCCAAACCCACAGAAGGGAATACATTTTGTGCTTGTCTACATAGTCGGCTCAAAATTGGAAGACAATACCTTTAAGAGTGATAAAAGAAATCACTACATGATGATTCCTGGATTTTCCAAAAGCATTTAATCAAAATCGACATGGAACTCTGTTATGCAAAACAGAACAAATGGGATAGATATGACACTGGTTATGTGGATAAGAGGGTAGCTACTGGACAGTTATCAAAATGTGGTATATGCAGAAGCCGAATCCAGGCAAAAGCTGGTGACTAGTGGTGTTCCACAAGGTTCAGTGCTAGGACTACTACTGTTTCATTTGTACATTAATGATATAGGAAATGACCTGAAGGAAAATATTTGGTTGTTTGCTGATGATGCAAAATTATTATTATTGTTATTAAGAGAGACCTCCAGGAAGTCAGGGACTCATCGAGGGAGGCCACATACTACATGCACCAGCTATCATACTTATTCTTGAATTCATTCACACTGCTTGCACTCACAACATCCAGTGGCAATCCATTCCATTCATGCACCACCCTATGAGAGAAATGTCTAGCCCTCACCTCCTTTTTAGCAGCATTCATTCTCAGCTTCCCTCCTGTCCTTTCCCCACCCTCCATAAATTAAAAAATTCCATCAATTGAAATCCTGTACGAACCTTTCAGAAGTTTTGAATTCATATAGTTAATTCCCAAGTGAGTACCAACCTGAGGCAGAATAGTTACATCTTTAACTGAAATGCCCTCTGACACTATAATCAGATCTAACACTCTTTGACCTTGAGTTCCTTCTGTCACATGCTGCTTGAGGAAGTTGTCCCACAGCAGCTCAATAAATGCATTTTCATTCTTCTCATGAGATTCTACTGCTATCGAATCAATATTTGGATAATTAAAATCTCCTATTATGATTACTCTTTTCATGCTGATCTTTTTATTTGGTGGTGCATTTCTTCATCATAGCAACCAATCCACCAGGTCTGTAACTACACCCCCACTATGTGATTGATCTTGTTAGATTTCACCTCACACCAGATGGCTTCAAACTCACTGTCACACGAAATATCATTAGTAGTAGTAGTACTACGATCATAGATCTTAACTCTAACTGGATTCATGTCATCTGATATCATTAGCAGCACTCTCCCTCCTCTCCTGTCCTCCTCTATCCTTCCTTAAAAATAGTGCATCCTTTACACTCGATACCAGTTAGTATGTCTGATTCTGATAGCCATGTCACACTAATGCCTACAATCTGAGGTCCCAACATATTGACCAAGGCAACAAACCCTACTGTGCTGTTTCTGATACTACTAGCATTCATGTGCATACATAATAATTTACCTGCATGTTATGTTCTTTTGTATACTCTTGTCTGCACTCTGCATGACATAGTTGGACAATTTGCAGATCTCTATTCTTCTCTAGTGCCTTATACATGTAGACATGTTGCACATGTTTGATGGGTCTGAACCAGATGAATACAAAGTCGAAATCATTCTCTCCTTGTCAACATTTCATCATTGCCAGCCTGTGATTGGCTGAGTGGTTAGCATATCCGCTTTTCAGGCAACAGGCTAGGTTCAAATCCTACTGTTGGCATGGATGTTTTTGATTGTCTGTGCAAATACTAGTGGTAGCGGACAGTAGATGGCATTGATGTAGATGATCTGCTTCGCTGTAGTTGGTGGATTGTGTGATGGAGTGATGTAGACTAGGTAAACTCCCTCAATGAGTCTTTAGACTCCTTGGAGGTGTCAAGTTATATAATAACAATTTCCACAACAAAGCCCATTCCTGTAATTAACATCGTCTCCCTTAAACTCACATTCTCACCATTGCTCCATTTAATTTAGTTCCCCTGATTCTGTGTTAGGTCTCATACCATTTATTAGTTTTTCTAGACTCCTGATACCAAATGTATTCAGGTGTAGGCCGTCTCTCTTATACAAATCCAATCTTTCCTCAAACTCAGTCCACACATTCAAAAACTCGCATCCATTCCTTTCGACACAGCCTACGCATCGAATCTTTTGCCATCATGTGCCTTCTTCTTAATTCATTTTTATCATATCGAGGTAAAATACTGATGATTTTCACTTTCTCACTCTTCACTCTCGCCTCTTCCAACAACCCTTTCACTTCCTTCATATTCTTTATATTCTTAATTGTGCTCCAGGAAAATTCGAAGCTATAACTCGCTCATCAATAGCATGTTTTATTATAGTCACCATACCAAATAACATCTTTTTTTACAAACATCACTTACTTAATTTTCGTTACTTCCTGACTTACCTGTTTCTGTGCTTTGTTGTTTCTTATTTTGCTGCTTAATTTTCCTTTTCTCCCTATGCTCATTTAAATGCCTCTCAACTTTTTCTAATTCCTGCATCGTCTCTCTGATGATCTGCTTTAATTTTGCTATTTTGGAGGTTAATTCATTTTTATTAACCTCCTTCACATCTCCAGTAACCTCATTAGCAGAGCTAGCCTTCCTCTTCTTGCCTGTGGTGCTCTTCTTAGCATTACGTTTCTTTTGCATTTTTGGTGCCATTTTAAATTTATACTTATTGTTGAAAGATCTTAATAAAAATATGTTATAAAATACTAAATACACTAAAATCTACACTAAATTACTATAAAAAACTAATTTTCTAAGGGAAGAACACAATAAAACAGATAAAAATCACCAATTTTACATGAGTGCTAAATTCACCAACCAACCACAATGTATCCTTGAGCCAGTATATTTTAAAGTAATAATGAATCAAGGCAATGTTGGAGAGCTTGCAGGATGATTTAAATAGGCTCTCAGTATGGGCAAAAGGTAATAAGTATCAGTTTTTTATTATCCTGTGGTATTATTACACCAGATCATAGAGGTCAAATTCATGTATTTTATACAGCACCTTTTCTGGGTTGTTATAAAGTTCACATTTAGAAATATTCATAGAAGTTAGTAAATGCAGTGGTGATGCTTCCTCGATATTAGATTTTGCAAATTTTTTTGCCATTGCTTAACTTGATTGTCTTGTGTAGCTGGTCTTGAGGTGAGAGATCACAGTAGTGGCATAGCGATTAAACTTTGAGTTGATGGTAGATCCTGGTTTTTCTGCTGAATACTAGTGGTGAGTTACATCCTGCAGAATCATTCTTTTTATGTTTTCTCTTTTGAGTAGTTTTAAAAAGATCAAAATCTGTGGTATTATTTGAAATGAAATGAAGGGAAATGAAACTGCAGATGAAGTAGCAAAAATGGCTGCAACATCTGCAGTTTCATTTCCCTTTAATTCCACATGGGATGGAATCCACTGGAAAATTATTTTGGAATCCTTATGTAGTTTGTTTATGTGTTTTGCTATATCTCTAAGTGTATGGCTAGTGTAGCAGTTTTTCTTAATAGCTTCAAGGGCTGCTAAGGAATCTGTGAAAAATATAAATTCCTTTGGGTTTTGTTTATCCAAATGTTGCAGTGCTGTGTTAATGGCTATTAATTCTGCATAATATGAGTTGCATCCTATACTTTTGGTTGTTTTTATCTCTATGTTTCGAGAGCCATAGATAGGTACGCCACTCCCAGAATTACCATTTGTATTTTTGGAGCCATCTGTGTAGATCGTTATTGAGTCAGGTCCATATTTCATTATTTTTGAAAGCGCTAATGATCTTAAGATTTCGGGGTTTTCTAAACTTTTTTTCCTCATGTTCCTCTATTTCAAAATTAATAACTATATTTTTCCTGTCTTGATTTGAAGGAAATGTGGATAGTTGGTTATTTTATTTGGACAATCCAAGGGAATTTTATTTTCCATGATTTAATGCATTGTCAATTTTTTCTTTATTCTGTTTGTTGGTTGCCACTTTCTAAAAAGTTCACTTGTTCTATGATGTGCAAGGTTGGCTCTTTCTTCTACAAATTTAGTAAGATTTTCTTCCACCTAATTTTTAATTATTATTATTATTATTAACATTGGACCTCCATGGAGTCAAAGACTCATTGTGGGAGGTACTCACTATTGCATACAATGCTCATCCAACCGCATCTTAAACAGATTCAATGTATCCACAACACACTTAGGCAACGCATTCCACTCACCAACCACCCTACATGCAAAGAACCTGCTTCTCACTCCTTTGCTCACGCCTCCTTATACAGTTTCCAGCAATGGCCTCTTGTTCTACTTTCCTCTCCCATTCTATGAAAAATCTCTTCATGTCTACCTGATAACAACCCCTGACTAGCTTATATGTCTCAATCATACCTTCCCCTTTTCCTCCTATTCGCGAGGCTCTGCAATTTACATGCTCTCAATCTGTCCTTGTACTCCACATTCCAAAGACCACTGACTACCCTTGTGAATCTTCTCTGTACCTTTTCTAGCATATCCTCGTCTCCATGAAAACTCAGCGACCAAATCTGTGCACAGTAATTCATATGAAGCCTGATCAAGGCCTTATACAATGGAATCATAACCTCTCTATTTCTGCATGTCAGGGTTCTCTGCATCATTGCCATTATTCGATGTGATGTCTTCACAACTTATACAATGTGACCCATGAATTTCAGGTCCTTGTCCCCATCACTCCTAGATCTCTCATCTCCTCTACTTCTATTAAATTTCCCCACCAAGTGTATACTTTGCATCCCATCATTGTTTACCAAATGTCAAAACTTTACAATTGGACATTGAACTGATAATTCCACTTATCTGCCCATTCATGCAATCTATTCAAGTCCTCTTGTAAGGCATTAACATCAGCCTGACTGTGCATTGCTCTTCCATCATCTGCAAACAGCTGGATATCACTAGTTAAACCCAACCTGATATCATTAACATACAAATTGAACAACAATGGTCCCAAAACTGACCCCTGCGGCACACCACTGGTGATGACCTTTCTCTTTCGAGATACTGCACTGCCATATACAACTTCTTGATACCTATCCGACAGCCAGTGACTGATCCAACACAGAAGTCTGTTATCCAATCCCATCTGTTTCAGTTCATTTAAGAGCTTGTCATATGGCAGTCTATCAAAAGCCTTTGCAAGATCCAAGTACACCACTGTATATGCATCTCCATTGTCCAAGGTATTTGTCACCCTGTTATATTACACAAGTAAGTTAATGAAACGTTTCAACAAACAAACCTCTTAACAAACCCATGCTGATAACCACAGAGAATATTGCTGTTATCAACCCATTTCTGTATCCTATTTCTCACCAATATCTCCAGGACCTTCACCACAACTCCAGATATACAGACCGGCCTATAATTTGAAGCTACAGCCTTATCACTGCCTTTATGCAGTGGAACAATTTTACCCTCCTTCCACTCCCTTAGAACCTGTGCTGTTGCAAAACTCTTATTAAACAGGCATGCCAATGCTACTGCCAGTTCTCTGGAACATTCCCTTAAGATGCGTGGTAATATGTCATCAAATCCTATCGCCTTATTAACATCAAGGTTATTTATTTCCTCAAATACCTCCTGCTCACTCATAATTAAGCTATCCTCTCCTATGTCCTCTACACTTAAGTTCTTCATCATTCCACTCTGATCAGGATGAAACACTCTTATAAATAAATTGATCACTGAATACCTCAACGGTGTCTTTGGCAGCAGTTACCATTCTACCACTTTCATCCCATAACTTCATCTTTCCATGATCATTCTTCCTTCTACTTGCCACATATCTAAAACAACTTTCTACGGTTTTTCTTAGCCTGATTTGCCAATTTCTGCTCATACTCTATTTTTGTTTTCCTTATTAACTAAGTCACTCTCCTGGCTTGTTCTTTATATTCTTCATGTGACTGATTACCATTATTCATCTTGTATTTCCTCCAAAGTACTTTCTTTTTCCAGATTTGATGCTTAAGCTCCACATACATCCATTTTACACCTACCTTATTCAGCCTTCTGGCCACGAATGTATCCCAAAGGGCTTATAATTCCACATATATCCTTTCCTCGCAAAAGTCTGCATATGACTAGCCACAACACAGGTGATTAGTTCATGATTACTTTCACCAACTGGAGGAAAATGTTAAACCCCTCTAACAATTGCATTCTCTGATAAAATGATGAGATCTAGAACTCTTGATCCTCGTGTGCCTTTCTTTACATGCTGCCTGAATTAGTTCTCTCTCAAGAACTCGAGAAATTCATTTTCCTTATTCCCAAATGCTATCTCTTCATTCCAATCTATACCACCATAATTGAAATCACCCATAATGATTACCCTTCCTTTGTTCACTAATCCAAGTTGTTTATACAGCTGCAGTCGCAGATGCATGTCACCAAGTCCTCCGCTATTTAGGCACTCTATTGTAAGCAATATAATAAGGGAGTTTGTGGCATGCAGTATTTGTGGCATGTATGCGTCTTGGGAATTGGATATCTGGCTTGTGAGAGATGATGGGGTGCGTGTGTGTTTAAAGTGCAGGCAGTGAGAGGAAATAAATGCAGCAGATATCTCAATAACTGACCTTGTTGCTCCAGGAACGGGAAATGAATATAGGAAGATGAGTAGTATGATAGGAGAGAATGAAGAAAAAAATGTGAATAAGAAAATAATAGTTGATAGTGTAGAAGGCGTGAGTGACTGTGAAAGTTTAGGAGATGGTTTTGTTTGGGAGAGTGAATTTTTATTTAGAGTGGCTGACCTGCAGAGGGAGATAGAGGAAGTGGAATGTCTTGGTAGAAGTATGATAAGTATGAAAGATGAGATTAGGAGAATGGAAGAGATAAACAAGGCAAATCGGAGTAGGGGAGAGAGAGAGTTTTGGGAATGATAGGAGAGGAGAGAAATTTGTGAATGATAAAAGAGAAGAGAATAGAATTGGATATGGAAATGGAGAGAGAGGTATGGGAGTGCTAGAAGAGGAGAAAATGGAAACAGTAGGAGAGAGAGGTATGGGAGTGCTAGAAGAGGAGAAAATGGAAACAGTAGGAGAGAGAGGTATGGGAGTGATAGAAGAGGAGAGAATGGAAACAGTAAGAGAGAGAAGTATGGGAGTGCTAGAAGAGGAGAGAATGGAATGAGAGAGAGATATGGGAGTGCTAGAAGAGAAGAAAATGGAAACAGTAGGAGAGAGAGGTATGGGAATGCTAGAAGAGGAGAGAATGGAAACAGTAGGAGAAACAGAATGAGAGAGAGGCATGGGAGTGCTAGAGGAGGAGAGAATGGAAACAGCAGGAGAGACAGAATGAGAGAGAGAGATATGCAGTGCTAGAAGAGGAGAGAATGGAATGAGAGAGGGGTATGGGAGTACTAGAAGAGGAGAAAATGGAAACAGTAGGAGAGAGTGAATGAGAGAGAGGTATGGGAATGAAAGAAGAGGAGAAAATGGAAACAATAGGAGAGAGGGAATGGTAAGAGTTATAATATACGGGAACTCAATGATCCGTGGTGTTCAAGATAGGATGCGTGAGGAGTGTTTGCCTGGATGATCGATAGGAAGGGTGGCTTTGGCAGTTAAGAGAGGTGAAAGGGTGGATGAGATCATTGTGGTGGTGGAAACAAATGACAAGTGCTGGTGTAAATAAGGCAGCGAGAGATATGAGATTCTTGCTTGAGGTGGTATGAAAGAAGACACAGAGAGGAAAGATAGTGTGTGTGTTGCCTAATATTGAATATACATAATAGTTAGAATGTGTGACAAGAGAGGACTGGAATATTTGGATGCTTGGAGTGCATTTGAGGACAGAGAGGAATTGTATGCAAGAGACCACTTACATTTGAATGAGGAAGGACGTAGGCATCTGGAGAGATTGCTGTTCTGAAAAAGTCAGTGTGTCCCAGGGAGGATGGTAGCAGGGGTGGCCTCTTGTGGGAATGGGTACTTGGGAGAAGGAGGACGACATCAGGTAACACTGAGCCCAGTGGAATCTAGAGGGGATAATGCTGGGTATAGAAACAACAGCATTTATATGCTATATACTAATGCCAGGTGTATCCGGAATAAGGGAGAGGAATTGATGGCACAGATAGCATCAGCCTGGCCAAAAATTATTGGGATCGCTAAGACATGGTTGACAGAAGAGGATATAATAACAGGAATAGAAGTAGCAGGGTACAGCATTTTTCGGCAGGATAGGAAGGGAAAGCGTGGTGGTGGAGTACTGCTTATGATAAGTGACGACCTATGTCTTCTAAGAGTGAAGACTTTGGATGGCAGTGACACTAATGATTTTGAAAGCATATGGTGTGAGGTAGAGGTGGGCAAGACAGGATATTTAATGGGGTGTTGCTACAGACCCAGGAGTACAGAGGGTGGGGACCAGGAAATGTTTAGACAGTTGAGTTTGGCAAGTGCAAGAAGAATGATTGTTATGGGAGATTTTAACTACACCTGAATAAATTGGGGAGAGGAAGATGTATGTAGCAATAAGGGAATGGAATTTCTAGAATTCTTGAGGGACAAATGTCGTAGGCAACATGTAATAGAGGGAACAAGAGGTTCAAGAGTTTTGAATTTGGTTATAGCATCAGAAGAGTTGATAATAACTGAGATGACATCTCTCCCACCAGTTGGAGAGAGTGACCATGTGGTTTTGACTTGGAAAATGAATAGACATGCAGGAGTATCAAAGAGATGGGAACATATGTGGAATTATAAGGTAAGTGATTATAATAGTCTAAGGCGTCAACTTGGGGAAGTTTCATGGAGTGAGGAATTGGAAGGCCGGGATATCATTGGTGCGTGGGAAATTATGAAAGAATATTTGTTAGTAGCAATGGTAAGTTGTATACCATGAGTGAACAAGAGGACACAATTTGGAGTAAAGTGGATGACAAACAATATTATACAGGAATTTCATACGAAAGAGAGGCTGTGGAAGAGATATAAGGAGACAGAGAAGAGAAGATGCATGAAGAGTATAAGACACAGGCCAGAAGAATGACTAGTATGGTAAGGAAGATGAAACTGGAATATGACCAACTGCTAAGAAAATCCTAGGGAATTTTTTAGATATGTATCCAGTAGGAGGAGAAATGACTGTTGAAGAATGATATTGTGGGATAAAAATGGGAATAGCGTGACTGATGCAGAGGACATAGTAGAATGTTCAGTGAACACTTTATTGAAGTATTTCATCCTGGAGGAGTCTGTTTTAATGCTAAAGGGCTAGGGCAGGTTCGAAGTTTAGAGGTACAGGAGGAGAATGCGTTTCAAATACTGACTACTTTGGACATAAGTAAAGCTATAGGACTGGATGGTGTTTCACCATGAGTTTTGAGAGAATGTGCTAGGGAACTGACAGTGCCTTTGACCTGGCTATTCAATGAAAGTCTGGCTGCTGGAAAGGTGCCCATGGAATGGAAGGAAGGTAAGATAGTGCCATTGCATGAGGGCAATAGCAGACTGGAAGTGTCTAATTATAGGCCAGTTTGTGTGTCATCAGTAATTAGTAAGATCTTGGAGAAAATAGTGAAGGACCGTATACAGCTTTGGGCAGATGATGGTAATGTTATCTGTGAGAATCAGCATGGATTTCTGAAGGGGCGCTCTTGTTTTAGCAATATGCTAGCCTTGTATGAAAAAAGTTACAAGAGCATTAGATGAGGGAAAGGCATATATACTGCCATATTCTTAGACTTAGCGAAGGCATTTGGACAGGGTGCCACATGATAAGCTAATATTTAAGTTGCAGCACATGGGTCTGGATGTCAGATTGGTCAACTGGATTCAGGATTGGCTGTCTGATAGGTATCAGAGAGTTGTGTATGGTGGGGCAGTTTCAAGGAACCAGAGGGTTACAAGTGGGATCCCACAGGGCTCAGTACTAGGACCTATATTGTTTAACCTTTATATCAATGACATTGTCAGTGGATTGCAAGGGGATATTCATTGTTTGCAGATGATGCGAAGCTGGGAAAGATTATTAGTAATAGTGCAGCTGCGGCAGCCCTGAAAAAGGGTTTGGTCATGGGGGATGTCAGTTTAATGCAGCAAAATGTAAGGTCTTGAGGTTTGGGAAACATCGATGGGACACTGCATACTCTATGGGAGGAGTTATACTCGAGGAAGGGGAGACGAGATCTGGGGTTGATGATTGATAGAAACCTGAAATTTAGGGGACATATTGCAAAGGTGGTGAAGGTAACACAGAGGATTGCTGCAATAATGAGAAGGGGACACTGATCTGCAGAGATAAGAGTTATCATTCCATTAGATTATTGTTCTCAGATTTGGTCCCCAGGATTTGAAGAGGATAAATTAACTGTGAAACGGTACAAAGGCAGATAACAAAGACAGTTTCAGGACTGTACAATGTTAGTTATGAGGATCGTCTGAGGGAATGTGGACTGCAGAGTTTGGTGGATAGAAGAAGGAGAGGTGATATGATTGAGACTTTTAAACTGTTGAGAGGTGGTTACAGGGTTGACACTGGGGAGTTCTTTCACTTGGTTGAACAGCGGGAAGGAGTGATGACAAGAGGCCATCCCTGGAAGTTACGAAAGGAAACTGTGAGCAAGAGGGTGAGGAGTGGTTTCTCTGCATGGAGGGTGGTTGAACCATGGAATGCATTGCCTGATGGAGTGGTGAGAGCAAGAACGGTCAGTGAGTTCAAGGAGTGGTATGATAGACTTTGTGTTTCTTAGGGGGGACCTCCCACGATGTGTCTTGATAGACTTTGTGTTTCTTAGGAAGGACCTCCCATGATGAGTCTTTTGACTCCATGGAGGCTTTGATAATAATAATAATACATTTCTTCATCACCACCTTCCACATTCCCAGGCCTATAGCAACATCCAACTAAATATCTCTTCCTCTCAACCTCCACATTACACCACACTGCCTCATAATCATTGCCGCTATTTCTCCCTTTCATGTCTACCTTATGTGGACTTAATTCTCCTGCTATCATCAGCAGCACCCCTTACTGCCCTTTCTATGCTCATGAAAAATACTGTACCCTTCCATTTCTATTTCCGTTATGATATCATCTTCATTCAACCATGTTTCACTTATTCCAATAATTTGGAGGCTAATAATCTCAATCACTGAAACCATTTCATCCCCTTTATTTCTGATACTTCTGGCATTTGTAAACAAACACAACAGTTCATTTTTAGGTCTATAGACCTAAAACTGAACTGACTATAGACCTAAACAGTTCATTTTTAGGTCTATAGTCAGTCCTATCCAAGCCATATTTTGGCTGTGATTTCCCCACCACCTGCCAAATCACCTCTATTACTGCTTACCACATATACCTGCTCAGTCTCCACTTCTCCACCCACATTGCAATATATTCCATCTTCATACACACTTTCACCGAAACTGTCATACACATTCACATCACACCTGTATAATTTCATTCTTCCCTCTAACACATGCCATGCATCCACAAACTCCACTCCCTTCTCCTCACACAGCATACCATTTTCATGATTTTGGCTCTTCATCGCAACTCATCATCATCATCATCATCATGACGGGTAACACACTGACAACCTTTCCTACCACACTGTTATCTTTCACTCTTCTCAATAGTCTCCTGATATTCGTCCTCACATCCTTTTTATGTCCAGTTAGATCATTCTTCCCTACAATCACAAGTAACTCTCTCGCTCGTTTCTTCCTCATGTCCAACGCCTTAATTATCTTACTCATTCTCCCACCCGAATAGCAGACCTTATGGACATTGTCAGTAATTAGTCCTCTAATTATGGAGTCTCCATATACTGCTATCCTGGAATCACTCATCACTTCTTTTACTCTTTGTTCTTTCATTCTGTTTTCTTGCATGCTTTCATTAGTTTCTATTAGATGCCTAACATCACTCAACATATTTTTCATTTCATTTTTCATTTCCAATATCTATTTCATTAAATCTTGCATTCCGACAATTTCACCGTCTATCTCGCTACTTCTCGTTCGGCTGCACTTTACTTCCTTTTCCTCATTCATACTTTCTTTCACCCCCTCATCACTAACTTTTGCTTGTACATCTTTGCATTCTTTCATTCCTTCAGTTTCTCCAACTTTCGTTTCACTTCCTTTTTTCACAACTTTTTCCATAACTTTTGCTTCTACATCCGTGCATTCTTTCACTCCCTCAGTTTCTCTTGCTTTCATATCATTTCAGTTTTTTGTAACTTTCACTTCTACATTCCTGCATTCTTTCACTCTGTCAGTCTCTCTATCTTTCATTTAATTTCCATTTCTTTCATGTACACTATCTTTTCAGTCAGTTTTACATTCTGTGTATCATGGTCCAACAGAAAATGCATTTATGACAAATCCATACTTTCTCTCGTCTTTCGCTCATTCTCTCCCTCTCCACAAAAGCATCTCTTACATTCTGCCATACATACATATCGCACTCGGGACATCGAATCAGTTTTGAAAAGTATGTCAGCATACTTTCATATTTTGAAAAGTATGACTTGACTTTCACAGCATTCGCCTAATAGCACCATTTGATGCCTGTGTGGTTGACCTCCTGACCAGCATTGTATGATATTTAAAATGCAATTTAGACTAATAATTCTGATAGAATTCACACCAAAAATCACTCAGACACACTTTGTTCTCAAAAATAAATAATGAAACCCTAAAATGTATGAAGCACTGCCAATTATTATTCAAAATAGCACTTATCTTTCTCGAGCTTTTCTGACACTACACACCTTACGGCCCTCCAGCGGCCAATATGGAACAAGGTTAGATTTGAATTCTGCTATTTTTCCAGGAGTTGTATTCCTTAGTCCATATATGATTCTAGCTGCATTTTTCTGAATTTTTATAAGTTAGTCTAAACTGGTTTGTGATTGATGTTTGCACCCAGATGGGCAAAGCATATTCCATTATGAGTTGGATAATAGGAGGTGTATGTGATTTTTAAGGTTTTAGTATCGGTTCCCCATCTCTGCAGAGATATATGATATTTCGTCTTCTTTGCGCTCTGATTGCAACAGTATTGATATGTTTATTGAAGCTTAGTGATGGATCCAGAATAACTCCAAGGTATTTGGGGTTTTCATTAAATGTAATTAGTTGATTGTTTAGCTTAATCTTTGGTCTCCACTTTCTGAGGTGGTTATTAATGGTAAATACATAAATTTTTTATCTAGTAGTTAATTTTGATTTTTTGGTTTTCACAGTATGTAGATAAACTTTCAGTGGCTTTGTTTAAGTGACCTTCTGTTGTTTCTAAGTTGTCATGAGCTGAGAATGTAACCAAATCATCAGCAAACACAGCTATTTTTATTTCTTTATTTATATTTTTGTCTAAGTTGTTTAAATAGATGGAAAAAAATGAGTGGGGTCAAAATGCTGCCTTGAGGGAGTCCCTGTCTTATTTTCACTTTCTTGGAAAAGGTATTATTTATTCTAACTCGAATTGTTCTGTTTCTTAGAAAGTCACAAATCCAGTTTAGAACTTTCCCTTCTATTCCAATATGACATTTTGGAAAAGAGTTTCTGCCTCCACTCTCCTTGTCAAAGGCATTGCTAAAATCTATAAAAGCTGCAATGGTGGATTTGGTAGGTTTGATCTGGAAGATGTCTTGAATTGACTGGGTTAAAGTAGAAAAGGTGATCAGTTTTGAGTGATTTTTTCTAAAGGCAGCCTGAAAATGTGGTAGTATGTTTAGATAGTAGTTCAAACGTTGGAGTATCATTTTTTTCCATCAATTGCCCGGAATTGAAGTGAGTGCAATTGGTCGACAAAAATTTGATTTCGGGATAAACAGATTACAAAGCTGTATGCCACTTTGTTCAACTGCACTTCAGGAAATAGATGAAGCTAGGGATTTTGAGGTGATAGTAGTCAGAGTTGAAGTTTAGAGGACATACTGCTATATTAAGATTACTTGGCTATTGAAGAACACACCAAGTAGAGATAAGGAAGTTCTTATTCCTCAGTTAAGAGAGGTGAAAGGGTGGATGAGATGATTGTTATGGTGGGAACAAATGACTTGAGTGGTGGTGTAAATAAGGCAGCGAGAGATATGAGATTCTTGCTTGAGGTGGTATGAAAGAAGACACAGAGAGGAAAGATAGTGTGTGTGTGTGTATTACCTGGGTATGATAATGATGAACTGAGCAGAAGAGCTGTAATATTGAATAACATAATAGCTACAATGTGTGATAAGAGAGGACTGGAATATGTGGATGCTTGGAGTGCGTTTGAGGATAGAGAGGAATTGTATGCAAGAGACCACTTACATTTGAATGAGGAAGGACGTAGGCATCTGAAGAGATTGCTGTTCTGAAAAAGTCAGTGTGTCTCAGGGAGGATGGTAGCAGGGGTGGCCTCTTGTGGGAGCGGCTACTTGGGAGAAGGGGGACGACATCAGGTAACACACTGAGCTCAGCGGAGTCTAGAGGGGATAATGCTGGGTGTAGAAACAACTGCATTTATATGTTATATACTAATACCAGGAGTATCCAGAATAAGGGAGAGGAATTGGTGGCGCAGATAGCATCAGCCTTGCCAAAAATTATTGGGATCACTGAGACGTGGTTGACAGAAGAGGATATAATAACAGGAATAGAAGTTGCTGGGTACAGCATTTTTCGGCAGGATAGGAAGGGAAAGTGTGGTGTACTGCTTATGATAAGTGACGACCTATGTCCTCTAAGAGTGGAGACTTTGGAAGGCAGTGACACTAATGATTTTGAAAGCATATGGTGTGAGGTAGAGGTGGGCAAGACAGGATATTTAGTGGGGTGTTGCTACAGACCCAGGAGTACAGAGGATGGGGACCAGGAAATGTTTAGACAGTTGAGTTTGCCAAGTGTAAGAAGAATGATTGTTATGGGAGATTTTAACTACAGCTGAATAAATTGGGGAGAGGAAGATGCATGTAGCAATAAGGGAATGGAATTTCTAGAATTCTTGAGGGACAAATGTCTTAGGCAACATGTAATAGAGGGAACAAGAGGTTCAAGAGTTTTGGATTTGGTTATAGCATCAGAAGAGTTGATAATAATTGAGATGACATCTCTCCCACCAGTTGGAGAGAGTGACCATACAGTTTTGACTTGGAAGATGAATAGACATGCAGGAGTCCCAAAGAGATGGGTGGAATTATAAGGCAGGTGATTATAATAGTCTAAGACGTCAACTTGGGGAAGTTTCATGGAGGGAGGAATTGGAAGGCTGGGATATCATTAGTGCATGGGAAATTATGAATGAATATTTGTTAGCAGCAATGGTAAGTTGTATACCACGAGTGAACAAGAGGACACAATTTGGAGTAAAGTGGATGACAAACAATATTAAACAGGAATTACATGCGAAAAAGAGGCTGTGGAAGAGATATAAGGAGACAGAGAAGAGAAGATGCGTGAAGAGTATAAGACACAGGCCAGAAAGTGACTAGTATGGTAAGGAACAGGAAACTGGACAATGAGAGGAGATTAGCCCTAACATCCAAAGAAAATCCTAGGGAATTTTTTAGATATGTGGCCAGTAGGAGGGGAAATGACATTGGAAGAATGATATTGTTGGATAAAAATAGGAATAGAGTGACTGATGCAGAGGACATAGTAGAATTGTTCAATGAACACTTTATTGGAGGATTTCATCCTGGAGGAGTCAGTTTTAATGCTAGAGGGATAGGGAAGGTTCATGGTTTAGAAGTACAGGAGGAGAGTGCGTTTCAAATACTGAGTACTCTGGGTGTCAATAAATCTGAGGGACTGGATGGTATTTCACCACGAGTTTTGAGAGAATGTGCTAGGGAACTGACAGTGCCTTTGACCTGGCTTTTCAATGAAAGTCTGGCTGCTGGAAAGGTGCCCATGGAATGGAAGGAAGGTAAGATAGTGCCATTGCATGAGGGCAATAGCAGACTGGAAGTGTCTAATTATAGGCCAGTTTGTGTGTCATCTTGGAGAAAATAGTGAAGGACCGTATACAGCATTGGGCAGATGATGGTAATGTTATCTGTGAGAATCAGCATGGATTTCTGAAGGGGCGCTCTTGTTTTAGCAATATGCTAGCCTTGTATGAAAAAAGTTACAAGAGCATTAGATGAGGGAAAGGCATATATACTGCCATATTCTTAGACTTAGCGAAGGCATTTGACAGGGTGCCACATGATAAGCTAATATTTAAGTTGCAGCACATGGGTCTGGATGTCAGATTGGTCAACTGGATTCGGTATTGGCTGTCTGATAGGTATCAGAGAGTTGTGTATGGTGGAGCAGTTTCAAGGAAGCAGAGAGTTACAAGTGGGGTCCCACAGGGCTCAGTATTAGGACCTATATTGTTTAACCTTTATATCAATGACATTGTCAGTGGATTGCAAGGAAATATTCATTGTTTGCAGATGATGCGAAGCTTTGAAGGATTATTAGTAATAGTGCAGATGCGGCAGCCCTGCAAGAGGATTTGAGTAAGCTAGATAGATGGGCAAATGAATGGGGATATCAGTTTAATGCAGCAAAATGTAAGGTCTTGAGGTTTGGGAATCATCGATGGGACACTGCATACTCTATGGGAGGAGTTATACTGGAGGAAGTAGGGGAGATAAGAGATCTGGGGTTGACGATTGATAGAAATCTGAAGTTTAGGGTAATATTGCAAAGGTGATGAAGGTAACACTGATGATTGCTGCAATAATGAGAAGGGGACACTGACCTGCATAGATAAAACAGTTATCATTCCGTTGTATAAGACCCTGATCAGACACACTTGGACTATTGTTCTCAGATTTTGTCCCCGCAATTTGAAGGGGATAAGTTAACTGTGGAAAGGGTACAAAGGAGGATAACAAAGATGTTTTCAGGACTGTACAATGATAGTTATGAGGATCGGCTGAGGGAATGTGGACTGCAGAGTTTGGTGGATAGAAGGAGGAGAGGTGATATGATTGAGACTTTTAAACTGTTGAGAGGTGGTTACAGGGTTGACACTGGGGACTTCTTTCGCTTGGTTGAACAGCAGGAAGGAGTGATGACAAGAGGATATGAAATAATAATTACCTTTCGTAACCTCCAAGGGGAGGTCACGAAAGGAAACTGTTAGCAAGAAGGTGAGGAGTGGTGAGAGCGAGAACGGTCAATGAGTTCAAGGAGTGGTATGATAGACTTTGTTTCTTGGGGGGGGGGACCTCCCCTCGATGAGTCTTGATAGACTTTGTGTTCCTTTGGAAGGACCTCCATGGAGGCCTGAATAATAATAATAATAATTATAAAGCCTTGATACCTCCACATTTAAATTACTGTGTTCAGGTCTGGTCTCCTGAGTTTCTTGGAGATAAGGAAGTGATAGAGAGGATTTGGAAGCGAGCAACAAGGAGAATTATGACAAATTGCATGGACAGTTTGGGTCTCCTGCAATGTCTTCAGACTCCATAGAGGTGCCTATACAATAATAATTAAACCCTAAAAAAATGAATGAGGATGTCAGTTTAATGCAACTAAATGTTGATTTCTTGAAATTTGGGATCAACCGATGGGAGGCTGTATACTCTGGTGGTGCAACCATACTGCAGGAAAGTGAGGCGGCAGGAGATCTTGTGATGATGGTTGATAGAAAAGTGAAGTTTAGTGGACATATTGCAAAGGTGATGAAGGCTGCCCAGAGGAGTGCTGCAATACTGAGGACACTGACCAACAGAAATAAAAGGATGGTAGTTGCATTGTGTAGAGACCTGTTCAGATCATATCTGGGAGTACTTTGCTCAGATCTGGTAGTCTCTGGAATTATCATTTAAGTAGCATTCTAATATCATTTATGTTACACACATCTGAACCCTCTTCAGATAACCTTGGAAAGGGCAGAGAGTTTGGATAGACGATAGTGATATGATTGAGACGAACTGTTAAGGAGGTACTTACTGGATAGATACTGGAGAGATTTTTCATATGATAGAACAAGGGGAGGGGGGGACTAGGACTACAGCCATCCCTGAAAGTTGTGAAGGAAAGTGACAAGAGGGTGAGAAGTGGTTTCTCTGCAATGGATGGTGGCATTGCAACCAGGGAATGCATTGCCAAGTAAGAGTAGTAAGACTACTCTTAGACCTAGCAGAGATCTGCCAGCATCTGAAATAACATAAATGCCTCTGAAGCCACAGTTATGGTCAATTAGGTATAGCATACAATACCATGGACACCATGTGCAGAATCAAATGGAATAAAGATACATAGTAGTATCTTTTTTTTTTTTTATATATACTATGCTTCTCTAGTAAAGCAAAAAACATGAGAATTTTTTTGGAATTAGTAATGGACCTTAAAAAAACCATCCTAATCTCAGTAAATATGGATGTGTAAAATTCTTAGACAAAGAAAGAAGAAAACAGTAATTCTTTGACCTTCTGCCCAACAAAGTTGCCTTGCAGTGCCTATAGACTACACTCCTCCTATCACATGAGTTACAATATAAAAGTTGTAATGTGCACACTGTTTACACAAAACCCAAGTGAAAGTGATTTGTTTTTAAACTAATCACTTTCACATGGGTTTTGTGTAAATAGTGTGCACATTACAACTTTTATATTGTAACTCAGATGATATCTCTATGACAAACAAAATATTAGAATTATTAAATTAACATGATCAAAAAAGAAAAAAAAAAGAATTTCAACCATCATAAATAGACAATATTCTGAAGATATTTTTTTCCCTAGGGTATACGATGCTGAAGTGTTGGAGCTAAGTGAGAATGTCTCTTTCATGCTCCTACTTCCACCTGTTGAAAATGTATTTGCTGTTCCTGGACAGTCAGATGAGTTGACATCAAGACAAGACTGTATATTACTTCCAGTACAGATATTTGAAATAAGTAAGTAAAATATTATGTCTTTTATGTCATTCTAGCAGAGCACATTGAAATTGATGGATTCACATTATTTTGCTATATAACTTTGCGTCACCTTTGCTATTATTATATAAGCACAGTTGTGATATTTATCGGTATACTGGAGATGAACATAATTAGGAAATGTAACATATTTTCAAGGGGGGGGAGAGAGAGAGAGAGTGTGTTCCTGAGAGAAGTGGAAGTTATGAAAAATGAGATTGGGAAGTATGAAGGAAGAGATTTACAGATTGGGAAGGCTAACTGGTGTGAGGTGAACAAGGGTTAAGAGTAAGAGAGATTGGAATGATGGGAGAAAGAAAATGGGAAAACTAGAGAAAAAGAAGAAATTAGAGGAAACAAGATAGTGCAGTAGCAAGGGATAGAGAAATGAGAGGAAGGGAGGTAAGTGAAAGAGCAAGGAGGGAGCGTTTCAAACAGGGACGAATGCTTGTCTTGAAATTCACTCTTGCTCTTGTTATCATTCAGGGAATAAGAGGTGTGATTGAAGTCTGATTAGAGGAATAATGAATTACCGACCATTTAAAACTATGTACAATTAACCCTCGTATAACACGGATGTTAGGTTCCACAGAAATGCTGCGTTATATAAATGGCATTACGTGAGTCTCAGATCACATAGAAAAAGTAGGGTTATGTTCTGAAATCGTTTTTTTTTTTTTTTTTTTAAATTGCATAAACAGCGACATATCCAACAAAAAATATATTTTTATTTAATTCAGGTAATTCATGTAAGTTAATAAAACATATAAACTATGAAACAAATACATAGTTTATATGTATTTATATAAATACAAATAGCATAAAAGTATAAAAATTACAAATTGTACTTAAACTTCATTGCACATAATGCATAAATGTTTTAGGCAAAATAAAATGGTGCATATTTTAATCTTTCATAGCACGAGAATTTGAGGATTGGATAATAAACACTGGTTTTGTCATGTAATCACCTGATGCATTACTACAAAACAGTAGAGTAATTCTATCTTTGGAAACATTGAATCCAGGAGCTGATCATTCATTTTTCGAAATATAGGTGCGTTTTTGCACTTTTTTCCAATATAACCCGGATTCATCTGCATTGAACACCTGGTCTATACTATAAATGTTTATAAATTTTGAGAATTTTTTGTTTAATAAGATTTCCATCCATAGGAATTATTTTTGAGGTGCAATTTTCTATCGAAATCATTAGAGATTTCTCCATTTTTCCATTAGAATATCACGTGCATGAACAATGCGCTTTGTACTTATTGTTGACTCAGCAATAAACACTTTCTTGGATTTTATATTCATTTTGTTTGATTGTTCGAATTGTGGATTCATTTAAATTCAAAGTCCCTGCAAAAACTCTTGGTTTTTCTCCATTTTTCAACTGATCCAAGATTTTGAATATTTTTCTTAGAGAGAAATTAATTTTGTTTTCAATGTTGGTTTTTCCCTTTCATTGCAGTTTGTGGCCATTACTATAAAAATAATTTTTTACACAAAAAAAGCAAGCATTACATATTGTAACTCACCAGAAAATGAAGTGCTCAGCTTGAGATGAACACACTTATAATTTTTAATGCACTTTCCTGGCAGAAATGAGGACAATTTTCAGCAATAAACGTTTTATACGGTAAAGTAAACAATTGAGGTAAATGCATGCTGAAGGGTAATTCCCCTAATATAAATTCGCTACTTATAATTACATTTAATTACATGAGGGATATAAGCAGATACAAATTTAACGAAGATAAAATTTGATTTTTAAGTCTTGCGGTGAAAATCATATGAAAAGATAAAGGGTTACAACTTGTAGACTGTTTTTATCAGACCATGTTGTATAAGTACTGCGTTCAACAAGGGTTACTACAAGTTTAGGCCGCGTTATATCGAAACCGTGTTGTATAAGTACCACATTATATGAGGGTTACCTGTATAAATCTACAAAGCTGAAAGAATAGGTGAATTCTTAAAATAGAACTGTTGCAAATTTGGCAGAATATTAATGATATTAAGGTTCCTCTGCAGAAATATAAATCAGTCTGCAAGAGGCATATATAAACCTCTACAAGTGAGGCACCTGTTCATGGGGAAGGAGGAGGATATCTCCCCCCCCCCCTCCTAGTGATGGTACTGGCTATTTTCATTCTCCCTCTATTTCCTTGCTTATTTTCTTGTATTCTTTGCTTAATTTCTCCTGAGTCTTTTTTACTGTTCTATCTTCTAGACTACCATCACTGGAATCCAATGCCTTGCCGCCATGTGGTGTGACCTGTGGGCATCCAGAAAGGGGGGATCCTGTAGTCTTGAACTGCTGTTGACTCTGCTTTGGCAAGATGAGCAGTCCTGGATGACCTGGCCAAAATTAATTGGCTAGTGGGCTTGCTTGCAAGGATCATGGTTGTTGCAGTAAGTCTCCATCCACATGGTCCAGGGACAAGGCCCAAGGCTTGCTGTAAGCCTCATATAGCATCCAGGGGTAACCTTGGTGTTCTGCTCCTGAGCACAGTCATTAGTCCTTGCCAGATAGTAGGTGTCCATATGTGATTAATTTCAGGGGCTCTAATTCCCAACCAAATAATGATACCATTGATATATCTTTCAATAACAGAAATAAGAAACCAAAGACATGTGATAACCAGTACAAATGTACCAGTTTTACTAATCATCCGTGCAACAGGTGAAAATCCAATAGGTAAAGTGTCATCTTTCTTTATTCAAAAGAGTCCATCTCAGGGTTAAATTTTTTAACGTAGAATAGATCAAATAATATCACTACTTACCAATACTGGCACACCACAGACTGATAACATGAAATTAGTGAATATTACCTGAATAAGGGAATTCCCGGACCAGGAACATTTTTCTCTTTTGTGACTTTTCTCCCTTTACGGTAATTAAGCCTAACGCGAAACAGACAGCAAAGGCAGGTTATTAAAACGTGCATATGATTGGTGCGGTATTAACAAAAGATCGCGCAACTGAAAGATAAAAGCATAGCCAACAATTGAGTTGAAATGCTAATTCTCTTCAACCGAATTCCATATGTGAAACTGCCATAACATTCATTATATATATATATATATATATATATATTACTTAGGTTTAACTTTTAACACTTCTACGAATTTTAGCACGTTTGGTTGAATTTTATTGCTGCCTTGGGAAATCGAACTCGCACACATCTAATTATTATTATTATTATTACCACGGGCTACTCCAGGAGTCCTTAGACTCATCGAGGGAGGCCCTAAACATCATGTTCACACAGCTGTTCAACATTCTCACAGTATCTATCATACCTTGCCTTGAACTCGCTCACTGTCATAGCACCCACAACAGACTCTGGCAGCTTATTCCACTCATTTACCACTCTAAAAGTAAAGAACCCAGCTCTAACACCCCTGCTAATTAATAACAATAGTTTTCAGTTAGATATTGTGTTTGCAACATATGGTTTTGTTTCAGTCTATATAGCATAGTTTCTGTATGAGGGGACATGTGATTCATTAATTAGTGTGTTTTTATCCCAGTTGTCTCTAATTGCACTATTTGTTGAGAAATATATTACACAGACTCCTCATACCTTATTCACTGGCATAATAAAAGTACTTGTTTTTATTGCCTCTGCAGTATAGTGGCTGTTAGGGAGGGCATGTTGTTTATCACTGCAAGCGAGTTACTATCTCCCCACATGAACTTGTTTAAGCTTTTTTTCATGTGTGAAGTATATGAGAAACTTTTATTGGTAACAGAAAACTAGCTCGGATGACAGTGATATTATAAAACGAGTTTTGATCAGTCCCTGATTGATGAAAGGGACAGGAAGATTTGGAGCTTCCCTGGAGAGCATTCAAAGTAAATACAATTAACCACTGCTTTGAAATGAAACATATGAATAAGCAATATTTACTAATATTCATTAAGCGCCGAAATACGCAGAAAGCAAAGTTTGTGAACCAACACCAATGTGTGAATTTTTCCATTAAAATATAAAAAATAACAAAAAAGAAATAATAAATAATAAAAGTTAAATACGTTTCTTTTAAAATAAAAAAATCTACTTAGTCTTAAAACATTTTAAATTTGTTTTCATTATTTCGCGACCCCCCTCAACAAAACCTATGGTCCCCACGGGGGCCGCAGCCCACAGTTTGGGAAGCGCTGCTGTAGAGGAGTGACCTCAGAATAGAATCTCTTAGATGTTCCTGATGAGAAGATATGTGTCAGAGCTGAAAGATCAATGTATGAGGCACATCCAGATACATAGGGATGGACACTTGGTTCCAACCAGAAACATCTTTCCTTACCTTTGATATTACTAAGCTTTCAACATCTGTTAAAGCAAAATTTCTCAACTGTCCAGTCAGACTCCCTAATCATCATCATTCTAATCCACTAACATGCTTCAAATACCAGAAATATGGGCATTCCTAAACACAATCTTGCTCTGCAAGAAAGATAAATTGAAATTGTCAGGGAGATAATCCAGCTTACTCCTGTGCATGTCAAAAGTGGAAAGATGAGAAAGAAATTAATATTATTATGATTCAGGCCTCCATGGAGTCAAAAGACTCATCATGGAAGGCCTTTTCTAGAAAACATGAAGTCTATCATACCGCTCCTTGAACTCATTGACAGTTTGTGCTCTCACCACTATCAGGCAAAGCATTCCACAGTTCAACCACCCTCCATGCAAAGAAACCACTCCTCACCCCTTGCTCACAGCTTCCTTTCGTAACTTCCAGGGATGGCCCCTTGTCCTCGCTACTTCTCTCCTGTTCCACCAAGTGAAAGAACACCCCAGCATCAACCCTATAACTACCTATCAACAGTTTAAATGTCTCAATCATATCATCCATCTATCTTCTATCTACCAAACTCTGCAGTCCACATTCCCCCAGCCGATCTTCATAACTAACATTGTACAGTATTAAAACAATCTTTGTTATCTGTTTCTGCACCCTTTCCACAGCTAATTATCCCCTACAAATCCTGGGGACCAAATTTTGGAACAATAGTTGAAATATGGTCTGATCAGGCCTTTATACAATGTATTCTCGGTATCTTTGCAATATATTCCCTGAATTTCAGGTTTCTATCAATCATCATCCCCAGATCTCTTGCTTCCCATACTTCTTCCAGTACAGAGTATGCAGCCTACCATCGATGTATCCCGAACTTCAAGACATTAAACTGACACCCCCCATTCATTTTGCCATCAGTCCAGTTTATTCAAATCCTCTTGCAGGGCTGCCACATCTGCACTATTACTAATAACCTTTCCTAGCTCCACATCATCTGCAAACAACTGAATATCCCCCCCCCATGCAATCCACTGACAATGTCATTGATATAAAGATTAAACAATACGATATTTTCCCACCATACACAATTCTGATACCTATCAGATAGCCAATCCTGAATCCAGTTGATAACCTGACATCTGAACCCATGTGCTGCAACTTAAATATCAGCTTATATGTGGCACCCTGTCAAATGCCTTTGCACAATCCAAAAAAAAAAAAGGCAGAATATGCCTTTCCCCTCATCAACCACTCTTGTCACATTATTATAAAAGGAAATCATATTACTAAAGCAAGAGCACCCCTTAACAAATCCGTGTTGACGTTCACAGATTACATGACCCTCATCTGCCCAACACTGTATATGGTCCCTCACTAATTTCTCCAAGATCTTAGCAACTACTGATGAAACACAAACTGGTCTGTAATTTGACACTTCCAGTCTGCTAGTGCCCTTATGTAATGGCACTATCTTCCACACCTTGGGCACCTTTCCCATGGCCAGACTCTCATTGAAAAGCCAGGTCAATGGAGCTGTCAGGTTCTTTAGCACATTCTCTCAAAACCCATGGTGAAATTCCATCCAGTCCCATTGCTTTATTGACATCCAGAATACTCAGTATTTTAAACACACTATCCTCTTGCACCTCTAAACCTCAAACCTGCTCTATCTCTCTAGAATATTAAAACCTAGTTCTTAGGATGAAATACTCCAATAAAGTGTTCATTGAACAATTCCATTATATCCTCTGCATCAGTTCCCATTGCACTATTCCCATTTTTATCCCACAATGTCATGAAACATTGTGGGATAAAATCCCACAATGTTTCATGAGTTTCATGAATGTTTCTTCCTACTGGCCACATAGCTAAAAAATTCCCTAGGATTTTCTTTGCATCTTAGGGTCAATCTCTTCTCATATTCCAGTTTCACCTTCCTTCCTTACCATACTAGTCACTTTCCTGGCCTGTGTCATATTCTTCATGCATCTGCTCCTCACCTGTCTCCTTATATCTCTTCCATAGCCTCTTTTTCTCATGCAGTTCCTGTTTAATATTGTTCGTCATCCACTTGTTAAATATTGTTAAACAGGGATGACAAACAATATTGTTTGTCATCCCTGTTTAATATTGTTTGTGTCCTCTTCTTCATTTGTGGAATACAGCTTACTATTGCTGCTAACAAATATTCCTTAACAATTTCCCAAGCACTAATGATATCCCTGCTTTCCAATTCCTCCCTCCACGAAATTCCCCAAGTTGACATCTAAGACTATTTTAATCACCTGCCTTATAATTCCATATACGTTCCCGTCTCTTTGATACTCCTGCATGTCTATTCATCTTCCAAGTTGAAACCACATGGTCACTCTCTCTCCATTGGTGGGAGAGATGTCATCTCAGTTATCAGCTCTTCTGATGCTATGACGAAATACAAAACTCTTGAACCTCTTGTTCTCGCTATTACATGTTGCCTAAGACATTTGTCCCTCAAGAATTCTAGAAATTCCATTCCCTTATTGCTACATGCATCTTCCTCTCCCCAATTTATTCAGCTGTAGTTAAAATCTCCCATAACAATCATTCTTCTTACACTTGCCAAACTCAACTGTCTAAACATTTCCTGGTCCCCACCCTCTGTACTCCTGGGTCTGTAGCAACACCCCACTAAATATCCTGTCTTGCCCACCTCTACCTCACACCATATGCTTTCAAAATCATTAGTGTCACTGCCTTCCAAAGCCTCCACTCTTAGAGAACATAAGTTGTCACATCATAAGGAGTACTCCACCACTGCATTTTCCCTTCCTGTTCTGCTGAAAAATGCTGTATCATGCTACTTCTATTCGTGTTATTATATCCTCTTCTGTCAACTATGTCTCAGTGATCCCAGTAATCATTGGCCAGGATATGCCATTAGCACCACCAATTCATCTCCTTTATTCCAGATACTGCTGGCATTAGTATAAAGAAAGTTATCAGGTAACGCTGAGCCACTGGGCTCAGCATTACCTGATGTCATCCCACTTCTTCCAAGTACCCATTCACACAAGAGGCCACCCCTGGTACCATCCACCATGAGTATTCTAGTTTCCCTGCATTGACACACCGACTTGTTCAGAACAGCAATCTCTCTAGATGCCTACGTCTTTTCTCATTCAAAATCAAGCAGTCTCTCGCATAATTCCTTTCTGTCCTCAAATGCCCACCAAGCATCCACATATTCCAATCCTCTCTTCTGACATATTCTAGCTATTATGTTATTCAATATTACAGTTCTTCTGCTCAGCTCATCACTATCATACCTAGGCAACGCACACACTATTTTTCCTTTATGCATCTTTCATACAACCTCAAGCAAGAATCTCTTGCTGCCCTCTTTACATTGCCTCTCAAGTCATTCGTTCCTACCATCACAATCATCTCATCCATCCTTTCACCCCTCTTAATTTCCATAGCCACACTTTCTGTCGTTCCTCCAGGGCAAACACTCCTCACACATCCTATCTTGCACACCACATTGAGTCCTCATACATTACACCTCTTACTACCCTGTCCCTCAATTGCTCACCTGCATCCCTCACTCTCTCTTCTCTAACACTTTCTCTCTGTGTTCCCCTACTTACCTGCCTTCCTGACATCACTCTATCCCTGGTTCCAGTACTCTCTCGCATTCTTCTAATTCTCTCTCTCTGACTGTTTCTATTCTCTCCTCTTCTATCATTCCCATAACTATCTCTCATTCCCTCTCTTCTACTGTTCCTATTCTCTCCTCTTCTATCATTCCCATAACACTCTCTCACTCCTACTCTGATTTGCCTTGTATTCGTCTCTTCCATTTGCCTAATCTCATCTTTCACACTTCTCATCTCAATCCCTAGACATTCCACCTACTCTTTCGGCTCATCTCTCTCTCTCTCTCTCTCTCTGCAAGTCAGCCACTCTTATTTGCCATTCATCCTCTCCGTTCAGATCATCTCCAAAAACTTCACTGTCACTTTTCCCCACTCCCCACTTTCATTATTTTATTCATATTTCTCTCACCATTCTCGCCCTTTATCATACCACTCATCTCTCTATGTGGAGAATCTCCTATCTCTGACTCAACTAGACCAGTTATAGTCATCTCTAACTCACCAAGTTCCTCCCATTACCTGCATTTTGTGCATATACATATTTCCCCTTTTCTCACCTGCCACTAAATCTCTTATTATATCATGCAAAATGGGGGAGGACTTGGTGATATGCCTTTTGCAATTTTAGCTGCTGCTGCCACCATTATTCAAAATAGTGTCGAGAAACTATTACAACTAAATGCTAAATAAGTATAAGTGAGTATAACTATATAAGTAAAAGTTAACTATAAGTATAAAACATATTTAAGTATTCTAAATAATGAAAACTTATGTTATCTTCCTTCTCTTCTACCACTATGCATCAGATTCCGACCCCGTCTTCATGGTAACCAAAAATACAGAATATAGAGACAACAACTAACTCTAAAAACAACCACTGAAGGACACCTGTATTACAGAAAAACAACATAGCACAAATCTTGACAGGAGTCACACTATTCACTGATTAAAAAAGCACTTTTTTTTCAGCACAGCTCAAATCCTCTACCACTTTCTCTGGTGACTCTTTATTTTATCTTTATATTTTATTATATATAAGATTATATAAGAGATCTGGAATAAGAAGGATCAGGCCTTGATTCTAATGCCATTGGCACTAGACAGTGTTCACTGAAACCATACCAAGATGCTACGCTACAGTAGGTTTAAATTTGATAGCCTATTCTTTGAATTCTGTGAAGTGATATGCCTCCATCCTAACCTTAATCGGACAGACTCTATACCTATCTCTAAGTTTTGGGAAGTGATTATTATTATTTATTATTATTATTCAGGCCTCCATGGAGTCAAAAGACTCATCGTGGGAGGTACTTCCTTGGAAACACAAAGTCTATCATATCACTCCTTGAACTCATTGACCATTCTTGCTCTCACCACTCTATTAGGCAATGTATTCCATGGTTCAACCACCCTATTGCTCACAGCTTCCTTTCGTAACTTCCAGGGATGGCCCCTGGTCATCGCTCCTTCCTGCTGTTCCACCAAGTGAAAGAACCTTCCCCCCCCCATGTCAGTCCTGTAACTACCTCTCAACAGTTTAAAAGTCTCGATGATATCACCTCTCCTTCTATCTACCAAACTCTGCTGTCCATATTCCCTCAGCCAATCCTTATAACTAACATTGTACAGTCCTGAAACTATCTTTGTTACCTGCCTCTGTCCCCTTTCCACAGTGAATTTATCCCCTTCAAATCCTGGGGACCAAATTTGAGAACAGTAGTCTAAGTGTGGTCTGATCAGGGTCTTATACATTGGAACGATAACTCTTTTATCTCTGCAGGTCAATGTTCTTCTCAGTATTGCAGCAATCCTCTGGGTTACCTTCACCACCTTTCCCAATATGTTACCTGAATTTCATGTTTCTATCAATCATCACCTCCAGATCTCATCTCCCCTACTTCTCCAGCAGAGTATGCTGCCTCCCATCAATGGATCCAAAACTTCAAGACTATACATTTTGCTGCATTAAACTGACCCCCATTCATTTGCTCATCTGTCTAGTTTATTCAAATCCTCTTGCAGGGCTCCCACATCTGCACTATTACTAATAACCTTTCTCAGCTTCACATCATCTGCAAACAATTGAATATCCCCCTACAATCCACTGACAATTGTTTTGACACTTGATGGTTTAATTGTTTATTATATTTTTTAAATTATTTTTATAATCATACATCTATACCTAGTTCTCTGAACTCTAATAGTGTCTCCTCCTACTTGTACAGCTTTGCTGAAACTGAGACCTGTGGCGCACTCATGATTTAATCTTGGAGGGGGCCGAGTTACTCGTGATTTAATCTTGGGGGGGTTGAGTAGACAATTTGAGAATACACACTATGCATTGCATACGACCCATGACTGAGCATCTGCAGTGATCGCCAATACATGATACCCGTGATCTCTGGCCTGGCTGGAGCACTATTTTGTTCGCCTTGCGTTCACAATGGCCGGGATTCCCGAGAGCTATAGGGTATTCTCACCTTATGTGACCGCTAATTCATAAGTAGTATAGAAATTGAAGACACGACACAACATAATAAAAATAAAATAAAAAAATAATTAATTAGGAAAAATTTCTAGTCTTTTTTTCTCTTTTTCTTTTGGGGGAGCCAGGGCCCCTTGGCCCCCTCCCTGGGTGTGCCAATGACTGAGACACATATTATACACATGCTGTTTTGACTCAGTTGAGTTTAATTTAAATGTTGTAGCCAATTCTTCTGCTTGAATGAAGCTTATGATGTATTGAATGAAATATATAGGAGTAATAAATTCTATTTAGTTTTCTATTGCATGTGTGAATCCATTATTTAAAACATTATACTAGATTATGGCAATGATGCAGAGGACCTTAATTTTCAGAAATGAAGAGGTTCTGGTTCCATTGCATAAGGCTTTGAACAGGCTTCATATGGATTACTATGCACAGATTTGATCCCCTGGTTTTCATGGTGATATAGTGGAAAGGGTCCAGAAAAGATTGACTAATGTGGCAAGTAACTGGTCTTTAGGATGTGGGATATGAAGAGGAATTGCAGGAATATAGTTTGCAAAGCCTTGTGAATACGAGGAAGAGAGGAGATATTCTTAAATGTCTCAATCATTTAATTGAAACATTTAAGTTGGTAAAAGATTGTTACCAGATTAATATGGGAGAAATTTTTCATAGAATGAAAAACTTCTTTGCAGTGGAGCTTTGCCTGAGATTGTGGTGAATGTAGATTCTTTGAATGAGTTTAAACCACTGTTAGGTATGCTTTGTATGTATCAGTGTGTACCTCCTGTGATAAGTCTTTCGACTCCATGGAGGTCTGGTATTCATAACTTTTTTTTGTCCTTCCTATGCTGCTCTAAACACTGCTCGATTTGTAATTCCTCTATCTTGATATTTGAGAAGTTAATCTTCAGTGGTCAAGTTTTCTTGTTCTCAACTACATTATACTTGTTAGCATTCTCTTCTACTGCGGCTCTCTTCTTGTGTGTTTTTGGTACCATTGTATTGCACTACTTAATTTAGCAAATATCTCAAAAAAATTATGAAATATACCACAAAAAAAAATACAAAAATCAGCAGTAATAAACCATAAAATACTGTAAAAAAGATAGAAATCACCTATTTACATCAGTGTTAAACAAACTAACTTCACAAAATAGCCTCGTACCATGAGCCAACTCCCCTAGTTATAAGATGACAAAGTATCTCGCACTACTTCCATGCATCTACTGCTCTTACCAAAATACCAATGAAAGCACATCATTTTCTGTGTGTGGGGGGGAGTAATTTTTTTTTTTTTTTAAATCTCACACACAACATACATAACCTATAGCACATCAGTGCTTTGTGTGAGATGCAGATATGGACTGAGAAAGAAGAAATCTATTGATTTCTTAGAGCTGCAGGCTGAAGTAGTTTGGAAACACATTATGAGGAAGATGGTTTCAGAGGACAGAGATGGATGGGATAGAGGAGAAGCAGGTATGATGTGTTTCCAGTTGTATTGAAAAAGGAATGTTGGGCAGCTCATCCTCTTCCCAAGCCAGGAAAAATCTATAACTTTCAAACAGTTACCATTCTGTTGTAACTGTTTGAAAGTTATATACAAGTTATATACAATAGTTTCTGTGAGATCATGAAGAAAATGTCTATGTACATAATTTATTTCAACTAGAGAGCATTGACTTCCAACACTTAATGACTTTCGTAAATGATCGATGTTGGACTATTTATTTCATATCCAAACACAAGTGGAACATTATTAAATGATTGGTACAACATTATTTACATCTAATTAGCATATATTACAAATGAGAACAGATTAAATTTAATAGATAAATTATAAAGGGAATCATAAGTAAAATATAAAGGAAATGGTAAACTATATACAAGTTATATACAATAAATATAGTCAAATGTTCCTCCAGTATCTTGAGCAATCAACTGCTCTTTCTGCAAGTGACTGAAGAAGGGGGTGGGGGGCAAGAAAGAAGGTGCCCATAGACTGGGTTGTCCCACACTTACAGTTATCGGGTCCAGTGAGGAAGTCCCATTTGATGAGATTTTGTTTGTAATGTCCTATCGTTTGTAGTCTGGTGAGGCTTTTCCAGGTTCCAGTCCAAGTGGTCACCAGGTGGAAGATGTTCGGCTATTGGAATATCAGTATTACTCTCAAGGTACAGTATATACCATTGTTGAATCCTTGTCTCTGGAGGGTTTTGCGGTGGATCAACAGTTGCTAGAAAGCTATGTTGTGTGAGATCTTAGTCTTTAGGTCACTGGAGTCTGACCAAATAGTGGGTGGTGCTAATCATTCATTTGTCTCCTTCTTTCATCAACTGTGAGAATACATATCTTTGGGTTGAAGGGGAGTAATACCAGCCAAAGTATACAGGTCTCTTAATGGTGTTGGTTTCAGGCATCCTGTTTTACAACATTAAGTGGCAACTCATTCAATGTTGGGTCCAATTTTTCAGCATAGCAGCAGAATCTGGCCCATATAGGTCAGGCATAATTCAGCAGGTGAATAGCAAATGGCCAAGGTAGAAGATCTCAGTGTGCTAGGGTCTGCACTTCATTTGGAAGAAGTAAGCTTTCTTAGTATATTGTTTCTTGCATTTATTTTGTTTTTTTCTGTGTGTGTGTTTTATATGAAAGAGTTACACCAAGATAGACTGGGTTTCAGGAATGTTCTATATGGGATCCTTCCCAAGAAATCTGTAGCTTCTTGTTGGCTTCCTTATTGTTAAGGTGGAAAAGGCCAGTCTGGGTTTCAAGAGATTTGGTTTTAATTGATTATTGCTATAATATGTGGTTAGACTAAGGCAAGTGATAGGGTAGTTTCAATGGACTTGAAATTATTTGATTGAGTGGATATGGCAAGGTCATCAGCATAGATAAAATTTGTAGTTCCTGGAAATATAGGAAGACCATTGACAGATGTTGAAAAGTAATGGTGATAACACATTTCCCTGGGGGGAGGTTGTTTTTTGGGGGATGCTAATGACTCTTCCTACCCCTGAAGTCCACAAAAAAGTGTTTGTTTTCCAAGAGTGATTGAATCAGGAGGACAAGGTGATAGTTTCTAGTTATTCTACATATCTTATTTCTGAGTGTGAGATGGTTTATGGTATTGTATGCTGCAGTCAGATCTACAAAGACTGCTCCTATGGCTAGTTTTTGCTCATAACTATTTTCTATATGTTCAGTGAGACTGAGAAAATGTGATGTACAGTATTTGTCTAAAACTAGCCTGCTCAGCAGTAAGGTGAGGTTTGATTAGAGGGTTGAAGCCTAATCAAAATTAATCATCCATAGAGTTTAAAGAGGTCGCTGAGTAGAGATATAGGTCTGTAATTTTTTGCTCATTTCGTGTTTTCTGTAGTTTCAGATAGATCACCACTCTAGCATGCCTCCAGATGGATGGTATCCTTAGGGTTCTGAGGCAAGTGTTGTATAAGTTTAGTAGTTGCTCTTTAGTCCTGGATCCAAAATGTTTAATTTGTTCATTACAGATATCATTGAAGCCTGCAGATTTTCTAATTTTTAATAGGTTTATTGCAGTATTGAGTTCAGTGGTCATGAAATCTGGGTTAATCAAATTTTGTTCCTCACTTGGAGTTCTTAATATCTTATTTTTTGGGTGCTTTTTGGGGAATTTTCCATTCAGCAGCAACTGGTGAACAATTTGATTAGTTGTCACCTGTAGATGATCTGTTGACTTAGTGAAAAATTCCTTCCTAATTCTGTTGAAAAAATGCCATGCCTTCCTGCTACTGTGAATCATGTCAAGGGCTTCTATTTCTTTTTTCCATGAAGAACACCTTTCCTTTGCCATCTCGGAGCATATTTTTCTCCTGCATAGATAGTCTACTCTGAAAAGGGATTGTAAAGTTCTAAGTAGCATACTGGGCTTGCATATCCTTAGAGAGGCCTGGAATGTAGTTTATACAAGATCCTCAAAGAATGTGTTTGGTGGGGATTTTCCTCAGTATTTTTATGAATTGGGGATACTCTTGAAGGCTTGTAGGGACTGACCCAATGGAACGGTCAAGTTCTCAAAGTCCTCCAAATTAGGCTTTTGGAAGTTAAATTGTCATCTTAAGGGACTGTGTTAGGCATAATGGCTGGATTGAATTGAAGCATTATAGGTCTGTTTTGTGTGTGGAATGGTATTTAAAACCATTTTACACAAGTGTTGGATATTTTTGAGCCAACAAATATGAGGTAAGGGTTATAGGATTATTGCCCTGCTTCCATCTGACATGGTTGAAAGATGCAAAGTGTTTTGGATTATATATCAGGTTTAGTGAGACGTTTTTCGCCCATTTTTCAACAAGTTCTCTATCTTCATTGGCCTTCGTATAATCCCAGTTAGTGCTATGGCTGTTAAAGTCACCTAATATTACATTAGTCATGTAAGCATTATTATTGAGGAGGATGTTGGGAAAGGAGAAAACTTCTTCTGGTGGTTTATAAATTGAGATATTATTAAATTTGATTATAATGATCTCAATCTTTCTGTAGTTCATTGAATCAATGGACGATGGAATTAAGTTTTCTTTAGTAAATATTGCACTACTATATTTATCATGGGATGTCTCTTTGATGAGTTTCATGCCATGGATATAAGGTCTGGGCTCGCCTTCCCCTCTATGAGTTTCTTGCAGGCATAGCATGTCGTAGTCATCGCTGCAAATATTTGCAATAACATTTTGCTTGACACTGGAAAAACCTTCTATATTAAATGATATTATTTTTAGGCCTGGCCCCTTTGGACTCCTTGGAGGTGTCATGTAATAATAATTACATAATAGATGTGTTGCTGCTGATCCCAAAGCTATTGACCTCACCAAAATTCCCCAGAATCTTAGAAACAGTTTCCTATCATACTGAGTTTTTTAATTTTGAAAACACAACAAGAGAAACATCAGCAAAGTTTTTGTTCAAGGGGATTGAGCCATATGATTGGACATTTGTTTTGTTAAAGAAGAACTAAAAAGAGCACTTCTCTCCCACTCTAGTGCAGTTGGCCCTGATGATATCCCTTATGAGATAAAACAACTACCATCATCTTTTATGATCTCCTTCTCTTACAATTCTTCTTCTTCTTCTTCTTCTGCAGCTTCTCCCACTTAAGTGGGGTCACTGTTTGTTATGAGTCTCCTCCACACCTTCCTGTCTTGGGCTGTCACCACATCCAAGTTCTTCATCTTCAAGTCCTCTTCTACCAGCTCCCTCCATCTCTTCTTTGGCCGCCCACGCTTCCGCCTTCCTTGCACATCCATCTGCATGACCCTTCTTCCCACATATTCGTCCTCCCTCCTAATCACATGACCAAACCATCTCAACCTTGCCTCCTGTATTTTTGCTCCTAAGTTCGTAACTTTCACTGTTCCCCTGACATAGTCATTTCTCAGATGATCCTTTCTGGTCACACCGCACATCCACCTAAGTATTCTCATCTCTGCTACTTCCATCCTGCTGATGTTATTTTTCCTCAGGGCCACAGTTTCTATAGCATATGTCATAGCTGGCCTCACTACTGTCCTATAAATTTTGCCTTTCAGATTGATCGGCACCCTCTTATCACATAACACTCCAGCCATCTCCCTCCAGTTCCTCCAACCTGCTTGTATCCTGCATCCCACTTCCTTCTCACCTCCTCCATCTTCTTCCACTGTCGAACCTAAGTATCTAAAGTCTCTCACCTTCCTGATGACATTTCCTTCCAGCTCCAGGTCTGTCTCCTGGCCACCGCCCACTGCGCAACACATATACTCTGTCTTACTTCTGCTCGGTCTCATACCTCTCTCTTCCAGTACTTTTCTCCATCTTTCCAGTTTAGTTTCCGCTTCTTCTCTAGTATCTACACACAGCAAGATGTCATCTGCATACAACATTGTCCAAGGTGCATCTTCTCTCACCTCCTCTGTTACCACCTCCATCACAATATTAAACAGAAACGGACTTAATGCTGACCCTTGATGCAAGCCAACTGTTACTTGAAAACTTTCTGTCTGTCCCAAACAGGTCCGAACACTTGTCTTCACATTTCTGTACATTTCCTGCACCAACCTGACATATTTCTCCGGCACCTTCTTCTCCCTCAGACACCTCCAGACTTCTTGCCTTGGCACTCTATCGTATGCTTTCTCCAGATCAATAAATACCAGATGTAGCTCCCTTTGTTTCTCTCGATATTTTTCCATCATCTGTCGTAACCCAAAGATAGCATCTGTTGTTGATCTACCAGGCATGAAGCCAAATTGTTCCTTTGCAATCTCCACCTCCTCCCTCAATCTACCATCAAGAACCCTTTCTAGGATCTTCATTGTGTGGGACATCAACTTTATTCCTCTGTAATTTTTACAGTCTTGTGCATCCCCTTTACCCTTGTAGATGGGAACAAGAGTACTCTCCCTCCATTCCTCGGGTATATTTTCCTGTTGGCAAACTTTCATGAACAGGTCCCACAGCAGGTCAATTCCCTCTTCCCCCAGTGCCTTCCATGCCTCCACTGGAATTCTGTCGGGGCCCACCGCTTTTCCATTCCTCATCCTCTTCATGGCCTCCGTCACTTCCATTCTACTGATGTTCTGCACCATCCCCTCAGAAGGCTGCCCATCTCCTCTGTGAGTCCTTGCATTTTCCTCATTCAGAAGTCCCTCAAAGTATATTTTCCATCTGTTTCTTATGTCCACATCCCTCCATAATACTCTTCCTTCAGCATCTTTGATCTGCCTCACATGTAAGATGTCCTTAGCTGCTTTATTTCTACATTTCGCTAGTTGGTAAATTTTTCTCTGTCCTTCCTTTGTTTCTAATTGATCATACAGATCTTGATATGCCATGGCCTTCGCCTGTGCCACAACTCTCTTGGCTTTTTGCTTTCTCTCTTTGTACACCTCTCTGTCCTCTTCCACTCTTGACTCATCCCACTTCTGCTTTGCCTTCCTCTTAGCTGTCACTGCCACTTGTACATCATTATTCCACCACCAACCCTCCTTCTGCTTTCTAATCTTTCCAGATGTCTCACCAAGCACTTCGATTGCACAGCTCAGGATTACTTTTGAATTATGTTTCCACCAATCTTGTACACTTTCCAGTCCATCCGAAATCCTCTCTAACACTCTCTCCCTAAAACGATTCCTCACACTCTCTTCTTTTAAGCGAAACCACTTAATTGTCTTCATCCCATGGCAACCAGAAGTTCTTATTTTCGATCTTAATTTAAAGTCTGCGTACAGCAGTCGGTGTTGTTGTGCTACTTGATCTGTTGGAATTACCTTACAATTTGTCACAACCTTAAGATGTTTTCTTCTAGTCAAAATGTAGTCAATTTGTGAGCTGTTGTTACCACTTCTAAATGTTATCAAATGTTCTTCCCTCTTGAAGAAAAACGAGTTCACAATTGCCAGATCAAACGCTACTGCAAAGTCCACAACCCTCTCTCCTTCCTGGTTCATCATTCCCACTCCGTGGCCACCATGCACCCTTTCACAGTCTCTATTCTGTCTTCCTATGTGCCCGTTCAAGTCTCCTCCGACAATCACCATCTCATTTTCTTCCAATTCCCTCATTTCTTCATCTAACACGTTCCAGAACTCATCTTTTTCCTCTGCTGTACAACCAACTTGCGGGGAATATCTCCTTCTCTTACAATACAACAAAATATTTACAGAGGAAGAGTTTCCAGACTCTTGGCATAAGTTTATTGTCCCGTTGCTCTGGTTAGCTGTCTTTGAAAGGTCTTGTAAAAAAGGGTAAATGCAAAGCTGCTGTGGGACTTATAATGCAACAAACTTCTTTACAACACACTGTATGACTATTTTGACACTGATCAATTTTGGTCCATTTAGCAACAACATGTATAAGAGACACATACTTGAAACAAGAACATGTAGTTCCAGTGTTCTTTGACATGGAAAAAAGCCTACTATGACACAGCTTGGAGTTATGGCATCTTAAAATACCTGTTTAATCTTAATACTAGATGGCACATTACTGTTTTTATTAAGAACTTTTTGTCCAGCTCACATCTTAGTGGGAAGCACATTATCTTGGATATATCATCAAGAAGAGGAGGTTCTTCAAAGATCTGCTTAAGTGTTGACCTTCTTCGTTATTAAAGTTAAAAATTACTGACAGTCTAGTCAACATAGGAACAGAAGAGAGGAAGTTCTTGTTGCTAGGCTCTGAATAGTTCAGTCATCTTGCACATTCTCATTTACTGAGGGCAGATGATCCACTTGTGTGTGGGAAATGCAACACCTGACTTACCATTAGTCATTTTCTGGTGGAGTGTGAATGGATTACATGAGAGAAATTACATTTTTACTTATCTAGGTGAGTCCTATACACTCAACAGTTATTATCAGGTTCAGATTGTATGACATTTTAAAATTTTTACGAAACATTAATTTATTCAAATACATTTCATTATGGACTTGTTTATATGTAGATACCGCATAGTATGCAATAAACTTTGTACATACATTTTTTTGTTACTCATTTCTTACAACTTTGTATATTAATTAGTGAATAATGTAAAATATATCTCCTTGTAACCATTTATTTACCTATCAACACCATTTGTATTACTGCATGTGTGTCGTGATGCAGTGTAACCTTTGCTTCCTTGCACCATCATCATCATCAAATTCCTGCCATGTACCCTCAAGGGGTGTACAGGATATGATAGTATGACACGAAAAATTTACATCATTACTAACTTCCTATCTACAATTTTCCTCCGAAGTTCCTACAATTTTCCTCCATCAGTCTGTTATGTGTCAAGACTACAACATTATCAGATCTTATATTTCTATCGTCTAAGGCACTTTGTACCATATCAATCCACCTATATCTTGGTCTTCCTCTGGCTCATTTTCCTGCCAACCTGGCAGAGAACACTTGTTTTGCTAATCTTTCCTCGGCTATTCTGTTTAAGTGACCATACCACCTGAGATTAGCTCTGCTAACGCATTCCTGGATGCTGACAATGTCAAGTTCTTTCCTAATATCCTCTTTTTTAATATGATATTGCCATTGATGCCATCTGTTCATGCCTCTAATCTTTCTCAGAACTCTCATATCTGTGGTCTCTAGTCTTTGGTCAAGTGTTTTACTTCTGACCCAGCTCTCAGATTCATAAGTTAAAACTGGTTTGAACACTGTTTTGTATACAGCTTATTTAGTGTTCCGACTAATTTCTCTCTTATTCCACATGCATTTATTCAATTGACTTCCTACCATACCAGCTTTGTTGATTCTGTTGTCTATTTCTATATTTAATTTACCACCTTCATTAAAAATTGTGCCTAAGTAGCTGAAATGTTTTACTTGTTCCACAGGTTCTCCATTCACAACACAGTTGACATTTTCAATGATTCTGCCTATTTTCATTGTCTTTGTATTTTTATTGCTGACCTTCATACCATATCTATTACAACAGTTATTCAATTTAGTCAGTGAATCTTGCAGACTTGTAGCGGATTTATTTAGAAGTATAACATCATCCGCATAAAGCAAAGAGCTGACATTAACATCTCCAATTTTGATATCATGTTTAATACCACTTTCCTTCATAATGTGATTCATATAGATAATGAATAACAGAGGGGATAATGTACATCCTTGTCTCACAACAGATTTAACATTAAACCATCTTCCTGTACTTCCTTCAATTCTAACTGCTGACTTACAACTCAAATAAAGACTAAGTATTGCTTGATATAATGCCCCATTGACACCATATAACTGTAGCGTATTGAATAGCTTCTCTCTTGGCACCTTGTCATATTCCTTTTTCAAATCGACAAAACTTAAATACAGATCTTTGTTATATTCCCATGATTTCTCCACTATTTATTGTAAAGTGAAGATCTGATCCTGACAGCCTCTGTTTGACCTGAATATAGCTTGTTCTTCACCAAGCTTTTCTGCCACAATTCTTCTCAACCCTTTCTCAAGTATACTTGCATATATCTTACCAGGAACACTCTGTAGAGAAATACATCTGTAATTCTCGCATTCAGTTTTATTTCCCTTTTTTATATATGGGTACTATGAGAGCTCTACTCCAATCATTGGGAATTCGTCCCTCTGTCCAGGGTTTCTGAACTATGCAGTGCACCCACTAAAAATTTTATATCACCATACTTCAGTATTTCTGGTCGAATATCATCTACTCCTGCCGCCTTTCCACATTTCAATCCTTTGATGGCTTTTTCTACTTCAGGTATGGATATGTATTCCTGACTGCATGCCTGGTGCTGTCATCACTGCTTTTTTCATAATAAATTAGTACTGGGGTAAGGTGGTATCCACCTTTACCCCAGTCCTGAAGATATTTTCAGGCGCAAACTTTATTTGCTCACACTTGGATAAAGGATTAAACTAAATTTATTATATTCTACCAAGTGAAAAATAAACTTTCAACATCTTTCTCTAAATACAGAGTAATTTATTAAAAAGGTGGCACACCATTTGGCAACTCCTATAGGTAGAGATGACCTTGCTAATGCTTCTGGCTGGTATCTCCACTTGGGCCTTGCTCCCACTGAAGAGACCTCAATAAAGGTGGAAACTAGTCTTGGTAGTGGTCCTTCCCTTAATGTATAACATTAGACATATCTGCAAGGAGATGTGTTTTGCATTATGGGAGATACTGAGATAGGAGTGATGTTAGCTTGCTCCACCTTTGCAAGGATTTGGCCTGGTGTTGTACCACCTTACCCCAGTCCTGAAGATACTTTCAGGTGCAAACTTTGTTTGCTCACACTTGGATAAAGGATTAAACTAAATTTATTATATTCTAACCAAGTGAAAAATAAACTTTCACCTGTTTGTTTCATTTAGCAGTTTTTCAAAGTAATTACTCCATACTTCAAGGATATCTTTTTCTCCCATTTTCATGTCACCTTTATCATCTCTAACTCCTTTTACAGCACTTTCCTCCATTCCTAAACTTCTTCAACAACCTCCAGAATATTTTGTCACCTTCTTGATATTTATTTTCTATGTTACTGCCAAAGTCCTCCCATGACTTTTGTTTAGCTAGTATTTAGTATTTATATGTACACAGTATTTAGCTTTCTTTCATTTGTCTCTGTATTCTCAAAGAGCACAGGCTGACTTATTTGCCAGGAACTTTTGATATGCTTTCTTCTTTTCCTTCACTGCCTCTTTAACTTCCTGTGTCCACCATGGAGTTCTAATTTTTCTATCCTTGCAACTTCACCACATGCTTCTCTAGCTGAATCAGTCAGAGTTTTCTTCAAGGCTTGCCACTGAATCTCCAAGGTTTGGTTCCTGTTCTCAAACTATTTAATTTTTTCTTCAGTAATCTTTGTGTATTTTAGTCTGCAGTTCACATCTGAGAGATGCTCAACTTTTATTCGCTTTAAAACTTTCTTACAAGTTCTTGTTTTCAGTATGAAATTCAATTTTATCCTGCTCAAGACTAAATAGTGATCACTTCCAATTTCAAATTCCTCTGTACACTCTGGTGTCCTGCACCAGGGAAAAAACATTACTATCAACAATAACATAGTCAATGAGACTTTTCTTATTCCTTGCCTCTTCTCTTCATGTGAATTTGTGCACATTTTTATGTTGAAACATGGTTTTAGTAATAACCAGTCCATGTCCTAATGAGCAGAAATCCAACAGATATTTGCCATTATTATTAGCTTTGCTCTTTTCTCTAAATTTTCCCCAAATATTTTTGTATGTCTGACAATCACTTCCTACTCTGCTATTTAGATCCCCAACAAGGACCAACTTTTCCTTTTTCATTGTGTCAGTTGCTTTTTCTAAAGCTGCAAAAAATGTGGGACCATAGGCACAAATAAATCTCATTGTCCAGTTCTCCATTCTCATATTTGCCCACATTACTCTACTTGAGATTGCCTGCCATTCAAGAAGATTAGCCTCTTAATTTGTGTTGAATTCTGTGGCTACTCCTTCTTTTCCTTGATTGTCATTTCCTGAATATAACATTTTGTACTTATTGCTCAGAAAGATCTCACCAGTTTTTGTCTTTTTTGTTTCAGTCACCCCTATTATGTCGATCTGGTACTTATCCAATTCCTCAGCTAGCTCCATTTCTTTGCCATTCAGGCTTCTTATGTTGATAGGATCAATCTTTAACTCTGGTGATGTTGAGTTGGGGTGTGTTTTCAGATTTGTTCCGGTTACTGACTTTTAGCAGTTCGCCCTGGTTCCCTGGCGAAAACAACGGGAGCCTTGTTTAACTGGGCGACACCCCAGCCGGCATGAAATTTTGTCATGTTGTACCATCATTTTTATTTTGGTTTAACCAATAAGAATACAATTTGGTTGGTTAAATCCCAAATTGCCAGCCCATCCTTGTTCGTTCAGTATCCAGGTAGATACCCTGGTCGGTTCTCCGCATTCCTTTAAAGGCTATGTGAAGGTCTCCTCTCAGTTATACAGCTTTGACCCTTAAGCACCCCTTCCTTGCAGCATAAAACCCAAATCCGTCAGTCAAAAATATAAAGAAAAAGCTAAAATTTCAGAATTATTTAATATTCTTAATTATGATAGGAAAGAAAAATGTAAATGAATATTTTGGAATAATTTATTCATTCTTCTCTCCAGTTCACATGACTACCTATGAAGCCACTTTCATTGCTCGTTATTCTCGCCTGTCTTCTATCCTGGAGATAGACACAATGGCAGCTCAACATGCACATAGAGAAGTAAGTATCTAATTTAATCATCCTTCAATTATTAAAGCAAATGCAAACTTAATTATTAATGACACAAGAAGCTTATTTTCTTAGATTTCTTGATAACTACTAAAATATAATAAGATTTATAAAACAGATGATGAAAATTTGTTTTTCAGCTAGCTAGCTTGAGTTCATTTTTATACACTTAAGTTTCCCAGGTTTTGAATCTGAATTGGCAGGTAATGACATAATGTAAGGGTAACTGTGGACCCAAGAGGAAGTTGAAATGTATGTACACAAATACCCGAATCATCAGAAATAAAGGAAGCGTTTTAGCATTGGTCAACTTGGCCAAAAATTATTGCTACCAGCAAGACCTGGTTGTCTGAATGATGTAGTTACAGAGGATAGAATGTAATGGATATTGTATTTTCAGAGAAGATAGAAAGACATCTTTCTATCTAAAGGATAGGAGAAGGGGTATTATTATTAATGATAGCTGAACAACTTCAACCAACAGAACTAGAATTCTTTCTTTTATTATTATTATTACCACATGGAGTCAAAGACTCATCTAGGAGGTCCTTTTATCATGCACACAGCTCATCATCCTGTGCCTTAAACACACTCAAATTCTCTGCAGACACCACACTTCTCAGGCAAGGCATTCACAACTCTGCATGCAAAAACCTGCTTCTCACACCCTCCTTATACAGCTTCCAGGGATGACCTCTGGTTCTCCTCTGATCTCTCACTGTTTTTTGTAGAACCTCTCCAACATTGATCCTATAACAACCCCTTACTAACTTGTAGGTCTCTATCAGTGGCGGCCAGTGAAATTTTAAGTAGGGGTGCTGCCTATACAAAATAAAAAAAAATATATATTTTTTTCCTAATTAGTAACCAGTTTATTGATAAATAAATTACAGATTTATTTATTAATAAATTGGTTACTGATTAGAAAAAAAATATTTTTTTTTATTTTGTATAGGCAGCACCCCCACTTAAAATTTCACCGGCCGCCACTGGTCTCCATCATATCTCCCCTCTTCCTCCTATCCACTAGACTCAGTAAATTGCATCTTCTCAACCTTTCCTCATATTCAACTGAGATCAGAAACTACCTTAGTCAGTTGCCTCTGGACCCTTTCCAACATCTCTTTGTCCTTTTGAAAACCAGGTGACCAAATCTGTGCATAGTAGTTGTGGCCTAATCAAAGCCTTATACAATGGAACAAGAATCTCCATGCTTCTACAAGTCAGTGTCCTCCACATCATTCTCAGAAGTCTTTGTGTTGTCCTCACAATTTTGGCAATGTGTCCTCTAAATTTCAGATCCTTATCCACTATCACCCCAAGATCTCTTATTTCCTCCACCTCCAACAATAATAGATCCCCACCAAGCATAAATTCTACATCCCATCTTTGTTTCCACATTTTAAAACCTTACATTTTGCAACATTGAACTCGCATCCCAATTCCCATTCACTCAGTTTATTCAAGTCTTCTTGTAAGGCCACAACATCTTCTCTACTCGTCATGGTTTGTCCCAACTTTGCATCATCTGCAAAGAACTGAATATCCCCATCCACATCTTCGCCAATATCATTAACAAAGAGTAATCGCCCTAAAACAGACCCACTAGTGACTTTCCAGGATATTGCTCCCCCATACTTATCTTGCTGATGCCTATCAGATAGCCAGTCTCCGATCCAACACACTAATCTAATATCCAACCCCATCCACTCTAGTTTGACTATCAACTTATCATGCAGTAATCTATCAAAAGCCTTTGCGAAATATAAGTATATTACTATGTATTCCTCTTCTTTATCCAAGAAAGTCTTATCCTTCTTCAAAAGAAGGATAAGGCCTTGTTTATTTTCTGGAAGGGAATTTCAAACAGCAGTGCATCTCAAACATGTTCTATAGGGTTGAGATCTGGGGAGCATGCTGGCCACTGAATTTCATTAATATCCTCAGTCTCTAGAAGTATCTCCACTTCTCATGTATGATGTGGTGTGGCATTGTCATCCATAAAAATGAATTCTTTGCCTACAGCACCACAGAATAATCAAACATGATGTTGAAGAAGTTCACTGCAATATTGTTCATCAGTCATAGTCCCTAGCACTTGGAGCTCAGTGCATCCATTAAGCATAATACCTCCACACTATGAGGTATTATGCTTAATGGATGCACTGGGGTCGTGCAAAGGGGTCGTGTAGTAGCACTCGCCATGATAAAAGGCAAGAGGCTGCACATACGAATTATGTTTGCAGGAAGCTCTTTTTTGTGAAGGAATAAAGTTGCAAACTTAGATGTTTTGTGATGTCTTAAAGACATCATCTTTAATTATTGCAATGAAATTCTTCAACGTCATGTTCGATTGTTCCATTGTGCTGTAGGCGAAGAATTCATTTATATGGATAACAATGCTACACTACATTGGACACGAATAATGCATACTTCTAGAGACCAAAGATATTAACTGAATTAAGTGGCCAACATGCTTCACAGCTGCTGAAAATCCCCCTCCAGGAAACAAACAATACCTTAATAAATTTAGTGTAATCTTTTATCCAAGTGTGAGCAAACAAAGTTTGCGCCTGAAAATATCTTCAGGACTGAGGTAAGGTAGTACAACACCAGGCAACTCATAGCAAAGGTGGCCAAGCTACCATCACTCATATCTCAGTATCTCTCATAATGCAAAACATGTGGATAAAGGATTAAACTAAATTTATTATAGTCTAACCAAGTGAAAAATAAACTTTCAGCATCTTTCTCTAAATCCAGAGTAATTTAATAAAAAAGGTGGCACACTAGTTTGCAACTCCTGTAGGTAGAGATATGTATCTATATCTTGATATAGATACCTTGATACCTTGAGGATATGTATAATGTTATGCATTAAGGGAAGGGCCACTACCCATACATAAAGATGACCTCTCCATTGCTTCTGCCTGGTATCTCCACTTCAGGGCCTGGCTCCCACTGACGAGACCTCAATAAAGGTCGAAATTGGTATGGATAGTGGCCTTTCTCTTAATGCACAACTGAGATAGGAGTGATGGTGGCTTGGCCACCTTTGCTATGAGTTGCCTGGTGTTGTACTACCTTACCTCAGTCCTGAAGATATTTTCAGGTGCAAACTGTGTGAATGTGTGTAATATGCCCAAGCGAGTAGGAAAGACCACGAATCAGAATGAGATAATTAGTATAAAGCATCAAAATAGGGATGGGACAAATCGGCTTCTGCAATTCATGTATACAAATGCCAGAAGTATTAGGAACAGGAAGGAAGAATTTTTGGCCTTGGTTGGCACTTCCAGACCACAGGTTATTGGCATTAGTGAAACATGGCTGACAGAAGATGACACAGCTAGTGGGATTGAATGTGAGGTGTATGGTGTGTTCAGGAGTGACAGGGAGAATAAAACAGGGGGAGGTGTATTGATGATGATAGTTGATGAGCTACAGCCAAGGAGAATAGAAGTGTAACTGCAGGATAGAGAAAAGAGCACATTTGAGGCTATTTGGTGTGAGATTGAAACTAGCAGAACAAAATATACAGTTGGGTGCTGCTATAGACCAGGTAATAGAAAAAATGGTGGAGATAGTATGCATAAGCAAATATAAGAAATGAGTGCAAGGAGGGTAATTATTATGGGAGATTTCAACTATGGTAAACATTGATTGGAAGGAGGAGAGGACACATGGGAGGAAGGAATTGGACTTTATGCAGTTATTAAGGGATAACTATCTGCGACAGCATGTAATGGAAAATACTAGGGGTCAGAGAGTGCTTGACCTAGTAATTACATCTGAGGATTTGGCTGTAACGTTGACTACGTTGCCACCAATTGGTGAGAGTGATCATAGGGTCTTGACTTGGGAGGTGGCTAAAGGTGTGGAATTTACAATTAAGACAGGGTACATGTGGAATTATTGGGCTGGTAAGTATGACAAGCTTAGGAGATTGATTGGTTCAGTACCATGGCATGTACAACTGCAAGGGCTAGAAGTTGATAGTGCATGGGAGGCGGTTAAGAAGTGTTTGCATGAAGCAATGGCTGACTGTATACCAAGAGTCAGAATAATAAATCAAGTAGGGGTTAAATGGATGAATAATACCATTAAGCTTGAGCTGCAAAAAAGAAATAACTATGGAGGGAATTTAAGGAGAAAGGTGACCGGCAGGCACATGAACGGTATAGAGCACAGGCAAAAGAGTAACGCGTGTGGTAAGAAAAGCAAAAAAGATTACGAAAGAACATTGGCCATGCAGGCTAAAGAGAATCCTAAACAGGTTTTTCGATATGTTGCAAGTAAAAGAAAAAATGTATATGGCAGAATGATTTTAAAGAATGCCGATGGTAGGGAGGTAACTGAATTAGTTGATATAGTTGAATTACTGAGCAAGCACTTTGCAAGAGTATATAATCCAGGTGGTGACATTGCAGAAATGAATGAACCAATAGATTATACGGGAACTGTGGTGAATTAGGTGGGGATGAGTAGTCTGTTGGAAAACCTCAATGTCAATACATCTGTGGGATTGGATGGTATACCAGCTCATGTCATACATGAAGCGGCTAAAGAATTGTCAGTACCCTTGACCATTTTGTTTAATTTGAGTCTCGGGTCTGGGTTAGTCCCGAGGGAGTGGAAAGAGGGGAAAATAGTTCCACTGCATAAAGGAGGTTCCAAGACTGCTGTTGTAAATTACCGACCGATTAGCATATCAGGAATCATTGTCAAGGTCTTGGAGAAATTAGTCAAGAGAAGAATGCAGGATTGGATAGATGAAAATGGGATACTGTATGGGGGACAACATGGTTTTGTGAAGGGTAGATCATGCCTCAATAACTTGCTCACGTTTTATAACACAGTGATGGCTGAACTGGATAAGGGTAATGAGTTTACAGTGATTCTACTGGACCTTGCCAAGGCCTTTGACAGGATACCACATGGAACTCTCATCAGTAAACTGGAGCAGATGGGGATGGAAATAGGGTTGGTGAGATGGATAGGAGGGTGTTTAATGGAGAGATACCAGAGAGTGGTTTATTCAGGAGTGGAGTCCAAAAGACGGCTTGTGACTAGTGGTGTGCCGCAGGGTTCCGTTCTTGGACCACTACTTTTCAATTTGTTCATTAATGATATAGGAAAGGATCTGAGAGGAAGTGTTCACTTGTTTGCTGATGATGCAAAGTTGGGTAGAGAAATTGCGAGTGCACAGGATGTCAAAATTTTGGATGATTTGGATAGTTTGGAGGACTGGGCTAGGGAAAATGGATGTCAATTTAATGTGTCAAAGTGTAAGGTTATGCATTTTGGAGTGAAAAGATTAGCAGCAGTATATCACATTGGTGGAACTGTACTCCAGGAGATTGATGAGGCCAGGGATTTGGGAGTGTTGGTGGATAGGGAGTTGAAGTTTAGGGGGCACATTGCAAAAGTGGCTAAATCAGCTCATCAAATCACTTGGTTGCTAAAAAATACTTTAACAAGCAGAGACAAACAAGTTATTATTCCTCTATATTGAGCCTTGATAAGACCCCATCTAGATTGCTGTGCCCAGATATGAGCACCAGGGTTTCTTCTTGATGGGGAGGAGGTGGAGAGGATCCAGAGACGAGTGACCAAGATGATAGCAGGTCTGTGGAAGGAACTTTATGAGAACAGGTTGAAGATTTGTGGGTTGCAAAAATTGGTTGATAGGCGGAAAAGGGGTGATATGATTGAGACATTGAAATTACTGAAGGGTTTCTATAAGATTAATCCAAAAGTTATTTTTGAGAATAGGACTGGTGGTGGGAGGACTAGGGGCCATACATGGAAACTGGGCACGAATGTGGTTAACAGGGGTGTTAGAGCTAGGTTTTTTACTTGGAGAGTGGTAAATGAGTGGAATAAGCTGCCAGAGTCTGTTGTGGGTGCTATGACTGTGAATGAGTTCAAGGCGAGGTATGATAGATACTGTGTGAATGTCAAATAGTTGTTCTTGACATGATGTTAGGGCCTCCCTCGACGAGTCTGTCGACTCCTTGGAGTTGCCCGAAATAATAATAATAACATTATACACATCCTCAAGTAGATGTGTTTTGCATTATGGGAGATACTGAGATAGGAGTGATGGTAGCTTGGCCACCTTTGCTATGAGGTGTTGTACTACCTTACCTGAGTCGTGAAGATATTTTCAGGCGCAAACTTTGTTTGCTCACACTTGGATAAAGGATTAAACTAAATTTATTATAGTCTAACCAAGTGCAAAATAAACTTTAGACAATACCTTATCCTTTCTTTGAAGGAGAAGCGGGCCAGTTTCCCTCAAGAACTCCTGAATCACTTGATGTTAAGTATAATATGCCATTGTGAGAGCTGCATTGCATTTCAAGGTGGACATATTCCATATACTGAAATGTCTCTCCACATAGTTTTCTGTAAACACTGTACGTTATTTCCTTAACTACATCCTTAGGAAATTTGCTTGGCCAAAAATGTATTGTAGTTTAATTTGTATGAAATTTATAACACATTTTTGTGTAATATAATTTATTAGTATGCTGACTATAAATCTGTTCACGTTTGGGTGTAGTCATGAAAATTTTTTCATGTAAATGTAAAAATATAGTTTGTCCTTTGATTTTGCAAATCAGTGTAATAATGCCCTCACCTGCCCAATTCTGTGAGTACTTACTAATTTCTCCAAAATGTTAACAGCTTCAGTCAAAATACAAACTAGTTTATAGTTTAATTTCTCCAGGCACCTGTCCCATTGCAAGACTTTCATTAAACAGCTAAGTTAATTGCATGGTCAGTTTCACAGCACGTTCTTTTAAAATACATGGTAAAATTCCACCTAGTCCCCTTTTGCCTTACTGACATCTAGAGTATACTCAGTATTCAGAGTGTATCCTTTTTCATTCACTTCTTATGCTTCACCCCTCCTTATCCCTCTAGGAATAAAGCTTGGTTTATCAGGATGGAACACTCTAATCAGATGATCATCAAATAGCTAAAGTAGGTCATCTCTCTTGACCTACTTTAGCTATTTAGGTCACTTGAATCCTATTTCCATCTAGCAAGATAATCTGTCCACATTCATCATTCCTTCTGCAAGCTACATAGTGAAAAAAACTTCTTGGGATTCTCCTTGGATTGCAGCACTAGTCTCATCTTGTATTCTAATTTCTCTCCTTACTGGCCTGGTTGGCTGAGTGGTTAGTTTATTCATTCTCCAACCAACAAGCTGTGTGTTCGTATACCAAGGGCATTGATGTTTGTGATTGTCTCACCAACTCTTTGTGGAAAGGGCATCTGAGACCCTACCACTTCTTCTAGCACAAGACTTCACTTCCAAAACCCATTGAGGTACCGGAGTGACCATATGACATCAAAATGGAGTCAGTCACATTGTGATTAATTCCTTAGTATACTAGTCACTTTCTGGCCTGAGCCTTATATTCCTCGTGTATCTGTTTTCACCTCTATTTATATGCCTTCCATAATCTCGTTTTCATTTGTGAAGAAGATAAATCTCTATCTCCTTCATTTGAAGGATTCAAAGTGCCATTCAACAATATTTTCTTAGATATCTCACTACTGATCTTTCTTCCTATCATGGTTCATAAATTATTATTATTATTTGACACCTCCACGGAGTCCAAGACTCATCGATGGAGGGCACCTACTCTACAGCTCTCTGTCTCCACCACTCAACCTCATCCAACAGCTGCATCATCCACACCAATGCCATCTATTGTTCACTACCATCACAACTAGTATTTTTAGCAGACAATAACAAACATCCATGCCCACGGCGGGATTCGAACCCACAACCTTTTGACTGGAGAGCGGTTATGCTAATCGGCCAACCAGGCCAGTTTTTTTTTTTTTTTTTTTTACAACTTCCTCTTACAAAAGGCACTGAAGTGTTGTGGTATGTTTATGGTGTGATGGGTAAAGGACATTTTTTGGTGGTGTTTTATTACTTTTTTTTTTTTTTTTTTTTATTCATGTGTACTTGGTTCATAAACCAAGTAGGAACTAAACATGGAACTTTTTCAAGTCACCTGAGGCCTCCCTTTAAACAGGGCAGTTTGATGTTCATTGATTTTTTTTTTTTTTTTTTCCCCCACAAAACAGCCTGTCTGCTCAAAGTATCTCAAATTAATGAACATTACTACTACATTGAATACATGAAGCTCAGAAGCCTAATCTAGCACAGCATAGTATTGATAATAAACATAGTATCCTGTGGGGTGAAGCTTGTCTTCTCCATAGAAGCAGTTTTAAATATGAATGCCTTTTCAAAGAATGTTGTAAAGCCCTTTTATATTGGTCTAACCTGAATTGGAATGATTATCTCTCATGCCCAAAAATCTAGTAGATATTCTCTTTCTATGTAAACATCAAAAATAGTTTCAATATTACTTATTAATATTAATTTCTAGCATGCTGCAACTGTTTGTTGTATGTACCTTGTATTCATCTTCTTTGATTTACTTTTGTTTCTACATGCTGATGTATTGTTATTTTCAGTACGAAATACCTTACTTTCATTAAACTTTATTACTGTGATTATTGTGAAATTTTTGTTGTTTTATAATTATGCCACAGGTACTGTTAAAAAACATTAGAATTATGAAAATTCATTGTTCATTCGTTGATTTCAAAATGTAGAAGCATTCCCCTAGATAAAAGATTTTACAAGGTGATGCAGGACGTGTATTCACAAGAATAAATAATTTTTATTATTGCAAATATTTTGACCAGAAACTGACTGTTCATCATCAGTACATCGGCATAATCACAAGGTTGATGCCTAGAACAAAGAATGTTAATCCTATTTATACAGCTGTGCCACATGCTGGAATGCCGCCTTGTGGGTGGTTACAAAATAAAATTAGATTGCAATTAAAGCCAAAATTAAGTGATTGAAATAATAATTTTAATTTAGATAACATAATGCTGTCATCAATTTGTTATGTTAGTAAAAAGGGGGGGGTCATTATTGCTTGCCATTTATGAGGATGAGAGACTAGCAAATCTTGGCAATAGAGAGGTAGTCATTCCTATTTAAATTTGGAAGGTGTTGAAGTGCTTCAACACTCTCTTTAAATAACTGCTCAGCCTAAACTTGCACCAATGTAAAAGGCAAGTATTGGACTGAGGATATTGTGGTCAGTGTTACCATGCTGAGAAAGGCCAGATTTTTCAGGTTTATTGTTCTTGTAGCCGTTTTTTCAATAGAATGTCCTGTTTGCCAAAAAGTATAAATAGGGGCACTCACAGGGGTACTGGATCTGGTAAACAGGGAGGAAGAGAGAGAGAGAGAGGGAACTCTTATCTTTCATGATTGATAACCAAGAGAAAATTTTGTTGATAGCGAAAAAAATGTAGGAACTAAGTTGTATCTTTTCAAGATCTTAGCAATAGTCTCAGAGGTGCTTGCAATATATGGGTTAGGAACTCGCTCTACAGGCTCAGGGTTCTTAGGGGATGGGCTTGGTTCAGGATGTATTAAACATCCTTGAAATGAAGAGCTCAGTTCTTGTTGGAGATTTTTGGAATTGGAGCAGATAACATGTGCTCTGTTGAGCAAAGATTTGAAGATGCTTCTGTTTTGAGATGGATGATGTGCTGAATCCTATTGTATGTAGCAGCCTGTGAAGATAGGTTTAGCTGGGGTCGGGGAGAAAATTCTGTCTGTCTGTTCCATTACAAAAGATTTATCTCACTATTTCATCCTCTTAGTTCATCTCTGGGACTGACTATAAGATCACTGTGAAGAGCATTTCACCTGAGCATAATCTCAATTTAGTGAAGGCCAACTTGAGGTGATTAGCCTTAGTAAAGGCTAATCACCTTGAGTTGCCTGTAACAGGTATTTTGATCATTCACTTTCATGATCCTGGAAAAGAAGGTAAAAAGGATGGCAGCCTTTGGCTGCATGATCGTGATGATATTAAACACCTAAGACCTTTTTCTCTACCTCTGCTACTACCAATTTCTTCATCCTAATATCATTATGCTTTCTTGCCCTCTTACATTACTTTAGACCTATGTGAACATCCTCTCATTTTTTTTTCTCTTCAATAAAAGTTGAAACTGGTTCATGTAACAAAAATTATAAGTAAAGAAATGAAGTTCATATCTGTAAAAGTCAGCTGGTTGTGGAAGAGGTGATGACTAATTGTATCCCAAAGGTCAGGAGATTAAATAAGGTAGTTTTAAAATGGATGACTGAAGAGGTGAAGCATGCAGTCCTGAAGAAAAAGGCATTATGGAGGCAGCACAAAATTAGCAAAAGTAATCGGTTACATGATGAGTACAAAGAGCAAACAAGGAAGGTTACATGCTTGGTAAGTGTAGGGAAAGTGCAATATGAGTAGCAGTAAGCAAATGAGGTTAAAAGAAATTCTAGGGAGCTTTTTCGATATGTGGCCAGTAGAAGGAAGAATAATTATGGGAGGATGATGTTGGTCAGTGATAATGGGAGAATGATAAACACTGAGGAGGATATAGTAGAAGTATTAAATAAGCAGTTCATTAAAGTATTCCATCCTTGTGACTGTAAAATAATTGAGGACTTGAGTAAATTTGATGCTATATCACTGCATGTCTTGAGGGAATATTCTAGGGAGTTAACAGCTTTAACTTAATTTTTAAACATGAGTTTTAGATTGGCCCAAATTCCAAAGGAAAGGCAAAAGTGCTCCATTTCATAAAAGGGGTGATAAGACTAAGGCTTTGAATTATAGGTCAATTTGATTGCCTGGAGTTGTGGTCAAAGTGGTGGAGCTAGTGAGAACAAGGATTCAGAACTTTGTTGACAACAGCAGAATTCTCTTTAATGGACAGCATGGGTTTGCTAAGGGTTTTTATTATTATATTATTATTATTATGCTTGCTTATTATAACAAAGTGATGAATATGTTTTGACAAGGGATGGGGATGCATATACAGTAGTATATGTAAATTTTGCAAAGACTTTCAATAAACTGCCAAATTACAAGATGGTAGTTAGATTGGAATGGAAGAAGTTGGATAGTAGATCAGTGTAGAGATTGGCTATCTGACAGGTATCAACAGGTTGTGTATGAGAGAGAGTGATATCCCAAAAGGGGAAAATCACTAGTGGCATGCCCCAGGGGTCTGTTTTGGGGGCATTATTGCTTAATTTGTGTGTAGATGACATTGAAAGGGGCTTAAATGGTGATATATAATTGTTTGCAGATGATTTCAAGAGGACTTGCATAGACTGTCTGAATAGGTGAGTGTGTGGAGATGTCAGTTTAATATTGTTAAGTGTAAGATTTTAAAATTTAGGAAGTAAAGATGCAATGCAGAATACAGAATTGGTGGGAATATCTTTATAAGAGGATGGATCGAGATGAAATATCTAGGGATGTTGGGGAATAAGGACTCGAATTTTCAAATTTTGTGGACATTTTGCTGAAATTGTGAGGACAACACAGCAAATTATGGGAATGATGTAGAGAAGACTTAACTGTAGAAGTAAGGATGATATGATTCCACTGTACAAGTCTTTGATCAGACTGCATATAGATTACTGTGCATAGATTTGGGTGCACAGTATTCAAATGAATAATAAGTTGTTGGAGAGGGTTCAGAGATGATTCACTAAGTAGGAGAGAGGGAATATGAGAGGGGTTTGGGAATGATATAAGAGGAGAGAATAGGAACAGTAGAAGAGAGGGAATGAGAGAGTTATGTGAACGCTAGAAGAGGAGAGAATAGGATAAGTGGAAGAGAGGGAATGAGAGAGAGAGAGCTATGGGAGTGATAGAAGAGGAGAGAATGGGAACAGTAGAAGAGAGGGAATAAGAGACAGTTATGGGAATGATAGAAGAGGAGAGAATGGAAACAGTAGGAGAGAGGGAATGGTAAGAGGTGTAATGTATGGTGACTCAATGATCCATGGTGTGCAAGATAGGATACGTGAAGAGTGAAGAGTGTTTGCCTGGAGGAACAATAGAAAGTGTGGCTATGGCAATTAAGAGGGTGAAAGAGTGGATGAGATGATTGTGATGGAAGGAACAAAGGACTTGAGAGGTAATGTAAATTGGGCAGTGAGAGATATGAGATTCTTGCTTGAGGTAGTATGAAAGAAGATGCAGAGAGAGGAAAGATAGTGTGTGTATTGCCTACGTATGATTGTGACGAGCTGAGCAGAAAAGCAGTAATATTGAATAACATAATAGCTAGAATGTGTCAGAAGAGAGGATTGGAATATGTGGATGCTTGGAGAGCTTTTGAGTACAGAGAGGAATTGTATGTGAGAGACCACTTGCATTTGAATGAGGAAGAACATAGGCATCTGGAGAGATTGCTGTTCTGAACGAGTCAGTGTGTCAATGCAGGGAAATTAGAATGCCCAAGGTGGATGGTAGCAAGGGTGGCCTCTTATGGGAAAGGGTACTTGGGAGAAGTGGGACAACATCAGGTAGCAGTGAGCCCAGTGGAGTCTAGAGGGTATAATGCTGGGTATAGAAATAGTGGCATTTTTATGCTTTATATTAATGCCAGGATATCCGAAATAAAGGAGAGGAATTGGTGGCGCTGATAGCATCAGCCTGGCCAAAGATTATTGGGATCACTGAGGTGTGGTTGACAGAAGAGGATATAATAATAGGAATAGAAGTAGCAGGGTACAGCATTTTTTGACAGGATAGAAAGGGAAAGCGTGGTGGTGGAGTACTGCTTATGATAAGTGACGACTTATGTCCTCTTAGAGTGGAGGCTTTGGAAGGCAGTGACAATAATGATTTTAAAAATATATGGTGTGAGGTAGAGATAGGCAAGACGGGATATTTAGTGGGGGTGTTGCTACAAACCAAGGAGCACAGAGGGTGGGGACCCAGGAGATGTTTAGACAGTTGAGCTTGGCAAGTGCAAGAAGAATGATTGTTATGGGAGATTTTAACTACAGCAGTATAAATTGGGGAGAACGAGGATGCATGTAGCAATAAGAGAATGGAATTTCTAGAATTCTTGAGGGACAAATATCATAGGCAACATGTAATAGATCAAGTCTAAGAGTTTTGGGACTTGGTCATAGCATCAGAAGAGTTGATAATAACTGAGATGACATCTCTCCCACCAGTTGGAGAGAGTGACTATGTGGTTTTGACTTGGAAGATGAATAGACATGCAGGAGTATCAAAGAGACAGGAACATATGTGGAATTATAAGGCAGGTGATTATAATAGTCTTAGACATCAACTTGGGGAAGTTTCATGGAGGGAGGAATTGGAAGGCCTGGATATCATTAGAGCTTGGGAAATTGTGAAGGAATATTTGTTAGCAGCAATAGTAAGCTGTATTCCACAAGTGAAGAAGAGGACACAATTTGGTGTAAAGTGGATGACAAACAATATTAAACATGAGCTGCATGCGAAAAAATGGCTATGGAAGAGATATAAGGAGACAGGTGAAGAGCAGATGCATGAAGAATATAAGACACAAGCCAGAAGAGTGACTAGTATGGTAATGAAGGCAAAACTGGAATATGAGAAGAGATTGGCCCAGATCCAAAAAAAATCCTAGGGAATTTTTTAGATATGTGGCCAGTAGGAGGAGAAATGATTGTGGAAGAATGATATTGTGGGATAAAAATGGGAATAGAGTGACTGATGCAGAGGACATACTGGAATTGTTCAATCAGTACTTTATTGGTGTACTTCATCCTGGAGGAGTAAATTTTAATTCTAGATGGATAGGGCAGGTTTGATGTTTAGAGGTGCAGGAGGAGAACGCGTTCCAAATACTGAATACTCTGTATGTCAGTAAAGCTGTGGGACTGGATGGCATTTCACCATGAGTTTTGAGAGAATGTGCTAAGGAACTGACAGCCTCTTTGACCTGGCTTTTCAATGAAAATCTAGCTATGGGAAAGGTTCCCAGGGAATGGAAGGAAGGTAAGATAGTGCCATTGTGTAAGGGCGATAGCGGCCTGGAAGTGTCTAATTATAGGCCAGTTTGTGTGTCATCAGCAGTTGTTAAGATCTTGAAGAAATTAGCTAGGGACTGATACAACATTTTGCATATAATAAATTTAGTTTAATCCTTTATCCAAGTGTGAGCAAACAAAGTTTACACCTGAAAATATCTTCAGGACTGAGCTAAGGTGGTGCAACACCAGGAACTCGTTGTAAAGGTGGATGAAGATATCATCACTACTATCTCAATATCTCCCATAATGCAAAGCACATATGCTTGCAGACATGTATGCTGCTATGCATTAGGGTAAAGGCCACTACCCAGACCGGTTTCGACCTCTATTGAGGTCTCGTCAGTGGGAACCAGGCCCAGTAGTGGAGATACCAAGGCAGATGCAATGGAGGTCATCCTTACCTGTAGGAGTTGCCAAAAGGTGTACCACCTAATTATTAAATTATTCTGGATTCAGAGAAAGTTGTTGAAAGTTTATTTTTCACTTGGTTAGTCTATAATAAATTTTGTTTAATCATAGCATCATAGCAGCATACATGTCTGCAAGGAGATGTGCTTTGCATTTTGGGAGATACTGAGATACTAGTGATGATAGCTTCATCCACCTTTGCAACGAGTTGCCTAGCGTTGCACCACCTTAGTTCAGTTCTGAAGATATTTTCAGGCACAATCTTTGTTTGCTCACACTTGGATAAAGGATTATACTAAATTTATTATAGTCTAACCAAGGGAAAAATAAACTTTCAACATTTTGCAGATGAGGATAATGTTATCTGTGAGAGTCAACATGGATTTGTGAGGTGATGCTCTTAGTTTTAGTAATATGCTAGCCTTTTATAATAAAGTTACAAGAGCAGTAGATGAGGGAAAGGCATATACTGCCATTTTCTTATATTTAGCAAAGGCATTTGACAGGGTGCCACATGATAAGCTGATATCTAAGTTGCAGCACATAGGTTTGGATGTCAGGATGGTCAACTGGATTCAGGATTGGCTGTCCGATAGCTATCAGATAGTTGTGTATGGTGGGGCATTTTCAAAGAGGTTGGTTGGTTTATAGTTTATTTGGCACAAAAACTACAAAGGTCATACTGTGCCATACTAAAGGTTACAACATTAACATTTACAGAAAATTGTAAACAATGTTTACAATTTTCTACAAGAATCTAGTTTCACAAAGCTGCATGTCTAGGTAAACAGAACTGCTGCAGAGGGCACACAAGGTCAGAGGTTATTACAGTCGTGCAAAAATTGTTAACAATATAAGTTAATACATAATATATGAAACACTAAGACAAGGAATGCAGTATCTACATATATGTAAAATTATAATAGATGCCTTTATAGCAGTACAAAAATAGGTAAAAAGGGATTATTATACATTTAAATTAAAAATTAAATTTAACAATGCAGTATAAACAGAATTTAGCAATACGTATAAACAGAATTACTAGAAAGTACACAAATAGATAAGATGTCCTACAGCACTACATAATTTTTCGAAAAATAAAGTAGTAAATAAGATGCATACACAAAATGTATGTTAAGTGATACAGTATCTACATATAAACAAAATTACTGCAAAGATTATCAGCATTATATAAATAGATAACTATAGGTTAACATTTAAACTGTTGAGAGGTGGTTACAGGGTTAACACTGGGGAGTTCTTTCGCTTGGTTGAACAGCGGGAAGGAGTGATGACAAAAGGCCATCCCTGGAAGTTACGAAAGGAAACTGTAAGCAAGAGGGTGAGGAGTGGTTTCTTTGCATGGAGGGTGGTTGAACCATCGAATGCATTGCCTAATGGAGTGTGAGAGTGAGAACGGTCAATGAGTTGAAGGAGTGGTACGATAGACTTTGTTTCTTAGGGGGGATCTCCCCTCGATGAGTCTTGATAGACTTTGTGTTTCTTTGGAAGGACCTCCCACGATGAGTCTTTTGACTCCATGGAGGCCTGAATAATAATAATAATAATAACATATGTATATACAAGACAAGTCAAGGAAAGCAGTGTCTACATCTAGTAAGATTACAATAAACATTATTATACCAATACTTAAAGAGTCAGAAAGGAATTATTATACAGCATTGATGCATAAAATTTAAGTTTAGCATTATGGTATTTACATATTAACCACGCTACCGGCCAAGATGTCTTTAGACGTCAATGTTATCATGGATGTGAAGTATATATTAAAATTCTAATACCATTGATATTACATTGAAATATATGATGGATACGAAGCGTATATGGATGCATATTTGATCCATAATGGCCGGTAAGGTGGTTAACAAAATTACAGCAGGATGATAAAAATATACAAGATCAAGGCCTATGGTGATACATAATTGGTCAGATTTAACCTAATGAATAATATGTATGTATAAAAGTTAAGTTAAGCAAAAAAGTATTTACATCATCATCATCATCATCAAATTCCTGACATGTACCCTCACTCAAGGGTGTACAGGATATGATAGTCATCATCGTTTATTTATAATTTTACAATTATAAATAGGGAACCCAATCAAAACAAAAGTAATCTGTGTACACTAAGAGAGAGAGGACGTGGAGGTTCTTATGACGTGAAGGAAAACCAGGCTTCTCTGTCATATGCTAATTGATGGATGTCTGATGTGGAAAGTTGGAGAGAATATTGCTGATGTATTTCCAATATTGAATTCGGGCTCTGGTCTCTACAGATGGGAAAAGAAAAAAGCACAGAGGGTGGGTGTCTGAGCCATTTTATTTTATGTATATATATATATATGATAGTACTAAATGAAATACTTCATCGTTACTAACTTCCTATCTACAACCCTCCTCCAAATCAATCTGTTACCTGTCAAGACTCCAACATTATCAGATCTTATGTTTCTATCTTCTAAAGCACTTTTCATTGTATCAATCCACCTATATCTTGGCCCTCCTCCTCCGTTTACCCTTCCTGTCAACCTGGCAGAGAACACTTGTTCCACTAATCTTTCCTCTATTTACATATAAACAAATGTATGGTCAAATGTGTTTGTACAAATTAATTCTTTCAAAAAAATTAAAAACATCATGCAATTTGCCTGAGTCTGCTAGAATTTCCCTGGGTGTATATGGCTTGGTTAGATAGGTGAAAATTTCATTCCTCACTCGTGTAAATTTTTGACAATCTACCAGAATATGATGAATAGTGAGATGTGTGTTGCATTTTTCACATATGGGAAGGTTATCAGCTCTCAATAAATGAGAATGCGTAAGGTGACTGTGACCTATGCGGAGCCTAGCAAGAACAACCTCCTTCCTTCTCTTTGTACGTACTAGAATGCCAGTGTTTAATTTCAGGTTTAATGTTATATAATTTGTTTGTTGATGCTTCTTGCCAAGTTAACTCCCACTGAGCAATTAGCTTTGATCTTATAAGTTGTCTGTAGTCTGTATATGGAACTGTCAAACAGTATGTGGAGAAGGGATGAGCTGATTTAGCAGCTGCATCTGCAGCCTCATTTCCTTTGATTCTGATGTGGCTGGGAATCCAGCAGAACTGAACATCGAAATTAAGGATTTTTATTTTGTGAAGCAGGTGTAGCACTTCATAAAGTACTGGATGTGGATTATACATAGGAGAGGAGATAGCTTGTAAAGAGCTCAATGAGTCTGTATAAATTCACTTTTGGTAGCAGTTTTCTTTTATATGCCCAAGTGCAAGCTGAATGGCATGTAACTCTGCTGTATAATTACAGTTTGGTGGGTTCTGATATGAGATAATAATGTCAGGAAGCACAGCCAACAAAGGTGTTAGTTCTTGAACCATCAGTATAGATGGGTAAGAAAAAATCAGTGTGTGCATTAAACAATTGCAGGTAAATGGATGATGGGGTATAAGATTTCTGTAGCTGACAAAGTGAGAGGTTGCAGGATGGTGTGCAAACCTGCCATGGAGGAATGCTGTTATGTTTAGTGTAGCTAATGTTCTCAACATTTATACTAACAGCTTGCACAGTTTCTTTAATACGCATACCAAAAGGATGTATAGCAGTTTGATGTGTGTGATATTGAGCTTCCCAATGCAGAGAGAAGATACTATTCCATGTAGGGTGATTTGGGAGAGATTTTATTTTTAGGGCGTAATTAAGAGACAACTCCGTCGAAGTGATAGAGCCAGTTCATTTGCTTCAACATAGAGACTTTGAGTGGGTGAGGTGCGAAAGGCACCAGTAGCTATCCGTATACCCTGATGATAGATGGAATCCAACCATTGTAGGTTACTCTGTCTTGCCGAACCATAGATGTGGGACCCATAATCCAGCTTTGAACGTATAAGTGCACTATAAAGATGGAGCAATGAAGCTCAATCAGCACCCCACTCAGTAGAGGATAGAGTGCAAAGGAGGTTCAAAGTTCTTTTGCACTTTTCTCTTAGTTGACGGATGTGTGCTAGAAATGCGAGTTTTCTGTCAAAGATGAATCCTAAGAACTTGGTTTCTGTAGCTACTGGAATAACAGTATGTCCCATTCTTAGTTCAGGATTTGGGTGATGAGTGCATTTTCGACAGAAGTGTACACAGACATTTTTTTCTGTTGAAAACCTAAACCCATTGTTAAGAGCCCACAGAGAGACATGATCAATTGCTTGCTGAAGTTGTCTTTTAATTACCCTCATGTTACGTGAGTGACAGTAAATTGTGAAGTCATCAACATATAGAGCATTGTCTACAGTGGAAGTAAGCTGTTCAATTATTGAGTTAATTTTAATAGCAAAAAGGGTTACACTTAAGACAGAGCCTTGTTCTTGATGATATGGTCGAGATAGCGTACTTCCCACTCTGACTTGGAAAGTTCACCTGGACAGAAAGTTTTTAATAAATATAGGGAGGTGTCCTTTGAGACCTAGGTTATAGAAGTCTTTTAATATGCCATATCTCCAGGCTGTGTCAAAAGCTTTTTCCATGTCGAAAAAAACTGAGACAAGATGTTCTCGCTTAAGAAATGCATCTCTTATACAAGTTTCTAACCGAACTAAATGGTCTAAAGTTGATCGATGTCTACTGAAACCACATTGTGTATTGGAGAGAAGACTGTTGCATTCTAAATACCAGAGAATTCTGGCATTAATAATTTTCTCTAGTATCTTAGAAAGACAGCTGGTCAGAGCAATGGGTCGATAATTATTTGCTTGTGTTGGATCTTTTCCTGGTTTTGGGATAGCGATGACAATTGACTTATGCCAAAAATTTGGAAACTCTTCCTCTGCAAGTATTCTATTGTATAATAGGAGAAGAAGATCCATAGAAGATGATGGTAGATGTTTTATCATTTCATAATGGATGTCATCAGGTCCTACTGCACTAGGGTGAGATTGTAGGAGAGCTCTTTTTAGTTCCACCTTGACAAATGGCTGATTATATGGCTGAAGAATGTTGGTAGAAAAATTAGGCCTTTGTTTCTCTTGCTGCTCTTTCAGTATTAAAAATTCCAGAGAATATGAAGCTATTGCTGAGATTTTAGCAAAACGTTTCTCCCAAAGTATCTGCAATAGCTTTGGGATCAGCAAGAACACTTCCATTATAGTCTAAGGTGGACAAACAGTGCGTACTATATCTGCCTTTCATTTTCTGGATTTTATCCCATACAATTTTTGGACTGGTCATTTGATTAATTGATGTAGTACATGATGTAGGATCCATGATTGATTTAGGATCCATGATGTAGGATCCATGATTGATTTTGACTCTGACGTCTTACATAAAGTGCTTTGGCTCGAGCACGCTTGAAAGTTATTAAATTTGATGTGGTGGGATATCTATGAAATATGCTCCATGCTCTGTGTTGATCTTTTTTGGCTACCTGACATTCTGGGTTCCACCAAAGCTTTGGATAGACTGAAAATCGAGATAATGTTTTTCGGATGGAGGTTGTTGCTGCCTGGACAATGCATTCTGTTATATATTTTACAGCTTCATTGATAGGTGTTTGACTGATGGCATCAGCATTAAATTTTGCAAGATGAGAGAAAGTGTTCCAGTTAGCCTGGTCCACTTTCCATATAGGCATCTGTGCATGCGAATATTGTTCCTGTGAAGACATTGTACAAAGAACAGGAAAGTGATCACTTCCATATATGTTCTCTTCAACATCCCACATGAGCAGTGGAAGAATGGAAGGGGAACAGATTGCAAGATCAATTGCAGAATATGAACGGGTAAGCATATGGAAGAAAGTATCGAGTTTATTATTTAGAAGGGAAAGGTTATTATTATCAAGAATTTTTTCAATGATTCGACCTTGTCTATTAGTGTTGGCACCATCCCACAGAGTATTGTGACCGTTAAAGTCACCCATCAAAAGTATGGGTTCAGGCAGTTGCGAGATAAGGTTATCAAGATCAATTTCATTTAACTCAGCATTTGGTGGTAAATAAATTGAACACACTGTAATAAGAAATCCCACAGAGAAGCAAATCGCCACTGCTTCCAGAGAAGCATTAAGCTGGACCTGACGGAAAGGAATATGACCGCCCACCAGGACAGCTACTCCTCCACGAGCAGGACTTTCTCCAGTTCTATCCTTACATCAGAGGGTTACAAGTGGGGTCCCACAGGGCTCAGTACTGGGACCTATATTGTTTAACCTTTATATCAATGACATTGTCAGTGGATTACAGATGATGTGAAGCTGTGAAGGGTTATTAGTAATAGTGCAGATGTTGGTAGTCATGCAAGAGAATTTGAATAAGCTAGACAGATGGGCAAATGAATGGGGTCTTCAGTTTAATGCAACAAAATGTAAGATCTTGAGGTTTGGGACACATCGATGGGACGCTGCATACTCTACTGGAGGAGATATATACTGGAGGAAGTAGGGAAGACAAGAGATCTGGGGTTGATGATTGATAGAAACCTGAAATTTAGGGGACATATTGCAAAGGTGGTGAAGGTAACACAGAGGATTGCTGCAATAATGAGAAGGACACTGACCTGCAGAGATAAGAGTTATCATTCCATTAGATTATTGTTCTCAGATTTGGTCCCCAGGATTTGAAGGGGATAAATTAACTGTGGAAAGGGTACAAAGACAGTTTCAGGACTGTACAATGTTAGTTATGAGGATTGTCTGAGGAAATGTGGACTGCAGAGTTTGGTGGATAGAAGAAGGAGGTGATATGATTGAGACTTTTAAACTGTTGAGAGGTGGTTACAGGGTTGACACTGGGGAGTTCTTTCGCTTGGTTGAACAGAGGGAAAGAGTGATGACTAGGGGCCATCCCTGTAAGTTACGAAAGGAAACTGTGAGCAAGAGGGTGAGGGGTTTCTTTGCATGGAGGGTGGTTGAACCATGGAATGCATTGCCTGATGGAGTGGTGAGAGCGAGAACGGTCAATGAGTTTAAGGAGTGGCATGATAGACGTGTTTCCTAGGAGGGACCTCCCACAATGAGTCTTGATAGACTTGTGTTTCCCAGAAAGGACCTCCCACGATGAGTCTTTTGACACCTTGGAGGCCTAAATAATAATAATAAAAGTCAGTTTCCAGTCGCCAGAATGTGAAGTATGAGGATAGACTGAGAGAATGTAAATTGCAGAGCCTAGTGCATAGAAAGAAGGGGATGACATGATCAAGACATAAGTTGGTAAGAGGTAATTACTAGATTAATGTAGATGAGTTTTTCCTAGAGTGTTTGGAGACATTTGGAGAACAAGAGGTCATCCCTGAAAGCTATATAAGGAGGATGTGAGCAAACGGGGGTGAATAGTAGATTTCCTGCAGGGAGAGTGGAGGGTGATTGGAATGAATTGCTGATAATGTGAATGCATTTAAGTCAAGGTATGATGAACTGTGCATGTGACCTACTGCAATGAGTCTCTTGATCCATGGAGGTCATCTGATGATGATAATAATGTTCTATGCACTTGAGCTTTTCATGATTTCACCCTGATGAAACACTTGTCTAAATTGTTCACTGAATGCCTCAACGATATCTCCTGCAGCAGTTACCATTCTACTACAGTGAAACCCCGTTTTTACATTCCCCCAATTTATGTTTTCCTGCCATTTACGTCATTTTCTGTTGGTCCCATCTTAAGGTCTATTCTTACGATATATTGTTTTCCCGTCATTAACAACTTGATTTGGACATTATTTCCCGTGATTTGCATTTTTTTTATCAGGTGGCAACACTGATTTTTGAATCAATTTCCTCTCATTCAAATCGATTTCTGCGGAAATCTGTGTATTTCTGTTCCCAAATGGTGTTGCTTTCGGCTGTAGTTTTGTTTCTGCCATCACGTTGACTTGTACACTTGCAGCAGTGATGTAGTGATGAGTGATACCTTGATTTTTCAATCATAGTATGAATTGACATTGCATAATTTCTGCTATGTAATTTAGCATGTGATAGTTGCTTTCAAGTTGTGGTGGCGGATGATCCATGTTAGTAACATGGAGAAAAAAGACAGAAAATGTATTTCGGTAGAAGAAAAGATGGCCATTCTGCTACATCTAGATTGGCATGCCGGAACACATGTGCAATTAGCAAAAGATTTTGGACTCTGTGTCAACTTTGAACACAATAGAAAAAACAGGTCAAGCATTGAACTCAATGCAAAGCAATCTGACGCTATATCAAAATAACGATATATCCAGACATCGACATACAATGAATTGGATAAACTTGTGTCGGAGTGGTTTGTTTCTACGAGAGCATCGGGTATTCCAGTCTATGGTACTATACTCTGAGCGAAAGGCCTTAAATTTGCTGCGAGGTTGGGGATTAATGGTTTTACTGCTTCAAAAGGATGGATTGATCATTTCAAGACTCGTTGCAATATTGTGTATAATCAAGTGTGTGGAGAAAGTAATAGCGTTGCAGGGGAAATGTAAACCAGTGGAAACATGAACTAAAGACTATTATTCAGGACTACGAACCGAAAAATATTTTCAATGTTGATGAAACTGGGCTCTTTTATAACATTCTGCCAAGTAAAACATTGTGTTTTAAAGGAGAGAAGTGTCACAGTGGAAAAATCAGCAAGCAGAGGATAACTGTTTTGCTCATGGTCAATGCTGATGGATCAGAAAAATTACCTCTGCTGGTAATTGGTAAATTTAAAAAGCCAAAGTGTTTTAAGAACGTGAAAAATCTGCTTACTAAGTATGATGCCAACAGCACAGCATGGATGACCAGCAGCATCTTCATATCCACCAATGCTCTGGATGCTAAAATGGGGGCAAATCACCACAAAATACTATTACTACTGGACAAATGTCCTGCACGCCCTGAAAATCTTTAGCTCAGAAACATTAGATTATTATTATTCAGGCCTCCATGGAATCAAAAGGTTCATCATGGGAAGTCCTTCCTAAGAAACACAAAGTCTATCAAGACTCATCGTGGGAGGTCCCTCCTAGGAAACACAAGTCTATCATGCACTCCTTAAACTCATTGACCGTTCTCACTCTCACCACTCTATCAGGCAGTGCATTCCATGGTTCAAACACCCTCCATGCAAAGAAACCCCTCACCCTCTTGTTATTGTTATTGTTCCGGGCAACTCCAAGGAGTCGACAGACTCATCGAGGGAGGCCCTAACATCATATCAAGAACAACTATTCGACATTGACACAGTATCTATCATACCTTGCCTTGAACTCATTCACGGTCGTAGCACCCACAACAGACTCTGGAAGCTTATTCCACTCATTCGCCGCTCTCCAAGTAAAAAACCTAGCTCTAACACCCTTGTCAGCCATGCTCTTGCCCAGCTTCCATGCATGGCCCCTAGTCCTCCCACCACCAGTCATATTTTCAAAAATATCTTCTAGATCAATCTTATAGAAACCCTTCAGGAATTTGAATGTCTCAATCATATCACTACTCCTTCGCCTATCGTCCAATCTCTGCAACCCACAAATCTTCAACCTATTCTCATAAGGTTCATTCCACAGACCTGCTGTCATCTTGGTCACTCATCTCTGGATCCTCTCCACTTCCTCCCCATCATGAAGACACCCTGGTGCCCAAACTGGGCACAGTAGTCCAGATGGGGTCTTATCAAGGCTCGATACAGAGGAACAAGAACTTGTTTGTCTCTGCATGTTAAAGTATTTTTCAGAAGCCAAGTGATTTGGTGAGCTGTTTTAGTCACTTTTGCAATGTGCCCCTAAACTTCAATTCCCTATCCACCAACACTCCCAAATCCCTGGCCAAATCAACCTCCTGGAGTGCGGTTCCACCAATGCGATATACTGCTGCTATTCTTTTCACCCCAAAGTGCATCACCTTACACTTTGGCACATTAAATTGACATCCATTTTTCCTAGCCCAGTCCTCCAAACTATCCATATCATCCTGTAAAATTTTGACATCCTGTGCACTCATAATTGCTCTACCCAACTTTGCATCATCAGCTAACAAGTGAACACTTCCTCTCAAATCCTTTCCTATATCATTGATGAACAAACTGAAAAGCAGTGGTCCAAGAACAGAGCCCTGTGGCACTCCACTAGTCACAAGCCATCTTTTAGACTCCACTCCTGAATAAACCACTCTCTGGTATCTCTCCTTCAACCACCCTCCTATTCATCTCACCAACTCTATATCTATCCCCATCTGCTCCAGTTTACTGATTAGGGTTCCATATGGTATCCTGTCAAAGGCCTTGGCAAGGTCCAGTAGTATCACTGTAAACCCATTACCCCTATCCAGTTCAGCCGTCACTGTGTTATAAAACGTGAGCAAGTTACTGAGGCATGATCTACCCTTCACAAAACCATGTTGTCCCCCATTCATTAACCCATTTTCATCTATCCAATCCTGTATTCTTTCTTGACTAATTTCTGTAAGACCTTGACAATGATTCCTGATATGCTAATCGGTCGGTAATTTACAACAGCAGTCTTAGAACCACGTTTATGCAGTGGAACTATTTTTCCCTCTTTCCACCCTCCCCTCGGGACTAACCCAGACCCGAGACTCAAATTAAACAAAATGGTCAAGGGTACTGAAACCTCAAGGGCTCACTTTAGTGAGTACGGGCATGGCAAACCTGAGGTACCTGATGCTGGACCATGCCTTACTTCATGTAATATATATCTGTTATATTATTCTGTAGACTGGTCCCTCCTCTTCTTTCTTTGCTTCTTTCTCCTCTCCTTGCTCCTTCCCTCTGATGCTATTAGAGTATTCAAGGGCTAGGGGTGAGTCGTTCCTATCTTGCTAAGTCATTTCGTCTTACAGTCACCGAAGGAGGCAAGCTAGCCTCAATAGGTGCCGGTCCCAAGCCCGGATAAATGCGAGGGTTGCTGTCAGGAAGGGCATCTGGTCGGAAAACTTCAGTGCCAACTCAAACTATGATTATGAGTCAAAGAGAAAATGATATAAGGGCTAGGGCATTCCCCTTAAGCTACGTGCAGCCACATCACCCTACAGCTGCAAGAAGTGGACGAGGGCTACCACATCAAGTGCGGGTGCAGTTAAAGAAGCGAGCCCAGCAGGCGGAGAGGATGTTGCGAGTGGTAACACTGAATGTTGGAAGCATGACTGGAAGCAGAAGAGAGGTGGCAGACATGATGAGGAAGTTGGACATTTTATGTGTGCAGGAGTCAAGGTGGAAAGGGGGAAAGGCAAAGGAACTGGGAGATGGAGATAAATTGTTCTACTCTGGAGCGAATAACGAGGGAAGAAATGGTGTAGGAATTGTGGTGTGTGGCAGAATGAAGGGTGAAGTACTGGATGTGGGTAGAAGGAACGACAGGATCATGCGAACGAAATTGGGTCTTGGAGAAGAGCCGGTGGTCGTATTATGTGTATATGCCCCGCAAGTTGGTTGTACAGCACAGGAAAAAGATGAGTTCTGGAACGTGTTAGATAAAGAAATGAGGGAATTGGAAGAAAATGAGATGGTGATTGTCGGAGGAGACTTGAACGGGCACATAGGAAGGCAGAATAGAGACTGTGAAAGGGTGCATGGTGGCCACGGAGTGGGAATGATGAACCAGGAAGGAGAGAGGGTTGTGGACTTTGCAGTAGCATTTGATCTGGCAATTGTGAACTTTTTTCTACAAGAGGGAAGAACATTTGATAACATTTAGGAGTGGTAACAACAGCTCACAAATTGACTACATTTTGACTAGAAGAAAACATCTTAAGGTTGTGACAAATTGTAAAGTAATTCTAACAGATCAAGTAGCACAACAACACCGACTGCTGTGCGCAGACTTTAAAATAAGATCGAAGATAAGAACTTCTGGATGCCATGGGATGAAGACAATTAAGTGGTTTCGCTTAAAAGAGGAGAGTGCGAGGAATCATTTTAGGGAGAGGGTGTTAGAGAGGATTTCGGATGGACTGGAAAGTGTACAAGATTGGTGGAAACATAATTCAAAAGTAATCCTGAGCTGTGCAATCGAGGTGCTTGGTGAGACATCTGGAAAGATTAGAGAGCAGAAGGAGGGTTAGTGGTGGAATAATGATGTACAAGTGGCATTGACAGCTAAGAGGAAGGCAAAGCAGAAGTGGGATGAGTCAAGAGTGGAAGAGGACAGAGAGGTGTACAAAGAGAGAAAGCAAGAAGCCAAGAGAGTTGTGGCACAGGCGAAGGCCATGGCATATCAAGATCTGTATGATCAATTAGAAACAAAGGAAGGACAGAGAAAAATTTACCATCTAGCGAAATGTAGAAATAAAGGCAAAGGACATCTTACATGTGAGGCAGATCAAAGATGCTGAAGGAAGAGTATTATGGAGGGATGTGGACATAAGAAACAGATGGAAAATATACTTTGAGGGACTTTTGAATGAGGAAAATGCAAGGACTCACAGAGGAGATGGGCAGCCTTCTGAGGGGATGGTGCAGAATATCAGTAGAATGAAAGTGACGGAGGCCATGAAGAGGATGAGGAATGGAAAATCGGTGGGCCCGACAGAATTCCAGTGGAGGCATGGAAGGCACTGGGGGAAGAGGGAATTGACCTGCTGTGGGACCTGTTCATGAAAGTTTGCCAACAGGAAAATATACCTGAGGAATGGAGGGAGAGTACTCTTGTTCCCGTCTACAAGGGTAAAGGGGATGCACAAGACTGTAAAAATTACAGAGGAATAAAGTTGATGTCCCCCACAATGAAAGCTTGATGGTAGATTGAGGAAGGAGGTTGAAATTGCAAAGGAACATTTTGGCTTAATACCTGGTAGATCAACAACAGATGCTATCTTTGGGTTATGACAGATGATGGAAAAATATCGAGAGAAACAAAGGGAGCTACATCTGGCATTTATTGATCTGGAGAAAGCATATGATAGAGTGCCAAGGCAATAAGTATGGAGTTGTCTGAGGGAGAAGAAGGTGCCGGAGAAATATGTCAGGTTGGTGTGGGAAATGTACACAAATGTGAAGACAAGTGTTCGGACCTGTTTGGGACAGACAGAAAGTTTTCAAGTAACAGTTGGCTTGCATCAAGGGTCAGCATTAAGTCCATTTCTGTTTAATATTGTGATGGAGGTGGTAACAGAGGAGGTGAGAGAAGATGCGCCTTGGACAATGTTGTATGCAGATGACAGCTTGCTGTGTGTAGACTCAAGAGAAGAAGCGGGAACTAAACTGGAAAGATGGAGAAAAGTACTGGAAGAGAGAGGTATGAGACTGAGCAGAAGTAAGACAGAGTATATGTGTTGCACAGTGGGTGGCAGCAGCCAGGAGATAGATCTGGAAGGAAATGTCATCAGGAAGGTGAGAGACTTTAGATACTTAGGTTCAACAGTGGAAGAAGATGGAGGGGCTGAGAAGGAAGTGGGATGCAGGATACAAACAGGTTGGAGGAACTGGAGGGAGATGGCTGGAGTGTTATGCGATAAGAGGGTGCCGATCATGAAAGGCAAAATTTATAGGACAGTAGTGAGGCCAGCTATGACATGCTATAGAAACTGTGGCCCTGAGGAAAAATAACATCAGCAGGATGGAAGTAGCAGAGATGAGAATGCTTAGGTGGATGTGCGGTGTGACCAGAAAGGATCGTCAGAGAAATGACTATGTCAGGGGGAACAGTGAAAGTTACGAACTTAGGAGCGAAAATACAGGAGGCAAGGTTGAGATGGTTTGGTCATGTGATGAGGAGGGAGGATGAATATGTGGGAAGAAGGGTCATGCAGATGGATGTGCAAGGAAGGCGGAAGCATGGGCGGCCAAAGAAGAGATGGAGGGAGCTGGTAGAAGAGGACTTGAAGATGAAGAACTTGGATGTGGTGACAGCCCAAGACAGGAAGGTATGGAGGAGACTCATTACAAACAGTGACCCCACTTAAGTGGGAGAAGCTGCAGAAGAAGAAGAAGAAGAAAGTCAAAGGTACTGACAATTCTCTAGCTGCTTTTCGTACGACACAAGCTGGTATACCATCCAATCCCACGGATGTATTGACATTGAGGTTATGCAATAGACTGCTCACCTCCACTTCATTCACCACAATTCCCATATAATTTACTGGTTTATTCGTTTCTGCAATGTCACAACCTGGATGATATATTCTTGCAAAGTGCTCACTCAGTAACTCAACTATATCAACTGATTCAGTTACCTCCCTACCATTGGCATTCTTTAAAATCATTCTGATATGTACATTTTCCCTTTTACTTGCTACATATTTAAAAAACTGTTTAGGATTCTCTTTAGCCTGCATGGCCAATGTTCTTTCGTAATCCTTTTTTGCTTTTCTTACCACACTCGTTACCATTCTGGCCTGTGCTTTATACCATTCGTGTGCCTGCCAGTCACCTTTCTCCTTAAATTCCTTCAATAGTTGTTTCTTTTTTTGCAGCTCAAGCTTAATGGTGTTATTCATCCATTTAACCCCTACTTGATTTATTGGGACTCTAGGTATACAGTCAGCCATTGCTTCATGCAAACACTTCTTGACTGCCTCCCATGCACTATCAACTTCTAGTCCTTGCAGTTGTACATGCCATGGTACTGAACCAATCAAACTCCTAAGCTTGTCATACTTTCCAGCCCGATAATTCCACATGTACCCTGTCTTAATTGAAAATTCCACACCTTTAGCCACCTCCCAAGTCAAGGCCCTATGATCACTCTCAGCAATTGGTGGCAATGTGGTCTTATTTGTTACAGCCAAATCCTCAGATGTAATTACTAGGTCAAGCACTCTCTGACCCCTAGTATTTTCCATTACATGCTGTCGCAGATAGTTATCCCTTAATAACCGCATAAAATCCAATTCCTTCCTCTCATGTGTCCTCTCCTCACTCCAATCAATGCTACCATAGTTGAAATCTCCCATAATAATTATCCTCCTTCCACTCATTTCTTCTATTTGCTTGTGCATACTGTCACCACCATCTTTTGCATCACCTGGTCTATAGCAGCACCCAATTGTATATTTAGTTCTGCTAGCCATAATCTCACACCAAATGGCCTCAAATGTGCTCTTTTCTCTATCCTGCAATTCAACTTCTATTCTCCTTGGCTGTAGTTCATCAGCTTTCATCAACAATACTCCTCCCCCCATTGTATTCTCCCTGTCATTCCTGAACACACTATACCCATCACATTTAATCCCACTAGCTATATCATCTACAGTCAGCCATGATTCACTAATACCAATAACCTGTGGTCTGGAAGTGCCAACCATGGCCAAAAACTCTTCCTTCTTGTTCCTAATACTCCTAGCATTAGTGTACATGAATTTAAGACCCCCATTAGCCCCAACCCTACCTTGATGCCTTATATTAACTATCCCACTCTGATTTGTTGTCATTCGCTCGGGCATATTATATTCATTCATACATTCAACTGTCTCCCTAAGGACTATATATCTACCCCCCCCTTACTAAATCTAATTTCCCTGAATTTGCACATCCACTACATTCAGCAGCACTTTCTCAGGTCTCCTTGCACCGTAACCATTCAAATGCAAGCCATCCATCTTATATAGATCCTTTCGCCCATCACACTCACTCCACACAGCCACAAATTCCATACTACTCGTCATACATAACCCACGCATAAAGTCATTCACAATTATGGCCCTCCTTTTAAACATTTCACTGTCATACCATGGCAAAAGACTAATCATTCTAACTCTCTCACTCTTTTCTTTTGCTACCTCAAACAATTCATTCAGGTCTTCTATCATTTCCATTTTATCTCCTTTCAGATCATTCGTACCTGCCACAACAATCACTCTTTCCTTTTGCTCTCTAATAGACTTAGTTACATCCTTTAGTTGCACCAGGTTGGTACGATTTTGCCAAATCCTCTACTAACACACCTCGTACTAACGAGTCTCCATACAGCACTCTATCCTTCATTTTGTTCATGTTCACACTCATATGCCTATTTTTCCTGTCATACTTTTTATTAATGGCTGGTTCATTCATACGACTTTTGCTCATACGCTCTAGCTGCTGTTTTGCCCTTTGTATCGCACCATTCAACAACGCGATCTCACTCATTGCATCTATCTCATCTTTTTTATTCTATGTAAAACCATTAATACTATCATTCACACTTTCTACATTCACACTCTCACAATTCTCTGGTACAACCTCGCCGTTTCTTGTCATATCCCTATTTTCTTCATTCTGAAGTTTGACAAAAATATCACACTCACGATCCGAAATACACTTCAATTCCTCATTCTCCCTACATTTTCTACACACATTGACTCCTTTATTATCATTTAACCACACTCTGACTGCACCCCGCAAACCTTACATTTCGCAGATAGTACACTGAATCATCTCTTTTACATTGCCATTCTTGAAAGAAGATGGTGAACCATCATTACTGGCCGCCATTTTCCTTCGTACTGGAGCCATACTTACTAGTAACGTATTTTATCAAATTATAAATTATAAACACCAAAAACACACAAACAGATGCACTAAGATACGCAACACAAACAAAACTACACAATATTAAAGTAAATTTATCAACGATTACTGAAAATAATGCTTATCTTATCAGGAGCTTTCACGAACACTACACACTACGAATCCCTCTAGCGGAGACGATAATACCGGCGATGATACTCTTGCTCACGGTTTCCTTTCGTAACTTCCAGGATGGCCCTTTGTCATAGCTCTTTCCCTCTGTTCAACCAAGTGAAAGAACTCCCCAGTGTCAACCCTGTAACCACCTCTCAACAGTTTAAAAGTCTCAAATCATATCACCTCCTTCTTCTATCCACCAAACTCTGCAGTCCACATTCCCTCAGACGATCCTCATAACTAACATTGTACAGTCCTGAAACTGTCTTTGTTATCTGCCTTTGTACCCTTTCCACAGTTAATTTATCCCCTTCAAATCCTGGGGACCAAATCTGAGAACAATAATCTAATGGAATGATAACTCTTATCTCTGCAGGTCAGTGTCCTTCTCATTATTGCAGCAATCCTCTGTGTTACCTTCACCACCTTTGCAATATGTCCCCTAAATTTCAGGTTTCTATCAATCATCAACCCCGGATCTCTTGTCTCCCCTACTTCTTCCAGTTTAACTCCTCCCACAGAGTAAGCCGTTTCCCATCGCGGTGTCCCAAACCTCAAGACCTTACATTTTGCTGCATTAAACTGAAGCTCCCATTCATTTGCCCATCTATCTAGCCTATTCAAATCCTCTTGCAGGGCTACCACATCTGCACTATTACTAATAATCCTTTCCAGCTTCACATCATCCTCAAATAACTGAATATCCCCTTGTAATCCACTGACGATGTCATTGATATAAAGGTTAAACAATTAGTTTAGATTAGTTTAAACAATTAGATTAGTGTTCTTTCTCCCTAATTGTACAAGTGAGCTCCAGTCATTAGATCCTGGCATCATCTATGCATTTAAATGGAAATATAGAAATATGCTTGTTGAAAAAGCTGTGTGTATGCATGATAATGGTATGGACCCAAAATAAATGAGACCATATCAATTCTTTGATGCCATGCATTATGTGGCCAAAGCATGGTTGCATGTTACTCCTGAACCATATCCAACTGTTTCCAGAAAGCAGGAGTTAAGTTTGTGGAAGAGGAGGAACAACTACAGGAGGAAGAAGATATGTCAGAGCCCAACAACTGTTATGTGATGGATGAGTCTTCCTCATTTCAAGACTATGTTGATGCTGGTGCGATCACATCAATGGTACCAAGTGTAGAATACATCCTTTCCAACCACCTTGGTGAAGAAGAAGTGGTGGAAGAAGACTATGATCAAGAACCTACTGTCCCTACTAGTAAAGAAGCAATGGAAGCTATCTCTGTTTTGAGCGGTATATTGCAAGTGCATCAGGAGACGATGGGGCATTTAATGCCTTATACACTGTGGAGAGGCAGGTGGAACTTATAAGAGTGCAGAAAAAGCAAAAACAATCAATAATTAAAGATATTTCTAAATAGATAAATATAAGTAATTGTAAATTCATTTATTTTCAGTTATTAAATTCTGTAATCCAGTATGTAGAGTCACATACTAGCAGTAAGTCATCTTTTAGCCTATTTTTAATGTTTTTTTACATTTCCTGCTATTTACACTTTTTTCCATCAGTCCTCTGGAAAGTGTAAAAAAGGGGTTTTACTGTATTTTCATCCATCACTGTCATCTTACCACATATCAGAAAAACTCTCTACAGTTTTTCTTTGCCTGCTTTTTGTTTCTCCTCATGCAATTGATTGCTACCATTAAGAAGATAGTTATCTCTCAAAAAATTAATTTTCCTTATTTGTGAATGCTATTTCTTCATTCTAATCTATACTGCCATAATTAAAATCACCCATAATAATCACCTTTCCCTTTTTCACTTAATGAAGTTGTCTATACATTTCTTCATCACCACACTCACATTCCATGGCCTGTAGTAGTATCCGATTAAATATTTCTTCCTGTCAACACCTCCATCCCACCATACTGACTCAAAACCATTGTCACAGTATCCTCTTCTTCCAGATTTTATGATTAATCCATTTATTCATCCATTTGACACCTATTTTATTCAGTCTTTTGATCTGCAGAATGTATTTGCATATTGACATTGTTATATATCTTTTGGTCAGTTCCTATGCAACATTTATCTTCCTTCCATTTAACACCTCATTCCATGCTATAGCTCCAAGCTGTTTCCTATGTTTTTCACAATCACCAGCCTTGTAATTCCACATATATTTTTTCCTCATGGAAGTCTTCATATGGCTAGCCACAATCCAGTTGATCACTTTCACCAACTAGAGGAAAGTGTGAAACCCCACACACAATCACATCCTCGGATGAAATGATCAGATCTAAAACTCTGGATCCTCGTGTGTTCCCACATTGACATACTGCCTAAGAAGATAGTTATCTCTCAAGAAATTAATTTTCCTTGTTTGTGAATGCTATTTCTTCATTCTAATCTATACTGCCATAATTAAAATCACCCATAATAATCACCTTTCCCTTTTTCACTTAATGAAGTTGTCTATACATTTCTTCATCACCACACTCATGTTCCATGGCCTGTAGTAGTAGTATCCGATTAAATATTTCTTCCTGTCAACACCTCCATCCCACCATACTGACTCAAAACCATTGTCACTATTTATATCTTGCATCTCCACTTTGTGCATACACAATTTGCCTGCTATCATCAACAGCACTCCAGACTGACAATCACAGAGAATACTTGTTATCAACCCATTTCTGTATCCTATTTCTCATTAATCTCTCCAGTACCTTCACCGCAACTCTGGATATACAGATTGGCCTATAATTTGTAGTCTTTTCATTAACTTTATGCAGTGGAACAATTTTACCTTCTTTCCACCCCTTTGGAATTTGTGCTGCTGTTGTAAGACTTATTAAACAGGCATGCCAATGCTACGGCCAATTCCCTGGACCATTCCCTTAAGACACATGTTGATATGTCACCATGCATTGATATGAAAATCGATTTTTCTCTTTAATATTTCATTTTATGGAAAAGTGCAATGGTATGATGTTTAAAGAAAACTGTGCACAATAAAACATTGACTAAAAATGGCAAGAATGACTAAGAATCTTAATCAATGCACGTGCACAAAATAGGCTTCATATGGCCTGCTAAATTTATCATGCTTGTTTCATTCTTTTTTTACCCCAATTCAAAATAATATATATGGGTATGATGCACTCAAACACAAAACATTTGAAAGTAAGTACTGCACATTTTATCCATGTGTTGCCCTTCCTTGTATATTGACAATAAAACACACACTCGGACTACTTTACATAAGTCGAACTGCTGTTGCCATGGGAGCAGTTTAATTTGGGATGGATGTGACCGTTTTATATTATAAAGATATATAGTAACTGTTATTATTATTTAGCATCTTTCTTTATATATATATTGTATTTCAAATTTATTTATATTTTCCAAATATTTCAGGCCTTTTCTTCATCTGAAGTTGCATCAGCTAAATTACGTCTTAGCCAGTTACATGATTTCCAGACTCAAGTGGATAACACATGGAGAGCAATGCGGTGGATCATGGATGTGTTAACTTTTGCCCGAGATAAACAAACTCCAGGAGGTATTCCTATATCATCAGTATGGATGGAAAAGTATGAACAGTTCTCTCCAGATTCATCTCCTGATCATCTGCAGGAACAGGCAGCTTCAGCTAGACAATTAAGTACTCAAGCAGTTCAGTATGACTCAGAAAGTTATTTGCAGATTAGTAACATCTGCTCTGATACAAGACCCTGTCATATGAATAACCTTGAAATTCGTCGGAGTGCTTCCACTTCCAAACTCCCTATAAATACTTGTGATTATGACAGTCAAGGGTGTAGTGATGCACCTGTAACAAGCAAAATATTGAGTTCAGATAAAGCAAATTCTGGGTTCAATTATGCAGAAATTGGAGAAGATTACAGTGATCCACAAGGAGAACCCAGTAAAAACAGCCACAATGGTAGTAGCTGCACTGGAAGTTTTAAGTCTGTATCATCACAGGACACTGAAGGATTTCAGGGAGAAGAAGATGGTTTAGAAAAGGAGAGCATTCATTCTAGGGATAGTGCTTGCAGCATTGGAGAAGGAATACATTGTAAGAAACTCGAGGATGTAGAGGATGGATTTTCAGCAGAATTACACAGACCATCTTCATCTAATTCAAGCTCGTCATCTAGTTCTATCTCTGGAGATAGCCAATCAGGAATTATTCGAGTATATGCAGCTTATGAAACTGGGCTGCCAAGTGGAACTAGTGTCAAATTGCATGTAACTCCTCAAACAACAGCAAGAGAAGTAGTTGATTTGGTAGTAAAGCAGTTAAACATGGCAGTCATATTAAAAGGGCGAGGTGGCCCAATCTATGGAAATAGCCAGCTTCACAACTTTTGTTTGGTGGCAGTAGTTGGTAGTCGGGAATGCTGTCTTGCGGATGACTTTCAACCTCTTAACTTGCAAAATCCATGGACTAAAGGAAAATTGCTTATAAGGGTAAAAAGTGGTGTTCTAAACTCTACTGTTGACTAGGTCACTTGGGTGATGTTTGTGTAAATATGCATACTGCTGGTGCTCTTTTGTATATTATCCTCATTATCAGTATGCATATTTATATAACATCACAAATAACAGAGAAGTATCACAGTACTACTTTGCAAGTATTATAATTAATTATCAACATGTGTAAAGCATTTAAATCATTTAAGTAATATGTACTGATTCTGTGATAAATTCATATCAGTATCATATCTCAATGAAATGTGTACTCCAGAATCCCAGTGAAAGTGTAACGGTCTTTCTGCATCTGGTCACGTTGATATTCCCAAAACCGTCAGTTACTATCTTAGGCATATGTCATATTCATTATATAAATTATATAATTCCCACAAAATAATTTAATTATTTTTGTCATATTTTAAGACTTAATCATTTGATCAGCAAGAAATTCCAAAGGAATTGAACTGTTGAAAATGATGCAGTCAGAGCACTGTGGTGTAGTATATTTAAATACAAAAAAAAAAAAAAAAAACCTTCATATATAAAATGAAAAAAGGAAACCTTTTTTAACTGTGCCTCCTCAACATAATAAGGTGAATAGTTTTATAAACATGCTACAATTTTGGTTACACAGAAGAAAGTCAAAATGGAAAAGGATGCTGTTGTTTATATATTGGAAACTTCTACTTTTTTGATGCTAAAGCTCAACACTCACACCAACCAAACACATTTCTGTAATGCTTTAGTGATCAAAAAGGAATGACTGCTAATGAACTATTTGCATTTGAATGCAATTTCCTGTATGTTATTGAAACATCCTGTTGTAAAAAGCTGATTGGTAAGAAATATTTTCATAAAAATTACAAATGTTAAATTTAATTATTGAATTTCCTGTGTTATATTGCAAATTAAAAACTAAATTATGTTACAGTTTTCATTGAAAAGTCTCTCTAATCTCATTCAGGTTTAAATTTTTTTCCCTATTATATAAGACTGGATTTTTCGGGATATATATTAGAATACCTGTTTAATCCACCCTCTCAGGCAATGCATTCCATGCAAAAAAAAAAAAAAAATACTACTTGCCCTTTTACTCACCACTTCCCTTTGAAACTTTCAGAGATGACCCCTTGTCCTTTCCAACAGCTTACATGTCTCAATCATATCTACCAAACTTTGCAGCCTGAATGCCCTCATGCTCAACATTGTACGGTCCTGTTATCATTTTTTTATCAATCTCTGTACTCTTTTCCAAGGTTACTTCATCCCTTTCAAATCCTAGTGATCAGATCTCAGCATAGAAATCTATGTGGTCTGATCAAAGGTTTATATGATGGGGACAGTGGAAGAAGCAAGGAATCTTGGGATAATTATGGATAGTGATTTGAGGTTCTGAGGACATATGAAGGTGGTCTGAAAAGTTCTCGGCCTAACAACGAAAAAACAAATTTATAATTTCAAAATTATTTTTATTTTTCAACGCAATCTCCCTTAAGACTAATACGTTTATTCCAGCAATGCTCCAGCGCCATTATCCCGTCTCTGTAGTGGTTCTCAGTAAGATCTGCAAAATACCCCTCTACAGCTGCAATCACCTCTTGATTCGAAGAAAAATACTGACCAATGAGGAAGAGTTTTAGTTTTGGGAAGAGATAGAAGTCAGAGAGAGCCAAATCTGGGGAATAGGGTGGATGTTCCAACAATTCATAGTGCAGATCCCTTAATTTTCCATTGTCAAAACACGTTTGTGGGCAGGTGCATTGTCCTGATGAAAGATGATTTTTTCCTTCTGCAAACTGGGTCTTTTCTCACTAATTTTTTTGTCTAGTCTGGTTAAAAGATCGGAATAATATCCCCCAGTTATTGTTTTACCCTTTTCAAGATAATTAATAAACAAAATGCCTTTAGCATCCCAAAACACTGATGTCATGATGCTGATGGAACCAACTTTGTCTTCTTTGGTGCTGAACAACTGGCTTCTGTCTGCTGTTTTGACTGCTGTTTGGATTCTGGTGTGTGTAATAGTGAATCCAAGTCTCATCCATATTAATAAATTGATGCACAAAATCAGTTTTATTCTTATTAAAATGCTCCAAGCACTTTTCAGAGAATTTCATGCAAGTGCATTTTTGATCTGCTGTGAGCAAGTGTGGCACCCATCTTGCACAAAGCTTTTTCATATGCAATTCTTCATGCAAAATATATCCTACATGTTCTTTTGAAATGCCTGTAGTCTTAGCAATTTCATGCACTTTTGACTCACCGGTCATCTAATACCATAACGTGCACTTGATCAATGATTTCTGGTGTTGTTACACTTTTTGGATGTCCTTCACGTGGCTCATCTTCAAGGCTGGTACAGCCACATTTAAACTCGGCAGCCCATTTCTTAATTGTCAAAAATGAAGGAGAAGAGTGCCCATAAACTTTTATGAACTTCAAATAAATTTCTTTTGGCATTAAATCTTCTTTTACAAAGAATTTTATAACTGCATGATACTCAATTTTATCCATTTCAAGGAATACAGACAACACTTTTGCTTCAGACAGCTGTATAAAACAAACTACTTGATAGAATAACTTGCAATTTCACATGGATGGTTATGACAGCTGTTCCAACTTAGAAAAAAAAAAATAATCTCTTGCAGATAGTGTTGTCATCTATGGTCGAGGCCGAGAACTTGTCAAACCACCCTCGTATATTGTGCAAAGGTTGTGAATACATCTCAGAGAATTGCTGCAATCTCTCATGGTCAATGTCCTCCTCAACATTGCAGCAATTCTCTAAAATGTTATCACAACCTTTGCAATATATCTTTGGAACTTCAAATCTCTATCCACAATCACTCAAGATCCCTTCTTTCCTCTACCAAGTGCGTAAGAAGCATCTCATTTGTGGATCCCAAGTTTTAAAACCTTACATTTAGTTGCATTAAACTGATATGCCCATTCATGGCTTAGATTTCCAGCTTATTCAAATCCTCTTGAAGAGCCAAAACATCAGTACTATTACTAATAATTCCAAGCTTCACATCATCCCATAGTCCTGTGACAATAGCATTGACATAAACACTTAACAGAAATGGTCCCAGTAATGAAACCTGTGGAACTCCACTTGTAGCCTTCCTACTCCTCCTTGATACTGCTTCCCCATATACAATTCTCTGATATCTATCACAGAGCCAATCCACTAACCGTACATCCAAATACCATATGTTGCAACTTAAAAATTAACTTGTCATGTGGTGCCCTGTAAAATGCCTTTGAAAAATCCAGAAAGACAGTGAAGGCCTTGCCCTCATCTACTGCTCTTATTACTTTATTTTAAAAGGCAACGAGAGCACCCTTTAACAAATCCTTGCTGTACTGCATAAATAATATTGTCCCCATCTTCCCAGTTCTGTATACAAGTTCTTACCAATTTTCCAGAATCTTAACTACAGAAGAAATACAAACAGGCTTATAGCGTGATACCCCCATTCTGCCACTGCCCTTATACAATAGTACTATCTTATCCTCCTTCCACTCTCCAGGAACCTGTTCCATTACAAGACAGCCTGTTTGGCCGAGTGATTAGCATGTCCACTCTCCAATCAAGAGGCTACGGGTTCGAATCCTGCCATTGGCATGGACGTTGTGATGGTCTGTAGAAATACTAGTGGTGGCGGTAGATGGCGTTGGTGTAGTTGCGGTCAATTGGTGGATTGTGAGTGATGGAAGCAGAGTTGTAGAGTAGATGTCATCCCTCGATGAGTCCTTGGACTCCCTGGAGGTGACAAATAATAATAATAATAAAGACTTTCATTAAACAGCTAAATTATTGGCACATTTCCTTAAAACACATGCCGAAATTCCATCTAGTCTTCCTGCCTTATTGACATTTGTGCTCAGTATATTGAATACATCCTCTTCATTCAATTCTAACTTTTCACCACTCGTTCCTGAGAATATAATAATTTTACGCTTTTGTACAGTACTCTTTTGCCAGCCTGGTTGGCCGAGTGGTTAGCGTATCTGCTCTCCAGCCAAAAGGCTGTGGGTTTGAATCCCGCCGTGGGCATGGATATTTGTGATTGTCTGTGGAAATACCAGTGGTAGGCGATAGATGGCGTTGGTGTAGTTGCGGCTAGTTGTACTTGGTCAAGAGTTATAGAGTAGGTGCCCTCCTTCGATGAGTCTTCGGACTCCCTGGAGGTGTTACGTAATAATAATAATTATGTTTCTATCATATTACTATTATAACAATCTTCCATAGTCAACAAACATACACAAGAGGTTTTGTTTAGCAAGCAGCATATTTGTCATATAGAATTTCATTCATACTCCTAGCATTCCCAGCAGTGTATTCTACTCACCTAATACTCTCCACATAAAACTATCTACTCCTCATTCCCCCACCTTTACATAACTTCCAGGAACAGTCTCGTGTTCACCACTTATTAACCAATTTGTTTTAACCCAGCAACCTTCAGCATATCATTATAGATAGTAGATATTTCATGGATTTTATACTGTCATGGTCATATACCTCTGAATCTTCCCCACTAATTCTTAATTCCTAACAACTCCATTATTCAATGTGGTCATATCCAATCCTTATAAAGAGGGATGATAACTAGCATAAACCTACTTAGCAGTGTTTTTTAACATTGAAGTTGATCCTGTAAGCATGTGTTATTTCACTCACTTTTCCAACATGCTCCCCGAATATCAGTTCCCTATCTACCATCACCCCTAAATCTATGGTATCATCAATTTCTTGCTACACTCCCCATCAATACTATAGAGTTTGCATTCATTGTGGTTCATCGTGTATAACTTTATTTGCCATAGTTTATATTATGTAAAGTGAGTAAATTACTCAATCAAGATTTCCTCGATACTACCCCTTAGAACAGGGATTTTCAACCTTTTCCAGGCATACCGCTATATTTAATTCAAGATATTAGATGTACCAGTAAGGCAGTGGCTCACGTACCACCAGTGGATTCTCAACCTATGGTACGCATACCATAGGTTGAGAATCCCTGCCATAGAATATCATAATTCTCTCTCTGTTCCTAAATGAGCATTGTCCTTAGTAGTAGTGGCTGCCATAAATGTTGCTCAGATAAGTCCTTATATTTAGTAATTTGCGATATTGTTAATTATAATGTTATTTTCTTTGACTATGCTGTTAAGTGTGTTGTTTTGTCATAACTAATATTTCATGATATTATTTCGAAAGTGTTCTACATATTATGGCACCAATGAATATGAAAAAAATGGCAGCCAAGACATCGATATCAATGCTATTAACATGTGGGATTTAGTGTGATGTAGCATGTGTTTAATGCATTCACTGCCAAGAGTGAAGGTTTGTGGTATGAGAGCAAGAATGGAGAAAATGTTTGTCCGAAATATTTTGTGAGCAAATGCGAGTCATATTGGGAGTGGAAGAATGAAATGACTGATATTAAGGATATAAGGCAGGATTGTGAAATTGTTGTGATTGTGTTATGGAGAATACAACGGAAGCAGTGAATAATGGTGCATGAAATATGAATGAGAGTTTGAAGAATGTGGATGAAAGTAATAACGTGGATGATGAGATGCCAATGCAGAAAGAAACTGCATGCTTATGCAGACTCCTTCACAGGACAAAAAGTGAGTTCAAGTGAGAGGAGAAATGATTGGCATGCGATACAGCAAGAGGGAGAAAGAAAGAAAGATAGAATGAGAAAAGCATAAAAGTACGAGAAACTGGGAAAAAGGAGAAAGTATGGTTTGGGATTCAGTATACTTAATGAGAAAGTAATGAAATCATGTTCCCCAGGTGCAAAGATAAAGGATGTTAGTGAAGCTGTAAGTATGCAGAAAAAAGAAGTGAATAAATGATTTTGGAAGATTAGAAATATAGCTTGAGAGAAAGGATATGAAGGAGTTATTGGGAATCGTGGCCTATCTCGGTTCTTTCCTATCATACTAAGGCATACTAAGGCTCACAATCTTTACATTCTTACTCTTCATTTTTGCTTCTTTCAATGAGAAGATTGTGTAGGAGGAATAGTGTGCAGTTTATGTGTAGTGAATTTGATGAACAAAAGGACCAGTATATGCCTGATGGCATGTGAATGGTTTTGGAGTTAGATGCTTGTTAGAGTGTTGTTCAGTGAGAGTTTGGAAGTCCAAAATAATGGAAACTAGAGATTTTAGGGGAGAAGCAATCAAGTGTGTGTCCAGCCATCACTGGGAAAAATGAGTGTAAGTACAGGAATGACTGTGAGGAAATAGTTACACCTGGGATAGATGAGTATGATTACAGTAATGATTGTTAACAGCTCCATACAGTTTCCCAGGTTTCAAATCTGAATGGGCAGGTAATAACATTATGTAAGGATAACTGTTGGGCCCAAGGAGATGTTGAAATGCATGTACATAAATGCCTGAAGTATCATAAATAAAGGAGATGAGTTTTTGCCATTGGTCAGCACAACTTGGCCTAAAATTACTGGCATCAGCAAGACCTGGTTGCCAGAGAATTATATAATTACGAGGATAGAATGCAATGGATACTGTATTTTTAGGGATAAAGAGGGCAGGAGTAGGGGTATTATTAATGATAGCTAAAGAACTTCAACCAACAAAAATAGAACTTAAGAAAGATTGTTGTAGATATGAGGAAAATGGTTCGTTTGAGGCTATCTGATAGAGATAGAGGCCAATGGGACAAAATGTATTGTCGGTTGCTGCCTGCTATAGACCTAGCAGTTCAGAAGATGTGCATCGGCAGATTAGCACAATGGGAGACTTCAACTATGAGGATATAGATTGGAAGGAGCAATTGGCAAAATAGAAATGACATTTATACAGTTACTAAGGGATAATTACCTCAAACAGCACATGATGGAAGGGGCCAGAGGTTTGAGAGTGTTGGGTCTGGTAATAGCATCAGAAGATCTATCTATAACTACAATAGCAACTCTACCTCTGATCAGGGAAAATGACAGTGCAGTCTTATCCTGGGAGCTTGCTCAACATGTGGAATTTTTAGTCAAGAAAAGGTTTATGTGGAATTACAAAGCTAGCAATTATGGCAAACTTGGAGCAGTGCCATGGCATAAGAAGCTACATGGAATGAATGTCATTAGTGCATGGAAAGTGGTCCAGAATCATTTGAGCAAGGCAGTATCAGACTGCATACTCAGAGTCAGGGGGATAACTGAGTAGAGATCAAGTAGATGAATAGATATATAAAAGCAACAGCTGGAAAAAAAAATGTGGAGGGAATGTAAAGAAAAGGTGATCAGCCTACTCATAAGCAGCACAAAGTACAAGCAAGAAAGGCTAGATCAGATTATGAGAGAAAATTAGCTAAGCAGGCCAAAGTAAATCCATAAGTTTTTTCACTACATAGCAAGTGAGAAAGAATGATTATGGAAAGATAACTCAGTGCTTTACTTAGTGCTGATGGTAGGAAAGTGACAGAAGCAGAAGAAATAGTTCAGTTACTAAGTTATCACTTTGCATGGGTATATCATCCAGGTGGTGACTTTACAGTTTCTGACGTGATAGAGACTGATGTGAGTATTGCGGTTGATGAACAGGAAGTACTCAGTATATTGAAAAATATCAATGTAAATACAGCAATCCTTCGATCAGTGTGCTTCCAGTTAGTGCGTCATTTTTTTTCAATACCCAAATTTGATTAGTGCGCCTCTAAAATTCGATTATTTTTAAGATATATACATCTTAAAAATAAATGTTACAGATTTTAAAAATTTTCCATCTATACATTTTTTATGGCTAACTATTTAAAAAATCACTCACCAGGATGAAATAATTTAGTTACCGATTTGAAACATTTTACAAAGTTATTTCTGAATGGCATACTACACTATTTCCAAATTTACCGCCAAAATTTATGTCGTCTGCTTTACATAGCATTTTGCTGATCATATCACGTGCGATTGTTTTCCTTACTTTTTTATTTTAAATTATTTTCCTAACCTTTAATCATGAATAAAAGAATTTGTGTATAAAAGACAATTTGAAAATAGTTTTCATACAATCGAAGTTTTTAAGCAGCAATGCTTAGAAACTTCGAAATTAGAAATTGACCCTAGTGAAGAGAGAACGAACCAGTAAAATTTGCAGAAGAGGCCATATGGCCATACCATCAGTTGTATGAAAAAAAGAAACAGAATGCCTGCCAAACTATGTTAGCTCAATTCTTTGTTCAAGCAGAATAATAAATGTATATTCTGAATACGTTTTATTGTCTTTCAGCTTCATGGTTTTTCTTTAACTATGCCCTGAGACATACCCTAATTTTTTTATAAAAAAAATTAAGGGTCAAAAAAGAAATCTGAGGAATGAATTATACATTTTCCCATAGGTTATTATATTCGATTAATGTGCCTGTTTTAAAGAAAGCATTTGGCGCTCTGATCGAGGGATTGCTGTACAGCAGTGGGCCTGGATGGTATGTCTGCTCGTTTGCTATGAAAATAGGCATGTGAACTGGCAGTGCCGCTGACAAAGTTGCTTAATCTTAGTCTCAGCTCTAGCAAGTTTCCAAGTGAATGAAAAGTTGCATTACATAAAGGTGGCTCCAAGACAGAAGTAGCAAATTACAGACCAATTAGTATCTCTGGAGTGGTGTTTAAAGTAACCAACTTTTCCAATGGGTGAAGTGGAATATGATACTCTACAGGGGGCAGCATGGCTTTGTAAAAGGTAGGTCCTGCCTCAGTAATTTATTCACATTTTATAATAAGGTGGCAGTGGAATTGGATAAAGGAATGGATTGGGGCAGCGGGTGATAGACATCAGAGGATTGTGTATGATGGATTGGAATCAAAGTGAATGAGGATGACTAGTGGAGAGGGCTCTGTACTAGGACCACTATTCTATAATTTGTATATTAATGATATAATGGAAGATTTGAGGTGAGATATTTAGTTGTTTGCTGATTATTTAAAACTGGGGAGGGAAATAGTTGATAAAGGTGATATATGATTTAAATAAATTGGCAATGTGGGCAAAAGACAATGGTTATCAATTCAGTATTGTAAAATGTAAGGTAATGCACTATGGGATGATGGTGGAGAGAGAATTGATATTCAGAGGACATATTGCAAGAGTTGGTAAAATAGCTGAGAGGATGAGTTAGATGTTGGAGCACATTGACAAGTAAAGATAAGGAAGTTATCCCTCTTTATAAGGCTATAATTTGACTACTATGCTGAGTTTTTTGACCACATGTTGACTACTATGCACAGATTTGGTCATCTGCATTTTCTAGGGGATGTCTGTGAGGTGGTGAAGAGAATTCAGAGACAAGGGACTAAGCTCGTTTGTGGAATGTTCCCTATGACGACATATTGAAGGTGTGGATGGATGGATTGGAAAGTTTAGCTGACAGGCAGAGGAAAGGGGATATGATAGAAACTCATAAGTTACTAAAGGGATTCTATAAGAGTGACATAAAAGAAATTTTTCAATACATGGAAAGTAGAGGAGAAAACAAGGGGTCACACTTGGAAGTTGTCTAAGAGTGTAGTTATTAAGAGGTAGGTATTGTGAGTCTTTTAATTCCATGGAGTATCCATTTAAATAATAACAATAATAATTTCTGGCTTCAACCAATTTTTCCATAACTTTAACTCCCACTCCTGAGATCTACCTCATGTAATGGGTCTATTTTGCCCTCTTTCCACTCCCTTGGTATACTGTTCAGAACTGAGGCTTAAACACCCTAGTCAATGGTAATGTCAATTCTCTTGCACCTTCTTATAACACATAGGCCAGCATCCCCACCATTTTCAGCAGTTTCATCAACATATACTTTGTAATATCAAGAGCATCTGCTTCTATTCTCACATTACAATATCTCCGCTTGAATAATATACCCTGGTAAAGTAATTCAACTATTCTTTTGTTGCATTTTACCACCAGCATTCACATTACAGTTATCCTTCCATAGTCATTCTTCCTTTTACTTGTAACATAGCAAGTAACTCTTTGAGATTTCCATTAGCCTGCTTAGCCATACCAGTCATCCAACTGTAACCCCCTGTATTCTAATGACCATTTCTAAATTGCTCAATTAATCCTTGACCATTTCCCATGCATTGTTAAATATTCTCCTTTGCTCTTTTTTAACTATAAATTTCACATGCTTAGAAATCTCCCAGATCAAAATATCTTATATTCAGCACTCTGAAATACTGAATTCCTGCTGTCACATACTGTATTAGGTAATTATCTTGGTAACTGTATAAATTCCATCTCTGTCCCCATACTCAGTCTCTCACTAAGATACTCAGCTGGTACGTGCTATCTGCATCTTTCTTTGCAGTCCCAAGTCTAAAGCAACAATCTGTTGACCTCTGTCTCACACTGGGCAGTTTCAAATGCAGTGTCTCCCATAACTGCTTTTGCTTTAGTGCCACTTTGTTCTTGTTGGTTGCAATTCTTCTGTTGTCATCAACAGTATTCTTTCCTCATCCTTTTCTCTATCAAATGAGTTTTGCTATTGTTTATAATCAGGGCTTTGTCCTATGTCCTGTCCCCACTTGCCTCCAAGGTGTCTGAATGCAAGCTCACCCTCATTCCACCCAATAGCTCTCATATCCCTGAATCTCCACTTCATTTTCTCTCCCCTCAATGTGAGTTGCCCATTCGTGGTTGAGGAGACCTCCCAGTGATGGTACTAACCATTTTCATTCTTCCTCTTTTTGTTTGCCTTATTTCTCCTGAGTCTTTTTTGCAAGTCTTCTAGACCACCAAATGTGGGATCTAACACTTTGATGCAGGTGTGGTGCAACCCATGGACATCTGGAAAAGGGGGGGGGGTTTCCCCTGGTGGTCTTATGCTACTTTAACCTCTGCTTTGGCAAGATGGACAGTCCTGGATAGACTGACAAGGATTAATCACCTAATGGGCTTCCCTTCAAGGGTCAAGGATGTTGCAGTAAGTCCCTTTCCCCATGGTTTAGAGAGAGGGGAACAAGGCTTGCTGTAGTGCTTGTAGGGCATCTTGGGTAAGCCTGGCATTCCACTCTCGATCACAGCTATTGCTTGCCAGATAGTTGGCATCCATGTGTGGCTCAGTGGTGGGTGGAGAGATCTGGTAGAAAACAACAACAAAAAAATACTCAAAGCAATATTCTTCAACCACAATTATTTCAGGGGACATAAAGTCCCAAACAAGCCCTGATACCATTGATATGTATTTTGATAACAGAAGTAAGAAACAAAAGATGTGATACCAATACAAAAGTACCAGTTTTTCTAATCATCTGTGCAACAGGTGAAAAACCAATAGGAAAATGCCACTCTTCTTCATTCAAAACAGTCTACAAGGACTGGTAGATTTCCCCAAAATGGTTAAGAAACTTGTCTTGTCCTGTCAGATGTCATCTCCTTCCAGGAGGTTGACTACCATAAGTGTCCACCATGTACGGTTTTTGTACTTCTCTTAAGGACAAAAAGGTCCGGTCCTTAATATTTCTCATCCAATTTGTTCTTTGTCTTCCTCTAATTCTTTTTCCTTGTATCATTCCTTCTAGAAGTGTTTTTTGTAGGGATTCATACCTTAGTATGTGACCAGGGTAGGTGGTTTCCCTTTTCTTAATGGTTTTCAACAGATTCCTGTCTTCTCCAATCATCTCTAATATTTCTAAATTAGTTTTTTCGGCAGTCATTGGGACTCTAAGAATTCTTCTGAGGATCCACATCTCGAAGGCTTTTAGTTTATTTTTACAATATTTTGATATTGTCCAGGTCTCTGCTCCATATAGCAGTGTTGACCATACGTAGCATTTAGACAGCCTAATTCTTATTTTTGTGTGAATTTCCCTTGAGGACAGAATGTTTTTCATGCTAATGAAGGTTAATCTAGAAATTTCTATTCTTCTTAATATTTCCTTATCACACTTCCCATTCTCTGTAATTAGTTGATCGAAATATATATAACTCTCTACTTGATATAAGGTATTTCCTCTGATCTTAATATTTATATCAGGTATTTTCCCTTTTTCTCTTGCTACTAGCATAGTTTTAGTTTTTTTGAAGTTGAAATTAAGTCCATATTTTTGCACTTAGCTTCAGCGTCTCTTCTAGTAGGATTTGAAGATGTTTTTTATTTTCAGCTAGCAGTACTGTATCATCTGCATATCTTAAGTTGCTTATATTCCTGCCTCCTATGCTGACTCCTTTAAATTCTTCTAATTGCTGGAAGATATTTTCAGTATAGAGGTTAAAGAATATAGGAGAAAGAACACAGCCTTGTTCTTTATAGATTTAGATTTATCAGTAATCTGGTATCTTTACCATCTACTCCTAAATTTCTGATGCATTTGATTAGTTGTTCATGTTGTATTGTCAAAGGCCTTTGTGTAGTCAATAAAACATAAGTAGACTTCTTTCTGCTTCTCCAGACATCTTTCTATAATAGTTCCAATGGTGAAGAGTCCTTCTCTAGTTCCTTTATTTTCCTGAAAACCAGATTGTGTTTCATTAATTTCCATTTTGATTTTATGTTTATTTCTTTCTAGGATGATATATGACATAACCTTTGCTATCTGACTGATCAGACTGATTGTATTGTTCTGTACTCTTCACATTTGATTGTCTTCGATTTTTTAGGTATTGGCAGGAACGTGGAGTGCTTAAAATCTTATGGCAGGTATCCAGTTTCGTATATTTTGTTACATATGTCAGTCAGTGATCTTATAGCCTTATCATCTAAAGCCTTTAGATATTCTTCCATAATTCCACCCATTCCTGGTACTTTTCCTAGTCTCAGTTTCCTAATGGCATTTGTTACTTCCAGGTAAGAATAGTAGGCCCCTCCAAATCTTCTTGCATTGGCTTATCTATTCTATCATGATTGTAGAGTTCCTTTGAATAGTCTACCCAGTGGAAACATCTTAATGGAGAAAGACAAAATCCCTTATTTTGTCTTTCTCCATTAAGATGTTTCCACTGGTATCTTCAATACAATGAGAGCCTATCCTTTTGCATGATTTGTTAGTTAGCTCCCTAACTTTTTCATGAAGTTCTCTGGTTTTGTGCTTTTTTGGCCAGAAGTTCAATTTCCTTGCATATGTTGTTGAGCCATAGTTCTTTTGCAATACTACATTCTTTCCTGATCTTGTTTAAGTTCTTGTATTCAGGACGATTTTTGTGTTTCTTTCTTTCCTTAATCATTTTCAGTATCTTGTCATTCATCCAGGATTCACTCATCTTCTCAAATTTGGGAATTGTTTGTTTTACTGCCTTTTTTATGCCTTCTTTAAATTTCTGCTATCTATCCTCACTTTCATCTTTAGGGTAAGGATACTTGGTGGAATCTGGAATATTAACAGCAGTGGATTGTGTCAGTTCCTTTAAAAATTTACCTTGTATTTCTTGATTTTTAAGGGAGCCAAGATCATATTTTTCTATGTTTATAGGTTGCATTATTTTTTTTAATTTTATTGCTGCTTTAATGACCACAGGGTTGTGGTCTGATCCAATATCAACCCGTGGGTATGTTTTGGCTTGTAAGATGTTATTCCGGAATCTTTTTTTAATCGTTATGTAGTCAATCTGGTTCCAACAGCTGTCTCCGGGACTTTTCCCATGTGTAAAGTCTTCTAGGAGGGTGGCTAAATAAAGTATTTGTTATCACCAGATTGTAATTTAGAAAGAACATTCTAAAAAACTACTCAGAATTACATCAATGGGTGGAATACCAGTAATAGTCTTCACACCCCATAAAACACTCGAGTTCTCTAGTAGTGGAATGATGATAGAAAAGAATCGCCTAGATGTTCCTGATGAGGAGATATGTTCAGAGCTGAAAGATAAAGCGTGACAGGTATGAAGTGCATCCTAATCATAAGTATGGTCACCTAGATCTAACCAGAAACATCATGCTAACATTTGGTACTCCTAAGGCTCCAACATCTGTTATAATAGGCTATCTCAATTTCCTGTTAAAGTGTACATCCCTAATCCACCAAGATACTTCAAATGCCAGAATTATGGACATGCCCAAATTGCCTGTCATGGCTCTACTACCTGTGCCTGATATGGTAGTAAAGAGCATGATAATCTTGCTGTGTCAAGAAAGATAAATATGTAAAATGTCAGAGTGATCATCTAGTATACTCTCGTACATGTCAGTAGTGGAAAGACGAGAGAGAAATACAAAAAATAAAAACAGAAAAACATATCAGGATGCAAAAAGAAAGTTAGCTGCCACCACCACCACACTTATTCTGAGATCCTCTTATGCTGAGAAAGTAACAGTTAAGAAAATGTCAACAGCAAGTCAAACTTGCATGTCTATTCCACAATTTGATTTCACCATACCTGAACTTTACAACTGTAACTGTTTCTCTGTTGTGTTCATCAATCAGATGATGTATGGTCCCACTCCAAAAATGATTTCATTCTTTGAGAACCCACTTGTGAAAAAAACTTGTAGCAAGGTGTTATCGCTTAGAGACAAGCCACTGGACCCTTCCATAGAAAAAAATTGATACTTCTGTATCCATTGAAAGTAACTTTAACTTGCCCAGTGATCCTGACACATTGAAGATGTGTTGATATTTTTCAGAGGAGGAGACAGACACTGGTCGTCCATACTTCGTACGAGTCTTTGGACTCCTTGGAGGTGTCACGAATAATAATACTTTCCAAATTCTGATGAGAAATATAAAACTTGACAAGGATAAGCCCTTAACCTCCAAGAAGTTGTGAGGCCTAAATAGTAGAATAATTTTTGCAGTGGAATTATCATAGGTATCGATGATATCAAACACCTGCAAAAACATGTACATTTTGTTTCTATCTGCAGGAAACATATTTAAAACCCAGTGAAGGCCCTGCCTTGAAGAATATCACATGCAAGGACAGAACTGGAGATGGCTTTGTTCGTGGTTGAGTAGTTATTCTTGTGAGCAGTCATGATACATTCCATGTTCAGCTTAATACTACTCTGGAAGCAGTAATCATCCGTCTATCTGTGGGGTTTCTGATCACAGTATGCTCAATATTAATGTACCACTGGATTCTGAATTAAATGAAACATAACTAGATAATCTCATAATTCAACTTCCTCAGCTCATTAAAATCATCCTAATGGGCGACTTTAATGGACATAACACTCTGTAGGGTTAGTGCCAACATGAATAGACATGGTTGCATCATTGAGCGAATGCTTTACAATCATGACCTCTCCCTTATTAATAATGGAGCAGATACTTTCTTCCACATGCCTACCCGCTCTTATCTGGCAGTTGATCCTACAATCTGCTCCACTCCCTTTTTCCACTGCTCACATGGAATGTTGATTGATGAAAACATATATGGATGAGATCATTTTCCTCTTATATAAGCACTGTTTTCACTCCTACACAGAAGCCCATGCAAAAAATGGACCAGGCAGACTGGAACACATTTTCCATCTTACAAAATTTATTACTAGAAGCAGTCAGCCGAACACCTATTAATGTAGCAGTTAAGTATGTCAGAGACTATATTGTCCATGCAGCCACCACAGCAATTCCAAAAATATCATCCTGATTTCCACTCCATCCAAAGGCTTGTTAGAACTGAGAGTGCCAAGCAGCCAGAAAAGATCAAGATTGAGCATGGGACATATTTTGTAGATATCTGACCACAACAAACTTATTGGATTTAAACATGCTCAGGCCAAAGTAAGTTATGTGAAACATCAGAGTCAAAAACAATTCTGGATTAAATTTACATTAAGCAATTAATCAATCATCAATCAGTTTTTGTACTGGTTGATGAACTGACATGCAAAAAATGTATGGGATAAAATCTAGAAGATAAAAGGTACATACAGAACACACTGCTTGTCTGCCTTTGAACATAATGGATGTATTGTTGCTGATCTCAAAGCTGTTGCAGACACTTTGACAAAGAAATGTTGCTGAGATCCTGGCAAAGCATTGCCACAATCTTAGCAACAGTTTCCTATTCTCCTAGTTTCTTAATTTTGAAAGAACAACAGGAGAAACAGCAGCTAAGCTTTTGTACCAAGTGGATTAAGCCATACAACTGGCCATTTGTTATTGATGAACTAAAAAGAGCACTTCTCTGTCACATCCTAATACAGTTGGCCTGACTCTTGATATAAGTCAGTTATCATTGCTATCTCAAAGCCAGGCAAGGATCCAGCCAGGCTAACAATTATTGTCCCATTGCTCTGACTGTAAAGTCTTTAAAAACATGGTAAACATAAGGCATCTCCAGTACTTAAAAAGCAACGAACTTCTTCTAATGCATAATGTGGCTTTCAACCTTGGACCATCTGTCAGTACCTGGAGTATATAGAGTACCCTGTTCCTGCAAGCAAGCTTACTTCGGTCAGACAGGCAACCATCTGTTTAGAAGAACACAAATCATACATCTGCAATCACGACTATGGTCAATCTGGCCTTGCAGACCATGTTTTGGATAGAACCCACAGGATCTCCTGGAGAAAAGCCACCATACTCCACCATAGTAAATTCAAAAAAGAAAGACTGTTTTTAGAATTTGTGGTGGCACTCAGAAGTCAACCGAATTTAAATAAATATGGTTGCATAAAACTTCCCAAAATGTTGGAAACATCACAGATCTCAGATTACATCCTAGGCCACTTACAAATGCCCATAGACGGAGCACCACCTAGATAGGGCTTTAGAGTCACCCATGTGTTTCACTTAGTTTACTGTATTTGAATGTGTTGTTACAAAAGTTATTTGTAATCCCTGAAGATGTCTCGGTGACTGAGACGAAATATTGGAAACATTAAAATTAGTTTTAATCCTTTCCTAGTGCTGAAAGTATTCCATTAAACATCCAACATGGTGTCCTCACAGCACTTAAGCCTAAACACACAGACACGTCTCTTCGTGTTCATTTCTATAAAATTATGGAGATTACAAAGGTATGCTGAAAAGTTGCGATAATCACCATGAAGAAACTGAGGTAGAACTATGTAACTTACACGTTATTCTACATATTCCCCAAGAAGTGTTATACACTCATTACAATGCTGCATCATTTGCAATCCTCTGAGGAAAAAAAAAGTCTTGTTGCACAAACTAGTCCTCACTTGCAGATATGACTTCATCTGTAGGAAATTTTGTTCCTTTCATGTGTTTCTTTAAATTTGGGAATAGGAAATAGATGGGGCCAGGTCTGGCAAATAGGGTGGATAAGGCAGATATTGAAAGCCCAAAGTTGTGTATTGTCTGTTGGGTTTCATGAGCAGTGTGAGCAGGTGCATTGCCCTACAAAAGCAACATGCTGCTGCTCAGTTTCCCCATGGCAGTTTTCATTCAGTACCTTCTTCAATTCCTTCAGAGCTGTCAAATAAACTGCTGCTATAACGGTTTCACCTTTTATGCATTAAACTTTATGCATAATGCTGCAATAAACCAATATCCCCATTCATTTGCCTATCTTCCCAGTTTATTCAAATCCTATTGCAGGACTGTCACATCTGCACTATTACTAATAACCCTTCCCAGCTTCACATCATCCACAAACAACTTAATATCCCCTTGCAATCCATTGACAATCATTGATATAAAGGTTGAACAATACAGGTCCTAGTACTGAGCCCTGTGGGATTCCACTTATAACTTTCTGCTCCTTAATATTGCCCCACCATACACAACTCTCTGATACCTATCAGACAGCCAATCCTGAATCCAGTTGACTAACCTGACATCCAAACCCATGTGCTGCAACTTAAATATCAACTTATCATGTGGCACCCTGTCAAATGCCTTTGCAAAATCCAAAAAAATGGCAGTATATGCCTTTCCCTCATCAACCGCTCTTGTCATGTTATTATAAAAGGCAATAATACTGCTCAAGGAAGAGCGTCCCTTAACAAATCCATGTTGACTCTCACAGATAACATTACCCTCATCTGCCCTACGTTGTATATGGTCCCTCACTAATTGCACAAATCCTTACAGACATGTATAATGCTATGCATTACGGGAAGGCCAACTACCCAAATTGGTTTCGACCTTTATTGAGGTCTCATCAGTGGGAGTCAGACTCAGAAGTGATTGCAGTAGTCATATTTCCATATATAAGCATTCAAAAGGTGTCATCACACCTTGTTACTAAAATTCTCTGGATTAGAGGTAGATGTTGAAAGTTTTTTTTTTAAACATGGTTGTACTATAAATTAAAGATGCCAATAATTTATATTCTCACTTTCATCCTTTATCCAAGTGTAAGCAAACAAAGTTTGTGTGTGAAGTCACTTCACAACTGGGTTATTTGTACATAGAGATTAATGACTTAACATCAGTTGCCTTAGTATCCCATAATGAAAATATGACTAATGCATTACTTCAACCTTGGTATCACTTCTGGATCTGGCTCCAACTGATGAGATCTCGATAAAGGTAAAAAAAAAAAAAATAATAATAAAGAAACTAACTGGGTAGTGGCCCTTCCCATAATGCATATTATTATACATGTCTGTAAGGATATGTGCATTGCATTGACCAATTGTAAGCAAATTGTGTTTGCTTACACTTGGATTGCCAGGCTTGTCGGCCGAGTGGTTAGCATGTCCACTCTCCATCCAAAAGGCTGCGGGTTCAAATTCCTCCGTGGGCATGTATGTTTGTGGTTGTCTGTGGACATACTAGTATTAGTAGTGGTGGTAGATGGCGTTGGTGTAGTTGGATTGAGTGGTGGAGACAGAGAGCTGTAGAGTAGGTGCCCTCCCTCGATGAGTCTTTGGATTCCCTGTAGGTGTCATGTAATAATAATAACAAAGGTTGAAACCGAGAATATAATTTCTTGGCATCTTTAATTTACATACCGACTTGAAACCATTCCTCCTACACACCTGTTCATTAACTCATTTACTATCATGGCTCTTCTCCATTCACTCTTATTGTATTGCAGTAAAACAAGCCTATAATCTTAATACTCTCTCTCTGTTGATTTTTGCTTTTTTTTAACTGGAGAGCTTTCATATCCTATCACATTCTATAACCGTCACCTTTCAAATAATTTGTACCTACCAAAACTATCAATTTTTTCACTTTCCTCCTTTGAATTCTAATAATATCATTCACATCTTTTATCTTTGCATCAGGAAAACCCAATTTCATTATGCTCTCATCACACATACCTAATCATGGAATCAATATATAGTAATATTGATGCTAAACATTTAATAGAGATATGCATGTTAGATGTAATATATTTTAAATAACAGCTTCACACATGTTAGAGAAAACTAAATAGAATTTATGACTTCTATGAATTTCACTTAATATGTCATGAGTTTCATTCAGGAAGACAGCAGAAGAATTAGCTACATTTAAATGATGAACAAAAGAATGAGTTATACAGCATGCTATGCTATTCTGCATCAGTTGTAGGTATACAAGTAGGAAGAAACATTAGACTTTCAGAGAAGTATGGTTATATAATAAAAATATATACAGTGGTACCTTGGTCTGCGAGTGTTTTGCAAGACAAGCAAAAATTTTTAATAAATTTTAACTTGATAAACGAGCGAGGTCTTGCAATACGAGTATTACCTATATGCTTTGTCTGCCGAGCATCACGTGATCACAAGCCGCTCAGGATTGTGGGTAATCGTCTTGCATGCTCGGCTCAGTCGGCATACCTCATTCGTATAGTCAACATTCGTGCTAGTGTTGTGACCACGTGTGTGTGCGTAAAGCATTTTTTTATTTTGTATCCAAATGTAGTGACTGTTCTTTATTAAATGTACTACGACAATGGCCCCAATGAAGAAAAGGGTTGAAAAGGAAGGTGGTAAGAAGAAGGAGATGATTACGGTGGAAGTTAAGAAGGAAATCATCGGGAAGCACAAACAAGGCATGCGAGTGGCTGCCATCGCAAGATTTTATAAAAACGTCAACGATTTGCACAGTATTAAAGAAGAATTAAGAGGGGGGGGGCTAGATGTAGCAAAAGGAGTCACGAGAGTATCAAAGCAACGGCCACGTATTCTGGAAGATGTAGAAAGTTGCTTTTGGTGTGGATAAACGAGAAGCAACTAGCAGGTGATACTGTGACCGAGCCGAGAACTTGATCCTGTGAGAAGGCAAGGCCTTTTACGCCGACCTTGTAAGTAAATTGCCAGGTACGTCTACAGAAAACGAAGAAGGCTTCAAGGCGAGGAGGGGATGGTTTGATAACTTTAAGAGGAGAAGTGGCATCTATAGTGTTGTGAGGCACGGAGAGGCTGCAAGTTCGGACGCAAAGGCAGCTGAGGCGTTCGTTGCCGAGTTACAGAAACTCATGGTTTCCGAGTGTTACCTGCAGCAGCAAGTTTTTAATTGTGATGAGACGGGGCTTTTTTGGAAAAAGATGCCAAAGAGGACCTACATTGCAGCAGAAGAGAATGCAATGCTCGGTCACAAGCCCATGAAAGACTGTCTCACCCTCTTTCTCTGTGCTAATGCAAGCGGTGATTTCAAAGTCAAGCCCCTGCTCCTGTATCATTCTGAGAATCCACGAGCCTTCAAGAAATGCAGGTACAGAAGAGCCAGTTAAACGTTATGTGGAGGTCAAACAGCAAGGCTTGGGTCATTCGTATCTTGTTCGTTGAGTGGATTAACAAGGTCTTCGGTCCTGCAGTGAAGAAATACCTTTTAGAAAAAAAATTGCCACTCAAAGTCTTGCTGGTTACGGATAATGCTCCTGCTCATCCTCCAGGCCTTGAGGACGACTTACTGGAAGAATTTGAGTTCATTAAGGTCAAGTTTCTTCCTCCCCAACACTACTCCATTACTCCAGCCCATGGATCAGCAGGTCATTTCGAACTTTAAAAAGCTTTACACCAAGGCACTATTTCAGCGATGCTTCAAGGTGACCAAAGGAACTAACCTTACCCTCCGAGAGTTTTGGAAAAATCATTTCCACATCGTAAACTGCGTCAAGATCATCGATAAAGCCTAGGATGGGGTCACCAAGAGAACTCTTAATTCTGCTTGGAGAAAACTGTGGTCTGATTGCGTCGAGGGGATTGCTCATAAACAGGAGCTGCCAGTTGTCGATGAAATTGTTTCCTTGGGGAAGACCATGGGACTGGAGGTGAATGAGGACAACATTCAAGAGCTGGTGGAGGAACATGGCCAGGAGTTTACCACCGACGAACTGATGGATCTGCATCATGAGCAACAGCAAAAGGTTTTGGAGGAGATCTTGTCTGAGGAGGAGAAAAAGATGGGGACATCCCTCTCTTCAAATGAGATTATGGAGGTGTGTAAAATGTGGGAAACAGTGCAAAATTTTGTAGAAAAGCACCACCCGAGTAAGGCTGTGGCAGTGTGAGCGATGAATCTGTTTAACGACAATGCAATGTCATATTTCCGTAAAATCTTCAAAAGGAGGCAAAAGCAAGTGTCATTGGATAGGTTCCTCGTTAAAGTCACACAAAAAGAAAAAGAGTCAACAGATAGCAGTGATTCCGTTAGTGACAATGAAAGTCGTCCTACCCAATACAATTACTGTAATATGTAATCGTAATGTAATTAATAAATTCGATTACTTTATGTATATTACATTTAAATAATAAAAATATAAAAAGGTATACATATATAAGTTATATGTATTTTGTACTAATCATTTTTATATGAATATTTTTGAGTTTTGGAATGAATCACCTGAGTTTCCATTATTTCTTATGGGGAAATTCACTTTGATATAAGAGTGCTTTGGATTACAAGCATGTTTCCGGAACGAATTATGCTTGCAAACCAAGGTACCATTGTATATATAAACAATTAACAACAATCATTTCTCGAGACTTAGAGCTAAGCATACGGTCTGTTTGATTAGGACAGTGGCATAGGGCTTCACACGATTCAAGTAATAGGTGATCAAATTTGCACCTACTGTAGTGCAACATCTTGGTTTGGTTTTCCAGTGAACTCTGTGTCTAGTGTCGATGGCATGAGAAGCAAGGCCTGAACCTTCTGATTCAAAAAATCTTATATAATCTTGATGTTCTTGGATTCCAATCATAGCAGAATGGCCAGTCTGTCCAAAGTAGCAAAGATGACAACTTCTGAGCTGGTTTTGAAGGTGGTATATAAATTATATCTGTGAAAAGAGTTCTTACTGTTTGTTCAGAAGTTCCTTGAAGGTAGAGTATGCAGATTATTTTAACATCAGATTGCCATCTGGGAGAGGGATGATAATTATCAATTCTTTTTTATATACAGGGTGTTCGGGATAAATTTGACAGTTTCGTAAGGAAAAAGAAAATCTTCTTTGTATCTATTAAATTTAATGAATTGACAAAAAAACATTACAGGCAGAGTTAATTACAATACTATCAACAAGATTTACTCAAAATAACCACCATTAGCATCGATCACAGCTTCAATTCTGCTTCGGAACCTCGAACAAGCTGATGCTACAGTCTCCCCGGGAAGGGCCGCAAAAACTGTTTTAATTTTATCCATTAACTGGGCTTTTGTATTACTGGAAGTGCGATTGGTGTCTTTTTCAACTGCGCCCCATACAAAATAATCCATGGGGTTAAGGTCTGGGGAGTTTGGAGGCCAAACATTTGGACTGGTGAAGTCGTAGAAATTTTCAGACAACCATTTTTGACTTTTCCCAGAGGTGTGGCAAGGGGCCGAATCCTGCTGCCATACATACGGCCTACCATTGGCTACCCTTGTTATCCAGGGCTTGACTACAGTTAGCAACTCCACGAACAAAGCCCGAATTCCAATGCCAGGGTTCTTCAACACCTGTTCCTGCAGATTTGCGAGGAATTCTGCTGTACGAACGCAATCAGATCGTCTGCTAGGGATCTTTCTTCTTGCTACATCCTCGTAGTCACCATTGCAAGTCTCTAGTTCATGCCTGATTGTTTTTACTGTATTCAGGGAGCATTGGGCAGCAGTCGTAATATCCTTATTTTGATGGCGGGCACGAATCATCATGATACAAGTTATTCTCTTCCATGATTCAGGTGGGTTTCAGCTATCCATCCTTTCTGACATCTTGTATATGAATGAAGAAGGGTCCAAACTTTTAAATGAAGAGAAGTGTGTGTTAATACATGTAACTTACGGAAAAATATAATTAATTATAAATATGTCAAATTTATCCCGAACACCCTGTATATCGAGGTTTTTTTGCAAGTAACAGAGTAAGTTTTATTTTAATTTTATTTTAATTCTTCTAATAGACAAGACTCAGAAGAATAAATTGTGTACAAGGCTTTTGATAATACCTATTTTTTGTGAAGGATGATGTGAAGATTAGTAGATATATCTGCTTGTAAAGAATGACTTTCTGTAAACAGAAAATTCAGTATTACCAGCAGAGTTATGATATTGGAGTATCCCAAAAAGGAAGACTGTTGTTAGATTCGTGTTCATTAGCAAAAATTAATGGGACTGTATAAGAAGTTAATTTTATCCAGAAATTGAAAAAGTTCTGTTTCAGAGTGAGACCAGATTGCAGCAAAGATATCATTCACAAAATGTAGCCAAATACGAGGTTAAAGAGAAATGGTATTAGCAATCTAATCAGCTAAAGCAGGTGATATAGGACTGACAATTGTAGTACCCTCAATTTATTGAAACAATTTATTATGTCAAGTAAAATACATTGATAGTAAACTGAAATACTCTAATGATGTAATCAGGGAAAAGTTGTAGAGTTTCTTGAAGCGATATGTTTTTAAACAGAGAAACTACATCAAAAGAAACCATTCCATACTCTTGAAATTGAAGATCTTTACTTTTTTATCTTTGAAGTCAAAACTTTTTTTTCATATAAGAGAAAGGATTTTCCAGTAAAGTTTTGCAGAAGCCTTGAAAAATATTTTACTAAATAAGTAGGAGATCCTATGAAATCAACTATTGGACGTGATGGATAACCAGATTTCTGCACTTTAGGAAGGCCTAAATACACAGGGGAACAACAAGCATGATGAATCTGCAACTTTTCAATAGCATTAGCATCTAAGGAATATCTAATAAGGATCCAATAATTTGTTTAGCTGACTTCGTGTAGGATCTCTGTCGATTATTTGCCAGCGAAGGTTGGTCAATTGGTAGAGCGTCTGCCACTAATGGCTTGCAAAAAGTTAAGCAGGTTTGAGCGCGGTTAGTAGTTAGAAGGGGAACAATCGTTCAATGATGTTGGCACATTCTCTCTCGGTGAGTCTTTGGACTCCCTGGAGGCAAATAATAATAATAATATACTAGTATTCTGATTATACTATAAGTAATTATAATCAGTAGTATCCATCAACACCATTGCATTTCCTTTATCAATTTGTTATAACAGTGTTTTTTGGCATAAAGATTGGAGAGCTTGTATTTCATTTTAGAAATTATGGACTTGACACTTTACCGTGTCATAAATAACTATTTTAATTTCCCGATGTTTCGACCTTCATATTAAGGTCACCATCTGGAGTATATACAAATATACAAGGACAAGCTGAGTTACATTTCACAGAGTAAGCTAAAGAAACAATGATTTGATCACCGGTTATTCTACTGGCATGACCTGTAGTGAAAAAATAAATAATAAATAAAAAAATAAAATAAAATAAAAAATAGATAAAATTACAAATTAATTAATTATTTAGAAACTACATCAAAGCTAAATTCTTTTTAAGATAACATGAGAGAAACATTCTTTCTTATAGATAGTTTTCTCACGGTAACAATGATGTCTTATTTTTAACATTACAATTGTTATATTAGATTTAGGATTCTGGATTATCTACAGTCCTGTTTATAGTTAACTCCTGGGGAGAAAGGTTCCGTGGGTAGAATATGTGCCTTCCATATGCTTGGGATTTTTAGGCCATCATTATTGTTCAGATTGGGGTGGTCGATAAGAATCTCACAGGCTTCCTTAAATTTGCGTATATACCATATTTTGGTGTGATGTAAACAACAGGTGCTGTTCCAATCAGTTCTATGTAAAGTGTTTGTGGCATGATCAGAAAAACCAGCATGACCATAGTTATTATAGTTAATGTGTTGTTTATGTTCCTTTTTTTCTGATAGGAATTGTGCACCTTGTTTCCTCTATACAGGGCAAATTACAGGTGTAATGAATACGGTATACTCCAGGGTGGGCCAGCAGAGGGAGTGGATCCTTGGATGAGTTGAGTAAGTTCTTTAATTTTGCAGGAGGTTTAAAGGTGGCATTTCTGTAGTATTCTGTTTATTTTATCTGATGTTCCTTTAATGTAAGGAATTGTTATAGTTTTATTGTAGTCTGGTTTATCTTTGTTTTTTATTGAGGTCTTATACAGAATTTTATTAATAGTGCTTTGGCTATAACTATTTTTTAGTTTAAAGTTATCAGCAATATTTTTTTGAAAAATGGTTACAGCCAAAACATCTAAGAAGTCATTTTGTCATACACACAGCATCTTAACCACACTCAAATTCTCTGCTGACACCACCCTGTGAGGCAAGGCATTCCAGTCATTCACAACTCTGCATGCAAATAACCTGCTTCTCACTCCACTGTTCACATCCTCCTTATATGACCTCTGGTTCTTCCCTGATCTCGCACTGATTTTTGCAAAACCTCTTCCACATTGATCCAGTAACAACCCCTTACTAACTTGTAGGTCTCTATCATATCACCCCTATTCCTGCTATCCACTAGATTCTGTAAATTGCATCTTCTCAACATTCCAGAGATCAGAAACTACCTTAGTCAGTTGCCCAACATCTTTGTCCTTTTGAAAACCAGACGATGAGATCTGTGCAAAGTAATCCATGGTGGGGGCCTAATCAGAGCCTACTATAATGGAACAAGAATTTCCTTACTTCTACCAGTCAGTGTCCAATGCATCCTTCCCAGAATTCTTTGTGTTTTCCCACAATTTTAGCAGTGTGTCCACTAAATTTCAGATCTTTATCCATTATTACCCGAAAATCTCTTATTTCCTCCACCCCAACAATATATCCTCAGCAAGCATAAATTCTACATCCCATTTTTGTTTCCCAAATTTTAAAACTTACATTTTGCAATATTGAACTTGCATCCCCATTCCTGTGCCCAGTCACTCAATCTGTTCAAGTCTTTAAATTAAAGATTGACCAAGAAATTATATACTTGGTTTAATCCTTTATCAAAGTGTAAGCAAACAAAATTTGCACCTGAAGTATTTTCAGGACTGAGGAAACTTGGATATAGAAGCTGATGACTTCACATCACATGCTTTGGTATCCCATAATGCAAAGCACATATCCTTTTGGACATGTATAATGCTATGCATTATGGGAAGGGTCACTACCCAGACTGGGTTGCAACCTTTATCGAGGTCTCATGAGACTCAATAAATTACTGGTTAAACAGTAATGGCCCTAAAACTGATCCCTGAGGCACACCACATTAGTGACTTCCTCTTCTGGGATATTGCTCAACCATACACCACTTGCTGATACCTATCACATAGCCAGTTTCCAATCCACTAATCTAATATCAAATCCCATCTGCTCTAGTTTGACTATCAACTTATCACGTGGTAATATATCAAAAGCCTTTGCGAAATCCAAGTATGCTACACTGTATCCCTCTTTTCTGTCCAATGAAACTGTCACCTTATTGTAATAAGTAAGTAGATTCCTAAAACATGACCTCCCTTTAGCAAATCCATGCTGTCCATCAAAGATAATACCATGGTTGTCAACCCAATTCTGGATCCTAGTTCTCATCCGCTTCTCCAACATCTTAACCACAATACCTGATATACAGATAGGACTATAATTGGATGCTTGAATTCTATCATTTCCTTTATGAAGCAGCACACTCTTGTCCTCCTTCCATTCCTTTAGAACTTGATCCAGTACAAGACTCATATTAAAAAAAAAAGTCAAGTCAGATGCCAGCTCCCCTGCACATTCCTTTAAAATACATGGTTGATATATTATCAAGTCCCACAATCTTATTAACATCAAGTTTGCTCAATTCCCCATATACCTCTTGCTCACTTAGTCAGTCTTTCCTCCCCATCATTGATTGCTCTTAAACTCTCTATGCTGTCACATTCACAAGAATGTGACAGCATAATCATTCTTTTTCTTTTTTTTTTTTTTTGCTGGCTACATATCGAAAGAACTTCCTAGGATTATTTTGGGCTTGATTAACTAACTGCTGTAACTGTTATAATTCTCATGGAATTGATTATTACCACACTTCTTATACTGTCTCAATAATGCCTTTTTCATCTGTACTGCATGCTTAATCTCTTCATTCATCCATTTCACACCTATATTATTTAACCTTCTGACCCTTGGAATACATTTAGACATTGCTTCTACTAGTTCTTGAATATCGTACAAGCTGTATTGACCTCTTTTCAGGCTAACTCTTTATTCCATGCTACACCTGCAAGCTGTCTCCTGAGCTCCTCATAATCACCAGCCTTGTAATTCCACATATAACCTTTTCTCACAGAGGTCCTCACATTGCTGGCCACCATGCAGGTAATCACTTCATGGTGATCACTCCAACTGGAGGGTGATTTAACACCTCATCTCAATGAGATGATCAAATCCAAGACCCTCAATCCTCATGGAGTCCATCAAAGATAATAATGTGCCCTCTATTACATACTGTCTAAGGTAGTTGTCCATCAAAAACTCAAGAAACTCTTTTTCCTTACTTCCAGTTGCTATCTCATCATCCCAGTCTATATTGCCATAATTAAAATTGTCCATAATGATCACCCTTTTCTTATTTGTTTAGCTAATTTGATTATACATTTCATAGTCACTACCATCCACATTACCAGGTCTAACAACATCTCAAGTATTTCATTCTATTCACCTCTGTCTCACACAATACTGCCTCAAAACCACTGGAACTATTTCCCACTTGCATCTCTACTTTGTATAGAAATAACTCTTTCTCTATCATCAATAGCACTCCCCCCTCCTTTTTTTACCCTTTCCATCTTCACGAAACATATCATACCCTTCCATCTCTATTCCTGTCAGGATGTGACAGGAATTCCAACAATTCTTGCGTGAACAGACTACATTAATGCAACCATTTCATTTGCCTTGTTTCTTACGCTTCTAGCATTTGTATGCAAACACAGCAGCTCATTCATGGATCTATAGCTAGTTCCACTGATACCACTTATTTGGTATGACTTCTCCATGCCTAACTTGAGCCATTTCTTTTTCTCTTTATTCATCTTGAACTTTTTTCAAATCCAACTGTTTTCCCTTGATCCCAAGTCATCTCTTTCCCTTTTTGTCTACATATGCATTCACATCCTCTTGGAATATCAACCTCTCTCAAGCTGTGTTCTGCTGTACACCTTGAGTCTCCCCGTTTCCCTGTCTGTCTTGCACACCTGTTCTCTCAATTCTCTATACTCATGCCACTCATGTCTTCATTCATAACCACCTCTTCAATCTCTCCTGTCTTACTTTCTCATTCTTCGACATCAATTCCCACTTGATCAGATTCGTTCTCTGCACTCATCCATCTAGCATCTTCTCTACCATCTAGCAGCAGTCTCTCCAAGTGACTCACACCAAAACCATTCTAATGCAGTCGATCACTTTTATGCAGTTCACTTCATCTTTCTAACTGATTCCACACATTAACAAACTGCACTACTTTCTCCTCACACATTTCTACTAACATATCATTCATAATCCTTGCTCCCTGCCTCATCTTACCACTGTCATACCTGGGCAGCACGCTTACTACCTTTCCTATCACTATTATCTTTTATCCATCTCAACAACCTCCTGGTATCCAATCTGACATGTTCTTCTTTGCAGTCAAGTCATTTGTCCCTATTACAACCACCAACTCATTTACTCGCTTATTTCTCATATCCAATGCCTGAATTGCTCCACTCATTCTATCTCCAGTAAAACAAATTTTGTGTCTTCTCATCCAGCACACCTTTAATAATTGAATTACCACACAATGTCACTCACAGGTCTTTTGTTACCTCTTTTATACCAATATTATTCGTCTTCATCATTTTTACTCTTCCATACATATCTCAAATTATCTTAATTTTATTCCGCATCCATTTCATCTCTGGCCTCATCTTAACCAATTCAACTTTCAAAACTTATATTGCATTTTTTCTCTCATTCACTTTCTCAATTTTGTTGCCAGCCATACACGCCTGTTTTCTAGTTTTTTCTATGTTATCCTTCTTCCAACTCACTTTCATGTTGTTTATGTTATATTCACCTTGATTAATTCCTGAAAAGGCATTCCCATGCATGCATTCTGTCTCATTTTTGCACCTTGTTACTGACATTCACCTCTCGACTATCTCACTTTTACTTACCTGCACTTCTGACATTCTTTCAGAATTAATAACATTTTAATATTATTTGTGTTTATTTTATTATATTAATGTTATGGAGTTTATTTATTTTTTATTGTGGATTGATTTTGGAATTGTTCTGTGGTGTTTTGTATTTTGAAATGCTGTAATACTAAATAACTATTTCATTACATATAATTACTGCAAATTTAGTTCAAGTTCATTAACAAAGTACACATTCCTAGTTGAAGAATGAACAAGAAAATAATTCTTATACATTGGCTATTCATAACTATTATTTTTCAAGAAATTACAATGTATACCGAATATTAACTATAATAACTTTAATTAATATTTCCAACATTACATTGCCATCATCGGTGATCAGAGAACAATGATATGTGCATGCAGACACTAACACTGGGTAAATGAGGCTGAAGAAAGGTAACCAAAATTGGGTTAGATGGGCTGGTTTTAGCCACTGGGCTGATGATCTGTCTCCCAGTGGCTAAAAAAATTTTCAAAAAAGCTTTTCAAATCTCAATAAATTGAGATTTGAAAAGCTTCTCAGAGTTGAGGCCAATTCCAGGAATAGTCTCTCATGTTTGTATTTGCTGCAGTGGCCTTCTTCCAGCATATCCTGTGGTGGATGTCCAGACCATGGTCAGCATAGTGAGTGTAATGGTGGAAATGGATGTAGTTCATGTGTTCAGAAATTCTGATATTGGCTGTTTTGCTTATGGCCATAGTAGGACAGTTTGCAACTACAAGAGACTTGGTTGACACCTGGTAGGTTTAGGAAATGTGTCTAGTCTGTGATGGAGCAGAAAAGGGATGCTAATTTTTTTATTGGGTCTGTAAGTGTTTGTAAGGTTGCATTTCATTAGGATTTTTGTTAATTCTTCTGATCTGCCCAGATATGTGGAATGATGATAATTTTTGTGTAATCTCTGTTCTGAAATGTGCATGTGTGTGTGGGGGGGTTCAGCTAATGGCTTTTAATATCTTTTTGATTTCGTGGGAGTTGTAGCCATTGGCTAAGAAAGCGTCAAGAATGTGGCAAAGTTCATTAGTCATGGCACTGCTATCAGAACTGATTAATTTTGTCCTGTTTTATATATATCTAAGAGGTGATAATCCTATATTGTTGGGAGGAGGGAGTGACTGCTAGTGAATGTATCTGCCAGTATATGTGGGTTTTCTGTAAACAGGGAATGCCAGGGATCCACAAGCATTATATGCTAGAACTGAACATATTCCCATTGAGCATGGCAAAATCCCATCCATTTCTACTCTAGTATTGTATGCCTACAGATGTGAGACCCTTCCACACTTCTGTGCATGGCAGAAGGAGAATTCATTCCGATAATGGGGTAATCGATCCGTCTTGTGGGATGAGTTTGTTTATTATTACAGGTTAGAAAATTAGCTTTCCTTTTATGAGCATTCTAGTTTTTGAAGTGGTAACTATTTTGCTTATGTAACAGTTGGAAAAAATTTACGTATAGTATTAACAAAATTTTAAAAAAGGTATAAAATAAAAAATTGCAACGAAATTTATTTTTAAGAAAGTTTTGTATAAAAAAAAATAATTATACAGAAAAACAAAAATTTTTTCAAATGAACTTAGATATTCTAAACTGAGACACTTTAATGTCCTAAACCGATTAATTATTTATGACTTGTGATTCTTTAACAAAACCATGCATAAAAGTTTGAAAAGAAATACCAGTATCAAATCCTTTTAATCTTCATAGTCACATTCATTTTCATTGATCACCAAAGTTTTGCATAATTCTTCAATAATTCCGTCTCTGTCCCAACACATACTTTCCAATGACATGAGAGCAATATTTCTCCCAGTTTTGAACTGTAATACTTTTAACGCCTGTTCTGAAATCTTAAAAAGTTTCGACATATTTGGGCAGAAGTGAAATTCTTTGCTTATCAAGGATACCAAATTCTTCACTTATCAAGGATAGTGAGGGAGCTTGCTTCACCTTTGCTTCGAGTTGCCTTGATGTTGTACTACCAAGTGGTCATTTACACTTGGATTCGCCGATAGTTCTTCGGCATGAAACTCGTAGATCATAGTTTTTGATCTTAGAGTTTCGCATACTGGCTGTGAAATAAGGGATTTTTATCCCCTTAATTATTTAACTTTGCCAGAAAATATAGCCGTTTGGCTTTTCATCTTAAGTTAAATTACTGTCAATCCAAATTTCATCTAGATACATAATTGGTCTTTTCTTCTGCCTGAAATGTCGCATTGTTCTCAAATACCACGTTCTAGATAGAACTGTCACTTCGCTCCATGATAAGTATCTTTTATTCTTTGAATTTTTGAAACAAATCCAATTTCATTAAGTATTTTTCTTAAAGTTTTTCTTTTCCAAGGAAAATTAATTTTTTCTTTCAACACAGGAATCAATTTAGGAACAGTGGCACTTTTTTCCCTCGTAAAATTTGTGAATATTTCTCCTTATGAAGAATTATTCACGAATTTTACGTCTACATCAAAATCATTCAAAAGTATGTTTTCGATGGTTTTCTTTCTCTGGCACTTTTTAGGAGATTTAAATTTTGGCTTATCTTCACCTTTTGATTCCCTACGAATTCTTTTAACAGTCGACTTCGATACACCTGCAGTTTCACTTGCACATTTTGTGACATGAGAAACAAGGATACTGTCTTCTAACGATTCTTTCTTTCTTGCAGAATGTCCACATTATGCAATATTCTTTCACAAGAGCTACTGAAGGTTTAACACCAGAACTTGTTACTGTAGAATTATGCTGATAAGGGAAAAAAAAAAAAAAAATTAAAACTGTTCAAATGACTCTTGATAACTATTTTTTTTTTTATAAAAATTGCTGTAACTGATGTCGGTACAAACATTTATTAAACATTTACTTTGCATTCAATTTTTATCTTTCCTAAAAGAGTACCATATTAAACGAACTATTAATACAGTAATCGATCATGGACGAATTGTACTGTTTACCATTGATTATTATATTTGATTAACGCAACTTTGATATAGCAGTAACATCGAGGGATTAATTAACCGCGTTAATCAAGGGATACTTGTATATATATTAAAAACATGATTATACATATAAATTTCAACCAGTTGGTATGGAATGGTTTCCAATACTAGCTGAAGGTTGCTTAAGGTCCTAAAGTATGCTGGGTACTAAGTATTAAGTAGGTTGAATATGTGCCATCCAGATTCTTGGAATTTTTATGCCGCCATTATTGTTGATATTAGGTTGGTTAATCAGAATTTCGCAGGTTTCTTTCTGATTAACGAAATTAGCCACCCTAATATCAACAATAATGGCGGCATCAAAATTCCAAGCATCTGGATGGCACATATTCAACCTACTTAATACTTAGTACCCAGCATACTTTAGGACTTTAAGCAACCTTCAGCTAGTATTGGAAACCATTCCATACTAACTGGTTGAAATTTATATGTATAATCATGTTTTTAATATATATATATAAACATGTTGCTCTCCAACCCAATGTAATTTTGTAACCAATAGATAATAATAAGAAGACTCTAGATGTAGTCAACGTTTTTTTTTTTTTTTTTTTCACCAGAGGTCAGGCCAACAATTGTTGTAATGGTTGGTCAGTAACTTTAGCAAACCATGTACAGTGGTATCTCGCTAATCCGAACTGTGGTTTGAAAGAAAAAATGGTTTTATTTATTACATATTTTTATTTAATAATTATTATTTTAACTATTATTATTATTACAGTACAGTATTTTTTTCATACTGTCCATTGTATGGTTATACTGGAGGCCTATTTTGATTTATTGTGTGTTCACGTTTGCTTTTTTTTATACTGTACAATACGTAGTTTGTCGGCATGAATCACCACTGTCGTTTAGTCACCACTATAGCACAATGTTTGTGTATCTTTACGTTCCTTCAACAACGACTTAGCCTAAAGCCTGGTTATTGAAATGAGACATTGTCTGAGTTGTTTATTGTTTTGTGTTTTCGTAAGTTTTCAGTGTCCGCACGGTTAGCCTAGTGGCTGTGCTCTTCGTAACCATATGTCTGGGGAAGGAATGTCCTAGGTTCGATTCCCGTCAGAGATGTGAGGAAAGATCAGCCATAGCTAAGTTAGCCGGTCCTGGGCGGGGACAGTAGGGTTTTTCCCCCAGCTTATTCTGGGGTTTTTCATCCTGCAAAGCAGGCAAACCGGCCTTGAGAACCCAACACTATGGACATAGGATACACGGCGTAGGGCTGACTATCTTATCCTGTGAATGGTTTGAGGTCTGATGATTAATAAACCCTCGACACTGCAAGGTAAAAGAGAGAAAAGGAAGATGAGATGAGCAAGTTTTCAGTGAATGATTATCGATTGTTTTAGTAAGTGCGATTTTATTTTTCTGATAAATTTTAAGTGACAGTTGTGTTTATTAACTTCATATATTTCATATTTTTATTTCACTTTTTTATTCTACTTTGATTCATTTTTTATTTTACTTTTTTAATGTTTTGATTTAACGAAATCAAATGAAATGATAAATATGACGCTACAGAATGAATTAGAAGATGATGATATCGTTAAAAAACTCAAAGAAAAAAAGTAAAACATGAAGAGGCAGTTGACAGTTTTAATATGTGAATATAATGGGCTAAGCAGAATGATACTCCATTCCACAAATTGCTAATGCTGCTCTGAGAAGAAGCAGTCGAAAAAAGTTTAGTTTCCGAGAAGCAAAAGAAAATCGATCACTTTTTTTGTGTTATGTACAAGAAAGTGATATTTTTATGCAAATTAAGTTACGTAAAGAACTATGCAATTTTATTAAATCAGAATCCTCAACAATACAGGTACATATAAATTATTATTTTTTTTTACTAAAATCAACTTGTGTACTGTATTATATTTTTGTTTTACATTGCAGTACAGTATTTTTTTTTCTATCAGTTAATTTATTTACAGAATTGATGTACCATTAGAATCTGACTATTTTTGTCCTAAACGCTATTTATTGTCTCCTGGGGAAAAATTCGCTAATCCGAACGAGCACGGCTTTTATTAGTTCGGATTACCGAGATACCACTGTAGATTGTAGTGCAGCTTGTTTCTCTGTATATAGTGTATATGCTCCAGAAGATGATCTTGATATAAAGATTGAAACGTCGAGTGTTGATTTTGGTTTATATTAAACTAAACTTTTACTCAAACACGGTAGCTGTCTCCATAATTTTCCAAAATGCACTGTGGATAGCATTTGCAGTTGGCTCAATTTGTCAAAGAGATAGGCCTGCAATGTGGCATCCTCATGGTGTCCCATTAGTAGGTATCTTCCTGGATACTAAATGAATGTGATGAGCTAGCAATTGGGAATTTAGACAACCAAACTGTACTCTGTTGGCTTAAATCAAAAGAACATGATAGTACAACAAGATGAAATGCCATGCTGGTTGGGGAGGTGTCACCACATTAAACAAGGCTTTTTGTTTTGTCAGGAAACCAGGATAAACAGTTAAGTCAACTACCACTTTTACAGATTCCAAATTATCAGCAGCAGAATTCAAGATTGGCACCAACAACATAAGAAGCATAAACTGGAAATATGTGGAACTAGCAGAAGATTTGTAAAAATGCCAGGGTGACAATTCATATTATCAACACAAAGAAGAAAAAACATGATTCTTCTAAAGATAGTATGCTAAATGAGGTGTGAGGCAACAATGCACATCATTATCAGAATGGATCACACTGAAGTAAAGGAAAGTGGCATTGAGCCTGATATCAAAATTGAAAATATTCAACTTAACTCTTTACTTTATGCAGATAATGTTATACTCTTACATAAATCCAGTACATGTCTGCAGAATTCGATAACTAAATTAAATAACTGCTATAATAAATTTGGTATGAACATCAGCAATAAAAATAGGCATGAACATTGAAAACATCAACCACACCAAGTAAACATTCCAGCACAGATGTCTATTTTCATATTAAATTTGCCAACAGAATTAGAAAAGCTGGTATGGTATAGAGTCAAATGAATGAAGAGAAATCAGTCAAAACATTTAGCCAGATATATACATGATAGTACTGATACCAATTTTATGTTAAAAATTATCCAAAAGTTGGGCTAAATATTAAGGCAAATTATCAAAGATTGGAGACAACCATAGATATGAGGGTTCTAAGAAAAATCAGAGGAGCAGAGGGCATCAATCCAAAATGTTATGTGGTGAACTAAATGAAAATGAGAAATTTTTATTTGATTCTTTCAGAAGGTGGCTATAATGTCTTCCTACTACATCTTTTGAAAACAAAGAAAATCTTCAATTTTTTTTCATATCTTTCAACATATTTAATGCATCTGCTTATCAAGGCATACTTTTTTAGACCTGTTGAGTGATATAAACTATACAGATTTTTACATGTTGTCAGCATTAATGTAAATGTAGAATAAAACATTCAAAAACACAATTTCTTTACTTTTACACCAGTAACTTATTGATATGGAAAATGTAATTTCATATCCCTATGATTTGTAAACAACAGGTTTGCTGCAGTTTGATGTGCTTATAAAATTTAGTTCTATTTTTACCATTTTACTTTACCCCCCCCCCCCCTTTAAGGGCAATGAAGATGTGGTGAAATTTTCTGCAAGGACACAATATAAGCACACCATGGTTTAACCAAAGCTGAATAACTGGGGAGACTTACACATCACTTTTAAGGAATGTGGAGAACCAAGTAGGGCTTCTGACCTAATGTCCAATCCACACCTTCACATGGTCTATCCCATTAGTAGGTATCCACTGGGTACTGAATGACTGAGGATGGGCTGACAATTTGGAATTTAGTTGACCAAATTGTACTATCTATTGGCTTAAACCAGAACATATGGTACAATGTGAAGAGATTTCATCCTGGCTGGGGTCATTGAATGGTTAAACAAGGTCTCCTACTCTTTTCAGCAGGGAACCTGGGCAAACAGTGAAGAGTCAGCTACTGGCACAAACTCCAACTGACTATTTAGAAGAAGAAAAAGAAACCTAACATCAAAAGAAATGAAGATAGGACATATCAGTGTATGATTTATACAAGCATACTTGAAAAGAGGCTGATAAAAATTGTGGAAGAGAAAGTTGGAGAACAAGAAGCTGGTTCAGGCCAGCTTCTTGCTGTTGTCAAGATTAGATTTTCACTTTACGACAAATAGTTGAGAAATCATGGGATCATAACAATGATCTGTATTTAAGTTTTGTAGATCTGGAAAAGGCATGCAACAAGATGCCAATAGAACAGTTTTTCAAAACTCTACAATTATATGGGGCAAATGGGGAAAACCATACAGAACAATATGCAGTGTATATTTAAGTATGTAAGTCAGCAGTTAGAATTGAAGGAAATATGGGAAGGTGGTTTGGTGCTAAACAGAATAAGACAAGATTGCACTCTTTCTCTACTCTTATTCATCATCTACATGGATCATGTTATGAAAGAAAATCACATTGAACCTGATATTAAAATCAGAGATATACAACTTAGCTCTTTGCTTTATACAGATGATGTGTACTAAAAACATCCAGTACAAGTCTTTTCTAACTAAATTAATAGCAGCTGTAACAACATGGCAAGTAAATCAGCAAGAAATAAGACTAAAACAATGAAAATAGGCAAGAATATAGAAATTTTCAGCTACATTCTCAATTGAGAATCTATAGAACAATAAAATATTTTAGCTATTAGGCACAACCCTGGTCAGGAGAAGAATATATGTGACCACAGCAAAGATGCCACTACAACAACAGAAATGGCCCCTAGTCCTGTGTGGCCCACACTCACCTTTTTACAGTGGTGGTAAAGCACAGAGTGTGGCCAGGAGTGCTAAGAATCTCGCAGATGAAAACAGGCTGCCTCTTAAATCTATGAAAATGGCAATCGGTACCCTCAATACTCGAACTTTGGCAAGAGACTACAGAATAGATTTATTAATCAAAGAACTAACCAATATCAACTTGGATATCCTGCTAGTGAATGAAACAAAAAGATTGAAAGAACTGACAGCAAGATGGTACAATGGCTAACAGATATTCCTCGGAGCATCCTCAAACAATGGCAAACAAGGCTTCATTGTTAAATCTAAGCTTACCAAGTCGATCCTTTTCTTGTAACATCATATCTGAAAGAATAGGTGTACTTGTAATTGGAATAGAGAACAATATAACAATAAAATTAATATCCTGCTATGCTCCAACATCTGTAACTGATAATCAAGAAACAGAAAATTTTTACATGAATCTTGAACAGGCATTAAATTACAAGTCAACATATACATTCGTTGGTGGTGACTTTAATGCCAAAAGGATGTGGAAAAGAAAACGAATAGTTTATAGGACCACATGGCCTGGGAGAAAGAAATAGAAGAGGAGAGAGAGATTTGCTGCAGCTGAACAACTCTTTATCATGAACACTTTTTTCAACAAATGCCTAGGAAGATGGACTTGGCAATCACCGAATGGAGACAAAAAATGAAATTGACTACATTTTAACAGAATGTAAAAGACTGGTACAAAATGTTGGTACAATAGGTACATACTTCAACATAGATTCTGACCACAGACTCATCAGAGCCATTATAAGAATAGACCACAAAAAAGAACAACATATCAGGGCAACATCAAACCATAAAAGACAACCCAAACAATTAGACTACTGCATAGAAGAGACCGAATGGACTATTAAAAACTTACATAAATGAAGACTATATTGACTTTATTAATAAATTCAATGAGTGCAAGAAAAAATCAGAAATTCCTGTTAAACAAAAGAAAAGAGAAGGACTCTCACCTCAAACTATAGAACTACTGAAAAAGAGAAAAAAATTGAAGAAATCTGAAGAAAATTTTCTAGAATACAAAATTATCTGTAAGTTACAAAGAAAAAGAATTCCAGAAGACTACAAAGCTTTCAGGATACAAAAACTAAGAGAAGCAGTGCAGGCAAAAACTAGCCTGAAAAAAATAGAGAAAGACTTAAATTTTAAACAGTCAATTCCATCTGCTTTACAGGATCAAAATGGAGAAAAACATAATAATAGAAAAAGGATAGAAGAAATTGTGCAGAATTTTTATAATGATCTCTATGCAACTAAGTGCCAAGTTTCAGAACCTATCATTCCAAAACCAAACAATATACCAGATCCACTTCCAGAAGAAATAGAACATGCCCTTAAGAAAATGAGTAAAGATAAAGCCTCAGGACTTGATCATGTCAAGGCTGAAGAAATCCATCAAGGTGGACCAATTATTTTCAAAGCCTTGGCTGCCAGATTTACATGGTACTTCAAAGAAAGAAAGAAAGATTCCAGAGGAATGGAAAACATCATAAAAGGGAACAAGGAAGACAAAAAACTATCGTCCAATCTGTTTACTCTCTCACATATATAAGATCATGAACAGAGTAATACTGAACAGAATCCAAAACACACTCGACAACTCCAAGAAGAGAGCAGGCAGGATTCAGAAGAGGCTTCTTCACAATAATCCAGGTCATTTCACAACTAACAGAAAAATGCAGAGAATACCGAATCCCTCTATGCTTTCTCTTTATTGATTTTAAAAAAGCATTCGATACAATAGAACAAAATGCAGTCATCAGTGCCTTACTGGAAATAAATGTGGACCCTACTTACATCCACATGACAAAAGAAATTAACAAAAATCAGACCAGACAAATAACCCTATTTGATCAACCTATAAATATAGATATAAAGAGAGGGGTCCGCCCAGGCGATGTGATCTCCCCAAATCTATTCATCAGCACTTTAGAACACATTCTGAAAAAAAAATAGACCTAAACGGAGGAATAAGCATAGATGGTGAAAAGCTACAAATTCTTATGTTTGCTGATGATCTAGTACTGATATCCCACAACCCAAAAGACCTAGAAGAAATGGGTGAAAAAGTATACATAAACAGCATAAAATGAAAAAACAAAATGGATCAAAAACATCTACACAAGTGACAGTCACCTATGTATTGATAACATCCCTATAGAACAAGTTGACTCCTACAATTACTTAGGACAAGCAATAAAAATGTTGAAAGTATATTTTCCACTTGGTTAGACTATAATAAATTTAGTTTAATCCTTTATCCAAGTGTGAGCAAACAAAGTTTGCGCCTGAAAGTATCTTCAGGATTGGGGTAGGTAGTACAACACCAGGCAACTCGTTGCAAAGGTGGAGCAAGAAACATCACTCCTATCTCAGTATCTCCCATAATGCAAAACACACCTCCATGCAGATATGTATAATGTTATGCATTAAGGGAAGGGCCACTACCCAGACTAGTTTCCACCTTTATTGAGGTCTCTTCAGTGGGAGCCAGGCCCAAGTGGAGATTCCAGGCAGAAGCATTAGCAAGGTCATCTCTACCTATAGGAGTTGCCAAACGGTGTGCCACCTTTTTATTAAATTACTCTGGATTTAGAGAAAGATGTTGAAAGTATATTTTTCACTTGATTAGACTATAATAAATTTAGTTTAATCCTTTATCCAAGTATGAGCAAACAAAGTTTGCACCTGAAAGTATCTTCAGGACTGGGGTAGTGGCCCTTCCCTTAATGCATAACATTATACATATCTGCAAGGAGATGTTTTGCATTATGGGAGATACTGAGATAGGAGTGATGTTATCTTGCTCCACCTTTGCAATGAGTTGCCTGGTGTTGTACTACCTTACCCCAGTCCTGAAGATACTTTCAGGCTCAAACTTTGTTTGCTCACACTTCGATAAAGGATTAAACGAAATTTATTAAAGCAATAAAAATGAATAACAATTTATCTGAAGAACTAGCAAAAAGAAAGAAAGCTGCACGGCTATCATTCATCAGACTAAAAGAAACACTGATTCAAATCTTGACAACTATGTGAAGACAAAACTATTTAATAGTGATATTCTTCCATCACTCACATATGGATCAGAAACATGGAACACGACAAGAAAAGAAGAAGTAATTCTCAGAATAACTCAGCATGCAATAGAATATAGGATTTGTAACATCAATAAAATGGAACATGCTAGAAACACAGAACTAAGAAAGAGATCAGGCATAAAAGATATGGTAACTGCAGTATATGAATGCAAGATGAGGTGGGCAGGTCACATAGCCAGACTCGGGTATAACAGCTGGACATATAGAATACTCAACTGGCAACCAAGAATAAAGAGAGAACCAGGATCTCTGGAGAAATCCTGAGTGAAACACAGGTCCATCAAGGCACAATTTTTAGTAAAGATGGCAAATAATATTTTGAAATAGTCAACAGAATAAGCAAAGCTGGTATAGTAGGGAGCCAGCTGAATAAATTTATATGGAATAAAAAAAAAAGAAATTAGCCAGATCACTAAAGTAGTAGTATAGAAGACAGTATTCAAAGTTTCAAGTTATGGACTGAGAGTTAAGTCAGAAATAAAGCATTTGATTACAGACGAGAGTTTTGAGAAAAATTAGGGGCCTGAACAGATGAAATGGCAGAATCATATTAAAATTGAAGGCAATAGAAGGAACTTTGCACTTATAATTATTCAAGCATGTGTGAGCAGGGCTGATCTAAGCTGCAATGATGATTCAATGGAAGAGGAGCAGGTGACAAGAAAAAAGATCCAAAGAAATACCAAGGGATAGATGGATTGATTGTCAGAAATGCATTAAAAAAAGAAAAAGAAAAAAAAAGACTATTGTAGTGCTGACAAGTAATACAATAATTTGGAGGAAATTTGTGGATAAGAGACTAATAATAATGTAAACTTAATCATGTAGTGCTGTCAAAGTAGCCTGAACACCTTTTGAGGGTACATATCAGAAAACTGATCACGTAAGATAATAAAAATAACTGATACTCACCACTTAAATGTAATTTATTTTTCAATGTATATGGGTTTGTCAGTTTTAATGGATAACACTGTTAACACAGTAATCATTCAAACATACCACATCTAAAAATAAATTATATTTTTAGTTTAATCCTTTATCCTTAAGTGTATGCAAACAAGGGTTGCATGTGGAGTATCTTCTTGACTGAGCTACTTGGATATGGGATGGCGATTATGACAAGCTTAGGAGACAGCTTGGAGCTATAACATGGAACGAGGAGTTACTATTACTATTATTACGGGCAACTCCAGGGAGTCATTAGACTCATCGAGGGAGGCCCCAAATCATATTCATCACAACTATTTGACATTCATACAGTATCTATCATACCTCGCCTTAAACTCATTCACTGTCACAGCATCCACCACAGACTCAGGGAGCGCATTCCACTCATTCACTACTCTAAAAGTAAAGAACCCAGCTCTAACACCTTTACTAACCACACTTTTGCCCAGTTTCCATGGATGTCCCCTAGTCCTCCCACAACCAGCCCGTTCTCAAAAATATCTTCTGAATTAATTTTATAGAAACCCTTCAGTAATTTGAATGTCTCAATCATATCTCCCCTCCTCCGCCTATCAACCAATTTTTGCAACCCACAAATCCTCAACCTGTTCTCATACGGTTCATTCCACAGACCTGCTATCATCTTGGTCACTCGCCTCTGGATCCTCTCCACCTCCTCCCCATCAAGAAGAAACCTAGGTGACCAAATCTGAGCACAGTAGTCTAGATGGGGTCTTATCAAGGCTCGATACAGAGGAACAATAACCTGCTTGTCATCGTATTCTTCAGCAACCAAGTGATTTGATGAGCTGTTTTGGTCACTTTTGCAATGTGTCCCCTAAATTTCAATTCCTTATCTACCAACACTCCTAAATCTCGTGCCTCATCAATTTCCTGGAGCACGGTTCCACCAATGCAGTAAACTGCCACCAATCTTTTCACCCCAAAATGCATAACCTTACATTTTGCCACATTAAACTGACATCCATTCTCCTTAGCCCAGACCTCCAATCTATCCAAATCATCCTGCAAAATTTTGACGTCATCTGCATTCACTGTTGCCCTACCCAACTTCGCATCATCCGCAAACAAATGAACTGTTCCTCTCAGATCATTTCCTATATCATTTATGAACAAATTAAACAGCAGTGGTCCAAGAACAGATCCTTGTGGCACACCACTAGTCACAGGCCGTCTTGTGGACTCTACTCCCGAGTAAACCACTCTCTGATATCTCTCCGTCAACCACCCTCCTATCCATCTCACCAACCCTATGTCCATTCCCATATGCTGCAATTTACTGATTAGAATTCCATGTGGAATCCTGTCAAAGGCCTTGGCAAGGTCCAGTAGAATCACCGTAAACCCATTACCCTTATCCAGTTCAGCCGTCACTGTGTTATAATACATGAGCAAGTTACTGAGGCATGACCTACCCTTCACAAAACCATGCTGTCCCCGATACAGTATCCCATTTTCTTCTATCCAATCTTGTATTTTCCTCTTGACTATTTTCTCAAAGACCTTGACAATGATTCCTGATATGCTAATCGGTCGGTAATTTACTACAGCAGTCTTGGAACCACCTTTATGCAGTGGAACTATTTTCCCCTCTTTCCACCCGCTCGGGACTAACCCAGACCCGAGACTCAAATTAAACAAAATGGTCAAGGGTACTGACAATTCTTTAGCTGCTTCTCGTACAACACGAGCTGGTATACAACACGATCTCGAGTTGAGCTAAATACCATGGGAACTGACAGAGAAATAAATACATAACAGCATCAATGTGCAAATGTATCCCAAAGGCCAAAAGTCTGAATAAGGTAGGTGTAAAATGACTGAATGTGGAGCTTAAGCATGAAATCTGGAAAAAGAAAGTACTCTGGAAAAAGTACAAGATAAATAATGGTAATAATCAGTCACAAGAAGAGTATAAAGAACAAGCCAGGAGAGTGATTCATTTAGTAAGGAAAACAAAAGTAGAGTATGAGCAGAAATTGTCAAATCTAGTTTTTTTTAAATATGTGGCATGTAGAAGAAAGAATGATCACAGTAAGATGAAGTTAATAGATGAAAGTGGTAGAATGGTAACTGCTGCACTAGACATTGTTGAAGTATTCAGTGATCAGTTTATAATGGTGTTTCATCCTGATCAGGGTAGAATCATGAAAAAATTAAGTGTAGAGGACATATGAGGGGATGGCTTACTTGTGAGTAGGAGGTATTTGAGGAAATAAATAACCTTGATATCAATAAGGCAATAGGATTTGATGACATATCACCATGCATCTTAAGGGAATATTCCGAGGAATTGGCAGTAGCATTGGCATGCCTATTTATTAAGAGTCTTAAAACAGCACAGGTTCAAAGGGAGTGGAAGGAGGGTAAAATTGTTCCACTGCATAAATGTGGTGATAAGGCTGTAGCTTCAAATTATAGGTCAGTCTGTATATCTGAAATTGTGGTGAAGGTACTGGAGAGATAGACTGGTGATAAATAGATTGATAACAGCCGTATTCTCTGTGGTTATCAGCATCGGTTTGTTAAGGGGAGATCATGTACTACAACAGGGGTGACAAATACCTTTGACAGGGGAGATGCATATACAGTGGTGCACTTAGATTTTGCAAAGGCTTTTGATAGACTGCCACATGACAAGCTCTTAAATAAATTGAAACAGATGAGATTGGATAACAGACTTCTGAGTTGGATCAGTAACTGGCTATCGGATAGGTATCAGAAAGTTGTATATACAGGAGTGTGGTATCCCAAAAGAGAAAGGTCACTAGTGGTGTGCCGCAGGGGTCAGTTTTGGGGCCATTGTTGTTCAGTTTGTATGTTAATTGATATTGGGTTGGATTTAACTATTGATATGCAGCTGTTTGCAGATGATGCAAAACTGGGAAGAGCAACGCACAGTCAGGCTGATGTTAATGCCTTACAAGAGGACTTGAATAGACTGCATGAATGGGCAGGTAAGTGGAACTATCAGTTCAATGTTGCAAAGCATACGCTTGGTGGGGAAACTTTAACGGAAGTAGAGGAGATGAGAGATTTAGGAGTGATGGTGGACAAGGACCTGAAATTCAGGGGCCACATTGCACAAGTTGTGAAGACATCACATCAGATAATGGCAATGATGCAGAGGCCCCTGACATGCAGAAATAGAGAGGTTATGATTCCATTGTATAAGGCCTTGCTCACGGCCTCATGGATTATTGTGCACAGATTTGGTTGCCGGGTTTTCGTGATGACAAGGATATGTTGGAAAGGGTACAGAGAAGATTCACAAAGGTAGTCAGTGGTCTTTGGAGTATGAGGACTGATTGAGAGAATGTCAGTTGCAGAACCTTGTGAATAGGAGGAAGGGGATATGATTGAGACATATAAGCTAGTTGGGGGTTGTTATCGTGTCGAAATGGAAGAGAATTTTCATAGAATGGGAGAGGGGAGTAGAACAAGAGGCAATTGCTGGAAACTGTATAAGGAGGGTGTGAACAGAGGGGTAGGTTCTTTGCATGGAGAGTGGTTGGTGAGTAAAATGCATTGCATGAGTGTGTTGTGGGTGTAGACACATTGAATCAGTTTAAGACATGGTTGGATGAGCATTGTGTGCAATAGTGTGTACCTCTCATGATGAGTCTGACTCCATGGAGGTCAAATGTTAATAATATATATATAGAGGCATCAACTGTCCTAGTATCCCATAATGCAAAGCACTATGGGAAGGGCCTACCCAGACCAGTTTCGACCCTTATTCAGGTATGTTAAAGTGCAGTGATACCTTTCCAAAAACTCTGTGATCTACAAGATCACTCTAAATCTTACTGAGTGTCCCGAAAGGATCGCTACTAAATTTATCACTCCAGGACAATAAACTGAGTGGTATCTCCACTCAAGTGACAGGCAAAAACCCCCATCACCGAGAAGACCTCTACTTCCCTGAAAGCAAACAAACCTGAAGACAAACATTATTTAACATCATGAGTGGGAACCAGCCCAGAAGGGATACCAAAGCTATATGTCAATATTTTCTTTTGAAGTAATGCAGAACTTATATATTTCCCATATGCAAGTAGGGCAAAGGTGTCACACCTTTGCACTACTTGCAAAAAACTTTCAACATACCATATCTAACTTTATAACCAAGCCTGGTCATATAACTCACAATGTCCATATTAATGTATCACTTTAGTTATCAAAATGCTATTATTTCTTGAAAATGAAATGAATTAATTGCATAAAAAATTGTTCTAATTAGACATTCAACACTGTGAATTCATATACTTTTTTTTTAATGCACTGATTTGTTCATTTTGTATTCTGACATTGTCAGATAGCATACCACTCATCTCACATTTGTTTAAAGTTTCTCTGCTTGGTTACAACGAATGCGACTAGAAATTATATTCTTGTTTTAATCCTATAAGTATTAAGTAACTTTACAACTAGTCTGCTTGTATATAGAGGCTTTTGAGTTCACATCAGTTGCCTTACTATCCCATAATGTCTTTCATTATGGGATACTATGGCAATTGCTCTATCACAGTGTTCATCATATTATGGATGCTATTAATAATGTTCAGTGAACTGAAGATCCTCATTTCTTTGAGTTTGCAGGAACAATGCAATAGTATTTCATAAGTGAAGTAAGTATAATTTCTATTTTCAAACATAGTCTGGTTGGAAGTAGGTGCATTAGTAAGACCAGTATCTGTATGCTATATATGTCAATATTTTCTTTTGAAGTCGCAACCTCAGCAATAAGGTTTAGTAGGTTTTCCTCTGTTTTTCTAATCAACACTGTTAAATGATATGTTAATTGAATTAATGTCTGCACATTGTTAAATAATGTTAATTATTTAAACTTAACTTTGACTTTACTTTTTCCAACTTCACTAGGTTAGGCCTATAAACTACTTTAACATAAACCTCTCAAGGTTAATCTTGCTGTGACCAATTTCTGTCTCCCCTTGGTATTAAATAAACTTTGTATTATAAGTAAATTTAATGTGTACAATTCTCCACTCTCATACAAATCAAATTAGAAAATTTACTTTTCTTATCGACTGCACCATCTAATTTGTTAGAAAGTTAGGTTGAGGAAAAACAGGAATTAATCACTAAATATATCCAAATTTTCTGTATGCAAGTTGTGACTATTAGTATCTTATTATGTTCATATTTTTTTTGGAGATAGTGCATTAGCCAGAAGAACAGATCAGGTAGTTACAAAACAAAAACATTTATTTTTACTAGACAAGAAGTACGTTTACACTAGAGAGACTTTGCAATCATCACACTTAATCTTTTTTCAAACAGGTAATGCAATCTGTATGACAAAACTCACAATTACTGGGTAAACTCATTAAACATAAGCTGTGTACATACTTGCACACTCCATAAACAGATTAAATAAAATCTTTCCTTCAAATACCATAAATATAGCCTGAATATATATCAGTTCTTAATAGTACAACTCCCTATATTAAACTAAGTGCACATTCACACTCTTAACAGACAAGTTCTCCAATAACATTCCCACAAAACTTTGAGTTACTGCCTTATATACACGTTTTTTTGTAGGCACATTAATGAACCCAAGATACACTTTCTAACTAATTACAAAAATGTTGTCTACTAACATATTCACCATAAACAAAGAGTCCAATATACAGCATACTTCTTCAGGACTTTAGTATCTTTAGTAACTGCCTATGATATCCAAGCTGCTTGAATGATGTGGTCCAAGCTGCTTAGACATCATAGGCAGTTACTAAAGTCCTGAAGAAGTATGCTGTATATTGGACTCTTTGTTTATGGTGAATATGTAAGTAGGCAACATTTTTGTAATTAGTTAGAAAGTGTATCTTGGGTTCGTTAATGCCTACAAAAAAACGTGTATATAAGGTGGTAACTAAGTCGCAAAGTTTTGTGGGAATGTTATTGGAGAACTTGTCTGTTAAGACTGTGAATGTGCACTTAGTTTAATATAGGGAGTTGTACTATTAAGAATTGATATATATTCAGGACTTTAGTAACTGCCTATGATGTAACTGCCTTGGACATCATAGGTGGTTACTAGTAAGTCTTTCCTCTGTCGGACATTCAATATGAAATCAGCTGCAGTTACCGCTGGGCTTGCGTATAACTCTTGAGAAAATCAGTCTGCTGCAACCTGGAGAAGAAGGTCCTATAGCATTTGATGGGAGAAAAGCCTTGGCGATGAGCGGAAGGAAAAGCCCCTTGACGACGACCGGAAGAAGAAGGCCTTGAGCCAAGGGCCACAATCTCCTTTTATGCAAAAATGTCACCCTTTGTTACTATTGCTGTCTTTTCAGGATTAGCCTCTAGTGATGACGTTATTTGTGCTTGATCGGTCGACAACTGTTGACCTTACATCCTTTGGTTGGTGTTTCGTCATCGCTAATCTGCCATAATCCCTACTTACAGCTATACAGTCAATGTATATGCACTTTTAGCAACATCGCCGGCCGAGTGGTCAGCGTATCCACTCTCCAGCCAAAAGGCTGAGGGTTGGAATCACACCAATGGCATGGATGTTTGCGATTGTCTCTGAAAAATACTAGTGGTGGCGGTGGCTAGTAGATGGCATTGGTGTAGATGATAATGATGTTGGTGCAGTTGTAGTTGATGTATTGAGTGGTGAAGACAGAGTTGTAGAGTAAGTGCCATCCCTCGATGAGTCTTTCGACTCCCTGGAGGTGTCAGGTAATAATAATAATAATCTATTTAGCACTAATTAAATTAAGGGGATATTAGATCCCACATTGTTTTAAAACTGAATAAGAAACTCTATTTAGCACATTATATTTTCTTCATTACACTTTAAATATTACTAAATACTAAAAAAATAAAAAAATTGGAAAATCGGTTGCGAAAAATAAGCACAGCAAAAATTTTTTCGCAAGAGATTTCACAATACTTCATAGCTATGAAGTGTCCATATGTGTTGATTAGAAAAACATTATCAGAGTTGGGAATGAAATGGATTTCCATATTCCTTCCCCTGCCTCCCCATTTGTTTTCAGTAAAATAGATCACAATACAATGTCTAAATAACTATCTGAAATGCTGAGGGCTGTCTGGATCAAAAACTGAAGTTGAGTTGTATCTGTCCGCATTTCCATTAAGTCACAACTTCATCACACTTGGTAGCGTAGCTATGAAGTGTTCATAGCTGAAGACCAGGAAAACATTGAGTTAAGAACAAAATGGATTTTCATACTTCCTGTCCCCCCCCCCCCACCTCCCTATTTGTTTTCAGTAAAATATATTAAAATAGTTATTCAGGCATTGCATTTTGAAGATTGAAATTCACTCTGGAGAAAAGAAAAAAAAAAAGAAAAAATGAAATTGAGTTTTCTTCTCTAGACAATACTAGAAGTTACAATTTGTCTGGAAAGATTCTGGATTGCTTTCAAAAATGAGATTGAAATATGAAATTGCTTCTGCAGACTCATGTGCCTTTCAGAAATACCCAAATTGGGTTAGATGGAAATCCATGCTCTCAAAGCTGCTCTGTATTCCTAGTATTGCAGAACAAATAGAAAAACGAACAAACAACTTCATTAAGCAAGTGATGATGATGTGGAAAGAATATTGTGAGAATAAGAGTGAGAGGCGTTATGAAATATATAAAGCTCAGGCCAGAAAAGTAACGAATATTGTGTGGAAAGCTAAATCGGAGTATGAAAAAAAATTGGCCATGCAAACTAAAGGCAATTCAAAATAATTTTTTCTTTATGCCACAAGCAAAAGAAAGAATGAATGTGGAAGAATAACTTTATTGAACGCACATGATACTCGAGTGTTAGTGCTCACTTCGCGAAGATATATCAACCAGGGTATGTAACATGGTGCACAGTGCTACTGCTACATTGGATGAAGAGTTACAGGTTCATGAAAATGAGGTTGAAGAACTGTTGCGTAACCTGGATAAGAATTTGTCTATACGGACAGATGGAATATCAGCCCAGTTACTAAAGGAATGTTCAGCCAAATTGGCTAGGCCTTTCACATTTTTGTATAACTTGAGTCTCAGCTCACCACAGAAATGGAAGGAATGTGTGATAGTTCCATTGTACAAGGGTGGTGCAAAAAATGATGTGTCTAACTACTGGCCTATCAGTATCTCTGTGTTGTAGTGAAGATTTTAGAGAAGTTAGTAAGAATTTGCATACAGAAATGGGTAGACAAACATGCTATACTCTGCAAGGAGTAGCATGGGGTTACTAAAGGAAAGTTATGTTTTGGCAACTTGCTCATATTTTATAACAATGTTATGGCCGAGTTGGATAAAGGAAATGGATATACTATGATAATGTTATATTTTTCTAAGGCGTTTCATAGGATACTACACAAAAGGCTGTTACATAACCTGAAAAATATGGGATTGGAATATGAACACTTGACTTGGTTCAGGGGATGGTTGACAGACAGGTATCAAAAAAGTTTTATACAGTGGGTGCAAATCTGCCAGATTTAAGGTGACCATTGGTGTACCTCAGGGTTCAGTTCTTGGGTCATTATTGTTCAATCTATACATTAATGACATCAGGCAGGGTCTAACATCAGATGTGCAATTGTTTGGCAATGATGCAAATAGGCAGGGCAATCAGGGATGCTACTGCTATTCAGCACTTACAAAATTATTTGAATAGGCTGGAAATTTGGGCAAACGAAAATGACTGTCAGTTTAATGTTAGTGTCAAGTTATGCACTTTGGCATGATTAGATTTCCAGTGGCATATTATATTAGTGGGGTTATGCTACTAGAAACTGAGGAGGCAAAGGATCTTGGTGGATAGGAATTTGAATTTCAAAGGTCACAGCAAAAGTTGCAAATACAATTCGGAGGATAACTGCAATGTTGAAGCGAACCTTGACGTGTGAGGATAAGGAAGTCATATTGCCTCTCTATTATAAGGCTTTGATAAGACCACACCTGGATTATTGTGTGCAGATTTGGTCTCCCAGATTCCAAGGGGATAAAGAAGCTGTGGAAAGTGTGCAAAGAAGAGTTACAAAGATTACATCTGGATTATGGGATTTAGATTATAAGGACAGCTTGCAAGTATGTGGATTACAGACTCTTGTTAACAGAAAAAAGAAGGGTGATGTGATAGAGCTCTATAAACTTTTGAATGGGTATTATAGGGTAGCATCTGATGAAATTTTTCATTATATGGAAGATGGGGAAAGAACATGTGGGCATCCATGGAAGTTAAGTTTGTTCACAGTCAAGAAAGGGGTAAGAGTTATTTTCTCTCACATAGCAGTGAGTGCATCTAGTGTGAATGAAATTAATGGAAGGTATGACAGCTAGTTTGGGTGATTTATGGCCCCCCTTGATGAGTCCTCGACTTCCTGGAGGTCTTAGATAATAATAATAAGTTGGAGAGCGTGGGTCTGTTGTTGGAATGGCACAACCTTGAGTACTAGACATCAGTCCCGAACTGTCCTAACACTAGCAATGGCACTATTTCATGATGTTATAAGGGATGTGGAGATTTCCCAAATAGGCAAACATTTGTGAATAGATTGTTAATGCAGTTTTAGATACACTATTTTCATTGAAACGGGTGTTCCTAAAAACTCTGCATCATTCACACAGGATGTCAACTGAACTACACTCATTCAGTTTTGTTTTTTTGGCCAGAAGTGTTATTGCTATTATTACAGGTTCTACCTTTGTTATGCAATGATTACCTCCAGAAACTACTAATGCTGCCAATTCCATCAAGTCCATTGAGAGATTGTCTCTGATAGGTACTGTCATATATCCAAAATAACATGGTATGTAAATTTGTTGGGGGTGTGATAAGCTAAATTGATGATTATCATGGGACTTCGAATTCTCCATATCTTTACAAATTTAAAAGCAACATGCATGATTCTGTCTATCTCAACTCGTTATTGTCATACCTCGGCAACACACTAACAACCTTTCCCACTATACTGTTATCTTTCACTCTCTCTATGTCCAGCTAAAACATTTGTTTCCACAACTACTACTAACTCTTGCTCATTTCCTTCTTATATCCAAATCATGAATTATCTTACCCATCCTTCCTCCTGGATAGCAGAACTTATAGACTCTCTCATTAACCAATCCTATAACAATGCAATCTCCATACACTGCTCATCATTCGTCACCTCTTTTTTCTTTCATTCTATTATTCTGCACTCTTTCATTTGTGTTCACTAACCATCTAATATCACTCTGCAAAATTGCCATTTCATTTTTCTTTCTTAAATACTCTTTCTTCAAATCTTTCCAGCAATTTCACTATCATTCCTGTAGTCTTGCTACCTCTCATTCTGCTGCACCTTTCATCTGTTTCCTCTCCTCATCCCTACTTTCTCATCTTCTCTTGCTAACTTTTATTTCATTCCTTCAGTCTGTTTTGCATTAGCTGATACTTCGTAGTCCAACAAAATATTGCACTTTCTACAAATTCCCACCTTCTCTCATCTGTTCAATCACTCCACAAGCATATCTTTCATATTCTGCCATGCATAGAAGTTGCACTTACAACATTGAATCATTAACAGCAAATGAGCTTCATGCAGCATGGCATGTAGATCGTGTGCATACTAGGAGGATAGTGTTCTGTCCAAGGCAAGATTCAAAAATTCAATAATAATAATAAAAAAAAGTCAGTAACAAAACTGCAAAGCCAAAAATTACAAGTACACTAAGCTATCAAAAACACACAATATTATACTAAAATGCAAGCAATATCTACAATTATTACACAAAATAGTACTTATCTTTTCCAGAGTTTTTTTACCAACAAACATATGTAACAGTCCTCTGGAAGCTGCTCCCCTAATGGTCATAAAGCACAAACTATAAATAAAATAGTAATTATGGCCTTCATCTTAATCCACTTCAAGAAGAAGCTTCCAGAACCTGTCTTCCATACGCTGAAGAACCATCAAGAAAAAATAGCATAAGCTCCCTACCAGACCTTTACAAGTTTCACCCCATCTAGCTCCCAAACCAAATACTCTCCTTGTCACTTCTAATATGCTCAACTCACTACTGAAAATTTATATTAATCAAAATAAAGTAAGGTAACTTATTTATTAATATAACAAGCTTGGTAATAAGTAAGAATTTTGTACCAGATTATTTTTCTTTCCTTCTGAAGTTATAAAGAAACTGCAGAAAGCCTTCACAGGTTAGGATTTTAAAAATTTACCTTAACTTTATTAGTAAATGGAGAACTCAATACTGTACTGTATGTGAAATTATAATATGCCATGATGATATTTAATTTTCTTCTGTGGCAGTAAAAAAGCAAGGAGAGAGGGGAAATTAAACTATTCTTCTACATTTCTAAGCTCAATCCGAGAGGAGTTTATACAAAGACATAAAATAAATATCATTTAAGAGGAAAAAAAATTGTACATAAGAAGGAAATTTAATAAATATCTACACCTCAAATTTTTTCTTTTTTAAAGGTAGAATATGAAGTGAAGGTCATGTATTAAGTTATTATGAAAAAATAGTGTCCCAAAGAAGAACTACCCATCCTAATGTCTCATTTTATTTATAGTAATGATACCTACATCAGCTTGAGTAACTAGCTTAAGAAATAAAGCTGAGAAACATAAAACAAGCAGGAAAATTTTCAGTGTTTTATAAAATAAATACAGTACACTTGAATTTTATGAAAATGATTTCCTATTTATTGGTTCAGCTTTATTTATAATAGTATCACCACAACTTACAGCAAGAAGCATCGTGTTCACAATCCGACTTATCTTTTTTGTGTACCCAAACCTTTCTTTAAAGTACTGACATAATTACAGCAAATACTATAATTACCTTTTATAGAATGCTTCTATAAAGAACAGTAACACTAAAGATATCATTATATGTACGAAATAAATTTTATAAAAATAACTGTATAATCATTAAAATAAATATACAGGAAAAAAATTTCCATAGCCATCCAGTCTGACATCGTTTATTTGATTACTTTTACATCACAGACAAATTCAAGTCAATAACAAGATTTACTGTTAGAAAACAGCATACAGTCAAATGGCTTTGGCTTACTAAACTACCACCAGTCTGAAGATTCTCTTTCACCAAACACTATAGGTAATTCTTCTGTTGGATACAGCTACTAACTTCATTCTATTTAGCACAGTACGCAATTAACAGCTTTTCATGTTAGCCCAATTGCCTTTATAACCTAGAAAATAGGAAAAAACAAAAACTATTTCTGCACTATAAAACTAAATGTTTGTGGCAGTAAAAAGCTACCATGTTAAAATCACTTTAAACAAAGAAACTTTATTATAGGTATAAATAATTTTTTTATTTGTAGAAAGCTATTCAGTTTTAAAACTTATCCAGTTTTTGCAGTCTTCAGCAGGTTATTAACTGAGGCTGAGGTGAGTAGACACACTATTGTGGCAGCTATGAATAAAACGTAAAGTAGGTGACTTCACTTTGAAATTCTTTACATTCACCAGACCTTCATTATGAAAGAGCTCATCTCTAATTCCAGATGTATATCTGGAATACTAGAACATCATACGCTTCATAAATAAGTGACTGAACACACTTGTAGGTGATTTTTTAATGTTCCTGATACTATGGGAAATGCAAACTTTAAACATCCTTCACATCAGATCACATCACATTTTTATACTTTCAGAACTGTCAAATAAACTGCTGCTGTAACAGTTTCACCTTTTTTGAGGTACTTGGTAAGGATCACACCATCCATATACCAAAAGACAATGGCAAGAACCTTCCCCGGTGACTTTTAGGTTGAAAACTTCTTTGGCCATGGGGAAACCTTTGTATCTTCACTCCATTGACTGTTGTTTGGTCTCTGGGTCATACTGATGAAGCCATGTTTCATTGACAGTCACAATATGAGCCAAAAAAATTGCACCTGATTTCTCAAAATGACCTCAAATCCCTTGAGGTGACAGCACACATTTTCTCTTTCAGTTGGCATTCAAGCATTTGGGGACTCACTTTGCCGCGAGCTTCTGCATGTCCAGATGTTGGTGGATAATGATCCCAACTTGTTCCCTGGATATCCCCAGAGTCTTTGCAGTGTTTGTGGCTGGTATTCGTCTATATTATGAAGGATCACGGCATGCACTGTATCGATGTTTTCAGGTGTGATTGCTATGGAAGGTCTTCCTGACCTGGAAGCATCTGTCGACTCAGGATGGCCACTTTTAAACTTTCCCATTCATCTGGCAACTTTTTGATATGCTTGGGCATAGCCCACTCAAGTCTTACACAAAGCTTGGTGAATCGCAGCCCAAAAAACTTGATGATGGACCACACCTCTTTGTCTTTGAATTTCTTCAAAACCTCTAGCATGTCTTCTTTTATATATCCTAAAAGAACAAATTATTACAATTTGATGAAGCATGGGAGTTAAAAGGTTTTAAGATATATGTCCTTTCCTGTGGTTATATCATAACTGGTAATTAGCTTAAGGAATTAACAACGCATATAACGGATATTAATTAAAGCAAACTTTAATGAATACCTTCAATATTTCGGCAATGTCACATTGCCATCTTCAGGAACATACAAATATGGTATGTGCATACAGGCACTAACAAAAGCAAATGAGGAAGAAGGCAAGAAACTAATATTGTTCCTAAAGTCCTAATGGTGGGGTGCTTAAGGGTCAAAGCTGTATAACTGAGAGGAGACCTCCACATAGCCTTTAAAGGAATGCGGAGAACCGACCAGGGCTTCTGACCTAATGTCCAATCCTCACCTTCTCGTGGTGCACCCTGTTGGGTATCTACTTTGATACTGAACGAACGACGATGGGCTGGCAATTTGGGATTTAGCCGACCAAATTGTATTCTTATTAGTTAAACCAAAATAAAAAATGACGGTACATGACAAAATTTCATGCCGGCTGGGGCGTCGCCAGGGCGAACAGCGAAAAGTCAGCTACTGGAACAAATCTGAAAACAAACCCCAACTCAACATCACCAGAGTTAAAGATCAGTACTATCAACGTAAGAAGCCTGAATGGCAAAGAAATGGAGCTAGCTGAGGAATTAGATAAGTACCAGATCGACATAATAGGGGTGACTGAAACAAAAAAGACCAAAACTGGTGAGATCTTTCTGAGCAATAAATACAAAATGTTATATTCAGGCAATGACAATCAAGGAAAAGAAGGAGTAGCCATAGTATTCAACACAAAATACGAGGCTAATCTTCTTGAATGGCAGTCAGTCTCAAGTAGAGTAATGTGGGCAAATATGAGAATGGGGAACTGGACAATGAGACTTATTTGTGCCTATGGTCCCACAGAAGGTTCTACTAAGGTAGAAGTGGAGGAATTTTTTGAGGCTTTAGAAAAAGCAACTGACACAATGAAAAAGGAAAAGTTGGTCCTTGTTGGGGATCTATAAATAGTAGAGTAGGAAATGATTGTGAGACATACAAAAATATTTTGGGAAAATTTGGAGAAAAGAGCAAAGCTAATAATAATGGCAAATATCTGTTGGATTTCTGCTCAGGACATGGACTGGTTATTACTAACACCATGTTCCAACATAAAAATGTGCACAAATTCACATGGAGAGAAGAGGCTAGGAATAAGAAAAGTCTCATTGAATATGTTATTGTTGATAGTGATGTTTTCTCCCTGGTGCAGGACACCAGAGTGTACAGAGGATTTGAAATTGGAAGTGATCACTATTTAGTCTTGAGCAGGATAAAATTGAATTTCATATTGAAAAGAATAACATGTAAGAAAGTTTTAAAGCGAATAAAAGTTGAACAGCTCTCAGATGTGAACTGTGGACTAAAATACAGAAATATTATTGAAAAGAAAATGAAAGAGTTTGAGAACAGGAATCAAACCTTGGAGATCCAGTGGCAAACTGAAAAACTCTGAAGGAAACATTGATTGATTCTGCCAGAGAGGCATGTGGTGAGGTTGTGTGCAAGGATAAAAAAAATCAGAACTCAGTGGTGGACACAGGAAGTTAAAGAGGCAGTGAAGGAAAAGAAGAAAGCATATCAAAAGTTCCTGGCAAATAAGTCAGCTTTTACTCTTACAGAATACAGAGACAAATGTAAGAAAGCTAAACAGTGTGTAAAACTAGCTAAACAAAAGTCATGGGAGGACTTTGGCAAGAATATAGAAAATAAATATCAAGAAGGTGGCAAAATATTCTGGAGGTTGTTGAAGAAGCTTAGGAATGGAGGAAAGAGTGCTGTAAAAGGAATTAGAGATGATAAAGGTGAAATGAAAACAGGAGAAAAAGATATCCTTGAAGTATGGAGTAATTACTTTGAAAAACTGCTAAATGAAACAAGCAGTGATGACAGCACAGTGATAAAAAAAACACTCACCAGGCATGCAGTCAGGAATACATATCCATACTTCAAGTAGAAAAAGCCATCAAAGGCTTGAAACGTGGAAAGGCAGCAGGAGTAGATATGATATTCGACCAGAAATGCTGAAGTATGGTGGTATAAGAGTCTTACAGTGGCTGCACTGCATAGTTCAGAAAGCCTGGACAGAGGGACGAATTCCCGATGATTGGAGTAGAGCTCTCATAGTACCCATATATAAAAAGGGAAATAAAACTGAATGTGAGAATTATAGAGGTATATCCCTACTGAGTGTTCCCAGCAAGATCTATGCAAGTATACTTGAGAAACGGTTGAGAAGAATTGTGGAAGAAAAGCTTGGTGAAGAACAAGCTGGATTCAGGCCAAATAGAGGCTGTCAGGATCAGATCTTCACTTTACGACAAATAGTCGAGAAAGCATGGGAATATAACAAAGATCTGTATTTAAGTTTTGTCGATTTGGAAAAGGCATATGACAAGGTGCCAAGAGAGAAGCTATTCAATACGCTGCAGTTATATGGTGTCAATGGGGCATTATATCAAGCAATACTTAGTCTTTATTTGAGTTGTGAGTCAGCAGTTAGAATTGAAGGAAGTACAGGAAGATGGTTTAATGTTAAATCTGGTGTGAGACAAGGATGTACATTATCCCCTCTGTTATTCATTATCTATATGGATCACATTATGAAGGAATGTGGTATTAAACCTGATATCAAAATTGGAGATGTTAATGTCAGCTCTTTGCTTTATGCGGATGATGTTATACTTCTAAATAAATCCGCTACAAGTCTGCAAGATTCTCTGACTAAATTGAATAGCTGTTGTAATAGATATGGTATGAAGGTCAGCAATAAAAAGACAAAGACAATGAAAATAGGCAGAATCATTGAAAATGTCAACTGTGTTGTGAATGTTGAACCTGTGGAACAAGTAAAACATTTCAGCTACTTAGGCACAATTTTTACTGAAGATGGTAAACTAAATATAGAAATAGACAACAGAATCAGCAAAGCTGGTATTGTGGGAAGTGAATTGAATAAATTCATATGGAATAAGAAAGAAATTAGTCGGAACACTAAATTAGCTGTATACAAGACTGTGTTCAAACCAATTTTAACTTATGGATCTGAGAGCTGGGTCAGAAGTAAAACACTTGACCAAAGACTAGAGACCGCAGATATGAGAGTCCTGAGAAAGATTAGAGGCATGAACAGATGGCATCAATGGCACTATCATATTAAAAATGAGGATATTAGGAAAGAACTTGACATTGTCAGCATCCAGGAATTCGTTAGCAGAGCTAATCTCAGATGGTATGGTCACTTAAATAGAATGGGAGAGGAAAGATTAGCAAACCAAGTGTTCTCTGCCAGGTTGGCAGGAAAACGACCCAGAGGAAGACCAAGATATAGGTGGATTGATACGGTACAAAGTGCCTTAGACGATAGAAATATAAGATCTGATAATGTTGGAGTCTTGACAAGTAACAGACTGATTTGGAGGAAGATTGTAGATAGGAAGTTAGTAATGATGTAATTTTTTCATGTAGTACTGTCATATCCTGTACACCCCTTGAGGGTACATGGCAGGAATTTGATGATGATGATGAAGTCCTAATGGTGCCCCCTAGCAGGCTAATTAGGTTTGTCTTGGCTGTTGGGCTGAGTTCTCATAATGTAGGCTTCCCAAATTTGGGGTAGTTTCATGCACCCAAATTTGTTGAGGTTTGGAATGTTTTTTAGAGCTGCTGATGATTCCATGAATAATCTTTCGTACTTGAACTTGCTGCAGTGTATTGTTTTAGTTTTCTTCCAATGAATTCTATGGCGGATATCTAAGGCATGGTCTGCCAGCCCAGAGTGGCTGTACTGGTGAAACCGAATGTAGTCTTTTTGTTCTGAAATCCTGATATTCGCTGTCCTGCCTGTTTGGCCAAAGTAGGACAATTTACAGCTGCAAGGGACCTGGTATACACCAGGTAGGTCTAGGGGGAGTGGTTGGTCTTTGGTAGAGTGGATAAGGGATGCCAACTTTTTATATGGTCTATAACACGAAGTCAGGTCATATTTTTTGAGGATATTGGTTATTTTCTCAAGAGGTGCCACGGATGTAGGGGATGGTGATAGATTTAGTGTAATCTTTATTGTGAAGGGGGGGGGGTTGTGGTTTACTGGTTTTAGTATTATTTTTTTTTTATTTTTTGGGGGTTGTAGCCATTGGCTAAGAAAGTGTTGAGGATATGGTTTAGTTCAGTGCTTAGAGCATCGTGATCTGAGCAGATTAATTTTGCCCTGTTGAATAATGTTTTTGTGAGCAGGGGGGGGGGGGGGGTCATGGGATTGCTGGTGAATTTATCTGCCTGTATGGGTGGGTTTTCTATAAACAGAGAAAACCAAAAATCCAGCAGGCTGGCGAGTGATTAGAACGTCTAGAAAAGGGAGGGTGTTGTTTTCCTCTTTTTCTAAGATGAACTGGACTCTGGGGTGTTGGTTTTTTAAGTGTGCTAGGAAGGAGTGGAGTGTATCTGAGCCATCTGGCCAAATAGCGAACACATCATCCACGTGCCGAAGCCAAATAGTGGGTATTTGTGGGGCAGAGTTTAAGGCTTTCTCTTCAAAGGTCTTCATAAAGAAGTTGGCCAAGGGCAGGGAAAGTGGTGAACCCATGGATGTCCCCTCTATCTGTTTGTAGAATTTTCCTTGCCAAACGAAATAGCCTGAGTTCACTGTGAACTGAAATAGGGCTGAGATATCAGGAGGAAACTTGGCTTGGATGAGGTCTAGGGTTTTCTTGAGTGGGACATTAGTGAATAGGGAGGAGATGTCAAAACTGACCATTATGTCAGTGTGTTGGAGTGAGAGGTTTTCTATACTGGCTTTGAAGTGGGCTGAGTTTTTTTATGTGTGATGGTGTGTTGCCAGTATAGTGTGTGAGTGCTTTGGCTAATTTGTATGTGGGGGAATCAATGCCATCCACTATGGGATGTAATGGCAAATTTTGTTTATATATTTTTGAAAGTCCATATAATCGGGGAGGTCTAGAGTTATAAGGTTTTAGTTTGTTAGTGACTTCCACAGACCAAGAAGTGACCTTCTTAGCATTAAGCTCACCTGTGTAGTCCTTTTGGTTGAGAACCACAGTGGTGTTTCCCTTATCCACTTTGGTTATTACTATTTTTTTGTTTTTCTTCATTTCTAGTAGAGCTGCATATTCTTCTTTGGATAAGTTGGTTTTTGGAGGTTTTGCTTTGGTGAGAACACCAGCTACATCCAGTCTGACGTTGTTGGCGATATGGTTAGGAAGGATGCGAATCCCACGTTCTATTTGGATCATAATTTCCTTGGCAGGTATATTCTTTTAGGAGCTAGGGCGAAATTGTGGGCGTGTGAAAGTGCGGTGAGTGCTTCAGGCTTTAAAACTGTGAAAGAGAGGTTGACAACCGTGTTGAGTGGTGGCTGCGGTAAGGAAGTAGAATTCTTTATCAAGTTCTCCTATTTTTCCAAGTGCCAACTGCATATTTTTTCGAATTCTTTTGTTGCCGAAGTGCATGAGACGTCATAAAGAATCATCCAAAGATCATGGCCGAGAGTATCTGAAAGCTTTTCTTCTAGCGCCTGTAAGGTTTTGTTTTCATCAGCAAGGAGAACACGCGCTGTGGTGATTTGTTCTCTTAATAAGGCGAAACTAGTGCGGTGCTTCAATTTAACACAATTTGGGATTACCTTGTTATCCCAGCAGCGTTTTAGGAAGGTCAGACGATTTAGTTGTCCCAATATCTTCAACCTCATTTTGCACTGAACTAAACCACATCCTCAACACTTTCTTAGCCAATGGCTACAACCCCCAAAAAATACTAAAACCAGTAAACCACAACTCCCCCCTCCACAATAAAGATTACACTAAATCTATCACCATCCCCTACATCTGGGGCACCTCTGAGAAAATATCCAATATTCTCAAAAAATATGACCTGACTTCCTGTTATAGACCATATAAAAAGTTGGCATCCCTTATCCACTCTACCAAAGACCAACCACTCCCCCTAGACCTACCTGGTGTATACCAGGTCCCTTGCAGCTGTAAATTGTCCTACTTTGGCCAAACAGGCAGGACAGCGAATATCAGGATTTCAGAACACAAAGACAACATCCGGTTTCACCAGTACAGCCACTCTGGGCTGGCAGACCATGCCTTAGATACCCGCCATAAAATTCATTGGAAGAAAAATAAAACAATACACCGCAGCAAGTTCAAGTACGAAAGATTATTCATGGAATCATCAGCAGCTCTAAAAAACATTCCAAACCTCAACAAATTTGGGTGCATGAAACTACCCCAAATTTGGGAAGCTTACATTATGAGAACTTCAGCCCAACAGCCAAGACAACCCAATTAGCCCGCTAGGGGGCACCATTAGGACTTTAAGAACAATATTAGTTTCTTGCCTTTTTCCTCATTTGCTTTTGTTAGTGCCTGCGTGCACATACTATATTTGTATGTTCCTGAAGATGGCAATGTGACGTTGTCAAAATATTGAAGGTATTCGTTAAAATTTGCTTTAATTAATATCCGTTATATGCATTGTTAATTCCTTAAGCTAATTACCAGTTATGTATGACCAACGTATAAGCCTTGCTACGAGAATTGTGGTTCTATCAGTTGCTTTAATATCGTTTTTTGTTCTAAGTGTGTATCAGAACTCCCACCTCAGTATAACCAAGTGAAAAAACTTTCAACAATTATAGCTTAAGGTCTTCAAAATCAAGTGAAAAGGAATTTCTCTATAATTGTGGAACAATCTCATAATGGGGTTCAAAGTTTTTCTGCTGTTTTGTCATGTCATTAAAATATGAAACATGGTATTTCAAAATAATAAAAATACATACACACACACATCATTGTGAAGTCATGTGGTATAATCTATTATTATAGCACTGAACAATTTTGTAGTATTTTATGCTTTGATCATAGTAATTGTAAACCGAAGTTTTTAAGTTCCCATGAAGATGGCAGATGGAAATTTTGAATAGTATATATTCAAGTTTGATTTAATTTATATTCTAGTATAAGCTGTCAATTCCTTAAGTATTTAATAATCCTGTTTAACCAGCGTATAAGTCTTTCTACAAGAATAATCATGTAAACCAAAGAGTAAAGGATACACAAGGGACATCCAGAAAGTAAGTTCCGTTTTTAAATATTTTCACTGTAGCACTGCAATCACAATGGTGTGATTGTGTGCTGAGTTTTTTGATTTGTTAGCAAGGCATTGGTGCCATTTTCAGACATTCTCACAGTGCATATGCTTCTTGGTGTGTGTTTATAATGTTTAAGAAAATTGAATTGCCCATTGCATGTGAAATTAGGTCAGTTATCCATTTCTTGAATGCGAGGAACGTTAAAGCAGCTGAAATTCATCAGAAATTATTTGAGGTTTACGGAGAACATGCAATGAGTGATTCAATGGTATGAAGATGGGTAAGACGTTTTAATGAAGGAAGGACAGGTGTGCATAATGATGAATGGAGCAGGCAACCATCTTTAGCAACTGACAATTTGGTGCGTTCAGTTAAAGAAAAGATTCGACAGAATAGGGGATTCACTATGACATCACTCGCGCTGCAATTTCCAGAAGTTTCACGTTCGTGTCTTCATGAAATTGTGTCGGAGAAACGGAATTATCAGAAATTGTGTACATGTTGGGTGCTGAAGTTGCTTACAGAGCAACACAAAGTGAATCGAATGGGCAGCGTGTGGGAATTCTTGACACATTACCGTGAAGATGCTTTCCTGAGCAGAATTGTCACGGGGGACGAGACTTTGGTGTCGCACACAATCCCTGCATCCAAATAACAGTCCACGGAAAATCGTGCACTGTGTTTTGGGACAGACAAGGAATTTTGCTGGCAGACTTCTTGGGTCAAGGCTCTACAATCAATGCGAGTATGTACTGCCAAACCCTTAAGAAACTACGTTGTGTGATCCAGAATAAACGACGTGGGCATGCTTATCAGGTGTGTTGTTTTGATTCGTGATAAGGCCCACCCACATATGGCTGGAGTAACACAACAGCTTCTCACCACCTTCGGCTGGGAACAATTCCATCATCCCCCATATAGTCCTGACCTTGCCGCAAGCGAATTTCACCTGTTCAAACATCTGAAATCTTTCCTTGGTGGCCAGTGGTTTCAAGATGATGAGGAGATCAAAAAAGCAGTCAATACATGGTTTGCGTCACAGGCAGCAACCTCCTACAATGAAGGTATACAACTCTTAGAGCCCCGTTATGATAAGTGCCTGAACAATGGTGGAAATTATGTAGAAAAGTAGTGAAAGAGGTCTACTTTAATTTCCAATAAAGTTTTTTTTTTTGTCAGTATATTTTTGTTTTTCTGACAGCCCATCAGAACTTACTTTCTGGACGTCCCTCATATGTCCACTGGAGGAAACATTTATTCTGGGAGCAGAAGCCACACTTTTCCTTTTGTGATTTGCTGATTCTAATAACAAATCTGTATGAAACAGGCAATTGTTCAGTTCAACACAAAAACAGTGTACCTTATCCTGGGTATATCATTATATTTAACTCTGCGACATAGCATGTCTGAAGGAATTCACCGGCATATGAGAGCAGCCAATTCCATCATGTAATATGCAACTGTCAGTAGCAGATACTTCAGGTTTTGCATGATTCAGCAATGCCATTTGAAATGGGATTCTAAGCTTTTTCTCTGTGTAAGGGTCAGAATGCTACATAGTTCTGTCCTTTCACATTCTCTTTTTCCCACTCTACCACTGTGAATACAATGTCATTTTTGCTGATCAAATTATTATATGTAAGACATTCCAAGGAGTCCTAAGACATTTCTGAAGGGCACTTCTTAATCCTCCATTTACATACTATATGTATATATACTAGGGTTCTCCTTGAATTCTGATGACTCGTATTTTGAAGACTCGACACTCAGGGTAGCCCGAGTTTCAAAACGTTACAAAAAAATGTTACAGCCTATATCCGTTTCAAGCCGACGTCACATCCGTTTCCAATTTCAGCTTTTCATTTTATAGTATAGGGTAGATATATATATGATATCTATCTACTGTCCAGTACTAGTATTTTTTTCTGTTAGTTGCACATGTTCTCTGGCTGATTTGGCTGCAAGTGGGATGATAAACCTCACTACTTTCATATGAGATCAGTAAACACACCTTGAACTGAAAGAGTTCATATCAAGATTCCTCTCCTCTCATAATGATGAAAGCCAAAGTCAAGTTGTTTCCAAATGTAAAGGGTGTGCAATGTTCTATGGAGATGTGGAATTAGTTTTTCCACTTTTCAGAATATAAAATATCCTAGATCTCTTTGTAAATCCTTTATAAAACCATGCTCTGTTTATTCTTCAAACATTAAGTTTTTTTTCCTTTCTTAATTCATAAGGGAAAATACACATTTACAAATAAAAAAACTTGTTCATTTTACAAGTATAAAGAAAAAGTAAGTAAAACTGCATCATTTTCAGACATAATTCTTTACATCCTTAACATTCATAACATTTATCTACAGAATTTCATCTCTAACAACTGTTAATGTGTAAATTCTGGATATAATTATCTCTACTTTTTCCAACATTATCTAGCCTGTGTTTGACAACTGTTAACACACACACACACACACACACACACACTGTGTTAACAATGAGTGTGAATGTGAGTGAAGATTTTATGTGTTGTAACTGATGCAATGAAGGAGCAGAAACAGGATCAGGTTACTTTGTGTTAAGACCTCTTTAGAATGGCAGAAGATTAATCTGTATGGAACAAAATTGTTACTGGTAATGAAACATAGTGTTTCACATATGATCCTGCAATGAAGTGACAGAGTGGGCAGGTGGAAAAATTAATCAAAACCCAAGAAGCTGCATTCTCAAAAATCACGAGTGAAAACAATGCTCATTGTCATTTTTTATTTGGAAGGAGCTATTCATTGAAAGTTTGTCCCTAATGATTAAAAGGTTAATGTGGAATTTTATACAGACACACAAGGTTTGTTTTCCAGGAGATAACATGAATACCATGATTAAGACGTTTGATATGAAGTTTGCTCGGAACAAGGAGAATGAAAGACTGGATATCAGGAGGTTGTTGAGAAGTATAAAAGATAATAGTCTAATAGGAAGGGTAGTCAGTGTATTGCCCACGTATGGATATGAGGTGGAGAGCAAGGATTATGAATATGTTAGTGGAAATGTGTGAAGAAAAAGGAGTGCAGTTTGTTAATGTATGGAAAAAGTTTAAAATAGCAGTTTGTTAATGTATGGAATAAGTTTAAAGGACGAATAAGAGTGGTGGATTGCATTTCAATGATTTTGGTGCAAGTCATTTGGAGAGATTACTGCTGGAAGTGAGAATAATGAAGAAGAGAAGGAATTTGAGCAAGTATGAAGGAATGTGAAAATGCAGAATAGTAAGAAAGGAGAGATTGAAGTAGTGCTTATGACTGCAGAAGTGGGTAGCATGAGTGTAGAGAAAGAGAGAACAAGTGTGCAAGAGACAGGGAAAGGGGGAAACTCAGGGTGGTCAGCATTCTGCATGAGAAAGATGAATAATCAAACAGGAAGGGAATGTGTAGGCAAAAAAGGAATGGGATGGCCTGGGATGTAGGATTTGAAGAAAGTTCTGGAGGGGTAAGGAGAAGTCAAATCTAATAAGTGGTATCAGTGAAACTTGTTATATATCCAGAAATGAGTTGTTATGTTAGTATACAAATGCTAAAAGTATCAGAAACAAGGGAAATGAAATGGCTGCAATGATTCAGTTCATCTAAAACTTGTTGGAAAAAGTAAGATATCTTGACAGGAATAGAAAGGTATGATGGATAAAAAGGGAAGCGGAGTGCTTGTAATGATAGAAAAGGAGTTATGTCTATACAAGGAGGAAATAGTGGCAGTGATTTTGAGGCAGTATAGTAAGAAATACTTGGATGTTGCTATAGACATTATAATGTGGAGGGTAGTGACCATGAAATGTATAAGCAAATTAGCCAAGTAAATAATAAAAGGGTGATTTTAAGTATGGCAATATAGACTGGGATGGAGAGATAGAAACCGGAAGTAAAGAAAATTAATTTTGAATTTTTGAGGGATAACTGCCTCAGACAGTATGTAACAGAGGTCAAATTTAGCTCTTTGCTTTATGCTATTCAAGAACTATCTAGTACAGAGGTTTCCAACTTGGGGGGGGATTGAGACCATAATGGAGATGGATTATGTGTTAGTCATGAATTTTAAATACTGTATGCTTTACAAATAAAATTTTCTTAATAGTTTATCATTATATTTAAATTTTTCTTAAATTAATGTCTAATTACTGAAGTCATTAGACAGAATTAACTATAACTTGAATCCATAAATTTAAGATATTAGGATGCTTGAAAGGAAATCTGTAAAAAATGTTTAGGTAGGTGGTAACCTATAAATTTTATTTAAATGCATATTCATCTATAAAACTGAATATGATTTTCAGAGTTTTTAGATTTTTTTAATGGTATGATTTTTAAATCCAAGAACTGCACAAATATTCACCATTTTTAAAGAGATCAATGAACCAAAATATATTTGACATACTTAGAAAATCTGACTTATTGCACACAAATGTGACCTTCACACTAAAACATGGCTGAATAAGCCCGCCTATCAAGTGCAATTATGTCTTTTCAATTGTCTCTACTAGATAACAGCAAAGTTGGCATAGTGACATGCCAATGTGGTAAGGTAACACTGAGATTATTACTGTTCCGCTTTCACTTGCAGTATTCTGAGATGCATATAGTAGTATGCATGTGTACATTTTTTTACTATTTGCACATTACTTTTGCCCATCATGAGTGTTAAAATTAGAAGAAACGATGATTCATATGTTCAATATGGATTCACATCTATCATCATCAACAGAGAAGAAATGCCTCAGTGTGTTATTTATAGCAAAGCTTTGTCAAATGATTCTATGAAACCAACAAAGATGAAGGAACATTTGCAAAATGTTTATCCTCAACACAAGGACAAGAGCTTTTTTGAGTATCATGGGAATGCTCTCAAAAAGATGAAGCTAGATTCATGAAGGGTATTCCAAGAAATGAAACCACAAGGTTACTGAAACTTTTTATGTCATAGCACTGGAGGTAGCAAAGCAGAAAAAACCACATACAATTGGGGAGACTTGGATCGAACTTGTGCTCTCAAAATGGTGGAAATTATGTTGGGAAATGGATTGGAGAAAAAAATTGCAGTTATTTCACTATCAAACAATACTATTCAAAGGAGGATTAGCAAGATGGCCAATGACATCAAGGATCAAGTTGTGCAGCATTTGGCTTATTTGTAATTCAATTTGATGAATCAAATGATGGCGGCATCATGTTCCCAGTTGCTGGTGTTTGCAAGATATGTTATCTCAGGTTTATTTAAAGGAGTTTCTCTTTTGTTCTCCTCTTGAAACAACAGATATTTTGGAAGAAGTCTCATCTTTCTTTGAATCAGAAAATCTTTTGTGGAAATGTCTGTGGGTGCTGTAGATGGGGCACCAACTATTATTATTATTAGACACCTCCAGGGAGTCCAAAGACTCATCGAGGGAGAGCGTGCCAACAGCATCGAACAATTGGTCCCATTAGTAGCAGAGGCTCTACCAATCGACCAACCTTTGCCGGCAGTGTTGGGGATAAACCTGGATTTCAAGCTTGTGTGAAAAAGATAGACCCAAAAGTGAAAGGCATTCAATTGTATGATCAATCACTAGGCACTGGTCTCTAAAACACTTCCAACTCCATTAGAAAAGGTTTTGGATCAAACAATTCAAATTGTGAATTTTATCAAAGGAGGAACTCATGACTTTTCAAGCAGTTACATATCGACATGGATGCATGCTATCATTTGCTTCTTTTCCACACAAATGTTACAGGAAATGCAATTCAGCAAGTATTTGAGCTTAGAGATGAACTCTTTGAAGTTCACGGTGAAAAGAAATTTTTTGAGTGGGTGATGTGGAATGGATCATGTGCCTTGCCTATTTGGTTGACATTTTTGAGAAGCTAAATAAACTGAATCTTCAGATGCAAGGAAATAATACAAACATCATATTATTCACTGATTCCTTGAAAGCTTTCATGAGTAAGTTACATGGAAAAGAAAAGTCAAGATAGAAAATGTTGCAATGTTTGAAAAACTACCATCAGGTCTTGTTGCTGGTGGTGAAGACAACGTGCTTCCAGAATTTATTATAAATGGAATTCTACAGCATTTGACAGTGCTGAAAAATGAATTCAGTCGATATTTTCCTACACTTAGTAGTGATGAGGAGTTGAATTTAGTGTGAAATACATTCAAGTTGTCAGTGGAAAATGTTCTTGAAGATCGTCAAGATGAATTTCTGGAGCTGAAGACTGATTTGGGAGCAAGATATATGTTCAATGAGAAATCAATCAGAATTTTGGACCTTGATGTGTGATTCCTACTCAAAAGTGGCAGAAGGAGCTATTCGTGTATTGCTTCCATTTGCATCGACATATCTTTGTGAGGCTTTTCAAATTTGTTGCAAATGAAAACAAAACAATGAAGGAGGTTGAAAATGTCCTTCATTGTGCCCTTTCAAGCACTTCTTCTTGTATCGAAGAACAGGTGAGGGAAAAACAATCACAAGTTTCTCATTGACTTCTGAATAAAATGAATTACAGTATCCTAGCATTGTTTTGAACTTTTTGTTTATTGAAGAACTTTAGTTATGAATATAAGAAGAAAACTATTTTTATTCAAGTTTTAAAATCCACCATTTTCTGTTGCCACTAAATTTGTAAAACTCTGCTATAAAAATAATCAGTGAATGTATATGTACTAATATAGAAAATTAATAAAAAAATTTCAATATTGTGTCCATATGATTTGAATGCACCTTTCAGACAATCTTGGAAAGAGAGGGGGGGGGGTATTCAGGCATATGAAAAAAGGGTACATGGAGCAAAAAAGGTTGGAACTACTGATCTAGTAGAAACAATGCTTAAAAGAAGATCTGGAAAAGGCATATGACATGGTGCCCAGAAAAAAAATTCAAAACACTACAATTATATGAGGTGAATGGGATATTGTACAGAGCAATATATAGTCTATATTTAAGTTTTAAGTCAGCAGTTAAAATTGAAGCAAAAAATTAGGGGAGAGAACATATGGCATCAATGGCAGAATCATATTAAAAATGAACTTAACATTATTAGCATTCAAGAATGTGTAAACAGAGCTAATCTGAGGTAATATGGCCACTTAAACAGAAGAGGAAAGGTTAGCAAAACAGGTGTTTGTTGCCAAGATGGCAGGAAAGAGACCAGAGGAAGATTCTGACAATCAATCCCCCAGACAAGTCTAAGGGGATTGATTGTCAGAAGTGCTTTAGAAGCACGAAATGTTAGATATGACAATATTGGAGTTCTCACAAATAATAGACTGATTTGGATGAAAATTGTTGGAAGTAGAATAATAATAATGTAAACTTACTCATGTAGTGCAGTCATAGTAACCTGAACACCTCCTTGGAGGTACATATCAGGAAATTGATGAAGATGATGGATTTGATCATCTCATCAGAGGATCTCATTATAAATAAGGTGTCAAATCTCTCCCCAGTTGGTGAGAATGATGATAAAGTGATTAACTAGATTGCTGCCAGCCATGTGAGGACTTCTGTGTGGAAAGAGTATATGTGGAACTACAAGGCTGGCAATTATGACAAGCTCAGGAGACAGATTGCAGGTGTAGCATGGAATGAGGAGTTGGGTGGAAAGGAGATCAATGCTGCTTGGGTGATATTCAAGAACTCTCTATTAGAAGCAATGTCTAAATATATATTCCAAGGACAGAAGATTCAATAAGGTAGGTGCAAAATGGATGAATAAACAGATTAAGCATGCGATACAGAGGAAAAAGGCATTATGGAGGCAACATAAGATGAGTGGTAATAATCAATTCCCTGAGATTACAAAGAACAGGCAAGGAAGGTAACTTGGTAAGGGTAGGAAAAGTGCAATATGAGCAACAGTTAGCTAATGAAACAAACAAACAAAAGATTATGGAAGAATGACACTGATCAGAGAAAATGGTAAAACAAAATGGATATTTTGCAGAGGATATGGCTGAGATATTTAATGAGCAGTTCATAAAGGTCTTTCATTCTTTTGAATGAGACATCATGGAGAGTTTCAGAGCAGTTGATGATGGGGAGGAGAGACTGACTAAGTGATCAAGAGGTATATGGAGAATTGAGCAAACTTGATGTTAATAAAGCTGTGGGACATGATGATATATCACCACATATTTTGAGAGAATGTGCCAGAGAGTTGGCATCTGCCTTGACATATTTGTTTAATACAAGTCTTACACTGGATCGAGTTCCATAGGAATGGAAAGAAGGCAAGATTGTGCTGCTTCATAAGGGAGGTGACAGAACTCAAGCATCAAATTATAGGTCTGTGTATCTGTGTTGTGGTTAAAGTGTTGGAGAGACTGGTGAGAATCAGGATACAGAATTGGGTTGACAACCATGATATTATCTTTGATGGACAGCATGGATTTGCTAAACGGAGGGTCATGTTTTAGGAATCTACTTACTTTTGGAAAAAGAAGATGGATATACAGTAGTATACTTAGATTTTGCAAAGGTTTTTGATAGATTACTACATATGTTGATAGTCAAACTATAGTAGATGGAGTTGGATATTAGACTAGTGCAATGAATTGGAGATTGGCTATCTGATGAGGAGCAATAGCCCAGAAAAGAAAAGTCACTAGTGGTGTTCCTTGGGGGACCTGTTTTAAGGTCATTGAAGATTTGAATCATGATATTTAGTTGTTTGCAGAAGAACCATAAGGAGGTGTTGTGGCCTTACAAGAGGACTTGAATAAACTGAGTGAATGGGCACAGGAGTGAGGATGCCAGTTCAATGTTGCAAAATCTAATCTAATGTTTTTAAAATATGAAAAAGATGGGATGTGGAATTTATGTTTGGTGGGGATATATTGGAAGGAGTAGACCATCAATGAGATGGATGGATGGTGTGTTTGAAGTGAGTGATCTTCAAAGAGTTGAAACCTCTGGAAAAGCATGCAACAGGATCACCTGGCAAGGACTAGTGTGAAAATCATTGAGTAACCATATGGTATTTGCTGATGTCCAATGGATGGGGATATATTGCTGGATGTGGAGGAAATAAGGGTGTTTGTCAATAAGAATCTAAAATTTAGTAGACACACTGCCAAAATTGTGAGGACAACACAATGAATTCTGGCACTTAAGCAGAGGATATTGATTTGTAAAAGTAAGGGTGGTTCCACTGTATAAAATGTTGATTAGTACACAGTAGCCCATATTGTGGCCTAATCAACATTTTATACAACGTTTGTCCCATATTTGTCCTGATTTTCAGAAGGATGAAGAGATATTAGAAAGGGTCCAGCAGAAATTGGCAGAGGTAGTTTCTGGTCTCTAGAATGTCAAGGAAGAAAAGTTGAAAAGATGCAATTTAGTCTAGGATAGCAGAAAGAAGAGTGATATGATATGATAGAGACATACAAGTTAGTAAGGGTTGAAGTTTTTCATAAAATGGTTAAAGATGGAGGAGAATAAGAAGTCACCCCTTAAATCTCTATAAGGAGGGTGTGAGAAGCAGTTTTTTTTTTTTTTTTTGCATGGAGAGTGGTGAATTTTATTGGAATGCATTGCCTGAGAATGCGGTGTCTGCAGAGAATTTTAATGTATTCAAGGCACATACAATTTTAATGTATAATGAGCTGTGTGTATAACAAAGGGCCTCCTGTGATGAGTCTGGCTCCATGGGGGGGGGGGTCTTTGGATAATGATAATAAAGACATTTTGCATCATCTACTACAAAGAATGAATTAGATGAGACTGGCATTGTACCAATCAATGACTGGTTCTTGCTAAATGAAGCAATTTTGGGCAAGCAGGAAAGTCACTTCAACACCTGTCCTGCTCACTAGACCTTGCGCCAGCCAATCATTTTCTTTTCCCAAAATTGAAATTTTTGTTAAAAGGTCATCTTTTCCAAACATTAAATGAGATTCAGGGTGTAGTTACAAGGGAGCTGAACAGCATTCTGAAAAAGGTATTTTTGAATGATATCAGCAAATTGTTTGAACATGCAAAACAAGTGCATCAGTTAAGGAGGAGGAGTCTACTTTGAAGTTTAACCTAAAATTAGCATGGTTTTATATTAATTATCTCAAAACTTTTCAACTGCACCTTGTGCGAGTGCATATTCCTGATGATGAAAAACATTGTGTAGCTGTTTTATTTTAAAGTTACTACTCCAAGTTATCTCCATTAGTTTTTATGAGTATTGATCATCATATAACAGTAAAATAATAGGTTCAACAGAAGTTTTATATTTAAACTCAATAATCTACTACAACTAATTTAAAAGGAAACCTAACACTTACTTGTTCATATACTGTCCATGCCATTGCAGCCATCAGTGTACGCCTGACCATGCGTGGTGCCAAGCCATTAAAAAAGCCAACCATGCCATTGTTCTAAATGGAAAAAAGAAAGAAAAGAGGGGGAAATGAATATTATTATTTCAGTCCTCCCTGGAATCATACTACCTGCACTCCAAAAAGCAAGCCATTACAATCATTCACCACTCTATGAGAGAAAAATCTAGTTCTCATCCCTTTCTTAACTGCATTCATTCTCAATTTACATGGATATTCCCTACCTTCTATAAAACGAAAAATTCTATATAACTCTTTTGCTAAAGGTCTCCATCATATCCCAACCCTTTCTACTAGTTGGTAGCATTTGCAGTCCAAATTCTTAATCTGCCCTCATAATTTACATTTTGCACTCCTGATATCATCTTTAACATGCTTCTTTGTATCCTCTCCACAGAAACCATATCACTTTGGAAACAAGTACCAAATCTACATACATGAGTCCAAGTGAGGTCATATCAAAGGTTTGTAAAGAGGCAAAATAACTCCCTAATCCATACGTGTGTTCAGTGATGAGATCAGATCTGCACTCTTTGCTATATGGCCCTGAACTTCAACTTCCTATCCTAATCAGTTCCTTACAGCATAATCTCACCAATGCAATCTGCCACTCGATATCTCATCACATTAAAGTGAATCATTTTACATTTACTAATGTTGAACTGACAGCGCCATTTTCACATGCCTGCAATTCCAGCCTATTCAAATCATTCTTCAAGTGCTGCATGTTAGATGCATTCCTTATTAGCTATCTTTGCATCATCAGCAAACAGCTGTATATTTCCCATCAAATCCTTCCCAGTGTAATAAATGTAAAGACTAGATAACAATAGATTGATCCTTTGGATACACTAATGGTCTTGTAGACGCATCCTTCCATACTGATCAAGGCTTTATATATATACAATAGTACTAATCCATTCCTCTTATCTCTGCTAGCCAACATCCTCCTCCTCAATACTGCAGCAATCCTCTGTTGTCTTCATAACCAATGCAACATATACTTTGAACTTCAAATTTCTATATACCATCACTCCAAAACCGATTACTTCCTTCACTTCTAGTATAATTCCACCAACAGCATACACACACTATTTGTGGATCCCACATTTCAAAACTTTACATTTCTGTTTTTGTCCACTCTTCCTAAAAAGCCTTAACATCAACACTATAAGTAATACCTCTTTCATGCTTAACATCATCTACAACAACTGAATTGTTGTAGATGATGTAAGATAGCAACAATATCACTGACAAAGGTTGGATAGTAACGGTCTAGTGATACTTCTTCCCCCCTCTCCATACACAACTCTATCAATTAGAAAGCCAATTTCTATTCTAATCCACTGGCCTGTTATCTAAACCATACACTAATATTTAAATATCAATTTATGTTGCTGTGTTCTGCTTTATAGAAGCTATGATGTAGGAATGGTAAGTAACAAGCATATGAAACATACATGCACTTTCACACTATCATCCACGATTACTTCATCCATTAACTGTGCTATATTTAAATATGGTGAATGTAGTGAGTAAAAAAATATTGTAGCAAATATGTTGTATATGCAAAATGGATACACCATGGTCATTTCTCTTTAGACTACACACACTTTAAATGTCCATGACATCTAGACAGGATTCAAATGCAGTACTTTTCAACCAAAGAGCACAGCCATTCTTCACTATGCAATGAGGGATAGGCACAATAAATCAACAGAGAATAATTTTGTATTACTATGTTCAGAGCAAACTAAGTTTTCTGAAACCATTGGCAAAAAAATGTCTTTTTAAAGTAACTTTTGTTTCATTTATCTGTTAACAGCATTTTTAAATTAATTACAGAATACAGCATGAAAATGAATCTGAATTTGAGACCTTGACACCCATGCCATATAGTAATTTCAACTGATTAGTTATCATCAATTCCTGATATACACTTTCCAGGGTACATAGGATACCATGATAGTATTCATAATTAAGTTCACAATATTAGTGGCTTCTTATTATCAATGTTTTCCAAATAAATCTTATTCAATCTTACAAGGTTCGATATTAAGTGCATCGATTAACCTAGATCTTCATCTTCCTCTGGGCCTTTTTTCCTGCCATCTTGTTTTTCTGTTTTGCTAACCTTTCCCATTCTCTTTACATGACCATATCATACAGACAGTGTATGATAATGATATCAACTTCTTTACCAACATCCTAATTTTAGCATAATTACCGTTTGTTTCATGTAATCACCACCCTAATTTTTCTCAGAACATGGAGAGATTTGAGAATACAATTGATATTTTCCATATTTCTGTCTATTTTCACAGTTCTGCTCTTTTTAATGCTATATTTCATTTTTAATGAAACAGTCCTGAAGACTAGTACTGGATTTATTCAAGAGTACATTATCTGCATCAAGTGAAGAACTGAGTTGAACATCTCCAATTTTGATATCGTGTTCAAAATTACTTTCCTTCATAGCATGACCAATTATCTATAGATAATGAATAAGAGTGGAGATAGCGTGCATCCATATCTTACACTTCATTTTACTTCAAACTATAGGATATTAGTATTCAAATTCAGATATTCCACAAATTAGAAATATAATTTGTGGAATATCTGAATTTCACAATTTATCTATAGAGTGGTAGCATTATTTTATAAAAGTAGTTTTAAACATTTTTGTCTGTTTTTGTATGGCACAAGCAAGATGTTTTAAAAGGTTATTTTTCTCTTAGGCTACCAAAAGTATTGCTTACATATGAAATAAACTGATTAAAATTAGTTACGAGTTAAATTTTATAAACAATGTTTTTATTGGGGGGGGGGAATACATGCTTTAAAAATAGATAAAAAAAATTAGTGTGTGTATATATTCTTTTTTATTAAAAACATTTGTTTCTAAAATTCAATTTAAAATGTTTAAAATTTAATTCAGAATGAACATTGAAAAATATCTGTAATAATACTTCACCTAACTATGCAACCAGATGAAAATGCAAAAAAAGAAAACATCCTCACTTCATAATCGAATATACACGTGGAAACTTGGAAATTTTTGAAAAATGACTAGCCAACTTATAAGAATACAATCTTTTAGTGCAAAGTAAGACATCAAGTTGCCTTGCCTTGCACTAAAAAGACAAGTGCTTCTCAGTTACCCATATATTTCCATTTCATTAATGCATTTTTGATTAAAGTTTCACTGGCCCCTGACAGTTGTTTTGAATTGTTGGCTCTCATCAGAGATCAGACAAAAACTCTCATTCAATACAAAAGCAATCCTGTGTCAGAGAGTTGTAGGCTTTATAAGCAAATGGCAGTCAGTATGTAAGAGTAATTATCAGAGAAGAGCCTAAAAAAACTTCATTTTGGTATTGTAAAATAAACAGATCAATTCCTATTTCATAGATGAATATATATATATATATATATATATATATTCATAATGAAAGTTTAATGGAGTAAACCAGCACTAAAAACTAGTATTTAACGCTTCCAATATTTCATCTCAGTTACAGAGACGTCAGGAAGTACAAAATGAGACTTATAACACACACACACACACATATATATATGTGTGTGTGTTAAAGATACCAAACTTTTTTAAACCTGGTTTTACTCCATTTCCCAAGTAAGCAAACAGATAAATAAGTCAAGTTTGCGCCTGCAAGTCTAGCCGATCCTACACGTAGTGCAAGACCAAGGCAACTCATGGTAAAAGTAGAATAAGCTCTGATAACTAATCTTAATATTTACCCTTAATGCAAAGCACATCTCCTGGAGGAGATGTATGATGTTTTGTATTAAAGGCAAGGGGGCCACTACCCAGACTGGTTTCAACCTTTATTGAGGTCTCATCAGTGGAAGCCAGGCTAGAAATACCAAGATTTTAGTAATACAGAGCTTATAAGTATTTTACCAGAACAAGTTACTATAAGTGTTTTAACCTTATTAAATAAAAATCTCAGGAGGAGATATAAATGTATCTATATTTATATAGATACATTTATATTTTTATTTATATTAGGCTGATTTTTTATTTATTTATTTATTTAAATTAGGCTGATTTTTAAGAGCAACAGCAGATTCTAAAAACAGTCTTTTTCTTCTAAATGTACTGTGATGTAACATGATGACCTCATACCAATTGGGGGATACTAGTGTCGAGAGTGAATGTAGCAGTAGATTTGAGCTGGGGTAAAAAAAAGTGTTCTTAATTAGTGTATGGTGTGGTTTTTTTTATTTTTTATCACAAATTGTGCTGCATTTTTTTTTGTTTGTTTGTTTGGATACAAGTGTCCTTCAGTAGTGTTGTTGGAATTTTTGTTGTTTATATTGTGTTTTGCTACTGGTTTGTTCTTACTGCTTCTGAAAATGGCATGCATAAAGAAATGCATGATAGCCACACGGAAAGCTTCATTATGAAGATAGAGCTCTGCCTTGGATTTTTCGCAGTGGATGTGTTGCGAAAATTGTTATTGTTATATACATGTACTGAAAAATGTGAAGGATTTGTGGACTGTTTGGGTAAAAGATAAGAAGGAGAGCATTAATGTATGTGAAAAGTGTCTTGATAGATTATTGCAATTAGAAATGGGAGCAAGAATTGGGACCACAGTAAAAGAGTTTAGGCAAGAGATAATGAAAATGAAAAATCTGAAAAGGATATTAAACATCTAAAGAAGAGATTGGCTGATGAGAAGGAGGAAGTTAGTATTAGAAAGAAAGAATCAAAGCGTGGACTTGATCATTAGAAGCGTGATGACCAATAAAGTGCCCAAAATATGCTTTCCTGGTGGAACAAAGAAGCAAATAACTGATGTGTTGCAGAAAAAGAAAGACCGGGCATCAAAATTAGTGGAAGTCATGGGTACAAATGACTTAGTTTTTGAGGAAGTTGTTATAGGAGGTAAAGAATAATATTGTTGAAAAAGTCGTTAGCATGTTGCTGAGAATAACAGTGAATTGAGAAGGAGAGAGCAGAGATAATGAATAGTAAGATGTCTGAGATGTGTGAGGCAAAGGGAGTTCAGTTTGTAAATCTATGGAATGAATTTGAAGGAAAGCTGGAATGGTTTAAAATTGATCGACTGTATTTGAATGTGTTTTGTTGGCCATTAAGAAAGGCTACTGCTTTCCTGAGAAGGCACAGAGACAGGAAGTTAATGTAGTAAACGATCAGAGTCTATTTGTGAAGCAGGACAGCACAACTAAATGGATTGTATGACAGAAGGAACATCGATATGAGGTTAAAGATGTGGTTGCAGCAGCACAAGGTGAGGATGGAACAGGTATGAATGCAAATAAGAGTCAGAGAAATGAGTGCCAAACCGAAGAGAGAAGTGTGGTATAGCAGCTAGAATAGAGAATGTTGGTGAGGATAGAATGTCCTCAAAGGCACAGGGATTGTTATGTTTGTACACAAATGTAAAGAGTATTCAAAACAAGAGAACTGAGTTTGTTGCACTGATTGAGTCAGTATGCCCAAAGAGGAGGATATGATGTTGGGAATACAAATAAAAATAAAGGATATAATTTTCCTGACGCATAGAAATGTAAAAGGAGGGGGGGGGGATATGCTGTTAATGACTGCAAAGGAATTGTGTCGACAAAGTGTGGAAGTTGATAGTGCATGCACAGATTTTGAACCTGTGTGGTGTGAAGTTGAAATTAACAGGCTAGTATATATGATAGGATGCTGTTATAGGCTAGGAAATGCAGCGAATACTGATTGTGAAATGGTTAGGTATGTAAAAAGAAGATGATCCTGATGGGAGACTTTTAATTTAATTACAGGAATATAGAATGGAAGGAGGAGATAGTGTATGGGAACAAGGAGAGCGAGTTCACATATTTGGGAAGTAAAATGACATATGATTTGGACTGTAAAAAAAGAAATAAAGGATTGCAAAGGGAAGAACAAATCTGAAGACCATGGAAAGCATCTGGAAAAGTAAAGTGATTAGTCAGCAAACGAAACTAAGAGTACTAGAAACATGCATTTTCAGCAGTGTACTGTATGGATCTGAAACGTGGGTAATAAATAAGGAATCGAGAAGTATTTTGGCATTCGAAAGAACTTGTTACAGGAAGATTCTAAGAATAGGATGGATACAGAAAATCACAAATGAAGATCTCTATCAGAAGATACAACCAAAGGAGAATCTAATGCAGAAGATTATACAATGGAAGCTGCAATTATTTGGACACATCTGCAGAATGAGTGAGGACTGGAAGATAAAGACATTCATGTTTGGTATTATGGATGGTGTGAACAGAAGAGGTAGACCATACAGAGAATGGATAGACGACATAAAGGACTGGTGCGGAATGGGTGTACCGAAACTGCGACACTGTGCACCGGACAAAGAAAGGTGGAAGAAGATAGTGAAGAAGGCATCAGACACTAACGGGTAGTGAGCCCATGGTTCGTGATAATAAAGAGGGTGATTATAAGAAGGTGTGTAGTCAGCATCAGTACGCTGAGTAGATGAGCTGAGCACAAAAGATGTTGACTGTATGAAAATTCACAAGGCACTATCTGACACAAGCAATGGTTAAGTGAGTAAATACAGGGATGAAATCAAGCAAGCTGTGTTGGAAAAGAAAATACTATGGAGGAGGTACAAGACAGTTGGTGGTGATTGGATCTATTAAGAACATAAGGTGCAGGCTAGAAAGAACAGAAAGGGAACTAGCATGGTAAAGAAAGAAAAGGTGCAGTATGAGAGGAGATTGGCTGGTCAGGCCAAGGTTAATTTCAGGGAATTTTTCTAATATGTGGCAAGCAAGAGAAAGAATTATGGCAGGTTGATACTGTTGGATAGTCATGATAGCAGAATAAAGTTGCAGAGGATACAGTTGAATTATTGAATGAGTACTTCATCAGTGTAAATGATGCAGTGCAATTTACAAAAGGGTGGCAAGTATTAAGAGAACTGGAAGTGAAAGAATCAGATGCATATTAGGTGTTGACTGGATTAGATGTTAATAAGGCTGTTAATGGATGTCATATCACCAAGTATTTTTAAAGAATATGCAAAAGATGCCACGGCCTTGTCCTGGTTATTTAATGAAAATCTTGCAGTAGATAGGGTTCCTAAGGAGTGAAAAGAATGCAAAATAGTACCACTCCAAAAGCATGGTTCTAGAAAAGAAGTTTCCAGTTATAAACCAGCCTGTATAATTGCAGTTGTGGTCAAGGTGTTGGAGAGATTGGGTTGATAGACATAGCATTCTTTATGATGGTCAGCATGGATTGTAAAGGGTACGTCCAATATGTGCAAAGGCTGCACATAAAATGCAATTTACTTGCATTTTATGATAGGTTAACGAGTGTCTTAGATAAGGGAAAATCGCGGTGATATTCTTAGACTTCAAGAGTGTTTGATAGATTATCACATGATAAGTTGGTGTACAAGCTGCAGAGGATGGGAATATATAGTATATTGATTAGATGGATTGGTGATTAGCTCTCTGAATGATACCAGAAAGTTGTGTGTATGATGGAGCAGTGTCTCAAAAAAGAGAGTAACTAGTGGTGTGCCCCAGGAATCGATTCATGGGTCCCTGCTGTTTAACTTGTTTGTAAATGATATATCATGTGGACTGACTGAGGATCTTCACTTGTTTGCTGATGATGCAAAGTTGGGGAGAATTATAAATAGCACTGCTGATGTTAATTCCCTTCAGGAAGATTTGAATAGACTTTTGACCTGAACAATGGAGTGGGATTAGAGTTTTAATATTAACAAGTGCAAGGTGTTGCATTTTGGAGTGCAGAAATAGAAGGCTGTGTACTATATTGACAGTGCCATACTGCAGGAAGTGGATGACATTTGTGAGTGACAGTAGACCGAAGTTTAGAGGGTGTGTTGCAAAGGCTGCACATTGTAGTGCTGCTATGATAAGAAGTACTCTAATATGTAAGGATGAGGAAGTGGTTGTGCCACCGTATAAGGCACTGTTCTGACCACACTTGGAATATTGTGCTTAGATTTGGTCACCTGGTTTTCAGTGTGATATGGAAACATTGGAGAGGATCCAGACACGAGTGACTAAGACAATATCAGGACTTTTGAATGCTGGCTATGGAGAGAGGTTGAAGAAATATGGATTACAGAGTTTGGTGGAATGGAAGAAAAAGGTGATATGATAGAGACATTTAAATTAGGGAGAGGATTTTATCAGATTAATCCAGATGGGGTTATAAACAAGAGTAGAAAGGGAGAGAGGAAAAACCAGAGGGCATCCCTGGAATTTATGTAAGAGTGTGGTGAAGAGGGGTGCGAGGATTTGATTTTTTTTACATGGAGGATTGTCAGTGAATGGAACACATTACCAGAATGTATTGTTAATGCAAGGAGTGTTAAGGATTTTAAGATTTTATATAAATATGTTGTCAGTTGAATAAACCTCCCATGATGAGTCTGCCGACTCCATGGATGGTGCAATAATAATAATAAATGATTCTCTGAGCTCCATCACTGTAAATTTAGAATTAAGTGCTTTTAGAATCTGCTCTTAAAAATCAGCATAATTTAAACAAATATGGTTCATAAAACTTTCTGCCACTGCCAAGGGTTCATAGATGGTTCCCCACCTAGTTAAGACTCTAGACCAGTGGTCACCAAAGGGGTCGATTCCGGCTCAGGGGTTGACAGAAAAATATAAGACATAATTGTATGGGTAATATTTAATTCGGTTAACTTGGATTACCTCCATGACAAAAGACATGGAGGTAATGACAACACAATTAAGAATGAATTGTGGGATCAGTACCTCCATCTTAGAGGTCCATGAATAGGGCCTGTAAGATGGAGTAAGGTCATAAGGTCATGAAAATAGTTACTGAGGCTAATCAAGTAGGCCAAAATGAAGTATTTACCAATAAACGGATGTTGGTGGTTCCTGCCGGCCACCGCAGTGGGAGCGATATTGCAACACATGCATGGTTCTTATTTACTGATACAAGTATTTGATCCCAGTCTCATATTTGCACATCGACATACAAGTGAGCGTTAATGTTCTAAAATTCATCAACATACATATTATAATTCAATCGTTACTCATTCACGAACTAAACTTCTCTATGTTGAAGAGTTGAGCAGCGCTGGTAGTAACACCAGTGATATTAATACCAGTAGTTTATTAATATCACTAGTAATACCAGTGATGTTACTAGTGATAGTAATAATAATATAATAATATATACTATATTATACGTACAATAAACATTGTAACTATGAAATAAACAATCTAAAAACTCACATAAGAGTCTTTTTTTTGCTTATCCTATTATAATTACGTAATAGTAAAATATAGGGGTCGATAAAAAGTCAAGAAACTCTTGAAGGGGTTGACGGGCAAATAACTTTGGCGACCCCTGCTCTAGACTTTCATCATGTTTCAGTTAGTTTTGCTGCCTTTGTGTGCATGTGTTACAAGTCTCATTTTGCACTCCCTGGCAATGTCTTTGTAACTAAGATGAAATACTGGAAGCATTAAATACTATTTTTAATTCTTTCCTAGTGCTATTCCACTCCATTACACTTTATCATGAGTTTTTCTCAGCACTTAAGCCCTAACACACACGAAGATGGATTTTTTGAAGATTTGCGAGTTGTATTTTCTTAGGACAGAGGTGGACAGAATAAAAGAGGAGGAGGAGAAGCAGGTTCAGTGAGATGAACAATATTCTAAGCCTGAATGGATTTGTATATAAACACAGAAAGTTTCTTAAGTAGCACAAGCTAAGGCAACTGTGCTTCCAAGGATTGTATTCTGATGCGCATGTACGAACACACACAAGTAGAGCTGAGAAGTTTTGGTATTATTAAGATATTAAAAGGAAGATAATATGGATTCATTCATATTTTACAGCCAAATGTAGAAACGTTTACCAGATCTTATAAAAATAATTTTCTCAAACTCTGGTAAAATTTCGAAACTAAAATTTTTCCACATTTGGCTATAAAATACAAAACTAAAATACTAGCTTATCCCTCTCACTTTGTCAAGGTGAACTATACTGCAAGCAGTTTATGTGTTACAAGTCTCATTTTGCACTCCCTGGCAATGTCTTTGTAACTAAGATGAAATACTGGAAGCATTAAATACTATTTTTAATTCTTTCCTAGTGCTATTCCACTCCATTACACTTTATCATGAGTTTTTCTCAGCACTTAAGCCCTAACACACACGAAGATGGATTTTTTGAAGATTTGCGAGTTGTAATTTCTTAGGACAGAGGTGGACAGAATAAAAGAGGAGGAGGAGAAGCAGGTTCAGTGAGATGAACAATATTCTAAGCCTGAATGGATTTGTATATAAACACAGAAAGTTTCTTAAGTAGCACAAGCTAAGGCAACTGTGCTTCCAAGGATTGTATTCTGATGCGCATGTACGAACACACACAAGTAGAGCTGAGAAGTTTTGGTATTATTAAGATATTAAAAGGAAGATAATATGGATTCATTCATATTTTACAGCCAAATGTAGAAACGTTTACCAGATCTTATAAAAATAATTTTCTCAAACTCTGGTAAAATTTCGAAACTAAAATTTTTCCACATTTGGCTATAAAATACAAAACTAAAATACTAGCTTATCCCTCTCACTTTGTCAAGGTGAACTATACTGCAAGCAGTTTATTTAAGGATATTTACTCAAGTATTTGGTGCTGGTGCTTTCATCACGGTGTAGAATTGTGAACATTATAGCACTGCTTTGTAAACAACTTTAGAAATTTCATCATCCACAACAAAAATAATTAAATTCTCAGGACTGCTAACTCGAGAACATGCTATATATACATTTCGGACACTGCCTGTGTCTGAAACATTCACCTCTTAATCTAAACTCTTATTGAAAATTGTAAACGTCTGAATGCAAATGGATAGTCTGAAGGAATGAGGGGTATCCGAGGAATGAAGACAATTTCTCCAATACCAGAAGAAATATCACAGCTTCTGTGATCTTTACAGGTTAATTACATTCTGTGATTAAAATCCTTCAGTGATTTTACTTGAAGCCTAGTTCCATTGCAAAGATTTGAGCAACAAAACAATAACACCTATTTTCAATTTAATTTCATTCAAAGGCAATCCAGGTGGATTGAGTGAATTTAAAAATCCATGGGAAAAAGAACTGTATCTACTGATTTGTAAACACTAACAGATTCATTAATCCTGTTAAGAACAAACTCATTCATTATTGACATGCCATCATTTCGAGGTGCGAGGATACCTCTCTTTCTAAACCAAGAGGGTGACTTTTCTTTTAAGTTCTCAATAGATGGGTAGACACTGCACAACATTTCGTCTGCAGTTCGGACACTTTTTCCAATATTCAGTTGTGTTAATATAATTTTCCCCTCTTTTTGCTGTACTTAACCAGTGCAAATTTTTAACGTTTTTGAGGAGAAAGAATATGGATTAGTCTCCACATATGTGAACATGCATACTGGTTTTGAGAGAAAACTTCTCTATGTCATGCCATAGTGACAATTTCTTAAGACAGGCAATCACTTCATCCTCCTGGTTCCACAGGATACAGCGAGCACTAGTATTTTCACAGACAATCACAAACATCTATGGTGGGATTCGTATCTGCTCTTCCAGCCTAGATGCTCCAGCACAGAGTTCATGTCCTTTAAATCAGTGATTTTTTTCCAACTTTTCTGATCACAATCCACAAATACCCCAAAAAGCAAGAGGGGTAGTACAATACCTGGCAACTTGTTTCACTGCTTTCAAAAAGTTCTGCTGAGTCCCACAGATGCTACAATTTGCTTTTAGAGAAGTGTAGTACCCATTCAAGAAGCAATATATGTAAAATTAATATCAAGCATGATTTTATTAGGATAGGATACAAACCAGTTAGTGAAAGAATAATGGATGCAAGATTCAATGCCCAATCATTTAATATCATGACCATTCAGATATATGTGCCCACTGCAGAGAGTGCAGATGAAAACATTCAGAGATTTTACAGGGATCTACAACTAGAAATTGATGAGGTGCCGAAGCAGGATATACTCATTGTAAAAACTCGATTGTAGCTTAAATATTCTAAAGCGCATCGCATCAATTTTTACATAGGTCAAGTCCCATAAGAACATTGTAAAAATAACCTTGTTTGTCTCTGTATATTTTGTATTAGATATTATTGTAAATAACTCTTTAGAAATTAACTGTATATATACTCTTTTAATAAGAATATTTTAGAGTGTTAAAAACAAAAGGTAATGTTTTGCCTCCAGAGCTGTATGTAACATCTACATGGTGGCATAAGATAAGATAGGTTGTTTATGAAATTTTGTGTGTATGTGAAGGGCTTACAAGCTCTGCAAGTAAACACCTCCGAAGTCAGTCAGAAAGGTTCAAACAACTTTCCGATGGCCGGCAACTTAAAATCAAAAGAAGGCACGAAAGAGAACAAAAAGCAGACCGAACTTGATAGAAGATGAAAAAGTCATGCTGGGTTCTTTGGGGGTTACAAACTTCGTGTGAGGTCTCAGAGAAGGCATAATAAAAAGGGACAGAGCCAATCATAGGGAGCTTCCCGGTTCGAGATGTCGCTAGAGAGAGACGACTTCTGGGCCAGAAAGAGGGTTTCCAGAGGTTGCCGAAGAAGGAAAGGCTTCCAGTCATCGCCAGAGAGAGGGAACAGATTCGGGAGTCCATAAGAGTCAGTTGGCAGCAATTACAGTCACTGGAGGTGGCAGTTAGAGCTATTGGAAATGGCAGATAAAAGCTAGTCATCCAGGCATATTCAGCGAACCCAAGCAGAGGAAATAAGGCGATGTAAATTACCCAAAGCAACTTCGCTCGGAATATTTTCTTTTTCACTGTGGGAGAACAACCTTTTGCTGGTCATAGTTCACAGCCCACTATTTTCCCGATGAGATATTACTGAAGCCAGACATTCCTGAGGAAGTTTAAGATCTGAGATGAAATAAATGCCATAAGACTGTAGTGAAAGACTTTTGACTGAACGTTCTGACTGAAAATGTTTGAACTTACAGTTCAAACATTTTCCAGTCATTAATAAGTGTACGAATACATAAATACACAGTACATCAAAATTTAATACTAAGGCACACATAAGCACCACATAGGCTGCCGACCTTGTGAACAATTAATGTGAGGTAGCATTCAAGTAACATATGGTAACTAAAATTTTTTATAATGTGAATATTTTTTATAGCCATTTTAGAATAATTTGCCTAAGTCGGGGACTGCCTGTAATCATCAACTCAACATCCTGGACGCTGTCTTAACCATTGGAGGGAAACCCTCGAGATATACCACTGATGTTGGTTCTACTTTTGGCAAGTCTGACCATAAGACTGTCCAAGTTTCCTTTTTTTACAGATCACCTTTCTCCCAATGAATCCCAGCCTCGTCTTTCTATGTCTTTTTATTGCTTCTGATCCTAGCACTTGCTCTGATCTAATAATGGAAATTATTCCCAATGGAACGAGTTCTTTTATTCCTAACTCCAACCATGGTGTGGATAGGACTCAAAACCTTGATTATTGTCTACACTGGTTCTCCAACAAATGTGCTAAAGTAGTCTAAGCCAGGGGTCGACAACCGGGGGCCCGCATGCAGCCCAAATGTGCATTTTTGGAGGCCCATAAAAGCTGACCATACTTAGATGGTATGTGGCCCGTATGTTGAATTATTCAGTTTCACAAAGAAGATGATAGTCGCATTTGGAAGCACATACATTTGCGAACAAGCATTTCTCGACTGACTGATGAATATTTGCATGCTTTGATTTGAATTTGCACCTCAGATTATAAAATGGTTATAGATAATTTGGCTAAGGGAAACCAATCACAAAAGTCACATTAAGCAGGGAGACACACATTTGATGCATAGAAGGAGTAGCCATAGTATTCAACACAAAATACGAGGCTAATCTTCTTAAATGGCAGTCAGTCTGAAGTAGAGTAATGTGGGCAAATATGAGAATGGGGGAACTGGACAATGAGACTTATTTGTGCCTATGGTCCCACAGAAGGTTCTACTAAGGTAGAAGTGGAGGAATTTTTTGAGGCTTTAGAAAAAGCAACTGACACAATAAAAAAGGAAAAGTTGGTCCTTGTTGGGGATCTAAATAGCAGAGTAGGAAATAATTGTGAGACATACAAAAATATTTTGGGAAAATTTGGAGAAAAGAGTAAAGCTAATAATAATGGCAAATATCTGTTGGATTTCTGCTCAGGACATGGACTGGTTATTACTAACACCATGTTCCAACATAAAAATGTGCACAAATTCACATGGAGAGAAGAGGCAAGGAATAAGAAAAGTCTCATTGACAGTGATGTTTTCTCCCTGGTGCAGGACACCAGAGTGTACAGAGGATTTGAAATTGGAAGTGATCACTATTTAGTCTTGAGCAGGATAAAATTGAATTTCATATTGAAAAGAATAACATGTAAGAAAGTTTTAAAGCGAATAAAAGTTGAGCAGCTCTCAGATGTGAACTGTAGACTAAAATACACAAGGATTATTGAAGAAAAAATGAAAGAGTTTGAGGACAGGAATCAAACCTTGGAGATTCAGTGGCAAACTCTGAAGAAAACATTGATTGATTCTGCCAGAGAGGCAGCATGTGGTGAGGGTGTCTGCAAGGATAAAAAAATCAGAACTCCCTGGTGGACACAGGAAGTTAAAGAGGCAGTGAAGGAAAAGAAGAAAGCATATCAAAAGTTCCTGTCAAATAAATCAGCTTGTGCTCTTAGAGAATACAGAGACAAATGCAAGAATGCTAAACACTGTGTAAAACTAGCTAAACAAAAGTCATGGGTGGACTTTGGCAAGAATATAGAAAATAAATATCAAGAAGGTAGCAAAATATTCTGGAGGTTGTTGAAGAAGCTTAGGAATGGAGGAAAGAGTGCTGTAAAAGGAGTTAGAGATGATAAAGGTGACATGAAAACAGGAGAAAAAGATATCCTTGAAGTTTAGAGTAATTACTTTGAAAAACTGCTAAATGAAACAAGCAGTGATGACAGCACAGTGGTAAAAAACACTGACCAGGCAATGCAGGCAGAAATACATATCCATACTTGAAGTAGAAAAAGCCATCAAAGGCTTGAAATGTGGAAAGGCAGGTGGAGTAGATGATATTCCACCAGAAACGCTGAAGTATGGTGGTATAAAAGTCTTATAGTGGCTGCACTACATAGTTCAGAAGGCCTGGACAGAGGGACGAATTCCCGATGATCGGAGTAGAGCTCTCATAGTACCCATATATAAAAAGGGAAATAAAACTGAATGTGAGAATTACAGAGGTATTTCCCTACTGAGTGTTCCTGGTAAGATTTATGCAAGTATACTTAAGAAACGTTTGAGAAGAATTGTGGAAGAAAAGCTTGGTGAAGAACAAGCTGGATTCAGGCCAATTAGAGGCTGTCAGGATCAGATCTTCACTTTACGACAAATAGTCGAGAAAGTATGGGAATATAACAGAGATCTGTATTTAAGTTTTGTCGATTTGGAACAGGCATATGACAAGGTGCCAAGAGAGAAGCTATTCAATATGCTGAAGTTATATGGTGTCAATGGGGCATTATATCAAGCAATACTTAGTCTTTATTTGAGTTACAATTCAGCAGTTAGAATTGAAGTAAGTACAGAAAGATGGTTTAATGTTAAATGTTGCGTGAGACAAGGATGTACATTATCCCCTCTGTTATTCATTATCTATATGGATCACATTATGAAGGAAAGTGGTATTAAACATGATATCAAAATTGGAGATGTTAATGTCAGCTCTTTGCTTTATGCGGATGATGTTATACTTCTAAATAAATCTGCTACAAATCTGCAAGATTCTTTGACTAAATTGAATAGCTGTTGTAATAGATATGGTATGAAGATCAGCAATAAAAAGACAAAGAAAATAGGCAGAATCATTGAAAATGTCAACTGTGATGTGAATGGAGAACCTGTGGAACAAGTAAAACATTTCAGCTACTTAGGCACAATTTTTAGTGAAGATGGTAAATTAAATATAGAAATAGACAACAGAATCAGCAAAGTTGGTATGGTGGGAAGTCAATTGAATAAATTCATATGGAATAAGAGAGAAATTAGTGAAAATAAGAGAGAAATTAAACTAAATTAGCTGTATACAAGACTGTGTTCAAACCAGTTTTAAGTTTTAACTTATGGATCCGAGAGCTGGGTCAGAAGTAAAACACTTGACCAAAGACTAGACCGCAGATATGAGAGTCCTGAGAAAGATTAGTAGCGTGAACAGATGACATCAATGGCAATATTATATTAAAAACGAGGATATTAGGAAAGAATTTGACATTGTCAGCATCCAGGAATGCGTTAGCAGAGCTAATCTCAGGTGGTATGGTCACTTAAATAGAATGGGAGAGGAAAGATTAGCAAATCAAGTGTTCTCTGCCAGGTTGGCAGCAAAACGACCCAGAGGAAGACCAAGATATAGGTGGATTGATACGGTACAAAGTGCCTTAGACGATAGAAATATAAGGTCTGATAATGTTGGAGTCTTGACAAGTAACAGTAATTTGGAGGAAAATTGTAGATAGGCAGTTAGTGATGATGTAAATTTTTTCATGTAGTACTATCATATCCTGTACACCCTTTTGAGGGTACATGGCAGGAATTTGATGATGATGATGATGAACTATATTACTTTGTTTTTAAGTGATATTAATTTTTCATTGAGTTTTTATTTTCATGCTTGTTTCATATCTCATACTTTAAATATTTCTGTGTATTTTAAGAATGAAAATTATATTATGAAAATTGATAACTTGAGTAATTTTTAACTCACTATTTTCTCTTATAAATGCTTGCGGCCCAATTCTTAAAAATAAAAGTTAAATGTGGCCCGATAGTCTGAAATGGTTGCTGACCCCTGGTCAAAGCCAAACACTTCAACACATAAATCCAATGGCTCAAGTCAAACATTCCAGCCTCTTCCTCAACCTTACACTACAGCCCGTAACAGCTGAAAAAAAAAAAATCCAACCAGACTTTGTTATAGCTAAATGCACTAAGTGCATCTTCTGCTCAAATGACAATTCAAGCTTTCTGGTCCCTCACCATGGCTGTGTGGAACGCAACTTCTGTCCTTCCATGTTTCTCCTTTTTCCTCCCACTCTTTCATGAACTATCCACAATGTACCCTGTCTGATCAGTCATAAAAAGGACAGGAGAAAATTGCTCAATACTTGGATACTAACAAATCTCCAGGTGCTGATGTTGTGATGGATTTCTCCAAGCAGTGTTACTACTAAATTCTTTGATGCATCACCAGATTCAAGACACTCAAACCTCAAGTCCCCTCTAATTACATATTGTCTTGGATAATTATTGATTGAAGGATGTATAAATTCCATTTCCTTACCTCTCTGCAATGTTCCTTCTTCCAGTCTGTCGCTATAATTGAATTCCTCCATAATAATGATTCATTCTGTATTCATCATGCTAATTTGCCAATACATGTCATCCATATACGATAGCAGCAAACTCACATTCTTTAATTTCACTTTTCTTATTCACTTGTAAAAGCATTTCTTGTCACTTCCAGATCATTTGCAACCACCAAAATAATCATCTCTTTCACTTTTCCTCTCTGTATTTTTAGCCTTTGCTCAGAGAAACAATTTCATCACACTATCCTTAAGCATTCTTATTATAGTCACCATACCAACCTATTCTAATTCTTCCTCTTTTGCTCCTTCATACTTTGCTTTCTCTTCCATCGCCTCTCTCTCTCTCTCTCTCTCTCTCCTTTCACCTCTCTGACATTACTAACCAGACTTCATGTTTCTTCTTCAGTTTTTATTGCCATTTATCATCTCTTTCCTCCACTTCTAAGTCTTTTTGTTTATTTATTCATACCTTCCTGAATGTTTCACCACCCTCTTGATAATATCTTCTATAGTTTTACTAAAATAACTTTTTTTATGTGACTCCACCCACAGGGAAGATTGTAAACTTATAGTTCATAAGTACCATGTGTGAGTTAAGAATTTTTTCTCCTATTTTTAATGATGAATTGATGATAGGTCAATAGCTAAATACATCAGTCTTTGCACCACCCTTGTGCAATGAGATTATCATACATTCTTTCCACTCCTGTGGAATCTTCCCTGTGCTGAAACTCAAATTATACATCCAAGCCAAGGAACACCAAATTCAGCAGAACACTCTTTTAACATCCATGCTGATATCCCATCAGTCCCTGCTGCCAAATTAATATTCAGTTTATGCAACAGGTCTAGTACTCCTTATACACCTGAGTTTCTTCCTCCAGTCTAAAGATAGCAATGAGCTCAATGTTGCATACACTAGGTTGATAGCTATTAGCAAAATGGGCACTCATTAGGTGAACGATCTCTTCTGTATCTGCCACCTGCATACTATCTGCATTGACGAGAGTTATCCTTTCACATTTCTTCTTTCTTTTACTTGCAACATAGAATTATTTTGGGTTGCCTTTTAGCTTGCATATCAGTTTGTTTTCATACTCATACTTAGTTTTCTATATAACCATTGTAACTCTTGTACACACTGTACTCCTTCCACATCACATTTGTCTTAAGAATATTTTGCTTAATAAGATTGCACATCCATTTCATTCCTGCCCCTCGACTCCTGGGAACACATCTGATACTGTATCACTGATGTATTCCTTAAATACTTTCCATGCACTTCCAAAATCCTTCCCATCTAGCAACCAATATCATGGGATTGAATCTAGTAATCTCTCAGTTGATCATAATTTCTTGCTTTGAAGTTCATCATGCGAGTTTTTCTAAATTGAATATCCATACAATTAGCTACTTCCTATTTCCATCCAGCATGATCACTGTCATCAACCAGAAGCAGAACAGTCACGTCTTTTACTAAAACTTCCTCTAATATGTATAAGAATGGCAGTCACATTTGGATTAATTCTAAAATCCTTCAAGATGAAGTAGGTGTTACTAACTTCACTGATAGTAACACCTACAAGCACTAAAAAGATCAACCCAAAAGCACTCATAACAAAAATGATTTAATGAAAAAACTTTGTATCTCACCTAAAGAAATTAAACATCAAATCATATCTAAACAGACTTTCATCTCCACATATCTACAGTTTACTTAAATTCATAAGATATCCCATTAAGACTAAGCATTCTCCTACACACTATCTATCCATCCATCCAAATATTTAGCAAAACTTCTAACTCTACATGACCAGATGTTTCAACTGGTCATGTCCATTTTAGCTAAATCAGTTTTGATGATGCCCTTCAGTTTGAAAGAATATGACATAAAGAACCTTTATCAGGGCTTTTTTCTCCCAGAAACTTGGGTTTTTCATCCTGCAAACTAGCCAAGAGAACATGTGCAACTGACACAAAGTACACTTATAGGCATAGGGCTAAACTACCTTATCCTGGAATTATGGTTATGAAATCCAAGGATATCTTGGACAGTTGTGAGTGCTTAAGGGCTCATTAAGAACTGTAAAATAATTTAACTCCTAAGGACATCACTAGCCTAAGAGACAAAATAATGAGTCATTTAAAAGTTATTAATTTCTTAGTATGCACTTCAATTTCTCTTCAAAAACCTCAAAGTTAAAACATAACATATTAAAAATAATAATCTGTATGTATATAGTAACAATATACTATACCTGATAAATGCAAAGAGCAGCAGTTATAACTCTGCCATATTTCAAGGGATATAATTGCATTTTTGTTTTGATAACATCAGCTGGTTGTGTTACAGCTGATGCAAGAAGTCCAGCAATTAAACCACAGCCAAAATGTAATGGGAGTGATGGTACTGTTTCAGTCCAAGCTTTAAAAAAATTGCATATATAAATTTCTATTTTCTTCAATATATTTCATCTTAAGTTTTAAATATAACATGATATTTTCCCACACACACAAATCTTAAATTACTAATTACCACTCAGCACTTTATAAAAATGTATTTTTGATTATGATGGAAAATGCAAACTAAGTTAATACATCTTTCTTTACGTTTAAAATTTCATGAGTACAAAGTCAGTTAAATTAATTTTCTTCAATGAGCAAAGGAAGGGGAAAATAATGAACATATTTTTGTTTAAACTTCAAATAGAACATGAGACCTGCAACTTAGATGTGAAATTACTATTGCTGTTTATTATTTGTATTTTTATATATCATGTAAGCATTGCTAAGATCTCAGAACTGCACTACAAAACAAGAGAACAAAAGAGAGAATTAAGATTCTTTTTCAGGTCCCTGCATCCCCTCATTCCTTGCATGTATGGGGGTTCAAAGAAAACACACTACTAAGACCAATTGTAGATGGAATTGACTCCCCTACTTATAAGTTATCCAAACATCTGGCAAAATTATTAAAATCTTTTACAGGTTCTTCTAATTCTTACGTTAAGAATGCCGAACAATTTGTTTCCATGATTAAAGATGTACATCTATAAAAATATGAAATCTTAGCCAGCTTTGATGTTACTTTTCTATTTACTAATGTATCCAAAGAAGAAGTACTGGTTCTTTTAGAAGATAAATTATCTGAAAGAAATCTTGACACTCTTCAGTCACTGTATAAATTCAGGCTGTTTTGTTTTTGGAAACACTATCTACAGGCAAAATTACAAATGTATATTAGCAAATGGCTAGAATACGTGTATCTATCAACTGTACTTGGAGTCTCCATAGCTCAGTCAGTATAGATGAAGCCCCTTTGGTTGGAAAGACCTGGGTTTGATTCCTGTCAGTGACTAGAGGAACCTTTATCTGGTCTCTTTCAATGAAAGGTAAGTTAGCCGGTCTCATATGGAGGTTGCGGGTTTTTTCGTCCCTCAGAACAGACAAACCGGCACCATGAACACATGCAATTTACAGATAAGAATACTTAGAGGCATAGGGAAAACCACCTTATCCTCATATTACGGTTGGGAAGGCCATGGGCACTTAAGTGCCTGTTAAAAAAAAAAAAAAAAGCAACTAATGGATCAACTGTATTAGCAAATATATACTTAAAAGTTTTTTTTTTTTTTTTTTTAATCAATAAACTCTTTTCCATTGAAACCAAAATTGTGGAAAAGATATACAGACAATTTTTCTTGATTCAGATTCATGGTTCAGATTCACTCCAAGAGTACTGGAATCATCTTAACAGCAACATCCTAAGATAAAATTTACTGCAGAACTAGAAGTTTGCTTCCTTTTTTGATGTAAAACTAAAATCTCCATCTACAGAAAGCTTACACATAGCAACAGATATCTTCATGCTCAGTACTATTATTATCCAACTCAAAAGTTTGGTATTATTTCTACTTTAGAAACCTGTGTGCATACTCTCTCATCAGTGATGAAGAAGAGACTGCCAAAGAATTAAAGCCGCTTTTATCAATTTTCATTAAGAATGGGTATCGTAAACAGTCAATTTCTAAATTCTTGTTTAACTCTATTTCACACAGTGCTGAAGAAAGTAACGATGTGAAAGGTTATATCACCATTCTGTATATCAGCTCTATTTCTAACAAATTGGCAAAAATCCTCAAGAAATATAAGATTTGTACCTTATTCAACCCCTTAAGAAAGCTTCGATCAGTAAAACCTAAACATAGAAATGTGAAGTATCCAGATGTGTACAGTCTATGGTTTGACCGTAATTCCCCATATTATGGACACACAGAAAAATTAATTGAGCTTTGTATCAAAGGATATTTCAGAGATATCACCTATGGCAAAACCAACACCTTATTGACTGGATAAGGTCTTGATGGATAAGGAATTAACCAGTCATCTGCTTAATTCTTCTAATCCCAATGACCATCAATCCACTATACACTCAGTAAACTAGAATAGATCTAAAATACTTTACAAATGCTATGATGAACTTGAAATTAGTAACAGAATTTAGTGCAAATTCTGTTACTTCTAAGAAGTAACAGAATTTGCACTAAATCCTGTTCACCTTAATGTCAAGCTCAGCCACAATCTTTCTGATTGTTACTCTTCTACTATTCAACTATGGCCATTGCGAGACCACACGTCCTTGTGCACAAGAACAACAACGCAGCTGGTCCACAAATTAATTCTAATGTGAGCAATCCATTAATAATTTAGAACTTTGGTATGTACCCAAGTGATGTTTTTTTTATGTATCGCTTTTTTTTCTTCTATGTATGATGCACTAGATGAAATCCTCTAGAAAGACAAAACTAGCAGTGCCGTTGAAATTAAATTAGTTACTTGCTATTTTAACATTCGGCTATACAGTCATATGAGTTATTTTCCTTAAAATATATATATAGCACTGACATTAATAATTATAAAAATGGCTAGTGTGATGGCCCTCTAGTTTTATGTGACAAGTCTTTGTTTTATATTTTTTAATAAACAAAATGATAAAGTGAGTTTGAAAAAGTATTTAAAGTGAATCCGCAGGTACACATTTTCTTTTTCTATTTTTTACTTCTCCCACCAACTAAATATGTAAATGAGTCAAATTTCTTCTAACTTCTCAGAGATCTTCAGAAATGTAATAAACAACTATACTCCAGATTTGTCTGTATCTGTTGAGTGCAATCTCCATTTCCTCTGCCCTCTTATAGACCTCTGGAGCAATTATTAAATGAGTTTTACTCTTTAGAGACACTTGCGACATTATGATTAAGAATTATAGACACGTAAACACAAGATTATTTTAATATTTGCCAAATATTTCAGTCTGAAAATAACAGACTATCTTCAGTAGCTACATAGGAAAAGTTTTTTTAACAAGGTGGAATACCAACAATTGTTCATTCAAAAGTAGAACAAGCTGTGTGATGTTACATTGTTAAGCATTAATGCTTAGCAAAGAGAGGAAAAATTTCAGAGTGATGATTAAATTACATGTATTAATTCACAATTTCATATAATAATCTTAATTTATAAATAACATTAGACTAATGTAAAAATTAAAAGTCTCAATTTAAAAAAAAATAAAAATAAATAAATAAAATAATAATAAAAAAAAAAAATTAGTGTTATCCTGATTAAACTTTCCCATGTTTTTGATAAGGATATACAGTCAATTCGATTTTGAATTGAAACAACTGTATATCCTTATCAAAAATATGGGAAAGTTTAATCAGGATAACACATTATTATTATTATTTTTTTTTTTAATTGAGACTTGAATTTGAGAAATTTGAGATAAATTTATATGCCGAGTTGAAATTCCTGCAGCTTTTTGTATCCATATTTTTTAATTAATTACTGGCAAAAATCATGTAAAAAAGTAAAACACCTAAATAAAATTTAGCCGGCCTGGTTGGCCGAGTGGTTAGCGTATCCGCTCTCCAGCCAAAGGCTGCAGGTTCGATTCCCGCCGTGGGCATGGATGTTTGTGATTGTCTGTGGAAAAACTAATGGTGGTGGTCGGCGGTGGAGACAGAGCTGTAGAGCAGGTGCCCTCCCTCGATGAGTCTTTGGACTCCCTGGAGGTGTCAAATAATAATAAAAAAAATGACTAGTTTCATACAGCTCTATTGTGTACTTCTTCAGACTGAAACTAAATGCAAATATATAAAGAGAGATTCTTTCATAGATGTTCTTAACTCAGTTGAAGATCATAATAATCTTACTTTTGAAGTATACAGAAGAAAATACAATACTGGTCAATATCTACGTGCCATTTCTCACCACCATTGGACACAAAAACGAGGCATAATCAAAACTCTTAAAGGGAGAACTATTACAATATCAAATAATGATAATAAAAGAAACAAAGAAATATCTTATATTAAAGACATTCTTCAAAAATTTGATTACAATATCAGAAAACTATCACCAACATTCTGAATAAACTATTGCATGCTCCAAGACAACAACCTGAGAACTACAAATGTTCAGTTTCCTTACATCAGAAATGCCATAGATAAAACAAAAATCCTACAACACAACTTTAAAGTTGCCTCTTGACTGCTACAAAAAAGTCTCCACAATGCTAAGATTGCCAAAAACACCTCACTAGCCTAAAAAGAAACAAGAAGTATGCAAAAATCTTTTATAATTGTGGCATTTGTTATGCTGGACAGATGGGGTGATATGGAGTAACCCATCAAAAAGAACACCAGAGATATGGAAAAAAAACAACCATATAAATCTAGCCTATTTTTTCACACTACCAACGAAAACCATCAAGCCAAATGGCAACATGCTAAAATGTTGTATGCAGAATTCAATAATTATGCACATAAATTTAAGGAAGCAAACAAGATATGATGTCCAAATCAGTGTAATAAAAACCAAGGCCTAATCTTAAATTAACTCTGAGCAGCATATATGAATGATCTACACATTAATGAATTAGACTATGAGACAAAGTATGCTATATCTTGCAATGATAAACCAAGCTTACAATATCTCATTTCAGTTTTCAACATCTGGCATGTGTTGAATGAATTTAAAAAAACAGTTTATAATTCAGAAATCTCTTTGTAAAAATACCTCTTTATATTTGAGTTTTTCTCTCAATCAATCTGAAGAAGTACACAAAAGTATTATACAAAGCTAGTCATTTTATTAAAGTGTTTTACTTTTTTATGTGGTTTTCGGCAGTAATTAATAAAAAATATATATATACCATATTTTTCCCGTGTATAAGACAATACTATTTTCTAAAATTTCTAGACCAAAAATTGGGCATCGTCTCATACACGGAGGGGGGGGAATAACCGGTTGAGAGGCCCGTGGTTGCTGTGCCGAAACTGCTGTTACCTTGTCTTCGTGAACAGGCTTCCATCAATCACTAGCCTTTAACTCTGTCAATTGACGTCATTAATGGCTGATTCTCAATAAACCAATCAGAACAATGAAAGCATTCATACGTCTGCAACTCGTTGGCAGGATAAGTTAATGCATAAACAATATTTTGAGCACTAGCCCATAAAAATGTCCGAAAATAAAAAAACGATTGTCATATTCTTCAAAATTCAAGTTAAAAGTCATCAATTATGCAAAAGAACATGGAAATAAAGCTTCAGAGATACAGTTTGGACCCCCTCCCACTGAGTGTATGACTAGACAGTGGAGAAAAATAGAACAACTACGCAAGATGCCAAAAAAAGAAGAGAACCTTAAGAGGAACTTAAAATGGCCAAACTTGGAGCACTGGTTTAAGACTAGGATTATGGAGTAGGGCCAGTGGGACCAAGCCTATTCAATATGAGGCAAAAAGGTTTGCAAGAGAACATTGTGTTGACTTCGCAGGAAAGGCAAAATGGTGCTTCATCTTCATGAGGAGAGAAAGGTTGGCCATGAGAATACGAACCAAGTTAGCCCAGAAAATGCATCCCTAAAAATGCATCTTCGTATGTATCTTAAAAATATTACCTAATTACTAAATATACTTTGAATATTTTAAAAATATATCAAATGTGTTCTGTTTTATGTTTTAAAATATCGATTTCTTAATTTTGGGTTTGAAAAAGTAGGGTTCATCTTATACGTGGGGCTTCTTATACATGGAAAAATATGGTATATATCCTGTTCGATGATATACAGGTGCCTTGAATATAATTTTTTTTTTTTTTTGGAAGATGTGCATTGGATGTGACGTGTTTGTGCTAGGAAAGACTACAAGTGTAAGCCAGCCCAAGAAATAAAATATGATCGAGTCTGAAAATGTCAGTAATATCAAAAGGTAAGATGAAGCAAAGAAATGATATCCTTCTTATGAGAAGCAAGACAAGTGCATTTGAGTAAAATGACATGGAGCTAAGTATTTAATGCATTGGTTATGGAAGATTGTGAAGCTTCAACATCCTTGAGCATTACAAAGTTTGTCAAATGAATGAGAAAAGGAATATACTGTCATCGACAAACCTGTGAATATGATTTGAGGATATAAGAAAAGCCCATTAATTAAAACTTAATTAAGAATTGTATGTTGGATTATTATGATTTGAGGATATAAGAAAACCCATTAATTAAAACTTATTAAGAATTGTATGTTGGATTATTTGTTGAACAAGACACTGTTTGGTTTTATTAATGGAAGATAATGTAGATTATGTTTTAAGGTATTGTAGATTATGACAAACCTACTTAATTTTTTATGAGGTGATCATGAAGGCAACAGATCACAGAAATGTTATGATATTATTAGCTCTGAAAGGATGTAAACCCACAATACATAAGTGAGTGAACTAAGTGTTAAAATTGAATCCATGCTGTAGAGAACAAACATGGCATTTTTTCAAGCCATGCCACCAATTAGTAGACAGCAGTTAAATACCAGGCAATGAAATTCTACTCCAACCTAATATTCTGACAAATATCCGCCATATTAAGATTAAAACCAAGAGCCTGCAATTTAGAGAGCAGACATGATACCAAGTGAGAATTACAGTGGTATTTCTCTACTGAGTGTTCATGGTAAGATATGTGCAAGTATACTTGAGAAATGGTTGAGAATGATTGTGGAAGAGAAGCTTGGTGAAGAACAAGCTGATTCAGGCCAAATACAGGCTGTCAGGATCATATTTTCATTTTACAACAAATAGTTGAGAAATCATGGGAATATAACAAAGATCTGTAGATCTGGAAAAGTTTTGTAGATCTGGAAAAGGCATATGACAAGGTGACAAGAGAGAAGCTATTCAAAATGCTACAGTTGTATGAAGTCAATGGGGCATTATGATATGAATTCTAACTGCTGACTTACAACTCAAATAAAGACTAAGTATTGAGTTGTAAGTCAGCAGTTAGAAATGAAGTACAGAAAAATGGTGTAATGTTAATTCTGGTGTCAGACAAGGATGTGCATTATCTCCTCTGTTATTCATTATCTATATGGATCACATTATGAAGGAAAGTGGTATTAAACCTGATATCAAAATTGGGGATGTTAATGTCAGCTCTTTGCTTTACGCAGATGATGTTATATTTCTAAATAAATCTGCTACAAGTCTGCAAAATACCCTGACTAAATTGAATAACTGTTGTAATAGATATTGTATGAAGGTCAGCAATAACAAGACAATGAAAATAGGCAGAAGCATTGAAAATATCAACTGCATTGTGAATGAAAAACCTATAGAACAAGTAAAACATTTCAGCTACTTGGGCATGACTTTTAGTCTGGTTATTCCCTTTCAGTCATTTCCAACCATAAGTGATTTTGTAGGCATTGGCCACAAAGTATTCCTGGTGAGATTTTTACAGGGTAGTTCACCATTGCTTTCCCTAAAACCCAATTTTATCCGGGCTCGGGACCGGCATATGGCTGGGACGTATTCATGACTGTAATCCATGTGCGTGTGTGTTAATGGAGCCGGTTTGTTTGTTCTGGGGGACGAAAAACCCGGGTTTCCGGGTGAAAAACCCCCTATCTCCATATGAGACTGGCTAACTCAACTTCAGTCGAAAGAGACCAGATAAAGATCCCTCACTTCACTGACGAGAATCAAACTCAGGTCTTTCCACCTAAAGAGCTTCGTCAATACTGACTGAGCTACGGAGGCTCCCAAAGCTGGTATGGTAGGAAGTCAACTAAATAAATTTATATGGAATAAGAGAGAAATTAGTCAAAACACTAAATTAGCTGCATACAAGACAGTGTTCAAACCAATTTTAACTTATGGATCTGAGCTGAGTTAGAAGTAAAACATTTGACCAAAAACTATAGACCGCAGATGTGAGAATCCTGAGAAAGATTAGAGGTGTGAAGGGGTATGATGGCATCAATAGCAATATCATATTAAAAACGAAGATATTAGGAAAGAACTTGACATTGTTAGCATCCAGGAATAAGTTAGCAGAGCTAATCTCTGGTCTTTTTCCTGCCAACCTGGCAGAGAACACTTGTTTTTCTAATCTTTCCTCTTCCATTCTGTTTAAGTGACCATACCACCTGAGAAAGATTAGGGGTGTGAAGGGATATGATGGCATCAATGGCAATATCATATTAAAAACGAGGATATTAGGAAAGAACTTGACATTGCTAGCATCCAGGAATACGTTAGCAGTGCTAATCTCAGGTGGTATGGTAACTTAAACAGAATGGAAGAGGAAAGATTAGCAAAACAAGTGTTCTCTGCCAGGTTGGCAGGAAAAAGACCAGAAGAAGACCAAGATATAGGTGGATTGATACTGTGAAAAGTGCCTTAGAAGAAAGAAATATAAAGTAATAATCTTGACAGGTAACAGATTGATTTGGAGGAAAATTGTAGATAGGAAGTTAGTAATGATGTAGACTGTACCCTTGAGGGTACAGTCTACCATGAAGCATAGATTTTTTGGTGCTTGGAGATGTTTCTGCATGCCTCAGCAGCTGAGTCGATGTTTACTTCATATTTTTAAATGCTTTTACTTTTCTCATGAATATTTCTTGTATAAAGCTGCATAATAATTATTTCTAAAACTTTCATGTATATTTTTCTTTTCGATGTGATATTGATTTTATCCTACTGAAGATTAATAGTAATTACTTGCTACTTCAGATTTCTCTAGTGGCCATGTTGACATGGCATTTGCATCTCTACTAGACTGTCCAAGTTCAATTCTAGTTGCAGACTTCGGGAAATTTTTTCTAAGTTTTTCTTTGGCTGGTTCCCAAGTTGGTCAATCTCTGGCATGGGCAAGTAGGATTTTCCTCTAGGAAACTCGAATTTTTCATCCTGTAAACTCAAGAAAATTGACCATAGCAGAACTTACACTATTTCAGACACTATATCTTATTGTCTACAAATACAGCAAACAACTGTTAAGATGGCAACAGTTGTTCATCATACTCTCCTTCCCAAATGCCAGTTAAAATCATTGCTAGTTTTGGGCCAGGTAGAGCTAGCTACCCATTAATCTTCATATTCAGACAACTCCTATTGACTGACCCCCAATTTGTTCTTCTCAAAGTTTTTCTTCCATAACTTTTCTTTGCCTTTTCTCAAGTATGTTTAAATGAATCTTACCTGGAACTCAATAAAGAAGTCCCTCTGCAATTCTTGTACATTGTTTCTCTTTTTATAGATGAGAACTATGAGAATTCTATTTCAGTCATCCGAAATTCAATTCTGATCAATTTTTCTGAATTATGCAGTGTAAGTCTCTTACACTTTCTGTGGAGGTATAAAATAGAATATCACTTACTCTAAGCAGATCAGATTCTCCACATTCTAGGTGTCTTATGAATTTTTATATCTCTATCAAAACATTGAATCAATTAATGTTTTGTTATGCACTTCTAATTGCATTTCTCTTAAATATATTTTATCTGTGATTTTCACTGCTTATCCCATTTAATAATCTTTTCAAAGTATTTACTCCAGACATTCAGAATATCTCTATTTTGCTTTTTTTAATCACCTTTTGCATCTCTGATTAAAAATGGACACAAGTAATCTTTTTTTAAATATCCTTCAGGACATTCCATCACCTTACTGACATTTATCTTCTATATTCTCACCAAAGTGTTCCATAATTTTTGTTTACATACTTTTACACACTGCTTCACTTTGACATCCCCCCCCCTTGTATTCTCTTGGTTTAATGAGGCAGACTTACCAGAAACTGTTAGTATGATTTTTTGCTTTTCTAGGACTGATCCTAACTTCTTACTGTGAAATTTGGAATTTTATATGCTTGAAGACTTCACCACATGTGCCCCGCTGGCTGAATCAATCAATGTTTTCTTCAGAGTTTACAGGTTTAGTTCTTATTTATAAACTCTCTCCCTCTCTCTCATTTTTTCTTAATACTTGTATATTTAAGCCTACAGTTTGCCTTTGAAAGCTGTTTGCCACTGATTCTTGAACATGCTTTTATTTTCATCCTGCTCAAAACTAAAGTAATCAGTTCCAATTTGAAATCACTTATAACACAAATCAATGTGAAGATCACTATTACAATAATAATCAGTAAGGACTTTTTATTTCAAGTGATGTTCTCTCCATGTGAATTTTGTATGTCTTTATGCTGGAATATGGTATTACTGTTGGATTCTAATTATGTAGAAATAGAATAAATGTTGTTTGATTCAGAATCCAACATGACTTTCCGTCACAAGAACTATATTTGTAAATATTATTTGATGTAAATAACATATATTATAAATTAATATCATATAACTACCTTAATTATGTCAAATATTTAATTGCTTAATCAAAGAAATGTTTTAATGGTAAATAGATTCTGTATTAAATATTAATAAGCTGTTTTATTTATTATTTTGTCAATATTGTAAGAACTTATATTTGTAATTTAACTACGCATTTATTGGAATGCAAATATTCTATTTATTCTTTTCATGAAAGTTAACATTATGTAATAACTGAATGTAGTTATATAACCTAATGTAACATTCGCGAGAATGTTTACGTCTATCGGTTGTCATAGAGACGCGTGGAAATAAACGAGCGCGTGTGAAGGGAGCGTTTGTAGAGGAGAAGAGAAAATAGATACGTAGTAGTAAGTAGGGAGTCGGAACGGAACTTTGGAACTATAAGGTAGCAAGGAAGTAAACTAAAGAAGTAGAAGTAATTAAAAGAATCCTAAGGATAGGAGTTGAGTAGATATTTTTTTATATAAGTGAATCTTATAGTTGGCTGAAAGCAAAACCAGCCGTAGTAATAAAAAGAAATTATTGCCGTAATCGGATAATTAGAGAACTGGACATTCAAAGAAGAATACTGAATAAATCCAGTCAGTCTACAATTACGACTTATTTCTGTACTACCATGAAAGGGAATTGTACGGAGTTAAACTAGTTGATGAATGATAAATAAGAATAATTAATGTACCTTATAGTTGTTATCTGGATTTTTGAAGCGCGATTAGTAATGTTTTAGTTATTTAGTGTTTCGCAAGTGTGATAAATATAATTTGAAAGTGTGCTCACAAAATATTGGAAGTACTGAAGATTATTTCTGGTAAGGACAGTCATATTAGTTTATTTCAGTGTATGCAGATTTAAGTATTAGTTCCATTGCGCTGTTTCTAACATTAACTGTAGCTTACCATCGAGGCTGAGAGTTGAAAATATAGACATTGAAGTGATATCTACCGTGGTTAGTGCCTGTTATGAGTTAATCGTAGAGTGTAGCTGAGAGATACATGGAAACTGAATAAATAAGAAATTCTATTGTAATAATTTGAATAAAGAAACTTTGTGATTCTGAAACTGTGAATTTGTTTGAGAAAGTTTGAAAGATTGGATTAATATGAATGACTTGACTTGATGTGCTAACTTGACTGGTTTGTCATATTTAGAAGTGGAATTTATGTATTTGTCAAATAACCATATATTAAATATTTTGTTTGTTAATTTAAATATTGTGTTTGCCTGAATTTCTTTTTACTGCACCGTTCACAAAAACTCGAATCTAGCGGGAATCCCAGAAAGAAAGAGAATAAATACCATCGGCCTGATTGAATGAAAAGACTGCTAACTAATTTTAAATTAAACTTACTAATTCATATAGACTTATCTAAGGATAGAGTGGCGCAGTATAATAGAAATTTCTCTACCCTTAGATCAGTGATTAATTTGCAATTAGTTTCCCTTTATTTGATAAAAGTGACTTATAGCAAGATGGTGGATTCGAACGTCAAAAGAGAAAGAGAACACGTCACGACATTACTAATGATTAGTCTACATGCTGAACAGAAATTCAGCAGGCTATCTTGGAGAAAAGAGCACAGCCGATTATTAACTATGCAATTTTCCCAAACCATTTGTATAAGTCTGGTATTCATTTCCTGCTCTATTGGTTATATCTCCAACAAAAGCAACCTTTTCTTTATGTCAAATGTCATCTCTAATGACTCAAACTCTCCTAATGATCCAGTGGAACCCTTTGTGGGACCGCAGGCAAAAATAAGATTCACGGTATAATTTTCCATTTTGAAATTTATCCACATCTTTCTACCTGAAAGTGCATGCCATTCAAGAAGTTTATCTTCATGTTTAGTAAATACCTCTTCTATTTCCTGATCACTATCATCTGAATATAATATCTTTTAGTTATTGCTTACTAGTATTTTGCTTGCTTCTGCGTTGTGTTGGTAGCACTGATTATATTGCATCAATACAGCTGGTGCTCACTACAGCAAATACTTCTACAGAAACTCATTCACTATAATCAACTAGTTCACTATAACCAAAAATCCCTGATCACTGCTCCATAGATACAATGCTATGCTAAAAAAAATCACTATAGCAAACTATACACTACAGCAAATTGCTGTTGAGGTTCTGTGACTGTAGTGAAAGTCAACTGTACTTCCCTAATTTTTCAACTAGTTCTACTTCTTTTCTGTTGATACTGTTTATGGTGGTGCTTGTCCTCAGTTCTGTTTGCTTGTTGAGTTTGTTCCAGTAACTGACTTCATTGTCTGTCCTGGTTCTCTGAACACATAGCAGGGGGTGTTCTTGTAATGTCATGTCCCATTCAGCAGGACATTTTTTGTTTGTGACTTAATGATTGTAGTATAATTTTGTAGGTTTTTTTTTCTCCCCTCCTGAAGATGTGTACCACAAGGTATACATGAAACTAGAAGAGGAAGAGAAAACAGACTTTCTTGTATAATGAGTACAGAGTATCCATTATTATAGAATCCTAAATGTATTATAGTAAAAAGTATTTATATTTATTATATTATATTGCAGAATGATTTGAATAGGCTGGAATTGTGAGCATTGGAAAATGGGTGTCAGTTCAATGTCCATAAATGTAAAGTCATTCACTTCAGCATGATTACATATTATATTGGTGGGATCAGGCTAGAAGAAACTGATGAGGCTAGGGATCTCGGAGTGTTAATAGATAGGAAGTTGAAGTGTAGGGGACATGTGGCAAAGATTGCAAATACAACTCAAAAGATAATTGCAATGCTGAAACGAATGCTCACATGTAAAGTTAAGGATGCTATTTTGCCTCTTTACGAGGCCTTGATAAGACCTCACTGGGACTACTATGTGCAGATCTGGTCTCCTGGTTTCCATTGTAATTTTGATATATTGGAGAGAGTACAAAGGCGAGTGATATCAGGATTGTGGAATACTGATTATGAAGACAGACTGAGAATTTGTGGACTGCAGACACTAGGAAATAGGAGAAAGAGGGGGTGATATAATTGAGACTTACAAACTGCTGAAAGGGTCATACAGGATTTCAATTGATGGGATTTTCCAATTTAAGGGAGGGTGGGGAAAGGATGAGAGGGCATCCTTGGAAGCTGAGAATGAAGGCCGCCAAGAAGGGTGTAAGGGCTAGATTTTTCTCTCAGAGGGTGGTGCGTGATTGGAATGAATTGCCACTGGATGTTGTGAGTGCAAGCAGTGTGAATGAATTCAAGAATAAGTATGATGCTGGTTTGTGTAGTATGTGGTCTCCCTCGATGAGTCTCTGACTCCCTGGAGGTCTCTCTTAATAATAATAATAATATAGATATTTTGTCTTAAGTCATCAGACATCATCAGTGTGAGCAGAGAGCAACAGTAATGAATTTGAATGAAAAAAACAGTACAGCCCATGCATTATATTGGAATCCCTCTACACCAAGGGTATAGTTAAAAACTACTGGGATGAAAACAAAATTATATAATTTGAGTTTAAAAAATTAAACTTAAGAATGAAAATTAAGGATAACAATTTCCCCCTTTTTAGGAATGGTAAGACAGTCGTTATAATTGAGGTTAGGACAATGCAGTAGGACTTCAGCACTTTCTTTGTATAAATGTTCATGTTTATTCATGGATCTGTGTAATAGTATAATCTTTCCTATTGATTCCTGCGACTGGTGTTTTCAAATTATTCAAATTTGAAAACACCAGTCGCAGGAATTCAAATTTACAATCACATCAGGTTTACAATCACATGGAAGGACAAACTATACAAACAAGTGGAAGTAATGGCAATGGGCTTACACTCTCATCTTACCTAGCCAATTTTTATCTTGAACCCTGGAAGAAAGAATCTTCTCTTTCTACCCAAAACCATCGATTTAGCTGCAGTCTATAGATGATGTCTTTGCAGTTTGGAGTTACAAAGAACCAAAACTCCATTCATTACTACATAAAATCAACATCCTAGTACACATGAGAAAAAGAATCATCAAAAGCAATTTCCTTTTAAGATGTACATATCATGTAAACATGATTGATCCATTTCCACTTCTATCTACTGAAATCCAACTTTGACAAGTTTCTCAAAATACAGTATTATAAAATCCTTAGTGTCTAGACCACATAAAATTTGTTCCTCTGAAGAATCTCTTAAACAAAAATTGGAAATTATCAAACAGCATTAATAAATATACACAACTCAAGAATAACACAGAAAATAATTAACTTTCTTAATACATCTACCAGTCTCTGCACAGTTAGCCGAGTGGCTATGCGCTTTGCAACCATATGCCTGGGGAAGAATGTCCTAAGTTCGATTCCTGTTGACAACGGGAGGAGCTTAAGGATCTTCCTCAGCCATAGCCAAGTTAGCCAGTCTTGGGCATGGACAGCAGGATTTTTTCCCCAGTTTATCTGGGGTTTTCAGGCAAATCAGCCCCATGAACACACATGGATACAGTCATGAATATCGCCCTTAGGAGATGCAGAGGAGTGGCAAACCGGCTGCATTAATACGGCAGTAACCCCTCATCAGGAGGGGACTCAACCCATCCTAGACGGATGAGATAGATAGGATAGGCTATCGAGACAGCTACCAAGAGGAATTGTGCCCTTCAAGAGTTGAAGTGAAAAATAGTAGTACATGTGAAAATTTTTAAGCTGTTTGGTGTGAAGTTGAGATCAATAGAATAGTATATCTAATAGGATGTTGTTATAGACCAGGGAATGTAGAGAGTATTGATTGTGACATGTTTAGACAAATAAGTTGGGCAAGTAAAAGAAAGACGATCCTAATGAGAGATTTTAATTACAGGAATGTGGATTGGAAAGAAATAGTGTATAGTAACAAGGGGAGTGAATTTGTTGAGGTTTCTGCAGGATAACTATTTAAAGCTGCATGCGATGGAAGCAACACGAGGTTTATCAGTGTTAGATTTGGTAACATCTTCACAGGATGTGGTTGTGAATGAGGTATCAATGCTACCATTAAAGTGATCATGGGGTTGTTTTTGGAAAGTAGTCAAACAGGAAAAAGTTCTTATCAAGCAGGTCTATATGTGGAACTATAAGGTGGGAAATTATCAGAAGCTCTGTAGTCAACTAGAATCAATACTTTGAGTTGATGAATTGTGTAGAAAAGATGTTGACAGTGCATGGGAAATGATAAGGCAGTATCTAACAAGCAATGTATAACTGCATACCAAGACTTAAGTGAATAAATAGAATAGGAGTGAGATGGATGAAGAGGGAAATCAAGCAAGTAGTGTTACAAAAGAAGTTGTCATGAAGTACAAGACATTTCATAGTGAACAGATGCATGAAAAAATAAAGTGCAAGCCAGAAAAGTGGCAAGCATAGTTAAAAAAAGAAAAATTAGAACATGAGAAGAGATTGGCCAGTCAGGTCAAAGCTAATCCAAGGGAATTTTTCTGCTGTGTGGCATTCAAGAGGAAAAATAATTATGGTAGGTTGATGTTGGTGAATAGTTATGGTAGGAAAGTAACTTTAGCAAATGATACAGTGGAATTATTTAATGAACACTTCATCAGTGTAAATCATAGTGGTGTGAATGATGCTGTGCAACATGGAGAAGGGAGGCAAGAATTAAGAGAATTAAGGTTAAAAGAATCAGAGGCGTATCAAGTGTTGCTCAGGTTAGATGTTAATAAAGCTATGGGAATGGATGACATATCACCACATATTTTTAAAGAATATGCAAAAGAGTTAGCCATGGCTTTGTCCTGGTTATTTAATGTAAGTCCTGCAGTGGGGAAGGTTCCTAAGTAGTGGAAAGAAGGCAAAATACCTCTCCACAAGCATAGTTCAAGAACAGAAGTCTCCAATTATAGGCCAGCCTGTATATCTGCAGTTGTAATCAAAGTGTTTGAAAAACTGGTTAGAATACAGGATTGGGTTGATGAATATAAGATTCTCTATGATGGTCAGCATGAATATGTGAAGGGCAGGTCTTGTTTTAGCAATCTGCTTATGTTTTATGATAAGGTGAGGAATGCGTTAGATAAGGGAGTATTATATATATATACAGTGACATTCTTGGACTTTGAAAAGGATTTGGCAGATTACAGAATAAGTTGGTGTACAAGCTGCAGAGGATAGGAAAAGATAGTATATTGTTAGATGGGGCGGTGGCTCTCTGAATGATACCAGCAAGTTGTGTGCGATGGAGCTGTGCCTCAGAAAAGGAAGGTGACTAATGGTGTGCCTCAGGGTGTTGTTCTCCCCCCCCCCTACTGTTTAACTTATTTGTTAATGGTATTTCATGTAGATCTTCAAATATTTGCAGATGATGCAAAGTTAGGTAGAATTATCAGGAGTAGTTCTGATGTTAATTCGCTAAAGGAAAATATGAATAGACTTTTAGCTTGGACAAATGAGTGGGGTTTCAGTTTTAATATTAATAAATGCAAGGTGATACACTTTGGGATACAGAGATACAAGGCTGCATACTGTATTGATGGAACTGTACTTCAGGAAGTGGATCAGATTTAGGATCTTGGAGTGATGTTAGACAGTGGACTGAAGTTCCTGGGGCACATTGCACATGTTGCAAAGACTGCACATCATATTGCTGCTATGATAAAAAATACATTGAAATATAGGAATAAGGGGGTGGTGGTGGTGGTGCCTCTATATAAGGCAGTGGTCAAACCACATATGGACTATTATGCTCAGATTTGGTCATCTAGTTTTCATTGTGATGTGGAAACACTAGAGAGGGTCCAAAGACAAATAACCAAAGTGATATCAGGACTCTGCAGTGTTAGCTATGAAGAGCATTTCAGAGAATTTGGATACAGAGGTTGGTGGATAGGAGGAAAAGAGGAGATATGATGAGATCTTCAAGTTAGTTAAGGGATTCTATCAGATTAATACAGAAATATTATAAAAAGAGTGGGATGTTAAGATGAGAAGTTATCCCTGGAAGTTGTATAAAGATGTGATGAAGAAGGGTGTGAGAAGTAGATTTTTTCCATCGAGAGTTGTTAGTGAATGGAATGTATTGCCTAAGTGCATTGTGAGTGCAGATAGTGTAAATAACTTCAAAGCTCATTATGATAGCCATGTTGCTGGTTGAGTGGGCCTACCATGATGAGTCTGTTGACTCCATGGAGGTTACAAAATAATAAGTCAAAGATGCCTTTAATATATGGTATTAGAGTTCTGTGGACTTTTTGTCTTATTATTTTCACAAAAATAATGAGAAAATATAACCATCACTACCTATAACACACCAACCAAATTCATAATCCTTCTCCAAAAGACAAACTCTCACAAATGATTCTACCTGTATGCAAAGTATCATGTTCGTGCAACTTGTCTTACTATGGACAAACATTAAGATTTGTCAATAAAAATATCTCAACATCAAGACCACAATGGGCTCATCAAACCTTACAAATCTGGATTAGCACACAACATGGGATTGAAAACACTAGCCACAGGATCCAATGGGAAGACACCAAACTATTACACAGATTCATGTATAAACATGAATGTTTATACAAAGAAAGTGTTTGAAGCTCTACCTCACTGACCTAACCTCGATCATAACAACTGCCTTGTCATTCCTAAACTGTAAGAAACTATTATCCTTAATTGTATTAAATAAATTTGCATTCTGAAGTTTAATTTTTAAACTCAACTGTATACATAGGACTACAATGTAATGCATACACCCTACTGTTTATTTTATTCAAATTCCTTACTCTAGTTCTCCACTCATGCTGATGATGTCTTATGATATGAAAGACAAAAAATTTGTATAATAAATTCATTTTTACTGTGGTATATGTATGATTTTATAATAACAAAAACATAGTTTTACTTGAATATAACTCACTTTTTTTTCCCAAAATTAAAGTTAAAAAAATCTTGGTGCAAGATATATGCAGGGATTTTCAGAAACTAAAGTTTTTCAGAAAAAAATTAAATTCACATTTATAATTAAATTCTTAGTATTCATTATAATTTATAACTACTCATCAATTAAATTTTAATTATCAACATTATTTATGCGATCAGCTGCTCATCTTCATCATGCGACATATTTGAACCTTTAGCAACAATGCTTCTATAATTGAATTAAAACAAACAGTTTCATTATTGCTTTTATCATTTCAGAATCATAAGATTACTTCAGTTTTTTTTTTTTAAATCAATGATTTAAAAAAAAAAAACCTAAAATGGATATGACTTACCAAGAATCTCCTAATCGCTATCTCTACTTCCGGTCTCATGAGCAGTTTCATCATGTACATTGTCAAGGTCATCTACCCAAATAGCATCATCTTCGCTCCCATCCAGGGCATTAGAGATGCTGGTTTTTAAAAAACTCTTGGCAACTATTTCTGGTAAAATCATGTCACAAGCTCTCAAAATCCAGTTGCACAATAGTTCTAATGATGGTCTTTTAATCTTCCTTGCCACAGTCTGGTCATAACTGCTGATTGCCATCCACTCCATGTAGAATTTTCATACGTGGTTCTTGAATGGTTTGTTGATCGATACATCCAAGGGCTGTAGACAAGGTGTAAGACTATCAAGAATAATGGCCACATCAGTCTTTACATCCGAAAGTTGTTTCTATTTCAAGTCCTGAGTATCTGCAAAAACCATTCGACACGACGAGAGTCAGGTGTCAAAATAAGGCCCCTGGCCATTTATCTCAAACTGTTCTAATGGAATCTTGAAACCATTGTAGTGTCCTTCCACTCTTTTTATTGAACTCTTACATGAATTCCAGGGGGAAATTTCCTCTTCAGCATTGTTTTCCTTTTGAATATTACGTAAGGAGGCAACTTTCATCCATCTGCAGTAATTGCGAGCATGATGGTGCATCGCTGTTTTTCACTTCCAGTTGTGCTCATTATCAGTTTTTCACCTTTTTCTGTTATTGTTGTTTGGCATGGCATGTTGAAATCAAGGAGCATTTGATTGGCATCGGCTATTTTGTGATTATTACTCTTCCTAAGCTGAATCACATAGCGATGAAAATCCACCACTTTATCCTCAAAATCTTTCGGCATTCTTCGGCAGAGGAAGTCCTTCGACGAAGGAAAACACTTTTCCTCTTCATTAATCAACAACAAAGGCAAGCCGATGATTATTGAGTTGAAATGCTGATTCTGTTCAACTGAATTCCAAACGATCCAAAACTGCCATAACAATATCCACTATTTCTTAAAGTTTTAAACTTTTTTTTATGTGCGAGGTATATTCAACACTTTTTAATTTCTGTTTTCGTAAAGTAAAATCAGGGGTGTGAGATATATGCAAGGGCGAGTTATAGTCAAGTAAATAAGGTATTTTCATATGCAGTTTATTTTGAAATATGTTCCAAATGAATGTACAACCGAGAGTTTACAACCTCCTCTAATAATACCTTTTATGGATCCATGGGCAGAAGCATGTCTCACTGTACAATTTAACATGTTGAAATTTCTCTACATTGCTCTAATTGAAATTATTTGCCATTCAAGAAGTTTATTTTAAAATTTAGTATTAAATATTATAGCTACCACTTCCTTTCATTGATCGTTATTTCCAGAATATATCATCTTATAGTTATTATTTATAAGCATCTCACCTATTTTAATCTCCATCATCACAGTAACACCAATTTATTATGTGAATTCCACCCATGAAAGATTGTAATATTCTAAAATGCACAATATCATGAAGCTAAGGATTAGATAGTCTTGAAATCATTCTCTACAGATCAAATATGAAATTCTTTTTCAAGCCACTACAGGCCTCCAATAAGTAGTAAAAGTGAAATCACTTTTACTGCTTATTGGAGATTAGTAAAAGTGATTTCAATTTTTCTTTTCTGTCCTGGCAAACTGAAGAAAACAGTGGAAGTGTGATTTTAAATGGGTGATACTCCGACTTGCATGACATTTGATCACATAAGCTGAAGTAGAATATGTTATGACTGGCTGTCCTAAATTATCCAGGCAGACATGTCATAATACATTACAACAAAAAGTGAGGTTTGGATGTAAATCTAAAGACCTAATAAGTTCATTGCTTCTTCATTGAGTATGTGGAGGTTTCCTTGCAGTTATCCAATTTTACTTACCCTTCAGTAAAATAAGCATTTGTGTCCCAATTATATAAGAGAGAGTGTGTGAGTGTGTGTTTGTAAATCTGTGAGTGCAACATTTAGGCAAATGACTGTTTAGCCTATTATTTGGGTGGAAAAGCCAGTTTCCAGAAAGGAGAAAATCATGCTCCCTCCATCTAAAAAAATAGGTTCAATAAAATTCCTTATTAAAAATTTAACCTATTTTTGATACTGACTAAACTAATTTATGATTTCATTTAAATTTGGTGCATTCATACGAGAACTAAATGACCTGCCCTAACATCAAAATTCATGCAGTGAGGACCGTTTGAAGTTTCATTAGTTTCTCCATTTATTTTGAATAAAGTAAAATAACACACTCAAACATTAATGTTTGTTTTGAGTGCGAAATTTTGCATGATAGTTTTCAGCGTACTACTAATGGTAAAATGTATTATGGTTTGACCAGCTCAAACAGTTCTTAAGATTTTTCTGAATGATACTAACAGCTTCAAGTGCCTCCATGAGTACTACCATATCTCCATATGCATTATTTAGAGTAGTGCACAGTGAGGCCTCATGGAAAAGGCAACTAAAACTCCCAATTTTCTGATTGAAATATCTTCTCTAGCTCTATGTGAATGGGGGGGGGGAGAACTGCTGTTCTTGGACTGACTTGTTTATTCACTACAAAAATATTGATTTTAGTATGAATAATTTTATAAAGTTGTTTTTACCCTAATGGAGGTCATACAATAGCAGAATTGGTGGATAAATTATAATTGTTTTACAATTATAAAACACTTTCAGAAGAAATTTAATTTTTACTGACTTTGTTTTCTCCAGAGAAAATGACATGAATTTACTGCATTTCTATCACTATTAAACCTTAACAACAACAACAAAAAAAAAAGCTTACAGGTCTTTCTGAATACTCACGTCTACATTCCTTTGGCCAGCTAGTGAAAGATGAGAGGAGATATCCTAACAGAACACAGGAAAATATTCTACTTAAAATGATTGCGAATGGAGTGCTTCACTAGAAGGTTAAGCCAGACTGGCAGAATAGGTAAATGTTAGCTAACTATCACAATAAAATGAACACCATCTTAATTAAATTAAGTAACAAATCAGAAAGAATAAAGCCCTCAGAAACGAATTAATTTCCAAATTCTAAAATAAAATAAAAAGCCTATTCTCTGTAGATATAATATAAAATGAGGCTTTTTTTTTCAGTGAATATGACAAAATGTCATAATTCTGAATTTATTATTAAAGAAATTTCAGTAAAAATTTCAAGATTCTCATATGTATACAATTAACATGAAATAATGAACAACAAAATACTCACCTATTTCAGAGTTCTGCAAAGCAAAATAGAAAAAAAAAATACAATCCTGAATAAAACTAGTAAAGCAATACAAGTCAATATATTATAATTAATTCTTTCTCATTAACTCATGCATACATACAGTTCTTGAGTTATAAACCATTTACATTTTACAAGTTACTGTGAAAAACTGTCATCTCCATTTCTTAACACTTAATTTCTTAAACTAATGTGCTTATTACTTACAGCTGGGCACTGATTTCTTTGCCTGTGTATAAAACATTAAATAAATGCCAGAAAATGGAGCATCCCTCACAAGAGTAGGAACTAAACCAGAAAAGAGGCCTATCAAAATAAAACTTCATTAGCACTTACAACACAGCAAAGCATGATGAAAACATTATTATAATAAACAGAAAACTAATATTACATTCACACTATACTCAATATGTTATAATTTTCACAGAAATTATAACATTAAATATAGATTGAATATGAAGTATAATTCTAGGACATAAATAAGAACATAAAAGTGTGCACTGCCTCTCAAGCATACTTGGAAAGGGAAGAACTCGCAAAGTAGTGGGCATGTGCAATTGGCAGACACAAGCAGACTTTGATTTGTAGACTTATGGTGATGGCAGAGTAAAGCAGACAACTGCTGCCATTTTTTATTCCTTACCATAACTGGTATGATTGTCAAAAACAGTTCCAGTTCTATGAAAAATGTTTGAGTTGCAGGGTTCAGGAAACTTTACTTGCCTATATCAAGGATCAGCTAACAGAAAGGTAAGGGGGGGGCATGTGATCAGTGCCTAGGATCACGTCTAATTTTTCTACTGTAAATTTTGTATTATGGAGGTTATCATAAGGCAGCTTCTGAACATTTAGACAACTCTTTAAGAGTAGAGTTAATGTTCTCTGTAAGAGGAAATCTTATTTTCCTAGCATGAACAAATTGTCTGTTCGGCCAAATGTTACACAAATAATCACAGTAAATGCTTTTAAACTTAAAAGCTAGCAGTGATGATGATGCAGTGATTTTTTTTTTTTTTTTTTTTTTTTTTTTTTTTTAATGTAGCTCCCACCATAAAAGTTATTTGCAAACCAGCAGTCCATTTTTACTGTGGATGGGCTAAGGATTTTTTTTAATATATTATTTTGTATTTTTTTAAATTTATTTTTACATAGTCTGGAAACCCTGCTCTAGTTTTTTCGAGCCACTTGATACCACAAATAAGTGGGGAGATGGTCACACACACACACACCAGGCAATGAAATTCATCTCCCACCTAAAAACAATCACAAACATCCATGCCCACAGCAGGATTCAAACCCATAGCCTGCTGGTTGGAGAGCAGGTACACTAACCACTTGGCCAACCAAGCAGGCAAAGATACTTATAAAATATTTTTATATCCCCATAATAGTATTATTTTGTTTTTTTATTTATTTCACTTCAGTTATGTGTTTTAATTAATATCCCATCAGAAACTGGATCTGTTTAATTTGGATCATCACTTGCTTTTATATATAATGTTCCAAAGTAAAGATATTCCATTTCTAATACTTAAAAATCATTAAAAGCAACATTGAAAAAAAATATATATATATATATTACATTGATGTGTTTCTATATAAGATTAAATTAAGTTGATTTAATTTAAAAATATATATATATATATATATATATAAAAACAATTTTTTAGCTCACTGATATCTGTTGTCAATGCATACTTTTTCGTGTCTCTTTAATGATTATTTCTTTAAGACTGCCTATTATAGCCAAGTAACTTATTATTATATGGGCATATCTGTGGAATCATTAGTTTCATAGTGACAGTGACATCCTCACCATTATTCAAACAATACCTATCATAACACTCCTTAAATTCCTTCACTGTCAGGGTGCTCACAACTACTTCTGACAATCTATTCAAGAGCAATATGCTGAGCACCTTCAGTTCATCTATTTCAATTCTCACATCAATCTCTGTTACATCAGCAACTGCAAAATCTCTTACAAAGTGATCAGTTAGTAACTCAACTATTTCTTTAATAAATTTAGTTTAATCCTTTATCCAAGTGTGAGCAAACAAAGTTTGCACCGGAAAGTATCTTCAGGACTGGGGTAAGGTAGTACAACACCGGGCAACTCGTTGCAAAGGTGGAGCAAGCTTACATCATTCCTATCTCAGTATAGTTCGCCCACCAATTAGAGATCCCTCGACACTTCTGCGCATGTCAGAAAAAGGAGAATCCATTCCGATAATAGGGTAATCAGTCTGTCTTCTAGGATGAGTTTGTTTATTATTACAGGTTGGAAAATTTAGCTTATCTTTTACGAACATTGCTGTTTTTAAAGCGTAACTATTTTGCTTGTATAACAGTGGAAAAATGCAAGTAGAGTGTTAACAAAATTAAAAAAGGTATAGCATAAAACAAAAATATAACTAAGTTTATTTTTAAAGAAAGTTTTCTATAAAATAAAAATAATTATACAGAAAAACAGAAATTATTTCAAATGAATTTAGATATTCTAAACTTACAGTTGAGAGAACTGAGACACTTTAATGTCCTAAACTGATTAATTATTTATGACTTGTTGTGACTCTTAACAAACCCATGCATAAAAAATGTTGGAAAAAATACCATTGTCAAATTCTTTTAATCTTCAGAGTCATCTGAATCGGTGTCCGAATCGCCATCACTTTCACTTAAACTGATCACCAAAGGTTCGCATAATTCTTTGATAATTCCGTCTCTGTCCCAATATATATTTTCCAATGAGGTGACATGACAGCAATATTTTCATCAGTTTTGAACTGTAATACTTTCAATCGCCTGTTCTGAAAGCTTAAAAAGTTTCGACATGTCAATATCTCCAGTTACGTTGCGATGGCGAACGAAACTTTTCATTTCTGCCCAAACATACTCAATAGCATTAATATCGCAATGATATGGTGGTAGCCTCAAAGCTAGAAATCCATGCTCTTTGAGCATCGTGTCGAATTTAAAATAGTTTAGTTGTGGACGAGTTTCTTTTGACCAAATTAAGCAATTCAATTTTTTGCATATCTGGGATGTGAGAAATGTTATTTGCAGAGAGCCAATCCATAAGAACTTGCTTCTTATTAGACCAATTTGGAACTTTGTTTAATCGAATAGAGTGAATATGAAGCGTTATCAATTATAACAACAGCATTTTTAGGAAGGTTTGGAATCAGTTTTTCTTCTGCCCACTTTTCGAAGATCGTAGAATTCATTTCCCTATCTATGGCAATTGGCTTTGTATAGCAAGTTTGAATTCGGTAAAAAACCCGTTTCTCCACCCGCACACAAAATTATTATGCGCCGTGAGGCATTTCCGGTTTGTAGCACTCCATGTTCTTCTTTAGACTGCCAACATTTTCTATAAGTTAAATTACTATCAATCCAAGTTTCATCTAGATACACAATCGGTCTTTTCTCCTCCCTGAAACGTCTTATTGCTCTCAAATACTGCGTTCTAGATAAAACAATGTCACTTCGCTCCATGATAAGTTTCCTTTTATTCTGGGATTTTTAAAACAAAATCCGATTTCATGAAGTATTTTCCTTAAAGTTTCTCTTTTCCAAAGAAAATTAATTTTTTCTTTAAGCACAGGAATCAATTTCGGAACAGTTGGCACTCTTTTCTCGACCACGTAAAATTTGTGAATAGTTCTTCTTATAACGTCTACATCAAAATCATTCGAAGCTACGGTTTTGATGGTTTTCTTTCTCTGGCGCTTTTTTTAGGAGAATTAAATTTTGGCTTACCTTCACCTTTTGATTCCCTATGAATTCTTTTAACAGTCGACCCCGATATGCCCACAATTGCACTTGCACATTTTATGACTCGAGAAAGGGGAACAAGAAGAAGACGGCCTTCTGACAATTCTTTTTCGCAGAACGTCAGCACATTATTCAATATTCTTTTGCAAGAGCTACTGAAACGTTTAACAACAGAACTTGTTGACTGTACTGGATCCATCATACAAATTAATATTAAAAAAATAATGCAAAAAAGCGACAACAAAAATCAAGCTAACATTAGTACAGCGACAGACAAGAAAGCACATGATTTCGCATGTTGGTGACCAATTCGTACATCCTTCGTTTCTTTCTCCCCTTCAGCATGAATTGACTATTCTTGGCAAAATGCCAAGGAAGGATCTACAAATGGTGGGCGACTATATCTCTCATAATGCAAAACACATCCCCTTGCGGATATGTATAATGTTATGCATTAAAGGAAGGGCCACTACCCAGACTAGTTTTGACCTTTATTGAGGTCTCTTCAGTGGGAGCCAGGCCCAGATGTGGAGATACCAGGCAGAAGCAATAGCAAGGTCATCTCTACCTACAGGAGTTGCAAAATGGTGTGCCACCTTTTTTATTAAATTACTCTGGATTTAGAGAAAGATGTTGAAAGTTTATTTTTCACTTCGTTAGACCATAATAAATTTAGTTTAATCCTTTATCCACATGTTTTGCATTATGGGAGATACTGAGATAGGAGTGATGTAAGCTTGCTCCACCTTTGCAACGAGTTGCCTGGTGTTGTACTACCTTACCCTTACGGTGTTGTACTACCTTACTTTCAGGATACTGAAAGTATCCTGAAGATACTTTCAGGCACAAACTTTGTTTGCTCACACTTGGATAAAGGATTCAATATTCAATTGAAAAGCTCTGATAAAGGTTCTTCATGTCCTAGATTCAAACCCAGGATCTTTCTGACCAAATGACTTTGTTGAAACTTACTGAGTTATGCAGGCTCAATTCTTTAGAATTCCTATACTGGATGATACTTCACACCTTTGCAGCTGCTAACTCAATACAAAGCTCAAATCCACCCAGCCATGGAATACTGTTCTCATATTTGGGTTGGTGCACCAAAATCCTCTCTAAGATTGCTCACTTCTATCCATAAGAGGGCAATTCGGCTAATTAATGATCCTTCTCTCACATGCCCCCCTTCAATCCCTCTCTCACTCACTGATGTTCAGTTTCTGCCTTGTGCCTCTTCTACAGATGCTTTCAAGGACAATGCTTTGCTGAATTAGCCACTATTATTCCTCCATTCTTCTCCGAAATCATTAAAACAAGAGCGACTACTAACCAACACCCTTTTACAGTCCATCTTGAAGTTCACCAAACCGACTTCACTACCTCTTTCATTCCATCCATTTCTGTCCTTTGGAACATTCTCTTGCACTCTGCCTGCCCCAAAGATTACGACCCTCAGCTATTCAAGCAAATTGTGAACAGACTCCTCCTCCTCTCTTCTATTCCTCTTGCCCACACACAGCACTAATGTACAATAAGTCTAAAGGTAGTGCAACACCAGGGCAACTCGTTGTAAAGGTGGGTAAAGCTCTGATCACTATTCTTAGTATTTCCCATAATGTAAAACACATCTCACTAAGAGATGTATACTGTTATACATTATGGGTGGGGGGGGGGTCACTACCCACACCAGTTTCAACCTTTTTTGAGGTCTCCTCAGTGAGTAGCTAGACCCTGAAATACCAAGGTTTTTAGTAATACAGAGCCTTATCAACTTTATCTATATAAGTTGCTACAAGGTGCTTTTACTTTGAATAAGAAACTCTGGATGAGATAAAGATGTGAAAAGTTTTTTACCTTGGGGATAATATATATTAAGGATACCAAGTAATTTTATAAACTTGGTTTTTTTACTCCTTCTCCCAAGTAAACAAAACAGTTAAGTTTTGTTGAACGTAGTTCAAATCTAAAGGTAGTGCAACATCAGGGCAACTCGTTGTAAAGGTGGGTAAAAAACTTTTCACATCTTTATCTCATCCAGAGTTTCTTATTCAAAGTAAAAGCAACTTGTATAGGTAAAGTTGATAAGGCTCTGTATTACTAAAAACCTTGGTATTTCAGGGTCTAGCTACTCAGTGAGGAGACTTCAAAAAAGGTTGAAACCGGCCTGGGTAGTGACCCCACCCATATGTATAACAGTATACATCTCTTAGTGAGATGTGTTTTACATTATGGGAAATACTAAGAATAGTGATCAGAGCTTTACCCACCTTTACAACAAGTTGCCCTGGTGTTGCACTACCTTTAGACTTGAACTACGTTCAGTGCAAACTTAACTGTTTTGCTTACTTGGGAGAAGGAGTAAAAAAACCAAGTTTATAAAATTACTTGGTATCCTTAATATATATATATATATATATATATATATATATATATATATATATATATAAATTGTAAAGTACTGCCATAGTAAGTCCTTCCCTAGCAGATTACTACAGCGGTACCTCGACTTACGAACTTAATTCGTTCCTAACCGCAGTTCATATCTCGAAAAGTATGTATCTCGAAACCCAATTTTCCATTATATCGTATGAGAAATCAATTAATCCATTCCCAGATTCAAAAACTAAACAAATATAAAAACTATTCTCAACTAAATGAAGAGAATGCAAAGAAATGGAGAAGGAGCATTTTTACACTATAAATATGCATTTTGTATACCATTACATATTGATTTTTATTTATGAAGTCTTTGGTTTTACATGATTAGTATGAAAATAATTTTCCATTAAATTGTAAAAAAAAAAATCAATTTTCTTGTGGCTGGTTTTGTGGTTCAGGAGTTTGATTTGTTGTCATCAGTTGCTTCTTTTTGTCTCTTAGGTGAGGGAGGTTTAAAAATCCTAACCAATGTTGACTGAATCTGTCATTTCCTTAACACCCTTCTAAAGTGATTAATGACACTGCCATTGAATATATTGGTGGCTCTAGAAACAACACCTTGATTTGGATGCCACTTGTTAACCAATACTTGCAATTTGCCCCAGTGCTGCAAGATTTTTTACGTCACTTGTTGGAATAGCTCCCTTTTTGTTGCTGTCTTCTTCATCCTCTGAAGACATTTGCTTTTCCTCCTCATCCCTTTCTTTTTCCTGCTCTCTTCTTAACTCCTGTAGCTCTTCAGTGGTCAGCTCAACATTGTGCTCTTCTACCTCTGCTTCATCCTTCCAAATGCATGGTCTTGTGCAGGGAGACAACTGTATATGTAATGCCAATTTCGCTTTCAGGTCTTTCCAATGCATTTCCTCAGACACAGTCAGGCCATAACTTTTTCCCAGGCTGATTTTAGAGTTCTCACAGAAACATCTTCCCATGCCTGACTAATAAGATGCAAACAATGAAGAATATTGCAGTGATTCTTCCAGAATTCCCTGAGGGTTAATTCTGTGTTGGTGATAACTTTGAAACATCTTTGGTATAAAGCAAAGCTTTTTGAAGTTGGAAATAACATATTGATCCATTGGTTGTAGGAGTGGTGTGGTATTAGGAGGTAAGAACTTAATTTTGATGAAATGAACATCTTCATCCAAATCTTCTTCCAACTGTGGTGGATGTGCTGGGGCACTGTCCATTATAAGAAGAACTTTCTCAGACCCTTTTCTTGTAGATACCGTTTCACTTTGGGAGCCAAAGACCTCTGTCATCCACTCACAGAAGAATTGCCTGGTTACCCAGGCTCTGGTGTTACCTCTCCACATAACACTGAGTTTGTGGCTGTTAACTCTCTACTTTTTAAAGACTAGGATTTTCAGAGTGGTAAATCAACAGACTCCCTATCCACTTGCATTGCCACAAAAAAGCAAAGTTAGTCTGTCTTTCATTGGCTTGTGTCCTGGCAATGCCATTTCCTCCTTAGTGATTCCTTCTCTTAGGCATTTTCTTCCAGAAAAGCCCAGTTTCATTGCAGTTGAAAACTTGTTCTGGTCTGTAACCTTCTGACTCCATCAGTTTCTGAAATCACTTCAGCACAGTGAACCTTTCAGCAGCTTCGTCAGCACTAGCACCTTCTCCATGTCTAACAACACTGTGGATACCGGTTCTATTCTCGAATTTCTCAAACCATCCTTTGCTAGCTTTAAACTCTTCGCCGATGTCTTTGCTACTGCTAGTGGATGGCAAGTTCTGCGAAAGATCTTTGTAAATAGTTTGAGCTTGTAAACAGATCATGTTTTGAGATACACTATCTTCTTTTCGTCATTAATCCAGACAAGTAGTACAGTTTCTGTTTCTTCCATAACTTTATTTCTTCGAGATGACACGATAGATACTCCTTTGGCCACATCCAGTTCCTTAGAAAAATCTGCTTTCTTGACAATTGTAGATATGGCAGATTTGGACAAGTCATACTGCTTGCACAGATCACTTTGCCTGACTCCTTTCTCATATTTTTCCACAGTTTCTTTCTTAATTTCTATTGTGATTTTCTTCTTCTCTTCTTTCTTAGTTTTCTTTGGCCTCATGTTGAAAATAATACACTGATCAGTGAAATGATGCTTATCTGGTTGATTATTCAGAAAATAAATGTGAAGCTACAATGAAACATGTCACTTATAAAAAGAAATACATACAGTACACATAATAAATACAAACCTAAAAAAAATCTTCAAAAATACCAAAATAGATACACAAAAAGCAAATACGGGCAGCGTTCGTCGTATTTCAGATAAATACGACGTAGTAACAACAATCGCTACACTAGAGACGGTTCAGCACGTGCTCAGCTAAATATGCATAAAAAAGCTTAAAAAAAGTATAATGTAAAACAGGCTTTAGTTCATTTGAAAAGAAAAGCCATCACGGTTTGTATCTCAAGGTTAAAATGTGTTATGAAAAAAGTTCGTATCTCGAAAAGTTCATATGTCGAACAGTTCGTAAGTCGAGGTACCTTGTATCTCGAGTATATAGAAGAGTCTATTTGTCACCATATAATATCAACCTTCACTATGGGTATGTTATGTAGATGATGTTTTCGATACCTAATATCCTGTACACCTCTGTATTATTATTATTATTATTATGTAACACCTCCAGGGAGTCCATCACGGTTTGTATCTCAAGGTCAAAATGTGTTATGAAAAAAGTTCGTATCTCGAAAAGTTCATATGTCGGGCAGTTTGTAAGTCGAGGTACCTTGTATCTTGAGTATATAGAAGAGTCTATTTGTCACCATATAATATCAACCTACACTATGGGTATGTTATGTAGATGATGTTTTCGATACCTAATATCCTGTACACCTCTGTATTATTATTATTATTATGTAACACCTCCAGGGAGTCCAAAGACTCATCGAGGGAGGGCACCTACTGTACAACTCTCCGTGTCCCCGTTCCATCAACTGCCATTACCTTCATCATTTACACCAATGCCATCTACCGCCGCCCACCACCACCACCACCACCAGTATTTTCACAGACAATCACAAACATCCATGCCCACGGTGGGATTCGAACCATACTCCAGGAAATTGACGAAGTCTCTGACTTCGTCAATTTCCTGGAGTATGGTTCCACTAACGTGGTAGACTGCTGATAATCTTTTCACCCCAAAATGCATAACCTTACACTTTGCTACATTAAACTGACATCCATTCTTCTTAGCCCAGTCTGCCAATCTATCCAAATCATGTGTATTCATTATTGCTCTATCCAATTTGGCATTGTTGGCAAATAAGTGAACAATTCCGCTCAGATCCTTTCCTGTATCATTAATGAACAAATTAAATAGCAGTGGTCCAAGAACAGAACCTTGTGGCACACCACTAGTCACAAGCCTTCTTTTGGACTCTACTCCTGAATAAACTACTCTCTGACATCTCTCCATCAACCACCCTCCTATCCATCTCACCAACCCATGTGCTGCAATTTACTGAATAGAATTCCATGTGGTATCCTATAAGACAGTGCTATGTGAAAAGGTTACATCATTAATAACTTCTTATCAGCAATTTTCTTCCAAATTAAACTGCTGTTTATCATTATTCCAACATTATCAGATCTTACATGTCAGTCTTCTAAAGCACTTCTTACAGTATCAGTTCACTTAGATGTTATTCTTTTTCATTCCATCCAGGCAAAAATCACTTGTTTTGCTAACATTTCCGCTCCCATTCCATTTAAGTCACCATACTACCTGAAATTAGCTCTGATAACAAATTGCTGTTAACAAGAAGTCCTTTCCTAATATTCTCGTTTCAAATATGATACTACCATTGATGCTATCTGTTCACTCCCCTGATCTTTCTCAGCACTCTCTTATTTGTGGTTTCCAGTCTTTGATCAAGAGTTTTACTTCAACTCAACTCTCAGATAAATAAGTTGAAACTGGTTTGAGTCCTGTCTTTTATATAGCTAGCTTAGTGTTTTGACATTGCATTTAAGTCAATTTTATAAAATTTCTTTAATATCTTGAAAGTTTCTATCATGTACCCTCTTTTCTACCCATCAACTAAACTTTGTAGCCTAAACGGCTTCAACCTATCCTAATTGGGAGCATTCCACAGCCCTGTTCGCTCATCTCTGAATCCTCTCTACCACCTCCTGATCCCCAAGAAATCCAGGTAACCAATTCTGTAAACAATATTTGAGATGTAGCTGAATCATTGGCAAAGGACTTATCAAGAAAGATAATAACTTCTCTATCAACTTCTGCAATATGCCTTCTGAGTTTCAACTCTGTCTCTTTTTCATTATCCCTCCCCCCGAGTCCCTAGCCTCATCAATACCCTGCAATCCAGTACCATCAATATGATACACAGTATGCAACCTTCTCAACCTGAAGTCCATAGCCATATATTTTGCAATATTAAATTGACAATCATTATCCTTTGTCCACAATGCACATTTATTTAAATCATCCTACAGAATGTCTAACATCAACCTTTATCAACTGCGGTTAAGCCAAACTGCGTTAAGCAAAACGCAGGATTTAATTAGCGTGCCGAAATTAATTGTGACAATCCCTTGATATATGCGGCAAGAGTTTTAATTAACACTCCTTTAAATTTGCCACGCAAAAACATGCAAGCCTCGTGACATGAGCATGATAACGCCATTCCTCCCACGTAGCCGGTCTCCCTGAGCCTGAGTGCCAGCCAATTACTTCGCTGCCAGCATTAAGACTTGGTGTATTACAAGCTCCAGTTGTTCTGCTGTACTTATTTACAAATTACGTTCTTCATAAATTTTAAAGCCCATTAATCTTGTCAAAGAATAAGAGCAATCCCACAACTGGGTCATTAAGTGAAAAAAAGAAGAGGAAAGTAATTATAGTATGCCCACAGATTCGAGACCCTTCGCCACTTCTGCGCATGTCCAAAAAGGAGAATCCATTCCGATAATAGGATAATCAATCCGTATTGTGGGATGAGCTGTTTATTATTACACATTGGAAAATAACTTCTCTTTTATGATCATTGTAGTTTTTTTAAAGTGGTAACTATTTTGTTTGTATAACAGTTGGAAAATTTTATCTATAAAGCACGTGATTTCGCGAGTTGGCAACCAACTCGTACGTCCTTCATATCTTTCTCCCCTTCAGCATGAATCGACTATTCTTGGCAACTCGCCAAGCAGAGATCTACAAACTGTAGGCGTACTATACCTTAAATACAAAACTTGATATAATTAAAACATTTAAACGTGGTTAAAGTAAAATCTGGTTTTACTATTTTATCCAAAGCTGATGAGTATTGCGAGCAAGGTAAAGTTGCATCTGCAAGTATGCAGATGCACACGTAACCAGAGTGCTATAATGGTTGAAATGGAAGATCTGTTGATTATTTGGCTGGAAGACTGTAATCAAAAGAGAATTCCAATTAGTGCCTATAATATTACGGCCAAAGCTGTAAGCCTCTTTTCAATATTTAAATGACTAAATATAAAGAAGACAATTCAAAATTTGCAGCTGGCAAAGACTGGCTTGAAAATTTTAAATCTAGGACTGGACTAAAGAATGTGAAAATAACAAGTGAAGCTGCAAGTGCCGATGAAGATGCTGCATCTACATTTCCTACTGAGCTGCAGAAAATTATCCAAGAAAATTTTCACGATTACCACCAATCAATGTAGATGCAACTGGCCTTTATTGGAAAAAAATGCCATCTAGAACTTTTATACCAAAAAAAGAAGAAGCCTGACTATAAAGTATCAAAAGATCGCTTAACTGTTATGCTTGGAGGGAATGCTAATGGAGATTTTAAATTGAAGCCGCTGCTTGTCTATTGAACTCAGAACCCGAGAGCTTTAAAAGGATGTAACAAGAACGCTTTACCTGTAATTAGCAGGCGAATCAGAGGGCTTGGGTTACCCAAAGTCTATTCGAAGATTGACTAAGTCTTATTTTTGCCCGGCAGTTGAAGCTTATTGCAAGAGAAATAACTTAGCTTTCAAAGCTCTTTTGCTTTTATATAACGCACCTGGTCATCCAAATTCTCTTAATCATCCGTGTGAGAATGTGAAAGTTTTATTTTCCACACCAAATATGACACCATTACTACAACCTATGGACATGAGCGTCATTGCAACTTTCAAAGCCTATTTTCTTAATGTGATTACGCTCCAAGAATTGTGGAAAAAATTTAACATTAAACATACAATTGAAACCATTTATGACTCGTGGGAGCAAGTGTCTTCTAGCTGCATGACAGCTGTTTGGAAAAACATTTTGTCGGAATGCGCTAATGACTTAGGTTGTTTTCAAAATCCTGTGAACAACGTGATTGAAGAAATCATTGCAATTGGTGAAGACCGAACTATTAATACAATAATCGATCATGGACGAATTGTAATTTTAACCACTGATTATTATATTTGATTAACACGATAACATCGAGGGATACCTGTATAGCCATTGCAGTTTGCATCATCAGCAAACCACAGAATACCCCGCCCTTAAATCTTCTCCAATATAATTGTTATACAAAATAAGGAGTAGTGGTCCTAGTACAGAAGACCAAGGTATTCCACTAGTCACCTTCATTCTCCAAGATTCCACCATATACACTCTCTAGAGCAGCTCTTGTCAGCCATCCTCCTATCCATGCTATTAGATCCATACCTATTCCCATTTTCTCCAACTTTTATAAGAGTTTTCCATCCTGTACTTTTCTATCCATGTCTGGATGTATTTACAAATATATCAACTGCATAAAACAACAATCTGTTTTACATATCCAATTTTAATTTTTAATGCCACTTTCATTAATAATGCAATCCATATAGATGATGAATAACAGTTGAGATAATGTGCATCCCCTGATTTTAAACCAAACCATCTTCCTGCCTTACAACTTAAATATAGTTTAGATATTTCTCTGTGTAATGTTCCATTTATTATCATCATTAATATCCTAAGATCTCATTGGAGTCAAAGATTCATCTAAGAGGTCCCTTTGTCATACACACACAGCTCATCATACCTTGCCTTAAGCACAGTGAAATTCTCTGCAGACACCACCCTCTCATTCAAGGCATTCCAATCATTCACAATTCTCCATGCAAAAAACCTGCTTCTCCCTCCTTATACAGCTTCCAGGGATGACTTCTTATCCTTAATCCTATAGCAACCCGTTACCAACTTGTATGCCTCTATCATATCACCACTCTTCCTCCTATCCACTAGACTCAGTAAATTGCATCTTTTAAACCTTCTTCATATTCAACATTCCAGAGATCAGAAATTATCTTAGCCAATCACCTCTGGACCCTTTCCAACAAATCTTCCATTTGAAAACCAGGCGACCAGATCTGTGCAGAGTAGTCCATGTGTGGCCTAATACAATAGAACAAGAATATCCTTACTTCTACAAGTCAGTGTCCAAGCATCATTCCCAGAATTCTTTGTGTTGTCCTCACAATTTTGGCAATATGTCCCCTATATTTCAGATCCTTATCTACTATCACTCCAAGATCTCTTATTTCCTCCACCTCCAACAAAATATCCCCAATAAGTGTAAATTCTACATCCCATCTTTGTTTCCTAAATTTTAAAACCTTACATTTTGCAATTTTGAACTGGCAACCCCACTCCTGTGTCCATTCACTCAATCTATTCAAGTCTTCTTGTAAGGCCAGAACATCTGCTCTATTCCTCATAGTTCATCTGAATTTTGCATCATCTGCAAACAACTGAATATCCCAATCCAAATCTTTGCCAATATCATTAACATACAGGTAAAACAGAACACTGAGGCACACCAATAGTGACTTTCCTCTTCTATATTACACCCTATTGTAATACCACCTCTTCAGGGAAATGCTTCTCCACACACAAATTGCTGATATATATCAGATAAACACTCTCCAATCCAATGCACTAATCTAATATCCAACCCAATCTACTCTAGTTTGACTATCAACTTATCATGCAGTAATCCATCAAAAGCCTTTGCAAAATCTAAGTATACTACTACTGTGTATCCTTCTCCTCTGCCCAAGAAAGCTCTCATCATCAAATTCCTGCCAAGTACCCTCAAAGGGGTGTACAGGATATGATAGTACTACATGAAAAATTTACATCATTACTAACTTCCTATCTACAATTTTCCTCCAAATGAGTCTGTTACTTGTCAAGACTCCAACATTATCAGATCGTATATTTCTATCGTCTAAGGCACTTTGTATCGTGTCAATCCACCTATATCTTGGTCTTTCTCTGGGTCGTTTTGCTGCCAACCTGGCAGAGAACACTTGTTTTGCTAATCTTTCCTCTCCCATTCTGTTTAAGTGACCATACCACCTGAGATTAGCTCTGCTACCGCATTCCTGGATGCTGGCAATGTCAAGTTCTTTCCTAATATCCTCTTTTTTAATATGATATTGCCATTGATGCCATCTGTTCATGCTTATAATCTTTCTCAGGACACTCATATCTGCGGTCTCTAGTCTTTGGTCGAGTGTTTTACTTCTGACCCAGCTCTCAGATCCATAAGTTAAAACTGGTTTGAACACTGTCTTGTATATAGCTAATTTTGTGTTTCGACTAATTTCTCTCTTATTCTATATGAATTTATTCAATTGACTTCCCACCATACCAGCTTTGCTGATTCTGTTGTTTATTTCTATATTTAATTTACCATCTTCAGTAAAAATCGTGCCTAAGTAGCTGAAATGTTTTACTTGTTCCACAGGTTCTCCATTCACAACACAGTTGACATTTTCAGTGATTCTGTCTATTTTCATTGTCTTTGTCTTTTTATTGCTGACCTTCATACCATATCTATTACAACAGTTATTCAATTTAGTCAGAGAATCTTGCAGACTTGTAGTGGATTTATTTAGAAGAATAACATCATCTGCATAAAGCAAAGAGCTGACATTAACATCTCCAATTTTCATATCAGGTTTAATACCACTTTCCTTCATAATGTGATCCATATAGATAATGAATAACAGAGGGGATAATGTACATCCTTGTCTCACACCAGATTTAACATTAAACCATCTTCCTGTACTTCCTTCAATTCTAACTGCTGACTTACAACTCAAATAAAGACTAAGTATTGCTTGATATAATGCCCCATTGACACCATATAACTTCAGCATATTGATTAGCTTCTCTCTTGGCACCTTGTCATATGCCTTTTCCAAATCGACAAAACTTAAATACAGATCTCTGTTATATTCCCATGCTTTCTCGACTATTTGTCGTAAAGTGAAGATCTGATCCTGACAGCCTCTAATTGGCTGAATCCAGCTTGTTCTTCACCAAGCTTTTCTTCCACAATTCTTCTCAACCGTTTCTCAAGTATACTTGCATAGATCTTGCCAGGAACACTCAGTAGGGAAATACCTCTGTAATTCTCACATTCAGTTTTATTTCCCTTTTTATATATCGGTAGTATGAGAGCTCTACTCCAATCATCAGGAATTCATCCCTCTGTCCAGGCTTTCTGAAATATGCAGTGCAGCCACTGTAAGACTCTTATCCCACCATACTTCAGGATTTCTGGTCGAATATTTATCTATTCCTGCTGCCCTTCCACATTTCAAGCCTTTGATGGCTTTTTCTACTTCAAGTATGGATATAAATTCCTGACTGCATGCCTGGTCAGTGTTTTTTACCACTGTATTGTCATCAATGCTTGTTTCATTTAGCAGTTTTTCAAAGTAATTACTCCATACTTCAAGGATATCTTTTTCTCCAGTTTTCATGTCACCTTTATCATCTCTAACTCCTTTTACAGCACTCTTTCCTCCATTCCTAAGCTTCTTCAACAATCTCCAGGATATTTTGTCACCTTCTTGATATTTATTTTCTATATTCTTGCCAAAGTCCTCCCATCACTTTTGTTTAGCTAGTTTTACACAGTATTTAGCATTCTTGCATTTGTCTCTATATTGTCTAAGAGCACAAGCTGAATTATTTGACAGGAACGTTTGATATGCTTTCTTCTTTTCCTTCACTGCCTCTGTAACTTCCTGTGTCCACCAGGGAGTTCTGATTTTTCCATCCTTGCACACAACCTCACCACATGCCTCTCTGGCAGAATCAATCAATGTTTTCTTCAGAGTTTGCCACTGAATCTCCAAGGTTTGATTCCTGTTCTCAAATTCTTTCATTTTTTCTTCAATAATCTGTGTATTTTAGTCTACAGTTCACATCCGAGAGCTAATCAAGTTTTATTCGCTTTAAAACTTTCTTACATGTTATTCTTTTCACTATGAAATTCAATTTTATCCTGTTCAAGACTAAATAGTGATCTCTTCCAATTTCAAATCCTCTGTACATTCTGGTGTCCTGCACCAGGGAGAAAACATCACTATCAACAATAACCTATTCAATATGACTTTTCTTATTCCTAGCCTCTTCTCTCCATCTGAATTTGTGCACATTTTTATTTTGGAACATGGTGTTAGTAATAACCAGTCTATGTCCTGAGCAGAAATCCAACAGATATTTGCCATTATTATTAGCTTTGCTCTTTTCTCCAAATTTTCCCAAAATATTTTTGTATGTCTCACAATTATTTCCTACTCTGCTATTTAGATCCCCAACAAGGACCAACTTTTCCTTTTTTATTGTGTCAGTTGCTTTTTCTAAAGCCTCAAAAAATTCCTCCACTTCTACCTTAGTAGAACCTTCTGTGGGACCATAGGCACAAATAAGTCTCATTGTCCAGTTCCCCATTCTCATATTTGCCCACATTACTCTAATTGAGACTGAGTGCCATTCAAGAAGATTAGCCTCATATTTTGTGTTGAATACTATGGCTACTCCTTCTTTTCCTTGATTGTCATTGCCTGAATATAACATTTTGTATTTATTGCTCAGAAAGATCTCACCAGTTTTGGTCTTTTTTGTTTCAGTTCAGAATTAGATAAGTATGTCGATCTGGTACTTATCTAATTCCTCAGCTAGCTCCATTTTTTTGCCATTCAGGATTCTTACGTTGATAGTACCGATCTTTAACTCTAGTGATGTTGAGTTGTGGTTTGTTTTCAGATTTGTCACCTATTGTAATAAATAAGTATATTACTAAAACATGACCTCCCTTCAGCAAATTCATGCTGTCCATCAAAGATAATACCATTGTTGTCAATCCAATTATGGATCCTAGTTCTCACCAGCTTCTCCAACAACTTAACCACAACAACTGACACACAGATAGGCCTATAATTTGATGCTCGAGTTCTATCACCTGCCTTATGAAGCGGAACAATCTTGCTCTCTTTCCATTCCTTTGGAAATTGATCAGTACAAGACTCATATTAAACAAATATGTCAGGGCAGATGCCAACTCCCTGGCATATTCCTTCAGAATGCATGGTGATATCATCAAGTCCCACAGCCTTATTAACATCCACTATGTTAACGTTGCTCAAATCCCCTTTTACCTGTTGCTCACTTATAGTCAGTGTCAAAATATTTAATGAACTGCTCATTAAATATCTCAACCATATCTTCTGCAGCAGTTGTTCTTATACCATTTCTCCAAATAATGTCATCCTTCCATAATCTTTTTTTTTTCTCTCTTTCTTTTTGCTGGCTACATATCGAAAGAACTCCCTAGGATTTGTTTGGTTTCATTAGCTAACTATCGCTGATATTGAACATTTACTACCCATGCCAAAAAAAGTCACCCACCTTGCTTGTTCTTTGTAATCCTCATGGAATTGATTACTACCACTCCTCTTATGAAGAGATTATGCTTAATCTCTTCATTCATCCATTTCACACCTACTTCATTTAACCTTCTGACCTTGGAATACATTTAGTTATTGTTTCTAATAGACAGTTCTTGAATATCACCCAAGCAGCATTGATCTCCTTTCCACCCAAATCCTCATCCATGCTACACCTGCAAGCTGTCTCCTCAGCTTCTCATAATCACCAGCCTTGTCATCATCATCAACAACCATGGTTCCAATGCCTGCAGGTGTCTGATGCCACCTTGGCATGATTCTTCCATTGCATTCTATTTTGTGCAAAATGACTCAGTTTGTGTATAAAGTTTCTGCACCATTTGATGTCATCACCCCATTCTCTGTTTGGTTTTCCTTTTTTTGTTCTTTCCTTAAATCATCCCAAACAGCAGCATTTTTTATTTTCCTCTCATCATTCATTCTATATATATGGCCAAAGAGACATAGTTTCCTTTTGATTATTTTCTGGACCGGGTTTTCTTTTGGTTGTATTCATCTGTAGATTTCCTCATTGTTCACTTTCTGGATCCAGCTTATTCTCAAGATCTTTCTATAGCACTTCCTCTCAAATGCTAATATCCTCTTTTCAGATTCTCTCAGGAATACCCAGGCCTTGTATCCATAGAGCATGCTGCTGAAGATACAGGTTTCTACAATGCGCAGTTTAGTTTGCATCTTTATAGCTCGGCTCTTCCATATTTTGTCCATGACTTTTAAAATAGTTGTTGCTCTGGCTATCCTAATTTTTATCTCTTTTTTGGGATCCAAGTCATGCGGCATCCAAGATATGTGAATTGTTCCACATTTTCCAGTTGAAATCTGTCTATAGTAACTCTGTTCAGTAACTCCTGTTGTCCAAATATCATTGTTTTAGTTTTTTCAAAGTTCACATTTAGTTGATATCTTTTTCCTTCTGTGTATAATGTTTGCAATGTTTGTTCCAGCCTTGCTGCATTTTCTTCAATTAGGATGATGTCATCTGCAAAGCAGAGGTAGTTTATTCTCATGCCATTTAGTTTGTATATGCGTGGAACTACAACCAGCCTTGTAGTTGCACACACATATACCCTTTTCCTCACAGAAGTCCTCATACTGCTAGCAACTACCCAGGTAATCACTTCATGGACACTCTCACCGACTGGGGGGGTGATTTGACTCCTCATTTATACTAACATCATCTGATGAAATGAGATGATCAAATCCAAGACTAAATTCTCGTGCTTCCTCTGTTATATACTGTCTGAGATAGTTGTCCCTCAAAAACTCCAGAAATTCTTCTTCTTCTTTTTTTTTACTTCTGGTTGCTATTTCATCATCCCAGTCTATATTACCAAAATTAAAATCATCCATAACAATCACCCTATTCTTATTTGCTTGGCTAATTTGATTATATATTTTATGGTTGCTACCATGCACATTACCAGGCCTATAGCAACATCTAAGTATTTCATTCTGTTCACCTCTATCTCAGACCATACTGATTCAAAACCACTGCCACTATTTCTCCTTTACATCTCTGCCCTACATGGACATAACTGTTTCTCTATCATCAATAGCACTCCACCTTCTTTTTTACCTCCTTTTTTACTATCTTCACAAAATACATCATACCCTTCCATCTCTATTCCTGTCAGGATGTCATCCTCATCCAACCATGTCTCACTTATTCGCAATTTTGGGGGAATAAACTCAACCAATGCAACCATTTCATTTGCCTTGTTTCTTATGCTTCTAGCATTTGAATACAAACATAGTAACTCATTCCTGGATATATAACAAGTTTCACTGGCTTATCCATACTTTCCTTGAGCCATTTCTTTTTCTCTTTATTCATCTGAGAATCTTCTTAAAAATGAACTGTTTTCAATAGTTCCTAGGTCATTCCCTTCCCCCTTTTGTTTACACATGCATTCACATCCTCTTGGGGCATCAGCCTTTCTCACGCTGAGATTCCCTATCCATCCTGTGTGTCTTTCCATTTTCCTCTTTGTCTTTCACACGTTCTATCTTGCTCTAAACTCATGCTACTCATTTGTTCAGTTATAAGCACCTCTTCAATCTCTCCTTCCTTACTCTCCTCCTCTTTCACGTCAATTCGTACTTGATCAGATTCATTCTCTGCACTCATTACTCTTCCTTCCAGCAGCAGCAGTCTCTCCAAATCACTTACAATGAAACCATTCATATGCAGTAAACCACTCTTATACAGTTCAATTCATCCTTCAAACTCATTTCACACATTAAACAAACTGCACTTCTTTCTTGTCACACATTTCTGCTAACTTATCATTCACAATTTTTTGCTCTCCACCTCATCTCATCATTATTATACCTGGCCAACACACTGACTACCTTTCCTATCACACTATTATCTTTTATCCTTCTCAACAACCTCCTGATATCCAATCTTACATTTTCATTGTTCCCAGTCAAGTCAAGTCAAGTCATTGGTCCCTATTACCACTACCAACTCTTATAAGCACCACTTCAATCTCTTCTTCCTTACTCCTCCTCTTTCACATCAATTCTTACTCATATCCATCATCTCAATCACTCTATTCATTTTATCTCCAGGACGACAAACCTTGTGCATCTTCTTACTTACCACACCACTAATAATCAAATTATCACACAACTCCACCTGCGAGTCTTTCGTTACCCCTCTGATACCAACATCATTCGTTTTAGTCTTCTTCACTCTTTCATACATATGTATAATTCTCTTCATTGCACTCTGCATCCATCTCATCCCTCGCCTCATCTTTACCAACTCAGCTTTCAAATCTCGCATCTTTTTTGCTATCATTCACTATTTTATCACCAATCACACACTCTTGTTTTCCATCAATGCCACTCGACACTTTACCATTAACTGCACTGTTTTTCAACTTCTGCCACATTCGTATCACTTTCATCATTCTTACTATCAATTGTTTTGCTCAGCAGATCACTTGTTCCCTTTTTTAAAACTTTTTTTACCACTATTTCGCAGCTCTTTTACAATGTCTCTCTTTGCTATCAGATGAGCATTTATCCTTTTTATGCTACTAACACTTTTGGTTACTGATATGTTACTGCCCATCAAGTCCACATTCAGATCACACTTTGTCCAGCCACCCTCCTATCCATGCTACTAGCTCCATATCCATTCCCATTTGCTCCAACTTTTGTAACAGTTTTCCATCATGTAGACTTGCACTAGATGTATTTATGAGTACATCATCTGCATAAAGCAACGATCTGTTTGATATATCCAATTTTAATATAATTGTTACTTTACCCTATAGAATTGTAGCGTTTTGAACAGTGTTTCTCTGGGTACCTTGTCATATGCCTTTTCTAGATCTACAAAACTTAAGTACAGATTCTTCTCATATTCCCATGATTTCTCAACTATTTGTCATAGTGAAAATCTAGTCTTCTGACAACTTCTATTTGACCTATATTATTTTCCTGCTGCTGATGGATACCCTGTTCTTTATAACCCCTCCATAACATCCTCTTTCTCAGAAGTTTCTGCATAATTCCATGATTCATCCATTTCACTGCTGCTTGATTTCTGTCCATGTCAGCATCAGAGAAAAATATGCATTGACATTTCTGGCACAAGACAAGACAGCAGACAAGGATTAGCCTTGGAACATCCTATGGAGCCGCATTTGGGCTATAGATAATCTTCATGCAATTCAACAAGTTCCCTTAGATTTGCTAAAGGTCACAGTATGGAGAGGATTTATATATAGCCACATTCGTTATCAGGCCATTTTTCTTCAAAGAGATCCAAATGGACCCCCAGACCTGCATGGTCATGGGTGAGTGTTATCAGGGCATGTTGAGTAGTTTAGTCATCCAACAACTGCAGCAAAGCAGATGCCTGAACACAACAGTGTCGATGCAAGGGTAGAGCACCTTGCTACATAGGATGTGAAGTTCAACAATTATTGTGTCAACATTTCACAGAGGATAGAGTAATCAGTCATTCATTTTCTATGAAATGGCCACTGCATTCAGCAGATCTTAACCCCTGTGACTTTTGGCATTGGAGTTACCCAAAAAGTATGCTGTATTGGGGAAAAATTCTTCATCTGGCAGATCTGAAAGACAAAATTGCACATCATATGCGAAACCTTTTGAGATCAGCTGCATTCTGCTGAAAGCAATGCCATATGGTGGTATCAGCTATTGGTCCTGCACAAAGGTCAACACATTGAATGTCACTTCCATTAATCATCTGGATCTCTCTGACAGCTGCTTGCAGCATGCCATCTCTATGTGATATGTGTTTTTTTTTTTTTATCACATTAATTTTATGAAATGAGTGAAATACACATCTTCGAATGACTTCGTCTGTCATTGACTCTGAATCATTTCATAATCACATACCATCCAGTTCACATTAACATAATGTTCTACTGGTCGCAGCACATTATTTTCCCTATCAGTCATTTTTGAACTTTTTTTTTTTAATTGTCATTGACTCTGAATCATTTCATAATCACATACCATCCAGTTCACATTAACATAATGTTCTACTGGTCGCAGCACATTATTTTCCCTATCAGTCATTTTTGAACTTTTTTTTTAATTGTCAAATTGCCAATGACCTAGTCAAGAATACCCACCAAGTTTGATGGTATTTTGTCTGACTCTCTCTACAGATTGTCTTGAATAGGGATACTTTAATTTGAAAAACCCTGTATATTTCTTTTCAATGCCATACTTTTATCCTGTTCTAATCTAAATTGTAATCATTTTTGTATTTTAAATCCCCTTTATGCTCATCAGCAACTATCAAGATATCTTATTAACTTTATTTTTTTCTCCGAATTTTTTCAAACAACATCAACCAATTTTTCATTTTTCAACTTAGCTACCCTCTCTAATTTCTCATTTTGAAATTTGCCCACATCACTCTACTTAAAATTGCTTACTATTCAACATTTATCTTAATGTCAGTTTTGACTATTAGAGCTATTCCTTCCTTTTCCTGATCACTGCTGATCAGGAAAAGGAATTAGTCAGCTAATGAACTAGTTTCAGTAGCTGACTAGAACTACCTGATTCCCTGAAAAAAAAAAAAAAGAAAGAAGTTAAACAGGAGGAAGGCCTTGTTTAACTTGGTTATGCCCCATACAGCCTCACATTATCATCATGATGGACCATCATTTGTGGTTTAAACCAATATGGTATACAATTTGGCAGGCAGCTAATTAAACTGACAGCCCATTGTCATTAATTCAGTATCCTGATAGTTATCTAATAACAGGCTGGCTGCACATGAGAAAAAGAATTGGCTCTCAATGCATTCCTTACAGGCTATGTGGCAATTTCTTCCTCGTTACCTAACTTTGACCCTTAAGCAATTCTAAACTCCACTTATTTTTAAAATGATTATTGAAGAATCATATTCTATCACCATCTTTAGTTATTTATTTTTAGTTATTATAGTAAGCAAAATCACCTATAGTTAGCAGATTTATCAAATCTCCAGGTATAATGATATGGATGTCCATGCCAGTTGTTGGGAGGCGAGTTAAAAAAAAAAAACTGCCTAAATGTTAACTATCTTATTTCTGCTTAGAAAAAAAATAAAATAAATGTTCCTTTCTTTGTAAATCTGAATCTAGATTTCTTCCCAGACAAGAGGTATATCTTTACTCATCTGCACTATTTCACCTCTGTCATACAAAACTGGAAAGTAATTTCTAATTAAAGCAATTTTTTTAAAAATGGTCATAGGTGTGAAGGATTATTTTGGTATTCTCATTACAACTTCAAAAGATAACCTGAGAGGCCTAATATATATGATCACATACGAGGTTATCAATAAATGAAAAGAAATAATTCAAAGTGCTCAGTATTTCATATTAACTGTTAGAATTTTTAGCAATTAACTCTCCTACAACAAACACTGTTATAGTGAACTTGCTCACTATAAAAAACTGAAACTCCTAGCCAAGGCTTCATGGGCATCAATGCTAAGAAAATGCACTCTGTCTACTATAATTTAATAAACAGCAATCATAAACATTATAGAAAATTCCTTATGAATTTTCTATAATGAGAGCAGAATTCACTGCATTCTGACTTCTAATATAATAAAACAGTTTAATTTCTTAATAATATGATGTAATGTTTAAGTGCAAATAACAGTTTCTGCTTACATATTCTATAGCTGTGTCCAACTTAAGGCTACAAATAATCCTTGGAATTGAAAGGGAGGAGATAAAAGAAAATTATTTGTACTACATACACATGCACAGGGCTATTATTAAATAAGAAAATATTGTACTTAAGACAATAAATACCTTTTGCTCCTTCAGTTTTATATATGACTTGTATAGCTTGAAAGATACTACCATATGCATAAACTCCACTCTAGAAAGAAAAAAAAAATTGATTTCTTTGCATATGAGATGAGATAAATGCATGTTAACAAACAAATCACAGTACACAAACTCATATCACATCCTTTAAAAATAAACTTATTTATATTTAAAAAAAAAAAAAAAAAACTTTTATTCAGTGAAGTTTAAGAAAGACCACTTTTCTCCACACAGCAAGAACAGACTGAGGATTTGTGGGTTGCAAAAGTTGGTTGATAGGAAAAAAGAAAGGATGTGAAAGAAACATTTAAGTTACTTAAAGGGTTTTATAGGATTGATGAAGAGGAAATATTTTAACACTTGGCTAGAGAGTGCAGAACACAATGTCATCCCTGAAATTCGAGTAAGTGTGATTAGCAAGGTGTGGGGACTAGATTTTTCTCTTGGAGAATGGTGAATGAATGGAATGGGTTGCCAGAGGCAGTTCTCCCACTATTAGTCTTCAGACTCCATGGAGGTGACCATACAATAATAATAATAATAAAAAATTACATATTACCCTTGAATTGATGAGAGTGACCATGAAGTGATTACCTGGGTTGTTTGCCAGCAGTGTGAATCGTTGTGAGAAAAGGGTATATGTGGAACTACAAGGCTAGTGATTATGAGGAGCTCAAGAGACAAGATGAAATGGATGAATGAACAGATTAAGCATGAGATACAGAAGAAAATGGCATTATGAAGTCAGCATAAGAAAAGTGGTAATAACCAATTCCATGAGGATGACTTGGTTGGTAAGTTAGCTAATGAAACCAAAAAAGAATCCTAGGGAGTTCTTTCGATAGGTAGCCAGCAGAAAAAAAAGAATGATTATGGAAGGATGGCATAGATTGAAGAAAATGGTATAAGAACAACTGCTGTGGAAGATATAGTGGAGATACTTCATGAGCAGTTCATAAAGGTCATTCATTCTTGTGAATGTGACATGGAAAGATTGAGAGCAGTTAGTGATGGGAAGGAGAGACTGACTGTAAGTGAGCAAGAGATATATGGAGAATTGAGCAAACTTGATGTTAATAAGTCTGTGAGACTTGATGATATCACCATGTATTCTGAAGGAATGTGCTAGGAAGTTGGCATCTGTCTTGAAATATTTGATTAATATGAGTCTTGTACTGGGGCAAGTTCCAAAGGAGTGGAAGGAGAGGAAGATTATGCCACTTCATAAGGCAGGTGATAGAACTCAAGCATCAAATTATAGGCCTGTGTGTCAGGTGTTGTGATTAAGTTGTTGGAGAGGCTGGTGAGAACCAGGATCCATAATTGGGTTGACAACAATGGTATTATTATTATCCAGGCCTCCATGGCGTCAAAAGACTCATCGTGGGAGGTCATTCATAGGAAACACAAAGTTTATCATAAAACTCCTTGAACTCATTGACTGTTCTTGCCCTAACCACTCTCTCAGGCAATGCATTCCACAGTTCAACCACCCTCCATGCAAAGAAACCACTCCTCACCCTCTTGCTCACAGCTTCCTTTCATAATTTCCAGGGATGGCCCCATTGTCATTGCTCCTTCCCACAAAATGAAAGAACTCCCCAATGTCTACCCTGAAACTGCCTCTCAACAGTTTAAAAATCTCAATCATATCACCTCTCCTCCTACTTCTATCCACCAAACTCTGCAGTCCACATTCCCTCACTGACATTGTACAGTCCTGAAACCATCTTTGTTATCCAACTCTGTACCATTTCCACAGTCAATTTATCCCTTTCAAATCCTGGGGACTAAATTTGAGAACAATAGTCTAAGTGTGGTCTGATCAGGGTCTTATACAACAGAATGATAACGCTTATCTCTGCAGTCAGTGTCCTTCTCAGTATTGCAGCAATCCTCTGGGTTATTTTCACCACCTTTGCAATATGCACCCTGAATTTCAGTTTTCTATCAATCATCATCCCCAGATCTCATGTCACCTCTACTTCCTCCAGTACAGCTCCTCCAATTGAATATGCATCTTCCCATCGATGGATCCAAAACTTAAAGCCTATACATTTTGCAGCATTAAACTGACACCCCATTTATTTGCCCATATGTCAAGTTTATTCAAATCCTCTTGCAGGGCTGCCACATCTGCACTATTACTGATAACCCTTCCCAGCTTCACATAATCTGCAAAACCATGCAAGCCATTGACAATATCATTGATATAAAGGTTCAATTTCAACAGGTCCCAGTTCCCCTGTGGAACCCCACTTGTAACCTTCTGCTTCCTTGATATTGTCCCACCATTCTCTCTCTCTCACAACTCTCTGATACCTATCAGACAGATAATCCTGAATCCATTTGACTAACCCAACATTTAAACTCATGTGCTGCAACTTAAATATTAGTTTATCATGTGGCATCCTGTCAAACGCCTTTGCAAAATCCAAGAAAATGGCAGTATATGCCTTTCCCTCATCAACTGCACTTGTCACTTTATTATAAAAGGCAATCATATTACTAAAGCAAGAGTGCTCATTAACAAATCCATGTCGATACTCACAGATAACATTACCCTCATCTTCCCAATGCTGTTTATAATCCCTCACTAATTTCTCCAAGACCTTAACTACTGATGACATACAAACTGGCCTATAATTAGACACTTCTAGTCTGCTACTGTTGTTGTGCAGAGGCACTATCTTCCCTTCCTTCCCTGGTACCTTTCCCCTAGCCAGACTTATTGAAGAGCCAGGTCAATGGAGCTGTCAGTTATTTTGCATTCTCTCAAAACCCGTGATGAAATACCATCCAGTCCCACTCCCACAGCTTTACTGATTTCCAGAGTATTCAGTATTTGGAACACACTCTCCTCTTGCACCTCTAAACCCTGAACCTGCACTATCCCTCTAGTATTAAAACCTTCTCCAGGATGAAATACTCCAATAAAGTGCTCATTGAACAACTCCACTATCTGCATCAATCACTATATTCCCATTTTTATCCCACAATGCCATTCTTCCACAATCATTTCTCCTCCTACTGGCGACATAGCTAAAAAATTCCCTAGGATTTTTCATTTTAGAAATTATGGAGTATACAACCATGTTATAAATAACTATTTAAATTTACCGACGTTTAGACCTTCATATTAAGGTCATCATCTGGAGTATATATAAATATACAAGAACAAGCTGAGTTATATTTCACGTAGTGAGCTAAAGAAACAATGATTTGATCACCGGTTATTCTACTGGCATGACCTCTAGTGGAAAAAAAAAAATAACATAAAATTACAAATTAATTCATTATTTAGAAACTATATCAAAGCTAAATTCTATTTAAGATAACATGAGTAAATAGAATTTAGCTTTGATGTAGTTTCTAAATAATTAATTAATTTGTAATTTTATCTGATTTTTTGTTTTCCACTAGAGGTCATGCCAGTAGAATAACCAGTGATCAAATCATTGTTTCTTTAGCTTACTGTGTGAAATGTAACTCAGCTGTCCTTGTATATTTGCATATACTCCAGATGATGATCTTAATATGAAAGTCAAAATCGGGAAATTAAAATAGTTATTTATAACACGGTTGTAAAGTCCATAATTTCTAAAATGAATGCTGATCGCCGTGCAACACTAAAAGAAAGGATCCTAGGATTTTCTTTGGATCTTAGTACCAATCTCTTCTCATATTCCAGTTTCGCATTCCTCACCATACTAGTCACTCACCTGGCCTGCATCTTATATTCTTCATGTATATCTGCCCTCCATCCCTCTCCTTATATCTCACCATAATCTCTTTTTCAAATGCAGTTCCTGTTACTGTTTGTCATCCACTTTACACCAAATTGGGTCTGCTCCTTCACTCGTGGAATGCAGCTTACTATTGCTGCTAACAAATATTCACTAATGATATCCTGGCCTTCCAATTCTGCCCTCCATTGAACTGCCCCTAGTTGATACCTAGACTATTATAATCACCTGCTTTATGATTCCACATACATTCCCTTTTCTTTGATACACCTGCATGTCTATTCATCTTCCAAATCAAAACCACATGATCACTCTCTCCAACTGGTGGGAGAGATGTCATCTCACTTATTATCAGCTCTTCTGACAATATGACCAAATCGAAAACTCTTGAACCTCTTGTTCTCTAAGACATTTGTCCTTCAAGAATTGTATAAATTCCATCATGCATTTTACTTATTACTACATGCATTTTCTTCTTCCCAGCTTATACTGCTGTAGTTAAAATCTCCCATAACAATCATTCTTCTTGCACTTGCCAAGCTCAACTGCCTATACATCTCCTGCTCCCCACCCTCTGTGCACCTTGGTTTATAGCAATATCCCACTAAATATCCTGTCTTGGCTACTTCTACCTCACACCATATGCTTTCAAACCATTAGTGTCACTGCCTTCCAAAGCCTCCACTCTTAGAAGACATAAGTCATCACTTATCATAAGCAGTACTCCACCACCACATTTTCTTTTCCTATCCTGCCGAAAAATGCTGTTCCCTGCCATTTCAATTCCTGTTATTATATCATCCTCCGTCAACCACGTCTCAGAGATCCCAATAATTTTTGGCCAGGCTGACACTATTAGTGCAACCAATTCATCTCCTTTATTTCGGATACTCCTGGCATTAGTATAGAGCATAAAAATATCACTACTTCCATATCAATCATTGTCCCCTCTCGACCCCACTGAACTCAGTGTTACCCGATGTCATCCCCTTCCCCCTAGCACCCATTCCCACAAGAGGCCACCCCTGCTACCATCCACCCTTAGAATTCTAGTTTCCCTGCATTGACACACTGACCCATTCAGAAAACAGCAATCTCTCCAGATGCCTTCATCCTTCCTCATTCAAATGTAAGCAGGCTCTCGCATACAGTTCCCTTCTGTCCTCAAATGCTCTCTAAGCATCCACATATTCCAATCCTCTCTTCTGACACATTCTGGCCATTATGCTATTCAGGATTACTGTTCTTCTGCTCAGGATTACTGTTCACTATCATACCTGGAAAACACACACACACAATCTTTCCTCTCTGCATTTTCTTTTGCACAACTTCAAGCAAGAATCTCTTGCTGACCGATTTACATTGCCTCTCAAGTCATTCGTTCCCACCATCACAATCATTTCATCCATGCTTTCACCCCTCTTAATTGCCATAGCCACATTTTCTATCATCCCTCCAGACAAATACACCTCTAGCATGCTATCTGATACACCAAAGATCATTTCCTCTCTCTGAATGTTTCCATTCTCCCCTACTCTATAATTCCCATAACTCTCTCTCTCTCACTCCCTCTTTTCTACTGTTTCTATTCTCTCCTCTTCTATCATTCCCATACCTCTCTCTCTCCTACTGTTTCTATTTTCCTCTTCTATAATTTCCAAAACTCTCTCACTCCTACTCTGATTACCCTTGCATTCATCTCTTCCATTCTCCTAATCTAATCTTTCATACTTCTCATCTCATTCACAAGACATTCCACCTCCTCTTTCAGCTCATCTATTCCTCTCTGCAAGTTAGTCACTCTTACTTGCCATTCATTCTCCCAATCAAGACCATCTCTGAAAACTTCACAGTCATTCAAGCCTTCCACACTCCCAACTCTTATTTTCTCATTTATTTTGCTCGTCATTCTCTCCTATCACACTACTCATCTCCCAACATTCATTCCCCATCCCTGATGCAACTAGGTCGGTTATCGAAATAACTAATTCATTGAATTCCTCCCATTGTTTACATTTTGTGCATATATGCACTCCCCCTTCTCTCACCCACATATCCAACTCCCAGGATGATTACATGCTGCAAGCACTGCATGCCACAAAGTCCTTTATTATGTTATGTATAATAGAGTTCTTAAATGGCAGAGGACTTGGTGACACACCATTTGTGATTGCAGCTGCAGCCGCCATCAATTCCTTACTGCCGAGAAACTACTAAACTAAATGCTAAATATATATAAACGCTATATAAGAATGTATCATATATATATATATATATATGATACATTATATTCAACTATACTAAACGAAAACTTATCTTCTCTTCCACTGCAAATGATGCCAACTGTGACCTTGCCTTATCTCACCTATTATCTTTGATAGACAACATGAATTTGCTAAAGGGAGGTCATGTTTTAGTAATCTACTTATTACAATAGGGTGGCAGGTTCCTTGGACAGAGGGACACAGCAGTATACTTAGATTTTGCAAAGGCTTTCAATAGATGGCCACATGATAAGTCGATAGTCAAACTAGAGCAGATGAGGTTGGATATTAGATTAATGCACTGGATCAGTAACTTGCTATCTAATAGGTATCGGCAAGTTGTGTATGGGGGAGCAATATCCCAGAAGAGGAAAGTCACTAGTGGTGTGCCTCAGGGTTCTGTTTTAGGGCCACTGCTGTTTAACCTGTATGTTAATGATATTGGTGACGATTTGGATGGGGATATTCAGTTGTTTGCAGATGATGCAAAGTTGGGAGACTATGAAGAGTAGAGAAGATGTTGTGGTCTTACAAGAAGACTTGAATAGTGAATAGGCATGGGAATAGGGATGCAAGTTCAATGTTGCAAAATGTAAGGTTTTAAAATTTGAGAAAGAAAGATGGAATGTAGAATTTACACCTGTTGGGGATATTTTGTTGGAGGTGGAGGAAATAAGAGATCTTGGAGTGATAGTGGATAAGGATCTGAAATTTAGGGGACACATTGCCAAAATTGTGAGGACAACACAAAGAATTCTGGGAATGATGCTTGGACACTGACTTGTAGAAGTAAGGATATTCTTGTTCCATTGTATAAGGCTCTGATTAGGCCACACATGGACTACTGTGCACAGATCTAGTTACCTGGTTTTCAAAAGGATGAATACACGTTGGAAAGGATCCAGAGGCAACTGACTAAGGTAGTCTCTAATTTCTGGAATGTTGGATATGAGGAAAGGTTGAAAAAATGCAATATACAGATTCGTTGATAGGAGTGATATGATAGAGACCTACAGGTTAGTCAGGGGGTTGTTACAGAATCAATGTTGGAGAGATTTAACAGAAAATGGTGGGAGATCAGGGGAGAACAAGATGTCATCCCTGGAAGTTGTATAAGGAGGGTGTGAACAGGGGAGTGAGAATCAGGATTTTTGCATGCAGAGTTGTGAATGATTGGAATGCCTTACCTGAGAGGGTGGTGTCTGCAGAGAATTTGTGTATGTTTAAAGCACGGTATGATGAGGTGTGTGTATATGACAAAAGGACCTCCTAGATGAGTCTTTGACTCCATGGGGTCTTGGGATAATAATACTAATACATTTGCTTCATCTTGTGGTAATCTTTTAATGGTGAATTGATGTTTGCAATGATCTGAGCACACAGAGTTTTTTCTGAAGCAACTGTGAAATTATTCTGTCCCTAAATTTGCTAAACATTTGGCATCTAACTCAATAAGCACTTCATCAAGATACTGTCTTACATAAAAACTCACACACTTTAAACCACTATACAGGACCTTCAACTGGAGGGGAGGATAACAATCACTTAGTGAGCTTTGATGTATTGTCGCTTTTTTGTTTTGTTTTCTTAACTGAGTGTGCTAAAGTGCCTTTAATAATGATAGCTTGAATACTCACATGTAATATTTAGTTTATTTACTAAATATTTTATTTATTTATTTAAATAAATAAATAAATTATTTATTTTCATTCTAGTACCACACAGTTTTGATTCCAGAAGCTTCAATAAGAATCATTACAATAGCTATGGAAATTTGAATATGAAAATTCAACTAGAGGCTTACTTCTTGGGAAAAAAAACAAGTGCAAAAAACGCTATTTCAAAAGAACAAAGCAGGGATGAAAAGGAGGGTTTGGTGGGTTTCCAGTTGAATCTAATGGCTGTTGTCATCAGCTGCTTTCAATACAGGTTTAGAGGAAAATGAAGAAATCCTGGTGAAAACTACAGAAAAAGCATAATCGGAAACAGACCACCTATAAGAAAGTCAATGGAATGAGTCTGTGTAACAGAGAGAGAGAGAGAGAGGAGGTAACCTATTAACCAGCTGCCTTTTATAGAATTAGCATCAAGCATTTTAAGGATTGGTTTTTTTGTGTCCCATCCCAAATGTGAAAACAGTATCTTAATGGAATGATGGAATGTGAAAGCAACAGTAAATTTTTTTTTTTTTTTTTTTTTGTTGTTGTTAAATTAACTAGAAGCTATTTTAATGTAAATGCAGCACTAATTACAATAAATATCTGATGCATTTGTTATTCTTATTTTTAAATCTCTGTTACTCTTCCAACTAAAGTAACACTGATGAAATGCACTTGTCGATGACAATTAAGTATGAGTATGACAATCTTAATTACAGGAGAGTGTAGATTAAATTTTTAATAATGCAGTAAAAGGAAAATGTCATTTGACCTCTGATGATAATTTATGGTTTTAATGGTGCAAGGATAACAAAGGTTACAATGTGCCATATCAAAGGTTATAGCAGTACACAAGGTAAGACAATCACAAACATAAATACCCACAACGGGATTCAATCCGGAACCTATTGGTCAGAGAATGGGTACGCTAACAACTCGCCAATCAGGCCAGCTTTGACCTACTGTCTGTCAAACAGGGAATATACGACCTGCCTCCAGCAATAGCCAATAACATATGCTTATATGTGGCCAACATCCTAATCAAGTCTAAGCATCCCAGAAATAATATCCCTCATAAGGAAATCATTGCTCTAAAAGAGTTACATAATAATAACCATATTACTGAAAAAATTCCTGATCAAAATTACTGAAAAAAGTCACTTCCTGGCCCAAAGAAACAGTAAACAAACTAAGCCCTTTCATGCTAAAACACCCAGGATATATGGAGCACCAAAAATTCAGAAACAAGGTATACCCTTATGCCCTATTGTAGATAGTGTAAAATTCGATGTAGCTTGGAATTTTACAAGCACATTACATCGATTTTTTTTACAGAGGTCTCATCTCAAACGTTTGTGTTGTAAAAATAAACTTTGTATAGAGAATGTATATATTCCGATGGGAAATTAACCTGCTCAAATGTAGTGAACAAAGAATGTTAAGAATGTTTAAAATTAGTAACAACAAGAGTAAATGATGTGTCACTGGAAACTGTATGTTATTGTTCTAACTAAGTGCGTTGGAAACCTTTGTTCACAAGCTCTGTGTATGCCAACCATCAATGTCATTGTTAAAAGGGTTGCCGCTGATCAGACAAGGTTCCGCTGTCCGACAAATCGGATTTTAGAAGCGCACTAAGAGAAGAAAGAAATGGTCAGCTTTAATAACAGATCAAGGAGTCACACCGAATTCTTCAGGGGTCTCAACCCTTCATACAAGGTCCCAGAGAGAAGGGGAGATAAAAGGGTGTCGAGGAGAACACTGGATATTGGCAGCCAGAATTAGAAGACATGAATATATGGCGCAGTCATGCCAGAGGTCAGAGGGAATGAAGAGAGGATCGCCGATAGATATACCAGAGGCAGTCTAGATTGGATGACGATGCAGTGGGAGGTCAATCGAAGCCAGTAGCTGAGAGCGAAATCCAGCGCCAGAAAACTTGCACTGACACCTGGACAAGATCGCATTTGCTCCTTTCGTTGTAACCTCATGCCAGAGCTATCAAGTATCAAAGATTTGTGTCTGAAACCCTGCCACCATCTTGATGAGACACCGGTAAAGCGAGACACTGTGGAGGAAATCCAGGGCCTGGAAGTAAGAAAAGTTTAGGAACTCTAGTGCAGAACCTTGAATGAGTGCTCGACACAAATGACAGAACCTATGTGAGTTTGTTCCAGTTTTATGCTATATAATTCTTTTCTGTAATCTAGGAGAAATAATTCAGATGGACTGATAAGATATAAGGTGCTAGAAATAAGCAGTGTCTATGAAAAAGTTTTGGCTTGTTAGTAAGTGGAATACTCTTGTATAATAACTTGATATAGCATGTTAACTTCTTTATGAATAGTTTAGAGTTTTAATCAATAAGCAGAGAAGTAAAAATTAATATCTATGCTGTATAGTTTGTTTAGAACAGGCAACGGGAAGTTTTTTTAATGCTAAACTTTAGCAGATAGGTAGAAAGAGTAACCTCCCTATCGTTTAACTGTAATTTTTTGTTTAAATGTAATTTTGTCTTGAGTGTAAATAAATGTGTTTATTATTAGTCAATAGAGTGCCACCTGACCTTTTGCTTACAACGCACTGTTCCTAAATAAACTAGGACCTGAGAGCGGGAAACAAATAAGGCATTAGAAGTGTAATTTAAGTGCTTGTAGACCACTACTGTTTATGCTACTTTATTTGAAGGAATTTATGCTAGAGAGAGAGATCTACCGACCGTAGTACTGAGTCTTATGCCGAGAAAGGAATACTGGTGGTGCAGTCAAAACAAGTAAATTTTCTAGTATTCTTAGGTATATGACAAGTAGTGCGAAAGGTGGATAAACTTTGTATGAAAGAGTAGGTCACTAAAGGAGGGATATAAGATAGAATAAGAAGTTAGCAGAGATAGAGAGCAAATAAGATATTACAAAAGATGCTGCTGAACACAACATAATAAAGTAGAAATAATATAAAGAGGCAAATATATAGGTTAAAGTATACAATAAGAAAAATATAGGCAAAAAGAGCTTACATTTACAATAGTATAAATAGACCCACATACAAACTGGCTAGACAATTAGCCAAGCAACTAGCCACTGTCACAAACGATTCTCCCTTCTTTGTCAAAAATTCTGCCCACCTAAAAAGTATTTTAGAACACCATACCTTAAAAAGCTCAGACTTAATGGTGAGCTATGACATCACCTCACTATTCACAAGTGTACAACTAATTGAAACCCTTAATCTGCTAAAGTCATACTTTTCCCTTGATATATTTAAACTATTTAAATTCACAATACATGCTGGATATTTCACATGGAAAGGGAAAACATACAAACAATTAAATAGGGCAGCTATGGGCCTGCCCCCCCCCTTTCTCCACCCTTAGCCAACTTCTACATAGAATACCTGGAAAAACTAGCTATCAATACAGCCACTCTCAAACCTTTGGCTATGCTACGTTGACAATGTGCTTGCTATTTGGCCACATGGCCCAGGCACATTGGATACATTCTTAGCGCATTTAAATAGCCAACATCCGAAAATGCACTTTACAATGGAACTGGAAGCTAATAACTGTCTACCCTTCCTGAATACACTAATCACACGTCTTCCAGATGGTTCCTTATCATTCTCAGTTTTTAGAAAACCCACACATACAGGGAGATATTTACACAAACAATCACACTATCACCCTTCTCAACAGTATGGTATCTTAAAAATATTAACCCACAGAGCAACAGCAATCTGTTCCAATGACAAAGCTCTTGCTGCTGAACTGGCTCACTTATGCCACACCTTCTTGGCCAATGGCTATAATCCCCATAAAATAAACAAAATACTAAATGCTCCTAAGAAACCCCTCCCACTATCCACCACGGGGAACTACAACAAAACAGTCACCATCCCACACGTTAAAGGCACATTGGAAAAGATATCTAGAATTCTCAATAAACATTAACTACGCACTGTATTCAGACCGTGTGTCAAATTAGCAACTCTCATCTGTTCACCCAAGGACAGCATCCCTCCTTTATCACATCCAGGATTCTATGAAGTGCCCTGTTCATGTCATCAAGCCTAATATGGACAGACAGGAAGAACTGTGGACATCCATCTCAGTGAATACAAAAAATATATCCAGCACTATCACTATGGCAAGTCGGGCCTAGCAGACCATGCTTGGGATACCCCTGCACACAGGATCAACTGGAAGAAAACAAAAGTACTGCACAGAAGCTTTTACAAGTCAGAGAGATTGTTCTTAGAAGCAACAGAAGCCCTGAAACATACTCCAAATCTCAACAAATATGGCTGTATAATTTGCCTAAGATTTGGGAGACAATTATCTTAAGACGTAACCAGCACCTTTCGCTCTCGTTTTTTTTTTTTTTTTTTTTTTTTAGAACTTCAGTCTTTGTGTTATTGCTACAGTATATATATATATATATTTTTTTTTTTAGATAGAGGGTACCTAATTAGGACTTTAGTCTTTGTGTTGCTGCTACAATTTTGTTAAACTAGTCCCTTTGTTACACCATGTTGTAGTCTCGCATACACTGACAAACTGTGTTTTTGTGCTCTGAAGATGCTGGTTATGACACCAGCGAAATATCAGCAATAAGTCAATAAATAATTATTTACTTATAATTCTGTGTTCTGATATATACCGTCAAAATTAAATAACATGAGCAATAAACACATAAGCCTTTCTACACGATTAATTAGGCGTGTAAGATGGCAACTTAATTACTCATGGCTGATTACTACTTAAGTCTTAACGCATTAAGGGAAAGAACATACCACACTTAATTGAGATGTTTGGTGTAGAGAAATTTTAAGAACAAAGAAAAATAAAAACCATAAGAATGTGCAATGAAAAAAAAAATTAAACAGTACAAAATTAGTTACCTCAAAACGTGTCTTAATAACAGTAATTGGCAGAAGAGTAGCACCAGCAAAAGACCGTGCAATGACACCAAAGGAAACAGCTTTTAGTGGAGAAGGATCACCGTCACTTAGGGGGAAATAAATCAAACTTTGGCTTTATGGCTATTAAAATGTTAGTCACTACTATTCATTAAATTTTATGATTTTTATTTTCATTTTTAGAGTGCTATTTGATAAATACTAACTGTATAAAGAAATCATTGTAAAGGTAGTTATTAATATTTTAACAGATAAATTATGTTATATTAATCATGCTATATCAAAAAATTATAACAAAATACAAAAATTTTTGAATAATAAATGAGATAGAGAAAGAAAATACAAAGACAATTTTAGCATGCTTCTCTGAATACTTCAGAGGAGCATACAAAAAATTTCACTTAAATTCAATTAATGATTCTGTAATTGTGTGGAGCTGTAATGGATGTGAATATCTGATCATTACATCATGATTATCATTTCTTAGACCTACTGTATGAGGTCAAGTCCAAGAAATAATGATTGATGCTGCTAAGTGAACTTAATATATAGTGATCAGCCACAAAAATCAGAAAATAAAAACATGGTTACAAACACTGAAAAAAAAATAATATGTTGAGCATTTTTCAGGAGAATAGCATTTGCTCTTATCTAATACAAGGATGTTTTTTTTTTGGAAGTTGGGCAAAGTTGTAATACCATAACCTAAAAATGGCCTGATAAGAGACTTATATAAGGAAATCATAACTAATCCTTCTCTGATAAATAAAGTGCCTTTCTCTTTTTAATTAAATCATAATCAACATTACTATATGTCTTATTAATATGATTCTTGAGTTTAAATTGGGTGGGAACCCCCAAAAACACTATCCCAAGAGCATCAAGGTAGCACACTTATAGGAAAAGCAGGACACAGATCAGGATAGAATCTTTGTGATCCTCTTTGTTTCAAATTACAGGGAAGAAATAGGCTAAGATTACCTCTAGAAGTAAGTCACACAAATAATCAGAGTAAATCCTTTGGAACCTTCAACATCTGATGTCTCTTTGAAAATGGAAAATGAAGAAGACTAGACTATACATAGCAACATGGAACATATGAAGTTTATTTCAAAAAGACAAGCTATAAAATATTAGGAAACAAAAGAAATAAACATCAACATCATTGGAATAAGTGAGGTTAGGCAGGCAGAGATAAAGAGAGGTACCTACACTTTAGTTTACTCAGGTGGAAGCATCAATGAAAGGACAGGAATAATAATGGACATTTACACTTCAAAAATGTTTAACAGATTCTCGTTTACTTCAAAGAAAATTATGATTATGCTGAAAGCCACATCAATCAATTCATGCATACAGAGATGAGATTGAGTGATGAGTGTCGCTGAATGCCAATGTAAGATATGAAAATATAGTGGTAAATTTTGGAGTGGAAGAAAGAAATGACTGAGGTGAAAAACAAACTAACTTTGTAAGGAAACAAATTTACAATTACAGTTACTTTGTTCAAAAACTATCCAAGATGACTCTATATGTGGAAGAGCCCTGGGGATCTAACAAGGATTAAAATTGATTTTATAAAGATCAAAAGTTTTTGGGAAGATGTCTGATTAGAAAGGGTGGCAATGGCATGCTTTGTTTCTCACTTTACAGGAAAACCCAACCACACAGATAGATTTATACATTACCCGCCCCCCCAAATCAAAATCCTTGTCAACAAGGATTTTGACAACAGAGGGGGGGGGAGTGAAGCATGATGTATCATCAACAAATAAGCTCAATGAATGAAAATCAGGTAATTATTATGGGGAACTTCAACTATAGTAACAAAGACTGGAAGGAGGAAAGGAAACATGGAAGGAAGGAAATGGAATTTATGCAGTTACTAAGGAATAATTACTTCAGGCAGCATGTGATGGAATGCACTAGGGTTTGTGAGTGCTAAATCTAGAAACTGCATCACAGAATTTGTCTATAACTAGGATGACAACATTGCCACCAAACGGTGACCAGAGAGGTGGCAAATGTGTGAAATTTTCAATTAAAAGAGGGGGTGTGGTATATGTGGAATATATACCCACCTTCCATGCATTATGAACATCTTGCAAGGACTAGATGTTGACAGTGCATGGGAGGTGGTAAAGGAATGCTTGAGAAAAGTAATAGCAGGCTGCATACAAGAATTAAGAGGTTAAATCAAGTGGGGATTAAATGGATGAATACCATCATTAAACAGGAGGAACAGAGAGAATTCAGTGAGGAAGGTCAACATTGACTAATAGGTATATGAGCAGTATAAAGCACAGGCCAGAAGAGTAACCAGTATGGTAAGAAAAGCAAAATCAGAGTATGGAAGGAAATTAGCCGTCCAGGCCGAACATAATCCCAAAAGCGTTCTTTCGGTATGTTGCAAGTTAAAGGAAGAATGATTATATAAGAATAATTTTAATGAATGAATAAGAATAAATTTAATCCTTAAAGATGAATTTGGCCAGCAAATAGAAGCATGTCAGCTCTCCCATATGCTACCACGTATGGGAGAGCCAACACGCCTAACTCAAGCCCACATAGAGTAGGCAAGAAGACAGCTATGTGGAACGCAAACTGCATATATAATTTTTTTACCCATCAATATCAGAACGTTGTACAAACCTGCCAAAAAAACTGATAGAGAACTTGAACTGTTTAAATGGGAAATAGTAAGAGTTACAGAGACCCGCTGGACAGGAGAGGAAAAAATTGACAAGAAATGAAAGCATATTTTACTCGGGAAGGAAAGATCTTTCCTTCCTTCCTTGGCTGAAGCAATCTTTCTAAGATTGCTTCAGTCAAGCAATCTTAGAAAGGATTTTGGTGCTCCATCCCAAATATGGGAGCAATATTCCATGGTTAGGCAGATTCAGACTTTGTATAGAGTTAGCAACTTTGAAGGTATGAAGGAGTGTCTTGTATGAAAAAGTACAATTTTTTTGGTGGCTGTGGAAGCTATAGTTGAAATGTGGTTATACCAGGAAAGACTGGAGGTACAAGTCAGTCCAAGTAGAGAAATCTGATCATGTTTGGATATCTCAGTATTACTGAAGGTAAGGGAGGAGGGATGTGAGCTCTTACTTGCAAGAGATCAAACAGGACTGAGTTTTGATGGCTTTGAAGTTTACAAGGTTGTCCTTGCCCAAGTGGGATATAGCTAGATCTGAGTTCAGATCACTAGTCATGGTAGATCCTGAGGATTCTAATACTTGAGCACTACAAGGCTTGTTGTATGATAAGGAGGAATGGAGTAAACTGTCATTGACAAAGCGATGGATAGCACTGGAAGTCTGAGAGAGCAGGTCATTTATATACGAAAGGAAGAGAGTGGGTGAAATAACAGAACTCTGTGGGTACTCCTGCATGGTTGGGGAAATCTGAGGAGAGTAAACTGTCCACCATGATACCATAGTGAGTGACCAGTGAGAAAGTTGGCGATCCAGAGCAAGGAAGGCAGACCATAGGATGGAAGTTTGTTAAGTAGCCCCCCCCCCCTCTGCCAAACCCAATCAAATGCTTTTGAAATGTCTAGGGCAACTATGTGAGTTTCTCCAAATTTCTCCACGGCTTGAGTGCAGAGGTGGGTGGTGAAAGCACGATCAGCTGTAGGATGACCTTCTCCATAATTTTAGAGAGAACAGAACTGAGAGCAATTGGACAGTAATTCGTTGGTTGACTTTTATCACCTTTGTTTGGGATGAGTTGAATGAGGAACTGCTTTCATGTTGTACAGTAGATGACAGATGAATAGGATAGATTGAAGAGGCAATACAGGATAGGTGTTAGTTCTGGAGCACAATTTTTTAACACAAATAGGTGGGATACCATCAGGACTAGATGTCTTGCTTGTGCTCAGATTATTGAGGATTCTTCAGATTTTCTTTTCTCAGAAGACTACAGGTAACATGTAGGGAGCCATACTTAGTGGTGTGGAGGCAACTTTGCCCAAGTCATCAGTGCAAGAATTTGAAGAGAAGAGTGATGCCACTAAGTTGGCCTTGTCTTTGGGTAAGGTAACTACAGTACCATCTGGATGTGACAGTGGTGGAAACCTGGGTGGGCAGAAGTTGCATCCCACAACTTCTGCCCACCCAGAAGTTGGCCTTGGCAAGGGATCAAAAAGAGTGACTGCCATTTGGGCAGGAGGCAAGTTTGCAGCATTTGGCCCTTCCAGAATCTGACTTGATTCTTTTTACAATGGTTGCGAACTGCAGAGCGGGCAGCTGGAGTTTTGGTCTTAAGCCATTCATGGTAAGCTGAGGTTTTTTCTTTTACAGCAATGGCACACTTTTTTAAGAACCACGGCTTGGATGGTGGTTGAGAATTTGAAGTGGAATGACAGATGAAAGCCTTCATTCTGTGAGGATGATTTCTGATATTTGGTCTGAGCAGGGGTTTGGATCAGAAGAACTGAAGGAGTAGTCAGATCATAGGAAGGAGGAACAGAAGTCACGGAGGTCTCCCAGTTGCCACCCTTGTAGTGCCAAAGGAGATGAGACTGAACTGGTGGGTGAAGGTGGTTCTGTGGCAAAAGAGACGTATGAGATTGTGGTCCAAGTTAACAAGAGGATAATCAACAACCACAGTATACCTGGAAGGGGAGCTTGTTAGGAAGAGGTCAAGTGCACTGGAAAATTGGAGGGGGGGGGGGAGTATTCTGGTAGGGAGATTGATGATCTGATATAGGTCATTGCTGATGGTAAACAAATCAGCATCCCTGGTTGGCCGGTGAAACTGGAGAAGGAGAGACAATATGAATTAGGGACACTGAAGTCTCCAAGAAGAATGACCTCACTAATGGGGTATTTTGACTACCCTGGTTATGGATATATCCTCTGATGCTATTACCAGATCCAGCACTCTCAAACTCCTGGTTCACTCCATAACGCACTGTTTTAGTTAATTATCTCTTAGCAACTGTATAAATATTACTTCCATCTTGCCATACCCTTTTCCTGCCTCTAATCTATGTCCCCATAGTTTGAAGTCTCCAATAACTGTTCAGTCTACACTCATTGTGCTAATCGCTGATGCATGACGTCTACATCTTCCTACAGAGCCCATGGTCTATGCAAACCACCACCAATATATTTTGTCCTGTTGGCCTCTATCTCACACCCGACAGAATCATCTCCACTCAGACCTAAAATCCTTTTTAACTTCTGTTATGTTCCAACATAAAATGTTGGAACATAAAATTAACTGAAAGGGTAAAATTAGAAGATAAAATGTTTGAAAGATCAAATTAGATCATGAAATGTTCTAACATGTGCACAAATTCACATAAAGAGAATACAGCAGAAAAAATTAAAAAAAAATTCACTGACAGCAGTATCTTCATGCTAGTTTAGTATAAAAAGTATACAGAGGATCTAAAATTATAAGATCATTACTTAGTTATAAGTAGAACAAATATGAATGATGTCATACTAAAAAGAACAATACGCACCAAAGTTTTAAACAGAACCAAAGCTGAGAAACTTTTAGAGGTGAAATGTGGAATCAACTATACAACCATTATTCAAGAAAAAAATCAGTTTGAAAAGAAGAATCAAAGATTAGAGTGTGTGTCAAACTGAAGTAAACACTAACTGATTCTACTAGGGAGACTAATACCGTCTGCAAGGATAGAAAACTAAGACTATGGTGGATATATAAAGTGTAAGAGGCTATCCTGGAAAAGAAGAAAGCATACTGAATCAAGTTCCTAGTAAGTAATTCTATTCATGTTATAACAGAATACAGAGGAAAAATGTAAGGTAGCTAAATTATGTATAAAAGCAGTTAAACAAGTTGTGAGAAGACTTTGGTACAAATACGAATACAGTAGTGAACAAATTAATCTGAACACTCAGATTTTAATTTTGCAAGAAAATAATTAAAAAATTATACTCCAACTTTACCTAACAATAACATGAGCTCTTCTGTTCCTAATAAGTTCATTAATTCACTTTAGGAGTGGACTCCACCAACGTAGAACATATTTTTCTTATTTCTGAATCTTAAAACCATACTTTAATAATTCATTTTGGAAATTAAGGACTTTACAACCATGTTATAAATAACTATTTTAATTTCCCGATGTTTCGACCTTCATACTAAGGTCATCATCAGGAGTATATACAAATATACAAGGACAAGCTGAGTTACATTTCACACAGTAAGCTAAAGAAACAATGATTTGATCACTGGTTATTCTACTGGCCTCTAGTGAAAGAAAAAAAAAAAAATTCAGATAAAATTACAAATTAATTAATTATTCAGAAACTACATCAAAGCTAAATTCCATTTAAGATAACATGAGAGAAACATTCTTTCCTATAGACAGTTTTCTTACAGTAACAATGATGTCCTATTTTTAACATTACAACTGTTATATTAGAATTAGGATTCTGGATTATCTACAGTCCTGTTTATAGTTAACTCTTAGGGAGACAGGTTCCGTGGGTAGAATATGTGCCTTCCATATGCTTTGGATTTTTAGACAATCATTATTGTTCAGATTGGGGTGGTTGATAAGAATCGCACAGGCTTCCCTAAATTTGCATTCATACCATGTTTTGGTATGATGTAAACAACTCGTGCTTTTCCAGTCAATTCTATGTAAAGTGTTCAGGGCATGATCAGAAAGGCCAGATTCACCATAGTTATTATATTTAATGTGTCGTTTATGTTCCTTTTGTCTGATAGGAATTGTGCGTCCTGTTTCCCCTACATATGACAGATTACAGGTGCAATAAATACGGTATACTCTAGTGTGGGCCAGCGGAGGAAGTGGGTCTTTGGATGAGTCGAGTAAGCTTTATAATTTTGCAGGAGGTTTAAAGGTGGCTTTGAGGTTGTATTTCTGTAGTATTCTGTTTATTTCATCTGATATCCCTTTAATGTAAAGAATGGTTATAGTTTTATTGTAGTCTGGTTTATCTTTGTTTTTTTATTGAGGTCTTGGAGAGAATTTTGTTAATAGTGTTTTGGCTGTAACGATTTTTTACAAAATGTATTGCTGATAACTTTAAATTCATTTTTTAATGCTTGTTCATTGGAGTAGATCTTCAAAGCCCTGTTTTTTAGAGTATTAATGACACCTGGTTTTGGGTTGAGTGGTGGTAGGAGTTTATGTGTATATAGTGGCCAGTATGTGTTGGTTTCCGGTAAACAGTGAACGAAAGATTGCCAGAAGGAAGCCGTGTGACCAGTGTATTTCAAACCGGAAGTGTGTTCTGTTTTTCAATCTCAATTGTGAACTGTATGTGTTTATGTTGTGTGTTTAGGTGGCTAAGGAAAGTGTCTAGTGGCCATATGGCACAAACATCATCAACATATCTAAGCCAGGCTTTGGGTTTTAAAAGAGAGGAATCTAAAACACGTTGGTCAAAATATTCCATATAAAAGTTAGCAACTGGGGGGGGGATAATGGTGAGCCCATGGCTGTGCCTTCTTTTTGTAGGTAGAAAGCATTTTCTATACAAAATAACCAGAACGTAATACATGCGCAAAGAGCGGCGTGATTTTTGGAGGGAATCTGTTCTGTAAAAGAAGGATTGTGAGATGTCAAAACTGACTAATAAATCATCTTTTTCTAATATAATGCCTTTGATTGTGTTTATGAAGTGTTGTGTGTTTCTGATAATGACCTACCAACTCCTTGAGTGTTGTCGCTAATTTCTTGGCTAGGTGATAATTCAGGCTGTCTATACCTCAACTATCGGCCAGAGGGGTATGTTTTCTTTGTGCATCTTTGGTAGAGCGTAAATTCTCAGGGAATGAGCATAGTGCGGAAGTAATTTTTGACTGTATTTTCGAGCCATATAGTAATTGATTTAAGTAGTTTCTCTGTTTTTTTTTTTTATTCTATTGGTTGGGTCGTAGTTAACAAGTTCATATGTACTATTGTCTGAGACTAGCAGATTAATTTTTTCTAAATAAGTGGTTCGGTTTAGAATAACAGTGGCACTTCCTTTATTGGCTCAAGTTATTACGATGTTAGGATTCGATTTTAATGATTTCACCACTGTTAATTCATGTTTCGTTAAGTTGGTTATTATTGTTTTCTTATGATTTATATTTAAAATGTTGGCGGTTTCTAAACGTATTTTATCTGCTATCTTATTTGGGATGAGTCTTAAGCCTCTTTCAATATTACAAATAAAATCCAGTTTGTTCATCGATCTGGGTGCTACAGCAAAATTTAGACCTATGCTGAGTAGCGAGAGTTCATCTTTGTTTAAGGCGTGGTTGGATAGGTTAACTATGTTACTGTTACCTACAGGCGATTGGTGGCTCCTGTTGTTTCTTGCTTCTGTTTGGTTGTTAATGTTCACAGTGAAGAAATTTGAATATGTCAGTTCACAGTGAAGAAATTTGAATATGTCAGTTGGTTTGTCAATCTTTTAGTGTATGAAATTTGGATATCAGATTTTCTTTCTTAGTTTGAAGGATATGGTTCGCAGTGTTGTCCATAATCTTTTCAAGGATAATCCAAATTCGAGGATAACTCAAAGCCACCATTAAACCTCCTGCAAAATTAAACAGCTTACTCAATTCATCCCAAGACCCACTCTCTCGGCTGGCCCACCCTGGAGTATACCGTATTTATTGCACCTGTAATATACCATATATAGGGGAAACAGGACAAATAATTCCTATCAGACAAAAGGAACATAAACGAAAAAAAAAAAGTTATTAAATATAATAACTATGATGAAGCTGGCCTTTCTGATCATGCCCTGAACACTGTGTCACACTTCTGGCAGTCTTTCCTTCACTGTTTACCGGAAACCGACACATACTGGTCAATATATACACATAAACTCTTACCACTACCCAACACAAAAACTAGATGTCATTAATAGTCTAAACAAGAGGGCTTGGAAGATCTGCTCCAATGAACAAGAGCTGAAAGATGAATTTAGATTTATCAGCAATAATTTTCTAAAAAATAGTTCCAGCAAAAACACTATTAACAAAATTCTTTACAAGACCTCAATAAAAAACAAAGATAAACCAGACTACAATAAAACTATAACCATTCCTTACATTAAAGGGGCATCAGATAAAATAAACAGAATACTACAGAAATATAACCTCAAAGCCACTTAAACCTCCTGCAAAATTAAAAAGCTTACTCAACTCATCCAAAGACCCACTCCTTCTGCTGGTCAACCCTGGGGTATACCATATTTATTGCATCTGTAATCTACTATACAGGGTGTTCGGGATAAATTTGACATATTTATAATTAATTATATTTTTCCGTAAGTTACATGTATTAACACACACTTCTCTTCATTTAAAAGTTTGGACCCTTCTTCATTAATATACAAGATGTCAGAAAGGATGGATAGCTGGAACCCACCTGAATCATGGAAGAGAATAACTTGTATCATGATGATTCGTGCCCGCCATCAAAATAAGGATATTACGACTGCTGCCCAATGCTCCCTGAATACAGTAAAAACAATCAGGCATGAACTAGAGACTTGCAATGGTGACTACGAGGATGTAGCAAGAAGAAAGATCCCTAGCAGACGATCTGATTGCGTTCGTACAGCAGAATTCCTCGCAAATCTGCAGGAACAGGTGTTGAAGAACCCTGGCATTGGAATTCGGGCTTTGTTCGTGGAGTTGCTAACTGTAGTCAAGCCCTGGATAACAAGGGTAGCCAATGGTAGGCCGTATGTATGGCAGCAGGATTCGGCCCCTTGCCACACCTCTGGGAAAAGTCAAAAATGGTTGTCTGAAAATTTCTACGACTTCACCAGTCCAAATGTTTGGCCTCCAAACTCCCCAGACCTTAACCCCATGGATTATTTTGTATGGGGCGCAGTTGAAAAAGACACCAATCGCACTTCCAGTAATACAAAAGCCCAGTTAATGGATAAAATTAAAACAGTTTTTGCGGCCCTTCCCAGGGAGACTGTAGCATCAGCTTGTTCGAGGTTCCGAAGCAGAATTGAAGCTGTGATCGATGCTAATGGTGGTTATTTTGAGTAAATCTTGTTGATAGTATTGTAATTAACTCTGCCTGTAATGTTTTTTGTCAATTCATTAAATTTAATAGATACAAAGAAGATTTTCTTTTTCCTTACGAAACTGTCAAATTTATCCCGAACACCCTGTATATAGGGGAAACAGGATGCACAATTCCAATCAGACAAAAGGAACATAAACGACACATTAAATATAATAACTATGGTGAAGCTGGCCTTTCTGATCATACCCTGAACACTACATAGAATTGACTGGAAAAGCACTAGTTGTTTACATCATACCAAAACATGGTATGAATGCAAATTTAAGGAAGCCTGTGAGATTCTTATCAACCACCCCAATCTGAACAATAATGATTGTCTAAAAATCCGAAACATATAGAAGGCACATATTCTGCCCACGGAACCTGTCTCCCTAAGAGTTAACTATAAACAGGACTGTAGATAATCCAGAATCCTAATTCTAATATAACAATTGTAATGTTAAAAATAGGACATCATTGTTACTGTAAGAAAACTATCTATAAGAATGTTTCTCTCATGTTATCTTAAATAGAATTTCACTTTAATGTAGTTTCTAAATAATTAATTTGTAATTTTATCTGAATTTTTTTTTTTTTTCTTTCACTAGATTTCATGCCAGTAGAATAACCGGTGATCAAATTATTGTTTCTTTAGCTTACTGTGTGAAATGTAACTCAACTTGTCCTTGTATATTTGTATATACTCCAGATGATTACTTTAATATGAAGATCGAAACGTGTGGAAATTAAAATAGTCTTTTATAACACATTTGTAAAGTCCATAATTTCTAAAATGAATGCTGATCACAGTGCAAAACTAAAAGAAAGGATATTTTTATAATGGAGTGTATTAAGTTATCCTTTGTATCACTAATTAATTCTCCAAGTCTCTTTTTAACTTTTGCCCACAAATTTTCTATTAGGTTAATGTCAGGAGCGTTACCTGGTCATTGAAGCGATTGAATGTTGTAATTTTTGAGGAACTCTCACTTTTTTTTTTGAAGTGTGGCATGGAGTGAGATCCTGTTGGAAGATGAGTTCTTTGTGTGTCTGAATTTGTGAGACACTCTTTTCGCCAACATTTTTATGTATTGGTCACTTTTCATCATAATCAACCGGCCCAAGTAATCCTGGACTGTCATGTGTAAAACAATCCCAAAACAGCTTTTGAGTTGGGTGTTAGGAGCTTGTTGAAGGTGGGTGGGAGAAGTCTTCCCAGCTTCTGATTTGAGAACATACGGTACTTGTTCTACTTGAACAAAGAAATGGCTTTCATCTGAGAATATGACCTTCTTTGACTTCTCCACAGCCCAATCTTTATACACTTTTGCCGACATAGCCTTCATCAAAAGTTGTTTCTTTATTGGTATGTGTGCAGTCCTCTCTGCTTTCAACAATCTTCAACAGACTGTCATGTCAGAAACAATAAATCCCACTAGCAGCTAAGTCTCAATTCAAGTCTACAGCAGACAATCTTGAATTCATTTTGCTTTTCCTAATTAGTAAACAATCTTGAATAAGTGTAATTTTCCTTTTCTGTCAACAGAAAAGGTAGATGTCTTCCTAAACCTCTTTAAAATTACATTGACAGTATCCAAACCAATACCACTCATTGGCAAACTGTCTTTGAGTCATGGATGTATGCTGAGAAAGAGTACATATTTTGAATCCTTTGTTGAAGATGTATCCATTTTATAGCTACACAAAACACTACGAATGTCAACTTATTTCCCTATTAAAAATGCACAATGCTATTAATAAACATCGTAGAGATGGTTAAACATGCAGCACTCAACCAAAATAGTGAACTAAGACCAAAACCAAAATTACTGTGAACTGAAACAAAACAAAACCAAACCAAACCAAAACCAAAAACTTGACGAAAATTCTGTTTGTTCAGATTAATTTGTTCGCTACTGTAAATATTAAGAAGGTTGCAAAATATTCTGGACATCTTCATAAAAAATTAGAAATTACTATTATTATTATTTATATGGGTATTTCATGAAATCAAAAAGACTCATCATGACAGATCCACCGTATCCATTAACACAATACCTATCATACATCTCCTTAAACTTATTCACTGTTGGAGTGCTCACAAAGACCAATTACAATCCATTCCACTCTTTCACCACTCTCCAAGTAAAAACCTAGTCTGCAGACCCTTACTAACTATCCTCTTACACAACTTCCAATTATTGGAAGTTGTCTAAGAGGATAGTTAGTAAGTGTGCAGACTTACATAACTACCCATATACTGAAATATTTCTTCTATGTCAATATTATAGAATCCCTTTAGTAACTTCAGTTTCTATCATATCCCCTTTCTTCCACCTGTCAGGTAAATTCTGTAATCCACACAACCTCAATCTATCCTCATAGGGAACATTCCACAGATCTGTCAACAGCTTGGTCACTCATCTCTGAATCCTCTCTACCACCTAATTCACTAAGAAATACAAGTGACCAAATCTATGCAGTAGTCAACATGAAGCTAAATCATAGCCTTATAAAGAAGGATAATAACCTGCCAATTTTTACTTGTCAGTGTGTTCTTCAGCATACAAGTCATCCTCTATGCTGTTTTGCCAACTCCTGCATGTCCTCTGAATTTCAAATCTCTATCCACCATCACTCCAAGAACCCAAGCCTCATCAACTTCCTATAAACTAGTACCATCAATATGACATGAAGTATGTATCCATCTCTAACTGCATTACCTTACATTTTACAACACTGAATTGACAACTATTGTCCTTTATCTACTCCCTTCATGTGGGACACCTGTTCATAGTGGAGGGGGATCTCCCATGGATGATACTGGCCCTTTTCATTTTTCTTCTTTTTCTTTGCTTTTCTTCCTGTATTCTTTGCTCTACTTCTCCTGAGTCTTTTTCATTATTCTTTTTTCCAGACCACCATCAGTGGGATTCAACGTTCTGCTGCCATGTAGTGAGACCCGTGGACATCTGGAAAGGGGAGGGGGGGGATCCAGGTAGTCTTACGCTACTTTGGCCCCTGCTTCGGCAAGACGGCAGGATGGCCCAGCCAGGATCAACTGGCTAGTGGGCTTGCCTGCAAAGGTCAACAGTGTTACAGTAAGCCTCTCATCCCATGGTCCAAGGTCAGGATCCTAGGCTTGCTGTAGTGCCGGTATAGCATCCAGGGTAGACCTGGTGTTCCACTCCTGAGCGCAGTCAATGCTTGCCAGTCAGTGGACATCCATGGGTGGCTCCATGGTGGATGGGGAGCTCTGGTGCCGAACCGAAAACTTCTTGAGCATGAATCCTTCATCATCAAATGTTTCAGGGACCCTATGTTTAGGTACCCTCAAACATTTCAGGGAACCTACCCAACCAAGTAATGATAACATAGATACAGCATATGGAAACAGAAATAAGAAACAAAAGATATATGATACTAGTATAAATGTACCAACATATTAAATCATTCATGCAACAGATAGAAAACCAACAGGGAAAATGTCATCTTTCTTTATTCGAAAGGGTTTAGAATGACTGGCAGGACCTCCCAAAATTGTTAAGAAATTGTGTTCTGGAAACATTGTGTTAGCAACATTCCGAGAAACTACTAAGAGCAACGACAATGGGTGGAATGCAAATCACACGGTAACACCTCAAAAAACACTGAATTCCTGTAGAAGAGTCATTTCAGAATGGTATCTCCTTGATGTTCCTGATGAGGAGAACTTAAAGATCAAGGAGCGACGTGTGTGAGGCACATCCTGATATGTAGGAATGGTCCCCTGGTTTCAACCAAGAACATTTTCCTTACTTTTGATACATCTAAGCCTCCAATATCTGTAAAAGCAGGGTATCTCAGCTGTCCTGTAGAACATACATCCTTAACCTACTAAGATGATTTAAATGTCAGAGATACGGACATACCCAAACTGCCTGTCGTGGTTCTACTACCTATGCCCGATGTGGTAGTAAAGAGCATGATAACAAATCTTGATGTGAAAAATAGCTAAATATGTCAACTGTCAGGGAGATCACCCAGCTTACTCTCATGCATGTCAGAAGTGGAAAGATGAAAAAGAAATACAAAAAAATGAAAACAGAGCAAAACATAACACACATCAGGATACAAAAAGAAAACTAGCCACCATCACACCTGCTCAGAGATCCTCTTATGCTGAGAAGGTAAGAATTAAGAAAGTACCAACAGCAACTCAAACTTGTATATCTGTTCCACCATACTTGCACCTCATGATCGTGAGTACTTCTCTGTTGAGCACATCGATCACATTACCTATGGCCTTACTCCAGAGACAACTTCAAAAATGGTCCAATCGAAAAACACCCACTTGTCAAAAAAATTATGGCAACGATAAACCACCAGACACTGCCACAGAAAAAATGGAGACTTCGATATCCACTGAAAGTAAACTTACCAACTGACTAACACATCAGATGTACTGATTACTCTACCAGACGAAGGGATGAAGACTGGCATTCCATACTTTATCAAAACAATTCATAAACATAAATCTGACAGAGGTAATCCCTCAACCCCCAGGAAACCAGACAAGTCTATAAAACCATATAATAGGAAAATTTTCACAAGGGAACTGTAATGGATTTCGACAGAATATCGATGCCAGACTGCAGATGCAGCTACTAAATCACCTCATACTTTCTCAACATACAGTTTGACAGTACCATATACAGCCCACAGAGAGGTTATAAGATCAAAGTGAACTGCTCAATGGGAGTCATCATGGCAGAAAGCATTGACAAACATATTATATGTCAATTAAACCTGAAATTAGCATTGCATTCTAGTCAACGTATAAAGAGAAGAGAGGAAGTTGTTCTTGCTAGTCTCCGCATAAGCCACAGTCATCTTCATCATCAAATTCCTGACATGTATCCTCAAGGGATGTGCAGGATATGATAGTAAGTACTACATGAAAAATTTACATCATTACTAACTTACTATCTACAATTTTCCTCCAAATCGATCTGTTACCTGTCAAGACTCCAACATTGTCAGATCTTATATTTCTATCTTCTAAGGCACTTTCTACTGTATCGTCCACCTATATCTTGATTTTCATCTGGGTCTTTTTCCTAGCAACCTGGCAGAGAACACTTGTTTTGCTAATCTTTTCCCCCCCATTCTGTTTAAGTGACCATACCACCTGAGATTAGCTCTTCTAACGCATTCCTGGATGAATCAATGTTAAGTTCTTTCCTAATATCCTCGTTTTTAAAATGATATTGCCATTGATGCCATCTGTTTATGCCACTAATCTTTCTTAGGACTCTCATATCTGTGGTCTCTAGTCTTTGTTCAAGTGTTTTACTTCTGACCCAGCTCTCAGATCCATAAGTTAAAATTAGCTTGAATACTGTCTTGAATACAGCTAATTTAGTGATTTGGCTAATTTCACTCTTATTCCATATAAATTTATTCAGTTGACTTCCTACCATACCAGATTTGTTGATTCTGTTGTCTATTTCTATTTTAATTTCCATTTTATTTCTATGTTAATTTACAATCTTCACTAAAAATCGTGCCTAAGTAACTGAAATGTTTTACTTGTTCTATAGGTTCTCCATTCACAATGCAGTTGATATTTTCAATGTTTCTGAATATTTTCATTATCTTTGTCTTTATAATGCTGACCCTCATACCATATCTATTAAAACAGTTATTCAATTTAGTCAGGAAATCTTGCACACTTGTAGCAGATTTATTTAGAAGTATAACATCATCTGAATAAAGCAAAGAGCTGGCATTAACATCTCCAATTTTGATATCATGTTTAATACCACTTTCCTTCATAATGTGATTCATATAGATAATGAATAACAGAGGGGATAATGTACATCCTTGTCTCACACCAGATTTAACATTAAACCATCTTCCTGTACTTCCTTCAATTCTAACTGCTGACTTACAACTCAAATAAAGACTACGTATTGCTTGATATAATGCCCCATTGACACCATATAACTGTAGCGTATTGAATAGCTTCTCTCTTGGCACGTTGTCATATGCCTTTTCCAGATCGACAAAACTTAAATACAGATATTTGTTATATTCCCATGGTTTCTCAACTAGTTGTCGTAAAGTGAAAATCTGATCTTAACAGTCTCTATTTGGCCTGAGTCTAGCTTGTTCTTCACCAAGCTTCTCTTACACAATCCTTCTCAACCGTTCCTCAAGTATATTGGCATAAATCTTACCAGGAACACTCAGTAGAGAAATAATTCCCTGTAATTCTCACATTCAGTTTTATTTTCGTTTTTTATATATAGGTTCTATGAGAGCTGTACTCCAATCATCTGCAATTTGCCCCTCTGTCCAAGCCTTCTGAACTATGCAGTGCAGCCACTGTAAGACTTTTATACCTCCATACTTGAATATTTCTAGTCAAATATCAACTAATCCAGCTGCCCTTCAACATTTCAGGCATTTGATGACTTTTCTACTTCAAGTATGATATGTATTCCTGATTGCATGCCTGGTCAGTGTTTTTTACCACTGTGCTGTCACCACTGCTTGTTTCATTTAGCAATTTTTCGAAGTAATTACTCCATATTTCAAGGATATCTTTTTCTCCTGTTTTCTTGTCACCTTTATCACCTCTAATTCCTTTTACAGCAATCTTTCCTCCATTTCTGAGCTTCATCAACAACCTCCAGAATATCTTGCCACTTTCTTGATATTTATTTTCTATGTTCTTACCAAAGTCTTCCCATGCCTTTTGTTTAGCTAGTTTTACACAGTATTGAGCTTTCTTACATTTGTCTCTGTATTCTGTAAGAGCACAAGCTGACTTATTTGCCAGGAACTTTTGATGGAACTGCCTCTTTAACTTCCTGTGTCTACCATGGAGTTCTGATTTTTCTATCCTTGCAGACAACCTCACCACATGCTCTCTGGTTTATGTTCTTACCAAAGTCTTCCCATGACTTTTGTTTAGCTAGTCATCTTACACATTCTTATTTACTAAGGGCTGATGACCCTCCTATGTGTGAAAAATACAATACATATCTCACTATTTGTCATGTTCTGGTGGAGTGCCAGCACTTTACACGATACAGGGATGAAATTTTCTTATGTTCTTACCAAAGTCTTCCCATGACTTTTGTTTAGCTAGTCATCTTACACATTCTTATTTACTAAGGGCTGATGACCCTCCTATGTGTGAAAAATACAATACATATCTCACTATTTGTCATGTTCTGGTGGAGTGCCAGCACTTTACACGATACAGGGATGAAATTTTTATCTATCTTACCAAGCCATATACAATCAGGCAGATTGCATGATGTTTTTAATTTTTTACAAAGAATTAATTTGTACAAACACATTTGATTGTAATTTTGTTTATATGTAAATACTGTATTACTTAACTTTTGTACATATATATATATATATATATATATATATTATTCATTAGTTTAATTTTTGACCAATTATCTATCGCTGTAGCCTTTGATCTTATATATTTGTGTAACCTTGTTGTAATTTTGTTAATATCTAAATACCACATTGCTAAACTTAATTCTATCAACTAAATTAATCATCATCAAATTCCTGACATGTACCCTCAAGTGGTGTACAGGATATGATAGTACTACATGAAAAATTTACATCATTACTAACTTCCTATCTACAATTTTCCTCCAAATCAGTCTGTTACTTCTCAAGACTCCAACATTATCAGATATTATATTTCAATCGTCTAAGGCACTTTGTACCATATCAATCCACCTATATCTTGATCTTCCTCTGGGTTGTTTTCCTGCCAACCTGGCAGAGAATACTTGTTTTGCTAATCTTTCCTCGCCATTCAGTTTAAGTGACCATACCACCTGAGATTAGCTCTGCTACCGCATTCCTGGATGCCAACAATGTCAAGTTCTTTCCTAATATCCTCGTTTTTAATATGATATTGCCATTGATGCCATCTGTTCACGCCTCTAATCTTTCTCAGGACTCTCATATCTGCGGTCTCTAGTCTTTGGTCAAGTGTTTTACTTCTGACCCAGCTCTCAGATCCATAAGTTAAAACTGGTTTGAAAACTGTCTTGTATACAGCTAATATAGTGTTCCGACTAATTTCTCTCTTATTCTATATGAATTTATTCAATTGACTTCCTACCATACCAGCTTTGTTGATTCTGTTGTCTATTTCTATTTTAATTTCCATTTTATTTCTATGTTAATTTACAATCTTCACTAAAAATCGTGCATAAGTAGCCGAAATGTTTTACTTGTTCTATAGGTTCTCCATTCACAATGCAGTTGATATTTTCAATGTTACTGAATATTTTCATTGTCTTTGTCTTTATAATGCTGACCTTCATACCATATCTATTACAACAGTTATTCAATTTAGTCAGGAAATCTTGCAGACTTGTAGCAGATTTATTTAGAAGTATAACATCATCTGAATAAAGCAAATAAAGCATTAACTTCTTCAATTTTAATATCAGGTTTAATACTACTTTCCTTCATAATGTGATCCATATAGATAATGAATAACAGAGGGGATAATGTAGATCCATGTCTGATACCAGATTTAACATTAAACCATCTTCCTGTACTTCCTTCAATTCTAACTGCTGACTTACAAATCAAATAAAGACTAAGTATTGCTTGATATAATGCCCCATTGATACCATATAACTGTAGCGTATTGAATAGCTTCTCTCTTGGCACTTTGTCATATTCCTTTTCCAGATCGACAAAACTTAAATACAGATCTTTGTTATATTCCCATGGTTTCTCAACTAGTTGTCGTAAAGTGAAGATCTTATCCTGACAGCCTCTATTTGGCCTGAATCCAGCTTGTTCTTCACCAAGCTTTTCTTCCACAATTCTTCTCAACCGTTTCTCAAGTATACCTGCATAGATCTTGCCAGGAACACTCAGTAGGGAAATACCTCTGTAATTCTCACATTCAGTTCTATTTCCCTTTTTATATATGGATACTATTAGAGCTCTACTCCGATCATCGGGAATTCGTTCCTCTGTCCAGGCTTTCTGAACTATGCAGTGCAGCCACTGTAAGACTTTTATACCACCATACTTCAGCATTTCTGGTCAAATATCATCTATTCCTGCTGCCTTTCAACATTTCAATCCTTTGATGGCGTTTTCTACTTCAAGTATGGATATATATTCCTGACTGTATGCCTGTTGAGTGTTTTTTACCACTGTGATATCACTGCTTGTTTCATTTAGCAATTTTGCGAAGCAATTACTCCATATTTCAAGGATATCTTTTTCTCCCGTTTTCATGTCACCTTTATCATCTCTAACTCCTTTTACAGCACTCTTTCCTCCATTTCTAAGCTTTTTCAACAACCTCCAAAATATCTTACCACCTTCTTGATATTTATTTTCTATGTTCTTGCCAAAGTCCTCCCATGACTTTTGTTTAGCTTTTTTACATTTGTCTCTGTATTCTCTAAGAGCAAAAGCTGAGTTATTTGCCAGGAACTTTTGATATGCTTTCTTCTTTTCCTTCACTGCCTCTTTAACTTCCTGTATCCAGTGTAAAAATATTTATGTAGCTATAACAAGTCTAAATATTTTTACATAAGGTTTACCAAGGTCGAGCCCAGTAAGACCTGTAACTTGTAAATAATTGTATGTCATATCTAAATAATCCTAATGGGAATTTGTATGTGCTCTATGCCAAATAAGGGAATATTCTAGAAGGTACAGTATTAAGGCAATACCTTGCCAATGGTAAAGCAGTATATTTTTAGATTTTTTGTAAAGATATCAAACTTTGCGTATTCTACATGGGAATCTCAAGGTCAGTGATAGGTGGACCGACAAAAGTTTCAAACGAATGTCCGCTGCCAAAAGTAATAGGATTTAGGGAATGTAGGAAAAAAAACAAAGGAAGGGTCAGTCAAAGAAAAGAATCAAGGCATTTTGCCGAAATATTTGGGGTTCACATATCTCCGCACAAGGATTCGGAAGTGACCAAATAAAAGGTATAGGCGAAAAGATTGCATCATCGGTTCAGAAATTTTCGTCAGCATCCAGAGGTCAGGATTGAGAAGTCGCCAACGGTCCTCTGGCTGATGTAAGCCATTGAGGACGCGACAATCGGTTCAAGAAATTTTCGTCAAGGATCCAGAGGTCAGGATCGAGAAGTTGCCAACGGTCATCCGGCTGATGTAAGCCGTTGAGGACGCGACATCGGTTCAGAAATTTTCGTCAGCATCCAGAGGTTAGGATAGAAAAGTCGCCAACGGTCGTCTGGCAGATGTAGGCCATCGAGTACGCGATGTCCGGAGAAATCATGCCAGAGATCTGAAAGAAAGATGGGAGGAATCAATCCGCCAGGCAAAACTGACAGTCGATGATGAATTGACGAGTCTTCGCCGGGAGCTGCTGTCAGAGGGAAGAAATTGCTCCATTGATCCAACGCACATGCAAGCATTTCACAAGCCAGTAATCTTCGCCCGAAGTACGGCAGGACAGAGTATCCTAGGAACATCAGTAGACCTAACACCGCCGTAAAGAAGGATTGAAAAACCTGACACGGAAGAAAAAGGGAAAAGAAGTCCAGCCAAGTACACAGTGGGTAGCACCTTATAAAGTGAGTTGACCCATTTGTTAAATTTCCTTGAGTTTTAAGAGAACTCTTATTAGTAAGTAAAGGCTTATCTAAATAGGCATATTTAACAGTTAAAGATTATAAAGTAATTAAGTGTCAGGAATTTTTAGTTTGAAATAAGTCTTAGTGTAACTGTATGATGAAACTTGCCTATAGAATATTTCCTGCATAGAAAGGAAAGAGCAATTGTGTGTAAAAGATATTGTTTATGTGTTCAATGAGTAAGATCTAATAGTTTAGTAACAAGTACCATTGCTCAGTATAAATGACTTATGTTGCATTAAGAAAATTGATTATATGTGTGACATGATTTTTCATAAGATAATGCAGGAACTTAATTAGTCTATTTATGCAGATTTAAATTGTGATGTTTCCTTTTATTATTGAAAATGCAGTGTAAAATGTGTCTTATGTGAATTAAATTTTTGTTGTTTAAATATTAACAGAGTGTTGCCTGATAATTTAATTCTTTGATGCATTGTTCTAAAAACAACCAAACTTGTGAGCGGGGAGGATAGATAACTAATACGAGAATTAGATAAAGGGATAGCCACAATTGTATATAAGAGTAAGGAATGATATCTACCGAAAGTAGTAATATTTAATGCCAAAAAAGGATTTCCGGAGGCACAGTCACTAATTCAAATAAATATCTAGAGATCCTTGGTATAATAAAAATAGGAATACTGGAGGTAAAGATAAGGAATAGGAGGATATTAGTTTAAAGTTAAAAGAGTTGTATAAAGGAACAGAGACAAAGATTAAAGGAAGTGAATTAACATATAAGAATTGACGATAAGAAATAAAAGAGACAAGTTAAAGAAGTGGGTAAGATATATAAGATATTACAATGGCGCAGTAACGACAGGATATTAAAGAAATAAGAATAAAATAAAGGATATAAAAATAGAAAAAAAAAACACTATTCATTTACACCACCATGGAGTTCTGATTTTTCTATCCTTGCAGACTACCTCACCACATGCCTCTCTGGCTGAATCATTCAGGGTTTTCTTCAAGGCTTGCCACTGAATCTCCAAGGTTTGGTTCCTGTTCTCAAACTCTTTCATTTTTCCTTCAATAATCTCTGTGTATTTTAGTCTACAACTCACATCTGAGAGCTGCTCAACTTTTATTTGCTTTAAAACTTTCTTACATGTTATTCTTTTCAATATGAAATTCAATTTTATTCTGCTCAAGACTAAATAGTGATCTCTTCCAATTTCAAATCCTCTGTACATACTGGTGTCCTGCACCAGGTAAAAAACATCACTATCAACAATAACATAGTCAATGAGACTTTTCTTATTCCTTGCTTCTTCTCTCCATGTGAATTTGTGCACATTTTTATGTTGGAACATGGTGTTAGTAATAACCAGTCCATGTCCTGAGCAGAAAACAACTAAATTAAATAATAAACTAAATATTCCATCAACTACTAGAAACAAAAATTTAATACAGTTACAAAATCTGCCAAAAATTACTAATAAACTGTCATTTTTGTATACCAATCTTATGATAAACAGGTTATAATAATGATATGACAATTTCCTGAATCTCTTTTCCTGCTCTATTTGCCTCGTTGATACCAACAGTTGTCAGGCCAGAAGAAAATAATAAAAAAATAAAATTCTCAAAACCTTTTCTTAATAACACAAATGAAATGGAAGATTAGAAAAAGAAAAAGGCTTTATAAAAACATATATACATACCTGAAATTAGTTTGTAACCAGTGTAAAGAGCTAAAATACATTCCTACTCCAGGTACACATCTCGTCACAGACTGAAAATAAATTACATTAACTTTGAATAAATTATATCAATAAACAAAAGCTATTTAATATTTCAAAGAATTGCTTGGTAATCAAAAGTGATTTATAGCATTACAGGTGTGCAACACTTTTTTTTAAAAAAAAATATTATGATCACTGGATCTCCATGGAATCAAAGACACATTGTGGGATGTCCTCACTAATCTTTATGGGTGCTGATGATGTGCAATATATAGTCTCTCCCAAACATATCAACTCCCCCTTCCTGTGGCATGACCTATGGTCTGATCCACAAGCAGGGCTCTGGTGAGTATGGTTGCTCTGGTTAGTATTTGGAGGCATTGCCAACTAGCCATCTACGTGGTAAAATGATTTCATTATCTGGTGAAAATACTAATACTTTGCTTACTAAAGGCACAAACTGGAAACTGCAATGTTCTGTCTCCAAAGAAGGGCCTCTAGTCTCTCTCTCTCCCTTTCTATACACAGGTAATAAGCATCATGGACTTGCTGAGTACACTCTCCACACTGTAATTAATTAACTAGAGAGCCAGTAACTTCTTCGTTTGAAGGTATAGCAGCAAAATGGTTTCTGCAAGCTAGCTGCAGTACACAGGACAATGTGTTGGTAACACTTCCAAAGACTTCCTGATCAGGTGGTGAATAATCCTGTAGTTTGCCAGCTTGTGATTGGAAGAGGTCTGGGCATTGTCAAGACCATGCTTAACATTTTGTCCCTAAGTCCATCATTCTCTACAGAATTTTCTCTAATATTCCACTACTACATAAGTCAGAATAGCAAATTAATGAGTCACTACAGTTAAAATAAAATCTTCCACAAAAAATCAACAACATAATTTTAAAAATATACAAAAATGCAACAAAAATTCAATACAATCCAGAAATCCATGCACATTGTCCTCAATATTATGTCCTACCACATATAGGCATCTAAACCAATCTACTAATCCTCAATGAGCCTCTGGCATTTTCTGTGACTACAGCTCATCTCAACTTTACACACATTAAAGGTACCAAGAAATTATATACTTGTATACAAGTATAATTTGTATAATAATTTAATTATACTTTTGTATAATTATATAGTTTTAATCCTTTACCCAAGGAAGCAAAACAATGTTTTGCACATGAAATATATTCACGTCTGATCTACTTGTATACAGGGGCTGAAGACTTCACATAACTTGCTTAATATGTATTATCCCATAATGCAAACACACACCCTTTCAGACGTGTAAAATGCTATGCATAATGGGAAGGGTCACCACCCAAAACTGGTTTCGACCTTTACTGAGGTCTCATACTATGCTTACTAAAGGTGCAAACTGGCAATTGCTGTGTTTTGTCTCCAAATAAGGGCCTCTAATTTTTCTCTCACCCTTTCTTTACATAGGATACCTCAATAAAGGTTGAAACTGGTCCGGGTAGTGACCCTTCCCATTATGCACAGCATTTTACACATACGAAAGAGTGTGTGTTTTGCATTATGGGATACATACTATGGCAAGTGATGTGAAGTCATTAGCCGCTATATACAAACAGCTCAGACGTGAATATATTTCACGTGCAAAACATTGTTTTGCTTCCTTCCATAAATGATTAAAACCAAGTATATAATTTCTTAGTATCTTTAATGTATAGTAGAACCATGGTTCTACTGAAGGAAACAGAAACTGAAACTAACAGAACTGCTATCAGTAGGAACATGGAATGTGCGGACACTCTGGATGTCAGGAAAATTAGAACTACTTCATGAGGAAATGAAGAGATATCGGCGGGATATACTAGGATTGGCAGAGATGCGATGGACATCATCTGGAGATATCAATGGATGCGAAGTAATATGGTCAGGACATGACACCAAGCACGAAGCAGGAGTTGGCTTCCTTCTTAGCAAAAGAGCTCGAAAGGCACTGTTAGGCTACAAACTAGTCAATGAATTAATCATAGTAGCAAGATTTCAGGCAAAACCATTCAACATATCAACAGTCTAGATATATGCACCCACATCCGAGAGCGCAGATGAGGATATTGACTTATTCTGCAAAGATCTGACACAGACAATAGATGTGATACAAAAGCAAGATGTACTAATTATTGAAGGATATTGGAATGCCAAAGTTGGAATAGATAATGATGGTTGGGAAAGAGTCATGGGAAAATATGGTTTCGGAAAAAGAAATGAAAGTTCATCAGGAAATTGAAAATTCCATCCGTTGCTACTGAGTTTTATACAAAGAAAAGAAAATTCCACCACACAAGTCTACACCAATTTTTATACAAGAAAGAATAACTGTATGTGCTCCTTATATATAAATAAAGATTAAAGAATAATCTAGTTTTTCAAAATTTGTACCTTCATTATTTACTTAACATGTTTAATACATTTCTTATTTACTTCATATATAAAATTTAATTAATAGATTTGAAAAATCCTTCGCAATCATCACCCATATTACACGCATTATTTATTCCGATTATCGCGGATTCGATTATTGCGGTATTTTTCATCGCTACAATAATCGCGATAATTGAGGTATTCCTGTACATGAAAAATTTACATCATTACTAACTTCCCATCAACAATTTACCTCCAAATCAGTCTCTAACTTGTCAAGACTCCAACATTATCAGATCTTATATTTCTATCATCTAAGGCACTATGTACCGTATCAGTCCACCTATATCTTGGTCTTCCTCTGGGTCTTTTCCTGGCAGAGAACAGCCTGGAAGAGGACACTTGTTTTGCTAATCTTTCCTCGCCCGTTCTGTTTAAGTTACCATACCACCTGAGATTAGGTCTGTTAATGTATTCCCGGATGCTGACGATGTCAAGTTTTTTCCTAATATCCTCGTTTTTAATATGATATTGCCACTGATGCCATCTGTTCATGCCTCTAATCTTTCTCAGGACTCTCATATCTGCGGTCTCTAGTCTTTGGTCAAGTGTTTTACTTCTGACCCAGCTCTCAGATCCATAAGTTAAAACTGGTTTGAAAACTGTCTTGTATACAGCTAATTTAGAAAAAAAATTAGTGTTCAGACTAATTTCATTCGAATTATTTCATTCGAAATTATTCAATTTACTTCCTACCATACCAGCTTTGTTGATTCTGTTGTCTATTTCCATATTTAATTGACCATCTTCATTAAAAATCATGCACGTGTAACTGAAATGTTTTACTTGTTCTATAAATTCTCCATTCACAAAGCAGTTGACATTTTCAATAATTCTAACAATTTTCATTGTCTTTGTCTTTTTATTGCTGACCTCATTACCATATCTATTCCAACTGTTATTCAATTTAGTCAGGGAATCTTGCAAACTTGTAGCAGATTTATATAACATCGTCCGCATAAAGCCAAGAGCTGACATTAACATCTCCAATTCTGATATCATTTTTAATACCACTTTCCTTCATAATGTGATCCATATAGATAATGAATAACAGAGTGGATAATGTACATCCTTGTCTGACACCAGATTTAACACTAAACCATCTTCCTGTACTTCCTTCAATTCTAACTGCTGACTTACAACTCAAATAAAGACTGAGTATTGCTTGATATAATGCCCCACTGACACCATATAACTGTAGTGTATTGAATAGTCTCTCTTGGCACCTTGTCATATGCCTTTTCCAGATCAACAAAACTTAAATACAGATATTTGTTATATTCCCATGATTTCTCAACCATCTGTCGTAAATTGAAAATCTGATCATGGCAGCCTCTATTTGGCCTGAGTCCAGCTTGTTCTTCACCAAGCTTCTCTTCCACAAACATGCTCAACCGTTTCTCAAGTACACTTGCATATATCTTACCAGGAACACTCAGTAATGAAATGCCTCTGTAATTCTCATATTCAGTTTTATTTCCCTTTTTATATATGGGTACTATGAGAGCTCTATTCAAATCATCTGGAATTCGTCCCTCTGTCCAGGACTTTTGAACTATGCAGTACAGCCACTGTAAGACTTTTATACCACCATACTTCAGCATTTCTGGTCGAATATCATCTACTCCTGCTGCATTTCCACATTTCAAGATTTTGATGGCTTTTTCTACTTCAAGTATGGATATGTATTCCTGACTGTATGCGTGTTGAATGTTTTTTTACCACTGTGCTATTACTGCTTGTTTCATTTAGCAATTTTTCGAAATAATTACTCCATACTTCAAGGATATCTTTTTCTCCCATTTTCATGTCACCTTTATCATCTCTAACTCCTTTTACAGCACTCTTTCCGCCATTTCTAAGCTTCTTCAACAACCTCCAAAATATGTTGCCACCTTCTTGATATTTATTTTCTATGTTCTTGCCAAAGTTCTCCAATGACTTTTGTTTAGCTAGTTTTACACAGTGTTTAGCTTTTTTACATTTGTTTCTGTATTCTCTAAGAGCACAAGCTGACTTATTTGCCAGGAACTTTTGCAATGCTTTCTTCTTTTCCTTCACTGCCTCTCTAACTTCCTGTGTCCACCATGGAGCTCTGATTTTTCCATCCTTGCACAAAACCTTGCCACATGCCTCTCTGGCTGAATCAATCAGTGTTTTCTTCAGGGCTTGCCATTGAATCTACAGGGTTTGGTTCCTGTTCTCAAACTCTTTCATGTCTTCTTCAATAATCTTTGTGTATTTTAGTTTGCAGTTCACATCTGAGAGCTGCTCAACTTTTATTCACTTTAAAACTTTCTTACATGTCATTCTTTTCAATATGAAATTTAATTTTATCCTGCTCAGGACTAAATAGTGATCACTTCCAATTTCAAATCCTCTGAACACTGGTGTCCTGCACCAGGGAGAAAATATCACTATCAACAATAACATAGTCAATGAAATTTTTCTTATTCCTTGCCTCTTCTCTCCATGTGAATTTGTGCACATTTTTATGTTGGCACATAGTGTTAGTAATAACCAGTCCATGACCCGAGCAGAAATCCAACAGGTATTTGCCATTACTATTAGCTTTGCTCTTTTCTCCAAATTTTCGCAAAATATTTTTGTATGTCTCACAATCATTTCCTACTCTGCTATTTTGGTCCTCAACAAGGACAAACGTTTCCTTTTTTCATTGTGTCAGTTGCTTTCTCTAAAGCCCCAAAAAATTCCTCCATTTCTACCTTAGTAGAACCTTCTGTGGGACCATAGGCACAAATAAGTCTCATTGTCCAGTTCCCCATTCTCATATTTGCCCACATTACTCTACTTGAGACTGCCTGCCATTCAAGAAGATTAGCCTCATATTTTGTGTTGAATACTATGGCTACTCCTTCTTTTCCTTGATTTTCATTGCCTGAATATAACATCTTGTATCTATTGATGAGAAAGATCTTACCAGTTTTTGTCCTTTTTGTTTCAGTCACCCCTATTATGTCATTCTGGTACTTATCTAATTCCTCAGCTAGCTCCATTTCTTTCCATTCAGGCTTCTTATGCTGATAGTACCGATCTTTAACTCTGGTGATTTTCAGTTGGGGGTGTGCTTTCAGATTTGTTCCTGTAGCTGACTTTTCGCTGTTCACCCTGGTTCCCTGGTAAAAACAATGGGGGGCCTTGTTTAACCGGGCGACACCCCAGCCGGCATGAAATTTTGTCATGTTGTACCATCATTTTGTATTTTGGTTTAAGCCAATAAGAATACAATTTGGTAGGCTAAATCCCAAATTGCCAGCCCATCCTGGTTCGTTATGTATCCAGGTAGATACCCAACAGGGTGCACCACGAGAAGGTGAGGATAGGACATTAGGTCAGAAGCCCTGGTCGGTTCTCCGCATTCCTTTAAAGGCTATGTGGAGGTCTCCTCTCAGTTATACAGCTTTGACCCTTAAGCACCCCTAATACGATTTATATCATCTATATAGATAATAATAATTTTTTTTTTAACAATGACAAGGTTTATTATCATACTGAGTATTTGTGTGTATATATATATATATGAGACACTTTCTGTATAGTACAGGATGTATAAAATGCAGATTACTTAATTCTTTATAATTACACACACACACACACACACACACACACACACACACAGAGAGAGAGTCCATCAAAATAATGTATACACACTTTAACAGATGTCATCTATGGCCTTTTTTTTGAAGTTGGATCAAATTATGGTAGCAATGGGTAGTATGATGTTCTCTCAAAAAATGCAGTTACTCACATGAATACTAGCATCAGCATGTGATCGGTAGGACAGTCAAAGAAAATGGCCGAAGCAAGATTGTCATTTGAGGAACGCAAGACCACTTTAAAGTAGTATTTCAAATTTAAGAATGTTTTTGAAGTTCAACGACAATGGAAGCGTGAGTTTGCAACACATGCTCCCAACACACCTGACAATTGCACATATTTGTGATAAGTTTGAGACCAATGATACCATGTGTGATGTGCACAAGGGAAGATCTAGGAGGCCTCGCAGAGCAGCAAGTACTGCTTCCTCGGTTATGATGTTGACTGTCTGACTGTTCTACTGGTCATGTGTTGATGCTAGTATTCATGTGAGTAATGACATCTTTTGAGAGAACATCATACTACATATTGCTACCGTAATCTGATCAAACTTCAAAAAAAAATCTATAGATGATATCTGTTAAAGTGTGTATACATTTTTTTGATGGACTCTGTATATATTTTTTAAAAACTAATTAAATATTTATCCACCATATTTACATATGAATTGGTATGAATGTGCATACAATTCACTATACAATGCAGTAATACAACTCAGTTCTATAGTAATAATAATCGAATGATTTTATATTAAGATGTATACTTTTTCTGCATTTTGTCTTTTTTTTCAATATATATATATATATATATATACACCCCCTCTGTCCAAAAAGAAATGGAACTTTTCGAAAATAGAAGAAACTAGTGGCGCCACCTGTTGCATCTTTTTGTTGTCGAAAGCAGCAACCTTCATTAGTGTTGTGTCAACTGTTTATGACATTTGTTTCATTAGAAGCCGAATTATAGTGTCAAGAGTGACAGTGTGTTTAGATGAATGGTCGGAAAATGAGTTTCAAACAGAGAGCTGCGATTGACTTTTGTGTAAAACTTGGTAAAAGTTTTACCGAAATGCATCAAATGCTTCAAAAAGCATATGTGATGAATGCTTATCCCATACTCAAGTTTACGAGTGGTTTAAGCGATTTCAAGATGACTTTTTTGTTGTTCTCAAGATGCTTGAGGACAACAAAAAAGCTGGGCAGTCCAAAAACTGGACACATCCAAAAAGTCCATAATTTCTTCAAAGAAAACTTGAAATTGTCCATGAGATTGATTGAAGATGAATTGGGGATTCCAAAATCAACTATGCACAACATTTTAACTGAGAATTTTTGCCTTCGTAAATTGAATTTGCGATTTGTTCCCCAGAAAGTTGACTGACAACCAAAAAATGTATCGAATTGAACACTGGAAGGACCTCATTAAAACCGCTCATAAGGACTCAAATTTCCTTGAAACGATTGTTACTGGTGATGAAACATGGTGTTTTGAGTATGAGCCAGAAACAAAGTGCCAGAGTGCTGAGTGGAGACCACCAGAAGAGGGATATCCGAAAAAAAGTCGCCTGGAGAAGTCAAAAGTAAAGACAATGCTGATTTGTTTCTACGATTCCAAGGGCATTATCCACAAAGAATTCATTCCGCCTGGCCAAACAGTCAGTGGGGAGTTTTATTTCAAAGTTTTAAAGTTTTTAAAAGTTTCAAAGTTTTAGCAAGAATTCGTCGCGTACAGCATAAATATCATGACGTCCGGCGTTCGTCAAAACACACTGTCACTCTTGGCACTATAACTCGGCTTCTAATGAAACCAATGTCATAAACAGTTGACACAACACTAATGAAGGTTGTCGCTTTCGACAACTGGGAGCACCACTAGTTTGTTTTATTTTCGAAAAGTTTGGTTTCTTTTTGGAAGAGGGTGTATATATACACATTTTTTTTTTTTTTAAATACAGTTGTTATACTTCCTCACAAAAATTCTGTATACAAGTTACTGAGCACATTCTTTTTGACATACTTGTTTGTTTGGGTGGCATTTCTGCTTTCTTCCTCAAAGCTTATACAGAGTTTATCTGAGGAAGATAATAGATGGCAATGGTTTCATGGTTTTGTTTCAATACCTGCCACGAGCCAGGTGTAGATTTAACTGTTAATATGTATGTCCTTGGAAACTAATATACAAAGATATATATATATATATATACATACATACATACATACATACAGGGTGTCCCTGAATTCATGGCCCAAACATGAAGGGATGGTAGTACACACTGAAACCACCAATATTCGTCATAGAATATGCGGCCGCAAACACAGCCCGGTGCCAGTAGGGGGCACAGACGAGGCGGCACAGCTTAAAAGCACTGAATTGACCAAACCCGAGCATTCTCGGCATCAACCAGAGACGAGATGGAGCAGTTTACGAATGCAGAGAAAACCAACATGCACCTGATGTACGGCGTACCGGGGGGCAACGGTAAAGAGGTGCAAAGACTATACCGTGAGCGATATCCTATGCGTCATGTGTCCGATCATAAAATGTCTGCGTGACTGCACCGTCAGCTGTGTGAGGCAGGCACCTTCCACATCAGTCGACATGATGCCGGACGAGCACGGACAGTCAGAACGCCAGCTATGAGCGAGGACATCTTCTGTACGGTGACAGATAACCCAGGTACCAGCACGCGATCTGGAGCCTGGGTGTGCATCGGAACAGTGTCTGGCGAGTAATGCATGAAGAACAGCTACACCCCCTATCACTTCCAGCGAGTGAAGGCATTGACAGCTGTTGATTATCCCCTGCACATGGATTTCGCCCAGTGGTTCCTGCAGCAAAGTGTTGTACAGCCCGATTACCCTGCTCATGTGCTCTTTATGGATGAATCAACTTTCTCATGTGAAGGCATAGTCAATGTCCATAATGCACATCTTGATGCCACATTTAGGAATCGATGGATTGGGCACGGTGGTCCCATCCCATGGCTAACCAGATCGCTCGATTTTTCTTGTCTCGATTTCTTTCTGTGGGGGACATTTAAAGAGTGTCGTGTACGAAACGCCCATGCAGGATCTGGTATCCTGACTGTCCATCGCAGCCAGCAATGTGCACGACAAGAGAATGCTCGATGTGCCCGGTGTTTATGAGCAGGTACGCCAATCACTACTCCGCCGTTGTGCCGTGTGTATCAACATTGGTGGGCGGACGTTTAAGCATTTGTTGTAATGATCTCCAGTAAAAATGTCACTCTGGAAACCTGTCTGTCCTTCATTTCCGACTCCTCACTGCATTTGCAGCCACATGTTCTATGAAGAATATTGGTGGTTTCGGTGTGTACTACCATCTCCTCGCGTTTAAGCCATGAATTCAGGAACACCCTGTTTATATATATATATATATATATATATATATTTTTTTTTTTTTCAATTTTATTTAACTTGATAAAATATACATTGGAAGATAGGCAACAAAAAGACTATTTACATATTATAAGTATAAATATTACAGAAAAAAAAAAAAGATTTTCCTTTCAGATGTACAATAGAAAATACAATAAGAGAGTCAACATTACAGTTCAGTATCACTCTTAGTTATTTTTCAGTTGAAATGTATAGTCATCAGCAATGCAGAACAGGGTACCAGCTGGATTTCACTCCTCTATGAATTTTAAGACAGTTCTTGTTACTTTGTAATAATCAAGTTCCAGTAAAAGCCTGCTTTGTAGTTTCCAACGTAGGCTATACATGAGGGTTTGTGCCGATTCGGTGATGGATGGATGGTTATTTCTTGTGTGCTTTAGGTAGAAGCTGTAGATGATGGCCTTAATGCAGATAAATAGGAAATTACATATTCTGTGTCTGTTCTCTTCTGCATGGACTAAATTCCAGTAGTCTGCGTGCATAGTTACATGTGCTAGAGGCAGTATTCAGGGCACAGGTGATCATCGCTTTGTTTGCAGTGACAGGCTAGATATGTGTGTTCCAAGGTACCTGAAACCTCACAGAATAGACACAGATCTGTTTCTCTAAGTTGAAATTTGTAGAGCTTAGGAGTTGGTAAGATGTTATGCCATAGTCTCTGCTGGTTTGGCACACTGTGATTTAGATAGATAGAAGACATACGTAGCAAGTTTTTTTTACCTTGGATGTATTATACTTTAAAGATATCAAGAAATTTTATACTTGGTTTTAATCCTTTTTCCAAGTAAGCAAAACAAAGTTTTACGCATGAAATATATTCACATCTGAGCTACTTGTATATAGAGGCTAATAACTTCATATCACTTGCCATAGTATGTATCCCATAATGCAAAGCACACCCCCACTTTTCAAACGTGTATAATCCAATGGATAATGGGAAGGATGCACTACCTAGACCGGTTTTGACCTTTATTGAGGTCTCATTGGTGGAACCCTTGATATCTCTCCCAGGTCTGGGAGAGATATCAAGGGTTAATTAATTCAGAAATCATATATATCTCATATACAAGTAGACAAAAGGTGTTTGATGTTATTAATAAAAATCTCTGGATGAGAGAAAGATGTAGAAAGTTTTTTTACCTTGGATGTATTATACGTTAAAGATACCAAGAAATTTTATACTTGGTTTTAATCCTTTTCCCAAGTAAGCAAAACAAAGTTTTGTGCATGAAATTTGCACCTTTTGTCTACTTGTATATAAGTTATATATATGACTTCTGCAATACTTCACCCTTGGTATCTCTCCTGGGTCTGGCTCCCAGTGATAAGACCTCAATAAATGTTGAAACCAGTCTGGGTAGTGACCCTTCCCATTATGCATTGGATTATACACGTCTGAAAATGGTGTGTGCTTTGCATTATGGGATACATATTAAGGCCAGTGATATGAAGTCACTGGCCTTTATATACAAGTAGCTCAGATGTGAATATATTTCACATGCAAAAACTTTATTTTGCTTACTTTGGAAAAGGATTAAAACCAAGTATAAAATTTCTTGGTATCTTATACATATACAGGGTGTTCGGGATAAATTTGACATATTTATAATTAATTATATTTTTCCGTAAGTTACATGTATTAACACACACTTCTCTTCATTTAAAAGTTTGGACCCTTCTTCATTCATATACAAGATGTCAGAAAGGATGGATAGCTGGAACCCACCTGAATCATGGAAGAGAATAACTTGTATCATGATGATTCGTGCCCGCCATCAAAATAAGGATATTACGACTGCTGCCCAATGCTCCCTGAATACAGTAAAAACAATCAGGCATGAACTAGAGACTTGCAATGGTGACTACGAGGATGTAGCAAGAAGAAAAATCCCTAGCAGACGATCTGATTGCGTTCGTACAGCAGAATTCCTCGCAAATCTGCAGGAACAGGTGTTGAAGAACCCTGGCATTGGAATTCGGGCTTTGTTCGTGGAGTTGCTAACTGTAGTCAAGCCCTGGATAACAAGGGTAGCCAATGGTAGGCCGTATGTATGGCAGCAGGATTCGGCCCCTTGCCACACCTCTGGGAAAAGTCAAAAATGGTTGTCTGAAAATTTCTACGACTTCACCAGTCCAAATGTTTGGCCTCCAAACTCCCCAGACCTTAACCCCATGGATTATTTTGTATGGGGCGCAGTTGAAAAAGACACCAATCGCACTTCCAGTAATACAAAAGCCCAGTTAATGGATAAAATTAAAACAGTTTTTGCGGCCCTTCCCAGGGAGACTGTAGCATCAGCTTGTTCGAGGTTCCGAAGCAGAATTGAAGCTGTGATCGATGCTAATGGTGGTTATTTTGAGTAAATCTTGTTGATAGTATTGTAATTAACTCTGCCTGTAATGTTTTTTTGTCAATTCATTAAATTTAATAGATACAAAGAAGATTTTCTTTTTCCTTACGAAACTGTCAAATTTATCCCGAACACCCTGTATATACCACTGTTTGAGCATGTGGCTCCCCCCCCCCTTGCAAAAAATGTTTAATTTTTTGCAAAGGAAGGAAGGAAGGAAGGAATTGCATTTGGTGTTTGAGTCCTTGTAATGGTGTTTGAGAGGGGTTTGTTATAGATCTCTGTGTGTGTGAGAGAGAGAAATTTGCAGGAAAGGTGTCATGACATTTCCCTCTACTTTTCAGGTCTCACTATAATATTTATATTATATTAGTTTTTAGCCACACATACAGGGAGATATCTACACAAACAATTACACCATCACCTTTCTCAACAGTGTGGTATCTTAAAAACACTAACCCACAGAGCAAGAGCAATCTGTTCCAATGACAATGCTCTTGCTGCTGAACTGGCTCACTTACGCCACACCTTCTTGGCCAATGGCTATAATCCCCATAAGATAAACAAAATACTAAATGCTCCTAAGAAACCCCCTCCCACCATCCACCACAGTGAACTACAACAAAACAGTCACCATCCCATACATTAAAGGCACATCCGAAAAGACATCTAGAATCCATAGTAAACACGAACTACGCACAGTATTCAGACCGTGAGTCAAATTAGCAATTCTCATCCGTTCACCCAAGGACAGCATCCCTCCTTTATCACATCTAGGAGTCTACGAAGTACCCTGCTCATGTGATCACGCTTACTACGGTCAAACAGGAAGAACTGTGAACATCAGTGAACATAAAAGATACATCCAGCACTATCACTATGGCAAGTCAGGCCTAGCAGACCATGCTTTGGATACCCCTGCACATAAGATCAACTGGAAGAAAACAAAAGTACTGCACAGAAGCTCTTACAAGTCAGAGAGATTGTTCTTAGAAGCAACAGAAGCCCTGAAACATACTGCAAATCTCAACAAATATGCGTATAAATTTGCCTAAGATCTAGGAGACAATCATCTTAAGACATAACTAATACCAGCTTTTTTTTCTCTGTATTTATTTTAGGACTTTAGTCTTTGTGTAATAGCTGCAATTATTTTTTTTTTTTTTTCAGATAGAGGGCACCTAATTAGGACTTTAGTCTTTGTGTTGCTGCTACAATTTTGTTAAACTAGTCCGTTGATTACACTATGTTGTTGTAGTCTCGCGTATTGTGACAAACTATGATTTTGTGCTCTGAAGATGCTGTTTATATTATATTATAACACCAGCTAAATATCAGCAATAAGTCAATAAATAATCATTTACTTATAATTCTGTGTTCTGATATATCCTGCCAAAAATAAAACAACGTGTTGTTAAGAGATTCCATTTTCTTTTGTATTCAGTTATGGTATTGTTAGGGACCTTTATATTCATGTCACCTATTATTATCAGGTATTCTGAGGTGCATTCTTCCATGGCAGAAAGCCATCTGTTTAATTCATCTAGAAATTTTGTGGTGCTTAAATTGGATTATCTGTATATTGTGTTTAATATCAAGGAGTTCACTTGTTTGATATTTTTAACTTTGATGCATATATTTTCTGCAAATTCTAATTTATAGTTTATTTCTATTACTTCTAATTTATGTTTGCTAAATATTATTATACCACCACCTCGTTTAGTTTGTCTGCAGTGTTTGTGTTGTTGAAAGTTAGGCATTTGGTAGATGGTTGCCTCTTCTTTTGTTGTGGATACTTCTGTTAGTATTAAAATATCTATATTGTGTATGTTTTCCTTCAGATAAGCTTGCAGGGTAAGCCAGTATTTTTGAATGCCCCTGATGTTGATATGAAGAATAGATAGTCCTTTTTTGACAGTAGTCATTAGTTTCCATTCTGTTATTGAGTTTAGAATGTGGCTCCTGTCATGTTCTGGGCTGATTACATCTGCTTGATGGTCTGAATTCATATAGGTTGGAATGCTGCTTCCTTCTTTATGACTAATCAGTGTTCCTTTTAATGTAGCAGCCTGTTGAGGTCTTCTACGGATTTTATTTTTTTATTTGGATTGGTTTTGTATCTTTTTGAGAAGTATTTTGCTATCTCTTTTCCATATAAACTGGTAATTTTTTTGTTTTTACTTTTCTTGTATGATAGAATAGTTTCTGATAATATTGTGTTAAGTATTCACATTGGGATATTGTCATTAGCGCCATTCAGATCCTTGACTACTGGCTTTTTAATCCTGCTAGCTTTTGCAGTTACCTTTTGTTGGGCTGTTAGTGAGTCACTGCATGAGGGTGGTTGAGGAAAACCTTCTCTTTTCCTTTTTTGATGTAATCGATATACCGACTGGATATCTGTTATTTCTATAGGAGCACCAATTTTCTGGCTTAGTTGAAATGTTTTTTAAATGTTCAGTAGCAATTTCTCGTAGACCATCTATGAGGAGATCATTTTTATACTGTTGTTGGTTTAGGAGTTCATAATGTTGTTTTAAAGAATTTAGTTTTTGCCATAGTTCCGTTGTCTCTTTAATTAAGTTATGCTGGCTTTCCGTTAGCTCTTTAACGCTGTTTTTAATTTTTCTGTCTGCAACACATCTTCTATTGAGCTGTTATTAAGTTTAATAAATTCCTCATATTGGTTGAATTTTTCGGTAATTTGTGCGGTATGTTCTTCAAATAGTTCTCCAACAAAACTGATTAAACAGTCTTTTAGGTTTTTTTATGTATTTTCTAGTAATACATTCAAAGTGGGCTCACCTGAGTTTGTTACTGTACTCCTTGTTTTTCATTTCCTCTCCTTGATTGCTGTTTACTGCCTACTGTTGTTTTCTGTATTGACTGTTTACTGCCTGCCGTTGAAGGCAACATTCCTTTGTTTTCTCTACAATGTGCGCACTTCCACTAGTCATGCTTCGCATTCGATTTGCACTGCTAAGTGGCCTTGGACAATCCGGATCACAGAAAATGCATATTTCTCTGGCAGTTCCTGCAGGCTATGTGGTTTTCTTCCTGCGTTAAGTCCTCCTGGCATTTATAGCACTTCATATTTATAATTTTGGCAATCCTAGTGTGACTACTAAAATGACAGCTTCCTTCGTTCTCCTGTCGCATGATTGACCACTGTATACTTTGAAAACTTACTTATTACTTAACAGATACTTACAGTTTTTACATCAATATGTTCGGCTTGAAGAACATTCTGTTCTTCAAGCCAAACTGAAGGTGCAAGTTCAGGAGAATACGGAGGCTTTTCCCAGCCAAGTTCCTTAATCTTTGTACAGGTGATTCTTGCACTGTGCATTATGACGGTGAAAAAATAACTTCCTTTCAATTGACCAGAGAACACCTCTTTTCTTTAAGTTTTTCATTCAATCGATCGAGTTGTTCATAGTATACTTCAACTGTGATTGTTTGGTTTTGTGGCAAGAGTTCAAAGTGTATAATACCAGCCATATCCCACCAAATGCTTAACAAATCCTTCTGAGGATAAGGGTCTTGTTTTTGGCTGAAGTCTTGTTTTACAGTGTTAGCAGCCTGTTTACCTGAATGAACCCACTGCCTTCAGCACTTAATATTCTTGGAAAGCATCCACTTTTCATCACCAGTGACTACATGACTCAAAAATGGACATTGAACCTCTCGCGAATGAAGAGCAGTGCAGATATTGACATGCTCTCTTCAACAGCTGTTCGTCAGTTTATGAGGAACCCACCTGCCGAGCTTAGACACTATTCCAAGTTCTTGCAAATGGCAATGGATGGTCAATTATGGTGAATTGACCAGATCTTATGCTAAATCTTCAACATGGGCAGTTAATAAACGTGACAGAAATTTAGTGATTCTATAGGCGAGAAAGTCAATACAATTCACGATGGGTCTTACTAGATAACCTTCTTTATGAATTTTTGGGAGACCATATAAACAAGTTCTTCCAAAATGAGTGCACAACTTCTCCAAAGTATTTTGATCCCAATTAACAACTTCATCAAGCAGCTTATTTAATTGTTTAATTTGTGTTTTTGTAGGGTTATAACTAATAACTTCTTGATAGGTGTCGGTATCCTGTAAAAGGCAGTCTATCTTAGAGTCAGCGTTATCCATTACCAGTACGGCTTTTCCTTTATCTGTTTTGGAAATATATTGTTCTTTAGTCTTAATGAAAACAGAGCACGGGTTTCAGCACTAGATAAATTACATGAAGGCAATTTGCTTTTAAACAGTAAAGCTGCAACTTCAAAGAGTAGTTTATTAGCATCTTCACTTGAAAGTCCCGACAGATTGTATTCGATGTTATGCAAAAAATCAAATACAGGATGCATTTAGGTACCAAAGCAAAATCATGGCCTTTAGCCCATACACTAGTTTCAGCATCAGACAATGAGTGTCCAGAAATATTCACAACAACCCATTTATTAGTAGGAGTGTTGTCAGAAGTGATTTTTTGCTGAAGATAGTATAATATAAGCATGTACACACAAGGAAGATATTTAATTAGCCAAATATTTAGGTCTGAAAATTGCAAACCATCTTCAGTGGCAATACAAGAACAGTTTTAAAATACAAGGTGGAAAACTAATAATAGATCATTTATAAATATAAATGGAACAAGGTATATTGCTTAAGGTATAATGATTCATATTTTTGCATCAGTCTGTAGGAATGTCTTTCATAAGAGAGGGCTGAAGATTGTTTAGAAACATGTAAAACGATATCCAGTAATTCATCATCCAGAGTATTAGAAATCCTTCTTTCAAGATCTAAAATAGACTGAATATTAGATGCTAAATCTTTTTTAGTGGCTCGAAGTTGGTTCCATATCAAGGAAAATCTTGCACGAATATAAATTGCGTGAGCTCAAGGCAACCGAATAGTTTCTCTAAACCTAGCAAATGTAAGAATAACTTTCGTAACGTGACATTTTTTGAGAAAGGCAATCCAATCCGAAACTTACCTTATAAAACTGATAATTTTCCTACCTTGCATGTTTGTTAAGTGAATTCTTCCCCATGAAGGATAATAAGTCGAATATTTAAATTATCAGTTTTACAAGGTAAGCTTCATGCTCAGATTGCCTTTCTCAAAAAATGTCGCGATATGAAAGTTATTTATTTTAAATGTAAAATTTCATTTTATAATAATAAGATTTGGAATTCAAGACTAGTAATGTTTGCTTTGTCAAGTTTTGTAATAATTATGTTATCATTGCATTTATTACTCTAAAGAAACAAAACAGTCTTATCTTCAAGTAGTTAGAGAAAATTCAGACATGCACCACTTCCATTCCAAAATGAAGAATACAAGTTCTTATACAACATAATGGAAGTACATACCAGTTTCTTCTATTCCAATCACTGTAAGAATTATTAACAGTTCCTTTACTTCAATTGAACAAATTCCTATAATAAGTGACTAGAAATGATTGGCATATACCATTTGCTATTAATAGACTGTATGTCCTAACTATTATTTTTGAGAAATTTCTTTCTATTTATACTAAATATTAATTATAATAACTATAATATCTTTAATTAATAACTAATTAGCACTGGGTAAATGAACTCATTTACTCAGCATTAGTGTCTGCATGCACATATCATTGTTCTGTGTTCCCTGATGATGGCAATTTGACTTTGTTGAAATATTGGAAGTAGTAATTAATGTTATTATAATTAATAATAGTTATTTTTATTTAATAAATGTTATTATAAATATAATTAATTAATTAATAATTAATCGGTATACACTGTTATATTCTCAAAAATAATAGTTAGGAATAGCCAACATATAAGCCTTTATACAAGAATGAATACTTTATTCATGCACTTCTTAAATAAAATCTCTGTTTCAATCCTTCAATTTGATAAAAATTCTGTATCCAAACTATTCCATTATTCAAATTTATCTCTCAACATTAGGTCTTTTTTCTCAGCTTTCTCGATTACTAGTCAAAGAAACGCTGTGTGAAGCATGTGGTGAGGTTGTTTGCAAGAATAGAAAAATCACAATTTCATGAAGCATGCTAGAAGTTAAAAAATTAGTCGAAGAAATCGTATGGAAAATTAAGTCAAAACATTCACTCAGAATTCAGAAAAAAATCTAAGAAAGCTGAGGTATGTGTAGAAGTAGCTAAATAAAACTTATGAGAAGACTTGGATAAGAATATTGAAGATGAATTCAATTCAATCTGTCCTCATATTCTACATTCCACAGACCAGAAACAAACATAGTCAATCATCTCTTGAATCCTATCCAACATCTCTTCATCCTCATGAAAGCCTGGCATCCAAATCTGTGCACAGAAATCCGTATGCAGCCTGATCAATGCCTTGTACAATGGAATCAAAACATCCTTACTTCTACAGCATACATAATCACTTATTCTTGTAGAATTTTCAGTGTGGGACAAACATGCCAGGCAGAAGAGATATGCATGCATATCAAGGATGTGGATGTGGGGGGGGAGAAGTAGCATAAAATAGCTGGCCTGGTTGGCTGAGTGGTCAGCATATCCACTCTCCAGCCAAAAGGCTGGGGGTTTGAATCCCACTATGGGCATGGATGTTTGTGATTGTCTGTGAAAATACTAGTGGTGGTGAACAGTAGATAGTGTTGGTGTAGATGATGCAGTTCGTTGTAATTATTGGAGGAGATGGAGAGTTGTAGAGTAGATGCCCTCCCTCAATGAGTATTTGGACTCCTTGGAGGTGTCATCTAATAATAATAATAAATTAAGACCATAGGCATGTACAACAGAGAAAATCATCTAGTACTGTAGTAGTGTACAGAAATAACCTACATTGATTACAGCTTCAAGTAAATTATACTAGACTAGAAATTATGTTCTTCTTTTAACCTTTACCCAAGCATATGTAATATGTGAAGTATTCTCATGATTATACTACTTATATATAGCGATTGTTTGTTTGTTGATTTTATCAGTGTTACTTCAATATCCTGTAATGCACAGTACTATATCAAAGAACCTATAATAATCAAGATTTAAGACAGGGTAGAAGACAGAACTACTATAAAGCCAAATACAGCTATCAGTACAAAATTACAAATGCAAAAGCATAATCAGGGAAAAAAATTCTGTACTGTACTGTTTCAATCATATCAAATCCTTGGAACTGTATATATATAAATTAGCAGCAGGCAAGAATAAGGCAACACCTATATTATCAACTATTAAGAAAACAGACAGCTCTTACACTAAAAACTTAGCAGAAACTGCAGCTATTATGATAAACAAGTTTATTCCTGATGACAACAGATGAAGAAATCCACAAAGCTTATAGACAAAGAATGGAAACAGACATAGACACTCCTAATGACAATTTATTTACATGTAACGAAATCGAGTCAACATTAAGATCAATGGATCCAAGAAAAAACTCCTGGAGAAGATCAGCGATATGCTCCTAAGAGCGCTTGTTGAATTCCCCAAATTCATAACAACAGTTTACAAGGAATGCCCAAAAAGAAGGCAATTTCCTTTATTACAGAAAAGCTCTAACAGTATACCCATAATCAAACCAGGAAAAATGAGCAAATATAGGCCAATTAGTCTTATAAATGTTGCTGGTAAGGTACTAGAAAAGCTTCTGATAAGCTGCATAATGCATTTTGTCTAATCAAGAGACCTATTAAGCAGCAATCAGTATGTATTTAGGCCTCAATCAAGCACAATAGACGCAATTATGGAGTTCAATGAAGACAGTTTACAGCAAAAAAAGACTACTGATCTCATTCAATGTACAAGATGCCTTCAATGCTAAGTGGTGGCCAGCTTTAATTAATCAATTAAGAGCTTTCAAATGTCCAAAAAAACCTACTCTACCTTACAAAAAATTATTGCACAGACAGAAGAGCAACCATGGCATTGAAAACCACAGCTGTAATGAAAGTCAAATGAAGCTGTCTGCAAGGTTCCTGCTGTGGCCCAAGTTTCTGGAACATCCAGTATGACTTCTTATTAAGACTTCCTTTCACTACTGAAACAAAAGTCATAGCATTCACTGATGATAATGATTTGAGCAGCCGCGATGGCTTACAGTTAGAAGCAACGGCCAATGAACTCTTTAAAATTGCATAGTGGGCATGTGAGAAGTTACCCTCAACAGCACCAAGTCTAAAGTATTCCACATTTCATATAAAAAATCAAAACAATCTATAATGGTCTTTCTAAATGGGGAAGTTCTTGAGATAGCCAGTGAGCTATCTCAAGAATTTAGGATTTTAGCTTACTGGCTATAAACAGAGTGATTGAGGCCTAAATATATATACTGATTGCTGTTTAATAGGTCTCTTGATTAGACAAAGTGTCAATAGATGAAAAATTTACCATCAAATAGTAGCTTACAAATAGTAAACCTTCTAGCTAAGTTGGCAAGGATAAAGTGTTGATTTGGCCATTGAGCACTGAAAACACATATACTGAAGAAATGCTCTCACTGATATCTTATACTGCACCTGCTTCGAAATATGCACTAAAATCTAAGAAAACCTGACAAAAGTTGAAGAGAATTCAATACCTTATAGCCATATAAGTAATTAAAGGATACAGGACAATATCTTTTGAGGCAGCTTGCGTTATTACTAGTCTAACTCCAATCTGCTTGAAAATGCAAGAATTCTCTCTTATATATAAAGTTACTTCTGGAAGATATAATGGAAATTTTAACATTGATGTAGATTGCTATGAACGTCCACTTCACTCCAGAAGGTGGCCTCACCCAGGAAAGAGAACATATCAGGGTCATTCCAAAAGTAATGTCGTTTTTTAATATAATATGAATTTTTACATGAAATTTTAAAGCTTTATAAATATCACTAAGCTGAGACAGCCTCATTCTAAGGAATTCCACTTTGCAAGAACATCATGCATAAGTTATTGTTTAAATAACCCTTTATTACTATGGAGGTCACTGAAGAGCACATCATGCTTTATGAGTTCAAGAGGATTTTTGAATTTGTGTAGCATTCACCTTGGATAACGATTTTTTGAACTAACTAGAAGATACCTTGTTCTCATCCATTCATCCCCAATCCTCTCACTGATTTCGTTATGTTGATGATATTTTTGCTGTTTGGCCTCATTCTGAAAATGAACTTACCACTTTCCTACGACAGATCAATAGCCTTCATTCGCACATTCAATTCACCATGGAAAAAGAAAAGACTGGAAGCTTACCATTCTTGGACATCCTTCTTACGTGCACAGCCTCCAGTAATTTATCAACCAGTGTTTATCAAAAATTTACTGGCAGATACATTCATCGAAAGTCTCCTCATCACACCACAAAAAAAAAAAAAAATTGGTGTTATCAAGTCTTTAATTAATAGAGCGCATAATGTATACTCCTCTTCCTCAAGCTTACAACAAGAACTTCTCACTATCAAAACTGTAATGAAATTTAATGGTTACAACACTCATCAAATCCAGCAGATAATTGACTCCTATGTTCCAACACCTCAGGATTCTTCAACAGACCGCAGGGTTCCAATTCCTTATATTTCTGGACCTATTGGCAGAATTTTGCAGAAGTATCACCTCATTCCCACATATTTTCCTATCAACAAAATTTCTCATCTGTTGCCATCTACAAAAGACAAACTGTCACCTCTATCCTTAGCTGGCATTTCCCAGATATCTTGTGAATGTAATCTGACATACTTTGGACAGACAGGCCATTCTGTGGAAAAGAGAATTAATGAGCATCAGTATTATATTGAATACATGAAACCTCAAAAGTCTGGTCTGGCAGAACATAGTATTGACACTAAACACAGTATCCAGGATGAAGCTCATCTCCATAGAAGCAGTTTTAAATATGAACGCCTTTTCAAAGAAAGTTGTGAAGCCCTTTTAACATTGGCCAAACCTGAATTGGAATGATTGTCTCTCTCCCCCAAAAGTTTGGGAGATTCTCATTTTATGTAACCATCAAAAATAGTTTTAATATTATTTATTAATATATTAGTTTCTAGTATTAATTTATAGCATGCAGCAACTGTTTTTAAATGGTAAACTGATTGTTGTGTGTACCTGTATTCCCGTTTCTTTGATTTGCTTGGTTCTATGCACTGATGATGTACTGTTATTTTCAGTACGAAATATCTGTACTTTCATTTCATTAAAGTTAATTAGTGTGGTTAATATGTAATTTGTTGTTTATAGTCATGCCACAGGTAGCTTTAAAGATTTGTATTAACTAGGTTTTTTTTTTTTTTTTCACCACCAGCCAGCCCAACAGTGTTTTTAATCAAACAACTGCTGTAATTTATGTACTTTGCTGTTTCTTTGGTTTAAATTTATCACTGTTGTTTTTCACTTACAATGAAGAAATCCTCATACAATAAATAATTTTACTCCAGTATTCATATCATTTTATGATTATGGAAACTTCATGGGTCTCAATATGCAAGTAAGTCCTGTCCTTAGTGACAGGACTTACTTGCATATTGAGACTTGCATATACATCCACTTTACAGTTTAATCAAATACTTAAAAAACACATGCATATAAACATAACTAAAAACTACCAGCATTTAAAAATAAAATGCTTACTGGTACAGTTCCTCTCCAAAGTCCCAAAAGTTTTTCATTTTTCAGAACTTGTATAAAGAGATTTGTCATTCCTTTTCGTTTAGGGCTAAAATAAATATATGAAGGATTAACTTTTCTGAGTTGTTACAAATAACATAGGCTTAAGAAAAAGGAATCAAAGTTTTTAACTATTTTATTATTTTCATTTCCCAATACAAGTGCTTACTTTTATTTGACAGTCAACAATTTAATTCAAAAAGGTGGACAGATCAACAAAAATCGAAACACATCTAAGAAATATCTCTTGCTAGACATAAGCTATTATATATATGATATAATGAAAACATGCTATCCATTGTAGTGGACACTTTGGACTATTTGTAGTGAAGTCAACTACTCTCTGAGTAGAAAATGTTTCCTTTGATATCTATAAACAAATCCAAGTCTATGGCAGAAGTGTAACATAAAGCTTACTGTTTATAACCTTTCGAATACAACGTCTTGGTAGCATACTGCTCAAGACACTGTCCCTAAAGAATCTTTATATTTGTATTTTATTGGTGTATTTTTAAAGGTCCCCTTAATCTGAGGCAACTTCTGCCATACATCAAACATTCTATAACCACAATGTCTAGTTCTACTAGAATTATTTTACTTTATGCTTTTTCATTTGAATTAAAAGCTGGATGTAATCACAAAAGATAATAATATGCTTGCAAATGAACAGAATATATGTATACATACAAAATAGTAAGAGCCTTGTGATAACTGAGCTAGCTTACAAATACATCTTCATTTCATTTTTTATTTAAATTACTAATATTTGCTTTTCTCTTTGACAAATTGATCAATTTGGCATTCTACAACCTAATGGGTTGTAGAATGAATCTTCTACACATCACATCACAACTTCCTTTCTTCAAAACAACAGCTTTTAATGCAATTATCTATCAGAATCTTCTAGAAAAAGACAAAATGTTTTCTACCTTTAGTAGCAAATAGGGTGAACAAATTGCATACAACAGTTTTTAATTTTGTTGGTTAATTTTCTACTTGGTTAAAATATTACTCTTGACCAACTTTTCCCATACCTTAATTTTTCAAATTAATTTATTCAACACTGTGTGTGTGCGCACATGTGCACACATGCATTTCAGCCTAACTATCCACAATTAATTTTTGAGGAAAGACTTAAAAGCAAGAGAAGAAGTGGTAGTACATGCTTACTATAAACTGTAAGGTTAAGAGTCTTACAAATTAAAGTACATTCACTTTTCTTTTCATATTCAACCATCATTCATGTCCATTTGTTTCCAATTTATGGTTCTCTGTGATATCTTGTCAAATTGCAAAGTACAGCAGTATCATGGTATAGTCATTTTATGAAACTCAACTATTTCATTATTACAGAAAGTGAATAAATCACTAAGACAAGGCCTATTTCACAAAGCCATTCTGCCTCCCATAAAGTTTCATACTCTTATCCACTCATTCCTGAATTCTACTCTTAACCAACTTTTCCCATAACTTAATAACCAGTCCAAAGAAGCTGATCAGGTCTATAATTTCATACCTCTGTCTTAGAGCCTGCTTTATGCAATGGAATTATTTTTCCCTCTTTCCACTTCCCTGGAACCTTACCTGAGTTGAGACTTAGCTTATCAGAGGCAATGCCAATTCACCTCCCCCTATTTTTGTAACAAACATTTTAGTATCTCGTGTGAAGAGGCTTAAGTGCTGTGAGGACATCATGTTGGAGGCTTAATGGATTTTTTAACAACACTCAAAAAGAATTAAAATAGACTTTAATACTTCCTATATTTCGTCCTAGTCACTAGGACATCTACGGGGATTACAAAAAAATTAATGTAACATATGCACAAATAACAAACAATACTAAGCCCAACCACGTGGGTGACACTAAAGTCCTATCTAGGTAGAGCGCCCTCTAAGGGCAGTCGTAGGTGGCCTGGAATGTAAGGTGGGAACTCTGGTGATGAGTGTTTCCCAAATCTTCGGAAGCTTAATGCACCCTTTTTCAGTCTACAGAAAAACCCACGCACACATTGGAAGGTATATCCACCATCCCTCCCAAAAGTATGGCGTTAATAGTGTCATCTTAGCAAAGAAAGCTAGAATCATCTACTTGGAGCACATTGGTACTAAAATTAATATATTTGGGACACAATTTTAGCCAACGGTTTCTTCCCCTTAAAATCAACAGAGCTCTCTGACCAACCCAACCCAAGTTTCCACAAAATCCAAAACACGAAAAATCCATTGCCATCCCCTATAACTGTTTCACCTCTCAAAAAACTTGCATGCATTCTTAAAAAGTATAACATACAGACCTCCTTTTAGCCTAATTAAAAATTATCTACCCTTATCCATCCACATCAAGATCTCTGCCATCTGAACCATCCTGAGTCTACAGTATCCCATGCTTTTGAAAGCTTAAATACTTTGCACAAATAGGAAGAAATACCAATATCTACCCAGAAGAAGGCTAAAAATACATTTTTCACCTACACTACAGTCGTTTTGGAATGGCTAACCATGCCATGGATACAGACCACTAGATCCAATGAAAGAAACCTCTCTCCTATACAGAAACAGATTTAAATCACACTATTTCTAGAATCTGCCATGGCACTACATCATTTCCTAAACTTTAACAAATTCAACTGCATCACACACATGATTCTAGCTTTCTTTGCTAAGATGACACCATTAACACCATACTTTTGGGAGGGATGGTGGATGTACCTTCCAATGTGGGTGTGGGTTTTCTGTAGATTGAAAAGAATAAATATCTATCTGATAGCAAGATAACAAGAGTGTCAATGAAGACAGACAGTTATTGTTTTCAATGACAAAATGGATCCTTGAGTGTTTGCTTTGAGTTATGCTAAAAATGTTTCTTATGTATCCCTTGCGCATGTCCAAATGGAAAATATGTAATCACCTTAGCATAGCCATATTGTGAATTTGAGATGCAGAGTTTAGGGCTATGTTTTCATAATGTTAGATTGGCAAGGATATAGATGAGAAAGATAGCTGAAGGCAGCTCGTAAGAGTGAATTACCTGGAAACAGCATTTGGGTTTGAGAGTTCTGGATTTGAAACAGTATCAGAGTTTTTGTCCATAAATAAAACAGCAGCCTGTTTGCCTCTGTAGAGAGTGATTGTACAGATTTGTCTTGTAAGTTGGTTGAGCATGTCACATTTTCAGTTAAGATTGAGTGCGTTTGGAATTATGCAGCAGGTGATTATGATAAACTCAGAAGACTGCTTGAAGCAGTGTGTTGCGTCATATATCTCTGATATTGATATATCGAGGCAATATAATTAACTTTATGGGGGGCGCTAGTGGGCCAAGTACTGCGGACGTGTTTTGAAGAGCTCCTGATTCAGATAAGTTTTTACTAGGAATAATTAAGTATATATGCGTAATTGTTTGAGTAAGAGTGGCTGTAAACGTTGTACGCTACCGGTATTATTAGTGTGGGTTTTTTTTTCTTGTCTAAACTAAATTACGAAATCGTTATTATTAGACCTAGTAACCGGCAGAGAGAAAAAAAAAAAAATGGCGGCGGCATTGTCATTCCATGATTTGAATGTAGATTTCAGTCGTTTCGTTAAGTGTGAGGTCTGTTATATGTATTCCTTCGATTACATAAATGATTTGTGGATGTTTAGTGCGGATGGAAGAAGGGTGTGTGCGAAGTGTGACCTGAACGAAGAACTAATGAATGCGAATATGAAATTGATGACAGAAAGTGCTAGTACTGATTGTGTCGCGATTGCACGTTTGAAAGAAATGGATGGTGAGCAAGAGAAGCGAAAAAATGTTAAAAAATCAGGAAAAAAGAAAAAAAGCGATTTGACAACCGTAACGGATGTTAAAAGGGACGAAAGTGAGGTGGAAAGAAACGAAATTGAGAGAACGAATGAAAGTAGAACTTGCGTAATGCAGAAATCGCAAGTAAAAAAAATCGAAAGAATAAATGATGGCGAAAGTTCGACGCATGTTGGACCGAAAGTACTGAAACAAAGAAAGATGAATGACAGTAAAAGTGAGAAGAATGATAGCGAAAGTTGGACGCATGTTAGTCCGAAAGTACGGAAACAAAGAAAGATAAATGAGAGTGAAAGTGAGAAGAATGATAGTGAAAGTTGGACGTATGTTGGACCGAAAGTACGGAAACAAAGAAGGATGAATGAGAGGGAATGTGAGAAGAGGGGGTCGAGAGTTAGAAAGTTAGAAAGATTTAATGATAGAGAGAATGTGTCGCAAGGTTCGGAAAGTGAATTAGATTGGATGAGGCAAGAAATGAAATGGATGCGGAATGAAATTAAGAGAATTCAGGTCAAAACTATTAAAATAAATCATGATGGCATGAAAGAGTTAACGAAAGATGAGCGAGTGGCGTTGTATGGCGACTCCATTATTAAAGGTGTGCAAGAGGATAAAATGCACAAGGTATGTTTTCCAGGTGGTAAAATAAGTAGAGTGATTGAGGCATTGGATATGAGGCGGGAGCGAGCAAAAGAGTTAATTGTATTAATTGGTACAAATGATTTGAGAGAGAACAAAGAGCATGTCAAAATGAATGTCAAGAGACTGCTTGGAAAGATAAAAGAGAATAGTGTGACAGGAAGGGTGGTCAGTGTGTTGCCTAGGTATGATTGTGGTGAAATGAGGCGGAGAGCAAGGATTATGAATGGTATTCTGGCTGAAATGTGTGAGGAGATGGGTGTACAGTTTGTTAATGTGTGGAATGAGTTTGAGGGACGAAGTGAGCTGTATGGGAGCGATGGACTGCATCTGAGTGGTTATGGTGTGAGTCGCTTGCAGAGACTGCTGCTGGAAGGTAGAGAAGTGAATAGAGAAAATGAATCAGATCGAGAGGGGAGTGATGTGGAAGAGCAGGAGAGTAAGACAGGAGAGATTGAAGAAGTGGAAATGAATGGAGAGGTGAGTGGTATGAGTATAGAAAATGAGAGAATGGGTGTGCAAGAGGAGCAGGGAAACGGGGAGGCCCAGGGTGGACAGGGATACACAGCGTGAGAAAGGTGGATGCTCCAAGAGGAGGTGAGAGCATGTGTAGGCAGGAAAGTAATGGGATGACCAGGGATCAAGAGGAAACAGATGTTGTTGCAAAGGGTTCTAAAATGAAGAAGCAGAAAGAGAAATGGCCCCAGTCCAGCATGGAGAGAGCACATCGAGTGAATGGTAACAGTGGAACTAGCTGTAGATCCAGAAATGAGTTGTTGTGTTTGTATACCAATGCTAGAAGCATAAGAAACAAGGCGGATGAAATAGTTGCACTAATTGTGTCTGTGTACCCAGAGATTGTTGGAATAAGTGAGACATGGTTAGATGAGGACGACATCCTGACAGGAATAGAGATGGAAAGGTATGATGTGTTTCGTGAGGATAGAAGGGATAAAAAGGGAGGGGGAGTGCTATTGATGATAGAGAAAGAGTTATGTCCATACAAGGTAGAGATGCAAGAGGGAAATAGGGCCAGTGGTTTTGAGGCAGTATGGTGTGAGATAGAGGTGAATAGAATCAAATACTTGGTGGGATGTTGTTATAGACCTGGTAATGTGGATGGTGGTGATAGTGAAATGTATAGTCAAATAAGCCAAGCAAATAAGAAAAGGGTGATCATTATGGGTGATTTTAATTATGGCAATATAGACTGGATTGAAGAGATAGCGACTGGAAGTAAAGAAAATGAGTTTCTTGAGTTTTTGAGGGATAACTACCTCAGACAGTATGTAACAGAGGGCACACGAGGATTAAGGGTCTTGGATTTGGTCATCTCATCGGAGGATGTAATTATAAATGAGGTGTCAAATCATCCACCAATTGGTGAAAGTGACCATGAGGTGATTACCTGGGTGGTTGCCAGCAGTGCAAGGACCCCTGTGAAAAAAGGGTATATGTGGAACTACAAGGGGGGTGATTATGAAGAGCTCAGGAGACAGCTTGCAGATGTAGCATGGAATGAGGAGTTAGCTGGAAAAGAGATCAATGCAGCTTGGGGGATTTTCAAAAACTATTTAGTAGATGCAATGTCTAAATGTATACCACGGGTGAGAAGGTTAAATAAGGTAGGTGTGAGATGGATGAATAAAGAGATTAAGCATGCAATACAGAAAAAAAAGGCATTGTGGAGACAGCATAAGAGAAGTGGAAGTAACCAATTTCATGAGGTCTACAAAGACCAGGCAAGGAGGATGACTTGGTTGGTGAGAGTAGCTAAAGAGAGGTATGAACAGCAGTTAGCTAATGAAGCCAAAAAGAATCCTAGGGAGTTCTTTCGATATGTAGCCAGCAAAAGAAAGAATGATTATGGAAGGATGACATTGATTGGAGGAAATGGTATAAAGACAGCTGTTGCAGAATGTGTTGTGGAGATACTTAATGAGCAATTCATAAAGATCTTTCAATCTTGTGAATGTGACTTCATGGAGAGATTAAGAGCAGTTGATGATGGGGAGGAGAGACTGACTGTAAGTGAGCAAGAGGTGTTTGGGGAGTTGAGTAAACTAGATGTAAATAAGGCTGTGGGACTTGATAATATATCACCACGTATTCTGAAGGAGTGTGCCAGAGAGTTGACACCTGCCTTGACATATTTTTTTAATACGAGTCTTGTACTTGGTCAAGTTCCTAAAGAGTGGAAGGAGGGCAAGATTGTGCCACTTCATAAAGGAGGTGATCGAACTCAAGCATCAAACTATAGGCCTATCTGTGTGTCAGGTGTTGTGGTTAAGTTGTTGGAGAAGCTTGTGAGAACTAGGATCCAGAGTTGGGTTGACAACAATGGTATAATCTTTGATGGACAGCATGGATTTGCTAAAGGGAGGTCATGTTTTAGTAATCTACTTACTTATTACAATAAAGTGACTGCTTCCTTGGACAGAGGAGAAGGATACACAGTAATATACTTGGATTTCGCAAAGGCTTTTGATAGAGTACCTCATGATAAGTTGACAGTCAAACTAGAGCAGATGGGGTTGGATATTAGATTAGTGCATTGGATTGGAGACTGGCTATCTTATAGGTATCAACAAGTTGTGTATGGGGGTGCAATATCCAGGAAAAGGAAAGTCACTAGTGGAGTGCCTCAGGGGTCTGTTTTAGGGCCATTACTATTTAACTTATATATTAATGATATTGGTGAAGATTTGGATGGAGATATTCAGTTGTTTGCAGATGATGCAAAGTTGGGACGAACCATAAAGAGTAGTGAAGATGTTGTGGCCTTGCAAGAAGACTTGAATAAATTGAGTGATTGGGCAAGCAAATGGGGATGTGAGTTCAATGTTGCAAAATGTAAAGTTTTAAAATTTGGAAAACAAAGATGGGATGCAGAATTTATGCTTGGTGAGAATATATTGTTGGAAGTAGAGGAAATAAGAGATCTGGGGGTGATAGTGGATAAGGATCTAAAATTTAGGGGACACATCGCCAAAATTGTGAAGACAACACAAAGACTTCTGGGAATGATGCGGAGGACACTGACATGTAGAAGTAGGGAGATACTTGTTCCAATGTATAAGGCTTTGATTAGGCCACACTTGGACTATTGTGCCCAGATTTGGTCACCGGGTTTTCAGAAGGATGAAGAGATGTTGGAAAGGGTCCAAAGGCGACTGACTAAGGTAGTTTCTGACCTCTGGAATGTTGAGTATGAGGAAAGATTGAAAAGATGTAATTTGCAGAGTCTCGTGGAGAGAAGGAAGAGGGGAGATATGATAGAGACCTACAAGTTGGTAAGGGGTTGTTATAGGATCGATGGTGGAGAAGTTCTACAGAGAATAGTGGGAGATCAGGGGAGAACCAGAGGTCATCCCTGGAAACTGTATAAGGAGGGTGTGAGTAAGGGAGTGAGAGGCAGGTTTTTTTCGTGCAGAGTTGTGAGTGATTGGAATGCCTTGCCTGAGAGCGTGGTGTCTGCAAGTAGTTTGAATGTGTTTAAGACACGGTATGATGAGATGTGTGTGTAAGATAAAAGGACCTCCTAGATGAGTCTTTGACTCCATGAGGTCTTGTTTAATAATAATAATTATCCTTTCCTACTTTAGCTGCTATATCAAATTCTATCGCATGTACCTCTTTGTTAAGTCGGTTGCACCATTGTTATCTGATCTTCATTAATTTTAGTCTTATCATTATGTCTCGCTTCTTTTATACCTTTTCTTACTTAATTTAACCTTTTAAGGGCCACCAGAGATTACCTGTTCCCTGAATTCTATGAGTTATCCTGGTCATTCAGGCAAAATTTATTTTTTTTTATCTGCGCCAGCCTGGGTCTTAAAGTTAGAGATAAACTTAACCTTTAGGATAAACATAGATTATCAGGTGCCACTAATAATGTTAACTGAATTCTTAAAAGTCTTGGGTTCTCTGGCTTATTTTATTTGCATTCGTGCCCTACTATTTTCAATTGGGTTATCCCCGCACACGCACACACAATCACGGGTTCGAAGTTTTATGAAGGGTCAGGGTCAGTCATCATGATCAGAAACACAAAGTAAGGAATCAAAATATTTATTAAACTCATCATATAATGCCATGCAAGTTAAAGTAGTTTTCAAATCTAATTTAAGCTTCTACCATTCTCTCACTCTCAAAACCATTATGCATTGACTTCAAAATATTAGCAAATTCAATAACTCAACATATAATACATTCTTAATTACAGCTCTATTGGACATTTAGGCATTTTAGCACATTAATAATCTCTCTTTGGATTAATTACGACAGAATCTCTATCTAACTGAAAGTTTTTAAAGTTCATTTCAAAAGCATAGTCATTTACATAAATCTTAGTTCTTCACTCTTTCTTCCGTTTTACAAATTTTAAGATGCATTCTCTTAACACTGTTAGTCAATTCTCAAAAGGGGCTAGAACAAGTGAAAGTACTTATCTTTTCTTTATCAGTTTTCTTCCATCCTTCCTTCTTTGTTTCGATTCTGGTTGTCTCGATCTTATTGCCACATGGGTTACACGTACTCACCTGAGTTGGGCGCTATCTCTCTGCTAAGGTTTTACGTCGATTGCCCTCTCATTGACGGCCTATGGTTGATCTTGCCGAAATCTGCTGCGGTGTCATGCTGGATCCTTTCATAAGTTAGCCCTCAAAAATGAGAGCTGAACTGCGATGAACTCTTGGAGCACACGAAGAGAATAATGCAGGAACATGAAAAAAACAGGGGGATTTACTTCCATGTCACGGGTATTTTACGCTCCCCTAGAGTGCCACCTTTCCGAGTTTGAATTTCTCTTATCGTCTCACACATTGGTCTCAGGCTGGGTGACTTCACCGATCAACATACGGGACTTCTTGTTTCCGGGAACGTATGCGTCATAATGTCTTCTTAAATGTGATGCCCGTGGGTGCTTACGCTGCTCTTATAGTATTAGGGCGATCTTTGCCCTATGTTGCTGAATAATACGCATTCTTTCATTTATAATATTTCACTAATGATTTCTCTCATATCTGCCCCTTTTGCTGACTTACATTCATGCTAGACATGATGTTAATTTAAATTCACATAATTCACAGTTTATCATACAAGATAATGTTACAAGAAAAAACATAGTTACACTGCGCTAAAAGATAAGTATGCATATATATTTTTTGTTAATTGTTAGATTCTGGAATGGTGACGTCATGTAAAATTTGAAGTCGCCTATTTCAGATCTAACAAGTGTCTTCCTAAAGAAGATGCACAGTGAGGATGCTAGCAATGTATGGGAAGTAACAAGAGATTACTACCTCCCACATTTTTGCTGAACTGCAAAAATGTAAGAGGTAATAATCAGTTACATGAAGAGTATAAAGAACAAGCCAGGAGAGTGACTCAGTTAGTAAGAACAACAAAAGTGCAATACAAGCAGAAATTGGCAAATCAGGCAAAGGAAAAACCCTAAAGATGTTTTTTTTTTTTTTTTTTTTAAGATATGTGGCAAGTAGAATGAAGAATAATTATGGTAAAATGATGTCAACAGATGAAAATGGCAGAATGGTAACTACTGCAGAAGACAGTGTTGAGGTGTTTCATCCTCATCAGGGTGAAATGAAATTATGAGAATCCTAAGTGTAGAGGACATAGGACAGGATGGCTTAATTTTGAGTGAGCAGGAGGTATTTGAGGAAATAAATAATCTTTATGTCAATAAATCGATAGGATTTGATGAGATATCACCACAAATCTTAAAGGAATGTTCCAAGGAACTGGCAGAAGCATTGGCATGCCTGTTTAATAAAAGTCTTACAACAACACATGTTCCAAGGGAGTGGAAAGAAGGTAAAATTGTTCCATTACATAAAGGTAGTGATAAAGCTGTGGCTGCAAATCAAAGCCCGACCTATCTATCTGGAATTGTGGTGAAAGTACTAGGAGAGATTGATGAAAAGTAGGATACAGAAATGGGTTGATAACAGCAGTATTCTCTGTGGTTATCAGCATGGGTTTGTTAAACGGAGATAATGTTTTGCTTACTTACGAGGGTGGTCTGAAAAGTTCTCGGACTAACAATGAAAAAATAAATTTATAATTTCAAAATTATTTTTATTTTTGAACATAAACTCCCTTAAGACTAATATGTTTATTCCAGCAATGCTCCAGACCATTATCCAGTCCCTGTAGTGGTTCTCAGTAAGATCTGCAAAATACCCCTCTATAGCTGCAATCACCTCTTGATTCAAAGAAAAATGTTGACCAGCAAGGAAGAGTTTTAGTTTTGGGAAGAGATAGAAGTCAGAGAGAGCCAAATCTGGGGAACAGGGTTCCAACAATTCATAGTGCAGATCCCTTAATTTTCCCAATGCCAAAACACTTTTTTGGGCAGGTGCATTGTCCTGATAAAAGATGATTTTTTTTTTCTTCTGCAAACTCACTAATTTTTCCGTCTAGTCTGGTTAAAAGATCGGAATATTCCCCAGTTATTCTTCTACCCTTTTCAAGATAATTAATAAATAAAATTCCTTTAGCATCCCAAAACACCAATATCACAACCTTTTCTGCTGATGGAACCAACTCTGTCTTCTTTGGCGCTGAACAACCGGCTTCTGTCCACTGTTTTGACTGCTGTTTGGATTCTGGTGTGTAATGGTGAATCCAAGTCTCATTCCTTGCCAATAAATCGATGCACAAAATCGGTTTCATTCTTGTTAAAATGCTCCAAGCACCATTCAGATTTTCATGCGAGTGTGTTTTTGATCTGCTGTGAGCAAGCACAGCACCCACCTTGCACAAAGCTTTTCATATGCAATTCTTCTTAGAAAATATATCCCACATGTTCTTTTTAAATGCCTATAGTCTCAGCAATTTCACACACTCTGACTTGCCGGTCATCCAATATCATATCGTGTACTTGATCAATGATTTCTGGTGTTGTTACACTTTTTGGACGTCCTTCACATGGATCATCTTCAAGACTGGTACAGCCACATTTAAACTCAGCAGCCTATTTCTTAATTGTTGAAAATGAAAGAGAAGAGTTCCCATAAACCTTTATGAAATTCGAATGAATTTCTTTTGGCATTAAACCTTCTTTCATAAAGAATTTTGTAACTGCATGATCCTCAATTTTATCCATTTCAAGGGATACAGACAACACTTTTGCTTCAGACAGCTGTATAAAGCAAACTATAATACTTGATAGAATGACTTGCAATTTCACATGCATGCTTATGACAGACGTACCAACTTAGAAAAAAAAATCTCTTGCCGACAGTGTTGCCATTTATGGTCGAGGCAGAGAATTCTTTTGAGACCAACCTCGTACTCATGTACTATAACAATGAGACAAATGTCTTGTACAAGGGAGATGCATATATAATGGTATACTTCGATTTTGAAAAACCTTTTGTTGGACTGCCACATGACAAGCTGTTAAATAAACTGAAACAGATGCCAATGGATAACAGACTTCTGCGTTGAATCAGTAACTGGCTGTCAAATAGGTATCAGAAAGTTGTATATGGGGATGCAACATCCCAAAAGAGGAAGGTCACTAGAGGTGTGCTGCACAGGTCAGTTTTAGGACTACTGTTGTACAATTTGTATATAAATACAGGGATGGATTTAATTAGCAACATGCAGTAGTTATCACATAACTGGTGATGTGATACCAGTTATCACATCATTGCTCATCAATGTCGCAAAGTGTATGGTTGTGAAATTTGGTATGCAATGATGGGATGAAGTATACACTTGGTAGGGAAACTTGAAAGGCAGAAGAGGAGATGAGAGATCTAGGAGTGGTGGTGGTGGACAAGGACCTGAAATTCAGGGGCCACATTGCACAAGTTCTGAAGATGTCACATCGGAAAATGGCAATGATGCAGAGGACCATAACCAGCAGATATAAAGGGGTTATGATGCCATTGTATAAGGCATAGGTAGGTGGCCAACAGCAGGCCTGCGGGCCACATGTGGCCCGCAATGTGATTTTATGTGGCCTAAGGCAGGATAAAAACTATATTAAATTATATGTGTTATCAATTTAGCCATTAGTTTCGACCGCAGATTTTCTGGTTGATATACTAGTTATATTCATTATTTCTGATGACAGAAACAATTTATATTCTCAACACGGAATCAAAATTGCTTTAAAAAGATTATTCAATTTATAAAATCTACTGTTTCTGTGTGAGTTGTAGTAGTGGGAGTGGTAGATTTCTATGCGCTCCATAGTAATGCATCATTAAAAGTCACTTGCTCTGCTCTGGTTACAGTGACCAGTTTCAGAGACTCAGTTTCAAGTATTTTATATTGTTCTCCCAATAGTTAAATGATTTAACAAATATAGTAATTCAATACATATAACTATTGCCTTGAAAAAATGCAGAGTTTATTTTTATTTAAGTTCTGTCTAAAAGTGTGCGGCCCATGATGCTACCACTCATCATATATTGGCCTCGTATAGAATGAAGTTGGCCACGGCTGGTATAAGATGTTGATCAGGCCTCATATGGACTATTGTGTGTGCAGGTTTGTTCACTGGATTTTCATTGTAATTAGGATATATTATAAAGGGTCCAGAGAAGATTCACAAAGGTGGTCGGTGGTCTTTGGAATGTGAAGTACGAGAAAAGATTGAGAGAATGTTTGTTTTATACAGCTGAGAGAATGTAAACTGCAAAGCTTCATGAATAAAAGGGGGGGGGTTGAATATGATTGAGACATATAAGCTAGTCAGGGATTGTTATTAGGCTGACATGGAAGAGATTTTTCATAGAATGGAAGAAGGGTATGCGTGTGGGGGGGGGGGGGACAAGAGGCCATCCCTGGAAACTGTATAAGGAAAGTGTGAGTAGAGTAGGTTCTTTACATGGAGAATAGTTGGCAAGTGGAATGTATTGCCTGAGTATGTTGTAAATACACACAATGAATCAGTTGAAGGCATAGTTGGATGAACTTTGTATGTGATAGCATGTACCTCCCTCCCATGATGAGTCTCTAACTCCATGGAGATCAGATGTTAATAATAATTTCACTGTTTGTCAACACAAAATAGTGTTGAAACTAATAAAACTCAATACAAAAATGTATTCAGTTTTATTAATTCTAGAGAATTAATAAAACTTTACAGAGATCCGAAATATCAAATTTTATTAAATTCCAAAACAAAATTTTGCCAATATTTATTGGCAGAATTTGCCAATTTACTATGTGAGTCATTTTGCCAAACTCTGTCAATAACAAATATCCAACTGAAACCAAAATTCAACAAGTAGACATACTGTAGTTTAAACAAAATTGCAAATTATATTAAATTCCAAAGCAAAACATATTTTAAGTTCTGCATTCAACTCAAACAAAAGAGATGGTCTGACACTGTTTTTTTGGAATTCCAAACACCAAATTTCAATAAAATCAAAAAATAAATTGCATACGGATGAAAGAATCACAAAATGCATAAGTATCTACTATGCCTACACATTTTGCAAAACCCATTTAAAAAGCAGTGACTAAGAAGATAACAGCCAAGGGCCATCCATTTTAGCCCACTGGTGGGGGGGGGGAAGAGTATTTAGGATTTCAGGCTTACTATCAGTTGACATGATTCAGCCTTATTACTTAGTGTAGTACCTGCATGCACATATACTATATGTGCATGCAAATTGTATGCCAAAGGTATGTTCAGCAACCGGCTATGCCTTTGATGTGTTTGTAAAACTTGAATTCCAGCTTGGGAATGATACCAATGGAATGAAAGGAATATATGATAGTTCTTTGTACAAGGGTGGTGCAAAAAACTGATGTGTCTAGTTACTGACTTATCCGTATCACTAATAATACATAGCATTATACATGTCCATAAGGATATGTGCTTTGAATTATGCGATACTAAGGCAAGTGATGTGAAGTCATTAGCCTCTATATATAAGTTATTCAGTCCTGAAGTTATTTCAGGAACAAACTTTGTTTGCTGACAATTGGATAAAGGATTAAACCAAGAATATAATTTCTTGGCATCTTCAATTTATAGTATAACCAAGTGGAAAAAAATTTCAACATCTATCTCTAATCCAGAGTATTTTAGTAATAAAGTGTGACACCATTTTTTTGACTACTCATATGTGGAATATGACTTCTGCATTACTTCAACCTTGGTATCGCTTCCAGGTCTGGCTCTCACTGATAAGATCTCAATAAAGGTCACTTTATTGAGATCTTATCCCCATAATACATAACATTATACATGGATACGTAAGGATATGTACTTTGCATTATGGGATACTAAGGTGTGATGTGAAATCATTAGTCTCTATATATGAGTTGCCTAGTCCTGAAGTTACTTCAGGCACAAACTTTGTTTGTTCACACTTGGATAACGGATTAAACCACGAATATAATTTCTTGGCATCTTTAATTTAAATGAGTATCTCTGATGTGGTGGTGAAGATTTTAGAGAAGTTTGTAAGAACCAGTAAAGAGAAATGAGTAGAGAGATAAGCTATGCTCAGCAAAGAACAGCATGGGTTAAGCAATTTGCTCATATTTTATAATGTTACAGCTGAGTTGGATAAAGGGAATGGATCCACTATGATACAGCTGGATTTTCAGTAAGGCATTTGATAGCATACCACATGAAGGGCTGTTGCATAAACTGGAGAATATGGATTTGCAATATAAACTCATGACTTTAGATAAGTGGATGGTTGACAGACAGGTGTCAAAAAGTGGTATATGGTAGGTGTGAATCTGCCGGATTGATGGTGACCAGTGGTGTACCCCAGGATTTAGTCCTTGGACCATTGTTGGTCAGTCTATACATTAATGATATTAGGAAGAATCTAACAGGAGATTTTCAATTGCTTGCTGATGATGCAAAGATAAGCAGGGCAATCAGGAATGCTACCGATATCCAGCACTTACAGAATAATTTGAATATGGCAAATGAAAATGGTTATCAGTTTAATGTTAGTAAGTGAAAACTGAAGCACTTTGGCACTAAGATTTTCCATATTATATTAGCAGGGTAGTGTTACAAGAAATCAACGAGGCTAAGGATGCTGGCATAATAACGGATAGGAATTTGAAATTCAAAGGTCACATAGCAAAATCCTTTCTTTTAGTTTTAGTTTCTTTTAGAAACCACCAACATTTTAAATATAAATTATAAGAAAACAATAACAACCAACTTAACAAAACACGAATTAACAGTGGTGAAATCACTAAAATCAAATCCGGACATCGTAATAACTAGAGCCAATAAAAGCAATGCCACCGTTATTCTAAACAGAACCACATATTTAGAAAAAATGAATGTGCTAGTCTTGGACAACAATATATAAACTTGTTAACTACGATCCTACAATAGAATAAAAAAGATAACAGAGAAGCTACTTAAATCAGTTACTACATGGCCCTAAGATACAGTCAAAAAATTACTTATGCACTACACTTGTTCTGCGAGAATTTACCGTCTACCAAAGATACAAAAACAAAACACACCACTCCAGCCGATAGTTATCACCTAGCCAAGAAATTAGCATCAATACTCAAGGAGTTAGTAAGTCATTCTCCCTCCTATATCAGAAACACACAACAATTCATCAACATGATCAAAGACATTACATTAGAAAAATATGATTTATTAGTCAATTTTGATGTCCCTGCTCTCTTTACGAATGTCCCAATCTATGACACAATCTTTCTTTTACAAGACAAATTCCCTCCAACCAGAACATAATACATTAGCTCTTTGTGCAAATTATGTTCTGGTTATTTTTTTATGGTAAAACGCTTTCTACCTACAAAAAAAAAAGGCACAGCCATGGGCTCACCATTATCCCCCTCCCCCAAACTTGCTATCTTTTATATGGAATATTTTGAGCACCGTGCTCTAGATTCCTCTCCTTAAAAACCCAAAGTCTGGATTAGATATGTTAACAATGTTTTCATTATCTGGCCTCATGGCAGCCAGACACTAGACACTTTCCTTAGCCACCTAAACAAACAACACAAATGCATACAGTTCACAATTGAGATTGAAATGCAGAACACACCTCTGTTTCTAAATACACTTGACACAAGTCTTCCTTCTGGCAGTCTTTCCTTCACTGTATGCTGGAAACTGACACATACTAGACAATATATATACACAAACTCCTACCACCACCCAACACAAAAACTAGGTGTCATTAATAATACTCTTAAAAAACAGGGCTTCGAAGATCTGCTCCAATAAACAAGCACTGAAAGACGAATTTAAAGTTATCGGCAATACTTTTCTAAAAAATGGTTACAGGCAAAATACTATTAACAAAATTCTCTACAAGTCCTCAATAAAAAACAAAGATAAACCAGACTACGATAAAACTATAACCATCCTTTACATTAAAGAGACATTAGATAAAAATAAACAGAATACTACAGAAATACAACCTCAAAGCCACCTTTAAACCTCCTGCAAAATTAAAAAGCTTACTCAACTCATCCAAAGACCCACTCCCTCCACTGGCCCATCAAGGAGTATACCGTATTTATTGCACCTGTAATCTACCATATATAAGGGAAACAGGATGCACAATTCCTATCAGACAAAAGGAACATAAATACATTAAATATAATAACTATGGTGAAGCTGGCCTTTCTGATCATGCCCTGAACACCTTATATAGAATTGATTAAAAAAGCACCAACTTTAAACAGGACTGTAGATAATCCAGAATCTAATATAACATTATCATGTTAAACTAGGACATCATTTTAAATGTAAGAAAACTATCTATATGAAAGAATGTTCCTCCTATGTTATCTTAAATAGAATTTTGCTTTGATGTAGTTTCTAAATAATAATTTTTTTTTTTTAATATTATATTTTCACTAGAGGTCTTGCCAGTAGAATAACTGTTGTTCAAATCATTGTCTTTTTAGCATACTGTATGAAATGTAACTCAGCTTGTATTGTATATATTACAGATGATGACCTTAATATGAAGATCGAAACATCTAGAAATTAAAATAGTTATTTATAACATGGTTGTAAAGTCCATAATTTCTAAAATGAAAGTCACATAGCAAAAATTGCCAGTACAACTCAGAGGATAATTGCAATGCTGAAGTGAACCTTGACATGTAAAGATAAAGAATCATTTGATATTTTGATAGTGTATTTAGTATTTTATCATATATTTTTATTAAGATATTTTAATATTTAGTATACATTTAAAATGGTGCCAACGAAAATAATTAACCGCAAAAATAGGGAAGTTGAAGCAGATCATTAGAGACGCAATGCGGGAATTGCAAAAAGCTGAGAGACGTTTAAAAGAGAATAGGGAGAAAAAGAAAAATGAACAGGAAAATAAGTAACAACAAAGCAAGGTAACAGGTAAGTCAGGAAATAACGAAAATCAGGTAAGTGACGTTGTTAGCAAAAATAAAGAAGTTATTTGGTATGGTGACTCTATAATAAAACATGCTATAGATGAGAGAGTAACAACATCGAGTTTTCCTGGAGCAAAAATTAAAAATATAATGCAAGTAATTCAAAAACAGAAAAATAAACGAAATAGTAGTTGTAGTAGGTACTAACAATTTAACTGGCGATAAGTTCAGTATGAGAGAAGACATGAAAGGGTTGCTGGAAGAGGCGAGAGCGAAGAGTGAGAAATTGAAAATACAGTAGAACTCGGTTATAACAATCACAGTTACAGCGAATTCACATTTATAACGAATAATTTTGAAGGTATATTTGAATTACATTTAATTTAATGCATGTATTTCATGTTTATTACGAATTGGTTTCATGGGAATAACGAACGAATAATATACGTTAGTCGTTCCTTTACTGACATTTCGTACGTATGCATTTTCTGGTTGTGGAAAAATGTCGGGAGTCAAACGGAAAATTTTATCGGTTTCCGAAAAAGTAGAAATTATACGGGAGGTGGAAAGTGGCCAATCAAATCTTACAGTAGCAAAGAAGTATGGTGTGTCCCCATCTACAATATCAACAATTTGGAAGAATCGCGAGTTGACTCTGAAAGCTTTTGAAAACAATTTATTGAAGTGTAAAAAACTTAAAAAGTGTAATAAAAGTAACGTTGACAAGGCACTTCTTTCATGGTTTAAAGTGCAAAGAATGCTGTTCAACTTGGTTATAGCGATTTTAAATGCAACAATGGGTGGATTGATCGCTTTAAGAACAGAAACAATATGGTCTACGCCAAAGTAAGTGGCGAGGCATTATCCATTGACAAAAACGTTGTTTCTGACTGGATCAAGAATGTATGGCCAGACATCAAACGAAGGTATGGATACAACAACATTTAAAATGCAGACAAAGCAGGGTTTTTTTATAATTTAACACCCGATAAAACTTTTCAATTTAAAAACAAAAAGTGCATTGGCGGAAAACTTATCAAAAATAGACTCACAGTTTTAGTTTGTGCAAACATGACCGGTAGCGATAAAAGAAAGCTTCTTGTAATTGGAAAATTGGCAAAGCCTAGATGCTTTAAAAACATAAAGAAACTTCCCGCTGATTATACAGCGAATAAGAAGCTGGATGACATCTTCAATTTTCGAAAATGAAATTCGCAAGTGGGATAAAAATCTTTGCAGCGAAAACCAGAAAATTTTGTTATTGATAGACAACTGTCCTGCCCATCCTGTAGTGGCTAATTTAACAAACATAAAACTTGTTTTTTTGCCACCGAATGTGACATCTGTCTTGCAACACTTGATCAAGGCGTAATTAGATGTTTTAAATCCCATTTTGGTTGTCTGTTAGTCTTAGAACTGATAGAACACAGAGAAAAATCCACAGAAAATGCTTATACTTATGACTCGAAGATCAGTGTACTTCACACAACACTTTTAATGAGTGATGCTTGGAATTTGGTGTCATCGTCTATGATACAAAACTGTTTTAAGAAAGCCAGTCTTGCGGAATATAAGTGCGAATCTGAAGAAGATGAAGAGGATAACTTACCATTTTCAGCGTGGTTAAAAGCGTGAAACTTGAACAATTTTGAAACATGCGCAGAGATTGATAATTTTATAGACATTGATAATGGCGTCGCAACTTCGGGTATACCGACATCTTAAAACAAATCTCTCATACACCAGAAGATAATAGTAGTAGTGACCCCGAGGAAGAAAATAGCAATGATGAGAAAATCGTTACCTGGTGTGAAGCAGAAAGTGCTTTACATATTTTAACAAGATTTATGGAATCACGATTGCAAGTTCAGACGACACATTCAAGCATCTTAGTGGTATAAGGAACAATTTCAAACGTATGAAATATGCATCTTGTGCAAAGCACAGCATGCTTGATGATTTTTTATGTAAAAATGTGAAGTTATAAAAATAAATTTTTGTTCTTCATATGTATGTATGCACATACGTATTTATGTTACCCAATATACCTATGCTGAGAAAAATCTGAAAACATTTTTAATTCGCTCAAATTATGACCTTCTTGGATATAAAGAATAACGGTTATTACGAACAAATATATGCGGCCCCGTGGAATTCGTTATAACCGAGTTCTACTGTACTTAGTATTTTACCTTGCTATGATAAAAATAAATTAAAAAGAAGGGCTATGATGGCAAACAATTCGATGCATAGGCTGTGTAGAAGGAATGGATGAGAGTTTTTTTGGATGTGCAGAGTGAGTTTGAGGGAAGATTGGATTTGTATAAGAGGAATGGCCTACGCCTGAATGTGTTTGGTATTAGGAGTCTGGAAAAACTAATAACTGGTATGAGTGCTTAAGGGTCAAAGCTGTATAACTGAGAGGAGACCTCCACATAGCCTTCCAAGGAATGCGGAGAACCGACCAGGGCTTCTGACCTAATGTCCAATCCTCACCTTCTCGTGGTGCACCCTGTTGGGTATCTACTTTGATACTGAACAAACGAGGATGGGCTGGCAATTTGGGATTTAGCTGACCAAATTGTATTCTTATTGGTTACACCAAAATAAAAAATGATGGTACAACATGACAAAATTTCATGCCGGCTAGGGCGTCACCCGGTTAAACAAGGTCCCCGTTGTTTTCGCCAGGGAACCAGGGCGAACAGCGAAAAGTCAGCTACTGGAACAAATCTGAAAACAAACCCCAACTCAACATCACCAGAGTTAAAGATCAGTATTATCAACGTAAGAAGCCTGAATGGCAAAGAAATGGAGCTAGCTGAGGAATCAGATAAGTACCAAATTGACATAATAGGGGTGACTGAAACAAAAAAGACCAAAACTGGTGAGATCTTTCTGAGCAATAAATACAAAATGTTATATTCAGGCAATGACAATCAAGGAAAAGAAGGAGTAGCCACAGCATTCAACACAAAATACGAGGCTAATCTTCTTGAATGGCAGTCAGTCTCAAGTAAAGTAATGTGGGCAAATATGAGAATGGGGAACTGGACAACGAGACTTATTTGTGCCTATGGTCCCACAAAAGGTTCTACTAAGGTAGACGTGGAGGAATTTTTTGACGCTTTAGAAAAAGCAACTGACACAATGGAAAAGGAAAAGTTGGTCCTTGTTGGGGATCTAAATAGCAGAGTAGGAAATGATTGTGAGACATACAAAAATATTTTAGGAAAATTTGGGGAAAAGAGCAAAGCTAATAATAATGGCAAATATCTGTTGGATTTCTGCTCGGGACATGGACTGGTTATTACTAACACCATGTTCCAACATAAAAATGTGCACAAATTCACATGAAGAGAAGAGGCTAGGAATAAGAAAATTCTCATTGACTATGTTATTGTTGATAGTGATGTTTTCTCCCTGGTGCAGGACACCAGAGTGTACAGAGGATTTCAAATTGGAAGTGATCACTATTTAGTCTTGAGCAGGATAAAATTGAATTTCATATTGAGAAGAATAACATGTAAGAAAGTTTTAAAGCGAATAAAAGTTGAGCGGTTCTCAGATGTGAACTGTAGACTAAAATACAGAAAGATTATTGAAAAGAAAATGAAAGAGTTTGAGAACAGGAATCAAACCTTGGAGATTCAGTGGCAAACTCTGAAGAAAACATTGATTGATTCTGCCAGAGAGCATGTGGTGAGGTTGTGTGCAAGGATAAAAAAATCAGAACTCCCTGGTGGACACAGGAAGTTAAAGAGGCAGTGAAGGAAAAGAAGAAAGCATATCAAAAGTTCCTGGCAAATAAGTTAGCTTTTACTCTTACAGAATACAGAGACAAATGTAAGAAAGCTAAACAGTGTGTAAAACTAGCTAAACAAAAGTCATGGGAGAACTTTGGCAAGAATATAGAAAATAAATATCAAGAAGGTGGCAAAATATTCTGGAGGTTGTTGAAGAAGCTTAGGAATGGAGGAAAGAGTGCTGTAAAAGGAGTTAGACATGATAAAGGTGACATGAAAACGGTAGAAAAAGATATCCTTGAAGTATGGAGTAATTACTTTGAAAAACTGCTAAATTAAACAAGCAGTGATGACAGCACAGTGATAAAAAACACTGACCAAGCATGCAGTCAGGAATACATATCCATACTTGAAGTAGAAAAAGCCATCAAAGGCTTGAAATGTGGAAAGGCAGCAGGAGTAGATGATATTCGACCAGAAATGCTGAAGTATGGAGGTATAAAAGTCTTACAGTGGCTGCACTGCATAGTTCAGAAAGCCTGGACAGAGGGACGAATTCCCGATGATTGGAGTAGAGCTCTCATAGTACCCATATATAAAAAGGGAAATAAAACTGGATGTGAGAATTACAGAGGTATTTCCCTACTGAGTGTTCCTAGCAAGATCTATGCAAGTATACTTGAGAAACGGTTGAGAAGAATTGTGGAAGAAAAGCTTGGTGAAGAACAAGCTGGATTCAGGCCAAATAGAGGCTGTCAGGATCAGATCTTCACTTTACGACAAATAGTCGAGAAAGCATTGGAATATAACAAAGATCTGTATTTAATTTTTGTCGATTTGGAAAAGGCATGTGACAAGGTGCCAAGAAAGAAGCTATTCAATACGCTGCAGTTATATGGTGTCAATGGGCATTATATCAAGCAATACTTAGTCTTTATTTGAGTTGTGAGTCAGCAGTTAGAAATGAAGGAAGTACAGGAAGATGGTTTAATGTTAAATCTGGTGTGAGGCAAGGATGTACATTATCCCCTCTGTTATTCATTATCTATATGGATCACATTATGAAGGAATGTGGTATTAAACCTGATATCACAATTGGAGATGTTAATGTCAGCTCTTTGCTTTATGCGGATGATGTTATACTTCTAAATAAATCTGCTACAAGTCTGCAAGATTCTCTGACTAAATTCAATTGCTGTTGTAATAGATATGGTATGAAGGTCAGCAATAAAAAGACAAAGACAATGAAAATAGGCAGAATCATTGAAAATGTCAACTGTGTTGTGAATGGAGAACCTGTGGAACAAGTAAAACATTTCAGCTACTTAGGCACGATTTTTACTGAAGATGGTGAATTAAATATAGAAATAGACAACAGAATCAGCAAAGCTGGTATGGTGGGAAGTCAATTGAATAAATTCATATGGAATAAGAGCGAAATTAGTCGGAACACTAAATTAGCTGTATACAAGACAGTGTTCAAACCAGTTTTAACTTATGGATCTGAGAGCTGGGTCAGAAGTAAAACACTTGACCAAAGACTAGAGACTGCAGATATGAGAGTCTTGAGAAAGATTATAGGCGTGAACAGATGGCATCAATGGCAATATCATATTAAAAACGAGGATATTAGGAAAGAACTTGACATTGTCAGCATCCAGGAATGCATTAGCAGAGCTAATCTCAGGTGGTATGGTCACTTAAACAGAATGGGGAAAGAAAGATTAGCAAAACAAGTGTTCTCTGCCAGGTTGGCAGAAAAACGACCCAGAGGAAGACCAAGATATAGGTGGATTGATACGGTACAAAGTGCCTTAGACGATAGAAATATACGATCTGATAATGTTGGAGTCTTGACAAGGAACAGACTGATTTGGAGGAAAATTGTAGATAGGAAGTTAGTAATGATGTAATTTTTTTCATGTAGTACTATCATATCCTGTACACCCCTTGAGTGTGCATGGCAGGAATTTGATGATGATGGGAAGTTGTATACCTTGAGTGAAAACGAGTACATGATTTGGTGTAAAGTGGATGACAAACAATATCAAACATAAACTGTAGGTGAAGAAGAGGTTATGAAAGAAGTACAAGGAGGAGGATAGGGAACAGATCCATGAACAGGAAAAGACTCAGGCAGGAAAGTGACTAGCATGGTCAGGAAACACAAAACTTATATGATATTATCCCTCAGATCTAAGGAAAATCCAAAGAAATTATTTTGCAATGTAGCCACTATGAGGAGAAATGATTGTGGAAATATTTTTAGACAAAAATGGGAATAGAGTGACTAAGCAGAAAATAGAATTGGTTAATGATCGTTTTATTGGAATATTTCAATCTGGAAACATAAGTTTTGTTACTAGAGGGATGGGGAAAGTTCAGGGTTTAGAAGTGCACGAGGATAATATTTTCAAATACTAAGTACTCTGGATGTTAATAAAGTAATGGGATTAGATAGGATTTTGGCATGTGTTTTGAGAGAATGTGCTAAAAAACTGACAGTTCTGTTTACTTGGCTTTTTGAGGAGAGACTAACAATGGGAAAAGGTGCCCAAGGATTGGAAGGAGGATAAGATAATACCATTTTTTTCTACTACCATTAATGTGGTAGTAGAATGAAAGTGGAAAACTATAGATGAGTTTGTATTTCATCTGCAGCTGTTAATATTTTGGAGAAATTAGTGAAAGATCACATACAGCATTAGGCTGACAAGGGTAATGTTATCTGTGAGGATCAGCATGGATTTGTTAAGGGATACCCTTGTCTTAGTAATTAACTGCCTTTTATAATAAAGTAAAAAGAGCAGTTGAAGGAAAGGCATATATATAATGCCAATTTTTTAACACAGCTAATGGGTTAAGACTTCAGGTTAGTGAATTGGATTGGGGGAGGGACTGGCCATCTGACAGGTATCAGAGAGTTGTGTATAAGAGAGCAGTATCAAGAAAGCAGAACGTTACAAATGGGGGTTCCACAGGGCTCTTAGCATTGTACTGTCCTCACAGATTTAGTAAGGTGCTCCGCCCCCCCCCCCAAAAAAAAAAAAATTTAGGCACTTATCCACTATCATCCACAGATCTCTTATTTACTCTATATTTTCCAAGATATCTTAACAATTTATACTCTGCAACTTATCTTTGCTACCAGAATTTTAAAACCTGATACCCTACAAACACTGAACCACGAATCTCACTCATTTTCCTATTGGCTCAGTCTATTCAAGTCTTCTTGTACAGGTACACCACCTGCTCTATTCTTCATAGTTCTTCCCAACTTTGCTTCATCAACAAACAATTGCATATCTGTATTAAAACCTCTTCCAATATTATGAATATACACATTAAATAGCAAACCACAAAACAGATCCTTGGGGCACACCACTAGTAAATTTCCTCTTCTGGGATGTTGCTCTCCCATCCAATCCAGCACAATCTATTTAACCTATCAATCCCAATATAATTACCAATTTATCATATGGCAATCTATCAAAAGCCTTTTCAAAATCTAAGTATTGTAATAAGTAAGCAGATTACTAAAATATAATCTTCCTTTTAGCAAACCCATGTTGTCCATCAAAGAGAATGCTACTGTTGTCAATCCAATTCTGGCTCTATTATTCACTAACCTTTTCAATGCTTTTCCACAACTCCAGGACACTTTGACTAGCCTTTAATTCTGTCGCCTACCTTATGAAGAAAAGAAATCATTAAGATTCGAACTGGATTTATTTAAGAGCAATATCACCTGTTGAATACCAAGTGCCGAGATGAATATCTCCAACTTTGATATCAGGTTTAATGCCCTTCTCCTTCATAATACGATCCATATAGATCAGTAACAGTGAAGATAGTGTGCATACTGCCTTGACTAACACCTGATTTTACATCAAACCATTTTCTACTGTCCTTCTTCAATTCTAAATGATGACTTACAACTTAAACGTAGTATATTTATTGTACTGTATAATAATTTATACCATGTAACTGTAAGGTTTTGAACACCTTTTCTCTTAACAGCTTGTCATATACCTTTTCTGGATCTATAAAGCTTAACAGATTCGTCTATAATTCCAGGAGTCAAAGCTATATAACTGAGAGGAGACCTCTACACAGTCTTCAAAGGAATGCGGAGAACCGACCAGGGCTTCTGACCTAATGTCCAATTCTCACCTTCTCATGGTGCACCCTGTTAGGTATCTCCATGGATACTGAATGGATGAGGATGAGCTGGCAATCTGGGATTTAGCTGACCAAACTGTATTCTTATTGGCTTAAACCAAAATTTCAAATGATGGTACAACATGACAGAATTTCATGCTGGCTGGGGTGTCACCAGGTTAAACAAGGCCCCCGTTATTTTTGCCAAGGAACCAGGGCAAACGGCAAAGTCAGCTACTGGAACAAATCCTCAAACTTACCCCCAACTCAACATCACCAGAGTTTCAGATCAGTACTATTAACATAAGAAGTCTGAATGGCAAAGAAATGGAACTAGCAGAGGAATGGATAAGTACTAGATCGACATAATATGGGTGATTGAAACAAAAAAGACAAACTGGTGAGATCTTTCTGAGCAATAAATATAAAATGTTATATTCAGGCAATGACAATCAAGGAAAATAAGGAGTAGCCATAGTATTCAACACTAAATACGAGGCTAATCTTCTTGAATTGCAGGCAGTTTTAAGTAGAGAGATGTGGGCAAATATGAGAATGGGGAACTGGACAATGAGACTTATTTGTGCCTATGGTCCCACAGAAGGTTCTACTAAGGTAGAAATGGAGGAATTTTTTGAGGCTTTAGAGAAAGCAACTGACACAATGAAAAAGGAAAAGTGTTTGTCCTTGTTGAGGACCAAAATAGCAGAGTAGGAAATGATTGTGAGACATACAAAAATATTTTGGGAAAATTTGGAGAAAAGAGCAAAGCTAATAGTAATGGCAAATACCTGTTGAATTTCTGCTTGGGTCATGGACTGGTTATTACTAACACCATGTTCCAACATAAAAATGTGCACAAATTCACATGGAGAGAAGAAGCAAGGAATAAGAAAAGTTTCATTGACTATGTTATTGTTGATAGTGATGTTTTCTCCCTGGTGCAGGACACCAGTGTTCAGAGGATTTGAAATTGGAAGTGATCACTATTTAGTCTTGAGCAGGATAAAATTAAATTTCATATTGAAAAGAATAACATGTAAGAAAGTTTTAAAGCGAATAAAAGTTGAGCAGCTCTCATTTGTGAACTGTACACTAAAATAAAATACACAAATATTATTCAAGAAAAAATGAAAGAGTTTGAAAGCAGGAACCAAACCTTGGAGATTCAGTGGCAAGTCCTGAAAAAAAAAAATTATTGATTCATTCAGAGAGGCATGTGGCAAAGTTTTGTGCAAAGGATAGAAAAATCAGAACTTCATGGTGGACACAGGAAGTTAAAGAGGCAGTGAAGGAAAAGAAGAAAGCATATCAAAAATTCCAGACAAATAAGTCAGCTTGTGCTCTTAGAGAATACAGAGACAAATGTAAGAAAGCTAAACACTGTGTAAAACTGGCTAAACAAAAGTCACGGGAGGGCTTTGGCAAGAACATAGAAAATAAATATCAAGAAGGTGGCAAGATATTCTGGAGGTTGTTGAAGAAGCTCAGAAATGGAGGAAAAAGTTCTTTAAAAGGAATTAGAGATGATAAAGGTGACATGAAAACAGGAAAAAAGATATCCTTGAAGTATGGAATAATTACTTTGAAAAACTGCTAAATGAAACAAGCAATGATGACAGCACAGTGGTAAAAAAACACTGACCAGGCATGCAGTCAGGAATACATATCCATACTTGAAGTAGAAAAAGCCATCAAAAGCCTGAAATGTAGAAAGGCAGCAGGAATAGATGATATTCGACCAGAAATGATCAAGTATGGAGGTATAAAAGTCATAAATTGGATCCACTGCATAGTTCAGAAGGCCTGGACACAGTGAAGAATTCCAGATGATTGGAGTAGAGCTCTCATAGTACCCATATATAAAAAGGTAAATAAAACTGAATGTGAAAATTACAGAGGCATTTCATTACTGAGTGTTCCTCGCAAGATATATGCAAGTATACTTGAGAAACGGTTGAAAAGGATTGCAGAAGAGAAGTTTGGTGAAGCACAAGCTGGATTCAATAGAAGCTGTCAGGATCAGATTTTCCCTTTATGAGAGATAGTTGAGAAATCATGGGAATATAACAGAGATCTGTATTTAAGTTTTGTAGATCTGGAAAAGGCATATGACAAGGCCAAGAGAGAAGCTATTCCGAACGCTACAGTTATATAGTGTTAATGGGGCATTATATCAAGCGATACTTAGTCTTTATTTGAGTTGTAATTCAGTGAAGGAAGCAGAGGAAGATGGTTTAATGTTAAATCTGGTGTCAGATAAGGATGTACATTATCCCTTCTTGTATTCATTATCTATATGGATCGCATTATGAAGGAAAGTGGTATTAAACCTGATATCAAAATTGGAGATGTTAATGTCAGCTCTTTGCTTTATGCGGATGATGTTATACTTCTAAATAAATCCCCTACAAATTGTTCAATTCAGTTAGGGACTAAATTGAACAACAGTTGTAATAGATATGGTATGAAGGTCAGCATTAAAAAGACAAAGACAATGAAAATAGGAAGAAACATTGAAAATATCAACTGCAATGTGAATGGAAAACTTATAGAACAAGTAAAACAATTGAGCTACTTCGGCACGATTTTCAGTGAAGATGGTAAGTTAAATATGGAAATAGAGAACAGAATCAACAAAGCTGGTATGGTAGGAAGTCAACTGAATAAATTTATATGCAATAAGAAAGAAATTAGCGAAAACACTAAATTAGCTGTACACAAGACAGTGTTTAAACCAAGTTTAACTTATGGATCTGAGAGCTGGGTTAGAAGTAAAACACTTGACCAAAGACTAGAGACTGCAGATATGAGAGTCCTGAGAAAGTTTAGGGGCATGAACAGATGGCATTCAATGGCAATATCATATTAAAAACTAGGATATTAGGAAAGTACTTGACATTGTCAGCATCCAGGAATGCATTAGCAGAGCTAATGTCAGGTCGTATGGTCACTTAAGCAGAATGGCAGAGGAAAGATTAGCGAAACAAGTGTTCTCTGCCAGGTTGGCAGAAAAGTTGTCTGCAGTGCAGGCATTGTAAAAAATTTGAGAATATCTAGTCAAATATCTATTCCAGTTGTCTTTCCACATTTCATGTTTCTAATGGCTGTATGTGTCTCAAGAATTGATTTGTACTCCTGATTATAAAAATGTGGAATAATATATGAAATCAGTAAGGCAAACTTGACAGTTATTTATTTAGATGCAGATCCTACTGAGAAATTTTGTTCCTGTAGTTTGAGCCTTCGATAAGCTATCGTTTTGGTCTCAATGGTTTATCACCTAAAGACATGGGCAAGCATTTATTCATATATGGACCTGAACCCAGAATCTATTGGTCAGAGAACAGACAGCATGAACTTTATCAAGCAACATTAATAATACATATGCTTGCCAGCAAATTAGAAATCTTTATGCAGATGTACTTAAACATCCCATACGTGAGTATATGCAAAATACTTGGTCATGTGCTCTAGGCAATATTCAAGAATGCTGCTGTTAGTAATCATAACAGTTTTGATCACAATGGGAAAAACAAAGGATCTTTTGTAGTTTGATGAAGGGCTTGTTGTGGGTGCCCGTCTGGCTGGAGTCACAATTTTGAAAACAGCAGAGCAGACTGGTTTATCAAAAGGTGAGCTATCTGGTGTGTTTAATCAGTGAAAAAAATAATGCACTTTGCTTGTCTAAGAGGTGTAATTGTGGTCCCAAGACATCATGTTGGAGGCTTAATGGATTGTATACAACACTCAGAAAAGATTAAAACAGAATTTAATACTTCCTATATTTCCTCTCAGTCACTGAGACATCTTCAGAGATTATAAAAAAACTAATGTAACATATACACAAATACCATACAATACTAAGCCCAACCACGTTGGTGACTCTAAAGTCCTATCTAGGTGGAGCGTCCTCTAAGGGCAGTTGCAGGTGGCCTGGGATGTAAGGTGGGATCTCTGATAAGTGTTTCCTAAATCTTACGAAGCTTAATGCAACCATATTTATTAAGATTTGGTTTATTTCTGAGAGCTGCTGCTGATTCTAAAAATAGTCTCTCTTTTTTGAATTTGCTATGATGGAGCATGATGGTTTATTTCATGAGATCCTGTGGGTTGTATCCAAGACATGGTCAGCCAGGCCTGACTGATCATAGTCGTGGTTGCAGATGTATGACTTGTATTCCTCCAGGCAGATAGTTGCTAATCTGCCTGTCTATCCAAAGTACGCCAGCTTACAGGAACAGGATACTTTATAAACTCCAGGCACTGAGAGAGGAGGGAGCTGATATTTTGTAGAACGGATAAGGGTAGCAAGTTTGCAGTGGGGCTTAAATGCTGTGTGTAGGTTGTACTTTTTTAAAATCTTGGCTATTTTTTTTCTGATGTACCATGGATGTAGGGTATGGTGATGGCATTTCCAAACTCTTGCTGAGGAGAAGACCGGGGAATGGGGGAGGAACTGATTATTTTTTTTAATACTTTGATCGCTATAGCCATTGGAGAGGAAAGTGTTGTGTATATGGTCAAGCTCAGTTGTAAGGGCAGTTCCACTGGAACAAATATTGTGGGCTCTCTTGGTTAGAATTTTATTCCAGTTCTAGTGGAACGGCCATTACAACTGAGCTTAACCATATACACTACTACACTTTCCTCTCCAATGGCTACAGCGATCACAGTATTAAAAAATAATCAGTTCCCCCCCCCCCCCCCCCCATGCCTCTCCTCAGAAGAGTTTGGAAATGCAATTATCATACCCTACATCCGTGGTACATCAGAAAAAATAGCCAAGATTTTAAAAAAGTACAACCTACACACAGCATTTAAGCCCCACCGCAAACTTGCTACCCTTATCCGTTCTACAAAACATCAGCTCCCTCCTCTCTCAGTGCCTGGAGTTTATAAAGTACCCTGATCCTGTATCCTGTAAGCTGCCACACTTCGGACAGCATCCATCCACCTGGAGGAACACAAGTCATACATCTGCAACCACGACTGTGATCAGTCAGGCCTGGTTGACCATGTTGTGGATTCAACCCACAGGATCTTGTGGAAAAAAATCATCATGCTCCACCACAACAAATTCAAAAAAGAGAGACTATTTTTAGAATCAGCAGCAGCTCCCAGAAATAAACCATTTCTAAATAAATGCAGTTGCATTAAGCTTCCTAAGATTTAGGAAACACCTATCATCTGAGATCCCACCTTACATTTCAGGCCACCTACAACTGCCCTTAGAGGGCACTCCACCTAGATAGGTATTTATTGTAACCCATGTGGTTGGGCTTAGTATCGTGTGTATTTGCGTATATGTTACATTAGTTTTTCGTAATCCTGAAGATGTCTCAGTGACCAAGATGAAATGTAGGAAGTATTAAATTCTGTTTTAATCCTTTCTGAGTGCTGTATACAATCCATTAAGCTTCCAACATGATGTCCTCACAGCACTTAAGCAACATCACACAGGGTCCCAAGACAGTCTGTCAGGAATACAATTGCCAACATCTAAGAAGACTTGTACAGATCAACAGAACTTCTTGTGTGCAGCAACTGAGTGAAGCCTTTAATTAAGGCTGTTTCCTGACCCACATCTCACCAAACTATGCACAGAGAACTGAAGAGGATTGGTACTGCAGTTGCAAAAGTAGGTCCAACGTGGTGTAAAATCTTGTATGAAGAAAAATTAGAACAGAATTTTTCTATACCGATTTTACTTGGAAATAACAAATTATACAAAATACTTGTAATTGAATTAACATTTACCTCAAGTTTTTTGCTGTATTAAATCTGTTAAAATATTTAAGAACCACTGAAATTGTACAGACAAAGAAATAGCTCAGACAGGATTAGACATCTTGACCTGAGGCTAGCAAAAATCGCAAAGGTCAACGGGGTACAGGGTTTTCCCACCAAAACTCAGCAACAGTGAGGTAGCAGAGGAACCCCCCCCCCCTTCCAAGAATATCTGGGCAGTTTAATCTGAGGCCGTTCCAAGGTCAGGAGAGTAGGATAAAAGTATGAAATCAAAGGGTCAAAGCGCTCTTTTCCTGGCTCTCATTTCCAGTCTTGCTTCAAAGTGGATCCTGTGTCCAGACGTTCCAAGGACATGGAAGTCACGTCAAGCCAGCAGAAGTCCAACGATGATAGGAGGTTCGTAACAGCAGTGACAGTCTATTCCAGAAGTCCCACCTCAAAGTTTCTTGATGATCTCCAAGTATGCTGTATCATCGTTGCCATGAACTAGTGCCCAAATGTGTTTTTTATAGGAAGGAAGAGGACGTGATCATGATCTCTAGGATCCAGTGTACTGAACTGGCTGGCAGGTTGCAAGTAAGAATTTTGTAGAACTTTCCTAGATTGTGAAATATAAGGCTAATAATGCTGATCCCATAGTTAGTTAGCATAAGGAACATTTTTTTTGTGAAGTCGGAAAGCCGCACATCTAATTAACGGTGAACTAATTGTTTACAGAGTTCAGAGAAATTTGCTAATGTTATGTGATGAAGGGGTAATTGATTGTAAAGTTTAGTTATGCCTAATTCTGTTTTAGTCTAAGTTAAGTTACGTATGAGTGTATATATATGTCTAATCACGTGAGCATGTATATTGTTTTTCATCAAAAAACTTAAGCAAGAAATGTTAATCTAATCAAGCAGAGAACCAGTCACATGTTTTACTTTGTTTCCATTGTCATTTAGCTGAGTTAACTAGAGATAGATATTTTGATAAGTGTAGAATTAATCTTTGTAATTACCTTCATTTAGAATGAATAAACAGTTTTGTTTGTTAATAGCTTGCCTGATTTTGACTTGCCAATGCACTGTCTCATAAAGTATAGAACCTGTGTGTCCTGAAGATAGAATAGCCACGACTGACTGATTTTAAGTTTAAACGTTGCTTGAATTAGAATTAAAATTTAGAGTTATTTCCGTGTTGAGCTGAACGTTTCTCTTGCATGTATGGGAAAGACATATAATTCCCCTTTTTGTGATCTTTAATGGTGCAGTCAGAAAAACAAATAAATTTTTAAAGATCCGTGCAAGAGAAAGTCAGCAAGATAGACAAGGGAATTGGTTCCAGCCCAAAGCACTTCCTAAAGTCTACACTACGTACACGTGAAAATAGCATACTTATGACCTTGAGGGGGGGGGGTCCAATTATAGCCAGAGAGGATTAAAAGTGATTGAACTAGCTCAAGCAACGACTACAAACTCGGAAATTACGACTGATTAGAAAAAAATATTAATATGAACGCATAGTTTGAAGGTTTGATAACAAGTAAACAAAAATATAAATAATAATATCAAGTACACAGTACATAATATAAAATAAATATACAAGCGAAGGAGATATTATTACAATGGCGCAGTCGACAGGATTTTAATCCATGCTAATTAAATTGTGAATTTTGTGAGAGAGTTTTGGTAACAAATCAGGCAGTTAAAATTTTTTTAACCTTGAGAAATTCTTTTTGATATGGATTGTGAAATTACAAGTATTGACCAAACAGATAGTGCAACAATGCACAACGTAGAATTTTTTTCAGTTATTAATCCTCAACTTATCATCCCACAATTTTCTGCTCATGACACTGACAATGTATTAGCTTTCTTTAGTTTCGTCGAGGAGCTAAGAAAGGTTGGAAGGTGGTCAGACTTCCAACTATTAATTTTGCTTAGGAGCAAACTGGTTGGAAAGGCCAAGAACTTACTGTATTCATCCAATTCTTAAGGATACTTTAGAATACACGAAGTTTAAGGAAACCTTGATTTCCAGTTCTCCAGAGTAAGAAGTTTGAGCCCTAACCTTTGGAAAGTGCACAGGTGTGCTCAGGATAAAAAAGAAAGTGTGACAGATTTTTACAAGACTACTGACCATTGCAAACAGTCTAAGTCTCTAAACTGAGTCGTATCCCACCAGTTTAGATCAGGAGTCAAGGAAGAACTGAAGATGACTGCTTATAAAACAAGGTTCACAAATCTTGAGGAATGTTACCTCGCTGTGAAGGAGAGAGAAGAGAAGCTTGGAGACATTCGTACCGCTTCTATGAACAGCCAAATTAACATGATAAAAGGGGCAATTGATTCCTCTTGTGAAGGCAAGATTGAAAAGGACTCAAGCACGGGTAAGTGAAAGCAAATTAAAGATTGTAAAGAAAAGAGAGGGAACGAGAAAATTTGGTCAGCATTAAACAAATAACTTATATCCCGAAGGAGATAGGACCTACTAACATGAAAGAATTGCATACTATAATAAGACAGGAAGTAGTAAGGCTTCAACAGCCTATGATGGACAAACTTGATGTAGTTATACAGCAGTTGGAGGCAATGACAGAAGGGACCTGAATTAACTCTTCCTCAAACAGAGAAGAGTACTGAGGCAAGGAACAGAAGGGAGCCTCTCAAATGTTTTGTAACAAATATGGGCACATGGCTTGCAAATGTTTTAGAAGTAAGAGACCCTCTAACAGAAATGTTACATGAGTCGAATCTTGTGCATACTCCTCATGGTTATGCAAACAAGCCATGGAGAAGAGAAACCAAAAATCGAAAATACCCAAGGAAGTCTAAAATGATCATAGAGGGAAAGGTGCAGGGAATACCTTGCAGCATTTTGCTAGACACTGGTTCCCAGGCCTGTCATATCTGGTGATTACTTTGAAGAAATAAAATCCCATGTATGGAGGGGCATTTCTAAACTAAAGAGACCGATTAGATTATCGGGAGTGTCAACATCCAAGATATATGTGACAAGGAAGGTGAAAGTTAAAATATACTTACCAGAGTTTAATTTGTGTGATTGGGAAGAGTTATTGGTCCTACCTAGGACATCTCGCCCGAGCATACAAATTATTTTAAGAACTAACTTTCTAGAGAGGTACAAATTCTCTTGCGATTTTTTTTAGAGATGAGATGTTCCTAATGGGAAATAGACGGTCAAGAAAAGGGAACCATAAATTTAAGGATAGAGTTGAGAAACCATGTGAAGAGAGAGAACAACAGAATGACAATAAGGTCAAACCTACTAAACTGACTGAAGGGGGGAATGAAGAATGTCAAATTAACCAAACTGATCCTCCAATATGTTCAGCATCTGAAAAAAACAGTCACTCGGAAGCCTACAGTATATCAAACGTCAAGCTAGTGAGGTGATCAGAGTGAAACGGGAGATCTTGTAGGGGAAGAAAATCAGAAAACAATCGAATTAAACTTAATTGAGAGACCTAGAAGATCCAGAAGTTCCTATAACCAACCGAAGTGGAACAGGCAAAGAGTAAATAGCATTGATAAACAAGCAGCAGAGGTTTAATTTTTCCAGTATCCTCTGTTTTCTTTTTATGATAAGAGAAGCAGTGGGAAGATTATTAGCTCGGAGTTTATCTATTGCTACAGATGCTGCACACTTACTAACAGATTGTGCAGAATAAGAATAATGGCTTTATGAGTCAGTTTAATGGAATAATAATTAGGTTCAAGCCTTAAAAGATAGCAAGGGGAATAGATTTAATCTTGAGAGTAGAGCATGTATTAAAATGCAGTGCAATGGGAAGCAAAGAGAATACTTAAACGGTGAGATTGTAGTCAGGTCTTCTCCAGAAAATATGCAGGCAAGAAGTAAAAAAAATTTTTTTTTTAAAATAAATTTTTTAGAGAGAGAAAGCCTATGTAAAATCTTGTATGAAGAAAAATTAGGGCAATATTTTTCTATATCGATTTTACTTGGAAATATCAAATTAAAAAAATAATTGTAATTGAATCAACATTTACCTCAAGTTTTTTGCCGTATTAAATTTGTTAAAATATTAGAGTAAATTGTTAAAATATTTAAGAACCACTGAAATGATAAGTACCAGATTGACATAACAGAGGTGACTGAAACAAAAAAAACAAAAACTGGTAACATCTTTCTGAGCAACAAATACAAAATGTTATATTCAGGCAATGACAATCAAGGAAAAGAAGGAGTAGCCATAGTATTCAACACTAAATACAAGGCTAATCTTCTTGAATGGCAGGCAGTCTAAAGTAGAGTGATGTGGGCAAATATTAGAATGGGGAACTGGACAATGACTTATTTGTGCCTATGGTCCTGTAGAAGTGGAAGAATTTTTTCAGGCTCTAGAGATAGCTACTGACACAATGAAAAAGGAAAAGTTGGTCCTTGTTGGGGACCAACAAGGACCAACTTTTATATGAACAACAAATATATGTCTAATCACGTGAGCATGTATATTGTTTTTCATCAAAAAACTTAAGCAAGAAATGTTAATCTAATCGAGCAGAGAACCAGTCACATGTTTTACTTTGTTTCCATTGTCATTTAGCTGAGTTAACTAGAGATAGATATTTTGATAAGTGTAGAATTAATCTTTGTAATTACCTTCATTTAGAATGAATAAACAGTTTTGTTTGTTAATAGCTTACCTGATTCTGACTTGCCAATGCCCTGTCTCATAAAATATAGAACCTGTGTGTCCTGAAGATAGAATAGCCACGACTGACTGATTTTAAGTTTAAACGTTGCTTGAATTAGAATTAAAATTTAGAGATATTTCCGTGTTGAGCTGAACGTTTCTCTTGCACGTATGAGATAGACATACAATTCCCCTATACGATCTTTAATGGCGCAGTCGAAAAAATAAATACATTTTTAAAGATTGGTGCAAGAGAAAGTCAGCAAAATGGACAAGGGAATTGGTTCCAGCCCGAAGCACTTCCTAAAGTCTAGACTACGTACACGTGAAAAGTGATTGAACTAGCTCAAGCAATGACTGCAAACTCGTTGTTACGACTGTTAAGGAAAAGAACATAAGTCGTGGCTATTCTATCTGAAGATAGAATAGCCACGACTGACTGATTTTAAGTTTAAACGTTGCTTGAATTAGAATTAAAATTTAGAGATATTTCCGTGTTGAGCTGAACGTTTCTCTTGCACGTATGAGATAGACATACAATTCCCCTATACGATCTTTAATGGCGCAGTCGAAAAAATAAATACATTTTTAAAGATTGGTGCAAGAGAAAGTCAGCAAAATGGACAAGGGAATTGGTTCCAGCCCGAAGCACTTCCTAAAGTCTAGACTACGTACACGTGAAAAGTGATTGAACTAGCTCAAGCAATGACTGCAAACTCGTTGTTACGACTGTTAAGGAAAAGAACATAAAAATGCAGTTCAAAGGTTTTAATAATACTGGTATCCCTTTCTTAACGCGGTTTTGCTTAACGCGGCGGAATTAATTGCGGCAATCCATTGATAATAACGACAAGAGTTTTGATTAACGCACCTTTAACCCTGCGAAGCTCGCAGCTGATCTGACAGATACATGCAAAATGTTCAAATAATATAAATATTCTTACATAATTCAGTGTAAAGCTTGTAGGTCATGAGTAGCTGTGCATTCATGTTATAATTAATATTCCACATTGTTTTTTGCTATCAGTTTGGTTTAACACATGTTATATAAAGGTTTGGGCTATTTGACAGTAAACTGTATCTGAGAGATACCTCGATATCTGATGTCAATATAGTATGGTTTAGGTTTTTTTTTTTTTTTTCTATTCTTTGTTCAATAATTTCTAGATTTTAACTGAAAATAAATAAACCATCATGTATTACTGAAATAGAGAGCCAAAGGCTTATTTGTCATATATGTCCTCTAGGAGGTGTGCTTTACATTATGGAAAATACTAAGGAAAGTGATCTGGAGCTTACTCCACCTTTACTATGAGTTGCCCATAAGGTTGCTTATGCTTGCATCTGACGAAACATTTAGTTTCTATATATTCGGCACGAAACTCTTGTGGTTTCTATATTTGGCTATGAAATAATGTTGGATTCAATATCCACTTAATTTGTACCATCATGTATTATATTTGTTTGCCGAGGTCTGGAGAATCATTTTGCTTCTTATTGTAGAATTTATGCCGATAAGAAAAAAACTAAAAAACTGTTCAAATGACTATTGATAACTTCTTTTGATATTTGCAGTAAATTGCAGTAAATAATGTAGGTACAAGTATTTATTAAACATTTACTTTTCATTCATTTTTTATCTTTCCTAAAAGAGTGCCATATAAAATTAATTATTAATACAGTAATCGATCATGGATGAATTGCAATTTTTACCGTTGATTATTAGATTTGATTAATGCGATTTTGATATACGTGGTAACATCAAGGGATTAATTAACCGCATTAATTGAGGGATACCTGTAAATGATTAAATAAATAATATCAGAAAATAACAAAAATAATAAATAAAGTAAAGAGGAGATATTATTACAGTGGCATTAAATAAAAGTTTCTAATTCAGTGGTCAGTATGTGTATTTATTACTAAGTTTTTAGTAGTATAAATTATGTTCTGAGTAGTGGTATATCATTACAATAGGATTATAACAAATAACTAAAAGCCTAAGCTACTCATCCTAAATATTTACTCTGCTAAAAAAAAACCTTTCAAAATAACTTTGTTCTAAAACTGTATTAGATGACAAAAAAAAAAATTAAACATACCAATTATGTGATGTGTTCTGCAACCTTGTTTTAATAAGGTCTAGTGGTTGGAATAATAAAGTAGAACATGTTCCACTTAAGGAGCCTGCAAGGAATGACTTCAAGAGAGGATACTAGAAAATTGATCATCAGATATTATTAGCTTTCACTATAAGTTCATTATCCATATTTACATAAAAATATGTAAATCTTAATGACTATTCAAATGATAACTATTCTATATGTACAACAGTAATGAAATACAAAACCAGAAACGTCATATGAATATAGGAATAATTACCTGTTGCTGCAGCATGTCATGGAATGTACTACAAATTCAAGAGTGCTAGATCTAGTGAATGCATCAAAGAATTTGTCTATAATCAATATGACCACACTGTCACCAACTGGCAAGAGTGATCATATGGTCTTGACCTGGGAGGTAGCTAAATGTGTGGAATTTTCAGTTAAAAGGAGATATGTGTTGAATTACAGGGCTGGTAGGGAGATGACAAACTTAGGAGATTGCTTGGAGCAGTGGCATGGCATGAGAAACTGCAAGGATTGGATGTTGATAGCTCATGGGAAGTGGTAAAAGAAAGAGAGAATAATAGCAGACTGCATACCTATAGAAGGAAAATAAATCAAGTGGGAATTAAATGGATGCATACCATCATTAACATCATTAAGCTGGAGCTAAAAAAAAAAATTATGGAGGGAATTCAAGGAGAAAGGCGACTAGCAGGCATGTGAACAACATAAAGCACAGATAGAAAGGTAATCAAGCATGGTAAGAAAAGGTAAAAGCAGAGTGTGAAAGGAAATTAGCAATGCAGGCTAAAGATAAGCCCAAAGAGTTCTGATGTTACAAGTAAAATGAAGAACGTTTATGGCAGAATGATTTTAATGCATGCCGATGATAGGGAAGTAACTGAATATATCATACAGATGGAGATATTGCAGTAACAATTAAAGCAAAGGCTTATATAGAAATAGAGGTAAATGAAGTGGAGGTGCACAGGAAATTACAGAAGCTTGATATGAATAAAGCTATGAGATTAGATGGTATACCAGCTAGAGTTGTACAAGAAGGTGCTAGGGGATTGGCAGTGCCTTCAACCATGTGGTTCGATTTAAATCTTGGCTCAGGATTAGTACCGAGGAAGCAGAAAGAGGTAAAAATAGTTCCACTGATAAAGGAAGGTCCAAGACAAACTAGCAAATTACCAACTAATGAGCATCTCAGGTTCCACTACATCTAAATCCATTTTCAACTAATGGATTTAGATGTAGTGGAACCTTTTTTGGTATATCTCAGGAGTGAGACCATAATCATTTTTTTCTCTAATTTGCTCTATGAAGACTGCAAGTAAATCAGACCACTCAGGGATGATGAAATTGTGAGAAGGTGGAACATATGAGTTAGTGTCCCTTTTGACACTCAAATTGTTCATCCCTGTTGTGGCTCTAATGACTGTACCCATGTCTATTGATTGCACCTTTAACAGTTGAAGCAGCAAAAAAGGCTCAGATCAAGAAAAAAAGATAGTTCTTTCATTAATGTAACAATGCTATTTCCTGATAGTACTATGACATACATCCCTATATATGAGAATTCTTCTTACAGCTGTCACTCCTTGGTCTTTTGATTCAGAGAAAAAATACGCATTAAAAATGAGGAGGCTCCATTTAGAGGTGTGTGTGTGTGTGTGTGTGTGTGTGTGTGTGTGTGTGTGTGTGTGTGTGTGTGTGTGTGTGTGTGTGTGTGTGTGTGTGTGTGTGTGTGTGTGTGCACGAGAGAGAGAGAGTGAGAGACAGAAAGATACTATTATTTAGCATTATTCCTAGTGCTTCTAGCATTTGTATATAGAAAAAATAGTGCATTGTCAGTATTCTTATAGCAATTATTACTCCCTTTATACTCTACCCGGCTCTGAAATATAGCATGCACTCCATTTCTCAAGTCACTATCTCTGCATGAAGCCATCCCTACTGCAGTTGTTGTCTGCCTGCTCTAGCACACTCACATCCTCATTAACTGAGTAAAATGTTCCAACAGGGATAGAAAATTAAAGTTATAGCATATTTCAGTAGGATAGGGAGGATAAACATGGTGGTGGAGCATTACTTGTGATAAGAGAAGAATTGTGCCCTCTCAAGGTATCACAGAAGAAAAAACACTAATAGCTTTGAGCATATTGTGAGATAGATGTTTATAAGACAGGATATTCAGTAGCATGCTTCTACAGACCGGGGAATAGATATGATAATGAGCAGGAAATGTTTAGGCAAATCCATTTGGCTAGTGCAAAGCATAAACTGGGCATGAGGCAGCATGCAGTATTAAGAGAACCAAATTTTTGGATTTTTTTTTTTTAGAGAAAATCATTTTAGGCAGAATGTGGTGGAGTGAACATGAGGATCAAGAATTTTGGATTTGGTCATAGAATCAGAAAATCTGATCTGACATATATACTTGCCAAGTGGGTGAGAGTGACCATGCAGTCCTGACCTGGAGGATGAATAGCCATGCAGAAGAAGTATCAGGGCAGAAGGAATTTATGTGGAATTATAACAAAGTGTGCAACTATTATTATTATTTTATTATTATTATTATTATCCAGGCCTCCAAGAAGTCAAAAGACTCATCTTGGGAGGTCGTTTTTAGGAAACACAAAGTTTATCATACCACTCCTTGAACCCATTGACCATTCCTGCTCCAACCACTCTCTCAGGCAATGCATTCCAAGGTTCAACCACCCTCCATGCAAAGAAACCACTCCTCACCCTCTTGAGCACAGCCTTCTTACATAACTTGTCATCACTCCTTCCCACCGTTCCAAACAAGTGAAAGAACTCTCCAATGTCTACCCTGTAACTCCCTCTTAACAGTTTAAAAGTCTCGATCATATCACCTTTCCTTCATCTATCCACCAAACTCTGCAGTCCACATTCCCTCAGTTGATCCTCATAACTCATCTTGTACAGTCCTGAAACCATCTTTGTTATCCGCCTCTGTACTACCCTTTCTACAGTCAATTTATCCCCTTCAAATCCCGGGGACCAAATCTGAGAACAATAGTCTAAGTGTGGTCTGATCAGGATCTTATACGATAGAATAATAAAACTCTTTATCTCTGCAGGTCAGCGTCCTTCTCAGTATTGCAGCAATCCTCTGGCTTATCCTCACCACCTATGCAATATGCTCCCTAAATTTCAGTTTTTCTATCAATCATCACCTCCAGATCTCTTTTCTCCTCTACCTCCTCCAATCGAGTATGCATCCTCCCATCAATTGATCCCAAACCTCAAGACTTTACATTTTTCTGCATTGAACCGACACCCCCATTCATTTGCCCATCTGTCTAGTTTATTCAAATCCTCTTGCAGGGCTGTCATATCTGCACTATTACTGATAACCATTCCCAGCTTCACATCATCAGCAAACAACTGAATGTCCCCTTGCAATCCATTGACAATATCATTGATATAAAGGTTGAACAATACAGGTCCCAGTAGTGAGCCCTGTGGAACCCCACTTGTAACCCTCTGCTTTCTTGATATTGCCTCATCATACACAACTCTCTGACACCTATCAGTCTGCCAATCCTGAATCCATTTGACTAACCCGACATTTAAACCCATGTGCTGCAACTTAAATATCAGCTTATCATGTGGCACCCTGTCAAGTGCCTTTGCAAAATCCAAAAAAAATGGCAGTATATGCCTTTCCGTCATCAACTGCTCTCGTCACTTTATTATAAAAGGCAATCATATTACTAAAGCAAGAGCGCCCCTTAACAAATCCATGTTGATTCTCACAGATAACATTACCCTCATCTGCCCAATGCTGTATATAGTCCCTCACTAATTTCTCCAAGATCTTAACAACTACTGATGACACACACAAATAGGCCTATAATTAGACACTTCCAGTCTGCTACCCCCCCCCCCTTATGCAACGGTACTATCTCGCCTTCCTTCCATTCGCTGGGTACCTTTCCCGCAGCCAGACTTTTATTGAAAAGCCAGGTCAACGGAGCTGTCAGTTCTTTAGCACATTCTCTCAACACCCATGGTAAAATACCACCCAGTCCAACAGCTTTACTTGTATCCAGAGTACTCAGTATTGGATCACCTTCTCCTCTTGCACCTCTATACCCTGAACTGCCCTATCCCTCTAGTATTAAAACCTCTTCCAGGATTGAACTCCAATAAAGTGCTCATTGAACAACTTCACTATATCCTATGCATCAGTCACTCTATTCCCATTTTTATTCTGCAATGTCATTCTTCCACAATCGTGTCTCTACCTACTGGCCACATAGCTAAAAAATTCCCTAGGATTTTCTTTGGATCTTAATACCAATCTCTTCTCATATTCCAGTTTTGCCTTCCTCACCATTCTAATCACTCTCCTGACCTGCGTCTTATATTCTTCGTTTATCTGTCCTCCACCCCTCTCCTTATATCTCTTTTTCAACTGCAGTTCCTGTTTGATATCATTTGTCATCCACTTTACACCAAATTGTGTCCACTTCTTCACCCATGAAATACAGCTTACTATTGCTGCTAACAAATATTCTTTCACGATTTCCCAAACACTAATGATATCCTGGCCTTCCAGTTCTGCCTTCATGGAACTGCCCCTAGTTGATACCCAAGACGATTATAATCACCCGCCTTATAATTCTCAATATGTTCCCTTTTCTTTGATACACCTGCATGTCTGTTCATCTTCCAAGTTGAAACCACATGGTCACTCTCTCCAACTGGTGGGAGAGATGTCATCTCACTTATTATCACTCGTCTAATGCTATGACCAAATCCAAAACTCTAGAACCTCTTGTTCCCTCTATTACATGCTGCCGAAGACATTTGTTCCTCAAGAATTCCAGAAATTCTATCCCCTTCTTACAACTTGCATTTTCTTCTTCCCAGCTTATACTGCCTGCTGTAGTTAAAATCTCCCATAACAATCATTCTTCTTGCACTTGCCAAGCTCAACTGCCTAAACATTTCCTGGTCCCCACTCTGTGCTCCTTGGTTTATAGAAACACCCCACTAAATATCCAGTCTTGGCCGCTTCTACCTCATACCATATGCTTTCAAAACCATTTGTGTCACTGCCTTCCAAAGCTTCCACTCTTAGAGGACATAAGTCATCACTTATCATAAGCAGTACTTCCCCACCACGTTTTCCTTTCCTATCCTGCCGAAAAATGCTGTACCCTGTCACTTCAATTCCGGTTATTATATCATCCTCCATCAACCACGTCTCAGAGATCCCAATAACCTTTGGCTAGGTTGATGCTATTAGCGCCATCAGTTCATCTCCTTTATTTTGGATACTCCTAGCATTAGTATAGAGCAGTGTTTCTCAAACTTCATATATCCACGTATCCCTTCTTAAATTTTCATTATTACCAAGTACCCCCTAATTAATTAAAAAATAAATGCATTAATTAATTAAAAATAAATAAATTAATTAAAAAATAAAGTAATTGATTAAACCTTAATTTAAATTAATAAATTAATTTAAAATAACTAAAATTAAATATCTATTTTATTTGAATTTATATGTTCATGTAAACAAAAAATATGATTTATTTTTAAATTTTGGTTCTCTACAGATGTCAGACGACACACTCTTATCAATTTCATTTGATCCAGATGCAATATCAACGTTTTCTTGTTGCTTACAGCTACTTGTATTTGCTATATTGCTCTCTTTCAGGGGTTTTATAAATCCAATCTTTAACCAATGATCCATATGTAAGAATTTAAAAAAAAAAAAAAAACATACTGTATTTACTCGAATATAAAACTTTTTTCCCAAAATTAAAGCTAAAAATCGTGTTGCGAGATACGTGCAGGAATTTTCGGAAACTAAAGTTTTCAGAAAAAAACGGAAAACGGTGCGACTTACCAAGAAGCTCCTACTCGCTATCACTACCTTTGGCATCGAGAACCGTTTCTTTGTGTGCATCTTCAAAGTCATCTACCCAAATAGCGTCATCTTCTTTCCCATTATTTCAAGCAAAAATTACCAGTCATTTACAAGACTTGAGGTACATAAAGCAGTGAAGAACTGCATATGATTGGTGCGGTATTAACAAAAGATCACGTGAACCAAAGACAAATTAGCATTTCAACAGTTGAGTTGAAATGCTAATTCCCTTCAACCGAATTCCATAATATCTGAAACACATTCCCTATATATTTCTTAGTTTCAACACGTTAACGACGGGGGGTGTCAAGCAAAACCATGTGTTCCACCGGCAACATATGGTTTTGTTTGGTCTATACAGCAGTTTCTGTAGGAGAGGTAATGTGATTCATTAGTTAGTGCTGTTTTACCCCGGTTGTCTCTAATTGCACTGTTTGTTCAAAAATATAATAACTCCTTTAATTATGCATAGCCAAAAATTGCCACGTACCCCTAACGACCTTTTGCATACCCCCAGGGGTACGCGTACCACACTTTGAGAAACACTGGTATAGAGCATAGGTGGCTAACAGCAGGCCCACGGCAGGATAAAAAATATATTAAATTATATGTATTATCAATTTAGCTATTAGTTTCGACCACAGATTTTCTGATTGATATAGTAGTTATTCATTATTTCTGATGACGGAAATAATTTGTATTCTCAACACGGAATCACCTTCAGGATTTGTTACAAATATCGTCATCATCGTTAAAAATTGACTTTGATGAACTTGTTGCCGCTCATAAACATCCATAGTGTTCTCATTAAGTTGTATTACATATAAAAAAAAAAAAAAAACAGAAATATGTAATTAAATTTAATAACTTATATTTAAATCAATCAAATATTTTATATTGCTCTCCCAGTAGTAAAATGATTTAAAAAATATAGTAATTCAATACGTATAACTATTGCCTTGAAAAAATGCAGAATTTATTTTTATTTAAGTTAGTGTGCGGCCCGTGATGCTACCACTCATCATATATTGGCCCTCGTATAGAATGAAGTTGGCTATGCCTGGTATAGAGCATAAAAATGTCACTGCTTCTATACCTATTGTCCCCTCTCAATCGCCCTGGGCTCAATGTTACTTGATGTCGTCCTGCTTCCCCCAAGCACCCATTCCCACAAGAGGCCCCCCCCTGCTATCATTCACCCTGGGAATTCTAGCTTCCCTGCATTGACACACTGACTTGTCAGAAAACAGCAATCTTTCCAGATGCCTTTGTCCTTCCTCATTGAAATGCAAGCAGTCTCTAGCATACGGTTCCCTTCTGTCCTCAAACACCTTCCAAGCATCCACGTATTCTAATCCTCTCTTCTCACACATTCTGGCTATTATGCGATTCAGTATTGCTGCTCTTCTGCTCAGCTCGTCACTATCATACCTTGGCAACACACACACAATCTTCCCTCTGTGCGTTTTCTTTTGCACAACTTCAAGCAAGAATCTCAGATCTCTTGTCGCCCCGATTTACACTGCCTCTCAAGTCATTCGTGCCCACCATCACAATCATTTCATCCATCCTTTCACCCCTCTTAATTGCCATAGCCACATTTTCTATCATCCCTCCAGGCAAACACACCTCTGGCATCCTATCTTGCACACACCAGAGATCATCGAGTCTCCATACATCACACCTCTAACCACTCTGTTCCTTGATATTATAGATTACAAACCAGCTTACAGCAGTACAATGGATGAAAGAATTTGAAAGATAAGAGATCAGTAGTGAATGAGAGATATTAAAGAAAATAACTGTTAACAGCAATACTAGATTGTAATAAATAGTTTTAATGGAACATATACACTAGATGTATTTAAATACCTTTCACATCTTACACATGTAACAAAAGTATAGAATTTTATTAAAAAACTAATATTTCATCCAATGTTATGTGGACATCATTAAAGAGACATATTGTTAACCACATTCAAAATCACAATAATGAGTGATACATCATGCATATACTAGCTCGTGTCTCAACACAGCTGACATATAGTTATTCATGTGACATCATTTTGACACCATATGGTCACTCCTGCACCTCACTGAGTTTTGGGAGTGAAGCCTTCTGCTAGAAGTGGCACAATGCAGATGCCCTTTCCATAAAGAGTTAGTAGGATAATCACAAAGATCCATGCAGGATTTAAACACCAGCAGGATTTAAACCTGCAGCCTCTTGGCCAGAGAGCAGATATGCTAACCACTCGGCCAACCAGGCTGGTGCTGAAGTATGTGATTATGCTATTAGAGCTCAAAAGGAACAACTGTAAAAAGCTGTGTAGATAAAAAATAATTTTAAATAATTATTAAATTTAAAAAAAATTATAAACAAATTATAGTCATGACTTCCTAAAACTTGGAGATTGGCTTGCTGTATGATCAATTAAGGTTCAGACAATTTTGTAGTGTTTCACATATGGTAGATTCTATACCTGGAGTGAAAAAGAAAGCAATTTTGAGTCAAATGGATGACCATAGAAATTAAAAATAAACTGCAGATAAAAAAAAAGAGATTATGGAAGTCATAATAATTATATATAATAAATGAAAATACAAGAAGAGGGTAGTGCTGCAGGTCTCTTCTTGGAATGTTCCATTCTGGTTCAGCAGGCTTTATTCCTAGCATGGTGCGAAGTGTTAGAAGCAAATGAAGAGGATGTATTCCAAATACTGAGTACACTAAACATCAATAAGGCAAGGGGACTGTCATGTATTTTAAAGCAATGTGCTGTGGAAATTACCATGCCATTAACTTGGCTACTTAATTAAAGTCTTGCAACAGGATAAATTCCTGGAGAGCAGAAGGGGAGTACTATAGTGCCATTACATAAAGTTTGCATTTCTTCTGTAGTTAAAATTTTGGAGAAATTGGTAAGAACTCATATACAGAATTGGGCAGATGAGGGAAATATTATGAATGCAGGCCAGCATGGATCTGTGCTCTTGTTTTAGTAATAGTAATCTGGTTACCTTTTACAACAGAGTAAAAAGGGCAGTGCATGAGGGTAAGGCACATACTCCTAGCATGGTAAGAAGTGGTGAAGTGTTAGAAGTGAATGAAGAGGATGTATTCCAAATACTGAGTACACTAAACACTCCTATTTGGGGGGGGGGGGGGAAAGCATTTGACAGGGTGACAAGCTCGCTTTTAAATTGCAACATATAGATTAAGATATTGCTTACTCAGAAAGAAAGCAATGACATTCCCTGTGGTATTGTATGGATGTGAAAGTGGGACCCTGAGAAAGAGTGAAAGAAGGAAGATATATGGCATTTGAATTATGGGTTTGGAGATGCTTACTAAGAATACCATGGACTGCAAAGCAAACCAAAAAATCAGTAATAGGTAGAATAAAGCCAAATTACTCCCTCGAAGCTATGATCATCAAGAAAAATGATCATACTTTGGACATATTATGCAAGCAAATGACAGTCTGGAGAAGATGACGATGCTTGCTAAAGTTGATGGAAGCAGGAGAAGAGGAAGACCAAGAATTAGATGGGTGGATGGAGTTAAAGAAGCAACTGGAATGCAACTGGAATGCACCTGGAAATTCTGAAAGATATGACTAGGGACAGATCTGAATGGAGGGCATACGTTCATAGAATCATCAGGAGTCGAAAACGACTCGAAGGAACATAACATTGCTTTAGAATGGATTGGTAACTGACTTTCTGATAGACAGATAGTTGTACATGGTAGAGCAAGGAAGTAGTACGGTTACAAGTGGAGTTCCACAGGCTACAGTACTGGGAGCATTACTGTTCAATTTTTTATGTCAACAATATTGTAGAATATTGATTATGAGGAGGCTGATGGCATGTAGACTGCAGAGTTTGGAGGCCAAAAGACAAAGGGATGGGGGATAATGATCAAGACATTTCCGCTGTTGAAGGGTTATTGTCGGATTAACAATGAAGATATTTTTCATATGGTAGAACCAGCGCAAGCATCCCTGTAAGTTGCAAAGGAAGCAGCCACCAAAAGGGTAAAAAGTAATTTTTTTACATAGAGAGTGGTAGGAAGATGGAATGCGTTGCCTGAGAGAGTAGTGAAAGTGCAAACAGACGATGAATTAAAGAGTGGTATGACAGACATTATATTGACTAGCACTGACCTATCAGGATGAGTCTTCTGACTCAATGGCAGTCAAGAAAACAATAATAATAATCTTATAGAACCCTTTTAATGTTTCTATCATGTCCTCCTATTTGCTGCCTATAAACTAAACTTTGTAATCTAAACACCTTCAATCTATCCTCATAGATTGACGGTGTGTAGGTTACAAAGTTGCAAGTTAGCATTTCACACACTTGTCACCAGCATGGTTACTCATCTCTGAATCCTATCCACCACCTCTTCAGAAACCCAGGTAACCAAATCTGTAAACAGTAGTCAAGATGCAGCAAAATCATAGCATTATAAAGTATGGCTCAAAAGATTACTTGGATGTTGAAAAATATGCTAACAATTAAAGATAGGGAAGTTATTATCTCTCTTTATAATGCTATGATTTTGCTGCATCTTGAGTACTGTTTACAGATTTGGTTACCTGGGCTTCCGAAGAGGTGGTGGATAGGATTCAGAGATGAGTGACCATGCTTGTGACAAGTGTGTGAAATAGTAATCTTTTGAGCCATTTTACGAACTTTTGCAATATGCCCTCTGAACTCTCTGCCCACCATTATTCCCAAAGTCGCTAACCTCATCAGTTTCCTGCAATTCAGTACCATCAATATAATACACAGTATGCGACCTTTTTTAACCCAAAGTGCATAACCTTACATTTTGCAACATTAAACTGACAATCATTATTCTTTGCTCACAATGCTAGTTTATTTAAATCATCCTGCAGGATATCCACATTCCCTTTATCAACTACTGCCCTCAATAGTCTTCATTCATCATCAACTGAATGAATATTCTCCCCCCACTTAAATAATTCCTTATATTTAATATATAAATTAAAGAATACTGGTTCTAGTACAGAACCCTGAGGTGCTCCACTAGTCACCCTCATTTTCCTAGATACCACTCCACTATATACTATTCGCTGGTGTCTATCAGCCATCTCCATATCCATGCCACCAGCTTCATATCCATTCCCATTTACTCCAACATTTCTGATAGTTTTTCATGCCATATTCTATCAAATATCTTTGCAAAGTCTAGCAGTGTCACATTGCAGCTATTTCCCTTATCTAATTCTGCTGTTGCTCTATTATAAAATGTTAGTAAATTACTATGACAAAACCAAGCTATCCATCATAGAGTTTCATATTCCTATCCATCCAATGTTAGATTTTACCTTTAACTAACTTCTTCAATACTTTAACCACCACTCCTTAGATACAAACCAAACTGAAATTTTGCTGTCTTGGAGCCACTTTTATGTAATGTAACTATGTTGCCATCTTTCTGCTTCCTTGGAAATGTGCAGAGCTGAGACTTGGATTAAACAACTTCAGAGGCACTGCCAATTCTCTTGAACATTTGTGTAACTCAGAAAAACTGGCTGGGCAAGTTAAAATATGGAGATACTAATGAGAGACAGTCATCAAATCCAACACTTCAAAAACTTGTATTGGTTCCACAATATGGCTGCCTAAAGTAGTTGTTATCCATCAGAAATTCTAGAAATTCACATCATTCAATATGCTGTTTTCTTTTTCAAATTATTTTTTCCAGGAATCTCAATTATCCTCATAATTGAGATTCCTCATTACTCCCAGTCCTAGTGATGAGAGCTTAGTCCACCTTTACCACGAGTTGCCTCAGTCCCGAAGATACTTCAGGCGCAAACTTTGTTTGCTTACACTTGGTTAAAGGATTAAACTAAATTTATTATAGTCTAACCAAGTGGGGGGGGGGGGAACTTCGAATATCTTTCTTTAAATCTGGAGTAATTTAATAAGGTGAGACAACACCTTTTGGCAACTCATATAGGTAAATATGAGTTCTCCCTTAGCATGACCACCTCTGGGTCTGGCTCCCACTGACGAGACCTCAATTAAGTTTTAACTGAGGCTCGGTTGTTGCTGTCACACAGGTCATGGGTGTGGGAGGGGGGGGAGATAATGAATGACAATGCTGTAGCCCATGAAGTTAACTGAGGCATGGCTGTTGTTGTTACCCCTCAGATGACATATAAGCAAATCAGTGGATCTGCTCGGTGGTGTGGTGAGCCTGCCACGGGGTAGAGCCAACGCTGAGAGTTCTTCTCAGTGGCAGGGTGAGCCTGTTACTGAGGGAAACAACACCGAGTTTTTGGAGTTTGACCTGTACTTGAACATTCAATAAAGGTCAAAACTGGTCTGGGTAGTGGCCCTTCCCTAAATGCATAGCATTATACATGTCTGCAAGAAGATGTGCTTTGCATTATGGGAGATACTAAGACAAGTGATGAGAGCTTAATCCACCTTTACCATAAGTTGCCTCAGTCCTGAAGATACTTCAGGTGCAAACTATGTTTGCTTACACTTGATTAAAGGATTAAATTAAATTTATTATAGTCTAACCAAGTGGGGGAAAAAAAAAATTCTAACAATTTATTACATCCCAGGCCTACCAATTTTTGGTAGGAGTTGTCATGAAGTATTGAAGTGGAAGATAGCCAATCAGAGGAAGATTTTACTGAAAAAGGATATATGTAGAAATATAATAGACAGCTGATAATGGAAAATTCAATAGTCATCTTACGTCAATACCATGAGACGATGATGAACAAAAAAGGTTGGAAGATGTTGCTTTAGCCTATTTGCATTTTATGAAGAAGTGACAAACGTGTTGGATAAGAGTGACTTATATATGGTGGTAAGTATTTTCTTTTATATTCTTGGATTTCACAAAGACATTTGATACCAGAAGCACAAAAGGCATTTATACCAAAAATCAGATGATGCACTAACCCTTCAAGAGTTGGTTAATTGAGGGTTCATTCATTTGAAGATTAGATAATAGAGAGATCACTGTATCTGACATAGATAATGTAAAAATGGATACCAAGAATCAGATAAAAAAGTTAGAAGTGAAGTGAATGAACAAGAAATTAGGCAGGCAGTATAGAAAAAGAAGTTATGGGGAAGGATTAGATGCATTAGAAATAACAAATGCAGGCTAGAAATGTGACAGACATGGTGAAGAAATTTGCCAAATAAAATATTCTATGCGAGCAAGCAAAAGAAAGAATAAATATTCAAGTGCCATTGTATGTAGTAGGATGAATGAAATTATGTAATAAGCACTGTGTGAGTATTTGAAACAGGCATAAATGATGCTGTATACTACCCAGAAGTAATGCAAATAGTACAAGAAAAGCAGACAAACCAGAGATATTGGGTAGTGTAGGCTAGATGTTAATAAGAACATGGGATTAGATATCAACATCACTGATTTTTTTAAGAAATGTGCAAACCTTTGATCTTGCTGTTTAATAGATACTGCAATAAGATTAATCTCTATTGCAATGCCTATTAAACAGCCTAAAAGACAAATAATGCTTGTACAGAAGTTATGTTTCAAATGACTGTTGTAGTTAAGTTCTGCAGTAGTAGTAGTTAAGGTAAAGGCTGTGTAAGACTAAAATATAGACTAGGTTGACATGCATAGTATTCTCAATAACAGCATAAGTTGCCAAAAGGAAGATCTTGCCTTAACAAGTCTATATGCATTTTGTGAAGAAGTGACAAATGTGTTGGATAAGACTGGCATATGGTGATGTCTTATATTCTTGGACTTTACAAAGACATTTGATATCGAAGTTGATGTACAAAATAGAGGAAGAAGGGGATGGATAACACATTAATCAGACAGACAGATAGGACATTAACTATCTGTATGACAGCTAATCGCCTATCAAGCAAAGAGATGTGTGTGGAGAAAAATGAAAACAAGAGTATCCCTGTAGTGACCACTGGCAGGTTGCAACAAGATATCGTTCACTGGCTGTACTATTCAACCTACTGATTGGAAATATTTCGTGCAAACTGACTGACTGAAGACATTACATCTCATGCTGATTATTCAAGAGTGACGAGAATTATATGCAGTGATGCTGATGTTAAATGTCTTCATGAATATTTAAATAAATTTACCCTGAATAATGAGTTGAATCCATGAGCATCATTTTGATTGTAATGTTAATTTTAATAAGTGCAGAGTGTTGCATTTTTGCATGCAGATCTGCATGCAAAGTTGTGTACCATTTTGATAGAACTGTGTAGTAGGAGGCAGATGAGATTAAAAATAGGGAGAGGAAGCAATGGTTAACAGATATTCAATTCTGTCGGTATGGCAAACAACAATTTCTGTCAATGACTGCACAACACATAGCTGCTATTATAAATAGGGCAGTGATATTACAAAAGGGAGGTTATAAGGGGTAAGTCAAGGGAATTGTTTGGCTATATGGCAAGCAAGAGAGAGAGCATATGGCAGGTTGACACTGGTGGATAATCATGAAAGCAGTGTGACCGCTGTAAAGGATATAGTAGAATTATTGAATGAGCACTTTATCAGCGTATATCATACTGGTGTAAATGTTGCGATACAATATATAGAAAGGCAAGTATTAGGTGGATTGGAAGTGAAAGAATTGGAAGTGTATCAGGTGTTGATGAATTAGATATTAATAAGGCTATGGGAATAGATGACATATTACCAAATATTCTTAAGGAATGTGCACAACAGTTAGCTATGCCCTTGACTTGTTTATTTAACAAAAGTCTTGCAGCAGGGAAGGTTCCTAAGGAGTGGAAAGAAGGCAAAATAGTAACCACTCCACAAGCATGGTTCTAGGATAAAATTTCCAATTACAGACCAGTCTGTATAACTGGAGTTATAGTCAAGGTGTTTGAGAGATTAGTTAGAAAGAGAATACAAGACTGGGTTGATGGACATAGTGTTCTTTATGATGGTCAGCATGAATTTGTAAAGGATAGGTCTTGTTTTAGAAAGATACTTGCATTTTACGATAAGGTAATGCGTGTGGTAGATAAAGGAGAATCATATACAGTGATATTCTTGGACATTGCAAAGCATCTGATAGATTACCATATATGTTAATGTACATGCTGCAGAGGATGGGAATGGATAGTATGCTGGTTAGATGAATTGGAGATTGGCTCTCTGAACAATACCCACAAGTAGTGTATGAAGGAGCAGTACCACAAAAAAGATAACCAGTGGTATGCCCCAGGGTTTTGTTCTTTGGTCCCTGCTCTTTAATTTATTTGTTAATGATATTTCATGTGGATTGACTTGGGATATTAAGTTGTTTGCTGATGATGCAAAGTTAGGGAGCATTACTGTTATTAATTCAGGAAGATTTAAGTAGGATTTCAGTTTAGACAAAGAAATGGGGTTATAGTTTTAGTATTAATAAGTGCAAGGTGATGCAGTTTGGAGTACAGAGATATAAGGCTGTGTGCTATAATGATGAAACTTTGCTTCAGAAGTGGATGAGATTTGGAATCTGGGGATGATGGATGATAGCAGACTGAGGTTTAGAGGGTACATTGTAAGTGTTGTAAAGAGTGCTCGTAGCACTGAGGCTATGATAAGGAGTGCACTTACATGTAAGAATAACAAGATAGTTGTGCCAATATATAAAGTACTGGTCAGATGCCACTTGGATTATTGTTTGGATTTGAGCACTTAATTTTCATTGCAATGTGGGAACAGTGGAGGTCCAGAAACGAGTGAGTAAGGCAATATCACAACAATGGAATGTTGACTATGGAGAGAAATTAAAGGAATATAAATAGAGTGTAGCAGATGAGAGGGGAAAGTGTTGATGTGATAGACATGTAAGTTATTGAGGAGATTTTATCAGATCAATACAGGGGATTATCAAAAAAAAGTAAAAAATGAGAGGAGAAAAATCAGAAGCCATCCTTGGAAACTATGTAAGAGTGTGGTGAAGAAGGGCGAGAAGCAGATTTTTTTACATAGTGAATTGTGGGGTGGATGGAACACATTACCAAAATACACCTAAAGCTCTTTTTACACGATATAAAAAGAACTACTTTACTATCGCGTAAAAAGAACTACTGACTCCATAGAAAAAGTGAAGATTGGTTCCAAACCTGAAATATAAGCAAAATAATGAAAAAAAAAAAACATTAAATTTGTTAGGATCATAAGATTTTTATTTACATTTCATGGAAAACACACATACATATAATGAATTTTAATAACTTTAAAAAAAACATATTCATTTCAGTTGTTTGCTAAGGATTCTATAAAAAAATTATGTTATTCGATATCAGTTTCTGACAATAAACGCCAAAGCTTTCGTTTTCGTGAGACTGTAATAGTAATGGTATTATTGTCATCGACTTCTGCCTCAACTTGTGGAATTATTCTTGTCATGTCTTGAACAAAAGTACCACTGGTTGTTTCAGTAGTTTTAGGCATGAACTCAGTTATTAATCACTGTGTTGATGCTTTATATAAGTCGCGATATAATTCTCTCTATTAAGACATTAACAACTTAAGCTCAAATGAAAACTTCCCAGCACATTCTTCATTTGGATCATGTCAGGCAAAATAATTGCCTAAATTACTGGCCAGTTTAAGACCTTTTTTAATTAAATCAGCAGTAAAAGAAGGATTATCTTGATCATTATTATTAACTTCTTCTCTTTCAGGAGTCTTAGAAACAATCTTCACTATTTCGTCTTCGCTAAGAGGTTTATCAATTAACAATTCTTCGATATCTCCGACGTAAGATCATCGAATCCTTCTCCGCCAATTTCACATGCTAAACTTATTATATTGGGGAATTCTGCAGCATGATTGAGGGGAACAGGAGCATTCTCTTTAACACATGTGGGCTAAATAGCTTTCCAGCAGGCATTCATAGTTTCTGGTCTCAATTCAGATAACGATAATCGAACCTGATCAATACAATCCATAATTGAAAGTTTTTTCCACACATCCATAACTGACAGAGTTTCATCATCATTTAGCTTATTCAAAACGTACTGAAATGTTCGTCTGACATAATGTTTTAAAAGTCGCAATTATACCCTGATCTAGAGGTTGTAGTAATGATGTGGTATTGGGCGGCAGAAAAAAAAATTGCACATTTGGGTATTCTATGGCAGGATGACAGGGTGCATTATCAAGAATCAAAAGCAATTTAAATTTGAGACCCTTGTCATTCAAATAGCATCTAACTTCTGAGCACAAAATGTTTGTGGAACCATTCAGTGAAAATATCAATGGTCACCCAAGCTTTTTTGTTGGCCATCCAATGAACTGGCAATTTTTGAAAATCTACGCCTTTCGTTGACTGTGGTCTTAATGATCGATTTATGAGCAGTGGATTTAACATCCGATCTCCTAAAGCGTTAGAACAAAATAGGAGTGTTATGCGATCCTTTGCTGCTTTGAACGAACCGACCGTTTTTTGCATTTTTGATACATAAGTTCTGTTTGGCATTCTTTTCCAGAAAAGGCCAGTTTCATCCATATTCCAAACTTGTTCACGAGTGTAACCTCCATCTTCAATTATTTTAGCAAGTTTCTGTGGAAATGTTTTAGCAGCTGTTTCATCAGCAGAAGCCATTTCACCTTTAATTTTTATATTATAAAGAGCATGTCTTTTAATAAACTTAGCCAACCAACTATTGCTTGCATGAAATTCATATTTTTTCCTCGATTGAGATGAAGTATCTGGCTGCAGTTTTTTAATCTGTTCATAAAATCTCAATGCTGATTGCTTAATGGAATTTCCGTCAACTGGCATTCTTTTTTGTACATTATCTTCTATCCACATCACTAAAGCTTTTTCAGCCCTTTTCTAGAACAACATTTCTTGTGTCTGATGATGATGATTGAGTGCGAAATTATCATTTCGCACTCAATTTGTACCAGAACATACTGCTTTTCTAATAGCCTCTTCATTTTTCTTTATAGATCTGACAGTTGATTCACGGACTCCAAAATGCTTACCCACACCCATCCCACCTTCCCCAGTTTGAAGACGATCTAAAATTTGAATTTTTATATCCAAGAAAATAGCTTTTTTTTTTTGGGGGGGGGTTATCGGCAACATCGTGTGAGGGCCGGATTAAAATCTTAAGTTAATGAAATGAAAGTTTGAAAATTACATATAGCTTATCATTTATTATTTCTTGGCAAAATTATTAATTTTATAACACAATTTTTATTTTGATTTCACTTAAAAAATGCAAATGCAAAAAATGTGGTAACTGTGTTGTCTACTCAAACACCAAATTCAAACTGCTGAGAACTGCTTTTTTATGCTCAATCAGTTATGTAATTGGAAATTCCCAATAAATGAAATTCGTAAGAATTTAGAATTTTCTTCTTTAAAACAAGAATGTAATTCTACAAAATTCTCAGAATTTTCTTGAATTATGGATTTTTTCCTAACTTAGACTTTAGGTTGGTCACGTAAAAGTGAATAAAAATCGCGTAAAAAAAAATTATTTTTGATATCCCAATTCGCGTAACTCCGAATTTGCGTAAAAAAAATTTGCATATAAGGAGGTATATTGTCACTGTAGGAAGTGCTATGGATTTTAAGGTTCAATATGATAAATATGCTCTCAGTTGAATGATCCTCCCACAGTGAGTCTGCTGACTCCATAGTTGGGTGTAGTAATAATAATAACAATAATTTTAAATATAAAGAGGCAATAGACTTCATTTTGGCGATATAAACATTATTTAAATTAAGGAGGATATTAAATCCCACATTGTTTTAAAACCAAAAAAAAACTCAAAGATTGGAATCGGAGAGTTTCATGCCGAATATAGTTTACTATATTCGGCATGAAACTCTCCGATTCCAATCTTTGAGTTTCTTTTTCGGTTTTAAAACAATGTGGGATTTAATATCCCCTTAATTTAAATAACAATAATAATTATGCCAATGAACAAAATATTGATCAGACACTACACAACTATTATGTGCAAATTTGGTCACGTGGTTTCCACACTGTGATGGTGAAACTCTGGAGAGAATCCACATATGAGTAACTGAGACAATATCAGGGCTCTGGATTCTCTCCAGAGTTTCCTCATCACAATGCAAACATAGTGACAATTTGAAGATGAGGAAATGTAAAGTAAATCTCATCTGCATATAAATGACAAAAAAAAAGGGGTGATATAACAGACTCACCTCTTTTTTTGCTCATTTATATGCAGATGAGATTTACTTTACATTTCCTCAGCTGCAAATTTGTCACTGCAATTTTATATGATTAACATGGAGGACATCTACACAGAGCGGAAAATCATTCCTGCAAGGTGAGAGAGCATAAGGGTATAGCAAACAAGGGAGTAAGCAGAATGCACTGAAAGTAAGTGCCATGGATAATGTGTGAATGAGTTTACAGTCCAATATATTGAATGCTGTCATGTGTGCAGTTTGCTGTTTTTGCTTCTCCAGAATTGTTAATAAAAACAACACCATTATTTTGCAATATACCTGCCACTGTCAGCCAGGCCAGTTAGTGGATAAGATTAACATATGTGCCAATGCTTAACACACTGATTCTAACAAGGATTTGGAGAAAGCCAAAAAGAAGAAAAAATCAGATCCATGAAAATAAATACTGTGTGCTAAAATGATTACAGAAATCATTTTTCAGAGCAGGCTGTGATGAATTTAACTGATCTTAGTACATACCAAGTCAAGGAGTTACTGTGTGCAGAAAATTTTACTGTTTGTTTATGCTTTTTAAAATATGGATACCAAAATGACATAATGATATAATATTATATAATCCAAAAATTTATACAAGAGTATGTTTATCAAATATAATATACTACTTGTTGAAAAATATCCCAAATTAAAAAATAAAGAAAAGTATTTCTTTCATTTCAAAATCATTCCTCTTATTAAATGAATAAGTCTTTTCACTTTTGTCATGTTTTATCTTTTTTTTTCCTTCTTTCAATAACCTTTATTGTAAGTTTAATGGATAAGGCCATTAAGAGATTTGGAAAAAAATGTTTCAAGAATGGCACAGAACAGATAATGAAGTCTAATCCAATAAACTGATTAAATTATTAAAATATTAAATGACATTTCAATATACACCTATATAAATGTTTAAAAAAAATTTTTTTTTAATTTCTTTTAGATTTTGTCAAATAGTTATTAAAATTATTGGATTTCAAATTTTCAAATCCAATAATTTTAATAACTATTTGACATAAAAAAAGTATATTAATAATTCTGAATTATTATAACGGTCTTTTGAAAACCCAAATTATACTTATATACTTTGTTATACTAAGTATATAAATATAACTTATACCAAAATATACTTAGTTATAGCCATCTGCTATAACTAAGAATATAATCTGCTATAACTTCAACTTTAGAATTTTAAAAAGCGGCATTCTCATTTAGTAGTGTTATAATAATAAAAGATAATATAATAATAATATTATAAATACAATAGAACTTTTTGTACATTTTTAAATTAATATTTGTTATCATTAAAACTTACGCTCTGCACTAATTCCATGGTTGTACTGGTCTTCTGCTGGCCCTCCTGCAAGTGAGGCATCAAGTAGGGCCTAGGAAGTAAATGATGAAATAATAACTGACGTAAGCCATGATAACCTTTCCCCAGTCTCTTAAAAATTTCTCTTAGCAACTATTATCAATACAACTGCTGTTTCTAAGGAGTTATTTCAACACAAAAACTAATAACAGTACACCATCCTCAAGACTAACTACTCCAACAAAATAAAAAAAATAATAATAATAAAGTTATGTTATCAATCGGTACTTCCATTCGTAAGACTTCTCAAAATATATATTTAGACATATAAACTAAATTACAAAATATGCAATCTACTGTATAAGTTTGGTGTTACAAAATCCCAAACCCCACAGAACGAGAACGGGGGGGGGGATTGTGTGCAGTTAGATTTATCTCATTAATATCTACAGAAACTAGTTATTTTCTAAATATTTTATATTCGTGAATTCCCAAAACTACTGCACAATTAACATATCAGTACCACAGCAGTGTAAATTTAATGCAAGTCCTGGAGAGCAATAATTATTATTTTTGCATAAATTTTTGGTTAGCGCAGACTACGACCACCAACCCTACAGGTCAGTCCACTCTTAAAACCAACTTTTTAACTTAAAATAAAGTTACTCAATGCCCAAGCAACATAGTCCATCACAGCGGATTCCAAATTATATATCAATCACGTGCTTTCTATTGAAATGACAAAAAAAAAAAAAAAAAAAAGTGGATGCTTATTATTTGGATATCTGTAGTCTATGCTTACGAACAATACTTTTATCATTAATACTTATATTGCTGCAATAATTTGTTCTGACATCGACGCATGCTTTGCTTCCCCCCCCCCCCATTTTAGTTACTCCAAATACTCGAAGACACAAAACCTTTGACAGAAAATAGGCAAGTGATTTAGGAGAAGGAAAGCATTTAGCAAGTTTCTTGGAAATATGAAGATTAGTATTCATTCCGTCTATTGATTGTAACATTAATACTTTATTATAGACAACTAATGAATTTCACTGCAGGAATGCAAATACTGGGGGGGGGGAAATAAAATAAAAATTCAAAGACGACCTTATATGTCATTATACAGACCTAGTTCATGTCACGATCAGTATTTTCTCTTGAAGCAAATCAATTTTATCAAGCTCCTTTGACCTACATTTCAAGTCCAAAATGTACGACCGAATTAAAATTAATTCATTTGTATAAATAAATATTTTAAAAAAAAAGTGACCAATTTGCGCAAAATATAAAAATGCAGTCGTTATTGACCTCAAAATATTGAAAAACGCAAATATGTGTTTAATTAAAATAAACCAGAGTAAAAGAGAAATCACCGCATTAAGGTTTACCTGTTTTCATAAATGTCAATATGTAATCAGATTAAGACAGCTCATTACAGATAAGATAACTAATCGCCGCATCTTACTATTCCTTCTACAAGTGGAAAACGGTGTCAACAACAAAAAAAAAAAAAAAAAAAAAAAAGTAATGCGTCACAGATGGTATGATTATCACGTGTCAGCCGAAGATCCAACAGCTTAGCTAGACGAGTTATGTACGGTATTTAATTTGCTGAGAACTGTAGAAATGTCATTTTCCTTTAAGAGCAATGTTGCAACCAGAAAGCTCTCGATTAGCATTGTTTAATGTCAATATTGACTGATTATGTCTGCAATGCATACTACGCCACCCAGCAAGCAGCACATGGAAAATGCGAGAAAGCCAAGGTCACCAAACGATATCCGATTCCTGTTGACAAGGCCAAAAGGAAACACTAATAAATGAATTAAATAATTAAAATATATTCATCTTTTTAGTAGAACTCTTAAGATAAGCGATTTATGCTGTATAAAAGTATTATGAAATGCTTAAGTATTATAAAAGTATTATGGAGAAAAAAAAGGGCAAATTTGGGTTGGGAAAAAGAAACGTTAGTAACATTCCCAAAGAAAAAAGTATTTTATCTAATGTACTTGACAAAAAATAAAAAAATAATAATAAAATAAAATAAATGAATGAATAAATAACTGTAAACTCTGGTCTAACATAATGAAGCAAGGTGTTTGTTTATATAATAGAAGGGAGGATGAGAAGGAAATTTCAAAGGAAAAAATTCAGAGAGAAGGCATGCAATCTAATGAAAGACTGTGCTCAAGTTTAATAGCGTACATCAAATTTAGTAAGTATACATAGAAAAGGCTTAGATTGTTGAACATAATTATTTTTATTACCTGACGCCACCACGGAGTCCAAAGAATCCACCGTGTGGGGTGCACTCCACACAACCCAACGTCTACAATGCTAATTCCGTCATCTATTTAAAATTCGAGTTTTCGGGAGAAATACGCTGTTAGCTCTAATCTCATTCGGATGTTATTATTATTATTATTATTATTCCTGATACCTCCAAGGATATAGCATGTTTTTGTGTGTGTGTGTGTGTGTGTGTGTGTGTGTGTGTGTGTGTGTGTGCGTGTGTGTGTGTCCGGGAAAATATGGTTTCTCGTACAAGCAAATCGTAAAAGAGAACCCACGCAATTTAGAGACAAAATATGATATTGTTGGTGTTGGTGGTAACAGTGTCGTTGTGTGTAGTTGGAGAATTAAACACGAGAGCAGTGACGTGTGTAGTGGAGTAGAGTGCCCCCCCCCCCCCCACGCAGTGGCGGTTATCCATCAGGCGCGCCTAGGGCCTCGTCGTCTCGAGGGGGCCTCAAAAATTACACAGGAAAAAGATAATTTGCCTCTAAAAATTTAGTGAACATTTATATTTATTATTTAAATTAAGGGGATATTAAATCCCACATTGTTTTAAAACCGAACAAGAAACTCAAAGATTGGAATCAGAGAGTTTCATGCCGAATATAGTATAATAAACTATAAAAGTATCGGCGATTACTAGCATGAGCTAATGCAACTAGGCCTAGTACGTAGTACAAACTCGGGCAACTCGCAGCAAAGGTGATAAAGTTCTGATCGCTATTCTTGGTATTTTCCATAATGTAAAAACACATTTCCTAGTAAATGTGTTTTTACATTATGGTATTTTGTATTTTCCATAATGTAAAACTGGACCTTTGCTGCGAGTTGCCCGAGTTTGTACTACGTATCGCCGATACTTTTATAATTTATTATACTATATTCGGCATGAAACTCTCTGATTCCAATCTTTGAGTTTCTTATTCGGTTTTGAAACAATGTGGGATTTAATATCCCCTTAATTTAAATAATGCTTATATCGCCGAAATTAAGCCTATTGGCTCTTAATATTTAAATAGTTTATATTTATTATTTATTTATTTGCGACTAGGACGTCAAAGGAACATAATCCGCTACTGCTCCCACGATAAGTCCTTGGAAGTGCAACGTAATAATAATAATAATAATAATACAGTGGTTTTATTTTATTGATGATGAATTTTTATACAATTCGGTGAAAATCAGTATTGCATGAGATGTGAAAGAAACACCCACAACAACTGCAAATAAATAGTTTAATTGAGTAACAAACGGGTACGTAAAAGCAATCGTCAAAAACAGGCCTAAATCAGATTGTGTGTGTGTGTGTGTGTGTGTGTGTGTGTGTGTGTGTGTGTGTGTGTGTGTGTGTGTGTGTGTGTGTGTGTGTGTGTGTGTGTGTGTGTGTGTGTGTGTGCGTGCGCGTGTGCGCGTGTGTGCGTGCGCGTGCGTGCGTGTGTGTGTGTGTTATACTGTACCTTCATATATATGTTTCCAGGCGCATACATATAAACAGCTAAACACCTGGCTCGCGAAGGGTACTGGAACAAAACCACAGCCATCTATTATCTTCCTCAGATAAGCTTAGCAGACTTGACCGTACTTATGCACAGGCGCACGAAGCTCTAGCTGGGGGCACGAAAAATTAGGCCCAATTAAAGGGCACCAAAATAATGGACTCAGATCAACATTTCTTAATGTGGAAACAATACTGAAAATTTTGATAACAATTCGCATTAGTAATGCCAGTGGAGAAAGTTAATTTTCTGTTCTTAAAAGGGAGAAAAAGGATTTACAAAACTTTTTGCATCATGATAAAATATCAAAATTATAACTATTCTGTAATGAAAGGTGGCGTGGTTGGCGTATTCATTCATCAACCAAGAAGCTGTGGGTTTGAATCTGGTCTAGGAATGGATATTTTTGATTATCTTACACCTTCATACATTCATTCATCCAAGTACTGTATATATATTCTCTCAAGATGGACTGGGTCAAGAAAGGAAGAAGGAGACCCTGTAGTGGGTGCAAAAACAGGCTGATCATCAACATTTATTGAAAAGGATGTTGTGAATAATTTGAATTATAATGATATTATTGATACATTTGCGAAAGAGCAGTGTGGGAAAAAATATCTGTGGTGTTAATAAAAGTTTTTAGTATATATATATATATATATATATATATATATATACATATATATATATATATATATATATATACTAAAACAATCAATATATATATATATATATATATTGATTGTTTTTATTTCTCTTTATTCATTTTGTATGGTCCTGTCAGCACAAGCATCAAGGAAAACAGCAGAAACACCACCCGAACGAAAAACACAAGTTTATCAAAAATGAATGCACTCAGTAATTTTTATACTGAGGTTTTGTGGTGACAAAAAAATGAATCAATGCTATTTAATACACAGTGGCCATAAATTAACTTTCCCTCTTTGGAGGTTTCTGAAGCTAAAAGTAATACACAGAATGATACCACATTTTATATTGAGACTTTCGGAAGGCACGGAGATGAATTCCGCGAAAAAAAAGATTTAGTACCAAAAGTCGTCGATAGGGGAATTATTGGCGCTGGCGGAGCCGAAAGCAGTCAAATGTTTGCAGAAAACGCAGGTAAAAAGGATTATGCAAATTTTACTGTGCGTACGTGAGAGCAATCCACCAATTCCACTTAAAAAGGGATTGGGAACGTTCACGCAGTTATTCGAACGATCGACGAATTGTGCTTAATATGTGTCCTACCTTGCCTCAGAGTGCTTTAGCTTAAGCACACTGAGGCAAGGTTTTTTTTTTTTTTTGAGTTGTTTTAGCTTAAACAGTGCAATGCCGCAGCGGCCCTTCGGAATTTTAGAAGGCTTCATAGCCTGCATACAGGTCCTGTGTCAGCTGTAGCACTGAGAACTATGATTAAGAAGTTTGGAGAAACTGTATCGCTTGGAGTTAGACCTGGCAGAGGACGAAAAGCAGTGCAAGAAGAGACAGTAACAGACGTTGCTACTGCGGTGTACGACGACACGGGGACAAGTACTGCTCCAAGCGCTCGTGCCATAGCTCTCAAACTTGATATGGCTTATGGTACAGCCAGGAAAATCTTACGGAAAATGCCTCACTACAGTATTTTGATTATGGGATAATGTAAATAAGTACAGTCAGAAAATCTTACGGAAAATGCTTCACTTCTATCCGTATAAGTTCAGTCGTGTGCAAGCACTAACTGCCGCAGATTATGAGAAGCACATGACCTTTGCGCTAACGTTTCTTGCCCAAATGGAGGTCAACAATGACTGGCCTTAGAGAAAATTGTGGGGTGATGAGGCACATTTTTATCTGAATGGGTCGGTCAACACTCGCAACTGCAGAATTTAGGCACTGAACATCCCCAAGTGATCCAGCAAATACCACAACATTCTCCAAAAGTAACTGTGTGGTGTGGCTTCACAGCCAATTTCATAATAGGACCATACTTTTTTGAGCGTATTAGCCCTACAGGTCCTGTAACCTGCTACATTACTGGCGATATTTATCGACGAATGCCGGAAAATTTTGACATTCCTGCATTGAAGCAAAGATAATGTTTGGACTCCATAATTTTTATGCAGGATGGAGCACGGCCACACATTGAACGTTCAGTACAGCGCCTTTTACGCCAGCATTTCAATAATGAAAGGGTTATCGGTAAGTTCTTTCCGACTGCATGGCCGCCTCGATTCTTGGACATCACTCCATGTGATTTTTGGCTGTGAGGGTAATTGAAATCCGTCGTGTATGTTAGTGGCGTTCCCAACCTGCATGTCTTGAAACAGAACATAAAACGGTTTGTTATGAACATCCAATCCGGCTCTACAGCATGTGTGCGACATGCTGTAGAACATGTCGCACACCGGATACAATTTGTTGTACACAAGAAAGGTCAGCGCATTGAAAATCGTGTATGTGTACCAGGGGACCGGGATTCTGATGAATAAAACATTTACTGTGAGTACAATCACTGCATTAATTTCTCTGTCTCTCGCAAGTTGTTGTTTTAGTTTAATTATTATTATTATCATTGTAATTCGCCACATATCCAGCTGGAATGAGTGACGCAGCTATCGCTTACACCGTCGAAATGTTACTATTCCATTTTATCTGCCTTTAATGTAATTATACGCTAGTTTTCGGCTCCGCCTCCAAAATATTTTTTTCGCGGAAATCATCTCCCCATGCCTTCAATAGCCTCAATATAAAATTTTGTCTCATTCAGTTTATTGGTTTTGGCTACAGATACCTCCAAAGAGGGAAGGATATTTTATGGCCACCCTGTATTATGTGTGTATATATACATACACATAATAATATATATATATATATATATATTATTATGTGTGTATATATACATACACATAATATATATATATATATATATATATATATACACAGAGACTGTATGGTCTCCACAAGATTCACAAAAATAACTGCCCACTCAGACCTATAGTTGAGGGCATACACTCTCCCACTTATAATCTCTCCAAATTTCTAACGAGTTTTCTAAGAAATCTTTCTGGAATTTCCTCTTCACATATTAAAAACTCTGCAAATTTTGTTTCTAAAATCAAGGACATCAAACTTAAAAAAACAGATTTAATGGCCAGTTTTGATATTGTTTCTCTCTTTACAAATGTAAGTGCTCAAGAAGTCCTCGATCTTCTCAAGAACAAATTATCAAAAAACTCTTTGCTCTTCTCTCCCATTGCATAAAGTCAGGATACTTCAAATATGATAAAAAGATCTACTTACAAAACTCAGGTCTGCTATGGGCAGTCCACTCTCTCCGATTCTTGCGGATATATTTCTCAACGATTTTGAAGAAAAAGCTATTAACTCCTTTCACTTTAAACCAAAAGTCTAGTACCGCTATATTGATGATATTTTCCTCATCTGGGAAGACGGTGTCAATAACCTCTATTTATTTTTAGACCACCTAAACAAGTGCCATGAAAAAATCTCTTTCACCTTGGAACTGGAATCAGATGACTGCCTTCCCTTTTTAGACCTCAAACTTACCAGATGTGCTGAGAGCATTAAAATCTAAATTTTTAGAAAGCTTACTCATACTGACAGATACCTTCATGCTTCCTCCCATCACTATCCTCCCGCAAAAATGTGGTATTATTTCCACTTTAGCCCACCGAGCCAAATCGTTATTTACAGAAGAAACAGAAATTGAAAATGAACTTCGTTTTCTTAAAAAAACGTTTATTAACAATGGTTTCTCTCCAAAGAAAATTGACAAATTTCTTTCCCCCAGGCACTCAACTACTTCTGAAGATCCCTCTTCCCCAAGAGCCTTCATCTCCTTGCCTTACATCAGCTCCCTTTCACCAAAACTGGCCAAGATTCTCAAGAAATTCAACTTCAAAATGTGCTTCACTACCCTTCCAAAACTTCGTTCATTACTTAGCAAACATAAACAGAAACATCTTCCTACTCAGTTTCCAGGAGTGTGCAAGATTTTGTGTGATTGCGGAAAGCCATACTATGGACAGACTGCTAAATCTATCCTTCTACGTTTGGATGAACACCGTAGAGATATCTCCTGTAACAGGACTAGAGCTAGCGCTCTCTCTAGCCACGTTCTTTTTTTTCAGCTAACTCAGGCGAAGGCCGCCAGCACATTGTAAACTGGACTCAAACTGCTAACATCCATGTGTGCTACGATGAACTCGAAAGAAAGATTGTTGAATCTAGGGAAATTTCTCTAGATTCCTCTCATATCAACAACAGCCTGAGTTACAATCTCTCTGACGCACATGTTGCTTCTGTTACTTGCATTTTTTTCAAACACGTTTCTGTTTTTTATACTTGTTCTGTTAGTACAATTTTAAGTCTCTGTAATTTTTTATATACTTCTTTGATTGTGATACCTGAGGATGTTCATGTAACGAAACTAGTAAACTAGTAGTATCTTTTTTAAATATATCTTATCATCTTTTCTCTCGGTAATAGTCATTAAACCTTTTTTTTATAATATTCCAACCGAGTAAAAATGAATTTTGAAAATATATATATATATATATATATAGGTATAAAGTTTTTTACCTTGGGTATAATATATGTTAAAGATGCCAAGCTATTTTAAACCGGGTTTTACTCCATTTCCCTTGTTAGCAAACAGACAAATAAGTTTGAGTCTGCACGTAGTGTAAGTCTAAGTGACCCACAAAGTACTGCAAGTCTACGCAACTCGTGGTAAAGGTGGAATAAGCTCTGATCACTATTCTTAATATTTGCCCTTAATGCAAAGCCCATCTCCTTGAGGAGATGTATGATGCTATGCATTAAAGGCAAGGGGCCACTACCCAGACCGGTTTCGACCTTTATTGAGGTCTCATCAGTGGGAGCCAGATTTAGAAATACCAAGGTTTAAATTATTCCGAGCTTATAAGTATTTTACCAACACAAGTTACCATAAGGTAATTTGCCCTTAAATAAAAATCTCAGGATGAGAGATAGATGTACAAAGTTTTTTTACCCTGGGTATAATATATGTTAAAGATGCCAAGCTATTTTAAAATTGGTTTTACTCCAATTCCCAAGTAAGCAAACAAGTCAAGTCTGTACCTGCATGTAGTGCAAGTCTAAATAATATATATATATATATATATATATATATATTTATAAAAATAAATTTAACTGACTAGAACCCGAGAAAGTATAACAAAAACCTTTAATACATCACAACTAGTTTCATCGGTGATCCGACTTCTTCAGGTGAGAAATAAAAACATAAGACATAAAATAACACGGTAAAAAATGAACTTTACAGCTTAATAAAAAGCAGAATAATAACAGTCATATTTGAATAGGTGACCGCGTGCTACCGTTGGCATGAGTAGAATGTGTGCGACAGCTAATTTTTGAGCGCCAGTATTGGATTACTGCGCTATGGGAATCGGGTAAATTGTAGCTAAGATTATTGTTTAAATGTGAAGGGTCCAGAACTATTTCTTTTGATTCGATGATTCTTCTTTCGAATTCATCCTTGCAAATATATAAATTAGTAGTGCGTTCCCAATCAACTTGATGTGGCTGTTCTTCAAGGTTAGAGTTTGCCGAGAAAAGGACATGACTGGAAAGGGCGCTCGCTCGTGCTCTACTGTAGGAGATGTCACGTCTGTGTTCCTCAAGAAGTGAAACAGATTTGTCTGTCTGGCCAAAATAAGGTCGACCACAGTTGCACAAAACTTTATAAACACCAGGAAAATGCAGATGGTTGTGTTTTGGTTTTGGTCGACTCAGAAAAGAACGAAGTTTTGGCAGCGTAGTATAGTCGGTCTTTATGTTGAATTTTTTCAGAATCTTAGCTAGTTTTGGGGTAAGAGTGCTGATAAAAGGCAACTGTATATGAGTGATAGGGTTGGAGTCATCTTCTTGTCGAGGATGTTGGTGTGGTCTCAAGCGTTTAGTGATGTTACGAGACGAATATCCATTATTTAAGAAGGTGTTTTTCAGGAAGTTAAGCTCTGTTTGAAGGTCTTCTTCTGTGGAAATGAGACATCTTGCTCGATGGGCGAGGGTGGAGATGATGCCCAGTTTCTGAGGTGGGAAGTGATGAGAAGAACCATGTAAATATCTATCAGTGTGGGTGGTTTTTCGAAAAATTGAAAATTTAAGACAGTCAGGAAATCTACTGATGTTTAGATCCAAGAAGGGGAGAACGCCGTTAACCTCTAGTTCAGATGTGAATTTAATGTTTTGATGTTGGTTATTTAAATGGTTTAGGAAGTTTTGCAGTTCCTCTAAACTATGTCCCCAAATAAGGAAGACGTCATCGATGTAACGTAACCACAGTTTAGGTTTCAAAGTAGCTGAGGAAATAGCTTTCTCTTCAAAATCTTCTAGAAAAAAATTAGCTAAGACTGGAGATAGAGGGCTGCCCATAGCTAAACCGCTAGTTTGTTTGTATATTTTCTCTTCGTAGCAGAAATAGCCGGAATTGATGCAGTGAGTTAGAAGAGCGAACACTTTTTTAGAAACCTTGTCCTTAAGAAGACTCAGAACTTCATCTGTAGGAACATTCGTAAACAATGATACGATGTCAAAACTCACCATTCTGTCCGAGTCTAAAAGATTCAAATTTTTTATTTTTGAGATGAAATCTTCAGAGTTTTTGATGACGGAAGAAGAATTGCCAACTAAATAACTAAATAAAATAAAAAAAAATAAAAAAATAAATAAAATAACTAAATAACCAACTAAATAACCGTACAAACAATCTTCTGAAATCAACTTCTGAACTTCCTAGACATACAAGACTATCTCTCCGCTCTCTCCATCCCCTCATTCCTCGGTTGTACGGCTTGCCTAAGATCCATAAGGTTGACACCCCTTTAAGACCTATTGTGGAAGGGATTGACTCACCTACATACAATCTGTCTAAATATCTTGCAGCTTCTTTAAAACATTTAGTTGGCAATTTTTCTTCCTTCATCAAAAACTCTGAAGATTTCATCTCAAAAATAAAAAATTTGAATCTTTTAGACTCGGACAGAATGGTGAGTTTTGACATCGTATCATTGTTTACGAATGTTCCTACAGATGAAGTTCTGAGTCTTCTTAAGGACAAGGTTTCTAAAAAAGTGTTCGCTCTTCTAACTCACTGCATCAATTCCGGCTATTTCTGCTACGAAGAGAAAATATACAAACAAACTAGCGGTTTAGCTATGGGCAGCCCTCTATCTCCAGTCTTAGCTAATTCTTTTCTAGAAGATTTTGAAGAGAAAGCTATTTCCTCAGCTACTTTGAAACCTAAACTGTGGTTACGTTACATCGATGACGTCTTCCTTATTTGGGGACATAGTTTAGGGGAACTGCAAAACTTCCTAAACCATTTAAATAACCAACATCAAAACATTAAATTCACATCTGAACTAGAGGTTAACGGCGTTCTCCCCTTCTTGGATCTAAAGATCAGTAGATTTCCTGACTGTCTTAAATTTTCAATTTTTCGAAAAACCACCCACACTGATAGATATTTACATGGTTCTTCTCATCACTTCCCACCTCAGAAACTGGGCATCATCTCCACCCTCGCCCATCGAGCAAGATGTCTCATTTCCACAGAAGAAGACCTTCAAACAGAGCTTAACTTCCTGAAAAACACCTTCTTAAATAATGGATATTCGTCTCGTAACATCACTAAACGCTTGAGACCACACCAACATCCTCGACAAGAAGATGACTCCAACCCTATCACTCATATACAGTTGCCTTTTATCAGCACTCTTACCCCAAAACTAGCTAAGATTCTGAAAAAATTCAACATAAAGACCGACTATACTACGCTGCCAAAACTTCGTTCTTTTCTGAGTCGACCAAAACCAAAACACAACCATCTGCATTTTCCTGGTGTTTATAAAGTTTTGTGCAACTGTGGTCGACCTTATTTTGGCCAGACAGACAAATCTGTTTCACTTCGTCTTGAGGAACATAGACGTGACATCTCCTACAGTAGAGCACGAGCGAGCGCCCTTTCCAGTCATGTCCTTTTCTCGGCAAACTCTAACCTTGAAGAACAGCCACATCAAGTTGATTGGGAACGCACTACTAATTTATATATTTGCAAGGATGAATTCGAAAGAAGAATCATCGAATCAAAAGAAATAGTTCTGGACCCTTCACATTTAAACAATAATCTTAGCTACAATTTACCCGATTCCCATAGCGCAGTAATCCAATACTGGCGCTCAAAAATTAGCTGTCGCACACATTCTACTCATGCCAACGGTAGCACGCGGTCACCTATTCAAATATGACTGTTATTATTCTGCTTTTTATTAAGCTGTAAAGTTCATTTTTTACCGTGTTATTTTATGTCTTATGTTTTTATTTCTCACCTGAAGAAGTCGGATCACCGATGAAACTAGTTGTGATGTATTAAAGGTTTTTGTTATACTTTCTCGGGTTCTAGTCAGTTAAATTTATTTTTATAAATGTATACATCCCGAGTAAATCCTAATTTCAACAATATATATATATATATATATATATATATATGTGTGTGTATATAGAATAGGGCTCCACGCCTATGGCGCCCAACTCCTCGAGTTCCGGATTGGTAAGCCGGTAAGCTGGTAACACAAAAAGTGTGACTTAAAAACGTTTCAAATTTCGGCTTATCTTTTTATATATATAGAATAGATATACATATCTTGTATACTAGCAAACAATTGATACCGAATTAATATCATTATTATTATTATCAGTATTATTAAATGGTGGGCAGTAGATGGCGGTGATATAGATAATGATGACGGATGGAAGTGGTGGAAACGAAGTGTTGTAGAGTAGGTACCTTCTCTTGATAAGGCTTTGGACTCCTAGTAGGTGTCGGCAATAATAATAATAATAATATATTTTTTTTTAATAGTTTAATACTTTATTTTGTCTCAGATAAATTGCATACATATGATATAGAATTTAAGCAATGACACTACATTTTATTTCATGTGATTCAAGAACAATTTCTAATTAATATCATTATAATTTGCATAAGGTGCAAATGATATAACAGGATAATTCATGTATTATTAGTAACAATTATAATATCACAATAATTTACGTTTGCTACTGTTAAAGTTAACATTGCAATCTAAACTGTAACATTGCATGTTGAAATTTGAAGTTTTTTTTTCACAGTTTGACAAAATATTATTATTATTATTATTATTATTATTATTATTTTAACGGTGTCTCCATGGAGTCAAAAGACTCATCGCAGGAGACCCGACATTGATACACTAACCATTATTTACACAATACCTGTCATACCTCTCCTTAAATTCATTCACAGTTGAAGCATTCACAACCAGTTCTGGCAAAGCATTCTACCCATTCACAACCCTCCAAGTAAAAAATCTAGTCCTAACACCCTTGTTAACCACACTCTTACACAATCTCCAGGGATGGCCCCTCGTTCTCTCACATCCTGCATTGGACTTAAGAATATCATCAGTATCAATCCTGTAAAATCCCTTTAACAATTTAAATACCTCTATCATATCTCCTCTCCTACGTCTATCAGCTAGTTTTTGGAGCCCACAGATCATCAATCTATCTTCATAGGGAACATCCCACAGACCTGCAACAATCTTTGTAACCCGCCTCTGAATCCTCTCTACCACGTCCGCATCACCAAGAAATCCTGGCGACCAGATCTGTGCACAATAGTCCAAATGCGACCTTATTAATGCCTTATAGAGTGGAACAATAACTTCCCTATCCCTGCTTGTTAGTGTGTTCCTCAACAACCATGTTCTGGTTGTTGAGGAACACACTATTTGATGTGATGTTTTGGCAATCTTAGCAATATGCCCTTTAAACTTAAGTTCTCTGTCCACAATAACTCCCAAGTCTCTTGTCTCATCAACTTCCTGCAGTTCAGTTCCGTTAATATAGTAAACAGCATGCGATGTCATCCTCCCGAAGTGCATCACCTTACACTTAGCCACGTTGAACTGACAGCCATTTACCTCAGTCCATAGCGTCAGCCTATTTAAATCATCCTGTAAAATATCCACATCATTTGAATTGATTATCGCTCTTCCCAATTTTTCATCATCAGCAAACAATTGGATATTTCCATTCAAGGTATTTCCAATATCATTGATGTACAAATTAAACAATAGAGGACCAAGAACTGAGCCCTGAGGTACACCACTAGTCACTTGCCTTTTCCTGGACTCAGCTCCTCCGTAAACCACTCTTTGATATCTGTCCGCCAGCGATCCTTTAATCCAAATCACCATCTTCGGATCCAAACCCATTTGCTCTAATTTATGTAACAGAGTTCCATGTGGAATCCTGTCAAACGCCTTTGCAAAGTCAAGCAGTATCGCTGAGTAAGGATTTCCTTTATCCAACCCCACTGTTACTTTATTATAGAACGTGAGCAAATTACTTAGGCAAGACCTACCCTTCACAAAACCATGTTGCCCCTTATAAAGTATCATATTGCTCTCCACCCAGTCCTGATTTCTAATTTTAACTAATTTCTCCAAAATCTTAACCACCACTCCAAATATATTGATTGGTCTATAATTTGCAACATCAGTCTTAGAGCCTCCCTTGTGCAATGGAACTATTTTCCCCTCTTTCCACTCTATTGGCACTTTAGCAGAACTGAGGCTTAAATTAAACATCCTGGTTAGAGGAGTTGCTAATTCTCTTGCACATTCTCGTAACACATGGGCCGATATGCCATCTAACCCAATGGCAGTGTTAGCATTAAGGTTCTTTAATATATTAAGCACCTCAATTTCATCTATCTCTATACTCTCATCAGTCAATGGCACATCTGACACTGCACTATCACTACGAAGATGGTACACTTCTGCGAAATGATCACTAAGCAACTCAACTCTTTGATTAGCTTCAGTAATTTCCTTACCATCAACACTTTTTAAAGTAATCTTTCCATGGATATTCTTCCTTTTACTAGCCACATAGCGAAAGAACTATTTAGGGTTTCTTTTGGATTCATCAGCTAGCTTCCTCTCATAATTAGCTTTGGCTTTCCTTACCATACAGGTTACTCGCTTTGCCTGTACCTTATATTGTTCATTGGAATGCTCATCACCTTTTTCTTTATATGTCTTCCACAACCTTTTCTTTATCTGCAACTCTTGTTTAATATTAAAAAAATTTATATGATCATATTTATATGATCATATAAATATGATCATATACATACATACATAATATGATCATTCATATGAATAATATATAAATAGGTTTAAAATCAATATTTTTTCTAACTGTAATAACATTTTGTTTATGATCATATAGGTTATATTCATATATACAATAAAGTATACTATTATGATTTCTGTTCAGTACAAAATGTAGAGTGCAGTGATTTTTTTTTAATATAAATGTACTTTTTTTTCAGTATCAATATCATAGCTTATTTTTATACAGTCCATTTACATATACACAATTAATAATAATAATAATTATAATAATAATAATAATAATTGTTTCTTTTGTTTCTTTGGGAAGCATTTCTGATTTCTTCCTTGAAGCTTTGCAGAGCTTATCTGAGGAAGATAATTGATGGCGGTGGTGTAGTGGTTATGTTTCTATACCGGTCGCAAGCCAGGTGTTGATTTTTCTGTTTGTTGATACGTACTTGGAAGCCTTTAACACCTTTTAACAGTTTAACTTTTTTTGTAAGTAGGGTTGGATTTGAACATGGTGTGTTTGTGTCCTTTAGTGGTGTTTTTTGAGTGGGGTTTGTTGTAGGTTGTGTGTATGTGTGTGGGGGGGGGAGAGAGAGAGAGAGAGAAAGATAAATTTTTCTAATTTTCATTCTCGCTATAATATTTATACAGCACCTGTTTCAGCTCCCTGTATGTCCCTAGGTTTCTATCGTCGAACGGCAGTTTGTTTATCATGTCAGGTACGTAGAAAAATTTCGGGTATTTTTTGCCGTAGTGATTGTTGTAACTATATGTTATGTAGTTTGTTGACTGTGGTCTTATTATCTGATATGTTGTTCTGGTTACTCTATAGGTTGGGCGTAGTAATGTTTTAACATGATTGTTAAACATGATAGTGGCATAAGTGTTTCACCTTAATTATTTTGTGTTCTGTCCGTGCTGCCTGCCTAAGTGTGGGTTGTTCCCAGAATATCAGTTTTATCATTTAATCTTGCAACCATTGTAACCTGTTAAGTCTGTATTCTATGCAGAATGCATATGATGTGATTGCGTATCTTAAAATGTTTTCACATAATACTTTATAGATTAGTATTTTTGTGTGTTGGGGCAATGTCTTTTAATCGGTATAGTTTGCTTGCTATTATTCTAAGCTTGGTATGTATGTAGTTTATATGGCTATTCCAACTTTCATCAGCATCGAAGTGAAGTCTGAAATGGCGTGTGTTGTTTTCACCTGTGCGATGGTTGTGGTTATGAATGGAGTGACATTCATCCTCCTTTGTGTATAAAAGGATGAATGTCAGATAGTGAGATATTTAGTTTCTGTGGGTAGGGTTTGGGCCTTTTTGAATATCATTAGCTTTGTTTTTCCAGGGTTTATATATGTGCCGTTTTCGGTTAACCAGTTAGTGATTTGATTGATGTCGTGTTGCATATTTGTGTAAGCGATATTTGTGTTGTTGTGAATGGATACTACGGCCATGTCGTCTGCGTACTGGAAGATTTTACTTTTTACGGAAAGATGGCTTATGTCGTGTGTGTATATGTTAAATAGAATGGGAGACAGGACAGCTCCTTGAGGTACTCCACAGGTTACCGGTACCTCTTTGCTGTACGCTGATCCTATACAGTACGTGTGATGTGCTTCCTGTTTTTCATGTATACTTTAAACCACTGGAGTAGACGACCTCCGATTCCGAATTGCGTCAGTTTCGTTAACAAAGTTTTGTGTGTTAGAGTGTCAAATACTTTTGTTAGGTCAATGAACACGACTAATGTTATTCTGTTTTTATCCAATGCAGCGTTTATTAGATCTCTGAAATCTTCCAGGCATGTTGCTGTTCCTTTATTTTTTTGTTATTCCTTTAATTCTCCACATACGTTGAAATTTTTCAATATGTGGAGAATTTGCAATGCAAGATGCGCTCCATGATTTGGTTGATTATAGACACTATGGCGATGGGTCTGTAATTACTTACAATGTTTCTTTTCCATGTTTATATATGGATATCATTAATACAGTCTTGAGTGTTTCAGGTATGTGTCCCGTTTCGAAGATTTTATTTAACAGTTTTTGTATAACTGGCCATAGGTTGGATGAGTGTTTCTTGATGTCGTTTGGTCTGATTCCGTCCATCCCAAGTCCTTTGTTAGGGTTAATTTGTTGAATTGCAAGTGATAGTTCTTCTTTTGTTACTGTGGGGAATCACATCGACTGGGTTGCTAGTAGACCTAGTGGAGAATGTTAATTTGTGTGAGGAAAGATTGTTTCTTGTAGTTTTTGGACAGAGTTCACGAAATGCTGATTAAAGTTGTTTGTCAACTGTTTGATAGATTTGGGGTCGCAAGCAAAGCTGTGTTTTATTGTTTCTGAGGCAGTGGTTTTCTGTATATTGTCCAGCATTTCATTAATCAAATGCGAGGTTTCCTTTATGTCGTTCTGAGCTGTTGTTAATTTGTTGCTGTAGTAGTTTCTTTTTGCCGTCCTAATCTGTGTTGATTATATATAGAATTCCACTTCGTTGGATAGTATTTGGAAAACTGTGAAGCACTCAACGGAAACATCACAATCTATCTGCTTTAAAAGAAAAATATTCGACTGGTGTATACTTCTGTTCATGACATATGGAAGTGAAACATGGAATTTGACTAAAAAAATTGAACCAACAAGTTGAATTCAGAGGAAAATGGAAGATTCCGTTTTCTTTTGTATTATTATTATTATTATTATTATTATTATTTAACGGTGTCTCCATGGAGTCAAAAGACTCATCGCGGGAGACCCGACATTGACACACTAACCATTATTTACACAATACCTGTCATACCTATCCTTAAATTCATTCACGGTTAAAGCATTCACAACCAGTTCTGGCAAAGCATTCCACCCATTCACAACCCTCCAAGTAAAAAATCTAGTCCTAACACCCTTGTTAACCACACTCTTACACAATCTCCAGGGATGGCCCCTCGTTCTCTCACATCCTGCATTGGTCTTAAGAATATCATCAGTATCAATCCTGTAAAATCCCTTTAACAATTTAAATACCTCTATCATATCTCCTCTCCTACGTCTATCAGCTAGTTTTTGGAGCTTGTATTATATTCTGCTTGTAAAACGATATGTTTGGCGACTTCTTAAGTTGTTTCTATGGAGCATCTTTTCTTTGTATGTCTGTTAATATGTTTTCTGTTATCCATTGATTCTGTTTAGTTTGGGAGCGTATTTTTAATTTTGTTAATGCTTTGTTATATATTTGATTAAATGCAAGTTTAAGATTATTATATACAGCTTCGGAAGAGCCTATAGATGCTATCTGCATCCAGTCTGTTTTTTTAATTTCGTCGTTTACTATTGCTTTGTTTAGAATGCCATAGTAGTCTCTGTGAGTTTTATGGGTTCTGGTTCAGTGTGTAACTGTAAATGCTGTGAAATAATGGTCTGGCAGTTTGCAAGTTATGATGGCTTCTGTGTGGCTGTTTGGAATTGGCCTGTATATTTATATGGTCAATACAGGATGAGGTTGTCGCATTTCCGACTATCTCTTTTCCTGTATACGACTGTATGGATGGGGTTATGTTATATTCTAATAGGAGGTCTAGTTATTATTCTGTGTTGTTATTTATGTTCTTAATATTTATATTTATGTCTCCTATTATTATCAAGTATTCTGAGGCACCTTCTTCCGTGGCTCCATCTCTTTAATTCATCTAGAAAGTTTGTGGTGCTTAAGTTGGGTGGTCTGTATATTGCGTTAAATAACAAGGAGTTTTCTTGTTTGATGTTTTTAATTTCGATGAATATGTTTTCTGCGTATTCTAATATTTGGTTATTTTTGTTACTTCTAGTTTATGTTTGGTAAATATTATTATACTACTGCCTCATTTAGTTTATCTGTAGTGTTTGTGTTGTTGGAAGTGACATTTGGTAGATGTTTGCTCTTCGTTTGTCTTAGATATCTAAATCAGTTTTAAAATGTGTGTTGTCTATATCTTCCTTCAGATAAGCTTGCAGGGTCATCCAGTATTTTTGAATGCTTCTGATGTTGATGTGGAGAATACATCCTTTTTTGGGGATAGTCACTTGTTTCAATTCTGTTATCGATTTCAGAATGTGGTAGTTATCATGTTCCGGGGTGATCACATCTGCTTGATGGTCTGCATTCACGAAGATTGGTGTGCTGTTCCCTTCTTTACGAGTCTTCAATATTCCTTTTAATGTGGCAGCCTGTTTAGGCCTTCTACGGATTTTATTTGGATTGGTTTTGCGTCTTGTGTCTTTTTAAGGAATATTTTGCTGTCTCTTATCCATATAAACTGTTAATTTCTTTCAGTGTTTACTTTCCTTGTTTGGTAGAATAGTTTCTGATAATATAGCGTTAAGTATTCGGAGAAGTATATTGGGGGATTGTCGATGGCTCCTTTCAGATGCTTGACTATTGGTTTATTAATCCTGCTAGCGCTGGCTTTTATAAGTGTAATTTTGTTGGGCTGTTGGAGAGTCGTACCACGACGGAAGGAGGACGGGAATTATATTCTCTTTTCCTTTTTTGTGGTAACCGATGTACTGTCTGGATATCTTTGGATTCTATGGGAGCGCCATAGTTTTAAAGTTTTCCTGCGTCACTATCACTTCTCAGTTTGAATTAAATGTCGTGAAAGTGTTTCTAATATTTCTTCTACGCGGTTGGTATTAAACTGTCTATACTCCTTTGTTGCGTGGAATGTTTTGTTAATTTTTTTTCCAAGTGTCAATTTAGTAGTTATTGTGATATGCTTTTCAGGTTCTGCATTACTGGCATAAAAAGTCCGGCAGTGACTTATCTCGATGGTTTTCGCAGACTCTGATGGATTGTTTTTTGCTTGCGTTTTTTTTCTGTGCAATGTGGCACAGAACAATGTGCAGTACAACACAGCACAGCGGAATTCCATGTGTGTTTCCACCTTTAGCTTTGCACGTAGATTCTGATTGTTTAGATTATTGGTAATGAAGTTTCCGTTAGCCATTGCAATTACGCTATCTCCTTCAGTGCTCAGGCATCCTTCGAATAATAATAAGAAATGCCACAATACAGTGTTGTTTCATAAGTATCATAGTAGACGACCTTCGTTTTTATTGTATCATATCTTCTACCTGGAACTATTTAGCTGCAACTACAGCAATAATAATGGATTATTATTACTGACATCAAATTGAAGTTCAAAGCTAAGAAGTATACACAGTATTGGAGTTGGTAATGGAAGAAGTTTGGTGTTGGATTTGGGTCTGGTGGTCGTGAAGGAGACTGGAAGAGAAAGAGATCGTGGTTGAAAACTAGGAAAGGAAGACGAGAAGAAGTTCTTACCAATGATAAAGCTGTGCAGACTTGTTAAGAATGGAAAAATAAAACAATTGAAGAAATCTTTGTTTTCACTTCCCATATTTAAAATAATAGATTTTTCCTGGGTTCATAACTAAAATATTAAGTTCGTGGCAATATGAAATTCAAATGACCATGTAGATTTGGAGTTAAGTATTCCAAAAAAGTAGTTACAGCTATTCGACGAGCAAAAAATTTAAACTGTTCCCTCTAAGGCGACTGGCAAGTGCGGGAGTGTTTTGATGAGACTTATACCTTCTCCTAGAGGTACAGGTGTTATTTCTGCTCCGGATACTAAACGTTGTTGACTATGGTAGGAATTGAAGACTGCCACAGGCGAGCTCTAATAAGGCGATCTCCAAGACCACTACCTAGGAATGACCGAAAGATCGTCCAACTCAGCGTTCGTTCTACCCAGTGACAGGCTCACCCTTCCACCAAGCACAACCGCTCATATTCCAGGGAAACGCAGCCACCGACAAGGCCCTACACTGACCATGCTGGAAAACACTCTCTCCAGAGACTCAAAATGCTCTCTCAGGGTAAACCCTCCAAAATTCAAGCTCCCCTCACTGGGAGCAGAATTCCTAAGAGACCTGAAAGAGCGGAACTCTGCGTCCATTTAGTCGTCTCTTACTTCACGCATGGATTTGCAGAGGAGCTATTCTTATCCCGGCCACCACACGATCGATCCAGTACTAAGGAACCATAACCATAACATCCATGTCCAGAAGGGTGAAGCAAGATGCTTTTTTATTCCCTGTTATTTGATAGGGACGAAGAGAAGAGGAAAGATTGATGAGCTGTAAGCTCGCCCTGGGGGGGGGGGGGCATGGAGATTACTCGACGTTGCTCTTATTCATGATGGCTTTTGGCCTCTTGCGTTTGAAGAGGTCAGTTTCACCGTAGTTGCTGCATGTTTCTCTAGATCGTTGGGGTGTGTAGAGATTTTTTAGAAGAATTTTGCCGCTGTAGTTTGTAGGAAGGTGTAGATGTAAGGGATGATTTTATCTCTATGCAGTTGGACGGTTCTTACAAACTATGGTGCTTGTTGGATCATGCGCAAACATTTGTTTTGCACTCTCTCTCTCTGTAGCTTGAGCATGTTGGTGTTGGATGTGTTGCTTCAGGTTAGCGATGCGTATTTCAGTATTGGGCGGATCGTCAACAAATAGAACTTTGATTCTTAGATTTAGCTTGCTTTTTCTGTTTATTAGAGGGTAAAGTTGTGCAATAGTTTTAGATGCTTTCGCGCATAAGGCTTTGATGTGTGGGTTGAAAGTTAATCTTTTGTCAAGTGTTACCCCAAGATATTTTTTGTTTTCTGTTTGCCAGGGGATTTTGGTGTTGAATAGATAAAGTTCTCCCTTGGAAGTTGACAACTTATGGTGAAAAGTATCCCTAGACACTTTTGGGGATTCACTTGTAATCTCCATTTGGAGAACCATTGTTCTTGTTTTACTAGATTTTCTTGCAGTTTTTTAGTGATGAGATGTGGCTGTAGATATCTGGCTAGTACTGCTGTGTCATCCGCATAGAATGCTAAGATGGATGTCATTGGTTTGTGCGGGATGTCTTCCATATATATGGAGAATAAGATCGGTGCCAGTAGGGAACCTTGGGGAACTCCCGCTGAGATCCCTCGCTGACATGATACTGTTCCGTTTAATTTGACATGTATGTGTCTGTCCTGGAGGTATGATTTAATTAGGTGGACTATTCTTGATGGTATACCTGCTGAGATGAGTTGCGTAGTAATCCGAAGTGCCATATCTTATGAAAAGTTTCTGCTATGTCGATGATAATGCAGGACATATATGGCGCAGAGGGTGAAGCTTGACGCTTTTTATATTCCCTGTTGTCTATTTTGGGAGCAGTGATGGGAGAGATTTGTGAGCTATTTTACTCGCCCTGAGTGAACAGAAGTGATTATACGTCGTTGAGTGTTAGGATGGCTTTCGGTCTTTTATGTTTTCAGGGGTCATTACCGTCATAGTTTCTGGCTTGCTGTATTAGTTGGTTTGGATGCATAGATGTCTTCATAAAGAATTTTTCTGCAGAACAGAACAAGCGCCTGCGAATAATACTGTAGGGAATATTTATGTCCCGGTGGATCTGGGCATTCCTGATGAACCACAGGGCATCCAATATTATTCGCAGGCGCTTGTTCTGTAGACTTTGTAGCTGGAGGATGTTTGTCTTGGAGGTATGGCTCCAGGCTGGGGAGGCATATATAATTGTGGCACGGATCACTGTTTTATAGCGTAGAATTTTGTTTCTTGAGCCTTTGTTTACTTGTATGTTGATCAAGGGGTATAGCTGGCGATAACTTTTGAAGCTTTGGTGAATGTGCTCTTGATGTGGCTGTTGAAGCATAATCGTTTATCAAGAAGTATTCCGAGGTATTTTGTTTCAGTTTTCCAGGGAATTTTAGAGCTGAACAGGGTGATGTCTCCTTTGGGGGATGCCCGTCTTCTTGTGAAGAGTATCATTCTGCTCTTCTGGGGATTTAGTTGTAGTCTCCAGTCTGTAAACCATTTTTCTAGATTCAGAATGGTGTCTTGCAGTTTTTTGGTTACGAGATGTGGTTGGCAGGATCTGGCTAGTATAGCCATGTCATCTGCATAAAGGGTGACGGTGGATGTGAGATGATTTTGAGGGATGTCTGCCATATAGATGTTGAATAGGATCGGGGCTAGCAGTGATCCTTGAGGAACTCCAGCGAGGATTTTCCGTTGGGTTGAGACTGTTCCATTGATTTTGACTTGCATCCTCCTGTTTGAGCGGTATGATTTAATCAGCTGTATCATGTTTATTGGAAGGTTTGTGATGATAAGTTTGTTGGCCTTGGTGCCAGATCTTATCGAAGGGTTTTGAGATGTCTAGGAAGACGGCTCCCATGTGTTGATTCCAATTAAATCCTGTGGTGATGTATTCTACCAGTCTATGGATCTGTTTGGTGGTGCTGTGATTTTGACGGAAGCCAAATTGTTCTTGTGGAATGATATTTTTAGTTTGTTGACATGATCTTGGAGTCTGATGAGGATGATTTTCTCTGCTATTTTCCCTATGTTGGATAGCAGGCTGATGGGACGGTAATTTTCAGGTAGGTGTGAGTCTTTGCCTGGTTTGTGAATTGGGATGATGTCAGCTATTTTCCATGACTGGGGGAAGTGCTGCCATTTGAGGATGGAGTTTACGATGTTTGCCAGATGTGCAATGGCTTTGCATGGTAGTGCCTTGATGACTTTGTTAGTGATGCCGTCGGGACCTGGGGCTTTTTTGATCTTGTGATGGTTGATGATGCCGATTATTTCGGTAGTTGAGGTAGACATTATAGGGCTTGGATTGTCATCGGGACGATTTACTGTCAACCTGACTTTACGATGGATCTTGTATACATGGCTGATGTTTAGGTTCTCATATGCAGGACTGTATTGTTTCTCTAGGTTTCCTGTTATGGCTTCGGATTTGTCAGCATCTGTGTATGCAAGGTGCTATTTTGATTGCAGAGGGGGATGGGATTTGTGCTTGTTCCTGAGGTTGTTGATGAATTTCCATATGGAATGATCTGCTGTAGAGATGGAGGTGAGCTTGTTGTCCCATTGTTGATTCCTGTGGATCTGGAGAGATTTGCTTAATCTGTTGAGGGCTGTTTTGTCCTGTGGAGCACGAGTGTTGTGGTATCTTTTTCTTTGTCTTTTTTTCCCTTATTAAATCCATGATTCCTTCTGGGAGACGGTTTTGTTTGTGAGTAATCGGGGAAACTGTTGTTGCTGTTATGTCTTTATTGATTTGATTGGTGAGCTTCTTTATTGCGGTGTATATTTCTTCCTTGGCTTTTATATGGGGAACCGGACCAATTTGTTCTGGTAGCAATTTCCTAAGTTTCTTCCAGACAATGGGGGTTGGGTTGGAGGTTACTGGTCTTTGTTCCCTAAGTGAAGTAGGATTGGGTTGTGGTCTGATGATAATTCGTTCAGTGCTTCAATGCTGTACTGGTATTTGATGTTGTGTAGGATGGCGATGTCAAGGATGTTGGCTGTGCCAGTTGGGCTGTGGTGGGTTGGTTCGGTGGGTCCTGTTACGACAGCGTTGTTTATTCCTGTGTAGCTGAACAGGATACGGCCATTTTTATTTTCGGTTCTGCTGTTCCAGGAGGAATGTTTGGAGTTTAATTCCCCAGCAACGATGATGGATTTATTTATGCCCAGTACAGCATCCAAGTCAGAAAGTAGCAGGGTCTTAGCAGGAGAGTTGTAGGCGGCGTAGATTTTAAGTCTTCCAGTTGAGTTTGTGTGGACTTCGACACTGGCGAGTTGGAGGTTGGGGGGGGTGAGTATTCCATTGTGCCTGATGCATTTCCTGGTAAATATGGCTGTACCACCTCCTCTGTAGTCCAGTCGGTGATTTCTATGCAGTGTGTAGCCTCTCAGTTTTGGATTGTCGGCAGGTCTTAGATGAGTTTCATTAATTAGGATGATGTCAGGGTTGTATCTGTGAGAGAACTCTTGAAGTTCCAGTGTATTATTTTTTAGACCATTGGCGTTCCAAGCGGCGATCTGTAGTGAGTCTGGGTATATTCTAGTTTTGTTCATTAGCAAGCATTGATAAGATGGTTTGAGTGTCTTTTAGAAATCTTTTTGTGGAGTTTGGTGAAGGGTCTGACCTACTGAAGTCTTGAAGCATGTTTGCCAATGAGGCTGTGATGACTGTTGTCATGTTTGGAAGAATGTGGTAAAGCTGGATATCTTTGGATGAACGGGCTACTTCGGCGTATGTCCTGCTTCGACGGTGGCTTTCCAGACTGTTGGTATTTTCCATTTGTGAGAGCTGGTATTTTGTTGTCTTTTATTGGGTGACAGGCAATTGGTTAGCCATCGACTCTGGTGCCTGTGGGGGGGTTGAGAGATCTGTTTGCTTTTGTTGTCTGTTTTATTCTTAGGATAGTGAATGCAGCCTCTGTAGTTTGCCGGGTAGGGCCCCACGCATTCGCGCATTTGGCTGGTGAGGTCCTGTGTTTTGAGAAGGTTGCTGTGGGATGGTTTTGCCCACATTTGAGGCATTTGTAGTCTGCTCTGCAGAGTTTCTGTGCGTGTCCATACTTCTGAAATATGTGGCACTGGCCTGACGAGACTCTTTTCCTTAGTGGTTCAGTTGTGATTTTCAGACCATAGATCGTTGTTATGTTGTATATATTCTTGTGTGTGTGTTGGGTATCTCCACAAGTACTAGGAGCATTGGACTCTTGTCAGCCCATAACATTCTGCTGACTTTGACAGGTGGGAGATCGTGGAGGCGGAGGTCATCATTTATTTCATCTGTGCAGATGTTTTCTGTTACTCCCCTGAGTACAACGTTTAGGTTTTTCTCCGACTTCAGTGAGTATGATATTTAATATCTCACTCGTCCATGGTTTTTGTGAGGTGTCTGTAGTTGCCTAGTGTAGCAGGCTGTATTTTAACTCCGTCGTCTACGTTTTTTGCCACTGAATAGGCAATTTGGTGGTTTTGCACAACAGGCCTGAGGCCGTCCATCGTTCTTTTCCCCGCAGTACAATTAGAGGAACTGTTTCATTTTTGGGTGTGGGGAGGTCAGTGTTGGGGCATCTTCTTCCATCCCCTCGTTTACCCGAGTCTCCGCTGTTTTACGCTTTTTTGAGCATGGTTTTCTGTATCGTCTTTTGGTGTTGGAGCAGAGATTATCAGGTTCATCTTCCTTTCTTCCCCTGGTGTTGAGTTCTCCCCCTTCTGTGGAGTCATCTATCGCTGAATATAGGTAGAAACCCTGGCCCCTCTAGCTCAAATTTCTTGAACATTTTTTTGAGGAGGTCGATCGCCAGCTTCTTATCGAGAGATTGGAGAAAGTCGTCGGGACTTAAACTTTTCATGTTTAAAAATATTCAAGTATGCTTACCTGAGAAATATTTATAATGGCCAAGAGAACGGGCTAGGGCCGGAAAATTGCATCAAATGTCAAAGTCTTACCTTGTATTCCTCTATCAAAGAAGATTCACAAAATCTAAAACGCAAAACTCGACTTCACTATCTCGCTAACAACTCTTACGATAAAGAAAAGCAGAATCTGTCGAGGGTAACTTGAAGTGTTGGAGAGGTATATTTTTAGTAAGGGAACTCTCGGTCTGTGCGTAGAGTATTTAGTAAAATAAGGAGCCAAAAGGCTTCAGTTCGGCGATTCAAACTTATATAAATCAATTGGATATTAAATCCAATTGATTTATATAATCTAATTTCAAAGCCGAATGTAGAAACTATGAAAATTTCGTTAAAAAAAGTTGACCAGAGAGCTTACGAGAATACACTCATCGGCATTCATGAGTTACCCTAGCGCTGACCACCTAGAAGACATGATCCTTTCCCAAGCGTCCATATTAATTTGAATTTATTAATATGTCTGTTAATTTTTTCTCATAGATATCCATAATTTTTCCGGTAGGTGGAAGAAAGTAGACAATTGGTGCGCGTATTTTTAAGTGTTATCTTCGTTAGTGTTTATTAGTGAATTATGAATATTCCAATTGTTTTTTGTTTTTTTTTTCTGCGAAGTTTACCATTACATTTCCAGGATGATGGCATCTAGTGGTTAGTTTAACAAGGAAAAAAGTGCTTGTTTTAAATATGGCATCCTTACAGGAGCTTAAGGATGGTAAGAATAACAGTTTTCGTAAATAAGTAGGTTTGATAAAAACGAAAAATTTAGCACCTGCTAACACAGTTGAACATGCGTCCTTCGATTGGAAAAGATATGAGTTTTATTTTCGTCATATTATTATTATTATATTGGTATCTCCATGGAGTCAGAAGACTCATAGATAGACCCAAACTATCGAAACAATATCTGTCATACCTTTTTCTTGAACTCATTTAGAGACGAAGCACTCACAACTGAGTCAGGCAATGCATTCCATTCATTCACCACTCTCCAACCAAAAAATGTAGTTCTCACACTCTTGTTAACTACACTTTTCCTTAATTTCCAGGGATGACTCTTGTTCTTCCATCACTATCATGAAGCTGAAATATTTCCCTTGCATCAATCTTATAAAAACCTTTAAGTAATTAAAATGTTTCTATCATATCTCCTCATCTCTGCCTGTCAACCAACCTCTGTAATCAACAAGCTATCAATGTAGGGAGCATTTTTTACACCACTCACCAACTTAATCACTCTTCTCTGAGCCCTCTCCACCAATTCCTCATCTCCAAGGAATCCAGGTGACCAGACTTGAGCACAGTAATCCAAATGTAGCAGTATCAATGCCTTATAAAGAGGCGTAATAACCTCTTTATCTCTAGATGTTAGTGAGGTTGAAAGTCTCACACAAAGCATGCAAGGGCTCTTCTCTCTTAAAAGTCAAAGCCAGAGAAAACATGCAGTTAATAAAAATTGTTGTTAATCGGATATTATACGATGTAGGCTAGTTGCGCTGATTAGGGGTAGTTATCGGACAGGTAAAGGTAATGGAGCTGAATCCAAGAGAATGAGTGACTAGTGGTAGGTACTATATGTTTATTCTTGGACTATTCCTATGTAACTTATATAATGAAGACATTGGGGATGGCTGGAGGCAAACATGCAATTATATTGATGCTTAGTTAGATGGACCTTTCTGATACAGAATTTTTGCAGGTCATAGAATGAGTAAACTGATTCTATGGACAAATGTTAAGGAGTGTCAGTTTAATGTTGCTAAATGTTAGATTACACATTTGGGGCTGAAGATATTGCAGACTGAGCATTATATTAATAGGAATTTGCTTCAAGTAGTTGATGAAACTAGAGCCTTTACATGAAAGTTACTTGAAAGCTTGATATTGTATTCTTGACATATGAAAAAATGTACACTAACAAGTGAAGAAACCACCACCAGTGCCATTAATGATGCTGGTAAGTACAGAAAAAATAAAAAAATATTCAAAATGCAGCTTAATGATCTTTGTTTATGCATATATAAAAAGCATAATAAATTTAGTTTAATCCTTTATCCAAGTACAAACAAACAAAGTTTGTGTCTGTATCTTCAGGACTGAGGCAACTCGTAAATGTGAACCAAGCTCTCATCACTCCTTGTCTTAGTATTTCCTGTAATGCAAAGCACATCCCCTTGCAGACATGTATAATGCTATGCATTAAGGGAAGGGCCACTACCCAGACCGGTTTCGACCTTTCTTGAATGTTCAAGTACAGGTCAAACTCCAAAAACTCAGCATTGTTCCCCTCAGTAACAGGCTCACCCTACCACTGAAAAGAACTCTCAGAACCAGTTGGTTCCACACCGTGGTAGGCTCACCCCACCACCAAGCAGAGTCGCTCATTTGCTCATATCTGAGGAGTAACATTAACAGTTGTGCCTCAGTTAAAACTTCATGGGCTTCAGCATTGCCATTCATCACCCAAGCTTCCAACCTGTTTTGACCTTTGTTGAGGTCTCGTCAGTGGGAGCCAGACCCACAGGTGGTGATACTAAGGTGAAAGCAATGGAGAAGTCATATTTACCTCTATGAGTTGCCAAACGTTGTTTCACCTTCAGGGTCGAATTGTCCATGCTTGCTGTGCAAGCTCATTACTTGAGAAAGAAATTATATTTATTTGTTAATAAATGCATGCATTTATAAGCATTTCATTTAGGCTTTTATTTTTGTAGACAGAAGATGTCTTAAGCTTGTGCTGCAATAATTAAGCTTTGCATTGTGTATCGAAGACCAATGCTTGCTCGTCCAGTCAAAGCTACCCTGGGTTGCTCAGTTGTCAGAGCTTCCAGGTCCTCACTGCAGCGCACTGTGGTTTCATGCACACACATAGCCATTTCTGCTCCCTTCACGTCGTCGTAAACACAGGCCATACACAGTCAAAGTAGCTCTAGCCAGTGAGCTTAAGCCAGCCTTTACAAGTGTGCATGTTGCTTGGGAAAATTAAGTTACAACCAACTTTTTATGACGATGTTATTGACCAATTCATAAAGAAGAATCGTAGGATAAAATTTGTATTCAAGTAGCTAAATGGAAAAAGATAGAATATCATTTGTAAAATAAATGTTGTATTTGTATGATTAAATGTACATAAATTTCTAAATATATAGTTTTAAATATATAGTAATTCATTATTCTGCTAATCAGACTTCAATCACACCTCTCCCTCTCTGAATGATAACAAGAGCTAGCATGAATTTCAAGACCAGCATTTGCCCCTGCTCACCTTATTATTAAATTACTCTGGATTTAGAGAAAGATGTTGGAAGTTTCTTCCTACTTGGTTAGACTATAATAAATTTAGTTTAATCCTTTATCTAAGTGTAAGCAAACAAAACAAAGTTTGCACCTGAAATATCTTCAGGACTGAGGCAACTTGTGGTAAAGGTGGACCAAGCTCTCATCACTCCTGGTCTTAGTGTCTCCCATAATGCAAGGTACATCTCCTTGCAGACATGTATTATGCTATGCAATAAGTGAAGGGCCACTACCCAGACCGGTTTTGATCTTTATTGAGGTCTCGTCAGTGGGAGAGACCCACATGTGGTGATACTAAGGTGGAAGCAATGGAGGAGTCATATTTACCTGTATGAGTTGCCAAAAAAGTTTGGTCTACCTTTACTACGAGTTGCCTCGGTCCTGAAGATACTTCAGGCGCAAACTTTGTTTGCTTATACTTGGATAAAGGATTAAACTAAATTTATTATAGACTAACCAAGTGGAAAAAAAACCTTCCAACATCTTTCTCTAAATCCAGAGTAATTTAATAATAAGGTGAGACAATTTTTGGCAACTTGTAGAGGTAATGACTTCTCCATTGCTTCCACCTTAGTATCACCACCTGTAGGTCTGGCTCCCACTGACGAGACCTCAGTAAAGGTCAAAACCGGTCTGGGTAGTGGCCCTTGCCTTAATGCATAGCATTATACGTGTCTGCAAGGAGATGTGCTTTGCATTAATGGAGATAATAAGACAAGGAGTGATGAGAGCTTGGTCCACCTTTACCATGAGTTGCCTCAGTCCTGAAGATATTTCAGGTGCAAACTTTGTTTGCTTACACTTAGATAAAGGATTAAACTAAATTTGTTATAGTCTAACCAAGTGGGAAAAAACTTCCAAAAAATAAAAAGCATAATTATTTACGAACTCTTATTTGCTCATGTTTTATTACAACACAAAAATAAAATCAAAATGAATAAAAAAAATGCAATAAAAAATTATCAGAAATGCTGCTACAAGGAAGCAACAAAACACTACAATCGTATGACCATCAAAAGCCAACCTTACCATTTAATTTCTGTGAAACTAACACATCACCCCTTTGAAAACAAAAGCAGCCAATACCTGGAATGTAGATACTGAAAAACAACTAGCATTTCTAAGACCTCTGGCCTGTAACTTAAGAGCTAACCTGACCTTTTTTAAATCGCTGAAACCAATATACCTTCCCATCACAAGCAGACACATCCATGCAATTAACAAAAAGCAAACAACAGAAAGCAACACCTCTGGCCTGGCTTATTTCAGTATATAAAACCAACATATTACCTGTTAGGAAACAGATACATCCACAACACAAAGAGAAAATAACTGAAATGGAAGTATGAAAATTTGAACAATGCTGGCCTCTAGCCTTTGAAACCCAACTTCACATTAACACCCCCCTCCCCATTAAGAAACATAAACACACAGAAGTAGCACAACCAAACACCACTTTTGCTGGAAAACCATCCAGTCACATGCATCATTTGTAAAAATGAAATGAGAAAATATAAAAATTAGACAAACACAAAAAGACCCATCAAATTACCACAAACACCATCAAAAAGAAAAAAAAACAGTATGTATTAATTAACAGAAAAACTCTACTACCAAAAACCAGGTATGAATATTTAAAAAAAAATCATTCTATTTGCATAAAAAATTAATATGCCGCCATTCTGAACATAAAAAACAAATACCTCAATAAAATAATGGAAACCAGCCAATTACATCACTTCTGGTGATGTCATTGATGTGTTGTTTACTTAGGACATGCTTTCATTGATTTTATTATTGTTTCCCTGACCTCTAGAGTCACATGACTCATCATGAGAGGTTAGCACCAAGTCTATTCTACCACTCCTTAAATTTATCTACTATTTGCACTTTGACCATCCTCTCAGGCAATGCATTCCATACTCCTACCACTATATATATATATTACACACACGCAGACACACACATACCATTTCGCATTACTGAACTGAAGCCTTTTGACTCTTTATTTTAGTAATTACTTTTACATGCCAACCAAGAGTTTGCTTATGAAAAATACATTTCTCTGACATTTCAAGTTCCTTAGTACTAAACGAGAGTTTTTGCTCTCTTAAGGTTTCTTCCTGGTCTCTAAGAGAACCAACCAGTTTTAAACAGCTTTCAGGCCAGTGAAATCAAAATGGACTAATAAAAGGCAAATATATAGACGCTTGGGTGCCTCCTATTTCTCTAAGGAAGTCCACACTAAGGCAACTCATGAAATGCTGGAGAGTTTATTCCCATAAGCTCTCTGGTCAACTTATCTTACAATACTTTCATAGTTTCTATATTCAGCTTTGAAATAATGCTGGATCCACTTTGCCTATGTAATTTTGTATCACCGAACTGAAGCCTTTTGGTTCTTTTTTAATAATTAAAAAAAATTTTTTTTTTACCTTTTACTTACTACTTCCTTTTGTAATTTCCAGGGTTGGTTTCTACATTCATCTTTGAAATAATGCTGGATCTAACATCCACTTTGCTTATGTAATTTTGCAACACCGAACTGAAGCCTTTTGGTTCTTTTTTAGTAATTAAAAAAATTGTTTTTTTACCCTTTTATTTACTACTTCCTTTTGCAACTTCCATGTTTGGTTCCTTGTTCTACCATATGAAAATTCTGTCCAGTGTCACTTTTATTTATTTATTTGTATGGAGTTTCCTCCCTTTTTCTTCCCCCGTCCCTATTGGGGCGAGTTGAGCCCCCTCATGGGGGGGTGAAGTATTTATGGCTGTAGATCCATGTGTGTTCACGGGGCCAGTTTGCCTGCTTGCGGGATGAAAAACGCCACATAAACTGGAGGAAAAAATCCTACTGCCTGCGTCCAAAACCGGCTAACTTGGCTACAGCTGAGGAAGATCCTCAAATTCCTCACGTCTTCGACGGGAATCGAACCTGGGACGCTCTTTCCCCAGTCATATGGTTGCGAACCCAAGCCACTAGGCTAACCGCGCAGACTCCAGTGTCACTGATAATAGCTCTTCAACAGCCTAAATGTCTCAGTTATATTTTCTCTCTTCTTTATCTTCTAACCACCAATTTACATGCCTTCACTGTAAATAACTGAGTGACATTGTCTTCAGTGATTACTTGCCAACTTTGGTTAGGGTGAGCCCTGAATTCAGTCATAAAAATCTTAACTGGGAGAATTGGAGTTAAAATTAGCTTTATCTTTGCCAACAACTCAAATAAGCTAAGTAGCTTCAACTTTCTTTAGTGGTAACCTTGGATGACCATGACAATCTTGCTTCAAAAATGCTGCATTGTGAGCATTATTTGATATACCCATGGATCTAGTTGATGCTTTTGTAAGGGGATTCCCAGTCATCTCATAATTTTTTTTTTCTTCTAATTCTTGGAAAGTGCATTTTAATAGTGCGTAATTATCATCATCATGATTACCAAGGATTTAGGCCTGTTCTGGTCTTAGAAGTCCCATTGAATCTCTTAAGAAGATGCCCTGGTTTTCTTTGTCAAATTATCAAAGGCTTTCCCCAGGTTAGGTAAGACTATCAGAGTATTTTGATTCTTATCAAATCTTCTTTCAATAATTGTTCTTAGAGCTAGGATTGCTTCTCTTGTTCCCTGGTGTTTCCTAAATCCAAATTGGTCATTGTCAATATATTCTTCAGCCTTTTTTGTTAGTCTTTTTATTATTATTATTATACCTTCCATGGATTTGGCAGACTCATTATGGGAGGTTCATTCAACTGACAACATATTTATCATATAGAATCTTAAAATCCTTAATGCTCCTAGAATTAACAACACATTCTGGTAATGTGATCCATTCACCGACAATTCTCCACCTAAAAAAAATCTGTTCATCACCATACTTTTACACAACTTTCAGGAATGACCTCTACTCATTTCATAATCCCCTCTGGATTAATCTGATAAAATCCTCTCACTAACTTAAATGTCTATCATGTCACCTCTTTTCCTCCTATCCACCAAACTCTGCAATCCACATTTCTTCAACCTCTCTCCATAGCCAGCATTCCAAAGTCCTGATATTCTCTTAGTCACATGTCTCTGGACCCTCTCTAATGGCTCCACATCCATTGAAAACCAGGTGATCATATCTGAGCACAATAGTCCAAGTGTGGTCTGATTAGTGCCTTATACAGCGGCACAACCACTTCCTTATCCTTACATGTTAAAGTACTTCTTATCATAGCAGCACTACGATGTGCAGTCTACTGTCAATCAACACTTCCAAATCTCTAGTCTCGCCCACTTTCTGCAGCATGGCACAATCGATATAATACACAGCCTCATATTTCTGCACTCCAAAATGCAACATCTTTGTAAACTTTTCTTATATATTCTTATTTTGTGATTGTCTGCGCCATTGTAATATTTCCCTATATGCTTTATTTTCTATTATTAATTAATCTTCTCTACTCTATTCTTTCTTTTATTAATTTATCTTTACTGCCTTTTTAATTCTTTATCCTTTAATACTTTAACTTCCTATTCTTTATTAACTTTACTCTACTTTTAGTATTTTTTCTATACCGGGAGAACTCTGGAAATTTATTTAGATTAATCGACTGTGCCACCAGTGCTCTCCTTGTGGTATAAGATATAATAATACTTCCAGTAGAGTTCACTCTGAAATTATCCTAAAGCCCTTCTTAACATTAAACAGTCGTGGCTAACATTAAATTTCTTTGCTCACAGGTGCGTGTTTATTTCGAAACAGTGCATTGCATTCAGATCAGGCAGCACGCTTTGTAAACAAAACAAACATATTTATTTACCCTAAACTGTTATTATACAAAATCATACAATAGGGAAAGATTCTCTCTCTTAACTCCACTTTAAGCTTAAAATTGTGCTAATTGTGCTTCTTCAGCAATTTAACAGTTAGAAAATGCACAGAGTCATGCAACATATTATATCAACATCCAAAAAAATTATCAGCCCATTACAATTCAAGGAATATCATGCTCTGTTACTTGTAACTAGTAATTCTAACTATAACTGTAAACAAATTATTCTTAGACTAGTTATATCAACACTTAAAGAAACTTATCAGCCCTTCTCAGATAGTTTTGCATATCATAAGCAAACACAATGAAATTAATTCACATATCTTCTTTAACTCTATTATGCAATAATAATATCACAGTATATGATTCTCCCTTATCTAATACACTTGTCACCTTATCATGAAATGCAAGTAAATTACTGAAACAGGACCTACCCTTTACAAATCCATGCTGACCTTCATAAAGAATGCTATGTCCATCAACCCAATCCTGTATTCTATTCCTTACCAATCTCTCCAACACCTTGACCACAACTGCAGTTATACGGACTGGTCTATAGTTGGAGACTTCTGTCTTAAAACCAAGCTTGTAAAGTGGTACTATTTACCTTTCTTTCCACTCCTTAGGAACCCTACCCACTGCAAAGCTTTCATTAAATAACCAAATCAGGTTAAGCAAAGCCAACCATGGTGCACATTTCTTAAGAATACATGGTGATATGTCATCCATTCCTACAACCTTATTCACATCTAACCAACCAACATCTGATACATCTCTGTTTCTTTCACTTCCAGTTCTCCTATTACTTGCCTCTTTTATATATTCCTGCATCATTTACACCAGTTTGATATATGCTGATAAAGTGCTCGTTCAATAATTCCACTATATCCTTTGCAGCCTGTTAGTCTGCTGCCATGATCCACCATTGTTAATCTGCTATAATTATTCTTCCTCTTGCTTGCCATGTAGCAGAAAAATTTCTTTGAGTGAACCTTGGCCTGACCAGCCATTCTTCTCTCATACTGCACCTTTTCTTTCTTTAATATGCTCATCACCTTTCTAGCCAGCATTTTATTCTCTTCTTGAGTCCAATTGCCACGAAACACCTTGTACCTCTTCCATAGCATTTTCTTTTCTGGCACAGTTTGCTTAATTTCATTATTCATCCATTTCACTCCTACTCTATTTACTCACTACCCTTGATATGCAGTCAGACATTGCTTTTGTCAGATACTGCCTTGTGAGTTTCCATGCATTGTGAACATGTTTTCCATTCAGCTCATCTACCCAATGTACTGATGCTAACTGACCACAGAGCTTCTGATAATCATCTGCTTTATACTTCTACATGTATCCATTTTTGGCAGTGACCTTTTCTTGTTTCATCACTTCCCAAACAAGTACTTCATGATCACTATCACCAACCAGCGGCAGGGTCAACGCTTCATTAACAACTACATCTTGTGAAGTTATTACCAAATCCAAAGCATTAAAGCCTCTGGTTGCTTCAATCACATGCTACTTAAGATACTTATCTCTCAGAAATTCCACAGACTCGCTCTCCTTGTTCCTATACACTATCTCCCTCCAGTCTATATTCCTACATGCCCAACTAATTTGCCTAAACATTTCACATTTGGTATTCTCTGCATTCCCTGGCCTATAACAGCATCCTATCAGATATACCAACCTGTTTATTTCAACTTCACACTACACAGATTCAAAATCTGTGAATGCACTATCAACTTTCACACTTTTTGGACACAATTCCACTGCAGGCATAACAGCACTCCCCCCCCCCTTCACATTTCTATCCTTCCTGAAAATTATATATCCTTCTAGTTCTATTCCTGACATGACATCCTCCTCAGACAACTAAGTTTTGCTTATTCCAGTTATTTTTAGGCATACCGTTCTCAATCAATGCAAGAAACTCAGCTGTCTTGTTTCAAATGCTCCTTACATTTGTGTATAAACATGACAGTCATTATGTGTTTGAGACCATTCTACCAGCACCAACATTCTCTAGTCCAGTTGCTATTCAAAATCTGTGAATGCACTATCAACTTTCACACTTTTTGGACACAATTCCACTGCAGTCATAACAGCACTCCCCCCCCCCCCTTCACATTTCTATCCTTCCTGAAAATTATATATCCTTCTAGTTCTATTCCTGACATCACATCCTCCTCAGACAACTAAGTTTTGCTTATTCCAGTTATTTTTAGCCATATTTTTAGGCCACTCTTCGGTCTGACCACCTCCCGTTTCCCTGATCCTGACTCTGATTTCCATTCCTACCTGTCTCATCCTCACCTTTATGCATTCCATCATCTTGTGCTGCTGAACCATGTCTTCAACTTCATATTCATCTTCCTCCTGCCGTACAGTCTGTTGATTTGTGCTATACTGCTTCACAGGTAGACTCTGATTATTTGCTACATTAACTTCTTGACTCTGTGCCTTCTCAGAATACAATAGTCTTTCTAAATGCCCAACACCAAACCCATTCAAATGTAATCCATCAGCTTTATACCATTCCAACTTCCCTTCAAATTCACTCTACAGATTCACAAATTGAACCGCCTTTGCTTCACACAACTCAGCCATCTTGCAATTCATTATTTAAATGAGTGGAATAAGGCGCCAGAGTCTGTTGTGGGTGCTATGACAGTGAGTGAGTTCAAGGCAAGGTATGATAGATACTGTAAGAATGTCGTATAGTTGTGTGGACATGATGTTTAGGGCCTCCCTCGATGAGTCTAAGGACTCCCTGGAGTTGCCCGTAATAATGATAATAATAATTATAATTATCTCTGCTCTCCTTTTCAATTCACTGTTGTATCTGGGCAACACGCCTATGATTTTCCCAACAATATTATTCATCTTTACCTGCTGCAACAACTTCCTCAAGCTTCTATCAACATTCTATTTCTCCCCAACTAAGTCATTTGTGCCCACGACTACCACTAATTTTGATGTTTAGTATTTCATTTTCTGTAATGCCTTGATTATTTGCTTCATTGTTCCACCAGGAAAGCATGTTTATGCACTTTATTAGAAATTATACCTCTAACGATCGAGTCCCCATGCACTGATACACGACTATCCTTTGACTCTTTCTTCATAATATTAACTTCCTCCTCCTTGTCATCAGCTAATCTCTCCTTTAGATGCGTAATATTGTCTTCCAGATGTTTCATTTCGCTTTTCATTTTCACCAACTCCTGCCAAAGCTCTTCTACTACTGTCCCGACGTTTGTTCCTATTTCTAATTGCTCTAATCTATCCAGACACTTTTCACATACATTAATGTTTTCCTTTTTCTTGTTTACTCAAACAGTCCACAAATATTTTACATTTTTTGGTGCATACATATAGCAGTTTTCACAATGCATCCACTGCGAAAAATCCTTGTTAACCTACAATTCATTTAGTGCCCATTCAAATTCATCTTTTAATACAGTTGGACCAATTTCTTCCACATCAAGTCTTGTTTCATCTTCTGTAGCCTTGGCATCTAGATCTTTTCCACTATATAGATCTAAGTACTCCTTCCATCTTTCCAAAATTTCTTCCTTATCTATAAGTATGTTCCCTTGTTTATTTTTGATAATTGTGCTTCTTGTTTTGTTTTGCTTTGCTGGCTCCTTTTATAATGTTATAAACTTTATCAATTCTCCCAGTCTTTGTTAAATCTTCTATTTCTTTACATTTCTCTATATACCATTGTTCTTTTGCTTCTTTACACTTTCTTTTATATGTTTATATTTGTCTTTGCTTTCTTCATTTAGGGAGGTTTTATGTTTTCTTCTTTCATTTCTTAGGTCTAGAATGTCCTGGGTAATCCATGGTTTTTTTTTATTTTCTTGTTCCTTAATCCTATTTTCTTTATTCCTATATTTTTTTCTCTGTGTTTTTCTTTTGGCTCTCTCTAGTTTTAATGGTTTGCTGTTTATAATTTCTATGGTTTTTCTCTGTGTTCAGGTTATCTGTGTTCCATTTGGGCGTTTTCCTTGGTTGTGATAGCTTTTTAAATTTCAGACTGGATTTCAATAAAACCAGATTGTGGTCACTGTCAACATCAGCTCCCAGGTAACTTTTGCATGATTTTACTTGATTTTTAAATCTGTTTCTTGTCATAATATAATCTATTTGGTATCTTCCTATATCCCCTGGCATTTTCCAAGTATACCTTCTTCTTTTTGCTACCTCATACTAAGTATTAGTAATGATCAGATTGAATTGGTGGCAGAACTCCAAAAGTATCTTCTCTTTCATTTTGACATCCAAGTCCATACTTTCCCACCTCTCTACCATCTTTGCCTTTACCAATGATCGCATTCAAATCACCAATGACAATAAAATTGTCTTCCTTTTTGGTGAGTTTGATTTAATTTTCCACATCTGCATATATTCTTTCAGCATCATTATCACTGTGATCGCTAGTAGACATGTAAGCTTGTATTATTATAATATTTGTTAGTTTTGCTTCAAGTTTTACCATTATTAATCTACATTTTACAGAGTCGATTACTCTTTTTCCCCATTCGTTATTGAGAACCACCATGATTTCATTTTTTGCTGTGTCATCACCTGTTTAACCTGTTTGAACATGATATTGGAAAATGTTTGGATGGGTATATTCAATTCTTTGCAGATGCAAAGTTGGAAAGAAGTATGAAAAATGGAGCAAATGTTGTGGCTTTACAAGAGAGCTTGAGTAGTCAGAAAGTTTTTTCCAAAACCAGTACTAAGGAAAGGCAGATCCAACATGGAATAATCCTAATAGCTATTCTTCCCCCTATACATTACTTATTATAAACAAGCAATCTGCCTTCCTTACTGTCATTGCAATGTAACTCCAGAACTTCAATTCCCTCTTGTGCTGAAAACTCTAGCCTTTTTAGTTTTTGGAGCAAAGTTAGGTCAGTATAGTAGTCCATCATTAACTGACATCTATTACAACTGGCTCACAGTACCAGGGTGCTTGGATTCTCTTGCAGGGATCAGAATTGTTCTTTATCACTTTACCTATCTAGTTTCATCAACCAATAAATGTATATTTTTCTCCAAGCTCTTTCCAGTATCATTAATATGTAAATTAAAGTAATGGCTCAAAGACAGAGGCTATAGAACTCCACTGATAACTCTAAATCTCTGTCTCTCAAAACACTGTTTTCTAATACCTGTTGGTAAGCCATCCTCTCATCCCTCCAGTCAGTTTATTTTCTATTGTAGTCCCCTCCATTTTATATCCATCTAATCATTGGACATCAGAAGCCATATGAACACTCAGTTGCTTGGGGATGTGTCACACCATTCTTCACCAGACAAAAAAAAATAGAAGGAAGGCAAGATAAGACAGGTGGTCCTGATTTATGCTTTTCTGGAGGCTTAAACTCTCTGAAGATCAGTGACTTCAGACACACTATCCATCCATCTCATTGATGGTCTAGCCCTTCTTTTTTCGAGAGACTTTACCTTCTATTATTGTTTTGAGAAGTCCTCCTTCCATCCTTTCAATGTGTCCAAAGTATTTCAACTTTCTGTCAATATCTTTAAGGGGCCTTGAAGTTCTACTGATCCTGTCTGGCACTCATCCATTTGTCTGCCTTTCATTATATTATATCCTCAACAGCTTTATATAACACCACATCTCAAAAGCAGCTATCGGACTTCTTTAAGTTTCAAGTTTCATATCCATTAGTTACTGTTGGAAAAACAGCTACATTCTGCTCCACTTTGAGGATAACATTGGAGCTCTTTCAAGCCACTTCAGGCATTTAGTAAGCTGCAAGGTGGTATTATAATTTTTATTATTTTTTAATGTGATTCCCACTCACAAAAGGTAGTAAGCTTATAGTACATTAGTACTGTGAGTGAACTAAGGAATGTTCCCCTATTTTTATTATTATTATTTTTTTTTTTTACATAGTCTTGGAAGTCTTGCTCTAGAGCAGGGTTTCCCAAACTGTTCCGCAGAACACTAGCGTTCTGCGAAAGGTGAATAAGTGTTCTGTGAGAAGTTCTCCTGGAATTTGTCATTTTAGTTTTCTAAGCATTTTTAATGAATAAATATTTTATAGTGGAAATATTCTGAAGAGAATAATATTCGTGAATATGTTGAAAAGCTCAGACCCAGAACGTCTAATAACATCTGTGTATCGTTAATTTTCGCACATCGAAACCTTCAACATTTGGAAAAGGGAATACTGCTGTTTATGACCGGTCATAAAAATTGCCTGCAAGCGGATTATAACAATGGGCGACGTATCCTCTGTTCTCAAAACTGAAGGAAATGACATCTGTGTAGCAAATGTCAGTGACCAAGTGGCATATTTTTGAACATGGAAATATTCATGAATTATCGTTAATTTTCGCACATCGAAACCTTTCAACATTTGGGAAAGGGAATACCACTGTTTATGACCAGTCATAAAAATTGCCTGCAAGCCAATTACAACAATGGGCGGCGTATCCTCTGTTCTCAAAACTGAAAGAAATAACATCTGTGTTGCAAATGTTAGTGACCAATCAGCAAGGAAGTATAAAGAAAATTTTTCCACTAAAATTGAAGATCAAGGTAGTCTGCATCCGGTTCTCAAATCTAGTAATACTGAATACTTTCTTCACAAGTTCATATTGTAGGGTGAAAGTTTCGAAACTGTAGTGCCGTGATTTTTTAAAAGTAATTGGTATTAAGAAATTTCTTATTGAAGGTATTTGTGATGCAACTGATAGTGAGTCATCCACCACCAACCTACAAAGCGATCTCCAGGATGTACAAAAGGAGGGGGAAACTACCAGCACACAGAAGAAAAAGTCTGCATTCACTCGTAAGTACTTATAATATTATAAATTTTTGGTGATCAGAATGGGAGATGTCAACGAAAATCAGCACAAATTAATTTAATGATGTTTAATTAATTAAGAATTAAGAATGATGTTTAATTAAGAATCAATTATTAATTAATAATAAAAAATCAGCTAAATTAACAATTAATTAATAATTAATAAGTTACAAAATAACCAAGGTGTTCCTTGAAAATTTCAGGATTTGTGAAGTATTCCGTCATAGGAAAAGTTTGGGAAACGCTGCTCTAGAGACCAAACATGGAACTTTTTCCAAGCCTCCAGTAGGCATAGTGGTGATCTCACAGTGGATGATGAAATTCTTCTCCCATCTAAAGACAGTCACAAATATCCATGTGCATAGTGAGATTTGAACCTTCAACCTGTTGGTCAGAGACAAGATACGCTAACCACTCGGCCAACGAGACTGGTAAACTATCTAAAGACATTCATGAACAACAACAAAGTGGGATGCTATCCACTTTTCCAATCAGAACGATGTACTTCTTGCAGTGTGCCAACACTGTCCACTCATGCCTAAATTCTAACTCTTATAAACTTAAAATTTTTTTTGTTTATTGTTATTTTTTAACTTAATTACCCTGTTAGAGCTGACTGATAATTCCAATTTGATCACGGTGATTGTTTAATAATTTCAAAATTTTGGGAAATGGTAACTTTGAATTCACTGGTAATCTGATGAATAATTTTAATATGTATATTTAATTTTTATGCAAATATTATAATTTTTTTGCTTATGTATTTTCATGTAATATTTTTTTTTTGTTTCACATGTTCTTAATAATATCATATTACTAGCTAAAGAGCTGGTAATATTATTATTATTATACAGTTATCTCCATGGAGGCAAATCAGAAGATCCATTATTCACACAATATCTATCATAACGCATCTTAAACTCATTCACTAATGAAGCACACAACTATCTCTGGCAACCTATTCACTATTCTCCAAGAAAAAAGTCTAGTTCTAACACCCTTGCTAACCACACACTCGCACAATTTTCATGGGTGACCCCATGTTCTCTCTCTTTTCCTGCCATGTAACGAATAAAGTATTCAGTGTCAATCCTATTAAATAACATATATTCTTCTGTCGTGTCTCTTCTTTTTTGCTTATCAGCTAGTTTTTGAAGCCCATGTGCCATCAATTTATTCTCATAGGGATAAATATCTAATACAATTGTATAGATCTAATACAATCTTTGTCACTCACCTCTGGACTGTCTCCACCATTTCTTCATCCACACAGTATCTAGATTTCCAAATCTAGATGCAGTTTTATAAAGCCTTATAATGGGAACAGTAATAACTTCTTTATCCTTGCTTGTTAGTGTGTTTTTTAACAACCACATAATCTGATGTGTTGTTTTTGGCTACCTTTGCAATATGCCCACTAAACTTCAACTCCCTGTCCACAGTTATCCCCGAGACCGAGGCCTCATCAGTTTCCTGCAGCTGAGTTCTATCGATAGAGCAAACATTTTGTGATCTCTTCTTTTTCTTCTCGAAGTGCATCACATTACCACTTGGCCATATTGAATTGGCAGCCATTTACATTTGCCCATACCGCTAGTCTATTTATATTTAAGTCTTCCTGCAGAATCTCTGCATCACCTTCACTAACAGTTGCCTCTTCCTAGTTTAGGATCATCGGCAAACAACTGAATATTTCCTGTCAAATCATTTCCTATATCATTTATTTACAAATTAAACAACAGAGGACCATGTACTGAGCACTGGTGCACGACTGGTCATCTGCCTTCTCCTGGACTCTAATCCTCCATAAATCACTCTGATATATGTCCATCAGCCACCCTCTAATCTGAATCACCAGATTCATAACCATCCCCATTTTTTTTCAATTCCAATTTATTCAACAGATGTCTGTGTAAAATTCTGTCAGATGCCTTTTCAAAGTCTAGCAAAATCACAGAGTAACCATTTCCCTTATCCAACTCCATTGTTACTTATTATGAAAAGTAACCACATTGCTAAGGCAAGACTTACCCTTCACAAAATCATGTTGTCCCTCATAGAGTATGATATCCCTATCCACCCAGTCCTGAATTCTGTCTTTCACCAATTTCTTCAGTACTTCAGTAACCACCACTCCTGAGATGCTGATTGGCCTATAATTTACTAATTCTGTCTTGGAGCCCCCCCCCCCCCCCCCCATTATGTAATGGGTCTAGTTTGCCCTTTTTTCCACTCCATTGGTACCTTTCCAGTACTGAGGCTTAAATTAAACAGCTTGCTCAGAGGAGCTAATAATTCTCTTGCACAAGCCAATATGCCATCTAAGCTCATGGCTGTGTTTGTATTGAGATTCTGTAATTTTTAAGCTTCTCCATTTCTTCAACCTCTATTCTCCAATTATTCAGTATCACATCTAGCATTGCAACATCACCATCTACATGGTACACTCTTGCAATAAGTTCACTCAGTAATTCAAGTATTTGATTTCTTTTATTACTTTCTCACTATCAGCACTTATTAAAGTCATCCTTCCAAAAGTCATTCCTCCATTTTCTTGTCACATTGCAAAAGAACACTTTAAGATTTCTTCTGGCCTCAACAGCTAGCTTTCTCTCATAATTAGCTTTGACTTTTCTTACTGCATAGGGCAATGCTTCTTGACTGTACCTTGTACTGCTCTCATGGGCATGTTGGTCAACTTTTTCTTTATATTTCCTCCATAACTTTTTTTTTGTTTGCAATTCCTCCCAATCTTTGCCCCCCATAGTTGAAATCCCCGATAATAATTAGTCAACCTGCATTCATATTATGCTATTAGGAATATAATGTGATACTGCTAGAAGGAATATGTTTTATAGCATTTGTTTAATTCTATTCTTGCTTCATGTAATGTTTTGTGTGTGTGTGTGTGTTTGCTGTAGTCATGTTATTAGCTCTCATAACTAAATATAAATTATTTCATATTAAGTACTTTATGTGTATAACAAGTTCATCAAGGTGGTGCAATATCTCTTTCCTGTATATAATAATTCTATAATAATGCTAAATCTCTAGTATATGCTATTTGTGTTCTCCTGTCTCATGATTTGTACTCACTGCAGTATCAGGTATCATGTTAGTTCCAACAAAACGATAGATCCATTAAAATGGTTACTATAATTCAAGTGGCTAATTTGCTACACCCCTCTATTATTTGAGTTCAGTAAGGGTGTTATTTTGTGATCATTTTGATTAAGATTTCTTTCAGCTAGTCCAACTGCTTCTTATCAGATTTTGCTCCATTCCTTACCATGCTTATCACTCTTCGTGCAAGTGGTCATTCTCATTTGACCGGATTTATATTCTAACCCAGCAGTGTATTAATGTACCACTTTCACTAACTTCCCATTTCCCATCCTTGAATTTATTAAAATTCTCTACCCTGTAGTTGATCTCCTAATGCTTATTCACATTTCTGGTTAGGACTGCATGGTTACATGACACCATTTTGAGGTAGTATGATCACTTCATCTAAAGGTACATAATCTGACTTGATACTATAACCAGATCTGCTACCCTCCAGCAATGAATGCTTACTTCTTCTTATATTACCAAGAATAATTTTATGTTAGCAACACTGTGCATTCTTTTTTCTCCCTTCTCCTCCATGATGTATATTCTCATGATTGAAATCACTCATAATGATTCCTGTTATGTTTCTGGATTAAAACCACATAGAAAGAGGAATAAAATGGATAATTTACCTAATAAACTAAATATTTACAACCTGACATTTCACCAGCTCAAGCTAACATTTTCAAAAGGACATTGAAAATCTCAGTGAAGACTGAAATTAAAATGAGCTTCAGAGCAAGGACAGTCACGTATATGGAGGGTGACAGTGGTGCTCTCGATTGTGATGTTCTGTGATTAGTGCTGGTGGGCAGATAGGGTGGTGCCCCAAAATTTATGTAGAATAAAAATCTGAATATAGAAATACACTCATAATGATTATTTGTACATTTTATTATTATTATCCAAGATCCCATGTAGTCAGAGACTCATCTGGGAGGTCCTTTTATCATACACACACACACACACACACACACACACACACACACACACACACACACACACACACACACACAGCTCATCATACTGTGCTTTAAACACACTCAAACTCCTTGCAGACACCACACTCTCAGGCAAGGCATTCCAATCATTCACAACTCTGCATGAAAAAAAACCTGCTTCTCACTCCCCTACTCACACCCTCTTTATACAGTTTCCAGGGATGACCTCTGGTTCTCTCCTGATCTCCCACTATTTTCTGTAGAACCTCTCCAGCATTGATCCTATAATAACCCTTTACTAACTTGTAGGTCTCTATCATATCTCCCCTCTTCCTCCTGTCCACCAGACTCTGTAAATTGCATTTGTATTTGCAAATTGCAACTGCAAATTATAATTAATTGAATCTGTGGTCTTTATCAGTAAATAGGGACTAACCTTGTGAAGTAGATTACTGGAAATCTAGTTCACCCTATTAGTCTTTGTTTCAAATCAGACAACTTCTAACCCACTGTCTCCCAAGTTATCACTATATATATGCAGGTTAGTCAAAATACTTATAATCATAATTTTAATCATTGCATGTTCAACATAGTTATATGTTCAATCGTATACCTATTTTTGTGAACGATGTTATAGAACTGGTTCCATTTTATAATCAAATTTACAACCCTTCTGAAAATAGTGCCCCCTCCCTGTCCTCAAAAAAAAAAAAAAAAAAACTGGTTCAAAATAGATAAAAAAAAATTAACATTTTGTTAATGCAGCAGTACAAAACATATATTGTATTTTATGAATTTGATATAACATAAAGCATGTTAACAAATTAATCACTGCAGAAAAGTGAATTAATCTATTTCTATAAAGAGAGAGAAACTGTTCTGCTACAATTTTTGATATAGTATTGATATGAGATGATTTTTAATCACCTCTAATATTATATTTACTTGTTAGCTATCAAAGAAACTTTGGAAAAACGAGGTGTTTTAGGAGAGTTAAAAGCCCAAATCAGAGCGGAGGTGTTTCATTCACTTGAAGACAGAAGTTTAGCTAAGACTCCACTTACAAATGAAAATTTGCTGATTAATGAATTAATTCGAGAATATTTAGAATATAATTGCTATAAATATACGGCATCTGTGCTGATGGCAGGTACGTAGATGTTTAATAAGATTGAAAGTTGAAAAAATTTTAATACTAATATGCTTATTAGATGGATATTAAGTTGTTATATGCAAGACTTTTAGGAAGTATATTAAGTTATATAAATTCTGAATTCATATAGATACACAGAGTTGGAGATAGTAGAATGGCTTCAATAGAAAAAATGGAGTTTATCTGCAAACAAGCAAAAACATGATTTTTAATATGTGTTAAAGAAACTTGTGGCTTTCAAGTTGTTACAACTTGAAAAATTATTATTATTATTATTATTATCTCAAGACTCCCCTCCCTTCCCATGAGTCAAAGCCTCATCACAGGAGGTAGCTCCTGTGATGAGGCTTTATACACACAGCTCATCATACCATGCCTTAAATATATTTAAATTCTCTGTAGCCACCAAAGAACCTGTTTCTCACTCCATTACTGACATCCTCTTCATACAGGTTTCAGGGATGACCTCTTGTTCTTCCAAATTTTGATGAAAAATGTCTTCAGCATTAATCCCTTACCAGCTTGTACATATGTATCATATCACCACCTCTTCTGCCTATCCACTAGGCTCTGTTTCTTCATATTCAGCATTCTAGAGATCAGAAACTACCTTAGTTAATCCCATCTGGACCTTTTCCAATATCTCTTCATCCTTTTGAAAACCAGGCAAGTAGTCCATATGTGGCCTAATCAAGGACTTATACAGTGGAACTAGAATCTCCTTACATCAACAAATCAGTATCCTCTGCATAAATGCTAGAATTCATTGTGTTGTCCTCAGAATTTTTCCAGTGTGTCCTCTAAATTTTAGATCGTAAATTAAAAATGCCAAGAAATTATATTCTTGGTTTAATCCTTTATCCAAGTGTAAAGGATTAAACCAAGACTACGCTTTACACTTTTTTTACTTAACACTTTATCCAATGTAAAGAATTAAACCAGGAATATAATTTCTTGGAATCTTTAATTTATGATCTAAAATTTAGATCATAAATTTTAGGACATGTTAGAAAAATTCTGAGGACAACACAATGAATATTTCATGATCTAAACATGAAATATTTGCCACAATCATCTGTATTAATTTATCTTACATAAGAAACACATTATTTAACTATCAAAATTATATAAGAATAAAATCTTTTATAATCGCACATATGAAATAGTTTGCATTTATTATAAACAAAATAAATTTCTTTTGTTTACGATAGAAGTTTTTATGACAAACAATCTATAAAGAATAAATAAATATTATATAAACACAATAATATTGAAGTATGTTATATTTCTCTTTGATTATCACATGAAGTATAAAAACAAATGGCACCAATCAACGAGCATTATTTTATAGTCCTATTTATTTATATGCGATTACCAAAAGTGAATTCTTATTTGTGAATTGGTAGTAACAGTACTATAATATTTTATTTAATAAAATTGCTTTGTTAGGTTACCGTATGAGTTTGTCGCTTAATATATTTAAAAAAATTATGTTTTTTTTTTTTTTTGAAAAAATAAAAAAGTAAACAAGAAGAACAAGGGGCTCGCAGATTTGAGAAAAAATTAACAAAGGGCTTGGCCTAGCCCCTTATAGCTCACCACTGTCCATTAGGATGTGTGCTTTACATTATGAGATACTAAGGCAAGTAATGTGAAATGATTAGCCTCTATATATAAGTAGCCCAGTCGTGAAGTTATTTCACACATAAAAACTTTGTTTACACTTGGATAAAGGATTAAACCAAGAATATAATTTTTTGTCATCTTTAATTTATAGTATTGCCAAGTGAAAAAACTTGCAACATAAATTTTAGATCCTTATCTACCCCAAGATCCCTTATTTCTTTCACCTTCAACAATAAATTCCCACCAAGCATAAATTCTACATCCCATCTTTGTTTTCCAAAATTTAAAACCTTAGATTTTGCAACACTGAACTGGGATACCCACTCCTGTGCCCATTTACTCAGTCTATTCAAGTCCTGTAGTAAGATCACATCTGCTCTGTAAACGTATGTGTTTTGTTTATTTTTTCTTTATACTTTATTTACCTTGTTTATTCTTATTTAATCTCTTTCAATCTTTATTTATTCTTTACTCTCTCTCTACTCTACTTTCTGTATTCTTTCTTATACCGGAGGACTCTAGAAATTTATTTTTGATTTTCGACTGCGCCACTAGTTCTCTTCTAGTGGTATAAAAAATATCAATACTTCCAGTAGAATTTTCTTTAAACTTATCTTAAGGCCCTTTTCAATAATAATTTACAGTTGTGGCTATCATTAAATTGCTATTAATCCCTTCTTAACAATAATCAGTCGTAGCTATCATTCTCCCCGCTCACAGGATCGAGTTTATTTTGAAACAGTGCATTGCGTAAAAGACCAGGTGGCACATTTTGTAAATAAAACGAACATATTTATTAATACTAATGCAACTATACACATCACACAATAGTGAAATACTCTCTCTTACTTCATTTTAAGCTTAACACATTAGGAAATCAAATTCCTGCCATGTACCCTCAAGGGGGTGTACAGGATATGATAGTACTACATGAAAAAAATTACATCATTACTAACTTCCTATCTACAATTTTCCTCCAAATCAGTCTGTTACTTGTCAAGACTCCAACATTATCAGATCTTATATTTCTATCGTCTAAGGCACTTTGTACCGTATCAATCCACCTATATCTTGGTCTTCCTCTGGGTCGTTTTGCTACCAACCTGGCAGAGAACACTTGTTTTGCTAATCTTTCTTCGCCCATTCTGTTTAAGTGACCATACCACCTGAGATTAGCTCTGCTAACGCATTCCTGGATGTTGACAATGTCAAGTTATTTCCTAATATCTTCGTTTTTAATATGATATTGCTATTGATGCCATCTGTTCACAATCTTTCTCAGGACTCTCTTATCTGCGGTCTCTAGTCTTTGGTCAAGTGTTTTACTTCTGACCCAGCTCTCAGATCCATAAGTTAAAACTGGTTTGAACACTGTCTTGTATACAGCTAATTTAGTGTTCCGACTAATTTCTCTCTTATTCCATATGAATTTATTCAGTTGACTTCCCACCATACCAGCTTTGCTGATTCTGTTGTCTATTTCTATATTTAATTTATCATCTTCAGTAAAAATCGTGCCTAAGTAGCTGAAATGTTTTACTTGTTCCACAGGTTCTCCATTCACAACACAGTTGACATTTTCAATGATTCTACCTATTTTCATTGTCTTTGTCTTTTTATTGCTGACCTTCATACCATATCTATTATAACAGCTATTCAATTTAGTCAGAGAATCTTGCAGACTTGTAGCGGATTTATTTAGAAGTATAACATCATCTGAATAAAGCAAAGAGCTGACATTAACATCTCCAATTTTGATATCATGCTTAATACCACTTTCCTTCATAATGTGATCCATATAGATAATGAATAACAGAGGGGATAATGTACATCCTTGTTTCACACCAGATTTAACATTAAACCATCTTCCTGTACTTCCTTCAATTCTAACTGCTGACTTACAACTCAGACTAAGTATTGCTTGATATAATGCTCCATTGACACCATATAACTGTAGCGTATTGAATAGCTTCTCTCTTGGCACCTTGTCATATACCTTTTCCAAATCGACAAAACTTAAATACAGATCTCTGTTATATTCCCATGCTTTCTCGACTATTTGTTGTAAAGTGATGGTCTGATCCTGACATCCTCTATTTGGCCTGAGTCCAGCTTGTTCTTCACCAAGCTTCTCTTCCACAAACATTCTCGACCGTTTCTCAAGTATACTTGCATAGATCTTGCCAGGAACACTCAGTAGGGAAATACCTCTGTAATTCTCACATTCAGTTTTATTTCCCTTTTTATATATGGGTACTATGAGAGCTCTACTCCAAATCATTGGAATTCGTCCCTCTGTCCATGCTTTCTGAACTGTGCATTGCAGCCACTGTAAGACTTTTATACCACCATACTTCAGCATTTTGTTGTCGAATATTTTCTACTTCAGGTATGGATATGTATTCCTTACTGCATGCCTGGTCAGTGTTTTTTACCACTGTGCTGTCATCACTGCTTGTTTCATTTAGCAGTTTTTCAAAGTAATTACTCCATGCTTCAAGGATATCTTTTTCTCCCATTTTCATGTCACCTTTATCATCTCTAACTCCTTTTACAGCACTCTTTCCTCCATTCCTAAGCTTTTTCAACAATCTCCAGAATATTTTGCCACCTTCTTGATATTTATTTTATGTATTCTTGCCAAAGTCCTCCAATGATTTTTGTTTGCTAGTTTCACACAGTGTTTAGCATTCTTGCCTTGTCTCTGTATTCTCTAAAGAGCACAAGCTGACTTATTTGACAGGAACTTTTGATGTGCTTTCTTCTTTTCCTTCACTGCCTCTTTAACTTCCTGTGTCCACCAGGGAGTTCTGATTTTTTTATCCTTGCAGACAACCTCACCACATGCCTCTCTCGCAGAATCAATGAATGTTTTCTTCAGATTTTGCCACTGAATCTCCAAGGTTTGATTCCTGTTCTCAAACTCTTTCATTTTTTCTTCAGTGATCTTTGTGTATTTTAGTCTACAGTTCACATCTGAGAGCTGCTCAACTTTTATTTGCTTTAAAACTTTCTTACATGTTATTCTTTTCAATATGAAATTCAATTTTATCCTGCTCAAGACTAAATAGTAATCACTTCCAATTTCAAATTCTTTGTACACTCTGGTGTCCTGCACCATGGAGAAAACATCACTATCAACAGTAACATAGTGAATGAGACTTTTCTTATTCCTTGCCTCTTCTCTCCATGTGAATTTGTGCACATTTTTATGTTGGAACATGGTGTTAGTAATAACCAGTCCATGTCCTGAGCAGAAATCCAACAGATATTTGCCATTATTATTAGCTTTCCTCTTTTCTCCTAATTTTCCCAAAATATTTTTGTATGTCTCACAATCATTTCCTACTCTTCTATTTAGATCCCCAACAAGGACCAACTTTTCCTTTTTCATTGTGTCAGTTGCTTTTTCTAAAGCCTCAAAAAATTCCTCCATTTCTACCTTAGTAGAACCTTCTGTGGGACCATAGGCACAAATAAGTCTCATTGTCCACATTACTCTACTTGAAACTGACTGCCATTCAAGAAGATTAGCCTCATATTTAGTGTTGAATACTGTGGCTACTCCTTCTTTTCCTTCATTGTCATTGCCTAAATATAACATTTTGTATTTATTGCTCAGAAAGATCTCGCCAGTTTTTGTCTTTTTTGTTTCAGTCACCCCTATTATGTCGGTCTGGTACTTATCTAATTCCTCAGCTAGCTCCATTTCTTTACCATTCAGGCTTCTTATGTTGATGGTACCAATCTTTAACTCTGGTGATGTTGAGTTGGGGATTGTTTTCAGATTTGTTCCTGTAGCTGACTTTTTGTTGTTCGCCCTGGTTCCCTGGCGAAAACAACGGGGTCCTTGTTTAACCGGGCAACCCCCCAGCCTGCATGAAATTTTGTCATGTCGTACCATCATTTTTTATTTTGGTTTAACCAATAAGAATACAATTTGGTCAGCTAAATTCCAAATTGCTAGCCCATCCTCTTTCATTCAGTATCCAAGTAGATATCCAACAGGGTGCACCATGAGAAGGTGATAATTGGACATTAAGTCAGAAGCCCTGGTTGGTTCTCCGCATTCCTGTAAAGGCTATGTGGAGGTCTCCTCTCAGTTATAGAGCTTTGACCCTTAAGCACCCCTAGAGAAAAATTATCTTTACTAAATTCACGGAATTATGCAACATAATACAAATTTTTCAACAATTTAAAAGAAAATTAATTCCCCATTTACGTTGTAAGGAATATCATGCTCAGGTAACTATAACTAGAAATTCCAACTATCTGTTTTTACAAATTACTCTCAGACTAATTATCCCAACTCAAAACACTTATCAGTACTAAAACAGTTCTCATATCATGTCATGAGCAAAATTGCATTGTAGTGAAATCAAGTATCTTCTTTATCTCTCAGATTCCTTGGCTTCTTTTTCATTTCAGCTTTTGGTCTTTCACTCAGAGATTCTGTAGGCACCGTTATCTCAGTTGGAATGGCTCGCTGGGCCTGGAGCATGATTTCCCGTTCCTTAAGATTCGGGCGAAGGGTCCGATGATAGAGTCCTATGCAGATTGTCTTAATGGCAATGCATTCTGGTGCTGCTTCGCATCTCCCTCGGTAAGTTTTCAGTTCCGGTGGCTGTCTTCCCAGACAACATTCAATCTTGACGAATCCAGTGGATTGACAGTTGTTCCTTCCTCTTTTCCTGGTGTTAATATCTTTCCTCATTCTTTAATGCCTTGTATACAATTTTTGAGGGACTCTGGACGAAGGGTTGAGACCCCCAAACATTCCCGCACAAATTGTCGACTTTCAGTTGGACACGGTCTTCTAGTTCTCCTCGAAAGTACACATTTAATCTCATTTACAGAACGGCGGAACACTGTAAGATGTACATCGCCCCTTTTACCACCGATCTTGAAGGTGGTATTAGACTGACTTTGGATACAATAAGTTTCTCTTACACTTTATACAAAATTACTAACATCAATATATTGCCGATTTCCCACGATGAGTCTTTGGACTCCTTGGAGGTGTCACGAATAATAATAATAATTTCAAAGGCATTGCCCTTGAACTTAACATTTTCAGACATCTTCTGTTTATACAATTTAGCATGGTAATTCCTTTGTTTTAAATACATGGGCTTTTTGGATTATTTACATAGTACAATACAATGTTATTTTGGTGTGGTTTCGAGATGTAACCTCTGTAAAAGTCGATGTAAGAAAAATGGAAAATTTATGCTGCATCAAATTTTACGGCTCTACTTCTCATATTTTTTCCCAACTTTGCATTATCTGCAGATTGTTTTGGGATAACTGAATATCCCAATCGGTGGCCCTAAAAACAGAGCCTTGAGGCATACTACTACTATCACTTTCCTCTTCTGAGTTATTGTTCTCCAATACACATTCCCTCAGAATACATGGTTATAATCATCAAGTCCCAAAGCCTTATTAACATGTAGTTTACTCAATTCCACATATATCTGTTGCTCACTCATAGTAAGTTTCTCCATCTCCTCATCCACTACTCTCTAACTCTCCATGATGTGACATTCATTTAAAAGCTCAACTATATCCTGTGCAGTAATTATCCTTATACCATTTTTTTTTTTTTTGCTTCATTCACCAACTGCTGCTCATACTGCATTATCAACTAAGTCACCCTCCTTGCCTGTTCTTTGTGCTCCTCGTGGAATTAATTATCACTACTCATGTTGCTTTCATAATGCCTTCTTTCTCTGTATTGTATGCTTAATTTCTTCATTCATCCATTTCACACCTACCTTATTTAACTTTATGATCTTTGGAATACATTTAGACATTGCTTCTACCAGATAGTTCTTGAATATCAGCCAAACAGCATTGATTCTCCTTTCCACCCAACTCCTCATTTCATGTTACAGCTGTAAGGTGTCTTCTGAGCTTCCCATAATCACCACCTAGTAGTTCTGCATATACCCTTTTCAACCACCCAAGTAATTACTTCATGGTCACTCTCAAAAACTGAAGGGAGATTTGACACCTCATGTATAATGACATCCTCTGATGAGATGAACAAATCCAAGGCACTGAGTAATTCTATATTGCCACAATTAAAATCACCCATAATGATCACCTTTTTCTTATTTGCTTGGCTAATTTGCTTTTACATTTCCTGGTCTGTATCCTCCATATTACCAGAACTTTCTTCAAATGCAACTGTTCTCCCTACATCCTAGGCCACCCCATTCCTTTCTTGTCTGTACGCAATCATTTCCTCTTTGAGCAACAACCTTTCTCAAGCTGTGAGAAAGGTTGTTGCATACTTGTTGTTCTCTCAGTTTCTACACTCATGCTATCCACTTCTCCGTTCATAAGCCCCACTTCAATCCTCTTTCCTTGCTCTTTTGCCCTTTCACATTACTTCTTATTTGCTCAGATACATTTCTCTGCACTCATTACTTTCCCTTCCAGCAACAGTCTTTCCAAATGACTTGCGCAAAACCATTCAAATGCAGTTCATTGTTCTCTCTCTTATACAGTTCAGTTCATCTTTCAAACTTATCCCACTCATTAACAAACTGCACTCCTTTCCCTTCACACATTTCTGCTAACATATGATTCATAATCCTTACTCTATGTTTCATCTCATCATTTTCATACCTGGGCAACACACTGACTACCTTTTTTTATCACACTATTATTCAATCGCTTAAGAATCGTCTGATATCCATTCTTGCATTCTTCTTGTTCCTAGTCAAGTCATTTGTTCCTGCTACTACCAACTGGTTTACTCACTTACTCCTCATATCCAATGCTTCAATCACTCTATTCATTTTACCTCCTGGAAAACAAATCTTGTGCATCTTCTTGTTTACCACACCTCTAATAATCTAATCCTCAGACAATGCCACTTGTGAGTCTTGTTTCCTCTTTCATGTCAACATTTGCAAATTTGAATAAGGAGACCACATCCAGACTGGCCATTATGTCTGTTTTTGATAGTTTAACATTCTTGAGTTTCTCGACATTGTGTTGTGAGTTCCTTAAATAAGACTCTGATTGTCTGATTTTTCCTTTTATTAGGTTGGCAAGGTGTTTGGCTAGTAGATATGTGGGTGAGTATCTGCCATTTTTAACATGTCAGATTACTGCCTTTCTAAACAAGAATTCAAAATTTTAAAGAAAGGTTTCAACTTTTCAATTGCTCCTAGCCACATACCAAAAATGGACTTCATTTGTGGTATTGAAAAAGGTCTTTATCCTGACCTGGAGGATATACTATAGATAACTATAGCTAATGTTATTAGATTCCAAAGCACACTCATCCTTGCCACAGCAAAAACCACCCAAACTAAATTAAATACCATGCCCTATGATAGAAAGGCTATTCAGAACTTACAAAGGAACAAAGATATAATAATTACTAAAGCGGACAAAGGGAACTCCACAGTCATCTTGAACTCCATAGATTGTATTAGTAAGATCAACAATTTAGTAAATGTCAACTGTGTTGTGAATGGAGAACCTGTGGAACAAGTAAAACATTTCAGCTACTTAGGCACGATTTTTACTGAAGATGGTAAATTAAATATAGAAATGGACAACAGAATCAGCAAAGCTGGTATGATGGGAAGTCGATTGAATAAATTCATATGGAATAAGAGAGAAATTAGTCGGAACACTAAATTAGCTGTATACAAGACAGTGTTCAAACCAGTTTTAACTTATGGATCTGAGAGTTGGGTCAGAAGTAAAACACTTGACCAAAGACTAGAGACCGCAGATATGAGAGTCCTGAGAAAGATTATAGGCGTGAACAGATGGCATCAATGGCAATATCATATTAAAAATGAGGATATTTGGAAAGAACTTGACATTGTCAGCATCCAGGAATGCGTTAGCAGAACTAATCTCAGGTGGTATGGTCACTTAAACAGAATGGGAGAAGAAAGATTAGCAAAACAAGTGTTCTCTGCCAGGTTGGTAGCAAAACGACCCAGAGGAAGACCAAGATATAGGTGGATTGATACGGTACAAAGTGCCTTAGACGATAGAAATATAAGATCTGATAATGTTGGAGTCTTGACGAGTAACAGACTGATTTGGAGGAAAATTGTAGATAGGAAGTTAGTAATGATGTAATTTTTTTCATGTAGTACTATCATATCCTGTACATCCCTTGAGGGTACATGGCAGGAATTTGATGATGATGATGATGACAATTTACTATCGGACGGTTCCACGTACAAAATACTTAACAAAGATCCAACCATGACTAACCATAACAAAACAAACCTTCTAATTCGTAATATGAATAGTTGGCCTGAAGAGTTAAAAAGAAAACTAAAATCTTCACATCCAATAACACCTTGCTTTTATGCACCCAAAGTGCATAAAGAAGTTCCACTTCGTCCTATAGTTGGTGGCAGATACTCACCCACATATCTACTAGCCAAACACTTTGCCAACCTACTAAAAGGAAAAATCAGACAATCAGAGTCTTATTTAAGGAACTCTCAACACTTTGTGGAGAAACTCAAGAACATTAAACTATCAAAAACAGACATAATCTGTGGTCTCCTTATTCATGAGCATTCCAGTTGAGGAGGTTATAGACATAAAAGATCTCTTTCCTAGGGATAGCACACAACTTTTCCAACACTGCCTGAATTCCAATTTCTTTAAAGTCAACAACAACATCGTTTATCAACAATTGGAAGGTTTCGCCATGGGCAGTCCCCTGTCACCACCATGTGCGGACTTGTTCATGGAGAAATTAGAAAAGGAAGTTCTAACCAACATTGTTCCAAAACCATCAGTCTGGTGGAGATACGTAGATGATGTTTTTATCATTTGGAAAGAAAAAGTAGAAAGCTTACTTGTGTTCCTAAATAAAATCAGCTTGTTTCATAACAAAATCAAATTCACTTTAGAATTGGAAAACAGTCAACAACTTCCTTTTTTAGATATACTGGGAAAAAGACAAGAGAATGATAATATTAAACTTACTATATATAGAAAACCAACAGATACTGGACAGTATCTGCATTTTACTTCCAATCATCATCATACACAAAAATACAGCATCATCCATATGTTACGAAATAGAACCCAAAACATAGTCACAGATGAACAAGATGTATGTACAGAACTTTCTCAAATATCGAAATTGCTTTCTCGAAATGATTATCCTCTAAAAATAATCAACAAATTTGCTTTATAAAAATAACCTCCAACAACAAAGGATAGCAACTCAGTAATTTTCATCCGTTGTCATCCCCTATGTTGGTTCAATCTCCACTAAAATTGCTAGAATGTTGAAGCCTTGCAACATCAGAGTTGTGTTTAGACCGACTGCAACCATTAGACAGTTTTTAAGATCCCCTAAAGACAGCGTTCCTTTTTTCAAATATGCAGGGGTTTATAGAATACCATGCACTTGTGGACTTTCCTACATAGGCCAAACTTCAAGAAGCCTGGAAATTAGACAGAAAGAACATGTTGGAGATGTAAATCACAACATATCAGATACCTCAGGTTTGGCACATCACTTCTCAACTTCTAACTGCACAATAGATTGGGAAAACAGCTCAATGCCATATATAGAGGATGATTACAGATGCCGAATTTTCAAAGAAGCAGCAGTGGTCCTACGAACAGGTAATAACTTGAACAGAAATCAAGGAGCAGTATTGAAAGATACATGGAAAAAAAAATCTGATTAATTCATTAAGTATAGCAGAACTACAGTATGGCAAAAACTATATAATGCATATTCACAATAATGACTGAAACATCTCGCTTCATGCATACATTGTCACGCGAGTGGTTAGATTTGGTTGCTTAACCGTTGTTAACGGTTTACTGTTTTCTTTCGTTTTTTTGCATTTATTATTTTCTTTCATCTTTTTAGTCTTGACAAAGCTAGATAGTTTCTAGTGAAACTAGTCGACGTTCTTGTACATATGTGTATTAAACCGATGGTCTTATAATCAGAATAAGGTTTTGTGTTTATTTCAGTATATAAAGACCAAATATGAATAGTCTAAAAGAACTTGACATTATTAGCATTCAAAAATGTGTTAGCAGAGCTAATCTTGGGTGGTATGGCCACTTAAACAGATTGGGAGAGGAGAGATTAGCTGAATAACTGTTCATTGCCTGGATGGCAGGAAAAAGAACCAGAGAAAGACCAAGATGTAGGTGGATTGATACAGTAAAAATTGCTTTAGAAAACAGATAATATTGGAATGTTGGCAGATAACAGGCTAATCTGGAGGAAAATTGTTGATAAGAAGTTGTTGTTGTTGATAAGTAATTGATAAGTAATTGTTGATGATGACTTATCTTGTTTTAGTCCACATGATGACTGATGCTTAACACTCTCCCCCTAGTCAGAAAATTTACTGGAAAGTGTTTATATTTTAATATGTTAATGGCATCAAAGTGAAAATCCTGGTATGAGCCAATCCTGAGAAAATATTGGTCAGAGGATTTTCTCATATACTTAAATTTCATTTTAGTAAAAATTTTTTTTTTTACTAAAACCCTTAATCAAAAAAGTGTTTTTATTTTTATTTTTTTATCTATACTGAAATGAGAAAATGTATGTATAGATTGACTCTTGTTTAACAGTATTAAGCATCATAAAAACAAAGTAAATATCAGGTTGCTGATATTTTGTTGGATAGCAAACCAGCATCTTCAGAACCCAAACAACATGTTCCTGACAGTAATAGCTATTACTGTTGGAAACAGTTCAAATTGTAATGGGAAAAGAACTAGAGTTCTATTTTGGCAACCTCTAATGTTAAATAAAAAATATTTTACAGCTGTTGGTTTGAAGTTAGTCTGAAAATGACTGACTACCAAATTTTTGGAAATTAATGCAGCCATAGTTTTTGAAATTAGAGTGTGCTTCGTGTTTGCTGTGGACTCCAGAAATAGTCTTTCAAATAACTTCTGTGTAGTAGTTATTCTTAAATTCCTGTGTGAAATAATATCCAAAGTGTGGTTTGCTAGACCTAATCTGCCATAATGATAAAAGTGAACGTGTTTGTTGTGCTCTCCATATGACCATAGTAGGCCAGTTTATAGGCACAGGGCATTTCATGCACTTCTAGATAAGACAGAGGATGAAGGTTGTCCTTCAGTGAGTAGATGAAGGTTGCTAGTTTGATGTGTGGTTTGAATATCTTGAGGAGTTCATATTTATTTAGCACTTTAAAATATATTCTTAAAAATTCAGTCATCATGATTAGCTTTCATATTATTTCTGTTTCATGTACCATTAACAGATAACCCTAATTTAATTCAAACAGTGTTGATGGAACAAAGCAGAACAAAGGCACTTAGCATAATTACACTCAAAACATTAGTTTGGATATGCTATGTAGATATGTTTTGCCATTTGCCCCCATGGCACAGATATATTGGATTAATGTTAATTAATGTATTATTATTATTACATCACGTTCCCTTGGAATCCAAGGATTCATTTTGGGAAAGTACAGTACACCACACCATCCATACTATACCATCTATCACTCATTTGTTTATTGTGTGTTTTCTCTGGCTGATTTGCCTTCCAGAAACTTGAAATGGAAAACCCAAGTTTTTAGAAGACAGATCAGCCTCTCAGAAACATTCTAAACAGTCATCACCTTAAAATACACTACGCAATAGAAAAGAATTTGATAATTGTTTCTCCTTTCTAGGTGCATTTGTCCCATCTTTAAAATGGCTCATTATATTTTCCTTTTTATAAGAAAGTCAACACACACACACACACACTGAAAGATACTAACATGCAGAAGAGAAAAACACATTAAGCACATTAAAAAACTTTAATGAAAATAGCATAAATATTTCACATTGAAATTAAGTACATCATTTGTGTGTAACAACAAGCAATTCAAAAAGACAGGAATACAAGATAAATACAATTAGTTGACCATTGAAATGTTGCTACTTGCTAGAGGAATCATATTAAAGAAAAATAAAGAAATAAAAAAATGCCTTTAAAGATTAGATACTAATATAAACAAACACAATCAATCAGCCCAAATTACATTGCATGGAAAGAAGTCAATGGACACTCCCATGGGCAAGGTGCATCGTGCCATGTAATGAGTCACATGTTTGTAGCTGGTATAAATTCATGCTCCCAAGTCGGTGCAACTGTGTTTGGGTGAAATGGCTGTGAGAAAAGAATTTCCAGTGTTTGGAAGAGGCCTTATCATAGGATGCCATGTTGCAGGCCTACATGTTCAGCAGATTGTTGACAAATTGGGCCATCCCAGGGGTCAACAATCAGTGATACCATGCTGAAATGGAAGAGCAGGGAGTCAACTGCAAGTACTACCTGCAGCGGACACTCACCATGAAGGATAATGTGTAAAAATCGCCATTTGTCAGCTGACATGTTGAATGCAGCGTTCCGGGCATCAAGTGGAACACAAATCTTCACAAAAATATCAAGAATCAAAGCCCACAACATGGTTTTCATGATAGGACTGTAATATGCAAGCCCCACATTACCCAAACCAACATGCAGCATTGTTTTCTGTGGTCCTAAGAGAGTGTATGGTGGGACGTGAAAGCTGTGTTATGGAGCAATGAATCACGCTACACTCTCTGCTGAGCAGGTGGATGGGTGTGGCAGATGCCTGGTGAATATCTCTTACCAGAGTGTCCCAGCTATGAAAATCAGAGGTGGCAGTATGATGGTATGGTCCTGTTTTTCCTTGTTTGCTCTCTGCAATGACATTGGACTCCGAGAGGTATCTGAACATTCCGGACAATGCCATGCTTCGTACAATGTGATGGTTCTACAGAACTGACCATTGTCTCTTTCAGCAAGGCAATGTCATAAAGCTGCTGTCATGGCATGGTTTGTGGACATGAATGTTATCACACTTGACTGGTCTTCACAGAGCCCTGATCTCAACTCTACTGAACATCTGTGGGATGAACTTGAGCATCAGGTGAGTCAAGGGACTTCTGCCCCACAACAATCCAGGACCTCATTACATACCTACAGGAATATAGGATTGCTGCAGATATCTCAGTGAAAGGAAGTCCTACATCTTAAGGTGGATGCCATGGCTATTTGTTCCTCACACTATGGTGTCTGTTGACTTTTTTCCAAGCAGTGTATATGATATCCTTAGAATGCTAGCTCATATAGCCAGAGCTATTTGTTCTAACACAGCCTCAGAACGCCACCACCTTCATTCCAAAATTTTTAGTCATTGGCTACATTATCAGTAAAATAGATAAAATACTACTCTCTTCCCCTTCTCCTACGCTTAATACCAGAGCACAATTGTTCTTTATCCCCTATATTGTCCACATCTGATAAGATAGCTTAAATTATAAATAAATATAATTTCAGTAACATGTTCAAATCATATATTAAACTAGTGATTGTGATCTACTCACCAAAGTGACAAATACCATTCTCTTTTACATCCAGGTGTATACAATGTGCCATATAACTATTATTTCAATCTTTCTACCATTATTATGGCAAGTCAAGACTGGCGGACCATGCTTTGGGTATCCCTTCTTACAGGATTTTGTGGTAAAATTACAGTATTGCACAGTGCTGTTATTGAAGTGATACTATTTTTGAAGTCAGCAACAGCAATGAAGCACATCCCTAACCTTAACAGGTATGGCTACATTAATTAGCTGAAATATGGGGACATTTTAAAAGAACTGGGACAACTCATATAAAGAAGCTAATGACTTCACATCACACCAGACTGAGTAGTGAATCTTTCCATAATGCATAACATTATACATGTCTGCAAGGAGATGTGCTTTGCATTATGGGATACTAAGGCAAGTGATGTGAAGTCATTAGCTTCTTTATACGAGTTGTCCCAGTCCAGAAAATAGTTCAGGCGCAAACTTGTTTGCTTCTTCTTCTTTTCTTCTTTTCGGCCATTTTCTGTCCACTGCTGGACGAAGGCCTCCTCCAGTTCTTTCCACCTTTCTCTGTTCTTGGCAATGGTTCACCAATTTTCTCCAACAAAAATTCATCATGCCACCTGAGGTGACATGAGGAGCTGAAGGATCTTCCTCAGCCATAGCCAAGTTAGCAAGTCTTGGGCATGGACAGTAGGGTTTTTTCCCCGGTTTATCCTGGGGTTTTTCATCCCATAAAGCAGGTAAACCAGCCTTGAGAACTCAACACTACAGGACATAAGACAGACACACTGGGGTGTAGGACTGACCACCTTATCGTGTGAACAGCTTGAGGTCCAATGATTAATAAATCCTCGACACCACGAGGTAAAAGAGGGTATAAAGAAGATGAGATCACGCCACCTTCTTTTAAGATGTCCTCGGCCTCATTTCCCTTCTTTTGGAACCCAGTTCATTAGTATGGTGATCCATTGCCCATCTTCTCTTCTGGATAGATGTCTGGCCCATTTCCATTTTAGTCGCTTATGGTGAAGAATGATGTCAGTGATGTGAGTCTGGCTTCTTATCCAGATGTTTCGCTTCTTATCTTTTAATGTGATGAGCCTCTCCATTTTTCTTTGAGTTGTTGTTAGTTTATTTGCCAGTGCTTTTGTTAGCAACCAAGTTTCACAATCATATGTGATGACTGGAAGTATACACTGGTTAAATGTCTTCCTTTTTAAACAAAAACAGAGTGGGACATCATTGTTTTGAAAAATGCTTTTCAATTTTCTGCACTCCAGGCAAGTTGAACTCTTCTATTTATTTCTTTTTGGAGTCCACAGTTTAGATCAGTGAGAAGTATGTATATGAAGAGACTCTTTCCAAGAAATTGTCTTCTTTTATTACATTTTTTGGTGTTACAAAATGATTAAACATGATTTTAGTTTTTTCTCTGTTTATTGTTAGACCGACTTTTCTGCTTTCATGATATAGGTCTTCTATCATTATATTAAGGTCTTCTGGAGTGTTTGCAAAAATTATAATATCATCAGCATATCTTAGTTGTGTTAAATTTCTATTATTAATTTTTATACCAAGGTTTGTCCAGTTTATATTATTAAATATTTCTTGAAGGACTGCTGTAAAGATTTTGGGTGATAGAGAGTCTCATTGTCGGACACCTTTTTCAATTGATATTTTATTGCTACTTGTGTGAAGTTGGATTGTTGTTGTTGCAGTGTGATATATTTCCTGGAGGAGGTCCACATATTTTCCAGGAACTCCCTGATTCTGGAGTGCTTTGATTATTGCATTAGTTTTGATGGAATCAAATGCTTTTTCATAATCAATAAAGGCTAAACAGAGAAGCAATTGGATTTCGTCTGCTTTTTCTATTATTTGTTTTACTGCATGAATATGATCAATTGTGTTAAAGCCTTTACGGAATCCTGCTTGTTCTACTGGTTGATTTGAGTCTAGAAGAGGGGTTAACCTGTTTGTTATTACTTTTGTGAGAATTTTGTACAAATTAGAGAGCCATTCGCATTTTCACCTTGCTTAGGCATGTACTTAGACATGCATGACTTAATCTTTGAGACAAGCAAAATAGTTTTGGAGTTTGCTAAGGCTTTTGACAGAATACAGCATGGCAGACTGCTGCATAAATTGGAGAAAATGGGTTTGGATTATACAATATTAGCATGGATAAGAGGATGGGCTGACTGACAGATATCAAAAAGTGGTATATGGGGGATCTGAGTCTGCAAGGTTTAAGGATTCCCTTAAACCTTGCAGGCTCAGTTAATCCTTAAATTAAAGCAATTAATCCTTAATTGGGAATCTGAAGCGTTTTGCGAAGTGTCTCAGGGATGGCTTGCACATCCCCTGAGACACTTCACAAGTGCAGCAGTAGGCGGCCTCCTAGGGGCGATTCCTGGACACTTTAGGGTGACTGACTGGCCTGCTACACTATTCCTCGCTTGCAATAACTCATCAGATGAAGGCTCCGACTCTTATAGGCTGGAGCCAGGACACTCGTCGAGTGTGATTCCAGATGTCTGTTTCTTGTTTGGAGGTGATCCTGCCACCCGTCCCAGCAGTGTTCTCAGGAAGAAAGTTAAAAGAAAGCTGTGCAAGGACTGTCATTAACCCATTTCTTCAAGTTCTCATCATTCTTGTTCCGGCAGTCAAAGAGTTCCAAATCTCAAACACTTTGTGTGTCAGGTTTGCAATCGTGCATTCTCCATCGCAGTTGGCCTTAGCATGCATTGCACTTCAAAACATCCAGCAGAAGCTAACGCTGCAATAAGAACTGAGTGCATCAAAGCACATTGGACTGCTGAAGAAGAAAAGATCCTCGCCGCTCATGAGATCGAGTTGACAGCTCAAGGGATAAAGAACATCGATGAGGCTTTATTTCAGGTGTTCCCATTAAGATCTTTGGATGCCATCAAGTGTCATAGACGGAAAGCCAGTTACAAAGCCTTAGTTCAAGAATTAGCAGCTCATCTGCCACAGGTAGGAACAGGTAATATCTCTGTATCTCCTGTCCCTGCCTCTCCATTTTCCAGCCACCATCCTGCTGTTGAAGAAGAGACATTCATTCTCAGACTGACATGATCTCTAGATGATCCTCCTCTTCCAGAATATAACCATCATATTCTTCTATCTCTCATCCAGACTCACCTTCTGGGAATGGATATCAGATCAGTTAAATCACTACCTCCATGCTGAATTTTCCGAACACTTGATGCCTTGTCAACATCAACCCACTTCTCATTCTACAATGACTTTGTCAAATAGGAAGCAGAGGAAGAAGGCCTATGCAGGCTCTTTATAAAAAGAATAAAGGGCAATGTGCCAAGACCATCCTTGATGGTGCTTCCCCTCCACCTCTAGCAGACTTACATGATGATTTTGTTAAATTCTGGAGTACAGTCTTTTCTGCTCCATCTCCACACTTCCCTGATGATCACCAACCTATGATATTGAGGTCCATTCCTGCCCTTCAAATATACCAGCCTGTCTCCATCCAGGAGATCAAAGCAGCTCTTCCATCTAATTTCTCCACCTCCGAACCAGATGGCTTTCCTGCGACTAGGCTTAAGAAGGTGCCATTGAAGATTCTTTAAGACTTATTGGACATTCTCCTTTTCAGTAAAGCAATACCACCATACCTATGTGCTTCAAGAACTATCTTCATTCTGAAGAAAGAAACTTCAAGCCGTGCATCAGACTTTAGACCTATTACCATCTCCCCTGTGATACTTAAGACTCTATTATAAAATCTTAGTTAAACAACTTCAGCAACATATACAGCATGATTATAGACAGCTTTTGTCCCTTCAGACGGCTGTGCCAAGAATATATATCTTCTTTCTTCTCTTCTCTCCTCTCTGATTCCCGATGCCGGCTTAAGCCTCTATATATATGGCAATGCTGGACCTCCAAAAGGCCTTTGATAGCGTCTCCCTTCCTGCTCTCCTTCGATCACTGCCTATTGCTGGATGTTCAAAACCCTTTCTTTCCTATGTTATGGAGCTATACTTGGGTAGCTCCATCACTACAGGGTCCCGTGTGACTTCTATTCCCGCAGTGCAGGGTGTTTCTAGGGTGATCCTCTATTTCCCCTTTTCTTTAACTGCGTCATAGATGAGTTTCTTCTCTCTTCCTAGCTATATAGGCTACACTCTGGGTGCTTCTTCCTTTAATGCTATGGCCTTTGCTGACGATCTTATTCTCGTAGCCTCTACTAAGGTAGGCTTGCAGAAACTCCTTGACCGAGCAGTTGACTTTTTCTCTATTCGACGCCTTTCTATTGATGTAGAGAAGGCCTGCTCTTTACCTCTTGTCCCCTCTGGTCATGACAAGAAGCTTAAGGTCGAGACTATAGAGTTTTCCCTGCACAGGAGGCCATTGCATTTTCTTTGACCATCCTGGAAGAGTGGAGATACCTCGAAAGGGAAGGTCTTCTGTCCCTTCTATCCTAGAAGCTGGGATCGCTTCTTTGATGAAAGCTCAAGCCCCAGCAAAGACTGTTTCTCCTTTCCCACTATCTCCTACCTTGCTTTTACAACAAGTTGGTGCTTGGTAGAACATATATCTTGGTACTGTCCCGAATGGACAGGACTATCCGTTCAGCCATGAGATCATGGCTCCGACTGCTGTCTGACACCCCTACTGCATATTTTCACACAAGGGTGAAGGACGGCGGGTTTGGGGTTCCATCACTTAGATGGCTGATCCTACTCCTGCAACTGTCCATAGTCATGAAATTAGAACTATCTTCTTCCCCTATCTTCAGAGAGGCTTTCTATAGCCCATTAATACAAGTAGAATTTAGACGAGCTAAAGGCTGGTTCCATTATCAAGGTTCCTTAATTTGGTCAGCACCTGCAGAACACAAGAGATGGGCATCTCTGCTGCACTGTTCTGTAGATGGTGCTCCTTAAAAAGAGTCGTATCTGGTGCCTCCCCAGAATGATTGGGTAAGGGATGGCACCAGACTCCTCCCTGGATTCGAGTATATTGACCTTATCAGGACAAGGATCAATGCCCTGCCCACTCCAGCCCGCACAGCTCGATGGGATAGAGACGACTCAAACTGTAGGGCTGGCTGCAACTACAGTGAGACATTATCTCTTATAGCCCAGTGTTGTTTCTGCACCCATCAGGTCCACGTGCAGAGGCATGACGACGTGGTCTCCATTCTGAACAACCGCTTTAAGAACAAAGGTTGGGAGACCATGGTGGAACCACATTATAGGACCTCTGCAGGTTTTCATAAGCCAGACTTAGTGATTAAAAGAGATGGTGACATTTGGGTAGTTGATGCCCAGGTGGTGGGAAAAGGGTGCCCACTAGCCTATAGCCATAATAATAAGGTAAACTATTATAAGAATAACCAAGATCTAGTTAGTAAGATACAGGAGGAGCATGGGGCAACTTCAAGGTTTACCAGTGCCACCATCTCTTTACATGGCATATGGAGTGCAGATAGCTATAAGGACTTAAAACAGCTTGCGCCTACACAGAAGGATATAAAAGTTCTTTCCTTGAGGACATTACAGAGCACACCAGTGGCATGGCGTTGTCACCAGAGAATGACTACAATGATAACTAGAACAGGCATAGGGTAAAACACTTGTAAAGGCTTAGGCCTATATCAAGTCTGGACGTGATCTAATGGTAGTACTGCCCATAACCAGTACAAAGATTAAAAAAAAAAAAAAAAAAAAAAAAAAAAAACTGGTGTACCACAATGATCGGTGCTTGGTCCACTGTTATTCAATCTGTACATTAATGATATTGGGAAGTATTTGACAAGTGACATAGTTATTTGCTGATGATGCAAAGATAGGTAGGGTAATCAGGAATGCTGCTGATATGCAGTCTTTGCGGAATGATTTGAATAGGCTGGAATTGTGGGCATGGGAAAATGGGTGTCAGTTCAATGTCAGTATAGTTCGCAAACTGATTAGAGGTCCCTTGACACTTCTGCACATGTCAGAAAAAGGAGAATCCATTCCAGTAATAGGGTAATCAATCTGTCTTCTGGGATGTGTTTGTTTATTATTACAGGTCGGAAAATTTAGCTTTTCTTTTACGAACATTGTAGTTTTTAAAGTGTAACTATTTTGCTAAAATAAAAGTGAATTTCATATTGAAAAGAATAACATGTAAGAAAGTTTTAAAGCGAATAAAAGTTGAGCAGCTCTCAGATGTGAACTGTAGACTAAAATACAGAAATATTATTGAAAAGAAAATGAAAGAGTTTGAGAACAGGAATCAAACCTTGGAGATTCAGTGGCAAACTCTGAAGGAAACATTGATTGATTCTGCCAGAGAGGCATGTGGTGAGGTTGTGTGCAAGGATAAAAAAATCAGAACTCCCTGGTGGACACAGGAAGTTAAAGAGGCAGTGAAGGAAAAGAAGAAAGCATATCAAAAGTTCCTGTCAAATAAGTCAGCTTTTACTCTTACAGAATACAGAGACAAATGTAAGAAAGCTAAACAGTGTGTAAAACTAGCTAAACAAAAGTCATGGGAGGACTTTGGCAAGAATATAGAAAATAAATATCAAGAAGGTGGCAAAATCTTCTGGAGGTTGTTGAAGAAGCTTAGGAATGGAGGAAAGAGTGCTGTAAAAGGAATTAGAGATGATAAAGGTGAAATGAAAACAGGAGAAAAAGATATCCTTGAAGTATGGAATAATTACTTTGAAAAACTGCTAAATGAAACAAGCAATGATGACAGCACAGTGATAAAAAACACTGACCAGGCATGCAGTCAGGAATACATATCCATACTTGAAGTAGAAAAAGCCATCAAAGGCTTGAAATGTGGAAAGGCAGCAGGAGTAGATGATATTCGACCAGAAATGCTGAAGTATGGTGGTATAAAAGTCTTACAGTGGCTGCACTGCATAGTTCAGAAAGCCTGGACAGAGGGACGAATTCCCGATGATTGGAGTAGAGCTCTCATAGTACCCATATATAAAAAGGGAAATAAAACTGAATGTGAGAATTACAGAGGTATTTCCCTACTGAGTGTTCCTGGCAAGATCTATGCAAGTATACTTGAGAAACGGTTGAGAAGAATTGTGGAAGAAAAGCTTGGTGAAGAACAAGCTGGATTCAGGCCAAATAGAGGCTGTCAGGATCAGATCTTCACTTTACGACAAATAGTCAAGAAAGCATGGGAATATAACAAAGATCTGTATTTAAGTTTTGTCGATTTGGAAAAGGCATATGACAAGGTGCCAAGAGAGAAGCTATTCAATACGCTGCAGTTATATGGTGTCAATGGGGCATTATATCAAGCAATACTTAGTCTTTATTTGAGTTGTGAGTCAGCAGTTAGAATTGAAGGAAGTACAGGAAGATGGTTTAATGTTAAATCTGGTGTGAGACAAGGATGTACATTATCCCCTCTGTTATTCATTATCTATATGGATCACATTATGAAGGAATGTGGTATTAAACCTGATATCAAAATTGGAGATGTTAATGTCAGCTCTTTGCTTTATGCGGATGATGTTATACTTCTAAATAAATCCGCTACAAGTCTGCAAGATTCTCTGACTAAATTGAATAGCTGTTGTAATAGATATGGTATGAAGGTCAGCAATAAAAAGACAAAGACAATGAAAATAGGCAGAATCATTGAAAATGTCAACTGTGTTGTGAATGGAGAACCTGTGGAACAAGTAAAACACTTCAGCTACTTAGGCACAATTTTTACTGAAGATGGTAAACTAAATATAGAAATAGACAACAGAATCAGCAAAGCTGGTATCGTGGGAAGTCAATTGAATAAATTCATATGGAATAAGAAAGAAATTAGTCGGAACACTAAATTAGCTGTATACAAGACTGTGTTCAAACCAATTTTAACTTATGGATCTGAGAGCTGGGTCAGAAGTAAAACACTTGACCAAAGACTAGAGACCGCAGATATGAGAGTCCTGAGAAAGATTAGAGGCGTGAACAGATGGCATCAATGGCAATATCATATTAAAAATGAGGATATTAGGAAAGAACTTGACATTGTCAGCATCCAGGAATGCGTTAGCAGAGCTAATCTCAGATGGTATGGTCACTTAAATAGAATGGGAGAGGAAAGATTAGCAAAACAAGTGTTCTCTGCCAGGTTGGCAGGAAAACGACCCAGAGGAAGACCAAGATATAGGTGGATTGATACGGTACAAAGTGCCTTAGATGATAGAAATATAAGATCTGATAATGTTGGAGCCTTGACAAGTAACAGACTGATTTGGAGGAAAATTGTAGATAGGAAGTTAGTAATGATGTAATTTTTTCATGTAGTACTGTCATATCCTGTACACCCCTTGAGGGTACATGGCAGGAATTTGATGATGATGATGATGATGACTATTTTGCTTGTATAACAGTTGGAAAAATGTACATAGAGTATTAACAATATTAAAACAGGTATAGCATAAAACAAATATTTAACTAAGTTTATTTTTAAGAAATTTTTTCAAACGAACTTAGATATTCTAAACTCACTGTTGAGAGAACTGAGACACGTTAATGTCCTAAACCGATTAATTATTTATGACTTGTTGTGACTCTTTTAACAAACCTATGCAAAAAAAATTGGAAAAAAATACCATTATCAAATCCTTTTAATCTTCAGTCATCTGAATCGGTGTCCGAATCAGCATCACTTTCACTTAAACTGATCACCAAAGGTTCGCATAATTCTTCGATAATTCCGTCTCTGTCCCAATACATATTTTCCAATGAGGTGACATGAAAGATATTTTCCCCAGTTTTGAACTGTAATACTTTCAGTCGCCTGTTCTGAAAGCTTAAAAAGTTTCGACATGTCACTATCTCCAGTTACGTTGCGATGCCGAACGAAACTTTTCACTTCTGCCCAAACATACTCAATAGTATTAATATCGCAATGATATGGTGGCATCCTCAAAGCTAGAAATCCATGCTCTTTGAGCATCGTGTCGAATTTAAATATGTTGAAAATTTATTTTTCACTTGGTTAGAGTATAATGAATTTAGGTTAATCCTTTATCCAAGTGTGAGCAAACAAAGTTTGTGCCTGAAAGTATCTTCAGGACTGGGTTAAGGTGGTACAACACCATGGCAACTCGTTGCAAAGGTGGAGCAAGCTACCAACAGTCCTATCTCAGTATCTCCTTGGTAGCTTGCTCCACCTTTGCAACGAGTTGCCCTGGTGTAGTACCACCTTAACCCAGTCCTGAAGATACTTTCAGGTGCAAACTTTGTTTGCTCACACTTGGATAAAGGATTAAACTAAATTCATTATATCGAATTTAAATAGTTTAGTTGTGGGCGAGTTTCTTTTGACCAAATTAAGCAATTCAATTTTTCGCATATCTTGGGAATGAGAAATGTTATTTGCAGAGAGGAGAGCCAATCCATAAGAACTTGCTTCTTATTAGAATAGAGTGATATGAAGTGTTATCAATTATAACAACAGCATTTTTAGGAAGATTTGGAATCAGTTTTTCTTCTGCCCATTTTTCGAACATCGTAGAATTCATTTGCCTATGGTAATTGGCTTTGTATAGTAAGTTCGAATTCAGTAAAAAACACATTTCTCCACCTGCACACAAAATTATTATGCGCCGCGAGGCTTTTCCGGTTTGTAGCACTCTACATTCTTCTTTAGACGGCCAACATTTTCCATAATTTAAATTACTGTCAATCCTAGTTTCATCTAGATACACAATCGGTCTTTTCTCCTCCCTGAAACGTCTTATTGCTCTCAAATACTGCATTCTAGATAAAACAATGTCACTTCGCTCCATGATAAGTTTCCTTTTATTCTGGGACTTTTTAAAACAAAATCCAATTTCATGAAGTATTTTCCTTAAAGTTTCTCTTTTCCAAGGAAAATTAATTTTTTCTTTAAGCACAGGAATCGATTTCGGAACAGTTGGCACTCTTTTCTCGACCACGTAAAATTCGTGAATAGTTCTTATAACGTCTACATCAAAATCATTCAAAGCTACGGTTTCGATGGTTTTCTTTACTCTGGCGCTTTTTTTTTTAGGAGATTTAAATTTTGGCCTACCTTCACCTTTTGATTCCCTACGAATTCTTTTAACAGTCGACCCCGATACACCCGCAATTGCACTTGCACGTTTTATGACTTGAGAAAGGGGAACAAGGAGATGATTCTTTTTTGCAGAATGTCAGCACATTATTCAATATTCTTTTGCAAGAGCTACTGAAACTACAGTCAACAAGTTGTGTTGTTAAACAACAACAGAAGTTGTTACTGTACTGGACCCATCATACAAATTAATAATAAAAAAATAATGCAAAAAAACGACAACAAAAATCAAGCTGGTACTAGTACAGCGACAGACAAGAAAACACGTGATTTCGCATGTTGGCGACCAATTCGTACATCCTTCATTTCTTTCTCCCCCTCAGCATGAATCGACTATTCTTGGCAAAATTCCAAGAAGAGATCTACAAACAGTGGGCGAACTATAAATGTAAAGTCATTCACTTCGGCATCATTAGATATCTAATGTCGTATTATATTGGTGGGATGAGGTTAGGGATCTTGGAGTGTTAATAGATAGGAAGTTGAATTTTAGGGGACGTGTGGCAAAGATTGCAAATGCAATTCAAAAGATAATTGCAATGCTGAAAAGAACGTTCACATGCAAAGATAAGGATGTTATTTTGCCTCTTTACAAGTCCTTGGTAAGACCTCACAGGTCAGGTCTCCTGGTTTCCGTTGCGATTCTGATATATTGGAGAGAGTACAAAGAGAGGGTTAAAAATGATATCAGGATTGTGGAATAATGATTAAGAAGACAGATTGAGAATTTGTAGACTGTAGACACTAGCAAACAGGAGAAAGAGGGGTGATATTATTGAGACTTACAATCTTCTGAAAGGGTCATATAGGATTTCAATTGATGAAATTTTTCAATTTATGGAGGGTGGGGAAAGGACGAGAGGGCATCATTGGAAGCTGAGAATGAAGGCTGCCAAGAAGGGTGTGAGGGCTAGATTTTTCTCTCAGAGGGTGGTGTGTGATTGGAATGGATTGCCTTTGGATGTTGTGAGTGCAAGCAGTGTGAATGAATTCAAGAATAAGCATGATAGCTGGTGCGTGTGGCCTCCCTGGAGGTCTCTCTTAATAATAATTAGAGAGAATACTAATTGGTCTATAGTTTTTTACATCTTCTTTGTCCCCTTTTTTATATAACAGTATCAGAGTAACATTTTTCCAGTTTTCTGGTAACTTCCCCTATTCTAGGCATAGATTTAGTAAGTTTGTGACATGGTAAATTATATAGTTTCTTCCCCATTTAATTAATTCTATGTGAATTAGGTCTTCACCAGGACATTTTCCATTTTTCATTTGTTTTAATGCTTGTTTTATTTCATCTGAAGTGAATGGGGAGATGAATTCTATGTGCGTTAGAGAAAGGTTATTCATATATGATTTATCTATTGAAGGATCACTATAATATGAGTTCTTTATAAAAATTCTTCTAGCCTGCTTAGGATTTGTTCTTGGTTCCTTATTGTAGTTCCATTCTTATCTTTTATTGCAATTATTTGACCTTTGCCAACTGATAAATGTTTTCTTAGTATTTTCATATTTATATTGTTTTCAGTTGTTTCTTTTATTTTTTTAGTATTATAAGATCTTATTTCATTTATCATCTTTTTTCCTTATTGTTTTGCATAGTTCTGCATATTCTATTTTAGAAATTAAGATTTTGTCTTGTTTCATATTTCATCTCTTTTTTGGTAGTTATAAGGTTTCCTCTGAATGTTTATGGTCTTTTTGTTGTTTGTTGCTTTTGGATTCGTTGGCTGCCGAGATTATTACTTTCATTAAGTTTTTGCTTATTTTATTTCTTCTTCTTCAAATACATTTATTGTCTAGTTTTTGATTGAGTTTTTCCTCGTAATCCTTCTTGTTTTCAATAGGTTTTAAGTCAGAACTTCTTGATTTTTTGTTGTTTAGCCATTTTATTCTTTCCAAATGGGGTTTATTTTAATTTTGGCTCTCACCAGTTGGTGGTCACTTCCTGTTTTTATCTTGAACTATTTTTTTTATTATTACACAGTATATAATTTTTTTTTTTTTGGATAAAGGATTAAACCAAGTATATAATTCTTGGTATCTTTAATTTATAGTATAACCAAGTGGAAAAACTTCCAACAACTATTAATATTTTTTTTTAAATAACGAAACCAGTGGTGAGTTCATAATTAAAGGGGGGGGGGGATCTGTTAAATATTTTTATTTATTTGATTTATACTTAATTGTTTGTTACTTGATTAAATCCTTTCTTATCAAAACCTTATTCAGTTAAAATCCTACCGGCTGTTCTATTGTTATGTCGTTACTTTCTCTATATTTTCTGATTTATCTCTTCCTTTTCTATCTTTCTATCGCTATTTTACTTCGTCAGATATCGGGCCTAATATGCTTACATCTAGGATTATTTCCTCTTCGGATACTGGCGAATTTATATTTTACTGTGCCAGCCAGTATCCTATAGCAGAAAAGGATCCTTACTCAGGGAGACAATACTAGATTCTGACGTGTTCTTACACAATGATCTTTAATGCTGCCGTATAGATTCAGATAATTGCAGTCGTGACCTAAATCTATAATTATATACACTTTCTAATTCCTTCCCACCAAAATAAGTTCTATTTTTATAAGTGGTAGTTTGGAATTGTAATCAGACATGACTCAGGTTTAGATAAATATGACATGTTTATTGGAATATCTAAACAGAATACACAAAAATTCATACACTCAATTATGATTCAATACTAAATGAAACTCGAGTTAAGAGGTTAACATATTCAAAATTAAATCAAAGGTCATAAAGCATGCGAAAAACACAGTAACTGCGTATTGGGAAAGTTAGCAAATGATATGAAGTTAAGCTAAATTCCTTTCTGTAATGCTACTCAGTTACTAAATGCACAATTCTAATCTCATTAAATTAATCCTATCACATACAATTACAAAAGATCTCTTCTAAACAATTCTTCTTACTCTCAAAGGATGTTAACTTTCTAATTAGAGACTGTCCACAAAGTTCTTTAGAGTACTGTTCTTAATTTTTACATTCACAAACAATCTTCTCTCTTCTAATGAATTTTATACACAAAATAGAGTGATTTTATCTTGCCAAACTTTTTCCGCGTCTTTCAGCACCACGTGTCCGTCTGGTTACTTCTTGTCTATTGGCTGTCCATATGCCAACGTAGGGGTTATGCTATCTTCGTTATTTCTTCCAAAAATGGACTCAATCTCTGCATTATGGGACTTTTCAGCGACAGCTTGATTCTGCTAGGACTGGAAATTTTACCTTCACCTCTTCATAGAATCCTTCTCCATTTTCAAGAAAGCCTGATGTCCGACATCTTAGCAGAGACGTTCCCCCCCCCCCCCCCCTTTACGCAAACTCCCACTAATTTCCGAGCCACCAAACAGGAAAAAATTACGACGAGAGATTTCTCGATACGGCGCTCATCCCCTTATATTCCTCCTTAGAGTGCCCTCTTTTTCTCGGAGTCCCCTTTGAACATGGCCCTTATCTTTTCACCCCGTTCATCCCTTGCTTTTTCCCGACGCTGTTATGCTCTTGTATTCCCAGAATTCGCATCAATATACGTTCCGCTTAAGCAACTGCTGCCAGCGTTACGCTGGCGGCAGTTGCTTAAGCGGAACGTGTATACCTTATACCTTCCAATAATTATTATTTAATAACTATTTGATGACTCACAGTTAATTTTACACAGCTTAAGTGAGGCTTAAATTAAGTCAGATTATCCCTCTTATAAAACATACTCTAATAAAATCTTAATATGAACACAATAGATTAAATAAGGAATGCAAATTTTATACATAAAGTGAAGAAGTTTCACTTTTCATTTCAGCTGATGTGCAGGTATTTCTCTTTGTTAGAAAGTTTAGTATGTTGGATTCTGAATGAATGATTTCTTTGCAAGATTCCTTCATTCAGGATCTAACAGATCCTATGGCTTGGATTTTCAGTTCCGTGTTGAGAGAGGCCAGATTTCTACCGCTGAAAAAGACGAACGTGGTCTTGATGTTCCGAGATGCGTTACTGAACAAACCTACCTGTCTGTCCAAAGTAAGACAATTTGCATGAGCATGGAATCTCATAAATGCCAGGCAACATCAAAGGTGAGAGTTTGTCCTTAGGAGAAGGTAACAAGTTGTAAATTTGGTTGATAGGTTTGTAAGTAGTGGCAAAATTGTATTTCTTCATAATTTTAGAAAGACGTGAGGTATGGGAATCCTATGGACTACTTCTTGTTTGGTGTGATGTGTGGGAAAGTGACTGATGATTTTTTGAGTTGCTTTTGGATTATATCCATTTAGGATGGCTGTATTTTTGATTACTTCTAATTCTTGGTTTAGAGATTCTTCAGAGGACCAGAATTTGTGTGCTCTGGAAACTAGTGATTTAATAATGTCAGATTTCTGAGATGGATGATGAGCGGAAGAATTGCGAATGTAGCGACCTGAGAATGTAGGCTTGCGAAAGATAGATGTGGCGATGGAACCATCTTCTTTGAATATGTAAATCCAAAAAGGAGATACCCTGTGGAGATTCTAGAAACAGTTGTAATTCATGTTCGGGATGATCCCAGACTGCAAATACGTCGTTGACATATCTTAACCAAATTTTTGGTTTGGGTTCAAAAGTGAATATTTTTTCCTCAAGGTGTTCTAGAAACAAGTTTGCTAGGTTTGGTGATAAAGGAGATCCCATTGCTGTTCCTTTTTCTTGCTTGTAAATTTGACCTTTCCAGGTGAAGTAACCTGATGCAATAACAAACTTGAACAATTCACCTATATCAGACGGAAATTTTTGAGTTAGTAATTCTATTGTTTCTTTATGGGGAATATTCGTGAAGAGGGAGACACTGTCGAAGCTGATTAACAAGTCAGTTTTTGACAGTTGAATGTCTTTCATTTTTGTGTGAAACTGTAGAATTTTTGATTGAAGAGACTGAGTGGCCTATATGAGGACGGAGAAGGTTAGATAAGAATCTTGATAACTTGTAAGTTGAACTGCTGATGTCTATGACGGGTCTGAGTGGAATATTAGTTTTGTGTAGCTTAGGTAAGCCATAAATTCTAGGTCTGGCATGGTATGTCTTAAGTTTTTTGATTGTTTCTTCATCTAAGGAGGAAGTTTCATTAAGCAGCTTATTTAATTTTCTGAGTTGACATTTTGTAGGATCATAATCCAATTTGGCGTAAGTATTACGATCTTGAAGAAGTAAATTCATTTTTCGGTCATATGAATTGGTATCAAGAACCACAGTGGTATTTCCTTTATCAGCTCTGGTAATGATTATGTTTTTATTACGTTTTAAGGATATAATAGCTTTCAATTCTGATGGTGGGATATTTAATTCCGAAGGTTTGGCATTGTAGATCACTTTAGCTACCTCAAAAAGAAGTCTGTTGGCTTGAATCAGTACTGGAGAGATGGCTGACGTTTCTTTCTATATTATGTATGAAGTCTAAATATGGGAAACATTTTGGTGAAACAAATTTACAACTTGTTACCTTCTCCTAAGGATGAACTCTCACCTTTGATGTTGTCTGGTGTTTGAGATTCCATGCTCATGCAAATTGTCTTACTTTGGACACACAGGTAGGTCTGTTCAGAAACGCATCTTGGAACATCAAGACCACATTCGTCTTTTTAAACCGCAGAAATCTGGCCTCTCTCAACACGAAATTGAAAATCCCTACCATAGGATCCATTGGGAAAAGTCTAAACTTTTACATAGATCTTTATATAAACATGAACATTTATATAAAGAAAGTTCTGAAGCCCTACTACACAGACCAAATTTAAACTGCAATGATGTTTTTACTATTCCTAAAGTATGGGAAATTGTCATACAAAATCATGTAAAATAATTATTATTAGTTTTTTTTTTTTTTTTTTTTTTTAACTTCTGTAACACGTTACACATGTTTAATGCGATTCTATTGTAATCATGCGCCCTTAGGATGAAATATTTACAATTAAATAATTTTCACTGTGGTTAATACATGTGTTTCTTTTAATTTCAATTATTAATATTTTATTTATAATGAAGGTGCTGTTTTGAAATCCAGCAAAATGTCAGCCACTTATCGATATTGTATTTATTTCATTCTTATAGTGTTGTTTCTTGCTGTAAAACATGAGATGAATGAGAAATCATGCGTAATATACAAAATTAATTGTAATAGTTATAATTAAGTTTTGTGATGATTAAGTTTTCTGTATTAGCAAGTGCATTTTCATGCACTTGCTAATACAGCCATTGGAAGTATCTCTGAGAATGATTATGATCTTCTATAATGTTTTTAAATCTTTGAACCTGGTTAAGGTACTAAAAAGTTTTAAAAGGTATAATTCAGAATGGGTGGATATACATGTGGTACACTATGGATTGTAGCATGGCCTTGAAGGGAAGGGTAGGCCTTGCTCAGTAATTGACTTACTTTTTTATAATAAAGTGACAGTTGAGTTCACTAAAAGAAATGGCTGCACTGTGATAATTCTGAATTTTGCAGACTTATTTGACAGGATAATGATGAGAATTTATTAAGTAAATTGGGGCAAATAGAGATTTACATGAAGCTGGTGACCTGAATAAGAGGGATTTGGGAATAATAGTGGACAAAGTTAAATTTCAGAAACTTATCATAAAAATGCACTTAATAACTTGCAGAATCAGATGGATGTTGAGGATACTGATAAGTAGAGATAAGGAGATTTTCTTTGGATAAAATCCAAAGAAAATGTCTCATGTTTAGAGATAAGGAGATTATTTTTCTTCTTTATAAGGTTTTGATTGTGCACAAATTCGGGTTTCTTGGGGGACTTGAGAATCCAGTGGGTTACCAAAATGTGACTGTTCTGTAGAATATCCTCCTATAGGTTAAAGGTTTCTGGGTTACAAAATATAGTTGATAGGCAGAAAATATGAGGATATGATAAAAATATAAGAAAGAGTAGATGGGAGGGGGAACAGTGTAGGAGAACAAGAGATCATCCCCTGAAATTTGTATAAAGGGTGAATAGAAAGAACACAAGGACTCGGTTTTAAAATTTTTTTTTTTTTTTTTTTTTTACTTTGGTAAATAAAGAATGGGTTGCCAGAGGGTCTCATGCTTTGTTGTTGCTTTGTCAGCGAAGGAATTTAAGGAGAGATATGTGTTGTATGAATAATGGAGTCCAAAGACTCATTGTGGAAAACCTACAACAATTGTTATTGACTCATTACTTATATCTCTCCTTAGCCGTTCATTGACACTGCACTTGCAACCACCTCTGTCAACTTATTTTCACTTGTTTACCATTCTCCAAGAAAATATCTAGTCTTTCATGCACTTGCTAACCACATCCTTAATTTTCCGGAATGATTCCTTGTTCTCTCCTGTCTAATCAAGTATTGAAACATTTGTTTAGCTTCTACTATATAAAAGGGAAAAAACCTTTACATGTTTGTATCATATCCCTTCCCCTCTCTTTTTTTTTTTTTTTCACCTATCGGCTAAATTTTGTAACATACTCCACAAACAGTCACTATTTTGACCACTCACCCCTGAATCCTCTCCACCACTTCCATGTTCCTAAGAGACCCAGAGGATAAATCTGTGCACAGGAGTGTCGATGTGGTCTTATTAAAGATTTACAAAGAAGATTATTTCCTTATCCTTGCTTATCTGTTTCTAAACATCCAAGTAATCCTTTCAGATATTCTGCCCACTTTTGCAGGTATGTCCTCTAAACTTCAACTTTCTGTTCATCCTTACTCTCTAGCTCATCAGTTTCATGCAATACTACTTATGAAATACCTATCCTGTAGATTTTTCCTCCTTTAGTGCATAACTTTATTCATTTACACATTGAATTAGCAGTCATTATCCTTTACGAAAGTTTATCAGTCTGTTTAGATCAAGATCTCTGCATCACCTTTATTTACTGTTGCTCCAGTTTAGCATCATTATCAGACAACTGGATATTTCCTTCAGGTCATTCCAAATATCACAGATGTACAAATTGAACAGCATTGGTCCAAATAGTGCCCTCTAAATCTGATTAACTGCCTTCTCTTTGCTTCATCTTCACCTATATGGGGGGAGTTGAATCAGAGATGGCCCTCTGATGTCTGCCCATCAGCTACCCTCTTATTCATATTACCAGCTTCACCTGCATTTTTCCCCCCTCCCAACCTAGGTAATAGGACTTGGTAGTATCCTATAGGGATGCAACAAACCATGATTTGGCCAAAGCACCAAATATTCAGCTGAATCATACTGAATTAAATTTTGTAAACAAATGTTTTAGGGGGTAGGAAACACTCATTGAAAACTGATAAAAAATAATCAGTGTATATTTTTTTGTTCAAAATATTCATTTATGAAATGTGATTCAGCATGTTTAAAATTTAATTCAGCATGCTTCAGCTGAAATTCTGAAAAAGTATCAATTGATTCCAACATATATTCCTATCAACAAAATTTCTTCTTTATTACCTTCTACAAAGGATAAACTGTCTCTCTATCTTTAGCTGGTGTTTACCAAATACCTTGTGAATGCGATGTCTCTTATTTTGGACATACTGGCCGTTCTTTGGAAAAAGAATAAAAGAACATCAATATTATATTGAATATAACAAACCTCTGAAGTCTGGTCTGGCACAGCACAGTATTGACTCTACTCATAGTGTCTGGTGGGATAAAGCTGTTCTCCTCCATAGATGCAGATTCAAATATGAATGCTTATTTAAAGAAAGTTGTGAAACTATCTTACACTGACCTAATTTAAATAGAAATGACTGCCTTTCTCTCCCAGATCTTTGCCTCAAAGATCTGGGAGACTTTTATCTTATGTAAAAAACCATTTATCTTAAAAGATTAATTTGTTATTTTCTATTATTTCCTAGCATGCGGCAATAATTGTATTTTAATAGGTGATCCACCGAACGTTCTTTTGTATTCCATTCCTATTACTGTAACAGACACTGAAGATGTTCTATTAATTTTAGTATGAAATATTTGTCCTTTTACTAATTAAAAATATCACTGTGTTTCTTTTATGTGTTTCTTTATTATTTAACTTAACTTTTACTTTACTTAACTTTTTCCAATTACTTCTTTCAACTTCATTAGGTTAGGCCTATAAACTACTTTAACATACACCTCTCAAGGTTAATCTTACCCCCCTTGCTATTAAATAAACTTTGTATTATAAGTAAGTTTAATGTGTGCAGTTCCCACTCTCATATAAATCGAATTAGAAAATTTATTTATTATTATTTTTTTTTTTCCGACTGCATCATCTAATTTGGTTAAATTTTGTTAGAAAGTTAGGGTGAGGAAAAACAGGAATTAACCACTAAATATATCCAAATTTTCTATATGCAAGTCGTAACTATTAGTATCTTATGATGCCCACAGGTTCGCATTTTTTGGAGATAGTGCATTAAGCAAAAGAACAGATCAGGCAGTTACAAAGCAAAAACATTTATTTTACTAGACAAGAATTACATTTACACTAGAGATTTTGTAGTTATCACATTTAACCTTTTTCAAACAGGTATTGTAATCTATATGACAAATTCACAACTACTGGGTAAACTCATTAAACATGAACTATGTGCATACTTGCACACTGCATAAAGAGAGAAAATAAAATCCTTCCCTGAAATACTGACATAAATATAGCCTGACTATATATCAATAGTGCAGCTCCCTATATTAAACTAATTGCACCTTCACAGTCTTAACAGACAAGTTCTCTAATAATATTTCCACAAAACTTTACGACTTAGTTACCGCCTTATATATACATTTTCTTGTAGGCACATTCATGAACCTGAGATACACTTTCTAACTAATTATAAAAATATTGCCTACTTACATATTCACCATAGATAAAGAGTCCAAAATATAGCATGCTTATTCAGGACTTTAGCATCTTCTTTTGGTAAACTTCCTGGCTGCTTGGACATCATAGGCAGTTGCTAGTAGATCTTTCATCCGTCAGACATTCACTGCTGAATCATCCGTAGTTACTGCTGGGCTTGCGTATAACTGCTGAGGAAATCGTCTGCTGCGATTTGGAGACGTAGCTCCTACAGCATTCAAAGGGAGAAAAACCTTGGCGATGAGTGGAAGGAAAAGCCCCTGATGACAACCGGAACCAAAAGTCCCAACAACGAACGGTAAAAAGGCCCGACGACGACCAGGCAAAAAAGCCCTGAGCCAAGGGCCACAATCTCCTCTTATGCAAAATTGTCACCCTTTGTTCTCTATTGCCATCTTTTCGGGATTAGCCTCTAGCGATGACGTCGATTCTGCCTGATTGGTCAACAACAGTTGATCTTGCAACCTTTGGTTGGTGTTTTGCCATCGCTAATCTGGTTTAAACCCTACTTACAGCTTTACATATAGTCAATGTACATGCACTTTTAGTGACACTTCATTTAGCACATATTTTTTTCAATATTACTAAATACTGAAAATTGGTTGCGAAAAATAAACACAGCAAAATTTTTTCGTAACAGATTTTACACTGCACCTTTTCTTTCTTTACCTTGCTCATCCTTTCTAGCCTGCACCTTATACTCTTCATGGATCTGATCACCACCAACTATCTTGTACCTCCATAACATTTTTTTATCCAGCACAGCCAGCTTGCTTGATTTCGCTGTTCATCCATTTCACTCTCACTCTATTTACTTGCTTAACCCTCGATATGCAGTCATACATTGCTTTTGTCAGATACTACTTATGAGTTTCCATGCATTCTCAACATCCTTTCCGCTGAGCTCATCTACCCAGCATACTGATGCTAACTGGCTACAGATCTTCCTATAATCAACTGCTTTATACTTCCACATATATCCCTTTTTGGTAGTGACCCTTTTCTTGTTATATCACTTCCCAAACAAGTATCTCATGATCACTCTCCCCAACAGGCCGCAGTGTCAACACTTCTTGTGAAGTTATTACCAAATCCAAAACATTAAAGCCTCTATGATGACCTTTTTCTTGACTACTAGTATTAATAATTAAAGACTTATTTTGTAAGCTAGCCAAATAAATAATAGTTTAATATCCAACGTTTCACTGACTAATATCTGTCAGCATTTTCAAAGGAATACATTGGTAGGCGATAGAAAGTAACAAAAACTAGGGAACTCAATATTACTCAATAAATCGTTTCCTAGTTTTTGTTACTTTTTATCGCCTATCAGTGTATTCCTTTGAAAATGCTGACAGATATTAGTCAGTGAAACGTTGGATATTAAATAAGTCTTTAATTATTATTAAAGCCTCTAGTTGCTTCAATCACATGATGCTTAAGATACTTATCTCTCAGAAATTCAACAAACTCACTCTCTTCATTCCCATACACTATCTCCTCCTCCTTCCGGTCTATATTCCTGTAATTAAAGTCTCCCATCAGGATCACTTTCTTTTTACATGACCAATTAATTTGCCTAAACATTTCACAATCAGTATTCTCTGCATTCCCTGGCCTGTAACAGCATCCTATCAGATATACTAACCTGTTTATTTCAACTTCGCACATACGGATTCAAAATCTCTGTATGTACCATCAACTTTCGCTTTTTGTGGACACAATTCCTCTGCAATCATTAACAGCACTCCCCCTCCTCATTTCACATCTCTATCCTTCTGGAAAATTATATATCCTTCTAATTCTATTCCTGATATTACATCCTCCTCAGATAACCAAGTTTCACTTATTCCAATTACTTTAGGGCATACTATCTCAATCAATGCCACAAACTCAGCTCTTTTGTTTTGAATACCCCTTACATTTGTGTATAAACGTAATAGCACATTTATACACAATCATTTGAGGCCATCCTACAAGCACCAACATTCTCTATTCTGGCTGCTATACTGCAGCTCCCTCTTTGGTTTGATGAAGCTATTATTTCATGAAAGCGAAATTCTTGGATATGGCTGCAAGACATCATTTGAATGATGAATTCAGGTAGCAATCCACCATAAGACTAGAGGCCAGTCAAAGTCAGGCAGAGATAGCCAGATAGTTATGTGTCATTCTCTGATTCACAGACTGTGGAACCAGTTCTAACAGTCACAAATGACATCTGTTCCAGAGATACAGTATTGCACATCCACTGCAGTTGTAACCATAGGCTACAACTGCAGTGGATGTGCAATATCTCTGATTATCTGCTTTACCGAAACAGGAGTGCTACCCTGAATCAGCTATCATCTTACCTCACATTGGCTACAGAAAATTAGTATTTGTTTCCATTCTGTACAGAAAGATTCATGAAGGTAGTCTTGTATGCTAGGCTACCCTATCTTGTGTACCTCTGTCCTGTTACAGGAGTGAACGTTCGAAATGACCAGATTCCATGTCCACTGGACCCAAGACCAGTGTGTATTGTATTGTTTACAAACGAATCCTGGTTTGCTCTACATAGCAATACCAGGTATTCTTTGGAGAGAAAACCAAGGATGTTATTATCCCTCTAATATCCACGAAGGGACACTTACTGTGGAAGTAGTGTGATGGTTTGGGGAGGCATCTTGTGGGACAGATGCACCACCCTGTTTGTGCTTCCTAGTGGAACCATGCTTCCTGGTGGTATGACTTCACATCACTTGCCTTAGTATCCCATAATGCAAAGCACACCTTGCAGACATGTATAACTGCACGGACTATAATGCTATGTATTGTAGTCCGTGCAGTTAGCCTAGCGGTTATGCACTTCACAACCATATACCTGGAAGAGGAGTGTCCTGTGTTCGATTCTCTTAGCCGACATGAGAAGCTTAAAGATCTTTCTCAGACATAGCCAAGTTAGCTGGTCTTGGGCGTGAACAGCAGGGTTTTCTCCCCAGTTTATCTGGGGGTTTTCCTCCCGCAAGCAGGCAAATCGTCCCTGTGAACACACAGATTACAGTCAGGTATATTTAAGACCCAGCCATAGGCCTGATTCGTCAGCTATGTCTGTCCCGAGCCTGGATAAAATTTGAGGGGATTGAGATGGTGCCGTACTTCCCATAAAAGGGGCCTCACAGCCCCTTTTATGGGAAGTACAGCACCATCATCATACGAATAAGTAAATAATAAATATTGGAAGGGTCACTACCCAGACCAGTTTCCACTTTTATATTTGCAAGGAGATGTGCTTTGCATTATGGGATACTAAGGCAAATGATGTGAAGTCATACGACCTTTGCCACAAGTTGCCACCTCCTTGCGGACATAAAAGTTGAAACAGGTCTGGGTAGTGACCTTTCCCATAATGCATAGCATTATACATGTCTGCAAGGAGATATGCTTTTCATTATGGGATACTGAGGAAAGTGATGTGAAGTCATACCACCTTTTCCACAAGTTGCCCCAGTCCTGAAAGATACTTTAGGCGCATTGTTTGCTTACACTATGATAATGGATTAAACTAAATATATAATTTCTTGGTATCTTTAATTTATAATATAACCAAGTGAAAAACTTTCAACAACTATTTATCTCTAATTCAGAGTATTTTAATAATAAGGTGTGACACCTTTTCGCAACTCATATAAGAAAATATGACTTCTCCATTACTTCAACCTTGGTATCTCACCTCTGGGTCTGGTTCCCACTGATGAGACTTCAATAAAGGTTGAAACCAGTCTGGGTAGTGACCTTTCCCATAATGCATAGTGTTATACATGTTGCCCCAGTCCTGAAAGATACTTCAGGCACTTTATTTGCTTACACTTGGATAATGGATTAAACCAAGTATATAATTTCTTGGTATCTTTAATTTAACGTAGCATTTTGTCACAGAACTTATTAGTTCTGTGACAAGGCACTCTTGTTTTCCTCTTCATTCTATGAAAAATCATTTCTAAATTAATCCCATCACAACTCATCATACCTCTTATCCATTAGGCTCTGCAATTACATTTCCTCAGTTTTTCTTCATACTTTCACTTGTACAAGGATTATTATTTGACACCTCCAGGGAGTCCAAGGACTCATCGAGCGAGGGCACCTGCTCTACAACTCTGTCTCCACTACTCAATCCACCTACCGACTGAAACTACACCAACGCCATCTACTGCCGACCACCACCACAAACACAAACATCCATGCTCACGCCGGGATTCGAACCCACAGCCTTTTGGCTGGAGAGTGGATACGTCCTTTGTGTCAGCCTCAAAATTCATTGTGACACCATAGGAATTTTAGCAATATGAAATCATTAGTAATAATAATAGAAATAATAATGAAGGGAGATATGTCCCCTAAAATTCAGGGGGATATGTCCCCCTGAATTTTAGGTCCTGGTCTACCATCACACCTAGATTCCTAATCTGCTTTCTCTCCTGCAAGATATCAGTGCCTGTTATATCATGCATCCCTTCTTTGCTTTTCAAAGGAAAAAAACTCCTCATACTTTTCCCCAACATTGCAATTGTTCGCAAAGATCTGCATTTCATCATTATTATAATAACGCTAATTACAGATATAGGCCATATATTTCCATTCCGGTCTCATTATCCATCTAATATCTTCTTTTGAGGTGTACCTGGCCTTCTCTTTCCAATTGGTTTATATTTTATTATTTGTTTAGGATATCAGGTGTTGGCCATTCAGTTTATGTGTTCTATCCAATTTTGTTTGTAATTGTTTAGTTTTTCTTTTATTGATTTTATTTTTAGTTTTAAAATATCTTCATTCCTTCTTTAATGCATATTTTTCAGTTCTTCTCATGAATCTCGGTTTACTTGTTTTTATTCTTTGTTTATTGCCCAAATTTTGTGGCCATGTAATAATGTGGGCACTGCTAAAGTATTGTATATTTTCAAGCGTGTTTCTTTTTTTACAATATTTGGATTGAGTTTTCTATTTATCAGGCCCATAATCTGTAAAAAGTTTGAAGTTTTTAATTTTATATCCTTTTCTCCTTTATACGATATGTAACATCCAAGATAACTGAAAGTATTTATCTTTCAGTTATCTTGGATTTCAGTTATCAGTTAAACTTAAACTAATATCATTAATATACATTACTAACTACTCATTCATTAATATATGTTAAACACCAATGATTCCAAACCTGGGTTTCCGAACCTCTACCTGGGACTCACCACTAGTGACTTTCTTCTTCTGGAATACTGTTCTGCATACACAACTTGATGATACCTCTCAGAGAGCCAGTTGACTATCTAACTACTCATTAACCTAGAGTAATTACCATTTATCTGACCTTTCAATTATCAAAATGGCATGTTCTGATAATTGAAGGCTCAGATAACTGAAGTACAATTACATTGTGCTCTACCAGAAGTCAGTTGACATGCAAGGGTCACTGTTTTGAAGATTGGATAACTGTTAGAGTATTGTATTATTTAATCCACTCTGTTCCTTCAGTTTAGCTAACAACTTGTTATGTAGCAAACTATCAAGAACCTTTGCAAAACCTATATGCATTTGTCACCTTGTTTTGTATAAGCAGGTCGCTAAACACATAATTTCTCTTTAATAAGCCGTGCTGATTGTCACAGAGAATGATTTTGTTATCAACATAAAGTTGTGTGGAAGTGTGTACCTTCCCGCGATAAATCCTTGTACTCCTTCAGGGTTCACTTAATAATAAATGTGGATCCTAGCCCTCACCAGACTTCTTCAAAACCTTCACAACAGCTTAAGACACACAGATTGGCCATTAATTCATATCCTCATCCTTATCTTCTTTTTAAAGTTGAACAAAGTAAATGACAGTCACCCAAATTTTGGATAAATTAATACAGCCATACTTATTGAGGGTTGTAGGGACAGGCACCATTGCTGCTGTTACTAACCTCAAAAATAGTCTTTCAGACATAAAGTCTTTCAATAATAGTGTTTAATTCTATGTTAAAGTTTGTTCAATGCATGACCTGCTAGTCCTGATTTGCTATAATGTTGGTAACATATGTATTTCTTATGTTCTTCTTGTCTTTCCTTATTAGTCTAAGTTTCAGGTAGTTTATGTACTCCTGGATGTCTTAAAGGATGGACTTTGAGTTTAGAAGAATGAATAAGGGTAGTTAATGTGGTTTTAAAGTGCTATAAGGATTTTATTTTATTCTTTTTTATGTTGATCTCACCCATGAAGGGTTATTAGTAAACCTATAGTACATTTGTACTCTGGGTAGACTAAGGATTTTTTTAATTTATTTTTACATTGTTTAGAAACCCTGCCTAGAGACCAAACATGCTTTGGAAATGTTCAGTGTGATCACATTGAACATTTACAGGGCATTCAAACCTTTCCATGCCTTATGCCCACAGGTGGGTGATGATGGCTAAGAGATCTACTAAGGGATATGAAAGAATCCATATAGTTAGTCACTTATTAACTGGTAGATCTTCAAGAGTTGATGTGTTGTTTGTTAGTGACCTTCTCCACAATTTTTGAGAGTGCCGATTGAGAGTTTTCATGGCTTCTGTCATTTTTTCCCTCCTAGAATCATGCAATATGAGAAGATACTAGAGAAGCAGTAAAGATAGAAAATACAATATATATACAATATGTATTAATTCTGAGGACAAATTTTGAGCACAGTGGAAGGAACAAAACTGTGAGTTCCAGAACATTGATAATGTTCAAACTATCTGAGATTCTTCTGATTTCTTTCTGATGAAAAAGTAGTGGAAGCAGAGAGTAAGCTGTTCTTCTTGGTATCGTGGGATATAATTTGCAGGAGAGAAAAAAGAATGTCAAGATGACTTTCTTATCTTTGGATGATGTTGCATTGATGCCATCTTGGCATGTGTAATAAATGAGAGCATGGAATAGCAGGCATTGCACCCAAATGGCCCTGACAAATGACACTAGAAGTCTCTACTGTCATTTGAGCATGAGGCTGGGTTTTGATATCTCCAAATCTGATTTTCAGATTTGGAAATAGTTTTCTCTAGCTGTTGCAAGCTGCAGTGTAGGCTGATTGCAAAGTTGGAAATTAGGTTTTAAGCCAATTGTATGTTGAATTTTTTTCTTGATACGTTTGTTGGAGAATCAGTGCTTGGATAGAAGTAGAGGATTTTGAGTAGTATATGATGGATGCAGATTGCCTTTATTTCAGTCAGAATTGCTTCTGTAATTTGGTCAGAGCAGGTGTTTGGATCAGAAGAATGAAAGCAGATTATAGAAAGGATTAGTAGAAATAACAGAAGTCATCTGATTTTGCACTGTTATAATAACACAGGACAATAAATTGAGACTGACTAGGTGAGGGCATTTGTAGTAAAAGACTTGCATGAGGTTTAAAGTATTAAGTATAAAGTTTTCTCGTAAATGTGTGAAGCAATTATTTAAAACATCATACTACAATATAATGATGATATTAGGATATTCATCTTACTGATGGAGTACTTGTTTGAAATGTGAATGACTTGACCACTTGGTATGTGAAGCTGCCAAACCAATGTGTGTGTGTGTGCACACACACATTCACAGTGTGAGACGAGTATGTAAAAAATGCAGGCAAAAATTTTAAACTACCTGAGTGTTCGATCTGCGTTTTGCAGAGAGAATAGATGTGGGGACAGTATTTATTTAACAATCCCCAGCATATTCTAGAAGAATAAGCACATAAACATTTTAAAAGAAGGCAGAAGCAATTGACTTTGCCTGATGTACAGTTGAAACAGGCAAAAATAACCCTAAAGCAGGAAAATCAGACCAATAATACTGTAATAGTAAATGAAATATATTTTAGGAGATTGAAGATGCATAAGGAAGTGGGGAAGGAGTGAAGATAGAGCTGAAATTTTAGGATATATTGATAGAAGTTGACTTTTTTAATATAGAGGAAATTATTAATATGGTTGAAGGTAAAAAGTCATTCCCTGAAATTGTTTTAAGTAGTGTGAAGCAGGCAGGTCAAGTGAACTTTTTGCTTGGAGAGTAGTAGCTGTGTCGAATACATTTCCAGAGAGTGGTTGAGTGCAAGAACGTTGACTAAGTTTAAGATATAATATGATAGATTTAGTGGTAAATATAATATGGTAAATAATTATAATGATTTCTTAAAATGGATATTGATGCCATGGAGGCCTGATGATGAAAATGATATAACTATAAAAATAACATGCAAGTATGATGTGTTTACTTATTTTCTAGAATCGGATCAACCACAAATACCTCTTGATCGTGAATTTCTTCAACAACAGTTATGTGTCCAAACAAGCAGAAATGCATCAAACATGTAAGTATTACATTGTAATTGATGATGATATAACTTTCCTTTTTAATATTTCTATTCAAGTAATTTAAATACCAAAATGCTAACCTTTGTTTGTTTGTTTGTTTAACCCTTTGAGCTTAGACTCAAGTATTCAACTCAGTTCATAGCACCTTATCTTTATTTATTATTTAGCTAAAGTTGGTAATTATTCCAAGTTGATCAAAGTAATTTAATCCAAATATTATTTACAGTAATTATACATACTGATTTAGTAAACATATATACACAAGCCATTAAGTTGTGAATTGATAATAATTAATTCACTCTCGCACACTTACATTCATATTAAAATGTACAATAAATAAAGATGGCTGTGCACTGAGCCTAACTGAATTTCACAAACTCAGTATAAGAAAAATATAGGCCAAGAAATAACATCACGGTAATCCATCAAACTGCATTCCAAGTAAATTTTAAATAGGTTGTCAATCTTTGTGTAGACACCAAATGCAAGTCAAATTGTCACTCCTTGCTTGTACTGAAATATCAAGTTTTTTCAGTCATCATTATCTTTTTTTAAATTCTCTTTCTTATTAAAATAGTAGTAGTAGTAGACAGAGAGAATATGTATCAGCAGAAACACTATTTCCATGCATTATGAAGAATTAGAGTTCTTGAATAGCATTAACAGAAATACATATATTAATTTAATTTCTTTTTTTCCATTTTCTAATGAAAAGAAATATCAACAGTATCTTTGCCTGTTTCACTTAAAACAAATCCTGTAAGAAGTACTTTAAAAGTAGCAGTATACATCATTTGCTTTTAATAGACTATAAGTCCATGTATTTCTTGAAACTTCTATTTTATTCTTTAAGTAATTTTATAAAAAGTCTGGATCCAAGTTATTACATAACATTCAAATTTTCCATCACCTCTCTCTCTCTCTCTCTCTCTCTCTCTGTTGTTGTTGTTATTTTCTAGCATTCTCTGTTTCCAGTCTAACAAATGCCTGTATGACATAATATGAATTATGTCAATCACACACACACAGGTTCCACACTCATATGCTTACCAGTGTCATTATCAACATGCGCCTTTGTTTAGAGGTTTAGAGGTAAATCATTTCTTATAATTTCATTGAAATATTATTATTCGCACTTTTCTTCAGTATTTTTTGCAGCATCTCTAAAAATCCTCTATGCAATAATGAGTTACATTTTTCAGAATTCCTTCTGCAGTGGCAAACAACAGTAAGTGTGCTAATGTCAGTCACATTTTTTAAAAAAAATTTTTTATATCAAACATACACTGAATGCTCTAAGTCAGTATTTCGCGACCTGTGGTCCTCAGGCAGACTTAAATTAATTAAATAAATATAATTTTTTTAATTATCCAAAAAAAAATTAAAATTAAGTAAGTAAAAATTATTGAAATCAAATGGAGACTAAAAAACAACAACAAATAGCATTAGAATGTTCAAAGGCAGAAGCAATAAATCTATATTGTTGTTCACTTCACCCCTCTTTTATTATTCATCATTCTGCTGCTACAAATTTAGCGACAGAATGAGAGGTGAAGTGAACAATGATATAGTTTTATTGCTTCTGCCTTCCCTTGCTGTTTTGTCAGATTTGCAGTGAACATGTGTTACCACATTTCAACCAATTTCTTGTTGTTTATTGATTTTTATTATTGAAGGTTCCTTCCTTTACCCAAGGCTCAGTATATCTTCAGAAGGGCTAAGTGATACTTGGACAAAGTGTGTTGTGAATTAACCTTGGTATTTATATATTTATATATTTTTTGGAAACGTTTTTAATAATGGAAAAGTGGCTTAGAACTAGGACTTTGAAAAAAAGAGCAAATGAAACAGGTGATGCTAACCCTAATTGTGATACATGTGTTCTAACAGCGAGTAAATCTGATACTATTAAAGTAGAAGAAACAAGCAGTTCAAAGAAAAATTACAGTAGGAAATATAACAATTCATATTTGGAATTCGGGTTTACTTGATGTGGAGATAAAAGTGAAGAGAAACCTCAATGTGTTTTATGTTATGAAGTGTTGTCAAATGAGTGCATGAAATCTGCGAAACTCTGACGACGTTTAGAAACTAAACATTGTGATGTGAAAAATAAACCAATTGAATTTTTTTCAGTAGACGCTTAGGGACATTAAATCATGGGAAATATATAGTTTTGGCCATGGGTTCTATTAATAGCAAGGCACTGGAAGCATCCTATCTCTTAAGTTTGCGCATAGCGAAAACAGGGAAACCTAATTCTATCGGGGAAAATTTTCTACTTCTAGCTATAAAAGATGTGGTAAAAGCTATGTTTGGCAACAACTTACTAAAAGATGTTGATTTGATTCCTCTTTCAAATGATATGCAGGTGATGTAGAATCTCAGTTATTCGAAAGAGTTAAGAAGAGCCCTTATTATGCATTACAAATAGATGAGACTACTGATGTTACAAATGATGCGCAGTTAATATGCACATGATAACAACATTCGAAATGTTTCACACTCTCAATAATTACATAATACACAAAGGGATCCAGTGGGAAAAATATATAGGCTTCTGTTTGGATGGCACTTGCGCCCTTACAGGCAGGCAGGCAGGCATAGTGGGGTTGTTTCTATGGTCAAGGAAGTAGCTCAGGATATGAATTTTGGGTACATTGTTTCATACATAGAGAAGCGTTAGCCTCCAAAGAAATGCCCACCAGAATTTAAAACTGTGCTATACCGCGCTGTAAAACTAGTTAATTTATTAAAGCTTGACTATTAAATAACGGGTTATTTTCAGTACTTTGCGATGAAATGGGCAGTGAATATATACAACTTTTGCTTCATTCTGAAATTCACTGGCTTTCCAGGGCAAAGTACTAACAAGGTTATTTCAATTAAGGCACGAAGTTTTATTATTTGTAAATGAACTTAATTCTAATTTTGCATCATTCCTTGTTGATGAAGCATGGTTATCAACACTATCCTATCTTTCAGACATTTTTTGAAATTAAATGAACTAAATTTCTCCCTTCAGGGAAATTCTTTAACTGTTCTTGATGCCTACGACAAAATAAAGGCATTCGAGAAAAAAACTGGTTTTATGGATTAATTATGTAAAAGACAGACAATTTGCACCTTTTCCAACATTGGATTCCTTTTTAGTGGAAAATTATATTTTTGTTGATTCTGAGTTTCTGGAAAGGGTTTGTGACCGCTCAAAAATCTGAAACGGAATTTTGAAACATATTTTCCGAATAACTTTTATAAGAAATATTTGTGAGTTCGCGATCCATTTCAGGCTTGCAATCACAAGAACGACCTTTCGTTATCATAAAAAGAACAGTTAATTGAGCTTTCAAGTGACAGTGAACTTAAAATGCAATTCCATGATCTTGGTTTGGCTCGATTTTGGATCTCATCTTCAGTGAGAAGTGAATTTCCCGAATTATCTGAAGAAGCATTGAAAATCGTCATGCAGTTTTCTACAACCTATCTTTGTGAGAAAGGATTTTCATTGCTCCTTCGAATAAAAAGAAAATACAGAAATCGTCTTAGTGCGTGTGCTGATCTTCGACTGAAGTTGACCAATATTGAGCCAGATATCCAGCAACTCTGCAAGGGCTGAGAAGCTCAACCATCTCACTAAAAGTAAGTAGTAACATAATTATATCATATTATTTATTTTTTTAATAAAAATTAAAATTTTGTTCAATGATGATACACTTTTAATCGTTTACTTCCAATTTAATTATGTTTCCATATGTATTCAAAACATGCTTTTAGATTTGTTATGTCATATAATGGCACAGTTTTTACAAAATGTTGGTAATTCCTACATAGGTTTTGAAAAAAAATTACAAAAAGTCAAAATGTTGGAATTAAAGTTTTTGAAGTAAAACTTTAATTCCAAAATTCTAAAATGTTATTTTTTTTGCTTTTCTGTTCACAAAATCGTTGATGACATTGCCGAAGTCTATTTCATACTCAGTTGCTGTTTTATAGAAGTATGGCAAGATTTCTTAAAAGCCAAAAAAGTGCTGCCCGGGTCGGATCTACCCCAGCTATGCCTCTATAACTTAGTGCTCCGTAGAATTGTTTTAGGCATTTTACTGGTCCTTGGGCTTAGTAAGGTTGAGAAACACTGCTCTAAGTAATTTCCTCCTCCTCCTCCTCATCATCATCGTGAGGAAATTACTTAGAGCATTCAGTGTATGTTTGATATTAAAAAAAAATATTAAGAAAATGTGACTGACATTAGCAGTAATTTCCTAACTTACACAATTAATACACTAATTCTTGGCAACTTTCATATTACATTTCACAATACAAATATATACAAAGAAACATTATTTGGGATTTAGGTCCAGTGGTCTGTTCAGGTCTCATTCCATCTTTTCCTTGATAGTCCCTGACTTCTGTGTCCTCCAACTGGGTAGTATCCAAGTATCTCTGTGGGTAGTCTTGAACTGTCTATTCTTTCATTATATTCAATCCATTTCATTTGGTATTCATATATTCTATAAATACTGAGTCTATTTTTAGTTCTTTACATATTTCTGTGCTTCTTTTTTTTTTTTTTTTTTTGTCCCAGAGAGTATAACCTGCTGTACATCATATGAATTTCATTTTTCCAGCTTCTGTTGTTTTTTTCTTCTGTAGTTTTTATGGGCGATAATTCACTTTTACATAGAGAGGATCTTGCTAAACTTTATAAATTCTTATTCTCTATAAACTCTTACTCTAACCAATAGAGTAAGATCTCAGGCTTACGATTATTAAATGGTAAGCAAAGGGTCAAAAGTTAGACCCTTTGCTTACCATTTAAACTTGGTTAGGTTTGACAATACTGTTCATCATCCCTGTTTATCTTTAGGAAATTTGAAATTTCGATATCATTATCAGCTTATTTTGTATATGATAGCACATCTGAGGCATTTGAAGCAGTTAATTTGTTCTAAAATCATTATTTTCAGTCATGATTTTACTTCTGACTGAAGATGGTCCTTTAAAAGCCATGATTTTTGTTTAGTTTGATGATATTTGCATTCCAAATTTTTTAACAGTTAGATTTAAAGAATATAATTGATCTTTGGAATTCTTGTTATGATTATTTGGTCATCTGCAAACAAAAGGGTATTAAGTATAGTTCTTTTATCCAGTTTAAATGCTGGTTTTATATTTTTCTTCCATTTCTTTACTATTTCATCTATATGAATATATATGATATCTATATGAAATGCCAGGTGCCACAGAAATAAAGGAGATGAAATTATTTTGTTCATTGAGTTTATATGCCTTAAAATTGTTGGAATAAGTGAAACTTAGTAGAATGAGGATGATATCTTGACAGGAATAGAAGTGCGAGGATACAGGGTTTTTTTTTTTTGTAAAGATAAGAAAGGCCAATAAGAGAGAGGGAGTGCTACTGATGATGACAGCAGGAGAATTATGCCGACAAAGTAGACATGAAAGAAAGAAATAGTAGCAGTGGTTTTGAGGCAAGGTTGTGTAAGGTGGAGATTGACATGAAAAGATATTTGGTTGGATGTTGCTATAGACTAGGGAATGTGAATGGTGGTGATCAAGAAATGGAATAAGTGAAACATAGTAGAATGAGGATGATATCCTGACAGGAATAGAAGTGCGAGGATACAGGGTTTTTTTTTTTTTGTAAAGATAAGAAAGGCCAATAAGAGAGAGGGAGTGCTACTGATGATGACAGCAGGAGAATTATGCTGACAAAATAGACATGAAAGAAAGAAATAGTAGTAGTGGTTTTGAGGCAAGGTTGTGTAAGGTGGAGATTGACATGAAAAGATATTTGGTTGGATGTTGCTATAGACTAGGGAATGTGAATGGTGGTGATCAAGAAATGTACCCTTCCACTGTTCTCTAACCCAAGCAACTTGGGTTAGAGAACAGTGGAAGGGAGTTATGGGTAATTTTATTTATGGCAGTATAGCTTTGAATGAAGAGATAGCATTTGGGAATAAGGAAAATGAATTTCTTGATTTCTCAAGAGACCACTATTTCAGGCAGTATGTAAAGGAGGATATGTGAAGATCAAGAGTTTTTAGATCTGATAATTTCTTCAGAGGATGTGATTGTGAGAGCCTCCATAGCTCATTCAGTATAGACAAAGCCCTTTGGTCGGAAAGACCTGGGTTCGATTCCCGTTCAAGATGTGAGAAACCTTTATCTCGTCTCTTTTAACTAAGGGTAAGTTAGCTGGTCTCATATGGAGGTAGGGGTTTTTTGTCCCCCAGAACAGGCAAACTGGCTCCGTGAACATATGCATCTACAGACATAGGACACACCAGGAAGCATGGTCAACCTCTAGTTGTGAAGCCCACAGTGAAAGAACCTCAATGGTTCATGAAAAGCTTAAGACAAGACATGATTGTGAGTGGGGGTTTGGTGAGGAAAGGCTATTTGTGGAATAACATGGCTGGTGATTATTAGAAGCTTAGGAGACAGCTCAGCTTGGAACTATAGCATTGAATCAGGAGTTGAGCAGAATAGAAATAAATGCTGCTTGGTAACTGACAAAGAATTACATAACAGCATCATTTTGTGAATGTATTCTGATGTCAAAAGGCTGAATAGGATAGGTGTCAAATAGATGAATGAAGGGATTAAGCATGAAATCTGAAAGAAGAAGAAGAAGAAGAAGAAGAAGGCACTTTGGAGGCAGTCAAGATGGACCAATATATATATGTATATGGTAATAATCAGTTGCATGAAGGGTATAAAGAGCAATCCAGAAGAGTGACTCAGTTGGTAAGGACAGAAGAAGTGCAGTATGAGCAGAAATTTGCAAATCAGGTCAAAAAAAACCCCAAAGGACTTTTTTCTATATGTGGCAAGAAGAAAGAAGAATGATTATGGCAAGATGGTGTTAATAGATGAAAGTGGTAGATTGGTAACTGCTGTAGAGAACATAGTCGAGGTAGTCAGTGAGCATTTCATCAGGCATTTCATCCTCAGTTTGAAATCAGAAATTCAAGTGTACAGAATGAAATGAGTATATGAGATATGTACCAACACTCACACACATGCACACACCCTCTCTTCCTCCCTCTCTTAAAAGATATATATATTATCAGATATGTACATGAGAAGTTAAGTTCAGTGTCAATATGGCAGTAGGACTTCATGACATAGCATCTTAAGGGGAAAATGTTCTGGAGAGTTAGCATCAGCCATGGTATACTTGTTTAACAAGAGTTTTGCAACAGTACAAGTCTTAAAGGAGTGGAAGGAAGATAAAATTGTTCCACTTCACAAAAGTGATGAAAAGGCTTAGACTGATATGTATATCTGGAGTTTGTAGTTAAGGTATTATTGGGGAGGTTGGTGAGATCTAAGATACAAAAGTGGGTTGATAACACCAGTATTCTCTGTACTTATCAGCATAGATTTGTTAAATGGATGCCATGTTTTCCCAAGGCATTGAATATATTTGACAAGAGAGATGCATATACAGTGGTATACTTAGATTTCGTAAAGACTTTTGATAGATTGCTACATCACAAGTTGGTAACTAAACTGGAGCAGATGTGATTAGATGCTAGATTAGTGATTTGGATAGGCAACTTGCTCTCTGTTAGGTATCAGCAAGTTGTGTATGGGAGTGCATTATCCTGGAAGAGAAAAGGCATTGGTGATATACCACAGAAGTATCTTGGGACTATTGTTATTTAATTTGTATATTAATGATATTGGGCTGAGTTTAACTGGTGATATACAATTGTTTGCAGACAATGTCAAACTGAGAAGAGTGATTCAGATGTTGCCTTACAAGAGAACTTGAATAGTTTGTATGAGTGGGCAACAGTATGGAACTGTCAGTTCAGTGTTACAAAGTGTAGGGTTCTGAAATTTGGTAGGCAACAGTGGGATGCAAAGTATCTTGGTGGAAGTTAAGGAGATGAGTGGTGGTGGTGGACAAGGATCTAAAGTTCAGAGGTTATATTGAATAAGTTGTGAACTTATCACATCAAATTATGGCAATTATGTGGAGGACCTTAACATACAGAAATAAAGAGGTTTTTTAGTTCCATTGTATAAGGCTTTGATCAGGCCTCGTATGGGTTTTTATGAACAGATTTGGTTATCTATGGTTTTCATAGTGATGAGGTAGAGAAAGAATTATTCTTAAATGTATCAATCATTTGATTGAGAACATTTAAGTTGTTACAGGGTTGATATGGAAGAAATTTTTCATAGAATGGAAGAAGGGATAGAACAAGGGGACATCCCTGGAAGCTATATAAGAAGGGTGTGAGCAGGAGCATAAGGAGCAGGTTCTTTGCATGGTGAGCAGAATGCATTGCCAGATATCATGGTGAATGCAGACACAGTTCCTCCCATAATGAGTCATTTGACTTCATGGAGGTTTGGTGTTAATAATAATAATAAAAAAGAGTGGATATTGGACATCCTTGATGGACTCCTCTGTTTATTGATTTTCATTCTGTAACTTTTTCATTGATTCTTACATGTATTTGATTGTTTTGATACATCATAGTTATTGCTGCTAGCGACTGATTTGGAATGTTAAACTTCTTGAGTGGAATCCATAATTTTATGAATAGCTTTCTTGAGAATCTTCAAATGCTAGGTGTTTCTTTCTGTGTCAACTTCATTTGGATCATTAATGTAAAATCTGGGTCAATACATGATCATCCTTTTTTATGCCATTTTGTTCTTCACAAAGTTTATCTTCTACATATTATTAAAGTTTCATCATCATCAAATTCCTGACGTATACCCTCAAGGGGTGTACAGGATATGATAGTACTACATGAAAAATTTACATCATTCCTAACTTCCTATCTACAATTTTCCTCCAAATCATTCTGTTACTTGTCAAGACTCCAACATTATCAGATCTTATATTTCTATCGTCTAAGGCACTTTGTACCATATCAATCCACCTATATCTTGGTCTTCCTCTGGGTCGTTTTCCTGCCAACCTGGCAGAGAACACTTGCTTTGCTAATCTTTCCTTGCCCATTCTGTTTAAGTGACCATACCACCTGAGATTAGCTTAGGTTAGTTACTGCTAACACATTCCTGAATGCTGACAATGTCTAGTTCTTTCCTAATATCCTCGTTTTTAATATGATATTGCCATTGATGCCATCTTTCTCAGGACTCTCATATCTGCGGTCTCTAGTCTTTGGTCAAGTGTTTTACTTCTGACCCAGCTCTCAGATCCATAAGTTAAAACTGGTTTGAACACTGTCTTGTATACAGCTAATTTAGTGTTCTGACTACAGTAAAACCCTGAAGTTACACGTTAGGTGGGACCTACAAAAAAGCACGTAAGTCGAATTCGTGTAACTTTGCGAAATTCAAATTTCGGATATAATTTTGCATGTAATTTATATATACAAACATACAATTGGGACCAAAGGTTTACAAAAACACCTATATTTTTAAAGAAGTATAATCATAATTGTATTTTTTCGTACATAAAAAAAAAAGAAAGCTATTTCGATGTCGATGGTTTCATAAAATCTAATAGATTCATCTGACGGCATAATGTCTTTTTCTTGTCATGCAAAATTTCTTCATAGCAAGCTAATGATTTTTTTTATTCCTTTCCTTGTGGCTACAATTCATTCCTTGTTAGAATCTATGTCCTCCAAAATCTGTAAACCTTTCTTTTATGATTGTTCTTACTGTGGATTCCTGTAGATCGAACTTCTTTACTAGCTCACAAATTTTCATTCCACCTTCAAGATCCTTAATAATGTTGAGTTTTATTTCCAAAGTCAATGTTTTTCTTTTCTTGCTAGCAGTAGAAGAATCGGACTTGCTTCTTTTGGATGACATTATTTTTTTTTATGTGATAAAATTTTTATCAAGAATATAACATTAAACAATTGCAAGGTTTGTAGACTATAAAAATCGTATATGAATGGAGACCGCGCGAAACACGACAGTGCTTGTTCACAGCATGTGCGACACTGGCGAATGCAGCCGGCACCTGAAAGATACGACTAGTGGTAAGGTGTGAAGCAGGATGGGAATACATACATATAAGAAACCGCGTGACTCCGAATTCGCATAAGTCTGCTATGACTGTAATTTCTCTCTTATTCCATATGAATTTATTCAATTGACTTCCTACCATACCACCTTTGTTGATTCTGTTGTCTATTTCCATATTTAATTTACCATCTTCACTAAAAATTGTGCCTAAGTAGCTGAAGTGTTTTACTTATTCCACAGGCTCCCCGTTCACAACACAATTGACATTTTCAACAATTCTACCTATTTTCGTTGTCTTTGTCTTTTTATTGTTGACCTCCATACCATATCTATTACAACAGTTATTCAAAATAGTCAGGGAATCTTGCAAACTTGTAGTGGATTTATTTAGAAGTATAACATCGTCCGCATAAAGCAAAGAGCATACATTAACATCTCCAATTCTGATATCATGTTTAATACCACTTTCCTTCATAATGTGATCCATATAGATAATGAATAACAGAGGGGATAATATACATCCTTGTCTCACACCAGATTTAACATTAAACCATCTTCCTTCAATTCTAACTGCTGACTTACAACTCAGACTAAGTATTGCTTGATATAATGCCCCATTGACACCATATAACTGTAGCATATTGAATAGCTTCTCTCTTGGCACCTTGTCATATGCCTTTTCCAAATCGGCAAAACTTAAATACAGATCTCTGTTATATTCCCATGCTTTCTCGACTATTTGTTGTAAAGTGATGGTCTGATCCTGACATCCTCTATTTGGCCTGAGTCCAGCTTGTTCTTCACCAAGCTTCTCTTCCACAAACATTCTCGACCATTTCTCAAGTATACTTGCATAGATCTTGCCAGGAACACTCAGTAGGGAAATACCTCTGTAATTCTCACATTCAGTTTTATTTCCCTTTTTATATATGGGTACTATGAGAGCTCTACTCCAAATCATCGGAATTCGTCCCTCTGTCCACGCCTTCTGAACTATGCAGTGCAGCCACTGTAAGACTTTTATTTCACCATACTTCAGCATTTCTGGTTGAATATCATCTACTCCTGCTGCCTTTCCACATTTCAGGTTTTTGATGGCTTTTTCTACTTCACGTATCGATATGTATTCATGAGTGTATGCCTGTTGAGTGTTTTTTACCACTGTGTTATCACTGCTTGTTTCATTTAGCAGTTTTTCAAAGTAATTACTCCATACTTCAAGGATATCTTTTTCTCCCATTTTCATGTCACCTTTGTCATCTCTAACTCCTTTTACAACACTCTTTTCTCCATTCCTAAGCTTCTTCAACAACCTCCAGAATATTTTGCCACCTTCTTGATATTTATTTTATGTATTCTTGCCAAAGTCCTCCAATGATTTTTGTTTGCTAGTTTCACACAGTGTTTAGCATTCTTGTCTCTGTATTCTCTAAGAGCACAAGCTGACTTATTTGACAAGAACTTTTGATATGCTTTCTTCTTTTCCTTCACTGCCTCTTTAACTTTCTGTATCCACGATGGGGTTCTGATTTTTCTATCCTTGCAGACAACCTCACTACATGCTTCTCTGGCTGAATCAATTAGTGTTTTTGTCAGGACTTGCCACTGAATCTCCAAGGTTTGGTTCCTGTTCTCAAACTCTTTCATTTTTTTTTTTTTTTTTTCAATAATCTGTGTATTTTAGTCGAGAGTTCACATCTGAGAGCTGCTCAACTTTTATTCGCTTTAAAACTTTCTTACATGTTCTTCTTTTCAATATGAAATTCAATTTTATCCTGCTCAAGACTAAATAGTGATCAATTTCAAATTCTCTGTACACTCTGGTGTCCTGCACCAGAGAGAAAACATCACTATCAACGATGACATAGTCAACGAGACTTTTCTTATTTCTTGCCTCTTCTCTCCATGTGAATTTGTACACATTTTTATGTTGAAACATGGTGTTAGTAATAACCAATCCATGTCCTCAGCAGAAATCCAACAGGTGTTCACCATTATTATTAGCTTTGCTCTTTTCTCCAAATTTTCTCAAAATATTTTTGTATGTCTCACAATCATTTCCTACTCTGCTATTTAGATCCCCAACTTTTCCTTTTTCATTGTGTCAGTTGCTTTTTCTAAAGCATCAAAAAATTCCTCCACTTCTACCTTAGTTGAACCTTCTGTGAGACCATAGGCACAAATAATTCTCATTGTCCAGTTCCCCATTCTCATATCCACATCACTCTTCTTGAGACTGCCTGCAATTCAAGAAGATTAGCCTCGTATTTTGTGTTGAATACTGTGGCTACTCCTTCTTTTCCTTGATTGTCACTGCGTAAATATAACAATTTATTGCGCAGAAAGATCTCACCAGTTTTTGCCTTTTTTGTTTCAGTCACCCCTATTATGTCGATCTGGTACTTATCTAATTCCTCAGCTAGCTCCATTTCTTTTCCATTCAGGCTTCTTATGTTGACGGTACCGATCTTTAACTCTGGTGATGTTGAGTTGGGGTGTGTTTTCAGATTTGTTCCAGTAGCTGACTTTTCGCTGTTTGCCCTGGTTCCTTGGTGAAAACAACGGACCGGGCGACGCCCCAGCCGGCATGAAATTTTGTCATGTTGTACCATCATTTTGTATTTTGGTTTAAGCCAATAAGAATACAATTTGGTTGGCTAAATCTGAAATTGCCAGCCCATCCTCGTTCGTTCAGTATCCAGGTAGATACCCAACAGGGTGCACCACGTGAAGGTGAGGATAGGACATTAGGTCAGAAGTGCTGGTCGGTTCTCCGCATTCCTTTAAAGGCTATGTGGAGGTCTCCTCTCAGTTATATAGCTTTGACCCTTAAGCACCCCTTTTTTTCATTATTAAAGTTTTGAAGTTAATATTCATGTTAAGTTAATATACAACTTAACCAGTTTTCAGGAGACTCATTCCTCTATACTTTTCACATTTGCCTTTATTGGCTTTTTTATATGTTGGAATTTTGGCTTTATTCCATAATTCTTACTTCTAGTATTCTTACTTTCTACCAGATATTGTGAAATAAATTTATAAGTCATTTGACAAACAGAATGCTTGTATAATTAACATGTTTTGTGTTTATTCTGTCTTACCCTGGAGATTGCTCTGATTTTCTTTAATGTATTGCTTTTTAGGATTTCATGTATTGTTATTTCTTCCAGTATGTAGTTAGCATTAGGTCCGTTTTAGTATCATTACTGGCTTACCATCATTTTTGGAAGAACAGCCAAGTTTTCTCTGATTATTTAAGGCTTCATTTTCTTTCACTTTCTGATTTGTGTTTCTTAGAATTTTGTATGTATTTGGTGTCTACACTGTATGATCTCTTTCCAGTTTTGCTATGAAGTGATCAATGTTTCTCTATTCTTTTTTCTGTGTGTGTGTGTGTTTTGCTGTTTCTCTTTTGTATTTTATGCATTGTTTATATGCTTCTTTCTTGTCTTTGATTATTGCTTCAGTGTTCTTATCCCAGTTTCTTATTCCCCTTTTCCATTTACTTTCTGTTTCTTCAAAGACATTCTGTTGCTCCACTTATTAATATGGTTTTTAAATTATTACATTCTATTTCAATGATAATTAATACTTAAGGAATTGACATTGAACACTAGAAATATAAATTAAATCAACTTTAATATTTTTATTTCCGATATTTCGGCAATGTCATTGCCATCTTCATGGGAACTTAAGATAAAGACACGTGCACGCAAGTACTACATAACAGCAAATGAGAAACGAAGCGAGGAAGCTACCGTTTTCCTAAAGTCCTGATGGTGCCCCCGGTGGGCTATATTAGGTATTCTTGGTCGTTGGGCTGAAGCTCTCATGATGTACGTTTCCCAAATTTGGGACAGTCTCATGCATCCAAATTTGTTGAGGTTGGGCACGTTTTTTAGTGCTGAGACTGATTCCATGAATAGTCTTTCAAATTTATACTTGCTGCAGTGTATTACTGTGGCTTTCTTCCACTTTATTCTGTGGTGAGTATCCAGAGCATGGTCTGCAAGCTCAGAGCAGCTGTACTGGTGAAATCGGATGTAGTCCTTGTGTTCTGAGATTCTGATATTTGCTGTCCTGCCTGTTTGGCCAAAGTAGGACAATTTACAGCTGCAAGGGACCTGGTATATACCAGGTAGGTCTAGGGGAAGTGATTGGTCTTTAGTGGAGCGGATAAGGGATGCCAATTTTCTTTATGGTCTGTAACAAGTGGTCAAGTCATGTTTTTTTAGGATTTTCTTGATGTTTTCCGAGGTGCCTTGGATGTAGGGAATGGTGATGGATTTAGTTTTTGTGAAGGGAGGGTAGCCATTGGCTGAGAAAGTGTTAAGGATGTGATTTAGTTCAGTGGTTAGGGCTTGGTCATTTGAACAGATTAGTTTAGCCCTGTTGAATAGTGTCTTAATAACTCCATATTGTTGTGAGGGGGGGGGGGGATTGTTGGTGAATGTATCTCCCTGTATAGGTGGTTTTCTAAAAACTGAGAAAACCAAGGTACCATCAGGTTGGCGGGTGACTAGTGTGTCTAGGAAGGGGAGGCTATTGTTTTCCTCTTTTTCCAGGGTGGACTTGATTCTAGGGTGTTGGTTGTTTAAGTGTGTTAGAAAGGAGAGGAGTGTATCCAGGCCATGTGGCCAAATAGCAAACACATCAACAACGTTGGCTTGGATGAGTGCTTTTTAACGCTCTTAAACAACCAATGCCAATGTATAAACCTTTCTACAAGAAAGCTATTTCAATAGCATTGTTTTCTTTTATTTGTTCCAGTTTTTCATTTATTGTCTGCAAACACAAAGGTAGTTAATATTTTTGTCATCCAAAAATTGAACTCAAAAAGATTCCTGGGTATTTCTGTCTGCATTGATTTTGTTCTTTTTAAGCCATCTTGAGGGTATTCTCAATTTCCCTTGTAATAGGTAATGATCTGATTCTGTTTTTGCACCTCTGAATACCTACTGTCTGGTATCATGTTAGCTGTTATGCAGTCTATTATACTTTTTAGGTTTCCCAAGTGAATTTATGACAATTTTTATGTCTCACAAAAGGTATTAGTAATTTTTAAGTTATGTGTGGAGAAATCTCTAAGTGTAGAAAGTATTTTTAACTTGGGTATAGTCATGTTAAAGATACCAAGCAATTTTAAACCTGGTTTTACTCCATTTTTTCCAAGTAAGCAAACAGACAAAATGTCGCGCCTGCAATTTATGCAAGACTAGCTGATCCCACAGGTAGTGCAAGACCAAGGCAACTCGTGGTAAAGGTGGAGCAAGATCTGATCACTAATCTTAATATTTACCCTTAATGCCAAAACGCATCTCCAAGAAGGAGATGTATGATGTTTTGTATTAAAGGCAAGGGGCCACTACCCAGACCGGTTTCGAGCTCTATTGAGGTCGAATGGGAGTTCATGTCTCTCATCATCGGCCTTTGGAGAATAAAGCATGCTGAGGGTCAGCAAACAGTAAGAGAGGAGAATAATGAAAGATAGAGTAGGATAGTAAGAGGTAAAAGAGGCCTCAGTCAACCTGTTTAGCCTTATATGGCTAATTGGTCTGTGACACATATTCTCAATTTATCTGTTAAAAAAAAAGAAAATTTAACCATAAAAATTTTGACTAATAGTTCACTTATAAATTTATCCTTAATAATTTCGTCAGTTATCTATGAAGGAGATCCATTGACCTGTTTTGAAAACAATTTCAGTTAGAACTTTTTTTTTTTAATTTTTAAATTACATAAAAATCAAAGGACTTAAGGTCCGGTCAGTTGAACTGAAAGGGAACAAAATAAGGAACTTGCAGACCTGGTACCACTGGGACTTAGAATGGGGTAGAAGACTGGCCCAGGAGATGCCGCTCACAAGGAGCAGCACCGCCTCGCAGTAAGCCTTCGCAGCCCGGGTTCTCAGATCTACCCCCCTTATTTGGAGTAAAAGAAACCGTGCCAGCGAAAGCTTTATGGCGAGGAAGAACAGAGTGGTTGTTACTTTTCCTAGGGAGAGTTAGGTGGAGTTTTGGAGATACTAAAGAAATATACAGGGCTTGATGCGTCCCTGTATAAGAAAGCATATTTTCGGTGGTTTGCAGTATTTGTTCACAAATTTAAAGTCGCCTAGTAGATGTCTCTTTTGTGCAAGAAATTTAGGAAGGTAAAAAAAGAAACCTTTCCTTATTCCTGCGTACATTAAATTTGCGTCCCGTACCTGGGATTTTTTCCGTACCTTCCAGATGTGATACTTTAAGACGTTAATTAAAAAAATGGCAAATTTTTGGGTCTTGTTGACTGGTGGCGGGAATTGCAGGTGTATGACCTCTTCTAGTGATAGCATCGGGATTCCCAGTGCTGTGCTCAGTCTTTGCCAGACACGTTGGGCTGGTGGGCAAAAATAAAAGAAATGCTCCACCATTTCCATGCCCCGGCAGACATCACAAAAGGGATTGCACAGGCTGGGTACGTACCTAGATTTAACCTGTTTCACTGGGAGCCGCCCATAAGCTATTTGCCAGGCCAGATCCCGATGAAAAGGCTGTCCCCAGCTATTCTTGATGTTTTTAAAGAGAATTTCATTGTTTGTCCCGAGGTTTGGTGTATCACGCCTGGAGAGTTGGAAGAAATCCCAGTATACTGCTTTCGGTTTGTGTGTGAGGATTTCTGTTCCTTTGTCTCTAAGTACTTGTGAGTGATTTTACTAGTGTGTGCAGTACCACTTGGGCACAACCCTTGCACGGGGTCCAGCATAGTCCATGGTTCCAAAGAGGGGGAGGAAAAGTCCTATAAAATATCTAATTAGGAGGCCTGAAATATGGTTTGAGTTTAGGGCCTTCCGTACGGTTTTGAATGTATTTGCATAAAGCAAGCTTTTGAGATCAGGCAGAGCGTACCCCCCCTTCTTCATGTTTTAGTTGTAGGTATTGTTTTTTAACCTCGTGTTTTTTTTTTCATTCCAGAAGAAATCTATGAGTTTTTTGGATAATTGGTTTTCTTGTAGCAGTGTGATGCCTGTGATATTGATTGTGTGCATCAGCATTGGGGTAATGATTGTTTTTATCACTGTGGCTCTGCCATAAAAGGAGAAAAAGGTCGGTTTGAATAGACTTATCTTTTCCGTACTTATTTCCTGTAATTTTTTAACTGGTAAAGCTAGCGACTCAGAAAAGGGAACTCCTAGTATAAACCGTAGGGAAGTCCGGTGTTATGGAAATTTCCAAAATTTTTGATTTTGGTTTTTTGTGCATTAACTCGGAGACCACTGACTATGCTGAAGTTTTGCAGTATGTCAAGATAGATGCAGATAGACTCAGAGTCTCTGAGTGTGGCCACTACATCATCTGCATATGCTACTATTTTGCACTGTTTGGAAATTTGGGGCAGTGGAATACCATTAATTGCAGGGGTGTTCTCTATTCTTTTGATGAGGGGTTCTAATGCTAGGGAAAAGAGAAGGGGACTTAGTGGGCAGCCTTGCCTAACCCCTCTCTTTATACGGATTGGTTCTGTCAGAAACCCATTAATAGACAGTTGTGTCGATGCCCCCGCATACATATGTTTAATTGTACGCCGAAATCTTGGGCCTATGCCTACTTTTTTTAGGGTGTCCTGTAAGTATGTGTGGCTGACGCTGTCGAACGCTTTTTCCAGGTCGGTGGAGAGAAGTGCCAGGGGGTATTTTTTTTCCTTGGCCAGTCTGATTAGGTCTCTTAGCAGGAAGAGATTAAATTCCATAGATCTACCTGGGATTCCATAGACCTGTGAAACTTGAAACCTGAGACTTGTTATTATGTTTTCTATTCCGGCCTTAATGCGTGTACAGATAATTTTTGCGAAAAGTTTATAGTCTAGGTTAGTTAAGGAGATGGGACGCCAGTTATTTGACAAGGTCCGATCTCGGTCTTTTTTGGGGATAAAGATTGTATAGCTCTTAGCGAATTCCTCAGGGATGTTTCCCGAAGTGAGGAATTCGTTAAAGATCTTTACTAGTGCTGGCAGTACAAGGTCCCAGATAGATCTATAGAATTCTATCCCCAGTCCGTCTGGCCCTGGGGTCTTTTTTGTCTTCATCGTTTTGCACATGGCTTTTATTTCAGCTGCAGTTATCGGCCTGTCATGCAGGGCGCTAAAATGCTCAGGAAAACGTTTGACGTCCCACTCACTGAAGTCATCCGTGCCCTGCTGGTCAGCGAAGATGCCGAGATACTGCTGGTGAAAGTGACGGAGTATTTCATGGGTTGAATTTAGAATCTGGCCTTTCTCCTCGATCTGGTAAATCATTCTTTCATCGTTTGCTGCCACCCGTTGTTGATTGTGGAATGCGGCAGAGGGTGTTTCCAAATTTCTGAGATAGTCTCATGCGAAAGTCGAGGTCATCGACTCTACTCTGCCGCTCTTGCTGCAGCTCTATTTCTACCTGTCTGATAAGATGTCCGCAGGGAACTCCGCTCCGTTCGCTTTACCGGTACCAGCCGAGTTCCCTGTAGAGATCCCTCAGCCGTTTACGTTGTTGGTAGACCTTTTCGCGCCCACATTTTTGAAACAGTTCCTTAGCCTGCCACTTAAAGTGCAGCCAGTTTTCCCAGTCCCAGTTGATGTTTGTCCATTCATCACAGAGTTTCTGTAGCTGGTCGCTAAAAAGACTGGGAAAAGTAGGAGGAAGCCTCCAAGGACCTCTGGGAGTGTAATTTTTAAAATGACCAATTTGTGGTCTGTTGACATGTTGTGTGCTGTGGTGTGACGTGTCCTTTGAACATACTGTTCCAAGTTTTGGGACACGTACACCCTATCTAGTCTCGTCGATATCTGGCCGCGGCACCACGTTGTTTCTACCTTCGATGGGTTATTCCTCCTCCAGACATCGACGAGATCAAAATTTACACAGCATCTTTTTAGAGCGGCGGTTCCACCGGTTCCAGAGTTTGCGTTCCCGCCTACTTTGTCGAAACGTGTGTCTTCCACACAATTCCAGTCCCCGGCTACTATTAGGTGTTCTGCTCCCAAGAGGTAGTTTTCAAGGGCAGAGAAGAAACCACTTCTGTGGTATGGGCTGTTCGGGGCGTATACTGCAACAAGCCGGATGGTACGGCCACCGTACTTCCAGTCTACCGTTATTAGACGTCCCATGGCGTCCTTCTGGACGTTGAAGACCCCTCCCGCGATTGGGGGGCGAATTAGTATCCCCCACCCCTCGCGAGTGAGCATCCCCAAAGCACCAGTAGCTGGTGACTGGGTAGCTTCTCGAGAAGTTCTCCACGTCCCAATGCTTATAAAAATGGGTTTCTTGAATCAGGAGGATATTAATTTTGTACCTTAACATTAGCTTCCAGACAGTGCTTTGTGCAAAGGGGTTGCGTAAACCGTTGGTGTTTAAAGTGGCAATTTTAAAATCCATGTTGGTATTTGGAGGAAGGGGGGGGGTTGTCTGTTTGTTGCTCTACATGTTCCACCTGTGATTCACTATCGGAGCTGTTTGGAATATCCATAACGAGGTCGTTTTGAAATTCCATTTCTGTGATGCTATAAATGCCCATGCTGCAGATATGTGAATGGGATTCTGCAGGTTGGTCCACTACTGGGGATAGGTTTCCTGTCTTTGTTACCGCCTCCTCAAGGGGCTGGGTGCCTTCGCGTTGGCTTGTAGTTTGGATGTTGTCCATTTCATCTTCTGACGAGAGTAGGCTGCTTTGTTTAGCCTTTTTTGCCTCTTCTGTTTCTGCCTCTCTTGTGCGCTTTATTGGGGCGCTGGTTGTTACGACTTCTCCCTCTTTGCTGCGGGTTTCGAAGTTGGCTGTTATTTCCTTGATGTGGCGGGTTGCCCTGGGTGTCTTACCCGTTACGGGTTTCATGGAGGTTGTGTTTTCTGCTAGTGTTTCTTTTTCGGTCTGTTGCCAGAGCTCTGGAAAATCGCTCCCTGATGATACCTCAGGTTTACCGAGGGGTATAGCCCTGATTGGTATTATGATCCCTCCAGCTGCTTCTGAGAGTGTTCTGTGCGAGCACGTGTCCACTTTATGGGTCAAGTCCCCACATTTAAGACAAGCTTCTGTTCAGTTTACTATTTTGTGCTCTGTTGATTTGCAATTTCTGCACTGTAGTTTTGGGCATTCTGCCCCTAGGTGACCCTCAGAGTTACATCGGAAACACAATCTTTTAACACCCGGGTAGTTAACCATGACCCTTGTTTGGCCCACTAAAATGAAGTTGGGAACTTCCTTTTTCATATCCATCTGTATTTCAATGTCGCCTGTTTTCCAGCCTTTGTAATCAGCATGTTCAAATGCTTTGATACTAATAATATCGTCCCATTGGCTAAAAAATTTCTTGACATTGTCTTCATTCTCCAGGTATTCCAATGGAAATCTAGTTATTCTTAACGTTTTCCGTAAACTCCCTATTAAATAAGGTTTGATCGTTTGTCCCGCACAGGGGAAACCCTCTAGTAATTTGCTTCTTGTTTGGTCATTTTTGACTACAATTTGGAATCTTTCTTTTGAGTACGGTGTGAAACCATATATGTTTTCTGCCCCTACTATCAATCAGAGCTTTCACTAAAGTCCGCTTATCTGAGAGCCACTTGACTTCGATGCCAAGCGTTCTAGTTCTGGGTAAGAATAACGGCATTGTTGGGGGAAAACCTAACTACTGGCTGTAGAAGGGGGGGGGTAAAGGAGGGCGAAGTCGGGGAATGCCCGGTGTCCCTCACAACAAGCAAAGAGATACCAGAAGGAAGGGTAAAAGAGCCAATAATAAGAAAAAAGGGCTTACCAACGCTGAGGTACTTCTGTAGAAAGTGAGCATGGAGCTCTCTCTTCGGGCCGTGGGAAATGGATCCTCTTTTGGATTGGTAGGCACAGGTTCTTTCTTCTTCGAACTGGAGCTGTCTTTCACGTCTTGGCGAATAAGGTCTCATCAGTGGGAGCCAGGCTAGAAACACCAAGATTTAGTAATGCAGAGCTTGTAAGTATTTTACCAAAACAAGTTACCATAAGGTTATAACACCTTATGGTAACTTGTTTTGGTAAAATACTTACAAGCTCTGCATTACTAAATCTTGGTGTTTCTAGCCTGGCTCCCACTGATGAGACCTCAATAAAGGTCGAAACCGGTCTGGGTAGTGGCCCCTTGCCTTTAATACAAAACATCATACATCCCCTTCTTGGAGATGTGTTTTGGCATTAAGAGTAAATATTAAGATTAGTGATCAGAGCTTGCTCTACCTTTACCACGAGTTGCCTTGGTCTTGCACTACCTGTGGGATCAGCTAGTCTTGCATAAATTGCAGGCGCAAACTTGACATTTTGTCTGTTTGCTTACTTGGAAAAAATGGAGTAAAAACAGGTTTAAAATTGCTTGGTATCTTTAACTTAATCTCTAAGTGTGTATCCATTGTTCCTACATTTCTACTAAATGAAATATTCCCTACTCTGGCATTGAAATTTCCCATTATTAATATTCATAGATAATCATTCAGGTTTATTTTATCTTTTATTTTTGTAAATCCAAATAGAAAGCATTGTTATCTTCTCTCTTCCTTCCTCTGGGCCTTAGACACTCAGGACAGTCAGGAAGCCACAACTTGTTTCCAGTCTTGGTTCAAGAATTCTCTGACTCCAGTATTTGTAATGTGTGATATTTTTTAAAATCGATTTATGAATTAAAAATTATTACTCCTGCTTTTGCTCTTTCTTCCTTTTTGACTTCACTGTACATATATATTTGTACATATATATTTGTAGTTTTATCTATAAATACAAATATATATGTACAGTGAAGTCAAAAAGTACATATATATTTGTAGTTATCTATTTCATCTCAACCTTTTTGTTTCTTATTTTGTTTATGTTTTTGCTGCTAATTTAATATTTCTTTCTGTTAAAGTTTTGTCTAGATCAGGGATTCCCAAAGTGGTCAGTACCCAGATGTTTTTGAGCAAGTTTGAGAGGGACTTTAGTTCTTAATAAAGCCAGTGGGGGCCAGTAAGATTATTTTAGGGATCTTTAAAGAAAATATTTCCTCAGAAAGATAATTTTAGAGATCTAGAATTAGTATACAAAACAAGTCATTAACTTGGGCAGTCAGCAAAGTGGCTTATCTTTGTGCTCCTGGCAGAACATCCACTGTGTGCTCTAAACATAAATAAATTGTTTTCATTAGTGTCCAATCAGATTTTCATTCAAGTGGTTGTGCCCAGTTTCCTTTTACTTCCATTTGCTGTTGTCAAACTTCAGTGCTATTTCTAGTGTCAGTAGATCTTTTTTCTGCAGTAATTGCAAGCGGATTATTCATTTTGTTGTAATAGTTTCTTATTAAAATAATTATTTTAGCAAGAGTTCGAGTTGTGTTGAAATAATTTCCTACAGAAAACCTCTAATCATCATGTCTGATGCAAAAGAGAAGTGTCGTCATTATTCAGTGGAATGTTTAAATTTCGGGTTTGTGCCTTCTCCCCTTAATGAAACAAAACCAATGTGTCTTTTATGTGTGAAAATGTTTAATAAATGATGCTATGACACTTGTAAAAATGAAAGAACATTTTTAAAAAATAGCATAATGATAAAAGGAAGAAAGACCTCGATATTTCAAGAGACTGTAGGAAAAAATTTTAAATCACACAATGCTTAAGCCCCTTATAAATCATCTGCCGTGCTGGACCACAAGTATCATATGATATATTGCAAAAAATAGGAAAGCCACATACTCTTGGTGAAGAAATAATTCTATCATCTATAAAAAAATAGCAATAGAGTTAGTTACGAAAAAGGATGCCAATCTAGTTTTAAGGAGTATTCAAAATTGTTACACATTGGAATCAATTTTTATAGATTTGGCAAAAAGGAATTCATTAGTTACTGCTTTTTTTACTTGTACTGTAATACCTTACAAATGACATTAAAAATGCAAAAACAGAATCAGATCATTACCTGTTACAAAGGAAATTGAGAATACCCTCAAGACGGTTTAAAAATAACAAAATCAATGCAGAGAGAAATACCCAGCAATCTTTTTAAGTTCAATTCATCGATGACAAAAGTATTAACTGCCTTTGTAATTGATGAATTCCTTTTTGCCAAACCTTTAAAAACTGATTCCAAAGTGAAACAATTTTTAGATGTCTGCAAGAGTCTTTTGAAAAGTACAACATTCTCTTTAGTAATATAACAGCAATTGTAACGGATGGAGCTCCAGCTATGGTTGGTAAGTACAGAGGATTTTTATTAGCTAAAAAATGAAAATTCTGAAGTACAAACAGTACATTTTTTTTTTACACAGACAACACCTTGTTGCAAAAAACATAAGTGAAAAATTGCATGCTGCTTTGCAAATTGATATTAAGATAAATAAAAGAAATGCCCTTAACAGCTGACTGTTTGCTATGCTGCTCTGTGGAAAAAAAAAAAAATGATGAAAATTTCAACCAGTTGTTCCTTCATACAGAAGTAAGATTGTTGTCAAAGGGTAACTGTTTTCGAAAGCTTGTAGAACTTTATAACTCAGTGTTGGAATTTCTGTGCGAACACAATCAATCACTTGTTGATAATTTTAGTCAGGGTAAACATCACCTCTTTTACCTTTTACTACCTCTTTTGCTGGTGATTTAGAGTCTAAATCCACCACATAAAATATATATTCAAACTAAATTACTTATTAGTTTGGTTTAATTACCTTCGAGAGCTTTAATCATCATCATCATAACACTAATTGTGGGTATAGACCATATTGGTCTGTTCCGGTCTCATTATCCATCCAATATCCTTTTTTGAGGTCTACCTTGTCTTCTCTTTCCAATTGGCTTATATTTTAGTATTTGTTTGGATATCGGATGTTGGCCATTTGGTTTTCATGTTCAATCTATTTTTGTTTATAATTGTTTAGTTTTTCTTCTATTGATTTTGTTTTTAGTTCTTTTAAAATGTCATTCTTTTTTGATCTAATAATGTGTATTTTGCAGTTCTTCTCATAAATCTCATTTCACTTGTTTTTATTCTTTGTTTATCTTGTTTGTTTATTGCCCAAATTTCACTGCCATATAATAATGTGGGCACTGCTAAAGTATTGTATATTTTCAAGTGTGTTTCTTTTTGTACTATATTTGGGTTGAGTTTTCTATTTATCAGGCCTGTAATTTGTAAAAATTTTGAAGTTTTTAATTTTATGTCTTTTTTGCCTTCATATGATATTTCACATCCAAGATAACTGAAAGTATTTATCTGTTCTGTTATTTTATTATTAATAACTATTTTGATTCTAACTGGAGTTAGTCCACAAAATGCCATTGTTTTAGTTTTTTTCAATGGAAATTTTCATTCCAAACTGTTCTACTATAATGTTTAAATTATATATTGCCCTTTGTAAATTGTCTTCCTTATCTGATATTATTACCTGATCATCTGCAAATGATAGTGTACTTATTTTGTTATTCGGGAAATTTCTATACCTTGATCGTTTAAGGTGTTCCACTGTATTAATATTTCATTAATGTAAATATTGAAAAGTATTGGAGACAGAGGGCATCCCTGTCTTACTCCTTGGTTTATAGATTGTTTTTCAGACAACTTTTCATTTATCTTTATTTTTATTTCTTCATCTTTGTATTTATTCGGAGGAAGAGGGGAGATATGATAGAGACCTACAAGTTTGTAAGGAGTTGTTATAAGATCAGTGGTGGAGAAGTTCTACAGAGAATAGTGGGAGAACAGGGGAGAGCCAGAGGTCATCCCTGGAAACTGTATAAAGAGGGTGTGAGTATGGAAGTGAGAGGCAGGTTTTTTCTTCAGAGTTGTGAATGATTGGAATGCCTTGCCTGAGAGTGTGGTGTCTGCAAGGAGTTTGAGTGTGTTTAAGACACGGTATGATGAGATGTGGTGTGATAAAAGGACCTGCCAGATGAGTCTTTGACTTCATGAGGTCTTGGGGTAATAATATTTTTTTTTAATAATAATAAGTTAATAATAATAATTTTTAATAAATAATAATAATAATAATAATAATATTCAATATTGCATTTAGTAAAATATTAGGTATATTTATTCTTTGTAATATATCAAACAGTATATATCTTTTTACTTTGTCAAATGCTTTTTCGTAATCTATAAACGGAAGATGAGTTTCCAAATTAAATTCTCTTCTTTTTTCTATAAGTAGTTTTAAACAGAAAGCTGCGTCCATTGTAGAGCATCCTTTTCTAAATCCATTTTGACATTCCAATAATATTTTTTCACTGTATATTTTTAATTTTTCATTAAGTATTCTGCTGTATATTTTGTAGCATGTATTCAATAAACTAATACCTCTGTAGTTACCAGGTTTTGTTTTATCCCCTTTTTTAAATATATTTATTCTATTTATTATTATTTATTTATCTATGCTTGTATTCCATTCTGTTGGTATTTGTCCATTTGTATATATTTTATTTAAATATTTTAGTAATCTTTGGTGAAATTTTTTCAGCAAATTTATACAGTTCAGAGTTTATGCCATCTTCTCCTGCTGATTTGCCATTTTTTATTTTATTTAGGTTGTTCTTTAATTCTTTCATTGTTATCATATTATTTAATATATTTTGTAAGTTGCTGGCGTAATTATTTTTGATGCCAGTATTACTGTCCAAAAATCTGTAAAGTAATACAAGAATTCTTTTACATCTATTTCACAATTTATATTTGCAGTTTCTTTTATATCTGCATTAATATGTTTTAGTATTTTGTATGCACTGGGTCTTATTTTGTATATGTCATTTTTTAGGTATGATACAAATTTTTCTCAGCTTTCTCTGTCTCTCTTTCTGGTTTCTCTTTTGGCTATTGCTCGTCTTTTTCTATATTCAATTTCATCTTCTTGTTTTTTGCTACTTAATCATCTTTTAAAAGCCAGCTTTTTATTTTCAGTTATTGTTTTTATTTCATTGCCCCATATATGTAATTTTTTATTTTTATGATTTTTTTTTTTGTGTTCCTAGGCTTTCATATGCTGCTGATGCGATAATTTCTTTTATATTATTCCATTCTTTCTCAATGTCTTCATTTTCTTGTGTTTTTTCTAAATAGTTATTAATCCTCTGTTGGTATAAATTTCTTATACTTGAATCATTTAGTAGTCTTACTTTGTAATTAGATTTTGTTTCTCTAGTTTGTTTATATTTTTGTATTTTTTGTAGCCAGTTTGGTGGAAATCTTAGTTTTGCCTGTACTAAATAGTGACCTGTGTCAATTTCTAGCCCTCTTCTAACTTTTAACCTCTAGGAAGAGGTTTGCTGCTTTTTCATTTGCTATAAAGTAGTCTATTATTGATTTTTGTCCTCTCCAAATTTTTGTATATTATTGTTAATTTTTTTCATTCCTATTCTGCCATTTAGATCTCCGGCTATAATTATATGGTCTGTTTTATTTAATTTTTCATATATTCCATGTAACTCTTTGTAAAAGTAATCATTTTCTGCTTCTTTTCCTCTTTCAGGGGCATATACTCCAACAACTGTTACATTTTCTTTATTTAATTTTAATCGAACTTCTAATATTCTTTCATTCCAGTATGCATAATGAGTTATTTTTGCTTTAATTGATTTATGGATCCAAATCATTACACCAGCTTTTGCATGTATTTGTTTGTCCACTCCACTATATATGGTGTTAGTTAGCTGTTTTTTTTGTTTCTGTAAGAACTGCAATTTCTATATTTTCATCATTTAAAATTTTATCTAATTCTTCTTCTTTATGTGCTATGCTTCTAATGTTCCATGTAGCATATTTCACCATGTTTTTCTTTTTCCAAAGTTTCTTAACCTTTTCCAGTTTGCAGTCATTTTCCATGCTTTCTGTCTAGTTTGGATTTCGTTGAGACTTGAAAGTAATATGTGCTTCCCTATGTCAAGTGACTAGCATGATGATAGGTATCCTAGTGGTGGGGCTGCCACCTTAAGACAACTAGGTTTGCCTTTTTTTAGTAGAGAGTGGAAACTACAGTTTGAGAGGAAAGAGTCACCCCCCCCCCTTGTCCTTGAGTTGCTCTAATAGCACTGGGGGAGGGGGGGGAGTAAGAAGTGAGAGAGAGAGTAGAGGGAAAGAAGAGTAGAAGACCAGTCCCCAGATATGATATACCAAGTGTATATTCTATGAAGTAAGATCAGGTCTAGCTTGGGTATCTTAGGTTTGCCATGCCCATACTCACCAATGTGAGCCCCCTGAGAATGCTTTAATCTTATTTTACAATAATAATAATAATAAAGGACTATTACTTTTCTTGAAGTCAATAAACACAAAATAAAACTAATATTTAGCAAGCAGAGAGGTTTTTGTTACTGTCCTTAAACAAATACTTTTGGTATAGTTAGCACTGACTTCATGTTGGAGGTTTAATAGAATAATTCTCAGCACTGAGAAAAGATTAAAAATCATTTTAATACTTCCAATATTTTGTCTCTGTCACAGAGACATCTTCAGGGATTACAAAAAAACTTTTTGTAACAACACACTCACAAAAGCAATACAGTAGTGAGGGAAGCTAAAGTCCTATCTAGGTGGTGCGCCCTCTATGGGCATTTGCAGCTGGCCTAGGATGTAAAGAGGGATCTCTAATAATTAATGTTTCCCAAATTTTGGAAGGTTTAATGCAACCGTATTTGTTTAAATTAGGTCGAGTCCTGAGTGTCGATGCAGATTCAAAAAACAGATTCAACCTAATTTAAACAAATACGGTTGCATTAGACTTCCCAAAATTTGGGAAACATTAATTATTAGAGATCCCTCTTTACATCCTAGGCCACCTGCAAATGCCCATAGAGGGTGCACCACCTAGTAGGACTTCAGTTTCACTCACTACTGTATTGCTTTTGTGTGTGTGTGTGTTGTTTCAAAAAGTTTTTTGTAATCCCTGAAGATGTCTGAAAATATTGGAAGTATTAAAATTATTTTTAATCCTTTCTCAGTGCTGATAATTATTCCATTAAACCTCCAACATGAATTCTGCACAGCACTTAAGCCTCAACACACGGATTTAGCACTGACTGTGATCTTTATAATCTTCCCACAGTTCCTACTAATTAAAGATATTTTGAAACATCATACTTTCTAATGGAAGCGGCATCGTGTACAAATATCATTCCATCTGAACTCTGTTCTTCATCATGTTTGGAAACAAATTACAATTTAATTATCTTATGCAGATAAAGGAAAGGCTGCTGTCCTCATTAATCACTCTTTTATGATAACTTAAGTTGGCATACTGGTATATTAGCTATTGTTCTATGAAGAGTAATATAGAATCATGAGAAATAAATTAAAAATGTATCTTCTGTGATGACAGCCCGTGAGATATGATCTTCCAAAAGCACAATGCTATATGGTCTGTGGTTAAGGTCTGTACTGGCCCTTCGAATTATAGATTATCTAGTCATTTGTTCTTCTTTATCACCCTTGATTGGTCACTCTCCATGATATATTATTAATGAAAAAAAATCTATGGGCCCCCATGAGAACGGATGAAAATAATATTGATTTGATGTTGAAAGAAAATTACAATCAAGCTTTCTTAAATTGTTTCCAAAAGATAGAAAAAATGAATCCACTCAAAGAAACGAAAATTTTACATTAAAGACTGTATAGAGAAAATACTGAATTAATGTAATGTACCCATTAACAACTTAAAGTACATAAACCATTGACATCAAGTTCACATTACAGTTTGTCTCTTAAAAGCTCATTTTCTGTCAGCTGTCAGTTAGTAAAAGATTTTGGTGCAACCTATGTACATGTAATCTACTGTACATTACAGTATGTGTAATGTACAGTAGTGATGGTCATCTCTATCTAACAGCCGACGTGCACACTGCTTAGTTCAGTGTTATCCCACTAGAGCATGCACATGAGAAACCTCCAGAAATGAAGCTAAAAATTATCTTCTAATACGTTTTTAAAATTAAAAACATATTAGGAGATAATTTGCGAGGAGGGCCTCCGAGATTTCGACTGCCTAGGGGCCTCCACAGGGTTTAATCCAGCACTGGCTTCCCCTGTCTTCCATTCAATTCTATCTTGAGATTTTCTGTGCCATTGAGTTCCAGACATCTCTTTAATCTCATCCTCCCACTTTCTCTTTGGTCTTTATGTAACTCTTTTTTCCGTCTCTAGGATACCATTTTGAAATCAACTTTGTCCATTTTTGAGTGTTACTTCTTGCAATATGACCTGCTCATTGCCATTTGATTTTTTAATGACTGTTATAATGTCTCTCATCCTAGTCTAAGCGCTAACCCTAGTCTTGCGCTTTCTATTTAGAATGGTAATACCAAGTAATGATCTTTTCATTTTACTCTGCATAATCTTCAACTTCTTGGTCAATTTTTTATTCATAGTCCTTGTTTCACTTCCATATGTCATGACTGGAAGTATACAACTGTTGAATATTTTTCTTTTAAGGCAGATTGTGACATTTCCTTTGAGTGCTTCAATGTTTACAAAAGGCTATGCAACTAAGTTGAATTCTACATATCATATCTTCTTCACAGCCTCCCTCTACTGCGATCTTTTGTCCTAGATAAACATAGGAGGTTACTATATCTGTTTCCTGGTGTTTCACTTGTACTGCCTTTTGGATGATAAATACCGTATGTTCTGGTATATAAGACGAACCCAAGAAATTTAATACAATTTTCTGGAAAAAACCTAAACTTTAAAGTATGATTTAAATAAAAATGGATAAAATAAGTAATTTTTAATAGTAAACTGACCTTTCAGAAACCTGCAAAACTCATGTCACTGTCATCTGACTCTTCTCTATCATCATTAATTTCTTCTCTTTCCTCTTGTTCTTCATCATCTTCATATAAGAAATGATCTTCACTTACATCAAGGGCGTTGCTAATTCCACATTTCAAGAAAGATTTAACAATAGTTTGTTCATTCATTTTCGACCAAGATGTCTTAACCCACTCACACACTTGAGAGATTGATGGCCGTTTCAGGGCACCCTTTGGTGTTAGCTGATGTACATTCATCATCCACTTGTTCCACTCTTTGCTCATAAAGACTTTAAAGGGTTTGTTTAAAGATACATCAGATTAAAGATTCAAGCTACAGTTCTATTTGAGGGAACATCAAAGGTTAGGGGTGTTTCATCCATATTGGCTATCTGTCCCATTTCAAAATTGTAATTTTTTCGATGTTGAATCACATATTTATGAAAAGAAATAATTTTGTCTTCATATTCTTTTGGCATTTTTTGACTGATTTTTGTTTTTGTACGCATACAAAGTCCACTGCATTTCATGAAACGGTAACACCATGACGCACCACCTTTAAAATCTTCACTGTTACGCTCACCGGCTACTTTGACTGCGTGTGTACGAATCATTTTTGTTGAAATGGCAATGCCATTTTGCCGATTTTCTTGCACCCATTTCAAAACTTCGGTCTCTAGTTCTGGCCACTTCGCAATTTTTCCACGTTCCACGTGCTTTTCATTATGCAAATTGTGCAAAATCTCCTTCTGACCACGCCAAGTTCTAATCATTTTTTCTGTAGGCGGAGGTCCGAAATGTCTTTTAGCTTCTCTGTTCCCGTGTTCTTCCGCATATTTTACAACCTGCAATTTGTAACTTGAAGTATATGAATGTCGCCTGTTTTTTTCCATCACTAAAATCTGCAGGGAAATATCAAACTGAACACAAAATATCTCAACACGTCAACTCAATACTGATAAACATCGGTAACTGATTACTCGGATAAGATATTATGAAACATGAATAGGAACTCCCTGTTCTTAGCCAATGACGCGCTAAAAGTCACGTGAAGGTCACGCATCAAGTTGATTGCACCATTAACCGCCTACAAAGATCTTGGAACATAAAAGGGAGTGCATATGACTTTGAAAAGAGGAAACAATCTTTACCTTCATTATATAAGATGCACCCCATTTTTAAGATGAATTTTTAAGGTAAAATAGTGCGTCTTATACACCGGAAAATACGGTATATTATAAATAAATATATATAGTAATACTCCAATTAATGCTCAGGATGTGTTCCTAGAAGACAAAGGGCTAAATGAAACAGCATTAAACGGGGGCGATTTTCACACAGTAAATTAGAGATAGGGGAACATGCGACCAATAATAAATAGTTTTACTTTAATTTTAAGTTATTTTTATATTAACTTGCAAAATATACATAACACATATACATATGTACACAGAAATACAAAGTTTATTTTTGTGCTGTTGAAGGTTCTGGCTATTCTGAAATTCTTGATTTTTTAGTGATGAACTCATCTGGTGTCATTTTCTTTTTCTTTCATTAAGTAATTGTCAGAAGTTGCTTCTTTTTTTAAATCTATCGAACCAACCTCTGCTAGCTGCAAAGTTTTTGCTCGTATCCTCTCTTTGTTTTTGAATATGATTAAAAATACTTCTGGCTTTTTCTATGATTATTGGTTGACATAATGGCATGTTGAATTCGGTTTCATCATCAATCCAAATGGAAAGCCATTTCTCCATTTCCTCTAAAACATTGCTTCTGAATTGGGTTACTTTTGTTGCAAAAGACATTGTAGTTGTGGTTGCTGAATACTTAATTTTATCCTTGTTTTTTGAAATCATTCATATAGTAGAAGTAGACAAATTGAAAGCGGCTCCAATGTCAACTTGATGTTGACCTTTTTCTCATCGCCACAGCACCTGCATTTTAATGTCGAGTGAAATGCTTTTCGTATCAATTTTGTTTTATCATCTTTACATCCGCTCATTTGGAATAATTTAAAAAATTATAGTCATGATTAATTTTTAATGAACAAATAGAATTTTTGTTGATTTCCTTGGTCAATAATATTGATATTTACTGCGCATAAATAACATTTTATGCAGCACTCCAAATCGTATTGATAATGTGGGCACCATTTCACTAGCAGTGAATAACTATACGATGTATGGGAAAAACAAATGCTCAGGACAAATATAGATTTAGGGGAATTACAGCACTATGACGAATTGTCACCTTTTGCTGATTGGTTCGGATTCGGGAATAATCATATTGTGTACAAATCAAGGGAAATACAGTGATAAATTGAATCATGGAATATTTAGTGCTTTTTTAAGGTTTGGAAAAAAACGTGTTATATCAAATCAGTGTTAATCGGGGAGCATTAAACGAAGTCTTATGTATGTATATTTATATATATTATATATATAAATTAAATATTAAATATAAATTAAATATATTTATATATATTATATATAAATATATTTAAAAATATGTAATATATATATTTTAATATATTAAAATATATATACAGTTGTGCCTCGGTTAACAATGGCCTCAGATAACGACATACTTGGTTAATGACTAGTGACTGTAAGAAAAAAATCTCTTGGTGAATGACACAGGCTTTGGTTAACGACTCTTGATTATGTGAACCTCTATCCGATCTAAAAAAACAGAATTTTCCGATTGCACTCAGCCACGTGTGGGAAGACATTGTCGAATAGAGAACAGCCATGCGGCATAGCTGTGAAGCTCAGATATGTTTGACCCATCATAGCCAACTGTTTACGTTTTCCGTTTATTGTTTCTTTTCTTGTAGTGTACTGTGCTTTATTTTAAACTTTGTGTTATAAATCCGTTTTATGATGAAAATAAGTATTTAAGCATTTATTTTTTATGTGTTGGTTCATATTGACAATAAATTGATGGGTGCATGTCACTGTTCGTTCGCCATCAAAAGCCAAAATCAAATCTCATCTGTATAATAATCATTGTATCTATAAGCTGCTAATCAATGTATGTTACAGTAAATGCTGTATCTAATATCGTCGCCTTACAAGCAAAATGCACTAAGTCAAAAATTGCAGGTTTCGAATTTAACTTTTATTATTAAAAACAGCATGTAAGTCCACAGTAATAACTTTAATAAATAAGGTAGATATTTCGTACTAAAAATAATAGTACATCTTCAGTGTTACAAACAGATAGGAATAGAATACAAGTAACGAATATTCAGTGGCTCACCTATTAAAATACAATGCTGTCTCGAGCTAGGAAATGAAAGAAATTAATAAATAATTAATATTTAAGATAATTAGTTCTTTAATGATTACATAAAATAAAAGTATCCCAGATCTTCCAGAGAGAGAGGCAATCATTTAGATTTAAATTCGTTCGGTGTAAAAAAAGCTTCACAACTTTCTTTAAAGAGGCGTTCATATTTGAACCTGCATCTATGAAATAGAATAGCTTTATCCCACTGGATATTATGGGTAGTGGTAATACTGTGTTGTGCTAGACCAGACTTCTGAGGTTTGTTGTAATCAATATAATATTAATGCTCTTTAATTCTTTTTCCACAAAACAACCAGTTTGTCCAAAATAAGAAACATCGCATTCACAAGGAATTTTGTAAACGCCAGCCAAAGACAGAGATGACAGTTTATCTTTTGTAGAAGGCAATAAGAAAGAAATTTTGTTGATAGGAATACAAGTGGCAATCAATTGGTACTTTTTTAAAATTCTACCTATAGGTTCTGAGATTCCTGGAATGTAGGGGATTGGAACTCTGCGAACTATTGAAGAAACCTTAGGTATTGGAACATAAGATTCAATTATCTGTTGGATTTGATTAGGGTGGTAATTATTAGATACCATTAACTTTTTAATGATGGAAAGTTCTTGTTGTAAGATTTCTGGAGAAGAGCAAACTTTATGTGCCCTCTTAATTAGAGATTTAAGAATGCCAAATTTTTGAGATGTATAGTGAGCAGACTTTTTATGAATGTATCTGCCAGTGAATGTGGGCTTTTGAAAGACGCTTGTAGATAAGGTACCAAAAGAAGTTCTAGTAAGCAGGATGTCCAAAAATGATAAAGTACCAGAATTTTCCTTTTCCATGGTGAATTGGATACGAGGAGGAAGGCTATTTATCTGTTGTAGAAAGGTGGAAAGCTCATCTTCAGTATGTGACCAAATAGCAAAAACATCATCGACATAACGATGCCAAAGAGACGGTTGAGGGTGAATGGATGAAAACATAGTCTCTTCGAATTGTTTCAAAAAATAGTTGGAGGTGGAGACAAAGGACTACCCATGGCAGTGCCTTCAACTTGTTTTTCCAACTAAAATAACCTGAATGGATAACAAATTCGAAAATTTTTGCGATAAAAATAAGAATGTTAACTTTTATTTCAAAAACTTGTGGTAGCTAAAGTTGCTAAGGGAACTTCAAGGTTGAATGTCAGAGGGCTTCTTTTTGAGTAAATAGAAAATCTTTTACTAATTTGGATCAAAGAAAGAGAAATGGCGGGCGATACTACATCTCAAAATGCAATCTGTCAGAAAGCTAAACAGATTTATCAAGATATGTAAAAGAAGACTTCGGGATCAAGTTCTGAGGTAGATGATGATGATGATTTCAAAGGTAGCGGAGGTTGGTTTGACAACTTTAAAAAAAAGAACAGGAATTCATAGTGTGGTCAGACACAAAGAGGCAGCTAGTGCTGACATAGCAGCACCAGATAAATTTGTCAATAGCTTTACAAGAATTATAGAAGAAGGAGAATACCTATCTCAATAAGTCTTCAATTGTGATGAGACTGGGTTATTTTGGAAGAAAATGCCCAACACGACATTTATCACAAAAGAAGAAAAAACACTTCCTGGGCATAAACCAATGAGTGATAGGTTAACATTGCTTTTAGCAGCAAATGCAAATGGAGACTGCAAGGTAAAACCAATGTTAATCTACCACTCAGAGAATCCCCGAGCATTCAAAAAGTTCAATGTCTATAAATCCATTCTCGGTATTTTGTGGAACACCGAGAATGGATCTAACAGCAAAGCCTGGGTCACAAGAATAGAATTTAGAAACTGGATTCACGAAGTGTTTGGACCAACTGTCAAAGCCTATCTTGAGCAAAACAATCTGCCTCTAAAAGCCATTTTAACCTTGGATAACGCACCTGGCCATGCAACGGGCATACAAGAAGAGTTACCAGAGGAATTAGATTTTATCAAGGTGATTTTTCTTCCTCCCAAGACTACATCTCTGATTCAACCTATGGATCAGCTGATAATTGCAAATTTTAAAAAACTTTACACAAGGGCACTTTTTACCAGGTGCTGTGAGGCTACCAACATAACCCTAAGAAAATTTTGGAAGGAAGAATTCAACATTGTCATAGCAATTAGGCAAATTGTAAAGGCTTAGCAAGAAGTAACAATGAAATGTCTCAAAGCAGCATGGAGGAAACTGTGTCCTTCCTTTGGTAATGAAGAAACTTCAGATGAAGCACACAAATTGGTAAAGGACATTGTGGCAACTGCTCATGATCTGAACTTGGAAGTAGAGGAAGAAGATGTTGAAGAATTATTGGAGATGCATGACCGAGAACTGTCTACTGACGAGCTAAAAGAACTTTTCAAGCAGCAATGTGAAGAAAGGTAAATGGAAATTTCATCTGAAGATGAGGATGGAGAGAAAGAACAAATTACGACTGATGAAATCAGTGTTTTGGCAAAGTGGGAGGAAGTTCAAAATGTTGCTATGAAATGGAATCCAAACAAATCTGAGGTTATCAGAACTGCAGATCTATTGAATGAAAAGTTCATGCAGTTTTTCAGAAACATTTTAAAAAAGAGGCAGAAGCAAACATCCCTAGACATGTTTTTTACAGGTCCATTTGTCAAAAAACTCTGATGTGAGCCCAATTGTCCTTCTGGTGAAGATTGATAATTAAAAACTGTTTTCATGAACAATTCATTTTATTAGTGTTAATTTTTTTTAGCAAATACATATAATAAATAAATGATATTTACCATATTTTTATGACATTTTAAATGAGTTTTATCTGCATTTTTAATATGTACTATGGTTGTGGGGAAGAGCCGGAACAAATTAATTGATTTTCAGTTAAATCTTATGGGGAATCGCACCTTGGATAATGATGGTTTTGTTTAACGATGGTAATCCTGGAATGGATTATCGTCGTTAACCAAGGCCTACTGTATATATATTTAAAAAAAAAGTACACTATCAGTATTTCCATATCTCTTATTACTCCACTCAGCTACATAATTCTACTATGCCCTTCCATCTCTCTGTGTTATTTTCATGAGAATTGAATTCATGTAATTTGATGCACCAAACTATAGGTTGAAGATTACAGTGTATTTTTGCTGTAAATATCTCTGTCTCTCTTCCCTTTATTGCTCTAGTAATGGTGCATATGCACAGGCCCGGCTGGTGGCATGTGCAATATACTCAGGTGCCGCAGAAGAAAAGGCACTTAAAAGATGTCAAAAAATCGTCTTCTGTGCGGGGCCCTTCAGATCTTCCCGGAAATGAACAAATAAATTCTGAAATTGTATCCTGGACCTGATTATATCACTGTAATTTTTGATTAAAATTTACAGAAATATACCTAAAATAGTTCTTTATTTTTTGATGTATCATAAATCAACTTATGATTAATTGTTGAGTTCCGTATAAGGGCCATATCCTAATTTTAATCAGATCAGATGCATGTGGTCCGGCCCTAAAAGTCGGCTTACTACTGATAACTCATTCTTCTCGACATTCGAGCCTGTTATATTAGTGGGCTGTTAGGGCCACGTCAGCGACACAAAATAATCGGCAAACTCTCGAGTTCAATGCGAAACATTCTTGTAAAATTCTCTTATCTATTTACGTTGAATCTTCAAAATTAATTTATTTATTAATGCAAAATTAATGTAAAGAATATTTGAATAAATCTCTTAACTTTATATTACTATTTTATATTATTTTGAAAATTTATATAACTTGAAAAATTTGTATAAGCAGGACTAATCCGTAGATAACATTATACTGTAAAACGGTTTTCATTTGTTTTTCATTTCCTGTTCATTTTATTCACACTTTATCCAAAAAAAAACTTTTTTGGAAAGGCGCCAAGCATTAATCGCACACACAAGAAAAATATTATGCGCCGGTCCTGCATATGCAAATTAGTTTGCCTCCTCTCAAATGATTTTTTTTTAATGGACATTGTTCCTTCTAAGCCTGTCATGGTGTCTTATGAGCAGAAGTTGGTTTGGGGGACAGGGAAGACAGTGATTTTTGTGAAAGTTTATGACATACTTTACATTTATAAGCTCTCAAACTTATTTTAAAGCTGAGAGGTTATATCTTTTTATCTCATCTCATCTTCCTTTTTCTCCTCTTTTACCTTGCGGTGTCGAGGGTTTATTAATCATCGGACCTCAACCGTACATCTTTTTATTCGACTGAAAATATAATTGTACATAAAATAATGTAACTTTATGAATTGTCAGTTCATCTCATTTTTGTTGTCTTTTGACAACAGTCTTCATTAGTAAATTGTTTAGTATAGTGTCTTTGACAGTGAGTGGATGTCTGAGTCTCATGCATGGTCATGCAGCCGAGAGAACATTATGAGCTATCCAATTTCATTTAAGCTATCCAATGAGTAATGGATAGCTTAAATGAAAGGTAAATTTAGAAATAAATGCCCAAGTCATTGAAATATATTGTAGTTCATTATTAAAACACTAAGTAACATATGTAGTAACCATGGTTTGATATATTTGCATTTGAATTGTTTTCTTACAGATTGTGAAATCAGAGTCATCAATATTTATACAACTAGAAAGATAGATGCAAAATGTCAGAGATAAATATTAACCATAACAATGCTAATATGCTCTGCTCAAAACATTTCATGGGAATCTAGATTTGTTAACTGTTTTTTTATTTCTTTCTTTGCAACAAGCTGTGAAACTTTTTTCTTTTCTGATGTGCAGAATGGATCTTGCTTCTCTATACGTTAGGTTGTGCTTACAGTAGAATCATATTTACATAAAAATAAGTTCAAGCAAAATATCCCCAATAATGCTAATTGAAGTTGGTGCTGTTATTATACATAAAATCCCAGACACCATCAAAAATTCCCTTGATGAATCCTAAAGATGCAAAAAAAGAGGATATGTGCAGGCAAACCTGGACACACAGCAATTCTATCTTAAGTGATAAACAATTTACAACTTGTCAGATTAATGCAACTGAGTCCAAGTAAATTTTTTTAATGTATTATTTCCATAAAATGCTTCAGAATCTATACCAAACCAATGTCAAGTTTGGACATTTAAGGAAATGAAAAACTATGCATTTTTATTAACCTTTTCCAGAACTCTCATTCCCAGTATTTGCTTCTGCTGTATCTTAATTTTTTTTTAAGAAATATTGGCATTATTTTGTGAAAGCTGGCCTGATTGGCCGAGTCGTTAACGTATCCACTCTCCAGCCAAGAGGCTGATGGTTCAAATCTTGCCATGGACATTAATGTTTGTGGTTGTCCTATTCTGTATGGAAAGGGCATCTGTGACCCTACCACTTCTAGCAAAAGACTTCGCTGGCAAAACCTGATGAGATATGGGAGTGACCATATAGCATCTTCACTTCATATGTGAATCATTAACTAACCCCCCCCCCCCCCCATCTGTCTGTCAGTTTAGTCCAGTCCAGTCATGGATGCTGAAAATCAGTAGCATAACACATGCATACATAAAAGTATATGAAAAGAAAGCTGAAAAATTATTTACTAATACATTACTGCATTGTGTGATAATGTTTTTGGAATAAGAACAGGAAATGAAGTACTTTTTTTTCCTAGTCACATTGCCATGTGACCAAGAAAAAAAATGCTACCTTGGATGTCATATGATTGCTCCCACACCTCGTAGGGTTTTGAGAGTAAGGTCTCTGCTAGAAGAAATGGCACGGTCGCAACTTTTTTTCCCAAAGAATTAGAAAGACAATCATAAACATCCAGATAGGATTCGAACCCACAGTCTGTTGGTTGGAGAATGGATATACTAGCCATCTGGCCAACGAGGCTGAAAATTAAATATATATAACACACAGTTTATTAAGCATAAATTTAAAATGTATATGATAATTTTTAATAAAACTTTTATACAGGCATACCTCGTTCATGTAACACGTTCCAGACAGTTGTTTTATAACAAATTGCTATTTTTTTCTCTTTTCCACTGATCAAGGGTCCATTTGGCATGCTCTTTGCACCAATTTAACCAAGCCAATCTCTTTTTTTGGTTAACAAGGCTTCTTTTTAGGCTAACAGTTCCTGCCAAATGAGTCCTCTCCTGACAGTTACAGAGCTTGCCACAACTTCCAGAACTTGATGTTGCCATGGTGTAGACAGTGGCTTTTGTTCTTATCCCCTTCCTTTCAGCAGATCTGATTTGCTTCACTTTAGACAGCAGCTGTACCACAGGACACCCATTTAGCTATTTCATGAGAGGAATAGCCTTCTCTATTCAAAGTTGAGAATGGACAGAGAAGAAATTTCAAGTGTAACTTTGACATGGCTCATGGAAAATAGGAAGGCATAAACTAAATTGGCAAAGACTGACAAAAAGACAGATGGCTGGCTGGGATAGTTGGAGAGAATCAGAATTGATTGCAAAAAGACAGGGCTAACTGGAATAGATGTCTCAGTGCTGTGTGCCACTGACATGAAGACAATATCATAGTATTCACTATACTCCTTGAGGGTAAAATATGAATCAGTGAGAAATTCTCTCAAAGTTCCTCTTGATATTGTATCAATTTTATTATTGTGTTTCATTATTGTCCTATGAATAATGTGGGGGGTGCTTTAAGGGTCAAAGCTGTATAACTGAGAGGAGACCTCCACATAGCCTTTAAAGGAATGTGGAGAACCGACCAGGGCTTCTGACCTATTGTCCAATCCTCACCTTCTCGTGGTGCACCCTGTTGGGTATCTACTTGGATACTGAACGGACGAGGATGGGCTGGCAATTTGGGATTTAGCCGACCAAATTGTATTCTTATCGGTTAAACCAAAATCTAGAATGATGGTACAACATGACAAAATTTCATGCCGGCTGGGGCATCGCCCAGTTAAACAAGGCCCCCGTTGTTTTCGCCAGGGAACCAGGGCGAACAGCGAAAAGTCAGCTACTGGAACAAATCTGAAAATAAACCCCAACTCAACATCGCCAGAGTTAAAGATCGGTACTATCAACGTAAGAAGCCTGAATGGCAAAGAAATGGAGCTATCTGAGGAATTAGATAAGTACCAGATCGACATAATTGGGGTGACTGAAACAAAAAAGACCAAAACTGGTGAGATCTTTCTGAGCAATAAATACAAAATGTTATATTCAGGCAATGACAATCAAGGAAAAGAAGGAGTAGCCATAGTATTCAACACAAAATATGAGGCTAATCTTCTTGAATGGCAGTCAGTGTCAAGTAGAGTAATGTGGGCAAATATGAGAATGGGGAACTGGACAATCAGACTTATTTGTGCCTATGGTCCCACAGAAGGTTCTACTAAGGTAGAAGTGGAGGAATTTTTTAAGGCTTTAGAAAAAGCAACTGACACAATGAAAAATGAAAAGTTGGTCCTTGTTGGGGATCTAAATAGCAGAGTAGGAAATGATTGTGAGACATGCAAAAATATTTTGGGAAAATTTGGAGAAGAGAGCAAAGCTAATAATAATGGCAAATATCTGTTGGATTTCTGCTCAGGACATGGACTGGTTATTACTAACACCATGTTCCAACATAAAAATGTGCACAAATTCACATGGAGAGAAGAGGCTAGGAATAAGAAAAGTCTCATTGACTATGTTATTGTTGATAGTGATATTTTCTCCCTGGTGCAGGACACCAGAGTGTACAGAGGATTTGAAATTGGAAGTGATCACTATTTAGTCTTGAGCAGGATAAAATTGAATTTCATATTGAAAAGAATAACATGTAAGAAAGTTTTAAAGCGAATAAAAGTTGAGCAGCTCTCAGATGTGAGCTGTAGACTAAAATACACAAAGATTATTGAAGAAAAAATGAAAGAGTTTGAGAACAGGAATCAAACCTTGGAGATTCAGTGGCAAACTCTGAAGAAAACATTGATTGATTCTGCCAGAGAGGCATTTGGTGAGGTTGTCTGTAAGGATAAAAAAATCGGAACTCCCTGGTGGACACAGAAAGTTAAAGAGGCAGTGAAGGAAAAGAAGAAAGCATACCAAAAGTTCCTGTCAAATAAGTAAGCTTGTGCTCTTAGAGAGTATAGAGACAATTGCAAGAATGCTAAACACTGTGTAAAACTAGCTAAACAAAAGTCATGGGAGAACTTTGGCAAGAATATAGAAAATAAATATCAAGAAGGTGGCAAAATATTCTGGAGGTTGTTGAAGAAGCTTAAGAATGGAGGAAAGAGTGCTATAAAAGGAATTAGAGATGATAAAGGTGACATGAAAATGGGAGAAAAAGATATCCTTGAAGTATGGAGTAATTACTTTGAAAAACTGCTAAATGAAACAAGCAGTGATGACAGCACAGTGGTAAAAAACATTGACCAGGCATGCAGTCAGGAATACATATCCATACTTGAAGTAGAAAAAGCCATCAAAGGCTTGAAATGTGGAAAGGTAGCAGGAGTAGCTGATATTCAACCAGAAATGCTGAAGTATGGTGGTATAAGAGTCTTACAGTGGCTGCACTGCATAGTTCAGAAAGCCTGGACAGAGGGACGAATTCCCGATGATTGGAGTAGAGCTTTCATAGTACCCATATATAAAAAGGGAAATAAAACTGAATGTGAGAATTACAGAGGTATTTCCCTACTGAGTGTTCCTGGTAAGATCTATGCAAGTATACTTGAGAAACGGTTGAGAAGAATTGTGGAAGAAAAGCTTGGTGAAGAACAAGCTGGATTCAGGCCAAATAGAGGCTGTCAGGATCAGATCTTCACTTTACGACAAATACTTGAGAAAGCATGGGAATATAACAAAGATCTGTATTTAAGTTTTGTCGATCTGGAAAAGGCATATGACAAGGTGCCAAGAGAGAAGCTATTCAATACGCTACAGTTATATGGTGTCAATGGGGCATTATATCAAGCAATACTTAGTCTTTATTTGAGTTGTAAGTCAGCAGTTAGAATTGAACGAAGTACAGGAAGATGGTTTAATGTTCAATCTGGTGTGAGACAAGGATGTACATTATCTCCTCTGTTATTCATTATCTATATGGATCACATTATGAAGGAAAGTGGTATTAAACATGATATCAAAATTGGAGACGTTAATGTCAGCTCTTTGCTTTATGCAGATGATGTTATACTTCTAAATAAATCCGCTACAAGTCTGCAAGATTCTCTGACTAAATTGAATAGCTGTTGTAATAAATATGGTATGAAGGTCAGCAATAAAAAGACAAAGACAATGAAAATAGGCAAAATCATTGAAAATGTCAACTGTGTTGTGATTGGAGAACCTGTGGAACAAGTAAAATTTCATATTTAGGTAAATTTGAGGTTTAGGTAAATTTTGGTAAATGGTGGGAAGTCAATTGAATAAATTCATATGGAATAAGAGAGAAATTAGTCGGAACACTAAATTAGCTGTATACAAGACAGTGTTCAAACCAGTTTTAACTTATGGATCTGAGAGCTGGATCAGAAGTAAAACACTTGACCAAAGACTAGAGACCACAGATATGAGGGTCCTGAGAAAGATTATAGGCGTGAACAGATGGCATCAATGGCAGTATCATATTAAAAACGAGGATATTAGGAAAGAACTTGGCATTGTCAGCATTCAGGAATGCGTTAGCAGAGCTAATCTCAGGTGGTATGGTCACTTAAACAGAATGGGCGAGGAAAGATTAGCAAAACAAGTGTTCTCTGCCACGTCGGCAGCAAAACGACCCAGAGGAAGACCAAGATATAGGTGGATTGATACGGTACAAAGTGCCTTAGACGATAGAAATATACGATCTGATAATGTTGGAGTCTTGACAAGGAACAGACTGATTTGGAGGAAAATTGTAGATAGGAAGTTAGTAATGATGTAATTTTTTTCATGTAGTAGTGTCATATCATGTACACCCCTGGAGGGTACATGACAGGAATTTGATGATGATGATGATGAATAATGCGCCTTTTATTGATATGTTATTTAATGTATTTTGAAATTTAATTTATTAATGCAAGTAATCTTTAAATACTTGAAATAAAACTAAATACAAGAATATATATATGTGATCAAATTGTTTATTTTCTCTGTATTTTTTTTATGCAGTCCTTTACTGTACAGCTTGGTGGCATATTTCAAGAAGGACAGTGCAGTTCATAGTGAATCCTCAGCAGGTTCTCAACTTCGTCCAAAAAAATTGTGAAATTTTAGTGATAATTTCAACAAACAAAATTAATTTGGTTTATTTCTCCATTGTAGCAAATAATGCACCAAAAGATGTGAAGAGTTCATACTTTAATAAGGTTATTTTGTGTTCACTTTTAGCCTGCTATAATGCTTATTTTTAATTATTGCTTTATTATGAAATAGTTAAATAAGTATGTTAAGAGACAAATGAATTACAGTTATACTTTATACAACATTCTTGATTTTAAATGAATTATATATTATTTGAATTTGTTTCTCAGTTATACATATCACATTTAATTATAAAATGATATGAATCCTGATTTTATACCTTTTATCATGTACTTTTAGTATTGCACACTGTATAATGTTAATAAATTATTGCTGTGAACCTGCTAGAAATTTTCTGTAATTATGTATAGTCATATGTGTAAAAAAATAGTTTGCTTCAATAATCAGCTAATTATATTAGTGCAGAATTATTGTTTATTAGACATGAACAGCTTACTCAAATTGAGTCCTGTTTCCCATATTATACAAAAAGGGCTTAAAGTCTGTTGGCTATTGTTATTTTTTATTGGTATTAACTCAACACAATAGAAAGACAAGTAAATGATGTATTTGTTATGCTGCTGATATGATATTATATTTATATTATATTATATTAAAATTCAAAAATTTTAACATAAAAAGCAAGAACTAAAATTCTAGTGAGCATTTTGTGATACATATAGCCCATGGCCATTATTCTGAAGATGTTCATAGAATCAGTCTTCCTCATTATGGTAAATGAATACAACTTTACTTATCGAATAAGGAATTCTTGCTGATTCTGATTACAAAAGAATACAACCTTCAGCTGTTCAAACAAAATTGTACTGTCTTGTGACCTTTCATGTGTGGATCAGATATTTAAAAAAAAATTTTTTTAAATAATTTTCAGGTAATAACAGCTTCTACGTAGTATTGTTGCTAGCCGTAATGATGGTAGCATATGTATTTCTTATGTTTTTCTCAGCGGAAATTAAGAACTTCTTCCTATCTGTCCAAAATAGGCCATCTTGCAACTGCATCAATCAATTTTCTGATATATATCTCCATTGGGTATTCAGCATGACATTTTTTTATTATTGTTAAATAGAAACTCGGAAGGAGTAAGAGACTCATTGAGGAAGTTATTTTGTAGATTATACCTCTCCTTGAAAATATTCACAGAAAATGCACTCGCAGTGCCCACTGACAGTTTATTTATTATTATTATGATGATGATGATTCAAGACTCGTCGTGGGAGGTCCAACTTAGAAAACACAATGCCTGTCATACCACTCCTTGAACTCAATGACTGTTCATGCTCTTACCACTCTATCAGGCAATGCATTCCACAGTTCAATCACCCTCCACACAAAGAAACCACTCCTTACCCTCTTGCTCACAACTTCCTTGTGTAACTTCCAGGGATGGCCCCATGTCCTTGCTCCTTCCTGTTCCACAAAATGAAAGAACTCCTCAGTGTCAACCCTGTAACTACTTCTCAACAGTTTAAAAGTCTCAATCATATCATCTCTCCTTCTATATACCAGACTTCACATTCCCTCAGCCTATCTTCATAACTAATATTGTACAGTACTGATACCATCTTTGTTATCTGCCTCTGCACTCCTTTTATATTTATCTCTTTCAAATCCTGGGAACAAAATTTGAGCATAATAGTTCAGGTGTGGTCTGATCAGGGCTTTATACAGTGAAATGACAACTTATCTCAGCAGTTGCTGAAGTGATGGCCTTTCTGAAACTAGGGAAAACTCCAACTGAAGCAAAAAAATTACAGATCTGTATCGCTACTCAGCAACCTCTTTAAATTCCATGAACGACTAATTAATTTTGAATAGGCTACAACCTCTAATCAAACACATTTTATTGCTCAACAAGCTGGTTTTAGACCAGGCAAATCCTGTACATCACAAATTCTCAACCTCACTCAATATATAGAAAATGGTTATGAGCAAAAACTAGCCACAGGAGCAGTCTTCGTAGACCTAACTGCAGCATATGATACCATAAACATCTCACACTCAGAAATAAAATATACAGAATACTAGAGACTATAACCTTGTCCTCCTAGTCCAATCACTCTTGAAAAACAAACGCTTTTTTGTGGACCTGGGGGGGGGGGGGTAGGAAGAGCCACTGGCCTCTCCCAGGGAAGTGTATTTTCAACATTTACGTCAATGATCTCTCCATCTTTCCAGGAACTAGAAATTTTATCTATGCTGATGACCTTGCCATAGCTACTCAATCAAAAAATTTCAAGTCCATTGAAACTACTCTATCACTTGCTTTATAGTCTAACCACATATTATAGCAGTAATAAATTAAAACCAAACATCTTGAAACACCCAGACTGGCTTTTCTACCTTAACAATAAGGAAGCTACAGATTTCTTGGGAAGGCTCTAATATAGAACATTCCTGAAACCCAGTCTACCTCTGTGTGACTTTTAATCACACTCTTTCGTATAAAACACACATAGAAAAAACAAAGGCAAAAGTGAATGCAAGAAGCAATATACTAAGAAAGTTTTCCTCCTCCAAATGGGGTGCAGACACACTGAGATCATCTGCCTTGGCCCTTTGCTATTCTTCTGCTGAATATGTCTTCCTGGTATGGTCCAGATCCTTCTATGCTGAAAAACTTAACCCAGCATTCAATGAAAGCTGCCGTTGAATTACAGAATGCTTGAAACCAACACCACTAAGAGACCTGTATACTTTGGCTGGTATTGCACTCCTTCAATTCAAAGATCTGCATTCTCAGCTGATGAAAGAAGCAGACAAATGAATGATGAACACCACTCACTATTTGGCCAGACCACAGTGTCCCAAAGACTAAGATCCTGACATATCTTTCTAGCAACTGTTGAACCCACCTAAAAATCCCCCAGAAACAAGAATTCAGCAATGGCTTGCACTATATTCTGAGAATAATACTGGTATTCCAACATCCGAACATCTTCCACGTGGTGTCCTCTTGGACTGGAATACTTGGAAAAGCCACAGCAGACTTCAAACGACAGGACGTTGCGAACAAAACATCATCAAATGGGGCTGCCTCACTGGACCAAATTATTGTGAGTCCATGGAACACCTTCTTTCTTGTCCTCTTCTTCATTCACCTTGCACAAAAGAGAGGAACTTATATCATGCACAGAAAGAGCAGTTGATTGCACAAGATACGTAATTCACCTACCAAATTTAAGCTGTTCTCATTTGTAATGTATCCTAAATTTGTTGTAAATAATGTTGTACGACTTACTACTGTACCACTTGTGTTTGGCTATGAAATAAATAAATCTCTGCAGGTCAGCTTCCTTCTCAGTATTGCAGCAATTCTCTTGGTTATCTTCACCACCTTTGCAATATGTTCCCTGAATTTCAGGTTTCTCCACATCCTTCAGTACATTTCCTCCAGCAGAGTATGCAATCTCCCATTGATATCCCAAACTTTAAGACTGTCAAGTTTATTCAAATCCTCTCATAGGGCTACCACATCTGCACTATTAGTAATAACCCTTCCCAGCTTCACATCATCTGCAAACAACTGAATGCCCCCCCCCCTGCAATCCATTGACAATGTCATTAATATAAAGGTTAAACAATACAGGTCCCAGTACTGAGCCCTATGGGACTTCACTAGTAACCTTCTCCTTGATACTGCATCTCCCCGTACACAACTCTCTGATACCTATTAGATAGCCATTCCTGAAACCAATTCACTAACCTGACATCTAAACCAATGTTCTGCAATTTAAATAACAGCTAATCATGTGCGACCATGCCAAATATTCCTTTGTAAAAGTCAAAAAAAGAAAAAGGCTGAATATGCCTTTCCCTCTTCATCTGCTCTTGTCACTTTATTATAACAGGCAGTCATATTACTAAAATAAGAGGACCCCCTTAACAAATCCATGGTGACTCACAGATAACATTACCCTCATATGCCCAACACTGTATATGATCTGTCACATATGAAATACAAACTGGTCTATAGTTTGGCAATTCTAGTCTGCTACCACATTTATGAATGGCACTATCTTACTCTTCTTCCACTCCTTGGGTACCTTTCTCATGACCAGACTTTCATTGAAGAGTCAGGTCAATGGAGTTGTCAGTTCTTTAGCACATTTTCTCAAAACCAGTGGTCAAATACCATCAAGTCCCATTGCTTTTGTTGACATCCAAAGTACTCAGTATTTGAAACAGACTGTTTTCTTGCACTTCTAAATCTCAAACCCGTGCTATCCCTCTAGTATTAAAACCTACTTCTCCAGGATGAAATACCCCAATAAAGTGTTCGTTGAACAACTCCACTATATCTTTTGAATCAGTCACTCTATTCCCATTTTTATCCAACAATGTTATTCTTTCACAATCATTTCTCCTCCAACTGGCCACATAGCAAGCAAATTCCTTAGGATTTTCTTTGGATCTCGGGGCCAATTTCAGTTTTGCCTTTGTTACCATACGAGTCTCACTCCTTGGCCTGAGTTTTACATTCATCATGCATCTGCTCTCCACCCCTATCCTTGTATCTCTTCAATAACCTCTTTTTTACATGCAGTTCCTGTTTGATATTGTTTGTCATCCACTTTACACCAGATTATGTTCTCTTCTTCACTTGCAGTATACAACTTGCTATTGCTGCTAATAAATATTCCTTCACAAGTTCCCAAACACTGATGATGTTTTGCCCTTCCAATTCCTCCCTCCATAGAACTGGCCCAATCTAAGACTTATAATCACCTGCCTTATAATTCCACATGCATTCCTTTCTCTTTGATACTCCTGCATGTCTATTCATCTTCCAAGTGAAAACCACATGGTGACTCTCTCCAACTGGGAGCAGAAGTGCCATCTCAGTTATGTTGTTATTATTATATCTCAGTTATAATTTTTTCTTCTGATGCTTATGAAGAAATCTAAAATTCTTGAATCTCGTGTTCCTTCAACTACATGTTGTCTAAGACATTTATCTCTCAAGAATTGCAGAAATTCCATTTTTTTACTAGTACGTGCGGTTTCCTTTTCCCAATTTATACTGCTGTAGTTAAAATCTCCCATAACAATCATTCTTCTTGCACTTGCCTAAACATCTCCTGCCCTTCATCCTCTATGTTCCCTGGCTTGTAGCAACACCCCACTAAATATCCTGTCCTGCCCACTTCTACCTCACATATTTCATATGCTTTCAAAACCATTAGTGCTCTTGCCCTCCAGATCCTCCACTCTGAGAGGACATAAGTTATCACTTATCATAAGCAGTACTAAACCACCATTTTCCCTTCCTATTCTATCAAAAAATGCTACTTCTATTACTATTAATATATCATCGTCTGTCAACCACATCTCAGAGAACCCAATAATTCTTGTACAGGCTAATATTATCAGTGCCACGAATTCATCTTCTTTATTACGGATACTTCTAGCATTATTATAAAGAATCAAGGCATTGTCACTGTTTCTATACCTATCATTATCTCCTTGAGACTCCACTGTATTCAGCATTACCCAATGTACCTCCCCTTCTCCCAGTCACCTATTCCCATAAGAGGCCACTCCTGTTACCATCCACTCTGATAATTCTAGTTTCCCGGCATTGACACACTAACTTCTTCAGAGAACGGCATTCTCCCCAGATGCCTACATCCTTCCTCATTCAAATGCGAGCTGTCTGTATACAGTTCCTTTCTATCCTCAAATGCTCTCCAAGCATCCACGTATTCCAAGTCTCCTTTTAGACACATTCTGGCGATTATACTATTCATTATTGATTCTCTTCCCTGCATTATCATACCTGGGCACCAGAAGCACTATCTTCCTTCTCTCAAGATGCAAGCTCTCCACAAGAGATCTAAGGTTCATGCCACCCAATTCACATTGCCTCTCAAGTCATTTGTGCCCATCATCATTTCACACTGTCGTGTGAAATGATGTTGGGCACAAATTTTTTCCTTGCTCACCTGCATCCCTATCTCTCTCTGATATTTTCTTTCTTTGCTCCCATACTTACCTGTTGCCTTGTCATCTCTCTGATTATTGAATTGCTTAAGGAATTCACAATGTTAACTGGAATATAAATTAAAATAAACTTTAATATATACTTTCAATATTTCAGCAACATCACGTTGCCATCTTCATGGGAACTTAAGATTAAGACGTGCTCGCAGGCACTAGAACAGCAAATGAGGTAGAAGCGAGGACACTACTGTTATTCGTTGTTGAGGTTGGGCATGTTTTTTAGGGCTGAGGCTGATTCCATGAATAGTCTCAAATTTATACTTGCTGCGGTGTATTAAAGGTGTATGCAGTGTATTGAGAACTTCAGCCCAACGACTAAGAATACCTAATATAGCCCGCTAGGGTGCACCATCAGGACTTTAGGAATAACAGTAGTCTCCTTGCTTCTACCTTATTTGCTGTTATGGTGCCTGCATGCCCGTGTCTCAATCTTAAGTTCCCATGAAGATGGCAATGTGATGTTGCCGAAATATATGAAGTATATATTAAAGTTTATTTTAATTTATATTCCAGTTTACGTTGTGAATTCCTTAAGTAATTCAATAATCATGTATAAGCATGATTATTGAATTACTTAAGCCTTTAAACATATAAGCCTTTCTACTAGATTTACGATAATCCACGGTGATTCTATCACACGCAAGGCCCGCCAATACGGTAAACTGAAGCTGAAGTTATCCAGAAAACTGAATCGTTTGACACCTTCCTAAAACACTGCCGGGATAATCAAGTAATCCCAAATTGTGTAAAATTTAAGCACCGTTTCTCTTCACAGAAAGCTCTCTGAATTTATGACCGCGCCAGCTTTGCCCTGCTACGAAAACAAATTACTGCGATGCACGTTCTTCTAGCTGACTCAAACAAAGCTATTCTAGTGCTAGAGGAGGAGGTTTCCAATACTCTGAATCACGAACTTTGGATGATTCTATATGACATCTCATGCACTTCTGCAGATAAAGAATTTGAGAAAATAAGGAATCGACATATCAAGAAATATGATAACCTGAAAAAGAACGCTACCTCCGATTCAAAACTACCACTCAACACGGTAGTCAACATTTCTTCCATGGATTTGAAGCCTAAGGCACTCAACGTCCTTACACGTGGCCACAATTTCATCATTGCTCTGAGAAAAATACCGGTCGAAGATATAATGATCCAGATTGAATGTGGTATCCGCCACCTTGCAAACCACATCGCCAACAATATTAGACTGGATGTAGCTTGTGTTCTCACCAAAGCAAGACCACCAAAAACCAACATATCCAACAGTGAATACAAATCTCTACAGGAATTGAAGAAAAACAAAGAAATAGTAATCACCAAAGTGGATAATGGGAATTCCACTGTGGTTCTCAACCATACTGACTACATAGGTAAGCTTAATGCTTTATTACTAGATCGGGCTACCTACCTCCCTATTGAATCCCACCAACTCACAAATCAGAAAACTCCACAAGCTCCTTAAGAAGGTCACTTCATGGCCTGCAGAAGTCACCAAGAAATTAAAACCATTTAACTCTATACCCCCCCCTCCCCATATATATGGACTTCTAAAAATTCATAAACAAAATGTGCTATCAAGCCCCATAGTGGATGGCATAGACTCCCCCACGTACAAATTAGCTAAACGTTTAGCCAAAGAGCTCTCACACTATACTGGCAACACACCATCACACATAAAAAAACTCAGCCCACTTCAAAGCCAGTATAGAAAACCTTACACTCCAACATACAGACATAATGGTCAGTTTTGACGTCTCCACCCTATTCACAAATGTCCCACTCAAGGAAACCTTAGAGCTCATCCAAATTCCTTCCCGATATCTCAGCCCTATTTCAGTTCACAATGAACTCAGGCTATTTCGTTTGGCAGGGAAAATTCTACAAACAGATAGAGGGGACAGCCATGGGTTCACCACTCTCCCCACCCCTGGCCAACTTCTTTATGGAGACTTTTGAAGAGAAAGCCTTAAACTCTGACCCACAAAAACATACTATATGGCTTCGCTATGTTGATGATGTGTTCGCTCTTTGGCCACATGGCTCAGGTACACTCCTCTCCTTCTTGACACTTAAACAACCAACACCCCAGAATCAAGTTCACCTTGGAAAAAGAGGATAACAACAGCCTCCCTTTCCTAGACACACTAATCACCTGCCAGCCTGATGGAACCTTGGTTTTCTCAGTTTATAGAAAACCCACCCATACAGGCAGGTATATTCACCAACAACCCCCCCCACACACACACACACAACAATTTGGTTGTTGTGAGGGGGGGGAGGATCGTTGGTGAATATAACCCCCAAAAAATACTAAAACCAGTAACACCCCCCCCCCCCAATATGATTTGACCTCTTGTTACAAACCATATAGAAAATTGGCTTCCCTTATCTGCTCCACAGAAGGCCAACCACTTTCCCTAGACCTTCCTGGTGTTTACCAGGTCCCTTGCAGCTGTAAACTGTCCTATTTTGGCCAAACAGGCAGGACAGTGAATATCAGAATTTCTGAACACGACTACATCCGGTTTCACCAGTACAGCTGCTCTGAGCTTGCAGACCATGCTCTGGATACTCACCACAGAATAAAGTGGAAGAAAGCCACAGTAATACACTGCAGCAAGTATAAATTTGAAAGACTATTCATGGAATCAGTCTCAGCACTAAAAAACGTGCCCAACCTCAACAAATTTGGATGCATGAGACTGTCCCAAATTTGGGAAACATACATCATGAGAGCTTCAGCCCAACAGCCAAGAATACCTAATATAGCTCGCTAGGGGGCCTCATCAGGACTTTAGGAATGACAGTAGTCTCCTCGCTTCTACCTCATTTGCTGTTCTTGTGCCTGCATGCACGTGTCTTAATCTTAAGTTCCCATGAAGATGGCAACAATGACAGCATGTGTAGGTTTGTGGTAAACATTGAAGGATAGACAGCCTGAGGGAAGACTGGTGACCAGCATATTCAGGAAAGGAAGCAAGTTCGGATTTTCACTTTCAATAGTAAATTGTATGTACTCGTTGTCTGTTCAGGTGGCTAAGGAAGGTGTTTATCATTTGGTAGCTGTGTGGCCAGATAATGAAAACATTGTCAATGTATCTAAGCCAAACTGTAGGTTTTAGAGTAAAGGAATCAAGAGCACATTGCTCAAAAGCTTCCATATAAAAGTTAGCAATTGGAGGGAATAGAGGTGAGCCTGTGGCCGTACCTTTTTTTTGTAGGTAAAATTTATTTTGCCACACGAAGTTAACCTAAACATACTACGTGGACAAAGAGAGCCGTAATGTCGGGTGGAAATTTGTTCTATAGGAGAAGAATTGTGTCATTGATCGGGACATTTGTGAAAAGGGCAGAGACATCAAAACTGACTAATAAATCATCTTTGTCAAGTGTTATGTTTTTAATTTTGTTTATAAAGTGTTGTGTGTTCTTTATATAGGAGGGGAGGAGGAGGATGACCTGCCAACTCCTTGAGTGTTGATGCTAATTTCTTGTCTAGGTGATAATTATGGCTGGCTATTCCCTCAGCTATCGGCTGAAAAGGAACGTTATGTTTGTGTACCTTGGGAACACCACATATTCTGGGAGAACGGGCATAATGGGGTATAATTTTTTAGCAGTATGTAATGGCCACTAGCTTTGATGTAGTAAGGGTTTTTTTCCCACCAGAGGTCAGGCCAATAACATAACATAAATAACAGTTGGTCAGTAACTTTAGCATGCCATGTAGATTGTAGTACAGCTTGTTTCTTTGTTATATGTGTATAGTCCAGATGATGACCTTAATGCGAAGGTCGAAACATCAAGTGTTTATTTTGGTTTATATTAAACTAAAGTTTTTACTCTAACACAGTAGTTGTTTCCATAGTTTTCATGATATACATTAAAAATGAGAAAAATACCAAAACAAATTTTTGAACTAATTGAGAAATATATATACACACACACACAGATAACTGTCCTATAATAAATATAGATCAAGGACAGACTGAAGAAATTATAATAACCATTTCATTAAGTCCCATATTTAATTTAGTGATGAATGAAATGGTAAAAGAAGTAAACAAAGTGAAAAAATGCAGACAAATTAAAAATGAAAAATCAAGTATAATTGGATATGCTGTTAATATAATCTTTCTAGCAGAAAAGAAAAACATGAAAATATCAACAGAAAAAAAACTGAAATAATGGCAGTTGCCAAGTAACCCATAAAATGCAAATTAGAAATTAAAGGGAAAATAAGTGAACAAGTTAGTAAGATAAAATATTTAGGTATCACACAAAATGAAATAAAAGAGCAAGCAATAAAAGTTAGTAAAAATTCTGGATGTCTCATCAGCCTTATCTGAAAGAATAAGTGCATAAGCAAAGAAACAGAAATAAGATTCTATAAATGAATAATCAAACTAGTACTAATATGCAGCAGAAATATGTGAAGCAACTACAAAAATTAGACAAATTAGCAAAACTGAGATATAAGCATTAAGAAAAATTGAAGGTGTAACAATATTAAACTCCGGAACTCACAAATCAGAGAGAATTGTAAAATACAGCTAATAAATGATTAGATCCAAGAAAGGAAAAGTCATATAGAAAGAATGCAGGACAATGGATGAACAAAGAAAGTAAAGAACTGGATACCAGAGGGAAAGAGAGAGATTAGACCAAGGACATGATGGCCAAATGGTCTTGAAAACAGAAGTGCTTTAAGCATTTATTCTTTAATAGTGAACAAGCAGATATTCATATATTTCTCTTTGTATTCCTTCCGAGCACTTCATGATTTATTTGCTAGTCATTTTGGTATGCTTTCTTTCCTCCTCCCCCTCCATTACTTACTCTTGAACTTTCCGAGTCCACAGTGGAGTTCTGATTTTTCTACTCTTGCAGAGAACTTCACCATGTATAGTATGCCCACACTTGAGCTTAGCTTGGCTTTGTGCCAAGAATAGTTGATTCATGCTGAAGAGAAGAAAGAAATGAAGGATGTACAAATTGGTCATAAACACGCAAAATCACATGCTTTATAGGTAAAATTTTCCAACTGTTATACAAGCAAAAGTTAATTTTCAGTTACCAAGAAAAGTTAATTTTCTGATGTGTAATAATAAACAACTCATCCCACAATAAGGTTTGATTACCCTATTATCGGAATGGATTCCACTTCTGTTGACATGTATCAAAGGGTCTCGTATCTGTGGGTGTATTATGCTTGCTTGGTAAATCAGGTGAATGTTTTCTTCAGTGAGTTTGTCAATGATCTCCAAGATTTTATTTTTGTCTTCAAACTTCATATTTTATTGAATAATATTTGTATATTTGAGTGTGCAGTTCACTTCTGAAAGTAGCTTGACTGATTCTTTCTATAACTTTCTTACAACTTTTCAAAACTTTTTGATACCTTTTGCCTCTCTGTTTTAGTAATTTCTTGATGCTTTTCCTTTCGGTGTGATATATGAAACATGCGGCATCACCTGGCTTGAACAGGTGATGCTGCAGCTATCATGTTATATTATTTTGTATTTTGGTTTAAGCAAATAAGATTACAATTTGGTCAGCTAAATCCCAAATTCTCAGCCCATTTTTCTTTATTCATTATCCAGGTAAATATCTGCTAACATGATGCACTGCAAGAATGTAAGGATTGGACATTAAATCAGAAGCCCTGATCAGTTCCTTGCAACTTTATGTGGAGGTCTCCTTCCAGTTATTTAGCTCTGACTTCTAAGCAACCTGTCATATCAGTAGAAGTTAACAGACAGCCCACTCATGTTCATGTTTAGGTAACATGTTCATGATGTTATCTATTTTTGCAAATGATACAATTCTTAACTGGAGCACACTTCATTTTCTGGAGGAGATGGAAAAAAAAAAAAAAACATGTGCAAACAGTTTGCCTTTCACAGTTATCTGGTGAAGGATAAAATATTGTAGTTGTCTGTAAATCATTATAGACAAAAACGCTACCACAATGTATCATGACAGAATTATTATTACGTGACACCTCCACTGAGTCCAAGTACTCATATCGTGGGGGGGGGGGGGGCTCTACACCACACAACTCTTTTACACTCTTAATCCTCTATCTTCACATTGTCACTATCCTTGCACACTATATCATTATTCCCAGTCTTCTTTCCACTGATAGCATTCTTGTAATTTTAATAAATTTAAATTTAAATTAACTCATCTTCAGTTGAGTTAATTTAAATTCTCATCGTGATGTGTTGTATAAAGATTCAACACATCACGATGAGAATTTAAATTAACTCAGGTAATTTCCAGATGAATGGCAGAGTGTTCTTCCATCTGCACCCTTCCCCCCATGCATATGTGATATTTTCCCCACTCTTAAGTGTGCCTTGGAAATGCATCACTTTTGTTATGCAAAATGTATGGCATCAGTCTCTTATTTTTGTTGCTTTTATTATTATTAATGCCAAACTCCGTGGAGTCAAAACACTTATCTCTGGAGCTACACTGTTATACACAAAGCCCATCGAGCTGTGTCTTAAACTCATTCAGTGTGTCTGCATTCACCATAATGTCAGGCAGTGCATTCCACTCACCAACCACTCCATGCAAGGAACCTGCGCCTTATACCTCTCCACACACACCCTTCTTATATAGCTTACAGGGATGTCCCCTTGTTCTACTCCCTTCCCCATTCTATGAAAAATTTCTTCCACATCAATCCTTTACAAACTAAAATGTTTCAGTCATATCCCCTTTCTTCCTTCTATTCACAAGGCCTTGCAAAGTGCATTCTCCCAATCTGTCTTCATATCCTAGAGACTAGTTATCACCTTAGGTTAGTCTTCTCTGGATCCTTTCCAGTATATCATCATCATGAAAACCAGGAAACCAAATCTGTGCAAAATAATCTGTATGAGGCCTGATCAAGGCCACATGCAAAAATAAAGTGGTTCTGGTTCCATCGTATATTATGGAACCAAAACTTTTTTCTGCACATTAAGGTTCTCTGCATCATTGCTGTAATCTGATGTGATGACTTCATAACTTGTTCAATATGACCTAAGAACATCAGATCCTTGTCCATCACCATTCGTCTCCTCAACTTCCACCAAAACTTCCCCACCAAGTGTATAGACTTTGTTGTCTACCAAATTTGAGAACCTTATACTTTGCAACATTGAACTGACAGTTCCCATACAATCTATTCAAATCCTCCTGTAAGGCAACATCTGTTTGATTTCTCATTGCCCTTCTCAGTTTTGCATTGCCTTCAGACAGTTGTATATCACCAATTAAACCCAGCCGAATATCATTAACATACAAATTAAATAACAATGGTCCCAAGATATAATTCAGTTTAACTCAAGTACCTCTCTGGTTACATTGGCTGACTGAAGGAAAATATTTGCACTAGTGCATATAGCAGAAGACATCTCCTAGTAAAATGTTCAGCGTTGTATATAAAGAAAGATACTGAAGATTTTCAATAAAATGTATCACAGTTCGGTTAACCTTGAACTGAAAACAAATAGCCTAAAGTTTTTCATGTTATTTTTTAATCATCATTCCTTCACATGTACCTCCAGGATACAGAGTAATTATGACAGTATTACATGAAAAAGTTACACCATGACTAACTTCCAATCAACAGTTTTCCTCCAAATAAATTTATTTATCTCTACCAACTTCAACATTATTGGATCTTATATTTCTGTCTTTTAAAGTACTTTTTACTGTATCAATCCATCTGCATCTTGGTCCTCCTCTGGGCCTTTTTTCTGCTAAACTGATAAAGAACACTTGTTTTGCTAATCTTTCCTATCCCATGCTGTTTAAGTGACCATACCACTTGAGATTAGCTTTGCTAACACATTCCTGAATGCTAACAATGTCAAGTTCTTTCCTAATATCCTCTTTTTTTAATATGGTAGTGTCATTGATGCCATCTATTCAGTCCCCTAATCTTTCTCAGGACTCTCATATCTGTGGTCTTCAGTCTTTGATCAAGAGTTTTATTTCTAACCCAATTCTCAGATCCATAAGTTAAAAATTGGTTTCAACACTATTGTATACAGCTAGTGGTTCAAGAATACTATAGAAAATACTGATAGGGTACATGACACATTTCATAATATCCCATTTCTGATGACTTAGCTTCTAGATAAATGAATGAAATGAATAAATTCATGACTAGTGTCTCTTATATAGAGATAATTAAACTAAAAAGAAACTAAACTCTTATGACCATCCTTCTAGACTGTATGGATTCCCTATTGTCCACAAAACATGTTCCGTTACAACCTTCACTAACTGCATTTCTGCACTGTGTTATAAAAATGTGAAGCACTTTTTTTAGGCTACTCTCTGCTTTCACAAGTAAAACCATGCTCTTCATTAAGAAGAGTATGCGCTTCAAAGAAAAAATTTTAGAACTGTCTTTGACCCAGTGATATTTCATCTAGGACAGTGGTGGCGAACCTTTTTATGTGTGTGCGCCAAAAATTTACAAATCGAGTTGCTGACGTGCCAGAAAGTTTTTAATAGGGGATAAAGTAATAGAAAATTAATCTAACTTTACAATTTTATAAATAAGGCTGGCCGAGTGGATAGCGTATCTGCTCTCTAGCCAAAAGGGTGCGGGTTCAAATCCTGCCGTGGGCATGGATGTTTGTAATTGTCTATGGAAATACCAGTGCTGGTGGTAATCGGAGGTAGATGGTGTTGGTGTAGTTGCAGTCGGTTGGTGATTGAATGGTGGAGATGGAGTTGTAGAGCAGGCACCCTCCCTCGATGAGTCCTTGGACTCCCTGGAGGTGTCAAATAATATTTTATTTTATTTATAATATTTATATATAAATTTATAATATTCAGTGTAAAATTGATTATTGTATTATTAAATTGATTTTAACGATATTGGTTTGGAAAAAAAAACGGTTCTGAGAAAAATATGCATTGTAAATCGCCATCGAAGTTAGCGGGGGAAGCAGCAGAAGGATGTCAAGTTGTCAGCAAAATGCTTACTATATTTACTCGAAAATAACGCCCTCGTGTATAACTGGCACCCTTGATTTTACTTTACGGAAAAAGACTAAAAAGTGTTGCATATGCCTTGCACATGAAAAATGTTTAAACATGTTCACGTCGAGGTGATAGTAATTCGCTCCCTGCAGTTAACAATATGCCCTCCCCAACAGCCAATTTACTGCAGATGCAAGAAAAAAAAGTAGATTTATTGTATCCCTGAATAAGGTACAGAGGCTTTTGCAGTCTTTAATATAATATATTTCTCAACAAATACTGCAATTAGAGACAGCAGGAATAAAAACGGCACTAACTAATGAATCGCATGTCCCCTCCCCTCTCAGAAACTATGCTGTATAGACCCAAGCAAAACCATATGTTCCACTGGAAACAGTGCCTAACTAAAATCTATTGTCCAATTTTTCAATTACATGAAATAAGTTTGTTTTATTGCAATTGAAATTCTCGATGTCATCATGACAGATCACAAAGTCTAACTTCAAACAAAATTCTACCACGAATTGAAATATGCCATATAATGCATGTGTGAGTTCCCCTGCCAGCTCAAACGCAAACAAGCAGCAAAAAAATTCAACCAGGGGTTGAAATTTGTGCGAGTTCAGAACTCTGGTAATCAGAAGTTCCGTCAGAATGATAAACAACATCCTGTCGTGGATGTGTTAAAACTAAAATATATAGTGAATGTTATGGAATTCGATTGAAAAGAATTAGTATTTCAACTCAACAATTATAGTTTGTCTTTGGGTCGCCTTATTTTTTGTTAATACCGCATCAATCATGCACATCTTCATAGCGGCTCTCGTGTAAAACAACATTTTACTTGTACGTATTAATAATTTAAAAAAAAAAGGTTGAATAATTAAATAAGCATAAAAAGATATCACCTGTAAATCGTTGACATGCCAGCAAAATTTTCGGCCTTCCCACCTCTGGCACACATGCCATAGGTTCACCATCTATGATCTGGGATATTCACAAATGTCCAGATCAGTGTTTCCCAAGCTTGCAGTACCACTTTTAAAGTTTTAGTAATACTGAATAAGTAAAACTGGCCTGCTCAATGTAGGAGAAAACACATAATGATAAAGGTGATTATTTTTTAAAATGTGAAACAATTTGCCAATTATTAAACATGTTTAGTTACATGAATCCAATATGCATATAGTACAAAAAATGATATTTAAATTTTCAGTAATAAAATTTAGTGAGACAAATGAAATTGTTTCTGCTGGGATGAAGCGAGATTGATAAAATTCAGTTCTACATTAGTTTTTTTTTTTTTTTTTTCGGAGCGTCATCTACTGATGAGGTTCTGTGTCGAGAAAACTTGTGACACAGACATGATTAAACATGTACAGATGCTCACATAGGCAATGAAACAATCTATGAGGACGATTACAATTTAATTTAGTGATGATTCAGAAATAGAATTGCCACGACGAGACTCCCACATATTCATCTTGTTTATTTTGTTATCCATTCTGGCTACTCTACTTGTCTGAACAAGTATGAGGATACTGGTGGTAGTCCTTTATCTCCTCAAACTATTTTTGGAACAATTTGAACAGCATCTGCTTGATAAATTGTCTTAGATGTTCATTAATATTGTTATTTTATTTATATATGGGCACTCCTTGGAGTCAAAAGATCAACATTGAAAACCCATTCTATCCATTAGCAAAATACTACATCTTAAACTTATTAACTGTTTGGGTGCTCACAGCCACCATTCTACTGATTCGCCACTCTCCAAGAAAAGAACCTCGTCCACAAATCCTTACTAACCACATTCTTAGTGTCCACACTCGTGTGACTCCTGGTTTTCTCCCTAGTGCCCATGTATTGAAAATTTTTTTCTGTATCTTATAGTATCCCTTTAGTAACTTATAAGTTTCTTTCATAAACACCTCTCCTCTGCCTGTCAGCTGAACTATACAGCCCACTCATTCTCAATCTATCCTCATAAGGAACATTCCACTGGTTGGTCACTTGTCTCTGAATTCTCTCCACCAACTCCTGATCCCCCAAGAAAAGCAGGTGACCAAATCTGTGCACAGTATTCAACATGTATCCAAATCATAGCTTTATAAAGAGGGATAATAACTTCCCTATCTTTATTATCAATGTACTCTTCAGCACTCGTCTCGGAAATTAGATGAAAAGTATGAAAAATGAGATTAGGCGAATCTGAGTAGGAGAGAGAGAGAGTTATGGGAATGATAGAGGAGGGGATAGAGGGATGGCAAAACAGCAGGTAAGTAGGAGAACACAAAGGGTTAAAGGAGAGCAGGTTAGCAATCAAGGAACAGAGTGGTAAGAGGTATGATGTATGGAGACTCAGTGATCCCTGGTGTGCAAGATAGGCTACCAGAGGAGTGTTCAACTGCAGGAACGATAGTGTTGCTATGGCAATTAAGCTCGGTGAAAGTGTGGTTGAGATGATTCGGATGGTAGGCATCAATGACTTAAGAGACAGTGTAAATCGGGTGGTGAGATTTGAGATTCATGCTTGAGGTTGTACAAAAGAAGGCAGAGAGGGAAGATAGTGTGTGTGTTACCCAGATATGATAATGACGAGGTGAGCAGAAGAGCAGCAATAATGAATAGCATAGCCAGATGTGTCAGAAGAGAGGATTGGACAGAAAGGAGATATATATGTGACAGACCGCTTGCATTTCAATGAGGAAGGACGTCATCTCGAGAGATTGCTGTTTTCTGAACGAGTTGCGTCAATGCAGGGAAACTAGAATACCCAAAGTGGATGGTAGCAGGGGTGACCTCGTATGGAATTGGTGCTTGGGGGAAGGGTGGAAGACTTCAGGTAACACTGAGTCCAGTAGAGTCTGGAGGGGATAATGATAGGTGTAGAAGGAGTGACATTTTTATGCTTTATACTAATGACAGGAGTATCCGGAATAAAGAAGATGAATTGGTGGCGCCGATGACATCAGTCTGGCCAAAGATTATTGGTATCTCTGAGACGTGGATGATGGAAGATGTTATAGCAGGAATAGAAGTAGCGGGTACAGCATTTTTCAGCAGGATAGGAAGGGAAAACGCAGTGGTGGTGATAAGTAATGACTTATGTCCTCTAAGGCAGTGCTTCCCAAACTTATGGATGCCAAGACTCCTTTCGGAAAAATTAAAATATTTCATGGCCCCCCATCGAAAAAAAATTCGTGATATAGACATATTATAATATTTATTGTATTTATATTCAATACAATATATATTCAAGATTTTGCATTTATAATCTTTTTTGTGTGTGTGTGTGTTTATTATCAATACCTTTGAAATGAAACATATGAATAAGCACATATTTATTAATATTCATTAATCGCCGAAATAAGCAACAAGCAAAATTTGTGAACCAACACCTATGTGTGATTTTTTCCATTAAAATATAAACAAGAACAAAAAGGAAATAATAAAAATTAAATATGTTTCTTTTAAGATTAAAAAAATCTACTTAGTCTTAAAACATTTTAAAATTATTTCATTATTTCACGGTCCCCTCAACAAAACTTACGGCCCCCAAGGGGGCCACTGCTCACAGTTTGAGAAGTGCTGCTCTAAGAGTGGAGGCTTTGGAAGGCAGTGACACTAATGGTTTTGAAAGCATATGGCGTGAGGTAGAGGGGCAGGACATGATATTCAGTTAGATGTTGCTATAAGCCAAGGAGCACAGGGTAGGGAACAGGAGATGTTTAGGCAGTTGAGCTCCGCAAAATATGAGTCTTTTGCGAAGTCTTTTGAAAAGTCATGCCGCCGACGATAAAGTATCATATTGCTTTCCATGAAGGCGTGAATAATAATAATAATTCATGTAATCTTCTGAGCTATTTTGCCAGCTCTTGCAGTGTGTCCTCTGAATTTCAGATCTCTATCCACCATCATCCTGAGATCCCTAGTCTCAATAAAGCGTAATCTTTTCATTCCATAGTGTATTACCTTATATTTTACAGCATTGAATTAATAAACATTATCCTTTTCCCACACTGTCAATTTATTTAAATCATCTTGTAAGATATCTACCCCACGTTTGTCAACTATTGACCTCCCTAATTTTGCATCAGCAAACAACTGAATGTCCCCATCACCTTAGCAACTATTGCTCTCCCTAGTTTTGCATCATGGTCAAACAACTGAATTTCCCCATTCAAAATAGTTTCAATCATTAAATCAGAGGTAAAAGCCAGGGCATTCAAACATCGAGGTGCTCCTTAACAAAATCAGCATGTTGTTATAATGATCAGCTTTGTCATTTTATACTGCAATGATATTAATCTGTTTAATTTATAGTCTGCAAATAATACATACATTGTTATAATACTGTATGTGTTAATACGTTTTCACATAATTGCTTGTATATAAGTTTTAAATACAGTATGTAGCAAATAAATCTTTTATCTGTATACCTTGCAAGGTTAAGTGTTTTATTATTATTATTATTATTATACACCTCCAGGGAGTCCAAAGACTCATCGAGGGAGAGTGTGCCAACAGCATCGAACGATTGGTCTCCTTCTAACTACTAACCGCGCTCAAACTTACTTAACTGAGCCATTAGTAGCAGAGGCTCTACCAATCGACCAACCTTTGCCGGCCGGTTTTTGCCGGTTTTATTTTATAATATTTTCGTTCTTGTCTACATAAAAAATAAATCCACTAGTCCCTTTTATTCCTTATAGGAAGTAGGCGAGGCCGTTTTAGCCATATCTAACTTTTGGAGACTTGAAGGGGAAGGTCAATTTTCACCAACAGCTAATCAGAGATAGCTGGCAGCACAGGTCTATCACTGATTATAAACATCACGTAGTGAAGGAAGGAAAGCAAACAAGTTTCGCTATCTTGTAGTCCCTAATCCTAATGAAGTGGTATTGTCTGAAATAGTTCGGGTTCTGTGGTCGTTTAATTAATTTGTGGACGAATAAAACAAATCTCCGGAAGAAAAAAAAACTTACTTGTGGCCGAGATCGACTAAGTCGGAAACCAGTCGAAGGAGTTAGAAAAAGTTCCTCTAGTCGGACATTAAACAGGAACTAAAAACGGCTTTCTTTCGGTTTACCTAGCGATATGGATGCAAACCTCATCTCACAGGGCAACACATGCCTTCATACCTGAATCAAGGAAAATTCCAAGTTGTGATATTGTTTCCTAATTAAAAAAGGAATCTTTCCCTAATACCGTTTAAATTGGGAATTTAAATGTTATAAGGCATATATATCTCAGTGGAAGTTATGCTTGCATCCTCTGCACTTGGTCGCTCGAAATTATACTTCGGTTCAGTTACTTTAGTCTCAGACTGGAGGAACTTTTTCTAAGCGTATTTTTGACCAGTTCCCGAGTTAGGCGATCTCTGTCACGGGCAAGTGGGTTTTTTCTACCGGAAACGCAAGAAAATCGACCGTAGAACCCACATTATTTCAAACAGTAACACATCCTTTTAGAGTTACATATCAAGAGATGGCAGCACTTGTTTTCTAGCCTCTTCATCGATGGCTGCCTGTAATTAGTGGGCCAGCTATCTCTGATTGGTCACCAGTGGAGACTGAACTACCCACTCAGTCTCCAAAATCTAGATAGGTATAAAGGCCTCGCCTACTCCCTATAAGGGAATAAAAGGTGTTAGCCTATTCATTTAATTATTTAATGTTACCAGATTTTCTGCCTTCTTTCTGAAAGAAGCTCATGATGTATTGGATGAATTATATAGGACTAATAAATTATACTGCGATTCTCATACATGTGTGAAGTCGTTTTTCAAAAATTATAGTATCTCTAATGTGCATGTATCTATTAAACAACTACTACACAACATTAGCCCTAATTTCAAGCCAAGTGGGCAGCTAGCCTGCACTTTTAGCCAAACACAGAACGTTTTGTTCAAGTTGATTAGTGATTCATTTCGTGTGCTATAGCACTATGTATTTTTCAGAAATAGGATGAGTTCTATTGTCAATTTTCTTGAGTTTTATAGGATGAAAGACGCGAGTTTCTGCGAGAAAAATCCCATATGGCCATTGGGAGAGATCGACTAACTCGGGAATCAAAGAAAGGCTTAGCGAAAGTTGTTCCTATATTCATTTAGAAATAAGAACATAGACCTAGATTCCTATAGTATGTTTCGATGTTCATTGTCCATAAATACTAGATGCACTTTTTGTTAATCAAATAGTATTATTTTTCGAACAGCTGTGAAATTGAAAATATTAAAATATAACTTTTCTAATAAGGACTGTGTAGCTCAGTGGAAGAGACGTTTGTGTCCTCTGTGCTTGGCAGATCGAAGTTAGACCTAGATTAAAGTCTAGTCGTCGACTGGAAGAACTTTTTCTAAGCCTATCTTCCGGTTCCCGAGTTAGTCGATCTCTGGCACGGGAAAGCGAGTTTTTCCTCCCGGAAACTCGAGTTTTTTGTCCCGTAAACTCAATAAAATCAACCGTTTAAACTTTTCTAATTGACAAAGTGTGGAAAATTGACAGGCTTTTTTGCAGAAGCCATGCTCGTCTGATGATGTTTGAAGCATATTGATTCTTTTTCAGATCAGTGTAGACAGTATCTTGTTGCAAATATTTAAGAGAAACAGAGAGAGGATCATCCCTACAGATTTTTGGAGTCTTTTCTCTCTGTGTTTTTTTTTTATTTTTTAGAAAATAGGGCATAATATTACATTATTCAAAACCACTGAGATTTATTTTTGTTGCCATATTACCTTGATAAGTTCATAAAGTTTACTTTATGAATTCCATCCGAAAACTGTAGAAACCATTGGGGGGGGTGGGGGGGGGGGGGGGTGGGGGGGGGGGGGGGTGGGGGGGGGGGGGGGTGGGGGGGGGGGGGGGTGGGGGGGGGGGGGGGTGGGGGGGGGGGGGGGTGGGGGGGGGGGGGGGTGGGGGGGGGGGGGGGTGGGGGGGGGGGGGGGTGGGGGGGGGGGGGGGTGGGGGGGGGGGGGGGTGGGGGGGGGGGGGGGTGGGGGGGGGGGGGGGTGGGGGGGGGGGGGGGTGGGGGGGGGGGGGGGTGGGGGGGGGGGGGGGTGGGGGGGGGGGGGGGTGGGGGGGGGGGGGGGTGGGGGGGGGGGGGGGTGGGGGGGGGGGGGGGTGGGGGGGGGGGGGGGTGGGGGGGGGGGGGGGTGGGGGGGGGGGGGGGTGGGGGGGGGGGGGGGTGGGGGGGGGGGGGGGTGGGGGGGGGGGGGGGTGGGGGGGGGGGGGGGTGGGGGGGGGGGGGGGTGGGGGGGGGGGGGGGTGGGGGGGGGGGGGGGTGGGGGGGGGGATACCAAACATAAATGTCTTTATCTTCCAGTCTTCACTCATTCTACAGATGGGTCCAAATAATTGCAGCTTCCGTTGTATAATCTTATGCATTAGATTTTGTTTTGGTTGTATCTTCTGATAGAGCTCTTCATTGGTGATTTTCTGTACCCATCCTCCTATTCTTATAATCTTCCTGTAACAAGTTCTTTCAAATGCCAAAATTTTTTTCTTGATTCTTTATTTAATACTCACGTTTCAGATCCGTACAGTACACCGCTGAAGATGTATGTTTCAAGTACTTTTAGTTTTGTTTGCAGACTGATAACTTTACTTTTCCAGATGTTATCCATGGCCTTCAGATTTGTTCTTCCCTTTGCAATCCTGGTCTTTATTTATTTTTTACGGTCTAAGTCATATGTCAGTTTACTTCCCAAATATGTAAATTGTTCTACATTTTTTATATCAGTTCCATCTACTTGTATCTTTTGTTTCATGTTCTTCTCACCAAATACAATTGTCTTTGTTTTTTCCAAGTTCATAAGAAGTCCAAATCTCTTCCCGTCCTCATTTAACAGTTTCAGTGTTTTTTGTAGTTCTCTTTCGTCTTCTTCAATAATAACAATGTCATATGCAAATCTCATATTGTTAATACTCATTCCGTGTACAGATATTCCTTTGGCATCTTCTTTCATTTTGTCCATTGCTCTTTCTAAATGTGCGATGAAAATGCTTGGTGATATTGGGTCTCCCTGTCTAGCACCTCTGCTTGTTTTAAACCATTTCCCCAAATCATCACCTATTCTAACTGCTGCAACTGCACTCTGATAAACATCTTTTAATATAGCTATTAGTTGTTTTTTTTAATCAATTCCATAAGATTCCAGAAATGCTAATGTCACTTTCTGTCCAATACTGTCAAATGCCTTCTGAAAATCAACAAAGCAAGTATATATGTTTTTGTTTTTTCTCCTAGCTTTCTCTGCTATTAACCTCATTGCCAAAATCTGTTGAATTGTAGTTCTAACCTTCCTAAATCCCGCTTGCTCGTCTGCAAGGTATGCTTCCAATTATGTTCTAAATCTTTCTGTCAATATGATCATCATCACTTTACCAAGGTGAATAATCAAGGCAATTGTTCTATAATTTTTACATTCTAGCTTATTTCCTTTCTTGTATAATGTTACTAATATTGATTTCACCCACTCCTCAGGCATTTTCCCTTCTTTCCATACCATATTACATAGTTGGTGCATTTCTGTAACCATACTTTCACCACTATATTTAATCATTTCTCCAGTAATGTTATCGTTACCAGGACTCTTGTTGTGTTTTAGCCGTCCTGTTGCTTTTTCTACCTCTCCTCATAAAATGTCAATATCATGCTCATTACCTGGAGGTGATATCTGCTTCAATTCTTCAGTCAGTTTCCCAATGCTATCTGAATCTAGTTTTTCTTCATATAACTAGCTACAGTATCTTGTCCACCGCTGTACAATATTTACTTTATTCATCAATACTTTGCCTTTTTCATCTTTAAATGTGGTTCATGTTTTGGTTGCCACTTTCTATTAATGGGTCTGATAATTTTGTATTCCTCCCTTGTTTTATACTCTCCATAGTACTGTTCTATATTGTTGCATTGGGCTTCTAACCATTTCATCTTATTGATTCTGACTGCACCTCATTACACTTTCTTCTATATTGCTCTTCTATTTGTTCTGATCTATCCCTTCTTATCTTCAACATTCTTTTCTCTTGTACTAACTTCAGTGTTTCTTGTGTAATCCATTTCTTCTTGATCTTCTCTTCTTCTGGTACTGTTTCTTCAACTGCATCTTCTATCGCCTTCAATACTCTTTTAACTCTTAAATTCGAGTTTTTTCTTTCACAATTTTAAGTTTCTCTTCTAACACTGTTCTGTACCTTCTTCCTATTTCTGCTTCACTTATTCGTGCTGTATCTCTTCTATTCTGATGATGGGATTTATATTTCTTTTTTAATTTCAACTTGTTGTTTGCAATCACTAAACTATGGTCCAAGTCTATATCCGCTCCATGAAACGTTTAACATTGCTGTACTGATGTTATCCAACTTCTTTGAATCATATCAATCATGTTTTTTGTTTTCCCATCATTTGATCGCCACGTCCATTTTCTACACTTCTTTTGTTGGAATCTTGTGTTACAGATAATCATCTCGTGGTCCACAGCAAATTCTAACAATTTTTCACTTCGTTCATTTCTTTCTCCGAAACCATATTTTCCCATGACTCTTTCCCAACCAACATTATCTATTCCAACTTTGGCATTCCAATCTCCTTCAATAATTAGCACATCTTGCTTTGGTATTGTTTCTATTGTCTCTGTCAAATCTTTGTAGAATTAGTCAATATCCTCATCTGTGCTGTCAGATGTTGGTGCATATATCTAGACTATTGATATGTTGAATAGCTTTGCCTGAAAACTGGCCCATGTCTATCACTAATTATAACAGCTACCGATGAAGACGCTAGCAAACAAGCTGCCATCTCTTGGCACTTAATCTTAACAAGATATGTTACTGTCTGATATCATGTGAGTACTACGGTCGATTTTCTTGAGTTTACGGGACGAAAAACCCCGAGTTTCCGGGAGGAAAAACCCGCTTGCCTGTACCAGAGATCGACTAACTCGGAAACCGGTCGAAGTTACTTTAAGCAAATGAATAAAAAAAGGAAGGCTGAAGAAGCAGAAATTATTGAATCCACTTGTGATCCTATAAAACAGAAAACTAGCACTGAAAATACACTTGGTGAAGAGGATCAAGAAAACAAGACCGAAGACCCACGTAGTCAAAAGGAATCAGATTTTGATAATGATTGCTCCGAATGTTGGACACTTTTGCAGAAAAATGACTTCAGCGACAGAAACAAGTAGCTGTATATCAAGAATAAAATGTTGGGCTGTAAATTGTGTCGTGATGTTGGAAGTCTTAACGTCGATAAACACATGGGAAGAAAATTTTAGCAGAGTTGGCAAATGATAAAATCAGTCATTTTCGAGAATCTTGCAAACAACGGCTGATGTTATTAAGAAAAAAGATTTACGTTCATAAGGAGAGTGCAGCGCATAAAGCGTGCCAAAAAATAAAATCTGAAGCAAAAAACGAAATATTAGAGAAAGGTTTCCTGAACACTTTGTCTCATGATAAAGTCGTAACAGGGAAAGCGTTTCGAACCGCTTACAAAGTTGCGAGGAGAAATCAATCATTTAACAACTTTGAAGACGAAATAAATTTACAGCAACTTAATCGCCTAAACATGGGATATATTCTATATTCTGCAAGTGCTTGCATTAACATTGTGAGCCATATCGCAAATGAAATGAGAAAAACATTAATAGACAATATAGTAAACTTCAAGAACAAAATATCGTTACTTATTGATGAATCGACAACTGTGAGTAACATAACAACACCGATTGTTATTGTCCGTGTAGTTCTTACTGAACTTTCGGCTCCTGTGAGTCTTTTCCTAGATTATCGAATTATCAGATATAACTGCTAGAGGAATTCTAAACTTTGAGTGTTTAGGATTATCTGAAGATTACTTATAGGAGTATTTATTGTGTATAACTTGTGATGGTGCTGCCGTGTTGTATGTTGTGCGGAGTAGCGCACTCATGATTTAATCTTGGGGGGAGAGTTGAGTAGACGATTTGAGAATGCACGCTACATGCATACGACCTATGATTGAGCATCTGAAGTGATCGCCAATACATGATACCCGTGATCTCCTCTGGCCAGACTCGGGCAAACGAGCGCTCCGTCCGCAAGAGCAATACTTCGTTCACCTTACGTTGACAGCGGCCGGGATTCCGGTGAGCTATAGGGTATTCCCACTTTATATGACCGCTAATTCATAAGTAGTATAGAAATACAAGACACACCATAAATAAAAAAAAAAAAAGAATTTTAATTAGGAAAAGATTTTTGGAAATTTTTCTAGTGTTTTTTTTTTTCCTTTTTCTTTTTTTTTGGGGGGGGGGGGTAACATAGTGTTATTTTCTGGCATTGTACTAACCATCGCCTTGAATTGTCTGTTAGTGACACAGTGAACAACGCGGCAGGAGTGAATTGCTTTAAGAGTTTCATGAACAAACTTTATGTGACTTATCATGCTTCACCTAAGAATGCTAGGGAATTACAAGAATATTCAGCGACTCTAGAACTCAACTTCTTAAAATTAGCAGAATTTTAAGCACTCTCTGGATTGCCTCTAGCTTTCGCACTGTGTCTGCAGCGTGGCAAGACTTTGAAGCCCTCGTCCATCACTTTCTGGAGGCAAAAGAAGACAGCAGAAGATGCAAAACAGATCGCTTTCTTCATGAGGGCCTTTTAAGAAAAATAACGTCATGCGAGTTTGTTCTTGATTTGGGACTTATTTGTGATGCTTTCCAAAAACTTAATGAACTAAGTCTAGATTTACAAGAGAGAAATATTGACTTGTGGAAAGCAGACAGGAAGATAAAAAATACTTCAACTTTTTGAAGAAAGAATTGAAAATCCTGGTCCATACTACAGTATTCCTCTTCAAAGTCAGAAGAACATGAAGTTCAGAGGGATTGAGCTCCAGAAAAATGAAATATGCAGTCCTGCAATAAGTCATCTGTCTTCTATAAAAGTCTGAAAGAAGTTGTTGGAAAACGTCTGCTTGAAGGAGATGATGCTGATTGGCCTGAATTTTTTAAGATTTTAGATTGCAAGTATTGGCCAGAAAATCCTGGGAAGCATCTGACATTTGATATAGCTGAAATTAAAAAGTAAGCACGCAAATTTCGCTTAAATGAAAGAGAAGTAGTTCGTGCTTTCCGTGAATATCTTCAAGAAAATAAAGTCCCGGACATACTACTTCCTCTAAAGCACACTTTGGACACAATTGCAATATCTTCCAGTGAATGAGAAAGGGGTTTCTTTCAGATGAATCTTATAGTAACTTCATCTAGGTCATCTCTGCTTGTACGGAAAACTTCTGCACTGGTGTTCATCAGAATAGTAGGATATCCTCTCACTCAGCTCAACCCTAGCAAATATGTGGACTCATGGCTACTTCGAGATCGTCACCTGCAGTTGATACCAAAAGCAGGAAGCGATCTAGAAACGATGAGGGTATATCGGATGATATGTTAAAAGTGCGGAAGTTTCTGTAATAACATCTTCATGGTGAGTACCGGCACATTTTTTTTTCCCAGAAAAAAAGCACTGGTATTAGTTGTTTTTTAATGATGTAACAAAAGCATTTGACGTTTAAAGCAAAACTTGTGGCCCAAACTAACACGTAATTGAAGAGGCCTCTACTCCTGTGGTTTAAAGCGCATGTGATAAACAAAGAATACCACACGTATGTGATCAATGCACAGCAGAGAACTACTGGTAACTTGTGGAATATCGTGCCGATTTTTGTACACTCACGATATTAATCTCTTTCTTTTAAAAAGTAATTTATTCCAATACACAGGTTTGGGTGAGTGTGGAGATTTGTTTAGTAGTCTCTCAGTACTATTTTAATTTGTTACTAATTTATTTTTTCTTGAAATCTCCTCGTTTGTTAATCAGTGTTCAAATATGTTCCTCTCTGAAGTGTCCTACTTTATATGAACAACTTCTTTTCACTTAGTAGTATTATTATGAAGAGATTCCAATGAAAATAATTTAACCAGTAAGACTTTTATTTCTTGTATTTTTCCAAGTAACAAGTGAGTAGCATATATTATTATTATTATTATTATAGGGCTAAATGGCCTCGCCTACTCCCCGTATACGGGAATAAAAAAAAGGCGTTAGCTGATTTTTATTATTATTATTATTATTATTATTATTATTATTATTATTATTATTATTATTATTATTATTATTATTATTATTAAGAGATTATTATTAAGAGATAATCAGAGACTCATCGACGGATGTCACATACTAAAAAACCAGCTATCATAATTATTCATGATTTCATCCACACTGCTTTCACTCACAACATCTCAAGGCAATCAACGGACCACCCTCACACCCTCTTGGCAGCCTTCCTCCTCAGCATTCAGGGATGGCGTCTCGTCCTTTCCCCACCCATCATGAATTGAAAAATTCCAATAATCAAAATCCTCTTTGAACCTTTCAGAAGTTTGTAAGTCTCAATCATATCACCCCTCTTTCTCCTGTTTGCAGTCTACAAATTCTCAATATGTCTTCATAATCAGTATTCCACAATCATAATATCATTATTAACACTCCCAATATATAAGAATGACAACGGAAACCAGACCTGCACACAACAGTCCAAGTGAGGTCTTATCAAGGCCTTGTAAAGAGGCAAAATAATATCCCTATCTTTACATGTGAACGTTCGTTTCGGCATTGCAATTATCTTTTGATTTGTATTTGCAATCTTTGCCACATGGCCCCTGAACTTCATCTTCCTATCTATTAACACTCCAAGATCCCTAGCCTCATCAGTTTCTTCTTGCCTAATCCCACGAATATAATACGATAAAAAAATAATAATAAAAATCAGCTAACGCCTTTTTTTTTTAATTATACGACATTGGATATCTAATCATACCGAAGTGAATGACTTTACATTTACTGACATTCAACTGACAGCAATTTTTCCCATGCCCATATTTCCAGCCTATTCAAGTCATTCTGCAAGTAAAAACTACCCTACCTATCTTTGCATCATCAGCAAATAGAAATTTGTTGCTTGTCAAATCATTCCTCCCTAGCGCAATTGGAAGAACAACGGTACATTGCAGCCTTCGATTGGAATAGGCCTAAATTCGATTCTCGTCGCGACGGGAGGAATCTTTATCTGGACGATTTCAATCAATGGTGAGTTAGCCGATCTCATACGGAGGTAGCGAGGTTTTTTCTCCCGGAAACTCGGATTTTTCATCCCGTATACAGACAAATCGGCCCTTCAGAACACACGCAATTTACAGACAAAAAATACTAGTTGTGGTGGAGGTGGGCGGTAGATGGCGAGGTAGATTCATTTAACTGCAACCATACACAAGGATAATGTGGTTAGCCCTATGCCCTATTTCTTAGCGTGAGAGCGACTAACTGGTCGCTCTCACGCTAAGAAATAGTTCTTCTAGTCGGTGACTAGAATTGAACTCACGAAGCTCTCTTTAGCACTGAGGCGTATAAACATCACTTCCACCGAGCTACATAGACTCTTATATCTTCTTTAACTTCTCAGTTTGTTGGTTGTAATTCTGCACATCAACACCAATACCCTGCCCCTGTCCTGTTTTCTTTCTATTCTTCCTGATAATAATATATTCTTTACATTCTCTCCTTGTAACTATATCATTTTCAGTCAACCAGGTCTCAGTGATGTCTATAATGGTTGACCAAGTTGAGCTTACCACTGCTTAAATCTCCTCACCTTTATTCCTGATATTTCTTGCAATTATGTACATGCATTTCAACATCCCTTTGTACCCACAGTTCCCCTTGTGTGATGTCATTACCAACCCATTTAAATTGGAGGCCTGTGAAATCCCTTTCGGCATTGCATAATCATTATTGTACCCATGCTAATTTATCATAGCGATGACCAAACACATGCTTGATTTCATCCTTCCTGATATCTCTAGTTTCTCTGGGTTTGCACTACCACATTTTCACTAAACAACACTTTCTCTAAACATCTATCTCCAAATTAGTGATAGTCTTGGGCCAGCTAACTTTGATTGGCTGATCTCTGGCATGGGGAAACAGTTGTTGTTTTTTCCTCCCAAAAACTCAGGTTTTTCGTCCCGTGTACTCAAGAAAATCGACCGTAGAACCCACATTATTTCAGACACAAACATATCCTGGTAAGTTTAGGTACCAAGAGATGGCAGCACTTGTTTGTCTGTCTCTTCATCGGTTTTGGCTTATAATTAGCGATAGTCTTGGACCAGCTATCTCTGATTGGCTACCAGCGGAGATTGAACTGCCTACACAGTCTCCAAAAAGGTAGATAAGATTAAAAGGCCTCGCCTACTCCCTATAAGGGAATAAAAGGCGTTAGCTAATTTTTTTCTCTTTCTAATTTTAAATCCTCGAATTTAGGTGAATTTTTTTTTTTTTTTTGCTTGGTCCTTTTTGCTTACTTGGTTCGACGATGCTCTTTGGTTGGAACGCCCTGGGTTTGAATCCCGTCTAGAACCCAAAGAACCTTTAGGGGATTTTCTACTGAAGATGGGTTATCCGGTCTCTTACAGGTTTGGAAAGGTTTTTCTTCCCGGAAACTTGGGGTTTTTCAGCTTTCCTAAACAGACAAACCTGCCATAAGAATACGCACAGAATTAACAGACATGATGCACTGCCCTCATAGCCTGAGTTGCTTGGCTGTAAGTGCTAAATCTATCCTAAATAAGTTACTTAAAAGAACCTAGTACGTGTTTAGTAGGAATCAATACATTTAGAATTTTGTATTGTTACTATTATTTTGTTCATTCTTTGCATTTCTGATATACATTCGTTAAGACTCTATACTGAAAACCTGATTCATGCCGAATTAATTAAAGCTTTACCTGCATGATACGATAGCTTTTATTTGAATGGTGCCGCCTTTATGCACCAGTCTGTGCTCTGAACAAAATTGTGTTTTCTTTGGCATGTGATTCTGTCGGTGTCAGTATAGTAATCAGTTGGTAAACTGCAACTTGTGTTTGCATAAACAATATTAACAAAATATACTTCGATCATGAAATCAAGTTTTGTATTGATAATTAGTGCCTTCTTGTTTTCTGGTAAGTAAATACAAATTTGTGAAATTGTAACAGTAACTGTAGATGTTTCTGCCCAACATCGTCGCCAGTTATATTTTGCACCTCCAATAGTTAAAATGATCATAAGACTTCGCAAGATAAAAGTGACTGTCTACTGGTATGATGATAATAATAATAATAATGGTCATGTTATTTCACCATAACGTTTATTCATTAGTGGTAGCATATTATGATTTATGAGAACACGATTTTAAATTTTACGATATGTATTATAATGCTCATTACGAAATCGACATTATTACATGATTATTTCGATAATGTACACCATATTAATTTAATGTTTGCATTTTTTTTTTTTTTAATTATACAGTTCGGAAATGTAACCACCCCATTTGATGATTAAGAGTTTATTCAATGGTCATATATAGTAGTGATTAATCAGATAGTTAGGAATTGAATTTAGGAATGAATGAATTGATGACCGTCAACCGTTTTTCTGATTGATAGAGTGTTATTTAGTAGTGTATCCAGGACTCATTTATTATTATCATTTTATTTTTTTAATTAATTATCATCATCATCAGCTATTGTCAGTCCACTGCTGGATGTATGCATGACTGGCACACAGTGCTAGTCATTTATACACCATTGGCATTTTGTCCATCGTTGTTCTTGTCATTGAGCAACATGCCCAGCTCACTGTCACTTCAGATGTTTCATTCTTTCACTGATGTCAGTGACTTTGGTTTGATTTCTTATCCACGTGTTCCTTTTGTGATCTAGTCTTGTGATGCCGAGCACATGTCTTTCCATACTAAATTCTGTTGTCCTTAATTATTATTATTATTACGGGCAACTCCAAGGAGTCCTTAGACCCATCGAGGGAGGCTCTAAACATCATGTCTACAACTGTTCAGCTTCCACACAGTATCTATCATACCTTGCCTTGAACCCATTCACAGTCATGACGCCGGCAACTTATCTGCTCATTCACCACTCTCCATGCAAAAAACCTAGTTCTAACACCTTTGCTAACCACACTCTTGCCCAGTTTCCATGGATGGCCCCTAGTCCTCCCACCACCAGACCTGTTCTGAAAAATATCCTCTGAATTAATCTTATAGATACCCTTCAGTAATTTGAATGTCTTAATCATATCACCCCTCTTCTGCCTATCAACCAATGTCTGCAACCCACTAATCTTCAACCTGTTCTCATAAGGTTCATTCCATAGACCTGCTATTATCTTGGTCACTCGCTTCTGGATCCTCTCTACCTCCTCCCCATCAAGAAGAAACCCTGGTGCCCAGATCTGGGCACAGTAGTCAAGATGGGGTCTTATCAAGGCTTGATATCGAGGAACAATAACTTGGTTGTCTCTGCTCTTCAAAGTATTCTTCAGTAACCGAGTGATTTGATGAGCTGATTTAGCCACTTTTGCAATGTGCCCCCTAAACTTCAACACCCTATCCACCAACACCACCTACAACTATTCAGCTTCCACACAATATCTATCATACCTTGCCTTGAACTTCTTGAATTTCTGAATTTTTGAATTTCCTTTGCATTTAGTGCCCATGCTTCACAGCAGTATGTCAATATAGGAAGAATAGATTAGTTAAAAACTTTCCTTTTCAGGCATAATGATAATTGTCTTTTGAAATTGTGCCTTGCACTTATTGCAGTGCAATAAGTGCAAGGTGTTGCATTTTGGAGTGCCTGGTTGGCTGAGTGGTTAGCATATTCGCTCTCCAGCCAAAAGGCTGTGGCTTCGAATCCTGCCATGGGCATGCATGTTTGTGATTGTCTGTGAAAATAATAGTGATGGCGGTGTAGATCATGAGGTTGAGTGATGGAGACAGAGAGTTGTAGAGTAGGTGCCCTCCCTTGATGAGTCTTTGGACTCCCTGGAGGTGTCAAATAATAGTAATAAGGCTGTGTACTATAATGACAGTGCCATACTGTATGAAGTGGATGGGATTCGAGATTTAGGAGTGACGGTTGACAGTACACTGAAGTTTTGAGGGTGTATTGCTAGTATTGCAAACACTGCACATCATAGTGTTGCTATGATAAGATGTACTCTTGGTTTCTTAATTGATTTTTTATGACAGTCATATTTGAAAAAGCGGATTTTGACAAGTATGTCGATCTGAAACACGACAGAATTTTTCACACAATATCAGTTAATATTGGGAATTTTTCATGTACATACTTCCAAATGACTTCATTGTTTATTAATTTTAAGTGTAAACTATTCTGAATGTTTATTATCTCAAGTTCTACTTCAGCTTGGTTTATATCAAACAGCCCATTAATTTTATTTGAAATTTCTGTGATGTTCAAGTTTTCTTGAAATGGATTATTGTTAAAGATACAATCATTTCAATTTTATTAAAATCTTTAAATCTTGAATTTATTTCTTCCTCAACTAATTCTATTTCATGAATAAATTCTTTTAAATCATAGCGAAGCATTTCTTGATTTTGTTCAAAAAATTTTAATAAATATGGGGAGATGTCTAAATTTGTGGTCATTTATATTTTTCTTTAATAAAAGTAAGTATTGTTGGAAAGTTTTTATTGAACTTAACATGTCAATTAAATTTTTATCTCTACCTTGAAACTCTAAATTTAAATTGCTTAATTTCATTCAGAAATCTACTAAAAATGCTACATGTAACAACCATCCTTTATCGCTCAATTGTGGATAAATATCTCCTTTTTCATCAAGAAATTTTTTCTATCGTTAATTAATGCTAGAAATCTTTCAAAAAAATTGACTTCTGCTGAGCCATCGAACATTATTGTACAACAGAAGTTCCCTATCATCATCTGCCTGTAATTTAAATAACTGCCATTGCAGGGCTTTTCCTCGAACAGAATTTACAATTTTAAATGTAATATCCAAAACATCTTTTGTATTTAATAATCTTTTACTACACAGTACTTGTTGGTGAATAATACATTGGTACGTTAAAAATTCAGGATATTTGTCATCGTTTTTACATAATGAAATGAAGCCCAATTTATTACCTATCATTGCAGGAGCACCATCAGTAGTAATAGACACAAGTTTAAAAAGCGGAAGTTTATGTTGTTTCACAAATTCATCAAATGCTGAAAAAATGTCTTCTCCTCTACTCCTTCCCAATAATGGTATAATTTTCAAAAGTTCTTCTTTACTTGATTAATCTTGAAATACCATGCGAATAAATACCATTAACTGAGCAATATCAGTGAAGTTATTTGATTCATTAAATTGTAATGAAAACACAACACACTGGTGAATGTCTGATATAAACTTGGCCTGGAAACTTTTCTCCGGGAATTGGAACTCTTCCTTTCGGCAATTTGAAACCTTGTCTGCGGCCTAGTAGTCTTTCTCTAGCGACGTCTCGAACCGAGAAGCTCCTTTCTGGAAGCGGGAAACTCCTCTCTCAAGCAATGTGGATCCAGGCAGTCTCTCTGACGGCGACTCTGGCCCGGGTGGCCTCCTCTCTGACAGCAATTCTGGAACCGGAACCCCTTCTGCTTGCTTCAGTCCTTTTTTATTAGGCCTCCTCTCAGACCTTGCATGAAATTTGGCAACCCCCCTAAAGAATTGGTATGAGTCTTTGATCTTAAGTTTCAAGTTCGGCACGCCTTTTGTTCTCCTCCGCTTTCTTTTGATTGTAAGTTGCTGGCCATCGGAAAGTTGTTTGAACTCTTTCTGACTGACTTCGGAGATGTTTACACTTAGAGCATGCAAACCTTTCTCATACATAGAAGTTTCAGTAGCAATCTTTCTAATGCCACCATGTACAGCTTTGGCGACAAAAACATTGACTTTGTTTTTAACACTCTAAAATATTCTTATTAAAGCAGTATATACAGTTAGCTTCAAAAGAGTTATTTACAAAAACATCTAATACAAACTATACCGAGACAAACAAAGTTTATTTTTTTACAATATTCACATGGGACTTAACCTAAGTAAAAAATCGATGTAATGTGCTTTGGAATATTTAATATTTAAGCTACAATGGAGTTTTTACACTTTGCTTATAATCGTATTCACTCGGCTCGCTGTTTGACTTCCACTGATCCAAATTAATTCATTTACCCGGACTTATAAGAAAATTACTGATTTGACAATTTTAACGAAAAATAAATAAAAAATAGCAATACACTTAAAGCGAATTAAAAATAATACAAAACAATGATAAATAAAATATTATGTTTTCAGTTTTAATTAAATTTGTAAGTAAGGAGAAATACACAAGAGATCAATCAAAAATCGCTCCGCGATCGACGGGTTGAACACCCCTGCTTTATGGGATACTAAGACAATTGATGTGAAGTGATTAGCTTCTATATACAAGTAGCCCAGTTGTGAAGTGACTTCATGCACAAACTTTGTTTGTTTGCATTTGGATAAAGGATGAAACTAAGAATATAATTTCATCATCATCGAATTCCTGATATATATACCTTCAAGGAGGTGTACAGGATATGAGAGTACTACATGAAAAATTTACATCATTACTAACTTCCTGTTTACAATTTTCCTCCAAATTAGTCTGTTTCCTGTCAAGACTCCAGTATTATCAGGTCTTATATTTCTGTCTTCGAAGGTGCTTTTTACTGTATGAATTCACCTATTTCTTGGTCTTTCTCTGGGTCGTTTTGCTGCCAACCTGGCAGAGAACACTTGTTTTGCTAATCTTTTCTCGCCCATTCTGTTTAAGTGACCATACCACCGGAGATTAGCTCTGCTAATGCATTCCTAGATGCTGACAATACCAAGTTCTTTCCTGATATCCTTGTTTTTAATATGATATTGCCATTGATGCCATCTGTTCATGCCCCTACTCTTTCACAGGACTCTCATATCTGCGTCACTAGTCTTTGGTCAAGTGTTTTACTTCTCACCCAGTTCTCAGATCCATAAGTTAAAATTGGTTTGAACACTGTCTTGTATACAGCTAATTTAGTGTTTTCACTAATTTTTCTCTTATTCCATATAAATGTATTCATTTGACTGCCTAGCATACCAGCTTTGTTGATTCTGTTGTCTATTTCCATATTTGATTTACCATCTTCACCAAAAAAAATGTTTTACTTGTTCTATAAGTTCTCCATTCACAATGCAGTTGATATTTTCAATGTTTCTGCCTATTTTCATTGTCTTCTTTGTCTTTTTAATGCTGACCTTCATACCATATCTATTACAACACTTATTCAATTTAGTCAGGGAATCTTGCAGACCTGTAGCGGATTTATTTAGAAGTATAACATCATCTGCATAAAGCAAAAAGCTGAGATTAACATCTCCAATTTTGATATCAGGTTTAATACCACTTTCCTTCATAATGTAATCCATATAGATAATGAGAGAGAGGATAATGTAGATCCTTGTCTGACACCAGATTTAACATTTAAACCATCTTCCTGTACTTCCTTCAATTCTAACTGCTGACTTACAAATCAAGAGTAAGTATTGCTTGGTATAATGTCCCATTAACACCATATAACTGTAGTGTTTTGAATAGCTTCTCTCTTGGCACCTTGTCATATGCCTTTTCCAAATCGACAAAACTTAAATACAGATCTCTGTTATATTCCCATGCTTTCTCGACTATTTGTTGTAAAGTGATGGTCTGATCCTGACATCCTCTATTTGGCCTGAGTCCAGCTTGTTCTTCACCAAGCTTCTCTTCCACAAACATTCTCGACCATTTCTCAAGTATACTTGCATAGATCTTGCCAGGAACACTCAGTAGGGAAATACATCGGTAATTCTCATATTCAATTTTATTTCCCTTTTTATATATATTGGTACTATGAGAGCTCTATTCAAATCATCTGGAATTCGTTCCTCTGTCCAGGCAGAGGGACATCCTTCTGAACTATGCAGTTCAACCACTGTAAGACTTTTATGCCACCATACTTCAGCATTTCTGTTCGAATATCATTTACTCCTGCTGCCTTTCCATATTTCAAGCCTTTGATGGCCTTTTCTACTTCAAGTATGGATATGTATTCCTGACTGTATGCCTGTTGAGTGTTTTTATCACTGCTTGTTTCATTTAGCAATTTTTTGAAGTAATTACTCTATACTTCAAGGATATCTTTTTCTCCCATTTTTATGTCACCTTTATCATCTCTAACTCCTTTTACAGCACTCTTTCATACATTTCTGAGCTTCTTCAACAACCTCCAGAATATCTTGCTACTTTCTCGATATTCATTTTCTATGTTCTTATCCAAATCTTCCCATGACTTTTGATAGCTAGTTTTATACAATATTTAGCTCTCTTACATTTGTCTCTATATTCTTTAAGAGCACAAGCTGACTTATTTGCAAGGAACTTTTGATAAGTTTTCTTCTTTTCCTTCACTGCTTCTTTAACTTTCTGTATCCACGATGGGGTTCTGATTTTTCTATCCTTGCAGACAACCTCACCACATGCCTCTCTGGCACTGAATCAATCAGTGTTTTCTTCAGGACTTGCCATTAAATCTTTAAGGTCTGGTTCCTGTTCTCAAACTCTTTCATTTTTTCTTGAATAATATTTGTGTATTTTAGTCTACAGTTCACATCTGAGAGCTGCTCAACTTTTATTTGCTTTAAAAATTTCTTACATGTTATTCTTTTCAATATGAAATTCAATTTTATCCTGCTCAAGACTAAATGGTAATCACTTCCAATTTCAAATCCTCTGTACACTCTGGTGTCCTGTACCAGTGAGAAAACATCACTATCAACAATAACATAGTCAATGAGACTTTTCTTATTGCTTGCCTCTTCTCTCCATGTGAATTTGTGCACATTTTTATGTTGGAACATTGTGTTAGTAATAACCAGTCCATGTCCTGAGCAGAAATCCAACAGGTATTTGCCATTATTATTAGCTTTGCTCTTTTCTCCAAATTTTCTGAAAATATTTTTGTATGTCTGACAATCATTTCTTACTCTGCTATTTAGATCCCCAACAAGGACCAACTTTTCCTTTTTCATTGTGTCAGTTGCTTTCTCTAAAAGCCTCAAAAAATTCCTCCACTTCTACCTTAGTAGAATCTTTTGTGGGACTATAGGCACAAATAAGTCTCATTGTCCAGTTCTCCATTCTCATATTTGCCCACATCACTCTACTTGATACTGCATGCATGCCAGTCAAGAAGTTAAGGTGGTTCAGTGAGTTTCGAGATGGACTGTAAAATGGTATTAGTTAGCAGTGGCTCTTGATTTAATGATTTGGAGGAGAGTGGAGGAATAATAATGGCCAAATCAGCAGAACACTCTGTGAAAGTATCTCTAGAAGAGGCACAAGGTAGAAACTGAACAATCTATGATTTTCAGTTTGTGTCCCTCTGATGTTTAATTAGCTGGATTGCACTCTTCTAGATAGAATTGAGCAATCTTAGAAGATTTTGGTGCTTCACCTCAAATATGGGAGCAATATTTCATGGCCGGCTGGATTTGGGCTTTGTATAGAGTTAGCAGTTGTGAAGGTGTGTGTAGTAGTGTCTTGTATGAAAAAGAACACCAATTTGTTTGGTGGCTGTGGAAGCTGTAGTTAAAATGTGGTTGTACCAGGAAAGATTGGAGGTACACGTTAGTCCGAGTAGAGAAATCTGAATGTGTTTGGATATCTCAGTATTACTAATGGTAATGGGGAGGGATGTGAGCTCTTTCTTGCCACAGATCAATCATAACTAAGGTTTGATGGCATTGAAGTTTACAAGGTTGTCCTTGCCTCACTGGGATATATCTAGGAGATCTGAGTTTGGGTCACTGGTCATGGTAGATCTTGAGGATTCTAATACTTGAGCAGTACTAGGTTTGTTGAATGAAAAGGAGGAATGGAGTGCACTGTCATCGACAAAGTAATGGATGGGATTGGAAGTTTGAGAGAGCAGGTCATTTATATACAAGAGGAAGAAAGTGGGTGAAAGAACAGAACCTGGGATACTCCTACACTGGTGGGGAAATCTGAGGAGAGTAAACTCTTCACCATGACAGATAGTGGGTGACCAACGAGAAATTTGCCAATCCATTGCAGAGTGAGGAAGGCAGACCATAGGATGGAAGTTTAAGTAGGTATTTGTTTCATTATTGAAACAAATTGTGTATGAAACTAGTCTCCAGGTAATGAATTTAATATTATTCTTTATGTATAGTAATATCTAAATCATCAAGAATAAGTAGGAGTTGAGAATAGGGTGGGAAGAGGTGGGGGATAATGCTAATGATTGCAGAGTAGATCATATTATCATGAAGACAGTTTATTTGAGGCAATTGAGTGTGAGATTGAAGGACAGCAGTACAAAGTACTGTATATGGTTGGTAGCTACTATAGCTCAGGACTGTATGGGAAGTATGGATGACATGGCTGACTATCACAATAAGTGCAAGATCATTATTTCATGGAGGACTTCAGCCATGGGCACAGGCCTGCTATATCTCAGAACACCAGTATGGTGTTCTGAGATATAGCTGGATATCTGAGTTCAAGTCACTGTCATGGTAGATGTTGAGGATTCTAATACTTGAGTACTACAAAGTTTGTCGAATGAAAAGGAGCAATGGAGTGTACTGTTAGCGACAAAGCTATGGATAGGATTGGAAGTCTGAGAGAGCAGGTCATTTATATACAAGAGAAAGACAACTACGTGAGTTTCTCCAAATTTCTCCATGGCTTGACTCCAGAGGTGGGTGGTGAAGGCCAGAAGATTATCTGTAGATTAAGAATGGCAGAATCCATACTGCTGGTTACTGATTAGGTGGTTGAATAATTGATAACTTGATATGGTATAAGGAGGGTGTGAGAGCAATTGGACAGTAATTCATTGGTTGACTTTTATCACCTTTTTTTTTATGATGTGCTAGATGTGGGTCTGCTTTCATGTTGAGGGTGGATGCCAGATGAATAGGATAGATTGAAAAGACGATATAGGTTATAGTTCTGGGGCACAATTTTTTAACACAATAGGTGGGATGCCATCAGCACCAGATGCCTTGTTTGTGTTCAGGTTATTGAAGTTTCTTTGGATTTGTTTTTGTCAGAAGACTATGGGAGATATGAAGGAGTCGAATGGCCTTGGCAAGAGTACCAGAAGAAGTGACTGCTATTTGAGCAGGAGACGAGTTTGCAGCATTTGACCATTTCAAAGTCTGACTTTGAGTTGATGCTTTTACAATGGTTGCAAAGCTGCAGTGTAGGCAGAATGGGTAGCTGGAGTTTTGGTCTTCAGCTATTCATGGTAAACAGAGATTTTTTCTTTTACACCATTGGCACACTTTTTTGAGAACCAAGGCTTGGATGGTAGCTGAGAATTTGGAGTGGAATAAGGGATGAAAGCCTTCATTCCTGTGAGGATGATTTCTGTTATTCTGTCTGAGCAGGTATTTGGATCAGAAGAACTGAAGGAGTAGTTGGGCCATGGGAAGGAGGATAGAAGTTGCAGAAGTCCTCCCAGTTGTCAACCTTATAGTGCCAAAGGACACGAGACTGTGAACTGGTGGGTGGCGGTTGTTCTTTGGCAAAAGAGACTCCTAAGAGGTTGTGGTTCAAGTTACAAAGAGAACTGAAAACCACAGTATACCTGGAAGGGGAACTTGTTAAGAAGAGGTCAGGTATGTTGGCAAATTGGAGAGGGTTTGTGAGGTATTTTGGTAGGAAGATTGATGATCTGAGATAGGTCATTGCTGATGGCAAACACCTCAGCATCCTTGCCTGGTTGGTGAAACTGGATAAGGGGAGCTGATGTGAGTTGTGGACATTGACGTCCCCAATAAGGATGACCTCACTATTGTGGTATTTCAACTGCAGAAACCTTTAGAGAAAGAGAGAGATAGTTGAAGAGGTTGGAGTGGTTGACTGAGTTTGGAGAGCAAGAGAGAGAACATATGAAAAGGGCAGGTAGGTTTGGTATAGAAATTTTGAGCCAAAGCAGATCAAACAGTGGGGGATTAAATGTTTTGCAGTCTCTGGCATGATATGTTGGTTCTGAATGCACAAGTGCTGTCTTTGTGACTGAAGTAGCTGTGTAATGTATAGTTGACGTGGATATTGGCTGTGAGGTTGCCAGTTGGGGTTCTGATAGGAATAGTACCTCTGGTTTAGGTGACTATAGGTGGTAGTACACATTTATATTGCTGTTTAGACTGTGGATGGGGAAATTTTTTTTGGAAAGAATTAATATAGGTTGGTTGTTTATTGGATTTTTGATGTTTTGTGGATGGAATTTTTTAGTTTTTTTTATGAGTTTTTTTATCTATTTTTTTGTGGGGAGAATTTTTGAGATCTGTGGTAAAATCTCATTTCTTTGGGTTGTGGTTCATTATATTTTGTGAGGAAGAGATAGAGGAAGTGGAGCATACAGTGAGAGGTAGCAGACTTACAAACATACCACCCCCACAGAGGGAACCCAATCTCCTCTCCATACGTGGCCTTCACAGTTCTTCCTGCAACCACAGTATTTGATCTCCTTCCAGTTACAGACTGACAGAATACGTGGCTGTAGGATTTGATACTGGCTGATTGGGAAGCCTCTTGATATGTTACTAGCTGGTTCGGTCCCATGCACTATCCAGCAGCTGGCCTGTGGAACTGTTTAACTGCTGTACCCGTGAATGGAGGAGGGTTCTGGACCGCTATGTTGAGATTGGTATGTCATTGAGGGTGTCATTCTCTGCATGTGGGAAGAGTGGGGCGAGGACAGAAACCAGAACCCTTGCTCTAGCTTTAAAACATGACTGCAGCCACTTCAGGTCTCTAATAAGCAAGGTAGTGGTATTTCACCAGGTGATGAAAGACATCTACTACCATTGCTGCAAAAAAAGTATATCTTCCATAGTTGGAGGAAATACTTTTTTGGTGGTAATGCTCACCAGGTTTGCCAGAGCCGTGTTTGTGGAAATAGGCTATAATGCTGGAAGATGACTTAACTGTAAGAGGCTATATATTGTGCATCGACAGCCCTTTAGTAGTCCTACTGACCATTTACTAACAATGCACTCACATTTCCCTCTGATTCCATTATGTACTACTTTCCAAGCAAAAAATCTGGTCTTTGGATCCTTGCTATGCACATTCACTGTTATTTAAGACATGACTGCTTGTTCTCTCTCTTTCTCTCCCCACTTTTATATTTTATTTTTATATCATATCCACACTCAATAGTTGGTAAAGGATTGTTACTGGGTTAATGTGGAAGAAATCTTTCATAGAATGGGAAAAGAGAGTAGAACAAGGGGGACATACCTAGAAGATGTATAAGGAGGGTGTGAACAAGGACATACAGAGCAGGTTCTCTCCATGGAGAGTAGTTGGTGAGTGGAATGCGTTGCCTGACATTGTGGTGAATGCAGATACATTGAACAAGTTTAAGTTATGGTTTGATGGGCATTGTAACTTCCACAATGAGTCTAAGTACATGGAGGTGTGGTGTTAATATAATAAGAGAGTGCAAAAGCTGTGGCACAATAGTGCCTTTTGTGTTCTAAATGAAAAAAGGAACCTGTTGATATGTTTTTCAACAACTTAAGGAAAACTATGGAAGGAAGTCTGTTGCAGAGCACATTGATAGATGGAATGAAAGAGGAAGATGAGTAGTTGGTATGGTTTGTTTGAAGCTGCACAGTGAGCAGATATTGACCAGTTGCACATGTTTACAGGCTTAAGAGAAGAATAGCACCCATGAAAACATATATAGACAATGCATGAAGTGGAAACAGAATGTCAGTGAGAGTGACCTAAGTGAACCATCATTTAACTGGACTATCCTCTTCAAGCAATTAGGAAGAATCAGTACTAGGACCATTGTTCAATAGTTGGTAAAGGATTGTTACTGGGTTAATGTGGAAGAAATCTTTCATAGAATGGGAAAAGAGGGCAGAAGAAGGGGGACATACCTAGAAGACGTATAAGGAGGGTGTGAGAATCCAGTTTACGATGGAAAAGAATAATAGTTTACCCTTCCTCGACACGTTAGTTACACTCCTTCTTATGGTACACTTTCTTTCACTGTATATAGAAAACCTATGCACACAGGCAGATACATTCACAAACTCTCCCACCACCATCCTACACAACAATATGGCATTATTAAAACTCTAACCAAGAGAGCCCACGATCTTTGTTCCAGTGGAACCACCCTTGCAACTGAGCTCGACCACATACACAACACCTTCCTCTCCAGTGGCTACAGTGATCACATTATAAAAAAAAAATCAGTTCCTTCCCCATTTCCCAGCCATCTCTTCAGAAAGAGTTTAGAAATGGAATGCCATCACCATACCCTACATCTGTGGCACATCTGAAAAAATAGCCAAGATTTTAAAAAAGTACAACCTACACACAACATTTAAGCCCCACTGCAAACTTGCTACCCTTATCTGTTCTGCAAAAAATCAGCTCCCTCCTCTCTCAGTGCCTGAGTTTATAAAGTACTGCTGTAAGCTGGCATACTTTGGACAGATAGGCAGATCAGCAACCATCCACCTAGGAGAACACAAGTCATACATCTGCAACCACGACTATGGTCAGTCAGGCCTGGCTGACCATGTCTTCGATACAACCCACAGGATCTCTTGGGAAAAAACCACCATGCCCCACCACAGCAAATTCAAAAAAGAGAGTATTTTTAGAATCTGCAGCAGCGCTCAGAAATCAACCAAATCTAAATAAATACGGTTGCATTAAGCTTCCTAAGATTTGGGAAACACTTATCATCAGAGATCCCAACTTACATTCCAGGCCACCTACAACTGCCCATAGAGGATGCTCCACCTAGATATGATTTTAGAGTCATCCATGTGGTTGGCTTAGTATTGTGTGGTATTTGTGTATATGTGCAAAATTAGTTTTTTTGTGTAATCCCTGAAGATGTGTCATTGACTGTGACGAAATATAGGAAGTATTAAATTCTGTTTTAATCCTTTCTGAGTGCTGTATACAATCCATTAAGCCTCCAACATCAAGACCATTTGTTCACTACTTATGTTATGATATTGTCACTAGATTACAGACTTATTATTTATTTGCAGATGGTATGAAGCTTGAGAGAGTTATTAGTATTAGTGCTAATGTTATGTCTCTTCAGGTGGATTTGAATAAGCTGGAAAGGAAATCTTGGGTTGATAGTATAGATGACATATCTAAGTTCAGTGTACTATTGTAGGGTTGGGAGAGGATAATGATAGGTATAGAAGCAGTGATATTTTTATGCTTTTATGCCAGGAGTATCCAAAATAAAGGAGATGAATTGACGGTTCTGATAGCATCAGCCTGGCCAAAGATTATTGGGATCTCTGACACGTTGATGGAGGATGATATAGTAACAGGAATTGAAGTAGCAGGGTACAGCATTTTTCGGCAGGATAGGAAAGGAAAACGTGGTGGAGTACTGCTTATGATAAGTGATGACTTATGTCCTCTAAGAGTGGAGTCTTTGGAAGGAAGCGACACTAATGGTTTTGAAAGCACATGGTGTGAGGTAGAGGGGCAAGACAGGATATTCAGTGGGATGTTGCTACAAGCTAAGGGCCATAGGGTTGGGAACATGAGATGTTTAGGCAGTTGAGCTTGGCAAGTGCAAGAAGAATCATTGTTATGAGAGATTTTAACTACAACAGTATAAGCTGGGAAGAGAAAAATGCATGTAGTAATAAGGGGAATGGAATTTCTAGAATTCTTGAGGAACAAATTCTTAGGCGACATGTAATAGAGGAAACAAGAGGTTTAAGAGTTTTTGATTTGGTCATAGCATCAGAAGAGCTGACAATAAGTGAGATGAGATCTTTCCCACCAGTTGGAGAGAGTGACCATGTGGTTTTGACTTGGAAGATGAATAGACATGCAGGTGTATCAAAGAAAAGGGAACGTATGCTCAATTATAAGGCAGGTGATTATAATAGTGTAGGCATCAACTAGGGGCAGTTCCATGGAGGGCAGAATTGGAAGGCCGGGATATCATTAGTGCTTGGGAAATTGTGAAGGAATATTTGTTAGCAGCAATAGTAAGCTGTATTCCACGAGTGAAGAAGCAGACACAATTTGGTGTAAAGTGGATGACAAACAATATCAAACGGGAACTGCAGTTGAAAAAGAGGGGTGGAAGGCAGATACACGAAGAATAAAAGATGCAGGCCAGGAGAGTGACTAGTATGGAAGGCAAAACTGGAATATGAGAAAAGATTGGCCCTAAGATCCAAAGAAAATTCTAGGGAATTTTTTAGCTATGTGGCCAGTAGGAGGAGAAATGATTGTGGAAGAATGACATTGCAGGATAAAAATTGGAATAGAGTGACTGATGCAGAGGACGTAGTGGAGTTGTTCAGTGAACACTTTATTGGAGTATTTCATCCTGAAGAAGAAGGTTTTAATACTAGAGGGATAGGGCAGATTCAGGGTTTAGAGGTGCAAGAGGAGAGTGTGTTCCAAATACTGAGTGCTCTGGATATATCAGTAAAGCTCTGGGACTGGATGGTATTTCACCATAGGTTTTGAGAGAATGTGCTAAAAAACTGACAGCTCTGTTGATCTGGCTCTTCAATAAAAGTCTGGCTGCGGGAAAGGTACCCATGGAAGGAATGTAAGATAGTGCTGCTGAACAAGGGTGGTAGCAGACTGGAAGTGTCTAATTATAGGCCAGTTTGTGTGTCATCAGTAGTTGTTAAGGTCTTGGAGAAGTTAGTGAGGGACTATATACATAGTTGCGCAGATGAGGGTAATGTTATCTTGTGAGAATCAACATGGATTTGTTAAGGTGCGCTCTTGCATTAGTAATATGATTGCGTTTTATAATAAAGTGACAAGAGCAGTTGATGAGGGAAAGACATATACTGCCATTTTTTTGGATTTTGAAAAGGCATTTTGACAGGGTGCAACATGATAAGCTGATATTTAAGTTGTATCACATGGGTTTAAATGTCGGGTTAGTCAAATGGATTCAGGATTGGCTATCTGATAGGTATCAGAGTTTGTATGGTGGAGCAATATCAACGAAGCAGAAGGTTAAAAGTGTGGTTCCGCAGGGCTCGGTACAGGGACCTGTATTGTTCAACCTTTATATCGATGGATTGCAAGGGGATATTCAGTTGTTTGTGGATGATGTGAAGCTGGGAAGGGTTATCAGTAATAGTGCAGATGTGGCAGCCCTGCAAGAGGATTTGAATAAACTAGACAGATGGGCAAATGAATGGGGGTTTCGGTTTAATGCAGCAAAACGTTAGGTCTTGAAGTTTGGGCCACATCGATGGGACACTGCATACTCTATTGGAGGAGATATATACTGGAGGAAGTAGGGGGGGGGGGACAAGAGATCTGGGGGTGATGATTGATAGAAAACTGAAATTCAGGGAGCATATTGCAAAGGTGGTGAAGGTAACCCAGAGGATTTCTGCAATACTGAAAAGGATGCTGACCTGCAGAGATAAGAGTTATCATTTCATTGTATAAGACTGATCAGACCACACTTAAACTATTGTTCTCAAATTTGGTCCCCAGGATTTGAAGATCGTAAATTAACTGTGGAAAGGTTACAGAGGCAGATAACAAAGATGGTTTCAGTACTGTACAGTGTCAATTACGAGTCTTGACTGAGGGAATGTGGACTGCAGAGTTTGGTGGATAGAAGAAGGAGAGGTGATATGATCGAGACTTTTAAACTGTTGAGAGGCAGTTACAGGGTAGACATTGGGAAGTTCTTTTGCTTGGTTGAACGGTGGGAAGGAGCGATGAGAAGGAGCCATCCCTGGAAGTTACGAAAGGAAGCTGTGAGGAGTGGTTTCTTTGCATGGAGAGTGGTTGAACCGTGGAATGCATTGTCTGAAAGAGTGTTTAGAGCAAGAACAATCAATGAGTTCAAGGAGTGTTATGATAGACTTTGTGTTTCCTAAGAAGGACCTCCCACGATGAGTCTTTTTACTCCATGGAGGCCTGAATAATAATAATAATATTGCAGTGGTTGTTGCTAAAGCATTGAGAAGGACAATGACCACCAGAGATAAGGGAATATATAAAGCCTTGATCAGGCCACATCTAGATTACTTTGCTCAGATCTAGTCTCTGAAATTTTGATAGGATTAAGTAACTGTATAGAATGTGCAAAGGCAGATAACAGAAATGATATTAAGACTGCATAACATTGGTTATGAGGATAGACTGAGGGCATGTAATCTAAAGAGTCTGCTGGAACTGAGACAAAGGGATAATATGACTGAGGTATTTATGAGATTTACACTCTTAAAATTGTTCATATGGTTGGATGAGAAGAGACAAGTACCAGAGACCATTCCTAGGAGTTTGAAATATGTAGTGAGTCAGTGTTGAGGTTAAGAATGGCAGTACATTCCATACAGTTTTTTTTGCATGGAATACTTTGCTTTAAAGGGTGGTGAGAGTGCAGACATTGAATGATTAAGCAGTGGTATGACAGACTCTGTTTTCTAAGGTAGATCTCCCACGATAATTTTTGTGACTCTTTGGAGATCTTGAATAATAATAATTTTTGTGCACCACTCGAAATTTAAGAATAGTATTAGGATTTTGGATTTACATAACATTAAAATTAGTCCAGTGAGAGTGATATATTGAGTGGAAAAGGACATTAGGTTTTGCAGAGTTGAACAGCTGTGAATGTAATGTGCTTGTTGCCATGGGATGAGTCAACCCAAGAAGATAGACCCGATCTTGTTTGAAGATCTGAGTATCTGTCATCTAAGTGAGGTGAAACGTGTCCTTTTTTGCATGAAAGAAGACCAGGATTGTTTTTGATGGTATTGAAGTTAGAGATTTTTCTCGTCCCTCAAAACTGTGATAAGGAGACATGATATCTTGAAAAATGTGCTCTGCACTATTTTATAAAATCCCTGTAGCAACTTGTGTTTCTACAGGAAAATCCATGATAGGAAGAAGAAGACTAATTTCTCTTTTATTCCTTATTAATTTACTGCAAATTTGTATTGGATTTATTTATGAGTATAATGTCATCTGCACAAACTAAACATCCGAGTGGAATATCACAAATTTTGTTATCAGACCTAATGCCATTCCCCTTCATAATGTTGATATATTGATAAATAATGAATAACAGTGGATTTTACACCTGATTTTATATTAAACCATCTTTCTGTACTTCATGCAATTCATACTATTGACTCATAGCTTGAATATAGACTATTTCAATATAGACATTCTACATTTCATTTTTCTGTGGCTTTTTCTTCTACAGACATGAATAACCATATATGATAACTAAATATTGATGTTGTACTCCCAATTTCATTTCTGTTTGAATATTTTCTATCACTGCTTCCTCCATTAAACAGTCCGTTATTCTAGATATCCAGAATATCTTTCTTTCTTCAGTTTTATTATCTCTGATTCCATTTCCAATACTCTTTCCTGCACTTAGCTTTTTTAACATTTAAAAGCACTGCTTAGCTTTTCTAACATCTGTTAAAAAGTTTTTTAGCTTTTATTTTAGAGAGGGAATGAAAGAGAGGTATGGGACTGATAGAAGAGGAGAGAATTGGAACGGTAGAAGAGAGGAAATGAGAGAGAATTGTGGGAATGATGGAAGAGGAGAGAATAGGATAAGTGGAAGAGAGAGAATGAGAGAGAGTTATGCGAATGATAGAAGAGGAGAGAATGGAAACAGTAGGATAGAGGGAATGGTAAGAGATGTAATGTACGGTGGTAGGAACAAATGACTTGAGAGGCAATGAAAACTGGGCAGCGAGAGATATGAGATTTTTGCTTGAGGTAGTACGAAAGAAGACGCAGAGAGGAAAGATAGTGTGCTTGTTGCCTAGGTATGATTGTGATGAGCAGTCATAAATAATATAATAGCTAGAATGTGTCAGAAGAGAGGATTGGAATATGTGGATGCTTGGACAGCGTTTGAGGACAGAGAGGAATTGGATGTGAGAGACCACTTGCATTTGATTGAGGAAGGACGTAGGCATCTGGAGAGATTGCTGTTCTGAACAAGTCAGTGTCAATGCAGGGAAACTAGAATGCCTAAGGTGGATGGTAGCAAGGGTGGCCTCTTATGGGAAAGGGTACTTGGGAGAAGTGGGACAACATCAGGTAGCAGTGAGCCTAGTGGAGTCTAGAGGGTATAATGCTGGGTATAGAAATAGTGGCATTTTTATGCTTTATATTAATGCCAGGATATCCGAAATAAAGGAGAGGAATTGGTGGCGCTGATAGCATCAGCCTGGCCAAAGATTATTGGGATCACTGAGACGTGGTTGACAGAAGAGGATATAATAACAGGAATAGAAGTAGCAGGGTACAGCATTTTTTGACAGGATAGAAAGGGAAAGCGTGGTGGTGGAGTACTGCTTATGATAAGTGATGACTTATGTCCTCTAAGAGTGGAGGCTTTGGAAGGCAGTGACAATAATGATTTTGAAAGCATACGGTATGAGGTAGAGGTGAGAAAGACAGGATATTTAGTGGGGTGTTGCTACAAACCAAGGAGCGCAGAGGGTGGGAACCAGGAGATGTTTAGACAGCTGAGCTTGGCAAGTGCAAGAAGAATCATTGTTATGGGAGATATTAACTACAGCAGTATAAATTGGGGAGAGGAAGATGCATGTAGCAATAAGTGAATGGAATTTCTAGAATTCTTGAGGGACAAATATCTTAGGCTACATGTAATAGAGGGAACAAGAAGTTCAAAGAGTTTTTGATTTGTTCATTGCATCAGATGAGCTGATAAGTGAGATGACATCCCTCCCCCCCACAAGTTGGAGAGAATGACCATGTGGTTTTGACTTGGAAGATGAATAGACATGCAGGAGTATCAAAGAGACGGGAATATATGTGGACTTATAAGGCAGGTGATTACAATAGTTTTAGACATCAACTTGGGGAAGTTTCATGGAGTGAGGAATTGGAAGGCCAGGATATCATTAGTGCTTGGGAAATTGTGAAGGAATATTTGTTAGCAGCAGTAGGAGCTGTATTCCACTAGTGAAGAAGAGAACACAATTTGGTGTATAGTGGATGACAAACAATATTAAACAGGAACTGCAGTTGAAAAAGAGATTATGGAAGAGATATAAGGAGACAGGTGAAGAGCAGATGCATGAAGAATATAAGATACAGGCCAGGAGAGTGACTAGTATGGTAAGGAAGACAAAACTGAAATAAGAGAAGAAATTGGCCCTAAGATCCAAAGAACCTAGGGAATTTTTTAGCTATGTGGCCAGTAGGAGAAGAAATGATTGTGGAAGAATGACATTGTGGGATAGCAATGGGAATAGAGTGACTGATGCAGAGGACATAGTGGAATTGTTCAATGGACACTTTATTGGTATATTTCATCCTGGAGGAGTAAATTTTAATACTAGAGGGAAAAGGGCAGGTTTGAGGTTTAGAGGTGCAGGAGGAGAACGTGTTCCAAATACTGAGTACTCTGGATGTCAGTAAAGCTGTGGGACTGGATGGTATTTCACCACAGGTTTTGAGAGAATGTGCTAAGGAACTGACAGCTCCTTTTACCTGGCTTTTCAATGAAAGTCTGGCTACAGGAAAGGTGCCCAGGGAATGGAAGGAAGGTAAGATCGTGCCATTGCATAAGGGCGGTAGCAGACTGGAAGTGTCTAATTATAGGCCAGTTTGTGTGTCATCAGTAGTTAAGATCTTGGAGAAATTAGTTAGGGACCATATAAACATTGGGAAGATGAGGGTAATGTTATCTGCGAAAGTCAACATTGATTTTGAGGGGTTGCTCGTGTTTTAGTAATATGATTGCCTTTTATAATCAAGTGACAAGATTAATTGATGAGGGAAAGGCATACACTGCCATTTTTTGGATTTAGTGAAGATATTTGACAGGGTGCCACATGATAAGCTGATTTTTATGTTCCAGCACATGGGTTTAGATGTCAGGTTGGTCAACTGGATTCAGGATTGGCTGTCCGATAGGTATCAGAGAGTTGTGTATGATGGGGCAGTTTCAAGGAAGCAGTGAGTTACAAATGGGGTCCCACAGCACTCAGTACTGGGACCTATATTGTTTAACCTTTATATCAATGACGTGGATTGCAGGGGGATGTTCAGTTGTTTGCAGATGTGGTAGTCATGCAAGAGGATTTGAATAAGCTAGACAGATGGGGAAATGAATGGGAGTATCTGTTTAATGCAGCAAAATGTAAGGTCTTGAGGTTTGGGACACTGCATACTCTATTGGAGTATGCAGTGTTCGAAACCTATGGGTTTGGGACACTGCATACTAGGGGAGACAAGAGATCTGGGGTTGATGATTGATAGAAACCTGATTTTCGAGGGACATATTGCAGAGGTGGAGAAGGTAACACAAAGGATTGCTGCAATAATGAGAAGGACGCTTACCTGCAGAGATAAAAGAGTTCTCATTCCGTTGTATAAGACCCTTATCAGACCACACTTAGACTACTGTTCTCAGATTTGGTCCCCAGGATTTGAAGGGGATAAATTAACTGTGGAAAGGATACAGAGATGGATAACAAAGAGAGTTTCAGGACTGTACAATGTTAGTTATGAGGATCGGCTTGGGAAATGTGGACTGCAGAGTTTGGTGGATCGAAAAAGGAGAAGTGATATGATTGAGACTTTTAAACTGTTGCAAGATGGTTGCAGGGTTAACACTGGGGAGTTCTTTCACTTGGTTGAATAGTGGGAAGGAGTGATGACAAGGGGCTATCCCTGGAAGTTACGAAAGGAAACTGTGAGCAAGAGGGTGAGGAGTGGTTTTTTTGCATGGAGGGTAGTTGAACTGTGGAATGCATTGCCTGATAGAGTGGTGAGAGCGAGAATGGTCAATGAGTTCATGGAGGGTATGATAGACTTTGTGTTTCCTGGGAGGGACCTCCCGCTTTGAGTCTTGATAGACTTGTGCTTCCTAAGAAGGACCTCCCTTGATGAGTCTTTTTACTCCTTGGAGGCCTAAATAATAATAATTATTATTATTATTGACACCAGGTCTCAATGGAGTCAAAGATTCATCACAGGAGGTACACATAGTTTCACACAAGCCCATCAAACTGTGCTTTAAACTCATTCATTGTATCTGCATTCACCGCATTGTCAGGCAGTGCATTCCACTCATCGACCACTCTCCATGCAAAGAACCTGCTCCTTATGCCATGCTCCCATCCTCCTCATACAGTTTCCCAGGATGTTCCTTTGTTCTATCCCTTTCCTTTTCTATGAAAAATTTCTTTCATGTTAACCCAGTAAAAACCCTTTACCAACTTAAATGTCTCAGTCATACACTCCTCTATTCCTGCTATTCACAGGGCTTTGTAAACTGCATTTATATCCTACATCTCAGATACCAGTTACCACCTTAGTCAATCTTCTCTGGATCCTTTCGAACATTTCTCATCATCATGAAAACCATGGAACCAAATCTGTGCACAATAATCTATACGAGGCCTGATCAAAGCCTCGTATGTTTTTTTTTTTTTTTTTTTTTTTAATATTGGATTATTTATGGGTTATTTTTAGTAGTTTTTTAAACTCCTTTCAGAACATTCTGCTGCCTGTATGATATTTATCTTTCATATTATTCAAGATAAAATCTTCCCAACTTCTATTTAGCTGTTCTTTACACATTGTTTTGCTTTCTTACAGTTTTGTCTGTTTGTCTGTATTCTCTCTGACCACATGTTGACATGTATATACCAGGAATAGTCGATGTGCTTTCATTTTCCATGACTGCATCTTAAACTTCATGAGTCAGTCCATCATGTAGCTATGATTTTTCCATTCTTAGAGCCAACTTCACAACATGCCTATCTGGCTGAATCAACATTTTTATATATATATATATATTACTCACTGAATCTCCAAAGTTTCTTTGTTGTTTTCAAGCTTTTATTTTTTTCTAGAATAATATTTGTATATTTGAGTCTATAGTTACCTCAAAAAATCTGATGAACTTTGATTCATTTAAAAACTTCTACATATTTTTCTTTTCAGTATGAAAATCATTTTTATCCTACTCAAAACTAAAGGAAGATCCATTTCAGCAGTTTAGCAATTTATTTCTATATATATATATATATATATATATATATATATATATATATATATTCATGTCCTAAACCAGCATGAAGAAATCACAGTCAGCAATAAAATAATCAGCAAGAATTTTTTTTTTTTTTTTTTTTGTCTTCTGTCCATGTGAATTTGTGCACATCAATAAGTTGGAACATGGTATTGGTAAATTAAAGATGCCAAGAAATTATATTCTTAGTTTTACTTTAATCTAAGTGTAAGCAAACAAAGTTTAATTTTCAAACATAGGCTAATGACTTCACATCAATTGCCTTAGTATCCTATAATGCAAAGCATTATAGGATTCTAAACATTATACTTACCATGATGATTTTAGCGTTATTATTATTATTTGACACCTACAGGGAGTCCAAAGACTCATCGAGGGAGAGTATGCCAACAGCATTGAATGATTAGATCCCTTCCAACTACTAACCACACTCAAACTTGCTTAACTTTTTGCCTGAGCCATTAGTAGCAGAGGCTCTACCAATCGACCACCCATTGCTGGCAATTATACATTATGCGCTATGAGATAATACTAAGGCAATTGATGTGAGGTCATTAGCCTCTATATGTGAGTTGCCCTGTCATGAAGTTACTTCATATGCAAACTTTGTTTGCTTATACTTGGATAAAGGATGAGACCAAGAATATCATTTCTTGGCATCTTTAATTTATGTAATATTTACACATATATTTATAATATTTAAAATATTTATTTACACTTGGATAAAGGATTAAACCAAGAATAAAATTTCTTGGCATCTTTAATTTATCCAAATTAATCTGTTATTGAACATATCTTCAATATTGTTGTATTTCACATTTCAGTCCTCTAAGGCTAATGCTTTAGAAGACTGGAATGTTAAATTTGACTTCAATATGAATTTAATATGATTCTGCCACCAGTAATGCTATCTTTCACTCCCATAATTTGTCTTGGAACTCTCAAATCTATATTCCCTAGTCTTATCAATTGTTTTATTTCTTTCGGATCCTTAAGTTAAAACTAGTTTAACTTGTACTGTTAATTTACAATTCTGGCTAATTTCTCTATTACTCTATAAGTTTACTTAGCACTCTTTACCATACCAACTTTGTTTATTCTATTATCTATTTCTAACTTGAATTTGCTATCTTTTCTAAAAATTGTGGTTAAAATATTCTACTTGTTTTATAGGTTTTTTCCTTGAGAATGCAGTTGAGATTTTTCATGGTCCTCCCAACTTTCATAGTTTTGTCTTATTCTGTTGTTATTTTTATTATCCTTCAGAGACTCTGGAGGATTGCTGCAATACTGAGAAGGGTGCTGACCTGCAGAGATAAGAGTTATCATTCCATTGTATAAGACCCTGATTGGACCACACTTGGACTGTTGTTCTCAAGTTTGGTCCCTGAGATTTGAAAGGGGTGAATTAACTGTTGGAAGAGGTGCAGTCCGCGCGGTTAGCCTAGTGGCTTTGCGCTTCGCAACCATATGCCTGGGGAAGGAGTGTCCTAGGTTCGATTCCCGTCCACGACGTGAGGAGCTTAAGGATCTTCCTCAGCCATAGCCAAGTTAGCCGGTCTTGGGCGTGGGCAGCAGGGTTTTTTCCGCCAGTTTATCTGGGGTTTTTCATCCCGCAAGCAGGCAAACCGGCCCCGTGAACACACAGGTTACAGTCACAAATACTTACCGCAAGGAAGGCAACGGGAAACCACCTTGCTCATAATCATCTCTCCCTAGAATGGTAGCATATAGCTACCCTCCCGCGGCCGTATGGCAGATGGGAACCAGAAGAAGAAGGGGTGCAGAGGCAGATTGTGCAATGTTGGTTGTGAGGATTGGCTGGGGGAGTGTGGACTGCAGAGTTTGGTGGATAGAAGAAGAAAGGTGATATGATCGAGACTTTTAAACTGTTGAGAGGTAGTTACAGGGTTGACACTGGGGAGTTTTTTTTCTTGGTGAAACAGCAAGAAGGGGTGATGACAAGGGGCCATCCCTTGAAGTTATGAAAGGAAACTGTGAGCAAGAGGGTGAGGAGTAGTTTCTTTTCATGGAGAGTGGTTGAACTGTGGAATGCAGTGCCTGATAGAGTGGTGAGAGCAAAAATGGCCAATTAGTTCAGGGAGTGGTATGATGCACTTTGCATTTCCTAGGGAGGACCTCCCACGATGAGTCTTTTGACTCCATGGAGGCCTGAATAATGATAATAATAATAATAACCAAGTGGAAAAACTTTCAACATAGTATTGGTAATGACTAGTGTATGTCTGATTGGAGAGATCCATTAGTCATTTAAAATCATTATTAACTTTGATTTAATATTATTAAATCATCTAACTCTGCCTGGAGACGAGGAAATGCAAATCAAAATCACAGCTGGCAAAATAGCTTCAAACTGCACTTGTGAATTAACAGCCATACAAACAACTCTCAAATCCAGTAATAAACATTACAGAAGGAATAACAACTGGAGCGACCCAAAATCTGTACTTGAGGCATTACAAAATGGAAAAACAAAACTCATGCAGGAAATTCATGAACTACCAACCACCTTAAATTTGAAAAGTAAGATCTGCACTTCAATGGAGATACCAGCCCATGTATTGAAGGCAATGAAAGAGCAGACAGGCTAGCCAAAGAAGCAAGATACTTACCTCAAAAATTACACCCACTATCACTAACTGATGCTAACTTTGTCGCCAAAATAAGATTGGTAAAACAAACTATCAAGAAGAAGAATGAAATCAGTGAAATTAATAAAAATAGAGAAATAACCACAATCATCACCAGACTAAGGACAGAACATTTCAAAGGCATGAAAATTCAGCCAGGTGGTAGTAGGAGCTGTGAAACATGCAAAAACTGTCCGGGAGTTGAACTAACATATTTATTCTTGTCCAGCAATTGCTGCTGCTCTACAGAAAATTGACAATAACCCTAGAGAAAAGTTCTACTCCATCAAAGTTCAACAGACTGCCAAAGCAGTTCTGCGGATCCATGGTCATATCTAGAAGCTTTTCAATGGACTCGACAATAACAGTAATTTTCCAAATTAATCTGTGACTCATCTTGTTAACATGACCCTGTGTTCTCTATCTTCGCCCATTCTATGCAAAACCTCCCCAACATTAATCTGGTAATAACCTCTTAATTTATATGTCTTGATCATATCCCCTCTCCTCCTCCTATCCACCAATTTCTGTAAATTGCAATTTGTTAATTTGTCTTCATACTCAACATTTCAGAGACCAGAAACCACCTTAGTCAATCATCTCTGAATCTTTTCCAATACATCTTCATCTTTTTGAAAACCATTTGACCAAATCTGCACACAGTAATCCGTATGTGACCCGATCAAAGCCTTATACAAGGGAACCATAACATCTTTACTTCTACAAGTCAGTACCCTCCACATCATTCTCATTATCTGCTGTGCTGTCTTCACAATTTTAGCAATATGTCCCCGAAATCACTCTTAGATCTCTCATCTCCTCTACCTTTTCCAAGATATTTCCATCGATTGTGTACTGTACATCCCATCTCTGCTTCCCAAATTTCAAAACCTTACACTTTGCAACATTAAATTGACATCCTCACTAATTTACCCATATTCAAACCTCTCCCAATATCATTTACATTGGTAGAGCCTCTGCTACTAATGGCTCACGAAAAAAGTTAAGCAGGTTTGAGTGCAGTTAGTAGTTGGAAGGGTTCAATCATTTGATGTTGTTGGCACACTCTCCCTGAATGAGGCTTTGGACTCCCTGGAAGTGTTACATAATAATAATAAATTAAACTGCAATGGACCCAAAACAGATCCTTGAGGTACACCACTAGTAACTTTCAACTTCTGGGATATCGCACCTCCCTAGACAACTCGCTGATACCCATCAGACCCCCAATCTCCAATCCAGCAAACTAATCTACTGTTCACTCCCTCCCTCCCATTCATTCCAATTTAATTACCAGCTTGTCATGTGGGAATTTCTCAAATGGCTTTGCAAAATCTAAATATACCATTTTGTGTGCAACACCCTTATCCAATGCATTTGATACTTTATTATAAACAGTAACCAGATTGCTAAAACATGTTCCTTTAATAAATCTATGCTGGCCACCAAAGAGTATTTTTCTGTTGTCAACCTATTTCTGAATCTTGGTCCTAACTAACCTCTATAACACTAACCACAACTCCAGACACACATACTGGTCTGTAATTCAAATCCCTACTCTTATCACCTCCCTTGAGAATCAGAATGATTTTACCCTCTTTCCACTCCTTTGGAACTTGACCCACTGCAAGACTCATGCTGAAAAGATATGTAAAAGCTTTTTTTAACTTTCCAGAACATTCCCTCAAAACATGTGGCAAAATAGCATCAAGTCCTACAGCCTTATTTACATCAAGTCTATTCAATTCCTCACATATCTCCTGTTTCACTTACTAACAATTCCTCCTCCTCTTTTCCCACTGCATTCAAATTCTGCATGATTTCACAAACTGTATGCACTTTCTTATTCACCACACCTCTAATAATTGAATCTCCATAGAATGATTCAAGTGCTACTCTTGAATCATTCGCTACGTCTTTTGCATGGCCATCTTTCCTTCCACCCTTTTTCACTCTTCCATGTAATTCCTTTCATTTCATTTTGCATGCACTTCATCTCTTGCTTCATCTTCAACAACTCTGCTTTCATGTCTGATATTTTCATGCAGTTTCATATTATGCTTTTGGTTATTTTTGGTTGTGCATCATCTGCACCAGACCTCACACTGATGTTGCGACGAATCCAAGGATAATTAATTGACTCATGTATCTTCTCCTGAGCAACATTCTGACCTTGTAGTGGAAGTTGCTGATCATGTATTTTATGAATACTTGGTGCAACAGAGTAGGCCAGGATGTATCCCAAGACATCATCATGGAACTGCTACTATCTTGATGTGAAGGACTGGCAAAAGGCAAAACTGCAGCTCCAGGTAATAAGAGTGAACACCAAGTTTGATATCTTTTATCTTTTTGCAACTTGACAAGAAGTAGATAATTCAGGTGATATGCAACAAGGAACTAATATTTGGCTATCTCCCTGATTCTGTGTTATTTGGGTGAATTTCAATTAACTCAACAGGATTAAGAATAGTTGTCATATTCATTACTTGGATTAACATTGGATCTTGGAGCAAACTGTCAAAAGATGTTGTCACTGCTTGTGATTCCATTCCTCCATTTCTATTACTGTACTTTCACTTTGTTGCGATCCTTTTACCAGCATTGAACTCTGCACAGCTAAAAGTAAGTTCTGAGCTGGACCAGGATATATATATATTTGAATGAGGAAACAGAAACCTCACTTAGTGAATAGCCAGTTCCTAATGGCTCTGACCTTCCTTTACATGTGAACGACTTTATTGGCCTGTTAGCTGGTGTGTCTAGTTAATTTATTCTTAATGATATGCTGGTCTTGATGCTGTTACTGTTAGAACTACAAAGATATCTATCCCAAGGTCTTCCTCTTTTTCTCTTAATTAACGATGGCAGTTCTGTGCTGTGTTTTTTGGTTGCACCTTAGCAAGTAACAAGTCCTGGTTACTTCAGTCATGTTCACTCTTCTCCTGAATATCAATATTAGATGTATCACAATGTGCAACCTCTGTACAGATCTGAACATTCAGACTACACTACTGGGAGCACTAAGTGTAGAAAGTTGATCCTACAAAATGATAACTTCACCCTTGTACATAAAATCTATTATCATTTTTAAATCTGTATACTTCATTTTTAAATCTGAATGCAACTGGATGTTTACACGAGTTTTCAAGAAATATGCCATAAAAGAAAGAACTGCAGGCACATAGCACTATTTTGTGTGCCTTAAGCCTCTTACCTTCAATTACTAAAGTCACATCTGCAAAAGTTTCACTAAAAAGTAATTCATTAAATGTAGTTAATACATTGATATGGTGATTATTTCTTTTTAAACAGATTTGCTGAGCTTCCATCTTTATAATTTAGTAACCATTTTTTTTAAGTTAACCAATAACAAGTTGTAAAATACAACTAGCACCTAAATTGTTATGTCTTTACCAGTAATACAATGGCAATCGTTATATGCGTGTTCCTAACTCAATGCATATATACGAAACTCCAATCAATGAAAAATCACATCACATTACTGACTTTACTCACCACATTAATGACTTAATTTATCCTAAGAATTTCTGATCACACATATATCATTAATATGATTGAACTTCTGAACGAACTAATAATGTAAACACAAGAACTGAAAATTATACGACATTAACTAATACACCACCTGAGAAATAGTTGTGTTGGAGCCAAAATATTTTTAATATTTTACACAGCCATCTGGTTTGAAAACTATTTAATTTTGCTTACTGTTTTTGTCAGATTTCATGTCTGATCCATATAGTTATACGGCCTTTACATTGTTATTGAAGAACTTTATTTTGGTTTTTTTATAGTATTTTGAAGATTTCCATGTATTATTTAATTTTCTGAAAGCAGTATTACTTTTGTTAGTCTTTGCATTATATCCCTTGCAGTTTTTCCACTTTCAGTATCTACATTTGCTCCCAAGTGTGTAAAATTTTTAACTTCCTCTATAGCATGCTGATTGATTTTGGACTCTTTGTGGCATTTGCTGTTTAGTTTAATCACTTTTGTTGTAGTCATATTTATTTTAAGACCATTTCAGCTGTTTTATACAAGTCTTCGAATTTTGTTTATACTGTTAAACTTTTGTCGGGTCTGCACCATTTTATGTCATTGCTCTTCCTAAAATAATTTACTTCCCTTATGAATTTACCTCTCTACTTTAACTACAAGACTTACAAAATTGCCCTGACTTTAATATCTGTATCACTTCTTACGTGTTCATTCTATAAGGAAAGCAAATTCTTTATCTCTAGTCGATTCCTAATTTTACTCATGTGCTTACCCTGACTGTTAAAGGTTATTCCTTGCTAAAAGAAACGAATCCTTTAATTTCTTTCTGGGGCCGTCTCCTCTTCAGATATTGACAACTTTATTTTTTAAAGTTGCATCAGCCAATATCTTAGAATAGAGGGGACTCTTATTCAGGGAGACTTTTCCAGACCTTTGGTGTACATAGGTGAATAAATTTAGTGCTTAGACTTATAAATTAAATGCCCTACTGTGTCAAAGTAAATTCTGGTTTGCAGTCGTAACCTCTATAACAACATATTATACCTTTCTTTCAATCCCCCGCTATGGTTCAGATTAATAAGTGGTAGTTTTGGTTCATATCACAGGCAAAACTCAGGTATAGAAGAAAAAACATATTTATTGGAATCTAAAGACATAATATACACTTAAACCAATCTCACTTCCAATTAGTTCAATGACATGCTAAATCAAATCTTTTCAAACTGATTAATACTCTAATACATGAACAATAAATCCTTCTTTATACACATTTTACACTTCTACTCAATTTTCTACCTACTATTTTAGTCTTGCATATTAAACTAGTCACAATCATCTATAATCATTACTAACTATTTGTCTTATGGATATCAGCCACTGCTAAATAATCACTTAAAGTTCTCAAATACTGTCCATACTTAATTAATACACTACAATGATCTTTCCCTTTTTCTAACTGGATAATTATACAACAAAATCTGTACTTTACCATTTCTTGGGGCAGGGTCTCCAGGTCCGTCTGAACTGCCCTTCGTTGTTTGAATTACCCTTCGATACTTCCATAAGTCTTCGTCCATGTGGTGGGTCACTATGGTCATCAGATTAAACTATGCTCTACACCTGTCATTTTTTTCCTCGTCTATTCTGTCTGTTTCGGGCCATCCTCGTTTATAGCTGTCGGTTCATAATATACGTCCGCGATAGTATTCCGTCGGAACTTTCAGCGAAGGCGGCATGTGCCGACATCTCACGCTTTAGTACCGGCAGAAATTCAGACAGCGAAGGGAAAGGCGCCATTTCCGATATCGAATTATCGCCAAGAAACATCATCAGGAACCACTGGTCCATGAGAAATCAAATCATCCAGCAAAACAGGCGAAAAAAGGCTTGAGAAAGGGGTACAAACCCTTTTTATTCTCCCTTCACCCCCCCCCCCCCTTTTTACACCCTGTTACTAACCGCAATAGCTCCCTCTTACTTTCCTTTCTGCGATCTTTTCCTGCCCGCTACGTTCTTCGTCTGCAGCAACTTCAGCTCATTGCGAGATTATAGCAATGTCTTCCGGGAAGCGAATGTGCGTTGCTTTCTGAGATTGCCGATGCCTCAGGCCTGCCCGTGACTTTTAGACTAATGTTTACACCTAATTCACCCATTCGTTGTATACATGATGCATTTCATATAATACTAATTTATACACGAAGTTCTTTACATGGTATTACAATTCTACTAAAAGGAGGTAATTCTATTTCTATTTACAGTTAGTACTTTATTTCTTCTGCTCGAGTACAAGTTTTTTCTCTCAGCTGATTTTTCTGACGTGTTAAATCTTGAATGAATTGTTTCTTTAATAAAGTGCTTCATTCAGGATGTAACAATATATCATTGTTTGATCTTATCAAAACCATCATCACCATAATCTAGATCTTCTAACTGTGACATAGGATTTCATTTAATTCCTCTTCTTGCACCTGTAACTTTTCTCATAATCCAATCAATGACTATTAAACAACAACCAAGACAGTACACAGCCCTGCCTTACACAAGGCCTTATCTCAAACCATTTGGATGTTTGCTGTGCATTAACAACTTTTACTTCCCATGTACATTTCTTTGATTGTTCTCACAATTTTGCCAGGAATTCAATAACTTTTAATAATTAGCCATAATGTTTCTCCTTCAATACTGTCAAATGCCTTAGCAAAATCTATAAAAATAAGGTATAATGGACTTCTAAATTTTATGCCTTATTCAATAATGTTTCTTAAAGTAAAAATATGATTGTACAGTACTCTCACCTGTTCCAAAAACAAGCATTTTCATGCCTTAATATCTTCTCTATTTCATTTTTAATCCTATTTATCAATATTCTACAGAAAATTTTTGTAGGTACTGAGAGTAAACTAATTCCACTCCAGTTGTCACATCTAGTGAGATCACCTTTCTTAGGGATTAAAATTAGCATTTGCTACTCTTCACTGTTTGGGTATCTTTTCAGTCTTTACCACATTGATAAAGATCAGTTTGTTTCTTTAGTTCTCTTAAGCATTTCTGTTGCTGTGTTATGTTATTATTGCCTGAAGCCCTTCCACTTTTCTCTTACATTCATTATTTTCAATACTAATGAAACTTGAATATTGGTCTTATAGATGTGCATCCTAATATCAAACCTATTTTGATAATCCTTACTAACATTTCTTTTCTGTTTCAGGTTAGTTCTACTCATACAGGAAAACCTTGCTTCATGTGAATTTAATATGTGCAATAATCAGTTAGTGCGATTGAGTGAAATGATACTATTTCCTGCTTTAAGCGAGTGATTAATCAGTTAACACGATTTTTTTTATGTTACGTGAAATTTTATGTTGCCAATCTGCAGCAAGCGGAAATCATTAAGAGACATGAAAAAATAATAATAAAATGATTGTGCAAGACCCTGGGAACAGCGAGTCTACAGTTTGGACTATATTAAATAAGAGCAAAGAATACAAAGAACAAGGAAAAGTTGCTACTGCTACTTTAAGCATGCTGATCGCCCGAAATAAAAGCCATTTAATGATTGAGATGGAGCATCTTCTATTACTCTGTGAGGATTATAATCAAAAACGAATACATCTTAGTACAGGGAATATTCTGGCAAAAGCTCTCAATATTTTTACCTCATTGAAAGAGACCAAATTTCAAGAGGAATGTGAAAGCTTTACTGCGAGTTTAGGATGGTTTGACCATTTTAAAAATCGAATTAGACTGCATAACTTAGGAATAACTGGGGAATCTGGTGGTGCTGATAAAGATTATGTGGCCAAGTTTCCTGAAGAATTGCAAAGGATAATTTGGAAGGGTGATTATGATGATCGGCAAATATTCAATGTCGACAAAATTGGTCTCTTTTAAAAGCATATGCCAACAAAAACTTTCCTAGCTAAAACTGAAGCATCTCAACCAGGATACTAAGTATCTAAAGATTGTCTTACGCTTTTATTAGGAGGCAGTGCAGAAGGTGACTTTAAACTCAAGCCTATGTTAGTTTATCATGCTTAAAATCCAAGATCTAACATTATTGAAAAAAATATGCACAATAAGAAAAGAATTTGGATATAATGAACTGGATAATGAAGATGTGAGAAACTTACTCGATTTCCATTCAGAACATTGAAGCGAGAATGATCTCCTTGAACTAGAAGAACAGTGTGCATATGGAGAAGATGATAAGGAGTGCGAACAAGAAGAGAATGTTACAGCTAAGAAACTTTAAAGTCACCTTAGCATGTTCAATGTGATTGAACATGCTAAGGAAATTTTGTTTTTTATGCTGATCCTGAATTGCATGACAAGATGAAAAAGTCGAGCACGATTCAAACATCTTTACTTAATTTTTTGTTACAAAGTAGCTCAATGTTTAGACATTAACTTTGATGATTTTATTCTCTAATATAGCTTATATTGCAAATGTTTCGACATTAAATAAAAATTTAAGGAATTGATTTTTGATAACTTGAATGATTTTATCCTCGAATATAGCTTATACTGTAAATTTTTTTTTAAAATTTATAATAACTGATGGATGAATTATAATTATTCCTATTGTTTATTGTATTTGCTTAATGCAGTTTTGCTTAGCATGCATTAATTGATGGATTAATTAATTGCGTTAAGCGAGGTTTTCCTATATTCTTAAATGCGAGCAATGTTAAGTTTTTTGTAATATCTTCATTTTTAATATGATTCTGCCATTGATGCAATTTGTCCCTTCTCCCAGTTTTTATTAGAAATCTCATATCTTCTGTACTGTCTAGTTTTGATCAACTATATTATTTTCCACCTGTCATATCCATAAATTAAAATTGATTTAATGATTGCCAGGTTTTGGCTGATTTCTCTCTTATTTCATATAAATTTATTCAACCTCCAACACCATAAGAGTTTTGCTTGTTCTGTTATGTTACTTGCATGGTTAATTTTCTATCATCAGTGAATATTTTGCTTAAATAGCTAAATGTTTTATTTGATGTTACTTTGTTATTGTTATTCAAGACCTCTGTGGAATTGTAACTCATTGTGGGAGGTCTTCCTTAGACAACGTAAGTCTCATTTCACGCCTTAAACTAATTCACTGTCTGCACTCTCGCCATGCTCTCAGGCAAAGCATTCTATGCTCCTATCATCTCCTTACGAGAGCCTCTGTAGCTCAGTCGGTATAGCCAAAGCCCTTTGATTGGAAAGACCTGGGTTTAATTCCCATCTATGATGTGAGGAACCTTTATCTGATCTCTTTCAACTAAAGGTGAGTTAGCTGGTCTCATACAGAGGTAGAGGGTTTTTCACCTGGAAACTCGTGTTTTTCATCCCTCAGAACATGCAAACTGGCCCTGTGAACACACATGGACTTAGTCATAAGATGCATATACTTAATCTCACATTAGGTGGACTCGAATCTGACCTCCCTTCCAAAGTGATGGGGGAGAATCCCATATGAATAAATAAAAATCTCCTTTCTAGGACACAAATCTTTATAAGTGCTTGTCAATTGAAGTTGAGTTTGCCAGTCATATGGGGGTTGCATAGTCCACTGTAGTAGGTAAGCTTATAGGTTGGTTACACATGACAATATATACTAGAATATTAATTATAGAAAACTTTAATACCCTCCTGTATTTTGGCAATGTTACATTGCCATACGATATGTGCATGCAGGCACTAACACTTAGCAAATGAGGCTAAATATAGGCAATAAACGTTGGACCTGGAGTCCTAAACAGAGTCCCCTAGTGGGCTAAATTGGGTTGTCTTGGCCATTGGGCAAATGATCTTAAAAGGTATTCTTCCCAAATCTGGGACAATCTCATGCACCCAAATTTATTGAGGTTTAGAAAGATTTTCAGAGCTGAAGCAGACTCAAGGAATAGTCTTTCAAACTTGTACTTCTGCAGTGTAATATTGGCCTTCTTCTAGCATATCCCATGGTGGGTATCTGAAGCATGGTCAGGAAGTCCTGAGTGGCTGTATTGGTGGAACTGGATCTAGTCCTTGTGTTCAGATATCCTGATATTGACTGTCCTGCCTGTTTGGCCGTAGCAGGACACTGGAAGTTAGGCCCAAGAACAAAACTTTCCGGCGTGCTACTAATCATCTTTCTTTTCTAAGACATTGCCATGATTATTTCTCAAATGCTTGTACCATTCAAGGAGCCAGTCTCTGATCCATCTGACAAAGTATTACCACCACCATTCCCTTTTTTGGCAGTTTGTACATACTTATGTGGCATTCTCTTAAATGCATTTGAATAAACCAAGAATATCACTGTATATGAGTCTCCTTATCAAACATCTTTGTCACTTTATCATAAATTGGCTGGAGAGTGGCCACTACTTTTTTTAATTTGTATATTATTGATATAGAGAAAGATTTAGGGTGGGGGGGGGATATTCAGTTTGCTGATAATGCAAAACTGGGAGGACAGTAGTTAATAAAGATGATATAGATTTTTTGCAGGGTGATTTAAATAAATTGGTATTCTGGACGAAGGATAATGATTGTCAATTTAATGTTGCAAAATATAAGGTTATGAACTTCAGGTTGAAAAGATTACATATCAGTATGATATCAGTGGTACTAGATTGCAGAAAATTAACCTTCTCTCTGCGTACATATTTTAATAATTAACTATGTACAGGGGTGTATTATACCCCATGCATTTTCAGTGCAAAATGTAAAGAAAAAACTTTGACTGAATAAGTATTTGTGAAATTTTATTGATTTTTAAGAAGATAGGCATAAAAAAATTTAATTTAATTTAAAATATAAAAATTAAAAAGTTTTGTATAAATAATAAAAAAAAAATTTAAGATGCATCGTCAGAATCAGTGTGAATAATTTCTTCATCATCATGAATTTCAGTGTTCATGCATTTGTCTTTCTCCTGGATCTTGTCCAGCCTTTCATCCCAATTCTTCCGCATTCCAGCATATATTAGAATGCCAATCATAGTGTAGATTTCATCAGCATCATACCAAATACAAGATCGTTTATATTGCTGTGGATTTCTGGATGCAACATAATGATCTCTGGCTTTTCTATTAGTTTCACACACAATCACGTTTATAATTGTTTCAGGAATTATTTGTTTGAAACAGTCCTTTGCTGAGCATAGATTTTTAGTTAGTATTGCTCTGGCAATTCCTTCTCTTTCTCAAAATACCTGAAAGTTAGGAACTTTATGTACTTCAGGAGGAACATTGGTCCATCTTCTGTTCATTTTTGAATTTCTATTTGGATACACAACAACATTTTATGGGATATTCTCAGCAGAAGAACTAGCAGCTGACGCATCCACAGTAGCTATAGATTTTGCATTTAGTTCTTCATCTAATTGTGGTATATATATTCTTCAGCAACATCATCAAAAGCTGAGAAATCGCCATCAAAAATATCGTTTTCTAATTCCACATCTGAATCATCATCATTGCTTGGCATATCTGACGAAGCAACTGACGACACTTCCTGTAAAAGATCTCTCAACTCAGAACTGGTACGATGTTTTTTTCTTCCTCTCATAATTATCTAAAACATCCACAGAAAAAAAAATTCTATGAAAACTACAACAATGAAATAAACATCACAAAACAAACTTACAAACTTAGTAGCAAAAAATGACTAAAAATGAAGAAAAATATGCATGCTCATACAAGAATCATATATAGTTCCAAAAGTGAATATGGTAGCAAAGCAAGAAATATATATTTCAGGCAACAGGAATGTAAATACAAAACAAATTATGGAAAAATACTAATGCAGCTGCTTACAAAAACTGGTTTTTGTATGGAGAATATCGGAATACATATGCACCCCTTTACACGTGTACATGGTTAAGCACTCAGGTGCTTTGAAGCCTTACTACTACATTCAAATTCACTTATTTCAATGAAATTTTTTTCAAATTGTGTATGAAACATATCACGGATAGCATTCCTAAGAAAACTTTGGAAATTTTCCATTCGCCAACTTTTTATTTACGTTTTTATTAGCCTCTGGTGTGTTTGAGAGAGAGAAGGTTAATGAAGCTAGGGAGTTGGGTTAATAGTGGACAGAGAGTTCAGAGAACATATTTCAAAAATTTGTATTTAGCTGAAAGAATTACTCGGATGAAAAACATGTTAATAACTAAAAGTGAGGAGGTTATCATCCCTCCTTATAAGGCTAGGATTTGGCTTCTTGACTACTGTGCACAGATTTGTAACCTGGGTTTCTTTGGAGAGGATTCAGAGATGAGTGACCAAGCTATGACATCTCTAGAATGTTCCCTATGGTGGAAGATGTGGGTTGCAAAAGTTTAGTTGATAGGCTGGAAAGGTGGAATATGATAGAAACTTATGTAAGTTATTAAAAGGGATTCTGTAAGATTAAAACAAAGGAAATTTTTCAATATATGTTGAATAAAGCAAGAACTAGAGATAACTCCTAGAAGCAGTGTAAAAGTGCAGTCAGTAAGGGGGTGTGCAGACTACATATTTTTGCTTGGAGAGTGGTGAGCAAGTGTAATGTATTGTCAGAATTAGTTGTGATTGTGCTGACAGTGAATGAGTTCAAGAAGTGATAGGTTAGGTATTGTATGCATAAAGGTTAGTGTGGGGTTCCTACTATGAGTCTTCTGACACCATGATGATACCTGTATTATAATAATAATAATAATAATAATAATAATAATAATAATAATAATAATAACTTCAACCCATGAAAATATAAGATAAGGAGGATTTTAGATATGAGGGAGATGGTTTATTTGAATATTTGTTCTTCACAATGAGTGCAGACCAAACAGTTATCATGAGCAACTATGGGTATATAGATTGAAGGAAGAAAGGATACATGGCAAGATGGAAATGTAATTAATACAGTTACTAATAAAGGATAACTGAAGCAACAAAAGGGACCAGGTGTTTGAGAGTGCTTGATCTGGTAATAGGGAACTGAATGGCCTATTGGCTCATTTTCTAAGAGAATGTACAAAAGAACTGGCAGTGTCTCTGATGAAGTTAATTTATGTCTCAGCTTTGGCAAGGTTCTAAGAAAGTGGAAAGAGGATAAAATAGTTCCATTACATAAATGTGGCCTTCAAAACAGAAGTAGCAAATTACAGTTCAGTTAGTATCTTGATTACTGTGCATAGATTTGGTCATTTAGGTTTCTTGGGGATTAGGACATGGCGGTGAAGATAAAGAGACGAGTAAGCAAGCTGGTGATGTGTCTGTGGAATGTTCACTATGAAAATAGTATAAAGATGTGTAGATTGAAAAGTTTAGTTAATAGGCAGAAAAGAGAAGCACGTAGAAATCCTGAAAGTTGTGTAAGTGAGTGGTAAGTAAGGATGTGGCAGTTATATTTTTTGCTTGGAGAGTGGTGAATGAGTGGAATGAATTGCTGGAATTAGTTATCACGTGATTGTTCTGACAATCAGTAAGTTTAAGAAGAGGTAGGATGGATATTGTGTGTATAAAGATGTGGGTCTCCTGTGATGAGTCTTCTGATTCCATGGAGATATCCATAATATATTTATGGATATACATAATATATACATTATATAATGTATATATATAATATATACATTATATAATAATAAGTATCTAGAACAGGGGTCAGTAACTGGTGGTCCGCGGGCCGCATGCAGCTCAAATGTGCATTTTGGGCGGCCCATAAAAGGTTGACCATACTTACATGACACGTGGCCTGTATGCTGAATTATTTAAATAATACATTTTATAATATGAATAATAAATGAAAAATAATTTTATACCCATACTTTGTGATATTGCCATGCAAATTGGAGTGATTCAACTGTGTGAGTCATCATGAGTGGGGATTACGAAGGTGACTTCATCCGACGAAAACCGAAAATTTGGCACACTTTTGCAGTCACGTTCCCTCTGTCTTATATATTTGTTAAAAAATTTCAAAAATTAGTTCAAGAGAATGTAAAATTGCAGATGAAGAAAGAAGATTTAATGATAAAGAAGAGCAAGTACTTCTTTGATAATGGGGGTAAGTTCCTTTGTCTTATTTGTCATAAAAGTGTTGCTGTTATAGAAGAATATAATATCAGATGTCATTACGAGAACGTCGTACTTTATCTCATAATCTCAAACTTTAAATATTGCTCTGTTTTTTAAGATTGATATAATAAAAATTGATAACTTTAAGTTTTTTTTTTCACTCATTATTTTCTCTTAATTAAACGCTTGCGGTCCGATTATTAAAAATCAAAGTTGAATGTGGCTCGCGAGTCTGAAAAGGTTGCTGACCCCTGATCTAGAATATCTGGTTATTACTCTTGACCAAACCATAATGATTAAACATATAGAGGAAACAAGGACTAAAGTTAGTTAGTTCAGAGAACAGCATTTGACAAAAACTTACCTCATCAAATTGGTGTGTGATATTTGGGGAAACTGCAGTTCTTTCCTTGTGTTTTGCACCTGCAGAGCATACACACTAAGTATGGATAACTTAATATCACACCTCCAAACATAATGCAGTATTAAAAACAAAGTTGACTGGACTCTACCAGCTCACTGGTACAGCTCCAGTAGTATTAGCTTAATCATTCTTACAAGAAAAAAGCCTTGCCAGCAGCTGAATGAGCACATAAAGCAACAAATGAAGCACTTAACCACTTAATAATTCATTCTTTTAAAGTTACATGGTGGTCAGCATTCATAGTGAAGAATATATGGAGACAAAAACACACATGTTGGAATAATTACTTTATGTTTTTTAAATTATTTTCTTAAGTATAAGTAAAGTACAGTTCGACCACAGATGTGAGACCCCCTCGACACTTTTGCACATGGCAGCGAATCCATAACAGAGAATCATTGCATTTCATGGGATGAGTGTTTATTATTACACATCAGAAAATTAGCATTTCTTTTATAAAATTTCTAGTTTTTAAAGTGATCACTATTTTGCTTGTATAGCAGTTGGAAAATTTTATGTATAAATCAGGGGATTTCGCATGTTGTACGAAATTCAATGGACAAATTAATACACTGAATTTCTCTCCTTCAACATGAAGGAGAGAAATTGACTCTTCTTGGCACTCTGCCAGCTAGGGTTCTCGCAACTGTGGGCACTTTAATTATTCCAACATGTTTGTCACCATGAATTCTTCACTATGAATAGACCTGGCTATCAGAATCAGACCTAACTGGTATCGAGTGTCAAGGGTGCAGTATTTTTAGGAAGGATAGGAGAGGAGGTGGGGGGGGGTGCTGCTAATGATATCGGATGACTTAAATCTAGTTAGTTGAGACCTATGATTGTAATACTGCTACTACTACTGCTAACAATATTTCATGTGGTAGTGAGTTTGAAACCATCTGGTGTGAGGTGGAATCTAGGCAATATCGATTACGTAGTGGAGTGTTGTTACACACTTGGTGGATCGGTTGATAGTGATGAAGAAATGCATCACCAAATAGAAAAGATGAGCACGAAAAGAGTAATCATAATGGGAGACTTTAATTATCCAAATATTAATTTGATAGCATTAGAATCTCATGAGAAGAATGAAAATGCATTTATTGAGCTGTTGTGGGACAACTTCCTCAAGCAGCATGTGACAGAAGGAACTCCAGTACAAAGAGCTAGATTTGATTACAGTGTCAGAGGGCGTTTCAATTAAAGACGTAACTATTCTGCCTCCAGTTGGTGATAGTGATCATGCCATACTCACTTGGGAAGTGACTAAGTTTATGAATGTTCCATTCAGAAAAGGTTACATGCTGAATTACAAAGCAGGAAATTATGACCAACTGAGGAGTATATTGAGTTCAGCGGAATGGGATTGGTTGCTGGATGGAAAGAATATTTTACAGTGCCTGGGAATTAACAATACTTGAATGATGCAATATCAGAATGTGTCCCGAGAGTTCAAAGAATAAATAGAGCAGGAGTCAAATGGATGTGTAATTTTATTAAGCAAGAGATTCGTAAGAAAAGGACAATGTGGAAGGAATACCGTTTGCATAAGGATGACATCCATCATGAACGTTATAAGCAGCAGACTAGAATAGTCACAACTGTTGTATGGAAAGCAAAGTCTGAGTATGAAAAGAAACTGGCTCTCCCATGCTAAAGACAACCTACAAGAATTCTATCGATATGCTGCAAGTAAAAGAAAGAATGAATATGAAAGAATAACTCCTCTAAATCCTGATGGTGTGAGGGTTACAGATGCAGAAGAGGTTGTTCAGTTAATGAGTGCCCATTTTGTTAAAAGCTATCAACCTGGTGAATGCAACATTGAGCTCACTGTTACCTCTTCACTAGACGAAGAAACGCAGGTGTGTGAGGATGAATTATTAGAGCTGTTGCACAAATTGAATAAGATTTCAGCAGATGGAACATCAGACGTGTGCTAAAAGAGTGTTCATCTGAACTGGCCATTCTTTGACCAGGCTGTTTAATACTAGTCTCACAACATGGAAGATTCTGCAGGAATGGAAGGAATGTATGGTAATTCCATTGCACAAGGATGGTGCAAAGACCTATGTATCTGACTATCGACCAATTAGTATCTCACGAGCCCTAACCAACAAGATTGGTTAGGGCTTGCATTCAGAAATGGGTTGATAGTGAATCTGTACTTTGCAATGAACAGCATTGGTTTAATAAGGGAGGGTCATGTTTTAGCAACTTGCTCACATTCTGTAGCAATGTTACCATTGAACTAGACAAGGGGAGTGGATACACCATGATACTTTTGGATTTTTCTAAGGCTTTTGACAGAATACAGCATGGTAGACAGTTGCATAAATTGGAGAAAATGGTATACAGGGATCTGAGTCTGCAAGGTTTAAGGTAACTAGTGGTGTACTACAAGAATTAGTGCTTGGTCCACTGTTATTCAATCTGTACATTAATGAGATATTGGGAAAGATTTGACAAGCAACATACAGCTATTGGCTGATGATGCAAAGATGGGTAGGGTAATCAGGAATGCTGCTGATGTGCAGTACTTGCAGAATGATTTGAATAGGCTGGAATTGTAGGCATGGGAAAATGGATGTCAGTTCAATGTGAGTAAATGTAAAGTCATTCACTTCAGCATGATTAAAGTAAAGAGTGTTAAAAATGATATCAGGATTGTGGAATACTGATTATGAAGACAGATTGAGAATTTTTAGACTGCAAACAGGAGAAAGAGGGGTGATATGATTGAGGCTTACAAACTTCTGAAAGGGTCATACAGGATTTCAATTGATGGAATTTTTCAATTTATGGAGGGTGGGGAAAGGATGAAAGAGCATCCTTGGAAGCTGAGAATGAAGGCCACCAAGAAGGGTGTGAGGGCTATATTTTTCTCTCAGAGGGTGGTGCATAATTGGAATGGATTGCCTTTGATATTGTAAGTGCAAGCTTTGTGAATGAATTCAAGAATAAGTATGGTAGCTCATGTGTGTGCTATGTGGCCTCCCTCGATGAGTCTGATTCCCTGGAGGTTTCTCTTAATAATGATTATAACCACTTAATAAAGCAGTAGCAACTGCCGAGCTTTAGAAAGTTTTTTCACTTGGTTATAATGTAAATTAAACTTGACAAGAAATTATATTCTTGTTTAATCCTTTAACTAAGTGTAAGCAAACAAAGTTTTAACACGAACTTCATGACTAGGTTACTCATATATAGAAGCTAATGACTTCACATCAGTTGCCTTATTATCCCATAAGGCGAAGCACACACACCCTTTCGGATTGTATAATGGCCCTTTGCGTTGTGGCATTTCCAATAATGCATAATATTATTCATGTCTGAAAGAGTGTGCGTTTTGCATTATGTGATACTAAGGCAGAACTGCATTATTAGAACAAATAGCACTAGTTCTGTGTTTTTAGAATTAGGTGCTGTTGGGATTTATCATGATGCGATTGTTTTTAAGATATCTTTGTGTACACATGTGTGTTGTTGGCTTTGTATAAATAGAAAAAGATAGAACAAATTGAAAAGTGAGTGGCTAATGTCAAGACAAGGCACAGTTATTTGATTCTTTTTCTACTGTGAAGTGAATTTTGCTCGGGTTGCTATTCAAGTAAGTTTTTTGTTTTTTTTCCCCTCTCGTGATCAAAGTTTCAAAAGAATCTAAAGTATCTTGCTCATGTAGCCATATGGCAAACATCATCAACAAAGCATAACCACAGCAAGGGTTTGTAAGTGGCCATGGTAAGCATTTTGTTCTCCAAGTATTCCATGTAAAAGTTATCTAAAGGGGAGAGGGAAAACACATTACAGCACCATTAATATTAATTAGATAGAAGTAGCCTAGTTGTGAAGATACTTCATGTGCAAACTTTGTTTGCTTAAACTTGGATAAAGGATTAAACAAGAATATAATTTCCTGGCAAATTTAATTTACAACTACCATGCAAGATCTCTGAAAAAAATCACTTGATACTAAAATCTGAAATGAGCTACCAACTGCCACTTTCAGAAGAGTTACCACCTGGCAAGCATCTACACGAAAGATTCAGATATATATCTTTTGATTTGGCCACAATCAGATCAACCTTACACAACCAGAGATTTGGTTGGCTCTGTTGTCCCATGCACAAAATTTTGGACCAACATCTGAATTTGAACACTCATGTCCTTTTTCATATTCCTTAACTTGTTTTGTTCTTTTTTTTTTTCCCTCTGTACATTTCAAAACTATACTTCGTATTTTATAATTTGTAGAATTTAGCTGCTGAATTTTGCATCGTTTCTAATGGTCATGAAATAAATCTAGCAAAATTACATACCCATAGTAAGGATATATAGTTTTGTTACTTTGTTTGGATGATGTTATCTTTAAAGTATTTTTGCAATTGTGAAATGAAAATAGTAAAATTTATCATAATGGAATTTTATTTTATCTTACAGAAACTTTTCTGAAGCAAGTATACATGATTACATAATATCAGTGCAATATTTGGTATTTGTACCAGTTGCTTTTTTTATTGAAAATAATATAAAAATTTTGAAATATTTGTACTTGATTGAACACCTCCAGAAGACCGAGAGGAAGTTTCCTATAGTATCCTTATCTGTACTTATGAAAACAATTTGGATGTAAGAAGCATGAAGTGGAAGAGGACCCTTAATATTACATAATTAGTTTTATTATTATTATCATCATCATCATCATCATCATCATCATCCTAAGACCCGATAGAGTCAAAGACTCATCTAGGAGATCCTTTTGTCATACATGCAGATCATCATACCATACCTTAAACACACTCAACTTCTCAACCATTTACTAACTTGTAGGTCTCTGTCATATCACCCCACTTTCTCCTATCCACTAGACTGTAAATCGCATCTTCTCAACCTTTCCTCATATTCAACATTCCAGAGATCAGAAACTACCTTAGTTGCCACTGGATCCTTCCAACATCTCTTCATCCTTTTGAAAACCAGGTGACCAGATCTGTGCACAGTAGTCCATGTGTGGCCTAATCAGAGCCTTATATAGTGGAACAAGAATCTTCTTACTTCTACAAGTCAGTGTCCTCTGCATCATTCCCAGAATTCGTTGTGTTGTCCTCACAATTTTGGCAATGTGTCCAATACATTTCAGATCCTTATCCACTATCACTCCAGGGATCTCTTATTTCCTCCACATCCAACAATATATCCTCACTAACCGTAAATTCTACATATCTTTGTTTCCCAAATTTTAAAACCTTACATTTTGCAACATTGAACTGGTACCCCCCTCATTCCTGTGTCCATTCACTCAATCTATTCAAGTCTTCTTGCAAGGTCATAACATCTTCTCTAATCTTCTTAGTTTGTTCCATCTTTGCCAATATTCATTAACATAAAGGAACTGGCCCCAAAACAGACCACCGAGGCAAACCAATAGTGACATTCCTCTTCTGGGATACTTCTTCCCCATACACAACTTGCTGATACCTATCAGATGGAATGATATAATCACGTAATCACAAGAAAGATATTTATTTAACCAAATATTTCAGTTATTATTGCTCAACACGGGATTGAAACTGACCACAGCATCCTTTGGTCCAGGACTCGCCTCTTACATAGATCCCGTTATAGGTTCGAACATTTGTTCAAGGAAAGTGTGGAGGGCTTGCTCCATCGCCCCAACCTGAATCGTAATGACTGTATATCTATATCAAAAATCTGGGAAAGTCTAATCAAGATTACTCATTAATTATTTTTTTTTATTATTATTATTTTTTTTAATAGCAAATTCAATTATGTCTCTACTTCAAAATATTCCGTTTCATACTTAGTGGTATAACATCACGCGCCGTGTTCTAATTTTAACAATCTATTGTTAGTATTCTAGCTTGTATTTTTTAAACTGTTCTTGTAATACCACTGATGATGGTCTGCTATTTCCAGACCGAAATATTTGGTTAAATAAATATCTTTCTTGTGATTATATCATTCAGTCTTATGTCGCAAGTATCCTTGAAACAACAAATACCTATCAGATAGCCAGTCTCCGATCCAGTGCACTAATCTAATATTCAACTGGCAAGTTGTCTCCTGAGCTCATCATAATCACCAACCTTGTAATTCCACATATACCTTTTTCTCACAGAGGTCCTCACTCTGCTGGCAATCACTTCGTGGTCACTCACAAACAGGAGGGTTATTTGACACCTCATTTATAATCACATCCTCTGATGAGATAATCAAATTTAAGGCCCTCAGTCCTCATGTGTTCCCTGTTATAGACTGTCTGAGATAGTTGTACCTCAAAAACTTGTTTTTTTTTTTACTTCCAGTTGCTATCTCATCATCCCAGTCTATATTCCCATAATTCAAATAATCCATACTGATCCCCCTTTTATTATTTGCTTGGCTAATTTGATTATACATTTCATAGTCACTTCTTCTTATTGTGCTATCCTCTATAGAAGGTCAGCGACCATCTTGGCAAACAAACTGCGCTCTTGTGCTAATCTGAGCAGTTGTGCACTGCTCTTTCCTGTCCACTTCTTGATGTTGTCAAACCATGATATTCTTTTTCTTCCTCTAGTTCCTTAGCCATCAGTTCTTCCTACCGAAATAGTTTGTAGAAGTTGGTATTTGCTGTTTCTCATGAAGTTGCCAAGATGTGATGTTTTTTGTTTCTTGATTATTTGTACCAGATGTTTAGCTTTGCCAATGGATTTTAAGACATCTTCATTGGTAATTTTTTCTGTCCATGATATCTTTAGCATTCTTTTGTATAGCCAGGCTTCGATTTTCTTGATGGTTGTCGCCTTCAATGTCCATGTTTCAACTCCATAGAGCAGAATAGACCACATGTAGCATTTCAGCATTCGGCATCTGACTTCTTCCATTTTTAGGTTTTTATTGCAGAATAGTGTTCTCATTTTCATGAAGGACTGCCATGCAACTTCAATCCTTGTCTTTATATCTATTTCAGGATCCCATCTTACATTAAGCCAACAACCAAGATATTTATATCTTGACACTTGATCAATATTTTTTCCATTGAGCGTCAGTTTCATTGATGAGGCTGGATGTTTGCTGATGATCATGTATTTTGTCTTGTTGATGTTTATATTGATTCCAATTCTTTGGCTTTCTATGTATACTCTGTCGATGAGTTTTTGGAGATCCATAATGTTATCTGTAATTAGCACGGTGTCATCTGCATATCGTAGGTTGTTAACAATCTTTCCATTTATTGTGATTCCCTCTGGACATTCTTCCAATGCTTTTTTAAAGATTACCTCTGTGTATATGTTGAACAGGAGTGGTGAGAGCACACGTCCTTGTCTCACTCCTCTTTTGATGTTAATATCACTGGTGGTAATGTTGTCCAATTGAATGTTAGCCTACTGATTCCAATACAGATTTGTTATTAGTCTTATGTCTTGTTCTATTAAGTTAGTATGTCTGACTTTGTCGAATGCTTTTTCAAAATCTATGGAACACATAAAGACAGATTTCTGTTTTTCTATGCATTTTTGTATCAATATTTGGATACAGAAAAGGGCCGCTCTAGTACCAAAACTATTCCGAAAACCGAATTGTGTTTCACTTAGAGTTTCTTCACTTTTTCTATAAATGCGATTCTGAATTACTTTTAAAAATATTTTTAATGTTTGGCTCATTAGACTAATAAGTCGGAAGTCACCACAGGAATTCGCTTTGGGATTTCTTTGGGATAGTGATAAATGTAGATTTGAGCCAATCTGATGGAAATTCATCACTTTCATATATTTTATTAAATAGTTTTTTCAAGAAGTTTGATGTTATCTGGTTCTATTAATTTTAAAAATTCTGTTTGCACACCATCTGGTCCACTGGCTTTTCCTGTTTTACTTGATCTTATAGCATTCTCTATTTCGCATTTCATGATTGCTGGTCCTTGAATGTTATCTTTTATATTTATAGGCTTCTGTCTAGTATCATTGAAAAATTCTGTTACATATTTTATCCAAATCTGTGCTTTATTCTCTTCTTCTAGAAGTATTTTTCCATTTTTGTCTCTTAGAGATACTGTTTGCTTTTTTCTGAGTTTTCCGGAAATTTCGTTGCTTTTCTTATACAGATTGAAATTATTATGTTTCTTCTGAAGCAGTTCAATTTCAGTACATAAATTTTTCATCCAATTTTTCTTGGCTTCTTTTATTTTTTTCTTGATGATGTTATGTGTTTCTGTATATCTGGCTAGGTCTTTGTTTTTGTACATTCTTCTTGTATCAGTAAGAGAAAGAATCTCATCTGTCATCCATTCCCGTTGTTTTATATTATTCACATAACCTACTTCTTCAATACTTGTTGTTACGATGACATTCTTTAAGCTATTCCAAAGAGATTCCAATCTTTTATTTTCTTCTATGTTAATCTGTTGTAATCGCAGGCTAAGCTGTGTGTCTTGGCGCTTTTATTTATGTTCGGGTCTTTCAGTTTTTCTACATCAATTTTCTTTTTCTTCTTTTGTGATTTTTTAGCTGATTTTAATCTAAGACATACTTCTGCAACTATGGGATTGTGGTCTGATGAGATATCTTCTCCAGGATAAGTCTTTACACTCTTTATGCTACTGATAGATTACATACTGATAGATTACATCTATCAGTATGTAATCAATTTGATTTCTGACAATGTTATGTCGGTTATCTTGAGGTGATTTCCAGTGTATACAGTCTTCTGGGTGGAAGTTTAAACCAGGTATTTGCTATTGTTAGATCTTCTTTCTGATAGAACTGGACTAGGTGATCTCCTCTGTCATTTCTGGTGCCTAAGCCATGTTCTCCAACAATTTCTCCATCACCCGCTCTTCCCACTTTTGCATTGTCATATTTTTCATAGTCACTACCATGGACATTACCAGCACTATGACAACATCCAACTAAGTATTTTATTCTATTTACCTCTATCTCACACCATACTGCCTCAAAACCACTACCACTATTTCTCTCTTGCATCTCTACTTTGTATGGACATAACTCTTTGTCTTTCATCAATAGCACTTCCCATTCCCTTTTGTAGCTTGGTGTATCCATTAAACATAATGTCTCCACACACACACCATGACTCCAGCACTGCAATATCTATTCCTTTCAAGACCATTCTTGCAATGTTGCAAAACAGGCAAACTAGCCAGATGAACATGCAATTTTCACAAGCATATCAGATATGTAGATAGGATTAAACACTATCATGAGCAGCAATCAGAAAAATGACTCATCTGTAAAGAATACATTAGCTCGATGTCTTGTCCAATTTTTATGTTGATACAACACCACTGAAAATGTGCTCTACAATGACCTGTGGATAAAGGAACTTGTGCATCAGGTCTTACTCTATATAGGCTTATTTGTCGCAGATGTCTTGCTATGGTTTGTCAAGATATCTTCATAACCATGCTTGATTGTAGCTGACCTGCCGTGGTGCATTGATTGCATTTTCCTCTTATAATCAAAAATCTGTCTTCATGCTCCATGGTAGAGGGAGGGTGACCTCTTAACAAACGTCTGGAACACATTCCATTGATTTGAAAAGTTGCCCAGAGCTTGGATACAACCCTATGTTAGATTCCAAACTCTCTGGCAATATCAGTAATTCTGCAGCCTTCTTCAAGCTTTCCATTAATATTCCTTCACATGAAATTATCTAGATAATGTCTTGGAGACATTAGGCATCCAAGTTTGCAACTTTATTCCTTCACGAAAAGAGCTTCCTTTAAACACAATTTGCTTAGTGCAGCCTTTTGCCTTTTATTCTGTTGAGTGCTTCCACATGAGTGCTTTGCATGTAATTAAAATTTGAATGTGTACTTGTCAGTTATGTAAATTGTCACAAGCTGATTCATCTGAATTTGTGGTTGTAATCTTCAGAAATAGTGTTTGTCCTTAGGTTTTGGACACCACTGTATGAAAATTATATAATAATATATACAAAAATTATAAATTATACAAAATAAATGGTTGCCATCACTAATTGCATGACCCTAAAAACAATAAAGAAATAAAAATTAATAAAAAGCAAATTTTGAGAACTTGTTGCAAAATGTAGGAAACTAAAAACTGATATTTACTTTGATTACCTTGATGGACCTGTGTTTCACTCAGGATTTCTCCATGAGTGCAGGTCACAAAGATGCCTCCAACTATCTTGATCTTGAGCCTCTCTCTTTCATGTTATGCCCATAGATTTCACTAGTGGCCCATCTTGTAGGTGGTCTTCCTGTTTTCTCTTTATTCTTGGTTGCTAGTTGAGTATTTCATATGTCCATCTGTTATCCCTGAGTCTGGCTATGTGGCCTGCCCATATCATCTTGCTTTCATATACTACAGTTACCACATCTTTTATGCCTGATCTCTTTTTAGTTCTGTGTTTCTAACATGTTCCATTTTGTTGATGTTACAAATTCTACTTTCTATTGCACGCTGAGTCATTCTGAGAGTCTCTTCTTTCTTTTCTTGTCGCCATGTTTCTGATCCATATGTGAGTGATGGAAGAATGTCACTATTAAATAGTTTTGCCTTCGCAGAGATGTCAAGATTTGGATCAGTAAGTGTTTCTTTTAGTCTGTTGAATGATAGCCATGCAGCTTTCTTTCTTTTTGCTAGTTCTTCAGATAAATCGTTATTCATTTTTATTGTTTGTCCTAGGTTATTGTAGGGGTCAACTTGTTCTATAGGGATGTTATCAATACATAGGTGACTGTCACTTGTGTAGATGTTTTTGATCAGTTTTGTTTTTTTCTCATGAAAAACTGATATTAGAAACTAATTTAATGTTTTAGCCTATTTTTATCAGGCTGTTTGAACTAGTTAAATAAAACTGTTAGTTATTAATTTTTGAGTTTTAATTTTAAATTTGGATACACTAAATTAAATTTTGAATTAGATTTTCAATCTGGAGAAAAGAATCAATACTGTGTGTAATTTGATTATTAAGATGTTGTAAATGAGGTAAAAGTTTTCATTTTTGCATTGTAGGTATATTAGGATATTCAGGAAAAGAATCATGGGGATATGTTAATGTCAGAAATAATGGCAGCATGTTTTGGTGGTTATACTATGCTGATGTGGAAGGGCAAGCATATACAGATTATCCTTTGATAATATGGCTTCAGGTAAATTAAAAATGTTTATTTTTTTTAAATATACAGCTGAAAGTAACTAAGGGCATTTTATTTTATTGATGATCTTAATTAAACTACTAAATCAAAATCCTTTTCAGAAATGATTACTTTAATCCATCTTAAAAATAATTGAATCTTCCTATATAAGATCCTGGTTCTCCTCTATGCAAATAAAACATGTATAGTTATAAATTAGTATGAATGAATTATGAAAGAACTGGAGAGAGTAAAATTGTGAGAATATATTGTGGGTATTTTGAGAATACTGTACAAAATGTGTTGGAAGTTTTGATGATTATAATGATGAAGTGAAAAATTAAAGGTGTTGGGGAACAAGAAAGCAGAAATGCAACTGAAATAGTGAATGAAGGTAAGAGAAATATGATTGATGACATTAAATTTTGATAATGGACAAAAAAAGAAGCAATGGTAGATGAGGAGAATAGCGAAGTAGCAGTAATGAAAGAAATAGCATAAAAGAATTATGCGGTAAATCATGCAGAACAGCACTGCAGACAAATGAAAGAAAAGTGATTTTATAATACAGGAGGTTATCAAAGAGTATGAGAGGAAGAGAAAGGAATCAGTACTGTATGATGATTCCATTATTAAGGGTGTACTTGATGATATTGTGAAAAGTCATATTTTCTTGAAGCTTATATATTTCCAGTAGCATCAGTCAGATGTTATTCATGTTTTTGGAACAAACAACTGGAAAGTAAAGAGTAGTAGTTTGGGTGGGTATTTCAAATGATGTGGAAGGTGATAAAATGGAATTAGAGGATTTTAAGGTGTTACTGGATGATGTGAAAGAGAGAAAGTTTATAGAAGTTTTTTGCCACAGCAAACTGAGTCAACATTTAGGTTGTGAAATGGAGTTTATAGATGTATCAAGTGAATTTGATGGGCAAAATTACTTCTATAGAAATGATAGTTTCTTTTAAATGGATTTGGAGTTAGGTTGTTGAAAAAAAAGAGATGCTAGAGAGAGAGAGAGAGAGAGAGGAGGAGAAAAAAAGAATTATTATTATTATCCTTATCCCAAGACCTCATGGAGTCACAGACTCATCTAGGAGGACCCTTATGTCATACAACACACAGCTTATCATAATGTGCCTTAAATACATTAAAATTCTCTGCACACAGCATATCCTCAGGCAATGCATTCCAATCATTCACAACCTCCCATGCAAAAAACCTGCTTCTCACTCCCTTGCTCACACCCTTTGTATACAGCTTCCAGGGATGACCTGTTGTTCTTCTCCCATCGTTATATGAAAAACTTCTTCAACATTAATCCACTAAACAACCTGTATGTCTGTATCATATCACCCTTCTTCCTCCTATCCACTAGACTGCAAATTGCATCATCTCAACCTTTCTTCATATTAAATCTGGAGATCAGAAACTATTTTAGTCAATCTCCTTTGGACCCTCTCCAACATCTCTTCATCCTTTTGAAAACCAGGTGACCAAATCAGTGCACAGTCATCCATATGTGGTCTAATCAGTCTTATACAGTGGAACCAGAATCTCCTTACTTCTATAAGTCAGTGCTTTCCATATCATTCCCAGAATTTGTTCTGTTGTCCTGACAATTTTGGCAGTATGTCCTCTAAGTTCATCATCATCAAATTCCTGACATTTACCTTCAATGGGTGTACAGGATATGATAGTACTACATGAAAAATTTACATCATTACTAACTTTCTATCTACAGTTTTCTGCCAAATCAATTTGTTACCTGTCAAAGCTACAACATTGTCAGATCTTATATTTATATATCTTTCTTCTAAGGCACTTTTTGCCATATCAATCCTCCTATATCTTGGTCCTCCTCTGGGTCCTTTTCCTACCAACCTGGCAGAGAACACTTGTTTGGCTAATCTTTCCTTGCCCATTCTGTTTAAGTGACCATAAAACCTGAGATTAGCATTGCTAACGCATTCTTGATGCTGACAATGTAAACTTCTTTCCTAATATCCTCGTTTTTAATATGATATTGCCATTGATGCCATCTGTTCACGCCTCTAATTTTTCTCAGGACTCTCATATCTGCAGTCTCTAGTCTTTGGTCAAGTGTTGTACTTCTGACCTACCTCTCAGATCCATAAGTTAAAATTGGTTTGAATGTCTTGTATACAGCTAATAAAGTGTTTTGACTAATTTCTCTCTTATTCCATATAAATTTTTTCAGTTGAATTCCTACCATACCATCTTTGTTGATCTGTTGTCTATTTCCATATTTAATTTACCATCTTCAGTAAAAAGCATGCCTAAGTAGCTGAAATGTTTTACTTGTTCCACAGGTTCTCCATTCACAATGCAGCTGATATTTTCAATGTGTCTGCCTATTTTCATTATCTTTGTCTTGTTATTGCTGACCTTCATATCATATCTATCACAGTTATTCAATTTAGTCAGGGAATCTTGTAGACTTGTAGCAGATTTATTTAGAAGTATAACATCATCTGAATAAAGCGAAGAACTGGCATTAACATCTCCAATTTTGATATCAGGTTTAATACCACTTTCCTTCATAATGCAATCCATATAGATAATGAATAACAGAGGGGATAATGTACATCCTTGTCTGACATCAGAATTAACATTAAACCATCTCCCTACTTCCTTCAATTCTAACTGCTGACTTACAACTCAAATAAAGACTAAGTATTGTTTGATATAATGATCCATTAACATCATACAACTGTAGCATTTTGAATAGCTTCTCTCTTGGCACCTTGTTATATGCTTTTTCCAGATCTACGAAACTTAAATACAGATCTTTATGTTCCCATGACTTTTAAACTATTTGTCGTAAAGTCAATATCTGATCCTGACAGCCTCTATTTTGCCTGAATCCAGCTTGTTCCTCACCAAGCTTCTCTTCCACAATCCTTCTCAACCTTTTCTCAAGTATACTGGCATCAATCTTAAAAGGAACACTCAGTAGAGAAATTCCTCTGTAATTCTCACAATCAGTTTTATTTCCCTTTTTATATATGGGTACTATGAGAGCTCTACTCCAATCATCTGAAATTCGTCCTTCTGTCCAAGCCCTATGAACTATGCAGTGTATCCACTGTAAAACTTTTATACCTCGTACTTGTGCATTTCTGGTCTAATATCACCTACTCCAGCCACCTTTCCACATTTCAGAGTTTTGATGGCTTTTTCTACTTCAAGCATGGATATATATTCCTGATTGCATGCCTGGTCAGTGTTTTTTATTACTGTGCTGTCATCACTGCTAGTTTCATTTAGCAATTTTTCGAAGTAATTACTCCATACTTCAAGGATATCTTTTTCTCCAGTTTTCATATCACCTTTATCTCTAATTCCTTTTACAGCACTCTTTCTTCCATTTCTGAGCTTCTTGAACAACCTCCAGAATATCTTGCCAGCTTGATATTTATTTTCTATGTTCTTACCAAAGTCTTCCCATGGCTTTTGTTTAGCTAGTTTTACACGGTGTTTAGCTTTCTTACATTTGTCTCTTTATTCTCTAAGAGCACAAGCTGACTTATTTTCCAGGAACTTTTGATATGCTTTCTTCTTTTCCTTCACTGCCTCTTTAACTTCCTGTGTCCACCAGGGAGTTCTGATTTTTCTATCCTTGCAGACAACCTCACCACATGCCTCTCTTGCAGAATCAATCAATGTTTTCTTCGGAGCTTGCCACTGAATCTACAAGGTTTGATTCCTGTTCTCTAACTCCTTCATTTTTTCTTGTATAATGTTTGTATATTTTAGTCTACAGTTCATATCTGAGAGCTGCTCAACTTTTATTCATTTTAAAACTTTCTTACATGTTCTTCTTTTCAGTATGAAATTCAATTTTATCCTGCTCAAGACTAAATGGTGATCATTTCCGATTTCAATCCTCTGTATACTCTGGTGTCCTGCACCAGAGAGAAAGCATCACTATCAACAATAATATAGTCAGAGACTTTTCTTATTCCTTGCCTCTTCTCTCCATGTGAATTTGTGCACATTTTTATGTTGGAACATGGTGTTAGTAATAACCAGTCCATGTCCTGAGCAGAAATCAAACAAGTATTTGCCATTATTATTAGCTTTGCTCTTTTCTCCAAATTTTCCCAAAATATTTTTGTATGTGTGACAATCATTTCCTACTGTGCTATTTAGTTCCCCAACAAGGACCAATTTTTCATTGTGTCAGTTACTTTTTTTAAAGCCTTATAGCATTTTGTATTTATTGCTCAGAAAGATCTCACCAGTTTTGGTATTTTTGTTTCAGTCACCCCTATTATGTCGATCTGGTATTTATCTAATTCCTCAGCTTGCTCCATTTCTTTGCCATTCAGGCTTCTTATGTTGATAGTACTGATCTTTAATTCTGGTGATATTGAGTTGGGGTGTGTTTTAGGATTTGTTCCAGTAGCTGGCATTTTGCTGTTTGCCCTGGTTCCCTGGCGAAAACAGTGGGGGGGGGGGCTTGTTTAACCGGGCGACGCCCCAGCCGGCATGAAATTCTATCATGTTGTATCATCATTTAATATTGTGGTTTAAGCCAATAAGAAATACAATTTTAGTCGACTAAATCCCAAATTGCCAGCCCATCCTCGTTCATTCAGTATCCAGGTTGATACCTAACAGGGTGCACCACGAGGAGGTGATGATTGGACATTAGGTCAGAAGCCCTGGTCTGTTCTCTACATTCCTTTACAGACTATGTGGAAGTCTCCCATTAGTTATACAGCTTTGACCCTTAAGCACCCCTCTAAGTTTTAGATCCTTATTCACTATCACCCCATTATCTCTTATTTGCTTCACCTCTACTCTGCCAAGAGTAAATTCTACATCCCATCTTGGTTTTTCAAATTTTAAAACCTTATATTTCACATCATTGAACTGGCACTCCCATACCTATTCACTGTCTATTCAAGTCTTCGTGTAAGGCCACAACATCTGCTCTACTCTTCATAGTTCATCCCAACTTTGAATCATCTGCAAACAACTGAATATTCCAATTCAAATCTTCCCCAATATCATTAACATACAAGTTAAACAGCAATGGCCCTAAAGTAAATCGCTGAGGCACACCACTAGTGACTTCCCTCTTCTGGGATATTGTTTCCCCATACATAAATGGTTGATACTTATCAGACAGCCAATCTCCAGTCCAATGCACTAGTCTAATATGACCCCATCTACTCTAGTTTGAATATCAAATTTTCATGTGGCAATCTATTGAAAGTCTTTGCAAATTCTAAGTATACTACTGTGTATTTATCTACAATGTCCATTGGAGATGGATACACAGTATATCTGGAAACAATGTCTGCTGTCGCTTTATTTTAATAAGTAAGTAGATTACTAAAACATGCCCTCCCTTTAGCAAATCCATGTTGTCCATCCAAGGTAATACCACTGTTGTACCCAGTTCTGGATCCTGATTCTCACCAGCCTCTCCAACTCTTTAACTACAACAGCAGACATACAGATAGGCCTATAATTTGCTGCTTGAATTCTGTCATCTCCATTATGAAGCCAGTACAATCCTCCTCATCATCAGTTGCTCTCAAACTCTCTACAATGTCATATTTACAAGGATGAAAGACCTTTATGAACTATTTGTTAATTATTAACAATAGATTCACATGTATGCGACAGTAATTAACTTTTTAATAATATATAAATATATATGTGTGAATTTATAGTTATGAATACTCCACTGGCTTCTCTATATAAGAAAATACTCATTAATTATCTTAACTATATCCTTCTCAGTAGTTGTCCTTGTACCATTTTCTCCAATCAGTGCCATCTTACTATAATCATTTTGTTTTTTTATATTGCTACACATCGAAAGAACTCCCTAGGATTTCCTCACTCTGCTGGCAACCACCCAGGCAATCACTTCATGGTCATTCTCACCAACCAGAGAGTGATTTGACACCTCATTTACAATTACATCCTCTGATGAGATGATCAAATTCAAGACCCTCAATCCTCATGTGCCCTTTGTTATATACTGTCTGAGGTAGTTGTCCCTCAAAATCTTCAGAAACTCATTTCCTGGTCACTACTCTCCACATTATCAGGTCTGTAGCAACATCCAATGAAGTATTTCATTCTATTCACTTCTATCTCACACCATACTGCCACTATTTCCCCCTTGGATCTTTACCTTGTATGGACATAAATCTTTTTGGTACACAATAAATAACAGATAAACTCACGTAGAAAGATTATTTATTAGTATAATTTTCGCCTGTGTGTCACAGGCATCCTCAGTACATTAAGCTCAAAATTAAACACTAACTGACAATTCCAAAAAGCGCCACCTAAGTAGCTGGTGTAAGATAACTAAGAAGGTCAATAACTTTCCTAAAAAAAAAAAAAAAAAAAAAATTAATATAATAAAAAGTATTATATAATAAATAAAAATAATTAATATTATATTAATTTTTTTTTTTTTTAGGAAAGTTATTGACCTTCTTAGTTATCTTACACCAGCTACTTAGGTGGCGCTTTTTGGAATTGTCAGTTAGTGTTTAATTTTGAGCTTAATGTACTGAGGATGCCTGTGACACACAGGCGAAAATTATACTAATAAATAATCTTTCTACATGAGTTTTTCCGTTATTTATTGTGTACCGATATGTCTACTCACGATTTACCTCTTTTAAAACATAAATCTTTTTGTATCATCAATAGCACTACACTTCCCTTTCTACCCTTTCTGTCTTCATGAAATACATCATACCCTTCCATCTGTGTTCCTGTCAGAATATCATCCTCATCCAAAGATGTCTCATTTATTCCAACAATTTTTGGGTGAACAAACTCAATCACTGCAACCATTTCATTTCTCTTATTTCTGATACTTCTAGCATTCGTACGCAAACGTAGCAACTCATTCCTGCTATGTAATAAGTGTATCTCCCACTGATACACTTATTACATGCAACTTCTCCATACTTTCCCATTTATTTATTTATTTATAAATAGATAATTATTTTTCTATATAACTATAAATAGATAATTATTTATTTATAGTTATTTATTTTTCTCCCTACTCATCCAAGAACCTTCTTCAAATCCAATTGTCTTTGCTGCATCTGAGGTCATCCCCTTCCCTTTTTGTCTGCGACTTATTTATATCCCCCTGGAGCATCAACCTTTCTCATGCTGTGTTCCCCTCTCCACCCTGAGTCTCCCTGTTTTCCTGTTTGTCTTGCACACTTGTTCTCTCATTCTCTACACTCATGCTACTGCCCAGAAGCATGAGTGTAGAGAACTTCTTTATTCATAAGTACCACCTCAATCTCTCCTTCCTTACTCTCCCACTCTTTCTCATCACTTCTTACTTGATCTGATTCATTCTCTGCACTGATTTTTCTATCTCCCAGCAGCAGTCTCTCCAAATGACTCACACCAAAACCATTCAAATGTAGTCCATCACTCTTATACAGTTCATTTGGTCCATGAAACTCATTCCACATATTAACAAACTGCACTCCTTCACACATTTCCACTAACATATCATTCATAATTCTTGCTCTTTGCCTCATCTCATCACTGTCAAAGGCAGTCAACACTGACTGCCTTTCCTATCACACTACTCAGTTGCTCAACAATCTCTTGATATCTGGTCTTACATCCTCCTTGTTCCCGGTGAAATCATTTGTTCTTACTGCCACTATCAACTGTTTTACTCACTCACTTCTCATATCCAGTGCCTCAATCACTTTATCGTTTTATCTCCCAGAAAACAATCCTTGTGCATCTTCTTATTTACCACAACCCTAATAATTGAATCGGCATCCATCACCACTCCCTGGTCTTTTGTCACCTTTTTCGTACCACATCATTTTTGTTTTTGTTCATCATCATGTTTTTGTTTTCATCATGCTTTCATAGATATCTACAGTTCTCTTCATTTCGCTCCGCATCTGCCTCGTCTCCACCATTTCAGCTTTCAAATCTTGCATCCTTTTTTCTTTTGTTTTCATTTACTCTCTGTATTTTATTGCTATTGACACTTGTTCAGCATCAATCCTGCTCACCACCTGACTATTAATTGCACTTTGTTTTTCAATGTCATTATTGCCTGCTTTATTCTTAATCAAATTCTCTTTTCCTTGCTATTACTTCTGAACATTCTCTGAATGTTCACACTATCTTCAACTGCCTTTTAGTTACAATGCATGTTCTCTACTCATATGTAAGCTATTTAAACTCATATATAAGCAAGCCTCACGGTTCATCTGAATATTGCATTTTTTACATTCTTACACTTTTTCTTTTCTCTTATTCAGCCTTTCTACATAAATACTCATGATATCTTGCCAAGCATACATATTACATTCATGGTCCTTTGCCATTTTTTAATTCTACAGCCTTTAATTGGTGTTTTGTCTTTGCTGACCTACGTAGTGATTTGCATTTCTCTGCCATGTTGTATCAGTGTGCTGATACAACATGGCAGAGAAATGTTGAATTTATGATTAACATCACCTAATCATACAAGAAATTTATCCAAACACTGCATTCCACACTCAGATATCTCACATTAACACTTAATCTACAATTTAGACAATATCTGCACACATTTAAATATAAAATTTACTTATCTTGCTGCAGCCCACACAATGACCAATGTTTAACTCACACCACTGGGTGGGGGGGGGGGGGGGTGGGGGGGGGGGGGGGTGGGGGGGGGGGGGGGTGGGGGGGGGGGGGGGTGGGGGGGGGGGGGGGTGGGGGGGGGGGGGGGTGGGGGGGGGGGGGGGTGGGGGGGGGGGGGGGTGGGGGGGGGGGGGGGTGGGGGGGGGGGGGGGTGGGGGGGGGGGGGGGTGGGGGGGGGGGGGGGTGGGGGGGGGGGGGGGTGGGGGGGGGGGGGGGTGGGGGGGGGGGGGGGTGGGGGGGGGGGGGGGTGGGGGGGGGGGGGGGTGGGGGGGGGGGGGGGTGGGGGGGGGGGGGGGTGGGGGGGGGGGGGGGTGGGGGGGGGGGGGGGTGGGGGGGGGGGGGGGTGGGGGGGGGGGGGGGTGGGGGGGGGGGGGGGTGGGGGGGGGGGGGGGTGGGGGGGGGGGGGGGTGGGGGGGGGGGGGGGTGGGGGGGGGGGGGGGTGGGGGGGGGGGGGGGTGGGGGGGGGGGGGGGTGGGGGGGGGGGGGGGCTATGTACCTTGTATTCCTGTTTCTTTGATTGGCTTGTTTCTATGCACTGATGGTGTACTGTTATTTTCAGTACGAAATAACTGTACTTTCATTTCATTAAAGTTAATTACTGTGGTTATCATGCAATTTACTGTTTATAGTCATGCCACAGGTGCCTTTAAAGATTAGACAACATTGTATTCATTATTCTTAGATTATTGTAGATTAGGGAATTGATTATTCTTTGGCCGTTTCTATTTTTTACTAATTCTCCAAAACTTCTGACATGATTTTGGATTTTCATATTGCCTACTCAAGCATTTAAATCACCCAGCAGTAATGACATGTCATTTTTGTTTATTTTCTCTGTTATAATTTGAAGTTGGTTATAGAAGTCTGAACCTTTCTTCTTCTCTCCCCTCCTCTGGAGCATGTAATCTGACAACTGTGAGATATCCTCTATTAAGTTTCAATCTGAGTTATATTCTTTTGTTCCAGTATTTATAGTTATTGATGTTGTCTTTAAGGGATTTGTAAATCATGATTGATACTCTTGCTCTTTGGTCCTCTTGTACTCCACTATAGAAATGTATATAGTTATCGGTTTCTTTGGTTCCCTGATTTTTCTTCTTTGTTTCCATCAATACTGCAATTTTGATTTTCTTTTGATATAGAATTTCATCTGGTTTTCTTTGTGAGATAAACTTTTTACATTCCAGGTAGTGAAATCTTTTTTCCAGTCGGTACCTTTAGCCGGTCTAGGGTCATTTCCATTTTGAACAGTCCTGAATTCTTTCTTTGAGACGTGAAAGTAATTAGAATGCTTGTGAGTTGGTTACTAGCCAAAGTACAAGGTGTCCATAGTGGTGGGGCTGCCACCTTGAGGCAGCTAGGCTTGCCTTTTTTAGTAGGTAGTGGCAATATAGTTTGAGAGGAAAGAGTCACTTCCTCACCCTCGAATTACTCTAATAACACTGGGGGGGGGGGTTAAGAAGTAAGAGAGAGAGTATTTTATGTTGGAGGTTTAATGGATTTTTTTACAACACTCAAAAAGAATTAAAATAGAATTTAATACTGCTATATTTCGTCCTAGTCACTAGGACATCTACGGGAATTACAAAGACAATTAATGTAACATGCACACAAAAACTTACAATACTAAGCCCAACCACGTGGGTGACAATAAAGTCCTATCTAGGTAGAGTGCCCTCTAAGGGCAGTAGTAGGTGGCCTGGAATGTAAGGTGGGACCTCTGGTGATGACTGTTTCCCAAATCTTCGGAAGCTTAATGCAACCGTATTTGTTAAGATTTGGTTGGTTTCTGAGAGCTGCTGCTGCTTCTAAGAAAAGTCTCTCTTTCTTGAATTTGCTGTGGTGGAGCATGGTGGTTTTCTTCCATGATACTCTGTGGGTGGTGTCCAAAACATGGTCAGCCAAGCCTGAATGGCCATAGTTGTGTTTAACGATGTACGACTTGTGTTCCTCCAGGCGGATGGATGCTGATCTGCCTGTCTGTCCAAAGTACGCACGCTTACAGGAACAGGGGTAGTTTGTAAACTCCAGGCAGAGAGAGAGGAGGGAGCTGATCTTTCGTAGAACGGATAAGGGTAGCCAGTTTGCGGTAAGGCTTATATGTTGTGTGTAGGTTATACTTTTTTAGTATCTTGGCTATTTTTTCCGCAGTGCCACGGATGTAGGGTATGGTGATGGCATTTTTATATTCTTGTTGACGAGAGGGATGGGGAATGGGGGAGGAGTTGATTATTTTTTTGATACTGTGATCGCTGTAGCCATTGGAGAGGAAAGTTCTGTGTATGTGGTTAAGCTTAGTGGTGAGGGCGGTTCCACTGGAACAAAGATTGTGGGCTCTCTTGGTAAGGGTTTTAATGATGCCATATTGTTGTGAGGGGTGGTGGTGGGAGAGTTTGTGAATGTATCTGCCTGTGTGTGTGTGGGTTTTCTGTATACAGTGAAGGCAAGTGTATCATTAGGCAGGCACGTGACTAAGGTGTCTAAGAACGGTAAACAATTGTTCTTTTCCTTTTCCATAGTAAACTGGATTCTTGGATGTAGGCTATTGAGATGACCGAGGAAGGAGTCTAACGTGTCTGGGCCATGAGGCCAAATAGAGAACACATCTTCTACATATCTTAGCCAGATAGAAGGTTTGAGTGGGGCTGAGTCTATGGCTCATTTTTCGAAATCTTCCATATAGAAATTGGCAAGGGGGGGGGGGGGTGAGAGGGGGGAGCCCATTGCGGTTCCCTCTATCTGCTTGTAGATTTTGTTATTCCAAGCGAAATACCCAGAGTTGATGGCGAAGGAAAAGAGATCTAAGATGTCAGAGGGAAAAACGTTTTCTAAGTGTCGGTTAAGGGAATATTGGTAAACAGGGAGGAGATATCAAAGCTTACTAATATGTCTGTATTATTCAAGGTTAAATTTTCTGTGAGGGCTTTAAAGTGGGTCGAGTTTTTTATATAGGAAGCTGAATTTCTGGTGTGGGAGGACAGAGAGTTGGCCAACTGTTTAGACAGTCTGTAACAAGGTGCATTGGTGGCATCTACTATAGGCCTGAGTGGGGAATTAGGTTTGTGGATTTTTGGTAAACCGTATATTCTGGGGGTACGGGAGCGGAAAGGTTTAAGTTTTTTCGTGACGTCGGGGGGCCAGGAGGTTACTTTTTTAAGTATGATTTTTAATTTCTTAACTTGCGTTTTTGTGGGGTCTTGTTCTAGCGGGATGTAGGTAGCGCGATCGCGGAGGATAATGTTCATTTTATGATTGTATTCGCTGGTATTAAGGACTACTGTGGCATTACCTTTATCCACTCTGGTGATGACGATACTTTTTTCTTTGCGTAGTTTCTGCAGAGCCATACGTTGGGAATAAGATAAGTTACTTTTTGGAGGCGAAGAGTGAACGAGGATGTTGGCTATGTCGAGTCTGATGTTGTTGGCTACCTCCGATGCTAAGCGACCGATCCCCCGTTCGACGTTAACCATTACATCGAGCACCGGCACTTCTTTCGGGGCGACGGCAAAATTACGGCCGAGGCAAAGGGCGCTGACGGCATCATCGTTGAGCCTTTTGGACGAGAGGTTTATTACTGTCTGGAGCGGTTGAATTTGTGGTTGTGGTTTGTCTTTAACCAGGTTGTTGTATTTCTTGACGTGTTTGTTTTTTATTATAATACAGCTATATCGCCTGCTTCAGTTTAGGAGTACCCCTGTTTAAATGTCATTGGCTATTTACTCATGGGTTCTTAGGGCATTATGAGTGTAGATGTACTAAAAAAGTATATGTAGCTTAAGGAATAGAAATTGCACATACCTTTTTCTGGGTGTTGTGGCTTTTCCTCTGTCTGCGATGTCGAGAACTGCACACTCTGCAGTTCTCGACATCGCAGACAGACACACTCTGCAGTTCTCGACATCGCAGACAGAGGAAAAGCCACAACACCCAGAAAAAGGTATGTGCAATTTCTATTCCTTAAGCTACATATACTTTTTAGTACATCTACACTCATAATGCCCTAAGAACCCATGAGTAAATAGCCAATGACATTTAAACAGGGGTACTCCTAAACTGAAGCAGGCGATATAGCTGTATTATAATAGTTTATAATGAGGAGTAACATGGGAGTTTTCCCAGAAATAATATACATAACTTTGTTTTTTATTTTCTGAAATTCTCTCTGTGCGGAAGTTTCCGAAATGTCAGAGAGAATCGACCAGAGTTCAGGGTTAAGAACGGTGGAGAGCTCCGCATGTAAGGAGCCAATGGCGGCGTTCGTCACTGCGAGGGCGGCACGAGTAGAGGCGATTTGCTCGCGTAGTAATGCTAAGCTGGCACGTTTGTATATCCGGAGTGCTTTTTTGGAATGGAAATTGATCTTCATTTTAACACATTTCGGTATCACTCTTGTATCCCAACATCTTTTTAAAAAGGCCAGCCTATTTAGTTGTCTAGATAGTCGTAGTTTTCACTTACCGTATTGCTTGGATTTGCGTGCTAATTCTTCTCCATGGATGATTAGAATTCTTGTGTAGAGGCTTAAGTGCTGTGAGGACATTATGTTGGAGGTTTAATGGATTTTTTTACAACACTCAAAAAGAATTAAAATAGAATTTAATACTTCCTATATTAATACTTCCAGTTAGTGAAATCTTTTTTCCAGTCGGTACCTTTAGCTAGTCTAGGGTCATTTCCATTTTGAACAGTCCTGAATTCTTTCTTTGAGACGTGAAAGTAATTAGAATGCTTGTGAGTTGGTTACTAGCCAAAGTACAAGGTGTCCCTAGTGGTGGGGCTGCCACCTTGAGGCAGCTAGGCTTGCCTTTTTTAGTAGGTTGTGGCACTTCGGAAAAAATAGCCAAGATACTAAAAAAGTATAACCTACACACAACATATAAGCCTTACCGCAAACTGGCTACCCTTATCCGTTCTACGAAAGATCAGCTCCCTCCTCTCTCTCTGCCTGGAGTTTACAAACTACCCTGTTCCTGTAAGCGTGCGTACTTTGGACAGACAGGCAGATCAGCATCCATCCGCCTGGAGGAACACAAGTCGTACATCGTTAAACACAACTATGGCCATTCAGGCTTGGCTGACCATGTTTTGGACACCACCCACAGAGTATCATGGAAGAAAACCACCATGCTCCACCACAGCAAATTCAAGAAAGAGATACTTTTCTTAGAAGCAGCAGCAGCTCTCAGAAACCAACCAAATCTTAACAAATATGGTTGCATTAAGCTTCCGAAGATTTGGGAAACAGTCATCACCAGAAGGATAAGAATTTGTTGTTTTAAGGATACTTGCGACATAAGACTGAATGATATAATCACGTAATCACAAGAAAGATATTTATTTAACCAAATATTTCGGTCTGGAAATAGCAGACCATCGTCGGTGATATTACAAGAACAGTTTAAAAAATATACAAGCTAGAATACTAACAATAGATCGTTGAAATTAGAACATGCCGCGTGATGTTATATCACTAAGTATGAAACGAAATATTTTGAAGTAGAAACATGATTGAATTTGCTATTAAAAAAAAAAAAAAAAAAAATTAATGAGTAATCTTGATTAGGCTTTCCCAGATTTTTGATATAGATATGCAGTCATTACGATTCAGGTTGGGATGATGGAGCAAGGCCTCCACGCTTTCCTTGAACAAACGTTCGAACCTATAACGGGATCTATGTAAGAGGCGCGTTTTGGACCAAAGGATGCTGTGGTCAGTTTCAATCCCGTGTTGAGCCAAACCAGACTTTTCAGGTTTATTGTGAAGAATGGATGATTGATGTTCTTGGATTCTTTTTTCAAGAGAACGTCCAGTCTGTCCAAAGTAAGAGAGATCACAGTTGCAAGGAATTTGATAAACTCCAGGAAGAGATAAAGTTGAGCGTTTGTCTTTAGGAGAAGGAAAATGAGAAGACAATTTGTTAATAGGAGAATACGTAGCTGTTAAATCATATTTCTTCAAAATTCTTGCGATAGGTTCTGAAATACCGGAGATATAAGGAATAGGTACTCGACGTATTGAATCTTTGTTGTTTTGTGGAGGATTATAAGATGTAAGAAGACGTTGAATACTTTTTTCAGAAAAGCCATTGAGTTTCATGTGTTGCTGGATAGTAGAAAGTTCTTTCTATTATCTAATAGGCAGGAACTGTGTTCCTGCCTATTTTTATAGTTTTGGTTTTTTTTTATTGCTGATTTTCATGCCAAGTTTGTTACAGCTGTTATTTAATTTAGACAATCCTGAAGACTTGCACTGGATGTATTTTGGAGTACAACATCATATTCATAAAGAAAAAAAGCTAAGTTTGACATCTCCAATTCTAATATTAGGCTTGATGACACTTTCTTACATAACATTATTATTATTATTATTACCCAAGACCCCATGGAGTCAAAGACTCATTTAGGATGTCCTTTTATCATACACACAGCTCATCATACTGTGCCTTAAACAAACTCATTCTCTGCAGACATCACACTCTCAGGCAAGGCATTATAATCATTCACAACTCTGCCCCATGTGATCCATATAGATGATGAATAAGAGTGGAGATAATGTGCATCCTTGTCTTACCCAAAATTTTACATCAAACCACCTTCCTGTATTTCCTCTAACTACTGACTGACACCTTAAATATAGACTATGTATGATGGCTGTTCAATAAGTAATAAGACTAATTTTACTGTCGTGAAACCACTCATCACAACATTCATTTCTGTGGAATAAAGAAATGTTGCTGTCTGTATTAACAAAAGAGGTTGATAGATGGCATATACAGGCTGATGTGCCAGAGTGTCACGTGACTAAACGCAAGCTTGTTTTGGCACGCCTACGATTGCGACCAGTTGTAGAAATGGAAGCATCCTTGGAACAACGTTATGCGGTTAAATTTTGTGTGCATTTGCAAAAATCGGCATCAGACACTTTTAACATGATATGCAAAGCTTTACACGATGAAGCAATGTCGGGGGCAAGTATTTTTCACTGGCATAAAACTTTTAAGGAAGGAAGGCAAAATGTGGAAGATCTTGAACATGAGGGAAGACTTTCAACATCCATCACAGAGACAATGATCAACACAGCAGCGATTATCATCAAGGAGGATTGCAGAATTACAGTACGCCACCTGCATGTTGTCCTGAATATTTCTGTGGGAAGTGTTCACTCAATCATGGCTGAACATTTGGGACTGAAACGTGTTTGTGCCCGATGGATTCCCAAACTCTTGACACCGGAGCAAATGCAGCATCAAGTGGATGTGTGCACAAAATGGAAAGAAAGACTGGGACAAGAAGGTGAACTTCTTAAAACGCATCATTACAGCAGATGAAGCTTGGTTGTATCACTATGACCCTACAATGAAACAACAAAGCAGTGAATGGAAGTATCCGTCTTCGCCTACCCCCAAGAAAGCAAAAACTGTAAAATTGGCTGGTAAAGTTATGACCATAATGTTTTTTGACTACGAAGGCATTGTTTACCAACACGCTCTAGAACCCGGGAATAGTGTAAACGGCTCTTACTATGCGGATGTTTTACGGACAGTGTACAGCACGTCAAAAGGAAGCGTCCATTGCTGAAGAATGGCTTCTTATTGCACCGCAATAATGCAAGGCCACATATTGCTGGTTGTGTAGTGGACGTTTTCAGAAGAACAACATGGATATCATACCACACCCTCCATACAGTCCTGATCTCGCACCGTGCAATTTCTGGCTGTTTCCTCAGCTCAAGAACCACTAAGAGGCCACCGTTTCGAAAGCAACAAAGCATGTGTAAAAGCTGCGGAGGCGGTTTTGAAAGAACTCTCAAAAACGGACTTTCACATGTGTTTAAGAAGTGGGCGCAACGTTGGGACAAATGCATCTCGTCTCACAGTAGTTACTTCGAAAAAGACCATGTAAATGATGACGATTAAAGGTAATCTGTTTTCTGTATAAATATAGTCTTATAACTTATTGAACAGCCTCCGTATATTGACCTGTAGAATGTTCCACTCACTCCATATAATTGTAGTGTTTTGGGTACCTTGTCTATGCATTTTCCAGATCTACAAAACCCAGGTATAAATCTTTGTGATATTCCCATGATTTCTCAACTATTTGTCTTAAAGTGAAAATCTGATCTTGACAACCTCTATTTCACCTGAACCCAGCTTGTTCTCCAACTTTCTGTTCCACAGTCCTTCTCAATCTCTTTTCAAGTATGCTTGCATAAATCTTACCTGGGATGCAGAATGGACACCCTTAGAGAAATCTGTCTGTAATTCTCACATTCAGCTTTATTCTCCCTTTTTTTTTTTTTTTTTTGATGGATACTATGAGAGCTCTACTTTAATCATTGGGAATTCAACCTTCTTGCCAGGGCCATCTCAATTATGCATTGTGGTCACTGCAAAACTTTTATATCTCTGCATTTCTGGTCAAATATCATATACTCCAGCTGTGTGTGTGTTATGATCCATCGAGTCGTTTCCGACTCCTGGCGACTCCACGAACATACACTCTCCATTCCTATCTGTCCCTGACCATGTCTTTTGGAACCTCCAAGCGCACTCCAGTTGCTTCTTTAATTCCATCCTCCCATCTAATTCTTGGTCTTCCTCTTCTCCTGCTTCCATCAACTTTAGCAAGTATAATCTTCTCCAGACTGTCATTTGCTCGCATAATATGTCCAAAGTATGACAATTTTTGCTTGATAGCTTCAAGGGAGCAATCTGGCTTTATTCTGTCTATCACTGATTTATTGGTTTGCTTTGCAGTCCATGGTATTCATCGTAAGTGTCTCCAAACCCATAATTCAAATGCATCTATCTTCCTTTCACTCTTTCTCAGGGTCCAACTTTCACATCCATTCGGCTACAGGGATTACCATTGCCTTCACGATTCTGGTTTTTATTGTGAGGCCAATAACTTTAAAGATCTTACTTAAATTTGTCATTGCTTTTTTTCCCCGAGTAATAATCTTCTTCTAACTTCTTTGGTACAATAATCATCTTTAACAATTCGGGATCCTAGGAACACAAAATTGTTTAACTGCTTCCATTTTCTCCCCATCTGCTTCAAAATCATTAAGTTCACATGTTGCCATAACTTTTGTCTTTTTGAGGTTAAGTTTAAGACCATATTTAGCACTTCTTCTTTAACTTTCATAATAAGTTCCTTCAAATTTTCTTTGCATTCTGCTAGCAAGGTGGTATCATCTGCATACCTCAAATTATTAATATTTTTTCCACCAATTTTAATTTCAACTGAAGACTCCTCCAGCCCTGCCATTCTTAAAATGTATTCGCTGTACAAGTTAAACAGGTACGGAGATAAAATACATCCTTGTCGCACTCCTTTATCTATTGTGAAATACTCAGTTTCTCCAAGATCTGTTCGGACAGTAGCTTCTTGTTCATAATAAAGATTCCTCAGAAGGATAGTGAAATGCTCTGGGACTCCCATTGTTCTTAACACATTCCACAGTTTCACATGATCTACAGAGTCAAAAGCCTTGCTATAGTCAAGGAAACAAAGGTAGACATTCTTGCGATATTCCTGTGCTCTTTCTATTATCCATCTCACATTGGAGATTTGATTTCTTGTTCCTCTGCCTTTTCGAAATCCTACTCCAGCTATCTTTCCTCATTTCAAGTTTTTGACACCTTTTTCTATCTCAAGTATATGTACTCCTCTTTGGATATCTCTTGAAAAATTTTTAGTACAGTTCTGTCACTGCTTGGTTTGTTTTTTCAAAGAAATTACTCCAGACATCTAGGATATTCTTATCTTCAATTTTCATGTCATTTTTGATTCCTTTTATAGTACTCTTTCCTCCATTTCTAAGCCTCCAGAGCATTTTGTCACCTTGATATATATATTTTTTCCCATACTCTTACCATGACTTTTGTTTAGCTACTTTTACACACAGCTTAGCTTGCTTACATTTTTCTCTATATTCTTTTAGGGCAACTGCTAACTTATTTGCTAGGAACTTTTGGTATGCTTTCATCTTTTCCAGGACTACTTCTTTAACTGCTTGTGTCCACCATGGTGTTCTTATTTTTCATTCTAGCTCATTTTCTCCTGTCTGAATGAATCAATCAATGTTTCTTTAGAGTTTTCCACTAAGACTCCAGGGAGTGGGTTCTTGTTTTCAAACTTCTTCAAATTTTCAATAATTGCTATAAAAGCTGCTCAACTTAATTCTTTTTAAAACTGTAGTACATACTGTTCTTTTCAATGTGATATCCATTTTTATCCTGCGTAGTACTAAATAACGTTAATTCCAATTTCAAATCCTCTATATACTCTTATATCCTGGACCAGCATTATATCACTATCAACAATGACATGTCAAATGAGGTTTTTCTTAATTCTTGTCTTCTCTCCATATGAACTTGAGCACATCTTTATGTGGAAACATGGTGTTAGTAATTACTAGTCCATCTCCTGAACAGAAGTCCAGTAAATACTTACCATTATTATTAGCTTTGCTGTTTTCTCCAAATTTTTTCTCCATTTCCTGTCCTGCTGATCAAATCTCCAACAAGCACTACTTTTTCCATTTTCTTTGTCAGCTGCATTTTCTAATGACTTAAAAAAATTCCTCCACTTCTTCCTTACAGAACCTTCTGTGGAATCTCTTAAGGGTCAAAGCCACAACTGGGAGGAGACCTCCACATTGCCTTTCAGGAATGTTGAGAATCGACTTGGGCTTCTGACTTAATGTCCAATCCTAACCTTCATTTGGTGCACCCTGTTAGTAGGTATATACTGGGTACTGAGCAAACAAAGATGGGCTGGCAATTTGGGAGTTATCTAACCAAATTGTATTTTTTTATTGGCTTAAACCACAACTGCATATGATGGTACAACACACACACACACTGTATATGTGTATACTCCAGATGATGACCCTACTATGAAGGTCAGGAAATTAAAGTATTTGTTTTTAAAATAGTTGTAGTCTCCATAATTTATCAGTGAGTGGTTCTTTGCTTTAGCGAGAGTTTGGCTCTCTCCATGATTTTGTATGTTTTCAGAGACTTCAGTTAAATCAAATTTATGTTCACTTAAATTCTTGGTCAAGAATGAGGTCAATAAAAATAAGGTGGATGAATAAATATGAAAATAGGTGTTCCTCATTATAAAAATGCATCGACGTTTCATTGAGAATCAAGAAAGAGAAGTTAGTTTCTGTTTCTCAGTAGTACCCTAAGATGAAGTGTGTGTTCACATTTGGGAATCAAGATTTTCATTTCTGTTTTTTGATTGGGAATTCAAGAAAGGAACTCCCTGCAGGAGCACTTTTCCAAATCCTATTATGCTATTGTACTTTTTATTGGCTTAAACCACAACTGCATATGATGGTACAACACACACATACTGTATATGTGTATACTTATATATAATTTTTGATATACGTATAAAAGAGATGGGTGCAAAAGTGAGAAGTTTTGATCAGTGAGAACTGTTTAAAAAGTAGAATTAAACCAAATTTTATACTAAAAGAACTTTATTCAGAAGTTGAAAAGAATATTAATGAACAAAGAAAGTAATTCTGGTAGGTAGGCTTATATATTGTTTACTCATAAGTATTATTTTTTTGGAAATAACATATACTAAAATATTAATTATAAAAAAAAATAATACTTTTTTATATTTTGGCAATGTTACATTGCCATCATCAGGGATCACGAAAAACAATGATTTGTGAATGCTGGCACTAACACTGGGAAAATGAGGTTGAAGAAAGCGTCATTTGCCTAGCTAAATGGCATCCCTATTGGGGCTGAAGATCAGAGGATTAATGCTTCCCAAATTTGGGGAAGTCTCATACATCCAAATTTGTTGAGGTTTGGAAAGTTTTTCAGGGCTGAGACAGATTTGAGGAATAGCCTTTCAGTGTAATAGAGTGGCTTTCTTCCAGCGTATCTTGTGGTAGGCATCCAAAGCATGGTCAGCAAGTCCGCAGTGGCTGTATTCAGAACCAGAAATCCTTGTGTTCAGAAATTCTGATATTGGACAGTTTGCAACTGCAAGAAACCTGGTAGGTCTATGGAATGTGGCTGGTCTCTTGTGGAGCAGCTTTACAGCTTTCTGTGTGTTCTGTAAGTGGTTGTAAGGTTGTATTTCCTTAGGATTTTTGTTAGTTTTTGGGATGTGCCCAAAAACTAACATGGGATGGTGATAAATCTTGAGTAATCTCTGCTCTGAATGGGGCGGCGGCGGCAGGGGGGGGGGAGATTGCAGTTACAAGGTTTTAATATTTTTTGGATATTTTAGGGAATGTAGCCATTAGCTAAGAAAGTGTTGAGAATATGGTCAAGTTCGGCATTTATATTACTGTTATCAGAACTGATTATTTTTGCCCTGTTATGTAGAGTTTTTATAATCCCATATTGTTGAGAGGGGTAGTAGTGTAACTGTTGGTGAATATATCTACCTATATGAGTAGGTTTTCTGTAAACAGAGAATGCTAGGAATCCATCAGGCTGGCATGTAATCAGTATCTAGAAATGGGAGACTTGTTGTTTTCCTTTTCTAAGGTAAACTGAATCCTGGAGTGTTGATCGTTTAGATGTGTTAGTTATTAATTGTGGAGCATATACTTCTAAGTGGCCAAATGGAGAACACATCATCTATGTAGCATAGCCAGATATAGTGAGTTTATGTGGGCCAGAGTTTAGGGCTTTTTCTTCAAAGGTCTCCATGAAGAAGTTGAACTAGGGATGGTGAAATTGGAAACCCATGGCTGTTCCTCTATCTGTTTGTAGATATTTCCTTGCTGAACGAAATAGTCTGAGTTTATGGTGAACTGAAATAGGGCTGAGATATCGGTAGGAAATATGGCTTGAATGAAGTCTAAGGTATCTTATACACATAAACTCAGCCCACTTTAAAGCCACTATAGAATACCTCGCACTCCTACATAATGACGTTAGTAAATAAAGAGGAGACATCAAAACTGACCATTATGTCGTTGTGTTGGAGTGTGAGGTTTTCTATACTGGCTTTAAAGTGTGCTGATTTTTTTATGTGTGAAGGTGTGTTGCCAGTATATTATATCAGTACTTGGGCTAACTGTATCAATGTCATCCACAATGGGATATAATGGAACATTTTTTATGGATTTTTGGTAGTCCATATATTTGGTGGGGGGGGGGGGTTCTAGAGTTGTAAGGTTTTAGTTTGTGACTTCCACAGACCAAGAGGTAAGGAGCCTCTGGAGTGTTCTGATCTGTGTACTGGTGGGATCATAGGCTATAGAAAGAGGCCTTTCTTCAGCCTTATTTGCCTATTGTTAGTGGCTGCATGCACATATCATTGTTTTTTATGATCCCTGATGATGGCAATGTAACATTGCCGAAATATAGGAAAAGTAGGATTAGAGAAGCTTACTATATACAAGTAAGCTTGCTTCCTTATTTCTAGATCGTTCTACCTACCTACAAAGTATAGAAAAGTATTAAAGTTTTATAATTAATATTTTAGTATATGTTATTTCCAAAAAAAAAAAAAAAGTTATGAACAAAGAAAGATATAATTGTGAAGAAGTTGCATGATTTGCATGAAAAATTCAATGTAACATCATAAAATAGTATTACTTAAGGAAAAAATAGTTCAATATTAAGCTGAGAGAAAGGGGGAGGGGTTTGATTAGGATGAAGTGACCTGATCGTTTAAACATTGGTCAGTTATTCAAAATTATATATGAATTAAATGTGCTGATTATAAGAGAATTTCGTATAAGGGAGTTAATCATATAATCAGCTTATTCTATTACTCAACCATCTTGCAGGTAAGATTTTCCATATTTATTAAGAGTTTATTACGTGATTGATAATTTTGAATGTTGAAAGCTGCTCAAAATTTTAATTTCATTTCCATTTCTCTTTAATAGGTGAAAGTTGCAAATATTCTCTTCATAGATAATCCAGTGGGAACTGGTTTCAGCTATGTCACTAATTCATCAATATATGCAACAAATAATAGTCAGATTGCTGACGATTTATTAGTTTTGATGGATAATTTCTTAAACAAACTACCGGAATTTCAGGTAATTACTTTGTAACATTTGGTCTTTTTTCTAAACATTTTCTTGAGTTATTTATTTTTATGTGAATTCCACCAATGAATGGATTTAAACCTATTGCACATTAGTATCAGCAGTCAATCAAGAACTCCCTGATTTGATAAAAAGTGGAACTTTTAAGACTACCTTATGTGTTCAATAAGCAGGGTGGGAAACTCACACTGAGTGATGAAATTCATCTGATTGTTAGTAATAGACTGCTGCTCTATCTGGCATTCAAGCTTATATGGTGATTGTTCATGTATAAATTTGTTTTATATATTAATCCCAAACACACAACCTATACCAAAACAGTCTTGTGTGTGGACAAATGGAATATGTTAACAAGTTTCTTGGAGACAACAGTATGATGAAGGCCATTTCAGTGAACAGATAGAATGAAGGAAGATGAGAAGTTTGTTCAGTATGTTTGGAGTTGAACTGTAGAAGGGAGAAAGATCACATGACTGGAAGGAGGAATTTATGCACCTACTGAGAGATAATTACTTGAGGCAGCATGTGACTGTTACTGGGGTGTAAGAGTATTGGCCCTGGTCAAGAATCAGAAGATCTATCCATAACCAAGGTGGCCACATTGCCTCCAGTTCGTGAAAGTGACCATGCTGTCTTAACTTGGGAGATTGTGAAACATGAGGAAGGTTCTGTTTTGAAGGGGCATGTGTGGAACTACAAGGCTGATAATTATGACAGGCTTAGTAGGAAGTATTAATCTGTGCAATAAAATACTGCAAGGGAAGGATGTTACGGTGCATGTGAGATAGTTAAGGGACATCCAGAGGAAGCAGTATTAAATTGTATACCTAAGGTAAGGGGGTTAATCAGGCAGGAATTAGATGGATGAGTAATATCAACAAGCATGAGCTGCAGAAGAAGAAAATGCTGTGGAGGGTATATAAGGAGATAGGTGGCCAGCAAACTCATGAACAATACAAGGTTCAGGTAAGAAAGGTGACCAGCATGGGAAGGAGGCAAAATCAGATTATGAGAAGAATCTAGCAAAGCAGACCAAAGGAAATCCCAAAGAGTTCTCTCATTATGTAGTAAGTATGAGGAAGATTGACTATGTAAGATTAACCTTAATAAGTGCTGATGGTGACGAGGTTACAGAAGCAGATAAAATAGTTGAGTTACCGAGTGACCAATTTGCAAAGGTATATCATCCAAGTAAGGTTACTGCTGTAACATATGACAGAGATTGATGTGAGATCAGAGGTAGATGAATTGGAGGTTTTTAGGATATTGCAGAATCTCAACGTAAATACAGCTGTTGGATTAGATGGGATATCAGTTTGGGTTTTGCAAGAATGTGCACGGGAACTGACAATGCTTCTGACTAGGCTCTTTAATTTAAGTCTCAGCTCTGGTAGAGTTCCAAGGGAGTGGAAAGAGTGCAAAATAATTCCTTTGCATAAAGGAGGATCTAAGGCTGAAATTGCAAATCAGCAAACCAATCAATATCTGATGCATGGTGGTAAAAGTACTGGAAAAATTGATCACAAAGATGATTCAGGAATGGGTGAATAAGAATGTGATACTGTATGATCGACAACGTGGCTTTGTGAAGGGTCGGTCATGCTTTAATAATTTACTGACTTCTTATAATAGAACAACAGCAGTTGAGATAGAGGAAATGGCGATACAGTGATTCTGTTGGATTTTGCAAAGGCATTTCACCAAATACCACATGGAGCTCTGTTATGCAAAGTAGAACAAATGGGGATGGATATGACACTGGTGTTAGGCCGAGTTGAAGTTTAGAGGACATATTGCTAAGGGTTGCTAAAGTAGCTCGTAGAATTACTTGGCTATTGAAGAGCACATAAGTGGAGATAAAGAAGTTGTTATTCCACTTTACAAGTCCTTCATACATCCACATCTGGATTACTGTGCTCAGGTCTGGTTGTCTCCTAGGTTTCTTGGGGATGAGGAAGTGGTGAAGATTCAGAGGTGAGTGGTCTGTGGAACATTTCCTATGAGGATAGATTGAGGGTGTGTGTGTAGATTGCAGAAGTTTGTTGATAGGAGAAAAAGAGGGGATATGATGGAAACATTTAAGTTACAGGGTTTTATAGGATTGATGCAGGGAAAATTTTCAAAACTTGGCTAGAGGCAGTATCGTCAACAGGGTGTAGCATAGAGGCAGCCTGCCTCACGGTGCAGCTTAATAAGGGCTCTTGTTCAGCCATATTGCAGGACTTCACTACGCTAACAATTCCTGTTAGCTTAGCAAATGTGGAAAGAAGTTTTTCCAAGCTTAAACTGATTAAAAATTATTTGCAAACAGCAATAACCCAAGAAAGATTGGTTGGTCTAGCAACTATATTGATAGAGGTGGACATAGCTATAATTTAGAAGACCTTATAAACAGTTTTATTGTGTGATATCCTTTAGAGCAAACATTTAATTAATATTAATATGTAATCATTTTGCATTAACATTGCTCTTGTAATAAAAACAAAATAGCAATTGGAGATTTTCTTATTATATTTTTGTCTTATAATCCATCAGGGGCTATATTTGTTTGTCTCAGGGTGTGATGTAATCTGGCGACGGCCGTGGCTAGAGGGGCCAGAACAAGAAGTCATCCCTGGAAGATAGAAAACAAACAAATGATAGAAAATATCTAGAAAGGATATTAGATTTAGATATCAATACTTAGCTAGAAATTACCATCAGAAATATCCAAACCATTTGGCTTGTTCCAACTGCTGGATATTATTAGATAAGGAGATCTGTGGATCATTCATGGTAAAACCCACACTATTAATCACTGATTAATTGATGTATTTTTAGTATTGAAGTTGATTGGTGAAGACTTCTATTATTTTCAAGAGAACAGAAATTAGGATGATCCACATTTTTCAGCAATACAGCAAAGGTGTGTCTTAATACAGCCTCTGGACATTTTCTTAAATGATAACAATAAAGGTGTGGTTAGTAGGCGTGTGTGTGTGAGGACTAGATTTTTTGCTTGGAGAGTTATGATTGAGTGGAACGGGTTACCAGTCAGTTTGTGAGTGCTTTGTCTGTTAATGGGTTGAAGGAGAGGTAAGATATTGTGTGGATAGTTTGGATCTCCCATGATGAGTCTTCAGATTCCATGGATGTGCCCTTATTTATAATAATAATGTTTTGTGACTTTTGCATGCATGTAGTTAAGAAAAAAAAAGTTACAAAAATTTTTTAAATGAAGCAACATATGATAGAACAAAGAAAAGTTAAAATTATCAAAGCAGTGGTATCTCCACTAGTCGTGTATGGATGGGAAATCTAGATCATTAAGAAAATAGACAGAAAACAAATTGATTCATTTGAATTATCAATGTGGCGGAGACTATTAAGAATCCCATGGACCACAATAATGACTAATAAGGTTTTAGGGAATATAAGGACAAAATGTTCCTTGAAGGTGATGATTGCTAAACAGAAGTTAATGTACTTTAGTCATATTATTCTAGCAGATGAGTTATTGGAAAAGACAGTTGTATTGGGGAAGATTGAAGGAATATAAAGAGATGAAAGCCACAAAAGAATTGGATGGACAACATAAAGGAACTTACCAACTTGTACTTACAACTGCTGAAAGAAAGACGAGATTGAGTGAAGTGGAGAGTCTTTGTTTACAAGATCACCAAGAGGCAGAAATGACTGGAAAGCACATAACACAAAAAATGATAGAAAATATCTAGAAAGGATATTAGATTTAGATATCAATACTTAGCTCGAAATTACCATCAGAAATATCCAAACCATTTGGCTTGTTCCAAATGCTGGATATTATTAGATAAGGAGATCTGTGGATCATTCATGGTAAAATCCACACTATTAATCACTGATTAATGGATGTATTTTTAGTATTGAAGTTGATTGGTGAAGACTTCTATTATTTTCAAGAGAACAGAAATTAGGATGATCCACATTTTTCAGCAATACAGCAAAGGTGTGTCTTAATACAGCCTCTGGACATTTTCTTAAATGATAACAAAATAAAGTAAATCTACACTGGTTTCTATAAAATAAGGAACAAAAAAAACCACGTTAAGTTGGAGGAGGGGGAAGAAACATACAAAAGTCAGGTACATAATGTAAAAAGTGACAGACTCTGGTCATCACATACAAATGATCCACGGCAGTTATCACACAGTGTTGGTGTATCTGCTCTCCAGCCAAAAGGCTGGGGGGGGTTTGAATCTTGTTGCAGGCATGGGTGTTTGTGATTGTCTGTGAAAATGCTGGTGGTGGTGGTTGGCAGTGGATGGTGTTGGTGTAGATGATGTAGTTGCTGTAGTTGGTGGATTGAGTGGTGGAGACAGAGTTGTAGAGTAGGTGCCCTCCATCGATGAGTCTTTGGACTCCTTGAGGTGTCATGTATTAATAATAATAAGAAGAAGCAGGCATTTTGGAGTGGTTTTCTGTTTGTGTCTGAAGTGAGAACAACATTTTTTGTAGTAGCATAATTCTTGGATATGACTGCAAGATAATCATTTCACTGATGAATTCAGGTGGCCAGCCACTGTATGTCTAGAGGCCCGTCAAAGTCAGACAAAGGTAGCCAGATGATTGCATGTGAATCGTTCCATGGTTCACAGACTGTGGAACCAATTCTAACAGTCACAAATAGCATCCCAGAGATGCACTGAAGGAAGATCATGGGCTACAAACACAGTGGATAATAGGTATCTACTGTGCCACCCCAAATTAGCTATGATCTTACCTTGTGTTGGCTACAAGAACATTGGTATCTGCTTGTGCACAGAAGGATTCATAAAGATGGTCTGTATGCTAGGCAACTGATGCTTTGCTTGCTCATATACCCACACCACAGGAGAGAGAACATTTATTTGAAATGGGCCAGGTTCCATATCAACTGGACCCAAGTCAGTGAGGGGATCAGCATTGTTTATAGATGAGTCTCAATTTGCTTTAAAAAGATACCAGGCATGCTCTGATCTGGAGAGAACTAGGAACATGTTATCATCAATCTAATATCTGTGAAAAGGACACGTGAGGTAGCATGATGCATTGGGGTAGTCATCTTGTTGGATGGATCCACCGACCTGTATGTACTTCTTTATGGAGATGAGGTCGTGGACCTTTGTGTTTGTCTGTATGTAGGTAGGTGCATAGGGCAAAACATTTCTCCTAGGAGACGATAATGCTCATCCTCATCAGGTGAAGCTCATGGCCAATATCTTCAATAAGAGAGTATTGTACATATGGACTGGCCATCCAGGTCTCCTGACCTTAATCCTGTTGAACACATCTTAGATGCTCAATAGAACTTCCTTTGTTGCTTCTCTCATCTCCTTTCCCTAAAACCACAAGGTTCTTGTTGGAGCTTTACAGAAGCAATAGTTATTACCAACTCACCTCCTGAATATTATTATAAACAGTATGAAACATTATTGTGAGTACTATATTACTGTGAGGGTTGACCACATTCCTTATTGAGGAACTTTTGCCAATCTCATTTTACCTGTTATTTTTGATCATTGTTTCATGTAACCATTTGTTACTGAATTAAACTGTTAATTTGCAATTTTTGTGGGCATTTCATATCCCATATCATACTGCTTTTCACCAATGAAATCATAAATTCATTAAACAGCATAAAAATGATACAGTTGAGTTGATTGTGATTTTTCTCTTCGTTCCTAAATATATGGAAACCATTGTATTTTTACAAAAGCTAAAAAGAGAACAGTAAAACCTCATGAAAGATTTTATTTCTGAAGAGGATAGTTATATAACTATAATTTGAATTTTTCTGTGATAGGCATTTTTTATACTGATTGACTATTTGGCATTTGGTTGTTGTATAGACAGTTACATTTTATATTTAAAAAAGTGCGTTTAATTGTTGTATAAACTGTTGTATAAAAAGTATGTTTAATTGTTGTATAGAGTTATATTTAAAAAAAAAAAAATGCAGTAACTCATGTGTTGTCTGAGATCCTCTGGAAAGAAATGTATGGTTATACAGCTCCTTTCTGCATTATTGCCATATTTGAGTTCTATAGCTCATCAAAAATAATGTGTGAGATGCATTTAGAAACCACATTCTACATATTTGTAAATGAAGTGACAATATTTTCAGTATTACTTCACTATTAGAAGTGTACACATGCTGTCAGCTACTTCACCACATATTTCACCCCTACATTGAGGCATTTATTCTATTGGGATATAAGTTTTATTCCCTCTTCAGCCTTCTGCCTGTGGATAGAAGTGTATAGACCAGCAGTCGGCAGCCTTTTTGGAGTGAAGAGCCGTTTTTAAAATTATATCTGTTAAAAAAAAATTTAGGGAGCCACACGCGGTGATGAGCAATCAATGTTCCACGGACTGCATGCGGTCCTCTCAAATTTTTTTGTGTAGTTCACAGTGTTCGTTTTGTATGGCAGAATTAGTATATTTTAATTAAAAATCTATTTTATGAACGTTGATTTTTACATGTGGATTTATTTGTGCAGGTTAAAAAATTAAAATATACCTAAATAATGGAAAATAAATTAATACACTACTGTAGTGCTACATGTTCTAGCCTACCGTGACGTATTTTGGTTTAATAAAACAACATAAAACATAACTTAAGTTTAATTAATTAAAACTCATGTAATTTTAATCAAACATCAAAGTAATTTTAATTGGCATGAATAATTAAAACAAATATTTGTCAAATCAATGGGTTTATGAATTCTTGCATTATCCATGATAATCCAAGACAAATATAAAGAAGGATTACTGCGTATGATTTCAGAGTTCAAAAATGAAGGTATTAATTTTTTCAGCATCGCATGTACTGTTTTCAATTGTAAAATATCCTTGACTTAATGTAAAATGTCCTTAATTTATTGCAAATACTATATTTAGGGTTTTTAGTTTGTAATTTAATAAATAACATTCAATTTGCATTATTCAAAAATAGATTGTTTAATAACGAAAAGAGCCGCAATTATTCTTTCAAAGAGCCGTATGCGGCTCTGGAGCTGCAGGTTGCCAATCGCTGGTATAGACCATCTTCCTACTATCATTGCTATTAAATTGTTGAGTTGCTAAAAATCTCTTCCAGTGAAAGAAAAATTGAAAGCCACTGGGTGCAAGATGGGACTATGGGGTAGGTGTTAGAAAACTTCCCAGTTGAATTGTTCAAGGAGTTGGCATACTTGAGAAGTGTTAGTTTGTGCATTGTTGTGAATCAGGACAACTCAAGAGCTGAGGCCTCATCTTTTTTTGAATGGACTGCTACAGTTTGAGTTTTCCAGTAAACACCTGCATTTATTGTTGTTCCTTTAGGCATGAAGTTAATGAGCAAAATACTGTATATCTCAAAATGCATTACAAATGATCTTCCTAGATGAAAGCATCTGCTTAGATTTCTTTGCCTTTGGAGACCCACTATGCCACCATTGCAGTGTTGATTGTTTACTCTTTGGTGTCACATGAGAAATCCAGGTTTCCTATCATAGTATGATTCAAAAATTCACTGTCATTATGATACTGTTCCAAAAAATTTGGTGCCACCATGTCTCATTTTGTTATCTACATTGAGCATTTTTGGCACACATCTTGCACACAGTGTCCCATGTAGATTTTCTGTAGTAAAGAACAAAAAATGTGTGAGAAATGTACTCACCTCTGAAATGGCAAACCTTATGTTTTCTCAAATCTACTCATTCACCTGGTAAAGCACACGGGCAGTGATTAATGATGGGCACAGAGTTTGGTCTTCATTGTTCACATTCATTTGTCCTTCCTTCATTGAACATCCTACATCATCTTCTCGCCATTCTCTCACTCATGGTATTTTCTTCATATACTTCACTTACTTGCTGATAAAGTTTAGCCAAGTGATATTTTTGGCATTCAAAAATTAATTCTCTGACTGCATCTCACAACTGGTAGATTTTCTATTTTCTTACTCATTTGGCTACACTTTGGCATACTTATAAACACAGACTGAGAACTGAAGTGTCTGTTGTGTATGTCTTTGCTCCTGTGATATCACCTCCACTGCCAACTTTATTGCTGGTGTGCAATCGGAACTGTTTCTGGACTTTCTTCACATTAACACCTGGTTAACATATATCCAAATTAACATACATTGCTGAATAACGGAATCTTAAATTTCAATTACAGTTATACAATCAAATTCATTAGATTTAATAACATAAATCTTCTTTTGATCTATCTATATATATATATATATACATACAGTAATCCATTATGAAAATTATAGAAACAACTACCGTGTTAGAGTAAAACTTCTGTTTAATATAAACCATCGACTTTTCGACCTTCACATTAAGGTCATCATCTGGAGTATACACATATATACAAAGAAACAAGCTGCACTACAATCTACATGGTATGCTAGAGTTAAATTGATTTGGTCAACTGTTAAAACTACTGGCCTGACCACTGGTTGGAAAAAAACTTTACTACATCAAAGCTAGAGTGCCGTTATTATTATGTATTTAGTTACAAAAATAAATTAAGCTAGAGAGCAACATGTTCACACAAAAGTTACTCGTATAGGTGTACATATAAATTAAAACAAAACAGTAATGATGGTGGCCAATAAAAACTGAAACAATTAGCAGCCTGATTGGCTGAGTGGTTAGTATAACCACTCTCCAGCCAAAAGGCTACGGGTTCGAATCCCCCAATGGGCATGGATGTTTGTGATTGTATTGTGAAAATATTAGCGGTGGTTGTTGGCAGTAGATGGCGTTAGTATAGATGATGAAGGTAGTTGTGGTTGGTGGAGTGGTGAAGATGGAGAGTAGTAGAGTAGGTGCCTTCCCTTGAGTCTTTGGAGTCCCTGGAGGTGTTACATAATAATAATAATTACTTAGTCCTAAAGTTAGATTTGCTGGAAAGTGGGCTGAATGTATGCCATCCAAATTCTTGGGATTTTTATGCCACCATTATTGTTAAGATTAGGATGCTTAATCAAAATTTCACAGGCTTCTTTAAATTTCCATTCCTACCAAGGTTTTTGCATGATGTAAAGAACATGTACTTTTCCAGTCAATTTGGTGTAGGATTTTAAGAGCATGATCTGAGAGGCCTGCTTGTTAAGTTTAACATGTTGTTTGTGTTCTTTTTATGAAATAGGGATTGTATGTCCGGTTTAACCAATATAAGGTAAGTTTCAGGTGCAATAGATCTGGGAAAGATACTGGGGAAGAGGATCCTTAGAGGAGTTGAATATGTTTTTTAATTTTATAGGTAGTTTAAAAGTGCCATTAAGATTATAATGGTGTAGCATTGTGTTAATTTTTTCTGATAACCCTTTAATGTATGGGATAGCTATGGTTTTACTGTAATTTATATTATATGTATTTTTTCATGAAGTTTAACGAAGAACTTTATTGATAGTGTAAAAATAATCATAATTAAAATTCTGAATATTTTTACGTATTGTTTATGTTAGTATGTTTATTAGTTTTGCTTTCATAACACACATTGCCGGCACTTGCGATATGCCCGTTATGGAAATTGTTTTGTTAAAAGTGATATGTAAAGCAGTTAAAAATTTATGTACTTACCGGATTTGAATAATTGTGTTACTTTAAACAAATTTTATTGTAATTTAAAATTATCAAAAGTTGTGTTTTATGAGGACATTCTCTTATCGCTAATGGAGACAAAGTGCTAGCCATTATACGGTACTTAGTTTCTCGCTTGCTATGGAGTGCGCATGCTCGCGGAGAAGTTTTATGGAGTGATTGACAGCTGACAAGAGAGCGTTCGGTATCTGGGTAACGGTTATAAACAAGATAGCGTTCGGAAGGAATTTAGAATACAGGCCGGCGGATTTTTTAGGTTCAGAGGAACTTAAGTTTTATTGTGACAGTCGGAAGAAAATTAATAGTATATTCCGAAAAAGGAATCGTGGAAGTATTAAGTTTTAATGCGGATAAATAAAAGGGAAATATTGCTATAGATCGTTTTAAAAGGATTATTGGAGGAAACGCTAATTAGAAAATTTATAGTATATTCCAAAAGGAAATCGTAGAACTGCAAGTTTTTTTTTTTTTTTTTTTTTTGGAAGAGTTATGACTGTCAATAAGCATTTAGTGAATAAAAGAAGAATTTGCTATTTACGTTCTAAAGGAATGTTCGAGAAAACTCTGATTAGGAAGTTTCATCTGTATTAAGGACGCCGGATCTGACTATTATTTCTACTGAAGAAAAGAGACAGAATTGAGTTATGAAGAATTAATGTGTGCTACATGAGTGATGAAAAGGATCCTGTGAAAATAAAGAATAAAGTCATATATCTTCGGAAAAGGGCCTTCACAGAGAAAGAAACTGGCTATGAACATTTTGTGATTGTGTAAACAAAAGTGTTTAGTCTAGTCTTAAGTGTAAATTTATTTTTAAAAGGACTTGGATCCAATTAATTTGTAGTTATAGTGATGTAATATTGTTTGAAGTGTATATATATATTGTTTTAGTTTTATTAAATGTGTTTATTTTGTATTTGGTCTTGAGTCAGTGATTACTTGGATTCTGAAAGAAAGAGTTAAGGTCATTGCACCAATTGGAGTGAAACCCTTGTGCACATAATAAAATATAGGTACACAAGGAAATAAAAAAATAATTGTTAGAAACAGAGATCATTCTCTATGATAGGATTAAATATAAGATAATATCCATGAATATCCTTATCTATATAAAAATCCACCAATTATTAACAATAGTATTGTTAAGAGATCATCATCATCATCAAATTCCTGCCATGTACCCCCAAGTGGTGTACAGAATATGATAGTACTACATGAAAAAAATTACATCATCATCATCAAATTCCTGCCATGTACCCTCAAGGGGTGTACAGGATATGACAGTACTACATGAAAAAATTACATCATTACTAACTTCCTATCTACAATTTTCCTCCAAATCAGTCTGTTACTTGTCAAGACTCCAACATTATCAGATCTTATATTTCTATCGTCCAAGGCACTTTGTACCGTATCAATCCACCTATATCTTGGTCTTCCTCTGGGTCATTTTCCTGCCAACCTGGCAGAGAACACTTGTTTTGCTAATCTTTCCTCTCCCATTCTATTTAAGTGACCATACCACCTGAGATTAGCTCTGCTAACGCATTCCTGGATGCTGACAATGTCAAGTTCTTTCCTAATATCCTCATTTTTAATATGATATTGCCATTGATGCCATCTGTTCACACCTCTAATCTTTCTCAGGACTCTCATATCTGCGGTCTCTAGTCTTTGGTCAAGTGTTTTTCTTCTGACCCAGCTCTCAGATCCATAAATTAAAACTGGTTTGAACACTGTCTTGTATACAGCTAATTTAGTGTTCCGACTAATTTCTTTCTTATTCCATATGAATTTATTCAATTGACTTCCCACCATACCAGCTTTGCTGATTCTGTTGTCTATTTCTATATTTAATTTATCATCTTCAGTAAAAATCGTGCCTAAGTAGCTGAAATGTTTTACTTGTTCCACAGGTTCTCCATTCACAACACAATTGACATTTTCAACGATTCTTCCTATTTTCATTGTCTTTGTCTTTTTATTGCTGACCTTCATACCATATCTATTACAACAGCTAGTCAATTTAGTCAGAGAATCTTGCAGACTTGTAGCAGATTTATTTAGAAGTATAACATCATCTGCATAAAGCAAAGAGCTGACATTAACATCTCCAATTTTCATATCAGGTTTAATACCACTTTCCTTCATAATGTGATCCATATAGATAATGAATAACAGAGGTGATAATGTACATCCTTGTCTCACACCAGATTTAACATTAAACCATCTTTCTGTACTTCCTTCAATTCTAACTGCTGACTTACAACTCAAATAAAGACTAAGTATTGCTTGATATAATGCCCCATTGACACCATATAACTGCAGCGTATTGAATAGCTTCTCTCTTGGCACCTTGTCATATGCCTTTTCCAAATTGACAAAACTTAAATATAGATCTTTGTTGTATTCCCATGCTTTCTCGACTATTTGTCGTAAAGTGAAGATATGATCCTGACAGCCTCTATTTGGCCTGAATCCAGCTTGTTCTTCACCAAGCTTTTCTTCCACAATTCTTCTCAACCGTTTCTCAAGTATACTTGCATAGATCTTACCAGGAACACTCAGTAGGGAAATATCTCTGTAATTCTTACATTTAGTTTTATTTCCCTTTTTATATATGGGTACTGTGAGAGCTCTACTCCAATCATCTGGAATTCGTCCCTCTGTCCAGGCTTTCTGAACTATGCAGTGCAGCCACTATAAGACTTTTATACCACCATACCTGAGCATTTCTGGTCGAATATCATCTACTCCTGCTGCCTTTCCACATTTCAAGCCTTTGATGGCTTTTTCTACTTCAAGTATGGATATGTATTCCTGTGCTGTCATCACTGCTTGTTTCATTTAGCAGTTTTTCAAAGTAATTACTCCATACTTCAAGGATACGTTTTTCTCCTGTTTTCATGTCACCTTTATCATCTCTAACTCCTTTTACAGCACTCTTTCCTCCATTCCTAAGCTTCTTCAACAACCTCCAGAATATTTTGCCACCTTCTTGATATTTATTTTCTATATTCTTGCCAAAGTCCTCCCATGACTTTTGTTTAGCTAGTTTTACACACTGTTTAGCTTTCTTACATTTGTCTCTGTATACTGTAAGAGTAAAAGTTGACTTATTTGCCAGGAACTTTTGATATGCTTTATTCTTTTCCTTCACTGCCTCTTTAACTTCCTGTGTCCACCAGGGAGTTCTGATTTTTTTATCCTTGCACACAACCTTACCACATGCCTCTCTGGCAGAATCAATCAATGTTTTCTTCAGAGTTTGCCACTGAATCTCCAAGGTTTGATTCATGTTCTCAAACTCTTTCATTTTCTTTTCAATAATCTTTCTGTATTTTAGTCTACAGTTCACATCTGAGAGCTGCTCAACTTTTATTCGCTTTAAAACTTTCTTACATGTTATTCTTTTCAATATGAAATTCAATTTTATCCTGCTCAAGACTAAATAGTGATCACTTCCAATTTCAAATTCTCTGTACACTCTGGTGTCCTGCACCACGGAGAAAACATCACTATCAACAATAACATAGTCAATGAGACTTTTCTTATTCCTGGCCTCTTCTCTCCATGTGAATTTGTGCACATTTTTATGTTGGAACATGGTGTTAGTAATAACCAGTCCATGTCCTGAGCAGAAATCCAACAGATATTTGCCATTATTATTAGCTTTGCTCTTTTCTCCAAATTTTCCCAAAATATTTTTGTATGTCTCACAATCATTTCCTACTCTGCTATTTAGATCCCCAACAAGGACCAGTTTTTCATTTTTCATTGTGTCAGTTGCTTTTTCTAAAGCCTCAAAAAATTCCTCCACGTCTACCTTAGTAGAACCTTCTGTGGGACCATAGGCACAAATAAGTCTGATTGTCCAGTTCCCCATTCTCATATTTTCCCACATTACTCTACATGAGACTGACTGCCATTCAAGAAGATTAGCCTCGTATTTTGTTGTTAAGAGATTGTCTTTATAAAGATTTTTATCCGAATGTTAATATTTACACAAGGGTTGAATTCTGATTGGTGCAATGACTTTTAACTATTTCTTTTAGAATACGGAAAATTATTGACTTGAGACTACATATTAAAAAAAATATGTATTTTTAATATATATAATTAACTAAAATAAATAGGTGCAATAGATACGATATACTCCAGGATGAGCCACTGGGGAAGAGGATCCTTAGAGAAGTTGAATATGTTTTTTAATTTTATAGGTGGTTTAAAAGTGCCATTAAGATTATATGCTATCCACCTGGCCTGGTTGGCCAAGGTTAGCATATCTGCTCTCCAGCAGAGGCACTTCGAATCCTGCCATAGCATAGATATTTGTGATTGTTTGTGAAAATACCAGTGGTGGCGAGTGGTAAATGGCATTGGTGTAGTTGCTGTTCGGTGTAGTTGGTGGATTGAGTGGTGGAAGCAGAGAGTTGTGGAGTAGTTGCCCTAAGTGGGCTGAATCCTCCAACATGAGTCTTTGGACTCCCTGGAGGTGTCACATAATAATGATGATAAAAAAAAAAAAACATTATATACAATTAAATAAAATTACATAAATGACTACAAAATTAACTAGATCTAAGGCTTTCTAAAATAAATTTACACTTTAGAGATTTTCTTATACAAAAATATCAGTATCATTCATTCTATTATTGGATTATTTGATATATACTTAATCACGTCTGCCAGAATAATCACTGTTTACACAACAAAATGTTCAGTCATTTTCTTTATTTTAGGCCCTTTCCAAAAAAATAAAATTTTCTTCTTTTCCATGGGATCCTTTTTTATCTCCCATATGTAGAATACAATATTATTCCTTAAATATAACATTAAATAAATATTTAAGTAACTTAATGGGTGCACCTTTTGGACAACTCTTATAGCAGAGTATATAAGTTCTTTTCACCCTTTGGTATTATTTTGGTCTAGCTACTCACTGATGAAGCCTCAATAAAGGCTGAAACCAGTCTGGGTAGTGACCTCCCACCATAATGTAATAACAGCATACATTTCCTAGGAAATGTGTTTTTACATTATGGAAAATACCAAGAATAGCGATCAGAACTTTACCCACCTTTGCAACGAGTTGCCTGTGTACGTTCTAGGACCACTTGCATTTAGCTCACACTCGTATTCGCCGATACTTTTATAGTTTTTTATGCTATATTCGGCATGAAACTCACTGATTCCAATCTTTGAGTTTCTTATTCGGTTTTAAAACAGTGTGGGATCCAATATCCCCTTAATTTAATTAACAGTATTATTCCTCCTGTCTCACTGAAGTATAAATGCTCTTACCTCTTACAGTTCGATTTGATGCACAATTTGCTAATTTTTGTACCATAGAAAAAAGTTTCTTATACCACTTCATAAACAACATATCTAAGTCAAGCTCTTCATGTTAAGCCACTTCACAGTTTCAAATTTCACTGATTGCTTTTTCATAGTAATCCAGTGTCCTTAAGACAGAAGATGAAATTTTCCATTTGGCGTTTCCTTGAACACATTCAATTAGAATGCCAACTGTAATATCTTCTTTTATTTACTAAATACTTCCTAACAGTCGCAACTCCTCCAGTTTAAAGACTTGCAGTTCTATAATTCCTTTTCGGAATAGTGTATTAATATTCTCCTGACCGTCACTTAAAACTTAAAAAACTTCCTAAGAACAAAATTCTTAACCTTCCATTAGCTCTCTTTTTCTTCGTTACCCCAATACTGAATGCTCTCTATGTCAGCTGTCAATCACCTATCAAACTTCTCGTCAGGCATGAGCACTGTGCTGTGTGTAAATGGCAAGCGAGAAGTTATGTATAATGGCTGACATGTCTCATTAGCGACAAGAGAATGTCTTCACAAAACACTTAACAATTTTAAATTAGAATGAAACTCAAATTATTACAAATTATTATTATTATTATTATCTGAGACCTCCAGGGAGTCAAGGACTGATCGAGGGAGGCTGTAAATTACCCAACCCAGCTATCATACCTTCCTTAAATTAATTTACACTAGATGCACTCACTACCCCCTAAGGGCAAATTATTCCACTCACTCACTGCTCTCTGGGAGGAAAAACCTAGCTCTTACCCCTTTCTTGACTGAGAACAACCTTAACTTCCATGGATGACCCCCGTGTTCTCTCCCCGCCTTCCATATAACGAAAAATTTCATCATTTGAAATGCTATAATACCCGTTCAAAAGTTTATGACCTCTATCATATCACCCCTCTTTCTCCTGTTAACCAGAGTCTGTAATCCATATACTCGCAATCTGTCCTCATAATCTAAATCCCATAATCCGGATATAATCTTTGTAACTCTTCTTTTCACCCTTTCCACAGCTTTTTTATCCCCTTGGAACCTGGGAAACCAAATCTGCGCACAGTAATCCAAGTGTGGTCTTATCAAAGTCTTATAAAGAGGCAAAATTACTTCCTTATCCTTACATGTCAAGGTTCGCTTCAACATAGCAATTATCCGCTGAGTTGTATTTGCAACTTTTGCTATGTGACCTTTGAAATTGAAATTCTTATGCACCTGTACACTAAGATCCCTTGCCTCTTCAGTTTCTTGTAGCATAACCCCACTAATATAATATGATTATCAGAATCTAGTAAGTACATAAATTTCAAATGGTTTACATTTCATTTTGACAAGAACAATGAGTCTTTGACTCCATGGAAGTCTGAAAATAATAATAATCGATACATTGCAAGTGTTGATGTACGTGTTACAAAACCACAACTAATAATATATTAACATGAACAATTTGTAAAAATATTCATAATTTTAAATTCTAATTATTTTTACAGTATTTTTGCTATAGCCATTATTTATACCTGTATTGCAAATAATTAGTAATTCTTGTCTAAAATCAGACAAAGGTAATCCTTAGATTATCTTTGTTTGATTTTGTTACAATTATATCCTGATTAATGTTTAATGACTTGACTACTGCTAGTTCTGTTTTTGTAAGATTGCTAAATATGACTTTCTTTTTATTCAGAACATTGCTGGTTTCTAAACTAATTTTATCAGCTATATTATTTGGAAGAGACTTAATACCTCTTTCTATGTGGTATATAACATCCAGTTTATTAACAGTACCCACAACACTTTAAAAACATAATACTCAGCAAAGAAGATTTATTATTCAGTTTTGACGTTTCTTCCCTTTTCACAAATGTCTCAATCAGTAACAAAATTATTCTCTTACAGAACATATTTCTGCCTGACATTATGGCTCTCTTTGCCCATATACTACGTTCCAGCAGTTACTTCGTGTGGCAAAATAATTTTTACCTACAAAATGAAGGTACAACCATGGGCTCACCACTATTCCCTCCTTCCCCTTTAATTGCTAACTTTTATATGGAAGCTTTTGAGCAATATGCTCTCTATTCCTTTACTTTAAAACCTACAGTTCAGCTTAGATATGTACAATGTTTTTATTATCTGGCTACATAGCCGCCAAATGTTAAACACTTCCCTTAACCACCTGAACAGACAACGAGCATATAACTACTGAAATTGAAAATCAGAACTCACTTCCTTTCCTGGACACGCTGGTCACCCGTCTTTCCTCAAGCAGTCTATCCTTTACTGTTTACCGCTAGCCTGCACATACTGGCTAATATATACTTGCTAACTCATATCACCATCCTTGGATTCATTAATGCCCTCAAAAACTATCAATAGGAAAAATACAGTATCAATAAAGTTCTTCATAAAGCTTCATAAAAAAAAAAAATACATGTAATGTAGATTACAGTAAAATCATAGCTATCCCATGCATTAAAGGATCAGAAAAAATTAATAGAATTCTACACCATTATATAATCTTAATGGCACTTTTAAAACCTATAAAATTAAAAAATGTATTCAACTCCTCTAATCTCACCATTGACTCACCCTGGAGTTTATTATAGCTATTGCACCTGTAACTTACCTTATTGGTGAAACTGGACATGCATTCCCTATCCGTTTAAAAAAAAAAAAAACACACAAATGACATTAAACTTAACAATTTTGGTGAAGCAGGCCTCTCAGATCACACTCTTAACACCCTTCACCAAATTGATTGGAAAAGTACATGTTCTTTACATTATACAAAAACCTGGTATGAATGGAAATTTAAAGAAGCCTGTGAATTTTGATTAACCATCCTAATCTTAACAATAATGGGGGCATAAAAATCCCAAGAATTTGGATGGCACAAATACTTAGTTCAAGTTTTCCAGCAAATCCTGACTTTAGGACTCAAAGCAATTTTTTCAGCTTTTATTGGCCACCATCCATACTGTTTTAATTTATATGTATACTTAGATGAGTAACTTTTAGTGAACATGTTGCTCTCTTGCTTAATTTATTTTTGTAACCAAATAGATAATAATACAGGACTCGAGCTTTGATGTAGTAAGGTTTTTTTTTTTCCCACCAGAGGCCAGACCAATAATTTTAACAGTTGACCAAATCAATGTAACTTTAGCATACCATTTAGATTGTAGTGTAGCTTGTTTCTTTGTATATATATTTGCATACTCCAGATGATGACCTTAATGTGAAGGTCGAAACGACGAGTGATTATTTTGGTTTATATTAAACTTAAGTTTTACTCTAGTACAGTAGTTTCCATAATTTTTATGATGAATTCTGATCAATAACATTTGTGAATTTAATTGATTTTGCACACAGATTTTGTTGGTGGATAATGCAGTGAAAATTTGTTAAATTTTCCGGATGGATCTGTAGTTCTATTGCTCTTTCATGAACTATTCCAATAAATCCTTTCTGTGCACCAACCATTGCAGGGGCTCCATCAGTGCATATGCCAGATAGTGAACTCCATTTAAGCCCAAATCTCTCAAAGACTGTGTTGACTTATAATAAATTTAGTTTAATCCTTTATCCAAGTGTGAGCAAACAAAGTTTGCGCCTGAAAGTATCTTCAGGACTGGGGTAAGGTGGTACAACACCAGGGCAACTCGTTACAAAGGTGGAGCAAGTTACCAACACTCCTGTCTCAGTATATCCTATAATGCAAAACACATCTCCTTGCGGATATGTCTAATGTTATGCATTAAGGGAAGGGCCACTACCCAGACTAGTTTCGACCTTTATTGAGGTCTCTTCAGTGGGAGCCAGGCCCAAGTTGAGATACCAGGCAGAAGCATTAGCAGGTCATCTCTACCTATAGGAATTTCCAAATGGTGTGCCACCCTTTTTTAATAAATTACTCTGGATTTAGAGAAAGATGTTGAAATTTTATTTTTCACTTGGTTAGAGTGTTGGTAGCTTGCTCTACCTTTGCAACGAGTTGCCCTGGTGTTGGACCACCTTACCCCAGTCCTGAAGATACTTTCAGGCGCAAACTTTGTTTGCTCACACTTGGATAAAGGATTAAACTAAATTTATTATACTCTAACCAAGTGAAAAATAAAATTTCAACATCTTTCTCTAAATCCAGAGTAATTTATTAAAAAAGGGTGGCACACCATTTGTCAATTCCTATAGGTAGAGATGACCTGCTAATGCTTCTGCCTGGTATCTCAACTTGTCTCAACTTGGGCCTGGCTCCCACTGAAGAGACCTCAATAAAGGTCGAAACTAGTCTGGGTAGTGGCCCTTCCCTTAATGCATAACATTAGACATATCCGCAAGGAGATGTGTTTTGCATTATTATAGGATATACTGAGACAGGAGTGTTGGTAGCTTGCTCCACCTTTGCAACGAGTTGCCTGGTGTTGTACCACCTTACCCCAGTCCTGAAGATACTTTCAGGTGCAAACTTTGTTTGCTCACACTTAGATGAAGGATTAAACTAAATTTATTATACTCTAACCAAGTGAAAAATAAAATTTCAACGACTGTGTTGACTGTTTCAAATATAACTTCACCAGTAGTTGTTCCTTTTAATGGTCGAAGCACCAATAATTCTTCTGTGATGTTGAAATCCGCATCAACTCCTCGAATAAATATTGCTAGTTGTGCTGTATCGGGTGCATCGGTGCTGTCATCCAAAGCAATTGAAAATGCTTCCAATCTAGCAATCTTCTCTTTTAAACTTTTTTTGATATCATCAGCCATAATTTCTATCTGTCGGACAACAGTACGTCTCAACAAACGAATATTCTCGAAGTCTTTTTTCTTTTCAGGACATATTATACTTGCAACATCCAGCAGATATTCTTTGATAAATTCTTCTTCACAAATGACTTAGAATGCTTAGCGATTTTTTCACTTCATTGTCAAAGCAAAGCTGGTTTTGACAATGCTGTGGTGCTGCGTTCTTTGCTTGTCGAACATTTGCTGCTGGGTATCCAAGTTCTTCTTCAACTTCTGTATTTCATCTTTTCGTAGTTGTCCATCAATTTTTGGGTGATCCACATGTCTCGAAGTAAAGTGTCTCTTCAAGTTGTATTCTTTGTTGACGGATATGGATTCGTTGCACAGCACACATACAGGCAAACCTTTATTCAGAATAAAATAATCCTCCATCCAGTTGTCATGAGATTGATGATTCTCTGCATCTACTTTTCTTTTTTTTGCAATAACGCCTGACATTGTCCCAAATTTATAAGCGATACTCAGAACTGTCAAACAAAACTGTCTTCTACACCGCAGGCACTGAACAGAACACAACATCAACGCAGGCACTGATCAAAGCACAACACCAGCGCAAGTACTGAACTGACACGTTGTAACACGTTCACACACGGCGCTAGTCAAAGTGAGAAAGAGACCTTGGTTGGAGAAAACATAGTGTGTTTTGTGCAAGTCATATGACATCAGCTTAATGTGAGTTAGTAGAACACACCATGTTTTTTCCTACCATGAATCAGACAAACTTCGCTGAAATAGATTAGGGCTGGATCCGGCCTGTGGGCTGGGGGTTGACCATATGTGGATTAAATGACTTAGAAAGATGCCAAGAATACATTTTCTTGGCATCATTAATTTATAGTATAACCAAGTGGAAAAACTTCCAACAGGAATAAACTTTGTCCAAGAAGCTGTCAAGTTTATTCATTTGTGATTGAGTTGAGTCTCTATTAGTGCTTCTGTACATAGAATGGTACCAAAGTAGATTAAGTTTTCCAAAATAATTGTTCTTATCATGAACTACAATTGTTCAATTTGTTCATCTGATTAATTAAGAGAGTAAGCTAGACAGATGGATAAATGAATGGGGGTGTTGGTTTAATGCAGCAAAAGGTAAGGTCTTGAGGTTTGGGACACATCAATGGGATGCTGCATACTCTATGGGAGGAGGTATACTGGAGGAAGTGGGGGAGACAAGAGATCCAGGGTTGATGATTGATAGAAACCTAAAATTTAGGGGACATATTGCAAAGGTGGTGAAGATAACACAGAGGATTGCTGCAATAATGAGAAGGACACTGACCTGTAGAAATGAAAGAGTTATCATTCCATTGTATAAGACTCTGATCAGACTCCTTAGACTATTGTTCTCAGATTTGGTCCCCAGGATTTGAAGGGGATAAATTAACTGTGGAATGGGTATAAAGGCAGATAACAAAGATGGTTTCAGGACTGTACAATATTAGTTATGAGGATCGGCTGAGGGGAATGTGCACTGCCGAGTTTGGTTGATAGAAGAAGAAGAGGTAATATGATTGAGACTTTTAAACTGTTGAGAGGTGGTTACAGGGTTGACCCTGGGGAGTTCTTTCGCTTGGTTGAACAGCAGGCAGGAATGAGAACAAGGGGCCATCCCTGGAAGTTACGAAAGGAAACTGTGAGCAAGAGGGTGAGGAGTGGTTTCTTTGCATGGAGGGTGGTTGATAGACTTTGTCTTTCCTAGGAGGGACCTCCCACGATGAGTCTTGATAGACTTCGTGTTTCTTAGGAAGGATCTCCCGCAATGAGTCTTTTGACTCTGTGGAGGCCTGAATAATAATAATAATTAATAACTATTAGGATGTTATCTTCTCTAAAAACGCTTTTATTATGCTTCAGAGAAGATGCCACTTGAAATGTGTTTTTTTTCCATAGATTACATTCAGGAGATATTGATTTAAATAAAATATATGCTGCTTGAAATCTAATTTTACTCACTAAATTACATGAACAGTTAGGAAGGCCTTTTTCTGTATTATACATGAAATTCATGAATGGTGTTGGAGCTACTGCATAATCTAATCCTTTGGGTAATACTGATACTTTATCATTAGATAAAAGATGGTCTGAAATATTAACGACAGTGTTTGAGCAGCCAATCATTATTATTTGGCATATTTTCTTATTCAATAGAGATTGAAACTTATATATATGATGCTGTTTAACTAACATAAAAACTTTATTTGCTGAAATTGCAGAAATCTTATAAACAGTATCAAATTCTTCAACAGATAATGTATTAGTTAATTCAGTTGTGACAAAATCATTATTGCAATTGATGAAAAATAACTGTTTTTGTTACTTCTCAGATCTGATTAATTAGTAATAAAAAAGAACTTGCATGCCCTGTAAATGAAAACGTTCTTGTGGTGAATGGAAAACTTTTTTAATTTTGCAACAAGTAGGAATTAACTGAGCTCTCCTACAGCATTTTAGAAAAACTATTCTTTTCATTTTGCTCTCCTTAATTATTTTCCTAATGTAGATGTAAAATTTGAGAATATGCCCTCTGTAAAGCAAATAAAGCGATATAAAAATCAAGACCTAAGTTGAAGAATTCATTTTAACTAATTAATAATGGATTCATGCTAATTTAAATAATTTCATTTGTAGAATTTTGGGCTATGGTTCATAGCCGTTTTCCCATCTTTATGAATTTCTTTTTGAAAAAATTTGAAAATATTAATTCTATAAACCCAAGAATAAACTTTACCCTGGAAATAGAAAATAACAGTTGTCCTCCTTTTTTGATGATATCATTCTACATCAACTAATCAGTAGGCTACAGTTCTTGGTATATCAAAAGTCAACTCATACTGATATTGGAGAATTGAAGAATTATATATATATAAAGTTAGGAGAGATTGGCAGATTAAAAAAAAAAAAAGTGTTTTCTCCTATAAATGGGATAGATATAGACCATCAGATCTGTTAAAGTTGGAACAGCGAAGTAATGCTTCACACGTTTCTTTATGCTGGCCTGGTTGGCTGAATGGTTAGTATATCCACTCTCCAGCTAAAGGAGGTTTGAATGCTGGCATGGGCATGGATATTTGTGATTGTCTGTGAAAATATTGGTTGTGGTGACAACGTTGGTGTAAATGATGTGATTTAGTGGACTGAGTGGTTGGAGACAGAGAGTTGTAGAGTAGGTTCCCTCCCTCGACGAGTCTTAGGACTCCTGGCAGGTGTTACATAATAATAATAATTAACATTTTACAAGGAAAAACCAACTTTTATGAAGGCTTCTTGTCTTGTTCCAATTGAACTCTGTGTTTAGTGCATATAGTATGCTCATGATATTTAATATATGACATGCGTTTCAAGACAAATAAAAGCAGATCTTCCAATTTGTCCAAAATAAGATAAGCTGCAAGAGCAAGGAATATGGTAAATTCCTGAAAAACCAAGAGGCTTATCCTTTGGAGAAGATGGAGATTTTTCTGATGGGGCAAAAGGCAACAAAAATATTCAGTTCAATTTTCATAATGAATTCAGAAATGCCTTGCACTTAAGGGATAGGAATGAGAGGTATTCTTCTGAATTAGAAGAATTGTTTCATCTGAATTAGCTAATATAAGACAACTGAAATAGTCAATAATCTGTGGATATAATTTGATTTGAAAGGTGAAATAGCCAACGTGGATAACAAAATCAAATAGTGTAACAATATCTGATGGAAATTCTTCTTGGGGTAATCCAGTGGTGTAATCTGATAAAGGAATATTACTTAAGCAAAGATGCAATATCTAAGCTGATCATAACATTGAAAGGACCTAGATGAAGATCACAAATTTAGTTTTAAAATCCAAAATGGTTTTTATATAAGTTGAAAATCTTCTATTAGAAGTAGCAAGTAAATTAGATAAGTATTTAGATAACTTTTAAGTGGAACATTCTATACAGTCAACAACCAGTCTTAATGGAATATCAGGTTTATGAACAATATCTGCACGGTTAGCCGAGTGGCTGCTGTGCACTTCGCAACCATATGCCTGGGAAAGGAGTGTCCTGGGCTAGATTCCCATCGTTGATGTGAGGAGCTTAGGATCTTTCTCAGACATAGCCAATTTAGCTGGTCTTGGGCGTGGACTGCAGGGTTTTTGTCCCTGTTTTATCTGAGGTTTTTCCTCCTGCAAGCAGGCAAACTTGTCCCATGAACACGTGCATCTACAACCATTGAACACACCGTGGAGCATAGGGCTAGCCACCTTATCCTTGGGATGGGAACAGCTTGAGAGGGCTTAGGATTACTCTGTAACAAGCCAATAGGCCTATTATGAAAAAGGAAGGAGGAGGTTTATGAACTTTGGGTAGACAATAGGTGGACAAGCATGGAAAGCCTTAATCCTTTTCTTTTGTTCTTCATTCCAAATAGAAACATAAAAAAGTTAAGCCTATTCATCTGACTTCCTGTAGGATCAGATATGAGGGGCCTGTAAGAATAGTTCTCATGACCAGGATATATTGATAAGTTTATCTGAGTCACGGACAACATTGAGTGCTGATCCTGATGTGACTTATGAGCGAATCAAGCTTGTGCTTTAAATTATCAAGAGTAGAATTAAAAACAAGCTAGTGAGAAGTTGATTAAATATGAAGAAAAATATTAAAGAAATCAGCTGTTAAAACAAATTCTATGGTATTCTTGATATAATTGATTTAAGAGAGCTAAAGATTTTTTAGCTTTGTTCAGTTGATAAATTAAAAGTGAACTACTAGCTCTCATGTAAATTTGATGGGCTTTTGGAGACTGATAAATTTCCTTTATTTTACAAAAGTTAGGAATAACCCGAGCCATCTTACAACATTTTAGAAATATTATTTTGTTAATGTATTTAGCCTTTTTCACTGAAAGATTGCCATATTTAGTACGTTGCTTAGAAGTAGGCTTTCCGTAAAGTCTCTTGATTTGTTTAATAATTGGAATACCATGTTTTTCGCCCTTCTCCCAAGGATAAGCTTCTGCCAAGGTTAATCATCCTTGCTCATGCAGCTTATCTTATTGGGGACAAACTGGAAGATCTGCTTTTATTTGTCTTGAAGAACGTAAGTCTTATATTAAATATCATAAGCATGAACAGTCTAGACTTGCTGAATATGATATCTTCACTAAACCTAATTCACTGGAACAATATGTACTTTGATGTACTTTACTGTTTTGACACAGAGTGTTTAGTAAATGCATAAGAGTTCAATCTGATTGGTGCAATGACTTTCAAACTTAATTCTTTTTAGAATTCAGGATATGAGTCTCTCGATTTGTTTCATGATTGGAATACCATCTTTTTCACCCTTCTCCTAAGGATAAGCTTCTGCCTCTTGGTTTTCAGGGCATCTACCATACTACTTGCTCTTGCAGCTTATCTTATTGTGGACAAACTGAAAAATCTGCTTTTATTTGTCTTGAAGAACATAAGTCTTATATTAAATATCATGAGCATAAACAGTCTAGACTTGCTGAACATGCTATCTTCACTAAACATAGTTCACTGGAACAAGACAGTCCTTCATAAGTTATTTCCTCATAGAATGTCTATGTAAAGAACTGTGTGAAACATTACTCCATTGTTCTAACTTTCTCTCTCTCTCAGCCTATACCTTCACCACTACTAGGTAAAGGCCTCTCCCATTGCAGGATGGTTGGGTCTACTTTTCTCATGATGATCCACTCCATTTTGGGAGAGTGTTTATATATTTGTATGAATGAATGTATGAAGGTGAAAGATGATCACAAACATCCATGCTATTGGTGAGATTCTGACCCACAGCCTCTTGTCTGGAGAGCGGATATGCTAACCACTCAGCCAACCAGGGAGGCTGTTCTAACTTAAAAAGATCTAGTGATCTACATCATTCTTCTTTGTGGTAGATAGTACCTTTTGAATCTGCTCATCTTTCCTAACTTTATACACACGTGTGTGGCTTTTATTATTTTTGTTTTTTATTTTAGTTAGGAAATTATTGGTCATTTTATTAAATATCATAATCATGAACAGTCTGGACTTGTTGAAAATGCTATCTTTACAAAACATATGGGGGGGGGTGGAGATCTTGAAAGTTCTGATAAACACCTAGAACAAAAATTAATTTTATGCCTTCTTATATATCCTAAAAGAAAACATTTCTGGCAAAATATTTTTATATGAAAAAAAAATTTTAAAGAAATTATTTTTTATATGGAAAAACATTTTTGTTCTAGATGTTATCAGAACTTTCCAGATCCTCATAGTTCACTAGAACAAGACAATCCTTCGTAAGTCATTTCCCTAGAATGTCCTGATAACGAACTGTCTTACATAAGCTACCAAGGTGGTGCTTTTTAGAATTTTCTTTTATTGTTTAATTGCTGTTTTTCAATTCTGTACTGAAGATACTTATGAAACTCAGGCAAAAGTTCTACAAATAAGTTTTAACTTGAGTTTTTCCACATTTTCATAGTTTATTATTACACTAACCCATGGTATTCCAGTATTGAAACAAATCCCAAATAACACCAGATTGATGATGATGGCCATGCTCTGGATACCTCTTCCTGTGTAAAGGGATAACTGCAGTATTGCAATTCTGTACTGAAGATACTTATGAAACTAGGCAAAAGTTCTACAAATATGTTTTAACTTGAGTTTTCCCATATTTTTATAGTTTATTATTATACCAACCCATGGTATTCCAATATTGAAACAAATCCCAAATAATACCAGGTTTAATGATGATGGCCATGCTCTGGATACCTCATCCTGTGTAAAGGGGTAACTGCAGTATGGTCTGACAGTCTGTCCAGAGTAGGCAAAGTTGCAGGCACATAGAACTTTATATGCTCTATGAAATGTGCAAGAGAATGATGCTGATCTTTTGGAGAATGGATGAAGATTGCTGGCTGGAAGTGTGCTTGTATTTGGCATGGAAATTATATTCATGACCTGTTTCAGCTGTCTTTTCTGATGTCCTTGTATGTAGGGAATAGTTTTGTTATCTTGTATGTCAAGTGTGAGAAGAATGGAGAACATGAAGTATTTTGTCTGTTTTATAGGAGTTGTAACCATTGGCTAAAAAGTTGTTGCGAAGATAACCGAGTTTTCTATGCATGAGCTGTATTATTAGAACAGATAGCCTTCCCTCTGTGTGTGTTTTGATAATACCATACTGATGGAGTGGATGGTGTGATTGCTTATAAAAGTACCTTCCAGTGTGTATGGGGGGGGGGGGGGTTCCTATAAACCGAAAAGAATAAATGAACCATCTGGTAGTCCTTCAGTTGTTAGCTGTTTAAATGTGCTAAAAATATCTAATCTTTCTAGGTTATGACGCCAAATAGCAAACACAGCATGTGCATAGCATATATTATTATTCAGTAGGTGGTTTATTTTATTCCTCTGGCAGTGTTCACCATGAGGCACTGTTATGAATAATCACCAACATATAAGTTTGTGATTTTCACTGTAAAGAGACTGTACCAATTTGTTTGTGTGCGTTGAGGTGAATATGATGTATCCTTACAGATGTACTTTACTGTTTTTACACAGAGTGTTAAGTAAATGCACAAGAGTTCAATCTGATTGGTGCAGTGGCTTTTAAACTTAATTCTTTTTAGAATCCAGGATATGGCTGACTCAAGACAGAATAATAAAAAAATTTTATATTTAATGGAACTAAATAAAACTATATACATGGTAAATATCTTTAAATTAATAACTACAAAACTATTTGGATCCAAGGCCTTCCAAATAAAAACTGCATTTTGAGATTTGAGATCTCCTTTATCTTAAGAGGATAAATTCATTCTCTCACACTCATTCTGTTATTGGTTTGTTTAACATTTGCTTAATCAGTCTACTAGACTGAGCATTTTGTTTTTCGCAACGAATTCCTGTAAAAAATAAATGTTTGAGTTTGTTCATTATCAGGTCTCTTGTCAAAATATAAGACTTAACTTCCATGGAGAAACTATACTCATTGTTACACTGAATATAAATACATCAGGCAAATTAATTACAAGAAGCACAAATCCTTTAAGAGATAGAAGCCATTTTCTATTACTATTTTATAAACACAATGTATCAAAGTAGAGCCTATTCATTAAAGCCACTTTATAGTTTCAGATTTCTCTAATTCCACTTGTTCTGAGAAAATAATTGATATCTGGTGTCCTTGAGCCTTAAGACAAAAGTTGACAAAAGTTTCCATTTAGCATTTCTTTAAATGTTGAAATAGAACTTCTACTTAATATCTCTCCCTTTTTACTGTTTATTTGTTGAACAGTATCAACTTTTCCAATCAAAGGATTCATCTTGCTAAGATTCCCTTTTCAGAATCTTCTATTGATTTCAAAAAAACAAATTATCTGGTCTGCGTTCTCAGACTTCCATTTTCTCACATTTCTTCTTGTTTTTCATCATTACTCTGGTACCGAACGCTCTCTCTCTCTCTCTGTCAGCTGCCAATCACTTACCAACCTCCTCGGTGAGCATGCGCACTTGTTCAACTAAGCATCAAGCAAGTAGTTAAAATGACTGACACGTTGTTAGCCAAAGCAGTGTTTTTATGATGAATCGCATATCACAGTACACTTAACAATTATGAATTACAATAAAGAACCATTGAAAATTTTAGTTATCAGATATCTGGTAAATACATTTCATCTCAAATACTTTACTCTTTTTTTTTTAACATAAATATTAGTTTCTCATAGGGCACATCATAAATGCCGACGTACATGGTTACAAAACCAAAACTAATCATTTAAAAAACTAACGTAGAGAAGCAATTGTAAACATATTCATAATTGTAAATTGAGTATTTTTACGCTGCCATTACATTTACAGATTCTACATGGAGATATTATCGTAAGTAAAGTCACATAAGTGGAAACTAGAATTGACACAACAGCCTGGTAGGTTTGTTTTCCTTAACTTTTCATGACTGAGAAAATAAAAGCCAACCTAACTCTCTTTGCTCACTTAGTTTCAAAAATTTACTTATATAATTTAAATTCAAAAATAACATACAAAAGTTTAGGCTGTTTGTTTTTGAATTAAAGTTAACCAAAAATTGCAACACTTATAAATTGTTTTATTGAAAAAATCTTGCATAGCACAAGTACTGAACATTCTACATCATCTCCATACTCTTATCTTTTCAAAATGTATACGTTGTATATTTTTTTAAAATGGAGGGTACACACATAAGACATTGCCACATCACACATATACCCCCCCCCCCCCTCAAGTGAATTGTTTGAACACTTACCTGATGACATTGGTGCACCCAGGGAGGGGACCAAGAGGCCCTGCTCCCATCCAAAAGAAAAAGGAAAAAAACTAGAAAAATTTCTAAAAATCTTTCCCTAATTAAAATTCATTTTTTTTAAACAATTTATGTTGTGTCGTGTGTCTTCTATTTCTATGCTACTTATGAATCAGCGGTCACATAAGGTGGGAATACCCTATAGCGCTCTGGAATCCTGGCCACTGTGAACGCAAGGTGAAGGAAGTAGTGCTTGGGCGCTACTTCGTTTGTCCGAGCTGGGCTAGAGGAGATCACAGGTATCATGTATTGGCGATCATTGCAGGTGCTCAGTCAGATTCCCCCACCACCACCACCACCAAAAAAAAAAAAAAAATTAAATGTTGAGTGCTCGGCCCCCTCCAAGATTAAATCCTGAGTGCGCCACTGCCTGAAGATGACAGTGAGATTTTTATTTTTTGTGAAATAAGACATTCAGCTGACCCAGGTGATGCATATAGTCAGTTGAAAATCTGCAATTATGTGTAGTAGATAGAGGGGAAAAAATGAAATTTCTGTAACACTTCAAGGCATTGTGTGCAAGCATTCAGCAGAACTAATGTCTGATGAATGCTTGTGTAAGGTCAACTGCTTCCACATTATTGCATCCTTTTATATAATGGCTTCATTATTGGTTGATTGGTATTCTCTCTTTCATGATGATTTCATGCAATTTTCATGGCTTGTGATCAGTATCCACGCTTTTCAATATTTTTACTCTGTTTGGAAAGATGCAGACCATGTGAACACATCAACTGGGAAATTTCATCTATTATGCACACCATCACAGATATTTTCTTGCAGATAGCAGATGTATAGAAGCATGCAAGTAAATGAATTATATTCATCATAAATATTGTTACATGCCTGTGAAATTCATGTGTTTGTAAAAGTTGTTTTGGTGGAGATTATTTAATGCAAAAGTGTGCTCCAAAATACTGAAGTGTACATATTTTCAAGCATGCATATACTGCTTAATATAATTCAAGCTTGCATATATTCTTAATATAATTCAATCTTGCATATACTGCTTAATGTAAAGGAAGGGTAGTGAACTTTAGAATCCCTTCATCATCATCACATATGCATAGCATTATACATGTCTGCAAGGAGATGTGTTTTGCATTATGGGATACCAAGGCAAGTGATGAGAAGCTATACCACCTTTGCCACAAGTTGCCCCAGTCTTATAAATACTTCAGGTGGAAACTTTGTTTGCTTACACTTGGATAAAGGATTAAACCAAATATATACTTGGTAGCACAGCCAAGTGAAAAAACTTTCATCAACTTATCTCTAATCCAGAGAATTTTAATAATAAGGTGTGACACGTTTTGGCAACTGGTATATGGAAATATGACTTCTCCATTACTTCCACCTTATCACCACCTCTGGGTCTGGCTCCCATTGATGAGACCTCAATAAAGGTTGCACCATTCTGGATAGTGACTCATCCCTTAATACATAGCATTATACATGTCTTATCTAACAAAAAACCTTGACATGATCAAGTTACATTTCCACCCTAATATATTTGAATTATTGACTTTTCACCATACACTCAAGTTATATTTTATGAAAAAGAAAAATATATAAACAGCTAGATGAGAAGGCAAAGGATTTTCATCCTTCCCTCTTACCTCTAGCTAATTTCTGTTCAGAACTTATAGAAAACTAAGCACTTAGCACTGATATACACAAACTACCAGTCTAGCTGTTCTATGTAGATGACGTGTTTGTTATTTTAGTCACATGGCATAGACACAATACATACATTTTTGGTAAAAATACACTTCAGAAAAAAAAAATGGAGGGAGAGAGAACCAAACTTCCCTTTTCTCTTTCTAGATACATGTTACACGCTATCAGATGGTTTGTAGGAAATGTACACGCTCACACTTGGATGGTACTTACACAAGCAGTCACGCCATCATCCAACCTAACAGCATGTTTTCCTTCAAGCACTTACACACTTCATCAGGGTTGTTTATTCTAATGACACAACTCTTGCCACGAATTTGGCTATCTTTGCAACACTTTTCTTCAGTCAGTGGCTATAGTTCCTATAGTGTAGTGTAGTCCCTGTAAAATAGACAATATCACTGCAGGTCTTCTCTTGCCACACGCACAGTCAACAAAATTATTACAATCCTCTACATCTGGGAACACACCTGAAAAGGCTAAAGCTCTTCATATAATTTCTTGCCATGCTTAATTTAAAATATAATCTCTGTTCCACTGTAAATGTTGGTGTTTCTTTGCTCCTGTAAACTTTGGGGGTTATCTATTTATGCTGTAGTATTAATTTCTTATTCTTGGTTCTATCTCTTACTCTACCTTCCGTGACTCTATATTCTTATACCCGAGAGCACTAGAAATTTATTTTTTATTTAAAGACTGAGCCACTAGGCCTCCTTGTGGTATAAGAAATAGTAGTACTTCCAGTAGGTTCTAATCTATCACAAAATCCTCTCTTAATTAAATTACAGTTGTGACTTTCTATGCGCTCCTTATCCTATCTATCATTTACTTCCCCGCTCACAGGATCGAGTTTATTTTGGAAACAGTGCATTGCATATTAAGATCAGGGAGCACTCCTTGGATATAAATAACAAGCATGTTTATTATACACCAAGTTTGAATATACAATACATACAGAGTAGGAAAATTCAGAATTAAACTTATGGCCCAATTACTTAGGAATTTGCTATGCTCTGGTCTACACACACAAATATTCCAACCATAAATTTGCATTAAATTACTCTCAAACATATATATATATATATTTCTTAGCACTATAAACTTAGCAGTCCATCTAAGATAGTTCTCTTATATCACATACAAAATAACATATAACAAGTAACTCACATTAGTTTTTCATCCCTTTAGTGCACTTCTTTACAGTTCGTTTCAGTCCTCAGATTCTTCTCCGTCTCGTTCCCCCCCCCTTAGAGGATCTCGGAGCACCGGCATCTGTCAGATCAATTGACGGGATTTAGGATGTGATTTCCTGGCGTCTAGAAACTCGGTCGAAGGTTCCGGTGGTCGGCACATATGCAGATTCGACAAGACATCTGGTCTGGCTTGGCTTGGTTCCTCCGAGGCTAATCGCTTCTGATGACCATCATTGTTGATCGTGGTCGTTGTGACAGATCAACCTCCTTCGGACTTCCCTGTATTCTAGCCAAAATGTCGATCCCTCATGGTTGAAGATCCATACCTTATATTCAGTCTTTTCTGAAACCTTGGGTTAAGGATTGAAACCCCCTAATATTTCCTCGTGACTCTCTTGATTCTTTTGGTCTAGCATTTCTGCCGACTTCTCTTTTCTCCCCTTTCATACATCTTCAATCCATTTTACCAGACTGCAGAATTATGTTTGATTCATGCCACCCCTTTCTCTACTGACCTTGAAGGTCGTCTTAGACTGAACGTGTAAACAAAAGACTTCTCTTACACTACAATCAGAGCTCTATCTTCAAATAACATTCCAATGGCAAGGCATTGCCTTTGGCTTTAACATTCTTTGTTTATGCAAGCGAGCAAGCTAATTCCCTTTGGGCTTTATACATAGGACTTTAGTATTCTATTTACAATAACAAATAAAGTTTACCTTTGTGAATTTTGGATGTGAATTCCCTTTGGGCTTTATACATAGGACTTTAGTATTCTATTTACAATAACAAATAAAGTTTACCTTTGTGAATTTTGGATGTGACCCCTGTAAAAGTTGATGCAATAAAAAATTTAAAAAAATTTATGCTGCATCGAATTTTACACCACTACTTCCAGAAAGCATATCCATCTAGTAACCTTCATCAATTCTATGGAGAATCAGCTTCTGCTTCTTTCACATTTTGAGTATAAAGTTCCATCGCCTGCAACCTTCCTGTTTTGAATAGACATAGAGCTGCTAATTTCCACTTTGAAGAATATAAAACTACATTTACAATCACTGGTATGGTAGGTAAGGCCTACCATACCAGTGATAACTGTCAGACCATGATCTGGATTAACACAGGAAAAAATGGAAGAATAACTAAAAAAAAAAAAAAAAAATCAGCTAACGCCATTTTATTCCCGTATACGGGAGTAGGCGAGGCCATTTAGCCCTATCTAACTTTTGGAGACTGAGTGGGCAGTTCAATCTCCACTGGTACCCAATCAGAGACAGATGGCCCAAGGCTATCACTAATTAAGCGGTACGCAGTGAAGAGAGACGGCTCAAATGTGCCGCCATCTCGTGGTCTCTAACCCTAACACAATATATTTTAATGTCTGAAATAATGTGGGTTCTACGGTCGATTTTCTTGAGTTTACAGGACGAAAAACCCGAGTTTCCGGGAGGAAAAACCTGCTTGCCCGTGCCAGAGATCGACTAACTCGGGAACCGGTCGAAAAAAGGCTTAGAAAAATTTCCTCTAGTCGCCGACTAGACTCGAAACCAAGACTTCCTTCGTGCGGCCTAGCGCGATGGTGTGCAAACGCCACATCCACTGAGCTACACAGGCTCTGGAAGAATAACTATAGTCATTATATGTCTGAGAGACAATTTGTGGAATCAGCATCAGTTATGGAACTCTCCTAACCTTAATAAGTATGGCTGCGTTAATTTGCCAGATATCTGGGAGATAAATCATTCTAAGACTACATGTTGCCTGACTTCTCTGAATTTATTTATTTATTATTAAATTCAGCTCCTAGATGCTGCCGAGACACAGGACATTATATTCTTTTCAGTTATAATTTGAAATTGTGCTGTAACAATGTAATGGAGGATTTTGTTTCACCATAATTATAATTTGTGCTTGGAAGGTATTGGTTAAAAATCCAGGAAAATATTTGTAACTCAACAAATTTCAGCAATATCTGAAATAGTATGGTTGATGCATGGTGAAAATATTCAATAATAACTGAAACTGCATTGAGCAGAGCAGTAATATAACGGGCTTCTGTGCAATCAATGCATTCTGGAATGACAGTGAATTTATTTGCAAAAAAACATTAGGCAGATCTTTTTGATTTAATGAAACAGTCATCATCATCATCAAATTCCTGCCATGTACCCTGAAGGGGTTTACAGGATATGATAGTACTACATGAAAAATTTACATCATTACTAACTTCCTATCTACAATTTTCCTCCAAATCAGTCTGTTATTTGTCAAGACTCCAATATTATCTTATAATTAGATCTTATATTTTTATCGTCTAAGGCACTTTGTACCGTATCAATCCACCTATATCTTGGTCTTCCTCTGGGTTGTTTTCCTGCCAACCTGGCAGAGAACACTTGTTTTGCTAATCTTTCCTCGCCGATTCTGTTCAAGTGACCACATACCACCTGAGATTAGCTCTGCTAATGCATTCCTGGATGCTGACAATGTCAAGTTCTTTCCTAATATCCTCGTTTTTAATATGATATTGCTATTGATGCCATCTGTTCACGACTCTAATCTTTCTCAGGACTCTCATATCTGCAGTCTCTAGTCTTTGGTCAAGTGTTTTTCTTCTGACCCAGCTCTCAGATCCATAAGTTAAAACTGGTTTGAACAATGTCTTGTATACAGCTAATTTAGTGTTCTGACTAATTTCTCTCTTATTCCATATAAGTTTATTCAATTGACTTCCTACCATACCAGCGTTGTTGATTCTATTGTCTATTTCCATATTTAATTTACCATCTTCTCTAAAAATCTCGCCTAAGTAGCGGAAATGTTTTACTTGTTCTGTAAGTTCTCCATTCACAATGCATTGGATAGAAGTATAACATCATCCGCATAAAGCAAAGAGCTGAGATTAACACCTCCAATTTTGATATCAGGTTTCATACCATTTTCCTTCATAATGTTGATACATATAGATAAGGAATAACAGAAGAGATAATGTACATCCTTGTCTGACACCAGATTTAACATTAAACCATCTTCCTGTACTTCATTTCTAACTGCTGACTTACAACTCAAATAAAGACTAAGTATTGCTTGATATAATGTCCCATTGACTCCATACAACTGTAGTGTTTTGAATTGCTTCTCTCTCGGCACCTTGTCATATGCCTTTTTCAGATTGTCAAAACTTAAATACAGATCTTTGTTATTTTCCCGTGATTTCTCAACAATCTGTCGTAAAGTGAAAATCTGTTCCTGACAACCTCTATTTGGCCTGAATCCAGCTTGTTCTTCACCAAGCTTTCCTTCCACAATTCTTCTCAAACGTTTCTTAAGTATACTTGCATAAATCTTACCAGGAACACTCAGTAGGGAAATACCTCTGTAATTCTCACATTCAGTTTTATTTCCCTTTTTATATATGGGTACTATGAGAGCTCTACTCCGATCATCGGGAATTCGTCCCTCTGTCCAGGCCTTCTGAACTATGTAGTGCAGCCACTATAAGACTTTTATACCACCATACTTCAGCGTTTCTGGTGGAATATCATCTACTCCTGCTACCTTTCCACATTTCAAGCCTTTGAAGCTTTTTCTACTTCAAGTATGGATATGTATTTCTGACTGTATGCCTGTTGAGTGGTTTTTACCACTGTGCTATCACTGCTTGTTTCATTTAGCAGTTTTTCGAAGTAATTACTCCATACTTCAAGGATATCTTTTTCTTCCATTTTTAATGTCACCTCTATCATCTCTAATTCCTTTTACAGCACTCTTTCCTCCATTTCTAAACTTCTTCAACAACCTCCAGAATATTTTGCCACCTTCTTGATATTTATTTTCTATGTTCTTGCCAAAGTCCTCGCATGACTTTTGTTTAGCTAGTTTTACTCAGTGTTTAGTGTTCTGACATTTGTCTCTCTATTCTCTAAGAGCATAAGCTGACTTATTTGCCAGGAACTTTTTGAAACAATGAAATTTGCATTTCTGAAATTCTTTACCTCTTTTAGATTTCTTTTTTTCTCACTCATAATTGCATATATAGGGATTATAAGTTGCACATAAAGGTTGTAAAGCAACCACATTTTTGCTGATACAATCTTCCTATGCTGTGGCTAGATATTGAATTCAATAAACACGAACAAGAATGTTTGAAACATCCTAGGAAGCATATTCCACCTTGAGTTTGTATTAATGTAAAATCTAATCAGTATAATTGCCTTTCTGATGAAATGACAATAAATGTACTGCATTGCATTTTTTTTTTACTAATTACAAACTGTATTATGTGAGGTATTGCTCTATTTATTTTGTTCCTTTAGTGTTATTTATATACTGAAGGACTGCAAAATGATCTCCATTGAATGGCAATTATAATCCTTGTTTATCTAAGTAATTGTTTGACGTATTAAATTTCTAGGGAGTCAGACAATCCATGAGTTACTATACATGCTTTACTGCTTTCCCAAATAACATATTGATTTCTTTTAATATAGAAAGTACCATTGTATGTTTTCTCAGAATCATATGGTGGGAAAATGGCAGCATCCTTCAGCCTTTCCTTGTACAAGGTAAGTTATTTTTTTACTTGTTTACAAGGAGAAATCGATCTATTTAAATGAATCAGATACAGATCTAGCATTTTTCTGTTTCACTGTATTAATATGATTAATGTACCATATGTTTCACCTTATTCTTATTATTACGTAACACCTCCAGGGAGTCCAAATACTCATTAAGGGAGGGTATCTACTCTACAACTCTGTCTCGACCACTTAACCAACTGCACCTTCCTTCATCATCTACACCAATGCCATCTACCACCAACCACCACCACTAGTATTTTCACAGACAATCGCAACATCCATGTCCAAAGCAGGATTCAAACCCACAGCCTTTTGGCTGGAGAGTGGATACGCTAACCACTCAGCAAACGAGTCTGGCCGACCATCTTTAAGATGCACTTTTTTGTACCTAAAATTTATCTGAAAATTAGGTTGCGTCCTATGAGCCAAATGCATCTTATTCACCAGTGTGTTTATTATGTTTGTGCAGTTACAGTGCATCATCACTTGACAGTAATGCATGATCAGTTAGAATAGTTGCCTGTTTGTTAACAGTCATGCATTTAAACTAGTAATCAATACAGTATATTAAATTTTTTTTTTTTTTTATAACCAATAATTTTATGAAGCATAGACATGGCTATATGATTGCATTTAAGCATTGTGTGATTTGGTACACAAAAAAGAATGGCAATAGGGTAGTAGAGTGGTTTTGGACCTCTACCTACAGAAAAAAAATGGTGCGAACTTGGAGGAAACGAGAGCAGCAATTAATAGAAGCAAATTCTAAAAAACATAATTCTGGCAAAATGGCCAGATATTGAAAGTGAATTAAAAACTTGCATAATGGATCAAAGATCAGGTTGCTGCGTATCTTCAAAAATGATTATTGAAAGAGCAAAATTATTGGCAACAGAAAGCGATATCATCAATTTTACAGTCGCCATCATGGTGCTTTAGATTTATGAAGTGAAATGATTTATGCATGTGAGCAAAAATAAAAATATCACAGAAAAAACAAACAAATTCAAAAAGAAAATTATTGAGTTTCACAGATTCATCATAAATGCTAGAAAACAAAACAATTTTGAATTGTTTTGTTTTCACAATTAATCCACATTTGTGCTCTCGAACAAGACTGACTCCAAAGGTAAAAAAAAAAAAAAATTATTGCTTAAAGCTTCTGGTCACAAAAAAAAACACTATACAGTTGTTTTTTCATGCTGTATGGATGGAACAAAATTGCCACCTTTTTAATTTTTAAAAGAAAAACTTCCCAAAGGAGTTTACATTCATATTCATCCAAAAGGATGGATGGATGAGGAAAAGATGAAGTTATGGATAAAGAAGGTATAATCCAGACGCTCTGGCAGTTTACATCAGAAATCTGCTTTGTTTGTATAGGATCGGTTTAGATGCCATTAAACAGAAGATGTTAAGAATGAACTTCACAAAATGAATACAAAAATAGCTGTAATACCAGGAGGACTCACCTCCATGCTTCAACCTGTAGGTGTATCAATAAACAAACCGTTTAAAGGATTTATGAGGGAAAAATGGGTCAGTTGGATGCAATCTCCAAATTTTGAGGAAACATCTACAGATAGCTTAGAGAAGGCCACAATTTCGCAGGTGTGTGAATGGGTAAAGAGTTCATGGAATGAAGTGAAACCTGAAGTTATTATAAAATTTTCTCAAAAGTGGGGCATTAGTAATTCACTTGATGTTGCAGAGGATTAGTTATTTTAAGACAGAGATGACTTGGTTTCTGATGAAGAAGGAAGTTCAGAAAATTTTGAGAGTGAAGATGAATAAAGAATTGAAAAGATTAATGAAATTGATAAAACTTATTTTGTGTATATTGTTATTATTATATGTTAGTTTTTTAATGATTTGATGATTTTTTAAGAATCGTTTTTTATCTAATGAATGGATAATACATGTATTAAAATTTAAAATAAAAAATGAATATTTACATGAAAAATTTGCATAATTCTTGCATCTTATACTGCAAAGAATATTTTTTTTCCAAAAATTCGAAATGAAAAATGTGATTCGTCCAATACAGTGGTGCGTCTTATAAGGCAAAAAAAATGCAGTAATTTTGTAAAGCTTTGTAAAAAAAGATCCTATCAAAGTTTCATCTCCAGTGGAATACCCTTCCTTAGCCATTCACAACCACATGCACTTTGGCATTACAACAGTTTCAAATGGGAAGATCTCAGAAATTTTTCTGTCTTCTTTCTTTGATCAGATGACTGTTCTCCAGATACTCGATGTGATCTTGTTGTAAAATATATGTCTTTTCTTGACATTATCTTATTCTGGCTTATTTATCTGCGTTCTTACTTAAACTTGTCCTTAAACTTAAGCTTTTCTTCATGAGACGTGCTGGGGTTCTGCCATAGCTAGAGCCTAGAGAAAGTTGGCATTGGTGAAACATGGGGTGTCACCTGCGGGAAGAACGATCATCATGGAATTAGGGAAGGAGCTCTGTAGACCTCACGAAGAGCCAAGGATCAAAAAGCCTTGAACCACGTGCTGCATTGCCTTTTATTCCATTTTCAATCCTTTGTTCATACTTGGGAGTATTCCAGGATTAGCCAGAAGCAATGAACGAAATGATGTCATCGCTGGCCTCTTGACCGTACGATTTTGGTGGTATTCAGTGCTAATCTGGCTTAACTCCTATTAAACTTTTACCAATAAGTGTAAAGTGCAACTACATTCTAACAGAAAATTATCCTTTTATATATTTACATCTTACTAAGCACATTTTGTTCTTATAAAGTTAGACAAAAAAAATTGTAAAATCTCTACCAAAAATTCTCTAAAAAAATTATTTCTCATGAGATTTTACATTGTTGTAGAAATTATCCATGTTGGAATGAAGGTCTCCACCAACTCTGTTTAAAATTTCCACTCAATATCCAAGCCCTAGTTATCTAAAAAATATGCCAAGGTGGTCTAAAAAAAGAAAACAGCAGCTTATTGTAAGTGAGACAAAAACTGTTAACATCATTCATAACTGGAAACATTTGCAAAACATCTTTAAGGGCTAAATCTGATTCTGAAAGAAACTAAATATAGAAACTTGCCACCTGTACAAATGGCAGTTGTGCCTTCTGGTCCCTTGCAAAAGGCTGTTGGTGCAATTTTTGGCCTTCTGTATTTCCACCTGATGAAATAATGAAGTATAGGATATTCCACTTTATGATTTCATCATTTTCAGCTATCGCCTCCATTGATTACTAAGGCAAGGCATCTTTTTTACCTAGAACATTGCACCATTTGCCTTCCATGGCCTTCTGCTAAAAAGACATCAGGAGACTCTTGAACAACTTGGAAATCAAAAAAGGGATCTGGTACTGTTGGAATCACATCAGTTTGTTCCAAAAAGATGTGCTCCTCAACTTATATCTGTTCTTTAATTGGCATCCACCCTACAGCATGAAAGGGAGCACACCCACACAAACACACAAAGTGATGACTCAACTATCAAACTATTGCTCTCACTTCAGTGTTGTCTAAAGTATTGGAAAAGTGATGAAGTTTATCCACAGTCAACTCCTGCAGCACCTAGAGAACCGTTAACTAATTTGTCACCAACAATGTGGATTTTGCCAAACATTATCCACAGTAGATCACCTGCCTCTGGACACTTGCACTGGAAAGGTGTAGAAAACCTATGCTGTTACACTTGATGTTTCAAAGGCATTTTATAGGATTTGGCATCTAGGGCGTCTCAGCGTATTGCCATCTTATAGTCTGTCTTCCTTATTTATAATTGAATTGCCAGTTTTTTTAAGTTGTTTGCTACTTGTAATGGTAGGGGATGTTCTCTCTTCAGATTTTCCTACTAATTGCAGATGTTCTTTAGGTTCATCACAACTGTTATTTCACTCATCCTATTCTCACATACATAAATGACCTGTTCACAGATTGATTGATGTTGAAAGTTTATTTTTCATAATAAATTTAGTTTAATCCTTTATCCAAGTGTAAACATCACTCCTATCTCAGTATCTCCCATAATGCAAAACACATCTCCTTGTGGATATGTCTAATGTTATGCATTAAGGGAAGGGCCACTACCCAGACTAATTTCGACCTTTATTGAGGTCTCTTCAGTAGGAGCCAGGCCCAAATGGAGATACCAGGCAGAAGCATTAGCAAGGTCATCTCTACCTATAGGAATTGCCAAACGGTGTGCCACCTTTTTAATAAATTACTCTGGATTTAGAGAAAGATGTGTTGAAAGTTTATTTTTCACTTGGTTAGACTATAATAAATTTAGTGTAATCCTTTATCCATGTTGTACCACCTTACCCCAGTCCTGAAGATACTTTCAGGCGCAAACTTTGTTTGCTCACACTTGGATAAAGGATTAAACTAAATTTATTATAGTCTACCCAAGTGAAAAATAAACTTTCAACATCTTTCTCTAAATCCAGAGTAATTTATTAAAAAGGTGGCACACCGTTTGGCAATTCCTATAGGTAGAGATGACCTTGCTAATTCTTCTGCCTGATATCTCCACTTCGGCCTGGCTCCCACTGAAGAGACCTCAATAAAGGTCGAAAGTAGTCTGGGTAGTGGCCCTTCCCTTAATGCATAAAATGTTAGCTTGCTCCACCTTTGCAACGAGTTGCCTGGTGTTGTACCACCTTACCCCAGTCTTGAAGATACTTGCAGGAGCAAACTTTGTTTGCTCACACTTGGATAAAGGATTAAGCTAAATTTATTATAGATTTATTGATGATACACTTCATTCATCCTATACATATGAAAAATCTTGCAGTATTCAAACACCTCAAGTTGAAAAATCATTTAAAACAAGTGCTCTTAATGCTGATCCTCATACCAACCTTTAATGAGGCAATAACAATCTGATCACTTTCACTGCTTCCAAAACACAGGTTTTTTTTTTTTTTTTTCTGGTGGGGGGGGGGGGCAAAAAAACTATGTTTTTCTCCCTTACATTTGACAATGCTCAGCTTAACAGTCAAGACCAACTCTCTCTTCTTGGATTGACTCTTATTTACTCCTAGACTTTTCTAGTTATAATGACATCACTTTCATAGCATCCTCAGCTTTGACAAAACTTGGTAACCCTTTTTGCTTATCATCATCATCAAATTCCTGCCATGTACTCTCAAGGGGTGTACAGGATATGATAGTACTACATGAAAAAAATTACATCATTATTAATTTCCTATCTACAATTTAACTCCAAATCAGTCTGTTACTTGTCAAGACTCCAACATTATCAGATTTTATATTTCTGTCGTCTAAGGCACTTTGTACCGTATCAATCCACCTATATCTTGGTCTTCCTCTGGGTCGTTTTGCTGCCAACTTGGCAGAGAACACTTGTTTTGCTAATATTTCCTCGCCCATTCTGTTTAAGTGACCATACCACCTGAGATTAGCTCTGCTAACGCATTCCTGGATGCTGACAATGTCAAGTTCTTTCCTAATATCCTCGTTTTTAATATGATATTGCCATTGATGTCATCTGTTCACGTCTATAATCTTTCTCAGGACTCTCATATCTGTGGTCTCTAGTCTTTGATCAAGTGTTTTACTTCTGACCCAGCTCTCAGATCCATAAGTTAAAAGTGGTTTGAACACTGTCTTGTATACAGCTAATTTAGTGTTCCTACTAATTTCTCTCTTATTCCATATGAATTTATTCAATTGACTTCCCACCATACTAGCTTTGCTGATTCTGTTGTCTATTTCTATATTTAATTTACCATCTTCAGTAAAAATCGTGCCTAAATAGCTGAAATGTTTTACTTGTTCCACAGGTTCTCCATTCACATCACTGTAGACATTTTCAATGATTCTGCCTATTTTCATTGTCATTGTCTTTTTATTGCTGACCTTCATACCATATCTATTACAACAGCTATTCAATTTAGTCAGAGAATCTTGCAGACTTGTAGCAGATTTATTTAGAAATATAACATCATTTGCATAAAGCAAAGAGCTGACATTAACATCTCCGATTTTGATATCATGTTTAATACCACTTTCCTTCATAATGTGATCCATATAGATAATCAATAACAGAGGGGATAATGTACATCCTTGTCTCACACCAGATTTAACATTAAACCATCTTCCTGTACTTCCTTCAATTCTAACTGCTGACTTACAACTCAAATAAAGACTAAGTATTACTTGATATAATGCCCCATTGACACCATATAACTGCAGCGTATTGAATAGCTTCTCTCTTGGCACTTTGTCATATGCCTTTTCCAGATCGACAAAACTTAAATACAGATCTTTGTTATATTCCCATGCTTTCTCGACTATTTGTCGTAAAGTGAAGATCTGATCCTAACAGCCTCTATTTGGCCTGAATCCAGCTTGTTCTTCACCAAGCTTTTCTTCCACAATTCTTCTCAACCGTTTCTCAAGTATACTTGCATAGATCTTGCCAGGAGCACTCAGTAGGGAAATACCTCTGTAATTCTCACATGTAGTTTTATTTCCCTTTTTATATATGGGTACTATGAGAGCTCTACTCCAATCATCGGAAATTCATCCCTCTGTCCAGGCTTTCTGAACTATGCAGTGCAGCCACTGTAAGACTCTTATACCACCATACTTCAGCATTTCTGGTCGAATATCATCTACACCTGCTGCCTTTCCAAATTTCAAGCCTTTGATGGCTTTTTCTACTTCAAGTATGGATATGTATTCCTGACTGCATGCCTGGTCAGTGTTTTTTTACCACTGTGCTGTCATCACTGCTTGTTTCATTTAGCAGTTTTTCAAAGTAATTACTCCATACTTCAAGGATATCTTTTTTCCCATTTTCGTGTCACCTTTATCATCTCTAATTCCTTTTACAGCACTCTTTCCTCCATTCTTAAGCTTCTTCAACAACCTCCAGAATATTTTGCCACCTTCTTGATATTTATTTTCTATATTCTTGCCAAAGTCCTCCCATGACTTTTGTTTAGCTAGTTTTACACACTGTTTAGCATTCTTGCATTTTCTCTATATTCTCTAAGAGCACATGCTGACTTATTTGACAGGAACTTTTGATATGCTTTATTCTTTTCCTTCACTGCCTCTTTAACTTCCTGTGTCCACCAGGGAGTTCTGATTTTTTTATCCTTACAGACAACCTCACCACATGCCTCTCTAGCAGAATCAATCAATGTTTTCTTCAGAGTTTGCTACTGAATCTCCAAGGTTTGATTCCTGTTCTCAAACTCTTTCATTTTTTCTTCAATAATCTTTGTGTATTTTAGTCTACAGTTCACATCTGAGAGCTGCTCAACTTTTATTCGCTTTAAAACTTTCTTACATGTTATTCTTTTGAATATGAAATTCAATTTTATTCTGTTCAAGACTAAATAGTGATCACTTCCAATTTCAAATCCTCTGTACCCTCTGGTGTCCTGCACCAGGGAGAAAACATCACTATCAACAATAACATAGTCAATGAGACTTTTCTTATTCCTTGTCTCTTCTCTCCATGTGAATTTGTGCACATTTTTATGTTGGAACATGGTGTTAGTAATAACCAGTACATGTCCTGAGCAGAAATCCAACAGATATTTGCCATTATTATTAGCTTTGCTCTTTTCTCCAAATTTTCCCAAAATATTTTTGTATGTCTCACAATCATTTCCTACTCTGCTATTTAGATCCCCAACAAGGACCAACTTTTCATTTTTTTTTTTGTGTCAGTTGCTTTTTCTAAAGCCTCAAAAAATTCCTCCACTTCTACCTTAGTAGAACCTTCTGTGGGACCATAGGCACAAATAAGTCTCATTGTCCAGTTCCTCATTCTCATATTTGCCCACATTACTCTACTTGAGACTGACTGCCATTCAAGAAGATTAGCCTCGTATTTTGTGTTGAATACTATGGCTACTCCTTCTTTTCCTTGATTGTCATTGCCTGAATATAACATTTTGTATTTATTGCTCAGAACGATCTCACCAGTTTTGGTCTTTTTTGTTTCAGTCACCCCTATTATGTCGATCTGGTACTTATCTAATTCCTCAACTAGCTTCATTTCTTTGCCATTCAGGCTTCTTACGTTGATAGTACCGATCTTTAACTCTGGTGATGTTGAGTTGGGGTTTATTTTCTGATTTGTTCCAGTAGCTGAGTTTTTGCTGTTCGCCCTGGTTCCCTGGCGAAAACAACGGGGGCCTTGTTTAACCGGGCGACGCCCCAGCCGGCATGAAATTTTGTCATGTTGTACCATCATTCTATATTTTGGTTTAACCAATAAGAATACAATTTGGTCGGCTAAATCCCAAATTGGCAGCCCATCCTCGTCCGTTCAGTATCCAAGTAGATACCCAACAGGGTGTACCACGAGAAGGTGAGGATTGGACATTAGGTCAGAAGCCCTGGTCGGTTCTCCACATTCCTTTAAAGGCCATGTGGAGGTCTCCTCTCAGTTATACAGTTTTGACCCTTAAGCTACCCTTTTTGCTTAAGATGTTACATTTCATATGTGTAGGTATTTATTCTGCATATATCCCAGATCTGTACAAACTTAAGATACTGCTCTCACATTTGGAGTGATACTTAACGCCTTTCTAAAAATTCTTGATGCTGCTCAGAAGGGAGTGGCTCATTAATTTATAATCTTCTCTCTCTCTCTCTCTCTCTTTTTTCATTGACTGTTTCAGTCTGCTAGAAGGTGAGGTTATAGTTGGATGTGTGAAGAGGTAGCAGTGAAAAAAAAAGTTTCCATTATAATTTATTAGAAGTTTACTTTAAATTTCCAAGCAATTTGAGTGAGATAGAATGCACAGTCTGTGGGGAGTTTGCACTTAGAGAATTTGTGTTAAAAAGTAATATATTAGTATAGTTTGTTAGTATTCTTTGTGCAGTGTGTGAATAATGGCAGCAGCTGCAATTCAATTTGCCAACGACTTTTCATCGAGTCATCCACCATTTAAGGACTACATTCTACATAGCACACTATTGGATTTTGTGATATATGGTTCTTGTGGCATGTATGCATCCCTGGCAGTTAGAAATGTGACAGGTGAGAGGCAAGGGAGTGCTTGTCTGTGTAAAATGTAGAAAATGGGAAGAATTAAATCACAAGATTTAGAAATTAAAACAATGAGAGAAATTTAGAAAACGAGAGGCATGAGAGACCTTGACAGTGTTATATCAGAAATGGGTGAATACTGACCAAGAGAAATAAGTACCATGATCAAGGGTGAGAAAAATGAAAGAGAAGGAAAGGTGAGAGAAAGGCAAGACATTGCTGGAACCTGGGATGGAGAGATGACAGAACAGCAGGTTAGTGAGAGAACAAGGAGAGAAAATGTCAGAGAGAGAGAATGAGGGATATAGATGAGCAAGGAAGAAACAGTGGTAAGAGGTGTGATGTATGGTGACTCAGTGATACATGATGTGCAACATACAATGCTGGAGGAGTGTCTGCTTAGAGGAATGATAGTGACTATGGCAATTAAGCAAGGTGAAAGAGTGGGAGTGGCTGAGTTGATTGTGATGGTGGATTCAAATTATTTGAGAAGCAATGTGAATTCGGTGGTGAAAGATCTGAGGTTCATGCTTGAGGTTGTATAGAAGAAGACAGAGAGAAGGAAGATAGTGGGTGTGTTGCCCAAGTGTGATAATTCAGAGCTACTGAGATGAGCATCAATAATGAATAGTATGATAGCCAGAATCTGTTGAAGAGAGGCTTGGATTATGTGGATGAATGGAGGGCATTTAAGGATAGAAAGGAACTTAATGTGAGAAACAGCTTGCATTTGAATGAGGAAGGGCATAGGCATCCAGAGAGAATGTTGTTCTCCAAACAAATCAGTGTGTCGATGCAGGGAAACTCAGGTTTGATGGTAGCAGGGGTGGCCTCTTCTGGGAATAGTCACTTGGGAAAAGAGGGAATGCATTGTGTAATGCTGAATCTACTGGAATCTTGAGGGAATAATAAGTATAGAAACAGTGACAGCACCTCAATGATTCTTTATACAATGCCAGAAGTATCCAGAATAAAGGAGATGAATTGGTGGTGCTGATAGTATCAGCCTGTCCAAAGATTATTGGGATCACTGAGACATAATTGATGGAAGATGATATACTGACAAAAATGGAAGTAGCAGGGTATAGCATTTTTTGGCAGGATAGGAAGTGCAAATACGGTGGTGGAGTACTGCTTATGATAACTAATGAGGTATGTCCTCTCAAAGTGGAGGATTTGAATAACAATAGCACCAATGGTTTTGAGAGTATATGGTGTGAGGTGGAGGTATGCAGAACAGGATATTTAGTGGGGTGTTGCTATAAGCCAGGGAGCGGAGAGGATGAAGAGCAGGAGATGTTTTAGGCAGTTGAGCTTGGTGAGTGCAAAACGAATGATTGTTATGGGATATTTTAATTAGAGCAATATAAACTGGGAAGAGGAAACATCAAATGGTAGTAAGGAAATGGAATTTCTGGGATTCTTGAAGGACAAATATCTTAAGCAACATGTAGCAGAAGGAACACTTGGACACAGCATCAGAAGATCTGATTATAACTGAGAGGCATCTCTTCCCCCATCTAGAGAGAGTGGCCATATAGTTTTGATTTGGAAAATGAATGGACATGCAACAGTATCAAAGAGAAAGGAATGTATGTAGAATTATAAGGCAAGTGATTGTAATAATGTTAGAAATCAGCATGGGAGCAGTTCCATGGATGGAGGAATTGGAAGAGCAAGATATCATCAGTGCTTGGCAACTGGTGAAGGAATGTTTATTAGCAGCAATGGCAATTTGTATACCATTTTTTGTACAGAATGGGGCAGATGAGGGTAATATTATCTGAGAGTCAGCATCGATTTGCTAATGGGGACACTCGTGTTTTAGTGATCTGATTGCCTTTTATAACAACGTACCAAGTCATATTCTGCCTTTTTTGTTTATTTTACAAAGGTATTTGATGGGATGCCACATGAACATCAAATGCAGTTAAAAATAGGTTTTGGAAGAGATATAAGGAGAAGGGTGGAGAGCAGATGCATGAAGAATATAAGACTTGGGCAGGAGAGTGACTAGTATGGTAAGGAAGGCAAAACTGGAATACGAGAAGAGATTGGTCTTGAGATCCAAAGAAAATATTAAGGAATTGTTTCGTTATGCAGACAGTGGGAGGAGGAGGAATCATTGTCGAAGAATGACATTGTTGGATAAAAATGGGAGTAGAGCAACTGATGCAAAGGACATAGTGGAGTTGTTCAATGATCACTTTATTGGGGCGTTTCATCCTAAAGAAATAGGTTTCAACATTAGAGGGATGTGTCGGGTTTGAGGTTTAGAAGTGCAAGAAGACCATGTGTTTCAAATACTGAGTACTCTGGATGTCAATAAAGCAATGGGAACTGGATGAAATTTTGACACAAGTTTTGAGAGAATGTGCTCAAGGACTGACAGCTCCGTTAACCTGGCTTTTAAATGAGAGTCTGGCCATGAGAAAGGTGCCCAAGGTATGGAAGGAGGATAAGATAGTGCCATTATATAAGGATGGTAGGAACAGAAGTGTCAAATTATAGACCAGTTTCTATTTAATCAATAATTGTTATGATTCTGGAAAAATTAGTGAGGGATCATTTACAGAATTGGGAAGATGAGGGTAATGTTATCTGAGAGTCAGCATGGATTTGCTGATGGGCACTCTTGTTTTAGTGATCTGATTTCCTTTTACAACAAAGTGGCAAGTCATATTCTGTCCTTTTTGTTTATTTTACAAAGGTATTTGATAGGATGCCACATGATAAGCTGATATTTAAATTGCAGCACATGGGTCTGGATGTCAGGTTAGTGAATTGGATTGGCTGTCTGATAGAGAGCAGAGAGTTATATATATGAGGGGACTGTATCAAGGAAGCAGAAGGTTACAAGTGGACTCCCACAAGGCTCAGTACTGAGATCTGTGTTGTTTAACCTTTATATCAATAACATTATCAGTGGATTACAGGGAGATATTCAGTTTGCATATGATGTAAGCTGGAAGGGTTATTACTAATAATGCATATGTGGTAGCCCTTCAAGAGGATTTGAATAAAATGTATTGTGATGGGCAAATGAATAGCAATGTCAGTTTAATTCAGCTAAATGTAAAGCCTTGAAGTTTGAGATATATTGATGGCAAGCTGCATGCACTGGTGCAGAAAGTGGGGGGGGGGGGGGGTCTAGGGTTTGATGATTGATAGAATCATCACCCTACCATTCCTATAGAAATATTTACATATTTAATTCCATCTTTGCTAATAATTGTGCCTAAATGCCGGCAAAGGTTGGTCGATTGGTAGAGCCTCTGCTACTAATGGCTCAGTTAAGTAAGTTTGAGCACGGTTAGTAGATGGAAGGAGCCAATTGTTTGACACTGTTGGCACACTCTCTCTCGATGAGTCTTTGGACTCCCTGGAGGTGTCAAATAATAATAATAATGTTAAATATGCATGAGCTGTTCTATAGGTTCATTAGTGAGAATTGTAGTTGTTTTTTTAACCATATCTTTTTATAGTTAATTTTTTATTCTGGTAGTTGAAATAGCAAAAAGTAGATGACAAGACTGGCAAGCTGTCAGTTTAGGATTTAGCCAATCAAATTGTATTCTTATGGGCTTAAACCACAAATGAAATGATGGTACAACAGGACAGAATTTCATGCTGGCTGGGGCATCATCCAGTTAAACAAGGGTCTGTGTTGTTTCGCCAGGGTAAGCAGCAAAAAGTCAGCTGCTGGAACAAATCATGAAACACACTCCAAATCAACACCACCAGAGTTTAAGGTTGGTAGTATCAACATGAAAAGCCTGAATGGTAAAGAAAGGGAGCTGGATGATGAATTGGATAAGTACCTGATTGACGTAATATAGAGGTGACTGAAACAAAAAAAAAAAAAAAAAAAAAAAAGACAAAAATTGGTGAGCTCTTTCTGAGCAGTAAAGACATAATGTTACATTAAGGCAACAACAATCAGGAAAAAGAAGGAATAGCTATAGTGTTTAACACTAAATATGATGCTAATCTTCTTGAATGGCAGGCAATATCAAGTAGAGTGATGTGGGCAAATATCAGAATGGGGAACTGGACTTTGAGACTTATTTGTGCCTAATGTCCCACAGAAGGTTCTAATAAAGAAGTGGAGGAATTTTTTGAGGTTTTAGAGAAAGCAACTGACACAATGAAAAAGGAAAAGTTGGTACTTCTTGGGGGTCTGAATAGCAGAGTAGGAAATGATTGTCAGACGTACAAATATATTTTGGGAAAATTTGAAGAAAAGATCAAAGCTAATAATAATGGCAAATACCTGTTGGATTTCTGCTCAGGACATGGACTGGTTATTTGCCATTATTATTAGCTTTGATCTTTTCTTCAAATTTTGAAGAAAAAATGAAAGAGTTTGAGAACAGGAACCAAACCTTGGAGATCAGTTGCAAGCCTTGAAGAAAGCCCTGACTGATTCAGCTAGAGAGGCATGTGGTGAAGTTGTCTGGAAGAATAGAAAAATCAGAACTCCATGGTGGACATAGGAAGTTAGAGGCAGTGAAAGAAAAAAAAGAAAGCATATCAAAAGTTCCAGGCAAATAAGTCAGCTTGTGCTCTTAGAGAATACAGAGACAAATGTAAGAAAGCTAAATATTGTATAAAACTAGCTATCAAAAGTCATGGGATGATTTGGGTAAGAACATAGAAAATAAATATCAAGAAGATGGCAAGATATTCTGGAGGTTGTTGAAGAAGCTCAGAAATGGAGGAATTTGTTGTAAAAGGAATTAGAGATGATAATGGCAACATGAAAACAGGAGAAAAAGATATCCTTGAAGTATGGAGTAATTACTTCGAAAAATTGCTAACTGAAACAAGCAGTGATGACAGCACAGTGGTAACACTGAGCAGGCATTCAGTCAGGAATACATATCCATACTTTAAGTAGGAAAAGCCATCAAGAGACTGAATGTGGAAATGCAGGAGGAGTAGATGATATTCAACCAGAAATGCTCAAGTATAGAGATATAAAAGTCTTACAGTGGCTGCACTGCATACTTCAGAAGGCCTGGACAGAGGGGCGAATTCCAGATGATTAGAGTAGAGCTCTCATACTACCAATATATAAAAAGGGAAATAAAACTGATTATGAGAATTACAGAGGTACTGAAGTATAAAGAGCTAATAAGCTTCATTTCGGCAATGAAAACATTACTTAAATTAAGGGGATATTAAATCCCACATAGTTTTAAAACCGAATAAGAAACTCAAAGATTGGAATCAGAGAGTTTCTTGCCGAATATAGTAAACTATAAAGTATCGGCGACACTAGCGTTAGCCAATGCAAGTGATCCTAGTACATAGTACAATACCGGACGACTCGTTGCAAAGGTGGGGGAAGTTCCGATCGCTATTCTTAGGTATTTTCCATAATGTAAAAACACATTTCCTAGGAAATGTATGCTGTTATTACATTATGGAGGGAGGTCACTACCCAGACCGGTTTCAGCCTTTTTTGATGCTTCATCAGTGAGTAGCTAGACCTAATAATACCGAAGTGTATAGCGAAAAAAACTTATATACTCTGCGAACGAGTTTTCCAAACAGGTGCAACCATTAAGTTACTTAAGTATAAAGAGCTAATAAGCTTCATTTCGACATTGTACTACGTATGTCCGGTATTGTACTACGTACTAGGATCACTTGCATTGGCTTGCATAGTATCGGCGACACTAGCGTTAGCTAGTGTCGCCGATACTTTATAGTTTACTATATTCGGCAAGAAACTCTCTGATTCCAATCTTTGAGTTTCTTATTCGGTTTTAAAACTATGTGGGATTTAATATCCCCTTAATTTAAGTAATGTTTTCATTGCGAAATGAAGCTTATTAGCTCTTTATACTTAAGTAACTTAATGGTTGCACCTGTTTGGAAAACTCGTTCGCAGAGTATATAAGTTTTTTTTACTATACACTTCGGTATTATTAGGTCTAGCTACTCACTGATGAAGCCTCAAAAAAGGCTGAAACCGGTCTGGGTAGTGACCTCCCTCCATAATGTAATAACAGCATACATTTCCTAGGAAATGTGTTTTTACATTATGGAAAATACCTAAGAATAGCGATCTGAACTTCCCCCACCTTTGCAACGAGTCGTCTGGTATTGTACTGCGTACTAGGATCACTTGCATTGGCTAACGCTAGTGTCGCCGATACTTTATAGTTTACTATATTCGGCAAGAAACTCTCTGATTCCAATCTTTGAGTTTCTTACAGAGGTATTTCTCTACTGAGTGTTCCTGGTAAGATATATGCAAGTATACTTGAGAAACTGTTGAGAAGGATTGTGGAAGAGAAGCTTGGTGAAGAACAAGCTGGATTCAGGCCAAATAGAGGTTGTCAGGATCAGATCTTCACTTTACGACAAATAGTTGAGAAAGCATGGGAATATAACAAAGATCTGTATTTAAGTTTTGTAGATCTGGAAAAGCATATGACAAGGCCAAGAGAGAATCTAATCGAAACGTTACAGTTATATGGTGTCAATGAGACATTATATCAAGGAATGCTTAGTCTTTATTTGAGTTGCAAGTCGGTAGTTAGAATATTGAAGGAAGTAAAGGAAGGTGATTTAATGTTAAATCTGGTGTCAAACAAGGATGTACATTATCCCCCTCTGTTATTCATTATCTATATGGATCACATTATGAAGGAAAGTGGTATTAAACCATCAAAATTGGAGTTGTGAATGTCAGCTCTTTGCTTTATGCAGATGATGTTATTCTTCTAAATAAGTCTGCTATAGTACACCCACAGATACGAGACCCTTTGACACTTCTGCCCATGTCAACAGAAGGAGAATCCATTCCGATAATGGGGCAATCAATCCTTATTGTGGGATGAGTTGTTTATTATTACACGTCAGAAAAATTATCTCCTCTTTTATGATCATTGTAGTTTTTTAAAGTGGTAACTATTTTGCTTGTATAACAGTTGGAAAATTTTACCTATAAAGCATGTGATTTTGCGTGTTTGCGACCAATTTGTGCATCCTTCATTTCTTTCTCCCTTTCAGCATGAATCCCTATTCTTTGCACAAAGCCAAGCGATACTCAAGTTGTGGTCATACTATACCAGTCTGCAAGATTCCCTGACTAAATTGAATAACTGTTGTAGTAGATATGGTATGAATGTCAGCAATAACAAGACAAAGATAATGAAAATAGGCAGAATCGTTGAAAATGTCAAGTGCATTGCGAATGGAGAACCTGTGGAACAAGTAAAACATTTCAGCTACTTAGGCACAATTTTTAATGAAGATGGTAAATTAAATATGGAAATAGACAGCAGAATCAACAAAGCTGGTATGCTAGGCAGTCAACTGAATACATTTATATGGAATAAGAGAGAAATTAGTGAAAACACTAAATTAGCTGTATACAAGGCAGTGTTCAAACCAGTTTTAGCTTATGGATCTGAGAGCTGGGTCAAAAGTCAAACACTTGACCAAAGACTAGAGACCGCAGATATGAGAGTTCTGAGAAAGATAAGAGGCATGAACAGATGGCATCAATGGCAATATCATATTAAAAACGAGGATATTAGGAAAGAACTTAAAATTGTCAGCATCCAGGAATGTGTTAGCAGAGCTAATCTCAGGTGGTATGGTCACTTATACAGAATGAGAGAGGAAAGATTAACAAAACAGGTGTTCTCTGCCATGTTGGCAGGAAAAAACCCAGAGGAAGATCAAGATATAGGTGGATTAATCCAGTAAAAGTGTCTTAGAATATAAGATCTGATAATGTTGGAGTCTTGACAGCTAACAGATTGATTTGGAGGAAAATTGTAGATTGGAAGTTAGTAATGATGTAAATTTTTCATGTAGTACTATTATATCCTGTAAACCCCTTGAGGGTATATATCAGGAATTTGATGATATATATATATGTAGAAACCTTTTACCATGAGTTGCCTTGAGTTGCACTACTTTGAGGGTCAGCTAGACTTACAGTACGTGCAGGCTCAAAATTGACTTGCTTGTCTGTTAGCTTACTTGGGAAATGGAGTAAAACCAGGTTTAAAATAGCTTGGTATCTTTAACATATATATATATATATATATATATATATATATATATTGATAGCTAGGGAATGAAAATGTCCCTATACATTGAAAACATATTACCCCTACTGACATGCTGCACACAGACTCAGTCTGTATACAATATTTAGTGAAAATGGAGTAATTAGAGTATTTAGTGTAATTAGAGACAGCTGGAATGAATAATAATATCATTATTATTAAGAGCGACCTCCAGGGAATCAGAGACTTGTTGAGGAAGGCCACATAATAAACATACAAGGTAATCCATTCCAATCATGCACAACTCTCTGAGAGAAAAATCTATCCCTCACCCCTTTCTCGGCTTTGAAGGATGCGCTCTCTTCCTTTCCCCACCCTCCATAAATTGAAAAATTCTATCAATTGAAATCCTGTATGATCCTTTCAGAAGTTTGCAAGTCTCAATCATATCACCCCACTTTCTCCTGTTTGCTAGTGGAATATCAGTATTCCACAATCCTGATATCATTTTTAACATTCTCCTTTGTACTCTCTCCAGTATATCAGAATCACAATGGAAACCAAGAGACCAGACCTACACATAATAGTCAAAGTGAGGTCTTATCAAGGCCTTGTAAAGAGGAAAATAACATCTTTGTCTTTACAATGAATGTTCATTTCAGAATTGCAGTTATCTTTTGAGTTGTATTTGCAATCTTTCCCACATGTCCCCTGAATTTCAACTTCCTATCTATTAACACTCCAAGATCCCTTGCCTCATCAGTTTCTTCTAGCCTAATCCCACCAATATAATACGACATTGGATATCTAATCATGCCAAAGTGAATGACTTACGTTTACTGAGATTGAACTGACACCCATTTTCCCATGCAGACAGTTCCAGCCTATTCAAATCATTCTGCAAGTACTGCATATCAGCAGCATTCCTGATTATCCTGCCAATCTTTGCATCATCAGCAAATAGCTGTATGGTGCTTGTCAGATCCTTCCCAATATCATTAATGTACAGGTTGAATAATTGTGGACCAAACACCTTGAAGAATATAATTTCTTGGCATTTTTAATTTAATTACATTATATAGTGAAAACTATCCTTACTCAACAGATGCTATACTGAATAGTTGCAAACCAAACATGTTACCATGTTGGTAATATGTTTATATATTAGCATGAAATTAATTTAAATTTCAGAAATAGTTATTATAAAGTTTTATATAACTTTATATAAATAGTGATCACTATTTAGTCTTGAGCAGGATAAAATTGAATTTCATATTGAAAAGAATAACATGTAAGAAAGTTTTAAAGCGAATAAAAGTTGAGCAGCTCTCAGATGTGAACTGTAGACTAAAATACAGAAAGATTATTGAAGAAAAAATGAAAGAGTTTGAGAACATGAATCAAACCTTGGAGATTCAGTGGCAAACTCTGAAGAAAACATTGATTGATTCTGCCAGAGAGGCATGTGGTGAGGTTGTGTGCAAGGATAAAAAAATCAGAACTCCCTGGTGGACACAGGAAGTTACAGAGGCAGTGAAGGAAAAGAAGAAAGCATATCAAAAGTTCCTGGCAAATAAGTCAGCTTTTACTCTCACAAATGTAAGAAAGCTAAGAGCTGAGAGCTGAGAGCTAAACAAAAGTCATGGGAGGACTTTGGCAAGAATATAGAAAATAAATATCAAGAAGGTGGCAAAATATTCTGGAGGTTGTTGAAGAAGCTTAAGAATGGAGGAAAGAGTGCTGTAAAAGGAATTAGAGATGATAAAGGTGACATGAAAATGGGAGAAAAAGATATCCTTGAAGTATGGAGTAATTACTTTGAAAAACTGCTAAATGAAACAAGCAGTGATGACAGCACAGTGGTAAAAAACACTGACGCATGCAGTCAGGAATACATATCCATACTTGAAGTAGAAAAAGCCATCAAAGGCTTGAAATGTGGAAAGGCAGCAGGTGTAGATGATATTCGACCAGAAATGCTGAAGTATGGTGGTATAAGAGTCTTACAGTGGCTGCACTGCATAGTTCAGAAAGCCTGGATAGAGGGACGAATTCCCGATGATTGGAGTAGAGTTCTCATAGTACCCATATATAAAAAGGGAAATAAAACTGCATGTGAGAATTACAGAGGTATTTCCCTACTGAGTGTTCCTGGCAAGATCTATGCAAGTATACTTGAGAAACGGTTGAGAAGAATTGTGGAAGATAAGCTTGGTGAAGAACAAGCTGGATTCAGGCCAAATAGAGGCTGTCAGGATCAGATCTTCACTTTACGACAAATAGTCGAGAAAGCATGGGAATATAACAAAGATCTGTATTTAAGTTTTGTAGATTTGGAAAAGGCATATGACAAGGTGCCAAGAGAGAAGCTATTCAATATGCTACAGTTATATGGTGTCAATGGGGCATTATATCAAGCAATACTTTGTCTTTATTTGAGTTGTAAGTCAGCAGTTAGAATTGAAGGAAGTACAGGAAGATGGTTTAATGTTAAATCTGGTGTGAGACAAGGATGTACATTATCCCCTCTGTTATTCATTATCTATATGGATCACATTATGAAGGAAAGTGGTATTAAACATGATATCAAAATTGGAGATGTTAATGTCAGCTCTTTGCTTTATGCGGATGATGTTATACTTCTAAATAAATCTGCTACAAGTCTGCAAGATTCTCTGACTAAATTGAATAGCTCTTGTAATAGATATGGTATGAAGGTCAGCAATAAAAAGACAAAGACAATGAAAATAGGCAGAATCATTGAAAGTGTCAACTGTGTTGTGAATGTAGAACCTGTGGAGCAAGTAAAACATTTCAGCTATTTAGGCACGATTTTTACTGAAGATGGTAAATTAAATATAGAAATAGACAACAGAATTAGCAAAGCTGGTATGGTGGGAAGTCAATTGAATAAATTCATATGGAATAAGAGAGAAATTAGTCGGAACACTAAATTAGCTGTATACAAGACAGTGTTCAAACCACTTTTAACTTATGGATCTGAGAGCTGGGTCAGAAGTAAAACACTTGACCAAAGACTAGAGACCACAGATATGAGAGTCCTGAGAAAGATTGTAGGCGTGAACAGATGGTATCAATGGCAGTATCATATTAAAAACGAGGATATTAGGAAAGAACTTGACATTGTCAGCATCCAGGAATGCGTTAGCAGAGCTAATCTCAGGTGGTATGGTCACTTAAACAGAATGGGCGAGGAAAGATTAGCAAAACAAGTGTTCTCTGTCAGGTTGGCAGCAAAACGACCTAGAGGAAGACCAAGATATAGGTGGATTGATACGGTACAAAGTGCTTTAGACGATAGAAATATAAGATCTGATAATATTGGAGTGTTGACAAGTAACAGACTGATTTGGAGGAAAATTGTAGATAGGAAATTAATAATGATGTGATTTTTTTCATGTAGTACTATCATATCCTGTACACCCCTTGAGGGTACATGGCAGGAATTTGATGATGATGATTAAGTTTTATATAGCAAATATCATAACAGATAAAGTGAAAAAAGAAAATTTCATTGTTTATTTGAATACTAGGTAAATGCAAAAATAAAATAAAATAAATAAATGATTGAATAGTACAAATTTCTGAATGTACTGCATTGGTTACGTCACACGTTACCTTGAATAAAGGTACTAGTAAGCTGTATACCATTGCATACTGCCCCCCCCCCCCCCAAAAAAAAATCTGACTGAGAGTAATAATGAATGAGTAATAAGTAAACAAAAAAAAATATTAATTGCAAAAGATCCAATAAGATGTAAATTACAACTAAGATGAGAAATATTAAATTGGGTAATGGATTTTAAATATCTTAATTTATAGGTAATATCACAAACAGTTAACAGTGAAATAGCAGTTAGAGTTTGGAAACTTTAAACTTTTATGAATGAAACGAAGAATATGAATCAATAATTGAACTGATCTATGCATGTGAAACATCAGAACATTAATAAACATACTCAGTAAGAAAAACATGAAGGAAAGAAAAGTTAATGAAACTAAATTTGATGAATAGAACATGAAAAAATAAAGAATATCATAAATTATTAAACATTCATCAAAAAAAGAATGAGTATACAAAGTGACTGATCTGAAATGTTAGCAAGAAATTGGAAACCAAATATAAAAGAGCCATTTGACAGACAAATGGATGCATGTGTATATGCGAAAAGAAGTGGCTTTTGTTCTTGTTTATAATAATAGACAGAAAAGTTGATAGAGACGAATGTTTAATACTGCTTTCTGTGATTGGAAAATATTTTTATTATTCCACTGTACCTAATTTATTAATATTTTTTCCCGTTTATTTTTTGTTTTTAGTCCATAAAGGCTGGAAAGTTAAGTTGTGATTTTCGTGGTCTAGCCATGGGTGATTCATGGATTTCTCCAATAGATTCAGTTGCCACTTGGGCCCAGTATCTTTATAGTTCAGTAAGTATAAAACACTTTCCACATAAGAAGTAAATAGTTAATCAATATTAAATTACTAATTTTTATTACTTTTTTTTTTGCTCGTCAGAAGAATCTTTAAAAACGAGTATTGGGTTTTTGGGTTTTTTTTTTTCTTGCTTCCCTCCCTTTGACAATAATACAGTGGATGATCATAAAATTACTGGGAGTTTATAATTATTCAAACTTTTTGTGATTGCTTTCTACATAGAAAAAAATTTGGGGACTCTTTCAGCAGTTTTAAAACCAATGGAAATTAGTAGTTATGATTTGTACTTTTTTCTTAAAGTATTCAGAAGAATATTGATTGCGATAAACTATTGCAGATTATTATATTTTTGAAGGTTTCAAATAGATTTCATAGTTTATTACAGTACTAGAGGTAACATCCTACATTTGGCATTATTTTTAACTCGATTTGCTGATTAGAGGTGTGATGAGTGAAAAGGTGCACAGTGTTTGTTTTCCATGTGGTAGAAATAAGTAGGATGATTGAAGCATTGCATAAGAGGAGTACATGAGCAAAAAATTTGGTAGTGATCGTTGGCACAAATGATTTGACTGGTAACAAGGAGAATGGAAAGATGGATATCAGGAGATTCTTAAGGAGAGTGATGAAAATAACAGTGTGGTAGGTAATATAGTCTGTGTTGCGTAGATAAGATGATAATGAGTTAAGAAGGTGAGTGAAGATTGTGAAGTTTGCTAGCACAGTTGTGTGAAGAGAAAGGAGTTAATTTTGAAAATGTATGGATTGAATTTGAGGGGCAAAGAGAGCTGCATAAAAGTGATGAACTACATTTAGTTCTCACAAGCTTCTCCAATAACTTAACCACAACACCTGACACACAGATTGGCCTATAGTTTGATGCTTGAGTTCGATCACCTCCTTTATGAAGTGGCACAATCTTGCTCTCCTTAGGAACTTGACCGAGTGCAAGACTCGTATTAAAAAAATATGTCAAGGCAGGTGTCAACTCCCTGGCACATTCCTTCAGAATACGTGGTGATATATTATCTAGTCCCACAGCCTTATTAACATCTAGTTTACTCAACTCCCCATACACCTCTTGCTCACTTACAGGTAGTCTCTCCTCCACATCTTCAACTGCTCTCAATCTCTCCATGAAGTCACATTCACAAGACTGAAAGACTGTTATGAACTGTTTATTAGGTATCTCCATCACATATTCTGCAACAGCTGTCTTTATACCATTTTCACCAATCAGTGTCATCTTTCCATAATCATTCTTTCTTTTGCTGGCTACATATCGAAAGAGCTCTAGGATTCTTTTTGGCTTCGTTAGCTAATTGTTGTTCATACCTCTCTTTAACTACCCTCCTTGCCTGGTCTTTGTAGACCTCATGGAATTGGTTATTTCCACATCTTTTATGCTGCCTCCACAATGCTCTTTTTCTCTGTATCGCATGCTTAATCTCTTTATTCATCCATCTCACACCTACCTTATTTAACCTTCTCATCCTTGGAATACATTTAGACATTGCATCTACTAGACAGTTTTTGAAAATCTCCCAAGCTGCATTGATCTCTTTTCCAGCTAACTCCTCATTCCATGCTACGCCTGCAAGCTGTCTCCAGAGCTCTTCATAATCCCCCCCCCCACCCACCCACCCCTTGTAGTTCCACATATACCCTTTACTCACAGAGGTCCTCACACTGCTGGCAACCACCCAGGTAATCACCTCATGGTCACTCACCAATTGGTGGATGATTTGAACACCTCATTTATAATTACATCCTCTGATGAGATGATCAAATCCAAGACCCTCAATCCTCGCATGCCCTCTGTTACATACTGTCTGAGGTAGTTATCCCTCAAAAACTCAAGAAACTCATTTTCTTTACTTCCAGTTGCTGTCTCATCATTCCAGTCTATATTGCCATAATTAAAATCACCCATAATGATCACCCTTTTCTTATTTGCTTGGCCAATTTGATTATACATTTCATTATCATCACCATCCACATTACCTAGTCTATAACAACATCCCACCAAGTATTTGATTCCATTCACCTCTATCTCACATGATACTGCCTCAAAATCACTGGCACTATTTCCCTCCTGCATCTCTACCCTGTATGGACATAACGCTTTCTCTATCATCAATAGCACTCCCACTCCCTTTTTATCCCTTCTATCCACACGAAACACAACTTACCCTTCCATCTCTATTCCTGTCAGGATGTCATCCTCTTCCAACCATGTCGCACTTATTCCGACAATCTTTGGGTGAACATACGCAATTAGTGAAACAGAATTGTTGCAGAGGGCACAGCAACACACAAGTTAAAGGTTATAGTAGTACAAAAATTGTCAACAATACAAGTTAAATAAACAAAATGCATGTACAAGCCAAGCAATGCAGTATCTACATATAGTTAAAATTATAACAGATGTTTTTACAGCCATACATAAATAGGCAAAAAGGAATTATTATACAACATGCATGCATAAAAATAAAATTTGGCAATGTGGTATCTACACAGGGCCGGCGTAAGCGGGCATGTGGGCGCTGCTGCTGTGATACGATTCATAAGTTCATTTTTAAGAAACAAAATTTTTATCATAAAAACAAAAAATTCTTAGAATGATCAATATTAAAATAGATAAGGCCAGATGCACCGAATAAAAATTTAAAAAAATTGTATATTGCCGCCTCTTTGATCAGCCGGCTGTTTACAATATTGCAGCGAGAGCAGGCTAAATGCTTGCCTGCAGAATGTTGTGTCTACTGCAGTCTATCCAAAGTGAAACGATGAACGGTTTTTACCAAGCTGCGTACCAGTCATATGGTACGCATCTCGGTAGGCTACTGACAGTAGCACAGTGCTGACTATTATTTCGTCTCTGTGTCGTGTTGTGTAATAATTTCTTGTGAGTATAAAATAGAATCAAAAATTAAAAAAAGTTATCCGGTGCCCAAAATCGTAAGATACAAACTGGGGCTCTTAATAATTTGTTAAAATATTAAAATATTCTGATGCATTGTAAACCACTCGATACATCAGAAATCAGAGTTGAAGAACTGTGCACATCATCCAGTTTGCATGAAAGTACTATTGCAACTATAGAACAAGATAACAAGACGCATGATTTAAGTGAAAAACAGTTAGGAGAAGATTTAGTTGTAGTTGACCACGAAACTAACACATTGTTAGTCTCTGTAAATTTAGAAGATCCAGGTGAATGGGGAAATATTGATGAAGAATTACGAGTTGTTTTAATTGAAATGGGGCCTGTTCAAAAGAAAAATATAATATATCCCAGAGATTTATATGGTTGTAAATTTGGCGACATGTATTATAATCGAAAAATGGAAAAAGGTGAGCTCATGCCAAGAACATGGCTCATTTATTCCGAAACTTTAAATTCTGTTTTTTGCTTTTGTTGCAAACTTTTTGCACCTTCCAAATCAAGTAGTCTTGTAGAAGGTTATAACGATTGCAGAAATGTAAGTACAACTTTGCATAGACATGAGACTAGTTTAAATCACATGAAAAATTTTTTAAAATGGAAGGAACTTGATAAAAATTTAAAAAACAAAACTATTATTAATTGCTAGATTCAAAGTATGTATGAAATGGAAAAGAAACATTGGAGGAGTGTTTTAGAATGCTTGATTGAAATTATAAAATTCCTTAGCCAAAATTTAGCTTTTTGCGGATCATCTGATAAATTATATGAAAGGAACAACAGCAATTTTTTAAAATTAGTCGAACTGTTTGCGAAGTTTGATCCCGTTATGGAAAATCATGTTGAAAATCATGAATCAGTCAAAATGAAATATTGAAAACTTTAAGTAATGCAATCAGGGATACAATTTTATTATCAATTCGAAAATCTAAATATTATTCCATAATTTTAGACTGCACGCCTGATGCAAGTAAAACAGAACAAATGACCATTATTATTCGCTTTGTTTCCTGTGACAATGGAATTGTCAAGATCAGGGAAAACTTTTTAGGTTTTGCAGATATATCAGATTCCACAGGACGTGGTTTATGTGCAACAATATTGGAAAACTGGAAAAATGGAACATTCCCATTGAAGACATGCGAGGTCAAGTGTATGACAATGGGGCAGATATGAAAGGGAAAAAATATGGGCTCCAAAATTTGCTTTTGAACAAAAATTCTCGAGTTTTTTACGTGCCATGTGCTGCTCATACTCTAAATTTAATCATTAACGATGCAGCCAAAGTGAATGCAGATACAATTAGTTTCTTTGCAATTATTCAAGAAATATGCAATTTCTTTTCATTCTCTTACAAACGTTGGGCAATCCTTTTAAAGTCACAAAAAAATTAACATTGAAACAGCCATCAGAAACGCAATGGGAAAGTAAAATTAATGCAATCCACCCTCTACAATATCAGTTAGGAGAAATTTACGATGCACTTTTTGAAATTTTAAATAATGAAAATTTTAATAAAGTAACTTAGCATGCAGCACAAAAATTATGTGCTAAAATAAAGAACTACAAATTTATTTGCTCTCTTATAACTTGACATGATTTACTTAACAGAATAAACCCTGTGAGTTGTAAACTCACAGGGTTTAAACCTTGTAAGAATATTTAAAATATTCTTACAAGCGTATCAATCAGATACAAATTTTAAAGAAGTTCTAAAAACGGCAAAACAACTGAGTGAAGAGGTGAATGGAGAACAAGAATTTAAAACTGGTACGGAAGTTCGAAGATGAAAGAAGACACGACAATTTGATGAGCATCATGACGAAATGCCACAATCACCAGAAGATAAATTTAGAGTGAATGTGTTTTATACACTTCTAGACGTTGCAATGTGTTCGTTAATAGAACGTTTTGAACAACTAAAAACATATTATGATAATTTCAATTTCTTGTATAGATTACTACAAATTAACAACGAAGATTTACGAAAAAATTGTGATGATTCTCTTGAAGGACGGCGACAATAAACACGTAAATGCAATAGAACTATATGACGAGTTATGTGCTTTCCGGGATATTTTTCGGAAGGGTAATTTAAATATTCAAAATCCTTTCGATATTCTTAATTCTATTGTGTCCAATAATTTATCTTTCCCTAACTTTTCAATTGCTTTAAGAATACTATTAACCTTACCTGTTAGTGTAGCAAGTGGTGAACTTTCCTTTTCCAAGTTGAAATTGATTAAAACCTACTTAAGAACAAGTATGTCACAAAAGAGGCTTGTTAGTTTGGCGTTAATAGCTATTGAAAATGATATATGTGCGGAATTAGATGTTAAGACCATTATTTCTAATTTTGTGAATATGAAATCAAAAACCCAAAAATTTTAATTTAAAAATTTTCAAGTATATTTATGTAATTTAATTTATTTTCTGTTATTCTGTAAAGATGTTATTTTTTGAATACTTATATTAAATGTTCTAATTATTTCTGAATTCTTTTCTTATTTTCTCATCTATCTTGAATTTCTTTTAGATCGATATTCTTGAATTCCTAAAAGATAGTTCCACTTATAAAAATTATTAAAAAATTTTTTACAAGTCACTAAGAATTTAGTAACTTGTAAAATGCAAGAATTTTTTAACTTTAGTTCAAATAAATTTTAACTTTAATTAAAATTCGTGTCCGCGCGGTTAGCCTAGTGGCTATGTGCTTCGCAACCATATGCCTGGGGAAGGAGTGTCCTAAGTTCGATTCCCGTCGGTGACATGAGGAGCTGAAGGATCTTCCTCAGCCATAGCCAAGTTACCCAGTCTTGGGCGTGGACAGCAGGGTTTTTTCCCCAGTTTATTCTGGGGTTTTTCATCCCGCAAAGCAGGCAAACTGGCCTTGAGAACTCAACACTACAGGCCATAGGATACACCGGGGCATAAGGCTTGACCACCTTATCCTGTAAACGGATTGAGGTCCGATGATCAATGGAACCTCGACACCGCAAGGTAAAAGAGGGTATAAGGAAGATGATGATGACATTAAAATTCATTTTAATTTTGTTAGCAATTTGGGTCGGTGAGAAGGCTATAATCCCTGTATCATTATATTCAATGATTAAAATGAAGTGGCTTTATCAAAATTTACTTTAACTTTTGAGAATTTTTTGAATATTTGGGTTTTTAACGATTATTCTGCCTAGTCAACACCCCTGGTTCATTACATTTAGCGAACCGTGTGGCTGTTCTGTCAAAATTTATTTAAGAAATTTCAAATAATTTAAATTTTTATTATCGTAAAAGAACCACGACACCCGGGTTGTTACAGGGGCGCTTAGTTAGACATTGCATACGGGCGGCAAAGACCCTAGTGCCGGTTCTGTATCTACATATAAACAAAATTATAAGAAGTTTACACAACTATACAAGGTATCCTACAGCAATATATAATTAGTCAAAAAAAATTATTAAATAATATGTATGTGCAAAAGTTAAGCTGGGCAATGCAGTATCTATATATAAACAAAATTACTGCAGCATTTAAGGAAGTACATAATTAGACAACAATATAAGTTAATAAACAAAACATGTACAACACCAAGCCAAGGAATGCAGTATCTACATATAAGATTACTATAATAAGGTTACCGTAAATGTTATTGCAGTAATACATAGAGTTAAAGAGGAATTATTATACATTATATATGCATAAAAATTAAGTTTAGCAGTGCGATATTTACATATTAACACAATTATAACAAGGTAACACAAGGCTACAGAAATACGATTGGTCAGAAATTAACCTAAAGAATAATATATACGTTAGTACTCAACTCCTGCACATATACATACAAAAGTTAAGTGAAGCAATATAGTATTTACATATAAACAAAATTACAGTCAAATGTGTTTGTATAAATTAATTGGTTAATTCTTTGTAAAAAATTAAAAACATTATGCAATCTGCCTGAGTATATGGTCTGGCCAGGTAGGCAAAAATTTCATTCCTCTCTCGTGCATAGTGCTGGCACTCTACCAGTATATGATAAATAGTGAGATGCATATTGCATTTTTCACACATGGGAGGGTCATTAGCTCTCAGTAAATAAGAATGTGTAAGATGACTGTGACCTATGCAAAGCCTAGTGAGAACAACTCCCTCTCTTTTTATTCATTGACTAGAATGCCAATGCTTGATTTCAGGTTAAATGTCATATAATTTATTTGTTCATACTTCCTGCTATGATGACTGCCATTGAGCAATTAGCTTTGATTGCATAAACTGTCTGTAGTCTGTATATGGTACTGTCAAACAGTACATGGAAAAAGTTTGAGCTGATTTAGCATCTGCAGCCTCATTTCCCTTAATTCCTATATGGCTGGGAATCCAGCACAATTCAACATCAAAATAAAGGATTCTCATTTTGTGAAACAGGTGTAACACCTCATAAAGTACTGGATGTGGATTATGCATAGGAGAGGAGATAGTCTGTAAAGAACTCAATGAGTCTGTATAAATTATACACTTTTGGTTGCAGTTTTCTTTTATATGAACAAGTGCAAGCTGAGTGGCATGTCACTCTGCTGTATAATTACTGCAATCTGGTGGGATCTGGTTGGAGATAATAATATCAGGAAACACAGCAGCACAGCCAACAGAGTTATTATTTCTTGGACCATCAGTATAGATAGGCAAGAAATTAGTGTGCTGTTCTGTGTGCATTAAACAATTGGAGGTAGACAGATGATGGAGTATGAGATTTCTGTAGCTGACAAAGTGAGACGTTGTAGGATGGCATGCCAACCTGCCATGGAGGAATGCTGTTAGGTTTAGTGTGGGCAACGTTCTCAACATTTATACCAAGAGCTTCCATGTTCTCTTTAATATGCATACCAAAAGGACGTATGGCAGTTTGAAGTGTGTGGTATTGAGTTTCCCAGTGCAGAGAAAAGAGATTAGTCCATGTAGGATGATCTGGGAGAAACTTTATCTTTAGGGCATAATTAAGAGTTCTGGGTAGTGACAATTTCCATAATGCATTGCATTATACACACCTGAAAGGTGTGTTGATATGTTGGTGATTTTGCCATCTGGAGTCATTCTGAACAAGAACTATACCTGTTCCTAGATAAAATCAATATTCTTCATTCTCGCATCAAATTCACACTAGAAAAAGTATCTTTACAAGGTTTCTTTCTGTCTTCATACATCCAACGAAAAAATGATGTTTCCATCACCACTTCTGTCTATCATAAGCTGACGTTTTCAGGTCATTACATTCACAATTCATCTTCTTACCATCCATCTCAAAAATATGGCATCATTAAATAATCAGTAGCCAGAGCACACAGATTTTGCTCCTCCGAAGAATCTTTAAACCAAGAATTGAAAATCATCAAAAACACAGCCATACAAATGGATACAATCCAAAAACAACTCAAAAAATCATCAGTCACTTTCCCACACATCAACCTAGACACGAACAAGCCTGTAAGATTCCTATACCTTATGTCAAAGGCATCTCCGAACGTCTGTCAAAAATTATGAAGAAATACAAACTTGCTCTACCTACAAACCAATCAACCAGATCTATAATTTGTTACCTTCTTCTAAAGACAAACTCTCACCTTTGATGCTACCTGGCATTTACAAAGTTCCATGTTCCTGTAAGATGTCTTGCTACAGACAGGGAGATCTATTAGTAAACACATCTCTGAACATCAAGACCATATCAGTCTTATCAAACTGCACAAATCTGGCCTTGCACAACAGAGTTGAAAACTCAGACCATAGGATCAAATGGAAACACACAAAACTTCTGCATAGATCCTTATATAAACATGAGCTTTTATATAAAGAAAGTACTGAAGCTCTACGTCACAGACCCAACTTAAACCGTAATGACGTTCTTACTATCCCTAAAGTCTGGGAAATTGTCATCATCCTTAATTGTGTAAAATAAATTTATATATTTTATTTTAATGTAATCTAATTTATTTTTTATCAGATATATTTATTTTAATTTAATTCTATGACACGCTACTGCACGCTTAGTTGGATTTCATTAAGCATGCGCCCTAACTGTATGTTATTCCTAGTATTGTTTTGAAATAACTGTACTGATACATAGATACGTAGGACAAAATAGTTACTTATTAAAAATAATTTAACTACTGTGGTTGATGTGTGTATGTTTAGTTATGAATACTCCACAGGTTTCACTATATAATACAAGTAGCCTGGCCATGAAGATTCTTCACATTCCAACTTTGCTGACACTTGGATAAAGGATTAAAGAAGAATATAATTTTCTTGGAATCTTTAATTTAACAATACATTTTTATATTTCTAGTTCTTTTATCTTGTAGTTATTATTTGTTGTTAATGGCTGAACAGAATAAGAGAAACTTGCAATGCAATATTTTTTTAAATTTTACATTTCCATGTCAATGCTGTTTTTTAATGGCTCTTAATACAGTATATATATATATATATATATATATATATATATACAAGTAGATGCAACATGTAAATAATCATATAATTATTGTATCTACCTGGAAAAGATCATCTCAGAATTATTATTATATATATTTTGTTAATTTTGCTTTAAATTTAGTGAAGAAGCATTTTGTATTCCCATCATCAGATTCCTGCCATGGGGTGTACAGGATATGATAGTACTACATGAAAAAAATTACATAATTCATAACTTCCTATCTACAATTTTCCTCCAAATCAGTCTGTTATTTGTCAAGACTCCAACATTATCAGATTTTATATTTCTATCGTCTAAGGCACTTTGGACCATATCAATCCACCTATATCTTGGTCTTCCTCTGGGTCGTTTTGCTGCCAACCTGGCAGAGAACTTGTTTTGCTAATCTTTCCTTACCCATTCTGTTCAAGTGGCCATATACCACCTGAGATTAGCTCTGCTAATTCATTCCTGGATGCTGACAATGTCAAGTTCTTTCATAATATCCTCATTTTTAATATGATATTGCCATTGATGTCATCTGTTCACGACTCTAATCTTTCTCAGTACTCTCATATCTGAGGTCTCTAGTCTTTGGTCAAGTTTTTTACTTCTGACCCAGCTCTCAGATCCATAATCTAAAACTGGTTTGAACAATGTCTTGTATACAGCTAATTTAGTGTTCCGACTAATTTCTCTCTTATTCCACATGAATTTATTCAATTAACTTCCCACCATGCCAGCTTTGCTGATTCTGTTGTCTATTTCTATATTTAATTTACCATCTTCATTAAAAATCGTGCCTAAGTAGCTGAAATGTTTTACTTGTTCCACAAGTTCTCCATTCACAACACAGTTGACATTTTCAATGATTCTGCCTATTTTCATTGTCATTGTCTTTTTATTGCTGACCTTCATACCATATCTATTACAACAGTTATTCAATTTAGTCGGAGAATCTTGCAGACTTGTAGCAGATTTATTTAGAAGTATAACATCATCCGCATAAAGCAAAGAGCTGACATTAACATCTCCAATTTTGATATCATGTTTAATACCACTTTCCTTCATAATGTGATCCATATAGATAATGAATAACAGAGGGGATAATGTACATGCTGTCAAATGCCTTCTGAAAATCAACAAAGCAAGTACCTTATATTATCGCGTATAATGCGATCCACATATAATGCGAACTAGAAATTTTGTTTGAAAACTAGCCCTAAAATGCCATGTCCACATATAATGCGATCTGTTAATCCTTTTTCATAACATTATAAATAATACAATACGAATTAACAAAAGAAATATTTATTTAAAAACAAAATGTCAAAATACAAGACGAATTAATGAAAGAAATATTTATTTTAAAACAAAATGTCAAAATCCTTTAAATTCTTATTCATCTTTTGAGTCGTCAAATATTTTATTTATAAATTCATCTGTAGGGATTGCGTCATCAGTGTAGCAGTTGTCGTCATTGTCTTCATGCTCTCCAATTTGTTGGGCATCATCCTCGCTTTGGTATATGATGTGATCTTTGGATCCATCCATTGAATTACTTATTCCACATTTAAGAAATGAGCGTTGAATCATTGCAGATGGTATCAAATCCCATGCTTCTTTAACCCAGCTGGTGACTAGGGTGATCTCAGGCTTCTGAAAATTCCCACCCTTTGTCATCTTCACCAAACCAGATGACATCCATTCTCTCCATTTTTCACGTAAGTGATCTTTAAATGGCTTATTCAAGCTGACATCAAGCAGCTGCAAAACGGAAGTTAGACCATCCAGTACGACTGCTAGGTCTGTACATAGCTCACATGCTTTTTCTTTGCTTGCCTCTGTTAAATGCGCCAAGAACATATCCCAGACTAGCATGCTTTGTTGACGTAACACGCTACCTGGACGTATGTTCCATACTTGATCCAGCCACAATTGTACACCTTCTTCATCCATCCAACCTTTCTGATTGGTGCGAACAATTACATCTGGTCGAAATTTCATATGCTTCGGAATTTTCTTCCTTTTAAATATCACTGTTGGCTTTAATTTGGTTCCATCTGCCATGCATGCTAGAACAACGGTAAATTGCGTTTTTTCATGTCCCGTTGTTTTTATGAAGACACCCTTTTCACCAACTGAGTTTACTGTTTGATTCCCAGGCAAATCAAAGTACATGGGCATCTCATCCATATTGCCAGTTTGGGAAAGTTCATATCCGTGACACTTCCGTAATTTTATGATAAATTTATGGAAGGACTGCACTTTTTCTTCAAGCCGCTTTGGTAACTTCTGCGCAATTTTTGTTCGGTAATGTTAATGCTTTGCGTTCCATAAATCTGTTGCACCACCCAGGCGAAGCAAGAAAAGATGAAATACCTGGTGTGTCCTTGAATTTACCATTCTTGAGTTGTAGAGCTCGAAAACGAATTGCATTTCTTGTTACTATAATGCCATCTTGTCGTTGTGTCAAAATCCATTCATTTAGCTCTTCTTCGAGTTCTGGAAAGGATGCTACATCTCCACGATGGGCACGTTTCGTTTTGGGGATTTTTTCAAGACTGTCTTTTTGCTTACGCCAAAGTCTAATATTACTCTCTGCTACACCAAATTCTCTCATAGCAACACTGTTATTATGTTCTTCTGTAAACTGCACGACATGCAATTTAAATCCTGCTTCAAAAGATGAACGTTTGTTTCTGTTGGCTCATTTTCAGGCTAGGTTTGTTTAATGAATAATATTTAAAGTGAACTGTGGTTAAACCAATGTACCTAACTGTGCTCTATCATTCGGCGATGGAGAGCGCATGCGAAGATACGATGCACGCTCGGTTGCCGAATGCGAGTAGGTCAAGTAGATTTGGTTGCATAGGCATTAGGTAGTATATATTGTGTGTGCAAGTCTAATAAGATGTTATATTTTTTAGGATCCGCATATAATGCGAACCCCTAACTTTAAGTAGTATTTTTTACCATAAATTTTTCGCATTATACGTGATAATATACGGTATATATGTTTTTGGTTTTTCTCTGCTATTAACTGCATTGTTAAAATCTGTTGAATTGTAGTTCTATCTTTCCTAAATCCTGCTCGCTCATCTGCAAGGTATGCTTCCAAATGTGTTCTCAATCTTTCTGTCAATATCACCTTACCAAGGTGACTTGTCAAAACAATTGTTCTATAATTTTTACATTCTAGCTTATTTCCTTTCTTGTATAATGATACTAAAATTGATTTCACCCACTTCTCTGGCATTTTCCATTTCTTCCATACCATATTACATAGTTGGTGCATTTCTGTAACCATACTTTTGCCACCATATTTAATCATTTCTCCAGCGATGTTATCGTTACCAGGACTCTTGTTGTGTTTTAGCCATCCTATTGCGTTTTCTACCTCTCTTCTTAAAATGTCCATATCATACTCATTACCTGGTGGTGATATCTGCTTCAATTCTTCAATCAGTTTTCCAACTCCATCTAAATCTAGTTTTCTTATAGTTTAATGGTTCTAATAACTTTGTACGCCTCCCTAGTTTTATGCTCTCCATAGTGCTGTTCTATATTATTGCATTGATCTTCTAACCATTTCATCTTATCCATTCTGACTGCTTTTTTCACCTCATTACACTTTCTTCTATATTGCTCCTGTACTAACTTTATTGTTTCCTGTCTAATCCATCTTCTTGATCTCTTTTTCTCTACTGTTCCCTCTTCAACTGCATCTTCTATCGCCTTCATTACTCCTTTCACTCTTAAATTCGATTTTTTTTTTCTTTTTCCACACTTTTTAGTTTTTCCTCTAATGCTGTTCTGTATCTTCCTATTTTTGCTTCACTTATTCTTGCTGTATCTCTTTGTTTCTGATGATGGGATTTATATTTTCTTGTTAATTTCAACTTGATGTTTCAATCACTAAGCTATGATCTGAATCTATATTTGCTCCTTGAAAAGTTTAACGCTGCTGTACTGATGTTATCCATCTTCTTTTAAGTGTAATCGTATCAGTCATGTTCTTGGTTTTCCCATCATTTGATTGCCATGTCTATTTTCTATACTCCTGCTAGAATCTTGTGTTACAGGCCATCATCTCGTGGTCCACAGAAAATTCTAACATTTTCTGACTTTATTTGTTTCTTTCTCCAAAGCCATATTTTCCCATGATGCTTTCCCAACCAATCTTTTTCTATTCCAACTTTGGCATTCCAGTCTTCTTCAATAATTAGTATCTTTTTTGGTATTGTTTCTATTGTCTCTCTCAGATCTTTGTAAAATAAATCAATATCCTCATCTGTGCTGTCAGATGTGGGTGCATGTATCTGGACTATTGATATGCTAAATGGGTTTGCTTGAAATCTTGCTACCATGATTTGTTCATTGACTGGTTTGTGGCCTAACAGAGCCTCTCTAGCTTTTTTTTTTGTTAAGAAGGAAGCTAAATTTTGCTTTGTGCTTCGTGTCATGCCTTGACCATATGACTTTGCATCCATTTATCTCTCCTGATGATGTCCATCGCATTTCCGCCAGTCCTAGTATACCACATCGATATCTCTTCATTTCCTTGTGATATAATTCTAGTTTTCCTGATATCCAAAGTGTCTGTACATTCCATCTCCCTACTGATAATAGTTCTGTCGGTTTCTGTTTCCTTTTGGTATCCCACTTTTCGATCCAATCCTGATCGCTCGATTGGTATCGTCGAACTTGTTCATCTGGGCGACATCCAAGCTGGCCTGTTTTAACTGTTGATCGTGTAGACATAGGCATCAGATAACAATCATGTTTTTTTAAGAAACTATAACACATTTTAGGAATGTTAGTCTAGTGGGTAATATTTATTATCCTACTAGTCTCACTGATTTTTGCTCTCGGCATCTTCAGGAATACACTTGGTAAGCGATATGAAGGTAACAGACTATGTTTTAACTCACAGTTCTAATTCATACAAAATTAGTACAGTGCGAGACAATGCGCGTGTCTCGGGAACATGATTTAGTGATCTAATTAAAGTTTTCCAAATTTCCGGTAGGATTAGACCTTGATTCTTATTTAGGTTTCCTGTTGAACGGGCGACCATAGCAGCCTCCTTGAAGGTTCTGGAATGGTAGTTCTCTTCTATATAGGGCATATGAATCTTATCCCACTCAATAAGATAGTTGGTAGAGGCAAAGTGGGAAGAAAGGCCTGAGATATCTTGTCTGTCGTTTCTAACACTAACATAGCCTATGTACTTCTGTCTTGTTTCAAAGCTTCTAGATGTCTGACCAATGTAATTAACACCACAGGAACAAGGTATATTATATTCTCCAGAGTACTTGTAGAATGGATGAGGGTCTTTCGGTGATCTTAAAAATTTCCGAATAGTATTGACCGGCTTGAATGCTACTCTAATATTGTGTGGTTTTAGAAGGATAGCCAATTTTTTGGAAATGCTGCTGACAAATGGAATAGTTATAGTACTGATGTATTGGGTGTCATCACGTTGTCTTTGTGGTATATCCGAAAAGAGAAACTTATTGTAGAGTCTTTTAGGATAACCATTTAAGGATAACTCTCTGGATATTGTAGTTAATTCTTCTTGTAAGTCATCTTGGTCTTTGGTGTACTGTATAGTTCTTTTCTTAAGCATATGGTTATCTAAGTTTCTGGGATATATGATGTGACAAGTTGAAATGGAGGTAACGTCCAGTATTCGTAAGTTTTCTATACACAGGTTGATACTGTTATTGGTTTGTTTCTTTGTTAGGATGTCTAGGAATGGAAGTTTTTCATCTTTTTCAATTTCTAATGTGAATTTGATGGTATGGTGGAAACTATTGATTTAGTTGAGATAATCCATTAGTTCTTCTTTCTTATGATTCCAAATGATAAAGATGTCATCTACATATCTGTACCAAGTTTTAGGTTTTGGGGTAATTTGGGATAAGATTTTATCTTCTAGGTCTTCCATGAATAAGTCAGCACAAGGAGAGAGGGGCTAATTCAGTAAGTTGTTTGTAGACGGTTTTTTGCCATACGAAATAGTTCAGTGTTAAACAATGATTGAACAACATAGTGATGTTTCTTGGGAACAAGTTGTCTAAGATGTTGATGACTTCCACAACTGGAATGTTTGTAAACAGAGATGTGACGTCAAGGCTTGCTAGTATATCATCTTGAGAGATAGGGATGTTTTTTAATTTTTCAATAAAATGGTGTGAGTTTTTGATATAAGTATCCGAGTTGTGAATGTGTTGTTGTAAAATCTTGGCTAGATATCATGTTTTTTCTTATGGTCAGAGTATCGACACTCATCTGACTGACCCCTCCCTCCTTTATCCAGGATTGGGACTGGCATGAGACCCCTAAGGATCCTATGGCAGAGTTAGTTTGCTGTATGTCTCTTGTTAAATCCTTCCCAATGCCATTAATGTAAGTATTGAATAACAGTGGATCACGATCAGTTGTGCAGAACATCACTTTTTGATGTCAGTCAGCCATTCTTTTATTGAAACTAGTAATTTATAATATAATCTCATATCTTTAGACTTATGCAACAGCCTTCTATGTTGAATCCTGCGAATAACTTTAGCACAGTACAAAAGTATTGTGATGTATCAATTCCCTTATCTTACTCTGCTGTTGCATTATCATAAAATGTGAGCAAGTTACTCAAACATGACCTTCCCTTAATAAACCCATGCTGTTCATTGCAAAGTAGAGATTCTCTATCAACCCATTTCTGTATGTGATCTCTTATCAACTTTTCTGAAATCTTCACCACTGCTCTAGAGATACAGATTGGTCAGTTATTAGACACATCATTCTTTTCACTACCCTCATTCAATACAGTTATCATACATTCTTTCCACTTCTGTGGAGTTTTACTTGTGTTGAGACTCAAATTATGAAAGCTTAGTGTGAGTATAAAAAGAAACTGGCTCTGCAATCTAAAGACAACACAAAACATTTCTGTTATTCTGCTGCCAGTCTAGTCAAAGGAACAGCCAGTTCAGCTGAATGCTATTTTAGCATCTCTGCTGATATCCCACCACTCCCTAAATTCATCTTCGGTTTATGCAAGAGCTCTAGTACCTCCTTCTCAAAACCTTGAGATTTTACCTCAGTATAGAAGTAGCATTGAGCTCAGTGTTGCATGCATGAGGTTGATGGTTTCTAGCAAAATGGGTACTCATTAGTTGAACAATTCTCTTCTGCATCTTCGAGCCGCATGTTATCTGCACATTGGAAAGCATTATTCTTTCACATTCCTTCTTTCTTCTACTTGCAGCAGAATAACAGAAATGTTTTGTGTTGTCTTTAGATTGCAGAGCCAGTTTCTTTTTATACTCACACTAAGCTTTCAGTACAATAGTTGTAACTCTTCTGCCCTGGGCCTTATAATTTTTGTAACTGACATCATCCTTATGCGCACATTGATCCTTCCACATAATCTTTTTCTTAATCTCTTGCTTAATGAGATATCACTTCCATTTCACTTCCACCTTGTTTATTATTTGCACTCCAGAACACATTCTGATATTACATCATCGATGTTTTTTTTTTTTTTTGATACTTTCCGTGTACTGCTGATATCTTTCCAGTTTAGCAACTGATACCATGGAATCAAACCTTTTATTCTGCTCAGTTGATCATAATTTCCTCCTTTTGAGTTCATGTCACCTTTCCTAAATGGAATAGCCATATACTTGTCTATTTCATACATCAGTCCAGCATGATCAGTGGTGTCACGTGCCCATTTTGACTGGGTGTGCTGTCATGTGGCTTATGTAACCCATGCTACAAAATTCACATCAGTTTGACCGTATGATTGCATTTTTATAGTTTTAAGAGGGCATGATGTAACAGCTTAATTATTTTAATTGGCCCAATACAATTAATTGTAGGATAAATTTGAGTACTTTAATTTATCAATTCATTGCAACCAAATCTGCATAGAGTGGGAGAAAATGTGTTTAAGATATATTAGAAAACAATAATAAAGGAGAATGCTCTATTTGGTTGGTATATATGAATTACTTAAAGGTGTAAATATGTGAACCATCATTTATAAGCCATGGAAAATGTAAAGGAAAGAATATGTGTGAGTAGAAATACTTTCATTAATGGCAAATGTTGCTGGGTGGAGCAAATAGCATTTGATTCTATAAAGTCTAGACACGAATAAGTGAATTTGATGGCATAAAAAATAAAATAAAAATGAAAAATTAAGAGGAGAGGGAAAGAGATTTGTGTGCCAAGTATAAATAACTAACCAATAATGACCAGCCACTAATACATTTAGTAGTTCAGTTAAAAACTATAGGGAGAGGCTAATACAATGAACTAATAATGTTGATGAGTAATTCATTTACGTGTGAAGAGGCTTAAGTGCTGTGAGGAAATCATGTTGGAGGCTTAATGGATTTTTTAACAACACTCAAAAAGAATTAAAATAGACTTTAATACTTCCTATATTTCGTCCTAGTCACTAGGACATCTACGGGGATTACAAAAAAATTAATGTAACATATGCACAAATAACAAACAATACTAAGCGCAACCACGTGGGTGACACTAAAGTCCTATCTAGGTAGAGCGGCCTCTAAGGGCAGTCGTAGGTGGCCTGGAATGTAAGGTGGGAACTCTGGTGATGAGTGTTTCCCAAATCTTCGGAAGCTTAATGCACCCATATTTATTGAGATTTGGTTGGTTTTTGAGAGCTGCTGCTGCTTCTAAGAAAAGTCTCTCTTTCTTGAATTTGCTGTGGTGGAGCATGGTGGTTTTCTTCCATGATACTCTGTGGGTGGTGTCCAAAACATGGTCAGCCAAGCCTGAATGGCCATAGTTGTGTTTGAAGATGTAAGACTTGTGTTCCTCTAGACGGATGGATGCTGATCTGCCTGTCTGTCCAAAAGTTAGAAAAGGTTTTTCCCTCTGACATCTTAGATCTCTTTTCCTTTGCCATTAACTCTGTATATTTCTCGTGGAACAACAAAATCTACAAGCAGATAGAGGGAACTGCCATGGGTTCCCCCCTCTCACCCCCCCTTGCCAACTTCTATATGGAAGATTTCGAAAAACAAGCCATAGACTCAGCCCCACTCAAACCTTCTATCTGGCTAAGATATGTAGATGATGTGTTCTCTATTTGGCCTCATGGCCCAGACACGTTAGACTCCTTCCTCAGTCATCTCAATAGTCTACATCCAAGAATCCAGTTCACTATGGAAAAGGAAAAGAACAATTGTTTGCCCTTCCTAGACCTTAGTCACACGCCTGCCTTATGATACACTTACCTTCACCGTATACAGAAAACCCACACACACAGGCAGATACATTCACAAACTCTCCCACCACCACCCCTCTCAACAATATGGCATTATTAAAACTCTTACCAAGAGAGCCCACAATCTTTGTTCCAGTGGAACCGCCCTCACTAATGAGCTTAACCACATACACAGCACTTTCCTTTCCAATGGCTACAGCGATCACAGTATCAAAAAAATAATCAACTCCTCCCCCATTCCCCTTCCTTCTCGTCAACAAGATTTTAAAAATGCCATCACCATACCCTACATCCGTGGCACATCTGAAAAAATAGCCAAGATACTAAAACAATACAATCTACACACAGCATATAAGCCCCACCGCAAACTGGCTACCCTTATCCGTTCTACGAAAGATCAGCTCCCTCTCTCTCTCTGCCTGGAGTTTACAAAGTACCCTGTTCCTGTAAGCTGGCGTACTTTGGACAGACAGGCAGATCAGCATCCATCCGTCTAGAGGAACACGAGTCTTGCATCTTCAAACACAACTATGGCCATTCAGGCTTGGCTGACCATGTTTTGGACACCACCCACAGAGTATCATGGAAGAAAACCACCATGCTCCACCACAGCAAATTCAAGAAAGAGAGACTTTTCTTAGAAGCAGCAGCAGCTCTCAAAAACCAACCAAATCTCAATAAATATTTGTGCATTAAGCTTCCGAAGATTTGGGAAACACTCATCACCAGAGTTCCCACCTTACATTCCAGGCCACCTACGACTGCCCTTAGAGGGCTCTCTACCTAGATAGGACTTAAGTGTCACCCACGTGGTTGGGCTTAGTATTGTTTGTTATTTGTGCATATGTTACATTATTTTTTTTGTAATCCCCGTAGATGTCCTAGTGACTAGGACGAAATATAGGAAGTATTAAAGTCTATTTTAATTCTTTTTGAGTGTTGTTAAAAAATCCATTAAGCCTCCAACATGAGTAATTCATTTAGGTGTGGCAGGAATACATAAGGTTTGATGGAGCAGCAACATAAAATTTCTTGGTCATGATATGTGTATTTCTCTGATTTATGTATCTTTCGCTTTGTTTTTTTAAAGTATTTTCTTTTGTTTACCGAGACTCAGTATACATTTTATGCGATAATAGGATACATAATATCGGATCATCGGAAGTATCCACACTTTTGGGAATCCTACATTCATTAGTTCTATTTATTAATTAATTTATTTTTATTTATTGTCCGTAACTCTTCTGTCTTATCAGTAATAGGTATCTCACACATGCTAGTATTTCATTGTAGATCATCAACTTCTTATAGTACACAGAAGTATTCATTTTTATTCAGGAATAGATAAATTTCATTACCTCTGTTGTTTCCAAAGAATAAAAATGTCCCTATACTATTAAAAAAAAACTTTCCACCCTCAACAGATACTATATTGCACAAGCAAGAAAATCAAGGTAGCTTTGTTTATCACTAAATACAGTAAACAGACATTTAACATTTGTGTACTACATTTAGAAATATTAGTGTAATTAGAGACAACTCAAACAACACACTTAATGGAAATCTGTTTGTCAACAGATTTATTGTAGCAGTAAACATAACAGCTAGCTAAACACATACATTTGTCCTAACATCTGCTTTCAAATTTTCAGTTCAGAAAATATGTGTAACAACTGTTTATAATATAGTCATTGGACACAAAGTGATTAATTTATAAAAAGCAAAATGAATATTTATATGTATATAAAACTTGAAATCAATTTGAATTTTATTTGAGATATTCAATATTCTCCAGACACTTAACAAATGCTCATTTTAGAAATAAAATTCTGCTGAAAGAGGTGAAACTAACATACCGTATAACATCTTATAGCATATCTCATATATATAGCATCTCTGAGGAAGAAGTTCCTTGAAATACAGTTAAATCCTTTAAGTGACTGTCTAAAAGAGTCATACTCATGAAGCATATTTAAATATTCTATATTATTTCCTCTATTAGCTGAATCTTCAGACTCATCATGACATCTCAAAGGTAGCTCTTGCTTAGCCAAATAGCATACAGCATCAATTAATCTTTGTTAAAATGTCTGTTTTTCTTTACCTCTTCATTATGAAGGGTAGCTTAAATTTTTCTTTGTTTGTTAATGAGAGTATCAATTCTAAGTTTTCCAAACATCTTAAGATTTAAAAATGACTGAACATATGATTGGGAGCACTAATGTTTTTGTACTGCACCTGTTAAATGATTAAGGTCGGAATATCCGTGTATATTCCAAACACCTTTCTCTCTGAAGAATAATAAACAAGGCCAACAAAAAAGTCTTGACTGCACTTCACAACCAGTTAACCATTCCACTGCATTGTATTGTGAAATAGAGAAATGTCTCCTGTACTCAGTTTGTGCATATTTGTGCTTGTTTTTGGCAGAAAATGGGGCATTCATTAGATCATCAACATTGTTTCCCATTGTAAATATAGGCAAAAAAGTTATAAATTTATGGAAAATTATATATTAAAAACTTGTCTGTATTATATATAAAAACTTGCCTACCACGTCAGTTTACACTTCACATAAGCAAAACAGGTGAAAACAAAAGCAGCAACCCATGACAAATGACAACATTCAATTGGATTGGTTGATACGATTACCAATCAATAGCCACTGATTTCTAGGTATTATTGTGTTAGCACTCACCTTCTGTGCAGTTTAAAACCACTTGAACGCTAAGAATTTGATCCACTGTGCCATCTATACATCTAATCAAAGGGCTCAAAGGTGTATATATTTTAAACGCACACCCGGGCTATTAATGCGAATGCAATACAATGTCTACATGTCAAAAAGTGTCAACTTCATGAAGCATTAATATATTGTGTTTAATTTTAGGAATTGCATATTGATATTCCATGGATGTGCATGGCACACCTGGAATATTTGTCCCTGGTAGGCAGAACAGTCAAATCTTAGTGAAAGCACCTCTGACACTAATTAGTCTAGCATTTTTTTGACCTCGGGATTTCTTCTGTAACATGCTGCTTAAGGAAATTGTCAAGCAGCAAGTCAATAAATTCTTCATTCTTTTCATGAGATTTCAATGCTACCCACTTAGTGTTCAGATAATTAAAGTCATCCATGATGATTAATCACTTAGTATGCATTTGGTTTATTTGGCAATGCATTTCATCATCTCTAGCATCTGATTCATTAGGTCTGTAGCAACACCCTACTATGCATTTGATGATATTAGACTCCAGCTTGCACCAAACAGATTCAGACTCACTGACATGTGGAAAACTGTTACTAAAATTTCAGTCATAGCTATTGACCCAGTTGAACTCAGATCATCTGATATCATTAGCATTACACCTCTCACACTCTCGTGTTTTGCATAACCTTCCTAAAAATACTGTACCCTTTACACTCAATACTTAGTATATCTTCTTATGAGAGCCAGATATCACTAATGCCAGTAATCTCAGTGTATTGATTAAGGCAACAAACTCAACTCTTTTGTTCTTTATATTCCTAGCATTTAGTAGTCTACATGACCCAACTGAACAACTTTTAGATTCCTGTTCATGTCTAATGCTCAACTTTTCAGTCATCCTTGCACATACATAATAAATCCGAACCAGAGGAACACAATCATCATTCATTATAATCACCTCCATTATTTGATGATATTTGTATTATTAACTTAGTTGCTCTTTCACACAGATTCCTCTCATCATAATCTTGCTTCCTTGACTCTGTGTTAAATCTCATACCACTACATAATTTCTCCAGACTTGTGATAGCTAGCATGTTCAAAAGTGCAGGCTGTCTTTCTTATATAAATTCCTTCATCCTTTAAACTCACTCCACACACACACAAAAAAAAAAAAAAAAAAAAAAAAAAAATTCTATACAGCCCATTCATTGAATCATCTGCTATCATAGCTCTTCTTAATTCAGTGTTATCATATTTAGGTAACATAGTAACTATTTTTCACTTAGAGCCTCTGTAATTCAGTCAGTATAGATGAACCCCTTTGGTTGGAAAGACCCAGGTTCAATTCCTGTCCAAGACGTGAGTGACCTTTATCTGGTCTATCAACTAAAGGTGAGTTAGCCAGTCTCATACAGAGGTAGCAGGTTTTTTTACCTGGAAACTTGTGTTTTTCGTCCCCCCCCCCCCCCAGAACAGGCAAACCAGGCCTGTGAACATACACACTTCTACATTATAAAAATTACCCCCCCCCCCTCAAAGTGCCAGATAACAAGCTGATTGGGGTGTCCCACAGTCGCATAATCATAGCGACCCTGCACCTAAGCCAGATAAAAGCACTGTAAAGAGGAAGAAGTAACTATTTTTCACTCTCAGTGGTTATACAGTCCTTTTGTATCCTTTCTCATGCTGTATTTAGTACCAGACAAATAATTTGTTCCTACCAGAACTACCACCTCTTTTACTTTTCTTTTCTGTTTTGCAATTATGTTCATTAAATTTTTAATTTTAGCACTCAGAAAACTTGTAACTTGTTCATCAGTTGAATCATGTTTTTTAATTGAATCTCTGTACAATATAATATCCTTCTTTTTTATACAGCTTTACTTAAACAATTATCGTTACACAATATCTTATGTAATTGAGTGCTTTTTGTGTCCATTTTCTGCTTATCATTCATGTCTTCTTGATGCCTGATTGCTTTACAACTTTTTCCAATTCCCTCATCATTTGTTTAATGATCTGCTTTAATCTAGATATTTCCAAAATTAATTCATATATTCGTTTTTCAATTCTTTCCTTTAGTGTTACACAGTGATCAGCATTCATTTCAGACAAATTATGGAGACTACAACTGGGTTAGAAGTAACTTTTTAATTTCAACCTTTATATTAAGGTCATCATCTGGAGTATACACATATATACAGAGACAAGCTATATTACATTTCACATAGTATACTAAACAGAAAATGATTTAATCAACAGTTATTCCACTGGCCTGACCTCTAGTGAAAAAATAAAATAAAATAAATAAATGAAATAAAATAACTACATCAAAGTTATGTTCTATTTATGACAACATCACAGGAAAAAACTTTTTCAACATAGATAGTTTTATTACAGTAAAAGTGATGTCCTGCTTGACATGAAAATTGTTATATTAGATTTAAGATCCTGGATTACCTATAGTCCTATTTATAACTAATGCTTAGGGAGAAAGGTTATGCGGGTAGAATATGTGCCTTCCATATTCTTGGATTTTTAGACCATCATTATTGTTAAGATTTAGGGTGGTTGATAAGAATTTCACAGGCCTCCATAAATTTATTTTCATACACATTTTGGTGTGATGTAAACAACAGATGCTTTTCCAGTTAATTCTATGTAAAGTATTCAGGGCATGATTGGAAAAGCTAGCTTGACCATAGTTATTAAATTTAATGTGCCATTTATGTTCCTTTTTACTGATAGGAATTGTGTGTCCTGTTTTCCTTGTATAGGGTAAATTACAGGTGCACTGAATACAGTATATTCCAGGGCGGACCAGCGGAGGAAGTGGATCCTTGGATGAGTTGAGTAAGTTCTTTAATTTTGCAGGTGGCTTTAAGGATGTATTTTGTAGTATTCTGTTTATTTTGTCTGATATCCCTTTAATGTATGGAATAGTTAGTTTTATTGTAGTCCAGTTTATTTGTTTTTAAGTGAGGTCTTATGAAGAATTTTGTTCATAATATTTTGGCTGTAGCCATTTTTTAGTAAGGTATTGCTGATAACTTTTAATTCATCTTTAAGTGCTTGTTCATTGGAGTAAATCTTCAAAACCCGTTTTTTAGTGTGTTAATGACATCGTTTTTGTGTTGGGTGGTGGCATGAGTTTATATGTATATATTGGCCAGTATATGTAGGTTTCTGATAAACAGTGAAGGAAAGACTGCCAAAAGGAAGATGTGTGACAAGTGTATCTAGAAAAGGAAGTGTGTTTTGCTTTTCAATCTCAATTGTGAATTGTATGGGTTTGTGCTGTTTGTTTAGGTGGCTGAGGAAAGTGTAATGTCTGGTGGCCATGGGACCAGATAGCAGAAAAAAAACATTATCGACATATCTAAACTAGATTTTGGGTTTCTAAGGAGAGGAATCTAGAGCAAGTTGTTCACAATATTCCATATAAAAGTTAGCAACTGGGGGATAATTAGGAGCCTATGGCTGTGCCTTCTTTTTGGAGGTAGAAAGTGTTTTGCCACACAAAATAGCTAGAGCGTAGTACATGCATAAAGAATGCTGTGATATTGGGAGGGAATTTGTCCTGTAATAGAAGGATTGATTGGGACATTTGTGAAGTGGACAGAGACATCAAAACTGACTAATAAATCGCCTTTTTTCCACTGTGATGTCTTTGATTTTAAACCGAACAACATATTTAGAAAAAAATAAATCTAATAGTCTCAGACAACAGGACCTATAAACTTGTTAACTATAACCCCAACCAATCGAATAAAAAAAAAAATGGAAAAGCTACTTAAATCGGTCACTTTTTGGCCCGAAGACACAGTTAAAAAAATTATTTCCACACTACCCTCATTCCCTGAGAATTTACAGTTTACCAAAGATTCACTAAGAGAACCTACTGCTCCGGCCCAGAATTGAAGGTATAGACAGCCCCAGTTATCACCCAGGCAAGAAATTAGTATCAACACTCAAGGAGTTGGTAGGTCATTCCCCCTCCTATATTAAAAACACACAACACTTTCTAAACAAAATCAAAGACATCACACTGGATAAAGGTGATCTATTAGTTAGTTTTGATGTCTCTGCCCTCTTCACAAATGTCCCAATCAATGACATAATCCTTCTATTACAGGACAAATTCTTTTTCAATATCACAGCGTTCTTTGTGCATGTACTGTGCTCTAGCTATTTTGTGTGGCAAAACACTTTCTACCTACAAAAAGAGGCACAGCTATGGGCTCACCATTAGCCCCTGCCCCAGTTGCTAACTTTTATATGGAATATTTTGAGCATCGTGCTCTAGATTCCTCTCCTTAAAAACCCAAAGTCTGGCTTAGATATGTTGACGATGTTTTCGCTATCTGGTTCCATGGCTGCTAGACATTACACTTAACTCAGCCACCTAAACAAACACACAAATGCACACAATTCACAATTGAGACTGAAAAGCAGAACAGAACACACTTCCATTTCTCAATACACTTGTCACACGTCTTCCTTCTAGCAGTCTTTCCTTCACTGTTTACCAGAAACCTACACATACTGGCCAATATATACATATTGTCATTAACACACTAAAAAACAGGGCTTTGAAGATTTGCTCCAATGAACAAGTGCTTAAAGATTGAATTAAAAGTTATCAGCAATACCTTCCTAAAAAATGGCTACAGCCAAAATATTATCAACAAAATTCTTCATAAGACTTCACTTAAAAACAAAAATAAACTGAACTACAATAAGACTGTAACCATTCCATACATTAAAGGGATATTAGACAAAATAAACAGACTACTACAGAAATACAACCTTAAAGCCTCCTGCAAAATTAAAGAACTTGCTCAACTCATTCAAGGATCCAATTCCTCCGCTGGCCCACCCCGGAATATACTGTATACAGTGCACCTATAATTTACCCTACATAAGGAAAACAGGATACACAATTCCTATCAGAAAAAGGAACATAAACGGCACATTAAATTTAATAACTATGGTCAAGCTGGCCTTTCTGAGCATCGACTGGAAAAGTATCTGTTGTTTACATCACACCAAAATGTGATATGAACGTAAATTTAAGGAGGCCTGTGAAATTCTTATCAACCACTCTAATCTTAACAATAATGATGGTCTAAAAATCCAAGAATATGGAAGGGCACATATTCTACCCACATAACCTTTCTACCTAAGTGTTAGTTATAAAGAGGACTATTGGTAATCCAGGATCTTAAATCTAATATAACAATTCTCATGTTAAATCAGGACATCACTTTTTTGCTGTAATAAAACTACCTATGTGGAAAAAAACTTTTCCTCTGATGTTGGCATAAACAGAATATAGCTTTGATCTAGTTATTTTATTTTATTTTTTAACTAGAAGTCAGGCCTGTAGAATAACTGTTTATCAAATCATTGTCTCTTTAGCATACTATGTGGAATGTAATACAGCTTGTCTCTGTGTGTATATATATATATGTATATTTCAGATGACCTTAATATGAAGGTCATCATCTGAATAATGATGACTACATAGTTGTAGTCTTCATTATTCAATTCATTATGTTCACCTTGACAAGCTACCTCGTTAATTTCAGTATCATTCCTCTTTGCTGCTCCTGCTCTATGCAAGATTTGGCACAGTACGGTACCACTTTAATATTACAATCCTTCAACAACCTATTGTTGGATTCTGATTATGTAGAGATTAGAGTAATTATTATTTGGTTCAGAATCCAACATGATCTTCCATCACAAAGGCTAGACTTGTAATTAATTAATGTAAATCACTTGTTTATAATTTAATATTCATATAACTACCTTTAATTTTATCTAATATTTAATTAATTAATCAAAGATATATGTATTAATAAATGAAAAGACTGTATTAAATATTATTAAGCTATTTTATTCATTACTATATTAATATTATAAGAACTTGTATTTGATAATTTAACTGCACATTAATTGAAATGTAAATATTCTTTATTTATTCCTATTTGTAGTAGTTTAGCATTATGCAATACCTCAATTTTATTATGTTTTGTTTTGTTGTCATGGAAACGTATGTTAGATAGCTTGCACGAGTTTGGAACAGTACGTGTTTAGTTAAAGAGATCACGAGAACAATTTAGGCGGGAATGAATATAAAAAGGAAGAACGCTGAAAATATAGATCAGAGAAAAATTAGATTAGGGAGGAAAAAGAGAGGATTGGCATTGGGTTGGAATCGGAGCATTGGGCATTCGGGAATCAGAGTGTAATAATAGCGAGTCGGCGAGTTACTCAAGCAGCTAATTTAAGCCTACTAGTCGAGAAGTAGTTAGCCAATAAGTTGTAGAATAACAATTATAGCTACGGAAAACAGCTGAGAGACTATTAAATAGACTAGCAATACTTGAGGTGAGATTTAATTTCAGCGCCGACCTTTCAAGGACATACGGAACCTTGAAGCAAAGCACGGAGTAACGAGAGAATAGTAGAGGCTGTAAAGTTGAAGTTTACCGTTAGCTGTGTTTAGAATTATAGTGCCTAAAGAATTAATTGAATGCCGGAGGAATGAACAACTGTGCATATGAAACCTAAAGTTAAGGAATTATTGTGTTACCTTAATTCATGAGTGATCAGTAGTGCTTCATGCAAGAACGTCTGATTATGTGTATTGTGACCATGAATTAATTCAATCAATGCTTAGAAGATTTATTTTAATGAGTGCTGTTTATTGTTAAAAGTGTTTACGGTTATAAAAAAAAGTGTTTACGTATAAGTAGATGAAGAAAAAAGATTATCGGTAAGATTATTCCAACCATTAATATTTCTATACAGAGAAGTGTGTGAGTTTCATCCTAGAATTTCCTTATATTAACAGTAACTATTGCGAAGATTAGCTGAAGTGTAAAATTAAAGATGTTTGTTTGTGAAGAGGTGTTACTGCAGATTTTATTGTATTTGGAACTTAAGGAACTGTGAGAAGACTGTGTTAGAGATAACAAATTCACCATTGTCTGAGTTTGTATGACAGTATTATCAGAAAGGCTGAAGTGTTATTCATCCAACTTAATTAGTGATTTGATCTTAAGTGTAAAATTTGTGATTCAAAAATTAAATGTTTGTTTTTGTTAATCAAAAGTTGTATTTTGCCTGAATCTCTTTTACTGCACCATTCATAAAATATTTGAACTAAAGCGGGAGAGATAAATAAGTTAAATATACTCTGCCAGTATATATAATAACAACATATAAAGGAAGGGTAGTTGAGAGTTAGTTTATCCTCAATTCTTGAACTAATTCAGATATAAAGTGGCGCAGTCTTTAAATATAAATTTTCTTTATATTTGAATTAGAAATCAACTTGCAACTTATCAGTTGATTAAGAACATCGTAATAATAGTCATGTCGGATCCAAAGTATAGATTGAGAAGAAGTAGGATCCAACATTATCAAAAAAATACTATAAATTCACGAGAAATCAGTAGTAATATTACTATAGAAAATTGTTTTAAGAAAATAATTCAATGAAAAAATAAAAACCAGTAATTTCACAGGAACAATAAATACACTTTCATTGTATGATTACATGAATTGCATTTGAAGGTTATGAGTGCAAGCTTTGTGAATATATATTCAAGAATAGGTATGACAATTGCTGTGGTTGATATGGACCTCCCCTGACAAGTTCATGCTTTCTTGGAAGTTTCTGATAATAATTATATTAATTTTGTTTTAAGCATTCTGTACTAATTTTAAGAAAACTAATATTTTACATTCTAAACAAATAGCTTTAATCATCTTTTACTGTTTTTTTCTTTAATTTTTTTTTCCACTTCAGTTTTCTGTATGCATTATTAAATTTTTATAATAATTTTTTGGGGAATAAGTTGAGGGCGTGTTGATGGTAGTACTGCATTTGAAGAGCTCTGAAAGATAAGTTATTTAGTTTTTTTAAAAAATGGCGTTATTAGTTTCAGAATTGTGCTAGAATTAGAATATATTGCAGAGATAATTAGTTTAGTTTAAAAAGTTTGTTTTAAATAGAGCTAATTTAGTATTTTGATGAGACATGGTAGATATGTCGTGTAGCACATGATGGCACCAAAGAGAAGGAAGGCAATGATGTCCAAATCGCAGTATTTTTTTCAAGAATTTAACCAAAGGGAATTCGTCCAGTGTAAGGTCTGTGGAATGTATTCTTTGCCGAGAGCAGCTGGAGTTGGTTTAAGAGTGATAGTGGTGGGAAAGAGTGCCATGGAAGCAAGGATCTGAAGTGTGTCTCAGGTCGTGAAATTGACATAGTGGATGAAAGTCAGAATGCAATAGAAAATTGTGATGTAATGCCAGATAGCATAGAGAGTGAGCTTAAAAGTGATACAGTTGATAGTAAAAAGTACAGAGCGAGAGAATGGTTTGATTGATTAAAAAAAAAAATGAAGAGTTAGCTGCAATGAGGGAGATAACTCGGTTGCGCAGAGTGTTACATAGGGCGAAGCGACAACTGGAGTGATTACAAAAATGTCTACTGAGTGGATCAGCTAACAAAAAGAAGCAAGTGCATGATAAGATAAATGAGAACATGATCAGCAGAAGAAAAATCGAGGAGCGAATGTTATATGGTGATTCAGTAGTAAAAGGTGTAATAGATGAGAGTTTGACAAAATTGTGCTTTCTGGGTGCGAAAATGAGTAATGTAAGTGAGGCTGTTAGAGCACAGAAGCATAGGGTGAAAGAAATGATAGTAATGGCCGGAACAAATGATTTAAAAGGTGAAAAATTTGCGATGAGAGAGGACTTGAAAGAATTACTAGAGGTAGCAAAAGGAAAGAGTGAGAGTTAAGATAGTCTGTTGCCATGCTATGACAGAGTTGAGTTGAGAATGAGGGCCATAATTGCGAATGACTCTATGCTTAGGTTATGCAGGAGGAGTGGTGTGGAGTTTAGTTTGACGGGCGAAAGGACTTATATAAGAAGAATGGTTTGCATCTGAATGGATTTGGTGTTCGGAGACTGGAAAAATTGTTGCTGAATAAAGTGAATGTGCAGAATCAGGGAAACTAGAGCTTTTAGGCAGGGGTGGGGATGCTGTCGAGACGACATGCAGACATCAGTGAGGCAGTTGAGTGTAAGAATGTGTATAATATGCCTGAGTTAAGATGAAGGATAATAAACCAAACTGGGATAGTTAATGTAAGGCATCAAAATAGGGATGAACTGCAGCCAAAGAGAATAGATGTTCAACTTCAGGATAGTGAACCCTCCATGTGGGGCACATGTTCGTGGTGGAGGGGACCTCCCAGTGATGGTACTGGCCTTTTCGTTCTTCCTCTTTTTCTTTGCTCTACTTCTCCTAAGTCTTTTTCACTATCCTTTTTCCAGACCACCATCACTGGGATCTGATGTCCTGCCAGCTGCCTTGTTTGCCGTGCGGTGCAACCCGTGGACATCCTGAAAGGGGGATCATGGTAGTCTTGCACTACTTTGGCCCCTGCTTCAGCAAGATGGGTGGTCCTGGATGGCCTAGCCAGGATCAATCGGCTAGTGGGCTTGCCTGCAAGGGTCAACAGTGTTGCAGTAAGCCTCTCACCCCATCCGGGGTCGGAATCCTAGACTTGCTGCAGTGCCAGTATAGTGTCCAGAGTAGCCCTGGTGTTCCACTCCTCAGTGCAGTGTTTGCTTGTTGGGTAGTGGGCATCCATGTGTGGCTCCGTGGTGAATGGGGAGCTCTTGTGCCGAATTAAAAATTCCTGAAATATGAATTCTTCGTCCTCAAATGTTTCAGGGACCCTAACAAAGTCCAAACCAAGTACTGATAATATAGACACAGCATATGGAAACAGAAGTAAGAAACAAAAGATATCTGATACTAACATAAATGTACCAACCTTTTTAATCATTCATGCAACAAGTGAAGAACCAATTGGGACAATGTCACCCTTTTTTATCCAAAAAGGTTTAGAAGGACTGGCAGGACCTCCCAAAACTGTCAAATTGCATTCTGGTGATATCCTCGTGGAAACAATGTGCAAACAACATTCCGAGAAACTACTGAGAGCAACGACAATGGGTGGAATACAAATTGCAGTAACACCTCACAGAACACTTGATTCCAGTAGAGGAGTGATATCAGAATGGGATCTCCTTGATGTTCCTGATGAGGAGATATGTTCAGAGCTTAGAGATCAAGGAGTGATGAGTGTGAGGCACATCCTGATATGCAGGGATGGTTGCCTGGTCTCAACCAAGAACATCATCCTTTCTTTTGATACACCCAAGTGTCCGAAAGCAGGGTATCTCAGCTGTCCTGTTAGAATGTACATCCCTAACCCGCTGAGATGCTTTAAATCAAAGATATGGACATGCCCAAACTGCCTGTCGTGGTTCTACTACCTGTGCCTGATGTGGTAGTAAAGAACATGATAATACATCTTGCTGTGAAAAAAAAAAGCTAAATGTGTCAACTGTCAGGGAGATCATCCAGCATACTCTCATGCATGTCAGAAATGGAAAAATGAAAAAGAGATACAAAAATTTAAAACAGAACAAAACATCACATATCAGGATGCAAAAAGAAAGCTGGCCACCATTACACCTGTTCTACGACCCTCTTATGTGGAAAAAGTAACAATTAAAAAAGTGTCAACAGCAACTCAAACATGTATGTCCATTCCACCATTTGATCATTTCACCATACCTGAACTTTACGATCGCAAGTGCTTCTCTGTTGAGCGCATTAATCACAAGACCTGTGGCGTTACTCCAGAGACAACTTCAAAAGTGGTCCCATCCGATGAAAACTCATCTGTCAAAAAAATTATGGTGGAGACTTCACTTAAAGATAAACCACTAGACAGTCGCACAGAAAAAATGGATACCTCGATACCCACTGAAAGCAAACTAAGCATACCAACTGACTCTAACACATTTGATGTTTTGAACACTCTACCAGAGGAAGAGATGGACACTGGCCATCCATACTTCCCTAAAACAGTGGATAAATATAAATCTGGCAAAGGTAAGCCCTCAACTTCTCGAAAACCAGACAAGTCAATAAAATCAAAACAATGGGAAAATTTTTACAATGGTACTGTCATGGGATCCACCAGAATATTGACGATATCAAGATGTTGTTGCAGAAACACAAACCTTTCTGTTTCTGTCTACAGGAAACTTACTTAAGACCCCACTGAGGACCGTACCTTTAGGAATTTCACTGTTGTACATAAGGATAGAACTGGAGATGGTCCTGCTCATGGAGGAGTAGCTATCCTAATGGGCAGTCATACTCCTTTCCATCTGGTCCAACTTAATACTTCTCTGGACGATTCGCTTCTCTTTGGAATTTCTTATTACAGTATATTCAATTTATTTACCACACCAAATACTGAGTTAAATGAAATTGATCTTGATAACCTTATCTCGCAACTGCCTGAACCCATACTTTTGATGGGTGACTTTAACAGTCACAATACTCTATAGGGTAGTGCCAACACTAATAGACGAGGTCGAATCATTGAAAAAATTCTTGATAATAATAACCTTTCCCTTCTAAATAATAAACTCAATACTTCCTTCCATATGCCTATCTGCTCATATTCTGCAATTGATCTTACAATCTGTTCCCCTTCCATTCTTCCACTGCTCATGTGGGACGTTGAAGAGAACATATATGGAAGTGATCACTTTCCTGTTCTTTGTACAATGTCTTCACAGGAACCATGTTCACCCACACGGATACCTATATGGAAAATGGACCAGACTGACTGGAACACTTTCTCTCATCTTGCAAAATTTAATGCTGATGCCATCAGTCAAACACCTATCAATGAAGCTGTAAAATATATAACAGAATGCATTGTCCAGGCAGCAACAACCTCCATTCCAAAAACATCATCTTGATTTCCAGTCTATCCAAAGCCTTGGTGGAACCCAGAATGTCAGGCAGCCAAAAAAAAAAAAAAGATCGACACAGAGCATGGAGCATATTTCGTAGATACCCCATCACATCAAATTTAATAACTTTCAAGCATGCTCAAGCCAAAGCACGTTATGTAAGATGTCGGAGTCAAAAACAATCATGGATCCAATTTACTACCTCAATTAATCAAATGACCAGTCCAAAAATTGTATGAGATAAAATCCGGAAAATGAAAGGCAGATATAGTACACATTGTTTGTCCACCTTAGACTATAATGGAAGTGTTCTTGCTGATCCCAAAGCTATTGCAGATACTTTGGGAGAAACTTTTGCTAAAATCTCAGTAACAGCTTCATATTCTCCGGAATTTTTAATACTGAAATAGCAGCAAGAGAAACAAAGGCTTAATTTTTCTACCAACATTCTTCAGCCATTTGTCAAGGAGGAACTAAAAAGCGCTCTTCTACAATCTCAGCCTAGTGCAGTAGGACCTGATGACATCCATTATGAAATGATAAAACATCTACCATCATCTTCTATGGATATTTTTCTCTTATTATACAACAGAATACTTGTAGAGGAAGAGTTTCCAAATTCTTGGCATAAGTCAATTGTCATTGCTATCCCAAAACCAGGAAAAGATCCAACACAAGCAAATAATTGTCGACCCATTGCTCTGATCAGCTGTCTTTGTAAGATACTAGAGAAAATGGTTAATGCCAGACTTCTCTGGTATTTAGAAAGCAACAGTCTTCTCTGCAATACACAATGTGGTTTCCGTAGACATTGATCAACTTTAGATCATTTAGCTCGGTTAGAAACTTGTATAAGAGATGCATTTCTGAATCGAGAACATCTTGTCTCTGGTTTTTTTTTGACATGGAAAAAGCTTATGACACAGCCTGGAGATATGGCTGTTTAAAATACCTCTATAACCTAGGTCTCAAAGGACACCTTCCTATATTTATTAAAAACTTTCTGTCCAGGCGAACTTTCCAAGTCGGAGTTGGGAAGTATGCTACACGACCATATCTTCAAGAACAAGGTGTTCTCCAAGGCTCTGTCTTAAATGCAACCCTTTTTGCTATTAAAATTAACTCAATCATTGAACAGCTTCCTCCCAGTGTAAACAATGCTCTATATGTTAATTTCACAATCTACTGTCACTGACGTAACATGAGAGTAATTGAAAGACAACTTCAGCAAGCAATTGATCATGTCTCTCTGTGGGCTCTTAACAATGGGTTTAGGTTGTCAACAGAAAAAAGTGTCTGTGTACACTTCTATCGAAAATGCACTCATCACCCAGATCCTGAACTAAGAATGGGACCTGCTGTTATTCCAGTAACTACAGAAACCAAGTTCTTGGGACTCATCTTTGACAGAAAACTCGCATTTCTATCACACATTCGTCAACTAAGAGAAAAGTGCAAAAGAACTTTGAACCTCCTTTGCACTCTATCCTCTGCTGGGTTGGGTGCTGATCGATCTTCATTGGTCCATGTTCAAAACTGTATTATGGGTCCCAAGTCTATGGTTCGGCAAGACAGAATAACCTACGATGGTTGGATTCCATCCATCATTGGGGTATAAGGATAGCTACTGGTGCCTTTCGCACCTCACCCACTCAAAGTCTCTATGTAGAAGCAAATGAACCGGCTCTATCACTTCGATGGAAACAGTTGTCTCTTAATTACGCCCTAAAAATAAAATCTCTCCCAGATCACCCTACATGGAATAGTATCTTCTCTCTGCATTGGGAAGCTCAATATCACACACATCAAACTGCTATACATCCTTTTGGTATGCGTATTAAAGAAACTGTGCAATCTGTTAGTATAAATGTTGAGAACATTAGCTACACTAAACATAACAGCATTCCTCCATGGCAAATTTGTACATCATCCTGCAACCTCTGACTTTGTCAGCTACAGAAATCTTATACCTCATCATCCATTTACCTGTAATTGCTTAATGCACACAGAGCAGCACATGCTGATTTCTTACCCATCTGTTACTGATGGTTCAAGAACTAACACCTCTGTTGGTTGTGCTGCTGTGTTTCCTGACATTATCTCAAATCAGAGCCCACCAGACTGCAGGAATTATACAGCAGAGTTACATGCCATTCAGCTTGCACCTGTGCATATGAAAGAAAACTGCTACAAAAAGTGTATAATTTTACAGACTCATTGAGCTCTTTACAGGCTATCTCCTCTCCTATGTATAATCCACATCCAGTACTTTATGAAGTGCCACACCTGCTTCACAAAATGAAAATCCTTAATTTCATTCAAATACCTTCTCCACATACAGTTTGACAGTTCCATATACAGACAACTTATAAGATCAAAGCTAATTGCTCAGTGGGAGTTAACATGGCAAGAAACGTCAATAAACAAATTATATAGCATTAAACCTGAAATTAAACACTGGCATTCTAGTCAACGTACAAAGAGAAGGAAGGAGGTTGTCCTTGCTAGGCTCCGCATAGGCCACAGTCACCTTACGCATTCTCATTTACTGAGAGCTGATGACCCTCCTATATGTGAAAAATGCAACACACATCTCACTATTCATGATATTCTGGTAGATTGTCAAAAATTTACATAAGAGAATAATGAAAATTTCACCTATCTAACCAAGCCATATACACTCAGGGAAATGCTAGCACACTCAGGCAAATTGCATGATGTTTTTACTTTTTTAGAAAGAATTAATTTGTACAAACACATTTGACCATAAATTTGTTTATATGTAAATACTTTTTTTTTTTTACTTAACTTTTATACATATATATTATTCATTAGGTTAAATCTGACCAATTATGTATTGCCATTGATCTTGTATATTTGTATCACTCTGCAGTAATTTTGTTAATATGTAAATACCATAATGCTAAACTTAAATTTTATGCATCAATGCTATATAATAATGTTTGTTGTAATCTTACTAGATGTAGACACTGCTTTCGTTGACTTATTTTGTATTTACATATGTTAACTTATAGTTATCTATTTACTGTACTGCTGAAACCTCTGCAGTAATTTTGTGTATATGTAGATACTGCATCACTTAACATACATTTTGTGTATGCATCTTATTTACTACTTTATTTTTGAATAATCATGTAGTGCTGTAGGACTTCTTACCTATTTGTGTACTTTCTGGTAATACTGTTTATATGTGTTGCAAAATTCTGTTTATACTGCATTGCTAAATTTAATTTTCATCCATGTATATTGTATAATAATCCCTTTTTGCCTATTTTTGTACTGCTGCAAAGGCATCTATTATAATTTTACACATATGTAGATACTGCATTCCTTGGTTTAGTGTTTCATATATTATGTATTAACTTATATTGTTAACTATTTTTGCACTACTGTAATAACCTCTGACCTTGTGCGTTGCTGTGCCCTCTGCAGCAGTTCTGTTTACCTAGAGATGCTTCTTTGTGAACTTGATTCTTGTACAGACATATTGTTTACAATTTTCTGTAAATGCTAATGTTGTAACGTTTAGTATGGCACAGTATGACCTTTGTAGTTTTTGTGCCAAATAAACTATAAAACAAACATCAGGATAGTGAAAATAGCACATTTGAGGTTATGTGGTGTGAGATTGAGACCAGCAGAACAAAATTTGCAGTTGGGTGCTGCTATAGACCAGGCGATGGAATAGATGATGGAGATAGTATGCATAGGCAAATTGACTCAATGAGTGGAGGACAGGTAATTATTATGGGGGATTTCAAGTATGGTAACATGGATTCGAGGGAGGAGAGGACAAATGGAAGGAAATGAATTTTATGCAGTTACTAAGTGATAACTACCTGAGACAGCATGTAATGGAATATACTAGGGGTTTAAGAGTGCTTGACCTAGTAATTGCATCTGAGAAATCGACTGTTATGAATATGACCGTATTGCTGCCGATTTATGATAATAAGGTCTTGATCTGGTAAGTGGCTAAATGTGTGGAATTTTCAATTAAGACAGGGTACATGTGGAATTACCTGGAATAGCCTGGAAGGCTGGTAAGTATGACAAGCTTAGTGATCAGTGCCATGGCATGTTAAACTGCAATGGCTGGATGTTGATAGTGCATGGGAAGTGATAAAGGAGTGTTTGAGAGAGGTGATGGCTGACTGCATACTTAGAGTCTGGAGAGTAAATCAAGTGAGAGTTAAATGGATGAATAACACCATTAAGCTTGAGCTGCAAAAAAAGAAACAATTGTGTGAAATTTAAGGAGAAAGGTGACCTGCAGGCACACAAACAGTACAAAGCACAGGCCAGAAGGGTAACTAGTGTGGTAAGAAAAGCAAAAGCAGATTATGAAAGGAAATTAGCAATGCAAGCTAAAGTGAATCCCAAACAGTTCTTTCGATATGCTGCAAGTAAAAGAAAAAAATGTATACGGCAAAATGATTTTAAGGAATGCCGATGGCAGGGAAGTAACTGAATCAGCTGAAATAGTAGAATTACTAAGCGAACCCTTTTTTTCTAGAGTTTATCATCTAGGCTGTGATATTGCAGGAATGAGAGAACAAATGGCTGATACAGGAATTGAAGTGAATGAAATGAAGGTGAATAGTATATTACAGAACCTTAATGTAAATACATCTGTGGGATTGGATGGTATACTAGCTCGAGTCTTACTTGAAGCGGCAAAGGAATTGTCAGTTCCCTTGACTATATTGTTTAATTTAAGTCTCAGCTCTGGGTTAGTCCCATGGGGGTGGAAAGAGAGGAAAATCGTTCCATTGCATAAAGGAGGTTCCAAGACTGCTGTTGCGAATTACCGACCAATCAGCATATATGAGGAATCGTTGTCATGGTTTTGGAGATATTAGTGAAGAGCAAAATAATGGATAGATGAAAATGGGATACTGTATGGAAGACAGCAACTTGCTAACGTGTTATAATACAGTGACTGCTGAACTGGATAAGGGTAATGGATTTACAGTAATACTGCTGAACTTTGCTAAGGCCTTTGACAGGATATCACATGGAATTCTAATCAGTAAACTGCAGCACATAGGGATGGATATAGGGCTGGTGAGATGGATAGGAAGGTGGTTGATGGAGAGATATCAGAGAGTAGTTTATTCAGGAGTGGAATCCAAAAGAAGGCCTGTTACTAGTGGTGTGCCACAATGTTCTGTTCTTGGACCACTACTATTTAATTTGTTCATTAATGATATAGGAAAGGATCTGAGAGGAACTGTTCGTTTATTGGTTGATGATGGAAAGTTTGGTAGAGCAATAGTGAATGCGCATGATGCCAGAACCTTTCAGGATGATTTTAATAGATTTACAGTCTGGGCTAATGAAAATGGATGTCAGTTTAATCTAGCAAAGTGTAAGGTTAAGCATTTTGGGGTGAATAAATTAGCAGCAGTATATCACATTGGTGGAACTGTACTCCAGGTGGTAGAAGAAGCCAGAGATTTGGGTGTGTCGGTGGATAGGGAGTTGAAGTTTAGGGGGCACATAGCAAAAGTGGCTAAATCAGCTCTTCAGATCACTTAGTTACTGAAGAATACTTTGACGAGCAGAGATCAGCAAGTCATTGTTCCTCTTTATCGAGCCTTGATAAGATCCCATCTTGACTACTACGTCCAGATCTGGGTCCCTGGGTTTCTTTTTGATGGGGAGGAGGTAGCGAGGATCCAGAGACAAGTGACCAAGATGATAGCTGGTCTATGGAATGAACCTTATGAGAACAGGTTGAAGATCTGTGGGTTACAGAAATTGGTTGATAGGTGGAAAAGGGGTGATATGATTGAGACATTCAAATTACTGAAGGGTTTTTACAAGATTAATTCAGAGGAAATTTTTCAGAACAGGTCCGGAGGGGCCATCCATGGAAACTGAACAAGAGTATAGTTAGTAAGAGTGTTAGAACTAGATTTTTTACTTGGAGAGTGGTGAATGGGTGGAATAAGGTGCCAGAATTTGTTGTGGGTGCCATGACTGTAAATGAGTTCAAAGCAAAGTATGATAGATACTGTCGAATGCCGAATAGTTGTTCTTGATATGATGTTTAGGGCCTCCCTCGATGAGTCTAAGGACTCCTTAGAGTTGCCCGTAATAATAACATGTGACATGACTAAAAGCACTAGTATTGTGATAATGAAATACACATATATGACACACAATGGCCACTGTTAAGCATATTTTCATGCATTGCAAGAATGTCTAGTGGTCTCTGGTGTACAGAAAAATCTACTATCTGTAGACAGCTTAATAAATTTACTGCTGTAAGCTCGATATATTTACTTTTGTAATCATTTTAATATAGTCACTTTTGCTTTGTAAAATTTGTAAAAGTTATATTCTGTTATATGTAACAAATTTGTTTTCTTGCAGTCATTACTTGATCATAATGGTGTAGCAGCAGTTGGCAACATTGTGAAGCAAATTCAGTATGCTTTAGCTACAAGGCAGTTTGAAAATGCTACATATTTGTGGTCAGTTGCACAAGACAAAGTAGCAAAGGTATTTTTTCCTTCACATTTTTAATTTTTATACGATTTGATAAACCTTATTCAGAATAATTTTGTGTGGTATAATTTTGAAGGTTGCTTTGTATTTTCAAGTAATATTGAAGATATTGCTTTACAAATTAATTCTTACTAATCATTCAGTAAACAACAGTGATGCCAGTTTTATCGTTGGGTTACATGAAATGTTATTCAGTTTAAGAAAGCTAAATAAAGACTTATCAAGATCTTACTGTAGTCAGCTTTCACTGTATCAAGCACTATTGTCCAATGCACCCCTTGAAAAATTACGAACCTAATCACGCGGGAAATTAATGTGTTAAGAAACGAGATAAAGTGTCACGACTGCAACATAGTTACACTTTCTGACATATTTTAATTCTTTCTCCTTGTATTTGCACATAATATCTTAAACTAAATGTCCCAAAAGGTGCAGTATAATACAAATATTAGGGATACTAAGGGGAGAAATAACTTAGATATTAGTAAAAATTTTGGTGATATCTCGAGCATAAATAATAGTAGAACATAGATAAGTGGAAATTATTAGATAAAATAAAAATCATAAATTGGGACATAACATAAATGGTGCAGCCAGTAGGATGTAGTTTAGCTAATTAAATCTTAATTACAAGCTATTCACAACAAGTTGGTTTTGGTAGCAGATCAGACAACTGAGGGGCAGAAGTTTAGTTAAGTTTTGTTGAGAATTTTAGAGTGTTAACTAGTGTAAATTGGATGCAAGTATGACTGAACCCTCCAGTAGTTTAAGCATGGATAACAGCGAATTCTTTCGTTACATTAACCCACAGCAGGTGTTCCCACAATTTTTGGGCGAGGAGACTGATGACGTCCTAAATTTCTTTAGTTATATAGAAGAGTTGGAGGATGGACTGATTTTCAGTTGCTAGTCCTACTCTGAAGTAAACTGGTGGGAAAGGCTAAAGCTTTCCTGTATTCTTCCCCATTCTCAAGGAAACCCTGGATTACTCCCGATTTAAGTTAGTCCTAATTTCTGAATCAAAACTGGGAAGCTTAGGACCTAACTTATGGAAGCTCCAGAGGTGCTCTCGGAAGGAAAAGGAAAGTGTGGCTGAGTTCGATAACGGGTTACTGATGATAGCTAGTACCCTAAGTGTCCTTAGTGAAGAAAAACCTTACTTGGACTGGGCCATTTTCCAACAATTCAGACAGGGAGTCAAACCTGAATTGAAGGAGACAGCATTCGATAAGAAATTATCCAATTTAAGAGAATGTTACGATGCTGTAAAGGAACATGAACAATTGCTCGAAGACCTTCGTTCCGCACATGTTCATGTCTCAATAAACATAATTGAGGAGAAGGAAAATTCTGAAAGGGGGCAAGGACATATTAAAGAGAGTAAGGAGAGGAGAGAAAGATCAAAAACAAGAGAGCGACTAGAAAAGGACAATAAACAAGGGATAAACAATTTGACAGAGTCTTATATTGATTCAGATAAAATCAGGGTTATTGTAAAACAAGAGATAGAAATACTCCAAAAACCTATTATTGATCGGTTAGATGAGGTAATGAAACAACTAGGAACGTTATCTGGAAGAAACCCAGAGCCTAATTGTAGCAGAACTGGGGAAACCACTAAGTTGGTTAAAGAGGAAGTTGAGCGTCTGCAAAGACCCCTTCTCTATAGATTAGACTCAGTTATACAGAGACTATCCGAAGTCGTACCACAACAAGAAACAGTTATTTCTCAAAATCAAGGGAGAGTTAATGACCAAAGAGGCAGTAGAGAGCCCCCATGATGTTTCAGTTGTAACAAACTCCGACATTTTGCTCAAAACTGTTACTTTAACAAGAAGCGCTTTGGTAGAGTTCATGACAGAGACTCAGATTCACATACATATACTAACAGAGTATAGAAAAAGGGACAAGGAAGAAAGGAGCATCCTTACGAGATGGAGGTGAGGGCGAGTGCATATGGAAAATACTGCAATGCTTCCATCCATCATATCGGAGGATTACTTTAAAATAATAGAACCTCATGCCAAGGATAATATCACTCACCTTAAACAACGAGTGAGAGTGTCAGGTGTCACAACTTCCATGACTCGTGCTTCTAGGTCTGTGAATCTAAAGTTATACCTGCCCGAGTTCAAATTATGTGTTTGGCAGGAGTTTTTGACCCTACCAGGATCCTCTCTTCCACACATCAAGCTGATCCTAGGCAGAGATTTCCTATCAAGGCATGACTTTAAATGTGATTACACGAGGAAAGAAATATACTTATTGGGAAGGAGACAATTTACAAGGAAGGGGTAAACTCCAGAGTTGCTTAAGGAAGAGAGAAATGAGTCTCAAGAGAGGAATCGTGAGTCCCACGTAAATAAAGTCAAGAAATCATCACATGAGGAGTTAGTCTGGGAAAGGAAATCACAAGTAGTTAAGGTTAAATCAGAGGTAAATTTCTGTACGGTTAGAAAAGGGAAGAGAAATGAAAACCAAAGAAATTAAGTACATCAGTTATGAGTATATGGATAATGAATAAAAAAAAAAAAAAAAAAAAAGGAGGAACACTTCAAAAGAGAAATTTCTCTTAAAGAAATTTTTTGTTTAAAGGGGGGGACCTTTGTTACACCTGATATCTTAAGAATGTAGAATTTTCAGCTATCGTGGTGTAGTATGAAGAATAAATAAATTAAAAACCCTGCATAAAAGATAATAGATGAATTAATTAAAAGAAAAAGAAATATTCTTGCATCCAATAAAATATATAAAATATAAAGGTGTTTGTTGAATTAACTAACAAAAAGAATCAACTCAAAATCAACTCAACTAACGCCTTTTTATTCCCGTATATACGGGAGTAGGCGAGGCCATTTAGCCCTATCTAACTTTTGGAGACTGAGTGGGCAGTTCAATCTCCACTGGTACCCAATCAGAGACAGATGGCCCAAGGCTATCACTAATTAAGCGGTACGCAGTGAAGAGAGATGGCTCAAATGTGCCACCATCTCGTGGTCCCTAACCCTAACACAATATATTTAATGTCTGAAATAATGTGGGTTCTACGGTCGATTTTCTTGAGTTTGCAGGACGAAAAACCCAAGTTTCCGGGAGGAAAAACCTGCTTGCCCGTGCCAGAGATCGACTAACTCGGGAACTGGTCGAAAAAAGGCTTAGAAAAATTTCCTCTAGTCGCCGACTAGACTCGAAACCAAGTCTTCCTTCGTGCGGCCAAGCGCGGCGGTGTGCAAACGCACACATCCGCTGAGCTACACAGGCTGTTACAAACTCTAACAAAAAGAAAGAATATATTAATGTTGTAATATGATATAAAAGAGAAAATTTAACTAAATAAGACAGAAAAGGATTAGTCATAAGAGATGGTATGTGAGAGGCTAGAGATTAAAATATTAAGTAAGTTCCTAGAGAAATTTTGGAAAGGGGATTAAGTTAGAGGCTAGCAAAAGAAAAACAACAGACTATTTGACAGAAAAACGCCACCCTAATTGGTCGGTGAAGTAAAATCAAGTAGGGGCGGAGAAAAGAAGTTAAGGAAGGTGCCATTAGGAGAGCAAGTATAAAAGGGTTGGAAACCCCACACCCCATGAGGCTTTTTAGGCTTTTAGACCTTTTTGGCTTTTGGTTTTTGGTTCTGTTCCAGGAGAGTTCTTCGTGAGCCCCTTCGTATGGGTTTCACAGTGTTTTCCTGAGTGGCGAGATTGGAGTTATATCTCCGTCGTCACAGCACGGAAACAAAAGTGAGCGGAATTTCGGTTCTGTATTTCCTATGTAAGAAGCGAAGAATGCCATATAGTCGAGGAAAAGAAAGCATATTCTTTGTGTTTCAACTTCAGTGACAACCACAAAAAAGGGAAAGCTATAAAGAAATCGATATCCACGTCGCGAGTTGCACAGCCGTCATTTAGACGATTCAAAGTGTGTCCTGAATAATGAAGGGTAAAGACCGCGTAGGCATAGTTCAATTCAAAAGGGAACATAGGAGAAGCAGATTATCGGAGAGGTTATACCAGGATACTTCAATCAGAAAAAGATAGAGGCCCATATGGAAAACTCAGGAAAGAAAGGTACTGTAAATTATATCTCATGTTAACTAAGATTCGTCTGTATTAGTTATCAATATTCTAATACTGAACTGTTGAAGTGACCAAGAAAACAATACTAGGACTTTAGTATCTGACAGAATATATTGAAAGTAAGCTGGCTAGTGTTAATGTTATATGAGTAATTAAGTGTCCTGAGAATTTTGCATGTCTATTATATTGTGTAGGAAAGTTTAAATGTCATAGTTATGTCTTAGTGCAGTAAATGGTTTAGTTAAGCTACTTAAGTTTGGATAGTTAAATAGTGTGAATTAATCTTACATGCCCATGTCATATGAAGGTATGTGTTGAATGTGTATGGCGGCATGATCGTAATACCCATTATAGGATCATAGCTTAATTATTTATGATAAGCTAATGTCAGTTTGTAAATATTAAATATAGCATTGAATTGAGTAATAACTAAAATTTGAATTGTACCATGTTAAGGAATTTAATAAACCTTTTGTCCAATGATAAAACAGTTGTCTGAAATTGCTATCCAATGCACCCCTTGAAAAATTACGAACCTAATCACGCGGGAAATTAATGTGTTAAGAAACGAGATAAAGTGTCACGACTGCAACATAGTTACACTTTCTGACATATTTTAGTTCTTTCTCCTTGTTTTTGCATATAATATCTTAAACTAAATGTCCCAAAAGGTGCAGTATAATACAAATATTAGGGATACTAAGGGGAGAAATAACTTAGATATTATTAAAAATTTTGGTGATATCTCGAGCATAGATAATAGTAGAACATAGATAAGCGGAAATTATTAGATAAAATAAAAATCATAAATTTGGACACAACACTATTGCTGTGAACTTGTTTATATAATAAGGAAATTTTCAAACTATTATTTATCCATGTACAGATATTTTAGAGAGTATCATCTTTATTTATTTGGTAAAGTCATTGTCCTTGTTGGAAAGACTTATCATTGACTTCTATTTTTGGTGTGAAGAATACAGCTATACAGAGAATAGAGCAATAAGAGCTTTTCAGGTGAGTTAGATGGTCTCATATGAGGAGGGCTGGGTTTTTCCCTCTCAGATACTTGGGTTTGCCTGCAAGACAGACAATCTTTGCTAGAGAATACATACATTTCAAGACATAGCATAACAGACAGATTTGATTAATCACCTATCATTAAGTTTCTGTAACTAGGCTGACAGGCCATTGAGCTTAATGTTTAAGGGAAGGTTACTATAGGGTGTTTCAAAAGGGTGTGTATAACTTTGCAGGAGAACATAGAATAACTTGTAGGATGTACAAAAGCTGAGTGAGTGTCGTAATGTAGTGAAATACATCAATTTTTGGTCACGTAACTTTATTACCAAACGGTGGCACCTGTGAATAAGTTTTGTTAAACTTGTGCTCCCAAATTTTAGCATAGTTGCAATTGTTTCTGGTTCAAAATAACCAGTAAATGGAAAACTAACAGAGGTTAACTACTAAACTCAGAAAACTAACTAAGGAGCCAATTACTTCCACACAACTTGTAAGTACCCATAGTCCTTCATATCAGTTATTTTTACAATTAAAAAAGCAGCCACGTGAAAGTGCCTGCTATGCATACCATGCAAAGTAAAGATGATGGCAACAAAGGCCAACAACGAAAGATTACTTCGAATCCTGTCAGCTTAGCGAAGCCGATAGCCAACAAACCGAATGACGATACAAAGTGCCGCAGCTGCGAATCTGAAGTTACCAAAAGAAAAAAAAGGTATATTCTGCGATTTCTGTTGCAATTGGCTACACACTTCCTGCGCGAAAATAGATGAAGCAGTGCACAAGCCTTTTTATTGAACTGAACCAGCCTTCTGTTTGATGTGTCTTCCTTCTGTTAAACAGCTACTATACCTAGGCAAACTAGTTGAAAACCTTGAACCACACCTTAATACTACAATCGATACTTTCTCTTCCAAAATCCAAAAGTTGGAAACTGAGCTTGAGATACTCGATGACCAGTGGCCGATCATAAGTGCACGCATGCTCCCTAATGAACTTCGTGATCTAATTGCATCAATAGTACACGAGTTGCTCGAGGGTGAAAACAGGAGACTCAACACTGTTATTCTGAACTTTCTGGGGGAAAAAGGTAAATCATTAAAAGAAGACTCCAGCAAACTAGCAGGTGAATGCAACTTTGATCCCAGAAATATTGTCAAATGCCATCATTTCGGATCCATAAATAAAAGAAAACAAAAGAACGGAATGAACTTTCCACGTCTTGTGAAAGTGATCTGTGATACACCGACAAACACATCCAAATTAATAATGGCAATAAATAGCAAGCTGAAGGACCATTGCCCCCCAATCGCACGTACTTTCCCAACCTGATTTAACCTTTGCACTAAGGGAACAAAGTTGCCAACTCCTAAGACAGCTAGAAGAAAAATGCCAAAATGGAGACAACAGCTGGACCATGGACTACAAACAAACCAAACTAGTACAAAAACTAAGTGATGCCACTAGTAGCCACAAGGAGACTAGTATGCAGGCACTGCATAGGAAACGTGCAAGACCCTTGCAGTCAAAGCCATGCCTCACAGAACCTTGCGTATCCACTTCACCAACATCCGTGGTCTCAACTCCAATCTTAATAGTGTCCGCTGTCATCTACAGTCCACCAAACCCCACCTACTCTTTTTAACAGAAACTCAAATCTTACTCCCCCCAAGCACTATCCATTTCAACCATCCGAACTACACTATTTAACTCCTTTTGACACAAGGGTGGTGTCTGCTCATATATTCGCTCTGACATACCCTGCCAGAGAGCACCTAACCTAGAATCGCCCAACTTTGACCTTCCTTGGTTGAAAATATTGTTAACGGACTCAGTCAAATTCATCTCCTGTCTCTGTTGCTCTTCTAATACCACAAACCACTCAGAGCTCTTTAATTTCCTCTCCTTAAAAGTTGATTTTATCCAGTCCCATTCTCCTAACAGTGAAATCATCCTCCTAGGTGATTTTAATGCCCATAACACCAACTGGCTTTCCTCTTCTAGTTGTACAGATTATGCAGGCAGAGGTGCTGAAACATTTGCCATCACTAGCAACCTTACACAAATTGTTCACAAGCCAACCAGAATTCCAGATAACCGAAATCACTCTCCAAATACCCTAGATTTCTTCCTTACCAATTCCCTTCCAAATATGCAGTGAATGTAGTGAGTCCCCCCGCGTAATTCTGGCCACAACCTAGTGCTCATCTCCTGCCCCTTGCAACAAATCTTACACAGTCACACCCACACAAGAGTAGTTTGGCATTATGACGGTGCCAAATGGGACAGCCTCCGAGAACTTTGCTTCATTTCCATGGTTGGACTATTGTTTCCAGTCTTCCAATCCAAACATATGCACCAAAGTAATCCTCACTGCCATGAAAACATGCATTCCCCATACTTCTCTGAACGGCCATCCCCATCTAAACCCTGATTCTCCAAAAAAAGATGTGCCAAGGCTGTAAAATGAAAAATCAGGCATACCACAACTGGCTCAAATCAAGAACTCCATCCTCCTTCAGTGCCTATACTGAAGCCCAAACCAGATGCAAGAAAATTATCAATGATTCCAAAACATAATTTGAACGGGCAAAAAAGCAGGAAACTTGCAGCCTGTCCTAGCAGCAGCCATGCCTTTTGGTCTCTTGCCAAAGCAATTGGTTGCAACTTTTGCCCTACACTACTCCCACCCCTATCATACCCAGATGGCTCAATTGCAACATCACCCACAGAAAAGCTAATCTCCTGGCTTCACACTTTGCCTCCAATGCATGCATAACTGACAGTGGCAGATGTCCCCCAGTCATTCCAACTGTCCAGCATACAATGCCCCCTATATCCTTTTGCCAGAAAGAGATCATAAACCTGTTGTCAGAATTAGACACAATTCTGATTTGACTTTTGACACAAATTTGACACAAATCTTCATGACAATTGGAGAAATGCCCTAATGGCATTTCTCCAATTGTCATGAAGGTCTGTGCAGCAGAACTGACTCCTATCCTATGCTGTCTGTACATACTCTCTTCCTCCATTGGTATATATCCCAAAGCCTGGAAATTGGCCTATATTCAACCCATTCCTAAAACAGTGACAAATCACTGCCATCTAACTACCGCTGTATCTCACTCACCTCAGTCCTATCTAAAGTGATGGAGAAAACCATCAATTCTCAACTCCTACTCTACCTTGAAGGTACCCAGCTATTAAGCAACCATAGTACGGATTTTGTCGATGCCGGTCAACAGGTGACCTGCTCTCATATATCACCCATTTCTGGACAAATGCCATGGAAAAATTTGGTGAATCCCAAGTAGTTGCACTTGATATCTCTAAAGCCTTTGAACGGGTCTGGCACAAAGGCTTACTAAGCAAACATCCATCATTTGGATTGTCTCAGGACTTCTGCAGATGGATTGTCAGCTTTCTGTGTGGACGCTCACTATGTGTGATGGTAGACGGCTCCCTGTCCTCTCACCATCCAACTAATGCTGGGGTCCCACAAGGTTCAGTTCTCTCACCTACCCTCTTCCTTCTGTATATCAGTGACCTGCTTCAGTTGACCTCCAACCAAAGATGACAGAACATTGCACTCCTCCCTTTCATTTGATAAACCTTACTCTAAACAACTCACTTCAACCCACAAAACATCAACCACAACTTCCCTTAATTCAGACCTCCAAGCCATTCTCCAGTGGGGCTCAGTAACCTCTTCAACTTCACTGCTAGTAAAACCCAATTCTGTCTTATTTCCCACAAAAAAAGAACCATTTTTCCCCAGTATTATTTTGGATAACAGTCAAATTCCCAGACAAGATGAAATTTCTCTTCTCGGAATTACTTTGACATCAGGCCTCTCCTAGCATAAACACATCACAACCATTGCATTCTCAGCTTCCAAAAAACTAGAATTTCTCTTTTGCTCAAGTCATTACTTCACCTCAAAACATCTGTTAATCTTATACAAATCACAAATCCACCCAGCTATTGAATACTGTTCTCACATTTAGAGTGGGGTTTCTAAAAGCTTCCTCAAAATGCTTGACTCAATTCAGAGGAGAGCAATTAATCTGATAAATGATCCATCTCTTACCAACTCACTCTCCCCCCACTTTCACATAGACTTTTAGTCTCTGCAGTCTGTATATTCTATAAATATTTCCATGCAAAACATTCATCTGAAACAGCATCAATAATTCTTCCACTCTGTATTAAGTCCATTGGAACACGTACAGCTGCCACCCAACATCCTTTCACAGTACACCTTGAAACCCACAGAACAAATTTCTTTTTCTCCTCCTTCATCCCTGCCACTGCTCTACTGTGGAACAGTCTTCCCCCTGATGTATTTCCCAAGGAATGCAATTGTTAGATCCTGAATGAAGGAATCTTGCAAAGAAATCATTCATTCAGAATCTAACATACTAAACTTACTAACAAAGAGAAATTCCTGCACATCAGCTGAAAAATCAAAAGTGAAACTTCTTCACTTTATGTATAAAATTGCAACTTTATCTTATGTTCCATGTATTTTAATCTTTTGATCATTACTAGAATTAAATTAGATTATGTCTTAAAGGAAGAAATTTGTTAATATTAATTTTAAGCCTCACTTAAGCTGTATAGATTAACTGTGAGTCACCAGATAGTTACTAAGTAATAATTCTTAGAAAGCATACAAGTACATGCGTCCAGCGTAACGCTGGCGGCAGTAGCTTTCACGGAACGTATGATGATGTGTATTCCGTGAATCCAAGAGCATAACAGCGTCGGGAAAGCAAGGGATGAACCCAAGGGGTGAAAAGAGATGGGTTGTGTGCAAAGGGGACTGAGAAAAAGAGGGCACTCTAACGAAGAATATAAGGTGACGAGCGCCATATCGGAGCTCTCTCTTGTCGTATCGTTTTCCTGCTTGGTGGTTCATAAGTTAGTGGGTAGTTTGCGTAGGGGGAATGGAGCATCTGTGCTAAGATAAGATGTCGGACAGCAAGCTTTCTTGAGAATGGAGTAGGATTATATGCAGAGCTGAAGGTAAAATTTCCAGTCGTAGCAGAATCAAGCCATCACTGAAAAGTCCCATCGAAATGTACCTGAAACACAAAGATTTGAGTCCGTTTTCGGCAGAAATCATGAAGATAGCGTAACCCCTACTTGGCATAAGGACAGCCAATAGATAAGAAGTAACCAGACGTACACATGGTGCTGAAAGACGTGGGAAAAAGTTCGGTAATAACATAAAATTACTCTATTTTGTGTATAATACTCCTTAGAAGAGAGAGGATTATATGTGTATGTAAATTAAGAACATTTTCCAAGGAACTTTGTGGACAGTCTCTAATTATATAGTTAACTTCTTTTGAAAATAAAAAGAATTGTTTAGAAGAGATCCTTGTGTTGTATGTGATAGGATTAACTTAACGAGATTAGAATTGTGGATTTTTAGTAACTGAGTAACATAAGAATGTTTGCCTAACTTTATATATAAATAGTATTGCAGAAAGGAAATTTAGCTTAACTTCATATCATTTGCAATCTATTCCAATTTTCAATTACTGTGCTTTACGATGTTTCATAAGCTTTGATTTAATTTAGAATATGTTAACCTCTTAACTCGAGTCTTTTTATTTAGTATTGAGTCAAATTAAGTGTATGAATTTTTTGTGTATTCTGTTTAATAGATATTCCAATAAACATGTCATATTTACCTAAGCCTGAGTCATGCCTGATTACGATTCCAAACTTCCACTTATAAAAATAGAACCTATTTTGGCAGGAATGAATTAGGGAGTGTATATAATTATAGATTTAGGTCACGACTGCAATAATCTGAATAATCGTCAGTGTTAAAGTAAGATATTGTGTAAGAAAGCCTCAGAATCTAGTATTGTCTCCCTGAGTAAGGATCCTTTTCTACTATAGGATACTGGCTGGCGGAGCATAAAATAAATTTGCCAGTATCCGAAGAGGAAACAATCCTAGATGTAAGCATATTAGGCCCGATATCTAGAATAGGAAGATATAAGGGAGTAAAATATAGAGAAAGCAACGACATAACAATAGAGCAGCTGGTAGGATTTTAATTTAATAAGGTTTTAAAATCAGAAAGGATATAATCAAGTAACAAACAAAATAATTAAATGAAGCAACAAATTAATTAAGTATAAAATAAGAAAAACATAATATATAACACAATATACTGTACAGGCTTTTAAATCGAATGTCAACAAGTTTCTACTTTCCCTTCCCATCACCCATATACAGTCCTAAAGTACTATAGGTTGACCAGCTAACCTCTCGTATATGGGCCCAACATAAAAAAAAAAAAAAAAAAAAAATTACAACACTAGGTGACGTGATATGTCACACCATTTAAAAATGCCAATTTTTGATGGTTCAGAGTGAGCACATTGTTTTGGTTTGAGAAAACGAAGTCTATAACACAAGTTCAGAGGAATTTCCACATGCAATATGGAAAACAACCACTTAGTAAGCACACGATCTACACATAGCAGAAACATGGTGTTCTGTGCATCATCCAAGGTCAGCAGGAAGGCTGCATGCTGCCAGTGCTGTTGTGGAAGAAGTTCAGGAAAGTTTCCAGAGAAGTCCTGGAAATCAAGCAGACATGTGTCTCGTCAAATTGGAATTCCACATGTGACTATATGGCATGTTTTACAGCATCTACATATTCGGTCTTAAAACACGTACCAGGTTATATGCTTTAGAGAAACAGAGAGAAATTATTAGGACTTTTGCACGTTTTACAAATTACTCAACTTATACTTTATTAAAGTGTAATATTATTACAAAATGTTTTTGAGAAGAATTTGGAACGCATGGAGGAAAACTGCCGAATCCAGTGATTTTTAGAATGGATTAAAATGAGATTAATAGAAGGCTCATTGGATGGTTAAGATTTGTCTGTCTGCCTTTTGTAAAAAATTAACATAGAAATGTTGAAGTTGCAAGATATAACATTGGAATGTGAGATCATAAAACAGTAATGCAAAACAGGAATCATCTCATAATCTTTCAGAAACTTTGGAGAAATTTCATGATGGTTAGATGTGGAATCAGGCATTGTTTTGGTATGGACAGATTATTCTGATCTCTCTTTTGGAGGGGGGGAAAAAAAGAGAAAAGAACGAAATATAACATTCAATGCAATGTGTTTTAAACTGTAAGAAGAAATTTATTCCTTTCATTAGCACAGGGATTTGATTTCTCCATAGATATTGTTGTCATGGAATCATATCAAAACAAAGAGAAGTGAAAACAGGATTATTATTATAATTATGGGTATCTCCATGGAGTCAGTAGACTCATCGCAGGAGACCCAAACTGAAAACAATATTATCTTATCTCCTCTTGAATTCATTTAGACAAAGAACTCACAACCGAGTCAGGCAATGCATTCCACTCATTCACCATCCTCCAGACGAAAAACCTCGTTCTCACACCCTTGTTTACCACACTTTTCTTTAATTTCCAGGGATGACCTCATGTTCTTCCATCACTATCACTCAGCTGAAATATTTCCCCTTTATCAATCTTATAAAAACCTTTTAGTAATTTAAATGTTTCTGTCATATCCCCTCTTCTCTGCCTATCAACCAACCAACCTCTACAATCCACAAGCTCTCAATCTATCAATGTAGGGAGCATTTTTTTACATCACAACTTAATCAACTCTCCTCTGAACCCTTCCCACATCCTCTCCATCTCCAAGGAATCCAGGTAACCAGACTTGAGCACAGTAATCCAAATGTGGAAGTATCAACTCCTTATAAAGGGGAACAATAACCTCTTTATCTCTGAATGTTAGTGTGTTCTTCAATAACCAAGTAATCCTATGTGCAATCTTGGACAAGTTGTAAACAAAAACTTGAAACCGGAAAAAGACAACTGCCATTTTGGTATCATGCATGTTTTCTGTATAAATATTTTCAAAATCGGTTTTTGAGGTGCTGATAATTTGTCTATATTCGATAACTTTAGCATAGACAGAAAAGCAATTTCAAGATATTGATGAAAGTTATTCATGATCTCTGATTTTTATTTTGGACACTTACCACATTTGGTAGTAAATAAGGCTTTGATGAAGGATCAAAATTTGATTTAGAATAAGGAGTAAAGGATTCCTTACCTAAAATAATTGTTTCACTAATATGACTAATGCAAATGATTAAAAGTAATAATACAACTAAGAAAATGAAGGGAAGGAATTGTAGAGCTCATCTGACCTTCATTGTATAGCCAACTCATATCAGAAGAAACTCAAGTCTCAAAGAAACAGTTGCTGTAGTAAATTTTGAGAGGAAAGTGTTCTAACTCCCAAGCATTTTAACACCATGTTAGTTATGGTGTTAAAATGCCGGCCTGGTTGGCTGAGTTGTTAGCGTGTCCGCTCTCCAGCCAAAAGGCTGCGAGTTCAAATCCCGCTGTGGGCATGGATGTTTGTGATTGTGTGTAAAAATACCAGTGGTGGTCAGCAGTAGATAGCGTTGGTGTAGTTGCAGTCAGTTGGTGGTTGAATGGTGGAGACAGAGTAGTAGAGTAGGTGCCCTCCCTCGATGAGTCCTTGGTCTCCCTGGAGGTGTGAAATAATAATAATAACAATAAAGTGATTGTTGTATGCCTGTATCCATCAGTGCATGTAATATTTTAACACTTTGGTGTTGAGTGGATAGATCATCTCTTTCTGTGCTTGATCTTGGGACATGCCACAGATCATTGTGTGTGTGTGTGTGTTTTGATTGAAACCAAAGCTGCATGTGGGTGGGGTGGGGATGGGAAGAGAAAGACCAGTAATGCTTTCTCATATCGTTTCTGGTTTTGGACACAAAACCAGAAAATAACTTTTAGTCTATCCCTTTCCAACTTTTTGTTTTGCACCTGACTAATCATAATCCAGCATTACCTACAGAAAAAGTGAGTTTGCTTGCTTCTTACTTTCTTCCACTTCTTACATTGATGAGTGTGGTAATGGCACATATGCACACCATATTCAGTTTTGCTTGTAATACTTTACCAGAAAGAGATTACAAGAATGTGTCCAGGCTGGATACCAGAGGTGATCCCATTGGCACTAAAACACCATTAAATTGGACAGCAGTTTCTTGCATCGAAATTAATTAAATTAGGGTTGTTCTATGAAATGTATGCTGATTCCCAGAATTGTCTTTTAGTTATGAAGTGATGTTCTGTTTCATCATCTTACTTTAGATATGGTAAAACTACATGTTCTGCTAGTCTGCTTTTTTTTTTTTTAAATAGTAGTGAATAAATATGTCATTTTGGCATTCTTCTTTTCTTTTAGCTGTGAATGCTGTGCCTGTTTGGTAATGATAATGGGTAGATTTCATCTTTAGGAAGATAAGTTTAAATATTGATTTATAGAAGGTTGTATATTTATATTTTTCTCTTTGTTGAAGCCTTTCCTCCTAAGTGAGACTAGTGAAACTGCTTTGGAGTTATGCCAAATTTTTCATTATGCGTATTGATGAACAGGTTGGTGATGTGAATTAATATTTAGGTATCGGTTAGTGGCTGTAGATTTTCAGTAACATCAGAACAAGAATCATCTTGAGTCAGGTAAATAAAGTATCTAAAAATGGAAACAATGGTATTTTCATTTTCTGTTACAAATTTTCTTCAAAGATAACCATATATTATATGGTTATCTGTACAAATGTTCTATAGAGACACTCCTCTCCCAACAATTCTCTACCTTTATGTACTCTGGTATTACCATAGCACCAAGTAGGTTGATCTCTGGAACTTCTGTTTGTTTTCATTATCACACTACTGCATACACTCTCCTAAGATTTTAAGCTGTTTAAATGTGTAACTAATGCAAATGTAATGTTTCTGATGTATGACAAAATAACAAAGATGATGAAGTTTAATTATTATTGCTAATGTCTGGGTATTCTGTTGATATTATGATCATGTTTAGATGAGTAATAAAATAAAAACATATTGGGTTGACAAATAAGTTTGTTCAGTTTATGCGTTAGTACAAGTTTACGCAGCTTCGCCTGTCGCTATTGTTGCGCGACTGTGCAACGCTCTTGCGTAGTTGAAAGGCAACATTTCACATAACCTTTCAGTGAATTTTCGTTTGGCCTACTTCAGTTGCATGTGTGTAACATACTTTTAGAAATGGAAGGAAATAACGTACATTACCGGCATATTTTGCTTTTTTATTTCAAAAAAGGCAATCGAGCTGCAGAGGCCCATAAAAAATATGCAGTGTATATGGGGATGGTGCCTTAACAGAATGCTTATGCCAAAAGTGGTTTGCCAAATTCCGTTCTGGAGATTTTGACGTCAGTCATGCGGCGGTCGCCTGACCGAGGTTGATTCAAGTGTTGTGAAGGATATCGTCGACAAAAATCCGTCACAAACAGTGCAGGAAATTGCTGCAGTACTGAACATATCCCATGTCCAGGGCCACATTTACCATTAGGCACAAGATGGGGCCTCACTCTCTAGGGGGCCTCATTTTAAAACCTTACGCCTCACAAAGAACAATAAAATAATAGTTATAGTTGCAAAATAAAATACTTATTTTTAAATATTAAATTCATAATATAAAAACTAGAGGCCACTGAAAAATTTGTGAGTCTTCCCGCTTCCATTTGAAATACATTGTTCTTTCCTTGGAATATAAAACTAACAGGAACTCTGTATTCCATAAAATTCATGTATGTAAGCGTACCATTTCTTTGCTGGATGTATATACACATCCAGCAAACCTGGATAATATTCTGTCCACCTGTTGAAAGAACATGATTAAGAAGTATAGTTTGACCATGTCCATTAGAAGGGGAAATAATCCTTCACGCTGAAAAGAACACTTAACTACATTACCTGGCGTATATAGTAGCTACGTTCTGTGGCCTACAGCAAGAAATGCAGTTGCTTGCCATTTGCTCGGTAACTGGAATCAAAGTTATATCAGACTAAATACCTATGAGTTATATTCATTTTGCTGCTTGTTTTTATCTTATAATTATAGTTTTTAATGGCAATGCAAAATAAGAAATCCTTTCATACTTTCTTCACTTCATATTGTATCACTTTGGAAAATCAATGTCACTATCAGTTTAGTTTTTTTGCTAATTATTTTAATCGGCAATACATTTTAAAATTCTCCAAGAACTTGATTGAAGATAATTTTTTTTGTCAAACAATTATTTTATAAATTCATGAAAATCCGAATCTAAAAATGAATACAGCCTCCATCTGTTCCAAATTAAGTTTTCTTTTTTATTCATAATCTTAGTTCGAAGGTTAGTTATCATACGTAAATCTGGAATCATATCATGTAATGCATAATTTTTATAATGTAATCTGTTGTCTTTTGCATTTCAACTTTCTTGGTTTTCCCCCAATCACTCACTGCAAATCAAAATAAACAGCAGATATGAAGTCAACTGTTATGTATATATTTTTGGCTAATTTCGATATTATGCGGCAGTTTTGAAGTAGCGATATTTTCCCTACAGTTTATCTTTGAAACATGTAGGTGCATGTGTCAAAATGAAATTCTATTTCCAAAATTTTTATAACAGAATTAATTCGCCTTTAATGGCTAACTCCCCTCTCCCAAAATACCACACACACACACACACACACACACACACACACACACACACACACACACACACACACACACACACAAATATTGCTAGATAACGTGTGCACTTTCTTTTTGTTTGAATTCGTTATTTTTCCAAAGTAATTGTACTGTTGCAGTTTTAAGCAAAAGACAAAGACGTAGAATCTCTGATAAAATACCATTGCATATAAATTAAAAAGACTCACAATTGGAAACCCAAAGTAATGCAGTTTAATACCATTTGTTGTTCATAATAAAAAAAAAAATTTAAAAAAATAAAAAAAAAAATCGTTCCTAAAATTGAAATGTGCGACCCATATAGTCTTATTTTGAAAGGAAAGGAAGCAAAATATCATATTTATTTCAATAAATGTTATTTAAAAAATATAACTATTTGACATATTTCCAATGCAAACAAACATTTTGATTATTTATTTTTGCACATGTGAAATTCTTTTTTATTTGGGAAGAGACACAATAAGTAAATTGTGCAGCAAAAAAGGGTCAATCCAAATAATACAGTGCACATAACTACAATAATGCATTAACGGCAGGGGGGGTGGATTGCATTTTAACAGATAGAATGTTGATGAAGTTTCATCAACATTCTGCCTTTTTATTAGGTCAAAGGGATTTTGAGTATTTTTGCGAACAGATATATTCAACATAACTTAGTCAGTTTTGTTGTAAAAAGTGCTGCATTTGAAGAAATATTAGTGGCATAATAATAAAATAGCAAAATTCATAATGCTTCAGAATAACTTGATCATTTTGATAATGGCAAAACAAGATGAGACACATCTGTAGAAATCTGTTATTATTATTATTAGAATCCTTTTAATTATGAACTCTATAAAGATATACTTAATAAATTTGTATTTTTGTGTTTTTAAATAAATAAACTAGTTTCATTTTGTCTCAGATGGTTTTCACTGGACTACCTGGACTTTTAGACTATTGTTCTTATCAATATTGTAAAAACTTGATTGTAGCTTAAATATTCCAAAGGACATTACATCGATTTTTTACTTAGGTCAAGTCCCATAAGAATGTTGTAAAAAATAACCTTGTTTGTCTCTGTATATTTTGTATTAGATATTTTTTATAATAGCCCTTTGGAAATTAACTGTATATACTTCTTTAATAAGAATATGTTAGTGTTAAAAACAAAGGCAATGTTTTTCGCCGGAGCTGTATGTAATAGATCTACATAGCGGCATTAGAAAGGTTGTTTATTAATTTTTGTGTGTATGAGAAAGGCTTACAAGCTCTGCACGTAAACACCTCCAAAGTCAGTCAGAAAGGTTCAAACAACTTTCCGATGGTCAGCAACTTACAATCAAAAGAAGGCACAGAAGAGAACAAGGAGCGGGCCGAACTTGAAACTTAAGATGAAATAATCATGCCGAATTCTTCGGGGATTACAAACTTCATGCGAGATCTCAGAGAATTCATAATAAAAGGGGACAGAGCCAAACATATAGGGCTTCCCAGATCCAGAAGTCACTAGAGAGAGGGGCTTCCTGTTTCCAGATGTTGCCAGAGAGGAGCTTCCCGGTTCCAGTCTTAAGAGAAGGCTTCAAGTTGCCGAACAGGAGATGTTCTAATCGCCGGAGAAAAGCTTCCAGACCAGAGAGGATTCCCGGTTGACAGTTGACAGCAATTCGAGTTAGTGGAGGTGGCAGAAAAAGGAGGCAGTCGTCAGGCATTTTTGGCGAGCCCAAGCAGAGGAGAAAAGGCGAGACAAATTACCCGAAGCACCTTCGCTCGGAAGTGTTTCTTTTCGCCGTGGGAGAATAACTTTTCACCAGAGCTGTATATGAGTATCACAAGGCAGTTTACAGTCTGCTATTTTCCCGACGAGATATTTCTGAAGCCAGATTTCCTGAAGGAAGCTCAAGATCTGAGATGAGAGAATTGCCTTAGAACTTTTTGTGCAAGACCTTTGACTGAATGTGCGACACAGAGCTTTTGTAAGTTATAAATCTTTGTTATATAAGTGAAAATTGTAAATAGAGTAAATATGTTTTTGAGTTAAAGAAAGTTTTTGTGATCATAGAGCATTTTAACCATACTTGTAAGCTGACAGAAAAAGATAATCGGATTGAATCTATGGGAAACGACCCTGGAATGGAAAAGGGAAAACGAAAATGGAAACGACAAAATATAATACACATAGCAAACTGAAATGTAAGAGGAATAGCATATAAAGAAATAGAATTAGACCAGTTATTAAATGAAAGAAATTTTAAAATAGCAGTAATCACTGAAACAAAAAAGAAATTAAAAGGAACTATGAGAACTGAAAATTTTAATGTGATATACAGTGGAGTCGACAGAGACCAAAGAGCACAAGCAGGAGTCATGATTTGGATTCATAACTCCCTTTCAAAACAGTTAAAACATTATAAATTATGGAATGAAAGAATAATAGAAGCTAGAATAAAAATAGATAGAGGCTATTTAACAATAATTGGTTTATATGCCCCAGAAGAAGGAAGAGAACAGGATAATATTGATTTTTATAATCAGCTACAAAACATATATAATAAAATAAATAAAAATGATTACATAATTTTAGCAGGAGACTTACATGCAAGAATTGGAAACACGAAAATTAATAATAATATAGGAATACATGGAGAACACACTCTTAACAGAAATGGTAAAAAATTGATTGACTTTGTAGTTTATAATAACCTAAAAATAATGAATTCCTTCTATAAACATAAAGACATACATAAATATACTTGGGCAGCAAGAGGATGGAAATCAATATTAGATTGCTTCATATTAAATGAAAAGACATCAAAATTTTCACTAGATGTTAGAGTTCACAGAGGATATGAAATAAGCAGTGACCACTTCCTTGTTAAAATAAAATTAAGATTACCACCTAAATGGCTACAAGTAACAAGAACAGAAAGAAAAATTGAAACATTTGTTTATAAAACTAGACTATTGAATGACACAAATGTACAATGGCTATATGAACAAAGAATTAACCAGTATCTAGATAAAATAAAACAAAATGAAGAAATAGAAATAGAATGGCTTAATATAAAAACGATACTAAATGCAGCAGCAAATGAAAGCTTAGGAAAGACCAAAAAATTCAATAAAAGAAAAAAACTGAAGATCTGGGATGATACAATCAAAGAAATAATCAAAAAGAAAAAAGAAGCCTATCACAAATGGTTAAGCAGTAAAAGATTAGAAGATGAAATAGAATATAAAAGAATAAGAGCCATAGCTAAAAGAGAAGTCAGAAAAAGACAGAGAGAATCATGGAATAAATTTGTTTCTAATTTAGAACATGATTTATATAAAATAAGACCCAATGTATATAAGATTTTGAAACACCTAAATGCAGATACCAAAGAAAACATAAAATTAAACACTGAACTGAAATTAGAAGAATTTCTAAATTACTACACAGAACTGTGGACAGACAAATATTTTAAAAAAGACAACTGTCAAACAATTAGCGAAAATGAAAAGGAAATAACTGAAGAAGAATTAGAAATCAGCCTGAAAGAAACAAGAAACGGAAAATCACCTGGAGAAGATAAGCTAGGTTCAAAACTATATAAATACACAGGAACAAGATTCAAAGGAAGACTCTTATTATTTTTAAATAAAATTTACTCAACTGGTATCCCCCCAATAGAATGGAAAAAAGCAATTGTGATTCCTATCTTTAAGAAAGGTAATAGAGATGACCCTAAAAACTATAGAGGTATCAGTATACTAAATTCATGTTACAAAATATACAGCAGAATCTTAAATAACAAACTAATGAAATATTCCGAAAACTTTATTCTAGAGGTACTAAATGGATTTAGAAAAGGACGATCATGTATAGACCCAGCCTTCTGCCTAAAATTAATAATAGAGAAAAGAAGAGAATATAATTTAGAAACACATATTGCATTTATTGACTTTGAAAAAGCATTTGACAAAGTTAAAAGAAACATATTATTTAACATATTAAAAGAAAGACAAATACCAAATAATATCCTAAAAGCTGTCACAAGTATATATGAAAATAATCAAATACAAATAAGATTAAATCATGAGCTATCATATACAAGAGAGATAAACCAAGGGGTCCGACAGGGATGTCCCCTCTCAGCAACTGTTTTTAATATCTACTTAAATGAAATAATAATAAAATGGAGTAAAAATTTACATCAAGGAATTAAACTTTCACCTACAGTTAACTTAAACACTCTCCTCTTTGCAGACAACCAAATAATAATTACAAATTCTGAAGATAACTTACAGAAAGCAATTTTAAATCTAAATGAGATATCCAAAGATTATGGTATGATAATATCAACGGAAAAATCAAAAACTATGGCCTTTAAAGGACAAGATCCAGCAAGAACTAAAATAGTATTAGATAACAAGATCTTAGAACAGGTGAATTCATTTAACTGCCTAGGATGTACGATCACTTATGAAAATGAAAAAGATATAAACATAAAAATTGCAAAATATTTAAAAATAACAGGAGTAATTAACTCTATATTTAAACCAAACCTAGTTCAAAAACAACCAGGCTAAAAGTATACAATACATTAGCCCTACCGGTCTTAATGTATGGAAGCGAAATCTGGACAATAAATCAAAAAGACAAACAAAGATTAACAACAGCAGAAATGAAGTTTATGAGAAAAACTGCAAAGTATACCCTATTTGATCACAAAAGAAACGAAGATATTATGAAAGAATTAAACCAAGAACCAGTAATTGAAAAAAATTAAAAAAATATAAACATAGATGGATGGAACACGTTCAAAGAATGAAAACAGAAAGATTACCAAAACAGGCCTTAAAGTACAAGCCATTAGGAAAAAGAAAACCAGGACGTCCTCTTAAACGATTCAACGATGACTTCTAAGGCCGGAACAGGCCATACTAGGCCTAAATCCTTGATACGTATGATGATGATGACAATTCCTCTTATAATGTGTTTTAGTTGAACAATTAAGATTTAGATTAACAGTAACAAGAAGTGTCATTTAGAGAATCTATTGGCATATTTGAAGTTGATATACTGTTTGTAAAAGTAACTTAATAGAGAGTTAGCTAACCCTCTTTGCAAGTATACTAGAAGTTTAATAAGTGAAAATTGTAAATAGAGTAAATATGTTTTTGAGTTAAAGTTTTTGTGATCATTTTGAAACACGTTCCAGACACAACAGAGGATTTTTGTGTGCTGCTGCTATTTGTATTAATTAGTTGGGTAAGAGCAGTTTCTATATCACATAAATAGAGTATTTGAATTTCAAGTTTATTATTATTTATAAATTAAATTGATTTTTCGGTTCATTTTTTTGTGCATCAAGATTCTAGTCATTTTAGGGTAAAATGTCGAGTAAAAAAGTGGATGTTAGTGAGCATAGCAAGTTATCGTTACTATTTATTGCCTCTACATTTTAACTAAAGCTGGAATTATTATGCTTATTACTGCAACTTAAAAAAATCAAAGCTGGAGTTGAATAAATCTTGTAATAAATAAATGTTGTAATTCCATAAATATGATGATTTTTGCTATAATTTTTATTACCGTAAATTTAAAATTTTTATTTTTAGTGAGAATATCTGAACTTTACAGTTCACGAAGTTCCAATTTTTACCTTGATTAACAAGCTTAAATTGATTGCATTTAAATTCTTTTTTTTTTAAAAAAAAACTTTTATCCTTATACTAAATTATTACCATACCTTTTAATACTTTTTTTGGTATTCAGAATTTTTGTAGCAACTATGATGCTTGTCAAACAAAATCAATAATCAACACCTGCAACTGAAATCTTTCACAGAAAGATTTTAATTACATCTTTCTGTGAAAGATGTAATTAAAATCATAATTAATGTGAAACATTAATTATGATTCATTTACATGGAATATTTAAAAGTGTAAATAATATATATATTTAGAATTACATTAAAAGATTTTAAACTATTTAGAAAATTTAATATTAAATATGGAGTATCGTAGAAGTTTCATAATTATTTATAATCCATCGATATAAGTTAGTCATTTATTTATATAAAATGACTTGCAAGGTTGCTAGTTTAATATTACCAAGATTTTTGAATATTAATATTTATTGTATACATGTGAAATTCATTTATATTTTTGGGAAGAGATAATAAATAAATTGTGCACCAAAAAGGGTCAAATATCGTAGAACAGTAAAGGAAATTCCAAAAACCGGTAATTAAATTGTAATTTAGTTACCGTTATTTGGCTAGTACTTGTAAAGCAGTATACTGTATACAAGCGTATACAGTATATACCTAATTATATGGTTAAAGTAGTTGTCGCAGTCTGTAAGAATATATCATTCAATTAATTATTATTCTTATTTTACTGTTACTCATATATTTAAAGAATTGTCAGTACCCTTGACCATTTTGTTCAATTTGAGTCTCGGGTCTGGGTTAGTCCCGAGCGGGTGGAAAGAGGGGAAAATAGTTCCACTGCATAAAGGTGGTTCCAAGACTGCTGTTGTAAATTACCGACCGATTAGCATATCAGGAATCATTGTCAAGGTCTTAGAGAAAATAGTCAAGAGGAAAATACAAGATTGGATAGAAGAAAATGGGATACTGTATCGGGGACAGCATGGTTTTGTGAAGGGTAGGTCATGCCTCAGTAACTTGCTCACATATTATAACACAGTGACGGCTGAACTGGATAAGGGTAATGGGTTTACGGTGATTCTACTGGACCTTGCCAAGGCCTTTGACAGGATTCCACATGGAATTCTAATCAGTAAATTGCAGCATATGGGAATGGACATAGGGTTGGTGAGATGGATAGGAGGGTGGTTGACGGAGAGATATCAGAGAGTGGTTTACTCGGGAGTAGAGTCCACAAGACGGCCTGTGACTAGTGGTGTGCCACAAGGATCTGTTCTTGGACCACTGCTGTTTAATTTGTTCATAAATGATATAGGAAATGATCTGAGAGGAACAGTTCATTTGTTTGCGGATGATGCGAAGTTGGGTAGGGCAATAGTGAATGCAGATGACGTCAAAATTTTGCAGGATGATTTGGATAGATTGGAGGTCTGGGCTAAGGAGAATGGATGTGAGTTTAATGTGGCAAAATGTAAGGTTATGCATTTTGGGGTGAAAAGATTGGCGGCAGTTTACTGCATTGGTGGAACCCTGCTCCAGGAAATTGATGAGGCACGAGATTTAGGAGTGTTGGTAGATAAGGAATTGAAATTTAGGGGACACATTGCAAAAGTGACCAAAACAGCTCATCAAATCACTTGGTTGCTGAAGAATACGTTGACAAGCAGGTTATTGTTCCTCTCTATCGAGCCTTGATAAGACCCCATCTAGACTACTGTGCTCAGATTTGGTCACCTAGGTTTCTTCTTGATGGGGAGGAGGTGGAGAGGATCCAGAGGCGAGTGACCAAGATGATAGCAGGGCTGTGGAATGAACCGTATGAGAACAGGTTGAGGATTTGTGGGTTGCAAAAATTGGTTGATAGGTGGAGGAGGGGAGATATGATTGAGACATTCAAATTACTGAAGGGTTTCTATAAAATTAATTCAGAAGATATTTTTGAGAACAGGGCTGGTTGTGGGAGGACTAGGGGACATCCATGGAAACTGGGCAAAAGTGTGGTTAGTAAAGGTGTTAGAGCTGGGTTCTTTACTTTTAGAGTAGTGAATGAGTGGAATGCGCTCCCTGAGTCTGTGGTGGATGCTGTGACAGTGAATGAGTTTAAGGCGAGGTATGATAGATACTGTATGAATGTCAAATAGTTGTGATGAATATGATTTGGGGCCTCCCTCGATGAGTCTAATGACTCCTTGGAGTTGCCCGTAGTAATAGTAATAATTTTAACAAAACCAAGATACTACTGTTTCTATTTTTGTATTTTTAAAGCTTTTAACATAATTGTTTATTTTATTTATATGTTTATTTTGGATTTAATAAATATTTATTTCACTTTTGATAGATTAATACACATAATGATGCCAAGAAAATTTGAATCCGGTGCTAGTAAAAGAAAACGACTTAGAGAAAATGAAAAACAGCTAAATAGTCAAAAGGGGGCAATTTTGTCTTTCTTGTTCTGAAAATGAAGAATTTTGTAGAACTGAAGTTGTACTTCACAGTTCTCAGAATGAAAACGAAACATTGGTATCATTATCAGGAGGAGATGAAAGTGAAAATGAAGAACATCAAAATGATGTGGAAAACATAGAAGGAGAGAAAGAAGTAAATGAAACAAATCAAGAGAATTCTGAAGAAAATTTTCAATTGGAGTCTGTACTTACCAGCAAGCAAGCTATCTCTTATCCTACCAATATAGCATATAGTGGCCACTTACTATTAATAAACAGTTTATCGAACATATTTTAATAAATATGCCCCAGAATGTTGGTAAAATCGAAAATTTGAAATACGAATACACAGAATGCAATAGAATATATGTCAGAAATGTAAATATATCACATTTGTACTCTAAAAAGGTGAATGGAACAAAGGAGAAATGAGAGTGGCTAATTTTTTCAGAAACTAGCAAAGCAATGTACTGCTTTGTTTGTAAATTGTTTTCTAACTCAAATAATAGCTTAATGAAGGGTTTAATGACAGGGGAAATATAACACGAACCTTATGTGATCACAAGCATTCTACTGAGCATATACAAGCGATGTGCACATAACGCAAAAGAAAATCAAGTTCTGTAAATAGTCGAATTGATTCTGAATTGATCAAACAAATACAATCTGAAGAAAATTAATGGAGAGAGATTTTAAAAAGAATAATAGCTACCATTAAGTTGCTGAGTAAACTAGGGCCAGCATTTAGAGGAAATACAAGTGATTTTTTTCTGATTCTTGCAGAAATTATTTATCGTGTTTACATTATTTAAGTGAATTTGATGATTTTTTGAAGCATCACATGAAAATGTATGCCAACTATGGTTCTGGCAGATCAAATTATCTTTCTTAACTATACTTGTGATGAATTCATAGCTAAAAAAACAAGAGAAATATTAATATTAGAAATTAAGGAAGCTGCTTATTTTGCAATAATACTCGATTCAACGCCAGACATTGCCCATAACGACCAACTAGCTATGATATTTAGGTATGCTGCCACAAATTCTGACATTAGAGAAACATTTATCGGGTTCATCAGAATTACACAACATAATTCCTATATTTAGAAGAGGTAGTATTAAAAAAAATTAGAAGAATTATCTTTGGATATAAAAATGTGCAGAGGGCAAAGCTATGATAACGCTGCCAATATGAAAGGTATATATACAGGTTTACAAGCTAGGCTGAAAAAACGTAGTCCCTCTGCACATTATATACCGTACTCTAGTCATTCCTTAAATTTAATTGGTAACTATGCTGCGAAATCTTGTCCGGAAGCAGAGCAATATTTCTGTTTTATTCTAAATGTATATAATTACTTTTCATCTTCAACAAGAAGATGGGGTATACTCCTTAAACATTAACAAAAAAAATCTTTAACAGTTAAAAGACAGTGAAACGAGGTGATCCGCAAGAGCTGACGCTATATTGGCTTTGAAACGTGGATATAAACAAATTAGACGCATTACTTGAACTATCCGTTTCTCCTCATGAAAAACCTATTTCTAAATTATATTGTCTCATCATTGGCTGAACATTTTGACAAACCAGAAACAGCAATTTTAACAGTTATGTGAGTCAAAATTTTACAACGAATAGATGCTACTAGTAAATCTCTAAAAGATCCCGGTATGGATTTGTTTTTAGCTAATAATTTGTTACACTCTTTAGTTTGTTTTATTTTAGATATAAGAAATAGTTTTGCTGCTGTAAATGAAGAAGCGAATTTATTAACAGATGAGACAAAATTTAAAGATGAAAAGTAAAGAATTAAAAAACGGAAAAAAAAATGAGTGACGACGTTACACAATCTAACAATGAGGTTAGATTACCTGGGAAAGAAAATTTCGCTGTGAACACTTTTAATGTCATTTGCGATAATCTAATTTTGAAAATTAACTAGACTAGTACAAGACTAGTATTGATAAAATTTTACAAACTTATGGGACTGATATTGATCCAGAAAAACTTAATGATGAAGCAATTTTTAATAATGATAAAGGAAAAAAATTCTTCAATTAAAATTATGTACAAATTTATAAATGATGAGTTAAGGTCTACTTTTCTGAACATATAAACAATTTTAAAAATATTTTTGACGATGCCTATTTCAAATGCAAGTGCTGAACGTTCATTTTCAGTGTTGAAACGAACAAAAAATTATTTAAGAAGCAACTTGCACCAAAATAAAACAAGTGACCTGTCGTTATTATGCATTGAATCAGATGTAATAGACTCGATCAATTATGTTGACATTATAGATATATTTGCTGAAATCAAAGCCAGAAAAAAAACCTTTTAGTTATTAATTTTTTTATTTAAATTTGAACTGATTTATTTTTATACTTTTTTTTAAAATGCAAATATATGTATACCAATATTGTATTGTGCTATTAAAATGAGTTATGAAAATGTTGACTTTTATGTTCAATAAATTAAAAAAATGCTTATTTTTGGGCCTCGTAATGATGTTGCGCCTCGGGCCTCCAAAAGTATAAATGCGCCCTGCCCATGTCAGACTACTGCATGGTTTGTTGAATGTGTAGGATGAGCGGCGAGTACTATTGTCAGCAAAACTGTGGATAGCATTTGTGTTGTTGCATGTAAGTCATCCACTATTACTCACAGAGAACAATCAGAGAGAAAGCTGGCTATCCAATTACACAGGGTATCAGGGAGACCAAAGGATGGCAATTTGCTAAGCAGGCCATCATGCCACACAAGGTTGAAGACTTTGGAAATGTCAAGGTTGCAGCACAAGTTTCTTTGAACCTTTCCATGGTATGCATCCATTGGTGAGTGATGTAAGTTATGAATTCATCTGTGGATCTTGAATGGCAGAATCCATACTGGTGGTCACTCATTAATTGGTGGATCTCTAAGTAGTGGCAGGACAGACTATTGATGACTTTCTCCGTTTATTTTGATGAGGACTGAGATGTTGGCATTTGGTTGGTAATATGATGGTTGAGTCTATTTAGGAAAAGAATGGATATGAAATTGCTTCCATGCATTGGGATAAGTACCAGATATGTACAGTAGATTTTAGAGACAATGCAGGATGGATCTTTATTATGGTAGGAGGTGATTTCCCTTAGTTATCAGTGCCGGAATTTGAGGAAAAGAGTGATGCCAGGAGATCAGCTTTATCTTTGGGTGAAGTAATAGTGGTGCCATCAGGGTGAGAGAGAGGTGTGACATGCAGGAGAGCAGAAGTTGCATTCAACAGCCTTAACAAGTGGCCAGAATGCATAGCTTCCTTTTTGACAGGAGGCAAGTTTTTGCTGTTGGCCTTTATGAAATCAGATTTTGATCAGCTGATGACTGATATGCACATGTTGTATTCTTTGGTATAGTTAGAGTATGAAGTTCGAGTTCTTGAAGTGATCTCCACTTGTGATAAGCTAAATTTTTTTCTTTGACTGCTTTGGTACACTTCATCCCTTGAATTGGGGATGGTCTTCATGCCAGTGAGAATGCCTGTAACTTGTTCACAGCAAGTGTTAGGGTCAGATGAGTGTCTCCTGACCTTAATCCTACTGAATATATCTTGTATGCTCTAGGTAGATGTGATGCTGCTCTCAACCTCCCTCCCCAAAAACCTTGAGGGGCTTAGGAGAGCTTTGCAGGAGCAACGGTTATTACCAACTAAACTCCGGGACACCATTATAAAAAGTATGAAATATCATTGTAAGTAGGAGCACTTTGGTGGTCTCATTTTGGCCTCTTATTTTGGACCACTGTATTCATGTTACAGATTTTACTGAATTAAACTGTTCATTTATAGAAAGATGTTGAAAGTTTATTTTTCACTTGGTTAGACTATAATAAATTTAGTTTAATCCTTTATCCAAGTGTAAGCAAACAAAGTTTGAGCCTGAAAACATCTTCAGGAGTGGGGGAAGGTAGTACAACACCTTACAACACGTTTTCAGGTGCAAACTTTGTTTGCTCACACTTGGATGAAGGATTAAACTAAATTTATTATGTTCATTTATAATTTTTGTGTGTGTTTCTTTCAAATGAATGAATGGGTGTCAGTTTAATGTCGAGAAATGTGAGGTTATACATTTTGGGATAAATAGATTACAAGCCATGTATCACATTAATGGCACTGTACTCCAGGAAATAAATGAAGCTAGAGATTTAGGGGTGGTGGTGGTGGTAGACAGAAAGTTAAAGTTTAGAGGACCTATTGCTAAGGTAGCTCCTAAGATTACTTGGTTACTGAAGAACACATTAACGAGTAGAAATAAGGAAGTTGTTATTCCTCTTTATAAGGCCTTGATATGCTCACATCTGGATTACTGTGCTCAAGTCTGGACTCCTGGGTTTCTTGGGGACATGGAAGCGATGGAGAGCATTCAGAGGTGTGTGATCAAGATGGTGAGTGGCTTGTGGAATGTTCTCTATGAGGATAGATTGAAGGTGTGTGGATTGCAGAAGTTGGTTGATATGAGAAAAAGAGGGGATACGATAAAAAAATTTAAGTTGCTTAAAAGTTTTTATAGGATTGATGTAGGGGAAATGTTTCAGCACTTGACTAGAGGGACTAGAACGGGGGGTCATCCTGGAAGTTGAATAAAGATGTGGTTAGTAGGATAATAAAGATGTGAGAACTAGATTTTTTGCTTGGAGAGTTGTGAGTGGAATGGGTTGCCAGAGTCAGTTGTGAGTATGCCTGTATAATAATAATAAAATCTCATATCATACTTCTTTTTACAAAGTTGCATAACAATTCATCATACAATTTTTAAGTTACTGTGATTTTTCTCTTTGTTCCTTGTGCCTGCCCAGCTAGGATGGAACATAATATATGGTCTAGTGAGTTTGTGCCTGATGTGAAAGACAAAGATTCATACAAACATGTTTTGAACATTTTCTCAAATTTTTAAAATCCTCTGGAGAAATGTGACTAATCATATGAAACTAACAGTTGCTCTTATAAATTAAAGATACCAAGAAATTATATACTTGGTTTAATCCATTATCCAAGTGTAAGCAAACAAAGTTTGCACCTGAAGTATCTTTCAGGACTGGGACAACTCAGGGTGGTGGTATAACTTCTCATCACTATCTATCTCTAATTCAGCGTATTTAATAAGGTGTGACAGCTTTTGGCAACTCGCATAGGAAAATATGACTTCTCCATTACTTCCACCTTAATATCACCACCTCTGGGTCTAGCTCCCACTGATGAGACCTCAATAAAGGTTGAAACCAATCTGGGCAGTGACCCTTCCCTTAATGCATAGCATTATACGTGTCAGCAAGGAGATGTGCATTGCATTATAGGATACTAAAGCAAGTGTGAGAAGTTATACCATCTTTGCCATGAGTTGCCCCAGTCCTGAAAGATACTTCAGGCACAAACGTTGTTTGCTTATACTTGGATAATATATTAAACCAAGTATAGAATTTCTTGGTATCTTTAGTTTATAATATAAACAAGTGAAAAACTTGCAACAAACAGTTGCTCTGTTTGTTTCATATGATTGCACATTCAAAAAAACTCCCTTTTGTATCATTTGAAGTTTGTGTATTTTAAAGTTTAGTTTAGATTTTAAAAAAATAAACAAATATGTAAAAATTGAAATCTGTAAAAGGAAATAATTAAATAATAATTAAATTCACATAATGTGTAAAACATTTTTGATTTGTTTTGTAGTACACAAATAACGTGGACTGGTATAATATTTTAAAAAGTGAAGGACCTTTGAATCAGACAAATGTTCCTTCCCTTCCTCAAAACCATCAGCTTCGTAAGTAACTGTGTATTATTTTAAAAGTATTTTTAGAATAATTAAAGTGAACATTTAATTAATAATCATTAAATAATGAAGTCTTTAGGAATGTATCTTAGGAAAATTATGGAATGTGCATTACTGGAGAAAATTTAAATTATTAATGCTTTGTAAATAATGTTCTGTTACAGGAAAAGGGGTTTAACCACCTTACCGGCCATTATGGATCAAATATGCATCCTCATACGCTTCGTATCCATCATATATTTCAATGTAATATCAATTACAATTTTATTATGTACTTCGCATCCATGATAACATTGACGTCTATAGACGTCTTGGCTGGTAGCGTGGTTAAAGATTAACATAACCAGAAAATATTTATGATAGATTCTGTCAAATTGAACAAAATTTGCAGATTGCCCTATTGATATTCATATCCACAATTTCAGTAAATTGTGAATGACAGTACTTACCTTGGACAGTTAGCTATCAGAAAAACCAAAATAAAGAAATAAATATATATGTCACATTACTAAACAAGGCATTTTGATGTTATTTCCTAGCATGACTTTTGTAATTTATTAACAGATGAACTTTATAAAGATTATATGTTGGAAGATTAAAAAATGTTTAAAAAGAATTGTCATCATTAAATTCTTGATATATATCCTCAGCTATACAAAATACTATGATGATACTATATGAAAGGTTTTATGTATTACCATCATAATTCCATGAATTATTGGTTCTTATTTTCAAATTCTTTAATTATAATATTTATATGCATGGTGATCAAAATTAAAGTATCCCTGTTTAACTCCTTATGAAGCACCACCCAGTGATCTAAATGATGCAAACTTTGCAGAAATACATTGTGCATCATGTGGAAGAGTAACATCCTGGGGGGGGGGGGGGGGGTAGTTCCAAAATTCACCACCACAGGTGCTGTATGATGTACTGAATGTGGATGCAGTAATTTGTGTAATTTCTCATGTAAGGAGAAAAGCAACACAAGCATAAGTAACACATTTTTATTCAATTCCATTATGCCTTCACTGTACTGCCCTTCCCGGCATGCCGTAAACTGCATCCTTCGCACAATGTGTTCAATGGCAGAATGCAGCTAGTCTAGGCTGATGTTGCACACACATGCTGCATTGTGCTGTCTTTCAGTGCCCGCAAGTTATCAGGATGATCCCGATAAACCCTGTCTTTGAAAAATCCCCAGAGCCAGAAGTCACAGGCAGTCAGAATAGCTACAGAAGTCAGAGTGTTCACATGACTGATCACTCTGTCTTCTGTGAAATGTTCTTGAAGAACCTCCTATATGGATCGCATGATGTGTGGAGGGACCTCATCCTGCATGAAAATGACTGAATCCATGCACAGGTGCTGCTGTAGCTGTGGCACGACAAAATCGTGTATCGTGATATCTCTCAGCAGTAACTGAGCAGGTCACAGGACCCGATTGGTGAATGTCCTCAAGTAAGAATAGTCCAATGATAAACAAAACTGTAAACCTGTATCAGACAGTAATTTTGGGTGAATGCAAAGGAATGGGTCAAGGTTAGTGCCAGTACTGTGGAAGGAAGTTGTTGGTCCTGCATATATTTTACTAGTTTGTTTCCTTCATTCTTTAATTTTTTTAGTTTTCATAATTTTAAATTCCAAATCTATAGACCATTCCATTCATTGCCTCCCTTGTTTACTTGATTGTATTCCAGATTCATTTCAATTGTTCACTGTATGTATTTAAATTTGCTTAATTGCACTTGATTCTCAACATCTTACTCATATTGTACATCTTGACTCATCATGTTTGATTCCAAATATTTTGTTATCCTTATTTTCTGAAAGTGCACTATGAAGTATCTTTTTTTACAACTCTTAATATAATTTTATATTAAATGTCAATATGTCTTTGGTTGGAAAGTAGGATAACTCCTTCAACCAATAAACTTTGCTATGTTTCTGTAGTTTAGCATTTCTTCAGCTAATTTTCATTATTGAGACCACATATTTCTTAACGTATAACAGTTTTAATAAAATAAACAATATAATCCAACAAAGTTTTGTAAGTAGTCAGGCTTGCATCATTAGGGATACCAAAACTTATAAAAAAGACTAGAAAACATTACTAACACATAGCAGATGCTATCACAACTTCAAAGTTAGTACATAAGAGATAGGTTCCAAAAGTTCCCGGCCTGACATACAAAATTTGCACCAATTTTAAAACTTGTGCATGACAGATAGCATCATCTATTGGGAAGTTAGTGTACCAGTTTCAGCTCTCTTTATAGACTGCAACAAGTCAAGTAAATTTTATATTTAATGTGCGACGATATTGTCTAATTTGTAGACTGAGTGTTACTGTGAAATATTTGAGTTTGTAAAGTAGTGTTTGGTGAAATTTCTAAAGTGGTATTACTTTAAATTCATTGTTTCTTGTCAGTGCTCTGATACAAAATTAATAAAGCATATGCGGAGTTCAATAAAGAGGATTATAGATATGTATGGAAAAGTGAAGAAGGCAGGAATGAATGATGTTGGTATAAAAGAGGCAATGAAAGACTAGTGTGTAGCATTGCATGAGGGTTTAATTATCAGACCTGTAGTAAATTGAAAAGATGTACAAGGTTTATTTTCTGGTAGGTAAAATGAATAGAATAATTGAAATATGGGATATGAGTTGGTAGGAACAATTGACTTCACTGGGAACAAAGAGAATGTCAAGACTGAATATCAGGAGATTGTTGATCAATTAAATAATAGTGTGGTAGGAAAGATAGTCAGTGTGTTGTCCAGATATGACAGTGATGACATGAGGCAGAGAGCAAGGCTTATGAATGATATGTTAGTGTAAATGTGTGAAGAGAAATGAGTGCAGTTTGTTAATGTGTGGAATGAGTTTGAAGGATTATTGAACTGTATAGGAGTGAAAGACAGGAGAATAAGGAAGGAGGTATTGAAGTGGTGCTTATGATTCAAGAAATGGGTAGCATCAGTGTAGAGACTGGGAGAACAACTGTGTGTGTAAGACAATCAGGGAGACAGAGGAAGACAGCTTGGGAAAGGTTGATGCTCAAATAGGTAGTGAATGTGCATGTAAATAAGAAGGGAATGGGATTCCCTGGGATGTAGGGAGAACAGTTGAATTTGAAGAAGATTCTGGGATGGGTAAGGAAAAGAAGAAATGGCTCGAGAAAGGAATAGAGAAGTCACATTTAATAAGTGATATCAATGAAACTTGTTATAGATCCAGGAATAAGCCGTTATGTTTGTATACAAAGCTAGAAGTATCAGAAACAAGGAAAATTAAATGGTTGCATTGATTGAATTTCTTCATCCAAAAATTGTTCGAAGTGAGATATCGTTGGTTGAGGATGACATCCTGACAAGAATAGAGATGGAAGAGTATTTTGTTTTTTGTGAAGAGAGATAGAGAATAAAAAGGCAGGTGGAGTACTATTGATGATAAACAAAGAGTTTTACGTCCATACACTATTTTCCCATTATGTCTAGATGTGTAATGGGAATATAATGGTTTTGAAGCAGTATGGTCTGAGAATGAAATACTTAGTCAGATCTTGCTGTAGACATACTAATGTGGAAGGTAGTGACCATGAAATGTATAAGCAAATTATCCAAGAAATTAGAAAAAGGGAGATCATTATGGGTGATTTTAGTTATGGCAATATAAATCTGGATGACAGTATAACAACCAGAAATAAAGAAAATGAATTTCTAGAGTTTATGAGGGACAACTACCTTAGGCAGTATGTAACAGAGGGCACATGAGGACTGAGGGTCTTGGTTTCTTTTCAAAATTGTTTTTTGTCATGGCACTGATACACACGAGAAAAATGGCGATGAAGACATCAGTGTTAGCCGATATCAACGTGATTTATTATCAAACATCAAACACACAATTGATGTATTCGTTGTCGAGAGTGAAAGGTTTATGCTATGATGGAGAGAATGTTTGTTGTAAATGAACATAAAAAATGTGAGTTGCAAAGAATGAAGTGACTGGTAATGAGGATATAAGGCAGGATTGTCAAGGTGTCATGCAGGGTGCAGTAGTGGAAGCAGTGAGTGATAGTGCACAAAACATGGCTGAGTGTGTGAATGAAGTGGCTGAAAGAAAGGTGGATGATGAGATGCTACCACAGAAAGAAATTGCATGCTTACATGGACTCTTTCACAGGACAAAACATCAGCTCGAGTGAATGGAGAAAAACGATTGGTAAGTGGTATGAAAGGACAGAGCATGAAAGAATGAATGGGAAAAGCATAAAAGTGCGAGAAACTGGAAAAAATGATAGTATTATGGGGATTTGATGATAAGAAGTGTAATTAATGTGAAAGTGATGAAAGCATTTTTTACAGGTGTGAAGGTAAAGGATGTTAGTGATGCTGTAAGAATTTAGAAGAATGGACAGTTGATTTTATTGGATAGCACAAATGACTTGAAGGTGAGAAATATGTAACGAGAGAAGATATGAGAGTTGTTATTGGAAAGAGAAAATTAAAGGTAAGAAAGTAAAGATTGCAAGTCTGCAGAAGGACCATGATTGCCAATGAGTCGATGAAGTTGTGCAGGAGGAATGGTGTGCAGTTTATGAATGTATGTGAGTTTGATGGACTGATGGACTACATTTGAATGGTTTTACAGTTAGATGTTTGGAGAATGTGTTGCTTAGTGAGAATATAGTAGTGCAAAACCAGGGATACTAGAGATATTAGAGAGGATGAAATCAAGCATGTGTCTAGTCATCCCTGTGATTAATTAGCATGGGTACAGTAATGATTATGCAATGCCAAATGGGTTGGTAATGACATCACACAAGAGGAACTATGGGTACAAAGGGACGTTGAAATGCATGTACACAATTGCAAGAAGTATCAGGAATAAGGGTGAGGAGTTTTTGGCATTGGTAAGCTCAACTTGGTCAAAAATTATAGACATCACTGAGACCTAGTTGACTGAAAGTGATCTAGTTATGGGATAGAATGTAAAGGGTATTGTATTTTCAGGAAAATAGAAGGAATGGGACAGGAGGTAGGATATTGCTGATGATAGCTGCAGAATTACAACCAACAAAATTAGAAGTTAAAGAGGATATCAGGTCTGAGGGAGATGGTTCATTTGAGACTGTCTGGTGTGGGATAGCGACAAATACCTAGTTGGGTACTGCTATAGATCAGAAAGTCCACAGGAAGAGGTAGATGCCATGTATTGGCAAATCAGCCAGCACAATGAGTGTAAGCTGAACAATTATTATGAGAGACTTTAACTAAGGGACATCGATTGGATGGACTAAAGGGGACATACCAACATAGAAGTGGGATTTATACATTTGCCAAGGAATAATTACATGTAAACAACATGTAATAGAGCGGGACAAGGGGTTTAAGGATGTTGGATGTGATAATAGCATCAGAAGATGTATCCTTAACCAAAGTAGACAATTCCTCCAATTGGGGAAGAATGACCATGCTGTCTTGTTCTGGGAAGTTGCCAAACACGTGGAGTTCTCTGTCAAGAATGAGTTTATGTTCAACTACAAGGCTGGTGATTATGAGAGACTCATGAGTTATCTTGAGAGAGTGGAAAGCTACGTCGAAAGAATGTCATTAGTGCATGGCAAGTGGTCAGAGATTTCTTCAGGGTATTGGTATCATACTGCATAACAAAGATCAGGAAGTCCCTACTCATCCACTTAATTCCAACTTGGTTGGAATTAAGTGGATGAGTAGGGATATAAAGCAAGTGCTGCAAAAAAAGTAAACATTGTGGAGGAAATGTAAAGAAAATAGTGATCAATATACTCATCAGCAGAACCCAGTGCAATTGAGAAGGATGACTAGTATGGTAAGGAAGGCCTAATCAGACTATGAAATAGAATTTGCCAAACAGGCTGAAGTAAACCCAAAAGAGCTTTTTCATTATCATATTTACTCGAATATAACTTGCCCTCACGTATATCTGCACCCCTGATTCAACTTTACAAAAAAAGAAATTAAAAAAAGTTTCACACATGCCTCGCATGTGAAAAAAATTTAAAACTTTTAAAAAAATATTGTGAATGTTATGCCAGTTTCAGATATTTTGGAATTCAGTTGAAGTGGATCACATTTCAACTCAACAATCATCGGCTTGTCTTTGTCGTTGAGTCGCACGATTTTTTGTTAATACTGCAGCAATCATATGCACTTCTTCATAGCTGCGCTGTTTCTATTGGTCTACCTTTGCTCTCCATTTTGCACTCCACTTTCATTTCTCGGTAGTCATTCATGAAGTTGAAGTTCATAGCATATCTCAAGTCATGTAAATTACTGGTAATTTTTGCCTGAAATATGGAGAAACATTCAAGTTACCTTGCTGGTTTTAAACTCCAAGTTATGATAAACTCAATGATCATATGAAATGATGAAAGGTCAAGCACTAATGAAACTGTTTTCATTTAATTACAGAAGCATTACACTAAGATTCAAATATATTGTGTGATGAAGGTGAGTGGCCAATCGCGTAAATAATGTTAATAATTAAAATTTAAAAAATTCATTTTATAAACAATGTGAGTAATTATAATGAATACTGAGTATGAATTTAATTATAAGCATCAATTTAGTATTTTTCTGAAAAACTTTGGTTTTCGAAAATTCCCGCATATATCTCGCACCATGATTTTTTAACACTTTAATTTTGGGGGGAAAAGTGCAAATTATATATTCAAGTAAATATGGTATTTAGCAAGTATGAGGAAAAATGACTTTGGTAGAATGACTTTAAACAATGCCCAAGGTAGGAAGGTGACTGAACCAAAAGAAGAGTGATCATTTTGCAAAAGTGTATCATCCAGGTGGAGATTTTACAGTTGCTGATGTTACAGGGATACATATCAAAATTGAGGTAGATGAACAGGAGGTGTTCAGCAGAATAAAAATATGAATGTGAACACAGGAGTGGACTGGATGGCATATCAACCCATGTACTACATGAATGTGTAAGAGAATTGGCATTTCCTCTGATGAAGTTGTTCAATCTGGGTCTCATCTCTGTCAGGATCCAAAGGAGTGGAAAGAGGGTAAGATAGTATCATTGCATGAAGGTGGATCCAAGATGTAGGTATAAACTACAGACCTATTAATATATTGGGAGTTGTTGTTAAAGTATTGGAAAAGTTAAGGGTAAGTAAAGGGTAGGTCCTGTCTTAGTAACTTATTCACATTTTATAATAAAGTGGCAGCAGAATTGGATAAAGGTATTTTCCATATGGTATTCTGTCAACTTTGCCATGGCATTTGACAGAATACCATATGGAAAACTATTACAAAAACTGGTAAGGGTAATGGAGATAAGGGTAGCAAGTTTCTGGTGGGGCTTAAAAGCTGTGCAGAGGTTGTGTTTTTTTTTTTTTTTTTAATGACCTGGCTAGTTTTTCTGAAGTATGCCAGATGTAGGAGATGGTGATACATTTCTGAAATCTTTTTGAAGGGATGGCTGCAGATTAGGGAGAGGATTGATTATTTTATTCAGAACTCTTGAAAAAGATCGTGGAAATAATAACTGAGGATTCTATAAGTTGTGTTGATTAATGTAGTGCAAGGTTTGTCAAATGAAAAAAAGAAGTTCATTAGCAAAGCAATTTAATTTGTAGTCAAGTTGATATATGTATATATAGTGTTCTGGAAATGTAGCATTCAACATTAGTCACAAAATTTGAGGATAAAACTTTAGTTTAATGAGGTTTTCTGTTTTGGATATACCCAGATTAATTTTAATCCAATAAAGCAGTTAGAGACATTTACAGAACAGATATACAAATCTCTTTGTAGAGTATTTTTTTTGTATAGTCATGCCAGATTAAATTGAACTTAGCATGTTTTATAGATATCAAGTACAACTTTGGTTTATGAGCCTAACATTTTTATAGAAAGTTTTGAGTTCTGGTATTTATGCATATTTGATGTAGATGGATAGGCATATTATAGTATGGAAAACTGTTTATGTAAAGAAATTAGCAAAAAATTGATGATGATAATAATAATAACGGCAACAACTGATTGTGACATGTCTGGTAGTAAGGCTATACATTGGTTGTTTGTAACTATGTTATTTGAGGAAATTACCTAGACATAGACTATTTTTTGTTGTTGTTACTTCCACCTACGAAAGATTATTTATAAACCTATAGTACAGTTTGTTCCATGAGCAGGCTAGGGATATATATTTTTATCAATTTTGTGTATGTATATATATATATATATATATATATATATATATAAGGGTGTTGGTTCTGGGGGTACATCTTATTTGGGCCCAGGAACCAAAGGAGGGGAGCTGGAAATTTCCTGGTATCTCAGAAAATGTTTGCATATAACTCGCATTCACATTTTGTGTGAGCCTCCCTAATTTTATATATTGTAATTCATAGAAATTATGATTCATGATATTATGTAGGTTGGAATATGTAAAGGTATAATGAAGAATATTTACTTTCATCACTGCATCAGTGTGACTTAACCTTGAAAATGATAAGTGGGGTCATATTTATCCCACCACTCTTCCATTTTTCTATATCACATGGCAATTGCTTCAGTACTATTTTATGACATAGTTTAACATGGCATTGCCACATTTGGTACTAATATACCAGATTTGGTACAATTCTGACCACTAAATACGGAATCTAATACATGGTAATGGTACTAAATCTGAGCTTCAAACTCTACTGAAAAATGTAATTCTAATCTATTTGTTCAAAGTTCCATTTGTAATTCGATACATATGTGTATACATAGCATATATATAGTTCCTGACTTACCTGGAATAGTGTTTATTGTATTTGGTACTTTTTTAGCTATTAAGTCTGGTATATTTAAAAAAAAAATTGTGGCACTTGCGCTCTGGAACTCATCACAGATGGTTTATGCTGATTATAGCCAGTTTCTGCTTGCCACCTGCTTTAACACCCTCCTGTCCCTGTCAGTCAATTTTGTCGGCCACCCTAGGTGTTTTTCTGCATTAGTGATATCAGAATGTCTCCATGTGTTGATCACATTGTCAGCCATTGATTTTGGATGCTGCATTTGAGCAGCAATGGCACGTATGGACATGCCACCAATGTGACAGCCCATGATGAACACGTCTCTTGAAGTCGCTAAGTTCACGTCTTGTTGCATTACCATTTGTATTCAACTGCTACAATGAAATACTGCTTCCCACTATCTGTATACCACTTTTTATGTTATTAACAAACCTGGAATGTTCCATAACTTCAAATAACAGGGGTGTTCAGACAATTATTGCTAGATTGTGTGTGTGTGTGTGCGCGCGTGCGTGCGTGCGTCATCACAACGCTAATTACGGGTAGATTAGCGTTGGTCTGTTCTGGTCTCATTATCCATCCAATATCCTTTTTTGAGGTCTACCTAGTCTTCTCTTTCCAATTTCTTATATTTTAGCATTTGTTTGTTTAGTTTTTCTTCTACTGATTTTGTTTCTAGTCTTTTAAAATATCTTCATTCTTTTTTAGTCTAATAATGTGTATTATTATATTAACGAACTGGATTCCTAAAGAAGGGAAACGAAGCTGAGGATGTCCTAAAAAAAGGTGGAGTGATGAATTGTCAAATTTTGTTGGGGAAAATTGGTCAACCATTGCCAAGAACAGAGAAAGGTGGAAAGAACTGGAGGAGGCCTTCCCATAAATCTCATTTCACTTGTTTTTATTCTTTATCTTGTTTATTGCCCAAATTTCACTGCTATATAATAATGTGGGCACTGCTAAAGTATTGTATATTTTCAACATGTTTCTTTTTGTACTATATATGGATTGAGTGTTCTATTTATCAAGCCTATAATCTGTAAAAATTTTGAAGATTTTAATTTTATCTCCTTTTCTCCTTTATGATATTTCACATCCAAGATAACTGAAATACTTTCAGTTATCTTGGATGTGAAATGTCACAATAATTTCACTTGGATGTGAAATTATTCTATTTTATTATTTATTTTTTATGAAATTATTCTGTTCTGTTATTTTTTTATTAATAACTATTTTACTTCAACTGGAGTTGGTCCACAAAATGCCATTGTTTTAGTTTTATCTATTGAAATTCTCATTCCAAATTGTTCTACTATAACGTTTAAATTATATATTGCTCTTTGTAAATTGTCTTCCTTATCTGATATTATTACCTGATCATCTGCAAATAATAGCATATTTATTTTGTTATTCTGGGAAATTCCTATAACCTGGATTGTTTAAGGTGTTCCACTGTATTAATATTTCATTAATATAAATGTTGAAAAGTGTTGGGGACAGAGGGCATCCCTGTCTTACTCCTTGGTTTATTGATTGATTTTCAGACATTTATTTATTTATTTTTATTTCATGATCTTAGCATACATTCAATATTACATGTAGTAAAATATTAGGTGTATATATTCAGTGGTTAGCTATGGAAATTTTAACAAAGGGCTCGCATCGTTGAGCAAAAAAAAACCGTATTTCACACAAAAACGTTTATTAATATAGCTTGTGTACAAATGCCAATCAAAAAGTATGAGGGAACAATCAACTTGTATAGGCTATCATTTTTAAACAAATATTTCATAATCTAAACATGAAATGTTTGCACACAATCATCTGTGTTAATTTATCTTACATAAGAAAAACATTTTTTAACTATCAAAATATGATAAGAATAAAATCTTTTATAATCACACATGTGAAATAGTCTGCATTTTTTATAAACAAAATAAATTTCTTTTGTTTGTGATAGAAGTTTTTATGATAAACAATCTATAAATAATAAATAAATATTATCTAAACACAATAATATTGAAGTACGTTATATTTCTCTTTCGTTTTTATACTTCAAGTGATAATCAATGGCACCAATCAAGAGGCATTATTTTATAGTCCTATTTATTTATATGCGATTACCAAAAGTGAATTCTTATTTGTAAAATGGTAGTAACAGTAACTATAATATTTTATTTAATAAAATCACTTTCTAAGGTTTCGCTTAATATATTTAAAAAAATTATGTTTTTTTTTTCTTTTTTTTTTGAAAAAATAAAGTAAAGAAGAACAAGGGGCTCGCAAATTTGACAAAAATTTAACAAAGGGCTCGGGCGAGCCCCTTATAGCTCACCACTGGGTATATTTATTCTTTGTAATATATGAAATGGTATATATCTTTTTACTTTGTCAAATGCTGTTTCGTAATCTATAAACAAATGATGAGTTTCTAAATTAAAATTCTCTTCTTTTTTCTATAAGTAGTTTTAAACTGAAAGCTGCATCCTTTTCTAAATCCATTTTGACATTCTAATAATATATTTTCACTGTATATTTCCAATTTTTCATTAAATATGCTACTATATATTTTGTAGCATGCATTTCAATAAACTAATACCTCTGTAATTAGCAGGTTTTGTTTTATCCTTTTTTTTCCAGTAGATTTTTTTATAATTATTGGTAAATTTGTGTGTGTGTGTGTGTGTGTGTGTGTGTGTGTGTGTGTGTGTGTGTGTGTGTGTGTGTGTGTGTGTGTGTGTGTGTGTGTGTGTGTGTGTGTGTGTTTCATTTATTTTTGTTTTGTTTTTTAGTAATATTTGCCCTTACTTTGTATAATAAATTCAAATAAAATTGTTTGTAAATTGATTTTGAAGGACAATGATTTTGCCTTGACCACAATTTACTGACCTTTTTTATTGGATAAAATGGTAACTAATATGTCAACTGTGCAAAGATTATCTTTATAACCTTACTTATACTACCATTACTGCTAGTCTACCACCAGTACTTCTACTGCTGCTACTACTAAATTATTAATATATAATATTTTTTGTTTTGCCTTTTTTCCCCCCTTTTTTCAAATATAAAAACTATAAATTATAAATCATCTCTCCAAAATTTATTCTCACAAATCATGAGTTCAGAAAAGACAAGAAAGAACAAGAGGAAAATGAAAAAAAAAAAAAAAAAGACGAACAAATGCTCTTTCAATTTGGAATAAGTATGGCTTCAAAATTTTTTTCATTGAACTCACCTATAGAATTGGAGCAAGAAGAAACTGTTGGAAACCTCATTTTCAAACAAGGAGCAGTCGATTTGGGTAATCATGCACAGTATTTTGATGAAGGAGCAGATGCAAAAAATTAAAATGGAAAGAAACAGACATACAGATGCATGTGGAAGTGAAATTGGAAGATGAGAGGCATAATAATAATGCAGACCTTGACATTGGATGTATTACAACCGAGTTTCCATCTCAGAAGGAAATAGAAAATTATGTTACAGATGGTCATATCCCTTTGCATAAAACATTCCCAAATGACACCTATAATCAAGTTTTCCCCGAAAGCATACCAAAATTTCAAACACTAATGGAGAACTGCATGTAAGAGACTGTTTATCTGGAGTCAACAGAAACAAGCTTTATATTATATTGCTTTCCATGTTGATTATTTTGGCACAAGACAGTCAAGACTAGTATTTGCTGAAGGCTGGGTTTTTAATGGGAAGTGGTGGAAACTTTCCTCCAGGATCCCAAAACATGAAAAAGCCAATAGTCACAGAGAATGTTATCTACGCAAGAACTAGAAAGGCACCTGCTGTTTTGGACAGGAGTTGACATCATCTTAGAACCACATCAATCAAAACTGAACCTGTGAAATGGTACAACCTTTTAAAGTACATCATCGATGTTGTAATCTTTTTGGGAGAATGTGGTCTAGCGTTTACTTGTTCATCCCATCAAATAGGTGATTCAAATAATGGAAACATTTTAGGACTCATTTAACTGCTCTCCAGGTGGGACTCCATTCTTCAGGAACATGTGTGCTAAGTGTAGAGAAGTCAGAAAATGAATGATTGGTTTCAAGTTCATTATCTGTCCCCTGACTCACAAAATGAATTTATTACAGAATACTCAAATCTTGTGAAACAATGCATTTTGCCTGAGAAGCAATCTGCAAAATACTTTGCAGTAATAGTAGATTCCACGCCAGATTCTTCCCACATTGAACAAACAATATTTCTTTTGAGATATGTACTTCTAAAAGAAATGAAGTATGAGATGCAAGAAAGAGTTCTCAAGTCTGCGAATTGTAGCAACAAAAGAGGGGAAGAATTGTTCAGTTGATAACTGATACATTGAAAGAACAAGCTATTCCTGTCAGTGATTGTGGGGTTCAAGCATACAATAATGGGGCAAATATGGCCAGAAAATACAATGGCACACAAGCAAAAATAAAAGAACAATTCTCAACAGCAATTCTTTCATGTTACAGTTGTCACACAGTCAACATATGGAGAAGTGATGTTGCTGAATGCATACCTGAAGCAATAACCTTTTTCAGAACAATCTAAACTGTGTGCTACCTGTTCAGTTCCAGTCTTAAGCGGTGGAAATTACTACAAAACCATATCAGCTGTTCTCTTCATAGTATGTCATAAAGCAAATGGGTATACTGCACTCACCAGACTATCATACAACTCCAATTTGCTAACTAAAGGGTTGTATAGTAGGCTGAGTGGTGTACAACCCTTTGGTTTGTAAATAAATGCACCCTAAGATGCTCTGGAAATTATGGTAAACAATATTGCATAGATGACATCAAATATATTACTGTGATGGCATTCATGTACACTGCTTGGAAAGAAGTCGATGAACGCCATAGTGTGAGGAACAAAAAGCCATGGTGCCCACCTTAATAAGATGTAGGACCTCCTTTTGCTGCAATGACTGCAGCTGTCCTACAGGACATAATTTCCACAAGTATAGGATAGCAATCAGTGGAAATTTTGGACCATTTCTTCCTGTAAGCATGTAATGAGGTCTTGGACTATTGTGGGGTGAATGTTTTTCAAACTCATCTGATGTTCCATTTCATCCCACAGATGTTGGCACGGTTGAGATCACTGATCTGTGGATGCCAGTCAAGAGTGTGATAACGTTCATGTCCACAAACCACACAGTTACAGCACCTGTCTTATGACACAGTGCATTGTCTTGCTGAAAGAGATAATGGCCAGTTCTGTAGAAATGCCACAAAATAGGAAGCATTGCATTGTCCAGAATGTTGAGATGCCTCTTGGAGTTCAGTATTTGTGGCACCACAAACACAGGTCCGAGGCCAAACCAAGAAAAACAGGACCATACTGTGACACTGCCACCTCCGAATTTCCTAGTTAAGTTACACACTTTGGTAAGAGATGTTTACTGGTCTGCCACACCCACATCCATCGGTCTGCTCGCTAGGGGGCATAACATGATTCATCACTCCCTAACAGCTTTCCAAGCTTCCATGTCTCACTGTACATGCTCTTTGCACTACTGAAGGTGGTGCTGCATGTTGGTTCAGGTAATGTGGGGCTTGCATATTAGAGTCCTGCCATGGAAACCCCTGTTGTGAGCCTCGATATTATACATGTCCTTAAGGATACGTGCATTGCATTATGGGATACTGTGGCAATTAATGTGAAGTTATTAGCCTCTATATACAAGTAGCCCAGTTGTGATGTTACTTCATGTGTAGATTTTTAGTTGCTTCACTTAGATAAAGGATTAAATCAATAATATAATTTCTTGGTATCTTTAATTTATGGTATAACAAAGTGAAGAAACTTTCAAACAACCAAGATGGTGAGTGGTCTGTGGAATGTTCCCTATGAGGATAGATTGAGGGTGTTTGGGCTGCAGAAGTTGGTGATAGGCGAAAATAGGGGATATGATAGAAATATTTAAGTTTCTTAAAGGGTTTTATAGGACTGATGCAGGGGAAATGTTTCATCATGTGGCTGGAGGAAGAACAAGAGATCAAGAGTAATTATTACTGTGTGTGCTGTTGTGATGTGTATTGTCACAGTATGACCTTAGTTGTCCTTGCACTACTAAACAATTAATCAGTCAGAGGTTTCCATGAAGTAGTTGGCCAGGATAGGGACAGGGTGAGAGAGAGAACTTACCAAATGTGGTGCCTGCATGCGCATATCAGTTTATTCATTGTTACCTGATGGCAATTTGACTTAGCTGAAATATCAGAAATACTGATTAAAAGTTATTCTGATATATATAGTCTATGTAGTAATTTACTAAAATAATATAGTTGATTGTATTCTGAACACTGAATGTAGAATTCCTCAGAATTTGTGATTGCACTTACCTGCAGTATATTTATTATAACATTTAGCACAAAATCTCATTTAAGATATCATTTAAGCTGTATAAACGTTTTTTTCCAGCAGTGTCCAATGGTAATAAATGAATTATAAAAGATTTGGATTAATTTTTGTAGCATTCAGTATATATAAAATTTCAGTATTAATTTTTACATTGGCAGTTAAATTCATGATGTGAAGAGGGGAAATTTTTTATTTAAAATGCCAAAAACATTTACAATTAATTAAATTACGAATTTTCAATTTTTTTTTTTTAGATAACATGTTCAGCCGACAAGTTGGATATTTTTATGGAGATCCTTTATCAACTTTAATGAATGGAAAAGTGAGAGAAAAATTGCGCATCATTCCAAAAAATGTTACATGGGGAGGTGAGTAATGTAGACCCTCTTCATAAAATCATATCAAAATTTGTTTGTGTGTATTATGAAACGCTTCAATTTAACTTTTAGAAATTTAGTAACTGTTCAGCCATGTATTATCAAAGATAATGATTGCTTTGTATACATTATAAAGATTTTTATTTATTTATTTTTAATTTATTTTATTTTTAAACATTTCCTTTCCTGGTAAAATGTAATAGACTGGCTCCTTTATTTTCACTTCTGAACTATATTTGTGGTATTTTTGCATGCATGATCAGAAAGGCCTGATTTACCATATTATATTAAACAGATGTGTTTAATATAATATGGTAAATCAGATGTTATTTGTGCATCTGGTTTTAATTCTTGATTGCATATACTCATCTATAATTGCACATATTGTTAATTTGGTTTTTTAGATAGAAATAGTAGTCATGTGGTGCTTTTCATTAGAGCAGATTGTTAATGCTCTTTGTTTAAGGGTATTTATTCCATTTAATTTCCATGCTAGGTGATAATGTGTGAGTACATACTGGCCCACATGTGTAGACTTGGAGGTGTTAATAATAGACAACTCTAAGGAAAGCAAGCCAAGTATATAAAAAATAGGAAAGTGTTCTCCTTCTCTGTTTCCTGTACTCTTTAATTTTACATTAATGATATAGCAGAAGATTTGAGGAGGATGGGGAGGATATTCAGTTGTTTGCTGATGGTGCAAAACTGGAACGAGCAGTAGTTGATAAAGGTGATATAGATATCTTACAGGATGACTTAAAAATTTTGCAGTATGGGCAAAGGACAATGACTATCAATTTAGTGTTGTAAAATATAAGGTAATGCACTTTTGGATGAAAGGGTTACATACTTTATATCATATTGATGGTACTAAATTACAGGAAATTGATGAGGCTAGAGATCTGGGGATGATGGTGGATAGAGATTTGAAATTCAGAGGCATATTGCACTTACATGTTGAAGAACACATTGACAAGTAAAGATAGGGAGGTTATTATCCCTCTCTATACAGCTATGATTAGGCCACATGTTGACTACTGTACACAGATTTGGTAACCTGTGTTTCTAGGGGACTGGGACGTGGTGGAGAGGATTCAGAGAGGAATGACCAAACTGGTGGTGGGTCTGTGGAATATTCCCTATGAGGATAGATTGAAGGGTATGTGTGTTTTGCAGAATTTGGCTGACAAGCAGAGGAGAGGGGACATGATAGGAACTTATAAGTTACTAAAGGAATTCTATAATTTTATAGAATTCCTTTAGTAATTCTATAAGATTATATAGGTGTCAAATTTTTGTTTCAATTCTATGAGAATTGACACAAAAGAAATTTATCAATATATATAGGGAATAGGGAGAAAACAAGGGTTTGCACTTGGAAGTTGTCTAAGAGTGTGGTTAGTAAGAATGTGTGTGGACTAGGTTCTTTGCTTGGACAGTGGTGAATGAGTGGAATGGATTGCCAGAGGTGGTTGTGAGCATCCCGACAGTGAATAAGTTTAAGGAGATGTATGATGTGTATTGTGTTATTGGACTCCATGGAGTATCTGTAATAATAATTTGTTTCTTGTTTATATGAGGGGGACTGGAAAGTTGTGATAATCGCAATTAAGGAATTGAGGTAGAACTATGTTCTAGGTGTTTATCAGAACTTTTCAGCCTCTTTCCCCACCCCTTTGTGTATGTATATATTAACTCCAAACCTGAGAGGTCGCAAAACTTGTAAAGGTTAAGGAGAAAGCAAAATATCTATCAACAAGTTTCTTGAAAAGCTGTAGGTTATATATGGAGAAGGCGTGTTCAAGCAAGAGAGTTAGATGGAATGAAGGAAGAAAAGGAAAAAATGTTTCGATAAATTTGTGATTGACGACCAGGGTGGCTCATCTTCTTCCATGATTAGTAGAAAGCAGAGGAAGTTGTGGTAAAATTTTACAGCAAATGCCCATAAAACATACCTATATAAAAAAAAGAGAATAATGAAGAAACAGCGACCTACAAGAAAGTGAATGGATGGAATCTATGGGAAAAGGATCATACTTCAGTATTCAGTGGACTCTTATGGAGGTTTTGGGTGCACTATCCCAAATACCATGTATTGTTAGGGTTGAGGAGGCTATGAATGCAATATGTTAATGACAGCATGAGCTAAATGTAAAAGTCAGCTCAAGAAGGAAAAACTGATTCTGAATGGAACCTTATCAAAACTAAGGAGATTGTCTTAGGAAATTAAGATTGTCTGTCTTCTGGATATTAAGACAGGACTGTATTATGATAGTATTAAAATTCACTTGATTATTTTCATGCCACTTGAGAATAGTGAGGAGATCAGTGTTTAAGACATTGATTTTGAGGATCTTGATGCTTGAATTATTTTAGTACTACGAAGTTTTGTAAATAAAAAGTATCATCATCAACAAAACTGCAGATAGGATTTGAAGTTAGGGAGGTCATGTGCAACTTTAGAGAGAAGAAACTGGTAATTCACTCACAAAGGGTATGAGATCATAGGATTGTAGTGTAATATAGAGACTTCATTGTCAGACATGATCAAATACCATGTAAATATCAAAAGCAACTACATGAGTTTCATATAAATGGGTTCGTATACCATTGGGGGGAGGTGAATGTTTGATAACCTTTAAGTAATAGATGAATTTCATCGACTTTTATGAAACCATTAATTTGCTTGTTGGAGGCTTGGAAAAATTCCATGTTTGGCCTACAGAGTATAGTACCATATTGTCTTTCCCTTAGCTTTGGCATGTTAATAATACAAACGCACTGTAAATTTACAGCCTTTTATGTGGTGAAATTCACATGAATGAAAATATGATCTATCTATCTATATATTTATTTATTTATTTTGCTTTAGTTATTTGTGTGTGTGTGTGTGTGTGTGTGTGTGTGTGTGTGTGTGTGTGTGTGTGTGTGTGTGTGTGTGTGTGTGTGTGTGTGTGTGTCACTCCCACACATGAAAGGTTATAACTTTACTGGGGCAACTTTATCCTCTTGCATATCCTGGAGTATAAAGTTCCTTGTGCCTGCAATTTAGCCTGCTTTGGACAGACTGGTAGATCTTTCAACATCCACTTTGAAGAACACAAAAATTGCATTTGTGATATGACAAGTCTGGACTGGAAGGCATGCTCTGGATAGTCATTCATGCAGGATTAAATGGAATAAGACACATGTGCTACATAGAAGTTGCTATATGTCTGAGAGAAGAAGTGCCACTTCTTCTCTCAGACAGCCTTCATAGCCAGTGCCACTTTTAAAAGTAGCACTGGCTATGAAGCACTCTCTCCAACCTCAACATGATAACTGCATTAATTTTCCAAAAAATCACGGAGACATTCATTTTGTGACCAAAGATGGCCTGACTTCTCCAAATTGATTACAGTTATCCAGCTCCTGACAGGCACCTTGTTAGGACATAAGTACTTTGAATTGTCTCTATAGCTATTTAGTTGAGTTGTGTGTGTTTGTTGTAGTTGTAATTTGTGCTCTGAAGACGCTGGATAGAAACGCACCAAAATGTCAGTAAGATCAGTTAATTAATTACATACATTTATTTTTTATATATATATATATATATATATATATATATATATATATATGCATCTATATGGATCACATTATGAAGGAAAGTGGTATTAAACATGATATCAAAATTGGAAATGTTAATGTCAGCTCTTTGCTTTATGTGGACGATGTTATACTTCTAAATAAATCCACAACAAGTCTGCAAGATTCCCTGACTAAATTGAATAACTGTTGTAATAGATATGGTATGAAGGTCAGCAATAAAAAGACAAAAACAATGAAAATATGCAGAATCATTGAAAATGTCAACTGCATTGTGAACAGAGAACCTGTGGAACAAGTAAAACATTTCAGCTACTTAGGCATGATTTTTAGTAAGATGGTAAATTAAATATGGAAATAGACAACAGAATCAACAAAGCTGGTATGGTAGGAAGGCAATTGAATAAATTCATATGAAATAAGAGAGAAATTAGTCAAATACTAAATTAGCTGTATACAAGACAGTGTTCAAATTTATGGATCTGAGAGTTGGGTCAGAAGTAAAACACTTGACCAAAGACTAGAGACCGCAGATATGAGAGTCCTGAGAAAGATTAGAGGCATGAACAGATGGCATCAATGGCAATATCATATTAATTATTAAAAATGAGCATATTAGGAAAGAACTACTGAACCCTTCACTATTGTATATTTCAAATTTTCACATGCACACATTAATCCCACTCTGGTCATTGCAGAATCTATAGCAAATTGGTGGTGGTGTGTGGATTAAGGAAAAAGGAATCCCCTTGATGTATTTCTTGAAAAGTTGAAAGTTGTAATTGTTGAAACACTTCATGAGGAACTCTGTTTGAGAGAACAGAAGCTGATATAATAAAGAGCAAGATAAGCAGGATCTATGAATATGAAGTTGGTTTTAATAGGATGTTGAGAAGCTACTACTCTTGTTTTAATAGGCTTAGTGGAAATCAGGAGAATGATAGATGCCATTTCAGGCTGAAATGGACTGTGATGTGGCTGAATGAGATGATGTGAGAGGGATCATTGATCAGCCAAACATCTCCGACAGCAGGAATTGCCAGAAGTTTTTGGTGCACTATTTCAAACATAAGAACAGTATTCTGATATAGGATTTCTATAGAGTTAGTAGCCAGTTGGGTGAAAAGCTGTGGTACTTAAAAAAGCTATTTTTTATGGGCCAACGATGCTATTGATGCAATGCCTGAAAATATTAAAGATAACTATTATTCTCTGATGTAGCCATTCTTACAGTGCATAAAAATAATTGTCTTACTAAGAAACTGAAATGTGAAACTGTGAACTCTTTAAGTGTTCCAGAGGCAGAATGAAGTCTTAGCCTCTGAATGTAGTTGATACACTCTGCTATATCAGTGTTGTGTAGAATATTCTTTGTTCTTTGTGTAACATCAAAATAAACATTTTTAATTGCATCTAGTAAGTCCTCTGAGCATACACATCAAACAATGGTGTGTACCCCAGAGAGTTTACCAGATATAATGAGGAAAACATTTTATTTTAGGTTACATAAAGAATAAAGAATATTGTTTATTTGATCACTCCTATAAAATCAGTTCTGTTAATCTTATAAAAGTCTTTCAGTTACTAAGAGGGTTTCCTAGAATTGATCCAGTGGAAATTTTTCAGCACTTAGCTAGAGAAGACAAAAAGCAGAAGGAATCATTCCTGGAAATTGATTAAGAGTATGGTTAGCAAAGAAATGAGGACTAGATGTTTTGCTTTGAAAGTAGTGAATGACTAAAATGGGTTGCCACAGTCTGTTGTGGTAACCCATTTTACTTTGTCAGTGAATGCATTCGATGAGATGTATGATGTTGTGCTCATAGTATTGGACTTAGTGGAAGTTACCATTCAGCAATAATAATAATATTTATTTCTGTTTTTTGCTATGTCACTGTTATATATAATCATTAAGATAAGAATATTATGCTTCATTTTCTCTTATGTAGGTCAATCCGCTGAGGTATTTGATGCACTTAAAGGAGATTTTATGAAACCGGTTATTGATGATGGTAAGTTTTGTTTACAAGTGTAATGTATTCCAGCAAGCGTGACTGCCTAAGAGTAGTGTACTTGTAAGCATAGTCCAAAATTTAAATCCTTTAAAAAGTGTTTTAAAACTCTAAATCCAAAAAAAAAATAAAGTGGGGGACAGTGTGTTTATTATTTTTAATCATTTCATGCATAAGAACAGTATGTAAACAGTAAAATTAATCAGAAGTCTATTTGACTAGCTGACACATAATTATGCTTTACCTACTATGCCAGAACATACATAGGAGTATATGGGGACATTATCAAAGACAGTTATGTCCAAGAGATTTAGTGCTGAGTGGGTTCAGTGTTCATTTGTCACTCTTCTCACACTGCATGTACCTACTCATGAATTAATTCTCTGATGCCATGAAAAACAATAAATAAATAAATAAATCATCATATAGTCTAACAACAGTTCTGTAAGTTCCACAAACTTGTATGAGTTTCATCTATCACCCCCTTTCCCAATCTTCACATGCACTTATATCCGAAACCTAAGGACGAACACTATTTCTGAAGATTGCAACTGCATTCAGATGAATCAACTTGTGGTGATTTTAGAAATTTTTGCCGCAAAACAAATTTAGAAAGCTGGTACACATTAAAATTTTCGAATGGCTTGAAAGTGTCACTTAGTAGCACTCAACAGGATAAAAAGTAGATAAAAGGTAAAAGATAAATGATGGATACCAGTTCAGGCTGAAATGGACTGTGATATGGTTGAATGAGATGATGTTGGAGGGATCATTGATCAGCCAAACATCTCCAGTACAGTAAGAATTGCCAGGGAGGTTTTTGGTGCATGTGCTAAGCATATTATGTTTGAATATATATAATATGTTGTGTATATTCAAAAGCATATTGTGTTTAAAGGAAGCTGTTTTCGTGAAGGAATAAAGATGCAAACTTGAATGTCCTGCAATGTCCCAAAGACATCATCTAGATCAGAGCTGATTAAACTGTGGGTCGCAACCCCAAATGGGGTAGCAAAAAATTTGGTAACAGTAAAAGGTTAATGTATTATTATTATTATGTGACACCTCCAGGGAGTCCAAAGACTCATCGAGGGAGAGTGTGCCAAGAGCATCGAACAATTGCACTCCTTCCAACTACTAACCACGCTCAAACTTGCTTAACTTTTTGCGAACCATTAGTGGCAGAGGCTCTACCAATCGACCAAGGTTTCTGAACGTTTGTTAAGAGGTCACCCTTGCTCTACCGTGGAGCATGAAGACAGATTTTTGGTTATAACAGCAAAATGTAATCAATACACCACTGTAAGTCAGCTTCCAAGTCTGCTCCATTTAAGTACAGGTACGCAGGTATTTCAACAAACTGTAACAAGTAGGCTTATGGCTTAAGGCCAATAGTTTGCATCCCTTTATCCACAACTCATCATAGAGCACATTTTCAGTGGTGTTGTATCCATAAAAATTAGACAAGATACAGTAGTGCTGGGGGGTCATGGTGTGGGGAGGTGTTGTGCTTAATGGATGCACTGAACTATAAGTGCTGAAAAAAGGGACTTGGACTGGTGACCAATATTGCAATGAAGTTCTTCACATCATATTCAGTTGTTCCATGGGCAAAAAATTCATTTATATGGATGACAATGCAACGTCATATATCAGCAGTGGAGATATTCCTAGAGATCAAAGATATTAATTGAATCAATTGTCCAGCACGCTCCCCAGATCTCACCCCCATAGAACACGTTTGGGATGCAATAGGGAGATGCATTGCTTCTCAAAATTCCCCTCCAGAAAACAAACAAGGCCTTATCCTTGCTCTCAAGGAGGAGTGGGCCATTTTGCTTCTAGAACTCCTGTGTCACTTGATGCTAAACATGGTATGACATGACAGCTGCATCACAGTTTGGGGTGAACATATTCCATACTGAAATGTCTCTCTGCATAGCTTGCCAAAAACATTGCAATTTAATGTGTATCAAATTTATAACATTTTTTATGTAATATAATTTGTTACTGTGCTGGTAATAAATTTATGTCCACATTTGGCTATAGTCATGAAAATGTTTTCATATACAGGTAAAAATGTAATTTTTCCTTAGCTTTTGGACACTTGTGTAGAATACCTGTTTGTGGTGGAGGGGAAATCCCCTAATGATAGTGCTGGCACTTCATTCTTCCACTTTATACTTAACTTTTTTTCTCCCATATTATCAGGACACTACTCCTGATTTTTTTACTTTCCTAATTTTCCAAACCACCATCACTGAAATCCATTACCCTGTTACTGTTGTGTGAACATTCATAGAGGGGTATCCTGATATTAAATATATGCTGCTTTGGCCCCTTCTTTAGTTAGTGCTGGAATATCACCCAGGATATACCTTTATCATCCCAGTTCCAGTTGGCAAATAATTAGCATCCATGTCTCTCTTCAGTAAGTTTAAACTGAAATTGGCCAAACAGCTGAATAGGTTAACCTTCCTCAAATGATGCCAGGTTAGCATCATTTGAGGATGTTGTTATTATCTAGGTAGTGTGCTTGTTTAGGTGTAGCAAGCATACTGACCAAACCTAAACCACATAAAAGTAATATATCACAAAATGAAATAGCTGCTTTAAAAAAATTACATAAGAACAAAAATATTGTGATTACGAAAGCTGAGGAATGCAACAATAAAAATTCAGAACCTCCTAGATAATAATTCTACTTACCAAATCATTGTTTGAGACCCTACTATGTCTCAAAAAAAAAAAAAAAAGTCATATTGAATAAAGTGACTTCTTGTCCCAAAGAAATCATCAACAGAATAAAACCTGTTCATGATAACTCACCCTGTATATATGGGGTACCTAAAATCCATAAATCTAATATTCCCCTATGCCCTGTAGTATAGACAGGTCCACTTATAAACTTGCTGAACAGTCAGCTAAGTACTTGTTATTATGTTTGTTTTTTACATTTTTATATATACTGAGTGAAAAATTCACTAAGGAGGAATGCAATTATGCTTAGTATTACTGGAACTGTCATGTGATTAAGCAGTGGTGATATTAAAGGAGACTAGAATGTACTAATTATCTAGTAAAACTGCTTGCTGTATGTTGTAATCCTTAGTAATTTTCATCGAAATGTATATTATTGTATGTTTGTTTACAGTAGTGTGCATATATCACACCATTACTGTACATGATGCAAGCATTCTAGTAATGGCAGCCATTTTTGTCACTTGAATTTTGCTTTGAATCTTGGCAACAGGTAGGCACGTTAGTTGTGTTTTAGAACAGTTATCACAGGGTAACAAGAACATGAAGTAAGCAAAGAGTTAGGCAAGCAGGGAAGGAGAGCTGGAACTGTCTAATAAACTATTGAGTTAAGTTCCCTAATCTTGGAAAAGTTTTTATGTGCGTCTTTAACTGCTTCAAGGAGAAAATATGAAGGAGGAACTTTAATAATTGAAGGACAGTATAAGTGTTATCCAGCCTTGGTATATGAGTAGAGAAGCAAGTGATATATGTTTCAAGGAGCAATATGGAATCTGCCACAAGGTTCCCTTCATTTAGAAGTGCAGTTGAAACTGCTCATTTAAATATATTCCTGTTGTCTAAGGGATTATTTTTCATGCCTACTTCAAAAAGATGGATGTGTTAAGGGAACTTGCTTACTGAAAGAAGACATAAACAAGTATATTAGTTAAGTAAGGACTTTTAACTTTGTATTTTCTAATGAATTTGAAATAATGCAGAATGAATGAATGAATAAAAACAATAAAATAAATGCTGCAAAGGAAGTTGGCCAAGTAAAACTACAGAAACTATGTTCAGTTTGTTTTGTAAAGTATTTATTTTTATTGACAATTTTGACTTTGTGTTCGTCTGGTTCGGACCCATTAGACGTGTGCAAATCTGTCTACATGTATAAGGCACTAGAGAAGAATAGAGATCTGTAAGTTGTCCAACTGTGTCATGCACACTGCAAACAAGAGTATACAAAAGAAAATGCAGGTATTATTATGTCTGTATATGAATGCTAGGAGCATCAGAAACAAAGGGTAGAGTTGCCTTGATCAGTATGTTGGGACCTCAGATTGTGTAGGCATTAGTGAGACCTGGCTATCAGAATCAAAATACTGTACCGAGTGTAAATGGTACAGTATTTTTAGGACAGTATATTGGTGGGATTATACTAGAAGAAACTGATGAGGTTAGGGATCTTGGAGTGTTAGTAGATAGGGAGTTGAAGTTCAGGGGCCATGTAGCAAAGATTGCAAATACAACTCGAAAGATAATTGCAATGCTGAAACGAACGTTGACATGTAAAGATAAAGATGTCATTTTGCTTCTTTATGAAGACAGATTGAGAATTTGTAGACTGGCAGACATTAGCATACAAGAGAAAGAGGGATGTTGTGATTGAGACTCAAATACTTCTGAAAGGAGAGTGTGCAAAGGGGGGGGGTGTTCAAAGTATTATCAAGATTGTGGAATACTGATTATGAAGACAGATTGAGAATTTGTAGACTGGCAGACATTAGCAAACAGGAGAAAGAGGGATGTTGTGATTGAGACTTAAATACTTCTGAAAGGGTCATACAGGATTTCAGTTGATGGAATTTTTCAATTTATGAACAGTGGAGAAAGGACGAGAGGGCATCCTTGGAAGCTGTGAGAATGAATGCTGCTAAGGAGGAGGAGGAGGTGAGGACAAGATTTTTCTGTCATAGGTTGGTGGGTGATTGGAATGGATGTTTAATGCAAGCAGTATGAATGAATTCAAGAATAAGGATGATAGCTGGTGCATGTAGGTATGTGGCCTCCTTCGATGAATCTGACTCCCCAGAGGGCTCTCTTAATGATAATAATATCAGATCACTTTTAAGAACTTTTTTTTTTTGCATACATAATCATTCACTCTGATTGCGATTTAAGGCCAAAACAAATTATAAATCTGATTGTAACAAAAACAGTGTTCCTTGGACTCATATTTGATTAAATTAAAAATATATATCATATTCAAATGCTAAGGAATAAATGCAGCAGAGCATTGAATGTCCTTCACTGTCCTGCTTCCTTTCTGTTACTTGGAGGGCAGATCAGTGTTTTTTTGTTATACCTTTATTGCATTACCCACTCAAAATATTATTATGAATCACAGATCTGCAAATTCATCAGAACTTAATATCTTGACCACAGCTAGTATACTCCACTGATGGGATCCTATCCATCACAGGCAATATGCACAGCACTGTGTGCATTTTGTACAGCTCATGTTACCAGGCTGCACTGAAAACAAACGAGCCTTGCTCTTTCTTCAGTGAACACAGTTTTCTTTATATGGTTTACTTGCAATGAAAGTAAAGTTCTTGCCAGAACATCTCACATGAACTAGTATGTTCTGTCTGTATCAAGAAAAAATGTACAGTACATGTCTGTCTGGCATCTATCCTTTTTGTATTTTTGTATGCACACACAGAACTCATAAGCTCTAGATAACAGATAATGCATGCTACTCTCATGCTTAATCAGAACATCCCACCTTAGTGCTGATTGTACTACCCTTCTGCTTCTTGTTATACAGCTTGGGAACATCATTCACACTTCCATTTTCAAGCCACTCTTTAAATCATACCAAGAATTCTTTGATTTTGTTTCATCTACACAGAGTTTCTGAATCAATCAGATCCCATTTAATTATGGAAATTATACTGCAGTGCCGTGTTCTGTACTGCTTAGAGTAAATATGAGGTGTGACAATTTAATTCCCAGAACGGCCGCGTAGTGTTGTTTGTGTGGTGATTTGGTTAGAGTCACGTGAGTAATCCTCTTTGTACATGTTTTAACTAATGCGTGCATAAACCTGAAGCCAATAGAGCCATTTGCTAGTTGGTTATTGCAAAAGCAATAGAGAGATCTGTGGGTAAACTTTGGCATAAAAATGTGTGATCGAAATTTGGAGCAGCATATTAACATCAAATTTTGTGTGAAAATCGGCAAAACTGTTACTGAAACGTTTGAGCTGTTGAAAGTGGTATATGATGTGGATGTTCTGAAAAAGTCAAGTGTCTTTGAGTGGCATAAGAGATTCAAAGGTGGGCGAGAAGATGTTAACAATGATCCCAGAAGTGGGCAGCCAAAAACAAAAATGACAGATTCACATGTGAACAGAGTGCAAGATTTTGTACGGTTTGACAGACGATTAAGTGTGTGATTAATGGCTGATGAATTACAAATGAATCGAGAAACACTCAGGGTAATTTTAACTGAAGAATTGGGTATGCGAAAGATTTCTGCAAAGTTTGTGCCTCGAAACTTGACAGACAAACAGAAACAGCGGTGGTTTCAAGTTGCAACTGATCTTTCTGCACGTTTCTGAGAGTAATTACAGGTGGCAAAACCTGGTGCTTCCAGTATGATCCCGAAACAAAATGCCAAAGCATGCAGTGGAAAACCCCAAGTTCGCCACATTCGAAAACAAAGCACGAATGTCATGTTTGCAGTTCAAGACCATGCTGGTGTGTTTCTTTGACCAGGAATAGTCCACTATGAATTCATTGAACAGGGACAAATGGTCGACCAGCAACTGTTTAGAGATGCTGAAAAGATTATGAGATTCTGTTCAGGGAAAAAGACCTGAATTGTGGCCTAACAAGTAGATTATCCATTATGACAACGCTCCATGCCATAGTGCACTCATTGTGAGAGAGTTTCTGGCCAAAAAATCGATTACAGAGCAATGGGTGGTAATATGATCCCAATCCCTTCATCCATTTATCTCCAGGTGCAATAGATAACAATAATGCTGATGCAAAGCAAAAGGATGTAGTCCCCCTCCTTCCACACACACACACACACCAATTCTATCCTTCTAAATACATACTCCTCTCCCTCTTTCTCCCCACCCATTTCATTTCATATCCAGTGTTAACCATACATTCCATCCTCCTTTAAAGATATTTAATTCTGTGCTTAGGCTTGGTGATCTGAGGTAATAGCCACAGCTCACCATCATATATGTTTTTAATATTAACATTTACCCAACTGAATATTAAGGTATCTTAAGTATTTATTTTCTGAGAATGGAGTTGGGTGGGGAGTTATTTTTTTTTATCCCTAAATTCACTTTAACAAATTATTTCACTGATCCTGGGGTCTACTTTAAGGAATGTATTCTATACAATGACCTGACATAAAGACTTGCATAAATTTATGAGGAGAAAATTACAAGAAATGTCTTATTGATTTCTTATTTTTGATAGATATCACATACTCTATTTCAGGATACAAGAGCATGCAGTAGGATTGAAATCAGAAGTGATTACTAGTTTGCTTAAAGCCAAATAAAGATGTACTGAAAAGAACTGGGGTCAGGCACCTTTCAGGAGTGATCTATATTCAAGTATACAACAGATATGGGAAAAAATATGAAAGAGAAATAAACATTAGAGACTCACTGGTCAACTCTAAAGAAACTGTTGATTGACAAGAGGCCTCAGAGAATACAGAAAAATTAAGACAGCTAAGTATCTGTGGGAGTAGCCTAAACAAAAGTCTTGGTGAGAGATAGATTATAGATAGCACAAAAGTGAAAAAAATATTCTAGAAGCTGTTGAATAAAAGCTTTAAAATAAAAGAAAGATTATTGTAAAAGGAATCAGAGAAGATAAAAGTAACATAAAAATTGACAGTAAAAATATTCTAGATATCAGAGTAATTTGAAAGGTTTTTAAATAAAACAAGTGGTGAAAGAAAAGTCATCAATTTCCTGACATGTATCCTGAAAGGGTGTTAAGGTTACTATAGTAGCACTACATGATTAAGTTTACATTATTAATCTCCTATCGACACTTTTCCTCCAAATTAGTTCGTTACTTGTCAGCTGTCCAATATCATCAAATCTAACCTTTTGTTCTTCTGAGGCACTCCTGACTGAATCAATTCCCATAGACCTTGATGTTCCTGTGGGTGTCAAACGATAACCTTGTTTGTTCCATTCTGTTTACGTGACCATACTACCATAGATTAGCCTATCTTACACATTCTTGAATGCAAACAATGTCAAGTTTCTTCCTAATGTCTTAATTTTTAATAAGATTCTGCCATTGATGCCATCTGTTTAGACCTGTAATTTTTCTTGGACCTCTCATATCTGTGGTCACTAATCTTTGATAAAATGTTTTATTTCTAACCCAACTCTCAGATTCACAGTTTAAAACTGGTTTGGATACAGTCTCTATACTGCTAGTTTAGTACAAATTTCTCTCTTATTCCATATAAATTTATTCAGCTGACTTCCTACCATACTAGCTTTGCTTATTCTGTTATCTATTTTCTAATTTAATTTGATATCTTCAATAAAACCTGTGCTTAAATAGCTAAAATATTTTACTTGTTCTACTCGTACTTTAGGATACAGCTGGAGTTTTCTGTGTTCCTGCCTATTTTCATAGTTTTGGCCTTTTTATTGCTGATTTTCATGCCAAGTTTGTTACAGCTATTAATCAAGTTAGTTAGGGAATCCTGAAGACTTGCTCTCAATGTATTTAGGAGTACATCATCTGCATAAAGCAAAGAACAACTTTCTGATCTAACCTAAACCTGATATCTCCAATTCTAATATCAGGTTTAATACTACTTTCGTTCATAATGTAATCCCTATAGATAATAAGAGTGAAGATAATGTTCATACTTGTCTTACACCTAAGTTTACATCAAACCACATTCCTGTATTTCCTTCAGTTCTGATTGCTGCATTATAACTTAAATATAGACTATATATTGCTCTGTGTAATGTTTCATTTATTATTATTATTATTATTCAGGCCTCCATGGAGTCAAAAGGCTTGTCGCACGAGGTCCTTCCTAGGAAACAGTCTATCAAGACTCATCGTAGGAGGTCCCTCTTAGGAAACACAAAAGTCTATCATACCACTCCTTAAACTCATTGACCATTCTCGCTCTCACCACTCCGTCAGGCAATGCATTCCATTGTTCAACCACCCTCCATACAAAGAAACCACTCCTCACCCTCTTGCTCACAGTTTCCTTTTGTAACTTGCAGGGATGGCATCTTGTTATCGCTCCTTCACGCTATCCAACCAAGCAAAAGAACTTCCAAGTGTCAACCCTGTAACCACCTCTCAACAGCTTAAAAGTCTTAATCATATCACCTCTCCTTCTTCTATCCACCAAACTCTGCAGTCCACATTCCCTCAGCCGATCCTCATAACTAACATTGTACAGTCCTGAAACCATCTTTGTTATCTGCCTTTGTACCCTTTCCACAGTTAATTTATCCCCTTCAAATCCTGGGGACCAAATCTGTGAACAGTAGTCAGTGTGGTCTGATCAGAGTCTTATACAACGGAATGATAACTCATTTATCTCTGCTGGTCAGTGTCTTTCTCATTATTGCAACAATCCTCTGTGTTACCTTCACCAGCTATGCAATATGTCCCCTAAATTTCAGGTTTCTATCAATCATCAACCACAGATCTCTTGTCTCCACTACTTGCTCCAGTATAACTCCTCCCATAGAGTATGTAGTGTTCCATTGATGTGTCCCAAACCTCAAGACCTTACATTTGGCTGCATTAAACTGACACCCCCCATTCGTTTGCCCATCTGTCTAGCTTATTCAAATCCTCTTGCAGGGCTACCACATTTGCACTATTACTAATAACCCTTCCTAGCTTCACATCATCCGCAAACAACTGACTATCCCCTTGCAATCCACTGACAATGTCATTGATATAAAGGTTAAACAGTATAGGTCCCAGTACTGAGCCCTGTGGGACCCCACTTGTAACCCTCTACCTCCTTGAAACTGCCCCACCATACACAACTCTCTGATACCTATCGGACAGCCAATCCTGAATCCATTTGACCAACCTGACATCCAAACCCATGTGCTGCAACTTAAATATCAGCTTATCATGTGGCACTCTGTCAAATGCCTTCGCTAAATCCAAGAAAATGACAGTATATGCCTTTCCCTCATCTACTGCTCTTGTAACTTTATTATAAAAGGCTAACATATTACTAAAACAAGAGTGCCCCTTAACAAATCCATGTTGACTCTCACAGATAATATTACCCTCATCTGCCAAATGCTGTATACGATCCCTCACTAATTTCTGCAAGATCTTGACAACTACTGATGACACACAAACTGGCCTATAATTAGACACTTCTAGTCTGTTACCGCCCTTATGCAATAGCACTACCTTCCTTCCATTCCCTGGGCACCTTTCCCGTAGCCAGACTTTCATTGAAAAGCCAGGTCAAAGAAGCTGTCAGTTCTTTAGCATTCTCTTAAAACTCATGGTGAAATACCATCCAGTCCCACAGCTTTACTGACATCCAGAGTACTCAGCATCTGGAACACACTCTCCTCCTGCGGTTCTAAACCTCGAACCTGCCCTATCCCTCAAGTATTGAAATTTACTCCTCCAGGATGAAATACTCCAATAAAGTGTTCATTGAACAATTTCACTATGTCCTCTGCATCAGGCACTCTATTCTCGTTTTTATCTTACAATGTCAATCTTCCAGAGTCATTTCTCCTCCTACTGGAGTGCTATTGCATAAGGGTGGTAGCAGACTGGAAATGTCTAATTATAGGCCAGTTTGTTTATCATCAGTAGTTGTTAAGATCTTGGAGAAATTAGTTAGGGACCATATACAACATTGGGCAGATGAAGGTAATGTTATCTATGAGAGCCAACATGGATTTGTGAGGGGATGCTCTTGTTTTAGTAATATGCTAGCCTTTTATAATAAAGTTACAAGAGCAGTAGATGAGGAAAAGGCATATAGTGCCATTTTCTTGGATTTAGCAAAGGCATTTGACAGGGTGCCAAATGATAAGCTGATATTTAAGTTGCAGCACATGGGTCTGGATGTCAGGCTGGTCAACTGAATTCAGGATTGGCTGTCCGAAAGGTATCAGAGAGTTGTGTACACATTTAATTGTAGTGTTTTGAATAGTTTTTCTCTAGGTGCCATGTCATATGTTTTTCCAGATCTACAAAACATAAGTACAGATCCTTATTATATTCCCATGTTTTCTTAACTATTTGTTGTAAAGTGAAAATCTGATCTTGACTACCTCTGTTTGATCTGGACCTATCTTATTCTTCTCCAATCCTTTTTCTCAGCTTCTTTTCAAGTGTGCTTGCATGAATCTTAAATGACACACTAAGTAGAGAAATTCCCTTGTAATTCTTACATTCAGCTTTATTCCCTTTTATAGATGGGTACTATGAGAGCCTTACTCCAATCATCTGGAATTCGATCTTCTAATCATACTCTTTGAATTATGCTGCAGTGACTGCCAAAGTTTTATACTTCCATATATGAGTGTTTCTGGCTGAATATAATTATTCCAGCTGCGTTTCCAAATTTCAAGTTTCAGTGGTTTTTTTTATACCTGAAGTATTGATGTGTATTTCTATTTGCATTCCTCTTGAAAAACTTTTACTACTTTTCTGTCACTGCTTGTTTCATTTAACAGTGTTTGAAAGAAATTACTTCAAGATATCTTGAATATTGTTATCTTCAGTTTTCATTTCATCTTTATCATCTTTGGTTCTTTTTTCCAGTACTCTTTCCTCTGTTGCTAAGCTTTTTTAATAGCCTCCAGAACATTTTGCCACCTTCATGATAACATTGATATAAATATTAAAGAGTAAAGACCCTAGTATAGAACCCTAGTTTTTCAGCTGTCATCAACAATACTCTATCTCCTGTCTTATTCCTTCTGTGCTCCCTGAAAATTCAATACCCCTTATATTCCTTCCTTGCAACTATATCATTTTCTGTCAGCCAGGGCTCACTAATGCCAATAAGTTTTACCCAGGTAAAGCTGACCAATTTTAAGAACTCTCTTTTATTTTTAATACTTTTGGGTATCATGAATATGTATTTCAACATCACCTTGGACTCGGTTACCTTTGGATAATCATTTCTGTATGAGCACTAATTTGTCATTGTGGTGCCCGCACCCACACTTGACTGCTTCCTCCCCCAGTGCTTAGAAACTAGAGTTTTCCCTGATTTAGCACTTCCATCCTCTCTCTGAACAACATCTCCAAACATCTAACTCCAAAACTATTCAAATGGAGTCCATCAGGCATATTCAAGTCCTTTCATCCATCAAGGATATAAGCTGCACACCATTCCTTTTGCATAATCTTCTCATTGACTCCTTAGCAATCAGTGTTGCTCTCAAGTCATTCTCATCACATTGCAGTAGCAAACTCTCAATTTTACTTTCGGTCTTCCTTTTCACATCTACTAGCAACAGTGTATATTATTATAAAAAAAACTTTCTCTCAAGAAATCACAGTTGCCAAAATGTGACAGCATTTCTTAACAAGTTGAATATTCACCTTATCACAAGCACAAGGCTTTCGTATGGGCTGTTACTTAACTGTTTGGTAACTCATCATTTTATAAAATTCCTTCACATGCCTTATCCCATGCAAAATTATATTACTTCACTTGGAATGCAGGCATATAATATAATATGCAGTGGTATAATTATCACTGCAGGACATGTTTGGTGACAAAATGTGTCCTGTATTGTGATGTAAATTTTATCTATAAGTTAGTTTAGCCAACCTTTTGTATATGTATCTCAAAAGCAGTTTGGTCAACTTGGTCTGTACACTGGATTTTCAAATGTTACCAAGAACAGTTGTGATGTCATACATGTTTTAAATTATTATTATTCATATTTTTTTGTGGTAAGTAGTAGTATTTTTTATTGAACCATATTCTGTTTCAAACTTTTCCAGATTTAATTTTAAAAAATTACAGAAAATGAGGATCAAATGCAGTGTGAGCTCATTGTTAAAATATTCATAACTCACTAGTGGTTTTGTTATGTTTATCCCCATTACATATCCATTGGGGATGTGTAATGGGGATAAACCATTAATGGTGATTAATCACCATTAATTAATGAAAACTAAATAACACTATGAATAGTACAAGACAGTTTCTTATAGTTGAAACAGAATCTTTAATGGAAAGGATAGAACTACAAACCAAGATGAACCAGCCAGAACACTAGGACGAGCCCAAAAAAGGGGATGATTCTCATCAGATCAGAACGTGTGGGTGGCTTAATTATATTAAGTTCTCATTAAGAACAAAACTATGAAAATAGGCAGGAGCATAGAACACTTCAACTGCATTCTGAATGGAGATCCTATAGAACAAGTAAAATATTTCAACTATTTAGTCACAGATTTTAGTAAAGATGGCAGGTTAAATCTGGAAATAGACAACAGAATAAGCAAAGCTAAGTTACGGATCTGAGAGTTGGGTAAGAAATAATGTAGTTTATCAAAACCTAGAGCCCACAGATATGATGGTTCAGAGAAAAATTAGAGAAGTGAACCAATGGCATCAGTGCATAATCATATTAAAAATGAAGATATTAGAAACGACCTTGACATTGGCATTCAAGAATGTGTCACTATAGCTAATCTTAGGTGGTGTGGCCACTTAAATAGAATGAGTGAGGAAAGGTTAGCAAAACAGGTGTTTGATGCCAAGCTGGCAGGAAATAGATCCAGAGGAACACCAAGGTCTAGGTGGATTGATTCAATCAGAAGTGACTTAGAAGAACGAAATGTTAGATATGACATTATTGGAGTGCTCATAAGTAATAGACTTATTTGAAGGAAAATCGTTGATAGGAGGTTAATAATAATGTAAACTTAATTATGAAGTGCTGTCATAGTAACCTGAACACCTTTTGAGAGTACATATCAGGAAATTGATGATGATAAAATTCTTTTTTTATTAAGCTGAAATTTGGAGATAACTAACTGCTGTGGTATGATATAAGCAGGCCATGTGGAAAATAATAATTTGTTATACAACATTGAACTATTTCTTATATTTCAATGTTTAATATTAGTTTCTATTTCAAAAAAGTACAGGTTATCCTTCACGTATGATGAGGTTCCTTTCTAATGATCCCATCATAAGTTATGGTTGTAGGTTGGAAATAACTATATACTCTATGAACTATAACATCATGTACTATAGCTGCAACAGCTTTTCAATTCTCATGCTGCCCTATTATTTTCCCTTTCATTCCTAAATCAGTTTTTTTCTTTTCCACACCCACTAGAAAAATCACTTTTCTCTTATTGGCCATTTTCACTATGCCACTAAGAAAATCTCAAAGTTTTGTATGCAAATGAAATCACTGCAAAATACTAGCTTCCATGTGGTTGGTATCTGAGACCCAAACAATAACAAACACGGCTGCCTTGTAGCCACGTACGCAACCAGTTACCATACATGCGATAGAGTGATTATCATTAGCTGTTACCACTGAATATCGAGAGTCAAAAGTAATAGGATTAATAGGATGGCTGTTGTAAGCATTGGTGGCCATAGGTCACATTTGTTGTAAGTTGAGGATTGACTGTAGGGTGCCTTCCAAGTTTATTCATGTACTTTGGCTCATTATGAAAACTAACTTTATGAATCTATGTAAAATTTTGTGGCTTAGGGGCAGAATGTTTATTTTCAGTTTTGATAAAGCAGTAATGAGTTGTTATTAGTATATCAAACAAGCATTTTTTTTTCTTTCAGTTGAAGCGCTTTTGAATGATACATCTTTAAGTGTTGTTGTATATAATGCACAGTTGGATCTTATTGTTGATACAATTGGTAAGTTCCTTTCTTCTTTTTTTTTGCTTTTATTCTTTTTCTTTCTTTTTTTTTATCTTTATTAAAAGTTAATGTCAATTTACATAGGTTATAAATTTTTACTAATTTAATAACCATTTTTAATACTTTTAAATTTAATTGATCAAGTGTTTGCCTAGTAATTGAAATTCCTTTAGTATACCTTAACACTTTTAATATTTATCATGTATAACTGCATGAAATAATGAAATTGAACTTGATTTTAGAGCTTTGTGTGTATTAAATCAAATCCTAAATATAGTTCTGAATTTTTTTATTTGCAAATTCTCTTATAATGCTGTCAACAGGCAGTTGTTTTAATATTATTATTACATGATGCCTCCAAGGAGTCAAAAGACTCATCAAGGGAAGGCATGGCACCTACTCTACAGCTCTCCATCTCCACCACTTAATCCACCAAATACAGCAAACTGCCACTACTATCATCTACTGTCCAACATCACTAGTATTTTTTTGTCTGTAAATTGCATAAATTGCATGTGTCCTCAAGGCTGATTTGTCTGTATGTGGGATGAATGAAAAACCAGTTTCCAGGAGAAAAAGCCCTGCTACCTCTGTGTGAAATCAGCTAACTCCTTCAGTTGAAAAACCCATATAAAGATTCTTCTCGTCATGAGGAGAATCAAACTTTGGCCTTTTCCAATCAAAGGGCACAATGTGCCATCATTCTTCCAATTGCGCTACAAAGACACATTTTATTATAGGTTTATGTATATTAGTATTTGGATTGAAAACAATTAATATTGTAATATTGTTATAATATGCCTGCTCTTTCTTTAATGGTTTTTGGTCCAATTTACCTTGGCATAACTAGAAAATAAAGATTTGAGAATATTTAGAAGGAAAGAGTAAAAAATGATGATAAAAATATATAATGGAAATCCAACCCATGATAACATTGTAAACCTATTGTATGTTAGTAACTGCTAAGGGTTACAGAATCCAGAAAACTTGCTCTAGGGAAGGATAGAAATTTTTCAAGCTGCTTCAGACCTCAAGCGGAGTGGTGGTCTCACACTGAATGATGAAATACATTGGCCTCCTAAGATATATTCAAATATCTGTGCTCATAATGGGATTTGAACCTGCAACACGTTAGTTGAAAAGAAGAGGTATTATCCACTAAACCAACCAGGTTCAAATATACAGAATTTGACACAATATCCAGCAAGCACCACAGACTTTGCTGGGTTAACAGCTACTTGCCTCCTTAGTAGTGTGTCCAGTTGCACAGATGATTGGTTTATGATAGAAGTCAGATATTATTATTATCCTAAGACTCTATGGAGTCAAAGACTCATCTAGGAAGTCCTTTTGTCATACCACACCTTAAACACACTCAAATTCTCTGCAGACACCACCCTCTCAGGCAAGGCATTCCAATCATTCACAACTCTGCATGCGAAGAACCTGCTTCTCACTCCTCTGCTCACACCCTCCTTATACAGCTTCCAAGAATGACCTCTAATTTTCCCCTGATCTCTTGCTGTTTTCTGTAAAACCTCTTCAACATTGATTCTAAACAACCCCTTACTAACTTGTAGGTCTCTATCATATCACCCCTCTTCCTCCTATCCACTAGACTCTGTAAATTGCATCTTTTCAATATTCCAGAGATAAGAAACTACCTTAGTCAGTCGCCACTGGACCCTATCCAACATCTCTTCATCCTTTTCAAAACCAGGTGACCAGATCTGTGCACAGTAGTCCATGTGTGGCCTAATCAGAGCCTTATACAGCAGAACAAGAATCTCCTTCTACAAGTCGGTGTCCTCCACATCATTCCCAGAATTCATTGTGTTGTCCTCACAATGTTGGCAATGTGTCACCTACATTTCAGATCCTTATCCACTGTCACCCCAGGATCTCTTATTTCCTCCAAGTCCAGCAATATATCCCCACCAAGTGTAACTTCTACATCATCTTATCTTTGTTTCCCAGATTTTAAAACCTTACATTTTGCAACATTGAACTGGCATCTCCATTCACTCAATCTATTCAAGTCTTCTTGTAATACCACACCAACTTCTCTACTTTTCATTACATATATTGTTTACTTTTGTTGTATCTTTGGCAATAATAATCTTTGAAATTTGCAGATGGTGATGAACAAGTATGATATTAGTGATAGGTAAAAAATTTTATTTTTACTTAAAAACATTTCATTTAAAAATAAAGTAGAGAAGCCTGTGTAGCATGGAAGTGGTGTTTACATCCTCTGCACTAGGCTGCCTGAATATACTTAAGTTCAAGTCTAGTCGCCAACTGCAGGAACATTTTTCTTAGCCTTTCTTCGACTAGTTCTCGAGTTAAGCAATTTCTGGCATGGGCGAGCAGGTTTTTTCTCCCAGAAAAAACCTGCTTGCCCATGCCGGTTTTTTCACCAGAAACTCGAGTTTTACATTCTGTAAACTCAAGAAAATCAACCATAGAACCCACATTATTTCAAACAGTAACATATATTGTTAGGATTAGGTACCAGGAGATGACAGCACTTGTTCGCCCCTTTGATTCTATGATGTAAAGAGATAAACCTTTTCCTGATCTACAAAATGTAAATCCAAATCCTTGTTATACTCCCTTGATTTTTCAAGTATTTGTCTTAAACTGAAAATCTGATCCTGATGGCATGTATTTGGCCTGAACTCAGCTTGTTTTCCAATTTTCCTTCCCACAGTTTTTCTAGCCTCTTCTCAAATATTATTATTATTATTAAGAGAGACCTGGGAGTCAGGAACTCATCGAGGGAGGCCATACTATTTATACCAGCTGTCATATCTGTTCTTGAATACATTCATGCTACTTGCATATACAACATCCAATGGCAATCCATTCCAATCACACACTACTCTATGAGAGAAAAATCTAGCCCTAATTCCCTTCTTGACACTCAACTTCCATGGATGCCCATGCGTCCTTACCCCACCCTTTATAAAATGAAAAATTCCATCTATTGAAATTCTGTATAACTCATTCAGAAGTTTGTAAGTCTCAGTCATATCTCCCCTCTTTCTCCTGTTTGCTAGCGTCTGCAGCCTACAAATTCTCAATCTCTCTTCATAATTTGTATTCCACAATCCTGATATCATATTTGACACTCTACTTTGCACTCTCTCCTGTATCAGAATTACTATGGAGACCAGACCTCCGTGCAATAGTCCAAGTGAGGTCTTATCAAAAGCTTTTGCAAATTTATTTATGCAAATATGTTTGTATATATCTTGCCAGGGAAACTCAGTAAGGAAACTACTCTAATTTACACTCTCAGTTAAATTTATTTCTTTTTCAGGAAGGTGGCAAAACATATTCTGGAGGCTATAGAAAAAGTTCAGAAATTGAGGAAAAAGTACTGTAAAAGGAATTAGAGATGATAAACGTGGCATGAAAACTGAAGATAAAGATATTCTAGATGTCTGGAGTAATTACATTGAAAGACTGGTAAACAAAAAAAGTGTCAGCACAGGGGTATAAAACTTCCAGCTGAATGCAGTCAGGAATACATATCTCTACTTGAAATAGAAAAGTCATCAAAAACCTGAAATGCGGAAAAGCAGCTGGAGTAGATGAAATTTGACCAGAAATGTTCAAATATGGGAGTATAAAAGTTTTACAGTGGATACATTGCATAATTCAGGAAGCCTGATCAGGGGTTGAAATCTGGGTGATTGGAGCAGAGCTCTAATAGTACCTATCTATAAAAATGGGAAATAAAACTGAATGTGAGAATTAGAGGTATTTTCCTACTGAGCGTTCCTGGTAAAATTTATACAAGTATACTTGAGAAACAGCTAAGAAAAATTGTGAAAGGGAAGCTTGGTGAAGAACAAACCGGATTCAGGCTAAATAGAGGTTGTCAGGATCAGATTTACACTTTAAGACATCATCAAATTCCTGCTATGTACATTCAAGGGGGGGGGTACAATTTTTGATGGTACTGCATGAAAAATTTACATCATTACTAACTTCCTATCTACAATTTTATCAGTGTGTTACTTGTCAAGACTCCAACATTATCAGATCTTATAAATCTATCATCCAAGGCACTTTGTACCGTATCAATCCATCTATATCTTGATCTTCCTCTGGGTCGTTTTCCTGCCAACCTGGCAGAGAGCACTTGTTTTGCTAATCTTTCCTCGCCCATTCTGTTTAAGTGACCATACCACCTGGGATTAGCTCAGCTAACGCATTCCTGGATGCTGATAATGCTAAGTTCTTTCCTAATATTCTCGTTTTTAATATGATATTGCTATTGATGCCATCTGTTCATGCCCCTAATCTTTCTCAGAACTCTCATATCTGCAGTCTCTAGTCTTTGGTTAAGTGCTTTACTTCTGACCCAGCTCTCAGATCCATAAGTTAAAACTGGTTTGAACACTATCTTGTATACAGCTAATTTAGTGTTCTGACTAATTTTCTCTTTTATTCCATATGAATTTATTCAATTGATTTCCTACCATACCAGTTTTGTTGATTCTGTTGTCTATTTCCATATTTAATTTACCATCTTCACTAAAAATCATGCCTAAGCAGCCAAAATGTTTTACTTGTTCTATAGGTTCTCCATTCACAATGCAGAACCTATAGAACATTGATATTTTCAATGTTTCTGAATATTTTCATTGTCTTTGTCTTTATAATGCTGACCTTCATACCATATCTATTACAACAGTTATTCAATTTTGTCAGGAAATCTTGCAGACTTGTAGCAGATTTATTTAGAAGTATAACATCATCTGAATAAAGCAAAGAGCTGGCATTAACATCTCCAATTTTGATATCAGGTTTAATACCACTTTCCTTCATAATGTGATCCATATAGATAATGAATAACAGAGGGGATAATGTACATCCATGTCTGATACCAGATTTAACATTAAACCATCTTCCTGTACTTCCTTCAATTCTAACTGCTGACTTACAACTCAAATAAAGAGTAAGTATTGCTTGATATAATGCCCCATTGACACCATATAACTGCAGCGTATTGAATAGCTGCTCTCTTGGCACCTTGTCATATGCCTTTTCCAGATCGACAAAATTAAATACAGATCTTTGTTATATTCCCATGCTTTCTCAACTAATTGTCATAAAGTGAAGATCTGATCCTGACAACCTCTATTTGGCCTGAATCGAACTTGTTCTTCAAAAAGCTTTTCTTCCACAATTCTTCTCAACCGTCTCTCAAGTATACTGGCATAATCTTACCAGGAACACTCAGTAGGGAAATACCTCTGTAATTCTCACATTCAGTTTTATTTCTCTTTTTATATATGGTTAATGTGAGAGCTCTACTCCAATCATCGGGAATTCGTCCCTCTGTTCATACCTTGTGAACTATGCAGTGCACGCACTGTAAGACTTTTATACCACTATACTTAAACTGGTGCTGTAATGCATCAGGGGGTGGAGCCCCCCCCCCCCACCCCAGTAGAGATCTTAGGAAAGAACTTTGCCATTGTTAGCATTGAGGAATGTGTTAGTAGAGCTAATCTCAGGTTGTATGGTCACTTAAATAGAATGGAGAGGAAAGATTAGCAAAACAAGTGTTCTTTGCCAGATTTCAGAAAAAGACCCAAAGGAATATCATGCGGATTCATTGATACAGTAAAAAGTGCCTTAAAAGAAATGAAATATAAGATCTGATAATATTGAAATACTGACAGATAACAGATTAATTTAGAGGAAAATTATTGATCAGAAGTTAGTAATGGTGTAACCTTTTCATGTAGTACTATCATAATTATCCTATACACCTCCTGAGGGTCCATATCAGGAATTTGATGATGATGGTTTTTCTGGAAGATCTATTCCAGGCATCTATATTTCAGCCTTCTGATCATAGGCCTTCTCAGTGCAGTGCAGCCACTGTTAAAAATTTTTATACCTTCATATCTGAGCATTTTTTATTTTTTTTTTTGTTTTTGTCATATATCATCTGCTCCAGTTGCCTTTCTTCATTTCATGTTTGTGATGGCTTTTTCTAAAAGTTAGTTAATAGAAGAGGTCATGCTATCTAGTCTTAAAATATGGGCTCCCATATCTTGGGTAAATTAATGCAATCATACTTAAGGTTAGGAGAGTGCTTCATAACTGATGCTTATTCTAAAATTAGTCTCTGAGATCTATAAAGACTCCTATGTGATAAAGATCTTATCTAATTTTAGAATAACTGATGCTTATTCTAAAATTAGTCTCTGAGATCTATAAAGACTTCTATGTGATAAAGATCTTTTCCTCTATCTGATCCTATGTGAAGAAGTATCCAGAGCATGGTCTGTCAATCGCAACTTGCCATACAGGTAATTGCAGATGTAAGTTTTGTGTTCTTCAAGGCAGATGTTAGCTCATCTACTAGTCTGTCTAAAGTAGGCCAAACTACAGTCACAAGGAACTTTATACACTCCAGAAAGTTCACAAGGATGGAGTTGATTTTTAGAAGAATGTATGAATGTAGCTAGCTGAATGAAGGAGATCATATTTTTGCAGGGAAGGTGGGATGGGAATGTTTTGCTGTGATCCCATGTTTTGAATGTAGGAGGGATGGATGTGGGGGGGTCATGCAATATTTTATCTATTTGATATGAGCCATGGCCATTGGCTAAAAAGGTGTTTATACCACAAAACATTATTATGAATCATCAACAACACCTAAGCTGGTGGTATGCGTAACCCCAAGGGATATGTGCTGGGCCGTTCAGGAGTACACAAAAAAAATAATCAGTAATGATGGAAAAACAAGCAAAGTAAACAAAATGCAAAACGTTAGTTATGGAACAATAAATGTTAAGTTTGAATCACCACTATTTTAAAAACAAGGGGTACAATTTATAGAAATGGATTTAAAAGGAGTACACAAGTGGAAAAAGGTTGAGAACCACTGATCTAGAGTATACACATCTACATACAAAGACAAGATACATTACAATTTAAACAGTATGCCAAAGCAACAACAGAGAGACATGTGATGAAGTTGCCTACAAGGATAGAAAAATCAGAACTACACAGTAATACTATATTACTATATATATATCTAAGAAAGCAAATCACTGCAAAAGCTGATAAACAAGTCATGGGAAGATTTCAGGGTAAGAATGTAGAAGATAAATATTATGGAGGCTACGCATACCACCGGTTGGGAACCGATGCTTTAGATGATGACCTTAATATGAAGGTTAAAGCATCGGGACATTTGGGAAAGTAATTATTTTTAACACAGTAATAGTCTTCATAATTTATCAAAATGAATGCTTCTTTATCCAATTCAGTCATTGTCTTCTTCTGATCCTGCCACTCATTTGCCAGTATTTCATCCTTATTTTCAAACTCTTTCATATTTTCTTGAGTAATGTTTGTATATTTGAGTCTACAGTTCACCTCCAAAAGCTGCTTGACTTTGTTTCTTTTGTAAAGCTTTTACAGAATCAATTTTATTCTGCTCAAAACTAAATAGTTATCACTTCCTATTTCACATCCTCTGTATGTCCTGAACCACTGTGAAGATGTTGCTCTCAACAGTAACATAAGAAATAATACTTTCCTTATTTCTTGTATCTTCTCTCGATATGAATTTGTGTACAGCTTTGTTGTTGAAATATGGTATTAGTAATGGCTACTCCATTTCCTGAATGGAAACCAGCAAGTACTTACTGTTATTATAGCTTTGCTCAGTTCTCCAAATTTTCCCAGAACATTTCTTTGTCTAGTATTTATTTCCTCTTCAGTTGTTTATATCTTCAAGATGGACCAAATTTTCTTTTTTTTATGGCGGCTACCTTCTTTAAGGTAGCTGGAAAAAGATGGCTAGGTATGTATTAGGCTATAATTCAGTGAGTGACGGAATCATTTCTCTAAGAGTCAGTGGACATCCAATGAATATGACCATCATACAGGTTTAATGCATCTTCTTCTGGTGCCTCTGCAGTGGGTAGTGTAGAAGAATATTATGGCAAGTTACAAGAAGTGATAGATGCAACACCAAAGCGAGATTTATGGTTACTTATTAGAGATTGGAATGCAAAACTGAGGAACAAGGAATAACAGGTCGTTTTGGTTTTAGGTATTGGTAGCACTGCAGGGAAGAGACTAGTTAAGTTTTGTGCAAAGAATTCTTTGCTAATTCTCTGCACAAAATTTGTGCAGAGAATTAGCAAAGGAGATTATATACATGGATATCACCTGATGGACAATACAGAAATCAAATTGATTATATACTTGTTCCACAGTCTACCAAGACTTTTCCAGGTACAGACTGTGGAACAGACCATGAATTGTTAGTGGCTACAATATATGTGAAATTACGGAAACTGAAAACAACACAAATGTCGATCAGATATGATCTTGGAAACATACCGGCTGAATACAATATTAGTATATTGTATTCAGATTTGTGTATTCAGATTCACCACACTCAATTTGTGTGAAAGAGAACCAGATGAACTATGGGAAGAGATTAAAGATATAATTAAAATAGAAGCAAAGAAGAATATTCCAACAGTTTGTAAGAAGAAGAAGTCTAAATGGCTGTCAGAAGATGCCATCAAAACTGCTCAGGAAAGGAGAAAAACGAAGGCCACAGGAAATTTGCAGAAAGTACGGCATTTGAATGCAGAGTTTCAACGACACACCAGAAGAGACAAGGAAAAATACTTGAACCAGGATGCCAACAAATTGAAGACCAAAACAAGAAAGAAAAAACAAGGGACCTTTTCAAAACGATCAGGGAACTGAAATTCACCACAAAGATAACACTGAAAAGTGAACACAAAGGATATCTTACAGAAGCTGTAGACATCAAAGAAAGATGGAAAGAGTATACAGAAGCCCTTTACAGAAAGGACTCCAAAATTGCTGAAAAATTTGAAGAGCAGGATTATACACAGGAGCGAGTTCCACTGGAGAGTGAAATGAGGTGGGCACTGCAACAGCTATTCCATAAAAAAGCACCAGGAGGAGATGGAATACCTATTGAGCTGCTCAAAACCCTGGGAGAAGAGGCAGTTAAAATTTTAATAGCTCTATATCAGCAAATTTGAATCACAACTACATGGCCTAGGGGAATGGAAAAAATCACTTTATATACCTTTATTAAAGAAAGGCGATGCAAGAGAGTGCAAAAATTAAAGAACTATAGCACTGATTTCTCATGCAAGTAAAGTCTTACTTAAGGTCATTCAGAAAAGACTGGAACCTTTCATGAAGAAAGAAATGCCAGATGAACAGGCAGGATTTCGAAAAGGCAGAGAAATATAAGATCAGATCACCAATGTGAGATGTATAATAGAAAGAGCACAGGAATATAATATCAAAAGAATGTCTACCTTTGTTTCCTTGACTGTAGTAAGGCTTTTGGCTCTGTAGATCATGTGAAACTGTGGAATGTGGTAAGAACAATGGGAGTACCAGAGCATTTCATTATCCTTCTGAGGAATCTTTTTTATGAACAAGAAGATACTGTGTGAACAGATCGTTGAGAAACTGAGTGTTTTACAATAGGTAAAGGGGTGCAACAAGGATGTATTTTATCTCCATGCTTGTTTAACTGTGTACAGTGAATACATTTTAAGAATGGCAGGACTGGAGGAGTCTTCAGTTGGAATTAAAATTGGTGGAAGAAATATTAATAATTTGAGGTATGCAGATGATACCACCTTTGCTAACAGAATGCAAAGATGATTTGGAGGAACTTATTATGAAAGTTAAAGAAGAAGTGCTAAATATGGTCTTAAACTTAACCTCAAAAAGTCAAAAGTTATGGCAACATGTGAACTTAATGATTTTGAAGTAGATGGGGAAAAAATGAAAGTAGTTAAAAATTTTGTGCTCCTAGGATCCCGAATTGATAAAGATGGGTAATGCACTGAAGAAATTAGAAGATTATTATTACTTGGAAAGAAAGCAATGGCAAATTTAAGTAAGTACTTTAAAGATAAAGATATTAGCCTTGCAACAAAAATCAGAATCATGAAAGCAATGGTATTCCCTGTGGTACTGTATAGATGTGAAATTTGGACCCTGAGAAAGAGTGAAAGAAGGAAGATAAATGTATTTGAATAATGGGTGTGGAGACGCTTACTAAGAATACCATGGACTGCAAAACCAATCAATAAATCAGTGATAGACAGAATAAAGCCAGATTGCTCCCTCAAAGCTATTATCATCAAGCAAAAATTGTCTTACTTTGCACATATTATGTGAACAAACAACAGTCTGGAGAAGATGATGATGCTTGCTAAAGTTGATGGAAGCAGGAGAAGAAGACCAAGAATTACATGGTTGGAGAATGGAGTTAAAGAAGCAACTGGAATGTGCCTGGAAATTCTGAAAGATATGGCTAGGGACAGATCTGAATGGAGAGCATATGTTCATAGAATCACCAGGAGTCGAAAACGACTCGATGGAACATAATTACAACAACCTTCTTTAATTATTAAAAAAATTCCTCTTTTTCTTCCTTAGTAGAACTTTCTGTGGAACCATAGGCATAAATAACTCTAACATTCAAATTCCCCATTTTCATGGTTTGTCCACATTACTCTGCTTAGAACTACCTGCCATTCAAGATTATATTCATGTTTAATGTTCAATACTATTGCTACTCCTCCCTTTCCCTAATTATCATTGTGTGAATATAACAGCTTGCATTTGTTATTTAGAAGAATATCTTTTTGGTACACCAGTTATATCAATGTTGATACTTTTCTGTTTCTTCTGTCAGTTCCACTTGTTTTTCTGTTGATTGTTATGTTAATGGTGCCTATTTAGAATTCTGCTAATGTTGAGTTGGAGTTTGTTTCAGTATCTGACTTCAGTGTTTGTTTGTCCTAGTTTCCTGACAGTCAGGAATACATATCCATACTTGAAGTAGAAAAAGTCATCAAAGGCTTGAAATGTGGAAAGGCAGCAGGAGTAGATTATATTCAACCAGAAATGCTGAAGTCTGGTTGTATAAAAGTCTTACAGTGGCTGCACTGCATAGTTCAAAAGGCCTGGACAGAGGGACGAATTCCTGATGATTGGAGTAGGGCTCTAATAGTACCCATATATAAAAAGGAAATAAAACTGAATATGAGAATTACAGAGGTATTTCCCTACTGAGTGTTCCAGGCAAGATTTATGCCAGTGTTGGATTCTGAAATAAGAGAAATTAAAGTTATTAATATTTCTTTCAGAATCCAACATAATCTTCCATATCTTAAGCAAGACTTGTAAATATTGTTTATTATTTGTCTCTTGCTTAAACTGTATTACTCATATAATTGCCCTGTATTTTGTTTATTACTAAATGAAGGTGTGATCTTAAGTAACTATAATATTTTTTTTATTTTCATTACTGTATGTAAAGGTATAATCTTATGTAATGTTTCTGTTTATGTTTTGTTTTGGTTGTTGTCATGGAGACAGAGTTAAAAATAGATAGCACGAGCATAGAACGTAAGCTATGGTATTTGACAGGAGAAAGAATTAATATGAGCTGAGGTGTGAGAACTGATTTTGGGAAGAAGAGTGGAGGTATATAAGCGAAAGTGAACAAGGAGCACTCAGGGCAGAACCACGCACGGCAGCACGGAGAAGAGAGAGGGGAAGCATTCATGACAGTATGGAGAAGAGGGAAGGAGGGAGCACTCTTGGCAGCACGGAGTAAAGTAAGGGGTTACAGTATCAGAAATTGTAATACTGTAATTAAATTAAGAAGGGACTGGGAAATGAGTTTATAGGCAGCACAGACTAAAGCAAGGGGCTGCAGTAATAGGAATTATAATGCTGTAATAGGATTAATAAAGGACCGCGAGATTAATAGGCATTTCAGAATTATTCTACTGAGTTCTAGAATTACTTTGTATTCCATTAAAGAAGGATTGTGCCGAGCTGAATTTGTTATATAGAAGTAAACATGGAATAAGTATTGTGCCTTATTGCAAGTGCATCAAGATTTGTGAAGCGCGATGATTAATAATTCAGTTATCATGAAGAAGATTTCTTTTGAATAGTGTTGCTTCAGAGTGATAAGTGAATATAGTTTTAAAATGTGCCTACTGTGAATCCGATGTGCAAAGGATTTAACCTGGTAAGAACAATCCTATTTTATTGTATTTCTGAGTGAAGATGTAAGAGTTGACTCCTGTTGTATCCCTACATTAACTGTGGCGTTTTGCTGAGATTAGCCGAAGTTGAAGCTTGAAAGTATTTCCACTTGAAGTAATAACTACCGCCATTAATGAATTAAGACTTTGCTAACTGAGTGATAATAAGTGAAGATATAAGAGTCAGCTCCTCATGTTATATCCCTACATTACCTGTTGCGTTTTGCTGAAGTTAGAAGCTTGAAAGTATTTCCCCCTGAAGTGATAACTGCCTCATGACAGAAATTATGTTTGCTGACTAAGTGATATATTAAGAAGTACAATTGTTAAAATAATTACTAAGAGATTCTGTAATATTGAACTGTGTGATCCATTTTCATTAGTAGGAAAACTATAGATTTAATGACTGAATGTCTAATGTCTAAATTTATGTGAATGTTATTACCAGTTGAACTAAGTTATTTGCATTATATTGTTTTCAAAGTTAAGCTTATGTACTTGTCATATAATCCTGCATTAAATGTTTTGTTATATTGATTTCAATATTGTGTGTGCCTGATTCTCTTTCATTGCACCGTTCATAAAGATATCGGACCTTGCGGAAGCCTTAAGTGTTAAATTTAAAACTCCACCTGTAAGAATAATGAGATTGTTAAATTAGTTGAAGATTGATTCTACTACTTTGCATAGGCTAATCTGAATATAGGGTGGCACAGTATAAATATAAATTTCTCTGTATTTGATTAGTAATCAACCTCAATTAATTAATTTAATTAAGAACAACGTTCCAACAAGGTGGTGGATTCAGAGCCAGGATATAGGATGTACAACGAAACACGACGCAACACCAGTATTCTTGAGAAATGGTTGAGAAGAATTGTGGAAGAAAAGCTTGATGAAGAACAAGCTCGATTCAGGCCAAATAGAGGCTGTCAGGATCAGATCTTCACTTTATGACAATTAGTTGAGAAAGCATGGGAATATAACAAAGATCTGTATTTAAGTTTTATCGATCTGGAAAAGGCATATGACAAGATGCCAAGAGAGAAGCTATTCAATACACTACAGTTATGTGGTGTCAGTGGGACATTATATCAAGCAATACGTAGTCTTTATTTGAGTTGTAACTCAGCAATTAGAATTGAAGGAAGTACAGGAAGATGGTTTAATGTTAAATCTGGTGTGAGACAAGGATGTACATTATCCCGTCTGTTATTCATTGCCTATATGGATCATATGAAGGAAAGTGATATTAAACATGATATCAGAATTGGAGATGTTAATGTCAGCTCTTTGCTTTATGCAGACAATGTTATACTTCTAAATAAATCTGCTACAAGTTTGCAAGATTCACTGACTAAATTGAATAACTAATAACTGTTGTAATAGATATGGTATGAAGGTCAGCAATAAAAAGACAATGACAATAAGTAGAACCGTTGAAAATGTCAACTGTGTTTTGAATGGGGAACCTGTGGAACAAGTAAAACATTTCAGCTACTTAGGCACGATTTTTTAGTGAAGATGGTAAATTAAATATGGAAATAGACAACAGAATCAACTAAGCTGGTATGGTAGGAAGTCAATTGAATAAATTCATATGGAATAAAAGAGAAATTAGTCAGAACACTAAATTTGCTGTATACAAGACAGTGTTCATACCAGTTTTAACTTATGGATCTGAGAGCTGGGTCAGAAGTAAAACACTTGACCAAAGACTAGAGACTGCAGATATGAGAGTCCTGAGAAAGATTAGAGTCGTGAACAGATGGCATCAATGGCAATATCATATTAAAAACGAGGATATTAGGAAAGAACTTGACATTGTCAGCATCCAGGAATGCATTAGCAGAGCTAATCTCAGGTGGTATGTGGTCACTTGAACAGAATCGGTGAGGAAAGATTAGCAAAACAAGTGTTCTCTGCCAGGTTGGCAGGAAAACAACCCAGAGGAAGACCAAGATATAGGTGGATTGATATGGTACAAAGTGCCTTAGATGATAGAAATGTAAGATCTGATAATGTTGGGGTCTTGACAAGTAACAGACTGATTTGGAGGAAAATTGTAGATAAGAAGTTAGTAATGAGGTAAATTTTTCGTGAAGTACTATCATATCCTGTACACCGCTTGAAGGTACGTGTCAAGAATTTGATGTTGATGATGAGTTTCCTGATGAAGTTCATTTCTTTGAAATCAACTTCATATTATTGTATGATGAGTATATGGAATTTCATGAAAAAAGAAAATTTAAAGAAAAAATATTGTGATACAACTGATTATATGTCTAAAATTTCATCTTTACTCTGATACTTCCACTTATACTCCATTAGATTATGACCCTACTTGGACAAATCATGTGGAAACTATAACTTTTTATGCAACTTGCTGACGTAGCCTATGAATATTTAAAAAAAAAAAAGGTTAAAATCTATGCATACCTAACTCAATGACTATATGGAACACCACAGGTTAAAAAGACTAATATTCCTCTTTAGCCTATCGTAGATAGTATTAGCCTACTTATTTGTTATCAAAACATCTTGCTAAACTTTTAAAGAACCATATCAGACATATGGACTCCTCCATCAAAAACTTGCAACACTTTTACAAAAATAGGAGAAATTTCCATCTTTACCATCAGATATTCTAGCTAGTCTAGATAGTGTATCCTTGTTCACCAATGTTCCTGTGGACAAAGTTATGGTACTTATAGAAGATCCGTTCCCTCCTGACATCTCTCAACTATGTAGGCAATGTCTCCAGTCAAATTTATTTCAGATGGAATGAGAAAATTTACAGGCAGCAATCTGGCCTTGCAATGGGGAACTCTCTCTCTCCTCCATGTGCTGACTTATTCATAGAAAACTTTGAAAAACATTTCCTCACAACTACAAATCAAAAGCCTTCTCTTTGGTGGAGATATTAAGATGACGTATTTATTATCTGAAAATAGAGTGTTGCTGATTTGTATGATTGTCTTTCAACACTTTTCATCATGAAATTAAATTCACTTTGGAACTTGAAAATGAAGGAAAATTACATTTCCTAAATGTTTTGATTTAAAAAAAAAATGGAGAAGCCTTTCTCTTGGCATTTACTGTAAGCCCACTCATACAATATTTTATCTTAATTGCACCATATATCACAAAAATTAGGTATATTATACATACACCCAAGAAAAGGGTGATCTATGTTACAATAGATGAAGAAAAAATTAAAGAATTATAGCCTCTTCTTCAACTACTGGTCAGCAATGGATATTCTCTACTTCTGCTCCACAACAAATTCCTGACATTTGCTACAGAACCTCAGTTTCCATCTCTTATACTAGTAGACTTTCTCTCAAAATTCCTAACCTCCTAAAATCTCTTCATATAAGAGTGGCTTTCCATTGTGACTATACAAGCTTTATTAAGTTCGCCTAAGTACCATGACCCTTTCAACAAACATCTTGGAGTTAAATGATATTCCACGTTCTTATGTCCTTTCTTACATAAGACAAACATTTAGAAATTTGTAAATAAGACAAAAAAACATACTGGAGATGTACAGAGAAGACATCTCTGACCTAGCTTTGTACTTCTTTCACACTCACCATAATTTTGAATGGGACTAAAGCTCCATTCTTTATATAGAAGACAACTTCAATGCCTGCAACATCAAAGAATCCGACGGTTATCCACTCACAAGGCACACTCAACAGAAACGAGGAACGATTCTGTGTGATATTTGGAAGTTGCTTATTAGATCTTTCCACATGTCAGACTTCAACTTTTCTTCCAACTATTGCATACACTTGCTGAACAATGACTTACCTTTGCAATCTTCCACATTCCACATATCTTCTGTTTCTTACTTTTGTGACAGTTTCCTATATTCTTTTTTTTAGTTATGTAATAATCATCAGTATAATCCTCTGCACTATTACAGTGTAGTAAAGCCCAATGTCAGTTATTTTACATCATATATTACTGTATAATTTTTTAAGTTTGTAAAACTAATTTTTAAAGAAAATTATATTTTTTTTAATTGCTTAGTAAACACATTTTCTTGAAAAAGTTTAGTGTTTACTTATTCTGTTTGTTCTAGAATTATAATTGCTGTTAATTTATTTTTCATTCAATTTAACAAAAAACACACACACATTTAAGAATCTTTATCTGATAATGAATACATTTTGTACATAGAAGCCAGCATGTGAAAAATCTAATTTTTTCTTTCTTCCCATATATGAAAAAAACAAGGAACATTAAATTGGATTCAGAGGTTAAAGTGGACAGGACTTAAAAATTTCAATAAAGCTCCAAGAACTCCTATAACATTTCCTGGAAATCGAACTAGTGGTTTTGTGAAATCTTTTAAGAACTTTAGTTTATACTGGATATTGAAAGCTGGCCATATGGCAAGTATCCGATTTATGTTATGACGAATTATATCATGTGTATATTAGCTGATGATCATTTGTTAAAATATATTAGTTGTATTTGGACTGTTATTATTATTATTACTGGCCTTCACCAGGAGACTTACGCCCATCTTGGGTGACAATGACACAAAATCCACGAAGTACCCAAAACAAACTATTCATGTTATACTTTACAAAGTTTACATTCTTTAAAAGCTTTAAGTGGAAGTTTTTTTTTTTTTTTGGTGGGAAGGTGACATAGACATTTATGAATTTCAAGAAACTATCAAATGTTTAGATTTATTTGCTAAAAAAAAAAATTATTTCCTTCTAAACGTGATAGATACTGCAAATGTGAAGATAATATATATTTATGACCGATAATCATGGATACAAAAATAGAATTATGAAAAACTCCAGTATATTTTGCTCAGCTGCTTGGTCATCATCAGGAAGAAAAGAGAAAATCTGTTAACTATGGTCAAAACACAAATCACATGATATGAGTCGCATATCGTGTGCTTACTTGCTCATATCTTGAACGCAGATCAGTTATTATTGATAATATATATATATATATATATATATATATCATAAAAAATATATCATCATAGTTTATTCACAATATGATACAATGTGGAAAGGGAAAAGAGAATTACATTAAAAATTAAAGATTGCAAATTATGGTCTTCCAAGGCGCTCTATCTTGAGCTAACCGGCAGATGTCAGATGGAGTTTTACAGTTCAGTCTATTGATGGTTTCACATATGTATTGCCAAAATTGTTTGCATGGTCTTCCTCTACTGAGATTGCCATCTTCTGATTTGTACAGGATGAAGGATTCCATAAAGAGTAAGACTTCAGGATGTCTGAGTTGGTGTCCAAGCCATCTGAGTTGTAGTTTTTTGACCATATTGACGAGTGGTTCTTGCTTAGTCAGATTTAGCACCTCAGAGTTAGTGACATAGTACATCCAAATGTATCCAGCGATCAGTCTGAGGTATGTAGTTCCACAGGAGTTAATTAGATCTGTAGTTTTTTATGGTTATTGTCTACGTTTGAGAACCATCCAAGAAAATGGCTCTACTGGTTGCATGGTGTAGTCTTAAGTTTATCTTTAATGATATTAATGATGATTTCCAGATGGGACAGTGTTTGTTATGGAAGACTAGAGCCAGCTGTTTACGTTTTCTTATATCATTTTCTGTATTGCTGATGTATGACCCAAGATATTGAAAGTCCTTTACTCTTTCTAAGGGTTTATTGTTGATAGGAAGTATAAAGTTTTCATAACTTATTGAGAATACTTTGGATTTTTGGATGTTGATCTGCAGACCAATAAGTTTAGCCTGTGCCTGTAGTAGACTGAGATGCTTTTGTGCATTTGTTGGTTCTGTAACAATAAGTGCATCATCATCAGCAAAGCTAAGATCAGTTATTTGCATGGTGTGTGTGTGGGGGGATGTTCTAATGTTAAAACCAAGATCTTCTATGTTGATGGTCTGTAAGATGTAGTCCAAGCATACCAAGAACATATAAGGTGCTAGTACATCACCTTGCAGGACTCCTGTTGTTACCGGAAAGGAATCAGATGTTTCTGTTTTAAATATTTCTGTAGCATTGTGATCTTTATAAGGTGCTGAGATTGCTTGTATGATTTTTGAGGGTAGATCATAGAAGCTGAGTATTTTAAACATTGCTTCTCTATTAATGGAGTCAAAGGCTTTTTTGAAAGAAAAAAAAAAAAATATATATATATATATATATATATATATGATTGGTTTGTGGTAATAATATCCTAGAAATTTGAAACTGGCATGCAGAGTGGTTAAATTTTGGATAATGTAAATTTTCATAAGTTTCAGTGAACAGACAATCAAATTTAAATTGGCTGGAATGAAGAATTAGAAAGCCCTTCCCTTTCTGTATATGGGTGTATTGTTCCTGATTTCTTTGATTTAATAAAACATAATTAATGGTAACTTCACCAAAGAATTAGAAAAATGTATATAGGGTTTATTATTCCTGATTTCTTTGAATTAATAAAATATAATTAAGTGTAACTTCACCTTTTTTTTTTTTTTTAAGTTTTCTTAGGTTAATATTTATATTTGACTGTTTCTGAACATGTATGTGCTTGTGTATTTTATATTTATTATAGTCACTTTTAATTAAAAAACATTGTATGCAGTAAATATTTTAATACAAAATTCTAATTTGTATTTTTTTTTTAAAAATGTAGGACACTATTATTTGAAATGCCTAGAGCAACAAAAAAAAATTGAAACTCAATAAAAATCAGTGTTTGATTTGTTTTAAAACAAACTTACTAAGAAAGAAGTTTCAGAAACTAATAACATAGAAAGCTTGCTAAATGTTATCCATGAGTTGTTTTCCTATTGTTTATTCTCAATTTTCTCAAAAATAATGGTAATTGTTAACAGCCAACCTCTTTGCTTTGTGTGTGTGTGTGTGTGTGTGTGTGTGTGTGTGTGTGTGTGTGTGTGTGTGTGTGTGTATATATATACACACATATATATATGGGCAAATCTCTACTTATTAACTTTCAAGAAACAAACAATTCATATTTACGAACAGTGCTTGGACTAACAAATAACAACTTCCAGTTCGCTTAATAAGGGTGGTGTTCTATGCTTATGTTTGTTGATATTGACTGTGCATGACATTCATTGATATTTTGCAATGCATAACACAAAATGTTTAGTTTAGTAATTCTTTCCCCTTTCTGTGATTCCTCAGCAACTGAGGAATCACAGAAAGGGGAAATCCACATGTTAATGTTGTGCAAAAAAAAAGTTGATTGATTGATTTCAATAAAAACTAAAATAGAGTTAATTAAGCATTCTGAATTGGCAAATCACTTGCTTTGACTGGTCCTGTTGATAATATAAATTGTTCCAACCGTTGCAGAAATTTTAAAAGGGAAAAAAATAGTGATTATATTTGCAATGCTAGCATGTTCAGTCCATAATTATTTCTAAAAAAGAAATAATTGAAATCAAACACTGTTTAAAAACTTATATATTCAGTGTCAGAATTTAAAAAACACTAATACTTGGTTTTTCTACACTGCAAAGACATTAATAGATTGGCCTGCCACAAAAAAAATTTTTTTAAAAAACTGAAAAAAAAATTAATTATTTTCAAATTATGCTTTTTTACTATCTTTATATTAAGCTAATTTATTCTGGAACGCATTAACACATTTAACAATATACACTTTGGTCTCTTTTTATGCGGTTCACTCCCACAGATATGAGACCTTTCGACACTTCTGCGCATGTCAACAGAAGGAGAATCCATTCTGATAATAGGATAATCCAGCGTTTCCAAAACTTTTCTTATGACAGAAACACTTCACAAATCCTGAAATTTTCATGGAACATCTTGGTTATTTTGTAATGTATTCATTAATAATTAATTGTTAGTTTAGCTGATTTTTTATTATTAATTAATAATTGATTATTAATTTAGCTGATTTTTTTTATTATTAATAATTAAATTTGGCCCAATGGAGAAAAAAAAGCACCAAAGAAATTGCTTTTCTTTGGAAATGAAAATTGCAATTTTAGATCACTTAGCAAAAGGAGAGGGATCTACGGTGATTGGTAAACATTTTAATTTACATGATTCTACTATAAGAGCAATTAAAAAGAATGAAGTCGCAATAAGAAAATCTGTCATTTCTGGCACAAAACTAAGTGCCAAATTATCATCTTACTCAAGAGATGCTTTATTAGAAAACACAGAACGAGCGCTTGTAATTTGGATTGAAGAATTAACTCAAAGGGGAATTCCTATAAGTAGTTGTTTAATTGAACAAAAAGCTCTTCGGTTTTATGAACAGATGAAGCAATTGGAGCCATCTACTTTTGCTTCCTAGGCTGATAAAGAATTTTTGGCTAGCAAAGGATGGTAAACCGGGTTTTTAAAAAGGAATGCACTTCATAGCGTGAAGATTACAGGCGAGGTTGCAGCAGCAGATGAAGAAGCAGCCAAAAATTTTTAAGAGAAGTTAGCCAAAATTATTGAAGATGGTGGGTATTGTCCCAATCAAGTGTTCAACACTGACGAAACAGGATTGTTTTGGAAGAAAATGCCTAGTCGAACTTACATAGCAAAGTCTGAGAAAAAAGCAAGTGGGTTTAAAGCAAGCAAAGATCGAGTAACATTGTTACTTTGTAGCAGTGCAGTGGGAGATCAAATGTTGAAAACCCTTCCTAGTAAATCGATTTCTAAGGCCATGTACTATAAAAGACAAAGATCTAAAAAAGCTGCCGGTACGTTGGATGGTAAATACAAAGCTCTGGGTAACAACTGCTGCATTTACTGAATGGTTCAATAATTGCTTTGTACCAGAAGTGGAAACATACATGAAGCAAAAAGCTCTCGATTTTAAAGTTTTATTGATTGTTGACAATGCACCAAGTCATCTGCATTTAGAACATCCCAATGTGCAAGTAGTGTTTTTTCAACCCAATATAACAAGCATTATTCAGCCATTAGATCAAGGCATAATTGCTACTTTTAAAAAATATTATGTTAAGCACACTTTTCAATTTATATTGGATAAACTAAAAAATGAATCATTAACAGTAACTGACGTTTGGAAAAAATTTTCTATTTTGGACTGCTTAAATCATGTTGCATATGCTATCGCTGAAATAAGACCACAAACTTTAAATGCTTGCTGGAAAGCAGCTTAGCCTGGAAAAATTGCAAACAGTGCAACCATCTACATTATCAGCTGAAATCATTACATTGGCACATGAGATTGGTGGAGAAGGTTTTGATACATTTAGCCAGAACGATGTAGATGAATTGCTTGTGGATAATGCCTTAAGTGACGATGATACTATTGGATATAGATTAACTTTAGATATCGTCGAAGATCCAGAAAATGATAGTGAAGTGGAAGAAAAACCTGTCCCCCTGCAAATATAATTCGAGAAGGTCTCGAACTGTGCAATAAATTGGAAAATCATTTTCTTGTTAATGACACAAATTCTGAACGTGCCTTTTAATTCCAACGTGAGCTGAAGAACTGTATGTCTGGATATCGCGAGCTGTATAAAAAATTAGTGAAATCATCATCGCAAAGTTTAATCACTGATTACATTGTCAGAAGAAAAAAAATCAGCATAGAATGTGGGTGGAGCTAATTCTGTTTGTGAAGAACCATTGCCTTTATCATACAGATCTGATGCGCTGACTATCTCTTCTAGTGATGAAAGTGTTGCACCAGTTCGCACACATTGCCGAATATTGTCTAATAGCAATGATAATTGTGATGACAAAATGTTAAAAAAAAAAGAATGTTACTTTGCAATAAAATTAAATGAATAAAGCTTTAAAACAAACTTAGGCATTCTTATTTTCCTGAATTTTCATAAACTTTTTATTGCGATTTTAGGTTAATTTTAATTCATTGCTTCGGTTTTATGCGGTTTTAGAAAATTATGGAACATGTCCTTAATTTTTCAACATAAGTTAGGCCTTTTTTGTGCAATTTTTTATATGCGGTTGTCTGTGGAACGTATCTACCGCATAAAAAGAGACCCGACTGTATATAATATATCTTATGAGAAAGAAAATAACTTGTTAATAAAGTCTTTAAAAAAATAAAGACTTTATTAACAAGTTTCCAGGAACACATTATGTTTGCAAATGCAAGGGGTTGCAGAAGCTATAATATATTAGTGCCTTTATGGCTACTTGTAAAAAGAGAAATAATGAACTTACTCATATTCTTTTGAATTGATAGAGATTATAGTACTTGGGAAACACTTTATTAAGAAGACTGTTTCAGAGAATAAAAAATCAAAGAAGTCAGTTTGTGGGTTTGCATTTGGAAAAGGAATGAAGAAGGATCATCAGTTAACCCCAATTGCTGTCTTTTTTTTTGCTCCATAAATTTGGTGCACTACTCACAAATGTAATGACAGTATTCTAAGGTTAGGCAAATTTGAGAATGCTACAGAGTTAGTATCTAAATAGTTGAAAAGCACTCTTAAGTAGGATGGTGAAGATGTGTTTGTTATAAAAAAAAAAAAAAAAAAAAAAATCCAGGAAGTAAATATCAGCAGTCTCATCTGGCAGTTATCAAAGAATAAGCAAAGGTAAATTGAGATTTTTTTTATTATTTTGTGGAAAAGTAGAACTGTGTTTTGGTATCATTGCGTTTGCCCATAATCATCTTTGCCCGATGGAAGAATAGTACAGAGATAACTGCTAATGCATGCTGTAGATTTTGAAGCTTGAGATGTTTGAGCACATCATTTAAGTGGGTAGGAGAAATGCCAGTTATTATTGGTGGACCTTTGGAGGCAAGATTTGAGGTTAGTTAGAGAAGATCATTTACATTTAAAAAAAAAAAAACGTTAACACGTGGTTGATGATTTTTATTGCCTGTTGCAAACCCACTTACTGGACTCTTGTAATGGCTTGAAAAGTACCGTGTTTGGTCTCTAGAGCAAAGCTCCCTGATTATGTAATTCTTAGCTCACTGACTATTAAATGTGTAATAATTTGTAATATTTTCTGGATGAGATTTACATTAGAAAGAACGAAAACTAGAGCCATGAGATGCAAGCATTGGTGGAGAAATATTCAAGGAGAGGAAACTAGTAACCCAGTTGTATAGGTTGGAATACATTAAGTGAACTTCACTGGTAATGACCTCCATAATTTTAGATAGAACTGAGGTGAAGATAGTGGGACAGTAGGTTTTGGCTGATTTTTTTTTTTTTTTTTTTTTTTTTTTTTTTTGGAATGGGATGAATATAAGCTTACTTCCATGGTAGGATAGATACCAAGAAGTTATTTGGTCCAGATGGTATCTCTCTCCCAGTTGTACTTAGAATTTGCACTTTACAACTAACACCTGTTCTGTATCATCTCTGCATCCTATTATTCTCATCTGTCATCTACTTTACTATATAAAAGCAGCTTATATTCATTCCATCCCAAGAAAAAGCAGATAAAAATCGATCATTCGATTATTTTCCTATTGTTTGTTCTCAGTTTTCCCAAAAATAATGGTGATTGTTAACAGCCAACTTCGCTTCCTTGATCTCCAATCAAAACCAAATCAGGAAATTCAGTTAATGAAGGGAAAGAAATGGAAGATATTGTCCTGGTGTATTCATGCAGGAGACATGTTACAGTCATAATATCCGTGGTATAATTTGAAAGTAAACTAGGAACTAGTTAAGAAAAGGTCAAGATTTTAAGATGTTCAATAGAATTACAGTGGTATCTCGCTAATACGAACCGTCCAGTAATCCGAACTGCAGTTTGAATTAAAAAAAAGTTTTATTTATTATGTATTATTATTTTGTGTACTATTATTTTGCTTCCAAACTGTACTCCATTGTTGCAATCAACAGATCAGAACATAATACAATCCATTAAATTAAAATATCATAAAGACCTGTTTTTAAATGTAATTTAACAAAATTATGATGTTACCACATCAATAAAAAATATAAATTTGAATGATGTAGCATTCTCAGTTGCTGCTGCTTGGGAAGCTTCGAGCCTGAAGCAATTCGAGCATCATGGAAAAAACTGTGACCTTCTAGAATTTACAAGATAACTACGGTGATATACAAAAAGAGGAAATTCAAAACGTGCATAATTTAGTTAAAAATAAAAATCCAGATCTTGAAATTTAAACAAACATGTTACGGAATGGATTACAGGTAAAACCGAAAGTGAATTCGAAATCAAATCAGCTGTTGAAATTATAAATATGATGAATACCGAATGAATCAGAAGACGATGATGATGATAAAGAACTTGAAGGAAAAAAAAGTCAAATATGAAGAGGCAGTTGACAGTTTAATATGTGTATAGAATGGGCTAATCAGAATGATACGCCATTCCACAAAATTTTATTGCTGATGCAGCTACGAGAAGAAGCATTCGAAAAAAGTTTAGCTTTCAAGAAGCAAAAGAAAATTAGTGACCTTTTTTACAGAGAAATAAAAAAACGTTTTTGTGTGTTATTTTGTAAAATTTTTTTGTGTTGTATACAAGAAAGCGATATTTTTTACGCAAATTAAGTTATGTACTGAACAATGTAATTTTATTAAATCAAAATCCTCAGCAATACAGATATATATATGTATACAGTAGCTTTTTTCTATCAGTTACTTCATTTATTTACAGAATTAAACTGATGTACCATTAGAATCTGGTTATTTTTGTCTTAAATGCTAGTTATTGTTGTCTCTGGTGATATTTGCCAATCCGAATGATCACGGTTTTTATTAGTTCGGATTAGCGAGATACTACTATATTTAGTGTACTGGTAAACTTATTTAGTGTACTGCCAGCCTGGTTGGCCAAGTGGTTAGCATATCTGCTCTCCAGCCAAAAGGCTGTGGGTTTGAATCCCACCATGGGCAAGGATGTTTGTGATTATCTGTGAAAATGCTAGTGGTGGTGGTAGGCAGTAGATGGCGCTGGTGTAAATGGAGACGGAGAAATGTAAATTAGGTGCCCTCCCTCGATGAGTCTTAGGACTCCCTGTAGGTGTCATGTTATAATAATAATAAATAAATGAATAATAGCAGATGCTTCTGGCATAGCTAGTGTTCTTGGTAAAGAGAAGCCAGTTCGAGTTATGGACACTTAAGTCATCAAGGCAGATGACCATATCTGCTAAGCCAACAGTTTAAAACCAAGCTTGCAAAAATAAAAATAAATAAAAATTTGAATAGGTTGGAGAGATTGTTAAAATTTGGAGAGCAATAGCACTTCTGCATTTAGTATTCTCTGTATATAGAATGCCAGAACACTTGAATGAACAAGTACTGCTCTTTTCTTGGAAAAAATCATGAAAAGTGCTGCTGTACCATCAGTAGGTTCCTTGTGGTTGTTATTCATAAGAGTTTAAATTAAAAGTAATACTGTTAATTTAAACCTTTCTGTTTAAATTAAATTAAGTGTATATGAGTATTTGTTTGAGTAAGAGCTGTTGTAAAAGTTGCACTACCAATATTATTAGTGTGGGGGATTTTTTTTTTTGCCTAAACTTAATTACGAATTCGTTATTATTAGAATTTAGAGTAGTAACCGGCAGAGGAAACATGGCGGCAGTTTTGTTATTCCATGACTTTAACTTAGACTTCAGTCGTTGCGTTAAGTGTGAGGTGTGTTATATGCATTCTTTTGATTACATAAATGATTTGTGGATGTTTAGGGTGGAAGGAAGGAGGGTGTGTGTGTGAAGTGTGACCTGAACGAGGAATTGATGAATGCTAACATGAAATTGATGACAAAGTGTTAGTAGCGAGAATGTCGTGAGGAAAATGAGTGCACATTCAAAAGAGAAGGATATCGTGAAAGAGAGGTGAAAGAATGTTAAAAAATCAATAAAAAAGAAAACGAGTGATTTGAAAACCGTAACAGATGTTAAAAAGGACGAAAGTGAGGTGAGAGTGACAGAAGGAAACGAAATTGAGAGAAGAATGAAACCGGAAATAACGTGATGCAGGAATCGAAAGTGGAAAAAATCAAAGAATGAATGATAGCCAAAGTTGGACGCATGTTGGACCGAAAGTACCAAAACAAAGAAGGATGAATGAGAGTGAAAGTGAGAAGAGGGGGTCGAGAGTTAGAAAATTAGAAAGACTAAATGATAGGGAGAATGTGACGTGAGATTCAGAAGTTGAATTGGATTGGATGAAGAAAAAGATGAAATAGATGCAGAATGAAATTAAGAAAATTCAGGTAAAAACTATTAAAACAAATCATGGTGGCATGAAAGAGTTAACGAAAGATGAGCAAGTTGAGTTGTATGGCAACTCCATTATTAAAGGTGTGCTGGATGATAGGCTGCACAAGGTATGGTTTCCAGGCAGTAAAATGAGTAGAGTGATTGAGGCATTGGATATGAGGAGGGAGCAAGCAAAGGAGTTGATGATTTTAATAGGTACAAATGATTTGACAGAGGACAAAGAGCACGTCAGAATGGATATCAGGAGGCTGCTTAGAAGGATAAAAGAGAATAGTGTGACAGGAAGGGTAGTCAGTAGGTATGACTGTGGTGATATGAGGCGGAGAGCAAGGATTATGAATGATATGCAGGCTGTAATGTGTGAGGAGATGGGAGTACAGTTTGTTGATGTGTGGAATGACTTTGAAGGACGAAGTGAACTGTATGGGAGGATGGACTGCATTTGAGTGGTTATGGTGTGAGTCGCTTGGAGAGACTGCTGCTGGAAGGTAGCTCTGGAGACAGCTTGCAGGTGTAGCATGGAATGAGGAGTTAGCTGGATCAAGTTAGTTAGATTAATGCAGCTTGGGGGATTTTGATTTTCAAAAACTATCTAGTAGATGCAATGTCTAAATGTATTCGAAGGGTGAAAAGGTTAAATAAGGTAGGTGTGAGATGGATGAATAAAGAGATTAAGCATGCGATGCAGAGAAAAAGGGTATTGTGGAGGCAGCATAAGAGAAGTGGAAATAACCAATTCCATGAGGTCTACAAAGACCAAGCAAGGAGGGTGACTTGGTTGGTGATGGTAGCTAAAGAGAGGTATGAACAGCAGTTAGCTAATGAAGCCAAAAAGAATCCTAAGAATCCTAATGAATGATAGCGAAAGTTGGACGTATGTTGGACCGAAAGTACGGAAACATGAATGAGAGTGAAAGTGAGAAGAGAGGGTCGAGAGTTAAAAAATTAGAAAGAGTGAATGATAGAGAGAATGTGATGCGAGATTCAGAAGTTGAATTGGATTGGATGAAGAAAAAGATGAAATATGTGCGGAATGAAATTAAGAAAATTCGGGTAAAAACTATTAAAACAAATCATGGTGGCATGAAAGAGTTAACGAAAGATGGGCAAGTTGAGTTGTATGGCAACTCCATTATTAAAGGTGTGCTGGATGATAGGCTGCACAGGGTATGGTTTTCCAGGCAGTAAAATGAGTAGAGTGATTGAGGCATTGGATATGAGGAGGGAGCAAGCAAAGGAGTTGATGATTTTAATAGGTACAAATGATTTGACAGAGGACAAAGAGCACGTCAGAATGGATATCAGGAGGCTGCTTAGAAGGATAAAAGAGAATAGTGTGACAGGAAGGGTAGTCAGTAGGTATGACTGTGGTGAGATGAGGCAGAGAGCAAGGATTATAAATGATATGCTGGCTGTAATGTGTGAGGAGATGGGAGTACAGTTTGTTGATGTGTGGAATGACTTTGAAGGACGAAGTGAACTGTATGGGAGGATGGACTGCATTTGAGTGGTTATGGTGTGAGTCGCTTGGAAAGACTGCTGCTGGAAGGTAGCAACCAAGGGCAAGATTAGAAGGTAGCAACTGCTGCTGGCAACCACCCAGGTAATCACCATGAGGTGATTACCTGGGTGGTTGCCAGCAGTGTTAGTTCCTCTGTGAGTAAAGGGTATATGTGGAACTACAAGGGGTGGGTGGGGGGTGGGGATTATGAAGAGCTCTGAAGACAGCTTACAGGTGTAGCATGGAATGAGGAGTTAGCTCGAAAAGAGATCAATGCAGCTTGGGGGATTTTCAAAAACTATCTAGTAGATGCAATGTCTAAATGTATTCGAAGGGTGAGAAGGTTAAATAAGGTAGGTGTAAGATGGATGAATAAAGAGATTAAGCATGCGATGCAGAGAAAAAGGGCATTGTGGAAGCAGCATAAGAGAAGTGGAAATAACCAATTCCATGAGGTCTACAAAGACCAGGCAAGGAGGGTGACTTGGTTGGTGATGGTAGCTAAAGAGAGGTATGAACAGCAGTTAGCTAATGAAGCCAAAAAGAATCCTAAGGAGTTCTTTTGATATGTAGCCAGCAAAAGAAAGAATGATTATGGAAGGATGACATTGATTGATTGCAGAAAATGATATAAAGACAGCTGTTGCGGAATGTGTGGTGGAGATGCTTAATGAGCAGTTCATGAAGGTTTTTCAATCTTGTGAATGTAACTTCATGGCGAGATTGAGAGCAGTTGATGATGGAGAGGAGAGACTGACTGTAAGTGAGCAAGAAGTGTATGGGGAATTGAGTAAACTAGATATTAATAAGGCTGTGGGACTTGATAATATATCACCACATATTCTAAAGGAATGTGCCTGGGAGTCAACACCTGCCGTGACATATTTTTTTAATACGAGTCTTGCACTCGGTCAAGTTCCTAAAGAGCGGAAGGAGGGCAAGATTGTGCCACTTCATAAAGGAGGTGATCGAACTCAAACATCAAACTATAGGCCTATCTGTGTGTCAGGTGTTGTGGTTAAGTAGTTGGAGAAGCTTGTGAGAACTAGGATCCAGAGTTGGGTTGACAGCAATGGTATTATCTTTGATGGACAGCATGGATTTGCTAAAGGGAGGTCATGTTTTAGTAATCTACTTACTTATTACAGTAAAGTGACTGCTTCCTTGGACAGAGGAGAAGGATACACAGTAATATACTTGGATTCTGCAAAGGCTTTTGATAGAGTACCTCATGATAAGTTGACAGTCAAACTAGAGCAGATGGGGTTGGATATTAGATTTGTGCAGTGGATTGGAGACTGGCTGTCTGATAGGTATCAACAAGTTGTGTATGGGGGAGCGATATCCAGGAAATGGAAAGTCACTAGTGGAGTGCCTCAGGGGTTTGTTTTAGAGCCGTTACTGTTTAACTTTTATTAATGATATTGGTGAAGATTTAGATTGAGATATTCAGTTGTTTGCAGATGATGCAAAGTTGGGACGAACATGAAGTGTAGCAAAGATGTAGTGGCCTTACAAGAAGACTAATAAATTAGTGATTGGGCACAGAAATGGGGATGTGAGTTCAATGTTGCAAAATGGAAGGTTTTAAAATTTGGAAAAGAAAGATGAGATCCAGAATTTATGCTTGGGAAGGATATATTTTTGGAGGTGGAGGAAATAAGAGATCTAGGAGTGATAGTGGATAAGGATCGGAAATTTAGGAGATACATAGTCAAAATTGTGAAGACAACACAAAGGCTTCTGGGAACGATGCAGAGAACACTGATGTGTAGAAGTCAGGAGATTCTTGTTCCGTTGTATAAGGCTTTGATTAGGCCACATGGACTATTGTGCCCAGATTTGTTCACCTGGTTTTCAGAAGGATAAATAGATCTTGGAAAGGGTTAAAGGCGACTGACTACAGTAGTTTCTGACCTCTGAAATGTTGAGTATGAGGAAAGATTGAGAAGATGTAATTTGCAGAGTCTGGTGGACAGGAGGAAGAGGGGAGATATGATAGAGACCCACAAGTTGGTAAGGGGTTGTTATAGGATCAATGCTGGAGAAGTTCTACAGAAAATAGTGGGAGATCGGGGGAGAAACAGAGGTCATTCCTGGAAACTGTATAAAGAGGGAGTGAGAGCCGGTTTTTTCATGCAGCGTTGTAAATGGAATGCCTTGCCTGAGAGTGTGGTGTCTGCAAAGAGTTTGAGTGTGATCAAGACACGATATGGTGAGCTGTGTGTGTAATAAAAGTACCTCCCAAATGAATCTTTGGCTCCATGAGGTCTTGGGGTAATAATAATACCTTTTTTTAAAGACAGGCATGACTTGTTCAGATCTTCTCAACATAGAGGATACTTTCTTCAGTAGTGTGAATACCACTTTCAGGTTGTGTTGCTTAAAAGCCAAGGCTGTTTTATCTTTTATGTTTCTAAGTTTTGGAAGAACTATGGAACAGCTTCTCAATTCTTGGAAGTTTCTGAGTGTCTTTTGTAGGATTTCATTAACTGACTTTTTTTTTTTTTTCATTGTATCCATTTTTTTTATGAGATACTCAGATAAGACTTCATGTTTCTTCTCACAAAGGTTTGATAACACATTTTTTTTTGCATCACATTGGTGGTGTGAAGTGACGTGTGAATATTTCCTTGTATTACTTTTTAGAAACTGTATACTAATCTATTTCAAACTGAGACAAAGATTAGTATATCTAAAAAGAAAAGTGAACCCTATTTTATCAGTTCAAATTGTAAACTTTGAAGTTTTAAGCTGTTTACATATGCAGTGATGTCAGATGTTCTTTATTTTCTGACAAAATTAAGAAAAATTCATTTGTTTATATAGCCACATTTTTAAAGTTTATATGGTAGACCTCAATGACCTGATTTTCAAACAATAAGTACATGTTGGCCTACCATGGAGAAATCGAGGATATGCAGCTAAAACTTCTCTTTAATATACTGGAAAAATTGCTGTCAGAGGGATTGAACAGACTGATGAAATCTGTTCAATGAATGATGAAGCCTGATTTTCAAACAATAAGTACATGTTGGCCTGTCATTGAGAAATCGAGGATATGCAGCTAAAACTTCTCTTTAATATACTGGAAAATTGCTGTCAGAGGGATTGAACAGACTGATGAAGTCTGTTCAATCCCTCTGGAGGAAATAATTCTTGCAGCAATAGTAATGTTTCTTCCTTGAGCATGTTCTTAAGTAGACTTGCTGGATTCTTTGGATGATGTCCCTAGTTTTATCAAACTCTCTTGAATTGTTCACATGTGAATGTCTTTTTTCTCCATTATGTGGAAGCAACAGCTTAGATAAATTTCTAAAGAGCTTGTATGTAAACAGATCTCTTTCATCTGCAGTTGGTCATAAAGGAATGTCTGGTTTGTTCTATAATCAACACTCCCTCTAATTATTTTTCATTTTTTTTACTGCTGCACAGACCTGCTACTTCCATGAGCAGAAAATTTTTACGTGACCTGATGACTGTGCAGAACTTTGAATTTTTTTTTTGTTATATACATACAAAACCCTGTCATTTGATGACAATATCACCTTTGTACCTGACTTTGAGTCTATTTCACATAACTTCAGGTTTCTGTCACTAGATGACTCTGGTAAAGCAAGGACTTCAGCCAATTATCACTTTTCCATCCATTGGAAAATAGGAAGGCCGCCTGTTTCATTCCTAACGAGGCCTGCTGGCCAGCCAAGATCACACAACCTAACTGTACCAATACAGCAGCAGTTGAGTAACCAATTAGAATATGTAGAGGATCAGAAAAGGAAAGCAAAAACAAACATGTAAATGGTGACTTAAAATCAGCAGTGTTTTTAAAAGAAAATTTCAGCTGCATGGCTGCACAGCTTAGAGCAGGGGTCTTGAACTCAAATGCAGCAAAGGGCCAGTCAATTAGATGTATATCAGATGCAGGCCGTATTCAATATTATTCTGTGAAATTATAAACTAAAAAAAGAACGGCTCTAAAAAAGGCCCATTTGTTGCCGGGCCTTTATGACTTACGTAAACTGTTATTACACCACCATTTAAATTTATAATCAATTTTATTTTTAAATTTTAAAAATGTAACAAGCATAGAAAATATAAGTTCAATTACATTTTATTTATACTTTAAGAAAATTATTTAAATACATAATTTTGACTTACAAAAATAAAGATTTTTATCTACTAGTCCTTTTTTTTTTTATTTGATTTTGATCCTGAAACCTGACATCTTTTCCTCTGTACTAACATGTCAATATCTGCTTTTTCGTTTCATGTTGCAATATGAAGTATTGCATTTAATCTAGAATCTTTTATCCGTGAGTGAAACTTTGACTTATTAAGTTTCATAATTGAAAATAATTGCTCACATACATAGGTGCTTCCAAAGATTGACATTTTTGCACAATAAATTTTATATTTGGGATATTTATTGCCGAGGTATTTATAAAAATTTGGTATGCCAACTTCGTTATATTTATTTTTTAGTTCAGTATTGCACTGGAGTTCAATTACTTCCATTTGTAATTCTTAGTCAACTCTTCATTTTCAAACTGGTTGAGAAAATCTTTTTTCAAATTTAATTTTCAATTCTTCAATTTGAGGAATGTACTTTTCAGCATCATTATTATTTCAAGAAATTGATTTAAGTGTAGGAAAGTGGGCTAAATTATTCTTTGTCAATTGGGTTTGTTAAAAATAGAGTTTTGCTAGAAATGACTTAATTGAATCATACATATGACATATCAACTGTTCACGTCCTTGCAGAGCAGTATTCAAAGTGTTTAAATGGCTTATTACATTAACTAAAAAGGCCAAGTCTTTGCACCAATCTTCATCGGTGAACTGAGGAATCAATTTTCCTTTGGATGAAGTAAACATGTCAATTTCTTTTAAGAGTTCAAAAAATCTTTTTAAAACGATGCCATGACTAAGCCACCTGATCTCCGTATAATATGGCAAACTGCTGTATTGTGAATCCGATTCATCCAACAAAGCATTGAATTGTCGATGATTCAAGGCTGGAGAGTGTATCCAGTTTACTGTTTTAATTACTACACTCATAACGTGTTCCATCTTTAGTTTTTTGCACAAAGTGACTCCTGGTGTATTATGCAATGAAACGATTTGAGTTTGTCCTTGCACAACATTTCCTTTTTCATTTGAAGTTTTGTAACAAGTCTGACTTTAACACCAACCATAGCAGGAGCCCCATCTGTAGTCACAATTACTAATTTTGACCAGTCCACGTGAGCATTTTCAAGACTTTTTCTCAATACGCAAATATAAGTCATTTCCTGTCATCGTTCCTGACATAGGCACTATATCCAATAGTTCTTCAGTCACATTCATATAGTCATCAACGCCACGAATAAATATTGCTAACTGGAAAGTATTAATAATGTCTGTACATTCATCAATTTCAATGAAAAACGCTACAAAGCTCTTTATTTTTTCACTCAATATGGGTATTTCCTGATAGGCTTATACTTTGAAATGCTTGCTTTTTTTTCCAGACATATGATTTCAACTGCACTTAAAATACAATTCTTAATAAATTCTCCATCAGTAAAAGGTTTCGAACAATATTTTCACTTATGACGTAACTACATTTAACAGCAGCTTCACTTGTGATAACATTCGAAAATATCCTCTGTTCAAACTTCATTTTTTAAATCTTTAAGTTTGTCATCATGCATCTTTTCTATATATTTATCACAGTTCTTATGGTTTGTTTCATAATGGCGTTATAGGTTATATTCTTTCACCACGGTGACACTTTGTCTACATATCAAACATGTTGGAATATTTTTACTTCCACAAAGAAATATGCCTTCTCCCATTTTTCTTGTAAAGTTCTGCCTTCTTGATCTATTTTTCTTTTTTTAACTGTTATGGGCAAAAAAAAATATAAGTTATTGAGGTAACTTTTTATTAACACACTCTCATGTTACAATGGTAACCTGTAACTTATTGACATTGTATCACGTGGCTTAAAATGGCTTCGTGACAAGTAACTTCCATTCAGTGTTTCCAACATTTGATGATAGAAACATGGTACAAAGAATTGTAGTAATAAGTTTTACTTTTGTTTAAAGCTGTCATAAAACATTTAGAAGTTTGAATTTTTTCTATTTTAATCCCCGCAGGATGTTAGAAACATTGATTTTTAGAAAATAAATCATTAAGGTCACAGACCAGATACGAAGCCTGTGCGGGCCGTATCGGCCCACAAGTTGCCAGTTTGCAACCACTGGCTTAGAGGAATCAACTGACTTTAATCACCTTTTACTTGTTATTTTGGTGTATTTATCAAGTTGTTGGTATAATTATATACAATACATGTGGGGTCGACTTCTGTCTCTGGTTATTAGAATCTTCTAATAAGTCCACTGGATATATAATTATATGTATTTAGAAATACTGTTGCTTTTTTTTTTAATTTGCCTTCAATACTTTTTTACCTTTATGATTTCCAGTGTGTTTTGAGCACTATGGACTCAACTTAATGTCTGTAGAAACACACACACTCTTGTGATGATGCTTGGAAGCATTTTGAGTTCAGATTGCTGTTATCTTAAGTGTCTCCAAACCTAACTTATCATCATCAATGAGAACTATTGCAATAGAAATGGTCAATCAGGCAGATGAGATCTCTTCATTTCTTTCCATTCTCCCATATTCTTTCTTCATGAACACTGTTCTAGCTCAAGTTTCTTTTTTTAAAAATCTTCTCTTATCTGGTCTCTCTACCTCCCCCCCCCCTCAATTTCCATTTCATATTCTCCTTGGTATTTTTTCTTTCTAAATTCATTCTCATTATATATCCAAACAACTTCAAGTGAGAGTTCACAAGCATTCTTCTTGTCTTGGGACTGGAAAATCCCAATACATGTCCACATTTCTTATTCAATCTTGTCAACATTTTCTTCAAAACTTTCATTTCCATTGCTTGTATTCTACTGTCTCGTTTTGTTAGTCTTCAGGCCTCTGGTGCATGAGACAAAATGGCAAAAAAAAGTAACTTCTGTTAATCAAAAGCTCAACGGGACCTCACTGTCCCAAAGACATACTGTTAAAAAAAAAAAAAAAAACTTTTGCCCTGTGAAATCTTCCATTTTTTTAAAGCTATTATTTCAACTTATGGAATGTTTTCAGGAATTCCTTCAAAACTTACTCTTTGATGTATGCTATGTTCAGCTTGGACAAGGGTGTGCAAGGAGAGATTAATGACATCTTTATGCATCTTTATTGTTAAAATTGATACCTTATTGAATAAAGCTTGAACTATATAAAAGTTATTTTTTATGGTGTTACTAGAATATTATACAGGGGATGTCTGCTTCTCAGTCTACCTCGATTAATTGAGAATGGTAAAAACACACTACAGTAATAAAAAAAGCATGATCTGTGAGCATTGGAAACCATTTGTTTCTTTATGTTTCTATTGTAAAGGTAGATAGATGATGGTTACTGGCATTTTTATAAATAATAAAAAAAAAGCTTTCTTGAACTTATTCATGAAAATACTTTAATTTAAAAAAAATTAATAAAAATGCATTCTTGATTTTTGCATTTTGATTTTTTTTTTTTTTTTTTGTTCTAAAAATTGAAAAGTATATCAAAAATATTTTTAAAATATATTAAAATCTGTATGTAGAAACACACATACTCATCTTTCTGGTTTGTTCAGTTTGACTCAACGAGGTCTGTTATAGTAATCTCTAACTCATGAAGTTCCTCCCATTATCTGCATTTTGCGCATATATGTATTTCCTCTTTTCTCACCTGCTACATATACAACGCTGGGAAGCATACATTCCACAAGTCCCGCATGCCACAAAATCCCTTATTATATCATCAAAATGGAGTCCTTAAATGGGGGAGGACATATCACTTGATTGTCAGCAAACAGTAGTAAATGAACGACTCTGTTTCCAATCTCAATTCCCATAATTCTACATAAAACGTTTTCATTTTGCCAGCATACATCAAGGTAAATCTTAAACAGGGACATTGCACACCCTTGTCTCAGACCTTTAGATGTTACAAACTCAGTAATACCAGTTCTCTGTACTTAACAGCTGCTCTGCGCCTTCTATATATTCTCTTAATCAAACTAATGATTGACTCTCTCACTTTGTGATATTGCAGTTATCATTTTTAAATTTAAGAATACAAATTTTTTTTTTTTCATTAAAAAAAAAGAATTTCAAATCTACTTGAGTACATTTGAGCCTTACTCTTGTTTCCATTACTGATGTTAGATTCCAGTTGTTGCACACAATAAACATGTTCTTATCATTCATGTGTAACTGCTGCTTTACCATCAAACCTTTTGGACTCTGTTGACAGACTAACATCCAGTATACCTTGTACTACTGCAGAAAGAAGAAAAGAAAAAATAACTTGAAATTTGGTGGATTAATAAGAGGGAAAGAAAATCAATAAAGAAGTCTTCTCTGTGGAAAGGTTGTCATAATCTCTCCTCATGAATTCTTTTGTCCATACCAAACAAAGCATCCTGTTAAAGAGTTTTAATTTGGCAATAACACCCAACAACAACAACATACCAAAATTTGGTATTATAGCTGAAGACCACAGCGGTCTTAATTAACTCAGAACTGCTTCCAGGCAACATTACAAGAGCTGAGTCCACAGCTTTCAGAAACCTTTGCAGTAATGCAGATATCAGAGTACTGAAAGCAGAGAAAAGAAACATAATCTATGTATGCCAATGAATATAAAACTTAAGTACTTGAGCTACACCATATCACCAACCAGAGCCTAAGTTAAATGATTGATATAAAATGTTTAAGTTATACTGAAAAGAGATTTACAAGACATAATTTTCTGCTCAATCAAGTGTGGCTCTAAATATTTTGTCATACACACCTAAAAATATACAACCAGGTATAACTTTTAAATTACTCTTTCAATATAAATTAAACATTTTATATGACTCATTTAACTTAGCCTATGGTTGGAGATATGGAATAACTCCAATACTTAATAACTTTTGGCATTTATTGTTATTTTCAGGAGCAGTGCGAAACCTTGTTTTGGAAAATCCTTATGTTAATAACTTTGTATTTTTAATATTGATTATTGCCTTTGTTACCAGTGATAGTATTCTGAAGTGAAATACAACATGAAGGGAATAAAACATAAAAAAAAAAAAAAAGAAAGAAAGAAAGAAAAATCAACACTTTGCTGTGAGAGGGGAGATTAAAGTAATAGCAGTCATTGCATTTGCGAGAAGCAGGGGAAAAAGATTTTTTTTTGCTCTTTCACTTTTGGGTGTGTATGTAGGGTAGGGTTTATGTCCAAATATGGCTATCATGAAAAATATTGTATTTTCACCAATGAGGTTTTGTAAAATTTATACAAATTCATCACAGTGCTCATTTCTGCAATCAGAACTCCCGTTTTTTAGCATAAATTGTTATTTTCTCATATTTGGTTAATAAATGTTTATTCTTCTTTGATTAACTTCGTTAACTATGCAAATCAAATTGCATTTAATTTGTTCAATGAAATTAAGTTGCATAAATACAGGTAGTTACAAGAAATAACTTATTTCTGCATTATGGGAAAAACTTTCCATTTCATAATGCAAACTTTCATTTACCATTACTTCACTAAATGCAAGAAGATGGAAGTGATATTTGTTATTAATTTTGAGGGTTTTCTTGTTTTAATGCTATGATTTTTGCACCTCTGTTTTGTGTTTTTTATGTTGTAAGTGTTATATTAACAGTTCAGGTGGTTTTTTTTTTTTATTGTTGTAGTTGGTTTTTGTTGATCATTTCATGTTTTGTATGCATTAATTATTAATGGAGATTTAAAAACAATTTAAAAAATCAACAACACATTAATTGCTCTTATCTGGAAATGATCACGGTTCATTATTCTGCTAAAAGTGATTAAAAAAAAAAAATGATGACCAATATTGTTTGCCTACGTAGCATCAAATAATTGATAATTATTATCCTTACTTGTATAAAAATTCTGGTCTTTTAAAGGCCTTTTCCTTAATTTTAGAAAGTTAAACTTTACATTAGTCCTTCAATTCCAAATGGTATACCCTGTACAACCAAAAGAAAAATATCTTTTATTTATAAAACTCACAAATATATACAACATAAAATCAGTATAACCTAATTACACAAGCATCAATATATTCTTCAGATTACAACATGAAACTGTATGAAAACACTATCTACACTGCCTCCATTCAATATAATGCTCTCGTCTCATCTCATCTTCCTTTTCCCTCTATTCTTAATGGATAAAAACTTCTGGAATTTTCTTTCTTGCTTCCAGCAGAACTTTCTCTTGGATCCATACAGGAGGAAAGTTAATACAGAAACTGCTTTTTCTCTATAAGTGTAACATAAGTCAGTTAAATTCTTCCTTCATCCTAAATTTACAGAAACCTGAAGAAAGCACATCTTGTCTTCATCCAAAACCTTCAATAAATTAATTTTCTATGTGATATTCATAGCAAACTTTGTTGAATAAATTACTAAACCAATATCATTAGTTTAATTTATTTATAATGAATTCAGTGTAAAAACCTTAGCATCCTTCATTGAAGAAATAACTAAAACCATATACTAAAGGGGGATCATGTTTTAGCAGTTTCCTCGTATTTCATAAAATGTTACAATTGAGTTGGATAAAGAGAATGCATACACTATGATGCTATTGGATTTTTAGTAAGTCATTTGATGGGATACCACATGAAGGGCTGTTGCATAAACTGGAGAATATTTGCAATATAAACTCTTGCCTTAGATAAGTGGATGGTTGACAGACAGGTGTCAAAAAGTAGTATATGGTGGGTGTGAATCTGCCAGATTGAAGGTGACCAGTGGTGCCTCAGAATTTAGTCCTTGGACCATTGTTGTTCAGTCTATAAATTAATATATTAGAAAGAATCTAACAGGTGATTTTCAATTGTTTACTGATGATGCAAAGATAAGCAGGGCAATCAGGAATGCTACGGATATCCAGCACTTATAGAATGATTTGAATGTGGCAAATGAAAATGGCTATCAGTTTAATGTTAGTAAGTGAAAACCTAAGCACTTTGGCACTGCGAGATTTTCCATTTTATTGTATATTAGCAGAGCAATGCTAATATAATAATGTTTATATTTTTTTTTACAAGCAAAATATTGTTTCCAGGGGAAACAAGATTTTGCTGTCAGAATACAGAAAGGAGAAGTGAAATAATTGATTGGTTTGGCTGAAGTATTAGATAATACTTTTTGTATTATGAAGTATTAGAAGTATTGTGTAGGGTAAGGTGTGAAGGAGTTATTGGAAGAAGCAAAAAAGGAGGAGGAGAAGTTGAAGTCTGCTGCCATGTTGTGATAGAGGCAAACTAAGAAAGAGAATAGTGATAGCTAATGAATCATTATGTAGGTTGTGCAGAAAGGATGTGTTATTTGTGGACCTATGGTCTGATTTTGATGGACGGAAAGATTTGTATAATGCTGATGGGCTGCACTTGAATGGATTCAGAGTTAAGTGTCTAGAGAGAGCTTTGTTCACTGAGAGGTGGATCCACAAGAAAACTAAAAAAAATTAGGGCAGATGCAGATGAGTTTGTGTGAAGGCACTCATGAAGCAAACAAGTGTGTGAATGAGCAAAAAATGTGGAATGTAGTCTCTCTGGCCACAACATTGAATTGGGTAGTCATTTTAGGATGTAAAGGTGATCAGGAGCCTAAGGGGTTGCTAAAGTTTTGATCTACTGATGTTAGAATTATTGGGAATAAGAGGGAGGAGTTTTTGAGCATTGGTTAGTGCAACTTTGCCAAAAGTTATAGACATTAGTGAGATTTGGCTAACAGCAAATGACATAGTTACTGGGATAGAATGTGATGAATTTAGTATTTTCAGGAAGGATAGGGTAGACAGGACAGAGGGTGGAATGCTGCTCATATTAAATGAATTTCAGCTGATATCAGCCAACAAGAGTAGGAGTCAGTAAAGCAGGCAGCAGTTTTTTTGAATCAGTCTGGTGTGTGATTGAGGCCAGTAGGACAAAATATAAAATTGGTGGCTGCTATAGGCCAGAGATGATGAAGACATGCATAGGCAGATTAGTACAATGAGTGCAAGTTGAGTAATTATTTTGAGGGAACTTCAACTTTGGAGACATAAACTTGGAAGGTGGAAAGATCACATGGCAGAAAGGAAATGGAATTTATGCACTTACTGAGAGTTACTTACTTGAAGCAGAATGTGATGAAGTGGACTCAGGATAAAAGAGTGTTGATATGGTTATAGGATTAGAAGACCTGTCCATAAGTAAGGTGCTGTGTTGTTTCCAATTGGAGAGAGTGATTATATGGTCATCACTTAAGTCAGCAAACATTCGGAAATTCCGGTTAAGAAGGTGATGACACAGTTATCACCTTCTTATTACAGTATGACCAAAGAATGACTAAACAGGCTTTTCAGTTATTGAGTAATCAGATTATATAAGTTTAAGTAAAATTGATTTCTCTGTGTATGTGAACATGCTCCTAGGGTATGATTGCTGCTGGTAACATTGCTAGTAAACTGTCCAGAAATGGTGTTGATAATTGTGATATTGGCTGAAACATCGTTGTCACCAAGTTATGAACCTAACTCTCATGCACTTTGTAAAAGATATTTCACAATTGTGTAATATAGAAAAAATTCTGCTAAAATATATTATAAAAAATAACAAAATACTGTGCTCTGACATAGTGGTTTTCAAACTTTTGTGATTGTGCATCCCTCTACTAACAGTAAATATAACACACCTCCACAGTAAAAATCATATAACCAATATAAATTCATTAATTTATAAATTACATATTAATGAATTACAATCAAATTATGAAAAATAAATGTGAAGAAATAAACTCATATTTGCACCTAAAAGATTTATTAATATTCTGTACAAAAACAAAAATATAATATGAGAAGGAAAAGGAACATGAGAAAACTTCAATGCAAACAGTGTGAACATTTTTCATTATCTGTGGACATCTTGGTTTGATATTTTGAAAATCACCAAATTGCAGATCTGGTTCCATTTCAGCTTGTTCAGTAACAGTAAATACAACATACCTCCACAGTAAAATTCATACAATTAATTAATTGATAAATTAGTCATATATGAATTTCAAGCAAATTGTGAAAAATAAATATGAAAAAATAAATTCATATTTTCATGTAAAAGATTTATTAATATTCGATGCAAAAACAAAAATATAATATAAATGAAGGGAAAAGAACATGAAAAGACTTTAACCACCTTACCGGCCATTAAAGATCAAATACGCATCCTCAAAAGCTTTGTATCCATCATAAATTTCAATCAATGGTATTACAATTTTAATATGCACTTCGCATCAATGGAAATGTGGACATATATATACGTCCTGGCCGGTAGCATGGTTAATGCAAGCAGTGTGGCTGAATGTTTTTTTTTATTATTATTATTATTATTTGTGGACATCTTGGTTTCATTCATCAATTTGCAGATCTGGTCCCAGCTCATCTTATTTCAATACTCGGTGTTAATTGCTCTCACAGGCTGAAAAAGCAACTTCACAGTAGTACAGAAGTGGTTTCATTTTATAAGGCTCATTCAGAGGAACTGATCAGATAAGATTTTTTTTTTCCAATGATGTATACTCTCACACATATGCACCACCCCTTGAATGTTATTGACTCCTTTTTAGCAATACTGTATGCCTTTTATGTTGGAAAAAGGCAGTAATACCTAAATGATTTTCATCTTGTCGCATTTATGTTAATTATTTTACAATGCTTGCTGATGACTGCTGCCATTTCTTAACAGTGGATGCATAAACAAAATAAGTGATATTCTAGATGATTTTGATTACTCATTAAGATATAGCAAAAATTTCAAACCTATTTTTTTTCTTTTCATAATCATATTTTTATAGTATGATAATTTTTTATGTATATTTATAGGTACCTGCTGATGCTGGAGTGACTGCGTTGAAAATGGTGGAAATGATTATTGGAAAAAAATTATAGTCATAAAGAAATAGTAATATATTTTGTACATTATATAATGTTTATTATAGTTAGAGTGTCTGCCATATGAATTTTGAGTGTACAGAAAATTTCTAATTTGTTCACCAGTAGTTTCCAGATTAAGGCAACTTGTTAATGTTCCTAATCTATGGTTTTTCACAAGAAAATGAATCTGTAATTGTATCTTTATATACAGTATTTGATTCATCAGCATGTAAAATAAAAAAATTCTTTTCTACTGGTTTGAAACTGTTTTCATTTCAACCAGAAGTACAGTAATTCCTCTGGTTATGCATGTTTGGTGTGCCCTGTTTGGAATTATGACATGAGATTTAACCATTTTCACTTCCTTTGCATATCCAACTCAACATTCCAGAAAAATATGATAACTGTTGAACAAGCCAAGCCAGTGATTCATCCTTCATATGATTAACAATGTAATTGACTAATTAACTCTTTACTTAAATAACAGAATACTTCTCCCTCCATCCCACTGCCCTTTCAATATGGCAAACTTGTGAAGATCACTTACATTATTATTTGTCAACATCATTAGGAGACATAAGTCCATCTAAGTAAACGGGAACATGAAGTCCTAGAAATTTTTGGTTCTTTCTTTCTGCATAACTAGTAATGCTATTCAAATGTGGTCATATGGGTATATTTATGAACAGAAAATTGGAGCATTCAGAGGAAAACCAATATCCTCAAACTAATTAACTAATATATATGGGAGGAGAGCCATATGTAGTGTAATCATCAATGTGACTAACTGGTACGTAAAATATGAGATTTCCTCTAAATACAGGTTAGCATATGTATATTCACACACACAGTTTTACTTCTTTCTCTACTCAGTGGCATGCTACAGGTACCCCTCTACCAATCCAGCTGCTTGAAAAACAGGTGTTGAGGTACAACCTTATGTCTGTCAGGTAATGAGGAGGTGCTCAGTCTTGCCTGAAATATAAGCATCTGTCGTGGTTGTTATCATCTAATTGTGATATTAGGTACCCAAGTAGCGTGTCCAGGTACACACCACCAGTAACAGTAAACTCCGAATAAAAAAAGAAGGATCCATTCACTTTCTTCTTTCTTATGGGCGCAAAAAATGTTAGAACATGTTTATGACACCCCAAAAGCTATCTACAATGCATGTGGACTTTTGATTCCCCAAATTCTGGAGTTGTGTTTATTTGCCCACTTATATAAAAACTTGGAGAAGAACAAGCTGGGTTTAGGCCGAAAGAGATTGTCAAGATCAGATTTCCACTTTAAGACAAATAGTTGAGAAATCGTGGGAATATGACAAGGATCTGTACTTAAGTTTTGTAGATCTAGAAAAGGCATATGACAAAGTGCCCACAGAAAAGCTTTTCAAAACACTACATTTATATGCGGTGAATGGAACATTATACAGAGCAATATATATATATATCTATATTTAAGTTGTCAGTCAGCAGTTAGAATTGAAGGAAATACAGGAAGATGGTTTGATGTAAAATCAGGGAAAAGACAAGAATACACATTATCTCCACTCTTATTTATCATCTATATAGATCACATTACGAAAGAAAGTGGCATCAAGCCTGATATAAGAATTGGAGATGTCAAACTTAGCTCTTTGCTTTATGCATGCTGATGTACTCCTAAACACATCCAGTCTAAGTTTCCAGCATTCACTAACTAAATTGAATAATGGCTGTAACAAATTTGGCATGAAAATCAACAATAAAAAGACCAAAACTATGAAAATAGGCAGGAACACAGAAAACTTCAGCTGCATTCTGAATGGAGATCCTCTAGAAAAAGTAAAATATTTCAGCTATTTAGGCACAGTTTTTAGTGAAGATGGCAGGTTAAATCTGAAAATAGACAACATAAGTAAAGCTGGTATGGTGGGTAGCCAGCTGAATATATTTATATGGAATAAGAGAAATTAGCCAAAACATCAAACTAGCAGTTTACCAAACAGTGTTTAAGCCAGTTTTAAATTATGGATCTGAGAGTTGGGTTAGAAATAAAACACTTGATCAGACTCGAGACCACATATGATGGTTCTGAGAAAAACTAGGGAGTGAATCAATGGCAGAATCATTAAAAATGAAGATATTAGAAAGAAACTTGACATTATTTGCATTCAGGAATGTCTTAATGACTTAAAACTGACGTTTTGAGTTAAACTTTATTAAAACACAACTAGTTTCGTCTGAGAACAGACTTAGTCAGGTGCAAGCGAAAAGGACATAAAAAATTAAGAGTGAATTGTACAAGTACTGGATTCCATCGCAGAATGTACAAAACAACAGAGGTTAACATTTAAATGGAAGAACGAACCTCTCGCTGTAGCATCATGAGCATGCTTGTAAGGTCTCATGATCTCCAATTAGCGAGACAGCAATTGGTTCACTTTAATAGCAACATAAGCTATAGTTTGCCAGACTCTCAGATCTCTGCCATTCAATATTGGAGATCACAAGACCTTACATGCATGCATGCTCATGATGCTACAGCCAGAGTTGTTCTTTCTTCCATTTAAATGTTAACCTCTGTTGTTTTATACATTCTGCGATGTAGAAATTCTGTACTTGTATGGTTCTCTCTGATATTTTTTGTCCTTTTCACTGGCACTTCAGGAATTCTGTTCTCAGGCAAAACTAGCTGTGTATATTAATAAAGTTTAACTCAAAACCTTGGTTTTAAGTCATTAAATAATAACTTTAATATATATGCCTAGACCTCCATATACAGGCTATGTGGAGGTCTCCTCTCAGTTATACAGCTTCTACCCTTGTATTTGACATTGCACCCCAATGTATTTATTTATATATACTATTTTTGTATGTTGGGGGTGCTTAAGGGTCAAAGCTGTATAACTGAGAGGAGACCTCCACATAGCCTTTAAAGAAATGCGGAGAACTGACCAGGGCTTCCGACCTAATGTCCAATCCTCACCTTCTTGAAGTGCAGCCTATTAGGTATCTACCTGGACAGTGAATGAGGATGGGCTGGTAATTTGGGATTTAGCCGATCAAATTGTATTCTTATTGGCTTAAACCACAATATAAAATGATGGTACAATGTGACAATTTCATGCCAGTTGGAGTGTCACACAGTTAAACAAGGCCCCTTTGTTTTCACCAGGTTGAACAGCGAAAAGTCAGCTGCTGAAGTAAATCCTGGAACACACCCCAGCTCAACATCACCAGAGTTAAAGATCAGTACTATCAACATAAGAAGCCTGAATGGCAAACAAATTGAGCTAGCTGAGAAATTGGATAAGTACCAGATCGACGAAATAGGGGTGACTGAAACAAAACTGGTGAGATCTTTTCAAGCAAATACAAAATATTATATTCAGGCAATGATAATCAAGGAAAAGAAGTAGTAGCCATATGAGACACTAAACACTAAATATGAAACTAATCTTGATTCACAAGATAGTCTACTTTGGCATCAACAAGTAACCTCCTCCTCCAGGAAACTCAGAATTTTAACCCCTTAACTTAAGCAGATTGACTGTATACTCTCTTTCATTTAATATATAGTGTTCATGATTATAAGATAGCACCAGCTGTCTGCCATACCTTCCTTTCTAGTTGTCCTTGTGTCATTAATTGGGCCAGCTATCAGCGATAGCTAACGGTAAAGGTTGCTTTTTAATACAGGTCAAAATGACTGCCAATTACCTTTGGGACATATAAGACTTTTAGTGGATGTGTGAGAACAGAAATTAGAGGCTATAAATAATATAATATCTGGTATATGACACATTGACAATGATAATAAATTGTAAACACTGATTGTAGAACTAGGTGAAGAAGAAAGAGAAGGGAGATTTATGTACATTAAGAGAAGTCCCTAGTGAATAAATCCAGAAGAGATTTTCCATGTCTTGAATGGGTAAGCCATTAATGGTAAGGTAATCTTCAAGAGAACGAAGATTAATAATAAATCATCTGGTGCATTTATTCACCAAAGGGTGTAGATGAAATGAAGCTGGTTTTTCCTCATTATAATAGTGAAGATTTCAGATATCTATTGAAGGACGTATTACAACTTCTGTCATCTAGTCCCAAACCGTAATACTGTAGAATAACGAAGATTATCATTGTTAATAAACAATTTATGGTGCCTTTAGAGCTCATTGGAATTGCTGCTAGCATCCTGTGTGCTAGGCCACCTGAAGATAAAGTTCAAGTCTAGTTGCTGACTGGAGGAATGTTTTCGAAGCCTTTTGACCAGTTCCCAAGTAGGTCTATCTCTGGCACAGGCAAGCAGTTTTTCATAAACTCAAGAAAATCGACCATTGAACCCACATTATTTCAGACAATAACATATCCTGTTATGGATAGGTACCTAGAGATGGCAGCACTTGTTTGCCCGTGTCTTCATCGGTGGTCGCTTAAAATTAGTGATAATCATGGGTCATCTATCTCTGATAAGCTGCTGGTGGAGATTGAACTGCCCACAGTCTCCAAAAGCTAGATGTGGTTAAAAGGCATCACCTACATACACTCTATAAGGAAATAAAAGGCATTAACTGATTATGATATTTTTTCATAAATCTTTTAACCTTTTTAATTCCCCAAAGGATTGAACACATAGCTGTAGAACCTTTTTGGAAAGCATTAGGAAGTAAGCTTTATTTTAGTTGTCAGTGGTAGGTGAGTTCATATTTACCGATGATCGTGAAGATAATGGCATCAGGCAATTGCTGCCATCTATTTCCAAAACCATTGATGATATTTTACTCTGCGATAATACGAGTTCTTCAGTTGATTTTTCTTGATTATTTAAGAATCCAAAAGTAGAGAAATCTACTTGTCTGCATCAAAGTTCAACGAACTTCGGCATGGATGAAAAACAAGCTTAGAAGCAATTCCTGCAGTTAGCGACTAGAATCTAACCTCTGACGATATTTCTTCTAGTAGATTAGCGTAATGGGCGTGAAAGTGTTATTAACGGATTATGAACCTTATCACTATAATTGAGACTCCTACCTGTATGATTGTCGACTCCATATCACAACTTGTAAGGATTGCATGTACATTAATGTAATTCCTTCATTAAAAATTTTGCTCCTTTTTCTTACTAATTTTAAGGATATTGATGGCAACAAATATATAATAATCTGCTTACAAAAATAAAGCATCAGTTTGGTGAGGCAAAATTATTTAAGTAAAGTGGATATTAGAACTAGCATTATTTCAAAACTGTATGCAGAAGCTATGAAAGTTTCGTAAGGTAAGTTGACCAGAGAGCTTACAGACGTGGTATCCATGGCATTCACAAAATGCCTTTGTGTGGACTACTTACAACACATAGGCGCCACCCGAGGGTTTATATATTCGACTTTTATTAGTTCATTTTAATAAAGTTTAATTGGCCTGACAGCTGTTTCGAACTAGTTGGTTCCCTTCTCAGACCAGGCAACTATTTAAGTAAAGCCCTCTCTAAAAATTAAGCGTTCCCTCGGAGTGACTGAAAGATCTTCCAACTCTGTGTTAGTTCCACTCAGTGACAGGGTCACCACCACTGAGTAGAACCGCTTATATTAGAAGGAAAAGCACTCACCGATAGAGGCTCTGTCAGAAAACTCAAATCCCTTAGAGACTCAAATTGCTCTCTCAAGGCAAGACCCCTGAAATCTTAAGCCCGCTCAGTGGGACAAGAACCGGAAGAAACCTTAAGAGAGCAAAAACTCTTGTTTAGTACTAAGGAACTTGAAATGTCAGAGAAATGTATTTAATTACTAAAAGAAAGAACCTAAAGGCTTCAGTTCGGCAATAGAAAATTATGTAAGTAAAAAGGGATATTAGATCCAGCATTAATTCAAAGCCGAATGTAGAAACTGAAAGTTGCGTAAGTTAAGTTGAGTAGAGAGTTTAATAGAGCTTAATGAATATTGATTACCAACGTCCGTTTTGCAGAATCTTTGCATTCATTATTTATAACCTTTTAGTATCACTGACATTTTCAATTCTGAAAGATAAGTTAATTTGAGCTGGAAGAAAAAGATCGATGTATAGGTGGTAGACATAAGACATACTAAGAGAGAGTCTTCTGTCTTGGTGAACTAATTAGAATATCACGAGGGCAAACTGTTTTCAATAATACCTTATCAATCATTACTTTGGAGGGAAAACGGAAACATTGCGTTTCCTAACCTCCCAAATGGCTTCACGGATAAATTATACCGAAAATAGAAACTTCGTGTCAAGTCTTGTAGCTAGAACTTTTGCCACCCGGGGTGGTCCCTGAGTTTTCCCCCACTCAATACACTCCAAAAATACTACAAAAAGTCAAAACGACGTATAGGGAAATAAATTAAAACACTATGCTTATTTTTGAAGTAAAACATTAATTCCACCAAAATGTTGAATTTTGTTGGAAAAGCAAGAAAAATGTTATTTTTCTTGCTTTTCCGTTACTATAATAATCGATGACATTGTCGAATTCTAATTCACTCAGTTACTGTTCTATAGACAGTATGGAAAGATTTCTTAAACTCAAAATGCCACCAGTGGCGGATCCCCCCCCCCTCCTAGCTACGCCATTGTTCGTCTCCATGTTATTTCAATAATATTCAAATGTCAAAAAACTTCAGTTGACACTTCCCATCCATGTAATAATTGATGTATGCACGTTGAGGCAGTTTCGATAGTTAAACATCCATGATAACTTATCAATGTACAGGTTTTTTATCACAGACGTGGCTAGAGATCGTGCAATTATAGCGAATAGAAAGTTGAAATTCAAAGGTCAAACAACAAAGAGTGCAAGTGCAACTTAAAGGAAAATTGCGATTTGGAACTAAGAACATTAACACGTAAGGATATTGAAGTAATTTTGTCTTTTTACAAGCGATATACAACCCCACCTGGACTATTCTAGGCATATTTGATCTCTTGGCTTCCAAAACGAACAAAATGTTGTGGAAAGGCTGCAGAAAAAAGCAACAAAGAAGATATTGGGATTGAGGAATGTAGATTCCGAAGATAGTTTGAGAATACTATGTGGATTGCACACACTGGCAGACATAAGCATGAGGTGCAATATGATTGTAGTCTAAAAACTTTTGTGAGTGCCTTATGGAATATCGTATTGATAAATTTATTCATTATGGGTAATGTAGAAAGAGACAAAGGGGATTCCTTGAAGCATAGTGTGTACAGTTAAGAAACAGGTAAGAGCTCGATTTTTCACTCATAGCTTAGCTCCTTGAGCGAGTGGAATGGCATGCTTGTTAAATTAGTAAGTGGATCTAGCCGGAATGATTTTAAAAAAAGGTACGAGCTGGTATGACTTCTTTCAATGAATCTTTGAATTTTTAGATGATGATGATGATGATGATGATGATATACTGAAACATGCCATTACTGGGAGATAAACAACCTGACTTCATTATTTTTTGGAGCTATACGATTTCTAAAAGACTATTTATATCATTTGAGTCTTTTATGAATTAATACAGAAATGTGCATTTAGAGAATCATTGACAGTCACGGGTTTTGTCCTCTTACAACCTTTTGTTAAAAATAATGTTCCGAATTCTATATTCTTGTCATTTACCAGCATGTTGCCCTAATTTGCAATGAATTCTGGTCTACTACCATTTCTGAACATTACAATAAACTTTCGGGATTCTTTTTATGATATAACACCACTTCTTTCTGGGGTGTGCATCTGGTTTCATATGATGAACACGTCTCGTATTCTGGTAACGCTCTCCGTTCCGCCGATCCTATTAATGACCATAAAAACTAGCAATGCTGGCAAATTGAGATTCCATTATTGAGAATCGGTCGTGTCCGGTCTTACATGGCTTCGAAACTTAACATAGTATCTTTTGGAGATTTTATGTTAAGTTTCGCCAATGTGAACGCCAGCCTTTTAAATAGCTCGTGTATGAAAAGACTTTAAATGAGAAGTTATATTGCCCTATTATATTGCCCAGATTCGCATAAAATCTATGTTTATTAATGTTTAAAAAAGTCTGGAACATTCTGAATCAGAATGGTTATAATATGCTATTTTTTTCCAGTCTTCAGGGTGTTTTTTGTATTACGCATAATCTATCATTTATGTTCCTTAAGAATATTTCACTGTGTAAAGCATAGCATCTTGCGTTCTTTACCTTTAACAATTGTCTTAAATAATTTATCTGATTGCCTAAACGATTGTTTCAACCGAGCCTGAAGCATTTGAATCACTAACGATGAATAATAATTTTCTACAAAGTACAATTTGTTGGCTCCTCAGTCTCTAAAATTTTCATGACTAAAACGTTTTTTCAACCTCCTATAAGAAAAAACAGCGTTAGTGGATTTTATCATAGAGTTTTCATTACTATTTTATTTTACTTTGATTATAAATGCTTCGCGATTATGTCTTTAATTTGATCTGCTAATCCCTTTTATTCTATACAGGGAGAAGGTGAGGCATTTTTAGCCCGAACCTTTTAACATCCACATTTTCGCTGTTTAAAAGACATAACAATGAAAGTGGAGGGATGAAAGCACTGCATTATCTAAGGGAGATGCTGCAGGATGTCGCAGGATCATTGAAGGTGTTTCACGAACATTTTATAGCTCTCTTGACAGAAAAAGAGCGATACCATAGAAAGTAATAAATTGATGTCATTTTTACCCAGCTAACCCGTTGGGAGGCGGTAGAAACTGATATCCTCAATATAATCGCAGAATAAAAGAATACAATAAAACATCATTCAACAGGAAAATCTCCTGGAGCCGATGGACTAACCAGTGAATTTTATAAAAGGTATTTTTAAAATTTAGAAATCTTGATTTTGATTAATTTAGAAACACAGACAAAACGCGAAACTTTCAATACTGAATACTTCACCTTAATGCGGAAGGTTGGCGACCCAGAGACACTGTAGTATATGACAAAATGGAGAGGTATAAAATATGAGTACTATCAATTGGCCAAAGCCAGTGTAACTCAGTAGAAGTGGCATTTAGCAATTGACCGCACGAAGACTGTTGTTTGACCAGTTCCCGAGTTAGTCGATCGCTGACATGGGTAGGCGGTTTTTTTTCTCCAACTAGGATTTTTCTTCTCATAAACTCAAATCCACAATTTTTCGGACATTGAAAATATTAAGATTATGAACCACGAGTTGGCGGAACTTGCTAGCAGCCTACTTCACTGCTTACCGATTAATTAGTGAAAGCCTTGGGCCAGCAATATCTGATTCTCTACTAGTGGAGACTAAACTGCCCACTCAGTCTCCAAAAGTTAGATAGGACTAAAACGGCCTCACCTACTCCCTATATGGGAATAAAAAGGCGTTAGCTGATTTTTTTATTTTTTTAATCTCATACCTCCAAGGAGTTTAAGGACTCATAGTCGGAGGACACTCTACTCTACTATATAATTCTCCTAATACCACACTACTATCATCAACGCCATCTGCTGCCCATCATCGCCAAAAATTATTTTACTATTTTTTTTGTCTGTAAATTGCGTGTGTTCTGAAGGTTGATTTGTCTGTTTGGGGATGAAAAACCAGAGTTTCCGGGAGAAAAAACTCTGCTACCTCCGTATGAGATCGGCTAACTCACCTTCAATTGAAAAAGCCCATAAAGGATTCCCCCCGTCACGACGAGAATCGAACCCAGGTCTTTTCCAATCGAAGAGCGCAATGCTCTGCTCTTCTTCCAATTGCGCTACGGAGGCAAAATATATCTTCAAAATATGAACCAATGGCCCGTACAACACTCTTCCACGAAATAGAAGTTTTAGGTTTAGTCAATATACATCAGAAAAAACCGATAATCACAGCCGTAATTGCAGTAAAAACACATAATAAGTTATTCCACTTATAAGCAATAGCATTTTTAAATGCAAGTGCATGCATATATCCCTTGCAGACAAAGTTATTCAACAAAGACTACCCAGAATGTTAATTGAAGCGGCTGAGGGATGTCGGTTTTTAGAAGAAAATTACATTATAGAGAAGTTACTAAATACCGAGTCACGAGCAATGTATTCAAAGTTTTTCTAGGTCCACTTCCCCTATACCTCAGCATCGAGTACAAAGAAGAAGAGAGATAATTCAAAGCCCAATTTTATATAATATATTCCGGTCAGCAAACTCAAAAAAATGCGGGTTGTGGCAAAAAGCATATTGTGAGATTTGCAGCCTGTCATATTTGTAAAGACCATTAAGATTTTGCCACATGATGATTTATTGTAAAAACGGAGGAAATCTGGAATGTTGTGAAACAGTGGATGCCATAGATTCCAGTAATGAATGAAAATGTACTATTTTGGCTAAATGAGAAGAAGGTAGGTAGGCACAAATTATCGAAATTGTTACAACTCATTATGTTGTACCATCATATGCATTTGTGGCAGATTAAATGAAGGTGAAGATGGCAGGATAAATCTGGAATTAGACAACAGAAGAAACAAAGCTGGTATGTTGGGTAGCCAGGTGAATAAATTTATATGGAATAAGAAATAAATGAACCAAAACACCAAAATGATGTGCAAGGCAGTGTTCAAACCAGTTGTAAATTATAGATCTGAGAGTTGGGCTAGAAATAAAGAGCATTTGATCAAAGACCAGAGGCCACAGATATGACAGTTCTAAGAAAAAATAAGGAAGTCAACTGATGGCATCAATGGCAGATTCACATTAAAAATTAAGATATTAGAAAGAATGTTGACATTATTAGCATTCAAGTATGTGTCAGCAGAGGTAATCTAAGGTGGTATGGGCACCTAAGTAGAATGAGGCCAGAAATGTTAGTAAATCAGCTGTTTGGTGTCAAGATGGCAGGAAATAGGTGCAGAGGAAGATGACGTTCTAGGTGGATTGATCGTCACAAGTGCCTAAAAAGCACGGAATGTTAGATATTACAATATTGGATTGCTCACGAATAATACATTGTGTTTGGAGGAAAATTATTGACAAAAAATAATGTAAATTTACATTATTCTGTCATATTATTTACAATATGCTGTCATAGTAACCTGTACATCCATTGGGGGTACATATCAGAAAATTGATGATGATGAACCATTTTCTGAAATAAAGAGCCAAAAGGCTTCACTTTGGTGATGTAAAATTATTTCAATTAATGGGATATTAAATCCCACATTATTTCAAAGCCGAATAAGAAACTCAAAGATAGAAATCAAAACGTTTCATGCCGAATATATAGCAAACTATAAATAAATAAATAAAAGTTTGGTGAATCCTAACATAAGCTAAACACATGGTTCAATACTAGGGCAACTCGTATATTCGGCATGAAACTCTTTGATTTCTATCTTTGAGTTTCTTATACGGCTTTGAAATAATGTGGGATTTAATATCCCCTTAATTTAAATAAGAACCGTTTTCTTTTAATATTAAATTAAAAAAAAATAGGCATTATTTTCTGCTCAAGAAGCTATTTTACACCCATCCAGCTACTAACTCTATACAAATCCGCCCATCTTTGGAATACTGTTCACACATCTGAAGGAGTGCATTTAAAACCTCCTAAAATTTTTGATGCCGTCCAGTGGAGAGCATTTTGGCTCATAGATAATCGTTCCCTCACAGGCTCAATTCAATCTCTATATGCCGACGCAGTGTTTTAGCTCTGTATCCCTTCTACAGGTACTTCCATGGTTACTACTCTAGTGAATTGACAAACATTTCTCTCCACTTGCTGTGCATGTTATAACAAGTGCAGCTCCTGTCCAATATCCCTTTACATTGCAACTGCAAACTCACCGAACCTGCTTCTCCTCTTCCTGATTTATTTTATCTACCTCTGTCTTCTGGAATAGCCTTCCCCATGATGTGTTTCTCAACAATTTCAATCTACAGATCTTTCAGAAGAATGCGAATAGATTTCTACTTTTCAATCCTTATCTGCACCTCACACATGGTACTGATGTGCTCTAAGTTCATGTACCACTCGTGTGTGAGTAAATATATATTAAAAAAAAAAAAAATAACTATAGATTCATGGGGTGGAGTTTCGTAAAATTTTTTTGTGGTAAAAGTTGTCTCAATTGAGGTTATTCTACAATGCGCAAGGAAAAAATTCTTGATGATTATAATTAACCTTAATATTTTAAATGTGACTTTAGCAGAAGAAAATTTATTTTTTATTAAAATGAACGTATTGAAATACATACGCCGATTAAGAAAGTAGAGGTCATTCTCTGCTGTGTGCGGAACGTGTGCTTCGTTACTGTGTTAAGTTTCTTTGGTTTTTCTTTTTGTAACTCATAATGTACGAAGGCGAAGAATTTGTTGAAAATGAGGTACTGTTATACATAATATCACAGTTTCGAAATTAAGTAGATATATTCATATTTTAATAACTTATATTACTATCGTAACATTCGATGGATAAATGTTTCTGAGAGTGCTAGTGATCAGTTCGTCTTAAAATGTAAGCATATGCCAAAATGGACGTGTTACTTTAGATTGAAAAATAAGTAATGTTTATCGTAAGGCCCTGAAAACACACATTAATGTTATTAACGATAAGGTACTTAGTAGACATCTGATTCCCCCCACTCGAACAGTCTTCGGCCAGCAAAGTACATCACGCATGGTATATTATTATTTATACGGGCACTCCATGGATTCAAGACTCATCGCGCGAGAACCACACTGTCCATTAACACAATATCTATCATACATCTCCATAAACTTATTCACTGTCGAAAAGCTCACAATCACATCTGGCAATCCATTTCACTCATTCACCACTCACCGAGTAAAGAACCTAGTCTGCACACCCTTACTAACCACACTCTTAGAGAACTTCCAAGTGTGACCCTTTGTTTTCCCCATGTATTGAAAAATTTCTTTTGTGCCAATGTTATTGAATCCCTTTAGTAACTTATGTAAGTTTGATCATATTTATATATTTTTACCATATCTTCTTGCTCTGCTTGCTAAATTATGCAACACATACCTTCAGTCTGTCCTCATAGGGTACATTCCACAGACCTGTCATGAACTTGGCCATTCATCTCTGAATCCTCTCTGTCACCTCTTGGTCCCCTAGAAATAGAGGTGACCAAATCTTTGCATAGCAGTCAACATGTGGCCATATCATAGCCTTGTAAAGAGGAATAATAACCTCCCTATCTTTACTTGTCAGTGTTGTCAAGTAATCAATAAATATACATATTCAAGTAATCCTCTGAGGTATTTTGCCAGCTCTTGCAGTATGTCCTCTGAATTTCAAATCTTATCCAGTCATCCTCCAGATCCCTAGCCTCATCAATTTCCTGTAAACTGGTACCATCAATATAATACGAAGTAATCATTTCATCCTGAAGTCCATTACCTTGCTTTTTACAACATTAACCCCTTAACATACAAAGACATCTGTGACACGTCTTTTGTTTATTGCACCGAAATTGATTTTGAATTTTGGTTTCACATATAAATGCAACCGAATATAGATGCTAGACAATCTTGTGCCTATTTCCTTTCAGCCGAGAAAACTTGCCAACGGCGTGTATCGGCTATTTCGTTTGCATTTGCACAAATTTGCGAGGATGAATTTGATCCAGCAAATCACTCTCGCCCAACAATTTGGCAGAAAAACGACCACTTTCTGATTTTTAATTGGTACGTTAAGGGGTTAAATTGACAACCATTGTCCTTTGCCCACACTGCCAGTTTATTTAAATCGTCCTTCAAGTTATCCATATCACCTTTATCACCTATTGCCCTCTCGCTTTCCATCGTCAGCAAACAACTAAAAATCTCCCTGTTACAGAGCTCTGGTGCACTCTGCTAGTCACCCTTATTCACCTCGATTCATTCCACCATACACCACTGTTATCTTTATCACTCAGCTCCTATCCATGTCACCAACCTCATATTCATTACCATTTGCTCCAACTTATCTAATAATTTTCTATGCAGTATAGCCATTTCCTTTATCCATTTCCACTGCTGCCTTATAAAATGTGAATAAATTATTGTTCAGGACCTCCCTTTTATAAAGCCATGTTGTCCCCTATAGAGTGTTATATCCTCTCCACCTGTTGGAAAAATTGGTTACTTTTATCCAAATTTTCCAATACTTCACCACTCCAGAGATGCTGACTGGTCTGCAATTTGTTGCTTCTGTCTCGGAGCCATCTTTATGTAATATACCTGTCTTACTTTCTTTCCACTCCCTTGAAGCCTTGCCAGAGCAGAGACTTAGGTTAAGGAACTTCATCAGAAGCACTGCCAGTTCCCTTGAACATTCTCATAGTACACAAGTTGACATACTGTCCATTCCCACTGCAGGGTTTACATTGATATTTTTGAATATACTGAATACCTCCAATTCATCTACCTCAATTCTCACATCAGTCTCTGTCATGTCGGTAATTGTAAAGTCACCACCTTAATGATATTAACTACTATCTCAACTTGTATAGTTTGACTTAATGGGAAACTGTATGTAAAAACATACAGTTTCCCTAATTAATGCTCTGAAAGAGCGGTTAAACATTATCTTTAGGTTATCCTGTAACAATACCATTCACGTAAAGATTTGACCAGTAATGTACCTAGAGATGAACCATGTTGCAACTTAAAATGCAACTTGTCATGTGGCATCCTGTCTGATGCCTTTTGAAAAATCCACCAAATTTGACAGTATATGCTTTAGCCTCATCCACTACGCTAGCTTTCTCTTAAATCTTAGCAACTATGGAAGGAATATAAACATGCCAATAAGTGGATAACTGCAGTCTACCACCACATTTATGCAAGAGTGCTATCTTACCCTACTTCCACTCTCCAGCAACTTATCCCATTACAAGCCTTTCTTTCTCTGACTGTTTCACAGCACATACCTTTAAAGCATGTGAAATTCCATCTAGTCCCCCCCCCCCCCTCTTGCCTTACTCACATTTTCTGTACTCGGTATTTGGAATTCTTTCTCTTCATTCACTTCTAACACTTCACTTATCCTTCTAAGAATAAAGTCTGTAGTGTGAGGATGGAACACTAATAAAGTGATCATTAAGTAGCTGAACTGTGTTGCAACTGAATTGGTCAGCCAAGGCCCGTAGATGGATTACCTTCACCCAGTAAGGTAATCCGTCCATTATTTTCCCTCCTACTTGCCACAAAACTCCTTGGGATTCCTTTGCATTGCAGTGCTAGCTTTTCTCATATTCTAATTTTTCTCTCCTTATAGTATTAGTCACTTTTGTAGCCTCAGCTTTTGTATTCCTCATGCAGCTATTCTCCACCTCTCTCTCTCTGTCTCTCTCTCTCGTTATTTCATAATCTTTTTTCATCTGCAATTCCTCTTTTATTCCTTTTGTCATCCATTTGACTCCAGATTGCTTTATCTTCTTCACTTGAGGTTTACAATTTGTCATTGCTGTTAACAGTTTTTTTCTTAAGTATCTCCCATGCACTAATGATCCTTCCTCCTTCAAATTCTTTCATTCATTGTACTGCTGCAAGCTGGTTTCTGAGGCAATGATAGTTGCCTGCCTTATAATTCTACATAACTTCCTTCTGTTTTGATACCTCCACATGCCTATTCATCCCTCAAGTCAGGACTACATGGTCACTCTCACCAACTGGTGGCAGGTATCAGTCACATCTCAGTAACAATCGTATCTTCTGATGCTATGTTTGTTCCTTTATTACTGAATGTGGTTCCTTCTGCCCAGTTTATATCACTATAGTTGAAGTCCTCCATAATGATCACTCACGTATTCCTAACTTCTCTTTCTATACATTCTTGCTACCATCTCATCTGTTATTGCTGCTCTTCTCCACTCTGCATTATCATACTGGGGCAGCAACCTCGCTAAATTTCATCAGAGGCCAAATCCAAAACTCTTGATCTTGTGTTCCCTCCACTACATATTGCTTAAGACAGTTGCAACTCAAGAAATCCAAAAATTCTGTTCCTTTATTACTGAATGTGGTTCCTTCTGCCCAGTTTATATCACTATAGTTGAAGTCCTTCATAATGATCACTCACATAAACATATCCTGCTCATCCATCTATATACCCTGGTGTATAGCAACATTCCACTAAATATCTTGTGCTATATAAACATCTCTCACACCATATACTCTCAGAGTCATTAGTGTTATTTCCACTATGATTCTCTATACTGAGAGGGCACAATCCATCTTCAAATGCCTGCCTCCTTCTGCATTCAAATATATCAATCTCTTGCATATATTTCTTCTATCCTCAAATGTACTCCACATATCTACTTATTCCCGGCTTCTCTTCCTATACATTCTTGCTACCATCTCATCTGTTATCGCTGCTCTTCTCCACTCTGTATTATCATACTGGGGCAGCAACCTCACTAAATTTCATCAGACACATTTCTGACACACTATCCCTAATATCTGGGAGATAGTCATTCTAAGACTACATTAGAATTAACTATTTTTATATAGCCTACAGGGGTACGTTGAAAAGATATTAGTTCATTTTCATTTAGAGTTTGAATCGTTTTGTTTACATTAAAGTGCTATGTTTTACCACAGTTGTAATTTGTGCTCTGAAAATGGTAGTTAGAAATCCAGCAAAGTATTAAATCAGCAAATAATTTTCCTTTTGGTGTTTTCATACTTTGAGGCACTTATCAATAACCACCATCACTTATGTAAACTCGGATAATTGTTTGGGTGAGTAATGTTGTTTCATATGGAGTGGAGCTTTAGAAACGTCTCACAGACCCATGCTGGTCAGTCTGATTTCTGCTTTATCCCTCTCCTACAGATAATTTCACGGATGCTCTTCTGCTGAACCAGCTGATATCATTTCACCACTTTCCTTCAAACCCACAAATACACGAGCAGCTGCTGGTTATCATTCTTTCATTTTCATCCCAGCCTCAAATATAACAAACCAATGCCTTATCCCTTACATCTCATCTTTGAAACAGTCTTCCGTACATGTTTCCTGAAAGAATATAATCTCCATTTCTTGAAGAAGCATATCAGTAAGTTCCTTTTTTTTTTTTTTTTTTTTTTTTTTTTTTTTTTTTTTTTTTTTTTTTTGACCACTTGCCCACACGTGGCACCTAATATGCTATAGGTTTTGCATCCTCTTATGTGAGATTGATATAAAAAAAATGTAATGGATAAGAGGAACAAACACTCCTTGAAAATTGCATAAAGGTATTTGGAAGTAAAGAATAGATTTTGCATAGAGAGTAATGGGTAATTGGAATGCTCTACTAGAGCATGCTCTAATAATGCACGCAGAGGGAGAGACAGACATATATAGCTTGAAAAGAAGTCGATGGACACCATAGTGTAAGGCACAAAAGCCACATTACCCACTTTAATAAGATGTATGATTGCAGCAGTCCTACAGGACATACTTTTCACCAGCATAAGATAGCGATCAGCAGGAATTTTGGACTGTTTTTGGTGTAGGCATGTAATGAGGTGCTGGACTATTATGAAGCAGACATTCCTTGACCTCACCTGACACTTCATTCCACAGATGTTCATTAGGGTTGAGATCAGGGCTCTGTGGAGGCTAGTCAAATGTGGTGACTTTCACCACAAACTATGCAGTTACAGCAGCAGCAGCCTTATGACATGATCTATTGTCCAGAATGTCCAGATTTCTTTGGAGTTCATTGTTCATGGCACCACAAACAGAGGTCCAAGACCAAACCAGGAAAAACAGGACCATACCATCACACTGCCACCTCTGAATTTCATAGTCAGGGTTACGCACTTAGGTAGGAGATATTTACTGGGCATCCATCACACCCACATCTGTCCATCTGTTTGGTACAGGATGTAGTGTGATTTGTCACTCCATAACAGTTTTCAAGCTTCCATGTCTCACTGTAAACACTCTTTGCATCACTAAAGACAACACTGCATTTTGGTTTGGGTCATTTGGGATTTGCATATTGCAGTCCTTGTTTCAATAAGGAAGTGTGAGTAGGCATGTTTAATTAAATTATAATATCGGAATAAACTCTTGTAAAATATTATTTTATTAGTATAATTTTCACCTAATTATCAAAGACAACTTCAGTACATGTAAAAAGTAATGTAATCTAATCAAACAATAACTGATAATTCCAATAGGTGCCACATAAGTAGCTAATGTAAGATAACTAAAAAAAGGTCATTAAATTTTCTAACTTATAAAATAAATATATATATATATCTACTCTATACTATAAAAAATGATAAGCTGAAATTGGAAACGGATGTGATGTCAGCTTTGAAATGGATGTAGGCTTTTAAACAATGAAAAACCTACATCCTACAAATCAAACAATGAAAATAACAGTACGTGTCCATTACTGAAAGTAGCATAACCAGATTACCAGTCCAGAACTTGGGGTAAGGGGGCCCTTTCGAGTCATCAGAATTCAAGGAGAACTGGCCTACCAGTCCAGAACTCAGGGGGATTGGATGCCATAGGCATCAGGGGAGGCAAGCCCCCCCCCCCCCAGTGTGTGTGTGTGCGTGTATATATATATACACGCACACACACACACTTGGTCGTCGATTTATGACTGACTTCCGTTCTGGCTGACAGGTCGTAAGTCGATCTGGTCGTATGTCGGCCATATATTTATTAACAGTATTCTTTAACCTTTCTAATCTTTTTATCATCTTTATAATTTATTTTTATAATCTTTTAAATTTATTTTTATAATCTTTTAAATTTATAATTATATATATTGTACATAATGTGAAAAATAATACTGCACATACTGTAAACACAAAAATACAATCTAAAATTAATGTAAACATTAATACAAATAAAATTTACAAAATCAATTTTTAATCTTTGCTTGTGCTGGATTGTGGATCTTCAGGGTCATGTTCTTGGGTTGAGGTAGGAGATGTTCTCTTGATGAGGAACATGCTGAGCTTTGTTTGAACAGTTAGTTTCTTTTTTTTCTTCATATATTTCACGATAACAACACACAGCATCTTGAATGATATGTTCAACCTTTGTGAATCGTTCGACATTAGGGTCCATTGCTTCGAAACTGGCAAGAGTTTTATTCAGTTGCAAAAAATAATCTGATAAACTCTTTGCAGTGAATTTCTTTTCTGGCTCCTCTTTTTCTTTTTCTTCTGATGCTCTCTGTGCTTTCAATTCAATCAACTCTTCATCTGAAAGTTCTTTTATTTCACAATCTAGCAACTTCTCTACGTCTTCTATTTCACATTCTAATTTAAGATTTTTTGCAAATTTAACTATTTTTTTCTGTAATCACTTCCAGTTCCTCTCCTTTTTGAAATCCTTCAAATGTATTCGCATTACATTTTAGACACTTTTTCCAAATTCCCAACATACAATTCTTTGTTACACATTCCAATGTGGTCGAAATATTCTCGATACACTGATGAATGTTGTACTGCTTTCAAAAGTCTCTCAAAGATAAATCAACATCAGAATCTATCACTTTGATGGCTTGTGCGAATGTCGTTCTGAGATAGTGAGCCTCGAATGCTGAAATAGCACCCTGATCCATGGGTTGAATGACAGCGGTTGTGTTAGGTGGCATAAAAACCACTCCAACATCATGTTGAAGATCGTCCAGATGAGGAGGGTGGCCAGGGGCATTGTCCATAATCAATAAAATCTTGAAAGGGATTCCTCTCTCTCTGCACAATATTCACGAGCCTGGGGAATAAAGCAGTTCACGAACCAGTCTTCGAACAGTGCTTGAGTCATCTAAGCTTTAGAGTTTGAACGGTAGTAAATGGGCAGTGTGTGCTTGTTGATGTGCTTAAATGCACGAGGGTTTTCTGAACAATAAATGAAAAAAGGCTTCAGCTTAAAACCCGCGACATTCCTACCAAGCAACAAAGTTGACCAATCCTTAAAAGCTTTGAATCCTGGCATCCTTTTTGCTTCTTGGTGTATGTACGTATGATTAGGTATGCGTTTCCATTGCAAGCCGGTTTCATCTACGTTAAATATTTGTTCCGGTAGATAACCTTCTTTGATTAAAGAGTCGAAACTATCAACGAATTTTTGGGCTTCATCTGCACTTCTTGCTTCTCCTCACATACATTATGGAAAGCAAATCTTTTTTTAAAACGCTTAAACCATCCAGTACTAGCCTGAAAATCTTTTGCGTAATCGTCTCCGGTACGTGATTTTAAACTCTGAAACAGACTTCTAGCCTTCGCTTGCACTGTGCAAAGGCTTATGGGTGAATTTTTCTTGTTAAATCTTCCATCCACATAAACAACAATTTCTTCATTTCATGGATGGGTCCCTGGCTGGTTAAAATTGTAGACTTCATAGGTGCCGAACCTTTCACAGCTTCCCGAATTCTTTCTTTGTCCTTAAGTATCGTCGATACCGTGGAATGTGATAACTTCAAGTCATGTGCTATTGTATTCACTTTCTTTCCGCCTTCATACTTCTGGATAACTTTCATTTTACATTCTAAATGAATAGTTTTCCTTGACTTCTTAGCTGGCGTATCTGTAGATGAAGGCATTTTCCTTTTACTAGACATTTTATGGGTAGTATTTCAGTAGAATTTTAATTAATACACCACACGCAACAGATGCTTAAAAGCGACTGAGTGTGTGAGAGATAGTTATCGTACGATAAGTATCCAATCCCATAGTTATTGTACGTGCAGCTGCCTGATTTATTATTAATTTATTCATTAATTTATTATTATTTTTTTTTTTTTTGTAGTTGTAAGTGCGGACGGTCGTAAGTTGGCGACCAGGTGTATATATATAGATATGGGGTGAAAGACAACAAAAATATTTAGTGGTTTTAAAACTTTTGCTGTGTGTTCACTAATGCCTTGCACATGTTCAATAGGGTTGAACTGACAGGAATATGAGCTATTTCTTCTGTATTTGAAGAGGTAGTGATACCAAAAACTGTTCAAAGCTCTTTTGAAAGAATTCTTATAACCATTAGATAAAAAAGTGGAAATAATATGTTGTAATTCTTCTGTAATAGTTCATCAGAAGAACATAATATTGCTTTCATCTGCCCAGTTCTGTATATAAGTTCTTATCAGTTTCTCATAAATCTTAGCAACTATGGAAGGTTGCTAAGATTTAAGGAGTGGGCCCAATGAACCAGTGTTTTAATAGTTACAGCCTTTTGACTGGGATGGTGATTAGATTCAGCACAGATATAATGGCCTGTATGAGTCTTCTTCTGATAAACTGAGAAATGTAGGTTACCATCTGGTTGGCAGTGAATTAAAAAATCTAAAAAGGCTAACCGCTTAGTTACTTCTTATAGGGTGAATTGGATTCATATGTTCTTCGGATAAACTATTACAGAATGAATTACAATTATTTCCACTTTTTTATCTAATGGTTATAAAAATCCTTTCATCAAAAGAACTTTGAACAGTTTTGGTATCTCTACCTCTTCAAATACAGAAGAAATAACTCATTCCTATCCTTTATGTGCAAGGCATTAGTGAACACATAGCAAAAGTTTTAAAACTATTAAATATTTTTATTGCCTTTCACCCCATCAGAAAAATTTCCACCTTTCTCACTTCTCCAAAGAACAAGCTTCTACATTTCAGTTATCCAGGTGTCCACCAGATTCCTTGCTCTTGTGGGTTATTTTATTTCGGACAAACAGGAAGATCTGCTTTTATTTGGGTAGAACATAGGTTCCCAAACTTTTTTGGGCCACCTCCCACTTTGCAAGACATAAATTTTGTAACGCCCCTGATTATAACAGTTTTCCGCGTTCAAGCCATTTGATATTTTTGACGTAAATAGCAACTAATGATACATTACTGCTTATGCCATTAAATTTTTAAAAAGAAGTGGCCAATATGTGCTTCATCTTGAACACAGTTATTGCTATACCGATTTTAGTGAAACATAGCCCATATGTAAAGATAGTAAAATGTATGCTCGAATAATATTATGCATACAATGGTTTAAATATGAAAATGTGGAATACAATTAAGAGATTGCATTGCATTAGTAAGAATCTTATTGTAATAATTAAATCACCATTAAATATATTACAAAATTATTTATTTCTAACTTATAAAGTAAAAATACAAAGCAAAAATAACAAATTAATGTGAAGTATGAGCCTGGTGCATTTTTAAAAGTTTGTTAATGTCGGGTTCAACTTTCGTTAAAAACAGTCAAAAATCGCTACTCTCAGTTATATGCAATCAGTTCCTTTTCTTAGATAGTAAATTCACTACAGTACTAAACCCATGCTCAGCCAAATAAGAAGATGGAAATGCAATTAAAGATTTCTGCACTATTTTCCATAATCCAGGGTACAGTGTTGATATTGGTTTTTGAAGCCAGAACTCTTGGTATCCAGTTTTGAATTTTATTTTTAGTTCTTCATTTGTTGTGAGTTCTATGAGTTCCACTTCTAAATTTGATGATCCTGCTATGCTTATGTGTGAGAACGGATCTAGAACCCAATCTGGTATATTCATGTTTAGAATATCCTTGAATCACTCATTGAAATCAGCATGGAGAACCTCCAAGTGTTGGCAGTATGTAAGTAAATCTTCCTTTTTGAGAGACACTGCTGATAAATTTGAAAAGTCGCTATATTTCCCTCGGCCGATATTCCGCTTGAACAGAATAAGTTTCCCTACAAAAGCAGCAGTAATGTTTTTTGTTTTAATTAAATTCATTTCATCACCTTGTAGTTGTAGATTGACTTCATTAAATATTTTATAGAGGTCTGTCAAATAAGTGATGTCATTTTTGGATGTAATCAGGTTAGCCCACAATCCATCATCTCTGTTTTCTAGGAACTGGAGTACTGAATCAAACAAATTGTAAAATCGATTCAGACAAATACCTTTTGAAAGCGAGCGAACTTCTGTGTGAAGCAGCAAACGATTGAAATCTTCATCATTTTCACTACAAAGTTGGCTAAACAATCTGTCACTCAATGAATTGCTTCTAATCTTGTTGACTACTCTAATAACATAATGGAGCGACGTGTGTAGGCATTCACTTAAATTTTTTGCAACCAAATGTTGACGATGAAGAACACAATGTATAGCGAGTACATTTGGTATACTGCTTGTTTCAAATGCATTATGAAACCCTTGTGGCACCCTGTCATTGCTGGAGCACCATCAGTAGCAGCAGACAAAATATTACGAATAGGAATGTCTTTCTATTGAAAAAACTTATGATATTAAAAACAGATTCTCCCTTTGTATCCGCTTCCAAGTTTTTAGCAAATAATAATTCTTGACAAACTTTTTCTCCTTTTATGAATCGTATGTATGATAAGAGTAGTGGTTCATTATTTGGGAGAGTTGATTCATCAAGTTGAATGGAAAATTGGCATGTCTTCAAATAATCGCACAATGATTTTTCAACATCTTCAGCCATTTCATCGATTCTTCTTTGCACTGAATTATTACTCGAAGGAATTTTCCTGATGATATCTGACGCTGGCTTATGAAGCACAGTGTTTATTACTTCTTTTACTGCCGGCAAGATTAATTCCTCACCAAGTGTGTGTGGTTTTCCAGCTTTTGCCATTAATAATGAAATATTATAAGAAGCTTGTAATCCGTCATTGTCTTGTTTAGTGGACGACGTAAAAAAAGTTTTGATATAGTTAGATGTTTAAAATATTTTTCTTCTAGTACTTGAAAATAGGACAAATCCTTTTTGTCAGCATGCATTTTAGTCAAATTCTTGTAGCCTAGAAGGCTTCATTTGAAAACACTTTTTGGATCAAGCACATGGGTAATAATTGGTTTGTAGGAGACTGAATAAAACCATATTTCAAATACTCAATACTGTACTGTCGACATTTCTTCTTATATTCAGACATAATGAAGTAATAAAATTTGCAAAAATATTCACAAAATAAAAGATTTAATTTACACTTTGTATGACTCCACTTATCTATCACACTTTCGACTGATGATTGTTGGCAAAGCACACAAAAAATAACGAAACTTATTCCTAAACTACTGGTATTTATAGATTTGAAATCTAGCCCGAATCGACTTGCATGCATTGACTTGTTTGCGATACCATCGTGCCCGTGCTTTGAACAAGTCACTGCAAGCACCCATATTCCTTTCAAAACATGCTGAATTGAGTGACTTACCTACATAATAGTTGACTGACATACTACTAGTTAAGACCTGTCTGCTGCGTGGATAGACTAAAGCCTGTATGGCACGATCAATTTTTACAATAGCAAAAAATGAATAAATTTTTCAATTTTTTAGTTTGCACACAAGCGCATTTTGTTCGTCCGACCACGACATTGTCCGAATAATTATAAATAATAATTAATAAATAAAATAATTACATAAGATATAAATAACAAACCTACAAAACATAACCACAGAAAACAGTATAAGTTTCAAATAATATTTGCTTTGTTTTTTCCCTCTAGTTAGCAATATAAGTTAGTACTAACTACGCTAACTAAAATTTACGATTTTTATTTCTTTCTTGCCATTATTATTTTTACTCATAATATTAAATTATATAAAATTGGGTTTATTTTTGTACAAATCATTTAGAGAAGTGTTTTATATATTTTATATATATTTTGAAATGAAATATAACGAATATATTTGCTACTGTAAACATAACCTATTATACACATATATATATACAAGCTCTATTTTCTCATTGACATAGAAAATTGACATCTATTTCTATCTAACATGGTAAATTTTCAAATGATTAAATAATTGAAAAAGAAAATTGATCTTGTAAGACGGGCATAAGATGAATTAAAATGCAATATTTAAATTTTAAATGATTATCTAATCGCAAAATCACGAAAACAATTAATTTTTAAATATATATTATTAATTTCTTCTATAAAGAGCCACCGACCCCTAGACCGCCTGAATGCCCCCAAATGCTTCTGATCCCACTATAGCCCCCCCTGCCCACAGGGCTTCAGCACCCACTGGGGGTGGTACCACCCACTTTGGGAACCTATGGGCTAGAAGAATACAAGCCTTATATTCAATACCTTCAGCCTGAACAGTCTGGATTTGAGGAGCATGCTATCAACACTAGACAGAGAGAGTTCATTGGAACAAGACAAAAGTCCTTCACTCTCCTAACTTAAAGATATTTGATGGTTTAGTCTATCCCCTTTATGGGAGATCAGCTGATCTTTCTTAACTTTATTTTATTTAATTGTGTGTGTGTGTGTATATAAGCAAATTTTTAGTGATCCTTTTTAGCTATCTTACATTAGCTACTTAGGTGGCACCTTTTGGAATTGTCAGTTATTGTTCAATTAGCTTTTTACATGTATCAAAGATGCCTCTAATACTTAAGCGAAAAATATACTAATAAAATAATATTTTATGTGAGTTTATTCTGGTATTATGATTTATTTAAACATATTGCAGTCCACCATGGAAACCCATGTTGTGAGCTTTGGTTCTGAATGTTTTTGAGCAGATTTGTGTTCCAGTCAATGCCTGCAACTGCGCATTCAACTGTGTCAGCCAAAGAACGGCAGATTTTACATATTATCTTTTGCCGCACCCTACCCCTACAATCACATTTAATGAGTGTGGTGGGTCGCTCACTGCAGGCAGCACTTGCATTTGTCACCCTGCACTTCCATATCAGTATGGTATCGACAATTTGTCGAACAGCTAGGCCTACATTATGGCATCCTATTACAACACCTTTCAACTTCTATTAGTTCTCTTCTCACAGCTGTTGCACTGACTTGGGAACATCCATATTCCTCCAATTTATATTGGCTACAAACATGTAACTCATTACATGGCATGATGCAACTTGTTCATGTAGGTGTCCATTGGCTTTTTTCCAAGCAGTGTAATACAGGAACGTGTGCATACGTGCACACACACACACACCCTCAAGGTATGTTAGATACTGTGATCCAACACATTTAAATTTTCATTCTAATATCTTTTGCGCAATTTCTTCTGATTATTTGTTAATCCAAGATCTAATAATATGAGAATGTTTTTTTTTTCTCTATTTCAGTATGGCACCTACTACTCTAGTGCTCCTCATGATTATGATCTTCACAGTGGTAAGTTATATCATATTTTGTCCAATAATTTGGTGTTTGCAAAACAAATACATAGTTTTCATTATTCGACACATGAGATGAAAGTTTTTGCAGTGACAGAAATTAGTGAAAGAGAAGGACAAGGTTTAAATCCGAAGCCAGTAATTATGATCACCTTACCAAATTTTAATTAAATTTTAATTTAATTAAAGTAATCAAAAGTCTCCATTCTTAAATAATAAAAACCACAGTGGTAATAATCTGTGCATAATATAAGATATGCTGTTCCTAGTGTTGTAGATGCACTGCAAGTTAGGAATACAGAAGCATTTCATCTATGGCACTAGTAAATGACACATCATAAATACCTTTTTTTGTGCTGATTATTACCTTAACTTTTTGAACTATTCACTAAATTTTTATATTCCCTTTTTTCACTACAGTAATATTTTATTTAAATATCTGTATAGTATATGTATATATATATATATATATATATATATATATATATATAAAAAATAAGTTTAATGACTATTACCGAGAGAAAAGATGGCAAGATATATTTAACAAGATACTACTAGTTTACTAGTTTCGTTACAAGAACATCATCAGGTATCATACTCAAAGAAGTATATAAAAAACTACAGAGACTTAACATTGTACTAACAGAACAAGTGAAAAACAGTAGCATGTTTGAAAAAATGCAAGTATGAGTTCCATACAAACGAATACTACGCGCTGTCGCGAGTGCGCCAGTACTGAACAGAAGCAACGTGTGCGTCCGAGAGATTGTAACTTAGGCTGTTATTGATATGAGAGGAATCTAGAGAAATTTCTCTTGATTCAACAATCTTTCTTTCCAGTTCATCGTAGCACACATGGATATTAGCAGTTTGAGTCCAGTTTACAATGTGCTGGCGGCCTTCGTCTGAGTTAGCAGAAAAGAGAACGTGGCTAGAGAGAGCGCTAGCTCTAGTCCTGTTATAGGAGATATCTCTACGGTGTTCATCCAAACGTAGAAGGATGGATTTAGCAGTCTGTCCATAATATGGCTTTCCGCAATCACATAAAATCTTGTAGACTCCTGGAAACTGAGTAGGAAGATGTTTCTGTTTATATTTGCAAAGTAATGAACGAAGTTTTGGAAGCGTAGTGTAGCACGTTTTGAAGTTAAATTTCTTGAGAATCTTTGCCAGTTTTGGTGAAAGAGAGCTGATGTAAGGTAAGGAGATGAAGGCTCTAGGGGAAGGGGGATCTTCAGCAGTAGTTGAGTGCCTGGGGGAAAGAAATTTGTCAATCTTCTTTGGAGAGAAGCCATTGTTGATAAACGTTTTTTTAAGAAAACTGAGTTCATTTATAATGAACTGCTCCTACATCCATCCCTAGAGAACTTCTCTTAACAAAGATAGAAAAGGCAGCTTCTTTATTACCAAACAAAGACGCTAACCTCCTCCGTATGGAAGCAATTTTCTGTATTAACAAAGCTAGACCTCCACCTGACAACATTTCTTACTCTGAAAGGAAAGCTATCAAGTCCTTAAAAGATAATAGTAACATAGTTATCATTCCCGCAGACAAAAGGAATGCAACTGTCATCTTAAACAAGTCTGATCACCACAATAAAATCTTGGAACTTTTAAATAGTGATACCTACTCAGAAATTGCTAATGACCCTACGATGGAACTACATAATAGAACTAATAATTTATTAAAAACCACCTTAGAGTTACAAAAAAACATTAGACTTTCTCTTCGGTCGCTTCATCCCTTGATACCTCGACTGTATGGTCTCGCCAAGATTCACAAAAATAACTGCCCACTCAGACCTATAGTTGAGGGCATACACTCTCCCACTTATAATCTCTCCAAATTTCTAGCGAGTTTTCTAAGAAATCTTTCTGGAATTTCTTCTTCACATATTAAAAACTCTGCAGATTTTGTTTCTAAAATCAAGGACATCAAACTTAAAAAAATTTTTAGACCACCTAAACAAATGCCACGAAAAAATCTCTTTCACCCTCGAACTGGAATCGGATGACTGTCTTCCCTTTTTAGACCTCAAACTTACCAGATGTGCTGAGAACATTAAAATCTCAATTTTTAGAAAGCCTACTCATACTGACAGATACCTTCATGCTTCCTCCCATCATTATCCACAAAAATGTGGTATTATTTCCACTTTAGCCCACCGAGCCAAATCATTACTTACAGAAGAAACAGAAATTATAAATGAACTTAGTTTTCTTAAAAAAACGTTTATCAACAATGGCTTCTCTCCAAAGAAGATTGACAAATTTCTTTCCCCCAGGCACTCAACTACTGCTGAAGATCCCCCTCCCCCTAGAGCCTTCATCTCCTTACCTTACATCAGCTCTCTTTCACCAAAACTGGCAAAGATTCTCAAGAAATTTAACTTCAAAACGTGCTTCAAAACTAACTTCCAACCGAGTTAAAATGAATTGTCAAAATATATATATATATATTTTTTTTTTCAGCAAATACAGGTGAGATTGTCCCAGAAATAAACTACAAAATCTAAAACAAGATGAATGTCTAATGTGCAGCACTGATTGGGTGCTATCTAGCTAGTTGCATTGTTTTAGAAGAAAATGACAGCATTTATTATTATTATTATTATTCAGGCCTCCATGGAGTCAAAAGACTCATCATGGGAGGTCCTTCCTAAGAAACACAAAGTCTATCAAACTTTGTGTTTCTTAGGAAGCACATGGGAGGTCCCTCTTAGGAAACACAAAGTCTATCATACCACTCTTGAACTCATTGACCGTTCTCGCTCTCACCACTCCATCAGGCAATGCATTCCATGGTTCAACCACCCTCCATGCAAAGAAACCACTCCTCACCCTCTTTCTCACAGTTTCCTTTCGTAAATTCCAGGGATGGCCTCTTGCCATCACTCCTTCCCGCTGTTCAACAAAGCAAAAGAACTCCCCAGTGTCAACCCTGTAACCACCTCTCAACAGTCTAAAAGACTCAATCATATCACCTCTCCTTTTTCTATCCACCAAACTCTGCAGTCCACATTCCCTCAGCCGATCCTCATAACTATCATTGCACAGTCCTGAAACCATCTTTATTATCTGCCTTTGTACCCTTTCCACAGTTAATTTATCCCCTTCGAATCTTGGTGACCAAATCTGAGAACAATAGTCCAAGTGTGGTCTGATCAGGGTCTTATACAATGGAATGATAACTGTTTTATCTCTGTAGGTCAGTGTCCTTCTCATTATTGCAGCAATCCTCTGTGTTACTTTCATCACCTTTGCAATATGTCCCCTAAATTTCAGTTTCTATCAATCATCAACCCCAGATCTCTTGTCTCCCCTACTTCCTCCAGTATAATTCCTCCCATAGAGTATGCAGTGTCCCATCGATGTTTCCCAAACCTCAAGACCTTACATTTTACTGCATTAAACCGACACCTCCCATTCATTTGCCCATCTATCTAGCTTATTCAAATCTTCTTGCACGGTGGCGCATCTGCATTATTTCTAATAATCCTTGCCAGCTTCGCATCATCTGCAAACAACTGATTATCCCCTTGCAATCCACTGACAACGTCATTGATATAAAGGTTAAACAATATAGGTCCCAGTACTGAGCCCTGTGGGACCCCACTTGTAACCCTCTGCTTCCTTGAAACTGCCCCACCATACACAACTCTCTGATACCTATTGGACAGCCAATCCTGAATCCAGTTGACCAACCTGACATCCAGACCCATGTGCTGCAACTTAAATATCAGCTTATCATGTGGCACCCTGTCAAATGCCTTAGCTAAATCCAAGAAAATGGCAGTATATGCCTTTCCCTCATCTACTGCTCTTGTAACTTTATTATAAAAGGCTAGCATATTACTAAAACAAGAACACCCTTCTGGGTGAGTAAAAGAAGCTGTGACAGACCAGTGGTAGAAAATATTCAAAAGAAGATAGAAAATTCAACCAAAAAAGCTAAAATGTGTAAAGGCAGCTGGAGCAAATGATATTCAACCAGTAATGATACACAAATCTAAAGGTATAAAAGTTTTACAGTGGTTATATATACACTCGGGTCTCTTTTTATGCAGATTTGAAGTTATGCGGTGCATAACTTCAAAACTTATGTCTAGTATGCCCACAGATACGAGACCTTTCGACACTTCTGCTCATGTCAACAGAAGGGAAATGCATTCCAATAATAGAGTAATCCAGTGTTTCCCAAACTTTTTCTACGATGGAACACTTCAAAAATCCTGAAATTTTCATGGAACATCTTGGTTATTTTGTAACATATTAATAATTAATTGCTAATTTAGCTGATTTTTATTAATTAATAATTGATCATTAATTATTAATTCATTGATTATTAATTAATAATTAATTAAACATCAGTTAAACATAAATATCATTAAATTAATTTGTGCTGATTTTCATTGACATATCCCATTCTGATCACCAAAAATTTATAATATTATTAGTACTTACGAGTGAATGCAGACTTTTTCTCCTGTGTGCTGATAGTTTTCCCCTCCTTTTGTACATCCTGGAGATCGCTTTGTAGGCTGGAAGTGGATGAATCACTATCTGCGTCACAAACACCTTCAATAAGAGATTTCTTAACACCAAAATTGAACTAAGTCCCTTTTCTCTTATTCATATTAAAATTTAAATCTGTAGGCCTATTACTTTTAAAAAATCATGGCTGTACAGTTTCGAAACAAGCACTTTCACCCTACAATATGAACTTGAGAAGAAAGTATTCAGTGTTACTAGATTTGAGAACCGGATACAAACTACCTTGATCTTCAATTTCAGTGGAAAAATTTCTTTATATTTCCTTGCTGATTGGTCATTAACATTTGTTAGTGACCTATGCTATTTCGTTCAGTTTTGAGAACAGAGGATACGCCACCCATTGTTGTAATCTGCTTGCAGACAATTTTTATGACCTGTCATAAACAGCGGTATTCCCTTTCCCAAATGCTGAAAGGTTTCGATGTGTGAAAATTAACAATAATTCAAGAATACTTCCACATTTAAAAATACACGGCTTGGTCACCAACATTTGCTACATACATGTCATTTAGACGTTCTGGGTCTGAGCTTTCTGACATATTCACAAATATTATTCTCCTCAGAATATTTCCACTGTAAAATATTTATTCATGAAAAATGCTTAGAAAACTAAAATGACAAATTCAAGGAGAACTTCTCACAGAACACTTATTCACCTTCTGCAGAACACAGTTTGGGAAACCCTGGGGTAATCAATCCGTATTGTGGGATGAGTTGTTTATTATTACACGGCGGAAAATTAATTTCTCTTTTATGATCATTGTAGTTTTTAAAGTGGTAACTATTATTACCTATAAAGCATGTGATTTCGCGTGTTGTTGACCAATTCGTTCATCGCCGTTGTACATAATGAACATCATGTTGCAGCACATTCTGGCGTAATGTGATAACGTGTAAGCAGGTGACTGTTCGTGAAGTTTAATTTTGCATGTGAGTAAGTGTTTGTCTTTTTATTATGGAAAGTCTATATTTTGCTAATTGTTATTTTAAAGATTTAATTTGGCCCAATGGAGAAAAAAAAGCACCAATTTTAATTTCTTTGGCAATTTTGGATCGCTTAGCAAAAGGAGAGGAATCTGCAGCAGTTGGTAAACAATTTAATTTAGGCCAATCTACTATAAGAGCAATTAAAAAGAATGTAAGAAAATTTGTCATTTCTGGCACAAAACTAAGTGCCAAATTATCATCGTACTCAAGAGATGCTTTATTAGAAAAATAAAAGAACGAGTGCTAGTAATTTCGATTGAAGAATTAACTCAAAGAAGAATTCCTATAAGTTATTTAATTAAACATTGGCAATGTTTTATGAGCAGATGAAGCAACTGGAGCCGTCTGCTTCCGCTTCCCAAGCTGATAAAGAATTTTCTGCTAACAAAGGATGGTTAACCGGGTTTTTTTAAAAGGAATGCACTTCATGACATGAAGATTACAGGCAAGGTTGCAGCAGCAGATGAAGAAGCAGCCAAACATTTTCAGTAAATCAATCTCTAAGACCATGTGCTCTAAAAGGCAAAGATCTAAATCAGCTGCCAGTACATTGGATGGTTAATACAAAGCTCTGGGTAACAACTGCTGTATTTACTGAATGGTTCAATAATTGCTTTGTATCAGAAGTGGAAACGTATATGAAGCAAAAAGCTCTTGATTTTAAAGTTTTATTAATTGTTGACAATGCACCATGTCATCTGCATTTAGAACATCCAAATGTGCAGGCAGTGTGTTTTTTCCACCCAATACAACAAGCATTATTCAGCCATTAGATCAAGGCATAATTGCTACTTTTAAAAAATATTATGTTAAGCACACTTTTCAATTTATATTAGATAAACAAGAAAATGAATCATTAACAGTAACTGATATTTGGAAAAAATTTTCTCTTTTGGACTGCTTAAATTATGTTGTATCTGCTATCGCTGAAATAAGACCACAAACTTTAAATGCTTGCTGGAAAGCAGCTTGGCCTGGATGTGTTGCAAACAGTGCACCTATCTACGTCAGTGATTTTCAACCTTTTTCATAACACGACACACCTAGAGTAATTATTAAAATTCTGCGGCACACTAAAAATATATTCTTTTAATTTTTTGATGATCTGGCAAAAAATAGGCATAATTTTGATTCATTTACACACGCAAGATGATGGAAGACCAGACACTAATAAATAAATGAGCAAATTACGACATTATTTCTTTCAATTAATTTGTTTTCATAAATTTCGCGGCACATGGTTGAAAATTGCTGATCTACATTATCAACTGAAATCATTACTTTGGCACATGAAATTGGTGGAGAAGGTTTTGATACATTTAGCCAGAAGGATGTAGACGAATTGCTTGTGGATAATGCCTTAAGTGACGATATTATTGGATATCGATTAAGTTTAGATATCATCGAAGCTCCAGAAAACGATAGTGAAGCAGAAGAAAACCCTGTCCACCTGCAAATATAATTCGAGAAGGTCTTGAACTGTGCAATAAATTGGAAAATCATTTTCTTATTAATGACACAAATTCTGAACGAGTCTTTAAATTCCAACATGAGCTGAAGAACTGTATGTCTGGATATCGCGAGCTGTATAAAAAATTAGTGAAATCATCATCACAAAGTTTAATCACCGATTACATTGCCAGAAGAAAAAAATTAGATCTGATTTTTTTCTTCTGAACCATACAGATTTGATGCGCTGACTATCTCTTTTGGTGATGAAAGTGATTTTGTACCAGTTCGCAAACGTTGCTGAATATTGTCTAATAGTGACGATAATTCTGATGACAAAATGTAAAAAAAAAATAATAAAAAAAGTTACTTTTCAATAAAATTAAATGAATGAAGCTTTAAAACAAACTTAGGCATTGTTATTTTCCTGAATTTTCATAAACATTTTATGCGATTTTAGGTTTATTTTAATTCATTGCTTTGGTTTTATATGGTTTTAGAAAATTATGGAACGTATCCCAAATTTTTCAATGTAAGTTAGGCCTTTTTTGTGGGATTTTTTATATGTGGTTTTCTGTGGAACGTATCTACACCATAAAAAGAGACCTGATTGTGTATATATATAGGGGGTCCTCGACATTCATCGTTTCGACTTTATGGCGGTAATCCCATAAATAATTTAAAAAATAAATTTTGACTTGAAGCAGTGCGACGTAAAATTCAAACGTCACGGGCGAACTTGTTTGGGAGAGGTGGCTTCGCTTGGGTCCCAGCATACACTCTTTGGGTACCACATGCTTTGTTTACATCCGCTCTCTCACTTTTGTGTTTGTGTTTTTTTTGTATCATTTTACCCTTCAATATGGCTCCCAAACGTAAGGCAGAGTCTTCCGATGGCAGTGTGTCGAAGAAAAGGAAAGCCATTACATTAGAAGTGAAATTAAACATTAAAAGGGCAAAAAAGGGAGAAACGCCAACGAACGTTGGCCGCGCTTTGAACTTAAGTCGTACCACAGTCGGGACTATTATCAAGGATAAAGTTCGCATCCTTGAACACGTGAAAGGATTGGCGCCCATGAAATCGACTGTGAGTACGAAAAAACGTAGTAGGCTCATGATTGTGATGGAAAGGCTTCTTGTTCTTTGGCTGGAAGACCAGCATCAACACCGTATCCCAATTAGCCTCATATTAATTAAAGAAAAGGCGAAAAGATTGTTTGAGGCATTGAAAAGCGAAAGGGGGGAAATGAGTGCAGGTGAAAACTTTAATGCTAGTAAAGGTTGGTTTATGCGGTTTAAGGTTGGGGCAATTTACATAACCTTAAGGTGAATGGTGAAGCTTCTAGTGGTGATGATAAAGCAGCTGGTGAGTTTCCCGAGGGATTGGCTGAGATAATAAGGGAGGGGGGCTACAGTGCTCAACAAGTGTTTAATGTGGACAAGACATGCCTATTTTGGAAACGTATGCCTAATCGTACTTATGTCGCCAATGAGGAGAAGGCAGCACCAGGCCATAAAGCTGGTAAGGAGAGACTGACTTTGCTTCTTGGGGCTAACGCATGCTGCTTGTGACTTAAAACTGAAGCCCTTGTTGGTCTATCAGGCTGAAAATCCAAGGGCACTAAAGGGCATTTGGAAGGGTCAACTGCCTGTCATCTGGAGCTCCAATGAGAAGGTATGGGTAATACTTCAAATCTTTGAGGACTGGTTTACTAACCATTTTGTGCCAGAAGTTCAGAGGTACTGTACAGCCACAGGTCTGCTCTTTAAGACATTGTTAGTGCTAGACAATGCCCCTGGTCACCCTGCCCACTTAGATGACTTTCACCTTAATGTTAAGGTGGTTTACCTTTCACCAAACACCACAGCCCTTTTGCAGCCTATGAACCAGGGTGTTATTGCTTCCTTTAAGGCCTATTACCTCTGCAGGACATTTGCTATGGCTTTCAGGGCAACTGAAAAAGACAGGAACTTAATCCTCAAAGACTTTTGGAAATCGTATAGCATTTATAATGCCATACAAAACATTGAGCATGCTTGGGATGAAGTGAAGCAGACAAATTTGAATGGCGTTTGGAAAAAACTGTGTCCCCAGTTTGTGAATGATTTCTATGGCTATGAAGAGACAGTTGAGGCTGTCACAGAGAAGGTTGTTGCTCTGGGGAAGCAGATGAATTTGGAAGTGGAGGCCGAAGATGTTGCAGATCTTCTGGCATCTCATGGGGAGGAGTTGTCAGCAAAAGACCACATTCAGTTAGAGAAGCAGCTGATTGAGGAGGAGGAAACGGATCCAACCCCTGTACCCAGGAGATTCACCACCAAGGGCTTGGCAGAAGGTTTTCCCTCGTTGAGGATGGGCTGGTCAAGTTTGAGGCTGAGGATCCCAATACTGCTAGGTACACAAAGGTCTTCCGAGGGGTTATGGATTGCCTGCAGTGTTATAGGGAGATATACGAGGAGAAGAGGATGGTATCATTCCAGACCAGCCTGGAACTTTTTTCCACGAAGGTAGAGAGGCCTGCAGCAGGTGCTGTTACCTCAACTGTCTCTTTAGTTCCTCTTCCAGCCTCTCCATCTTCTTCAGTTGCACCTGCAGTATCTCCTGCAGCCTATCCTGCCTCTCCAGCCTCCTCCTTCCATTAAGTCAGTCTCTCCCTCCTTGCAATGCCCCTTCCAGTGTGAAAGCCAACCACAGGATAAAAGGTAAAGAATTGTTTTCATTTTTTTTTTTTTTTAATCACCTGTACAGAATGTACAGTTTCATTTGTTATTTTGGGGATTGTTCTAATTTTTATGTTTTTTTTTATTGCAGTTTCATTTTTATAATTTTTCTGTACTATACAGTAATTATGTTCTCCCTTTCACTTTCCTATGGCCTAGTTCTGTTTCTTGATATATACCTATGACTTTATGGTGTTTTAGGTTAGGTAATTAACTTAGGATATGGTAATTCCGACTTGCATCGAAAATCGCCTTACGTCGGTCCGTAGGAACGGATCTCCGACGTAACTCGAGGCCCCCCTGTGTGTGTGTGTGTGTGTGTGTGTGTGTGTGTGTGTGTGTGTGTGTGTGTGTGTGTGTGTGTGTGTGTGTGTGTGTGTGTGTGTATGTGTGTGTGTGTGTGTGGAAATTTTTCACGTTGGATTGTTGGATGTATTATATGTTAAAGCTACCAAGAAATTTTATATACTTGGTTTTAATCCTTTTACCAAGTAAGCAAAACAAAGTTTTGCACTTGAAATATATTCACATCAGAGCTATTTGTATATAGACAGCTAATGACTTCATATCACTTGCCTTAGTGTTTATCCCATAATACAAAGCACCCCCCCCCCCCTTTCTGGTGTATAATGGGAAGGGCCACTACCCAGACCAGTTTCCACCTTTATTGTGGTCTCTTCAGTGGGAACCAGACCCGGGAGAGATACCAAGGTTGAAGTAATGCAGGAGTCATAAATATCTATATAAATTTCATGCACAAAACGTTGTTTGCCTGCTTGGGAAAAGGATTAAAACCAAGTATAAAATTTCTTGGTATCTTTAACAAACATTACACCCAAGATAAAAAACTCTTTATACATCTTTCTCTCATCCAGAGATTTTTATTAAGAAGGTCAAGCACCTTTTGTCTACTTGTATATGAGATATATATGACTTCTGCATTACTTCTTTGGAGGAGGCACTCCCATAGCGATGCATAATCTCCATGCCCATTCAGGGCGAGCAAATTGCTCATAAATTTTACCCTCACTGTAACCACAACAGATAGCGGGGAATATGAAAAGCATCTTGCTTCACCCCTAAAGACATAATTGTCAATTGGAGGAGGCAGAATTGGGGAGACTGTTCCTAAGAACAGAAGTAGTTGGAATGAAAGAGGAGGCTAAGAAGTTGGTTCACTGAGTTTTCAGGCTGGACTGTAAGAGAATGTTTGTTAACAACAGCTCTTGTTCTTATTATTTTGGAGGAAAGTGGAGGGACAGTAGTATTCATTTCAGCAGAGCACTGTCTGAAAAAAGTATCTGTAGAACAGGAATAAGGTAGAAACATCTGTGGGAGGGTGAGAGAGAGGATCATTAATTAACAGTCCTATTTTGGACAGCATCAAGCAATCTTAGAGAGAATTTTGGTGCACCACCTGATATATGCTTTAGCAATATTTTTTGATTGGGTGGATTTGGGATATAGTTAGCAACGATGAAGGTATGAGACACACAATTGTTTTGGCAGCTACAGAATGATTGATATGTGTTTATGCCAGGAAAAGCTGGAGGTATAGCCCAGTCCAAGAAGGGAAATCTGATAGTGATTGGATATCTTGGTATTACTCAATGTTAGGAGGAACGATGTGAGCTCTTTATTATGAGAGATCATACAGAACTGAGTTTTAGTGGTATTGAAATGTCTAATTCCATGGCCCATTGAAATATAACTAGGAGATTAGAGTTCAGGATGTTGGTTATGGTGAATCTCAAGGATTCTGACAATTGAGTGCTATAAGGTTTATCAAATGAAATGGAGGAATGGAATATACTGTCATTGGCAAAGCTATGATAAGATTTCAGGTCTCTGAGAGCAGGTAATTTATATACAAGAGAAAGAGAGGGTGAAAGTATAGAACTCTGGGGTACTCCTGTATTGGCAAGGAAATCTGAGAAGAAGAAACCATCTACCATGACGTATTAAGCGATCTAGTTTCATTGTGAGTGAATGGCCATGGATTACAGTTTGCTAAGTTAGCCCTGCCAATTTTGATCAAATGCTTTTGAATGTTGAAAGTGATCAAATTTGAATTGCAGTGATCAAATTTTTCTGTGGCTTGAGTCCAAAGGTGGGTTGGTGAAAACTAGAATACTGGGGGAGTGGTGGAATCTGTTTTGCTTGTCAGTGATTAGTTTGTAGGTCTCCAGATGGTGCAGGAGTTGGTTGTTAATGACTTTCATCATAGCTTAGGGAGAACAGAAGTGGGAACAATTGGACAGTAGTTCGTTGGCTGACTTTTATCATCTTTCTGTTAGGTGGGCTGGATATGGGCCCATTTCTGTGATGTAGGGCAGGGTAGATGCCAGATGAATAGGATAGAATTGAAGAGTTGATACAGGATAGGTGTCAGTTCTGGGACACAAGTTTTTAACACAGTAGATGGATGCCATCACGATCAGATGTCTTGTTTGTGTTCAGGTTATTAAGGATGCTTTGGATTTCTTTCTGGCAGAAGATAGGTGACATGGAGTGAGCAGTTCTTGGTGGAGTGTGGGAACTTTGTCTAGGTTTATCAGCACCAGAGTTGGAAGAGAAGAGTGGTGTCAGTAATTTGGCCTTGTTTTAGGGGAGGGTGAGAGTGGTGAGCAGATATAAGTTGTTTATATCAACTTATAACATGAGCAGGTATAAGTTGCTCCCCATGTCCTTGGAGAGGTACCAAAAAGCATCCATATTAAATATTTGCTGTGGCAAATAATTTTCCTCCGTAATAATTTAATCCAATTTCTCCACAAACTCATTAGCAGCCTTCTCGTCGGAACTTGCAGATTCATCATACATTTTCACATTATGCAGTGCAAAATGCTGCTTGAATCTCATGAACCAAATGGAAGAAGTGTTGAATTCGAAGTTGTAATCGCCTTCTTTCTTGTTCAACATGTTGAAGAGACTTAGTGCCTTAGCGGTTATGGCCATAGTGCTAAGAGGTATGCTCTTTTGGTTCAGGTCCTCTAATTTCCAATCAACGATGGACCTTGTCTTTGCTTCATCACTATCGTTGAACTTGCAACTTCGTTTCAAGATCAATTGAAACGAAGTTGCCTCATTTTCTGTTATTATTCACTAAGTTTTTTAATTGGGCGTGTAAGGGCCATGTTGCATAAAATATCGCGAAATATTTAAATAAATAAGAATAACCTACTTTTTTAACACAAAATCAACAGGGGAACTGGTAAAACCACTTGCTGAGTGAGGTTGCTGCTGAATGTGCCTTGCTGCTGCACTGTTGCTAAATAAAAACCTTTTTACTTTACACTCGCTTGCATCTTGTTCGAAAGTGTAGTCGAAAATGTTATTTATTCCATTATGCGATCATGAACGTAAGTCGAGGGATGATTATATATATATATACATACATACATACATGAGGGTGGTCTGAAAAGTTCTCGACCATAGATGGCAACACTATAGGCAAGAGATTTTTATTTCTAAGTTGGTACATTATCATAAGCATCAATGTGAAATCCCAAGTCATTCTATCAAGTAGTTTGTTTTGTGCAGCTGTCTGAAGCAAAAGTCTTGTCTGTATCCCTTGAAATGGATAAAATTAAGTATCGTGCAGATATAAAATTCTTTTTAAAAGAAGGTTTAACGGCAAAAGAAATTCATTTGGAGTTCATAAAAGTTTATGGGCACTCTTCTCCTTCATTTTCAACAATTAAGAAATATGCTTCCCAGTTTAAACTTGGCCATATCAGAATTGAAGATGATCCATGTGGAGGACATCCAAAAAGTGTAACAACACCAGAAATCATCGATCAAGTGCACGCTATGGTATTGGATGACCATTGAGTCCAGGTGTGTGAAATTGCTGAGACTATAGGCATTTCAAAAGAATGCGTAGGATATATTTTGCATGAAGAATTGCATATGAAAAAGCTTTGTACAAGATGGGTGCTGCGCTTGCTCACAGCAGATCAAAAATGCACTTGCATGAAAATCTCTGAATAGTGCTTGGAGCATTTTAACAAGAATAAAACTTATTTTGTGGGTGTTGATTTATTACTATGGATGAGAATTGGATTTTTTTACATAACATTTTTTACATTACACACCAGAATCCAAACAGCAGTCAAAACATTGGACAGAGAAGCTGGTTATTCAGTGTCAAAGAAGACAAAATCGGTTCCAACAGCAGAAAAGGTTGTGACATCTGTGTTTTGGGCTGCTAAAGGCATTTTGTTTATTAATTATCTTGAAAATGGTAAAACAATAACCTGGAGATCTTTTAACCAGAGTAGACAAAAAAATTCTTGAGAAAAGACCTGGTTTGCAGAAGAAAAAAATCATCTTTCATCAGGACAATGCACCTGCCCACAAAGGTGCTTTGGCAATGGGAAAATTAAGGAATCTGCACTATGAATTATTGGAACATCCACCCTATTTCCCAGATTTGGCTCCTTCTGACTTCTGTCTCTTCCCAAAACTAAAACTCTTCCTCACTGGCCATTGTTTTTTTTATTGAATCAAGAGGTGATTACAGCTGCAGAGGGGTATTTTGCAGATCTGAGAACCACTACAGGGATGGGATAATGGCACTGGAATAAATGTCTTAAGGAAGATTATGGTGAAAAATAAAAATAATTTTGAAATTATAAATTAATTTTTTCATTGTTAGGCCGAGAACTTTTCAGACCATCCTCGTATATATATATATATATATATATATGTTACTGCTAAAGCTCGAAAGCGATGTGCACATTACCTAGCTAATCTGCAGATTAACTGATTTGCTCCGTTAGCGTGCGGAATCAAGAGTTTTCCGCATTTTACCTAGGTAATGTGCACATTAACAGCTTCCGTATCGTTAAAGTTCAAAAGTTTGTTTCTCTCATTTCCTTTCCCTACTCCTTCCCCCCCCTTCACTTTTAGTTTGGTTTCGCCAGTGTCATATGTTTTGCAAATTCATTTCCTTAATTGTAATAATATTTTAAACCATTTGATTCTTTGTATTATAGTTTTTTAATTGATTGATGATTGATTCTATCAACTAATTTGTTGATTGTTTGATTGTATTAACTTGATTCTTTAGATATCGAAAAATAAATAACATTATGTTAATTTAAGTGTACAGAAACGTTGCTGTTGTTCCGGCAAAGATCTTATTTTCACTTTAACGAGTGCCTAGTAGGTAATGTGCAGATTATCTAGGTAATTTGCAGATTACCTAGGTAATTTGAGAAAAGAAACAATTTTCCGCACGTTAACGGATCACCCTAGTTAATCTGCAGAATAACTGATTTCTGCACTTTAGCGGTAACACACACACACACACACACACATATATATATATATATACTGTATTTTTCCTTGTTTAAGATGCTCCCACATATAAGATGAACCCTACTTTTTCAAACCCAAAATTAAGAAATCACTATTTTAAACATCTCCACTGTCTAATCATACATTCAATGGGAGTGGGTCCAAACTGTCTCTCTGAAGCTTTATTTCCATGTTCTTTTGCGTAATTGATGACTTTTAACTGGAATTTTGAAGAATATGACAATCGTTTTTTATTTTTAGACATTTTTATGGGCTAATACTCAAAATATTGTTAATGGATTAACTTACCCTGCCAACGAGTTGCAGACATATGAATGCTTTCAGAGTTCGGATTGTTTTATTCAGAATCAGCCGTTAATGATGTCAATCGACAGAGTTAACAAGGGCTAGTGATTGGCAGAAGCCTGTTCGCGGAGACAAGGTACCGGCAGTTTTGCCGTGGCAATCGCCGGTCTCTCAACCGCCTCCCCCCCTGTTGATAAGATGACTCAATTTTTGGTGTAAAAATTTTAGAAAAAAAGTATTGTTTTATACACCAAAAAATACACACACACACACACACACACACACACTGTTGCACAAGGGTTGTGCAAAAGCTGATGTGTCTGACTACTGACCTATTTTAGAGAAGTTGGCAAGAAGAAATGGATAGACAAATGAAATGGCTATACTCTGCAGGGAGCAGCATGGGTTTACTAAAGGAAGGTCATGATTTAGCAATTTGCTCATATTTTATAACTGTTACAGCTGAGTTGCATAAAGGATATGGATACCCTATGATAATGTTGGATTTTGTTAAGGCATTTGATAGGATACCACATGAAAGGCTGATACATAAACTGGAGAATATAGGATTGGAATATAAACTGTTTCTAGAAAATTAGGGGATAAACATCCTTTGTTGTTTTATAGCCAGTAAGCAAAACTAAAGATTGATAACTACAATCTATAAATTTCATGCCGAAAAACTATTGGCGAAGGCAATTCGAAGTAAAGGTGGAGCAAGCTCCCTCAATATTCTTGATATTTTCTCATAATGTAAAACACAGCTCCTAGGAGATGTAATACTGTCATTACATTATGAGGAGAGGTCACTGCCCAGACTGGTTTCAACCTTTTTTGAGGTCTCATCAGTGAGTAGGTAGACCTGGAAGATATCAAAGCTTAGTGAAAAGAACTTGCATACCTTCACTATACGAATGCCATAAAGGTGTAATTATATTTTAGTTAAGATAAAAAGCCAAATGGCTAGTTTTCTGGCACCTTAATATAGAAAATAAGGGGATAAACATCCTTTGTTGTTTTATAGCCAGTAAGCGAAACTAAAGATCGATAACTACGATCTATAAGTTTCATGCCGAAAAACTATCGGCAAAGGCAATTCGAAGTAAAGGTGGAGCAACTCCCTCACTATTCTTGATATTTCTCATAATGTAATGACAGTATTACATCTCCTAGGAGCTGTGTTTTACATTATGAGAAAATATCAAGAATATTGAGGGAGCTTGCTCCACCTTTTCTTCGAATTGCCTTCGCCGATAGTTTTTGGCATGAAACTTATAGATCGTAGTTATTGATCTTTAGTTTCGCTTACTGGCTATAAAACAACAAAGGATGTTTATCCCCTTATTTTCTATATTAAGGTGCCAGAAAACTAGCCATTTGGCTTTTTATCTTAACTAAAATAAACTGTTTCTTGTATAGAGAAACCTGTGGAGTATTCATAACTATAAATTCACATATATGCCACAGTAATTAAACTTTTTAGTAGCTTCATGTGTTACCATTGGATCCTGTGGTTGGCAATTTCAACTCCATGTTGTGCAGACAGATTTGTGAGGTTTGATAAGATAGATGTGGTCTTGATGTTCAGAGATGTGTTAATTTGTTCAACAAGTTACAAGAACATGGCACTTCGTATATGCCTAGTAGCATCAGTGGTGAGAGTTGCCTTTTTGGAGAAGGTAACAAATTGTGAATTTGGTTTATTGGTAGCAGCGAGTTTGTATTTCATCATAATTTTTGACAAATGTTCAGAGATGCCTTTGATATATGGTATAGGAGTCCTGTGGGCTTCTTGTCTAGGTTGATGTTTTGGAGGGTGGCTAATAAGTTTTTGAGTTATTTGATTAAATCCATTTAGTGAGGCTGTATCTTTAATAATTTCTAATTCTTGTTTTAAAGATTCTTCAGAGGAACCAAATTTGTGTGCTCTGGATACCAAACATTTTATGATGCTGTATTTTTGAGATGGATGGTGAGCCGATGTATTGTGGATATAACAATCTGAAAAAGTTGGTTTTCGATAGACCGAAGTGGCAGTGGAACCATCTTAATTACGTTGGATGTGTACATCAAGGAAGGAAATACCTTTTGATGATTCCTTTTCTAGTGTGAATTTGATGCAAGGATAGGTTGTTGATATTATTTAGAAATGAGTAAAGTTCTTGTTCCATGTGACCCCAAACTGCAAAGATGTCATCAACATATTGTTGGTTTTGGGACAAGAGTGAAAAAAATTTTTTTTCCTCTGTTAAAGAAAAAACTTGTCTAAGTTAGGTGATAAGGGTGCGACCCATTGCTGTTCCTTCCTCTGTGAAATCCTTGATGTGGTTGTAAATTTGAATAATTCCACAATATTGGATGGAAAATTTTGGGTTAATAATTCTGTTGTCTCTTTGTGAGGGATCTTAGTGAAGAGAGAGACAATGTTGAAGCTTATTAACATGTCCATATCTAACAGTTTATAGGAAAATCTCACTTAATGAATTCTATATGTGCAATAATCAGTTAACGCAATTGAGTGAAATGATACTATTTCCTACTTTAAGCGAGTGATTAATCAGGTAACATGATTTGTTTACATTATGCAAAATTTTTTGTTGCCAATCTGCAGAGAGATGGAAATTCTTCTATCACTCTGGATTGAGGATTGCAAGCAAAAAATAATGCCTCTTAGTACAAGGAATATTCAGGCAGAAGCTCACAATATTTTACCTCATTGAAAGAGACCAAATTTTAGGAGGAATGCGAATGTTTTTTAAAAGTAAGAATCCTCAAGACAATGATCTGGAGCGTGGGGATGTATGGATGTGAGTCCTGGACGATCAATAAGGAGATGAGTGACCGATTGAATGCATTTGAAATGTGGTGCTTGAGAAAAATGGATTGTATCAGCTGGACTGAAAGAGTGAGTAATGAAGAGGTTCTTAAAAGATTCAAAATGAAAAGAGACTATATGGCTAGTATCCAAAGAAGAAAAATAGCATTTGCAGGACATTTGATGAGAGGCTCTTCTGGAGAGCTTCCAGAATAGTATTGCAGGGGAGGATGGTGGAGGGAAAGAGAGGAAGACCCTGACTTCAATGGAAAGACAGCATCAAAGATTGGACGGGCAAGAATCTTTCAGAAGCAAGAGATAGAGAGGCTTGGAAGCAGACTGCTCATTAGCTGCAACCCTCTTAAAGAGGAGGCCACAGGATTAGATTAGAATGCTTTACTGCGAGTTTAGGATGGTTTGACCATTTTAAAAATCAAGCTGGACTGCGTAACATAAGAATAACTGGCGAATCTGCTAGTGTTGATAAAGATTCTGCGGCCAAGTTTCCTGAAGAATTGCAAAGGACAATTCAGAAGAGTGATTGTGATTATGATCGTTAAATATTCAATGTCAACGAAACTGGGCTCTTTGGAAGAGTATGCCAACAAAAATTTTCCTAGCTGAAACTGAAGCATTGTAGTCAGGATACAAAGTAACTAAAGATCATCTTACACTTCTGTTAGGAGGCAGTGCAGAAGGCTACTTTAAACTCTATGCTAGTTTATAATGCGCAAAATCCATGATCCGACATTATTGACGAAATCAGCACCGTTGGAAAAGAACTTGGATTTAGTAAACTGGATAATGAAGATGTGAGAAACTTGCTTGATTCCCATTCAGAATTAAGCGAGAATGATCTCCTTCAACTATAAGAACAGCATGCATATGAAGAAGAAGAAAAGGAGTGCAAACAAGAAGAGAACATTATGACTAAGGAGCTAACTGCAAAAGAACTTGAGCTAGTTTTCAATCACATTGAGCATGCTAAAGAAATTTTGTTTGATGCTGATCCTGATGTGGAAATGAAGCTTTGAAGTCTGCTGAAATCATGATAAAGCAATCGCCAGTTATTGCAGATTGCATGACAAGATGAAAAAGTCAAGCACTATTCAAACATCTTTACTTAATTTTTTTGTAAAAAAAGTAGCTCAATCAAATGTTTAAACATTAATAAAAATTTAAGTAATTGATTTTTATTAACTTTGATGATTTTATCCTCTAATATAGTTGATACTGTAATTTTTTTTTTTTTTTTTTTTTTTTTTTTTTTTTTTTTTTTCAAATTTATGTCAACTGATAGATGAATTATAATTATTCCTATTGGTTATTATACTCCCTTAACGCGATTTTGCTTAGCGCACATTAATTGATGAATTAAAATTAATCCTGTTAAAGCGAGGTTTTCCTGTAATGTCTTTTATTTTTGTGTGAAATTCTGTGAAATTTTTTAACGATGAAGCTGAATGGCCTATGAGGGGATAACAAAGGTTAGACAAAAATTTTGATATTTTATACGTAGGGCTGCTTATGGAATCCATAATAGGTCTAAGTGGACAGTTGCTTTTATGTAATTTAGGTGAACCATATGTTCTTGGAGATCTTGTATGGTACGTTTTAAGGCTTTTGATGGTTTACTGATCTATGGATGTTGTTTCATCCTGTAACTTGTTGAGTTTTTTGAACTGTCTGTTGGTAAGATTATAATTAAGCTGGGAATATGTATTGTGATCTCGAAGCAATAAATTAATTTTCCGATCCTATGAATTCATATCTAAAACAGTGGTATTCCCCTTTTTTAGCTTTTGTGATAACTGTGTTGCTATTATGTTTCAAGGAGTTCAGTGCTTTTAATTCTGAAGGTGGGATATTCAATTCTGATGGTTTGGCATCATAGATCACTTTGGCTGTTTCAAACCCTAGTCTGTTGGCTTCAAGACTAGACAGATGACTGGTTTTCCTTTCAATGTTATGTATGAAATCTAGATAAGGAATACGCTTCGATGAAATGGCAAACTTCGGACCTCGTGCTAATACATTCAATTCATCTTCAGTTAGAGGACGGCCAGATAAGTCAACAACCCATTTCTTAGCAGGTTATTTGCTTGTATTTTTCTTATATCGTTCTAGTAATGTTAGGTTTTTATTCTTGTTGAGAGGCTTATACGCTGGTTAAACATGATAACTAATATTTAAGGAATTGACAGCGTATACTAGAAATATAGATTAAATAAACTTTAATATATACTTTCCGATATTTCGGCGAACGTCACATTGCCATCTTCTTGGGAACTTACTACAAAGACACGTGCACACAAGTAATAATAACAGCAAATGAGACTGAAGCTAGGAAGCTAGCGTTTTCCTAAAGTCCTGATGGTGCCCCCTGGCGGGCTATATTGGTAGTTCTTGGCCTTTGGGCTGAAGTTCTTCTGATAAAAGTTTCCCAAATTTGGGGCAGTCTCATGCATCCAAATTTGTTGAGGTTTGGCATGTTCCTAAGGGCCAAGGCTGATTTCATGAATAGTCTTTCATACTTGAACTTGCTGCGGTGTATTACTGTGGCTTTCTTCCATCTTATTCTGTGGCGAGTATCCAGAGCGTGGTCTGCAAGCCCAGAGTGGCTGTACTGGTGAAATCGGATGTAATCCTTGTGTTCTGAGATTCTGATATTTGCTGTCCTGCCTGTTTGGCCAAAGTAGGACAGTTTACAGCTGCAAGGGACCTGGTATACACCAGGTAGGTCTAGGGGAAGTGGTTGGTCTTTGGTGGAGCGGATAAGGGATGCCAGTTTTCTATGTGGTCTGTAACAAGTGGTCAAGTCATGTTTTTTTAAGATTTTATTGATTTTTTCCGAGGTGCATCGGATGTAGGGAATGGTGATGGATTTAGAGTAATCTTTTTTGTGAAGGGGAGGGGATGGTGGGTTGTGGATAACTGGGTTAAGTATTTTTTAGATTTTTTGGAGGGGGTAGCCTTTGGCTGAGAAAGTGTCACAGATGTGATTTAGTTCAGTGGTTAGGGCTTGATCATTAGAACAGATTATTTTTGCCCTGTTGAATAATGTTTTAATAACTCCATATTGTTGTGAGGGGGGGGATTGTTGGTGAATGTATCTGCCTGTATGGGTGGGTTTTCTATAAACTGAGAAAACCAAGGCTCCATCAGGTTGGCGGGTGACTAGTGTGTCTAGGAAGGGGAGGTTATTGTTTTCCTCTTTTTCCAGGGTGAATTTGATTCTAGGGTGTTGGTTGTTTAAGTGTGTTAGGAAGGAGAGGAGTGAATCCGGACCATGTGGCCAAATAGCGAAAACATCATCAACGTAGCGAAGCCATATGGTAGGTTTTTGTGGGGCTGAGTTTAAGGCTTTCTCTTCAAACGTCTCCATGAAGAAGTTGGCCAAGGGTGGGGAAAGTGGTGAACCCATGCCTGTCCCCTCTATCTGTTTGTAGAATTTTTCCTGCCAAACGAAATAGCCTGAGTTCATTGTAAACTGAAATAGGGCTGAGATATCGGGAGGAAATTTAGCTTGGATTAGCTCTAAGGTTTCTTTGAGGGGGACATTCGTGAATAGGGAGGAGACATCAAAACTGACCATTATGTCATTATGTTGGAGTGTAAGGTTTTCTGTACTGGCTTTGAAGTGGGCTGAGTTTTTTATGTGTGATGGTGTATTTCCAGTATAGTGTGAGAGCGCTTTGGCTAAATGCTTGACTAGTTTGTAAGTGGGGGAATCAATGCCATCCACTATGGGACGTAATGGCACATTTTCTTTGTGTATTTTTTTTGGGGGGGGGGGGTCTAGAGTTATAGGGTTTTAGTCTGTTGGTAATCTCCACAGGCCAAGAAGTGACCTTCTTAAGGAGCCTATGGAGTTTTCTAATTTGTGAGTTGGTGGGATTGTAATCAATGGGGAGGTAAGTGGAACGATCTAATAATAAAGCCTTAAGCTTACCTGTGTAGTCTTTAAGATTGAGTACCACAGTGGCGTTCCCACTGTGGTACTCAATCTTAGGAACATGCCAAACCTCAACAAATTTGGATGCATGAGACTGCCCCAAATTTGGGAAACTTTTATCAGAAGAACTTCAGCCCAAAGGCCAAGAACTACCAATATAGCCCGCCAGAGGGCACCATCAGGACTTTAGGAAAACACTAGCTTCCTAGCTTCAGTCTCATTTGCTGTCATTATTACTTGTGTGCACGTGTCTTTGTAGTAAGTTCCCAAGAAGATGGCAACGTGACGTTCGCCGAAATATCGGAAAGTATATATTAAAGTTTATTTAATCTATATTTCTAGTATACGCTGTCAATTCCTTAAATATTAGTTATCAAGTAATGTTAGGTATTTTTTATTGAGATTCACATTGCTTGTTTCAAATGCTTTGATGCCTGCATCTTTTGAAATATTAATACCTTTGTATTTGACAGATCACTTTAAAAATGATTACGTATATTTATATAAAATAAAATTTTTATAAAATATTTACATATTTTTAAAAAGTTAATTATTGTTGCATATGTGTGAATTTATAGTTAATATAAACTCTTGACTTGAATAAGTGGATGGTTGACAGACAGATATCAAAAAGTGGTATACGGTGGGGTGTACACCACTGCTCATCAGATTTAAGGTAACCAGTGGTGTACCATTCTTGTTCAGTCTATATATTAATGACATTAGGAAGGGTTTAACAGGAGATATGCAATTGTTTGCTAATAATGCAAAGGGTAGGCAAGGCAATCAGGGATGCTACTGATATCCAGCACTTAGAGAATGATTTAAATAGGCTGGAAATTTGGGCAAACGAAAATGGCTGGTTTAATAGTAGTAAGTATGAAGTTATGCACATTGGCATGATGAAATTTCCAGTGGTATATTATATTAACGAGGTTATGTTACAAAAAACAGATGAGGCTAGGGATCTTGGCATAATGGTGGATAGAAATTTGAAGTTCAAAAGTCATACAACAAAAGTTGCAAATACAACTTAGGATAAATGCAGTGTTGAAGTAAATTTGATATGTAAGGATAAGAAGTTATTTTGCCTTTTTATAAGGCCTTGATAAGACTGCACCTGGATAGTTATGCACAGATATGATGATTTGGTATTCTGGGTTCCAAGGAGATAGAGAAGTTGTGGAAAAGATCCAAAAGAGTTACAAAGTTTATATTGGGATATTTTGAAATTTAGAATATGAGGACAGATGGCAAATATGTGAATTACAGATTCTGGTTAACAGGAGAAAGAGGGGCGATGTGATTAGTGAATGGGTGTTATAGAATATTGTCTGATGAAATTGTTTGTTATATGGAAGGTGGGGAGAGCAAAACAATGTCAAGTTCTTTCCTAATATCCTCAGTTTTAATATGATATTGCCATTGATGCCATCTGTTCATCTGGACTCATATCTGTGGTCTCCAGTCTTTGGTCAAGTGTTTTACTTCTAACCTGGCTCTCAGTTAAAGTTAAAATTGGTTTGAAAGCTGTCTTGTGTACAGCTGATTTAGTGTTTTGACTAATTTCTTTCTTATTCCATATAAATTTATTCAGCTGACTTCGTACCATACCAGCTTTGTTGATTCTGTTGTCTATTTCCATATTTAATTTACCATCTTCACTAAAAATCATGCTTAAGTAGCTGACATGTTTTACGTATTCTATAAGTTCTCCATTCACAATGCACAATGTAGTTGATAATTTCAATACTTCTGCCTATATATGATGGGGAATTTAATTTATATGGAAGAAGAGAGCTAGAGGGAGATTAGCCACAGCTTTAAACTAGCAGTATTTAAGACAAAAGCCAGCTTCATCTTATGAATCTGAGTGTGAGTTTGGTTAGAAATAAAACATGTAATCAAAGATTAGAGACCAAAAATATGAGTTCTGAGAAAAATTAGGGAAGTGAACATATTTCATCACTGGTAGAATGATTACATATTAGGAAAGAACCTTGCATTATTAGCATTCAAGATAACAAGAACAGGTGTTGTTGTGAAGGTTGCAGGAAGAAGATCAGGTGAATTAATCTTGCTCTTCCACACTTCAATCAGAAGTGCTCAAGAAGACAGGAACATAAGGTCTGACAATATTGGAGTGGCTGACAAATGATAGACTAATTTGGAGGAAATAGTGATGTAAACTTAATTATATAGTGCTGTCATAGTATCCTATTCACCCATTGAAAGGCACATGTTAGAAAATTCAATGATGATAATTCAAAGTGGGAATATTTGCTTTGGGGAAGAGGGGTGATGGAGTGGATGGTTTTTGCTGCTATTTCTGTTTCTATAACAAGTCCCACTAAACCAACTTCTCAGGTATGACTCCTCCCCATTCCTGTCTATCATCACTGATATTACATCCCTTCCCAAACCTAAAATATCATTCTCACATCCTTGATTATCTAATCCTTTCTTGCACACTCACACATCTACTCTTGAAACAATCATCTGCACTTCTCTTGCCATGTCTCCCTGTCCACCCTGATCTAACAGAAGCCACAAATGATCTGCAGTCTTGGATTTGATTATCTCATCAGAAGATATTGTGGTAAATGAAATGTTACATCTTTCTCCAATTGGTGAAAGTTACCACAAATTTAAGAATAAATTTATTGCATGAGTATATAAGGGTACAATGTACCTGATGATTCGATTTCTTTACTTACTGTTTGTGTCTATTGTTGAATGTCGTTTCCTAAGCAGACAGAAATTGACATTGTTGGATAGAAACATATCAGTGATGGTCATACAGTTTTAACAAATAGTAGTGAAGAAATTGTTTTTGTCATCAGTGAACGCTCTGGTTTTGCTAATGATCAGATTCATTTGTGAAAATCCTCATTTGCATTCACTTGTTGATATTGGTTGAGCATTCATCAAATGCTTCAATTTTTCTTAAACCATTTTGTTAATTAGGTATTTCCAAAATCCAAATGAAAATGACTGAATATTACAAATTTTTAAATATGCATCCATAGTCTCATCACAGTTAATAAAAGTGCCGGCATGCCTTTCCATTGCATATTGCATACCATCCCAAAAAAGGCACTACTTGTAAATGTTTAATGAACCGTTTTAAGATAACTTTCTTTTATATATTATATGGTAAGTAAGAAGTAAAATGCAGGTTTTTGAATATTTGCTGGTATGGTAAACTGGTTCTAATATGTTTTCATTCATTGAGTTACGAAAATTTCAACATTTTGGTTGTTCCTGTTCTGATGTGAATTTCAAAGGCCTTAGTTAACAAATTGAATCCAGTAATTTTAATATAGAATGTGTATCGGTTTTATTGGTTTTTCTCAATACACAGAACACTTAACATATCTTCCATAGAAAGTACCATATTTTTCGATAGATAACGCGCACCCTCAACATTTTCATCACTCCTTTTGATGTATAGGTAACGCGAATGCGCCAACTAGTGGTAGAGTTAGGAAGTACAGACAGAGGACGGAAGAATTCTTTAAAAGCACATGCATTGCTAGTAGCAGTGGTCGATTATTCCGAACATCCTGTTTTAAAATATTTCATTAAGTAAATCATTATTTGTTTATATTTTGTTATTAGATCTGAATTACCCATGGAAGACAGAAGTACTTCTCGAAGAAAATCCTACACAGCCATTTCAAGCTTGAAGTGGTAGAAGTGGCAAAGGAAAAAGGAAATCGTGAAGCAGGTAGATTGTTCAGTGTTGGGGAAAGTAGTGTTCATGAATGGCGAAAGGCTGAAACAGTCCTGAAATGTTTACATACGAGGAAACGTCCTATAAAGTTTAGAAGGTGCTTCTGGCCAGCCATAGAAAAAAACTGTTTGATTGGGTTGTTAGTGAAAGAGAGCTAAAGGTATGAGAATATATACTGTCTGTGTGTTGCAGGAATCGAAAAGAATTGCGCAAAACGATAATATAAAGGATTTCAAGGCCTACCCATCTTGGGTTTTTGGATTTATGAAGAGAAACAATTTAAGTGTGCACTCCTCCACTAGTGTTGGACAAAAATTTCCCCTGCGACTGGGAAGCGAAAGTAGCTAAATTTCATTTGTTTCTCAGAGAAAACTTGTGTGGAGTTGTCACTATTGTCAATATTGAGTGTGATGAAAAATTTTTTGGATTTGAATAGTGTAATGTTCAATTAATATTAAGTAATACTTCTTCTACCTTAGCTTTGTTATTACATTTGATTTACATCACAACCCTCTCAAATGTATACTGCTTGCATTATCTATCGAAAAATACAGTATTATTACCTATAAAGGGAGGAATTGAAGTTCTGCTTCATTTCGAGTCAAAAATAGATGAGCAGGCTAGATATATCTCTTAGATAATTTGAAGGACATTAAAAATTGGAATATGTTAAACAAATTTTCACATGCCGAACTTTTCATTTTCTACTCTTCCTCCCCATCTCTCCCACTACAAAAAAAACTTAGTTTAAAAATATAATTCAGTTTAATTGAAGATTAAACTGTCCAGCGATATCTTTTCTTAAGATGGAATAGAAGTTTTAAAGTTCACAAAACTTATGATGGATAAAGGCATTTGTTTCAGAAAGAATTTTTTTTTTTTTTTTTTTAATCAGAATGTGTAATGAAAGTGAGAAATGATGTTATCCCTTTTGTCACCATTGTACTGCCAATAGCTTATGTGTTTTGATCAGAATCTGTGTGAGGGGATGTGTAGAAATGATGTCATTCTTTTTGTCATTATTGTACTGCCAGCAGCTTTAAGATGTGAATGGCAGAAGCTCTTCTTTTAACTGAAAATAAATCTCTTCACATGATTTTCATATACAACTCACTGCCATCTTCTGTAAATGTTTCTATAAATGAAATGCAAGGGCTTATTTCAGATGACCTGCAAGGATTTGACTATCACATTTACCAGAAATATTCAAGTTCTGCTTGTTGTTGCATGGCTTATGAAAATGTTATTAGTTTATTCTTGAAGAGTAGCAAAGTTTTTTTTTATCATTCTTACCATCGTGTACATTGATATCACTAATAGCTTCTTAAGTAACAATTTTTCTAAAATAGGTAATGAAATTACAAGAGGTCTAGTTGAAATTCATGTATGGGATTAGCTTAAAGTGTGTGTGTGGGGGGGATCATGCATGTAAATATTCTGAATCAACTGTAGACTTGCACTGTGTTATTCCTGAGTTTTGATTAGGGGGGAAAATTAATTTAGGCTATGAATAAGTTCTGAGTTTAAAAAAAAATGTCCATACATCTATATCACCTTTAATGTGTGATATCCATCATTTACAGAGCTGCTCGAGCATAGTAATCATAAGAACTACATGATATTTGTCCTTTGATTGGAAAAGCAGAATTCCAATGTGTAGGACATAAGGAACGTTGACAAAGGCTGTTCCTCTTCAAGTAGCTAATCAGAGAATGCTCAATAAACATATACAAAGTAATATACTGATGTTATGGTCTCAGTTGCATTGGTCATAATTCCAACTAAATTCCATTCTGTCATTTATTAGAATATAATAATAGAATAAATATTTGCTGTTTTAAGGATACTTGTGACATAAGACTGAATGATAAATGCACGTAAACACAAGAAAGATATTTAATTAACCAGATATTTCGGTCTGGAAATAGCAGACCATCTTCAGTGGTATTACAAGAACAGTTTTAAAAAATACAAGCTAGAATACTAAATAGCGGCGTGTTCTATTTTTAATGATCTATTGTTAGTATTCTAGCTTGTATTTTTTAAAACTGTTCTTGTAATACCACTGAAGATGGTCTGCTATTTCCAGACCGAAATATTTGGTTAATTAAATATCTTTCTTGTGTTTTACGTGCATTTATCATTCAATAGAATAAATAAAAAGAATAAAATATCTTAATATCTAGCATACTGCTGTGTGAAAGTAGATTGTGTTCTGTCTGAAACAGATATGAACTTGATCTGTTATTTGATGACATTCTTCTGTTTTCCAGAAATTTGAGTAATATTTCATTGAAATTGATTTCACTGAAATTGAAAGATTCAAGGTTTTAGTCTTAATACAGATGTTAAATTAAGTGTTATGACTGTTTTAAACAAGTCTTACTTTTCAGTACAAAACTATTTTTCTTTCTCAAGGTGATCCAAGGCAAGATTTAGAATATGAAAGACAGTATGCTCAAACTTACAAAGTACCTGAAGCTGTACGTAGTTTTTTAATTTATCTTTGGAAAGCTATAAAGGAGGGAAATGCTTATAAAATTCAAAGTCTCTATGAAAACAGGTAGGTGAATTTTTAATGGAATGAATTATTTTATGCTGTAATACTCTGTATACATAGACAGTTAACACATTCTTTCACTTAAGAGGATGTATAATCTGTGTGTGAATTGAGTAAAGCAGTAAATCTGTGGTTACTTAAAAAAAAAAAAAATATTTTTTTTTAAATGATTCTGAACTAGTGAAATATGCTTATGTGAAAAACACCATTTCAAAATTAGCATTGGCTTCAATTCCAAAATTGGTACATAAGAATCAGTTGAAAGCTTGTGAAATTTTGTTGGATAATATGACAAGAGGTGATAGAGGAGCAAGATTAATGAAATATGCAGAAAAAGAAAATCTCTATAATAAATACTTTTTTCAAGAAAAAAATACATGGAAAGTGAACACAGAAAAGTTCAGATGGAAGAACTAGTGAAACTGACTTTATCCTCAGTAAGAGAAAAAATGAATTTCAGGACTGTTTGAATTTCAGCACCTTCATCATTGGAAGCGACCAACATGTAGTATACAGTAAGATTCAAATAAGCTGTGAGAAACAAAAACAAACAAACATAAATGGACACAAACTCAACAATAAAAGAAAAATTACAACTTGAATTAAACAAGAGATTTCTTATAATTAAATTCCTGATATGTATCATCAGGGGGAGTGTGTATAGGGATATGGTAGTACTGTATGTACAGGTTACATCATTACTAACTTATTATCAACAATTTCCCTCCAAATTAATTTTTAGCAGATTATATATTTCGGTGTTCTAAGGTACTTCTTACTGTATCTGTCTACCTAGAACTTGGTCTTCCTTTGAGTCTTTTTCCGGCTATCTTGGTAAAAAAATCAATTATTTTGCTAACTTTTCCTCTCCCATTCTGTTTGAGCAATCTAACTCTCTGAGATCAGCTCTGCTAATGCATTCTGAATGCTAATCTTATCAAGTTCTTTCATAATATCCTTATGTTTAATATGATACTACCATTGATGCAACCCTCTCACTTCTCTAATCTTTCTCAGAACTCTCCATATCTTGGGTCTTCAGTCTTTCTAACCCAGCTCTCAGTTCCCTAAGTTAAAACTGGTTTGAACAATGTCTTGTATACAGCTAGTTTGGTATTTTGACTAATTTCTCTCTTATTAAATATGAACTTATTCAGTTAACTTCCTGTCTTACCACTTTGCTAATTCTTTTGTCTATTTCCATATTTAATTTGCCATCTTCACTGAAACTTTATCTAAATAGCTGAAATTTATGTTTGCTCTATAAGTTCTCCATTTAGGACGTAGTGATGTTTTCAATTTTTTGCCTATTTTTATCACTGATCTTCTAAATTTATTACAACAGTTTTCAGTTTAGTTAGGGAATCAATCCTGCAGACTTGTACTGAATTTATTTAGGAATATAATATCATCTGCATAAAGAGCTCAGATTAACATCTCCAGTTTTTGATATTTTTTTATGTTGGGCCCATATACGAGAGGCTGGCTGGTCAAAGTATAGTACTTTAGTACTGTATATGGGTAGTGGGATGGGAAAGGAGGAACTTGTTAACATTCGATTTGAAAGCCTGTATATTGTATTCCTTGGGAAATACCTCAGGGGGAAGACTGTTCACAGTACAGCAGTAGCAGGGATGAGGAAAAGAAACTTGTTCTGTGGGTTACTGTCAAGGGATGTTGAGAGGTGGCTGTACTTGTTCCAATGGGTTTAATACAGAGTGGGGGAATTATTGATGTTCTTTCAGATGAGCATTTTCCATGAAAATAGTTGCAGAATATCCAAATTGCAGAGACTAAACGTCTATGTGAAAGTGGGGGGAGTGAGTCAGTAAGAGCTGGATCATTTATCAGTCTAATTGCTCTATTCTGTATTGAGTCAAGCATTTTGAGGGAGTTTTTAGGAGTCCCACTCCAAATGTGAGAACATTATTCGATAGCTGGGCTGATTTGCAATTTGTATAAGGTTAACAGCTGTTTTGAAGTGAAGTAATGTCTTGAGTGAAAGAGAAAGCCTAGTTTTTTGGAAGCTGAGGATGCAATGGTTGTGATGTGTTTTTGCCAGGAGAGGCCTGATGTCATAGTAATTCCGAGAAGAGAAATTTTATCTTGTCTGAGGATTTAAGTGTTATCAAAAATAATACTGGGGAAAATGGTTCTTTTTTGTGGGAAATAAGACAGAGCTGGGTTTTGCTAGTGTTGAAGTTGACAAGGGTATCTGAGCCCCATCGGAGGATGTTTTGGAGGTTTGCGTTAAGGGAAGATGTGGTTGATGTTCTGTGGGTTGAAGTGAGTTGTGTAGGGTAAGGTTTATCAAATGAAAGGGAGGAGTGCAATGTGCTGTCATCTGCAAAACTGTGTATTGGATTGGAGGTCAACTGAAGTAGGTCATTGATGTATAGAGGAAGAGGGTCAGTGAGAGAACTGAACCTTGTGGGACCCCAGCATTAGTTGGATAGTGGGAGGATAGGGAGCCATCTGCCATTACACATAGTGTGCGTCCAGACAGGAAGCTGGCAATCCATCTGTAGAAGTCCCGAGACAGTCCAAATGTTGGAAGTTTGCTTAGTAAGCCTTTGTGCCAGACTCAGTCAAAGGCTTTAGAGATATTGAGTGCAACTACTTGGGATTCACCAAATTTTTTCATGGTAAATGTCCAGAGATGGGTGATATATGAGAGCAGGTCACCTGTTGATTGGCATCGGTGGAATCTGTACTGGTGGTCGCTTAATAATTGGATACCTTCAAGGTAGAGTAGTAGTTGAGAATTGATGGTTTTCTCCATCACTTTAGATAGGATTGAGGTGAGTGAGATAGGGTGGTAGTTAGATTGCTGCGATTTGTCTCCCTTTTTGGGGAATGGGTTGAATTATCCCAATTGAATATCCCAAAGCCAATTTCCAGGCTTTGGGATATATACTAGTTGAGTAAGATAGTATTTACAGATGGCATAGGATAGGAGTCAATTCTGCTGCACAGACCTCTTTCTGGCAAGGATACAAGGGGCATTGTATGTTGGGAAGTTGGAATGACTGGGGGGGGGGGGGGGGAATTTGCCATTGTCAGTTATACGTGCATTGCAGGCAAAGTGTGAAGCCAGGAGATTAGCTTTTTCTGTGGGTGATGTTGCAATTGAGCCATCTGGGTATGATAGAGGTGGGAGTAGTATAGGGCAAAAGTTATGACCGATTGCTTTGGCAAGAGACCAAAGGGCATGGCTGCCGCTAGGACAGGCTGCAAGTTTCCTGCTTTTTGCCTGTTCAGATTCTGTTTTGGAATCGTTGATGATTTTTTTGCATCTGTTTCAGGCTTCAGTATAGGCACTGAAGGAGGATGGAGTTCTTAATTTCAGTCAGTTGTGGTATGCCTGGTTTTTCATTAGTACAACCTTGGCACATTTTTTGGAGAACCAGGGTTTGGATAGGTGACAGCAGTTCAGTGTTACTTTGGTGATGTGTTTGGTGCATATGTTTGGATTGGAAAACTGCAAACAATAGTCCAACCATGGGAATCTAGCATAGTAATCTCGGAGGCTGTCCCATTTGGCACTGTTATAATGCCAGAGTGGTTGGTGGTATTGGGAGAGCGATAGAGACAGGAGATAAATTTTTAGCCAAAAAGGTCAAAGTTGGGTGATTCTAGGTTAGGTGCTCTGACATACCTTAGGCAGGGTATGTCCGAGCGGATATATGCACACTCACCACCTATTGGTTGAAAGGAGTTAAATAGTGAATAGTTTGGATGTTTGAGATGGATGGTGCCAGGGGGAAGGTGAAATTTGAGTTTCTATTAAGAAGAGTAGGTGGGGTTTGGTTGACTGTAGATGATAGTGAATGCTATTAAGGTTGGAGTTGAGACCACGGATGTTGGTGAAGTGGATATGCAAGGTTCTGTGAGGCATGGCTTTGACTGCAAGGGTCTTGCACGTTTCCTATGCAGTGCCTGCATACTGGTCTCCTTGGTGGCTATTAGTAGTGTCACTTGGTTTTTGCACTAGTTTGGTTTGTTTGTAGTCTATGGTCCAGCTGTTATCTCCATTTTGGCATTTTTCTTTAGCTGTCTTCGGAGTTGCCTTCTTTGTTCCCTTTGTTCAAAGGTTAAGTCAGGTCGAGCATGTACGCGTGATTGGGGGGGCAACTGTCCTTTGGCTTGCTATTTATCGCCGTTATTAATTTGGAAGTGTTTGTTGGTATATCACAGATCACTTTCACGAGACGTGGAAAGTTCGTTCTGTCCTTTCTTTTGTTTATGGGACCGAAGCGATGACATTTGATAATATTCCTGGAATCGAAGTTGCATTCACCTGCTAGTTCGCTAACTTCTTCTTTCAAAGATTTACCATTTTCCTCCGGAAAGCTCAGAATAATGGCATCGAGTCTCCTGTTTTCGGCCTCGAGCGACACGTGTACCGTTGATGTGATTAAATCACGGAGTTCGTTAGTGGGTACAGATGCACTTGCGGTTGGCTGCTGGTCGTCGGGCATCTCAAGCTTTGTTTCCAACTTTCAGATTTTGGACGAGAAAGTATTGATATGGGACTAGAAGTAATCTTTCGTTGTTGGCCTTTGTTGTAGGCATATTGGGCTCTTTCACGTGGCTGTTTTTTTTTAATTGAAAATAACTGATATGAAGGACTCTGGTACTTACATGTTGTGTAGAAGTAACTGACTCCTTAGTACCCTCTGTATTCCTTTTACTGGTTATTTTGCACAAAAAAATACTTGCAATTACGATAAAATTTGGGAGCACAATTGTAACGAAACTTATTCACAGGCACCACCTATCGAGAATTATTTCCCAATCAGTTCCCCATAGCAAATTTGCTGACTTATAGATAAACAATCAACTTTGATAAAAGTAAAAAAATATTTGCCATAAACATTATTTCATTCATATATGTATTAAACATGCATGTGGTTCTTAGCCTTTAATGATGTTGTTGGAATTGTCTTTATTGTGGGTATTTAGTGCAGATATAACATTGCCTTCCAGCATGAAATAAAATCTTAACCCATTAACTGTAATCCTCATCACTTTCTTTTTCTTCTAATGTCTTCCAGTGGTTTGCTTCAATTTCCTTCTCAAAATCTTAATTTTCATTATAATATTGAAGATCATCATCATTGGATGCAAACGCTTCATAATTTCTGATGTGGTTTACGTCTAATGGAACATAATTTTCACTATTGGCAATATCCTGCATATCCATGATTGAATGCTTAAAACCGCAGCAATAAGACCATTCAAAACAGTTTTGAATGGTCTTATTGCTTATTCCTTGACAACTATTGGCCATAAACTGTATTATTCATAAAAATTTCCTTTTGCTGACCTCCGTAGCAGTTGTTAAGAACCAGTAAAATTTTTCTTGATTTCTGTTGTAATTCCATATCCCAGCTCAAGCCAATTCTTAAAAAATTCAGATCTTATCCATGCATTTTTGTTCACATGGTACTGAACTGGTAAACTCTCCATTCTAATTGCTTTCAAGTATCAATGCCTGGTCCTTTTTCCAACAACAGCTTTCATTTCATAGTTCCTTTGAAGAGCGTAATACTATTATTCCCAGCAATGTAGCATGTTTATTCATAACACAGGGAACCATCCAATATAGCATGATAAAATAGCCCTGTTTCATCACTATTGCAGGTGTTATCAGCACAAAAATTTTCAAATCAAGATTATATAATTTTTCTAACACTTCATGTGGTAGAGGTTACTAACTGGCCCAATTAAATGGCATTGTATCCCAAATAAATTAAGCAAATGCTTGTTATATCCTCATTTTGTTTTTGTTCTTCCAGACTTATCCCAATAAAATGGCTGCCCCCATTAACCAGAATCTACTGTAGATGATGAATAACAATGGGGATAACTTGCACCTTTGACTCACACCTGATTTAACATTAAACTATTTTCCTATACCTCCTTTTCACTTATGACTATTGACTTAGAACTCAAATATAGACTACATATTGCTCAATATAATATTCCATTTACACCTAACATTAGCATTTTGAACAGCTTTTTTCTCTTGGCATATGCCTTTTCCAGATATACAAAACTTAAATACAGAAATTTGTTATATTTGCATGGTTTCTCAACTTTGTTCTAAAGTGAAAGTCTAATTCTGATAATCTCCATTTGGCTGAATCCAGCTTCTTCTCCAAGCTTCCCTTCAATAATTCTTTTTAACTTTTTCTCAAGTATACTTGCATAAATCTTACCAGGAACACTCATTAGAGAAATATAATTCTTACATTTCAGTTTTATATTTTCCTTTTTAAAGATGGTTACTATGAGAGCACTACTTCAATCATCTGGAATTTGACCTTTTAGCCAGGCTCTCTGAATTATGCATTGCAGCCACTGCACAACTTTCATTCCTCCATACTTAAGCATTTCTGGTTGAATATCATCTACTGCAGCTGCTTTGCTTCCTCCTTTCCAAATGACAGGTTTTGATGGCATTTTCTCAAGTAATGATATATTTGATTAATATCTCTTGAATATTTTCTCTCACTGTTCTATCGCTGCTTGTTTCATTTAGCAATCTTTCAAAGTAATTACACCAGACATGAACTGAAAATCTTCAGTTTTCATGTCCCCCTTTATCATTTCTGATTAATTTTACAGTATTCTATTTTCCCTTTCTAAGTTTTTTTAATAGCCTTCAGAAAATATTTTGCTACCTTCCTTATATATATTTACCTTCTATATTCTTACCAATCTTCTCATCATAACTTATTTAGCTAGTTTTACACCTGCTTCACTTTCTTACATTTTTCTCTGTGTGCTTTTAGAGCCCACGCATACATGCTAAGAACTTTTGATATGCTTTCTTCTTTTCTTGGACTATCTCTTTAACTTCCTTAGTCCACCATGGAGTTCCAGTTTTTTATGGAAGTTTTTTTTTTTTTCCCACTTGGTTATACAAGAAATTATATACTTAGTTAATCCTTTATTCAAGTGTAAGCAAACAAAGTTTGTGCCTGAAGTATTAACAGGACAGGGGCAACTTGTGTGCAAAGGTGGTACAACTTCACATCACTTGCCTTAGTATCCCATAATGCAAAGCACATCTCCTTGTGGACATGTATAATGCTGTGCATTTTGGGAAGGGTCACTACCCAGACTAGTTTCAACCTTTATTGAGGTCTCTTCAGTGGGAGTTAGACCCACAGGTGATACCAAGGTTGAAGTAATGCAGAAGTCATATTTTCTTATATGAGTTGCCAAAAGGTATCTCACCTTATTATTAAAATCCTCCAGATTAGATAAAGATGTTGGAAGTTTTTTGTTTTTTCCACTTTTTTCCACAAGAAACTATATAAATTCTTTATCCAAGTGTAAGCAAACAAAGTTTGTGCCTGAAGTATTAACAGGACAGGAGCAACTCGTGGCAAAGGTGGTACAACTTCGCATCATTTGCATTAGTATCCCATAATGCAAAGCACATCTCCTTGCGGACATGTATAATGCTATGCATTATGGGAAGGGGCACTACCCAGACCAGTTGCGACCTTTATTGAGGTCTCTTCAGTGGGAGCCGTGAAAGTGGAAAAAAGTTTTTACAACAGAAAGGCTTCCAACATCATTCTCTAATCTGAAGGATTTTAATAATAAGGTGAGACACCTTTTGGCAACTCATATAATAAAGTATGACTTCTGCATTACTTCAATCTTGGTATCATCTCTGGGTCTAGCTCCCACTGAAGAGACCTCAATAAAGGTCGAAACTGGTCTGGACAGTAACCCTTCCCATAATACATAGCATTATACATGTCCACAAGGAGATGTGCTTTGCATTATGGGATACTAAGGCAAGTGATGTGAAGTTATACCACCTTTGCCACGAGCTTACACTTGATAAAGGATTAACTAAGTATATAATTTCCAGTTTTTTTTGTCTTTTGCAGACAACCTCGTCACTTGCATCTCTTGATTGATTAATTTAGTGCTTTCTTCAAGGTCTGCTACTGAAACTTCAAGGTTTGGTTTTTGTTTTCAAGTTATTTCAATTTTTCTTGAAATTATGTGCAGTTCACCTCTGAAAGTTGCTTAACTTTGATTCATTTAAAAACTTTCTTACACAATTTTCTTTTCAATATATTTACCTTTATCTTGTTCAAAACTAAATCGTGATCACCTCTGATTTCAAATCTTCTCTGTACTCTTGTGCATTGAACCAGGATAATGATATTGCTATCAACAATAACATAGTCAATGAGATTTTTCTTATTTCTGTCTTTTCTCAATGTGTATTTGTGTACATCTTTATGTTAGGACATGGTTAGTAATAACTAGTCTGTCCTGAACAGAACATTCACGGACTTAGCAGTATTATTAGATTTGCTCTTTTCTCCAAACTTTCACAAAGCATTGCTTTATGTCTGGTCTATTATTTCTTAATGTGCTGTTTAGATCTCCAACAAGGACTAACTTTCTTTTTTCTTTGTCAGTTGCCTTTTCTAATAGCTCAAAGAACTCTTTCAGTTCTTTACTACTACTACTTTGTGTGAGACTATAGACACAAACATTGTCTGGTTTGGCATTCTGATATTTGCTCATATCACTGTACCAAATATTGTCTACCATACATGAAGATTATCCTTATATTTAGTGTCAAGTACTGTAGCTATTATGCCCTCATGTGCCAGGTGGAATGAAGAGAATAAGTAGTAAGTACTTATTTGGTACCAAATACAGCAGTTACTCCTTTTATCTGATTGTTATTGCCAGAATATAACATCTTGTATTTTATATTAGCAGCTCGCTTGTTTTTTTGTTTTGTTTCTGTAACTTTGAAACAGGGACATTAAATTTGAAAGAAATTCAAAAATGAATAACATAATTTAGTATTGAATGATGTGCATGTCATCACAAGATGAACACAAAAGGAATAGACATTAAGCTTCTGTATTTGGAATTATTAATTCCAGTATTACTACAAGGAGAAAATGCTAAGTAAGCTTGTTTGTTCATCAAATTTCTTGTGCTCTATGGCCTACATCAGGGCTGTCCAACCTTAGGTAATCCTAGGGCCACATAAAAAAAAAAAAAAAACATTATCAAAGGGCTGCATCGCAATGTGTATCTAGTAATTTGGTGAGCAGCAATGACACAAAGTCGACAGCTGAACAAATCAACAACACTAATTGTATGCGCACGTTCCCCGTGAGCATCTGGAGCATGCACATTGGAACAAAACAGTGTAAGAGCGCTTCTTTGACACATCTAATATTTGAAAGACACGTGGGATATAGTGATGTAAAGATGCCAAATAATATTACCAACATCGAGGTTATTGATTAGTGATAGAATTAAAATATCTAATACTCATTCGATTCAAATTGTTATTTAATTTTTTTGCTCGTGAAACCCACTGGTGGGCCACACAAAATCTCCCTGTGGGCTGCATCTGGCCCACAGGCAGTGTTTTTTTTGGAAGCCCTTCTCTAACTAATTACTTCATGGAATTTTTGAACAGCATATTCTCAATGTTTTTTCACCAGAGCCATCAATTTGGTAAAGATATGGTGATGTTTTTGCTGTTTAGAACTCTTCTTTGTCTAATCTCCATGCATTTTTTTGAAATTCTTGAGAAAATTAATTCAGTAAATCCAAGTATCAAATTTACACTAGAAGAAGAAGATAACACCATTCTTCTTTTTCTGGACGTTCATTCTTTGTCAACCTAATGGCAGTCCACAATTCTCTGTAAAACCAACTCATGCTGGCAATTACATTGATGCTAACATTGATGTTTTTTTTGGAAGCCCTTCTCTAACTAATTACTTCATGGAATTTTTGAACAGCATATTCTCAATGTTTTTTCACCAGAGCCATCAATTTGGTAAAGATATGGTGATGTTTTTGCTGTTTAGAACTCTTCTTTGTCTAATCTCCATGCATTTTTTTGAAATTCTTGAGAAAATTAATTCAGTAAATCCAAGTATCAAATTTACACTAGAAGAAGAAGATAACACCATTCTTCTTTTTCTGGACGTTCATTCTTTGTCAACCTAATGGCAGTCCACAATTCTCTGTAAAACCAACTCATACTGGCAATTACATTGATGCTAACTTACATCATCACCCCTGTAAGAAATATGGTGTAGTATTTTGGACAGTGCACCTTTTACATCATCAGGAATGAAATATTTCAATTTGGAAATATTTACATTAGCAGATTAATTTCTAAAACATAAACTGTCATGTATAAAATTGTCAAAATTGAGAGTGCATATCATTCTGTGATTTCAAATGCATGGCTTTTGCTGGGCTGTATATGTCTATAATAACTTAGTTCCCAACTTGTAGGTCTTTTTTGCATGCTGATTATAGTTGGTTTAAAATAAGGACTTGATGTTTGTTGCATTATGTCAAAGAAGCTGCTTACTTGAATTCATTATTTGGCATTCTTGTCAGTTGCCAAAGTACCTGATCCTTTTCGGTAGCATAAAAAAGCTAAGCTGGATTTGTCTGCTTGCCTTTCTCTACATCTTTAATATGGTGAAGGAGGTTGTTTTAGGGTCCTCAGTATCCTGGAGACTTTAATCAAAGGTGTGATGGCCATTTTTTCTTTCTGCTACTTTAACATGTTAGCAATTTTATCTATGGTGTTTCTTTATGTGTGGTCTGTTTTCTTCTATATGTGCTGATGCATTTAATGGGCTTTGTAAAATGTTATTGAGACTATTAAGGTTATAGCCATTCTTTAGTAGGACTTCCATGAGGTAATCCATTTCTTGTTCTCTGTTGCCTTTGTCACTTAATATGGTGTATGTTCTATCGTGTAGGATATCTGCTATTTAGCAATATCTGATTATCTTACATTAATTTTTTAGCTGCAACTGAATTTGATATAATTAAATAAAACGGAAAGGATAACTTTTGGTTTTATTATTTATCATGTAGTTAAACATTTCCAAAATGTATAAAAACAAATGCATTATTTCTTGTAATTACAAATGTTTATAGAAGAAAGCTTTGTTATTTACTTCCCATCAAAAACTATTTGAGTGTGATATTTTTATTTGTAAAAAGAACTCGCCTCTAGTGTAGTTTTTTATTTCTGTAACATAAACTGAGAGAGAGACAACGTCTTCACACCATTGAAGAACTTTAGTCTTATTTACAGTTGACATTCATGTTGCTTATCATGTCAGGAGTAGTGTGCTTGCACAAACATTGTATTTCCAAAGAGGAAGTTGAATTAGAGAAATTAGAGAAATTTTCTCTGAAGAGAAGAGAAAAATAGAACAGTTGGAGAAAAAGAGATGATGTTCAAAAGGAGTTGGAATTTTATTATTATTATTATTATTACATGACACCTCCAGGGAATTCAATGACTCATCGAGAGAGGGCACACTTACTCTACAACTTTTTTCCTCCACCAACCAACTACAACGAACCGCAACCATCATATACACCAGCGGCATCTACAGCTCACCGCCACCACTAGTATTTTCACAGACAATCACAACACATCCATGCCCACGGTGGGATTCGCACCTGCAGCCTTTTGGCTGGAGAGCAGATACGCTAACCACTCAGCCAACCAGGAGAAAATAGTTTTAAGAATTTCTTAAGCTGAAAATGTGGATAAGAGTTGTATGAGGGGAAACCAATAGTTATCCCAAAATGAACAGATTCATTTCCTTTATATGAAGTCAAGTTGTAACAGATAAAACTGATTATATAGTTTCTCAGGACGCATTGGACAGTTCTTTTTTGATACAGTATGCAGAAGAAGTATTGTGGTTTTATATTTGTTTTATTATGAGTGCTTCCAATGGGAGTCATCTTGTTTTTATACATGAATCAAAAAAAACTGTCACGCTGCTTAATTTCTTTACACTTAGTAAATATATGCACAGAATCTTTTGAAAAGATTTCATTGAAAAATATCACACAAAGCCCAAAATATCATCATCATCATCAAATTCCTGCCATGTACCCTCAAGGGGTGTACAGGATATGATAGTACTACATGAAAAAATTACATCATTATTAATTTCCTATCTACAATTTTCCTCCAAATCAGTCTGTTACTTGTCAAGACTCCAACATTATCAGATCTTATATTTCTATCGTCTAAAGCACTTTGTACAGTATCAATCTACCTATATCTTGGTCTTCCTCTAGGTCGTTTTGCTGCCAACCTGGCAGAGAACACTTGTTTTACTAATCTTTCCTCGCCCATTCTGTTTAAGTGACCATACCACCTGAGATTAGCTCTGCTAACACATTCCTGGATGCTGACAATGTCAAGTTCTTTCCTAATATCCTCGTTTTTAATATGATATTGCCATTGATGCCATCTGTTCATGCCTATAATCTTTCTCAAGACTCTCATATCTGTGGTCTCTAGTCTTTGGTCAAGTGTTTTACTTCTGACCCAGCTCTCAGATCCATAAGTTAAAACTGGTTTGAACACTGTCTTGTACACAGCTAATTTAGTGTTCCGACTAATTTCTCTCTTATTCCATATGAATTTATTCAATTGACTTCCCACCATACCAGCTTTGCTTATTCTGTTGTCTATTTCTATGTTTAATTTACCATCTTCAGTCAAAATCGTGCCTAAATAGCTGAAATGTTTTACATGTTCCACAGGTTCTCCATTCACAACACAGTTGACATTTTCAATGATTCTGCCTATTTTCATTGTCTTTGTCTTTTTATTGCTGACCTTCATACCATATCTATTACAACAGCTATTCAATTTAGTCAGAGAATCTTGCAGACTTGTAGCAGATTTATTTAGAAATATAACATCATCTGCATAAAGCAAAGAGCTGACATTAACATCTCCAATTTTGATATCATGTTTAATACCACTTTCCTTCATAATGTGATCCATATAGATAATGAATAACAGAGGGGATAATGTACATCCTTGTCTCACACCAGATTTAACATTAAACCATCTTCCTGTACTTCCTTCAATTCTAACTGCTGACTTACAACTCAAATAAAGACTAAGTATTGCTTGATATAATGCCCCATTGACACCTAAAACTGCAGCGTATTGAATAGCTTCTCTCTTGGCACCTTGTCATATGCCTTTTCCAGATCGACAAAACTTAAATACAGATCTTTGTTATATTCACATGCTTTCTCGACTATTTGTCGTAAAGTGAAGATCTGATCCTGACAGCCTCTATTTGGTCTGAATCCAGCTTGTTCTTCACCAAGCTTTTCTTCCACAATTCTTCTCAACCGTTTCTCAAGTATACTTGCATAGATCTTGCCAGGAACACTCAGTAGGGAAATACCTCTGTAATTCTCACATTCAGTTTTATTTCCTTTTTTATATATGGATACTATGAGAGCTCTACTCCAGTCATCGGGAATTCGTCCCTCTATCCAGGCTTTCTGAACTATGCAGTGCAGCCACTGTAAGACTCTTATACCACCATACTTCAGCATTTCTGGTCGAATATCATCTACTCCTGCTGCCTTTCCACATTTCAAGCCTTTGATGGCTTTTTCTACTTCTAGTATGGATATGTATTTCTGACTACATGCCTGGTCAGTGTTTTTTACCACTGTGCTGTCATCACTGCTTGTTTCATTTAGCAGTTTTTCAAAGTAATTACTCCATACTTCAAGGATATCTTTTTCTCTCGTTTTCATGTCACCTTTATCATCTCTAATTCCTTTTACAGCACTCTTTCCTCCATTCTTTAGCTTCTTCAACAACCTCCAGAATATTTTGCCACCTTCTTGATATTTATTTTCTATATTCTTGCCAAAGTCCTCCTATGACTTTTGTTTAGCTAGTTTTACACAGTGTTTAGCATTCTTGCATTTGTCTCTGTATTCTCTAAGAGCACAAGCTGACTTATTTGACAGGAACTTTTGGTATGCTTTCTTCTTTTCCTTCACTGCCTCTTTAACTTCCTGTGTCCACTAGGGAGTTCTGATTTTTTTATCCTTACAGATAACTTCACCACATGCCTCTCTGGCAGAATCAATCAGTGTTTTCTTCAGATTTTGCCACTGAATCTCCAAGGTTTGATTCCTGTTCTCAAACTCTTTCATTTTTTCTTCAATAATCTTTGTGTATTTTAGCCTACAGTTCACATCTGAGAGCTGCTCAACTTTTATTCGCTTTAAAACTTTTTTACATGTTATTCTTTTCAATATGAAATTCAATTTTATCCTGCTCAAGACTAAATAGTGATCACTTCCAATTTCAAATCCTCTGTACACTCTGGTGTCCTGCACCAGAGAGAAAACATCACTATCAACAATAACATAGTCAATGAGACTTTTCTTATTCCTAGCCTCTTCTCTCCATGTGAATTTGTGCACATTTTTATGTTGGAACATGGTGTTAGTAATAACCAGTCTATGTCCTGAGCAGAAATCCAACAGATATTTGCCATTATTATTAGCTTTGCTCTTTTCTCCAAATTTTCCCAAAATATTTTTGTATGTCTCACAATCATTTCCTACACTGCTATTTAGATCCTCAACAAGGACCAACTTTTCATTTTTCATTGTGTCAGATGCTTTTTCTAAAGCCTCAAAAAATTCCTCCGCTTCTACCTTAGTAGAACCTTCTGTGGGACCATAGGCACAAATAAGTCTCATTGTCCAGTTCCCCATTCTCATATTTGCCCACATTACTCTACTTGAGACTGACTGCCATTCAAGAAGATTAGCCTCGTATTTTGTGTTGAATACTATGGCTACTCCTTCTTTTACTTGATTGTCATTGCCTGAATATAACATTTTGTATTTATTGCTCAGAAAGATCTCACCAGTTTTGGTGTTTTTTGTTTCAGTCACCCCTATTATGTCGATCTGGTACTTATCTAATTCCTCAGCTAGTTCCATTTCTTTGCCATTCAGGCTTCTTACGTTGATAGTACCGATCTTTAACTCTGGTGATGTTGAGTTGGTGTTTATTTTCAGATTTGTTCCAGTAGCTGACTTTTCCCTGTTCGCCCTGGTTCCCTGGCGAAAACAACGGGGGCCTTGTTTAAACGGGCGACGCCCCAGCTGGCATGAAATTTTGTCATGTTGTACCATCATTCTATATTTTGGTTTAACCAATAAGAATACAATTTGATCGGCTAAATCCCAAATTGCCAGTCCATCCTCGTCCGTTCAGTATCCAAGTAGATACCCAACAGGGTGCACCACGAGAAGGTGAGGATTGGACATTAGGTCAGAAGCCCTGGTCGGTTCTCTGCATTCCTTTAAAGGCTATGTGGAGGTCTCCTCTCAGTTATACAGTTTTGACCCTTAAGCACCCCAGCCCAAAATATGGCTCAAGTATTTTGATGATAATTTCCTTGAGTGCCTAGGTTCTAAAGAAATACTTCATAGTTTTACTAAAATTACTGTTGCTATTTGTCCAAAGTCAGGTAACATGCAAGAAGATCCCCTTTTCATTGATACTGGCATAATTCATAATGGTGAAATAGAGAATTAATGATTTACTCCAGCACTTTAGAATAATTTAATAATTAGATAGTAGAGATTTGTTGGAATTCAAGGAATTCATTGAACATGAGATAATTTCCAGGTCTGTAGAATAGATACCAGTGGAGAGAATAAATCATCATCAATTTCCTGGTATGTATCCCCAAGGGGTGTTCAGGTTATTATGGCAACAGTACATGATTTAGTTTGCATTATTATTAATCTTCTATCAACAATTTCCCTACAAATCAGTCGATTACCTGTGTAAACTCCTATATTATCATATCTAACATTTTGTACTTCTAAGGCACTCCTGACTGAATTGGTCTTTCTCTGGGTCTTTTTCTTGGCATCAAACACCTGTTTTGCTAAACTTTCCTCACCCATTCTATTTAAGTGGCCATACCACCTTAGATAGCTCTGCTAACACATTCTTGAATGCTGATAATGTCAAGTTCCTTTCTAATATCTTCATTTTTAATATGATTTTGCCATTGATGACATCCGTTTACTCTCCTAATTTTTCTCAGACCCCTCATATCTGTGATATCTAGTCTTTGATCAAGTGAAAGAAAATTAAAGGAGAGAGAGAAACAGGATAGGAATCAACTCTGGAGCACAAACCATCAGTACCATCTGAGAAATACAACAGGATGAGGAGACTTTTTGAACAAGATTCTTGTCGTTCTCTTTTTAGCAAAAAATAAAAAGGACATTAAATATTATGTGTTAGGAGGACATTCACCAAGATCATTAAAGGAATTAGAGAAAAATTAGAAACCAGGAGATTAGTTTTTTCTGTGGCTAACAATGCAGCAGAAGCATGGCTACCATTTGGACATGATGCTGGTTTCCTGCTTTTAGCTGTTTAAAAATTAGTTTTGGATGTGCTGATAATTTGCTTGCTGCTATTTTGGGTATTGGTATAAACAGAAGAGCTGGAGATAAATTGGAATGGGAAATAAATTTCCATAACAGTAAGAATTGCTTCGGTGATTCACTCAGTGCAAATTTGATTAGAAAACTGTAAACAATAATCCGAGAAAATGAAGCACAGAAATCCCGAAGATAACCTCACTTGGCTTTGTTACATTGCAAGACAATACATGAATGAGAACAACTGTATGAATGTTGCTTCATGGGAGAAGAAATCAACACAGATTGTGGTCCGAATTGCCTGGAGGACAAATATCTATATATACTCAAATAGGTGACTACTATCTATAGGATTAAAAACCACTTTAACATGTGACATAACTTTGTCCATAATGTTATGTTCTTGCATAACATAACATTATGGAGGTACACATATTAGTTTCTTTTGTTCCAGTCACCAATGACAGTAGGAATTGTCAGCTGTTCTTTTACTTCATCACTTGAACAGGTTCCTGTAAGAAGTACCTTGAAAAAGATCAGATCAGTTTTCATTAATAGATGTATGTTCATGCACTTTTTAAATAAAACCTCTGTTTTATTCCTTAAATTATGAAAATTCTGGATCTATATTATTCCATAACTTCCAATTTTCAAACTTGCTCTTTCTCAGCTATCCAGCTGTTGTTATCTAGCATTCTAAAACCAAAACAAACATTAAGTCATGCAAATTGTGATATTGCTATCAACATATGCTTTTGTCCAGAGGTAAATATCATCTAAAAACTTTGGGATTTTCTTGTGCTATGCTTCTAAAAAAACCTCTGTGCACTGAAGAAAATTAGTTTCGGGGTTTGAAATTGCTCTGCTCTGATGTCAACATTAGTAAGTGCTAACAGATTAGAGATAGATGTTGAAAGTTTTTACTTGGTTATACTATAAATTAAAGATGCCAAGACATTATGTTCTTGGTTTCATCCTTTATCCCATCGTAAGCAAACAAGTTTGTACGTGAAGTCACTTCACGACTGGGCTACTTGTATATAGAGGCTAATGCCTTAATATCCCATAATGCAATGCACATATCCTTATGGACATGTATAATGCTATTCATTATTGGAAAGGCCACTACCCAGACCAGTTTCAACCTTTATTTGAAGGTCTCATTAGTGTAAACCAGACCCAAAAGTGATACCAAGTTTGGTATCACTTTAATTTATAGTAAGTGCTAACATTTTGCAACACATATGCATCAAAATAAAATGATAAAATATTTATAAATAATTAATGCAGTATGTATTGTACTTGAAAAATCATTCAAAAAATACATGGTAGGAATGTAACAAGGATAACTCATTCAGTTTTGTAGATTTTGAAAAGTGTCTGACACGATATCAATATTAGTGGAGATGAAAGGATATTGTAAGATATACGTATTAAAATTCTGATTTACTTTCTTTCTTTTGTATATATATAATCCTGTCATTGCACCATCAATAAATTGCTCCCTCCACTCCAAGTGGTAACTCTTAATTTCAAAATAAAAAGAGCAAAGAATAAATCCTTAAAACTAAACTACAAATTCAACTTGCACACAGATTCATATCTAAGGATTTCACATATACATCTTATCTTCTAAATTAACCTATTAGCTATGAACTCATTAAGATTGAGTCTTCAGACACCTTTAGAACCAAAATAAAAATCCTTAATTTACCCAATACAAATATATACAGCATAAAATCAGTATAATGCAAGTGCTAGTATATTCTTCAAGTTACAACTTAAAACAGCATGAAAAATACTCTAGCCATACAGCTTCTCTTCAGTTATAATCCAGCAGTTAATCTTTATGGACAAAAATTTCAGAATTTTAGTCTCTTTACTACAGAACTCTTATTCCATTGAATTCACACAGAATGAGAACTGACACAAAACGTTCTTCTTATATGATAGTGTCATAAATAAAATTCTTCCTGGATTATAAAATACAGAATGCTGAATACACTTACATCTGAACTTCATCCAGTACTTGACTAACTTAATTCACTTTCTGTATGAAGATAACTTCAAGCTCCATTGAATAAATTACTAAAACCATATTAACAGTTTCACCTCTTTAAAAGGGATTTACTTTCTTTATGAAAGTCTCGCCTTTCTTCATTGAAGCAATAACTCAAACCATATTAGTAACTTCAAACCTCCTTTATTTCTGAGAATCCTAAATAAGAAAAATAAAAAAAAAACTTTACTGCCCAATTTCTGGATGAACTTGAAAATCAATCGAGTCCCTTTCAGCTTTAATTGAAGTAAATCCTATACAGATTAATGACTACCCTAAACTTAACACTTATCTTTTTATAAAAGGATATCCTCTCTGTCTTCCATTTCTAATTTTTCTAGTTTTGTTTCATATACTGAAGACAAAAACTTCACAGTTCACCTCCTGCTGTATTCTTTTACCTCCTCCTGAACAGCTGTATGCTTAGCAACATTCAGTAACGTTCTTTTCACTTCTAAGCATGCTCAGAAATACAGTAGGGCAACTTCCATTCTACACCATTGAGCACTGCTATTACTGTTTTCAGCACTGTGCTTGAAAACAATGATAAAGTTCTTTTCATAGCGTAGCAGTTACTTTAAGTATAATTATATTATGAAACAAGTAGATTTTATAACAGTTCATTATTTCATAATATTTTATGCACTGAGGTAAGTTCATTTAATTATTTTCAAAATGTGAATTTCACTTATAAGTGACAACAAAACAAATCATCTTGATACAAACAGCACCACCATAACATCTGGCTCATAAAAAATTGTGCTCTAATATTTAATCAAAATAAATTTATTCTGTATTGTAGCCAAAGAAGTAACATATCGAAACTTCTTGCTCTTACAGTATACAAAAAAAGAAACAATTGTTTAACTGATTACTTTTATGAAATACCATATTACTAATTTCTTAACTATAATTCATTTTTATATTTTTAATTTGTGAGATATTTGAATTTTAATGCAGATATCCTGCAGTAGACAAGAGGATGGTTCCACATTAAATCACTTCCTCCTGTTTGTTTCTTATATGTGATGAAGTGATTCATTTTTCAGTTGTCTATTTTAATTGTTGCAAGGTTTGTCTCCTATGGAAATGCTATTACTGATATCAGATTCATGTTAATTCAAAGAAACTTTAATCATTTTCTATTATAGATGAAGTCACTAACCTCATTTATTCAAAAATGATTTAATAAATCAAATATTATTTAGTTATTATATACATAATAATAAATTTAGTTTAATCCTTTATCCAAGTGTGAGCAAACAAAGTGTGCGCCTGAAAGTATCTTCAGGACTCGGGTAAGGTAATACAACACCGGGCAACTCGTTGCAAAGGTGGAGCAAGATAACATCACTCCTATCTCAGTATCTCCCATAATGCAAAACACATCTCCTTGCAGATATGTATAATGTTATGCATTAAGGGTAGGGCCACTACCCAGACTAGTTTCGACCTTTATTGAGGTCTCTTCAGTGGGAGCCAGGCCCAAGTGGAGATACCAGGCAGAAGCATTAGCAAGGTCATCTCTACCTATAGGAGTTGCCAAACAGTGTGCCACCTTTTTATTAAATTACTCTGGATTTAGATAAGAAAGATGTTGAAAGTATATTTTTCACTTGGTTAGACTATAATAAATTTAGTTTAATTCTTTATCCAAGTGTGAGCAAACAAAGTTTGCACCTGAAAGTGTCTTCCCTTCCCTTTCCTGGCCTTTTCCTTAATGCATAACATTATACATATCTGCAAGGAGATGTGTTTTTAATTCTTTATCCAAGTGTGAGCAAACAAAGTTTGCACCTGAAAGTGTCTTCCCTTCCCTTTCCTGGCCCTTTCCTTAATGCATAACATTATACATATCTGCAAGGAGATGTGTTTTGCATTATGGGAGATACTGAGATAGGAATGATGTTAGCTTGCTCCACCTTTGCAACGAGTTTCCTGGTGTTGTACTACCTTACCACAGTCCTGAAGATACTTTCAGGTGCAAACTTTGTTTGCTCACACTTGGATAAAGGATTAAACTAAATTTATTATAATCTAACCAAGTGAAAAATATACTTTCAAAAAAAAAATATTATATACATATAAGAACAAATCGTTATATCATGAATTAAAATAGTAAGTCACAAACACATTTCTGTCAATTTAAATTGTAGAGACACAGAGATAAATATGCATTAAGTTTAACTAAAAAGTTTAACAAACTGAATAACAAACATATAGATCAAAATATAGCATAATACTAATCCATCAAATTACACTGTAGGAAAGGCTTAGGTGCTATTGGTTATTCGTGATAGAACTTTAGGGTATACGCAACATCAAAAGAGGAAAAAATACATTTATAAAACTCGACTAATATTTTGCTGGTTTTCTACCTAGCATCTTTAGAGCACAGTTATTGCTGTGACAAGAACACAGTAATGAACTAAATAAATGCAGAAAACAACCCAAATTGTAACTTATCTAATGCCCTGACAGGCACTCTCTATGGGCTGGATAACCATAAAGTTTATTTGGAGAAGTCAGACGGTTAAGTGTCAAAATAGCAGTCTCAGATCTTTGCCAAATTAATGCAACCATACTTGTTGAGGTTGGAAGAGTAATAAAGAAAATAATAGATTTTAATATACACATTGTAACATATACAACACGGTATTGATATATAAAATTTTATATTATGAATGTATAGATATATATATATGTATCATATAAGGTATGTATTTTTCAAATTTGTTTAGCTTTGTAAAGCTGACTGAGAGTTTTTTTAAAAATTCACCTTGGCCTGAAACTAAAGATATTGCTCCTATTGTGCAAGATGGTAAGAAAAAATTTTATGATTTTATTCGTATACTTTGTTATTCTCAGATCATTTATAGGTTTTGCAGAATATTAAAATCACATACATACACAGTATGATGGTACAACATAATCAGCTTGGATGTTGCCTGATTTCACAAGGCTCCACTGTTTATGGTAGGGAACCAGGACAAGTGAAAAGTCAACCACTGGAACATCCACACTTTTAAAAGAATTTAGGATGATCCCACCTATGGAAGGTTGGAAACGCATAGTGCATTTTATTGATGTGGATGATCTGAGAATGAAATAATCTGGAAACAATCTGGAAACTTCCTCAGGAGACACATAAAAAATTTATCCACTCTAAGTAGGTTCGTGGTTTTACACCAGACAGTAAAAGATCATTCACTGCCTAGAGAGCCATTCACAAACATCCATATAATGTTGGAATTCTTTTCACTTAAACTACCAAGAGAAAGAGAGGGGGGGGGGAGGATAGGACATAGGAAAACATAGCAAATTAGTATTACTGAAAATTCAAAAAAAAAAAAAAAAGAGATTCTTTTAAGTAACAGTATATTATGATTTATTCAGGAACTAGGAATCATGAAAAGGAAGGAGGAAAAAGTTGTAGTGTTTAATGGTAATCATTAAACAAACTTCTTCGATGGGAATCAATTTTAGTTGAATAATACACACAAATTTCAAAACAGGAAATTGGATAATGAAACTTATGCCTGTGGTCTCATAAAAAGTGCAGAAGAAATAGAGAAACTTTTAAAGGTTTTAGAGAGGCAGCTCATATGAAGAAAAAGGAAAATCTGTTTTTTGATTGAGACAGAGGCAGAAAATTAATTCCAGATATATAAAAACGTTTAGGATAAACACAGAACTAAGGACAGGGTTAATAATGACAGATACCTACTAATATCTCTTCAGGACATTATTAACACTTTGTCCTGGAATAACATGAATTGATTCATATGAAAGCAAGACACACCTACAAAGCAAGAAAAATCATTATGTTATTGTTGATAGTGATTTCAGATTCTTACAAAATAGAAGTTGTATAGAGATTTGAAATAGAAAGCGACCACTTTATGTTGAGCAAGATAACAATTGAGTATTTGATTAAAAATAACTTCTTTTAAAGTTAAGAAAATAATCTGTTGGATAATAATCAGAAAATAATCCTCAGATAAGAACTGTTGACTCAATATACAAATATTATTAGAAAAAAAGTGAAAGAGATGAGAAATTGGGAGTCGTACTCTGAAAAAAAAAAAAAAAAACATTAACTGACTCAGGAAGGAAAGAATTCATCATAAATTATCAATTCCAGAATCATTTATGTTTAATATTTTTGTTTGTAAAATTTTCAGCTAAGTTTCATAACCATTATCAATACAGTTACAGGAAAACTGAAAAGAACAAGAATTAAATTTAAAGCAGTGATATTATGTGCACTATAGACTGCAGGGGAATAACATCCATCTGCATTAATAGATATTCAAAATAAATTATAGTAAATTTAGTTAATTATTTTTAAATATAAGCAAGATTTAATTACAATTAAGAAACATATGAATGGTGAGTATTATTTAATATAACTTCATAAATTTAAAAGGTTTTTAGCAATTGCTTTTGTTCAGGTTGTGAATGTGTGCTTCCCAGTTTTCTTTGTAGTGTCTTTCCAGAAGAATTAACTTTTGTGGTAACATTTTGGTTTTGTTCCACTGAATCCTGTGTTTCATAAATAAAGCATGGCTAGCTAAACTGAATTTGTTGGATTCTTTAAGAGAAATATATTTTTGATGTTCTTCAAGATGAATTTTTGCAGATCGACCAGTTTGTCCATAATAACATAAGTCGCAAGAGCAGGGAATTCTGTAAAGTCCCCTGCTCTTCTGGCTTATGTTATTATGCAATCCAGTTTAGCAAACCATGCTTTATAAACAAACAAAACACAGGATTCAGTGGAACAAAACCAAAATGTTACACAAAAGTGACTTTCTTTGGAACAATTCTACAAAAAAAACTGTGAAGCACACAAACGCAATCCGAACCTGAACAAAAACGATTGCCTAAAACTTTCTCAATTTTGGGAAGTTATATTAACTAATATATACTATATATACTCACAATTCATCATCATCATCAAATTCCTGCCATTTACCCTCAAGGGGTGTACAGGATATGATAGTACTACATGAAAAATTTACATCATTACTAACTTCCTATCTACAATTTTCCTCCAAATCAGCCTGTTACTTGTCAAGACTCCAACATTATCAGATCTTATATTTCTATCGTCTAAGGCACTTCGTACCATATCAATCCACCTATATCTTGGTCTTCCTCTGGATCGTTTTCCTGCCAACCTGGCAGAGAACACTTGTTTTGCTAATCTTTCCTCTCCCATTCTGTTTAAGTGACCATACCACCTGAGATTATCTCCTCTAACGCATTCCTGGATGCTGACACTGTCAAGTTCTTTACTAATATCCTCATTTTTAATATGATATTGCCATTGATATCATCTGTTCACACCTCTAATCTTTCTCAGGACTCTCATATCTATGGTCTGTAGTCTTTGGTCAAGTGTTTTACTTCTGACCCAGCTCTCGGATCCATAAGTTAAAACTGGTTTGAACACTGTCTTGTATACAGCTAATTTAGTGTTCCGACTAATTTCTCTCTTATTCCATATGAATTTATTGAATTGACTTCCTACCATACCAGCTTTGTTGATTCTGTTGTCTATTTCCATATTTATTTAATTTACCATCGTCACTAAAAATTGTGCCTAAGTAGCTGAAATGTTTTACTTCCACAGGTTCTCCGTTCACAACACAGTTGACATTTTCACCAATTCTTCCTGTTTTCATTGTCTTTGTCTTTTTATTGCTGACTTTCCTACCATATCTATTACAACAGTTATTCAATTTAGTCGGGGAATCTTGCAGAATTGTAGTGGATTTATTTAGACGTATAACATCATCTGCATAAAGCAAAGAGCTGACATTAACATCTCCAATTTTGATATCATGTTTGATACCACTTTCCTTCATAATGTGATCCATATAGATAATGAATAACAGAGGGGATAATGTACATCCTTGTCTCACACCAGATTTAACATTAAACCATCTTCCTTCAATTCTAACTGCTGACTTACAACTCAAATAAAGACTAAGTATTGCTTGATATAATGTCCCATTGACACCATATAACTGAAGCGTATTAAATATCTTCTCCCTTGGCACCTTGTCATATGCCTTTTCTAAATCGACAAAACTTAATTACAGATCTTTATTATATTCCCATGATTTCTTCACTATTTGTCGTAAAGTGAAGATCTGATCCTGACAGCCTCTGTTTGGCCTGAATCCAGCTTGTTCTTCACCAAGCTTTTCTTCCACAATTCTTCTCCACTGTTTCTCAAGTATACTTGCGTAAATCTTACCAGGCAGACTCAGTAGGGAAATACCTGTGTAATTCTCATATTCAGTTTTATTTCCCTTTTTATATATGGGTATTATGAGAGCTCTACTCCAATCTTCTGGAATTCGTCCCTCTGTCCAGGACTTCTGAACTATGCAGTGCAGCCACTGTAAGACTTTTATAACCACCATACTTCAGCATTTCTGGTCGAATATCATCTACTCCTGCTGCCTTTCCACATTTCAGCCTTTGATAGCTTTTTCTACTTCAAGTATGGATATGTATTCCTGACTGTATGCTTGTTGAGAGTATTTTACCATTGTGCTATCACTGCTTGTTTCATTTAGCAATTTTTCGAAGTAATTACTCCATACTTCAAGGATATCGTTTCCTCCTGTTTTCATGTCACCTTTATCATCTCTAACTCCTTTTATAGCACTCTTTCCACCATTTCTAAGCTGCTTCAACAACCTCCAGAATAATTTGATATTTATTTTCTGTGGTTTTGCCAAAGTCCTCCCATGACTTTTGTTTAGCTGAATCAGTCAAGGTTTAGCAAGTTTTACACATTGTTTAGTATGTTACATCTAAGTGCAAAAGCAGACTTATTTGCCAGGAACTTTTGGTATGTTTTCTTCTTTTCCTTCACTGTCTCTTTAACTTCCTGTGTCCACCATGGAGTTCTGATTTTTCTATTCTTGCAGACAACCTCACCACATGCCTCTCTGGCTGAATCAGTCAAGGTTTTCTTCATTGCTTGCCACTGAATCTCTAAAGTTTGGTTCCTGTTCTCAAACACTTTCTTTTTTTCTTCAATAATCTTTGTGTATTTTAGTCTACAGTTCACATCTGAGAGCTGCTCAACTTTTATTCATAAAACTTTCTTACATGTTATTCTTTTCAATATGAAATTCATTCTGCTCAAGACTAAATAGTGATCACTTCCAATTTCATATCCTCTGTATACTCTGGTTTCCTGCACCAGGGAGAAAACATCACTATCAACAATAACATAGTCAATGAGACTTATCTTATTCCTTGCCTCTTTTCTCCATGTGAATTTGTGCACATTTTTATGTTGGAACATGGTGTTAGTAAAAACCAGTCCATGTCCTGAGCACAAATCCAACAGGTATTCGCCATTATTATTAGCCTTGCTCTTTTTTCCAAATTTTCTGAAAATATTTTTGTATGTCTGACATTCATTTCCTACTCTGCTATTTAGATCCCCAACAAGGACCAACTTTTCCTTTTTCATTCTGTCAGTTGCTTTCTCTAAAACCTCAAAAAATTCCTCCACTTCTACTTTAGTCGAACCTTCTTTGTGACCATAGGCATAAATAAGTCTCATTCTCATATTTGCCCACGTATGAGCCTGTCTGTCATTCAAGAAGATTAGCCTCGTATTTAGTGTTGAATGCTATGGCTACTCCTTCTTTTCGTTGATTGTCATTACCTGAATATAAAATTTTGTATTTATTGCTCAGAAAGATCTCGCCAGTTTTTGTCTTTTTTGTTTCAGTCATACCTATTATGCCGATCTGGTACTTATCTAATTCCTCAGCTAGCTCTATTTTTTTTTCATTCAGGCTTCTTATATTGATAGTACCGATCTTTAACTCTGGTGATGTTAAGTTGGGATGTATTTTCAGATTTGTTCCAGTAGCTGACTTTTTGCCCTGGTTCCCTGGCAAAAACAACAGGGGCCCTGTTTAAACGTGCAACACCCCAGCCTGGTATGAAATTCATGTGTTCACTCACAATTCATATGTTCCTTAATTGTAATTTAATTTTGCTTATATTTAAAAATAATTAACTAAATTAATTTATTGTAATTTATTTTGAATTGAAGAGATAGGGTTTTCACCGCGAGTCATAATGCCCGTAGTTAACCATGAGTCACATCATGGTAGTCAACCTCCTAGATAGGAGATGGCGCTTGAATGGGAATGAATGCAGATGGAGTTATTCTCCTGTAGCCTGTGGTGTGGTGCACATAATATCATGTGCTTTCAATTAAATTATTGTTCTTTTCAGAATTTTCCTATACCTGTATTGATAATAGCTATAAAACTTAGACAAAAGTTTTGCAAATAAAAATATTAAATGTAAGTGATTCTGGTATTTTATATAAGTATAAGAAGAACTGATACTTATATAAAAAATACTTTGGATTTCAAAAATAAAATTTCAGATCTTCATTTGGACGTTTCTGATATCATGATCAGTTTAGATGTTGTTTCTTTATTTCAAATGTGCCTCTTTCGGAAAGTATTGAATTACTACAACAGGAATTTCCTTCAGACATTGCAAACTTATTTGATTTTGTAATAAATTCTGGTTATTTTTCCTTTAAAAATAAGTTGTATCAACAAATTGAAGGAACAGCAATGGGTAATCCTCTCTCTCCTGCTGTCTCCAATTTCTTTATGGAACATTTTGAACAACGTATCTTTGACAATATTTCTCCCAGACCTACTCATTGGTTCAGATATGTCGATGACATTTTTGCTGTATGGAATGGCTCTTCTGATGAACTTCAACAATTTCTCACTAAGTTAAACGCATTTCATCCTAGGATCAAGTTTACCCTAGAAGTAGAATCAAATAAGCAGTTAGCCTTTTTAGATCTTCTAATTCTTTGCCAATCAGATGGTAACCTACATTTCTCAGTTTATAGAAAGAAGACTCATACAGGCCATTATATCCATGCGGAATCTCATCACCATCCCAGTCAAAAGGCAGGAACTATTAAAACACTGGTTCATCGGGCCCACTTCTTTTGTTCTACAGACGATCTTTTACAGAAAGAACTACAATATATAACTTCTTCCTTTCTATCTAATGGTTATAAGAATTGCTTCCTTAAAAGAACTTTGAGTAGTTTTAATATGTCTTCCTCTTCAAACACAGAGGAAATAACGCGAATTACTATCCCTTATGTACAAGGCATCAGTGAACGTATAGCAAAAGTTTTAAAACCACTGAATATTTTTGTTGTCTTTTGACCGTTTAGAAAAATCTCCACCTTTCTCACTTCTCCTAAGGACAAGCTTCCGCATCTTAATCATCCAGGTGTCTACCAGATTCCGTGCTCTTGTGGATTATCTTATTTCGGACAAACGGGAAGATCTGCCTCTATTCGGCGAAAAACACCTATATAAGAAAAACACCAATCTTATATTGAATACTTTAAACCTGAAAAGTCTGCACTTTCTGAACATGCCATCTTCACTAGACACAGAGTTCATTGGAGAAAGACAAGAGTTCTTCACAAAAGTCAGTTTCTCATGGAACGCCTTTATAAAGAAACATGCGAAACTCTACTTCATTCTCCTAACTTAAACAGATTCGACAGCTTACGTCTATCCCCTTTATGGGAGATAGTACTTTACAAATCAGCTAATCTTTCCTAACTTTTTATTGTATTATTATTTTTTTTTTTTTTTAGGAAAGTTATTGACCTTTTTAGTTATCTTACACCAGCTACTTAGGTGGTGCTTTTTGGAATTGTCAGTTAGTGTTTAATTTTGAGCTTAATGTACTGAAGATGCTTGTGACACACAGGCGAAAATTATACTATTAAATAATCTTTCTACGTGAGTTTTTTTCCGTCATTTATTTTGTATCGATATGTCTACTCACAGTTTACCTCTTTTAAAACTTAGTGTCAAGTTATGCATTTTAGGATACAATGATTACAAGCTTTACCATATTGAGAGAACTGTACTCCAGGAAGCTGATGAAGAGGATTTTGGGGTAGTAGTAGATAGACAGTTGAAGTTTAGAGAGCATATTGCTAAAGTAGCCAGGCAGCTCACAGGATTACTAGGCTATTGAAGATCACACTAACAAACTGAGATAAGGGAGTTATCATTCTTCTTTATAAAGCCTTCATACGGCCACATCTGAATTGCTGCTGTCATTAAACAAGAATTAGTTAAGGAAACCAATAGAGGAGTGAGTCTTCTTTTAGATACTTCTACAGATATTTCAAATAAGGAGGAACTTGTTCTTTTTGTGAGATATATAGATAAAAATCAGAATCTGAAAGAGGCATTTGTATCCATAATTCCTCTTCAAAACTCAACAGCTCCTGGATACTTGGGATGTATTAGAGAGTGAAATGAATAAGTTATTCTTGCCATTGATGACTGGTAATTAATTAGTTGGCAATGGAACAGATGGAGCAGGAAACATGCTGGGGGGGGGTGTTAGTGGCAGACTCATGGAGTGATGTGCTAGATCTTGTATCACACATTGTATTTCACTAAAATTGACAATGGCTCAAAGATTGTGCCGTTCTCTGAGTTCTTTCAGCACATTCAAGGTACTGTCCACCTGATATTTTGACATAAGTTTTCCCCTTGAAAAATCAGTGACAGTTCAATCGAATTATTTCGGTTTTGTGACCACATTTTTATTAAAAAAGACTGTTTTTTAAAACTAAACAAGTACAAAAAACAAACCTGACAAGTTTCATTAGTCGTCAGACTAACACCTTCAGCGATAAAGATAACTAACAGTTTAAAGCACAAACTATAAAAAATTACGAAAAAAACAAGTTCATTTGTTGGTATTATGAACATCAAAAAAGTTCGCTGAAAAACGAATAATAGATCTATACAACCGTTAATACGTGTTAGCTGGAAACAGTGCTATTTGATATCGCATTCTGTGGTTTACTTTTACTCTGTCTGAGGTCTGAACTGGATAAATTTTTGACAAACGCTGACCAAACTTGATTTAAAATCAAACCTTGATTTTTGATGCATTGTGTAGGAATTTTGACCATATTTGCTGCTTTGAATTTTCTTGTGAAACAGTTTTTATCAATGTAGGACATGTTTATTCTATCCCAGAGTACATCATGAGCAGTAGAAGTTGTGTGAAATGCCAAACCAGACTTATGTTCTCTCTTTTTTTGTATGTCCTTTTGATGTTCGCTCATGCTGATTTCTCCCGATCTCCCTGCGTGATTATCACTGACAGTTGTTTGAAAAGTTCAAAAATCAAAATTAAATAGAATCTTATTTCAAAGGCATACAATTCATTTTCTTTAACATGCCTACATGCCTTTATATTGCAGTGTCTCCCCTCTTTTCCACCAAATGCATTACCACTGCAGAGTAGTTGTTGACACTTTATATATATATATAATATGATCCCATACATGAGAGGTTGAGAGACTTATAGGCACATCAGTGCCATGGAATAAAAGAGGATGAATAGAAGCAAATTTGGTGTGTTTGTAGTGGCACAGTAAAGGATTGCTAGGTGGCTGCAGCTCTTGTATTAACAGGTAAAGCAAGTGGAAGAATGATTTTGTTAATTCACTTAAGTAGTAACCATGGAAGTATCTACAGAAGGGACACAGAGCTGAAACACTGCATCTGTCATATAGAAGCTGAAGTGAGCCTGTGAGGGAAAGATCATCTATGAGCCTAATTGCACATCTTTGGAACAGCATTACGGATTTTAAGGGATTTTTAGGTGCACCACCCTAAACACGTAAGCAATATTCTAAACATGGATAGATTTGGGATTTATATTGGTTGGGTGTAAAATAGGCTCTTGATACATGAAGGAGAATGCTCTTGGATGCTGAGAAGACAATTGGTGTGATATGTTTATGCCAGGAAAGACTGGAGGTAAACGTTAGTCCAAGCAAAAAAATCTGATCTTGTCTAGTGATTTGTGTATTACTGAGGGTAAGGGTAGGTCAGCTGGGATCTTTTGTGTGAGAAAATGCAAGCCTGTGTTTTGTTGGCATTGAACATAACAAAGCTGTCCTCGTCCTATTGGAGGACAAAATCCCAAAACACACCCCGACTCAATATCACCAGAGTTGAAGATCATTACTATCAAAATAAGAAGCCTGAATGACAAAGAAATGGAGCTAGCTGAAGAATCGGATACGTACCAAATCGACATAATATGGGTGACTGAAACAAAAAAGACAAAAACTGGTGAGATCTTACCGAGCAATAAATATAAAATGTTATATTCAAGCAATGACAATCAAGGAAAAGAATGAGTGGCAATAATATTCAACACTAAATATGGGGCTAATCTTCTTGAATGGCATGCAATTTCAAGTAGAGTGATGTGGGCAAATATCAGAATGGAGAACTGGACAATGAGACTTATTTGTTCCTATGGTCCCACAGAAGGTTCTGCTAAGGTTATATTCAGACAATAGAGTGGAGGAGGAATTTTTTGAGGATTTAGAGAAAGCAACTGACATAATGAAAAATGAAAAGCTTGTTCCTTGTTGGAGGTATAATAGCAGAGTAGGAAATGATTGTCAGACATACAAAAATATTTTGGGAAAATTTGGAGAAAAGAGCAAAGTTTATAATAATGACAAATACCTGCTGGATTTCTGTTCAGGAATCTGGGGCTGGTTATTACTAACACAAAGTTCCAACATAAAAATGTGCAAAAATTCACATAGAGAGAAGAGGCAAGGAATAAGAAAAGTCTCATTGACTATGTTATTGTTGATAGTGTTGTGTCGCTTCTTCTTATTCACATTTTTTTTATTGTACAATGGTTGTATTTTATTCAATCTTTTCTAACCTAAACCCTTTTCTATCTTAACCTTATTCTACCAATATCCTACCGCCATTTATGTTGTGTCGCTTTCTTCCTTATCACAACTATTTTAACCTTCTATGCTATGTCTCCGTAATACACTCTATCAGGTAGCACGTGGTACCTCTGAGGGACAATGGAATTTCCTCGAGAACGAGGCAGTACCAGAGTATCAGAGTGCCTGAGATTTACCTCTCGTAAAACGCCAAGAAATTTATTTGGTTCGCTGCACCAATTAGCGCTATTAGATTGTTAATATTAACAACCAAGAGGTAATCTCAGGACAGTACTTAATGATACCTATCAACTCTGCAGACGTGGCCAAAATTTACTCCTTTCTAATATCCCGCATAGGTTCGATTTAATATTTTATAAGCGGTGCATCGGATTCCAGAAATCACAGAAAGTCTTTGTTAGAATCAAAAGCAAGGTTTATTATACTCAAAAGTTGATACACATAATAACACTAAATTAAATCCCATCTTAAGGGAGTTTCAGACAAGGTATATAAAATTCAAACACTACTATTACACTTATAAAATATTATACAGTAGCTTCCTAAAGTAAGAATTATATTAACCTTCGCTAATGCATTAATCATATACTATTATCACAATCAATCTAAAACTCCGTAGCTCTGTCAGACTACACAAGATAACATTCATATCTTCCACAATCTTTTTAAATTATACTAATTCTTTACTCTAACATATCCTTAACTTCATTCAATATAAAAGCGAACTTAAACACAACGACAGATAGTAAGATTAAATTCAATATCCCTCTAAACTGATAGCAATACAATCTTATCCTATATCATTAATGTTCCTTTTCCATAACATATTAACGTGACACAAATCTTTCACTCATAATCAGTGTAACACAAACAAAGTTTACACATCTTCCCTTTTGGGTCTTTAGTGCTTCATAGGTTCACAGGAAACTGGCCTTCTGTAGACAGCCAGACTTGTTTCTTCTCGCAGAGAATACGGCCGCTAAGACCGTAGCTGCCTATCAGGAGCCGTCTAACATCAAGGGCACTCACACCCTCCGCCACCACTAGAGACGAACACCTCAGAGATCCAGGGACAAAAAGCCTTGTTACAGGGTCGCATGACCCTTATATTTCCCTCTATTCTTCTCGGCAATTCTCGCCCTTTTCGGTGTCTAGCCAACTCGCATGTGCTACTACATCATGGCGTCCATTCTCTGCCCTAAATTAAACATCGCATGTAACCTGACGACACGTTGTTTACTTGGGGCGAGCCGCTCCTTCGTGTAACCTTTGGACTTGACTCTCCCCCAACTGTTGAATTTGTGCTTACATTCCATAACTCTTTAATACATGTTTTATAATGCTCTGCTAATGTTTTACACTTTCAATATTAAATTAACCACATTCGTGAATGGCACAAAATATATACTTATTTAACCTTTTCATAACAGAACACACTTGATTTATATATACATAATACTTATTCTACACTTAGAGGCAATTTATTGTATTTATCCCATTCTTTTGTTTGGAAAAGCATGTTAGACTGTGATAAGATAGGAATACATAAATTTCCACTCTATCACAATCTAACAATAGTGATGTTTTCTCCCTTGTGCTGGACACCAGAGTGTACAGAGGATTTGAAATTGGAAGTGATCACTATTTAGTCTTGAACAGGATAAAATTGAATTTCATATTGAAAAGAATAACATATAAGAAAGTTTTAAAGTGAATAAAAGTTGAGCAGCTCTCAGATGTGAACTGTAGAATGAAATATACAAACATTATTCAAAAAAAAGAAAGAGTTTGAGAACAGAAATCAAACCTTGCAGATTTAGTGGCAAACTCTGAAGAAAACGTTGATTGATTCAGCTAGAAAGGCATGTGGTGAGGTTTTCTGTGAGGATAGAAAAATCAGAACTCCATGGTGGACACAGGAAGTTAAAGAGGCAGTGAAAGAAAAGAAGAAAGCATATCAAAAGTTCCTGGCAAATAAGTCAGCTTGTGCTCTTGGAGAATACAGAGACAAATGTAAGAAAGTTAAACAATGTCTAAAACTAGCTAAACAAAAGTCATGGGAAGACTGGTAAGAACACAGAAAATAAATATCAAGAAGGTGGCAAGATATTCTGGAGGTTGTTGAAGAAGCTCAGAAATGGAGGAAAGAGTGTTGTAAAAGGAATTAGAGATGATATGAAAACTGAAGGAAAAAAAGATATCCTTGAAGTATGGAGTATTTATTTTGAAAAATTGCTAAATGAAACAAGCAATGATGACAGCACAGTGATAAAAAAAAACACTGACCAGGCATACAGTCCAAATACATATCATACTTGAAGTAGAAAAAGCCATGAAAAGCCTGAAATGTGGAAAACTGGAGTAGATGATATTCGACCAGAAATGCTGAAGTATGGTGGTATAAAAGTCTTTCAGTGACTACACTGCATAGTTCAGAGGCCTGCAAAGTGGGACGAATTCCAGATGACTGGAGTAGAGCTCTCACAGTATCCATATATAAAAAAGGAAATAAAACTGAATGTGAGAATTACTGAGTGTTCCTGATAAGATTTATGCCAGCATACTTGAGAAATGGCTGAGAAGGATTGTGGAAGAGAAGCTTGACGAAGAACAAGCTGGATTCAGACCAAATAGAGACTGTCAGGATCAGATGTTCACTTTACGACAAATAGTTGAGAAAGCATGGGAATATAACAAAGATCTGTATTTAAGTTTTGTAGATCTGGAAAAAGCATATGACAAGGTGCCAACTGAGAAGCTATTCAGAACAGTACAGTTGTATGGGTCTTTATATCAAGCAGTACTTAATTTTGAGTTGTAAGCAGTTAGAATTGAAGGAAGTATACAGGTAGATGGTTTAATGTTAAATCTGGTGTGAAACAAGGATGTATATTATCCCCCTCTGTTATTCATTATCTATATGGATCACATTATGAAGGAGTGGTATTAAACATGATATCAAAATTAGAGATGTTAATGTCAGCTGTTTACTCTATGCAGATGATGTTGTACTTCTAAATAAATCTGCTACAAGTCTGCAAGGTTTCCTGACTGAAATGAATAACTGTTGTAATAGATATGGTATGAAGGTCAGCAATAACAAGACAAGGACAATGAAAATAGGCTGAAGCACTGAAAATATCAAGTGCATTGTGAATGGAGAACCTATAGAACAAGTAAAACATTTCAGCTACTTAGACACGATTTTTATTGAAGATGGTAAATTAAATATGAAAATAGACAACAGGATCAACAAAGCTGGTATGGTAGGAAGTCAACTGAATATGGTATATGAGAGAAATTAGTCAAAACACTAAATTAGCTGTATACAACACAGTGATCAAACCAGTTTTAACTTATGGATCTGAGAGATGGGTCAGAAATAAAACACTTGACCAAAGACTAGAAAGTCGCCGCAACAATTCAAGAAATACATCTGCCTACACAACTATGGTCAGTCAGACCAAGTCGAGTATGGCTTGAATACATATTAGCCTATTTTCTCCTGCATCTCTGCATCCAGCACTCCAAAATCCACTTTGCTATACTGAAAGAAAATAGTCTCTGTTTTTGAGACACTCTAATCACACGTCTTCCTAATGACATTCTGCTTTTTCAGTTTACAGAAAAATGACCCACGTGGGTAGATATATGTAAAATCGTTCCCATCATCTTGAGAAAGATTAGAGGGGTGAACAGATGGCATCAATGGCAATGTCATATTAAAAACGAGGATATTAGGAAAGAACTTGACATTGTTAGCATCCTGGAATGTGTTAGCAGAACTAATCTCAGGTGGTATGGTCACTTAAACAGAATGGGAGAGAAAAGATTAGCAAAACAAGTGTTCTCTACCAGGTTGACAGGAAAACGACACAGAGGAAGACCAAGATATAGACAGATTGATACGGTAAGAATTGCCTTAGAAGATAGAAATATAAGATCAACTAAACTTTGTAACTCACAAACCATCAACCTCATAGGGAGCTTTCCACAGACCTGACAGCATAGTGACTCTTCTGATCTTCTCTACCACCTTGTGGCCACCAAGAAATCCTGGTTTTTAAAGAGGGATAATAATTTCCTTATCTATATTTGTTAATGTATTTCTCAACATCCAAGTAATCCTTACAACCATTTTACCAACTTTTGCAATATGCCCTCTAAACTTCAACTCTCTATTCACCATTATCCTAGCCTCATTAATTTCTTGCAGTCCAGTAACATTCAGTATGATAAACCTTTTGGAACCTTTTCAATCCAGAGTGCATAATCTTACATTTTTCAACATTAAATTGATGGTCATTATCCTTTGCTCACAAGGCCAATTTATTTAAATCTTCTTGCAGGATATATACATCACCTATTATCCACTAGGAACAGCAATACATTATTGCTGTCTCTAGTTTTGCATCATCAGCAAACAGCTAAATATCTCTATGTAAAACTTTCCCTATATCATTGATATACAAATTAAAACTTGTGACTTGTAAAGATTCTTGAGACATTTCATCATCATTCTCCTAGATTCCACTCTCTGGTCTCTGTTTGTCAGCCACCTCCATATCCATGATATTTGCTTCATGTCCGTTCCCATTTGCTACAACTTTTGTAATAGTTTTCCATGTGGTATTCTGTCAAACAGCTTTGCAAAGTTGAGCAACATCATGGTATAGCCATTCCATTTATACAATTCTGCTGTCACATTTATTATAAAATGTGAATAAATTACTTAGACAGGACCTACCGTTTACAAAGCTTTTCTTCCCAGTGTTGGATTTTACTTTTAATCAACTTTCCGATACTGTAACAACCACTTCTGATACATTAATTGGTCTGCAGTTTGCTGCCCTCTGTCTTGAAGCCACCTTTATGCAATGGGACTATCTTATCTTCTTTCCACTGCTCAGGAATCCTGCCAGAGCTGAGACTTATTTTGAACAACTTCATTGGAGGCAATGCATTTCTCTTGCACATTCATGTGGTACATGGGCTGACATGCCATCCAGTCCCATTGCTGTGTTCTCATTCCTATTTTTCAATGTGCTGAACAATTCTTCATTTATCTCAATTTTGATATGCATCTCTGTCACATAGATGATACACCTTTGCCAAATGAATGATCACTCTGCAACTCAACTCTTTCTTTTGCTTTCTTCACCAACTTATCATGAACATTGTTTAAAGTAATCCTACCGTAGTCATTTTTCCTCTTACTTGCTACATAGCAAAAAAAAAACTCTTTTAGGTTTACTTTGATCTGCTTAGCTAATTTTTGCTCATAATCTGATATGGGCTTTCTTATCAAACTAGTCACCCTTCTTGTTTGCACTTTGTACTGCTTATGAGTATGCGATCACCTTTTCTTTATATTCCCTCCAAAGTGTTTTCTTTTTCTTTTTTTTTTTTTTCTTTTCTTTTCTTTTTTTTTTTTTTTTTTGTAACTCTTGCTTTATATCTCTACTCATCCACTTTATTTTTATGTTCAGTCCATACACGAGAGGTTGGTTGATCAACCTATAGTACATTAGTACTGTATATGGATACAGTTGGTTGGGAAAGGAAGAACTTGTTTACATTTGATTTAAAAGACTGTATATTTGTATTCCTTAGGAAACAGGGGCAAGACTGTTTCACAATATAGCAGTTGTAGGGATGAAAAAGGAATGGAAAAAACCTGTTTTGTGGGTTTCAAGGTGCATGAAGGGTTGTTAAGCAGCAGCTGCACATGTTCCAAAGAGCTTAGTACTAAGTGGGAGAATTATTTTCTGATAAACGTTTCCCATGGAAATATTTGTAGGATACACATAGTGCAGAAACCAAACATCTGTGCAAAAGTGGTGGGAGTGAGTTGGTAAGAGATGGGTCATTAATAAGTCTAATTGCTCTCCTCTGTATTGAGTCAAGCATTTTGAGGGAGCTTTTAGGGGCCCACCCCATATGTGAGAGCAGTATTCAATAGCTGGGCAGATTTGTGATTTGTATAAAGTTAACAGCTGTTCAGGGGTGCAGTGATGTTTTGCGTGAAAGAGAAATCCTAGCTTTTTTTAAAAGCTGAGGATGCAATCGTTGTGATGTGTTTATGCCAGGAGAGACTTGATGTCAGGGTAATCCCAAGAAGGAAATCTCAATATGTCTTGAAATTTGGGTGTTGTCAAAAATAATACTTGGAGAAAAAGATTCTCCCAGTATTATTTGGTTATTTTTTTATAAGAAATAAGACAGAACTGGGTTTTATTAGCATTGAAATTGACTAGATTATCTGAAACCCATTGAAGGATGGCTTGGAGATCAGAATTGAGGGCAGTGATGGTTGATGTTCTGTTGGTTGAGGTGAGTTGTGTTAGAGTAAGACTTATCAAATGAAAGGGAGGAGTGCTATGTCATCTGCAAAACTGTGTATTTGGTTGGAGGTCAGCTGAAGTAGGTCACTGATATATAGCAGGAAGAGGGTTGGTGAGAGGACAGAACCTTGTGGAACCCCAGAATTAGTTGAATGGTGAGAGGATATTTTTCCATCCACCATTGCACATAGTGTGCATCCAGACAGAAAGCTGGCAAGCCAACTACAGAAGTCTTGAGACAGACCAAACAATGGCCGCTTCCTTAGTAAGCCCTTGTGCCAGACCCGATGAAACGCCTTGGATATATCAAGTGCAACCACTTGAGATTCTCCAAACTTCTCCATTGTATTTGTCCAGAGATGGGTGGCATGTGAGCAAATCTCCTGTTGATCGGCAGCAACGAAATCCATACTGGTGGTCATTTGTTAGGTGGATACCTTCAAGGTAGTTGGGAATTGATGATTTTTTCCATTACTAAATTTAGACAGGACTGAGGTGAGCAAGATAGGGCGGTAGCTGGATGGCAGTGACTTGTTGCCGTGTTTGGGAATTTGTTGGATATAGGCCAATTTCCAGGCTGTGGGATAGATACCAGTGGAGTAAGACAGTATATACAGGCAACATAGGATAGGAGTCAGTTCTGGTGCACAAACATTCAGGACAATTGGAGGAATGTCATCGGGGCCAGGAGAGTTTTTGTGTCTAATTTAGACAGTATTTTTCTGATCCCTTTCTAGCAAAAGGATATAGTGGGCAATTATGCATGCATTGAAAGCAAAGTGTTGAGCCAGGAGATTGGCTTTTTCTATGGGTGACGATGCAGTGGAGCCATCTGGGTATAATAATGGTGGGAATAGTGTTGGGCAGAAGTTACATCCAATTGCTTTGACGAGAGACCAAAAGGCTTGGCTTCCATTTGGATAGACTGCTAATTTCCTGCTTTTTGCTCTTTCGAACCGTTTTGGAAGCATGATTGTTTCTTTTTCTTTTTTTTTTTCTTTTTTTTGCATCTATTTTGGGCTTGAGTATAAGCTCTGAAGGAGGATGGTTCTTGATTCGAGCCAGTTGTGGTATGGTTGGTTTTTTTTTGGACTGCCATGACACATCTTTTGGAGAACCATGTTTAGTTAAGGAATGGCAGTTCAGAGTAGTGTGGGGAATGTATGTTTCCATGCTGGTGATGATTACTTTGGTGATAAGTTCGGTGCATATGTTTGGGTTGAAAGGGTGGAAGCAATAGTCTAATGGGAATGAGGCATAGAAGTTGCAGAAGCTGTCCCACTTGGCACTGTTATAATGCCAAACTATTCTTGTGTGGGTGTGACTGTGTAAGCATTTTTACATGGGGCAGGAGATGAGCACTAGATTGTGGTCAGAATTACCTTGGGAGCCCACTGCATTCATCATGTATTTGGAAGGGTCTTCGGGGGAGTGGTTTGGGTTATCTGGTATTCTGGTTGGCAACTGAACAAGTCATGTAAGGTCGTTAGTGATGGCAGATGTTTTAGCATCTCTGCCTTCAAGGTCTGTACAACTGGAGGAGGAAAGCCAGTTGGTGTTGTGGACATGAAAATTTCCTAGGAGAATGATTTTGCTGTTGGGAAAGTTAGGACTTAAGAAAATCAATTTTTAAGGAGAGAAAATTAAAGAACTCAGAGTCGTTGGTTGCATTAGTGGAGCGATATACACAGCAAATGAATTTGATTGAGTGAGAAGGGATATTTTCAATCAAAGAAGGTCAAAATTGGGCAATTCTAGGTTGGGTGCTCTCTGGCAAGGTATGTCAGAGTGGATGCATGCATAGATGCCACCCTTGGGTCGAAAGGGGTTATAGTGTGTGTGTGTAGTTTGGAAGGTTGAAATGAATAGTGATGGGGGAGAGATGATATTTGAGTTTCTGATGGAATGAGTTGGTGGGGTTTGGTAGACTGAAGATGGTAGTGGACACTATTACAGTTGAAGTTTAGGCCACGGATGTTGGTGAAGTGGATATGCAAGGTTCTGTGAGGCATATATTGTTTTCTTCATTTTGGCATTTTTCTTCTTGTTGTTTTCGAAGTTGACGACTTTTTTCCCTCTGGGCAAATCTTAGGTCTGTTTGAGTGCATATGCACGATTGGGGACAGGTGTCTTTGAACTTGTTGTTGATCACTGTTATTAATTTGGATGTGCTTGTTGACATGTTACAAGTCACTTTTACAAGGTGTGGAAAGTTCGTTTCGTCCTTTCTTTGATTTACAGGTCTGAAACTATGGCATCTGACGATATTTTTAGAGTCGGTGTTGCATTCTTCTAATTTGCTGATGTCTTCTTTTAGTGATTTTCCGTTTTCTGTCAGAAAGTTCAAAATAATGTTGTTGAATTTTTCGTTTTTGGCCTTCATTGAGTCATATGTTGATGCAGTTAATTTGCAGAGTTTATTTGCAGGTAAACTTGTGTTGCGGCGCTGACTGTCAATTAGTTTGAGCTCAGCTTCCAGTGCTTGTATTTTGGAGGAAAACGTTTTGTTCATATCATTGATCTGGTGCTCAAGGTTTTTGAGTCATTTGCATAAGAACTTAATTCTCACTTGGCTATCCTTCTGATCTTGGGTATGCAGTGTGATACTGCTTCTCTCAAACAATCTTTGACATTTTCTCTTTGTAGCTTCTCAAGTCATGTCACTGCTCCAAGATGACTCCTAAGTCTGTCATAATTACCAGCTTTATAGTTCAACATAAATGCTTTGAAAGAGAATTCCACATGTTTGCTAACTTCCCAGAACAAGACTGCATGGCAACTCTTCCCAGTTAGAGGCAGAGTGTGTTATGGATATATCCTCTGATGTTATCAGATCCATCACTCTCAAACCCCTTGTTGTTTCATGTAATTATCCCTTATCAACTGTATAAATTTTACTTCCATCTTTCCATGCCCTGTTTCCTCCCTCCAATCTATGTCCCCATAATCATTGTTTGGCCTGCGCTCATTGTGGTGATCTTCCAATGTGTTATCTACATCTTCTGTGGACTATCCCCCCCCCTGCTCTATAGTAGCACCCAACAACAACAACATATTTTGTCCTGTTGGCCTCCATTTCACACTAGACACCCTCAAACAAACCATCTCCCACAGACTTAGAATCCTCTTTAACTTCTAATTTTGTTTGTTGTAATTCTTCAGCTATCATCAGTAATACCCCATCTTCTCTCATATTCCCCCTATCCTCCCTGAAAATACATTATTCTTTACATTCTATCCCTGTAATTATATTGTTTTCTGTCAACCAGGTCTCACTGATGCCAAGATTTTGCAACCAAGAAAAGAACACTGGAGGCTGTATATGAAGCCATTACATAAATAAGCTGTGTTGTGACATACACGTAAAGAATATTTCTATATAATTATGTATAATGTGTAGTAAGAAATAAAGAATGTGTTACTTTGTTTTGTCACTGATCATAACATTTAGTTTTTTTTTTAAATACCACCTATAATAATATTTATATAAAGCAGTATGTTTAATTATCAACCTTCAATAAAGAGCCAAAAGGCCTTTTTTTCGGCAGTGTAAATTATTTAATTAAGGGGATAATAAATCCCTCATTGTTTCAAAGAAACTCGAAGATCGAAATCTAAGAGTTTCATGCCAAAGAACATCCGGCAAGTTCAAGCGTAAGTCAACGCCTGGTGGTACAACACTAGGGCAACTCGGAGCAAAGGTGGAGCATGCTTCAATCACTGTTTTTAATATTTTCTCATAATGTAAAACGCAGCTCCTAGGAGATGCATTACTGTTTTAGATTATGAGGGAAGGTCACTACCCAGACCTGTTTCGACCTTTATTGAGGTCTCATCAGTGAGTAGGTAGACCTGGATAATACCAAGGTTTTAGTGAACAGAGCTTACATACTTTACTATACGAATTGCCAGAAAGGTGTACCCACATACTGTTACTACAATAAAGAGCCAAAAGGCTTCTTTTTTTTTTTTTTTTTTTTTCAGTGATGTAAATTAATGAGGGATTTATTATACCCTTAATTAAATTATTATCAACCTGTCAGTATATCTGGAGGAGCTGTAAAGATTTTAAAGGAGTTGGTAAGAACTTGCATACCGAAGTAGATGGTATTATGAGTGAGATAAAGGGATGGATATGCTGTAATACTGTTAGGCTTTGCTAAGGCATTTTATAGGATACCCCATGAAAGGTTGTTACATAAACTGGAAAAATATGAAATTTGAATATACTCTTGACTTGGATTAGTGAGTGGCTGAGGGACAGGTATCAGAAAGTGATATATCGGGATGGGAGTGAATCTGCCAGATTTAAAGGGTTCATACCTTGGACCATTGTTGTTCAATCTGTATATTCTAATGATATTGGAAAGGGCCTGACATAAGATGTTAATTTGTATGCCGATGATGTAAAGATAGGCAGGGCAATCTGCAATGTTGTTGATACAGTATATAGCAATTAATGAATGATTTACAACAGGCTGACAAAATGGACAATGATAATGATTATCAATTCAGTGCTAGTAGGTGTCAAGTAATGCACTTGTCATTAGATTGCCAATAGCATATTATATTGGTGATTATGCTTGGTGAAACTGATGAGGCTAGATACCTTGGAGATATGGTAGGTAGAAGTACAAAGGTCACATATCAAAAACTGCAAATACAACTCCAGGATAATTGAAATGCTAAAATGAACATTGACATGTCTGGCTAAGGGAAGTCATTTTTGTCTTTTTTTAAGCCCTGATATGATCACATCTAGACTGCGGTGCACAGATTTCATCTTTATTTCACAGGGATTTTTAAAAATAAAAAAAAAACGTGGAAAGGGTGCAAAGAAGAGTTACAAAAGTTGTGTTGGGATTCTGGAGTGTAGATAATTAGGACAGATTGAGGATATATGGACTGCAGACACTGATAAACATGAAGGACAAGGGACTTCTGTGGAAGTAAGCTTGTACGTAGTTCAGAAAGTGACGAGAACTTCATTTTTATCTCACAGTAGACCTTGAGGTCTCTGATTATGCTGACCTCATAGCCGCTTTATATGTTAAGAACGTTATAACCAAATCCATTTCTTTGTACATTTCTTATACAGGTACACCACTAATTTTCTGTCAGTGGATTGATTGTTCAGCACATTCCTTTATTTAGTCTGGACAAAATTACTATAATCACACTTGAAGTTCCAGTGACTACCAGACTAATTCGCTTAAATAGCCACAAATGGTACTGCGTGTGTGAATGTTTGCTTAATTATTTACATATGTAGTTGATTGTGATTTCTTGATTTTGAGTGATTCTTAGATTTAAGCTAGGATTTTTAAGGCAGGTGCCAGTTCACAGTAGTACTGTTGTCAAGCACATGCATAATCTGTATCCACTTGCATTGTATCATTTATATTAACCCATTTATGCCGAGGTTGAAAATTTTGAATTTTTGCATGAAATTCATATATGTTATCTAGAAAAATTCAAGAAACAAGAATTTGAAGGAAAAAAATTATTTCATTCCATATTTGAGTTGTGGAGTTCCAAAAATAGAACACTAGGCAAAAACATTGTTATATTGTACACAATGTATAAAATCCTGTTTCTTGTCTCAGAAGGTGGTGATACCTGCTATTGAGTGTTTTATTCAACTGAACACTTCACATGTAAGGCAACATCACATTTTTCGCGTTGAAAAGTGGTGTTCTTATGACATTCAGCACAGCGTGTTTGCTTTCCCTGCTTGACTTTCACATGATTCATGCCATCATAACGTGAGTCAATGTTACACTTCTGAGAAGGTCTTCCTTTTCGGCCAGTTTCTGACAAGTCACACATTGACAAAACTCTAGAAGATCCATTGGCTTCTCATTATATGCTTTATGCAGTTGCTAAGCATTTTTAAGACCAATTCGAAACAAAACAAAAGAGGGCTTGAATACCATTTCTTTCCACGGATTGACGCACAATACTTATCAATGTTTTCATCAGCTCTGTCTATGTCTCCCATAAACTGGTTATACACTTCGATCATATTTGGCTGCTGAACTTGGATCTTCTTTTTCTGTTTCTGGGAATAACGATTGACAAGACACAGAGGATTGATACCAGCACCAGATGATGCAACAGTGACATTGCCTTTGCCATCAATTCAATAAATGAATGGGCTCCTTTCTTTTTTCTTTAGATTATCTGATTCCAGTGGAGCTTTGTTACTGCGATCTTTTCTCACTGTACCTGTTGCCTGATGTCCCATTGAACTGAGCTTATCAAGAAGTGCAATACTAGTGAAAAAGTTGTCGAATACAAAATGGTATTGTCTAGGGTGTGCCTCTGTAAGTGCCTCACTAAACTGAAGGACAATTGATCCACCGATACCGTATTCCTCATGTTTAGTATTTGGATTTTTACACTGATACGGCTGATACCAACAAATGTAGCCCAGACATGTTGCACCATACCAAAACTTATAGCCAAACCAAATAGGCTTTCCCTGAATAAATTGTTTGCATCTGTGACGACCAAAGTATGGAACCATGGATTCTTCAAAGCTGAAACATGTTTCATTTGGAACGTGCAACATGCAAATGAGAAAATATAGTTTCAAAGCGGTCACTTCTCATGGCAGCACTAACGAGTATATTATGCACATCTGTTCTTTGCTCCTAGAACATATGTCGTCTAGGAACTGAGATGTAACCACTCAGAAAAATAATTCCCAGAAAACATTTGAATTCGGAATTAGTCAAGCCAAGATTTACACCCTTGCAGCGTATAAGTTGGAGTACGTGACAGTGAGTTCAACGACCTCATCATCATCAAGAAAAAGTTCCAGAATTTCTGTGGGAGTTCTCATTTTGATGAAGAAATTGTTTGGTAGTTGTGTAACGCTACCTGCTATGGGCTGTGCATTTAGATCAGCTTTTTTTCATTTCCGAAAAATTTTTGTGAGTTTCTTTCTCTTTGATAGAGGAAGTTTGCTGCGCAGTACAGGTAGATGCAACTTCATCGGCAGGAGAGTCATCTTCAGGTATTCATGAGGGATCATCTTGGTCAGACTCAGCATCAGAGCCATCTTGAATAAGATAAGCAGGTGCTCGCAGCAAAGAACCTGGCAGATTATTTATTGTTCCACCTTCTTCATTTCTTGAGTCCTCATCAGAAACAGTTGCTGTAGCATTTTCAGGTGGTTGTATTACTATGGCACTTGGTTCTACGCTGTCAGCTGTCTCTAACAGGTCAATTATTTTATGTAAACTAGAGTTTGGGGCATCTTGAGATTTGTAAAATGGTTTCAACTAAAAAAGACAAGGGAAAAGATATATTAGTCCTAATGGTACTGGTTTTGTCTAGTGTTCCAAAAATGGAACACGAAAAATGTCAAACCTATAACTAATACAAGAATAATAACTTCTGTATTTTCTTTTTGCAGCACAATAGCATAACTAGTAGAAAAGTAATAGAAAAAAATCACAAGTATAGGGTGTAATGCACTAAAGTTGTATTTACCTGTCTTCAGATGGTTCTTCAAAAAGCTTTTTCGAAAATCACATCGCTTTTTGACAACATCCCTGTATCTCAGTATCTGCAGCAGTGACTAACTCTGTGCAGTACGTGATAACATTTACCCTTAGGAAGCAGACAGCTATGAAAAATCAGATCTCATTGACGACCTTGAGCAGTAGGATATAAATAACTTCCACATGACTTGTTCATTATTGGAACATGAGGCATAATTAGGTTAATGGTATTTTATTTAAATACTGAAATAAAGAGCCAAAAGGCTTCGCTTTGGCGATGCAAAATTATACAAATTAAGTGGATATTGAATCCAACGACCTCTTCCCATAATGCATAGCATCATACATGTCTGTAAGGAGATGTACTTTGCATTAGGGAAAAATACTAAGAAAAGTGATCAGAACTTACTCCACCTTTACCACGAGTTGCCCTTGTCCTGAAAGATTGCTTACGCTTGGATCCGTCGATACTTTTATAGTTTCTATATATTCGGCTTTGAAATAATGTTGGATTCAATATCCACTTAATTTTTTATTTAAATATTTAATTCACACAAGAGGTCCTAACACCTATGATATGACAGTGCTGTGTTTGTGGGTGAGTGGTTAGATGGAGGAGAGGAATTTGTTGATTTGGTTAATGTCATAGTGTCATTGTTCCAAAGAGCAGAGGTGTAGGAAATGAAGGTAGGGGATAAGAAATTGGTTCAATGAGTTTGGAGATGAACTGTAAATGAGTGTTGACTAGCAGCTACTTGTGTTCATATATGAGTACTGGAAGAAGTTTCACAATAGGTACAGGAGTTAGTTCAGCTCGCACTTGGCTTCAGTGAATCACCTTTATTTTTATTTTTTTTAATCATAAAAGTATGAAGTTCTAAAGTATATCCTGAATTTCCTTAGGGTATTATTGACCATTTCATCCACTAATGAATTTAGCTTATTGACCCAGCATGTTGTAAGATTGTGGTCAGTCTTGGTCATTAGCTCTACTACGCAAAAAAATGGTCAATTCTTATTGTTAAGTAGAGGCATCCAAGAAATGAAGTCAATTTACTAGAAATACACTATTGTAAAATTTCACAATTTTTACACCATTGTAAAATTTCTTTCACATATGTTAAAGTACAGATATAGGTTGAGTCTGTTCCTTCTGTCAAAAAATCTGATGTTTTTTTATGACATCAGTTATTTTTATTACAGTTGACTGATAAAAAAAAAATATGGTCAGTTTTGACGTGTCATTATTCACCAACATTCCATTGGCTGACATCAGTTATTAGTGAAAGACTTAAAAAAATTTCACTTTGTTATTCTCTGTGTACTGGAGGACACACAATCATGGAGAGCCCTTCTCATCTGTTTCTTGGGAAACTACAATCAGCTCTCACAATAGTAAACACAAGGCCATGGGAATAATTTGTTATCATGGTAGTTTTCTATAGTGAATTTTGTTTAGAAAATTACCACGATAACAAATTATTATTGTAATTGTGCTTTTGTTTTGACTCTTCAGTAGTTATTATAATGAACAAGCTTAATTGTCTACTATAGTGAGAGTGAGCTGTACTATTTACAACACTTAGTAAACTTTGTTCTCTTCCATCCATTCTCAACCTTCTTTTTTCAGGTTATATTGCTAATATTTTTGCAATCTGACCACATCCAGAAAATACTCTAATTCCTTTCCTATATCAATTCAGTAAACTGCAGTTCTGTAATTTGTTCACCAAAGAAAAAGATTGAAAATGAGCTTTCTTAGACATTCTGCTGTTCTTTTCTCCTTCAGGTATCCTACCCTGTTATATTTATCCCAAACTGACCTTCACTGATAAATACATTCAGCAGGAATGTCTTATTTATTTTATTCATGTGCTGCCCCCCCCCCATTCTGCAACTGCCCCTTAGGACTGGTTGAGCCCTCCTAATGAGGGATTAAGCTATATCTTGTGACTGTAGCCTCTGTGTACGTGGGGCCAGTTTGCCTGCTTATGGGATGAAAAACCCCTGATAATCTGTGTGTGTGTGGGGGGGGGACCCTGCTGTCCACACCGAAGAATGGCTAACTTGTCTATGGCTGAGAGAGATCCTTAAGCTCCTCACGTCGTCAATGGGAATCAAACCTAGGACACTCCTTACCCAAGTATGTAGTTGCAGCAAAGTGCATAGCCACTAGACTAACTGCGTGGATAGCAGGAGTCTGAACCTAATCCATTACATAAAAATAGGCACTGTCAAACCCTTCACTAGAATTCACTTCATTCTTACTCTTCTGACCTTTGAGAACTACATTAAAATGATAATGCAATTAAATGGATTTGTCTCCTAGAAGATTTAAATCTTTGTAGACATCTAAAATCCAAGTGTTTAACTCCATTGTTGAATGTAGGGTTCTGATCTACATTCTGTGAATTACTTACAAGAATTTAAAGCGTTAACATGTCAACGTATTCCTCACAGGAACAGCAATAGTTTATCTGCTACTGGAAATCTCAAGTCTAATCTTGTTCAGCATAGAGTCAACACAATTATTTGGATCAGGTATTAATCAGATATGATTAATACTTAGTCACTTTAAGGTTTATTCAAAGAGCTCCAGTACTGCATCGACTCAACCATAATTACAAAAACATTTGCTCTGGCTAGCCTGTTCTATGGAGGTGAAATCTTTTGAATCTGCCTTATTTCACTGATGACAGTCAGTTATTTTTGCAGAATATGTATTTCATGTATTTTAAGATATCATTATTGTTGTTATTGGGCAATTTCCTGCAATTGCCCTTTGTAACATTCATTTCAGTCTCTACTGTTTACATCTCCAGCAAAAACTAGTTTTTCTTTATATCACTATTTAGTGTTATATTAGGTGTAGTATTGGAGTGTTCGTTTGATTGTCTTTATGTTCTTATAATATATACACAATTCTTTTATTGTTCATATTTTTACTTAAACACAGACATTGTTAAAATATCCTCTTTTATTAATTATGTAATACATAATTCTGTGGACATACTATTCTTTAATTGTATGAAACGAAAATATTTCATCAAAAAATTTACGTGATGTTAATAGCAAAAGTAGTATCCACTTGATCATAGTGACTCATCCTCTTCTGCTCACTTAAAACCATGTTTAACTTATTTATTTATTTATTTTTAATATCCTTTCTCTCTAATCTATCCTAAGTGTGTCATGCAATTCAGTTTGCAGCCACGAACCAGAAAGATAAGATTTAAATTTTCTTTTCCTTTCAGTTTTTAGTAGGCAAGCTGCTCTGATAGCACAGTTATTGTTAATTTATGATGATCTATTCAAAACATAATTAGCCCATCATATTGTCTTTGTCATAGTTTAATATGCTGTACTTATGATGTTTATCATTGACTTTTATCTTTACAGATGAAGTATTTCTAATTTTATACAAAGAACTATATTACCGGCATATCTATGCCCGAATCCCAGTAAGTATCTGGAGCATTCTTATACTTTCAACTTCAACATTCCTTAATGTAATATTACATAAGTTCAAAAGTTTTAATAATATGATTTAAAAGTAACTATATACATTAATTCTGAACATACTTATTCTGGAACGTTTAGGTTTTGAATTCCAACTGTTCTGAAATGGAAGAACTTTTATGAAGCCTTTTCATATAAGGTGAAGTAGCTGATCTTATGCTGCAGGAATTTCCTCTAGGAAAGTTAGATTTTTTCATTCCACAAACAAACAAACTGGTTGTAATACATGAACTCATCACCTTAGTTGCTTCAGCTGTGATTCCAGTTCATCTCATTCCAGAATTTTAACTTAATAATTGCTTACCAAATGTTGGCAGAACTAGTGAGTAGATTGCTAGATTTTGCAACACTAAAATGATAAAGAGAAAGTAAGAATGTGACATCATAGCGAGCATATTAATTTGCATATTTCATTTGCAGATTCTATGGGGTTGAGACCAGTTATTTGTTTTGTTTTCATTGCATATGTTTTCTGATTTCATGCAAGGTGTTGTGATCAAATTAAATTCAGAGTTCGAATTTACTTTCATTATTAATAACATTATTTGAACTTTGTGAAATGGAGATAGGACACTGCAACTGTATGATTTCCCAGACAGATTTGGTTACATATCAAATGGACCCCAAAGGCAAGTCTTGTCTTTTGAGGTCAGTACCTAGAATGCATGCCACTGAAGTTAACTAAAACAATTAACAGATATTTCACCATGCTTCTTATACCATCAGTATACGACTAGAAAAATTGAGAAATTCAAAAGCCACTGATGGTTAATAGTGACTTTCTTTAAATCAGTAATGCCATTATGCATTTACTAGGTTAAAATCAAATGATTGTAAGAATGAAATTAAATGTACTGTACAGATTTGGTAATATTCTATGATTAGATGGTTACAAAATGAATAGGAAGTAGGTAGTGAATATAAGCATTTGGGAATTGTGGTAGTAGAGCACAACAGAAACTTCACTTGGAGGAGAAAAGAAGTTGTATTATACCCTTGTATCAGTCCAGTCAGGCCAGTTTTGGAATTTTACTCTACTTTTGTCACCCAGATTTTGATATTGAAAGAATCAAAGGTGTACAGAGAATGTTCAACAAGTGTATTGGATGAATTATATCATGGAAGTTATATAACACTTGGTTGTTAACTGCAACTTGTTGAGTTAAGCTAATGGGAGAAGGCTTAGTTGAAGTTCATGAATTATTTCTTTAATTATTTGTAGATATCCAGTGTTTATTGCATTTGGTTAAGTCTGGACCTATTAGAGAGCATAAGCAAATGTAAAAAAGAAACAGAGAAGTAATATAAGATGCTCATTTTTTATGATAAGAATTGAAAGTTTATGGAATGGCCTTCCTCAAAATGTGGAAGTGGGCAAGGTGTATAGCATTAATAAGAATGAAATAAATAAATTATGATTGGAGGGTAGGGCATAAAAATATAAAGGTGTATTCATGTTAGCTGATATAGCATTGCTGATTTATGTAGATTTAATATTAAATCTCATATTAGAATTGGAGATATCACACTTAGCTGTTTGCTTTATGCAGATGATATGTACTAACTGTATCCAGAATAGGTCTACTCTGGAGGTCTACTCTGTATCCAGAATAGACCTCCAGGATTCTCTAATTAAATTGAATAATGGCTCTAACAAATATGACATGAAAATCGGCAATAAAAAGACCAAATCTGTAAAAATAGGCAGGGGCATAGAAAACTTCAGCTGTATTCTGAATGAACAACCTATAGAACAAATAAAATATTTTATCTATTTAGGCACAATTTTTAATGAAGATGGTAAGTTAAATCTAGAAATAGACAACAGAATATGCAAAACTGGTATGATGGGGAGCCAGCTGAATAAATTTACATGGAATAAGAGAGAAATTAGCCAGAATACTAAACTTAGGTTAGAAGTAAATCACTTGATAAAAGATTAGAGACCACAGAAATGAGAGTTTTGAGAAAAATTGTATGTCTGAAAGGATGCATTCTTTGCATTACAGAGTACCAAGGCAATAAGATGGTAGCTCGGTAAGAAGGCCACAATACCAGTGGCCAAAAAAATAATGGGAAGAGTAATTAGCAGCAAAGTACTTCACTATTTGGAGACCCACCAATTAATTAGTAATCAATATAGATTCTACAACACTCCACAGCAGATTTGGACACAACCAATGGGTTGTGTCCAAATCTGCTGTGGAGTGTTGTAGAATCTATATTGATTACTAATTAATTGGTGGGTCTCCAAATAGTGAAGTACTTTGCTGCTAATTACTCTTCCCATTATTTTTCAGAGTATTGAAATGCAAGCAGTTAGGTAATAGTTTGATGGTTGACTTTCTTTTCTTTTTTTAGGAATAGGCTGAATAAAAGATTGTCATTGCTGTTGAATAGATTCCAGATGACTATGGCAGTTTGTAAAGCTAATACAGTATTGATGTTAATTCTGGAGTGGCCGAGGGATTTATTAGTATCAGAACTATTGAGTGTTTTTCTGACGTCTTCCTAATGAAAACCAGAGGAGGTAATGCTGTGGATAGTTTATAGAATAGTGGGAAAAGATTTGCCTTGGTCATCTACACAAGATTGGAGGAAAAGACTGATGCTAAGACCTGATTTATCTTTAGATGTTATCATTCTTATTTGATGAGAGAGAGAGAGAGAGCTGGAAACATGGCAAGATGAAAGTTTTGCCTTTAGCAAAGGACCAGAAGGCTTGACTGACATTTAAGCAGGGGAAAAGGTTAGTGCAGTTGGCCGTTACAAAGTCTGCTTTGGATTTTTACGGTTATGGGCTGTCATATAAGCTTAATGAGAAGCTGGAGTTTTTGACTTGAGCCATTGAATGTATGCCGAGTTTTTGTTTTAGATTCTAATACATATTTGTTGGAGAACCAATGGTTGGATTGAGGAGGGAAGTAGGATTTTGAGTGGACTGGGGAATAAAGGCCTTCATCCCAGCAAGAATAATTTCAGTTATTAGATTGGAGCAGGGCAAACACTTTGATCAGGAGCAGTAATCAAACCATGGAAAAAAAGCATAGAAATCCTTAAGAGCATTTCTCATGAATTGCCTGTTCTTTCTGATAATGAGAAATCTCATGATCAGAAAGAACAGGAATTATTGAATTGTTGCGAGATGAACTCGAGGTCAAAGAGTGTTGGATTTGCTCATGGCATCAGAAGGGATCTCTGTCAAGTATATGGCTATTTTACCACTAATTGGTGACAGTGATCATGCTGTTCTTTCTTGGGAAGTATCTACTTGTATTGAAGCTCCAATTACATCAGGCTACGTGCTGAATTACAAAGCTGGAAATTATGATCAACTTAGAATACTTTCTTTGGTCCCATGGTATCAGAAAAAATGGAAAAAATGTCAGCAATGCATGGGAATCTTTGAAAAAGTGCTTGAATGAGGCAATATCTGAATGTATCCCTAGTGTTCGAAGAATAAATAGGTTGGGAGTGAAATGGATGTGCAGCCTTATTAAGCTAGAGATCCACAAGAAGAAGATGATGTGGAAAGAATATCATGAGAATAAGAGTGAGAGGAGTTATGAAATTTATAAAGCTCAGGCCAGAAAAAGTAACGAGTGTTGTGAGAAAAGCTAAAACGGACTTTGAAAAGAAATTGGCCATGCAAGTTAAATGCAATCCAAAAGAATTTTATCGTTGTGTCACAAGCAGAAGAAAGAATGAATGTGGAAGAATAACTTTATTGAATGCAGATGGTACATGAGTGTCAGAAGCTAAGGAGATTGTTCAGTTAATGAGTGCTCACTTTGTTAAGATATATCAACAAGGTGTATGTAGTATGGTGCTACTGATACGTTGGATGAAGAGTTAGAGGTTCATGAAAATGAGGTTGAAGAACTCTTGCATAACCTGGATAAGAATTTGTGAATAGGGACAGATGGAATACCTGCCCATTTGTTAAAGGAATGTTCAGCTGAATTGGCTAGGCCTCTCACACATTTGTGTAACTTGAGTCTCAGCTCAGGAATGATACCACAGGAATGGAAGGAATGTATGATAGTTCCGTTGCACAAGGGTGGTGCAAAAACTGATGTGTCTAACTGCCGACCTATTAGTATCTCTGGTGTGGTAGTGAAGATTTTAGAGAAGTTGGTAAGAACTCGCATACAGAAATGGGTAGATAAGCATTCTATACTCTGCAAGGAACAGCATGGGTTTACTAAAGGAAGGTCAGGTTTTAGCAATTTGCTCATGTTTTATAACAGTGTTACGGCTGAGTTGGATAAAGGGAATGGATACACTATGATAATGTTGGATTTTTCTAAGGCATTTGATAGGATACTACACGATAGGCTGTTGCATAAACTGGAGAATATGGGATTTTTGGAACATCATCTATTGACTTGGATCAGGGGATGGTTGACAGTCAGATATCAAAAAGTGGTATACAGTGGGTGCGAATCTGCCAAATTTAAGGTAACCAGTGGCGTACCTCAGGGTTCAGTCCTTGGGCCATTATTGTTCAATCTGTACATTAATGACATCAAGCAGGGCCTATCATCAGATTTGTAATTGTTTGTTGATGATGCAAAGATAGGCAGAGCAATCAGGGATGCTACTGATATTCAGCAATTACAAAATAGACTGGAAATCTGGGCAAATGAAAATGAGTGTCTGTTTAATGTTAGTAAGTGTAAAGTTATGCACTTTGGCGTGATTAGAGTTCCAGCAGCATATTATATTAGCGGGGTTATGCTACTAGAAACTGAAGAGGCAAGGGATCTTGGTGGATTAGAATTTAAAGTTCAAAGCTCACATAGCAAAAGTTGCAAATTCAACTCAGAGGATAATTGTTATGTTGAAGCGAATGTTGACATGTAAGGATAAGGAAGTAATTTTGCTTTGGTAAGACCACACCTGGATTACTGTGCACAGATTTGGTCTCCCAGGTTCCAAGGGAATAAAGAAGCTGCGGAAAGGGTTCAAAGAAGAGTTACAAAGATTATATCCAGATTATGGGATTTAGATTATGAAGACAGATTGCGAGTATGTGGATTACAGACTCTGGTTAACAGGAGAAAGAGGGGGGGGGGTGATATGATAGAGGTCTATAAACTTTTGAATGGGTGTTATAGCATTTCAACTGATGAAATTTTTTGTTATATGGAAGGTGGAGAGAGAACATGGGGGCATCCATGGAAGTTAAATTTATTCGCAGTCAAGAAAGGGGTAAGAGCTAGGTTTTTCTCCTAGAGAGCAGTGAGTGAGTGGAATAATTTGCCCTTATGAGTATTAAACCTTATATTTTTTAAAACCTGACACTAGTGAGTGCATCTAGTGTGAATGAATTCAAGGGTAGGTATGATAGCTGGGTTGGGTAATTTACAGCCTCCTTCGACGAGTCCTTGACTCCTTGAAGGTCTCAAATAATAATAATAATAATAATAATAATAATTTCATGTCGCTCCATTGCAGTTCTATAAGACAGGAAGCTATGATTGGCTTGGAGAAGGATGATCTGAGAAAAAGAAACATGGACAAGATTGTGATCAGAGTTGCCAAGAGGAAAGAGCATCAACATTATATTTGGAAGTAGAGGTAGTTAGGAAAAGTTCAGCATGTTAGGAGAATGATAAGAATTATCAGGAATTCTGTTAGGATGGTGAATAATTTGTGTTAAATTATTACTTACAGCAAACTGTAAGTAATAATTGGTCTGTGAAGTTACAGAAGTGTGGCAAATTTGCATTATGGATGTTTAAATCAGGCACTAGAATTAGAATAGCAAATTCAACAAATGGTGGCAACAAAATGAGTCCAGGAAATTATCTTGTGCCAGATGAGATCATATAAAGTAGATTCCAGGTCTTGATTATCTTTGCTGTGGTATATTAAACCTGACAAAAGCACATTGTTCTGCCAGTTGAGGTTGAGTGAAAATAACTAATTGGGTTTGGATGTCTTATAGTGGCAATGAACATCATTGATGTTAGTATTGAGGACCCCTTTCCCCCTCAATTTTTATAGTGGTTAAGTTAATGTGGAAGTGTTTTTTAACATTAAATTTTGGATTTCGGAGGTTTTTTGTTTCATTTTAGATATTTTTTGAAATATTTTGTTGGTTTTTGTGGAAGATCATTTTGTAACCTTAGGGCCATGTAGTAGGCATGAAGGACTTTTGTAGACACTTTTTTCTCACAGGCGTGCCCAGATTCCAAGTAGTTGGGAGCCATGAGATGGGAGCCACTGCTGCATATGCAGGAACAAGGGGGTAGTCACTGAGCATAAGGTTTGAGCTGTAGGGTGGGTGATTGAAAAGTTCCCATGCAAACTTCAGTATTTCGCAGTATGCATTAACATTAATTGTTGTTCCTCACTAAAGAAAATTGACGAGTAAGATCCCTTTTCGATCCCAAAAGATAGTGGACCTTGGAGGTTTTTTGTTTCATTTTAGATATTTTTTGAAATATTTTGTTGGTTTCTGTGGAAGATCATTTTGTAACCTTAGGGCCATGTAGTTGGCATGAAGGACTTTTGTAGACACTTTTTTCTCACAGGCGTGCCCAGATTCCAAGTTGCCTCAACAGTGTCCTTTACAAGCTGCTATACTCTAGACTCCCTCCATAAGCTAGTAGAGTAAGCAGAACAGGATTATTTGCCAGTCGATAAGGAAACCTCCCATACTATCTAGCATTTGACCCGTGTACCCTCAAATTGTGGAGATGCTTGGCTCACTAGTTAATTAATAATCATGTGGAGAGTGTGCTCAGCAAGGCCATTACTTGCACTGCATGTAAGAAGGAAGTGAGGGCACAGAAACTGATATCCTGTTTTGGAGATGAAAATGGCAATAACCACTTCATGCCTCCGATCAATGAAGCCACATTTGGGGAAACTGGCCATACAATGGGAAGATTGGTTGACTTATCTGGGAGATGCTATATATTGCTCAACACAGTGCATTAATAGTTAAGATATTTTTGTAGACATTTTGAAGTTCAGGAGACAGAACCACTGGAATGTATCCTGGAATGAATGCATTTAATATCCAACATCATTTTGTAGTCATTATCTTTATCCAACTTAGCCCTCATTATAAAAAATGAGAAATTACTGAGACATGACCTACCCTTATAAAGCCTTGTTGTGCTCATCCAATATTATATTCCTATCCACCCATTCCTGAATTTTGAATTTGACAAAAATTTTCACCCAATACCTTGGTTACTACTTCTGAGATGCAGACTGGTTTATATCCTTGGAGCCTCCTCAGCAGTGCTGAGACTTGAATAGTAGTCAGAGGAGGTGCCCCTAGTATGCATAGCACATGAGCTGATATCCCATGTAAACCAATAGCTGTATATGCATCAATATTCTAAGCACCTTCATTTCCACATAAGTCCCTGTCACATCTGTTACTGCAGCTTCTCCAACTGGATGATACTCTCGTAAAGTGCTTACTGAGTGATTTATTTTGTCTGCTTCTGTCACACTCCTGTTATCAGTGCTCATCAAAGATATCCCATCAGTTATTTTTCCTTTTACTTGCCACATAGTGAAAAAAACTCTTAGTTTCCTTTTAGCTCACTTGACTAATTTCCTCCCATATTGTGATTGTGCCCTAGTTATCCCTTCTAGCTTTCTTCTTACTGCTCATGTGCTTGCTGATCACTTTTCTCTTTCCACAACATTTTCTCCTACTGAATGATGCTACTCATCCATGCAGTTTTATTTAAGAAGATAAATATCATGACGATGACAGGATGTTCAGGTAGATATTAAAAAACATAGAAACAGATGACACAATGCCACAAAAAAAAAATAGAATCAAAAATGAAAAGAGAATAATTCCGTATCTGATCTTAATCAATTGTTTGGAGTTATTTAAAAAGTTACTCTAGACCAGTGTTTCCCAAATTTTCAGTACCTGTGCACACCCTTTCAGAATTTTGATAACACTGACATATCCTTCCTCGGGAAAAGGAAATTTTTGGAAAAGTAGTAATATTTCATTCAAACACAAATTATAAAGGCATTTATTTTTCAACATTTGTGTTATAATAAATTACAAACATTTGAAACAGTTTTTTTTTTTAAATTAATAAATACATTATGAATCCAATTTATATTATCGATAATACAAAACATTTAATGAAACGAATGAACTTTAGTGGTGTTCTTACCGCGGTTCAAAATGTTTGATTGAAACATTTAATACGAGCAGTTCGAATCATGTGGTTGGAATGCAATCATGCCTTCAACCAGATACAGTCATAATGGAGATCAGTCCATACATGCAAAGAGACACATTTTGTTTAAAACTTAAAAACTTCCTTTAGATTTTTTAGTTATAGAAAAATTAATTATGGAATAGACCTGCACTTCCTGTCCTGTCAAGTGGCATCTCCATCCTGGAGGTTGACTATTATGGGTCACCACCTAAGATCCCTAATGTGCATTAGAGAGGTGAGATGGTGAGGCTGTAATCTTTTCCATCTTGTAGTTAGTATCCCATTTCTGTAGATATGTGTATTCTGCAGATATATGATTGCCTGTTTGGAGGGATGAAAAACCTGAGTTTCCTGGAGGAAAAACTCTCTGCTTCCTTATGAGACCGGCTAACTTACCATTTGATTGAAAACACCTGATAAAGGTTCCTTGCATGATAGTCAGGATTCGAAGATGGGCCATTTGATTTTTCCAACCATAAGGTTTGCCTAAACCAACTGAGCTATAGAGGCTTGCACTAATCTGCTATATGGCAACAAAATTATAAAATAATAATAATAATAATAATAATAATAATCAAAATTTAAAAAACAGTGCATTTTATCCCCCTCTCCAAGACCTTTTGCATATCTCTGGAGGATATGCATACCACTTGGGAAATACTGCTAGGCACTAGTGGAATTCCCTCCAGTGTTTAAGCATTCTGGATTGAATATTATTTACAACATGCATCCAGAAAGTAAATTTTAAAAAAAAATGCAAAGAAGAAAAAAGTTTTATTATATGCTAAAATATCTACATATATACTTTATTTTTCACATTCTCCACTGACTTCCAGGCATTTTTGGTATCGTGGCACCAGATTCATCATACTGCATCAAAAAAAAAGTCTGCTGCCAATGAGTTCAACCACTGAATCACACTGATCTTCGGTTCCTCATCTTCAAAGCAATGAGATGGGAGCCACTGCTGCATATGCAGGAACAAGGGGGTAGTCACTGAGCATAAGGTTTGAGCTGTAGGGTGGGTGATTGAAAAGTTCCCATGCAAACTTCAGTATTTCGCAGTATGCATTAACATTAATTGTTGTTCCTCACTAAAGAAAATTGACGAGTAAGATCCCTTTTCGATCCCAAAAGATAGTGGACCTCTTTTTTTAACTTACAGTGCCTGCTTTCAGAGATAATGAATGGTGCCATTGCATTGATTGTTATGCTGCTGTTGGATATAATTTTGCGTTACTAATTATAGTATTTTTTACTAAATAATTTAAGGAAATTGCAATGTAAACTAGGATATACATTAAAATAAATTTTAATATACTTCAATATTTCGGCAACGTCACGTTGCCATTTTCAAGGAACTTAAGAACAAGATACGTTCACGCAGGCACTACAAACAGTAAGTGAGGAAGAAGCAGGAAGCTATTATTTCTCCTAAAGTCCTGATGGTACCCCCTAGCAGGCAATGTTGGTATTCTTGGGTGATTGGGCTGATGGTCTTCTGATATAGGTTTTCCAAATTTCAGGCAGTCTCATGCAGCCAAATTTGTTGAGGTTTGGATTGTTTCTTAGAGCTGAAGCTGATTCCATGAAAAGCCTTTCATATTTGTATTTACTACAGTGTATTATCGTGCCTTTCTTCCACTGTATTCTATGGCAGGTATCCAGCTCATGGTCAGCAAGATCAGAGTGGCTGTATTGGTGAAATCGGATGTAGTCCTTGTGTTCTGAAATTCTGATATTTGCTGTCTCCCCCCCCCCCCCCCAAATATTGAAACCAGTAAACCACAACCCCCTCACAACAAGGATTACTCTAAATCCATCTCCATACCTTATATCCGAGGCACCTCGGAAAAAATTACAAAAATCCTAAAAAAACATGACTTAACTTCTTGTTACAGACCATATAAAAAATTGGCATCCCTTATCCGCTCTACTAAAGACCAACCTCCCCCCCCCCCCCCTAGACCTACCTAGTGTATACCAGGTCCCTTGCAGCTGTAAGCTGTCCTACTTTGGCCAAACAGGCAGGACAGCAAATATCAGAATTTCAGAACACAAGGACTACATCCGGTTTCTCCAATACAGCCACTCTGGTCTTGCTGACCATGTGCTGGATACCTGCCATAGAATATGGTGGAAGAAAGCCACGATAATACACCGTAGTAAATACAAATATGAAAAGCTTTTCGTGGAATCAGCTTCAGCCCTAAGAAACAATCCAAACCTCAACAAATTTGGTTGCATGAGACTGCCTGAAATTTGGGAAACCTACATCAGAAGACCTTCAGCCCAGTCGCCTAAGAATACCAACATTGCCCGCTTGGGGGCACCATCAGGACTTTAGGAGAAATAATAGCTTCCTGCTTCTTCCTCACTTACTATTTGTTCTGCCTGCATGCACGTGTCTTGTTCTTAAGTTCCTTGAAAATGGCAACGTGATGTTGCCGAAATATTGAAGTATATTAAAATTTATTTTAATGTATATCCTAGTTTACATTGTAATTTCCTTAAATTATTTAGTAAAAAATGCATAACCAACGTCTAAGCCTTTTCACGAGAATAATTATAGTAACGGCAAAAGGTAAGTTCCAAAAGCCCAAATAATGGCTTCATTTGAACGGAAAATATATGACCTGCTTCCAGTAACATTTGTTTGAATGTGGCCAACATCCTAGTCCATTCCAAGCTTCCCATAAACAATATCCTGCAAAAGGAAATCGGTGCTTTAAAATAGCTATACAGGAATAACCACATTGTTATAACTAAAGCAAACAAAAGGAATGCAACTGTGGTAATGAATTTAGCTGAATGTGAAAGCAAAATGCACATACTATTACAAGACCAGTCTACATACCAAATTATAGATCATGATCCCTCTAACTCTCAAAGGAATAAAGTTTGCAAATTATTGAAAAAAAGTCACTTTTTAGCCAAAAGAAACTTAACAAACTCGAGTCTTTTCATGTTAAAACACCCAGAATATATGGAACACCTAAAATTCAGAAACAAGTCCTATGACATATTGCAGATAGTATAAACATTCCCACCTTCACAAATAATTCTCTCTCATTTGTTATAAATTCTGTTCTCCTTAAAAGTATTTTAGAAAACCATATCTTAAAAAGTTCAGATGTAATGATTAGTTTTGATATCACTTCACTATTTACAAATGCACCATTAATTGAAACCCTTGATTTATTAAAGTCACATTCTCCCACAGATATATTTGAACTATTTAAATTGTTACATGAAGGTTATTTTATGGGAAAAAGAAAACAAAAAAACTAGATGGGACAGCAATGGTCTCCCCCCTTAATACTTGGAAAAGCTAGCTATGAATACAGCCACTCTCAAACCAGTGGTTTGGCTATGCTATGTTGATGATGGTTGCTATTTGGCCACATGGTACACCCTAAAATCCACTTCACAATGGAACAGGAAGCTAATGACTCTGCCCTTCTTGAATACAGTAATCACTTGGCTTCCAGATGGTTCCTCACCTTTTTTTGGTTTATAAAAAAAAAACTACACACACACAGGGAGAAATTGCACAAACAGTCAAACCATCATCCAGCTGAACAATATGGTATTCTAAAAACACGTAACTCACAGAGCTAGAGCTATTTGTTCCAGCGACAATGCTCTTACTGCGGAACTCTCTCACTCACGTCACACCTTCTTAGCCAATGACTATAATTGCCATAGAATAGAAAAAATATTAAATTCTCCCCAGAAATCCCCCTACTTTCTACCACAGAAGACTACAACAAAACTGTCGCCATCCCATAGATTAAAGGCACATTTGAAAAGATATCTAGAGTGCTTAGTAAATATCAGTTAAGCTGATATTTAAATCTTATGTCAAATTGGCAACTCGCATCCATTCACTAAGGACAAACTCACTTCTTTATTACATCCAGGAGTTTATGAAGTGCATTGTTCTTGTGAATGGGCTTACTATCAACAGACAGGAAGAACTGTTGACATCTTCCTTGGTGAACATAAAATATATGTCCGGCACTATTGTTATGGCAAGTCGGGGCAAACAGGCCATGCCTTGGATAGCCCTTCATTTTTGGGATCTTTCTGGCACAGAATTTCTTGTAGTTCAATTTTTCTTCACACAGGATCAGTTGGAAGAAAACGAAAGTGCTACACAGAAATCATAAGTCAGGGAGAGAGAGAGAAAGAGATTGTTTTTGGAATCAACAGAAGCTTTTAAAACATACTTCAAACCTCAACAAGTATGGCTGTGTAAATTTACCAAAAATCTGGGAGACAGTCATTTTATCATCATCATCATCATCAAATTCCTGCCATGTACCCTTAAGGGGTGTACAGGATATGACAGTACTACATGAAAAAATTACATCATTACTAACTTCCTATCTACAATTTTCCTCCAAATCAGTCTGTTACTTGTCAAGACTCCAACATTATCAGATCTTATATTTCTATCGTCTAAGACACTTTGTACAGTATCAATCCACCTATATCTTGGTCTTCCTCTGGGTCGTTTTCCTGCCAACCTGGCAGAGAACACTTGTTTTGCTAATCTTTTCTCTCCCATTCTATTTAAGTGACCATACCATCTGAGATTAGCTCTGCTAACGCATTCCTGGATGCTGACAATGTCAAGTTCTTTCCTAATATCCTCATTTTTAATATGATATTGCCATTGATGCCATCTGTTCACGCCTCTAATCTTTCTCAGGACTCTCATATCTGCGGTCTCTAGTCTTTGGTCAAGTGTTTTACTTCTGACCCAGCTCTCAGATCCATAAGTTAAAATTGGTTTGAACACTGTATTGTATACAGCTAATTTAGTGTTCCGACTAATTTCTTTCTTATTCCATATGAATTTATTCAATTGACTTCCCACGATACCAGCTTTGCTGATTCTGTTGTCTATTTCTATGTTTAGTTTACCATCTTCAGTAAAAATTGTGCCTAAGTAGCTGAAATGTTTTACTTGTTCCACAGGTTCTCCATTCACAACACAGTTGACATTTTCAATGATTCTGCCTATTTTCATTGTCTTTGTCTTTTTATTGCTGACCTTCATACCATATCTATTACAACAGCTATTCAATTTAGTCAGAGAAGTTTGCAGACTTGTAGCGGATTTATTTAGAAGTATAACATCATCTGCATAAAGCAAAGAGCTGACATTAACATCTCCAATTTTGATATCAGGTTTAATACTACATTCCTTCATAATGTGATCCATATAGATAATGAATAACAGAGGGGATAATGTACATCCTTGTCTCACACCAGATTTAACATTAAACCATCTTCCTGTACTTCCTTCAATTCTAACTGCTGACTTACAACTCAAATAAAGACTAAGTATTGCTTGATATAATGCCCCATTGACACCATATAACTGCAGCGTATTGAATAGCTTCTCTCTTGGCACCTTGTCATATGCCTTTTCCAAATCGACAAAACTTAAATACAGATCTTTGTTATATTCCCATGCTTTCTCGACTATTTGTCGTAAAGTGAAGATCTGATCCTGGCAGCCTCTGTTTGGCCTGAATCCAGCTTGTTCTTCACCAAGCTTTTCTTCCACAATTCTTCTCAACCGTTTCTCAAGTATACTTGCATAGATCTTGCCAGGAACACTCAGAAGGGAAATACCTCTGTAATTCTCACATTCAGTTTTATTTCCCTTTTTATATATGGGTACTATGAGAGCTCTACTCCAATCATCGGGAATTCGTCCCTCTGCCCAGGCTTTCTGAACTATGCAGTGCAGCCACTGTAAGACTCTTATACCACCATACTTCAGCATTTCTGGTCGAATATCATCTACTCCTGCTGCCTTTCCACATTTCAAGCCTTTGATGGCTTTTTCTACTTCAAGTATGGATATGTATTCCTGACTGCATGCCTGGTCAGTGTTTTTTATCACTGTGCTGTCATCACTGCTTGTTTCATTTAGCAGTTTTTCAAAGTAATTACTCCATACTTCAAGGATATCTTTTTCTCCTGTTTTCATTTCACCTTTATCATCTCTAATTCCTTTTACAGCACTCTTTCCTCCATTCCTAAGCTTCTTCAACAACCTCCAGAATATTTTGCCACCTTCTTGATATTTATTTTCTATATTCTTGCCAAAGTCCTCCCATGACTTTTGTTTAGCTAGTTTTACACACTGTTTAGCTTTCTTACATTTGTCTCTGTATTCTGTAAGAGTAAAAGCTGACTTATTTGCCAGGAACTTTTGATATGCTTTCTTCTTTTCCTTCACTGCCTCTTTAACTTCCTGTGTCTACCAGGGAGTTCTGATTTTTTTATCCTTGCACACAACCTCACCACATGCCTCTCTGGCAGAATCAATCAATGTTTCCTTCAGAGTTTGCCACTGAATCTCCAAGGTTTGATTCCTGTTCTCAAACTCTTTCATTTTCTTTTCAATAATATTTCTGTATTTTAGTCTACAGTTCACATCTGAGAGCTGCTCAACTTTTATTCGCTTTAAAACTTTCTTACATGTTATTCTTTTCAATATGAAATTCAATTTTATCCTGCTCAAGACTAAATAGTGATCACGTCCAATTTCAAATCCTCTGTACACTCTGGTGTCCTGCACCAGGGAGAAAACATCACTATCAACAATAACATAGTCAATGAGACTTTTCTTATTCCTAGCCTCTTCTCTCCATGTGAATTTGTGCACATTTTTATGTTGGAACATGGTGTTAGTAATAACCAGTCCATGTCCTGAGCAGAAATCCAACAGATATTTGCCATTATTATTAGCTTTGCTCTTTTCTCCAAATTTTCCCAAAATATTTTTGTATGTCTCACAATCATTTCCTACTCTGCTATTTAGATCCCCAACAAGGACCAACTTTTCCTTTTTCATTGTGTCAGTTGCTTTTTCTAAAGCCTCAAAAAATTCCTCCACTTCTACCTTAGTAGAACCTTCTGTGGGACCATAGGCACAAATAAGTCTCATTGTCCAGTTCCCCATTCTCATATTTGCCCACATTACTCTACTTGAGACTGACTGCCATTCAAGAAGATTAGCCTCGTATTTTGTGTTGAATACTATGGCTACTCCTTCTTTTCCTTGATTGTCATTGCTTGAATATAACATTTTGTATTTATTGCTCAGAAAGATCTCACCAGTTTTGGTCTTTTTTGTTTCAGTCACCCCTATTATGTCGATCTGGTACTTATCTAATTCCTCAGCTAGCTCCATTTCTTTGCCATTCAGGCTTCTTACGTTGATAGTACCGATCTTTAACTCTGGTGATGTTGAGTTGGGGTTTGTTTTCAGATTTGTTCCAGTAGCTGACTTTTCGCTGTTCGCCCTGGTTCCCTGGCGAAAACAACGGGGGCCTTGTTTAACCGGGCGACGCCCCAGCCGGCATGAAATTTTGTCATGTTGTACCATCATTTTTTATTTTGGTTTAACCAATAAGAATACAATTTGATCGGCTAAATCCCAAATTGCCAGCCCATCCTCGTTCGTTCAGTATCAAAGTAGATACCCAACAGGGTGCACCACGAGAATGTGAGGATTGGACATTAGGTCAGAAGCCCTGGTCGGTTCTCTGCATTCCTTTAAAGGCTATGTGGAGGTCTCCTCTCAGTTATACAGCTTTGAACCTTAAGCACCCCGACAGTCATTTTAAGTTCTAATTAATACTTGTTTTCCAACATAGATGGCACCTAGTTAGGACTTTTGTTCCATGTGTTGTCTGTTATAATTTTTTAAACTAGTCCCACTGGTAGACCATATTGCTGTTCATGTACTGTGACAAACTGTTTTTGTGCTCTGAAGATGCCGATATAATACCAGTGAAATATCAGCAATTAAGTTAATAAATATTAGATATCTTATTATCATTCTGTGTTGTCATCAGTACTGTGAAAATAAATTAACATGCATTGATTGTTGTTTTGATTCGATATTTGTGTACAAAATCCACATTTCGTCACTGGTTATGATGCAAGAAGAAAGCTCACGTCCTTCATTTTCATAATACTCCAAAAATTTTTGAGCTGATTCCACTTGTTGCTGTTCACATGCATTGATCAATTTTTGGGACCTTTCTGGCAAAGAATTTCTTGTAGTTCAGCTTTTCTGGGAATTCAAAAGAAATTTCCATAATTGTGAAATGACGATTATCACAAATTTTCATGTTTACTTTTTCCACCAAAATTGTTTGTTATCACACTTACCCAGCCACTGCACTCGCCTTTCACATTGTTGTACCCTTCTTTAAGCAAATGACAACATTGCCCAGACTCATTTTCACTTATTACATTAGGCCCGTAAACCTTACACAATCATCACTGAATTTTTGTAGCACTACTGTTTTCTTACGGCAAAAACCGTATATCACACCACAAACATCACAGTTTGCAGGATTTTTTTTTCATTCCAATCAATAAATAATTATTCATAGAAAACAACAATAATGCAGCAAAAGTAAAATGATCAACAGCTAGCTAATGAGTCACTCTATGTTACAACGGATGTGCCCCCTTCCTTCCCATATCTTAAATTGTGAATGGACTTTAATTTCTTGATGTGCCTTGAGTATATCAGCTGCATTTCCATATTTCAGTTTTTCTGATGGACTTTTCTGCTTTTGAAATTTTCCCTTTATTATATTTCTGCTTAACATTTTTGAATACTTGTTACCTCATTTAATAACTTTAAAATTACTTTCAAAATAATTCAATTTCAGATATAAAACCAACTGAATCCATTGTAGGTAGTTACATATACTCTAAACCAGTGTTTCTCAACCTGTGGTCCGCGACGATGGGACAGGTGGTCCACAGGCAGACTTATATTAATTATAATATATTTTTTTTAATTAACCAAACAAAACAAATTAAAATTGCATAAGTAAGTAAAAATTATTTAAATCAAATGGAGACTTAAAAAAACCAACAGATAGTGTCAGAATGTTCAAAGATGGAAGCAATAAAACTATGTTGTTGTTCACTTCACCCCTCTTTTATTGCTCGTCATTCTGGTACTGCAATAATTTGTAGCGGCAGAATGACGAATAATAAGAGGGATGAAGTGAACAACAATATAGTTTATTGCTTCTGCCTTCCCTTGCTGTTTTGTCAGATTTGAAGTGAACATGTGTTATCCACATTTCAACCAATTGCTTGTTGTTTATTGATTTTTATTATTGAATGTTTCCCCTCCTTCACCCAAGGCTCAGTATATCTTCAGAAGTGCTAAGTGATACTTGGACAAAGTGTGTCGTGAGTTAACCCCAGTATTTATATATTTTTCGGAAACCTTTTTTAATAATGGAAAAGTGGCTTAGAACTAGGACTTTGAAAAGAAGAGCAAACAAAACAGGTGATGCTAACCCTAAATGTGATACATGTGTTGTAACAGCGAGTAAATCTGATACTATTATAGTAGCAGAAACAAGCAGTTCAAAGAAAAAATACAGTAGGAAATATAACAGTTCATATTTGAAATTCGGGTTTACTTGGTGTGGAGATGAAAGTGAACAGAAACCTCAATGTGTTTTGTGTTATGAAGTGTTGTCGAACGAGTGCATGAAACCTGCGAAACTGCAACGACATTTAGAAACTAAACATTGTGATGTGAAAAATGAGCCATTGGAATTTTTTCAGTGACTCTTAGGGACATTAAATCATGGGAAAGATGTAGTTTCAGCCATGGGTTCCATTAATAGCAAGGCACTGGAAGCATCCTATCTCTTAAGTTTGGCATAGCGAAAACAGGGAAAACCTCATTCTATTGGGGAAAATTTGCTACTTTCTGCTATAAAAGATGTGGTAAAAACTATGTTTGGCAACAAGTTACTAAAAGATGTTGATTTGATTCCTCTTTCAAATGACACTGTCGGTCGCAAAATTAATAATGTGGCAGATGATGTAGAATCTCAGTTATTCGAAAGAGTTAAGAAGAGCCCTTATTATACGTTACAAATAGACCTGATGTTACAAATGATGCGCAGTTAATATGCTATGAGATATACGCATGATAATAACATTCATGATGATATTATATTTTGTAGAACTTTGCCATCCCAAACAACTGGAGAATAAATATTTCACACTTTCAATAATTACATAATATGCAAAGGGATCCAGTGGGAAAAATGTATAGGCTTCTGTTCGGATGGAGCTCGGGCCCTTACAGGCAGGCATAGTGAGGTTGTTTGTATGGTCAAGAAAGTAGCTTCGGATATGAATTGGGTCCATTGTTTCATACATAAGGAAACTTTGTCCTCCAAAAGAATGCCACCAGAATTTAAAGCTGTGCTATACAATGCCATAATGCTAGTTAATTTTATTAAAGCTCGACCGTTAAATAACAGGTTATTTTCAGTACTCTGCGATGAAATGGCATTGAATATATACAAGTCAGCGAATTTCAGAATGAAGTTCACTGACTTTTATATATTCAAGCGTCAGAACTTCATTCTGAAATTCACTGACAAAGTACTAAGAAGGTTATTTCTTTTTAAGGCATGAAGTTTTATTATTTGTAAATGAACATAATTCTGATTTTGCATCACTCCTTGTTGACAAAGCATGGTTATCAACACCATCTTATCTTTGTGACATTTTTTTGAAATTAAATGAACTAAATTTCTCTTCAGGGATATTCTTTAACAGTTCTTGATGCCTACGACAAAATAAAGGCATTCAAGAAAAAACTGGTTTTATGGATCAATTATGTAAAATACAAACAATTTGCACCTTTTCCAACATTGGAATCCTTTTTACTGGAAAATGATAATTTTGTTGATTCTGAGTTTCTGGAAAGGGTTTGTGACCACCTCAAAAATCTGAAACGGAATTTTGAAACATATTTCTGTGGGTTCGCGATCCGCTTTAGGCTTGCAGTCGCAAGAACGACCTTTCGTTATCAGAAAAATAACAGTTAATTGAGCTTTCAAGTGACAATGGACTTAAAATGCAATTCCGTGATCTCGTTTGGCTCGATTCTGGATCTCACCTTCAGTGAGAAGTGAATTTCCTGAATTATCTGAAGAAGCATTGAAAATCGTCATGCAGTTTTCTACAACCTATCTTTGTGAGAAAGGATTTTCATCGCTCCTTCAAATAAAAACAGAATACAGAAATCATCTTAGTGTGTGTGTGTGTGTGTGTGTGTGTGTGTGTGTGTGTGTGTGTGTGTGTGTGTCGATCTTCGGCTGAATTTGACCAGTATTGAGCCACATGTCCAGCAACTCTGCAAGCCAAGAAGCTCAACCATTTCATTAAAAGTAAGTAGTAACATAATTATATCATATTATTTATTTGTTTAATAAAAATTAAAACTTTGTTCAATGATGATACACTTTTAATCATTTACTTTCAAATTAATTATGTTTCCATATGTATTCAAAACATGTTTTTAGATTTATTATGTTATAAATGGCACAGTTTTTCTGAAATGTTGGTAATTCCTACATAGGTTTTTAAAAAGATTACAAAAAGTCGAAATTACATATAGGGAAATAAATCAAAAACACTATGTTTATTTTTGAAGTAAAACTTTAATTTCAACATTATAAAATGCCATTTTTCTTGCTTTTCTATTCGAAAAATCGTCGATGGCATTGTCGAAGTTCATTTCATCACTCAGTTGCTATAGCAAGATTTCTTAAACCCCAAAAAAAGTGCCGTCAGGGGGCAGACCCCCCCCCTGCTATGGCTCTGTAACTTAGTGATATGTAGAATTGTTTTAGGCATTTTGCTGGTCCTTGGGCTTAGAAAGGTTGAGAAACGCTGCTCTGAACTATACATTTGAGTAATTAGCATGTTTATGCTGTTTCCACTCAGTGAATGATGATAATTACTTCATACTGTGGGAATATCTTTATGATCTCTGATTTCTTGCATAGTATTCTTTTCTCCACCTTAGGTTTTTTTTCCCCACAATATTCTTCATTATATTTATCTTTTGTATTATTTAATAGGATCTGTGTTCTCCAAGAGCAAATGCTCACTTTCTAATCTGGAACTTTTGAAATGATTCTTCTTTTCATGGACAGTTTCCTTGACTATCTACGTCTCCTATGGAGTTTTTTTTTTTTTTTTGTATCATGGCCAATAACTTTACTAACCTTCTTCTCTTGATGAGCCAATGTATATTTGTTTTAGTTTGACACTAAGTCTGATATTTGGGTCTTGTTTTCAAACTCTTTCACTCTTAACTCAATATTGTTGGTGTATTTAAACCTACAATTCACATCTGATACTTATCTAATTCCTTTCAGAACTTCTCTAATCATTTTTGCTGCTTGACATGCTACTCATGTTAAACCTGTTCAACTCTAGGCAGTGGCTACTTTATGTTTCAAAATTCACATACAGTCTAAAGATCTCACTATCAGCAGTAACATAATCTGTGAGATTTGCTTTGTATGTATTCTCTCCATGCGAGATTATGCATATTTTTGTCAGTCTCAAGCATTTATCCCACAGGATAAATACTTTCCATTATTAACTCTGTCCTTTTCTTGTTTGAAAAGTTTGGAAAGGAAGAGTTTGGAAAAAAATTTTCAAAACTCTTCCCATATATCTGGGATTCATTTCCTACTCATTTGAGATGTCTTGAGAACCAACTTTTATGTCAGCTTCTCTCTTCACTGACTCAGAAGATTGTACCTTTAGCTGACTTCGGTATTCACCGATTCCCATGACAAAAAAACTGACATGCCATATATATATATGATTAGTATGTCAGTCAGTATGATATTTGATAATGCTCTATCATAATGTATTTATATGTTCACTCAATATGGTATGTAAGTTGGTCTGCTTATATGAAATTTACCAGCTCTCATTTGTTCAGCATTCAGAGTAATACCTACATGCTGCACCGTGGAAATGTGAGGATAACATGTTGGGTCAGAAGTGTTAGTCACATCTTCTTGCATATTTTAAATTATGCAGTAAACATTCCCTGCTATTAGTGTAGACAGAATCTGTGATATAGAGCTTAATTTTTAGTCAGCATTTTGTTTTAATAATAAAAGTTATGTACACATGATCAATTTCATGTTTTAGTCTTTATATATTAGTAATATGATGTTACATTATCTCATTTGTTACATTATTTTATTGCTTATTTGCATAAGAAAATTTTGCACAGTTGAATTTAAAACTTTCTTTTACATTATTTGTCTGGTAAGTGATAAATTCATTTGAAAACTTACATTTCAAAATATGTTGCTCTCATTTCGTCTTCTGTTCTCTACTAATGTTTATTTTTATCTTTCAGGGTGGTCCAACAATCGAACAACGTTTTGAATCTTACTATAATTATTGCCATCTCTTTAATTATATTTTAAGTAAGCATTTACTGTTTTGTGATATTAAAATTTTGATGATAATGTTTGATTTTAATGGGTCAAAGGTATATTCATTTCATTTGTCTTCTTTAAATTATTTCCATCATTTTAAAAATTTGATTCTTACCTTCAGTGTTCAGAATCAGTTGCAGTTAATTCAGTAAATAAAAATGTGTAAATTAAATGCTGAATTCCTATTATTTATTATATGATTTCTGTTGGTGGACATGATACCAGTTAGAAATTATCATCATCATCAAATTCCTGACACGTATCCTCAATAGGTATACAGAATATGATAGTACTACATGACAAATTGACATCATTACTAACTTTCTATCTACAATTTTCCTCCAAATCAATCTGTTACATTTCAAGACTCCAACATTGTCAGATCTTATATTTCTATCTTCTAAGGCACTTTTTACTGTATCAATCCACCTATATCTTGGTCCTCCTCTGGGTCTTTTTCCTGCCAACCTTCCAGAGTATACACTTGTTTGGCTAATCTTTCCTCACCCATTCTGTTTAAGTGACCATACCACCTGAGATTAGCTCTGCTAACACATTCCTGGGTACTAATAATATCAAGTTCTTTCCTAATATCCTCATTTTTAATATGATATTGTCATTGATGCCAACTGTTCATGCCCCCAATCTTTTTCAGGCATCTAGTCTTTGGTCAAGTGTTTTATTTCTAACCCAGCACTCAGATTCATAAGTTAAAATTGGTTTTAAAACACTTTCTTGTATACACCTAATTTAGTGTTTTGACTAATTTCTCAAGTATTCCATATAAATTTATTCAGTTGACTTCCTACCATACTGGCTTTGTTGGTTCTGTTGTCTATTTCCATATTTAATTTACCATCTTCACTAAAAATTGTGACTATGTAGCTGAAATGTTTTACTTATTCTACAGGTATTCTCCATTCACAATGCATTTGATATTTTCAATGTTTCTGCCTATTTTCATTGTCTTTGCTGATTTTCAAACAAAATTTATTACAACAGTTATATAGTTTAGTCAGGGATTCTTTCAGATTTTACTGGATTTATTTAATTAAAAGTATATCATCTGCATAAAGCAAAGAGCTTAGATTAACATCCCCAATTTTGATATCAGATTTAATACACTTTCCTTCACAAGGTGATCCATATAGATAATGAATAACCAAGAGGATAATGTGCATCCTTGTCTGACACCAGATTTAACGTCAAACCATCTTCCTATACTTCCTGCTGACATCATCATCATCATCAAATTCCTGCCATGTACCCTCAAGGGGTGTACAGGATATGACAGTACTACATGAAAAAATTACATCATTACTAACTTCCTATCTACAATTTTCCTCCAAATCAGTCTGTTACTTGTCAAGACTCCAACATTATCAGATCTTATATTTCTATCGTCTAAGGCACTTTGTACCGTATCAATCCACCTATATCTTGGTCTTCCTCTGGGTCGTTTTCCTGCCAACCTGGCAGAGAACACTTGTTTTGCTAATCTTTCCTCTCCCATTCTATTTAAGTGACCATACCATCTGAGATTAGCTCTGCTAACGCATTCCTGGATGCTGACAATGTCAAGTTCTTTCCTAATATCCTCATTTTTAATATGATATTGCCATTGATGCCATCTGTTCACGCCTCTAATCTTTCTCAGGACTCTCATATCTGCGGTCTCTAGTCTTTGGTCAAGTGTTTTACTTCTGACCCAGCTCTCAGATCCATAAGTTAAAATTGGTTTGAACACAGTCTTCCTGCTGACTTATAACTCAAATAAAGACCTAAGTATTGCTTGATATAATGTCCCACTGACACCATGCAACTGTTGTGTTTTTGAATAGCTTCTCTCTTGGCACCTTGTCATATGCTTTTTCCAGATCTACAAAACTTAAATACAGATCTTTGTTATATTCCCATGATTTCTCAACTATTTTTCGTAAAATGCAAATCTGATCCTCATAGCCTCTATTTGGCCTGAATCCAGCTTGTTCTTCACCAAGCTTCTCTTCCACAATTCTTCTCAGCCGTTTCTCAAGTATACTGGCATAAATCTTACCAGGAACACTCGGTAGAGAAATACCTGTGTAATTCTTACCTCTGTAAGAATTCAACACATTCAGTTTTATATCACTTTTTATATATGGTACTATGAGAGTTCTATTCCAATTATCTGGAATTCGTTCCTCTGTCCAGGCCTTCTGAGCTGTGCAGTGAAGTGCAGCCACTGTAAGACTTTTATACCTCCATACTTAATGGAGGTATAAAAGTCTTACGAAAAATTAAGAAAAATAAATTTGGAAACACAGGTTTTGTATTAATAATAATATATAAAATATATATATATATTATTGTGTTTAAGGGTGCTTTGGGGTGGAGAAGGGGAAGGGTTTACTTATGGGGAAACTGGGGCAGGGGAGAGTGTTCTCCCCTGAGGGGGGGACAGATCGGAGTGGAGAGTGTATGTTCGTGGAGTCGGAAATGACTCGACGGATCATAACACACACCTCAATTGTTTACCGTATAAAACGTTTATTGTTGAAAATTGTCCTTGTTTCTTCCAGGAAAGTGCATTAAAAATCATAAGTGTGTTCATCTCAAGCTGAGCACTTTATTTTCTGGTGAGTTAGATACAATATATAATGCTTGCTTTTTTGTGTAAAAAATTATTTTTATAGTAATGGCCACAAACTGTAACGAAAGGGAAAAATCCAACATTGAAAACAAAATTAATTTCTCTCGAAAAAAAATATTCAAAATCTTGGATCGGTTGAAAAATGGAGAAAAACCAGGAGTTTTTGCAAGGACTTTGAATTTAAATGAATCAACAAATCGAACAGTCAAACAAAATGAACAAAAAATCCTAGAAAGTGTTTATTGCTGGGTCAACTATAACTGCAAAGCACGTTGCTCGTGTATGCGATATTCTAATGGAAAAATGGAGAAATCGCTAATGATTTCGATAGAAGATTGCACCTCAAAAGAAAATTCCTATGGATGGAAATCTTATTAAACAAAAAACTCTCAAAATTTATAAACATTTATAGTGCAGACCAGGTGTTCAATGCGGATGAATCTGAGTTATATTGGAAAAAAGTGCAAAAACACAGCTATATTTCGAAAAATGAAAGATCAGCTTCTGGATTCAAAGTTTCCAAATTATTACTCTAGAATTACCAAAGAATTACTCTACTGTTTTGTAGTAATGCATCAGGTGATTACATGACAAAATCAGCATTTATTAACCAATCCTCAAATCCTCGTGCTATGAAAGAATAAAATAAGCACTATTTTATTTTGCCTAAAACATTTATGTGCAATGAAGTTTAAGTACAATTTGTAATTTTTATACTATGTATTTGTTTCATAGTTTTTATGTTTTCTTAACTTACATGAATTACCTGAAGTAAATAAAAATATATTTTTTGTTGGATATGTCAGTATTGTTTATATAATTAAAAAAAAAAAAACAATTTCGCAACATAACCCTACTTTTTCTATGTGTTCTGAGACTCGCATAACGCGGCATTTCTGCAGAACCTAACATCCACGTTATACGAGGGTTACCTGTATATATAATCTTACAAATTGGGATCCACATTAAACTCATGTTTCAGAATATTCCAAATTATAGCAATATAGCTTAATTTTCTCCCAATTGATAGAATGTTGTTTGCACGTCTATAGATTTTAAATGCATTTTGGAAGGGTTAATATAATTTAGCAAGGTTGATGAACTTAAGTTTACAAGGCATATCATTTAAAAAATTAATAAATCTGGAAAGCTTATCTTGTTTATTGCTGTGTTGCAAGATTAGTTTATCCCAAAGAACTAAGGTAGATAACAAAATACTGCTAAGCAACAGAGTGGTCATTATTCCAGTTAAGTGTCGTATAGTATGTTTTAATTAAAGTATCTTCCTTAAAAAAAGTTCATGTTTTTCATAGCAGTAAGATATGATTCCGAATTTTACTCCACTTCATGAGACTTTTCTGACACAAAAGGATTGTTATGTTAGCTTTCTTTTCATGTCCTCTTCCTGACCAAATGTTCATCCTGTCTGTTTAAATGTGATATGATATTGGCAAGTTAGACCTAGATGTTTATATTAAGGATGTTGGGAGGGGTTAAGAAACTTTTCTTATTTGGTTTAGTTTCATAGCATAGTAAGATGAGCCTTCCATCTAGGTAGCACAAATGCATGACACACAAGTTGCTGTATGCAACAATGAATTGGTTCATAACTGGAAAAAAAATATCAGTTTTATCCCTATAAAGTACAAGTTGACTAAGAAGTTAGCAAGGTTGATGTTATGTATGTGTGTGTGTCGTCATATAATCATTTCCTGATACGTACCCTCAAGAGGTGTTCAGGCTACTATGACAGCCTTATGTATATATATAGAGAGAGAGATAGATATATAGATAGATAGATCTTTCTTACTACTTATTGCAACTAACATCTTTCTCTTTCTTATGCAATTCTCTAATGAAGCTAATCAGATTACTGTTGAAACATAAGTACCCAAAAACATTTAATTACATACAAGAAATGTTGACTTTCTGATCATGGAAGGTGATCATATGAAAGTAAAATTGTACATTTTTGACACCCTATTTATACTATTGAGATTAACAGCAATTCATAATTATTGCTAATTTTAATTAATCTCAAATTGTTATGTTGTTGCAGGTGCAGAAGGTCCTGTACAGTTAGAATTACCAAATCAGTGGTTATGGGAAATAATTGATGAATTTATATATCAGGTATGTGTTATTTCTTTCTCTTGAGCAACACTGATACTTATCCAGATGACATTTCATTACATGCTCTAATTGATAGCATTGAGAAATAAAAGATAGGGCTATGATTATAATGATAATGGCAAATCAGTTTAATTTGTTAGAAAAATATTTTCCTGATATCATTAATCATAGATCATCCTCTTAAAAAAAAGAGGGGGAAATTCAGTGTCATCCTTAAAAACATTTTATTGCATAATAGCATTACAAGAATAACTCAAATTTATTTAAATGTCCATCATTGTATACCCACAACATAATGAAATCTTAAAAAAAAATCAGTTTTTTTCTGAAAACTACCCCATTCTATTAAAATTATGCAATTTAAATCCTCCTGAGTGGCATATTGAACGGCTCATAACAATACTCAAAGAACAATGGCTAAATCATTTTGTTGTGTGTTATTACTTGTATCAGAAAAAGAAATGTTTATAGTCTTATAATATCTTGCAAGATAAGGTAATGTATTCATGGATCAGCTAACTCGTTTTCTTAGAGGAAACCTGATTTGTCAAGAGGAAATACTATTCTGTGTAAGACCATGTAATTTAAGTATTGCTTGCCTGATAAAGCTTTATCCTGTTGTGGTGCAGAGTGGAACACAGATTGCTTTCCTAATGTAATTGAGTGGTTTTACCACATAAAATGATGTGTGGTAAAACACGCATAACTTCAGCAAGAAAACACCTAAATTCAAATTTTGGACAGATTTTTTTTTTTTCCAAGCCCAAGTGTGTTAACTATTCTTAGTAAACATGGGGTCTTGTTTTATTGTTAGAAACACTTGTTTTCACTTGTGACAAAACAGGCAAACTGGTCTGGAACTACACACAGATGGATCGAGACTGGAGTCTCGATCCATCTCCATTTTGGCTATAATTTTGAACAGGACTGAATTGACTGGTAAAGTATATATATATATATCTTCACTTTCATCTTTTCTGAAATAATTTCATTTCTCATTTTGATTATGAGTAAAATGCCTTTTTGAAGCTCATTTAATAAGTAATAGAGAAGATGAGCTATTAGCAAATCCCATTACAGTAAAATGCACTATAGAAAATTCGATAATGAAATTTTATTATATCAATCCCATACATGAGAGGCTGAAAAACTTATAGCCCATTTGTGCTGCCATGTGTAAGTGGTCAACAAGAAAGAAGGAATATATTTTTATGTTTTGTGAACAACTGGAATTTGTAGTCCTTAGATAAACTGTGGAAAAGAATGTTCCGTAGCACAAGAGATAAATAAAATGAAAAAGGAGGATGAGGAACATGTTCATTGTGTTTAGAGCTGGATAGTGCATGGATGTTGACCAGCAATTGTCCATGTTTATCAGCTTGAATGAAGAAAAGCTAAGGAATGGCAGTGGTCCAATTCAGCAATATAACACCCATGGAAATACAGGATGTCCACATTGGGCCTCCTTAGTTTCAACGTGTTACTACTACTTAAGTGTTGGACCATGGTGTTGAAATCACAAATTTTTGTTTAAAAAAAAATTCTGAATGGGATTTGTAGAGTCTCTGGAATGTTTGAACAACCCAAACTTTACATATTTCTGCATTTTGATTTTTTACCGTTCTTTCAAACTAGGGCAGCCCAATGTGGACGCCCTGTACTTATAGAAGAGACATAAGGCAGAAACAGAATTCTATGAGAAAGCAATCTGTGTGTGTGTGTGCATGCATATGCATGTGCATCAGCACTCTTTGAGAAGTTTTTCACATGCTGCCCTGTATGTGAGAACAGTATTGTAAGGTATAGATTTTTTATTTATAGTGTTGGAAAGTGTTCTCTGCCAGATTGGCAGGAAAAAGACCCAGAGGAAGACCAAGATATAGGTAGATTGATACGGTAAAAAGTGCCTTAGAAGATAGAAATATTAGATCTGATAATGTTGACATGTAAGAGATTGATTTGGAGGAAAATTGTAGAGGAAGTTAGTAATGACATAAATTTTTCATGTAGTACTATCATATCCTGTACATGTCAGGAATTTGATGATGATAATAGTGTTGGGAATTGTACAAGTGAGAAGCTGGCAGACGAGGATATGAATGGCATGTGCTTATGCCAGGAAACTAAAAATGTGAGTCAGTCCAAGAAAACATATTTGCCTTCACTTGAAAAGTTTTGGTATTATCAGTGGTAAGCAGAGGTCAAGTGTTTATGTGTCTTGCATGAATGCTGAAAATTTTCATTGGAAATCCCAGTAGCATTGCTGTTTTTATCGTAGTACTGTGAACTACAGGAGGTTCAAAAATTCACTGTAGTGAACTGCATTTATTGACAAAGGAGATCAGATTCTATTCTCTGAAAGTGTTCATTTTTCTGAAAATAACTTCTTTCACTCTTATTATTTTTACATTAAATAGCACAAGCTGTATGAAAGAGCATTGTTTTGCTGTCATGGCTGCTGATATGAAAGAGTGTTATCAGACCTTAGATGGAAAGAAAAGCTCCATGTACTGTTTGTGTTATACTTCATTTGTGAGCTGTGTTGTGTGTAGTTCCACTCAAAGAAGCACGAATTTTTCCACTTAATCCTAGTGTCAGTCACAAAGATTGGTACTAGCGTTAAGTAACATTGTAAACTTATAATATAAGGACACTCAGTTATCTTTGATGCCCTTAGCTCACAGTTCAGGTAAAATCTACATGAGTTTGATTGGAGTTTCCATAGTCATAGGAGGGAAGGGTTAACATAATCATGGTTGCTTTCATTTATGATAAGAGGAAACTGTTTTCAAATTAGCATGATTTATCTAAATGTTTACTGATTTTATTTGCAAGATTTGGGCTGATAAATGTTTGATTGATCACTCCTCCATCCACACTTTTGCAGATCCATTTGCATCAGTTTGCTGGGTTTCGGGACATAGGAGTGATCAGCCATATGAGAAAGAGATAAAAATATGCACGAGTTGCATGTGATACCCTGCTTAGTGGTTGGAGAGATCTCAGCTGAACACATTGTTTTTGGATAAAAATCCCTTCCCACCAAGAAATTTTATAAAATCTTATAAAGCGACAAGGCATTGTGAAACTTATATGAAACCAAAAAGCTAAAATTGTGATATAGAATTTTCATAAAAAAAGAAAAATAATATAAAATTAGCCAAATTAAATTATAGCTAAATTTCATGTAAAAGGAATTGGACGGAATGAATGAAGATAGGCTGGCAGTTTCGGTGACCAAATTGTATTCAGTATTAGCTTAAACAAAATGAAAAGGATGGTACAACATGATGAAATGTCAGGCCGCCACTCAGTTGAACAAGTCCCTGCTGATTATGTTAGTGCAAACCAGAGCAAAGTAAAGTATTGAAGAAACTCAAAACTTCACATTACAATTCAAGACAGGAACCATCAACAGAAAACAGGAGAACTGGCAGAAAAATGAGAGAATTACTACACTGACACAACTGGTGTTACCAAAACAAGGAAGACAAAAACTGATGAGAGCCTTATAAATAACTACAAGATGTTATATTCAGGCAATACTAATCAGGAAAAGGAAGTTGTTGTATATTCAACATTAAACATGAAGATAATCTTGAATGGCAGGCAATTTCATGCAATGATGTGGACAAAATCAGATCGGGGAACTGGACAGTGGCATATTTCTTCTTATCATCCCTTGGAAGGTTCATTCTGCTACAGAAGTTGTGGATGGATGTTTTGAGACACTAGAAAAGACAACTGATATAAATAGATAGGAAAAGCTGGTTCTTGCTGGAGATATTTACAGCAGACTAGGAAACAAATCTTATACACATAGAAAAAGAGAAATCTAGCAGGGACTCACTATTATTATATGAGTAAGTACTTGCTAATTTTCTGCTCATGGCATGGACAAGTCATCGCAAATATGATGTTTCATAATAAAGGTGTGCACAAATTTACATGGAGAGAGCACAAGAAATAGGGAAGGTCTTTTTACTTGTTATTGTTGATAGAGATATTTTGAAAAGATTAACCAAGGAAGTTTTTTTCCTCTATACACAAATTAAAGTTGTGCATGTTTGATTGAGAAAGATTATTTTTGCAGATTTTGTTCTATCTCCCACTTATAGAACTTAAATTTGTATTCAGAGATTTTTTTTATAATCCTTTGTTAATATTTTCTGTGTATATATTCAATTTTCCACTGCACATATAATGTATATAGTTCTGGTAAGGGATGTTTAAAGGGTCAAAGCTATATAACTGAGCAGCGACCTTCACATAACCTTTAAAGGAATGTGGAGAACTGATCAGGGCTTCTAACCTAATGTCCAATCCCCCTTCTCGAGGTGAACCCTGTTAGGTATTTACCTGGATACTGAACGAACGAGAATGGGCTGGAAATTTGAGATTTAGCCGACCAAATTATATTCGTATTGTCTTAAACCAAAATAAAAAAAAGATGGTACAGCATGACAGAATTTCATGCCAGCTGGGGCGTCGAATGGTTAAACAAGGCCCCTGTTATTTACGCCAGAGAACCAGGGCAAACAACAAAAAGTCAGTTACTGGAACAAATCCCAAACCCACTCCAACTCAACATCACCAGAGTTCAAGATCGGTACTATCAACATAGAAGCCTGAATGGCAAAGAAATGGAGCTAGCTGAGGAATTGGATAAGTACCAGATCGACATAATAGGGGTGACTGAAACAAAAAAGACAAAAACTGATGAGATCTTTCTGAGCAATAAATACAAAATACTATATTCAGGTAATGACAATCAAAGAAAAGAAGGAGTAGATATAGTATTCAACATTAATATCAGGCTAATCTTCTTGAATGGCAGGCAGTCTCAAGTAAGGTGATGTGGGCAAATATCAGAGTGGGGAACTGGATAGCAAGACATAATTGTGCCTCTGGTCATACAGAAAGTTCTCCTAAGGTAGAAGTGGAGGAATTTTTTGAGGCTTTAGAGAAAGTAACTGACAATGAAAATAGAAAAGTTGATCCTTGTTGGGTATCTAAATAGCAGAGTAGGAAATGATTGTCAGACAGACATACAAAAATATATTGAGAAAATTTGGAGAAAAGAGCAAAGCTAACAATAATGGCAAACCTGTTCGATTTCTGCTCAGGACATGGACTAGTTATTACTAACACCATGTTCCATCATAAAAGTCTGCATAAATTCACATGGAGAGAAGAGGTAAGGAATAAGTAAAGTCTCATTGAATAAATCATTGTTAATAGTGATCTTTTCTCTCTGGTGCAGAACACCACAGTGTACAGAGGATTAGAAATTGGAAGTGATCACCATTTAGTCTTGGGCATGATGAAATTCAATTTCATATTGAAAAGAAGAATATGTAAGAAAGCTTTAAAGCAAATAAAAGTTGACAGCTCTCAGATTTCAACTGTAGACTAAAATACACAGGCATGGTTGAAGAAAAAATGAAAGAGTTCGAGAACAGGAACCAAACCTTGGAGATTCAGTGGCAAGCCCTGAAGAAAACATTGATTGATTCAGCAAGAGTGGCATGTGGTGAGGTTGTCTGTAACGACAGAAAAATCAGAACTCCATGGTGGACATAGGAAGTTAAAGAGGCAGTGAAAGAAAAGAAGAAAGCATATCAAAAGTTCCTGGCAAATAAGTCAGCTTGTGCTCTTGGAGAATACAGAGACAAATGTAAGAAAGTTAAACAATGTCTAAAACTAGCTAAACAAAAGTCAGGGGAAGACTTCGGTAAGAACACAGAAAATAAATATCAAGAAGGTAGCAAGATATTCTGGAGGTTGATGAAGAAGCTCAGAAATGGAGGAGAATGCTGTAAAAGGAATTATAAATGATAAAGGTGACATGAAAACAGGAGAAAAAGATAGCCTTGAAGTATGGAGAAATTACTTCTAAAAATTGCTAAATGAAACAAGTAGTGATGACAGCACAGTGGTTAAAAAAAAAAAAAAAAAGCACTGACTAGGCATGCAGCCAGGAATACTTATCCATACTTGAAGTAGAAAAAAGCCATCAAAAGCCTGAAATGTGGAAAGGCAGATATTCGACCAGAAATGCTGAAGTATGGTGGTTATAAAAGTCTTACAGTGACTGCACTGCATAGTTCAGAGGGACTAGACAGAAGGACGAATTCCAGATGATTGGAGTAGAGCTCTCATAGTACCCATATTTAAAAAGGGAAATAAAACTGAATGTGAGAATTTTGGAAGTATTTCTCTACTGAGTGTTCCTGGTAAGATATATGGGAGTATACGTGAGAAACTGTGAGAATGGTTGTGGAAGAGAAGCTTGGTGAATAACAAGCTGGATTCAGACCAAATAGAGGCTGTCAGGATCAGATTTTCACTTTATGACAGATAGTTGAGAAATTCCTTATTGTCTACGAATTCCTTATTCTTCAGGTTTTATATAATTTTTTTTCCCTCTTTTTCTCATGGTATTACTTTACCTCTTGTCCTTTACCCTCCCCCCGCCTCTTGTTAATCACAATGCTTATGTCAATTTTACCATTTAGACATTCTTTAACCCTTTACACATCAAAGACAGCAGTTATACATATATATTCACTTACACTATGTGAGTTATAACCACTTTTTAATTTTCATCATCATCATCAAATTTCTGATATATACCCTCAAGAGGTGTACAGGATATGATAGTACTACATGAAAAATTTACATCATTACTAACTTCCTATCTACAATTTTCCTCCAAATCAATCGGTTACCTGTCATGACTTCAACATTGTCAGGTCTTATATCTCTATCTTCTAAGGCACTTTTTACCGTATCAATCCACCTATATCTTGGTCTTCCTCAGGGTCGTTTTCCTGCCAACCTGGCAGAGAACACTTGTTTTGCTAATCTTTCCTCTCCCATTCTATTTAAGTGACCATTCCACCTGAGATTAGCTCTGCTAACACATTCCTGGATGCTAGCAATGTGAAGTTTTTCCCTAATATCCTCGTTTTTAATATGACGTTGCCACTGATGCCATCTGTTCACCCCTCTAATCTTTCTCAGGACTCTCATATCTGTGGTCTTTGGTCAAGTGTTTTATTTCTAACTCAGCTCTCAGATCCATAAGTTAAAATTGGTTTGAACACTCTCTTGTATAGAGCTAATTTAGTATTTTCACTAATTTCTCTTTTTCCATATAAATTCATTCTGTTGACTTCCTTCCATACCTGCTTTTTTGATGCTGTTGTCTGTTTCCATATTTAATTTACCATCTTCACTAAAAATCGTGTCTAAATAGCTGAAATGTTTTACTTGTTCTATTGGTTCTCCATTCAAAACGAAGTTGATATTTTCAATGCCTCTGCCTATTTTCATAGTCTTGTTATTGCTGACCTTCATACCAAATATATTACAAGAGTTCCTCAGTTTAGTCAGGGAATCTTGCAGACTTTGTTTCAGATTTATTTAGAAGTATAACAGCATCTGCATAGAGTAAAGAGACTAACATCTTCAATTTTGATATCAGGTTTAATACCACTTTCCTTCATAATGTTGATACATATAGATATTGAATAACAGAAGAGATAATGTACATTCTTGTCTGACACCAGATTTAACATTAAACCATCTTCCTGTACTTCATTTCTAACTGCTGACTTACAACTCAAATAAAGACTAAGTATTACTTGATATAACACCCAATTGACTCCATACAACTGTATCGTTTTGAATAGCTTCTCTCTTGGCACCTTGTCATATGCCTTTTACAGATCGACAAAACTCAAATACAGATCTTTGTTATTTTCCCGTGATTTTTCAGCAATCTGTCGTAAAGTTAAAATCTGCTCCTGACAACCTCTGTTTGGCCTGAATCCAACTTGTTCTTCACCAAGCTTCTCTTCCACAATCTTTCTCAGCTGTTTCTCAAGTATATCTACATAAATCTTACCAGGTGTGTTCAGTAGAGAAATAAGTCTGTTATTGTCACATTCAGTTTTATTTCATATTTTTATATATGAGTACTATGAGAGCTCCACTCCAATCATCTGGAATTCGTCCGTCTGTCCAGGCCTTCTGAAGTATGCAGTGGAGCCACTGTAAGACTTTTATATCTCCATACTTGAGCATTTCTGGTGTCGAATATTATCTACTCTTGCTGCCTTTCCACATTTCAAGCCTTTGAAGCTTTTTCTACTTTACCAATTTTTCATTGTGTCAGTTACTTTCTCTAAAGCCTCAAAAAAAATTCCTTCATGTCTACCTTAGTAGAACCTTCTGTGGGACCATAAGCACAAATAAGTCTCAATGTCCTTTTCCCCATTCTGATATTTGCCCACATCACTCTACTTGAAATTGCCTACCTTTCAAGAAGAATAGCCTTATTTTTAGTGTTGAATACTATGGCTACTCCTTCTTTTCCTTGATAGTCCTTGCCTGAATATAACATTTTGTATTTATTGCTCAGAAAGATCTCACCAGTTTTTGTCTTTTTCATTTCAGTCACCCTTATATTAATCTGGTACTTATCCAATTTCTCAGCTAGCTCCTTTTCTTTGCCATTCAGGCTTCTTTTGTTGATAGCAGTGATCTTGAACTCTTGTGATATTGAGTTGGGGTTTGTTTTAGGATTTGTTCTAGTAACTGACTTTTCACTGTTCGCCCTGGTTCCCTGGCTAAAACAACGTGGACCTTGTTTAACTGGGCAACTCCCCAGCCGGCATGAAATTCTATCATGTTGTACCATCATTTTATATTGTGGTTTAAGCCACTAAGAATACGATTTGGTTGGCTGATTTCCAAATTGCCAGCCCATCCTCATTTGTTCAGTATCCAGGTAGATAGCTAACAGGATGCACCACGACAAGGTTAGGATTGGACATTAGGTGAGAAGCCCTGTTCAGTTCTCTTCATTCCTTTAAAAGCTATGTGGAAGTCTTCTCTTAGTTTTGGTTTTCTTTGGCTAAAAATCTCTACATCATTCTGTTAACTTCATTTTTTGTCTACTAATGCCATAACTGTTCTGAATTTCTTGATTTCCTTTTTTAAATAGTTTGCTCCAGTCCACTTTCCTAATAGTGTAGTGATTTTTATATACACCATTTTCCAACTGACTCTCCTTTTCTGGCAACAAATTTAATAGTTAGAGAAACAACAATGCTTGCTGCAATCATTGGTTTTACATGATAGTTCACCTGCCTACTAAAATTCCAGATAACCCTAACCATTCTCCAAACACTCTGGATTTCTTAGAAATCAAGAATATACTGTGTTATTATCCTTAAAGTAATTCAGATAGCCATCTAGTGGTGATTTTTTCTTCTGTTCGCACATTAACATTCGTATGAGTTTCCAGCATTAGATGCTTCATTTCATGTTTTTTTTTTTTTTTTTCAGACTTCAGATCAAAACATTTGCTCTTAGGGCAATGCTTAAACAGTACATTCCTGTTTATCTGGAAACATTAATTCCCATTTCCACTTTAAAATTTTGATCCTTATCTAAGCTTTGGTTCTCCAATAAGTGTGCCTTAAAATTGGAAAGAATTGGCTTTCATTGCAATCTCTATCTTCCTTTTCTGTTTATATTGGAAATCAAATTAGGTGAAATCAAATTATCAACATATCCGAAACTGGTTTTTAAAGTATTAAAAGTTGGAAACTTGCATTGTGTCCTAATAGTACTCATACACTGGTGTATGAGTACTATTAGGACACAATGCAAGAGGTAAGGATGAACTACTTTTTATACCAGCATACTAATATATTATATTACACAAAAAATGTTATAAATTTTGTATAAATTAAATTGCAATACATTTTTGGCAAAAGTTACAAATTTCCGGAGGACATAGCTAAGCAATTAATGTACTACAGTGCTTACAGAAAAGTATGCGGAGAGACATTTCAGTATGGAATATGTCCATTCCGAACTGTGATGCAGCTCTCACAACATTGGATTCTTCTTAGTACCAAGTGATTCAGGAATTCTTGAAGCAAACTGGTCCACTCCTCCTCCAGAGCAAGAATAAGGCCTGGTTTGTTTTGTGGATGGGAATTTCGAGCAGCAGCGCATCTTCCTATCGTGTTCGAAACATGTTTTTTTTTGGAGGGGGTTGAGATCTGGAGAGCATTCTGGCTACTCGATTCAATTAATATCCTCGGTCTCCAGAATTATCTCCACTGCTCATGTACAATGCTGTATGGCATTGTCATCCATAAAAGCAAATTCTCCTACAGCAGCATGGAACAATCAAACATGATGTTGAAGCACTTCACTGCAATATTGTTCACCAGTCATAGTCTCTTTTTCCAGCACTAGTAACTCGGTGCATCCATTAAGCATAATGCCTCCCCATACCGTGACCCCAACACTGCCTCATCTATCCCTTTCAAGAATGTTCTTGCAATGGTAAGCAGTACCTTCACCCCAGATCAGGTGTCATTTAGAATCAGAGGAAGTCTAAAATGACTCATCTGTAAAGAGTATATTAGCCCATTGGTCTCTTGTCCACTTTTTATGGATTCAACACTACTGAAAATGTGCTCTACGATGAGCTGTGGGTAAAGGAATGCAGACTACAGGTCTTTGTGCATGTAGGCCCAGGCAACTGGGCCTACATGCATGTCTACCTACTATGTTGCCTACTCGTCTCAGACAACTTGCCACAGTTTATCAAGATCTGCGCATACCAGTGCTTAAATGGAACCAACTTGCAAGCTGACCTGTCATTATGCTTCAGTTACATTTGGCTTTTATAATCAAAAATCTGTCTTCGTGCTCCTTGATAGAACAATTGCAACGTTTTAGCAAATGTCTGGAACACATTCCATTGGTTTGAAATGCTGTCCAAAACCTTGATACAATGCTAAAACTCTCTGGCAATATCTTCTGCAGCCTTCTTCAAGCTCTCCAATAATTTTTTCCCCATGTAAAATAATCTAGTGATGTCTTTGAGACATTACCAGACATCCAAGTTTGCAGCTTTATTTCTTCATGAATAATAGAATAGAATTAACAGACATAATACACTGGCCTCATGCTCTTAGATTACCTCACCAGTAAATTCAAAACAACCAACCATCATTCAAAAATTATCAATAATAATATGCTTAATATGTTCCTTAGTGGTTAATTAGTAAATGACCTTCACACGACTAATGTTTGCAACACCGTAAGCTACACTGATGTTCCAAAGCTAAGGGCGAACTATTTTACCTGTATATGAAAAAATTTTCATGACTGCAACTAAATATGGATATACATTTATTTACAGCATACTAATAAATTATATTACACCAGAATGTGTTATAAATTTTGTACAAATTGCAATACGTTTTTTCAAAAGACTAAAACGACTCATCTGTAAAGAGTACATAGTCCATGGTGTCTTGTTCAATACGGACTTGCTGACTTGCAAGCTAACCTGCCTTGGTGCATCAATTACATTTTGCTGTTATAATCTACGTCTGAAACACATTCCATTGATTTGAAAATCTGTCCAGGGCCTAGATAGTTAGATTCCAAACTCTCTGGCAATAGCAGTAATTCTGCAGTAGTCTTCAAGCTTTCCATTAATTCTTCCTCACATGAAATTATCTAGATAACTTCTTTGAGACATTGTAGGACATCCAAGTTTGCAACTTAATTCCTTCATGAAAAGAGCTTCCTTCAAATACAATTTGCTTAGCCCAGCCTTTTGCCCTGTTGAGTGCTACCACGTGACCCCTTTGCGCACGATTGGAAAATTTAAATGTCTACCTGATTTCTACTTGAAATTGTTCATTATACAAATTGCCACAAGCCGATTCATCTGAATTTGCTGTTGTGTCTTCAGAAATAGTGTTCATCCTTAGGTTTTCAACCAGTGCTTTCATACCCATTGCAGAGATATTAGAAAGCACAACTTTTGTCCAGTTGTGCTTTCTAATTTTTCTTCACTGTAATGGCTCTGTTGCATCATTATATAAAGAAAAACTCAGTCTTTCTGACTAATTACTTTGCCTCCTGTTCTTAAATTTTTGATCAAAAATGTCTTATTCAAACTAGATAACAAAAATTGTCCTTATTTATGATGGCATTTCAGCAGTTGTTCTGAAGGTTAATGCTTCCAAGTGTACTAATGTTCTTTTTCACTTTTTTTTCTATAATTTTTTAAAATTTCTTAAGTAATGGAGAAAATTATTAACAGTTGGTGACTCTGCTAACTAAAATTTTGTCAGCTGATAAACAATTACCAGTATAGATTCTGGCACTGACATATGCATGAATATGATGCATATGTCACCTATTTAGACAAATGATATATAGAAATGTATGATTGCTTTAGAAATATCAGGAGAATCCTTTATTTATCTCTCTTCCTTCTATATTATTATTGTTATTATTGCACACAAACCTCCTAATCTGAAGCATGAATTGAAATAAATATAAAAAAAAACTAATCCTTTTTGATCCTTCCAGAGTGGAATAATGTATATTTTTTGTAAATATATTTCTGTCTTACTGAAAAAGCAATTGATGTTTTGGTTGCGTTATTTGCCTCTTTCGTTCATCATATAGAATCTAGAAAAACTAATAACTGGTATGAGACCTAATACAGAGAGTCAGAGAAACTAAGTTATAAAGGTGGGAATGGTGTGAGTGTAAGAGCGACAATGTCATATAACTGTGTCAATGACACGAATGGGGTTTGTCATGGAAATGTTGATGAGGAGAGAACGATTTTGGGTTTGTGTTCATCTGGTTCGGACCAATCAAATGTGTGCAAAGATGTCTACATGTGTAATGCATTAGAGAATAGAGATTTGCAAGTTGTCCAACTGTGTCAGGCAGACTGCAGACAAGACAATACAAAAGAACAAACAGGTAGATTATTGTCTGTACACGAATGCTAGGAGTATCAGAAACAAAGGGATAGACTTTGTTGCCTTAGTCAATATGTTGGGACCTCAGATTGTAGGTATTAGTGAGACCTGGCTATCAGAATCAGACCTACTGACTGGTATCAAGTGTACAGTATTTTTAGGAAGGATATAGAGGTTAGTAGAGGAGGGGGTGTGCTGCTAATGATATCGGATGACTTGAATCCAGAGTTGAGGAGTATGATTGTAGTACTTCTATGAACAATATTTCATGTGGCACTGAGTTTGAAACCATCTTGTGTGAGGTGGAATCTAACAAGATCAATTACATGGTGGGGTGTTGTTACAGACCTGGTGGATCAGTTGTTAGTGATGAAGAAATGCATCAGCAAATAGAAAAGATGTGCACGAAAAGAGTAATCGTAATGGGAGACTTTAATTATCCAAATATTAATTGGGTAGCAGTAGAATCTCATGAGAAGAATGAAAATGCATTTATTGAGCTGTTGCAGGACAACTTCCTCAAACAGCATGTGACAGAAGGAACTCAAGAGCAAAGAGTGTAATATTTGATTGATTATAGTGTCAGAGGGCGTTTCAGTTAAAGGCATAATTATTCTGTTTCCGGTTGGTGACAGTGATCATGCGGTACACACTTGGGAAGTGACTAAGTTTATGAATGTTCCATTCAGAAAAGGTTACGTGCTGAACTACAAAGCAGGTAGTTATGACCAACTGAGGAGTATACTGAATTCAGTGGAATGGGATCGGTCGCTGGATGGAAAGAATATTGACAGTGCATGGGAAGCATTTAAACAATACTTAAATGATGCAATATCAAAATGCGTCCTGAGAGTTCAAAAAATAAATAGAGTAGGAGTCAAATGGGTGTGTAATCTTATTAAGCAAGAGATTCGTAAGAAAAGGGTGATGTGGAACAAATACCGCTTGCATAAGGATGACGTCCGTTATGAACATTATAAGCAGCAGGCTAGAATAGTCACAACTCAAAATACAGAAAGCAAAGTCCGAGTATGAAACTCAGTTAATGAGTGCCCATTTTGTTAAAAGCTATCAACCTTGTGAACACAACATGGAGCTCACTGTTACCTCTTCACTAGATAAAGACACGCAGGTGTGTGAGGCCGAGGTTTTAGAGCTGTTGCACAAATTAAATAAGAATTCAGCAATAGGGACTGATGGAATATCAGCACGTGTGCTAAAAGAGTGTTCAGCTGAACTGGCCATTCTTTTGACCAGGCTGTTTAATGAGTCTCAGAACAGGGAAGATTCTGCAGGAATAGAAGAAATGTATGGTAATTCCATTGCACAAGAGTGGTGCAAAGACTGATGTATCCAACTATCAATCAATTAGTATCTCAAGAGTGGTGGTGAAGATTTTGGGAAAATTGGTTAGGGCTCGCATTCAGTTGACAGTGAATCTCATTTTGCGATGATCAACATGAGTTTACTAAGGGAAGGTCATGTTTTAGCAACTTGCTCACATTCTATAACAATGTTACCATTGAACTAGACAAGGGGAAAGGAGGATACACCATGATACTTTTGGATTTTGCTAAGGCTTTTGACAGAATATAACATGGTAGACTCTTGCATAAATTGGAGGATATGGATTTGGGTTATAGAATATTAGCATGGATAAGAGGATGGTTGACTGACAGATATCAAAAAGTGGTGTACGGGGTGATGTGAGTCTGCAAGATTTAAGGTAACCAGTGGTGTTCCACAAGGATCAGTGCTTGGTCCACTGTTATTCAATCTATACATTAATGATAAATTTAGTTTAATCCTTTATCCAAGTGTGAGCAAACAAAGTTTGCACCTGAAAGTATCTTCTTTCACTGGGGTAAGATACATTAATGATATTGGGAAGGATTTGACAAGATCATAGAGCTATTTGCTGATGATGCAAAGATATGTAAGGTAATCAGGAATGCTGCTGATATTCAGCATTCTATTGTTGGGATTATGCTTGAAGAAACTGATGGGGCTAGAGATCTTTAAGTTAGTAGATAGGGAGTTGAAGTCAGTGGCCATGTAGCAAAGAATGCAAATACAACTCAAAAGATAATTGCAATGCTGAAACGAACATTCACATGCAAAGATAAGGATGTCATTTTTGCCTCTTCACAAGGCCTTGATAAGACCTCACTTGGACTATTGTGTGCAGGTCTAGTCTCCTGGTTTCCGTTGTGTTTCTGATATATTGAAGAGAGTACAAAGGAGAGTGTGAAAAATGATATCAGGATTGTGGAATACTGATTATGAAGATAGATTGAGAATTTGTAGACTATCAGACATTAGCAAACAGGAGAAAGAAGGATGTTGTGATTGAGACTTACAAACTTCTGAAAGGGTCATATAAGATTTCAGTTGATGGAATTTTTAAATTTATGGGAGGGTAGGGAAAGAACATGAGGGCATCCTTGGAAGCTGAGAATGAATGCTGCTAAGAAGGGGATTAGGACTAGATTTTTCTCTCATATGATGGTGCATGATTGGAATGGATTGCAATTGGATGTTGTGAGTGCAAGCAGTGTGAATGAATTCAAGAATAAGTATTGATAGCTTGTGTGTGTACTATGTGGTCTCCCTTGATGAATCTCTGACTCCCTGGAGGTCTCTTAATAATAATAATAATAATATTGCTTCAAAGTAACTGCCATATGTCTATTTTTCAATCCTTTCTGAAAATACTACATCCTTCTCATTTCTCTCTCTGCAGCTACATCTGCCATCAGCAAAGTCTCACTAATTGCTATAACGTTTGGTTAGGTTGCACTTATCATTGCCAAAAAAACTCTTCCCTCTTATTCCTGATACTTCTAATATTGGTATACATGAACTATAATCCCCTTAGACCCATCCACCTTTACACCTCTATTGATTATCCTATTTAATTTACTCATTTATCAATGACCTTTTCCAGTTGATTGTAAATGCAATGTACAGTTTAGATAATGATAGTACACTTCATTCCTCTTTCTCATTTGGACAGATATATTGTATTATACAAATCAGCAAAACTTCAAGAATCACACTTAGTCTTAAATTCTGATCTCCAAACTGTTCTTCATTATGGTTCTAATAACTTGATTTCATTGCTCAAATTCAAATCTCATATCTTGTAAAAAGAACTCTTCACTCTTATTTTCTGACAGCACCAAACTCCGGACATCACATTACTCTTCTTATGATAATTCTAAGTTCCAGTCTTTTTTGGCATGAATATGTTAAAAATGCTTCTTCAGCATTCAAGAAATTAATTTTTTCTGTTTTCATCATGGTACTAATTTACCTCTGACAGGTTAAGTATATACAATTCACATATCCATCTAACTACTGAATTGCTCTTCACATATTTGGAATGATTCTCAAAAATATGTCCCTTAAAAGTCCTTGACTTAATAGAGAATAGAGGAATTAGGTTGATTAATGGCCTTACCAATTTTCTCCTCTCTTCCACACACACAGGTCAGTTTCTACTGAATGTATTTTTTTTGTGATGAACCTTTGTTCATCACAATTGGCAGTGCTAATTCTTCTGTTGAAACATGTGTTATGTGTTTTCAATACTTTAACAGTTTAGCTTCTTACTGAAAGAACAGATTTTGTTTAATCTTCAATCCTTCTACTGCTGTCATTTAGAATTGTCTCTCTTGATGTTTATCATAAAAGAGTATAATATTGTAGATCTTCAAATCCACTGTTAACAAGTTTCTTCTTTCTTAGCCTATTTACAGTGCTAAAGTACTATAGACTGTACTTTTTATATACAATGTCTTGTGTATAAGAAGAAAAAATATCATTTTGACTTGTAATACTGAAAGGAAAAAGAAATCTGTTAGAAATAAATGTGAAGTGCTCAAAAAGCATTTCTCCTCACCTCCAAAAAATTAATTCAGTAATTTGTGAGCCTGTATTCTTGATATGGTTTACGAAATGCAGTGTTGTGTAAATATCCTGATGTAAGGTCATTAGCTTCTGTATTTGATTTGCCCCAGTCCTGAAAATACTTCAGGCCCAAACTTTGTTTGCTTTCACTTGGATAATGGATTAAACCAAGTATATGATTTCTTGATATCTTTAAGCAATGTGAAGTCATCACCTGCCTTAGTATCCCATAATGTATAATGTATGTATAATGCTATGCATTATGGGATGGGTCACTACCCAGATAGGTTTCACATTACTTGCCCTAGTATGTCATAATGCAAAGCAGATATCCTGATGTGAAGTCATTAGCTTCTATATATGAGTTGCCCCAATCCTGAAAATACTTCAGGCGCAAACTTTGTTTGCTTAGACTTGGATAAAGGATTAAACCAAGCATATGATTTCTTGGTATCTTTAATTTATAGTATAACCAAGTGAAGAAACTTTGAACAACTTCCCCTAATCCAGAGTAATTTAATAATAAGGTGTGACACCTTTTGGCCACTCATATATGAAAATATGACTTGCATTACTTCAACCATAGTATCACCACTGGGTCTGACTTCCACTGAAGAGACTTCACAAGACAAACAAGATAGATAAGTCAGCTATCAAACGATTTCTCCTATTACTCTCACTTCACCTCAATAGTTTTGAAAGTGATGGCAAACATCAACAATCAGCTTTTTCACTATCTGGAGATCCATCAGTTAATTAATGATTGCTGATATGGATTTTGCCATTCTCGTTCTACAGCAGGCCTCTTAGCTTCTTACCCACCTTTAGATGCAAGATTGAAGTATAAGGTTTGGCATTACAGCCTTCTCACCCAACTACCATCTTATGTTCTCCTTCCTTCATTTTGCGAGTAGATTGTCAGTTTCCTCTCTTAACATTTTTTGGGTATCATGGTGGATAGCTTACTCTTATTACATTTATCTGGACTATTTCAGGGTTCTATACTCTTGGCCACACTCATGCCTTTTTAACGTGTATTCTTTCATTTATATGAATGAACAGTAGTATTGACTAGTTTGTGTTCTGAACATTATTTCTGCTTTTTTTTATTATTAATTTTTATGGTTATTTTGCCTATTTTTCTTTAGGAGTACCTCTTTTATGATGTCATTGGCTTTTTACTCAATTTTTAGGGCATTACTGATGTTTTACATATATAGATACATGAAGAATATAAGGAAAGAATAATTTTGCACATAGCTTTGTAGGATGTTCCTGATTGTCCTGATTGTCTTCTTATTGAGCAGTATCTGGCCTATGGTGATAAACATTTTATATTGTTGCTGAAGTATGATTGAAAGGGGGGGTGGGGGAAATGTGGAGATAGAAAGATGGTGGAGAATTGCAGGTAAGACAAAGGTATGTGAATTTAAAACCTGGGTTTCAATGGTGGGCTGTGAATTCTTTGGGAAGAAGGTGAAAGATAGAAAAATTTTGGGGAAAGGAGAAGGATAGAATATGATGAAACAACCCCATTTCTCTCACCCCTAATCTTGTTTCATCATATTCTATCCTTTTCCCAAGATCCTCCACAACCATCCTCTTAAATTATTCAAATTAAGTGGATATTGAATCCAACATTAGACCGAAGTTAAGCCTTTTGGCTCTCTTTTTTCAGTAATCCTCTTAAATGTTGTTGAAAAATGTCAACGTATGGAAAATTTTTGTATTTTGTTTTGTACAGTGAATTAAATTAAAGATGACACAATGTGTAGAAAGTTTTAGATGTAATGCAACTGGATGCAGACATTTATCTTTTAAAATGTAGAAGAATTTCATAATTTTTCTATATCCCTCTGGTTTTTTTTATTTATTTATTTTTCATTTGAAAATAGTCATATCCTACTCCCAGTTATCTAGCTCTAAGTTAATGTCCATTTCTCACTTTTCGAAGAAAAACACAGTTGGGTGCCTGCTTAGATGCCACATGAAGAAGGATAGACACTGGCAATTTGAGATTTAGCTGGCAAAATTGCATTGTGTATTGGCTGAAACCAAAACAAAATGGTGATACAACATAAGGAAATTTCATGCTGATGGTGGTAGTGAAAGGGGAGGGGTGTATTTATTCAAGTAGTAATGATCAAGGAAAGGAAGGAGTGGCAATATAATATTCAACACTAAACATGAAGATAATCTTTGTGAATAACAGGCAGTATTAGAGTGATGTATGCAAACATTAAAGTAGTTAATTGGACAATAAGACTTAATTTGTGCCTGCGGTTCCATAGGTCTATTAAGTAAGAAATTAAGAAATTTTTCCAGTCGTTAGAGAAGACAGCTGATATAAAGAAAAAGGAAAAGTTGGTCCTCCTTGGAGATCTAAACAGAGTAGGAAATGAATATCTGGCATATGGAAATGTTCAGGAAAATTTTTGAAAAAACAGGAAATGCTAATGATACTGTGTGTATCTTCTAGATTGCTGTTCATTACATGGAATAGCCATTACTGATACAATTTGAATATATGTGCAGAAATTTTCATGGACAGAATAGATAAGAAATAAGAAGTTTCACTACTGTTGATATTTTCATTCTAATTTAGGGCACAAGAGTATATACAGGGGATTTGAAATAGGAAGTGATTACCATTTAGTTTTGTGCTTTTCTATTCTAATGAAAAGAATCATATGTACAAAAGTTTTGGAAATTATCAACCACAAATCCAGAAAACATTTGCAAAAAGAACCCAACCTTGGAGATTTGGTTGCAGACTGAAGAAAACATTGATTCAGAGAGGCATGTTGTCAAATTGTTTACAAGGATAAAGTCAGAATTTCTTGATGGACTTAGGAAGTACTGAAAAAAAAAAAAAAAAAACATATTGCAAGTTGTTAGCAAGTAAGTGAATATGTGTTATGAGAGAATGTAGAGAAAAATATAAGGAAGCAAAGCAGCAGGTAAAAGTAGCTAAACAAAACGTTTTGCTACTTTTACCTACTTTGGTAGAAGACATTGGTAGCAAAAAAAAAAAAAAAAAAAAAAAATCAAAAACCTGAAATGTGGAAAGGCAACTAGCACACTAGATTTAACCAGAAATGTTCAAATATGAAGATACCAAAATTTTACGGTGGCTTTACTGCATAATTCAGAATTCAGAAGGCCTGGCAATAGGGTTGCATTCTGGGTGATTGTTGTACAGTTCTCATAGTACATTCACATAAGCTTCTTAAGCAAGAAATAATCACAGAGGTCTGACCAGCTTGAACATCATCTTATGCTAAATGTGCCAGGCCTGAGTTTTTGCTGCTGCTTCATGCAATTGTGTACCAGTTCAGTTAAGGTCTTGTTTGATATTGTTGGTCTCTAATTCACAACATTCCTCTTTTCCTAACACCTTCTAGATCACTTAAAATCTTGTTTCCCAAGTGAATTTTCTGCATTCTGACATGCTCAAACCATGTATCCTCTATTTACAAAGTATTGCTAAGATGTGGCTGATACTCTTCCTTATCATTTATCATGAAGTCAAACCATTTTCCCTCTAAGATGTTCCTTAAACACCATTGTTCAAAAGATCAAGTATTTGATTATCACTTACACAATGTCCAAATGTCAGTTACAAAGTACAGAACAGAGATCCAAATTATTATTATTTTTTTATTATTATTATTCTATTTATTTATTTTTTTATTGCTGTTCCTCTCTCTCCATCCAAACTTTCTGCAGTTTTGGACTGACCTGAACAAAAAAAACATCTTTATCGCATATTCGTTACCTTTATTTTCTCAATATTGATAATTCAGCATCATCAATTATAGCAATAATGTAGTTCATTTCTCCCACATTACGAAGGTGGCCTGAAAAGTTCTTGGCCTAACAGTGAAAAAACAAATTTATAATTTAAAAATTATTTTTATTTTTCAACATAATCTCCCTTAATACTAATATATTTGTTCTAGCGATGCTCCAGCACCATTATCCTGTCCCTGTAGTGGTTCTCAGTAAGATCTGTAAAATACCCCTCTACAGCTGCAATCACTTCTTGATTCGAAGAAAAACGCTGACTAGCAAGGAAGTTTGTTTTGGGAAGAGATAGAAGTCAGAGGGAGTTAATCTGGGGAATAGGGTGGATGTTCCAACAATTCATAGTGCAGATCACTTAATTTTTCCATTGCCAAAAGGTTTGATTTTTTGCCAAAAAAGATGATTTTTTTTCTTCTGCAAGCCAAGTCTTTTCTCGAGACTTTTTTCATCTAGTCTGGTTAAATGATCGGAATAATATTTCTCAGTTATTGTTTTAACCTTTTCAAGATAATTAATAAACAAAATGCCTTTAGCAACCTAAAACACCGATGCCATGACCTTTCCTGCTGGAAGAACCTACTTTTTCTTCTTTGGTGCTGAACAACTAGCTTCTCGTAGACAGGCTTATACGTTGGTTATGCATTTCTAAATCACTTAGGGAATTGAAACAACGTAGATCCGAATATAAATTAAATTATACTTTAATAAATATTTCGCCAATGTCACATTGCCATTTTCAAAAGGAACTTACAAAAAAGCAGGTGCACACAAGGCACTACAATACAATAACTGAGAATGAAGATATGAAGCTATCATTCTCCTAGAAGTCCTGATGGTGCTACGGTGTATTACTGTAGCTTTCTTCCACCGTATTCTGTGGCATGTATCAAGAGCATGGTCTGCAAGACCAGAATGGCTGTACTTGTGAAACCGGATGTAGTCCTTGCGTTCAGAAATTTTGATATTCGCTGTCCTGCCTGTTTGGCCAAAGTACGACAGTTTACAACTGCAAGGGACCTGGTATACACCAGGTAGGTCTAGGGAAAGTGGTTGGTCTTTGGTGGAGCGAATAAGGGATGCCAATTTTCTGTAAGGCCTGTAACAGGAGGTGAGGTCATGTTTTTTTAGAATTTTGGTAATTTTTTCTGAGGTGCCTCGGATGTAGAGAATGGTGATGGATTTAGAGTAATCTTTGTTGTGGAGGGGGGAAAGGGTGCTGTGGTTTGTAGGTTTTAATATTTTTTGGAGGCGGGGGGTAGCCATTGGCCGAGAAAGTGTTGAGGATGTGATTTAGTTCAGTGTTAAGGGCCATATCGTTAGAACAGATTAGTTTAGCCCTGTTGTATAGTGTTTTCACCACTCCATATTGTCGTGTGTGTGTGTGGGGGGGGGGATTGTTGGTGAATGTATCTGCCTGTATGGGTGGATTTTCTATAAACTGAGAAAACCAAGGTTCCATCAGGCTGGTAGGTGACTAGTGTGTCTTGGAAAGGGAGGCAGTTGTTTTCCTCTTTTTCCAGGGTGAACTTGATTCTGGCGTGTTGGTTGTTTAAGTGTGTAAGGAAGGAGAGGAGTGTTTCAGAGCCATGTGACCAAATAGCGAACACATCATCAACGTAGCGAAGCCATATGGTTGGTTTTTGTGGGGCAGAGGCTTTTTCCTCAAAGGTCTCCATAAAGAAATTGGCCAAGGGTGGGGAGAGTGGTGAACCCATGGCTGTCCCCTCTATTTGTTTGTAGAATTTTCCCTGCCAAACGAAATAGCCTGAGTTCATTGTGAACTGAAATAGGGCTGAGATATTGGGAGAAAATTTAGCTTGGATTAGCTCTAAAGTTTCCTTGAGTGGGACATTTGTAAATAAAGAGGACACATCAAAGCTGACCATTATGTCAGTATGTTGGAGTGTAAGGTTTTCTATGCTGGCTTTGAAGTGGGCTGAGTTTTTTATGTGTGATGGTGTGTTGCCAGTATAGTGTGTGAGCTCTTTGGCAAAATGTTTAGCTAATTTGTATGTGGGGGTATCAATGCCATCCACTATGGGACGTAATGGCACATTTTCTTTCTGTCCTAGCTTCTGTCCACTGTTTTGACTGCTGTTTGGATTCTGGTGTGCAATGGTGAATCCAAGTCTCATCCATAGTAATAAATCAATGCACAAAATCAGTTTTATTTTTGTTTAAATGCTCCAAGCACTGTTCAGTGATTTTCATGCGAGTGCGTTTTTGATCTGCTGTGAGCAAGCACGGTACCCATCTTGCACAACGCTTTTTCATTTGCAATTCTTCATGCGAATATATCCTACATGTTCTTTTGAAATGCCTATAGCCTCAGCAATTTCATGCGCTTGACTCGCCGGTCATCCAATACCATAGTGTGCACTTGATCAATGATTCTGGTGTTGTTACACTCTTTGATGTCCTTCACGTGGATCATCTTCAAGGCTGGTATGAACACATTTAAACTCAGCAGCCCATTTCTTAATTGTCGGAAATGAAGGTGAAGAGTGCCCATAAACTTTTATGAACTTCGAATGAATTTCTTTTGGCATTAAACCTTCTTTTATATAGAATTTTATAACTGCAAGATACTCAATTTTATCTATTTCAAGGTATACAGACAACACTTTTGCTTCAGACAGCTGTATAAAACAAACTACTTGATAGAATGACTTGCAGTTTCACATGGTTGCTTATGACAGATGTATAAAACTTCAGACAAGCAACAGCATGTAGCTTGGGTCCTATACGCATGTATCCTTCTGATGATGACCTCGATACAGGGGTCGAAATGTCAAGTGTTATTTTATTAATAATTAGTAAAATAATCATTTCAACACGTTTGTTCTGTGTCCCTAAATTCTTAAATATGAATGCTGATTGTAACCTTAAAAGATAGAGTCATCATAATCCATGGAGATTTGACCCACAAGCAGTGCAGCCTCTACGGTAAGCTAAAGATACGTAGTTCCATGTTAATTAATTGACTAGCCTCTTTGAAATGATGTAGAGACAGCAACTTAATACCCAACTGCATTAAACTAAAGAAGTAGTTTACATCAGCTAGTGCTTCGTATCTATCCCCGGCTAGAAAAAGCGTTGTTAAGGGAGCAGATCCACGAGGCATGAAAAAACTTGGCATCTACCCAAGCCAAAGTGTTACAACTAAAATTTGAGCTATCCAGTTACGTTAATCCAGAAATTTTGGATATTTTGGACAGGATCACAGATGACTCAGCCAAGCATATATTACTCAAAAACAAGGAAAAATTAATAATGAAGTTTCAAGCATTAAAACAACAGGAAAGCACAAGACAATTACGACGCCATAACGAAAGGAGCAGCCAACCAAAAACCGACAACACAAAGGGCAGCCAATCACCCACAAACAAAGTTAGGAGCAACCAACCACCATCGGACCATGGCCTGGTTATCAACCAATCAAACTACAATCTCACCCAAGGTGAACTCTCGCTGCTGGAGAAAAGTTTAAACTACGCCATTGCACTGAGGTCAGTAAACAAACTTGATATTTATCATATCGAGAGAGGTTTAAGATCCCTCCCTGCCAATTTAGCTGACAAAATATGGATGGAAACTGCTTGCATACTAAATTCAAACAACAAATTAAGCACCAACCTAAACAAAGCGGAAAAACTGGCGCTCAAATTCCTAAAAAAAAAAAACCACAACATTATTATCACAAAAGCAGATAAAGGGAATGCCACTGTTGTTTTAGATCGGACAGCCTACATTGAAAAAATGAACCATTTGGTATTGGACCACACCACCTACCAAATGGTAACTTTACAACCCCACGCAACGCAACAAAAAGAAAATAACTGAATTAATTAAATCTGTTAACACGTGGCCGGAAGAAACAATTAAAAAACTAATACCTCAGTATACCCGTGCACCGGGTATTTCTTGTGGCAAAATAAGTTTTACCTTCAAAAAGAGGGTACAGCCATGGACTCACCCCCCCCCCCCCCCCCAATAGTTAACTTTTATATGGAAGACTTTGAGCAACAATCTCTAGAGTCGGCATGCCTAAAGCCCAAAATTTGCTCAGATATGTCGACGATATTTTCGCCATTTGGCTCCCACGGCCACGAAGCACTAAATACATTCCTTTGCCACCTGAACAAACAACACAAACTCATCCAATTAATTCACCATTGAAATAAAAAAAAAAAAAAAAACATCTCTCTTCCGTTCCTAGACACACTCGTGTTCACCAGTGTGTCTAGGAACATCTTCCCGCACGCTGTCTCTCCTTCTCAGTCTACCGCAAACCTACACACACACACACAGTCCAATACATACACAAAACGTCTTATCACCACCCAACACAAAAACTAGGGGTCATAAACACCCTTAAACACAGAGCTCAGAGTATCTGTTCAAATGAACAAGCTCTTAACCAGGAATACGAGATCATCAGCCATACCTTTATAAAAAATGGATACAGTAAAAAAAAAACCATTCACAAGATCCTCCTCAGAGATACCACTAAAAAAACAAAAAGATTTCAAGAATGCTATTGCCATACCATATGTTAGAGGCATTTCCGAAAAAATAGACAGAACACTACACAACTACAACGTCAAAACAACCTTTAAACTCCCGACAAAATTAAGAAACCTACTCAGTTCTTCCAAGGATTCTCTAGAGCCACACCTAGTTCACCCAGGGGTTTACAAAATACAATGCACAATATAACATACCATACATAGGGAAAACATGGCGAATCATCCCAATCAGGAAGGATGAACACAAATGACATATTTTATACCTCCATTTGGAAAAACCAGCCTTTCTGACCACACACTCCAAACATACCACAGAATTGATTGGAAAGGTACCAAGTCTCTACACCGCACTGAAACCTGGTTTGAGAGGAAATTCGAAGAAGCATGTGAGATGCTCAAAACATAATCCAAATCTGAATAAAAATGAGGTCTAACCATTCCAAGAATGTGGAGGACCCATCTGCAACCTTCATAGCAACCACAAAAAAAAATCTCAATACAAGAAGATAGAACTTGGTGAAGGTTTTTTTTTTTTTTTTTTTTTTTTTTTTTGGAACATTCAATAGCAACCTGAACTGTACAAATCCAGGAGATAATCATAGTATAACAATATGAACTATACAATTCCAGAAGAATCTTAGTACATGAGGACTTTAGCAGAGTTTATTGTAGTTTTCATTTATTTTATTTTATTTTTATTTTTTATTTTTTTTTTTTGTCACTAGAGGTCAGGCTAAGAAAAAGATTGGTTAACAACGTAGATTTAGTTTATCTTTATAGAGTGAAACAGCATGTAGCTTAGTTCCTATACGTATGTATCCTTCTGATGATGACCTCGATACAGGGGTCGAAACGTCAAGTGTTATTTTATTAATAATTAGTAAAATAATCATTTCAGCATATGTGTTTTGTGTCCCTAAATTCTTAAATATGAAAGTTGTATAGAACAAACTACTTGATAGAATACTTGCAGTTTCACATGGATGCTTATGACAGATGTACCAACTTAGAAAAAACAATCTCTTGCCTATAGTGTTGCCATCTATTCTTAAGGCTGAGAACTTTTCAGACCACCTTCGTATTTGGAAATAATGCCAAATCATCAGTACGATTCAGATGCCCTAAGATTCTTAGACCTTTTTAATCCCCACTGCTTCCCTTGAAGAGAGTTTTTTTTTTCCCATCACAAAATCAATTACAAGACTAACTAGAAAATATGACAGGACGTATCCCTGTTTTAACGATAAAATAATCTATAATGTGTCATTCCGTTACTCCATAACGGAATGACATGTTAGGAAAAAATTATTTAATATTTGTAGTTTTAGGCTGGTTTCTTAGCCATTGTCAATACAGTTGAAGAGAGATTAACCCAATAAGAACAAGACTTAAATTGCAAGTGCATGATATTATATGCTATCAGCTTCAGGAAAATAATTCTATCTACAACTATTACCTGGCAGAGAACACTTGTTTTGCTAATCTTTCCTCGCCCATTCTGTTTAAGTGACCATACCACCTGAGATTAGCTCTGCTAACGCATTCCTGGATGCTGACAGTGTCAAGTTCTTTCCTAATATCCTGGTTTTTAATATGATATTGCCATTGATGTTGATCTCTAGTCTTTTTGTCAAGTGTTTTACTTCTGAGCCAGCTCTCAGATCCATAAGTTAAAACTGGTTTGAACACTGTCTTGTATACAGCTAATTTAGTGTTCTGACTAATTTCTCTCTTATTCCATATGAATTTATTCAATTGACTTCCCACCATACCAGCTTTGCTGATTCTGTTGTCTATTTCTATATTTAATTTACCATGTTCAGTAAAAATCGTGCTTAAGTAGCTGAAATGTTTTACTTGTTCCACAGGTTCTCCATTCACAACACAGTTGACATTTTCAATGATTCTGCCTATTTTCATTGTCTTTGTCTTTTTATTGCTGACCTTCATACCATACCTATTACAACAGCTATTCAATTTAGTCAGAGAATCTTGCAGACTTGTAGCGGATTTATTGATAAGTATAACATCGTCTGCATAAAGCAAAGAGCTGACATTAACATCTCCAATTTTAATATCATGTTTAATACCACTCCTTCATCATGTGATCCATATAGATAATGAATACAGAGGGGATAATGTACATCCTTGTCTCACACCAGATTTAACATTAAACCATCGTCCTGTACTTTCTTCAATTCTAACTGCTGACTTACAACACAAATACAGACTAAGTATTGCTCGATATAATGCCCCATTGACACCATATAACTGTAGCGTTTTGAATAGCTTATCTCTTGGCACCTTGTCATATGCCTTTTCCAGATCGACAAAACTTAAATACTGATATTTGTTATATTCCCATGATTTCTCAACTATTTGTTGTAAAGCGAAGATCTGATCCTGACAGTCTCTATTTAGTCTGAATCCAGCTTGTTATTCACCAAGCTTCTCTTCCACAATCTTTCTCATCGTTTCTCAGTATACTTGCATATATCTTACCAGGAACACTCACTAGAGAAATACCGCTGTAATTCTCACATTCAGTTTTATTTCCCTTTTTATATATGGTACTATGAGAGCTCTACTCTTATCATCTGAAATTCATCCCTCTGTCCAGGCCTTCTGAACTATGCAGTGCAGCCACTGTAAGACTTTTATACCCCCATACTTCAGCATTTCTGGTCGAATATCATCTACTCCTGCTGCCTTTCCACATTTCAAGCCTTCAATGGCTTTTTCTACTTCAATCATGGATATGTATTCCTGTTGAGTGTTTTTTACCACTGTGCTATCACTGCTTGTTTCATTTAACATAAATACAAAATATGGTAAAAAAGCTTGAAAATTTTTTAGTTTCTTTTTATATCAATTGTGATGCAAAAAGAGCTCAGCCAATATATTTCCGCAAGCCACACATTATATGTCTAGGAGCTGCATGTGGCTCATGTGCCATGATATGGCCATCCCTAGTCTAGAAGTTTCAAGATAATGTGGAAGTTGAATGTTTACGTTCTTTAGAAAGAATAAAGTGAGAAAAATTGGAGGAGGATTTTGATAGTAAAGATTGGGGATTAATATCTTCTGTTGCCCTTAGAAGGACTTAGTTGAATATTGCAGATTTCTAAGCTACAGGATAAATATAGGAATAGGAGAGAATAAAAAGACTAAAAAGAATAAAATATTTTAAAGCCATTGGAGAAATGCCATCAGGACTAGGGATCTTTGTGGAAAATCAAAGGGTGAAATGAATGGTGTGTTCAGAATGGTGGTGTAACATTTGGCTTTTTAAATGCACTAAAAATGTATTCAGTGTGTCTGGGCCATGTTGCCAAATAGCAAACATATCATCATCAGCATAGCCTAGCCAGAGACTAGGTTTGAGAGTGTCTGTAATGATAGCTAGCTTTTCCAGATGTTCTATGGTGAAGTTCGCTAAAGGGGAGGAGAAAGGGTGATCCCATAACTGTCCCATCTAATTGTTTGTATATTTTCTCTTTCCATGTAAAATAACCTGCCTGTATTATGAATTTAAATAGCTGAAATATATCTTGGGGAAATTGGGAATTTAATAAATGAATTAATTACATAAATTTTAATAAATTAAAATAAATAAATAATAAATAAATTAAGGGTTTCAGTTAATGGTACATTCATGAATAGTGAGGTGATATCAAAACTCACCATCAAGTCAGCTTTTTAAGGTGTGGTTTTCTGAAATACTTTTTAGGTTGGTAGAATTTTTAGCAAATGATATCGAGAGTTGTTTGTGAAGGTGGCTAGTAGATTGGCTAAATGTTTAGCAAGTTTATATGTAGGACTGTTTATACTATCTACAATAGGGCATAAAGGTGTACCTTGTTTGTGAATTTTTGGCACTCCATATATCCTGGATGTTTTAACATGGAAGGGCTTGAGTTTGTTGACTGTTTCCTCAGGCCAGGAAGTGATCGATACAACAGAATATGAAAGAAAATGTATGCACTTCTCCAAGACCAGTTAACACACCAAATTATAGATGAGGATCCCACCAGCTCACAGAAGAATAAGGTGTGCTAATTATTAAGTGAGTTGGTGTGATCCTGATCTATAATTTGGTGTGTTCACTGGTCTTGGAGAAATATGTACATTTTGCTTTCATATTCTGTTGTATCTATCACCACAGTTGCGTTTCCTTTGTATGCTTTGGTTATGGTAATGTGGTTATTATTGTGTAGCTCTTTTAGGGAGATAATTTCTTTATGTGGGATATTATTTTTGGGAGGCTTAGAATGGATTAGGATGTTGGCCAAGTCTAAACGAATATTATTGGCTATTGCTGGAGGCAGGTCGTATATCCTGCATCCAATGGCAGTCATTATTTTGGCTTCCGCTGAACTACAAGCCAATGACCATCTGCCCTTCCCGGACACATTAATCACACGTCTTCCAGAAGCTTCCTTATCATTCTCAGTTTATAAAAAACCCACACATACAGGGATATTTACACAAACAATCACCAATCTCAACAATATTTTATTCTAAAAACACTAACCAATAGAGCTAGAGTAGTTTGTTCCAATGAAATTGCTCTCACCTACATCACACCTTCCTGACCAATGGCTATAATCCCCATAAGATAAAATACTAAATGCTCCCCAGAACCCCCCCCCACACACACACACACATTCTGTGGTAAACAGTGTGTGTGTGGGGGGGGGGGGTTCTGGGGAGCATTTAGTATTTTATCTTATGGGGATTATAGCCATTGGTCAGGAAGGTGTGATGTAGGTGAGAGCAATTAAAGGCACATACATTAAAGGCACATCTGAAAAGATATCTAGAGTGCTTAACAAACACCAACTACACACTGTATTTAAACCTTATGTGAAATTGGCAACTCTCATCCGTTCACCTAAGGACAGACAGATTCTCTCCTTTATCACATCCATGAGTCTATGAAGTACCCTGTTCATGTCATTGAGCCTACTATGGACAGAAAGGAGGAACTGTGGACATCTGCCTCAGTGAACACAAAAAATATATCTGGCAATTTTGCTATGGCAAGTCGGGTCTAGCAGACCATGCTTTGGATAACCCCTCACACAGGATGGATTGGAAAAAAACAAAAGTGCTGCACAGAAGCTTTTACAAGTCAGAGAGGTTCCTGGAATCAACATAAGCCTCGAAACATACTCCAAACCTCAACAGGTATGGCTGTATAAATCTACCAAAGATTTGGGAGACAGTCATCCTAAGACCAAATTAATAATCACTCTCTCACTTTTTATCAACTTAGATGATGCATAATTAGGACTTTAGTCTTTGTGTTGCATGCTACAATTGCTCATACTAGTCCCATTGTTGTACCGGATTGTGGTTGTCCTGCTTCTGTAACAAACTTTGTTTGTGTGCTCTGAAGATGCTGGATAGAATACCTGCGAAATATTAGCAATTAAGTCAATAAATATTTATTTTCTTATCAATCTGTGTACTCATCTATACTGTTAATATCTAATCAACATATACATGAAGATGGTTTAATGTTAAATCTGCTGTCAGACAAGGATGCTCATTATCCCTTCTGTCTATATGGATTACATTATGAAGAAAAGTGGTATTAAACCTGATAACAAAATTGGAGATATTAATCTCAGCTATTTAACTTTTATATGGATGATGCTATACTTTTAAATAAGTCCAATACAAGTCTGCAAAATTCCCTTACTAAATTGAATAACTGTTGTAATAGATTTGATAGGAATGTCAGCAATAACAAAACAAAGACAATGAAAATAGGCAGAAACATTGAAAATACCAAATGCATTGTGAATGGAGAACCTTTAGAACAAGTAAAACATTTCAGCTACTTAGGCGTGATTTTTAGTGAAGATGGTAAGTTAAATATGGAAATGTTCAACAGAATGAACAAAGTAGTATGATAGGAAGTCAACTGAAAAAGTTATATGGAGTAAGAGAGAAATTAGTGAAAACACTAAATTAGTTGTATACAAGACAGTGTTCAAACCAATTTTAAACTTATGGATCTGAGAGCTGTGTTAGAAATAAAACACTTGACCAAAGACTAGAGAACACAGATATGAGAGTCCTTAAAAAAGGACTTTGACCAGATGGCATCAATAGCAAAATCATATTAAAAATGAGGATATTAGGAAGACATTGTTAGCACCCAGGAATATGTTAGCAGAGCTAATTTCAGGTGATATGGTCACTTAAAAGAACGGGAGATGAAAGATTAGCAAAACAAGTGTTCTCTGCTAGGCTGGCAGGAAAAAAGACCCAGAGGAAGACCAAGATATAGGTGGATATCAATCCACCTATATTGATTGATATACACTAAAAAGTGCCTTTAGAAGACAGAAATATAAGATCTGATAATGTTGGAATCTTGACAGGTAACAGATTGATTTGGAGGAAAATTATAGATAGGAAGTTAGTAATGATGTAAGTTTTTCATGTAATACTATAATATCCTGTACACCCTTTGAGGGTACATGTCAGGAATTTGATGATGATGTAATACAAAATTTTTTCGTACTCATTGCTCATTTACATTTTGCATTTTTTCTATGGATTATTATTACTTTTTTGGATTATTATTATTTTTACTTACAAATTGCTTGGTTTATTATTATTGCTTCGATCAATTATATATTTAGTTTAATCCTTTATTCAAGTGTAAGCAAACAAAGTTTGCGCATGAAGCATCTTCAGGGCAACTTGTGGCAAAGGTGGACTAAGTTCGGATCACTTTTCTTATTATCCTTATTATCCCGTAATGCTAAACATATCTCCTTGCAGACATGTATAATGCTATTTATTATGGGAAAGTTCACTACCCAGACCGGTTTCAATCTTTATTGAGGTCTCTTCAGTGGGAGCAGACCCAGAGGTGATACCAAGGTTGAAGCAATGCAGAACTCATATTTCCATATGCCAGTTGCCAAAATCTGTCACACCTTATTATTAAATTACTCTTGATTAGAGAAAGATGCAAGTTTTTTTCCCACTTGGTTAGACTGTAAATTATATATTTAGTTTAATCCTTTATCCACGTGTTGCAAACAAAGTTTGCTTCTGAAGTATCTTCAGGAATAGGGCAACTCGTGGCAAAGATGGACTAAGTTCTGATCCCTTTCCTTAGTATCCTATGATGCAAAGCACATCTCCTTGGAGACATGTATAAGAAAATAAGGGGGGAAAAAAAATTATACTAAAGAAATGATCATAACTTAGTCCACCTTTGCCACAAGTTGCCCTAGTCCTGAAGATACTTCAGACATAAACTTTGTTTTCTTACACTTGGATCAAGGATTAAACTAAATATATAATTTATAGTCTAACCAAGTAGGAAAAAACTTGAATCTTTCTCTAATTTGTGATGCCTTTTGGCAGCTGGCATATGTACTGATGAGTTCTGCATTGCTTCAACCTTGGTATCACGTCTGGTTTGGCTCCCACTGAAGAGACCTCAATAAAGGTTGAAACCGGTCTGGATAGTGACCCCTCCCATAATGCATAGCATTATACATGTCTGCAAGGAGATGTGCTTTGCATTATGAGATACTAAGGCAAGTGATGTGAAGTTATACCACCTTTGCCACAAGTTCCTTCGGTCCTGAAGATACTTCAGGTGCAAACTTTGTTTGCTTACACTTGGATAAAGGATTAAACTAAATTTATTATAGTCTAACCAAGTGGGAAAAAACTTGCATCTTTCTCTAATCCAGAGTAATTTAATAATAAAGTGCGACACCTTTTGGCAACTGGCATATGGAAGTATGAGTTCTGTTTTGCATTATGGGATACTAAGGAAAGTGATCAGAACTTAGTCCACCTTTGCCACGAGTTGCCCTAGTCCTGAAGATACTTCAGGCGCAAACTTTGTTTGCTTACACTTGGATAAAGGATTAAACTAAATATATAATTTATGGTCTATTCAAGTGGAAAAAACTTCCAACAGCTTAAATCGATACTATATCAATGTGTAATCTTATATCCACATTATTATTAAAAAAATTTTTTCTTTTGCAAATATTTTATCATTCCTCTGGAAGACAATTTTTCTGTTTGTGTATTATGTACAGTAAAATTTTTTTTTACAAAACACAAATCTTGATACAAGATTACTGGGAAGAACAAGGAGATGATTTTTGTTGTATCCAGATATAAAATAATGAACTTTCACTGGCTACATCATTATATGACAGGTAATAAATGGGCAAAAAAATATTTCTTTATTTATGCATATGTGACTCCAAAGCAATCCACGGTGAGTTTTTATTTTTATTTTTTGTTTCTCCTCTTCTTGATTGAGGAAAAACTGTCCTTTCCTCTTCTGATATGGGAAGGAAAAAAAGTAATATTTTTTCATCAAGTTGCTGGATGTATAGTTGATCCTTGAACAACGCTGGGGTTAGAGGCACCGGCCCTCTGCTTTGTTCAAAAATCCATGTATAACTCTTGACTCCCGACAAACCTAACTACTAATAGCCTAACTATTGACTGGAAGCTTTACTGATAACATAAACAGTCCATTATCACATATGAGGGTGGTCTGAAAAGTTCTCGACCTTGACCATGGATGGCAACACTATTGGCACGATTTTTTTTTCCCTAAGTTGGTACATCTGTCATAAGCATCCATGTGAAATTGCTAGTCATTCTATTAAGTAGTTTGTTTTATACAGCTGTCTGAAGCAAAAGTGTTGTCTGTATCCTTCGAAATGGATAAAATTGAGTATGGTGCGGTTATAAAATTCTTTGTAAAAGAAGGTTTAATGCCAAAAGAAATTCATTCGAAGTTCATAAAAGTTTATGGGCACTTCTTCTTCATTTTTGACAATTAAGAAATGGACTGCCAAGTTTAAACGTAGCCATACCAGCCATGAAGATGATCCACGTGAAGGACATCCAAAAAGTGTAACAACACCAGAAATCATTGATCAAGTCACAATATGGTATTGGATGACCGGCGAGTCAAGTGCATGAAATTGCTGAGACTATAGGCATTTCAAAAGAATGTGTAGGATATATTTTGCATGAAGAATTGCAAATGAAAAAGCTTTGTGCAAGATGGGTGCCACGTATGCAAACGCACTTTTGGATGTCCTTCACGTGGATCATCTTCAAGGCTGGTATGGCTACGTTTAAACTTGGCAGTCCATTTCTTAATTGTCAAAAATGAAGAAGAGTGCCCATAAACTTTTATGAACTTCGAATGAATTTCTTTTGGCATTAAACCTTCTTTTACAAAGAATTTTATAACCGCACCATACTCAAAGATGATCCACGTGAAGGACATCCAAAAAGTGTAACAACACCAGAAATCATTGATCAAGTCACAATATGGTATTGGATGACCGGCGAGTCAAGTGCATGAAATTGCTGAGACTATAGGCATTTCAAAAGAATGTGTAGGATATATTTTGCATGAAGAATTGCAAATGAAAAAGCTTTGTGCAAGATGGGTGCCACGTATGCAAACGCACTCGCAAAAACACTTGCGAGTGCGTTTTTGCAGATTAAAAACGCACTCGCATGAAAATCACTGAACAGTGTTTGGAGCGTTTTAACAAGAATAAAACTGATCTTGTGCTTCGATTTATTAGTATGGATGAGACTTGGATTCACGATTCCACACCAGAATCTAAACATCAGTCAAAATAATGGACAGAAGCCGGTTGTTCAGCACCAAAGAAGAAAAAGTAGGTTCCACCAGCAGGAAAGGTAATGACATCGGTGTTTTGGGTTGCTAAAGGCATTTTGTTTATTAATTATCTTGAAAAGGGTAAAACAATAATCGAGGAATGTTATTCTGATCTTTTAACCAGACTAGACGAAAAAATTCATGAGTAAAGACCTGGTTTGCAGAAAAAAATCATCTTTCATCAGGACAATGCACCTGCTCACAAAAGTGTGTTGGCAATGGGAAAATTAAGTGATCTGCACTATGAATTGTTGGAACATCCACCTTATTCCCCAGATTTGGCTCCCTCTGACTTCTATTCCTTCCCAAAACTAAAACTCTTCCTCGCTGGTCAGCATTTTTCTTCGAATCAAGAGTTGATTGCAGCTGTAGAGGGGTATTTTGCAGATCTTACTGAGAACCACGAACCACCACAGGGATGGGATAATGGTGCTGGAGCATCGCTGGAATAAATGTATTAATCGTATGGGAGACTATGTTGAAAAATAAAAACAATTTTGAAATTATTTATTTTTTTCATTGTTAGGCCAAGAACTCTTCAGACCACCTTCGTATTTTACTTGGTATATATGTATGTATACTATATTTTTACAATAACTTAAGCTAGAGAAAAGAAAATCTGATTAAAAGAAATCATAAGGAAGTGAAAATACATTTACTACTGTATTTATCAATACTGTAGGTTTACGTCATCTGTTTACAAGATGAATCGTATGTCTGTTAGTACCTACCTCAATATTGTCTTATATGATACAAAACACTGCTGATGTTATACTTATTACTAACACCTGACATGAAAAATGAAAAGATAATGTGAAAAAAGAAATTATTAATATTTATTTACAGGTATAATAATTCTAACACTGCATCTTTACGTTTGTTTACATTTCTCTTGACTGCAAATGGCAATGTACAGTCTATAAGTATTTGTGTGCATAAGTTTTGAAAATTTTAACTTTTTATAATAGATTTGTGTATACTTTATGGTAGTAAATGATAAAATTGAGTAGTATCTACATATATTTTATGCATTCATGACATATGTAAAAATATGTTTATTTTTATTCTTTTTGTTTCTTGAACTTCGATATTCTTTAAACTTCCTTTTTATTTTACTTATTTATTTTATTGAACTTAACTTATTTTAATTGTCGTAACGCTGAGTGTAATCTTGTTGCTTGAAATAGTCTCTCACTTTTAATCCTTTCAGTCTAATAATCTAATCCCCCCCCCTTCATCTCAAGGTCGTAACTATGCTACATCACGTGTACGTAGTTTAGATTTTAGGAATTGTCTCTGGCCGGAGCCAATTCCTTTGTCTAACTTGTTGGCTTTCTCTCGCACTGATCTTTGAAAATTTATTTGTATTTACGACTGCGCCATCAGAGATCGCGTAGAGGAATTATATATCCTTCCTATACATGCAAGAGAAATGCCTAGCACAACATGGAATTATCTCTAAAATTTATCTCTCGGTCAAGCACTGGGTGAAACTTACTATAAATTATTTGTGGCTACTTTTACTTTTAAGGTCTCACAGTTCTATCTTTTTATGAGAAGTGCATTGGTAAGGCAGAATCAGGCAAGTTATTTGACAAACATAACAATTTATTCATGCTAAATCAAGGTACATATAAAGGTTAATACTACACATACAAAAATTTATCTGGCTCTAATTAACTCAACAAAAATGACATGAAAACAATGTAAATCACGTGTCTGGTTCTCTACTTGATTAATTAAACATTTCTCACTTAAGCTTAATGATTAACTCAATAAATGCGCTCACATATAAATCAAACACATGATTGACTTATATACACACTTTAAATTAGTTTAACTGAGACTATTAGGCTTAACTAAAACTTTCACATACAATTCCCCTTTCATTAGCTTATTCCTCTGAGCTCTGCAAAGTACTTCACAATTACTTAGCAGCATGGCTTTCCATCTTTACTACTGTTCTTTATGCTAACAAACTATAAAATCAGCAATCTTTGCCATAAATTTCACACTTAGGAAAGTTCTACATAAAATCTTACTTGCTACTTTGTCATCCAGTTCATTATACAAGATCCTAGAGATCGTTGACACGTTTTTCTTTCCGATAAAATCCATAAACGCGCACGATTTCACAACATCAATGATACTTCACATGCGAAGATTGTTAAGGAACTTAGCAGTGGGATTTTCTGGAATAGACATCGTTGCTATTACAAACCTCCTAACATCGTCGGACTTCTGCTGGTGGGCCATGTATCCTTCTCATTGGAACAGCGGGACACACAGGAAACTCCTCACAGCAAGAGCCGGAACAACAAAGCTCAAACAGAAATCTAGCCAAGTCTTTCTTTCCCTCGATTATTCCCCCTTTTATTCTGCTCTCCCGACCTTGGAACTCCTACAGATTGAATCGACCGGATTTTCTTGGAGAGGGGGTCTTCTCTGCCACCCTGCGGTCGCTGAGTTAAGGTGGGAAACCACCTACTTTGTTGACCTTCGCAAGTTGCCCTAGCCTCAGGTTATGTATTTTTTAATCCCGTCTGAGTTATTTCTTTGTTTGCACAATTTTCTTATAACAATTTATTCTAACATTTTTCCAGGTTTAATACAGCATAAATGAGTTAAGTGTTAATCAAATTACAAGTATATTATATTGATTTTATTTCCCAAGTAAAATTGGTATAGAAAAAACTTTAATTCTAAATTTCTTTCTATACAAGATTTTACACATGCATAGCTTTCTTAATTTTTTCAATATTTCTAAGCTACACAGTTCATCTGCAAGCTTTTTCAAATATTTGCAAATCTCCAAAAATCTTTCCTGTATATTTATTCATAAAAAACCGTGTATAAGTGGACCCACGCATTTCAAACCTGTGTTCTTCAAGGGGCAACTGTGTAATAAAATTTTGATGTTATTTCTTCTTTCTTTTATCAGTTAGGCTCAGTGTTTTGCCACAGCAAATTAATGACAATGTGGAACCCTGGAATCCTTATTAATGTTACAAAAGGGTTGTTAATTCCTATCAACAGCTATGACTGTCAAACTTATATTCTTTAGTCTGTTTAGCTGGAAGGTGGAATGATTTTATTTTACTTCCTGCAAATCTGATTTGCAGGAAGTAAATCATCTTTGCCTCCATATGAGAGCAATTATTAATCTTCAGTAGAAAAGCCCTTATATTCTTTTGTATTTATTGTTATATTATTAATATTCATCTGTAATGAGATGATCAGTCATGCTCATTAAAAGTTAAAGCATATACCATAGCTTAGAAACAATCAAGCATTAAATTTGCAGGAGGAGGAGGAAGGGGGGGGGGGGGCAATTCTAAATGAAAAAAAAAAAGAAATTGAAAAGAATACCTTTCTTTCTCACAAAGAAAAATTGCTCAGGGAAAAAAAAAAGTTATGAATAACAATATGGAAGCAATATTTACTGTGTGTAATTAATATCCCATAGGTGCAATGAAAATCATATGCATTTGGGTAACTTCCATTTGGATGTTTCACTAGGTACTTAAATGGCGTTAGATTATAATTACACTATTATAATGTTTCATAAATATTTAATATTATAATATAATAGTCTACTATTATAATAAGACATATTTGATAATTATTTACTAATATCAATATGTATCTGAAATTCCTATTAATTAGATGATGTTACTTTTGCTCCTCTACTTTATCATAGTTTCAAAACTTCAGTCACTACCGGAGTATGTTGAGCAAGAAAAGTGATGAGGAGATAGAACTCCTTCGCAGTAGCCCCAAGGTTAGTAAATTACCCTAAGACAACTTTCCCAAGTTTATAAATGCTTAAAAAATTAATTTTCAAACTTAGTTGTACCGAAGTTTAATTGAGGATTTTTTGAGATTTCATGTAAGCAATATAAATTGAAAAAATTAGCACTTGATACTCCAAGCATGAAACCATATTCGACATTTCTCAAATTAGTTTAATGTATTTTTCTTGCCATTGGAATCTCTTGCAAAAATTATTTAATTTTGCAGTTTTCATTATTTGAATATGAAATAACAATGTACAATACTAAATACATATAAACATAACATCATTAGAAATTATAATGCATGCTAGGAAACAACTGTATAACATGGAATGCTAAGTGATTGTAATTTTGTATGATACTAGAAGCGAGTTGTGTCCAGAGTTAATAGACAGCTTGTAATATTAATCACTGATCAGTTTCTGCAATTGCATCACAGAGCATTCAAAGTTAACTGTAACTTATGTTACGAAAATATCAAAATGTGATTAGTGAAAAAGAAACTGAAGAAGCAATCAAACATTCTCTAAACTAATGGCAAAGGACTGAAGAATTCTGAAAAGGGTTGTGCATTTGCCCATCATTCATGGATTTCTTAGTTAAAGAAACTCTGTAACATGTTTCCAAGGAGGGCTGCTCTATAAATGCCAAACATATGCCATTTAAAATGTTGTTTGTGGTGTTTGGTTTTTATATAAAGCCTACTATCTCATTAGATGTTTGACTGTTAGATAACTAACAGGAAAAACATTATCAGTGTAGCTGGCCTGTTTGGCTGAGCAGTTAGCATATCTGATCTCAAACCAATAGGCTGCTGGTTCAAATTCTACCCCAGGCACAAATGTTTGTGATTATCATTAGGTGAAAGATGAACTTCATCTCCTGGTGTGAGATCACAGTACCTTATTGGAAATTATATATGTTATTTTCTAACTTTGTATTAAAACTGCTTGGAAGATAAGAAGAGGCCTAGGCTCCCAACAATATCCTGTGCTATCTCTAGACTTTGGGATTCAAACAGTCATTTTATGGTAAGTCTTCCATGCAACAGTATATCCTGCAAAGAATGCAAAGAAAGTATCTTAAAATCAGCCTGAGAGAGTCCTCTGCTGGCATGATACACCTTTAAAATATAGTTGCAGAGGTGAAGTAATTACCAAGTCTTGGTTTTCTGTATACTAGGCAGTTTTCTTGTGATGGAGGGTAGTGAGTGGTTGCCCAGCATCCACAACTTGTACATCAGTAATGACTAACTCATCTCTTCTCTTTAATACAAGGCAAAGTTTCCTTAATCTAATGTTAGTCAATGTTAATGATATAATGAGTTCTACTGCTGTTATCTGACCTTTATTCTTCAACCTATTCTCTTTAACTCTCACTATTGCATTGTGCCTTCTGACATGTACCCCATATGTGCAATAACAACATTCAGCAACATGAACCAAAGTTTCTGTACTCTGACAGACTGCTCTTCAGGTTCTTGTCATCACTTCTTTGCTAAGTTAGCAGAGCATTAATTTTTGTCCTAATTAAATCTATATATTCAAAACCAGGCAGGAAGCAAGTTGTATCCTTGATTTATTGATGCTGAGAGGGATTGTGCATAGATTCTTGTAATGCTGCCCAATCGACTGAATGCTGTGACATTAAAGCTTAAATTAAATTAAGGCTTAAATGAAACAATTAGTGACAGAACAGTGGTAGAAAATTTTCAAGAGTAATGCAAACAGGAGTACATATAAATTCTTGAGATAGGAAAAAACCATCAAAAGATGTGGAATAGATAATATTCAACTAGAAATGCTCAAATATGGAGTTATAGAAGTTTGGCAGTCGCTACACAGCATAATTCAGAGGGCCTAGTCAGGGGGTTGAATTCCAGAAGATTGTAGTAGAGCTCTTATAGTTCCCATCTATAAAAAAGGAAATCAAGCTCAATGTGCAAATTAAAGAAGAATTTCTCTGCTTAGTGTTCCAGGTAAGATTTATGCAAGCATACTTGAAAAGAGGTTGAGAAAGACTGGAAGAGAAGCTTGAGGTAGAACAAGCTGTGTTTAGGCCATATAGAGGTTGTCAGGATCAGATTTTTCACTTTACAACAAATAGTTGAGAAATCATAGGAATACGATAAGGATCTGTACCTCAGATTTGTAGATCTGGAAGAGTCATAAGACAAGATGCCCAGAGAAAAGCTTTTCAAAACACTACAATTATATGGGGTAAATTGAACATTATACAGAGCAATATATAGTCAGTATTTCAGCAGTTAGAATTGAAGGAAGTGCAGGAAGAAGGTTTGATGTAAAATCAGGGGTAAGATGCGCATTATCTCCATTCTTATTCATCATATGTGTGGATTGCATTATGGAAGTTGACATTAAACATGTTAGAATTAGAGATATCAAACATAGCTCTTTGCTTTATGCAGTTGATGTTGTACTCCTAAAGACACTCAGTGCAAGTCTCCAGGATTCTCTAACTAAATTGAATTACATTTGTAACAATTTTGGCATGAAAAAGCAATAAAATGACCAAAATTATGAAAATAGCCAGAAATATAGAAAACTTCAGTTGCATTCTTAATGGAGAACCTGTAGAATAAGTAAAATATTTCAGCTATTTAGGTACAGCTTTTGTCATTTTATCGCTGATTTTCATGCCAAAATTGTTACAAATGTAATTCAATTTAGTTAGAAAATCCTGGAGTGTCTTTAGGAGTACAACATCAACTGCATAAAGCAAAGAGCTGTGTTTGATATCTCTAATTTTAACATTAGGTTTAATGTCAATTTCTTTCATAATGCAATCCACACGTATGATGAATAAGAGTGGAGATAATGTGCATCTTTGTTTTACCCCTGATTTTACATCAAACATCATCCCCATTTCCACTCTATCCTTGGTGGAACCTAGAATGCCAAGCAGCCAAAAAAAAAAGGCCAAGACAGATCATGGAGTATATTTTGCGGATACCTTACTAAAACAAACTTTATTGCATTTAAACATGCTTGGACCAAATTTTGTGGATACCTTACTACAACAAACTTTATTGCATTTAAACATGCTCAGACCAAAACACAGTATGCAAGACGTCAGAGTCAAAAACAATCTTGGATCTAATTTACATCATCAAACAACTAGTGATAAAACTGTATGGGATAAAATCCAGAAGATGAAAGGTAGATATAGAATATATCAGCTGTCTACCTTGGAACATAATGCATGTATTATCGCTGATCCCAAAGCTATTGCAGATACTTTGGGCAAAAACTTCATCAGAATCTCAGCAACATCCTCACATCCCCATGAATTTTTAATATTAAAAGAGCAACAAGAGAAACAACAATTAAGTTTCTGTACCAAAGTGCCATATAATATACCACAATACCATACTTAATACATAATATACTTCTGTACCACAATAGTGCCATATAACAAACCATTTATTAAAGAGGAACTCAAAAGAGGACCTCTTTTGCTATCTCATCCTGGCACTGTAGTCCCCAATGATATACATTATGAGATGATAAAGCATCTTCCATCATCTTCTGTGGATCTCCTACTCTTATTATATAACAATATTTACAGAGGAAGAGTTTCTGGACTCTTGGCATAAGTCAGTTAATTGCTATCCCAAAACTATCTATGTAAAGTCTTGGTAAAAATGGTAAATGCAAGGCTCCTCTGGTACCTAGAAAGCAACAAACTTCTTTCCAACACACAATGTGACTTTTGTGAACATCAGTAAATCTTGGACCATTTAAGAGATGCTTTTCTGAAATGAGAACATGTAGTTTCAGTGTTCTTTGATACTAAAAAAGCTTATGATATGGCCTGAAGATAAGGTATATTAAAACCTGTTCAATCTAGGTCTGAGGGGAGGATGCCTACCTGTTTTTATTAAAAACTTTCTTTTCAGCCAAGTCTTCCAAGTCAGAGTGGGAAATACATTATCTCAGCCATATTACCAAGAGGTGGGTGTTCCTTCAGACTCTGTCTTAAGTGTGACCCTCTTCGCTGTTAAAGTGAACTCAATCACTGTACAACTTTCTTCCTTACAGAACTATAAACCTGAGATCCATAATCAAAATTTGATTATGGATCTCAGGTTTATAGTTCTGTAAGGAAGAACACACTCCAGTGGTTGGACCCTATCCATCATCAAGACATCTGAATAGCTACTGGTGCCTTTTGCAAATCACCCATTCAAAGTCTTTATGTAGAATCAAATGAACCCCCTTTATCACTCAGATGAAAATATTTGTCATTCAACTATGGCCTAAAAATAAAGTCCCTTCCTAATCATTTTACATGGACCAGACTCTTTTCCCTACGTCACGAAGCTCAATATCACACACATCAGACAGCCATTTGTTCTTTTGGTATGCACATCAAAAAAGCTATGGAAGCTACAACATTAACATGAACAATATCTGCACGATACAAAACAGCCCCTCCCTGGCAGGCTTACACTCCACTTGCAACCTCTCACTCAGTCAACTGCAGAAGTCTCATATACCTTCAACTGTTTAACCTATATAGCAGTTCACTCTGATTTCTTGCCCATCTATACTGATGGTTAAGATCCGAGACCTCTGTTGGTGTGCTGCCATGTTTCCTAATATCATGATCTCCATCCAGTTGCAGTAATTATACAGCAGAGTTATGCCATTCAGCTTGCTATATATAGTCTATATAGGCTATCTCTTCTCTGGTGTATAATCCACACCCTTCCTAATCATTTTACATGGACCAGACTCTTTTCCCTACGTCACGAAGCTCAATATCACACACATCAGACAGCCCTTTGTTCTTTTGGTATGCACATCAAAAAAGCTATGGAAGCTACAACATTAACATGAACAATATCTGCACGATACAAAACAGCCCCTCCCTGGCAGGCTTACACTCCACTTGCAACCTCTCACTCAGTCAACTGCAGAAGTCTCGTATACCTTCAACTGTTTAACCTATATAGCAGTTCACTCTGATTTCTTGCCCATCTATACTGATGGTTAAGATCCGAGACCTCTGTTGGTGTGCTGCCATGTTTCCTAATATCATGATCTCCATCCAGTTGCAGTAATTATACAGCAGAGTTATGCCATTCAGCTTGCTATATATAGTCTATATAGGCTATCTCTTCTCTGGTGTATAATCCACACCCAGTGCTTGTTGAGGTGTTACAACCGTTATACAAAATAAAGATCCTTAATATCAATGTTCAGTTTTGCTGGATTCTCAGCCACATTGGAATTAAGGGAAATGACATTGCCGATGCAGCTACTAGATCAGCTCATTTCTTCTCAACATCTTGTTTGACTGTTTTCATACACAGACTACACACAGATAATAAAATCAAAGTTAAAAGCCCAATGGGCTTTTAACTTTGATTTTATTACTCAAAGTTAAATGCCAGGCAGAGAGCACTAACAAATAATCCACTTGAGAATAAACCTGGAATTAAGCACTGGCAGTCTAGTCAACATAGGGATAGGAGAGAAGTTCTAGCTAGGCTCTTCATAGGCCACAGTCATTTGACCCACTCATATTTACTGAGGGCTGATGACCCACCTATGTGAGAATGCAACACTTGTCTCACCATTAATCGTATTCTCGTGGAGTGCTGGCACTTCACAAAAGAAAGGAATGGCATCTTTACTCATCTGGCTGAGCCCTATACACTCAAACAAATTGTATGATGTTTTTAAATTTCCACAAGAAATTAACCTGTACAAACACATTTGACTGTAATTTTATCTGTTAGCAGATCCCACATTGCTCATTTTTTTACATACACAGAATCTTATTATTTATCCTTGACTATTTATGTACTGCTGTAATTTTATTCATATGTGGATACCACATTGTTCAATTAAATTTTAATACATAAACATTATTTAATTAATCATCTTAATTGTTTATGTATTGCTGTAACCTCCAACCTTGTATACTACTGCAGCCATAGATGTGGCTTTACTTATATGTGAATGCTACACTGCTTAACTTATTCTTTGTACATACAATTGTACGTATATACTATATGCTAAGTTGTCCTCAACTACTTGTGTGCTGCTGTAGCTGCTATTGTACTTCTGTTTATGTTATTATCTCGGGCAACTCCAAGGAGTCGACAGACTCATCGAGGGAGGCCCTAACATCATGTAAAGAACAACTATTCGACATTCACACAGTATCTATCGTACCTCGCCTTGAACTTATTCACAGTCATAGCACCCACAACAGACTCTGGCAGCTTATTCCACTCATTCACCACTCTCCAAGTAAAAGACCTAGCTCTAACACGCCTGCTAACCATATTCTTGCCCAGCTTCCATGTATGGCCCCCTAGTCCTCCCACCACCAGTCCTATTCTCAAAAATATCTTCTCTTCAGTAATTTGAATGTCTCAATCATATCACCTCTTTTCTGCCTATCAACCAATTTTTGCAACCTACAAATCTTCAACCTGTTCTCATAAGGTTCATTCCACAGACCTGCTATCATCTTGGTCACTCGTCTCTGGATCCTCTCCACCTCCTCCTCCCCATCAAGAAGAAACCCTGGCGCCCATATCTGGGCGCAGTAGTCTAGATGGGGTCTTATCAAGGCTCGATACAGAGGAACAATAACTTGTTTGTCTCTGCATGTTAAAGTATTTTTCAGCAACCAAGTGATTTGATGAGCTGATTTAGCCACTTTTGCAATGTGCCCCATAAACTTCAACTCCTTATCCACCAACACTCCCAAATCCCTGGCCTCATCAATCTCTTGGAGTACAATTCCACCAATGTGATATACTGCTGCTAATCTTTTCACCCCAAAATGCATAACCTTACACTTTGCCACATTAAATCGACATCCATTTTCCTTAGTCCAGTACTCCAAACTATCTAAATCATCTTGCAAAATTTGACATCCTGTGCACTCACTATTGCTCTACCCAACTTTGCATCATCAGCAAACAAGTGAACACCTCCTCTCAGATCCTTTCCTATATCATTAATAAACAAATTGAAAAGTAGTGGTCCAAGAACAGAACCCTGCGACACGCCACTAGTCATAAGCTGTCTTTTGGACTCTACTCCTGAATAAACCACTCTTTGATATCTCTCCATCAACCACCCTCCTATCCATCTCACCAACCCTAAATCCATTCCCATATGCAGTTTACTGATTAGAATTCCATGTGGTATCTTGTCAAAGGCCTTGGCAAGGTCCAGTAGAATCACTGTAAACCCACTACCCTTATCCAGTTCAGCCATCACTGTGTTATAAAACATGAGCAGTTTTGTGAAGGGTAGATCATGCACTGAGGCATGATCTACCCTTCACAAAACCATGTTGTCCCCCATACAGTATCCCATTTTCATCTATCCACTCCTGTATTCTTCTCTTGACTAATTTCTCCAAGACCTTGACAATGATTCCTAATATGCTAATCGGTCGGTAATTTACAACATCAGTCTTGGAACCTCCTTTATGCAGTGGAATTATTTTCACCCCATTCCATCCCCTAGGGGCTAACCCAGACCTGAGACTCAAATTAAACAAAATGGTCAAGGGTACTGACAATTCTTTAGCCGCTTCATGTACGACACGAGCTGGTATACCATCCAATCCCACAGATGTATTGACATTGAGGTTTTGTAATAGACTACTCACCTCCACTTCATTCACCACAATTCCCTTATAATCTATTGGTTCATTCATTTCTGCAATTTCACCACCTGGATGATATATTCTTGCAAAGTGCTCGCGCAGTAATTCAACCATATCAACTGATTTGGTTACCTCCCTACCATGGGCATTCTTTAAAATCATTCTGCTATATACATTTTTTTCTTTTACTTGCAACATATCGAAAAAACTGTTTGGGATTCTCTTTAGCCTGCATGGCTAATGTTCTTTCATAATCCGTTTTTGCTTTTCTTACCACACTTGTTACCCTTCTGGCCTGCGCTTTATACCGTTCATGTGCCTGCCAGTCACCTTTCTCCTTAAATTCCTTCCATAGTTGTTTCTTTTTTTTGCAGCTCAAGCTTAATTGTGTTATTCATCCATTTAACCCCTACTTTATTTATTATTAGGACTCTAGGTATACAGTCAGCCATTGCCTCATGCAAACACTTCCTAACCCACCTCCCATGCACTATCAACATCTAGCCCTTACGGTTTTACATGCCATGGCACTGAACCAATCAAATTCCTAAGCTTGTCATACTTACCAGCTGATAATTTCACATATACCCTGTCTTAATTGTAAATTCCACACCTTTAGCCACCTCCCAAGTCAAGACCCTATGATCACTCTCACCAGTTGGTGGCAACGTGGTCATATTATATGTAGATACCGCATTGTTTAATTTAATTGTGTGCATATTATCTATTAATTGACTTTGACTGTTGTAATTTCTGGCCCTGTGTATCCCTGTGGCCTTTGCTTTGGCTTTGTTTATATATGGAAGCCACATTGTTAACTTGACTTTTGTACATACACATTGATTTTATACTTGATTACCTGTGAATGGCTGTAACTTGTGCTGTAAGTTTATTTATGTGCAGATAATGTATTGTTGAACCTTATAGTTTTGTACATTTTTTCATTTACATTTTTATATCTAATTATATATGATTATTTGGTGTGCCACTGTGTCCTCTAACCCTATGTGCAGTTGTAATTACAGCAAAAGTCAAAACTTTTGCTGTAATTTTATTTATATGAAGACACTATAACTTTGTACATATCTTTATTTACTTTTTATTTACTAATGTATCTTTAACTATTTGTGCGCTGCTGTAGCCTTTGCTATCATTTTGTCTATGTGTAAATACTCTTTTGCTTAATTTTTTGTAACTTTCTATAAACTTTGTACTGCTGCAAACTTTTTGTGGTGCAGTATGATCATTGTAGTCTTTGTGTCAATAAAACATAAACCAAACCAAACCTTGTGTATCAAGTTACTCAGGGGTGTAACTTGAATAATTTTCAAATCCAATATGCTCTATTAGAGAATGAAAAATTTTGAATCTCCTCTTTTTTGATATTCTCTGGCTCAAAATTTTCTTGTTCCATTTATTTGTATTGCATTACTTTGTCATCTCTATTTATACTGAGATAGGAGTGTTGGTAGATATATACTGAGATAGGAGTGTTGGTAGCTTGCTCCACCTTTGCAACGAGTTGAACTGGTGTTGTACCACCTTACCCGAGTCCTTAAGATACTTTCAGGCGCAAACTTTGTTTGCTCACACTTGGAAAATGGATTAAACTAATTTTATTATACTTTAACCAAGTGAAAAATAAACTTTTTCCAAATTCTGTGGAGCACTTTTCTCTTTCTTTTTAATATTACTTCCACACATGAGAGGCTACAAAGCTAGTAAATCAATGTTGTGCTTGAGCAGGGGTCTTTTGAAGGTAATTTTTCAATATTTTTTTGGAAGTACTAGGTTGCCTTTAAGGAATATTATTCCATGGATCAGAGGTAGATAGAACTAAAAATAAATGAGAGGAGAAGTTTAGTAAGGCATTTCAAGTATAAATGGATGTTGGATAATTGCTGCTCATGTCTTGGATTTTGAATCATGATTTTCTACAATCCAGACATCCTAACAGTGAAGTTGTCTTTCTTGGTTACTTTAGCATTTACAAGTCAACTTGACTTCCTCTCTCCAATTTCACTGACCAGTCTGGAAGAAGAGGAGGCAGAGATAGTTGCTGCCAGCTGCGATCTTTCACAAATTGTTTAGCCTTCTCCACTCTCCTAACACCCTTAATCTCTTTAACCAATTTTCTTAATAAATAAGCTATAGATATCAGCTCTCCTCTTGGCTTAGACTACAACCTCTTTCAAGTTTTCTTCTCAACAGAACTTCCCTAACCCGGCTATTGTCAGTCCCATGTCTATTGAAACTACGCTAGCCACAAATGGGATGACTTCCCTTCCTTCCTTTGGCTCTCTTCTATTTTTGCAATTCTGACCCAAACATCTGATTTAGCAGAATAACTGAAATATTTCTTACCAGAATGGAGAACTTCATTCCATATTCCATCTAAAACTCCAAACCACTGTTCAGACTTTTTTTTTTCTTTCCATAGATATAATAATAATTATTCAGCGTATTGCAGATGACTTGAAAAACCAAAACCTGAGCATTCCACTCATCCTAAATTGCAGCAGCTGCAAAAAGACCATCTAATACAGACTTTAAAGTGCCAAGCGAAGAAAACTTGCCTTCTAGTCTTGCTAATAATAGCCTTGGGTGCAATTTCTGCCCATCCATGTTTCTACTTATTTCACATTCAGATCATACTATTGCAACATCACCCAAAGACAAATCTTATTTCCTTGCATCATTTTCCTCTACCCACACACAATTTGCTAAAAAAAACTCACTACATGTGGCTTCTTGTCCTGGTGGTACCCCCTCCCCAACACACACACACACACACACACACACACACACACACACACACACACACACACACACACACACACATCAGAACTGTATCGAAAACATTTGCCCATTCATCTTTACAATTTTTAATGCTCATCTAGCATCTGTATCTTACAGCATAGTTATAAGTTTAGATTAATGTATTCCTAAGAATGGAGATAAAAAGCCAGCCATCAAACTATTATCTCATTGCACTCATATCAAAAATAATGGAAAAGGTTCAACACGCAATTTCTTCATGACCACCAATATGGTTTCCTTTGCTTTTGATCCAGAGCAAATCTCCTTGCCAATTTCACATTTAATAGACAAAGGTATGGAAAGATTTGGTTAACAACATGTGGCCACTTGAGGCATTTCCAGGGTTTTTTTTTAGTCTAGCACAAAAGGACTACTTGCCAAATTACCATGTTATAATCTACTATCCACTCTTTGTAATTGGATTTCTGTTTTTCTGTCTGGTCTTTTACTGTGTGTCATGGTGAATGGCTTTGTTCTTTTCTACAGATTTCCCACTTGTGCTGCTGTTCCTCACACCACCCTTTTTGCTCCTATTATAAATTACATTCTGCCAGTAATCTCAAATCTTGTCCATAGTTTTGCTGATGATAATTTCCATTGTTCTTTTTCATTTGGCAACCTTGTGCTCATATCTTCTAAGCTACAAGATCTTCCATAATTAGAACCTTAAACACTGATCTCCTTAGACATAATTTAGTTGGTTGAGATTAACTGTACAAATTGAATGCCACCAAAACATAAGAAACATTTTTTATATTGCTGTTTTGATCTCCAAAAAGAACTAGCTTTTCTTTTTTCTTTGTTACCTGCCCTAATTAATGACTTGAAAAATTCCTGTACTTCTTCCTTAGTAGAACCTCCAACCATACATAGAAATAGTCTCATTCTCCAATTTCCCATTTTAAAATTTACCCACATCACTCTAATTGTAATTGGATCTCGTTCAAGAAATAGTAATCTTCATGTTTAGTGTTGAATATTCTATATATTCATTCCTTTCTCTCACCATTATTGCTTTTGTCTTCACCTTAGTAACACCTTTTGATTTGATACTGCTCTAATTCTTCTGGTAGTTTGTGTTTTTCTGTTGTTACTGTTTACATTCTTGGTGCCTATTTTCAGTTCTGCTGAGTTTGAGTTTGTTCCATTAGCTGACTTTTTGCTCTGCCTTCCCTCCCCCTTGGCTCCTTGACAAAAATAGCAGTAGCCTTGTTGTAACTGAGATACTTCACTGGCTTGACATTTCTTTGTGTTGTGTGATCATGTTCGTTTGCTTAAGCAAATGCAAATACAGGTTACAGTTTTAGTTTCTAAGGCCCAAGTTGCCATCCCATACTCATTCATTAATAATCCAGGCAGATACCTAATAATGGAATGTTCCACATGAATATAAGGATTGAACATTGGGTTAGAATCCTTGTCCCAAAATTTTTTCTCAGAAGGTTTCTTTCAAATGCAATAAGTTTTCTATTATTTCCTCTTTTGTTGACCATGTTTCACAACTGTAGATTAATATTGTCATAGATAGCGTTGGGTTTTTCTGTGAAATTACAAAATAGCCATGATTGGTCTTCACTATCAGTTCTCTCTTTTATCTCTTAATGTTTATTTTTATAGCTGTTAATGTTGACTCCTAGATAAAATTATCCACTTGCTCAAAATTATCAACAACTAGATCAGATTGCCCCTGACAATCTAATAACAAGACCCACAGACTTACTTTTCTTAATTAAATTAGATATAGTTTGTGTAACATGACAAGTGTATCTAAGGATAACGATGTCATCAGCTTAAGCCAGTAAGATGTTGTTCATTTAGAGCTTTCATCTCTGTTTCCAGTGCCAGGTTGGATGAATAGGATTAATGAGAGAGAGTATCACTTTAGAAAAGTCCAGATTTTATTTCAAAACTTGATTATTTCTGTAAAAAACATATCTTGGAGAGGGCATGGTAATTACATAGTTGTATCATATTATGCACTGATACAACTATGTAATCACTATGTGGTATTCTAAAAAGTCTTATTGCATTCAATAGTGCATTTTGATGTATATGCTTGTTTGTTTTATGGACTATAAAAGCATATGCTTTTTTTAGTCCACAGATAATAGATGTAATTCTGTATCAAATTCTAATGTTTTTCTACCAATTTTAGATCGTGCAAACATGATCAAAAGGACAACAAATCATGTTTGTCCTTGCAGAAGCCACATGATAGTCTCTGGTGATGTGTGAAATATATACATTAATTCTTTTCCAGATCAATGTAGATAGTATTTTGTAGCAAGTGTTCAAGAGGGAGATATCTCTGTAGTCAGCTAATAATGTGGGATCTTCTTTTTTAAAAATATGTCGCAGTATGGTTGTATTCTAATCAACTGAGAATTCTTTTTCCCATATTGGCTTGATAAGTTCATAAATCTCAGTTGTTAAAGGTATTCCTCCAATTTTTAGAAGTTCTGGTGCAGTTTTGTCACCTGCTGCCTTATTATTTTTAGTGCTTTAATAACATTCTCAGTTTCAGTCAGAGATGGTGCCTTAGTTGTGGGCTCTTAAACATTTTTTTTTCTAAACATTGTACCTCTGATAAGGTTATCATCTACTTGTGATGATTTGTTCAGCAGTTTTTCAAAACTGAATTTCTCAACAGTTTACTTTTCTTGCATAATTAAATCTCCTTGGTCATTAGTCATTATTCAAGCTTATGGTTTATACCCTCTCTTAAGTGTCCCACTGCATCTGAACAACCTAATATTATATTATATAATACTGGGGGGGGGCCTCTGACGCCCCCCCCCCCGGTTCCAGACTGGTAGGCCAGTTCTTGAATTCTGATGACTCGAATTTTGAAGATTCGAAAGGGAGGCCCCCCCCAGCATAGCATGTCATGTTGCATGATCATATCATGCAACATGACATGCTATGCTGATAATGATCATTATCTGTATTGGCATTTCTTAAACTTGCCTTGTGCCTGTTATTTATCATTATATAATATGTTTGGTTGCTTACTGTTCTCTCTGGAGTGAACAAATTTGTTTATTGATATTGGAAAAGTATGTTATACTAACAAATAAGCCCTCTGGAGGATGTAATATTAGTAATGACAGTGGGATTAGACCTAATAATGTCATGCAGACTTTGGGCCAGCTGTTGGTCTTTATCTTGTTTATTTTCCTATTTTGCATTAAAATCATACATAACTAATTTTATACAGTGACAGGAAAAGAATCACATATCCTTTAGTTCTTCATAAAATTCAACTTTGAAATCGTTATTCCTTATCTTCTGTTGGTGCATAACCATTGATCATTGCAACATCAAACATATGGCCATAAATACAGATATAGACCTAATGGTATGATAGTTATTAGGTATTGCAGGACGTTATCATGCACCATAAAATCCACACCATTTTCCTGTGTCATATGTTCTACTGTAGGCTAGTATTCTATTATTTTTCTGGGTTTCAATGACCTGGCAATCTGGTTTACTGTATATCTAAGATCTGAATTGCATCAATAAGTTTTTATATTCTATGTTCAATTCAAAATATGTTAGTTATTTGCAGCTGACTGCCATGTGAATGGTCTAGTTTTAAATGTCTTACTTGGTTTTCTATGTTTTTACAATAGATGAATAGTCAGCCCCAACCTGGAAGACCAGGATGTCTCTTAGTCTGGTCCCTATGCTTTGACCTCTGAGCATGGGAGGCCCTACCAGTAACTACATTACTGCTAGCATAGCTTTCCAGAATGTTGGGACACACACAAATCCCACACCATGACAAGGTGGAGACATCATTGAAGGGGAGTTTTAACACTTAGCCATCCTAAATATATAACATATATAGAGGACAAATATTACCTATAGCTTAAATGAAGTTTCATTTTTACTTTACTCAACACTGGAAAATTAATGAGAATGTTGCAAAATTTTTTGCATACTATGGGGGGTATACTTTTTTATGTTAAATCTACCTGCAAAAGAATCAGAATGGAGAGACTATTTTTCTCTAACATTATGGTATTTAATAGCAGTTCCATGCTGATTTCTTTGACCCTTTCTTGATGTTAGAAGCCCTGTTCATTGTCCAGATACTCTTATTAATCTGTTTGTATGTAATTAATCAAAATTGTATGTAAACTCTTTTGGTTTCTCAAAATTTATTAAAATATGAGATATGTCTAGTAAACATTGTTACAGACCTTGAAATTCATCAAACCAGTTTGTGTTCCTCTTTTCCTCTATTCTTTGGAACAGTCTTCTTTCTACAGCATTCTCTAAGGAGTCCAATACTAATATTTACTCAGTCATTACCACATATAAGTTGCAAAAATGCTGTCTTATATCTTATTATTAGCAGTATTTCTGGAAGAAAGTCTGAATTTCTAGCAGGCAAAGTGTTCAGATTTTATAAGTAGCAATATCCTAAAAATCCTCCTTCTGCATTCATTGCATTGTATAATGATATAAGAGAAGCTTAATTAAAATTAATTAGAAATTTTTTTGTTGTTGTTGCTGTCACCAATTAGACATTTTTAACCTATAGTGACATTAGTACCATGGATGGGCTAAGGATTTTTTTATGTAATCTGGAAACCCCCAACTCTAGAGAACAAACGTGGAATTTTTCAAGCTGCTTCAAGGCCTCTAATAAATAGGTGGTGGTCTTGCATCAGGCAATGAAATTCATTCATCTCATGTTGTTGAACTGTCATTCCAATTGACAATTCAACAACAGTAGTGTGATAAATCAGATGTGCCTACTTTGTATTCTGCAATTGTATACTTTCCAAACTTTTCATAGGCTAACTTAAATTGTTATAATAAATATTATATAAATATTTTTGATCTTGAAATATTAATTATGAGTCTTTATAGGTATGGAATGTTCATAGTGTTCTGAATGTCCTTCATTCATTAGTTGATAAATCAAATATTAATCGGCAGTTGGAGGTCTATACTAGTGGAGGTAAGATGCTTATTCTTTGGTTTGAGAATCCTGTGTATTATATGATATTTTGGCCATGGCCAAACTATGGCTTAAATGTGTTTTATAGATCAAATCCTACTCATAGAAGAATATCAGTTGAATCATCAGTTTTAATGTAAATATAATAATAATATTAAATCAAAATTAGTATATTTCATTACCATGTTATTAGTTCTGTATTGAATTAATAAATTGTAATGTCAATGGTATGATATGATATGATATGATATGGATGCCATTAAAAAGGTATCCCCAATCACTAGAAATGCTTACTCTTCTAGAAGTTCAGTGCAGGCAGTATAGTATGTTATGAATTAAAAAAAAAAAAAAAAGCTAAATTAATGAAAGATGATTTTTGGACTCTCCCAACTTTGGTATAAACCTAAGCACTAGTGAGTTAACTGGCAATTTATAAATGCATCATTATTTTCTAGTAGCATAATATTTCATGACTTGGGTACTTATCAGTAATAGATTTTTTCCAAATAGATCAATTGTTTGTCACATCTTGCATTTGAGATAACCTCTTACATTTTAACCTTCTAAAGTATTTATTTGTCATGTTGTACCATCATTTTTTATTTTGGTTTAACCAATAAGAATACAATTTGGTCGGCTAAATCCCAAATTGCCAGCCCATCCTCGTTCGTTCAGTATCAAAGTAGATACCCAACAGGGTGCACCACAAGAAGGTGAGGATTGGACATTAGGTCAGAATTCCTGGTCGGTTCTCCGCATTCCTTTAAAGGCTATGTGGAGGTCTCCTCTCAGTTATACAGCTTTGACCTTTAAGCACCCCCTCAAAAGCATTTTGAAAAAGCCATCAAAGGCTTGAAATGTGGAAAGGCAGCAGGAGTAGATGATATTTGACCAGAAATGCTGAAGTATGGTGGTATAAAAGTCTTACAGTGGCTGCACTGCATAATTCAGAAAGCCTGGACAGAGGGACGAATTCCCGATGATTGGAGTAGAGCTCCCATAGTACCCATATATAAAAAGGATAAAACTGAATGTGAGAATTACAGAGGTATTTCCCTACTGAGTGTTCTTGGCAAGATCTATGCAAGTATACTTGAGAAATGGTTGAGAAGAATTGTGGAAGAAAAGCTTGGTGAAGAACAAGCTGGATTCAGGCCAAATAGAGGCTGTCAGGATCAGATCCTCACTTTACGACAAATAGTCGAGAAAGCATGCGAATATAACAAAGATCTGTATTTAAGTTTTGTTGATCTGGAAAAGGCATATGACAAGGTGCCAAGAGAGAAGCTATTCAATACGCTGCAGTTATATGGTGTCGATGGGGCATTATATCAAGCAATACTTAGTCTTTATTTGAGTTGTAAGTCAGCAGTTAGAATTGAAGGAAGTACAGGAAGATGGTTTAATGTTAAATCTGGTGTGAGACAAGGATGTACATTATCCCCTCTGTTATTCATTATCTATACGGATCACATTATGAAGGAAAGTGGTATTAAACCTGATATCAAAATTGGAGATGTTAATGTCAGCTCTTTGCTTTATGCGGATGATGTTATACTTCTAAATAAATCCGCTACAAGTCTGCAAGATTCTCTGACTAAATTGAATAGCTGTTGTAATAGGTATGGTATGAAGGTCAGCAATAAAAAGACAAAGACAATGAAAATAGGCAGAATCATTGAAAATGTCAACTGTGTTGTGAATGGAGAACCTGTGGAACAAGTAAAACATTTCAGCTACTTAGGCATGATTTTTACTGAAGATGGTAAATTAAATATAGAAATAGACAACAGAATCAGCAAAGCTGGTATGGTGGGAAGTCAATTGAATAAATTCATATGGAATAAGAGAGAAATTAGTCGGAACACTAAATTAGCTGTATACAAGACAGTGTTCAAACCAGTTTTAACTTATGGATCTGAGAGCTGGGTCAGAAGTAAAACACTTGACCAAAGACTAGAGACTGCAGATATGAGAGTCCTGAGAAAGATTAGAGGAGTGAACAGATGGCATCAATGGCAATATCATATTAAAAATGAGGATGTTAGGAAAGAACTTGACATTATCAGCATCCAGGAATGCGTTAGCAGAGCTAATCTCAGGTGGTATGGTCACTTAAATAGAATGGGAGAGGAAAGATTAGCAAAACAAGTGTTCTCTGCCAGGTTGGCAGGAAAACGACCCAGGGGGAAGACCAAGATATAGGTGGATTGATACGGTACAAAGTGCCTTAGACGATAGAAATATAAGATCTGATAATGTTGGAGTCTTGACAAGTAACAGACTGATTTGGAGGAAAATTGTAGATAGGAAGTTAGTAATGATGTAATTTTTTCATGTAGTACTTTCATATCCTGTAAACCCCTTGTGGGTAAATGACAGGAATTTGATGATGATGATGAAGTATTTATAACTGCATCATATTTTTATAAAATAGTTTGTTCTTGTTAATACCATTAAACTAAGTTATGAATAACATTCAACACCTAAGCTTGTCTGTTAGAAGTGAGAAAGCAAAAATCATAAGTATATTACCTTGATATGACAAAAATGAATTAAGAAGAAGGGCAAAGAGGGATGCCCTTCACTTGAATGTGTTTTGTATCAAGAGTCTTGAAAAACTAATAACTGGTATGAGATCTAATACAGAGAGTCAGAGGAACTAAATTATAATGGGAGGAATGGTGAGAATATGTGTTGAAGGAATGGGTATTCCACCATGACCTGTCTTCAAACCTTGAACTAAGGGATAAAATAACATGTATGTCCAGCAGATGTCCCAGCTCTTGTTCTCCAAGATTGACTGAGAACCTTTGTGTGCACGACGAAACCTGTCGTGAAAGACAAGGTGCCTATTTTGAGCATCTTATCTATCATTGTTAATGCTTTATTCGACCGGTATTTCACTGAGAGTCATGGATGTACCATCATTGTGTAAACATATATTTCTTTGTTAATAAACCTGTTGGCTCCATAATATATATTGTTATAGTTATTCAGTATTGTTTTTTTCACCATACTGTAGTTGTCAGAGGGTATTTGAGTTAAAGATGTAGTATTCTGCCTCCAGTTGATGACAGCGATCATTCAGTACTGACTTGGAAAGTGGCTAAGCTTATGTGTTGCATTCAAGAAAGGTTACATGCTGAACTAGAAATGAGGAAATTATGACCAACTGAGGAGTATACTGAGTTCAGCACTATTGTATCAGTTGCTGGATGGAAGAATATCACCAGTGCATGGGAAGTATTTAGAAACATAAGTGATGTAATATCGAAATGTGTCCCGAGAGTTCAAAGAATAAATAGGATACGAGTCAAGTGGATGTGCAGTTATATCATACAAGAGATTCATAAGAAAATGATGATATAGAAAGAATACCGTTGTATATAAGGATGATGTCCATTATGAAAATTATAAGCAGCAGGCCAGAAGAGTTCACAACTGTTGTATGGAAAGCTAAGTTATGAAAAGAAACTGACACTGCAAGCTAAAGATAACCCCCAAAGAATTCTATTGATATGCTGCAAGTAAAAGTATTATTATTATTATACGGGCACCTCCATGGAGTCCAGATATTCATCGTGGGAGACCCAATCTATCTACACAATCTATCATACCTTTCCTTGACCTGATTAACAGACAAAGCACTCACAACTGACTCTCGCAATCTATTCCACTCATTTACAACTCTTCAAGCAAAAAATATAGTCCTCACACCCCTACTAACCACACCTTTATATATGTATATATACACATACACTCTCAAAATGTAATTTTACTCAACTGCAACTGTAAATTACTGATTTCAGTTACTACCATTAATCTATATATACTGGATATTCATTATACGAAAAAAACTGTATAATCTTCATTGTTAATATTAGAACACTAAGTGTTGTAAATACATTATATACAAGCCTAAGGAAAAAAATTACTAAAAATTCATTGAAATCTAATGTAGAAAGCAAACTATATATGCAGAACTTAGTACTGAACTTTGTAAATTAATATGTTGAAATATCACCCAACATGATTATTTTATATATGTAAATATTTTAGAGATCAATAAAAATGTATTATTATTAGTAGTAGTAGGTGCATTATTATTATTCTCCATCATCAACCTAATTCATGAAATAGCAATGCTACATTACTAGGGAATAATTATAGAACAAGACAATTTCCTCTTGTCCAATAATGGTGTTTCGTGTATTTTATCTGTGTATTACACAATCTTGAAATGATTATGTAAAATATCTTTATATTGACATGGATACTTTATCGCATGCAATCCTTACATTTCTAATTAAAGGCACCTATTATTACTATTAATAGTAGGTGCATTATTATTATTATTGTTGGCAGTTGTCATAATGGTTATTGTTATTCCCCATCATCATCATCCTCTCTAATCAACTTAATGGTTGGTGGGATAGCAGTGCTATATTACAAGGAATAATTATAGAACAACATGGTTTCCTGTTGTCTTTCTTGTCCGATAATTGTTTCCTGTCTGTAAATATGTGTGTTCATGGGACTGGTTTACCTATTTCCCAGAGGGAAAACTCTGCCATCTCTGTATGAGGCCTGCTAACTCGCCTTCAACTGAAGGCGAGTTAGCAGTTGAAGTTTCAACTAAAGGGCTTCATTTATACCAACAACTATAGAGGCTCCATTATTATTACTATTAGTAGTAGTAGTATTAGTATGTAACTTCTGCACACACCAGTTATATGGGACAAATTTTACTTAGATTTAGTATTTGAAATTTTCATAATAATTTGCCGAACTAGTCCATTTTTCAGTTCAACTATATTGAGAGCTACAGAGGGACAACATGTCAAAATTATATATTATTATCATCATCATTAACAGCCCTCCATGGACTTAAGAGACTCATTTTGGGAGGTCTCACTCTCACATGTACAGCTCATCGTACCTTGACTTAAATGCATACACTGTCCCTCCACTCACTATACTCTGAGGCAATGCATTCTAATCACCCACCATTTACAGGTTCCAGGAATGGCTTCTCATTCTCCCCATCTCCAGATATTCTATGAAAATTCTCATCCACTGTAATCTGGTAATTATCCCTTATCAATGTATATGTCTCAATCAACATACCAATGTATATGTCTCCCCTCTTCCTTCTGTTCATTAGACTCTGTAATTTGCATTCTCAATCTGTCCTCGTATTCAAGAGACCAGAAACCGATTGAGTGAATCATCTCTGAACCCTCTCCAACAATTCATCATCCGTTTGAAAACCAGGCAGCCAAATCTGTGCACAGTAATCCATATGTAGCCTGATCAAAGTCTTGTACAATGGAATCAAAACATTCTTACTTCTAAACATCATTGTTCTCCATATCATTCCCATTGCTGGCCTGGTTGGCCGAGTGGTTAGTGTATCCGCTCTCCAGACAAAAGGCTGCGGGTTTGAATCCTGCAGTGGGCATGGATGTTTGTCTGTGAAAATACTAGTGGTGGTGGTGGTCGGTGGTAGATGCTGTTGGTGTAGATGATGAAGGTAGTTGCTGTTGGTGGAGTGGTGGAGACCGAGAGTTGTAGAGAGGTACCCTCTCTCGATGAGTCTTTGGGCTCCCTGGAGGTGTTATGTATTAATAATAATAATCTGATGTGTTGTCCTCACAATTTTAGCATAATGTCCATGAAATTTTGAGTCTCTATCCACTACAACCTCCAAATCCTTCATATCCTCCACCTCCTCCAAAATATCCCCCCCATCCTTATACTCTACATCCCATCTTTGCTTTCCTAATTTTAAAGCCTTGCACTTTATAACATTAAACTGATATCCCCACACACTCGCCCATGATGTTCCATTTCGGTCCTCTTGCAAAGCTACAACATCTGCTCTACTTCTCATAACTCTCCCCAACTTTACATCATCTGTAAATTGTATGTCACTATTGAAGCTCTTTACAATGTTATTTCCATACAAATTAAACAACATTTGCCCCAGAACAGATCCTGGGGCACACCACTAGTGACTTTCCTCTTTTGGCATATCACTTCTCTCCCATACACAGCCTGTTGATACTTATCAGATAGCTAATCGCTAATCCAACACACTAATCTAGTATCGGACCCCATCTGGTAATGTATTGAAAGCCTTTGCAAAATCTGAATTACTAGTATCATCATCATCCCCCCCCCTACAATGTATTTGTCTCCTTGTTATAATAAGTAAGCAGATTGCTAAAACACAATCTTCCTTTAGCATACTCATGCTGTCCATTAAAGAGAATTCTACTGCTATCCACCCAGTTCTGAATCCTTGCTCGCTTCTCCAACACCTTGATCACAACTCCAGACAAGCAGATTAACCTATAATTTGAAGCCTTAGTCTTATCACCTCCTTTATGAAGCAGACAATTTTGCCATCTTTCCATTCCTTTGGGACCTGAGCTAATCTAAGACTGCTGTTGAAAATGTACGTTAAAGATGTGGTGAACTCATGTTAATTTTGAATTGTTGTATTATAGTTGCGATTGGTAGGCAGTGTTCAATGTAGTTATAATTCTGTATTTATTATATTGTTTTGTTTCTTGTGTGCAGCTTTGAGTGTGAGTGAAATGTAAGATGGTGTGAAAGACGAATGCAGGTGGCATGGATGTTTCAAAAATGGTGAAATGCTGTATGTATGCTTGGGTAGAGATTGAAGACGTTTTGTGGAGAAGAAAAATAAGAGAGATGAGAGGGCTTACATTCAATGACGATATCATTGAATGTAAGTAGTAGTGGGAAAGCTAGTGTATGGTGCTATGGAAGTAAGCGGAGATGACAGTATAGCTGAGTGCTTGAATGGTAATGGTGCTACACCATGTGTAGATGAAAAGGGCTAACTTCTTTAAGAAGAGATAATAACATATCTATTTCTAAGGCCGATAAAGGAAAGGCTGTTGTAATCATGAATAAGACTGACTATGAAACAAAAGTATCCAGTCTTTTAGAAGACAGCTCTGCCTACAAAGAGATCATGCATAATCCTACAAATTCTCAAATTAAACAATTAAATAAATTACTTGATGAGGTCATCAGTTGGGACCCAAATTTTGTGGATAAATTACAAACCTACTTTGGAAGAACTGCCTGTCTGTGGTCTCCCAAAAAATCCACAAAGAAGGCTATCCAGTCCAACCAATCATGAATTGCATTGATTCTCCTACTTATCAAATTGCAAAAGTCTTGTCTCATTCTTCAGGTGCTCTCACTGGACATTGCAGATCCTACATAAAAAAAATTCAATAGATTTCTTTGAAAAAATCAAGGATCTAAAAATCAAAGAGTCGGAGTTAATCAGTTTCGACATTGTATCTCTGTTTACCAATATTCCATTAGCCGACACAGTCAAATTATTATACGAAGATTATTACCCTCCAAATATCGCAAAGATTTTCGAATTTGTTATCTATTCAGGTTATTTTAGTTGGAAAAACAAGTTGAGGGTACTGCCATGGGTAGCCCTTTGTCTCCACCTTTGGCTAACTATTTTTTGAAACAATTCGAAGACACCATGTTTTCATCCATTCACCCTCAGCCATCTCTTTTTGTCGATGATGTTTTTGCCATTTGGTCACATACTGAAGATGAGCTTTCCACCTTTCTACAACAGATAAATAGCCTTCACCCTCGTATCCAATTCACCATGGAAAAGGAAAATTATGGTACTTGACCAATTTTGGACATCCTGCTTACTCGAACTTCTTCTGGTACCTTATCTACGAGTGTCTTTTGAAAATCCACATTTACTGACAGATATATTCATAAAAAGTCTGCTCACCACACATCTCAAAAATTTGGCATTCTTAAATCTCTAATTAATAGAGCACATAAAAGTTTGCTCTTCTCCAGAAATCTTACAAGAACTTTCCATCATTAAAAAGTTAATGGAAACTAATAATTACCACCCTAATCAAATCCAACAGATAATTGAATCTTATGTTCAAATACCTAAGGTTTCTTCAACAGTCTGCAGAGTTCCAATCCCCTACATTCCAGGAATCTCAGAACCTATAGGTAGAATTTTAAAAAAGTATCAATTGATTCCCACGTATATTCCTATCAACAAAATTTCTTCCTTATTGCCTTCCACAAAAGATAAACTGTCATCTCTATCTTTGGCTGGCATTTACCAAATACCTGTGAATGCATTGTTTCTTATTTTGGAGAAACTGCCGTTCTGTGGAAAAAAGAATTAAAGAACATCAATATTATATTAATTACAACAAACCTCAGAAGTGTGGTCTAGCACAACACAGTATTACCACTACCCATAATATCCAGGGGGATAAAGCTATTCTCCTTCATAGATGCAGGTTCAAATATGAATGTCTCTTTAAAGAAAGTTGTGAAGCTATTTTACACCGACCGAATTTAAATCGAAATGATTGTCTCTCTCTTTCGAAGATCTGGGAGACTTATTTTATGTAATCATTAAAAAATCCAATTATCTTAAATATTAATTATTTATTAATTTCTTTCATTTCCTAGCTCGCGACAATGTATTTTAATAGGTGATCCACCGAATGTTCATTACTTGTATTTGTAACTGAAGATGTACTATTAGTTTTAGTATGAAATATCTTTACCTTATTTATTAATTAAAAGTTATTACTGTGGACTTAGGTGTGCTTTAATAATTATACTATGTCACAGGTACCTCTAAAAATAAAATGAGTTAGTGGCAGTAAATGGTATGAGAGCCATTGGTCAGCGGTATGATAGCAGACGTGCAAGGTAGTAAAAATGTGATTTGTATAAATGGCACTGAAAAACTAATTCAGGATATGCAAGTGGAGTTGGCAAAGAAGGGGCAATAGATTAAATTTATGAGGAATGAACTGAGGAGAATTACGGATGTGCATGGGAATGTGAGGAAGAATGGGACAAAAGATTTGAAAGAAATATCGAATGATGTGATAGTTGCAATGTATGAAGATACGATAAGAGGTGTGGTGAATGAAAAGGTGCATGAGCAGGGTGGTTGAAGCATTGGATAAGAGGAGTACACAAGCAAAAGAGCTGGAGTGGTAATTGGCACGAAGGATCTGACTGGTAACAAGAAGAATGTAAGGAAGGATGTCATGAGGCTGTTAAGGAGAGTCAAAGATAACAGTGTGGTAGGTAAGGTTGTTGGTGCGTTGCCGAAGTATGATGAGTTGAGAAGGTGAGTGAAGATTTTGAATGGTATGCTAGCAGAGTTGTGTGAAGAGAAAGGGGTTCATTTTGTGAATTCGTGGGATGAGTTTGAGAGTTGGATAGAGCTGTATAAAAGAGATGGACTACGTTTGAATGGATTTGGTGTGAGTCAGTTGGAGAAACTGTTGCTGCAAGAGAGAGAGAGAGAGAGAGAATGATGAAGTGAATGTAAGACCTGAGGAAGCAAGTGGTGTTGACGAAGAGCAGGAAAGTAAGGTTAGGCAAGTTTGTGAATGGAGAAGTGAGTGGCACAGGAGAGAATAAGAGAGAAAGACAACAGAGTGGACAGGGAAATTGGAGAGGTTAGGGTGGACGGGGGGGGACACTGCATGAAAAGTGTAGATGATGGTTTCAGGAGTGGATGTGGGGGTGATATTTAGATCTTTGTAGGGGTGTAGTATCAGTGATGATGGATAGCGGAGAGTGTAGAGGAGTGTCCGAGAAGCGGGATTAGTGGGACTTGTTATAGAAACAGAAACGAGCTAGTGTGTATGCTTACAAATGCTAGAAGTATTTGAAACATGGGGAATTAAATTGTAGCATAGATAGAGTTCATTTGCCCAAAAATTATTGGTATAAGTGAGATATGGTTGAACAAGGATGACAGGACTAGAGATGGAGGGATATGTAGTCTTTTGCGAAAACGGACAGAGCAAAAAGGGAGCAGGATTGTTATTGATGGCAGAGGAGTTGTGCCCATCTTGGGTGAAAGTGTCAGGAGCAAATACCGTGGTTGGTTTTGAAGGAGTATGGTGTGAGGTGGACAGGATGAAATGTTTAGTAGGATGTTACTATAGACCTGGTAATGTGGAAGGCAGTTAGAAGGAAATGTTTAGGCAAACTGGTCTCGCTAATAAGAAAAGGGTGATCATTATGGGCAATTTCAATTGTGGTAATAAAGACTGGAATGAAGAGACATCAAGAAAAAAGAGAATGAATTTCTTGTGTTTTTAAGGGATAACTACCTTAACCAGTATGTAACAGCGGCCACACGATAATCGAGAGTCTTGGATTTGATTATCTCATCAGGAGATATTGCTGTAAATAAAGTGTCACATCATTCTCCAGTTGGTGAAAGTGACCATGAAATCATCAATTTGGTGGTCACCAGCCATATCAAGACTTTTGTGAGAAAGAGTTATATGTGGAACTATAAGGTGGGTGATTATGGAAAACTCAGGAGGCAGTTTGCAGTGATATCATGGAATGAGGAATTGCATGGGAAGAAAATTAATGCTGCTTCATCTCTACTCAGGAATTATCTAGGAGATGCAATGACTGAGTATATTCTGAAAGTTAGGAGATTAAATGAGGTAGGTATAAAATGGATGACTGAAGAGGTGAAGTGTGCAATCTGGAAGAAAAGGGCATTGTGAAGACAGAACAAGATGAGTAAGAGATTAATCAGTTACATAAGGAGTACAAAGACCAACCAAGGAAGTGACTCACTTAGTAAGGGTAGCAAAAGTGCAGCATGAGCAGCAGTTAGCAAATGACACTAAAAGAAATCCTAGGGAATTTTTCAATATGTGGACAATAGAAAGAAGAATGATTATCGGAGGATGATGTTGGTCACTGATGATCAGAGGAGGATATAGTAAAGGTGTTAAATTAGCAGTTCATTAAAGTATTCCATCCTTGTGATTGTAACATAATTCAGAACTTGATAACAGTGTGAATGAGGAACCACATTATTATTATTACTATTCGTGACACCTCCAAGGAGTCCGAAGGCTCATCGCAGGATGAGTCTATAACAACCGTCTCCACCACTACACTGAACCTCTACTACCAATCATCTCCATCAATGCCATCTACCACCCACCACAACTAGTATTTTTTGTCTGTAAATTGTGTGTGTTCTGAAGGGCCGATTTGTCTGTATGTAGGATGAAAATCCCGAGTTGCCAGGAGAAAAAACCGTGCTACCTCTGTATGAGATCGGCTAACTCACCTTCGATTGAAAAAGTCCATATAAAGATTCCTCCCATCACGATGAGAATTAAATAAACTTAGGCCTATTCCAATCGAAGGGCGCAACGTACTGTCGCATATATGTAATATACATATACATTACAATAACTCTCTAAGTGGAATTCGAAGACGTTGTCTGTACAAAAAATTGTCAGCACAGCTCAGTTTTAGTTCTAGCTTAATCACTTTTATTATAGTAAATTTAGTTTAATCCTTTATCCAAGCGTAAGCAAACAAAGTTTGTGCCTGAAAATAGCTTCATGGCTGAGGTAAGGTAGTACATCCCTTCGCAACTCGTAGCAAAAGTGGACCAAGCTCTCATCACTCCTTGTCTCATTATCTCCCATAATGCAAAGCACATCTCCTTGCGGACATGTATACTGCTATGCATTAAGGGAAGGGCCACTACCTAGACCGGTTTCGACTCAGTTGGCAACTCGTAAATCACCACTCTGGTCTGCCTCCCACTGACGAGACCTCAATAAAGGTCGAAACCGGTCTGGGTAGTGGCCCTTCCCTTAATGCATAGCAGTATACATGTCCGCAAGGAGATGTGCTTTGCATTATGGGAGATAACGAGACAAGGAGTGATGAGAGCTTGGTCCATCAAGTGCAAAATAAACTGCCAACAAATTTTATTATAGCATTTTCATAAAGAAGTTTTGAAATGATATTAGTAATTTTGCTCTGACTGGATGAAATTTAATGAAATTTTATTAAAATTTGTCAGTTTTGATTACAATCTGACCGTTGTTGCTGTGAAAAAATTAGAACGAAATTTCTTCTCTAGAGATAAATCAATATGAACACAATAAAGCAGAAAATTTGTTCTAAAATACAACAAAATAATTATTACATCTCACTGAGTATTTACAATTGTTGTCTGTATCTTGAATAATGTTAGGTATTGTTAACGAATACTTTTAAACAATAGTTCGCAATAAAATTACTTTTTCGATGAATTATGACTGTGGAAGATTGACATTGTGGGATAAAAACTGGAATAGAGTGACTGATGTACAGGACATAGTGGAATTGTTCAATAAACACTTGATTGGAGTATTTCATCCTGGAGGAGTAAATTTTAATACTAGAGGGATAGGGCAGGTTTTAGGTTTAGAAGTGCAGGAGGGGAGTGTGTTCCAGATGCTGAGTACTCTGGATGTCAGTAAAGCTGTGGGACTGGATGGTATTTCACCACGAGTTTTGAGAGAAGGTGTTAAAGAACTGACAGCTCCTTTGACCTGGCTTTTCAATGAAAGTCTGGCTACGGGAAAGGTGCCCAGGGAATGGAAGGAAGGTAGTGCCATTGCATAAGGGTGGTAGCACACTAGAAGTGTCTAATTATAGGCCAGTTTGTGTGTCATCAGTAGTTGTTAAGATCTTGGAGAAATCAGTGAAGGACCATTTACAGCATTGAGCAGATGAGAGTAATGTTATCTGTGAGAGTCAACATGGATTTGTAAAGGGGTGTTCTTGTTTTAGTAATATGTTAGCCTTTTATAATAAAGTTACAAGAGCAGTAGATGAGGGAAAGGCATATACTGCCATTTTCTTGGATTTAGCTAAGGCATTTGACAGGGTGCCACATGATAAGCTGATATTTAAGTTGCAGCATATGGGTCTGGATGTCAGGTTGGTCAACTGGATTCAGGATTGGCTATCCGATAGGTATCAGATTGTTGTGTATGGTGGGGCAGTTTCAAGGAGGCAGACGGTTACAAGTGGGATCCCACAGTGCTCAGTACTGGGACCTATACTGTTTAACCTTTATATCAATGACATTGTCAGTGGATTGCAAGGGAATAGTCAGTTGTTTGCAGATGATGTGAAGCTGGGAAGTTTTATTAGTAACAGTGCAGATGTGGTAGCCCTGCAAGAGGATTTGAATAAGCTAGACAGATGGGCAAATGAATGGGGGGGGGTGTCGGTTTAATGCAGCAAAATGTAAGGTCTTCAGGTTTGGGACACTGCATACTGTATTGGAGGAGCTATACTGGAGGAAGTAGGGGAGACGAGATCTGGGGTTGATGATTGATATAAACCTGAAATTTAGGAAACATATTGCAAAGGTGGTGAAGGTAACACAGAGGATTGCTGCAATAATGAGAAGGACACTGACCAGCAGAGATAAGAGTTATCATTCCATTGTATAAGACTCTGATCAGACCACACTTAGACTATTGTTCACAGATTTGGTCCCCAGGATTTGAAGGGGATAAATTAACTGTGGAAAGGGTACAAAGGCGGATAACAAAGATTGTTTCAGGACTGTACAATGTTAGTTATGAGGATCAGCTGATGGAATGTAGACTGCAGAGTTTGGTAGATAGAAGAAGGAGAGGTGATATGATTGAGGCTTTTAAGCTGTTGAGAGGTGTTTACTGGGGAGTTCTTTTGCTTGGTTGAACAGCGTGAAGGAGTGATGACAAGGGCCCATCCCTGGAAGTTACGAAAGGAAACTGTGAGCAAGAGGGTGAGGAGTGGTTTCTTTGCATGGAGGGTGGTTGAACCATGGAATGCATTGCCTGATAGAGTGGTGAGAGCGAGAACGGTCATTGAGTTTAAGGAGTGGTATGATAGACTTTGTGTTTCCTAAAAAGGACCACCCACGATGAGTCTTGATAGACTGTGCTTCCTAGGAAGGACCTCCTGCGACAAGCCTTTTGATTCCATGGAGGCCTGAATAATAATAATAATTATAAAATTATTAATCAAAAATTATTGGTGATTTTTTTTTTTTTGATCAGTTGCATTTGCAAAGAATTGTGGTGCACTGAGCTGTGGTTTGCCAAATTGTTTATTTGATGAATTGCCATTTGTTAATACAGTCTGTAGGAATACTTTTGCAAACTGAAAATATATTGCTGAAAGCATATGAATTTTTCTTCACATGTATATGAAAGCCATGAGGAGATTCTAGTTTTCCTCTCAAAAACTATCTCAAAATCTTCTGTGTTTTTTGCTATTGGCATGTTTCAGTTGAAACCATTTACCTAAACTGCTCATACAAAGTGTTTCTTCACTTTCGAGGAATTTCCTTTTCTGCACAAGCAGAACTGTTTTGCTTTTTCTGCTTTTCAGCACTTATTTTTTCCCAGTATTACTGTGGAATATTTGGTGGTGTCATACTTGCTAGAAGCAGCATAGTTCATAATCTCTTTTTCTTCTTATATCTAGTTTTTCAGTAACAGTGACGGATTGCAAGGGCATTCATTCTCTTAGGAAATTTGATTAATGGTGAAACAGGTACATGAGAGTTGTGACAACAGCATGTGAGCATGCAAGAAGTAAAGCAAGGAATAAGCTTGCACTTTAATTTTTAGTTGATTTTTTATGTATTTATTATTTTTTTAATAGTGCCATGGGGTGTATTTAGGGAAATGCAGTATCATATATTTTATGTAAATTTTTATTTTGTAAATGTAAGGTGATCCTTGCGGCTGAGTGTTTTCACCTTGTATCACTTTGCATGGTAAAAACAAAAATAGAAATAGGAAATTTCTGTGAAATAGGTAAGGGTTCAAATTCTGTTCATAAAGAGAGGAACCCGCTTTGAGAGAACTGAGTCTACTATTCGTAGGCAGTGATAGCAGAGCTTTTTCTTCCACTGCACACTTAGTAACAAGAACGCTGGTTCAGAAGAACCCATTTAGAATGGAGAGAAATTTATAAAAAAAAAAAAAAGGTGTGTTTTATTTGAAGATGGAGATTTTCTTCCAGAAATCTCTTCCACACTTTGTTCTCTGCAAAACAAACCAGCCAGAGAACTTAACCATCAAATATAACAATGTGTAGATAAGATTAACTAGAGAATTAATTGGACAAATCCCATTAGCCTGGATGTGACAAGGCATTGAGCTTAACACTGAAGAGAAATAAAATATACAACTGATAGAAATTTTCCAGAAAATAGCAGTAATAACCACTAGATTGATCTCTGCAAACAGAGAAAAAAACAAAACTGAAGGAAGTTGACATAAATGCAAATAATTATAACAATGAACTAAATGTAATTGAACTGTACCTACATTTCTGTATTTGAAATACATGGGTTAGTTTTAAAAAACTAACCCGTGTTGTGGAGGGAGTAGTTGTTCAATCATCGAAAGCATTTTGAAATTAGGTCACTTAACTAGGCAAGTGATGTGTTGAGAATCTCAGCCATGTGGATATCTTGATTATTATAAGATTAATTAAGATTAAGATATATTAATTATTTGTTTTATTCATCAGGTGATCCCGACAGTGTAGCTGGAGAGTTTGGACATCACCTGCTCTACAAAATGTTGGGCTATTTCAGTCTGGTTGGACTTTTACGGCTACATTCACTTTTAGGAGATTATTATCAGGCTATCAAAGTTTTAGAAAATATTGAGCTGAACAAAAAAGTAAATTGATCTTTAGTTTATTAAATCACTATATTAGTTAATTATCTTATTAGCTTTATAGAATAATGAAATATATGGGAAATTGAGTGTTTTCATTCATGATATTCCTACAAACATGGTGAAAAAAAAGGGAGAAAGAAAACATAAATGAATGCAAAATATCTGAAATTACACACACACACATACACTGTTTGGAAACAAGTCAACAGACACCATAGTTTGAGGACAAACAGCAGTGGCACCCATCTTAATAAGATGTAGGACATCTTTTTGCTGTGATGATTGCTGTAATCATCTTTCCACAAGCTTAGGATAACAATCAGTGTTAATTTTTGACCGTTCTTCTGGTAGGCATGTAATGAGATCCTAGACTGTTGTGACAAACATCCCTTGACCTCACCTGATGCTCTAGTTCATCCAAAGTTCAATAGGGTTGATATTAGGGCTCTGTGGAGGCCAATCAAGTGTAGTGACATTCAAGTCCACAACCACGCAGTTACAGCAGCAGCCTCATGACATAGTCGCATTGTCTTGCTGAAAGAAACAATGGTCAGTTCTGTACAAATGCCACAAAGCAGGAAGCATTGCAATGTCCAGAATGTTCAGATACCTCTCAGAGTTCAATATTTGTGGCACCACAAACAGAGGTCTGAGGCCACACCAAAACTGGACCATCATACTGCTACCTTTGAATTTCATAGTTGGGGTTATGCACTGGTAAGAGACATTGGGCATCTGCTTGGTAGAGGGTTTAGTGTGATTCATTGCTCCATAACACAGCTTTCCAAGCTTCCACGCCCTATTGTACATGCTCTGTGAAGACAGCGCTGCATGTTGGTTCGAATAATGTGGGGCTTGCATATTGCAGTCTTACTATGCGAACTCGTGAGCTTGGTTCTGAATGTTTTTGTGCAGATCCATGTTCCGGTCGATGCCTGGAACTCCACATTCAACTCCACACACAAAAAGTATTGGCTGCCAAATGACAATTTTATATATTATCCTTCATAGCACCCTGTGGTCCTTTAGTGAGTCTGCTGAATCGTTTGCTGCAGGAAGATAGCAGCTGCACTTCCATCTCAGTTTGATATCACTGATTGTTGACCCGAGATGGTCCAATTTGTCAACAGTTTACCAAATGATATGCCTTCAACATGGCATCCTATCACATTGCCACTTTCAAACTCATCGGTTCCCTTCTTGCAGCCATTTCACCTGGATACAGTTGCACTGACTTGGGAGCACCATATTCCTCCAACTTATACTGCTACAAACATGTAACTGGTTAAGCTGTGATGCATATTTCCCATGGGATGTTCATTGACTTCTTTTCAAGAAGTGTACACACACACACACACATATATATATATATATATAACTATCCCTTCAGTTAACTATCCTTTCAATTACCAGAATAGAGAATTGATCCCCTTCTGCAAATGGGTAATTAAGGGACTACTGCACTTACAAGGCAAATCAAACAAGTATAATTAAAAGCCAGATGTATAAATTCAGTAAAACCACTGTCTATAGTCTATATATGAAAATAATGTATAAAAAGTGATAGAACAGAAAGTAAGGAGGATTTACCCAAGCATGTCCTCTGTTCTCCAGTATTATTTGGAATATATGTGAATGATAAATTTATAATTTTAAAAATGAAGGACAACACAATTTAGTATAGAAAGAAGTATGCATGTATCACAAGAATGGATCACAAAAGGAATACATGGATAAGAAATCAAACCAAAGTCTCAGATATCATAGGAAGAGTGAAACATCTGAAGTGGCAATGGTGGGCATATTGCTTGAAGACAAGATCAGCAATGAACAAAAGAAGTGCTGGATTGGGTTCCACAAGAGGAAAAACGACCACGATGCCAACCTAAATCATGGTGGATTTAATGATATATTTGCAGGAGTGACATGGGAAAGGAGAGCCATGGATAGACAGTTTTGGAGTAATCTTGGAAAGGCATCTAGCAGTGAACTGACAATGGCTGATGATGATATGTGAATGAATTGTAGAGGATAAACAATAAAAAATAATTCAATGCCATCAATATTTTATTTAGATACCTTTCCTCTTTGCAAATGATAGTGATGCTTAGAGAAACTTGAAAATAAACTAAAAATTAGAATATATCAGTTTCTGAAGGGGATGAAGGAAAACTAAGCCATTGTATTCAAAGAAAATATACCCATTTTAAGCAAAATAGTTGGACAACAAAATAATAAGTTAATCTTTTTTTTTTTTTTTTTTTAATTGACCCTAGACATGCACAAAAGCAATCACAAGACCTATAACATAACATCATTATGTGTTGGCAAGTGGATAAAGAGAAAGAAGGAATCTATTTTCTTGTTTCTTGACATTTGGAGGGTTGCATTCATTGGGTAAAACAGTATAGGGAAGAGCTGTTCCAATGAATAGAGGTAGATGGAATGAAGGACGAAGATGAGTGGTTTGTTCAATATGTTTGGTGTTGGACTCTGTACATATGTTGACTAGCAGCTGCTCATGTTCTTACGTGATTAAAGCAAAGTGGAGCAATGTTAGTGGCCTTCCTGTGGTACTTTCATAGGCACCACAGAAAGGCATAAATGCAGAAACAGAGAGAGCCCATGAGAAAGTGACTGGAAGAGTTGCTTAGAGGAGTCACTTCTTCAGCAGATTGCCCTCTTCTGTATATAGAATTATGACTGCTTAGTGAGGTTTTGGTTGCTCCATCCCAAATGCGAGAATAGTATTCTAAGATCAGCCAGATTTGGGATTTATATAGTGTTAAGAGTCAAGCATGGGAGAAGTAGCATTTTGAATGATAAAAATATCAAAACTAAGGAAGTGAAATTGAATCTTTCTTCCATGGTTCACACATGTAAAGGAAACTAAACTTTATTAAACACTCCTATATACTTTGCTCAAAGTAACATGAGCTATTCAGGAATAAAGCAAGAGGCTACAACTTTTAAAATATGAACACAAGACTTATCATACAGCATATGCATGCTCTCATGTCTCAGTTGCTACTGTGTGAGTAGGAGGGAAGCACTGTTAAAGCTCCAGGGACACAGGTGTAGTTATGCAATTAAAAAATTATAATAATAAAATAAAAGTTGCAGTTCCCAAAACTTAGAGACAGGCATGCAGTCTGTTCGATTAAGACTGGGACAGTGGCATAATGCTTCACACAATTCAAAAGATAGACAATCAAATTTTAGCCCATTGTAGTACATTTTTGTTTGATTCAAGTGAACTCTGTATCTAGTGTAAATTCTAGTTTATTTTACATGTGTGAAACTATTATTTTAAAAATAATATTGTGTCTATCACAAGTTTCCATTAAACAACTGAATAGCAAATTTCAAGGATATATCATATCTTTGAAATTCACTAGGTTTTCTGCATTTGAGAATGGTGAGGAGATCAGTGTTTACATTGGTTATGGAAAATCTGAAGTTTCTCAAATCAAGAGCAATGAAAAGTACTATCATCATCATGACAGACTGGAGCATATTAGTAGAAGATCCTGACAAGGAATCATAGCATTGTGAATCTTTAAACTGGAAGAGTTGAGACTGTCAACAAGTGATTAAAAAATAAAAGAAGATATTTGAGTAGCCGTTGTAATTTAACATTTGAAGAAATGCTATATGAAAGTTTTGTCTTCTGCTTGAAGGATGCCATATCTACTTATTATTCTATTGGATAAAGTGGCTTAACTTGAAGAGCTCTACTTAGATATGCTGTTTATGAAATAATGGAAGAAACTGTCTTTCTCTGATTTAAAAAAAAAAAAATAATAACAATTGGTCATTTGTGCATCATATTGAACTGTGAGGGGTAAGAATATTTATATTCCTGTGAAAAAGGAGGAATGATTGAAAAAAGTGTATGCTAAATAAGAAATTTTAAAAAAAAAGGATTCGATAGAAGTGAAGAGGTAGTTCTATGTTTTCAGAAAAGGTCTAACATAGAAACCGACTTTAATGAACATTTGTTGTTTGAAGAAATTTGTTGTGAAAAACAAAAATATTCAGTCTATTAGACATGATTAAGTATATGTTCAACAAACCCAATAATAGAATGAGTTAGAGAGTGAATGATTTTATTCTTTTAAGATAAGAAAATCTCTAAAGTGTAGATTTATTTTAGAATAAGTGTTATTCTAAATAATAAGTCTTATTTTAGATCCAATTGTAATTTTATTTAAAATTTATATAATGTTTTAGTTTCATTAAATGCATATATTTTCTAAATAATAAGTCTTATTTTAGATCCAATTGTAATTTTATTTAAAATTTATATAATGTTTTAGTTTCATTAAATGCATAAATTTTTTATTTAGTACTCAAGTCTACTGCCTGGGTAGCCTAGTGGCTATGAGCTTCACAACCATATGCCTGGGGAAGGAGTGTCCTAGGTTCGATTCCCATCGCTGATGTGAGGAGCTTAAGGATCTTCCTCAGCCATACCCAAGTTAGTCGGTCTTTGGTGTGGACAGCAGGGGTTTTTCATCCCGCATACAGACAAACCGGCCCCGTACACACACAGGTACAGTCATGAATATCACCCTTAGGGATGCAGCAGAGGAGTGGCAAACCAGCTGCATTAATATGCCAGTAACCCCTCGTTAGGAAGGGACTCAACCCATTCCAAGCAGAGGAGAAGGATAGGAGGATAGGACTCAAGTCAATAATTTTCTGGATTCTAAAAGAAATAGAGTTAAAAGTCATTGCACCAATCAGATTGAACTCTTGTGTATATTTACTAAACACTGCATAAAAACAGTATCTTTTCTGAGATATAATTGGTGCAGCGGAGATTTTTTTTAAATAACTGAAGTAGCTGATGTGATAATAACATTGGTGCTCCATCTTGCTGGAACACCACATCTGGCGATGATCTTCCAATTGGAGTAATGGATATAATAGATACAGCTGTAGCATGTCCAGATAATTCACCATTGTCACAAAGAAGAAAAAGTGCTTCAAAACATGACAAAGCACACCAGACATTCACCTTTGTACTATCTCTTTCAAATACTCCTATGGTGTGAGGGTTTTCTGATCCCATATTCTGCAGTTATGACCTACCCTCCCTGATACACAAAACATTGCTTCATGACTAAATATCCATCTCCAAAGGTAATTTTCATCAGCTTTGACTTTTGACAAAATGTCTTGGGTAAATTGGAAACTGTGGGGTTTATCATCTGGCTATAAAGCTTGCACAATCTGCAGTTTGTAGGAACAAAATTGAGGGCAGTTATGAACACCCTTCCAAACAGTGATTTATGGTATACATAACTGCAAAGAAGTTCGTCTAGTTGATTTTTGTGGGCTTCAACAAATTGCTTCCTAGATTTGATCAACATCTTCCTGCAAAGTGCTTGGTCTTCCTGTTCCTTTTTTGGTGCTGAACACTACCAGTTTCTTGAAATTGCTTTAACCAATGGCTGATAGCATTATATGAAGGTGGATGTTTTCCATACCGAAGTTTGTACCGACATTGCATTGTGATTACGGACTTGGTGTCAAAAAACCAAAGTGTGCACATTGCTTTCTCTTGCACAATTGCCATTTTGAAGTATGCCATCATATTATCTCCCAGACATTAATGCAGCGGGTACAACATTCCAAATAAAGCTTTTTGAGTTATACTTTCATATTCTGTTGTTTCTGGTTTGAAAATTATAGGCCACAGAAACCCCAACAATAATTTAGAATCACCCTGTATATTGTGTGATTCTGTTTAAATGCCTATTCTCTGGCATTACATCTAATAGTTCACTGCTTTCCTCTCTAAAGTAAATATCTGTCCCTGGGAGAGGTCAAAACTTAACATCTCCCAAAAATTCATTGTTTCAAACTGAAAATGAAACTCATTTGAACTGGGTGGAATATATATTTAAAAAAATAAAAATAAAAATAAAAAAGTACTTCAGAAAATCATGAAATGGAATTGACTGAAATTTAAACATTGTAAATGTTATCACGTGAGATCAGATATATACTCAGTATATATCAATTCATCTAAATACAAAAAATTTGTAGTTTTAAGTTTTTATTGCATATACATACTTTAATCTTGTTTCTATGCTGGAGTTAATTATGTAAACAGTTTTCATTTAACTGTGTATAACCTTTTCAGAGTCTGTATTCACGTGTACCTGCATGTCAAATTACGACTTATTACTATGTTGGTTTTGCATATATGATGATGAGGCGGTATGCAGATGCCATTCGCACCTTTTCCAATATTCTTCTTTATATCCAGAGAACAAGACAAATGTTTCAGCAACGCACATACCAAGTCGATCAAGTTAGTATTAATCTAACATTTTAACTCTTCTTAAAATGTGATATCCTTAGATTACACATATTTAGTGTTATCAAATTGTACATACAACAGTTTATATTCAATTTAAAATGTTAAGATCTATCAGTTTATCTGGTATTTACTTCCAGAAGCACAAAAATATAAAGTAAGCACAAGATGCTTGCAACTCTAGAAATGCAAATTGTAATATCAGACTAAGTGAAGTTTCATGGAACATGACTAAATATCTTGGAGATTTCCTCCACATTGCCTATAAGAAATGCACAGAACTCACTGAAGCTTCTTACCCATTTCCCACTGATCTTCATATTATACATGCAGTTACTAGATATCTATGTAGATGGTGGAGGAATAAGGATGGACTTGCAATTCAGAACTTAGTCAATCAACCAAATTATACTTCTTCAAACTACATATACATTATGATAGTAAAACATCTGACATAATTAAAGTGGACTGAAATATTACCCTTCTATACAAAGTTCTGTTACCTTCATCAGTGAATCAGGACAAATTGGAAAATCAGTTACTAAAACAGTCTCAAACAAAACAGAATTGACTACTGATTTCCAGGAATGATTTATGCAGACACGCTCAAGAAGAGGTGAAGAAAAATTATTGAAGACCAAGCTGAATTTAGGTGAAATGGATTACAACAAAGACCAAATTTTTGTCTTATGAAAAATAGCTGAGAAATAGGAATATATTAAGGATCTCTGCTTCAGCTTTGTTGAACTTGGAAAAAGCATATGATATGGTGTTCTTGACATTTCTAATGCATTTGATTTGGTTTAGCACTGAGATCTCAACAAATTACCATCTTATGGTCTGCCTTCCTCCCTTTGTAATTGGATTGAAGTTTTCTCTCAAGGTTGCTTACTTAGTGTTATGATGGTGTTCTCTCTTCAGAGATTTTCCTATTAATGCATGTGCTCCTCAGAGCTCTGTTACTTCATCCACCTGCTTCCTAAAATGTAGATATGAGAACAGATTGAGAGTATGTGGACTACAGACATTGGTAAACAGAAAGAGGAGTGATATTGTTTAAGTCTATAAACTTCTGATAGTGTTATAGTATCCAAGTTGATGAGATTTTTCATTATGTGGACAAAGGGGCAGCTGTGGATGTTCAGTTTGTGTTCATTAAGAACAGGATGAGAACTAGATTTTTCTCTCCCAGAGTAGTTTGTGAGTAGAACAGTCTGCCTGTTTAAGCATGAGTGCATCTAATGTGAATGAGGTTAAGAGATGGTGTAGCATCTGGTGTGGGTGATATATTGCTTCCCTTGATGAGTTCTTGACTCCCTGGAGATCTCTAATGGTGATGATCATAGTAATAACTCCTGAAGATGACATTACAGTTCTGCTTAGAGACACTTTTTACAGAATTCCATGCTAAGCATGCTGAATTGATATTTTGGATTCCATTTTTTTTTGGAAAAATTGCAAATAAAATTACAGTAAGCAAACAGTGAGATCCAGTCCGTTATGAAAATTTCACTAAACTTATCTGCTATCTTTCAAAGAGTTAGAGAGGACCAAATAATAAAAGATGACCAATAATTTTAATCATCAATTTCATGATATGTACTACCTTCAAGGGGTGTTGGCATTATGATCAGAGAATTACATGAATAAGTTTTTATAATTATAATTACAGTAAAACCCTTTTTTACAATTTCCAGGGGACTGATGGGGAAAAAAAAGTGTAAATAGCTGGAAATGTAAAAAACATTTAAAAAAGGCTAAAAGATGACTTACTACTACTATGTGACTCTACATACTAAATTACAAAATTTAATAACTGAAAATAAATGAATTTACAATTACTTACATTTATCTATTTAAAAATATCTTTAATTGTTGATTGTTTTTGAGTTTTTTGCACTCTTATAAGTTCCACCTGCCTCTCCACAATGTATAAGGCATTAAATGCCCCATTGTCTCTTGATGCACTTGCAATATACTGCCTCAAAACAGAGTTAGCTTCTTTACTAGGGATGGTAGATTCTTGATCACAGTCTTCTTCAACCACTTCCTCCTCCTCTTCTTCACCAAGGTGGTTGGAAAGGATGTCTTCTACACTTGGTACCATTGATGTGATCACATCAACATAAACATAGTCTTGAAAAGAGGAAGACTCATTCATCACATCACATACCAGTTGTTGGGCTCTGACATATCTTCCTCCTGTAGTTGTTCCTCCTCTTCCACAAACTTAACTCCTGCCTTCTGGAAACAGTTGGATATGGTTTCAGGAGCACCATGCTTTGGCTACATAATGCATGTCATCAAGGATTGATATGGTCATTTGTTTTGGGTCCATACCATTATCATGCATAAACACAGCTTTTTCGACAAGCATTTTTCTACATTTCCATTTAAATGCATGGATGATGCCCAGATCTAATGACTAAAGCTCACTTGTACAATTAGGGGAAAGAACACCGATGTGGTGTTCTTCTTTCCCCTAATGTTTCCGAGCTGCAGATCTTCAGGGAGTGCAGGACATTTGTCTAGCAGTAGTAGTATTTTGCAGTGATTTGCCCCCATTTTAGTATCCAGAGCATGCATGGTGGATGTGAAGATGCTGGTCATCATGTTATGCTGTTGGCATCATACTTAGCAGGCAGATTTTTCACGTTCTTAAAACACCTTGGCGTTTTTAATTTAACAGTGGAGGTAATTTTTCTGATCCATCAGCATTGACCATGATCAAAACAGTTAACCTCTGCTGAGTTTTTCACCGTGACACTTCTCTCCTTTAAAACACAATGTTTTACTTGGCAGAAGGTTATAAAAGAGCCCAGTTTCATCAATGTTGAAAATATTTTTCAGTTCGTAGTCCTGAATAATAGTCTTTAGTTCATGTTTCCACTGGTTAACAGTTTCCCCTGCAACACTATTACTTTCTCCACACACTTGATTATACACAATATTGTAACAAGTCTTGAAACGATCAATCCATCCATTTGACGCAGTAAAACCATTAATCCCCAACCTTGCAGCAAATTCAAGGGCATTCACTCAGAGTATAGTACCATTGACTGGAATACCTGATGCTCTCATAGAAACAAACCACTCTGCCACACGTTTATCCAATTCATCATATGTCAATGTCCGGATATATTTTCGTTTTTTTGACATAGCCAGATTGCTTTGCATTGAATTCAATGCTTGACCTGTTTTTTACTATTGTGTTCAAAGTGGACACGGAGAGTCCACGATCTTTTGCTAATTGCACACGTGTTCTGGCATGCCAATCTACATGTCACAGAATTGCCATCTTTTCTTCTACCGAAATACATTTTCTGTCTTTTTTTCTCCACGTTACTAACATGGGTCATCCACCACTGCAACTCGAAAGCAACTATGATGCACTAAATTACGTAGCAAAAATTCTGCAATATCAATTCGTTCTGTGATTGAAAAATCACGGTATCACTCATCAGTACATCACTGCTGCAAATGTGCAGGTCACCGTGATGGTGGAAACGAGACTACAGCCAAAAGCAATGCTATCTGGGAACAGAAATGCACAGATTTCTGCAGAAATCAATTTGAGTGAGATGAAATTGATTCAAAAATCAGTATTGCCACTCAAGAAAATGCAAATCACGGGAAATAACGTCCACATCAAGTTGATAATGGTGGGAAAACAATATATCGTAAGAATAGGCTAATCGTAAGAAAGGCTTAAGACGGGACCGACGGAAAATGACATAAATGGCAGAAAAGCGTAAATTGCGGGAACGTAAAAATGAGGTTTTACTGTATTTATATATCTCCTATCAATAATTTTACTCCAAATTAGTCTATTACTTAATTATATTAATATCTAACATATTGTGTTTCTAATGGCTGAATTGATCATCCACCTAGACCTTAGACAAAGGTCTAAGTGGATGATTGATTAAAGAGAACCTCTGGTTCTTCTTTCCTGCCATCTTGGCATCAAACCTTTGTTTCTAACCTTTCCTTATTCATTCTATTTAAGTGGCCACACCATCTTAGATTAACTCTGTTAATACATTCCTGAATATTAAAAATGCATAGTTCTTTTCTAATACTTCATTTTTAATATGATTCTGCCATTGCTACTATCAGTTCACTCCCCTAATTTTTCTCAGAACTCTCAGATCCATAACTTAAAACTGGTTATAGTTTGTATTTTGACTAATTTCTGTCTTATTCCATATAAATTTATTCAACTGCCTCTCCCCATTATACCAACTTTGCATATCCTGTTGTCTATTTCCAGATTTAACTTGCCATCTTCACTAAAATCTGTGCCTAAATAGCTGAAATATTTTACTTCTACTTGTTCTTTAAGCTCTCCATTCAGAATGCAGCTGAATTTTTCTATATTCCTGCCTATTTTGATATTTTTAGTAGATGAGTTTAGGAGTACAACATCTGCATAAGACAAAAAACTAAGTTTGACATGTCGAATTTTAATATCAGACTTAATGCCACTTTCTATTATAATGTCATCCAAATAGATGAATAAGAATGGAAATAATGGATGCTCCTGATTTTACATCAAACCATCTTCCTCTGTATATTTCAATTTTAACTGCTGACTGGCAACTTAAATATACTATGTATTGCTGTGTATATTCCATTTACCCCATATAATTGTAGTGTTTTGGAAAGCTTTTCTCTCTGGGTACCTCATCGTATGCATATTCCAGATCTACAAAACTTAAATACAGATCTTTATCACATTCCCATTATTTCTTAACTATTTGTCATGTAAAGTGAAAATCTGGTCTTCACAACCTATCTCTATTCAGCCTGAACCTAGCTTGTTCTTCTCCACGCTTCTCTTCCACAATCTATCTCAAACTCCTTTCAGATATGCTTACATAAATCTTACCTTGAACACTTAGTAGAGAAATTCCTCTGTAATTCTCACATTCAGCTTTTTGCCCCTTTTTTATAAATGGGAACTATGAGAGCTTTACTCCAATAGCTATTCGACCCTCTGACCAAGCTTTCTGAATTGTGCAGTGTAGCCACTGCAAAACTTTATACTTCCATACTTAAGCATTTCTGATCAAATATCGTCTAAGTAGTGCGGGTTACCCAGACTTGCACTACTTGCAGGTGCAAACTTCACTTACTGGTCTGTTTTCTTACTTGGGAAATGGATTAAAACCAGGTTTATATTTAAAATAGCTTGGTATTCCTGATAGAGGAATACCTTGTATAGTGCGGTTAATTGGTTCCAAGAAGAGGCCGCGCAATGCAAAACCACATTGTTTGAGGTCTATTTATAAAGGTTTTCATCATCATCAAATTCCTGCCATGTACCCATAAGGGGTGTACAGGATATGACAGTACTACATGAAAAAATTATATCATTACTAACTTCCTATCTACAATTTTCCTCCAAATCAGTCTGTTACTTGTCAAGACTCCAACATTATCAGATCTTATATTTCTATCATCTAAGGCACTTTGTACCGTATCAATCCACCTATATCTTGGTTTTCCTCTGGGTCATTTTGCTGCCAACCTGGCAGAGAACACTTGTTTTGCTAATCTTTCCTCGCCCATTCTGTTTAGGTGACCATACCACCTGATATTAGCTCTGCTAACACATTCTTGGATGCTGACAATATCAAGTTCTTTCCTAATATCCTCGTTTTTAATATGATATTGCCATTGATGCCATCTGTTCATGCCTATAATCTTTCTCAGGACTCTCATATCTGCAGTCTCTAGTCTTTGGTCAAGTGTTTTACTTCTGACCCAGCTCTCAGATCCATAAGTTAAAACTGGTTTGAACACTGTCTTGTATACAGCTAATTTAGTGTTCCGACTAATTTCTATCTTATTCCATATGAATTTATTCAATTGACTTCCCACCATACCAGCTTTGCTGATTTTGTTGTCTATTTCTATATTTAATTTACCATCTTCAGTAAAAATTGTGCCTAAGTAGCTGAAATGTTTGACTTGTTCCACAGGTTCTCATTCACAAAACAGTTGACATTTTCAATGATTCTGCCTATTTTCATTGTCTTTGTCTTTTTATTGCTGACCCTCATACCATATCTATTACAACAACTATTCAATTTAGTCAGAGAATCTTGCAGACTTGTAGCAGATTTATTTAGAAGTATAACATTGTCTGCATAAAGCAAAGAGCTGACATTAACATCTCCAATTCTGATATCATGTTTAATACCACTTTCCTTCATAATGTGATCCATATAGATAATGAATAACAGAGGGGATAATGTACATCCTTGTCTCACAAAAGATTTAACATTAAACCATCTTCCTGTACTTCCTTCAATTCTAACTGCTGACTTACAACTCAAATAAAGACTAAGTATTGCTTGATATAATGCCCCATTGACACCATATAACTGCAGCGTATTGAATAGCTTCTCTCTTGGCACCTTATCATATGCCTTTTCCAAATCGACAAAACTTAAATACAGATCTTTGTTATATTCCCATGCTTTCTCGACTATTTGTCGTAAAGTGAAGATCTGATCCTGACAGCCTCTGTTTGGCCTGAATCCAGCTTGTTCTTCACCAAGCTTTTCTTCCACAATTCTTCTCAACCGTTTCTCAAGTATACTTGCATAGATCTTGCCAGGAACACTCAGTAGGGAAATACCTCTGTAATTCTCACATTCAGTTTTATTTCCCTTTTTATGTATGGGTACTATGAGAGCTTTACTCCAATCATTGGGAATTCGTCCCTCTGTCCAGGCTTTCTGAACTATGCAGTGCAGCCACTGTAAGACTCTTATACCACCATACTTCAGCATTTCTGGTCGAATATCATCTACTCCAGCTGCCTTTCCACATTTCAAGCCTTGGATGGCCTTTTCTACTTCAAGTATGGATATGTATTCCTGACTACATGCCTGGTCAGTGTTTTTTACCACTGTGCTATCATCACTGCTTGTTTCATTTAGCAGTTTTTCAAAGTAATTACTCCATACTTCAAGGATATCTTTTTCTCCTGTTTTCATTTCACCTTTATCATCTCTAATTCCTTTTACAGCACTCTTTCCTCCATTCCTAAGCTTCTTCAACAACCTCCAGAATATTTTGTCACCTTCTTGATAATTATTTTCTATATTCTTGCCAAAGTCCTCCGATGACTTTTGTTTAGCTAGTTTTACACAGTGTTTAGCATTCCTGCATTTGTCTCTGTATTCTCTAAGAGCACAAGCTGACTTATTTGACAGGAACTTTTGATATGCTTTCTTCTTTTCCTTCACTGCCTCTTTAACTACCTGTATCCACCAGGGAGTTCTGATTTTTTTATCCTTGCAGACAACCTCACCACATGCCTCTCTGCCAGAATCAATCAATGTTTTCTTCAGAGTTTGCCACTGAATTTCCAAGGTTTTGTTCCTGTTCTCAAACTCTTTCATTTTTTTTTCAATAATCTTTGTGTATTTTAGTCTGCAGTTCACATCTGAGAGCTGTTCAACTTTTATTCGCTTTAAAACTTTCTTACGTGTTATTCTTTTCAATATGAAATTCAATTTTATCCTGCTCAAGACTAAATAGTGATCACTTCCAATTTCAAATCCTCTGTACACTCTGGTGTCCTGCACCAGGGAGAAAACATCACTATCAACAATAACATAGTCAATGAGACATTTCTTATTCCTAGCCTCTTCTCTCCATGTGAATTTGTGCACATTTTTATGTTGGAACATGTTGTTAGTAATAACCAGTCCATGTCCTGACAGAAATCCAACAGATATTTGCCATTATTATTAGCTTTGCTCTTTTCTCCAGATTTTCCCAAAATATTTTTGTATGTCTCACAATCATTTCCTACTCTGCTATTTAGATCCCCAACAAGGACCAACTTTTCCTTTTTCATTGTGTCAGTTGCTTTTTCTAAAGCCTCAAAAAATTCCTCCACTTCTACCTTAGTAGAACCTTCTGTTGGACCATAGGCACAAATAAGTCTCATTATCCAGTTCCCCATTCTCATATTTGCCCACATTACTCTACTTGAGACTGACTGCCATTCAAGAAGATTATCCTCATATTTTGTGTTGAATACTATGGCTACTCCTTCTTTTCCTTGATTGTCATTGCTTGAATATAACATTTTGTATTTATTGCTGAAAGATCTCACCAGTTTTGGTCTTTTTTGTTTCAGTCACCCCTATTATGTCGATCTGGTACTTATCTAATTCCTCAGCTAGTTCCATTTCTTTGCCATTCAGGTTTCTTACGTTGATAGTACTGATCTTTAACTCTGGTGATGTTGAGTTGGGGTTGGTTTTCAGGTTTTCAATTTAATTTATTACAAAAATTTAGGATAATAAAAATGTTTAAAAATGAAAAAAAAAATGTTATTTTTATTAACCAATAAAATAACTAATAATAACTAAATAACAAATAAAATCCTTTTAAACTGATATAAAAGTTGTAGAAAACAAAACAAATATTGCTTCAATTTTAGCATACAGTAATTTTACTTTTTACTAAAGTAGTCTTTTAGTGTTCGTGGAACCATCCTTGTCTCTTCAAGTACTAGATCTCTGTAGCATTTGATGGCATTATTGAGACTTTGTCTCGCTTTGATGCTTCTTTCCAAATTCGGGTTGGCATTTATGAGAAAGTCGGAAGCTTTGTCGATTTTTCTCACAAAAGTTGAAAGGTCAGAAAAAGAAAATTCTTCAACCATTCAGTGGGGTCATCTTCGTCTTCATCTGCTTCATAGGCTCATTGTTGTTCCAACTCCAAAAGGGTTTCATCATCCAGATCATTTGAATAAGAATCAATACATTCATTCACATTGTTACAATCTAAACTTGTAAAACCAAGATCTTTGCCCATCTGCACAATTTCTGTTGAGATTTCGTCTTTCTGTGTCGCAAAGGCAATAAAGCCTCTCATGTTGCTTTGACTCACCTCTTGCCAAGATTCATAAATATTTTGAATTTCATCTTTTATGTTAAATTTCTTCCGAAATTCACTCAAAAGTCCAAGAATCAAGAATCTTGAGCAAAAGTTCGTCTAAAATAGTAAGCCTCGAAAGTGGAGATAACGCCTTGATCCATTGGCTGCAGAATTGATGTTGTGTTTGGAGGGAAAAAATGAATCTTGACATTTTCATCCAAGTCAGTCAATAGAGTTGGATGGCCTGGCGCATTGTCGAATAAAAGCAAAATTTTGAAAGGAATATAATTTTTTTTACAATAGCTTTTAACTTAAGCGCAAAAACAAGTTTTAAACCAGTCTTTGAAAATTGAATGAGTCACCCACGCTTTTTTATTCGAACACCAATGAAAAGGTAAATTGTTCTTTGTAAAGTCCTTAAGAGCTCTTGGGTTTTCTGCTCTGTACACTAACAGTGGCTTCAATTTTAAATCACCTGATGCATTCATTACCTTCTAGTAAAAATGTCAATCGGTCTTTTGACACTTTATACCCAGCTTGTGTTTTTTTTCTTCTCTGCTAGAAATGTGCGCGATGGCATTCTTTTTCAGAACAAGCCAGTCTCGTCAGCGTTAAAAATTTAATCATCTGTGTAGCTCCAACAGTGTCTCGTTTGTTTTGTCTCTTTTCACTCATTCTTAAATAATAAAAACTATTAAATACTAATATTAACGTAAATAATAAAATGCCGCTGGGAAAGAACGTGTCTACGTGAGAGCCAATCGAATAACTACTGCATAAACGTGGCTCTCGACTGTCACTTGCGGCACCCGGGAGTCGCCGGTCAGTGTTGACAATGTTAGTGTAATAATAAGTGTAATAATAAAAACCGCGTTGTTCAAAACCGCACTATACAAGGTATTCCTGTATTTATTTTCTGTGTTCTTACCAGTCTTTCAATGACTTGTTTAGCTACTTCTACACACATCTTAGGTCTCTTACATTTTTCTTTGTATTCTTTTAAGGTGTCTGTCGACTTACTGCTAGGAACTTTCAGTATGCTTTCCTCTTTTCTGTGACTGACTTCTTGTGTCCACTGTGAGGTTCATATTTTTCTATCCTTCCAGACAATGTCACCACATACCTTCCTAGCTAAAACAATGTCTTTTTCAGAGTTTGCCACTGCGATTCTAGGTTCTTGTTTTCAGTCTGTTTCATTTTTTTCATTAATAATGCTTGCATAGTCTAGTCTACTGTTCACCTGTAAAAGCTAATCAACTTTAATTTTTTTTTAAACTTTCTTACAAGCTGTTCTTTTCAATGTGATCTTCATTTTCATCCTACTTAGCACTAAGTAATTGTCACTTCCAGTTTCAAATCCTCTGTACATTTTGTATCCTGAACCAGCAGGAAGATATCACTTTCAACTATAACCTAGTCAATGAGACTTTTTTTATTTCTTGTGTCTTCTCTTCATGTGAACTTGTGGGCGTCTTTATGTTGAACATGGTGTTAGTAATGACTAATTTACGTCCTGCACAGATGTTCAGCAAAATATTTACCATTATTATTAGCCTTGTCCTTTTCTCAATTTTTTTCAGAACAATCGTATATGCTTGGTGGGATTCATTTTCTACTCTGCTGTCCAGATCTCCAACAAGGACCACTTTTTTTTTCTTTTTTTTTTTTTAATGTCGGCTGCCTGTTTTTATGACTTTCCACTTCTTCCTTTGAAGAACCTTCTGTGACACCATAGGCACAAATAAGTTTCGTTGTCCATTTCCGCATTTTGTAGTTTACCCACGTAACTCTCTTGAAACTGCCTTCCAATCAAGAAGTTTATCTTCATGCTTGTTGTTGAAGGCTCTCACTACTCCTTCCTTTCCTTGATCATTATTGCTTGAATATAACATCCTATACTTATTTTTAGTAAGATTTTACCTGTCTTTGTCTTCTTTGTCTCAGTAATGCCAATTATGTCCATGCGGTATATTTCCAATTCTTCTGAAAGTTTGATTTCCTTTCCATTAATACTCCTTATATCGATGGTTGCTACTTTTAGTTCTTCTGACATTGTGTTTTTTCTACTTTTTCAAGATATTGAGTTGGTTCTTGTTGTAATAACTGACTTTTCACTGTTTGCCCTGGTTTCCTGATGAAAATAGTGGGGTTTTGGTTAACTGGCATGATGCCCAACAGGCATGAAATGTCATCATGTTGTACCATCATTTGTAGTTTTATGCCAATAGAGAGTACAGTTTGGTCGGCTAAGTCACAGATTGCCAGCCCATCCTTGTACCCAATAGATATCTACTATCGGGGTTCACCACATTATGGTGAGGATTGGAACATTAGCTCAGAAGTCCCACTCGGTTCTCTGCATTCCTGAAAGGTGAAGGTCTCCTCACAGCTATTTGACTTTTACCCTTAAGTGACCCTGATAAGTTTAAAGGTAACTGAAATAATAAATTATGGTCAATGAATCACAGATATATCCTTAAATTGTTAAGTTAGAGCTTCTCAATTTTTTTGTAATAGTTTCTTGTTTTTGCTATCACATCAAGGAATTAGTTGTGGTTTCTCTCTCTCTCTCTCCCTCCACCTCCCCAAGCTGTCCATATAAACAAATATTTTTACGTATTGTTTACGTTAGAATGTTTATTAATTTTATTTTCATAACATGCATTGTCGGCAATGTGCCCGTTATTGAAATTGTTTTGTCAAAAATGATATGTAAAGCAGTTAAAGTTTATGTACTTACCGGATTTGAATAATTGTATTACTTTAAAAAATTTTATAGTATTTTAAAATATTAAGTTGTGTTTTATGAAGACATTCTCTTGTCGCTAACAGAGACAACGTGTCAGCCATTATACCTAGTTTCTTGCTTGCCATTTTCATGGAGTGCGCATGCTAAGAAGTTTGATGTGTGATTGACAGCTGACAGAAAGCGTTCGGTATCAAAGTAACAGGTGTAAAATTAGAACGCAAGCTGGCAGACATTTAGATTCGGAGGAATTTGAGTTTTTTTATGTGACAGTTGGAAGAAAATTAATAGGTATATTCTGAAAAAGGAATCGTGGAACTATGAAGTTTTAAAGTGGAATAAGTATTGATAAATAAAAGGGAAATATTGCTATTGGCATTTTAAAAAGAATATTGGAGGAAACGCTAATTGGAAGATTTATAGTAGGTTCCGAAAAGGGAATCGTAGAACTGTGACTTCTTTTAAAGTGGAAGAGTTAAGACTGTCAATAAGCATTAGTGAATAAAAGAAGAAATTGCTATTTACGTTTTAAAGGAATGTTCGAAGAAACTCTGATTAGGAAGATTAAGGATGCCGGATTTAACTATTATTTCTTCTAAAAAGAGACAGAATTAAGTCAGGAAGAATTAATGTGTGCTACATGAGTGATGAGTAACGATCCTGTGAAAATGAAGAATAAAGTCATATATCTTCGGAAAAGGGCCTTGACAGTCTAGTCTTAAGTGTAAGTTTATTTTAAAAAAGGCCTTGGATCCAATTAATTCTGTAGTTAGTTATGGTTATATAAAGTTGTTTGAAGTGTATATATATATTGTTTTTGTTTTATTAAATGCATTTATTTTGTATTTTGGTCTTGAATCAGTAATGTAGCCTGTGTAGCTCAGTGGATGTGGCGTTTGTACACCACGGCGCTTGGCCGCACGAAGGAAGACTTGATTTCGAGTCTAGTCGTCGACTAGAGGAAATTTTTCTAAGCCTTTTTTCGACCGGTTCCGAAGTTAGTCGATCTCTGGTACAGGCAAGCGGGTTTTTCGTCCCGTAAACTCAAGAAAATCGACTGTAGAACCCACATTATTTTCAGACATTAAATATATTGTGTTAGGGACCACGAGATGGCGGCACATTTGAGCCATCTCTCTTCACTGTGAGCCGCTTAATTAGTGATAGCCTTGGGCCATCTATCTCTGATTGGTAGCAGTGGAGATTGAACTGCCCACCTAGTCTCCAAAAGTTAGATAGGGCTAAATGGTCTCGCCTACTCCCCGTATACAGGAATAAAAAGGTGTTAGCCGATTTTTTTTTTTTTTTTTTTTTTTTTTTTTTTTTTTTTTTTTTTTTTTTTTTTTTTTAGTCAGTGATTTATTTGTATTCTGAAAGCAATAGTAAAAAAGGGGGTCATTGCACCAATTGTGCATATATAGGTACACTTGGAATTAAAAAAATAATTATCAGAAAAAGAGATTAAATAAAATAAATAAAAATCCTATATTTAAACAATGGCACAGCTGGTAGGATTAATAAAAGGATTAAAATAATATTTAATTAAAATCTCCTATTTTTACAATGGTGCAGTCGACAGGATTGTTTGTGACTTAACTTATTTTTAGAATCCAGAAAATAAATCTTGACTCAAGTAAAATGGCTACAGGAGATAGCAATTATAGTTGTGAAGTTTCTTCAGTTAAAGATGAGGAATTTTTTAGGTTAATTAATCCAACTTTAGTAATACCTTCTTTCTCAGGTGATAGTAGTGAAAACATAGAAACATTTTTTAAGTATGCAGAAAAAATTAGAGATTTAGGAAAATGGTCAGATTTTCATTTGTTGATTATACTTCGCAGTAAATTATTGGGCAAAGCCAAAACATTCTTAAATACATCTCCTTTACTGAGAGACACTGACAGTTATGCAACATTTAAGAGTTTACTAATATCATAATTTTCAAGTGTAAGAGAATTAGGGCCTAACATTTGGAAAATTCATCAGTGCATTCAAGGTAGTAATGAATTTCAGAGTATTACCACAGACTTTGGAGCATTGCTGATAAATTTAATGTTTCATCTGAAGAGAAATCCGCTTTAGAATGGTTGCTGTTTAATCAATTTAGGCTTGGCCTTAAAGATAATTTGAAAGAAACAGCATACAAGAAAAAGGTTAAAAATCTTGAACAGTGTTTTGAACTTGTTAAGGAAAAGGAAGAGAGACTTAGAGATATATTTGATTCCACAAATAATAAACAATAAACTTTTTTCAGTATAATGAAACTCATTCTCCTAACATTGTGGCTACAGATAAAGTGAGAGAAGGAAAGTTTCAAAAATTGAAAGGTGCTAAGAAAAAGAAACAGTCCAAGGAAATTTCTGTAAATCTATCAGAAAATGTTCCAGAATCTGAGTCCAAAGTAAAATCACATGATTTGGAAAAATTAGATGAACTGAAAACATTTCTTAGTGAAGAAATAGAAAGACAACAGAGACCATTAGTAAAAGGACTGGAACTTCTATTTAAGATGATATCTGATTTGACAATATCCACTAATCCTAAAGATAATCAATCTTCATCTTGTGAATCTAATGACAGGAATAAAAGATCTCAAAGGAGATATAATTCCAAAATGCTTTTGATGCAACCTTTAAACCTGGTTATTTTGCTAAAGACGTTATGTTAGGGAAAAATCATGTTTTCAACATAAGAAATCAGAGAATAAAGTAAAATCTGGAAATAGTTATTATTCCAATATTATACTGGCAAGGACAGAAATGTCAAACTATTCATTAGAGGGTAAAGCTATAGACAGATCCAACCCTAAAAGAGAGTTTGATGTATCGTTAACTCCCTATGCTAATGGAGTCCCTTGACAGTTCTACAAGGATTTATTGAAGATGTGCCTTGTGAAATCTTATTTGACACTTGTGCACATATTTCACTCATTTCTTATAGTTTGTTTAACAAAATTAAATCTATAATTCCAAATGACATTTCAATTTTAAGTTGTCCAATTAAATTAAAGGGTATATTTGAATCAGAAATTTCAGTTGATAAGCAAATCAATGTTTTTATTTCAATTTCTTGTTTTCCACTGAAAGTTTGTCATCCATTAATAGTTCTTCCAGAATCATCAAATCCAAATGTACAAGTAATATTTGGAATTGATTTCCTGAAACGTCATGGTTTTGCATGTAATTTTGGTGATGGTACAGTGTCCTTGTGTGGACTAGAATGCCATTTAGACAGGACATCAGATGACACTGGAAAATTAGAGCAGTCTCCTGAAGTTTTTAAACACACTGATGATAATGATCAAGTGTTTAATATTGAGACTCTAAAGAATAAGGAACCTAGTTCACAAATTTGGGAAAAGGATGAGATTGTCTAAGCTCAGAAAAATGATCCCATACTCAAAACTATTTATGAAGCAGTATTAAAGGGTGAAACTCAACTGGATACATTTTTAAACCTGGAAAACTTATATTTAGATAAAGATGGGTTACTCTTATCTAGACAAATGAAAGATGGAAGGTTGAAAGTGAAAACTCATTATTTACACTTTTACACTTATTTACACTTTCCATGATTCTGACTTGGCAGGACACTAAGGATTTTCTAGAACTTGGAAAAGAATAAAGGATCGTTATATCTGGAAAGGTATGAAGAGTGACATACTCACATATGTCAAATCGTGCCATAAATGACAAATAAGATCCCCTTTTAGAGGAAAAGCTCCATTACAACCATTTCCAATCCCAACTAGACCTTTTCAGGCTGTTGCTATTGATGTGGTAGGTCCACTGCCAATTACTAAAAAAGGCAATAGGTACATTCTAGTAGCCATAAACATGCTAACTAGATTTCCTGAAGCAGTGTCAATGAAGGATCAAACTGCAAAGACTATTGCAAGAAAGTTTTTGAATATGATAATTTGTAGATATGGAACTCCTCAGACCTTACTTTCAGATCAAGGAGCAAATTTCACATCTGAACTGTGTTACAGTTATGTAAATTACTCAACGTTAGGATGATTTTTACAACACCTTACCACCCACAGTGTAACGGTATGTGTGAAAGGCTGAATAAAAATATAAAGCAAATACTTTCCAATCTGGCAAACACTAAAGTGAATGATTGGGACACATATCTTTCTCAAGCATTATTTATATGCAGATCTGCTTTTCATTATGCTATCAAAGAAAAACCATCTTTTGCTTTATATGGCTTTGATCCAATCTTTTCTAATGAACTTGTTTCAGTCATTCCTAATAAAGGATACAATGACATAAATGAGTATCTTGAAACAGTAGTTGATAAATTTTCCACTACTCACAGATTAGTAGGTGAAATAAGTAGATTAAGGTCTCAGAAAACTAGGTAGTATATAAATCATTTTAGAAAGTATAAGTCATTTGCACTAGGAGATTTAGTATTGTTAGATGATAAATCTAGTATAAAAAGAGTTGGGAAATTAGGAAGGAAAGCTTTAGGCCCATATAGAATTGTAGACAAATTTTTTCCTGTGAATTTTAGGATTCAAGATGTCAAAAATCCGAGTAAAATTATAAATGTGCATTCTGATAGGTTAAAAAAGTAATTTTTGGGGATTAAAAATTTAGTTATATTAGGAGACATGAATAGAATATTGAAAGATGAGCATTGTTTTCCTAGTACTAATTGTGCATCTCATTCACAATCAAATAGTAGGAAAGGGAATAGTTTTACAGCTCGTAATTCAAATACACAGCAAAGGAGAAAATTAAATTTTGGTAAAATAAACCCTAATGCAGGAAATTTAGAAATCCCAAGGTACATCATTCAGATAATGTACAATGTAAGAGTGATGATAATCAAACTGACTATAACAATGATGAAATTATAGCAGAATATCATGGTTAGTTAACTTATGATATTAAATAAGTTAAATAGCCAGAATCCTGCGTCTTTCCTCACCCATTCTGTTTAAGTGACCATACCACCTGAGATTAGTTCTGCTAATGCATTCCTGGATGCTGACAATGTCAAGTTCTTTCCTAATATCCTCGTTTTTAATATGATATTGCCATTGATGCCATCTGTTCACTCCTCTAATCTCAGGACTCTCATATCTGCAGTCTCTAGTCTTTGGTCAAGTGTTTTACTTCTGAGCCAGCTCTCAGATCCATCAGTTAAAACTGGTTTGAACACTGTCTTGTATACAGCTAATTTAGTGTTCCGAATAATTTCTCTCTTATTCCATATGAATTTATTCAATTGACATCCTACCATACCAGCTTTGCTGATTCTGTTGTCTATTTCTATATGTAATTTACCATCTTCAGTAAAAATCGTGCCTAAGTAGCTGAAATGTTTTACTTGTTCCACAGGTTCTCCATTCACAACACAGTTGACATTTTCACCAATTCTTCCTATTTTCATTGTCTTTATCTTTTTATTGCTGACCTTCATACCATATCTATTACAACAGTTATTCAATTTAGTCAGGGAATCTTGCAGACTTGTAGCGGATTTATTGATAAGTATAACATCGTTCGCATAAAGCAAATAGCTGACATTAACATCTCCAATTTTGATATCGTGTCTAATACCACTTTCCATCATAAAGTCATCCATATAGATAACGAATAACAGAGGGGATAATGTACATCCTTGTATCACACCAGATTTAACATTAAACCATCTTCCTGTACTTCCTTCAATTCTAACTGCTGACTTGTAACTCAAATAAAGACTAAGTGTTGTTTGATATAATGCCCCATTGACACCATATAACTGCAGCGTATTGAATAGCTTCTCTCTTGGCACCTTGTCATATGCCTTTTCCAGATCGACAACACTAAATATCTGTATATATACAGATATTTGTTATATTCCCATGTTTCTCAGCTATTTGTCTTAAAGCGAAGATCTGATCCTGACAGCCTCTGTTTGGCCTAAATCCAGCTTGTTATTCACCAAGCTTCTCTTCCACAACCTTTCTCGCCATTTCTCTTGGCACCTTGCATATATCTTATCAGGAACACTCAGTAGAGAAATGCTGCTGTAATTCTCACATTCAGTTTTATTTCCCTTTTTATATATGAGTACTATGAGAGCTCTACTCCTATCACCTGAAATTCATCCCTCTGTTCAGGCCTTCTGAACTATATATTGCAACCACTGTAAGACTTTTATACCTCCATACTTGTGCATTTCTGGTTGAATATCATCTACTCCTGCTGCCTTTCCACATTTCAAGCCTTTGATGGCTTTTCCCACTTCAAGCATGGATAAGTATTCCTGATTGTATGCCTGTTGAGTGTTATTTAGCACTGTACTATCACTGCTTGTTTCATTTAGCAATTTTTCAAAGTAATTACTCCATACTTCAAGGATATCTTTTTCTCCTGTTTTCATGTCACCTTTATCATCTCTAACTCCTTTTACAGCACTCTTCCTCCATTTTTAAGCTTCTTCAATAACCTCCAGAATATTTTACCACCTTCTTGATATTTATTTTCAATGTTCTTGCCAAAGTCCTCCCATGACATTTGTTTAGCTTTCTTATATTTGTCTCTGTATTCTATAAGAGCACAAGCTGACTTATTTTCCAGGAACTTTTGATATGCTTTCTTCTTTTCCTTCACTGCCTCTTTAACTTTGTGTGTCCACTATGGAGTTCTGATTTTTCTATCCTTGCAGATGACCTTACCACATGCCTCTGTGGCTGAATCTATCAAGGTTTGGTTACTGTTCTCAAACTCTCATTTTTTTTTTCAATAATGTTTGTGTATTTTAGTCTACAGTTCACATCTGTGAGCTGATCAACTTTTATTCACTTTAAAACTTTCTTACGTGTTCTTCTTTTCAATATGAAATTCAATTTCATCCTGCTCAAGACTAAATAGTGATCACTTCCAATTTCAAATCCTCTGTACACTCTGGTGTCCTGCACCAGGGAGAAAACATCATAGTCAATGAGACTTTTCTTATTCCTAGCATCTTCTCTCCATGTGAATTTGTGCACATTTTTATGTTGGAACATTGTGTTAGTAATAACCAGTCCATGTCCTGAGCAGAAATCCAACAGGTATTTGCCATTATTATTAGTTTTGCTCTTTTCTGTCTGTGTGGTTAGCCTAGTGGCTTTGCGCTTCGCAACCATATGCCTGGGGAAGGAGTGTCCCAGGTTCAATTCCCGTCATAGATGTGAGGAATTTGAGGATCTTCCTCAGACATAGCCAAGTTAACCGGTCTTGGGCATGGTTAGGAGGGTTTTTTCTGCCAGTTTAGCTGGCATTTTTCATTCCACAAGCAGGTAAACTGGCCTCGTGAACATACGCCTCTACAGTCAAAAATATACACCCCCCCCCCCAACGGCAGACCAGGTTGTAAAATTTTAATATTCTTTATTCATCTTATTGTTCTCTTTAAATCTTAAATACACTTATATTGCACATTGCACTTGTATCTGTGCCCATAGTATAATCCATCTCTAGAAAGACTTTATTGTTTTAACTTCTATATTTCTCTTGGCCGATCTTTACATATAAGAATGATGCTAGTGGTTTGGGGGACAAAGGGAATACCAATGGTCAATGCCAACTCCTTTGTCTCCACACTGGTTCTAATTCCTTTTTCGGATTCAGGGAAAATTTATTTTTCACTGCGCCAACCCGAATCCTAGATTTACAAAGAATGTAGAATCAAGGAACCAGAAACAGTTTAGCTTATAATCTTATATTACTATAGGTTACGTTTGCAGTCGTGTAGCCTCACTAAATTTTAATCGCCCGCTGTGGTCCGTATTTTATGAGCAAGTGCAACAGAGAAGAAAAAAGTAATCTGCAATTGCTAATGAATGAGCACTAATTTCTCAGATTCTCTATATCTATCTTAGCATGTATGACAAAGAGCTTCATTTATGATTTACGACTTATACTTATACGAGACTTATACACTTATCATCAATATTAAAGACATTTGTTAACTGAATTACTAATGTAGCTCCACGTGCTCTCATACAATTTCTCTCACAAAATTCTTATAATTTATTCATTCATTAAAAGACACAATCCCTAGGCTCCACGTGCTCTCACACAATTTCCTTCACAAAATACTCATAATACACTCTATCATTAAAAGAAACAATCTCTAGAGTCCTTCCTAAAATTTACAGATATCCTTCTAGTACACATTTACAAAAAAACTAGACTGTACGTTACCAATTGCTGGGGAAACTATTTGGCCACCTCACATATCTCGTCAGGACAAATACTTTCAACTCCACATTCCTTCTGCACGTACTTCTGCCTCCGAAAATATCATCATCATCATCAAATTCCTGCCATGTACCCTCAAGGGGTGTACAGGATATGACAGTACTACATGAAAAAATTACATCATTACTAACTTCCTATCTACAATTTTCCTCCAAATCAGTCTGTTACTTGTCAAGACTCCAACATTATCAGATCTTATATTTCTATCGTCTAAGGCACTTTGTACAGTATCAATCCACCTATATCTTGGTCTTCCTCTGGGTCGTTTTCCTGCCAACCTGGCAGAGAACACTTGTTTTGCTAATCTTTCCTCTCCCATTCTATTTAAGTGACCATTCCATCTGAGATTAGCTCTGCTAACGCATTCCTGGATGCTGACAATGTCAAGTTCTTTCCTAATATCCTCATTTTTAATATGATATTGCCATTGATGCCATCTGTTCACGCCTCTAATCTTTCTCAGGACTCTCATATCTGCGGTCTCTAGTCTTTGGTCAAGTGTTTTACTTCTGACCCAGCTCTCAGATCCATAAGTTAAAACTGGTTTGAACACAGTCTTGTATACAGCTAATTTAGTGTTCTGACTAATTTCTTTCTTATTCCATATGAATTTATTCAATTGACTTCCCACGATACCAGCTTTGCTGATTCTGTTGTCTATTTCTATATTTAGTTTACCATCTTCAGTAAAAATCGTGCCTAAGTAGCTGAAATGTTTTACTTGTTCCACAGGTTCTCCATTCACAACACAGTTGACATTTTCACCAATTCTTCCTATTTTCATTGTCTTTGTCTTTTTATTGCTGACCTTCATACCATATCTATTACAACAGCTATTCAATTTAGTCAGAGAATCTTGCAGACTTGTAGCGGATTTATTTAGAAGTATAACATCATCCGCATAAAGCAAAGAGCTGACATTAACATCTCCAATTTTGATATCAGGTTTAATACCACATTCCTTCATAATGTGATCCATATAGATAATGAATAACAGAGGGGATAATGTACATCCTTGTCTCACACCAGATTTAGCATTAAACCATCTTCCTGTACTTCCTTCAATTCTAACTGCTGACTCACAACTCAAATAAAGACTAAGTATTGCTTGATATAATGCCCCATTGACACCATATAACTGCAGCGTATTGAATAGCTTCTCTCTTGGCACCTTGTCATATGCCTTTTCCAAATCGACAAAACTTAAATACAGATCTTTGTTATATTCCCATGCTTTCTCGACTATTTGTCGTAAAGTGAAGATCTGATCCTGACAGCCTCTATTTGGCCTGAATCCAGCTTGTTCTTCACCAAGCTTTTCTTCCACAATTCTTCTCAACCGTTTCTCAAGTATACTTGCATAGATCTTGCCAGGAACACTCAGTAGGGAAATACCTCTGTAATTCTCACATTCAGTTTTATTTCCCTTTTTATATATGGGTACTATGAGAGCTCTACTCCAATCATCGGGAATTCGTCCCTCTGTCCAGGCTTTCTGAACTATGCAGTGCAGCCACTGTAAGACTCTTATACCACCATACTTCATCATTTCTGGTCGAATATCATCTACTCCTGCTGCCTTTCCACATTTCAAGCCTTTGATGGCTTTTTCTACTTCAAGTATGGATATGTATTCCTGACTGCATGCCTGGTCAGTGTTTTTTATCACTGTGCTGTCATCACTGCTTGTTTCATTTAGCAGTTTTTCAAAGTAATTACTCCATACTTCAAGGATATCTTTTTCTCCTGTTTTCATTTCACCTTTATCATCTCTAATTCCTTTTACAGCACTCTTTCCTCCATTCCTAAGCTTCTTCAACAACGTCCAGAATATTTTGCCACCTTCTTGATATTTATTTTCTATATTCTTGCCAAAGTCCTCCCATGACTTTTGTTTAGCTAGTTTTACACACTGTTTAGCTTTCTTACATTTGTCTCTGTATTCTGTAAGAGTAAAAGCTGACTTATTTGCCAGGAACTTTTGATATGCTTTCTTCTTTTCCTTCACTGCCTCTTTAACTTCCTGTGTCCACCAGGGAGTTCTGATTTTTTTATCCTTGCACACAACCTCACCACATGCCTCTCTGGCAGAATCAATCAATGTTTCCTTCAGAGTTTGCCACTGAATCTCCAAGGTTTGATTCCTGTTCTCAAACTCTTTCATTTTCTTTTCAATAATATTTCTGTATTTTAGTCTACAGTTCACATCTGAGAGCTGCTCAACTTTTATTCGCTTTAAAACTTTCTTGCATGTTATTCTTTTCAATATGAAATTCAATTTTATCCTGCTCAAGACTAAATAGTGATCACTTCCAATTTCAAATCCTCTGTACACTCTGGTGTCCTGCACCAGGGAGAAAACATCACTATCAACAATAACATAGTCAATGAGACTTTTCTTATTCCTAGCATCTTCTCTCCATGTGAATTTGTGCACATTTTTATGTTGGAACATGGTGTTAGTAATAACCAGTCCATGTCCTGAGCAGAAATCCAACAGATATTTGCCATTATTAGCCTCCGAAAATAAGTAGCTGTTATTCTTTGGTGAACTGGCTCAACATCGTGACAAAATCTCCGTAAGCATCGGTGAATATCTTCTGCTGGGCTGGTTGCCGATTGGTAAATTTTCTGGAAATCCATGGCAAAGTTCCTCAGTCATTATCTCGAATCTGTGGGGAATGAGGGGATGCCACGAGGAGGCTCCACACACCACAGCAAGACCACACGAGATCCGGAGCGTGAGAGTATAAGAGTAAGAGAGAGCTTTCTGGTGCTGCACGACTTTTTAAATTGCATGCCACACGTTCACCTCTACTTCATCAATTTCTCCTCCCATTTTCCATGTCACTTCACGTCACCCAGTACTGAGTGCTACACACGGAATCCTTAGCGTGATTTTCGGAATGCATGAGGGATGGGGGGACTACTTGCTAATGAAAAAGGTGCACCTGTACTCTTTGTTGCACGCGTTTCTATTCCGGCCACTTTTATTTAATCGGATTTTCTCTTTCTCCCAGCAATTTATGAGTACTTACACTTAAGCAGTAAGATTTAAGCAATTTAGCAATTCATAATGCGTTACATTATAACCAAAATAAATGAAAGATTCTCAGTTTAGTAATAGTCTTGTAATTTACAAGAGTTTAGTATATTCTGATATATCAATAATTGAATCAAAATGTAACCCCATGTTAAGTCTGAAAGAAATGTAAATTAATCCTATTTTAGTTTCATTCAGAACTTAACAAGGTGACAGGTCGGTTGGGAGTAGTACTAACATGAAGTCGCATCTAAGTAACACGCGCACCCCGCATAGGAAGCGGTAATAATGCATAGTGAAAAAGAAGATTAGCTTTGCTCTTTTCTCCAAATTTTCCCAAAATATTTTTGCATGTCTGCAATCATTTCCTACTCTGCTATTTAGATCCCATACAAACCAACGTTTCCTTTTTCATTGTGTCAGCTGCTTTCTCTGAATCCTCAAAAAATTCCTCCACTTCTACCTTAGTAGAACCTTCTGTGGGACCATAGGCACAAATAAGTCTCGTCCAGTTCCCCATTCTCTTATTTGCCCACATCACTCTACTTGAGACTGCCTGCCATTCAAGAAGATTAGCCTCGTATTTAGTGTTGAATACAATGGCTACTCCTTTTCCTTGGTTGTCATTGCCTGAATATAACATTTTGTATTTATTGCTCAGAAAGATTTCACCAGTTTTTGTCTTTTTTGTTTCAGTCATCCCTATTATGTCGATCTGGTACTTATCTAATTCCTCAACTAGCACCATTTCTTTGCCATTCAGGCTTCTTATGTTGATAGTACCGATCTTTAACTCTAGTGATGGAGTTGGAGTGTTTTTTCAGATTTGTTCCAGTGGTTGACTTTTCGCTGTTTACTTGGTGAAAACAACAGGGGCCTTGTTTAACCGGGAAACGCCCCAGCTGGCATGAAATTCTGTCAAGTTATATTGGTTTAAGCCAATAAGAATACAATTTGGTCGACTAAATCCAAAATTGCCTGCCCATCCTCGTTCGTTCAGTATCCAGGTAGATACCCAACAGGGTGCACCACGAGAAGGTGAGGATTGGACATTAGGTCAGAAGCCCTGGTCAGTTCTCCACATTACTTTAAAGGCTATGTGGAGGTCTCCTCTCAGTTATACAGCTTTGCCCCTTAAGCACCCCCAATTCCAATATTAAGCTTTTTTAAAATATCCTTGTTTGATGGAATGGACAGGATTTTCTTCTGGAAAGCTAACTTTGGTATGAATGAACTGTAACTAATATTAGCCCAGCTTATAAGGAAATTGCATTCACTGCCACCAATACATTTCTTGAAGCCTTTATATTTCACACTTAATAATTATGTTTGCCAAAACTCACTGCTTGTTTTTGCATTTAAAGTTTAAATGTTAAACATATACACGATACCCAGAAAATTCACCAAAAACAATTTATAGAAAAGCAATTCATCAAAAACCAATATTTCATCGAAAAATCACAAATCATCGAATGAAGAGTTCACTGAAAAATGAATTATAAGGTATGTGAAGCGGAGTGTATTTATGAAGAATAACAGCAATTTTTAATCGATTAACTTGTGATGTAGTTGAAGCATAGCATGATATCATCTTTGTATTTGTTGCATAAGCATGTGGCTTTTTTTATGTTTGTTTGTTTGTTAGAGGGATATTCCTTTCAGTCAGTATATGCTTTTCGTGTGTTTTATGCAATCGGGAAAAGATTATGTGAAATTTCTTAATTATAATTATTATTCTCCCTTCTCCTCCTCTCTCTCCTCAACCAAATAGTTGGTGGGGTAGCAATGCTATTTTACTAGGGAATAATTAGAAAATGAGATGGTTTCACATTGTCTTAGTTATCGAATAATTGTTTTATGTCTATAAATATGTGTGTTCATGGGATCTGGTTTGTGGGATGAAACACCCGATTTTCTGGGAGTCAAAACGTTGCCATTTCCATATGAGCCTTAAAAGCTGACCTTCAGTTGAAGAAGACAAAAATTCTTTGTAATAATGATCCTTTCAAACCTTAGCTCAAAAAACAAGTTACTGGATGAAAGAACACCCCCTAGATGAAGAAACCATCAGAAGGCTCAAAACATACCATGCAAGACCTTCCAGAATATATGGTTCAGAAAAATTACATAAAAAAACACAAAATTACATAAAAACTGTGTGCTCAGACCTATTGTGGATTCTATAGGCAGTCCCACATATAAAATATCAAGATTCCTTTCTAACCTCCTCCGTCCCCCCTCACTGGCCGCTCAACCTCTTCAATAAAAAAAATTTCATACATTAAATCAGCAGATACAGACATGTTAGTAAGGCTGTGACATTATCTCTCTCTCTCTCTTCACTAATATCCCTCACAAAGAAACAATAGAATTGTTAACCCAAAATTTACTCAAATTTGCAATCACATCAGGTTACTTCACATGGAAAGATAAAATATATAAACAGGAAGGAAAGCAGTGGACTCACCTTTATCACCCAACTTAGCCAACTTTTTTCTTGAACACCTAGAAGACAGAATTTTTGCTCTTGACCCAAAACCAACAATATGGCTATGCTACATTGATGATGTCTTTGAAGTTTGGAGTCAGGAACCTGAACTCTACTCATTTCTACAAAAAATCAACACCCTGCATCCCCATATCAAGTTCACACTAGAAAAGGAAACGTCAACATGTATTTCCTTTTTTGATGTACACATCCAGCACAAACAAGATGGGCCCATTTCCACTTCCATCTATCGAAAATCAACTTTTTCAGGTCATAATATCCATAATACATTAGCTCACCATCCATCTCAAAAATATGACATCATAAAATCTTTAGTATCCAGAGCATACAAGATTTGTTCTTTCGAAGTATCCCTAAATTGGAAATGGAAATTTCCAATTTAGGGATACTTCGAAATTTCCTAAGGATACTTGGGAAATTTCCTAAACAGGAATTGGAAATTAACAAAGAAACAGCCTTACTAAATGGATATAATCCAATAAACAATTCCCCGCGCCCCCACCAAAAAAAAAAATTAACCACTCCTACAAATCAACCCAGAGAAGAAGTCCACAGGACCCCCATTCCATATATTAAAGGCGTCTCTGAACATGTGCCAAAAATTATGAGAAAATATAAACTCATTGCTACCTACAAACTTGTCAACCAAATTCACAACTTGCTACCTGGTGTATACCAAGTACCATGTTCATGTAACCTGTTGTACTATGGATAAACAAGAAGATCTATAAATAAATATATCTCTGAACATCACGACCACATCCACCTTATCAAATATCACAAATCTGGCCTTGCACAACATGGAATCGAAAATACTAAGCCCAGGATCCAATGGAAAACACCAAGTTACTACATACACTAGTGACCAAAATTGTGGAAGCCATTTGGAAAAAGTGTATTTCTGAGGTTTGATGGCTCATAACACCACTTTTTTTTTGAAGTAATACCATAAAATTATATATCAATGGAAAGATAATAATCAAGAATGTAATGCAATAACTTTTATGAAGGATTTTTTATTAGAACAGCAGTTATAAAGAAGAAAAGTGAAACACAGAAAAAATGAGCTATACAAAAATTCTCACAATGTGAGTTAATATTTAGTTGGGTAACCTTTAGTGTTAATTACAGCCTTACAACGTCTTCCCATGGAGAACCAAGTTTTTTAGTTCTGCAGCTGTTATAATGTTAAACCAAGATTGAATTATTGCTTCTATTAATTGGGTTTTATTGGTGGGTTGTTTCTGACTAACAACTTTCTTTAGTCAGCTCCATAGATTTTCAGTTGGGTTAAGGTCTGGACTATTCCCATGCCATTCCAGCAATGGAATATGATTATCTTGAAACCACTTTTTGCACACAGCAGCAATATGACATAGAACTGAATCCTGTTGAAATATAAATGCTTCATTATCTTGGATAAGATCACATGCAGAAGCTTTCAGTTTGGGCTCAAGTATTTCATTATGTATTTTGGGGCATTTATATTCCCATTAATCACACAAATTCTGCCCACACCTTTTGATGTCATATAACCCCAGATCATAACACTAAGTGGGTGTTTCATGGTAGGTGTAATGCAATCAAGATGCAAATCTTCTCCAATTCTTCTCCTTATGCATTTTATGCCATCACTACCAAACAGGGTGATTTTGGTCTCATCACTCCAAATAACACTGTCCCATTGTTCTGCTGTCCAGTTAACATGGGTTTTAGCCAAATTTAATCTTTTCAACCTTTGTTTGAGAGATAAAAATGGCTTTTTTCATGGAATTCTAACATTTAGACCAAATTGCTGCAGTCTGTGCCGAACAGTCCTTATACTCAACTTCACATTGTATTGTGCCATTTCATCTTGTATTCACCCAGATGATTTTCTTCTGTCATGTAGGCACAGTCTCTCAATTCTCTCCTCACTTGCTGTTGTGCACCTTTTCTTGCCTTTACCAGTCTGGTTTTATAGTGACGGAGTCTCCTTATAATGGTGGCATTTCTAAATTTCTTCAGAAATTTAGAAATGCCACCTTTGGTAAAGTTTCCACCAATTTTTCTTCTAATTTCTTCATAACTGTAGCCTTGTTCACTTAATACTACTATTTTACATCGCTTTCTGGGTGACCAGTCACCTCTTTGTGCCCTTTTCTTTAATTTTATTACGTTTTACAAGCTCACTAAATGAAAGAACACAAAAAAACCCAACCAACTTGATATCAATCACATAACACACTGACAAATGTCCTCCTCTCAGCTCCAATACATGACATCAATAGCTGAATCCTACAATGTGACCTTATTGGCCCATTGCCAAAACAAGATGACACCTGATTGACTCTAAAAACACTCATGCTCATTGGCTACATTGAAATGATGGAAAGCTACTTCATATCAACCTAAGCAAGTTGTGCTTCTTTTTTATGGTTATTTGGCTATAACTTTTCATAGAATACAGATAATTGAACAAACTTTGTTGCATTACATTCTTGATTAAATTATCTTTCCATTGATATATAATTTTATGGTATTACACCAAAACAAAAGGGGTGTGAGCCATCAAACCTCAAAAATACACTTTTCCAAAAGGTTTCCACAATTTTGGCCACTAGTATAGTTCCACATATAAGCATGAATGGTTATGTAAAGAAAGGCTGAAGCTTTACTTCATAGATCTCATCATAATTGAAATGGCTGTCTCCCTATTCCAAAAGTGTGGGAAATTGTTATCCTTAAATCTATTCAATAATTCATCTGTATATTTTAATTTACATTTTAATTTTAATTCCAGCCCAGTAGTTTTTAATTAACTGACAATATACATAAAGGGATTCTAATTTAAGCATATGCACTACTTTTTTGTTAGTTGTACTGATGATGATGTCTTATGATACTTCTTCTTCCTAACATGGATTTTAGGCCAGGTGACCTGTTCCAGTCTCATGCTATCTCTTTCTTGGTCTTCTAATTCTTTTTTCCAGTTATTTTAATATTTGTATAATATTTTCAGTAGTCTGCTGTTGTTCATTTGATTTAAATATTCTATCCAGTTTTGTTTATACTGCCTTATGTAGTAATTAAGTAATTAATTGATGTTATTTCAGATGAGCATTTCCCATGGAAATATTTGTAGAATATACATACTGCAGAAACCATACATCTGTGTGAAAGTGGGGGAGTTGGTAAGGGATGGAGCATTGATACAGAGGAGAGCAATTATCATTGATAATTGCTCTTCTCGGTATCGCGCGACTCAAAGATAAAAGCAAGCCAACAATTTTTGAATTGAAATGCTAATTCTCTTCATCCGAATCCCGTAACATCTGCAACTGTCATAACGACACTCACTATATATTTCTTAGTTTTAACACATTCACGACGGGGTGTCGTTTATCGTTCCGACAGAACTTCTCATTACCTGCGGGTTCAACTCACACAAAGTTTCAACCCTTGGTTGATTTTTATTGCTACTTGTTTGCGTTTGAGCTGGCAGAGGAACTCACACAAGCATTATATGGCATGTTTCAATTCATTGTAGAAATTTATTTGAAGTTAGCATTTGTGATCTGTCATAATGACATCAAGAATTCAAATGCAATCCAACAAACACTTATTTCATATAATTGAAAAATTGGACAATAGTTTTTAGTTAGATACTGTGTTTTTGGAGTTTATACAGCATAGTTTCAGTGAGAGGGGAATGTGATTCATTAGTTAGCAGCGTTTTTATTTCAGCTATCTCTAATTGCACTATTTGTTGAGAAATGTATTACACAAGGTACAGATGCTTATGCAGTCTAATAAAAACGCTGCTAACTAATGAACCACATTCCCCTCTCACTGAAACTATGCTGTATAAACTCAGCAAAACCATACGTTGCACCAAAAACACAGTATCCAACTAAAAACTAATGTCCAATTTCTCAGTTATATGAAATAAGTGTTTGTTGGATTGCATTTGAATTCTTGATGTCATTATGACAGATCACAAATGAATAAAACTACTTGTTTTTTTTTTTTTGCACCTGCAGTATAATGGTTGTTGGGGAGGGCATGTTGTTACCACGGGGAGCGAGTTACTATCACCTCGACGTGAACATGTGTAAAAATTTTTTGTGTGCGAGGTAAATGCAAAACTTTTTAATGTCTTTTTTCATAAAGTAAAATCAGGGGTGTGAGTTATACGCGAGGGCAAGTTATATTCGAGGAAATACGGTAAGCATTTCGCCGACAAGTTGACATCCTTCTGCTGCTTGCCCTGCTCAGCTGACGTCCATGGCGAGTTAAAATGCATAAATATTTTTCTCACTGCCGTTTTTTTTTTTTTTTTTTTTTTTTCAAACCACTATCATTAAAATCAATTTTACACTGAATAATATTCTAAATTTATATATAAATAAATATTATTTATAAAATTATAAATAATTAAATTATTTATAAATATATATTCTCGTAAAAGGCTTAGCCTTTGGTTATGCATTTTTTACTAAATAATTTAAGGAAATTACAACGTCAACTAGGATATACATTAAAATAAATTTTAATATACTTCAGTATTTCGGCAACATCACGTTGCCATTTGCAAGAAACTTAAGAACAAGACGTGCACGCAGGCACAACAAAACAGTAAGTGAGGAAGAATCGGGGGGGGGGGGGGGCAGATCCCCCCAGTACATTATAAGTTTACTTCAATTTACGAATATTGAGCTAGGAACATAACACCTTTGTAAAATGAAGCCACCTTGTATATACATATATGTGGAAAGTGTGCTGCTTGATTACAGTGTATATAATTCTTCATAGAAAATTGTATTCTTGTTTAAATCCTATGCCCAAACATAAGCCTAATTATGGATTTACTGGGGTCCAGAATCAGAAATGATGATAAATGTGAAGATGAATTAAAAGGATAGTCATGGGGGGGGGACGCTATGTTAAACTTGAGAAAAATTATAAATGATAGAGGTGTGAGTAAGGCCACAAAAGTTAGAATGTCAAAGCAATGGTATTTCCTGTAGTGATGTATGGATGCGAAAGCTGGATTGTTAAGAAGAAAGGCGGAAAGCAAATTGATTTATTTGAATTATGGGTGTGGAGGAGACTAGTAAGAATCCCATGGGCTGCAAGAATGACCAGTAAGAAGATTTCAGAGAATATAAAGAAAGAATGCTCCTTGTAGATGATGATTGCAAAAAAAAAAAAAAAGTTGATGTACTTTGGACATATTATGCGAGCTAATGAATCATTGGAAAAGGCATAGGCTGAGTGTGATGGAGCCTTTGTTCACAGGATCACCAAGAGTTGAAAACAATTAGATGGCACATAGTCTGCTTGTATCTGGAGAATGTTGACTTCGCATCAGTTGCCTAAGTGTCCCATACTGCAAATACATTATGGGAAGGGTCACCACCTAGACTGGTTTCGACCTTTATTGAAATCTCATCAGTGGAAGCAGACTGGAAAGGTTAAACCAATAGCAGAAGCATATATTTTCCATATACATGTAAAAAAAAAAGGAATAATTCCTGTCAAATATATAACAATTCATTTTCACATGGGAGGAGGTTTAAATGTTCATTTTACACACACATCTCTCTCCTACACACAAAAGGCAGAAGATCCTAAGCAAACAAATGCTATGTGTGGGCAGGATCAGGATTGCAGATTGTAGTCTTTTGGAAATGCTTGAGGCAGAAGGAATGAAAGATGACTGGGATTAGCAGGTTTAGTGAGTATGTAGTCTGACTGTAAAGGGATGTTGAGCAGCTGTTGCTCAAGTTCCTGCACATCTGGCTGAAATGGGAGGCATAATGGATGCAAATTTTGTTGAACAATGGCCATGGAAATATCTGTAGAAAAGACACAGTGCAGAAACTGATCTTCTATGGCAGTGGTGTTCAACCTTTTTTACTACACGAGCTACTTTTCTATAAAAAGTTATTTGGCAATCTACTCTCTTATCATCATTGTCAAATTCCTGCCATATACCCTCAAGGGGTGTACAGGATATGATAGTACTACATGAAAAAAATTACATCATTACTAACTTCCTATCTACAATTTTCCTCCAAATCAGTCTGTTTACTTGTCAAGACTCCAACATTATCAGATCTTATATTTCTATCGTCGAAGGCACTTTGTACTGCATCAATTCACCTATATCTTGGCCTTCCTCTGGGTCATTTTGCTGCCAACCTTGCAGTGAACACTTGTTTTGCTAATCTTTCTTCGCCCATTCTGTTAAAGTGACCATACCACCTGAGATTAGCTCTGCTAACGCATTCCTGGATGTTGACAATGTCAAGTTCTTTCCTAATATCCTCGTTTTTAATATGATATTGCTATTGATGCCATTTGTTCGCGCCTATAATCTTTCTCAGGACTCTCATATCTGCAATCTCTAGTCTTTGGTCAAGTGTTTTACTTCTGACCCAGCTCTCAGATCAATAAGTTAAAACTGGTTTGAACACTGTCTTGTATACAGCTAATTTAGTGTTCTGAATAATTTCTTTCTTATTCCATATGAATTTATTCAATTGACTTCCCACCATACCAGCTTTGCTGATTCTGTTGTCTATTTCTATATGTAATTTACCATCTTCAGTAAAAATCGTGCCTAAGTAGCTGAAATGTTTCACTTGTTCCACAGGTTCTCCATTCACAACACAGTTGACATTTTCAATGATTCTGCCTATTTTCATTGTCTTTGTCTTTTTATTGCTGACCTTCATACCATATCTATTACAACAGCTATTCAGTTTAGTCAGAGAATCTTGCAGACTTGTAGCAGATTTATTTAGAAGTATAACATCATCCGCATAAAGCAAAGAGCTGACATTAACATCTGCAATTTTGATATCATGTTTAATACTACTTTCCTTCATAATGTGATCCATATAGATAATGCATATCAGAGGGGATAATGTACATCCTTGTCTCACACCAGATTTAACATTAAATTATCTTCCTGTACTTTCTTCAATTCTAACTGCTGACTTACAACTCAAATAAAGACTAAGTATTGCTTGATATAATGCCCCACTGACACCATCGATACAAAATTAATAACGGAAAATAATTCCTTAAACGATGTAAGATGGCCCAGGTTATTCCAACCTATTGTAAAATAAAAGAAGTTTTTAGGTCCCCAAAAGCTCATCGGATCTACTTCAAAGCTAGTAAGTCTCTTTTAAATAATCAGCTACACGAAGATAAAAAATCTCTTGCCCTCTTAAATAGAGAAATTATGGATATAAAAAATGCTGTGGAATCTGTTTTGACGGTTGAAACTTTTACTACTGTAATGTGCATATCTTCGAGTTCTTACTTAAAGGTCTTTAATGATTCTCATGACAAGCTAAAACTCAAATTTGAATCACTGGTCAGCATACCTAGATCCAGTAATAATACAGTTGATATAGATAAAGTAGTTATAAATGTTTCCGGACGTCCACTAACAGACTGTGAATGTTTTGTTTTATCAAAAGGACATGATTTCGCTGTTACGCCAAATAAAATGCCAATTATTGATTTTTTTCGTAACATAGACAGGGGTATTCGATCCTTATCCCAAAAAACAGCCAACAGGTTACGTTTTGAATTCTTTTTCATGCCATGCTTCCTCGTCCTAATCTTTCTTACTCTCAGTTTAAAGCATTGAAATCACTGAATAACAACAATAATTTAATTATTACGAAAGCTGATAAGGGGAGGGCTGTAGTGATTCAAGATAGGAAGGAATATGAGAGAAAAATGTCTCTTTTACTTCGCAACTATTCAACTTATCGGCCTCTTACATCGGATCCTACCTGGAGTCAATTGAAGAGACTTAATTCTCTTATAGATAATGCATCTACATAGAATGAAGATCAAAAGAAAAAACTTAAGACCTTCTTCAGTCGTCCACCTAGATTGTATGGTCTTCCATAAATTCATAAATCAGGCATTCCGTTAAGACCAGTCGTAGATTGTATAGGTTGCCCCACTTACAAAATCTCAAAATTTTTATCAAATTTACTCTCCTCTTCAACTAGAAGAACTGATACTTATATAAAAAATACTTTGGATTTCAAAAATAAAATTTCAGATCTTCATTTGGACGTTTCTGATATCACGATCAGTTTAGATGTTGTTTCTTTATTTACAAATGTGCCTCTTTCGGAAAGTATTGAATTACTACAACAGGAATTTCCTTCAGACATTGTAAACTTATTTGATTTTGTAATAAATTCTGGTTATTTTCCTTTAAAAATAAGTTGTATCAACAAATTGAACAACGTATCTTTGACAACATTTCTCCCAGACCTACTCATTGGTTCAGATATGATGACATTTTTGCTGCATGGAATGGCTCTTCAGATGAACTTCAACAATTTCTCACTAAGTTAAACGCATTTCATCCTAGGATCAAGTTTACCCTAGAAGTAGAATCAAATAAGCAGTTAGCCTTTTTAGATCTTCTAATTCTTTGCCAATCAGATGGTAACCTACATTTCTCAGGTTATAGAAAGAAGACTCGTACAGGCCATTATATCCATGCGGAATCTCATCACCATCCCAGTCAAAAGGCAGGAACTATTAAAACACTGGTTCATCGGGCCCACTCCTTTTGTTCTACAGACGATCTTTTACAGAAAGAACTACAATATATAACTTCTTCCTTTCTATCTAATGGTTATAAGAATTGCTTCCTTAAAAGAACTTTGAGTAGTTTTAATATGTCTTCCTCTTCAAACACAGAAGAAATAACGCACATTACTATCCGTTATGTACAAGGCATCAGTGAACGTATAGCAAAAGTTTTATAACCACTGAATATTTTTGTTGCCTTTCGACCGTTTAGAAATCCCAGTCAAAAGGCAGGAACTATTAAAACACTGGTTCATCGGGCCCACTCCTTTTGTTCTTCAGACGATCTTTTACAGAAAGAACTACAATATATAACTTCTTCCTTTCTATCTAATGGTTATAAGAATTGCTTCCTTAAAAGAACTTTGAGTAGTTTTAATATGTCTTCCTCTTCAAACACAGAAGAAATAACACGCATTACTATCCTTTATGTACAAGGCATCAGTGAACGTATAGCAAAAGTTTTAAAACCACTGAATATTTTTGTTGCCTTTCGACCGTTTAGAAAAATCTCCACCTTTCTCACTTCTCCTAAGGACAAGCTTCCACATCTTAATCATCCAGGTGTCTACCAGATTCCGTGCTCTTGTGGATTATCTTATTTCGGACAAACGGGAAGATTCGGTTAGAAGAACACCAATCTTATATTGAATACTTTAAACCTGAAAAGTCTGGATTTGCAGAACATGCCATCTTCATTAGACACAGAGTTCATTGGAGAAAGACAAGAGTTCTTCACAAAAGTCAGTTTCTCATGGAACGCCTTTATAAAGAAACATGTGAAACTCTACTTCATTCTCCTAACTTAAACAGATCTGATGGCTTACGTCTATCCCCTTTATGGGAGATAGTACTTTACAAATCAGCTAATCTTTCTTAACTTTTTATTGTATCGATTTTTTTTTATTTATTTATTTATTTATTTATTTTTTTTAATTTTTAGGAAAGTTATTGGCCTTTTTAGTTATCTTACACCAGCTACTTAGGTGGCACTTTTTTGGAATTGTCAGTTATTGTTTAATTTGAGCTTAACGTACTGAAGATGCCTGTGACACACACAGGCGAAAATTATACTATTAAATAATCTTTGTACGTGAGTTTTTCCGTTATTAATTTTGTATCGATATGTCTACTCACGGTATACCTCTTTTAAAACCCATTGACACCATATAATTGTAACATATTGAATAGATTCTCTCTTAGCACCTTGTCATATGCCTTTTCCAAATCGACAAAACTTAAATACAGATCTCTGTTATATTCCCATGCTTTTTCGACTATTTGTCGTAAAGTGAAGATCTGATCCAGATAGCCTCTATTTGGCCTGAAACCAGCTTGTTCTTTACCAAGCTTTTCTTTCACAATTTTTCTCAACCGTTTCTCAAGTATACTTGCATAGATCTTGCCAGGAACACTCAGTAGGGAAATTCCTCTGTAATTCTCACATGCAGTTTTATTTCCCTTTTTATATATGGGTACTATGATAGACCTACTCTAATCATCAGGAATTCGTCCCTCTGTCCAGGCTTTCTGAACTATGCAGTGCAGCCACTGTAAAACTCTTATACCAACAAACTTCAGTATTTCTGGTCGAATATCATCTACTCCTGCTGCCTTTCCACATTTCAAGCCTTTGATGACTTTTTCTACTTCAAATATGGATATGTATTCCTGACTGCATGTCTGGTCAGTGTTTTTTACCACTGTGCTGTCATCGCTGCTTGTTTCATTTAGCAGTTTTTCAAAGTAATTACTCCATACTTCAAGGATATCTTTTTCTCCCGTTTTCATGTAACCTTTATCATCTCTAACTCCTTTTACCGCACTCTTTCCTCCATTCCTAAGCTTCTTCAACAACCTCCAGAATATTTTGCCACCTTCTTGATATTTTTTTTCTATATTCTTGCCAAAGTCCTTCCATGACTTTTGTTTAGCTAGTTTTACACAGTGTTTATCGTTCTTGCATTTGTCTCTGTATTCTCTAAGAGCACAAGCTGACTTATTTGACAGGAACTTTTGATATGCTTTCTTCATTTCCTTCACTGCCTCTTTAACTTCCTGTGTCCACAAGGATTTTTTTATCCTTGCAGACAACCTCACCACATGCCTCCCTGGCAGAATCAATCAATGTTTTCTTCAGAGTTTGCCACTGAATTTCCAAGGTTTTGTTCCTGTCCTCAAACTCTTTCATTTTTTTTTCAATAATCTTTGTGTATTTTAGTCTGCAGTTCACATCTGAGAGCTGTTCAACTTTTATTCGCTTTAAAACTTTCTTACGTGTTATTCTTTTCAATATGAAATTCAATTTTATCCTGCTCAAGACTAAATAGTGATCACTTCCAATTTCAAATCCTCTGTACACTCTGGTATCCTGCACCAGGGAGAAAACATCACTATCAACAATAACATAGTCAATGAGACATTTCTTATTCCTTGCCTCTTCTCTCCATGTGAATTTGTGCACATTTTTATGTTGGAACATGGTGTTAGTAATAACCAATCCATGTCCTGAGCAGAAATCCAACAGATATTTGCCATTATTATTAGCTTTGCTCTTTTCTCCAAATTTTCCCAAAATATTTTTGTATGTCTGACAATCATTTCCTACTCTGCTATTTAGATCCCCAACAAGGACCAACTTTTCCTTTTTCATTGTGTCAGTTGCTTTTTCTAAAGCCTCAAAAAATTCCTCCACTTCTACCTTAGTAGAACCTTCTGTGGGACCATAGGCACAAATAAGTCTTATTGTCCAGTTCCCCATTCTCATATTTGCCCACATTACTCTACTTGAGACTGACTGCCATTCAAGAAGATTAGCCTTGTATTTTGTGTTGAATACTATGGCTACTCCTTCTTTTCCTTGATTGTCATTGCCTGAATATAACATTTTGTATTTATTGCTCAGAAAGATCTCACCAGTTTTTGTCTTTTTTGTTTCAGTCACCCCTATTATGTCAATTTGGTACTTATCTAATTCCTCAGCTAGCTCCATTTCTTTGCCATTCAGGCTTCTTATGTTGATAGTACCAATCTTTAACTCTGGCAATGTTGAGTTGGGGTTTGTTTTCAGATTTGTTCCATTAGCTGACTTTTCGCTGTTCGCCGTGGTTCCCTGGCGAAAACAACGGGGGCCTTGTTTAACCGGGTGATGCCCAAGCTGGCATGAAATTTTGTCATGTCGTACCATCATTTTTTATTTTGGTTTAACCAATAAGAATACAATTTGGTCAGCCAAATCCCAAATTGCCAGCTCATCCTCGTTCGTTCAGTATCCAGGTAGATACCCAACAGGGTGCACCACGACAAGGTGAGGATTGGACATTAGGTCAGAAGCCCTGTTCGGTTCTCCACATTCCTTTAAAACGCTATGTGGAGGTCTCCTCTCAGTTATACAGCTTTGATACATCTCAGTTATTCGGCGATCTACTCTCTTATATAGATCACATCATTCCCCCAACCTGATATCTGATTAAGCACAAATAAACAACTAAAAAGAAAATACACAACTAAAAACTTTGTGTATTTAAAAATTTATTTATCGCTTTTAATACAACAACAAAAAAAAAAAAAATTTGAATAAAATAATTATTTCTCTATTTTGGAAAACCAAAGGTGGAAAAAATAAAAGCAGATTGATTACAAACTCACAAGTTATAGGAAATGCTGGTTGGTTTAAAAAAAAAAAAAAAAGAAGTTAATGTGAAATTTTGCATTGTTTGGACCTCACAATATTTTCATAGTCTAGTTGATATGAAGAAGTGGCTAATCACAGACAATCATCCAGATGATCATTTGTAATTTGGTTTCTTAATTGATTTTTTATGACAGTCATATTTGAAAAAGCGGATTCTGACAAGTATGTCGATCCAAAACACGACAGAATTTTTCGCACGATATCAGGTAATATTGGGAATTTTTCATGTGCATACTTCCAAATGACTTCGTTGTTTATTGATTTTAAATGTAAACTATTCTGAATGTTTATTATCTCAAGTTCTACTTCAGTTTGGTTTATATCAAACAGCCCATTAATTTTATTTGAAATTTCTGTGATGTTCAAGTTTTCTTGAAATGGATTATTGATAAAAGATACAATCATTTCAGTTTTATTAAAATCTTTAAATCTTGAATTTATTTCTTCCTCAGCTAATTCTATTTCACAAATAAATTCTTTTAAATCATAGCGAAGCATTTCTTGATTTTGTTCAAAAAATTTTAATAAATATGGGAGATGTCTAAATTCGCAGTCATTTATATTTTATTTAATAAAAGTAAGTATTGTTGGAAAGTTTTTATTGAACTTAACATGTTAATTAAACTTTTATCTGTACCTTGTAACTCTAAATTTAAATTGCTTAATTTTGTACAGAAAGCTACTAAAAATGATAAGTGTAACAACCATCTTTTATCACTCAATTGTGGATAAATATCTCCTTTTTCACCAAGAAAATTTTTTATATTGTTAATTAATACAAGAAATCTTTCTAAAAATTGACTTCTGCTGAGCCAGCGAACATTATTGTACAACAGAAGTTCCCTATCATCTGCCTGTAATTTAAATAACCTCCATTGCAGGGCTTTTCCTTGAACAGAATTTACAATTTTAAATGTAATATCCAAAACATCTTTTGTGTTTAATCTTTTACTACACAGTACTTGTTGGGGAATAATACAGTGGTACGTTAAAAAATCTGGATATTTGTCATCATTTTTACATAATGAAATCAAGCCCCTGATTTATTACCTATCATTTCAGGAGCACCATCTTGTGTCCATTATGATACCACTGTATCATAATGGACACAAGTTTAAAAAGTGGAAGTTTGTGTTGTTTCACAAATTCATCAAATGCCGAAAAAATGTCTTCTCCCCTAGTCCTTCCCAATAATGGTATAATTTTCAAAAGCTCTTCTTTATTTGAATAATCTTGAAATGCCATGCGAATAAATACCATTAACTGAGCAATATCAGTGAAGTCGTTTGATTCATCAAATTGTAATGAAAACACGATGCACTGGTGAATATCTGACATTAACCTGGCCTGGATGCTTTTCTCCGGCAATTGGAACCTTGTCTGCGGCCTAGAAGTAGTCTCTCTCTCTCTCTCTCTCTCTCTAGCGACGTCTCAAACCGAGTATCTCCTTTCTGGAAGCTGGAAAATCCTCTCTCAAGCAACGTGGATACCGTCAGTCTCTCTCTCTTATGGTGACTTTGGATCGGGCAGCCTTCTCTCTGACAGCAATTCTGGAACCAGGATCCCTTCTGCTTGCTTCAGGCCCTTTTTATTAGGCCTCCTCTGGGATCTCGCATGAAGATTGGCAACCCCCAAAGAATCGGTATGAGTCTTTCATCTTAAGTTTCAAGTTCGGCATGCCTTTTGTTCTCCTCAGTCTTTTTCTGACTGACTTCGAGGATGTTTACACTTAGAGCCCGCAAGCCTTTCTCATACATACAAGTTTCAATAACAATCTTTCTAATGCCGCCATGTACAGCTTCGGCGACAAAAACATTGTCTTTGTTTTTAACACTGTAACATATTATTAAAGCAGTATATACGGTTAGCTTCAAAAGAGTTATTTACAAAAACATCTAATACAAACTATACCGAGACAAACAAAGTTTATTTTTTTAGTATGCTGAGTACATTACAATATTCACATGGGACTTAACCTAAGTAAAAAATTGATGTAATATGTTTTGGAATATTTAATATTTAGGCTACAATCGAGTTTTTACACTTTGCTTATAATCGTATTCACTCGGCTCGCTGTTTGACTTCCACTGATCCAAATTAATTCATTCACCCTGACTTATAAGAAAATTACTGATTTGATAATTTTAACGAAAAATAAATAAACAATAGCAATACACTTAAAGCGGATTAAAAATAATACAAAATAATGATAAATAAAATATGTTTTCAGTTTTAATTAAATTTGTAAGTAAGGAGGAATACACAAGAGATTGACCAAAAATCGCTCTGCGATCGCGATTGACGGGTTGAACACCCCTGTTCTATGGGAAAGTGACTGAGGAGAGTCTGTAAGAGGGGTGTTATTAATCAACCAGACTGTCTTTTTCTGAACAACATCAAGAATTTTTAAGAAGAGCTTAGGTACACCACACCAAACATGAGAGCAGTATTCTAACGTTGGTCGAATTTATACAGAGTAAGTAACTGTTCCCCAGCAAAGTACTGTCTTGAGCAGAAAAGGATACCAAGTTTTTTTGGAAGCTGGTGATGCTATGGAACTGATATGATTGTGCCAAGCTGAAGAGAGTGTAAGAAAAGTGTCATTAATCAGTTGGACTATTCTCTTCTGAACTGGATCAAGAATTTTTAGGGAGATCTTAGATGCATCTCCCAACCACGAGAGCAGTATTTCAATGTTAATCATATTTATACAGAGTAATTGTTCTGCAGAGAAGTACCATCTTGAGCAGGAAAGGATACCAAGTTTTTTAGAAGCTGATGATTCTATAGAAGTGATACGATTGTGCCAGGAAAGGTTTGGCGTAAGAGTCAGTCCAAGAAGAGAGGTTTGGTCTTGAATGTTGAGCTGAGCATTATCAAAAGTGGGGAAGATCTGAAGTCTTTTATGAAAAAACAATCAAAACTGCTTTTTTTGAAGCTTTGAAGTTGATTAAGTTGCTTTCACTTCAATCAGATATACTGTGGAGATCAGTGTCAGGGCACTTATTACAAATGATCTTGAAGTTTGAGATGTTTGAGTACTTCTGACTTGCCATATGAGTAGGATGAGTAGAGTGTATGCCATCATCAGCAAAACTATCAATAGTTTTAGAGTCAGTGAGAGCAGGTCATTTATATAAATCAGGAAGAGGTTGGGTGAGAACACAGGATCCTGAGGGACACTGGCATTGACAGGATTGTCTAAAGAGAGAACATTGCCCACCATTACATATAGGGATTAATTTGAAAGAAAACTGGTGATCCATGTACACAAGGATGAAGGCAGTCCAAATGATAACTTGTTGTGAAACCCTTGATGCTAGACCTTATGAAAAGCCTTAGATGTCAAGAGCAATGGCATAGAGTTCTCCAAACCTTTCCATGGAATGGATCCAAAGGAATCCTTACTGGTGGTCACTAATTAGATAGCAGTTCTTAAGGGGGTTGAAGAAATTGACTGTTGATAACCTTCTCCATTACTTTAGACAAAACTGATAGGTGAGCAGTAGGTCGATAGCTTGATGGTAGACATTTATCTTCCTTTTTTGGAACTGGGTGTATGAGCTTTCTTCCATGCTGAAGGGAGGACCAGCTGAGTACAGTTTGGGGAATAGATGAAAGAGAACAGGTGTTAGTTCAGGAGCCCATCTCTTGAGCACAATGGTTGGGATTTCATCAAGTCTGGCTGCCTTTGTGGTATTCAAATTATTCAGTATTCTTCTGATGTCTTTCTGGTAGAAGGTCCCAGTAGGCATGAGAATCAATGTTCTAGGCAAAGGAAGAGGTAATTTGCTATGGGCATCTATGTAGGAGTTGGAAGAGAAAAATGAAGCCAAGAGATCGGCTTTATCTTTAGATGATATTACAATGCAACTGTTAGAGTGAGGTAGAGGAAGTAGCACAGATGGATAAAATTGCACCCAACAGCTTTGGTGAGGAACCAGAAGGCATGATTGCTAGTGGCATACAAACAGCCAGTTTTACACATTTATCCTTTTTGAATTTAAACTTTGTCCTTTTAATAATGGTTTTACAAGTGTGGCAGACAACTGTTCACGTAGCTGGTTTTTTAGTTTCAGGCCACTTGTGAAAGACTGTTTCCTTTCCTTGGATAGCCCTGGCACACCCCTTGGAGAACCATTGTTTAGATATGGGTTTGGAAATTTGAACAGAGTGAGGAATGAAAGTTTCCATTCCAATATGGATTATTTCTTTAAGAAAATTACAACAGGTATCTGGATCTGAAGAATGAAAACAGTTGTTTGAATCATGGAGAGGAGGAGTAAAATTAATATAAGTTACTGTTATTTGGTATGGGATAAGACTTTCCTTCATCAGATTACATTATTTACTCTCTAAAATATGCTTAATGAAATATTTTTCTGTTTACTAAGTTAGAAATTTTTGATCCCCTCTGTAGAAGGAAAATTTTTTTGCTTAATTTATAGTGATTACAGAAATTTCATTATACTAATTTCTTTTAAAATAGATTAACAAACAGACAGAACAGATGTATACATTACTTGCTATCTGTTTGGTTCTACATCCCCAAAGAATTGATGAAAGTGTACTTTCATTGTTAAAAGAAAAATGTGGAGATAAAATGCTCTTAATGCAACAAGAGTAAGTAAAAACTGTAAATTCATATTGTATACCATTATATTCATATTAAATATAGGGATATACCAATATATGGGCTCCTGTTTTTCATTAAAAATCAAAATTTGCTCTAAGATGGTGCTTCCATCAGGTAAAAGATTATAAATGGATTGTAGATATTACATTTTCTCCATAATGCATATGTAATGAAATGTGCTGACATATACACAATTTGTTAAGACATCAGCTAGTTCAAAGTAGGTGAAATTGATCTGATTTTTTTATAAGCAGCTATAATTAAAATATCAATATTAATTTTTTAGCCAAAATTTGAAACAAGGGAATTTTTTTTCTGTCCTGTACTTAAAGTTATTAATAAAACATTTAATTAATATATTGCTATTGTAATTTTGGATACCTGTGAAGCCTTGTGGTGTACTTCTAGTTTTATAAATTTGGGTTGAGAGTGTTAGGAAAAAGCTGCACATTTGTTTGTCAAGAAAATGTTATTATTTTACGGGCCATTTCAGGAAGTCTAACTTGTCAAGGTAGGATCTCTTCCAGGTCATTCAAACATGCTGATGTTTCTTTCTTAATCTTTTTAAAACGATACAGTGACAGTCAAATTGTTTCAAGATTTTTGGTGATTAAAGAGCACATTCGATCAAACAATACTAAACATGTATATACTCAAGGCTTTTTTTTGCTTGAATTTATTCTACTAGGTTTGCTAGAAGTGAAAATCAAATAATAAAAATCCAGCTATTGACAGCTGGATTTTTATTATTTGATTTTCACTTCTTTCTAGTCACCATAAAATCACTGGGCCAGCCTGGCTGGCCGAGTGGTTAGCATATTCGCTCTCCAGCCAAAGGCTTCAGGTTTGAATCTTGCTGTGGGCATGGATTTTGTGATTGTCTGTGGAAAAACTAGTGGTGGTGGTTGGCAGTAGATGGCATTGGTGTAGTTGCTGTCAGTTGGTGGATTGACTGGAGATAGAGCTGTAGAGCAGGTGCCCTCCCTAGATGAGTCTTTGGACTCCCTGGAGGTGTCTAATAATAATAATAATTAATGCTCTCATCTGATGGATAATTCTAATAACATGATTAACTCCCCCATACAACCCAACTTGCCTCTCACATGAAAACTGTCTACAGAAAAAATTTCAGTATCCATGAAGTTTAGAAGAAAAATGTTGGTAATGAAAAAGTAGTTATCTTTCAGATATCCTTTAACCCATACTTGGGGGGGGGGACCTTTGATTTTGCTGTTGTTCCTCATTGTGTTTCAAAGATTGACATTCTATGCAGCATCAAAAAGGTTTGTTCATCATCATTGATGAAATTCTGCAAATACTATTAGGTTCATAGCTGCTACCCTTCTTTTATCATCATCTTCATCTAAATGTAACATCACTAGTTCAGAAAAGAAAGCACTGTGTAACATAAAAATAAAACATAATAATCCTCACGGCAAAGTGACAGTTGTTATGGATGCTGCAAGCTATGATATCAAAAGTAACTCATGTATATAAATTCTTCAGCTTGCTTCATTCTGTATTATGTTCTTATCCTGGGCCACTCATGAAGAGACTAATGATTTACTTCACAATATGCCAAGCTGATCAACAGAATTGAAATGAAACCTCAAATTTGTTCACCATTTAACTCCCAGATTATGACCTGACCTGCCCAAGATTCACAAAACTGATATTCCCTAAAATTATTAATTAATAGAAAAAACTCAACTACTTAATTATTATACAAACATCTTGTTGGAGTATTTAAAAAAAAAAGCATTTTGATTCTTTCATTGTGAATTCTGCCCATTTTACTTAGATGATCAGATTTTTTTTTTTTTTTTTCTGGTTATTTCCATTCTGTAATTTGACATGCTTGCAAGTTTAGATTTAGTGTCTCTTTATACCAGTGTAAATGAAGTGCTGTAAGACTCTTCATGCACTGCCTTCAGACAAACTTCTTTAAATGGAACAATTGTTTTCTTCTTGACCTGGTCAAGGGACTCCTTATTTTCAGATCTTTTCATAAGAAACTTTGAAAATCAGTTTCTTTCTTAAGCTGATCAAAAACTCATTTGTTGATGATATTTTTATAATGAGAAACATGACTTAAATAACTTTCATCATAGAATTAAAGAAGAGTGAGCATAAACCACAGTTTTTTTTTTTTATGTTCAAATCTCAAAAAAAAAAAAAAAAAAAAGGAATTATTACATTGAACATTTACCAAAAGCCCACTACTGAATGCCATCTTCACAGTCCATCCTATGAGATAGGCAAAGCCCACACTAAAAAAAGTGAGCAATCTATATTTTAAAACTTAGCATAAAAGGACTTCAGTCTCTCCTCCACTAGTTCATCTTCATGGATATTTCAAAAACACCATCCAGAGAATACTATTTTCCGATACTTCTCCCCTGCCAAGATCCAAACATTCAGTACATCAGAATAGCTTACAGACCTGTACAAATTGTTTACAGCCTTAAGGTTGAAACCAGTCTGGGTAGTGGCCCTTCCCATAATGCATAGTATTATACTTCTCCGTAAGGATATGCATTATGGGATACTAAGGCAATTGATGCGAAGTAATTAGCCTCTATATACAAAGTAGCGCAGTCATAAAGTTACTTCACACACAAACTTTGTTTGCTTACACTTAGATAAAGGATGAAATCAAGAATTTAATTTCTTGGCATCTGTAATTTATAGTATAACCAAGTGAAAAAATTTGACTACTCTGCAAGACTACTGTTCTATATAATGTCTTGGCATCTTGTCATATCTTTTATAGGTCTGCAAAACTTAAATACAGATCCTTGTTGTTCCCATGATTTTGGGAACAACAAGGATCTATATTTATTATTTTTTTTTTTCAGCATTGCCTCTAATTGTGCCTAGGTTGTTCTTCCCTTAGTTTCTCTTCCACAATTTATACTGGCTTCTTCTCAAGTATACTTCCATAAATCTAACTTGGAACACTCAGTAGGGAAATTTCTGCAATTCTTATGTACACTTTTATTTCCCTTTTTTGGCATAAAAGTACTGTTGAGCTATACTCCAAACCTGAAATTTGGAAAGACAACTACAGCTGTCTTTCCACATTTCAGGTTTCTTATGACTTTATACCTCAAGTATTGTATGTACACATAATTGCATTCCTCTTGAATGTTTTCTACTACTGTTCTATTGCTTCGTGTTTCATTTCTCAATCTTCAATGAAAATAAATGTTCATTTGATCATGTATTTCCAAAATAGACCAGTTTATCTAAGTTAAACACTTGGCTAGGTTTCTAATTTTGCTCATTAATTATTGTATTCAGTATATTCTGTGAAATTTTCAGCCACTTCCTTGTCGGCAAGGTCGCTTCTCCAATCAGTAAATTGTGAAAGCCACAGCCGTCTTTGAATTTGAACAGTTTAGCATTAAATTTAAATGCTACCTCAGAATCATCACTTTTCTAAAAACTCAAATGTTTCAGGTTTTACTTTAGTTGCTTTAACAAAAATGGAAATACTATCTTAATTGATGCTCAATCCATGTTGCAAGAATCTTTTTACTGGTTTTCCTTTATCACTGATCACACAACAAACTCAAGTTGATGGCATGCATGATACTGTTAAATTGATTATTTTTTCAACATTGCCTCTAATTGTATGCAGGTGTTGATTTACTAATTAATTTTATACTTTTTGGTTTTTCTCATTTCACGCTATGCTTTTCTTCTGATGCATGCTAGATTTATAGGAGGTTTATTAGAATTCACTGAAATGGGAATTTTTTAAAAAAATTAAAGGTAACTATGAAATAGGTTAATAAAAATCTGAAGATAAACTAATAAACATAGACTTACCGTATATATGTCGGCGTATAAGATGAGGCCTAAATTTTAGGCTATTTTTAGGTTTTAAGCTTATGTTGGTTGTGTAAGATGACTCCCCCCTCCCCCATTTCTTCTTTCTTGTATTAATGCAATGTTAGGTATTGTTGTTATATCCGTTATTTTTATATCTATGTATATCTGTTTTTTTTTTTTTTTTTTTTTCCCCATAGCATAGATTTAGTATTTATGCAAATTACCCTAATTAAAAGTGATTAGTCCCAATTTTAATTAATGATTAATTTTGCATTTTTTAAAAAAATTTTAGGATTATTAAAATTGTCATCATTTAAAATCATGGAACCAGCAACAAAACAAAAAAAGTATGAAGCTCGATTTAAAATAAGGGTAATTGAAATGGCAAAGCAAACTAATAACTGTGCTGCTGCAAGAAAGTTTTGACATAACAGAAGATGATAAAAGAATGGAGAAAGAATGAAAATATTTTTTAAAAAATTGCCAAAGAAAAAATGTGTGATGAGAACGGGGATCACCTGATGGCCGCAGCTGGAAAATCACATTGCAGAATGGGTATTCGAACAAAAGGCAGAATGATTATCTTGTTACAAGAAATATGATTAATGGTCAAGACTGAATTCGGATGAAAGTATAGAATTTGAAGCTACTTCAGGATGGTGTAATCGTTTTATGAACAGACAAAATCTGGTAATACGACAAAAAATGAAAATTGCTCAAAAATTACCAGCAGGTCTTGACCACAAACTTATCAATTTCCATAAATTTATTATTCAGTTGAGACAAGAACATAAATTTCTATTGTCAAATATTGGAAATATGGATGAAACTCCTATGAGCTTTGATATGATAAGTAATAAAACAGTGGAGTCTAAAGGTAGTAAGAGTGTGCTAGTTTGAAGTGCAGGTCATGAAAAAACAAGGTTTACGGTTGTGTTGTCATGTTTGGCTGATGGAACCAAGTTAAAACCAATGATCATCTTCGAACGTATAACTAAACCTAAGATAAAATTTCCTTCAGGTTTTTGTACATTTTCATGAAAATTATGTGAAGTTATGGATAAATAATGTGTGGAACATACGACCAGGCAGTATAATGAAGAAACGCAGTTTATTAGTATGAGATATGTTTCATAGTCATTTAACTGAGAATACTAAAAGTCTTCTAGGAAAAAATAACACAAAAATTGCTGTTATACCAGGTGGTTTAACTTCTATATTGTAACCACTAGATGTCTGCTTGAGCAAACCTTTTAAAGATCACATGCAAGAAGAGTGGAATAATTGGATGTTGACTGGTGAAAAATCATTTACAAACGGTGGATCTGTGTGCACTTCATCACTTGATATGTTATGCAATTTTGTGATCAAAGCATGGAATAAAGTAAAATTAGAGACTAATAAAATCATTTAAAAAGTGTGGTATCTCTAATCTTATGGATGGTATAGAAGATGATTTGTTGTGGGACACTGATGACAATGAAAATGAAATCAATTCACCGGATTTGAACTGAGATCCATATGACGATCATTTAAACAATGCATCTGATGCACTATTTTCAATTATGAAGAAAATGAACATGAAAATTGAGGTTAATAATTATTATTTGTTTTTTAAGACTTAATCTATTGTAATATTTTAAATAAATTTATGTAACAAAAAATTAATCTGATTTGTTTATGAACACTGCCTATTTTCTTATATAACGATGTATTGTAACTACCTAAATGTTCATCCAAGAAATTAAGCTTCCTTTTTTTTTTTTATACTCGCCGTATAAGATGACCCATGATTTTGAGGGTTTTTCTGTAGTATTTGAGAGTCGTCTTATACTCTGCTGTGTAGATATTTGGTCTTTGATATTAATAGTGGTATTGTATGTTAGGTGGTATGATGCCTGTACTACTTGCAGGGGAAATGGTTCTTACTACCAACTGAGGTGGTAATGCCTGTACCTATCAAAGAAAAAGGGTTCTACAAACAACAGTAACTGGCAGCAAAAAAACTCTTTTAATTTTGATTTACAGTTCCATCTAAATTTATTATAACTGGACATACATTGATTTCCATAAATTAAGAAAAAGAGAGAAAAAAATCATGAAAACTTAAGAACTATATAATGAATTTTTTGGCACCTATAAAAATTGTAAATAAATAGTTTAATTCAGTAACAAATTGATATATATATATATATGAAGACAGTGGTCAAAAACAAGAAATCAGAATAAAAGAGTGCCCCAATAAGGAGTATTGTTATCCCTCGCACCAGTTCAGTGTTCTCAGCAATGTTCATACTGTTGATAATTGTGTCCAGTAGCTCAGTTGGTAGTAAGAACCATTTCCCCTGCAAAGCTCTCAAAGTTTTGGGGAGGTGGATTGAGAGCAGCAACACATCTATCTTAGAGCATTCCAAACATGGTCAGTAGGATTAAGATCAGGAGACTTGACTGTCTTGTTCACATGCATGATACTCTTTTCTCGAAGATATTTGTCCACAAGCTTTGCTTGATGAGGACGAGTATTATCATATTGTAGCAGAAATGTCTCCCTTATCACACATGCATATAGACAAACATAGGGATCCCAAACCGCCTGTATAAGCTTCGGCATTTATGGTTCTGCTAAGAAGCATGTACAGGTCAGTGCATCCACTCAACAAGATGCCTCCCCAAACCATCACACTACCTTCACCACGTCTCCCTTTCACAGATATTGAGGGTGATAACGTGTCCCTGGTTCTCTACAGATCAGAGCATGCCTGGTATTCACTTTGTAGAGTAATTGAGACTCATCTTTAAGCTATACCGATCCCTGTTGGTCTTGGGTTCAGTTGACATGGAGCCTGGTCCATTTCAAACATTCTTTTCTGTAGTGTGGGAATAGGGGCATACAGACCAACTTTGTAAAGCCTTCTGTGCACAGTGGAAGCAGATACCAATGTTCCCATAGCCAGTGTGGAGTCAGATCGTAGCTGATTTGGGATAGCTTTCCTGTTTCGAGAAGCAGATAATCTGAGACATAGGTCTCCCACGGTAGTTGTAGTCCATGGCCTTCCTTCACTGTATCTCTGGTATGCTGTTTCTGACTGTTGTAATTAGAACCACAGAACGACTCACATGCAACTATCTTGATACCTCTGCCTGACTTTGGCTGGACTCTAGTCTTTACAATGGCTCACCACTGTCATTTAACTTGTGTGCCCCATGTGGCAAACTTAGTTAATCTTCTCTATTATTTAAAAGAGAACTGACATGAGAACAGTGGGTAGTAATGAGATAGATACCAACTAAGTATTATAAGTACATAGAAATGATCTAGAATAAGTGTCTGTTCCAGAGCATAACTTTTATGTATAATTATAAGAATAAAATGAAGAACAGAATATAGTGTGGATTCTAGTATATATATAGTACAAACACATGATCCTCTCAGTAACATACCCATTAACAAGAAATTATAGCTTAAATACAGGATGGTGCAAAAAAAAAGTACTGAATAACTACAAATATATGCTATGAAGTAAACGGATTTATTAACAAAGAAATATATGTTTACACGTGATGACATGTACATCCACAACTATCGGTGGAATCTTGGCTGAACAAAGCATTAGCAACAGTAGATTATGCTCGAAATGAGCATCATGTCTTGCAAGACAGGTTTTGTAGTGCACACAAAGGTTCTATGTCATCTTGGAGAACAAGAGTTGGGACCGCTGGGCATATTGTGCAATTTTATCCCTTAGTTCATCAAGGTTTAAAGGCTGGTCATGGTGGAATACCCATTCTTTCAACATACCCCAAACGAAGGCATCAGGAGAACATGAAGGGTAAGGGAATTCTGTGGACCTTGAAATGAGTCTTCTGGGGAAGTGTGTCACTTTAAAGCTTTCTTACATGTTCTTCTTTTCAATATGAAATTCAATTTTATCCTGCTCAAGACTAAATGGTGATCACTTCCAGTTTCAAATCCTCTGTACACCACATCACTATCAACAATAACATAGTCAATGAGACTTTTCTTATTCCTTGCCTCTTCTCTCCATGTGAATTTGTGCACATTTTTATGGTGGAACATTGTGTTAGTAATAACCAGTCCACATCCTGAGCAGAAATCCAACAGATATTTGCCATTATTATTAGCTTTGCTCTTTTCTCCAAATTTTCCCAAAATATTTTTGTATGTCTCACAATCATTTTCTACTCTGCTATTTAGATCCCCAACAAGGACCAACTTTTCCTTTTTCATTGTGTCAGTTGCTTTCTCTCAAAAAATTCCTCCACGTCTACCTTAGTAGAACCTTCTGTGGGACCATAGGCATGAATAAGTCTCATTGTCCAGTTCCCCATTTTCATATTTGCCACATCACTCTACTTGAAATTGCCTTCCATTCAAGAAGATTAGCTTTGTATTTAGTGTTGAATACTATGGCTACTCTTTCTTTTCCTTTATTGTCATTGCCTGAATATATAAAGATCGGACCAGTTTTTGTCTTTTTTTGTTTCAGTCACTCCTATTCTGTTGATCTGGTACTTATCCAATTCCTCAGCCAGCTCCATTTCTTTGCCATTCAGGCTTCTTATGTTGATAGTACTGATCTTGAACTCTGGTGATGTTGAGTTGGGATGTGTTTCAGGATTTGTTCCAGTAGCTTACATTTTGCTGTTCACCCTAGTTCCCTGGAAAAAATAAAAAAAAGGGAGGCCTTGTTTAACCGGCAATGCTCCAGCTGGCATGAAATTCTGTCGTGTTGTACCATCATTGTACATTGTGGTTTAAGCCATTAAAAATACAGTTTGGTTCCCTGGCAAAAACAACGGGGGGGGGGGGGGGGGAACCTTGTTTACTCTTACTTACGCTGTACAAATTCTAAATCCATTCAGTCTTGGAATACTGCTCTCACATTTTTGGCAGTGCACCTGAAACTTATCCAAAAATTCTTTATGTTGTGCGAGGACACTATTCATTTGATTGATGATCTCTCTCTCACACACTCTCTCTCTCTTCAGCTGGTGTATCATAGATCATCAGTTTCCAGATAGTCTTTTCTACAGAAATTTCCATGAATGCTATTCAGCAGAACTAGCATTGTCTCTCTAGGGATAGCTTTATCCCTCTCTCACACACACTCTTCAGCTAGTGCATCATAGATCATCAGTTTCCAGATTGTCTCTTCTACAGAAATATCCATGGATGCTATTAAGCAGAACTAGCATTGTTCTAGATCCGCTGAATAATTCCAGAACTAGAGTACAATATATTCATGCCATGAATATATTGTATCTGCCTCTAATTAATACTCAGGCTACTTCTCACCTGTACAGTTTGCCCATCCTGAATAAATCTTAGATCTAACCATTATTAGAATACTTGAATACCATTTTCATATTTGGGAATGGTCACCAAACACTTCTTTAAAATATTTGATAGATCTCCCCCCAAGAAATACTCCAAAATGTTTCTCAGAGATATTCTTTCTATCCTTTATTTTCTTTAAATATTTTTATGAGTGCTGCTCTGCTGAACTGTCTTTCATCATTCTTCCATTTTGCTTTAAGCTTGTAGAAACATAAGTAGCCGCTGATCAACATCAATTCATAGTCCATTTCAGACTTACTGAACTGATATTAGAATTCTGACAGACAACAGATTATTCTAGAAGAAAATTGTTGATAGAAACAAATTCAGTCATTTAGTACTATCAGAGTATATTTTATACATCTTGAAGGTAAATATCAGGAATTTGATGGCATATTATTCAGTATAATATTGAATGAATTTGCTTTTTGAATAATACTGAGATTATTGTAATCAACTTTTTTTTTCTTTTTTTAAATATATAGTAATATTGCAGAATTTGAAAACTGCTTTGCATTTGCATGTCCAAAATTTCTCTCTCCAGTACCACCAGCTTATGAAGGAGCTCCATCAAACTATCACAAGGTACATCTCTGGATTTTTTATATTTGTGATTTACTTTGAATTATTTTATGATGTTATAGTAAAAGATGCTTTTAATAGAATACTGGCTTATGTTGGTTTCTTGGATATGGTTTTTGTCATTTTCTTCTGCTGCATCCCATAAGGGTGATATTCATGACTGTATCCGTGTGTGTTCACGGGGCCGGCTTGCCTGCTTGCAGTATGAAAAACCCCCAGATAAACTGGGGGAAAAAACCTATCTACACCCAAGATCGGTTAACTTGGCTATGGGTGAGGAAGATCCTTAAATTCCTCAACGTCGTCAACGGGAATCAAACCTAGGACACTCCTTCCCCAAGCATATGGTTGCAAAGCGCATAGCCACTAGGCTAACCATGTGGATACCAGTTGTATATGTAATATTATGTCTATGATATCTTGCATATGCTTAACTCTCACCATAGCAAAGTCATAGAAACCCCAGGAAGAATTTAGTATGACATAGTGAATTTCCTTTTTTTATACAATGAAACCTGTGGTGAATTCATCACTAAAAAGCACACGTACTAACCACAGTGATAAGTTTTAATATGTAAATATTTCATCCCAAGTATCTTGCAACATCCTCAGTACAGTAATTCAAACAATACTAGGAATAACAAACAGTTAGAGCACATCATTACAATGGAATCTCAATATGTGTGCAGTAACATGTTATAGAAGTAAATTAAAATATAACTGAACAAAAAAAATAATAAAATAAATAACATATATAAAGACTATTTTACACAATTTTCCCTGCTTTAGAAATAGTAAGAATGTCGTTGCGGTTTAAATTTGGTCTGTGTAGTAGGGCTTCAGCACTTTCTTTATATAAACGTTCATGTTTATATAAAGATCTGTGTAAAAGTTTCGACTTTTCCCAATGGATTCTACAGTTTGGGTTTTCAACTCCATGTTGAGAGAGACCAGATTTCTGCCGTTTTGAAAAGACAAATGTGGTCTTGATGTTCCAAGATGCACTTCTGAACAGATTTACGTGTCTGTCCAAAGTAAGACAAATTGCAGGAGGAGCATGAGATCTCATAAACGTCAGGTAACATCAGAGGTGAGAGTTTGTCCTTAGAAGAAGATAACAAGTTATAGATCTGGTTGATGGGTTTGTAAGTAGTGGCAAAATTGTATTTCTTCATAATTTTTGAAAGACGTTTGTAGATGCCCCGTTCTTCTTCGCCCTCGCATCAACTTTATGCTAGAAAAAGAATCTCCACGGGGTATCTCCTTTCTGGATTTACACATTCAAAGAAAAGAAAATGGTTCCATTGCCACATCTGTCTATCGCAAGTCCATTTTCAGGTCGCTATATCACACAGAAATGTGGCATCATTAAATCACTAGTTAACAAAGCACACAAATTCTGCTCCTCTGAAGAATCTCTAAACCAAAAACGAGAAATAATCAAAAATACAGCCATACTAAATGGATATGGTCTTAAAACAACTCAAAAAATCATCAGTCACTTCCCCACACATCAACCTAGACAAGAAGAAGAAGCCCATACCTTATGTCAAAGGCATCTCCGAACATCTTTCAAAAATTATGAAGAAATGCAATTTTGCCACTACTTACAAACCCATCAACCAGATCTATAACTTGTTACCTTCTAAGGACAAACTCTCACCACTGTGAGAGTTTGTCCTTAGGAGAAGGTAACAAGGCATTTATTTTTTAATGCCTTGTTACCTGGCATTTATGAGATCCCATGCTCCTGCAATTTGTCTTACTTTGGACACACAGGTAGATCTGTTCAGAAACTCATCTCGGAACATCGACCACATTCGTCTTTTCAAACCTCGGAAATCTGGTCTCTCTCAACACAGAGTTGAAAACCCAAACCGTAGAATCCATTGGGAAAAGCCAAAACTTTTACATAGATCTTTATATAAACATGAATGTTTATATAAAGAAAGTGCTGAAGCCCTACTACACAGACCAGTTTAAACTGCAACGACATTCTTACTATTCCTAAAGTATGGGAAATTGTCATACAAAATTGTGTAAAATAGTCTTTTTATGTTATTTTTTATTTATTTATTTATTTTATTTTAATTTTTGTTCAGTTATATTTTAATTTACTTCTATAACACATTACTGCACGCATATTGAGATTCCATTGTAATCATGTGCCCTAACTGTTTGTTATTCCTAGTATTGTTTGAATTACTGTACTGAGGATGTCTCAAGATACTTGGGATGAAATATTTACATATTAAAACTTATCACTGTGGTTAGTACGTGTGTTTTTTAGTAGTGAATTTCCTTATTGTCTTTGGATTTTTTTGTTGGGACTTTTTTTGGTGCTTTCTTATAGTGAGCATGTTATAATGTTTGCTGTAGTGAGAGTTGACTATAGAGAAAAGAGTAAATTAAAGAATCATAATTGAACCCATACCCGTACTCAAACTTTCAGTTGAAAAGATCTGTATAGATTCTTCACATTATGGATAGAATTTGAACTTTGGTATTTCTAAAACAGCACTTGTTACAACTTAGATATGAATGCTGAAATCAGACCGCCATTAAAAATGAAGAAATAAAAATTTCCCATTATTTTGCATTTTCAGGGTGTTACACTACGGATAAACAGGATGCCATGTTAAGATTATGATGTTGGCAAATCATTCTATCGAACATCAAGATTATATTCAATACATTCCCTTGAAATTTCTGCCACCCAAGAGCTTCATTGGAAGAGCATAAAATTAATACAAAGAAGCAGTTGAAATGCCTTTAAAAAACGTGGTCTTGCTTCAGGATCTTGACATTCTAATGCAGTCATGGATTATTTACCACAATTTGTGGTGAATCATGAATATTACTATATATTTAGGAGTACATCATCATTTGCATAAAGCAAAGAGCTGATTACATCTCCAATTCTAATATCAAGTCTAATGCCACTTTCTTTCATAATGTGATGCAGAAGAGCGAAGATAATGTGCATCCTTGCCTTACCCCTGATTTTACATCAAACACCTTCATGTATTTCCTTCAATTCTAACTACTGACTGACAGCTTAAATAATAACTGTATTGCTCTGTATAATGTTCCATTCGGCCCATACAATTTAAGTGTTTTGAAAAGCTTTTCTCCAGGCACTTTGTCATATGCCTTTTCCAGATCTACAAAACTTAGTACAGATCCTTGTCATATTCCAATGATTTTTCAACTATTTGTCCTGAACTCAGTTTGTTCTTCTCCAAGTTTCTCTTTCTCAACCTATTTTCAGTTATGCTTTTATAAATCTTATCTTGAATACTTAGTAGAGAAATTCCTCTATAATTCTCACATTCAGCTTTATTCCCTTTTTTATAGATGGGTACTATGAGAGCTTTACTCCAATTGCTGGAATTCTGACCAGGCCCTCTAAATTATGCAAAACTTTTATACCTCCATACTTTAGCATTTCTGGTTGAATATCATCTACTTCAGCTGCCTCTCCACATTTCAAGTTTTTGACAGCTTTTTCTACCTCAATTATTGATATGTAATCCTCTTTGCATTCCTCTTGAAAATTTTTTAGGATATCCTTATTTTCTGTTTTTATGTAACCCTTTCATCTTTGATTCCTTTTACAGTTATTTCCTCCATTTTGAAGTGTGTTAATTTTTTAAGTTTTTAATAGTCTCCAGAACATTTTGCCATGTTCCTGATATTTAAGTCTTCTCATGGAAAGCTATGCTATGTGTCCTGCTTTTACACATAGCATAGCTTTCTCACATTCTCTGTATTATTTTAAGTCATCTGCTGACTTATTGGCTAGGAACTTTTAGTATGTTTTCTTCTTTTACTTCTTCCATACATCATAGTGTTCTTATTATATAAAGATAAGTACCAGTGAGACGCCAATGTTTGGTTCTTGTTTTCAATTTGTTTCATTTTTTCTTCATTTATGTTTGTATATTTGCATCTACAATTTACATGTTTTACACATAAATTGTAGGTGCTACTATACAAAAAAAAAAAAAAAGCTACTCAACTTTAATTATCAAAGTTTCTTACATACTGTTCTTTTCAATGTGCTATCCATTTTTATCCTGCTTAATATTAAGTAATGGTCTCTTCCAATATTTCAAATCCTCTGTACGCTCTTGTATGCTGAACAAGCATGATGTTTTTATTTTCGACAATGATGCAGTCAATGAGACTTTATTTCTTGTGTTTTCTCTCAATGTGAACTTGTGGACATCTTTATGTTGAAACATGGTGTTAGTAATGATTAGATCATGTCTTAGCAGAAGACCAGAAAATTTGTAGAAAAGAGATAAGTCCTTTTCTACTGTTTCCATTTTCTTTGTCAGCTGCTTGTTCTTATGACTCAAAACATTCCTCTACATCTTTCTTAGAAGCACTTTCTGTTGCACCATAGACACAAATAAGTTTCATTAACCCATTTTCGATTTTGCCCATTTAACGCTACTTGAAACTGCTTTCCAGTCAAGTTTATCTTCATGTTTGGTGTTGAATGCTATCACTACTCCTTCCTCTCCTTGATCATTATTGCTTAAAATAACACACTATGCTTATTATGTAGTAAGATCCCATGTTCTTTTTGTCTTCTTTGTCTTAGTAATGGCCATTATGTCCACGTACTTTTCCAGTTCTTCTGAGAGTTTGATTTCCTTTCATTAATACTTCTTATATCAATGTTGCTATTTTCAGTTCTTCTGACATTGGGTTTGCCCTACTTTTAGATGTTGAGTTGGATCTTCTTTCAATAGCTGACTTTTCACTGTTCGTCCTGTTTCCCTGAAAAAACAGTGGGACCCTTGTTTAATTGGCCAGTGCCCCAGCTGGCATGAAATCTCACTATGATACCATATGTATTTGTGGTTTAAGCGAAAAGACAGTACAATTTGGTTAGCTAAGTCTCCCAAATTGCCAGTCCATCCTCATTCATTTAGTACCCAATAGATACATTTTACTAATGGGGTGCAGCATGTGAAAGTGAGGGTTAGACAGATTGGATGGTCAGAAGCCCTAGTCAGTTCTCTGCATTCCCAAAAGGTGACATGGGATCTCCCCTCGGTTATTTGACCCTTAAGGAACCTCCTGATAAGTTTTATTTATAATGCATATTTGTTTTATATATAGGGGTGCTTAAGGGTCAAAGCTATATAACTGAGAGGAGACCTCCATGTAGCCTTCAAAGGAATGCGGAGAACCGACCAGGGCTTCTGACTTAAAGTCCAGTCTTCACCTTCTCCAGGTTTTTTCCTCTAAACACAAATTTTATTCTAGCTATCACCTGTACAACTTAATTTGAATCCAGAGATTTTTTATAATCCTTTGTTAATATTTTCTGTGTATATATTCAGTTTTCCACTACACATATAATGTATATAATTCAGATAAGGGGGTGTTTAAGGGTCAAAGCTACATAACTGAGAGAAGATCTTCACATAGCCTTTAAAGAAATGCGGAGAACCGATCAGGGCTTCTGACCTAATGTCCAATCCACACCTTCTCGTGGTGCACCCTGTTAGGTATCTACTTGGATACTGAACGAACGAGGATGGGCTGGCAATTTGAGATTTAGCCAACAAAATTGTATTCTTATTGGCTTAAACTAAAATAAAAAATGATGGTACAACATGACAGAGAATTTCATGCCAGCTGGGGTGTCACCCGGTTTAACAAGGCGCCCGTTGTTTTCGCCAGAGAACCAGGGCAAACAGCAATGAGTCAACGACTGGAACAAATCCTAAAACCCACCGCAACTCAACATCACCAGAGTTCAAAATCGGTACTATCAACATAAGAATCCTGAATGGCAAAGAAATTGAGCTAGCTGAGGAATTGGTTAAGTACCAGATTGACATAATAGGGATGACTGAAACAAAAAAGGCAAAACCTGGTGAGATCTTTCTGAGCAATAAATACAAAATGTTATATTCAAGCAATGACAATCAAGGAAAAAGAAAGAGTAGCCATAGTATTCAACACTAAATATGAGGCTATTCTTCTTGAAAGATAGGCAGTCTCAAGTCTCTTTTTCTATTGAGTATTCCTGCTAAGATTTAACAAGTATACATGAGAAACGGTTGAGAAGGATTGTGGAAGAAAAGCTTTTTGAAGAACAAGCTAGATTCAGGCCGAATAGAGGCTGTCAGGATCAGATTTTCACTTTATGACAAATAGTTGACAAATCATGGTAATATAACAAAGATCTGTATTTAAGTTTTGTAGATCTGGAAAAGGCATATGACAAGGTGTGAAGAGAGAGAGAGAAGCTGTTTAAAATGCTACAGTTCTTTGGTGTCAGTGGGGCATTATATCAAGCAATACTTAGTTTTTATTTGAATTGTAAGTCAGCAGTTAGAATTGAAGGAAGTAAAGCCTAACGTTTGCCAATGAAAGTGATTACTACATATAGCCGTGTTGCATGCATTTTCTTTATACGCAGGCGAACCATTTCCCCCCAGTATTTCTACCAGCCGATTATATTCCTACTATCACGTGCCAGTGTCAAGCCCACGTCTAGTTGTCAGTCTTGTTTAAACTGACTTGTTTGGTGTGCATAACAGGAAATATTTTACTTTCGGTGAACAAGAAAAATAAGTTTATTTAAGTTATGCTTATTCTTCTTCTTCTGCAGCTTCTCCCACTTAAGTGGGGGTCACTGTTGATGATGAGTTGTCACCACATCCAAGTTCTTCATCCTAAAGTCCTCTTCTACCATCTCTTCTTTGGCCGCCCACGCTTCCGCCTACCTTGTACATCCATCTGCATGACTCTTCTTCCCAAATATTCGTCCTTCCTCCTCATCACATGACCAAACCATCTCAACCTTGCCTCCTGTATCTTCGCTCCTACGTTCGTAACTTTCACTGTTCCCCTCACATAGTCATTTCTCAGACGATCCTTTCTGGTCACACCGCACATCCACCTAAGCATTCTCATCTCTGCTACTTCCATCCTGCTGATGTTATTTTTCCTCAGGGCTACAGTTTCTATAGCATACGTCATAGCTGGCCTCACTACTGTCCTATAGATTTTGCCTTTCAGATTGATCGGCACCCTCTTATCGCATAACACTCCAGCCATCTCTCTCCAGTTCCTCCAACCCGCTTGTATCCTGCATCCCACTTCCTTCTCAGCTCCTCCATCTTCTTCCACTGTTGAACCTAAGTATCTAAAGTCCTTCACCTTCCTGATGACATTTCCTTCCAGCTCCAGATCTGTCTCCTGGCCACTGCCCACAGTGCAACACATATACTCTGTCTTACTTCTGCTCAGTCTCATACCTCTCTTCCAGTACTTTTCTCCATCTTTCCAGTTTAGTTCCCACTTCTTCTCTTGAATCTGCACACAGCAAGATGTCATCTGCATACAACATTGTCCAAGGCACATCTTCTCTCACCTCCTCCATCACAATGTTAAACAGAAACGGACTTGATGCTGACCCTTGATGCAAGCCAACTGTTACTTGAAAACTTTCTGTCTATCCCAGACAGGTCCGAACACTTGTCTTCACCTTTCTGTACATATCACGCACCAACCTGACATATTTCTCCGGAACCTTCTTCTCCCCCAGACACCTCCAGACTTCTTGCCTTGGCACTCTATTGTATGCTTTCTCCAAATCAATAAATGCCAGATGTAGCTCCCGTTGTTTCTCTCGAAACTTTTCCATCATCTGCCGTAACCCAAAGATAGCATCTGTTGTTGATCTACCAGGCATGAAGCCAAATTGTTCCTTTGCAATCTCCACCTCCTTCCTCAATCTACCATCAAGAACCCTCTCAAAGACTTTCATTGTGTAGGACATCAACTTTATTCCTCTGTAATTTTTACAGTCTTGTGCCTTCCCCTTTACCCTTGTAGATGGGGACAAGAGTACTCTCCCTCCATTCCTCGGATATATTTTCCTGTTGGCAAACTTTTACGAACAGGTCCCACAGCAGGTCAATTCCCTCTTCCCCCAGTGCCTTCCATGCCTCCACTGGAATCCTGTCGGGGCCCACCGATTTTCCATTCCTCATCCTCTTCATGGCCTCCGTCACTTCCACTCTACTGATGTTCTGCACCATCCCCTCAGAAGGCTGCCCATCTTCTCTGTGAGTTCTTGCATTTTCCTCATTCAAAAGTCCCTCAAAGTATATTCTCCATCTGTTTCTTATGTCCACATCCCTCCATAATACTCTTCCTTCAGCATCTTTGATCTGCCTCACATGTAAGATGTCCTTTGCTGCTTTATTTCTACATTTCGCTAGTTGGTAAAATTTTCTCTGTCCTTCCTTTGTTTCTAATTGATCATACAGATCTTGATATGCCATGGCCTTCGCATTGCCACAACTCTCTTGGCTTCTTGCTTTCTCTCTCTGTACACCTCTCTGTCCTCTTCTACTCTTGACTCATCCCACTTCTGCTTTGCCTTCCTCTTAGCTGTCACTGCCACTTGTACATTATTATTCTACCACCAACCCTCCTTCTGCTCTCTAATCTTTCAAGATGTCTCACCAAGGACATTGATTGCACAGCTCAGAATTACTTTTGAATTATGTTTCCACCAATCCAGTACACTTTCCAGTCCATCCGAAATCCTCTCTAACACCCTCTCCCTAAAACGATTCCTCACACTCTCTTCTTTTAAGCGAAACCGCTTAATTGTCTTCATCCCATGGCATCCAGAAGTTCTTATCTTCGATCTTATTTTAATGTCTGCACACAGCAGTCGGTGTTGTTGTGCTACTTGATCTGTTGGAATTACTTTACAATTTGTCACAACCTTAAGATGTATTCTTCTAGTCAAAATGTAGTCAATTTGTGAGCTGTTGTTACCACTCCTAAATGTTATCAAATGTTCTTCCCCCTTGTAGAAAAACGAGTTCACAATTGCCAGATCAAATGCTACTGCAAATTAATAAGCATAACTTATTATAAGAACATCAGAATAATTATAAGAATAAACTGAAAAAATTGAAAACAAGTAATAACAGTTAACTGTAGTGAAAATATTTAAATATGAATAACAATGGAAAGCATGCAATTGCTATCACAATGCCTGCTTGTTTGTGGATTGCTGTATGTTACTGGTAGCTACAAGTGTGTCATTATGAATTCGTGAAGACCAAACTTGATGTAAAATCATCCTTTTTTTGTTTGTTTGTTGTTGTTTTTCCCTATAGAGGATATTTCATCTGATTCTTTGAATACTCTTGAGAAAAAACTGGTAATCTATGTGGATCATTTTTGTTTGTTTCCATACTACTTCATGTTTTGTTACAGTTGTTGTATGTGCTGCCAGTCTGATTTGTGTCTTTTGTTCTCAACGTCCTTAAAGTATATCTCTCCAGATCTGCCTGTCTGCTGGCCTGGTTGGCCTATCTGCTCTCCGGCCAAAAGGCTACAGGTTTCAATCCTGCTGTGGGTGTGGATGTTTGTGATTGTCTGTGAAAATACTAGTGGTGGATGGTAGATGGCATTGGTGTAGTTGGTGGATTGTGAGTGGTGGAGACAGAGTTTCCTCTATGAGTCTTTGGACTTCCTGGAGGTGTCACGTAAGAATAATCATATAGCATAAACCACAACTGATTAATGTTGTAGACACCTGATTTTTTAAATGGTGGATGTGGAGGTTTCAGCAGATGATTGGGTAGAAGGCGACCTTTATATTTTGTTACCAAAGCAACCCTGCTGATTTGTCTGTGACTGATTGTATACTTAGGAGATTCACTGATCTTTAAATCACTGATATTTTTTTTTGGAGTTAAAGTAAGATTTTTTGATTAATGTTCTATAGTAGCCATTTTTTGATAGGATTAAATTCAAGTGTTGTAGTTCTTGGTTCCTTTTTTCTATGTTAATGGAAACTGGAAACTTTGTAAGCCCTATTGCATAAGAAACGGATGATGTATGTTTTTTTTGCACTGGGTGGTGATTAGATGTGGCATGCAGGTGATATCCTCTGTTTGTTGGCTTCCTACAGACTGAGAAGTTGAGTGCATTTTGTTCAGATACTGCAACTAGTGCATCCAAAAATATTAAAGAGCTGTTTGTTTCTAATTCAACATTCAATTTAATTTGAGGATAAAAGTTGAGGTAGGTGGTGAAATCTTCTAATTGGGTAAGAGTACCAGGCCATGCAATGAAAATATTGTTGGCATATCTTCACCAAATTTTAGGTTATATTGCACAATACTGAAAGACTTTTTTTTTTTCGTGGGAATTTGTTGGTCATGTTATAATAAATAAGGAGTTTATTAAAAATAAGTAATTAAAACCTGAAAAGTTTAATGCGTTGTAAGACTTACATAATCAAGGGTAGTGGTAATTGAAAGTTTTACACAACAAAAGCCTATTAACAGTTAATTACACATATTAAATGTTTTTGATAACTTGATCAAAAGTTTTTTTTTTTTCTTCAACCCACTCCATGTTTGTTAACAAGGGACAGAGCCCATTACTATTCCTTCCTTCTGTTCAAAATATTCATCTTGAAATTTGAAAAATATGCCACTGATGTAGTGTTTAAAGGGATTCACTGTGTCTGGTAGGAAGAGGTCTTGTGATAGTTGTATGGTTTCTTTTCCTGATACTTTGGTGAACAAATTTACTATGTTTAGACTTGCAAGTCTGAACATAGTAAACCATTGTAATGCCTTTGTTTTCTATGGAGTGTATGGTGTTCTTTACATAAGAGGATGCTTACCTGGTATAAGAGCTTAGTAGGTTTGTTAGTTATTTCGATAGCAAAGAAGTCGGGGAATATCTTGCATCAGCAATAGGTCTTAATGGCAAGTTCTGTTTATGCAGCTTAGAGACACTATATATTCTTAGAACCAGAGGGTGTCTAGATTCAAAGTGTGTTTTTTTTGTTTCCTCAGACCAGTTGAGCATGTTTTTTTATTTATGGAAATATCCTGTGGATCGTGATCTAACTTTTCATAGGTGTTAGCGTCATCTAGAAGTGATTTCATTTTTTCTATGTATTCTGTTGAGTTCAGTATATAATGCAATATATAAAATTTGCCTTCTAGCCAGTCAATAAGCTGATTGGCTAGAAAATGAAGATATTAGGAAGGAACCTGGCATTCATAGCATTTAAGAATGTGTGAGCAGGGCTAATCTAAGGTGGAGTGGTATGGTCACTTAAACAGAATGGGCAAAGAAAGATGGCTAAAAGTGTTTGATGCCAAGGTGGAAGGGAAAAGACTTGTAGGAAGCCTAAGAACTGATTGGATTGATTCTGTCATATTATGTCATATAATAGTGCCTTAGAAGAAGACCAGAATGTTAGATGTGACAATAATGAAGTTCTGACAAGTCATTTGGAGGAAATTGTTGACAGGAGATTAATAATAATGGGAAGTTAATCATGTAGTGCTTGTCATATTAGCCTGAACATCCATTGAGGCATATAAGAAAACTGATGATGACACACACATATTCATTCTGATATAGAATTAAAATTGATTACAGTTATTATTATTATTATTATTATTTGACACCTCCAGGGAGTCCAAGGACTCATCGAGGGAGAGTGTGCCAACAGCATCGAATGATTGGTCCCCTTCCAACTACTAACCGCGCTCAAACTTACATAACTGAGCCATTAGTAGCAGAGGCTCTACCAATCGACCAACCTTTGCCGGCAAAGGTTGGTCGATTGGTCAATGTGAAGGTTTGACTTGAGGCAGAAAATTGAGAAATGAATTTTCTCTGAAAGAAAAATCTTTTAAGACATAAGGCAGAAATTTTTGCAGATGCATGTTGGGCATATTTACTGGTAATAATGTCAAATAACTACTAGTGAGTAAAAAGCAATCTATTTATTATTATTATTATTATTTTTTTTTTTTTTTTTTTTTTTTTTTTTTTTTTTAATGCATAAAGTTTTGAAGATAATATATTACTGCAATAGCTTTAACATATTCTTATCTTCTGAACTTATAAGATAATATTTCTAAAAAATACTTTTCACAGGAACCCTACTTTTTGCAGCTTAAAGTTTTTCTTGATGAAGTGCAACAACAAAGTATGCTTCCAACTGTTAGAAGGTAAGACAAAAAAAAAAAAACCCTGAAATTTACCAGTTGAAATAGCTACATAAGTATTTGATCATATCCATTAAAATGGATGAATAAACTGAAGGAGTGCTATCTATTCAATCACTGATATATACCTCTAATATTCCTTGACACAGAAGACAACTCTCACCTGTACAACCTTTATACATATTGCCGCTCTTTATAGTACCACATCCCAAATCTCCCTAAAAATTTCTAAAAGAGGGTAGTTGGGGAAAAAATCATTTTCAGATTTTTAAATTATTAGATAGATTATCCCATTCATGTTGAAGGGAATCTCCTAGTGAATGTGCTAGCTTTTTCCCACATTCTTAGGCTCTACTTCTCCTGGGCCCTTTTTAATTTCTATTCTCTAGACCACTGTCACTGTAATCCAATGCCCTAACATCATATTTGTCATGCATCACAGCTCATGAACATGTAATAAAAGGATTTTGGTTGATGTGCATGCATTATTGGGATCCCTCTGTCTGCAATACAGGTAGTTTTAGGTCGCCTGACCAGGATTATTAACCTCCCAACTGCCAGGACATATATATGTCCAGAAAATCCTGATATGATTTAGACCACCTGTTAAAAGAACATGAATATGATGTGCAATTTGACCGTCTTATCCATTAGAAGGCCTTCACACTGAGGAGAACATTTAACCAGATTACCTCACATACGTAGCTATGTTCAGTTACCTATAGCAAGAAATGCAGTTGCTTCTGTTTGCTCGGTAACTGGAATCTAAGTTATAGTAGACTAAACACCTACAAGTTATATTTATTTTTGCTACTTGTTTTTTCTTATAATTATAGTTTTAGATGCCAGTGCAAAATAAGAGATCCTTTCATACTTTCTTCACATAATATTGTATCACTTTCTCCCAGAACTTGATTCAAGATAATTATTTGTGTCAAACAATTACTTTATAAATTCATGAAAATCCGAATAAATACAGTCTCCATCTCTTCCAAATTACTTTTTCTTTATTTTTTATTAATAATCTTAGTTCGAAGGTTAGTTCACGGATTGCATGAAGGTTCTCACTTTTGCGATTTTGATTTACAGAGAATCATACGTAAATCTTGACTCATATCACATAATGTATAATCTTGATAACATAATCTGTACTTTTTTTTGCACTTCAACTTTCTTGGTTTCCCCTAATCACTCACTACAAATCAAAATAAACAGCAGTTATGAAGTCAACTGTTATGTACATATTTTCTGCTAATTTTGATATGTGGCAATTTTGAAGTAGGGATACTTTCTCTATAGTATTCCACCTTGGATGGCTAACCCCCCCCCTAATATCCCAAACTATCACACACAAATACTGCTAGGTAACATGTGTGCACTTTCTTTTTGTTTGAATTCGTTATTTTTCCAAAGTAATTGTACCAGATAACTTTTAATATTCCAATACCAAAATTAAATTGTGATTATTATAAATTAGCAAATTTTTTTGCTAATTTATAATGTGTCCTTTCCTCACTTTTTCAATAATTTTTGTTAGCTTACAGCCTGTTACTCGAGCAGAAAGGATTATTAGCAAGTATATCTAAGACACAATTCATTTCTGAGATTGTGCAAGTAGTAGCAACAGTAGCGTCAGTTTTGAAATACTGATACTTTCCTGTTTAGTGACAATCACCCATCTTCTGCACAAAGACGTCTAAACTGCATGCAAAATCACTGCTATCATCGTAGCTACAAAAATTTCCCTTATAAACATAAGTAGAGTAAAAGCTACGTGAAAGGTGAAGGCTCCAACTTTTCTGCATCTCCAGAACTTTTATTTTATTTTTTTTACCACATACAAACGAAATTCATGTATAAGTGCTGCACTGCACCTTATGCCATTCAAAAGTAGATTGAAATGTAAGCAGTATATTTCCCAAAAGAAAGCAAAGTATGGGATAAAGAAAAAGAAAAGTTCTGGAGATGCAGAAAATTGGAGTCTTAGCCTTTAAAGTAGCTCTGATGTTGGTGAGGGAAATTTTTCTAGCTGTGAAGATAGCGAAGATGGGTGATTGGTCATTAAATGCATACCAACTTGTCCACAGTTTCCATTCATAGATAAGCCAGGAAATACTGAAGATTTTGACACAATAACATTTTAGGCTTCTTCCATCTATTTCTAGATGATATTCTTTCATTTGTAGTGGAAGAAACTTACCTTTATGCTTGCCAACAACATCAGCAAGTAGGGTCTGCATTCTTGCATTACATTTTGGAGCCCAATATATATCGACATATCACTTACATATATAACACTCAATTGTGCAAGGTCAGTGTTTCGTGATGTTATGAGTGAAAAACAATTTGGTCTTATTGTGAAGTATTTGCATTTTCAGAATAATGAGGAATATGATCAAGCAACACATCCTTGCCCAGTCCTCAACAAAATTTATGATTTTCTGATGAAAATTCGTCAGAAATTTGGATCATTATACATCCCTGAGAGAGAGAGAGATGGGAATATTAATGAAAACCTTATGTCATTCAAAGGCAAATTGAAATGTAAGCAGTATATTTCCCGAAAGAGAGCGAAGTATAGGGTCAGTTTATGCTTTATGAAGTGCAAAGTGGGTAACTTTGCGATTTCAAACCTTATAGGGGAAAGCAGACTGTACTTGAACATCATAAATATTCAGATCTTCACTTGTCAATGCTGTAGTAATGGAAATGCTAGACCCCATGCTGAGGAAAAATTATGAGTTACAATGGATAACTGTGTACTGAACTATGTTATGGTAAATTTGCATTTACCATAACATTGTACAGATTGTTATTGTACCTAAATGCAAAAAGGTGAGACATTCTCCAGATCTGATATCAGGAAAACTTTCGAAGGTTGAAATCCAAGCTTAGCAGCAAGGGAAATTCTTTGCACTATGTTGGAAAGAACAAAAGGGATGTTTTTCTGCTGTCTTCCCTGCACAATCCATCAATGGAATCCACGAAGAAGCATGGTTTCAAGAAAGACAAACCTATTGTTGCGTATGCGTATACCGACACTGTGGGAGGAGTCTACAGGTGCGATCAGTAGCTATCATTTTATTCTGTAATGAGGAAACACCATAAAAAATATTACAAAAATATATGTTTGGATTTTATTATTTGGAACAGTTTCCTCCCTTATAAGAAAATATATGTTATCATAACGTATGTAGATGACAGAGTAGAAATCACCAAAGCATTACTATAAGTTTATGGTCCTTCTTCAGCAAGCAGGAAAACAGGCAATCCTTCTAGACTTCTGTAGTTGAAAGCTGCTATCTCTAAGTATTTCTCAGAAACATTACCATCTACAAAAATGAATAAATAAGCACTGCATGCAACTGTCATGTCTGCTTAAAACAATCAGAAATGAGACAATAATCTGGTTTCCAGAATGTAAAACTACTTCGTGTGTTCATCCTTGTTTTAGGTCATTCCATACTGTTCAAGATATATAAATTTTGAACATGTGATGGCCTTGCTGTGCTATTTACAGAACCATATTCATCTACCCACCTAAATATTTTCATAAGCTGTATCAGTATTGAAGATTCTAATCTGCAGCCACTTAATAAAAAAAATAAAAAAAGAAAAAAAAAAGAAAGAAAGCCGTAACCCTTCCAGTTGACTACCCAAGCTTAGTTGTCTCAATCACTAAAATGATTGAGTAGACCAGTGATTCTCAACCTATGGGGATGCACCTCCTTTTGGGGGGGGGTGAAAAAAGTGGAAATCAAAGGAAAAACTACTTTATTAAAACAAAAGCATTTAATGAAACTATTCATTGACACGAAAACAGTATAAAAACATAAAATACACTGAAAATAAAATAATAAATTGTATAAAATCCACTGTATTGAATAAACTAGTTATGCTTACAGGAACATATCAATATTGCAAAATATACCAAGCAATAACAATGAATCTAAAAATTAATGGCTTCCTTGGACCTGTGTTGGGGAGCAAAGCTTTCATATGATGGTAATACATTGGAAACTGATGCTGTTAGTTCTCTCTCTATATATATTTTAACTGAGATCTATATTTTGTTTTTAAGGCAGCCACTTGGCATGGGGCGCACAGCAGCTAGTTTCTCGTTCCCGCACTCTGTGAGTACCCATTAGGGAAAGCTAAAGCTGCTACCAACCAAACGCAAGTGATCACTCTAAAATGCTCCTAAATTCCTGCCCTAAGGGATCCTAATTGGGGCCAGGCCTAAAAATAATATATCATTTAATATTGAAGGTTTCTCCAGTGTCAAGCAAGAGCTCATTGCAGATATTTGCAGAGTAATGACCTGCAAGAAACTCACAGAGGGGGAAGGTGCTGCCAGACCTTACATCCATGTAATGAAACTCATCAAAGAGATGCCCCATGATAAATATGATGGTGCAATATTTACTAAAGAACTTAATTCCATTGTCCATTGACTCAACAAACAAGTGAATCGCAATGAGATTATTACAATCACATTTAAAAAATCTCAATCACAATCACCTCAGTTTATAAACTGCCAGAAGAAGCTTTCTCCTTCCCCAACATCCTCCTCAGTAATAATGCATACATGACTAATGTCCTATTAGGTGACTTTAATAGCCATAGTATTAACTGAGGTTACACAAAGTCCAATGAAGATGAAGAACTTGTTGAAAAATGGAATGAAAACTTTTCCCTATACCTGATACATAATCCAAAACTCTCTGCATCTTTCAACAGCAACAGATGGAAGCAGAGATATAACCCTGACCTCATATTTGTTAGCTCAAAAATATCCAACATTTGTGTTTAAAAAGGTTTTAAATCCCATTCCACATACTCAACATAGACCTGTAATGCTTCAATTCAATCTAACCATTACCTAACACAGTCCCTTACAGACTATTTAATTTCAAATAAATTAATTGGAAGGGTTTCATGATTTTTTTTTTTTTTTAATGGGTTTTGACAATGTCTCAACACAAGAATTACAGGAGGGAAGGTGGGGGGAGCCACAAGAACTAATATTAAATAATGGGACACACACACACACATGAAAGAAGGTTGAGAAACACTGTCTTAATGTCATAAAATATGGAAGATAAAACCTCATGATCAACTATTTGTTGAAAAAACAGTTGTTAACAAGTCCAACCATGTTTTGTCTACAGTGGAACAAATTGTTCTCAGCAAGGGCCTTAATTTCAGTCTGCCTCAAGAAAGTACATATGGAGAGCCTAATGAAATTTTGTTAACAAAAATTGAACAAGTTTATTCTATCTCATCTCCAAAGAGGCTTCATTTGCTCGGTTCAAATCAGCACTAGCAAAACCTCCTATTGATAATCTTTCACCTTTGTGATCAGCTCGAAATGCTCTTAACCTTAGAAACAATCCTGACATAGTGATTCTGCCTGCAGAGAAAGGAAATGCTATGGTGATGATTATGACTACAAAATTAGACAGTTTCATTAAGGGCCTGACAGGAGAGACAATCACCATCATTTGTGAAAAACTCCAAGCATCAGCAATACAGTGGTGCCTTGGTTAACGACGTACTTGGTTAATGACGATGGCTGTAAGAAAAAAATCTCTTGGTTAATGACCCTCGATTATGTGAACCTCTGTGCGATCTAAAAAACCAGAATTTTTCGATCGCACTCAGCCATGCTCAGGAAGACATTATCGAATAGAGAACAGCCACGTGGCATAGCTGTGAAGCTCAGATATGTTTGACACATCATAGCCAGCTGTTTGTTTTCCGTTTATTGTTTCTTTTCTTGTAGTGCACTGTGTTTTATTTTAAAATTTGTGGTTTTAAATGCGTTTTATGATGAAAATGAGTATTTAAGCATTTATTTTTTGTGTTGGTTCATATAGACAATAAATCGGCGAGTGCGTGTCACTGTTCGTTCGCCATCAAAAAGCAAAATCAAATCTCATCTGTATAATAATCATTGTATCTATAAGCTGCTAATCAGTGTTTGTTACGGTAAGTGCTGTATCTAATATCATCACCTTACAAGCAAAATGCACTACGTCAAAAATTGCAGGTTTTGAATTTAACTGTTAACTTTTATTTCAAAAAGGTTTTTTTTTTTTTTTTTTTTTTTGAACTTTTACTTTTATTTTCAGGTGACTATATGCTCTTTGTATTCCTTGTCTTGGTGTTGTGCAATTTGTAATAATACCGTATTTTGTGTATCTTTTTTTTATACAGTGAATTTTTTTACCGTGTGACAAAATGAGTCCTAAAAAGAAAGCTAGTGAGGGGAAAAAAACATAAAAATTTTCTCTATTGAACAGAAGAAAGAAATTATAGCAAAACATCATTAAGGTGTGAAAGTTATGCAGCTAGCTCGAATATATGAAACCAGTCATTCTACAATATCAATCATTTTGGCTAAGAAAGAAGAGCTTATGGTAGCTAAGGGAACTTCAAGGTTGAATGTCAGAGGGCTCTTTTTGAGCAAATGGAAAATTTATTACTAATTTGGATCCAAGAAAGAGAAATGGCAGGCGATACTACATCTCAAAATGCAATCTGTCAGAAAGCTAAACAGATTTATCAAGATTTGAAAAAGAAGACTTCTGGATCAAGTTCTGAGGTAGATGATGATGATTTCAAAAGTAGCAGAGGTTGGTTTGACAACTTTAAAAAAAGAACAGGGATTCATAGTGTGGTCAGACATGGAGAGGCAGCTAGTGCTGACAAAGCAGCAGCAGATAAATTTGTCAATAGCTTTACAAGAATTATAGAAGAAGGAGAATACCTATCTCAACAAGTCTTCAATTGTGATGAGACTGGGTTATTTTGGAAGAAAATGCCCAACAGGACATTTATCACAAAAGAAGAAAAAAAACACTTCCTGGGCATAAACCAATGAATGATAGGTTAACATTGCTTTTAGCAGCAAATGCAAGTGGAGACTGCAAGGTAAAACCAATGTTAATCTACCACTCAGAGAATCCCCGAGCATTCAAAAAGTTCAATGTCTCTAAATCCAATCTCGGTGTTTTGTGGAAATCTATCAACAAAGCCTGGGGCACAAGAATAGAATTTAGAGACTAGATTCGCGAAGTTTTTGGACGAACTGTCAAAGCCTATCTTGAGCAAAAAAATCTGCCTCTAAAAGCCATTTTAACCTTGGATAACGCACCTGGGCATACAAGAAGAGCTACCAGAGGAATTAGATTTATGAAGGTGAGTTTTTTTCCTCCTAAGACTACTAGTCTTAGGAGGAAGATCTTGCAATTATCAACTGATCCATAGGTTGAATCAGAGATTCAACCTATGGATCAGCTGATAATTGCAAATTTTAAAAAACTTTACACAAGGGCACTTTTTACCAGGTGCTTTGAAATATGTGAGGCTGCCAACATAACCCTAAGAAAATTTTGGAAGGAAGAATTCAACATTGTCATAGCAATTAGGCTAATTGTAAAGGCTTGGCAAGAAGTAACAATGAAATGTCTCAAAGCAGCATGGAGGAAACTGTGTCCTTCCTTTGGTAATGAAGAAACTTCAGATGAAGGACACAAATTGGTAAAGGATATTGTGGCAACTGCTCATGATCTTAACTTGGAAGTAGAGGAAGAAGATGTTGAAGAATTATTGGAGATGCATGACCAAGAACTGACTACTGACGAGCTAAAAGAACTTTTCAAACTGCAGTGTGAAGAAAAGGAAATGGAAATTTCATCTGAAGATGAGGATGGAGAGAAAGAACAAATTACGACTGCTGAAATCAAAAATGTTTTGGCAAAGTGGGAGGAAGTTTAAAATGTTGCTATGAAATGGAATCCAAACAAATCTGAGGTTATCAGAACTGCAGATCTATTTAATGAAAAGCCCATGCAGTTTTTCAGAAACATTTTAAAAAAGAGGCAGAAGCAAACAATCCTAGACATGTTTTTTACAGGTCCATTTGTCAAAAATCTCCAAAGTGAGCCCAATTGTACTTCTAGTGAAGATTGATAATTAAAAACTGTTTTCATGAACATTAACATTTTATTAATGTTAATTTTTTGTAGCAAATACATATAACCCCAACTGTATAATAAATAAATGATATTTACCATCTTTTTATGGCATTTTAAATGAGTTTTATCTGCATTTTTAATATATACTATGGTTGTGGGGAGGAGCCAGAACAAATTAATCGATTCTCAGTTAAATCTTATGGGGAATCGCGCCTTGGATAACGATGGTTTTGGTTAACGACAGTAATCTGTTGCAGTATTACTGTAGTTAACCAAGGCACCACTGTATTATCCTTGATGAACATGACATTTTAGCAAGCTTGGGTATAGTTAATCTGTTTACCAATGTTCCTACAGTGGATCTACTTGCACTGCTACAAGATACTTTCTCCAAGAAAGTTATGGCTCTCTTCTAACACTATTTTATCTGGATATTTCAAATATGAAAACATGATGTACAACAGAACTCTGATCTAGCCATGGGCAGTCCTTATTTGCCAGTTTTAGCAAATCTTTATATGGAAACATTTGAAAAAAGGTTCTAGAAGAATGACATCATAACCAAAATTATGGAAAAGTAAGGAATCAGAGAAAAGGTCTTTATTTCTAAAGCCTACACACACACACACACACACACACACTGATAAATATCTGTATGCCTCTTCCCATCATTATAGTCCTCAGAAATTAAGTATTTCCATACCAGGAGCAAGTCTTTCCTCCCTCCCCCTTCTCGACCCCAAAACATTACTAACAAGGATGAACTAGCTAAAGAACTTCAACATTTAAAAAAACACTTTTCTTCAAAATGGCTATGACAACCACATCTCCAGGCTGACATGAGACCAGAGAAATTTCTAATGAAGAAGAAAACAGCCTTCATCACACTTCCATAATAAATTTAGTGTAATCCTTTATCCGAGTGTGAGCAAACAAAGTTTGTGCCTGAAGTATCGTCAGGACTGAGGCAACTCGTAAAGGTGGACTAAGCTCTCATCACTTGTCTTGGTATCTCCCATAATGCAAAGCGCATCTCCTTGCAGACATGTATAATGCTATGCATTAAGGGAAGGGCACTACCCAGACTGGTTTCGACTTTTATTGAGGTCTCCTCAGTGGGAGCCAGACCCAGAGGTGGTTGATATTAAGGTGGAAGTAATGGAGAAGTCATATTTACCCATACTAGCTGTCAAAAGGTGTCTCAGGCGCAAACTTTGTTTGCTCATACTTGGATAAAGGATTAAACTAAATTTATTATAGTCTAACCAAGTGGGAAAAAACTTCCATCATCTTTCTCTAAATTCAAAGTAATTTAATATTAAGGTGAGATACCTTTTGGCAACTCGTATAGGTAAATATGAGTTCTCCATTACTTCCACCTTATTGTCACCACTTCTAGGTCTGGCTCCTGCTGATGAGACCTCAATAAAGGTCGAAACTGGTCTGGGTAGTAGCCCTTTCGTTAATGCATAGCATTATACATGTCCTCAAGGAGATGTGCTTTGCATTTTGGGAGATACTGAAACAAGTGATGAGAGCTTAGTCCACCTTACCACGAGTTGCCTCAGTCCTGAAGATACTTCAGGCGCAAACTGGAAAAAACTTCCTTTCACACTTCCATATTTTAGCTCTATTTCCATGAAACTGGCAAAAGAATATAAACTTAAAGTAGTATTTACCAAGATAAGATCTACTCTGATCCACAAAACCTCAACATAGCCCACTTGGATATCCTGGCATTTATTGGCTATGGTGCAATCATCAGTCATCTTACTATGGAAAGAAAGAAAAAAATCAATTTAACAATTTAATGAAGAATGCTCTGAGATATTGAATGCCATAGGAGTGAAGCCTCATCTTTGTCATCATGGACTCAGCAAATAAAACATGTTATGGGATAAATTAGAACTATTACACCATTGCTATGACACAATGGTGAGAAAAATTTGGGAATCTTTAGAAATGGCATTAGATCCTAATATAAATATTAACCTTAGTATCAACTTGTCTGAATATATCCTAGCCTTCATTGGCCAAACATGTGCCCTGAATTTATAAACACGCACATCATACTGAACAATGCAACGTGCAATTGGAAATATTTTAAAATAACTTTAGTCTCTTCTATAACTACATAATGGTTGTCACCTTTGTTAATCTTTACTATTTTGTCTTCGAGTTTTTATGTTTACAGCTGAAGAAACCCCATGCAATTAGGATGAAGCATTGTGTTGTCAACTAAAATAAATGTTGCCATCTTATTCCATTGTTCTGCCTTATAAATTTTCACGAACTGGCCATTCTCACATAGATTTTGCCAGTTCATGAGTTACATACTCATGAAATGGCAAAGTTCATGAGTATGTAACTATATAAACTTGAAATCAGTTCATATTGTATTATTTGAAATTGTTGATATCATCAAGACATTTCGCAAATGTTAATTTATTATTATTATTATTAAGAGAGACCTCCAGGAAGTCAGGGACTCATTGAAGGAGGCCACATACTATGCACACCAGCTTTCATACTTATTCTTGAATTCATTCACACTGCTTGCACTCACAACATCCAATGGCAATCCATTCCAATCAGCACCACTCTGAGAGAAAAATTTAGCCATCGCCCCTTCTTAGCAGCAGCAGAATTCATTCTCAGCTTCCAAGGATGCCCTCTTGTCCTTTCCCCACTCTCTATAAATTGAAAAATTCTATAACTGAAATCCTCTAAGGCCCTTTCAAAAGTTTGTGAGTCTCAATTATATCACCCCTCTTTCTCCTATTTCCTAGTGTCTGCAAATTCTCAATCTGTCTTCATAATCAGTATTTCACAATCCTGATATCATTTTAACACACTCCTCTGCACTCGCTCCACTATATCAGAATCACAATGGAAACTAGGAGACCAGACCTGCTCACAGTAGTCCAAGTGAGGTTTTTTCAACAACTTGTAAAGAGGCAAAATGACATCTTTATCTTTACACGTGAATGTTCTTTTCAGCATTGCAATTATCTTTTGAGAGTATTTTTAATCTTTGCTACATGGCCGTTGAACTTCAACTTCCTATCTACTAATACTCTAAAATCCCTAGCCTCATCAATATCATGCACCATTGGATCACGCCAAAGTTAATGACTTTACGTTTACTGACATCCATTTTCTCCATGCCCACAATTCTAGCCTATTCAAATCATTCTGCAAGTACTGCATGTCACAGCAGTTCAAATCCTCCCCAGTGTTGTTAATGTACAGATTGAATAACAGTGAACCAAGGCAGTGATCTTTGTGGCACACCACTGGTTACCTTAATTTTGCAGACTCACACTCCCTGTATACCACTTTTTGATATCTGTCTGTCAGCCATTCTTTTATCCATGCTAATATTCTATGATCCACACCCCTCCAGTTTATGCTGTATTCTCTCAAAAGCCTTAGCAAAATCCAAAAGTATCATGGTGTATCCATTCCTCTTGTCTAGTTCAATGGTAACATTGTTATATAATGTGAGCAAGTTACTTCCTTTAGTAAACCCATGTTGCTCATTGCAAAGTAGAGATTCACTGTCAATCCATTTCTGAATGTGTGCCCTAACCAATTTTTCAAAAATCTTCACCACCTCCTAAGATACTAATTGGTCAATAGTTGGATACATAGGTCTTCGCAACGGAATTACCATATATTTTTTCCATTCCTGCAGAATCTTCCCTGTTCTGAGGCTCATGTTAAACAGCCTCAAAGGAATAGCCAGTTCAAGTGAACACTGTTTTAGCACACATGCTGATATGCCATCAGTCCCTATTACTGAATTCTTATTCAGTTTGTGCAACAGCTGTAATACCTCGTCCTCCTAACCTGTTTCTTCATCCAATGAAGAGGTAGCAGTGAGCTCAATGTTGCATACACCAGGTTGATAGCTTTTAACAAAATTGGCACTCATTAGTTGAACAACCTCTTCTGCATCTGTTACTCTCATGCCATCTGCATTTAGAAGAGTTATTCTTTCATATTCACTCTTTCTTTTACTTGCAGCATATCGATAGAATTCTTGTGGGTTGTCTTTAGCACACAGAGCCAATTTCTTTTCATATTCAGACTTTGCTTTCCATACAACAGTTGTCACTGTTCTAGTCTGCTGCTTATGATTTTCATAATGGACATCATCCTTATGCACACTGTATTCCTTCCACATCATCCTTTCCTTATGCAAACTGTATTTGTTTCACATTGTCCTTTTCTTACGAATCTCTTGCTTAATAAGATTACACATCTATTTGACTCCTACCCTATTCATTGTTCGAACGCTCTTTTATTTTACAAATAAAATTCTAACAAAATAGTAGCAACTAACATGCCCTATAAACTTTGTGGAAATGCACCTGTCCAATGCAGAAGGGATATGTTACCACTGTCAGTGCAGCACATGTGGAACACTGCACACAGTGTGCAATGTATTAATCTGCCAAAAATTTGGGTAATGAACTTCTAGACAACTATAATTTCTTCTATACAACATTAAAGGGCACCAAATGAGGACTTCAGATATTTTGTCTGTTAACTGTAACATGGTATTGTGCTCTGAGGATGCTGGTTTGAAATGCAGTGAAATATAAGCTGGTTAATAAATATTATTTTATAATTTGATGTTTTGTTTTGATGTTATAATACTGTTAAAATAAGTTATGAATAACGTCGAACACAAAGCCTATTGGTAAGACCAGTCATCATAAATAATAGTTTTTAATTTCACTCTCCTGAATAATCATGCTGTAATCACACACAAAATTAGTAGAGATTCAACTTAAATTATTTAACAAACAATTTTTTAAAGGCATGTACTGGATCTAAACTTTCAAGTCTCCAAGGCAACATTAAAATAATCCTATTGTGCATCTACTGAGGCAAACATCACAAATACTAAATATGTCATAGTAGGAACATCTGTTTGCCACATAGTAAAACACAATTTCATCTAACATACACCACAACATCCCCTATAATTCAACGTGACAAAATGAATTCCAGGATATATTGTTTCATCAGCATGTTGTGATTCTTAGTTAAAGAAATCAGTTCAGCTTCATACACTATAAAATTAATTTTTATATTATGGTTGAAGCATATCAAATAGTGAATAATTTTTCTGAGTGTTAGCTAACAATAGTTAACTATTGCTAAAAAAATAAAAGTTTAAATAAATTGAGATTTAAAAAAGTTGGCAATGAAGGCACTGTAATGATCCCAAGATGAGCTAAATAGACTGGTAATTTGAGCATAGAATAATGGTTGGCAGTTCAGTGTGTCAAAGTTATAATTTTAGAATGAGAAAACCATATGCTATATTGCACAGGAGGAAATAAATGCAAGAAATTGAAGAAGATAGGGATTTTGGGGTGATGATGAACAGAACTGAAGTTCACAGGACATATCACAAAAGTGTGCAAAATAACTCAAAAGTTTGCTTGGTTGTTAAGAAACACTGACAAGCAGGGATAGCAGTTGATATACTATTTTGTAAGGATTTAATACTACAACTACACTGGAATTCTTGGGGATGTGGAAATGTTGAAGAGGATTAGAAGCTATTGACCATGATGATTAACAGTATGGCATACTTCCTATTTTAAAAGAGTAATGACTAGGTTGTTTTTGGAGAATGGTAAATGTATGGAATGAGTTGCAAGAAGCAGTCATGCTTATTTTTGATGAGTTCAACAGTTCTGTCCAGTTATTCCAATTATATATAAACATTATTCCCACTAAGTCTTTGGATTCTGTGGGAACAATTTAATAACAATAATGTTTGTCTCAAAGGGAGCTAAAGAAAATTCTGCATATTGGATACAAAAATAATTTTCCAAATGTGGTAATTTAAATGCTTTATATTTCTATAACAGCAGTGAACTCTGATTTTACAGTTTGCTTTTGAAGGTTATTTAAATACTTTTATTTATTTTAGTTACCTGAAGTTGTACACTACAATGCCAATCTCAAAACTTGCTGCTTTTCTTAATATGGTAAGTGATTGTTAAAATTGACTTTATTCTGTATTATTCAAAGATTTTTAAGTCATTTTAAGTTCCCCCCCCCCCCAAAAAAAAAGGTAGTTTCTTTGTAGCATTTCTACACATTCTTATTAGTTAGTGTTTGTTAAAAAGTTGCTGCTAAAGTAAAGAAAAGCATAGCAGAAAAATATCAGCTGTAAAAAAATTATAGATTGTACTGCATTGTATAAACAGCTCTTTCTGTGTTGGATTACATTATTTTCTTATTCAGTGTCTAAGATTTTTAGATGATAAAGAATGTATTATGATGATCTAGCAAAGAGTTTCATCCTCCCCTTAATGTCATCACTTGCATAGTACATGCATTCTTCCCTTTCCCTAGGTTATGTAATATGTTTGTTTACAACTTTCATTTGCATTCATTTACCAGCATTAGTAAATACTCATGATTAATAAGTATTTATCAGTATAGGAAACATTCATCTTACATTTTTAATGACATATCTCACCAAACCTGATATTAACATCCTTCCAGACTATAGTATTTGTCCGTGAAGGAATATGATAACCAGCATATTCATATCCTGGTTTTCATATGCCTCAATGTTGAAATGTGTAGGTCTATTTTTTGAACTAATGTTACTCTTTGTTTATAGTGAAATAACAGTGTACAAATCATAACAAAATTACTATGTACATTACTTCCCTGTGCATACCAATAAAATAATCAGCTGGAAACACATGGAGCAAGAGTAAGTCTTCAAAAGCAGCTTTATTTATTGGATGAGTCATTGTAGGAGGCAGGAGAGATTAGGTTATCGACAACAGATTCTTCAAATTCAGGAATTGCAATGCTAATAGTTAAATGGATAATTCACCAGATGTGTAACTTGTTGAAGGTTCAGGCTCATCTTCAGAGGGTGATGTGACACCAGGAACAGGCTCCTACCTTTCTTTCTCTGTAATAAACATTTGCAGTTTGCATCATTCTAACCACTTTGCCAAATCTTTCCATATTGGAGTCTATTTCTTCAAGCAACTGAATTATCTTATTAACAGATAATTTATTATCTGTTAATGATAATACACTTTCTAATTGTGTATTAGTGTATTTCCGATTGTGTACACACACAGATCCCATGAATGAGTGGTAGAGGAACGTGGTAGAGAAAGTGAATGAGAAAGTGCTGTATGTGTTGCTTACAACAGGTGAGGGTTGGGGAAAAAGTTTATTGAAGAGTTGGAGTTGTTTGGGAACTCCTATCATTCCCAAACAACTCCAACTCTTCAAGAAAAATATTGGAAACACTTCATCAGAAAGGCTGTTTCATAGGCAGAAATGGATGTAATAAAAGAGGAATAGGAGAAGCAGGTTCAGTGTGTTTCAGTTTGTACTGAAAAGGGGCACTGGGCAGCTGCTGCTCTTTAGACCCATCAGAATGTGAAGAAATGCTGGTTCAGTGGAGCAATGACCATGTAGAAGTACCTGTAGAAAAATGACTGGCTGCTTTGCCCATGTTTTATAGTGTGGTGAACTGTTTCTTTGTATGTCCTAGTTTCTTTGAGTGTTACTTGACAGAAAATATCTTACTGATAATTGGCATGTCATCGTTATAAAGATTTAGACATACAAACACCCACGATGCATAATTTTTATGATGTTTAATTTATTAAATGTTATTAATTTAATTAATAATTTATTTATTTACATTAGAATTCAGTCTCTGCATGATTCTTTGCATAGTTGCTGTTTCTGTATCCTCCCCTTCATTCTCTTCATTACTACAGTATTCATGCTCAACTCTTATCACTATTTATTTAATTTCAGTTCATTATTATTTATGAATACCATTTTATCAGTGGACCTGTGCTTATTATTGGACTTACTTTATTCAATAAATATACACTATATACTATATATATACATGGTGATTCAAAAAGATGGACTCAGTTTTGTAAGTCTATATATCAAACATAGAACTAGTGACAAATATGATGTAAAGTATATTTGATTATACTCACAATAAAGTTTATAGATGTTCAATATGTCCCCCTCCAGCCACACAGATAACATCAAGACAGTAGCTGGATTCATCCCATACCCGAAGAAGGATGTCTCGCATCACTGAGTTCACCGCAGTTGTGATGCAGTTTTTTAGGTCAACCAAAGGTGCTGGTAGAGGTCTTTGGAGGTTTAATGTTGAAACGATGGCGAAACGCATACTGCACCGCAGTCATCAACGTGGTTTTAATGAGCTTACGGATGCAAACATTTTTTTGTGCTGCAAAAGGGGGTGCTTAAGGGTCAAAGCTGTATAACTGAGAGGAGACCTCCACATAGCCTTTAAAGGAATGCAGAGAACCGACCAGGGCTTCTGACCTAATGTCTAATCCTCACCTTCTTGTGGTGCATCCTGTTGGGTATCTACCTGGATACTGAACGAACGAGGATGAGCTGGCAATTCGGGATTTAGCCGACCAAATTGTATTCTTATTGGCTTAAACCAATATACAAAATGATAGTACAATATGACAAAATGTCATGCCGGCTGGGGCGTCACCCAGTTAAACAAGGCCCCCGTTGTTTTTGCCAGGGAACCAGGGTGAACAGCAAAAAGTCATTTAAGCGGTGGGGCTTAAATGCTGTGTGTAGGTTGTACTTGTTTAAAATCTTGGCTATTTTTTCGGATGTGCCACGGATGTAGTGTATGGTGATGGCATTTCTAAACTCTTTCTGATGAGAAGACAGGGGAATAGGGGAGGAACTGATTATTTTTTTGATACTGTGATCACTGTAGCCATTGGAGAGGAAAGTGTTGTGCATGTGGTCAAGTTCAGTTGTAAGGGTGGTTCCACTGGAACAAAGATTGTGAACTGTCTTGGTAAGAGTTTAATAATGCCATATTGTTTGAGCATGGTGGTTGGTGGTGGGAGAGTTTGTGACTGTATCTGCCTGTGTGCGTGGGTTTTCTATATACAGTGAAGGAAAGTGTACCGTTAAGAAGGCGTGTAACTATGGTGCCTAGGAAGGGTAAACAATTGTTCTTTTCCCTTTCCATCGTATACTAAATTCTTGGATGTAGGCTGCTGAGGTAACTGAGGAAGGAGTCTAATGTGTCTTGGCCATGAGGCCAAATAGAGAACACATCATCAACATATCTTAGCCAGATAGAAGGTTTGAGAGGGGGCTGAGTCTATGGCTCATTTTCAAAATCTTCCATATAAAAATTGGTGAGAGGGGGGAACCCATGGCGGTTTCCTCTATCTGCTTGTAGATTTTGTTTTTCCGAGAAAAATAACCAGAATTGATGGCAAAGGAAAAGAGATTTAAGATGTCAGAAGGAAAAACGTTTTCTAAGAGTGTTAAGGTATCAATTAAGGGGATATTGGCAAATAACGAGGAGATGTCAAAGCTTACCGATATGTCTGTGTTATTTAAGGTTTCTATGAGGGTTTTAAAATGGGTAGAGTTTTTTATATAGGATGTGGAAATTCCAGTGAGGAGGGTCAGAGAGTTGGCCAGTTGTTTTTACTCTTTGTAGCAAGGTGCATTAGTGGCATCTACTATAGGTCTTAGTGGGGAATTGGGTTTACGGATTTTTGGTAAACCTTATATTCAGGGGGGGGGGATGGGAACAGAAAGGCTCGAGTTTTTTCGCAATGTCCGGAGGCCAGGACAATACTTTTTTAACTAAGATTTTTAATTTTTTTAAACTTATGTTTTTGTGGGGTCGTGTTCTATCGGGGTGTAGGTCAAGCGATCTCGGAGGATAATTTCCATTTTTCGGTTGTATTTCGTGGCATTAAGAACAACTTTGGCATTACCCTTATCTGCTCTGGTGATGGCAATACTTTTCTCTTTCCGTAATTTCATGAGAGCAGTGCGTTGGGTGGACGATAAATTACTTTTTGGAGGCGAGGATGTTGGTGATGTCAAGCCTGATGTTATTTGCTATCTCCGGCGCTAAGCGACAGATCCCACGTTCAATATTAAACATTACATCGAGCACCGGCACTTCTTTCGGAGCGACTGTGAAATTGTGGCCGAGGCTTAAGGCACTGACGGCATTGTCATTGAGCCTTTTGGAAGATAGGTTAACTACTGTCTGGAGCGGTTGCAGTTTGGCTTTCACCAGGTTGTTATATTTCTTGATATGTTTATTTTTTTAAATTCTTTCTGTGCAGAAGCTTCTGAGATGCTAGAGAGAATAGACCAAAGGGAAAAGAACAATTGTTTACCCTTCCTAGACACCTCAGTTACATGCCTTCCTAACGGTACACTTTCCTTCACTGTATATAGAAAACCCACGCACACAGGTACAAACTCTCCCACCACCACCTTGCTCAACAATATGGCATTATTAAAACTCTTACCAAGAGCGCCCACAATCTGTTCCAGTGGAACCACCCTTACAACTGAACTTGACCACATACACAACACTTTCCTCTCCAATGGCTACAGCAATCACAGTATCAAAAAAATAATCAGTTCCTCTCCCATTCCCCAGTCTTCTCATCAGAAAGAGTTTAGAAATGCCATCACAATACCCTACATTCGTGGCACATCCAAAAAAATAGCCAAGATTTTGAACAAGTACAACCTACACACAGCATTTAAGCCACACTGCAAACTTGCTACCCATATCCATTCTACAAAAGATCAGCTCCCTCTCTCTCTCTCTCTCTCTCTCAGTGCCTGGAGTTTATAAAGTACCCTGTTCCTGTAAGCTGGCATACTTTGGACAGACAGGCAGATCAGCAACCATCTGCCTGGAGGAACACAGGTCATACATCTGCAACCATGACTATGGTTGCAGATGTATGACCTGTGTCAGTCTGGCCTTGCTGACCATGTCTTGGATACAACCCATAGGATATCTTGGGAAAAACCACCATGCTCCACCACAGCAAATTCAAAAAAGAGAGACTATTCTTAGAATCAGCAGCAGCTCTCAGAAATCAACCAAATCTTAATAAATACGGTTGCATTAAGTTTCCTAAGATTTGGGAAACACTTATCACCAGAGGCCCCACCCTACAACCGCCCTTAGAGGGTGTTCCACCTAGTTAAGACTTTAGTGTCACCCACGTGGTTGGGCTTAGTATTGTTTGTTATTTGTGTTTATGTTACATTACTTTTTTTGTAGTGACTGAGATGAAATATGGGAAGTAATAAATTCTGTTTTAATCCTTTCTGAGTATTGTAAAAAATCCATTAAGCCTCCAACATGAGGTATGATAGTTCTGTTGTATGAGGGTGGTGCAAAAACTGGTGTGTGTGTGTGTGTGTGTGTGTGCTGTGGTAAGAACTCGCATACAGAAATGAGTAGACAAACAAGATATACTCTGCAAGGGAATGTGTTGAACTCTGAATGGTCTTGTCTCATAGTATCGGCAAATCATTCAGAATTCAACAAGCATAACACAGCAAACTAGATATTTAAAAGAAGAAAACGCTTGCATTTCATCAAAACCAAATTGGAATGTATTAAATGTGTTAAATTATATAAGGTAATGCACTAAGAATGTGTCAGATTATAAAATGGTAAAGAGGTATAACAGTGTAGTGATGTAATGTGTTGTTCAAATTTTGTTTAAGTGGTGAATTGAAGATCAAAATTTTGTATTATACCGTTCAGCTAAGGTTAACTTGAATATTCCACTGAACAAATTGTAAGAGTGGGTCCAAAGGTTTGATACGTGCTGGCGTAAGCGCTCGAGGCTGCGTAATACAAGGAAAGAGATGTGTGTAATATCGGTTCCGTGAATCCTATGACAGAAAAAAAAATGCTGACATCATCGGAGATCAAGAATAGCATAGCGCCACACAAGGATTTCAGGAGAAAATAGGGGATGCTATGAATGAAAAATATAAACAATTACAGGAGGAGAGAGAGGTGCTTTTTTTTCCCGGGATTTGTGGTCGTGAGAAGGTCCGATCGAGGTAGTGGTTTCCAGGCTGTGCAGCAGGCGAGGATGAGTGGCAGCAGGAAATTTGAATCAGGCAGTCCATGAAGCTACGGACAGAGTTCCAGCACGATGCAGCTAGCGCTTTCATTGCAAGCGGGTGCTATGTCATGGATGTTCCCCTAAAATTCTCAGACGACAAAGGTAGCCATAGAGTAGATAGAGAATAGCCCACATAGCAGGAATCTGATGCTGCACATGATCCAGGCAAGGAATCAAACCTCGGGAACTACTAAGGCAGTATTAACCAGTAGACCCATTCCATGACAGTGAAGATAATGTAAACTTTTGTTACTAAAATTTTGGAGCCTATTTGCATGAAGAACTTTAGATACGAGAAGTGTATAATGTCAGGACAGTTCTAACCTGTGAACTCTTAAGTGACTAATGCAGTAGGTTATAGTCAAATGTCCAGATTACTTGAATGGTTTTAATAGCATTGTAAAGAAAGAAACTGAGAACCATATATTGAGGTTAATTTAATTTAGTGTCCCCAAGATTATAAAGAGTGATTTCAGATGAATGAATTGTATTAATGAAGTCTGTATTTGGCACTTTGCCAAATATTAACTCTTGTCTGCATCAGGCAGTGCTTGTGTGAATCGAGTTTCCTATCTTAACCTTTAGTAAGTGCGATTTTATATAATTGTGTATTGTACTTAACGTTGTAAATAAACATGTGTTGTTTACCTCAAACTGAGTCTTGCCTGACTAAGAGCATCAATCCACCACTCTAAAATTTATGAACTTGTCGCAGGAAGATAAAGTTTAGTAGAGTGGTTTGGCCACAACTATCTGAAAGAGTGAGGGAATAAATATATATTGGATTATTGGAAATGTCTCCCTGAATAGTCTATTAAATTATTATAGGACATAGACTGGCGCAGTCAATAAAATAATATAAATTCGTTTATGTCTAAAAAAGGAGATAAGACCAAAAATCGAGGCTAATATATAAAGCGATTGTATAGTATGTTTGTTAGACAGAGTATTATGGTGATTTGCATAAATAAACTACACAACAAATGGATACCACATGAAAGGCAGATGCATAAACTGGAGAATATGGGATTGGAATATAAACCCTTGACTTGAATAAGTGGATGGTTGACAGACAGATATTCAAAAAGTGGTATACAGTGGGTGTATACCACTGCTCACCAGATTTAAGGTGATCATTGGTGTACCACTAGTTATTTCTCCAGTGAAGTATGATGAGGCTTTCAATATAGAAAGTTAATTCATTTAAAGTGGTGATATAGTTGTAATAGTTTATTCAGTGGAGTTTGTTGTTACTTTCATAAAGTGAAGTTACTAAAGTGTTTTGGGTAAAGTCAAGATATTCTGCGTTCAGTGTTATGATGTGAGGTGAATTTGACTGACGTTGCTGCATACAGGAAGCAATTTTTGTGTTAATCTTTCTTCCTTGTGAATTCACGAATTAATGGAAGTTCTGTAGGGAACAATAAACTAAAATTCCAGAAGTTTTGTTAATATGGGATGATAGCCAAAGGGAAATTGAGTAGTTAGTGATTTTCATGCTGTTTGAAATTGATTTTAAGAATATATTGGCACTTGCATGGATACCACATGAAAGGCTGATGCATAAACTGGAGAATATGGGTTGGAATATAAACACTTGACTTGAATAAGTGGATGGTTGACAGACAGATATGAATGTGATATGAATCTACGCAGATCCGTATCACACACATCTTTTAAATTAACTGATTATGTTAAATCCATTAAGGAATCTGTAGTTTAGTTTCAGATGTTTTATTTTGAAATGAAGATAAAAAACTACCTGGACTGAAGGAAGTGATTTGCTAAGACTACTTTCAAAAAAAAAGAAAAAATCCTCTCCCTTATATACAGATAATGTACCATTCTTTTACACTTGATTTTATATCAAACCATCATCAAGGAACCTTGGTTTCTTGTCATATGCTCTTTCCAAATCTACAAAAGTTAAGAGCTCTTCATTATATTTTCATGATTTTTCAACTATTTGTCATAAAGTGAAAATCGAATGTTGACAACCTGTTTGGCATGAGCCTAGCTTATTCTTCTTCAATATTTTTTAGCCTCTTCTCAAGTAAATATGGTTCTTCTCAAGTAAATATAACCCTTACCCAGAACTCTCAGAAGGAAGACTAATTCTCACATTGTTGTATTATTATTTTTTTTGTAAATGATTGAACTCTACCCCAGTCAGCTGGAATCTTACTAGGCCTTCTAACTGTATGCACTGTAAGACTTGCATGCTTCCATCTTTGAGCATATCTGGCCTGACAATCATGCATCTCAGCTGCCATTCCACATTTCAGTTTTCTTATGGCTTTTACTGGTGGCTAATGTCTTTATAACTGCATTTCTCTTTAATATTTTCTACCTCATTTAATATTTTTTCAAAGAATTTCTCTCAGACATCCAAAATATCCTTATCTTTAGTTTTTAAATTTCTCATCTTTGATTTCCTTTTACATGTCCTCTTTTTCAATAGCCTCCAGAATATTTTCTATTTTCACAATATTTGTCTTCTGAGTTTGTCACATGACTTGTTTAGCTACAAAAGCTTTATTTACATTTACAGATAAGTTTTGAACATTTTTTCCTGTATTCTCTGACTGCACTTGCTGACTCACTATGCAGGAACTTTTGATATGATTTCTTCTTTTCCAGGACTGCCTTGGTAACCTCTAGAGTCCACAGTGCAGTTCTGCCTTTTCTATCTTTTCAGACAGCTTCATCATATGCCTCCATAGTTGAATGAATCACTGTTTCCCTTAGATTTTGCTAAGAAATCTGCAAATTATATAATTTTTGCTTTTCTAATTTATCAAACATCTGAGTTCTGTGACATCTGCTTGGCTGATATCGTGCAATATGATTTTTTGTCCAATTTATGACTAAATGATATACTATAAATTACTGGTGGCCAACAAGTCAATCACAACAAATTTATGTATAAAAATCACATAAGAATAGTGAAATCTGTATTTACAAAATTTCAGGTATTACACAAAAGCGATCAACTACTTAGTAATGTAGGTATTTGGAGAATCTAAGAATAATTTTGTCTGTTTATGGACTCTTGGATTCTACAATGTCATGAGATAAAAGTAACTTTCACTCCACTACACAAATTCTTCATCCACCTCTCAAGAAGCCCTGCATCATTTATGTTGATCAAATGAGCATCGCATAAAAATCCACATTGGAACATTTTAAAGATATTGAAAAGAAAGTACAGATTAATCTAAACAGATTTTCACGGAACAAGTGAAGATCATCTGGTACTTCGGCAAAAAAACAGAATGCCATATATTGAACATAACTATTTTGTCAGAAAATTTAAAGAAGCTTCTAATATGCTACATGCTTACGTGATATATATCCATGAAAGGTTGTAAACTATGGTAAATTAGTATCATGGATAGGCTAAGGATTTTTTTAAAATATTCACTGTATGTTTTATTTCTTTTTTACATAATGTAGAAATTTGGAAACCCTGCCCTTTCTAGAAGCTAAACATGGAACTTTTTCAAGCACTTCAGGCTTCTAATAAGCAAAGTGGATAGTCTCTCACCAGGTGATGAAATTTGCCAATCATAAACAGCCATGCCCATGGGATTTGAACTCATAGCCTGTTCATTGGCGACTGAGCACATCAACCACTTGAAATCAGGCCTGGAACTTACTTACCATTGATTCATAATAGCATCTACCTATTTTAATACCATTTCATTTAAAATGAAGACTATAGAAAAGAGCAAAACATACATTTCCATCAGGAGAGAGAACTAACTATTTTGTAATGATGAAAAGAGAAATGTTTTAGTATAATTAAAGAATTTTAAAATAAAAACAAAAACATTTTTGTTCTGCATTAATTACTTTTTTAATCATGTGCAGTGAGTAGGAATGGTAACTCAAGGCCAGTTTTGAAGAAAAGTAGATTGCAAGGCAAATAACTTAGCCAACCCTGCTATCAAGTCGGGGTGCTTAAGGGTCAAAGCTGTATAACTGAGAGGAGACCTCCACATAGCCTTTAAAGGAATGCGGAGAACCGACCAGGGCTTCTGACCTAATGTCCAATCCTCACTTTCTCGTGATGCACCATTGTTGGGTATCTACTTGGATACTGAACGAACGAGGATGGGCTGGCAATTTGGGATTTAGCCGACCAAATTGTATTCTTATTGGTTAAACCAAAATAAAAAATGATGGTGCAACATGACAAAATTTCATGCCGGCTGGGGCATCGCCCGGTTAAACAAGGCCCCCGTTGTTTTCGCCAGGGAACCAGGGCGAACACCAAAAAGTCAGCTACTGGAACAAATCTGAAAACAAACCCCAACTCAACATCACCAGAGTTAAAGATCGGTACTATCAACTTAAGAAGCCTGAATGGCAAAGAAATGGAGCTAGCTGAAGAATTAGATAAGTACCAGATCGACATAATAGGGGTGACTGAAACAAAAAAGTCAAAAACTGGTGAGATCTTTCTGAGCAATAAATACAAAATGTTAGTAGTGAACACAAAATACAAGGCTCATCTTCTTGAATGGCAAGCAATATCAGGTAGAGTGATGTGGGCAGATATCAGAATGGGGAACTGGACAATGAGACTTATTGGTGCCTATGGTCCCACAGAAGGTTCTACTAAGGTAGAAGTGGAGGAATTTTTTGAGGCTTTAGAAAAAGCAACTGACACAATGAAAAAGGAAAAGTTGGTCCTTGTTGGAGATCTAAATAGCAGAGTAGGAAATGATTGTGAGACATACAAAAATATTTTGGGAAAATTGGAGAAAAGAGCAAAGCTAATTATAATGGCAAATATCTGTTGGATTTCTGCTCAGGACATGGACTGGTTATTACTAACACCATGTTCCAACATAAAAATGTGCATAAATTCACATGGAGAGAAGAGGCTAGGAATAAGAGAAGTCTCGTTGACTATGTTATTGTTTATAGTTATGTTTTCTCCCTGGTGCAGGACACCAGAGTGTACAGAGGATTTGAAATTGGAAATGATCACCATTTAGTCTTGAGCGGGATAAAATTGAATTTCATATTGAAAAGAATAACATGTAAGAAAGTTTTAAAGCAAATAAAAGTTGAGCAGCTCTCAGATGTGAACTGTAGACTAAAATACACAAAAATTATTGAAGAAAAAATTAAAGCATTTGAAAACAGGAATCAAACCTTGGAGATTCAGTAGCAAACTCTGAAGAAAACATTGATTGATTCTGCTAGAGAGGCACGTGGTGAGGTCTGCAAGGATAAAAAAATCAGAACTCCCTGGTGGATACAGAAAATTAAAGAGGCAGTGACGGAAAAGAAGAAAGCATATCAATAGTTCCTGTCAAATAAGTCAGCTTGTGCTCTTAGAGAATATAGAGACAAATGCAAGAATGCTAAACAAAAGGGAGACTTTGGCAAGAATATAGAAAATAAATATCAAGAAGTAGGCAAAATATTCTGGAGGTTGTTGAAGAAGCTCAGGAATGGAGGAAAGTGTGCTGTAAAAGGAGTTAGAGATGATAAAGGTTACATGAAACAGGAGAAAAAGATATCCTTGAAGTATGGAGTAATTACTTTGAAAAACTGCTAAATGAAACAAGCAGTGATGACAGCACAGTGGTAAAAAACACTGACCAGGCATGCAGTCAGGAATTCATATCCATACTTGAAGTAGAAAAAGCCATCAAAAGCTTGAAATGTGGAAAGGCAGCAGGAGTAGATGATACTCGACCAGAAATGCTGAAGTATGGTGGTATAAGAGTCATCTTACAGTGGCTGCACTGCATAGGTCAGAAAGCCTGGACAGAGGGACGAATTCCCGATGATTGGAGTAGAGCTCTCATAGTACCCATATATAAAAAGGGAAATAAAACTGAATGTGAGAATTACAGAGGTATTTCCCTACTGAGTGTTCCTGGCAAGATCTATGCAAGTATACTTGAGAAACGGTTGAGAAGAATTGTGGAAGAAAAGCTTGGTGAAGAACAAGCTGGATTCAGGCCAAATAGAGGCTGTCAGGATCAGATCTTCACTTTACGACAAATAGTCGAGAAAGCATGGGAATATAACAATGATCTGTATTTAAGTTTTGTCGATTTGGAAAAGGCATATGACAAGGTGCCAAGAGAGAAGCTATTCAAAACACAGTTATATGGTGTCGATGGGGCATTATATTAAGCAATACTTAGTCTTTATTTCAGTTGTAAGTCAGCAGTTAGAATTGAAGGAAGTACAGGTAAATGGTTTTAATGTTAAATCTGGTGTGAGACGAGGATGTACATTATCCCCTCTGTTATTCATTATCTATATGGATCACATTATGAAGGAAAGTGGTATTAAACCTGATATCACAATTGGAGATGTTAATGTTAGCTCTTTGCTTCATGCGGATAATGTTATACTTCTAAATAAATCCGCTACAAGTCTGCAAGATTCTCTGACTAAATTGAATAGTTATTGTAATAGATATGGTATGAAGGTCAGTAATAAAAAGACAAAGACAATGAAAATAGGCAGAATCATTGAAAATGTCAACTGTGTTGTGAATGGAGAACCTGTGGAACAAGTAAAACATTTCAGCTACTTAGGCACGATTTTTAATGAAGATGGTAAATTTAATATAGAAATATTCAACAGAATCAGCAAAGCTGTATGGTGGGAAGTCAATTGAATAAATTCATATGGAATAAGAGAGTAATTAGTCAGAACACTAAATTAGCTGTAAACAAGACAGTGTTCAAACCAGTTTTAACTTATGGATCTGAGAGCTGGGTCAGAAGTAAAACACTTGACCAAAGACTAGAGACCACAGATATGAGAGTCCTGAGAAAGATTAGATTTGTGAACAGATGACATCAATGGCAATATCATATTAAAAACGAGGATATTAGGAAAGAACTTGACATTGTCAGCATCCAGGAATGCGTTAGCAGAGCTAATCTCAGGTGGTATGGTCACTTAAACAAAATGGGTGATGATAGATTAGCAAAACAAGTGTTCGCTGCCAGGTTGGCAGGAAAATGACCCAGAGGAAGACCAAGATATAGGTGGATTGATACAGTACAAAGTGCCTTAGACGATAGAAATATAAGATCTGATAATGTTGGCGTCTTGACCAGTAACAGACTGATTTGGAGGAAAATTGTAGATAGGAAGTTACTAATGATGTAATTTTTTTCATGTAGTACTATCATATCCTGTACACTCCTTGAGGGTACATGGCAGGAATTTGATGATGATGAAGATGCTATCAAGTCATTCTGTGTGCCTCCCTTTTGAAACCTGGTTATAAATATATGTTTAGTTCTGTTCATTAAGCATTCACTATTATGAGCTATTGATTAGATAATAAGCATTCACTATTATGAGCTATTGATTAGATAATATTTACAATATATACTGCTCAATAACAATTAGGGGATAGTCTTTCTTTCATTCTTATGTGGTGATCAGAATACATTATGAAATTATGGATACGATTACCGTGTTCAAGTAAAACTTTAGTTTAATATAAACCAAAATATACACTCGACGTTTCGACCTTCACAACAAGGTCATCTACATGGCATGTTACTTACTGATCAACCAATAAAACTATCTGCCTGACCTCTGGTGCTAAAAAAAAAAAAAAAAAAAAAAATCTTTACTACATCAAAGCTAGTCCTGTTATTATTACTATCATCTATTAGGTTACCATGTTAAATTAAGCTGGAGAGTAACACATTCATACAGAAAATAATAGATAAACAAATAAACAGAAAATAAAATTACTTATATAAGTATACATATAAATTGCAACTGGTATGGATTTGTGGCCAATAAAAATGAAAAATTGCTTAGAGTTCTAAAGTCAGGGTTTGCTGGAAAGTAAGTGGGCTGAACGTGTGTCATCCAAATTTTTGGGATTTTTTAAGCCCCCCCATTATTATTACGATCAGGAAGGTTAAGCAAAATTTCACAGGCTTCTTTAAATTTCCGTTCATATCAAGTTTTTGTATGATTCAAAGAACAAGTACTTTTCCAATCAATTCAATGTAGGGCGTTAAGAGTGTCATCTGAGAGATTTGCTTCACCAAAATTATTATATTTAATGTGTCGTTTGTGTTCTTTTTTATGGATAGGGATTATACATCCAGTTTCTCCCAATATAAGGTAAGTTACAGGTGCAATAGATGCAATAAACTCCAGGGTGTGCCAATGGGGGAAGAGGATCCTTAGAGGTATTGAATTTGTTTTTTAATATTAAAGGTGGTTTAAATCATTATAATCTTAATGCTACTTTTAAACCACCTGTAAAATTAAAAAACATATTCAATACCTCTAAGGATCCTCTTCCCCCATTGGCACACCCTGGAGTTTATTGCATCTATTGCACCTGTAACTTACCTATATATGGGGAAACTGGACGTACAATCCCTATCCATAAAAAAGAACACAAACGACACATTAAATATAATAATTTTGGTGAAGCAGATCTCTCAGATCACACTCTTAACACCTTACATCGAATTGATTGGAAAAGTAATTGTTCTTTCTTACAAAAACTTGGTAGGAACGGAAATTTAAAGAAGCCTGTGAAATTTTGATAAACCACTCTAATCGTAATAATAATGGGGGCTTAAAAATCCAAAAATTTGGATGGCACACATTCAGCCCACTTACTTTAGGACTCGAAGCCATTTTTCATTTTTATTGGCCACTATCCACCTGTTGCAATTTATATGTATACTCATATAAGTAATTTTATTTTCTGTTTATTTATTTATCTATTATTTTCTGTATAAACATGTTACTCTCCAGCTTAATTTAACTTTGTAACCTAATAAATAATAACAACAGGACTCTAGCTTTGATGTAGTGAGGATTTTTTTTTTTTTAGCACCAGCGGTCAGGCAAATAGTTTTAGCAGTTGATCAGTAACTTTAATATGCCATGTAGATTGTACAACTTGTTTCTTTGTATATATACGTACTCCAGAAGATGAAACTTAATGTGAAGGTCGAAACGTCAAGTGTATATTTTGGTTTTCTTGTAAATTATAAAGTTAAAAAATAATTTACGAATGTAACACATTTATTTTAAAGTATTCTTAATATACAACAGTGTAGAACATGCAACTGCATACAAAATCATTAAGACTTGTCTTAGCAATATTAGCATGTGGGGAGTATAAAAGCCTGGCTTGTTGCGCTCACTTCCACACTGCATAGTTATCACTTCAATTGTAAACTTTTGTTGCCTACCACCCATTATTTTGTTAAAAATGGCAGAGCGACATGATATCCCAGAATCGGTCGATTCTGGGATATCATGTCCAGCTTCTAATTGGTCGATTAGAAGCTGGACAAACGCAGCAAGTTGTCGCGTATCTCAAAGCGTAATTTCATGACTTTGGAATTGCTTTCTGGAGACAGGAAATGTTCAAAATTGTCTTCATGCCATAGGTTTATATTCTCGAAGACCAATGGTTTGTATTTCATTTACTGCAAATCACAAAAGAGTCCGAAGAATTTGGGCACAGGAACACCACAATTGGACAAATGGCTCGTGTACTTTTTAGTGACAAGTTCAAGTCAAGTTCCAGTATCACCAAGTTCAGTCTGTAACTAGATAACCAACCTATCTTGATATGGTGTGAAAGACCTCAACATGGGAGTTTGATGATATGGGCTGGAATAAGTATATAGGTGGCCATATTGATCTCTTTTCAGAAATGGTTCCTTAACAGCACAAAGGTATCGCAATGAGATTTTGAAACCTATAGTTTGTCCATGTGCTGGTGTAATTGGCCAAGAATTCATTTTTATGGATGACAGTGCTCATCCACACCATGCAAATTTGGTACAAGAGTTGTTTGAAGAATAGGATATTGAATGAATGGACTGGCCTGCCTTGTTCACTGGATTGTAATCCAATCGAACATGCCTGGGATGCTTTAGGCACATTTCTGCTCGACTGGTGTCACCATGATCATTTCAAGAGCTCGAAATTGCTTTCACAGAAGAGTGAGGAAATATCCCACAAGAATTGTTCGATCATCTTATCTGATCCCTGCAATCAAGCCGTACTGCTGTTAATGGAGACCATATGCCCTATTAAAAATTAACAAAAGCATTTTTGGCTATTCTTGTTAAAATTATTTCATGCTAAAATGTATAATTTGTTAAATTTGTAATAAATATCGATTATTTAAACAATATCTCATCAATTATACCCTATCCATAAGTAAGAAATATTTATTCATGTATAAAATACCCAATAGTTATAATTATCCTGCAGAAACTAAAATATCCTCTAATTGTTTTGAACAATGTACTTGCACTATTCAATATACATAAAATGTACCTTATTCTACGTTTTGAAATGAAACAATTTTTTTCTCTCTTTTACAGGACGAAGAAGCTTTCAGAACCCATCTGCTGTGTTTTAAGGTAAAAGAATTTGTTTTGGTTTTAATGTACACAAATAAAATTACATTGATGTGTTTAAATATCTGTTATATATTGTTTAAATGGGATGTTAATGTTTACAGCATAAAATGAAGAATATGGTATGGACTAGGGGTACCAGTGGACTAGAAGGAGAATTTCAATCTGGTTCAGAAGTGGATTTCTTTATTGATAAGGTATTACAGTAATTTCACACTATAGCTCTTTTCATATGCTTATTGGAAATATAACTTTAAACATTATTAAAATAACCTTAATCACTGTCAAAACCAAGTAACTTGGCTTTTTGGGAACTTGATACTGATTGTGATAGAGTATTTGTCCTATCTACATTTTGTGCTGTGGCTGTGTTCTTCTCTGCTGGCTTTTGCAAGAGGAAAAATTCCTGCTACCTCCATATGAGACCAGCTAAGCATAAACTAGGAGATGTTATTTGAAGATCTAAGCCTATGATGCCAGTGTATACTTCTTGGTTCTGTTATCATATCTAATTCCACACTTGATGCATCCTTTGCCATTATCACTTTGCCTCTTAGTCAATAATTCCTCTTCTAAAATCAAATGATCATTATCACCACAGAGGCATTCATGTGTAATTAATGTGGTTTTTTTAAGGATGAAAAAGAGTCCAACTCCCGTTCAGTTGAAAAACTTACGAAGATTCTTTTCATCTTAGGCATACCAAGTTTTTCCATCCAGAGAATATTGTTAATACAGCAATCCCTCGATTAGTGCGCCTAATGCGTTCTTTAAAACAGGCGCATTAATTGAAAACACACTAATCGAATATAATAACCTATGCAAAAAAGTATAATTCGTTTCTCAAATTTCTTTTTTTTACCCTTGCTTTTTTTTTTTATAAAAGAATTAGGGTATGTCTCAGGGCCTAGTTAAAGGAAAACTATGAAGCTGAAAGACAATAAAACATTCAAAATATAAATCTATTATTCTGGCAGGCATTCCGTTTCTTTTTTTCTTACAACTGCCTCCTCTGCAAATTTTCCTGCTTCTCTCTTCACAAGAGCCAGTATCTAAGTATTGCTACCTAAAAGTTTCGGTTGCAAGAAAAATATTTTAAATTTGTTTCTGTAAAATCTCTTTGGGCTTGTCAGTGATTAAATTTTCTTCAGGATCTTCCCGCTGTGCATCTAAATTTAGCAGATCGGAATCACTCAGTTTCTCAGAATGAGATTTAATTAACTTAGATTCATTTGAAAAGTCTCTAAAATCATTTGCACAGTGTGGAAGAATGTGCTTCCAAATGGATCGCATATTGCTAGCAGTAATTTCATTCGACTTTGTGACTTTACAATCAAGCCGAGATTTTTGTTGGTCACAATAGCCCCCTTCTTATACAATTTTTTCAAATCTCTGGATAATTTGCGGCCACCTCCTTATCGGCACTTGCGACTTCGCCTGTGATTAGAACATTATGTAGGCTATTTCTCAAACCACCCAGCATTAACGTGGAATTCTTCTTTTCCATCATTAATAGCCCTTTCTTTCAAGGTTGCAAAGAGACTAAATGTTTTTGATTTAATAAAGTCAGGTCTTAGCAGGATCCGTTTTTGGTTACAATCTTCGATCCGTGTAAAAAGAAGTCTCTCTAATTCAATCATTATAATACTTTGTATTCAGCAGCTTTGCTTAAAATTGCTCTTATAATTGATTCACCCATTTTTATGTTCTTGTCTTATCTTTGCTCTGGACTCGCCTTGTTCACTTTCTTTATTATTTCAAGTTTTTCTTCCAATGAGATTACTTTTTGCATCATTTTTTTTTTTTAATTAAAATTTTAAAAAAATGTAAGGAAAATAATTGCAAAGGAGATATGTGATGTGATCAGGAAAATGCAATGTAATTGGCAGATGACATAAATTTTGGCAGTAAAAATTTGGAATATAGTGTACATGGAAGTATCGTAGTATTCCATTAAAAATAACTTTGTAAAATGTTTTAAATCAGTAACTAAATTATTTCATTCTGATGAGTTTATTTTTTAAAATAGTTAGCCATAAAAAATGTATAGATCGAAAATTTTTTAAATCTGTAACATTTATTTTTAAGATGTTTAGAGGCGCACTAATTGAATTTGGGTATCGAAAAAAAATGACGCATTAATCGAGGGATTACTGTACTGACAACTCATGTAATTTGTTTAATTGTTTCTCTTCTAATATATCCCTGAAGCATCAGAATATAGATTTGCAAAACTGGACTGCATATATTCTCTAGTGTAACCTAACAACTAATAAAATAGTTTTCTCTATTATTGTTATATATTTTATTTGTAAATAATCATTGAAATAAGAAATGACATTAAACCCAAATGGCCATGAGGATAAAATATATCAAAAATGTAAGTTTTTTATTCATGTTATTTTAATAGTATCCAAATGTTGCATCCATGTAATTATTGATGTGTAAATACATCAGGGCTGGTTCGGTAGTTAATGAAAAACAAGCAACAATTCAGTGAAAGGAAGGAGAAGCTATAGCATTCAACACTAAACACTGGAATAATCTTCAATGGTGGGTAATATCAAATAGTGGTGTGGTCAAGCATCAAAATGGGAAAAAATGAGACTTATTTTTGCATATGGTCCCACATAAGGTTCTACTATGAATAAGTGGACATTAAAAAAGACAGATGACAAAGAAAAAAAAAGGGAACGTTGATCCTTATTTGGAAATATAAACAAAAATGTAGAAATTATTTGGGAAAATCTGGAGCAAAGAGCAAAATTAATAAATGGTAAGTACCTGCTGCATTTCTGATCAGAACATTATTATTCACTGTTGCAGTACTCAAAACGACCTCTAGCAATCCAATCCACTCATTCGTCACTCTTCAAGCAAATACTCTAATCCAGTGTTTCTCAAAGTGTGGTACGTGGACCCCTGGGAGTCCGCAAAAGGTCTTCAGGGGGTCCGTGGCAATTTTCGGCTATGCATCATTAACACATGGAATAAAATTTAAGTTTGAGATCGTGAAACTATTGTATCACTGAATAAGGTACAGAGACATCTGCAGGCTGTGTAATATGTTTCTCAACAAATAGTGCAATTAGAGACAACTGGGTAAAAACCGAACTAATGAATCGCATGACCCCTCCCACATAAAATGCTGTATAGTAGACAATCAAAACCATATGGTGCACTGGCAACATATGGTTTTGTTTGAGTGAACGTGTTAAAACTAAGAAATATATAGTGAATGTGTTTCAGATATTATATAAGGAATTCGGTTGAAGAGAATTAGCATTTCAACTCAACTGTTGGCTTGCATTTGTCAGTAAGTAGCGCAATCTTTTGTTAATACCGCACCAATCATATGGACGTCTTCATAGCTGCTTTATCTCTACTGGCCTACCATTGCTGTCTGTTTCGAGCTCTGCTTTCACTAGCCATTTTTTGAAGGACTGTTCGTTAAATACGGTAATTTTTTTTTAGCTTTCAAATTCTTAAGTATGGATCACTGGTTAAAGACTGGATTTTTAAAATGTGCAAAAGAGAGGAACATAGTAGATACAAGTAGCTGTCAGCAACAAGAAAATGTTGATATTGTATCTGGATCAAGTGAAATTGATAAGTGTGTGTCGTCTGACATCTCTTAAGAACCAACTAGGATGAGAAAACTTCGTAAGTAAGATATAAATTACTTAAAATGTGGATTTTCATGGACGGTAAATGGAGAGGAACCTATTCCATTATGTGTAATTTGCGGTGAAACTTTAAAAAATGAAAGCATGAAACCATGTAATTTAAATCGCCATTTTGAATCGAAACATAATGAATGCAAGGACAAACCTGTTGAATTTTTTCAAAATAAACTAAAAAATTTAAAAGAATCTCAAAAAGTGATGTCGATCGTGTCAGGAGGTGAAAACATGAAGACTTTAGAAGCTTCATATCGTGTGTCGCTATTAATAGCAAAAAGTGGTGCAGTGGAAACAATTGGTGAAACTTTGGTCAAGCCTGCAGCAAAAATAATAGCAGAAATTATGATCGGAGATAATGCAAAAAGATCTTTTGATAGGATTTGTCTTTCAAATAGTACCATTCATCGAAGAATCACTGAAATGGCTGAAAATATAAAACAAACATTGTTATCCGATATACGTAAGAGTCGTTATTATGCATTGCAGGTAGATGAATCCACCCACATTACAAATTTTGCAAATCTTCTAGTGTTCGTTAGGTACGAAAAAAATTCATGACGGCCTTTTATATTGCCAACCCTTGCCAGAACATACAACAGGAGAAGAAATATTCAACAGCATAAATACCATTATGCATCAAAGCAAACTTGATTGGAAAAGTTGTGTTGGAATAAGCACGGACGGAGCAAAATCCATGGTCGGATCTAAAAAAGGGCTTGTTTCAAGGATTCTAGCTGTTGCACCAAATGCGAAGTCGACACACTGCTGCATACACAGGGAGGCTTTGGCTACACATATGATGTCTACAGACCTAAGAAAAGTTCTTGATGAAGCTGTAAAAATCATAAATTATATTAAAGGCCGTCCTCTAAATGCCGGACTTTTCTCTCAACTTTGCAAAGAAATGGGAAGCAACTGTACACAACTTCTTTTCCATACTGATGTTCGTTGGCTTTCTCGTGGAAAAGTTCTTGCTCGTTTATTTGAACTTCGGATTGAACTACAAGTTTTTCCTTGATGAGAAGTTTGAATTGAAAAAGTATTTATATAATTGGAAATGGCTCAGTCAATTAGCATACCTGGCAGATATATTTACTGTATTAAATAGTCTTAATTTATCTTTACAAGGCAGGGAAATTTCTATATTTCGTGTCCAAGATAAAGCGAACGTCACGTTGGCAAAAATGAAGTTATGGCAAAAGCGAGTTGGTAATGGAGAATTTGATGCGTTTCCATCGCTTCATGAATTGCTCGCAAGTTCAAATGAACAAATTGATGATGTGAAAATTACTATCATGCAGCATTTAAAAAGCTTACAAATGAATCTAGAAAAGTATTTCCCTGAATTGGACATTAATATTGAGTGGATAAGATACCCTTTCAATAAAAACAAATTTATGCCAAAGGGTCTATTGTCAATAGAAGAAGAACAACTTTTAGAACTAGCTTCTGATAGTTTCCTAAAAAATAAATACAGCGAGAATGCATTATCATCATTTTGGCTACAAATACAGAATGAATTTCCTGAATTAACAGATAAAGCTCTAAGGTTCATTTTTCTATTTTTCATATCTGTGCGAAGTTGGATTTTCGGCCCTTGTAGATATTAAGATGAAGAAGAGGAATCGCATTGTAGATGTTGAACTGCATCTGAGATTATATTAAATTTAGTTTAATCCTTTATCCAAGTGTGTGCAAACAAAGTTTGCGCCTGAAAGTATCTTCAGGACTGGGGTAAAGTGGTACAACACTGGGCGACTCCTTGCAAAGGTGGAGCAAGATACCAACACTCCTATCTCAGTATCTCCCATAATGCAAAACACATCTCCTTGCGGATATGTATAATGTTATGCATTAAGGGGGGGCCACTACCCAGACTAGTTTCGACCTTTATTGAGGTCTCTTCAGTGGGAACCAGGCCCAAGTGGAGATACCTGGCAGAAGCATTAGCAAGGTCATCTCTACCTATAGGAGTTGCCAAAAGGTGTGCCACCTTTTTATTAAATTACTCTGGATTTAGAGAAATATGTTGAAAGTTTATTTTTCACTTGGTCAGACTATAATAAATTTAGTTTAATCCTTTATCCAAGTGTGAGCAAACAAAGTTTGCGCTTGAAAGTATCTTCAGGACTGGGGTAAAGTGGTACAACACGGGCAACTCGTTGCAAAGGTGGAGCAAGTAAACATCACTCCTATCTCAGTATCTCCCATAATGCAAAACACATCTCCTTGCAGATATGTATAATGTTATGCATTAAGGAAAGGGAAGAGAAGACACTTTCAGGTGCCTTGCTATCTCCACTTGGGCCTGGCTCCCACTGAAGAGACCTCAATAAAGGTCAAAACTAGTCTGGGTAGTGTTCCCCCCTTAATGCATAACATTATACATATCCGCAAGGAGATGTGTTTTGCATTATGGGAGATACTGAGATTGGTAGCTTGCTCCACCTTTGCAAGGAGTTGCCTGGTGTTGTACCACCTTACTCCAGTCCTGAAGATACTTTCAGGCGCAAACTTTGTTTGCACACACTTGGATAAAGGATTAAATTAAATTTAATATAGTCTGACCAAGTGAAAAATAAACTTTCGCATCTGAGATCGAAATTAACAACCATACAGCCAAATTTTGCTGAAATTTTATCTCACCATAAGCAGTTTCACTCCTCTCATTGATGATAAATTATTTCAAGTAAGTAAAACTTTATAGTATCTTTATAAAGTTTGTTCTATTAAAAATAAATCATATTTTTTGTTCACATGAACATATAAATTCAAATAAAATAGATATTTAATTTTTTAATATTTTAAATTAATTTATTAATTTTCATTTTTGAATTAATTAATTAGGGGTACTTGGTAATAATGAAAATCTAAGAAGGGGTCCGCGGATATCTGACGTTTGAGAAACACTGCTCTAATCTGTACACCCTTATACAAGTTCCAAGTGTTTGTTTTCTTCTTACCTCTCATGTATTGAAAAATTTCTTTTGTGTCAATATAAGTTTCTATCATGGCACCCTAAACTCTGCAACCTATAAACTTTCAGTCTATCCTCATAGGGAGCAAGCATACCACAGACCTGTAACTGGCTTGGTCACTCATCTCTGAATCTTCACCACCACCTCTTGATCCCCCAAGAAATCATGGTAACCAGATATGTGCATAGGAATCAAGATGTGACTGAATAGTAGTCTTATAAAAAGCTGTACTTGTTATTGGTTCAACATCCAAGTAATCATTTGAGCTATTCTCTCAACTTTTGCAATATGCCTAAATTTCAAATGTCTGTCCACCATCAGCCCCAAATCACTAGCCTTGTCAATTTCCCATAAACTAGTATCATTAGTATGATACAAAATATGTAATATTTTCATCCCATAGTGCATTACCGCATATTTTGCATCATTAAATTGATAACTGTTGTCTTTTGCTTACACTGCCAATTTATTTGAATCATCCTGCAGGATATCTACATCACATTTATCCATTATTGCTCTCCCCATTTTGTATCACCTATATCAATTAATATACACACTAAAGAGTTGCAGCCTTGGTGCACTCCACTGGTCACCCTCATTTGCCTTGATTCCACTCCACCAGCCTCATATCCATTCCCATTTACTCCAACTTATGTTTTCCAAGCAGTATTGTGGTGTAGCTATTTCTACTGTTACCTTATTATAAAATGTGAATATATTACAAAAGCAGGACCTACCTTTCAGAACTGTGTGTCTCATGTAGTGTCATATTCCTTTCCACCCATTCCTAAATTTTACCTTTACCCAACTTTTCCATTACGTTTACCATGACCATTCCAGAGATACTAATTTGTCTGTAATCTCCTACTTCTGTCTTATAGCTACATTTTATGTAATGGAACTATCTAATCCTCTTTCCACTCCCTTGGAACATTGCCAGAACTGAGATTTAGATTAAACAACTTTGTCAGAGGTGATATCCAATTCTCTTGCACATTCTCATAACACACGAGGTGACATACTGTCCAGTCTCACTGCTGTGTTCACATTGGTATTTTTCAATATGTCGAGTATCTTCAATTCCCACATCAGCTTCTGTCACATTAACTGCAAAATCTCCAACTGGATGATACGCTGTTCTCATGTGGATACCATCAGCACTGAGTAAATTTATCCTTCTATAAACACGGACTGGTCATTACTAATACTGTGCTCTAATATAAAGATGTTCACAAATTCATGTGGAGAGGAAACAGAAAAGTCTTGTTGATCATTTTATCATTTGATAGTGAAATCTTCACATTGATTCATAACAAAAGCGTATACAGGAGGTTTGACATTGTAAGTTATCATCACTTAGTTTTAAGTTGAAAAAAATATCTCGCACGTGTGTATATAGAAGACACTTTTAAAAAGAATCAGTCAGGCAGCTTTCAGAAGTGAAATGTAAACCCAAAATATTATTGAAGAAAAACTGAGTTTCAGTTTCTAAGAACCAAAACTTGGAGACATTAGTAGACTGAAGAAAACAGTAATTTTGCCAGAGAGGCATGCTAAGTTGTCTACAAGGATATGAATGGAAAAGAAGAAAGCATATTAAAACTTCCAGTCAGTATATGCTTTGAGAAAATGTAAGAAATCAAAAATTGCATAACAGTAGCTAAACAAAAGTCACAGGATGATTGGTAAGATATAGAAGATAAATATCAAGTGATAAAAAAAAAAGTACTGTAAAAGGAATCAGATAACAAAGGGGCATGAAAACAGAAAATAGATGTTCTAGATGTCTGGAGTAATTAGCCAGTATGGGTGGGCAAGTGGTTAATGTACTTGATTTAGGTGCAATTTTGTGAAGATGGCAAAGTTGTGGTATGGTTGGAAGTTCACTGAATAAATTTTTATAGAATAGAGAGAAATTAGTCAAAACACTAAACTAGCTGTGTACAAGATAGTGTTCAAACCAATTTTAATTAAGAGATCTAAGAGCTGCATTAGAAATAAAATGCTCTGAAGGAGTACTCAATGACAGAAGACCACATAGGAGAGTGAACAGATGACATCACTGGCAGTATCATATTAAAAATAAGGATATTAGGAAAGAACTTGGCATTGTTAGCATTTTGGAATGACTACCAGAGGTAATCTTAGGTGGTATAACCTTAAACCAAATGGGAGAAGAAATGTTAGCAAAACCAAGATCTAGCTTGATTGATACAACAAAAAGTGTCTCAGAGGAGAGAAATATAAGTTCCGATACTCTGTAAACCCCCCTTGAGAGCATATGTCAGGAATTTGATGATGATATATATATATATATATAATGTGCATGTGTGTAAACATGTAGCATATTTCAGTACTACAGATTTCCTCTTAGTTCTATGATTTTCATCTTGCAAACATAAAACCTACTTAAACACATTGTATTGTAAATTAAAGATGAAAAGAAATTATATTCTTGGTTTCATCCTTCATCCAAGTGTAAGCAAAGTTTGCACATGAAGTAAATTCACTATTTGTATATAGAGGCTAATGACTTTACATCAGTGAGTGCGTAAGGGTCAAAGCTATATAATTGAGAGGAGACCTCAGTTATATAGCTTTGAAGGAATAGCCTTTAAAGGAATGTGGAGAACCAACCAGGGCTTCTGACCTAATGTCCAATCCTCACCTTCTCATGGTGCACCCCGTTAGGCAACTGCCCGGATACTGAACGAACATGGATGGGCTGGCAATTTGGGATTTAGCCGACCAAATTGTATTCTTATTGGCTTAAACCAAAATAAAAAATGATGGTACAACTTGACAGAATTTCATGCCAGCTGGGGCGTTTCCCAGTTAAATAAGGCCCCTGTTGTTTTCGCCAGGGAATCAGGGCAAACAGCAAAAAGTCAGCTACTGGAACAAATCCTAAAACCCACTCCAACTCAATATCACCAGAATTCAAGATTGGTACTATCAACATAAGAAGCCCGAATGACAAAGAAATGGAGCTAGCTGAGAAATTGGATAAGTACCAGATCGACATAATAGGGGGTGACTGAAACAAAAAAAGGCAAAAACTGATGAGATCTTTCTGAGCAATAAATATAAAATGTTATATTCAGGCAATGACAATCAAGGAAAAGGAGGAGCCATAGTATTAACCACTAAATACGAGGCTAATCTTCCTGAATGGGAGGCAGCCTCAAGTAGAGTGATGTGGGCAAACATGAGAATGGGGAACTGGACAATGAGACTTATTTGTGCCTATGGTCCCACAGAAGGTTCTGCTAAGGTAGAAGTGGAGGAATTTTTTGAGGCTTTAGAGAAAGCAAGTGACACAATGAAAAAGGGAAAGTTAGTCCTTGTTGGGGATCTAAATAGCAGAGTAGGAAATGATTGTCAAACATACAAAAATATTTTGGGAAAGAATTTGGAGAAAAGAGCAAAGCGCTAATAATAATGGCAAATACCTGTTGCATTTCTGCTCAGGACATGGACTGGTTATTACTAACACAATGTTCCAACATAAAAATGTGCACAAATTCACATGGAGAGAAGAGGCAAGGAATAGGAAGTCTCATTAACAATGATGTTTTCTCCCTGGTGCAGGACACCAGAGTGTACAGAGGATTTGAAATTGGAAGTGATCACCATTTAGTCTTGAGCAGGATAAAATTAAATTTCATACTGAAAACAACTTGTAAGAAAGTTTTAAAGCGAATAAAAGTTGAGCAGCTCTCGGATGTGAACTGTAGACTAAAATACACAAACATTATTCAAGAAAAAATGAAAGAGTTTGAGAACAGGAGCCAAACCTTTGAGATTCAGTGGCAAGTCCTGAAGAAAACACTGATTGGTTCAGCCAGAGAGGCATGTGGTGAGGTGGTCTGCAAGGATAGAAAAATCAGAACTCATTGGTGAACACAGAAAATTAAAAAGGCAGTGGCGGAAAAGAAGAAAGCATATCAAACGTTCCTGGCAAATAAGTCAGCTTGTGTGCTCTTAGAGAATACAGAGACAAGTGTAAGAAAACTAAACACTGTGTAAAACTAGCTAAACAAAAGTCATGGGAGGACTTTGGTAAGAACATAAAAAATAAATATCAAGAAGGTGGCAAAATATTCTGGAGGTTGTTGAAGAAGCTCAGAAATGGAGGAAAGAGTGTTGTAAAAGGAATTAGAGATGATAAAGGTGACATGAAAACAGGAAAAAAAGATTTCCTTGAAGTATGAAGTAATTACTTCAAAAAATTGCTAAATGAAACAAGCAGTGATGACAGCGGAAAAAAACACTAACCAAGCAAATAAGTCCTTGAAGTAGAAAAGGCAACAGGAGTAGATTATATTCGACCAGAAATGCTCGAAGTATGGAGGTATAAAAGTCTGTATTTTTATAAGTGGCTGTAATGCATAATTCAGATGGGCTGGACAGAGAGATAAATTCCAGATGACTGGAGTACCTCTCATAGTACTCATATATAAAAAGGGGAATAAAACTGAATGTGAGAATTACAGAGGTATTTCTCTACTGAGTGTTCCTGGTAAGATATATGCAATTATAATTAAGAAACGGTTGAGAAGGATTGTGGAAGAGAAGCTTGATAAAGAACAAGCTGGATTCAGGCCAAATAGATGCTGTCAGGATCAGATTTTTGCTTTATGACAAATAGTTGAGAAATCATGGGAATATAACAAAGTTTTGTAGATCTGGAAAAGGCATATGACAAGGTGCCAAGAGAGAAGTTATTTAAAATGCTACAGTTATATGGTGCGAATGGGGCATTATATCAAGCAATATTCACTTTTTTTTTAGTTGTATGTCAGTAGTTAGTGTTGAAGGAAGTACAGGAAGGTGGTTTAATATTAAATCTAGCATCAGGTAAGGATGTACATTATCCCCTCTGTTATTCATTATCTATATGGATCACATTATGAAGGAAAAAGTGGTATTAAACCTGATATCAAAATTGGAGATGTTAATCTCTGCTTTATGCCGGTGATGTTATACTTCTAAATAAACCTGATACAAGTCTGCAAGATTCGCTGACTAAATTGAATAACTGTTGTAATAGATATGGTATGAAGGTCAGCATCAAAAAGATAAAGACAATGAAAATAGGCAGAAGTATTGAAAATATCAACTGCGTAGTGAATGGAGAACTTGTGGAACAAGTAAAACATTTCAGCTATTTAGGCATGATTTTTACTGAAGATGGTAAATTAAATATGGAAATAGACAACAGATTCAACAAAGCTGGTATGGTAGGAAGTTTACTGAATAAATGTATGTGGAATAAGAAAGAAATTAGTCAAAACACTAAATTAGCTGTATCTGGGTGGAATTCAAATATTATTAAGACTGGAGCCTGTACGGCTGAAGGTAAAAGTAAGTTACAGTAATTGGAAAGGCAGCAATACTGTTAGGATCAGTTACTTAATGAATAAGGATAAACAAAGTAGTATTAATGAGAAATTTCTTTTACATCTGAAGATGAAATAGCTATTTCAGGAATACGTGACAGCCATCTGAATCAACATCTACTTTAATTATAAGGAATATGATCTTAGATTTCCTAGCAAAATCAGAGGAACTGGTGATGGGTGGACCTTATGAATTTTGTACAGTCACTATGTGATTGTGATCATTTGACCTTGGGAGAGGACACTTGTTCAATATCAGCGACCTCTAAAAACATAATATCGAAATACCGTTTAATTCATGTATACCATGTATTGCTTTGTTCTCTATCAATTGCTGCTTTAAATTATGCTACATATAAGCAAAATTACTTAAATCTGCTCAAGTTTATAACATGTGTGTCTATTGTTCTCAAATTTGGTTCCCAGGATTTGAAGGGGATAAATTAACTGTGGAAAGGGTAAAGAGGCAGATAACAAAGATAGGTTCAGGACTGTACAATGTTAGTTATGAGGATTGGCTGAGGGAATGTGGACTGCAGAGTTTGGTGGATGACCAAAGACTAGAGACCACAGATATGAGAGTCCTGAGAAAGATTGGGGGGATGAACAGATGGCATCGGTGGCAATATCATATTAAAAACGAGGATATTAGGAAAGAACTTGACATTGTCAGCATCCAGGAATGCGTTAGCAGAGCTAATCTCAGGTGTATGGTCACTTAAACAGAATGGACGAGGAATGATTAGAAAAACAAGTGTTGTCTGACAGGTTGGCAGGAAAAAGACCCAAAGCAAGACCAAGATATAGGTGGATTGATACAGTAAAAAGTGCCTTAGAAGATAGAAATATAAGATCTGGTAATGTTGGAGTCTTGACAAGTAACAGACTGATTTGGAGGAAAATTGTAAATAGGAAGTTTTTGATGTAGTACTATCATATCCTATACATCCCTTGAGGGTACATATCAGGAGTTTGATGGTGATGACTTCACATCAGTTGTGAATTATTGGTGAAGTATTATTATCCCATAATGCAAAATGCATATCCTTAAGAACATGTATAATGCTATGCATTATGGGAAGGGTCATTACCCATACAGTACTTCACACTTGGATAAAGAATGAAACCAAGAATATAATTTCTTGGCATCTTTAATTTGTAGTATAACCAAGTAGTGGAAAAACTTCAAGCACACTGTGTTGGTTTGTGTATGCTGTAACATATGAATTTTTAGTTTGCAATATTTTCACTTTAGATGAACTTAGTCTGGTTGAAGCCAAATCATAATGTTTCACATTATGCACATATTTCTTCATATATACAGGGTTGTTCAAAATTCCACGTACGAACTTTGAGAGGAGGTAGAGAACATCAAAATCAACCATATTTACATAGGAAAGCATGACTGGAAACACCACCCAAAAGTGATAGGTGGCACTGTTCACCAGCACTCCAGGTGAGCAATTGGGGCTTTCGATGTCATATGAAGAACATGCATCGTTTTATGGATGCTGAGATGGCAGACATGCACCTCGTTTACCATATTATGCATCTAATTACTATTGAACTGTTCAGTTATGCCTAATAAAAGTTTTTACATGACTTACTGCCTTGTGTTATTTCTGTATCTTTGTGTCCTTATTAGTACCTTCTGGTGGTGTTTCCGGTCATGCTTTCCTATCTGAATATGGTTGATGTTCTCTACCTCCCTTCAAAGTTTGTATGTGGAATTTTGAACCACCCTGTATATGTAGGTAGCTATCACTTCAGCGTAGTTTATGGTTATTGGTACAAACATTTGATACACCCATCCCTTACTTCAATAACCTATGTAATGGTCCTGATCAGAGTCTCACAGACATGCTCTGCTATTCTGAATGAAAATTGCTATGCACTACAGTAAACACCCGTGATTTCCCTCAAGTCATTAGCTTATATCCAAACTTTTGTGTTAATCTTCAGTCATGGGAAGTAAGTTTATATATAATTTTTTGTGTATTGGTTGGATGAAATGTACCCATGACAGTGCAGACTTCAAAATTAGAATGCTGTGTTTTCCAAAGAAATGAAGCTGAAGCATTAAAATTCTTCCAATTGCGATACAGAGGTGCTATTACTATAATAAAACATAGATCTTATTATTAGCTAAATTCCCTCTCACATAGCATATACTAATGTAATTATATGGCTTACTAACTAAAGTAATTAGTGTATTGCAGCAGCTGTGTAAAAATCATTAGAAATAAAGAAAAATTCCTGTAGTTAAACCTGATGCTGGAACTTTCATTTAAAATGTATTGCCTATGACTTTTTATGCAAGAAACCACTGAGACACTTAACATTTGAGCTAACTAAAAGCGTTATGATGCAAATGCAACTTTCCTACTCTAATTATGATATTCCTACCAAATCAAATCTGTTATGTTTATTTACATGGGATTATTGTTTCTTTGGTTTATAGCAAGAGTTCAGTATAGAATTTGTAGATTTTGCTTTGAATAATATACATATAATTTATTTGTTTTTATATAACTTCATTCTTTGCCCCATTTAGTAATAAAAATTACTGAATGAAAAACTGCATGTTTTTCTTTTCAACAGAATATGATCCACATTGCAGATACAAAAGTTGCTCGACGATATGGAGACTTCTTCATACGACAGATTCACAAATTTGAAGAGGTAAGTATTTTAGGAAGTAACGATTTAGATTTCTTTCATCAACTTATAAAATAAGTCCATGCGGTTAGCCTAGTGGCTGTGTGCTTTGCAACCATATTCCTAGGGAAGGAGCGTCCTAGGTTCGATTCCCGTCAGAGACGTGAGGAGATCAAAGATCTTCCTTAGCTAGTCTTGGGTGTGGGCAGTAGGTTTTCCCCCCAGTTTAGCTTGGGGGGTGGGATTTCATCCCGCAAGCAGGCAAATCAGCCTCGTGAACACACACGGACTACAGTCATAAATATCTTCATTAGGAGGAAGGCAACCCATCTGAATCAGAAGAGAGAGATATTTTTTATTTATTTATTTTTATTGTAAACATAACAATCTTATATACAGGATTAACCGGTTTTTAGTTCTCTACAGTCAGGCAGAGAGGTTACATGCTCATACTCTTGTTGAGGTATGTTACATCGAGATATCAGTTATAAAGTGAATTACTTTTTTTAAATTACAGCCATTAACAGTTATTTTGACATGTATGTGTAAGAACATAACAGTTACTATAGGACAATATTATCTATTTACATGAGGTTGACAGCTGATTAATATTCACACTGTTAAGCACAAAAAATCTTTCTTCCCCCTTTCCTTCGGGGTGGGGGGGTGTCACTTCTATGCTGGAAAGTGGACTATGATGCAGTCGCCCTGCTCAGCCAGGAGTTGATTCCGTGGATTCCAGTCTTGGTAGAAAAGATCTAAGGTGTTGTTTTGCTTGTGGTGGTGGTGATGCTCGTGTAGGATCCGTCTTCTCACCTTTTGTTTGAAGGCTGCAAGGAGTTGGTCAGCTGTCTATTACTGCTTTTGTAGTGAAAGAGGTAATTGCAGAATGAATGATTATTTGACTCTGCATGGACGAGATTGAAATACTCCTCTTCTGTATGAAGACTACCACAGGTAGTCTTCATACAGAAGAGGCCGTTTCCCCGAGACAAACTGATTAATTGGGTGTTGACCGGGCATTCCAACTAGATATGCCGGACTGTTCCTGATTGGTCTGAGACATCTGAGTTGGAGTGAGTGATAGATATTATTTTTTTTTTTAACTTGTTAAAATATTTTAACAAGTTAAAAAAATATATATATGTGTATATATATTACAGAGAAAGAAAAATTTTCTTTTCAGAATGCAATAAATGAATTCACAGTTCAGTTTCAGTCTTAGTTATTTCTCAGATGAAGTGTATTGTTGTTGTCAATCCAGAAGAGGGTACCAGTTGGATTCCACTCTATGAATTTCGCGACATTTCTTGTTTCTTTGTAGTACTCAAGTTCCAGTGAAAGCCTGCTTTTTAGTTTCCGAAAGAGGATATACATGAGAGTTTGTGCAGTTTCAGTGATGGATGGATGGATGCTGGTTATTTCTTGTGTGTTTTAGGTAGAAGCTGTAGATGACAGCCTTAGCTCAGATGAAGAGGAAATTGCATATTATGTGTCTGTTTTCTTCTGTGTGGACTAAATTCCAGTAGTCTTCGTGGCTGTGTGCATAGTTACAGGTGCCAGAGGCAGTATTCAGAACACAGGTGATGATCACCGATGTTCCGGGACAGGTTAGATATGTGTGCTCCAAGGTGCCTGAAATGTCACAGAATAGACACAGATCAATTTGTAGAGCTTAGAAGGGGTTGGCAAGATGTTATGCCATAGTCTCCACTGTATGTCAGAATCTGGTTTGGCACACTGTGATTTATATGGAAGATCCCACTGAAAACTGAGTAGCATATGCAGCCTTGTAGATGAGAGGGTTAAGGATGAAAAGGACGAGGTTGGAGACTACTGACACGAGGACATATTTTCTTGTAGTTGGAGGGAAGAATTGGAAGTGAGGCTTCAGATTGTACAAGATGAAATATTGGCCCCGAGCAGTTCTTAGAAGGAATACGGATTTCCTGAGGTGTAGCAATATCTGGATAGGCTTTTATAATAGCAGCTTGCATCTGTTGATATTGCTTTTCAATTTTTGGGTTCTTCATTGGTAGGCTTGTGAATGTTTTCCACTGTAGGGTCTGGGTTAGGAGGTCCCCTATGACTCTTATTCCTCTCCAGTTCCATGTAGAGAAAAGAAAGGGCTGGCCAGTTGTGAGACTTTTTATGTTTCTCTTCGAAAATAGTGGTTTTGTTGATCCTGTCAGTATGTGATGAAGTTCTGTGTTTTTCCACCGCTGTAGAGTATCTCTGTATGGTGCAGGACTGGCCATTCGGAGGATTGTGGAAAGTGTAAGTCCTCTGGTGGATGATTTCATGATGTAATCGAAGGTGGTTATATAAGTGTGATTGTATTGAAGTGTCTTTAGGAGGAGGATTATCCTGAAGGATCTAATCTTGTTTTCAAGGGAAATCGGGCCTTGACCTCCCTTACTGAGTGGCTTGCAGAGTTGAGGGTATGTTGTCCAGTGAGTTTTGTTCCAGAGGAAACGTTTGATTGCCTTTTGAATACATACATAGATCTTCAAGGCCCACCTTTCCTAATTGGGTTGTGGGGGCAACAGCTGCAAGAGGAACTTCCAATGGTCATGATCCCCTGCCACCAAGCTCAGGTGTTCTGGTGGGATTCCCAAATGTGTCCACCCAAGGTTTTGGATATAATCTATCCAGCAAGTCCGTGGCCTCCCGCCCTCTGGCTTGGCAAAGAGGGCCTGCTGAGGGAGCCTCTCTTGTGGCATTCTGACCAGGTGCCCGTACCAACGTAACTGTGATCTCTCCACATGGAGAAGCAGCGGTTGAGTATTGAGGGTTTCCCGAATTGCAGAGCTTCTGACACAGTCAAGTCTTGTCAGCCCTGCAACCCTTTGAAGGAACCTCCTTTCAGCCGCTTGGATTCGTGTCCGCATTCTTTCGGGCATTACCCAACTCTCATGACCATAAGTGAGGATGGGGACATAGACTGTATTGAAGACAGCCAGCCTTCAATACAGGCTGGCTGTCTTCCGGCTTAACTCCCGCAATATTGAGCTTGCTAAGCCAATTTGAGTATCTAGCTCTACGTACCATTTTCCATCATTCGTGAATATGGACCCAAGGTATTTAAAAACTTCTCCACGTCTCTGCCTTTTGAATGTGGTGGAGAAATTCTTCAGGAGGTGTGAGTACTTTGAGGGTATGCCATAACACACTCGCAGCCATCTGGTTAACTATTAGTACTCTTCCTCTAAGTGTAGATATGGAACGAATGCTGTTCCATTTACCTAGCACCTGGTTAAAATGGTTGTGCTATTTTGGTGTTACTTAGGTGCACACCTAAGTATCTCTGTCCTATGCTTGACCAGGTACATTCAATCAGAGAATCATTTCTAGCCTTCCATCTGCCTGACCACAAGCCAGTGGTTTTTGCAGAATTTAATTTGGCCCCTGAGGCTTGTGCATGTAGTCTGTGTGCTTTCTCGGTTACTGTAATTTCTTCTTCATTTCGGACTATTACAGTGACAGCATCGGCATATGTTGATTCGTTTGGAGATGATGGTGTCATGTACTCTTTTTAAGAAGGGTTCTATGGCCAGTGTGTATAATTGTCTGCAGAGGGGACATCCTTGCTTGATCCCTCGAGAGTATGACAGAGTGCTAGTGAGCCTGTTGTTGAATTTTAAACAGAAGTGTGCATCTCTGTAAAGCAATTGCACTGTTTCGATGATGATAGAACCATAGCCAAATGCCTTTAGGACTTCATAAAAGTACTCATGCTTTACCCTGTCGAAAGAAGGCTTTTGTCAGGGTAGAGAAAACCTAGCCCTGACGAGTGCTAGGTTTTCATGTTGGCTGTTTGCGATGTGGATGACATCTATTATCAAATGGAGGTTATCATGTATTGATCTTCCTGGGACAGAGCACGTTTGATGTTGGCCAATAACTTCAGGCAATGTTGGCTTTATTCGGTTTGCTATAACTTTGGAAATGATTTTACAATCGGCATTAATTAGGGAGATTGGACACCAGTTTTGAATATCCGTGTGGTCTCCCTTCTTTGGTATCGATCGTGCTGGATTGTGGGAGCCCATTGAGTTAGGCTTCATGCAGTGTTTTGAGGAGAAGTGGTCCAAGTTGATTCCAGAAGACTTGGAAAAACTCTGACGTGAGACCATTAAGGTGAGGAGATTTGTTCTTTGGCAAAGATGGGAATGCAGTTTTCTGTTCATCTAGCGTGATTATGTTTTCTAAGTGGGTCTGATCTGTTGCAGAGATTTTTGTTTCTTTCAGTATTTCGTGAATGGCATGATGGGATGTTCTTGTATTGTAGGATTTCAGAGGTAATTTTACTTGGATCTTCTGTGATGCTGTCATCTTGAAGTCTGATAGCAGAGGTGGAGTTTGCTGACTGGCATTTTTTTTCCAAGGGGCATCTGAAAGATTTATTTGTGTATGCCACGATCTAAGTAGGGCACTTTTTGCCGATAATTCTGCATGGCTTGGGAGGCAGAATGATATTCGGGGCTTTCTTCTGGGAGATATTTGAGCTGTTCTTCAAGTTGTCAGATTCTAATGTTTTTCTGGTGACTACAGATCTGCGTGAAGGATTTTATTTGTGACATTAGGTGGGGCCACCATGTTTTCATTGGTTCTGTATTCCCCTTCAAGTGAGTGAGGTTGGTTATTAAAATCTGAGTGTTTTTTATGTAATCTGGATCTTTCAGGAGGGTATTATTGAAGATCCAATAGGCACTTCCTGGTTTGGATACTTCCAAAGATAATGAAAGTTGCAGCTTGACGAAGGAATGTGTGAGATGTTTCTAACTAGAGGAACAGTGTGTTTGGTAATGTAATGTCTGTCCAGTCATGCTTGGTAGAGTGGTCTATTAGTTGCTGTGATTGCTGACCTCCATGCATAGGACTTCTTATCTGGATGTTGGTGCTGAAAGACGTCAATGAGTTCATTATTTTTTATCTGTGTTTGAAGTCTATCTTGTTCTTGGTCAATGCTGGAAAGATGGTTTTGAATGAAATCCAAGATTTGTGATGCCATAGAATCCTGCTGTGGTATGCAGGGTATTATGGTTGGGTGCTTTTATGTGAGCATACAAGGCGTATCCTGGTATATCAGCAATCACTTTTAGTTTGTAGGGAGATTGATGATGTACACCTAAGCTGACCCCTGCTCCATAATATTGTTGGGTTGCAGAGTGATGTAGGTCATAAGGCCACTCTGCCCATCTTCTAGATAATTTGGATAAGGAGTTTATATTTGTTTCCTGCAGAAGTAATAGGTCTATATGATGTTTTTGTACCTGGTCAAGGACTATTCTGTTGTGTAAAGCAGAGGCACATCCTCTTGCACTGAGAGAAAAAAGGCTCAAAGACATGTTTATGAAAGTTTAATTGTAGGTTGAATCTAATATTGGTCCTGGTAATGTGTTTATAGCCCATTAATCAGATAGTAGATTCGCTTATTCCTGTTAACATCTGCTCTGTCCTTTTTACATTTTAATTTTGAGTGTAGATCCTGAAGTTGAGATAATAGTTCCAGGATTCTTGTGGTGGATTTAAGGGCTATAGTTAATTTGTGAGGGGAGCCTCACACTTTCTGTATGAAGGATGACAGCTGCTTCATGGTTAGGGGATCCTCAGTGTGGGGAAGTTCCCCCTCAGCTTCTTCCTCTTCTAAGTCATCATGTGGGAGTACAGTTTCATCATCATCTGGGAACTCTCTTTCTCCTTGGCTGGCTGCAGATCATGAAAGGCCATTTTGAGTAGTTTCTTCTATCAGATGAGTTTTGAATTAGTGGGAGGCTGGGTTGGTGATTCTGGTTATTGTGTCCAGGGATTGCTTTTAATTTGTTAATCACGGATCAACCCAACATCCGAGTCATCTCTGTTGGGTTGATCCGTGATTTCATGCTGTTTGTGATGTGAGACTTCGTTATCAGCGCTTTGGATCTCGTTAGTCGACTGAACCTCGTCTTTTCCAGTTCAGGATTTTCTTCGAACTGTGAATCAGTTCTGTTCAACTGATTTTGTATTCTGGGCTGGAATATTTGTTGATTAATCCTTGGTAATATAGGGACTGTTTCCTAATGTGACCATCTTCATGATCGAAGAAGCATGAAGATGAGGAAGATAAGTAGAAAGTGTAGGTTATTCCATTTATGTCCATGTTGATTAATTTTGGGTGGTCGTGTAGTGCGTCGTTGTTTGGAAAGTGCATTAATGCCTGTCTTTGAAAGCTTTTAAAATGAGCGAATTTGGGCTTTTTCATGGCTGCTGACAATGTGTGTATTTTTCCTGTGACAGAACCGTATCTTGATAACATGGATCTGACGAGTTGATGTGGAATTACAGGGGGAACATTTGATACAGTTACTTTTGTCAGGGCCAGTGCTATTGGGGCTGCTTCGAAGTGATAATCGCCAATATCACCGCCTTTTTGCAGTACTGTTAGTGCCCATGAGATATGGCTGAAATACACCTGCATGGTACCAGCTGTGCAGGAAGTGTCGGTAATATTTTTTGCGGGTACAATTTTGGCGATAGCCATCAGATACTCTTCTAGTGCGATGTTTTCTTTGGTTGCAAAGATAACAATTCCGTTTTCTCGGGAAATGATGTTACTAACAGTGGTAGTTATCTTTGCGTCAATCAGTTTACTGCTGGCTGATGTGGCATTCATGTGTGAAATCGGTGTTTTGGGGCACTAACACCGAGCAAATGAGGCTGAATAAAGGCAACATAAGTTGGGCCCAGAGTCCTAACTGGTGTCCTGGCCGTTGGGCTGATGATCTTAAAATGTATGCTTCCCAAATTTGTTGAGATTTGGAAAGTTCTTCAGAGCTGAGGCAGATTCGATGAATAGTCTTTCATACTTGTATTTGCTGCAGTGTAATAGAATGGCCTTCTTCCAAAATAAAGCTAAATTCTGGATTACAGATTAGAAGTGGATAGAATTTTATATATAAGATGAAGTACGGAAGAAAGCCACTCTATTACACTGCAGCAAATATAAGTATGAATGACTATTCATCAAATCTGCCTCAGCTCTAAAGAACTTCGGGAAGCATACATTTTTTAAGATTGTCAGCCCAACAGCCAGGACAACCTAATTTAGTCAACTTGGCCAAACTTCTGTTGCCTTTATTCACATATTGTTTTTTGTGATCCCTGATGCTAGCAATGTAACATTGCCAAAATTAAAGCGTTTTAATCAATATTCTAGTATACATTGTCATTTCCTGAAAAATTAAAAGTTGAAGAGATCAGTAATGGCTGGGCAACAGTTTTTAGTAAAGTTAAGGTGTCAGAAAATTAGAAGTGAATAGAATTTTTTATATAAAATGAAGTATGGAAGGTATAACCAAGAGTGCTTAATTTGGAGAGAAGCTACTGCTCATTATGAAAAATTCAGAATAAACAGTTATTAGTGCTTTCTTTTGATACTAGCCATCCTCACGATCACATGTCTGTGAAAGAATGACAAACTTTGGCGGGAATTTTTTTGCTCATTATTTTATTACTAAGAGCCTGTGTAGCTTAGTAGAAGTGGCGCTTGACTGCACAAAGAAAGACTTATAAGTTCAAGTCTAGTCGCCGCTGGAGGAACATTTTCTCCCATAAACTCAAGAAAATCGGCTGTCGAACCACACTATTTTCAGACATTAAAAATATTGTACTAGGGTTAGGGACCACGAGATGGCAGCACTTATTAACCATCTTCTTCACTGCATGCCGATTAATTAGTGATAGCCTTGTGCCAGATATCTCTGATTGGCTACCAGTGGAGATTGAACTGCCCACTCAGTCTCCAAAAGTTAGATAGGGCTTAAACAGCCTCACCTACTTCCTATACAGGAACGAAAAGGTGTTAGCTGATTTTATTTCTGCTTAACATAAAAATTTAGTTTATATTTGCATCTATTTAATTTTTTTTTTCTTTTTTATAGCTTTATCGTACAATCAGTGCTCTTCAGGCGTAAATCTTTTGGAATGCGGTATCATCAAATTTCATGTAATTTACCAATAAAGAGAAAGTAATGTACAGTAGCAAAAGCAAATAAAGATGAGTTGTATGCATGTTGGGACCATTAATAAATCTAATTATTTTTTCCAATTTTACTTGTTGATATATCAAGCATGCAGACTAATATTTTAAGTAAATTTCAGAGCAACATTAAAACCTTAACACTATGTCATTCTCTTCCCCTCCCCCATCCAAAAACAATAATTACACACCTATTCATTCCTTATTTTTCAAATCTGTCAGTGTTACCTGTGTGTGTGTATGTATATAGATATATACACACACACACAGATCTGATGGATTCTGAGGAAGATTCTTCTTTTACAGATCTTGAATGACTGAAATATATATGAGCAGTGATTGTAGAGTCTTTGAAAAGTTAATATTTTGACAAAATTTATGTAGAAGATGAAACCATAGTGTGGTTTGATGAAACAGTGAAAAGTGACAAAAGTGTTTATTCTGGAAAGTATGAAAGGGTGGTTAATAGGTTTGTGACGAGTTTTTGGACTCCATGGAGAAGGTACCTGTGCAGTAATAATAATAAAATGTATGCAAACGCACTTTTTATTTTAACCTTTTAAATTAGAGCTATCAGTCCTCTTTATAAATTTATCAATGCTTGAAAACATCTTTGAAAGTCATAAAATGTTTTTTTCCTTCCAGATGGATAAAGATGATACACACTAAAAGTTTTACTACAACTCTTATAAGAAAACCACATGTTCAAAGTGATATTCTGACAGAACTCAAAGAAAGTGCAAAATTTAATTGGTTCCAATAACCAAACAAGGCAGGGGGAAAAAAGAATAGGTGGCACTTTGGTACGTCAGTTCATCATAACATCCTATCTTGTGCTATATTTTTAAAATTCTTTGTGGTGCTTAGCTCCCAGTAGTTTATATAGGAAATTCTGGTCTGCATTCTCCTTCATGTCTCAGGTAGTTTTTTTCTTCTCCAGCACCAAAATTTGAATACCTCCAGCTTGTTGGTATTTTATTTTTGTTAAAGCCTAACAACCACATGGTTTTTTTTTTTTTAATTGAATGCCACTTCTTTTACTAGTAAAAGTACTCCTTCTATGATAGAAATTTTTGCTTTTATATCTGGCTTCCATTTTCTGTGGTGAGACTCCTAAGGTATTTAAAGGAAGTATTGGATTGTTATTTATTTCCAAATTCATTTTTATAGTATTTGCTTGACTTGTGATTAGCAGGCTTAGTTTTGTTATAATTAATTATTGTGTGAAAATTTCTTGCAGTCTTTGTCAGGATGGATCACATCCTCATCATTGGAAATGTAGCTTTTTAAAGAGATAGCCATGACGCTGGATATCTCACCACTTCCAGACTTATCTACAGGTTTCCCTGAGGCCATTCCTCTGTCCAGAACTTGAAGTACCATGATAAAAAGTCAAAAAACGTGGAACATTTTGCAAAGTGAAGTTTCTGATCATGATACAAAATTTAGTAAGCCATTTGGAATGATTTTTGTTGTATGTCATGGATAAAATATTAGAAGACATGGTTATTGCACTCAAATTATAATAAACTTGTAAAGTGCAGAATATAAAGCTGAAAGCAATACATATGAATTTGTGGCAAGCAAAGAAACCCTATGCACTTTATTTTATTTATTTCTGGTAAATGCATATATAAAACGGTTATGAGTGTACAGATTCATTGCATTATCTCTCTCTCTCTCTCTTAAAAAACACTCCACTAGAGAAAACTGTTTTACCTATTTCAGGACATTTCTTTGAAAGAACCAAGAAAAAAATTATCTCTGTACTGTATCTCAAAGAAATGTGATAGTGGGTAAATTTGTGCATCTCACAAAAGAGAAACACAGTAAAAACAACACTTAAACTGGAAGCTCATGAGGTCACTCCACCTACAACTATTAGAATTCAGATAAATAAATTTAAATAATTACATTTTATGAAAGAGGAATGAGGGAGTGTTACTTAGGATGACTTCCCAAAATTGGGAAAGTTTGAGGTAATCGTTTTTGTTGACATTTGGACTGTGGATGTTGAGCTTCACAAAATCTTTCAGAATTAAAAAAAATAAGTTCAGTGTTTTTATCGAAAAATTATATTATATTATTTCTTAAACGTAATAAAAGCAAAGTGGCTGACAAAAGGTGTGCAGTTGTGGTTCATGATAAAAATAACTACTTTAGAGAGATTAGTCGTATACAACCTATATATGCATTTCCAGAGATCCTACTTAATGATCTCCTGGATGAAGTTCATTCTTGGGACGGGAAAAAAATCAAAAATGGTTCATCATTCTTGACCTCCCATAAAGAATATGCTCTGTCCAACCTTAAACTCTCAAAATTCTTCATTCATTAAAAATTCAGATGTCAAGAATAAAATATCAGGATATTTTTAATGTTGGATCTTTAATATCCACTATTTCTATATATAAATTATATTGCTGAATAGATCTTTCTTTGAAAATTACTATTGCGCACTGACCAAGAGTTCACTTAATGAAAAATACAACTCTGGTATCAGATTTGTTGCCCAGTTTATGAAAAGAACCAACCAGTTTGAAACTTTATCAAAAAAGTGGACAAATGGACACAAATAGGTTGTGCAAGCTAAGGACTGTATCCTCATAAGCTCTGTTAAAATTTCGAAACTTCTCAAGTTTCTACATATGTTCAGCTTTGAAATAATGTTGGCTCTTTAATATCCACTATTTCTGCATAAAATATCAGGATTATCTTTACAATCCACAGATCTTATCAGTTTTGATATACTTTTACTCTTCACAAATATTTCACTGGCCAATGAAAAAAAAATTCTATGCAATGATTTTACTCTTATTTTAAAATTGTTCAAATTTGTCATAAATTCAAGCTATTTTTGTAGTTAAAATGAACTACAATGGGGTCTCCTACTCTAACAAATTATTTTATTGAACAATATATTCTCATATTTCTGTATGGAATATTTCCTTGTCTGATCTTAATGGATTTCTTGAGAAAATTAATTCAGCAAACCAAAGAATCAAATTTACACTTGAAGTAGAAGATAAGTTTTTTTTTTCCCCTTTTCTTGGACATTCTCATCAATCTAATTGCAGTCTATACAGTATAGAGAAAATAGAAAACCAACTCATATTAATGCTGCTTGACATCATCAACCCTGTCAGAAATATGGTGTGATGAACACTTTAGTTTACCTTGCACATATACATTCTACTGATTCTCTTTTAAAATAATAATAATTGATTACTTTTGTATTATCTTCATTAGATAAATGACTTTCTTGAAACAAAGTTTCTAGAATCTCAATTCCAAATGTTAAAGGACGTCGATCATCGAAAGGAATTCAAACACGCATATAGATTTGAAACCTACAGGATTCGAGAGACTGCAAGACTTCTTCGCCACAATGACCACAAGTTTCTTTCTGTCTGGTTCATAAATTAAATTCTTCCAGCCTCTCCAAAAAATCCAAATATCCTCCCGCTCTCATTCTCGAGTTTACAGGATTCTTTGTTCATGTGGCCTTTATGATTATGGGCAGACTTGTCATTCAGCTCACATTCATCCACAAGGCGGCCATAATTAAAGAGTACTTATTCAGTGCTGTGTAGCGAAAAATGCATTGTATGATATTCAACCAAACTTGGTCTAAGTACACTCTGAAACATGGGGTTTTGATTTACAGAAAGAAAAAAAAACATACAAAATTCTGCCGCCAGCAGATAATTGGCTCTAGAATCGCGTGATATTTGCATAATCTCACTGTTTCTACTGACAAGTTGGTGGATGTAAGGAAGACCAAAACGAATTTGGTCATTCTGATATGACTGAAGTGCTATGGATCTCGCCTTACTGGAATGTGCGTTGCTGGTCAATTTTTACTATCAACAATGGTTTTTTGAGAATTCTACCATTTAAAGAATAGGAGAAAAGGTCGAATGACAATAACAAATCTTAGAAAAATGATTTTACAATTTGAAAATAGCAGATCTTTATCAGTGAGACCAGATGACGACGTAAACGGATTATTCCTCAACAAGCTGACGAAGTTGCAAGTTCCATCAGTGTTCAGGCAATATCAAGGAAACTGGACATGCTACACTCAAGCTTTGTTTCATGGTGATCTGGAAACTCGACTGCAGTTTACCCCGACATTCTTAGCTCGAATGGGTGCATGGCCGTGGAAGATCTTGTGGAGTGATGAGGCACATTTTTTTATCTGAACAGTGGGTGTTAACTCATCCAATTGTCATATTTGGGCTGCAAATAACTCGTGTTCCATCAGACCCCTTTACACTCACCGAAAGTCACAGTGTGATGTGGTTTCACTGCATTGTTTATTATCGGTCCGTACATTTTCAAAGAATTTTGCCCAACAGGACCAGTGACGTACCATCTCTGTTAGGTATCAAGAGATGCTGCACAACTTTGTTGTTCTGCAACTGCAGCAGTGAAGATGCCTTGACTCTACCATATTGCACGATGGAGCACCATCTCACATTGGATTGCTAGTACAGCGAATATTACAAAAACATGTCATCAAACATAGAGTGATTAGTCATGCATTTCCCACAGCATGGCCACCTTGTTCATCTGATCTCAACCCCTGTGACTTGGTTGTGGAGTATGAAGGACATGTTCCTGATTTAGCAACCTTGAAAGACAGAATAACGCAGCATGTAAGGCAAATCAATGCAGATCTGTTGCATTTTGCTGTAGAAAAAATGTCATTCACAGAATGCAAGTTATACAAACATGAAAAGTGATTTGTTGTGTCTCTTCTAGCCATTACAGCACCAAATGTCCCTTGGTGGCAGGATTTTGTACTGTTTCTATCTTCTGTAAATAAAAAAAAACATGTTCCAGAGTGTACTTACACCAAGTTCAGTGGAATTTCATCCAATACATTTTTTTTTGCTACATGCTCTGAACATCTCTTTAATTAAGTCTGGTTATTTCTTTTCAAATTTATTGACTATATAAGGAAACCTAAATGGAAATTCTACAAATATTAAATAATTTTTTCCTAGCATAAGTGTAATTCATTTGCTTCATAATTTTATTAAAATAACTTTAAAAAGGAAGATCCTACATAGATCCTATATTCACCCTCTAATTGAGAAAAGACAGTTCAAGTCAGAAATGTATCTAGCATTCAGAGATAGAGCAGCGAACAAATTAATCCAAACACTCACATTTTAAAGAAAAATTTTAATGTGTAGCTTAGTGGATGTGGCGTTTGTACACCACAGTGCTTGGCTGCATGAAGAAAGACTTGGTTTCAAGTCTAGTCAGCGACTAGAGAAAATTTTTCTAAGCTTTTTTTTGACCGGTTCCTGAGTTAGTTGATCTCTGGCATGGGCAAGTGGGTTTTTTCTCCCAGAAACTCAGGAAAATCAACCATAGAACCCACATTATATCAGATATTAAATACGAGTATTAGGGACCATTAGATGGCAGCACTTGTTGAGCGGTCACTCTTCACTGCGTGCCTCTTAATTAGTGATAGCCTTGGGCCAGCTACCTCTGATTGGGTACCAGTGGAAATTGAACTGCCCACTCAGCCTCCAAAAGTTAGAGCTAAAAACGGCCTCGCCTACTCCCTATATACATATACGGGAATAAAAAATTTTTTAAATTTTTTTTTAAGAAAATAAGTACAAAAATTAAACTCCAACTTTACCTAACAAGTTCATTAATTTGCTTAGGCATGGACTCTACCAATGTAGAACATATTTTCTTATTTCTGCATAATGGATTGTATTAAGTTATCCTTTATATCACAATTTCATTTTCGAAGTCTCTTTTTCACTATGGTCCACAAATTTTCTATTGACTTAATGTCAGGAGAGTTATCTGGCCACTGAAGCAATTGGATGTTCTCTCACTTTTTTTGAAGTGTGGCATGACGTGTGATCCCATTAGAAGAGGAGTTCTTTTCTCCAATATTTTTATGTATTGGTGACTTTTCATCATACTGTCAACAGACAAGTGATCCTGGATAGTGCCAAGCCATGTGTAGGAGGTGCCCTTGTGCAAAAGTTTTTCAGTGCCCCCATAAAATAAGTTTTCATGAAAAATTTTTACTTTGTTAAAAATACAAAACAGTTTATATGCATACATAAAAATAAATTTTATTTAACAATAGTAGAACATTGTAATCACTAAAATTCATTAATAAGGAATTTTCAAAATTAGATATAGTTTCTGGGAAAATTCCCATGCTACTCCTCTTAAACACTATTATTATAATGGCTATTATAGCCTGTTTTTGTTTAGGAGTGTCCCTTATTTTAAATACATTGGCTATAATTACTCAAAAAAGGGTATATATATATATATTTTAGGGCATTATGGGTGAGTATAGAAGACAATTATAGCAGAATATAAGAGGTGGAAAAATTTTGTACATACTTTGTTTTCATACTGGGATGTCTTCCAATTCCATGATCCTGCTGAAGGTTGTTTATAACGAGGGGGTAGGAGGAGGAAGGGAGCGTGGGGGAGTGTTTTGACGTGGGAAAAATAAATTTGGAAACCCGGGTTTTTGTATTAATAATATATATATATTATTGTGTTTAAAGGCGCTTTTGGTGGGGGAGAGAAGGGGAAGGGTTTACTTATGGGGAAACCGGGGCAGGGGAGAGCGTTAACGGGGTGCGGACCGTTGCGGTTGACTGACCATCATTGGAACATTTTCGGAATAATCTGACTGATTTTAAATTTCATTTTTATTGCATTAACTATAATTTGTAAAGTAGATATAATTCAAGAACAAGAAAATTTATATTTTTTTTAATTATTTCCCCGTGGTGAAATGGCACCCCCTCATGCAGTGCACAATCTGCACAACTGCACGGCGCAGCCCTGATCCTGGACCATCACATGTAAAACAACCCCAGAACACCTGGGTAGAGCTTGTTGAAGGTGGATGGAAGAAGTCTTCTCAGCCATTAATTTACAAAAATGGGGTATTCGCTCTCATTGGACAAAGAAATAGCTATCGTCTGAGAATATGACCTTTCAACTGTCCAATCTTTGTACACTTTTTGCCCACTGGAGCCTCATTTCCTACACAGCCTTCATCAACACTTGTTTCTTATTTAGTCTGTGGGCAGTCCTCCTTGCTTCCAACAATTTTTGATAGACTGTCATGTCAGAAATATTAATCCCACTAGCTGCAGTGTGTCTATTTAAGTCTATAGCAGACAATCTTGCTTTTCATTTTGTTATTTTTTTCAAAATGCTTTGCTTGGTAAGTGTAGTTTCTTTTTCTGTCAGGAGAAATGATACTGTCTGTTTAAACTGCTTTAAAGTCACATTATCTGAGTAATGTATGTACAGCTACACAAAATGAATAAAACACTACACATGTCAATTTGTTTACACTATTAAAAATGCACAACACTATTAAACATTGTAGAGTCAGCTAAAACATGCAGCACTCAACCAAAATAGTATTGGTTATTATAAATTATTGTGAACTGAAACGAAAACCAAAAACCTGATGAAAATTCGGATTAATTTGTTTGCTCCTGCAATAAAGCTTTTGACAAGAAAGGCATATAAACTCTGATATATTAAAAAGCCTTTTCTATAAATTTATTAAACCACTCTATAGCCTATATAAAAATAGATCCAAAATATATGAATTAATATGATGACTTACAACAGGAATGTCTCTTATCTCCAGTATTATTTGGGATATATGTGAAAGAAGTAAAGAATGGAGGTTTTATACAACTCTTCTCTTAGGACTGTATTATATGCCTTTCCCACATGTACAAAACTTAAATACAGATCTTTATATAAGTGACTCTCACTATATGTACTTTTATCTGCATTTTCATTTTGGTACATAACTATGTGCCTTTTTCTACCTCCTTCCACAGTGCTCAGTGTATATTTTGTGCCTTTACTGCATTATTGGTCTATATGGTATCTTTAAATAAATATGAAGATTTGACAAAAGATAAATGCATCCAACACCTTTTTTTTCTGTATGTTGTGGGTAGTTCAACAGCTATAAGAGTCACTTTGGGTTTCACAATCTCAGCATGACTGATGAAACTGCAGTTACAGACCACATTGTCTCTGAAGAATTTCATGATCTCTTCAAAGCAAAGATAGCAGAAGGAGGTTACACCAAAGCAGGTGCTTAAGCTAGAGGACTCTGACCTGTTTTGGTAGTGTATGCCCAATTGTATGTACCTGTATATCCACAGAGAATAGAGCAGTTGGATTTAAAGCCACCAACGACTGCTGCCTGTCACTTTTTTGGAAACATTTGCTTCCGGGTTCTGCAAAATATGTCTGTCACTCAGATGGTGTATCACTCAGAAAACTCATGATCACTGAAGGGATACATAAAGTCAAAATCGCCTGTAGTTTGGAGCAGAGTGGTGAAGTCGGAAAAAATGTACTGACTCCTAATGAATTGAAATTGTAATATATAAATAATATGTTAAAATTTCCTTCACAGATAATTTGATTGACCTATTTAAATAAATATATCCTGAAAATATATTTTAATTCCAAGTTCTTTGCAAATTTCAAAATACAACATATTTTATGATAATTTATATATTATATTAGTGAAAGTGGCTTCCCATGAAAAAATTCAATGGCAAAAAAGTGTCAACAGAGTCTGCTGTTTTTTAACACTTTACAGTAACAACAGATGGGAAATATTATGTGAGTCAATGTATTATAGAAGATGATTGTGAAAAACCATGTGATGCAAAAATTAGTAGTTTTTGTGGTTCTTTTAAAAACACCTACAAGAACATTAGATTTAAAAAGACACTTGCAGCATTTTCATCTGAAACTGCTAGAAGCTGTGAATGAGAAAGACAACAATAAAAACATTCCCTCTACTTCAGGGCTAAAGAAAGATCAAATCTACTGGAGGCCAAACACAACTACAAAGATTCTTTACATCTCACAAAGTTGTCATAACAATGCCAGAAAAGTTTAAAAAACACATTAAAATGGCAGTGAAGAATAGTGTATCTCTATCCTTTTCTTCACAACCAGCCTTTTTATGCTTAAATGGTTAGAAAAATTAGTCAGACTCTAAGGTTTTATGTGCCGACTCCACTGCCCTGGTTTGAAAAGGAAATAATAAAAGCTGGATGACATCACAGATTTCCAGTGAATATATATCCATGAGAGAGAGAGGTGTATGATGTACTCGTATTAATCTTGAAAATAAATAAGTATTTTAATAGTTATTTATTTTACACATACTAAATATTTTATTCACTATTGTGCCTTAACTACTACTACTTCTTCATGTAGCTTCCTCAGTGAGAGGGTGCAGCACCATATCCTTCCAATTCTCTCTGTTGGTGGCTTTCCTTTTTGTTTCTGCATAGCCATGTGATCCTGTCCATGATCTTATATCTTCAAGCCATGTCCTTTGTTTTTTGCCTCTTGATCCTTTTCCCATAATTTTTCCTTCTAAAACTGTTAGTATCCTCTTTCCTGCTGAACCTCTCAGTACATGTCCTGCCAATCTCATCTTTCTCTAGATCATTTCCTGGAATAAAGATCTCTGTGTTCTCATCCTCTGTAGGACATCTGTATTTGTCACATGTTCTGTCCATGGGATTTTCAGAGCTCTCCTATGGCACCACATTTCAAAGGCCATTATCTGTTTCCTTACTGTCTTCTTGAATATCCAGATCTCACTTCCATATGTGAAAATTGGCCACACTAATGTTCTTATCATTCTTTTCTTTGTCTCGATACTCACAGAACTTCTGAGAAGATCTTTAGCTATGGCTGTTTTTATTCCTTTATCTTGCTTTCCATCTGCAGTAAAGTAGGTGCCTAAATATTTGTATTCTGTTGTACGTTAAATTTTCATATTGTTTATGAATATTTCTGACTTCGATCTGCTATCTTTTGAGATTTTCATAAATTTGGTCTTTTTTGCATTTATATCTAATCCAAATTCTGTAGCTGCAGTAGTTTGATTAATTTGTTTTTGTTTTCTGCTATTAGGATGGTATCATCAACAATGTGCCTTAACATGTATGAAAAATAAGTGCAATTTTTTTGGGAATTAATTTAGTCTTAAAAGATCAGAATGTCACTTCTATTATTCCATGTTATAAACCTCCCCTTACATGTTTTCGATATACATGGCAATTCTCAAGAATGCAACGTCCATTCTTGAGAATTGTTAGGTCCATACATAACAAGAGTTACCTACATTATGCTCCCATAAAAATCTGGTCCTGACAAATTATACATTCCATTATTTTGATCAATGTCATCCATGCTGAACATATGTCATTGAAAAGCTGGAAAATCTCAAATTGTTGCCCTTAATACATATAAGGTATTTAATTTGGCTTGACACAAATCAGACTGAGCTGGTTAGTTTGCAAGGACAGCAAAGATCATCCTGTGCCATTACAGTGATTACAGATGTAGGCAAGATGATATAAATTAAATTGCTAAATAATTAAAAAAGTGTTATATCTACATGCAATTTCTAATTATGACCAAATGCATTTGCATAAATTAATTCTTTTTAAAAAAGTCAAAAGTTACATGCAGTTTGTCCAAATCTAAAAGATCTGCCAGATTGTATATGGCTCAGCCAGATCAGTAAAAATTTAATTCCTTTCTTGAATTTCACCAGAACCTAGCAAATGGTAAAATGAGTGTTGCATGGTTCCACATAGGTGGCTTCTCTGTACATAAAATGACCATCATCTATACAGAGCCTGGCAAGAATATTTCTCTTCTATTTCTACTTTGACTAGACTGCTAAGGCTTAATATCATGCAATTTATTTGTCAGTGCTTCCTGCCAGTGATCAACTTTTCTTTTATTCACTGTATATAGGACTCAAACAGTATGTGGAAAAAGCATGAGCTAATTTAAACTACATCTACAGTCTTATTTCCCTTAATTTCCAGTGTGGTTAGAAATCCCGCACAACTGAATCAAAATTAATTATCTTTATTATATACAATACTTGTAGAACACCATGAAGTATTGGGAAGAACTGAGCGAGTCTGTATGTCATTCGTCTTCCAAAGCAGTTTTCTTTTATATGTACAAGCTGAATTGCATGCAATTCAGCTGTCTAATTACTGCATTCAAGTGGATCTCATTGGATGTAATAATGTCAGGAAACAGCAGCACAACCAAAAGAGATATCATATTTTGAACTGTCATAAACTAAATGGGTAGGAAATCAAGAGTGCTCTGCTCTGTGTGCACTAAACAACTGCAAGCTGAGCGATGGAATATGAGGCTTTGTTAGCTGGCACAATGAAAGGATGTATGATGGAGTACAAACCTGCCATGGAAGAATACTATTCACTGTAAGTAATGTCACTGTTCATGCCAATAGCTTTTTCATAATCTCTTTCAGATACATACCAGATGGGCAAATATTGAGCTATCCAACATACAGAAAAAAATACTAGACCAATAGGATAGGTTGGAACAAAGCTTGATTATGGGTTCCAAAGTACTATTCTGCAAAGAAGTTACACCAGTGGTTGGGTATTTGTATATCCTGATGGACAGGATTCAACCACTGGAGGGTTCTCTCCCTTGCAGAACTTGGGAATCCATAATGAAACTTTTGATTAAAACAAGAGCAAGATGAAGCAAGGAAAATCAATCTGCACTGTGTTCTGTAGAGGACGGCACAAAAGATATTCAATTATCTTTTTCACTTTTCTCTTAGTTGATGAATATATGCAAAGAATGGGAATTTTCTGTCAAAAATTAACCTTAAGAACTTCGCTTCTATTGCCACTAGGGTAATTGTCCAGTAGTTAACTGTTGCTCTCAATAAAGAGTTTGTTTTTGGCAGAAGTGTTCATAGATATTTTTTTCTGCTGAAAATTTGAACCCATTACTTAAGAGCCCACAAACATTGGTAACTTCAGCAAGCAATCAGTTGTATTTCTATAAACCTTATGCTACAAGAATGACAGTAAATTGTAAAGTCATCAACATACTTGAGCCTATTGTGGAGGAAGTTGTCAATGATTAAATAACTTTGACAGCCTTGGGAATGTCCTCTTCTTGGCGAAACAGCTGGGATAATGTGCTTCTCACTCAGACTTGGAATATTTTTTAATAAAAACAGAAAAAATAACTCCTGAGACTTCAATTATCAAAGAAAAATTAAACCACATTTTCTCATTTCAGAAATGCATCTCCTGTATATGTTTATATAAAGTAATATAAACATAAATTATTAGAGAAAATAGTTGCTTTTTACATACCCAAGTAATCTGGTATTAATTATTTTATAAAGACAACATGGGTAGAGTGATAGATTGGTAATTGGCTGCTTGTGTTGGATCTTTTCCTGGTTTTGGGATGGCAGTAACAACTGACTTATGCTGTGAATCCAGAAACTTCTTCATAAGTATTCTGTTACATAGTAAGAGAAAGATACAATTATAGATGGTGAAAAATGATTTATTATCATCTCATAATAAATGTTAAATGTTGATATTCCTTTTTGGGGGGGGGGGGAGGCTTGGAGGTTGTAGTCTTTAGAAAATATTTCATGTGAAAGGTTGCTCCACAGAACCAAGGACACTGAATGATGAAAGGAAGTAGCAGGTTCAGTGTATCAACTATTCAGCTATAAAAAAGGTTGAGATATTATTATGAAGCAAATGCCTTGGTTTCTCTTCGAGCACAGTCAGTGGAGTTTGGGCATTATATTCACCAAAAAAGATGATTTTACTGTTGGGGGGCAGTTGGATTGCAGGAAGTCAGAATGAGGGAAAGCAGTAAAGACAGGTGATTAATACAAAGGAAATCTCAAGCCACAAAAGATCAAAAAGAAGAGAGTCGAGATTAAGCATTCTCTGGAAAAAGAAGGTTGGACCGTAGAGAAGTAGAAGGAATTATGCATAGTGTAGTCTGGAGAGTTAAGATGAAATGTGGTTAGGGCAGTAATTTGGGGTTCAGTCAAAAGCAGGAGATCAGGTCTGAATATTTGAGTTGGCATTTATGTCATAAATGTTAATGAAAAAGATTTTAACCACAGTGACACTATTTGAATTTATGGTCATGTTAGTATTTAGGAGGTGAAGAGAACAACAGTAGGGGAACACACGCAGCGAGATGAGATGGACTGTTAAATATGTCTTCCATATAGACATATATAATGCATTGCTAGCAGGTTGAGTCTTGTACAATGTCTGGTGGTGCTCTACTGCTGTACCCTCAAAGATGAGAAAGGCTCTGGATCTCTGCAGTGCATTTAGAATGGCCTTGAAGGTGCCACTCACGGTGCATGTTAGAAGATTGGGAGAAAGAAGCCAGAATCCCCTACTCTGAAGACCACATAGTATCAGCCACTTCAGGTCTTCAGTAAGCAAAGGTTTGATTAGTTGGTTTATAGTTTATTAGCACAAGGACAGCAAAGGTCATACTGCACCATAGCCAAGGTACACAATGTAATATTACATAGAGATAAATTAGTAAATAAATTATATATATATACAAAAATTGAGTTAAGCAATGCAATATTTACATATAAATAAAATTTATAATCAAATGTGTGTATAAATTAATTCTCTGTAAAAAATTAAAAATGTTATGCAATTTGTCTGATTCTGATAACATCTCCCTGAGTGTTGGCTAGATAGGTAGAATTTTGTTCCTTTCCCACATGAAGCACTGGCCTCCACCAGAATGTGACAAATGGTAAGATGTTGCATTCTTCACACATAGATGGGTCATCAGCCCTCAGTAAATGTGTGAATTATGCAGAGCCTAGCAAGAACAACTTCCTCTCTTCTGTTTCTACATTGACTAGACTGCCAGTGCTTAATTTCATGCTTATTATCATATAAATGTAATTTGTTTGTCAGTGCTTCCTGCCATGATGACTGCTTCTGAGCAATTAGCTTTCATCTTATAAACTGTCTGTATAATGGTACTGTCAAACAGTACATGGAAAAAGTATGAGCTGATCTAGCAGCCGCATTTGCAGTCTCATTTCCCTTAATTCTAATGTGGCCAGGAATCCAGCACAACTGAACATCAAACTTAAGGGTCTTCATTTTATATAAGAGGTGAAACATGGGATGTGGATTATACACAGGAGATGAGATAGCCTGTATAAATTACACATTCTGGTAGCAGTTTTCTTTTATATGCACAAGTGCAAGCTGAATGGCATGCAACTCTGCTGCTGTGTAATTACTGCAATCAGGTGGGATGATCCAGTTGGAGATCGTAATGTCAGGAAACACAGCACCACATGTATCAGTTCTTGAACCATTAGTATAGATGAGAAAGAAACTGGAATGAACTGCTTTGTGTGCATTAAACAATTTCTGGTAGACAGATGATGGAATATGAGACTTCTGTAGTTGACAAAGTGAGAGGTTGCAGGATGGAGTGAAAACCTTGCCATGCTATTATGTTTGGTGTAGGCAACATTCATGCCAACAGCTTGCATAGTTGGCAGTCTGATGTGTGTGATATTGAACTTCCCAATGCAGAGAAAAGAGACTAGTCCATATAGGATACTCTGGAAGAGACTTTGTGACAACTGTTTCCATTTAAGCAATACAGCCAGTTCATTTGCTTCAGCATAAAGACTCTGAGTAGGTGATGTGCAAAAGGCACTAGTAGCTATCCATATACCCTAATGATGGTTGGGATCCAACCAGTGCAGGTTATGCTGCCTTCCAGAACCACAGACTTGAACATATAAGTGCACGATAAAGACGAAGCAACGAAGATCAATATGCACTCCCATTCAATAGAGGATAGAGTTCGAAGGATATTCAATGCTCTTGCACTTTTTTCTTAGTTGATGAATGACGACTAAGGTGTGCAAGATACGTACATTTTCTGTCAAAGACAAGTCCTAAGAACTTGGTTTCAGTTGTTACTGGAATAACAGTTTGTCTCCATAAAAATAATAAAAGGCTGGAGTTTACCATTCTAGGACATCCCTCTTACTTGCACAGCCTCTGGTAATTTATCAACCAGTGTTTATCGAAAACCTACCATTACCAGCAGATATATTCATCAAAAGTCTGCTCCTCTCCCTCAAGCTTACAACAAGAACTTCTCACTATCAAAACTTTAATGGAATTGAATGGTTACAACCCTAATCAAATCCAGCAGATAATTGACTCCTATATTCTTCAACAGACTGTAGGGTTTCAATTCCTTATATTTCTGGTATCTCTGAACCGATTGGTAGAATTTTGATTAAGTATCACCTTATCCCCACATATTTTTGCCATCTACAAAAGACAAATTGTCACCTCTATCATTATCTGATGTTTACCACATACCCTGTGAATGCAATCTGACATACTTTGGGCAGACAAGCTGTTCTGTGGAAAAAAGGATTAATGAACATCAATATTATATTGAATACATGAAACCTCAAAAGTTTGGTCTGGCACAACATAGTATTGATACTAAACACAGTATCTCGTGGGATTAAGCTTGACTTCTCCATAGAAGCAGTTTTAAATATGAACACCTTTTCAAAGAAGGTTGCGAAGCCCTTATACATCGGCCAAATCTGTATCGGAACAATTGTCTCTCTCTCTCCCAGAAGTTTGGGAGATTCTCATTTTATGTAACTATCAAAAATAGTTTTAATAATATTATTTATTGATATTAATTTCTAACACGCAGAAACATTTTTTAACTGGCAATCCACCAATTGTTGTATCTACCTTGTATTTCCGTTTCTAAGCACTGATGACGTACTGTGATTTTCAGCACAAAATAACTGTACTTTCATTTCATTAAAGTTAATTACTGTGGTTATTGTGAAATTTGTTGTTTATAGTTGAAAGTTTATTTTGCACTTGGTTAGACTATAATAAATTTAGTTTAATCCTTTATCCAAGTGTGAGCAAACAAAGTTTGCACCTGAAAATATCTTCAGGGCAGAGGAAAGGTAGTGCAACTCAGAGCAAAGGTAGACCAAGCTATCAACACTCCTATCTCAGTATCTCCCATAATGCAAAACACATCTCCTTGCAGATATGTATAATGTTATGCATTAAGGGAAGGGCCACTACCCAGACAGGTTTTGACCTTTATTGAGGTCTCGTCAGTGGGAGCCAGGCCCAGATGTGGAGATACCAAGGCAGAAGTATTTATTTAATGATATATCTTCCTTTAAGAATATGTCATTAGTTAGCTGCTCATTTTATACTTAACATTTTCATTTTTGAACAGATGATTGTATTGTGGCTATTATATCCAAATTGTCAGTTAATGTGTTTGTGACAGTGCCCATTAATCTGTCAGGCATTGCCATGAAGCAGAAGTACAGTACTTCCAATTCAACAAGTGGATGGTGGCAAGAAAGTTCAGCCAAAATGATTCAGGTTGTTGAAAAGCATGTCAACTTTACTTGTAGTGTGAGAATCTGGCCTGACCTTACATCATTCACACTGTTTGATCATGTTTGAACTGCTCACACCATCAATATGCCTGCCAGCATAATGACTATTTTCCCTATATACGGCTCCACAAATCAAAAATGACATAACAATACCACACCAAGTTGCAACACATTTATTCCTATGGCAGAAGACAAACCCATTAAACTGAAAACAGCAAGGGAAATCTACATGAGGAGTTGACATATTAAGAAATATCTTAAATTTAATGAGAATGTAAAAATCAATCTGAGTAGTGTTTGAGCACATCTACTTTATTCTGTGTGTTTAATTTTCATGTATGCATTACGTGATCAGGGAGATGATGAACATCTCAAATGCATTTCATTCCATTTGTAGCAGCAAAAACGGTTGATAAAATCATGGAATTTGTCAAAAATGCATATAATGTCTATGGAGTTCATGAAAATGGGAATACAATCTCATTCATTGGACCTCTAGTATATTTATTATAATATACAGTCAGAAAAGTAAATAAATAAATGAAGAAAGACAGGACTTTTTAAGGAAAAGAATATCAAGTAAATGTACCCAGCCAGAACAAAGAATAAAAAAATATATAAAACAATTTATTATTATTGTACTGCCACCTCTAAAGAGTCTGAAGACTCATTGCAGGAGACCCAAACTATCCACACAATCTATCCTACCTCTCCTTGAACCCATTAACAGACAAAGCACTCAAAACTGACTGGCAACCTGTTCTACTCACAACTCTCCAAGCAAAAAATCCACTCCTCACACCCCTAATAACCACACCTTTATTCAACTTATAGGGATGACCTCTTGTCTGGTCCATCTAGCCAAGTGCTGGAATATTTCTCCTGCACCAATACTATAAAACCTTTTGAGTAACTTCAATGTTTCTATCATATCCTGTCAACCAACTTCTGTAATCCACATGCCCTCAATCTATCCCAGAGACCCACTTGGTGAGTGGGTCTCTGGAATAGTTACTAAAGTAGCTCTTATGAGCTACTTTAGTAACCTCCATAATATGTCCTCTAAACTTAAGTAGCTCATAATTTTCCCAACTCTGTCTACCCCCCCCCCCCCAAATCTCTAACTTCATCTGTTTCCTGGAGTATAGTGCCATCAGTGTGGTACACACAGCTTGTAATCTATTCAGGGGCGAATGCTGGTGTTGAAATTCACGCTCTTGTTATCATTCAGGGAGTGAGAGGTGTGATTGAAGTCTGATTAGCGGAATAATGAATTATTAACCATTTAAAAACTATATATTTAGAAATGTGTACATTTAATCATACAAATGATAATCTATCTTTTTCAATTTAGCTACTTGAATACAAATTCTACCCTACGGTTCTTCTTTATGAACTGGTCAATAACATCGTCATAAAAAGTTGGTTGTAACTTAATTTTCCCAAGAAACATGCACACTTGTAAAGGCTGGCTGAAGCTCACTCGTTAGAGCTACGTTGACTGCATGTGGCCTGTGTTTAAGCAACAGAGTGAGACGACGTGAAATGGCTATGCGCGCGCATGAAATCACAGTGCTGCTGCGAGGACTTGGAAGCTCCTACAACTGAGCAAGCCAAGGTAGCTTTGACTAGGCGAGCAAGCATCGGCCTTCGATACACAACGCAAAGCTCAATTATTGCCATGCAAGCTTAAGACGTTTTCTGTCTACAAAAATAAAAGCCTAAATGGAATGCTTAATAAATGCATGCATTTATTAACAAATAAATATTACTTCTTTCTCGATTAATGAGCTTGAGCAGCAAGCATAACAAGCATGGAGAATTTGCCCCTGAATCTATTTATTCCAAAATGCATAACTTTACATTTCTCCATATTAAATTGACACCCATTATCTTTTGCCAAAACTGACAGCCTATTTAAATTGTCCTGAAAGCTCTCCACATCACCTTGATTAACTATTACTCTACCTAATTTTGCATCATCAGCAAACAACTGAATATTTCCCTTCAGGTTATTTCCTATATCATGTAAAATTAAACAGTAATGGTCCTAGCACTAAACTCTGCAGCACACCACTAGTCACCTGTTTTCACCTTGATTCCGCACTTCATATACCACTTTTTGATATCTGTCCAGCAGCCATCCTCTTATCCACATAACCAGTGCCATATCCATCTCCATTTGTTCTAATTTGTGTAAAAGTTTCACGTGGTATTCTGTCAAATTCCTTTGCAAAATCCAGCAGAATCATCATATAGCCATTTCCTTCAGCTGTTACTCTATTATAAAAAGTTAGTAAATTATTAAGGCATGACCAACCCTTCACAAAGCTATGTTGCTTCTCATACAGTATCATATTCCCCCCCCCCCCCCCCCCATTCCTGAATTCTCTTTTTGACCAATTTTTCCAGTACCTTTACCACCATACCTGAGATACTGATTGGTCTACAATTTGCTACTGCAGTCTTAGAACCCTAATTCAAGGGAATTATTTTGCCTTCTTTCCCCACTCCCTTAGAACTCTACTAGAGCCTATTCAGAAACCCCGAGCTGATATCCCATCTAATCCCAAAGCTGCATTTACATTGAGATTCTGCAATATCCTAAGAACCTCTAATTCTTCCACCTCTTTTCCCACATCAGTCTCTGTCACATATGTTACAGCAGTAGCCTTGCTTGGATGATATACCCTTGCAAAGTGGTCACTCAGTTACTCAACTATTTCATCTGCTTATGTCACCTTGTCACCATCATCACTCATTAAGGTTCGTCTTCCATAGTCATTCTTCCTCTTATTTGTCATGTAACAAACTCTTTATGATTTTCTTTGGCCTGCTCAGCTAGATTCTTCTCATAATCTGATTTTGCCTTGCTTACCATGCTGGTAACTTTTCTCCTTATATACCCTCCACAGCTTATGCTTAATGAAATTATTCATCCACCTAACACCTACCTGATTAACCCTCCTCACTTAGGTATAAAATTGAATGTTGCTTCCTTCGATGCTCATTAACTATCTCCCATGCACTAATAACATCTGTCCCTTGCAGTGTTTTATGACATGGCACATTTAAAATTCTTCCTATGCTTGTCATAATCACCTGCCTCATAGTTCCACATATACTCCTTCTTGATAGAATATTTCTCATTTTATGCGATCTTCCAATTTCCAGATAGTCACTTTCCCCAATAGGAGGCAATGTGGCCATCTTGGTTATGGATAGCTCTTCTGATCCAGTGACCATGTCCATCACATGCTGCCTCAAGTAATTATCTCGCAGTAGGTCTATAAATTCCATTTCCTTCCTGTCATGTGGTCTTTTTTTTCCTTCTAGTTTATATCTCCATAGGTAAAGTCCCAAGCGCTCAGTGGATGTGGTGTTTGCACACCATGGCGCTTAACCTCACGAAGGAAAACCTTGGTTTCGAATCTAGCCTTTTTTCAACCAGTTCCCGAGTTAGTCGATCTCTGGCACAGGCAAGGGGATTTTTGGTCCTGTAAACCCAAGAAAATCGACCGTAGAACCGACATTATTTCAGACATTAAATATGAGTGTTAGGGACCACGAGATGGCGGCACTTGTTGAGCCGTCTCTCTTCACTGCATGCCACTTAATTAGTGATAGCCTTGGGCCAGCTATCTCTGATTGGCTGCCAGTGGAGATTGAACTGCCCACTCAGTCTCCAAATGTTAGATAGGGCTAAAACAACCTCGCCTACTCCCTATATATATGGGAATAAAAAAGGCGTTAGCTGATTTTTTTTTTTTTTTAAGGTTAAGTCCCCTCATAATAATCACTCGACCTGCACTCCTTTTACTGATTTGGTGATGCATGTCTTCCAGATCACCTGTGGAACCCCCTGGTCTATAGCAACAGCCAACTATATATTTTGCCTTACTGGCCTTGATCTCACAGCAGACTGCTCCAAGTAAACAACTATTCCCCCCCCACACACACACACACTTATCTCCTATTCTTTTTGGCTGCAGTTCATCTGCTTTCATCAACAGTACCCCCCTCCTTCCATACTATCTTCCCTGAAAATTCTAAATCCTTCACATTCTATCCCTGTAACTACATCATCTGCTGTTAGTCAAGTCTCACTAATGCCTATAATCTTTGGCAAGGTTACACTAACCAATACCAAAAACTCCCCCCCCCCTTCTTGTTTCTGATACTTCTGGCATTAGTATCTGAAAACTGAAGCATCCCTTTAGACTCCCAATTACCCTTACTTCCTGAATTGACTACTCTATTCGATATTTTTGCGTGAGTGACTAGATTCTGCACTTGGTCATTCTCACCCTCACTCAGCTTACGTGTGCCTTCACACAAACTCACCTGCTTCCACCCCAAATGCTTAAGTTTTCTTGAATTTGCAATTCAGCAAACAAAGCGCTCTAGACACCTAACAACCAAAACCATTTAGATGCACTCCATCAGCATTATACAAATCCTACATCATTCCTTCTGCAGAACCTACATATTGATTAAATTGCTACCCAACAACCACCTCAGTTCACCTCTATTATAGTCTACCAGGAGACTTACAATCTTTAACGTATTGCTCTTCAGTTTTGCTTCTAACTCCTTTAGAACATCCTTCATAGAGTGCTGCCCACCTCTGAGATCATTTGTGTTAACCAAGACATTAGTCAGGGAAACTAAATCGTAATGGAAGGAATGGTGAGAATGTGTGTGTGTAAGAATGACTGTTAATGATGAGAATGGACATTATCATGGAAATTATTACTGTCCAACCACAGATACGAGAACCTTGGCTGGCACAGTGCCAAGAAGAGTCGATTCATGTTCAAGGGTCAGAGGAATAAGGTGATGTACAAATTTATCACCAACACGCGAAATCACGTGCTTTATATGAAAAATTTTCCAACTGTTGTACAAGCAAAATAGTTACCACTTTAAAAACTAAAATTTTCATAAAAGAAAAGCAAATTTTCTGACGTATAATAATAAACACAAGCCTCCATAGCTCAGTCGTTATTGACGAAGCCCTTTGGTCGGAAAGACCTGGGTTCGATTCCTGTCAGTGATGTGAGGAATCTTTATCTGGTCTCTTTCGACGAAAGGTGAGTTAGCTGGAAAAAATATGGAGGTAGGGCGTTTTTTGCCCCCAGAACAAGCAAACCAGCCCTGTGAACACGTGCATCTACAGACATAGGACACACCAGAAGGTATAGAGCCAACAACCTTATCCTCGAGACAGTTGCAAGAATAAGAAACCTCGACACGGTGAAAGGTAGAAGAGGAGGATTAAGAAAGAAGAAAGAAATAATAATACACACTCATCCCACAAAACGCATTGTTAACCTATTATTGGAATGGATTCACCTTTTGTCATGCACAGAAGTGTTGAGGGGTGTCACATCTGTGGTCGGACATTACGAGGAGAGAATGATTTCGACTGTGTTTTGTGGACCCATCAAACGTATGTCTTTGATGTCTACATATGTAAGGCATTAGAGAAGAAGAAGAAGAAGAAAGATCAGTCAGTTGTCTTTCTCATGCAGACAAGAGCATACAAAAGAACAGGTAGCTTATTATGTCAGTAGACGAATGATAGGATCATCAGAAACAAAGGGTTAGAGTTTGTTACCTTGGTCAATATGGTGGGACCGTCTGCGCGGTTAGCCTAGTGGCTTTGCGCTTCGCAACCATATGCCTGGGGAAGGAGTGTCCTAGGTTCGATTCCCGTCGGAGACGTGAGGAGCTGAAGGATCTTCCTCAGCCATAGCCAAGTTAGCCGGTCTTGGGCGCGGGCAGTAGGGTTTTTTCCGCCAGTTTATCTGGTGTTTTTCATCCCGCAAGCAGGCAAACCGGCCCCTTGAACACATAGGGATACAGCCAAGAATACCTTGAGGCATAGGAGTGACCATTCTATCCTCGTATTTTGGTTACGAAATCCAAGCATGCTTGGAAGGTTGTGGGCCTTAAAGGCCTGTTAAAGCCATTGGGATAGATAGAATATGGTGGGACCTCAGCTTGTAAGCATTTAGTGACACCTGGCTATCAGAATCAGATATACTAATTGGTATCAAGTGTAAAGGGTACAGTATTTTTAGGAAGGATAGAAGAGGAGGGGGACATGCTGCTAATGATATCAGTTAACTTGAATCTAGTTATTAAAGTTGAGACCTATGATTATAATATCAGTAACTGTTTCATGTGGCAGTGAGCTTGAAGCAATCTGGTGTGAGGTGGAATCTAACAAGATCAAATATATAGTGAGTGGGGTGTTGTTACAGACCTGATGGATCAGTTGCGAGTGATGAAGAAATGAATTGCTAAATAAAGACGAGTGCAAAAAGAGTAATCATAACAGGGGACTTTAATTATTGATTGGGTAGCAGTAAAATCTCATGAGAAGAATGCAACCAGTTTATTGAGCTGCTGCATGACAACTTTCTCAAGCAGCATATGACAGAAGGAACTCAAGGTCAAAGAGTGTTAAATTTGATTATCGTGTCAGAGGGTGTTTCAGTTAAAGCAGCGACTCTTCTGCCTCCAGTTGGTGACAGTGATCAGGTAGTACTCACTTGGGAAGTGACTAAGTTTATGAACGTTCCATTCAGGAAGGGTTTACATGATGAACCACAAAACAGGAAATTTTGACCAACCGAGGAGTATACTGAGTTCAGCACAAATGTATTGGTTGCCGGATGGGAAGCATTTAAACAATACTTAAATGATGCGATATCAGAATGTGTTCCGAAAATTCGAAGAATAAATAGGGTAGGAGTCAAATGGATGTGTAATCTTATCAAGCAAGAGTGTTATAACAAAAGGATACTGTAGAAGGAATATCATGTGCTTAATGATAATGTCCATTAAGCAAATTATAAGCAGAAGAGTCAGAACTGTTGTATGGAGAGCTATCTGAGTATGAAAAGAAACTAGCTCTGAAGATTAAGATAACCCCAAAGAATTCTATCAATATGCTGCAAGTAAAAGAAAGAATAACTCTTCTGAATACAGATGGGGCGAGGGTGACAGACGCAGCAGAGGTTGTTCAACTAATGAGTGCCCTTTTGCTAAAAGCTATCAACCTGGTGCATGCAGCACTGGGCTCACTGCTATTTCTTCACTGGATGAAGAAACTCGGGTGTATCAGGAGGAGATTATTATTATTATTCCTGATACCTCCAATTTAGAGATATTAGAGCTGTTGCACAAACTGAATAAGAATTCAGCAATAGGGACTGATGGGATAGCATGGGTGCTGAAAGCGTGTTCAGCTGAACTAGCTACTCCTTTGACCAGGCTGTTTAATATGAGTCACACAACAGGGAAGATTCCACAGGAATGGAGAGAATGTATGGTAATCTCATTGCACAAGGGTGGCGGAAAGACCGATGTATCCAACTATTGACCAATCAGTATCTCAGGAGTGGTGGTGAATTTTGGAAAAGTTGGTTAGGGCTCTCATTTAGAAATGCGTAGACAGAGAATCTCTACTTTGCAATGAACAGCATGGGTTTACTAAGGGAAGGTCATGTTTTTAGCGACTTGCTCACATTCTATAATAACGTGATACTTTTTGGATTTTGTTAAGGCTTTGAATGGAATACAGCAAGAAGACTGTTCCATAAATTGGAGAATATGGGTTTGGATTATAAAATATTAGCATGGATAAGAGGATGGCTGACAGACAGATATCAAAAAGTTGTATACTGAGGATGTGAGTCTGCAAAACTTAAGGTAACTAGTTGCATACCACAAGGATCAGTCCTTGATCTACTGTTATTCAATCTGTAGATTAATTACATTGGGAAAGATCTGACAAGTGACATACAGATATTTGCTGATGATGCAAAGATAGGTAGGGTAATCAGGAATCCAGCCGATATGCAGTACTTGCAGAATGATTTCAATAGGCTGCTAATGCAGGTATGGGAAAATGGAGGTTAGTTTAATGTCAGTAAACATAAAGTCATGCACTTTGGCATGATTAGATATTTAATGTATTATATTGGTGGGATTAGAAGAAACTGATCATGCTAGGGATCTTGGAGTGTTGATAGATAGGAAGTTGAAGTTCAGGGGCCATGTAGCAAAGATTGCAAATACAACTTAAAATATAATTGCAATCAGGGCCTCCTTATCTATTGGGCTATAGTCCAAGGGTGCTTAAGAACTGAGTATGTTGAAATGTTTTTTTTTTATATGCAAAAATCAAATCTCTATTTAATTTGAAATGTTGTCAAAATTAAACAGAAATATTAGGATTTGGATTTTTTTGCAGCTAACTAAGCAAATCATTAATAATATTTTCAAGAGCATTTTTAATCTTAATATTTACTTGATTTATTTTCTAAATAAAATAATTTATATTTATTATAAATATCGTTGAGATAGTGGAGAGAAAGTGTAAAAAATGATATAAGAATTGTGGAATACTGATTATGAAGACAGATTTAGATTTGTAGACTTCAGACAAGTGAAAGAGGGGTGATATAATTGAGACTTACAAACTTCTGAAAGGGTCATACAGGATTTCAACTGGTGAAATTTTTCAATTTATGGAGGGTGGGGAAAGGACAAAAGGGCATCCTTGGAAGCTGAGGATGAGATCTGGATTTTTCTCGCATAGAATGGTGCATTGGAATGGATTGCCGTTGAATGCGCCTCCCCTGGAGGTCTCTCTTTAATGATTAGTTCTTTTGCCTTTCCTTTTTGCATCAGGGAAACATGATTTTTTACACTTTTATTAAGTATTCCCATGATCATTGAGTCCCTGTACATAATTTTCTCGTTTGCTCTCTATATTATTATTATTATTATTACTTCAGACCCCCCCCCCCGCTAATCTCTTGTCACTTCTGCAACTTTTCAATTTCATGCTTTGTCCTATGAAGCATATCATTCAAGCGCACTATTTCTTTATTTGTATCCATTTTGTTGATCTGTAATTCCACTGCCACACATTCAACATTAATTCCGACATTTTCAATCCCATTGTCGATACTGTCCACTTTACTGACATTTGTTCCGTTCTCTTGACCTAATTGGCACTCAATTTTTTAAGCATTTAATACGTTCTCTCCAGTTTCAATTTTTGATTTACTTTAATTTGCACTGCACAAAATTGCGCCAATTCAAATCACCAGACGTCTTTGCCGCCACTGTTCTACCCATGCACTGGCGCCATACCGACAATATCGTACGTGCACAAAAAAATACAAGGTTTACTTACAAAGTGAATAACTAACTCATTTAATCACGCACTTGTTTAAAACAAAAACTACAATAAGTTAACCTAATATTATCAACTAAAATATGAAAAATATTACTCATCTTTCCAGAAGTGGTATGTGGTGTTCCAGAAAAATGAATAGCTAACAATTACAAGTCTGATTTTACTTTCACGTTTAATTAAGAGACAAGCCCTAAGAGTGCTGTAAATTACATTTCAGAACATGAAACCACCTACCATGTCTGAAGAGATAAAAACTCAAATTAGTGCAATGTACTGTTATTCATGGTTCAACTCTCCAAATTTATTAATATATGAATCACTAGTTGAAGTAGGAAGCCACGTGTTTGATGTAGAAACTCCATAAAGCACACGCTTAGTGAAATAGGTCCCCTTCCTGCTTACCTTGTAAGATTCCAATGAAGTCTTTGGAGTATCTAGGTGCACTGAAGATGTGACAACCATCTCCGCAAAGAAGAAAAGCAAACATGTATGGCATACATCTTCTGAATAATGCTGTCAACTAGTTCAATGCTTCCTCCAATCCTCGTGTATGATGACTGTACCACTGATGAAACATGGAAGTGATCAAGCAAGGCACCATCTTCGTCCACAATCTTTCATTAGAGAATGCTATGTTAGAGTGACTGTCATTGCTAATCCTCAAAGCTGGAATTTGTATGCTGACGTGTGTAGAATGATCAGCACAGCATTCAGTACTCTGCCAACATGCACTGCTGATTTTGTGGTGTGCAGACAAACGATGCTTGTGCGTGCTCCCCGTTTTATTCCGATCTGGCTGTTTAACACAGCGTAAACCATTTCTGTTCTAAAAATCATTGTTGCACCTCCTTATTGATGGCAATCTTTTAGAAACTCTTGGCGAAGGTGCACGGCAGTGTTGTTACTGTATATGTTTCGTGAAACCATGCATGTGGCATCTGAACTGCATCTCCATCATGGCCAAACAGTTCGAAGTTAACAGTTGATCCAGTTAGCTGGTGCCATAGTACAAAGCTTCAACGTGAATGCTCTGTTGGGCATTTTCAGTTTCACGTGATTTTTCATACATCACATAATAAAATTAAACAAACCTTACAGCAGTTGGAATGCTATAGTTCGCCCACCGATTAGAGGTCCCTCGACACTTCTGCGCATGTCAGAAAAAGGAGAATCCATTCATTCTGATAATAGGGTAATCAGTCTGTCTTCTGGGATGTGTTTGTTTATTATTACAGGTCGGAAAATTTAGTTTTTCTTTTACGAACATCGTAGTTTTTAAAGTGTAACTGTTTTGCTTGTATAACAATTGGAAAAATGTACGTAGAGTATTAACAAAATTAAAAGCATAAAACAAAAATTTAACTAAGTTTTCTATAAAATAAAAATAATTAGAATGAAAAACAGAATTTTTTTTCAAATGAACTTAGATATTCTAAACTTACAGTTGAGAGAATTGAGACACTTTAATGTCCTAAACCGATTAATTATTTATAACTTCTTTTGACTCTTTTAACAAACCCATGTAAAAAAAGGTTGGAAAAAAATACCATTATCAAATCCTTTTAATCTTCATCTGAATCGGTGTCCGAATCGCCATCACTTTCACTTAAACTGATCACCAAAGGTTCTCATAATTCTTCGATAATTCCGTCTCCGTCCCAATACATATTTTCCAATGAGGGGACATGAGAGCAATATTTTCCCCAGTTCTGAACTGTAATACTTTCAATCGCCTGTTCTGAAAGCTTAAAAAGTTTCGACATATCAATATCCCCAGTTACGTTGCGATGACGAATGAAATTTTTCAGTTCTGCCCAAACATACTCGATAGCATTAATATCACAATGATATGGTGGTAGCCTCAAAGCTAGGAATCCATGCTCTTTGAGCATCGTGTCGAATTTAAATAGTTAGTTGTGGGCGAGTTTCTTTTGACGAAATTAAGCAATTCAATTTTTCGCATATCTGGGGAATGAGAAATGTTATTTGCAGAGAGCCACTTCATAAGAACTTGCTTGTTATTAGACCAATTTGGAACTTTGATATGAAGATCCAAATTGAACTTCATATCAAAGTGATATGAAGCGTTATCAATTATAACAACAGCATTTTTAGGAAGGTTTGGAATCAGTTTTTCTTCTGCCCACTTTTCAAAGATCGTAGAATTCATTTGCCTATGGTAATTGGCTTTGTATAGTAAGTTTGAATTCGGTAAAAAAACCTATTTCTCCACCACACAAAATTATTATGCGCCGCGAGGCATTTCCGGTTTGTAGCACTCCACATTCTTCTTTAGACTGCCAACATTTTCCATCAGTTAAATTGCTATCAATCCAAGTTTCACCTAGATACACAATCGATCTTTTCTCCTCCCTGAAACAGCGTATTGCTCTCAAATACTGCGTTCTAGATAAAACAATGTCACTTCGCTCCATGATAAGTTTCCTTTTATTCTGGGACTTTTTAAAACAAAATCCGATTTCATTAAGTATTTTCCTTAAAGTTTCTCTTTTCCAAGGAAAATTAATTTTTTCTTTAAGCATAGGAATCAATTTCGGAACAGTTGGCACTCTTTTCTCGACCACGTAAAATTCGTGAATAATCCTCCTTATAACGTCTACATCAAAATCATTCAAAGCTACGGTTTCGATGGTTTTCTTTACTCTGGCGCTTTTTTTTTTTTTTTTTTTTGGAGATTTAACTTTTGGCTAACCTTCACCTTTTGATTCCCTACGAATTCTTTTAACAGTCGACCCCGATACGCACGCAATTGCACTTGCACGTTTTATGACTTAAGAAAGGGGAACAAGGAGACGATTCTTTTTCGCAGAATGTCAGCACATTTTTCAGTATTCTTTTGCAAGAGCTACTGAAACTACAGTCAACAAGTTCTGTTGTTAAACAACAACAGAACTTGTTGACTGTACTGGATCCATCATACAAATTAATAAAAAAATAATGCAAAAAAGCGACACAGCGACAGACAAGAAAACACGTGATTTCGCATGTTGGCAACCAATTCGTACATCCATCAGCATGAATCGACTATTCTTGGCAAAATGCCAAGGAGAGATCTACAAACGGTGGGCGAACTATAACTGGATATTGCATCATAAAATGTAACTTTTGTCACTCCCCCCCCCCCAAAAAAAAGTTTCAAATAGACAACGGCTTTTACGAGTTCAAGGTATGACGCTTCACATTTTATTCTTAGAAATCTGGACAACTGCATATTTGCAGGCTTGGTTTCTGTATTGATTGCAGTTTTAGTCAATTAAGTGTATCCCAATGAAAAGTGTGAACAGCTGATGGTTTCTCAAGTATGTAGACGGCAATATTCACAGAATAAGGAAACATGCCAGCTTGTAGAAGTTAAAATAATGAAAATAGCTTTTCTCACAAGAACCAGTCCAAATGCTTTGTGTGGCTTTTTTGGCGACTTTCTGCAATTCCATGCCTTTGAAAAGTAGAAAACAAAGGTGGTAATTTTGCTAGCATGGTGGGTCCAGAAACCACAGCGAACTATAGAAGACTGCAAATCTTTGCAGTCTCTTTTGAATTTGCTGCTTTTTTGAAGGAGGAGATTCCTTCCTGAAAGAAAACCAGAGGAATGCAAACTGGGAAGATTGTCTTTCTCTGCAAAAACTAGACTAGTTAATATAATTATACCCTCAATGAGAAGAATTTGAACAGCAGAAGCTCTAGACCAAGAGTAGAATTGTTAGAACTTATTACAATTCTCGTTGCCGAAATATTGGAAGTTTATTTTAATTTATATTCCAGTATACGTTGTGAATTCCTTAAGTTATTTAGTAATCATTAACTTATTACAATGCTGTACTGCCCACGAAGCTCTGCAGAGTAATTGGTTAAAAAAAAAAAAAATAGAGGAGGAATCTGGTGATGTGTTTCTTGAACAACTGAAGGTCGGAGTCTTTAGAAAAATTATGGATGGCTGTTCCTTCATCATGTTAAACAGAATCAAATGAAATTTCATGACTGCGGGAACTTTTTTCATAGTCATTTCTCATGACTATGAAAAAAGCGATTGAAGGAAGTTTTTGTGAGTGAAAGAGAAATTATTTGTTACGTAGACTGTCCTCTTCTGCATGCATTCTCAGGGAGATTTTGGTGCCCCAACCCAAATCTGGCAAAAATATTCTTAAAGTCGGGCGGGTTTGGGATTTCTAAAGTGTAAGGAGTTGAGCAGGAAAGAAGAGTTTTGAATGAAAAAGAATATCAGGTGCTTGGGGGATCACGGATGTGATGTAAGTTAGACGTGAAAGTAGGCACAAGATGGGCCGATATTGGTTGGCGATTGGAATAGCAAATGGAGACTCCTGTTCATTGCTTAATTGGTCCCCAAAAGCAACCTTATATATCTCTTTTAAACGCCAGAGTTATTATTCTTTTCACAAATGAACTTACAATTCGTGTTAAAGACTGTCACATTTATGAAAATAACTCTGGTGTTTAATTGGTGTGTTATGAAATAATTCGGTTACGGACGCACGCGATTGTGAATCAACAGATTCTTTAAAGTAAACTAGAAAGCTAAATGATAAATACTGCTCTTGTTGGTTATTGACTTTTCGAGGGAAAACAAATGGCCACACTGTTAATCTTCGATTTCAGGTAGTTGACAAATGGTCACTACACGCGCTGTGCACAGGTTTAAAGTGTCGCGGTCAAGAATCTTGATCGTGGACAATAGCTTCACCGGATTTAAAGTAAAATCTCACCAGATTGCTTGAGAAGTCTTTTCGTTTCGGCTTAAATTTTCTAAATGAAGGAGCAAACAGTGCCTACTATGTTTGGAGTCGGCAGCCAAAATTTTCCGAGACTGCGGATGTGGTGTCGGTTATTTTCATTGTCCCATGTTAGACGGCCGGCCTTCTTCTTCACTGCAGTCCTAAAATGTACTGAAAAGGCCAACGTGTTGTCTCTAGCATTTATCCTAACATTTATTCCACGAACAGCAGTGATAAAATTAAGTTTACAGGTAGAACTGTCGTTGAAAAATAATAACATAGTATAAAATAGTATAGTTATAATGCGATTATTTTTCAAAATAAATAACAAAAATCGACCACGAAGAAAGAAAATCTTCTGATGTAACAGATTATAGCCATTTCTGTGATCATTTAAAATAATAACGCAGTGGCGATATTCGGGAGATCTCTGATAAACCCGTGTGCATGAAGAAGTTTGAACAGAGCCTACAAAATAGGTCGTATGATGTAACTGGCGAGAATGCATCAAGAGCAGTAAAACTAAAAATCGTGGTGTGATGTCTTACACTCATAGTTTTCTTAACGATATGGTTTACGGCCAATGGCATTACACGACACGAAACTCACCGGTATACATCCTGTTTCTAACTGGACTGTTCAAGGGCACGCAGCCAAGGTAAAATAATTGCATCTTTTCCTTCATCGTCTCTGAGAAATCGAAAACACTGCTTTCTTGTTACTGGATTTCACCTGCATTAAACAAGGAAAATAGTAGGAATGTAGAAGTTGTTTAACAAAATCATGAAACAGGATTAAGAACTTTTATCAATAACTCAATTGCATTAGAACCTCCAGGAAAAAAAACGCTTTTCTCACACGCAAAATTGATAAGATCGTAAAACAGAGTGATACTTGCGAGGAATACGAACGTTTCGGCCATTACAGCGATGGTGTGTGAATACAACATATAGCATAGCACTGCAGTCGTGCATTTTCTTGCTTCCCAGACCTAGCTTGGTTCAGTTTACTCCGACATAAAAGTGCTCAAAGGACGGAGATTCAGAATGTTATGCTCTAGAGATTTAAACGGGATCGTTGCTATAACTACATTGAGTAAAAACTGTTTCCGGAAGGGAGAAAACTCTACCACTTTTGTATATGACAGACTAACATCAACAATTGAAAATCCATTTTATATAAAGTGTTCCTTACATTTTTTTTTTTTTTCAACCAAAAACGCCATTTTCCCGACTGTGTGCTACTAAGGTATAAGATAAAGAATGAAAATGTATACAACTTCTGAAATAGTCGGTGTCAATTGAAAAAGTGGACAACCTCTGATATAACGTCATGTGGAGGTTAAATGTAAGGAGAACGTTACAGAAGATCCTCATTATGATTGGGAAGTTTAGTTCATTTTTTTTTTGTCTTATTTTATTTACCTTGGCGGTGGGGGCTAACTCAGTTCATAACAGCTCACTTAAAAAATCGTTCTTTAGTTTGGATTACCCGTTTATTTCTCACGCATAAACATGAATGAAAAAATCCCTTGAAATACAACTAACTAAACAAACCGTGGTGTTCTTGCATACGACAATAGTTACGCTAACGTAAGAAATTAGAGACAATGCAATAAAAACCAATAAATACATTTCGTATAATTGACTAATGCGAAAAACAAATTGTGAGCTGGGTGTCTTCGCGTTACCCAGAAACAAGGAAGGGACAAATTATTACTATTAAGGATTGTTGATAAAAAAAAAAATTTTTTTTAAATTACTGTTCGTAATCCCTTTAGCAAAGAGTTAAATGTAAACGATTTTGTTTACACAGAAAAGAGATTTGGAAGTTCGTTCGTATGTAGCGCTTTACTGATATCTAAATGAATGCATTTAAGAAGAGACGATACTTCGGCAACTTCCTGGATCAACTTTGAATAGGGAGGGTTATAAATACGAACTAGGTTGGCCTTTCTCCATTGAACATCCAATACACACCAATGTGTTGGAGGTAGAAACTATAAAACTTGAAACTCGACAGAATTAATCCAATGAGCAGGAGAATGGGTGTACTATCATCAGGAAAACTGGCGATTTGAAGTGAGTGAGAGAAGATCATTTGCCTATATGATCTTATACACCCTCTGTCCAAAAAGAAACCGAACTTTTAGAAAATAGAAAAAACTAGTGGTGCCACCTGTTGTATCTTTTTGTTGTCGAAAGCGGCAACCTTCATTAATGTTGTGTCAACTGTTTATGACATTTGTTTCATTAGAAGCCGAGTTATAGTGCCAAAAGGGACAGTGTGTTTTGACAAACGGTCGGAAAATGAGTTTCAAACAGAGCTGCGATTGACTGTTGTGTTAAACTTGGTAAAAGTTTTACCGAAACGCATCGAATGCTTCAAAAAGCATACGGTGATGAATGCTTATCCCGTGTTAAGTTTACGAGTGGTTTAAGCGATTTCAAAGTGGTCGTGAGACGCTTGAGGACGACGAAAAGCTGGGCCTTCCAAAAACTGGACTGAGCGAAGTTAACATCCAAAAAGTTCGTGATTTCATCAAAAAAAAACCCGAAATCAATTGTGAGATTGATTGAAGATGAATTGGGGATTCCAAAATTAACTGTGTACAACATTTTGACCGAGAGTTTGGGCCTTCGTAAATTGAATTCGCGATTTGTTCCCCACAAGTTGACTGACGACAAAAAAATGTATCAAATTGAACACTACAAGGACCTCATTAAAACCGCTCGTAAGGACCCAAACTTCCTTGAAATGATCGTTACTGGTGACCAAACGTAGTGTCTTGAGTATGAGCCCAAAACAGAGTGCTGAGTGGAGACCACCAGAAGTGGGGCATCCGAAAAAAAGTCGCTTGGAAAAGTAAAGACAATGCTGATTTGCTTCTACGATTCCAAGGGCATTATCCACAAAGCATTCGTTCCGCCTATCCAAACGGTCAATGGTGAGTTTTATCTCGAAGTTTCGAAGCGATTGATAGCGAGAATTCGTCGCGTACGGCATGAATATCGTGACGACCGCCCGTTCGTCAAAATATACTGTCACTCTTGGCACTATAACTCGGCTTCTAATGAAACAAATGTCATAAACAGTTGAAACAAAACTAATCAAGGTTGCCGCTTTCAACAACAAAAAGATACAACAGGTGGCTCCACTAGTTTCTTCTATTTTCGAAAACTTCGGTTTCTTTTTGGACAGAGGGTGTAGAGATGACGGAGCCCTACAGTTGCAAATGCAAACCCCTAACGCACTCTGCCACTGATCTGAAAATCTGAAGAGAAAGGAAACACCATTAAATTGTAAAGATTTCAACGAAGACCATAAGGATGGCAGCCGGCAGCTTTCTGAGTAGGCTCTATGCTAGGCCTGATCACATGCAATGGAAGCATTAAGAGTAAATGCACTAGATACATGGACGTGACGTGATAAATCTGAGGTATGCTTCTCTGGTACGTTTCCATCCCTCCCCCTCTCCCAGATATTGGTAAAGTAAGGGTTACGATCTACTTAATCATTGCCGACCAATCATACTCGTTTTATACAAATATTTACCCTGCATGCGATGGATACGTTCAGCAGGTTAATACTCCATGTCACGAGTCATCCATGGATGGCATAGAACACACTGCAGTGATTTTCACTGCAGTGTGAGATTCACCGGATGTAAATCTCATACAACTTCTGATGGAATCCCAGGAATTCGTGTTCCTGGGAAGCGTTAACGGAATCTCTTAATCAATGCTTGGCGCATGGGCAGGTTGTTCTTGAAAGCATGTATAATAAATGGTTTCGTTAGTTTGTCATCTATCAAAATGTAAACCGCTGGACTTACGAACACCAAATTATGCATAACCTGCCTGTATGATAAGGAGAAGCTGTACTATTTTAGCAGTAGTGTTAATCTTCCTCAAAAGGTAAACGTTTGTCCTCTCAACATCTCATACTATGCAAATCTTGGCTTATATCTCGAGAACGGTTGGACAGCTCGCCGTCGAATACCGTATTATGGCAACCATGTCTGACTACTGAAAGCCCATCTCATAGAAGGGTGGGTTCTCACTCCTGTTGGTTTATGTAGTTTTTGGACCTACTATCAGGAAATATTTTGCAAATCTATATCTCTTCATAGATAAACCGAAAGTAAAGTTTGGATGCCAAATTTTAATTTGGGTCCCCACCTCTAGTTTTCTACAATTCTTCGATTATAACCAGTATACTTTGCAAAGCAACTATTTCACTAGTAAACTAGTGAACTGTCTCGAAACAAACTATCGATTATTCTTACATTCATCAAACGGTGTGAACAAAAATGAAATAAATGCTTTCGTATTAAATACATTATGATGATGTTAAACAACATAGAGTGGTAAGTCTCTTCGGAAAGATCATTAAAAGAATGGAAGAGCAAACTGGGATTAAAATTCAGTTTGGAAAAATGTAAACATGTAGAAAGTTTTTTACCTTGGTATGTACTATGTTAAAGATACGAAGCAATTTTGTAAGCAGGGTTTTAATCCTTCTTCCCAAGTAAGCAAACAGACAAGTAAGTCAAGTTTGCGCCTGAACGTAGTTCAAGTCTGAGGCAACTCGTGGTAAAGGTGGAGTAAGCCTCCGATCACTTTCCTTAGTATTTTCACCTAATGCAAAGCACATCCCCCTGCAGAGATGTATGATGCTATGCATTAAAGGCAAGGGTCAAGACCAGTCGAAAGGTCGAAACCCAGACCGGTTTCGACCTTTATTGAGGTCTCGTCAGTGGGAGCCAGACCCAAAAAAGCTTCAGACTTTAACTACTTTCAGGCGCAAACTTGACTTACTTGTCTGTTTGCTTACTTGGGAAAAAAAGGATTAAAACCAAGTTTTATTTTAAAATTGCCTGGTATCTTTAACAAAATGTAAAAATATATTCGATGAGGTAATAAAATAATAATAATTAGCTGGATGTGCACTGAACGGAAAGGATGTGAAAAAAAGTACTGAATACAAGGATTTGGTTATTATGGCGAATAAGGAATTCGAATTCCGAAATCATCATATTGGTAAGAGAGCTAGTAAAATACAGCAGCTTTATCTCATTTAAAGAAACTCACATGCAGGAGAACGGAAGCTAAGATAACGCTGCGCAAGTCTAATCAAGGTCAGTCTTAGAAAAAACGGTATTCAATTTGGTCTCCCAGATTCCTAATGGATGTTAAAAGAATGAAGAAAGGTTTAAATGTATTGCGGGATTATATCATAAAAAGTTAGGAGACTCGGTTAGTAAAGTGCCATCTGTTGAACATAACAAAAGAAAAAGAAGGGGGGGGGGCTTAATTAAAATTTCCAATTAACTACATAATGTTGACATCAAGTCTTTATCGCACAAAGTAGGAATTTTTTTTGTCTTCCTCTAAATGTTTTGAATATAAGCAATGTAAAAAGCTATAAGAATAAAACAAATAAATATTATGACTGTAAAAAATAAAATAAGTAAAAACAAAAGATTAAAAATAAGACGTCAAAAAAAAAAGGAAAAAGAAAAAGTGTGTTCGTGCTTAACTGATAGAGAACTGGTTAAAGTAATTAGATTAACATTATAGTGCTTAAGGGTCAAAGCTGTATAACTGAGAGGAGACCTCCACATAGCCTTTAAAGGAATGCGGAGAACCGACCAGGGCTTCTGACCTAATGTCCAATCCTCACCTTCTCGTGGTGCACCCTGTTGGGTATCTACTTTGATACTGAACGAACGAGGATGGGCTGGCAATTTGGGATTTAGCCGACCAAATTGTATTCTTATTGGTTAAACCAAAATAAAAAATGATGGTACAACATGACAAAATTTCATGCCGGCTGGGGCGTCGCCCGGTTAAACAAGGCCCCCGTTGTTTTCGCCAGGGAACCAGGGCGAACAGCGAAAAGTCAGCTACTGGAACAAATCTGAAAACAAACCCCAACTCAACAACACCAGAGTTAAAGATCGGTACTATCAACGTAAGAAGCCTGAATGGCAAAGAAATGGAGCTAGCTGAGGAATTAGATAAGTACCAGATCGACATAATAGGGGTGACTGAAACAAAAAAGACCAAAACTGGTGAGATCTTTCTGAGCAATAAATACAAAATGTTATATTCAGGCAATAACAATCAAGGAAAAGAAGGAGTAGCCATAGTATTCAACACAAAATACGAGGCTAATCTTCTTGAATGGCAGTCAGTCTCAAGTAGAGTAATGTGGGCAAATATGAGAATGGGGAACTGGACAATGAGACTTATTTGTGCCTATGGTCCCACAGAAGGTTCTACTAAGGTAGAAGTGGAGGAATTTTTTGAGGCTTTAGAAAAAGCAACTGACACAATGAAAAAGGAAAAGTTGGTCCTTGTTGGGGATCTAAATAGTAGAGTAGGAAATGATTGTGAGACATACAAAAATATTTTGGGAAAATTTGGAGAAAAGAGCAAAGCTAATAATAATGGCAAATATCTGTTGGATTTCTGCTCAGGACATGGACTGGTTATTACTAACACCATGTTCCAACATAAAAATGTGCACAAATTCACATGGAGAGAAGAGGCTAGGAATAAGAAAAGTCTCATTGACTATGTTATTGTTGATAGTGATGTTTTCTCCCTGGTGCAGGACACCAGAGTGTACGGAGGATTTGAAATTGGAAGTGATCACTATTTAGTCTTGAGCAGGATAAAATTGAATTTCATATTGAAAAGAATAACATGTAAGAAAGTTTTAAAGCGAATAAAAGTTGAGCAGCTCTCAGATGTAAACTGTAGACTAAAATACAGAAATATTATTGAAAAGAAAATGAAAGAGTTTGAGAACAGGAATCAAACCTTTAAGATTCAGTGGCAAGCCCTGAAGAAAACATTGATTGATTCAGCAAGAGTGGCATGTGGTGAGGTTGTCTGTAACGACAGAAAAATCAGAACTCCATGGTGGACATAGGAAGTTAAAGAGGCAGTGAAAGAAAAGAAGAAAGCATATCAAAAGTTCCTGGCAAATAAGTCAGCTTGTGCTCTTGGAGAATACAGAGACAAATGTAAGAAAGTTAAACAATGTCTAAAACTAGCTAAACAAAAGTCAGGGGAAGACTTCGGTAAGAACACAGAAAATAAATATCAAGAAGGTAGCAAGATATTCTGGAGGTTGATGAAGAAGCTCAGAAATGGAGGAGAATGCTGTAAAAGGAATTATAAATGATAAAGGTGACATGAAAACAGGAGAAAAAGATAGCCTTGAAGTATGGAGTAATTACTTTGAAAAACTGCTAAATGAAACAAGCAGTGATGACAGCACAGTGATAAAAAACACTGACCAGGCATGCAGTCAGGAATACATATCCATACTTGAAGTACAAAAAGCCATCAAAGGCTTGAAATGTGGAAAGGCAGCAGGAGTAGATGATATTCGACCAGAAATGCTGAAGTATGGTGGTATAAGAGTCTTACAGTGGCTGCACTGCATAGTTCAGAAAGCCTGGACAGAGGGACGAATTCTCGATGATTGGAGTAGAGCTCTCATAGTACCCATATATAAAAAGGGAAATAAAAATGAATGTGAGAATTACAGAGGTATTTCCCTACTGAGTGTTCCTGGCAAGATCTATGCAAGTATACTTGAGAAACGGTTGAGAAGAATTGTGGAAGAAAAACTTGGTGAAGAACAAGCTGGATTCAGGCCAAATAGAGGCTGTCAGGATCAGATCTTCACTTTACGACAAATACTCGAGAAAGCATGGGAATATAACAAAGATCTGTATTTAAGTTTTGTCGATTTGGAAAAGGCATATGACAAGGTGCCAAGAGAGAAGCTATTCAATACGCTGCAGTTATATGGTGTCAATGGGGCATTATATCAAGCAATACTTAGTCTTTATTTGAGTTGTGAATCAGCAGTTAGAATTGAAGGAAGTACAGGAAGATGGTTTAATGTTAAATCTGGTGTGAGACAAGGATGTACATTATCCCCTCTGTTATTCATTATCTATATGGATCACATTATGAAGGAATGTGGTATTAAACATGATATCAAAATTGGAGATGTTAATGTCAGCTCTTTGCTTTATGCGGATGATGTTATACTTCTAAATAAATCCGCTACAAGTCTACAAGATTCTCTGACTAAATTGAATAGCTGTTGTAATAGATATGGTATGAAGGTCAGCAATAAAAAGACAAAGACAATGAAAATAGGCAGAATCACTGAAAATGTCAACTGTGTTGTGAATGGAGAACCTGTGGAACAAGTAAAACATTTCAGCTACTTAGGCACAATTTTTACTGAAGATGGTAAACTAAATATAGAAATAGACAACAGAATCAGCAAAGGTGGTATTGTGGGAAGTCAATTGAATAAATTCATATGGAATAAGAAAGAAATTAGTCGGAACTCTAAATTAGCTGTATACAAGACTGTGTTCAAACCAATTTTAACTTATGGATCTGAGAGCTGGGTCAGAAGTAAAACACTTGACCAAAGACTAGAGACTGCAGATATGAGAGTCCTGAGAAAGATTAGAGGCGTGAACAGATGGCATCAATGGCAATATCATATTAAAAATGAGGATATTAGGAAAGAACTTGACATTGTCAGCATCCAGGAATGCGTTAGCAGAGCTAATCTCAGATGGTATGGTCACTTAAATAGAATGGGAGAGGAAAGATTAGCAAAACAAGTGTTCTCTGCCAGGTTGGCAGGAAAACGACCCAGAGGAAGACCAAGATATAGGTGGATTGATACGGTACAAAGTGCCTTAGACGATAGAAATATAAGATCTGATAATGTTGGAGTCTTGACAAGTAACAGACTGATTTGGAGGAAAATTGTAGATAAGAAGTTAGTAATGATGTAATTTTTTCATGTAGTACTATCATATCCTGTACACCCCTTGAGGGTACATGGCAGGAATTTGATGATGATGATGATGATGATGATTAACATTATAATCGGGGGGGGGGGGAGGGGGCCACGGACAATTCATCACATGAAAATTCATCGTGGAAAAAATTCGCTGACTGACTGATTTTCCCTTTCAGTCGTTTCCGACCGTAGGTGACTTCGTAGGTAATCCATGTGTGAGATTTTTACAGAGTAGTTCACCATTGCTTTCCCCAAACCCCCACTTTTATCCGGGCTCGGGAGCGGCATATGGCTGGGACGTATTCATGACGGTAATCCACGTGTATTCACGAGGATTACAGTCATGTTCGCCTGTTCAGTGGAACGAAAAACCTTTGTTTCCGGGTGAAAAAAAAACCCTACCCCGTATGAGACCGGCTAACTCACCTTTAGTCGAAAGAGACCGGATAAGTTCCTCACTTCACTGACGGGAATCGACCCCGAGGTCTTTCTGACCAAAGGGCTTCGTCTGTACTGACTGAGCTGCGGAGGCTCAAAAATTCGCTAGAAAATTTTAATGATATTGCACTGATACGAATATATAAAAAGCAAATGCAGCACAAGATAAATTTCACAAAATATTAGTTTGTTTATGTACTATTTATTTAGATTTTCGTGATATTTTTATTCTTATACAGTGAAAGTGATATTTTATTGATCGGCGAGTTCCCTAATTTCTGTTTCGTCTTAAAAAGTTAAACATTTACAGAGCTAGTTTAAGATCACAGGTGCACTTTTAAGTAATAATATTAAAGAAAATGACAATAAAATTACGTAAATGCTATCATAATGATGTAAACAGCATAAGCTAAATTGCCATCTGCGGCTGCAATAATAGTCTTTACCGTTTCCTTTTATCTTTTTTTTTTTTTAAATATAATTACTCAAAATTGCATCTGTGATCTTAAACTAGCTCTGCAAACGATACCAGAGCTAGTTTAACATATATATCTTTCCTATGCAGGAAAAGCGCAGTGATTTTCAAAATGCACGTGTATTCAATAACTGAAACACGTCACCTTCTGAATGAGTTCAGAAAAAAATCTATCACAGCTAGATGGATGTCTAAATGCGCAGAACAGAAAAATAGCGAACGGTTAGAAGAATAGACATTCTCAAATATTGTGCCCTTTCTCACTAACTATTATTAAATATTTTATTCTCCCTAATAACTGTTCTAACTATTAACAGAATAGTTAATAGGAATGTATAAATAGTTAATTATAAATATTTGGGGATAATAGTATTATAACTATTATCCCTAAATATTTTTAAATATGGCGCTTTCTCCCTAACCCTTATCCCAGTTTCCATCTACAGAGCTTGTGGTAAGAAAGAATATTAATAACTTTAAACGGAATAAAAAATTTCACATCGCTAAGTATAATCGAAATAATAAATAAAAGTTTTTTTTTCTTTCTTGTTTTTTTCATAAATGGGAATGACATGAAACAGGATTTAAAATTTTCTCGCGATTAATTTTCCACGCGATCATGGGGAAACCGATTTTGCCGGCCCGGTTGGCGAGTGGTTAACGTACCTGCTCTAAAACCAACAGGTTTGCATTGGTTGGTGGGAGATTACTGCTTTACATATTTTGGTCTGTATTGAAAGGTTTCTGGACTATGTAAATACAATAATAATAACGATAAGAATCATGGTACTGATGTAGGTTTATCATACCGGAGACAATTTTAACGTCTCTCACCCACGAAAGGGTGGGTGAGAGACGTTAAATTGTCTCCGGTATGATAAGTTGAGGCATTATTGTTAGACAATGGTGTCAAAAACCTGAAGATGAACACTACTACCGAAGATTACAAAGGCAAATTCAGACCAATCAGCTTGTGGCAATTTGCAAAACTGACGATTTCGAGTAGAAAGCGGGTACACATTCAACTTTTATAATCGCGCAAAGGAGTCACGCGGTAACACTCAACAGGGCAAAAGGCTGCGCTAAGCGAATTGTGCTTAAAGGAAGCTGATTTCGTGAAGGAAAAAGGTTGCTAACTTGGATGTCCTGCAATGCCTCAAAGACATCATCTAAATAATGTCACGCAGGTAAAAATTATTGGAAAGCTCGAAGAAGGCCGCGGAATTACTGATATTGCCAGAGAGTTTCGAATCTCACATAGCGTTGTATCCGGGCTTTGGGCAGCATTTCAGAACCAATGGAATGTGTTACAGACGTTTGCTAAGAGGTCGCTCTACCACAGAGCATGAAGACCGATTTTTAGCTATAACGGCAAAACGTAATCGACGCACCACGGCAGGTCAGCTTACAAGTCGGCTGCATTCAAGCACTGCTACACGACAAACCGTCTCGCCAGTGGCAAGACGTCTGCGTCAAGTGGTCCTATACGTCCGAAAGTCTGAAGTCTGCGTCCCTTTATCCACAGCTCATCGTAGAGCGCGTTTTCAGTGGTGTTGTATCCATAAAATTGGAGAAGGCACCAATGTACTCTTTACAGATGAGAGCCGTCTTAGACTTTCTTCCGATTCTAAACCATTTGATCTAGCGTGAAAGTGGTACTGCTTACCATCGCGCGAATGTTCTTGAAAGGGATAGATACGGCGGTGCTGGGGTCATGGTGTGGGGAGGCATTATGCTTAATGGACGCACCGAGCTACAAGTGCTGGAAAAGGGACTGTGACTGGTGAACGATATTGCGACGAAGTTCTTCAACGTCATGTTCGATTGTTCCGTGGTGCTGTAGCCGAAGAATCCGTATTTATGGATGACAATGCCACACCGCATCGTACACGAGCAATGGAGATACTTCTAGAAACCGAGGATATTAATCGAATCGAGTGGCCAGCACGCCCTCCAGATCACGACCCCATAGAACACGTTTGGGACGCAATAGGGAAGCACGTCGCTGCTCGAAATTCCCCTTCAGAAAACAAGCAAGACCTTATCCTTGCTCTGAAGGAAAGGTGAGCCGGTTTGCCTTAAGAATTAACTCCTGAATCAATCACTTGGTGATTGATTCAGGATGTGAGAGCTGCATCGCAGTTCGGGGTGGACATATTCCATACTGAAATGTCTCTTCCCATAGTTTCCCGTAAGCACTGTACGTTAATTCCTTAACTAAGAAATTTGTAACTTTTGTCAAAAACGTATTGCAATTTAATTTGTACGAAATTTATAACACATTTTTGTGTAATATAATTTATTAGTATGCTGGCAATAAATTTATGTCCACATTTAGCTGTAATCCTGGAAAAAAAATTTCATATACAGTAAAATGTAGTTCGCCCTTAGCTTTTGGACATCAGTGTAGTTTGCGGTGTTGTGAACGTTAGTCGGGTGAAAGTCATTTACTAATTAACCACTAAGGAAGGATAAGCATATTATTAGATAATTTTTGAATGATGGTTGGTTGTTTTGAATTTACGGGAGAAGTAATCGAAGACTATGAGGCCGATGTATTATGTCTGTTAATTCTATTCTTATGGCCGTACTGTATTTTCGTGGGACGAAACCCCCGAGTTTCAGGATGTAAATCCCTTCCATCTCTGTATGAGACTAGCTAACTCAACTTCGGTTGAAAAGTCGCTATGAATTTGCACGAAGGTTGATATGTGTAGTTCATGCGAAAATTCAAGGAAAATAGTGATTTGAATGATAATATTGTTTTTATGTTAGTACAATAAAAAGAAATAAATAAAAGAGAATGCGAGGAAGCTCAAGCTACCCCTATAATACTAAGAATTACGAAGACGATTACGTGTTTTCCTTCCCGGAGTGGTGTTCACCACTCTGTGACCCAACTTACTGATTGGCGGTCGGTCTTTCTCCTGGTTTTCCTCTGAAAATATAAATACAGTCTAGAACACTCCTCGAAGCACCCCGCCTTGTAGAACTTAAGTAGAAATAATCATAATTAGGTGCTCGAACACGGCAAAAAGGGAAAGCCATTCCAGCGGTGGTTGTCATAGATTGGATGGTGAAATTTTGTCGATTATCATAAATCACTTTATGGTAATTTTATACAACAGCAATCGGAAGAAAGACGAGCCACGCGCTCTTCAGTCGTAAAAATATAGGTTCAAATTTCGTCATGGCGAGGAATATATTTATATGAACTTTTCTTTCAACTGAAGGTCAATCAGACAGTCTTATAAGGGGGTAGAAGAGTTGTCATATCCCACAAAGCAGGCAAACAGGCTAGAGCACGCACACACATCCCGATTAACGAGCAAAAGTGCAGTGTAATGTGTGGATGGCGATGGTGTAACGTACGAGTAGAGCAGGGTTTCTCAAACTTTTTCTACGACGGAACACTTCACAAATCCTGAAATGTTCACGGAACACTTGGTTATTTTGTAATGTATTAATTAATAATTAATACATTACATATATTATCAATTAATACAATACATTAATTATCAATTAATTAATACTTGATAATTATTAATGATTGATAATTAATTAAACATTAATTAAACCATTAAATTAATTTGTGCTGATTTTCATTGACATATCCCATTCTGATCACCAAAAATTTATAATATTATGATAAGTACTTACGAGTGAATGCAGACTTTTTCTCCTGTGTGCTGGTTTCGTAGGGTAGGTAAATAGAAATAAAATAAATGAGTAAATCTAAGCGTTAAGAAAAAACAATAATTTATTGTCAAATATTAATTAGTAAAAACAAAACACATAAAAATAGTAAAACGTATATTGCAAATTAAGTTTTCTTAATGACTCCGATGTTTTTGGGTCTTTGAATTACAAATTCTTTTGATATCAGGCACAATATTAGAAAGCTGAATTCTCATATTTGGTGTAGCGTCGAGTCTGTTCTGGGCTTTGATTTGGTTGCAGCATAATATGAAAATCCTGCCTCGCATAAATATGTCGTTGTAAAAGGAAGTAAAACAAGAATAGCTAGTTTTGACATGCTGGGGTACTCTTCTGTTAAATTTGTCCAGAAATCATTTATTGGCAGTTCCTTGTATTTTTGTTTTAAATCAGAGTCACTAATTAAGTCAATTAGATTCTCATAGTCACTTGCGCTGAAGCCTACTGGCTTAGCTGTCACTGTAAATGGATTCAGAACCCAGGAATTGTCCTCACTAGATTTTGGAAAATATTGCAAAAGGGTTGATTGCAAGTCATGCAAGTGTTCTAAAATTACGTTAGATACTTCTTCATTTACTTTTGAATTTATTTCAGTCAAAAATTCATGCAAGGTGGGAAAACAATCAAAATTATTCTGTTCAACTGTAGAAATCCAGAATTGCAACTTTCTATCAAAAGATGCAATTTTATCTCTTGTATTAAAAATTGTAATATTCTTTCCTTGTAATGATAAGTTAATTTCATTGCGCTTTGTAAAAATATCTGCCAGATGCGCAAGACTCATCAACCATGAAGAATTTCTTAATAATTCAATAAAATTTTGTCCTAAATTATGTGACATCAAGAAGACCATTAACTCACTATGAAGTTCAAAAAGCCTCAATGCTTTTCCTCAATACTTTTATTACATACTGAAGTGAGATGTAATAAAAGTGCGTTATGTGCACTACCCATTTCATTGCACAACATTTTAAATAATCTGGATTGAAGTGGTCGAGATTTTACATAGTCGATCATTTTTACGGCTTCATCCAAAATAGTTTTTAAATATGTATGAATTCTTTTTGTTACTAGTGCTTGTGTATGCAAAACACAATGACTTTTGGTGGCTCTTGTAGCTACTTGCAGGATACGTGTTACAACTCCCTTCATCTTTCCTACCATTACTTGAGCACCATCTGTACAAATATCAATACACTTTTCCCAACCGATTTGCTGTTTTGTAATATAATTATTAATACAGTTGAATATATCTTCTCCGGTCGTTTTTTCTTGTAGATATTCGCACATGAGTAAATCTTCTTCAATACTTTTATCAAATATGTAACGAACAAACACTAGTAATACAGCGAGTCCTGCGACATCTGTGGATTCATCCATTTGCAATGAATATTCACCGCAAAGTCTAAGTCGATGAATTAGCTCTTTTTCTATGTCAGCAGAAAGATCTTTGATGCGGCGTGAAACAGTATCATTTGATAATTGTACTGCATCTATTTTTTTTAGCAACCTGCTCGTTTAACATGCATGATACGATGTCTTTCACACAAGGCTTAATGAGCGTCTCACCAATTGTATGAGCTTCACCATGAAGTGCAATGCGGTAACTCACGCGAAAAGACGCCTCTGTTGCATTTTCAGTTGTAGCAATTGTAGCCATTTGAAGTTTAGATTTTTCAAGCGAGTCACGTCGTCTCTTAAAAAAATGTATATCTTTTCCTTTGTAATCAGCGTGTTTCGTTTCGAAGTGCGTAAAGTTTAGCTGGAGCCAAAGAACTGTTTACTAGTATTTTATTACATAAAACACACATTGCATCAGGAGCATGTGTATTGCCAATACACGTAAATCCATAATTTAAATAACTTTCATGGTACTTCCGTTTTGGTCTGTTCTTAGATGACTCTTGTTCTTTAATATTAGCTTTTGAAGAAACCGCAGTTTGTAATTCCATATCTTCTCCAATCATACGAGTAGATGTGTCAGCAGAAGTACTTGCTCCTCCTTGTGTCAAAGTTCCTGTCTTTAAACAAGGATCCATGGGTATTTTTTCAATAATATTCAAATTCCGATATTTGTCAGAGTTATAATAAAAACAAATAGAATTAGTTATAAAAGGTAACTTTAGTATGAAAAACAATAAGATTATAAATAAGAAATGTCGAATAATATAAAAGTAAATGAATAATGCAAAATAGTAAAAAAAGACTGCAACACTCAAAAGTAAACTTGTAAGAAAAGTACTAAACCGTATCAAATAATGTAAAAGCAATTGTAATAAGAATGATTTGATAAAATGTTCAGTAATAAAAGTTTAAAGAGTAAGAAGAATTCTTTTTTAAGAGCCGCCTCGCCTACTCCCTATATACGGGAATAAAAAGGCGTTAGCTGATTTCGTTTTTTGCGAGGGCCCGGTCCAAACAAATTTACTCGTAAACACTTTCCAAAAGTTTTTGAAGTTCATACTTTAACATAAGTATTAATATTTAATTATGGCATAATCATAAAGAGTATTAGTACACTTGTGTATAGGGTGTGGCATGTTGACAAATATAAATTGCATTTAAATCAGTTATCAATCACTGGACTAATGAAATCTTGTGGCATGTCGTAGTTTCTTCGGGCAAACATCATTAAATTAATTTGTGCTGATTTTCATTGACATTTCCCATTCTGATCACGAAATATATTTATAATATTATTATAAGTACTTACGAGTGAATGCAGGCTTTTTCTCCTGTGTGCCGGAAGTTTTCCCCTCCTTTTGTACATCCTGGAGATCTTCGTAGGCTTGAGGTGGATGACTCACTATCTGCTCCGTCATAAACACCTTTAATAAGAGATTTCTCAATACCAAAATTAAACAAAGTGCCTTGTCTCTTATTCATATCAGATTTTAACTCTGTATTCCTATTACTTTTAAAAAAATCACGGCACTCCGGTTTCAGAACAAGCACTTACACACTGCAATACGAACTTGCGAAGAAAGTATTCAGTAGTAATAGATTTGAGAACCAGATACAGACTACCTTGATCTTCAATTTCAGTGGAAAAATTTTCTTTATACTTCCTTGCTGATTGGTCACTAACATTTGCAACACAGATGTTATTTCTTTCAGTTTTCAAAGAGGATACGCGCCCATTGTTGTAATTTGAAACGTAAATACTTCCACGTTTCAAAAATACACAGCTTGGTCACTAACATTTGCAATGCACATGTTATTTCGTTCAGTTTTGAGAACATGGCGCCCATGGTCGTAATCGGCTTGCAGGCAATATTTATGATCGGTCATAAACGGCGGTATTCTCTTTCCCGATTGTTGAAAGATTTCAATGTGTGAAAATTAACGATAATTCATGAATATTTCCATGTTTAAAAATATGCTGCCTGGTCACTGACATTTGCTATACAGATGTCATTTCCTTCAGTTTTGAGAACGGAGGATATGACACCAATTGTTGTAATGGGCTTGCAGGCACTTTTTATGACTTGTCATAAACAGCGGCATTCCCTTTCCCAAATGTTGGAAGGTTCGATGTGTGAAAATTAACGATACACAGATGTTATTAGGTGTTGTGGATCTGAGCTTTTCGACATATTCACGAATATTATTCTCCTGAGAACATTTTTACTATAAAATATTTATTCATGAAAAATGCTTAGAAAACTAAAATGACAAATTTCAGAACTTCTCGCGGAACACAGTTTGAGAAACCAGGGGTAGAGGATGGATCGTGGTCTCCTTTGATGAACCCTACGACTCAATGGAGGTGTCACGTGATAATTCCTCTCGGTAATATAACTTGGGCAGGAAAGAGGTTCTTTTGCTATTTTATGCATTTTTCATCCTTTCTGCTTTAGCCTCAGTCCAGGGCACGTGGTTTCATGTCCGTATAGCACAGTAATAGCGAGTACTTCAGCATTTGTTGTAATAGGTTTCACGGTATGATAAGAACACAGATGGTTAAGAAAATAACTATTTATTAACTTAGAAGCTAATATTTCGCTGGTATTATATCCAGCATCTTCAGAGCACACAACAAGAAGTTTGTTACAAAAGCAAGACAATCACAATCTGGTGTAACAGTGGGGCTAGTATAAGTGATTGCAGCGTGCAACACAAGACTAAAGTCCTAATATGGCGCCATCTAGATTAAAAAAAAAAAAAAAAATTCAAGTTTTGAAATAGTAGTCCAAATGCTGCAATCACTTATACTGTCCCCACTGTTACACCGGATTGTGGTTGTCTTGCATTTGTAACAAACTTCGTGTTGTGTGCTCTGAAGATGCTGGATATAATACCAGCGAAATATTAGCTTCTAAGTTAATAAATAGTTATTTTCTTAACCATCTGTGTTCTTATCATACCGTGAAACCTATTACAACATGTCTGACGAACACATAAGCCTATCCACGCGTATACTTCAGCATTTGGTTTCGTTGAGCAAGCAAATCTCTATTGTTGGATTAAACTGCGGATGGCTCATTGTGGGAAGTATATTCCGCTTCTTGTTGGATCTCTGAGGGTTCTATTCCTTCCGAGCTCATTCAAGGTTCTGCAGTCTCCGGCGACTAAATTATGGCTGTCCCCTGTTATAGGTTTGCTGTTTCGGGAATTGCGACTTTCGACAATTCGTATACAGCAGCGCATCACTTCAGCACCTTCCCACTTTTCTGTGCTGCCAACAAAACCACCTTCTTTTCACAGTTGTGTAAAATGCGTGATGTTTCGCACATGGCTTAATTCAACATTTGTCTGCTATGAAATATTCTGCTGGTTAACCGAAATTACTCTTTCTTCATACGAACACAAAGAATTATTTCACTACAGATGCCAATATTTTCCACCGTGCTGCTGTTATATCCCCTCTTCTTCTGCCCCCCCCCCCGTTATTATCTTGCTCTTTCATTGATTTTGTAATCGGTAGAGATTTTGAGATAGCAAAACGAAAGAATAACTTTAAGATATTAAATAAAACAAACCAAAAATTATTCAGAGAAACAGAAATCGCTATTAATGTCTATAACTTATACACATGGATTTTTCTGGCAAGCTCAGGCCGCATGGGATTATCTTACCGACGATTACTGCAATACACAAACAAGCAATAACAGCTAATGATGCGAATAAATAAATTCTCAGGTAGAGTAAACAAAAACGTTTATATGGATTCTGGTTTAGAAAGGACAGACGAAGAAAAGATTTCGATGCCTCTTGATGATAATCGAGCGCCATAACAATAGTTTAAAAGGAAAGTCATCGGTTCTCATTATCATACAGAACAAGAGAAATCTTTTCTTCGCCTGTGTGGTTTACAAAGGACACTTTGTAAACCACAATCCTAACTTACGGAGGACAGTAGTAGGACGTTTTTTTATGTGAATCCTGCCTACAAACCAGTAGTACATCAATACTGTAGCTGCTGTAAGGAATAAATAATCCGGTAACCCTGCTGAACATGCAAGTTTTCAGTCCTTTTTTTTTCAAACTTTCATGAAGCAAAGTGGGAGGGGGGGGGATCCTCGCACCGAGCGATGACATTCAGCTTTCACCTAAAGACACACACGGAAACAAGCATGCAGGATAAAAGTGAAAGAATCTGTTAAATGCTTTTCTTGCATGCACTAAAAAGTTACGAGAAATCTCACTAACACTACTTTTGTCCCACAAAGCACTAAAAACCTTTAAGTGCTGTCGGTGTGAAGGAGTTAGACCGATCAGCTTTTTATTTATTTTATAACGACTGCAGACTTTCTGGACGGTGTTGGAAAGCAACAATGACTTCGAAGTGGACGATTCTGACTGCCGCTCGTGATGGACATAGGTTTTGAGTTAAGTGGCGAACTAACCAGACGCAAGCTCAGGTCAACAATGGCCGCAGAAGAATGCGAGATTCGAATGTGAAGATTAAATCCAAAAAATTGCATTTACTGTCTTAAGATTAATTCAAATGAAAGTAGGTTGCTAGCACGCATTTGAACCAGCCAGAAAATGTTCGACTCTGTGGCCGGAATAAATGCCGCAATATTTTAACCGAGAGCGATGGATGGTTGTCGGAAATTCTATACTACCATATGTGGGCTAGAGACAGAAGAGAAGGAACGTGTTCTTCTGAAACAGCAGGTGGTCGGCCCATGAGAGAGCCCATCGATTCAACGAACTGCTCCAAACAGCACCAAAAATCGCTCAGAGGCATCTTTGGCTTTACCATCCTTAATGCGATAATATTCTGAGCCCGGAAAGATTTGGGATTTGTGTGGATGCGATTCTGTACATCACGATCCTATTCCCGAAAGATAAAGCACGTCCACGCCGTGTTGGGCGTCAGGAAACAGTCCGGAAAATGCTCCAAAGACCAATAAGCTGGTTGCTGCTCTCTTACACTGGGCAAAATCACTCGCGCTGATTCAGGCGAGTGGGACTTGAGCCTCCAAGCTGTAGAGAAGACGAGACGCCATCTTCTTTCGCCAGTCAGGTCGGCTATGCGGTTACATAATGGTTGTTTGAAAGTGCGAGGGAAATAACAATGCTCGAGTTTATCTCATGATGCCGGAAACATTCGTTTCTCATACAAAATGACCAACTTATAAAACAGTGAACAAATTTATAACCGTCTGCAATTGTTATTTCCGAACAAATGTCACCATTATTACAAAGATTTCGAAAAGTTTCCTTTTTTTTTTTGGAAAATAAATTAAGTATCTCAATTCATCATAAAATGAGAATTTCGAGAGGAGGGAAGGAGAAGCAAAGAAAAGTTTATATTTGGAATATATTTAAAGTTTTTTAAATAGTTTTTTAAATTTAAACTGTACACACACACACACACACACACACATATATATATATATATATATACAGTTTATACACATGTGTTTCCCAAAATATTTGGAAAGCTTGTGCAATCATGAATGAATTAACGAGAATTTCATGTCAAATTTAATAAAATTCGGTGGTTGAAGATGAGAAGCTCCCATGGGCGTCGCAGGAAATTTTGCACGGGGGGGGACTTGGAGACAAATAATTACATCAATAAATTTTATTTAATTATTTAATTTTTTTTTTTTTTCGCAAGTAGATCTCGGGATGGGGGAGCAAGTGCCCTGCACTGCAGACACCCATTGAAGCTCCTTAAGGTTTTCGATTTTGCGACATTGCCAAGTTTATGTTAGATTTCTATATCGCCAGTGCATTATTTGATAATTCGAAGCGTTTCTCCGAAATGGCAAGAAGGAACCAAAATCGAACTTCTGATCCAAATCGGAAAGCAAGCAGTTCAAGAATTGCAATTCACGATAGACGTCACGGCATGAGGCGTTACGCTACTATCACTCGCTTCGTTGGGAAAAAGCGCCCTGAAATCGGCGATAAGAAAACGAATTCGCTCGCTCCATGTTGAGCAATCCATCAAGTTGCTGGTTGCAGAGAGCACTTTCGAGATCATTTGCACAACTGGACTGTTATCAAATGATCGATTGAGTGAAAAACAAAAATTCGGCAGAATGTACGAAGATTCGAGAATATTTTCTGATTGCATTTTCATTTGAAACGTTGGCGTGCAGTATTAAAGGTCAGGTTGGTTTCGAATGATAACCCCAAATATCTGTCCTTGGTAAGTACGCTCGCTATATTGTCAAACATATACTTCTTTTACGTCATCATCATACATATAAGGCCGTCCTCCGATGCTTACTGCATAAGAAATCTGTACATACCTTTACACGATGAGGTTCTTCACACAACTCGTGTTATTATCCAATCAGGATTTTGTATTAATTCACTACGAGAGAAGAAACGCGGTTTATAGTATTTGACATTCGTATATCTTCAATGCACACCGACCGAAGCAGCAGTCAATGAACAGAGCGCTGGCCAATCGGAAGTCACTTGCTGTCGTCATCTGTGAAAGGCGGGGCGATGCCGTATTAGGAAAACAGGTACTCAGAAGCGGAGCTCAACGAAGGAGTGGTGTTCCTCTTTGCTCGATTGCTCTTTCCTGGCAATTTCACCAGAAACGACGACGTGCCACACATTAGCTGTAAATGAAATGAGCTCCCAGAAATTCCAGGAAAGCGAGGCCACCTCGAACAACCGCTGTTTCTGGGTAAAGATCCCTTACGTGAATCGTGGAAGTGCTGCGAAAGCAGAGGTAGAGGTAGGATAAGAACGGAGTGGGAGCTTTGTTCACTTTTAGTATCTTCTACTAGCTGTGTACGTGCAGGGAACAGATCTGTCAAAACTCACTCACGATGGTGATCTCTTACAACCGATTACTTTGGAGTAAATAGTTCGGTGTTCAGTTGTTGGCTTGGATTATTCACATTATTCTCGAGGATCTACTGAATGGGTAAGTGTCGAACTGACTGATTTCAAACAAGGATTTAACGATAGTATCAATTAGGTTACGCATTTACCAGTTTAAATCTATCCTAAGCCTTTCTGCCGGTAAGTCTGATGCCAGACTGGCGGTTGCTTGGCAAAGGATTTCTAGACGCGATACATCGATTGGCAACGTCTAACAGCGTTTTGAATGGCTAGTTACGTTCACTCGAAGAGAGGGAGAGTCAGAATATAGAAACTGCAGACACTATAAAGATCAGAGTACTTAAAATGTTGTTCAATTAACAATGATTTTGCAAAGGTACGCTTGTTAAGCGAGGAAACTATCAACAAAGTGTATAATTATTTCTCTTCTTTATGTACAGAAATAAATGTGCATGTTATTAATTTTAGCCTTTTAGATAGATTGGTTTGTCGCAACTTATTTTGAAGTTACAAATAGCACGACATGATTCTAACTTAAGGTCAGTGGGTCAAAAATGAGCAAGTACATCTTGCTCATTTATACAGTATGTTAATCAAGAAGTGCTGTTTAACGTTAATAGAAATGTAGCATGATTCGATTCACCTGTTTTCGAAAACCAGACAAGAGAATAAATGTTTTCTGTTGTTGTTGTTCACGAATTCCGTTATTAGCGAAACACAACCTGCATGATACACACACACTAGAATAATAGGAGTACACACCAAACAAAAACGGCATTACAAGATTTTTTCCTAAAATATTAACCCAATTTAAACAGCTCCACCTCTCAAATAAACTCATCTGTAAATCGGATTTGTTTAACTTTATTTCAAGTTTTTTTTTTTAAAAAAAATCTCTCTCTGATATTTCATAAATATTGCGTACTTCTATTAACTTAAAAATTAATTATATGCGGTGAATAATTGTAAAAGAATTAAAAAAAAACATTTCCTTAGTTAACAGACTGAAGAGTTTATTTCAAATGGGAGGCAAAATCGGGGATCTCCGTTTTAGGCCACCTCCGATACCTTCTTGTGGTCCATGCGATTTGTTGATCGTAAAGCATTCATTTTACACTACGCACTCAGAAGCAAAGTTCTTTATTTGATTTGATATTATTATTGAGCAGTGTTAACATCGATTCGGATAAAAAGAAAAGTCTCCATTAGTCAGTCTTACGGTGTAGTAATTCGACATTTTTATCACACGAAAAGCATGAGACCAATCGCTTTTTTTTTTTTTTTTTTTTTTTTTTTTGCAAGCGCACAGTGCATGCACATACTTTTTTTGTTTTAACCTCTTCTGCTGACACAACATCGATAAAATGCAACAAAAATTTGCGACTCAGAAGAAATGATCGCAATGCTACAATTCGGAACATCGGATATAAATTTGTAAAAACGCTGCACGACGTAAAAGATACGGAACCCACGGCCCTCTGCAATGGAAGGCTTTGATACAACTTCCAGTTTTCTAATCACTCTGAACATTGAGTTTCAAATACTGAATTCCTATCTCTTAGCCTTTCCATATTGCAATTATTACTTTTGTATGGACGCGAGCGATAACAGCATAGCGATCTCCGTTCGGTAAGGAAATATAGAAGACGCTCACTGCACGAATAATAGAGGACGCCTCTTCGAATCACAGGACAGTCATAACAATTTCCTATTAAAAAAAAAGTCTTTTTGTTTCTTCTGGAAGCTGCAGAATATGTTTATTAAATTTATGAGCCAGGAAACTGAACATACATTTCTGATAGCTTGGGATAGGATTATCTCCTAAGCTATCCGAAATAAAGGCCTCCTTTATTTAAGCCGAATTTAACTGTTTCATAATATTGATTGTCGGTTGAGGGAGCTTGAAACCTTCCCTCTTTAGCTGAATAACACACATCAGGGACACGTTTCCTTCTTATACATGAAAACAGCTTCGCGATGTGTTGTGTTATTCAATTTTATAAATATCTGATCACCACCACGTGTGTCATCAACCGAGCAGTTAAAAGTAGGTGCGAATCTTTATCTGGCAGCCACACTATTATTAGAAAAACTGGAACTGAACGTTCAAAGAGAAAATCGATTTCGTCTCGCGCTTTTCCTCGAATGCACACGCCTGCTATTTTTGCGCGCTACTCAGGTTAAGTAAATCGCCCTTTCTTGTTTCTAATTCTGTTTAAGAAACCCTATTATTTACGTTATGAAATTAAGCTACGATGACTTATGTTTATTTGCTTTTTTTCAGCTACCACATCTGAAAAAGAAGTCGGAGAAGGGGAGATTTCCAGCCAACAGAGAAGGAGGAGTGCCCACCACCCAGGGACACACCGCCAGCATGCCTGGACTAACTGTTCGACATCCGATGAGGTTGTGTGAGAGCTACTTACATCTATGCCATCAAGTGCCAACCCAAGAAGCTAGCTGTGATCGGGACTGGAAAACCCATTTACCATCCGTCCCCAACTATTCGTAACTTTCGCTGGGCTTACTACCAGGAGCGTAAGCCGCTGTGATTTTGCCGGCATGTTGACCCCACATTCGGTTGGCGACACTCAAGACACGCTTCATAACACGGTGTTGATTATCACCTGCCCGGCAGAACACGGCTTGCTCACGCGTGCGTTGAGAGGAGTGAAGAATCCGGCATCTGGACGGCTCGGGGGATGCTTAGAAGCTTTGCAGTGCTCCCTCACATCCTCGCCAGCATCCCCGTGCACGAAAGTCATCGGTGGAGATATGAATTTTTGTTTCAAGGATTTTTTAACTTACACGGACTTAAACAGGATTATAAAAACTGTTCAGACACTCAGGCTAAGTGGCTTTTACTACGAAACTCTCTCTTGGAAACAAGCGTCGGATTTATTGGAAAAAACTGCCCTCGGTACGTATTTGGTGAGAGACAGTGCTGATCCAATGTTTCTGTTTTCGCTGAGCGTGCAAACGGAACGTGGTCCCACCAGTGTCCGCATCCACTACACCCAGGGACAGTTTCGACTCGACTGCGAGGAAAGCTTGACCAGATTCATGCCGTTATTCGATTGCGTAGTGGACCTACTGGAACATTACGTTCGTTTCAGTCAGTCGGTGAAGTCGTCGTCGTGTGTTTGGTTGGACACTGCGGGCCGTAGAGATCTACCCATCAAACTCTACAGGCCCCTTTACAAGAAAGTTCATTCGTTGCAACATCTCTGCAGGTTAACCATCATTCAGAGGCTACAAGCCAATGCTCCTTTTCCGAACTGGTCCACGGACAGCAGCCTGGCGACGCTTGACCTGCCCAAAACCGTAAAGCAGTTTCTCAGGGAGTACCCCCATCCTCATTGATGTCGGCGTGTTGCTAGGTCTGTGGGTATTAGGAATCAGGGGACCAAATTCAGCCCTCGACGCAGCCTAGTCAGCAGTGGGTTTAATTTTTTCATTCCCCTTCTCTGTTTTTGATCGTGGCAGTTACCGATTCGTGAAATACTCACCGCGAAGATTCGGGGAAAACCTGATGTCGCCAATTAGTACGTACCTGAGGCAAGATTTGGTGTAAGGAAACGAAACTCTGATGAAAACTTTGTTGGAACTGTTGCAGGTGACACCAAATCGAATGCCAATTTCCATGACGTGTTGCTAGGACGTGGGTGTGTCAGTTCAGTGTTTAGATTCCTTATTTGTAAATACGTGTTTATGAACCTTTAACTGCCAGCCGTAACTGGCAAATAAATTATCCTAAACAGTACAATTCATGCCACTTAAACCTACGGCAATATTACTGTAAAGATCGTCTCTTCATGTGTCCTAAGAGCGGTTCGTCAAAGTGCACTTTCATGCGATCATGCATAATGGCGGAAGCAACAGGTGACCTTGCATTCATTTCCGGTTTCATGTTTCCGGACGGCGATACCTACGAAATGGGAATAGTGCCAGAAGGTGTTTTATATTTCTATTTTTTATTTCTTGAAATGAGAGGACTGCATTCGGATTTTATTCTCTTCCCACCCAAAACGAAGTCATCGACAAGGTGAGGTCATGAAAGCAGCGCAGTGTTGATGTAAATATCGCCAGCCCAGAACAGTTTCCATCTTCAATTTTACAGAGATGTCCTCGAAACCATAGTAGAGGTCTGGAATACGGAAACGTAATTATTATGTTAGACGATGCGCTCAACAATGTCCCGTCAGGTAACGCTGACTGAAATGCCCTCCCTCTACCTTAGCTTCCTCTTCCACAGAACGAGCGGCTGTTTTTTTTCTCGCAGTCGTGCCAAAAGAGAGGCTTTCGTCGTTTACGTGTTAAGGTGCCTGTTTTAGGTCTCCTAGAAAATAAGTAGCCTCGGCACCAGGGACTTCCATGTGCTTTCTTCCAAGAAACGTGTAAGAGTAATGGCAGTGCGTAAACGTTAGTCGCTTTGTATCGTCGTTAATGGCAACACTCATAAAGGGAAAGGGATGGGACGGGCCTTTTTCATCTTGGAAGAAAATCTTTCGTTGTGTACCTTTGTTCGGGAGGGATGCTACTAGCGGTTATTTATTTTGTACTTGACCAGCTGTCATATTTGTACAGAAGTGATTGTCACTGTTCAGAACTCAATAGTAAAGAAAAAAATTATATATATATATATATATATATATATATATATAATTCTAATAAAATTATTTATACCTAAACATATTTCTGAACTGTTATTTTTAAATACAACTCACTGAGTTCGTATTAAACCACCTTTAAATAAGAGAAATGTAATACAAACAGTATCTACATTACAAATTTCATACAAATATTAACTATTAAATTATGAATTACAAAAAAAAAAAAAAAATAGAAAATCCTATTGTTTTAGGCACTGCATTTTTCAGAACTGAAAAGATTCTGATGGAATAGAATGCTACCAATGGAGAGTAAGATAATTATAGTACATTCATATTCAATCTCTCGGATAGTTGATTTTTTCTCTCTCTCTTTTAAAATTATTTTGCCGCTTATCATCAGTGTAAGAAGAACCACAAAAGCGGGTTTCAGTGGCTAAGCAAGATAGCCTTCTTGAGGAAGACGTCCAGATGGTGAAAGATCAGTTTTTGAAGTTGGTTAATGATTGGGGTGGTTTGTTCTCTATCGGTTTGATTGTGAGGTACAAAATCCGAATTAATTCTCAGATAGAAAACCTCAACGTCCTTACGAGACTGGCCTTCATCTGAAAAGCCGTTATTAAAGTTCCTTTTGGTAAAGGATCAGTCGTTTTACTTGCTGCTACAAGACACCCGCAAGACGAGCACAACAGAATGAAGTATCAAAGTGCGTTTTATTAAACAAAGCTTAAAAGTAAAAAGGAACACACACTTGTAATTAATTTAATGATTTAAGATCATAAGATAATTGGACTGGCTACTGTTAGAGTGACTCTTAATCTCCTCAGTGTTATGCACTAGGGAGATTAGGATTCCCTTTCCCCTGGAAAATCAAAATACACGGATTCCTTCGTATACTTGAATAAAAAAAAATCATGCGTACATTGCTCTATAGTGATAAATTAAAGATGCCAAAAAGTTATATCCTTGGTTTAATCCTTCATGAAAGTGTAAGCGAACAAAGTTTGCGCGTGAAGTATCTTCACAACTGGGCTACTTGTAGACGCTAATGATTTCACATCACTTGCCTTAGCATCCCATAATGCAAAAGTGCATGCGCTTTCGGACGTGTACAATGCTATGCATCGTGGGAATAGCCACTATCCAGACAGGTTTTGACCTTGATTGAAACTTTCAACGTCTCTGTACCGAGTTCGGCATCTACATGTGGAAAACGTACTGTAATGATGCGGGCCCACATTCAGAGAAATCTGAATTAAATAACAGAACTACTTTTAAGCCCACCTCTATACCACTTCAAGATCGAAGCAGACCACTCAGACAGCCCGAATTTTCCAATCCATGATCAGCTTCAAGAGAAGCCGCTGTTTCCCTTGGGCAACTTCAACACAGGTTTTCATTTTCACTCGCACAATAACAAGGAACTTTCTGGGGTGAATATCTATGAAGAAAGGGAAAAATTATTTTTGTAGGTCATCGGAAACCGACAAAAATCTATCTATTCGTGTGATATTACAGAATCATGCTCTTGGTTCACGGAAAGGTTTTCGTCAACTTAAATGCTGCCACGACCAAAGCAAGTAATTATTACACTTACGCGGCCGCAATTTTTTAAAACTTAATTTTTAGGGGAAAATAAAATGTACATAAAGTTCACACTACTTTTTTTTTAACAACGATTTTTCTGATTAATATTTACAAGTAATACCGATGAGTATCTGCTTTCGTAACCCACTTTACAAACTGACAACATAAATATCATGACCAATTTACATGGAATAACACGCAGCGTTTTCATAAGGGCATCACCGACGAAAATGAGAAATTATGATTTTAGTATTTGTTTCGTGCGCGCGCTACAGTTGATTTCTGTTAAGGTGCGGAGAATGTAAACGAACTCTCCTTAATAAAAATATTTATTTGCATCAACAATAACAATCTATATGAATCTACTAATTTTTTAAGTCGTTTCATATTATACAAATATGTTTTCTTCTATTTATTCAATTTAGGCCATGGTCGCTTTAAATCAGCGATTTAAATTTCCTAGTTTACAAGAAGCAATAAAACAAAAATATACACCCGCCTTCGATACTTAAAAAAAAGTTGGAACGTTATCGCGATTTTAAGAAAATGCGAACCTTTGGGATGGGCTGCGTTTGTATTGCGCTACTCACGCATTTTTATTCGCGATTTCTGATGAGAAACAAACGTTTGAAACGGCTGTCAGGGAAATGAAGCTCGACGAAAGCTGCTCAGTGATGAAAAGGGAACTAATGTGCATTAGCTAGAGCAGAGTTCACGTCTTTTGAGCGAGCGCAAATTCTCATGCAAAATCTTCTCGTTATGTTCTCGGCAAGATTAGAGCCAGAATTTCTCGACTACTAAGTATGAAGTAACGACGGATGTTGTTATCTCTTTTCGTTGAACCATAATGTTATAAGCACTGTATTTTTCAGAAGCGGATTCTGAGAGCCACTGCAATATTCTTCATTTTCAAAGGTTATGTTAATCGTTCGTGTCTGTGTGTGCGCGCGCGCTCTTTCTTTCGCTAAATGATTTTGCTATTACTTTTTTCTTTTTGCTCTTTCATCAAGAAAAGACAGCCGTCCTGCGATCTGACGTCACTGGGTCAGTCATTTCTCCCACATGATAATACCGAGTTTCACATTTTCATTATTTCGTTTTTCATTGCATTTCTAACACCCTTTTCCCGCAGTTTCTAGCTGTTGAAATATGCCGTTCGCTTAAGTCGCGATGACGTTGAAGGCGTGTTCGTGAGGCCATTGCCCACATCCATTACTTGTTAAGTACTGTAGGGAGAAAAAAAAATCGAAAGGTTCCGAATTCGATACTTCAAGTGAAATTAGCTCAAACTCACACCAACGATTCCCTTTGACCGTGGCCATGCTTGCCCTCTTAGCCAGATGAGAGGGTGTGGACAGTTTGCGTTGACGATTAGTGGGGGAGGGAAGTAAGAGGAGGGAATGCGTTGTGCAAGAAAAACCGAATGCTTCGGTGTAGAGGCAGGGTCCATTTTTTGCCGTCTGCGTTAACCGGATATCGGGTGAAGCGACAGTTCTTGGAGAACAAGTTAACGAGAAAAGTTACTTTTGCTTCTCGGTTTGGGAATGTTGCGTTCAACAGGGAACTTAGTAGTAGGATGCAATAATAGGAAAATGCCGCTGTATTTTCTAAGAAGAAGGAACATGCACGACTCGCGCTCATATTCCGTGATTCATGTTTTTATGAAGTGCAGACAAACAGGAGACCGAGTTTCAGTGGAATTAAAAATCGTTCAGAAATAGAAAAATTTCACAACGAAAAGGTACTGACGTATTTCAATTAGTCACAAAAGCATCCACAACATAACATTTGACTGAAAGAAGCAAATCATGTAAACACCACTCGATTTCGACGGTTGAGATTTTTTTCAATAATTTCCCTCGGAACTCGAGTCATCAACTTGAATAAATCGAATGGTTTATTGTTTTTTAACATACATTTTAGAAGTATATCCAATTATTTCTCAAAAAAAAAAAAAAAAAATCAAGCGTCCGTTAAGCTGGGTGGTGGTCTCACACATGGCGATGAAATTCATCTGCCTAAATATGCATATTCACGGACATTGGTGGTGAAATTTTCGAATCTGCCGACTGGATAATGCAAATGCATTCAACCAACCTAACCGACTTGTTCATCTGCGCTGGTCGAGTTAACAGGACGCATATTATATTACACTTGACAAATGATATTCTTCTTTTAAACCTTTACCCAAGAGTAAGCAAAGCTTGTGCCTGAAGTATCCATCGCTAAACCCAGAGTATTTTAACTACGATGCAAAAACATCGAAACAAACGAAGTCTCAATATCCCATAATGTTTTTGCGTTATAGGAAGAAGTCAAGTTTCAAAACGTTTAGTTCTTTTTTTTTTTAATGTGGTCCCACCCACGAAAAGTTATTAGTAAATCTACAGTGTGTCTGTGAGCCTCCGTAACTCAGTCGTTATTGACGAAGCCCTTTGGTCGGAAAGATCTGGGTTCGATTCCCGTCCATGACGTGAGGAACCTTTACCCGGTCTCTTTCGACTAAAGGTGAGGTAGCCAGTCTCAACGGAGGGAAGTGGGGGGGGGGGTTCAGCCAGAAACTCGGGTTTTTCGTCCCCCAAAACAGGCAAACCGGCCCCCCGAAGACAGATATAGGACACGCCGGGAGGCTGTGAAGTCCGCAGCTGAAGAACCTCAATGGCTCGTGAAAAGCTTAAGACAAGACGTATTTGTGCCATGGGTGGACTAAGTTGGGTTTTTTTTATTATTATTATTTTAATTAGTTTTATATATTTTTGTAACTTTATGGAACCATTTCAAGCCTCCGATAAGCTTGGATAAAAAATTACTACAAAAATATAATTTCTTGTCAAGTATAACGTACTTTGTAACCCAGCGGGAAAACTTTCTACAGTTAACAGAATGTACTGCTTTTTAAAAGCGTTTTAAATGGGGTGAATGAACCAATGAATAGAATGAACCTTGATTCATTCACCCTGTGAAAAAAAATAATAATAATTAAGAAAAAAAACTCTTAATGAAGTGTATTTACAGAAATGCAACACTCTTGGTTTAACCTATAAAGAGAAAAATGTCACTTAGTAAGGATGAGTGGCTCTCTCATCCGCAATCAGCACAACATCGATGCAGCGTTTCATGAGAGTAAATAAAATCGGAATGTATTCAGCAAAATTGCTGCAGCATGATTTTTCCGCCAGAAAGTCTGATTATTGTCAGACAGACAGAAGTAAAAGCAGTTCTTAAGATGCTTTTCGTCGTATCCATAGCATTCTGATTCCAAATCAAAAGATCCCGGACAGTAAGGTCTCCTTTGCTCTGGAAGTTATAATCGTGGAAGTCAGTTTCAATTTCCATCTAGCACGCGAGGAAATTTATAAGGGATATGAAATGAAGGTAAATTATTCAGTTTTATATGGGTGTGGAAATTCCCTACCCCACCTTCCCGAAACTATTTTATCCTGCAAAACAGGCAAATTGATCAGAGAATACAGTGTTTGAGCAGACAAAATGTATCAACCTCACGGCTTTAGTTGTTTCGGCCATTACAACAAATAAGTCTCAGATGGGGGAAAAAAAATTGCATTCCAGGAGGATAGAGTATGGTACTGTATATCAACTTCGCCTTCTAATGGGATAATTGGATCCAGACTCTAGGAAAATGAGCTCCACACCACGACGGAAATGTTTTAATCTTTCCTTGTTGGATTTAGCCATTCGAGACTATACGGTTCACTGGCGTGAAACTACACCGCATAGTGGTACTTACTGTATATACACTGAACCACTTGACTGGCAAATGGACAATGATGGAAATAGTGGATGGAACAACCATCTATTATATCCTGTGCAGTAAACTTTCCTTTTCAACCGTTCAGACGATAAGATGGCTATGATCCTCGCATAATTCGTTTGGCGTTCCTTTGTTGCAGTCCAAAGCAACATATAAATGCATTCCTTCGTTCGGCACACTCTTCGAGCGTATATGCCTGCGTCTCTTCAATAATGCGATGACATTTTCTTCTTTTCTCGCAAGCTTTTACACCTTCAGAATGCTGTTCTCGTGGCATGTCAGCAATCTCTACGCATCGCTGAAGCAGCTGTCAAACAAGCATCGGCAATTATAGCTGTCACTTCGAATGCATGCTTCGGAAGATGCCTTACAAATATATGACCACATTTGCAAGGTCTGGCACATATGAGTGCATGTATGCCAATGTATTTCCACTTTTCTGTCCAATGACTACATAGTTCGCGAATTACAGTATCTTTCATCGGTTGCGTGTTTTCCAACCAAGTCTGTTTGGAGTGCACAACCCGGCACACAGCACGCGCTACTCATGTTACTCAAAACTGTGAATTGAGAAGTGGCAAGACATTAAATGTGCTGTGCATTTGTGGAAACTAGAGCCAGTATTTTGATATCTCACAATTCAAACTAAGTTTGTTTTTTTTTTAAACATGGCGAGGAGACTATTCGCTGTTCTTCAGCTAGTTATGAACGAATATTTTCTTTTCACTTATCGAATTTTCCTATCAGCTGCTAAACTCATATATTACCCCCCCCCCCCCTCTCTAGGATAAATGAGTAAAGGCCAAAATCACTGAAAACAAACAACAAAAAAAGTAAGAATGTTGTAGAGACGGCACTGGTAAGAATATTTCGCCATCATTTAAGATTCACTCTGTACTAATAATGAAAAAAAAGCAAAAAAAAAAAAAAAACCAGCAAAAAAATACGCGTTGTCTAACTTAGAAACTATCACGTGCCTTGAATGTGAGATATAGGAAGACAGCCTGCAGGTATTTTAACGAGAAGTAATAAGTTGCCCAAATCGTAGGTATTTAAAACAGCCATTTTTAAAAAAAAATATTTATTAATAAAGTTAGAATATTTTCTGAATTCCCACATGAGAAAAATGTGGTTTGATTGACAGGGTATTACACATCCTACACGGGGTTGAAATTATTTCACGCGATAAAGTTCTGAAGGCAGTTTTGAAAAGAACTCTTATTCTACGCGTCATTGAGCAAAAATCAGCTTAAAGAGGGGGCAAATCAAAAGCGGAAAGTGTTTGTTCAGAGAATCAACCTCAGCTTTGCAGAACGAGCCCCACTTTAAAAAATACTGTTGTAAGTTGCACATCTGGGGAAACTCTTAGCATACATTTAAATAGAAGTGCACAGCTTGTTCTGTTGTTTTTGTCATCGTCGTATCCAGTACTATATACGACCAGAGTTGCCCAAGTGATCAATCATGACAAACTATTGGTAATGAATGCTATTAATTCAATCTTATTTTGTTTTTGAAAAAAAAAAAAAGGTGGGAGGGGAATTGGTTCTCGTGTTGTAGGAAATTTCAGAACAATGGACCCAGTGATCATTGGATATTAATGGAGTAATAGACCATTAATATTAATCAAAGAAATAGATTAATATTAACGAGATAATCAGAAAAACGACACTGTTCATCATGCACATTTTTACGTCAGTTATGACATCTAGCTTTTTTTTTTTTTTTTTTTTTAATCAGACACACACTAGCCACGTTGCTGAACCTATGGCACATCAGTCCCGTGCCATCAGGGTGAGAGGATCTTCTTCGGGTTGATGTATTAAAGTACATCAACCCAAAGAAGAGAGATTGCCCTTCTGAGTATAATCATAGCGAGGAGAAATGAAGTGAGGTCTTCCTTGCGAAAAAGAAGACAGAACTCTTTTTAGTAGCAATGAAGTTTACAAGTTTGTTCTGATCCCAATGGAGAACGGTAACATAAACAATGGCTTAAACTCTGATCTCAGTGCCATTCTCTAATAGGATAAAACAACCTTCGGAACTTTAATGCTACCAAAATGACAGAACTATCTTATGATCCAGGCTGCAAGATCTTCCATTTGAGCAAGGCAAATGTTGTCAAATGAATGAAGAATTAGAAACCAATCGCTTTAAATAAATTTTTGAGGCATGATACTTAATTCTAATGTTAAAGTACTGACGAATGAAGCAAATGGGACTAGAAATTATGTCAATTAACGGGAAAATATTTTCGACAGATAAATGGCCTCTGTAAGGCTAACGAACAACAGAGTTCCAAATGGAATGTTCTACCCATAGCAAGTGATCCATATTACTGACACGCCCTTTCAAGGCAAAGTCTTTGTGACGGAATATAAACCTATCACGAGTCAGGTGATTATCTTTGCTTTCTCTCTCAAGCCAGGCGTTCACAAGTTGACATACGTGACAAGAATGTCAGCACTCTAAAAATGTCTGTGCACTTATTACGAGAAGGTGACCACGCCTAGCTCGGGGAGTAGATTGCATCCGTAATCCTTCCAAGTTGATAACTGCTGTCGACGAACGTACACTTAGCTAATTCTTTAAGTATGCCACTTCCTCGAGTCTAAAGACGCGAGTCTTTCAAGGGAATATTCGAATAATTTCTTTCCCAAGATTTCTAACCTTTGCACATTCTTCAAACGTTGTCTATTATATTAGCATAAAGAATTATTTAATCGAGCTAATTTTGAGCAGATTTTCGCAGTATTAAAGTTAAAAATATACTTCCAAAAAAAAAAAAAAAAAAAAGTTAGGTTATGACTATTCATAAACAATTCAAATAAAGTTACATTTATAAACCCGCATTATGTTTAATATAGAAATTCAAAACAGTGTGGTAAATGCTACACATATGCTACAATAACATGATTCGCATTGCTATTTTCAAACACCATAGATAGGTATTCTCATTATTATTTTGTTAATCGGATTTCCATGGAGTCCAAAGCCTCAACTGCAAGAGGCCCCGCAAACATTATTTACAATGCTATATCTATCACAGTTAGGAAAGCGTCCAAAATCTCACCACAGTAGGCTCAAAGTAACCATTATTTACACGATATCTATCATACCTCACCCTAAACCGATTCACCGACGAGGCACTGATAACCACCTCAGGCAGAACTGGCCTTGGGAAAAGGCGAGCCAAGCAGTTGCCTGAGGCCGAACTGCAAGCCACATTCGCATATACATTTTTAATTTTTTCGTTTCCACTAATATAATTATTAAATTTAAAAACAATATACAGCATGTGATTGCTGTTATCTTTGTTAGGGATGCGCGCAAGTTCATTTGAACAGGCGCGAACAGATGTATTGCTCCTTTTGGCAACAGCCTATTAGGCTACCATTTACCCGGAATTTCATTATCTCGATCCTCCGACTTACACAACAAGCTTTATAGTTTATCGCTATTCGTTATACAGCTATATATACTTGTAAGTTTGACAGCGCTTGGACAAAAGTCTTGGCAAGTGATATTACTTGAATGTTTGTACGTAAACACTTTTGTGAAGCAGAAAGTCGAGGTAGGTGTGGAATTTTCTAGAAGCTTCTAGAAAATTTATTGTTTTCTATGTATTAACTTTGTTATATCATAAAGAGGTGGAATTTCTGTCCTAAGTGCTTCAGCAATACAGAAATTTCGAGATATATTTTGTTTCTAAAAAATAACTCCAATTAGGAAATACAGTATGTAGTAATTTTTGGTTGTCGGGGCCACCTATATAAGGCCATTTATGTCGATACGGAATACATACTAAAATATTTCAGATTTGAAGCTGCGATAACGGCTAACAATTTCTCTATGGGCTGCGATAACGGCCCATAGCGAAATTGTGAGAAAATGCTTGAGCGGCAGGCAAGAACGAAACATCAGCAAATCCCAAAAAGAATATGACGAAAAAATGATACAGAAGAGAAGTCCAGCTACTCCTCCGTGACTCGAGCTGCAGGAGCCAAGGGAAAGCCTAGTGGATCATTAGAAGATGCTCCTATTCGAGAAATAAAGGAACGTAAGCCAGATGAGATCCTTACGGATTTGGTCAAGTTAGCCATGAAAGAGGGCAAGTAGATATTACAAATTTTAAAGCACTTTCAAATCAAGAGTAACTCAAAATCTCAGCTGATCGAGCATTCTTCCCGAATGGGCCTCGAAATGAAAGTGGACGACATTTTTCGAAAACGACTTTGCAGAAGAAAGCTCTCAAATGGTGAAAAGTTGTTTGTCGTGTTTGGCTTGTGTATTTAGTGAGTTCTGACGGAATCTTTTGTTTTTACTGTCGGCTATTTGGAAATAATAGCGCGAGTGCTTTGGCTACTAAAGAATTTAACAAGTGGAGGAATTCTCATGTCAGATTATCACAGCACAAGAAATCAAATGTACACTTAAATACAATGCTTAGTTCATTACTTCAAAAAAAAAAAAAAAGACTCCTAGCAGAGGAAACAACTGTCAAAAAGCAAGTTCATCAAGTTTCTGAAAGATTATTTGCAGCTGTACAGCTTTTTATCAGAACAAAATTTAACTTTTTGAGGCTCTGTCGATCACCTTAGTAGCCCACACAATGGAAAATTTCTTGAAGCAGAATTGCTTGGAAAAGTTGATCCTGTGATATCACGAGTGAACAAATTCGTGGTCATTACTCGGAAAACGAACCACTTACAGTTATGGAAGATGCTGTTTGGAAAAACGGACTGTGTCAAAATATCATGCCGTAATTCTAGATTGCACACCAAATCAAAGTCATCAACAGCACGTCTCTAAGAAATTATGTATCTGTTCTGACTGGTTGGTGTTTGTGAATCATAAAACATTTAACATTTCATAAAATTTCCATCTGTTGAATCCACCACTGATGATTATCTTTTTAATTCCCTCAAACAGGAACTTGAAAATTTGAGATATCGGGAACAAGGTTACGACAATGCAGCAAATATGAAGGGGAAAGAACGCAGCCATCAAAGCTCGTTTATTTATTGCAATTTCCAGAAATATCTTCCGGCATTTTTATGCCTAGTGCGTGCCATAATTACAATTTAGTGTTGGGTGACATGGCCCAAACATGCTCTAACGCAGTCAGCTTTGCTTTTGCGGCATAATTGAAAAGATATTTAACTGTCCATCCACCTGTTGATGCCGATTCTGCAAAAACGTATGCCTTACAGGGATACTATAAGGTATACGTATGGTAAATCAGATGTAACTATTGAAACCAGATGCCGTATTGAAAGCGTGAAGGCAATAGCATTTCAAACTGGTGAAATATATGATGCTCCTGTCAGGCCATTAGATATACAATATCTATTGTTTCCCTTTGCAGTCCTTTATACAAAAGATTATATCATAGGATCAAAGAAACTACGAATTTGTAATCTTTCAAGTGATGAGTGCAAAGGGAAACAATAGATATCGTATATCTAATGGCCTGTCAACATCTGAAAAACTTTTACTTTTAAATTGGTTAAAACTCTACAGAGAAAACGGCTTTAAGCAGACGATGCTAATAAGTTTGCAAATGAACCAAGAATTTACTGCAAAAAGATTAAAGAGAAGAATATTTCATTTCAGTTAAGAAGAGTCTGCAGATGAACATTCACTGATGCTAAGGAAAACTTGGAGTTTTAATGAACTACGTTATAAGGTTATTCAATCTTTGCAGCCACGTTTTACACACGCGTTTTAAAATCTTATTGGATTTTTTAAAAATAAAATTCAATGAATATTCAAAAGAAGTAAAACTGTATGCAGCATTGGAAGCTGCACTTTCAAAAATTCCTTGAGACATTGTTTTTGTTGAAGAGCCAGAAGATGTGAGACCGATGGTTCTATCAGGTCGAATAGATCAGCCTTTAAAATACTCGAATTCGTTTCAACTAATGATACAGCTTCTTGCTGTCGAAATTTATTTATTGCTCTAAGAAAATTTTTAACGATTCCCATCAGGAGACAGAAGCTTCTCAAAGTTAAAATTAATTAAAAACTGCTTTAGGTCCAATACGAGTCAAGATTGGCTAAATAATATTGCAATATTACCAACTGAATTTGAAGAAGCAAGGGGTTTGCATTTTGAACCCCTTCTAAGGGAATTTTCAAAAGGAAAGGTCAGAAAAAATTCGTCTTTAAAATATATATTTGTAAGGTATTTTTTTTTTTTGGCTATGTTATTTTTAACATTACTAGATATACGTTTATAATACATGTATATCTTGCCAAGGACGGGTCTGACCTCAGGCAACCCATTCCACTCATTCACTAACAAAATTTCCCCTACCTTCATTCTATTAAACCCTTTTAGAAGCTTATACATATCCCCCTGTCTTCTTGCCAACTTTCGTAACCCACAAATCTTCAATCCATCCTCATAAGGAACATTCCACTCCTGAAGCCTCTCAACCACTGCTACATCCCCGAGAAACCAAGCGATCAAATATGAGCAAGTAGTCAAGAGTCGGAAGTATTAAAGCCTTATTAAAGAGGGATAATTTCGTCTCTAGTAGCCTGCGTGCTTTTAGCATCTAAGTGATCGTCTATGTCGTTTTCTCAATTTTTGCGATATGGACTCTGAACCTCAGCTGTCTATCAATCATCGCTCCAGAACCATGGCCTCATCAATTTCCGGCAATGAAACCAGTCAAGCTGTTCTTTGCCTGCTCGGTGTCGAGTAGATGCACTCTGCAATTAACAGGCTTAGGCTCGACTTGCAGTAATAATGGAAGTGTGTGCCACCTGCCACTGATGTATTTTCACTGCTTACTGGAGGGACCTGAAGTAGCCTTCAAATGTTTAGAATCTCTAGAGCAGAATTCTCAGATTACGTAACCCTTAGACTACCAGCCGTACTAATACACTACAGGGTCAACATTTTCCTAGGCGAGAGTAACACCGAAAAACGCTCCTAATACATCTTTTTTCCCGTCGAGATCAAAACTACAAATAACGAGATGCTTATGAATTATGTTTGTTGTTTAGAGAATGTACATTTTTGTCAGTCGAAAAATGCATTTACGAAATGATATGGTAAAATAAATAAATCCGATTATAAAATATATTTCAGAATTATATGGTCATATAAACATGGTTATATGGCACGTTCGGTGCAGAATCCCTGCACCGAACGTGCCATTTCTGCATAGTACAAATGGATAATTCTATTTGTACTATGCAGTACTATAATGAAACGTGGCTTGAAATTGCAAGACAATTTAGATTTAAGAACACATGTTCTGAAATGCGTACGTGAGTTTCATATCACTTGTGTTAGTTGTGAATCTTTGGAGGTTCGTTTGTTTGTGATAGACTCACTTGAAGTCTTTGCAACCAAAAGACACATGTATCACTTGCCTTCCAACCGTATATCTGTTGAACTCAATCTGACATTTGCCGCCATGGCTGACCGCACTGATAGCGTTTCTGGCCTCGCAGTGGTTTTGAACCCCGAGCTGCGAGTTCAAACTGCGATGAATGTCTTCAGGTTGCGCAATGAAATTGAGTTACTACCTAAAGCCATTCATAGACCACCATTGTGCTTACTGAAGGCCACGAGCATTTTCAAAGAGTTCCGTGTTTGTTTCCAAAGCAGCGTTCCTGAATTATGTAAAGCTCTGCCCGCACATGGTACTAATGTGCTATAGGGTTACAACCTTTCGTGCGTATGTTTCGCATCACAAAAATAAATAAAAATCTGTTTTTCATCAGCGAAAAGGCAAACTGGCTGAAGAATACAAACACAATTAAGAGACACTGGCCTCACGATCTCAGTTGCTTTGGCCTTACTTGCAATTAATTCAAACAACCTACAAGTAAGTCGGTGTAAAAAAAAGTTATTTGTTTCGCAGAAATCGGCTGCTAATGACCTTATTCACTCCTTTGAAGAACTGAGGGAGGGCAATCCGGAGGCTGACTTCTTGGGATGGGCCGAATATACGCTTAGTTCACAGCTGTAAAGTAAATTTCAGACGAATACGACAGGTTGTACAGATGATACAGAATGTACATTAATTCTAATGTGCAAGTTCTGAGCATAACTGCATCCAACAGCCTCGGCGACAGACCGGAGGGCTCAGCTTCCGTTTGAGCAATAGGTCGGTTTTCTGTATTTGGCCCTTTCAAAGTCAAATTTTGATCGGTTGGTTTTAAAATAGATGATTGGGTTTCTGGAGTTTTGGGGACTGCATTGGCATACTTGTTGGAAAACGAAATCCTCAAATTCCAGAAAGGATGATTTTTGTTATTCAATCTCAGCATGAGTTTTAATCAACGGAAACTAATCAGACCTTTGAAATGAGAGTAATATCATATGATACTAGTGTTAGCTAAAGGATAAGACGGGTGAAGAATGTGCCATAGAAAAAGACATGCAAAATTTTATGGTCTGTGGTACCAAAAGTAAACTGCAGATATTTCCCCTTCCAGATATAATGCCATCTGCACTATACCGAGATGTTATATAGCCAGCCTGGTTGGCCGAGTGGTTATCGTATCCGCTTCTAGCCAAAAGGCTGCGGGTTTGAATCTCGCTGTAGGCATGGATGTTTGTGATTGTTTGTGAAAATACTAGTGGTGGTGTAGATGATGCGGTTTGCATCATCTACACCACCACTAGTTGGTGGATTGAGTGGTGAAACGGGGAGCTGTAGAGTAGGTGCCCTCCCTCGATGAGTCTTTGGACTCCTTGGAGGTGTAACGTAATAATAATAATAATGTAGATAAAAACTAAGAACTACGTAAATTATCCGTCGAATATCAACTTGATCGCCGAAATTAAAAAAGGGAATCCTGTTTCAATGAACTCCCAAAAGAAGATGACTTCACTGTTTGGATATTTGGACTGCAGAAAAGAAAACTTTGAAGAGGTCAGAGTGACACGCAAAATCCGGAGAGCACAAAACGCAACTAAATAGGGCATGGAAATACTGAGTCGGTGTAGATTAAAAGGGATTATAGGTTCGAAATTGTATGACCTGCGATGTCAGATCTGACAAATGCAAAGCGCCAGTAGGAAGCCTGCATGTCGTGTCCAAGTCCAGGAGGAATATAAAATACATGGATCGTCTAATCACAGGTCGTGAGGCATTATTAAGATTACATAAATGGCGGAAAGTCTCAGTAAATTTTCTAAGAACAGCTCCATTAGAACCAAAATGCCAAAAAGGAAGATTTAAGGAAGTGAGAGATAAAAATGTGGCATTCTCTGCGTGGGATGTGAGATGTGGCAAATGCTTAATTTGGATATTTGAAACACATGCAGCTCGGGCAGAGAGCAGTTGTTGCAGATCTGAGGTTCTGAGAGTAATTATAGGATTACTTTAATGATTTTAATTGGCAGTGCACATCGTTTATGTCTGCGGTAAAGACAGGAATGCAGGTGAAGAAGGGGTCAAGGGTCCTCCCCCCCCCTTAAATGCAGTATTGACGTTTTTTGTGTTGTATTTTTTATTTTATTTTTTTTCCGAAGTTTTTCTGGAGACCGTGTGTGATCAGCGGCGTTAGTTTATTTAAGCTGTAACTGACGGCCGTGATGCCAGAAAGTTGCTGAAAGAGCAGGGCATTCAGTATCATTTGGTACAGGGTGGGAGATACAGACGAACACACGCATGTACTTTGAGAGTGCTCTAGCATACCGCTATCCTCTGAATTAGCGAGTGTGGCGATATTTCTAGCGGATAGCGTGAGCTTCCAATAAGCAAGGTCGTGGTTTCTCCGAATGACAAAGTCATCTGACACCTAGGAGTATAACTGCCTAGACCAGTTTTACTAACTAAACGATTCGAGATAATTCCTTTCTCGATGGGTGGAATGTAATAAAATTTGCTATTGAGGATCTTTGTTAAATTCATGCAGTCATCACTTCAGGTTGATTTCAACAAGACCGTTTTAACTGCAAAACCGAGCAAACAAAACTGTCAACTAATATAAGCATGAACTGAAACGCATAATTTTATGATTACCTACTATCATTTCTTTTCTGTTTATTCTTTAAGTACTTGTATTGCATTATATTTCTAGGATCACTTCTATCACTACTTCGGAATCAATAAATTTTCAGTTTCGAAATTTTACAAAACACGCTCTTGGAACAATTCCTGTTCACGATGAAACGCTGCTTGGGGTATCTTCTACGATGGCTGCAAGAGAGCGGAAATTCGATTCTAGCAACCGAATACAGACTTTTTTTTTTACGTATTTTTTTTTTTTTTTACCCCTACGTAGAGTTTACCCTTTCGGAAAAATTCAGATTTTTAATCCCGCAAATAACAATTTCGTGATTAAATGATCGCAGGCGGCACTTTACAATTTCCAAAACATAAAGTGCTGCTTTTAGAGAATGAAAGCGCGCCACTCATTTATGCATCCGATCGTTACATTATGGTCAAATAAATTAATAATGCTCCACTAACTGCTGTTATATCCCATTCTGGAAAATATCCACGCTTTCAGTACGTATCTCCCCGTCAGCTGGTCGAATTCTCCTCCTTCGTTTCCCTCTCTTTTCGATAAGCTGAACCTAATTACGTGCTTAACGTTCACTCGATGATTTCTGCATAATCCGCTATCCGCAGTATAACCGAGACTGTGGCATGTGGACTCGTAGCAGGGAAACGGCAACGCTACTTTGACTGGGTTCTGGAGATACTCTTATTGGCCAATGCCTTTCAAATTCATTCCCCGTTCGAAATCACGCAGATCCCGACCTTTGCCCATTATTTTTATTTTTTTTTTTAATGTTGGGCCCATATACAGGAGGTCGGCTGGTCAACCTACAGTATCTTAGTACCGTATATGGGTAGTGGATTGGGAAAGGAGAAACTTGTTTAGATGTGATTTAAAAGCCTGTACGTTGTATTCCTTGGGAAATATTTCAGAGGGAAGACTGTTCCACAGTACTGCAGTAGCAGGGATGAAGGAGGAGGAGAAGAAGAAACTTGTTCTGTGGGTTTCGAGGTGTACTGTGAAAGGATGTTGGGCGGCAGCTTACGTGTTTCAATGGGCTTGGTACAGGGTGGGGGATTATTGATGCTGTTTCAGATGAACCTTTCCCGTGAAAGTATTTATAGAATATACAGATCGCAGAGACCAAGCGTCTATGTGAAAGTGGGGGGAGCGAGTTGGTGAGGGATGGGTCATTTATTAGTCTAATTGCTCTCCTCTGTATTCAGTCAAGCACTTTGAGGGAGCTTTTTTGGAGCCTCTATTCCAGATGTGAGAGCAGTATTCGAGAGCTGGGTGGATTTGTGACTCGTATAGTGTTAACAGCTGTTTCGAAGTGAAGTAGCGTCTTGAGCGGCGAAAGAGAAAACCTAATTTTTTGGAAGCTGAGGATGCAATGGTTATCATGTGTTTATGCCAGGAGAAGCTTGATGTCAAAGTAATTCCGAGAAGAGGAATTTCATCTGTCTGAGAATTTGAGTGTTATCGAAAACAATGCTAGGGGAAAATGGTTCTTTTTTGTGAGAAATAAGACAGAACTGGGTTTTACTAGCGTTGAAGTTGACGAGATTATCTGAGCCCCACTGGCGGATGGCTTGGAGGTCGGAGTTAAGGGCAGTGGTGGTTGATGTTCTGAGGGTTGAAGTGAGTTGTGTAGAGTAGAGTTTGTCAAATGAAAGGGAGGAATGTAATGTGCTGTCATCTGCAAAACTGTGTATTGGGTTAGAGGTCAACTGAAGTAGGTCATTGATATACAGAAGGAAGAGGGTCGGTGAGACCCCAGCATTAATTGAATGGTGAGAGGATAGGGAGCCGTCTACCATCACACATAGTGTGCGTCCAGACAGGAAGCTGGCAATCCATCTATAGAAGTTCTGAGACAGTCCAAATGATGGGAGTTTGCTTAGTAAGCCTTTGTGCCAGACTCGGTCGAAGGCTTTGGAGATATCGTGCAACTACTTGGGATTCATCAAATTCCTCTATGCCATTTGTCCAACGATGGGTGATGTATGAGAGTAGATCTCCTGCTGAACGGCTTTTGACGGAATCCGTACTGGCGGTCGCTTAATAGCCAGGTACCTTCAAGGTAGATTAGGAGTTGAGAGTCGATGGTTTTCTCCATTACTTTAGATAGGACTGAAGTGAGTGAGATAGGGCAGTAGTTAGATGGCAGTGATTTGTCACCCTTTTGGGGAATGGGTTCAATATAGGCTAGTTTCCAGGTGTTGAGATATATACCAGCGGAGTAAGAGAGTATGTACAGGTAACACAGGATAGGAGTCAGTTCGGATGCACAGACCTTCAGGATAATTGGAGGAATGCCGTCAGGGCCAGGAGACTTTTTTGTGTTTAATTTAGACAACAGGTTTGTGATGTCTTTTTGGCAAAAGGATGCAGGGGGCATTGTATGTTGGGCAGTTGGAATGACTGGAGGGCATTTGCCATTGTCAGTTATGTGTGCATTTGGGGCAAAGTGTGATGCCAGGAGGGTAACTTTTTCTATGGGTGATTTGCAAATAAGCCATCTGGGTATGGTAGAGGTGGGAATAGTGTAGGGCAAAAGTTACGGCCAATTGCTTTGGCAAGAGACCAAAAGGTACGGCTGCCGTTTGGACAGGCTGCAAGCTTCCTGCTTTTGGCCCTTTCAAATTCTGTTTTGGAAGTATTGACAATTTTCTTCCATTTGTTACGGGCTTCAGTATAGGCATTGAATGAGGATGGAGTTCTTGATTTGAGCCAGTTGTGGTATGCCTGATTTTTCATTTGTACAGCCTTGGCACATTTTTTGGAAAACCAGGGTTTAGTTAGGGGACGGCAGGTCTGAGTAGTGTGGGGATATATGTTTTCATGCCAGTGAAGATCACATTGGTGATGTGTTCAATGCATATGTTTGGACCGGAAGACCAGAAACAATAGTCTAACCATGGGAATGAAGCATAGTAGTCTCGGAGACTGTCCCATTTGGCACTGTTATAATGCCAAACTACTCTTGTGTGGGAGCGACTGTGTAAGCGTTGTTGCATGGGGGGGGGGGGAGATTAGCACTAAGTTGTGGTCAGAATTGCCTAGGGGGCTCACTACATTCACTGCATATTTGGAGGGGGATCATTAGTAAGGAAGAGATCTAGGGTGTTTAAGGAGTGGCTCGGGTTATTTGGTTCTGGTTGGTTTTTGAACAATTTGTGTGAGGTTGTTCGTGACTGCAAATGTTTCAGCATCTCTGCCTGCAGAATCTGTATAACTGGAAGAGGAAAGCCAATTGGTGTTATGACGTTGAAATCACCCAGGAGGATGATTTCGCTGTTTGGGGAGTGGGACTGGAGAAAAACAACTTTTAGGGAGAGGAAATGAAAGAGCTCAGAATGATTGGTGGTATTAGGAGAGCGATAGAGACAGCAGATGAATTTGACCGAGTGGGAGAGGGATATCTTCAGCCAAAGAAGGTCGACGTCGGACGATTCTAAGTTAGTTGCTCTCTGGCAGGGTATGTCAGAGCGGATATACGCACAGACGCCACCCTTGGGTCGAAAGGAGTTAAAAAAAAAATTTAGTTAGGAAGGTTGAGGGTTACAGGAAAATTCATCGAAAAGCGAATTCATCGAAAGACAATTCGTCCAAAATTTTAAATTTTCGATAATGTTATGGTAAAATAATCCATTTAGAACAAAAAACTTAACCAACCATGCAGACTGCTTCTTGTACTGCAACTTCTACTAATTCCGCCAAGTCAGAGAGTTTTTGTAATACAGTACATAATTTGGACACATTATTTCTTTGTCGCCCCGAATACAGCTGAACTGAAAACTGGAACGGTTCGACATTTTCCTGTAAAAGTTTCAAATAGCGAATCTAAGTAAAATTCATCCCATAAAAATTGCTGTATTGAAGTCACATATTACTATTAGCAACAATAATAATAATGAAGCCCGCATAGTTCAGTCGGAAAAAACGAAGCTGTTTAGTTAGAAAGACCTGGGTAGTTGGATCCCATTTACGCATAAGTTTTTATCAGTTCTGTTCTGCTAAAGGCAAGTTAGCAGGCATAATATAGATACGGCTGGGCTTTTTTTCCGGAAACAGGCAAATTAGTCCCATGAACAGACATGAAACAGTTATCGGACAAGAAAGACTATAAGAACCATATTGTTCTATAATTTTCCCTATGAAAGTAGCATTGTAATCTCCTTATTCACGGTCCAGGTTTTGTTCTAAATGGATCAATTTTGTCATAACATTTTCGAAAATTTTTAATTTTCGGTAAACTGTTTTTTCGATGAATTGCATTTGCGACGAATTGTCGTTAGATGAATTGTTCATTCGATGAACTCTCCGGATACCAAGGTTGAGATGAATAGTGCTGGGGGAAGGTGAGATTTCAGTTTCTGGGATTTAATACAAGCAAACTCTTGAATGCAGATACCGTCTCCCAGAAGCAATTTGATTCGCCATTTAAAGCCAATGTCTTCTTCGTGTGATTAGTTACTGGTGGATTCCATTTAGTATGAAATGTCTGATATTTTGGAATCCGAATGTATTTGAATTTATAATAAGCATCGTTGTGTATTTGTGACTGCGTTTGATTCTCAATTCAGAAATCGAAACAAAAAAAACGTTCTCTACCTATATTCACTTTTTTATTTTTTTATTTTATTTATTTTTATTATTACTTTTTGTGTGAACATTATTTCCTTAAATATGCTCTTACTTCTCACACCTATTCTAAGATAAAAATGAGCTGGATCGTTCAGGACTGTATCCAAAAGACTTTGAACAAGAACTCTTAAATATATTTGTAAGAATCACTCAGGAATCTTCTTTTATTCTTAAAGTTAATATTTTGCAAATTGCAGCGTATTACATTCGTCTAGGTGTTAGTGTGTTACTGTAGATTTCTTGATTGTTGTCTCTTAGAGAAGAACAGTTTCTCTCCGTGCTGGCATCAAAGAAGCTTTGGTTTCCAACTCTTTCAGTGAACGTCAATGCCAATAGACGTTAAATAGTGGTGCTGGACATCGTTAAAGAAGGCAAACCGCTGTACAGAGCCTCACATACATTCTATCTCACAACTTTGAAGTTTCTTACGAAACCTGCCTTTCGGAAAGTTCCAAAACACGACTGTTTTCGTGATTCACTTTTTTTTCTTTTCTTTTTTTTAAATGGTGTTGTTAGATTGGCAAAATGTTGAAGTCAGTTAGTGAAGTATGATATTGTCATGTTATTATTCAATATTGTATTATCCAAGTGCTGCATATGCATGTTCATCCTCTGTACACACCAAACTTGTAGACCCTTTCTCTTGCGCCACTAAATTTCAGAGTTGGGATAATGCACTTGGATATGAGATGTTACACAAGCACCAGCTTCTACCGTACACTCGGCTATCCGGTAGAAAAACGCTGCAGTGTGATGTGATTCGATTCGCCGTTCCATATCGGTGACTTCCAATGCCCCACGTACCAGGCACGATGTCCTTACACCAGAGTAGTTTACGCCACTGCTGACTGATGGTTCACATTTGGCATATGAACAGCACTCCTTCTAGAAACTGAGACCATGTAACTCTACGTGGTATCCTACTTCTAACCGAGATCTCTTGATCGAGTATCCTTCATAGTATCTTTTGTTATTGTTGCTGCTTACGAAACTCCATAGCTTGGTCGGTAACAACATCCTCCTGTTGGAAAGTTAGATCGCGTCTAGTGCATGCGGAATCTTTATAAGAACGTATTTCAACTGAGTTTCAGCTGGTCGCCTAAGAACCGACCAGAAAAGCACACGCAATTAACAGACGATACATTTTGGTCTAATAGCCAGAATTGTTTCAGCCGTAACTCAAAATAACCCTAACGCTAGTGCATGCCTCCTGTGTTCTTGGTTGAGATGACACTCATATTACAATCGCATGATATTATCTGCATTTGTATTTGGATGATGCATTTTTCTCTCGATGCTTTCGAGCTGATAGACCCTTAATAAGTTAAGGGTATAATAATGGATCCCTTATTAATGGAGGATGTACCACCCCTTCAGAGGTGGTACATCCTCCATTTGCCATTCACAGTACACAGATGTACAGCTGCTCCAGTTGAGTTCAGTATTATCACTTTTTTTTTTTTTTTTTTGATAATCAGAATGCGATTTACGGATCTTATCTTAAAAGCGCAAAACAAATTCTGGTCACATTCTACACATACCGGCCATTTACGTCTTAAGACAGTAACTGCTGTGTGCAGCAACTGAACGAAGCATTTAATGAAGGCTGTTCCCGACCCATATCTCACCGAACTATGCACAGGGAATTGAAGAGGAACGGTATTGGCAGTCGTATGCCAATACGTAAAATAAAAGGTTCTAATTTTTAGAGGCCGTATGTATGAGTCTGTCACGATACTTAAGACAACTACAGTATCGAACAGGAAGTAGGCATGTGACAAGTAAAGCATTTGCCAGCAAATTCCAAGGATCCTTGTCAACTTACGAAAGGTCCTATCTTGGCCATCAATTTATTATAAAATTTTAAGAATACAAGTGTAAAATAAAAGTTGCTCATTTCAGATACACGAATATAAAGTATTTTAAAGAGTCATTCTTAAGTAATTTTAAGAGAACAGATAATCTAACCGATGAATTCATGAAAGAACCCAACACTTTAATGATCATAATTAACTACGCCATAGCCGGTCCCAAGCTCGGTTTAGAAAGGAGGAGGATTTGGCAAAGGGCTGATTCCCCTTTCCAATAAAAACTAAATGATTACGGAAACTAAGAATCCTGAACAAACCATAACTGATGAAAGGAACAGAATACTCCGCAAGAAGCGAGAACACTGGCTCTGGACATCAAGGATCTTAGCCTTATGTGCCACTGGGAACGAAGAGGATAAGTAAGTAATGATCAAGGAACTACTTGATTCGATAAAACAAGCTGTCAATAATCCTTTATTAAACAACTGCATACTGTGCACAAATATCATGCAAATAATTCATAATTGTTTGAATAATGAGAATATGTCTGCTCGAGTAGGAACTATGGACGCTTAGCACCTACGATTAGTTCATTCTGTTACAGTGATACCCCCTTGCTTCATAGACTATAAAAACTGAAAATTAATTATTAATTACGAGAGGGAAGTCTGGAAAATTCTCATAAAACACCTAGAACAAAAATTAATTAATGTTATGTCTTCTTATATATCCTAAAAGAAAAGATATTTTATGAAAAAATATTTTTTATATGAAAACAATTAATGAAACATTTTTGTTCTAGGTGTTTTTATCATAACTTTCCAGAACCCCCCCCCCCCCCCCGTATAAAATGAGAACACTAGCACAGGAATTATTATTAAACCAAGACTTTCCTTAAAAACAATCTTCATATATTTCCACTTAACAATTACGGTAAGACGTCGTTTGCTGCCTGACGTCGAACTGACAAAAGCCCTTCCTTATTCCTAAGCATGTACCCGTACACCTGTTAGATATACCAAGAGCATCCCCTTCTTCGAATCATTTCATTCTGCTATTCGTGTTCCGATGTCTTTTATCGATCGTCCAGAGATAGAAGCATCTACATCGCGACTGAAAATATCCCCAACGAGTCTCGTGCGCTGCGGCAAGACTTCCCGGAATGAAGAGACGAAATTACATCTGCTGTCTGCGACAGAGCTAGACGGCCCGAACCGAACAGTAAACCGAATAGCTGAAGGGGGGCGTGGCACTGTAGGGGAGGACAAAGAGAAAAGAGTGACCGATGAGGTCAGAACAGTTATAGGGGAATTTTTAATACTTCGATAAGCAAAACAAGTTAAAAGAATGAGGTAAATGAGCGATAAAGAGTATATTCTGGGGTACTCTGTGGCAAGAATTTTCATAAATAAGAGTGTTATTATATAATCTATCAGGACGGATCTCAATAGTAGTGGCGGCTTTGCACACTTAACTATTCAATTTGGCGTTATAATATGAAATTAACGTTACTTGTGTATGTGCGTGCGCGCACACGCACATATACAAGGATATATATATATATCCTTGTATATGTGCGTGTGCACGCATATAACTATATGCGCGCACACGGAGATAACTATATGAAAGAACTAATGCAACGCCAAAAAAAGACTTCAAATGGGAAATATGTAAGAGGAAAATTTGATGCTTCATCACCAAAAGAGGTGTACAAGTGGCCATTTTCATGTGAACTATATCCTGAATGGAATCGCTGAGAACCATTAAGAATTTATTCAAAATAGACGTAATGGTGTGTAATAAATTCGTTATGCTTATTTTAAGTGAACACCTAGGCAACTTATTGCCTTTCAACTGCGTCGGTTCATCAGTTCATTTTCAGACATGAAACATCACGAGTTTCAGAAAAATAGGGGCAAAAAACCCTCAGAAAATCAAATAGCAATCCGATGAACGAGTGTCTCAAAACCTATCCGGTGTCGTGTGTGAGCGAGTGACGAAGGAGAAAGAGGGACGAGTAGTTAGTGTGAAGGCTGAAGCTGATGTGTATTGATACTGACCAGCAGCTTGTTTAAACAGACTTTAACGCAAATGCAGACACAGCACCCGCGAAAACATCCATTTAGCACAGCATTAGACATTTATAAGGTTTTTAATGCAAATTGTAAGGTTCAGGTCTTACTAGTGTTAGGAGTTATATAGGAGAGGAATAGTGGCTTGAAAGAAGAAAAAAAAAAAAAAAGGACACCAAATTCTTTGAAAAGCTGCACAATATATACAGCTGATATGTTTGTACCAAAAAAAGCTAGAGATGAGTCAGTGCAAGAAGACCACAGATTACATAAAATTTTGATCTCCAGTCAATAATAAATGACTGGAGATCAAAATATTATCGAAATAAGGATATACTGAAGTGAGATCTTTCTTACGACAAATATTATTATATATTTCATTACATATAACATTACATCCTTGTCCTACTAGGGTATGGCGTTGAGATCAGATTTCAAATATGTGAAAGAAGGTTATTAATGTATAGACGGAAGAGTACAGATCCCTGAGGTACTCTAGCACTGGAGGAGAAATCAGAAGAAAGAACGCCATATCATGACAGACCAGAGAGTCAATTAGTGATCCAGTTGCAAAGGGTGGAAGTTAGAAGACGAGATGGTTATTAATAACACAGGGCCATAGAAGGTCCACGTGTAGGAAGAAGAGCGTAGGCAAAAGTGCATAACCCTCAGGTACTAGGGCATTGATGGAGCATCTGAAAAGAAAAGCAATCCCTGACGTGTAGCAGTGATCAAAAAAAGAAATGACGCTCCATGCGTAAGGCAGACCATGACAGTAAACTGATAAGAGGGTATCTGTGCCAGGCACGATCGAATTTCCTGGAAATATCATGGACGACCACATGAGTTTTAGTCTCTTTTCGTAAAAATTTGCGGAATGAAACAAAAGACAGAAGTATAACCTAAGGGTATAAGCTCAACCGGTCTACAAAATATATGAAGATTACATATATCGATACATATAGCACAACAGCAGCGAGCGACAAACAAAAATTAATATACAGGAATAAAACATATACTGTTAGGGAAAAAGTCTACGGCCACCCCCATTGGCATGCTCCCAAGTCAGTGCAACTGTGACTGGGTGAAATGCCTGTGAGAACTGATGGAGTTTGAAAGAGGCGGTGTGATAGGATGCCACGTTGCAGGCATGTCTGTTGGGTGAATTGGGCCATCCCAATCAGGGATACCGTACTGAGATGGAAGCGCAGGGAGGCAACTGCAAGTGCTACCCGCAGTGGACGGCTCACCAACGTGACCGTCGGGTGCTACGAAGGATAATATGCAAAAGCCGCCATTCGTCGGCCAACACACTGAATGTGGAGTTCTGAACATCGACTGGAACACGAATCTGCACAAAAATATTCAGAAACATTTCCGAGGCTCACAACATGGATTTCCATGGTAGGACCGCAATATTACAGCGGCGGCGTTTTCAGTGGTGCAAAGAGTGCGCAACGGGACGTATGGAAAGTCGTGTTATGGAGCGATAATCCTCTACCGAGCAGATGGATGAGCGTGGTGGATGCCTGGTGAACGTCTCTTACCAGAGTGTGTAAACTTAACTATGAAATTCGGAGATGGAGATGTGATAGTATGGTCCTGATTTTCCTGGTTTGGCATCGGAGACCTCCGTTTATGGTGCCACGAACATTGAACTTCGAAGGGTATCTGAACATTCTGGACAATGCAATATTTTCTAGTTTGCAGCGCTTCTACGGAAATGACCATTGTCTCTTTCAGCAAGACAATGCACCGTGTCATAAGGCGACTGCTGTAACTACGTGCTTTGTGGACATGGGCGTCAACCACACTTGATTCTCCCCTATAGAGGCTTGATCTCAACAATCTTAAAACTCTGTGGGATAAACTGCAGCGTCAGGTGAGGTCAAGGGACGTCCCCCCCCCCCCCACAACAGTCCAGAACCTCATTATATGCCTACAGGAAGAATGGTGCAAAATTCCCATTGATTGCTGTCGTACTCTTATGGAAAGTATGCCCGGTAGGTTTGCTGCGGTCATCGCAGTGAAAGGTCTTATTAAGATAGGTGCCATTGGCTGGTTGTTCCTTGCACTATGCTGTCCGTTGACTTTTTCCAAGCAGTGTATATACATATAGTAAGAGCCAGCATATCAGCTAACTCACTATTATGGCATCAGTTTATTTCTAAATTTATGTGCTTATTCTAAATAGAAGATTAGTATTCTTACAGAAATTCGAGTTCGCCTTATCAGAGGACCCCCGTTCTTATTAAAATATGCAGGCTATTCACGATTTTGGGGGCCAAATAAGTCGTCTATCGTTTATGTATTATTTCTTTTCGTGCTCTGGAATTACGTATTTGCTTCTCTGCAATTGTAAGCTTCTTGTCTGATGCTCGCACGCTCCGATTATCACATTTGAAATATCGGTAGCGAACAAATTAATCTGAACAAGCCGAATTTTCGTATCACGTTTTTGGTGTTGGTTTGGTTTTTTTCAGTTCACAATAATTTTGATTTTAGTTTTAGTTCACTAGTTTGATTGAGAACTGCATGTTTTAACTGTCTTTGCGATGTTTATTTAATAAACATCGCAACATAATATTATGCGTTTTTAATAGTATAAAGAAGTTGATATTCATAATGTTTTCATTTTGTGTAGCTAGAAAATGAGTACATCTCTAAGAAAGCATTCAAAAAATATGTACTCTTTCTCAGCATACATCCATGACTCAAAGACAAATTGCCAGTGAGTGTGGTGTTGGTTTGGGTACTGTTAATGCAATTTTAAACAGGTTTAGGGATACAGGTACCTTTTCTCCTAAGAGAAAAGGCAAATGTAGGCGAAAGAGAAAACACTTACTCGTGTACCAGTTAAAAAAGCAAAATGAATGCAAAATTGTCTGCTGTAGACGTAAATAGATGCTCTGCAGCTAGTGGGATTAATGTTTCTGACATGACAGTCCGTCGAAGATTGTTAGAAGCAAAGAGGGCTGTCCACAGATCAAAAAAGAAAGAAAAAACTGTTGAAGAAAGCTATGCAGAAAAAGAGACTCCAGTGGGCAAAAATGTACAAAGATTAAACTGTTGAAAAATGGAAGGAGGTGATATTCTCAGATGAGAGCCATTTCTTTGTCCAAAGAGAGCGCGTCCCCTATGTTCGCAAATCAGGGCTGAGAAGACTTTTCCCACCCACTTTCAACAAGCTCGTAAACACTCTGCTAAAAAAATGTTCTGCGGTTGTTCTAGACATGACGGTCCAAGATCACGTGTGCCTGTTGACGATATGATGAAAAGTGACCATTCCAACAGGATCTCGTTCGACGCCACACTTCAAAAAAAAAAAAAAAAAAGTGAAAGAGTTCCTCAAAAATCACATCCAGTTGCTTTAGCGGCCAAGTAACTCTCCTAACTTTAACCCAAAGGAAAATTTTTGGGCATAGTAAAAAAGAGACTTGGAAATTAAATTGTAATACAAAGGAAAACTTATTACAATCCATTATGCAAAAATAAGAAAAATGTGTTCTACGTCGGAAGATTCCATGGCTAAGCGAATTAATGAACTTATTAGGAACAGAGAAGCAAGTGTAAATGATTAGGTAAAGTTGGAGTTTAATTTTTGTGCTTATTGTCTTGAAAAATTAAATCTTTTTCTTTAAAATGTTATTGTGTTCGGATTAATTTGTTCGCTACCGTAAAATAGAAAGATATTTAATTTGAAGTTTCTGTAGTGTGTCAATATTTATTGTTGGTTGGCGTGCGTGTTAATTTACGTTGTAAAAAATTATACGCATTAGTGTCGTGTGACAAGTTCTTCTCCACCCTAGAATAACATAGTGTATAATAGTTTGCATCTATGCAAACTATAGCGTTCTCAGCATTGTGACAGTCATAATTTTTTAAAAATAAAATGACCAATAATTAAAAAAAAAACAGCGCATATTTCAGCATATCGGAAATTAATGGTAGCTTGCCGAGCGAGCCCGCCCGCTCCTAATTTTAATTCATTTTCTGTATCAGCAATTATTTTATCATGTACATATAATCATATATTTTTTGGGTACATCGATATAAGTTCCTATGGTATTTACTTTGATATTCTTTTAGTTTTTCACTGGTTTTAGGACATATTAGTCGTAGAGATACGCTACATCCTTACATTAACATGTAATTATTTTTATTCATTTTGGTATTAACTGCCTAATTAGTTAAATGAGCCTCCGTAGCTCAGTCGGTATAGACGAAGCCCTTTGGTCGGAAAGACCTGGGGGTCGATTCCCGTCAGTGAAGTGAGGAACTTTTTTCTGGTCTCTTTCGACTAAAGGTGAGTTAGCCGGTCTCATACGGGGTAGGTTTTTTTTTTTTCACCCGGAAACTCAGGTTCCCCCCCCCCCTCCTGAACAGGCAAACATGACTAATGCACGTGAACACACGTGGATTACAGGCATGAATACGTCCCTGCCATATGCCGGTCCCTGTAAAAATCTCACATGGATTACTTTGTGGACAATGCCTACGAAGTCACCTACGGTCGGAAACGACTGAAAGGGGAAATCAGTCAGTCATTAGTTCAATAAGAATACAAATGACGGAGGATTAAGTATAAAGTAAATTGGGTGGTGTAGGGTGTCCTCTGCGACCAGTTCTTGGAGGTGTCCCGCAATGATAATGATGAAATCGGTATTACTATCCCATTCACTGTTTTCGAAGAAGCTGCTACTGCCCAGTAAGAACTAGAAACTATTGGTGCTGTCGCATACTAAAAACCAGCATTTAAATTATTATTTACTTGTAGTTTTAGTAAAAAATCTGCATCTAAAATACAATTTTCCATACTATATAACTTTTCGTAATAACCAGTTACCACTAAATCACTGATAGTTGAAACACTTTTTTTTTTTTTTTTTTACTAGACTGAACCAGTATCTACAGGTACGAGCAAAACATGTTTCTTTTCTCTGCTCATCTGGAACTGACGTTCTGTTTATTTTGCGTTACTATTACATTATTACCGTTCATTTACGAAACTTTATTCTCAATGTCTGAGTGCTGAGAATAAAGTTTCGTTAAAAGCACGATTTTCAAGAAATGCAAAGAACAGAGATTAAGGAAACCCATGACACAATATTAACGAAAGAAAAGAACACCGAACTTTTAGCAAGAGATTATAATCAATTAATCCTTTGCTAAAAGTTATTTCAAATAATTATTTGAAGAGATTATCTTAAGGATAACTTTCGACCACCGAAACGTTAAAGACAAAAACTAGGTTTTTATTCGGTCGTTAAGAATTAAAAACTACACTGCTTGGAAAGAAGTCAACGGACACCATAATGTGAGCAACAAACAACATTTGACGCCCACCTTAATAAGATGCAGGATCTCCTTTCGCAGCGATGATTAGAGCAATCCTATGGGGCGTACTTTCCACAAGCGCACTATAGCGATCCGTGGGAATTTGGGACCATTCTTCCTATAGGCATGCAATAAGATGCTGGATTTTCTGCAGATTCGTGTTCCGCTCAATGCCCGGAACTCCACATTCAACGTGTCGACGACGAATGGCGGTTTTTACATATTATCCTTCGTAACACCCTACAGTCAGGTTCAGTGAGTGTCATGAATCGTCCACTGCGGGTAGCATTTACAGTTCACTCTGCGCAACAAACGGTATCACCGATTGTTGACCTGAGATGGCTGAATTTGTCAAAACAGATAGGCCTGTAACATGGGATCCTATCACAATGCCATTTTTCAAACTCCGTCAGTTTCCCTAACTCACCCGACAGTTGCACTGATTTGGAAGCATCATATTCCTCCAATTTATAATGGCTACAAACACGTGACTCGTTACGTGGCACGATGCACTTTGCCCTGGGGATGTCCGTTGACTTATTCTCAAGCAGCGTACATACACAGGGTTATTTTAAAACAGGTTACTTGTGGCTTTTTCTGAGGAAAATATATAAATGACTGGCATAATACATATAAATTAACAAGCGAAGCTGACAAGAACCACTGCAGTATAAATAATAGAACACAACAGGAGCCAGCGAAGGAGTGGCACGAGTCATCTGTTATTTGGCCTTGATCATACGCCAGATTTCAACTGATGAAGCGATATAATAAAGGGTTTCCAAATGTTACTGAGAATCAGTTCTAAACGACTTTCAACACTGCCTCCAATCTGATTACTTCAAAAGTAATGATCTCTACGAAGAACGTTTTCGCCCAGACATGGAAAGTTCCGTATCTTCGTCATGCAATAATCTGGAACTATCTGAAACCAGCCATGTGGCGGAGATACGCTGATTACATCCTTATCGTTTGGAAACAGAGCATTGCTGATTTAAACAGTTTTCTAATCTCTCTCTGAACTAATCTTACTAAAAAATAAAATTCATCTAATAAATTGAAAATGAAGGCAAATCACACTTTCTGGACATACTCATTTCAAAAACTTCGGAAAATGGTTTCACATTAGACGTTTTCCGCAAGCCAATTCATACCGAACGTTACCTCCATTTATTATCAATTCGCCACTCCTCAAAAAAAAAAAAAAAAAAAAAAAAAAAAAAAAAAAAAAAAAAAATCATTATTCGCTCAAAAATGTGCTATTTCAATCTTGAAATATCATCAAATTCCTGATACATACCCTCTAGAGGTGTACAGGATATGATAGTACTACATGAAAAATCACATCATTACTAACTTCCTATTTACAATTTTCCTCCAAATCAGTCTGTTACTTGTCAACACTCCAACATTATCAGATCTTATATTTCTATCATCTAACGTACTTTTTACCGTATCAATCCACCTATATCTTGGTCTTCCTCTGAGTATTTTCCATGCCGACCTGGCAGAGAACACTTGTTTGGTTAATCTTTCCTCGCCCATTCTGTTCAAGTGACCATACCACCTGAGATTAGCTCTGCTAACGCATTCCTGGATGCTGACAATGTCAAGTTCTTTTCTAATATCTTCGTTTTTAATATGATATTGCCATTGCTGCCATCTGTTCACTTCACTAATCTTTCTCAGGACTCTCATATCTGCGGTCGCTAGTCTTTGGTCAAGTGTTTTACTTCTGACCCAGCTCTCAGATCCATAAGTTAAAATTGGCTTGAAAACCAGCTAATTTAGTGTTATGGCTAATTTCTCTCTTATTCCATATAAATTTATTCAATTGACTTCCTACCATACCAGCTATGTTGATTCTGGTGTCTAATTCCATATTTAATTCACCATCTTCACTAAAAATCGTGCCTAAATAGCCGACTGATTTGGAGGGAAATTGTAGATAGGAAGTTAGTAATGATTCAATTTTTAATATAATGTTTTACTTGTTCTATAAGTTCTCCATTCACAATGCAGTAGATATTTTCAATGTTTCTGCCTATTTTCATTGTTCTTGTCTTGTTATTGCTGACCCCCATACCATATCTATTACAACAGCTATTCAATTTAGTCAGGGAATTTTGTAGCAGATTTATGTAGAAGTATAACATCATCCGCATAACGCAAAGAGCTGAGATTAATATCACCAATTTTGATGTCAGGTTTAATACCACTTTCCTTCATATTGTTATCCATATAGATAATGAATAACAGAGGGGATAATGTACATCCTTGTCTCACACCAGATTTAACATTAAACCATCTTCCTGTACTTCCTGCAATTCTAACTGCTGACTTACAACTCAAATAAAGACTAAGTATTGCTTGATATAATGCCCCATTGACACCATATAACTGTAGCGTATTGAACAGCTTCTCTCTTGGCACTTTGTCATATGCCTTTTCCAGATCGACAAAACTTAAATACAGATCTTTGTTATATTCCCATGCTTTCTCAACTAGTTGTCGTAAAGTGAAAATCTGATCCTGATAGCCTCTATTTGGCCTGAATCCAGCTTGATCTTAACCAAGCTTCCCTTCCACAATACTTCGCAACCGTTTCTCAAGTATACTTGCATATATCTTACCGATATATGCAAGTATACTTGATATTTCCCTTTTTATTTATGGGTACTATGAGAGCTCTACTCCAATCATCTAGAATTCGTCCGTCTGTCCAGGCTTTTTGAACTATGCAGTTCAGCCACTGTAAGACTCTTATATACCACCATACTTCGGCATTTCTGGTCGAATATCATCTACTCCTGCTGCCTTTCCACATTTCAAGCTTTTGATGGCTTTTTCTTCTTCAAGTATGGATATGTATTCCTGACTGCATGCCTGGTCAGTGTTTGTTACCCCTGTGCTGTCATCACTGCTTGTTTCATTTAGCAGTTTTTCAAAGTAATTACTCCATACTTCAAGGATATCTTTTTCTCCCGTTTTCATGTAACCTTTATCATCTCTAACTCCTTTTACAGCACTCTTTCCTAAATTCCTAAGCTTCTTCAACAACCTCCAGAATATTTTGCCACCTTCTTGATATTTTTTTTCTATATTCTTGCCAAAGTCCTTCCATGACTTTTGTTTAGCTAGTTTTACACAGTGTTTAGCATTCTTGCATTTGTCTCTGTATTCTCTAAGAACACAAGCTGACTTATTGGACAGGAACTTTTGATATGCTTTCTTCTTTTCCTTCACTGCCTCTTTAACTTCCTGTGTCCACCACGGAGTTCTGATTTTTCTATCATTGCAGACCACCTCACCACATGCCTCTCTGGAAGAATCAATGAGTGTTTTCTTCAGGGCTTGCCACTGAATCTCCAAGGTTTGGTTGCTGTTCTCAAACTCTTTCATTTTTTTTCAATCATGTTTGTGTAGTTTAGTCTACAGTTCACATCTGAGAGCTGCTCAACTTTTATTCGCTTTAAAACTTTCTTACATGTTATTCTTTTCAATATGAAATTCAATTTTATCCTGCTCAAGACTAAATGGTGATCACTTCCAGTTTCAAATCCTCTGTACACTCTGGTGTCCTGCACCAGGGAGAAAACATCACTATCAACAATAACATAGTCAATGAGACTTTTCGTATTCCTTGTCTCTTCTCTCCATGTGAATTTGTGCACATTTTTATGTTGGAACATTGTGTTAGTAATAACCAGTCCATGTCCTGAGCAGAACTCCAACAGGTATTTGCCATTATTAGCTTTGCTCTTTTCTCCAAATTTTCCCAATAATATTTTTGTATGTCTAACAATCATTTCCTAGTCTGTTATTTAGATCCCCAACAAGGACCAACTTTTCCTTTTTCATGCTTTCTCTAAAGCATCAAAAGATTCCTCCACTTCTACCTTAGTAGAACCTTCTGTGGGACCATAAGCACAAATAAGTCTCATTGTCCAGTTCCCTATTCTCATATTTGCCCACATATGAGACTGCCTGCCATTCAAGAAGATTAGCCTCGTATTTGGAGTTGAATACTATATCTACTCCTTCTTTTCCTTGATTGTCATTGCCTGAATATAACATTTTGTATTTACTGCTCAGAAAGATCTCACCAGTTTTTGACTTTTTTTTGTTTCAGTCACCCCCCTATAATGTCGATCTGGCACTTATCCAATTCCTCAGCTAGCTTCATTTCTTTGCCATTCAGGTTTCTTATGTTGATAGTACCGATCTTGAACTCCAGTGACGTTGAGTTGGGGTGGTTTTTAGGATTTGTTCCAGTAGCTGACTTTTCGCTGTTTGTCCTGGTTCCTTGGAGAAAACAACAGGTGCCTTGTTTAACCGGGCGACACCAAAGCCGGCATGAAATTCTGTCATGTACGATCATTTGAAATTTCGGTTTAAGCCAATAAGAATACAATTTGGTCGTCTAAATCCTAAATCGCCAGCCCATCCTCGTTCGTTCAGTATTCATGGTAGATACCTATCATGGTGCACCACGAGAAGGTGAGGTTTGGACATTACGTCAGAAGCCCTGCTCGATTCTCCGCATTTCTCTAAAGTCCATGTGGGGGTCCCCTCTTAGTTATACAGCTTTGACTCTTAAGCACCGCTATCTTGAAAGATAGCGACAAGAAAAATGAAGAATTAGAACTTTCCACTCAGCTTCTACTAATATTTCCTAACCAATTTCCGTGGATAATCTCAAAGGTTTTCGAATTGGCCCAAAAAACATTATTCTCCAATCTTAATCCGCCACAAAGTTTTGATATGCACTATAGAGACTCAGTTTTAATCCCTAATATCGGTAGCCATTCCGCCGAAATTGCTAATCTCATATCGTAAAACATCAGAGTGCCCTTCAAAGCTATTCTCACCACATCGTGCATCCTTCGCTGCCAAAGCCAATAACCTCTCTTTGGTTTACGGGACTCCATGTTCCTGTGGCCTTTCCTACATAGGTCAGACTTCCAGAAGTTTTAAGATAAGAAAACGGGAACATCTTAGTGATGTGGCTCGTAACAGGGAAGAAAGATCAGGTTTAGTTTATCACTTTTCCCATACACATCATCGATTAGAACAAACCCTCCTCTCTCGTCAAATAATGCCGTTATTTTTTCTCGTTACTCGCTCAACGGGAATCAATGGCTGATTATAAGTGATATTTTGAAATTCTTTATTAGATCTCTTCATACGCCAAATTTCAACTTTCCAGCTATCTCCAAACAGTGCTAGACAAAGGATAACTTTCACTCTCTCATGGGGATTTGAGATTGAAAATGACTAAATCAGTACCTCAAATAAAAACTCTTTGCAGCAGACATCAAGCTCAAGGATCGCATTAACTTGGATTTTATTTTCCCGAGTTCAGTTCGATTTATGTTTTATAATATACAAAGTGTAATATAAAATTTATATTCATCGAAGCAAGTCAAATTAAAAAAGGCTTTACCTATGTTTCTTTTTTATTTAAAGTACTTATTTATATTATACTTTTTCAGAACTTGGCTGACTGTTATGCTAGAGGGGGGGGGCATCAAAATCTTTGAGCCGTTGAGGTGAGCCATGATCCAAAAAACGTTGGGAAACACTGCATTAAAGGTTGTAGGCCTATAGTGCAATACTACTGTGAGTGGACTAAGGATTTTTTAATCTGTTATTATATTTTTATAGTTTAAATTAAGACGAGACGAGCACGGAACTTTTTCAAACCAGTTCAGACCTCCAATAAGCAGGAATGAAATTCATCTCCCACTTAAAGACAATCACAAACATCCACTCCCATAACGGAATTCGAACTTGCGATCTGTTGGTTGGTTGAAGAGCTGATGCGCTATCCACTTGGCCAACCAGGATAACATAAGCGACAATATATGTGCAAAGACAAAATGAACAAAAAAAAATCTACCTGAAATAAGGGGATGATTTTATTTCATTCCTTCAGCCTGGCTAAAAGAACTTAAAAAAAACGACAAAATTCGTCCACATTCTGAAACAGGACAAAACGTAACAGGTACCAATTTCTGATGTGGACAATTTCAAAACGGTTTCATGCAGGAACTAAGATGACATACAAATGAAGGACTTGGGAATCTGTTCTGCAGTAATCATAATCAAGGTCTATATTTTGGATTCTTGTAAATAACCTTTTTTTTTTTTTTTGAACTTGACCGAAATGAAAGGGAAAAATATATAGGTATACATTAAAGGCCACTTTTGAGCAGGCCAAAGTTCGTCAGATGCCACTATACAAGTTCTTCTTGTGTAGTTCTAAATTCAACAACTGTACTTCATTCAAAAATAATAACAATGTTTGCTGATGTTCCTCTGTTTTGAATCTTTAATTCGAAACACAGGTGGATAATACGAAAGTGTTTCTACTTTTTACTAGTGAGAACTAGTAAAAAAGAATTTCCGCACTGTATTGTAACATATACGAAGGTCAGTACGAATTTTTCTTTTTTCCAATTCGACCGCAACAGAAAGCTTTACGCGTCACTAAGTCAACAGCAGTAGTCTCCAGTTCCACCACAGCAAGTAGTGCTGCGATCGGTGACATGAGCGCAATACAGAAGCAATTCAAAATGACGGTTATTATAGATGCATACGAGTATGTGGTAACCGAAATCCTTCGCGAAGAAGATGAGTCCGATGGAAATTCATACCTGTCTAAAACGTCTGTGCCGACGACACTGTTGTAATTACAGTTAGACATTTGAAACATGAAGTCCGCCTTCTTCATGACTACGTTCAGCATCACACCAGTTTGTGAATAAAGAATGTGAATCCTTCCAACCGCCCATCGCTCCATCTGGGCGCCACTTGGCACCCTCTGTATTCCACCTGAAGGATGAACTCTTCAGACCCCCAATTTCGCGAACATTTCGGGAAGGGCTCCGACGAAGAATCTTAGGAGTTGAAGTACAGCGTTTCGCTCAGCGCGGGCAGAAGTGTACACAGAACGATGGAGACTGTTGAAAAATGAAGGATTAATCCACGTAAAAGCCATTGTTATATATTTTCTGAAGGTTAAAAAAAAAAAACATAGGAGGCATTACTTTCGTACCGCTTCTGGTATATATATAATTATCAAACCCTTTAATTCAATTACCTCCACAATCAATCTCGCTTTCAAAAATATTTGTTCTGTAACAGAAGTTCCTGCTTAATGGTATTCATTTCTGCCTGCCAAATCACTCAAAATGAAAGAAGAACAATTACATAGTAGAAGCACACTGATAGATCTCGCTAAGATCTCTGCTCCACATATCTACCTACTCAGTTTCCAGTTGCTGAGTCAGTAAGTAGATGCATCGCTATTTACGGTAACTGTCTAACTTGCTGGATGGTAAAAGTGGGGTGTTCTTATGAAGTGCTAATTTTATGATGCCGTCGTCACATTGAGACGTTAATAATCTATGGTCGTCATCAAAACGTTTTCAGTGAGTTAATTACGTGAAAGTGCAGTTTAGCAAGCAGACGGAATGAGCGGAAAACACGTCAAATACGAAGGTGTCTGAAAGAACGCCAGTGCTGTTATTCATTGTGAGCAACTATCACACACGAAACAGGCAGGAGATCCATCACTAAGCAAGTACCGAGAATCTCTCTGGCGGGTAATTTTAGCTACTGAGAATGTACCTGTTAGACGAGATAACATGTGTTCGGCAACAAAAGCTCTTCGAGTCTCTTTACCTTAGAAATGTCACGTGAAGTTTCTGAGAAAGTCTACACGAAGACTTCTACTAGTATATTACTTACTGCAATCTACTCTCTAAGCAGCGTTCAAAGGACTGCCGAAAAGTTCTTTAGAAGGCTTTTTAAACGTTTCGAGTTACGTTTAAATTAAAATATTCAAAATTTGAAACTATATCATAATAATTAACATTACTTTTACTTAAGTTCTTGAGCAGAATTAAGACTACTGCTGAAAACTCAATTCTCAGAAAACAGAAATTTATTATTTGATCCTCTATTCAAAACAAAGCACTGCTAATGACTTTTGTCACTTTCCAGAATCAGAACTACACAAATAAGTCACAGCAAGCTTAATATAAGTCATGTTTTAAAGAACCAAAACAAACGTTGCTTCAGTTATCAACTTGCATTATCAAGGAAATAATGTTAAATCGCACGCCAGCGGGGCTAAATATAATACATCGTCGATGCAGGACAAAATAGAAATGACAAATAGTATGCTAGATGTATCGTGATATTCTAGGTGTCACCGAAGAGCTTTTGCAAGTTCATCCTGGGTGGCGATTTCTATCGAAAATAAGTCGCCAGCTCTAAAGAATGCTTTAATTTTCAATCTGTGGAAGAATTTTGTTGTCTTCCATATTAAATGGTCAGTTCGTTCCTTGCTGTTAGAGGCCAACCGCTAGCTGAGCTTAAAACAGTTTGGATAAATTTGGAATGAAATTCATAGGCAATAAAAAATAAGTAAAAAAAATAGGCAGGAACATAGCAAACCTATAGAACAAGTAAAAGATTTCAGCTATTTCAGGCACAATTTGAAGGAAGATGGCGAATTGAAACCAGATAACAGAATAAGCAAAGCTGGGGGGGGGGGAGCCAGCTGAATAAATTTATATGGAATAAGAAGAAAGAAATTAGTCAAAACACTAAATTAGTGTATACAAGACGGTGTTTAAATCAATTTTGAGTAGAAATAAAGCAGCTGACCGAGAGAGAGAGAGAGAGAGAGCAGAGTTTTGAGGAAACACAGAGGAGTGAGCAAAATGGAATCGATGCCTGAATCATTAAAAATGAAGACATTAAGGAACTTGGACATTGTTACCATTGACGACTATGTGAACAAAGTTATCCATAACTCCAAGAAAAACAGGTTTCATTGGAGTTATGGACGAAGCAATTAAGGATTATAGGCCAATGTAATTATGTCTGCGAAGTGAGTGCGTTCTTCTGCACGTTTTGCGTGCTGTGGGATGAAAAAATAGGAAGGCTAAACCTTTCCACCGCCATATGAGACCGACTAACTCACCTTCATTTGAAAAGCCCTGATAAACGTTCCTCGCGTCAATGATGGAATTCGAACTCGGGTATTTCTAACCAAAGGGCATCAGCGATACCAACTGATCGGGGGGGGGGGGGAAGACCCAGAGGGACTCATGTAGCTAGTAGTGCTTTAGGAGACAGAAATATACGATCTGACAGATAAAATTAATTTGGAAGAAATAACAACATAACCTTGTGTAGCATTCCCAGTGGACAAAAATAAACAAAATCATAGTTGAACTGGTTCATGTTATTGAATCAAATTGAATAATATGGGTCATTTATGCTAAATTTTAGCGTTTAACACAGAAACTTACAGGTGTGCCATTCTTCTTGCTATTCATTTAACTGTCATCACTGTCTTTTCTTATCCTCCTGAACTGTTTTGATATGTACTGATGATTGTATGTAGTTATACAAGGCATTCACAAGCTTACTCTACGTTCCATCTCATTTATACAGAAAACTGTTTGCTAAAATCCATCTTATATATATTTAGGGAATTTTATTCGGATATGAATGGAACAGCCAAGTTTAGTTTACTTTAGATTCGAGCCACAGGTTATGAGATGAAGAAAAACCCTGCCATATCCGGATGGGACCACTTAACTCATCTTCTGCTGAAAACGTCCTTGTAAGAGTTCATCGTGCCCTAGAGACAGGGACACACCAAGGGTATTTGTCGCCCGGGTGCTAACTTTTATCGGCCGCCCTTAATACTGCATTGTATAATCCAAATTAGATATTAGCTACATAAAATGCCGCCCTATCAATGTTGCCGCGAGGGTGCGGTACACCCCTTGCACCTTCGGGTTGGCGCAGCCCTGCCTAGAGATATTCGAGACCATCAACAAAAAGACGTCGCTTTTACCAACTACGTTGGTAAAAGCGACCAACTGATCTGGTTGAAAAAGACGGGGGGGGGGGAATATACGATCTGTATACGTACAAATCGTATACTCCACACGCATCTGCCTCTAGTGTATTAATTTTGATGAATATAATAACAAATGCTTCGCAATTAATTAATTTGTCTCACTTTTCACGATACAAATCATCTATAAGAAGCGAGGCATGCAATAACAATAAAGCCAGCCTGGTTGGCCAATGTTCAATTCCTGATGTAATGTCACCACAACCCTGCTTACTGGAGGCGGCTTGAAATTCTTTAGAACATGGCTACCATATTTTCTTTCATGTACTCATGGCTAACATACACATTACGGCCACCGAATCAGAAACCTTTATGCAGATGTACGTAAACGTCACTTACGCAGCATATATGCAAAATGCTTGGTTACGTGCGTCACCACGTCTTCTAGGCAACTGTTTAAGAATGCAGCTCGTCAGTAATCGTCAAATGAGAAAAAGAAGAATCTTTCGGATTCTTTCTTTTTTCTCATAAATAAAGCGCTTATTGTAGGTACCCTTCCGTCTGGCTGGAGCCATGATTTTGAAAACAGCAGAGCTGACTGGTTTCTCGAAAGGTGAGATATTCCGAGTGTTTAATCAGTGAAAAAATAACTCAATTGCTTGTCTAAGAGGCGTAACTCTAACCCTAATACAATATCAAAAACGAGATCGTGGTCGTTTGCAGCCTTGTGCAAGCAAACAGAACTTCCTGTTGCGGCAGTTGACCGAATCATTTAATGAAGGCTGTTCCTAACTCAAATCTCACCGAATTATGCACATGGAATTGAAGAAGACGGTATTGGCAAAATGATTACAGCAAACTATATACATAAAGGGTGTGTGTGTTTCATAACAGTTGTACTGATACACTTGTATTCTTGTATAGCGACAAAATGCATCATTTCAGCATCTGAATCCGTGCATTGCAGCATACACACACACACACACACGACTAACTTACAATCGCAACTTCTTTTATTCCTTCACGTACAATACAATTAGAAGCAGTTCAGATTCGGATTTTCGATATTTCCATTGTGTTTGCAAGAACTATCACGATGACCTCGAAATGCTTATGCGATTCGAAGTATATAGTGGTGGTGGAGCGCCTGACAAAATCCAGCAAATGCATGAAAACGTTCTATAGAGCATTTATAACAAGTCGATCAGCATTTATGTGCTCTTTCCTCTAGACAATACTGTTTCTGCCAACAAACTGTCCGACTGAAAATGAAACGTCTAAACAAATTTCAACGAAGATTATAAACAGCAAATTTCATTGAATTCCATTCTTTCTATGCAGAAATATTTTCAGTCCAAATCATTCTGCCAATTAAAGAGATCAGACTGAAGCCATCTTAAATAGCTTTAATTCGATGGCCATCTTAAATTCCAAACTTTTATTCAATGAATCCAGCCAAAGAATTGAGAGACTAAATAATCTTGGGACTAAACGCTGTTGACTTTTACTCGTATTTGAAACGCATATTATGGAAACTCGCTCTAATCGTTATGTCTCAGTTATTTTCTGTGGGTATTCGTGTGCCCTCATAGACGCAGTCATTTTTTTTTAGTGACCGTATCGCCTTCACTTGTATTTTTATAGTAACCAGTATGACTACGGTTACACACATCGTGCAGTTCTTTCTCGTCTATTTCCATTTTCTGTTCTTTATTCCCAAGTCTTTTCTTTTACAGTCAATCTCATATGCAGTATTACGCTTTACTAATCTATTATTAGCACTTGTATTGTTTTAACTATTTGCTGAATCTGTTCTATTTATTCAACGTTTTAATAAAAATTACTGAAAAAATTGGGTTTACCTGCAACATATAATTTCGATACCTTTTGCCTTGAAATTGATCGGATTAGCATCTTAATTACAATGGCTAAACATATATCTGTATGGATTCCAAACTCCAAATTTCATTAAAATTCTTCTAGTCAGAGTGCCGAGGCAACCATGCGTATGCACAAATGCTTGGCAGTAATTACAAAGCTACCGTGGCCATAAGGAGAGTTTATTTTCCTTAAGGCAGAATTTTCCTCCGCAAATCGGAGGAAAATTCTGCCATCTTGCAAGACCGTTAACTACTCCTTCAGATGAGAGGCCCTCAAAGTAGCATCGCGTTCTTGAAGGGTGTTTTGAAGAGACTTTCTGAACAACGGGTAAAAAAGATTTTATGCATTTCGCAAAACGCACACAAAACTGAGTTCAGTCGCAATCGAAATCAGTTCCTATTTATTTTCACTTTTTAATATTGATTCTACCAAAATAAATATATTCAAGTGACCGATATAGTTGCTATTAAGGCGATTTCAATCCCTACGTTTTAATTATCAATCTTCGGAAGTAGTTTGCAAAATTCGTTTTTTTATTTTGCCCATCCTTATGCAAGTTATTACGGAACTCTGGTTGTACGGAATGGTTTCAAAAATTTGTCAAGTCATTCCAGCCCCCCCCCCCCCCCCCTCCATCAATAGAGATATTTGCAAAGGCCAAAAGTGAGGGGAGGTATCGATATTGTATAATTCAATGACTGTCATTAGAGATGGATGGAGAGAATTTTAAAATTTGGGATTTTTGATATCCACGCGAAGATCACGAAATGGAAAATGTGTTTAATCCCATCCCTTTTATTGGGATCTACAGAAATGTTTCTTTCTAAAGGTTGTATATTGTTTGAAGACATAAGAAGGAAAGCTATTCCAAAAGACAGAGATCGACGGAGAGAAAGAGAATGCAGTTCGTTAGGTTTCAAACTAGGCAGTAAATGGATACAGGTTACAACAAAGTAGGGGAACGATGATGGCCGGTTCGTTCCACAACTATTTTCATTGTCCATGGAAATAACTATCAAAGATGATATGGAAGAAACTGAACGTACATCACAAAGTAATTGGGATCAATCTGTGAGCAAGTGTATCAAGTTCAAGCCTCTGAACTTGATAACACTTGATAGATATTACGCATTATGATAATGAATTGGAACAGTTTCTACTATTTTTTAAAGAAGATAAAAACAAATTTAATACTGCCACATAAGTATACCAGGCTGCAAGAGAAATGTCAACTTTTCCAAATGTAGAAATATTAGGGGCTCGTAAATTTTACTGCCAGAGGTCCCCCAGCTGGCTTAATCCACCCCTGATCAAGTTTCTGGTGCTCTCCCTCCCTAAACGTGATACGAGTATTCCAAGTTTCCTCGGATCTGAAATGTATTCTGTGTTAGCAGTAGTACAGGTGTCGTCTTGAGCGAAAAAGGCCACCTAATTTTTCTGAAGGTGAAGAAGCTATTACACCATAATATGGGATGGCATAATGCATCATGTGCTGTACTTTAATTTTGTATAAATGCCAGCTAATAAAATGTCTTATTTCTAATACTTCTACAATGCAGTGAACCAAATCACCAAACATCTGTTTATTATTTTTTTTTCAACTTTACAACCAACACAGGGACCTCATTATATCAAACTTTACATATACACCGCTTGGAAAGAAGTCAATGAACACCTTAGTGTGATGAACAAATAGCCACAGTGCCCACATTGATAAGATATCGGAACTCTCTTTTGCTGCGATGACTGCAGCAATCCTAGGACATACTTTCCAGCAGCGTACGATACCGATCAATGGAAAATTTGAACCATTCTTGCCGTAAGCATGTAATGAGGTCCTGGACCGTTGTGGGGCGGACACCCCTTGACCTTACCAGATGTTCCAGTTCATCCCATAATGTTCAGTAGGGTTGAGATCCGGGCCCTGCGGAAGCCAGCAATTGTGGTGGTGTGCATGTCTACAAAGCACGCAGTTAAAGCAGCAGCATGACACAGTGCACTGTTTTGCTGAAAGAGACAATGGTAATTTTCGTAGAAAAGTCACAAAGTACGAAGCATTGCATTGTCCAGAATGCCTAAGATATCTGTCGGAGTTCAGTGTTCATGGCTCCACAAAGAGAGAAGTCTGAGGCCAAACCAGGATACCAGCACACAGTCACCTCCTAATTTCATAGTTGTGGTTACGCACGCTGGTAAGAGGCGTTCAACAGGCATCCACCACACCCGTCCATCTGCTCGGTAAAGCGTAACACAGCTTGGAACCACGTCCCACTGCACACACACACGCGCTTTGCACCACTGAAGACGACGCTACATGTTGGTTCGAGTAATGTGAGGAGACATGAATATTACGGTCTGCCATGGAAACCCACCTTATGAACCTCGATTCTGAATGGTTTTTTTTTTTTTGCAGATTCGTGTTTCAGGTGATACCTGGAACTCCACATCCAACATGTCGGCCGACGAACGGCGGTTTTTACATATTATTCTTCGTGGCATCCTACGGTCACGTTAGGTGGGTTGTCCATTGCGGGTAACACTTGCACTTGACTCTTTGAGCATCCATCTCATATAATGTCATGACGTGACCTAGAATGGCCCAATATGCCGAACAGATAGGGCCGCAACACGTAACAAGGAATTCCCATGACAACGCATTCCTTTATCGCGGCCATTTCACTAGGACACAGTTGCACTGACTTGGGAGCATCATATTCCACCAATTTCTGCTACACATCTGTGACTCACTATAAGGCATGATGCACCTTGTTCATTGGCTTTTTTTTTTTCAAGCAGTGTAATACTCTGGTAGTTTGCCTGTGCTGTGGAGAAAATCCTTACTACCACGGTATAAGACCTACTAAATCACTGTCAGCTGAAACTGTGCTTGTATTAAAATTCTAATTTTCGAGATTAGGACTCCAACAATCTTTCCTAACCAAATAACGATAAATAGCAATTACACACACACACACACAGGTTCCAATTGTTTCCTAGCTGTGCATGAGTCCTAAAATTAAACACAACGCGCTAATGCTTCATGAAGAGGACATTTTTCGACGCATAAACCACATTGCACCACATTCTCATTAATAGCTCAGGTGTGCGGTCAAAATACATACACCTTTCAGCCCTTTGAACAGACGTAAAGATGGCACAGTGGGTTGAGTCGAATTCTTAGCGTTCCAGTGTAAACCACCCAGAAGGCGAGATAGGGTGTGAGCTGGGACAATAGCACAGAGAAATCAGTGGCTGCGATTGGTTATTGTGTCAACCAATCCAATTGAACGTTGGCATTTGGCATGAGTTGCTGTTTTGGTTTTCTGAGTTTCATCTGTCTTGCGTGCGTAAAGTGATGTATTTAGGACACCGATATAGACAAGTTTTTATTTTTTTTATATATAATTTTCTACAAATAATTTATAACTTTTTTACCCATATTTCATCATCATGCCTATCAAGGATTTGGGCCTAGGGTGACCTGTTCCGGCCTTAGAAGTCATCGTTGAATCTTTTAAGAGGACGTCCTGGTTTTCCTTTTCCTAATGTCTTTTAATTTTTACCCATATTTACAAAGGCAAACTGTAATTTTGTAATTACAGTTTACCATTGTAATGTAATTACTGAATGTCCCGTTTTCTTCCAGGGCTTTCGAGGATTGTATGATTATAGTCGAAGGAGGTTGAAACTTGTTTATAAACAAGTAAAATAGTTAATTCAGCCTTTCTTTGGTTCAATTCGGAACAAAAAAAATCCCAAGTGATTACTTTTTCCGATTTCTGTGCGTATTATATGGCTGTATTTAAAAATCGTATCAAAATTCAAATTATCCGTGTGTCACTGTAGTATTTTTATTATTATTATGTGACACCTCCAGGGAGTCCAAGACTCATCGAGGGAGGGCTTACTCCACAACTCTCTGTCTCTGCCACTCAATTCAGCAACTACAACGAACTGTCATCAGAATTCAAGGAGAACCGGCCTACCAGTCCGGAACTCGGGGGGGAGGGGGCACCATAGGGGGAGGAACCCTTTTCGAGTCATCAAAATTCAAAAAGAACCGGCCTACCAGTCCAGAACTCGAGGGGTTAGGTGCCGTAGGGGTGGGAACCCAATTTGCGAGTCATCAAAATTCAAGAAGAACCGGCCTATCAGTCTGCAACTCGAGGGTTGGACGCCATAGGCGCCAGGGGAAACACCTTCCTTTCGAGTTTTCAAAATTCGAGTCATCAGAATTCAAGGAGAACCAGTCTACCAGTCCGGAATTCGGGGGGGGGGTTGGCGCCGTAGGGGGAGGAACCCCCTTTTCGAGTCATCAGAATTGAAGAACCGGCGTACCAGTCTGGAACTCGGCGAGGGGGGGGGGGTTGGGCGTCATAGGGATAGGAACCCTTTTCGAGTCATCAGAATTCAAGGAGAACCGGCCTACCAGTCCGGAACTCGGGGGGGACCGTTTGGGGGGAGGAACCACTTTTCGAGTCATCAAAATTCGAGTCATCAGAATTCAAGGAGAACCGGTTACCAGTTCGGAACTCGGGGGGGGGGGGCGCCGTAGGCGTCAGATCCCCCCTAGTGTGTGTGTGTGTGTGTGTGTGTGTGTGTGTGTGTGTGTGTGTGTGTGTGTGTGTGTATTATTTTATTTTTTAAGTGGCGTCGCATGCTCATTTCGTTGGGTGTACTGCAATGTGGCTTATGCAACCCACGCTTCAAAATTTACGTCAGTTTGACCGTATGACTGCATTTCTATCGATGCATGAAAGTTTTAAAAGTGCATAACGCATCAGCGCTCATCTTAATTGGTCCAATGCTATTAAATGTAGGTTAATTTGAATACCTTAATTTATCAATTAATTGTAACCAAATCTGTGGTTACAATTAATTGATAAATTACAGGGGGGGGGGAACCATGTGTTAAACACATTTTGTAAATAGAGCAGTATCTCATGTACTCAATTTTTGAATCTCTGTGCTTGCTCAGTAAATTTGAAAAAAATTCGATACCTAAATCATATATCACTATTTAATTTTGATATTTTAGTAAAATATGAATAACGCATAGCTTGAAGTTTTGTGCCCCTTCATGGCCAGCGCCCTACGGGGGTGCCTAAGTCAGCGCTTCCCGAACTGGGGGCCGTAGGTTTTGTTGAGGGGGGCCGTGAAATAATGAAAACAAATTTAAAATGTTTTAAGACTAAGTAGATTTTTTTTATTTTAAACGAAACGTATTTAACTGCTATTATTTATTATTTCTTTTTTGTTATTTTTTATATTTTAATGGCAAAATTCACACATTGGTGTTGGTTCACAAACTTTGCTTCCTGCGTATTTCGGCGCTTAATGAATATTAGTAAATATTGCTTATTCATATGTTTCATTTCAAAGCAGTGGTTAATTGTATTTACTTCGAATGCTCTCCAGGGAAGCTCCAAATCTTCCAGTCCCTTTCATCACACATTCGTAATCAGGGACTGTCTGTTGACATTGACTTTATATACATATCAAAACTCGTTTTATATTATCACTGTCACCCGAGCTAGTTTTCTGTTACCAATAAAAGTTTCGCATATACTTCACACATGAAAAAGAAAAGCTTAAAGAAGTTCATGTGGGGAGATAGTAACTCGCTTGCAGTGGTAAACAACACCCTCCCTAACAGCCACTATACTGCGGAGGCAATAAAATCAAGTACTTTTATTATGCCAGTGAATGAGGTATGAGGAGTCTGTGTAATATATTTCTCAAGAAATGGTGCAATTAGAGACAAATGGTATAAAAACACACTAATTAATGAGTCACATGTCCCCTCATACAGAAACTATGCTGTATAGACTGAAACAAAACCACATGTTGAATGGGCAAACACAGTATCTAACTAAAAACTATTGTTATTAATTAGATGTGTGTGAATTCGATTTCCCAAGGCAGCAATAAAATTCAACCGAACGTGTTAAAATTCGTAAAAGTGTTAAAACTAAGTAATATATATATATAATGAATGTTATGGCAGTTTCACATATGGAATTCGGCTGAAGAGAGTTAGCATTTCAACTCAATTGTCAGCTATGCTTTTATCTTTCGGTTGCGCGATCTTTTGTTAATACCGCACCAATCGTATGCATTTCTTAATAACCTGTCATTGCTATCTGTTTAGCGTTAGGCTTAATTACCGTAAAGGGAGAAAAGTCACAAAAGAGAAAAATGTTCCGGGGATTCCCTTATTCAGGTAATATTCACTAATTTCATGTTATCAGTCTGTGGTGTGCCAGTATCAGTAAGTGGTGATATTATTTGATCGTTAAAAAATTTAATCCTGAGAATGGATAAGTGGCTGATAAAAAATATTAAAAAAATACCCACGAACAATCAGAAGAAGCAGAAACAGGCTCAAAAAAAAGGACAGTATTTCATATTTTACCAGAACAGCTCGCATCGTCTTCAGAACCAAACAGTAAGAGGCAAAAAATGTAATATTTGCATTTGATTTTTGCAATATTTGCTGTGCATGTTTTGTATTGAATATAAATACAATAAATATTATTATAATATATCTCTCTATTACGATTTTTTTCGAGGGGGGGGCGTGAAATATTTTAATTTTTGCAAAGGGGGCCCTGACATCCAGAAGTTTGGGAAGCACTGGCCTAAATGGTAGCCTCGGTCCTGCGTGTAGAACATGTTTTGCATGAAGAATTGCAAATGAAAAAGCTTTGCGCAAGGTGGGTGCTGCGCTTGCTCACAGCAGATCAAAAATGCACTCGCATGAAAATTTCTGAACAGTGCTTGGAGCATTTTTACAAGAATAAAACTGATTTTGTGCATCGATTTATTACTATGGATGAGACTTGGATTCACCATTACACACCAGAATCCAAACAGCAGTCAAAACAGTGGATAGGAGCCGGTTCAGCGCCAAAGAAGACAAAGTCGGTTCCATCAGCAGGAAAGGTCATGCATCGGTGTTTTGGGATGCTAAAGGCATTTTGTTTATTAATTATCTTGAAAAGGGTAAAACAATCACCTGGGAATTTTATTCCGATCTTTTAACCAGACTAGACGAAAAAATTCGTGAGGAAAGACCAGGTTTGCAGAAGGGAAAAAAAAATCATCTTTCACGAGTACAATGCACCTGCTAATAAAGGTGTTTTGACAATGGGAAAATTAAGGGATCTGCACTATGAATTGTTGGAACATCCACCCTATTCCCCAGGTTTGGCTCCCTCTGACTTCTATCTCTTCCTAAAATTAAAACTCTTCCTAGCTGCTGGTCAGCGTCTTTCTTCGAATCAAGAGGTGATTGCAGCTGTAGAGGGGTATTTTGCAGATCTTACTGAGAACCGCTACAGGGACGGGATAATGGTGCTGGAGCATCGCCGGAATAAACGTATTAGTCTTAAGGGAGATTATGTTGAAAAATAAAAACAATTTCGAAATTATAAATTCGTTTTTTCGTTGTTTGGCCGAGAACAAAATCGTACCAACCTGGTGCGACCATAAAGGACGTAACTGCGTCTATTAGAGAGCAAAAGGAAAGGGTGAAAGAAATGATTGTTGTGGCAGGTTCGAATGATTTGAAAGGAGATAAAATGGAAATGATAGAAGACCTGAATGAATTGTTTGAGGTAGCAAAAGAAAAGAGTGAGAGAGTTAGAATGATTAGTCTTTTGCCACGGTATGACAGTGAAATGTTTAAAAGGAGGGCTATAATTGCAAATGACTTTATGCGTGGGTTATGTATGACGAGTGGTGTGGAATTTGTGGAGTGAGTTTGATGGGCGAAAGGATCTATATAAGATGGATGGCTTGCATTTGAATGGTTACGGTGTAAGAAGACTTGAGAAAGTGTTGCTGAATGTAGTGGATGTGCAAACTCAGGGAAACTAGATTTGTTAGGGGGGGGGGGAGTAGAGATACAGTCCTTATGGAGGCAGTTGAATGTAAGAATGAATATAATATGCCAGAGCAAATAAGGACAACAAATCTGAGTGGGATAGTTAATATAAGGCATCAAGGTAGGGTTGGGGCTAATGGGGGTCTTAAATTCATGTACACTAATACTAGGAGTATTAGGAACAAGAAGGAAGAGTTTTTGGCCATGGTTGGCACTTCCAGACCACAGGTTATAGGTATTAGTGAAACATGGCTGACTGTAGATGATATAACTAGTGGGATTGAATGTGATGGGTATAGTGTGTTCAGGAATGACAGAGAGAATAAAATGGGGGGAGGAGTATTGTTGATGATAGCGGATGAGCTCCAGCCAAGGAGAATAGAAGTTGAATTGCAGGATAGAGAAAAGAGCACATTTGAGGCCATTTGGTGTGAGATTGTGGCTAGCAGAACTAAATATACAATTGGGTGCTGCTATAGACCAGGTGATGGAAAAGATGGGGTGACAGTATGCACAAGCAAATAGAAGAAATGGGTGGAAGGAGGGTGATTATTATGGGAGATTTCAACTATGGTCGCATTGATTGGAGTGAGGAGAGGACACACGGAAGGAAGGAACTGGATTTTATGCGGTTATTAAGGGATAACTATCTGCGACAGCATGTAATGGAAAATACTAGGGGTCAGAGAGTGCTTGACCTAGTAATTACATCTGAGGATTTGGCTGTAACAAATATGACCACATTGCCACCAATCGGTGAGAGTGATCATAGGGTCTTAACTTGGGAGGTGGCTAAAGGTGTAGAATTTTCAATTAAGACAGGGTATATGTGGAATTATCGGGCTGGAAAGTATGACAAGCTTAGGAGTTTGATTGGTTCAGTGCCATGGCATGTACAACTGCAAGGACTAGAAGTTGATAGTGCATGGGAGGTAGTTAAGAAGTGCTTGCATGAAGCAATGGCTGACTGTATACCTAGAGTCCGAATAATAAATCAAGTAGGGGTTAAATGGATGAATAACACCATTAAGCTTGAGTTGCAAAAAAAGAAACAACTATGGAGGGAATTTAAGGAGAAGGGTGACCGGCAGGCACATGAACGGTATAAAGCACAGGCCAGAAGGGTGACGAGTGTGGTAAGAAAAGCAAAAAAGGATTACGAAAGAACATTGGCCATGCAGGCTAAAGAGAATCCTAAACAGTTTTTTAGATATGTAGCAAGTAAAAGGAAAAATGTACATGGCAGATTGATTTTAAAGAATGCCGATGGTAGGGAGGTAACTGAATCAGTTGAGATAGTTGAGTTACTGAGTGAGCACTTTGCAAAAGTATATCATCCAGGTGGTGACATTGCAGAAACGAATAAACCAGTAGATTATACGGGAATTGTGGTTAATGAAGTGGAGGTGAGTAGTCTATTGCATAACCTCAATGTCAATACATCTGTGGGATTGGATGGTATACCAGCTCGTGTTGTACGAGAAGCAGCTAAAGAATTGTCAGTACCCTTGACCATTTTGTTTAATTTGAGTCTCGGGTCTGGGTTAGTCCCGAGCGGGTGGAAAGAGGGGAAAATAGTTCCACTGCATAAAGGTGGTTCCAAGACTGCTGTAGTAAATTACCGACCGATTAGCATATCAGGAATCATTGTCAAGGTCTTAGAGAAAATAGTCAAGAGGAAAATACAAGATTGGATAGAAGAAAATGGGATACTGTATCGGGGACAGCATGGTTTTGTGAAGGGTAGGTCATGCCTCAGTAACTTGCTCACGTATTATAACACAGTGACGGCTGAACTGGATAAGGGTAATGGGTTTACGGTGATTCTACTGGACCTTGCCAAGGCCTTTGACAGGATTCCACATGGAATTCTAATCAGTAAATTGCAGCATATGGGAATGGACATAGGGTTGGTGAGATGGATAGGAGGGTGGTTGACGGAGAGATATCAGAGAGTGGTTTACTCGGGAGTAGAGTCCACAAGACGGCCTGTGACTAGTGGTGTGCCACAAGGATCTGTTCTTGGACCACTGCTGTTTAATTTGTTCATAAATGATATAGGAAATGATCTGAGAGGAACAGTTCATTTGTTTGCGGATGATGCGAAGTTGGGTAGGGCAATAGTGAATGCAGATGACGTCAAAATTTTGCAGGATGATTTGGATAGATTGGAGGTCTGGGCTAAGGAGAATGGATGTCAGTTTAATGTGGCAAAATGTAAGGTTATGCATTTTGGGGTGAAAAGATTGGCGGCAGTTTACTGCATTGGTGGAACCGTGCTCCAGGAAATTGATGAGGCACGAGATTTAGGAGTGTTGGTAGATAAGGAATTGAAATTTAGGGGACACATTGCAAAAGTGACCAAAACAGTTCATCAAATCACTTGGTTGCTGAAGAATACGATGACAAGCAGAGACAAGCAGGTTATTGTTCCTCTGTATCGAGCCTTGATAAGACCCCATCTAGACTACTGTGCTCAGATTTGGTCACCTAGGTTTCTTCTTGATGGGGAAGAGGTGGAGAGGATCCAGAGGCGAGTGACCAAGATGATAGCAGGTCTGTGGAATGAACCGTATGAGAACAGGTTGAGGATTTGTGGGTTGCAAAAATTGGTTGATAGGCGGAGGAGGGGAGATATGATTGAGACGTTCAAATTACTGAAGGGTTTCTATAAAATTAATTCAGAAGATATTTTTGAGTACAGGGCTGGTTGTGGGAGGACTAGGGGACATCCATGGAAACTGGGCAAAAGTGTGGTTAGTAAAGGTGTTAGAGCTGGGTTCTTTACTTTTAGAGTAGTGAATGAGTGGAATGCGCTCCCTGAGTCTGTGGTGGATGCTGTGACAGTGAATGAGTTTAAGGCGAGGTATGATAGATACTGTATGAATGTCAAATAGTTGTGATGAATATGATTTGGGGCCTCCCTCGATGAGTCCAATGACTCCCTGGAGTTGCCCGTAATAATAGTAATAATAATAATAAACTTTTCCGACCACCCATTCGCTTCTATATACGAGTTGCCCCAGGCCCGATTATACTTCAGGCGCAAACATTGCCTGCTTACTTGGATAAAGGATTAAACCAAGTACTGATTTCCAGAAAATAGGAGCGGTCACCACGTAGCAGTTCAAGTCTCCCCTGCGCACCCTTTCACAGCCTTCGCTTTTCTGCGGCAGAACGACAAACACAAGCAACGGAAACGAAGTTCCTGCTTCGCTTCCAGGTAAGGAGGATATTTTATACCGTGGAAGAACAGTTTGCCTTATTTTGGTGAAAGTTTCCAGGTAATTATTTTGGCTGGCTGATAATCGTGATTTCTTCGGTGAATATCGGCGCAACTACATCCAGTGACTTCGTTGTACACTCTCAAAAAACCGATAAATTAATATCCAGTCGCGCTAATTCCCATTTTATAACATCAATATCACAAAGTAAAGCCGATGTTAATGTTATAAAGTATAACCAGTATTACTATTATAGTAACACAGAACTCACTGCTGTATTCCAATGTACCGAATCAAACTCGATACGAGTATGCCGTAACACAAACCTAGAAATGCACACAAATATTGACTGCATAAAGCGTCGGTGTTTTACAAAAGCTTTCCTTACAGTAGAAAAGCCGCACAACAGTAAAGATACGAAACTTTACAGAGGGGAAATGGTTGCAACCCGTCTACTACCTTCTCTCTCCATCCATCTGTAATTAGGCATACGGTAATAAAGTCTTGATGTTTTTTTTTTTTTTGATACAAAAGTTTAGATGAATGGTGAGAGGGAAGAGATTCACAGTTCTTCAGTATTATAACAATCAATTTATTGAAACAAATTACACGATCAACTCAGTGACGAATTTCTGCTTGCTACATTTCTGTGTAATCTTGGTATAATTATTCTAGAGATGCGTTCCTGAGTTCGTCTATTTGCAGAAATATTTACACTTTCATCCGTTTCAGACCGGCTAACTGGCATTTCCATGTTAATAAAAAAGTCCTTATAACGGTTCTTCGCTTTCTAGACGGGATTCGAATTGAATTTCATAAGGAGATGCTCCCCCCCCCCCACTAGAAACAGTTTATTTTTTATTTTTAATCCTCGAGCAAAACCCGGCCAGAACACATGCAATTAGCACAAAACAACACACCAGCATCCCAGCTTAGTTCCTTCGGAAGGAAATCCAAATAACGGAAACTGCATGCTTAAAGTACGGTTTCTGTGAATATGCGGTGAGACCAGTGAATATTAAGCGGTTAATATACCAGAGAGACATGCGAGTACAACGAAATGGCGGATAAGATTTCCGCGCCGAGAGTGGATTATGGTTTTCTTATTCAAATAGCGAGGAAGTGCTTAATTTAAAAAAAAATAAAAAATCAGATCTGCATATGGAGTTAGCAGTTGTTAATGAGCATGAAGGAGGGTGGCATGTGAAGTTGAACTTCATTCATTACAAAGGAGAGCGGAATAATCTGTGCGCATTGTGATTATCTGCTTCCCGATTCCATTTAAGATAACAATCCGCCAAGAAGTGCAAGTCTTTTTCCAGACATCGCAATCTTCTATCCGTGTCGATTCCTTCGAAGTATGGTGATACTTCCCCCCCCCCCTTTAACTGCAGTGGAGAAATCCACAGGAATACAACTCCTGAATGGCTCACGCATGCTGTCACTGTCGGTGCAGAAAAGCTCACAGCTCCCCCGAATAACGCGCCTCGCTGCACTTCGATTAGCAGCGAGCTGGCAAATTCCGCTACGATTGCATTGGAATGAGCGCATTTTCAGCGAAAAACAAACTAAGATGCCGTCCTTTGCCATCAACCGAATTTCGATTAGATCCACACACGACCGCAGGGAGCGGCTTTTGGAGGGTGTGGCCTCGCTGCTTAGGAGAAAAGGTTTAAAATAGAGAACGACAAAAAAAGAAGCGAAGCGCCTACACGCAAGGCAGCGCGCACCATAAGAAGCTTCTAAACTTAGCCGAGCAGACTAAATCCACGGCCATCGTCACGCAACGCGTCGTAAATTTGGGCTTGAAGCTCCACAGCGACATTATTGACGAGACGTTTTTTCTCCGAACGATACAGATGAACGCCAGTTTGCGTGCGGGAGAATACATGGAGCGCATAATGCCACAATTCCGTATCCTATATTTCTCGGAATTTATTCACGTGTTCCGTGCTTCCGCAACCCCGTCAGAAAGTTTGCTATCGTATTAACTTCGGATTACGTAGCCTTGTGATACGCATTAACCTGTGTGTAGCGGACTTCTGCACACTGTCCGGAGCGTTTGGTCACGTGTTCCTACAACGACGACGTTCGACTTTAATACCGTTATCAAGGACAGAATACACTTCAGATTAGAGGACAGTGAAGAAAAGAATATCGCTCGCATTTCACACAAATGCGTTTCCAGAATTGATATTTCTATTTCCAGCACTATTTCTTGCAGTCCTCGATCAAATTCGAAAGCATGGACAAATAATGCTTCTCCTTTTTTTTTTTTTTTTTTTTTTTTTTTTAAAGTAAAATTGATTTAGGTGATTCTAATGCATTTCGGAAAAGCGATGTGTGTGTGTGTGTGTGTGTACGCAAGACGTTGCTGACTATAAGGGTGAAGCAAAATGCTTTTATAATCCCTGCTATCTGATAAGGATTGCTGTGCGAGGAAAAGTTTATGGCTAAGTGCTCTGCCTGAGTGGATGCGATTTAAAGATCTTCATTTGGAAGTAGGATGGCCTTGGGTCTCCTGTATTTTGAGAAGTCAGTTTCATCATAATTTGCTGCTTGTTGCACTAATTCATTTGGATGTGAAGAGGATGCTGAGAAGAACTTTACTGCCGAAGACTGCAGGAAAGAGTAGATGTAGGGGATATTTGTATCCCGGTGGAGTTGGACATTTCTGACATACCATGGTGCGTTTAAGATCATGCGGAGACATTTGTTTTGCACTCTCTGTAGTTTGAGGATATTTCTACTTGAGGTGTGGCTCCAGGCTGGGGACGCATAAGTAATAATGGCTCGAATCATCAACTGATAAAGGAGCAGTTTTATTTTGGTATCCAGCTTGCTATTCCTATTGATAAGAGGATAAAGCTGTGCAATGACTCTTGATGCTTTTTACATGAGGCTTTTATATGTGAACTGAAGGTTAGGTTTCTGTCCAGCAGTACACCCAGATATTTGGCTTCTGCTTTCCAGGGAATCTTGGTATTAAATAGGAAGATGTCATCTTTGGGAGATATTGAGTTTTTAGTAAAGAGCATGGCGATACTGAAGGTTTACTTGCAATCTCCATTCCGAGAACCAGTGCTCTAATCTCTGCAGGTTTTCTTGCAGTTTCTTGGTGACAAGGTGCGGTTTAATAGATCTGGCTAGTATAGCTGTGTCGTCTGCGTATAGGGCAATGATAGATGACATTGGATCGTGCGGAATGTCCACCATGTAAATCGTGAAAAGTATCGGTGCCAGTAGGGACCCTTGAGGAACTCCTGCCAAGATGCGTCGCTGGGTAGATAATATATCATTTAGTTTGACTTGCATTCGTCTGTCACTAAGAAATTACTTTATAATTTGGACTAGATCTAATGGAATGCCAGCTGAAATCAACTTGTATAGCAGTCCAAATTGCCATAATTTGTCGAACGCCTTTTCTAAGTCAAGAAAAACTGCTCCGGTGTATTGGTGCCAATTCTAACTTGTGATAATGAATTCGATTAGTCTATGAATTGGATGGTACTGTGAAATTGGCGAAAACCAAACTGTTCTGAAGGAAGGATGTTAAAATTTTTTTACTGAAAGTTGAATTCTGGAAAGGATAGCTTTTTCTGCTATTTTGCCCAAATTAGAAATCAGACTTATGGGACGATAACTTTGAGGCTGCTGAGTATCCTTTCCAGGCTTGTATATAGGAACTACGTCTGCCAACTTCCATGCAAAGGGGAAGTACTTAAACCTGAACATAGCATTTATTACTGTTGTAAGATATACGATGGCCTTTCGGGGTAGCAGTTTAATAACTTTGTTGGAAATGCAGTCAGGCCCTGGAGCTTTTTTATTCTTTAAATTCTTTAGAATGTCATAAATTTCAGCTGGGGAAATAGGTGCGAGTTGGCTGGTACAGGTATCAGGCCGTTTTAACACGTGTCTGACGTGGCGGTGGACTTTGTAAATATGATCGAAATTTAGATTATTGTATGAAGAGCTACACTGTTTTTCTAAATTTTTAGCTATAGTTTCGACTTTTTCTGCATCTGTGTAAACAATGTTCAGGTCAGATTTGAGAGGAGGAAGAGATTTGTTTTTGTTTTTGATGTTTCTCAGGAACTTCCAAACGATTGATCACCAGGTGATATGGAGGCTAATTTGTCTTCCCATAGGTTGTTTCTATGGAATTTAAGTGCATCTCTCACTGCACTGTTCATTTTGTTGAGATATTTTTTGTCTTGGGGTGCTCTGGTGTTGTGGTATCTTTTTCTTGCTTTATTTTTTCCCCTGATTAAGTTCATTATGTCATCTAGTAGTCATTTAGGCTTGAAAGCAATTGAATTTGAGGTGATAGATGCTATGGCTGTGTTGATTTGATCAGTAAGTTTGACTGCAGAATCAATTTCTTCCTTGGAATTAATATGAAGGATGGGATCAATGTAGTTTGGAAGCATTTTGGATAGTTTTTCCCAGGGAATGAAGGTGTGAGGCGAAGGGGGAAGTTCCCCCTCTGATAACCCAGTTGGAGCAGAATAGGATTGTGGTCTGATGATAATTCATTCAACGATTCCAGGGTGTACTGTAGGTTGACATTCTGAAGGACAGCTATATCCAAGACGTCGGATGATCCAGTAGGACTGTGGTGAGTTAGCACTGAGGGGCCAGCCACAGTTGCGCAATTTGAGCTTGTGTAGTTAAAGAGGATGAGGCCATTCCTATATATAGACCTACTGCTCCAGGCGTGATGTTTTGCGTTAAAATCTCCTGCAATAATAACCGGCAGTTTAACGCCGAGGATAGCATCCAGATCCGTGTTCAGCAATGTTTTTGATGGTGGGTTATAAGCAGCATAGATTTTTATGTTTCCGACAGAGTTTGTGATGACATTGATACCTGTGACTTCGAGATTAGTGGTTGTAGGAATGGCTACAGCATAATGGTTGATGTGATTTTTGATGAGGATGGCTGTGCCACCACCTCTGTAATCCAGTCTGTCATTCCTGTAGAGTTGATATCCTTTGAATTTAGGATTGTCAGCAGGTCTGAGGTGAATCTCATTAATTAATAATATATCCGGATTATATCTGTCATTGAATTCCTGCACTTCTAGTATTTTATTTTTAAGGCCGTTAGCATTCCATGAAATAATCATTAGAGAATCTGGAGTAAATTTTTTCCTATGCATTGGAGAGTGCAGATAAAATGTGTTTGCTGCAAGAAACTTTTTGTAGTACCCAGTGATGGATTTGCATTACTGAAATACTGTAACATATTTACAAGAGAAGAGGTGATGATGGCTGGTATATTTGAATGTGGATTTGGCATATTCTGGTCATGGATTGCTTTTTTGGGGCGGGCCACGTCAGCATATGTTCTTGTTTGGTGTTGAAGATTTATTTTCTTAGGGGGCTCAGTTGATGGTTGGTGAACACTTGTCATCTTGTTCAAACTAATAGGAGCCTGATGAACTTGAGCTTCTGGAGCTCTCGTTTCTGATAGTGAGGTAGAGTGATTAACTCAGTTTGCCTGTTTTTTGGGTGGCAAATGCACCCTCTGTAATTTGCAGGGTAGGGACCACCACAATTAGCACACTTAGCCGGGGTGGTTTTTGGCTTGAAGCAGGTATGTGTGGGTGGGTGTCACCACATTTTAAATATCTGTATTGAGCTTTGCACAACTTCTGGGCATGACCAAATTTTTGGCATCTATGGCACTGCCCAGAAGAGGCCCTCTTCCTAAGTGGCTCCGGTGAGACCTTAAGCCCACAGATTGTCTTCAAGTTATAAATATCTTTGTAGATATTGCGTATTTCCACCAATACCGGAGGCATAGGGGTCTTGTTAGATCTGTACATTCTACTGACCTTTATGGGAGGCAGATCTTGCATGTTGAGGTCAGCAGCTATTTCAGCTGTTTCAATGTCTTCAGATACTCCTCGGAGTACCACTTTAAATTTTTTCTCCGAGGTAAGTGTGAAGGTATGGTACACCTCTTACATCCAACTCCTTGGTTAAATTTCTATAGTCAGTCACTGTAGCGGGCTAAATTTTGATGCCCTCCTCTGTGTTCTTGGCAGTGGAGTAATTTATCTGCAGGATGGCCATGGTGATTCTTAAGGCTGTCCATCTCTGCTTTTCCCTAAGAATGACTGGAGGTACCTTTTCATTGGTGGAGGCAGAGGAATCTGTGTTGGGGGCATCTTCATCCATGCCATTTTCGTTTGCTGACTCCGAGGCGAGAGTTTTGCGTTTTTTGCGCGCGTGCCTCTCTCCTTGATCTGAATGAGTAGAGTCAGAGATTACGAGATTTAATTTTTCCTCCATTTGAGGAGCGTCTTCATTTTGATCTTCATCAGTCTCAGGTAAAGAGTAAAGATTCAGGAAGCAGGGCCATTCGAGCTCGAACTTCTTAAGGAGTTTCTTCATGAAGCTGAACGCCAGTCCTTTATCTAGAGAGTCTATAATGATATCAGGATCTAACATGTTTGATGGCCATTTGAGCTTAAATTTCCTTTGGAGTTTATTTACAAGTATAAGCGCTGGCTCTTCATCCAGCGAATCTGTGAGGGCGTCCAGATCTAACACATTCATCATTGACGATTTGCGTATAAACACAAGTAAATGGATCTGAAATAGATATGCTAACAATGGCGATTCTAACGGCTGTTAGGCCTAACGAATCGCCCTCGTTGCATTTACAGTCCACTTACCTTTGCTGATGTTCTTAAATACAGCATAATCCGCAATTTAATGACTTTAAACACGTCTCTGCTAGTTAATCTAGCTGCTACACTACAAAACCAAAGTTTCTCATATTTGATTAACACGTTCTACCGAGAAGAAAATCCACAACCGTATCAAATGATCATGCTCAAAACTCCCATGTGTGTGTGTGTGTGTGTGTGTGTGTGTGTGTGTGTGTGTACACACATCGCTTTTCCTTTTTATTACATAAATCTCTGAAAACCGATGTGTGTACACACATCGCTTTTCAGAGATTTATGTAATCTTTTATCATGAAATAACACAAGTTTTAAATTGCTGCCATTTAACTGCACTTCATTAACAGTGTGACACTCAAAGTATGCAGCAGTTTTTTTAAAAAAATAAATACGTCTCAACTCGCTTTACATCAAGAAATACTGAAACACAAACTATCTCTTACATTTCTTTTTGAATCTCGGTGCTTGTGTTTTTAACGTATTATGTCACACTGAATTATTGGAGATTTTAAAAAGTTAGCAGTCGTAAAAAAGAGCGGACTAATGGTTTTTTATGTGGTTCACTTACACGTGTTAAAATAGTGGCATCATTAGAGTGGTAAAAGCTGCATGATTTACGGTAATTATTATGAATGTGAAATACAGGACGAAATACAATGTGTGTGTGTGTGTGTCCGCTATCAAGGTTGACGGAAGCGGGCATACGGTGCATGCGTCGTTACGAAGGAGGCGCCGCCGCCGGGACACGGTTCGTAAGTTCATTTTTAAGAAACAAAATTTTTTATCATAAAAACCAAAAATTTTTAGAATGATCAATATTAAAATAAATAAGGCCGGATACACCGAATAATAAAAAAAATTGTATATTGCCGCCTCTTTGATCAGCCGGCTGTTTATAATTTTGCAGCGAGAGCAGGCTAAATGCTTGCTTGCAGATGTTGTGTCTACTGAAGTCTGTCCATCTAAAGTGCAAAGGTCAACGGTTTTTATGCGCAGAAACGAATTTTCGTACAAAACGTTTGTTGCTAGTTAACCAGTCATAGGGTACATATCTCAGTAGGCTACTGACAGTAGCGCAGTGCGGACCATTATTTCGTCTCGGTGTCGTGTTGTGTAATAATTTCTTGTGGGTATAAAATAGAAATGGAATCAAAATTTAAAAAAAAAGTTATCCAGTGCACAAAATCGTAAGCGTCATGCTGCGAAAGAAGCAGCTATTAAGAAACAAGTGGGGCTCTTAATAAATTTGTTAAAATATTCTAATGCAGATTGTACCAGCTCGATACATCAGAAATCAGAGTTGAAGAGCCGTGCACATCATCCAATTTGCATGAAAGTACTATTGCAACTATTGAACAAGATAACAAGATGCATGATTTAAGTGAAAGACAGAAGATTTAGTTGTAGTTGACCACGAAACTAACACATTGTTAGTCTCTGTAAATTTAGAAGATCCAGGTGAATGGGGAAATATTGATGAAAAATTACGAGTTGTTTTAAGTGAAATTTAATTAAAAATTTAATTAAAAATTCAAAAAAGTAATTGGCCAGTTCAAAAGAAAAATATAATATATCCCAGAGATACATATGGTTGTAAATTTGGCAACACGTATTATAACAGAAAAATGGAAAACGGTGACCTCGTGCTAAGAACATGGCTCATTTATTCCGTAACTTTAAATTCTGTTTTTTGCTTTTGTTGCAAACCTTTCGCACCTACCGAATCAAGTAGTCTTGTAGAAGGTTATAACGGCTGGAGAAATGTAAGTACAACTTTGCATAGACATGAGACTAGTTTAACTCACATGAAAAATTTCTTAAAATGGAAGGAACTTGATAAAAATTTAAAATAAAAAAAAACTACTATTGATTTCCAGACTCAAACCATGTATGAAATGGAAAAGAAACAACGGTCGAGTGTTTTATAACGCTTGATTGAAATTATAAAATTCCTTGGTAGCCAAAATTTAGCTTTTCGCGAATTATCTGATAATTTATATGAAAGGAATAATGGCAATTTTTTAAAATTAGTCGAATTGTTTGCGAAGTTTGATCCCGTTATGGAAAATCATGTTGAAAGAGCCCTACAAAAACAATAGAGTACACTATTTGAGTAAAGACAGTCTTTAAATGAAATACTGGAAACTTTAAGTAACGCAATCAGGGATACAATTTTATTATCAATTCGAAAATCTAAATATTATTCCATAATTTTAGACTGCACACCTGATGCAAGTAAAACAGAACAAATGACAATTATTATTCGTTTTGTTTCCTGTGACAATGGAATTGTCAAGATCAGGGAAAACTTTTTAGGTTTTGCAGATATATCAGATTCCACAGGACGTGGTTTATGTGCAATGATAATGGAACAACTGGAAAAATGAAACATTCCCATTGAAGACATGCAAGGTCAAGGGTATGATAATGGGGAAAATATGAAAAAAGAAAAAATATGGGCTCCAAAATTTGCTTTTGAACAAAACCCTCGAGCTTTTTACGTGCCATGTGCTGCTCATACTCTAAATTTAATCATTAACGATGCAGCCAAAGTGAATGCAGATACAATTAGTTTCTTTGCAATTATTCAAGAAATATACAATTTCTTTTCATTCTCTTGCAAACGTTGGGCAATCCTTTTAAAGTTCGTAAAAAAATTAAGATTGAAATAGCCATCAGAAACGCGATGGGAAAGTAAAATGAATGCAATCCGCCCTCTATGATATCAATTAGGAGAAATTTACGATGCACTTTTTGAAATTTTAAATAATGAAACTCAGCATAAAGCACAAACATTGTGCTAAAATAAAGGACTACAAATTTATTTGCTCTCTTATAACTTGGCATGATTTACTTAACAGAATAAACCCTGTGAGTAAAATGCTTCAAGATAAAAATATGAACATTACACTTGCTTTAGAATCTATCGAAAATTTAAAAATATTCTTACAAGAATAACGATCAGATACAAATTTTAAAGAAGTTCTAAAAACGGCAAAAGAACTGAGTGAAGAGGTGGATGGAGAACAAGAATTTAAAGCTGGTACGGAAGTTCGACGACGAAAGAAGACATGAGAATTGGACTACGAGCTTCATGACGAAACGCCACAATCGCCAGAAGATAAATTTAGAGTGAATGTGTTTTATACACTTCTAGACGTTGCAATGTGTTCGTTAATAGAACGTTTTGAACAACTAAAAATATATTATGATAATTTCAATTTCTTGCATAGATTACTACAAATTAATAACGAAGACTTACGAAAAAATTGTGACGATTTAAAGATTCTCTTGAATCTTTAAATAGACATAAATGCAATAGAACTATATGACGAGTTATGTGCTTTCCGGGATATTTTTCGGAAGGATAATTTAAATATTCAAAACCCTTTCGATATTCTTAATTTTATTGTGTCCAATAATTTATCTTTCCCGAACTTTTCAATTGCTTGAAGAATACTATTAACCTTACTTGTTAGTGTAGCGAGCGGTGAACGTTCCTTTTCCAAGTTGAAATTGATTAAAACCTACTTAAGAACAAGTATGCCAAAAAAAAAAAGCTTGTTAGTTTGTATCGAAAATGATAAATGTGCGGAATTAGACGTTAAGACCATTTTTCTAATTTTGTGAATATGAAATCAAAAACCCTAAAATTTAAATTAAAAAATTTCAAGTATATTTATGTAATTTAATTTATTTTCTGTTATTCTGTAAAGATGTTATTTTTTGAATACTTATATTAAATGTTCTAATTATTTCTGAATTCTTTTCTTATTTTCTCATCTATCTTGAGTTTCTTTTATTTTCCTAAAAGATAGTTCCACTTATAAAAATTAGTAAAATTTTTTTACAAGTTACTAAGAATTTAGTAACTTGTAAAATGCGAGAATTTTTTAAACTTTAGTTCAAATAAATTTTAACTTTAATTAAAATTCATTTTAATTTTGTTGGCGATTCGGGTCGGTGAGAAAGCTATAATCCCTGTATCATTATATTCAACGATTAAAATGAAGTGGCTTTATCAAAATTTGCTTTAACTTTTGAGAAATTTTTGAATATTCGGGTTTTTAACGATTATCCTGCCTAGTCAACACCCTCGGTTCGTTACATTTCGCGAACCAACGTGTGGCTGTTATGTCAAAATTTATTTAAGAAATTTCAAATAATTAAAATTTTTATTATCGTAAAAGAACCACACACGCCCGGATCGTTACAGGGGCGCTTAGATAGAAATTGCATGCGGGCGACAAAGACCCCAGTGCGCGAGCGCGATTTTCATAATTATTGTCGCATATCTTGTAACAAAGACTCAGTAGACTGAGAAAAGCAGTGTGTGTGTTGGCTGTCTGGAATTAAGACGAAACAACTACTATAATAAGGCCCACGAAAGATATCTGTTAAATGCGTGTGTTCCCTAGAAATGCGCCTGTCTGCTGGATGCGAAACCCTACCACTACCGTGTTAAATTGGCGGAACTCGTTCGAATTAATGCCGTACATTTTCGAAAATACCCGTAGTTTCCGGGATATGCATTGGCGATTCTTACCACGAGGTCCATGTCAGAGGCAACAGGCGTTTCGTACACCATGGCTTTAAGGATCCCCCACAGAAAGAAATCAATGCTCGATAAATCAGGTGAGCGTGGGGGGCCATGCGAAGGGTCTACCACGCCCAATCCATCGAGCCCCAAATGACCTATCTAAATACTGAACGCACAGAAATGCCAAAATGGGCTGGAGCCCCGTCGTGTTGGAACCACATCTGCCGACGCACAGTCATTGGAACATTGTTCAGTAAATCCGGCAGAACTTCTTCCAGAAAGGTCAGATACTTCCGGGAATCCAGTCGGATGGTAACAGGTATGGGCCGACTAAACAGTCAGCGACGATACCTGTCCATAGATTAATGGCGAAGTGTTGTTGTGCAGCATGTGATCGCACAGCGTGTGGGTTCTCAACTTGTGTTTTGTTCGCGGATAAATGAAGCTTCATCCGTGAACAAAACACAAGTTGGAAAATTCGGGTCTACAGTACTTTTCTGCAGAAACCACTGCCCGAATTCCAAACGTCGAGGATAATCTTCGGCCATCAGTAACTGGACCTGTTGCAGATGAAATGGATGTAAGGACTCAGAGTGCAAAACACGCAACACACTGCATCGAGATACTCTTATGGCAGAGGCAACGGCACGTGTGCTTGTCTCTGAGTTATTGTCCATCGCATGCAACACCTCCTCTTCCATGATGGGATTTCGCGTCGATCGTGGCCGCCCACTATCCCTGAATGATCCATAGTCACACAAATTCTGATGCAAATGCGCAAATATTTGGTAATGTGGTACACGTCTGTTTGGGTACCTTTCGCGATACATTCGTACAGCTGCTCGTCTATTACCGTCAGCTAACCGTAAACGAGGTGCATGTCTGCCATCTCAGTATTCGTAAAACGACGTCGAAAGCTTGAATGAGGAAGCCTCATTTGCTCACCTGGAGCGCTGGTGAACAGGTGAATACGGTTGTTTTTGATTTTCTCTACCTCCCTTCAAAATTTGTACGTGGAATTTTGAACCACCTTGTATATATACCGGATGTATCATGGAGAAGTATTTAAAGACGACAGCATACCTAGATTTTCTCAGAAACAATATCGACTGGTTTGGGGGAAAGAATAAAGCTAAAAACAATAAAGAACTAGTTTAACTATAAGAACGTATCACGAGGTTCAAGAGAGATAGGATCGCTTCCTTCACTCTACCTCTGCCACTGTCTTTAAAACCTGGTGCAGTGAGTGACGCTAAGGACACTTTTTAATTTGTATTTTTAAAATTTCTTACTTGTAAATAACAATTGCGGGATTATGGCTATTTATATTCATTTTACAAAGCGCGAAATATTTTTCTTTCCATTTTTTTTTTCAAATTTTATACCCACAGAATAATAGAATGCACTTGTTTTGATCCTTGTTACAGAATCCTAGTTGATCAGCGTAACAGAGAAATAGCTTTGAATAACTACGTTGAAAGAAGTAGTTATTCAAATTCTTCTTTTACCTTCCCAGTTTAGAACTTTTTATTGGTCGGATCCTGTCTCATTGACAGGATCTGACACCATTAAAACAAGCATTGCATAACAGAATATTAACATATGACATGAGAAGAGAAGGGAACAACTCACGGATGGTGTGCCACCATGTAAAAAGAATTTCTCACATGTTTTGCATGCATACTCCCAATATTTACAACAACCTTGACTCCGGATTAAGACCACAAAATAAACTTTAGCAAATTCAGATTATGCTGAAGCATGTCCTATCAATGACTAACTTAGAAGAGCTGTCCAGATTGTAGCTAGTACTTATTCAGTTCTTAGCTCGAGGTAATGATGGAGCTTACATAGTGGTGGTGCTGCCACTGAATTTCAAACGTATATACTGAAATCTGGATGGATGTACCATGTTCCTTGGTATCAAATAGAAATACAGAGAACTGTGCTGTGTCGTATTTTGTTTCTTGAATAAACAAATGAGAAATTATTACAACATTGCAACTAAGTCTGGAGATCGTGTAATAATACCTCGCTCTCTCCTAAAACACAGACAGCAACTATTCACCACTCCTTCAGTTCAACTCAAAATTCACAGACCAAAATTTTCATCCTCTTCATTCACTCCTTGTTTCCTGCTGTCTTTTGGAACAGTGTTCCCTCTTATGCATTTCCTAAGGTGTACTCCTCAAATCCAGTGTTAACAGGTTTCTTCTTTCTCTCCAACTTTCCGCTCATCCACATCTCGTCTAAAAAAAAAAAAAAACATAAAACAGCAAGACGATGATAATTCCTTGCTGCAGCACAGTCTTCATTAATACCGCTGGATAATTTCACGCACAATTTCGATTTAAGAAAAATAAACACTATCAAAAATTTCAGGCTTGCTCTTAGCGCCATCGCAGCAAATTGGTTATTGTCACGCTGAGACGACATATAATTAGCATGTTTAAACAGTTAACCTTTAATATAAAACTCGACAATAAATCACCATCGTCATCATTTCTGACATGCATCCTCAAAGGGTTTAGAGAAAACTCTGATGATCTAATATAATTAAGTTTCACTTATTGCTTCCCATCAACACTTTTTCCCAATATTAATCTGTGATTTGTCACTTTTCAGTACTATCAGTTAGGCAACGGCCACAACACACTAAAAGTTAAAGTAAGAAAATGATCGGTAATAATTATAAAAAGGTGTGGTTCGCAATATTATTACAACTGTGGAACGTCATCCATTCTACAAACATTATTTGAAGAAAAGGAAAATGGAGAGGATTACAAAACTGGTGCTTTGAAGACCGTTTTTTTTTTTTTATCAGCTTCAATCATCTCACCAACATACAATCTCATACCGCATCAGAGATCCGACTGATGGTTTTCACCAAGTTTCGTACAACCGTCATTGCTGGTATTTGTGGTTACAATTTCGTTTTCTCGAGATCAAAAACATTTCTTTTCACAACATGCAGCGTTTGACAGGAGTCTCGCTTATCCATCTCGCATTCCCGAGTATCAGATTATTTTATGAAAATATTTGGACGATTTTTATCATATTGATTTCAGAATGCAAAGTTATTTCAAGTTACCGTATTTGACGGCGTAGAAGACGCACTTTTTTCCTTTGAAAATAGGTCTGAAAAACCGGGTGCGTCTTATACGCCGATACTCAGTTTTTTATTATTTTCATTTCTGGAAATTTTCTCTGTTCCGAATTACGAGATTTATTTATTGCTTCCTTGCGGTGTGTGCGAGAGCATTCCAGCTACGTAGAGCAATGTTTCTCAAACTTCAGGCATCCGCGTTCATATGATTGGTGCGGTATTAACAAAAGATCGTGCTACTGAATGACAAAGACGAGCCGACAGTTGAGTTGAAATGCTAATTCTCTTCAACCGAATTCCTTATATAATATCTGAAACACATTCACTATATATTTCTTGTTTAACACGTTCACTCAATCAAAACCATATGTTGCACCGGCAACATATGGTTTGGCTTGAGTCATACAGCATTTTCTGTGGGAGGGGGACATGCGATTCATTAGTTAGCGCCGTTTTGACCACCCAGTTGTCTCTAATTGCACTGTTTGTTGAGAAACATATTGCACAGCCTGCAGATGTCTCTGTACCTTATTCAGTGATACAAAAGGAACGTTTTACGGTCTCGAACTTCACGGATATATTGAATTTTATTCTATGCGTTAATGATGCATGGCCGAAAATTGCGACGGACCCCTGAAGACCTTTCACGTACCACACTTTGAGAAACACTGACGTAGAGTTCAGTGGATGCGCATGCGCTGTCATCGACGATCAGAGCTGTGTCCTGTTCGTTTAAACTTTCCAATTGTTGTCGCAGTTGTGAACGGTGATAAATTTCTGCCGTTAAATTCCCTCTAAATTTCTTGGCATCGGCATTGTTACAATATTGCATACAAGCTACGTGTGATTGCGTATGCTAATGAATATGAAAACAGGGCTGCAGAGAGGCATTTCGGACCACCCCCCCAACTGAGAAAATGATAAGAACTTGGCAGAATCAAGAAGAGGATTTAAAAAAAGCAACTCACAGTAAACATAACCTACTGCCAGAACTGAATACTTGGATTTTAGAAAGCGGGACTTTCAGTGTCTACAAAAATGATTATTCATCAAGCGAAAGCGATAGCCACTAACAGAGGGATCGCCAACTTTACTGGATCAACATCATGGTGTTCAAGATTCATAAAGAAAAACCAGCTATGTATGCGGACTAAAACAAAAATATCACAAAATATGCCAGCTGAATATGAAGAAAAAATGATTGAATTTCATCGATTCGTCATTAACGCAAGGAAACGAGAAAATTTTGAACTTGCGCAAAGAGGAAACATTATTATTATTCCTGACACCTCCAAGAAGTCCAAAGACTCATCGCGGGAGGACAACTGTCTGAACCACTACACCGAACCTCTACTACGAATTATCTCCATCACCGCCATCTACCGCCCACCATAACTAGTAATTTTTGTCTGTAAATTGCGTGTGTTCTGAAGGGCCGATTTGTCTGTATGCGGGATGAAAAACCCGAGTTTCCGGGAGAAAAAACCCTGCTACGTCCGTATGAAATCGGCTAACTCACCTTCGATTGAAATCTTCTAGATAAAGATTCCTCCCATCGCGACGAGAATCGAACTTAGGCCTATTCCAATCGAAGGGCGCAATGCATCATCGTTCTTCCAATTGCGCTATAGAGGCGCTTAACATGGACGAGGTTCCGCTGACTTTTGATGTGCCCTCAAACAAAACTGTAGATTCCAAGGGCACTAAAAGTGTTACTATTAAAACTTGGGGGCACGAAAAAACTCACTACACGGTTGTTTTATCCTGCTGTGCTGATGAGACAAAATTGCCGCCACTATTGATTTTTAAAAGGAAGACGCTACCCAAAGAAAAACTGCTTAAATCAGTGTTTGTACGTGTTCACGCAAAAGGCTGGATGGATTGAGAAGGAATGAAGTTATGGATAGATTAAATTTGGTGTAGGCGCCGTGGTGGATTGTTGAAGAAGCCTGCCATGCTAGTATGGGATCGGTTTCGTTCTCACAGAACAGACGATGTTACAAATAAACTCAAGGAATTGAAAATAAAAAAAAACACGCTAACGCCTTTTTGTTCCGTAGGGGAAGTAGGCGAAGCCGTTGTCAAGTCCTATCTAACTTTTGGAGACTGAGTGGACAGTTCAATCTGCACTGGTAGCCAATCAGAGATAGCTGGCCCAAGGCTATCACTAATTAATCGGCACGCAGTGAAGAAAGCGGCTAGTAAGTGCCGCCATCTGGTGGTCCCTAACCCTAACACAATATTTTTAATGTCTGAAAATAGAGTGGGTTCGAAGGCCAATTTTCTTGAGTTTACGGGACGAAAAACCTGCTAGCCCGTGCCAGAGATTGACTAACTCTGGAACCGGTCAAGAAAAGGCTTAGAAAAAGTTCCTCTAGTCGGCGACTAGATTCGAACGCCTTTCGTCCTGCGGTCAAGCGCTGTAGAGTGCAAACGCCACTTCCAGTGAGCTACACAGGCTGAGCATTTTCGTCAGCTGTAATTCCAGGAGGTCTAACTAGTCAGCTTCAACCTTTAGATGTCTGTATTAATAAACCATTTAAGGGATTTATAAAGGAGAAATAGAACAGCTGGATGCAGTCTTCAGATTTTGAGGTTACGCCATCAGGAAGAGGTCTAGCATTTCGCAAGTTTGCGAGTGGGTCAAATCTTCATGGGATGCTGTGAAAACTGAGACATGGGGGGGGGGGGGTGGGGGGGGGGGGGGGTGGGGGGGGGGGGGGGTGGGGGGGGGGGGGGGTGGGGGGGGGGGGGGGTGGGGGGGGGGGGGGGTGGGGGGGGGGGGGGGTGGGGGGGGGGGGGGGTGGGGGGGGGGGGGGGTGGGGGGGGGGGGGGGTGGGGGGGGGGGGGGGTGGGGGGGGGGGGGGGTGGGGGGGGGGGGGGGTGGGGGGGGGGGGGGGTGGGGGGGGGGGGGGGTGGGGGGGGGGGGGGGTGGGGGGGGGGGGGGGTGGGGGGGGGGGGGGGTGGGGGGGGGGGGGGGTGGGGGGGGGGGGGGGTGGGGGGGGGGGGGGGTGGGGGGGGGGGGGGGTGGGGGGGGGGGGGGGTGGGGGGGGGGGGGGGTGGGGGGGGGGGGGGGTGGGGGGGGGGGGGGGTGGGGGGGGGGGGGGGTGGGGGGGGGGGGGGGTGGGGGGGGGGGGGGGTGGGGGGGGGGGGGGGTGGGGGGGGGGGGGGGTGGGGGGCTCCTATCACCAACTTATACGTCCCAATCATGGCACCTCTCCTGCTATCTACCAAGCTCTTCAAGACTACATTCTATTAATGCCCTCATACTCAACATTCCATAGTCCTCAGACAATCTTAGTTATTCGCCTCCGGACATTCTTTCCAATGTTTCCTTATCGCCAATATAGCCAGGTGACCAAATCTGTCCACAGAAATTCAAATGAGGCCTTTTAATGTCACATACAGTGGAATTATCATTACCTCAGCTGTACTTGTGAGGACTCTTTGTATTATGGCAGCAATTTTCTGGATAGACTTTACAACTTTCGCGATGAGTTCCCTGAACTTCAGTTCCTTATCTACCAAGATGTCCAAGATTACTCGCTCCGGAAGCAGTTTCTCCAATATACTTCATTTCATCTTCTCCCACCAAAGTGCAGAACTTTACACTTAGCAACATTTAAGTGGCATCCCCCATTCTTCAGCCTAAAGAACCACCCTATTCAAATTATCTTGCGACAACATCACGTCAGAACTTCTTGACATTGCGCTTCCTAATTTAGCATCATCAGCAACAACTGAATATCTCTAATCACACTGTTGTGACCTATTCTTCTTATTCTATTCTATTAACTTTCTTATACTTTATATCCTACCGGCTGCGCCCTTTATGTTGTGTCCCAATTTACGATTTTTATCCTATTTTATAATTTCCGCTTATCTATGTTCATTTATTATCTACGCATGAGATATCACCAAAAATTCTACTAATACTTAAGTTACTTCTCCCCTTAGTACCCCTAATATTTGTATTTATACTGCGCCTTTTGGGATATTTAGTTTAAGATATTATATTCAAAATCAAGGAGAAAGAACTCAAATATGTCTGAAAGTGAAACAATGTTGCAGTCGTGACACTTTATCTCGTTTCTTAACATTAATTTCCCGCGTGATTAGGTTCGTAATTTTTCAAGTGGTGCATTGGACAGCAATTTCAGACAACTCTTTTATCATTGAACAAAGGTTTATTAAATTCCTTAACATGGTGCAATTCATTTTTTGTGATTACTCAATTTAATGCTAAACTAAATACTTGCATACTAACACTAACATTAGCTTATTACAAGTAATCAGGCTATGATCCTATAATGAGCATTACGATCATGCCGCCATAACAATCCAACACGTAAATTCATTTGACATGGACAAATAAGATTAATTCACACTATTTAACTATTCAAACTTAATTAGATCAACTAAACCTTTTTCTGCACTAACACACAACTATAACATTTTAACTTTCCAATAGACATGCAAAATTCTCAGGACACTTAATTTTTCACATAATTAACACTAACCAGCTTACTTTTAATATATTCTGTCAGATACTGAAGTCCTAGTATAAATTTTCCTTGGTCACTTCAACAGTTCCGTATTAGAATAATGATACTTATCACAGACAAATTTTAGTTAACATTAGATATATTTTACAGTACCTTTTCTTTCTTGGGTTTTTCATATGGACCTTTACCTTCTTCTGATTGAACTATCTTGATATAACCTCACCGATAATCTGCCTCTCCTACGTTCTTCTTGGAAATGAACTAGGCTTACGCTGGCTTAACTTTTCGTAACTCCGAATACACTTTGAATCATCTATATATCGGCTGTGCAACTCGCCACGTGGACATCGATTTCTTTACTTCTTTCCCCTTCTCGTAGTTGTCACTGAAGTCGAAACACAAAGAATATGCTTTCTTTTCCTCGACTCTATGGCATTCTTCGCTTCTCACATAGGAAATACGGAACCGAAATTCCGCTCACTTTCGTTTCCGTGTTGGGGCGTGGAGATATAACCCCTATCTCGCCATTCAGGAAAACACCGTGAAATCCCTACGAAAGAGCTCGCGAAGGACTCTCCTGGAACAGTATCAAAACCAAAACCAAAAAAGCCTCATTTGTGTGTGGGGGGGGGGGTTTCCAACCCTTTTATACCTGTTCTCCTAACGGCACTTTTTCTAACTTCTTTTCTCTGCCCCCTACTTGTTTTTACTTCACTGACCAATTAGGGTGGCGTTTTTCTGCCAAACGTCATTTGATCGGCGAGCCCCTAACGGTTTCTCAATCCGGGAATTGACCCTAAGCGATTTTCTGTTGTTTTTTTTTGTGCTAGCCTCTAACTTAATCTCTAGCCTCTCACATACCATCTCTTATGACTAATCCTTTTTTGTCTTATTTAGTTAAATTTTCTCGTTTAATTCATATCACAATATTAATATATTCTTTCTTTTGTTAGTTTTACAAACACCAATATTTTTTTTTTTATATATTTTATTGGATGCAAGAATCTTTCTTTTTCTTTTAATTAATTCAACTATTATCTTTTATGCAGGGTTTTTAATTTATTTTATTTATTCTTCATGTTACCTCATGATAGCTGAGAATTCTACATTCTCAAGATATCAGGGTGTAATAACAGCATGAATCGTCGCTAGGATTTACATAAGCAAAATCTTGTAAGTGTACAACGCTGATGGAGCCGATGTTTAGGAAGGTCAGCATACCCGACGATGTAGGAGTATGCTGAACCTTGGTAAAGTCAGACCTCCCTGTAGCAACCAAATCCTATGCAAATACACCTTCACATGGGTGAGTCTGGATCAGTGGCCCTAGTCAAGAGGAATTAAACCATTACACTGAAGGAACTATATTATTTAGTAATAACTCAATGGAAGAGATTGAGGTATGGTGGCTGTACCTCTTAGGGAAAGACCAAGCCTCTGTGGTATTATGTGATAGACAAGTTTCAACACCCAGTGCAATACCAACACTTTGCTTGCTGGATTACAAAAAAAAAAGCTCTAGTTTACTTTTTCTTCCACGGTGTAATATGAGTCATGTTTTCATAGTTAAGCTGGACATCATGGATATATTCAACATTCCTTCTTTTCGAGGGCCTTAACAGGGTTATTCTGCAGATTGCACGCCAGATGGTATAGTGGACAAAACCGAACTTAATGGACACTTTAGAAAGCTGTGAAGTCAGCTACAGAATAATCTTTCTGTTATTATTCTGTTGGATGTGCTTAGAGGAAGTCTGACTAGTTAGTAGTATATATGAGGGAACAATAATACTAAGGCCGCGATTTCGGGAGTTAGGTGGAACTCCATGTATGGCTTAGCAAAGATTTCATTACTGTGTATTCCATGAGACTTCCAATTTCAACTTTCCTTAAAAAAGCAACAACGTAAAGCCAAGCAAAAAAGAAAAATATTAAGTAACATATAATACGAAAGTTTTGGCATATCGAATAAATGAAATATTCTATGTTTCGAAACTTTTATGCAAAAATGTCAATTTAAATTTAAAAAACGTTTTTTTGAGCAGATGTCAAAAAATACTCATTCAGTACAGAGTTCTACTACTGTTTGTATATCTCCCCCTATTTCTTTAAAAGTAAGATATGATTTATATCTTGTTCGAAATTATAAACATGAATTATAAACATGAATATCTTATTACAGGAAGCAGAAAACAACATGTAAATATTGTTTCATACATGTTCTAGCTAACAGAGCTTTTAATATCAGTCTGAAAATTTTCTTTTATATAATAAATTTTGATAAAAAATCTATTCTACAAAGAAATTTAACAACATTTAATCAAATAACGTATACAATTTTAAATAATTTGAATCCAGAAACGAGAGAGAGAAAGGATGTGATAATTAATGTCCCTGATAAAAGGCACGGCTAAGTATTTTCGGAATTTATGGTCACATACTATGAAAGAATTAGAAATACCCACAATTAGTGGCGGATCGTGGCTTGAAATCGTGGTGGTGCTCCAACTTTCAAAATATACATACACACTGTAAGTACAGCATATACGTGTTTGGATAAAATATCAAAATTATGGTAAAAAAATAAATAAACATGAAACAATATTGTTTATTATCGATAAAATTATACAGTTTGGTATAATTCAAAATTACTTAAAAATAAAATATATTCTTCTTGTTTTGTTTCATGAAAAAATATTGTTTATTATCGATAAAATTATACAGTTTAGTATAACTCAAAATAACTTAAAAATAAAATCCGTTCTCATAACCCCAATAATGTTCTAAAATAAAAACTATAACAAATGTTATGTCATTAATTGTAATGTCCAAATATTTAAAGAGACGGAGTAAACACGAAAAGCACCACGAACACTCTACTACTGGCGTAAACTGCATATAAACAACAGTGGAGCTGCTCGACGGACAGTGCCGTATTAAGCTATTACATACTGCTCAATGCAGTATCTAATAGCTCGCATCTCACTATGACGTGCATATGCTTGCGCGCATAGCAATATGACACTGTGGTAAACACAGTGCTGCTGGCGCCCTCCTAAGTGCTACAAGATAGATTTTTATTATTTTTTTATACAAAATAAGAGAATTGTATAGGATTGTTGATGATAAAAATAAATATTACAAGCAAATATAAATAAATTAATAAATACATTTATATGTTGAGAAAAATTGGTGGTGCTGCAGTTCTGCAGTGCCTATTGCACGAGCCGCCCCTGGTGATGGGATTTGATGACATATCACCACACATCTTAAGGGAATGCTCCATGGAATTGGCAGTAGTATTTGCATGCCTGTTTATTAAAAGTCTTACAACAGCAGAGGTTCCAAGGGAGTGGAAGGAGGGTAAAATTGTTCCACTGCATGAAGGTGGTGATAAGGCTGTAGCTTCAAATTATAGGCCTGTCTGTATATCTGGAGTTGTGAAGGTACTGGAGAGATTGGTGAGAAGTAAGATGCAAAAATGGGTTGATAAGAGAGTATTCTCTGTGTTTATCAGCATGCGTTTGTTAAGGGGGAGTTCATGTTTCACTAATTATGTACTATAACATGGTGACAAATACCTCGGATAGGAGAGATGCATATACAGCGGCGTGCTTGGATGGGATTGGATAACGGACATCTGAGTTGGATCGGTGACTTGCTGTCGGATAGACATCAGAAAGTTGTATATGGTGGAGCGGTATCCCGAAAGAGAAGGGTCTGTAGTGGTGTGTCGCAGGCAGGGCCGGCGCTACCATTTAGGCAAACTAGGCAACTGCCTAGGGCGAAAGCCATGAAGGGGCGCAAAACTTCAAGCTAAGCTTTATTCATACTTTACTAAAATATCAAAATTAAATAGTGATATATGATTTAGGTATCGATTCTTTTTCCGTATTCCTCACACATCACACTATTTTCCTATTTAACTCTTAGTTCTTTTTTGTTCCTTACCTAAATGATTTGAACTTACCGCTATTTAAAATTTCGTATTTTATAATTTTTTTTTTTTTGTAAATGAATAATAACAGAGAATTTTCAAATTAATTAAAAAAGAAAATAAAAAACGCCCTATTAATTTAACCTGAAAGACAATTTTATTTTGTTTAATGTCAATTAAAAACATTTTAGTTTATGAAATAAGAGGAGCACTTGCAAACTTGGCCTAGGGCGCAAAATAACCTGGCACCGACAGTGGTCGCAGGGGTAAGTTTTGCGACCATTGTTGTTTCAGTTTTTATGTGAAAGATATTGGGATGGGTTTAACTTGTGATGTGCAGCTGTTTGCAGATGATGCAAAACTGGCAAGAGCAATGCAGAGTCAAGCGGATGTTATGGCCTTGCAAGAAGACTTGAATAGATTGCATGAATGGGCAGGTAAGTGGGAACCGTCAATTCATTGTTGCAAAGTGTAAGCTTTTGAGATTTGGTAAACAATGATGGGATGCAAAGTGTACACTTGGTGGGGGAAACTTTAAAAGGAGGCAGAGGAAATGAGAGATCTGGGAGTGGTGGCAGACAAGGACCTGAAATTCAGGAGCTACATTGCACAAGTTGTGAAGACGTCACATCGGATAATAGCAGTGATGCAGAAAAACCTGACATGCAGAAATAAAGAGGTTATGATGGCAATGTCTAAGGCCTTGATTAGGCCTCATATATATTATTGTGCACAGATTTGGGCACCAGGTTTTCATGGTGATGAGGATATGTTGGAAAGGGTCAGAGAAGATTTACAAAGGTGGTTGGTGGTGTTTTGAATGTAGAGTACGAGGACAGATTGAGAGAATGTAAGTTGTGGAGACTCGCAAATAGAATGAAGAGGACGAGGATATGATTGAGACATATCAGCTAGTCAGGAGTTGTTCTCATGTCGACATGAAGATTTTTCATAGTATGGGAGAGGGGGGAGGTAGAACAAGAGGCCATCACTGGAATCCGTATAAGGAGGGTGTCAGCAGAGGAGTAAGGAGTAGGTTCTTTGCATGAAAAGTGGAATGCATTGCCTGAGTGTGTTGTGAATGTAGACACATTGAATCAGTAAGGCAAGGTTGGATGAGCATTGGCAATAGTGTTTACCTTCCACGATGAGTCTCTTACTCCGTGGAGGTCTGATGTTAATAATAATGATGCTCCGAATAGATTCATTCATCCATCTCTCAGTGGCATCTCTGACTCTTTCTGCTTTTAATCCCCCCCCCCCAACTTTCTTCCTCTCATCACATTCTGTTCCTTACTTCGACACTGTTTGACTTTCTTCAGTTTTTCTCTTTTCCCGTCTCTCCCATTCTCTTGCTGCCTTCTCTCACTCTCTTCGCACTGGCATCTCTAGCTTTCTCATCTCAACTTTCAGTTTGCATGCTTTCAACTGAAAGCCAAATCCATATATACGTCTTTCATATTTTCTTCACCCTCTAACATGCTGATGGTATTCTTAAATCGGCATTTACCCGTTTTCGAAGCACTGTCTCCGCTGCTGCTGAATCCTGAGAGCGAAATACAGTACTTGTAACCCTACCTACAGTTCATGGACAAACCATCGATGCCACATGCGTATCAAGCTATAAAATTCTCAATTATGCCACAAAAATATTGTCTTAAAATAGCTGCGGGTTGGCAACAATATGTTAAATCTAGTGGCCGCCATGATGAATATGATTGCAGTTGGTAACCTATATTATTTGAAGAGGGTCCACCAGGGAATGGATTTTACATATGAATATGCTACCTGCAGATACACATGAAGTTGAAAATTTCAGACATTATCTGAAGACTTGCTAAATTTAAAATAAACTTGATTAGTGTAACATTATTCTAAATTAGTGCATTTTTCGAATGATTTCATTAAAGGAAGTTAGTTATCATCAACTTGTCCAGTATTAGGCCTAGTGGTGAATTACTCTAGATTTTATAATTTTGCATATATTTTGTAACTACTATTGAGGAGACTTATTCCTTAATTATTTTCAGTCAATGCAAAACACATCTCCTTGCGGACATGTATACTGCTATGCATTATGGGAAGGACCACTACCCAGACCGGTTCCGACCTTTATTGAGGTCTCGTCAGTGGGAGCCAGGCCCAAGTGGAGATACCAGGCAGAAGCAAGTGGCCCTTCCCTTAATGCATAACATTATACATATCCACAAGGAGATGTGTTTTGCATTATGGGAGATACTGAGATAGGAGTGATGTTAGCTTGCTCCACCTTTGCAACGAGTTGCCCGGTGTTGTACCACCTTACCCCAGTCCTGAAGATACTTTCAGGTGCAAACTTTGTTTGCTCACACTTGGATAAAGGATTAAACTAAATTTATTATTGAATAACAATGACTTTCTGCTAGGATTCTGGTAGGTCTTCACCATTCCATATCGCGTTTAGGAAATCTGTAAGTCTTGGAGTTCTTTACCAGTACATTTGAACACCGCCATACTAATCTAATTGTGATTTTTTAAAATTCTTTTAGTTATTTAATGTATTGCTCAATTCCTATATAGAAATTTGTTCTATCAGATTATTTTTGGATTGTGGGTATGTATATTTCAAAAGTTGCATCCCCCCCCTCCCCTGATTTCAAGCCACAAGCCGCCACTGCCCATCACCTAATCAACATGAAGTTTTTTTGTTTTTTTTTATTTTCTCAAATATCTCCTGCTCACTTACAATTAAGCCACACTCTCCAATATCCTCTACACTTAATTTCCTCATGATTCTACCCTTCCTTACCAGGATAAAACATCGTTATAAATTGATCATTGAATACTTCAACAATGTCTTCTGCAACAGTTACCATTCTACCACTTTCATCCCTTGACTTCATCTTACCATTATCATTCTTCTTTCTACTTGCCTCATTTCTAAAAACTCTAGGGTTTTTCTTTGCTTGATTTGCCGATTTCTGCTCATACTCATACCCTACTTTTGTTTTCCTTACTGAGTCACTCTCCTGGTTTGTTCTTTATACTCTTCACGTGAGTGATTATTACTATTAATCATCTTGTACCTCCTCCGAAGTACTTTCTTTTTCCAGATTTCCACATTCACCCATTTCACATCTATGTTATTCAGCCTTCTGGCCTTCAGAATACATTCCCACATTGATGCTGTTATGTACTTCTTTGCAGCACTTATTATTCTTACTGCTAAACTCCTCGTTCCATGTTATAGCTCCCAGCTCTCTTCTAAGTTTGTCAAGAAGAGGAAGAAAGAAAGGAAAAGTGAATAGAAATAGCATAAACGTGTGAGAAACTGAGAGAAAAGAGAGAAAGATAAGAGAATTAAGGGAAAAAGAAGATAAACTGAGAAAAAAGAGAAATTATAAAATAGAAAGAAGTAGAAAATATGGGGATTCCATGATAAGAGGTATACTTCATGAGAAAGTGACTAAAGCATGTTTCTCAAGTGTGACAATAAAGGATGTTAGTGAAGCTGTAAGTTTGCAGAAGAAAGAAGTGAACAAGTTAATTGTTCTGACACACAAATTATTTGAAAAGTAAGAAATAATGCAATCAAAGAGGGTATGAAAGAGTTGTTGGAAGAAGCAAAAAGAAGAGTATGAAAATAAAGGCTGTGAGTTTGCTGCCTTAGTATGATAGGACAGAACTGAGAAGGGCCATGATTACAAATTAGTTTTTAGACTGAATGTGATGGACAAAAGGATCTGTATGTCTGATGGACTGCAATTTTTTTTTTTTTTAATGCTTCTAGAGTTAGATGTGGAGAAATTGTTGTTCAGCAAGTATTTAGAAGATCAAAACCAGGGAAAATAGAGAAATTGGGGGGGGGGGGGTTGGAGGCAATCAAGCACATGTCTAGCCAACCTATGGACAAATGAGTGTGAGAGTGCGAGTAGAGGAATGACTGTGAGGAAATAGCCACCTCTGAGATAGATGAGTATGAAAGAAGGAAATGATTGTGAAGAGCTGGGAACAGTTTCCCAGCTTTCAAATCTGAATGGGCAGGTAATGACATTATGTAAGGGCACCTGTGGGCCCAACAGATGTTGAAATGCATGTACAGAAATGTCTGAAGTAACAGAAGTAAAGGAGAGGAGTTTTTGGCAGTGGTCATATGGCCAAAGTTGACCAAAAATTATTGGCATTAGTGGGACCTGGATGTCAGTGAATGATGTAGATACAGAGATAGAATAAATAGGGCAGGAGGAGGGATATTATTAATGATAGCTGAAGAACTTCAACCAACAAAAATAGAAGATAAGGAAGATTGTAGATCTGAGGGAAATGGTTCATTTGAGGCTGTCTAGTGTGAGACAGAGACCAACAGGAGACAAAATATACTGTTGGTTGCTGCTATAGACCTGGGATTCAGAAGATTTGGATGACATGTATTAGCAGATTAGCACAATGAGTGCAAACAAAGCTATTATCATGGGAGACCTCAACTATGGTGGAAAGAGCACATAGCAAAATGGAAATGAAATTTATACAGTTACTAAGGAAAGAGTATCTGAAACAGAATTTGATGGAGGGGACAAGGGGTTCAAGAGTGTTCGATCTGGCAACAGCATCAGAAGATCTATCTATAACTGCAGTAGCAATACTACCTCCAATCAGGGAAAGTGACCATGCAAGTCTTGTCCTTGGAGGTTGCTCAACATGTGCAATTTTCAGTCAAGAAAGGGTTTATGTGGAACTTCAAAGCTGGCAATTATGACAAACTTAGGAGGCAGCTTGGAGCAGTGCCATGGAATAAGGAGCTATATGTAATAAATGTCATTAGTGCAAGGACAGAAGTAGACAGAAGACAGAGGTAGCAAATTAGTGACCAATTAGTATCTCTGGATTCAGAGATTGTTCGAGCAAGGCAGTATCACACTGCATACTCAATGAAGGTTCAGGAGGATAAACCGAGTTGGAATTGAGTGGATGAGTAGCAATATAAAGCAGGAGATTTAAAAAAAAAAAAAAAAGAAAGCATTATGGAAGGAATATAAACAATAAACTAATCAGCATGCTCATGAGAAATATAAAGCACAATAAAGAGGAGAACAAATAGGGTAAGGAGGCAAAATCATATTTTGAGAGAGAATTAGCTAGCAGGTGAAAGTAAATCCAAAAGAGTTTTTCACTACCTAGCAAGCAAGAGAAAGAATAATTATGGAAAGATAACTTCATTCAGTGCTGATGGTAGAAAAGTGACAGAAACAGAATAAATAGTTCAGTTACTAAGTGATCACTTTGCAAGAATATATGATATCCAGTTGGCGACTTTGCAGTTATTGACGTGATGGAGACTGATGTGAGAACGGAGGTAGATGAACTGAAGGTACTCAAGAATAGTGAATATTATCAATGTGAATACTGCAGTGGGCCAAGACAGTATGTCAGCTCATATGCTTTGAGAATGTGCAAGTGAACTGGCAGTGGCTCTGACAAAGTTAATCTAAGGCTCAGTTCTGGCAAGGTTCCATGGGAGTGGAAAGAAGGTAAGCTAGTTCAATTACATAAAGGTGACTCAAAGACAGGAGTAGCAAATTAGTGACCAATTAGTATCTCTGTAGTGCTGGTTAAAGTACTAGAAAAGTTGGTTAAAAGTATAATTCAAGAATCGGTGAATTATATAAATAGGAAAGCTATATTCTATAGGGGAGAAGCATGGCTTTGTAAAAGGTTGGTCCTGCCTTGGTAATTTATTCACATTTTATAAGGTGACAGTGGAAATGGATAAAGAAAATGGCTACACTGTGATACTGCTGGACTTTGCAAAGACATCTGACAGAATACTGCATGGAAAACTATTCCATAAGTTGGAGCAAATGGGAATGGATATGAGACTGGTGGCATGGATGGATGATAGACAAACATCAGAAGATGGTGTATGGTGGAGTGTAATCATGGCAAATGAGGATGACTAGTGGAGTGCACTGTACTAGGACTGCTACTCTTTAATTTGTACATTAATGATAGGATAGAAAATTTTCAACAGGATATTCAATTGTTTGCTGATGATGCAAAACTGGAGAGGGAAATAGATGATAAAGGTGATATAGATATCTTGCTGGATGACTTAAATAAACTGGCAGTGTGGGCAAAGAACAAAGGTTGTCAATTTAATGTTGTAAAATGTAGAGTAATGCACTTTGGGATGAAAGGATTACATACTGATGGTACTAGATTACAGGAAGTTGATTATATGACAGATTGGAGAGGTGATGGTGGATAAAGATTTGAAATTCAGAGGACATATTGCAAGATTAGGCAAAATAGCTCAAAGGATTGCTTGGAACTTGAAGAACAACTGTACTTGAATGCTATTGAAGAGACAGAATGCTGACAATGTAAACAGTAGTAGTGTGAGAGATGAAGAGAGAACAGAAATGCAAGGGTAACAGGGATATGGGAGAAGAGCTTGGATGGAGTCATTGCATATGGAGAGTGGATGTTGAAAGCATCAGTGAATGTGTGTATGAAGATGCAGTATATTGTGATGTGGGTGGGGAAGTTGAGACTGAGCAGATATATCTGTGGTTAGTGGTGATAAAAGTGACTGCACAGGTGTGGTGGGGAAATCACAACCAACACATGGCTTGGATAGGACTGGCTATAGACCTAAAAATGAACTGCTGTGTTTGTTTACAAATGCCAGAAGTATCAGAAATAAGGAGGATTAAATGGTTTCAATGATTGAGTTTGTTCACCTCAAAATTATTGGAATTAGTGAAACATGGTTGAATGAAGATATAAGGGGAATAGAAATGGAAGGATATAGTATTTTTTGCAAGGAAAGGGCAAGAAGGAAGAGGGGGGAGTGCTGCTGATGAGGGGAATTAAGTATACATAAGGTAGATATGAAAGGGGGGGATAGGGGCAATGGTTATGAGGCAGTGTGTGTGTGTGGTGTAACGTGAAGGTTGAGAGGAAGATATGTTGAGTTGGACGTTGTTATAGGCCAGGGAATGTGAAAGATAGTGATTAAGAAATGCATAATCAACTTGAATTAGTGAACAAAGGAAGCATAATTATTATGGGTGATTTTAATTATGAAGGTATAGATTGGAATGAAGAGATAGCATTTGGGAATAAGAAAAATTAATTTTTCAAGTTCTTGAGAATTCTTGAGGGACAGATGAATTAGGCAACATGTAATAGAGGAAACAAGAGGTTCAAGAGTTTTGGATTTGGTCATAGCATCAGAAGAGTTGATAATAACTGAGATGACATCTCTCCCTCCAGTTGGAGAGATTGACCATGTGGTTTTGACTTGGAAGATGAATAGGCATGCCGGAGCATCAAAGAGACGGGAACGTATGTGGAACTATACGGAATTATTGGGGAAGTTTCATGGAGAGAGGAATTGGAAGGGTGGGATATCATTATTGCTTGGGAAACTGTGAAGGAATATTTGTTGGCAGCAATAGTAAGCTGTATTCCACAAGTGAAGAAGAGAACACAATTTGGAGTAAAGTGGATGACAAATAATATTAAACAGGAACTGCATGCAAAAAAGAGGCTATCGAAGAGATAAGGAGACAGGTGAAGAGTAGATGCATGAAGAATATAAGACACAGGCCAGGAGAGCGACTAGTATGGTAAGGAAGGCGAAACTAGAATATGAGAAGAGATTGGCCCTAAGAAAATCCTAGCGAAATTTTTTAGCTATGTGGCCAGTAGGAGGAGAAATGATTGTGGAAGAATGACACTGTTGGATAAAAATGGGAATAGAGTCTGATGCAGACATAGTGGAATTGTTCAATGAACACTTTATTGGAGTATTTCATCCTGGAGAACTAGGTTTTAATACTAGCGAGATTAGATATTATACTCAAACCTCTCAAAATATTGAGATATTTTGAGAGGTTTGAGGTTTAGAGGTGCAAGAGAATAGTGTGTTTAAAATACTGAGTATTCTGGATGTCAATAAAGCAATGGGACTGGATGGAATTTCACCATGGGTTTTGACAGAATGTGCTAAAGAAGTGACAGGTCCTTTGACCTTGCTTTTCAATGAAAGTCTGGCTATGGGAAAGGTGCCCAGGGAACAGAAAGAAGTAAGATAATGCCATTGCATTAGGGTGGAAGCAGACTGGAAGTGTCTAGTTATAGGCTGATATTTAAGTTGCAGCACATGGGATTGGATATCAGGTTGGTCACTGGATTCAGGATTGGCTGTCCGATAGGTATCAGGGAGTTGGGTATGGTGGGGCAGTTTCAAGGAGTCAGAGGGTTACAAGTGGGGGTCCCACAGGGCTCAAGTACTGGGACCTATATTGTTTAGCCTTTAGATCAATGACATTGTCAGTGGATTGCAGAGGAATATTCAGTTGTTTGCGGATGATGTGAAGCTGGGAAAGGTTATTAGTAACAGTGCAGATGTAGAAGCTCCACAAGAGGATTTGAATAAGCTAGACAGATGGGCAAATTAATGGGGGTGTCGGTTTACTGCAGCAAAATATAAGGTCTTGAGGTTTGGGACTCATCGATGGGACGCTACATACTCTATTGCAAGAGCAGGGGAGACAAGAGATCTGGGGTTGATGATTGAGAGAAACCTGAAATTCAGTGGACATATTGCAAAGGTGGTGAAGGTAACACAGAGGATTGCTGCAATAAAGAGAAGGAAGCTGACCTGCAGAGATAAAAGGGTTATCATTCCATTGTATAAGACCCTGATCAGACCACACTTAGACTACTGTTCTCAGATTTGGTCCTCAGGATTTGAAGGGGATAAATTAACTGTGGAAAGGGTACAAAGAAAATGGTTTCTTTCAGGACTGTACAATGTTAGTTATGAGGATCAGCTGAGGGAATGTGTACTTCTTCTATCCACCAAACCAAAGTTTGGTGGATAGAAGAGGTGATATGATTGAGACTTTTAAACTGTTGAGAGGTGGTTACAGGGTTGACACTGGGGAGTTCTTTCGCTTGGTTGAACAGCGGGAAGGAGTGGTGACAAAGGGCCATCCCTGGAAGTTGCGAGAGGAAACTGCGAGCAAGAGTATGAGGAGTGGTTTCTTTGCATGGAGGGCGGTTGAACCATGGAATGCATTGCCTGATAGTGGTGAGAGTGATAATGGTCAATGAGTTTAAGGAGTGGTATGATGGACTTTGTGTTTCCTAGGAGGGACCTCCCATGATGAGTTTTTTTGACTCCAGGAGGCCTGAATAATAATAATAACTATCTCAGGCAGCATTTAAAGAATGGCACGTGAGGATCAAGAGTTTTAGATCTGATCATTTCATTAGAGGATGTAATTGTGAGTGAGGTTTCACACTTTCCTCCAGTGGGTGAGAATGATTATGAAGTGATCATCTAGGTTGTATCTAGCCATATGCAGACTTTTGAGAGGAAAGAATATATGTGGAATTATAAAGCTGGTGATTATGGAAAGCTCAGGAAACAGTTGGAACTATAGCATGGAATGAGCAGTTGAGGAAATAGTTGAGTTTAGTTGTAGCTGAGTTTGTTGCACTGATTGAGATGGTATAACCAAAAATAATTGGAAAATGCAAAACTTGGTTGTCTGAGGAAGATGTAATGTTGGGAATAGAACTAAAAGGATATACAATTTTCCGGAAGGATAGAAATGTGAAAAGAGCGGGGATGGGGGGGGGTGCTGTTAATGATTGCAGAAGATTGTGTCTGCAAAGTGAGAAGTTGACAGTGCATGCACAGGCTTTGAAGCTGTGTGATGTGAAGTTGAAATAAACAGACTAGTATAATTGATAGGCCAGGGAATGTGGAGAATATCAATTGTGAAATGTTTAGGCAAATTAGTTGGGTATGTAAAAAGAAGGTGATCCTGATGGGAGATTTTAATTACAGGAATATAGACTGGAAGGAGGAGATAGTTTATGGGAACAAGGAGAGCGAGTCTGTAGAATTTCTGAGAGTTAAGTATCTTAAGCAGCATGTGAATGAATCAACTAGAGGCTTTAATGTTTTGGATTTGGTGATACTTCACAAGATGTAGTTGCTAATGAAGTGTTGACACTGCCACCGGTTGGTGAGAGTGATCATGAGGTACTTGTTTGGAAAGCAATGAAACAAGAAAAGGTCATTGCCAAAAATGGATACATGTGGAAGTATAAAACAGGTGATTATGGAAAGCTCTGCAGTCAGTTAGCATCAGTACGTTGGGTAGATGAGCTGAACGAAAAAGATATTGACAATGCATGGAAACTCACAAGGCAGTATCCGACAAAAGCAATGTATGACTGCATACCAAGGATTAAGCAAGTAAACAGAGTAGGAGTGAAATGGATGGAAAGTGATATTAAGCAAGCTGTGCTGTCAAAGAAAACGTTATGGAGGAGGAGGTATAAGGCAATAAAGGTGATGAGCATGGTAAAGAAAGAAAAGGTGCAGTATGAGAGGAGATTAGCTGATCAGGCCAAGGTTAACTCAAGGGAATTTTCAGCTACATGGCAAGCAAGAGGAAGAATAATTATAACAGATTAACATTGGTGGATAGTCATGGCAGCAGACTAACAGCTGCAAAGGATATAGTGGGAATTATTGAACGAGCATTTTATCAGCGTATATGATACTGGTGTAAATGATGCAGTGGAATATAGAGAAGAGAGGCAAGTATTAGGAGAATTAGAAGTGAAAGAAACAGAGGTGAATCAGATGTTGGTTGGGTCAGATGTGAATAAGGCTGTGGGAACGGATCACATATCACCACGTATTCTTAAGGATTATGCACTACAGTTGGCTATGCCCTTTACCTAGTTATTTAATGAAAGTCTTGCAGTGGGTAGGGTTCCTAAGGAGTGGAAAGAAGACAAAAATACCACTCCACAAGCATGGTTTTAAGACAGAAATCTCCAACTACAGGCCAGTCTGTATAACTGCCTTTGTGGTCACGGTGTTGTAGAGATTGGTAAATCGATTGGAAAATAGAATACAGGATTGGGTTGATGGACATAGCATTCTTTATGATGGCCAGCATGGATTTGTCCTGTTTTAGTAATTTACTTGCATTTTATGATAAGGTGAAAAATTTTGTTAGATCAGTGCTTCCCAAACTTACGAACGCAAAGATCCCTTTGGAAAAATTAAAATATTTTATAATCCCCATCGAAAAAAAAAAATGTAATACAGACATATATTCTTTCATTTTAACTTATAACAATTTATTGTATTTATATTCAATACAAAACACACACAGCGAATAACGTAGAATAGATCAAATAATAGCACCATGTACTGATACAGACACCACAGACTAACAAGATGAAATTAGTGAATTACATGAATAAGAGAATTCCTGGCATTTATAGTTCTGCTGCATGTGATCTGTGTGTGTAAAATCTCGATGTAGCTTAAAATATACGAACGTGCTTTACATCGATTTTTTACAGAGGTCAAGTTTCATGTGAACTGTTACAAAAATAATCTTGTTTGTATCTATGTATTTTTATTAATGTAGTTAACCCTGTAGGAAGTGAATGTATTTACTGTTTTAATGTCAAAAACAAAGGCAATGCTTTCCCTAACTTTGTATATAGTTATGTGTAAGAGCGCAGGAAAGTTGTTTACTTGTGTTGTATATGAGTTGCCTACAAGCTCTGTGCTAACACCTTTAAAGTTAGTATCTAAGAGTGCTGCTAGGATTAGAGAAGTTCCCACGGCCCGAAAGGACAAGAGAAGTATCAAAGAGGTCCACTAGTTTTAGACAAGTTCTGCACCCGGCAAAATACGATCAAAAGAATGCACAGAGGATAACAAAGGAGCGGGTCAAACTTAAAAAGAAGATGAAAGAGTCATGCCAAATTCTTCGGGGTTGCTACTCAGCGCAAGGTCGCAAGATCACAAAATAAAAGGAGACTGAGCGGAGCATAAGGAGGCTTCCCGGTTCAAGTCGTTTAGAGGAGCTTCCAGGCCAGAGAGAGGGCCTTCCAGACGTTGCCGAAGAAGGAAAGGCTTCCAGATGCCAGAGAGAGGGATCCCGGTTGAGAGTTGGTGGCAGTTTCAGTTTCTTGGAGGCAGAAGTTCAAGCTATTGGAGAGTGCAGTCGTCCAGGCATTTTCAGCTAGCCATAGCAGAGGAGAAAAGGTGATGTAAATTACCCAAGGCAGCTTCGCGTGTAAGTTTTTTTTCACTGTGGGAGAACAACCTTTTGCCGGAGCTGTATGAGTACCACAGGTCGCTATTTTCCCAATGAGATATTACTGAAGCCAGACATTCCTGAGAAAGCTCAAGATCTAAGATGAAAGAATTGCCTTAGAACTTTTTGTGCAAGACTTTTGACTGAATGTACAATACAGAGCCTTTGCGTGAGTTCCATACTTTTGTACAATTCCTCTTATAGTATATTATAGAAAGACTTTTAAGAATTTGGTTAATAGCAGTAAGAAGTCATTAAGAGAATCAATTGGATATTGGAAGTTGATAAAAAAATTGTGAAGATAACTTAACAGAGAGTAAGCTAACCTCTTTGCAAGTAAACTAGAAGTTTAATAAGTTGAATTTGTAAGCAGAGAGTAAATAAGATTGTGAGTTAAAGAAGTTAATTAGTGTTAAAGTAAAAAGGTTCTAATTTATGCTAAAGATTTCATAAATAGATAGAGAAAGCAATCTCCTTACTGTTTAATTCATGTATAATTTGTAAATAAATGTGTTTTAATTATTTGTTAAAAGAGTGCTGCCTGATCTTTTATTTTACAACTGCACTGTTCTTAAATAAATCGGACTTGTGAGCAGGAAATAATTTAAGGCAATAAAAATGCAGTTCAGTTACTTACGAACTACGACTGTTAAAGTAAACATGATAAAAGAAATTTCGCGCTCGTGAGAGAGAGAGGGAAATCTACCGGAAGTTTTATTTAGTCTTATGGCAATTAAATGATATATTGGTGGCGCAGTCGGACAAATAAATTTCCAGTATTCATAGGATTTGACTAGTAAATATGGAAGGTAGGTAATCATAGTACACAGTAGAGTAAATGAGAATGAATACAAAAGAGAAAACGCGCACAGCTAATTAGAATAACGGTATTTAAAGTATAGAATAAAGACATTACAAATAATAGCAATAAACAGCATGTGCTATCAGCACAGTCATCCTGCATCCCAAGTGTATTTCTTTCCCACACATTGCCCGCACCTCTGTACACTAGCAATGAAACATTAATTTAAAGCACAAAAAAAGCAAGATTTTGTGTTTGTAAGCTTTATTGTGGTTCTTATCAATTTTGTGCTTCTTACGTTTGAAATGAAACTTATATGAATAAACATATATTTACTAATATTCATTAAGCACCAAAATACGCAGGAAGCAAAATTTGTGAACCAACACTAATGTGTGATTTTTGCCATTAAAATATAAAAATAACAAAAAAGAAATAATAAATAATAAAATTAAATACATTTCTTTTAAGATAAAAGAAATCTACTTAGTCTTAAAACATTTTAAATTTGTTTTCATTATTTCATGGCCCCCTCAAAAAAATTAATGGCCCCCAAGGGGGCTGTGGCCCACAGTTTGGGAATTGCTGTGTTAGATAAAGGAGAATCATATACAGCGGTATTCTTAAACTTTACAAAAGCGTTCGATAGATTACCACAGGAGGGTAACCAGTGGCATGCCCCAGGGTTCTGTTCTTGGGTCCCTGCTGTTTAACTTGTTTGTAAATGATATATCATGTGGACTGACTGGGGATCTTCAGTCATTTGCTGATGATGCAAAGTTAGCAAGAATTATAAGTAGCACTGCTGATATTAATTCCCTTCAGGAAGGTTTGAATAGACGCTGGCAAAGGTTGGTCGATTGGTAGAGCCTCTGCTACTAATGGCTCAGTTAAGTAAGTTTGAGCGTGGTTAGTAGTTGGAAGGAGACCAATCGTTCAATGCTGTTGGCACACTCTCCCTCGATGAGTCTTTGGACTCCCTGGAGGTGTCAAATAATAATAATAAATAATAATAATAGACTTTTTACTTGGACAAAAGAGTGGGGGTTGTAGTCTTAATATAAATAAGTGCATGATTTTGTATTTTGGAGTGCAGAAATATAAGGCTATGTACTATATCAATGGTGCCATACTGCAGGAAGTGGATGAGATTAGAGATTTGGGTGATGGTTGACAGACAGCAGACTGAAGTTTAGAGGCATATTGCTAGTGTTGCAAAGGCTGAACATCACAGTGCTGCTATGATAACAAGTACTCTAACATATAAGGATAAGGAAGTGGTTGTGCCACTGTATAAGGCACTGGTCAGACCACACTTGAACTATTGCGCTCAGATCTGTTCACCTAGTTTTCAATGTAACGTGGAGACATTGGTGAGGGTCGAGACGTGTAACTAAGTAAGAGACAATATCAGGACTTCAGAATGCTGGCTATGGAGAGAGGTTGAAGAAATGTGGATTGCAGAGTTTGGTGAATAAGAGGAAGAGAGGTGATATGATAGAGACATTTAAGTTAGTGAGAGGATTTTATCAGATTAATCCAGAGGGGATTATAAAACATGTAGATGGTGAGGGGGAAAGAACCAGAGGTCATTCCTGGAAGTTGTGTAAAAGTGTGGTGAGGAGGGGTGTGAGGAGCAGATTTTTTACATGGAGAATTGTCAGTGAATGAAATGCCTTACCAGAATGTATTGTTAATTCAAGGAGTGTTAAGGATTTTAAGATTCTATATTATAAATATTATTATTACCCCAAGACCTCATGCAGTCAAAGACTCATCTGTCAGTTGAATGAATTTCCCATGATGAGTCTGCCAACTCCATGGAGGGTGTAATAATAATAAATGTTGCTTGGGAACTGACAAAGAAATACATAACAGCATCAATGTGAATGTATTCTGAAGGCCAAAAGGCTGAATAAGGTTGGTGTAAAATATGGTGATACCGGAGTGGGTTTAACTAGTAAAATGGATGAATGAGGGGTTTAAACATGAAATCTGGAAGTAGACGGTACTTTGGAGCCGATACAGGATGAATAATGATAATAATCAGTTACATGAAGAGTATAAAGAACAAGCCAGGAGAACGAACTTTTGTTTTCCTTACTAACGGAGTTAGTAAGGAAAACAAAAGTAGAAATGAGCAGAAATTTGCAAATCAGGCAAAGAAAAATCCAAGAGAATTTTTTAGATATGTGGCAAGTAGAAGGGAAAATGATCATGGTAAGATGATGTTAATGGGTGAAAGTGATAGAATGGTGACTGCTGCAGAAGACATTGTTTCAGTGATCAATTTATAATGCTGTTTTATCCTGATAAGGGTAGAATGATGAGGAAATTAAGTGTAGAGGACATTGGAGAGCATGGCTTAATTGTAAGTGAGCAGGAGATATTTGAGAAAATAAAAAAACTTCATGTCAATAAGGTGATGGGATTTGATGACATATCACCACACAATTTAAGGGAATGTTACAGGGAATTGGCATGCCTGTTTAATGTCTTATAACAGCACAGGTTCCAAGGGAGTGGTAAGAAGGTAAAATTGTTCCACTGCATAAAGGTGGTGATAAGGCTGTGGCTTATCACCACCTTTATGCAGTGGAACAATTTTAGGCCAGTCTGTATATCTGGATTTGTAGTGAAGGTACTTGAGAGATTTTTGAGTAGTAGGATACAGAAATGGGTTGATAAGAGCAGTATTCTCTGTGGTTATCAGCATGGGTTTGTTAAAGGGAGATCATGTTTCACTAACTTACTTATGTACTATAACATGGTGACAAATACCTTGGACAAGGGAGATGCATATACAGTGGTGTACTTGGATTTTGCTAAAGCTTTTGATAGAATGCCACACGACAAGCTGGTAAATAAATTGAAAACAGATGCGATTGGATAACAGACTTCTGAGTTGGATCAACGACTGGCTGTCAGATAGGCATCAGAAAGTTGTATATGGGGTGCAGTATCTCAAAAGAGGAATGTCACTAGTGGTGTACTGCAAGAGTCAGTTTTGGGACTATTGTTCAGTTTGTATAAAGTGGCTTCAAAAAGTTCCATGTTTGGTCTCTAGAGCAATTAATGATACCGGAGTGGGTTTAACTAGTGATATACATCACAATATCATTAACAGAGGCTCAATATCTCAAGTCAGTAATGATGATGCCCTTCAGTTGGAAAGATTTGAGTTTCAAACCTGTCTAGAAACAAAAATCTTTATGAAGGGTTTTCAATTGAAGTGAGCTGGCCTATCTCATACAGAAGTGATAGGGGTTTTTTCTCCAGCAACAGGCAAATTGTCACATACACACAATTAAACAACATAATATGCTGGTCTAATAACCATAGTTACCTTGGGTGAAGTTCAAATCAATCCAAATTATGAGACCATAAAATACCATCCAAAGATATAAACAGGATCAAAATTAAGTTACTCCTGATAAGTGTTTACATTTATTTGCAGAATGCAAGGAGTGGATGTACAGCATACTTCAACAATCAATTTCACTATTTCTAGCAATGGCAGTAGACAGCTGGCATTTACCCGTTTACTATCATTTATGTTGTTTACTCAAGCTGATGGATATGCCTTGTACCATGACAAGTTTGCCTGAATTGAAACAATAGAATTGCATGTGTGTGTGTGGCAAAAACAATCTATTTGAACAAATACTACATTTTCCTTTAAAAATAGCACTGTCAAAATATATTTTGAAACTGACCAGTGATATCAGCAGAACGTATGGGAGCATACTCTATGAGAGGAGTTATACTGGAGGAAGTAGGGGAGACAAGAGATCTGGGGATGATGATTGATAGAAACCTGAAATTTAGGGGAAATATTGCAAAGGTGGCAAAGGTAACACAGAGGATTGCTGCAATAATGAGAAGGACACTGACCTGCAGAGATAAAACAGTTATCATTCCTTTGTATAAGACCCTGATCAGACCACACTTGGACTACTGTTCTCAGATTTGGTCCTCAGGATCTGAAGGGGATAAATTAACTGTGGAAAGGGTACAAAGGCGGATAACAAAGATGGTTTCAGGAGTGTACAATGATAGTTATGAGGATCGGCTGAGGGAATGTGGACTGCAGAGTTTGGTGGATAGAAGAAGGAGATATGATATGATTGAGACTTTTAAACTGTTGAGAGGTGGTTACAGGGTTGACACTGGGGAGTTCTTTTGCTTGGTTGAGCAGCGGGAAAGAGAGATGACAAGAGGCCATCCCTGGAAGTTACGAAAGGAAACTGTGAGCAGGAGGGCGAGGAGTGGTTTCTTTGCATGGAGGGTGGTTGAACCATGGAATGCATTACCTAATGGAGTAGTGAGAGCGAGGATGGTGAATGAGTTCAAGGAGTAGTATGATAGACTTTGTGTTTCTTAGGAAGGGCCTCCCACGATAAGTCTTTTGACTCCATGGTGGCCTGAATAATAATAAGAATGTAATTTAGCTTGGAGAAAAACTCGCTTTTAGATGCAAGTATAAGCATGCTCTAAATAAATGTGAAAATGTTTTTAAGCTCAATAAAAATTTAACAAAAAAAAGACAATAAAAAAATATATGTGACTGGAAAAAACATTATCAAGTTGAATCATAGATATTTAGGGTATACGGAAATAAATGCACTGAAACATCTGTTACAAATTTTAAGCTAAAGAAAATGTTATCTTTAGTTATCTTTAGCTTAAAATTTAAGCTAAATTTTAAGCTAAAGATAATGAAATAGGAACAAAAATGAGTAGCATAAGAAAACTTTCCTCATACCTAAAATGCCGACCTGGTTGTCCTAGTGGTTAACCCGCTCTCCAACCAACATGTCACACATTCTAATCCTGCTGCAGGCATGGATGTTTGTGACTATCTTTAGGTGGGAGATGAATTTCATCACCTGGTGTGAGGCCACCACCTTGCTTACTGGCAGTGGCATAGCTAGAGCTTTTGCTGCCCAGGGCAGTCCCCGAGTTTGCCACCCTTCTCAATACACACCAAAAATACTACAAAAAAAAGTCAAAAAGACGTATAGGGAAATTAATTAATATATTAATTTTATTATTAATAAATTTATTAACATTAATATTAACTAAATTTATAAATCCACACAATGTCATACATTTCTTTATAAGACATTTGTTGATTAGTCAAAAAGAGATTTATCTTATCCTGGCATTCAACAAATCGTTTCAGAACAAGACCTCGACTAAACCAACGAACATTGTTGTGCATTATTAGTCCTTTGTACACCGAATTCACCTCATTCAATAGATTCTGAAATTGTCTTTTATTCAAAGCACGTGCAGAAATGTAATTAACAACCTTGGTTACTGTTTGCATCACTTCTTCAAGTTCTTTTAGGCCAGCTTTTGCACATAAATTCTCCTCATGTATGATGCAATGAAAACCTATCAGTGGATGAGCAACATGTTTTGCAAACAGATTTACAAATCCTGCTTCCTTACCAATCATGCTGTGCGGACCATTTGTTGTGACGGATACCACTTTTGAAATATCAATTTTCTGAATAGATAAATCATTCATAACTGCTTTACATATTTCAACCCCACTGGTATGCTCAGGTTGTTACAAGGTTAATCATCTCTTCGCATAGTTCGTCATCCCTACAAAATCGAGCAAAGATTGCCAGCCTAGCTGATGTAATGTTGTGCTCTCATTAACACAAATAGAAAAGAACTTACATGAAGCCAAATCTTTTGTTAATTGTTCTGCTGGATTCCTTTCCAACTTAAGTATCCTATCTTTAATTGTTTTTCTAGTCACCGACAAATCTTTAATGCGTAAAATAATTTTTACCTTTTCTGAAAGATTGTCAAAAAGGAAAGGAGCACATTCTAGCCATGCTTATTTAATATACTCCCCATCACTGAGTGGTTTTCCATGTTGGGCAATAACTTTTGAAACCTCAAAACTAGCAGCAACTAAGTTGGAACTAGGCCATCTGAAATAAATTTCATCAAAGTATCATACAGACTGTTTTTTTGTCTTGCTCAGTTCACTAGAAATTAATTCTCTTTGTTCTTGCTCACTTTTATTACTTAATTTCTTATGAACAGTTTCAAAATATCTCTTTACAGAAGAAGTCTTACAAACAACTGGTTCGGAACATAAAATGCATAATGCTTTATTATATTTCTTAATCATGCCAAATTTTTCAGTCCAGTATTCTTTAACTTGCTAATATCCTTTTCATTTGAATGTCTATGTTTCTTTGCTGGTGGTTGCGACATTTTTCTCAATCTGTAAAGAGAAGGAAGCAAATAAATAAATAAATAAATAAATAAATAAATAAATATATATATATATATATAAGAAAGCAATTAAATAATTGTTTTCTTCATACAGCTTTCAACTTTAATGAAAATTGGATTATAGGGCGTAAAAATGTGGACAGAGATATACAATCACTGATAAAAATTATAATTTGGATTCAAAAAATTTCATCATAATCACTCTCTACATATACCAACCACGTTTAAGCAAGTCAAAAGTATCTCAATTATAAGCCGACCTACACACATGCAAATGAAAGAGAAGGGTATGCATGCAATCTAATCACGTGCAGATAACACTTCATAATCCTGAATGCTGATAAAACATTTCACATAGCTTTAAAAATAACTTACCATATTTAGTCGAATATAACTCACCCTCACGTATAACTCACACCCCTGATTTTGCTTTACGAAAAAAGAAATTATAAAGTTTCACGTATTCCTCCCACAGGGAAAAAAAAGTATAAACAGGTTTGAGGGCGATAGTAACTCGCTTCCCGTGGTAAACTACATGCACTCCCCAGTAGCCAATAGTGACTGCAGATGCAAGTAAAAACAGGTCATTTTATTGTATTTTATTGTATCACTGAATAAGGTACAGAGACATTTGCAGTCTGTGTAATATATTTCTCAACAAACAGTGCAATTATAGACAACTGGGATAAAAATGGCACTAACTAATGAATGACATGTCCCCTTCCCACAGAAACTATGCTATTTTAGACTCAAGCAAAACCATATGTTGCACTGGCAAGCACAGTATCTAACTAAAAACTAGATGTGTGGAAGTCTGTACCCCCAGCTCAAACACAAGGCAGCAATATGCTGCTGAAAGAAAATGGCAGTATATGACTTTCCCTCATCAACTGCTCTTGTAACTTTATTATAAAAGGCTAGCATATTACTAAAACAAGAGCATCCCTTAACAAATCCATGTTGACTCTCACAGATAACATTACCCTCATCTTCCCCAGTGCTGTATATGGTCCATCACTAATTTCTTCAAGATCTTAACTACTACTGATGACACAAACTGGCCTATAATTAGACACTTCCAGTCTGCTACTGTCCTTATGCAATGGCACTATCTTACCTTCATTCCATTCCCTGGGCAACTTTCCCATTGCCAGACTTCCACTGAAAAGTCAGGTCAAAGAAGCTGTCAGTTCTTTAGCACATTCTTTCAAAACTCATGAAATACCATCCAGTCCCACAGCTTTACTGACATCCAGAGTACTCAGTATTTCTAAACACTCTCCTCCTCCTGCAGCTCTAAATCTCGAACCTGCCCTATTCTTGTAGTATTAAAATTTACCCCTCCAGGATGAAATACTCCAATGAAGTGTTCAATGAAAAATTCCATTATGTCCTCTGCATCAGTCACTCTATTCCCATTTTTATCCCACAATGTCATTCTTCCACAATCATTTCTCCTCCTATAGGCCACTAGCTAAAAAAGACTCTCTTTCATATTCCAGTTTCACCTTCCTTACAATATTAGTTACTCACCTGGCCTGAGTCGTATATTCTTCATGCATCTGCTCTCCACCCCTATCCTTATCTCTCTTCCATAGCCTCTTCATCACATGCAGTTCCTGTTTAATATTCTTTGTTATCCACTTTACTCCAAATTTATCCACTTCTTCACTTGTGGAATACAGCTTATTATTGCTGATAACTATTCCTTCACAATTTCCCAAGCACTAATGATATCTCGGCCTTCCGATTCCTCCCTCCATGAACTTCCCCAAGTTGATGTTTAAGACAATTACAATCGCCTGCCTTATAATTCCACATACATTCTCATCTCTTTGATATTCCTGCATGTCTATTCATCTTTCAAGTCAAAAACACATGGTCACTCTTTCCAACTGGTGGGAGAGATGTCATCTCAGTTATTATCAGCTCTTCTGATGCTTTGACCAAATCCAAAACTCTTGAACCTCTTGTTCCCTCTATTACATGTTGCCTAAGACATTTTTCCCTCAAAAAGTCTAGAAATTCCATTCCCTTATTACTACATGCATCTTCCTCTCCCCAATTTATACTGCTGTAGTTAAAATCTCCCATAACAATCATTCTTCTTACACTTGCCAAGCTCAACTGTCTAAACATCTCCTGGTCCACACCCTCTGTGCTCTTCGGTTTGTAGCAACACCCAACTAAATATCTCATCTTTACCTTTACCTCACACCATATTCTTTCAAAATCATTAGTGTCACTGACTTCCAAAGCCTCCACTCTTAGAGGACATAAGTCATCACTTATCATAAAGCATACTCCATGACCACGCTTTCCTTTCCTATATCCTGCTGAAAAATGCTGTACCTGCTACTTCTATTCCTGTTATTATATCCTGTTCTGTCAACCACGTCTCAGTGATCCCAATAATCTGTGGGCAGGCTGATGCTATCAATACCACCAATTCCTCTCCTTTATTCCAGATACTCCTGGCATTAGTGTAAAGCATAAAAATGCCACTGTTTCTATACCCAACTTATCCCCTCTAGAATCCACTGGGCTCAGCATTACCTGATGTCATCCCCCTTCTCCCAAGTACCCATTCCCACGAGAGGCCATCCCTGTTACCATCCACCTTGGGCATTCTAGTTTCCCTGCATTGACACACTGACTCGTTCAGAACAGCAATCTCTTCAGATGCCAACGTTCTTCCTCATTCAAATGCAAGCGGTCTCTTGCATACAATTCCTTTCTGTCCTCAAACTCCCTCCAGGCATCCACATATTCCAATCCTCTCTTCTGACACATTCTAGGTATTATATTATTCAATATTACTGCTCTTCTGCTCAGCTCGTCACTATCATACCTAGACAACACACACATTATCTTTCCTCTCTGCATCTTCTTTCATACAACCTCAAGCAAGAATCTCATATCTCTCGATGCCCAATTTACATTACCTCTCAAGTCATTTGTTCCTACCATTACAATCATCTAATTCACCCCTCTTAACTGCTATAGCCACACTTTCTATCGTTACTCCATTCAAACACTCCTCACGCATTCCTATCTTGCACACCATGGATCATTGAGTCCCCATATATTACACCCCTTACTACCCTATTCCTCAACTGCTCACATGCATCCCTCACTCTCTCTCTCTCTTCTAACACTTTCTCTCTATGTTCCCCTGATTACCTGCCTAACTGACATCCCTCTATCCCAGGTTCCAGTGCTCTCTGGCATTCTGCTCACTCCTTCTCTACTACTGTTTCCATTCTCTCCTCTTCTATCATTCCCGTATCTCTCTCACATTCCCTCTCTTCTACTTATCCTATTCCTCCTCTTCTACCATTCTCATAACTCTCTTTCATTCCCTCTCTTCCACTGTTTCTATCATTCCCATATCTTTCTATCATTCCCTCTCTTCCACTTATCCTATTCTCTCCTCTTCTATCGTTCACATAACACTCATTCCCTCTCTTCTACTGCTCTTATTCTCTCCTCTTCTGCCATTCTCATAACTCTCTCTCATTCCCTCTCTTCCAATTATCTTATTCTTCCCTATTCTAACATTCCCTCTTCCCAATAACTCTCTCTCATTCCCTCTCTGCCACTGTTCCTATTTTCTCCTCTTCTATCATTCCCATATCTCTCTATCATTCCCTCTCTTCCATTTATCCTATTCTCTCATCTTCTATCATTCTGATAACGCTCTCATTCCCTCTGTTCCATTTATCAAATTCTCATCTCTTCTATCATTCCGACATATCTCTCTCATTTCCTCTCTTCCACTTATTCTATACTCCCCTCTTCTAATATACACTTAACTCTCTCCCATTCCCTCTCTTTTACTGTTCCTATTCTCTCCTCTTCTACTATTCCCATAACTCTCTCATTCCCTCTCTTCCACTTATTCTATTCTCTCCTCTTCTATCATTCCCATAACTCTCTCATTCCCTGTCTTCCACTTATTCTATTCTCTCCTCTTCTATCATTCCCATAACTCTCTCATTCCCTCTCTTCCACTGTTCCTATTCTCTACTCTTCTATCATTCCCACAACTCTCTCTCATTCCCTCTCTTCCACTTATTCTATACTCCTCTCTTCTACTATACACTTAACTCTCTCCCATTCCCTCTCTTCTACTATACACTTAACTCTCTCCCATTCCCTCTCTTCTACTGTTCCTATTCTCTCCTCTTCTACTATTCCCATAACTCTCTCTCATTCCCTGTCTTCTACTATTCCCATAACTCTTTCTCATTCCCTGTCTTCCACTTATTCTATTCTCTCCTCTTCTATCATTCCTATAACTCTCTCATTCCCTCTCTTCCATTGTTCCTATTCTCTACTCTTCTATCATTCCCATAACTCTCTCTCATTCCCTCTCTTCCACTTATCCTATTCTCTCATCTTTTATCATTCCCATAACTCTCTCTCATTCCCTCTCTTCCACTTATCCTATTCTGTCCTCTTCTATCATTCCCATAACTCTATCAATCCCTCTCTTCCATTTATCCTATTCTCTCTTCTATCATTCCCACAACTCTCTTCCATCATTCCCGCATCTCTAGCATTCTCTCTCTTCCACTTACCCTATTCTCTCCTTTTCTATCATTCCCATAACGCTCTCATTCCCTCTGTTCCACTTATCATATTCTCTCCTCTTCTATCATTCCCAAAACTTTCTCTGACTCCTACTCTGATTCGCCTGGCATACATCTCTTCCATTTTCCTAATGTCATCTTTCACACTTCTTATCTCATTCCCTAGACATTCCATTCAGCTCTTTCAGCTCATCTATCTCTCTCTGCAAGTCAGCCACTCTTGTTTGCCATTCATTCTTCCAATTGAGACCATCTCCGAAAATTTCACAATCTTTCATCCTTTACATACTCCCCGCTCTCTTTATTTTATTCCTATTTCTCCCGCTATTCTCGCCCTCTGTCATACCATTGATCTCTCTACTTGGGATAATCTCCCGCCTCTGACTCAATGAGATCAGTTATAGTCATCTCTATCTCACAAAGTTCCTCCAATTGCCTGCATTTTGCGCATATACGTATTTCCCCTTCTCTTACCTACCACATACACAACCGCGGTTGTGTATGTGGTAACATATAGAAAAAAATACAATGAACAACTTCAACATGTGCACCGCCAGTAACACGTAAAATATCCAAGCGGTAATCAATAATACGCCACACATTTTCCAACATTTGTTGTGTGACTCTTTCAACTGCATTTCTGATGCGCTGTCGCAAGGTCACAAGGTCTGGAACTGGTGTTGCATAAACAAGATCCTTAACATACCCCCAAAGAAAAAAAGTCTAGGGCTATAATGTCCGGTGATCTCTGCCAATCCAGCGAATCGGGAATTCTCGATTAAGACGATTTTGCGAACACCACGAGACCAATTGGAGGGGGGGGGTCTTCGTCCTGTTGAAAGATAACATTTGGTTGCATCCCCCGTAGTTGGGGAAGGGCATAATTATTGGGCATGTCTAAGTACACATTTCCATTAATTTCTTTTTCAAGAAAGGGCCCATCACTCGATCATGCATTATTACACACCACACACTGAGTTTTGGACTAGCTCGAATGCGTTCTCTTATAGCATGTGGGTTTTCAGATCCCCAGATCCTTGCATTGTGTCTGTTGCCTACTCCACTCACGTGAAATGTTGCCTCATCAGAGAAACAAACACACTGCAAAAAAATCATTATCCTCATCGATGCGGTTCAAAATGGGGTTAACAAATTCTTCCCGTCTTGGACGATCATCTGGCTTTATCTCCTGGACACTTTGGACTTTGTACGCGAACAATTTCAAACGTTTGAGTACCACTTTGTGGACTGTACTCCTTGGCATTTGAAGTTCTAGTGAAGCTCTTCTGATTGACTTCTGCGGTGACCGGGTGAAGGCAGTTTGAACTGTCTCCTCGGAAACCGATGGTCTTCCACTGCTTGTACCCTTATGAACTGAACCTGTTTCTAAAACCTTTGTCTTCCATGATTTAATGAGCTTGACATCAGATGGGTTCTTTCCATACTGTACCCTAAACATTCGCTGCACTGTAACTGGAGATTTTGTTTCTGCTAGCCACAAAACACACTGGGCGTTTTCCTGTACTGAAGCCATTTTTAAAGAAAATCAGCAGCAGCGCTCCTGGTGACAAAAGCAGTATACTGAAGATGGAAACTTTATGATTGCCCAAGTTTACCTGCAACAAAATTTATTCAGTTAGTTTCATTGTTAAAATATTATACCATCATTTGTGGACACCCTGTACATCTCCACAAGGAGATGTGCTTTATATTATGGGATTCTAAGGCAAATAATGTGAAGCTTTGTCAATCTTTGCTACGAGTTGCTCCAGTCCAGAAGATACTTCAGGCGCAAAAAGTTTGCTTACACTGCATAAAGGATTAAACTAAATATATAATTTAGAATCTGACCAAGTGAATAAAACTTCCAACATATTTCTCTAATCCAGAGTAATTTAATAATAAGGTGTGAGACCTTTTGGCAACTCGTGAACATGACTTCTGCATTGCTTCAACCTAGGCATCACCTCTGGGTCTGGCTGCCACCGAAGAGACCTTAATAAAGGTCAAAGCCGGTCTGGGTAGTGATCCTTCCCATAAGGCATATCATTATACATCTCTGCAAGGAGATGTGGCTTACATTATGGGATATTAAGGCAAGTGATGTGAAGCTTTGTCCACTTTTGCTACGAGTCGTCCCAGTCCTGAAGATACTTCAGGTGCAAACTTTGTTTGCTTACACTTGGATAAATGATTAAATTAAATACATAATTTTTGAATTCAAGTTGTGGTATGACAGACTTTGTGTTTCCTAGGAAGGACCTCCCATGATGAGTCTTTTGACTCCATGGAGGGGCCTGAATAATAATAAAACTTACAACCAATATTTAAAAGACTTATTCCTCTGTGTAGCTCAGTGGATGTGGCGTTTGCATACCACGGCGCTTAACCACACGAAGGAAAACTTCTTGGTTTCGAATCTAGTCGGCGACTAGAAGAAATTTTTCTAAGCCTTTTTTTGACCGGTTCCCGAGTTAGTCGATCTCTGGCACGGGCAAGCGGGTTTTTTCTCACGGAAACTCGGGTTTTTCGTCTCGTGAACTGAAGAAAATCGACCGTAGAACCCACATTATTTCAGACATTAAATACGAGTGTTAAGGTTAGGGACCACGAGATGACGGCACTTTTTGAACCGGCTCTCTTCACTGCGTGCCGCTTAATTAGTGATAGCCTTGGGCCAGCTATCTCTGATGAGGTACCAGTGGAGATTGAACTGCCCACTCAGTCTCCAAAAGTTAGATAGGGCTAAAAACGACGGCCTCGCCAACTCCCTACATACGGGAATAAAAAGGCGTTAGCTACGTGAACCCAGCTTCTTGTTCTCTCAGTTTCTCTTCCACGATCTTTCTTAACGACTTTTCAAGTATGCTTGCATAAATCTTACCTGGAACACTTAGTAGAGAAATTACTCTATAATTCTCATATTCAGCTTTATTACATTTTTTATGGATGGGAACTATGAGAGCTCTATTCCAATCATCAGGAATTCAACCTTCTGATGCAGTATAGCTACTTCAAAATACTACTCCAGTTGTCTTTTCATATTTCAAGTTTTTGAAGGCTTTTTCTACCTCAAATAGTAATACGCACTCCTCTTAAAAATGTTCTTGTATGGTCCTGTCACTGCTTGTTTCTCTTTGAGAGTAATTACTCTAGACAACTAGGATATTCTTCTCTTCGAGTTTCGTGTCGCCTTAATCATCTTTAATTCCTTTTACAATACTCTTTCCTCAATTTCTAAGCTTTTTCAATAGTTCCAAGAACATTTTGCCACCTTCCTGATATTTATTTTCCATACTCTTACCAAAGTCTTCCCATGACTTTTGTTTAGTTATTTTTACATACATCTTGGGTTTCGTAGATTTTTCTCAGAATTGTGTTAGGGCATCTGCCGACTTATTTGCTAGGAACTTTTGGTATGTTTCTTCTCTTCTAGAACTGTTTCTTTAATTTCTTGTGGCCACCATGGGATTCTTATATTTCTATCCTTTACAGACAACTTCACCCCATACTTCCCTAGCTGAATAAATCAATGTCTTCTTCAGAGTTTGCCACTGAGATCCTAAGGTTTGGTTCTTGTTTTCAAACTGCTTCAAATTTTCTTCAATAATGTTTGTATAGTCGAGTTTGCAGTTTACTTGTAATAGCTGCTTAATTTTAATTATTTTTAAAACTCTTCTTTTCAGTGTAATATCCATTTTTATCCTGTTTAGCACTAGGAAATGGTCACTTCCAATTTCATCTGTAACGGAAACCAATCGACAGTAAAAATTCATTTAATAGCTTGCTACGATATATCGCCAGCAACACACGTCATTTTTTGTGAGGGTCACCAAAAATTGCAAAAGAAATATTCGAACGTTCACAGTATCTATATAATATTACTATTTGCGGTTTTTAAGCCTGTGCTTCCAGTTACTGATCGTGCCAAACGTGAACAGCGCATCAGGTCACCAAAAAATCTGAAAAATTCGACCGCTTCTATGATACATCCCCCACCTTCTATTTTATGAACAAGTCCTTACTGAAGATGGTCATCAACCTGGAAGGCGATATGAAATACTTCCACTGTGTGAAATAAGCACTAACAAGGATCTTAACGACTGACCGTCAGTAAACAATTGAATGTAATTCCTATGCGTAAACATAGGAATGGACGCGATGCCTAACTTGTATGCAAGATGAACTTTGCATCCGGACTTCTTCGTTAATTAAGAGATATTCTTTCGCTCAGATATTCTTTCTTTAGGCAAAATATTTCCTTTGCATAATATCATTTAGAAAGAGTTAAATTAGAATATAAGAATTTTAGTCGTACCTTTTCAAACATTGTTCTGACAATTTTTTTTTTTTTATAAACGGCACTATTTTCTGGCTATAAAAATCCGTCATGAACATCAAAAATTTATTAATATTTCGGCTTCTTATTCAGTATAAACATTTTGTAATTGCGTATTTTTAACTTATAGATTAACACACATGTTGAGTAACCTCAACGTTATCTTATATTAAGTGGATATCGTATTAGTGTCTAAAACCTACTTACCTGAATGTGAGTGAATATAATTTATTATTATGTGATGATTTGCACTATTTTACATAATAATTACGTCTATAATATAACTTGAGTTTAGACACACATTTTTGTAAGTGTATAAACTCGTTTCATATTCTGTGGCAAATATTCATGAATAAATATGAGGATATTGTACTCTGACGCAGCAAATAATGCACAAAGTGTATTATTTCCTGCGTCAGAGTACTCCAACGCAAACATGTGAAGAACCCTTAAGATCTTCATGTGGTTGCTTCACTCGGGGAAGCAAGGTTCCCTGAGTGAAAACACAGCGTTAAGCTCATATTACACAGAACTAATCTGAATGGGGAAATTGCAATTCTTAGGAAAAATTTGTCGGCAGACTGAAGTTTAGTTTTTAAAGAGACAATTTTAACGAAAACAGCGAAAAGTAATGCCTGTTACCTATTTTACGAACAAACATACATGGCGGTGCGAGTTAAACTAAACTACATCTATTTGCTAGACTTTCCCAAATTTTCGTAATGATGTTATACAGTTCTGTCACTAGAGAGGGCTCTGAATTATAATACTGAAGACAATGGGCAGGCAATTACAGTGCAAATTCAAATGAAATATCGTGAAGAGCGTATAGTCAACTATAGAAACATTTCGCCGATTGTTATTCATTCTCAACGAAATGCACGAGTGTGCTAAACATTAGACTGCACATGTCGGCGATACAAACCGAGGTCATTTGTGTGATCCAAGATTGCATGAAGAGAGAGAGATCAAAAATCCACCCCTCTCTCCTTGACCGTCTAATAAAGCAACCTGGTTTCAGGCTTTCTTTTCCCAATTCAGCAACACTCATCAGCTGTCTTTAACGCTCTTTAAATTCTAAATTTACCCTGACGTCTTCGGCTTCCTATCCCTCAATCTTGATTTTCTAGAATACGACTACACAGTAAAGTCCTCTCAATTCCGACTGTCATCCCTTTTCCAATTTCACTAACAAAGTTCGAATAAATGCTCTAGTAAGCGATGATCTAACAGCAATCGTCCATCTATTGACCAGAATCCTCTCCGTTCTTCCAGCATTCTGACAAACTTTTCTCGATCGGTTCTCTTTCCAACTATAACGTACATGCCAAGTATTTTCTTGGCAGAATGTGGCCACACACCAAGTTTTCTCTCTTACGAAATCCTTCTCTCATTCTCAGCCTTGTGTATGTTGGAATTACAAACAGCGTCAAGTAGGATGTCCTCTGGGGCTTCTCCTCGTCCTTTCTAGAGTCAGACCACCGTTTGCACTCCTCTAATCCAAATATCGATCTGGCTGGCCAAGTGGTTGGCGTATGCCTGCTCCAACCAACAGCTTGTTGGTTGGGACGGGCGTATTTTAACCACTTGGCCAATCCCATCGTGGGCAAATGTTTTGTTAATGTGTTCAGATAATTTTTTCATCATTCATATAAGACCACCTCCCTAATTATTTCACTGTGTCTGCAGGTACATTTAAGACCGCGTTCTAGTAATGGCATCCACCAATCTTCTACTCTAATTCTGTTGTAACAAGACCCGTGCCAACTCATCCTCCATTCACAATCCAACTGCAACCTTCTACCTTCATCCTCTAGAAGAGCCTTTCTCGCGAAGTGTACCCTAAGACAGTGATTCTCAACTTATGGGGACGCGAAGAAAGTGGAAATCAAAGGAAAAACTGAAAAACTACTTTATTGAAACAAAATTATTTAATGAAACTATTTATTGACACAAAAACAAAAACATAAAATACACTCTGAAAATAATAACATGCATAAAATCCACTGTATTGAATACACTAGTTAAGCTTACGGGAGTATATCAATATTGCAAAATATAGCGGGCAACTAATTAAAACTAAACAATAACAATGAATCTAAAAATTAATGGCTTCCTTGAGCCTGTGTTGCGGAGCAAAGCTTTTCATATGACGGTGATACATTGAAATTGACACTCTTAGTTCTCTTTCTATACATTTAACTGAGATCTATATTTTGTTTTTAAGGCAGCCACTGCAGAAAACCAGATTTCACAAAGATAAGATGTTGGAAATGGCAAACTTGCACGAAAAGCTCTTGACTTTAGTGCAGAAAATTCATTATCAACACAGGCCCAAAATTCAAACAGAGATTTAGATGCAAATTGTCCTTTGATTTCGCCGCTTGACGTGGAGTCCATAAATTGTTCCTCTTCTTCAAATTAAGAAATCTTCAGGGGTAATTTGAAATGGGTTTCTAACTATTTCAAAACCAAGATTCATTTCCTCTGCAGCAAGAGCTTCTCTATGAATCATGCTGTGTCCAAATACATTGCGGGGATTCTTCTCTCACAAGGGCTTATAAACTTTTAAACCTTCTGATATAACTCGAGCACCATAAGTACAAATTCCAACACAATTTTTCCATTATATGTTTGCCTTGCTTATAAAATCGTCCAATATTTTGAACAATTCAGGTGCTTTGGATCTTCTTTCTATTGGTTTACAAAACAATAATTCTTCGACTGATGATGATCCATCGCAAAATCGAACATGAGCAATTAAATGACAATCCTTGTTGCTATCCGCTACCTCGTCAAGCTGAATTGAGAATAATTGGTCACAAAGCTTCGACAAAAGTTGTTGCTGCATATCTTCACATATATCACCAATTCACAGAGCAACAGTATCATTTGATAGAGGTACGCGCTGTAGTTGTTTAGTAAAACTTTCTCCAAGCATAGTTTCCACAATATCAATCGCAGCTGGCAGAATTAGGTCTTCTCCGATAGTGCGAGGCCTTTTTCACCTAGCTATTTTATATGCAACTTTGTAAGATTCTAGTAAAGCTTTTTCATTTACAGAGACAAAGCTCTTTTAATGCTAGATTTTTGCTTTACAAAACATTTCAGTTTGGTAGCAAAGACCTCTCGAGATTTGTTAACATACTCCTTATGAAGTGTTTCAAATGTCTTAAGTTTATTCGGTTTCATGCTATCAGCCGCCAAAATTTTCGAACAAATAACACACAGTGGTCTTTCTTCATCATTTTCTTCAATCTAAATATTCTGCTGCGTGATTTCTTAATTTTACTTTCGGAGTGATATTCTGTGAACCTGAATTTGTTGACATCGACGCTCCACAGTCTTCAGATGCCCCGCTTACGTCCAATTACAAATTTATCCATTTTTCTACACTAGAAAAGATTGTTTTTATACCATGCATCACAGTCGTTACGAATAGGAGTAAAATAACGCCGACCATCGACTTCTCACTGTTGCAGTGTTACTGCTGCTCGCCATTTCAAGCCTTATTTATACTCGCAGAAACATTTCCAGAACATTCGAGGCTTCCTGTGATGAATTCACGAATGTTTCCGAAAGGCCAATACGGTTCAACGGTTTGTGCAGTGATGTCAGATCTATACAATGTTCGAAATATTTTACGTATTTAAAAATCTGTAAGAATATTTACAAATTTTAATTCCTAGTTGTTGTTGTGCTAACTTTTATGTCAACACAAGAATTGCACAAGGGGGGGGGGGGCATCACAAAACGAATATTAAAAAACGGGGCACACATACACGAAAGAAGGTTGAGAAACACTGCCCTAAGGAAACTTCGAGCTATTCAAAAGAAAATTTCGTCCGATTCTACCTTCTTAATCACAGCCCCATGACACTGAAGTTTTATACGTTTTGCAAACGTTGCGTATGTCGGATTAATATAAAACAAAATCTGAAGCATGTAATTTATTTGAAGTAAAAGAGCACTTTATCTTAAATTTATCGTTTTTTTTTAATGTTTCTTTTTTATTTAATCCATTCTAAAATTCAAATAAAATTACTGGGAGGACAACTTTGAAGTGAAGCGTTATGTTCATCAAGCGTGACATAGGTTAAACACGGAGTACTCACATAGGCCTTCAGAGCTACCTGCGCAACCATTAACTTCGAGTGCAACATTAAACACTACAAAATTGAGTGCGTATTCAAAGAGTTCGTTTTGCTATAGAGCAGCCTGTTATGATGCTTTCTCCCAAAACTCAATATTTGAAAATACTTCGCCTCAAGTCAGATGAAGAAGTCAAGATAGCAGCCAAGATGTTCTTCCGACAACAAGAGTTCAAGTTGTATCTAAGTGGACTTCATGAAACTACTTGAACTCTGGTGGATATGCATGGAGTGGACCGCAGAGATGATTATATTGAAAAATAATCGTAGAATAAAAGTTAAGCAAATTACCACTCTTTGTTTAATGAAATATTCCTTTGATTTTTTTTTTTCCCTTCAGTAAAAAAAAAAAAAAATCAGATTTAAGACTAGATGATTTAAGGTTCGTCCTTATATTAAAACTTTGCCAAACACTAGCCTCTCCTTCCCCATCTTCATATTGTCACAGTACTTAGCCTTAAGCTACCAGGCGATACAGCATCTAAACAATCCAATCCCAAGCTACCCAAGAGTGGGACACCTTAAACAGAAACAAAAATTTAATAGTGTATGAATTCGGTTACTCATTACTGGTTGTATATGCTCTGCTAAGGGACATACAATTACTCTCCACATACTCAAAAAATATTAAGGTTAGAATTACAAAAAATGCTCTTTTATAAAATAAGCATTCAAAATAATATGCTGAATTCAAGTTTAAAATTCTGACAGCTGATTTTCTGTGCTCGTTAAGCGAGTACAAGCAAAGTATGGGTGCTGAATAAAATTAAGGCGGATAATGAAAGACATTTTTAAATTGCAATGATTTTTCCCCTTTAGATTTTTCCACAAAACAAAAATCAGTTTATAACATAAATTGAAAGCCAAACGGCTATTTTTCTGGCATCCTTAATAATAATAATTAAGGGGATACAAATCCCTTGTTGTTCAACTGCCAGTAAGCAAAACTCTAAGATCGAGAACTACGAATCTATCAGTTTCATATATACCGAAAAACTATCGGCGATTCCAAGTGTAAATGACCACTTGGTAGTACAACACCAATGCAACTCGAAACAAAGGTGGAGCAAGCTCCCTCACTATCCTTGATATTTTCTCATAATGTAGAAACACAAACATACAAAATATACAAACACACATTTATGGCATTCATATAGTAAAGGTGTGTAAGTTCTTTTCACTTAAACCTTGTTATCTTCCAGGTCTACCTACTCATTGATAAGACCTCAAAAATGGTTGAAACCGGTCTGGGTAGTGACCTCTCCTCATAATGGAATTACAGCATTGCATGTCCTAGGGGTTGTGTTTTTACATTATGAGAAAATATCAAGGATAGTGAGGGAGCTTGCTCCACCTTTGTTTCGAGTTGCCTTGGTGTTGTACTACCAAGTGGTCATTTACACTTGGATTCGCCGATAGTTTTTCGGTATATACGAAATTCATAGATTCGTAGTTCTCGATCTCAGAGTTTTGCTTACTGGCAGTTGAACAACAAGCGATTTGTATCCCCTTAATTATTAAAAATCAATTTATTTGCTAAATAATAAAATTCTGTCAGTTCAATCTGCATCTCAGCACTATGTTAATATATAGTCATAAACAAGAACCTTTGTATTCAGTTCCTATTTAGTTATCATAAAACATATACAAGGCTGACTAAGTGTGAGCCTTGTGTTATTTTTAAAAGCTTCTATCAGTTTCAAGTGTGCGGTGCATCATGTTAGTTCTGTGTGTGTGTGTGTGTTTTGGAAGGGAAGAGGGGATTACATTAGCACGAAAGCAGTTTAGGCCACCATGAATATCAAAGTATTATGCAGGGGCGTCGCCAGATTAGATCTCGCCCTAAGGCAAACAATTAAATATTCCCCGTGATGGATTATAAGACAAAAATATAAGAAAATCTCCAATTGGTATTTTGTATTTATTACAAGAGAAGCATTAATGCAAAACGATTACATAATAATATTAATTAAATGTTTGCTCTACGGGGATATCGCACAATAAAGCTGTTTATAAGCTTTTCTAAATTTAAATTATAAGCTATGTCCGCCTCTATCGATATAGTTGCTAGACCACCCAATCTTTCTTGGGCCATTGCTGTTCGCAAATAATTTTTAATCAGTTTAAACTTGGAAAAACGCCTTTCCGTACTTGCGACGTAGCCTACCGCAATATGGCTGAACGAGCGCCCTTATTAAGCTGCGCCGTGAGGCAGGCTGCCTCTATAGTACACCCTGTCGACGGTACTGATGTTATGTTTGCATTTTCAGGGTGCTGAAATACAAGCGAAAACTTGTATTTCACACTTATAAAGAACTCTTTCTCTTGAGACCAACTCAAAGCAACTAAAATTTCCAATAAAAAGCTCCTTCTCATCGATGACATCCAAACCAAGATTGTGCTTGACAGACGAGTGTGCCATGGAGACCCGATTAAGCAGCCTTCCAAAATTTTGAACAGAACTTTTGCTCCTGGTTAGAATGAAATAAAATCAGCGTTCTACTCGAGAACTTCTATATTTATTATGGCTTTCTTATGTTTAGAATACGGATCACATGCATTATTCACAGGATTCATATTTGGAAACATACAGCATGTATATAGAGAAGATGCAAAATTGGCTGTCTTATTTCATATTCGATCAAACAACCACAACTCTTCCGGTTTAAATGAAGCAGCTCAGCGTTGTTTTTTGCACCGATTCTAATCATGAGGTCTGGGCTAAGCAGTGTTGTGCGTTGACTGTGCATGGCATGCTCATTGGCAGCAAGTATGTTGGGAGCATCATTTTGGTTCTCTTCAAAAATCACATCAGGAGCACTATGCTCATCATTTTTCTCAAAAAATATAAAATTTTGTACTATTCTTCAAATGCAAATAATTGTAGTGTCAGTTAACACTGATAAGAAACTGGACGCTTGACAAATCCAGTCTGATGAACGTATGAGCAAAGCATTTCCTCGACGATCAAAGAGCGCTTGTTAAAAACGCAAACAGAAGCAAAAAATGTGTGGAATGGTTGCAAAGCATTCAATCTCTCGGGTTAAGCAAACTAGTCTGTTTATAAATGAACAGAGCAACTCCAGAATGGTTTGCAGTGCAAAACACTTTACAACACTACAAATAAACGAGAAAAAAATGAATTTATACGCTATCTGCGATAATTCACACTTTTCTGTGAAAAGTCCGTTAATTTTTTCTTAGTAAGACGTTATTATACTGATTTCAAATCTACAAAAATTGTTTCATAAACGTAAGTTGCCGAATGACATCAGCACGGGGAGAGAGACGAGCAGCTTCATGCTCCTACACATATTAGTGATTCCGAGGAGAAGAAACGACGATAATTCTAAGAACAAGACCGGGATTACGTGATCTCTGTTAAGTGGAGAAAACGACGTACTGCGATATGACGTCTACAAATACATTATCCAGAAGTTCCTTAATAGAGTTCGGACCTCGGATAAATAGATAGTACCGTGTTAAAGTGGATAAATTATATTGTGTTTCATCTACTCAAGTAGGTAACTAGTGAGTGCGAATGAATGAAGAAATTGTATCGTGTTTGACTATCTATATCAGCGGGTAGCTACGTGCCAAAATGAATGCGGTGCTTTTACTCGTAACAGGAAACAGTTCTTAATTGTGACGGTTTATTATATTTATAATGGGTATTTTAAAGCGTTTTCGGAATGAAGCGAAATACTGTGATCACAAAAATCAAATTATCTTTTTTTTTTTTTTTTTTGCTTTTTTTTAATGTTAATTATATTAAGAAAGTCCTGAATCTATCACGGATAGATTCACGACTAAGCGTAGAAAGTAGTCGCACTCGCAAAAATGGAATATAAACTAGAAGCCTGCCTTCGAATCCAATCATGTAGAATTAAAGAAATAAAATCTAAAAACAGGAGATAAAATTGATTAAAAAAGTATATTCAAGTTTAAAAAAAGTCCATTATCGACAGGGACGATGATCACCATCAGTATCTCCACGGATTACGAAACTCATTGCGGGAGGTGGCTCCACAGTTTCGATTTCACTCAGCTCCATTTCGCAATTCATCTATTAAATGCAATTTATTTATGAACTGTGGTTACAGACTCGTTTCCTGTTGTGGGACAATGAAAAAAAAGCCGCCACTCTCCAGCCCCCACCCCATCCAAGTATTCGAACTCAAGTGTTTGGAAACCAAAGAGTGCATGTCGTATCGTCCTTCGACTGCACGATGGAAATGATATCATTATATAAACATTACTCATACCTCAAGGGCTCACTTTAGTGAGTACGGGCATGGCAAACCCGAGGAACCTGATGCTGGACCATGCCTTACTTCATGTAATATATATATCTGTTATGTTATTCTGTAGACTGGTCCACTCCTCTTCTTTCTTTGCTTCTTTCTCCTCTCCTTGCTCCTTCCCCCTGATGCTATTAGAGTATTCGAGGGCTAGGGGTGAGTCTTTCCTATCTTGCTAAGTCATTTCGTCTTATGCAGCCACCCAAGGAGGCAAGCTTGCCTCAATAGGTGCCGGTCCCAAGCCCGGATAAATGCGAGGGTTGATGTCAGGAAGGGCATCGGTCGGAAAACTTCAGTGCCAACTCAAACTATGATTATGAGTCAAAGAGAAAATGATATAAGGGATAGGGCGTACCCCTTAAGCGACGCGCAGCCACATCGCCCTACAGCTGCGAGAAGTAGACGAGGGCTACCGCATCAAGGGCGGGTGCGGTTAAAGAAGCGAGCCCAGCAGGTGAGAGGATGTTGCGAGTGGGAACACTGAATGTTGGAAGGGGAAGAGAGGTGGCAGACATGATGAGGAAGAGGAAGTTGGACATTTTATGTGTGCAGGAGACAAGGTGGAAAGGGGGAAAGGCAAAGGAACTGGGAGATGGATATAAATTGTTCTACTCTGGAGCGAATAACGAGGGAAGAAATGGTGTAGGAATTGTGGTGTGTGGCAGAATGAAGGGTGAAGTACTGGACGTGGGTAGAAGGAAAGACAGGATCATGCGAATGAAATTGGGTCTTGGAGAAGAGCGGGTGGTCGTATTATGTGTATATGCCCCGCAAGTTGGTTGTACAGCAGAGGAAAAAGATGAGTCCTGGAACGTGTTAGATGAAGAAATGAGGGAATTGGAAGAAACTGATATGGTGATTGTCGGAGGAGACTTGAACGGGCACATAGGAAGACAGAATAGAGACTGTGAAAGGGTGCATGGTGGCCACGGAGTAGGAATGATGAACCAGGAAGGAGAGAGGGTTGTGGACTTTGCAGTAGCGTTTGATCTGGCAATTGTGAACTCGTTTTTCTACAAGAGGGAAGAACATTTGATAACATTTAGGAGTGGTAACAACAGCTCACAAATTGACTACATTTTGACTAGAAGAAAACATCTTAAGGTTGTGACAAATTGTAAAGTAATTCCAACAGATCAAGTAGCACAACAACACCGACTGCTGTGCGCAGACTGTAAAATACCATCGAAGATAAGAACTTCTGGATGCCATGGGATGAAGACAATTAAGCGGTTTCGCTTAAAAGAGAAGAGTGTGAGGAATCGTTTTAGGGAGAGGGTGTTAGAGAGGATTTCGGATGGACTGGAAAGTGTACAAGATTGGTGGAAACATAATTCAAAAGTAATCCTGAGCTGTGCAATCGAGGTGCTTGGTGAAACATCTGGAAATATTAGAGGGCAGAAGGAGGGTTGGTGGTGGAATAATGATGTACAAGTGGCAGTGACAGCTAAGAGGAAGGCAAAGCAGAAGTGGGATGAGTCAAGAGTGGAAGAGGACAGAGAGGTGTACAAAGAGAGAAAGCAAGAAGCCAAGAGAGTTGTGGCACAGGCGAAGGCCATGGCATATCAAGATCTGTATGATCAATTAGAAACAAAGGACGGACAGAAAAATTTACCAACTAGCGAAATGTAGAAATAAAGCAGCAAAGGACATCTTACATGTGAGGCAGATCAAAGATGCTGAAGGAAGAGTATTATGGAGGGATGTGGACATAAGAAATAGATAGAAAATATACTTTGAGGGACTTTTGAATGAGGAAAATGCAAGGACTCACAGAGGAGATGGGCAGCCTTCTGAGTGGATGGTGCAGAACATCAGTAGAATGGAAGTGACAGAGGCCATGAAGAGGATGAGGAATAGAAAATCGGTGGGCCCCGATAGAATTCCAGTGGAGGCATGGAAGGCACTGGGGGAAGAGGGAATTGACCTGCTGTGGGACCTGTTCGTAAAAGTTTGCCAACAGGAAAATATACCCGAGGAATGGAAGGAGAGTACTCTTGTTCCCATCTACAAGGGTAAAGGGGATGCACAAGACTGTAAAAATTACAGAGGAATAAAGTTGATGTCCCACACAATGAAAATCCTAGAAAGGGTTCTTGATGGTAGATTGAGGAAGGAGGTGGAGATTGCAAAGGAACAATTTGGCTTCATGCCTGGTAGATCAACAACAGATGTTATCTTTGGGTTAAGAAAGATGATGGAAAAATATCGAGAGAAACAAAAGGAGCTACATCTGGTATTTACTGATCTGGAGAAAGCATACGATAGAGTGCCAAGGCAAGAAGTCTGGAGGTGTCTGAGGGAGAAGAAGGTTCCGGAGAAATATGTCAGGTTGGTGCGGGAAATGTACAGAAATGTGAAGACAAGTGTTCGGACCTATTTGGGACAGACAGAAAGTTTTCAAGTAACAGTTGGCTTGCATCAAGGGTCAGCATTAAGTCCGTTTCTGTTTAATATTGTGGAGGTGGTAACAGAGGAGGTGAGAGAAGATGCGCCTTGGACAATGTTGTATGCAGATGACATCTTGCTGTGTGTAGATTCAAGAGAAAAAGCGGGAACTAAACTGGAAAGATGGAGAAAAGTACTGGAAGAGAGAGGTATGAGACTGAGCAGAAGTAAGACAGAGTATATGTGTTGCGCAGTGGGCGGCGGACAGGAGACATATCTGGAGCTGGAAGGAAATGTCATCAGGAAGGTGAGAGACTTTAGATACTTAGGTTCAACAGTGGAAGAAGATGGAGGAGCTGAGAAGGAAGTGGGATGCAGGATACAAGCGGGTTGGAGGAACTGGAGGGAGATGGCTGGAGTGTTATGCGATAAGAGGGTGCCGATCAATCTGAAAGGCAAAATTTATAGGACAGTAGTGAGGCCAGCTATGACATATGCTATAGAAACTGTGGCCGTGAGGAAAAATAACATCAGCAGAATCGAAGTAGCAGAGATGAGAATGCTTAGGTGGATGTGCGGTGTGACCAGAAAGGATCGTCTGAGAAATGACTCTGTCAGGGGAACAGTGAAAGTTACGAATTTAGGAGCGAAAATACAGGAGGCAAGATTGAGAAGGTTTGGTCATGTGATGAGGAGGGAGGACGAATGTGTGGGAAGAAGGGTCATGCAGATGGATGTACAAGGTAGGCAGAAGCGTGGGCGGCCAAAGAAGAGATGGAGGGAGCTGGTAGAAGAGGACTTGAGATGAAGAACTTGGATGTGGTGACAGCGTAAGACAGGAAGGTGTGGAGGAGACTCATTTCAAACAGTGACCCCACTTAAGTTTGAGAAGCTGCAGAAGAAGAAGATATAAACATTACTCAAGAACGCTTATTTAAAAAAAAAAAAAAAAAAAAACCGAGGATGAAATATATCTAAATGGCCAAAAATCTTAAATACCTTATCCCCCTTAATCAGAAACAGAAAATTCAAACAATTATCAGGAAAACTGATAAGGAGGTACACTTCAACGCCTTGCTGTGACATATAATGAAGAAAGAACAGATCGGTTTAAGTGTTTCTTGAATAAAGTCGCAATACGAGGAAGGTTGTTTCAAGAAAAAGAAATAAATGGAGTGAAAGAATATGAGAAGTTGGTTCTAAGTTGCGTGTAAATTTTACAGGTTGAATTACGGGTTGAATCATGAAAGTACCTGCAGAAAACGCATAATGAAGAAACACAGCATCTGTGAAAAAGTTAGTGTAGGGCAGGGGTCGCCAAAATTTGACCGTCGACCCCTTCAAGAGTTTCTTGACTTTTTATCTACCCCCCCCCTCTATTTTACTATTACGTAATTATAGTAGGACAAGCAAAAAATACGCTTATGTGAGTTTTTTGATTGTTTATTTTATAGTTACAGTGTTTATTGTATGTATAATATAGTATATATCACTAGTAATATCGCTGGTATTATTAGTGATATTAATAAACTACTGGTATTACTACCAGCCCTGCTCAACTCTTCAACATATTGAAGTTTAGTTCGTGAATGAATAATGATTGAATTATAATATGTATGTTGATGAATTTTAGAACATTAACGCTCACTTGTATGTCGATGTGCAAAAATGAGACTGGGATCGAATACGTGTAAGTATAAGTAAATAAGAACCGAGCAGGTGTTGCAATCTCGCTCCAGCCGCGCCGGCCGGGGAGGAACCACTACATCCGTTTATTGGTAAATACGTCATTTTGGCCTACTTGATTGGCCTCAGTAACTATTTTCATGACCTTGCTCCATCTTACAAGTCCTATTCATGTCACTGCTTCCATGATTCACTCTTAATTGCGTTGTCAATCAGGATGGAGGTAATCCAAGTTAACCGAATTAAATATTACCCGTACAATGATGTCTTATATTTTTCTATCGATCCCTAACAATGTTATATCGAACTCTGGGGTCGATAACGACCACTTTGGCGACCACTGGTGTAGGGAGTGGATGAAGTGTTCTCTCATCAGCCCAACTATGGATAACATTTGAGGCCTGCCTGCAAGAGAGTATCAGTAATGTATCGGAGGAAAAGGGTGACGATATACAAAAGACCAGAGCCTTGGGTATCTTGTTATTCACAGAGAAATCCGAATAGAACAACCTGGGTATCCAATCGCAAAGGAGAGAAAGTAGATAATATGGTAGTTTAACAGGGACGTCTCTATATATATACACAAAGAGTTATCGAATGTCCTAGAGGAGATATGAAGTAGAACGATACCATAGAATCCATTTTGATAAGGTGTAACTAAATTGATGGATCCCAGTAGTAAACCGTGATGACTTGATCCATTTTTTTTCGAGAGGATGCTGTTTCTATTGTTAAATATTCTATTAAAATATGCTGGTAATATTAAACGCAGTACTGAAGAAAATTAATACATTTCATAAAAAAAAATCTTTACCAAAAAAGTAGCTATCTCTGTTGCAAGTACATACAAACATCAGGAGGGCTGTCGGGGTTGCGTGTCATCATCAGCACAAATGTCTTCACAGATGACCTGAGGGAAACTGCTTTTGGAGAGGTGACTTGTTGTGGCTTTGCAAGAGGACTTGGATACACTGGCTGAATGCGTAAATGAGTGCGGATGTCAATTCAATGTTGCAAAGTGTAAGGTTTTGAAATTTGGGAAGCAGAGATGGAATGTGGAGTACACAATCAGTGGAAATATCTTGGAAGAGGTAGAGGAGATGAGAGATCTGAGAATGATTATAGACAAGAACCTAAGATTTGGAGGACATGTTGCTAAAATTGTGAGGATAATGGGAATGATGCGGAGGGCACTGACTTGTAGAAGTAAGGATGTTATGGCTCCCTTGCATAAGGCTTTGATTAGGCCACACATGGACTACTGTGCACAGATTTGGTCACCTGGTTTTCAGAAAGATGTACTGGAAAAGGTCCAGAGACGATTGACTAAGGTGGTTTCTGGTCTCTGGAATGTTCAGTATGAAGACAGATTGACGAAATGCAATTTGCAGAAATTGATCGATAGAAGGAGAAGGAGGGGGGATATGATTGAGACATAAGCTGTTCATATAAGAGATCATTGTCAGATTAATGTTGGAGAAGTGTTGCATAGAATGGGTGAGGATAGGAAGAGAACAAGAGATCATCCCTGGAATCTGTATAAGGAAAGAGTGTGAACAGGGAGGGAGCACTCGATATAAAAACCTGCTCTTAGAACGATCAGGTTTTTTACATGGAGAGTGGTTAGAATGCATAGCCCAAGAGTGTGGTGAGCGTAGAGACAGCGAACCTATTTAAGCTGCGGTATGATAAACTGTGTGTAACAGTGGATCTCCTGTGATGAGTCTGACTTCGTGGAGGTTTTTTATAATAATAATACTCTTCAATAGTAATGTTAAAGTAGCATTATAATATGAATCAGAGACATGGAAGCTGATCAAACAAGAAGCTAAATTTAATAGACTGGTGTCCAAAACCTAAAGACGAACATTCTTTCTGAAGCTTACCGCTAATTCAGACGAATCAGCTTGTGGCAATTTGTATAACTGACGATTTTGAGTAGAAAGTAGGTACACATTCAAAATTTCAAATCGGGAATAAAGTAGTAGCACTCGACAGGATAAAAGGCAAAAGGCTGGGCTAAGCAAATGTGTTCAAAGAAAGCTCTTTTCGTGATGGAATAAAGTTGCAAACTTGGGTTTTTGTAATGTCTCAAAGAAATTATCTAGATGATTTCATGAAGGAAAAAATTACTAAAGGCCAAAGAATTACTAATATTGCCAGTGAGTTTGGAATCTCGCATAGCATTGTATCCAGAACCTGGATATGTCCTAGATAGCATTTCAAGCCAATGGAATGTGTTTCAGACATTTGCTAAGGGGTCGCTTTCGATCTACCACAGAGTATGAAGACAGATTTTTGGTTATAACAGCAAAACATAATCAAAGCACCATGGCAGGTCAGCTTACAAGTCGGCTCCATTCAAACACTGGTACGCGACAAACTGTCTCGACAAATTGTGGCAAGACGTCTGCGACAAATAGGCCTATACGTCCGAAGGCATGTAGTCTGCGTCCCTTTATCCACAGCTCATCATAGAGCACGTTATCAGCGGTGCTGTATCAATAAAAATTGGATAAGACACCAATGGGTAAATGTACTCTTTACAGATGAGAGTCGTTTTAGTCTTTCCTTCGATTCTAGACGACACTTGATCTGGTGTGAAAGTGGTACTGCTTACCATTGTGAGAATATTCTTGAAAGTGATAGATACGGCGGTGGTGGGATTATGGCGTGGAGAGGCATTATGCTTAATGGACGCATCAAGCTACAAGTGCTGGAAAAAGTAGTTAGGTACACTGATAGAGAACTTTTAATTGGGTTAATTGGATTTTTTATTTACCCCTCCCTATCAAAAAGTAATTAAAGCTATCCCCCTTTGAGTCGTTCTGAACTGGGTTCTAACCAGTCGTCCTGGTTTGGTTTTTGAGGACAGCTGATGACATCATACATGGGACAGCAAAGTGTTCTAGTGTAGTTTTAATGTATGTTTTATTTCCTCTCTTATTAAAAGTAATTAAATTTATCCCCCTTATCAGTCTTGTGGTTGGTTATAGTTAGGTCACATGTAGTTCTACGTCATGATGTTTCTCTTTTAAAGTGAATAATGTTCTACCTAGACCATGTACCATTATCAACGTCCTAGTTCTTTTGAAAGCTTTTTAGGGTAAGATATCTACAGTGAATGAATTATCTTGTATGGAGATAACGTTTTTTTTTTTTTTTTTTTTTTTTTTTTTAACTTAAAGTTAAATTCATTACTGGAATCTTTTTGTTTGTGCGTGTGTTCCAAGGTTGGAAAGTTTTAATTTTCTGTGTGTGTGGGGGGGGGGAGTCACAGGACTTTCGTCATGATGTTTCTCTTTTAAAGTTAATAATATTCTACCTAGACCATGTACCGATATCAACGACCTAGTTCTTTTGAAAGCTTTTAGAGTAAGATATCTACTGTGAATGAATTATTAGCTCCCTCAGGTAACACATTGTTGTGTGTGTGTGTATGTATGTGTGTGTATATATATATATATATATAGTTAATATAGTATAATATAGGACTAATATAGTTAGTTACTTAGTCTAACCGTTGTGCGTATTTCATCTCACAAGTTTTTTAAAAAAAAAAAATGGAAGCAAGCTCTACCCCTATTTCACCATCACAAGGAAAATACAGCGGTTCTCTCAAAAGTATCAAACACAATTTACATCGATGACTGTGGAATTGTGCGAATTTAAATCTTGTGATCCAAAAGAAGTAATAACATGACTGGAAGATATTTTTACACGTTTGCTTGAATACGTCAAAAAGAAGTTCCAGAATTTAATAAAATTCGCTTTGCTATGTTAAGTGACAGTTTATCGCACTCTGTTAGTTAATTTACCTCTGTCTGCAGATGATTTCTCTATAAAACGTTTATTGCATACGATAGACTCGAATAAGTCATTTTTAAGTAACTGAGATTGTATAAATAAATACAATGTTTATTCCTGATGGTAAACGCCATATGAAAGCCCCACATAAGAGTGCAGAGATAGATACTGACATGTGTTTAAGAAAGAGACACTCCATTAGAAGGATATGGAATACAGAGGTTCTATTTATTGTGATAAGTTGTAGTTATGCCGATAGAAGTTTTTGTCACAAACAAGTCATCCCTTTTGATGAGAAATTGCATCGGAAGCTTGTTGACTTTCAATGTCACTTACAAAGACAGAAGGCAAGACAGTTATGTAAGAAAGCAAATGTTACTCCAGGTGATGGTTCTATAAATGCATTAATATCATTTATAGAACCATCACAAGCTTGTTGACTTTCAATGTCAACTTACAAAGACAGAGGGCAAGACGGTTATGTAAGAAAGCAAATGTTACTCCAGGTGATGGTTCTATAAATGCATTAATATCATTTATAGAACCATCACAAGCTTGTTGACTTTCAATGTCAACTTACAAAGACAGAGGGCAAGACAGTTATGTAAGAAAGCAAATGTTACTCCAGGTGATGGTTCTATAAATGCATTAATATCATTTCAAAGATTTTTAGACAATGAGTATCAGATATTCTACCGAAAACAATTTTCAAATTACATACAGAGGTCCTAACATGAGAGAAAAGAAAGCGAGCGTTATATACACAACGCCACTACGACGTTATTTTTTCCAACCCTGGATTTTTCTCCCGTAGACACTTTTTCCCCAGATGTTTACGCACCTTCAACAAACCTGTACTCTCCACTTGTGCTCAGATATTTGTCATAGATGTCGGACCAAAAGATGTAAGAGTTCCGTTAACATGGTAAAATGCCTCGACTGTCGTTCATATTTTTGTACAGGAACGTGTTTTGAGAATCAAAAAGCTACAGTATGTGGTTTTCTAGAAGAATTTTCGATGGGTTTTCGATAGGCAAACCATTCATACATGCAAGGCTCGATGTGCGAACTGTGGACATTTACATACAGTAGGGTTCCCATTCGTCCCATTTTTTATAAAAATGTTCCGAGTTAATTCCAAAAGTCCCACTTTTTTTTTAAGTATCCTTTAGGAAAAAATGGATAAACGGATTTTATATTGTTTTTAGTACCAATTTCTATTGCAATATTGATAATAAATTTTATTCATTTATTATTTATAATAATAATCATTAGTATTATAAATAATATAACTAACTAATAATAACTAACGGCGATGTTCTTTTTCCCATGCTTCTGTTATAACAGTATCTTACTTGATCAATACTTTGGTGTTATAATTTTTATCGTTTTCTACCCCTATAATGCCGAAACGTAAGTGCAGTATTAATGATGATATTAGAAGAGAATTTACTTTCATTAAAGGTGTAGATGAAAATGCGGAATGAAAATGTGTAGATGAAAATGGTTTTTTCGTTTTCACCCCGTGAAAACGAAAAAACATAAACGTGCTGTTTGAAGTAAGGCTTCCAACTGCTGTATAAGCAATTTTTTTAATTGTGAAAACCAAGAGTGAAAGGGGGAAAGAGTTATCGGTGGCAGCGCAGGAATCAACCTTCACGTATCACACAGCGGTGCATAACCACAGCTTTAACTCCATGAACTACACAACCACCATCGTGAAAAAAACTTTCAACGATAAATTCAGGTGTTCGCAAACAAAGTGCAAGGCAATAATAACCGATGTTAGTGCGCCATTAGCAACAAAGCAGATTGAGTAAGAGCTAAAGGAAATTCGTTTTATATCGGTACTAATCGATTCATCAAACCACTTTGACATGAAATTAGTGCCTCTGGTCATTAGATACTATCATCCAGAAAAAGTGTGAAGGTGTTGATGTTTGTTAATTTAGATGGTAAAACTTCAGAACTTTTATTCTCTTATGTGCTGGAAGTGTTACAGAAGCTAGATCTCCTGAAAAAGGTTATTGCTATATTAGCAGATAATACAAATACAAACTTTGTGGAAAGAAGAGAAAGAATAATCTGGGCTTCAAAATGCAGGCAAACACTGTGAACAATTTAACTGGAATTGGTTGCCCTGCACATGTGATACATAATGCTGTGCAGACTGCTTCAAGATTGCTTACCTATCGATCTTCAGTTAATAATTAACAAGATTTACCAACATTTCCACATATATTGTGTACGAGTTGAGGAACTTTAATCAGTTTGTGAATTCACAAACACAGAGTATAAAACTGTTTTTGGTAGCAGCAAGACAGGATGGCTCTCTCTTTTGCCTGCAATCCAGAGGGTTATCGACATGTTCCCTTCCTTGAAGTCATATTTTCTTTCTATTGACAAATATCCTAGCAGTCTCAAATATTTCTTTGAAAATCCACTTTCAATTACACCCCTGCCTTTCCTTGCCAGCAGTTAAAAACCTTTTATGATTCCATTAAATGTATTGAAAAGCACAATATAACAGTAATTGAAGTGAAGGATGAAACATACAATCTGGTGGAAAGGCTAAATTGTAGGAACGCAGAAAAGTTTCTTACAACTACTGTGAGAAAATAGTTGCAAGAATTAGAAAAAGAAGGACACATAACAGTGAAAAGTTTGAAAGCTATGCAGTAGATTTCTACTGCAATTGTATTGAATATATTCAGGAGTGGTGTACACCATTTCTCACACCTCTTCAGTCTATGGATTGGATTAATTGGAAGGGAAAGGATCCTGTGACTTGGAAGAACATACAAGAAAGCTACATATTCATGCAGACAGTGTCACCAAGTGAATGAAGAGGACTTATTTGATGAGTTTGTATGTGTGAAAAAATATTGTGGAAGCAAATTTCAAGTGTGGAGTGAACAGAAGGATCAAGGTGTCAGTGATAAATGGTGGGAAATGTTTGCTCATTTTACAAAGCAGGGTATAAATTCTGGGAGTATTAAATGCCTAGTTAGTTTTGGATTAGCACTGCCAGGAACTATTGCAGCTGTTGAACGTGTTTTTTCATTAATAAATGTGCTCTGGACAGATGAAAAAAACAGACTTAAAATTGAGACAGTAAAAAGCTTTAATCATTGTAAAGGCATATTTTAAGAATTTCTCTTGTGCTGAGTTCTATGATCAAACAAGAAAAGAAAAAAAAATTCTTGAACAGGTCCATTCTAATTAAATATGTTTTTGATTAATAATCCGTTTTTAAAGTGGATTTAATGTTAATGTATGTTTATAGCAGTATTTAATTTAAAGTGCAGCATATATATAATAGTTTTATTTTTGTTTTTCTTAACTTTTAACATGTCCCGGGTTTTTTCACGAAAAATTTCAGAATGTCCCAGATTTTAGTAAAACATTATGGGAACCCAAGCCTAGACTGGCTTTGACATAGATCCCAAGACGAAAGCGGAAGGCCTTCCCCTTTTCCGTTCTCTGCCTAACTTGGCGAAAAAGAAAAGACTGGCTGGCTGGCACAGCTGGAGGGAAGACTAAGGTGGATCAGAGCAGAGGTATCTGGAAGAAACTGGTCTTAGCCTTGTGCCATGCAGCATGAAGAGAATAAGTACATCAATCCAATTCCGAATATTTTCTAAGAACCCCATCCCTTATATCCACAGATCTCCAACTTCCTAGACTACATTTTGTTGAGGTCCTTGGACCAAAGGCCCACTGTTCATCCCGATGTTACTGACTGAATTTCACTGTATGTTCTCAGTTTTTTTTTTTTTTGCGTGCCGGGGGGGGAAGTGATTTACGTTCACGCAACGAAAAACTCGAACCAGAGGAAAGAGCTTGCCACCTCGATATCAAATTGACTAATTTACCGTCACCTGAGAATTCCCCTCAAGTCAGAAACAAGAATCGAACTCAAATCTTTTACAAATAACATGCGGTGTGTCGCATTATCCTTTCTATGCTACAGAAGAGTTCGAGTTGTTTGGGAATTACGGTCGAAGCAGTTAAAGCCACGGGACTAGTGCACTATGTCTGCTAACTGAGTGTGTTCTGCTGGCTGAAAGAGTGACAAGATACAAGTACTATTAAATTAAAGGCGTCTTCAGACTGAGGAGAATTTCGGGAGGGAGGGTTATTTACGTGACCTTTCGTTGGTAATAGACAATTGAATGGAGTCTCATGTGGGAAGGTTCAAGTCGCATTGAAAACTTTCTAACTGGAACCTGTGCTTATTCCCCGCCCCCTCAAAAATTCTGCTTGGTTTCGAGTTGTTTTCTCCTCTGCGTTAGTATAATTTGAGAGGGTGTACTTAGTTTTTTTTTTTGGGGGGGGGGGTGAGCATTATTGTAGTACCGGTTTCGTGAGTAATTTTCGGGCACGCGAAAAATCTGTGTAGAGTCGACATTTCTTTCCACTCATTTCTGCCAACTTGATCTTTCCGCTGAGACACTTCAGACATCTCTTCAGCTTGTGATCATCACTTTAAGAGTGACCCCAATAATGCGCAGGGTCCACAGACATCACATACTTATCGGAGATTTGTGGGTGAAATTATTAAAATTTCAAAAACGCTCCTCCAATAAGGACCAAACCAGGCCGGTGACCAAGTTTTTCTTACTAGAGTGAAGATGCATATGTTTTGTAATGGTGAAATACTCTCGTTACTTCTCTCTCTCTCTTAAGGAAATCTGTAGCGCAGTCCAATGGATGAGGGAATATACAAAAGCAGTCCATTATTCTCGCTGTTGGCATGAGGAACATTTTAATTCCCAGAATTGCAAACAAACTAACTAGCCTAAGAGAGAGAGCGCGCGCACAGTAAAATCAGACCAGCACATTAAGCCATATAACGGGCCCACTGCAGAAGAATAAACGTACGGTAGACAGATGTTCGCAAATGTACAGTGGACCGATTTGTCGTGGTTTTATAAATAGGTCTCCAATTTAGAGAAAATGATATCTGGCGAGGGAAGATTTGTTTGTGTGTTTGTTTGGGATTTATGGCAACTAAGGCTATGAGGCCGGCGTATTATGTGTGTAAAATGGGTGTATTCTTTTGGTGGGTTGTTTGTTTTGCAGGATAAACTGGAGTTTCCGACAGAAAAACTCTGTTAACTCTGTATCTAGTGGGAGGGAGTGAAAAACTTGAATTAGGGATGACAAACAGGAACCGAAAGCAGGAAGACACGTAATTTCAAATCAAGGAGAAGACCCGTGGATTCATTCTACACCAACGTCTCTCGCCTCGTACGAGAACCACCAACTTTCTTTCTAATAATAACGGCGCCTTACAACAATCGGATTAAGACCAATCACGATAAGCTTCTCGACTTCTTCACTCTATATAAAAGAATAGTGTTTTGAGCATTTGATTTGATTTTTTATATATTTTTTACATAATCCAGAAATTTTTCTCTAGAGCTCGAACAAGGGGGGGGCGGTGGTCTTCAAACCTGGCCATGAAATTCGTCTTTCATCTAAAGACATAGCGTACAAGCATATCCATAGTGACTGGAGAGTGGAGACGCTGTCCACAAGGATAATCAGGCTGGTGTTGTTATTAGTCACTGTTATTCCAGATTCACTACCAAAGGGTCTATAACACAACATAAAATTCTTCTTTTAACATTAATTTAACAAGATAAATTAATTTCGATATTTTATAGCAGTATCATTATTGTGAGACTGCACTGCCATATTTTGAAATAACCGCATTCTGCTTGCAATTCAGTTTTAAAAAATTAAAAAAAAAATATCCTGACTAAGATTTTAAAATAGGACTGGTTTGAGGCGGCATCATTTCACCTACGTGTTTAACGAACGTGAAAGGGAAAATATCCTTCTGTTTACGGCTCTAGCTTTAGCTGCTTGAAGTGTATGTAATTCCAAAATGAGAACCTCATTTCCCATCTGATAAGAGGAGTGACATCTTTAAGAAAATTAATCCCTTATAATGAGACGCATTTCTTCATGCTGGAAAGCAATGTTTCGATTGAACCTCTTATGTATTTTCGCCTGTATTGGAATAATAACTAAAAGTCACTCCACTCCAGAATGTACCGAAATACCATCGTAAAATCCATGTGGAATTCGTGGGAAAGTGCATTAAAACTATTAAAATAATCCATGTGTGTGTGTGTGTGGGGGGGAGAGTTCGTTACCACTCCTCAACCCAACCGCACATTCGTACAACTGTATTCTTTAAGTAGCCTCGTGGTTTTATGTGTAGTTGTTGAGCTCATTGCGTCATCTTGTTAGTGAACCACAAAATGGTAACATTATTCGATTCACTTCCGTTTGGTTCTAGGAAATTGGAAGACAACAGTGACGTGATCTGATAGGTCTCGAAGTATAGCTCGGTTAACCACAGCAACACAACCGCAGCTTATCACTGCCGACGTTAATATACCGAAAATATGGTGCGGCACCGATGTGACCGTACAAACAGACTAGCCAGCATATCCCACATTACATTATAAAAGCATAGTAACTGCTTTCGTTTGTTCACCGTATTTGTCATTCACTTGCATATGCAGAAGCGTACTCTCAGTGAGGAGAGAATGCAAAGCGAATGTTCGGATACGTACATATCACTTTTGCTCTAAAAATAAGAAAAAAATAAACTCGAACGGGTTTTAACTTTGGTCTAGTCCTACACTTTTACCATGCCTTAAGTTCACCATATTCTCCCTGCCCCCAAACAATCACGTTGGTGTATGTGTGTGTATCACTGGCACACTCGGGATTTAATTTTGGGGGAGCCGAGTTGAACGGATAAAAATATTTTAGCACTCGGTCCGTCCGAGCACTATTTCGTTTGTCTTGTGTTCACAGCAGCTATAGGGTATTCCCACCTTATGTGACCGCTAATTTATAAGTATGTAGTATAGAAATAGAAGACACAACATAAATAAAAAAAAAAATGAATTTTAATTAGGAAAAGATTTTTGGAAATTTTTCTAGTGTTTTTTTTTCCTTCTTTTCTTTGATGGGTGCCAGACCCCTTGCCCCCCTCTGGGTGCGCCAGTGGTGTGTGTATTATCGTATAATATGAAACAAAATTTTCACATCTCTCACTCTCCCATATGGAGAATTACCGATGGAATTTAAATTCTCATTTAACCCATGAAGAAAATGTAAACTGAAACGAAACTGAGAATGTGTACCCTAAACAGAACACAGTTTAAATAGAGAAATTACAGTACGTCTAAATATTGCTCGCCTATTCCATTTCGAAACCGTTATTTAAATATACTAGCGTAGTTTCAATATTTTCTAATTCAGCTCAGAGTTCCATAAGGAATGCGTTAACACCAAAAGCTTTATTGTTTTAGAAAAAGTATATTTCTGAGAAATGTTATGGTTTCGTGATATCATTCCAAATGAAAGGGTGTAATAACTTATTTTTTATGATGCACGTTTCGCACTTAGTGCATGTTAACAGCCCGTTCGACAAAAGGAGTAGCTGTAAAAAGTGTGGGCTTTCCTCAAATACTCGGAAATGACGTCAGTGCCGGGATTGTTCCACAGACACTTTAGTGTTTCAGCGACTGTTAATAAAACAGGATAGGTTTTCTGTGAATCGCCAACTAGGAAAATTTCTGAGCTAAGTTGTCAATGCAGATGACTTCTAATGATAGTTTGAACCAGCGTTGACAGCGCTAGTTCTGCACTTGAGCCAACTCCAGCATGATTTTTTTAATCCGATTTATTCTCTTAGAAAGACTGCACTACATTAACGGTCACATTTTTTTTTTTTTATGTTTTGCCTCTGCTTTTCTTCACTAAGTTTTGAAATGAAACTTATGTGAAAAGCTGAAATAAGTGCACTGAAAGACGCTTCCTTGTGCCTTTAACGACGGCAGTTAGTAAATACTAATTCTGTAATTCGTTTCCCAGTAGAAAACAAGAATAAATTTGGTAGCTCGAACGAGGGAGAGATCGTAAGACTTTAGTTCCTCTGATAGTGAGCGCAGAGAAAGAGATATTAATGAAGTCAGAAACAAGCTAATCTCAACCGATGAGGTTTAATTTTATCAATTCTGTTGAAGCTACAGTCAATTCAACTCTCTAAATATATATTTTTTAACGCATTATTTTACATTTGCTGATGTTTATGACTAAAAGACGCTCTTTACTTTGCTCATCTCATCTTCCTATGTGTGTTTCCACTTTCCCAAGTCAATCGTGATGAGGGAACTAATCATTTTGCAATGGCTAGATTGATTTAGAAGCACGAGGACGCAATGAAAAGCAATGCTTTGTAATTTTACTTTTTTTTTTTTTAAACGACTTTCATCACTCGGTGGTTTCACAGAGCCGCCACCAGAGAATTACAAGTGAAAAATGTGCTGTGGATGAGTTGGTACCAGACTAATATTCACCGGTTGTTCAGGGGAAACAGACAGGAAATCATTGTATTCACTGATTGTTCACATCCGCGATACAAGCGTTACCGAGCATTCAAGATTCATTCACGCTTACTGATCGCCGCGCAGGAACACCGTAAAAACTGAAGGCAGGATTCAAAGAATTCTTCGAGATCTGCAGCAGCTTTCCTCCCAGCATGCACAGCTGCATCTCGATTTTGCTCTCCTGAGCAAAATCGTTTCTTATTGCACAAACAGATTCGACTCTGTTTCTGTGCTTGAAACTGTAAAAACGTTTGAGAGGAGGGCATGCCCATGATTTCAAGGCGGAGTTGGAAGTGCGTCCGTTCAACAGAATCCCAGTTCTAGAATATAAAGTTCATGGAAAATATTCTAGTTATTTCACAGTAAGAGTATTGCTCTTACAAAAAAAAAAAAAAAAAAAAAAAAAAAAATCCAGCACGTCCTCGTGGATACGCGTGTTCTTTAAAGGTTGGCTTATTTTTCTAAAGGAAATGCAACAGTTTCTGCAGGGGGGGGGGGAATTCACCATTACGTAAAACTTGCAAAACCTAGCACTATGAAACATGGATCAAATAACGCGCGAATTCTGCATATGATTCCTAATAAATGCAAGCCGATAATACGAAGAGAAAGCTGTATTTTGTCTCGAGATCAACATTCCATTCAGTGGAGCACCCAAAGGGGGGGGGGGGGCAAGGGGCCCGGGAACCCCCCAAAGAAAAGGAAAAAACACTAGAAAAATTTCCAAAAATCTTTTCCTAATTAAAATTAATTTTTTTAATTTATGTTGTGTGCTACTTATGAATTAGCGATCACTGCAGATGCTCAGTTATAAGTCGCATGCGATGTGTAGTGTGTATTCGCAAAACGTCTACTCAACTCGCCCCCCCCCCAAAGGTTAAATCCTGAGCACTCGGCCCCCTCCAAGATTAAATCCTGAGTGCGCCATTGATTCCATTATTACTCAGTACAGAGTTCAATAGGAATTTATAAGTCGGAAGACAAGTAGTTAACGGCAGATTCAAAAGTAACTGATTAAGAAATTGTCAGGATAATGAAATGGACTACGATGAAATAAGTAAAGGAAAACATAAATCGACTGTTGATGAAATGCGGAGAACTTGAAAAGAGTAGTTATAGTAAAATGCAATATCCAAAGAATAGCCTTTCCGTTCACAGCACTGTTAACAACAACAAAAATAAATAAATAAATATAAAATAAAACTGCACTATCCAAAAAAACCAAGTGTAAGCAATACAAAATAGCCGAATACTAATCGCCAACAACCGACCTGGTTGGCCGAGCGGATAGCATACCCCGGGACTACACCAAAAGGTTGTAGCTTCGAATACCACCGGGGCCATGCATGTTTGTAAAAGCCTGCTCTGAATAAGATTAAATAGCTTATTGAGTTTAAAAGACTTGTCTTTTAAAAAGAAAAAAAAAGTGAGGATGCCACTTGAGCCAAGAAGCGCCAAACAAGTGGTGGCTATTTCACTAGGGAAGGCTGAAAGCGTTGCCAGCGTCGAATCGTTTTTCGATCCTCACACGCACACATATCTTTCTAATGCCGTCCGAGTTTTTAATCCTTTTCCTTCAAGAAAATATTAAAAACTAACCTAATCGGAAGGGAGGCCACTCGTCAATGGGCGCCTGCGTGGCCTCGTGGTAGTGGCCATAAATATAGAACTGTTACATGTTCGATTTTATCCAACTAGAGAAACTTTTCCTATGACTCTTTTCGCCAACACCAATATTGATCAACTTTTGAAGCAGGTAAATAGTTCCCCCCCGCTCCCGCCACAAGAGAAAGGGGTTTCTAACCTCGTAAAAATAAACCATAATGCGCGCGCGCACATACATACAGGTATGCAATACCAGACAGGAATATGCGATAATGATGCGCTCACTGTCATTAATTAGAAGAATTATGCGTAAACATTATTAAAATAACTATCATAAAGTTTTTGTGATTAACGTTCGATTCAGAACAGAAAGATCAACGCAAGTACAGAGTATAATGATTATAGTACTTACACTCTACAACTTGAGATTAACATTCATGATTTATAAATATTTCATTATAATTTTCATAAAACGGCATTGCTTGATATTTTCTGATATATACCCATATAGTATTAAATTGTTTTATAACAATATTTTAATTATTTAAGATTCGCATATTTTATGCAATTTGGAGCAAAAAGGGCCCAGCTCCGATTTTGAAAATTCATCCAGCTAGGAAAAAAGATTTTGCCTTAATAATAGTGCTCAAATGTATTCTTATGTTATTCTTATGTATATTATACACGTTGTCAAAACGTTTCAAATAAGTCTATTTAATATATATATATATATATATATATATATATTATTTTATTTTATCTTTTCTGGAATAGTATTTACTTAATTTCCAAAAGCTAGTAAAATTGGAGCCGTCCCTTTCTTGCTGCAAAGTCTTCAGTTGTTTCCAGAGAGGTTAATAAGGATTATAGCAGTTGAGAAAAAAAGCTGTGCGAACTGAGTAGACAATATTCAATCGTATTTTTAAACAAAAATTGTATGATAGTGTATTAGCGATGAGTCGATTCTTTCATAATTTCTCGTTTACAAAAATGATGATTTTTTTTCCCTACGGAAATGTAAGGATTTCTCGATAAAATCTGCATCTGGATAATAATTCTCTGCATCGTAGAATCGGGAGTTAAATGAACAGCACAGCTGAAGCCTTAATTTTATACTTATTTTACTACAAGCTATAAATTATGGTCAACATGAACCAATTATCTGAAATGGACGCGAATTCATACACGCACTAACCACGAACAACAGGTGCTACAACAATGCGCATCATGGATTACACTGTCCGAGATAACGTTCTGCAACTACCTTGAAACAGTTAGATGTCAGTTATACTTTTCAACTAGATAGTGAAGCTATGATTTGATATGGATCGCTTTATTAAACAGTTTACATATACTTGGTCATCATATTCTGTAGTGTGTATTGGATAATACAGTTAAACATATACTATACAGTTCGATTTCACAAAAAGTAATAATGTAAGTACTGAAATATATCCATTACGTTCGTTTATCATGCATCTATAGCTGAGCGCGTACTGTTTAGTTAAATAATTAGTGATAATCAACCGAACATTGTAAAATTCAAGCATTATGCAGTTCATTGCGAAATTCGAGTGTTCTTATAATGCTGTGTCCAACTCATGATATTACGCGATAAAAACAAATTTTCATTTCCTATTTGATTGATACGATATGTTCATTCTAGCTGCCAATTAAGTGTGCAGCGTTAGAAGAAGAGAAATATCATTACACCATATTTACAAAAATGCTAATGACAACCTGAAAGCTATGCTTCGAGTATCACGAAATTCTGTCTTTTTCTGGCTGGTCTAAATCGTCACTTGTTAATAAAATGAAATGCAACATTCAATTTGGAGGCTATTACAGTATATTTGTAAATGGTAAGCTCCTCGCTAATAATAAAACAGTTACGTAAACTGGAGCTAAGAGGTTTGGATGTGACGCTCGCGAAGTGCACAGACATTAGACAGAATAGTTGATGGAGGAGTAGTCCCGGAGAAGGTGGGTGTGATCAGCAGAGTACCATAGGGTTTTTGTAGTTATTTAACTACAAAATTTAGCCACCGTTATTTAACTTCTACATCGACAAGTGATCTGAGGGGAAATATTCAGTTACTTCCTGATGATGCAAAAGTGGATAGAACAACAGTTAATAAGGATGATGCAGATATCTTGCTGGACGATTTATATAGCATGACAGTATGTGGGAAAAGAAGAACTGCAGAAAGTTTAATGTGACAAAGTGTAAGGCTGTGCATTTTGGGATGAAATGATAATAAACTGTGTATTGCATTGATGGAACTAAGCTTTGAGAAATCAATTAGGCAAGGGATTTGGAGAGCGGGGGGGGGGTTAGCGGTGGACTCTGAGTTTAAGTCTAGATGCAGAAGTACTACCCTAAAAATAGCTCATATAACCTGGTTACTGAAGAACACCACGAAAAGCAGAAATAAGGAGGTCATTATCCTCTTCATGAGCCTTTGATACTGCCCCATCTGAACAACTGTGCACACATCTGGTCACCTGGGTTTATCGGAGATGTGAAAGAAGTGGTAAGATCCAGAAACCCGGAAACAAGATGGGAGGCAGGCCTTATGGGTTGCTCCAAATGAGGATAAACTGAAGATTTCTAATTTACAGAAATTGGTTGATTAGCAGAAAAGACGGAGATATGACAGAGACACAAAGTGTTTTATAGAAGGGATGCAGAGGAAATATTTCAGTTCATGACTAGTATGGTGAGAATTATGGGTCATCGCTGGTAATTAAGTAAAATTGTTGTTAGTCAGGTCATGGGGACTAGACTTTTTGCTAGGTGAATGAGTGGAATCGATTGCCAGGGTCAGTTGTGATTGATTTGTAGGACTGAAGAACACAATGAAAAGCAGAGATAAGAAGGTTATTATACATCTCACGAGCCCTTGATACTACCCCCATCTGAACTACTGCACACATCTGGTCACATTGTTCAACGAGAAGTATGAGGGGTATTATGCAAATGATGGTTAGTGTTTGATGAAATTTTATTGGCCTCCCGCGACGAGTCTACGGATTTCATGAAGGTGCTCATTTAATAATACCAGATATCATATGTAGTGATAATCGAAAAGTGTTTCTCACTGCTAACCTTCTTCTAAACCAGTGATTTTCAAACTTCTTAAACAGAGGCCACTCTTTTTGTAAAAAAAAAAAAGTTCTTGCGTTCCCCCCCCCCCCCTCCCGCCACGCTTTTCAGAAAACAATACCGACAATATTTCAGAAAACAGCATAATTTCTTGTGGCATGTATTTTATTTTAGTAAAACTAAGATGTTTAAGTTTACAGTTTTTGGAACAAAATTATACTTCAAAGTAAAATAGCACAGAGATATTTAAAATTATAACTTTTAAATTTCTAAGTTAGTATGTTAATGATAATAAAAAATATTTAATGAGAGGATCGGGCTTGTTCTTCAACACATATTTTTTCAAAACGTAGTGTTTTTATGCATCGAAATAAGTGGATGGGGGGGGGTATCGAGTACCTGCAGGAGTTGTGCTCGAAAATAATAATAGTGACCATTGCTTCGCAGAAAGGATCGCCCCCCCCCCTAGTGGGTCGGTCGCACAGTTTGAAATCCACTTCTATAAATCAAGAATGTCCCGAGTCCTTTAAACCAGCGCTTCCCAAACTGTGGGCCGCGGCCCCCTTTGGGGCCGTAGGTTTTGTTGAGGGGGACCGTGCAATGATGAAAACAAATTTAAAATGTTTTAAGACTAAGTAGATTTTTTTATTTTAAAAGAAACGTATTAAACTTTTATTATTTCTTTTTTGTTATTTTTTATATTTTAATAGAAAAATTCACACATTGGTGTTGGTTCACAAACTTTGCTTCCTGCGTATTGCGGCGCTTAATGAATATTAGTAAATATTGCTTATTCATATGTTTCATTTCAAAGCAGTGGTTAATTGTATTTACTTCGAATGCTCTCCAGGGAAGCTCCAAATCTTCCTGTCCCTTTCATCACACATTCGTAATCAGGGGGACTGTTGACATTGAATTTATATACATATCAAAACTCGTTTTATATTATCACTGTCATCCGAGTTAGTTTTCTGTTACCTCCCTAACAGCCACTATACTGCAGAGGCAATAAAAACAAGTACTTTTATTATGCCAGTGAATAAGGTATGAGCAGTCTGTGTAATATATTTCTCAACAAAGTGCAATTAGAGACAACTGGGATAAAAACACACTAATTAATGAGTCACATGTCCCCCTCATACAGAAACTATGCTGTATAGACTGAAACAAAACCATATGTTGCATGGGCAAACACAGTATCTAACTAAAAGCTATTGTTATTAATTAGATGCGTGTGAGTTTGATTTCCCAAGGCAGCAATAAAATTCAACCGAACGTGTTAAAATTCGTAAAAGTGTTAAAACTAAGTAATATATATATATAATGAATGTTATGGCAGTTTCACATATGGAATTCGGCTGAAGAGAGTTAGCATTTCAACTCAATTGTCAGCTATGCTTTTATCTTTTGGTTGCGCGATCTTTTGTTAATACCGCACTAATCGTATGCATTTCTTAATAACCTGTCATTGCTATCTGTTTCGCGTTAGGCTTAATTACCGTAAAGGGAGAAAAGTCACAAAAGAGAAAAATGTTCCTGGTCCGGGGATTCCCTTATTCAGGTAATATTCACTAATTTCATGTTCTTAGTCTGTGGTGCCAGTATCGGTAAGTGGTGCTATTATTTGATCTATTCTACGTTAAAAAAATTTAACTCTGAGATGGATAAGTGGCTGATAAAAAATTTAAAAAAAATCCCGCGAACAATCAGAAGAAGCAGAAACAGACTCAAAAAAAGGACAGTATTTCATATTTTACTAGAACAGCTCGCATCGTCTTCAGAACAAAACGGTAAGAGGCAAAAAATGTAATATATGCATTTGATTTTTGCAATATTCGCTGTGCATGTTTTGTATTGAATATAAATACAATAAATATAATAATAATGTATCTCTCTATTACGATTTTTTTTCGAGGGGGCGGTGAAATATTTTAATTTTTGCAAAGGGGGCCCTGACATCCAGAAGTTTGGGAAGCACTGCTTTAAACGATGGGTATCTGATTTTTGTAAACAGAGTCAAATGTGAAAAATAAAATATTTTATACTTCGATAAAACACACGTTAGAATAAAATTCATAGTTTTTTGTTATTAATTAATAAAACAGATATAGGCAATTAAAATCATGTTGGAAGAACATAACGTAACAAGCGATGCAGTGATGAACGTATGCGAGCATGCGCTAGAATTGACGCCGTAGGCTAAAATGAGACTGGCGAGACGATAATCTCGCAAGTTCTTCAATGATGATGCTAAAGTACCAAACGAGGATTCTAGTGTTGCAATTTCTAGTGCTGATTTAATTTTTTGAATTCCAGTGAGGAGTATATTAGGTTATTTCCACGATGTGGAACAACGAACATCGAATCGGGTGGTCAGTCGGAATGTCTTGCCACCAAGAACGTAGTTGTTTGTGGCAATACTTCCCCACAGTCAATATAAGTGAGCAGGGGGAGGGGGAGGGAAGGACGATTTTTTTTCTGCAATTCAAAAAATAGTATTTCTTTGATGTTTCTAACTTACAGAAGCTGCCGACATCAAAGAAAGATGGAAAGAGTATACAGAAAGAACTCCAAAATCACTGAGAAATTTGAAGAGCAGGATTACACGCAGAGGCCAGTACCACTGGAGAGTGAAGTGAGGTCAGCACAGCTATCCGGTAAGAAAGCACCAGGAAGGGATGGAATACCCGTTGAGTTGCTCAAAGTCCTGGGAAAAGAGGCAGTTAAAATTTTAACAGCTCTATGTCAGCAAATTTGGATCACAACTACATGACCTGTGGAATGGAAAAAATCAGTTTATAATACCTTTATTGAAGAAAGGCGATGCAAGAGAGTGCGAAAATTACAGAACTATATAGCACTGATTTCTCATGCAAGTAAAGTCTTACTTAAGATCATTCGGAAAATACGAACCATTCACGAAGAGAGAAATGCCAGATGAACAGGCAGGATTTCGAAAAGACAGAGGAACAAGAGATCAGATCGCCAATGTGAGATGGATAATAGCACAGAAATATAAAAATAATGTCTACCTTTGTTTCCTTGAGTATAGTAAAGCTTTCGACTCTGTAGATCATGTGAATCTGTGTAATGTGTTAAGAACAATGGGAGTACCAGGCAATTTTAATATCCTTTTAAGGAATCTTCATTATGAACAAGAAGCTACTGTCCGAACAGACCATGAAGAAACTGAGTATTTCACAATAGGCAAAGGGGTGCGACAAGGATGTATTTTATCTCCATACCTGTTTAACTTGTACAGCGAATACATTTTAAGAATGGCAAGACTGGAGGAGCCTTCAGTTGGAATTAAAATTGGTGGAGGAAATATTAATAATTTGAGGTATGTGGATGATACTACCATGCTAGCAGAATGCAAAGATGATTTGGAGGAACTTATTATGAAAGTTGAAGAAAAGTATAATGGACAAGTATAATGCTATGCATTAAGGGGAGGGTCACTAGCCACACCGGTTTTCGACCTTTATTGAGGTCTCATCAGTGGGAGCAAGACTCAGAGGTGGTGATACTTGCCCCAGTCCTGAAAAATACTTCAGGCGCAAACTTTGTTTGCTTACACTTGGATAAAGGATTAAACCAAATATATAATTGGTAGCATAGCCAATTGAAAAAACTTCCATCAAAGATGGATATTGTACTGAAGACGTTAGAAGATTATTACTCGGAAAGAAAGCAATGACAAATTTAAACAAGATCTTTAAAGATAAAGATATTAGCCTAGCAACAAAAATCAGAATCGTGAAAGCAAGGGTATTCCCTGTGGTAGTGTATGGATGTGAAAGATGAACTCTGAGAAGGAGTGAAAGAAGGATGTTAGATGCATTTGAATTATGGGTTTGGAGACACTTACTAAGAATACCATGTGTTAAATTGTGAATGAAGACATTCACATTTAACATAAATTGCCATAACTTAAGCAAGACTTGTAAATATTATTTGATGTTCTCTTGCTTGTAAATTATTATTCATATAATTACTTAGAGTTTTGTTTATTATTAATTATTTAATCTTAGAATATGTAATAATAATCAAAATACTCTATATAAACATGTCATTCGTTTTATTTAGTTTATTCTGTAAAATTTATTATGAGAAACTAAGTAAATTTAAATGTATATTATATGAATTGCAATATAACTTTTTTATTTTGTTTCTGTATGTAAGAGTGATTTTATGTAATTCTTCTGATCAGAGTTGATTGGTTGTTGTCAAGGAAACGGAGTTAATTTTAGATAACGCGTGGGTGGAGCGTGAGCTACGGTATTCGAAGAGTGAAACCAGTAGATGTAAGCTGAACTGGCTAGAACCGGATTTTGGCGGGAAGAATGAACGTATTTAATTGGAAAACGAAAGTAAAAGAGGATGAGAAGCGTTCAGGACAGCAAGGAGTAAAGTAATGGGTGGCAGTAAGGGGATTTGGGAAATGCCATAAGTAGATTAAGATTAAGGACCGGCAAATTAATAGGCAATTCGGAATATTTCTATGGAATTCTAAAATTACGACGAATTCCAATTGTTTTGAGGAAGAATGGTGCAAAGCTGAATTTAATGCACAGAAGATAATAAGGAATAAGTAGATCCTAAAACGAGTGCGTCAAGATTTGTGAAACTCTATGTTTAATATTTCATTATTATAGTGAAGATTTCTTTTGAATAGTGTTACTTCAAAGTGATAGTTAACTCCAGTTTTAAGTGTGCCTATAGTGAATCCAGTGTGTAAAAGGTGTAACCCAGTAAGAGCAGTCCTTTTTAGATTTCAGTGTGAAGAAATAATAGTTAGCTCCGCCTGATATATCTTAGCATTAACTATGGCATTCTACTAAAAATAGCCGAAGTATGGAGCTTTAAAGTGTTTCTCCCTTGAAATGATAACTGCCTCAAAATTAAATTAAGTGTTTGTTGACTAATAGAGAATTTGAGAATTCTACCTTAAGAATAATTACTGTAAAATCCTGGAACATTGAACTGTGTGAGCCATTTTCAATTTTTCGGAAGAATATAGAATTGACAGCTGAATGTTTGATGCCTAATGTATTATGTTTGTTGTGAGTATTTGAACTAAGTAGATGTATAAAAGAATTGAATTATCTCATTGAATAGAGACAAGTTGTGATAATAGTATTTAAGTGTTGGAGAATAAGATCTGTACATTTAACTTCAATCTTTAAACCAAACCGAGAGGCTACTAGTGTCTCAGAGCTATTTTGAATATTGTTCAATTAGATTATCTTGCTTAGAAAATCATGCTGAAATGTACATGTTCTATAACCCTGTAATAAATGTTTATTTTATTGAATTCAATTTGCTGTTTGCTTGATTTTTCTTCATTCACCGTTCATAAAATTTATTCGAACCTTGCGGAAGCCTTAAATGATAATATTAACCTCGGCCTGTATAAAGTGAGATTGCAAAAGTTAGTTGATGACTGATTCCTCTGTATTATATAGACTAATCTGAATATAGGGTGGCGCAGGATAATATAAATTTCCTTATATTCAGATCAGTATCAATCAGCATCTAACAAAATAAAATCGGAATTTAAAGAAATAAGAATAGATCCAACTAACCAACATAAATGGACCAATTAGCAAGATGGACGACACAACACATGGACTACAAAGCAAACCAATAAATCATTGACAGACAGAATAAAGCTAGATTGCTCCCTTGAAGCTATGATTATCAAGCAAAAATTGTCCTACTTTGGACATATTATGCGAGCAAATGACAGTCTAGAGAAGATGATGATGATGATGCTTGGTAAAGTTGATGGAAGCAGGAGAAGAGGAAGACCAAGAATTAGATGGGTGGATGGAGTTAAAGAAGCAAATGTAATGCACCTGGAAATTCTGAAAGATATGGCCAGATCTGACTGGAGAGCGTATGTTCATAAAATCACCAGGAGTCGAAAACGACTCGATGGAACTTAACGCACAAGACTATAGCCTGTGTACTACAGTGCGTTATATATACGAGGGTGGTCTGAAAAGTTCTTCTCTTAACAATGAAAAAACGAATTTATAATTTCAAAATTATTTTTATTTTTCAACATAAATCTCCCTTAGGACTAATAAATTTATTCCAGCAATGCTCCATCCCCATTATCCCATCCCTGTAGGTCTCAGTAAGATCTGCAAAATACCCCTCTACAGCTGCAATCACCTCTTGATTCGAAGAAAGACGCTGACCAGCGAGGAAGAGTTTTAATTTTTGAAGAGACAGAAGTAAGAGGGAATCAAATCTGGAGAATATGGTTGATGTTCCAACAATTCATAGTGCAGATCCCTTAATTTTCCCATTGCCAAAACACCTTTGTGGCAGGCATTGTCCTGATGAAAGATGATTTTTTCCTTCTGCAAACCGTGTCTTTACTCACGAATTTTTTCGTCTAGTCTGGTTAAAAGATTGGAATAATATTCCCTGGTTATTGTTTTACCCTTTTCAAGATACCCTTTTTTTTACCCTTTTTAATAAACAAAACGCCTTTAGCATCCCAAAACACCGATGCCATGACCTTTCCTGCTGATGGAACCGACTTTGTCTTCTTTGGCGCTGAACCGGCTCCTATCCACTGTTTTGACTGCTGTTTGGATTCTGGTGTATAATGTTGAATCCAAGTCTTCTTCATAGTAATAAATCGATGCACAAAATCAGTTTTATTCTTGTTAAAATCCTCCAAGCACTGTTCAGAGATTTTCATGCGAGTGCGTTTTTGCTCTGCTGTGAGCAAGTGCGACACCCAACATGCCTTTAGCATCCCAAAACACCGATGCCATGACCTTTCCTGCTGATTGAACCCACTTTGTCTTCTTTGGCGCTGAACCGGCTCTTGTCCACTGTTTTGACTGCTGTTTGGATTCTGTGTGTTGCGCAAAGCTTTTTCATTTCCAATTCTTCATGCAAAACATATCCTTCCCGTTCTTTTGAAATGCCTGTAGTCTCAGGAATTTCACGCACTTTGACTCGCCGGTTATCCAATACCATATCGTGCGCTTGATCAATAATTTCTGGTGTTGTTACACTTTTTGGACGTCCTTCACGTGGATCATCTTCAAGGCTGGTACGGCCATGTTTAAACTCGGCAACACCCATTTCTTAATTGTTGAAAAGAAAGGACAAGAGTGCCCATAAATTTTTCTGAACTTCGGATGAATTTCTCTTGCCGTTAAACCTTCTTTTACAGAGAATTTTATAACCGCACGATACTCAATTTTATCCATTTCAAGGGATGCACACAACACTTTTGCTTCAGACAGCTGTATAAAACAAACTACTTGATAGAATGACTTGCAATTTCACATGGATGCTTATGACAGATGTACCAACTTGGAAAAAAAATCTTACCGATAGTGTTGCCCTCTATGGTCGAGGCCGAGAACTTTTCAGATCACACCTCATATGTTAACTGAACGTGTTCTTTTGGCCGGCTGGCAAGTTTAGCGAGATGAAATGATTTGATAAAGATTCCTTGCATTTTCTAGAAGGAATTCAAACGCAGATTTTTCTAATCGAAAGGAAAATATTGCACATACACCTACCAATGAATTTAAGACAGCATATAATGGTAAGTAGGAATGAATAAAAGAAGTGTTATTTTTTAATCGATCTTCTAAATATGGTATAACGAAAATAAATTTCGAAATCTTACCAAAAGAAAAAGAATTTAAATTAAACATTTTCACACACTAAAAATAAATATAATGAATCACACCATTAATAATTGTGTAATTCATTTATTTAAACTATCATCGACAATGTAATAAAAAACCGTCATGGTCCATACGTGCCTCCGTAGCTCAGTCAGTAACGACAATGCCCTTTGGTTGAAAAGATCGCTCTCGAATTCCAGGTCATTCCAACCAAAGGGCCAGAAGAATCTTTATCTCGCGCGAAAGAATCAAGGGAGTCCCTTCCGAAAGTCAGTTTTTTCCTCAGCAAATCAAGTAAATAAACAGGCCAGATAACTCATGCAGTTAACTCCAAAAAAATAAAAATAAATAAAATAAATAAATAATACTTTTACGAGGTAGATTAGTATGAAGTAACCTCGAGGGATGAATCTGGAAATGCCGTGTAATAATAATATTCAAATATACAAAGCAGTCAAGAGTAGTGATCTCAAAACTTGAACTTGCATTGCTGAAACAATATTAAGTAGATTTCTTAATAGACAGCACAGGACAAGAACAATGATGATACACCAATCAATACAGTTAATGAGAATAAAAAGTGTATACTAATTAGTAAATTTCCTATGTCAGAAAGTTTTTAGAAGATAATCGTATGCTTTAAAAATTCAAAAACAAACTAATGTTGCTTAGGCCAGTGCTTCCCAAACTTCTGGATGTCAGGGTCCCCCTTGAAAAAAATCGTAATATAGACATTATAATATTTATTGTATTTATATTCAATACAAAGCATACACAGTGAATATTGCAAAAATCAAATACAAATATTACATTTTTAGCATCTTGCATGCACATTTGACATGGCACATTATCTCATATTTTTATATAGATAGATATATTGTTATAGTGCATTTGCAGTACAAGCACGTGAAACGATTAGTAATAAAGAAAGAATTAAAAACATAAAAGAAGTTTAATAACAATTTAATGCGATGGATGTGTTTCAATACTGCTACACCAATATCAGGTGAAATATTTGAAACTGCAATTCTTAGATTTCTGCTTTGAAATGAAACTTACATGAATCAGCAGATATTTACTAATATTCATTAAACGCCAAATACGCAGGATGCAAAATTTGTGAATCCGCACAAATATGTGATTTTTTTCCATTCAAATATAAAAAATAACAAAAAAAATAATAATAATAAATAAATACGTTTCTTTTAAGATAAAAAAATCTACTTAGTCTTAAAACATTTTAAATTTGTTTTCATTATTTCACGGCCCCCCTCAACAAAACCTACGGCCTACAGGTTGGGAAGCGCTGGCTTAGTTTGGGTTAGCCAAGTGGTCAGTTTATCTTCTCTCCAACTAACAGGGTTCGAATCCCAAAGCGAATGTTTATGATTGTCTTTAGGTAGGAGATGAATTTCACACACCAACGCCTCACTTAATATGCTTGAAGTGACTTGAAAAAAATAATAGAAAAAATCCTTAGGCCCCCTCCCTTACTTTTTGATAATATTCGAATCTCCAATCAAGAACATATTTCTCTTCTTAGGCTGACTTTCATCTCTAGCCTGGAACTGGCACAACAAACACATGACGTCCATAATCTCCTAGGCGTCTATTCAATTTCGTTTCTCTTCTGTTTAAGACGATACTATCCAATTTGGGGTGTCACCCTACAAACCTCTCTTAGAATGCTTGACACTTATCCAATCTGTTTCTGGTTATATCTTTTTATAGGCATTTTCATGAGTGCTGCTCTACCGAACTGCAAAACCCTAGCTACTACTAGGCAATATTTACAATACAGTTCAGCATTAGTCTTACAGAATCAACTTCTCACCTTCCTCTTACATTTGTTCATTGGAACAGTCTTCTTCATACTGATTTTTCCCAAGGACTACGACCTCCAGCTATTCAAGAAACATATCAACAAATTTCTTCTTTCTCCCTACCACCCCACAATGGTGTATCGTGTTATAAGTTTTGCAACCGCTGTTGAATTATTATTTTTTTTTTTTTAAGCACATAAAATTTAATTTTCCTGTCCTGAACGGTAGTCGAACATTCTCATCCTTGCCAAGATCATTGGGAAAAACTTCTACCGTTCCCTACTTCTATTTCACATTCAGATGGAAAAAATTGCAGCACAACCCAAAAACAAGACTAATCCCTTTGGCATCATTCTTCTGCACAGATGCCCAAAGCAAATTGCCTTCCTCTACACTAGTACTAAACATTTTTTAGACTTTGGAATCTGTCATAAAACTACGTCTTTTTTGCGGTACCCGAACCTTTTTTGCCGTTTCCTATTATTTATGAAAATTTCCATAAATAATAGGAAAGGAATTATGACAATGAACATTACCTGAAAGATATATTACTCACTAAAACATATTGTGCATAATAGCACAAATAATGAAGTAATACACATGTTCCAGAAAATAAGTCAGTTTAATAAAACTTAGTATTTTTTTGCCATTCATTGATTCACCCCCCCCCCCCCCCAACTACATCTAACACAAGTTATATACGTCTGTGTGCTTTTGGGAATCCCTAAAAGTTTTCGAGGAACCCTTGGTTTCGGGGAACACAGTTTAAGAAACGCTGCATGTCCCCTGCGATCTTTCAATTGAAAGAATTTGAATGTGGTCCTAAGAGTAGTGCACACATGCGATCGAGTCTGGCACATAGCCCTGCTTAATATGATGCTTGTTTACTTTCAACCTTTTCAGCTTGATAGCCAATTATTCGGGCTAAGTGATGGCACAACACATCGAAAATCTATGGACTCCTTAGTTTCCCATAACGTCTGTCTTCTTTTCCATTCAAGACAATACCTCTCGTCTTCAAGTGCTGTGTGTAAGTGAAGGATTTTTCATAGTCTTCGAAGTCATGAAAAAAAAATGCTTCTGATACCATTCACTCCTATCCATTGCCATCTTTTTCATTTGAGCGTACCTGTGGAATTCTGATTTCTTAATTACTTGTTCCGGAAACAAGTTCTGTCTTGCTCTTTCATGTTGTCTCTTCCCCATTGCCTTTCCTTCAAAAAATCATTTTCATAAAATTGCTGTACTTCAGATGTCCTATCCATTTTCATCTTCTATTTCCCACTTTCCTAATGATGTTTCTATCATCTTTTATACATTGAAATATTTCCTCGAAATTTGTTTATTTAATTTGCAATACTCTACCTTAACACCCAAACTCAAATGCTTCCACTCCTCTGTCTTATTTTTTGACAAGCTCACGTGTCACTTGAATAATGAGCAATATTCCAAACTTTTTTTTAAATATTTTTCAAAGTTCTAAATTATGACTCAATATTTGTTAAAGTTTGCTTCACCACCGAAATTCTACACCTTATGCCTCCTTCATGTTTACCTCTGTGCTCACGCTCCAGAATATTTGAAAACTTGAAACGAAGTATTTATATCACTCATCAGAGAGTATTAGCAGTGACATGTGGGTTTTTACTCGTGACCATAACTTTGGTTTTATTAGTACTGTATTTACATTCACAGTATTTTTTTTTTTTAAAAAATTCTCTCTATAATCCCAAAACATTTTGGAGTTTTTTTTTTCTGAATCAGCTCCAACACTATATAAATCCAAAATCTCAGCCGTAAAATAATGAAATCATGGGTTTTTCACGAAGAACCTAAAATGCTTGATGCAATCCAGTAGAGCTCATAAAAAGGTGGCCCTTTCCCTGTATTCGTGCTCTCACAGACGTGCTGTTTCTTTAGGTTTCACAAGCGCTATTCAGCTGATCTTATACCATTGGTACCCTTCAAGCCAGTAAAAAATACATGCAGCTGCTGCTTAACCGGGTTCATTGTCCAATTTCAAACTTACGGAACAAACTTCTCATCGTCTTTCATTCCGCTATTTGAAACAGACTTCGAGAACACCGTTATCTCCCGCTGTTTGGGAAACACAAAAAGTTTCCAACTTTCTCTGCAATCACTTGCTAACGCATGTCGGAATACTTTTCGCAGCGTCTAGGGCGCGAAGTTGATAAAAACTTTATTAATAACAATTATTAATGCATTATTTATATATTTTATTCGTATTTAACTGGGAAAATATTTCTAACTCTCCTAGCTAAGGGTCTTCCCATGTAGCTCAAATTTCCCCTACGACATTCTTGAAACATTTCTACTCATTGTCATGATCTAGAATGATTGTTCAAGTTTGTAATATTAATTTTTTATGTGCACCCACGAAATGTTATTTTTTGTATTTTAATTATTTTTTTTTACATAGTCCGTAAACCCTGCTCTAGAGACCAAACATGAAACTTTTTCCACATCAGACACTCCAGTAAGCAGGGCGGTGGTTTCCTACCTGAAGACAATCACGAACATCCATGCTCAAGGCGGAATTCGAATCCGCAGCCTCTTGGTTGGCGAGAGAATACTCTAACTACTAGATCAACCAGGCTGGAAAATTATATAAATATATAATTTTCCACTGAAAAGCAAATTTTGAAAATTTCATGACAAACTTGCCATATATAATGAGAATAACTTATCCCTTTAACTTTTTCATTTGAACAGAGGTCACCCTTCAAGGTAGTGAAGTGAGAAAACTGCGCGCGCTTCGATTCTACCTTCGATTAAACCAGCATATTCGAAATATGCTGGTTTAATCGAAATTTCGAAATTTTTTAAAAATAGTTCTAAAAAACTTGACTTTGAAAGTAAAAACGTTTTTCAGAAAAAAGAAGAATTTAAAGATTTTAGAGGAAATTTAAGAAGAAAGTTAATTTTAGAAATTAGTTTAAGAAATATGTGGTTAGTTATAATAATTATCTCATTATACTCTTTTTATTTAGATTAGTCAGAACATAAACAGAGACTATGCATCCTCAGTATAATGGAAATCATGGATACCAACGACATGTACAGCCAATTGAATATAACCATTTGCGCTTCGAGGACTACAGAGTAAGTATCTTGGAAACAGTGATGAAATGATGTATGTATCATCTCCCGTATTTTTTTTTTAAATATCAACGATATATTTTATGTTGACCAAAGTATTGGGACATCTTACTATGGTAAAAATAATAAGTTTTAATTACATTTCTAGTACCGAATGGGACCACCTCTGGTCTGAATGACAGCAACTACCCTTCGGGACATTCTTTCAACCAATTTCTGATACATAGGTCGCAACAAGAATATTCTTCCATTCCTCATGCAAAGCTAACATTGCTGATACTGGCCACTGAGGTCTGGAGCGAATTCTGCGTTCTAATTCATCCCCAAAATGTTCGATGGTGTTGCGGTCTGGACTGTGAGTCGCAGTCCAACACTTCAATCTTGTTTTGTGGAATCCAGTCTCTGATAGGCCGTGAAGTACGGTACGGAGCACTGTCGTGCTGAAATATGCAAGGGTCACTGTCGAAGTAGTCACATGAAGCTGTCGAGGTAGCCATCAGGCGTCATGGTTTTGGACACATCCACCAATGGACCAAGCCCATCCAACCGAAACGCCCCCATACCATCACCAAACTTAACATTTGGAATGATGCAGTCTTGATCTCCAGATCCAAACAAGACCATCACAGTGAAACATATGGAGCATGATTTGTCGCTTCACAGAACTCCTTTCCAATCATATACGGTCCAGGAACGGTGTGAAATACAGTCCAAATGTCGTTTGGCGAGGGGGGGGGGGGATGATGTGTGGCTTGTTCGCAGCTCTGCTGTAGTAACCTAAGGCACGCAACTCTCAGCGGACTGTTATAGCGCTGACAAAAGTCTGTCATTTTCTGGTTGACTGCGAGGTCAGGCGATGATGTGCGGGATGTTCCAACATTCCGAGACAGAGCTCGTCGATCTCGGTCAGTGAGTATCGGTGGCCTGCTAGCGTGTTTTCTTGCTGTCGTAGTACCATCAATTTTCCATCTACGAATGACATAAGCAACGGTGGATTTCGGTATACTGAGGCGGACAGCAATGTCACGGACTGATGTAACTCCCAACTACCATCCCGAATTGGAAGTCTGTCAGTTCAGCTGAACGTGGCATCTTGACATCGTGTACAGCACAAAACACGCAGATCTCGCCTTTTATTACCAGACTTACGCAGACACTCCCTGAATATTTGCATGTGGTAGGATTCGAAATTTGCATGGCACCTAAGGTGTCTAAATACTTTTGTCAACATAGAAGATTTCGAAACCTGTGTTGAGTACAGACAAATTACATTCAAATTTCATTCAATCAAAGAACTTTTAATAGTATGAGATGGTTCACAGCGCCATCTCCTTCATTTTTACTAAGCTAGTAATGAAATAGTTATAGGATAGAATTCCAAATGTTTTCTTCTAAATCTTTTGTCCATAATTCGATTTCCTATAGATGCTGTCCGTCCCTTCGTAGAAAAGGGAAATCTTTTAGGATATGCTGTACCATTTTTTTTATTATAAACAATTTGTGGAATGACAAGACTGAGATGCGAGTTCTTGGCTTCTTTTCTTTGCACTGATGGAAATATTTAATGTTCTAATTTTTTAAAATGGATCGTAGTGAGACGTTGCTTGGAGGTATCTTCCTGTATGCGTTGGTTTTCTGTACACTATACTATTCGGAAACTTCCAGGAGAGTGTATATCAAAAAGGCCACGATCTCTTGGTTCTTAAATAATCGACGTGTGGGGATGAATGTTGTGCAGGTGACTGACAAAGTCCTGTAATTGTTTTGATAAACCGGGTCATATCCAGCGTAAGGAAAGTTTTGGTTAATTCGCAGTCCCCCAGGGGGGGGGGTTCCAACGATGCCATAAACAGATAGTTCAAAAGTGGAAAACGTTACATTATTCGTATCCGCTGTATTTGTCTTCTTATTTTAACGCATAAAAGAAATGTTTATGAAAACACTTCACTGATGCTGAGTAAGGCGCAGTTGAAACATCAAAATTCTGAGACACATCAACATTAATACGAATCTTGGAAGATGTTTATAAAAAACGTTGTCCGAATAGTGGCCAGTTTCCTAGGCAAGTTGGTCACAACTGACTGTGTGATCCAAGTGACACAGAAAAAAGCTACGATGAGAGCCTGCTTAGAAATTGCCTAAGTCAGAAAATCTTGCAAATGTCGAGAGAACCAAGCAGAATTTCCACCAAGTAGCAATATTCCGTCGATCCATAGATGCAATGGTATGTCGAGAGACATACAAAACTTTTCGTGAATATTTCACGATAAATACCTAACGAAACAAAATCAGCATTAAGTTTGAATCTGGACTTTAGGATGAGAAGATACAAGAACAAGGATAATAGCCAAACTGGTCAAGATTCTTTTCGTCTCTTTTTGACAATAGATCAGGGTATGGAATTCGGTGTTTTACATTTGCGATGGGAAAACTTGCCTGGGTTATCAATACAGGAGCATTGGTAGCACAGGCAAATTGATATCAATGTGACACCAGCAAATTAGCTTTGTTTTCGAGGGATACTGTATAATATAATTTAGATGTACACGCCACCTATGGCTACATCAAGGACAAGTAGGAATTACTACCATTTGAACAAGAGGGAAGCTTCTTTTTTTAATTTTAGAAATAAATTCAAGAGCCCTTTTAATCTTAAATAATTTCTCTGTGGCGTTTTCATTTGTCAAAGGAATTCTGTAGTGCTCTTTTCGTTCTACCACTTTGGAAATCGGTAAGCAGCAGATCTCCACCTGGATGTTCCCGTGTATGTTCTACGGTCTTTAATAGTGCGTTTAAAATCCTGTTTCTTATGGGAGAAAAAGAAAAAAAAAAAGCTGCTTACCTACTGAAAAGATCAACTAACCCTGGAATCGGCTGAAGGTCTAGAAAAAACGTTGCCCTAATCGGTGACTGGAATAATCTGTAAATCTTCCTTTGGCAAAACTGGCATCGTGGAATTTACCACGAGGCTATCCAAGCAGTTCGCATTTTTTGAGGATTTTTTTCCTTTATTTATATCAAGAATATAGGAAGGAACCAAAATGGCTTTATTATTTTTGCTTTGTATTTTATTGTACGCAATTGTTGCGAACTTCGGTATCCAAAGAGAATAAAACTGGTAATTTTATATCAGCTAGTTGTGATGTGCTGCATTCCTATCATGAAACCCCTAGTCAGATTTGTTAGAAAACAAGGTTAAGATGAAAGATAGTGGACCGAGGAATGAACGACTTCAAATCTAGCAACATTTACATCTCACCAGATGTTTGTTTCCAGTTCAAACATCACAGAAAATTTGTTCTTAAAAATCATATAAAACAATGTACCTGGTATTAAATAACGTGTTAAAAATTCACTTCAGCAATGCTACGCTGCCAATTTCATACGTGCATTGTCGCTATGAGAAACTGCTGATGAGAATTTAACAATTCACATCCCAAAATCATTTCAGGTAAGCATTCAAAACAAAGGATGTTTTATAAAGACTTTACCGATTACATGCTTATATTTAAAAAATAAATAAATAAAGCAATGAAGGGACAAGTGGCATTATAGAGATTCCATTTACGCACCTTTAACACAAAACACCAGTCTTTATTCTAAGTCCTGCCGACCCATGATTTAATAACATCCAAGTTTACGGCTTCGCGAGCATTTTCTTATTAGAGGTTCAACATAAACACGTTCTTCATTCGCCCACACCAAGAAGTCTAGGGGATAAGGTCGGTGATCTTGCAAGCCAAGGAATAGATCCATTCTCTTCAGGGAGCAACCTTTCAGTGTATCTCGTGAATGCAGTGTCGATCTGTGTCCGGAAGTATAAGGGAGGTGTCGTGTGAAACCCCCCCTTCCTTCTCACGTTTGATTTGGTACTACTTCTACGGTTAGTACTGGAGATAGGTATTTGCAATCGGTCAGATCTTTCTGAGGTACTGTATACCCACAAAATTCAAAAACGTTAATGCGCTTTACATATATAACGTCAATTTCACAGGAGTTGCAGAACCTATAGTAGATGAGTATTGGCACTGCTTGATATTGCTTTTATATTAAAGCAGTCCTGAATATTTCATAAGCTTACTCTAATTCTAATATATTTATTTTTTCTTCAATTACAGCAATTTCGATGTTGAATAAGAGGTATTATTATTTTTGATTGATTGAATTCCTTTTCTGTTTAGTGTACACAAGATGCACTTATTTAGTAATATTCAGATGCTATAATCGAACGATTTTGGCTAACTGTATTTTACTTCTACGCCGCAGCCATTTACCGCACCGCTGTATATGAAGTATCCACCAGCATGGAGAGAAATAAGAGATACTCGTGAAAATCAGCAAAGGGGACGCTACAGATCGCGTGGTTGGGCCAGAACACACAGATTAAAGAAACACCGTGAAGAACGCAAGGTAAGGTTTCTGCATCTTCTTGTTAATAAAGGTTAAATGCTTTTTCCATTAAACTACATTAACTTTCTTCGTAGGTGACATCTTGAGAGGGTCGTGCTAAACAAACTGCACAAATTGCACACGAGTGCCTTAGGAACCAGGTGCATGAAGACTGCAAATTAACGACTACACGACGTGCATTTAGTCAGGAAGCATTTCGTTAGTTAAGTCAGAAAAATTATTCTAAATCTCTGATCTATGACGAGATTTTTCTTTTCACAGACGTCAACATCAATATGAATTTTGTTTGATTATTAGAAGCAAAACTACAGTTCAAGAAGACTAATTTACCAGTTACAATCATAAGTAAACAAGATCTTACTATAGTAAGCATTTATAAGTTTTCTTCGCCAAAAGTATTCTAGCAAGTGGTCAGTTAGTATTAAAATACTTTATCAAGCACTATTAAGTAACTAGATCGAGAAGGTACTTCTTACAGTGTCGAAATTTGTCTATCTGGCCTAGTAGCGACTATTCAGGTCAATCTCTAAGACATAAATTTCATTTAGGTAATGACGTTTTTGAAATTTTTTACAATGCCGAATCTCGTTAAAATCCATCGAATAGCTTATACTACGGTACTAAACACGTTCCACTAAAATATGAATGGACAGATATGGTTCTTTATACTATAAAAGAAAGTATTTCTGTGACAGGAATGAGTTAACATGGTTAAATGTTCATTGTAACTGTTAATATTTAGTCCCTTTACACTAAGTATGAAAAATTTTCTTTTGGATTCAATAGTGAACCATAGTTCTTTATAAATATATACAATCGTCGACAAGTTTCGCCTTAAGTCTGTCTGACTTCCTCATGACAAGAAATGGGTACACTAACGTTAAACGCTAAAAAAAATAAAGGAGCAACAACAGTTAAATTAATGGAATCTTAGGCATTGTATGTTGATCGCGTTTTATAGTTTTTCGCGAAGTTGAGTTCTGCTAAACATAGTGAATTTATTAAGTTTTTCCAAATGTCTTTTAGTATCAAGCAATGATTTCTGTTGAGGTTGTCTCCTGTCTGGAGTACCACTGCAGCTTCTTTAAAGTTTCTAAATGTGAAATCTTCTTCAATGTACGGCATGGAGCTGTTGTCCCAATCGATGGAGTGGTTCGAAATCGAGAAACGATGGACTAATCCTGAGGTATCTGTTTTGTTGTTGTTGACATCCCACTATATGTTCTTTTTTTTCGGATTTCTAGGCTTCGTGATGTTTGGTCTATATAATTCAGTCCACAGGAACATGGGATGTTATATACCTGCCTACTTTTAGAAGACGATGCTGTCCTTAGGAGATCTTAACATGTGTCGTGTAGCTTGAATAGGTTTGAAGGCAACCCTGATGTTGAAAGACCTCATGGTGTTTGCTATTTTTGTTGAAACTGAGCGGGCATAAGGTATGACTCTCACTCATATCTCAAACTCTAGTCAGAAATGTTTACCCCCAAAAATACAATCCAAAAGATTTTCAATAGAAACAGCCCACAGCGACAACCTGCAGTCACGCAGTATACATCGTCCATTGTCATACCTTATGCCAGCTCAGTTTCAACAAAAATAGCAAACATCATGAGGTCTTTCAACATCAGGGTTGCCTTCAAACCTATTCAAGCTACACGACACATGTTAAGATCTCCTAAGGACAGCATCGTCTTCTACAAGTAGGCAGGTATATAACATCCCATATTCCTGTGGACTGAATTATATAGACCAAACATCACGAAGCCTAGAAATCCGAAAAAAAGAACATATAGGGGATGTAAACAACAACAGAAACCTCAGGATTAGCTCATCGTTTCTCGATTTCGAACCACTCCATCGATTGGGACAACAGCTCCATGCCGTACATCGAAGAAGATTTCACATTTAGAAACTTTAAAGAAGCTGCAGTGGTACTCCAGACAGGAGACAACCTCAACAGAAATCATGGCATGATACTAAAAGACATTTGGAAAAACTTAATAAATTCACTATGTTTAGCAGAACTCAACTTCGCGAAAAACTATATAACGCGATCAACAAACAATGCCTAAGACTCCATGCTCTTGATGTTACGCATCGTTTCAATTTTAATTTAACTGTTTTTACTCCTTTCTTTTTTTAGCATTTAACGTTAGTGTACCCATTTCTTGTCCTGAAGAAGCCCGCCAGACTTAAGCTGGCGAAACTGTCGACGATTGTATATATATATAGTCATCCCTCGACTCACGTCAGTTCGAGTTACGTCCTTTCGAAGATACGTCCGTGATCCCATAAGGGAATAAATAACATTTTCGGCTATATATAGAGGACCTGAACCAAAAGTGCATATTCCTTAGCACTGTGACTATAACCGCTAAGGCACTAAGTCTCTTCAACATGTTGAAGGAGAAAGCAGAACCCAATTATGACTAAGAATTCAACGCCTCTTCCGGTTGAGTCAGAATTTTGCGCCGCATACAGACAAATCGGTCCTTCAGAACACACGCAATTTACAGACAAAAAGTACCAGTTGTGGTAGTGGTGGAGGTGGGCGGTAGATGGCGTTGATGGAAATGATTCGTAGTAGAGGTTCGGTGTAGTGGTTGAGACAGTTGTAGGTGACTTCCCGCGATGAGTCTTCGGACTCCTTGGAGGTGTCACGAATAATAATAATAATGTGAAAATGTATGGGAATCAGGAAGTACTAAGAAGGCTGGCAAGGAGTTTGTGGAAAAATTGGATAACATTATTACGGAGGAAAATTATTTGCCACAGCAATTATTTAATATGGATGAGACGTCCTTGTTTCGGAAAAAAATGCCGACCGGACATCCACCCACAAAAAGCTGAAATCTATACCTAGTTTCAAAGCTTTCGTAATGCCCGTTTACGATTCTGTTACGGGTAATGTGGCTGGATATAACTGAAACCATTTGTGATATGGTACAGTGAGAATCCGAATCTTTAAAACATTAGGAAGCATACTCCCAGTTCATTATGAGCAATAAAAGTCGTGGATGACTCAATTGTTTGAGGATGCCTTAATCAACTGTTATGCGAGTAAAATAAAAAGCTATTTGTGGAAGAAAATGTAAAATTTAAGATTTTATTAATTCTAGATAACGCTCCAGGTCATCTGCCTTGTAAGTCTTATAGCGGTGATCTTCACCAAGTTCAAGGTCATGTTTCTCCCTCCAAACACTACTTCATTGATCGAACCGATGGATGAGGGAGTTCTTGCAGTGTTTAAGGCTTATTATCTACGGACAACTTTTTCACAAGCCATTTTTGCCACTGAAGTAAACGGCCAGACTCTCGTACAATTCTGGAAAACGTTCAATATTGATCATGCCATTAAAATATTGCTGTGGCATATGGAAAAGGGCATTAAAAAGGTTTGTGCTCGATTTTGGAAATTTTGAAAAAAAATGAAGACCTTTGTAAATTAAGTGAAGAAATAGTGGGCCTAGCAAACAATCTGAATCTCGAAGAATGATGACGACATAATTCAACTCATAGAAAGTTCCCTGAAGAGTTGAAGAAGAGGAAAAACGAGAAAAGGAAGAGGGACAAGAGAAACAGGAAGAGGTAGTTAAACAATTCACAGTGAAGGGTCTTGCAGAAATGTTCTCTGCAGTTAAGCGATGTTCTCAAAATGGCTGAAGACATGGACCCCAATGTTGAATGCTACTTAATAATAGAAACGAAAGTACGTGATGCGCTTGCTTGCTATGAACAAATTTATGATGTAAAGAAGAAGAGGAATAAGCAGAGCACATTGGAATAGTGGCAGTAACACACAATACAGTTTTATAATAAGGTTTAAAAATTAAAATGACAGTATACTTATTACGGTTAAGTCCCTAACCCCTATAACTCTGTTGATTTAATGTATCAACTTACGTCCAGCAGGATGGAACGGAACCAGGACGTAAGTCGAGGGATGACTATTTATAAAGAACTATGGTCCACTAATAAATCCAAAAGAAAATTTCTCATGGTTAAATGTATTTATTAACGAGCCAAGAACATGTTATCAACAAGACAGTAGACACTTGCAGGGACCTGCATCGAGAGCAAGTAGTGAAAACTTCCTATTATATCTGCCATTACGATAGATAACGCACAAATGAAAAAAAAAAAAGGCAGATTTTAATAATCATCATTATATTTAATTAAATGAAATAAATATCTATAACATCAGCTAAATGTTCTTAAGAAGGACATTATGTAACTCTGGCTGATTTACCTGTATCGAGGAATAAAAAACTGGCATATAGTATAAGACCTGTCAACTCATTGTCAAATGAAGAGCGCATACAGGTTCTTCCAGCTTCATATGATATTCGGACCCAGGTCTTTCCAACCAAAGGACATCGTCGAATCCGCTGAGTAATAGAGGCTCGTGTAATACATAAAAACAGCACAAGCAAGGATTCAAGAAAACTACAATGACTTCTAGGCTCTTTAAAAGTGCGAGGCAAACCATAAGAAACATGCCCTTAATACAACAAAAGTTATGGAATACATTCAGATATGGAGAAATTAAGTGTACCTCCATGGAGTACGAAGAATGATTGCCGGAAACTCCAATGAATTCATTGACAGACTTAATTTCCAGGGATGACCTCTCGTTCTGCTACCTCTAGCCAACTGCTGAAATATTTCCCCTGCATTAATCCTCTAAAACCTTTTAGTAACTTATACTTTCGATTATATCCCCTATTTTCCGCCTATCAACCAACTTTTGCAACCAACAAACTCTCAATTTATCATCATAATGGAATGAGGAACTGGAGAATGGGAGGAAAGGATGAATGCAAGCAAATCAGCTCACTGGATGTGTGTAAAGAACGTCATGACTGCATTACTAGAGCCAGAAGGGTAATCGAGTGTGATATAAAAGGGTGTGAATGAATGCCATCGGTAAGCAGGCACTACATAAGAAGAAGTATGAAATAGAGAACCAAGTTAATGGACAATACATAGTACAGGCTACAGAAGACAAATGGAATTGTGAGAAGAAACTGGTTTAGCAGGCTATTGAATCCTACGTAACAAAATAGCCTCTTTCTGAGGCTATTTTGTTACGTAGCAAATAAAAGGAAAAATTACAACAGAAGAACAATTCTAAATGTAGCTTACAAAAATAGTGGCCGGTTTGGTTGGCCGAGTGGATAACCTATACGCTCTTCAACCTACAAGCTGTGGAATTTAATGAAAATATGTCAGCGATAAAGCATATACCAGTGAGAGAGAACCACCCTGTTAAGGGGACTGAAATGGCTTGAAAAACAAATATCATGTTTGGTCTCTAGACCACGTCCCTCTGGAGTATTTAATCTTCACTCATAGTCTAACGTGCGATAGGTTTACAACCTTTCGTGGGCGGGATTCACATAAAAGCTTTGTGTACATCGTATAGAGTGAAGTGATGTAATATAAGTCACTAGAGCTGGAATAGATAAAAGAATGATGGTGGATGACCTGAAGCAATTAAACGAACAAGAAGGTTTCTAGATCATCTTGGGACGTCATATCATACATTCGTTGGCTAAAACGTAAGTTGAATTAATTGTGTCACTGTGACAGAAGAATGAAAGGAGAGTAAGACAGTTCCACTGTATGAATGTTGTCTCAAGACATTATTATTAAGAGATACCTCCAGGGAGTCAGGGACTGATCGCGGGAGGCCACATACTACACCCACCAGCTATCATACTTATTCTTGAATTCATTCACACTGCTTGCACTCACAACATCCAATGGCAATCCATTCCAATTACGCACCACCCTATAAGAGAAAAATTTAGCCCTCACCCCTTCTTAGAATATTCATTCTCAGCTTCAAGGATGCCCTCTTGTCCTTTCCCCACCCTCCATTTTTTTTAATTAAGCAAACTGCACAACTAGTTTCGTCTTTTTAGAAGACTTCTTTGGGTGTATAATATGAGGGAACTACCAACAAACATTGCGAAAGAAAAAAAAAAAACTATATATTAAAGCAGTGTTTCTCAACCTATGGTCCGCGATGATGAGACAGGTGGTCCACAGGCAGACTTAAATTAATTAAATTTTTTTTTAATTATCCAAACGAAACAAATTAAAATTAAATAAGTAAAAATTATTGAAATCAAATGGAGCCTTAAAAAAAACAACAAAATAGCGTCAATGTTCAAAGGCGGAAGCCATAAAACTATATTGTTGTTCATTTCACCCAGCTTTTATTATTCGTCATTCTGCCACTAAATTTGCAGCTGCAGAATGACGAATAATAAAAGAGGGGTAAAGTGAAAAACAATAGTTTTATTGCTTCCGCCTACCCTTGCTGTTTTGTCAGATTTCAAGTGAACATGTGTTATCCACATTTCAACCAATGGCTTGTTGTTTATTGATTTTTATTATTGAAGGTTTCCTTCAACCAAGGCAAAAAACTTTTCGCAAACTTGCGAAACTCCAACGACATTTAGAAACTAAATATTGTGATGTAAAAAATAAGCCAACTGAATTTTTTCAGCGACAATTAGGGACATTAAATCATGGGAAAGATATAATTTCAGCCATGGGTTCCATTAATAGCAAAGCACTGGAAGCATCCTATCTCTTAAGTTTGTGCATAGCGAAAACACGGAAACCTCATTCTATCGGGGAAATTTTGCTACTTCCAGCTATAAAAGATGTGATAAAAACTATGTTTGGCAACAAGTTACTAAAAGATGTTGATTTGATTCCTCTTTCAAATGACATTGTCAGTCGCAGAATTAATGATATGGCAGGTGACATAGAATCTCAGTTAATCGAAAGAGTTAAGAAGAGCCTTTATTATGCGTTGCAAATAGACGAGACTACTGATGTTACGAATGATGCGCAGTTAATATGCTACGTAAGATATGCACATGATAACATTCATGATGATATTCTGTTTTGTAGAACTTTGTCATCCCGAACAACTGGAGAAGAAATATTTCACATTCTCAATAATTACATAATACACAAAGGGATCCAGTAGGAAAAATGTATAGGCTTCTGTTCGGATGTAGCTCACGCTCTTACAGGCAGGATAGTTTCTAAGGTCAAAGAAGTAGCTCCGGATATGAATTGGGTGCATTGTTTCATACATAGGAAAGCGTTAGCCTCCTGAATTCTGCCACCAGAATTTAAAACTGTGCTGTTATAAGCTGTAATTTTTATTAAAGCTCGATCGTTAAATAACAGGTTATTTTCAGTACTCAGCGATGAAATGGGCAGTGAATATAAACAACTTTTGCTTCATTCTGAAATTCGCTGGCTTTCCAGGGGCAAAGTACTAACAAGGTTATTTCAATTAAGGCACGAAGTTTTATTATTTGTAAATGAAGTAATTCTGATTTTGCATCACGCCTTATTGACGAAGCATGGTTATCAACACTATCCTATCTTTCAGACATTTTTTCGAAATTAAATGAACTAAATCTCTCCCTTCAGGGAAATTTTTTGACTGTTCTTGATGCCTACAACAAAATAAAGGCATTCGAGAAAAAACTGGTTTTATAGATTAATTATGTAAAAGACAGAAAATCTGCACCTTTTCCAACATTGGAATTCTTTTTAGTGGAAAATATTTTTGTTCATTCTGAGTTTGCGGAAAGGGTTTGTGACCACCTCAAAAATCTGAAACGGAATTTTGAAATATATTTGCCGAATAACTTTTATAAGAAATTTCTGTGGATCCATTTGAGGCTTGCAGTCACGAGAACGACCTTTCGCTATAGAAAAAAGAACAGTCAATTGGGCTTTCAAGTGACAGTGGACTTAAAATGCAATTCCATGATCTTGGTTTGGCTCGATTTCAGATCTCGCCTACAGTGAGAAGTGAATTTCCCAAATTATCTGAAGAAGCATTGAAAATCGTCGTGCAGTTTTCTACAACGTATCTGTGTGAAAAAGGATTTTCATCGCTCCTTCAAATGAAAACAAAATACAGAAATCGTCTTAATACGTCTGCCGATCTTCGACTGAAGTTGACCAATATTGAGCCAGATATCCAGCAACTCTGCAAGGGCCGAGAAGCTCAACCATCTCATTAAAAGTAAGTAGTAACATAATTATATCATCTTACGTATTTGTTTAATAAAAATTAAAACTTTGTTCAATGATACACTTATAATCGTTTACTTCCAATTTAATTATGTTGCCATATCTTTCAAAACATGTTTTTAGATTTATTATGTTATAAATGGCACAGTTTTTCCGAAATGTTGGTAATTCCTACTTTGGTTTTTAAAAAAATTACGAAATGTCAAAACGACATATAGAGAAATAATTAAAAATTGAAGTAAAACTTTAATTCCAACATTCTAAAATGTTATTTTTTTTGCTTTTCTGTTCGCAAAATCGTCGATGACATTGTCGAAGTCTATTTCATCACTCAGTTGCTGTTTTATAGACAGTAAAGCAAGATTTCATAAACGCCAAAAAAAGGGTGCCGCCAGGGGCGAATCCCCCCCTCCCCCAGCTACGCCTCTGTAACTTACTGGTCGGCAGATATTTCAGGTTGTTATATTTTTACTTGGGCGTACTGAGCAAGGAACGCAGTTTAAGTAGAAGAGAGAAAGAAGTCAGGATGTTATATTTTTTAAGAACTTTGGCTAATTTGGGTGGAACGGAACTGATATATGGTAGGGACATGTAGCCTTTTTCATTATTTCTATCTTCAATATGGCGAGGAGGCGGATTAAATGGTAGTTTATTAACAGTTTAGTAATCCTTTATCACACATACTGACGAATTTATATTTGAAATCTTTTGAAGAAAAAGCTATCTCTTCATTCCCAATGAAACCAAGATTGTGGAAGAGATATATCGATGTCATCTTCCTAATCTGGAGTCACGGACCTGAGTCTTTAAAGAATTTCCTAGACCACCTCAACAGTCAACAACCCAAAAATCCAATTTACTACAGAATTAGAAATTGATGGCGCTCTTCCATTCCTGGATGTCAAACTCACTCGTGTATCTGAGAAATTAAAGATCTCTATTTACAGGAAACCAACTCACACCAACAGATATCTCCATGCACAGTCCCGATCACTATCCACCTCAAACACTTGGCATTATTTCTACGTTAGGCAAACGCGCTCGCTCCCTCCTCTGTGAAGAAGATTAACAAAGAATTACGATTTATTCTTACAACCTTTCAAACAAATTTATATTTTCTTTCTTTGATTCTTATTCCCATTAATTTCTGTTTCTTTAACTGTTATTATTTGATCCATGCTTATGTTAAATAAATTTGGACTAAAAGAATCATCTTGTCCGATCGGTTTTTCCTTGTTGTGATTTTTTGCGTATTTGTTTTCTTATATCTTATTATACATTCAATTTTATGTATATATCTTTGATGATTTCTATGATTGGCAGTCACTATCTTCTGGGTGCTTTTACTTTCAGAACATCCTGTAATCTTATTATGTCGAAAGCCTTCTCTACGTCAATGAAACACACAAAGATTGGTTTCTTGAATTCTATTGCTTTTTCTGATTTATAACAAATATATAGAATAGGTATATGATTTACCACTACGGAATCCTTGTGGTTCAATCATTACAATTTAGCCTTGATTTTAATTATTCTTTGATAATGCTTGTACAAGTGCACAATAACCTTATTCCTCGATAGATTTTGAATTTAGATTTTGTTGTTTTTAAATACTGGTACTGTGATATTCATTCTCCATTCGTTGGGAATCTGTCTTCTAAGTCCCACAACAATTATGAAACAAATAAAACGCAAAAAAAACCTTCAACGAATCACTTTCAATCCACTTCAACATTCGCGGTATAAATGTTAACATAAATGATGTACATCACTTAGTTATCCAGGCCTCCCATTTCTGATTGAATCCCAAGTTGCAGCTATAACAACCACGTGGACCTTAACCGTCCAAATTATACGGTACACGATTTCTTCCATTACCATGGTGGTATATGTACCTTTTGAGAGTCGATATTGCTTGCCAGAGAATTCTAAATCTACAATCCTCTTCTTTTAATCTCCTTTATCTTATGGTTCCATTCATTCAATAATGTCCATCTGTTGCATTTGCTGCTCTCCGAATTCTGAAAATCACCCTGACTTCTAACTTCCTACCCATGAAGCGCGATATCCTGTGCAATTACCCAAACAGTGAAATCATCTTCTTAGGTGACTTTCATTTTCCCCAAACAAGGGGGCTACAAGAAGTGCAGAAGTATTTGCTATAAGTATTCATCTAATACAGATCATCCAGCTACCAATCAGAACAGTAGATGATCCTTTCCATTCTCTCTCAATATCATTGATCTTTACTTAATCAGTTCTCCTTGCAGGTATACTGTAAAAGTTATTTCCCTCGACAACACAATCTTATGCAAGTTTCCCATCGGCCCCCGATCTCGCTGTATGACATTACAAGAGTTGCAAGTGAGACTACCTCCCCGGATTTGACGCAAATACCTGTAAATCGGAGTAATGAACGAATTCACTTGATCATCGTTCAGGAAAGTACCTCCAAAAGGAAGTAGAGGTGGAACAGAGGTCGAAGTGAGTCAGATATAAAGAGACAGAGGGGAATCATTTGTCATCCACTGAAGACGGAATCAAGAATTTGTTTTGGGAGGTTTCTAGTGAATCGTATCAAAACTCCACTCCTTACATTCAATAATACACAAATTCCCTGGCAAGTTCACATCTCTCTTCTTGGGCTGACAAACATCGTTCTTCAGCGTTCTCAACCTCTAAAAACTAAGCTTCTTGGAAAATGATGGCTACTACTTTTCATACATTAAGCTACCAATTCTAAACCCATCCGCCCTTAGAATACTGTTCACAGGTTTGGTGTGATCCATCAGAACCCTCCCTAAAAAATTCTTGATTCCGTCTGCAAAGGAGGTCGATTCGGCTGACAAATGATTTCTCTCCCCTGTCTCTTTATAGCTGACTCACTTCAACCGCAATCTCGCAGACTCCTGTTCCAGCTCTACTTCATTTTGGAGGTACTTCCCTAGACGATTAGCATCGTTCATTTCTCCGATTTACACTACGTGTTAAAACATGAGCAGCAGCTGCCCAACATTTCTCAAGGAGTGTTCCCTCATAAGTAAGACCTTTAGTTTTTCAAGGAAAAATAAAATAAACAAATAAAAAGAAGTTCCTTCTTCTCAAATGCTATATCCTAAGCACAATGACTAATGCATTACAGGTTCTACTTCTCGAGTGTAGGGTGATATATAAAGAGCTAGTACTTAGCCGGCACGCGAAGTCAAGCTACAATCCTAGTCCTTGTTCGCTCTTATGTCTCTTTTATTTGAGAAGAAATTCCACTCTCGTATAAAAAGAGGAGAATTCATCCGAGGAGTGCTCACATGAGCTCCCCTAAAAAATGAACGATCGCGAATAGCAAATTGTTTATTCTAAGAATCGTATTTCAATTTACGACTTGCAATAACAAAGTTGTCAGTTCCTTTTACCCATTGTCCTTTATTTGATGGGAAGAGATCTTCACATTATTTTCACTATAATTTAAAATCAATGAGCGAAGTGCAATTTTCTCATTGAAAATACTGGTCATAAAGCCATTTAAAAGTGTGTCGATGTTCCAAAGAGTGTGTTCGGCTGCAATGGTTTACTTCTAAACGCTGCTTAAATTTAAACATTTTTTTTTTTTTATTATTGCGAAAGTTTTATTTTAAAGTTTCTCGCTTCCAATGTGATGGCGGATGAGACGTAAAAATCGCTTTCGCCTTTGTAATACGATATTTTTGGAAATCACTTTACAATTCACTGTAATGTTGTGGCGCTTGGGTTATCAGAAGTAGAGTTTGCTCAAAATAAAACCCATTAAGTGTAATATGCATGTCACTTCATCGTGTGAATATCATCTTACACAACATTCTTCTTTATTCTTACGTCTGTACACGTTTTTGGTACTCAATTCTGATTTTCTTTTCCCTTTCAGGATCGGTTAACCAGTGTTAGCGATCTTGGCATAAGAAGAAGGAACTCAGAATGTTAGCATAATGTTAAATCTAAGTTAATATTCCAAGTTTCGTCTTCTTAGTCTAGAAAAAGTTGGCAATATTTTTTGTTTCTTCCTCGCACAGCTAGCAAACTTATTGCGGAGTTGTGTATTAATGGAACTCCAACACTTTTTTTCCTTTGGTGGGGAGGATGGGTTCCGGATTTAGTCTGTATTTTTGTTTTGCACCTGCAAAGTGCAATTTAGAATTGAGCTATAAAAGGGGTGTCGGCGAATGTGGTTATGTGGGCATCGCCTGATGCGAGACTCATTTTGCTTAGCAGTCCTGAAGAATAAAAGTCCCTAGAGTAAGCTTCCAGATTATCTAATCCTTAATCTGCTCACAATAGAAATGTGTACTTAAGATTACTAACTCTTGAAGGTGAGATTACATACAACGATAAGATGTTGATGCACAAGATATGCTTATAAAGTAAACCTTCTGGCTTGAAATACTGTAATAATAAACCTCGCAGAAAGGATAACAGCTAAGGGAAGACGACTTGTGGAGATAGATTGTGTTCTGAAGTATTTGAGTATTTAAGTAAATCGGATATAACTCCATCTATCGAACAGTTATCAAATCCTCATGAGTAGCAAATGTGAGCAGTTTTTAAGAGACCAACATCGAATGATTACCTTGCGCGCGTCATTAATCTTAAGTAACAATGAGAACTAAATTCAATTTTATAAGAGAAAATAAAACTTCCTAAATCACAGCATGTTATTTTTCTTTGTTAAACAGGAGAAAGGACTTGAATCTGAAAGCGTCAACGACTTAGGAGGGAATTATGACCGAGAAAGGAATGATATTCCCAACAAAAAACCAAACTCTCCTCAAAGACAGTGTTTTGGAGGAAGCCACATCGCCTATGGACAAGACTCGATACACGAAAAAGATGACAAGCGTCAAGAAGAAAGTGAGTTCAGCAGATACTATCGCGAGGAGCAGGAACAGATTGTAGAACAGCTTCGCCAAAGCGATTACCGTCATGAAATGCAACTGCAGTTCGAACTGGAAGGCTGGGAAGAAGGAGGAGATCAAGAAACATACAGACAGACGACGATGGGTATGTATCCTGACTATTTCATTTGCAGATTTATGACAAGCTCACCTAAAACAAGATTTGTCATCTCTTTGAAAACAAAGCTGAGCAGGCAGAGACAGAGAAACATCAAATATGATCACACAGCCTATTTTGCTGAGAGGGACAAAGAAGACAGTTCAAGGAGAAGCGATCGAGGAAGCGCACGTTTTAACAAGAACAAACATAATACTTCACATAAATCTTCTCCTGTCATGGAAAAACATGTCTGTTTGCAAACAAAAAAAATCAACCAAGACAATTTAGAACCATCAAAATGGCTAAGAAAAACATGCCAAACGACCGAAGTTCCATGCTCGAGTGATAAACCGGCATCGGAAGTACTGGAGGAGAAAGCAGAATGCTTAAACAGCGCAGTTGATTTGGAAGATGAGGAGGTGTCTCCTTCCTCTTTTATTAATGCATTTTTCAGCGAGGAGGAAGGAGAGAATTTTTGGTGTGAGAAACAACCAATCGGCTGTGCAGTTATAAAAGAAAATTCATTTGAGCGGAAAGAAGCCGGTGGTCCTTTCCAATCTATACATTTAAACACAGTTTTGAAAGACGAACTGCAGTACTTGGAAGCAACAAGAAAACGTTCGTTTGAAAATGAAGACAATCTGGAAAAACCAGATGAAAACGGAGAGGGAAATGATAGCGATATGAATGAAGTCGAGGTTAATGTATTCATAAAACGCGATCAGAATGAAAATCACTTGGCTATTTTAACAGATAAAGGAATTAAAGAAATTACTCCATTGGCAGAGACAAGACAGCAACACAATACAGTCTACAACCAGCTAGAAAAGAAACTGTGCAACGAAATCGTTCGCATCGACATCAGTACCAACAATTATCAAAAATCGTGGAAAGCAAGACGTATTTCTTCTTGTCCGAACGATTTTTCAGAGGATTCCTATGCCGAAAGCGTAGCCAGTAATACAAAATGTAATGGCAGTGAGTCGAATTTCGGGATAATCAACCACTACACACAAACTACAGCCCAGTGTTCTAAACAGGTTCCTACGTATGCAAAATATGAGCGATATAATCGGACTGAAACTAATTTTGCAAAAACAAGACACAAAGGAGGCATGGAAATCAGTGAAAACTTTGGTAACAAAACCACGAACTCGATCCCACAGAATTCAGAAAACATCCCACGCGAGATACATTTTATAACTAATATTCGCTTTCATTACATGCAACTGAGATTAGGTACGCGTAACCGCCATCCACTTTCTCAAAGTCGCTGCGTGTCATCTGATAATTACCATTCTGCCCACGGACTTCTGAAAACATCTGAATATCAGAAAGACAATCGCATTATCGTATCTGTTTTGGACTTTCGAATGCAGGATAAAATGGAAAGACACACACATGAAATATACTGTAGCAACGCACAGAATCTTTTGACTCCTGATTCAGGCGATTCAATGATATTTCGAGAAACAATAGGCCCACAACCAATAATATCAGCAAGTTCACTCGGATTTTCTTCTAATATCCTAAAAGCTCACAAGCTATTAACAATGGCTAGCTATCAACAGTCCTCCAGGAACAGAATAACACGCTATACAGCCGTGTTCGCAGAAAAGTACGCAATCGGACTGCATATCCCGGATCGCATCTCAGATATTCAAAAAGTATGCACCAGTACCGTACGTTGTTCATGCGAAAATCTAACAGGAAGCCATGAAATGGTGATGATAAAAACTGAAAAGAAATGTCATTCATTTGAGCCCATGAGAGCGCAGTACCATCCTTCGTACAGTTTATTAACACATATATATGCTCTACGTGAGGGCAGGATGAAACGTGGCATCAAGTCAACAGACTGTGTTATTATGGAGTACACAAAACCGGAGGGAGCAAGAAAATTTTTTATTCTCGCAAAATGTGAACGTAATTTATTGAAATGGAAAGAAGTATATAATGCCTATAATAGGAAAATAAAGGAAATGGAAGTTGTAATAAAGGTACAGGAAGATGATTCTGATATTGTCATATGCGTCGCAGATGTAGGGAAGGACGACGGAATCAATACAATAACAGATCGCACAGAAGTTGTAGAGGAGGAGCTCAGTTATCGCGACGCTGCAATCAGAGTAAGAGTGGCAAACTACGGAGAAACTTCGGCACTGGAGAAATGGAAATACAGAAAAGGGAGTCAAACAACGGCAAGAGAAACGCAACGAAAAAGAGCAGCCGATAAAATGTTTCTAAAACTTAGAAACAAACTGAAAGAACGGTTTACTAATACTCGGATTAAGGACTTGTTGGAATCTTTTAAAAATTCGGTTCCAAACGAATGCAAACATTTTCAATTCCAAACCGTCGAAATCTCAGAAACTGGCATAACATCAATGTACAAGGGAATTCCAATAGCGAGTTATAAACACGGAAAAAACGTGGCTGAAATAGCAGCGAAGCCAAATATTATAGAGCGTAACGAGAAAATGCGAAAAAATTCCGCACACGAAAGACATAAAGAGCTTGACAATGCAAATAAAGCAGGCGAATCAGAAAAGGCAAAACGTGGTGTGCAAGAACGTATTAGCATGATGTGGCAAACAAGTAACGGAGAGGTAATGCACTGCAGTGAAACAAGCGAAATAGCAAAGACCAAGAAAAATGGTACAAAAAAGGAAAGGAAACAGATGACAAAAACAGATGAAACCCTCACGACCAGGTTTCAAGAAGCCACAGAAAAGATAATTGCAGTTATATTCAAAGAAGCGGTCGCTTTTAAATGCGAAGAAATTGCACTAAACAGCATGAAAGCCGCTAGTCATCATTTATATGAAACTACTGTAGCCGCTTACTCTATGGAAATAGCAAACATGGTAACCACAGCTTTGTTTGACGAGATTGTCAACCCCAAGTATCAGATTATTGCAGAAAAAGTTATCCAGACGTCATACGAAAGAAGCACTGCGTGTGATAAACCTCAAGAAATAACAGAAGCATTAATCGAAGAATTTGTAAGAATTGAATGTGAAGCAACGGCAGCGAAATTAATCCACTGCATTGAAACGGAGGATAATGCGCGCAAAGAGAGAGCATGCAATATGTCTGAATGTGGCGTCCAATTGCTGTACGAGTACAACGTAAGGATCGAATGCAGAGAAATAGTTCAAAATGTAATCCACTCGTTTCAGCAATCCGTTTGGAGTGGTATGTGTCAAGAAACAGCGGCAACAAAGATAGCCCGAACGCTGTGCGAAGATGCAGCGATGTCCCTATGCCAAGAAATAGCCACAAAAGTGATCCGCACGTCGACAGAGAAGTCAATACATCCATTATACGAAACTCGCATAACTGCCAAATGCCAAGAAATGGCACAAAGAAACATCCAAAACACGTATGCACCGATTTTAACCGTTATATGCAAAGACTTAGAAGCAACAGTCCATTCGTTTTTCCTGCAAGAACTTGTTGCAAAACGTCAAGAAATAACAAGTGAACCAGGTCAATTTGTTCCTAAATCCCACGAGGTAGAAAAAAGGATGACAGCTTTAGAGTGCAAAGATATCCATTATATAGAAGAGGAAGAAAAGGCAAGTACGACAAAATGCATAAAGCAATCTACTGCAGAGCAAAACAGAAAGAAAATGTTAACTGGCGGCGCACGAAATAATGAAATTTATCTTGATGCCAAAGATTCAAAGTCCTACGATGAGGTCTATGAGACAAGGAAAAGCCAATTAGAAAAAGCAGAAGTGACAAGAAATGAGACGAAAGCAAGCGGTACAATAAAAATAACTGGCAGAGACATGCGTCTCTCCTTTCATCCATGCAAGCCAAGCCAGTCATAACATTTCAGATAACAGCTCATTTAGAAAATAAAACCGAAAAAAACTTGGAGCTCTTAATTACCGAAGGCGTGTGGCTTTGGTTTAAAGAAAATATTAATTGATTTCGCACGTTTGACCAGTTAAAAAGTGATGGAAGTATCAGAGCAAACCAGAATTTTATTCACTCAGATATATCTATCGACAATTGTCGCCATTTCAGCGAAATCATGCAAATATTTGTTTGTGCATTTTTTTGATGTTCTGTTTGTAAATTGCTAAAATTTATGTACATTCCATTGAAATATTAAAATATCACTATGTAGCAGCAACAGAGCATTCCTCATAATTTCGAACAACCGCAAATGTAACAACTATCTGAAAAGTACGTTTCTGTTTCACGTTACAAAGACGCCTCCCGAGACATCGCAGGAGGCCACACTATCCCCACTATGCATCACAGCACTCTATATATTTCTGTCTCTTAATTGCACGAGTTTCTCTTGTCTGTTCGCGAGTGGAAAAACCTTGCAATCTCCGCATGAGGCTCCCTAATCTACATTCAGCTATTTAAGCCCTATAACGATTCCTCTCATCGTGACGAGAACCAAACCCAGGTCCAGAAGAGCGCAAGCCATTTCGTTCTTCCACCTGGGTTACGGAGTGGAAATTTTAATAACGAACCTAATGACTGTTCACCAAACGAACAATGTCATTAACTATTTAAATCTCTCTCTCATTTGGAGAGTCGAATGAGCAAAAGTCATAAGGTTACATATTGAATTAAGCAGACGTTACGGATCACACAAGAAACGATGGGGGGAAAAAAGTATATCTCGCGAACGTTAAAAAGAGCGGGAGAAGAAAACCTAACAAACTTATGGACCTGCTTGTTAGTATTTCTTTTCTCGACGCCAGAAGAGCTAGTGCGCTCCAGGACCCTCCTCACTGTTAGAGGCCCTTAAGCTGGCCCTACGTTTTGGGGTCTCCAGCTAGAGGTAGTGCGCCCTGCTAACAAGAAAGTAAGTACATACTTACGCATGCTGTCTAACGCTTATGGAAATCAAGAAAGGTAAACAGCCATAAGACAAAACAAGGAAAACTGTAGCTCAATATAATGCTTAAATTGGCGCTATCGCACTCTCAAATCGGTCTATCCCAGGGTTTCTGAAAACTTTTCTTACACTTAACAAATCCTGAAATTTTAATGTAACACCTTGATTACAGTCGAGTATCATCAAGACCGATGATACTCGACTGTATCATGAAATGCGACAGTGCACACTGCAGGCATGCCGGGCCGCATCGCATTGACCTTGCTTGTGACAGCACGTTTTCTAGAATAGATACCTCCGTACTTCACTCTCCCTCGGAGGTGTCGACAACCGCGTGCGACTAACAGCACAATCCACACGCAAAGTGAGGAGTGATCTTCAAAAATGCTTGAACTTGTCGCAGCATTTAAAACCATTTCAGGCTCATATTAATTTTGATAATTATTCAAATAATTATCAAATTATTTGAATAATTTGATAATTATTGAAATACGAGGAACATAGTCTGGGAAACGCTGGTCTATCCAATGATTTATTCATTGAACGAATTTCCTATGATTCATTTCGTATAGAAATTAAACCATAATAATTAGAAAAATAAAACCAAAACAACAGAACAGCAAAATAGTATCCGAGAGGAAGTATTTTTATGTTAATTATGACGCAGAAAACTGCGTTCAAACTACCCAATTCGTATAAGAATATTCACAACATACACAGAATAGGAAAGATGACACATTACATGTAGTACTGCTTATTCACATTTCATATTAATAAACAATATCACGTGTAATACGCTATTGTTAGTTCGATGCGTTTTTGTTTTTCAATATTACATCCATCAAATAAAACCGAAGACAAACGGTAGTTTTACAAGATAAGTCGTGAGAATTCAAATACTTATAAGAAAACAAGTTCCAGTAGACATGATCGGAAAGCGAAAATCGTTGGGGGCTCCTAATATTAGGTTAGGTCACAAAAAACGAAACTCGGAAAGGTTAAATTTGAAAATGGAGTCCATCAACTGTCCGGTCCCTCCTGATAATGTTTGCATCCATGAATGAACGTTTCTCAATTCATGTTTTTCCGTACTTTTCGGGACACAAATTTTGTAAAATCAATTTTCCAGAATTTCCTTTCGCAAAATTTGCATCGAATATAAAAGGCCTAAAACGGTTTAATTTCGTTTTCTTTGGCGATATTACTGCTCTGAAGATCGACTGCTGTCCAGCGACAAAATGCAGACATACTATTTATTCCTCTGATGCGGTCGGTTTAAATATCGTCAACATTTCTTGCAATTACTTCCCGTTATCTTTGACGTTTGTTCTTCCTGTGATTAATTGCGGCGTCACCAGAATCTCTTGTAGCCACTCAAAAAAGTTAAAAAAAAAAAAAAAACATTTTGGTTGCAGCGCACGTCTTGATATCCTGCGACCTAATTGCGCTGGTGACCGATTTAAGAAAATTCCATCTTCTGAAACGTATTAAGAAACACACAGAAAATGACAGTGACCAACTTCAACTTAGAAAACGCAAGAGGTTCAATTATTAGAAAATGATCAAGCATAAAACATTAGAGTGTGATCATAACCGAAAAGGGGTTTTTATGGAGGGGGGGGATGAAGAAAGGAATTTATGTTAAAAAAACTAAATAAATCGTTAGAACTCAATTCAACGCAAATTTAATATCACTACAATCATGCGTGGCACCCTTGGCTTCCGTTAAGAGGCCATATGAGTGAATAATTGCTGAAGATTACTTGATATGTCTAGAAAAATGTTTTCTTCTAAACAGGGCATGGTGAATGTATCCTAGGCAACGGCGTAATTTGTAGTCGAAGTACAGCGAGATACCCAAACGTTTCTTTCCTTTTGTGCTTCACGTCGACATTTTCTTTCGCATCTCAAACCTAGGCTTGCATGACCTTGTATGTATAATCAGAGATGCTTGGTATCTTACTGACACCTGAAACGCTTGTAGTTGGGAAGATTATCCTTCGGAGATCTGAGAAGGCTACGAACGGCTTGGATTGATTTGAAGCCACATTACCAATATATTGGTTGGATTTTGAATTCCTCCGCTGGATATTTTTGTTTGGAAGAGGAAGCGGATTATCCGAAAATCACATTTTTTTTTGACTGTTTTCAGTATCAATAAAGCACCAAAAAATTGGAAAGGGTTTCAAGTTTCTATTCCTCTTCATCAGCTATGATGAGGTTGTCCTTTTCTAAATGGCGTGAATTATGCCCAGCTTTCAGAAGGATGATGAAGGGGTCGAAGCATGAACACAGTTGACTTACGGAAAACCTCTAAAGTAGAAAAAACATGACGTGGTTCCTTTGTGATTCAAACATCCTGAAAAGGATGTTTACTTTCTTTCTTTAGCTCTAATGTCTAAACTCTAAGGACGAATTAAGGGAAAGACGAAACTGCTTCAAAGAGGGAAGGTCATGCTTGCAGAGTAATGAAAATATCATCTACATAACTTTCGCAGATTGTAGGTTTCTTTGTAGTTTCAGCAATAAAATGTATAAAAATAAATTTTAATGTGCAATCTTATCCATAATGAAATACAATTTCTACATGTTAAAAGTAATACAAGTAAGTAGTAGGAAAGGCACTAATAACCAGATAAAGATCAAGATAAGATAAGGAATCGTGACGTGATGATTGGTTGTTCATCTGATGACGTCTTTGTGTGTGGCGTCATGGGATTGGAATTTCCCTGGGGGGTATATGTGTCAATGGTTTCCGTTCTTGTGTTTTGGTTCGCGTATGGAATTATGGGTGATGGTAGAGATAAGGAATCGTGTCGAGATTGGTGGGACACTTTTAACCAGATCAAGATAAGATTAGGAATCGTGACGTGAATGTTTGTTGTTATCAGATGAAGATAAGTGACTTCATTGCGACGTAATTGTTAGTTGTAAATAAGTGACGTTATTGTTTTCAATGGAAAAGGAAGATGTTAGTGGAGATAAGGATTCGTCTCGTGATTGGTGGGATACTATGAACAAAATAGGGGTAGGTTGAATGGGGGGAAGCGACGTTAGTGTCTTGGATGTGTATTGTTATGAGTTGTAGATCAGTAAATGATTTGCATATGGCATTATTGGTACTGGATAGTGATAAGATAAATTTTGGAATGGTTGGAATTCCACTCCCCCCCCCCTTCTGTCAGGGACATCAAGTAGTGTGTTGGGTTCGCGTTAACATTGTGGGTGCTATTTAGATATAAGACTTGGCACTTTGTTTTTGAAAATTTCTGAGGAACATATATCTCTATGTGATATCACATGGTGTTTTGGTTTGGCTATGGAATTGTGGGCGATGTTTTTGAGATAAGATATCTTGGAATTTTCCCAGGGTGACACACATCCGTCATTGTCGTCATGTTTTGTCTTTGGTTGTCTATAGATGGCTGTACTAATTTCCAATACATTTTGGGGCATTTCTTTCCTGTTAATGGGTGGGAATTCTTAGAGTAGAGTCGTGATGGCGGCAGTGAATAGGCTTTTCTGAATAATTTAATGATATGCTGGTGTCCCTCAAACACACACTTTTTTTTCCATAGCTCAGACATATTTTATTCTATATTCATATTTTATTTATAATTCATCCGAATATTTTGATTTGTCTAAAATTAAGATCTTAAAGTTCAATAAATAAACAAATCGAATGTGAATTTACTGTGATTTCACACTGTTTGTTCTTTTAAGTTTACACATTTATTTCACAGGTATTACATACATTTCATTCCAGAATGTGTCATCTTGAAATATCGAGGTTTTCTGAATATTCCAAATTGCTGATTTTAAACATATATTCACAGCGCAAAACACACAAACACAAGATCTGAAGTACAGTTGACTCTTTTTTCATTATAGGTTGCTGAGGCATTTCGTTTTTCCTTCACTCATGGCTATGTTTTTTTTTCACATACGTCTGGAGTTTCTTTGCATACTGAGAACTTTTCTATGTAGTCCAGAAATTCTAACGAAAATTTAAATTTACTTAACTCTTTCCAGAATGATTCTTCTTAATGCGAATAGATATTACAAAATTAGTTGAATTAAAGCATATATCCACCCCACAACACACACAAGCCTGAAAGAACGAAATTTCTGTAAATAACCTGAAAAGCTATTTGACTATTGTTCCCTTAGATTTTCTGTCCGTTTGGTAGTCCATTAATTCCTTCACATTGGGGTCATACTATGTTTTTATTCCGACGGTGGTGAGTGTAAGCTCCAACTGTCTTATCCTGACTAATATATCCGCCAGCGATCGGTAATTTCCCATCGATCAATGTGCATTTTTTTTTCATATGGTTCTTTTTTTTCTTTTTCAAATTATTGGTTGTTTTTACTTCCAAAATCAGTTAACTACATATTATAACCAGAATAACTGAGTAAAATAAATAAACTGTGTGTGTATTATTTTCCCACACTGTTAATTTCATTAGTCTTGTTTGTAGATAACTGAGTGACTAATATCCAGTCATGTTTTCAGTCCTCGTTCTGAGTGTGGGAAAATTAGTTCATTTAAAACTTTACACTATACGATATGTTTAGGTAAGCATACAACATGACTTTTCATGACTCAATTTCCTCCCTTTTGATATTTTGCGCTGTCTTTCTGTGTTCTTATGACACCAACATTCTATTAGAGATTAGTAGTTCGGGGTTTTCGAGCATGTGAACGAAATGTTTACAGATATCTCAAACAATGTCAATAGTTAGCATTAGACAATTTTCTAAAATATTAATTACAGGATATCAGTTTCCCCACTTTTTTCTTTCATTCCCCTAACGGAATATTATGTGTTCAGTTTTGAAAAAAAAGTTTCGACTGTCTGTCACATGTTTTTAAACTTTTATTGGAAAACGCAACAACAACAGCACATTATGATCACAGCAAGCAAGAAATTCATCACATTTCAGAGTTTTGAAATTCATACCCATACTGTTTTCATCATTTGGTATCATTTAAAAGAAGAACGGGTCTGGCTATAAAGTTCATTATTGTTTTTGATTTTTTTCTTCCAATGGCGAGCATTATTTGAGATATACATGTTGATTCCTTGTTATCTGCATGCTGCGATACCTTTTTTAATTTCCACAGCAATCTTTTAAAGAGTTTTAGTAACATGATGGGCTAAAATATCGCTGTCTCTCTGAAATATTTCCTGTCTCTGTAAAATAATCAAATTCTAACAGTCGTATTGTTCGAATTTGGTATGACTGTTTTTCTAGTCTGGTGAAGTTATCTACAGATATAGGTCAAATTGTCATTTTTCAGTTCATTTGTACTTTATTCAAATTACAATTCCGATATTTGCTATGGTCTCTGTTTTTAATTCACCCATCACTGCAATGTATGGGTGGTAAAGTTGTTAAATACGTTTCGACTCGCACTCAAGTCATTAGATTTTAACTTTTATCATCTACAGTTGTGTGAATAAAAAATATACATTCTCTTTATTTTTGGAAACAGCGTAAGTGTTTTCTGTCTATTTCTCCTTTATCCTGTTTTCTCATTCCCCAAAATTTGAATTTTTGCATTCTGCACACAGTACGATACCTTTTTTTTTCTATGCCAAACTTTTTAAGAGTTTTAGTAATGTAATGAGTTAAAAGATATACTGTCTCTCTATAAAATAACCAAATTCTAACAGTTGTGCCATTAGTATTTGGTAGGAGTGTTTTCTTCTAATCTCGTGGAGCTATCTACAAATATAGTGACAAAATTGTCACTTTTCACCTCATTTGTACTTTATTCACAAAACTAGAATTCTGTTATTTGCAGGACCTCTGTTGTTAATTTCCCAACACTAAAATAGTATGGGTGGTAAAGTTGTAAAATAAGTTTTGACTCGCAGTCACTTGATTTTAAAGTTTTATCATGTACAGATGTGTGAAAAGAAAGTGTACCTTCTCTTTATTTTGAAAACACCATAAAAGTTTTGTGTCTATTTCTTCTTGTTACCTTGTATGAATATTAATTTATCCTGTCTTCTCAATCCCCAAAATTTGTATTTGTGTTATCTGGCACAGTACGATACCTTTATTAAACAGAGTTGCGTTAAGGTATATAAAGTTATGGATTTTTTTTATCAAATTGTAAACATGTAAAAGAATAAACATGTAAAAAATTCATTGTGGAAAACACAACAACATCACACAAAAAATGCGTTTTTTTCCCTCCATAATTATCAGTATCAGTTGGAGGTGACATCACTAAAAGATATCCGCAAATGATGAGCTGGCTCATCTCGACTAGGCTGAGCGAACATATCTTCTGGAGGAGAGTGGGATGAGGGGTTAGAGTATGGGTGGGGGGAGCATTTCAGGGAAGCATTTTCTTCTTTTTTTTCGCTCTGCAGTTATCAGTATCATTTGGAGGTGACATCACTAAAAGATATCCACAAATGATGAGCTGGCTCATCTCCACTAGACTGAGCAGACATATCTTCTGGAGGAGAGTGGGATGAGGGGTTAGAGCATGGGGTGGGGGGAGCATTGCAGGGAAGGCCACTGTCACCCTCTCACTACCCTTTCACCTCCACCACCTAATGATATTTTTTCCCATCCCAACTATTTCGGACATATGAGTGAGAGAACTAGTCACATGGTCTTACATCCTGAGCAGACATATTCTGGAGGAGAGTAGGGTGAGGGATTAGTGGATGGGTGGGGGAGCATTGCAGGGAAGACCACTGTCACCCTCACGCCTACCCTTTCACCTCCACCACCTAATGCTATTTTTCCCCCATCCCAATAATTTTGGACATATGAGTGAGAAAACTAGTTACATGCTCTTACATCAAAAACGCTGCTGAGGATAAAATATTTAACATAATAACGACAAATAATATAGAATACCCTTTGAGCCACAGAGATAAGGTTTGCTCAATGATGTCACAATGTAAGATAATCTCACATCAACATCATATGCAATATCCAACAGCATGCGGAAAGATGTCTGAGTCATCTGCACGAAAGTTTCATTTTGGAAGGAACGGTCAGTTTAAGGGTCAGGTAAACAGTACTATAAGGAAAACATTCGAGTCGTGTGGCTTTTCAGTTATTGCAATTTGTTCATCCAGTGCAGCTATCGTATTGTGTTGTGATGTTTTGTGTCCAGTAAAGTAAAATAATGAGTGAACCACAAAAGTCTTGGAAAATTTTTAGGTAATTACATGTTTCTAATTTTTTCTCTGTAAATAATAATATTTCAGCAAATTAAAATATGCATTTATAAACTTAAATGAACAGAGATGTCTGATGTTGTGTTGTGTTTTCCACAATGAAATTTTTACAAGTTTATTCTGTTAAAATTTACAATTTGATAAAAAAAAATCCATAACTTTATATACCTTAATGCAATTTTGTTTAAAAATGTATTGCACTGTGCCAGATAACAAAAATACAAATTTTGGGGATTGAGAAGACAGCAAAAATTAATGTTCATACAAGGTAATAAGAAGAAATAGACAGAAAACATTTTTATGGTGTTTTCAAAATAAAGAGAAGGTACATTTTCTTTTCTTTTCATGCATCTGTATATGATGAAACTTTAAAATCAAGTGACTGCGAGTTGAAACTTATTTCACAACTTTACCACCCATACTGTTTTATTGTTGGGAAATTAAAAACAGAGGTCTTGCAAATAACAGAATTCTAGTTTTGTGAATAAAGTACAAATGAAGTGAAAAGTAACAATTTTGTCACTATATTTGTAGATAGCTCCACGAGATTAGAAGAAAACACTCCTACCAAATACTAATGGCACAACTGTTAGAATTTGGTTATTTTATAGAGAGACAGTATATCTTTTAACTCATTACATTACTAAAACTCTTAAAAAGTTTGGCCTGTAATTAATATTACAGGCCAAACTAAAATATTAATTACAGGATAAAAAAAGTTTTATCCTGTAATTAATATTTTAGAAAATTGTCTAATGCTAACTATTGACATTGTTTGAGATATCTGTAAACATTTCGTTCACATGCTCGAAAACCCCGAACTACTAATCTCTAATAGAATGTTGGTGTCATAAGAACACAGAAAGACAGCGCAAAATATCAAAAGGGAGGAAATTGAGTCATGAAAAGTCATGTTGTATGCTTACCTAAACATATCGTATAGTGTAAAGTTTTAAATGAACTAATTTTCCCACACTCAGAACGAGGACTGAAAACATGACTGGATATTAGTCACTCAGTTATCTACAAACAAGACTAATGAAATTAACAGTGTGGGAAAATAATACACACACAGTTTATTTATTTTACTCAGTTATTCTGGTTATAATATGTAGTTAACTGATTTTGGAAGTAAAAACAACCAATAATTTGAAAAAGAAAAAAAAGAACCATATGAAAAAAAAATGCACATTGATCGATGGGAAATTACCGATCGCTGGCGGATATATTAGTCAGGATAAGACAGTTGGAGCTTACACTCACCACCGTCGGAATAAAAACATAGTATGACCCCAATGTGAAGGAATTAATGGACTACCAAACGGACAGAAAATCTAAGGGAACAATAGTCAAATAGCTTTTCAGGTTATTTACAGAAATTTCGTTCTTTCAGGCTTGTGTGTGTTGTGGGGTGGATATATGCTTTAATTCAACTAATTTTGTAATATCTATTCGCATTAAGAAGAATCATTCTGGAAAGAGTTAAGTAAATTTAAATTTTCGTTAGAATTTCTGGACTACATAGAAAAGTTCTCAGTATGCAAAGAAACTCCAGACGTATGTGAAAAAAAAACATAGCCATGAGTGAAGGAAAAACGAAATGCCTCAGCAACCTATAATGAAAAAAGAGTCAACTGTACTTCAGATCTTGTGTTTGTGTGTTTTGCGCTGTGAATATATGTTTAAAATCAGCAATTTGGAATATTCAGAAAACCTCGATATTTCAAGATGACACATTCTGGAATGAAATGTATGTAATACCTGTGAAATAAATGTGTAAACTTAAAAGAACAAACAGTGTGAAATCACAGTAAATTCACATTCGATTTGTTTATTTATTGAACTTTAAGATCTTAATTTTAGACAAATCAAAATATTCGGATGAATTATAAATAAAATATGAATATAGAATAAAATATGTCTGAGCTATGGAAAAAAAAGTGTGTGTTTGAGGGACACCAGCATATCATTAAATTATTCAGAAAAGCCTATTCACTGCCGCCATCACGACTCTACTCTAAGAATTCCCACCCATTAACAGGAAAGAAATGCCCCAAAATGTATTGGAAATTAGTACAGCCATCTATAGACAACCAAAGACAAAACATGACGACAATGACGGATGTGTGTCACCCTGGGAAAATTCCAAGATATCTTATCTCAAAAACATCGCCCACAATTCCATAGCCAAACCAAAACACCATGTGATATCACATAGAGATATATGTTCCTCAGAAATTTTCAAAAACAAAGTGCCAAGTCTTATATCTAAATAGCACCCACAATGTTAACGCGAACCCAACACACTACTTGATGTCCCTGACAGAAGGGGGGGGGGAGTGGAATTCCAACCATTCCAAAATTTATCTTATCACTATCCAGTACCAATAATGCCATATGCAAATCATTTACTGATCTACAACTCATAACAATACACATCCAAGACACTAACGTCGCTTCCCCCCATTCAACCTACCCCTATTTTGTTCATAGTATCCCACCAATCACGAGACGAATCCTTATCTCCACTAACATCTTCCTTTTCCATTGAAAACAATAACGTCACTTATTTACAACTAACAATTACGTCGCAATGAAGTCACTTATCTTCATCTGATAACAACAAACATTCACGTCACGATTCCTAATCTTATCTTGATCTGGTTAAAAGTGTCCCACCAATCTCGACACGATTCCTTATCTCTACCATCACCCATAATTCCATACGCGAACCAAAACACAAGAACGGAAACCATTGACACATATACCCCCCAGGGAAATTCCAATCCCATGACGCCACACACAAAGACGTCATCAGATGAACAACCAATCATCACGTCACGATTCCTTATCTTATCTTGATCTTTATCTGGTTATTAGTGCCTTTCCTACTACTTACTTGTATTACTTTTAACATGTAGAAATTGTATTTCATTATGGATAAGATTGCACATTAAAATTTATTTTTATACATTTTATTGCTGAAACTACAAAGAAACCTACAATCTGCGAAAGTTATGTAGATGATATTTTCATTACTCTGCAAGCATGACCTTCCCTCTTTGAAGCAGTTTCGTCTTTCCCTTAATTCGTCCTTAGAGTTTAGACATTAGAGCTAAAGAAAGAAAGTAAACATCCTTTTCAGGATGTTTGAATCACAAAGGAACCACGTCATGTTTTTTCTACTTTAGAGGTTTTCCGTAAGTCAACTGTGTTCATGCTTCGACCCCTTCATCATCCTTCTGAAAGCTGGGCATAATTCACGCCATTTAGAAAAGGACAACCTCATCATAGCTGATGAAGAGGAATAGAAACTTGAAACCCTTTCCAATTTTTTGGTGCTTTATTGATACTGAAAACAGTCAAAAAAAAATGTGATTTTCGGATAATCCGCTTCCTCTTCCAAACAAAAATATCCAGCGGAGGAATTCAAAATCCAACCAATATATTGGTAATGTGGCTTCAAATCAATCCAAGCCGTTCGTAGCCTTCTCAGATCTCCGAAGGATAATCTTCCCAACTACAAGCGTTTCAGGTGTCAGTAAGATACCAAGCATCTCTGATTATACATACAAGGTCATGCAAGCCTAGGTTTGAGATGCGAAAGAAAATGTCGACGTGAAGCACAAAAGGAAAGAAACGTTTGGGTATCTCGCTGTACTTCGACTACAAATTACGCCGTTGCCTAGGATACATTCACCATGCCCTGTTTAGAAGAAAACATTTTTCTAGACATATCAAGTAATCTTCAGCAATTATTCACTCATATGGCCTCTTAACGGAAGCCAAGGGTGCCACGCATGATTGTAGTGATATTAAATTTGCGTTGAATTGAGTTCTAACGATTTATTTAGTTTTTTTAACATAAATTCCTTTCTTCATCCCCCCCCCTCCATAAAAACCCCTTTTCGGTTATGATCACACTCTAATGTTTTATGCTTGATCATTTTCTAATAATTGAACCTCTTGCGTTTTCTAAGTTGAAGTTGGTCACTGTCATTTTCTGTGTGTTTCTTAATACGTTTCAGAAGATGGAATTTTCTTAAATCGGTCACCAGCGCAATTAGGTCGCAGGATATCAAGACGTGCGCTGCAACCAAAATGTTTTTTTTTTTTTTTAACTTTTTTGAGTGGCTACAAGAGATTCTGGTGACGCCGCAATTAATCACAGGAAGAACAAACGTCAAAGATAACGGGAAGTAATTGCAAGAAATGTTGACGATATTTAAACCGACCGCATCAGAGGAATAAATAGTATGTCTGCATTTTGTCGCTGGACAGCAGTCGATCTTCAGAGCAGTAATATCGCCAAAGAAAACGAAATTAAACCGTTTTAGGCCTTTTATATTCGATGCAAATTTTGCGAAAGGAAATTCTGGAAAATTGATTTTACAAAATTTGTGTCCCGAAAAGTACGGAAAAACATGAATTGAGAAACGTTCATTCATGGATGCAAACATTATCAGGAGGGACCGGACAGTTGATGGACTCCATTTTCAAATTTAACCTTTCCGAGTTTCGTTTTTTGTGACCTAACCTAATATTAGGAGCCCCCAACGATTTTCGCTTTCCGATCATGTCTACTGGAACTTGTTTTCTTATAAGTATTTGAATTCTCACGTCTTATCTTGTAAAACTACCGTTTGTCTTCGGTTTTATTTGATGGATGTAATATTGAAAAACAAAAACGCATCGAACTAACAATAGCGTATTACACGTGATATTGTTTATTAATATGAAATGTGAATAAGCAGTACATGTAATGTGTCATCTTTCCTATTCTGTGTATGTTGTGAATAATGTTGTGAACGAAAAACGGGTTTTTCGTTCTGTAAACTCAAGAAAATCGACCGTAGAACCCACATTATTGAGCGAAGAACACAGTGAAGAGAGATGAGCCATCTCTCTTCACTGTGTACCGCTTAATTAGTGATAGCCTTGGGCCATCTATCTCTGTTTGGTACCAGTGGAGATTGAACTGCCCACTCAGTCTCCAAAGTTAGATAGGGCTAAATGGCTTCGCCTACTCCCGTATACGGGAATAAAATGACGTTAGCTGATTTATTTATTTATTTTTTTTAAAAACACCCACAATGTTAACGTGAACCCAACACACTACTTGATGTCCCAGATAGAAGGGGGGGGAAGTGGAATTCCAAACATTCCAAAATTTATCTTATCACCATCCAATACCGATAATACCATATGCAAATCATTTGTATATGGCATTATGGGTATTGGATAGTGGGTACAACTCATAACAATACACATCCAAGACACTGACGTCGCTTCCCCCATTCACCCTACCCCTATTTTGTTCATATTATCCCACCAATCATGAGACGAATCCTTATCCACTAACATCTTCCTTTTCCATTCAAAACAACAATCACTTATTTACAACTAACATTCCCGTCACTTATCTTCATCTGATAACAACAAACATTCACGTCACGATTCCTAATCTTTTCTTGATCTGGTTAAAAGTGTCCCACCAATCTCGACACGATTCCTTATCTCTACCATCACCCATAATTCCATACGCGAACAAAAACACAAGAACTGAAACCATTGACACATATACCCCCAGGGAAATTCCAAACATCCCAATCCCATGACGTCACACACACACAATGATGTCATCAGATGAATAACCAATCACGTCACGATTCCTTATCTTAATCTGGATATTAGTGCCTACCCTACTACTCAAGTACATATATGCATACCCGTATATGTTAATAGCCATTTAGGACAAATCTGTGCAGGTAGCCAGATTTTTAACATACTGAATAACCAAATTTCCTCTCTAAATGAATTTCATAATGCCATGGAGGCTTCCGAATAATAAATACATTTCCAAGATGCCAATATGCTATAACGAAAGAGCGTGCGCTTAAAATGCAAGGCTTTCACAATCACAAGACATGACCAAACACTCTTAAAAAGCAGACTTGCATTGCCAGGCCACCTTCCTAAAAAGCTGCATTTCCCACAGATTTCAAAACATGTTGCTTGCATTTTAAATGCCGCCTTTCTTTAATATGCTTTTCTAAATGTACAGATTCCGAAAAACTTGATCATATTTCTAAACGCAACCTTTTTTCAGTATGCAGCGTTAAGCTTTTGCCCCTTAGCAACGCTCGCGTCTTCAGACTCGGTTCATTATCATGAGATGCAAGGCACTAAAGCCCTAAATGGAAAACAGTGTTTGAGCGATATTCTTTCTTAATCAGTTGGTACTAACAAACAGTTTGAATTTTTCAAACTTCTTACCTCACATTTCCGACAAGACGGCAGCGTAGCAACAGCTTTTCCTCGAGGCGCAATCAAATGTGTCTTCTTCCTGGAAGTGGATCGAAAATGGAATTAACAGTTTTTAATTGGCAATAATATTCCAGATCTTCTTCAAAGAATATAAGAAAACAGAGGTGGACTGCACTTTCTTCTTCAAACGATTCAAATTTTTTTGCTTCACGCGTTTATTTTGCTCTCTATGCCAATATTTTATTCAAAAGGACAGTGGTCGCAAGTTTATTCCCTCTTACTGTGACCACTGGACTTTCTGGATAAATACTGAATAAATGAATAAGAAGCATTTTTACGGAAATCCAAAGAGAAAAAATGATCCCAATTTTAAGAAAACGTAGAAGTAAAATATATTAGTTTAATTGTTAGCTTGAAAACACGCGAAAATGTTTAGAGAAAATCATATAAAAGATGGGTTTCGCAACTGGATTTTTATTTAATGACACCATTTACATTACGGCAATCGAAGCAGTAGCCGTTTTTGGTTTATGTACTTCAGACACTTGAGTGCTTGCATCGCGCGAGTGCGTTACGTAACACGGTCTCCATCAACATGGCTCCTAAGCGGGTTTTTGTTTGTTTGTTGTTTTAAATAACGAAATTGAAACCAGAAAGTCTGAACAGTTATTCAATCTATAATGAAATTATTTTTTTTTCTTAAAAAAAAAACAAACTTACTACTATTATGTTGTTTTGAAAAAACAACTACCAGAACAAGAACTTACAAAAACTTTTCGATAAACTATTGCTTCTTAATTACACTGCGGAATCTAAATGATATTCAGACGTTTGTAGTTATACTGTTATTATTTGCAGTCTAGTTAGGCAGGCGGAGTTACTGCTCTAGTATCACCAGGATGTAGGCTCGAATGATACTTAGTTTTTTGCGAGTCCTTAGGCAGTACATGATTTTCATCTCCTGGTTGCATATCACCACCAACCTGCTTACTGAAAACCTGCCATGCATCTAGAAGATTATCTAATTCTTGGTTGTTATTTACAAGATACTTGTGCCATAAGAGGTTTCTTTAATACACAAGAAAAAAGCCGGTACCAGTGCTCTATAATAAGAAACATGTTAGTACTTGCTATCCCCGTTGAATCAATGAAAATACTATCCTTAGATATTACTCGTAGATAACAGAAATCGGAGGAAACTTGGAGGATAGACAAGGGGAATGAATACGCCATACTTTTGGATTTTGCTAATGATTTTGACAGAATACAACATGAAACTGTTGCATAAACTGAAGAATATAGGATTGGATTATAAAATATTAGCGTCGATGAAAACCTTTATCTGGTCTCTTTCGACTCAAGGTGTGTTAGCCGGTCTCCTACGGAGTTAGAGGGTCTTTTTACCCGGAAACCCGGGTGTTTCGTCAGAACAAGCAAACCGGCCAGTAGAACACACGCAATTTACCGACAAGAATAGTTACGTGGTATAAGGGGTAACCGCCTTATCCTCGTATTACGGTTAGGAAATCCAAGGATACTTGGAAGACCGTGGGCGCTTAAGTGCCTGTTAGAGCCACTGATAGATAAATGGGTGGAGTAGCATATTATAAGGATGAATCATTGGACCATTGTGATTCAGTCGACGCATTAATGACACTGGGAAGGATTTCACAGTATTTTCTGATGCAAAAATGACTGATATGCAGCACTTGTAGAATGATTTGAATAGGTTGGAGTTGTGGGCATGTAAAAATGATTGTTACCCGATGTCATATTATATTGGTAGGATTATACTAGAAGAAACTGATGAGGCTAGGGGGAACTTGATGTTTTGGAAGATAAGAAGTTGAAGTTCAAGGGCCATATAGCAAAGACTGCAAATACAACTCAGAGGATAACTACAATGCTGAAACGAACGTTGATATGTGAAGAAAAGGAAGTCATTTTGCCTCTTTACACCTTGATAAGACCTCACTTGGAGTATTATGCATAGGTCTGGTCTCCTAGTTTTCGTTGTGATTGTGGAAAGAGCGCAAAGGAGATTGTTAGATATCAGGATTGTGGAATGCTTATTATGAAGACAGATTGAGAATTTGTAGCCTGCAGACATTAGCAAACTGGAAAAAAGAAGTAATATGATTGAGACTTAAACTTCTGAAAGGGTTGTACAGAATTTCAGTAGATGGATTCTTTCATTTTATGGAAGGTCGGGAAAGGACGAGAGGGTATCCCTGGAAGTTAAGGTTGGGAAGTCAAGAAGGGAGTGCGAACTAGACTTTTCTCTCATAGTGCTGCGTGATTGGAATGGATTGCCTTTGGATGTTGTGAGTGCAAGCAGAGTGAATGAGTTCGAGAACAAGTATGACAGTCTGTGAGGGCAGTATGTGCCCTCGTTTACTCCCAGTCTCCCTAGAAATAAATTACCAATTTTTTACGTTCATAATTATCTTTTCAAGGGATTTGGCCCCAGTGACCTGTTCCGGTCTCATTTCCTTGGTCGTTGCTGACTTCTGAATCCTCCAACCGGGCGGCACTTGACTGTCTTTGCTTTCAGTATATTCAATCCACTTCTTTCGATATTCGTATATTGTCTAATAGTGAGTATTTTAAGTTCTTTATCTATATTTGTGCTTTATCTTTTCTTTTTTGTTCCAACGACCGTTGTTAGTTAAATACTTTACAACGAGGAAGAAGTAAGATTATCACGTCGTTTTTTTTCGGCTGTACAGGTTAAAGCTATAAAGTTACAATCTGCATCACTTATAAGCTAAACGCATTCAACATAAAATTAAGACACACACACACACACACACACACACACACACACACAAACAAAGACATTAAGAATAAATGAATCAATAAATTCTTTGTACTAAGAAACACACCTTTCAAAATTTTTGTTTGGCTCTTTAATACTCCGGCACAAAAGTGCGACGAATCAATCCTACAGAGGAAACATTTAATTTGGACCGTGAATATCGAATGAGTGCTGTGTTTTGACACGTGCGCTTCTCTGCATATAAAAACTTCGCGTTGCTGCAATGACCGCTGACATGGACCACATAATGTTACACACCCAATAAGACTGATAAACCTGGAAGACGCAAATTCAGTTAACTGTGAATTTCAAGACGGCTATCCAGACGAAGAAATGATCTCAAAATCGACTTTCTCAAGTATGGATAAGCTAGTTTCCGCCGACAAAGTAATTTTTTTGAATTTTATTTCTCATTCTAAATCTAGTCAATTGCCAGTATATTGGTTCACGATGTGTCAGCAAAACAGCAGTGATACTCAGTACGACAACTACATTCAAAAAAACCTTAAGATCCGATTTTGCTACAATACGAAGCATCGATGGGATTGGCAGCGGCAAATGCCGACATCTTCAGGCCTCTGTATTTGCGAACGTAAAAAAAACGCCATTTATAATTAATACCATAACTCAGTTTCTCAAAGCAGGAGCATCCCCTTGGAAGAGTGTAGTTACCAGGAAACACTTTAACCACATATGGGGGAGGGGGGGGAGAGAGAGAAAAGAAAAAAAAATTAAAAATTCATTGGTCGGTTGAGACGATGTAGTTGTAAGTGCTATAGTTTTTCACACACGACCTCTACAGTTTTAAGAAAGTAACCGAACAACAATATGCGTTCATAATTACCTACAAGACGTTTATGCCCATCTTATATACGCATATTCAGCTTTCTCTTTTATTTATGTGCGAATGTTTATTTACACCTGTTCTGGAAGGGTGCTTGAAATTTATGAACTAGCGTGTTTTAAAGTGCTGCAAAGTACAAAAGTTAGGATTCATTGCCATAACTGAAAGGGATGGGTCGTCAAGTATGAGCTGATCGAATATGAATTGTTATTCCCGTTTGCTTATTTTTCATTATATACTTTTCTTTCGAAATTTTCTCAGCACTGAAACACGGTGTACATCGAGAAAAGACGTCCGGCAACTTAAAATATGCATGATCTGTCCACAGTTGTTTCATTCGTCATATAATTTTGGAAACAAAGGTTAATTTTCCTACCTACAGTATGTTTTTATTTTTTTATGTAGTTCCCACCTACGAAAGGATGTTAGTCAACCTATAGTACATATGTACCGTGGGTGGGGCTAAGGATTTTTTTTTTCACTTTTATACTGTAATTTTTTTATTTATTTATTTTTATATAAAAAGTCAGGAAGCTCGGTCTAAGAGAACAAACGTGGAACTTTTTTCAAGCCACTTCAGGCCTCCAATAAGCGGGAGGTGGTCTCCCAGTTGGCGATGAAATTCATGTTCCACCTAAGGACAATTACGAACATACATGGATTCTAATCTATAGCCGGTTGGTCGGCCAACCAGGCCCGGAAATTACCCAATTAAACCCTTTTACTTAATTTTTTTTTTTAAATACATCGTTTTTTTTTTTTTTTTTTCACTAGGCCGTAGTGGACGTCCCATTCGTTAACAGACTGCTACATCCTTTCTCATCAAGTGACTGACATCTGCGAGACTTTCACATTCGCTCTCCTGCAAGTCAAGAGTGTCAGTTACTTTAAATCAGGGATGCACAACATGCTGCCCTCGGCGTAAATTGAATAAATAAAAGAAAAAAAATTGTATATTAAATAAGTTAGACATCATTAGATTCATACAGAATACTATATTGTTATTGTTGATGCAAATTTTTATTGTCTGTTTACTTTCTCTGAACCTTAAGAAATCAACTATAGCGTGTGCGCTAAACAAAACTAAAATCTGATGGACTAGTTTCTCAAATTCGCACCAGCGACACCCGCATGAAAACGATCCAGTACGTGGGTACACTTTCGCCACATACTATCAAGTCATAGCGAATATTACATACGTACCGGAACAAAACTTTCACTCGTGAAATTAAACAAGTCACCGCTACGTCCAAATCTCAATGATGCAAATTTCAGAGTCATTGATAACAGCCACTTCCAATTTAACAAATTCCAATTGATTCAAAAAAAAAAAAATATATATATATATATTATTATAGTGTATCACATTAAAATACTATTTCTGATAACCATATCTATTTAACTTTATGTATTTTACTCTACCCGAAAAATTCAAGTTTTAAAAAATGCGGCTGGTGTAAGTGTGACAATTGTCTGATTTGGCTGCTGACGGCGTTTAAGTTGTGCACCTCTGCTTTAAATGGAACAAGCCGCTCTATTACCACGAGTGTCATCATATAAAGCGAGGGGTTCCCAACTTATTTTAATCGCAGAACCATTTTCACCTTGATAAAAATTTTGGAACCTTGACAATTTTTACTTATTATACATATAAAACAAATAAAAAAATTTCTAAATACGAAAAAACAACTTAATAATGGAGAAGCAAATATTAATTCAAGCTGGTTATTGAAGTGAAGAATTCAATTATTTTCTTTCAAAATTTAGTTTAAATGTGGACAACTGAATTCTAATATCAGGAGTGGTATCAACCTTACTTCTGTATTTTGTTTTTGTAGCAATGTGGAGCAAAAATCCGCTTTCACATAAATATGTGGTACTAAACGACAACGAATTGACTGTTTTGAATAAATTTGGACATCCTTTTAAGTCAAATTAAACTAGTTTAATGAAACTTCATTAAACTTTCATTTTGCTGTATGATGTCAGATCGATGAGATTTTCGTATTCTGAAGTAGATAATTCTTATGGTTTTTCTTTGTTACTGAAAGGATTGAAACCCAATAGTTGTTGGCTTATTTTAGTTCGAGGAAAGTATTCGTTTAATGCAAGATTTATTGATTTTACATGAGAAATAATTTATTTTCGAATTTCCTGTCTTTATTTAAATAAACTTTCAACATATTTTAAACTATTAATTAGAGCTCAGAAATTAATTTTATTGCAGAACCCCAAATTTTATAGGCGGAACCGCTGATGTAAACAGTTTATACATTGAGCTCTTCGGTGTTGTATTACAACATTCATAGAATTTTATGACGGAAATCCGGCAGTGTTATCTAATTATTATTATTATTACCACGGGCTACTCCAGGAGTCCTTAGACTCATCGAGGGAGGCCCTAAACCATGTTCACACAGCTGTTCAACATTCTCACAGTATCTATCATACCTTGCTTTGAACTCGCTCACTGTCATAGCACCCACAACAGACTCTGGCAGCTTATTCCACTCATTTACCACTCTAAAAGTAAAGAACCCATCTCTAACACCCCTGCTAACCACGCTCTAGCCCAGCTTCCATGGGTGTCCCCTAGTTCTACCACCACCAGTCCTGATCTCAAAAATATCATCTGAATTAATCCTATAGAATCCTTTTAGCAATTTGAATGTCTCAATCATATCTCCCCTTTTCCGCCTATCAACTAGTTTCTGCAACCCACAAATGCGATCATTATGAACGCAAGTAGACACTACCGTTGCGATGATGTTTGAGTATGCAATGGTCTCTTCATTCTAGGCGTATGTGCATCACCCCTTCGCTCCGGTTATAAACGAGATTACTGTGTTCAAGTGAAGCATTACTTCGCATGAGCTCCATAACTAAGCAAAATTGACAGTTTGAACACGAGAAGCTTCCCCTCACCGAAATGAACCATTACAAACACCAAACTGGGTAACAAAATTTTATCTGCTTGATTAACCCAACCTGTGACTTCTATTTAAAAAAAAAAATCCTACAATTCCAGAATACTTATTAATTTTAATTGATTTAGGGGGGAAAAGTACACAGAAAAACAAAACTTGCTTACAAGAAAGCTGATATTTCAAATGCGTATCTTCAGATTGTGTTTCTTTCTCTCTCTCTTTCATAAACAGAGGGAAAAAAAGAAAAAATAAAAACTGGTAGAATTTTCCACAAATCGGAAGGACGTGACACTCACTACCTTCGTATACCTGATCTATCTTTCGAAGAAGCATGGAAGAACTTTTCTTTTTTTTTTAAGCGTGTTTGAATTTTTCAAAATATAGCAAATTTTTCTCCGTATCACAGGTCTAACACACTTCCTCAACTGAGCAATATCCAAATACAAGACCATGATTACGGTATATACCTCACCTAAACAACCATTCTGTTGCCTCCCCCCACACCTCTCAGTGTTTTTGCCGCGCCTAGACATCGGCATAGTTACTTACGCCGGCCCTGTGCGAATGTCTTTACTATGTGTGTGTGTATGCATGCACACACATTTCTTCAACAGTAATTCGCACACAAAGTTAACATAAAGTGCAACATGTGTTAAAAACAAACAGCAGTGAGTGGAATGAATAACTTCCTTCCTATCCAGTTGTACAAATTTCAAAATGTTATATTTAATATTCCGAATATGAGTTTTTCGAAGCACTCGTCGTCCTTTTTTTAACAGAGTTGGGGGGTGGGGAGAAGTAGAAACGTGAAAAAACATATTTTCACTGGCATCGCTACACGAATTTCACAGCAACGCAATTTTATAAAGCTGTAATAAAATTGCAATAATATGCAATTTTATAAAAGCTTTATAACCTATTAGGAAGAACCAATAAATTTAATTATCTTCTTTAATTTCCAACTACAGGATGCTTGCTATTTAATACCGAAATAATATATTGAATGCCTATATTTTAAAAACCTTTTGTACATGAATGTATGACATAATTAGTTATAAGAAGTAACATTAAATAACTACAGTCCTTAAGGTGTCTTTTTCAAAATTGACTTTCCATTTTCAATAATTCGAAATTTCCATAAGAACAAATGAAATACTCACAAGCAAAACTCAACAAAACGTACTTGCTATAATCGCGTTACAATTCAGACGAAATGGCGCACACCGGAAAGAATTTTAAGCGCCCTCTTCGGTTACGAAGGGAATCTCTATATGAAGAAATTATTCAGTTTTTTCTATTTGATATAAAAATAGTGAGTAAAATGTTGCTATTCGAATTATTATTATTATTATTATTATTATTATTATTATTATTATTATTATAAAAACCTCCATGGAGTCAAAGACTCATCGTGGGAGGTCCATTACTACAATACAATCCATAATTACAATACACATTATTTATTATCGCAGATATGAATAAAAATATGCATTAATGAAAAATTGTTAATAGCATAAAGTTGTTAATATTAAACATTGTTAATAATAAAAAATCAACTAATGAAAGTTAATTTGTTGAAAATCATTTACAGTATATACTTACATTCACTGATAATATTTTACATTTTCTCTTAAAATATTTGGAATTAACACGAATATGTCTTTGCGTTTCCTTTAAATAAGGCAAATGAAAAAAAGGGATGGTAACTTGAAATAATGTGTTATTGAACTAGCTGTGCTCTGGGATAAGTAGTTTTATACGATAGTTTTTTGCAGTTGAAGGGGGTTTCTGGAGAAACTGAGAGAAAAAGAGGCTATGCCTCTGTAGCGCAATTGGAAAATCGATGGGATCGCGCGATCTTCAATTGGAAAAGAACTCAGTTCGATTTTCATCATGACGAGATGAATCTTCATACAGTGTGTGTGTGTGTGTGTGTGTGTGTGTGCGTGCGTGCGTGCGCGTGCGCGCGTGCGTGCGTGCGTGTGTGTGTGCGTGTGTGTGAAGATTTTAGCCCTATCTCTAACTTTTGGAAACTGAATGAGCGGCCAGTTCAATCTCAAACGGTAGCCAGTCAGAGATAACTTACCTAAGACTGTCACTAACTATAAGCGGCATCCGGTAAAGAGAAGAAACAAGTATCGCCATCTTGTGGTTCGTGACTCTAACTAGTAGATTATTTGTCTGAAATAGTGGGGGTTCTACAGTTGATTTTCTTTAGTTTACAAGACAAAAATACCTGCTTCCCCGTGCTCGAGATCGACTAACTTAGAACAAGTCGAAGAAAGGGTTAGAAAAAATTCCTTTAGTCAGATTAGATTCAAACTGAGAACGCTTTTTTTTTTATGTGGGGGGGGGGGCTTACTGCTATACGTACAAACTCCATATCTCTACAGGCCTCTCTCTCTCTCTCTCTCTCTCTCTCTATATATATATATATATATATATATATGTGTGTGTGTGTGTGTGTGTGTGTGTGTGTGTGTGTGTGTGTGTGTGTGTGTGTGTGTGTGTGTGTGTGTGTGTGACAGAATGACCATTAACTCGATTAACATGCATATTTTTATGAAGAATTGAATGACTAGACCGAGATTTAAGTAAAAAAGGTTTTAATATAAAAACACTACTGGTTTCGGCCTGTAACAGCCTTCTTCAGGTGACATTATAAAAGAAAGAAAAAAACACTAATCATTGAAGGTTAAAAGACTATTAACAACATAGACAGTCTCTATACATAATTAGCATGAAAACCTTGTAGCTGTATTTAAAGCTGTTCTTTCGTTTGTTTCATTGTTGGGAGAGAATCTTGCCAAATACCTAAAAGGTTTTTCAGGCAAGTCACCATCCTTTACCAAGAATACTACAGAATTTGTTACATACATCAAGGATATTACAGTTGATGAAGATGACATCATGGCTAGCTTGGACATAACTTCTTTGTTCACAAATGTCCCAACAGATGAAGTCCTAACATTACTCAAGGACAAGTTATCCAAAAAAATGTTAGCCTTGCTTACACATTGCAACAGGTCCGATTACTTCAAATTTCAAGATAATATACACAAACAAAATCATGGAGTGGCTATGGGTAATCCTTTATCCCCTGTACTCGCAAATATTTACTTAGAGGATTTTGAAACCAAGGCTATCTCTTCCTTTATTTTAACACCTAAAGTTTGGAAACGCTATGTGGATGATGTCTTCATTGTTTGGAGCCATGGACATGAATCCTTTATGGTTTTCCTCGGACATCTCAATAGCCGACATCAAAGTATTAACTTTACTGCCGAGCTTGAAACGGATAATTCCTTGCCTTTTCTTGATGTCAAACTGACTCGCTCTTCTGGTAAACTCAAAATATCGATATATAGAAAGCCCACACATACCAACAGATATCTGCACAGTCAGTCCCATCACTTCCCTCCTCATGAGCTTGGAATAATTTAAACCTTGGAACATAGAGCCCGTTCTCTTCTTGATGACCCAAATGAACTTCTTACAGAAATAAACCATCTGAAAACTTCTTTCGAAGTTAATGGATATTTCAATGATTCTTCTTAATCCTCTTAGACATCACTCAGAAGAAACAAATAGATTCAAAGGCAATATATCTATTCCTTACATAAGTACTGTTTCACATAAATTAGCAAAGGTTCTAAAAAAAAATACAATATCAGAACCTTGTTCACTCCACTTCCAAAGATCCGTTTCTTAATAAGCCACCCAAAACCTTCTGTCTGCCCCAAATTTTTTTGGGCAGAAAAATTTTCGCAGAAAAAAGCAGAAACATGAGGGACATTACTTACAACAGACAGCGAGCCAGTGCATTATCAAGTCATATCATTTTCTCGGCTAATCCTAATGATGAAAGCCAAAGTCACAAAGTCTGCTGGGAAAAATCTACTAACATCTTCCGTTGCAATGATGAACTAGAGAGAAAAATCGTAGAATCTAGGTAAATTATCTTCAATCCTGTTCATCTAAATAATAACTTGAGCTACAACCTCCCAGATAGTGATTCAGCTGTAATCATGTACTGGAGTTCACGAGATGCTACTAGCACGTACTTTCTCAACAATACCACAAACGAAAGATCAGCTTTAAATACAACCACAACGTTTTAATGTTAATTATGTATAGAGACTCTCTATGATGTTCTTAGTTTATTTAAGCTTCAGTGTTTTAGTGTTTTTTTCTTTTTTTTTCTTTCTTTTATAATGTCACCCGATGAAGGCTGTTACAAGCCGAAACTAGTAGTGTTTTAATATTAAAACCTTTTTACTTAAATCTCGGTTCTAGTCATTCAATTCTTTAAAAAAAAATATGTATGTTAACCGAGTTAATGATCATTCATTCATGTATATACATATATATAAAGATTGAATGACTAGATCAGAGAGAAATGAAAACAAAGTTTATTAATACTACACAACTAGTTTCAGCTTGTATCAGCATTCGTCAGGTGCACATTAAAAAGAAGGAAAAAACCAGTAAAACATGGAGGAAATAACTGTTAACATTGAAAATTAGTGTATATATAATTCAACGTTGAAATGTTGAAGTCTGCGCAATCAAAACTGTACCCTCGTTGACTTCATTATTGGGGCGTTTGCATGAGTATAGCATTTCGTGAAGGCCAGTATTTGATGGTAGCACAATGAAAGTCTGAAAGGTTGTAACTCAGGTTGTTGTTGAGATGTAGGGAATTGAGAATGATTTCCTTTGATTCTATTATCTTCCTTTCTAATTCATCATACCAACGGAAAATGTTATTAGACTTATCCTATAGGACTGTATGGCTAGGGTTTTCTTCATTAGAATTGGCCGAGAATAGAACATGACTAGACAAAGCAATGGTTCGCGTTTTCTTGTAAGTGACGTCTCTCTTGTGCTCCTCGATGCGTAACTCGATTGACTTCTCTGTTTGGCCAAGTCAGGTATGTCACAATTGCACCAGATCTGGTAAACACCAGGATATTTAAGATTATGATGTCTAGGTTTCGGAATGGCTCACTATATATATATATATATGCAATGAAAGTCTGAAAGGTTGTAACTCAGGTTATAACTCAGGTTATATATATATATATATATATATATATATATATATATATATATATATATATATATATATATATATATATATAGAAATCCCTCAATTAGCGCGCCTAATGCGTTCTTTTTTTAAAAAAAGCGCATTAATCGAAGACGCACTAATCGAATATAATAACCTATGGGAAAATGTATAATTCTTTCCTCAGATTTCTTTTTTGACGCTTAATGTTTTTTATATTAGGGTATACCTCAGGGCCTAGTTAAAGGAAGACTATGAAGCTAAAAGACAATAAAACATATTCAGAATATAAATTTATTATTCTAATTCTTAACAAAGAATTGAGCTAACGTAGTTTTTGGCAGGCATTTTGTTTCTTTTTTTCATACAACCGACCGTATGGCCCTATTGCCTCTTTTACTCTTCTGCAAATTTTACTGCTCTCTTCATCAGGGTCAGCCTCTAAGCATTGCTGCTTGAAAACTTCGATTGTACGAAAAATATTTTCAAATTGTTTCTGTGAAATCTCTTTTGGCTGACTATCAGTGGTTAAATTTTCTTCATATTCTTCGGGTCTTCCCGTTGGGCATCTAAATTTAGCAGGTCGGAATCACTCAGTTCTTCAGAATGAGATTTAATTAACTATTGGACATTATCATTGAAGGGGAAAAAGAAATGAAGGACGTACGAATTGGTCGCCAACACGCGAAATCACGTGCTTTATAGATAAAATTTCCCAACTATTACAGAAGCAACATAGTTACCACTTTAAAAACTACAATGATCATAAAAGAGAAGTTAATTTTCCGACGTGTAATAATACACGTCAGATTGAGCCAATTTTACGCCGTCTTTCTAGTCCAACTAGAAAGAGGTTGTAAAATTCCATAAATGGCCAAAGATGTTGCAACTGCAGCCATTGAGCAGTCAAATGAGACTACTCAAGACCATACTTACACTTTCCCAAGGCAGATGGGCCGGAGATGCTAGAGTGCTCTTGGACTCTTCCATCATTATTTGGAGTCCTTAAATTGGCCCTAAGTTTTCCTGGCCCCCAGCTACAGCCTCGTGCGCCTGTGCATAAGTACAGCTCTGAGAATGCTGTAGGTCATGTAGTGCACGTGCCCACTAAGACAATTAGATTTGCCATACACAACGGTATGGATAATTTTGAATAAAGCATTGCAAATCTATCCATATCAATTCAACCACAGCCAAGAGTTACAAACAGGAGATTCTAGCGTCCACGAAACATGTGTTGAACATTTCTCAAACGCTTGGAAGTGGACGAGGATTGGCCCTGGAACATCCTATGGAGTGATGAAGCACATTTTCATGTTTGTGGAATAGTAAACACTCAAAACTTCATCTACGCTACAGAGAAGCCTGTCCCAATACTACCCAGCCATGATCGTGCAGGTCACGGCTGGGTGGTATTGGGACACATTGAGTAGTTCTTGTTATCCCACAACTGCAGCAAATGGGCTGCCTAAACAAACTAGTGTTAATGCAAGGCGGAGCACCTCTCCAAATAGGAAATGAATTTTGATATTTCACGAAGGGTGGAGTAATCGGTCACTGATTTTCTATTACCACTTTTACCAGACCTTAAAAACTTGGGACTTTCCACTGGTAAACAGCATTCCTAAAGTAGCTGTGGTAATGTAAGCATCAAATTAACCACAGTCCTTGACGAAGACTGTTTTCATAACCATAATTAAAAATCACGAGTTTAAAGGAGGGAGTTTTAATGGTGATGAATCCTTTAGCGCCATCTTATTCTCTGAAAGATGCAAGGGAACTCTTTTAGCCCTAACGGTAGGTAGACGCCTTCCACCGTTATCATCACTGATGCAGTTGAGTTATCTTTTATGTGGGATCTGTAGACTTATGAGAAACGAAAGCAATGGCAGCCAGTGAAAATTTTAAGTGGGGATGCTGCATATACAAAATAAGAAAAATGATTCATTTTTTCCTAATTAGTAACCAATATATTAATAAGTAAATTTACATCTTAAAAATTTGCTTTATTAAAAATATTATTTGAAAATAATATTTATTAAAAATATTATTTGAAAATGATATTTTTAATATTATTTTATATTTTATATTAAGATAACAGAATATATAATATAAATATATTTTATATAATGATATATATTATATATTAATATTATATATTAAATTTAATATTAATAAACAGTTTAATATTTTTTCGTGCAAGCATACAATTTATCTGTAGCGACACTGCTCAACGAGCAGTGTCCGTTTCACTTGTTATGTGCAGTGACAAGTGCAAACGAATATCGGTGAGTCTAGCTGGAACTGACCGAACGTGATAATTCCGACACTGCGTTAGATCTCAATGCATTTGTTTTAGCGTTCATCGAACAATTTCAATTATTACCTATTCAATCAATGTCAAAACATAAGCTGTAACCTTTAACGTGTTCTACTGTATTCATATAATGTTGTAAGCATTGTTATTATTTATAAACAGAGACAAAATTTAATTTTTTCAATTTTTCTTTGGGGGTGCTGCAGTGTCTCAGTGCTTATGTACAAGCCACCACTGGACGAAAGTGTTCTCGCCAGACAGTTCTACTGCCAACCCAGCGTCATGAAATTAGGCTAAATGCAAACACTTATGTCGATTTGAAAATGTTTCGTTTTGTCTCATTACAAGACGACGCTATCCAACCAGCGTCCTTGGCTGAGTGGTAGCGTGCTCTTTAATTAAACAGCCGGCTGTGGACTCGAATAATCTCGCTATGTGCACGAATGTTCGTTAATATTTCCAGACAGTTAAATTTCGTCCCAGGTGATCGGAGGCTTGAAAAACTTCACCCTTAGTGTTTCAAGTTCTCCAGAGCAAGGTTTCCAGGGCACTAACCCTTAGCCCACTCGTGGTACAACCTCTCGTGAGTGGGAAGCACAATATTTTTGCAATGAAGTGTATTATGTTATATATTATCTTTCTTATGTTATGTTTATGAACGAAATAATGATGATCTAATTAAATTCAAGATGCAGGTGACAAAGAAACTAGCTTCAACTGTTCAGAGGATTTCTAACTCTGATAGACCCCGCAAATGGAGTGTTTTATACATTCCAAGATAGATGGATGGTACAAGTAATTTGTGTTCGGTCTATTGTGCATTATATTTATTATAAAAATATTATAAAAATATTATAATAATAGATTATTTCTCTTCATTATAACAGTATCTTTTATGTTGCTCCCAAATTAAAAATATAAAAAAAATATATAATTGACTAAAAAAAAAATAGAAAAAACACATCCTTATCCCACCCACGATACAAAATGTATCATAGGTTGCGTAACAGTATTACATTAAACCTAATTAACCTTAAAATTAAATCATTGGAATCTATTGAAAAGAGCAGCTACAAATGCGAATTGCAGTGTTCGTCTTTGTGAAATAATCAAACTATGTTTCGATATCGCGTGCAAAGTTTGAAGACGGAGCTTTCGGGGAAATTTTAAAGCAACGGTCCCATAATTTTAGGTGATTGCCATCTTACTGAAAAACATAACGAAAATAAACGTGCAGACTCATCATCGCGTTATAATCGCTCACCATGGAAAGTAAACATTTCATGACAACATTGACGGAGCAGAGTTCGCTGCAACAACAAACGCATATCGGAGACGCATGTCATCTCCTGCTTCGGATTGGCAGAAGATTAGCATGGGATTTTCGCCGGAGATAAACTGCCCATCCTTACGGAAGTCGCTGACAGAGCAAAGGCCAGACGACGATAAGGGCTCTTGTTTGGCCAACAGCCACAGGTACTGCTGAGGGAGCCAAGGAATCGCAGCCGAAAGGTCAGGTGAGTTCTTTTCAACTTTAAGAAAGAAAGAAAGAAAAGCGTCGTCCAAGTCGGTAACGTTAGAATTGGATCAGCTGGATTCGCAGCGAACAAGTAATTTCCACTTAACTACTGCAGTTATCTAAATATGGGAGGGCGAGACGACGAGTGTAGACCTGTTGTGATTTAGCGCGCAAAAAACCCCCTGTTTTTTTTGCTCGCTAAATCTTATTTATTTATCTAAATCAGATAAATAAATAAGAAAAAAGCTAAATCAGAATTCATTTAATCAGAATAAAAGCTAAATCAGAATTTATTTTCATACCCTCCAGGGTATGAAAATAAATTGAGATTTACAGCGAAGTGCTACGATGATTAGGACTGCTAAACTCTTTGGTAGTTCAATCAATCGAGCAGAACGAGATCGAGAATTGTTAACAAGAGATCTTGTCTCTAAAGGCTGAAATGAAAAGCCGATGATAATACTTCCGAAGTTCGAAACCGCACGCTTGACGGAGGTGATGGAAATACTGTATGTCGGTCGGGAAGGAACTACTATCAGCAAATACAGTACTGCACTTGAATCCGAGAGTATGAAAGTATGTATATATAAGAGAAAACATGACAGTTCTGCAACTACCAAAAAAAAAAAAAAAGGTAAACATATCTTAGATAAGTGAGGGATTTAATATAAAAGGATTGTCGACATTATGAGTTCGCGCTGATCGTTCTAACATTACCGACATAGAACTCTAAACAAATTTATAGAAAATACGATATTTGTTGTTAGTGTTTTTATTGTTTCGAATGTAGTTGATGTCAAGCTTTGCGTTTCATTCATTACAACCGGCGCGCAGCGATGGATGGTTCTTGAACAGAAAGCACACGATTGAACCGACTCCGTTCGCATCCGACTCAGGAAAGCGTTCTTCTGGCTCGGGTTTCGATTGAGCTTCATAAATACATCACTGTATGTAGAAACAAGCAGCAGCAGAAACTATTTGCAACAAGTTCGATCCACTTCTTGTGTTGTTCCTGTCTCAAATGGAAAACGTTTTGGAAAACCACAGTGTTCAGTGTTCAACTGAACGAAACTGCAGTTTAAATTTCATATTAAGAACGCAATTCCGATATCTCAAAGCTCAACAAAACTCTCTTTTGGGCAAAAAACCTCAGTCTCTGTATGAGGACTAGCAAACTGATCTTTAAGCAGAAAGCCCTAATAAAGGTTCCAGTCATACTGCGATGAAAGCAGGACTTCGATTTTTTTTTGTGATGAAAGGGTGTAGAAAGAGTGCATTCACTGTTCTTTCAATAAGAAAGCGCGGTCCACTGCTCCGTACACTACATGTAAGTGATTTTTATGAGATCAAGCTATCTCTCGAAGAATATTCTTTTATTTTCTATTTAAAAAAAAAAAAAAAGAGTGAATGAAAGGATGGAATTCTTTTTTTTTTCTTCTTCCAACAGAGTCTGTTAGGCTGGTTGTGCCTTTTCAGAATTTAGAGGCGAAATTAACGCAGGTGGTCTTCCTTCATTTACAGCTGAAAGAATTGTTGAAATTTGCTGTTCACAATGAATTAGGGTCCATGAGCCTCAGTTATGAATGCATTCCGTGGACTTCGGACACTACCTCTCAATAGACTTCCCAGCTTTAAAAGTGCTGCCAGTTCACTGATCAACCATTGTCAACCCGACGAAAACTAGTCGCCGATGCAGAGAAAGTTTTATTTATTTATTTAATTTTTTTTTTTGGGGGGGGGGGTAATCATCTTAAGCAAGAAAGGTGTGGGCACAGTACTGCTCGAAACGTTCCCTCGTCTGAGAAGACAACCAACTATGCTAATGAATCCACTATATTCAGGGCCGCCCCTAGGAATTTTGTCGCCCTATGCAATAGCATATTTTGTCACCCCTTCTCCCTTATTTTATGCCAACTTTGTCGCCCCGTGAAAATGCACGTCTTGCACCGTCGGTAGAGCCGGCTCTGACTATATTCGGTGTAACTTCTTGCGCAATGAAGACAGAAAGCGCGAATCTCCATTGTGTGGGAACGAAATCTGGCTAAGTGCAGCTAAAACCGGTTTGAGAAACTAATGAATCTCCTAGTGGCATTTTTATTGCCTGCAAGAACGTTTCGCATTGTCAGACAGGTGTCATCCGGGAAAGAAGCCGAGAAATCACTGCGCTGCTTTATTGAATTGATTGGATCCTAAGCCAACACATTATAAGCACGATTTCAATCGACTGCGGCATACGAGTAGGCTTAGCACTTCTTCGCTACCTCTGATACTCAGTAATAATAAAGCCATGGCAGGAGTTGTACGTTGCTCCGCAAGTCTGTCTCGTCTCTGAATGGTGTGAGCGCATTGCAACGCGTTGTCCCGACTTCGGTACTACAATGTTGCGAGCTGCTCACACCGAGCGTTACCCGAAGAGAGAGAAGAACAAATAAATTCATGACCTAGCAATTACTTTTATGCTCAAAACTCGTCTTTCCTTCCGACAAATCGAGTTTTTCATTGTCAAAACAGGCGATATACTTCTTCAATCCATCCATCCCTTATGAAGGGTAGATCCCCCCTGATTAGGGGTCGCGAAGTAGCCGGCACGTCGCTCCTCTGCTGTATCTCGTAAGAGTACGTATTTTTTTGACTGTAGATCTGTGTGTTCACGGGGAAGGTTTGCCTTTTCTAAGGAACGAAAAAACTTGAGTTTCCGGGAGAAAAAACCATCTACCTCCGTTATGAGACCGACTAAGTCACTTATTTGAATGAAAAGACCTGACGTGAGGGACCCAGAAAGGTCCCTCACGTCATAGACGGAATTCAAACCCAGGTCTCTCCAACCAAAAGGCAATAACATAGTGTCGCACAATACACTGGACGCTAACTCTCGTAGAATCAGATCCAAGATTAGCTGAATCAAGAATATTGCGCAGCAGCGTTCTTCGAAAGGTGCAATTAAAAGTAAATAGTATTTTTGTAGCTAAGATATAGTATTCTAATACTTTCGTTTAATTTGGCTCATTTTGATTTTTTAAAGTTTTAATTTTTATTTTTTACAAAAACAATTTTGTTTAAAATTTATTTTTTAAAAAAAAAAAATTGAGATTAGCTCATGCATAGCTGGAAAGCCTCGTGATGTCTAGTGAAAGGTTAGTTTGAATTGTCTGCGCGGTTAGCCTAGTGGCTTTGCACTTCGCAACCATACGACTGGGGAAGGAGTGTCCTAGGTTCGATTCCCGTCAACGACGTGAGGAGCTCAAGGATCTTCCTCAGCCATAGCCAAGTAACCGGTCTTGGACGTGGACAGCAGGGTTTTTTCCGCCAGTTTATCTGGGAGTTTTCATCCCGGAAGCAGGCAAACCGGTCCGAGGACACACACGGATTACAATCAGGAATACTGACCCAGCCATAGGTCTGATTCGTCAGCCTATGCCGGTTCCGGAGCCCGGATAAAATTTGGGGGGACTAGATGGTACCGTGAACTGCCGTATAAAGGGGGAACGCTGTATCATCACACGGAATTTATTTAGTTTGAATTTTCGCTGTTTTCATCAGCTTCACTAAACCGAATGAAGGAGTGAACAAAATAAAGTACTAATGGCTTACGGATCACGTAAAATACGGATCGACAGATGCTGAATTAACCGAGTTTCACAGAGTTGAAGTCAGAGCACTTCATCCCCGGTCGCCATCTGATCAGGGATTAAAACAATGCACTGAAAATCAATGCGAGTGGTCTTCACTTGCAAAAGATGAGTTCTAGTAAGAGGTTTACAATAATTAAGCTAAAGTAGGAGGGCCATATTGAAGGTTGAATTGATTCGCGACTGATAGTTGTTGTAAAATCAACAGCGATAATTAGATCTCTCATTACGGGGTGCAATGGAACGATCAGGGTGACGCATAAAATCCTAGCCAACACAATTCGATCGGTTTTCCTCTTTCTCCAAACATGAAAGAGCTTGCGAATGAGACATCATCATCATCTACGTTAGAAAAGCACAAAAGAAAATTAAATGTCAGTTGCAAAGGAATTCAAAGTAAAGCGAGGCCCTGAGATTGCACCGCAAAAATATCCTTCTTTATCGTGTCCATTTTTGTCTTGTCTTGTAACGTCATGTCTTTAGTGCCGACAAACGGGCCGTGCCTTGAGAGCGCACGTTTGTTTGTGCTTCGAGGATGCAAAGTTATTTTCGTTTGATATCCAGCGAAATATCAGTTACCGAATAAATATCTTATTGGATTCGTCCTGGTTCTTTTGTTTACGACCCCAAACGAAAGATCGATAACTGCCACAGAGTCTGTTTTGGACGATCGCTAGGTCGCGTAACTGTAAATCGCTCTCCGGTTGCCAGCTCCGCATAGGTGATTGCAGCGACTTTTTTTAATACAGAAGATTACGATCGTATCCAGCAAAACCTGAACAATCCAGCAGAATTACGATTGTTGAAAATGCGGCACTTCGTATTTTCTCACTTAGGTTTTTATCAGTTTCGACTGTAAATTGATTGATTGGCGCATAGTGATTATTTTGGACAGAATGGTCCTGATCTTCGAGCGGAAGTTGTTTTTGAAAAAGGTGGGCAAAATATCGTTACAACGAGTCTGTACGTCGTTCAACGTACAGACTCGTTGTAAACGAGTTACGTCCTGAGTTGTTACAGACGAAGTTACAGACTCGTTGTAAACGGATGATGACCGCCCACAAAAAGTACTAACTTTCATCTCGTGTTATTCAATATTCAAGAAATTGCTTTACCAGCGAGGTTGTATTTAATGACAATGCATTTTAAAACATTAAAAATTAAATAAATACAGCATGGCCTGAACCTTCTTCTTCAGTTTAGACTGCTTTAGATATAAATATCCTTAGTAAAGAGAGACAGAAAATTTAAGTAACAAGAAGAGAAAGTGGGGGGGGGGGCATAGCGTGTTGGAATTCTTTTATTTTCTATAATTACAAAAATTACGAAATATGAAATTCACAGCTCAAAAATCATCGTAATGATTTTTCTCGTTGCTATTCCCAGCTTGCATCAACTCCCCTACCCCTATTCTTTTTCCAGTATTCACAAGGGTTTGAATGAAATCCAAAACGAAAACACGAATTCAAACATCTGGCGAGAATCGCACGCTGTCTACAATTGGGACACGCTTAGACTACAACCGCCATCTGTCCCAGAATTGTTCGTCCGAGACAACTCCAGTGGGCTTTAAATAATGCACTCCTGATCTTTAAAAATCGAGACCTAAGAAGAAGAATTCATCATAAAATATTATCACTTGCGTTTAATTTAAATATCTTATTTGTCAAATTTTGGGGTGTTTATTGTCCTTGTCAATACAATTATAGGAAAACACAAAAAAGAACAACAATTCAACTGAAAGCTCGTGATATATTCTTCTGCAGCTGATAGTACACATAAATATGACGTGCTTTCAACTGAATTTGTTCTTTTTATGTGTTTTCCTATTATTGTATTGACATTGGCGATGAAACTTTGTCGAAAATTTGGCAAATAAAGACATTTAAATTAAACGCGAGTGATTCTGGTAATACGATGAACGCACTCCTGTCTCAACTGCGTTTCGGGAATTCCCAAGATGCGATAATCTGAAAACATTCATTTCTATTTAATGTTGTATGAAATTAGCAATGCGCTGCTCCTTTTGAGGAATACACACTTTGGCTTCTATCAAGAGTAATCGGAACGATGCCCTTATAAGCAATTGGTGTAATTCCGTACTGATTTACGGAATCACCAGCTTATGCTCGGGATTTGTGATTTCGATTTTTTTGGTTTTTTCGTTCCATGCCTTCTGTTCGTGTTTGAGAGAAGAGTGGCATTATCCTCTGGAAAATATGCAACAAAATAAGTTAGTATATATCAAAATAAAATAAACAAAAACCAGTGTCATGAAATAATTGCAGACTTCCCAAAGACGTTCCAAACTTTTGGGAGAGAGACAATCATTCGGATTCAGGTTAGGATGATGTAAAAGGGCTTCGCAACCTTCTTTGAAAAGGCATTCATATTTAAAACTGCTTTAAGGGAGAAGCAGTTTTAATTGTACATATTAAATCTTAATCTCACCGGATACTGTGTTTAGTGTCAATACTATGTTGTGCCAGACCAGACTTTTGAGATTTCGTGTATTCAATGTAATATTGATGTTCACTAATCTCCCCCCCCCCCCCCCCCAAGAATGACCCATCTACCCAACGTATGCTCAAATTACATTCACAAGGAATCTGGTAAACACCACCTAATGATAAAGGTGACAGATGAGAAATTTTGTTGATGGGAAAATCTTTGGGGATAAGGTGATACCTCTTCCGAATTCTACCAATAGGTTCAGAGGTACAAGAAATACGAGGGATTGGAATCTTGCGGTCTGTTGAAGAATCCTTACAAGATAAGCTTCGTGCTCGGATTGCTTTTCTCAAAAACGATCCTGATACGCAAGCTATTCCTACTTTTGGTATATTTAATCGGTAACCAGGAGCTCAAGCAAGTTATATTCGCGCAAGATTTTTTTTTGATACGGAACTAACTTTGAGCGACTAAAAAAGATAAAGTACCCAATATTCAGAATATATAGAATTTCAGCTACTCTGGATGACGAACTACTAGATATCGTTCTACGTGTTTCTAAACAATCTTCAACCCATTCTTATGGAAGACATTCCTACAGATGGATGCAAAAATACGAATCATTATATCGTAAGCAAAAATTAACTTCTGAAAACAGAAGTTAATTTACCAATAAACCAATAAATGGTTGTGAATATTTCGACGCCCGTTGTCTGATGTTGAGAATCTTGTACTGGCCACAAGCCGTGATTTTGCTTTGGTACCTAAATCCATTCCATATCTTAATTTTTTGCATATAATCGAAAGCAATTTGTCAGGAATTTCAAGCGAAGATGCTAATAAGCTATTCTTTTGAGATGCTGCTTTACAGTTTAGAAGCAAATGTACTGAAATGTAGCAGTAATGGATAAGGCCGCCTATAAGAGGAAGATAGACTGCCTTTTACGGGGTACATCCACCTATCGAGAAATTGGTTATAATCCTACAAAAACACAAATTAAACAATTAAATAAGCTCCTTGATGAAGTTGTTGGCTGGAATCAAAATACTTTGGATAAGTCATGCACATTTTGGAAGGACTCTTCATTCATACGGTCTTCCAAAAATTCATTAAGCTAGTTGTCCACTAAGATCCTTTGTGAATTGTATTTACTCTCCCACCTATAGAACTGTAAAATTTCTTTCAGGTTTATTAACTGCCAATATTGGACAATCCAGATCATTCATCAAGAATTCCACACACTTTCACAAAAAAAAAAAAAAATGTTCAAATACAAGAGTGGGATACGTTAATAAGCGTTGACATTGTTTCTCTTGTAAGTGGAGGTTTCTGTGGTTTAGAAGTTCATAAGGCATATTCCGGTAATTGGACAACATTTACAAAAAAGAGAAATTATTGAAAAATAGTATGAACTATTTTTTGAATAATTTCTTTTTTGTGTTTTAAACTTTAAGTTACCTTTTACCGTTGAAGATGTAAGTCAAACGATTTACGAAACTTGTCGGGTTTTTGACTTTTTAGCTTAATAAAAAAAAATGTGATCCAATTACCGGAATATGGTAATTGGACATCTTTTTAACAACATTGCATTATTTGTCACTATTACTTTACTATATGATTTCCCTCTTGATGTGAAGGTTTTTGAATTTGTTATGCAATCAAAATATTTCACCTGGAAAAAACGAGATCTATAAACAGATTGAAGGTGCTGCCATGGGTAGCCCTCTGTCCAGCGGCGCAAACCGAAGGGGCGGAAAGGGGCCCTTCCACCCAAAAAGAAAAAAAACACTAGAAAATGTTACAAAAATCTTTCCTAATTAAAATTCACTTTTTTTTATTTATGTTGTGTCGTGTCTTCTATTTGTATACTACTTATGAATTAGCGGTCACATAAGGTGGGAATACCCTATAGCTCTCGGGAATCACGGCCGCTGTGAAGGCAAGGCGAACGAAGTGGTGCTTGGGCAGCCCGAGCGCAACTTCGTTTGCCCAAGCCGAGACAGAGGAGATCACGGGTATCACGTATTGGCGATCACTGCAGATGCTCAGTCGTAGCTAGTATGCAATTCTTCATAGTGTGTATTCTCAAATCATCTACTCAACTCGTCTCCCCCGAGGATTAAATCAGGAGTGCCCCCCCTTCCAAGATTAAATCCTGAACTGTTTTGTAACGAAGCGAAAGAGAGGGTTGGGGATGAATGGATGAGAACAAGGTATCTTCGAGGATACCTTGTTCTCATCCATTCATCCCCAACCCTCTCTTTCGTTTCGTTAAATCAATGATTTTTTGCCCTTTGGCCTCATTCTGAAAATGAACCTGCCACTTTCCTATAACAGATCAATAGTCTTCATTCACGCATTCAATTCACATTGGAAAAAGAAAAGGCTGTTTACCATTCTTGAACATCGTTCTTACTTGCACAGCCTCCGGTAATTTATCAACCAGTGTTTATTGAAAACATACCTTTACGAGCAAATACATTCATGAAAAGTCTGCTCATCACACTTCTCAAAAAAATTGATGTTATCAAGTTTTTAATTAATAGAGCACGTTCCTCTCCATCAAGCTTACAACAAAACTTTCTATCAAAAAGTTAATAGAATTTAATGGTTACAACCCTAATCAAATCCAGGATAATTGACTCCTATGTTCCAACACCTGGTAGAATTCGGAAGTATCACCTTATCCCCACATATTTTCCCATCAACATCTGTCACCTCTATCATTAGGTGGTGTTTACCAGATTTCTTGTGAATGTAATTTGAGCATAGGTTGGGTAGATGGGTCATTCTGGGGGGAGGGGGATTAATGAACATCAATATTACATTGAATAGACAAAACCTCAAAAGTCTGGTCTGGCACAACATAGTATTGACACTAAACACAGTATCCGGTGAGATTAAGCTCGTCTTCCCCATAGAAGCAGTTTTAAATATGAATGCCTTTTCAAAGGTTGCGAAGCCCTTTTACATCATCCTAATCTGAATCGGAATGATTCTTTCTCTCTCTCTCTCTCTCACCCAAAAGTGTAGGAGATTTTCTTTTTATGTAAACATTAAAAATAGTTTCAATTTCTAGCTCAAGGCAGCCGTTTTTAATTCGTAAACCGATTGTTGTAGTACCTTATATTCCGTTCTTTGATTTATTTCTACACACTGATGATGTACTGTTATTTTTCAGTATGAAATATCTGGACTTTCATTAAAATTAATTACTGTGGTTATCGTGTAATTTGTTTAATATAAACAAATTTTTGTGTACAGTACATGATCTAACAAATGAGAAAGCGAATGCAATAACAATAATAAAAATAAAAAAGGGCGCGATTCTTGTATTTCACTTTCAACTTCGAGCTGTTTTTCGCGTATGACCACGAAAATAGTCCAGTAGCAGTTTTCAATGTACATTTCTTTAAACCCATCGATCATTTGAAACCCCTAAAATTAATTTTAAAAAAATTAAAAAAATGTCCATGGAAAACATTTGGGATTTTCTGTTTAAATTTTCTTACATTTTATTATTAAACTTCATTATTAAAGTGGAGTGATTGCAACGAATTATTTCATTTTTGCTCCTTTGTGGCTCTGAAATGATACAACACTAATTGCAAAGGAACGGCGAGTTTTTGAAAGATTCCCAGCAGATTTCGATGGAATCCATTTTTTCGCAATAAGATGCCTACTTACAGCCTGATTGACGGACTTCTATATATATAAATTCTAAGTCAAGGTGCCTAAACATTTTCCGAAACGCACCTAAGACTGGCGCCAGGTTTTTTGTTCAGTTGCAGTGATATTACAATACTATTATTTCTTTTATTATTAATATTATTTCGTTTTTAATTTTCTATGGTGCGTTCTAGGACCTTCGTTTCTGTGTGGTCGAGGGATTAATAGTCGTATCGAGTTGCCCCTCCCATACTTTAAATTACTAAAATATGTCTAGTTGAATAAAATAAGAATGATTCGGTTTAATTCATTTCTAGGTGAATGATACAACAAACCAATTCGCTTCCTCGTCCCAGGGTGGAATCGTTCTTTAACAGTAAAGCCCACTTTTCTGTAGAAGAAATGTTAGCAAAGAGAACTGCTGCATCTGGCTGCATTTCTGAAACGCACGTCAGTACAGAAGAAGAAGGATTCAGCGACGATGAATCTGAAGAAGAGGACGTTTTCGTCGAAGAAAATTGTGAGCCACCCAATCACAGCATTAACAGACTGTTAGAGTTTTCTCGCAGGGCGAGCGCGCAGTTGTGCGCCTACTTTCAACGCAATAACGGAACTGATGATTACTGCAATATATACAAAAAATAAATTCGCTACTCTAAAATCTGGACGTGACCATTACTACGCAGATCTGCTGGCAATGGCCCAAACCAATCACGAAGACATCGTCGCAAAATCTGCGATGCCCGCAAACGACGGACACTTCTGTGACTGCTCGTGCACGGGCAGAATGAATCCAAGTCTTGGACTGGGACCTTTAGAAGAATTATTTGAAGTACTTTCCCACCATGCTCAACAGCCGCGTAAACAAGACCAGGAAAGATTTCTTGCCAACGATAAAAAAGTCTACAAAAGCTGCGAATATACTTTTAGTGAAGCTACCAATGACGAGAATCACGTCATGGATGAGAACTTACACCCCAGATGGTTTAGCAACACTCTCGGTTCTGAATTCATTTTTCATGGAGATCAGGTGTCTCCCAGCTTCTAGCTAAATTAAATTTGTAAAGAATGCTTGCCTACAAAATGATGTACAATTAGAATCATTTCAGTAATTAAAAACATTGTTAACAGTACCGAAATGAAACTGCCACTTATTTAGTTGTACGCTAAGATTTCACTTTCAGAAAACAATGCGTGATGTCCTAATGCTCATTACATCTATATAATAGTCCTCTGGCATTGCTACCGAATATTACGGAACCACTTGGGATTTGTGAGTGCTTTAATAAAATAATATAAATAACAACATACATTATATAGAGTGTCTCTTAAGCATATGCATTATTTTGGCAAATTCATTATCGAAGATAACAAAAAGGAAAAGAACAAAGCATTGAAGTTTAAGCAAGTACTGCAGCAAGAATTCTTAAATTATTTTTATTACAAGAATCTTTAATGCTAAAATTCAACCTTCTACTACCAAGTTCAATATTGTCGATCTGTGTGTGTTTGTTTTCGCGAAAGACTTTTGATAGGAAACAGCTTACTAATTGGAAGCTTAAGTCCATTTGTTATTATGATGATGATGGAAGCTGAGAATGAATGTCGATAAGGTGGCGAGAGCTAGATTTTTCTTCATAGGGTGTGTGTGATTGGCAAGGATTGCCATTGGATATTGTGAGTTCAAGTAGTATGGATGAATTCAAGAACAAGTATGATAGCTGCTGTGGGTAGTATGTAGCCTACCCTGATTCCCTGGAGGTCTCTCTCTTAATAATAATAATTATTATTTTATTACATGCATGAAGCTACATACTGCATTTTGTTGGAAGTAGTTCAGACAGATCTTAATAAATATCATTATAATTGGTATATTTCATATAACTGGCATAAAAGTACAATTCATACATTAACAATAATAGTAATTTAAACAAGGTAAAATATATTTCATTTTTTTTTGTTATTAACATAAAGCAGAGAATTGTTGGGTAAATTCTTTTTTTTTTCCCTTCTCACAGAAACATTTGTGAAGTCCAACGACGCTGAGGCTACTTTTTTTTTTTTTTTTTTAAAGGATTATACATTATTTTATGTGGTTGAATACACACACATTTGACATCAGGAACATGGAAAAATTACTTATTGGAATGAGACACCTAATGCAGAGAGTGAGGGAAACTAGATCATCAAGGGAAGAACAGGCAAAATGCGTGTGTAAGTTCAGATATGGTATGCAAATATGATAAAGATATGAATGGCTTTGAACATGGTTATACAATTGGCGAAGGGGTGGGAATGTACACTTTATGTTCGGACCTTTTAAGTATGCCTGGGGAGGAAAGAGTTCTACAAGACCAAATTGATTGCATGTCTAATTATTAGAATAGGCTAGGTGGTAATTTGTTATGCCTATATATATACAAATACCATTAGCATCAGAAACTAAAGGAATAAGTTCGTTGGTTTATTGAATACGATGTGGCCTAAGACACTGTTGGCATTCGGGAAACGTGACTATAAGAGTCAGACATGCTAAGTGGGTTCGAGTGTAATGGGTATACCATTTTTAGCAATGAGAGGAGGGCAGTACCACTAATAATATTAGACAACTTAAGTCAAGTTAGGATAGAAATGCAAGGAAACAATGATGGTAACAATGTCCCATGTAGCAGTGAGTTTATTTTGCTCCTTTGTGGCTGGTGTAAAGTAAAGGATAACAGAATGAAACATACAGTGGGGATGTTGCTAGACCTGGCAGCTCATTTGCAGGGGAGAATAAAATGCATCATCAAATTAGCCTTATGAGTACCAAATGGGTGACTTTCATTATTCAAACACTGCATTAATGATAAGAATGAAGAGTAATTTATCCAGTTGATGCAAGACAACTTTCTCGAGCAGCATGTGAAAGAAGGAACTCAAGGTGAAAGAGTGTTAGATTTGTTCATAGCATCATAATAGGTGTAAAGAACATGACTATTTTACCACTATTTTGTCACAGCTGGTGAGTGATCATGCCGTGTTTTCTTGGGAAGTATCTAATTGTATTGATGCTACGATTAAAACAGGTTATATTCTGAACTACAAAGCTGGAAATTATGATCAACTTAGGAGAATACTATCTTTGGTACCATGGAATCAGTTACTGAATGGGAAAAATGTCAACAATGCATGGGGTCTCTGAAAGAGTTCTTAAATGAGGCGGTATCTGAATGTATCCCTAGAGTTCTGAGAATAGGGTGTGAGTGAAATGAATGTGTGACCTTATTAAGCAAGAGATCCACAAGAAGATGTTATGGGAAGAATATCGTGAGAATAAGAGCGAGAGAAGTTATATTATTATTATTACCCAAGACTTCATGGAGTCAAAGACTCACCTGGGAGGTCCTTTTATCACACACACACAGATCATACCGTGCTTTGAACATATTCAAACTCCCTGCAGACACCACACTCTCAGGCAAGACATTCCAATCATTTACAACTCTGCACGAAAAAAACTGCCTCTCACTCCTCTACTCACACCTTCTTTATAGTTTTAGGGAGAACCAGGGATGACCTCTGGTTCTCCCCTGATCTCCCACTATTTTCTGTAGAACTTCTCCAGCATTGATCCTATAACAACCCCTTACCAACTTGTAGGTCACTATCATATCTCCCCTCTTATGAAATATATATAAAGCAAAGGCCACAAAAATATGTACTGTGCAAAAAAAACTAAATTGGAGTATGAAAAGAAATTGGCTATGCAAACTAAATGCATGGTGCTATGGCTACATTGGATGAAGAGTTAGATGTGCATGAGAATAAGGTTTAACAGCTGTTGCATAATCTAGATAAGAATTTATCAATAGGAACAGATGGGATATCAGCACGTTTGTTGAAGGAATGTTCAGATGTATTGGCTAGGCCTATAAGTTCATATTTGTATAATTTGAGTCTCAGCTCAAGAATACCACAGCAGTGCATCATAGTTCCATTGTATGAGGGTGGTGCAAAAATGGATGTGTCTAACTACCAACCCATCAGTATCTCTAAGTGTGGTAATGAAGATTTTAGAGAAGTTGGTAAGAACTCGCATACAGGAATCAGTAGATAGAGAAACAAGCTATACTCTGCAAGGAGCAGCATGGGTTTAAAGTGATGTTTTAGCAATCTGCCCATGTTTTATAATAATGTTACGGATGAGTTGGATAGAGGAAATGGATACACTATGACAATCCTGGATATTGCTAAGGCACTTGATAGGATATCACACGAAAGGCTGTTGCATAAACTGGAGAATATGGGATTGGAATATAAACTCATGACTTGGATCAGTGGAATCTTGACAGACAGATATCAAAAAGTGGTATACGGCGGGTGTGAGTCTGCCAGATTAAGGAAACCAGTAGTGTCCTTAGAGGTTCAGTAATTGGACCATTGTTGTACAATCTATACATTAATGACACTAGGAAGGGTCTAACAGGAGATGTGCAATTGTTTGTTGATGATGCAAAGATAGGCAGGGCAACCAGGAATGCTAGTGATATCTAGCATTCACAAAATAATTTGAATAGGTTGGAAATTTGAGCATATGAAAATGGTTATCAGTTCAATGTTAGTAAGTATAAAGTTATGCACTTTGGTGTGATGATATTTCCAGCAGCATATTATATTAGCAGGGTTATGTCACACGAAACTGATGAGACCAAGGATCATGGCCTAATGGTGGATAGGAATTTGAAGTTCAAAGGTCATATAGCAAAAGTGACCACAATTCAACATCACAATTACCCTCTGATTTGTAAATACAAATCAGAGGGTAATTGTGATGTTGAAGCAAATTGACACATAAGGATAAGGAAGTCATTTTGCCTCTGTATATGGCCTTGATAAGACTGCATCTGGACTATTGTGTGCAGATTTGGTCTCCCAGGTTTAAAGCTATGGAATGGGTACAAAGAAGAGTTACAATTATATCCAGATTATGAGTACATATGGCATGTGGATTACCGACTCTAGTTAACAGGAGAAAGAGGGATATTGTATGTTGAAAAATTTCATCATACAATATCCTATATGATGAGCTGGGTTTTCTCTCACAGAGCAGTGAGCGAGCATCTAGCATGAATGAATTTACAGAAGGTATGATAGCTATGATATATAAAATAAAAAGTAATAAAATATTCAGCTGTTTGCTAATGATGACAAGCTTGGAAGAGCGACAGTCAGTGAAGATGATGCAGGGATCTTTAGAGTGATTTAACAGACTGACAGTATAGGCAAAGGTACATGGCTATCAGTTTAATATGGTCAGGTGTACGGTGATACACTTTGGGAAGGAAGAGATTACATACTGTGCACTATACTGATGGAACTGAAGTGTAGGAAGTTGATGAAGCCACGGAGAAGGCATCACAACTTCCCGCTCTTCAGTTTTGTCACAGGTGATGAAGAAATAGTTTCTTGAGGTAAGTCATTTAGTTTTTTTTTATGTATGTTCTTGTTTGCTGTTCTACTTTTTCCTTATATGACAATTAAAAAATGATTGATAGTCTTGGGCCAACTATCTGTGATTAACTTACGGAGGAGATTGGATCCCCCCCTCTGTTTCCAATATTTTTTTTATCATATGATTCCTACTTACAACTGTAAACTTATGGTACATTAGTACTATGAGGGCTAATTATTAACTTTTATTAAATTTATAATTTTTTTAAAAATTTTAATTTATTTTTGACATAGTCTGGGAACCCTGCTCTAGAGGCCAAACATGGACTTTTTCAAGCCACTTCAGGTCTACAATAAGCAAGGGTAATGAAATTCATCTCCTACCTAAAGATAATCACAAATATTTTCAAAAACATGGTGTTAGGATTTTTTAAAAAAAATATATATTCATTATTTCTTCATTCTATATTTTGTGTCTTGGTTCTGTTTTCCATTTTTTTTTAAAATTTAAATCTAGACTTTCTCTGCTGCTTTACATATAAGATTAAAGAATCAGATTTTTCAATTCTTCTTTCCATTCTGTTTCTCATCAGGATTTATTTATATTTTCTTGATATACATTCATTTATATACATGAATCCAAAAAGATGAAAGCATATGGAAAGTTCCTGTCAAGTAAGTCAGCTTTTGCACTTGGAAAATACAGAGAAAAAGGTAAGAAAGCGAAGCACCATGTAAAAGTAGCTAAACAAAAGTCACGGGAAGACTTTGGCACTGAAAATAAATATCAAGGTGGAAAAATATTCTGGAGACTATTGAAAAAGCTTACAAATGGAGGAAAAAGTAAAAGGGAACAGAGAAGATAAAGGTCACATGAAAACTGAAGATAATGATATTATAGATGCCTGGAGTAATTCCTTTGAAAGATTGCTAAATGAAACAAGCAGTGCCAGAACATTGGTAAAAAACTCCCAATAGGAATGCATATTCCATATTTACTGGAAGAAGAAAAAGTAATCAAAAACCCAAAATGTGGAAAGGCAATTAGACGATATTCAACCAGAAATGACAAAATATGGAGGTATAAAAGTTTACAGTGGCTACATTGCATAATTCAGAGGATCTGGTCAGAGGAGTTAAATTCCAGATGATTGGAGCAAAACTCTCATAACACCTATCAATAAAAAGGGAAATAAAACTGAATGTGAATTACAGAGGTATTTCCCAACTGAGTGTTCCTGGTAAGATTTATGCAAGTATACTTGAGAAACGGCTAAGAACAATTGTGGAAGGGAAAGCTTGGTGAAGAACTAGCAGGATTAAGGCCAAACAGAAGTTGTCAGGATCAGATTTTCACTTTAAGATAACTAGTTGAGAAATCTGGGGAATATAACAGGGGGACAAGTGGAAAGCTCTTCAAAACGTTAGTTATATGGTGTAAATAGGACATCATATCAAGCAATACGTAGTCTCTATTTAAGCTGTAAGTCAGCTATTAGACTTGAAGGAGGTACAGGAAGATGGTCTGAAGCAAAATCAGGTGTGAAACAAGGATATACACATTATCTTCACTGTTATTCATTATCTATACCAGTCACATTATGAAGGAAAGTGGTATTAAATCTGATATCAACATCATCAAATTCCATCAAGGAGTGTAGAGGATATGATAGAACTACATGAAAAATATACATCATTACTAACTTCCTATCTACAATTTTCCTCGAAATCAGTCTGTTACCTGTCAAGACTTGAAAATTATCAGATCTTATATTTCTAAGATACATTTTACAATATCAATCCACTTATATCGTGTTCTTCTTCTGGCTCTTTTTCCTGCCAACCTGGCAGAAAGCACTTGTTTTGCTAATCTTTCCTTGCCCATTCTGTTTAAGTGAATATACCATCTGAGATTAGCTTTGTTAATTCTGTTGTCTATTTCCAAATTTAATTTGCCATCTTCACTAAAATTCATGCCAAAGTAGCTGAAATGTTTAACTTGTTCTATAAGTTCTCCATTCACAATGCAGTTGACATTTTCAATGATTCTGCCTTCATTAATTTTCAATGGTTTTATCATGTTATTGCTGACCTTCATACCATATCTATTAGAACAGTTATTCAATTTAGAAAGGGAATCTTGCAGACTTGTAGCAGATTTATTTAGAAGTATAACATCATCTGCATAAGGCAAAGAGCTGACATTAACATCCCCAATTTCGATACCAGGTTTAATACCACTTTCCTTCATAATGGTATGAAGGAAAGTGGTATTAAACCTCCATATAGATAATGAATAACAGAGGGGATAATATACATCCTTGTCTAACACCAGATTTAACTAAAACCATCTTCCTGTACTTCCTTGAATTCTAACTGCTGACTTACAACTCAAATAAAGACTTAGTATTGCTTGATATGATGCTCCATTGACACCATAAAACCAGTAGCGCACCCAGAGGGGGGGGGGGGGAAGGGGCCAGGGCACCCCCAAAGAAAAGGAAAAAACACTAGAAAAATTTCCAAAAATCTTTTCCTAATTAAAATTCATTTTTTTTTATTTATGTTGTGTGCTACTTATGAATTAGCGATCACTGCAGATGCTCAGTTATAGGTCATATGCGATGTGTAGTGTGTATTCGCAAAATGCCTACTCAACTCCCCCCCAAAGGTTAAATCCTGAGCGCTTGGCCCCCTCCAAGATTAAATCCTGAGTGCACCACTGCATAAAACTGCAGCATTTTGAATAGCTTCTCTCTTGGCACCTCATCATATGCCTTTTCCAGATCTACTAAACTTAAATACACATCTTTGTTATATTCCCATGATTTCTCAACTAATTGTCGTAAAGTGAAAATCTGATCCTGACAGCCCCAATTTGGCCTGAATCTAGCTTGTTCTTCAAAAAGCTTTTCTTCCACAATTCTTCTCAACAGTTTTTCAAGTATACTGGCATAAATCTTAACAGTAACACTCAGTAGAGAAATACCTCTGTAATTCTCACATTCAATTTCATTTCCCTTACTATGAGAGCTCTACTCCAATCATTGGGAATACATACCTCTGTCCAGGCCTTCTGAACTATGAAGTGCAACCACTTTAAGACTTTTATACTACCATACTTCAGCATTTCTGGTCGAATATCATCTACTCCTGATGCCATTCCACATTTCAGGTCTCTGATGGCTTTTTTCTACTTCAAGTATGAATATGTATTCCTGAATGCATGTCTGTTGAGTGTATTTTACCACTGTGCTGTCAACATTGCTTGTTTCATTTACCAATTTTTCGAATAATTACTCCATACTTCAAGGATATCTTTTTCTCCAGTTTCATGTCACCTTTATCATCTCTGATTCCTTTTAAAGCACTCATTCCGCCATTTCTGAGCTTCTTCAACAACCTCCAGAATATCTTGCCACCTTCTTGATATTTATTTTCTATGTTCTATTTCCCTCCTGATGACTGTTGTTTAGCTTTCTTACATTTGTTTCTGTATTCTCTAAGAGCACAAGCTGACTTATTTGCCAGGAACTTTTGATATGCTTCCTTCTTTTCCTTCACTGCCTCTTTAATTTCTTGTGTCCACCACAGAGTTCTGATTTTTCTACCCTTGCAGGCACCACATGCCTCTCTGGCAGAATCAATAAGTGTTTTCTTCAAGGCTTGCCAGTGACTCTCCAAGGTTTGGCTCCTATTCTCAAGCTCTTTAATTTTTTCTTAAATAATGTTGGTGTATTTTAGTCTATAGTTCACATTTGAGAGCTGCTCAACTTTTATTCGCTTTAAAACATTCTTATATGTTATTCTTTTCAATATGAAATTCAATTTTATAATGCTTAAGACTAAATAGTGATAACTTCCAATTCCAAATCCTCTGTACACTCTGGTGTCCTGCACCAAGGAAAAAACATCACTGTCAACAATATAGTCAATGAGACTTTTCTTATTCTTCGCCTCTTTTCTCTATGTGAATTTATACTCATTTTTATGTTGGAACATTGTGTTAATAACAGCCAGTCCGTGTCCTGAGCAGAAATCCAGCAGGTTTTTGCCATTATCATTATTAGCTTTGCTCTTTTCTCCAAATTTCCCCAAAATATTTTTGTATGTCAGACAATCATTTCCTACTCTGCTATTTAGATTGCCAACAAGGACCAATTTTTCATTTTTGATTGTGTCAGTTGTTCTCTAAAGCCTCAAAAAATTCCTCCACTTCTACCTTAGTGGAATCTTCTGTGTTACCATAGGCACAAATAAGTCTCATTGTCCAGTTCCCCATTCTGATATTTGCCCACATCAACATTGGCAATGTTAATCATAACTTTTTACTTTATGCAGATGTTATACTTCTGAATATATTTAGCACAAGTCTGCAAGATTCTCTTACTAAACTGAATAAATGTTGCAATAAATTCAGTATGAAAATCAGCAATAAAAAGACAATGAAAATAGGCAGAAACATTGAAAACATCAACTATATCCTGAATGGTGAACCTGTAAAACATTTCAGCTATTTAGGCACACTTTTAGTGAAGATGCAAATTAAATATGGAAATTGACATTTAATTAGAAAAAAGTAATTTAATTAGTAAAGCTGATATGGTTGGAAGTCAACTGAATAAATTTATATGGAATAAGAAAGAAATTAGTCAAAACATTAATTTGCAGAATGTTCAAACACCAATTTTAATTTATGGATCTGAGAGCTTAGTTAGAAATAAAATTCTTGATTAAAGACTGGAGATTTTTGATATGAAAGTTCTGAGAAAGATTATTGGAGTGACCAGATGGCATCAATGGCAGTATCACATGAGAATATCAGGAAAGAACTTGTAATTGTGAGCATTCAGAAATGTGTTAGTAGAGCTAATCTTAGGTGGTATGGTCATTTAAAATAATGAGAGAGAGGAAAGATTAGAAAAATAAGTGTTGTTTGCTAGGTTGGCAGGAATAAGACCCAGAGGAAGACCAAGATATAGGTGGATCGATACGTTAATAAGTGGCTTAGAAAATAGAAATATAAGATCTGATAATGTTGGAGACTTGACGGATAACAGATTAATTTGGAGGAAAATTGTTGATAGTAAGTTTGTAATGGTGTAACCTTTCTGTGTAGTACTATCATAATATCCTGTACACTCTCTGAGGGTACATGTCTGGAATTTGATGATGATGAAAAAGATTCTCTTTTCTGGTTGTAGTAAGTTTATTTGATGTAAGTTTTCATATCATTTGATTTTTTCTTTATCTTTACTAAACTTGGCAGTACTTTAATATTTCCTATTGCTAAATGATGATCCAAATCAATATTGTAAACTCACATCATTTATTAATTTTGCTAGTTTATCAAGCAGTGAGTTATTGATTTTTGATCTCTAGCTTCCCAAGTAAATTTCTGAGCATCTTTATATCTAAAAAAGATAATAATAATAATAATAATATTCTTATGTAGTTGTGAGATGCAAATTCTATTCAATTAATATTTTTCCATTTTCATTGTTAATTTTTTTTTTAATTTCCCATCATCATGGATATTATTGAATCATTACTTATTACCTAGTCTTGCACTGAACCAAGTTCAAGGAGTGGAAAGAGGATAAAATTGTTCCGATTCATAAGGATAAGACTAGGGATTTGAATTATAGGTGAGTTTGTGTGTCGGTGGTTTTGGTTAAGATGTTAGAGAGGTTAGTTAGGACCAAGATTCAGAATTGGATTGACAACAGAAAAATACTTGGTGGCGAGCATGGATTTATTAAAGGAAGTTCATGTTTTAGCAATCTGCTTACTTTCTATAATAAAGTGACAAATGCATTAGATAGAGATGATGCGTACACAGTGGTATATTTAGATTTTGCAAAGCCGTTTGATAAATTGCCACATGACAAGCTGGTAATTAAATTGGAAATGATGGGGATGAACAGTAGATTAGTTTGCTGGTTTGGAGATGGCTGTCTGATAGGTATCAGCTAGTTGTCTATGGAGAAGCAATATCACAGAAGAGGAAAGTTACTAGTTATGTACTCCCTAGGGTCTGTTTTGGGTCCATTGCTGTTTAATAAATGATATTGGAAGAGGTCTGAATGGTGATATGCAGTTGTTTGCAGATGATGCAAAGTTGGGGAGAACTATCAGGAGTAGAACAGATACTGTGGCTTTGCAAGAGAACTTGAATACACTGGCTGAATGAGTAAATGAGTGAACCCAATCAGTACACAATGAATGAAGAGTACACAATCAGTTGAAATATCTTGCTAAAATTGTGAAGACAGCACAGTGGATAATGGAAATGATGCAGAAGGCACTGACTTGTAGAAGTAATTGTGTTATGGTTCTCTTGTATAAGGCTTTGATCAGGCCACATATGGATTACTGTGCACAGATTAGGTCACCTAGTTTTCAAAAAGATGATGTATTGGAAAAGGTCCAAAGACGATTGACTAAGGTGGTTTCTGGTCTCTGGAATGTTGAGTATGAAGACAGTTTGAGAAAATGCAATTTGCAGAAATTGGTGGATAGGGATATGATTGAGAGATGTTCTTCTGTTAAGAGGTTATTACCAAATTAATGTTGGGCATCAGAGGTCAGATCCTTTGCCTTAGACAGATCATAGAAAAATATAAAGAATTCAGACTCCCTCTGGTAATGTGTTTCTTAGACTACTATAAATCTTTTGACTGTGTTCAGCATGTGAAACTGTGAGAAGTCATGAAAAGAACAGGCTGATAGTCAACTTCTGCAGGAAGCAAGAAGCCATGGTAAGAACAGGTGTTGGATTGACTGATTGGCTTCAAGTTGGAAAAGGAGTTAGGCAAGGTGTTTACTTTCTCCTCACTTGTTTAGTATATATGCAGATGACATCATGCATGAAGCATTGGATAAGCTCAAGACAGGTATTAGGATAGGAGGTAGATTGATCAGTTATTTGAGGTATGCTGATGATACAGTACTGCTTTGTAATGACATGGAAGAACTAGGACTAATTCTTGACCAAGTTAACAAGATCAGTAATAACAGAGGACTTCAACTCAATCCTAGCAAGACAAAGATTATGGTTCTCAAAGGAAACACAAACAGGGAAGTTCTTGAGAAACAAGTGTACCTTAATCAGTGGTGTATAGGGATTTTTCAAATTTAGCGAGCCGGTTATTAAAATTCTTTATAAAAGGATAGATGATGATTGGTGGTATATACTTTTTCTCATAAATATTTTGAAATTGTATAATAAACACTTACATATATTATTATTATCATCAAAAATAAATGCATAAAGGAGAATTCACAAAACACAAAGTTAATTTACGAACGGGAATTTGGAAACGATTTTTTTACTAAACGATGTCTATATTCATTAAAACACAAACACATTATCAAAATTCCTGAACTGCGTATTTGAATAAACAATGATGCCTAATTTTTTGGCGAATTTCCAAGAACTTGCAGCATTAAGTTCTTGGAAATGCAATTTTGTTGCACTATCGATAAATACAAAAATTCGTCGCGACGGCTACAGTCTCTGGTGATTTGATCGACTACGAGTGGTAATATTAGTATTACATTTTTTTTGTTCAGGATTTCATTTGATAATAGGTAAGTTGTAGGTAATATAGGAAAATTTTCTTTAATATATGTTTTCATTTCGTTTTTTTTTTTTTTAATAATTAAAATAATTTTAATCAGGGTTAGAGTTTTGCGGTCGAAAAAGCAGATAGCTGTTAGTTGAAAAAATTAAATAGAATGAAACTTCTTAAACATTAAAAGGACAAAATTTGAAGAAGCAGAAACAAAGACATCTGAAGATACAATAGAACTTTGTGAAGAATCAAATTTTTCATAAAGCGAGCCAGTTGTTAAAAATTTACCAACACACGACTGACCTTAATGGAGAAAGAACTGAGGAAGTCAGCAAGTTTGAGTACTGGGATCCATTATTAATGTGAAGAATTGCTGTTCAGAAGGAGGTTAGGAATGTTGATTGAGTTTTAATGGTATAGATGCAAACACAGATTGATAAGAAAATAACTATTTATTGACTCAATTGCTAATATTTCGCTGGTATTTTATCGAGCATCTTCAGAGCACACAAAGTTCGTTACAGTAGTGAGACAACCACAATCCAGTATAACAATGGGACTAGTATGAGCAATTGTAGTGTGCAACACAAAGACTAAAGTCATAATTAGAAGCCATCTAAGTTGGTAAAAAAAAAAAAAAAAAAAATGAGAGAGAAGGCAGGTATTAATTTGGTCTTGGGATGACTGTTTCCCAAATCTTCAGTAGATTTATACAGCCATACTTGTTGAGGTTTGGAGTATGTTTAAAGGCTTCTGTTGATTCCAGGAACAACCTCTGACTTGTAAAAGCTTCTGTGCAGCACTTTTGTTTTTTTTTCAATCGATCCTGTGTGTGAGTGTGTAGGGGGGGGAGGTATCCACAGCATGGTCTGCTAGACCGCGACTTGCCATAGCGAAAGTGCCAGATATATTTTTTGTGTTATGCAGTTCTTTTTCCAAAAACAACTTAGAGATGTGAGATTTGGAACCTAAAGAATCAGATAAGAAATGGATATCTGCTTTTGAGATGTGGTGTTATTACAGAAGGCTGTTGAAGATATCATATACTGAAAGGTGTACAAATTAATGGGCATTAGAAAAAGATCAGTAGAACTTTAAGGCTCCTTAACGATACTGACAGAAGAAAGTGAAAATATTTTGGACACATTGAAAGGATGGAAGGGGGAATTCTCAGAACAGTAATAGAAGGTAAAGTTCCTGGAAAAAGAGGAAGGGGAGACCACCAATGAGATAGATGGTGTGTGTGTGTGGAGTGACTGCTCTTCAGAGAGCTGACAAGCAAGCAAACAACAGGACTACATGGCAAGACCTGTTGTGCTACATCACTGAGCATCAGAATTACCATATGGCATCTGTGGATGCCCATTGAACATATAGATAGATAGATAGGTTTTGCATAAAAAGGGTGAAGATAAGGAGAGAACAAGATGTTATCTCTGGAAGCTGTATAAGGAGAGTATGGAGAAGGGGGGGGGGGAGTGAGGAGCTCCATGGAGGTTTTTATAATAGTAATAATTCTTGCATTTATATTAATAAAAAAAAAAACATTTTGGTTTATTTTACTAATAACTTAGAAAAGAAATGTGTATGTGTAGAAATGATTATGCAAGCGTGCCTGTGGATCCAAAGGGATATTGAAATGAATGTGCATGAATACCAGATATATCAAATAAAGGATATATTTTATTTATTTATTTTTTGGCAGGTTTTGGTCAGCTCGACTTGGACAATAATTATAGGCATTAGTGAGATGTAGTTGACAGAAATGATATGGTTGCAGGGAGAGAATGTAGAGGGTATTGTATTTTTAGGGAGGATACAGGGAATAGGACAGGAGGTGGGGATTGTTGATGACAGCTGAAGAACTTCAACAAGCAAACATAGGAAAAGGATTTTAGGTTTCAGGGAGATGGTTTATCGGATGCTATCTGGTGTGGGATAGAGGCCAATAAGACAAAATGTGTTGTGGGTTGTTGCTATAGGTCAGAGGTTCCACAGGAGGATGTGGATCCTCTGCATCATCACATTAGCCAAGCCAGCCAGGCAATTATTATGGGAGACTTCAACAATGGAGATACAGATTGGAGGGAGGAAAGGGGACATGGCAAGATGGAAGTGGAATCTATGCAGTTGCTAAGGGATAATTACCTGAAATAGCATGTCACGGAAGGAACAAGGGGTGTGAGAGTGCTGGATCTGGTAAAGCATCAAAACATCTATTAGTAACCAAGATAGACGCTCTGCCTCCAACTAGGGAAAATGACCATGAAGTCTTCTTCAGGGAGGTTGCTAAACATGTGGACTTCTCTGTCAAGAAGGTGTTTATGTTGAGCAATAAAATTGGTAAGTATGAAGATAGGGGGGGCAGCCTGGAACAGCACCATGGCTTAAGAAGATACAGGGGGGAGAATGTAAGTAATGCATGGGGAGTGGTCAGGAATTGTTTGAGAGAAGCGGAATCGGACTGCATACCCACACTCAGGACGATAAACCAAGTGAGGATTAAGTGGATAAGTAGAGATGTATGAAGCAGTAAAAAAATTAAACATTGTGGAGGGAGTAACAAGAAAAGGTGATCAGCATACTAATGAGTAGTACAAAGTGCAAGCAAAAAAGAGTGACTAGTATGGTAAGAAAGTCCAAATCAGATAATGAGAGAAAATTTATATGTTTTTCCGTTATGCAGCAAGTAAGAGGAAAAATGACTATGGAAGGATGGCTTTAATCAATGATGATGATGGTAGAATGGTGAGAGAAGCAGAAGAAATAGTTGAGTTGCCAATGTCAAAATTTGAGATAGATAAATAGTAGATGCTCAGCATACTGAAAATTATGAATATGAATACAGTAATGGTACTGAAAGGCATGACAGCCAGAGTTCTACTTGAATGTACAAGAGAACTGGCAGTGCCTCTAAGTCTCAGCTCCAGCAAGAGAAGGTGGAAAGAGGATACTATTGTTCCATTACATAAAGGAGGCTACAAGATAGAAGTAGAAAATTACAGATAGATAAATATCTCAGGAGTGGTGGTTAAAATATTAGAAAAGTTGGTTAATTGTTAAATTCAGCAGTAGGTGAACAGAAATATGATACTCTATGAGAGACAGAATCTTTGTAATAAAAGGTAGGACCTACCTTAATAATAATATACTGACATTTTATAATAGAGTGACAGCAGAACTAGATAAGGGAAATGGCTACACCATGGTATTGCTCGACATTGCAAAGGCATTTAACTGAATACGGCATGGAAAACTATTGTAGAAGTTGGAAGAAATGGGAATGGATGTGAAGCTGATGGGAGTGACAGACAGACATCAGAGTAGTATTTGGTGGTGTAGAATCTAGGAGAATAACAGTGACTAGTGGAATGCCTTAGGACCTTTACACTAGAGCCACTATTCTTTAATTTGTATATTAATGATATAGGGTGCTTAAGGGTCAAAGCTGCTGTATAACTGAGAGGAGACTTCCACATAGCCTTTAAAAGAATGCAGAGAACCGACCAGGACTTCTGACCTAATGTCCAATCCTCACCTTCTTGTGGTGCACGCCGCTAGGTATCTACTTGGAAACTGAACAAATGAGGATGGGCTGGCAATTTGGGATTTAGCTTACCAAATTGTATTCTTATTGGCTTAAACCAGTGATTTTCAACCTTTTTCATAATACGGTACACCTAGACTAATTATTAAAATTCTGTGGTACACTAAAAATATATTCTTTTACTTTTTTTGATGATCTGGAAAAAATAGGCATAATTTTGATTGATTTACAGACAGAAGAAGATGGAAGACCAGACACTAATAAATAAATGTGCAAATTACTATATAATTTCTTTCAATTAATTTGTTTTCATAAATCTCGTAGCACACTGGAAGACCTCTCGTGGCACACCAGTTGAAAATCGCTGGCTTAAACCAAAATATAAAATGATGGTACAACATGACAAAATTTCATGCCTGCTGGGGGGGGGGGGGGAGTAGCACGATTGAACAAGGCCCCCATTGTTTTTTTGCCAGCGAACCAGGCCAAACAGCAAAAAGTCAGCTACTAGACCAAATCCTAAAACACACCCCAACTCAACATAACCAGAGTTCAAGATTGGTACTATCAACATAAGTTGATAGTACGAATTATGTCGATCTGGTAGATAAGTACAAGATCAACATAATAGGGGTGACTGAAACAAAAAGAGAAAAAATAATAAGATCTTTCTGAGCAATAAATACAAAATGTTATATTCAGGTAATGACAATCAAGGAAAAGAACGAGTACCCATAGTATTCAACACTAAATACGAGGCTAATTTTCTTGAATGGCAGGCAGTCTCAAGTTGAGTGATGTGGACAAATATCAGAATGGGAAACTGGACAATGAGACTTATTTGTGCCTATGGTCCCACAGAAAGTTCTACTAAGGTAGAAGTGGAGGAATTTTTTCAGGATTAGAGAAAGCAACTGACATAATGAAAAAGGAAAAGTTGGCCCTTGTTAGGGATTTAAATAGTAGAGTAGGAAATGATTGTCAGACATACAAAAGTATTTTAGGAAAATTTGGAGAAAAAAGCAAAGCTAATAATAATGGCAAAACTGTTGGATTTCTGCTCAGGACATGGACTGGTTATTGCTAACAGCATGTTCCAACATAAAAATGTGCACAAATTCACATGGCAAGGAATAAGAACAGTCTCATTGACTACGTTATTGTTGATAATGATGTCTTCTCTCTGGTGCAGGACACCAGAGTGTACACAGGATTTGAAATTGGAAGTGATCACTATTTAGTCTTGAGCAGGATAAAATTGAATTTCATATTGAAAAGAATAACATATAAGAATGTTTTAAAGCGAAACGTTGAGCAGCTCTCAGATGTGAACTATAGACTAAAATACACACATATTATTCAAGAAAAAATGAAAGAGTTTCAGAACACGAACCAAACCTTGAAGAGTCAGTGACAAAGCCAGAAGAAAACATCTATTGATTCTGCCAGAGAGGCATGTGGTGAGGTTGTCTGCAAGGATAGAAAAATCAGAACTCCCTGGTGGACACATGAGGTTAAAGAGGCAGTGAAGGAAAAGAATAAAGCATATCAAAAGTTCCTGTCAAATAAGTCAGCTTGTGCTGTCAGAGAATACAGAAACAAATGTAAGAAAGCTAAACACTGTATAAAACTAGCTAAACAAAAGTCATGGAAAGACATTGGTAAGAACATAGAAAATAAATATCAAGAAGGTGGCAAGATATTCTGGAGGCTGTTGAAGAAGCTGAGAAATGGAGGAAAGAGTGCTGTAGAAGGAATTAGAGATGATAAGGATGACATGAAAACTGGAGAAAAGAGTAATTACTTCAAAAAATTGCTAAATGAAACAAGCAGTAATAGCCCAGTGGTAGAAAACACTCAACAGACATGCAGTCAGGAATGCATATCCATACTTAAAGTAGAAAAAGTCATCCAAGGCATGGAATGTGGAAAGGCAGCAGGAGTAGATGATATTCGACTGAAAATGCTGAAGTATGGAGGTATAATAGTCTTACAGTGGCTGCACTGCATAGTTCAGAAGGCCTGGACAGAGGGACGAATTCCAGATGATTGGAGTAGAGCTCTCATATATAAAAAGGGAAATAAAACTGAATGTGAGAATTACAGAGGTATTTCCCTACTAAGTGTTCCTGGCAAGATCTATGCAAGTATACTTGAGGAACAATTGAGAAGAATTGTGGAAGAAAATCTGGGTTAAGAACAAGCTGGATTCAGGCAAAATAGAGGCTGTCAGGATCAGATTTTCACTTATGACAAATAGCTGAGAAATCATGGGAATAATTCAAGGAAGTACAGGAAGATGGTTTAATGTTAAATCTGGTGGCAGACAATGATGTACATTATTCCCTCTGTTATTCATTATCTATATGGATCACATTATGAAGGAAAGTGGTATTACACCTGATATCAAAATTGGAGATGTTAATCTCAGTTCTTTGTTTTATGTGGATGATGTTATAGTTCTAAATAAATCCATTGTAAGTCTGCAAGATTCCCTGACTAAATTGAATAACTGTTGTGATAGATATGGTGTGAAGGTCAGCAATAACAAGACAATGAAAATATCAACTGGATTGTGAATGGAGAACCTATAGAACAATATAATGTGTATCACATTGATGGTACTGGATTATAGGAAATTGATGACGCCAGGAATTCAAGGATAATGGAAGGCAGAGAGTTGAAGTTAAGAGGGATTCTTGCTAAAGTTGTCAAAATATTTCAAAAGATTACTTAAATATTGAAAAACACACTAACAAAGTAAAGTAAAGATTGTAGATCATTATTGCCCTTTATAAGACAATGATTTGGCTACATCTTAAATACTGTGCACAGATTTGGTCACCTGGGTTTCTTGTTGGGGATGACAATGTGGTAGAGAGGATTTAGAGATATATGACCAAGCAGGATTTGAGGAATGCTACCAATGAGGATAGGTTGAAAGTGTACGGATTGCAAAGTTTAATTAATAGGTAAAAAGAGGAGACATGATAGAAACTTGTAAGTTATTAAAGGGGTTCTATAAGATTTACACAAAAATTTTTTCATTATATGACAAAGAGAGAAGTAGGAGTTGCTCATGGAAGTTGTGAATTGAAGAGTGATGAATAAGTTCAGTGGATTGCCAGAATTAGTGTGTCCTGAGCATGAATCTTTTGCAATGACTCTTCTGATTCAATGGAGATATAACCTCATCTCATCTTCCTTATACCCTCTTTTACCTTGCGATGTCGAGGGTCCATTGATCATCGGACCTCACTCCATTTACAGGATAAGGTGGTCAGCCTTATGCCCCGGTGTATCCTATGGCCTGTAGTGTTGAGTTCTCAAGGCCAGTTTTCCTGCTTTGCGGGATGAAAAACCCCAGAATAAACCCCGCTGTCCACGCCCAAGACTGGCTAACTTGGCTATGGCTGAGGAAGATCCTTCAGCTCCTCACGTCACCGACAGGAATCGAACCTAGGACACTCCTTCCCCAGGCATATGGTTGCGAAGCGCATAGCCACTAGGCTAACCGCGCGGACGATATAACCATATAATAATAATAATTATTATTATTATTTGACACTTCCAGGGAGTCCAAAGACTCATTGAGGGAGGACACCTGCTCTACAACTGTCTCCACCACTCATTCACTAATTATCTACCAACTGACCACAACTACCTCAACGGCATCTACAGCCAACTACCACTAGTTTTCCCACAGACAATCACAAATATCCTGCCCCACGGCAGGATTCGAACCCACAGCCTTTTGGCTGGAAAGCGGATACACTAACCACTCGGCTAGCCAGGCCTGCATGTCAATAAGGATAATAATAAGAAAATTCTTCTATTTTTTCATCTTCACCTTCTACTGGGACATACGTTGGGTAATTAATGCTACATAACAGCATCAATGTATAAATGTATTCTAAAGGCCAAAAAGGCTGAACAAGGTAGGTGTAAAATGGACGAATGTGGAGTTTAAGCATGAAATCTGGAAAAAGAAAGTACTTTGGAGGAAGTACAAGATACAAAATGGTAATAATCAGTGATATGAAGAGTATAAAGAACAAGCTAGGAGAGTGACAGTTAGTAAGGAAAACTAAAGTAGAGTATGAGCAGAAATTGGCAAATGAGGCAAAGAAAAATTCTAGTTTTTGATATGTGGCAAGTAGAAGAAAGAATAATCATGGTAAGATGATGTTAATGGGTGAAAGGTAGAATGGTAACTGCTGCAGAAGACATTGTTGAAGTATTCAGAGATCAATTTATAACGATATTTCATCCTGATAAGGCTAGAATCATGAGGAAATTAAATGTAGAGGACATAGGAGAGGATGGCTTAATTGTGAGATATTTGAGAAAATAAAAAAAAGCTTCATGTCAATAAGGATAGGATATTGATCACATATCACCATGCATCTTAAGGGAATGTTCCAGGGAATTGGCAGTAGCATTGGCATGCCAGTTTATTAAGAGTCTTACAACAGCACAGGTTCCAAGAGAGTGGTAAGATAAAATTGTTCCACTGCATAAAGGTGGTGATAAAGCTGCGACTTCAAATTATTGGCCAATCTGTATATCTGGAGTTGTGGTGAAGGTACTATGAGATTGGTGAGTAGCAGGATACAGAAATGGGTTGATAACAGCAGTATTCTCTGTGGTTATCAGCATGGATTTGTTAAGGGGAGATCATGTTACTATGTACTATAACAAGGTGACAAATATCTTGGACAGGGGAGATACATATACAATGGCGTACTTAGATTTTGCAAAGACTTTTGATAGACTGCCACATGACAAGCTCTTAAATAAATTGAAAGAGATGGGATTGGATAACAGACTTCTAAGCTGAATCAGTGACTGGCTGTTGGATACGTATAAGAAAGTTGTATATGGGGATGGGTTATCCTGAAAGAGAAAGGTCACTAGTGGTATGCAGCAGATCAGTTTTGGGACAATTGTTGTTCAATTTGTATGCTAATGATATTGGGATGGTTTAACTAATGATATGCAGCTGTTTGCAGATGATGTAAAACTGGGCAGAGCAATGCAAATTCAAGCAGATGTTATGGCCTTACAAGAGGACTTGAATAGATTGCATGAATGGGCAGATAAGTATAACTATCAGTTCGATATTGCAAAGTGTGAGGTTTTGAGATTTGGTAAACAACAATGGGATGCAAAGTATACACTTGATGGGAAAACTTTAATGGAAGTAGAGATGAGAGATCTAGGAGTGATGGTGGACAAGGACCTGAAATTCAGGGGTCACATTGCACAAGTTGTGAATACGTCACATTGGATAATGGCAATGGCCTTGATCAAGCATCATATCGATTATTGCGCACAGATTTGGTCACTGAGTTTTCGTGGTGACGAGGATATGTTGAAAGAGGTCCAGAGAAGAATCACAAAGTTAGCCAGTGGTCTTTGGAATGTGGACTACGAGGACAGATTGACAGAATGTAGGTTGCCGAGCCTCATGAATAGGAGGATGATATGATTGAGACATAATAGCTAGTCAGGGGTGGTTATCAGGTTGACATGGAAGAGATTTTTCATAGAATGGGAGGAGGGGGTAGAACAAGAGGCCATCGGTGGAAACTGTATAAGAAGGGTGCGAGCAGAGTGAGGAGTAGGTTCTTTGCATTTAGTGGTTGGTGAGTGGAATGCGTTGCCTGAGTGTGTTGTAGGTGTAGACACATTGAATCAGTTTAAAGCATGGTTGGATGAGCACTGTGTGCAATAGTGTGTACCTCACACAATAAGTTTGACTCCATGGAGGTCAAATGTTAATAATAATAATTATTATTGTCAAATCTATGTTTGTCTTTTTTAGTTTTCTATCTAGTTCTTCTTCTTTGTGTTTTTACACTCTGAACATTCCAACTGGCAATTCTGACTTTTCCATTTATCTATTTTTGGTAACCTCTCTTTCTCTCTAATCTTATGCTGATATCATCTGCAGCATGTTTCATCTCCTATGCATGTATCATTCGAATAGAGTTTGCACTCTCACATTGCTTTTCGGTCTTTATACGACTGAAACGAACAAACGAAATGAAACGAACTTTTAGACGCACCAATGAATCGCAACCAATTACAAACGAGTTCATTATTAAACATTTTAGAGGTAATATTAATGGTATATGAATATTAATTATTATGGTATAAATATATTAATTATTAAGAATACTCAGAATTTCTTGAAATAGCCATGTTTTTATTATTTATGTTATGATTGGTTGGCCAAGTGGGTAGCGTATCCACTCCCCACCCAAGAAGCTGCGAGTTCGCATCTCACGTAGGCATGCATATTTGTGATTGTCCTCTCCCAATATGAACTGGGTCACCATTTAGTAGGCTCAAAACCTCCCGCAATGGGAGAGGCCTTCACCCTGCATTGGGTAGAAAAATAGGCTAACTTTTTTATTAATATATAATAACATATGCATGAAAATTTAATTATCTTCATGATTATATAAACCGCGCAGTTAGCCTCGTGGCTTTGCGCTTCGCAACCATATGCCTAGGGAAGGAGTGTCCCAGGTTCGATTCCCGTTCTAGACGTGAGGAATTTGAGGATCTTCCTCAGGCATAGCTAAGTTAGCCGGTCTTGGGCATGGTCAGTAGGGTGTTTTCCGCCAGTTTATCTGGCGTTTTTCATCCCGCAAGCAGGCAAACCGGCCCCGTGAACATATGCCTCTACAGTGAAAAAAATATATCCCCCCCCCAGCGACGGGCCGGTTGGGAGTAGTGCTAACAAGAAGTCACATCTAAGTAACAAGCGGACCCTGCATAGGAAGTGGGAATAACGCGTAGAAGAAGAAGATTATCCTGAGTTTTTATTATTATTATGACACCTCCAGGGAGTCCAAGGACTCATTGTGGGATCCAACAGATTTAGACCCACTCGTCACATCTTCCCTCAGGCTGCCTCTCTTTCATTCTCTACCGCAAACCTACACAAATAGGCCAATGCATGCATAAAAATTCACATAACCATCCAACACAAAAACTAGGAGTCATCAGCGCCCTCAAACACACAGCTCTAACAATTTACTCCAATGAACAAGCTCTGAACCAAGCATTTGTAATCATTAACCAAACATATGTAAATGGCTACAATAAAAAAAAAAGGGTTCACAAGATACTTCATAAAAAATGCCATTAAAAGCAAAAAAGATTACAAAAATGCCTAGCCATATCCTACATTAGGGGCATTTCAGAAAAAATAGAACACAACTTAAATACAACATCAAGACAAACTTCAGATCCCTGGCAAAATTAAGAAATTTACTTAGCTCCTCAAAAGATCCTATTTCACACCTTGTCAACCTAGGCGTTTACAAAATTCAATGTACTTGTAACTTACTTTACATAGGGGAAACAGGACACACCATCCCATTCAGAAAAGATGAACACAAACGGCACATTAAATACCTCCAATTCAGATTTGGCTGATGTAAAAGGGCTTCACAACTTTCTTTGAAAAGGCTAATATTTTTAATAATGTTATTTATTACTATTAATTTCTAGCATGCCGCAACAGATTTTAATTGGTAAACCACTGACAATGAAATGAAAGTCTCATCCTGGCTCAGATGCATTGATGATACTTGCATTATATGGCCCCAACACCACCAAACTTGAAACGCCTTCCTCAGTCATATGATAAAAAAAAAAAATAAAAAAAAGAATGAAATTGAAAACAGTTTAATTTCTGGATTTACTTGCCAAACACCTTTCCTTGGGCAGCACATTAATACTACCACCCTCAAAAACAGGTCAATAAATATGTGTTATAATAAGCAAGCTTTTAACCACCTTACCGGCCATTATGGATCAAATACACATCCTCATATGCTTCATATCCATCATATATTTCAATGTAATATCAATGGTGTTACAATTTTAATATGCACTTCGCATCCATGATAAACTGGACGTATATATACGTCTTGACCGGCAGCATGGTTAAATTATAAGCAGAAATGTTATAAATAATGACAGTAGAAAAAATACTATCAACAGAAACCAGTCATTCCACATATTAAAGGAATATCAGAAAAAAAAAAAACAAAGAGAATACTACACAAATACAATTTTAATAGCACCTTTAACCACCCCCAAAAAGTCCATGTGAATGAAATATATATCAACCATCTTACACTTCAGATCTGTTATTTCAATAGAAATCCATGGTATTACAATTTTAATGGCCACTTTGCATCCATGTTCTGGTTGATGGAAATATATACTATGGCCGAGTTAGGTGGTTAAACTCTCTGCAAAATTAAAGAACTTTTTCAACTCCTCCAAACACGCACACTGGCGTATACTGCATCAATGCACCTGTGACATGCCATATAAATGGCACAGTAGGATGCACAATTCAAATGTATGGTGGATCGAATATTTCTGATCATGCCTTGAATACCAAAAGCTAGCATAAAAGTGAATTTAAAGAATTCAGTAAAATTCTTATCAGCCACCAAAATCTCAACAATCTCAAAAATATGGAACAGCACACATACAAAAATATATAACTTTTGTTTCTAATAAGTCATATTAATTAGAACTGCAGATCTGGTGCAATCCATTATACCAGAATACTGGTAAGTAATTGCTCAAAGCATTAATTAACAAATTTTAACAAATTCTGCTTTCACATTACAAATATTTATTAGGCTACCATCTGCAGCATTTACTGGTATTTTTGAATTCATTCTCTGACTATAAAAAACAGGACACCATAGCTCTGATGTAGTTTCTTTTTTTCTCCCACATAAGACCAAGCTAGTAGGGTAATGGTTGACCAAATTAGTAATGCTTTGGCACACTCTGTGAATTGTAATATGACTTGTTTTCCTCTCTGTGTGTGTGTGTGTGTGAGAGAGAAAGATTCAAAACACGGAAAAATTAAACTTACTACTCCAACATGGTTGCGATATCCGTATTTTACAATAATGAATGCCGAGCACTGATTTATGTCTTCAGTCTTACTAATGAGTACCAAGTATGATTACAGATAAGTTTGGATTTTTTTGTTTCCTATTCTCACATTTAAATCTTGCTATTAATAAATAGTCCGTTTTGTTAGTTTTCCTATGACATTTAGTAATTCTTTGTCTCTTCTTCTGGTTCCCATCTGCCATACGGCCGCGGGAGGGTAGCTATATGCTACCATTCTAGGGAGAAATGATTATGAGCAAGGTGGTTTCCCGTTGCCTTCCTTGCCGTAAGTATTTATGACTGTAACCTGTGTGTTCACGGGGCCGGTTTGCGGGATGAAAAACCTCAGATAGGCGGAAAAAACCCTGCGGCCCATGCCCAAGACCGGCTAACTTGGCTATGGCTGAGGAAGATCCTTAAGCTCCTCACGTCGTGGACGGGAAACCTAGGACACTCCTTCCCCAGGCATATGGTTGCAAAGCGCAAAGCCACTAGGCTAACCGCGTAGAATTCTTTGTAAGAGGTGTTATTTTCTCTTTTGGTGCATAAGTGTGGCCTCTTATTTTGAGTATAGTTTCTATTAACATGGTATGGCACAAAAAAAAAAGTTTCGAACTTCAACACCCCTTCAGTATATGCACTATAAGATATGCCTTCAACTGAATATAGATTAATAGAAGAGCATATGTAAAGTCGATGCCATCACATTTAGCTGTAACAACAGTGTTGATGTTGGAAGAAAAGACTTTTACTGTTAAGCATTATTTTCATTCGTACGGAGTTGGTAGAGCAAATGGTTCAGGCCTATGATGTGTGTGAGCAGTTTGTTCATTGTTTCCTTAAGCATGCTCCAAGCAATAGTGTCATCATTGCCTAAATCGAGAGATTCCGAAGTATCAGGAGTGTTCTGCTGCAATGCAAAGGACATTCAGGGAAACCAGCAAATGAGAATCATGTGCTGGAGCAAGTATTACAATCTCCAACATGCAGTCAATGCTGAACAGCAGTAAAACTTGGGATAATGAGGCAATCATACAGAAAATCCTTAAGGAGCTGGGTGCCTTTTCATACATCATTCAGGTGGGTTAGTGTTTAACAGTAACGGATTACACTGCATGGTGGGAATACTGTGCATGCATGCTGGCCAATGTCTATGAAGATCTGTCTTTCCTCCATAATGTCTGGTTCTTGGATGAAGCACATTTCCATCTAAGCAGTCATATAAACAGATGAATCTAAGGTTTCTTTGTTTCTCAAGACCTGAATTGTCTAAGAGAAACCTCTTCACAGCAAGGTCACTGCATCGTGTGCGATTTCTGGCAATGGCATAACCGAGCCCTACTTCTTTGAAGAGGATGGTGTAATCGTGCCCTTGAACAGCAAATGCTACATCGAGAATGTGTTGGTTCCATTCACCCAGGATTTGCATGGGATGTGTCGTGCAAAAAACATTCCATTTTGTGCATAGGTATTCCAACAAGATGGAGCACCTTATCACACATCACGTGGTTCTAGAGCCTATTTATCAGAACACTTCCCTGGGAGGCTCATTTCAAGATTCACGGAATTCCCATATTCTTCACGTTCTCCTGATCTCACATCGTCACTTGATATCTTCATTTGGGATATTTGGGATATGTTGAAGGAATGGTTATTCCATCATGACCTGGCTTCAAACCTTGATGAACTAAGGGATAAAATTACACGGTACATCCAGCAAATGTCCCAAGTGACAGAGACTTTCAAGATAGGCTTCATGCATTATGAAGCCTATCTTGAAAGACAAGATGCCCATTTCGAGCACATAATCTATCATCATTAATGCTTTATTCAACCAAGATTCCACCAATACTTGTGAATGTACATATGTGTGTAAACATATATTTCTTTGTTAATAAACCAGTTTATTCCATAACATATATTGTAGTTATTCAGTATGTTTTTTTTGTGCCATACTGTATTTCCTTCAGTATTTATAAAATATTTTCCAGTATTATGTATAGTGATCATATCACCCAACTTTGCTCTTTCCTCTTTTTTTTTTTTTTAATGTACACTATTGATTTCTATATAATTATATACTTTTTCTGTGTACCACAGATTTGTGTATATCTATGGTATGAAAATCACTTACTATCTAAATGCAGTCACAAATATTCATGTCAGAGTGGAAAATGAACCTATGGTATGTCAGTTACAAAAGTGAAAAAATTATGTATCACCATGGTACCGCTTGTTAAACCAATAAATTCAGACCACACAGGAAGAATGGTTAATATCCATCTATAAGAACACTAAGATTTTTAGAGGCTATGTATGTAAAATGTTTGTGCCAGGATAAACTGGATGTGACAGCTGGTCCAAGAAGAGAAAGCCAACCTTGGAAATTGAAACATTATCGAAGATAAGAAGTGAAGTGGGATCTTTCTTGCAGGTAATAAGGCTGGCCTGAGTTTTTATGGCATTGAAATTTACTAAGTTGTCTTCCCCCACTTGAGGATGCTGAGAAGATCAGTGTTCAAGTCACTAGTTATAGAAGATCTTGGGGTTTCTAGCATTTGAGTACTACATTTCTTGAATGAGGAAGAGGAATGAAGAGTACTGTCATTGGCAAAACTGGGAATACGAATTGAAGTCAGAGAGAAAAGGTCACTTTTCTCTCTGAAAGGAGGAAGCCAGCCACCATGACATGAAATGAACAACTAATCAGGAAGCTGGCAATCCAATCACAGAGTACAGGAGGTAGGCAGGCTATAAGATGGTAGTTTGTTCTGGAGGGATTGATGCCAGACATGATCAAATGCTTTTGAAACATCAAGAGTGACAACATGGGTTTCTCCAAATCTTTCAATGGCCTGGATCCAAAGGTGGGTAAGATTGGCAAGAAGGTCAGCTGCAGTGATGGAATCCATATTGGTGATCACCAAATAATTGATGAATCTCCAGGTAGTGAAGAAGCTAGTTGTTGATAACCTTCTCCATCACTTTCAAAAGTGATGGAGGAGACGGCTATAGTCCCATTGTTCTCACGCCAGCTTATATAGGTGATACAGAATGGATGTTAATTCATTTTATCACAGACTGCAGGGGCACTTTTTTTTTTTTTTTTTTTTTGACCAGGGCTTGGACATGGGTCAGGAGTTTGCAGGAGATTCCAGTGAGGATTATTTCAGGGTGGATGTTTGGATCATGACACTGAAAGAGTAATCTGACCACAGAAAAAGATCTACTGGTTAACTTTGTTTTCTCTAGCCAGTTTGGAGATTGAAAAAAATCTGGACAGGAGGATCCTTCCATTTTTGTGTGAGGCTAGATAATTAATTTTCAGTCAAAGAGTCCTCATAGAGTTGTAGAAATTTTTTTTCACTTGATTAAAATGTATATATTATAATAATCAATAAATTATATTCTTGTTTTAATTCTTTACCAAGCCATAAGCAAACAAATTTGCATGTATCTTCATGACTAGGCTGCTTGTATATGGAGGCAATGTGTGCCTGTAATTTGTTACTTCTGTCATAGAGCGAACTTTATGTAATAAACTATCTTATCCTCTTTCCACTCCTTTGAAACCTTGCCAACTGCAAAGTTGGCAAGGTTTCAAAGGTATATCACCTGGATGATATACCCTTGAAAAGTGATCACTTAGTAAATGAGCTATTTCTTCTCCTGTCACTTTCCTACCATCAGCAGTGAGTAAAGTTATCTTACCATAATCATTCTTTCCCTTACTTGCTACGTAGCAAAAACTCTTTTGGATTTTGCTTTGGCCTGCTTAGCTAATTTTCGCTCAAAACCTGATTTAGTCTTCCTTACCATACTAGTTACTCTTCTTGCTTGTGCTTTATACTGCTCGCATGGGCATGCTGATCACTTTGTTTATATTCCTTCTACAGTGCTTTCTGCTTTGCAGCTCCTTCTTTATATTGCTAGTCATCCACTTAATCCCTACCTGGTTTATCCTCCTGATCCTGAGAATGCACTCTGATACCACCCTGCTCAAACAATCCTTGACTGCTTTCCATGCACTAATGACATTCATTCCATGTAGTTTCTTATGCCATGGCATTGCTCCAAGTTGCCTCCTAATTCTGTCATAATTGCCAGCTTCGCAGGTCTGCATAAACGCTTTTTTGACTGAAATTTCCACACGCTGAGCAACCTCCCAGGAAAAGACTGCATGGTCACTTTCCCTAATCGGAGGTAGAGAAATGTTACTGTAGTTATAGATAGATCTTCTGATGCTATTACCAGATCCAACAATCTCAAACCTCAAGTCCCTTTCATTATTTGCTGCTTAAGGTAATTATCCCTGGATAACTGTATAAATTCCATTTTGCAACATGCCTTTTCCTCTTACCAATCTATATCACCATAGTTTAGGTCTCCCATAATAATTGCTTGGCCTGCACTCATTATGCTAATCTGCTGATGATGTCAGAAGATGTTCACATTTCTTCTGTAACTCCATGTCTATAGCAGAAATCAACAATAAATTTTGTCCTATTCGCCTCTATCTCACAGCAGACAGCCTCAAACAAACTATTTCGATTAGTTCTACAATCTTCCTTAACTTCTATTTTTGTTGGTTGAAGTTCTTCAGCTGTCATTAATCATACTTCACCTCCTGCTCTATTTCTTCTATTTTCTCTAAAAATACAATATCCATTATATTCTATCCCTGTAACTACATCATTCTCTAACAACTAGGTCACACTAATGCCAGTAATTTTTGACCAAGTTGAGCTGACCAATGCCAAAAATTCTTCCTCTTTATTTCTGATACTTCAGGTATTCATGTACATGCATTTCAACATCCCCTTGGGCTCACAGTTACACTTACATAATGTTATTACCTGCCCATTCAGATTCGAAACCTGGGAAACTGCACCCAGATCTTCAGAATCATTCCTGGACTCACACTCATTTGTCCTAGGGGTTGTTAGACACAAGCTCGATTGTTTCCTTCCCAACATCTCTAGTTTTTCTGGTTTTGCACTTCCAAACTCTCACCGAGCAACACTTTCTCCATGCACCTAACTCCAAAACCATTTAAGTGCAGTCCATTAGGCATATACAGGTTCTTACACCCATCGAATTCACTCCACACAAATATAAACTGCACACTACGCCTCCTAAACAAACTTCTCATTGACTCATGGCTGGCCCTTCTTTTCAATTCTATCTTATCAAACCGAGGCAGCAGATTCACTATCATTACTTTCTTACTCTTCATTTTTACTTCTTCTAACAACTCTTTCATATCTTCTCATCATTCAAATCATTTGTCCCTGCCAAAACAATTAATTTGTTCACCTCTCTCCTCTGCAAATACAGCTTCACTAATATCCTTCATCATTGCCCCTGTAAAACATGCATTCATCACTCTCTCATTAAATATACCTCTTAGTATTTTTTGGTTTAATTCTTTATCCAACTTGGATAAAGGATTAAGCCAAGTATATAAACTCTTGGCATCTTGAATTTATAGTATAACCAGGTGGAAAAAAAAAACTTTCAACAGGCATTACTTTGAAGTGACAACTCTAGAGATACTAATGAAAATATATCAAACATATCCAATGCAGTATAGTGTTATACATAATTTGAAGATTCCAAATTACATTCCCTGCTTTAGGAACTAAGTTTTACAAATATAGTAGATGAAATACATCAGATGTTACATTTTCACTATGCAGATATACCCTGATCATACACCCTCTGTCCAAAATGAAACCGAACTTTCCGAAAATATAAGAAACTAGCGGAGCCACCTGTTGTATCTTTTTGTTGTCGAAAGCGGCAACCTTCATTAGTGTTGTGTCAACTGTTTATGACATTTGTTTCATTAGAAGCTGACCAAGAGTAAGAGTGTGTTTTGACAAATGGTTGGTTTGTCAAAACAGCACAATATTCATGCTGTATGTGACGAATTCTCGCTATCAATCGCTTCAAAACTTTGAGATAAAACTCACCATTGACCATTTGGCCAGGCAGAATGAATTTTTTTGTGGATAATGTCCTTGGGGTTGTAGAAACAAATCAGCATTGTCTTCACCTTTGACTTCTCCAAGCGACTTTTTTTCTGATGCCCCTCTTCTGGTGGTCTCCACTCAGCACTCCATTTTGGGCTCATACTCAAAACACCATGTTTCGTCACCAGTAATGATCGGTTCAAGGAGTTCTTACGAGCAGTTTTAATGAGGTTCTTGCAGTGTTCAATTCGATACATTTTTTGGTTGTCAGTCAACTTGTGGGGAAAAAATTGCTAATTCAATTTACAAAGGACCAAACTCTTGGTCAAAATGTTGTGCACAGTTAATTTTGGAATCCCCAATTCATCTTCAATCAATCTCACGGACGCTTTCGGGTTTTCTTTCATAAAATCACGCACTTTTTGGATGGCCTGACTTTTTGTCGTCCTCAAGCATCTCACGACCACTTTGAAATCACTTAAGCCACTCATAAATTTGAGTACGGGATAAGAATTTGTCGCCATATGCTTTTTAAAGCATTTGATGCATTTCGGTAAAACTTTTACCAAGTTTAACACAAAAGTCAATCGCGGCTCTGTTTGAAACTCATTTTCCGACCGATCTTGAACACTTTCACTATAATTCGGCTTCTAATGAAACAAATGTCATAAATAGTTGAACCAATACTAATGAAGGTTGCCGTTTTCGACAACAAAAAGATACATGGCGCCACCAGTTTCTTCTATTTTCGAAAAGTTCGGTTTCTTTTTGGACAGAGGGTGTACAACATGTCAGGTTCCAGACAAGACTGAATAGTGAATTTTGCTGTAAAGCAGATCATCTTTTTCTTTCTTTTTTTTTTTTTTTTTTAAAAACCCTCTAGATGCATGTAATGGTTTAATAATGTTTTTAATAAGTGATATATGTGCAAAAATAACATGAATAAAGCATTAATTTAAGTCACATACACAAATGAAAAATTTAGAATAGTTTTTGCAAACTAAAAAGGTGTTCTGAAAAGCATAGTTAGCGTGGCTTAAGGGAATGCAACAACCAATTTGGTTATCAATCCACATCAGTCAAAGTTTTTCCATTTCAGCAAGAAGATTATCACATTTATGGATAACTGTAGGATTAACAAGCATAGCACTTTTCACATAAGAACTTTATCTTTGTTTTAAATAACTGTAACAACAGCAGTGAGAGTTAAATTTAGCCTCTTTCAGTGTTCAATACACCATTGTCACTAAATTTAATCTTAGTACGTAACAGGTTTACGTCTTCTTTTTTTACTGGAAGCAATGGCACTCTTACCTTGAATTTTATCTGCCATTATTAGCAACAATAAAATAAAATAATAGTTATAGTTTATAATCCACAGTGAAACACCAAAATACAAAGAGATGTAGTGAGCAATAACATCACAAACAGTTCACAAAAACTGAGTATTGGTCGATTTGCAGGAGAGTCATCACTAAAATTATCATAAAGTGAAGTGTTGTAAAGTGGGGTATTACTGTATAAAGATAATTTAGGCAACAAAAAAGCAGTCATGGATATTATTACTTCTACCGTTGTTGCTGGTTGCCATTTATGAAATAAGCTGTATCTTGAAAGAAACTTAAATCTTCTTCCAGTCTGCTCATATGAGTCAGTCCTCTTAGTTAATTGGGTTAACAAACAGTATATTTAGTAGTTCTACTCTAAATTTGTCAGCCACTTTTAATGAATCCTTGCTGTTTGTTCCATCAGAAAATTTGTTTGTAACAATTCGCTTACCGTTACAGTATTGGCCAGGATAAACTTAGCAACAATAATAATTATTAAGTTTTAAAAGAGGTAAACCGTGAGTAGACATAACTATACATAAAAATATAACGGAAAAACTCACGTAGAAAAATTATTTAATGGTATAATTTTCGCCCGTGTGTCACAGGCATCTTCAGTACATCTTCTACTTAGGTGGCGCTTTTTGGAATTGTCAGTTAATGTTTAATTTTTGTGCCTAATTGTACTGAAGATGCCTGTGACACACGGGCGAAAATTATACCATTAAATAATTTTTCTACGTGAGTTTTTCCGTTATATTTTTATGTATAATAATAATTATTATTAAGTGTGTATATATATATATATATATACTTATTATCTATATATATCTCGGGGGGGGCTGCAACCCCTAGAGAGCGCGTCCCCTGGGTGGCGGATAGGGGAGCCCACCGTGTGTGTGTGTGTGTATGGTGGGGGTGGTCCGAATATACTGAATAAGGACTCATGGACCAACAGGGCCATCATCTTGATTATAAGGGAAGTGGCACTCCCATGGACCCCTAGCTGGATCTATCCTCCTCCTCTTCTACTTTGAGAAATATCCACTTACTTTAATCTTTCCTATAAGGCCTTATCAGTCGACCCTTCTTATTTTATGACCCTTATGCTATTAGAGTACTCGAGGGCCATGGGGTCTTTTCATTTCTGGCATTACAAGTATGCCCTCTCTATAAACCTTACTATAATTCTTCTATAATCTACTCTTTCCCCCTTCAATATACCCTATTCCTTCTATGGATTTATATTCGGAAGAAGGCTAGTTCAGAAGCCTTAAGGTAGCAGCCCTACCACAGAACTATTCCATCGTCAGGCTAGTCCCCTGACATGGAGAACATAATTCTACTTGTAAGCTGACAGAAAAAGATAATGGGATTGAATCTATGGAAAACGACCCTGGAATGGAAAAGGTAAAACAAAAATGGAAACACCAAAATATAATACACATAGCAAACCGGAATGTAGGAGGAATAGCATGTAGAGAAATAGAATTAGACCAACTATTAAATGAAAGAAATTTTAAAATAGCAGTAATCACTGAAACAAAAAAGAAATTAAAAGGAACTATGAGAACCGAAAATTTTAATGTGATATACAGTGGAGTCGACAGACCAAAGAGCACAAGCAGGAGTCATGATTTGGATTCATAACTCCCTTTCAAAACAGTTAAAACATTATAAATTATGGAATGAAAGAGTAATAGAAGCTAGAATAAAAATAGATAGAGGCTATTTAATAATTGGTTTATATGCCCCAGAAGAAGGAAGAGAACAGGATAATATTGATTTTTATAATCAGCTACAAAACATATATAATAAAATAAATAAAAATGATTAAAAATGAATTAATATTAGCAGGAGACTTAAATGCAAGAATTGAAAACATGAAAATTAATAATAATACAGGAATACATGGAGAACATACTCTAAACAGGAATGGTAAAAAATTGATAGACTTTGTAGTTTATAATTACATAAAAATAATGAATTCCTTCTATAAACATAAAGACATACATAAATATACTTCGGCAGCAAGAGGATGGAAATATTTTCATGTTCTTTCAAAATTTTATTTTGAAAGGGCATCAAAATTTTCACTAGATGTTAGAGTTCACAAAGGATATGAAACAAGCAGTGACCACTTCCTTGTTAAAATAAAATTAAGATCACCACCTAAATGGCTACAAGTAACAAGAACAGAAAGAAAATTTGAAACATCTGTTTATAAAACTAGACTATTGAATGACACAAATGTACAATGGCTATATGAACAAAGAATTAACCAATATCTAGATAAAATAAAACAAAATGAAGAAATAGAATGGCTTAATATAAAAATGATACTAAATGCAGCAGCAAATGAAAGCTTAGGAAAGACCAAAAAATTCAATACAAGGAAAAAACTGAAGATCTGGGATGATACAATCAAAGAAATAATCAAAAAGAAAAAAGAAACCTATCACAAATGGTTAAGCAGTAAAAGATTAGAAGATGAAATAGAATACAAAAGAATAAGAGCCATAGCTAAAAGAGAAGTCAGAAAAAAACAGAGAATCATGGAACAAATTTGTTTCTAATTTAGAACATGATTGTATATAAGATTTTGAAACACTTAAATGCAGATACCAAAGAAAACATAAAATTAAACACCACACTGAAATCAGAAGAATTTCTAAATTACTACACAGAATTGTGGACAGACAAATATTTTAAAAAAGACAACTGGCAAACAATTAATGAAAATGAAAAGGAAATAACTAAAGAAGAATTAGAAATCAGCCTCAAGAAATGGAAAAATCACCTGCAGAAAAGAAGGTAGGTTCAGAACTATATAAATATGCAGGAACAAGATTCAAAGAAACACTCTTAATATTTTTAAATAAAATTTATTCAGCTGGTATCCCTCCCCCCCAATAGAATGGAAAAAAGCAATTGTGATGTCTATCTTAAAAAAAAAAAAGGTAATAGAGATGACCCTAAAAACTATAGAGGTATCATCATCATCATCAAATTCCTGACATGTACCCTCAAGGGATGTACAGGATATGATAGTACTACATGAAAAATTTACATCATTACTAACTTGCTATCTACAATTTTCCTCCAAACCAGTCTGTTACTTGTCAAGACTCCAACATTATCAGATCTTATATTTCTATCATCTAAGGCACTTTGTACCGTATCAATCCACCTATATCTTGGTCTTCCTCTGGGTCGTTTTCCCGCCAACCTGATAGAGAACACTTGTTTTGCTAATCTATCCTCACCCATTCTGTTTAAGTGATCATACCACCTGAGATTACCTCTGCTAACGCAATCTTGGATGCTGACAATGTCAAGTTTTCCTAATATCCTCGTTTTTAATGTGATATTGACATTGATGCCATCTGTTCACGCCTTTAATCTTTCTCAGGACTCTCATATCTGCGGTCTCTAGTCTTTGATCAAGTGTTTTACTTCTGAACCAGCTCTGAGATCCATAAGTTAAAACTGGTTTGAACACTGTCTTGTATACAGCTAATTTAGTGTTGCGACTAATTTCTCTCTTATTCCATATGAATTTATTCAATTGACTACTTTCCATACCAGCTTTGTTGATTCTGCTCTCTATTTCCATATTTAATTTACCATCTTCAGTAAAAATCATGCCTAAGTAGCTGAAATGTTTTACTTGTTCTACAGGTTCCCATTCACAACACAGTTGACATTTTCAACAATTCAACCTATTTTCATTGTTTTTGTCTTTTTAATGCCCGGAGGAAGCCAGGGAATCCAAGGACTCATCGAGGGAGTGTACCAATAGCATCGAATGATTGGTCCCCTTCCAAGAGATAAACCAAGGGGTCCGATAAGGATGTCCCCTCTCAGCAACTCTTTTTAATATCTACTTAAATGAAATAATAATAAAATGGAATAAAAATTTACATCAAGGAATTAAACTTTCTCCTACAGTGAACTTAAACACTCTTCTTTTTGCGGACGACAAAATAATACAAATTCTGAAGATAACTTATAGAAAGCTATTTTAGATCTAAATGAGATAGCCCAAGATTATGGTATAATAATATCAACAGAAAAATTAAAAATAATGGCCTTTAAAGGACAAGATTCAGCAAGAACTAAAATAGTAATAGATAACAAGATCTTAGAAGAGGTGAATTCATTTATGATCACATATGAAAATGAAAAAGATATAAACGTAAAAATTGCAAAATATTTAAAAATAACAGGTGTATAATTAACTCTATATTTAAACCAAACCTAGTTCAAAAACAAACCAGACTAAAAGTATACAATACATTAGCCCTACCAGGTCTTAATGTATGGAAGCAAAATCTGGACAATAAAACAAAAAGATACACAAAGATTAATAACAGCAGAAATGAAGTTTATGAGAAAAACTGCCAAGTATACTCTATTTGATCACAAAAGAAACGAAGAAATTATGAAAGAATTAAACCAAGAACCAGTAATAGAAAAAATATAAACATAAATGGATGGAACACATTCAAAGAATGAAAACAGAAAGATTACCAAAACAAGCCTTAAAGTACAAGTCATTAGGAAAAAGAAAACCAGGATGTCCTTAAACGATGACTTCTAAGGCCAGAACCATGCTAGGCCTAAATCCTTGATACGCATGATGATGATATATATAAATTTTTGTAAGGGTTTCAAGTATCAAATCTGAATAAAATTCATCTCATATTGAGTGGTGTAATTGGTTAATAATAATAATAATAATTATTATTATTATTAACCAACTACACCACTCAATATGAGATGAACTTTATTCAGATATGGTACTTGAAACCCTTACAAAAATGTATATATCTCAACTCTCCGACTTAGTAGAATTGATAAATGTTGGATTTGGGAAACATACTTGAAGTTGTTAGCAAGTGTCTTAATTCTATTGGAAAATTTTTACAAAGACATTTCAAGATGACGGTAATAATTCTACTTTGGTATGGCTGGATGAAACTTAAAGAAAGCTAAACTTATTTTATCACTTTTGATTTTGATTGACTACAGCTGTGAAAGAATTAGGTAGAACGAAATTTTCACTTAGAGGTAAATCACCATCTAAATGAATTGTTACAGAATAATGTTCTAAAATTCCACAAAATAATTATTACAAGTCTCAATCACATCCCATGCAAGTTGTCTGCATATTGGGTAATGTTAGATATTGTTACCTTAAATACTTTAAAACAATATTTCGACTCTTCCAATGAATCATGAAAGGATCATCAAAAAATTATCGGTGAAATTTTTTTCTATCAATTGCATTGTTCACACACAGATGGGTCATCAGCCCTCAATAGATAAGAATGTGTTCGATGACTGTGAAAATGCAGAGCCTAGCAAGAACAACTTCTCTTCTGTTTCTATGTTGACTAAGCTTAATTTCACATAATCTCATGCAATTTATTTCCAGTGCCACCTGCCACGAAGACTGCCATTGGGTAATTAGCTTTGATCTTAGAGATTGTCTGTAGCCTGTATAGGGGACTATAACAATGTGGAAAAAATATAAGCAGATCTAGCAGCTGAAGCTTTTTAAAGATTGCTGAGAAACATGAAGAAAACTGTTTCAGAAGACAGAGGTAGATGGAATAAATGATGAGGAGAAGCAGGTTCGATGAGTTTGCTGTTGTACTGTAAAAGGATGTTGGACAGCTTGTTTTTTTAACAGGCCTAACAGCAAGTGAAGGAATGACGTTTGCCAATTCTGCAGCAAATGACCATGAAAATACTTGTAGAAGACACACACACAGCTGAAACATTGTATCTGTGAGATAGAGGTTGAAGCAAACCTGTGAAGGAAGGGTCATCTATAAGCCGAATTGCTCTCCTGTGGACAGCATCAAAATTTTTTAAGGAGGTTTTAGGTGCATCAACCTAAATGTGTGAATAGTATTGTAAGTGTGGGAAGATTTGGGATTTATATAGGGTTGGTATAAAATAGATTCTTGAGCAGAAAAGAATGCCTAGCTTTCTTTTAGAAGCTGAGGAAGCTATTGACATGATGTGGTTGTGCCAAGAGAGAGAGAGATTGGAGGTAAATGTCAGTCTAAGAAGAGTTCATCCTGTCTGGTGATGTGTATTTTACTGAGGATGAGGGAAGGTGAGCAGATATCCCTTTTGTGAGAGAAAAGGCAGAATTGTGTTTCAGTGGCATTGAAGGTGACTAGATTATCCTTGCCCCACTGAATTATCAGTGTTTAAGGTGGTGTTGATGATTTTGATATAAGGGATGTCTGGGAACTACATGATTTGTCAAAGAAGTAGGATGAATGGGGAGTGGTATCATTGGCAAAGCTATGGATAGGATTTGTAATAATTGAGAGCAGGTCATTTATGCATAAAAGAAAGAGGGCAGGTGAGAGAACGGAGCACTGAGGCACTCCTGCATTAGTGGCAAACCTTGAAGAGAGGGTGCCATCCACTATGACAGAAAGCTGGCTATCCAGTTACAAAGGGTGGCAAGTAGACCGAAGGAAGGCAGTTTGCAAAGCAGGCCTTGATGCCAAATATAATTGAAAGCCTTGGAAATGTCAAAGACAACAGCACACGTTTCTTCGAACCTCTCCATGACATGTGCCAGTGGCAAGTGATGTAGGCTAAGATATCAGCCATGGATCTGGACTGGCAGAATCCATGCTTGTGGTCAACTTCTAGGTAGTGAGGAAGTTGACTATTGATAACTTTCTCCATTATTTTGGAGAAAAATGAGGTGATGGCAATTGGCCAGTAAGGTTTTCTCTTTCTCTTTTGAAATGGGTGGGATATAGGTTAGTGCCAGGTGAATACAGAAGATTGAAGAGATGATAGAGGACAGGGGTTAGCTATGTAGCAGAACATTTGAGTATAATAGGAGAGATGCCATTGGGACCAGATAACTTTGTAGTGTTCAGGTTGTCTAATATTCTTTAGTCTTCTACCAAAAGGCCAAAGAAGGCATATGGTGCTCGGTTGCTGGTATGGAAGGAGGTGATTTGTCTTTGTTGTCTATGCAGGAGTTAGAGGACTGTTACAGCACGCAAAGAGTTGCTATGAGGTCAGCTTTTTCTTTGGGTGCTGTAGTGCCATCTATGGAAGATGTGGAAGTGCAGGTTATGTAATGTCTGATGGTTTTTGTGAGGGACCAGAAGGCATGGCTACCATTTGGATGGGTTTTCTGCTACCATCCTTTATGAAGTTGGATTTGCTGATAGTTGATTTATGTTTATTTTATGAAGCTCTTGATGCAAGCCACCTGCAGTAAATTATTTTTTTTCTTTGACTGCTTTCATACATCTTCTGTTAAACTAGGGCTTGGAAAGTGGACAGGAATTATGGATGGAATGAGGGATGAATGCCTTCATGCCAACTGTGGATGATTCCTGTAGCTCAGTGCAGATGTCTGAGTCAGAAGAGCAGAAGTAATAGTCATGTAATGGGAATGAAGCATAGTAGTTTTGGAGATCATCCCACTTTGTAGTACCAGAGGACACAAGGTTAGGTGTGGTCAGAGGAGGGGCACTCAACAGAGGCCTCTGCTCTGTACACATTAAAAAACTGAATGTAGACGGATGGAGTGTGGGACTTCCTTAGATGGCAGAGTGAGAGGTTGCATAATGGAGCATAAAATTGCCATGGAGGAATGCTGTTATGTTTAATGAAGGTAATGTCAACATTCATGTTAACAGCTTGCATAATCTTTTGAACACGCATACCAAAGAGACACATGGCAGTCCAACATGTGCAATACTGAGACTTCCAACATCGAGAAAAGGCATGATCAATTTCTTGTTGAAGTTGTCTTTCATTTATCATGTTACAAGAGTGATGGCAAATTGTGAAGTCATCAACATACAAAGCGTTATATACTGTAGGAGGAAGCTGTTCAGTGAGTGAGTTAACTTTGACAGCAAAGCGTTTCACACTTAATACAGAGCCTAAGGCAGTGTTTCTCAATATAGGGCATACGCTCCAGGGGGGAAATTAGAAAATGTACATGTACATATTTATATTACACTTTTTCAGAATTTGTTTGACTATTATGCTAGAGGGGGGGGCATCAAAATATTTGAAACGTTGAGGTGGGGCATAGAAATCTTTGAGATGTTGAGGTGGGGCATGATCCAAAAAAGGTTGAGAAACAATGGCCTAAGGGGAGCACTTTCTTCTTGATGGCCAAGATAACGTGCTTCCCACTTGGACTTCGAAGACTTGTCTGGACAGAAAGTTTTTAATAAAAACGGGAGGGCACCCTCTGACACCTAGGTTACTGAGGTCTCTTATTTCCCACATCAAAGAACCCTGAAACAAAATGTTCCTGTTTCAGGAATGCATCTCCTATACATGTTGCTAAATGGATTGAGTGCTCAAACATTGAACTTGGCTGATAACTGTTTACATGTGTTGGATCCTTTCCTGGTTCTGAGATGATAATAACAACTAACTTATGGCAAGAATATGGAAACTTCCTCTGTTAGTATCCTGTTGTAGAGTAACAGGAAATCCAGAGAACATGGAAGATGTATCATCTCATAATTGTGATACGGGCACCTCCATGAAGTCTGAAGACTCATAGCAGGAGACCCAAACTAATCACACAGCTATCATACCTCTCTTTGAACTCATTAACAGACAAATCTAGTCCTCACACACTAACCATGCCTTTACTTGGCTTCAAGGGATGACTTCTTTTTATGCCCCCTCTAGTCAAGTGCTGAAACATTTCTCCCATATCAATCCTATAAAATCTTTTAAGTAAATTAAATGTTTCTATCATATCCCTCCCTTTTCATCTATTAATCAACTTCTGCAAACCACATATGACACATTCTACAGAGACTCACTATCTTGGTCACATGTCTCTCCACCACTTCCTTTTCTCCAAAAACTCAGGAGACCAGACTTCAGCACAGTAATCCATATCTGGATGTATCAAGTCCTTATAAATAGGAGTAACCACTTCTTTATCTCTACTTGTTAGTGTGTTCTTCAACAGACAAGCAATCTTGTGAGCTACCTTGGCTACATGACCTCTACACTTCAATGCTGTTTACTATGACCCCCCCCCTCTCAAATCCCTAGCTTCATTTATTTCCTTGAGTGCAGTCCCAATGTGGTACACAGCTTGCAATCAATTTATCCTAAAATGCATAACTTGGCATTCTCTTCTTGAGTATTCTGCAATTGAGCAGGTTCTTCTTTAAGTAGCAGAAACTTCCCTTCCACTCTCTTCTGTTCTGAGCCTTCTCTTTCAAGGTTGTGTACCTGTCTCCATTCAGCATGTCATCTAGCATTGTTTTCCTTACTCTTCCTCTGGGTCTTTTTCCATCTATTTTTCCTTCGATGGCATCTCTGATGATTCCATTCCCCTCAGATATGTCCGATCCAGTTTCCTTTGCTTCTTTTTATCCCCCTTAACAATATCGCGTGATGCGAATTCTCACCTGTCGGCCAATCATGCGTTATCGTGTGGACGTTGCTATCAAGTAAAAAAAATTTGGCCACCACACGAAATTCCAATTTTCAGCTTGGCAATGAACGTGTTAACAGACTTCTTTCTTCTTCTTCTTCTACTCTTTTTAAGACTTCTTCATTAGTTATTTTATCTGTCCATTTGGTTTTTTCCATCCTTCTCCAAATCCACATCTTAAAGCTTTCCAAAATCTTAATTTCTTCTTTCTTCAATGTCCAAGTTTCAGCAGCATAGAGGGCAACACTCCACACATAACATTTTATTAGTCTTTTCTTTAGGTTTCTATCCATTTTATTTCAGAATAAATTCCATTTTCTATTAAAGGCATCTCTTCCCATCATTGTTCTTGCTTTTATGTTGCTTTTACATCTTCCATCACTGCTAATAACACTTCCTAGATATTTAAATGTCTTTACTTGATTCAATTTTTCCCCATTTATTCTGATATCCATATTTGCCTCTTTCCTTGCTATTTTCATTAAAAACCTGAATTAAACTTTATTTTTTGTCCATGCTGACAGTCTGTTTACTTCATTCTGCAAGTTCTTCACATCACCTTGATTAACTATTACTCTACCCAATTTTGTATCATCAGCAAACAACTGAATATTTCCTTTTACCATTTATACAAAAATTAAACACTAGTGATCCTAGCACAGAACCAGGAGAAACCAGGTGACTAGTGCACACTACTGGTCACTCTCCTGGATTCTGAACCTCTATATAGCACTTTTGATATCTGTCCAACAGCAACCCTTTTATCCACATAAACGGTATCATATCCATCCTCATTTGTTCTAATTTGCATAACAGAGTTCCATGTGGTATTTTGTCAAATGCCTATGCAAAATCCAGCAGAATCATTGTGTAGCAATTCCATTATCCAACTCAGCAATCACTCCTATTATAAAATATTAGTAAATTACCAAGGCATGACTTCACGAAGCCATGCTGCTCCTCATTCTTATACACCCATTTTTGAACAACTTTTCCAGTACTTTTACCACTCCTGATATAGTGATTGGTCTATAATTTGCTACTAGATCCTTAGAATCTCCCTTATTCAAAGGAATTATTTTGCCCTCTTTCCACTCCCTTGGAACTTTACCAGAGCTGAGACTTCAATTAAAGAGCCTAGTCATAGGCACTGCCAGTTCCCTTGCACAGCTGAGTAAAATACGAGTTGATATCCTGTCTAATCTCAAGGCCATATTTATGTTGAGATTCTGCAATACCCATCTACCTCTGATCTAACACCAGTAACTTCACTTGGATGATATACCCTTGCAAAGTTGTCACTCAGTAACTCAACTATTTTATCTGTTTCTGTTGCCTTGTCACCATCAGCACTCATTAAGGTTATTCTTCCTTTTACTTGCCACATAATGAAAGAACTTGGGATTCCCTTTAGCATGCTTGACTAGTTTCTTCTTGTAATCTGATTTTGCCTTCCTTACCATGCTGGTCATCTTTCCTGCCTGACCCTCATATTGTTTATGAGCTTACTGGTCGCTTTCTCCTTATGTACTCTTCACATTTTCTTTTTCTGCAGCTCATGCTTAACAATACTACTCATCCATCTAACTCCTACCTGATTAACCTTCCTGACCTGTCTCTCATTGATCTTTAAGCTCTGAACATATCTCTTCATTGGGAACATCATGGAGATCCCATTCTCATATCACTCATCTAGAAGAGTTTAGTGTTTTATATGGTTACAATAAATGGTATTTCACCCACTGATGTTGCTGACAAGATGTTTCAGCAAGTATATCACCAGAACATAGTTTTTGAAACTGTTTTGGAAGATTCTGACAGTCCTTCTAAACCCTTTTGAATAAAGAAGTGCATCATTTTCCCTATTGGCTTTTCATCTGTTGCATGGATGATGAAAAAGAATGCTATATTTATAATGGTGTCAAACGTCTTTTGTTTCTCATTTCTGTTATCAATTGATGAATCTACAGCACCTGCATTTGGTTCAGGCCTTGTTAGTGCCCTGGAAAATTTGAAGATGAAGGATTCATGCTCAAGGTTTTTTTTTTTTTTTTTTGTTTGGTAATAGAGCTGCCCACCCACCATGAAGCCACACATAATTGTCCACTCTCTGACAAGGGGTATATGCACTAGGAAGTGGAATTCCACGATTACCCCACACTATACCAGCACCACAGCAAGCCTTTGGCTCCATCCTTATACAATGGGATAAGAGATTGCTGTAACACTGTTGACCCTTACAGGCAAGCCCACTAGCCAACTGATTCTGGACAGACATTCAGGACTGCCCAAAGTAATGTAAGACTACCAAGATTCCCCTTTTTGGATGTTCTCGGGTCACACCCCACAGCAAACACATTAGCAGGGTATTGCATCCCAGTCGTGATGGTCTGGAAGTAGAATTAGTAAAAAAGACTGGAAAAAGAGGAAGAATAAAGAATGGCCAGTACCATCACTAATAGGTCCCCTCACCATAAACAGGTGCTCCACATGGAGGGGCCAAAAAAAAATGAGCAAAAGCTAACACTTGAATATATTTTTACATATTTTAAATATCAATAACAATGAATGACAATGGATTATAATGCTATGTTTAAAGTACTTCTGTATAGCATTTCTAAAATACGAGGGTGGTCTGAAAAGTTCTTGGCCTAACAATAAAAAAATGAATTTATAATTTCAAAATTATTTTTATTTTTCAACATAATCTCTCTTAAGACTAAATCATTTACTCCAGTGATGCTCCAGCACCATTATCCCATCTCTTTAGTGGTTCTCAGCAAGATCTGCAAAATACCCCTCTACAGCTGCAATCACCTCTTGATTCGAAGAAAAACGCTGACCAGCAAGGAAGAGTGTTATTTTGGGAAGAGAAAGAAGTCAGATGGAGCCAAACAATTCATAGTGCAGATCCCTTAATTTTCCCATTGCCAAAACACCTTTGTGGGCAATTTTGGAAAATTATGGAGACAACTACAGTGTTTGAGTAAAACTTTAGTTTAATATAAACCAAAATCCACATTCGACCTTTATAACAAGGTCATCTTCTGGAGCATATATACTATATACAGAGAAACAAGCTGCACTACAATCTACATGGTGTGTTAAAGTTACTGCCCAACCATTACAACAATTATTGGCCTGAACTCTGGTGAAAAAAAAAAAAAACGTTTGTGGGCAGGTGCAGTGTCTTGATGAAGAATGATTTTTTCTTCTGCAAACCGGGTCTTTTCTCATGAATTTTTTTGTCTAGCCTGGTTAAAAGATTGGAATAATATTCCCCAGTTATTGTTTTACCCTTTTCAAGATAATTAATAAACAAAATGCCGATGCCATGACCTTTCCTGCTGATGGAACCGACTTTGTCTTCTTTGGCACTGAACCGGCTCCTATCCACTGTTTTGACTGCAGTTTGGATTCTGTGTGTAATGGTGAATCCAAGTCTCATCCACAGTAATAAATTGGCGCACAAAATTAGTTTTATTCTTGGTAAAATGCTCCAAGTACTGATCAGAGATTTTCATGCGGTTGTGTTTTTGATTTGCTGTGAGAAAGTGTGGCGTTCATTTTGCGCAAAGCTTTTTCATTTGCAATTCTTCATGCAAAATATATCCTACACATTCTTTTGAAATGCCTATAATCTCAGCAATTTCGCACACTTTGACTTGTTAGTCATCCAATATTATATCATGCACCTGATCAATGATTTCTAGTGCTGTTACACTTTTTGGACGTCCTTCACGTGGATCATCTTCAAAGCTGGTATGGCCATGTTTAAACTCGGCAGCCCATTTCTTAATTGTCGAAAATGAAGGAGAAGAGTGCCCATAAACTTTTATGAACTTCGAATGAATGTCTTTTGGTATTAAACCTTCTTTTACAAAGAATTTTATAACTGCACGATACTCAATTTTATCCATTTCAAGGGATACAGACACTTTTGCTTCAGACAACTGTATAAAAAAACTTGATATGACTTGCAATTTCACATGGATGCTTATGACAGATGTACCAACTTAGAAAAAAAAAAAAAAATCTTGCCAATAGTGTTGCCATCTAAAGTCGAGGCCAAGAACTTTTGAGACCACTCTCGTACATGTGTATGGTGTATTTGTACACTATGTGGAAATAGGTATGGGACTCTACACGTGCCAACAGTGATATACTGATATGTATGTAGCTTACACTGAAGACAAAAATGTCTCCCAAGAATCAAGTGTTACATCTATACACAATGACAAGAGAAAGAAAAAAATAATAAAACTTAAGGACTACACAAGAATAGTTATCACAGGATGATGTATTAATGGATTATAAGTTTGTGCCACTGGTAAAAAAACTGCATTACCTAAGATTAACTGTAACTTAAACATTATCAGCTGAAGGAAATGGATTGCTCAACCCCAGCCAAGAGATATACAAGAAGCTAACAAGAATATCTCAAAGGACACCACAAAGGGTGGTACTGAAATCTCAGCATTTTGATGTGGAAATAATTAAACAGCATGGAATGCACTATCTCAGTTTATACAGAGAGGCATCAGCATAGAAGTCAATTATCAGCCATGGCAATTGATCATACCTACTACACGTTTTTTCTTTCTTTATTTAAATTACTGGTCCACAGGGCACTGAAAGTGCATGATATGGGGCAATGAATTTTGGATGGGCAAGTGTAGATGTGACATATGTCTGGGGAATGCCTTGAATGAGTGCAACATCCTGATAGTGAAGTCATCTAGTGGTGGAGTAATGGTTTGCAGCTGTTTCTCTTGTATAAACTCAGAGCTTTATTTATAGTGCCTAGAAGGTACGAAGGAAGAGTTCTGATGGCTATGTAACGCTTCCAATATTGCAAACGTTTTACGGAGAAGACCAACATCACTTTCAATACATTATTTTGTTTGGATTATTCGTTATCTCGCATGCGTGTTTGTTGTTCTACAACAAACACGCATGCGTGATAATGAATAAAAACAATAAGTCCTCTCTGTCACGTGAAACGTGTAACCATAGCTACTAGTTGGTTTACAACATTTTTTATGTTCCTTTTAATTTGCATTTACTAGCTTTCATATCTCCGTAAACGCCTTGAAAAAGTCAGACAATTTGCTGGCGAAACTGGTAGGTTTTAATAAATGTTTTATTGTAAACTGGTCTGTATTAATAAAATTGTATTTCTATTATAAAACGACCAAATATGTATAATTTAAACAGCAATGGATATCTTAAAAAAACGGCATAAAGAATACTATTCTCTAATACCTCTCAACAACAGATCCGTGACATTCATTACAGGGCCTCAGTTTCCATCCCTTTCATTTTATTTTTTATGTTGAGCTCATACACAAGAGGTTGGTTGATAACCTGATAGTACATTAGTACCGTACATGGGTAGTGGGGTTCGGAAAGGAGAGACTTATTTGCATTTGATTTAAAAGACTGTATATTGTATTCCTTAGGAAACACAACAGGGGGAAGACTGTTTTCACAGTATAGCAGTTGAAGGGATGAAGGAGGAGGTAAAGAAACTTGTTCTGTGGGTTTCAAGGTGCACTGTGAAGGGATGTTGAGCAGCAGCTGCACGTGTTCCAACGAGCTTAGTACTAAGTGGGGGAATTATAGATACTATTTCAGATGACATTGGAAATATTTGTAGAATACAAATAGTGAGGAAACCAAACATCTGTGCAAAAGTGGGGGATGAGTTGGTAGGAGATGGGTCATTAATAAGTCTAATTACTCTCCTCTGTACTGGGCCAAGCATTTTAGGGGTCCCACCCCATATGTGAGAGCAGTATTCAACAGCTGGGCAGATTTTTGTGATTTGTATAAAGTTAACAGCCATTCGGGGTGAAGTAATGTCTTGAGCAAAAGAGAAATCCTAGTTTTTTAGAAGCTGAAGATGCAATGGCAATGATGTGTTAATGCCAGGAGAGGCTTAATGTTCAGGTAATTCCAAGAAGAGGAATTTTTTTATTGGCAAACTTTCACTAAAAATCGCAAATCTCCTGAAATCTCATGACATAAGAGTGGCCTTCAAACCCATTATGATGGTACGAAATCTGTTATGCTCGCCCAAGGACCACAACCCTTTCAACAAACATCCTGAAGTTTACAATATTCCACAATCTTGTGATCCTAATTACATAGGGCAAATATTGAGAAGTTTAGAAATAAGACAAAAGGAGCATATTGCAAAGGCCAATAACAATAGAGAAGACAGCTCGGGTCTTTCCATTTCTCCCACAGTAACCACAACATTGAATGGGACAAGAGCTCCATGCCATACACAGATGACAACTTCGGCACCTGCAACATCAAAGAGGCTACGATGGTAATCTACTCACAAGGCACTCTCAACAGAAACCAAGGAATGATTTTGTGTGACATTTCGAAATCACTATCAGATCTTTAAACACATCCAACTTTAATTTTTCTGCAAACTAACGAGTACGCCTACTGAACAATGACTAACCATATGCCAGCTTCCATGCTCCATGTGTTTCTGTTTTACTTGTATTCTTATGAAACAGTTCCTACACATTCAGTGCTTTTAGTTATGCAATGATTCATATTTAACACTTCTTGTATATTTGTGTGTTCATCCCAACCAAGATGAAGCCACTAGCTTAAGTGGCGAAACTACTAGGCTTTATTAAATAATTATTACGACTTATAAACCGAGTGTTAGTTATTTTTTATTAAATCGGTTATCTTAAACTAGAATTAGACACAGAAAGCTGAATGCAAAAAAAATGTCTGCGATTTGACGATGAGATATGCAAATAACTGTTCTCATATACATTAAAATAATTATTCATTTTCGAAATTATGGATTTTACAACCGTGTTATAACTAACTCTTTTTATTATCCCAACGTTTCAATCTTCATAATAAGATCATCATCTGGAGCATACACAAATATACAAGACAAGCTGACTTACATTACAAACCATAAGCTAGAGAAACAATGATTTGATCACATGTTATTCTACTGGCATGACCTCTAGTGAAAAAAAATATATAAATTACATCAAGCTAGATTTAATTTAAGATAACATGAATAAACATTTTTTCTTATAGATAGTTTTCTTTCAGTAACAATGTCCTATTTTCAGTATTACAATTGTTATTTTTGATTTAGGATCTTGAATTTACTACAGTCCTGTTTATAGTTGTTCTTAGAGAGGAAGGTTCGGTGAGTCGAATATATTTCTTCCATATGTATGGGATTTTTAGACCTTCATTATTGTTCAGATTGGGGTGGTTGATAATGATCTCACAGGCTTCCTTAAATTTGCATTCATACCATGTTTTGGTGTGATGTAGACAACTAGTGCTTTTCCAGTCAATTCTATGTAAGGTGTTCAAGGGCATGATCAGAAAGGCCAGCTTCACCATAATTATTATACGTAATGTGTCGTTTATGTTCTTTTTGTCTGATAGGAATTGTGCATCCTGTTTCTCCTATATATGGTATGTTACAGGTGCAGTGAATACGGCATACTCCACGGTGGACCAGCAGGGGAGTGGGTCTTTGGATGAGTTGAGTAAGCTTTTTATTTTTGCAGGGGGTTTAAAGGTGGCTTTGAGGTTGTATTTTTGTAGTACTCTGTTTATTTTGTCTGATGTCCCTTTAATGTAGGGAATGTTATAGTTTTGTTGTAGTCTGGTTTGTCTTTGTTTTTTATTGAGGTCTTGTAGAGAATTTTGTTAATAGTGTTTTGGCTGTACCAAATTTTTTGAAAAGTATTGCTGATCACTTTAAATTCATCTTTCAGTGCCTGTTCACTGGAGCAGATTTTCAGAGCCCTGTTTTTCAGAGCATTGATGACACCTAGTTTTTGTGTTGGTAGGAGTTTATGTGTATATATTGGCCAGTATGTGTCTGTTTTTGGTAAATCGTGAAGGAAAGATTACCAGAAGGAAGGCGTGTGACAAGTGTATCTAGAAACAGAAGCATGTTCTGTTTTTCAATCTCAATTGTGAACTGTATACGTTTGTGTTGTTTGTTTAGGTGGCTAATGAATGTGTCTAGTGTCTGGTGACCATGGGACCAGATCACGAAATGGTTCCTCCCCTTTAAAACCCAAAGCAAGTTGCTCAAAATGTTCCATGTAAAAGTTAGTAATAAGGGGGGGATAATGGCGAACTCATGGCTGTGCCTTCTCTTTTTAAGTAGAAAAGTTTTGCCATACAAAATAACCAGAACGTAATACATGAGCAAAGAGTGCTGTGATATCTGGAGGGAATTTGTTCTGTAAAAGGATTGTCATTGAATGGGACATTCGTAAAAGAGGGCAGAGACGTTAAAATTGACTAATAAATCATCTTTTTTTCTAATGTAATGTGTTTGATGATGTTTATGAAGTGTTTTGTGTTTTTGATATAGGAGGGAGAATGACCTACCAACTCCTTGAGTGTTGCTGCTAATTTTTTGGCTAAGTGATAAGTAGGGCTATCTATCCCTTCAACTATAGGCCTTAGAGGTGTGTTTTCTTTGTGAATTTTCGGTAGTCCGTAAATTCTTGGGGAACAAGCATAGTGCGGAAATAGTTTTTTGACCATATCTTCAAGCCATGTGGTAATTGACTTAAGTAGTGTCTCTGTTTTAATTTTTTATTCTATTGGTTGGGTTGCAGTTAACTAATTGGTATGTGTTATTGTCAGAGACCAGTAGATCCTTTTTTCTAGATAAGTGGTTCAGTTTAAAATAACAGTGGCACTTTCTTTATTGCTCTAGTTATTAAGATGTTCGGATTTGACTTTATTGATTTCATCGCTGTCACTTCGTGTTTGGTTAGGTTGCTTGTTATTGTTTTATGATTTAAAATGTTGGCGGTTTCTAAATGTACTTTTTCTGCTATGTTATTTGGGATGAATCTAAGGCCTGTTTCAATATTACAAATAAATTCAAGTTTGTTTATCAATCTGGGTGCTACAGCATAATTTAAACCTTTGTTTAGTATCGAGATTTCGTCTTTGTTTAAAGCACGGTTGGATAGGTTAAAGATGTTACTGTTACCTGTGGGCAATTGGTGGCTCCTGTTGTTTCTTGCTTCTGGTTGGTTGTTATTGTTCCCTGTGGAGAAATTTGAAGATGGCGGCTGGTTCTGCTGATCTTTTAGTCTTTGGAAATTAGGTTTTCTATCTTTGTGTGGAGGATGTGGTTCGCTGTGTTTTCCATAATCTTTTCAAGGATCATCCAGATATCTGTATTTATGTAGCTTGAAAGCTCAATTTTTTCCTTTTGTAGCTGGTTTTGTGTAGTGGCTAAGTTCTTTCTGGTGGTTTGAATCTGTTCTTCTAGTCAGTGAACTGAATCCAGTCAGTTTTGACGTCTCTGCCATCTTTAGAAATGTCCCAATCAATGACACAATCCTTCTTTTACAGAACAAATTCCCTCCAGATATCAAGGTGTTCTTTGCGCATGTATCACGTTCTGGTTATTTTGTATGGCAAAATGCTTTCTACCTACAAAAAGAAGGCACAGCCATGGTCTCGCCATTATCCCCCCTTATTGCTAACTTTTACATGGAACATTTTGAGCAACTTGTTTTAGGTTCCTCCCCTTTAAAACCCAAAGTCTAGCTTAAGATATGTTGACGATGTTTTCGCGATCAGGTCCCTTGGTCGCCAGACACTAGACACATTCGCTAGCCACCTTAACAAACAACACAAACGTATACAGTTCACAATTGAGATTGAAAAACAGAACACACTTCCGTTTCTAGATACACTTGTCACATGCCTTCCTTCTGGTAATCTTTCCTTCACGATTTACCAAAAACCAACATATACTGGCCAATATATACACATAAACTAGGTGTCATCAATACTCTGAAAATCTGCTCCAGTGAACAGGAACTGAAAGACGAATTTAAAGTGATTAGCAATACTTTCCAAAAAAATGGGTACAGCCAAAACACTATTAACAAAATTCTCTACAAGACCTCAATAAAAAACAAAGAAAAACCAGACTACAACAAAACTATAACCATTCCCTACATTAAAGGGACATCACCCAAAATAAACAGAGTACTACAAAAATACAACCTCAAAGTCACCTTTAAACCCCATGCAAAAATAAAAAGCTTACTCAACTCATCCAAAGACCCACTACCCTGCTGGTCCACTGTGGAGTATACCATATTCACTGCACCTGTAACATACCATATATAGGAGAAACAGGATGCACAATTCCTATCAGACAAAAAGAACATAAATGACACATTAAATATAATAATTATGGTGAAGCTGGCCTTTCTAATCATGCCCTGAACACCTTACATAGAATTGACTGGAAAAGCACTAGTTGTCTACATCACACCAAAACATGGTATGAATGCAAATTTAAGGAAGCCTGTGAGATCGTTATCAACCACCCCAATCTGAACAATAATGAAGGTCTAAAAATCCCATACATATGGAAGGCATATATTCTTCCCACCGAACCTTCCTCTCTACGAACTATAAACAGGACTGTAGTAAATCCAAGATCCTAAATCAAAAATAACAATTGTAATACTAAAAATAGGACATTGCCACTGAAAGAAAACTATCTATAAGAATAAATGTTTATTCATGTTATCTTAAATTAAATCAAGCTTGATGTAATTTATATATTTTTTTTTCACTAGAGGTCATGCCAGTAGAATAACATGTGATCAAATCATTGTTTCTCTAGCTTACGGTTTGTAATGTAACTCAGCTTGTCTTGTATATTTGTGTACGCTCCAGATGATGATCTTAATATGAAGATCGAAACGTCGGGATAATAAAAAGAGTCAGTTATAACACGGTTGTAAAATTCTAATTTCGAAAATGAATGCTGATCACCGTGTAAAACGAAAAGAAAGGATTAAAATAATTAAAAATTAAGATGTAGCAACACTGACAAAAGCAGAACTATTTGTCAGAAGAAGTTAAACAAATTCACCAAGTTAATGAAATGTTAGATTGTTAGCTGTTTGTGTACTAAAAAAACCGTTTTTTTTTTAAATAATGAAATCAATCACATTAAACCTCAATGTTGTAAATTATGTCAAAGCAGTTATGGTTATGGAAGAAAATATGTCATGTCTCTGGCTAGTTCACTAAAAAAACATTGCCACTTCCATATAAAAGATCTAGTTTGAGAATCTAACTAAAATATAAAAAGTAGATGGATGTGGTAATACATGTTTCTATTTTAATATATATTTATTTAGCTGATATCCTTATATATATATATATATATATAAGGATATCAGCTAAATATCCTTATATATAAGGATATTTACTTTTTTTATTTACAAAAATGAATTAACAAATAAAATTTACATAAATTCAGATCACATCTGATAATATTCATTTATTTAATAAAAAAAAAACTCTGCCATTTTCTATCATTTCTGTCTTATATTCTACTGAAAACAATTTTACAAAAATGTAATTTCATAATTTATTGTTGTAAAATACTTTTATCTGTAAAATCACAGCATAATTGGCAGGAATCCTTGTAATTTGAATATTTCAACTTTTTTTTCCAATTTCATTATGATATTATGCAATGAAGTAATATAATACAATGAGAGCTGCAGAATGAAGTATAATGGGGAGGTGTGTGTGCGCACACCCACATATACAGAACATATATATTAATAATCATTAAAACATGTCTTTTGTACAATGTTCCTACTACTAGGTTATGCTTGATATGGAAGGCAAGCATCACTAAAGTTGAAATAAGATATACTTCCACCATCAACAACAGCAAACTGCAAAGGTACATCATCTCCCAGACTTTGCTGCAACTTAAGAAGACCAGTCAAATCTGGAAAAGCATCAGATACCCTGAAAATAAGATCATACATGAGGAAAAAAAAAACTTAAAAAGACAACTATATAATTTATAATTATATACTGATTCTCATTTGAAACTGTTAACTGATAAGTGTGTTATCAAACCTTTATGAATTTAGAAGCATTCATATGATAAAAATATTTGGATAATTTATATCAGAAACTCAATCAAAATTTCTTGACTTCAATCTGAAGACAGCCAACTTTCCAAATGAATGAAATGCAGATATGGTCTATCTGTCAAATAGTTCCACATTAGCACCCCCCCCCCCTCACACACACACACACCACCTGATTGAAGGACTGGTTTTCTCTTTTATGTTAAGAATGGTGTTTTGTGTATTCTAATTTCTATATAAGAAATCAAAATACACCAATTAAGTGTTATTCAAATGTATAAAAATCATGTCATCGTAATCAAATTCCTGATATGTACCTAAAAAAGGAAGGAGGAAACAATGACAGTACTATGCAAAGTTTGCACTACTAACTTCCTATCAACAATTTTTCTCCAAATTAATCTGTTATCTGTCAGATCTTATATTTTGATCTTCTAAGGAATCTTTAACTGCATCAATCAACATGATGCGTTTAAATAGAATGGAGAGGAGAGTTTACAATAAGTAAACTCTCCTCTCCATTCTATTTAAGTGACCATAGAACCTGGGATCACACATTCTTGAGTACTAAACATTCAAATTCCTTCATAATATTGTCATGCTTAAAATGATTCTGGCATTGATGCCATCTGTTCACTCCCCTAACTTCCATATTTCTGGTCACAAGTATTTGATCAACTGTTTTATTCCAAACAGCCTAACTTGCAGATCTACAAACTGCTTGAACATAACCTATCCTGCTGGTTTAGTATTGTGGCTAATTTCTCTCTTTTTTTTCATATAAATTTATTCTGTTGACTCCTCACTACACCAGCTTTTCTTATTCTGTGGTACATTTCCATTTTTAATTTGACATCTTCACTAAAAACTGTGTCTAAATAGCTGAAATGTTTTATTTGTTATGTAGTTTTCCATTTAGAACACAACTGATGTTCTCGGTATTCCTGCCCATTTTCATAGTCTGACTTTATTCTTTTCATTGCTGATTTTCATGCAATTTAGTTAAGGAATCCTACTGACTTTTATTGGATTTATTTCAGAGTATAACATCATCTGCATTAACCTCCCTAATGGCTGAGGTGGATGAATGGTGAGACCAAATTGCACTTCTTACCCATGTTATTTAACAGGTGTTACAGAATCGTATTCAGATTTAGCTGGACTTCTATAGATGTCATGGCTGGTTGTGTGATAAGTAAAGAGCTGAGATTAACACCTCCAGTTTTGACAGTAGGTTTAGATCTTATATTCCTGCCTTCTAAGGCACTTTTTACTGTATCAATCCACCTACATCTTGGTTTTCCTTTGGGTCTTTTTCCTGCCATCCTGATAAAGAAAACTTGTTTTGCTAATCTTTCCTCTCCCATTCTGTTTAAGTGACCATACCAACTGAGATTAGTTCTGCTAACACATTCCTGAATGCTAACGATGTCAAGTTATTTCCTAATATCCTCATTTTTAATACGATACTGCCATTCTTGCGATCTGTTTATGCCCCTAATCATTCATATTTGTGGTCTCTAGTCTTTAGTCGAGTGTTTTACTTCTGACCCAGCTCTCAGATCCATAAGTTAAAATTGGTTTGAAAACTGTCTTGTATACAGCTAATTTAGTGTTTTGACTAATTTCTCTCTTATTCCATATAAATTTATTCCGTTGACTTCCTACCATACCAGCTTTATTGATTCTGTTGTCTATTTCCATATTTAATTTACTATCTTCACTAAAAATTGTGCCTAAGAAGCTGAAATGTTGTATAGGTTCACCATTCAGGATACAGTTGATGTTTTCAATATTTCTGCCTATTTTCATTGTCTTTGTCTTTTTATTGCTGATTTCCATACTGAATTTATTACAACAGTTATTCAGTTTAATCATAGAATCTTGCAGACTTGTGCTGGATTTATTCTGAAATATAACATCATCTGTATAAAGTAAAGAGTTAAGATGAACATCACCAATTTTAAGATTATATTTAATACCACTTTCCTTCATAATGTGATCCATATAGATAATGAATAACAGTGGAGATAATGTGCACCCTTGTTGCACATCTGATTTTACTTCAAGCCATCTTCATGTACCTCCTTCAAGTCTAACTGTCTGCCTTACAGCTTAAATAGAGACTCTGTATTGCTCAATATAATGTCCCAGTTATGCCATATTACTGTAGCATTTTGAAAAGCTTTCCACTTAGCACCTTGTCATATGCCTATTCCAGATCAACAAAACAAATACAAATCCTTGTTATATTCCCAAGATTTCTCAACTATTTGTTGAGAAATCTTGGGAATCCTTAAGTCTATCCTTATAGACAACCTCACCATGCCTCTCTGGCTGAATCAATCAATGTTTTCCTCAGGATTTGCCAATGAGTCTACAAGCTGTGGAAATGTTGTGGTTCTTGCTTTCAAATTCTTTCATTTTTTTCTCCAACGATGTTTGCATATTTGAGTCTACAGTTCATCTCTAAAAACTGCTCAACCTTGATTCATTTTAACTTTCTTAAACACTCTTCTTTTCAATATGAAATTCAATTTTATCCTGCTCAAAACTACAACCTAATCATTTCCTATTTCAAATCTCTGCGTACTCATGTCCTGAACCAGTGGGAAAACATTGCTATCAACTATAATATGATCAGTGAGACTTTTCTTATTTCTTGCATCATCTCTCCATGTGAATTAATGCACATTTTTATGTTGAAACATGGTGTTAGTAATAATTAATCCATGTCCTGAACAGAAATCCAGCAGGCATTTACCATTATTATTAGCTATGCACTTTTCTTCAAATTTTCCCCAAATATTTCTATACATCCGGTAATCAGGTCCTACTCTGCTGTTTACATTTCCAACAGTCACCGACTTTTCCTTTTTCATTGAGCCAGCTGCCCTCTCTAATGCCTAAAAAAATTCCTTCATTTCTTCCTGGGTCGAACCTTCTGCGGGACAATAAGCACAAATAAGTCTCATTCTAAAGTTTCCTATACTGATATTTGCCCACATCACTCTACTTGATACTGTCTACTATTCAAGAAGATTATTCTGATATTTAGTGTTGATTACTATAGCTACTCCCTCTTTACCCTGATTGCCAATACAATATAACATTTTGTATTTATTGCTTAGAAAGATGTCACCTGTTTTTGTCTTTTTTGTTTCAGACATGCCTATTATGTCGATCTGTACTAATCCAATTCTTCTCATAGTTCCATTTCCTTTCCATTGATGCTTCTTATGTTGATGGTATCAATCTTGAACTCTGTTGATGTTGAGTTAGGACATGTTCTGGAATTCGTTCCAGTAGTTAACTTTCCATTGTTCATCCTGGTTCCCTGACGAAATCAATGGGGATCCTGTTTAACTGGGCGATGCCCAGTTAAATTGATATTCTGTCATGTTGTATCATAATTTTACATTGTAGTTTAAGGCAATAAGAATACAATTTGGGCAGCTAAATCCCAAATTGCCAGCCCATCCTCGTTTATTCAGTACAGGGTGCACCATGAGAAGGTGATGATTAGGTCGAAACCACAGTCAGTTCTCCGCATTCCATGGAGGTCTCCTCCCAGTTGCACAGCTTTAACCTTTAATCCCCCCCCAAGAATCACTGTAAACAATTATATTTTTATAATTTTTATATCGTTACAGAAAAAAAAAACTGTTGTAATTATTATTATTATACAGGCACCTCTATGGAGTCCAAAGACTCATTAGGGGAGACCCAATCTATCATACTTGTTCTTGAACCCATTAACAGAAAAATAATTCACAACTGACTGTAGCAATCCATTCCACTCATTCACCACTGTCTAAGCAAAAAATGTAGTCCTCACATCCCTACTGACCACACCTTTATTCAACTTCCAGGGATAACCCCTTGTTCTGGTCCCTCTAGCCAAATGCTGAAACATATCCCCTGCATCTATACTATAAAACTTTTTAAGCAACTTAAATATTTCTGTCACATCTCCTGTTTTTCTCCTATCAACCAACTGCTGCAATCCACACACCCTCAATCTATCTTCATAGGGAACTTTCTACAGACCACTCACCATCTTGGTCACTTGCCTCTGAATCCTCTCCACCACTTCCTCATCCCCAAGAAACTCAGAGGACCAGACGTGAGCATATCAAGGTCTTATAAAAAAAAGGAATGACAACATCCTTATCTCTACTTGTAAATGTGTTCTCCAGTAGCCAAGTAATCTTATGTGCTACCTTAGCAATATGTCTCTAAACTTTAACTCTGTCTACCACTCCTAAATCTCAAGCTTCATCTATTTCCTGGAGTACAGTGCCATCAATGTGATAAATGGCTTGTAATCTATTTATCCCAAAGTGCATAACTTTACATTTCTCGCCATTAAACTGACACCCATTAACTTCTGCCCATACTGACAGCCTATTTAAATCTTCCTGCAAGCTCTCCACATCACTTTGATTAATTATTACTCTATCTAATTTCATATCATCAGCAAAATTTCCTTTCAGGTTATTTCCTACATCATTTATGTGCAAATTAAACAGTAATGGTCCCAGAACTGAACCTTGTGGCACACCACTATTCAACTGTTTTTGCCTCAATTCTGCCCCTCCATATACCACTTTTTGATATCTGTCCAGCAGACACCCTGTTATCCACTTAACCAGTGTCACATCCATTCCCATTTGTTCTGCTTTGCATAACAGTGTTTCATGTGGTATTCTGTCAAACGCCTTTGCAAAATCCAGCAAAATCATTACATACCCATTTCCTTTATCCAACTCAGCTGTTACTCTATTATAAAAATTTAGTAAATTACTAAGGCATGACCGACCCTTCACAAAGCTGACCCTCATACAGTATAATTTTCCCCCCACCCATTCTTGAATTCTCTCTCTCGCTCTCTCTTTTTTTTTTTAACCAATATTTGTAATACTTTTACCACCACGCCGGAGATACTGATTGGTCTATAATTTGCTACTGTAGTCATAGAACCTCCTTTATGCAAAGGAATTTTGCCCTTTTTCCACTCCCTTGGAACTCTACCAGAGCTGAGACTTAAATTAAACACTTAAAAAGAACTCTCTGGGATTTCCTTTGGTCTGCTTGGCTAAATTCTTCTCATAATCTAATTTTGCCTCCCTTGCCTGAGCCTTGTACTGTTCATGATTTTGTGGTCACCTTTCTCTTTATATATATCTTCCACAGCATTTTCTTTTTCTGCAGCTCGTGCTTAATGATATTACTCATCCATCTAACTCCTACCTGATTAACCCTCCTTACCCAAGGTATACACAATTTAATACTGCTTCCTCTAGATGACCTTTAACTATATCCCATGGTACAGATTTAAGATTCTTCCTAAGCATGTCATAATCACCTGAATTGTAGTTCCACAAATACCCTTTCTTGATAGAATATTACTCGTGTTTTACAATTTCCCAAGTCAAGACTGCACGGTCACTTTCACGAATTGGAGGCAATGTTGTCAGCTTGGTTATGGATAGCTCTTCTGATCATATGGCCAGGTCCAATACTCTCCCACCTCTAGTCCCTTCCATCACATGCTGCCTTTAGTAATCATCTCTCAGCAGGTGTATAAATTCTATTTCCTTTCTGCCATGATATTTCTTCCTTCTGAAGTCCCCTATAATAATCATTCAACCTGTATCCATTGTACTAATTGGCGATGCATGTCTTCCAGATCATCTGTGGAATTCCCTGGCCTATAGCAACAACCAACTGTATATTTTGTCTTACTAGTCTTAATCTCACACCAGATTGCTTCAAATGAACAGCCACCCTCCTGCCTGTCCTCCTATTCTTTCTGGTCGCAATTCACCTACTAGCAACAGTACCCCCCCCCCCCTGCATCCTATCTTCTCTATCTTTCCAGAAAATACTAAACCCTTCACATTCAATCCCTGTAACTACATCATCTGTTGTTAGCCAAATCTCACTAATGCCTATAACTTTAGGTGAGATTGCACTAGTCTTTGCCAAAAACCCATCCCTCTTCTGGAATTAGTATATAGAAATTGCAACATCGCTTTATCCCCCATCCACCTTTACTTTCTGAACTGACTAACCTATTCAATATTTTTGCTTGAAACACTAGATTCTTCACTTGGTCATTCTCACACTCACTCATTTCATGGTTGCCTTCACACAAACTCACTTGCTTCCACCCTAATTGCTTAAGTTTCCCTGAATTTGCATGTCAGCATGCTCAATGAACAAAGCTCTCTCCAGACATCTAACACCAAAACCATTAGATGCAGTCCATCTGCAATGCACAAATCCTTCTTTCCATCAAACAGAGACCACAGATCCACCAATTCTACATCATTCCTTTTGCATCTACGTATAGACTCATTGGCTATCAATGCCCTCCTCCTCAGTTTGCCTCTATCATAGCGTGGTAGGAGACACAATCTTCTTCTTGCTCCTCAGTTTTGCCTGTTCTAACAACTCCTTTACATTCTCCCTCATAGAATACCTCTCACCTCTCAAATCATTGGTACCAACCAAGACAATCATTTCCTTCAACTAACCTTTTTTTTGCATCCGGATGGCATGGCTAACATCGTGAATTTTTGCACCTGGGAAACACAATTTTTTCATACTTTCGTTGAGTACTCACCTGATTATTGAGTCTCCATGCATAATTTTCTCCTGAACTTGTTTTTCTTGTTTGTTCAGTCAGTCTTTATTATTCTTTCAGATCACTGCTTCTTTCTTTTTTCAGACCCTGCTTAACTCTTGCTGCTTCTAGTTTTTCATTTTGCGCTTTTCCCCCTGAAGGATAACATTTAAACGCACTATTTCTTTATTGATATTCATTTCGTTCTCGTCTATTTCCACAGCCACACGTTTGACATTGTTAACATCATTTTCCATCTTATCGTTCGGTATTTATTGTGTTCTTGTCACCTAACAGACACTCACTTTTAAAACACTTAATACATATTCTCTCTCCAGTTTCAACTTTCTTTCACATATTCTTTAATTTTCTCGATGCATACATTTTGCACACGCTGCACTGAATAATATCCCGCAAATTCAAATCAACAGACAAAGTGGTCTTTGCCACTGTTTGTCGCGTTGGTGCCATGCCAAAAATATCACAATAAAATTTATAAATATAGTAATACTCTAAAAATAGGAAAATCTACACTAATACACTGTAATACTTGAATTTTCTGATGAAAAACACAACAAAACAGATAAAAATCGCTAATTTCACACAAGCGCTAAATTACACAACCAGTCACAATATAACCTTGAACCCGATTGATCATAACATCATGTTTTTCTAAATTTTGTTGAATATGACTACTTTGTTTGTATAAGCTATAAGTATGTGTGCACTCTAATAACTTATTGGAATAACAGTTTGGAAATTGTATTTTTTTCAGTGTATTATGAGGCAACTATTTGAAAAAAAGTGTGTGTGTATGAGAGAGAGAGAGTCTAAGAAAATAATCTTTTATCCACGTTTTAGAATATTTTTTATTTGAATTTTTATGGTGCAAAGACATCAAAATTCATACTATGACAGGACAAAGGTCACAGCAGTACATACAGTAATTGGTTAGTAGGACCTACATCCTTGGTGAGATTTGAACCCACAGTTTCTTAGCTGGAGAGTGGATATGCACTTGGAAACCAGGCCAGCCAGTTTTAGAATGAAATACTGTTACGTTGTGTTTGTCTTCAAAAAGATAGTTGTTTTTATTTTTCGCTTTTTGTCTGAAAAGTATCAGGGAAAACCGGTATAAGTATTAGAGAAGTACCACATAAAGAGCAGGCAGCTGACATAAAGAAAAAGGAAAGGATGGTCCTTGTTGAAGATCTAAACAAGAGAGTAGGAAATGAATATCAAACATACAAAAATGTTTTTGGAAAATTGGAAGAGAGTAAAACTGATAATAATGATAAATATCTGCTAGATTTCTGATCAGGACTTGGACCAGTCTTTACTGCCATGTTCCAACAATAAAGACACATATTCTGATGGAGAGAAGACAAAAAAAAAAAAAAAAAATTATATCTTCATGGCCCATTTTGGACAGAAGGATATATAGGGGGATTTGAAATAGTAATTAACGATCAATTAAACAAATTTTGTACCAAATTCATTTTTATGTGTAAAAGTAGCTAAATAAAAGTTGTGAACACCGAACACCGGTAAGAATCTTGAAGAGAAATCAGATCGTTCGTAAAAAATGTCTGGGAGTTATTTAAAAAGCCTAGAAATCTTACTATAAAATGAATTAGAGATAATACAGGTGACAAAAACTAATGATTCTAGATGTTAGAATAATGACTTTGTAAGAATGTTAAACAAATGAGAATAGTGGTAGAAAACATTTAAGAGTAATCCAATCAGGAGTATATGTCAATACTCAAAGTAGAAAAAAAAAAGCTATCAAAAATCTGAAATGTAAATAGGCAGCTAGAGTAGATGATATTCAAGAAATGCTTAAATATCGAGATATAAAAGTTCTATAGCCATTGCACTAATCATTCAGAAAGCATAGTCAGAAGGTTGAATTCTGGATGACTGAAGTAGAGTTCTCATAATACCTGTCTATAAAAGATGGAAATAAAACCAAACATGAGAATTGCAGAGGAATTTCCCTAGCGAATCTTCCAGAAAAGATTTATGCAAGTATCCTTGAAAGATTAGGCCAAGAAAAATTGTGGAATAACAACCTGAGTTCAGGCTAAATAGAGGTTGTGAAGAGTAGATTTTCATTTTATGTCAAATACTTCCCAAATCTTGGGGAATGTAACAAGTACTGCATTGAAGTTTTGTAGATATGGAAAGGTATATGACAATGTGTTAAGACAAAAACTGTTGAAAACACTATAATTACATGGTGTAAATGGGACTTTATTTCAAGCAATACTTAGTCTATACTTGAGGTGTAAGTATTCAGCAGCTAGAATTCAAAGGAAAATGGTTTGATATAAAATCAGATGAAAGATAAGGGTGCACATTATCCCCACTGTTATTTATCATCTCTGTGGATCACATTGTCATATACCATAAAGATTACAAATTAAAATTATTTAAAAAATTTAATTAAAATTGGAAATATAACAGGTTAAGCAAAGTTGGTATGGTTTGCATCAACCAAAGAAACTTATATGGAATAAGAGAAATAATAGCCAAAACACAGACAGTGCTCAAAGCAGTTTTAACTTGTGAATCTGAGAGCTGGGTTTGAAATAAAACAATAGATCAAAGACTAGCCACAACATATGAGAATTCTGACAAAAATTAGGAGAGTGAACAGATGTCATCAGTGACAGTCCTTTTTAAAAAGAAGATAAAGAAGTTGGCATTAATTGCATTCAAACACATGTGAGCAGAGCTTATCTCAGGTGGTATTGTTCATTAAACAGAATGGAATAGGAAATGTTAGCAAAACAGGTGTTTGATAGGAAGGCAGGAAAAATACCCAGAGGAAGACTAAAATCTAGGTGGATTAATGCAGAAGTGCATTAGAAGACTGAAATTAAGATCTGACTATATTAATTTGAAGAAGTGTATAGAATACAATATATCATTATAATCTGTACATTTCATGAAGATAAATGTTCAAAACATTTAAAATACAATATATCATTGTATTCTGTACACTTCTTGAAGGTAAATATCAGGAATTTGAAGTAAGAGACTGTTCTCCTGTTTTCTTCTGCTTTTGTTTTGGAAATGTTCACCTCAACAAACTACTAATAACCACAAAAGTACATGTCAAAAGATATATTCGATATTAATTATTAGGCAATATATTACATTCAGAATGTGCATGATATTTCAAGAATCATTACTGTAAACCATTTCACAAATTTTAAGCAAAATACTATATACCTTTGTTAAAATATCCATCCTTAGCAGTTCAGTTTCCAATTTCCTTTCTTTAGAGTGTTCCACTAATACCCAAGTACCACAGAGGTCTATTCTTTTGACCACACTATCCTTCCTCTATGTTAACCAACTCTTGCTATCATCAAATTCCATGAATAGCAAATGGAATTCTGATGACAGAATTCCATTTGCCTGTTCAAATGAAGCTTCAAGACCTTCCATAACCAATGTCTTTAAAACAGTGATCTTGCTATTCTCCAGTATTCTATCAACTATATTCCCTAGTTGGTGAAACACTATTGGAAGTTTATTTTTCACTTGGTTAGACCATAATAAATTTAGTTTAATCCTTTATCCAAGTATGAGCAAACAAAGTTTGCACCAGAAAGTATCTTCAGGACTGGGGTAAGACAGTGTTGTACCACCTTACCCCAGTCCTGAAGATACTTTCAGGTGCAAACTTTGTTTGCTCACACTTGGATAAAGGATTAAACTAAATTTATTATAGTCTAACCATGTGAAAAATAAACTTTCAACATCTTTCTCTAAATCCAGAGTAATTTAATAAAAAGGTGGCACACCGTTTGGCAACTCCTATAGGTAGAAATGACCACCTTGCTAATGCTTCTGCCTGATATCCCCACTTGGGCCTGGACTCCCACTGAAGTGACCTCAATAAAGGTCGAAACTAGTCTGGGTAGTGGCCCTGACCTTAATGCATAACGTTATACATATCCGCAAGGAGATGTGTTTTGCATTATGGGAGATACTGAGATAGGAGTGATGCTATCTTGCTCCACCTTTGCAACGCGTTGCCCGTGTTGTACCACCTTACCCCAGTCCTGAAGATACTTTCAGGCGCAAACTTTGTTTGCTCACACTTGGATAAAGGATTAAACTAAATTTATTATAGTCTAACCAAGTGAAAAATAAACTTTCAACATCTTTCTCTAAATCCAGAGTAATTTAATAAAAAGGTGGCACACCTTTTGGCAACTCCTATAGGTAGAGATGACCTTGTTAATGCTTCTGGTAGGTATCTCAATCTCCACTTGGGCCTGGCTCCCACTGAAGAGACCTCAATAAAGATTGAAACCAGTCTAGGTAGTGGCCCTTCCCCTTCATGCATAACATTATACAAATCTGCAAGGAGATGTGTTTTGCATTATGGGAGATACTGAGATAGGAGTGATACTAGCTTGCTCCACCTTTGCAACGAGTTGTCCGGTGTTGTACCACCTTACCGCAGTCCTGAAGATACTTCCAGGCACAAACTTTGTTTGCTCACACTTGGATAAAGGATTAAACTAAATTTATTAAATTATGGTGAAACACTACTACCTTGCTTATTACAGCCCTGAAATGGCTGTTGCCATGTCTTAGTCTGAGAGCAAGGTTTCTGGTTTTTAACCCTATACCCTCTTTCTCACACATGCAGTACAGAGTGAAAGCTTCATAGATATGCAAAACGTACTGTAGAGATCTTAATCCCTGATAATCCTCTCTGACATCCATGATCTCTTCTTAACAAGCTCTCTCCTGATAAATATACATATTAGCAGCTCTCCTATTGTTATCTCCAACCATGACATTATGCTTTTCATACAGCATTAATCTCAGCATCATGCCTGATTTCTACTCCTCTTTTCCTTTAGCTGACTACTTTTATTCTCTTTCTCTCTTCTAAGCCTCAATCCAATCACACAGCTGAAATAATTTTTACTGGAATAAAAACTTTCATCTCCCATTCCACACAAAACCCCAGGTCTCTATCCAAACCTTTGATAAAAAAGTTTTCCAAAGATAGATTGGATGTTAAAAAAGTTACCACACTTTATCTTACAGGTACTTCAAACCATTTTGAAAACTATTAAATTATTTAAGGAATTTACAACGTATACTGGAATATTAATTAAAAGAAACTTTAATAAATACTTCCTATATTTCGGTAATGTCACATTGCCATCTTCATGGGAACATACAAATATGGCACATGCATGCAGGCACTACAAAAAGCAAATGAGGCAGAAGATAAGAAACTACAGTTGTTCCTAAAGTCCTAATGGTGTTGCCTAGCAGGCTATATTGGGTTGTCTTGGCCGTTCGGCTGATGTTCTCATGATGTAAGTCTCCCAAATTTGGGGCAGTCTCATGCACCCAAATTTGTTGAGGTTTGGAATTTTTTAGAGCAGAGGCTGATTCTATGAATAATCTTTCGTACTTAAACTTGCTGTGGTGTATTACTTTGGCTTTCTTCCAACGTATTCTGTGGCAGGTATCTAGAGCATGGTCTGCAAGTCCAGAGTGGTTGTACTGGTGAAACTGGATGTAAACTTTTGTGTTCTGTAATGCTGATATTCGTTGTCCTGCCTGTTTGGACAAAGTAGGACAGTTTTCAGCTACAAGGGACCTTGTATACCCCAGGCAGGTCTAGGGGAAGTGGTTGGTCTTTGGTAGAGTGGATAAGAGATGCCAACTTTTTATATGGTCTGTAACAAGAAGTCAGGTCATATTTTTTAAGGATTTTGGTTATTTTTTCAGAGGTACCCCAGATGTAGGGAATGGTGATAGATTTAGTGTAATCTTTATTGTGAAAGGGGGGGGGGAGGGGGTTGTGGTTTACTTGTTTTAATATTTTTTTGGGGTTATAGCCATTGGCTAAGAAAGCAATAAGGATGTGGTTTAGTTCTCTAGTTAGGGCATTGTCATCTGAACAGATTAATTTTGCTCTGTTATATAGTGTTTTAATAACCATATATCATTGTGGGGGGTGATTATTGGTGAATGTATCTGCCTGTATGGGTGGGTTTTCTATACACAGAGAAAACCAAGGATCCATCAGGCTGGCGAGTGATTAGAGTATCTAGGAAAGGGAGACTATTGTTTTCCTCTTTTTCCAAGGTGAACAGGTCGTATCTGAGTAAGAAGGAGTGTCTGAGCCATGTGACCAAATAAGGAACATATCATCCACGTAATGAAGCCAAATAGTGGGGTTTTGTGGGGTAGCGTTTAAGGCTTTCTCTTCAAAAGTCTCCATAAAGAAGTTGGCCAAGGATGGGGAAAATGGTGAATCCATGGCTGTCCCCTCTATCTGTTTGTAGAATTTTCCTTGCCAAACGAAATAGCCTGAGTTCATTGTGAACTGAAATAGGGCTGGGATATCGGGAGGAAATTTGGCTTGGATGAGCTCTAAGGTTTCCTTGAGTGGGACATTTATGAATAGGGAGGAGACGTCAAAACTGACCATTATGTCAGTGTGTTGGAGTGAGAGGTTTTCTATACTGGCTTTGAAGTGGGCTGAGTTTTTTATGTGTGATGGTGTGTTGCCAGTAGAGTGTGTGAGCGCTTTAGCTAAATGTTTGGCTAATTTATATGTGGGGGAATCAATGCCATCCATTATGGGACGTAATGGCACATTTAGTTTATATATTTTTGGAAGTCCATATAATTGGGAGGGGGGTTCTAGAGTTAAAAGGTTTTAGTTTGTTGGCAATTTCCACAGGCCAAGAAGTGACCTTCTTAAGGAGCCTATGGAGTGTTCTAATTTAAGAGATGGTCGGATTATATTCAATAGGGAGGTAGGTAGCCCGATCTAATAATAAAGCATTAAGCTTACTGTGTAGTCCTATTGGTTGAGAACCACAGTGGAGTTTCCCTTATCCGCTTTGGTGATTACTATTTCCTTGTTTTTCTTCATTTCTAGTAGAGCGTTATATTCATCTTTGGATATGTTAGTTTTTGATGGTCTTGCTTTGGTGAGAACACCGGCTACATCCAGTCTGACATTGTTGGCGATATGGTTCGGAAGGCTGCGGATACCACATTCTATTTGGATCATTATTTCCTTGGCAGGAATTCTTTTAAGAGATAAGGCGAAATTGTGGCCATGTGCAAGAGTAGCGAGTGCTTCAGGCTTCAAAACAATGGAAGAGAGGTTGACTATTGTGTTGAGTGGTTGCTGTGATACAGAGGTAGAGTTCTTTTTCAAGTTATCAAATTTCTTGATGTGCCAACTACGTATCTTATCAAATTCCTTTGTTGCCGAAGTGCACGAGACATCATAGAGAATCATCCAAAGGTCGTGATTCAGTGTGGTTGAAAGCTTCTCTTCTAGCACCCGTAATTAGATCGTGCTACCTACCTCCCTATTGAATATAATCCTACCATCTCTCAAATTAGAACACTCCATAGACTCCTTAAGAAGGTCACTTCTTGGCCTGTGGAAGTTACCAACAAACTAAAACCTTTTAACTCTAAACCCCCCCCCCCCCCGATTAATATGGACTTTCAAAAATACATAAACTAAATGTGCCATTACGTCCCATAGTGGATGGCATTGATTCCCCCACATATAAATTAGCCAAACATTTAGCGAAAGCGTCACACACTCTACTGGCAACATACCATCACACATAAAAAACTCAGCCCACTTCAAAGCCAGTATAGAAAACCTCTCACTCCAACACACTGACATAATGGTCAGTTTTAGCGTCTTCTCCCTATTCACAAATATCCCACTCAAGGAAACCTTAGAGCTCATCCAAGCCAAATTTCCTCCTGATATCCCAGCCCTATTTCAGTTCACAATGAACTCAGGCTATTTCGTTTGGCAAGGAAAATTCTACAAACAGATAGAGAGAGGGGACAGCCATGGGTTCACCACTTTCCCCACCCTTGGCCAACTTCTTCATGGAGACTTTTGAAGAGAAAGCCTTATACTCTGCCCCACAAAAACCCACTATTTGGCTTCGTTACGTGGATAATGTGTTCGCTATTTGGCCACATTGCTCAGAAACACTCCACTCCTTCTTAGCACACTTAAATACCCCCCCCCCCCCCCCCAGAGTCCTGTTCACCTTGGAAAAAGAGGAAAACAACAGCCTCCCTTTCCATCAGGCTGGTGAGTGATTAGATACTCTAATCACTCACCAGCCTGATGGATCCTTGGTTTTCTCTGTGTATAGAAAATCCACCCATACAGGCAGATACATTCACCAACAATCACAACAACGATATGGGGTTATTAAAACACTATATAACAGAGCAAAATTAATCTGTTCAGATGACAATGCCCTAACTAGAGAACTAAACCACATCCTTAATACTTTCTTAGCCAATGGCTATAACCCCCCAAAAATGCAAAAAATATTAAAACCAGTAAGCCACCCCTCCCCAATAAAGATCACACTAAATCTATGACCATTTCCTAATTCCAGGGCACCTCTGAAAAAATAACCAAAATCCTTAAAAAATATTACCTGCCTTCTTGTTACAGACCATATAAAAAGTTGGCATCCCTTATCCACTCTACCACCAAAGACCAATCACTTCCCCCTAGACCTACCTGGGGTATACAAGGTCCCTTGTAGCTGGAAACTGTCCTACTTTGGCCAAACAGGCAGGACAACGAATATCAGGATTACAGAACACAAAGTTTACATCCAGTTTCACCAGTACAACCACTCTGGACTTGCAGACCATGCTCTAGATTCCTGCCACAGAATACGTTAGAAGAAAGCCAAAGTAATACACCACAGCAAGTTTAAGTACGAAAGATTATTCATAGAATCAGCCTCTGCTCTAAAAAATTCCAAACCTCAACAAATTTGGGTGCATGAGACTGCCCCAAATTTGGGAGACTTACATTATGGGAACATCAGCCGACTGGCCAAGACAACCCAATATAGCCTGCTAGGAGGCAACATTAAGACTTTAGGAACAATAGTAGTTTCTTATCTTCTGCCTCATTTGCTTTTTGTAGTGCCTGCATGCACGTGCCATATTTGTATGTTCTCATGAAGATGGCAATGTGACATTGCTGAAATATAGGAAGTATTTATTAAAGTTTCTTTTAATTAATTTTCCAGTATACATTGTAAATTCCTTACATAATTTAATAGTCATGTGTTGCCAATGTATAAGCCTTTCTACCAGAATCTTTTTGAAAACTGTCTACCTTTCTACCATCCACCGAGGGTAACTTAATCCACTGTCCTTGCCTGGTGTGTTTATTGAAAACAGTATTCCTGCCAAATTTTATTGCACTGGGTAAACAGGCCATTCCAATAAGATTAGCACATTAAGTTTTTGAAATCTGATGTCTGGACTTGCTTCCTATGCCAATAATACTAGTAACAGAGTTCTTTTCAATCAGGTCAAAATATGGCTCTCAATAAGATATAAATTTGTTCATCACTTTCTTGAAGAATGACAACATTCAAATGTTAACTATTTTATTTTTCAAATTATGGATTCCACAACCATGTTAAAATAACTCTTTTTATTATCCCGACGTTTCGATCTTCATATACTTAAATATATTGATAGCTCGACTTATCACTTAGCCATAAAATTAACGACAACACTCAAAGAGTTGGTAGGTCATTCCCCCTCCTATATCAAAAACACACAACACTTCATAAACATCATCAAAGACATTACATTAGAAAAAGGTGATCTATTAGTCAGTTTTGACGTCTCTGCCCTCTTTACAAATATCCCAATCAATGACACAATCCTTCTTTTACAGAACAAATTTCCTACAGATATCACGGTGCTCTTTGTGCATGTATCACGTTCTGGTTATTTTGTATGGCAAAATGCTTTCTACCTACAAAAAGAAGGTATAGCCATCAGTTCGCCATTATCCCCTCCCCCATTGCTAACTTTTATATGGAACATTCTGAACAACTTGCTTTAGGATCCTCCCCTTTAAAACCCAAAGTCTGGCTTAGATACGTTGACCATGTTTTCGCGATCTGGTCTCATGGCAGCCAAACACTAGACACATTCCTTAGCTGCCTAAACAAGCAACACAAAAGTATACAGTTCACAACTGAGATTGAAAAACATAACACACTGCCGTTTCTAGATACACTTGTCACATGTCTCCAATCGGGTAATCTTTCCTTCACTGTTTACCAGAAACCGACACTTACTGGCCAATATATATACATAAACTCCTACCACCACCCAACACAAAAACTTGGTGTCATTAATACCCTAAAAAACAGGTCTCTGAAGATCTGCTCCAGTGAACAGGCACTGAAAGACGAATTTAAAGTGATCAGCAATACTTTTCAAAAAAAAAATGGATACAGCCAAAACACTATTAACAAAATTCTCCACAAGACTTCAATAAAAAACAAAGACAAACCAGACTACAATAAAACTATAACCATTCCCTACATTAAAGGGACATCAGACAAAATAAACACAGTACTACAAAAATACAACCTCAAAGCCACCTTTAAACTTCCTGCAAAATTAAAAAGCTTACTCAACTCATCCAAAGACCCACTCCCTCCACTGGCCCACCCTGGAGTATACCATATTTACTGCACCTGCAACATACCATACATAGGAGAAAGAGCACGCACAATTCCAATCATAAAAAAAGAAAGAACATAAACGACACATCAAATATAATAATAATTATGAAGCTGGCCTTTCTAATCATGCCCTGAACACCTTACATAGAATTGACTGGAAAAGTACTAGTTGTCTACATCAAACCAAAACATGGTATGAATGCAAATTTAAAGAAGCCTGTGAGATCATTATCAACCACCCCAATCTAAACAATAATGATGGTCTAAAAATCCGATACATATGGAAGGCATATATTCGTCCCACGAATCCTTCCTCTCTAAGAACAACTATAAATAGGACTGTAGAAAATCCAGGATCCTAAATCTAAAATAACGTTAATACTAAAAAATAGGACATCACTGTTAAAGAAAATAATCTGTAAGAAAGAATGTTTATTCATATAATCATAAATTAATTCTAGCTTGATGCAATTTTTTTTTTTCACTAGAGGTCATGCCAATGAATAGCATGTGATTAAATCATTGTTTCTCTAGCTTTCAGTTTGAAATGTAACGCAGCTTGTCTTGGATATTTATGTATGCTCCAGATGATGATCTTGATATGAAGATCGAAACGTTGAGATTATAAAAAGAGTTATTTTAACACAGTTGTAGAATCCATAATTTCAAAACCCAGACCGGTTTTGACCTTTATTGAGGTCTCATCAGTAATAAAGGTCGAAACCAGTCTGGGTAGTGGCCCCTTGCCTTTAATACAAAGCATCATACATCTCCTCCAGGAGATGTGCTCTGCATTAAGGGTAAATATTAAGATTAGTGATCAGAGCTTATTCTACTTTTACCATGAGTTGCCTTGGTCTTGCCCTACGTGCAGGGTCAGCTAGACTTGCAACACATGCAGGTGCAAACTTGACTTGTTTGTCTGTTTGTTTTTTTTCCAGATAACTCAAAGTCTCATAAGTAAGATGATAACCTTGCATTGCCCACTATCCATTAATGATTTCTTACTTGGGAAATGGAGGAAAACCAGGTTTAAAATAGTTTGCTCTCCTCTGTATTGAGTCAAGCATTTTGAGAGAACTTTTAGGGTGCCCCATTCCATATGTGGGAGCAGTATTCAATAGCTAGGCAGATTTGTGAATTGTATAATGTTAACAGCTGTTCAGGGGTGAAGTAACGTCTTGAGCAACAGAGAAATCCTAGGTTTTTTTAAGCTGAGAATGCAATGGTTTTGATGTGTTAATGCCAGGAGAGGTTTGACATGAGGGTAATTCCAAGAACAGAGATCTCAGACTGTCTGGATATTTGGGTTTTGTCAAAAAGGATACTGGGAAAAAATGGTTCTTTTTTATGGGAAATAGGACAGAACTGGATTTTATTAGCATTGAAATTGATGAGGTTAGTTATCCTAACCCCATCGTAGGATGGCCTGGAGATCGGAATTGAGGGTGGTGGTTGATGTTCTGTAGGTTGAGGTGAGTTGCGTAGGGTAAGGATTATCAAATGAAAGCAAGGAGTGTAGTATGCTGTCACCTGCAAAACTGTGTATTGGGTTGGAGGTCAACTGAAGTAGGTCGTTGATATACATAGCAGGAAAGGGGTTGGTGAGAGGACAGAATGAAGAAACTCCATTCAAGCATAACTCTGACCATCTCTTTCTTGAACATGAAACTATATGATGTCATCTGAATTTCACCTGTTCAGATCTTAGAGTTCTGAGAAGTGATTACAATTAACTGTTCGTATTTTTTTTTTGAATAATTTATGTAACCTCTGCATCAAATTACAATAACTAACCACTGTTTGTTTTGAACTATAATAGTATATTCTCCTGTTAATTAACTATGACAGAGATGTGAGTTGTAGATGCTAATTTTGAATGTTGTTTTATTGATCTATTTTAATTTCTCACTGAAAATGTCCTGGTAAAAAGCAAAAAAGATATAAGAGCAACTAATTAATTCTGTATGTTTTATCTGTTATTCATTTCTTAATAAGGAAACCATACATGGGAAAACTGAAAGATCTCTAAAGAGAGAACACCTAAACAAACAGAATGAAACAGAATAGATAGTACTAATAAAACACAGTACATCCAAGGTCTGCAACAGATCCAGATTAGAATTTCCAGTTGTCTAGTTTCAGTTGTTGGTTCATTTTAATACTTATTTTGAATCATTCAAATTCTCTATTGGTAAATGTTTATGTAATGAATTTGCAGTATAATCTAGTTGTGTTACATAAGACATGTACAAATGATTAGCAACAATGAACACCATATGTAGCATTTGCGAACGAGCCTTTAATAACTGTGATTTTTTTTTTAAAGATAATCCTACCCATAAAAAAGGTTTTAGCCTATAGCATTAGAATCATGTGTGGGCTAGGGGTTAGATAATCTGGAAACCATGCTTTAAAAAGAAAAACATAGCATATATATATATATATATATTTTTTTTTTTCCAGATAACTCAAAGTATCATAAGTAAGATGATAACCTTGCATTGCCCACTATCCATTAATGATTTCTTTTTCTTTTCGTTACCCAAAGGGATAGGTAGAACTTATTTAGCCTAAGTAATTTCTTGGAAATTAGTTGGCAGCCAGTCTTAGTTATTAACAATAGCTGAATTGGGTTATCAATGATTTATAAGACCTCAGGGCATGAGCACAGTGGATAAGTGCCACTGTCTTATGACCCTATGCCCCTTTCCTGAAACAGCATGCAAGTTCAACAGGCCAGTTTTCTTTAGATGTAGGATTAGCAATCTGAACTCCTAGTAAAACCTTACATGCCTGTGCCAAAGATTGACTAACTAGTCCTGAATCAATCAATGAAAATCCTCTACCATGCATAAGGTCTTTTTATGAAGTTGTTTTAAGTCACAAAAAGATGCAATGATGTCAACCCCCCCCCCCCCCCAACATCCCACATTTTAACACTTTTAATGAGCTTGAACATTTAAAAATATTAAAATGAGAGAATAATTTAGATGGTAGGTGATTTTTATTGTGTGGTATGCAATGCCTGAATTGGCTTAAATAGTACTGTTTGGTCTCCAGATCAGGGTTCCCAGATCCCTAGTGAATAAAATTCACATAAAAAAAGAAAAAGAAAGAAAAAATAATCGCTGTATGTTTTATGAAATACTTCACATAAGAACTTTTCTATCCTATATGGGATATTTAAAATTAAAAATAAAGAATAATTATATACAGACCTTACAACTATAACTCTGTTGCTTGGTAAAGAAGGACACGTTCTTTTAAATGCCACATCAGGCAAGTAAACATCATAATCAATCTTCAAAGGATGTTCCAACGTACTGAGGAGAGGAGAGGAGAGGAATATATATATATATATATATATATATAGGAAATAATAATAATAAACAGAACTGTGATCTAGCCTTTTTCTCTCTCTCTCTCTCTCAAAAAAAAAAAAAAAAAAAAAAAAAGTATGTTCAAACACAAATTCAGAGTGCAAATTTAAATATATATTTCTTATAAGCATTAATAATAAATAAGTAGCAGCAAAATATCTAATTCAAAGATCATGGAAAGACCACCTTTAGTAGAAAGACATGTTATAGAATTCTACATAGAAGTGTCTGTCCTGACTGTTCAATCTCTTTCTTTATTAAGGGCATTAGATTTTAAGAATAAGCTAAGGAATTTAGTGCAAAAAATCAGACAATAAGTTTTGATATTTCACTGTCTACATATGTTTCTTTGGTTGATATTGCCAACTTATTCAGTTGTGATTTTCTCCTGGCTTAGTCAAGCTATTTAATTTTGTATTCAATTCTAGCTGCTACTCCTGGTGTAAAAAACTTTTCAAGTAGAAAGAAAAGATGATGATCTTTTAAACATTAGAGAATTATTTTCTGGAATGATCTGAATACAGCATTAAGTTTCCTTGATGTTTGTTTGTCGTTGTGGTATCATTATGCCAAGAATAGCAAATACCTCATGGTATTTGCTATTCAATCACTTTTCTTAAACTTGGCTTAAGATTTTCTAAATAAAACTAGACTTCATCAATTCATAAAGTTTATAGTGGAGAGTGAATCTGATGGTTGTTTTCTACTACTGGATGTTCTAAATTTAAAAAAAAAGGAAGTAGAGGAAGTTTATATTCTTGGTCATTACCAAGAAACCACACACTGAGCAGTGGACTGAATAGTGTGTGTGGATGGTGTATTATGTAGTAAATATTAATAGGCAGTTGATTGTATGGTGTGAAACGCCCTCCCATGATGTCCTTGGACCCCTTGAAGCTATCACATAATTAACATTTATGAGAAGCAATTTCTAATAATATTTTCCCAACATTAAGAATTTATAAACATTCTTATTTAAATTTAGTCTATGGAGCAAAGTTTCACAAGTTTCCTTGCACTTCACACAATAATCTGCTTTTATGCAGTACTCCACTTTTTCCAATGGACCATGTGACTATTTTGGTATATCAGGGGTGGCCAAGACGTCGACTGCAAGGCACCTGAATGTAGGAAATTATTCGTTTCTTAATGAATGTAGCAAATTAAACGAATAAACAGATTGAAAATGAATAGATAAATGATAATCAAAATTATTAATTGATAAAAAAATTGTCAAACTCATTTATTTCTAATCTGATGTAAAGTTTATAATTTAGTGGTTAACAACGAAGCCATCGCTTTACAGCAGTCACATGATTTGCTTCGTCCAGAAATATTCGCTTGACGGTTCTGAATGCGCCCAATGGTAACACGTTTGATGACGTGTACACTGGCAGTTGACAGTCCATCTGTGTATTGTTCTTGATCAAGACTCTTGCAACCAAAGTGTCCCAATTATCCAGTATTTTAGTATCAAGTAATTGCATGAAATCGTTTTCCGTTTATCGATCTTTAGTATGTATTATTTCAAATTAAGCAAGTGAATGCTTTTAGTATTGTCAAAAAAAATAAAAAATAAAATAAAAATATTAAGGATAACAATGAGTGAGCCAAGAACAAGTGTGAAAAAAATAAAAACTTATCACTATCATAAAGAATGGGAAAAAGATTTTTTCTTTATTATGATGAAAGACAAACGCGTATGTATAATTTGAAACGCGAATGTGGCTTTACCAAAAAAAGCAAACTTTGAAAGACACTATCGAACTGATAACTAATATTTAAGGAATTGACAGCGTATACTAGAAATATAGATTAAATAAACTTTAATATATACTTTCCGATATTTCGGCGAACGTCACATTGCCATCTTCTTGGGAACTTACTACAAAGACACGTGCACACAAGTACTAATAACAGCAAATGAGACTGAAGCTAGGAAGCTAGCGTTTCCTAAAGTCCTGATGGTGCCCCCTGGCGGGCTATATTGGTAGTTCTTGGCCTTTGGGCTGAAGTTCTTCTGATAAAAGTTTCCCAAATTTGGGGCAGTTTCATGCATCCAAATTTGTTGAGGTTTGGCATGTTCCTAAGGGCCGAGGCTGATTCCATGAATAGTCTTTCATACTTGAACTTGCTGGGGTGTATTACTGTGGTTTTCTTCCATCTTATTCTGTGGCGAGTATCCAGAGCGTGGTCTGCAAGCCCAGAGTGGCTGTACTGGTAAAATCGGATGTAATCCTTGTGTTCTGAGATTCTGATATTTGCTGTCCTGCCTGTTTGGCCAAAGTAGGACAGTTTACAGCTGCAAGGGACCTGGTATACACCAGGTAGGTCTAGGGGAAGTGGTTGGTCTTTGGTGGAGCAGATAAGGGATGCCAGTTTTCTATGTGGTCTGTAACAAGTGGTCAAGTCATGTTTTTTTAGGATTTTATTGATTTTTTCCGAGGTGCCTCTGATGTAGGGAATAGTGATAGATTTAGAGTAATCTTTTTTGTGAAGGGGAGGGGGTGGTGGGTTGTGGATAACTGGGTTATTTTTTGGAAGGGGTAGCCGTTGGCTGAGAAAGTGTCACGGATGTGATTTAGTTCAGTGGTTAGGGCTTGATCATTAGAACAGATTATTTTTGCCCTGTTGAATAATGTTTTAATAACTCCATATTGTTGTGAGGGGGGGTGGTGGGATTGTTGGTGAATGTATCTGCCTGTATGGGTGGGTTTTCTATAAACTGAGAAAACCAAGGTTCCATCAGGTTGGCGGGTGACTAGTGTGTCTAGGAAGGGGAGGTTATTGTTTTCCTCTTTTTCCAGGGTGAATTTGACTCTAGGGTGTTGGTTGTTCAAGTGTGTTAGGAAGGAGAGGAGTGAATCTGGGCCATGTGGCCAAATAGCGAAAACATCATCAACGTAGCGAAGCCATATGGTAGGTTTTTGTGGGGCTGAGTTTAAGGCTTTCTCTTCAAACATCTCCATTAAGAAGTTGGCCAAGGGTGGGGAAAGTGGTGAACCCATGGCTGTCCCCTCTATCTGTTTGTAGAATTTTTCCTGCCAAACGAAATAGCCTGAGTTCATTGTAAACTGAAATAGGGCTGAGATATCGGGAGGAAATTTAGCTTGGATTAGCTCTAAGGTTTCTTTGAGGGGGACATTCGTGAATAGGGAGGAGACATCAAAACTGACCATTATGTCATTATGTTGGAGTGTAAGGTTTTCTATACTGGCTTTGAAGTGGGCTGAGTTTTTTTATGTGTGATGGTGTATTGCCAGTATAGTGTGAGAGCGCTTTGGCTAAATGCTTGGCTAGTTTGTAAGTGGGGGAATCAATGCCATCCACTATGGGACGTAATGGCACATTTTCTTTGTGTATTTTTGGGAGCCTATATATGCGGGGGGGGTCTAGAGTTATAGGGTTTTAGTCTGTTGGTAATCTCCACAGGCCAAGAAGTGACCTTCTTAAGGAGCCTATGGAGTTTTCTAATTTGTGAGTTGGTGGGATTGTAATCAATGGGGAGGTAAGTGGAACGATCTAATAATAAAGCCTTGAGCTTACCTGTGTAATCTTTAAGATTAAGTACCACAGTGGCGTTTCCCTTATCCGCTTTGGTGATCACTATTTTTTTGTTTCTTTTCAATTCTTGTAGTGCCTTGTATTCATTACTGGATATGTTGGATTTTGGAGGTTTTGCTTTGTTGAGAACACAGGCTACATCCAATCTGATATCGTTGGCGATGTGGTTAGGCAGTTGGCGAATCCCGCGTTCAATTTGAATCATTAATTCCTCGGCCGGTAATTTCCTAGGGGCAATGGCGAAGTTGTGACCATGTGACAGAGCGTGGAGTGCTTCTGGCTTTAAGGTAGCTGACGATAGGTTAACAACAGTGTTGGTTTGTAGTTTGGGTGCCGAGTTCTTTGTTAATTTATCAACAAAGAATAACTATAGAACTGTTCATAAAAACTACAAAGAAGATTATCCACAGGGCACTGCCTTAAGAAAAGCAAAGGTACATCAAATGAACACACTACTGACATCACAACAAAATATTTTCGTCAAGTACAATACAGGCACAAAGGCTGCTACAATTGCGTCATTCAAAGTTGCTGAAACTTTAATTAAACATAATAAGCCATTTCAAGATGGGGAATTATGGAAGGAAGCCTTCATCAAAGCTGGTGAAATATTATTTAAAAATTTTCAGAATAAATCAGAAATAATAACTGCTATTAACAATATGTCATTATCACGAAACACAATCATGCGTAGAGTAGAAGAAACCAGCTGGAACCTTGAAGAGATTCTGTATGAAAACATAGACAAGTGCAATTTTTTGTCACTACAGTTTGATGAATCTACTGATTATGCTGGTACTGCACAATTATGTATTTTTATTCGAATGGTTTTTGAGGATATGTAGGCCAAAGAAGAATTATTAACCATTATTCCAATTCAAGGACGAACAAGAGGTCAAGATATCTATGATTTATTTAAGAATCACATTGTACGTACAAGTTTTTAAATTCATAAGTTAGTGTCAATAACTACGGATGGAGCGCCTGCAATGGTAGGTAATAAAATTGGTTTCATCACTCTTTGTCAAAACGATGAAGATATACCAAGTTTTGTGGACTATCATTGCATCATCCATCAGCAGGCCTTGCGTTCAAAAGTACTGAAATTCAATCACGTTATGAATGTTGCTTTCAAAAGTTTTAATTCAATAAGATCAAATAGCTTGTTGAGTCATCAATTTCGGGCTTTGCTAAAAGAATGCGAGAGTGAGCATAGTGAATTATTGTTACATACTGACGTAAGATGGTTAAGCTGCACCACATTTTTAGCAAGATTCAGAACTTCTTCCAGAAATAAATTCGTTTTTGAAAAACAGAGATGATTCACATCCAGAATTAAATGATAAAGAATACTAATTGACCTCACCTTTTTCTGTGACATTACAAAAAAACTAAATAATCTAAACTTGGAATTACAAGGAAAAAATATAACAATCATTGATATGATAAGCTCCTTAAAATCATTCAAGGAAAAATTAAACATGCTTAAAATACAATTAAAGCAGTGCAAATTGAAACATTTTAAAAATTTGGCCGACCAGTCAAGGGATATACAAAACGTCACCTTTAATAAACACGCTGAAAGCATAAGACTTTTAATGAACGAATTTGAGGTAAGATTTGTAAAAATCAGTAAGCTCATTGATATCGCTACTTTTTTTATCATACCCTTCAATGAAAATATTAATGTTGAGAATACAGATTCAAAATTGAATGAATTTCTCAACACAAATAGAGTAGATTTGGAAGAAGAAATTATAAATATGAAATGTGATATCCACCTCAAATCAACTGCTTCAAATAATAGTTTTTGGAAGCTGATCCACAAAAGTAAATATCCAAATATTTGGAGAATCACCGCTCATTTTAACGCATTTTTTGGATCAACTTATTTGTGCGAATCAGCATTCTCATGTATGAATGCTATTAAGACAAAGCATAGATCGCTTAGCTGCATCTATGCAATATCAGGTATCGTCCAATTAAATTAAAATATTCAATTTTGTTTGTATAATTTTATTTAGTTTTTTGTATTTTTTATTGTTATTATTTTTTTAATAGTTATGAACAATAAATTTTCCTTTTTTTTGTTATATTTATTGCCTTATAAACTTTTAAATATCTTGAAAATATTCCACAATTTTCAATCGCATTTATAGTCGCCCGCAGAGATATTTTCACTAGATAAGTAACCCCAACGTCTAAACGTTTGGCCACCCGTGGTATACATAGTCAATGAAATCAGACTTCTTTGCCCAAGTAAGGAAATATGGATGACAGTGGCTAGCTGAAAGGTAGATAAGTGAAGAATATTTTCTAAATAAAATCAGACTTCATCCATGCATAAAGTTCATGGTGAAACTGAATGTGGCTTTGTAACAAAGCTTTGCTATCTTCTCTATATCCTTCTAACATGAATTATGACTCAGTGTCATTAAGTTTAACATCATAACCATTCTTGACCAAATTGCCTTTAATAATATCAGGTTCCGGTTGTTTCAAGAGTACCACACTGGAACATAAGGCCTGTATTCTTTGCATTAGTATCTTGAAACTGTATATGTTCTCTGGCTGATTTGCCTGTGCACATCAGCCAGATGCAGGATGAAAAACCCAAGTTCCTGGAAGAAAAAAATTCTACTGCTTCCATATGCAAATGGCTAACCCACCTTCAGTTGACACAATCCACATAAAGATTTTTTCATTATGATAAGCATCAACCCCCCGCCACACACACACACCAATCGAAAGTGCAGACTGCTTTAGTGTACTTCCAACTGCTACTACTTAGCATTCATACTGAAGAACAAGCTTTCATTTGTGATGTAATGCAATGCCCATGTGTGTCTTCAATCAGTCTTTTAATTTTAATTCATAGTTCTTATTAAGAGAGCCAGATTCGAAAAACCAGCTTTTCATTTATTACATTACAAAAGACAACTATCATTTACCAATTATATATTTGGTTTAATCCTTCATCCAAGTGCAAGCAAATGAAGTTTGTGACTTAAGTATTTTCATGACTGGGCAACTCCTGGTAAAGGTGGTATAAGTTCTGATCACTTGCCTTAGTATCTCATAATGCAATGCACATCTCCTTGTGGACATGTATAATGCTATGCATTAAGAGAACGGTCACTACCTAGACTCTTTATTGAGGTCTCATCAGTGGGAGCCAGATCCAGAGGTGGTGATACTTGCCCCAGTCCTGAAAATATTTCAGGTGCAAGCTTCGGTTGCTTACACTTGGATAAAGGATTAAAACAAATATATAATTGGTAGCATAGCCAAGTGAAAAAACTTCTATCAACTATCTCTAATCCAGAGAATTTTAATAATAAGGTGTTGACACCTTTTGGCAACTGGTATATAGTGATATGACTTCTGCATTACTTCCACCTTAGTATCGCCACCTCTGGATCCAGCTCCCAAGCAATTACATGTTCGCAAGGAGATGTGCTTTGCATTATGGGATAGTATAGTAAGGCAAGTGATGAGTAGTTATACCACCTTTTCCACGAGTTGCCTTGGTCCGAAAATATTTCAGGTGCAAACTTTAGTTGCTTACACTTGGATAAAGGATTAAATCAAATATATAATTGTAGCATAGCCAAGTGAAAAAACTTCCAACAATTATCATTTATCTTTGGAAAATCAGAACACATAATTTAGTCCAAAAGTTGCCACAAAATTTTATATAATATACACTGTAAAGCCAAAACAGCATGTAATAGCAGCCATGTTAAACCATACCTAACAGATAATATTTACAAAGAAATGCACAAAAAGGACCTATTATACAAAAAAACTGATGACTTCCAGGAAGATGGTGCGACTTATTAGGAATGCCATGCTACTTGTCTCATTAATCTCTAAACATTAATAGTTGCAATTATCATATCTCGGGAACTTCCAGGTAACACTTGATCTAAGTATGCATTTGTTAAGAGAAAATCCACTGCATGGTAATAACCACTTCCACAATTTAATTCCAAACAATGAATTTTGATCCTGATATTGTTTAAACTTTAGAGCCAAAGGCTATATTCACGTAAGCTGCAGATCATGCTGATAAATTTTTAAGTGTTAAAAGTGAGCAATGTTTTGCTTCTTGGCTATAAAACATAATGGATATTTATTATTTCTTGGAACGACTTGGATTCAAACCTCATCTAGGATGCAAAGAACCTTTATCCATACTTTAAAAAAAAAAAAAAAAAAAAAAAGTGAGGTAGCCAGTCCCATATGGAAGTGGGAGGGATTTCCTCCTGAAAATTTGTGTTTTTCATTCTGCAACTGGCCAGGAGAACAATCATACAATTCACACATGAAAACATATTTAGGCATAAGACTAACTTAACCCTGTCCTAGAATTCTGGTTAAAAACCAATCTAAGAAGTTATGACCCTTTTAAATACCATGGATTATTATTATTTGTATTTACTCTTATAATGTAGTTAATCATTTTTAACTTTTTTTTTTTTTTTTTTGTAAATACTGTGGTTACAAAAACACAAAGTGATATGAAATTATCAATGCAAAAAGGGCTAGGAAATAGCATCTATGAATTGAAATTAGAAGTCATTTAAGTTAATGTGAAAAATAAAGATCATCGTTAAGTTGCCAATTATCCAGAATTCTCTGAACCATTCTGATTTATGCAAACCAGATCAATGTCCCAAACAACACTATCTAACAATCTAAATCTTCCTCACAATTAATAATTCATACCAAGTGAGTTGCAAAATATTCTGTACTCAATGGATCTACAAATTCTATGAAAACAACCAGTTTTAAATGCAAACTGTTAAGTAAAAAAAAGATGTTATCAGCTGCATAACCTTGCAGTCATAATACTAGACCAACTACATGGCTGATCTAATGCCATTCCCTACATCCAGGGCACATAAAAAAAAAAAAAAAAAATCTCTGCACAACTTTTAAGCCTCACCTGAAACTTGCTACTCTTATCCATTCAACTAAAGATTAGCTCCCTCCTGTCTCAGTGCCCTGTTCTTGCAAGTTGGCATACTTTGGACAGACAATTAGATCAGTTATCATCCACATAGATGAACACAAACAACACATCTGTAATCATGACTATGGTCAATCTGGTCTTGCAGACCATCTTCTAGAAAATAAAAACACCATGCTCCATCACAGTAAATTTAAAAAGAAAGACAGTTTTTGGAATCTGCAGCAGTACTCAAAAATCAACCAACTTTAAATAAATATAAATATGGATGCAAGAAACTTCCCAAAATTTAGGAAACATTAATCATTACTCAGATATCCCAATTTACAAACTAGGTCTCCTATAAATGCCCATAGCTGGCACCCCACCCAAATAGGACTTTAGAATCATATCCACATATTTCATTTAGTATCTTGCCTTTGTATGTGTGTGTGTGTGCATGCGTGCACGCACACACACATGCACGCATTACAAGTGTTAGTTTGTACTCCCTGAAGATGTCTCAGTGACTGATATGGGGGGGGGGGTGCCATATGGCACCCCTGGTGCATATGGAGTCATCAGAATTCAAGGAGAACTGGCCTACCAGTCCGGAACTCGGGGGGGGGGGGGGGTAGGCGTCACGGGGGCAGAACCCCCCCCCTAGTATATTTATAAAAATATTTATAAATATTTTAAAATATTAAAAATTTAGGAGGATATGAAGCCGTTGTTGAGATTCTGGCAAAATTTTCTCCCAAGTTGTCTGCAACAGCTTTGGGATCAGCAACATCCATTATGGTCTAGGGCAGACAAACGGTGTATTGTGTATATATCTTTCATTTTCCGGATTTTATCACATACAGTTTCTGCAATGGTTGTTTGATTAATTGTTAAGGTAAATTGGATCAAAGATTGTTTTTGAACTCTGATATCTCACATAATGTGCTCTGGCCTGAGCAGGCTTAAAAGCTATTAAGTTTGATGTAGTGGGGAATCTAAGAAATATACTATATGCTGTGCACTGATCTTTTTTGGCTGACTGGCATTCTGGGTTCCACCAAGGCTTTGAATAGATTGGAAATCAAGATAACATTTTTGGAATTGAGGCTGTTGCTGCCTAGACAATGCAGTGTGTTACATACTTAACTGTTTCATGGATTGGTGTTGATTGACTGTATCAGCATTAAATTTTGCAAGATAGGAAAAAGTCACTTAGCCTGATTCATGTGAAGGCATTGTGCAAATAACAAGAAAACGGTCACTTCCATAGATGCCTTCGACATCCCAATTTCATCACAAGTAATGAAACAGATTGTAAGATTGATCACAGAATATGAGTGGGTAGGCATATGGAATAAAGTATCGAGTCTATTATTCAAAAGAGAGAGGTCATTATTGTGAAGTTCATTCAATGATACAACCTTGTCCATTTGTGTTAACACTACTCTATAGAGTGTTGTGCCCATTAAAGTCATCCATAAGAAGTATGGGTTCAGGCAATTGCAAGATAAAATTATCAAGATCGATTTCATCTATCTCAGCATCTGGTAGTAAATAAATTGAATATGGATAAGTGAATTACTATTGCTTCCAGAGCAGTTTTAAGTTGAACATGACAAAAGGAGTATGACTGTTCACTAGGATAACCACCAGGACCATCTCAGGTTCTGTCCTTGCATACGACAGTGAAATTCCCTAAAGTAGAGTCCTCATTGGATCTTAAATATGTTTCCTGCAGATAGAAAGGATTTTGTTTCTGCAATAAAATCTTGATATCATTGATATTCTGGAAAAACCCACAACAGTTCCATTGTAAAAAATTTCCTATTGTTTTGGTTTTGTGGACTTGTACAGTTTTTCAGGAGGTTGAGGGCTTAGTTTTGTCAGAATTATCAACTGATTTTGGGAAGTATGGACAGCCACTGATGTGTCAGGACCAGATTATTATTATTATTATTACATGACACCTCCAGGGAGTCCAAAAGACTCATCAAGAGATGACACCTACTCTACAACTCTCTGTTTCAACCAACTACAGCGAACTGCAACTACCATCATCATCTACACCAATGCCATCTACCACCCACCACCACTAGTAATTTCACAGACTTTCATGCCCACAGTGGGATTCGAACCTGCAGCCTTTTGGCTGGAGAGCGGATATGCTAACTACTCGTCCAACCAAGCTGGCGACCAGATGGCAAATTTAATTTACTTTTAGCATATACTGAATGGGTAAATTGTCAGTAATGCAGGGGAATCTTTGAAAAAGTGCTTAAATGAGGCGGTATATGAATGTATCCCTAGTGTTCGAAGAACAAATAGATTGAGAGTGAAATGATGTCCAACCTTATTAAGCAAGAAATCCACAAGAAGATGATGTGGAAAGAATATCGTGAGAATAAGAGTGAGAGGATTATGAAATATATAAAGCTCAGGACAGAAAAGTAAAGAGTATTGTGTGGAAAGCTAAATCGGAGTATGAAAAGAAATTGGCCATGCAAGTTAAAGGCAATCCAAAAGAATTGTAACGTTATGCTGCAAGTAAAAGAAAGAATGAATGTGGAAGAATAACTTTATTGAATGCAGATGGTACTCGAGTGTCAGATGCTAATGAGATTGTTCAATTAATGAGTGCTCACTTTGCTAAGATATATCAACCAGGTGTATGTAACATGGTGCACAGTGCTACTGCTACATTGGATGAAGAGCTAGAGGTTCATGAAAATGAGGTTGAAGCATAACCTGTTGTTGCATAACCTGGATAAGAATTTGTCTACAGGGACAGATGGAATATCAGCCTGTTTGCTAAAGGAATGTTCAGCTGATTTGGCTATGCCTTTCACATGTTTGTATAACTTGAGTCTCAGCTTGGAAATGATATCACAGGAATGGAAAGAATGTATGATAGTTCCATTGTACAAGAGTGGTGCAAAAACTGATGTGTCTACTGACCTATCAGTATCTCTGGTGTGGTAGTGAAGATTTTAGAGAAGTTGGTAAGAACCCGCATACAGAAATGGGTAGACAAACATGCTATACTCTGCAAGGAACAGCATGGGTTTACTAAAAGGAAGGTCATGTCTTAGCAACTTGCTCATATTTTATAACAATGTTACAGCCAAGTTGGATAAAGAGAATAGTACACTATGATAATGTTGGATTTTACTAAAGCATTCGATAGGATACCACATGAAAGGCTGTTGTGTAAACTGGAGAATATGGGATTGGAATATAAACTCTTGACTTGGATCAGGGGATGGTTGACAGACAGACATATCAAAAAGTGGTATACAGCGGGTGTGAATCTACCAGATTTAAGGTGACTAGTGGTGTACCTCAGGGTTCAGTCCTTGGGCCATTATTGTTTAATCTATACATTAATGACAACAGGAAGGACCTAGCATCAGATGTGCAATTGTTTGCTGATGATGCAAAGATAGGCAGGGCACTCAGGGATGCTACTGATATTCAGCAATTACAAAATGATTTGAATAGACTGGAAATTTGGGCAAGTGAAAATGGCTGTCAATTTAATGTTAGTAAGCGTAAAGCTATGCAATTTGGCATGATTAGAGTTCCAGCGGCATATTATATTAGCGGGGTTATGCTACAAGAAACTGAAGAGAAAGGGATCTTGACGTATTGGCAGATATGAATTTAAAGATCAAAGGTCACATAGTAAAAGTTGCAAATACAACTCAGAGGATAATTGCAATTTTGAAGCAAACATGTAAGGATAAGGAAGTCATTTTGCCTCTTTATAAGGCTTTGATAAGACCACACCTGGATTATTGTGCACAGATTTGGTCTCCTGGGTTCCAAGGGGGATAAAGAAGCTGTGCAAAGAAGAGTTACAAAGATTATATTCTGGATTATGGAATTTAGATTATGAGGACAGATTGCAAGTATGTAGACTGCAGACTCTGATTAACAGGAGAAAGAGGGGTGATATGATAGAGCTCTATAAACTTCTGAATGGATGTTACAGGATATCAACAGATGAAATTTTTCGTTATATGGAAGATGGGGAGAGAACATGGGGGCATCCATGGAAGTTAAATTTATTTGCAGTCAAGAAAGGGGTAAAAGCTAGATTTTTCTCGCAGAGAGCAGTGAATGAGTGGAATAATTTGCTCTTAGGGGTAGTGAGTGCATCTAGTGTGAATGAATTTAAGGGAAGGTATGACAGTTGGTTTGGGTGATTTATAGCCCCCCCCCCCCCCCAATGGAATAATGAAATATGGACCTGACTCAATAAAGATCTACATGGCTCCAAAAATCCAAATCGCAATTCTGGGAGTGGCACACTCATCTATGGCTCTCAAAATATAGAACTAAAAACAACTAACAGTATTGGATGCAACTCATACCATGAAGAATTAATAGCCATTAATATAGCACTGCAACATTTGGATAAACAAAACCCAAAGGAGTTTATATTTTTCACAGATTCCTTAGCAGCCCTTCAAGCCATTAAGAACTGCTACAAATATGTAGCAGTTCTTAATCTTAATCTTCTCCATCAAGAGAATACTTAGAGACATAGCAAAAAACATAAAAAAACTACATAAGGATTCCGAAATAATTTTCCAGTGGATCCCATCGCATGTGGGATTGAAGGAAAATGAAACTGCAGATGAAGTAGCAAAAATGGCTGCAACATCCAGTGATATCAGAGATTTCAATCTTTTTAAAACCACTCAAAAAGAAAACATAAAAAGAATGATTCTCCAAGACATGACTCATCACTGGTATTCAGCAGAAAAACCAGGAGCTAGCATCAACTCCAAGTTTAATCGTTGTGCCACTACCATGATCTCTCACCTCAAGACTGGCCACACAAGACCAATCAAGTTTAGCAATGGCATAAAAGTCTTTCCCATCTGCAAAATATGTAACATCGCCAATGTATTTACTAAATTGTATGAATATTTCCAAATGTGAACTTCATGACAACCCAGAAAAGGTGCTGTATAAAATACATGAATTTGACCTCCATGATCTGGTGTAATAATACCATGGAATAATAATAATAAACCACCCTCTGAAACCTCCAGAGTCCTTGACTCTCTGGAGGTTTCAGATAATAATAATAATATACTGAAGTATCTATTTCTTCTGTGGGGTTGTCTGGAGGTTTATCTTTTAAGTGATATCCTTGTCATAATTTTTTTGACAAGTGGGTTCTCATCGAATGGAAACCATTTTGGAGTTGTTTCTAGAGTGAGACCATAGATTATGCAATTGGTGTGCTCAACAGAGAAGCATTCACTATCATAGCTAGCCGAGTGGTTAGCATATCTGCTCTTCAGCCAAAAGGCTGCGGGATCGAATCCTGCCATGGGCATGGATGTTTGTGAGTGTCTGTGGAAATACTAGTGGTGGTGGTCGGCAGCAGATGGAGTTGGTGTAGTTGCGGTCAGTTGGTGGACTGAGTAGTGGAGACAGAGTTGTAGAGCAGGTGCCCTCCCTCGACGAGTTCTTGGACCCCCTGGAGGTGTCAAATAATAATAATAATAATAATAAAGTTCAGGTATGGTGAAATTATCAAATGGTGTTTGAGTTGATGTTGACATTTTCTTTACTGCCACCTTCTCAGCATAAGATATCTCAGAACAGGTTTTGCATCCAGATATTTTGTTCTATTTTAATTTTTTTATTTCTTTTTCATTTTTCCACTTTTGACATGCATGGAAATATGCTAGGTGATCTCTCTGACAGTTGACACATTTAGCTTTCTTTGTAGAGCAAGATTTTCATGCTCTTTACTACCACATTGTGCACAGGTGGTAAAGCAATGACAGTTTAAATGCCCATATTTCTGACATTTAAAGCACCTTAGTGAATCAGGGATGCACATTCTAACATGACAGTTGAGATACCCTGTTTTTATAAATGTTGGAGGTTTAGGTGTATCAAAAGTAAGGATGATGTTCCTGTTCAGAACCAGGTGACCATTACTACATATCAGGATGTGCCTCACAACTGTCACTCCCTGATCTTTAAGCTCTGAACAATATCTCTTCATCAGGAACATTAAGGAGATCCAATTCTCATATCACTCCTCTACAAGAATTGAGTGTTTTATGAGGTGTTGCTGTGACTGGTATTACACCCATAGATGTTGCTCTCAGCAGTTTCTCAGAATGTTGCTAACATGATATTTCTACAAGGATATCACCAGAACATAATTTCTTAACAGTTTTGGGAAATACTGCCAGTCCTTCAAAACCCTTTTGAATAAAGAAGGGTGGCATTTCCTATTGGCTTTTCACCTGTTGCATGAATGATCAGAAACACTGGTACATTTGTTTCTCACTTCTGTTACCAAATGCAATAAGGTATCAGTAATGACTGGGACCTTGTTAGGGTGGGCTCCTGTAACATTTGAGGATGAAGAATTCTGGTTCAGTGCCAGAGCTCCCCGATCCACCACAGAGCCACACATGGACATCCACTGACCAGCAAGCAATGACTGTCCTCAGGAGTGAAATGCCAGGGCTATCTCAGATGCTATACCAGCACCACAGCAAGCCTTGAGTCCCGACCCAGACCATGTTGCATGAATGATCAGAAACACTGGTACATTTGTTTCTTACTTCTGTTACCAAATGCAATAAGGTATCAGTAATGACTGGGACCTTGTTAGGGTGGGCTCCTGTAACATGTGAGGATGAAGAATTCTGGTTCAGTGCCAGAGCTCCCCGATCCACCACGGAGCCACACATGGACATCCACTGACCAGCAAGCAATGACTGTCCTCAGGAGTGAAATGCCAAGGCTATCTCAGATGCTATACCAGCACCACAGCAAGCCTTGAGTCCCGACCCAGACCATGGTGTAAGACTTTATTGCACATTTACTATTTTACTGTTCAAGAAGTTAACCAACAAATACAAATGGCATGGTTATGGTAATCCTCTTTCCCCTAAACTTGCTAATTATTTTATGGAATATTATGAGCAGTGTCTCCTTTGTGATATTCTTACTAAACCTACAGACTGGCATAAGGATTTCAATATTTTTCCTCTTTAGACTGATTCTACATCAGAAATGCATACTTTTGTCACATGAAGAACATATTGTATATGTATCATATCGTTATCCACCATTACTGAATTTTGCCTATAATCACCACTCCTGGGATATTAATTAGTCTATAATATGAAACCTTAGTCTTTGAGCCTCCACCAGTTGAGACTTAAATAGTTTAGTTGATGGCACTTCCATTTCTCCCACAGCACAGGAGCTGACATCTTCTCCAACACATGACTATTCATACTGAGATATGTAATATCATACACATCTCCAGTTCATCTACCTCTATTCTCATCTTGAACACCTAATTCAAGTAATGCAGAGGCCACTGACTTGTAGAAGTAAGGAGATTCTTGTTCCATTGTATAAGGCTCTGATTAGGCCACACTTGGGCTACTGTGTACAGATTTGGTCACCTGGTTTTCAAAAGGATGAAGAGATGTTGGAAAGGGTCCGGAGGTGAATGAATAAGGTAGTTTCTGATCTCTGGATTGTTGAATGTGAGGAAAGGTTGAGAAGATGCAATTTACAGAGTCTAGTGGATAGGAAGAAGAGGGATAATATGATAGAAACCTACAAGTTAGTAAGGGGTTGTTATAGGATCAATGTTGAAGAGGTTTTACAGAAAATGGTTGGAGATCAGGGGAGAACCAGAGGTCATCCCTGGAAGCTGTATAAGGAGGGTGTGAGCAGGGAGAGTGAGAAGCAGGTTTCTTTGTATGCAGAGTTGTTAATGATTGGAATGTCTTGCCTGAGAGGGTAGTGTCTGCTGAGAATTTGAGTGTGTTTAAGACATGGTGTGATGAGCTGAGTGTATGACAAACCTCCTAGATGAGTCTTTGACTCCATGAAGTCTTAGGATAATAATAACAATAATTCTGCCTCTATTACCTCCTTACCAATCAGCATTCATAAAGTTATCCATCTTCCTTTTGTTTGCCACATAAATTCCTTGGGATTTCCTCTGCCTGCTTGGCTAATTTTCTCATAAACTGATTTTGCTCTCATCATCACATTAATCATTCTTCTTGCTATACTTTATACTGTTCATGAGCCAAATGATTACCTTTCTCCTTATATACCCAACATAACATTTTCTTTTTTTGCAGCACCTGCTTAATAATGCCATTCATTCATTTAAATATAACCTGATTTATCCTCCTGACTCTAAGCAGGTAATCTGATACTGCTTTCATTAAATATCCCTTGATCATCTCCCATCCATCATTATGAGGGTGGTCTGAAAAGTTCTCGGCCTCGGCCATAGGTGGCAACACTATCGGCAAGATTTTTTTTTTCTAAGTTGGTACATCTGCCATAAGCATCCATGTGAAATTGCAAGTTATTTTATCAAGTAGTTTTTTATACAGCTGCCTGAAGCAAAAGTGTTGTCTGTATCCCTTGAAATGGATAAAATTGAGTATCATGCAGTTATAAAATTCTTTGTAAAAGAAAGTTTAATGCCAAAAGAAATTCATTTGAAGTTCATGAATGGTATTGGATGGCCAGTGAGTCAAAGTGCGTGAAATTGCTGAAACTATAGGAATTTCAAAAGAATGTGTAGGATATATTTTGCATGAAGAATTGCAAATGAAAAAGCTTTGCGCAATATGGGTGGTGCCGTGCTTGCTCACAGCAGATCAAAAACGCACTCGCATGAAAATCTCTGAACAGTGCTTGGAGCATTTTAACAAGAATAAATTTTGTGCTTCGATTTAGTACTATGGTAATATGGCTGGATATAAACTGAAACCATTTGTGATAGGGCAGAGTGAGAATTCACGAGCCTTAAAAAAATATTAGGAAGCATACTCTTCCAGTTCATTATCAGAGCAATAAGAAGTCGTGGATGACTCAAACATTGTTTGAGGATGCCTTAATCAACTTATGCGAGTGAAATAATGTAGAATTTAAATTTTTTTAAATTCTAGATGATGCTCCAGGTCATCCATCTTACATCAGTGATCTTAACCCCAAGATCAAGGTCATGTTTCTAACTCCAAACACTACTGAAGTTCTTGCAGTGTTTAAGGCTTATTATCTATGGAGAACTTTTCGCAAACCATTTCCGCCACTGAAGGAAATGATCAGACCCTCATGCAATTCTAGAAGGCATTCAATATTTATCATGCTTTTAAAAATATTGCTGTGGCTTGGTAGGAAGTGGTACGATTTCATAATTAAGCTATGAAAAAAAAATGAAGATCTTTGTAAATTGAGTGAAGAAATAGTGGGCCTAAAAAACAATCTGAATCTTGAAGTGAATGACGACGACATAATTCAACTCGTAGAAAGTGCCCCTGAAGAGTTGACCAATGAAGAACTGGAGGAACAACATGTTGCAGAAGAAGAAGAATGAGAAAAGGAAGAGGGAAAAGAGAAACAAGAAGAGGTAGTTAAACAATTAGTGAAGGGTCTTGCAGAAATGTCCTCTGCAGTTAGCAATGTACTCAAAATGGCTGAAGACATAGGCCCCCCAATGTTGAACGCTACTTATTAGTAGAAAGGAAAGTATATTATGCATTTACAAACAAATTTATGATGTGAGGATTATGATATTTATGATAAGCAAAGAAGCACACTGGGCATTTTCACCAAAAAAAAAAAATGTTGCACCAGAAGAGCCGCAGTCGGTTCTTCACATAGGGAAGGTAATGAAGATGCGATTGTGGAGGAAGATTTGGGTGATTATTCTCCTGTTTTATAGTGGCAGTAACACACAGTACAGTTTTATAAGGTTTAAAAATTAAAATGACAGTATAATTATTACGGTTAAGTTCCTAACCCCTATAATTCTGTTGATTAACGTAGTGACTTACATCCTGCCAGATGGAACAGAACCCTGATGCACGTTGAGGGATGACTGTATGTAAAATTTGTTAAAATAAATTTTTGTAGTGTGTGAGGAGAATTTGATGGACAGATAGAAATGCATATGGAATGGTATATGGATTATATTAATTTAAATGGATTGGGTGTGAATCAAACTGGCAAGACAGCTGCTGGAAGAGAAGGAGTAACAATTGAATATATTAAAGACCAGGAAAGTGAAATAATTGAGACTGAAATGCCTATGAATGAAAGGGGAGTGTAGTAGGAGAAAGAAAGATCACAATCAGAGCAGGAATGCAACTGGACAGGGAATCAGGGAGAGTTAAGGTGGAGAGGAAGATAGACCAGGGGAGCGAATGTTGGAAGCAGTAATGAATGTGTGCATGAGGATGGTTAGCATAAGAATGGGATAGTCTGGGATGCATGGAGAGGAACTAAATCTGGGAAAAAAATATGGAGCGAGTGGTGATAAAGGTGAGTAGCCAAAAGATGTGTGTGTGTGGACAAGTAATAAGTGGGAGGTCACATGGGAAGATAGGACTGGTTATAAATCCAAAAACGAATTGCTATGTTTATTTACAAATGTCAGGAGGATCAGAAAAATGGGAAACAAATATTGAAATAATATTGAATATATTGAAATAATTCACCTTGCAATTGTTGAAATAAGTGAAATAATGATTGGATGGGGATGGTATTTGGATGTTAATAGAAAAGAAATGGTATGATGTGTTTTGTGAAGATAGGAAGAGTAGGAAGGAAGAGGGAATGCTGCTGACAATAGGAGGTAAGAATGATCATGAAGTGACCGCTTCAGTAATGGCCAGTCATGCAAAGACTTCTGAGGAAAGGATATTGTTATATCTATAAAGAGACTGCCAATTTGTTTAAATCCTGTTTTGATAACTTGTGTTTGTTTGTTTGTGTGTGTGTCTGTACACAACTGATATATCTTTACAGATGCACTTTACTGTTTCCAAACTGAGTGTTAATGTTAAGTAAATGTACAAGAATTCAATTCGACTGGTGCAATGAATTTTAATGTCATTCGTTTTAGAATCCAGGAAATTCATATCACCGGTGTCCTTGAGACGAAACTTTCCATTTAGTGTTTCTACGTTTGTTGAAATAGAACAACTACTTAATATCTCTTTTATTACTATTTGCTTGTTGAACAGTATCAATTTTTTCAGTCAAAAGATTCACCTTCCGAAGATTCCTTTTTGGAATCTTTATTTAAATACATTCTAACTGTTAAGCTTTTCAAAAACTTCCCAGAACAAAAGTGTCTGGTCTGCATTCTCAAACTTCCACTCACTCTCTCTCCTTTTGTTTCTCTCATTACCCCGGCACTGAACACTTTCACTTTGTCAGCTGTCAGTCAACCTCCTTGAAGAACATGTGCACATGTTCAACTAAGTGGCAAGTAGTAAGTCAGTAATGGCTGATACACTGTAAGTGTAGGAGAATGTCTTTACAACCAACAACAGATATCGCTTAACAATTGTGAATTACAATAAAGAACCATTGAAATTATTATAAGTATCAGATATCCGATAAGCACAATAAATAACAGATCATTTACATTTTATTTTTTAAACAAAAATCAATATCAGGCCATTGAAAGTGTCAATCATATGTGATTATGAAACTGAAAATAAAAAAATTCTTATGTACAAAAGCAATTGTAAAAAAGATTCATAATTATAAATTATTAGAATTAATTATAAAACTACAATGCCTGCAGTTAGGAGATAGTTTTGAAATATACCATGGAATGAGGAGTTAAGCAGAAAGAGATCAATACTACTTCGATACTGTTCAAGAACTATTTAATAATACCAATGTCAAAATGTATTCCAAAGTCCAGGTAATTAAATAAAGTCAGGTATAAAACTAACCAAAGTTTTATATAAGAGAGAGACAAAGACCAGCTGCAAGATGGAAAGACCAGTGAAATCAGAACAGGCAAATAAAAAAAATACCTAAACCTTGAAGAGAAAAAGTATAAAATGCATGAATACAGAGATTAAGAATGCAGTCTAGAAGATCACATTATGAAGGTAGCATAAAGTACATGCTAAATATTGGTTACAATGCTGGTCACTAAGGCAACTTGATTGTTAAGGATACCCAAAGTGCAGAATAAGCAGCAATTGGCCAATCAGGCAAGAAAAATTCTAAAAGTTTTCTGGATATGTGATAAGCAGAAAAAGAAGAAGTAAAGATTATGGCAGGAAGATGATGATCTAACGGATTTAGAGAAGGTGATCAGGGCTATGATCCAGAAAGGGGTAGATAACAGCAATATTGCCTGAAATGATCAGCATGGTTCTGTTGAAAGAAAGTTATTTTAGCAAACTAATTATACATTAAAAGGCTTATGACAGAATGTTCCGTTGGTAACTAACATGCCACATTGGTAACTAACTTGGAATAGATGAAATCAGATAGCATTAATATCAGGTAGATATTAATGAGCTGGATAAGCAAATGGATATTTGATACGTATACTGTGTTGAAAGTTTATTATTCACTTGGTTAAAGTATAATAAATTTATTTAGTTTAATCATTTATCCAAGTGTGAGCAAACAAAGTTTGCAACTGAAAGTATCTTCAGGACTGGGGTAAGGTGGTACAACACCAGGGAAACTCCTTGCAAAGGTGGAGCAAGCTATCATCACTCCTATCTCAGTGTCTCCCATAACGCAAAACACATCTCCTTGCGGATATGTTTAATGTTATGCATTAAGGGAAGGGCCACTACCCAGACTAGTTTCGACCTTTATTGAGATCTCTTCAGTGGGAGCCAGGCCCGAGTGGAGATACCAGGAAGAAGCATTAGTAGGTCATCTCTACCTATAGGAGTTGCCAAATGGTATGCCACCTTTTTAATAAATTACTCTGGATTTAGAGAAAATTGTTGAAAGTTTATTTTTCACTTGGTTAGAATATAATAAATTTATTTAGTTTAATCCTTTATCCAAGTGTGAGCAAACAAAGTTTGCACCTGAAAGTATCTTCAGTTCAGGACTCGGGTAAGGTGGTACAACACCTTACCCCAGGTAGAGATTAGCATTAGCAAGGTCATCTCTACCATAAGTAGAGATGACCTTGCTAATGCTTCTGGCTGGTATCTCCACTTGGGCCTGGCTCCCACTGAAGAGACCTCAATAAAGGTCAAAACTAGTCTGGGTAGTGTTTTGCATTATGGGAGATACTGCGATAGGAGTGATGCTATCTTGCTCCACCTTTGCAAGGAGTTGCCCTTGTGTTGTACCACCTTACCCCAGTCCTGAAGATACTTTCAGGCACAAACTTTGTTTGCTCACACTTGGATAAATGATTAAACTAAATAAATTTATTATTATAATTACAGCTATTTTGCCTGCTTCAGTTTAGGAGTGCCCCTGCACTCATAACTGAAGCAGGCAAAATAGCTGTAATTATAATAGTCTTTTAAGAGGAGTAACATGGGAGTTTTCCCAGAAATAATATACAAAATTTATTATATTCTAACCAAGTGAAAAATAAACTTTCGACATCTTTCTCTAAATCCAGAGTAATTTATTAAAAACGTGGCACACCATTTGGCAACTCCTATAGGTAGAGATGACCTTGCTAATGCTTCTGGCTGGTATCTCCACTTGGGCCTGGCTCCCACTGAAGAGACCTCAATAAAGGTCGAAACTAGTCTGGGTAGTGGCCCTTCTCTTCATGCATAACATTAGACGTATCCGCAAGGAGATTTTTTTTTGCATTATGGGAGATACTGCGATAGGAGTGATGCTATCTTGCTCCACCTTTGCAAGGAGTTGCCCTGGTGTTGTACCACCTTACCCCAGTCCTGAAGATACTTTCAGGTGCAAACTTTGTTTGCTCACACTTGGATAAAGAATTAAACTAAAGAAATTTAAGGTATACTGTGTGTGGATGAGGTTGGGTTCTCAAAAGAGAAAAATACCGTTGCAGAGGATAAAGTGAAGGTATTCAATGGGCAATTCAAGAAGATACTTCATTCTCTAAGTGTGTAATCTTGAGAATGCAGATGGTATGGTGAAGGAGGGACTGATGACAAGCAAGCAAGAGAAACGATACATAAGAAATTAAGTAAACCTGATGTTAATAAGAAAGGATTCGCATATCATGCATGTCATAAGGGGATGTTATACGAAGTTAATTGCAGCCTCAGTATACCACTTTAATAAGAATCTTTAAACAGGTAGATTTCCAAAGTAATAGAAGAAAATTAATTAAAAATTTTTCAAATTCACACAGGAAGTATAATGATAAGCCTGAGGCTTTGTATTGTAGACCAATCTGTATGATTGGAGTTGGTTGTGGCAAAGGTTTTGGAGAAGGTGGTGAGAGCTACGTTCCAGAATTAGGTTGATAACAACAGTATTCTCTAGGATGGTCAGCACAATTCTGTTAAACGAATGCTAAGTTTCAGCAATTTTATAAAAAAAAAAAAAAAAAAGCGATGAATGTATTGGACAAGGTAGTGCATACACAATATATTTAAATTTTAAAAAGGCATGCGATAGCTTGCTACATGACATGTTAGTAATTATACTGGAATGGATGAGATTAGATAACAGATTAGTGAGATCAATAGGCTAAGACTGTCAAGTAGGCAGGATCAAATTGTGTATTGGTGAGAGTAGTTCCTGGGGGTGGGGTGCATTACGGGAATTTTGTTTTGGAACCACTGCCATTTAACATCTTGATGATTTTGGAACAGGTTTCAACTGGAAAAATGCAGTTGTTTGCAGATGATGCAAAATTGGAGAAAACTATCAGTAGTAGAGTAAATATTTTGGTCATAAAGGAAGATCTGAATAGACAATTAAGTGGACAAGTGAGCGAAGCTACCAGTTCAGTGTTGTGAAGTGGTATGAAAATTTGGAAGGCCATGATGATTTGGTGGGACAATTTTGAAGGTGAAGAAGATAGCACTGTTTATAAATCTGTTTTTATGAACAGAAGCAAATAAAATTTGATATTAACATCAAGTTTATGAATATGATCACTTGGTGATTTACTAAGACAAATTTAAGATAAGGCAATACTTTCAAGATGAGGAGTAAAAGCAGACTCAGAGTATATCCTCAATTATTAAAAAAAAGGAGGTTCTAGTTATTTAATTAGTCCAAGTTGACTAAGGTAATAAATTGATCCACACGAAAAAAAAAATCTCTCAGAGAGAAAAATATTTTCTTCTGTGTCCCTGAGACCACATAATACGACTCATTGCAAAGACTTACAAACATCATAAAGTAAAATGATCCTTGATAAGTTTACAATCCATTCATGAAATCACTGGGCAATTAGCACACATTTAATTTTAAACGTTTGACTCCATTGTCTAAAACTACTTACAGATTGCATATATTAACTGTGAAAACAATATTTTTTGACAGTGGAAGAATGGCAGGATTCATTACAATAATAATTATTATCCTCAGTCTGATTTTTTTTTAAAAAAATAAAATTTAATAAAATGTTTAAATAAGTCATTTTAATTTTTAAAAAATTAAACTTACGCTTGAGAATCCAACTTTTTTGTTATGTTCATATTTTCAAACAGTTTCAACTGATCAAGTAATGATGCTAACAGGGGGGAAAAAAACAAAAATTAGCTTTCCTATAAATTATCCAAACAGACCATATTTCCTTGAATATCCCAGTTGCTAGGCTAGTTACTTCCATTATGAAAATGGAGACAAAATTAAGTGTGAAAATTTACAACAGGACAAAAGTATATGCATTGAAATAAATGTACATACTCATAATAACAAAATACATTATTCAGTTCTTACAGTTATACTTCTCTTGTTCAGAGTGTTGTTAGTGGGCATTTCAAAGTACAGAGCTGTTTGATGGCATTCCAATCTGCAAAAGAATGCCTTCCACAGTTGATATGCTATTGCTATACTGAAAAAAAAAAGTTTCAAAAGCAACTAGCATATGTTAAGAGAATTGGTTTTACCTGGTTGTCATTAAAAAAAAAAAAAAAAAAAAAGGCTTCTGCCCATTCCCAACTTTCTTTGAAATCATTTATTCTTTGTTCTTTTGCTAATACCATGCCTTGAACACATTCATGCCAGACATTGGACAAACTGTATCATATAGTACTTGTCCATGGTGCAGGATGTGATAAATTGTTTTGTGCTTCCTGATTGCTTATTTTTATTTATTTATTTAATTTTGGAGGGGGCATGCAGTGAATCACTGCATGAGTTGTTATACGTTCATCTTTATTTATTTTCTCTATCTCTCTCTCTTTTGCTTTCTAAACATAATATTTCTAGGTTATAATGCACTATACTAACTAATTCTATCACCTCACCATAGTGCATAGAAAAACAAAAAGTTTTACATTTTTATATTATGTCATGAATATTTAAATTAAATTAGAGCGATTATTTCCAATTAATAAATTTTATAATCAAATCGATGCATTCATTCAGTTCTATATTAACCTTATACGAGTGTGGTCTGAAAAGTTCTCATCCTCGACCATAGATGGCAACACTATCGGCAAGATTTTTTTTTTCTCAGTTAGTACATCTGTCATAAGCATCCATGTGAAATTGCAAGTCATTCTATCAGGTAGTTTGTTTTATACAGCTGTAGCAAGCAAAAGTGTTGTGCGTATCCCTTGAAATTGATAAAATTGAGTAGCGTGTGGTTATAAAATTCTTTGTAAACGAAGGTTTAACGCCAAAAGAAATTCATTCAAAGTTCATAAAAGTTTATGGGGACTCTTCTCCTTCGTTTTCGACAATTAAGAAATGAGCTGCGGAATTTAAACGTGACCGTACCAGCCTTGAAGATAATCCACATGAAGGATGTCCAAAAAGTGTAACAATACCAGAAATCATTGATCAAGTGCATGATATGATATCGGATAACCGGCGAGTCAAAGTGAATGAAATTGCTAAGACTATAGGTAAAATATATTTTGAATGAAGAATAGCAAATTAAAAAGCTTTGCACAAGATGGGTGCCACGCTCGCATGAAAATCTCTGAACAGTGCTTGGAGCATTTTAACAAGAATAAAACTGATTTGGTGCATCGATTTATTACTATGGATGAGACTTGGATTCACCATTACACATCAGAATCCAAACAGCAATCAAAACAGTGGACAGAAACCGGTTGCATCAGCAGGAAAGGTCATGGTATCGGTGTTTTGGGATGCTAAAGGCATGTTGTTTATTAATTATCCTGAAAAGGGTAAAACAATAACAGGGGAATATTATTTCAATCTTTTAACCAGAATAAAAAAAATTCGTGAGAAAAGACCCGATTCGTAGAAGAAAAAAATCATCTTTCATCAAGACAATGCACCTGCCCACAAAGGTATTTAGGCAATGGGAAAATTAAGGGATCTGCACTATGAATTGTTGGAACATCCACCCTATTCCCCAGATTTGGCTCCCTCTGACTTCTATCTGTTCCCAAAACTAAAACTCTATATCGCTGGTCAGCATTTTTCTTCGAATCAAGAGGTAATTGCAGCTGTAGAGAGGCATTTTGCAGATTTTACCGAGAACCACTACAGAGACGAGATAATGGTGCTGGAATAAATGTATTAGTTTTAAGGGAGATTATGTTGAAAAATAAAAATAATTTTGAAATTATAAATTCATTTTTTCATTGTTAGACCAAGAACTTTTCGGACCACCCTCGTACATATATACCAGGGATGTATGTTCAGAGCATTCTAAGTGTGCAGTGCACACCAACAAAATAGCAATATCACTGATATTATATTTTTGCATTTGTCATTCGTCCACCAATTAGAGATCCCTCGACACTTCTGCGCATGTCAGAAAGAGGAGAATCCATTCCGATAATAGGGTAATCAATCCGTCTTCTGGGATGAGTTTGTTTATTATTACAGGTCGGTAAATTTAGCTTTTCTTTTACGAATATTGCTGTTTTTAAAGTGTAACTATTTTGCTTGTATAACAGTTGGAAAAATGTACGCAAAAAAGGTATAGCATAAAAATAAAACAAAAATAATTATACAGAAAAACAGAAATTTTTTCAAATGAACTTAGATATTCTAAACTGAGACACTTTAATGTCCTAAACCAATTAATTATTTATGACTTGTTGCGACTCTTTTAACAAACTCATGCAAAAAAAATGTTGGAAAAAAATACCATCATCAAATCCTTTTAATCTTCAGTCATCTGAATCGGTGTCCGAATCGGCATCACTTTCACTTAAACTAATCACCAAAGGTTCGCATAATTCTTCGATAATTCCGTCTCTGTCCTAATACATATTTTCCAATGAGGTGACATGAGAGCAATATTTTCCCAGTTCTGAACTGTAATACTTTCAATCGCCTGTTCTGAAAGCTTAAAAAGTTTCGACATGTCAATATCCCCAGTTACGTTGCGATGGCAAATGAAACTTTTCACTTTTGCCCAAACATACCCAATAGCATTAATATCACAATGATATGGTGGTAGCCTCAAAGCTAGAAATCCATGATCTTTGAGCATCGTGTCGAATTTAAACAGTTTAGTTGTGGGCAAGTTTCTTTTGAAAATTAAGCAATTCAATTTTTCACATATCTGGGGAATGAGAAATTTATTAGACCAATTTGGAACTTTGTTAAATCGAATAGAGTGATATGAAGCATTATCAATTATAACAACAGCATTTTTAGGAAGGTTTGGAATCAGTTTTTCTTCTGCCCACTTTTCGAAGATCATCAAATTCATTAGCCATTGGTAATCTCCAGTAGTCGAATTGGCTTTGTATAGTAAGTTTCAGTGGTGCACTCAGGATTTAATCTTGGGGGAGAGGAGTTGAATGGATAAAAATATTTTTAATGCAAATTCAAAAAATTCATTAGGTGATTATAAAAATTTATTTAAAGAATAAAATCCAGTTTTCTCTTATTTTTACAAAGCTCTTGAATTACTTCAGTCGTGGTTACATTAATCTCTCTGTGTATTTATAGCAAAGCCAGTCCGTTCAATCGTGATTGGGTCATGGTAGATCTTAAATAGGTTTTTAAAAGACGTAAAGTAGAAAATGACCTTTCACTGATGCATGTTGTTACCGGCAGCATTGCAAATATTTTTAATAAGTTATAGATGTTAGGATATATCATTCTGTCACACTTCGAAATTGCATCAATGGCATTTTTGCATGGAGCTATTGCAAACGGTTTTTCAAATTTTTTAAAGCACAACTTGAGCTTGGGCAAACGAAGTAGCCCTCGGTCTGCCCAAGCACTGCTTCGTTCGCCATGTGTTCACAGCGACTGTGATTGCCGAGAGCTATAGGGCATTCCCACCTTATGTGACCCTTAATTCATAAGTAGTATAGAAATAGAAAACACGACACAACATAAATAAAAAAACGAACTTTAATTAAGAAAAGATTTTTGTAAAATTTTCTAGTGCTTTTTCCCCCTTTTTCTTTTTTTTTTTTTTGGGGGGGGGGGGTTCCAGGGACCCTTGGTCCCCCCCCCCTCTCTGGGTGCACCAATGGTAAGTTTGAATTCGGTAAAAAACCCATTTCTCACCAGCACACAAAATTATTATGTGCTGCGAGGCATTTCCGGTTTGTAGCACTCCACATTCTTCTTTAGACTGCCAACATCTTCCATAAGTTAAATTACTATCAATCCAAGTTTCATCTAGATACACAATCGGTCTTTTCTCATCCCTGAAACGTCTTATTGCTCTCAAATACTGCGTTCTAGATAAAACAATGTCACTTTGCTCCACGATAAGTTTCCTTTTATTCTGGGACTTTTTAAAACAAAATCCGATTTCATGAAGTCTTTTCCTTAAAGTTGCTCTTTTCCAAGGAAAATTAATTTTTTCTTTAAGCACAGGAATCAATTTCGGAAGAGTTGGCACTCTTTTAACGACCACGTAAAATTCGTGAATAGTGCTTCTTATAACTCCTACATCAAAATCATTCAAGGCTACGGTTTCGATGGTATTCTTTCTCTGGTGCTTTTTTTTAGGAGATTTAAATTTTGGCTTACCTTCACCTTTTGATTCTCTACGAATTCTTTTAACAGTCGACCCCGATATGCCCGCAATTGCACTTGCACGTTTTATGACTTGAGAAAGGGGAACTAGGAGATGATTCTTTTTCACAGAACGTCAGCACATTATTCAATATTCTTTTGTAAGAGCTACTGAAATGTTTAACAACAGAACTTGTTGACTGTACTGGCTCCATCATACAAATTAATAATAAAAAAATAATGCAAAAAAAAAAAAAAGCGACAACAAAAATCAAGCTAGTACCAGTACAGCGACAGACAAGAAAGCACGTGATTTCGCATGTTGGCAACCAATTCATACATCCTTCATTTCTTTCTCCCCTTCAGCATGAATCAACTATTCTTGAGAAAATGTCAAAGATAGACCTACAAACGGTGGGCAGACTATAGTCCTGTTAGAGACCTAATTGTTTCCTGACTTTGAGTGATTCCTAAAATTAAACGCAATATAATAATGCTTCATGAAGAGGACACTTCAATGCAAAAACATTGCACCATCTTCGTGCTAATAGCCTGGGTGTGCAGTCACAAATATGGACACCTTGAATAGATATACAGATGGTGCAGCGGGTCAGTGGTTTTAAACCACCCAGACAGTGACATAGTGTGCACTGAGACAATAGTATCCAGAAATAAGCGGCTGTGGTTGTCAACCAATTCAAATAAACATCATCTGTCATGAGTCACTGTTTTTGTTTTCTGAGTTTCATCTGTCCTGCATGCGTGAAGTGTGAACTGACACCAATACAGATAAGTTTTTAACATATACCACAGGAATGGAAAGATTGTATTGTAATCCCATTGCATAAAGGTGGTGCCAGTGGCATAGCTAGAGCTTTTGCTGCCCCTCTCAAAAATACTACAAATAGTCAAAACGACTTTGTCAATGACATTGTCAGTCTATTTCATCACTCAGTTGCTGTCCTATAGATAGTATGGCAAGACCAGCTAACGCTTTTTTATTCCCATATATAGATGCATCAAGAAATTAATGGAAAAGCAGAATTTGTTGCATGTACAAATCACTTGCTGAATTTGGCAGGTCTACATATGGCTTCTGTTGCTGAATTCTGTTACCTTTTTTGGAACCGTGGAGCATTTGTTCACGTTTTTTCTTCCTCAACCCATCACTAGGATATTCTGACTTCAGTCACTTTTCAAAGTGTCAAGCGTGTAGTAGAAACTTGGTGGAGTATATGGGGAGATGCTGTGAGTGTCGTAAAAAAATTACTCGAAAGTGCTGTAGAACATTTAACTGGTGTAGAAGAAAATAGAGTTACCAAGTCAGTAGTAAGCGAGGCCGTTTAGCCCTATCTAACTTTTGGAGACTGAGTGGACAGTTCAATCTCCACTGGTACCCAATCAGAGATAGCTGGCCCAAGGCTATCACTAATTAAGCGGAACGCAGTGAAGAGAGATGGCTCAACAAGTGCGGCCATCTCATGGTCCATAGCACTCGTATTTAACGTCTGAAATAATTTGGGTTCTACCGTCGATTTTCTTGAGTTTAAGGGACGAAAAACCTGAGTTTCCGGGAGAAAAAACCCGCTGCACCTTCGTAGATCTTAGGTAACTCTTAAATGAATTTTAATTTAGAAAAACTCCTCTCCCAACTAGGCAACACTTACAGCAGTTGTGAGGAAAATTCGCAGTAATATTACAATATTTGGAACTGAGTTCTCGAGACTATATTTTACAATAAACTGCCAAAGTTCAAGGGGACCGTCCTTGCACATCTGTTTCGTCTTGCATAGCAGCAACAGAAATAAAACTATGAAGTATTTTTCTCTCAACGAGGAACTCTTCCTTATTAATGTCATCATGATAATGATTTAGGTGACATTCGTATTTATCATTCAAAAGATTTGATGGAGTAAGGAAGGCATATATTTCAGCCAAGAACATGAAGCTGTTGAAATGACGTAGTAATTTCTTCAATCACTCTGTTCAGTGAAAAAAAACATTTCTCTCCTCAACTAAGTTAGTATGACAATTCAGCATCTCATGATTCTACACCTGCAATCAGGTTCTTCTTCTTTCTACATCAACGATCCATAACTATCCCAAGATCATCACAAATTTCTTTGGCGTAAGCTACTGAATTGTTAACTAATTCGTCCCTATTTTCACCTAAAAATACTTTTAAAGCCTCGAGTTTTATGTATTACTGTTGTATATCCAATCCTTTGGTTTGGAGGTAGACTGTGTGTCGTTAATTTCTAGAAGGATGGATTCCCACAGGCCAAAGAAAGCACAGGAAGGAAAATTACTACAATGCAACAAGCAGCATCTGATCTGGTAACTCTATTTTCTTCTTCACCAGTTAAATGTTCTACAGCACTTAAGATTTTCGAGTAATTTTTTTACGACACTCACAGCATCTCCCCGTGTACTGCACCGAGTTTCTACTACATGCTTGACACTTTGACCAGTGACTGAAGTCAGAATATCCTAGTGATGGGTTGAGGAAGAAAAAACGTGAACAAATGCTCCATAGTTCCATAAAAGGTAACAGAATTCAGCAACAGAAACCATATGTACACCTGCCAAATTCAGCAAGTGATTTGTACATGCGACAAATTCTTATTTTCCATTAAATTCTTGATGCATCTCTCAACACCAGTATGTTGACCAGCCATCACAGCAGCATTATCATATGCTTGTCCTCTACAGTTTTGAATATCAATTCCGTCATTTTCTAATTTTTGCAAAATCGTAGTTGAAATATTCTCAGCGGTTTTATCTTTTGTTTCAATGAAATCAACAAATGATTCCACAACTTTCATTTTATTTCCATTGATCATAACATAGTGTAAAACTTGGCTCGTTTGAACCTTATGGGAAATATCAGGGGTGCTGTTGAATATCAGAGAAAAATACTCTGCTTCTTTTACTTGCTCGATAACTTTGCTTCTTACTTTTTCTCCTAAAATTCCTATAAACTTGTTCTGAATAGTAGGCAACATATAGGATTTAACAAACTTTTTTCCCAGCTTGATTCTTAGAAGATATTCACATAGCACTGGATTGTATTTTGCCAACAAATGAATTACTTCTAAAAAATTCCTCTATTTCCCATTGATTCAGGTTCATCATCAGTCTCATAATGATTTCCTTCACAGTGACCCTGTAAAGCCAAATTTTGTTTAGCTACGAATCTAATGATATCCAAAATCTTGAAAGTATCTCCATCCACTTCTTCACTTCGTTTTCAACTTGTTCTTGTTCCTTTTTATCAATTGTTACTCCACGTTGGATTCTGATTTCCAACTCCTTCCACTGTGTGAAAGATCGAACATGGAGCACACTAGATTCATGGTCAAATATTTTAGGATTAATTTTCCACCATATGTTGAATCCATCTGCAGAATCAAAATTTGAATGACTTCTGTCTGCAAATAGTCTGCAACAAAAGTTTAAATCTAGACTCTGGACTAAACATACATAAACAATACAAGAAATATTTTTTCAATGGTTTTGATAACGACCCAATGGATATAAATGTGTAACAGATTAAAAAAAAGCTAATGATGAATCAGGCATGTTAAAATTTTTTAGGGCAAAACAGAATCATGCTTATTAATTTTTATACACTGCATAAACGCATCGAAAGGGTTAAGCAAAAACCATAATATAATAAGGACTACAGAAATTACTATTGGGGCCCTAAAATCCTGTCGATGGCTTTAGTTATGCGCAAAATTAGAACAAACAAACAAACAAACAAACAAAAAAAAAAACGCTTTTGCAAATGTGTACTGACTGTGCAGTGCCGCTGCGGTAAAACCGATAAACGCCATATTTTATTGTTTTATTTTTAAGAATTTGAATTATAGTATGATAGGAAACTGTAACATTTTTGTTACATTTACGGTTGTTATAAGTATAGTTGTTAAAAATTAATTATTAATTAAGTAATAACAATTACTAAGTTAACATAAATAAAAGAATCGTCGAAAAATAAAATTGTCTCGTGAAAACCCCCAAAAAAGTGCCGCCCGGGACGGACGGGTCCCTCTGTCCTTCCCTAGCTGCGCCACTGGGTGGTGCAAAGATTGATGTTTCCAACTATCAATCAATTAGTATATCAGCGTTGGTGGTGAAGATTTTGGAAAAATTGGTTAGGGCTCACATTCAGAAATGGGTTGACAGTGAATCACTACTTTACAATGAGCAACATAAGTTTACTAAGGGAAGGTCATGTTTTGGCAACTTGCTCACATTCTATAACAATGTGTCCCCTTATCTAGTTCCAATGGTCACATTGTCATAGAATGTGAGCAAGTTGCTAAAACATGACCTTCCCTTAGTAAACTCATACACCATTGATACTTTTGGATTTTGCTAATTTGACAGAATACAGTATATCAGACCAGTGCTTCCCAAACTTCTGGATGTCAGGGCCCCCTTTGCAAAAATTCAAATATTTCACGGCCCCCTTCGGAAAAAAATCGTAATAGAGAGATATATTATTATATTTATTGTATTTATATTCAACACAAAACATACACAGTGAATATTGCAAAAATCAAATGCATATATTACATTTTTTGGCTCTTACCGTTTGGTTCTGAAAATGATGCGAGCTGTTTTCTGGAAAATATGATACACTGTCCTTTTTTTTTTTTTTTTGAGTCTGTTTCTGCTTCTTCTGATTGTTCGCAGGAATTTTTTTTTATTTTTTATCAGCCACTTATCCATCTCAGGGTTAAACTTTTTAACGTAGAATAGATCAAATAATAGCACCACTTACCGATAACATGAAATTAGTGAATATTACCTGAATAAGGGAATCCCCGGACCAGGAACATTTCTCTTTTGTGACTTTTCTCCTTTTACGGTAATTAAGCCTAACGCGAAACAGACAGCAAAGGCAGGTTATTAAAAAGGTGCATATAATTGGTGCAGTATTAACAAAAGATGGCGCAACCGAAAGATAAAAGCATAGCTGACAATAGAGTTGAAATGCTAACCCTCTTCAACCAAATTCCATATGTGAAACTGCCATAACATTCATTATATATATATATATATATATATATATATATATATATATATTACTTAGTTTTAACACTTTTATGAATTTTAACACGTTCGGTTGAATTTTATTGCTGCCTTGGGAAATCGAACTCACACACATCTAATTAATAACAATAGTTTTTTAGTTAGATACCGTGTTTGCCCATGCAACATATGGTTTTGTTTCAGTCTATACAGCATGTATGAGGGGACATGTGATTCATTAATTAGTGTGTTTTTATCCCAGTTGTCTCTAATTGTACTATTTGTTAAGAAATATATTACAGACTCCTCATACCTTATTCACTGGCATAATAAAAGTACTTGTTTTTATTGCCTCTGCAGTATAGTGGCTATTAGGGAGGGGTGTTGTTTACCGATGCAAGCAAGTTACTATCTCTCCACATGAACTTGTTTAAGCTTTTTTTCATGTGTGAAGTATATGCGAAACTTTTATTGGTAACAGAAAACTAGCTCAGATGACAGTGATAATATAAAATGAGTTTTGATATGTATATAAAGTCAATATCAACAGTCCCTGATTATGGACACGTGATGAAAGGGACAGGAAGGTTTGGAGCTTCCCTGGAGAGCATTCGAAGTAAATACAATTAACCACTGCTTTGAAATGAAACATATGAATAAGCAATATTTACTAATATTCATTAAGCACCGAAATACGCAGGAAGCAAAGTTTGTGAACCAACACCAATGTGTGAATTTTTCCATTAAAATATAAAAAATAACAAAAAAGAAATAATAAAAGTTGAATATGTTTCTTTTAAAATAAAAAAATCTACTTAGTCTTAAAACATTTTAAATTTGTTTTCATTATATCACGGCCCCCTCAACAAAATCTACGGCCCTCAAGGGGGCCGCGGCCCACAGTTTGGGAAGCGCTGTATTAGACTGTGCATAAATTGGAGAATATGGGTTTGAATTATAAAATATCATGGTTAAGAGAATGGCTGACTGACAGATATCAAAAAGTAGTATATGGGGAATGTGAGTCTGCAAGATTTAAGGTAACCAGTGGTGTACCACAAGGATTAGTGCTTGGTCCACTGTTATTCAATCTATACATCAATGATATTGGGAAAGATTTGACAAGCGACATACAGCTATTTGCTGAGGGATGCAAAGATAAGTAGGATAATTACAAATGCTGCTGATATGCAGTACTTGCAGAATGATTTGAATAGGTTGGAATTGTGGGCATGGAAAAATGGATGTCAGTAAATGTAAAGTCATGCACTTTGCCGTGATTAGATTTCCAATGCCGTATTATATTGGTGGGATTATGCTAGAATTAACTGATGAGGCTAGGGATCTTGGAGTGTTAGTAGATAGCAAGTTTAAGTTCATGGGCCACGTAGCAAAGATCACAAATACAATTCAAAAGATAATTGCAATGCTGAAATGAATGTTCACATAGCATATTTTTTAAAAATAAATTAAGGATATTACATGATACCTGTTATCGAGAGCAAAATATGCAAGTCCTGAAAAGCCACATATCCTAATTTTTTAATGGAAGATTTTTCTTTTCTTTTTTTTTTTCTTTAATAGCACATGGGATATTATAAAATATGGTATAAGTTAAAGATACTGCATGGTACTTTTTCATCAATGGATGCAAGACAGAACTTAATTCAGTGAGTAAATCAGCCAGCATTAGATTACTATAAAAGCAACTATGATCATGATACAGCAGGATATCATCACTAAGCTTTGTATTCTGAAAAGTCTGTTTTACAGAATAAAAGTATGGGCAATTTCAATATGTTTTTAAGCATAGAAAAACTGTAGTTTCCTATTGTAGCTAAGACCAACCAATTCAAGCATACACAGAAGCAATTCGTAAAAGCATTCCTACAGGCACGCACTTGCTTTGCAAGTTTATCTTTCAACTTTCAGCAGGGCATTCATCACTGGCACAAGGAACCTATAATTTGATGACTGATATAATAGTCAATGTAATAGCATGAACTATGCATTATTCTACATCAGAAAACTGCTAGTAATGAGCAGACATTTATCTAGCACTATCATCCACTATAAAAACATAACATTTTTGTATTTCAGAGTAGTAGTAGTGGTTTTGATACATGAAATATATATGACATCTAAATAAATTATTATAGAAACACTGTTCAAGCTACATAAAACCAATCAATCACATTGAAGATATCTTTTCATATTAGCAACAGAGAGTACCAAAACCCCTTTCAAAAAATTGCATGGTATTTTTCTGCAACACATCAGATGTCTTTCAATTAGACAATGTCAAAAAGGACTCAGTTGCAGTATACTTTCCTTCAGTGTGCCCCATCAATTTCCTTTGCTATAAAAGAAATGAATAATAATTATGAATTACTTAAGTAAAGTAATCTTTTCTATTTATTACCATTTTAGTCCATTATATCACAGGCATCTTCAATATGAAAAACAAAGGCACAAGTATATATAATAGAATTAATAATATATATATATATGAAAATTATGAGTAGTAGTAGATCAGCAATTCTTAACTTAAGCAAACCATACAAAAAAAAAATAATAATAATAATATAAATAAAATAAAATAACAAAAAAATCAATCAATAAATAAAACACAAATTAGCATAAAAGGTAATATGACAGACACATTCAAGCAAGTGAGTGGCTTTTACTGGATTAATATAAAAAGGAGTATAAACAGAATGGAAGATGAGGGGGGGGGGGGCATAGGCCATCCCAGAAAGCTGTGTAAAGGGGTAATGGGTACGTGGAATGCACTGCAGGAATGTGTTGTGAATGCTGATAACTTTAATGTTATCAGCATTCACAACACATTGCTAAGAGAACAAAAAAGAGTCCACTGCTGTTATAGGCCATGGAAAGGAAAGGAAATTGAGTGCATGGCAAGTAAGCATTATAACAAACCCAATTACTGGGGTACAGTTTGGAAGGAGGAAGGGCATACTAGGAGAAAATGGATAAGTCCTTGCAGAATGACTTGAGCAGGTTGGAATCATGGGTTAAGTAGGTGCTGTATTGAGAATTTTCTTAATTCTCTTAGTTTTGAAACCATTCAGTTGTAGGATCTGTGTTAAGTATTGTATTTCTTCTTTCCGCTTTTCTTCTGTACTGGGGATGCTGTATACCAAATTAGCTAAACTTCTCTACAAGTACAACATAAAGGTGGCTTTCCTGCCACTTGAAAAAATATCAAAATCTCTTCATCCTCTGAAACCTCCACATCACCTAATGAAAAAACCAGGAGTTTATAATATTCACTGTTCCTGTGGCATCTGCTACGTAGGCCAGACGGGGAGATCGGGAAAAATCCGCATGAGCGAACATCAAAAGAACGTACAAAAAAAGAGAGAAAATAAGTCTGGCTTGACATTTCACACAGCTTCTACTGGTCATGATGTACTCTGGTACAGAACAAACATGTCCTACATTGATAAAAACTGTTTCACAAGAAAATTCAAAGAGGCAGCAAATATGATTAAAATTCCTACACAATGCAATAAAAATCAAGTATTGATTTTAAATCAAGTTTGGTCAGCGTTTATTAAAAATTTACCCAGTTCAGACCTCGGACAGAGTGAAAGTGAACCACAGAACACAACATCAAATAGCATTGTTTCCAGCTAACACATATCGTTTTTTAGCGAACTTTTTTTGATGTTCACAATACCAATAAATGAACTTGTTCTTTCGTAATTTCTTATAGTTTGTGCTTTAAACTGTTAGTTATCTTTACCCCTGAAGATGTTAGTCTGATGACTAATGAAACTTGTCGGGTTTGTTTTTTAGTACTTGTTTAGTTTTAAAAAACAGTCTTTTTTTAATAAAAATGTGGTCACAAAACCGGAATGATTCGATTGAACTTCTTAACCACAGAAACTCTGCATGATTATTGAATTCATTTATGTAATTCTTAAAGTGGCCATTTTATTATTCTTCGTATGTATTATCTGTTGTATATAATTATATGTTTATAGTAAATATTTTATTTTTTTATAATTGAGCTTCATTCTTTAAAACACAACATGTGGATCCTGAAGTCAATGCACATCATGAATACAAATCTGAAACATTTTAACCAAGTAAAATAAAATTAAATATTTGGCCTGAATGCTATGTTCAGTTTTTTATAAAGTATTTTGTGTTATCTCTCAGTACTGACTTTAACTGTGATAAAAAAAAAGAAGAAAAAAAGCAGCTAATGCCTTTTATTCCAATATAGGGCATTAGCTGCTTTTTCTTCTTCTTTTTTAAGGTAAGGTAAGGCTGTTTTAGCATTATCTTACTCCACAACTGTCTTTAATATATATAGATGGGGAATAACATACTTCCAAAAAATCAAGCTCATAAAAATAATAATACATTACATAAATTGGTTTCTGTGCCAAGCGAAGTATATATGAATATGTAGTGACATTTCTGTTATACCATGATTATACCATGGTGTGTTATCTATGAAAAACATGAAAAGAAAACAAAGGCAATCAGTAGTTTTTACCCACCATCTCTAGGAATATAGAATTGCACTGGATATGGTAGTATAATAAACTGCTGTGAGCTATACTTTATACAACTTTTTTTTTTAATTAATAAAATGATTTGATGATGTGTATTCGCATTATCAATCAGTTCTTTTAAGCCTGCAATTATTTTATATTGCTAATCATTACTGTTTATGTAATGTTCAGCATTACGTAAACAGTTTCCAGTCTCATTTCCCTCTGGTTCAGTCATCAAAAATAAATGAAACATTATATAGAAAAACCATAGTCGTTGTTCCTTTCCTTTAAATTTTTTTTTTTTTTTATGTTGCTCCCACCCAAGAAAGGATTCGAACCTGAGGCCTGTTGGTTGGAAAGTGAGTATGCTAACCACTCGGCCAACCAGGGAGGCAGAATCCTAATCCTGTAATATAAAATTTCTCATATATTTTCGTCTTTAATAAAGTCACAGGTTTAAAAATGCAGAATTTGCATTAAGCTTCACAATTCTTTATTTCACTTTTTTTTTTTTACCTTGAGCAATTTCCAAAAACAAGATAAGCCCTGCTAATTAATCTCTTAGGATTTGTCAGGAATTTCTTGGAAACCAAGTCTGAAAACCAAAGTTCTTTCTTTCTTTCTTTCTTAGGAATAAAGAAGAGAAGGAATAGATGTGGTTCTGAAAATTATGGGGAACATCCAGATGAAGTACCCACATTAAAAGAAAACAAATTTTGAATCAAAGAGATTACTGAATGTTGATGGTATACCAGCCTTAGGGAAATGTTAGGTAAAGCTCTTCCTGAGAGAATCAGTAAATGCTTTGGGGTGAGCAACTCTGCACTATCTGCAGAAGATACCGCCCCCCCCAAGTCATGTGATTTCCTGAGTGTTGCACATTTTAAATGCCACGAGTTTTTTGGAGAAAGGCAGCTTGTATTATACACTGTGCAATATGATTTACTGCTTCCTTAATAGGAGAGGAAATGAATATTGCAGAATCGAATTCTGCATAGGGTGAGAAGATATTCCAATCAGCCTGATCTATTTTCTGTTATGATATCTGTGATAGAGCACATCAGGCAAGAAAGTGGATATCATGGCAAAATAGTCATTCTGGAAGATGTTCTCTACTTCCCACTTAAACAGTGAAAACAGTACAAACTGGCAGCAGTGAATGTTTCAGGTATGTACATGAAAGAAAAAAACCATTACTTCTGGTCTTTAGCAGGGAAAGATTATTGTTACTGAGCAGGCACTCAACAGCCCTTCCTCTGAAGTTACTTTGTGCACTACACCAGAGTACTGTGGCCATTTAAATCTCCCCCACCACCATTTAGAATATACAGAATGGCAGCTGCAACATAAGATCATCAAAGGTCATCCTGTGTGCATGCACTAGGTGGTAGACAGTTGCAGCACACCAACATAAGAAATCCTACTGAAGGTAAATGGCAACTTTAGGATACTAACAAACAGGTAATGCACAATTTCTCTATGTCAACCCTGCCATTTCCTGGTGTGGCCTATTTCCACAAAAGAGCTGTGGCATACCTAGCAAGTATCCCCAGTACAAAAAAAATATCTTCCTAGCTGGAGAAAATGCCAATGAGGATAACCAACAGATTGCAGATAACCTTCACTGTATGGTTATACGATCCCTTGCTTAGTGGAGGCATTAAGTGTCAAGTGCAATGTTTGGCCTCCAGAGCAAGGATTCCAGTTTATCACCTCCTTTCTTCTTCATGCGAAGTGAGCAATACCATTCAAGGGCATGTTAAACATACTTAGAGACCCAAAAGTGCTATATTTTAAGGATACAGCAGTAAAATGGTGCTAAAGACCAGTTGATGGATAGTTCACAAGTCAAAACCTGTTAGTAATACATCAGGATGCTTCCCAGCCTTCTGGCACATAATTTTGCTACCACATGCTCTGCCAGGTCATGCCTATGAAGGGAATCCAAATAGTGGTATGGGAGGCACTACTAAGGCAACGTTATAGCAAGGAGATTGGAGATACTCTTGGACATCGCACCCTTTTTGAAATGAAATATGAATAAATGAAAAGGAAATCTAAAACAAAAATGACAGAATCACTGCAATTATAATAGACCTAGCTCAAAAACTAATTGCAAGAAAAATGACAAACTAAACAATGCATGCCAAAATTCTTATATACAAATTTTCACATCTATTTCATAGCAGATGAATGTCACTGAATGAGGTAAGGAAACCGTAAAGAGGTCAAAAGGCAGAGGATTCTAAATTTTGCATCAAGCAGTATCAGATCTCTCTTATGCATAGGCACTGCTCTTCTGATGGCATTAATGTTGCTAAATAGCATATTGAACAACATTAATGCCATAAATGACATATACCATCACTTATAGACATCTACACCAGACAACTTATTCTTGACAGAAACTCGGTGCAGCTGCAACCATCAACCTCGATAGCCCTACTTCAATGCCCAAATTACACACTACATGATTTCTTTCATCACAAGTGGTGCCTTTGTTAGATCTGATGATGCTTTCCAGAGAATACTAAATTTAAAATCTCTGCTTTTGACCTCCTCTGGCTCAAGGTTTCCTTACCCCATTCAGTGACATTCATCTGCTGTATTTATTACTCTCAAAATTCTATACACTACTCTGACCCCCTTACCTTTTTATTCCTTAAGCTAAGCTTTCTGCCAGCCAAGAGGCTGTGAGTGCAAATTCCACCAGGGGCATGGATGTTTATGATTGTCCTACTAACCCATTACCATATGTAGTGCTGTGACCTGTGTTCTGGTGTAGTATGACCTTTGATGTCTTTGTGCCATAAAAATTAAATAATAATAAAAAAATCAATTTCTGAAATTCAGCTAACCAAAAAGTGAAGTCCTTGGTGATCTTAATGTTCATAACTCTAAATGGCATTTCTTTTTCCAATACTACTGACCAAGCTGGATGAGATGTGAAAATATTTATTTTTATGTGGCTCCCATCCACAATAGGTTTTTGTAAAATTAAAATACATCCATACTATGCATGGGGATGAGGAATTTTTTTTTTCCTATTTTTATTTATTTCTTCACATAGTCCAGAAACTCAACTCTAGAGATGTTTTCAAGCAACTCAGGCCTTCAACAGGTAAGGCAGTGATCTAAAAACTGGGAAGCAAAATTTATCTCCAAACAAAAGAAAATCACAAACATCCATATGCATTGTGCGATTCAAACCTGCAGCCTGAAGGTTGAAGAGCAGATACACTAACCCACTCAGCCAACCAGACTGGCATTTGCAATAAGCAGTGATGTGACAAAAATCATACCTCTAAGAGGGTTGTTTGAAAAGTTTGGTATAAAAATAAATTAAACACATTGTTTTTGGAAAAAATCACCTTTATTTCTCAACATAGTCTCCATCGAGGTCTACACATTTGGTCCAGCAAGTTTCCAATTTTTTTATCCCATCTAAAAAATAGGATTTATCAAATTGTGCAAAATAGTCATTGACAGCCTTGATAATATCCTCATGCGAAGAAATATTTTTCCCAATGAGCCAAATTTCTAAGTTTGGAAACAAGAAGAAGTCGCACGAGGCCAAGTCCAGAGAATACAGTGGATGTGAAACCAATTCGAACCTCAATTCATGTAATTTTGCCATTGTGACGGCCGATGTGTGAGACAGTGTGTTGTCTTGATGAAAGAGCACTTTTTTGTGCTCCGATCTTTACCATTTTTTCTTCAGATTTCTTTTAAACGGTCCAACAATTATGCATAATAGACTCCTGTTATTGTCTTACCCTTTTCCAAATAGTCCAGCATGATAATTAGTTAGTCCAAATTAGTCCAGCATGATTAAAAAAAAATATATACAGGGTGTTCGGGATAAATTTGACAGTTTCGTAAGGAAAAAGAAAATCTTCTTTGTATCTATTAAATTTAATGAATTGACAAAAAAACATTACAGGCAGAGTTAATTACAATACTATCAACAAGATTTACTCAAAATAACCACCATTAGCATCGATCACAGCTTCAATTCTGCTTCGGAACCTCGAACAAGCTGATGCTACAGTCTCCCTGGGAAGGGCCGCAAAAACTGTTTTAATTTTATCCATTAACTGGGCTTTTGTATTACTGGAAGTGCGATTGGTGTCTTTTTCAACTGCGCCCCATACAAAATAATCCATGGGGTTAAGGTCTGGGGAGTTTGGAGGCCAAACATTTGGACTGGTGAAGTCGTAGAAATTTTCAGACAACCATTTTTGACTTTTCCCAGAGGTGTGGCAAGGGGCCGAATCCTGCTGCCATACATACGGCCTACCATTGGCTACCCTTGTTATCCAGGGCTTGACTACAGTTAGCAACTCCACGAACAAAGCCCGAATTCCAATGCCAGGGTTCTTCAACACCTGTTCCTGCAGATTTGCGAGGAATTCTGCTGTACGAACGCAATCAGATCGTCTGCTAGGGATCTTTCTTCTTGCTACATCCTCGTAGTCACCATTGCAAGTCTCTAGTTCATGCCTGATTGTTTTTACTGTATTCAGGGAGCATTGGGCAGCAGTCGTAATATCCTTATTTTGATGGCGGGCACGAATCATCATGATACAAGTTATTCTCTTCCATGATTCAGGTGGGTTCCAGCTATCCATCCTTTCTGACATCTTGTATATGAATGAAGAAGGGTCCAAACTTTTAAATGAAGAGAAGTGTGTGTTAATACATGTAACTTACGGAAAAATATAATTAATTATAAATATGTCAAATTTATCCCGAACACCCTGTATATATATATAAACATAGATGGATGGAACATGTTCAAAGAATGAAAACAGAAAGATTACCAAAACAAGCCTTAAAGTACAAATCATTAGGAAAAAGAAAACCAGGACGTCCTCTTAAACGATTCAACGATGACTTCTAAGGCCGGAACAGGCCATACTAGGCCTAAATCCTTGATACGTATGATGATGATAATTAGTTGGGAATTCCAAAAACCGTGGCCATCACCTTCCCAGCTGACAAAACGGAACGGTCTTCACTTTTTTCGGTGCTCTTTCAACGGGCATTGTCCACTGTTTTGACTGCTGCTTGGACTCACGTGTGTAGTGGTGGATCGAAGTTTTGTCTACTGTCACGAATCGATGCAAAAAATCCTGCGAATTGTGATTAAACATCGTCAAATACCATGTTGAAATGTCTTTTCTCATGTGTTTTTGATCGACAGTCAACAATCGCAGCACCCATCACGCACACAGCTTTTTCACGTGCAATTTTTCATGCAGGATATTATACACCCATTCAGTTGAGATGCCAACAATCTCACTCGGTGGTCTTCCATAACGATACCATGAAACATCGCATCAACAGCTTCCTCAGCCTCCTCTAATAAACTAGAGATTATATCCTGCTCTGGATGCTCAAACTTTTCAAACAACCCTCATATTAACCCAAATACCTCCTTATTGTCAGATCCTGAATGAAGGATTTTCTAAGAAGTTGTTAATTCAGAATCTAACATGAAAATTCTAACCAATTTAAGATAATACCTGCACACCAGCAGAAAGTAATAAGACTTTATTTGTTGTATATGAGAATGTGCATTAATATGTGTAATGTATTAGAAATATTTGTAGTCAAAACAGAAAACTAAACTAGAGCATTGTGTCAAATTAGTGTTTATATGTAAAGGAAATATTGGCTTAAATTTGTGTCCTATTAAGCTATCCAAAATAACGTAAATCACCAGACAGTAATGAGTAACAGTGCAAAGGTCACGTCTGAAACACACGTATTGGGCGTAACGCCGGAGGCTACAGCGTACACGGAAAATAACTTAAGCGCGCTTTCCTCAAAGACAGCACCTAACAGCAATAGAGAGATTAAGGATCATCTTAAGGGCATTAAAACTAAGGGTCATGCGAAAAAAAAGGATACAGCAAAAAAAGAGGGCGCTAGAACACAGAATATAAGGCAATGCGCACCATATTGCAAGGCTTTTTGTTCCGGATTTCATCTCGAGGATTCTTGACTGGTGGTCAGAGAAAGGACGAGCCAGGGTTCTATGATGTTGGACAGCAGGTCATTTTCCTGATTATGCTGAACAAGATTCCATGCAGAGCCATACGCGAATCATCAGCCTATGAAGAATCATGCCAGTCGCTGGATGTCCCATCGGAAAGGAGCAGAGATAGCCCTCAGTCACGGCAGAAAATAGTTCGAGTTCGGCAGCAGTAGAAAGGACGACGTAGCCAAAAGCTAGGCGCTGAGATAGCCGATCAAAGGATGACCAGAACAACATGTGGTAGTTAATAGACCTTCGGAAAGAACTGGGTAATGTAGAAATCTTTGTATGTTACGGAAGTGATAGAAGATTGAAATTTGTGTTTGATTAAGTAATGTGGACAATCCTTTAGAGAACTTTGATAAGATTTCGTATTTGAGACAGCAAATTCTGTTGGACAAGGAATTGTCAGGAACAAATCTAATTGTATGTGACTGAAGTAATAAGTGTATTTTGTTTAGTAGATAACCTTAACTGAGAAAGCAATAAGTTGTATAGTATGTACTCTATGAATAGCATGCATGAGAGAATCTTAATTTAGTGTAATATTGTCATTGCTTTTTATTGTTCTGTGTGATTAACAATTTGATCTGTTTAGGTGAACTTGATTAATTTAGAATTGTTTAATTATCTTAGCATGAGATTTAACTTAGCAAGAGATTTAGAAGTTTTAGTAATTTGATTCAATTTAGTTGTAATTGTCATTTAGTTCCAATAAACATGTTTTATTGCATATGCCTGAGTCATGCCTGAATTCGAAATATCAAATTGCCACTCATAAAATTAGAACCTTAGTGCGAGAAATTTTAGATATATATGTTTAAGTAATAGATCATTGGTCACGACTGCAAAGTATCGATATCTATTTAAGTGTGTGTGTTAGAGTGTATGCCAGTGAATCTAGGAATATTTCCCTGAACTTGAATAAAAAATACTGGCTGGCGCAGTATAAATACAAATTTGCCAGTATTTGAAAAGGAAATATCCCTAGGTGGAATCTAGTTAGGTCACACACAAGAAAAGATAATAGAGGTTAAAGTATATAAAATAAGAAATTGGAGAGAAACAACAACGCAACATTATAGATACACTGTAGAGGTCTCATATTGCGATCTGAGTTATTGAGAAGTATTCCTGTCAGCAAATGAGATCAAAAACTTGGAAGTTCTTTTTTCTTGCAAAATGATCCCTTCCAGCCACTCGCAATCCCATATCTTTTGGTACCATACAAGTACCAAGTGAAGTGAACTATGGAACTTCCACTCTTCCTTTCCATGGCTAGACTACTGCTTTCTTTCTATCTTATCTAAACATCTGCTTTGCACACGTCAAAAGTTCTCCTTCTGGGTATGAAAGCCTTCATTCCATCCAAAATTCTTACACCTTCAAAACCATGGTTTAAAATAGGTATGTCAAAAGTTGAAGAAAAAATTCAGCATACCACATGTGGCTTTCAAAACAAACCCCAACTTCATACTCTACCTATGCTGAAAGCAAGAAATAAATGAAAGATGATCAGTATAAAATCGAAATCTGACTTACAGAAAATTAACTTCCTGTTGAAGAAGAAGCTGTCTTCTGATCCGTAGCATGCCAGCTGCACACCACTTCTGCTCATGTGCACCTTCACTTTTCTCTTATCTAGATGGCACCACTGTTCTCCTCCAACACCAGATAAACAATGCAAACTGCCTCCTATTGTACCAGAAATAGTCAACTATATGCTTCATTAGAAGAATGCTAAATAACCTAGATACTAAAGAAGCTTCCAATTCCAATAGTGTCTCCTCAAATGTTGTGCTCTAGAATTAACATCTGTCCTATACTGTCTCTACAATCCTTTTTATACTAAGCTGGTCTTAGCACATTGCACAAAGCAAGCACAAAAAACAAAATCCAACCCATTCAAAAAGGAGATAAAAGTCTGCCATCAAACTACCAATCATTCTTACCTCAAGCCTACTCCAACAAAATGAAATAGAAAATCATCAACTCAAAAAGAAGGCCTTCAATTTGTTTACCCTGACCGACCAGTTAATCATTGACAATCACTATGGATTCAACCACAATTTTAGATCCATAGCTGACTGTTTCCTACATTACCCATTACTGGATATGTATTATGGAAAGTTCAGAGATCTGACTGACATCAAGAACTGCTAAGTAAATTGTCTTCCTTTGGTCCACCTGCCACCCTCTTCAGTTGGATAAGAAGATTCTCTCTCTCTCTGTGGTCATTCAGTGCATGTCATGGATGGCTCTCTCTCTCTCTTTGAGCTTCTCCACCAATGCAGAGGTGCCTTAGTTCTATCCCATATCCCTCTGTTCTATCACCTATCCTATTTCATTCTCAGAAAAATGGTTCACTCTCAATCATCCTGCACATTTGCAAAACCGTCCAGTGACAACCCAAGGTTCAACATCATCTACAGCAAAAGCTTTACACTGATCTCCATACTATCTTTCAATGAAGCAAGGATTACTTGTTGCCCTCAAGGTTACAAAATAGTGGTGGCCTTTTTCTCACAAAATGGATGGCAGCTCATCTATCCTTACTCTCAGTAATAAATCACAAGAAAGGATCAGAATCACTCCTTGAAAACTGAAATTTACCTCTCCTTGCATGAACACATCATATCAACAGATTCCTCAGCCTCTAATAAACTAGACATTATTTCCTGCTTTGGATGCTACTTCTCATCTATCCAGCTACTAACTCTTAAGAAATCCTAAATCTAACCATCCTTTGAATGATGTTCATGTTTGGGGTGGCACCTAAAACCTCACTAAAAATTCCTTGGTGTTGTCTAGAGGAGTCTCCCTGCTGAATTATCCAGCCCTCAGTGATTCCACTTTATCCACCAGCTAACCTCCTTCAGCTCTGTGCCTTTTCTACAGGTACTTTCATGGACTGTTTCACTGCATTTAGCAATCTGCTTTCTGTTGGGCCCATTAAAAAAAAGCAACTATCCCATATTCCTTTACAGTACAATTGCAAACACACTCGATGTATTGCTTTACTCTCTCCCTCTCTCTTTTATTCTGTCTACCTGTCCTATGGAAGCATTGTAGGTTATAGCTATTATAGAACACCACTTAACAACTACAACCTACAATGCTTCAAGAAAAATATCAACAGGTTTCTTCTTGAAAGCCTAACCAACTCTTACCTGCATTCACATACAGCACTGATATGCTGTAGGTTCTTATACATTCTCTTGTATGTGGGATCAATTTTATTATTTTTTTGGGGGGGAAGGGACAGTATGCAAAGGAATGGTGTATACCAGCACCTCCTTTATTAACAGTGACATGTGGCATACAGATGCATTACAATTAGAAATTTCTAATATGCGAGAAAAAGAAAAATGTCAATGGTAATTTTTTACACATTTACCTAGTATTCAAATAGGTTTAGTTACTTAATGAAATTTGCATATCTCATTTCATCTATTGTTGTCTAAGATATTTGCAGTAAAAATCTTTATAACTATTTTTAGAATTTTAAATTACATTCACACAAGGCTGTGCTTTGCACGAGTTGTGCATCAGGTGTGATGATATTTATTGCTAAAATAAAACTTTTACTATGTCTGGCTTGTGATACTATGCAGGATGGTGTCTGTGGGGAAGGAATTTTTTCACTATACAGTCATTTTCATTCCTTCTTCTTAAGTAGCTTCTTCAATTTAGAGGTCAGCAATCACAGTAAGCCAGAGTTGTTCAATCCCCTGCCATTCTTTTGATCTCGTAATAGCTCGTTACCCATCAGTTTTTTAAATTATCAACCCAGTCTACCAGGAGATCTTTTCCTTCTAATTTTCCCTCCATTTCCATTCCAGCGTTCTCTAATTAAACTAAATACTGTAGTTTTCATTAAATACAGCATATAGACACAATGGCTGGATCTATATATTGCTTTGAGTACTATTTATAAAACTTTACTTTGTTTTGTTTGCATCTTTTTGCTGTACAGTATGGTATCTGTAGGAAAAGAAATATACAAGCAGAAAGTATGCAAAAAATTCTCATTCCCCATCTCAAGGTCAAATACAGCACAAGAAAGTTTGTCCCTATCCTTGCAAATGTGTTAAATCAATTATTTTACTAGATTTTACCTGACTTTAAAAGATATTCTTGTTCATCTAATTAATACTAAAATTGTCTTGAACTATGAAGTAAAAGCTGAAGCTGAAAAGAATTACTAGCTTCTTCTAACTATAGAATAAAAAGTATGCCAGAGTAAATAATTTTTTTATTATGTAAATATTTCATTTTATGAATCATAAGACATCATGGAATTGAATTCAAAACAAACAAACAAAAAAAAAAAACAGTAGCACGCATGCTTAAATTAGAATTTAAGCATGCGCACAATAATAATGTTATTATTATTATTATTAAGAGAGACCGCCAGGGAGCTCAGTGAGGGAGGCCACATACAGCACACACCAGCTATCATACTTATTCTTGAATTCATTCATGCTGCTTGCACTCACAACAACCAATGGCAATCCATTCCAATCACGCACCACTCTGAAAGAAAAATCTACCCCTCATCCTTTCCCCACCCTCCATAAATTGCAAAATTTCATCAATTGAAATTCTGTATGATCCTTTCAGAAGTTTGTAAGTAATCATATCTCCCCTCTTTTTCCTGTTTGCTAGTGTCTGCAGTCTACAAATTCTCAATGGCTTGAAATCGTGGGGGTGCTGCAACTTTCAAAATATACATACACACTGTAAGTATAGTGTATACATGTTTCGATAAAATATCAAAATTATGGTAAAAATTTAAAAAAAAATTGTTTATTATCGATAAAATTATACAGTTTGGTATAATTCAAAATTACTTAAAAATAAAATATATTCTTGTTTCGTTTCATGAAAAAATACTGTTTATTATCGATAAAATTATACAGTCTAGTATAATTCAAAATTACTCAAAAATAAAATCCATTCCTTTATAATTGTAATTAAAGGAATGGATTTACAATTTGTGGACATTATAATTAAATCCTTTAATTGTAATGTCCAAATATTTAGAGACAGAGTAAACACGATAAGCACTACGAACACTCTACTACTGGCGCAAACTGCATATAAACAACAGTGGAACTGCGCAACGGATAGTGCCACATTACGCTAATAGCTTGCATCTCACCATGACGTGCATATGCTTGCACGTATAGCAATATGACACTGTGGTAAACACGGTGCTGCTAGTGTGCTTCGTCCTCCTAAGTGCTACAAGATGGATTTTTATTATTTTTTATACAAAATAAGAGAATTGTATAGGATTGTTGATGATAAAATTAAATATTACACGCAAATATAAATAAATTAATAAATATATTTATATATCGAAAAAAATTGGGGTACTGCAGTTCAGCAGTGCCTATGCACAAGCCACCCCTGATAATCAGTATTCCACAATCCTGATATCATTTTTAACACTCTCCTTTGTACTCACTCCAACATATCAGAATCACAACAGAAACCAGGAGACCAGACCTGCATACAATAGCCCAAGTGAGGTCTTATCAAGGCCTTGTAAAGAGGCAAAATAACATCCTTATCTTTACATGTCAACATTCATTTCAGCATTGCAATTATCTTTTGAGTTGTATTTGTAATTATGACCCCAGAACTTCGACTTCCTATCTATTAACACTCCAAGATCCCTAGCCTCATCATGGATTTTATGGATTAAAAATTACTGGGCTGAAATTAAAATATAGCAGATAAATTATTGAATACAATTGAGGATAACAATTTCCCACACTTTTGGAATAGTGAGATGGTCATTTTGATTAAGATTAGGTCTATGAAGCAAGTGCTTCAGCACTTTCTTTATATAACCATTCATGCTTATATATGGAACTATGTAGTAACTTGGCATTTTGCCATTGGATCCTGGGCTTAGTATTTTCGATTCCATGTTGTGCAAAGCCAGATTTGTGAGATTTGATACGGCAGATGTGGTCTTGATGTTCAGAGATATATTTATTTATAGATCTTCCTGTTTGTCCATAGTAAAACAAGTTACATGAACATGGTATTTGGTATACACAAGGTAGCAAGTTGTGAATTTGGTTGACAGGTTTGTAGGTAGCAATGAGTTTATATTTCCTCATCATTTTTTTGCATGCTCAGAGATGCCTTTAATATATCAAATGGGAGTCCTGTGGGCTTCTTGTCTGGGTTGATTTGTAGGAGTGGTTAATTATTTAATGGATTATATCTATTTAGTAAGGCTGTTTCTTTGATAATTTCTAATTCTTGTTTTAGGGATTCTTCAGAGGAACAAATCTTGTGTGCTCTGGATACCAAAGATTTTATGCCATATTTTTGAGACGAATGATAAGCTGATGCATTATGGATATAATGACCTGAAAAAGTTGGTTTTCGGTATACGGAAGTGGAAATGGATCCATCTTGTTTGCACTGGATGTGTACATCAAGAAAGGAAATACCCGTTGATGTTTCCTTTTCTAGCGTGAACTTGATACAAGGATGCAGGGTGTTGATTTTTAGTAGAAATGAGTGGAGTTCAGGTTCCATGTGACTGCAAAGATGTCATTGATGTAGTGTAGCCACATTGATGGTTTTGGGTCAAGAGCAAAAATTCTGTTTTCTAGGTATTCAAGAAAAAAGTTGGCTAAGTTAGGGGATAAGGGTGAGTCCACTGCTATTCCTTCCTGTTGTTTACATATTTTATCTTTCCATGTGAAATAACCTGATGTGATTGTAAATTTGAATAATTCCATTATGTTAGGTGGAAATTTTTGGGTTTACAATTCTATCGTTTCTTTGTGAGGGATATTAGTGAAGAGAGAGACAATGTCAAAGCTTACTAACATGTCCGTATCTGCTAGTTTAACGTCTTTTATCCTTGTATGAAATTCTATGGAACTTTTATCAAAGAGGTTGAGTGGCCAGTGAGGGGATGGAGAAGGTTAGACAGGAATCTTGATATTTTATATGTGGGACTGCCTATAGAATCCACAACAGGTCTGATTAGACAGTTACTTTTATGTAATTTTGGTGAACTATATACCATATTTTTTGGACAATACGATGCACCTTGTTTTTTATGTAGAGAAATCTACTTAGAATTGAGGTGCGTCTTATAGTCCGAAGGTAGATAATACCTGGTAAGTCTTGGATTCCCATGTTTTCAATGCGAGACAAACATGTGTCTCACTGCATGTGTGAAAATCCCCAATTTACATATGAAAACTTGACAATTATTAAGTCTTTTAAAAAAAATGCAGCATACGTAATGCGATGGATGGTACTGAAGATGACTTAGTTTTTGAAGAGAGGGGTGGCAATAGTTCAGACAATAATATGAAAAGTGACAGTGACGAGAAGAGTGATAGTGCAGAGACGAATGAAGACAAACCGAATGCTGCTGGTACAAGTTATGGTAATAATAAATGAAATTTAAGGTTTGTGAATGTTTTTATATAATGATATATTTTTTCTAAAAATTGTCTCAAATTTGGGGTGTGTCTTATCTGAAAAATATGGTATTCTGGGAGGTCTTGCATGGTATATTTTGAGTATTTTGACTGGACGAAACATCATCAATGGATGTTGTTTCGTCCAGTAACTTGAGTTTATTGGGCTGACTTTTGGTAGGATCATTATTAAGCTGGGAGTAACTATTGCAATCATGAAGCAGTAAATTCATTTTCTGATTTAGCATCTAAGACAATATGGTATTGTCTTTGTCAACTTTGATGATAAATATATTATTATTACGTTTTAGTGAATTCAGGGCTTTTAATTCTGCTGGTGGAATATTCAATTCAGATGGTTAGGCATCATAGATCACTTTGGCTATTTTAAAATGTAGTCTATTAGCTTCAATACTAGACAGATAATTGGTACTTTTTTTTCAATGTTGTGTATGAAATCTAGATATGGAATACGTTTGGGCAAAATTGCAAACTAATGACCTCTTGCTAGTACATTTAGTTCATCTTCAGTTGGAGGTCAGTCAGATAAATTAACAACCCATTTGTCAGCAGGTAATTTAGTTAGGTGTATTTTTCTTAGATCGTTCTAGCAATGTTAAGTATTTTCTAACGGGATTTATGATACTTTTTTTTCAAATGCTTTTGTGTCTACATTTTTTTTTTTTTTTTGAAATATTAATAACCATGTGTAGCAGGTCTTGATTTAATGTATTTAATAGATCAGCTTCCAATTCTTTTGTTTTTGTTGTATTTAATGCCACTTCCTTTTTCGAAACATAACTGATTAGAAACAAAGTATGGCTCGCTTTTTTTATTAAATTTTATGAGCAACAGGCAATTTAATGACTTTGTTTAACTTAGTAAAAGTGGGAATTATCTTGTCTGCATTTCTTTAAAAATGAGTTTCTGGCATGCAGCTTACCCTGTTTCAATTGAAGCAATTCTAGTAAGTTGCTATTTTGTGCTATCAACTCCCCTTGAAGGAATAAGACTATATAATGAAACCTGTGGAGTATCCATAACTATAGAACAAGGTGTATGCCACAGTACAACTAACGAACAACAATAGGAATTGAATTCAAAAAACAAAAAATAGTAATGCCCATGCTTAAATTAGAATCTCTCTACGTATACGGGTGCATGTTTATGGATTATTTTTTTTTTTCCATAATTTTAATTCTTCATCTTTCAAAATCTATAGTCCATTTGATTCATCATCATCTTTGTTTTCTGGTTTATATTAGATTTATATTTATGTTAGATCTAAATTAGCTTTTGGTTAGAAATTATGGTAGCTCTGTCATCAAATAAAACCTGTTTTTTTAATATTGTTTTAAATTAGGAGAAACATGCAGAAAATTAGGAGCAACAAGTTTTCAGAAAATTTCTATATTATCCTTACACTTTTGGCATGTTCATTTTGCAATAAACATATTTGGAAGAACTGTACATGCACTCTTTGTTTTTATGCTCTTTATTGCTGAATCATGCACAGATGGTAGAGCCATGACAAGCAGTCTGAGTATGACCATATTTCTGGTGCAAAGGTTTGGGGATGTAGAGTATAACAGGTAGCTGATGTGAATGGTATCAGGATGTTAAATATAAGAATGATATTCCTGGTTGGTACCAGGATACTAACTCTATGTAGGAGAATTCTTTTTATGGCTATGTGATCTTTAAATTCAAAGTAAATTCTCCTCATCAGGAACACGAGGAAGTCCAACTTCAATATCACAACTCTGGAAAAGTTCAAAATTTTGTGGAAGGTTACCACAATTTATAATCCTCTAATTATATGGCACACAAGTTGCTTTGACTGTTTCTGGCAAGATGTTTTTTTGACCACAATATCTCCTGAATTAAACTTAACAGAGTTTAGGATCCTGCCAACTCTTCTAAACCCCTGTTGAATGTATAAGGAAAAATGGGATATTAAGAATGAGTCTTTGACTCCATAAGGTCTTGGGTAATAATAATAATAAGTTTCTCTGATGTTTTCTGCTTTTCATTCTTGATATTGGTTGAAGTGGAAATAGTTTCTGAGCTTGGATGGGGATTCTCAAAGGAGAGAGGGGATGATATACCTGAGAATAAATGACGTTTAAAAGATGAAGGATTTAGCACCAGAGCATGCCACTTCCCACAGAGCCAAACATGAATGTGTCCACCATCAAACAACACCAACTGTGCTTAGAAATGGAACACCAAAGTAACATTTCTACATTATCCTTACACTTTTGGCATGTTCATTTCACAATAAGCATGAAGTGTATGAGGTGTGACAATTTAATTCCCAGGATGGCTGTATGTAGTGTTTCTTTAACTATTCAAGTGGAACAGGAACAGAAGATGCGAAGTAAATGTACAATCTAAGAGGCAGTTTATTTATGCCCACTTCTTATGTTTTCTTTTCAAGTTTAGAAGGGTAATAAGTGAGTTATTAGTTTGGGATTTACCTCTTGCTATGAAGGCTGCACACATACTCACAGATTGTACAAGATTTGTGAATAATTCAAATGAAAATGGAATTAGGTCCAATACATTACAAGATGGCAGTGTAGTCAAATGTAATCAGAATGATAAGACACAGAGTAATATAGGATACATGTTAAGTTTGACAGAGATAAGAGAAGGAAGCACAGCCAGTGACGGAAGAAAAAAGTTTGTCCAATCTAGATATGACTTAAGGCCCAGAAAGAATGGAAGGTTCAACCCTAGAGGATTGAGGGAGAAGCAAAAAGAGTTTTTTTAAAAGAATTAGAAAAACTTTTTTTTATAAAAAAGGGGGGCCTTTGTGAGATCCTGAATGAAGGAATCCTGTAAAATCATTCATTCAGAATCTAACATACTAAACTTACTAACAAAGAGAAATACCTGCATATCAGCTGAAATCAAAAGTGAAACTTCTTCACTTTATGTATAAATTTGCAATTTTTATCTTATGTTCCATGTACTTTAATCTTTTGATCAGTACTAAAATTAAATTAGAGAATGTCTTAAAGGAAGAATTTTGTTAATATTAATTTTAAGCCTCACTTAAGCTGTATAGATTAATTGTGAGTCACCAGATAGTTACTAAGTAATAATTCTTAGAAAGTATACAAGTATACATGTCCAGTGTAACGCCGGCGGCAGTAGCTTACACAGAACGTACGTCGACGTGTATTCCATGAACCCAAGAGCATAACAGCGTCGGGAGAGCAAGGGATGAACCCAAGAGGTGAAAAGATACGGGTCGTGTGCAAAAGGGACTTCAAAAAAGGGGCCCTCTAATGAAGAACATAAGGGGACGAGCACAGTATCAGGGCCCTCTCTTGTCGTATCGTTTTCCTGCTTGGTGGTTCGGAAGTTAGCGGGTAGTTTCGAGTGGGGGGGGGGGGGGGTGAAGGCTAAGATAAGATGTTGGACAGCGAGCTTTCTTGAGAATGGAGTAGGATTCTACGCAGAGCTGAAGGTATAATTTCCAGTACTAGCAGAATCAAGCCGTCGCTGAAAAGTGCCATTGAAATGTATCCTGAAACACAGAGATTTGAGTCCATTTTCGGCAGAAATCATGAAGATAGCATAACCCCTACATTGGTGTAAGGACAGCCAATAGACAAGAAGTAACCAGACGTACACGTGGTGCTGAAGGATGCAGGAAAAAGTTCGGTAAAGTAAAATCACTCTATTTTGTGTATAATATTCCTTAGAAGAGAGAAGATTATATGTGTATGTAAATTAAGAACATTTTCTAAAGAACTTTGTGGACAGTCTCTAATTAGATAGTTAACCTCCTTTGAGAATAATAAGAATTGTTTAGAAGAGATCCTTGTGTTGTTTGTGATAGAATTAACTTAACAAGATTAGAATAGTGGATTTATAGTAACTGAGATACATAAGAATGTTTGTTTATATTATCTTATGAATAGCATTGCAGAAAGGAAATCTGACTTAACTTCATGTCATTTGCAATCTATCCAAATTTTCAATTACTGTGTTTTACAATGTTTCATAAGCTTTGATTTAATTTAGAATATGTTAACCTCTTAACTCGAGTCTTTTATTTAGTATTGAGTCAAATTAAGTGTATGAATTTTTTGTGTATTCTGTTTAGATATTCCAATAAACATGTCAATTTTACCTAAACCTGAATCATGCCTGATTACGATTCCAAACTAACCACTTATAAAAATACCTATTTTGGCAGGAAGGAACTAAATAGTGTATATAATTTAGGTCATGACTACAATAATCTGAATCTATATGGCAGTGTTAAAGTAGATCATTGTGTAAGAAGCCTCAGAATCTAGTATTGTCTCCCTGAGTAAGGATCTTTTCTACTATAGGATACTGGCTGGCGCAGCATAAAATAAATTTGCCAGTATCCGACGAGGAAACAATCCTAGATGTAAGCATATTAGGCCCGATATCTGAAGAAGTAAAATAGCGATAGAAAGATAGAATAGATATATCTAAAACAGAATATATAGAGAAAGTAATGACATAACAATAGAGCAACCAGTAGGATTAAATTGAATAAGGTTTTAAAATAGGAAAGGATTTTATCAAGTAACAAACAAAAAAGAATAAATCAATAAATCACATAAATAAAAATATTTAACAATAGCTATAATTCTTAAACAGCAATTAAGATGTTTTGGACACCTCCAGAGAATGTCCTTTCAAAGATTACCAAATATAGTCTTGAATGGAATCATTGGAAGAAGACGATCAAGAGGCAGACCAGAAGGAACTTGGTTACAGTCTTTTGAAGGAAAGGTCACAATTATTGAGCTTCAGAGAGATGACAGAAATGGCCAGAGATAGAACCAGATGGCAAAGATTTGCACATAGGGGGACTCAACCCATCATCTGACAGATGAGGAAGAAGAAGAAAGAAGGAGGAGAAATTTCAAAACAGGAAAACAGATAATGAGATTTATTTGCACCTACGATCTAACAGACAATTCTGGTAAAGAGAAGCAAAATTTTTTGAGTAATTAGAGATGGTAGATGACGAAGAATCAAAACATGGAAAAGAGGTTCTTGCTGGATATCTAACCAGCTGAGTAGGAATTGAATACCAGATATACAGGAGGGCAGACTGCATGGATGGGTAAGTGAACGGAGATACCAGTTTAATGATGCAAGATGTAAGGTCTTGAAATTTGGTAAGCAAGGATGGGTTGCAGAGTATATAATTAATGGGGAAATTTTGAAGAAAGTGGAAAAGAACTGGGAGTGATGGTGAACAGACATGAAGTTTGGGAGGTGACAACTAAATTGTGAAACTATCACAACAAATTATGGCAATGATAAGGAGGACCTTGACATGCTGTGCACAGATTTGGTCTCCTGGTTTTCAAGGAGAATAATAATATCTTAGAGATGGAATAGAGAAGAATCATGAAGTCTGAATGTGGGATGTGAAGACATTCTGGTGAACATAATTTGCAGAGCCTCATGAATAGGAGAAGAGGGAATATGTTTGATATGTATAGGTGAGTGAGATTGGTACCAAATTAACTGGGAGGAGATTTTTCATGAGGAACAAGTTCTTTGAATGGATGGGTGGGTGAATGAATGTGGTAATTGTGAATGGGTTTAAAGCACAGTCTTTTTGCAGGAAAGTGTTGGCATCCCGTTATGAATCTTTTAACTCCTGAGAGCGCTGATGATGATAATAACAATAATAATAAATACAGAAATGTTTTTAGGAAAATTTAAAGAAAGCACAAAGCTAATAATAATGATAAGTAACTGCTAGATTTCTTTTCAAGATAGATAATTCTTATCATGATGTTGCATAATAAAGTATGCATAAATCCACATGGGGAGAATGCACAAAAAATAAATAAGAACATCTTATTGTTTATTCACTGTAATATCCAAGGCTTGAAAAATTTGTGCTGACTCACCAGCCACGCAAATATTTCACTCAATAGATGTTAGCCAGAATTTTTTTTAGCTTTTGTTAATGCTATAGCTAATTTTTACCTGTAATTACTAGTGTTGAAGCAGGTATGTTAACTACTTATGTATTAGTGTGTTTATCAGACTGAATGAAAAAAATGTATGCATTTTAATTACATATTTTTCACCTTATAAGACGCACCGTTGTATTTGATGCATCACATTTTTCATGTCAAATTTTTTGGGGAAAAAATATTCTTCGCAGTATAAGATGCACAAATTATGCATTAAATTTTTCATGTAAATATAATCTTTTTTTTTATTTTAAATTTTCATACGTGTATTATCTGTTTATTAAATAAAAAAACAATTATTCTTAAAAAAATCATCCAATCATTAAAAAAACTAACATAATATATACAATAATAATATAAACAAAATAATTTTTATAAATTTCATTAATCTTCTTTTCAAATCTTTATTCATCTTCATCTTCACTCTCAAAATTTTCTGAACTTGATTCATCATCAGAAACTGAGTCATTGCTGTCTTGAAATAATAAGTCATCCTCTATACCATCAAGAGAATTACTAATGACACACTTTTGAAAAGATTTTATAATAATTTCAGGTTTCCCTTTATTGCATGAACTCTTTACCCATTCACACACCTGCGAAATCGTGGCCTTTTTTCTTCTACCTGTAGATGTTTCCTCAAAATTTGGGGTTGCATCCAACTGACCCATTTTTTCCCTCATAAATCTTTCAAATGGTTTGTTTATTGATACATCTAAAGGTTGAAGCACAGAGGCGAGTCCTCCCGGGATTACAGCTATTTTTGTGTTCATTTTGCACACTTCATTCTTAACAGCTTCAGTTTTGTGGCATCTAAACTGATCTCATACTAACAAACTATAACTGAGCATACATAAAAAACACATTGGTGTATAAGATGCATCCTAATTTTCAAATAAATTTTAGGTAAAAAATGCAGTAAGCGATACAAGGCCCATTTATTATTATTATTCTTTCTGTTTTTTTTTTTTTTTAACAATACCATTTTTTGCTACATTTTTGTTTCTAACAGCTATGTCTTGAATCACTTTTGTGGCAAAAGGAAACAATTTCTTCTCCCATTATAAGCAAACAGCGAAAACATTCAGCATCATAAAAGCTTTCGATAAAATAGTGCATTTAGAGCATCTTAATTGTTGTGTTTCTGAATTTTGATTGGCTTTGAAACATTGTTAGATGGACAGGGTCAGTGATGTCATATGACATGGCAGCAACTCAGAAATTATTGAAAAACACTTTGGTTAGAATCAATATAAAGAAACATTCTGGAAAAATAAAGTCTTTCTCAACTTTCCCCAAGTTTTAATATCCACTATTAATGGACAAATACTGCATATTCCATCACTTATAAGAAATAACATAAACATAACTGCTATCTGCTCATATTTATTCTTTAGTCTGACATGTTGTGATTAACTGGTTACATTTACTCATATCAGGCATCTCTTTGAGCAACAGCTTTATTTCTAACTCAACTCTCAGATCCATAACTTAAACTTCTGGTAGCTTATATGTTGTTTGTTATACATGATGTTTCATGAAATTCACAATGTAGACTAAACACCAACTTAAAATTTACATATTTCCAAATAATTTTCCAAAGTTAAATTGGCAATTGGCATCTTCAGGGGATTAATATACTTGTATCAATATGAGCACCTAGGCACACTTCAGTAAAAGATAACAAACTAAATAAAAAATTTTTACTAAAGTTCTAAACTACACCACTTTTGTTAGGTATTCTTAGGCATTGGGCAGACTGTTTTCAGATGAGTTTTTCATGTGAGAGGCACTTTGATGCAATCATATTTGCTATGATTAGGGTAGTTTCTAAGAGCAGAAGCAAATTTTAAGAAAAGTCTCATGGGATCCAGTGGAATCCATTGGATCCCATGATAGCTATCCCAGGTATGGTTGGATTAACAAACCTGAGCAGACAGAGTAGATTTAGCTGGGATCTACCAGAGTGGTAGATCCCAGCTAAATCCAGAGGTTGCAGACGGTCTTTAGGAAAGCAAATAAAGGTTGCTAACTTGCTATGTGGTCAGAATGATGTGGGAATTATGGGAATAATGTGGAAAACAATGACATGTAGAAGGATGCTATGATTCCATTGTACAAGGCTTTGATCGGATTGCAGATGAATTACTGTGCACAGATTTGGTCAATGGTTTTCAAAAGGATGATGAGTTGTTAGGAGGATTCAGAGACAACCGACTAACTCAGTTTCTAGTATCTGGAATGTGAACGGATTGAGGGAATGCAAACTGAAGAGCTTGGTGGATAGAAGAAAGGGGGGGGGACATGATTAAAATATATAAGTTAGCAAGGGGTAATTACCAGATTAATGTGGATGAGATTTCTCACATAATGGCTGGAGACGGGAAGAACAAGAGGCCTTTCTGGAAAGCTGTATAAGGAGGGTGTGAGCAAGGGGGATGAGTAGTAGTTTTTTTCCATGGAGAGTGGTGGGTGCAGAGACAGTAATGCATTTAAATCAAAATATGAGTTGTGTATGTGGGAGTGGGATCTCTCGTGATGAGTCTTGACTCCATGGAGGTCTGATGATGATGATGAGGATAATAGTAATACTGTTGGAAGAGGGAAAGTCAAAGATACATCTGGTTATCTTATGTACATATATCTATTTTCTTTTGGAAAATAGGAAAGTGTTCAGGGTGTTCTGGTCCTGCAGATAAATAATGAACACACTACACTGTCTACATAGTGTAGCCAAAAAGGCATTGGACAAGGAGGATGCATATACAGCAATATATTTAGTGGTAAAGTTTGATGGGAGGGGGAAGAGAAGATCCCATGGCTGTATCCTCTATTTGTTTATAGAATTTTCCTTGTCAAACTGAAACAAGGCTGAGATATCGGGAAGAAATTCTGTTTGAATTAGAGCAATTGGTTTATAATTTATTTGGCACAAAACTACAAAGGTCATACTGTGCCATACTAAAGGTTGCAACATTAGCATTCACAGAAAATTGTAAACAATATGTCTGTACAAGAATCTAGTTCCACAAAGCAGCATCTATAGATAAACAGAACTGCTGCAGAGGGCACAGCAAACACACAAGGTCAGAGGCTATTACAGTAGTGCAAAAATAGTTAACAATATAAGTTAATACACAAAATACAAAACACTAAGCCAATGAATTAGAGCAAAAGGTGTCTTTTAAGTAGGATGTTTGTGAATAAGGAGGAGATGTTCAAAACTCACCATTAATAAGTCAGTGTTTAGGTTTTCTATAGTGGACTTATAGGTGAGTTGTGAAGAAGTGTTGCCAGTAAAATGACAGAACACTTTGGCTAAATGTTTGGCTAGTTTGTAGGTGGGTGGGTTTATGCTGGCTACGGCTTAGTACATTCTCTTTATGGATTTTATGAAGTTTATATATCTGGTAAGTATATGTGTGTGTGTGGGGGGGGGGGATGATTTAGTTTGCTGTCATCTCTGCTAGCCAGGATGTGACATGCTGTATTTACTCAAATATAACTTGCACCTTTTTCCCCAAAATTAAAGTGAAAAAATGGTGGTGCGAGATATATGTGGGGATTTTTGGAAACTAAACTGCCATTTATAATTGAATCCTCAGTATTCATTCTAATTTATAACTGTTCACATTATTTATAAAACGAACGCATTTAAATTTTAATTATCAATGTTATTTAACAGTTGCCAGTTTTTAAAAACTCTTGGCAATTATTTCTGGTGAAATCATGTCCCAAACTCTCAAAATCCAGTCACACAGTAATCCTTATGATGGTCTCTTAATATTCCCTGCCAGAGTCAGGTCATCGCTGCTGGTTGCAATTCCACTGTGTGTGTAGAATTTTCGTACATAGTCTTGAATGGTTTGTTGAGCGATACATCCAAGGGCTGCAGACAAGGTATAAGACCACCAGGAATAATGGCCACACTGGTCTTCACATCCGAAAGTTGTTTTACTAATTCAGGTCCTATGTGTCTGAGGGAAACTATCCCACACGAGGAGAGCAGGGCATCGAAATAAGTTGCTGGCTGTTTGTCCCAAACTGTTCTCATCCAATCTTGAACCATTGTAGTGTCCATCCACCCTTTTTTCTTGAACTCTTACATGAATTCCAGCAAGACATTTCCCCTTTGACATTGTTTTGCTTTTGAATATTACATAAGGAGGCAACTTTCTTCCATCTGCAGTAATTGAGAGTATGATTGTGCATCTTGATTTTTCACTTCCAGATGTGCACATTATCGCACTTTTTTTCACCGTTTTCTGTTGTTGTTTGGTGCAGCATGTCAAAATCGAGGGGTGTTTGATTGGCATTAGCTATTTGTGATAACAAATAGTTATTGCTCTTCCTAATTTAAATCACATAGCGATGAAATTTCATCACATTATCCTGGAAATCTTATGGCAGATGACTGTTGAGTTGAAATGCTGATTCTTTTCAATTGAATTCCAAGATATCTGAAACTGCCATAACAAGATTCACTATCTATTTCTTAAAGTTTTAAACTTTTTTTCGTGTATGAGGTATAAACGAAACTTTTTCATTTTCTTTTCTCGTAAAGTAAAATTAGGGGTGCGAGATATACGTAAGGGCAAGTTATATTCGAGGAAATATGGCATTAAAGAGGCTATGGATGGCTGTGATCTGAGTATAGGTGGATAAATGTTTAGTTGGTAGTAGGTGACCAGTCTGTAAGTTATTTTTATAGTGTAACCCAAAGTTTAGAATTACAATTGGATTGCATTTTATCAACTTACAGGATTATTATTTTTTTCTTATTTCTGCGATTTAGTAAAGCTTTATATATTTCTGTTAAACATGTAACTTCTGGGAGATTTTGCATGTAACAGTATGCTGGCTATATCTAGCCATATACTATTAGGCTCACTGGAGGGAAGGTTGTGGAACATACCGTGTTCCACATGGGTGCTTTGAAAAGTTCTGGCCATGACTCAATACACTGATGGCTGCTTTGAGGGCAGCAGAGAGAATATACACTACACTCAATTGCAGACAACAAAGACTCACCTACCTACAAAATAGCAATACATTTAGCCAAAAGTACTCACTTATATGACTGGCAACACCTCTTCACATATAATAAACTCAGCCCACTTTTAGTCCAATATGAGGGCTGTTCGATACGTCCGTGCAAAGTCTAAGCGATGGTGCCACCAGTATGTATCGAGGTTATTTTCAGTTGCTGGCAACTGTTGGAGGATCACACGCTAAGTTTCAGCCAGACAGATCTATTACTCTGTGTTTGACATTCATTTGAATCGATCAAGTACCGTGATTTGTGAAAAATGGATGAGAAAGAATTTTGTGTAGTGATTAAACATTACTTTTTGAAAGGCAAAACGGCTCAGGAAACCAAAGCTAAGCTTGATAAACATTATGGTGAGTCTGCACCTTTGATTAGAATTGTTTATAAGTGGTTTAGTAACTTTCAAAGTGGCCACATGAGCACAAGTGATGCTGAACGTTCTGGATGCCCTGTTGAGGTCACTACTCCAGAAATTATTGAAAAAATCCATGATATGGTGATGGATGATAGAAGAATGAAGGTGCGTGAAATTGCTAAGGTTATGGGCATCTCAAATGACCGCATACATAATATTTTACATGAACATTTACATATGAGAAAACTATCTGCAAGATGGGTGCTGCATTTGCTCACACTGGATCAAAAGCGTCAACGTGTGAACTGTTGCAAGGACAGCTTGAAGCTGTTTCAACGGAATCCAGAGGAATTTTTGCATCGTTTCGTAATAGTGGACGAAACATGGAATCATTACTATCAGTCTGAGACTAAGGAACAATCAAAACAATGGGCTTCAAGCAGGGAATCTGTACCAAAAAAAGCGAAAGCTGTTCCTTCAGCAGGAAAGGTTATGGCCACTGTCTTCAGGGATGCTCGTGGCATAATCTTCATAGACTTCTCGGAAAAGGGCAAAACAATTACCGGAATGTATTATGCATCTTTGCTGGATCGTTTAAATAATGAAATAAAGGAAAAACGACCACACTTAGCGAAAAAGAAGATTCTTTTTCACCATAACAATGCACCCGCTCACTCTTCTGCAATTGTGACAGCAAAATTGTTTGATTTACGCTACGAAGTCCTTTCGCACCCCTCCCTACTCTCCAGATTTGGCTCCCTTGGACTACTACCTGTTTCCAAAGATGAAAAAATGGCTGGCAGGAAAGAGATTTTCATCTAACAATGAGGTGATTGCCGAAACAACTGCCTATTTTGAAGAGCTGGACAAATCATCCTATATGGACGGGATCAAAAAACTCTAGCATCATTGGGCTAAGTGTATATACCTCAAAGGAGACTATGTTGAAAAATAAAAAAACGTTTGTCCCAAAAAATTGTTTTCTTCATTTTTGCATGGCTTATCGAACAACCCTCGTATACAAGAGTTCACCCTCCTCAACAATAAATTAATGATCAGTTTCAATGTCTCCATCACAAATTTCCCATTTAAAGACACCTCTCCTCTAATTTAAGAAGAATGTCCCTTCAATATCTCAGACTTGTTTCAGTTCAACATGAACTCTGGCTATTTCAATTGATAAGGAAAATTTTACAAACAAATAGAGGGTAGAGCCATGGGCTCTCCTCTTTCTCTCCCCACCCTTCACTAGAAAACATTTTCATGGAGACATTCAAATAGAATACCTTAATCTGACCCAACCCTAAATACTTTCCTCTGCCATATGAATAGCCAACATCCAAGTATCCAATTCGTAACAGAAACAGAAAGTAACAACAGTCCATCCTTCCTAGACACCCTAGTTATAAGACAACCAGATGGATCATCGGCTTTCACCATCTACAGAAAATCCTCGCAGGAAAATACATCTATATCACTCTCCTCCCAACAATAGAGCACTATAAACAACCTAATCCATAGAGCAAAACTGATTTGCTCTGATAACACTGCACTCTCCAGAGAACTCAATACCAACCCTGCCCCCCACTACCAGATGGGAAAAAGCCAACTTACTCCGCTAACACAAATTTAAATTTGAGGGATTATTACTTAAATCTGCTTCTTCCCTCAAAAACTATCCATATATGGTTGCATCGAACTGCCTGTCAAATGGGAAACTCTAATTTGCAAACAATCATCCCAACAGCTAAAAACACCCAACCAAAGTAAAAGGTGATTTAGTTTTAGTAGTATGGGCTTCCCTGTTTTTTTCCCCATTATTATTAACTTTTACTGGCATGTGCCTCTGCCGATTGAAAATGAAGAGAATAAAAAAGAAGAATACCTGTTTAATCAAAGTAATCTCCAGCAGCATCAATGCATTGTTGCCAACGTGTGCCAAGGTCATTTATACCACATTTGTAAAAATCAGTCTCTCTGGAAGTGATGAAGTCCTCCACTGCCCGATAAATTGATGCGTCGTTGGCAAAGCATTTCTTGGACAAAAAATGGCTCAAGTGCCAGAAAAAATTATAATATGCTGGGGAAATGTCAGGAGAGTATGGAGGATGAGGCAATTTTGTATTCCAAATTGTTGATTTGCTGTATGGTTGACACTGTCGTATGTGGTTGGGCATTATCCTGAAGCAATAGGATTCCATGTCTATTCACAAGTGCTGGTTGCTTAAGGCACAATTTGTCATGCATTTGCTGCATATTTGTACAATATCAGCTTGCATTTATCATTTCACCTTGTGGAAGGAGTAGTGAATAACACCAGCAGAAGACCACCATACAGTAAACATCTTCATTGGATGCAGAGGTGCCTTTGGAGTCCTTCCTGGAGGACTTTCACTCCCAACCACTGCGACGAATGTGTACGATTGTCGTAGAATATCCACTTCTCATCCACAGTCACAATTCATTGCAGGAACCTTTCTTCTTTACTTCTTAAGAGAGAAGAGCACACTTCTAAATGGCGTGCTTTGTTTTCATCAGTGAGTTCGTGAGGCACCCACTTGTCAAGCTTCCTTACTTTTCCTATTATTGCCAAGTGCTGTGAATCAGTTGAGAAGTGTACATTTAGTGACTGGGCGATCTCTCGTACAGTTTGTCGTGGATCTGATTCGATTAAATCCTTTAATTCATTCGAATCAATGGAGGAAGGACGATGGCCACAGGGTTCATTTTGTAGCTTCAAATCTCCTGAGCAAAATTTTGCAAACCGATGGCAAGTGGATCTCTCATTAGTTGTTCCTCCACCGAATGCTTTATTGATGTTTTTTACTGCAGCCGCTACAGAATTTCCCAATTTGAACTCGTAAAAGTATAGCAACCTTAATAGACTGTGTTCCATGATTGACTTGATGTCAGTAGTATTCGATGTTTAATGCTCGCTGAACGAAACAAATACTACAATTGCATCACTCACGTGTGATGCTGTCGCATGACATAAAAAATTTGCATATACCTCAGTGCTTGCTTTCTTCAGCAACCAGTAGAAACCCGATAGTTATTCAACGGCCATTTCATTTGCAACAACCCAATATTTAGCCTACATTGTCAATTTCATGAAACAACATCATGTATAAATTAAAACCGAATTGAACATGTATACTGCTAATTTAGTTTTGACTAATTTCTCTCTTATTCCAGAGAAATTTATGCAACTACATCCCCACCATATCAGTCTTGCTTATTCTTTTGTCTATTGACATATTTATATTTATCATCTTCACTAAAAAATGTGCCTAAATAGCTGAAATATTTTAGTTGTTCTATAGGTTTTTTCAACATTAAAAATGCCACTGAAGTTTACCATGTTCCTGCCTATTTTCATAATTTTGCTTTTTTTATTGCTAATGTTCCTGTCAAATTTGTTATAGCTGTTATTCAATTTATTTAAATTATACTGGAGACATCTACGGAATTTATTTAGGAGTATAATGCCATCCCAATTCTGATATCAGGTTTAATACCACTTTCCTTCATAATATGACAGATGAACAGTGGAGATAGTGTGTACCCATGTCTCACACCTGATTTTACATCAAACAATCATCCTGTACTTCCTTTAATGTTTGACGACATATTGCTCTGTATAATGTTCCACTTACCCATATACTTGTAGCATTTTGAAAAGCTTTTATCTTGGCACCTTGTCATATGCTTTTCCTCACATCTACACAACTTAGGTTTAGATCTTGTGGGAATGTCATGTGAATATAAATTCCCACAATTTCTCAACAAACTGCTGTAAAGTTAAAATATGATCATGACAGCCCTATTTGGCCTGAACGCAGATTGTTCTTCTCAAAGTTTCTCTTAGCCACTTCTCAAATATGTTTGCATAAATTTTGCCTAGAAAATTTAACAGGGAAATTCCTCTGTAATTGTCACATTCAGCCCTTTTTATAGATGGGAATTATGCAAGCTCTACTAAAATATTCTGAATCTGACCTTCTGATCAGTGCTTTGAATTAAACAGTGTAACCAGTGTAAAACTTTTATATCTTCAAACTTGCAATTATTCTAGTTGAATAGGGATTGAAAACTTCCACCATTTTGGATGAATGGGATCCAAAAAGTTGCAACCATTCTGATTGAATATTTGTTAGTTTTTTTAATGTGTGGAGTGAGTTTAAAAGAATGGATTTATATATGAGGAATGGTCTCCATTTGAGTATATTTGTTATCTAGAGAAATGATGTACTAGTCTGAGACCAAATACAGAGAGTCAGGGAAACTAAATCATGGTGGGAGGGATGGTAAGAATCTATGCATAAGAGTAACTAAATTATGCAACTGTATTAATGATATGAATATGTTTAATCATGGAAATGATGACTGAGTACTCATCCCTGGTTTCGACTTATACAAACACTTTTGCATATACTTTATAAGTGCAGCATCAGATATGAACTGGGATCTGAAAGCCGTCCAACTAGGTCATGCAAACTAGAGTTGAGTATACAAAAAAGCATGAGCATAACTCATGCCTGTAGACAAATGCAGGAATATAAGTAACAAAGGGGTTGAGTTTGTTGCCTTAGTGAATGAGTTGTCTCAAATTATTGGCATCAGTGAGAACTGGCTCTAAGAAGCAGATATACTAACTTGCATCAAAGTACAGTATTTTTAGGAATAGGAGACAGGAAAGAAAGATTTGCAATACTAATGATATCATTGATTTGAGTCCAGCGTAGGTAAAAAGCTATAAGTGCAGTATTAGTGACAATTTTTCATGTAGCAAGTAAGTTTGCAGCCACATGGTGGGATATTGTAATAGACCTAAGAAATCAGCTGCTTGGGTGACTTTAATCATCTGAACACTGAATGGGTAGTGGCAAATCTCATGAGAAGAATGAAACCAAATTTACTGAGCTGTTGCAAGACAACTCCCTGAAGGTGAATGTGACAGATGGCACTCAAGGTCAAAGATTATCAGAACTGTAACATTAAAGGGGGTGTCAGTTAAAGGCCAGTCTCTAGTTGGTGACAGTGATCATGCTGTACTGACCTGGGAACTGACTAAGTATATGAATATTCCATTCATAAAAGATGCAAAAAATTATGGCCAATTAAGAAGAAACTAAGTTCTGCACCATGGTATCAGTAGGTAGATAGGAAGGATACAGGCAGTAAACTAGAAGTATTAAAAAAGGCATCAATGATGCAATATTGGAATCTCTCTCTAGACCTTGAAGAATAAACAGAACACATTTTTAGCATCTGAGGAAATGAAATGGACAAGCTTATTAAGCAAAAGATTCTTGAGAAGAATATGTGGAAAGAATACTGTGCACATAAGAATGATGTCAGTTATGAAAATTATAAGACACAAGCCAGAAAAGTTACAACTATTGTACAGAAAGATAAGTGTGATTACGAAAAGAAATTTGCCCTGAAAGCTAAAGACAACACAAAGGAATTCTATCGTTATGTTTCAAATAAAAGAATGAACAAATGTGAAAGAAAAATTCTCCTAAATGTAGAAGATATGCAGATGGAAGATGCAGAAGAGATTGTTCAACTAATGAGTGTGTGCCTATTTTGGTAAAAGCTATCAATCCGGTGTATGTAACAGAGAGATTAATGTTACTTTACAATGGATGAAGAAACTAAGGAGTATGTGGAGGAGGTGCTAGACCTGTTGTGGAAACTGAAGAGGGATTCAGGAGATGATGGGCACAGATGCTAAAAATGTGTTCTTCCAAACTGGCTGTGACTTGGTTGTATAATTTCAGTCTCAGCACTGGGAAGATCCCACAGGAATGGAAAGAATGTATGATAATTCCATTGCATAAGGGTGGTGTATAGACTGATGATTTTAACTATAGACCTATCAATATTTCTGGAGTGGTGGTGAAGATTTTTTTTATTTCCCAATATTAATATTTACTAATTGGTAAAAATTATGTTAATCAAAACCCTTGATTTGCTAAAGTCACATTTCCCCCCAGATTTATCTGAATTATTTAAATTTACAATGAACTCCTCATTTACCCAATTTCTACATAGGACAATTAGAAAACCTAGCTATGAATATAGCCACTCTCAAACCAGTGGTTTAGCTGCGCTATGTTGATGTTGCTATTTGGCCACATGCATGGTCCAGACACATTAGATACATTTTTGCATTTAAATAGATAGCCAACACCTAAAATCTACTTCACAATGGAACAGGAAGCTAATGACTGTCTGCCCTTCCTAGATACTCTAACACACAGCTTCCTGATGGTTCATTATCATTTTTGTTTATAGAAATCCCACATAAACAGGAAGATATTTGCACGAACATTCACATCATCATCCAGCTCAACAGTAAGATATCCTAAAAACACTAACTCTGCGAGTTAGTGTTTTTAGGATATCTGTTCTATTGTTTTAGTTGCTATCTGTTCCAATAATAATGCTCTTACCGCTGAACTCACTCATTTGCATCACACTTTCTTAGCCAATGGCTATAATCCCCATAAAATAGAAAAATACTAAATGTTGGCCAGAAATTCTCTACATTGCCTATTACACAAAACTATTACCATCGCATACATTCAAAGCACATCTGAAAATATATCTAGAGTGCTTAATATCAGCTACACACCATATTTAAAGGATACGTCAAATTAGCAACTTTCATCCATTTACCTAAGGACAAACTTTCTTCTTTATTATATGAAGTGTCCCATTCTTGTGACCTGGCTTACTATAGAAAAACAGGAAGAACTGTTGACATCCACCTTGAAGAACATCAGAAGTATGCTTGGCACTATCGTTACAAGTTGGGCCTATCAGACCATGCATTAAATACCCCTTCACACAGGATCAAATGGAAGAAAGCAAAAGTGCTACATAAAAATGATTGTAAGTCAGTGAAATTTTTTTGCAATCAGCAGAAGCTTTAAAACATACTCTAAAGCTCAATTAGCATGGCTATATCAATTTATCAAAAATCTGGGAGACAGTCATTTTAACATCTAATTAATGCTTGTTTTCTCTCATTTATCCAACAATAGATGGCACCAATTAGCACTTGGGTTGCTTGTGTTGTCTGTTACAAATGGAAAAGTAGCTGCAGAACATGATATCTGAAAAGAGGTACAATTTTTTTTTTTTTTTCCAATGGTCACATTGCATAAATCAGAAAGTTGAATCCCTATTGAGATTTCAAGATAAGATTGGTGCAAATATACTGGAGAAGATGCCAACAAAAACTGTAGAAGAGAAATTCATAAAAACAAAGTAGAATCGGAATAAATAAGGTTGTCACGATCAGATTCTCATGATAATTTGATGTAAATTCTGGCAAAAGCATGGGTATACATACTATCTGCAATGCTATTCATCATATAGGAAAGTGTTATCAGACCCAATGTCAACATTTAGAACTTTACTTAATGCAAATGATGTCATACTCCTAAATGAATCCTATACAAAATAATTTGGAAAAGAAATTATATTATTGTTTAATCTTTTACTCAAATAAAGTAAAGCATTTCACTTGCAAACTTGCAATTCTCCTACTACAGAACAAATTTCCGCCCGACATTACGGCCCCTCTTTGCCCACGTACTACAGTCCGGTTACTTCGTGTGGCAAAACAAATTTTACCTACAAAAAGAAGGTACAGCCATGGGCTCACCACTACCCCCCCCACACACACACAATCGCTAACTTCTACATGGAAACTTTTGAGCAAAGGGCTCATGATTCTGCCATGCTAAGACCAACAACAGTCTGGCTTAGATACGTTGACGACGTGTTCGCTATCTGGCTGCACGGGTGACAAAAGCTAAACACATTCCTTAGCCACCTGAACAAACAACACAAACGCATACAATTTACCATCGAAATCGAAAATCAAAACTCGCTCCCATTCCTAGACATACTAGTCACACGTCTTCCTTCAGGCAATCTATCCTTCACAGTCTACCAAAAACCGACACACACACTGGCCAATACATACATGCTAATTCATACCACCACCCATCACAAAAATATGGAGTCATTAACACGCTTAAAAACAGAGCTACAACAATTTGCTCTAACCAATAAGCCCCGAAACAAGAACTAAAAATCATCAGCGACACATTCATAAATAATGGCTATAACAAAAATACTATTAATAAAATACTCCATAAAACAACAACAAAAACGAATCTAGATTACAGTAGAACCATAGCCATCCCATACATTAAAGGGTTATCAGAAAAAATCAACAGAATCCTACAACATTATAACCTCAATGCCACCTTTAAACCACCCACTAAACTTAAAACCATATTCAGCTCCTCTAAGGATCCTCTTCTCCCATTGACACATCCTGGAGTCTATTGCATCCGTTGCACCTGTAACTTACAGTACATTGGTGAAACAGGACGGACAATCCCTATACGTAAGAAAGAACACATAAGACACATTAAATATAACCATTATGGTGAAGCAGGCCTCTTAGATCACACGCACAACACCTTACACCAAATCAACTGGAAAAGCACCCGCTCTTTACACCATACAAAAACCTGGTATGAAAGGAAATTTAAGGAAGCCTGCGAAATCCTGATGAACCACCCAAATGCCAACAACAAAGATGGCATGAAAATTCCAAGGATCTGGATGGCACACATTCAGCCTACCTAATATATAAGATCCAGCATAAGTCAGAACTCTAGTCAATCTTCAGCTAGTATTAGAAACCATTCCATACCAACTGGCTGAAATGTACATGTATAATTATGATGTTAATATATGTATATAGATATATACATAGACTTGTTGTTGCACCTAATGTATTTCTACAACCAACAGATAACACTAATAATAGGACTCGAGCGTTAATGTATAATTTTTTTTTTCACCAGAGGTCAGGTCAACAATTGTTGTAGCGGTTGGTCAGTAACTTTAACAAACCAGTTTGATTGTAGTGTATCTTGTTTTCTGTGTATAGTGTGTATGCTCCAGAAGATGACATTGACATAAAGGTCGAATGTAGATTTTAGTTATATTAAACTAAAGTTTTTATTCAAACACGGCAGTTGTCTCCATAATTTTCAAAAATGTATTTGGATCACCGTGTAATCTTAAAAGAATGGAAACATATTAGTATGTGGATGAAAATTGTTGATAAGAAGCTAAGAATAATGTAAACTTAATCACATCATCTTCATCATGCCTATCAGGGATTTAGGCCTAGAGTGGCCTGTTCCAGCCTTAGAAGTCACCGTCCAATCTCTTAAGAGGACGTCCTGGTTTTCTTTTTCCTAATGGTTTTTAATTTAAGCTTGTTTTGGTAATATTTCTGTTTTCATTATTTCAACATGTTCCATCCATTTGTGTTTATATTTTTTTAAAATTTTTTCTATTAAATTAATTTTGATAATTTGATAACTTAATTAACTGAAAAATTAACTTAATTACATAGTACTATCATATACTCCAGTATGTCAACAATTTGATTTTACCCCAAGTAGATGGTGTTCTTGGGAGTAAAATCAGGAATTGCTGATGATGTTCATTTATTCTGCTTCTAGATTTCTAACCTAAGACATGGACTACATTCAGAATAAATAATACTTGATAAGAAATTATATTCTTCTTTTGTCCCTTTTTAACAAAGTGTGAATAACTAGGCTGGTTATATAAGAAAGTGGCATCAGATTCAATGTTCAACATTTAGCACTTTGCTTATGGGGGGGGAGGGGGTGTCAAAGTAACTGACTTCTTCCCATGTTATTGCAAACGACGGATAGAGCAACATTATGTTGCTATATACATCCCATAATGCACAACACATGCTCTTTCAGTGTGTGTGAGAGAGAGAGAGAGAGCTGAAAGGAGAGAGGAAAAAAAAAAAAGGAAGAAAATTCTTATCTTCTGAACTGCTCAATTAAATGTTGTACTCTTAAAGGAGTGATTATCTTCACACCCACTTCAGAAAATGAAAGAAAAAGATGTTTTTCCATCAAACTTGCTTGCTAGAACAAGATTTTGAAGCAGAATGGTCACATGAGATCTTCAGCTTCTCTTACTGTGATCTAGGGCAGTGTTTCCCAAACTTATGGATGAAAAGGCCCCCCTTGGAAAAATTAAAATATTTCACGGCCCCCATCGGGAAAAAAAATCGTAATACAGACATATATTATTATAATATTTATTGTGTTTATATTCAATACAAAACATATGCAGCGAATACTGCGAAAATCAAATGCAAATATTACATTTTTAGCATCTTACATACACATTTTACATGGCACACTTAGTCTTAAAACATTTTAAATTTGTTTTCATTATTTCATGGCCCCCTCAACAAAAGTAACAGCCCCCAAGGGGGCAATGGCCCACAGTTTGGGAAGCGCTGATCTAGGGAATCTGAAAGGTACGGCAGACTGAATAAACGAGTAGTAGGAGAGAAAAATGAAAACAGAGGAAAGTGATGACATACATGCTGAAAAAGAGATTTCCATATAGTCAAGTGAAACTGTAGAACTTTTAGCTGAAGATCACTGTCAGATTTCCTTAGAAAGATAAAGAGAATAACACTGAATATTGATTCCATATCTGTTTACAATAAATATTTTTCTTTTTTTTTATACTTGAGTTTCATTCTTTGGAATTCACAAGATGTCAATTTTGAAGTCAACATACTACCACAGGTATGATCTAAAATATTCAAACAAACCAATAATATAAAATTACAAAAATATACTTATTTTCTATGACTGTATATTAACAGAAAAGGCTGAATAAAGAGAAAACAGGAGGCTAATGCATGCATTTATGGGTTATTACACAGGTGTGTTTTAAGGTCATCAGTAGGAAACTAGAACCTGTGAAGATCTTGAAGGCTGACTCAATGGCAGACATATATTGTATATCTATATCACAAACATACCCAAATGGCATATATCATTTGTATAATAATACTGTACACTGGATTATCAGAAAGGATATCGGAAAAATATTCAACTAGCCTTGATACCAATAAGTCTACTAGTCCTAATGATATTCTTCCAGATATACTAAAATCTTGTGCTCCAGAACTCACACCCATTGTGTATTGTCTCTTCAAGATGACATGTTCTTCTGGCATCTATTCAAATGCTTGAAAACAAGCTTTCAGTCAGCCTGTTCCCAAAAAAGATAAAAAGTCAACCATGAAACTACTGCTCTTACCTCAATACTCTCAAAAATAATAGACAAGGTGATCAACTGACAACTGCTTCACTACATAGAAGATCACCAATATGGATTCCACCATTCTCGTTCCACAGCAGATCTCCTAGCCAACCTCACTCACATTTCGATGCAGGATGTGGAAAAGTTCAAAGACTCTTAAGTGGTTGCTGTTGATATTTCCAATACATCTGATTAGATCTGGCATCATGACCTCCTTACCAAGTTACTATCGTATAGTATTACTCCTTCCTTTGTGAATGCACTGGCAACTTCCTTGCCAGTTGTTCGTTGTGGGGTCATGGTGGATGGTTTCCTTTCATCAGATTTTTCAATTACTGCTGGTGAACTCCATCGTTTAGTGCTGTCATCTATGCTCTTCCTCCTATACAACAATGACCTTCTCTCCCTGACATCTAATCCTTTTCAAAGCTTTGCTGATGACAGTGCTCACCAATATTCTTTTTCATTTTTAAAATATTGTGGTGTTCAGGTTATTTATGCTTCAAGATCTTCTTTAACCAATGCCTTAAACACTAATCTACATGCCATTCTCAAGTGCAGTGGGAGCAACCTGGTGAATTTTGATGCCACCAAAATACAATCCTGTATCTTTTCCAGAAAGCAAGACCACACCCCCCTATCTCTCTCTCTCTCTTGACAACCAGAACCAATTTTTGATTTTTGGGTTAACTCTCAAATTTAATCTATCCTGGCATAAGTACATCAGGTCCTTTGTGAATGAACTGCCAGTTGTTTATTGTGGGATCATGGTGGATAGTTTCCTTATATCAGAATTTTCAATTAATGCTAGTACTGCAGGGCTTAGTGGCATCTACACTTTTCCTCCTTTAATCAATGACCTTCTCTCCCTGAACATCAATTCTATTCACAGCTTTGCTGATGTAGTGCTCAGGTAATTTATGCTTCAATATCTTTAACCAATGTCTTAAACACTGATCTACTTACCATTCTAGTCTGGTAAGGACAACCTGGTGAATTTTAATGCCACAAAAATACAATCCTGTCTTATTTCTAGATAGAAAGACCATGCCCCCCCCTCCCTCCCTCTCTCTCCCCCCTCAGTTTTGACAATGTTCTTCTTGCCAAACTGGGACCAATTTTTGATTTTTAGATTAACTCTAATATCTAATCTATTCTGGAATAAGTACATCAGGTTCATAGCATCTTCAGCCACCAAAAACCTTGGTATTGTTTTTGGTCCCAAACAGTACTTCTCTACTGCTCAACTCCTGACACTTTATAAAGCTTAAATGTGACCAGCCTTAGAATACTGTTTCCATATCTAAGGTAGTACATGGACTTCTCTCAGAATGTTTGATTGTATACAAAAGCAAGCAATTCACTTAAGTATTGATCCCTCCCACATTGACTCCAAGTCATATTCCTATAACTACAGAATTACATGTATGCCGCAGTTAATAACTTTTTTTTTTTATTATGTAAATATTGTGTCTTAAGTACAATTACTGAACAACAATATCCATCTTATCAAACCTCACAAATCTGGCCTTGCACAACATGGTATCAAAATCACTAACCATAGGTTCCAATGGCAAAATCCTAAGCTGCTATAAAAAAAAGTGCTGAAGCCCTACTTCATAGACCTAATCTTAATTATAACGACTGCTTCACTATTCCAAAAAGTTGGAAAACTGTTATCCTCACTTGTATTAAATAAATTTATCTGTTATATTTTAATTTAATTAGTTTTAATTACAGCCCATTAGGTTTAATACATGAACACATGAATGTATACATGCAGGGATTCCAATTTAAGCATGCATGCTACTGTTTTTTGAATTCAATTCCTATTGTTGTTTGATAATTTTACTGATGATATCTTATGATACATGAGATGAAATATTTATATAATAAAAAAAAGTTATTAACTGTGGCATACATGTGATTCTATAGTTATGGATACTCCACAGGTTTGACTATATAAGGAAAAAAAAAAAAATTCCTATAGGCACTCTCTTTGTGCATTGTATATCTTCTATGTTTTCATGGCTGCTGTTTCACTGAACTAACCACTATCATCTACTCATATCCACTGGCTTCTGCCAGTCAACATCAATACACAGTTCATCTCCAAACTCATTGAACCAACTTCTCATCTTCTGCCTTGATTTCCTACACCCCTGCTCTTTGGAACAAGTCTTAATTATAAAGACTGCCTCACTATTCCAAAAAGTTGGAAAACTGTTATCCTCACTTGTATTAAATAAATTTATCTGTTATATTTTAATTTAATTAGTTTTAATTACAGCCCATTAGGTTTAATATATGAACACATGAAAACCCCCACTACTGTTTTCCACAATGATTACAACTTTCAAACAACACAACAATAATTAATATTTCCTTTCTTACTTATAATCACCTGCTCACACATAGTACTGTTGTGTCATAGGGTGTTGAGATCTTGTGAGGCTTATATATATATATATATATATATATATATATATATATATATATATATATAAAACTTTTGTTGTGAAAATATTTCACACGCAAACTTTCATGAAATATAATCACACAAGAATGTAACTATTTTTGAAGTACAATTTACTTTCCTATGGAATGTGTGTTTGGTGGTAGTAGAATGTAGGGTTAAGGTGGGTCTGCTGTAATTAAAGTTCTGCAATTGTAGATGTAAGTATCACTTTCTTTACTATTTTAAGTAAATATTGTGTCACGTTTCTTTAACTGTAGGAAAATATAGGGGAGCCGATCTTTTCCTACCAATCATACATGATTCATCATGTATGATCCCAAATGAAATCTAGATTGTCTATATACTCCATAACTCAATTGTGCCATTTGTTGCTAAAACATATGCAATGCAGCATAACACAGGGGCAAATTATGAATGAGAACTTACTTTGAAGCAGAACAGCCCATTTTCATGTACTTAACATAGATTATTCAGCTGTGTGCATGTCTGTGAAATGTTTCTATACACTTATAACTAGGTATGACACTATGACGAGTCACTCACTCACTCACTCTCTCACACACACACACACACACACACACACACACACACACACACACACACACACACACACACACACACACACAAATTTCTGGATCTTGTACCAATGACATTATCATCATTAAATTCCTGATATGAACCTCAAGGGGTGTACAGGATATGATAGTACTACATGAAAAACTTACACCATTACTAGCTTCCTATCTACAATTTTCTTCCAAATCAATGTGTTTCAGGATTTGTTCCAATAGCTGACTTTTCAATGTTTGCCCTGGCAAAAACAATGGGGGCCTTGTTTAACTGGGCTCCATCCCAGTCAGCATGAAATTCTGTCATGTTGTACACAATTTTATATTTTAGTTTAAGCCAATAAGAATACAATTTAGTTGGCTAAATCCCAAATTGCCAGCCCATCCTCGTTCGTTCAGTATCCAGGTAGATACCTAACAGGGTACACCACGAGAAGGTGAGGATTGGACATTAGGTAAGAAGTCCTGGTCAGTTCTCTGCATTCCTTTAAAGGCTATGTGGAGGTCTCCTCTCAGTTATACAGCTTTGACCCCTTAAGCACCCCTGACCAATGACATTATGTCAGTTTAAAAGGCTGGAAATACTGTAATATGCTCACACAATCTTCTACTGGCAATAGCAGTGCAACAGTAATGTTCCTGAAAGAACATACCCCAAAAGTCAGGCCGGATGGCTAACAATTAGTGGTAGGTTTTTAATGGGAATAAAGCAGATAGTAGAAATTCTTATTTACTCGATGGTAAGGATAATTTCAGAGATATCACCGCATTTTAGTAGACATGGTGATAATGTTATTACCATGGAATCAGATTTCATGTGGAATTAAGGCTGAAGATTAAAGTTATTATTCTGGGTACACTAAACATGTACACACACAGATTTCTGGCATATTACTTTTCTTCAAGGCAAATCTAGTAGTAAGCTAATAAAAATGAAATTTTTTTTAGCTTACTACTGAAATTTACATAAATGAAAAGTTTTCAAGTATTTTCTCCTAAAAGTGAAAGTGAGAGAAAATCATCTGCAATCTTCAAAAGAAGATATTCATAATAAATATTAAACTATGGCAAAAACTAAAATATTTTAGATAAAAAATAATCAAATGTTATTCTTACCACAAGAAATACTACAAGCAGGCTTTATAAGTGGATGGCAATTTCCCTCCCACAGGATACCTCCAGGTCCATTTTTTAAAGCTTCTAATGTTGTTTGCTTTTGTAGTTCAGTTTTGAAGTGTTTCCAGTTATTGGCTATAATTTTAAGTTTAGGAATTGTTGACTGATATTCTGATATATTTTCACTATGCTGTCTTTTTTTATTTCGCCGTTTCCTATCTCTCCAGTTTCTGTTCTTTTGTGATGACAACCACCTGTCAGTGTGATTCATGTTACTTAACTGATGAGATATATATCTAGTTTTATCATTATACCTGTCAGATAATGTACAATTGGATATACAGTGTTCCTGTCTGTGCACATCATTTATGTGTTCTGCTGAGTGACTTGAAATATTCAACTCCTGTGGCTCACCAAATTCTTGTTTATTACAGTTATCATTTTCAATATTAGTTTCTTCATGTAAGTCTGACCTATACATTCTATTTATAGAAGATTCTTTAACATGGTGTTTGTAATGTTGAATATATTCATTCGATGCATAAGCTAATGTTTCTTGATTTAAATTTGGAACTTGTGTTGAAATATCTTCAGATGTCTGATCACAGAGGGAACCAAGCATATCTGAGTTTATATTATGTTGGTTATCATGAACAACAGGACTGCAGTTCACAAAGTCACTTTTTTTGGAAAGCAAATTCATTTCTGATGTGTAGTAGTTAGTATTAGGCCATTGACTACTGGCAGAATCAATTTGCAAATAATGTCCAGAAGATTTGTTAGAATATACATCACTGGTGGACACTGTTCCATAGTCATGATGGTAATCTTTGTAACACTGTTTATTCAAATCAGATGAAGGAACAGATTTGCTGGAATAAACGACACTGGTAGAAGCTATTCCATTATCACGGTAATTTTTATAACACTGATCATTCACATCAGCTGTAGGAAGAGATCGGTGGCTAGAATATACACCAAAAGCAGAAGCTGTTCCATATTCACAATGGTAATCCCTGTAACACTGATCATTTAAATCAACTGTAGAAAGAGAAGATCTGTTCTGTGAATCATAGAAATGTGTACTCTGATTGTGATTTTTTGTAAGTTTTTTGTAGTTTCTACATACATCACGATCTGATACATTTTTATTTCTCTGATTACCAAACTGTCTTCTACGCTTCCAATTACATCTTGCAACTTTTCCACTTTTATCAAAACGTTCTGTATCATTACAATCAGAAGTTAACTTTTTCATGTCCATAATGTATATTCTTTTGCGAAGTAAGACATTGTCTGGGAGAAGATGAGCTGGTGGTCTTTTTAATTCAATTAATCTCTTACCTACAATATCTGGAAAATCAAATACACCTTGACTGACTGAAAACATTGAAGCTGACTCGAGTACATCTCCATTGCTTTCAGTCTGATTCTTCATAGCAGTTTCAGTGTCACAGTCAATAATATCACCATCATCATCATCATCAGAGTCAACATTAATAACTTCAACAATCTTTGTTACATTTTTTTTTTCCTTATGCTCTACAGGTGGATCTAATGTTATATCTATAACAACTACCTGATGTGTATTTTCAGTTTCACAGCTTGTTGTAGACATTTTATTATCTTTGTTTTGCTCATTTTCAACTATTAATCTTTCATTATTTATGCTTGATTTTGCTTCAAAAGTTTTCTTACTTTCTTTACACTGATCATTAACCTTTCCAATGCAGTCTCTTTTATCTCCAAAATTCCTGTCATTATCAAGCAGTTCATCACTATCTGAACTAATAAAGGAATCTGAGTTATAGTCTTCCTCTTTACACTGATCCAGTCGCAGCTTTTTCTCGTAACTTGTTGTTTTCAGTCTGTAAATAGCAAAAAAAAAAGGTGTATGCATATGTGTGTGTGTGTGTGTATATATATATATATATATATAAAGATTAATCTGAACAAGTATTCAACAATAATAACATAAAAGTCCACTCATTGGTTGGGTGGATAACATACCTATGTTCCAACCAACAAGATATGAGTTCAAATCCTGACACAGACGTGAATTGCACTGGATAGTGTTAATCCACTCGAACTTACTGGAGTCCTAAAGTGTATTTAAAAAAGTTCGATGTTTGATCTCAAGAGCAGGATTCCTGGATTATGTTAAAAAATAATAAAAAAACTTAGTTTACTTCCCGTAAAAGTTTACAACCTTTGGATGAGAGTCACATAAATAAAAATTTATGAAAAAACTTTCAATGCATATCAGTATACTGCAGTGTGCAAATGCAAATTACAAAACTGTGATCAAAGCATTTCAATCTCATAAGCAATTATTTAATTTCTACCAAATAAATACTATGCCAATGACTGCAACACTTTATTTGTGGAAAGGAATCAGACCTACTATGATTTTAGACTTCTGCATTCTCAAGTTACTGACTTGTGAATTTTTCAACTTTCAATGCATGTCTTGACATTCTGGGTAATACTATAATCACAATGATTTCTCCCCAGTTATATAATCAATTATATTTAATATATAACCATTAATTATATAACCAGTTATATAATCAATTCCAGCAAGGAGAAATAGAAATCGGTTTTAACAAGTTCATACCATGCACAGAACAAATTATATCACTGTGTACTAGCATTACTTAGATATGAACTATATGCATATTATTGGCATGTCTGAGGAAAAGAAGAAGCATGAATACAAATAGATTTGTTCAAGATAAATAAATATCCAATTTACAGAGATAGTTGGAGTAAGATTTACTGATCAGTTACAAAGTCTATTAAACATGCCAAGAAATTATATTCATGTTTTAATCCTTAATCCAAGCAAAAACCAAACAATGACTGCAGATGAAATATCTCAACTAGTCTGATTATATATAGAAGCTATTGACTTCCCATCAGTCTGCCTTAGTTTCCCATAATACAAGAACATTTTCAGAAGAGACACTACTAAGACTAGTTCAATCTTTGCTGAGGTATCATCAGTGAGAGCTAGACAAGAAAATATCAAGATTAAATAAATGCATATATCATACATTTTTTATAAGCAAGTAATAAAATGGTGTCTCACAATATTGTTAAAAACTAAAGATCATAGACAGCTGTAGAAATTATGAAACTCTATTTTATCAAGTCTGACTCTGACTGATGGGACTTCAATAAAAGCTGAAACCAGTCTGGATAGTCACACTTCTCATAATGTTTTCACGTTATGGAATACTGAGGCATATGACAAAACATTCAGCAGCCTCCATATACAAGTAGACTAGTTGTGAAGATATTTCACATATAAACTCTGTTTGCTCATGCTTGAGGAAAGGATTAAAACAATATATCCATTCTACAGTTGTGGTATTATGGTCGATGCAAAAAAGTACTATGGGTAGGGAATTACATGAACAAAAGGTTTGTCTGTAGCAAGAAATAGAGTAAAATGCCCTAAAAACATATTTCAAAATAATGGATGAGGAAAATTTTTTCTAAGAATTTTTGATAACTTCAAACATATTCCTTCTATTCTGCAACACCAAGAAAGAAAAGAATTTAGTTTTTGGAGTGTCCAAGAAATCCAAGAAAAGGCTGGCTAATCCTAAAAGATTGGCAAGGTTTATCTTTTTTGTAAATTGCCTCAGGTAAAAAAGGTGAAATAAAGAAAAATCTGCATTTTCAAACCTAGTGATGTATCAGAGGCTACTTGTATATAGAGGCTAATGACTTCATATCAATTGCCAATCTTTCCCACAATGCATATATCCCTGAAAGGTGTGTGCTTTGCATTATGGGATATTAAGGCAAGTGATGTGACATTATCAGCTTCTATATACAGTTGACTCTCGAACAACATGGGTTTGAACCGTGCAGATCCACTAATATGCAGATTTTTTTTCAATAAATATATTTGGAAACTTTTTTTGGAGATTTTGACAATTTGAAAAACCTTGCAGACAAACTATGTAGCCTAGAAATATTGAAAAAAATTAAAAAAAAGTTTCATGACTGCATAAAATATATGTAGATGCTAGTCTATTTTATCATTTACTACCATAAAATATAACATCTATTATAAAAAGTTAAAATTTATCAAAAATTATGCAACAACCACTTACAAGACCGTACATGGCACCATTAACAGTCAAGAGATATGTAAACAAACATAAAGTAACTGCATAAAATTAACTGTAGAGTAATAACTATAATAATTTCATAGCCACCTCCTGTTGCTATGCAGTGAGCTAGTGTCACAAGTAAAATATTTTATCTGCTAAAAGTGGTGTGTAAAGCTAATCATCTCCATGTGAGCAGTTCATCTCTCCAGTAAATTGAATATTACAGTAAAAAGTGATCTCTTGTGGTACTTGCATATTTCTCATCATGTTTAGTGCAATACCATAAACCTTGAATAAGACAATGGGACCTATATGAAGTGCTACTAGTGATGCAGGAAGTGGTCTCAAGAAGCAGAGAAAAGTCATGACATTACAAGAAAAAGTTGAATTGCTTGATATGTACTGTGGATTGAGGTCTCCAACTGTGGTTGGCCACTATTTCAAGATATATGAATTAAGTGTAAGGAGCCGCGTGCGTGCATACGTGCGTGCGTGTGTAAAGGAATTTCGTGAAGCCACTGCTGCAGGTATGCCAGCAGGCATGTAAACCTTGCACTCTTTGCAAAATACCTTTTTATCTTGTATTGAAAATGCAGCTTTTATGTGGGTGCAGGATTGCTATAAGAAAGGCATACCTATAGACTCTAATATGATTCAAGAAAAAGTGAAGTCATTAATGACAACTTAAAGCAAAAGGAAGGTGAAGGGTCAGCAAAGGATGATTTGGCTTTAAAAAATATCAAGATAACAGGAGAAGCAGTAGACAAGTTCCTAGATGCCATTAAGAAAATCATTGAGGAGAAAGGATATCTGCCTGAACAAGTTTTTAATGCAGATGAAAGTGCCCTATTCTGGAAAAAAAAAATGCCACAAAGGACATTTATTAGTAAGGAAGTGTGTAAAGGAATTTCGTGAAGCCACTGCTGCAGGTATGCCAGCAGGCATGTAAACCTTGCACTCTTTGCAAAATACCTTTTTATCTTGTATTGAAAATGCAGCTTTTATGTGGGTGCAGGATTGCTATAAGAAAGGCATACCTATAGACTCTAATATGATTCAAGAAAAAGTGAAGTCATTAATGACAACTTAAAGCAAAAGGAAGGTGAAGGGTCAGCAAAGGATGATTTGGCTTTAAAAAATATCAAGATAACAGGAGAAGCAGTAGACAAGTTCCTAGATGCCATTAAGAAAATCATTGAGGAGAAAGGATATCTGCCTGAACAAGTTTTTAATGCAGATGAAAGTGCCCTATTCTGGAAAAAAAAAAATGCCACAAAGGACATTTATTAGTAAGGAAGAGAAGTGAGCACCAGGATTTAAGGCAGGAAGGGATAGACTAACTCTACTGTTTTGTGTAAATGCAGCCAAGTTTATGATCAGGACTGCCCTTATCTATAAAGCTGCTAACCCTTGAAGGGAAATGATAAACACCAGCTACGAGTCTTTTGGTTGTACAAGAAGGCCTGAGCAACGAGAACCTTTTTCTGGATTGGTTCCATCGATACTTTGTCCCTGAAGTCGGGAGGTACCTTTCCAGTAAGTGGACTGTCTTTTAAAGTTCTTTTGATATTGGACAATGCCCCTAGCCACCCAGAACCCCATGAGTTCAACATTGAAGGCATCAAAGTGGTCTACTTGTCACCAAACATGTCTCTAATTCAGCTTCTAGACCAGGGAGTCATAAGGACCTTTAAGGCTCATTACATACAGTACTCTATGGAAAGGATTGTCAACATTATGGAAGAGAACCCTGATAGAGAAAACATCATGAAAGCCTGGAAGGATTACACCATTCAAGATGCCATTGTTATTATAGAAAAAGCCATGAGAGCCATGAAAGCCCAAAACAATTCCTGCTGGAGAAAACTGAGTCCAGGTGATGTGCATGACTTCACAGGATTCACGACAGAGCCAATAGGAAATCATGAAGGAGATTGAGAATATGGCAAAAAAGGTGGGGGGGGATGAAGGGTTTCAAGATATGGATCTTGGAGAAGTTCAAGAGCTAACAGACACCACACCACACCAGAGGAATTAACAGAAGATGACTTGATGGAGATGAGTGCTTCCAAAACAGTTCCAGATGATGAGAAAGAAGATGTAGAAGAAACAGTACCAGAAAACAAATTGACATTAGAAACTCTGGCAGAAGGGTTCCGATTATTCAAGACTGCTTTCGACTTCTTTTATGACATGGACCCTTCTATGATACAGATACAGACACTGAAATTAAAGCAAACAATGGAAGAAGGATTGGTACGATACAGAAACATTTTTAGAGAAATGAAGCAAGCAAAAGAGCACACTTGATGTAATGTAAAGTTATACTAAGCATGCCTGCCTCTCCTTCCACCTCTGCCACCCCCTGAGACAACAAGACCAACTCCTCTTCTTCCTCAGACCACTCAATGTGAAGATAATGAGGATGAAGACTGGTTTAGTTTTCTTACTGTTTTATAACTTTACTTTCAAAGAGTACATTACCATATGCTATGCCTTTCTTTCTTTCTTGTAAGTGGAAAAGCTGCATATCAGCCTATCATCACAGGTAAGTGGTTTCTTTTAAATATGTAACAATGTTTCCAATACCGTATTATGAATATGACTGCAATACTGTATGCCATAAAAAATTTATAACGATTCATCCATTAGTATATAGGCTAGGGTACTTAGAAGCAATCATATCGTTTACACTAGGCTAGCATAAAGCAATTATATTGCTGCTTTTTTGTTATCAATGCATGAATTGTTATACCTGTAAATAAACATGAATTTCTTTTTCATATTATCTTTCCTTTTTGATGTTTAGTGTTAGTAATACGTATTAACATCTACAGTGTTTTGTGTCCTAGAAGACAATATTGATGTAGGTGCTGACAGACAACTCATCTTACCGTATCGATAAAGATACTACAGTATTGTAAATGTATTTTCTCATTCTTATGATTTTCTTAATAACATTTTTTTTCTCAAGCTTACTATATTGTAAGAATACAGTATATAATACATACTATACAAAACATGCATTAATCGATTGTTTATGTTATTGGTAAGGCTTCTGGTCAACAGCAGGATATTAGTAGTTTTTTTGGGAGTCAGAAGTTATATGCAGATTTTCAGCTGTGCAGGGGATCGGTGCCCCTAATCCCGATGTTGTTCAACGGTCAACTGTACAAGTAGCCTAGTCATGAAGCACACTTTGTTTTCTCACTTGGATAAAGAATCAAACAAGAATATATTTTCTTGGCAAGTTTAAATTAATAAGGAAATGTTACTCTGGAGATATTTTCTATACCTTATTTTCATAAATATTAATTTTAAATAAAAGTTCTACCGATAAAACTTGAAATCAGGGTACTAGAAAAGACATGTTACTAGTCAAGTGAGCTCTCACCAGATGGGCATACATGCAAAAGATAGTGCAGCATACATGTGTAAACATTTCAAAACGTTTTCACAAAAAAAAAAAAAAAGCACACAACTTCATATGCATATTTATTTTGTCCAGATCTTCAATTTGGAAGCACTTTAGCATATCCTTGCTATACCTTTCTTCTATTCTATATTTCTTCACAATTAACAGATTACCTAAAAGAAGCCTAAATCAGTGAAGATATAGAAGAAGAATGGAGCAGCCTCTGAAGTACTTGGAGAGAAAAATAAAATATTAAAAATCTTGAACATGGATATACAAAATGTAATAAAAGATAAACAAATGGTATACGACTCACTCCTTCAAAAACATACCAAGGAAACAAGAAATATAAAAAACAAAAGAAATATGGCTAAAATCATAATACAAAACTCTCACTAAGATTCTTAGGACAGATTTACTAATAAAATAGAAGACATACATGGAAGACAAGACATAGCCTACAAAATATTAAGGAAAATAAACAACAAAGAAAAAGTTACAGCACTAATCAACATAATACAAGAGAAACAATGGACAGAACATTATAAGAATTTATGGTATGACCCAAATTTAATAACAGAAAATAATAATGAACAAATCAGTACTGATATCGAACCAATAAAATTGGAAGAACTAAAAGAAGCAATAAAGGTATAAAAAAACTGAAAATCAGCTGGATTAGATGACATAAATACAGAGCTTTGGAAATATGGTGGAGAATATTTACATCACAGATTCTTAAAATTAATACATAACAGTTGGAGGAAATGTGAGGTTTCATCAGATTGGTTAAAAGCTAAGGTTATATCTCTATATTTAAGAAAGGAGAAGGAAATTATTGTGGAAATTACAGAGGAATAAGTTTATCAAATACAGGTTACAAAATTTACAGTAAAATCCTGAATAAAAGACTTAGAAATATTACAAACAATCTACTCTTAGAAAAACAAAATGGCTTCAGACATTGAAGATCATGTGCAGATAATATTTATGTGTTAAATCAAATTATTGAAAACAGATGAGAATTTAATTTTGAGACTCATATGGCCTTTATAGATTACGAGAAAGCTTTTGATAAAATACACAGAGAAAAACTATGCAGTATAATGAAAAAAACAAGGATATCCATTATATTTGGTACAAGCTATGCAAAGTTTATATAAAGATACAAAAACAGTTATAGTTAGGTAATAAATTAACAGAAGAGATTGAAATAAATTGCGGTATCAGGGATGTAGTTTATCTCCAACTCTATTCAATACATATATTGATCAGATTATTAAAATATGGAAAATAACAATAAAACAAGGTATCCAGTTAATCAGAAGAACTGTTATCTATACAATGCTGTATGATGATGATCAGATTATATTAAAAGACAATGAAGATGACCAAAAATCAGTTTATGAAATAAACAAAATAAGCCAACAATACAATTTTAAAATTTTATAAAAAAAGTCATGGCATTTAAAAGTCGAGATCATGTTAGATCAAAAATAGTTACAGAAGAAAATAAAATAACAGAACAGATGACACAGCAATTATTTAGGTTGCATAATAACATATCTAAAAGATAAATACGAGGTGGTATCAAAAAGTTTCGAGACTAGGTTTGTAACACACCAACAGATGGTAGCACAAGGCTGCATGCACAGTCACCTACCTTCATAAGTCAGTGCGCCAAAAGACATCGTCCTGTGTACATCACGAGCTGTACAGCTGATGCTATTCTGACCACCTGCGTTACCACATCTGCGATTTAATCATGGACAGAAAGTTAGAACAAAGAGCAAACGTGAAATTCTGCATGAAACTGGGCAAATCTGCCAGAGAGATGTCTGACATGATTTGGCAAGTTTAGGGCGATGCTGCAATGAGTCATTCATGGTGTTTTGCGTGGCACACGTGTACTTCAAGAGAGGAAGAACATCTCTGGAAGACGATCAGAGATCAGGAAGACCTTCAACGAGCTCAACCCCCAAAAATGTCGAACCCATTCAGCAACTTGTGCATGAGGATCGTAGGAGAACACTTCACAACATTGCTGCCATTGTCGGTGTGTCATACGGAACAGTCCAGGCAATCCTCACATGTGACTTGAACATGCGCAGTGTTGCTGCCAAGTTCGTCCGCTGCTGGCCCAGGAGCAGAAGGAACACCGCGTCGAAGTCGGCCAAGAACTCCGTCAGCGTGCCGTGGATGATCCATCCTTCATGTCGAGGACCATTACTGGTGACGAAACTTGGGTGTACAGGTACGACCCTGAGACGAAGCAACAGTCTTCACAGTGGAAGAGCCCATTATCTCCATGACCGAAAAAGGCGAGGCAGGTCTGCAGCTCAACCAAGTGCATGCTCATCATCTTTTTCGACATTCACGGCATTGTGCATCGAGAATTTGTCCTCAGGGGCCAGACCGTCAATAGCGAGTTCTACTGCCAGGTTTTAAGGCATCTGAGGGAGGACATTTGGCGAAAGCGACCAAATCTGTGACGCGCGAAAAACTGGATGCTCCACTACAACAATGCACCCTGTCACCAAGCTCTCCTCACACGTGAATTTCTCACCAGAAACAACATGATCTCACTTCTGCACCCACCCTACTCACCAGATCTGGCTCCTGCAGACTTCGCCCTCTTCCCGAAGATGAAGATCCAGCTCAAAGGTCACCGTTTTGACACCATTGCAGAGATCTTGAGCGAATCACAGAAGGTACTTGACATGCTTCGAAAAGAAGACTTCCAGGACACATTCCAGAAGTGGCAAGAACGCTGGGAGCACTGTACTGATATGCAAGAGGACTATTTTGAAGGTGATACTGTGTAAACATAGATAAATAAAGTAATTTCTTGTAAACAGGGCTAGTCTCGAAACTTTTTGATACCACCTTGTATATACATGAAAAAATAAAGAAATTTCAGAAAATCTGTGGAACAATTAAAAGGATGCTGAATAAAAAAAACAAGGAGAGAAACTCAACTAAAATTTTACAAAGTAATGGTCCCTCCCACTCTATTATATGGTTCATAAATATGGACTGTTAAAAAGATGAAAGTAAAATACAAGCTGCAGAGATGAGATTTTTAAGAGCAATAAAAGGATGCACAAAATTGAACATATATAAGAAATCAGGCTATCAGAAAAGAACTAGATATTGTAAATGAAAAGATCAAGGAATATAGAGAGAAATGGAATGAACATCGATGGAAAGATATCGGCTACCAAAAGAAGTGGATAGATATAGGCTAAAGGGAAAGAGAGAGAGAGAGGGGGGAGGGAGGGAGGGAGGGAGGGAGGGGGGGAGAGAGAGACTAGTGGCAAGATGGAAAGACCAGTGAAGCTGGAATAAGCAAATGCCTAATCCTTGAAGAGAAGAAGATGAAATGTGGAATCAGGTTTACCATATTAGAGGAAATTTGCTTCAGGAGCTAGAGGATGCAAGGTATCTGTGGATCTTGGCAGATAGGGAATTAAAGTTCTGGGGACACATTGCAAAAGCTGTAAGGGTTACCTAGAAAACTATTCTAGAACACAAAGAATGTTGACATATAGGGATAAGGAAGTGATAGTTCCACAATATCAGGTACAATTTAGGCATCATTTGGATTTCTATGCACGGATCTGGCCACCTATCTATATTGGTGATAAGGAAACACTGGAAATAATGCAGAGACAAATAACTAAGACTGCCTTAGAACTTTGGTATCGAGTATGAGGACATATTGAGGAAACATTTTCTTCAGAGCTTGGCAGACAGGAGGGAGGGTGATGTGACTGAGACGTAAATTGGTAAGAGGAACAAGGGAAGAGATAAATACAAGGGAATTACTGCATAGGATAATGGGGAATGAGAACAAAAGGCCCCTGAAATCTAAACAAAGATCATGTGAGAAATGAAATGATCTTTTTGGCAGATGATGAATGAGTGGAATGCATTGCTGGAGTGGATGGTGAGTGTTCCAACACTGAATGTATTCAAAGCAAGGTATGATTAGTCATTGTGGTGTATAAGTAATTTGACATCCCATGATGAGTCTTTGGACCCCTATGTAGGCTTGGAAGCAACATTAATACAAACATCCTTCAACTCAAATATGTTGATCTTTTGACATCAGTGTAAGTCATCAAACTGTTGAGGCTTTCCTTTACTAAATGTCATCCTGAACAGTGTTTATGCAGTACTCATAACCTTTATATATATATATATATATATCACTCTACAAAATCCATAGCAAATTAAGAAAAAATGTAGGAAGAGATCAACAGAAGCAATCCATTTATAAAAACATCATCAAATTGCCAGCGTGCTTGGCCAAGTGTTTAACATATCCACTCTCAGGCCAAAAGGCTGCGGGTTGAATCCTACCATGGGCATGGATGTTTGTGATTGTCTGTGAAAATACTAGTGGCGGTGGGCGGTAGATGGCATTGGTGATGAAGGTAGTTGCAGTTTGTTGTACAGTAGGTACCCTACCTCAATGAGTCTTTGGACTCCCTGGAGGTGTCATGTAATAATAATTCCATATGCCAAGGGATGTACAGAATACTACGATAGTGCTAAATGAAAAGTTTGCATTATTTTCCTACAAATTAGTGCATCACTTGTTAGTACCTCAATATTGTCATGTCTTACATTTCTGTCTTCAAGCCACTTCTGAATGTATTGATCCATCTTAGATCTTTGATTTCCTCTTGATCGCAGGATTTTTCCTACCATATTGGAATCAAACACCTGTTTTGCTAATCTTTCCTTTCATATTCTGTTTAAGTCACCATACCATCTTAGATTAGCTCTGATCATACATTCCTGAATGCTAACAATATCAAGTTCATAATTAAGTTTAATGGAATGGATGCAAAACAGAAAAATAATTTAAAAAGTTTCATCATTTCAATAGTTTGTTTCTTCATGGAAACATCCTCTCAAGGACTGCAATATTAAAATTATAAAAACCACATAAAAAATACATCTAATCGTTAAACGTACCTGTGGCAAAACTATAAACAACAAAGCTAAAGGCCATGATTTTGCTGTGGTACCTAAATCTATTCTGCATCTTAATTTGTTGCATATGATCGAAAGCAATTTGTCAGGAATTTCAAGGGAAGATGCTAATAAACTATTCTTTTAAGATGCTGCTTTACAGTTTAGAAGCAAATGTACTGAAATCCATTCACTGCTTTCATTAAGACTAAAGAACCATATATCTATTTCCAAAGCGGATAAAGGAAAAGCTGTAGTGGTAATGGATAAGGCCGACTATAAGAGGAAGATAGGCTGCCTTTTACAGGGTACCCCCAACTATCAAGAAATTGGTTATAATCCTACAAAAACATAAATTAAACAATTAAATAAGCCCTGATGAAGTTGTTAGCTGGAATCAAAATACTTTGGATAAGTTATGTACCCATTTTGGAAGGACTCCTCATTCATATGGTCTTCCAAAAATTCATTAAGATAGTTGTCCACTAAGATCCATTGTGAATTGTATTGACTCTAGAACTGTAAAATTTCTTTCAGGTTTATTAACTGCCAATATTGGACAACCCAGATCATTCATCAAAAATTCCACGCATTTTCTCAAAAGAAAATCAAGAATGTTCAAATACAAGAGTCAGATGTGTTAATCAGTTTTGACATTGTTTCTCTTTTTAACAACATTGCATTATTTGTCACTATTACTTGACTATATGATGATTTCCCTCCTGATGTGAAGGTTTTTGAATTCGTTATGTAATCAAAATATTTCACCTGGAAAAACAAGATCTATAAACAGATTGAGGGCACTGCCATGGGTTGCCCTCTGTCTCAACCTCTCGCAAATTATTTTTTAAACCATCTGGAAGATACCTTGTTCTCATCCATTCATCTCCAACCCTCTCTTTTGTTTTGTTACATCGATGATGTTTTTGCTGTTCGGCCTCATTCTGAAAATGAACTTGCCACTTTCCTACAATGGATCTATAGTCTTCATTTAGCATTCAATTCACATTGGAAAAAGAAAACTGATGGTAGTTTTACCATTCCTGGACATCTTTACTACTCGCACAGCCTCCAATACTTTGTCAACCAGTGTTTATCGAACACTAGTTGACAGTGTTTACAGAATGTATCTGCCTACCTTTACTGGCAGATACATTCATCAAAGGTTTGCTCATCACACATCTCAAAAATTTGGTGTTAGCAAGTCTAATTAACAGAGCACATAATGTGTGCTCTTCTCACTATCAAAACTTTAATAGAACTGAATAATTACAATCTTTATCAAATCCAGCAGATAACTGACTCCTGTGTTCCAATCCTTCATATTTCTGGAATCTCTGAATCTATCGGAAAAATTTTGAAGTACATTGTTATGCCTGAATATTTTCTTAACAATAAAATTTCTCATCTGTTGCCATCTACAAAAGACAAACTTTCACCTCTTCCATTATCTGGTGTTTACCAGATACCGTTGTGAATGTAATTTGACATATTTTATGCAGACAGGGCTTTCTGTGGAAAAAAGAATTAACGAACATCAATATTATATTGAATATGTGAAACCCCAAAAGTCTGGTCTGCACATTATAGTATTGATGCTAAACAGTATCCGGTGGGATGATGCTCGTTTTCTCCATAAAAGCAGTTTTAAATATGAATGCCTCTTCAAACAAAGAAAGTTATGAAGCCCTTTTACATTGACTTAACCTGAATCTGAATGGTTGTCTCTCTCTCAAAAGTTTGGGAGATTCTTGTTTTATGTAAACATCAAAAAGTTTTAATATTAATTATTAATATTAATTTCTAGCTTGCAGCACATTTTTAATTGGTAAACCCACTGTTGTATGTACCTTGTATCCCATTCTTTGATTTGCTTGTTTCTACACCATGACAACATACTGTTATTTTCAGTACGAAATATCTGTATTTTCATTAAAGTTTATTACTGTGGTCATCATTTAATTTTGTTATTTACACAGAAAATACACAGTACAAATTATCTGTACTTTCATTAAAGTACTGCGTTATCCTGTAATTGTTGTTGTTTACATAGCAACAATAAATGAAAAAAATAAGACTGCTTTTAAGCCGAAAGTCCTATGACGGGCACCCTCTATGGGTGCTGTTGGCTAGTTTTAGATTTTTAGCAAGAAGTCTAAGCAAATCTTGGGAAGTTTAACACAACCATATTTATTTAGATTAGACTGTTTTTTTTTTAAATCTGCTCTGATGAAGCATAGTAGTCCCCGCCCCCCATCTAAACCTGTGCAAACTTACGGAAACTTCAATGGCCTACACACATAAAAAAAAAAAATACAGAATTTTATTCAAAAACCCTGATATATTTCATCCAATGTAATATGACATCATCAGGGTGACAGACCAGGTGCTAGGATTACACTATTAGAGTTAAAATGAATAATGGTTAAAGTTGAAGAATTAAAAAATAAAATAAGCATTATGAACAATTAATACTAGTCACTTTCCAAAACTTAGAGATTGGCATACAGTTAAACCAGTTTGGACAATTTCACATGTTTCAAGGAAAAGGCAATCAAATTTGAACCTGCTGGAATAAAGAATCTTTGTCTGTTCCCAAAGAACTCTGTGCCTAGTATCAACAGTAAAACCTGACCTGTCAGATTCCAAAATGCAATATAGTCTTGATGTTCTTTGGTCCTAATCAAAGCATAACAGCTGGTCACAACAGCTAGACATTAATCACAGAGTTATTGGGAAACAGACAAAGATTCTCCATTACAATAGATTCAAAGTTGATCATCTTTTCCTTGAAACATGTGAAACTCTATGAAACTGTCTAAACCTTAATCTCTCTGAATATACATCAATTTCTTAAGTTTTGGAAAGTGATTATTATTATTATTATTATTACATGCAACTAAAACAAGTATGCCATCCTTATACTGCTTGACTTAACCAAAGCATTTGATACACTTGAACATGACATACTACTCACCAAAATATACTCAATAGGTATAAGAGGAACACTGCATACATGGTTCAGGAACTACCTCCCAAACAGAACACAAGTAACAAAAATAGGTATATGTCATAGCCAGGGTATACAAATAAAACACGGCGTTTCTTAAGGTGCCATATTATCACCCACTCTATTCAACATATACATTAACAATGTTCATAACATGGCCATAAGAAGTCAAATATTTCAGTACGCAGATGACTGCACTACTAGCAATCCACAACAAGACTAAATGAAATCACAACATACTTCAACCAAAACGCAATTCTAATCAACAGCACCAAAACACAGATGCTGATAATGCACAACCCAAGAATCATGCGCCCTGCACCACTATAGATACACTGTCACACATACTGCTGCATTAACAACAAAAATACCTGCCAATGTCCTGAAATCAAACCTGTACCACATGCAAAATACTTTGGTCTCTATATAGATTCCCTCCTTAAATGGACAAAATATATAGAATACCTACATACCAAACTCCGGATCATCACAGCAAAACTCTTCCAAGTAAAAGTAACATTATTCCATCCAACATAAAAAAACTCCTATATCACGGTATCTGCGAATCCCTACTCAGATACGGTATAACAGTCTATGCAAACACATCAAACAGCCACCTAACAAAATTAGAACATTACACAAGAAAAATTGTGTCAACAGTGATTTGGACACCTTACACGCAACAACCAATATCCGGCCAGCACATGACAACACACAGAATCCTGAGCATTAAAAACCTGAAACACTACATGACATTAACAAGGAATTACTTCAACATCACCTATCGAAACAACAGAGACACATAATGTATAACACAAATTACAACAACTCTCTACATCCCTACACCCTTCAACAACTCATACGGTTCTTTTGTGAGATCACATAAATTTTAATAATGGCAAACCATGAGCAGACACATAAATACAAAATTAATAACGAAAATATTCACATAAAAAGATTATTTAATTTTTATTTAACAGGCAAAAATTATACTATTAAATAATCTTTTTACGTGAGTTTTTTCGTTATTAATTTTGTATTTATGTGAGATCACATCAGATACCAACGCAACTGAACAATCTACCAAGAAATTTAAAACACATAGATAACTAAAGAACATTAAAAAACGAACCCTGGAAAATATACCAACGAAGTTAATATACCATTAACACTAATATACACAAATCACCAGCAACCAATACCTACATCCCATGCATAAGCAGTAACAACAACATAAATAGTGAAGGCTAAATCCCCACTCTCTTCATAAAAGCTAACCCAAGCTTCGAAGTAGGTGGGATTAATTTGTCTACCTTATCTACACATAATCCATATAATCAAATGCAGAAATGTAACAAAACAGTCAGCAAAGTATATAAAACAATAAAGAAGATACTGATTATTATGTGATAATATCATTAATATAATATTACTATGTAACATGAAAAAATAATGTAATAAACTATTCTTATTATTAAAAAAATATGTAAATAATGAGTTTACATTGTATGTTTGTGAGAAATAGGAAAATATTTTAATTGCATATGAGTAAATACTGTTATAATCACTCTTTCTCAAACTTTGAAAAAAAAAAAAAAAAAAATTGTAAACTACATGTAATATTATATAACTTGTTCAGAGTTAATAGTATATTAACTCTGAACAATATAATTGTAAATTATTTACTGTGATTGTTATTTTAAAGGATAGCAAAAAAATTACGTTATCATTATTATTATTGAAATTTCATTATATGTAGCACTTGGTGCTGAACCTTGTAAAATAATATACTAAATGTTACTCAAAATGATAACTGCTGTGTAAGCGAACCACACTCTTGCCCAGTTTCCATGGATGTCCCCTAGTCCTCCCACCACCAGTCCTGTTCTCAAAAATATCCTCTGAATTAATCATAAAGAAACCCTTCAGTAATTTGAATGTCTCAATCATATCACCCCTTTTCCACCTATCAACCAATTTGTGCAACCCACAAATCTTCAACCTGTCCTCATAAGGTTCATTCCATAGACCTGCTATCATCTTGGTCACTTGTCTCTGCATCCTCTCCACCTCCTCCCCATCAAGAAGAAACCCTGGCACCCAAATCTGGGCACAGTAGTCAAGATGGGGTCTTATCAAGGCTCGATACAGAGGAACAATAACTTGCTTGTCTCTGCTCGTCAAAGTATTCTTCAGTAACCAAGGTGATTTGATGAGCTGATTTAGCCAATTTTCCAATGTGCCCCTAAACTTCAATTCCCTATCCACCATTATGTTGGAAGTTTAATGGATTTTTTTTTTTTTTGGATTTTTTACAACACTCAAAAAGAATTAAATTAGAATTTAATACTCCTATATTTCGTCCTAGTCACTAGGACATCTACAGGGATTACAAAAACAATTAATGTAACATGCACACAAAAACTTACAATACTAAGCCCAACCATGTGGGTGACACTAAAGTCCTATCTAGGTGGAGTGCCCTCTAAGGGCGGTAGTAGGTGGCCTGGAATGTAAGGTGGGACCTCTGGTGATGAGTGTTTCCCAAATCTTCGGAAGCTTAATGCAACCGTATTTGTTAAGATTTGGTTGGTTTCTGAGAGCTGCTGCTGCTTCTAAGAAAAGTCTCTCTTTCTTGAATTTGCTGTGGTGGAGCATGGTGGTTTTCTTCCATGATACTCTGTGGGTGGTGTCCAAAACATGGTCAGCCAAGCCTGAATGGCCATAGTTGTGTTTAATGATGTACGACTTGTGTTCCTCCAGGCGGATGGATGCTGATCTGCCTGTCTGTCCAAAGTACACAAGCTTACAGGAACAGGGTACTTTGTAAACTCCAGGCAGAGAGAGAGAGAGAGAGAGGAGGGAGCTATCTTTCATAGAACGGATAAGGGTAGCAAGTTTGCAGTAGGGCTTATATGCTATGTGTAGTTTATACTTTTTTAGTATCTTGGCTATTTTTTCTGAAGTGCCTCGGATGTAGGGTATGGTGATGGCATTTTTAAATTCTTGTTGACGAGAGGGACGGGGAATGGGGGAGGAATTGATTATTTTTTTGATACTGTGTTCGCTGTAGCCATTGGAGAGGAAAGTTCTGTGTATGTGGTTAAGCTCAGTAGTGAGGGCGGTTCCACTGGAACAAAGATTGTGGGCTCTCTTGGTAAGGGTTTTAATGATGCCATATTGTTGTGAGGGGTGGTGGTGGGAGAGTTTATGAATGTATCTGCCTGTGTGTGTGTGGGTTTTCTGTATACAGTTAAGGCACGTGACTAAGGTGTCTAGGAAGGGTAAACAATTGTTCTTTTCCTTTTCCATAGTAAACTGGATTCTTGGATGTAGGCTATTGAGATGACCGAGGAAGGAGTCTAACGTGTCTGGGCCATGAGGCCAAATGGAGAACACATCATCTATCTACATATCTTAGCCAGATAGAAGGTTTGAGTGGGGCTGAGTCTATGGCTTGTTATTTGAAATCTTCCATATAGAAATTGGCAAGGGGGGGGTGAGGGGGGGGGAACCCATGGCGGTTCCTTCTATCTGCTTGTAGATTTTGTTATTCCAATAGAAGGAACCGCCATGGGTTCCCCCCTTGCCAATTTCTACATGGAAGATTTCGAAAAACAAGCCATAGACTCAGCCCCACTCAAACCTTCTATCTGGCTAAGATATGTAGATGATGTGTTCTCCATTTGGCCTCATGGCCCAGACACGTTAGACTCCTTCCTCGGTCATCTCAATAGCCTACATCCAAGAATCCAGTTTACTATGGAAAAGGAAAAGAACAATTGTTTACCCTTCCTAGACACCTTAGTCACGCGCCTGCCCAATGATACACTTGCCTTCACTGTATACAGAAAACCCACACACACAGGCAGATACATTCACAAACTCTCCCACCACCACCACCCCTCACAACAATATGGCATCATTAAAACCCTTACCAAGAGAGCCCACAATCTTTGTTCCAGTGGAACCGCCCTCACTACTGAGCTTAACCACATACACAGAACTTTCCTCTCCAATGGCTACAGCGAACACAGTATCAAAAAAATAATCAATTCCTCCCCCATTCCCCGTCCCTCTCGTCAACAAGAATTTAAAAATGCCATCACCATACCCTACATCCAAGGCACTTCGGAATAGCCAAGATACTAAAAAAGTATAACCTACACACAGCATATAAGCCCTACTGCAAACTTGCTACCCTTATCCGTTCTACGAAAGATCAGCTCCCTCCTCTCTCTCTCTCTGCCTAAAGTTTACAAAGTACCCTGTTCCTGTAAGCTTGCGTACTTTGGACAGACAGGCAGATCAGCATCCATCTGCCTGGAGGAACACAAGTCGTACATCGTTAAACACAACTATGGCCATTCAGGCTTGGCTGACCATGTTTTGGACACCACCCACAGAGTATCATGGAAGAAAACCACCATGCTCCACCACAGCAAATTCAAGAAAGAGAGACTTTTCTTAGAAGCAGCAGCAGCAGCTCTCAGAAACCAACCAAATCTTAACAAATACGGTTCCATTAAGCTTCCGAAGATTTGGGAAACACTCATCACCAGAGGTCCCACCTTACATTACAGGCCACCTACAACCGCCCTTAGAGGGGTGCTCCACCTAGATAGGACTTTAGTGTCACCCACGTGGTTGGGCTTAGTATTGTAAGTTTTTGTGTGCATGTTACATTAATTGTTTTTGTAATCCCCGTAGATGTCCTAGTGACTAGGACGAAATATAGGAGTATTAAATTCTAATTTAATTCTTTTTGAGTGTTGTAAAAAATCCATTAAACCTCCAACATAATGTCCTCACAGCACTTAAGCCTCTACACAAGAACCCTATCCACCAACACTCCCAAATCCCTGGCCTCATCAATCTCCTAATCTATTCACCCCAAATGCATCACCTTACATTTTGCCACATTAAATTGACACCCATTCTCCTTAGCCCAGACCTCCAATCTATCCAAATCATCCTGCAAAATTTTGACATCATGTGCATTCACTATTGCTCTACAAAACTTTGCATCATCAGCAAACAAATGAACAGTTCCTCTCAGATCCTTTCCTATGTTAGATCCTGAATGAAGGAATCTTCCATAGAAATCATTCATTCAGAATCTAACATACTAAACTTACTGACAAAGAGAAATACCTGCACATCAGCTGAAATCAAAAGTAAAACTTCTTCACTTTATGTATAAAATTGCAATTTTTATCTTATGTTCCATGTATTTTAATCTGCTGTGATTATACTAAGATCAAATTAGAGAATTTAAAGGAGGAATTTTGTTAATATTAATTTTAAGCCTCACTTAAGCTGTATAGAATAACTGTGAGTCATCAGATAGTTACTAAGTAATAATTCTTAGAAAGTATACAAGTACACGTGTCCAGCATAACGCCAGTGGCAGTAGCTTAAACGGAACGTACGTCGACGCGTATTCCGTGAACTCAAGAGCATAACAGCATCGGGAGAGCAAGGGATGAACCCTAGGGGTGAAAAGAGATGGGTCGTGTACAAAAGGGATTCCAGAAAAGGGGGTCGCTCTAATGAAGAATATAAGGGGACGAGCACTGTATCGTTTTCCTGTTTGGTGGTTCGGAAGTTAGCAGGTAGTTTCACGTAGGGAGGGATGAAGTCTAAGATAAGATGTCAGATAACAAGCTTTCTTGAGAATGGAGTAGGATTCTCGCAGAAAACTGAAGGTAAAATTTCTAATTCTAGCAGAATCAAGCCGTCACTGCAAAGTCCCATTGAAATGTATCCTGAAACGCAGAGATTCGAGTGCGTTTTCGGCAGAAATCATGAAGATAGTGTAACTCCCACGTTGTCGTAAAGACAGCCAATAGACAAGAAGTAACCATATGTATGACATACACATGGTGCTGAAAGACATGGGCAAAAGTTCCGTAAAGTAAAATTACTCAATTTTCGTATAATATTCCTGAGAAGAGAGAAGATTATACATGTATGCAAATTAAGAACATTTTCTAAAGAACTCTGTGGACAGTCTCTAATTAGAAAGATAACCTCCTTTGAGAGTAAGAAGAATTGTTTGGAAGAGATCTTTTGTGTTGTTTGTGATAGAATTAGCTTAACAAGATTAGAATAGTGGATTTATAGTAACTGAGATACATAAGAATGTTTGTTTATATTATCTTATGAATAGCATTGCAGAAAGGAAATTTTACTTAACTTCATGTCATTTGCAATCTATCCCAATTTTCAATTACTGTGTTTTACGATGTTTCTTAACCTTTCTTTTAGGGTTACACGGTGATCAGTACTCATATTTGTAGATTTAGGGACTCAAAAACACACGTGTTGAACAGATTATTTTATTAATTACAAATAAAATAAAACTTCACGTTTTGACCTCTATATCGAGGTCATCATCGGAAGAATACAACTGTATACAAAACCAAGCTACATGCTCATGCTTTCTATATAGTAAACTAAATCTACGTAGTTAATAAATCTTTTTTCTAGCCTGACCTCTAGTGAAAAAATATATATATATATATATATATATATATAAATAAAAATAAATAAATAAATAAATAAAAAAAATTAAAAAAAAAAAAAATTATATATATATTATAAATAGATAAATGCAACTACAATAAACTGTTAGAGTCCTCGTGTATTAATATTCTGGATAGTTACAAAATGATTTCTTTCAGTTGCTATTGAATGTTCTAAACACTTCACCAGGTCACCAGGTTGTCTTCTTGTAGTGGGAATTTTTCTAATGCTAGTTTAGGATGTTATACAGGTTGTAGATGGGTCCTCCACATTCTTGAAATGGTGAGGCCATCATTTTTGTTGAGATTTGGGTTGTGTTTGAGCATTTCACAAGACTCTTTAAATTTTCTCTCAAACCAGGTTTTGGTGCAGTGTAGGGACTTGGTATTTTTCCAGTCAATTCCAGTCCAGAACTATCCCAATCAGACAAGATGAACACAAACAACACATTAAATACCTTCACTTCGGTAAAGCAGGCTTTTCTGACCATGCACTCCAAACATACCATAGAATTGACTGGAAAAATACCAAGTCCCTACACCGCACCAAAACCTGGTTTGACAGAAAATTTAAAGAGTCTTGTGAAATGCTCAAACACAACCCAAATCTCAACAAAAATGATGGCCTCACCATTTCAAGAATGTGGAGGACCCATCTACAACCTGTATAAGATCCTGAACTAGCATTAGAAAAATTCCCACTACAAGAAGACAACCTGGTGACCTGGTGAAATGTTTAGAACATTCAATAGCAACTGAAAGAAATCATTTTGTAACTATCCAGAATATTAATACATGAGGACTCTAACAGTTTATTGTAGTTGCATTTATCTATTTATAATATATATATAATTTTTTTTATTATTATTTTTTTTTATTTATATATATATAATTTTTTTTTCTTCCACTAGAGGTCAGGCTAGAAAAATGATTTATTAACTACGTAGATTTAGTTTACTGATATAGAAAGCATGAGCATGTAGCTTGGTTTTGTATACAGTTGTATTCTTCCGATGATGACCTCGATATAGAGGTCGAAACGTGAAGTTTTATTTTATTTGTAATTAATAAAATAACCTGTTCAACACGTGTGTTTTTGAGTCCCTAAATCTACAAATATGATTTCTTAACCTTTGATTTAATTTAGAGTATGTTAATTTCTTAACTCGAGTTTTTATTTAGTATTGAGTCAAATTGAGTGTATGAATTTTTGTGTATTCTGTTTAGATATTCCAATAAACATGTCATATTTACCAAAACTTGAGTCATGCCTGATTATGATTCCAAACTACCACTTATAAAAATAGAACCTATTTTGGTGGGAAGGAATTAGGAAGTGTATATAATTATAGATTTAGGTCACAACTGCAATAATCTGAATCTATATGGCTGTGTTAAAGTAGATCATTGTGTAAGAATGCCTCAGAATCTAATATTGTCTCCCTGAGTAAGGATTTTTTCTACTATAGGATACTGGCTGGCACAGCATAAAATAAATTTGCCAGTATCCAAAGAGGAAACAATCCTAGATGTAAGCATATTAGGCCCGATATCTGAAGAAGTAAAATAGCAATAGAAAGATAGAAAAGAAAGGATATAAAGCAGTAAAATATAGTAAAAGCAACGACCTAACAATAGAACAGCTGGTAGGATTTTAATTGAATAAGGTTTTGAATAAGAAAGGATATAATCAAGCAACAACTAATTAAGTATACACCATATAAATAAAATTATATAACACTTATATCGTTAATGAACAAATTAAATAGTAGTGGTCCAAGAACAGAACCCTGCAGCACACCACTAGTCACAGGCCGTCTTTTGGACTCTACTCCTGAATAAACTACTCTCTGATATCTCTCCATCAACCACCCTCCTATCCATCTCACCAACCCTATATCCATCCCCATATGCTGCAGTTTACTAATTAGAATTCCATGTGGTATCCTGTCAAAGGCCTTAGCAAGGTCCAGCAGTATCACTGTAAACATATTACCCTTATCCAGTTCAGCCATCACTGTGTTATAAAACGTGAGCAAGTTACTGAGGCATGATCTACCCTTCACAAAACCATTGCTGTCCCCGATACAGTATCCCATTTTCATCTATCCATTCGTGTATTTTCTCTTGACTACTTTCTCTGACCTTGATAATGACTTCTGATATGCTGATAGGTCGGTAATTTGCAACAGCAGTCTTAGAACCTCCTGTATGCAGTGGAACTATTTTCACTTCTTTCCACCCCCTTGGGACTAACCCAGATCCGAGACTCAAATTAAACAAAATGGTCAAGGGCACTGACAATTCTTTAGCCGCTTCATGTACGACCCGAGCTGGTATACCATCCAATCTCACAGATGTATTCACATTAAGGTTTTGTAATAGATTATTCACCTCCACTTCATTCACCACAATTTCCGTATAAGCTCTTGGTTTCTTCATTCCTGCAATATCACCACCTGGATGATATACTCTTGCAAAGTGCTCACTCAGTAATTGCACTATATCAACTGATTCAGTTACCTCCCTACTATCGGCATTCCTTAAAATCATTCTGCCGTATACATTTTTCCTTTTACTTGCAGCATATCGAAAAAACTGTTTGCGATTCTTTTTAGCATGCATGGCTAATTCCCTTTCATAACCTGCTTTTGCTTTACATACTACACTCATTACCCTTCTGGCCTGCGCTTTATACCGTTCGTGTGCCAGCAGGTCACCTTTCTCCTTAAATTCCCTCCACAGTTGTTTCTTTTTTTTAAGCTCAAGCTTAATGGTGTTATTCATCCATTTAACCCCTACTCGATTTACTATTCGGACTCTAGGTATACAGTCAGCCATTACCTCCTGCAAACGCCCCTTAACCACCTCCCATGCACTATCAACATCCAGCCCTTGCAGTTTTACATGCCAGGGCACTGAACTAAGCAATCTCCTAAGCTTGTCATACTTACCAGTCCAGTAATTCCACATGTACCCTGTCTTAATTGAAAATTCCACACATTTAGTCACCTCCCAGGTCAAGACCTTATGACCACTCTCACCAATTGGTGGCAACGTGGTCATATTCATTACAATCAAATTCTCTGATGCAATTACTAGGTCAAGCACTCTCAAACCCCTAGTGTTTTCCATTACATGCTGTCTCAGATAGTTATCCCTTGATAACTGTATAAAATCCAATTCCTTTCTCCCATGTGTCCTCTCCTCCTTCCAATCAATGTTACCATAGTTGAAATCCCCTATAATAATTACCCTCCTTCCATTTTTTACTACTATTAATTATTCATGTTTTATTATTAAGATTATTTTTATTTTATTTCATATCTATGGGACTTTTATAATTGTTCCTTTGAAGTCTAATAGTATAACCTCAGCTGTGACCAAAACATGAACTAGTAGGCACATGCTTCATGACTCATTCTTTATGATTCGTGTTTTGAATGTAGCTAACAGTCTGTCTCCCAGATGATTTCCATGTTACACTGGATGAAATATATCAGTTTTGGAATAAAATTCTATATTTTTTTTACATCTGTAAGCTGTGAAAGTTTCTATAAATACATCTAGCACAAGTTCCACTAAAACCATTTAATCCCGTGCAAGATATCGAAGGTATGGTCAGTAGGCCTGACTAACCATAGTTGTGGTGGCAGTTGTATTTCTTGTGTTCACCTAGGCAGATGTTAGCAGATCTCTCAGCTTGACCATAATATGAAAAGTTGAAAGAACAAGGAACCTTGTAAATATCTGGAACAGAGAGGGGAAGAAGAGGATCCTTGAGAGAGTGTAGAAGGGAGGCCAGCTTCAAATTGGGGTTCGAAAGCAGTGCAGTGATTATATTTCTTTTAAGCCTGGCTATTTTTTCTAAGGTGCCCCAGATATAAGGAATAGTATGCATTACTGCAATCAATATTATATTATATTATATTCCTCTTGACAATTTTCTAGCATTCTGTCACTTCTTGTTTCACTCAGTAATCCTTCAAAGTAACTATTCCAAACAGCTGTGACAACCTTATCTTCAAAATGTCACTTTTTTTCATTTCTGATTCCTTTTAGAGTACTCTTTACTATATTTATAAGCTTTTTAATAACATCCAGAACATTCTGCCACCTTTCTGATATTTATCCTCTATATTCTTCCAATGACTTTTGTTTAGCTATTTTAACACATTTCTTCAATTTGATACATTTTTCTCTGTATTCTCTCAAAGAACATTCTGATTTACTAGCTAAGAGCTTTCAATATGCTTGCTTCTTGACTGCTTCTTTAATTTCCTGAGTCCACAACACAGTCCTGATTTCCTAATGATAATAACACTAAAAAAATTTGCTTTTTAATAAATTGACTATATACTTAAGATTTATGAATTCCTTTAATATTAATGTAACTAATTCTAATAACGAACTGCTCCAATGCAGGAAAAACATTAGCAAATTCTAATATATCATTTAGCCGAAGAGATGGGAAGTTTTTAAAGCAGGATCATCTCACTCTGCTTCAAGTTTATAAATCTCTGCATCACCATAATGCTACTTACTTGCTAGTTAGAAACAGAATATAGGAATGGGCTGATGGGTGTAGGATTCTCTAATTGAGTTGATGAGCGAGGGGATAGTCTTAGCAATCTGCTTTCATTTTATGATAAGGAAGATTCCTATACAGTGATATTTTTGGACTTTTCAAAGGTATTTGACAGATTATGACATGACAAGTTGAATGCATAAGCTGCAGAAGATGGGACTGAATATAGATTGGTTAGATGGATTGAAGATTGGATTCCTGAACAATACCAACAAGTTGCATATGATGTAGCAGTTTAAGAAAAGAACATTGATTAGTGACATGCCTCAGCGTTCTGTTTTTGGGCCTCCTCCCATTTAATTTATTTATTAATGATATTTCATGTGGAATTACTGGGGATTTTCAAACGGCTGCTGACAATGAAAAGTTAGGTAGAATTATCAATAATGCTGATGTTAATTTCCAACAGGAAGACTTGAATAGCCTTTTAGCTTGGACAGATAAGTGGGGATTGTAGTTTTCATATTAATAAATGCAAATTGCTGTGCTTAGGGGTGCAGAATTATAAAGCTGTGTATAAGGTTAGTGGAGTTGTGTGCACTTCATCATAGCATATGTTGCTACTATGATGAGAAGTGCATTGACATGTAGGGACAAAGAGATGGTAGCACCTCTGTATAAGGCATTAATCAGACCACACATGGACTACTGTGCTAAAATTTGGTCACTTAATTAGTTTTCACTGTGATGTGGACACACAAGAGAGAGAATCCAGAGATGAATGATAAAAGTAACACCATGACTGTGGAATGTAGACTGCGGAGTTTGGTGAATAGGAGAAAAAGAGGTGATATAATAACAAATTTTCTTTTCAATATAATATTAAATTTTATTCTTGCTAATTCAGTAAATGGCAATCACTTCCTACTTCAAACATCGTAGATAATTTTGTCATGCATCAGCATGAACAAATTGCTAACCAAAATAACATAGTCAATGAGAGACTTTTCGTATTGAATCTACTCTCCATGTAAATTTGTACACATTTTTATGTTAGAACATGGTGTTAGTGATAACAAGTTCATGTTCTGAACAAAAATCAAGTAGGGAATTATTATTAGCTTTGCCCTTTTCTAAAATTTTTGCAACACATTTTTATGTGTTTGGTATTCATTTCCTACTCTGTTGTTTATTGAGATAACCAATAGGGACAATCTTTTCTATTTCTTATTATCAGCTGCCCTGCCCCACTACTTTCTTAGTAGATCCTTTTGTTGGACCATAAGCACAAAGGTTTCATCCTTCATTCTGATGCCTGTCCAGATCACTCTACTTAATACTGCAAAATATATGTTGATATTCTTTTAGAAACGCTGGAGGTTGTAGTCTTTGGAAAATACGTCATAGAGAAGGCTGTTCCAGAAAAAAGAAATAGATAGAACAAAAGATGATTGGGAATTGCAGGTTTGATGGATTAGTAAATGATGGGCAGCTGTTGTTTGTGTTACTATAGGTTTAATAGAAATGGGGGGGGGGATGCATGCTATAGTTGTGCTGAATGGTGGCCATGGAAATATCTGTAGCAAAGACAATTGTGAAATACTGAGTGAAGACAGTCTGTGAGAGAAGATCATGAATTAGTAGAACTGACCTGTTCCAAACAGCATAAAGAATTCTGGTGCACTACCCAAAATGTGAGAGCAATATAAGCACCTCTGTAGCATAATTGGAAGAACAACCAGACATTGTGCCCTTCAATTGGAAAAGACCTGAGTTCAAGTCTTGTTGCAACAAGAGGAATCTTTACATGGTCTTTGTTAATTGAAGATGAGTTAGCTGATCTCATATGGAGGCAGAGGGGATTTTTCCTCACAGAAATTGGATTTTTCATTCTGCATACAGGCAAATTGGCCATCAGAACACACAAAATTTACAGACAAAAAGCACTACTGTTGGTGATGGTAGATGACATTGTTGGAGGATTAAGTAGTAGAGAAAATGGCGAGACAGGTGCAGTGGACTAGAGTGTGTGCTCCTGCAATGAGTCCAGGTGCCATGTAATAATAATGATAAAATCTTGAGGCTGGGTAGATTCAGAATTTGTTCAAGGTTAAGAAATGGCCAATGGAAAATTAACATTCAAAACATGTAAAATTGCTTTCAGAATTGGACTTAAAGCATTTTAAAAAAAAATGTTTAGGCTACTAATTTGCATATATCCTTCATATATATATATATATATATATATATATATAATAGCAAAATACTCGTTTATATTTTCAAAATTTGTTTTATATGTTTATAAAAAAAATATAATTCATAATAACTAATGCATCCTACCACTGCTTATAATTGTGGATAAAGAAAATAAAAATTTAAAAAAGCAAAAAAAAAAATTAACTTTCTGGTTAAGAGGTTCTTGGTTTTTGCCAAGACAGTGAAGAAGTGCAAAGGCAGGAAAACTAAAGTGATTAGGGTAGATGCAGGTGTGTGTGTGCACAAGTACTCAAGAGATGAGTTAGTGTGAGAATGACCAAAACATATGGAATTTAGTTTCTCAAGAACCAATATTGAATGGAATAGTAAATCCAGGATGTAAAGCTGGTTGGGAACATAAGGGGATGATACTGTTTCTATACAGTAATGCCTGAGGTATCAAGAACAAGAGGGAGAATATTCTGGCATTGATTAGTACAACCTCGCCAAACATTATAGACATTAGCGAGATTTAGTTAACAGTAGATGATTGAATTACAGGGCTAGAGTGTGAAGAATTCAGTATTTTCAGGAAGATTAGAGAAGGTAGGATTGGAGAGGGATAATGCTAATGATAGTAGATAAACTGTAGCCAAAAAGAGCAGGAGGCATAGTGGGAGATGGCAATTCTTTCAAGGCAGTTTTGGTGTGAGATTGAGGCCAAAACTACAAAATTTACAGTAGGTTGCTGCTATAGCCCAGGGGTTCCAGAGATGATGTGGAAGACATGCATCAGCAAATTAGTACGAGTGTAGGAAGAAAAATTATTACGGGGAACTTCAACTATGGAGATATACTGAAAGGAGGAAAGATCACATGGTAGGAAGGAAATGAAATTTACACACCATCTGAGAGATAATTGCTTGAAGAAGCATATGATGAAGAGGATTCAGGTATGAGAGTGTTGGATCTGAACATAGGATCAGAAGAGCTATCCATAACCAAGGTAGCTAGCAGCCAACCTACTGCCTCTGAATAAGGAGAGTGATGCAGTGCCAATGACAATGCCACTGACTTGGGAGGTTGTAAAATGAGGACTATTCTATGAGGTATATTCGAAACTACAAGGTAGGTGATTATGACAAGCTTTACAAGGAAGCTTGAAGCTGGGCCATGGCATAAAAACCTGCAAGGGAAGTATGCTGGTAGTGGATGGGAAATAGTCAAGGGTTACCTTGAGGAAGCAATATCAGATAGTACACCCAAGGTCAGGAGGGTCTCAGAGTAAATTTTTTGGTAAATTGATACAGCCACACTTTGTGAGGTTTGAAGAATGTTTTCAAACTGTTGCTGAATCCAAAAACAATCTTTCTGTTAATCAGACAAGGATTAGATGGATGGGTTGTATAATTAAGCAAGAACTACAAAAAAAAAAAAGGAGGTGTTGTAGAGGGTATATAAGGAGAAATGTGATCAGCAAACCACAAGCAGTACATGGATCAAACAAGAAAAGTGACCAGCATGGTTAGGATTGCAAAATCAGATTATGAGAAGAAACTGGCTAAGCAGGCCAAAGGAAATTTCAGAATACTTTCATTATGTGGCAAATAAGAGGAAGAATGACTATGAAAGAAAAAATGACTGCTGATGGTACTGAGGTGACAGAAGCAGATAAAATAATTGAATTACTAAGTGACCACTTTGCAAAGGTATATCATCCTAGTGAAGATACTGCACTGACATATGTGGCAGGACCAGATGTGAGAACAATTGTGGATGAATAAGAGGTTCTTAGGATATTGCAGAATCTCAAAATAAATATGGCTGTAGGATTAGATGGATATCAGTTTGCATTTTACAAAAATGTGCAATGGAACTGACAATGCCACTGACTAGACTTCTTAATTTAATGATGAACTTTGGTAGAATTCCAAGTGAATGGAGAGAGGAAAGGAGGTTCTAAGACTGTAGTAGCAAATTATAGACCAATCAGTATCTCAGGAGTGGAGGTTAAAGTACTGGAAAAGTTGGTCAAAAAGAGAATTCAGGAAGGGGCAGATAAGAATATGATACTCTATGAGTGGGCAGAATGCTTTTGTGAAGGTGTCAATTTATTTAACGGTATTAATTCACAACACAGAATAATAAGAAAATAAGTACTATTTTAACTTATTTGCTGATCCAGCATCTTCAGAGCTCAAAAACAGTTTGCCATAATACATGAACAGCAACAATTTGGTATAACAGTGAGAATAGTTTAAAAAATTCTAACAGACAACACAAAGAACTAGAGTTCTAATGGTTGCCATCTATTGTTGGATAAAGAGAGAGAAAAAACAAGTATTAATTTAATCTTAAAATGACTGTCTCTCAGATTTTTGGTAAATTGATACAGCCATACTTTGTGAGGTTTGAAGAATGTTTTCAAGTTGCTGCTGAAACCAAAAACAATCTTTCTAACTTATGATTTCTGTGTAGCACTTCTGTTTTCTTCCATTTGGTCATGTGTGAAGGGCAGCCAAGGAATGGTCTGCTAGCCCCGCCTTCGAATAACGACAGTGGAGAATATATTTTTTATGTTCTCCAAGGCAGATGTTAAGAGTTCTTCCTGTCTGTCCATAGCAAGCCAGGTCATAAATACAGGGCACTTTATACACTCCTGCATGTGATAAAGGAGTGAGTTTATCCTTAGGTAAACAGATGAGAGTTGACAACTGGACACATGGTTTAAATGCGATGTAGAAGTGATATTTAAGCACTCCAGATATCTTTATGGATGTGCTTGAATGTATATAATGGTAACAGTTTTGCTGCAGTCTTGTAGGCAATGTGTATTGGTGGAGGGGATTTCTGGGGAATTTTCCTCCACTGGCTAAAAAAAGTGTGACATGCATGGGATGCCCCTTCACACATGATCAAACGGAAGAAAACAAAAGTGCTACATAGAAGAATTATAAATCAGAAAGATTGTTTTTTTGAATTGGTAGCAGCTTTAAAACATTCTCCAAACTTCACCAAGTGTAACGGTTTAACTAGTGATATCCAGTTGTTTGCAGATGATGCAAAACTGGGGAGAGGAATGCAGAGTAGCAGGTGTTATTGCCTTACAAGAGGACTTGAACAGAGTGAATGAATGAGCAGGTAAGTGGAACTGTCAGTTCAATGTTGCAAAGTGTAAAGTTTTGAGATTTAGTAAGCAACGATGGAATGCAAAGTATACACTTGGTGGGGAAACTTTAATGGAAGTAGAGAAGATGGGAGAACTAGGAGTGATGGTGGACAATGACCTGAAATTCAGGGGCCACACTGCATAAGTTGTGAAGACATCACATCAGATAATGGCAATGATGCAGAGGACCATTGTATAAGGCTGTGATCAGACCTTGTATGGATTATCGTGCACAGATTTGGTTGCCAGATTTTCATGATGAGGATATGTTGGAAAGGGTCCAGAGAAGATTCACAAAGGTAGTCAGTGGTCTTTGGAATGCGAGGACAGATTGAGAGAAGGTAAGTTGCAGAGCCTCGTGAATAGGAGAAGAGAGGGGGGGGGAGGGGGTTTGGATATGATTGAGCCATATAAGCTAGTTCAGAGGATGTTATCGGGTCAACACATGGAAGGGATTTTTCATAGAATGGAAGAGAGGAGTAGAACAAGAGGCCATTGCTGGAAACTGTATAAGGAGGGTGTGAACAGAAGAGTGAGGAGTAGGTTCTTTGCATGGAGAGTAGATGGTGAGTGGAATGCATTGCCTGAGTGTGTTGTGGGTGTAGACACATCGAATCAGTTTAAAGCATGGTTAGATGAACATAGTGTGCAATAGTGAGTACCTCCCATGATGAGTCTCTGACTCCATGGAAGTCAAATGTTAATAATAATAATAATAATATAGCTGTATCGATTTACCAAAAATCTGGGAGAGAGTCGTTTTAAGATTAAATTAATACTCGTTTTTTCTCTCTCTTTATCCAACAACAGATGGCACCAATTGGGACTTCAGTTCCTGTGTTGTCTGTTGCAATTTTTTTTTTTTAAACTAGTTATATTAAGTTGTTGCGTACTATGATAAACTGTTTTTGTGCTCTGAAAATGCTGGATATAATACCACCAAAATATCAGCAAATATATTAAATAAATATTAATTATTTTCTTATTATTCATGTGTTGTGAATACCACTATATAAATTGACGTGAACACATAAGCTTTTCTACTCATCTTTGCAAAGCGTCAGTCATGCATTTTCAATTTACTAGTGTTTTATAATAGAGTGACAGCTGAGCTGGATAAAGGGAACAGCTATATGATGATACTGCTGGATTTTGCAAAGGTAGTTAAAAGAATACCAAATAGAACTCTGTTGAAAGTTTTTCCACTTGGTTATATTATAAATTAAAGATGCCAAGAAATTATATTCTTGATTTCATCCGTTATCCAAGTGTAAGCAAACAAAGTTTGTGCATGAAGTAACTTCATGGAAGGCAACTCATATACAGACAGAGGCTAATGACTTTGCATTAATTGCCTTAGTATTCCATAATGCAATGCACACATCCTTACAGATATATATAATGTTATGAATTATGGGTGCATTATGCATGTACCCAAGTGGAAAAACTTTAAACATCTATCTATAATCCAAAGTATTTTAATAATAAGGTGTGACACCTTTTGGGTACTTGTATATGGAAATATGACATTTCCATATACAATGTCCATCTTGATTACTGTGTTCAGGTCTGGTCATCTGGGATTCTTGGGAATGAGGAAGTGGTGAAGAGAATCCAGAGGTAAGTGGCTGTACAATGCTCCCTATGAGACTGATTGAGGATCTGTGGGTTGCAAAAGTTGGTTGATAGCAAAAAAGAGGGGATTAAGTTACTTATACAACTGATGCTTGGGAAATGTTTCAGCTCTTAGCTGTGGGGACAGTAATGGATGTTCAGTACAGTAAACATTGCAAGTACACTTATCTAACATGGCCAATAAAAAAAAATCTGGCCTAGAAAACATGGAATTAAAACCAACCACAATATCCTATGGTTGGAAACATGCTTACTTCATCACTGCCACTATAAATTCAAATGACCGTTTCAAGAAAGCATAAAAGCCTTGCTCCACCAGATGACCTGAATTGGAATGACTGCCTCTCCCTATACTGAAAATATGGAAATCTTGTTCTGATAAACACACACACACACACACACACACACACACACACACACACACACACACACACACACACACACACACACACACACACACACATTATATATATGATATACATTGTTTCCTGTTATCCATTTGCATTGTTCGCTGTATAGCATCAGGCTACTCATACTAATTTAAATAATCCATTATTCACTTTCTGCACTGTATTCAAACTGCCTGAAACCACAGATGATGAACTACAATTTTTGGGTTTGAAATATCTGGCTATTGAAATTTATTATCATCATCATCATCAAATTCCTGACATGTACTCTCAAGGGGTATACATACATATCATACAGGATATGATAGTATTAAATGAAAAATTTACATCATTACTAACTTCCGATCTACAATTTTCCTCCAAATCAGTCTGTTACTTGTCAAGATTCCAACATTTTTAGATCTTATATTTATATCGTCTAAGGCACTTTGTACAGTATCGATCCACTTATATCTTGGTCTTCTTCTGGGTCATTTTCCTGCTAACCTGGCAGGGAACACTTGTTTTGCTAATCTTTCCTCGTCCATTCTGTTAAAGTGACCATACCACCCAAGATTAGCTCTGCTAATGCATTCCTGGATGCTGACAATGTCAAGTTCTTTCCTAATATCCTTGTTTTTAATATGATATCATGTTTAATACCGCTTTCCTTCATAATGTGATCCATATAGATAATGAATAAAAGAGGGGATAATGTATATCCTTGTCTCACACCAGATTTAACATTAAACCATCTTCCTATTCTTCAATTCTAACTGCTGACTTACAACTCAAATAAAGACTAAGTATTACTTGATATAATGCCCCATTGACACCATATAACTAACGCATTGAATAGCTTCTCTCTTGGTACCTTATCATATGCCTTTTCCAGATCAACAAAACTTAAATACAGATCTTTGTTATATTCCCATGCTTTCTCAACTATTTGTCGTAAAGTGAAGATCTGATCCTGACAGTCTCTATTTGGCCTGAATCCAGCTTGTTCTTCACCAAGCTTTTCTTCCACAATTCGTCTCAACCGTTTCTCAAGTATACTTGCATAAATCTTGCCAGGAACGGTCAGTAGGGAAATACTTCTGTAATTCTCATATTCAGTTTTATTTCCCTTTTTGTATATGGGTACTATTAGAGCTCTACTCCAATCATCAGGAATTCATCCCTCTGTCCAGGCCTTCTGAACTATGTGGTGCAACCACTGTAAGACCTTTATACCACCATACTTCAGCATTTCTGGTCTAATATCATCTACTCCTGTTGCTTTTCCACATTTCAAGCCTTTGATGGCTTTTTCTACTTCAAGTATGGATATGTATTCCTGACTGTATGCCTGTTGAGTGTTTTTTTACAACTGTCTATCACTGCTTGTTTCAATTAGCAATTTTTCGAAGTAATTACTCCATACTTCAAGGATATCTTTGTCTCCCATTTTCATGTCACCTTTATCATCTCTAACTCCTTTTACAGAACACTTTCCTTCATTTCTAAGCATCTTCAATAACCTCCCGAATATTTTGCCACCTTCTTGATATTTATTTTCTATATTCTTGCCAAAATCCTCACTTGACTTTTGTTTAGCTTTCTTACATTTGTCTCTGTATTCTCTAAGAGCACAAGCTGACTTATTTGCCAGGAACTTTTGATATGCTTTCTTCTTTTCCTTCACTTTTTTTACAACTGTCTATCACTACTTGTTTCAATTAGCAATTTTTCGAAGTAATTACTCCATACTTCAAGGATATCTTTGTCTCCCATTTTCATGTCACCTTTATCATCTCTAACTCCTTTTACAGAACACTTTCCTTCATTTCTAAGCATCTTCAATAACCTCCCGAATATTTTGCCACCTTCTTGATAACTTCCTGTGTCCACCATGGAGTTCTGATTTTTCTATCCTTGCAGACAACCTCACCACATGCCTCTCTGGCTGAATCAATCAGTGTTTTCTTGAAGGCTTGCCACTGAATCTCCAAGGTTTGGTTCCTGTTCTCAAACTCTTTCATTTTTCCTTCAATAATCTTTGTGTATTTTAGTCTACAGTTCACATCTGAGAGCTGCTCAACTTTTATTCGCTTTAAAACTTTCTTACATGTTATTCTTTTGAATATGAAATTCAATTTTATCCTGCTCAAGACTAAATAGTGATCACTTACAATTTCAAATCTTCTGTACACTCTGGTGTCCTGCACCAGGGAGAAAACCTCACTATCAACAATAACATAGTCAATGAGACTTTTCTTATTCCTAGCCTCTTCTCTCCATGTGAATTTGTGCACATTTTTATGTTGGAACATGGTGTTAGTAATAACCAGTCCATGTCCTCAGCAGAAATCCAACAGGTATTTGTCATTATTATTAGCTTTGCTCTTTTCTCGAAATTTTCCCAAAATATTTTTGTATGTCTGATAATCATTTCCTACTCTGCTATTTAGATCCCCAACAAGGACCAACTTTTCCTTTATCATTGTGTCAGTTGCTTTCTCTAAAGCATCAAAAAATTTCTCCAATTCTACCTTAGTAGAACCTTCTGTGGGACCATAGGCACAAATAAGTCTCATTGTCCAATTCCCCATTCTGATATTTGCCCACATCACTCTAATTGAGCTTGGCTGCCATTCAATAAGATTAGCCTCGTATTTTGTGTTGAATACTATGGCTACTCCATCTTTTCCTTGAATATCATTGCCTAAATATAACATTTTGTATTTATTGCTCAGAAAGATCTCATCAGTTTTTGTCTTTTTTGTTTCAATCACTCCTATTATGTCGATCTGGTACTTATCTAATCCCTCAGCTAGCTCAAGTTCTTTGCCATTCAGGTTTCTTATGTTGATAGTACCGATCTTTAACTCTGGTGATGCTGCGTTGGGGTGTGCTTTCAGATTTGTTCCAGTAGCTGACTTTTCGCTGTTCGCCCTGGTTCCCTAGCAAAAACAAAGGGGACCTTGTTAACCCAGCGACGCCCCAGCCAGCATGAAATTTTGTCATGTTGTACATCATTTTGTATATTGGTTTAAGCCAATAAAAATACAATTTGGTCAGCTAAATCCCAAATTGCCAGCCCATCCTCGCTTGTTCAGTATCTAGGTAGATATCCAACAGGGTGCACCACGAGAAGGTGAGGAGTGGATATTAGGTCAGAGGCCCTGGTCGGTTCTCAGCATTCCTTTAAAGGCTATGTGGAGGTCTCCTCTCAGTTATACAGCTTTGATCCTTAAGCACCCCTGAAATTTATTATTCACTCTTTATTTTGTGTAATTGTATTAATTTGGTAAACATTATGTAAAAAAATTTCACAGTGCACATGGCCGGCAAAACTGAGTGGTGCTGCATGTGCTTTCAAATAAGTGTTTTTATTTTAGTTAAATATTAGCAATTTTAGTAATTGTTAGTAGTAGTATTTGATTCTCTGTAGACTTGGTTGCATGTATGTATGGTTGTTTACAAATTTACAAAATGTGATATCGTTCAAAGGGCATTTTACATGTCACCAAGGTATACGAGGAAAATGGTAGTCAAGGCTTGTTTGTTCACTGAGTTTAGTATGAGTGATTTTGTACGATGAGTGTGTGAACATCAGTGAAGAGAGAAACAGGTGTGCTTGCATTAAATCTTTCACAGGAAAAAAGGTTAACTCAGGTGACTGGAGTATGGTACAACAGGAGGGAGAATGAAAGAAAAAAGTGAATAAGTATGAAAGTGAAACAAACTTGGAGTAAGGAGAAGGTAATGTATGGAGATTCCATGATAAGAGATGTACTTAATGAGAAAGTGAGGGAAGCATGTTTGTTTCCCAGGTGTGAAGATCAACTATTTTAGTGAAGCTGCAGAGGGAAAGTGAAAGAATTGATTATTTTGGCTGGAACAATGATTTGAAAGGTAAAAAGATGTAATGCGAGAAGATATGAAAGAGTTGCTGATAGAAGCAAAAAAGAAGAGTGAAAAAGTATGATAGGAGTGAATTGAGAAGAATAATAATAAGAATAATTGCTAATGAATCAACAAAGATGACTGTACAGTTTATAGTAGGACATGAATATGACTGATGGAATACATCTGAATAATTTTGGAGCCAGATGGGTGGAGAGATGGTTGTTCACTGAGAAGTTGGAAGTGCAAATTCAGGGTAGTGGAAGTATAGGGGAAGGGTCAGTCAAGTATGGATTCCACCTTACCTGGGACAAATGAGTGTGTACAGAAACTATTATTATGGGAAACTCCAAGTAGTCCTTAGGCTTTAGGGCCTCCCATCGAGGGAGGCCCTAAACATCATATCAAGAACTATCAAACATTTGCGCAGTAACTATCATACTTTGCTTTGAACTCATTCCCAGTCATAGCACCCACAACAGACTCTGGCAACCTATTCCACTCATTCACAACTCTACAAGCAAAAGACCTAGTTCTAACACCCTTACTCAGTTTCCATGAATGGTCCCTAGTTCTCCCACCACAGACCTGTTCTGAAAAATTTCATCTGAATTAATCTTCTAAAAACATTTCAGTAATTTGTATGTCTCAAATTTATCACCCTCTTTCTACCTCTCAACCAGTTTTTGTAACCCACAAATCTTCTTTTCTCGTAAGGTTCATTCCATAGAGCTGCTACAATCTTGGTCACTCGCCTCTTGATCTTCTCCACCTCCTCTTTATCACCAAGAAACCCCGGTGCCCAGATCTGTGCACGGTAGTGAAGATGGGGTCTTATCAAAGCTCGATAAAGAGGAACAATAACCTGCTTGTCCAAGTCTTCAGTAACCAAGTGATCTGATGAGCTGCTTTAGCCACTTTTGATATTTGCCCCCCTAAACTTTTAACTCCCTATCCACGAACACTCCCAAGTCTCTGGCTTTGTCAATTTCCTAGAGTACAGTTCCACCAATGTGGTATACAGCTGGCAATGTTTTCACCCCTTAATCTTATACTTTCCCACATTAAACTGATTCTCCTTTGCCCAGTCTGCCAATGTATCCAAATCATCCTGCAAAATTTTGACATCATCTGTATTAATTATTGCTCTACCCAACTTTGCATCATCATTGGCAAATAACTGAACATTTCTCAGATCCTTTCCTATATCATTAATGAACAAATTAAACAGTAGTTGTCCAAGAACAGAACCCTGTGGTATGCCACTAATCACAGGCCTTCTTTTGGACTCCTGAATAAACTACTCTCCATCAACCACCCTATATCCATCCCCATGTGCTGCAGTTTACTGATTAGAATCCCATGTGGTATCCTGTCAAAAGCCTTTGCAAAGTCCAGCAGTATCACTGTAAACCCATTACCTTTATCCAACTCAACTGTCACTGTATTATAAAACATGAGCAAGTTACTGAGGCCAGACCTACCCTTCACAAAACAATGCTGCCCCCCCATACAGTATCCCATTTCAATCTATCCACTCCTGTATTTTGCTCTTGACCAACTTCTCCAGTACTTTGACAACAACTCTGATATGCTGATTGGTTGGTAGTTTGCTACATCAGTCTTGGAGCTTTATGCAATGGAACTATTATGCAACCAAATGCAGTTTCAAATCAAAATGAGATAGAATGAAGATTTGTGAAGTAAAAAATTGATATGTAAAAATGAGAAGATTTGACAGAAACAGAGGATTTACTAAAGGGGTTTGTTTTATAGAGTACATACTGAAGAAATTTTCAATATATAACAGGATGGGAGAGAGTACGGGCTCACACATTCCAGGTTTGAATTTTTTATTTTCTGATTGGAGAGTGATAAATGAAGAATGAGCATCATGAGTCCCAGAGATGGTTGTTGAGTGCTTTGTCAGCAAAGAATATAAATCCATTTAATAATAATATTAAAACATACAATTTTCCCTTGGTAAGTTAGGCTCATAGCCTGTCACAGCCAGTAACTTGGTACCTTTGAAAACAAACTTAATCCTCTGATATGGAGATTAATCCTATCTGCATAGTGTATTATGGCTATCAATTGTGTGTGTGTGTGTGTGTGTGTGTGTGTGTGTGTGTGTGTGTGTGTGTGTGTGTGTGTGTGTGTGTGTGTATGTTCTGGCCAGTTTGCCTGCTTTGAGGGGTGAAAAACTCAAGTTTCTGGGAGGGAAAACCTGGCCACCTCTATGAAAATGGATAACTCACCTTTAACTGGAAGTCCTCATAAAGATTAGTTATTTACATCCTATATATGATTTCCCAAAATTTTTTCCAAAGGGAAAATTTTTGGGAAATCATATGTAGGATGTAAATATTGAAAACAAAATGTGTAGGATGTAAATATCGAAACCAACTGAGCTACAGAGACTCTACAATAATAATAATAATATTGGAATAAAATAAACTACTTTGATTTTTAAGTGCTACATGATTCTTTCTTACATCCTTTGAGGGTATGAATAATGTCAGTTGGGTAACTAGACCTTAAATGACCTAAATCTATAAAACACATTGCAGACATAACAAATAACAGATTAATCTGAAAAGAAAATATGTTGATAGAAGTCAATTAAAAAACAAAACTAAATTATATTTACAGGCATCTATTATTTCTCATTCCCTAATATATTATTTGCTGGCTGGAGGAGGGAAGGGGTCTGGAAAGTTCTGATAAACACCTAGAACAAAAATGATATTAAAGCAAATGGATATAATCACAGGAAAGAATATGAGGATATAAGAACATATGTTACCTTCATAACTCTGCTACTAGTATGTTTTTTCTTGTGGTTATATCAGTTGATTTAATATCATTTTGTTCTAGTAGGTGTTTATCAAAACTTTCCAGAACCCCCCCCCCCCCCTACCATATATGGAATATATTTTCTGCACAACTCATGACCCCATACTGGGGTCATGAGTTGTACAGAAAATATACTGACAGTGCATGAAAAATGATAAGGCAATATCTAACACAAGCGGTGCATAACTGCATGCCAAAAGATATACAAATAAATAAAGTAGAAGTGAGATGGATGAACAGTGAAATCAAGAAAGCAGTATGGCAAAAGAAGTTATGGAGGAGGTATGAGACAGTTTGTAGTGAACAGTGAATCAAGAATATAAACTGAAGGCCAGAAAAATTACAAGCGTGGTTAAATAAAGAAAAAGTAGAATATGAGAGGAGATTGGGAAGCCAAGTCAAAGATAATCCAGGGGAATTTTTCTGCTATGTGGCAAGCAAAAGGAAAAATAATCATGGCAGGTTAACACTGGTGAATAGTTATGGTAGCAGAGTAACCATACGAAATGATATAGTGGAATTATTTAATGAACAATTCATTAGTGTATATCAAGCTGATGTGAATGATACTATGCAACATGTACGAGGGTGTGCTGAAAAGTTGTGGTAATCACCAGGAAGGAATTGAAGTAGAACCATGTACCTTACACATTATTCTACATAATTCCCACAAACTATTATACACTTGTTACAATGCTGTTGCATCATTTGCAATCCTCTGAGAAAAGTCTTTCCCTTGTTGCACAAACCAGTTCTCGGCTGCAGATATGACTTCATCGTCTGTGGTAAATTTTGTTCCTTTCAAGTGTTCTTTAAATTTGGGAATAGGAAAGAGTCAGATGGGGCCAGGTCTGGTGAATAGGGTGGGTGAGGTAGACATTCAAAATCCATTGTCCTGCAAAAAGCAACATGCCTCTACTCAGTTTCCCTGCAGCATTTTTCCTTCAATTCCTTCAGAACTGGTGAACAAACTATTGCTGTAACAGTTTCACCTTTTTTGAGGTACTTGGTAAGGATTACATCATCCATATCCCAAAAAACAATGGCAAGAACCTTCCCTATGGGTTCGAAACTTCTTTGGCTATGGGAAGCTTTGTGTCTCCACTCCATTGACTGTTGTTTGGTCTCTGGGTCAAAGTGATGAAGCCATGTTTCATTAGCAGTCAAAATACAAGCCAAAAAATTTGTACCTGATTTCTCAAAATCACCCAAAATCCGACAGCACATGTTCTCTCTTTTGAAAGTTTATTTTTCACTTGGTTAGACTATAATAAATTTAGTTTAATACTTTATCCAAGTGGGAGCAAACAAAGTTTGCGCCTGAAAGTACCTTCAGGAATAGGGTAAGGTAGTACAACACAGGACAACTCATTGCAAAGGTGGAGCAAGCTTACATCACTCCTATCTCAGTATCTCCCATAATGCAAAACACATCTCCTTGTGGATGCGTATAATGTTATGCATTAAGGGAAGGGTCACTATCCAGACTAGTTTCGACTTTTACTGAGGTCTCTTCAGTGGGAGCCAGGCCCAGATGTGGAGATACCAGGCAGAAGCAATAGCAAGTTCATCTCTATCTATAGGAGTTGCCAAAAGGTGTGCCACCTTTTTTTTATTAAATTACTGTTTGGTTCTTAACAAATTAATGTCATCTGCATATGCTACAATCTTCACTAAATTGTTCATTATTATCTTTAGTATCTATTCGCAATGATCAGATAATGTATTCCAGAGCTAAGCAAAAAATTATTGGAACTAGACTATCATCTTATTTTAATCCTTGAATTATTGGAGAGGGATCTGTTAAGACATTTTGTATTTTAACCTGCACTTCTGAATTTTTGCCTTTTAACCTTGAAGTCTTATTAGCTTATCTGATATTTCCAAGTGTCTCATCATTTCATATAATTTTCCTCTATTAATGCTATCATATGCTTGTTGGAAATCAACAAAAATCTAATGAATATTTATATCAAATTCCCAAAATTTCTCTAATAATTAACTATACACATATGATCATTTGTGAATTTGACTTTCCTGAAACCTTCTTGGCAGACATCAATTACTTCCTCCATAAATGAGTGTAATCTGTTCTTCAAAAAGGTAAATATTTTGCATAAAACATTTTTTCTCCTTCTGTTTTTTGTTTGTTTGTTAAAATGTTTCCTTGCCCATCTCTGCATATATCTAGCCGAGGATTACATCCTACTTTAATTTGCTTAACTGTATTATAAGGTTAACTTTGTTCATCATTTCCTGTTCTATTGTGTATCATTTCATTAAGTGCTTGTTTTTTCTGCTTTCTACAAATTTTATCTGTTTCTTGTCTCGGTTCTTTATATTTTACTTCTTTAATCCTAGTTGGTCTTGCAGTAAATTCTTTATTTCTTTGTTTTCTGTTTTTTTCCCCTCTGTTTGTGCACATTCTTCATCAAACCAATTTCTTTTCATTTGCTTATTTTCATATCCCAGGGTTTCTTCTACAGTATTCAGAAGCCACTGTGTGATCTGAAAAGTTCTTAGCCTAACAATGAAAAAACGAATGTAAATTTCAAAATTATTATTTATTTTATTTTTTATTTTCAACATAATCTCACTTAAGACTAATACATTTATTCTAGCGATGCTCCAGTGCCATTATCCTGTCCCTGTAGTGGCTCTCAGTAAGATCTGCAAAATACCACTCTACAGCTGCAATCCTCTTGATTCGAAGAAAAACCAGAGAGGAAGGGTTTTAGCATTGGGAAGAGACAGAAGTCAGAGGGAGCCAAATCTGGGGAATAGGGTGGATGTTTCAACAATTCATAGTGAAGATCTCTTAATTTTCCCATTGCCAAAATACCTTGAAGTCACCTTGATGAAAGATGATTTTTTTCTTCTGCAAACCAGGTCTTTTCTTACGAATTTTTTTGTCTAGTCTGGTTAAAAGATTGGAATAATATTCCCCGGTTATTGTTTTACCCTTTTCAAGATAATAAACTTTAGCATCCCAAAACACTGATGCCGTGACCTTTCCTGCTGATGGAACCGATTTTGTCTCCTTTGGAACTGGCTTCTGTCCACTGTTTTCCCTACTCTTTGGATTCTGGTGTGTAATTGTGAATCCAAGTCTCATCCATAGTAATAAATTGACGCACAAAATCAGTTTTTTCCTTGTTAAAACACTCAAAGCACTGTTCAGAGATTTTCATGCGAGTGCGTTTTTTTATCTGCTGGAGCATGCGCAGCACCCATATTGCACAAAGCTTTTTCATTTGCAATTCTTCATGCAAAATATATCCTACACATTTTTTTGAAATGCCTATAGTCTCAGCAATTTCACACACTTTGACTCGCCGATTTGACTCATCCAATACTATATCGTGCACTTGATCAGTTACACTTTTTGGACGTCTTTCACATGGATCATCTTCAAGGTTGGTACAGCCGTTTAAACTCGGAAGCCCATTTCTTAATTGCCGAAAACAAAGGAGAAGAGTGCCCATAAACTTTTATGAACTTCAAATGAATTTCTTTTGGCATTAAACCTTCTTTTACAAAGAATTTTATAACCTCGCGATACTCAATTTTATCCATTCAAGGGATGCAGACAACACTTTTGCTTCAGACAGCTGTATAAAACAAACTACTTGATAAAATTACTTTCCATTTCACATGGATGCTTATGACAGATGTACCAACTTAGGAAAAAAAAAAAAAAAATCATGCCGATGGTGTTGCCATCTATGGTCAAGGCCAAGAACATTTCAGACCACCCTCGTATGTCCAGCTTCTTTCTATATCCTGTTTTATATTTTTGGCCTCTATTTTTTCTTTAATTTTGTTCTGGAAGTTGGTTTTAACTTCAAATTCTTTAAGCTTTTGTAAGTTAAGCTTTAGTGCTCTTTTGTATCTTTCTTGTTTCTTCACTGAGATTCTGCATCCATATTTAATTTTGACCAGATAATGATCTGAATCACAGCAAGCTCCTCTATGTGATCTTACATTCATAATACTTGATGCTTATCTTTTATCTATAAGCACATGATCATTTTGATTAAATATTGTAATATCTGGGGATATCCAGGTCCATTTTTATGGATGTCTAAATACCAAAGCAAATATTCAGTATTGCTTTGGTATTTAGCTAATTTGGACTGTTTTTAAGAGATTCAGATTTGGTCCAATCAGTAGAAATATTTTGTATTCGGCCTGCTGAAGTAGAAAAATTCCTGTTATATGCATCATAACAAACTTACAGAGGCGTGTTGTGTTTTAATGGTACTTTCTTTGGTGCTTTTATTTGAGTTTACATTATGCAGCCTTAAAAGTTGTTCATACGAGGGTTGTAAAGAAAGTAGTGGCAACATGTACACAAAATGTAAAATAGTTTATTTATCAAGTCTATACAATTATATCCCTTCAGTGTAAACTCCTGCCATATTCTGCACCTTTTTCCAAATTTGCGAGAGCCACTGGATGCCATCAGCAGTGTGTTGCCTGTTAATATCAGTGATATTAACAGGGGTTCTTTCATTTTGGGAAAGAAGTCGAAGTCACAAGGACTCGTATCTGGTGAATGTGAAGGATATTCCAATACTTCCCACTGCAACCTGTCCAACATCTCTATAATCAATTGCGACACATGACAGCATGCACTGTCGTGCAGCAAACAGTGAGAACTTGTGTAAAAAATGTGACTGCTTTAGCCTTAAAGGTGGACACAAATTGTGCTTCAGAAATCGTTGATAGTACTATGTTAACAGTTTGCCCATGGGGCACAGCATGAAGAAGAATTACTCCTTGAACATCATAAGTGACTATCAGCATGACTTTAACTTCAATGGGTTCCTGGTGAAGTTTTTCAGATGGGGTGATCCTGGGGTCCATTTTGGATTGTCGCTTCAGTTCACGCTCATAAGCCCTTGCCCACGATATGATTCAGGAATGTATCCCCCTGCCTTCATTTTCATATAGTTCCAAATTACAGCTAGCAACCGCATACCTGTGCCATTTTTGCATCTCAGTCAAGTGATGTGGAACCCAACAAGCTGAAATTTTGTGCAATCTGAGCCTCTCTTTTAGGATGTGCTAAAACTGGGGCAACTGGCATACAGTCCATCACCAATCAACTGTAAAGAGTCTGCATACAAACTCAACATGTTCATCTGAAATGGCGGGTCGTCCTGCATGGCAATTATCATCCAGGTGATCTCGCCCTACATGAAATGCACCGACCCATCTTGCAAGAGTGTTCTACTATACCTCTCCTTGTACCAGACCTACCTAAGGCCATGACAACAGTTGCTTACAGTTTTACCTTGTGCAACCTGAATCTTGATCAAGGATCAGTGTTTTAATTTTGTAAAGATACCTTAGAGTGTTGCACACCGAGATGTTGACTTCAACTACTTCTCCACACATGGACACTTGATAGAATGGGTTGTCTTGCTTGTGTGCATGTGCAGTCCATACTCTTACCTCTATCTCTGAAATCTAATATTTGATTTGCGAACTATGTCTCCTAAAGTGTTGCCACTACTTCTTTACAACTCTCATATTGTGAAGTATAAAATTTGTCTTAAAATGAAAAATAGTACAGTTTTGGCCATAATAAAAAGCAATATTTGAAAGTTTTGCAATTTATGTGAAGATTCAAAATTTGAAAAATGTAAAACATGCAAACAACAAAATATCTGGGTGACTTAGGAGAAAGGAAGCACACACATCTATTATTATTATATGAGCACCTCCATGGAGTCTGAAGACTCATCATGGGAGACCCAATCTATCCACACAGTCTATCATACTTCTCCTTGAACCCAGAGTCAGTTGCGCACGCCTTGTCTAACAGACAAGGCATGCACAACTGACTCTGGCAACCCATACTACTTATTCACCATCTTCCAAGCAAAAAAGTCTAGTCGCACCCCTACTGACCACAATTTTATTCAAATTCCAGGGATGAACCCTTGTTCTGATCCCTCTAGCTAAGTGTTGAAACTGCATCCCTTTTAAGCAATTTAAATGTTTCCATCATATCCTCCCTTTTTCACCCATCAACAAACTTCTGCAAACCACACACCTTCAATCTGTCCTCACAGGGGAATATTCCACAGGCCACTCACCATTTTGGTCACTTGCCTCTCCGCTTCCTCATCCCCAAAAAACCCATAGGACCAGACTTCAGTACAGTAATCCAGATGTGGGCATATCAAGGCCTTACAAAGAGGAATGACAACTTCCTTACCTCTACTTGTTAAAATGTTCTTCAATAGCCAAGTAATATCATGAGCTACCTTAACAGTATGTCCTCTAAACTAACTCTCTGTCTACCACCACCACTGAATCACTAGCTTCATCTCTTTCCTGGAGTACAGTGCCATCAATGTGATACATGGCTTGTAATACATTTATCCCAAAATGCATAACTTTACATTTCTCGACATTAAACTGATACCCTATTTAAATCATCCTGCAAGTTCTCCACATTGCCTTCATTAACTATTACACTACCTAATTTTGCATGATCAGCAAACAACTGAATATTTCCTTTCAGGTTATTTCCTATATCATTTATGTACAAATTAAACAGCAGTGGTCCCAGCCCCGAACCTTGCAGCACACCACTTGTCACCTGTTTTTGCCTCAATTCTTCCTCTCCATATACCACTTTTTGATATCTGTCCAGCATCCACTTAACCAGTGTCATAGCCATCCCCATTTATTCTAATTTGCGTAACAGAGTTCCATGTGGTATTTCTGTCAAATGCCTTTGCAAAATCATCGTGTAGCCATTTCCTTTATCCAACTCATCTGTTACTTGATCATAAAAACTTAGTAAATTACTAAGGCATGACTGACCCTTCACAAAGTCATGTTGACCCTCATGCAGTATCATATTTTTATCTACCCATACTTAAATTCTTTTTTTTACCAATTTTTCTAGTACTTTACCACAATGCCTGAGATACTGATTGGTCTATAAGTTGCTACTGCAGTCTTAGAACTTCCCTCTACCAGAGCCGAGACTTAAATTAAACAGCCTAATTAAAGGCATTGCCAGTTCTCTGCACATTCTTGCAAAACCCCAGCTGATATTCCATGTAATCCTACAGCTGTGTTTACATTGAGATTCTGAAATATCCTAAGAAACTCCAATTCATTCACATCTGTTCTCACATTAACGTCTGTCACATAGGTCAAAGCAGTAACCTCAGTAGGATGACATATCCTAGTGAGAATTTACACGATGATTACATCATAGATTAATTCATGTAAAAATACAAGCATAGTGATGAATTTGTAAAACAAAATGAAACTAAAATATCAAACTACAATGCAAGAACAAGTAAGCAATTGAAATCTAAAGTAAATTCACCAGAACAACAAACTTTATTTGACCTTAACGAATGATCTAAAAAAAGATGCAGACGACAAACAGGCAAAGTCTTTGTATTACACCATGGATGAGATGACTGAATTGGATAACAGGATATACTCAATTGTTAGGCACAAGTTACCAGCATATTCATCAAAGAAGTGTTTTTCAGACAGAAAAATATTCATTTTGATTAATGAATCCATAATTATTCTCTATGTTTCAAAATTTAAAATAAAAGAAATTTTTATTTTGTTATCTGAAGAAACAAATGAAATATTCCTTCAGATTTTTATGCTGTACTGCTTTTAAAAATAACATTCGCTATAAAATTTAATAACAGTTTGTGGTGGAAAATGTTATGTATCCAATCATATTTTAGAACTACAAAGAACCTTAAAGTTCTGAAAATTTAGAAACAGAGCTTATGAGAACATAACATATGGCATCTGAAGGTGTTTTGGCTTGCACTATTTAAAGGGCATGAAGAATTTGACACAGGAGCCTGTATTATTCCACTTTTTATTAATGAATTGATTAAGTTTCATTCAACTGTTCATTCTCATCAGAGATCCTACAGAAACCATAAAAGAGCAACAACCTTCTGCTAAACATACCATAGCAGTCCTGAAGTTAAATTCATCATAAGTGAAATCTTGGTAGGTGCATAATCAAGTATTAAAGTACAGAGAAAAATTTTTTTTTTATTTTGTTATAAAAGATAAAATGCAATGGAGGATGTAATGTATCTATTTGTATTTTATAGCCAAATGTAGAAAAGCTTAAGTGTATCAACAATTTACCAGAGAGCTTAGGAAAAAGTTATGTTATCATAAGATCTGGTAATTTTTTTCTACATTTGGTTATAAAATATGGATGGATTCTAAATATCCAACTGCCAATATCTTAATTCACATCTTAATATACTTCACATGCTAAGGCAAGTGATGTGAAATCATTAGCCTCTATATACAAGTTTTCCCAGCTCTGAAAATACTTCAAGCGCAAGCTAAATTTTGTTTGCTTACACTTTGATAAAGGATTAAACCAAGTATATAATATCTTGGTGTATTTAATTTAGAAATAACGAAGTGGTAAAACTTCCAACAACTATCTCTAATCCAGAGTAATTTAATAATAAGGTGTGACACCTTTTGGCTACTCGTATATGAAAATATGACTTCCATTATTTCAACCTTAGTATCAGGTTTTCTCGGGGTCTGGCTCCCACTGATGAGACCTCAATAAAGGTTGAAACTGGTCTGGGCAGTGATCCTTCCTATAATACATAGCATTATACATGTCCATAAGGATAAGTGCTTTGCATTATGGGATACTAAGGCAAGTGATATATAAAGTCATTAGCTTCTCTAATGAGAAGCTAATGACTTTACATCACTTGCATTATTATACGAGTTGCCTCATTCCCGAAAATACTTCAGGTGCAAACTTTGTTTGGTCAACAAGCGTATATGCACACCAAGGATACTAATGGAGACTTAACAGCCGCAGAGAGAGAGGGAATCGATATATAGATAATGCGAGAAACAAGAGAGGAGAAGTTTGAGAACAAATATCAGAGAATTTTGGAGTTTTGGGAATTTTCTTTAAAACTTGACAGAACATGTTGACGGACAATTCCGACAAGGAATTTTAACAAAGTGAATACTATGTGAGAGACTGATACTGTACATAAATGAAAATTTACAGATATTTAATAGAAGTTGCATAATAACCTTCAAAGAAACACTAATATGGAAAATCTAATTTTTAAAGGTACCTGTGGCATGATTATAAATAACAAATTACATGATAACAGTAATTAACTTTAATGAAATGATTTATAACTAAAATGGAAAGTTCTTTTTTCTCTCTCAAATATGACAATGACATCACATAGATGAAGTATTCTCTTAAACAAGCAAAGGAACAAGACAATCTGAAACTGTAGATTGACACATTAATGAACACGAGATCTTCTTTCTTGATACATTTCGTTTATAAAGTATTAAAATAAACTGTTTTCTCTGATAAAGAATTAGTATAAAGATAGTGATAAAAACTTCTAATTGTTTTCATTTTGTTTAGATTTATTAATATATATTTTTTATCTGATCTTGAGTCAATCATTTTCTGGATTCTAAAAGGAATTAAGTTTAAAGTCATTACACCAATCAAATATGAATTCTTATAAATTTTTCTTAACACTCAGTATGAATACAATTTGGTGCATCTGATTTGGTGCGCCGCTTTGGGAATGGTTTACAGTGTAACAGAGTATGGTGCCCCTGTTTGGCTTAATAGCCACCATGTCAACAAATTAGATGTTCAACTTAATTTCACTATGCGTTTAATAACAGGTTGTATCAGAAGCACACCCTTACAATGGCTCCCCATTCTGAGCCATATTTCTCCTCCAGAATTGCGACGGCAGGAAGCTTTGCTTCATGAATATAAAAAAACTTAAATAACCAAAACCTCCCAATACATGAGTTTATTCCAGCTGCTTTATCTGATAGATTAAAATCTATAAGACCTGCCATTGAGACCGCCTGTAATCTTCTCAGTCAGAATGTCAGCTTGATGAATAAGTGGGACGTGCTGTGGACTTAAGCAGCATCACCTGAAGTACGTAGCTAAATAAAGATTCTTCAAAAACCATCTGGATTTGACCTGCCAAAGAATATATGGAAAACCATTAATAGGATTCGTACAGGTCACAGTGTATGCGGAAACTTACTATCCAAGTGGGGAAAGATACATAAAGATTCTTCAAAAACCACCTGGATTTGACCTGCCCAGGAAGAATATATGGAAAACCGCTAATAGGATCCGTACAGGTCACGGTGTACACGGAGACTTACTATCCAAGTGGGGAAAGATACAAAATCCCCACTGTTCTTGTGGAGCTGAGACTCAAACCATCCGTCATATAGTCCAGGAATGTGAGTTAACGGCATATCCAGGTGAACTAAAGGACATTTTTGACCTATCCCCCAGAGGCGAGTAATTGGATTAAAAATCTAAATGTAAAAATATGACTACATTTTTGTTTGATGTTTGTCATAAATTTAATGCCTGTATTTTATCTGTTTGTCTATGTTTTACTTTATATTTATAATTTTATATATTTGTATCTTATCCATATTCATATGTATTTCATGTTATTCTCTTTTAATCATGTGTATATGCCATACAATAAATAAATAAATAGGTGCATCTGATAGGATACATCGTGTGTGTATACACACAATATATATAACAATGTGTATTACAGACAAACAAACAAACCCAACATGGTCAGAAGAGAACTAAATTTTTTTTTTAATATTCATGATTATTTTGTACTATACACACAAACTAGTCAATTTGAATAACTTTATCAGCTAATCATAACTGAATGTACTTTATAACTTATGAGTCAAGATCAGCCATAGTCCTTTTCACCTCTGCCTTTTGACCATTAGTTTAGGAGTCAGCATTTTGATGCTGATTTTGCTCATATTAATCCTAGCCACCCATGCTCATGTGACAAAGACAATACTATATTTTAGGTTTGCAGATATCTATTCACTGGTTGGGTAGTCTATTTTCAGGGAGGAAAGAGAAATTAATAGGAGTGAAAACCTGCTATCTCCAGCTAATGTAGCTCAACCGAATAAAGTTCCTCTCATCATAGATGAGATATGAAGCCAGGCCCTTCTCAGACAAGTCACGTTTGGCAAAAGCACTTGGCTAAGGATAGATCTATCTAAATTCTTGAACTTATTTTTAATGCCACTTGGGGGAATTATGCAATGTTATAAGTTAGGAGCAAGGGCTCGAATAACATTAGTTCAGATATTCTTTGGAAGGATGGAAGGGAGAGGAGACTTGATCATCCATTCAGTTACATTCATATATATGTGAGATAACAACAGGTATTTCCATATGCCAAAATTACTGATAGGAAAGGTATTGTCTTTTATTCAGATAAATAAGGCGTAACAAAAATAAATAACTAATAATTCATGACCAGATGTCAGACCTATTGAAAGGGATCTATATTGAATTTTTATAATATATTCTTTACATAAAAAAAAAAAAAATTAAATACCTTGTTTGATGTCGAATAACAATATATCCAAGCCTAGAGAGATCAGAAAATACATTAAATTTTTCTAGCGATATACTATTTGTAAGCACAGAATAGATTTCTTCCATACTTAATGGCCTACCATGAAATGATACTTCTAAAATGCCCTGCAGAAAAATAATAAAAAGCAATAAATAAAAGATGAAACTTTTACTGTAACAAATTTAACATAAAATTGATGCTGCCTGGCCAGAAAATCAGAATACTCCCCATGTGTGGTGGTGGAGGTTGCTTTCCATGAAACCATTACAGTAGGAGATCACTTAAAATGATCCTGTTATCCTTCAGCTCTTAAATACAGCTTATATATTAAATATAGTCGAAATATATTATGAACTATTTATGAATAATTGGCAATATGTTTAGTTAAACTCAACCAATTATGTCCTTCAATATGACCAGGACACAACAAATACACTTGCTCACTCAGTAGATTTTGCCACCTGGCAAGTAACTGCAGACTGAACAAAGCATAATATTTTTTTTATTTAATAAAAAATAACTTTTTAAATGAAATCTTCTTACTTTAAAAAGACATGTGCAGCATATTGATCAGTTTATGGAACTCCTACTGACTTATTCAGACATATCATTAAAAAAATTGGGGTCTTGTGCGAGTACTTTTGTTGTGTGTGGGATTTTGCATATTTCATGAGTTCCTGGATGTAACTATCATCATCATCAAATTCCTGACATGAACTCTCAAGGGGTGTACAGGATATTATGATAGTACTACATGAAGAACTTACATCATTACTAACTTCCTATCAAAAATTTTCCTCCAAATCTGTTATCTGTCAAGACTCCAACATTATCAGATCGTATATTTCTCTCTTCTAAGGCACTTTTTACTGTATCAATCCACCTATATCTTGGTCATCATCTGGGTCTTTTTCTTGCCAACCTAGAAGAGAGCACTTATTTTGCTAATCTTTCCTCTTCCATTCTGTTCAAGTGAACATACCACCTAAGATTAGCTCTACAAACACATTCCTGGATGCTAACAATGTCAAGTTCTTTCCTAATATCCTCGTTTTTTAATATGATATTACCAGTGATGCCATCTGTTCAAGCCCCTCATCTTTCTCAGGACTCTCATATCTGTGGTCTTTGGTCAAGTGTTTTATTTTTAACCCAGCTCTCAGATCCATAAGTTAAAATTGGTTTGAACACAGTCTTGTTTACAGCTAATTTAATGTTTTGACTAATTTTTTCTTTCTTATTCCATATAAATTTATTCAGTTGACTTCCTACCATACCGACTTTGTTGCCTAAGTCGGTATGGTAGAAAACCCTTGCTCTATAGGTTCTTCATTCACGATGCAGTTGATTTTCAGTGTTTCTACCTATTTTCATTGTCTTTGTCTTGTTATTGCAGATTTTCCTACCAAATTTATTACAACAGTTATTCAATTTAGTCAGGGAATCTTGCAGACTTGTACTGGATTTGTTCAAAAGTATAATATGCATAAAGGGCTGAGATTAACATCTCCAATTTTGATATCAGGTTTAATACCACTTTCCTTCATAATGTGATCCATATAGATAATGAATAACAGAGGGGTATAATGTACATCCTTGTCTGACACTAGATTTAATTCAAATCATCTCTTCCTGCACTTCAATTCTAGCTGCTGACTTGGCTTCCCTTCCACAATCATTCTCAACTGTTTCTCAAGTATACTTGCATAAATCTTACCAAGAACACTTAGTAGGGAAATATCTCTGTAATTCTCGCGTTCAGTTTAATTTCCCTTTTTTGTATCTGGGTACTATGAAAGCTCTACACTGTTCATCAGTAATTTCTACCTCTGTCCAGCCCTTTTAACTATGCAGTTAAGCTACTGCAACCTGAGCATTTATGGTTGAATATCATCTACTCCTGCTGCCTTTCCACATTTCAGGCTTTTGATGGCTTTTTTTCTACTTCAAGTATAGATATGTATCCCTGATTGCATGCCTGGTCAGTGTTTTGTACCACTGTGCTGTCACTGATTGTTCCATTTAGCAATTTTTTGAAGTAATTACTCCATACATCAATATCTTTTTCTCCAGTTTTCATGTCACCTTTATCATCTTTAATTCCTTTTACAGTACTTTTAATTTCCTCCATTTCTGAGGTTTTTCAACAGCCTCCAGAATATTTCGCAACCTTCCTGATATTTATTATCTATGTTTTTGCCAAAGTCTTCTGTTGACTTTTGTATAGCTTTCTTACATTTGTCTTTGTATTCTCTAAGAGCACAAGCTGACTTATTTGCCAGGAACTTTCAATATGCTATCTTCTTTTCCCTCACTACCTCTTTAACTTTCTGTGTCCACTATGGAGTTATGATTTTTTTTATCCTTGCAGACAACCTCATCACATGCCTCTCTGGCTGAATCAATCAATGTTTCCTTCAGGGCTTGCCATTGAATCTCCAAGGTCTGGTTCCTGTTCTCAAACTCTTTCATTTTATCTTCAATAATCTCTATGTATTTTAGTCTATAGTTCACATCTGAGAGCTGCTCATTTCTTTTATTCGCTTTAAAACTACTTTCTTACATGTTCTTCTTTCAACATGAGATTCAATTTTATCCTGCACAAGACATGGTGATCACTTTCAATTTCAAATCCTCTGTACACTCTAGTGTCCTGCACTAGGGAGAAGACATCACTCTCAACAATAACATACTCAATTAGACTTTTCTTATTCCTTGCCTCTTCCCTCCATGTGAATTTATGCTTTTTTTTTTATGCTGGAACATTGTGTTAATAATAACCCGTCCATGTCCTGAGCAGAAATCCAACAGGTATTTGCCATTATATGAAATTACTTGCTTTTTAAAAGACCTTATTAGTGGTGTCATTAAGCAAGGGCAAGGGGAACTACAGTAAAATTTCAGGATATCAGTGGATTGTCTAGCATTATAAAAGTAGAAAATAGGATTAGGTGATAGGATCTCGATTACCAAGATGAGTAATAGCAGAAACAGCATTCAATGAGAATCACAGCACTACAAAGAAAGTACATGTTGAAATGTCAATATATATATATATATATATCAACTCAAACAACCATGTTATTGAGAAATGGTCCTTGGCAGAATTGACAAACGATACCTCAAAATGAACAACAAAATTCCACATGTATTTAAACATTTCAGATCATATAGAATCTAGAATGTTGCATCATATCCTCAACATGATAATGTTGCATCTATTACGCATCTACCTGTCAGCAGTTTATTAAGTATGAAGTGAAATTAGTTATCTCTTACCAAGTTCACAAAAAAAGGCACTGTCTTCAGGCTGGCTAGAAAGTACTTTTCAGATACTAAGAAAACCGATGTCAAATTCACATGTATATCTTATATTATCATACAGAATTTTCACATAAGATCTGAGATAAGTTCCAATTTTCTGTCCAGGCAGTGAATTTAGTTATATCCTGAATCTCTGTTTATCACAAAGTATATACCATTAACATCACATTTGAATTTCTGATCATAATTCAAACATAATATACCATATTTTTGTGTACAATATTCATTCTTATGCATGATGCACAGCATACTCTTTCAAAAGGGAGATTCAAAGAGAAAAGTTACTATCTGTATTTTATTCTGTAAATATAATATAACAAGTATTATTCATCATTCAATTATGCTGAAAGAAATAAAAAGAAGTAGGGTAATGGTCTCACATAAGGAAATAAAAATTATTGACCACCAAAAAAATGTTCAAGAAAAAGTAACAAGCCAAGGATTGAAACTTTCTCTGGAAGTAAATATACAACAGAAACTATCTGGAGTTAACAAAAAGTCACTACCGAAAATGATTTAAAATCATTTTTAATGATGTTGATAACTTGCACGCAACTAACGTAAGCATATATATCAAATGGGAAAGTGCATCTATTCTTTTTTTTTCTATGCTAAATATCTTTTTGCAAACATAAGGTTACTGAGGTGAATGACCTACTATCCCCACCTTATATGTTATTCTTTCTGTTTGAAAGAATTTTAATGGATATCTAAACTTAATTTGTTTTTTTGTGTTTCCAGATATACCCCATTCAAGGCTACAGCTATATTCTTAGTTTCTTTTAATAATGTCATATACATCAAAACAAGTCAACTGAAACAAGCTAATGAGTAATTTCTTATTTTCAGGACTGAAAACAAGAAATTCATTGCTATTATTCTAAGGAAACTGTTGGATCACTAAAAGATAACACCAGCAAATTAGCAGGAGAATGCAACTTTGATTCTAGAAATATCATCAGGTGCCATCATTTTGAACAAATGAGAGTAAGGATGGAACGAACTTTTCACGCCTCATGAAAGTGACTTGCGACACACCGAGCACATCCAAACTAATAACAGCAATTAATAACAAGTTCATAAGCACTTGCCTCCAACTGTGCCCAGAGAGAACAAGAATGTTAACTTCGAAAACAACTTGAAGAAAAATGCCAAAATGGAGACAACAGTTGGGTCATCGACTACGAACAAGGAAAATTGGTACAGAAATAGTGACATCACTAGTAGTCACCATGGAGACCAGTACGTAGGCACCGTATAGGAAACGTGCAAGACCCTTACAGTCAAATATATGACCCACAGAGCCTTGCATATCTGTGGCCTCAACTCCAACCTTAATAGTGTCTACTACCATTTCCATTCTACCAAACCCCACCTATTCTACTTGGCAGAAACCTAAATTTTACCTCCCCCAGCACTATTCGTCTCAACTTTCCAAGCTCCACACTCTTTAACTCCTTTCCTGGCAAGGTATGTCATGGCAGACATATGTGCAGTCGCCATCCTTGGGTCGAAAGGAGTTAGAGGAGTTCTGAAGCCAGGTTTTCAGGGAAGTACTCCTTGAAATCCGTGATTAGACTGGCAGTGAATATAAAGAAGCATCTTAGGAGATGCTTCTTTATATTCACTACCAATTCACTATGAAGAAGAATTTCATTCTCAGTTAAAAAAGCATCCGACAATGGAAAGGAACATGTGTTTCCAGTATCGATTTCTTTAATGATGAAGCCAAGTTTTTTCCTAAGAGCCGCAGTTTTATCTTGTACCAAGAATAAGGAAGTACGTGAACTCTGCAAGTTCGTGTTCAGTGGGTTGAGGTCGCAAAATAAATCTGCCAGGCAAGCCAACCGGGAAAGTCACAGTTCATCAGTGAAATAATTCAAGTCTGAGTCGATTTGTCAGAGAGAAAAATCTGCACTTCTGAACAAAGTTCAAACAGGCGGCTCAATACATTTCCCCTCGACAGCCACCTAACTTCGGTGTGAAGTAAAAGAGAATCATGTTCAGCACCCATTTCATTGCACAAAATGGAAAACAGTTGTGAATCCATAGCTCTGGACTTAATGAAGTTAACAATTCTCACACTTTCATTCAAAACCGTCTTCTAGCAACAGGCATATTTCTTGCGGCTAAAGCCTCACACGATGAATGCTACAATGTACAAATTTTGCTTGTGGAGCTTCTTCTTTAATTTTTGCAACAACACCACTGTGTTTCCCAACCATTGCACATGCTCCATCAGAACTAACACCAACACATTTATTCCATTCTATATCATTCATTTTCATAAATAGGTCTGATTTTGAAAATATTTCATTTGAGGTTGTTCAAGTAAGCAGTGGTTCACAAAACAAGAACTCTTCCTTCACTGTTTTCCCATCTATAAATCTTATATATGTAAGAAGATGGGCCATGCTGGTAATGTCAATAGTTTCATCCAATTGTATGGAAAAATATTTACTAGCCTGAACTTTTTCTATTAACTGCTCCTTAACATTTGAAGAAAAATCCGAAATTCTTAGTGATACAGTGTCATTCGATAATGGAATCATTTCAAGTTGTTTTGCTGCCTTTTCCTCCAAATTTATTCTGACCATATCTGTAATGCTGGTAATATTAATGACTCTCCAATCGTGTGAGGTTTTCCTGCCTTAGCTATTCTTAAACTGACTTCATAAGATGCCTCCAGAGCCTTCCGGTTAAATCCTGAAAAGGATATTTGTTTTTTCCTTGCTGACAAATAGGTCAGTTTTCTCTGGAAATATTCCAAAAGTTTGTGTTTTAAATAGCCATGCTTGGTTTCAAAATGATGTTTAAGAAGGGAAGGCTTCATCTAATGTTTTGATAGCTTTTCATAACAAATCACACACTGGGGAACAGGTGCAGTTTCTTCTCCAATATATGTGAAACCATATGATAAATAACTAAGATTATATTTACATTGTGTGGGGCTTTTGTTGCATTCTTGTACAATGATGTCCTCCGTCGGTTGGACATCATTGTAACCACTTATTCATGTTCCGGTTTCTATCCTCTGGCACAAACTACATATAAACATGACAATTTCAGAAAATCTCACATTCAAAGACAATAATCTAACACCACAACTTTCTTAACTGTAACTGCAGCTAAACAAACCACAACGGACAAACTGTTTCCCATTGTTGTCCGATCAAATATATTCAAGTTACTTTCTGTCATTGTCATTTGATTAATACTTAATAAATTCAAATTGACCTTGTGTATTATTTTTGTATATTATTATACAAAAGTTTTTAATGATAATGTAAAATCTAATTGTTTCATTTAGTTGCATGAAATATTTTAAGTAGAACTGTTAAACATTTATGCATACATTCTTAATTCTCAACTCATGTTGCGAGTAAAAAAATTTTAATTTACCCTTTATTTTATACTCTGTTTTCATACCACCAGTGGTACGCGTACCGTAGGTTGAGAATCCCTGCTCTATCCAATCACAAAAAAAAAAAAAAGAATTAAACCAGGAACCAATAATAGAAAAAAATTAAAAAATATAAACATAAATAGATGGAACACATTGAAAGAATGAAAACAAAGATTACCAAAACAGGCCCTAAATTACAAACCATTAGGAAAAAGAAAACCAGGACATCCTCTAAAGAGATTCAACATTGACTTCTAAGATCGAAACAGGTCACTCTAGGCTTAAATCCTTGAAAAGTGTGATGATGATTAGTGTTCATCATGGTGTTACTGGCTCTGGAACTTACCATGGATGGTCTGTGCTGATTGTAGCAGTTTTTGCATGCCACCTGTTTTAATTGTCAAATATGATAGGAACTCTTCTGTTCCTATCAGTCATTTCCAGTGGCTGCCCTGGGTGTTTTCCTGCACTAGTGATGCCAGAACGTCTCCATTTGTTGATCACATCACCAAACGTTGATTTATTGGATGCTCTAGTTGATCGGCAATAGCATCTATGGACATGCCACCAACATGCAACCAGCCCACAATGACATCTCTCTCAAAGTCACTAAGTTCACATTGTTCTGCCATACTACCTGTATTCAACTGCTACGATAAAATACTGCTTCCTACTACCTGTACACCAGATTTTATGTTATTAACAAACATGGAATGTTCCCTAACTTCAAATAGCAGGGGTGTCCAAACAATTATTGGTGGATAGTGTAGCATCAATAATTCCTCCACTCAGTACTAAGTCTGTTGGAACACATGCAGCTGTCACCCAACATCCCTTCCCAGTACATCTTGAAACCCACAAAACAAGTTTCTTTTCCTCCACCGTCATCCCTACTACTGCTGTATTGTGGAACAGTCTTCCTCCTTATGTGTTTCTCAAGGAATACAATATACAGGTTTTTAAATCAAATGTAAACAAGTTTCTCCTTTCCCATTCCACTATCTGTACAGGGTACTAATGTACTACAGGTTGATTATCCAACGTCTCGTGTATGGGCTGAACATAAATAAAAAAAAAAAATAATAGAAATAAAAAGTAGTACCTCATCTGAGAGTATATAGCTTAGTTGGTATAAGTGACTCTTTGGTTAGAAAGACCTAGATTCAAAGTCCACCTGATGCGAGAAACTTTATTAGGTGTTTCCTACAAATGGTGAATTAGTCTCATATGGAGATGGGTGTAGTTTTTGTTTTTTACTCCCCAATGGATATTTCATCCCTCAAAATAAGCAAACTGGTCCTGTGAACATAAAGATCTACAAACACAAATACTTGTCTTTAGGGGATGCAGCAGAGGAGTAGCATGACAGTTGCATTAATCTGCCCATCCAAAAGGATGGATGGGTTGAAAAACAAGAATATGACATTTAGGATGCCATCAAATGTAAATAATTTGCTATTTTTGTAAAGTAATTCTCCCTATTACAAGTATCTATTTGTCCCTACAGTCTAAACTGGTAATTAGTTTATGGAATTAACAACGCATATAAAGTATATTAATTAAAGGTAACTTTAATGAATAACTTCTATATTTCGGCAGCGTCACATTGCCATCTTCAGGAACATAAAGATATGGTATGTGCACTCAGGAACTAACACAAAGCAAATGAGGAAGAAAGCAGGAAACTAATATTGTTCCTAAAGTCCTAATGGTGCCCTCTTGCGGGCTAATTTGGTAGTCTTGGCAGTTGGGCTGAAGTTCTCATAATGAAAGTCTCCCAAATTTGGGGCAGTTTCATGCGCCCAAATTTGTTGAGGTTAGGAACGTTTTTTAGAGCTGCTGAAGATTCTTTGAATAATCTTTCGTATTTAAACTTGCTGCGATGAATTATTTTTGTTTTCTTCCAAAGAATTTTATGGTGAGTATCTAAGGCATGGTCTCTCAGCCCAGAGCGGCTGTACTGGTGAAACCGGATGTAGCCTTGGTGTTCTGAAATCCTGATATTTGTTGTTCTGCCTGTTTGGCCAAAGTAGGACAATTTGCAGCTGCAAGGGACCTGGTATACACCAGGTAGGTCTAGGAGAAGTGGTTGGTCTTTGGTAGAGCGGATAAGGGATGCCAACTTTTTATATGGTCTGTAACAGGAAGTAAGGTCATATTTTTTGAGGATATTGGTTATTTTCTCAGAGGTGCCCTGGATGTAGGGGATGGTGATAGACTTGGTGTAAGCTTTATTGTGGAGGGGGGGGGAGTTGTGGTTTACAGGTTTTAGTATTTTTTGGATTTTTTTGGGGTTATAGCCATTGGCTAAGAAAGTGTTGAGGATGTGGTTTAGTTCAATAGTCAGGACCTTGTCATCTGAGCAGATTAATTTTGCTCTGTTATATAGTGTTTTTATCACCCCATATTGTTGTGAGGGGGGGGGGGATTGCTGGTAAACGTATCTGCCAGTGTGGATGGGTTTTCTGTAAACAGAGAAAACCAAAGATCCATCAAGCTGGCAGGTGATTAAAGTGTCTAGGAAGGGAAGGGTGTTGTTTTACTCTTTTTCTAAGGTGAACTGGACTCTGGGGTGTTGGTTGTTTAAGTGTGCTAGGAAGGAGTGGAATGTGTTAGAGCCATGTGGCCAAATAGCAAACACATCATCCACATAACGAAGCCAAATAGTGGGTTTTTGTATGGCAGAGTTTAAGGCTTTCTCTTCAAATGTCTCCATAAAGAAATTGGCCAAGGGTGGGGAAAGTGGTGAAACCATGGCTGTCCCCTCTATCTGTTTGTAGAACTTTCCTTGCCAAACGAAATAGCCTGAGTTCATTGTGAACTGAAATAGGGCTGACATATCGGGAGGAAACTTGGCTTGGATGAGCTCAAGGGTTTCTTTGAGTGGGACATTAGTGAATAGGGAGGAGACGTCAAAACTGACCATTATGTCAGTGTGTTGGAGTGTGAGGTTTTCTATACTGGCTTTAAAGTGGGCTGAGTTTTTTGTGTGTGATGGTGTGTTGCCAGTGTAGTGTGTGAGCGTTTTGGTTAAATGTTTGGTTAATTTATATGTGGGGGAATCAATGCCATCCACTATGGGACGCAATGGCACATTTTGTTTATGTATTTTTGGGAGTCCATATAATCGGGGGGGTCTAGAGTTATAAGGTTTAAGTTTGTTGGTGACTTCCACAGGCCAAGAAGTGACTTTCTTAAGGAGTCTGTGGATAGTTCTAATCTGAGAGCTGGTCGGATTATATTCAATGGGGAGGTAAGTAGTACGGTCTAGTACTAAAGAATATAGCATACCTTTGTAGTCTTTTTGATTGAGTACCACAGTGGCGCTTCCCTTATCAGCTTTGGTGATTACTATTTTTTTGTTGTTTTTCAATTCTTGTAGGGCTGTATATTCGTTTTTGGATAAGTTGGATTTTGGAGGTTTGGCTTTAGTGAGAACACCGACTACATCCAGTCTTACGTTGTTGGCGATATGGTTAGGCAGGTTGCGAATTCCATGCTCTATTTGGATCATGATTTCTTCAGCAGGTATCCTTTTAGGAGCTAGGGTGAAATTGTGACCACGTGAAAGTGTGGTGAGTGCTTCAGGCTTTAAAACTGCCAAAGAGAGGTTGACTACAGTGTTGAGTGGTAGCTGAGGTACGGAAGTAGAAGTCTTTGTCAGGTTTTCGTATTTTTTCATGTGCCAACTACGTATTTTTTCGAATTCCTTTCTTGCTGATGCGCATGAGATGTCATGAAGTATAGACCATAGATCAAGGCCGAGTGTATTCGAAAGCTCTTCCTCTAGCATCCGTAAGGTTTTGTTTTCACCAGCAAGGAGAACGCGCGGCGCGGTAATTTGTTCTCTTAACAGGGCGAAGCTAGTGCGGTTATAAATGCGTAGAGCTTTCTCGGAAGTAAAACGGTGCTTCAATTTGACACAATTAGGGATCAATTTGTTATCCCAGCAGCGTTTTAGGAACGTCAGACGATTTATTTGCCTCGATATCTTCAACCTTAATTTGCCGTATTGACGGGCCTTTCGTGCGATTGCATCTCCGTGGATGATCATGATTCTAGTAGCAAGACTTATACGTTGGTTAGACATAACTGGTAATTAGTTTAAGGAATTAACAACGCATATAAAGTATATTAATTAAAGGTAACTTTAATGAATAACTTCTATATTTCGGCAACGTCACATTGCCATCTTCGGGAACATAAAGATATGGTATGTGCACTCAGGAACTAACACAAAGCAAATGAGGAAGAAAGCAGGAAACTAATATTGTTCCTAAAGTCCTAATGGTGCCCTCTTGCGGGCCTTTCGTGCAATTGCACGAAAGGCCCGTCAATATGGCAAATTGAGGTTGAAGATATCGAGGCAAATAAATCGTCTGACGTTCCTAAAACGCTGCCGGGATAACAAATTGATCCCTAATTGTGTCAAATTGAAGCACCGTTTTACTTCCGAGAAAGCTCTACGCATTTATAACCGCACTAGCTTCGCCCTGTTAAGAGAACAAATTACCGCGACGCGCGTTCTCCTTGCCGGTGAAAACAAAACCTTACGGGCGCTAGAGGAAGAGCTTTCAAATACACTCAGCCTTGATCTATGGTCTATACTTCATGACATCTCATGCGCATCAGCAAGAAATGAATTCGAAAAAATACGTAGTCGGCACGTTAAAAAATACGAAAACCTGACAAAGACTTCTACTTCCATACCTCAGCCACCACTCAACACTGTAGTCAACCTCTCTTCGGCAGTTTTAAAGCCTGAAGCACTCACCACACTTTCACGTGGTCACAATTTCGCCCTAGCTACTAAAAGGATACCTGCTGAAGAAATCATGATCCAAATAGAGCATGGAATTCGCAACCTGCCTAACCACATCGCCAACAACGTAAGACTGGATGTAGTCAGTGTTCTCACTAAAGCCAAACCTCCAAAATCCAACTTATCCAAAAACGAATATACAGCCCTACAAGAATTGAAAAACAACAAAAAAAGAGTAATCACCAAAGCTGATAAGGGAAGCGCCACTGTGGTACTCAATCAAAAAGACTACAAAGGTAAGCTAAATTCTTTAGTACTAGACCGTACTACTTACCTCCCCATTGAATATAATCCGACCAGCTCTCAGATTAGAACTATCCACAGACTCCTTAAGAAAGTCACTTCTTGGCCTGTGGAAGTCACCAACAAACTTAAACCTTATAACTCTAGACCCCCCCGATTATATGGACTCCCAAAAATACATAAACAAAATGTGCCATTGCGTCCCATAGTGGATGGCATTGATTCCCCCACATATAAATTAGCCAAACATTTAGCCAAAACGCTCACACACTACACTGGGAACACACCATCACACATAAAAAACTTAGCCCACTTTAAAGCCAGTATAGAAAACCTCACACTCCAACACACTGACATAATGGTCAGTTTTGACGTCTCCTCCCTATTCACTAATGTCCCACTCAAAGAAACCCTTGAGCTCATCCAAGCCAAGTTTCCTCCCGATATCTCAGCCCTATTTCAGTTCACAATGAACTCAGGCTATTTCGTTTGGCAAGGAAAGTTCAACAAACAGATAGAGGGGACAGCCATGGGTTCACCACTTTCCCCACCCTTGGCCAATTTCTTTATGGAGACATTTGAAGAGAAAGCCTTAAACTCCGCCCCACAAAAACCCACTATTTGGCTTCGTTATGTGGATGATGTGTTTGCTATTTGGCCACATGGCTCTGACACACTCCACTCCTTCCTAGCACACTTAAACAACCAACACCCCAGAGTCCAGTTCACCTTAGAAAAAGAGTAAAACAACACCCTCCCCTTCCTAGACACTTTAATCACCTGCCAGCTTGATGGATCTTTGGTTTTCTCTGTTTACAGAAAACCCACCCACACTGGCAGATACATTCACCAGCAATCCCCCCCCCCCCTCACAACAATATGGGGTGATAAAAACACTATATAACAGAGCAAAATTAATCTGCTCAGATGACAAGGCCCTGACTATTGAACTAAACTACATCCTCAACACTTTCTTAGCCAATGGCTATAACCCCAAAAAAATCCAAAAAATACTAAAACCTGTAAACCACAACTCCCCTCCCCCCCCTCCACAATAAAGATTACACCAAGTCTATCACCATCCCCTACATCCAGGGCACCTCTGAGAAAATAACCAATATCCTCAAAAAATATGACCTTACTTCCTGTTACAGACCATATAAAAAGTTGGCATCCCTTATCCGCTCTACCAAAGACCAACCACTTCCCCTAGACCTACCTGGTGTATACCAGGTCCCTTGCAGCTGCAAATTGTCCTACTTTGGCCAAACAGGCAGAACAACAAATATCAGGATTTCAGAACACCAAGACTACATCCGGTTTCACCAGTGCAGCCGCTCTGGGATTGGAGACCATGCCTTAGATACCCACCATAAAATTCGTTGGAAGAAAACAAAAACAATTTATCGCAGCAAGTTTAAATACGAAAGATTATTCAAAGAATCTTCAGCAGCTCTAAAAAACGTTCCTAACCTCAACAAATTTGGGTGCATGAAACTGTCCCAAATTTGGGAGACTTTCATTATGAGAACTTCAGCCCAACAGCCAAGACTACCAAATTAGCCTGCAAGAGGGCACCATTAGGACTTTAGGAACAATATTAGTTTCTTGCTTTCTTCCTCATTTGCTTTGTGTTAGTTCCTGAGTGCACATACCATATCTTTATGTTCCTGAAGATGGCAATGTGACGTTGCCGAAATATAGAAGTTATTCATTAAAGTTACCTTTAATTAATATACTTTATATGCGTTGTTAATTCCGTAAACTAATTACCAGTTATGTCTAACCAACGTAGAAGTCTTGCTACTAGGACCTACAGTCTAAAGTATTTTATACTGTGCTTTACAGAGTTTTCTTTTCTTATTTTAACTATCTTTTATTGCAATTTGCATTCTTAATTTTGATATTTAATATGCTTAATTTATTAATTTAATTAAAAATAAATTATACTTAACATATTACAATATTTAATATATATTAATATACACATCAAAATTTAATTTAACATTTAAAAAAATGGTAAATTCATGCATGAGAAATGAACTTTCTACACTCAGGCAACTTGTAACATTGGACAGAAGTCTTGGATCAAAGGTCTTGAATTTGATCATCTCATCTAAGGATGTTAGTGAGCGACTGTGAAGTGATCACTAGTGTGATTTCTGCAAGAAAGGGATATATGTAGAAGTCAAGTTTTAATAACAAACTGTGCAAATAGCTTGCAGCTACATCATCCTCATTATCATTAAATTCCTGCCATGTACCCACAAGGGGTGTACAGGATATGATAGTACTACATGAAAAAATTATATCATTACTAACTTCCTATTTACAATTTTCCTCCAAATCAGTCTGTTACTTGTCAAGACTCCAACATTATCAGATCTTATATTTCTATCGTCTAAGGCACTTTGTACCATATCAATCCACCTATATCTTGGTCTTCCTCTGGGTCGTTTTCCCTGCCAACCTGGCAGAGAACACTTGTTTTGCTAATCTTTCCTCACCCATTCTGTTTAAATGACCATACCACCTGAGATTAGCTCTGCTAACGTATTCCTGGATGCAGACAATGTCAAGGTCTTTCCTAATATCCTCATTTTTAATATGATATTGCCATTGATGCCATCTGTTCACGCCTCTAATCTTTCTCAGGACTCTCATATCTGCGGTCTCTAGTCTTTGGTCAAGTGTTTTACTTCTGACCCAGCTCTCAGATCCATAAGTTAAAACTGGTTTGAACACTGTCTTGTATACAGCTAATTTAGTGATCCGACTAATTTCTCTCATATTCCATATGAATTTATTCAATTGACTAACCACCATACCAGCTTTGCTGATTCTGTTGTCTATTTCCATATTTAATTTACCATCTCCAGTAAAAATCATGCCTAAGTAGCTGAAATGTTTTACTTGTTCCACAGGTTCTCCATTCACAACACAGTTGACATTTTCAATGATTCTGCCTATTTTCATTGTCTTTGTCTTTTTATTGCTGACCTTCATACCATATCTATTACAACAGCTATTGAATTTAGTCAGAGAATCTTGCAGACTTGTAGCGGATTTATTTAGAAGTATAACATCATCTGCATAAAGCAAAGAGCTGACATTAACATCTCCAATTTTGATATCATGTTTAATACCACTTTCCTTCACAATGTGATCCATATAGATAATGAATAACAGAGGGGATAATGTACATCCTTGTCTCACACCAGATTTAACATTAAACCATCTTCCTGTACTTCCTTCAATTCTAACTGCCGACTTACAACTCAAATAAAGACTAAGTATTGCTTGATATAATGCCCCATTGACACCATATAACTGCAGCGTATTGAATAGCTTCTCTCTTGGCACCTTATCATATGCCTTTTACAAATCGACAAAACTTAAATACAGATCTTTGTTATATTCCCATGCTTTCTCGACTATTTGTCGTAAAGTGAAGATCTGATCCTGCCAGCCTCTGTTTGGCCTGAATCCAGCTTGTTCTTCACCAAGCTTTTCTTCCACAATTCTTCTCAACCGTTTCTCAAGAATACTTGCATAGATCTTGCCAGGAACACTCAGTAGGGAAATACCTCTGTAATTCTCACATTCAGTTTTATTTCCCTTTTTATATATGGGTACTATGAGAGCTCTACTCCAATCATCGGGAATTCGTCCCTCTGTCCAGATTTTCTGAACTATGCAGTGCAGCCACTGTAACTCTTATACCACCATACTTCAGCATTTCTGGTCAAATATCATCTACTCCAGCTGCCTTTCCACATATCAAGCCTTTGATGGCTTTTTCTACTTCAAGTATGGATATGTATTCCTGCATGCATGCCTGGTCAGTGTTTTTTACCACTGTGCTGTCATCACTGCTTGCTTCATTTAGCAGTTTTTCAAAGTAATTACTCCATACTTCAAGGATATCTTTTATTCCAGTTTTCATGTCACCTGTATCATCTCTAACTCCTTTTACAGCACTCTTTCCTCCATTCCTAAGTTTCTTCAACAACCTCCAGAATATTTTGCCACCTTCTTGATATTTATTTTCTATATTCTTGCCAAAGTCCTCCCATGACTTTTGTTTAGCTAGTTTTACACACTGTTTAGCATTCTTGCATTTGTCTCTATATTCTCTAGGAGCACAAGCTGACTTATTTGACAGGAACTTTTGATATGCTTTCTTCTTTTCCTTCATTGCCTCTTTAACTTCCTGTGTCCACCAGGGAGTTCTGATTTTTCTGTCCTTGCAGACAACCTCACCACATGCCTGTCTGGCTGAATCAATCGGTGTTTCTTGAAGGCTTGCCACTGAATCTCCAAGGTTTGGTTCCTGTTCTCAAACTCTTTCATTTTTCCTTCAATAATCTTTGTGTATTTTAGTCTACAGTTCACATCTGAGAGCTGCTCAACTTTTATTCGCTTTAAAACTTTCTCACATGTTATTCTTTTGAATATGAAATTCAATTTTATCCTGCTCAAGACTAAATAGTGATCACTTGCAATTTCAAATCCTCTGTACACTCTGGTGTCCTGCACCAGGGAGAAAACATCACTATCAACAATAACATAGTCAATGAGACTTTTCTTATTCCTAGCCTCTTCTCTCCATGTGAATTTGTGCACATTTTTATGTTGGAACATGCTGTTAGTAATAACCAGTCCATGTCCTCAGCAGAAATCCAACAGATATTTGCCATTATTATTAGCTTTGCTCTTTTCTCCAAATTTTCCCAAAATATTTTTGTATGTCTTACAATCATTTCCTACTCTGCTATTTAGATCCCTAACAAGGACCAACTTTTCATTTTTCATTGTGTCAGTTGTTTTTCTAACGCATCAAAAATTTTCTCCACTTCTACCTTAGTAGAATCTTCTGTGGGACCATAGGCACAAATAAGTCTCATTGTCCAGTTCCCCATTCGCATATTTGCCCACATTACTCTACTTGAGACTGCCTGCCATTCAAGAAGATTAGCCTCGTACTTTGTGTTGAATACTATGGCTACTCCTTCTTTTCCTTGATTGTCATTGCCTGAATATAACATTTTGTATTTATTGCTCAGAAAGATCTCACCAGTTTTGGTCTTTTTTGTTTCAGTCACCCCTATTATGTCGATCTGGTACTTATCTAATTCCTCAGCTAGCTCTATTTCTTTGCCATTCAGGTTTCTTATGTTGATAGTACCGATCTTTAACTCTGGTGATGCTGAGTTGGGGTGTGCTTTCAGATTTGTTCCAGTAGCTGACTTTTCGCTGTTCGCCCTGGTTCCCTAGCGAAAACAAAGGGGGCCTTGTTAACCCAGCGACGCCCCAGCCAGCATGAAATTTTGTCATGTTGTACATCATTTTGTATATTGGTTTAAGCCAATAAAAATACAATTTGGTCAGCTAAATCCCAAATTGCCAGCCCATCCTCGCTTGTTCAGTATCTAGGTAGATACCCAACAGGGTGCACCACGAGAAGGTGAGGATTGGACATTAGGTCAGAAGCCCTGGTTGGTTCTCCGCATTCCTTTAAAGGCTATGTGGAGGTCTCCTCTCAGTTATACAGCTTCGACCCTTAAGCACCCCTGCAGCTACATCATGAAATCAGAAACTAGACAGAAAGAAGTTCAATGTCTGAACATATACCAAAGATTGGGAGGTTAGATGTGAAATGGATGAATGAAAGGATGCTGCATGAAATTTGGAAGAAGGCATTATGAAGACAGCGTAGTATGAGTGGTAATAATCTATTGCATGAGGAGGACAAAGAGCATGTGAGAAAGGTGACTCACTCACCTATAAGATGCAAAAGTGTATTATGAACAACAATTAGCTACTGAGGCTAGCGAAAAAAAAAAAAGATTATAGAAGGATGATAGCAGATGATGAAGATGGTAAAATGAAAACTAATATTTACAATATAGTTTAGATACTAAATGAACAATTAACACAGGTGTTTTTCATCCTCATGAATGCAACATCATGCAGAACTTGAGTGCACAAAGGAGGCACTGATGGTGAGTGAGTAAATTAAGTAAACTTGATATTAATAAGGCTGCAGGATGATATATCATCCTGCATTTCGAGGGAATGTTTCACAGATTTAACAAGAGCATTGATATACCTTTTTAACATGGGTTTACACTAGGCTAAGTTGTTCTGCTTCATAAGAGAGGTGATAAGACTTTCAATTATATGCCAGTCTGTGTGTCTCGAGTTATGATTCAAGTGTCTGAGAAATTAATGAGGATGAAGATTCAGAAATGAGTTAATAAGAACATCATTCTTTTTGATGGACAGAATGGGGTTATCAATGGTCACGTTTTAGCAATCTACTTAATTATTATAACAAGGTGACAAATGCACTGGACAAGGGAGATGCATAAACAATGACATATTTAGATTTTGCAATAATCTTTGAGAGACTGCAAAATGACAAGCTGGTAATTAAACTGAAAATAGAGTTGGAGAGTAGATTAGTGCATTGGAGCAAAGCCAAGTCGTCTGATCAGTATCAGAAAGTTGTATATTCTGGAAGAGAAATATCTAAGATAAGACCAAGTGATGTGTTTGTTCCAAGGATCTGTTCTGAGGCCATTGCTGGTAAACTTGAATATTAATGAAATTGGGAAAGGTTTGAATGGTGACATGCAACTGTTTGCAGATAACACAAATTTGAGAAGAACTATGAGGAGTAGGATAGCTGCTGTGGCTTTGCAGAAGGACTTGAATAAACTGGCTGAATGGACAATTAAGTAGGGTTACCAGTTCAATGTTGTAATGGGTAAGGTTTTAAAATTCAAGAATCAAGGTATATAAATTGGTGGCGGCGATATCTTAGTGGAAGTGGAGGAGATAAGGAATTAGAGAGTGATAGTAGACTAGGAGCTAAAATATTGGGGACACACTGCTAAAACAGTGAGAACAATACACAGGATCATTGTCCAGAGAGGTGGTTTCTGATCTCTGGAATGTTGTGCATGATGACAGGTTGAGGAAGCACAATTTGCGGTCTAGTGGATAGGAGGAGGAAGGGAGTGGGGATATGATTGAAACATATAAGTCAGTAAAGGGTTACTACTGGATTAATGTGATTAGGTTTTTCATAGAATGGGAAGAGAGACAGGGAGGACAACAGGCCATCCTTGGAAGCTGTAAAAGGAGGGTGTTAGTAGGAGGAGAAAAGCATAGGCTTTTCATGTGGAGAATAGCAGGTGAGTACAGAGGTGGTAAATGAAATTAAGGAACACTACGGTTAGCTATGTGAGTGACATTGGGACCTCCACAATAAGTCTTTGGATTCCATGATGGTCTGATGATGACGATAATAATAATAATCTGGAACATCACTCCTGAAAAAAAAAATTATGTTTTGGAATGTTCCAGAAAATATTAAAAAATAAAGCACATGAAGGAAGAAAGAATTTTTATTACCTCAAATTAATCAACATGAATTAATGTAAAGAAAGGATAGCCCAATTAAATCTGAAAATAGCATAGAGTAATGTCTAAATTATCTGACCTTCAAATTAATGAACCTTCAATTATCTTTCCATTGAATGAGTTAGTGTGTCAAGTGATTTCTGGTATATACACCATGTAAATGTAGTGTCAATACCTAACCTTTCAAATTAACCAACCAGCAAACTGCTCTCCCAGATGACTGGATAACTGAGGGATCAATGTACCAGGAAGGCATCATGTAGTTTTTAAAACTCATACAGGATTTATCTTAACACTAGGCTAATTAACAAACTACAAATGCTGAAGGATTTGAGCTAAACTCCTCCTAACATCTAAAATAGATTCGACCAAGATTAATTCTTCCAGTTTCCTGAATAGAAAATCCTTTATTACCAAAAGGAAAGTGATTAAAATTCCCTACAAAAATAGAAAAAAAGCCACAAAGCAAGCTCAGGGAAGCAATACCCTAACAAAATCATTTTATCCTCTGCATGAATTATAATGATATTTATATTTATTGTATTTTTTGGCATATTGATTACAAGTGTTTTTTTTTTTTTACAATCTCCATTTATTTTTTCAGAAACTACATTAACACTTACTAAAATGGTTCACATTACTGAACAATGTTAGTGCATGGACAACCATTATGTTTAGAGAGATCTGCCTAATGGATAGAATTTTGTTTCAGGACACAATGTTTTGAATGAGTCCAGCAGATCTGAAAACAGTTTTCTTATCAGCAGTTCATATTGCACTTGAAAAATTTTGTTACCTCCAGAAATAAGTACAATCCACCATTTATTCATTTAAAGAAAATATTTTGAAGAATGAGCGATGCTAAATGAAAGAATTTTATTGGCTTAAAAATAAGAACAATTATGAGAGAAACCAATTATGATAAACAGACCAAATCAAAAATCAACTTTGTCACCCATTAAGGCAGTAAAATTCTTTCATTATTTCATAACTTTTCGAAAATCTTTTATGTGTTTCCCACCCATGAAAAGTTGTAAAAGTATGGTTATAAACATATAGTACATCAGCACTATATGTTTATAACCATATAACTATATGTTTATAACCATAGTACTATATGTTTATAACCATAACTGTGAGAGGCTAAGGAATTTTTGAACGTGAATACGTCTTTAAATTCAGAACAGTACTAGGGAATACGGGATGAAAAGTTGAGTGTAACGAAATCATTCGATAAGGTTTGGCTTAATAATTTCTAAAGTATTAAAGGCAGACAAACCAAACTTATATCATTCGACAGCTGAGGGAATAAAAATTCGTCAGTGACCTTCAGATAGCGTGGTGCACCCCGCGGGTAGCATTGGGGGGTGCCACCATTTTGTGTACGATCCGCTGCGCCTCGGAAACTTCCACTAAGTATAACTTCGCACTCTGTCGTGGTACGCCACTCGTTTTAGTATCAACCAGCAGCTCTCGTTGAGATCTATTAATTTAATACATAATTCTTAAATTTCAATACAGTGTTCGTGAAGAAAATGTGGATTGAAGTTGAAAAATTTTAGAAATTTCAAAATCTGCCTATACTCACCGAAAAGCCAGCCAGAAATATGCTGAACGCATACGATGGGAAAGAGCAGTTCGTCAGCTTTCCAATAATATTTCAATGTCTATGAATAAGTAAGTATTGGGAGTGAAAGAAATTGGAAGTGGCGTGGCATGTGGCTGACAGCGCCAACACTTGGGTGGAAGTGGCGCACGAACCCGTTGATGCAAATGATGTAAGCGTCTATGCCACCACTTCATAAGATGGATTGAACAAAATGGATGTGAATTTCAGAAGATCGGTGACAATGGAAGAAAAGTGGAGGTCGGCGAGCCCGCTTGTGCCATAACGATTCACAAATTGCAAGGAGGCACTTTCGATCGAGTCATCTCATAATCATCAGTGCGACAAGTCTCAACAAAATCAACTGGTATACGTAGCAGAGTCACTTCTATTGAAGGTTGTATTTGACTAATGAGACGATTATAAATTTTATAATGGTTACGGAAATTCAGGACCCACTGTCAGGGTGATACGCGACGAATACGAGAGAATGAAGAAACACCACTTGCCGACACTGGTTACGCAAATTGACTGTTAACCACAAGCTCTGTGGTCAACAGTCGTCGACTTCTGCAATCACAGAGGAGGTCCAGATATTAAACATAGATGATGATCATGACAATGGCGAAAATTCACAGCGAGGAGTCATACTTGTCTTGGCGATAATCCACAGAGTTTGGTGGAGCACGCTGAAGATATCGAAACTGAGTCCATTATGAACAGATCTGAATACTTGGTCATCAGTGAAACCTGGATGGATGATGCTACACCTGTGAATGTTGGTTTCAAACTTAAAGCATGTAAGAATGCAGTCATAGAAAGGTGACTCAATCAACCGTCAACTTCGTTGTCATTGTCCAAACACACTGCCGGTGAAGTCGCCATATATAGGCGACTGTACTGGTTTGGCTGCCTTTAATACTTTAGAAACGTACTGTTACCATTGATATCATTTGCAAGCTTAGAGTTGAAGAACCATCAGTGGGAGATACTGTATATGCCGGCGTATAAGACGACCCCCCAATTTCTTCTTTCTTGTATTAATGCAACGTTAAGTATGGTTGAGAACAAATCTGAAAACAAACCCCAACTCAACATCACCAGAGTTAAAGATTGGTACTATCAACATAAGAAGCCTGAATGGCAAAGAAATGGAGTTAGCTGAGGAATTATATAAGTACCAGATCGACATAATAGGGGTGACTGAAACAAAAAAAGACAAAAACCGTCGAGATCTTTCTGAGCAATAAATACAAAATGTTATATTCAGGCAATGACAATCAAGGAAAAGAAGGAGTAGCCATAGTATTCAACACAAAATACAAGGCTAATCTTCTTGAATGGCAATCAGTCTCAAGTAGAGTGATGTGGGCAAATATGAGAATGGGGAACTGGACAATGAGACTTATTTGTGCCTATGGTCCCACAGAAGGTTCTACTAAGGTAGAAGGTGGAGGAATTTTTTGAAACTTTAGAAAAAGCAACTGACACAATGAAAAAGAAAAAGTTGGTCCTTGTTAGGGATCTAAATAGCAGAGTAGGAAATAACTGTCAGACATACAAAAATATTTTGGGAAAATTTGGAGAAAATAGCAAAGCTAATAATAATGGCAAATATCTGTTGGATTTGTGCTCAGGACATGGACTGGTTATTACTAACACCATGTTCCAACATAAAAATGTGCACAAATTCACATGGAGAGAAGAGGCAAGGAATAAGAAAAGTCTCATTGACTATGTCATTGTTGATAGTGATGTTTTCTCCCTGGTGCAGGACACCAGAGTATACAGAGGATTTGAAATTGCAAGTGATAACTATTTAGTCTTGAGCAGGATAAAACTGAATTTCATATTGAAAAGAATAACATGTAAGAAAGTTTTAAAGTGAATAAAAGTTGAGCAGTTCTCAGATGCGAACTGTAGACTAAAATACACAAAGATTATTGAAGAAAAAATGAAAGAGTTTGAGAACAGGAATCAAACCTTCGGGATTCAGTGGCAAACTCTGAAGAAAACATTGATTGATTCAGCCAGAGAGGCATGTGGTGAGGTTGTCTGCAAGGATAAAAAAATCAGAACTCCATGGTGGACACAGGAAGTTAAAGAGGCAGTGAAGGAAAAGAAGAAAACATATCAAAAGTTCCTGTCAAATAAATCAACTTGTGCTCTTAGAGAATACAGAGACAAATGCAAGAATGCTAAACAATGTGTAAAACTAGCTAAACAAAAGTCATAGGAGGACTTTGGCAAGAATATAGAAAATAAATATCAAGAAGGTGTTAAAATATTCTGGAGGTTGTTGAAGAAAAAGATATCCTTGAAGTATGGAGTAATTACTTTGAAAAACTGCTAAATGAAGCAAGCAGTGATGACAGCACATTGGCAAAAAACACTGACCAGGCATACAGGCAGGAATACATATCCATACTTGAAGTAGAAAAAGCCATCAAAGGCTTGAAATGTGGAAAGGCAGCAGGAGTAGATGATATTCGACCAGAAATGCTGAAGTATGGGTATAAGAGTCTTACAGTGGCTGCACTGCATAGTTCAGAAAGCCTGGACAGAGGGACGAATTCCCGATGATTGGAGTAGAGCTCTCATAGTACCCATATATAAAAAGGGAAATAAAACTGAATGTGAGAATTACAGAAGTATTTCCCTACTGAGTGTTCCTGGCAAGATCTATGCAAGTATTCTTGAGAAACGGTTGAGTAGAATTGTGGAAGAAAAGCTTGGTGAAGAACAAGCTGGATTCAGGCCAAATAGAGGCTGGCAGGATCAGATCTTCACTTCACGACAAATAGTCGAGAAAGCATGGGAATATAACAGAGATCTGTATTTAAGTTTTGTCAATTTGGAAAAGGCATATGACAAAGTGCCAAGAGGGAAGCTATTCAATACACTACAGTTATATGGTGTCAATGGGGCATTAGATCAAGCAATACTTAGTCTTTATTTGAGTTGAAAGTCAGCAGTTAGAAATGAAGGAAATACAGGAAGATGGTTTAATGTTAAATCTGGTGTGAGACAAGGATGTACATTATCCCCTCTGTTATTCATTATCTATATGGATCTCATTATGAAGGAAAGTGATATTAAACATGATATCAAAATTGGAGATGTTAATGTCAGCTCTTTGCTTTATGCGGATGATGTTATACTTTTAAATAAATCTGTACAAGTCTGCAAGATTCTCTGACTAAATTCAATAGCTGTTGTAATAGATATGGTATGAAGGTCAGCAATAAAAAGACAAAGACAACGAAAATAGGCAGAATCATTGAAAATGTCAACTGTGTTGTGAATGGAGAACCTGTGGAACAAGTAAAACATTTCAGCTACTTAGGCATGATTTTTACTGGAGATGGTAAATTAAATATGGAAATAGACAACAGAATCAGCAAAGCTGGTATGGTGGGAAGTCAATTGAATAAATTCATATGGAATAAGAGAGAAATTAGTCGGATCACTAAATTAGCTGTATACAAGACAGTGTTCAAACCAGTTTTAACTTATGGATCTGAGAGCTGGGTCAGAAGTAAAACACTTGACCAAAGACTAGAGACCGCAGATATGAGAGTCCTGAGAAAGATTATAGGCGTGAACAGATGTCATCAATGGCAATATCATATTAAAAATGAGGATATTAGGAAAGAACTTGACATTGTCAACATCCAGGAATGCGTTAGCAGAGCTAATCTCAGGTGGTATGGTCACTTAAACAGAATGGGCGAAGAAAGATTAGCAAAACAAGTGTTCTCTGCCAGGTTGGCAGCAAAACGACCCAGAGGAAGACCAAGATATAGGTGGATTGATATGGTACAAAGTGCCTTAGACGATAGAAATATAAGATCTGATAATGTTGGAGTCTTGACAAGTAACAGACTGATTTGGAGGAAAATTGTAGATAGGAAGTTAGTAATGATGTAATTTTTTTATGTAGTACTATCATATCCTGTATACCCCTTGAGGGTACAGGGCAGGAATTTGATGATGATAAGTATTGTTATTATATCCATTATTTTTATATCTATGCATATCCATTATTGTTTTGCATAGCATAGATTTAGTATTTATGCGAATTACCCTAATTAAAAGTAATCAGCTCCAATTTTAATTAATTATTAATTTTGCATTTTGGTTTTAATTTTAGGAATATTAAAATTGTTGTTTAAAATCATGGAACCAGCAACAAAAGGAAGAAAGTATGAAGCTCAATTTAAAATAAGGGTAATTGAAATGGAAAAGCAAACTAATAACTGTGCTGCTGCAAGAAAGTTTGACATAACCGAGATGATGGTAAGAGAATGGAGGAAGAAAGAAGATATTTTAAAAAAATTACCAAAGAAAAAATGTGCGATGAGAACGGGGATAACCCGAAGGCCGCAACTGGAAAATCACATTGCAGAATGGGTATTCAAACAAAGGCGTTATCTTGTTACAAGAAATATGATTAGAGCATATGCACTAAAATGGTCGAGATTGAATCTGGATTAAAGTATAGAATTTCAAGCTACTTCAGGATGGTGTAATCGTTTTATGAACAAACAAAATCTGGTAATATGAAGAAAAACGAAAATTGCTCAAAAACTACCAGCAGATCTTGACCACAAACTTACCAGTTTCCATAAATTTATTATTCAGTTGAGACAAGAACATAAATTTCTATTGTCAAATATTGGAAATATGGATGAAACTCCTATGAGCTTTGATATGATAAGCAATAAAACAGTGGAGTCAAAAGATAGTAAGAGTGTGCTAGTTCGAAGTACAGGTCATGAAAAAACAAGGTTTATGGTTGTGTTGTCAGGTTTGGCTGATGGAACCAAGTTAAAACCAATGATTATCTTCAAACGTAAAACTAAACCTAAGATAAAATTTCCTGCAGGTGTTTTCCGTACATTTTCATGAAAAAGGATGGATGGACAAAAATGGTGTGGAACATGCGACCGGGTGGTATAATGAAGAAACGCAGCTTATTAGTATGGGATATGTTTCATAGTCATTTAACTGAGATTACTAAAAGTCTTCTAGAAAAAAATAACACAAAAATTGCTGTTATACCAGGTGGTTTAACTTCTATATTGCAACCACTAGATGTCTGCTTGAACAAACCTTTTAAAAATCACATTCGAGAAGAGTGGAATAATTGGATGTTGACTGGTGAAAAATCATTTACAAACGGTGGATCTATGCGTGCTGCATCACTTGATATGTTGTGCAATTTTGTGATCAAAGCATGGAATAAAGTAAAAGTAGAGACTGTAATAAAATCATTCAAAAAGTGTGGTATCTCTAATCTTATGGATGGTACGGAATATGCTCTGTTGTGGGACACTGTTGATGATGAAAACTAAGTCAATTCACCGGATTTGAACTGGAATCCATATGACGATCGTTTAAACAATGAATCTGAAGAACTATTTTCAACAGATGATGAAGAAAATTAACATGAAAATTGAGGTTAATAATTATTTGTTTTTTAAGACTTACATCTATTGTAATATTTTAAATAAATTTATTTAACAAAAAATTAATCTGATTTGTTTATAAACACTGCCTATTTTCTTATATAACGATGTATTGTAACTACCTAAATGTTCATCCAAGAAATTAAGCTTCTCTTTTTATACTTGCCGTATAAGATGACCCATGATTTCGAGAGGGTTTTCTGTAATATTTGAAAGTCATCTTATACGCCGACATATACGGTATATGCCTGGACGATGTAATGATCAACAGTTTATCTAAATTTGTCCTTGGAGCTGTATACATTCATCCGAACGCTATAGAATGTTGTATCTATCGATCCCAGCTGCAATACTCGAAAAGCATAAATAAAATAATCCCCAGTATCAAGCCAGACCAGACCTGCATATGCCCATCATCACCGGTGAATTCAATGTCGATGTGTCACAAAACAGATCACTGCAGGACTTTATGGAACGCGAGTTTAATCTCACTTACGTTCAGACCACGCTAGGTAACACTTGTATTGATTTGACTTTTGCCAGAAACTTGGATGTATCTTGTTTACTGTTTGTATCTTACTTCTCTTACCATAGACTTATAAATAAAGTTATAATCGATTATTAAACTTGTTTTCATTTATTTACACTTCCCAACACATATATAATCTGCTAGCATGACGTATTCACATAAAACCCTCCAGCCGTGCTCTGACACAGCCACACCCAATTCTTTTTTTTTAATCATTTATACATTTTTATTTATTTACCAGAAACCTCGCTCTAGATACTAAATATGGAACTTGTTCAAATAAGAAGGGCAGTTGCCTTACTAAGCAATGGAATTCATCTCCCAAATTCATTCATAAATGCCTATAGCAGGATTTGAATCCTCAGCCTGTTGAAGAGTAGGAACACTACTCAGCCAACTAGACCAGCAAAATCAAATTATTATAATAATGTGAATGAGATCCTAGGATGCTTGTTAAAGGTACATTTGCTTCGCCTAATTTTTTAATAATTATTATGTTGTTTTTTTATTAAAATTTTAAATCAGTAGATCATTTCTTTTTTTATTTAATTCTACTTTCTTTAAAAATAGTGGGTGATACTGAGATTTTGCAAAGTTTTGAATTCAGTACACATCAATTTACAGAAATCCCCACATTTTGTTTTAAGAACAAAAATCAATCTCTAAGGCATAGTTCCCGAATTATCTAACCTCTAGGTGTTAGATAATTCAGGAACCATGCTCTAGAGCATTAATGTACTAAACATTAATGCATGAAAATTCACAACCGCCGTTCATGGATCCCTATAAAAAAAAAAAAAAAGAAAACAAAACAAAATCTGGAAATGGAGTCAAACTTTCACTACAGCAAACACTGTTAGAATCAACTCACTCATTATAACAAACCTTTAGATATAACAACATACAACTTCTTTGGGAAGTGTACTACAAGGTGAATGAAGCTGTTCAAGTTTTAAGCTAATAAATCACTTTTTTCCAATTATTAGTCTACATGTGATCTTTAAATTAGCAATCATCTTAATATATTATATTAACCACAGAAACTTTAAAGATTACAAAATGTTAAACTAAGCTAACAGGAAAAGGTGTAGTGAGCAAAATTGCTAAAATTCTTCATAAAATCAATCAATTTTCTGTTCTCTTTGAATGCTAGTTTCTTGATTCCCCTCCACTAAAGAGAGATCTTTATCTTTTGCTATGCATATTAAATTCCTTGCACTTGTGAAATATTTCACATTGGGAACTAGTCACCCTTACGCTATAAGACATGTATTCATGTATTCAGAATAGGCTATACTGTTTCAGAAACAAAGATAATATGCAAGGTATTAAGTAATGTCCAGTAGCAGGTGGACAGAAGTTAAATGGAATTAGTATCACAGATGAATGACTCAATTGGATCAAGAAGAATGCAAGAAACAGCCATATCTTCATTGTCTAATGCAGGGTTTCTCAAACTTTTCCTACGATGTAACACTACACAACTTCTGAAATCTTAACGGAACACCTTGGTAAGGGTCGAGTAACATCGGTCTCGTATTCAATGTAAAGCTAAGCTGACACTATCGCCGCAGCAGGCTGTATCGCATTGCACTGACCTTGCTTGTGACCACACATTTCCTAGAATAGATACCCCCCATATTTCACTCGCGCCTGGAGGTGTCGACAACCGTAGGCGGCTGAGTCAAGGCCAGTGTGCACTGGCCTTAATAGCACAATCCATAAGTGCGTAGTGAGGAGTGCCTGATTTTCAAACATGTTTGAACTTGTTGCAGCATTTAAAACCATTCTAGGCTCATATTAATTTTGATAATTTTTCACGGAACACTTATTCACTTTCCTCGGAACACTGGTGTTCCGTGGAACATAGTTTGGGAAATGCTGGTCTAGTGAATCACACCACCATTACCTTGCTTATATTAAGAGCCTCTGAGGTTCAGTAGATAAAGGTAATGCCATCTGGTTGGAAAGACCAGTGTTTACATCCTGTCTAGAATTTAACCTGTGTTAAAAGTGCTTCTCACGAGATGAATAAGGTTATCTCCATGGAGGTGAAAGACTTGCTAGGAAAACATTACTCCCACAAAACCTACCATACCTCTCTTTAAACTTATTCATTCATGAAACACTCACAACCACCTCTCGCAACTCATTCACCACACTCCAAACAAAAAATCTACTCCTAACACCTTTGCTCAGCACACACTTATACAGCTTTCAGGGATGAACCTCCCTTTTTCTCTCCTTTCCTGCCACATAAAAAAAAAAAAAAAGCCTTCAGTGCAAATTCTATAAAATCTCTTTAATACCGTATATGCTTCTGTCATATCTCCTCTTTTTCACCTCTCAGTTAATTTATGAAGTGCAGATATTCAGTCTGTTCTTGCAACCTATTCCAGAGACCTTCCACAACCCTTTTCACTCAACTCTCCAACACTGCACAGTAGTTCTGTGTGCATACAGAACTACACTTCTTCATCCTAGTGGAATTCAGGTGAAGTTCTGTGTGCAATAGTCCAGATGTGGCCTGTCTGATATTGCAAACATCCCTCTTCCCATGTCACCACCAACACCTCTCTTCTCCAAATTTGTATGCCATGGCACTGTTGAAAGCTGAGTCCTCTTCAGCTTGTCGTAATCATCTATGTTGTAATTCCACATATACTCCTCCTTAACAGAAAATTCTGCATGTCTGGCAATCTTCCAGGTAGCTACTGCATGATCGCTTTCCCCCAAGCAGGTAGCATAGCTAGATTAGTTACTGTTCAGTTTTCTGATGCTAAGACTAGAATCAACAGACTCAAATCTCATGTTTCCTCCATTAACATGCTGTCATAAGTAAACATCGCTTTGCAGGTGAATAAATATAAATTTTATTTCTTTTCTTCTCTGCAACCATTCCTCTTTCCAATCTATGTCCCCATAGTTGAAATCCCCTATAATAATTACCTGACATGCACTCATCATGCTAATTTGCCCATGCATACTATTTACATTCTACTTTGTACCCCCCCCCCTCCAGATTATAGCAGCAACCAATTATCGAAGTATTTTCTCATATGGAGGTAGGGAGTTTATTCACCTGGAAACTCGGATTTTTCATCCCTCAGAACAGGCAAACCAGCCTCATGAACACATGGGATTACAGTCAGGAATACTAAAGATCCAGTCATAGGCCCGACTCGTCAGCTATGCCGGTCCCAAGCCCAGATAAAATTAGGGTAGATTGAGATGGAGCTGTACCTCCCTGTAAAAGGGGGCTCACAGCTGTTGTATCATCATAGAAAATAAATAACTAAAATCCACTTCATCCCACAATCTCCCTTATGGCTTTGGTTGATTAGTCTACTAAAGTTAAGAACCTGGGAAGTTATAATCAGCATCATGTGATCATTTCCTACTTAATAACCTCTAGGTTGCCTGGATTCACACTCACCTGTACCTGTCCCCCAAACATTCTAATTTCCTTGGAATGCTCACTGAACAATGCTTTCTCAAGACACCTAACTCGAAATCATTCAAATGCAAACCATCTGCCATATATAAATCCTTCGTTCTAAATTCACTCTAAACTTCGACAAACTCCATACCATAACTTGTGCACAATCTGTGCACTGACTCACTCATGATAATCTTTTCAGCTTGCCTCTATCATACTGTAGCAACAGACACAACTTTTACTTTCTTGATCTTCTTATTCTCTGGGCTTGTACTAGCAACTCTTTCATATCTTTTTGCATATCACATTTGTCACCTGCTACATCATTCATACCATCCAAAATAAACATCAGCCTCGCTAGCATCCTTAATCTTTGTTCCAGAGAAACATGATTTTGTCACACTCTCCTCAAGCATTCTTCTTATTACTGAATCACCATTAAAAAAAATGCAATGCTAATTCTTCCACTTTCACTCTTTCATACTTTGCTTTCTCTCCCCATGCATCCTCCACTCTCCTTCACTTCTGTGTCATACCATCTTTCAGGTGTTTCTCCAATCATTTGAGCTTAAGTTTTGTTCTGTGGAGAACTTCCATTAAATAAGTAAGCTCGATATCATTTCCATCTCATCGTTCTCTATTTACTATCATTTCAATTTACTGTCACTCTTACCACCTGCAACATACCTCACTGTTGAAAATCACATTTTCTTGCATTCTGACTTTCAACTCACCATTATTATTATTCTTATTCTCCCCACACTTCTGGCATTCACTCTCGAAACAAGACATATCCACTCACCAGTTTCATTCTGTTTCCACAAAGTTTTCATTCTATGTAGTGAATGCATCTTGCACCTGCTGCAGTAAACAAAAATTCCATATGTTGAAATTGCCTGCCATTGTTCTATACATCAATGATATGATGTACAATAAAGTATACGGTAAAAACAAAAATAAAAGCTTAAAAACCCCACAATCAAGCAAACAACTCTTGCAGTTAACAAATACTGATAAAAATAACAATCCAGAAAAACTGAGTCAATTATCACTAAATATTTAATAAACAATTTATCTTTTGGCTACAAAAATCATGAAGCACTTTCTGCCAACTTAAAGTTTATCCTCATCGGTTATCCTCAGCTGTTTTGAAATTACTTTAATTTCCTTAAGGGAATTGCCTGACTACTCAACAAGTATAACCACAAAATTTCCCAAACCAACAACCATGCCAGTCCATGGAATATGCCTACCACCACAGAAATTCTCACATGTTCTTGTAACTAATTTAGCACTTTCCCTATGTAATAGGTTTACATAGGAAAAGTGGATATTAAAGATCCAATATTACTTCAAAGCCAAATTTTTGTAGAAGCTACGAAGGTTTTGTATTTTTGAATCAAATTATTCAAATTTACCAGGTCAAAATGAAGGTTGACCCGAGAGCTTACAAGAATGTAATCCTTGGTATCAGAGTTGCCTTAGCTTGCACTACTTAAAAGAACATGACTGCTGCTCAAGCTTCCATATGTTTGCTTTTTATTAATGCATTTTATAAAGGTTTAACATGCCTGACAGCTGTTTCAAACTGGTTAGTTCTCTTCAGAGACTAGGCAGAAACCCTAAGAGATCAAAAGCTCTCATTCAGTACTAAAGAAATCCAATGTCAGAGAAATGTATTTTTTGTAAATGAACTCTCGGTCAATGAGTAAAGGTAATTACTATGGCTTGGCTCCCAGACTCCCTTGACTGTAATCCAATTGAACATGTGTTAGAACTGCTTATTCTCCTCCACAGAACAAGCATGAAATGATGGAGTTGCTGAAGTGGACATGGGTCAAGTTACACATGAAGGATGATCGACACCTTGTGGAATCTGTTCCTAGGCATCTGCGAGCAGTGATTGCACAGAAAAATACACCAATGCATTATTAGGTGTTCCTAATGCAAAGCTAATTCAGTGTATAATATAATATGTTATATAATATACAGCGTAATGCATAATCTATAACCACAATGTGGGAACAACATTTTAGGGTGTCAGTCAGATCTGGGATTTATAAGGAGTTATTTATAAGGATTTATTCAGCAAGAGAGGAGTAGTATTTTGAAAAAGGCTGACCAAGTTTTTGGAGGCTGAGACTACAGATTTGATGTTTATGTTGGGTTAAGCTAGATGTGAAACTCAGCCCAAGAAAAGAAAATAGTCGATTTGACAAGCATTAAAATTTACTACATTTTTTATAATAGTGCTTTGCAGTATAAACAATATCAAGAGAGGAAAAAATAATATATTAAACTTACTAATATTTTGCTGGCTTTCTACCCTGCATTTTCTCAGCACAAATTATAACTATAACAAGCACACAGGCACTATACTAAATCATTAGAAGCAATTCAATTTGTAACTGACATAGAACTTATGTTCTAACATGGTACCCTCAATGAGCCAAATAACCTTAAACTTCATTTGGACAAGTCAGGCTATCAGGTCTTAGAATAAGTCTCCCAGATCTTAGGCAAATTAATGCAACCCTACTTGTTGAGGTTGGGGAGTGCTCGCAGCAGATGCTAATTCTAAAAATAGTCTTTCAGACCTATAACGACTTCTGTGTAAAACCAATGTCTTCCTCCATTTAATCCTATGTGAAAGAGTATCCAGGGCATGGTCTGCTAGTCCGAACTTGCTATAAAGATGATTACAGATACAATTTTTGTTTTCTTCAAAATGGACATTAACTGATCTACCAGGCTGTCCAACATAGGCCAAACTGCAGGTACAAGGAACTTCAGAATGTACAAGAAGATGAAGTTGATCTATAGGAGAGCAGATGAAGGTAGCTAGTTGCATAAGGGGTTTAAAAGTAGCATGGGATCATATCTGTAGAAAACTTTAGCTATCTTTTCTGATGTATCCTTAAATATGTGGGAACACAAAAATTTTACTGTGATCCTATATGCTGGTTGCAGGAAGGATGGAAGAGTCCATGTAGTATTTTATCTTATAATAAAATTAGTTTAATCCTTTATCCAAGTGTGAGCAAACAAAGTTTGCGCCTGAAAGTATCCTCAGGACTGGGGTAAGGTGGTACAACACCAGGGCAACTCGTTGCAAAGGTGGAGCAAGCTACCAACACTCCCATCTCAGTATCTCCAATAATGAAAAACACATCTCCTTGCGGATATGTCTAATGTTATGCATTAAGGGAAGGGCCACTACCCAGACTAGTTTCGACCTTGTAGTTTAATGCATAACATTAGACATATCCGCAAGGAGATGTGTTTTGCATTATTGGAGATACTGAGATGGGAGTGTTGGTATCTTGCTCCACCTTTGCAACGAGTTGCCCTGGTGTTGTACCACCTTACCCGAGTCCTGAAGATACTTTAAGGCGCAAACTTTGTTTGCTCACACTTGGATAAAGGATTAAACTAATTTTATTATACTCTAACCAAGTGAAAAATAAACTTTCAATAGTATTTTATCTATTTTAAAAGGGGCATCGACTAAAAAGGTGTTGTGTGTGAAGGTTCAGTGAGTAAGTGTTTCAAGGAAGCCATACTGTTGAGATGGGTGGTGTGACTATGTATGTAAGTACCTTGTTGTATATGTGGGTTTTCAGTACATCTCATCAGCCAACATTCTAAAATTATGGCACCCTTAAAACACTTACTCACTGAACCTTCACACACAACACCTTTTTTAGTCACTACAGTTGAATGATATAATCACGTAATCACAAGAAAGATATTTATTTAACCAAATATTTCGGTCTGGAAATAGCAGACCATAAAGTCATTACGATTCAGGTTGGGATGATGGAGCAAGGCCTCCACGCTTTCCTTGAACAAACGTTCGAACCTATAATGGGATCTATGTAAGAGGCGCGTTTTGGACCAAAGGATGCTGTGGTCAGTTTCAATCCCGTGTTGAGCCAAACCAGACTTTTCAGGTTTATTGTGAAGAATGGATGATTGATGTTCTTGGATTCTTTTTTCAAGAGAACGTCCAGTCTGTCCAAAGTAAGAGAGATCACAGTTGCAAGGAATTTGATAAACTCCAGGAAGAGATAAAGTTGAGCGTTTGTCTTTAGGAGAAGGAAAATGCGAAGACAATTTGTTAATAGGAGAATACGTAGCTGTTAAATCATATTTCTTCAAAATTCTTGCGATAGGTTCTGAAATACCGGAGATATAAGGAATAGGTACTCGACGTATTGAATCTTTGTTGTTTTGTGGAGGATTATAAGATGTAAGAAGACGTTGAATACTTTTTTCAGAAAAGCCATTGAGTTTCATGTGTTGCTGGATAGTAGAAAGTTCTTTCTGTAGATAATCAAAAGTAGAACAATTAGTTTTGGCTCTTTTGATGAGACATTTTATAATTCCTGTTTTATGACATGGATGATGGGCTGATTCTTTCAGAATATAACGACCTGTGAATGTTGGTTTCCTGTATACTGTAGTTGTAAGAATATTTGAAGATGATCGGATGAGGAGAACGTCTAAAAAAGATAACTGGTTGTTTTCTTCTAATTCCATAGTAAACTTTATGCGATGATGTAAGGAATTAATACTGTTTAAAAAGGAAGATAAAGTGTTTTTACTGTGAGGCCAAATAGCAAATATGTCATCTATATATCTTACCCAAAAAGATGGTAGAGGGAAACTAGATGTGAAGAGGACTTTTTCTAAATGTTCCAAATAAAAGTTGGCTAAAGCTGGAGAAAGAGGACTTCCCATGGCTGTTCCTTCTACTTGGCTATAAAATTTGTTTTGACATATGAAATAACCAGAATGTATAACGAAATCGAATAGTTTTATAATATCTTGAGGAAAGATGTCAGCAAGTAGTTTTAAAGTTTCCTTAAGAGGTACATTGGTGTATAAAGATTCTATATCAAAACTAACCATAAGATGGTCTGCTATTTCCAGACCGAAATATTTGGTTAAATAAATATCTTTCTTGTGATTACGTGATTATATCATTCAGTCTTATGTCGCAAGTATCCTTAAAACAACAAAGTCACTACAGTTGTCTCATTTTTCTATATACACTAGCAACAACACTTCCTAATGGCTCATTATATTTTTGAATTCACAGAAAAACCCTTACAGTCCTTGTAAAAATATAAATATTTCATGCATACCATCCCTCCTGCAACCAACACAATGGATTAAAGATAAACTTTTCCAATCCTATATAGTCATCCCTCGAATTACGTCTGTTTGAATTATGTCCTCTCGAAGAAATGTCCGTGATCTCATTAGGGAATAAATAACATTTTCGGCTATACTTTTGAACAAGAAACAAGTGAGCGTAAGGTAAAGCATGCACAGTGGCAACGCCGCTTTCAGCGGCAACCTCCCTCGGCAGTCGGCACGTGTCTTCAACAGTTCCTCTGTTGATTTTGTGTTTGAGAAATGGGTTATTTGTGTATTTATTGTTAAATATTTTGCGATGTTTTGTGCAACATGGCCCCTGCACGCACAATCAAAAAACCTAGTGAAGAATTACAGAAAAAGAGGCGAGCAATTGATCTTGAAACGAAGTTGCAAGTTATAAAGCAACATGTAGCTGGTAAGCCTGTCAATGCGATCACACATGACTTCGAATGGCCTCATCCTACAGTGACGGCCGTTTTGAAAAATAAGGATAAAATCGTAGAGGCTGTGAAAGGATCTGCTTCCATTAAATCGATGAGGGTGACGAAGCAACGACAAGGTCCTTTCGGTGACATGGAAAAGCTACTTGCATCATGGATAGAGGACCTGAACCAAAAGCACATACTCCTTAGTACTGTGACCATAACTGCTAAGGCACAAAGTCTCTTCAACATGTTGAAGGAGAAAGCAGAACTCGATTATGACTACAAATTCAATCCTTCTTCTGGTTGGTTCATGAGAATCAAGCAGCGTTTTGCACTGCATAATGTGAAATGTATGGGAATCTGCAAGTGCTGAGAAGGCTGCCAAGGAGTTTGTGGAAAATTGGATAAATTTATTATGGAGGAAAATTATTTGCCACAGCAAATATTTAATATGGATGAGAAGTCCTTGTTCGGAAAAAATGCCCAAGCAGACATTCATCCACAAAAAGCTAAAATCTATACATAGTTTCAAAGCTCTTAATGCCCGTATTACAATTCTGTTATGGATAATCTGGTATAAACTGAAACCATTTGTGATATGGCACAGTGAGAATCCATGAATCTTCAAAAACATTAGGAAGCATACTCCAGTTCATTATCGGAGCAATAAAAGTCGTAGATGAGTCAAAAATTGTTTGAGGATGCCTTAATCAACTGTTATGTGAGTGAAATAAAAAGCTATTGTGTGAAAGAAAATGTAGAATTTAAAATTTTATTAACTCTAGAAAGTGCTCCAGGTCATCTGTCTTATAGCAGTGATCTTCACCAGGTTCAGGTCATGTTTCTCCCTCCAAAAACTACTTCATTGACATAAACACTGCAACAACTCCCTGATCCAACTGATGGATCAGGGAGTTCTTGCAGTGTTTAAGGCTTATTATCTACGGAGAACTTTTTCACAAGTCATTTCTGCTACTGAAGGAAATGACCAGACTCTCATGCAATTCTGGAAAACATTCAATATTTATCATCATCATCATCATCAAATTCCTGCCATGTACCCTCAAGGGGTGTACAGGATATGACAGTACTACATGAAAAAACTACATCATTACTAACTTCCTGTCTACAATTTTTCTCATATTTGCCCACATTACTCTACTTGAGACTGACTGCCATTCAAGAAGATTAGCCTCGTATTTTGTGTTGAATACTATGGCTACTCCTTAACTCTGGTGATGTTGAGTTGGGGTTTGTTTTCAGATTTGTTCCAGTAGCTGACTTTTCGCTGTTCACCCTGGTTCCCTGGCGAAAACAACGGGGGCCTTGTTTAACCGGGCGACGCCCCAGCCGGCATGAAATTTTGTCATGTTGTACCATAATTTTTTATTTTGGTTTAACCAATAAGAATACAATTTGGTCAGCTAAATCCCAAATTGCCAGCCCATCCTCGTTCGTTCAGTATCAAAGTAGATACCCAACAGGGTGCACCACGAGAAGGTGAGGATTGGACATTAGGTCAGAAGCCCTGGTCGGTTCTCTGCATTCCTTTAAAGGCTATGTGGAGGTCTCCTCTATCAATACCGTTAGATTTATAAAAGAAAGATTGATTATCTGTACGATTCTTGGATATTGTTAAATCAGATAATATCTTAAACAGATGTTCCTGTCCTTTTACTATTGGTCTCTGTTGTCTTTCTATTACTTCACTAAGAAATGTTTTCAGTTCCTCTAATTTTCCGAAATCATTTTAATTGTACCTTGGACTCAGATTCTGGAATATTTTCAGTGAAATTCACAGAAGTTTTCTTAGACTGTTTCTTTTTATTAGCACCTTTTAATTTATGAAACTTTCCTTTTCTCACTTTATCTGTAGCCACTGTGTTTGGAGAATGAGTATCATTATACTGAGAAAAGTTCACCTGTTTATTGTTGAGGAATAAAATATATCTCTAGGTCTCTCTTCCCTTTCCTTAACAATTTCAAAACACTATTCAAGATTTTTAACCTTTTTCTTGCATGCTGTTTCTTTCAAATTATCTCTAACGCCATGCCTAAATTGATTAAACAGCAACCATTCTAAAGAGGATTTCTCTTCAGATGAAACATTAAATTTATGAGCAATGCTCCTAAGTCTATGATGGTATTCTGAAACAGACTCCCTATTACCTTGAATGCACTGATGAATTTTCCAAATATTAGGCCCTAATTCTCTTACACTTGAAAATTCTGATATCAGGAGACTTTTAAATGATGCTTAACTGTCAGTGTCTCTCAGTAAAGGAGATACGTTTAAGAATGATTTGGCTTTGCCGAATAATTTACTGCGAAGTATAATCAACAAATGAAAATCTGACCATTTTCCTAAATCTCCAATTTTTCTGCATATTTAAAAAATGTTTCTATGCTTTCACTACTATCTCCTGAGAAAGAAGGTATTACTAAAGTTGGATTAATTAACCTAAAAAATTCCTCATCTTTAATTGAAGAAACTTCACTACTGATATTGCTATCTTCTGTAGCCATTTTATTTGAGTCAAGATTTACTTTCTGGTTTCTTAAAATAAAGTTAAGTCATAACCAATCCTGTCGTCGACTGTGCCACTGTTAATATTTAGAGATTTTTATTTAAAGGATATTATCATAATATTAATGTTATTTTAATCCTTTTATTTCTAACAATTATTTTTTTAATTCTCGTGTGTGCCTATATATTTATTTATTTGCACAAGGGTTCACTCCGATTGGTGCAATGACCTTAACTCTTTTTTTCAGAATCCAAATAATCACTGACTCTAGACCCAAATACAAAATAAACACATTTAATAAAACAAAAACAATATACATACACTTCAAACAATATTACATAACTATAACTAGAAAGTATTTTTAACTTGGGTATAGTTATGTTAAAGATATATTAAAGATAAACCTTGGAGTAAAACCAGGTTTAAAATTGCCTGGTATCTTTAACATAACTATAACTAACTACAGAATTAATTGGATCCAAGGCCCTTTAAAAATAAACCCACACTTAATACTAGACTAAACACTTTGTTTGCATAATGACAAATTGTTCGTAGCCAGTTTCTCTCTCTCTGTCAAGGCCCTTCTTCGAAGACATATGACTCCATTCTTCACTTTCACAGGATTCCCTAACATCACTTATCACATTAATTCTTCCTGACTTAATCCGTCTCTCTTCCAGTAGAAACAATAGTTAGATCTGGCATCCATAATACAGATGAAACTTCCTAATCAGTTTTCTCGAACATTTCTTTAGAACGCAAATAGCAAACTCTTCCTTTATTCACCAAAATGTTTATCGACAGTCTTAACTCTTCCAATTAAAAAAATGTACAGGGCCACGATTTCCCTTCTGGAATCCCCTATAAATCTCGCAATTAGTGTTTCCTCCAACATTCCTTTTAAAACGCCTAGAGCAACATTCTCCCTCTATTCATCAACACTTATTCCACCCTGAAACTTAACAGCTCCACGATTCCTCCTTCGGAACATACCATTAATTTTCCTCCGATTGTCACATAAAAAAAAACTAAAGTTCCTCTGAATCTTAATATCTGCTGCCCTGTGTCTAAATTCCTTCCGAATACTTTCTTGTTTTCTCTCACGTTGCTTCGAAATATTTATCATGCTATTAAAAATATTGCTGTGGCTTGGGACGAAGTGACCTCTCAATGAATGAGTGGTATATGGAAAAAAGACATTAAAAAGGTTTGTGCATGATTTTGGAAGTTTTCAATAGTGGCCGTACCAATCTGAATTTCGAAGTGAATAATGACAACAAAATTCAACTCATAAAAAGTTTTCTTGAAGAGTTGACCAATAAAGAATTGGTTGAACTGGAGGAATAACTGTTGCAGAAGAGGAAAAACAAGAAAAGGAAGAGGGAAAAAAGAAACAGGAAGAGGTAGTTAAACAATTTACAGTGAAAGGTCTTGCAGAAATGTTCTTTGCAGTTAGCAATGTTCTTAAAATGTCTGAAGACATGGACCCCAATGTTGAACACTACTTAATAATAGAAACTAAAGTACATGATGCGTTTGCTTGCTATGAACAAATTTATATGAAAAGCACATTGGACATTTTCATCAAAAAAAAAAAAAAAAAAAAAAAAAAAAAAAAAAAAAAAAAAAAGGTTACACCAGAAGAACCACAGACTGATTGTTCACACAGGGGAAAAGTAATGAAGATGTGATTGTGGAGGAAGATTTGGGTGATTATTCTTCTGTTTTCTAGTGGCAGTGACACACAGTACAATTTTATAATAAGGTTTAAAAATTAAAATGACAGTATACTTATTACGGTTAAGACCCTAACACCTATAACTCTGTTGATTTAATGTATCGACTTACGTCCTGCCAGATGAAATGGAACCCAGACGTAAGTCGAGGGATGACTGTGTGTGTGCATGTGTCCCAAATATGATCCCATGCCACTTTTAAACCATTCATGCAGCTAGCTACCTTCCTCTACTATCCCAAGATCCACTTCATCTTCTTGCATATCCTGGAGTGTATAAAGTTCCTTGTGCCTGCAGTTTGGACAGACTGGTAGATCAGTTAACATCCACCTTGAAGAACACAAAAATTACATACGTGATCATCTTTATGACAAACTGGGACTAACGGACCATGCGTGGATCTTCACATAGAATTAAATAGAAAGACAACGGATTTACGCAGAAATCACGATAGGTCCAAAAGACTATTTTTAGAATTAGCATCTTCTTTGAAGTATTCCCATAATCTCCACAAGTATGGTTGCATTAGTTTGCCTAAGATCTGGGAGACAAGTCATTCTGAGACCAGATCGCCTGATTTCTCTAAATTAACTTTACAGTCCATACAGGGCACCATATTAGGACAACAGTCGTGTCAGTTATAAACCGAACAAAGTGAACTGTTTCTAGTGATTTAGTGTAGTGCTTGTGTGATTGTTTATTATAGATTGTTTTACACTGAGAGTGTTTGTTAATTACACAAAGGTTGAATTCTGATTGACGCAATGACTTTCAACTATTTCTTTTGGAATCCGAAAAATTATTGACTTGAGACCAAATAAAAAATTATATACATTTAATGAAACTAAAACAATATATACATATTAAATAAAATTACATAAATAACTACAAAATTAACTGGATCTAAGGCCTACTAAAATAAATCTACACTTCAGAAATTATCTTATCCAAAAATATTAAAATCATTCATTCTCTGACTCATTCTACTATTGGATTGTTCGACATATACTTAATCACATCCACCGACTGAACACCTTGTTTTCACAACAAACAACAAAATTGTTCATCAGAGTCAGTTTTTTATGTCAGGTCCTTTCTGAAAATATAAAATTTTATTATTTCTCATATCTAAGTTGAGTTCATCATGTTAAGCCACTTTACAGTTTCAAATTTCACCAATTGCTTTTCCATAGTAATCCAGTGTCCTTAATACAAAGGATGAAATTTTCCATTCAGTGTTTCCTCGAACATTCAATTAGAACGTCAAGAGCAATGTCTTCTTTTATTTACTAAATACTTGTTGACAGTCTCAACTCCTCCAGTTTAAAGACTCACAGTTCTACGATTCCTTTTCGGAATCTCGTATTAACATTCTCCTGACTGTCCCATGCAAAACTTAAAAACTTCCTAAGAACAAAATTCTCCAGTTGCCGTTCTCAAATTTCCATTAGCTCTCTACTTGTTTTCCTTGTTACTCCGATACTGAATACTCTCTCTGTCAGTTGTCAATCACCCATCAATCTCCTTAGCAAGCATGCGCACTCCATGTAAATGGCAACAAGAAGTTATGTATAATGGCTGAAATAATTACTGAGGTGGGAAAAAAGTATGATGGGGATTTATTAGTTAATTTATTTTTTTTTTTTAGGGACAGACCAGATAAAGGCTTGCTTTCATGCTAGGGAGGTTTTTGGTACATCACCCAAAATGTAGGAACAATATTTAAGGTCGATCAAGTTTCGGAATTGTGGACTAAAGAGATAGCATCAATTGGCAGTATCATATTACAAACAAGGCAGAAAGAACTTGACATTGTTAGCATTCAGGAATATATTAGCAGAGCTAATCTCAGGTGGTGTTATGGCCACTTAAACAGAATGGGAGAGGAAAGATTAGCTAAACAAGCTTTCTTTGCCAGGATGGCTGGGAAAAAAGATCCAGATGAAGACCGAGATATAGTTGGATTGATACAGTAAAAAGTGCCTTAGAAGATAGAAATATAAGATCTGATAACGTTGGAGTCTTGACAGGTAACAGATTGATTTGGAGGAAAATTGTAAATAGGAAGTTAGTAATGATGTAAGTTTTTCATGCAGTACTATCATATCCTGTACACCCCTTGAGGGTACATGTCAGGAATTTGATGATGTTATATGAAATTTTCTTTTTAATTTTGATTTTCATTCTCATGATAACTGTCCTAATTTTCTTGAAGCAGTCCTCAGTGTAAAATAAGTATTCAATAATAATTGTACCACCATAAAAGTATAACAACTGGTCCATGTGATTGTGGCTTATTGTCATAAGATCCTGTACACCTCCTGAGAGTATATGTCAGGAATTTGATGATGTTATACAAAATCTTCTTTTTAATTTTGATTTTCTTCTCATGATAACTGTCCTAGTTTTCTTGAAGCAGTCCTCAATGTAAAATAAGTATTCGATAATAATTGTACCACCATAAAAGTATAACAACTGGTCCATGTGATTGTGGCTTACTGTCATAGGATCCTGTACACCTCCTGAGAGTATATGTCAGGAATTTGATGATGATGCAGTTAAGGAATTTATAAGGTATTAAGAGTTGACAAGAGAATAGAAGTATTTGAAATAAAAAAGGCCAAGTTTTTTGGAGCATGAGGAGACTAGATGAGTAGGTGTGAGATGACTATGACAGCTTATATAGGATGGATGGTAATTTTGGAGAATAAGTTTCTAGCAAACTGAAGAAACACCATTTGAACTAGGACTTATTGGATTGAAGACCATTTATTACTTTTCTAATATCATTCTGAGAAATGAAAGGAGGTATACTGTGGATGGTTCATAAAATAGCGGCAGAAAATTGTCTTGGTCATTTAAACAAAAACTGAATGAAAAGACTGATGCCAAGACATCTGCTCATCTTTAAAAGATGTTAATGTTCCTTCATCAGGATAAGAGAGAGGTGGAAACATGGTCAGGAAAAAATTTTACTCAACAGCCTTAGTAAGATACCAGAAGACTTAAATGCCATTTCAGCATAAGCAAGCTAAGCTAGTGTATTTGGTTCTTGTAAAAATAATCGTCATTTAAAATTATGAATATTTTAAAAAATTCTTTATGTTAGTATATTATTAGTTTTGGTTATGTAACACGTATATCAGCACTTGTGATGTGCCTGTTATTGATATTATTATTCTCAAAATGAAATGGAAAGCATTTGAAATTTTGATACTTACTAGATTGTGATAATTATGTTACTTTCAATCCTTGTTATTGTAATTTAAAATGATCAAGTGTTGTTTTGTAAAGACATTCTTATTACGCTAATGGAGACATGTCAACCATTATACTTAGCTTCTCGCTTGCCATTTTACATGGAGTGTGCATGCTCATCGAGGAGTTTGATGGGTGATTGACAGCTGACAGAGAAAGTGTTCATATCGGGATAACATGGAAAAAAGAGAGAGCGTACTGTATCAAAGTAACGAGAAAAACAAGAGAGAGTTAATGGAAGTTTAGGAACGCAGACCAGAGAAATCTTGTTCTTAGGAAGTTTTAAAGTTTTACATGGCAATTGGAAGAATATTAATAGAAGATTCTGAAAAGGAATCGTAGAACTGTGAGTCTTTAAACTGGAGGAGTTGAGACTGTCAACAAGTATTTAGTAAATAAAAGAAGATATTGCAGTAGGCATTCTAACTGAATGTTCGAGGAAATGCTGAATAGAAAATTTCATCTTCTGTCTTAAGGATACCAGATTTCTATAGAAAATGAAATTGGTGAAATTTGAAACTGTAAAGTGGTTTAACATGAAGAGCTCTACTTAGATCTGTTTTTCATGAAGTAGTAGAAGAAACCTCTTTCTCTGGTACAAAAAATAGTGAATTGTGCATCAAATTGAACTGCAAGAGGAAAGAGTATTTATACTTCAGTGAGACAGGAGGAATATTATTGTATGTATGCTACATAAGGGTGATAAGAAAGGATCCCATGGAAAAGAAGGAAATGTTTATATTTTCGGAAAAAGCCATAACAAAGAAACTGACTCTGATGAACATTTTTGTTATTGTGAAAACAAGGTGTTTAGTCTAGTTGACGTGATTAAGCATATGCTAAACAGTCCAGTAATAGAATGAGTCAGAGAATGGGTAATTTTAATATTTTGGATAAAAAAAATTTCTAAATTGTAATTTATTTTGGAAGGCCTTGAATCCAGTATTTTGTAGTTATGTAATTTTATTTAAAGTGTATCTATTGTTTTAGTTTCATGACGTGTGTATTTTTATTTTGTCTTCAGTCATTGATTTTCCAGATTCTAAAAACAATTAAAAGTCATTGCACCAATCGGAAATGAATCTTTGTGTAAATACTAAACACTTGGAGTAAAAATCTTCTTTACAGAGACAACGTCACAACAGCGCTTATAATACCGGCTTTAGACCGGAATTTTTTAAATTTATTTTTATTTCTTTTAAATGGTTGTTTTGGGCTGTAGTGTAAGCTGACTGAGAAGCTGGAGCCTTTGAATGTAGGCTGAATTTTGTCTTGGAAAGTTTTTACACATTTCTTGGAGAACCAGTACTCGAGTCAGGGGTTTTGAGTGAAATGGGGAATAAAGGCATTACATTTCAACAAGAATAATTTCAGTCACGGCATGTTTAATAGGTACATGCATGGCAGCCATTCTACAATATTTTAAATAATGGCTTCACACATGTAAAAGAAAAATAGAATTTATTAAATACTCTTATATACACTTCTTGGAAAGAAGTCAATGGACACCATAATGTGTGAGGAACATACAGCCATTGTAACCACCTTAATAAGATGTGGGACTTCCTTTCACTGTGATGACTGCAGCAATCCTATGAGGCATACTTTCACAAGCATATGATAGTGAACAATAGGAATTTTGTCACAGGACATCCACCACACTTGTCCATCTGCTCAGCAGATAGTGTAGCATGATTTGTGGGTCCATAACACAGCTTTCCACATTGCACTGTACATACTCCTGTAGGCATGTAATGAGATCCTGGACTGTTGTGGGTTGGATGTCCCTTGAACTAACCCGATGCACCAATTCACTCCAGAGATGTTCAACAGAGTTAAGATCAGGGCTCTGTAGAGGCCAAAGTGTGGTGACATTCATTTCCACAAACCACACAGTTACAGTAGAAAGTATTTTACCTTGGGTATAATAAATGTTAAAAAATACCAAGTAATTTTAAACCTGGTTTTACTCCATTTCCCAAGTAAGCAAATAGACAAACAAGTCAAGTTTGCACCTGCAAGTGATGCAAGTCTAGCTGATCCTACAGGTAGTGCAAAACCAAGGCAACTCATGGTAAAGGTGGAATAAGCTCTGATCACTAATCTTAATATTTACCCTTAATGCCAAAACACATCTCCAAGGAGGGGATGTATGCTGTTTTGTATTAAAGGGATAATATATAAAACCACCATTCATCAGCCGACACATTGAATGTGGAGTTCTGGGCATCGACTGGAACACGAATTTGCACAAAAACATTCAGAACTGAGGTTCACATGCATGCAGTTCACATCACTTGCAGGCGCAAACTCGACTTGTTTGTCTGTTTGCTTACTTGGGAAATGGAGTAAAACCAGGTTTAAAATTACTTGGTATTTTTTAACACACAGTTACAGCAACAGCCTCATGACATGGTGCATTGTCTTGCTGAAAGAGACAATGGTCAGTTACACAGAAATGCCACATAGTAGGTAGCATTGCATTTTCTGGAATGTTCAGATACCTCTCAGAGTTCAATGTTTGTGGGATCACAAACAGAGGTCCAAGGCCAAACCAGGAAAAATAGGACCATTTCCATCACACTGCAACTTCCAAATTCCAAATAACCACACCTATGCACTCTGGTAAGAGACTATCACAGGGCATCTGCCACACCTGTTCATCTGCTCAGCAGGTAGTGTAGTATGATTTGTGGGTCCATAACACTGTTTTCCAAGCTTCCCACATTGCATGTTGTGAACCTCAGTTCTGAATGTTTTTGTGCAAATTCGTGTTCCAGTCGATGCCCAGAACTCCACATTCAACGTGTCGGCTGATGAATGGTGGTTTTATATATTATCCTTCATAGCACTCCATGGTCACATTTGGTGAGCATGGTGGATCGTCCACTGCGCATAGCACTTGCATTCGACTCTCTGAACTTCCATCTCAGTATATGGCATCCTATCGCAATGCCTCTTTCAAACTCCATCAGTTCCCTTCTCACAGCCATTTCAACCAGACAGTTGCAATGACTTTGGAGCATCATATTCCACCAATTTATACCGGCTACAAACATGCGACTCATTACATGGCAGGATTCACCTTGCCCATGGGAATATCCACTGACTTCTTTCCAAGCAGTGTATTTCACTCAATATGTCATGAGCATCATTCAGGAAGAAAGCAGATTTGGGTACATTTAAATTATGAACACAAGTCATACAGCATGTGCATACGTACACATGTCTAAGTGGCAGCTGAGCAAGTAGAAGGAAACACTATTAGAATTCCAAAGAAGTAGTTATTGTTATGTAATTAAAAAAAAACATTCACTTTACTACATTTTTTTTTTTAAATTTTAATTAGATCACTATACCTACTTCTCTTGAACTCTAATAGTGTGTCCTCCTACTTGTACAGCTGCAAATGAGACACATGGAAGTATTCACATGCTGTATGACTTATTCTTGTGTTTCATAAAGTATATATTATAACCAATTCTTCTGCTTTCTTCCTGAACGATGCTCATGACATATTGAGCAAAATATATAGGAGTATTTATTAAATTCTAGTTTACTTTTACATGTGTGAAGCCATTATTTAAAATGTCGTACTTAGAATAATTTCAGTTTTTTTTTATTTTTATATACAGCAAACCTATACAGATTAAGGAGAAAGAATACAGGAAAACCTCGCTTAACACGAATTCGATATGCGCAATAATCAGTTAGCATGATTGACTGAAAATACTATTTAATGCTGTAAGCGAGTGATTAATCAGTTAATGCGATCTTTTTACGTTATGCAAAATTTTATGTTAAGGTGAACTTTTTAGTCGCCAATCAGCAGCAAGCAGCCAGTGGCAGTACTGCGGGTGGTGGCAAGCAACACTCGACAATTGACCCAAAGCTATCATCACAAGCACACGAGCAAACTCTGTTCTCTTGCTCAATCACTTTTCCTTCATTTTGCTTTAATTTAGATACCTATAAAGGCTTTATTATATTCAATCCCTGATATAAAACTCCTGGATAATGAAAATGTGAGAAACTTGCTCGATTCCCATTCAGAACAGTTAAGTGAGAATGATCTCCTTCAACTAGAAGAACAGTGTGTATATGAAAAAGAAGAATGTTACGGCTAACTGAAAAAGAACTTCAGCTAGTTTTCAATCACATTGAGCATGCTAAGGAAATTTTGTTTGATGCTAATCCTGATATGGAAAGAAGCTTCGAACTCTGCTGAAATCTTGATAAAGTGATCACAAATTGCATGACAAGATGAAAAAGTTGTGCACTATTCAAACATCTTTACTTATTTTTTTTTGTAAAAAAAGTAGCTCGATCAAATGTTTAGACATTAAGTAAAAATTTAAGAAATTGATTTTTATTAACTTTGATGATTTTATCCTCTAATATAGCTTATAAATTTTTTTTCAAATTTATGCTAACTGATGAATGAATTATAATTATTCCTACTGTTTATTGTATTCACTTAACGTGATTTTGCTTAGCGTGCATTAAATGATGGATTAATTAATCACATTAAGCGTGATTTTCCTGTATATTGACAAGTTTCTTGAAAAACTGGAGGTTATAATCATTAGAATAAACATTATGGGAGAAGGCTATTCTAAAGAACAGAGGAAGATGAAGCAAATGAAGATAATTTGATGTTGGTTTGATATGTTTGGAGCCAGACAGTGTAAGGATGCTGACCAGTGGCTGCTCCAGTTCTTGGGGGATTAGGAGAAAGTATAGTGGCCAGTTCAGAAGAGCAATGCTATTGAAAGCACATATAAAAAAAAGGCATAATGCAGAAACAGAGCACATATGAGAAAGCGACTGGAGGAAATTTGTGATAGAAGACAGGCAGATTGCTTTTGCTTCTGTATACAATCAAGAATTCTAAGGGAGGTTTTAGGAGCACCACCACAGCTGTCAGAACAATATTCTAAGGATGGTATCAGATTTAAGAGCTATAAAGCTTAGGAGTTGAGCAGAAGGGAAACAGTGCTTTGAACAAAAAGAATAATGTGTTTCAAAGGACGAGGAGACTACTGATGTAATATGCTTATGTCAAGATAAGCTGGATACGAAAGTCATCTCAAGAAGATAAAAGTGTTCTTGAAACGAGAGCTGAACATTATCAAAAGTAAGAGGGAGTGAATTAGAATCTTTCTTGTAGGTATTAAGACAGGACTGTGTTTTAATATCATTGAAATTCACTGTCTTCACACCCATTTGAGGATGGTGGGAAGACAATGGTTATGGAAGATCTTTAAGCTTTGATGATTTGAGTATTACAGGGGTTCTCAAATGAAGAACAAGAATGAAGAGTACTATCATCACAAAATTTATGAATAAGATTTAAAGTTAAATAAGGTCATTTATGTAAAGGATGATGATTTATGGTTTTAATGGTGCAAGGACTTATGGATCTGAGAGCTGGATTAGAAATAAAACACTTGAACAGATATGAGAGTCCTGAGAAAGATTAGGGGTGTGAACAGATGGCATTAATGGCAATATCATATTAAAAATTAGGAAATTCGAAAAGAACTGGACATTGTTAGCATCCAGGAATGTGTTAGCAGAGCTCATCTCAGGTGATATGGTCACTTAACAGAATGGGAGAGGTAAGATTAGCAAAACAAGTGTTCTTGTTTTGCCTTAGAAGAGAGAAATATAAAAGCTGATAATGTTGGAGTCTTGACAGACAACAGATTGATTTGGAGGAAAATTGTAGATAGGAACTTAGTGATGATGTTTTTCATGTAGTACTATCATATCCTGTACACCTCTTGAGGGTACATGTCAGGAATTTGACGATGATGTGTTGATATATTGATATTATGATACATAGCCAGTACAAGAAAGAATGATAACTGCTGAGGAGGATATAGTAGAGATGATAAATAAGCAATTCATAAAGGTATATCATCCTCTTGAAAATAACATCATGCAGAACATGTAGTCAGGTGGGAAGATGAGCTACTGATGGCGAGTGAGCAGGAGGTATATGAGGAATTGAAGTAATCTTGATGTGAATAAGAATAGGATTTGATGGTATATCGCCACATGTCTTGAGGGGATGTTCCAAGGAGTTAACATTAGCTTTAACTTACCTCTTTACCATAAGTCTTTGATTTGCAAAAGTTCCAAAGGAGTGGAAAGAGGACAAAATTGTTCCACTTCACAAAGGGATTGATAAGACTAAGGCTTCAGATTACAGGCCATTCTGTAATCTGAAGATTCTGTTTGTTTGTCTGGAGTTGTGATAAACGTGTTAGAGGCTAGTGAGTACCAGAATTTAGAACTGGATTCATAACAACGACATTCTCTTTGATGGACAGCATGGGTTTGCTAAAGGAAGCTCATATTTTGTATTGGACAAAGGGGATTCATACTTAGTGGTATATTTAGATTTTTTTAAAGCTTTTAATAGAATTACCACATGTTATAATTAAATTGGAACAGACAGGGTTGGATAGTAGATCAGTGCACTGGATTGGAGATTGGGCGTCTGATAGGTATCAGCAAGTGTGTATGGAGAAGTGACAACCCAGAAGTGGAAAGTCACTAGTGGTGTGCCCCAAGGGACTGTTTTGTGGCCCTTGCAATTTGAATAGTAAAATAGCATTGTTTGCAGATGATGCAAATTAGGAAGAAGAAGTGTGAGGAGAAGATTTTGATGTTGTAGCCTTGCAAGTGGACTTGAATAGACTTTCTGATAATTCAACAAAGTTTTAAAGTTTGGAAAGCACAGATTGGATGCATGGTATAAGACTGGTGAGGATATCTCAGAGGAAGGGGCAGAGATAAAGGATTTGGGGATATTGGTGAATAAGGACCTGAAATTTTGGGGACATTTTGCTAAAATTGTGAGAACAGCACAGTGCATTTTGGCAATGACACAGAGAACACTGACTGATATGTAGGAGTAAGGATGCTATGAATCTGTTGTATAAGCCTTTGATCAGACCACATATATAGATTATTGTGCACAGATTTGATCACCAGGTTTTCAAAAGGATGAAGAGATGTTTGAAAGGGTTCACACTGTACAGAGAGTAACCTAATGGTTATTAAACTGTCATGGGCAACAATTTCCCTAGCTTTCACCACATATTAATTTGTCCATGCAGAAAGTGGCTGTCCACAGTGTGGTTCATTCTCCAGGGACTCCCCTCTCCTCTTTAAATGTTGAAAGCCAGTGGAATACCTGTGCACAGTCAGTCAGTCAATCATTGGGGGGGGGGGCATGACTGAGACATACACAGTGTGCCCGTTAAGTAATGAGACAATAATTAAATCAGAACAAAGAACTATAATTGGAATTGTCAATTACACAGCAGATTCAAAATAATCTCCTTCCAACACAATGTTTACATCTGTTGTACAGGTGTTTGAAGGCAAGTCCTCAATGTTACTGAAACACTATCAAGGCACACTTCATCTTTGAGAAGAGGGAAAAGTCTGAGGGAGACAAATCTGGCAAATGGGGGGGGGGATGATCACACAGATCGACTTCAAAGCCAGACTGTTTCACAGGCAATGCACAGGCACATTGCTATGCTACAGAAACCAATTGTTGTTGTGGAACAGTTCTTTCCCATGTTGCATGTGGGCATACAGACATATTATATTACTCCTAAATAATACTGACTGTTCACTGTGGTGCCCTCAGGAACAAATTTATTGCAGATAATTCCAGTAGTATCGAAAAATCAATGATCACTCTCTTGGCATGATTTTTGCAACCTGACTTTCTTCTGTTGGGAAGAAGATGTTCCATTCCATGTTCTATGTTTCATTTCCAGATCAAACTGAAAACACAAACTTTCATTACTGGTGACAATTCTTTGCAACACATTATCAACTGTATGAATGAAATTTTGACAACATGCAACCCAGTGCTCCCTCTCTTTGTTTGTATGTCAATGTGTGCAGCACAAAACCTTGAACAAATCTTCCTCTTGTGCAAATCTCTTTCTAAGATTAATCTGGCCATTTCTTTACTGACACCAAGCAGCCTAGTGGTTATTCACCTGTCATAGGTAACGATTTCCTTAGCTTTCACCACATTTTCATTTGTCTATGCAGAAACTGGTCGTCCACAGCATGGTTCATCCTCCAGGGTCCCTCTCCTCTTTAAATGTTGAAAACCATCAGAACATCTGTGCACAACTCAGACAGTCATTGCAGTAAACTTTTTTTTAGGTCTTGGTACACTTTTGTAGCAGTTTTTCCTAATTTACTGTAAACTTTTATCACAGCTCTTTGCTCCATGATGCAACCTCTGACAGGCTCCGCTCACACACACTCTTACTTCAATGGTTGCCACAAAAACGGCTGCATCACCCGACTTGAAAGTTGCACCTGTGATTACAACACACTATAGTGTTCAAAACTATAAGCATGCTTGTTACTTTTATCCTAAGGGCTGTCTTGTAAAAAATCAATCTCATTACTTAATAGGTACATTGTGTACGTTGGTAAGGTGTTATTACCTAATTAATGTGGATCAGATTTTTCATAGAATAGGTAGAGAACAAGAAGTCATCCTTGGAAGCTGTATAAAGGTGTGAGCAAGGGGGTGAAGAGTAGGTTTTTTTGTTGGAATGCACTACTTGGAAGTGTGGCGAGTGCAGAAACAGTAAATGCATTCAAGTAATGGCATGATGAGCTGTGTGTATGTGACGGAGAACCTCCTACAATGAGTTACTGACTACGTGAAAGTCTGATATAATAATAATATACTCCTGATTACATTCCTGTTGAGTCTTTTCTACTGCCATTCTGTCACTGCTTGTTTCATTTAGCAATCTTTCAAAGTAATAATTCCAAACAATTAGAATATTTTAATATTCAGTTGTCTGGAGGTGATTACTTTTACAGTACTCCTTTCCTCCATTTCTGATGTCTTCACATCAGAAATGGAGGAAATATAAACATCAAGAAGGTGGTTATATTCTATGTCCTTACCAAAATCTTCCCATGACTTTTTGTTTAGCTAGTTTTACAAAGTGCTTTGCTTTCTTACATTTTTTTTTTGGTATTCTATCAGAGCACAAGGTGACTGACTAGACGGGATCTTTCAATATGCTTTCTTCTTTTCCTTGACTGACAATTTAACTCCCTGAGTCCACCATGGAGTTCTGATTTTTCTATCCTGGTAGACAACCTCACCACATACCTCTCTCTCTCTCTCGGAATCAATCAATGTTTCCTTCAGAGTCTGCTAATGAATCTCCCCCAAGGTTTGGCTCTTGTTTTCAAACTCTCATTTATTCTTGAATAATATTTGCATGCTTCAGTATACAGTTCATCTCTGAAAGCTGTTCAACTTTCATTTGTTTTAAACCTTTCTTAAGCACTCTTCTTTTCACTATAATAATAAATTTTATCCTGCTCAGTACTAAACGGCGATCACTTCCAATTTAAAATCCTCTGTATACTCTTGTGTCCTAAATCAGTGTGAAGATATCATTATTGATAATAACATAGTCATTAAGACTTCCTTATTTCTTGTATCTTCTATTTGAATTTCTGAACATTTTTGTTGGAACATGGTGTTAGTAATAACTAGCCCATGTCCTGAACAGAAATCTAGCAGGCACCATTATTATTAGTTTTGCTCTTATCTCCAAAGTTTCTCAAAACATTTCTACATGTCTGGTAATCATTTCATACTCTGCTGTTTAGATCTCCAACATGAACCACTGCTTCATTGTGTTAGCTGCCTTCTACAATAGCTGGAAAAATTCCTCCATGCCTTCCTTAGAAGAATCTTCTGTGGGACCATAGGCACAAATAAGTCTCATTGTTCAGTTCCCCATTCTGATATCTGCCCACATGACTACTTGATATTGCCTGCCATTCCAGATTATCTTCATATTTAGCATTGAATACTATAACTACTCCTTTTTCCTTTTGATTATTGTCTTCTTTGTTTCAGTGATGTCTATCATGTTGATCTAGTACTTGTCCAATTTTTCTGTTAGTTCTGTTTCTCTGCCACTGAATTGCTTTTTATGTTGATAGTGTCCTGGTTCACTGATGAAAACAACAGGGTCCTGTTTAACCAGAGACCCCAAAAATTCTGTCATGTTGTACCATCGTTTGGAATTTTGGCTTAAGCCAAATATTAATCCAATTTGGTTAGCTAAATCATTATCAACAATAACATAGTTGTTCTCAAACTGCCAGTCCATCATTGTTTGTTCGGTATCTAGATATAATCTACTAACAACATGTCCCAAGAGAAGGTGAGGACTGGTTGGCTCTTCACATTCCTTAAAAGGCAAAGTGGAGGTCTCCTCTCAGTTATCCATCTACAAACCTTAAGCACAATGTGCTCAAAACATGCCCCAGAAGTGACACCCTTTCTGTATCATTTGTTTGAATTACTGTGTAAATTTGGTTGCCTGGTTTTTTTGAGATGTCGAAGTGGTGGAAAAGATTCAGACCAAAATGGCAACTAATTTGTGGGATGCTTCTATTAGGATGGACTGAATAATTTCTTAATATGCTAAAAAAATTTTTTAATATTCAACGATCTGAGAGAAGAGGACACCGCCACTGGAGGTTGTATATGAGTGCAGTTAACAAGGGCATGAGAACTAGATTTTTTGCATGGATAGTAACAAATTGTTACAAGATGTGATCATGAGTGCTCTGTTGATAAACAAGTTTAAGGAAAGGTATGAAAAGCAGTGTGATAAGCCTACATCCTATGATGAACCTTCAGATTCCATTGGAGATGCCTGTTTAATAATGTGTTGACCAGCAGTTGCTCTGCTTTTATGCTTAGAAAGAAGTATAAAAATGATGGCCATTTGGTGAAGGAACAGTACCCATGAAAACATCTCATAGAAATACCACCAATGACAAAAAATTAATCAGTATGAGGTAACCTGAAGTGAGTATGAGGAAGGAATCATTTATTAAGAAGACTACTCTCTTCTGGATAGCATTTTTAGAGGTTTTAAGTATACCACCAAATTCGGCAGAATTTCTACAGGCAAAAAAGTGATGTTGCGAATGGAAGAGAATATTAAGTATTTTTATAAATAATAAATTACCTTTAAAGATTAAGTTTTTTGGTGATTGAGAAGGCTCCAGATGTGTTTACACCATGAAAGGTTAGAGATGTAAGTCAACTGACCATACTAGAGTATTATCAAAAGTAAGAAAATTCTGGTAGCACTAAGGTTCAGTTTTACTCATCACCCCACAGGAGAATGGCAAGAAGAAAGCATTAATGTTTTTAAGAAACTGATAACAGATAATGGAGCTGGAATCACTGCATGGTTTGTCAAATGAAGAAAGGAATGGAAGGTGTTGTTATGAGAAACATTATAGATAGGATTTGGGAGTGATGAGGTTATTAATTACAGAAGAAAGGTGTGGATGGGTATAAAAGGCAGTGGGATACTCTGGCATTGGTGGTGAAATCTGGTGAGAGGAAACGATTCATTATCATACATAGTGAATGACCAAAGAGGCAGATAATGAAGCTAGGATCAGAGCATGGTTGTGAAATGAAAAAAGTAATAGAAAATGTCATCAAAAAAACTATGGATAGGATTTAGGAGTGATGAGAAAAGATCATTAATTATAAGAGAGGGATATGGGTGGATGTAAAAGGCTGTGAGATACTCTGGCATTGGTGGAGCAATATGGAGAGAGGAAACCATTCACCATGATAAATAGTTAACAGCAAAAATGGAAAATGGTGATCCAACAGGAAACTGAAGAAAGACATTATGGTGATGGTTTGGTAAGACTATCTTTATGCCAGACCTCAAAAACTCTGGAAATGTCAAGAATGACCAAATAAGTTGCTCCAAACTTCATGGTTTTTTTTTCAAACCTATACAGGTAAGCTGATGCAGTTACTAGTGCATTACAAAATTGCAAGACCTAAGATGAAATCAGAGATCACACAAAAGCAGGCCGGCCTAGTTGGCCGAGTGGGTAGGGTATCCGCTCTCCAGCCAAAAGGCTGGAGAGCGGATACCCTACTCTTGCCGTGGACATGGATGTTTGTGATTGTCTGTGAAAATAGTGGTGGTGGTAGATGGCACTGCTGATGAAGAAGGTAGTTGTGGTTAGTGGAGTGGTGGAGATGGAGAGTTGTAGAGCAGGTGTCCTCTCTCGATGAGTCTTTGGTCTCCCTGGAGGTGTTATGTAATAATAATAATAATACAGGGTGTTTCAAAAAGAATGAACCGATTTCAAAAATTATATTTATTATATAATTTGATATACAATAATTATATATCAAAATATAATTACAGTATTATACAGTAATTATATAAAAAAATATACTTACAGTTTCCATAAGAAAAACCATTTCTTCAGGATATAAGGAAATTTTACTGCCAGTTTTTTCTCCTATGTATTGAAAAACTTTTCCCTATAGAAACAAACACTTCATCTTAAATATGTTTATTTTTTAATTCAAAATTCCTTTCTCAATTCATTTGAAATCTTTAAAATTTATTAATATATGAGATATATACACATATTTCAAAGATAAAAATGCACTACCAAAATGCAAGTTGGAAGATTCTTGAAGGTTTATGTGGAATGTACATTGCACAGAACACATTTTTTTATACCAATCCATCCACAAAAGATTATGGGTAGGAGAAGGATTAGATAATCAAATGAACTACTCTAGAGACCAAACATGGATTAATAAATCTAGAGAACAAGCATTAATTTCGGGAGGGAGATGTTATTATTAACTTTCCTTTTTACAATTTAGTAAAAAGGGGAGTTTAATATGGTTATGGTAAATTGGTTTATTTCTGAATGATGTTATTTTTTTCTTACTCAGCAAATAGCAAAGACATAACTTCCTGTTTTTAGGAAACAATTCACTTAATAAAAAAATAAACATTTTAATTACAGTAATAAAAACAAAATGAATTTAAAAGTTGAATAATAAAGTGAATGACCCCAATTTTAAATACCATCTGCTGATACATTTGTGTATGGAGTATTTTAACACACACACATGCACACAAAGAGAGAGAGAGAGAGTTACTTTCATAACAGTTTCACAATAAAAACAACACCAGAGAAACAAAATTAATAATAATTTGAGGATAAATATTTTGCTGAATCTCAAACCAACATCTTCAGAGCATAAATTACAATTGTGACAAAAATAAGGGACAAAGGAGGATAGATAAAAATGAATTCATGAAGCAGTTCTTCTCCCAACCTCTGTTAGTATGAGATGAGAGAATTGCTTCAGTTAAGAGAGAGAGAGAGAGAGAGAGAGAGAGAGAGAGTGTGTGTGTGTGTGTGTGTGTGTGTGTGTGTGTGTGTGTGTGTGTGTGTGTGTAGCTCAGTGGAATCTCAATTTGAATAGCTGCCGGTACTTCTTTTACACATGAGTTAATTTCAAAGCAGAAGTATGTATTATATTCAAATATCTTAAAGTTAAGTTGGACTTTATGAAAAGAAGAGCAAATATCAAAAATGAAAGAATTAACAGACATCCGATAACCATATTAGTTACTTTGGAGAATTCTTTTTATTATTATTTTTTTTATATTAATGCCATACATAAGTCAAGAGACCTATAAGCACATCAGTGCCATGTGTGAAGTGTAGATGAGGACTAAGAAGTGCAGAGTTGCAAGTTGTAATTGTTTGGGAATGCTTCATAAAGAAGACTGTTCCAGAGGACAGAGGTGGACAGAATAAAAGAGGAAGTGGAGAAGCAGGTTTGGTGCATTTGCAGTTGCACAGTAAGTGGGATGTTGGGCAGATGCTGCTCTTGGTACATGTGCAACTGAAAGTGAAGGAATGATAGTTACCAATTCACTGGAGCAGTGATCATGGAAATGGACCAGTATTGGACATAAAAGATATTTCAATACTGTAATTCATTCATATGACACAAAATTTTTAATTTAGGCTAGGTTCATATACCTGTAAAATGTTCATCAACTGATATTCAAAATATTATGGACTTATAAATGCAAAAACTGGGAAAAATTTTGAAGGGGGGGAAAAAAAGGTTTGCTATAACAACAGGTGGAGCAAGGATGAAGCAGAAATTTGGACAGAAATTAAAAGAAATTGAAAATGTACTTTGCCTTAATCATGCCATTCATTTAGCAGCTGTTGACATATCTTATAAAATAATTTATGCTTATAAAATACGTCAATTTTATAAATGAGGTGTCAAATTATCCTCCAGTCGGTGGAGTGACCGTGAAGTGATTACCTGAGTGGTTGCCAGTAGTGTGAGGACCTCTGTGAGAAAAGGATATATGTGGAACTACAAGGGTGGTGATTATGAAGAGCTCAGAAAACAGCTTGCAGGTGTAGCATGGAATGAGGAGTTAGCTGGAAAAGAGATCAATGCAGCTTGGGAGATATTCAAGAACTATCTAGTAGAATGTCAAAATGTATTTCAAGCATCAGAATGTTAAACAAGGTAGGTGTGAAATGGATGAATGAAGAGATTAACCCTGCAGAGGTCGTGGTCGTAAAAATTGCAGCTTAGGTCATGTGTATCCGAGAGATACATTCGTTACTAGCATGTGCTGAAATGCAATAAAAAATAAATAAAATAAAAAAAAATAAAAAAAAACACTGTAAATATAATACATGATGGTTTATTTATTTTCATTTACAATTTAGAAATTATTGAAGCAAAGAAACAAACAATAAACATTTTTGTTACAAAATAATGCAAACATGGATAATGAAAGAAAATAAAACTAAACAAATGCATTTAACATTAATTAATCAGAATCTTCAACAGTTGGATTTACAAAAGTCATCGCAAACAATATTGCTATGCTCAAGGCATAAATACTTTTTTTACAACACTTGCAAAAATATTTTGATAAGCGACTCGTTTTGGATGAATAGCACATAAAACATCTTTTTCTTATTCTGTTTGTCAAGAGAGCCATATCTATGTCGTCATTAGAATTTCCTTCAAATTATGTCTGAGATTGACGAAGTTTCAGGTGTAAAGGCTTATGCTCCCTTGTAGAGATTTCTGAACGCCTTTTTATTAGTTCTGACGCTGTGTTACGAGATTTCTAATAAATATTCTGCGCCGTATTTTCACATTGTTGTTTAGCATATAACATGTCTGAGCATTTATTCCTGCAATATTCAAAATTGTGTAGAATATAACCATAGGCCATCTTCTGGTGTTCCTGGCTACAATATATGTACCAATCATTCGGTCCAAAGTGTCAACTCCTGACTTAGTTTGATTGTAATATTCTATTATAACAGGCTTTTGGGAATCTAAATTCATGGTGTTATCAAAGTGCATACTTGAAACTAAAATTATGTTTATTCCCTTTTTTGGTACATGACATACAAGTGTGCAATCTGCACCAAAAGCAAATATGTTGGATTTTTCTGACCTGTTTTTAGGAGACACCAATTCAGGTGGTAGTTGGGGTTTATTCTTACGAACAGAACCTACATATGAAAGTTGCTTCTTTTTCAAGTCGGTGATAAGATTTATATCAGTGAACCAATTATCGGTTGTAATATTACGTCCTGAAGAGAAAATGGGTTCTGCAAGTCTCTTGATTAGATCTACTGGTTTATTACTAATCGAGGTCCTTCGGGCTGCTTACCTGCATATATTTCAAGATTTCCTGTGTAAAATACTTTCGAATCGACTGTATCAAAAATTTTTATTTCATATTTACTAGGCTTTGATGGAATATATTGTCCAAACCCACATTTGCATCTAAAGTCAGGTAACATTTCGTCTATTGCTATAGTCTGTCCCATAGAGTAGCATAATTTATAATTTTCTACAAATGGTGAGAAAATGTCTCTCACAGCCTCTAAATTGTCAACTTTCAGGTGTTCCACATGGGTAAGTTTGTCATCAGACCAGATACAATTGTGAATAAATCTAAATCTCTCTAAAGACATCGTAAGTCTAAAAAGTTCAATCCCACTACCATCTGTAGCCCATAAACCCTGCAAATTTAGCCGATTGTTGCAATGTAAGCCAGCTAGATATAAGAGGCATAAAATGCTTTCAATTCTGTTTTGTCTATTCATTTAGCATCTCTTTCTCTTGAATACCAGTTTCGAAATAGAATCGATGTATTTATTTCTATATAATATGATTAGATCTAAAATATCATCTGTGATAAAGCAATTCCAAGTTTCAAGTTCTGTCTTGGCATTTTTTGCATTTGGCCGAAGTAATGGAAGTTGACACAAAATATTCTGTGGCTGTCTTCTAATTGCCTTCTTATTGGATTTTTCCTCCATTTTGATTCTTTATCCTTTCCAAGAAAATACTCTTCATTTGTGTCTAATTTATCTTCATTAGAAATATCTTGTTCGGTATCTGAATCTCCTAAACGAACTTTCACATTGTTGTGTCGCTTTCTTCCTTATCACAACCATTTTAACCTTTTATGCTATATCTCCGTTATGCACTCAATCGGGTAACACGTGGTACCTCTGAGGGACAATGGAATTTCCTCGAGATCGAGGCAGTACCAGAGTATCAGAGTGTCCGAGATTTACCCCTCATAAAACGCCAAGAAATTTATTTGTTTTACTGCGCCACTTAGCGCTATTAGATTATTAATATTAACAACCAAGAGGTAATCTCAGGACAGTACTTAATGATACCTATCAACTCTGCAGACGTGGCCAAAATATACCCTTTTTAATATCCTGCATAGGTTCGCATTAATATTTTATAAGCGGTGCATCGGATTCCAGAAATCACAGAAAGTCTTTGTTAGAATCAAAAGCAAGGTTTATTATACTCAAAAGTTGATACACATCATCATCATCATCATCATCAAATTCCTGCCATGTACCCTCAAGGGGTGTACAGGATATACAGGACAGTACTACATGAAAAAATTACATCATTACTAACTTCCTATCTACAATTTTTCTCCAAATCAGTCTGTTACTTGTCAAGACTCCAACATTATCAGATCTTATATTTCTATCGTCTAAGGCACTTTGTACCGTATCAATCCACCTATATCTTGGTCTTCCTCTCGGTTGTTTTCCTGCCAACCTGGAAGAGAACACTTGTTTTGCTAATCTTTCCTCTCCCATTCTATTTAAGTGACCATACCATCTGAGATTAGCTCTGCTAACGCATTCCTGGATGCTGACAATGTCAAGTTCTTTCCTAATATCCTCATTTTTAATATGATATTGCCATTGATGCCATCTGTTCACGCCTCTAATCTTTCTCAGGACTCTCATATCTGCGGTCTCTAGTCTTTGGTCAAGTGTTTTACTTCTGACCCAGCTCTCAGATCCATAAGTTAAAATTGGTTTGAACACAGTCTTGTATACAGCTAATTTAGTGTTCCGACTAATTTCTTTCTTATTCCATATGAATTTATTCAACTGACTTCCCATGATACCAGCTTTGCTGATTCTGTTGTCTATTTCTATATTTAGTTTACCATCTTCAGTAAAAATTGTGCCTAAGTAGCTGAAATGTTTTACTTGTTCCACAGGTTCTCCATTCACAACACAGTTGACATTTTCAATGATTCTGCCTATTTTCATTGTCTTTGTCTTTTTATTGCTGACCTTCATACCATATCTATTACAACAGCTATTCAATTTAGTCAGAGAATCTTGCAGACTTGTAGCGGATTTATTTAGAAGTATAACATCATCCGCATAAAGCAAAGAGCTGACATTAACATCTCCAATTTTGATATCATGTTTAATACCACTTTCCTTCATAATGTGATCCATATAGATAATGAATAACAGAGGGGATAATGTACATCCTTGTCTCACACCAGATTTAACATTAAACCATCTTCCTGTACTTCCTTCAATTCTAACTGCTGACTCACAACTCAAATAAAGACTAAGTATTGCTTGATATAATGCCCCATTGACACCATATAACTGCAGCGTATTGAATAGCTTCTCTCTTGGCACCTTGTCATATGCCTTTTCCAAATCGACAAAACTTAAATACAGATCTTTGTTATATTCCCATGCTTTCTCGACTATTTGTCGTAAAGTGAAGATCTGATCCTGACAGCCTCTATTTGGCCTGAATCCAGCTTGTTCTTCACCAAGCTTTTCTTCCACAATTCTTCTCAACTGTTTCTCAAGTATACTTGCATAGATCTTGCCAGGAACACTCAGTAGGGAAATACCTCTGTAATTCTCACATTCAGTTTTATTTCCCTTTTTATATATGGGTACTATGAGAGCTCTACTCCAATCATCGGGAATTCGTCCCTCTGTCCAGGCTTTCTGAACTATGCAGTGCAGCCACTGTAAGACTCTTATACCACCATACTTCAGCATTTCTGGTCGAATATCATCTACTCCTGCTGCCTTTCCACATTTCAAGCCTTTGATGGCTTTTTCTACTTCAAGTATGGATATGTATTCCTGACTGCATGCCTGGTCAGTGTTTTTTATCACTGTGCTGTCATCACTGCTTGTTTCATTTAGCAGTTTTTCAAAGTAATTACTCCATACTTCAAGGATATCTTTTTCTCCTGTTTTCATTTCACCTTTATCATCTCTAATTCCTTTTACAGCACTCTTTCCTCCATTCCTAAGCTTCTTCAACAACCTCCAGAATATTTTGCCACCTTCTTGATATTTATTTTCTATATTCTTGCCAAAGTCCTCCCATGACTTTTGTTTAGCTAGTTTCACACACTGTTTAGCTTTCTTACATTTGTCTCTGTATTCTGTAAGAGTAAAAGCTGACTTATTTGCCAGGAACTTTTGATATGCTTTCTTCTTTTCCTTCACTGCCTCTTTAACTTCCTGTGTCCACCAGGGAGTTCTGATTTTTTTATCTTTGCACACAACCTCGCCACATACCTCTCTGGCAGAATCAATCAATGTTTCCTTCAGAGTTTGCCACTGAATCTCCAAGGCTTGATTCCTGTTCTCAAACTCTTTCATTTTCTTTTCAATAATATTTCTGTATTTTAGTCTACAGTTTACATCTGAGAGCTGCTGAACTTTTATTCGCTTTAAAACTTTCTTACATGTTATTCTTTTCAATATGAAATTCAATTTTATCCTGCTCAAGACTAAATAGTGATCACTTCCAATTTCAAATCCTCTGTACACTCTGGTGTCCTGCACCAGGGAGAAAACATCACTATCAACAATAACATAGTCAATGAGACTTTTCTTATTCCTAGCCTCTTCTCTCCATGTGAATTTGTGCACATTTTTATGTTGGAACATGGTGTTAGTAATAACCAGTCCATGTCCTGAGCAGAAATCCAACAGATATTTGCCATTATTATTAGCTTTGCTCTTTTCTCCAAATTTTCCCAAAATATTTTTGTATGTCTCACAATCATTTCCTACTCTACTATTTAGATCCCCAACAAGGACCAACTTTTCATTTTTCATTGTGTCAGTTGCTTTTTCTAAAGCCTCAAAAAATTCCTCCACTTCTACCTTAGTAGAACCTTCTGTGGGACCATAGGCACAAATAAGTCTCATTGTCCAGTTCCCCATTCTCATATTTGCCCACATTACTCTACTTGAGACTGACTGCCATTCAAGAAGATTAGCCTCGTATTTTGTGTTGAATACTATGGCTACTCCTTCTTTTCCTTGATTGTTATTGCCTGAATATAACATTTTGTATTTATTGCTCAGAAAGATCTCACCAGTTTTGGTATTTTTTGTTTCAGTCACCCCTATTATGTCGATCTGGTACTTATCTAATTCCTCAGCTAGCTCCATTTCTTTGCCATTCAGGCTTCTTACATTGATAGTACCGATCTTTAACTCTGGTGATGTTGAGTTGGGGTTTGTTTTCAGATTTGTTCCAGTAGCTGACTTTTCGCTGTTCGCCCTGGTTCCCTGGCGAAAACAACGGGGGCCTTGTTTAACCGGGCGACGCCCCAGCCGGCATGAAATTTTGTCATGTTGTACCATCATTTTTTATTTTGGTTTAACCAATAAGAATACAATTTGGTCGGCTAAATCCCAAATTGCCAGCCCATCCTCGTTCGTTCAGTATCAAAGTAGATACCCAACAGGGTGCACCACGAGAAGGTGAGGATTGGACATTAGGTCAGAAGCCCTGGTCGGTTCTCCGCATTCCTTTAAAGGCTATGTGGAGGTCTCCTCTCAGTTATACAGCTTTGACCCTTACACATAATAACATAAATTAAAATCCCATCTTAAAGGAGTTCCAGACAAGGTATATAATATTCAAACACTACTATTACACTTATAAAATATTATACAGTAGCTTCCTAAAGTAAGAATTATATTAACCTTCGCTAATGCATTAGTCATGTACTATTATCACAATCAATCTAAAACACCGTAGCTCTGTCAGACTACAAAAGATAACATTCATATCTTTCACAATCTCTTTATATTATGCCAATTCTTTACTCTAACATATCCTTAACTTCATTCAATATAAAAGCGAACTTAAACACAACAACAGATAGTAAGATTAAATTCAATATCCCTCTAAACTGATAGCAATACAATCTTATCCTTTATCATTAATGTTCCTTTTCCATAACATATTAATGTGGCACATATCTTTCATTCATAATCAGTGTAACACAAACAAAGTTTACTTATTTTCCCTTTTTCGGTTCTTTAGTGCTTCATAGGTTCACAGGAAACTGGCCTTCTGTGAACAGCTGGACTTGCTTCTTTTTGCAGAGAATACGGCTGCCAAGACCCGCGACTGCCTTAATCGGAATCCCCTCCGATACCAGGGCACCTTCACCCTCTGCCACCACGAGAGAGGGAGGAACACGCAGGAGATCCAGGAACAAAAAAGCCCTGTTACAGGGTCACATGACCCTTATATTTCCCCCTATTCTTCTCGGCGATTCTCGCCCTTTTCGATGTCCAGCCGACTCACCTGTGCTACTATGTCACGCCGTCCATTCTCTGCCCTGCTTATCGCACGTATGCCGACGTCACGTCACATTGTTTGCTTGGGGCGAGCCGCTCCCTCGCGTACGGCTCTGTGACCTTTGGACTTCACCCCCCCCCCAACTGTTGAATTTGTGCTTACATTCCATAACTCTTTTATATATGAACTTTTGTAATGCTCTGTTACTGTTTATACCTTCAATATCAATTTAATCACATTCGTGAATGTCACAAAATATATACTTATTTACCATTTCATAACAGAACATGCTTGATACATATACATATTCCTTATTTTTCACTTAGAGGCAATTTACTGTATTTATCTCATTCTTTTGTTTGGAAAAGCATGTTAGATAGTGATAAGATAGGAGTTCATAAATTTTCACTCTATCACAATCTAACAACATAATCATCATCTTCTAAATCACTTTCACATTCAACTCTTTCATTCTCATCATCAGACTCGAGTAACATTCGCTGAATCTCTTCAACATCTAATGGATTATCCAATCAATGTACACGTATTTTCCCAGCCATTTTCAATGGTAAATAATAATAATAATAAAAAAAAAAACCAATAGTATACTGACATTGGAGTTCGTGGTATCTCTCAGATATAATTTACTGTCAAATATCACACACCTTTACATAACACGTGTTAAACCAAACTGACGGCAAAAAAGTGCGGAATATCACTCGTAATATATTCATGCACAGCTAGTCATGACCTTCAAGCTATATACTGAATATGTGTAAGAATATTTATTTAAACAATTTGGATGTATCTGTCAGATCAGCATTACCTCCGCAGGGTTAAGCATGCAATACAGAGAAAAGGGGCATTATGGAGGCACCATAAGAGAAGTGGTAATAACCAATTCCATGAGGATTACAAAGACTAGGCAAAAAGAGGACTTGGCTGGTGAGGGTAGCAAAAGTGAGGTATGAGCAGCAGTTGGCTAATGAAGTCAAAAAGAATTCTAGGGAGTTCATTCAATATGTAGCCAGCAAAAAAAGAATGTTTATCAAAGGATGACACTGATTGGAGAAAATGGTATAAGGGCAACTGCTGTGGAAAATATAGGGGAGATACTTAATGAGCAGTTCATAAAGGTCTTTCATTCTTGTGAATGTGACTTCGTGAAGAGATTGAGAGCAGCTGATAATGGGGAGGAGAGACTGACTAAGTGAGCAAGAGGTGTATGGGGAGTTGAGCAAACTTGATGTTAATAAGGCTGTGGGACGTGATAATATATCATCACGTATTCTGAAAGACAACAGATATCAATGAAACAAAATATCATGGACAAAATTAAAAGGTGCACGATGGTTGGGTGGAAAGCATTTGGAAAATGCTTGATTTGGAAAAGCAAACTTGATGTTAATAAGGCTGTGGGACTTGATAATATATCATCACGTATTCTGAAAGACAACAGATATCAATGGAACAAAATATCATGGACAAAATTAAAAGGCGCACGATAGTTGGGTGGAAATCATTTGGAAAATTACATTAAATATTCAAAAGCCAACTACCATTATGCCTGAAGAGAAAAGTTATTAACCAATGTATTCTTCCTATACTGACATATTCCTATGGTTGTGAAACATGGACATTGAATGGAAATGAAATTCAAAAATTAAGAACAACATAATTTAGTATGCTTGGTATCACAAGATTGGATCACAAAAGGAATATATGGATAAGAAATCAAACCAAAGTCTCTGACATCATAGGAAGAGTGAAATATCTGAAGTGGCAATGGGGTGGGCATATTGCTCGAAGATAAGATCAACGATGGACAAAAGAAGTACTGGATTGGATTCCACGAGAGGAAAAATGACCACGATGCCAACCTAAATCACGGTGGATTGATGATATCATCAGATTCGCAGGAGTGACATGGGAAAGGAGAACCATGGATAGACTTTTGGAGTAATCTTGAAAAGGCCTTCATCCAGCAGTGGATTGACAACGGCTGATAATGATGATGATTCTGAAGGAATGTGCAGGGAGTTGACATCTATCTTGACATACTTTTTTAATAGAAGTCTTGCACTGGGTCGAGTTTCAAAGGAGTGGAAGGAGGGCAAGATTGTGCCGCTTCAAAAGGGAGGTGATAGAACTCAAGCATCAAATTATAGACCAATCTGTGTGTCAGGTGTTGTAGTTAAGTTGTTGGAGAAGCTGATGAGAACTAGGATCCAGAATTAGGTTGACAACAATATATCACCTTTGATGGACAGCATGGATTTGCTAAAGGGAAGTCATGTTTTAGTAATCTACTTACTTATTACAATAAGGTGACAGCTTCTTTGGACCGAGGAGAGGGATACACAAGCTTTCTGATAGATTATTGCATGATAAGTTGATAGTCAAACCAGAGCAGATAGGGGTTGGATATTAGATTAGTGCATTGGATCGGAGACTGGCTATCTGACAGGTATCATCAGCATGTTGTGTATGGGGGAGCAATATCCCAGAAGAGGAAAATCACTAGTGGTGTACCTCAGGTGTCTGTTTTAGGGCCATTATTTTCTAACTTGTATGTTAATGATATTGGCGAAGATTTGGATGGAAATATTCAGTTGTTTGCAGATGATGTAAAGTTGGGACAAACTATGAAGAGTAGAGAAGATGTTGTGGCCTTACAAGAAGACTTGAATAAATTGAGTGAATGGGCACGGGAACAGGGATGAGAGTTCAATGTTGCAAAATGTAAGGTTTTAAAATTTGGGAAGCAAAGATGGGATGTTGATTTTATGCTTGATGGGGATATATTGTCGGAGATGGAGGAAATAAGAGATCTTGGAGTGATAGTGAATAAGGATTTGAAATTTAGGGGAAACATTGCCAAAATTGTGAGGACAACACAAAGACTTCTGGGAATGATGCAGAGAACATTGACTTGTAGAAGTAGGGAGATTCTTGTTCCATACAAAGGGCACAGCGGCAGCTAGAGCATCTGAACAAAAGTCGACTGAGTGTACCAGACAATAATAAAAAGTATGATAAGAAAAATAAGCGTATGAGTGTGAATGTAAACAAAATGAAGGAGAGCGTGCTGTATCGAGACTCGTTAGTACGAGGTGTGTTAGTAGAGGATTTGACAAAATCGTACCAACCTGGTGCGATCATAAAGGATGTAACTGAGTCTATTAGAGAGCAAAAGGAAAGGGTGAAAGAAATGATTGTTGTGGCAGGTACAAATGATTTGAAAGGAGATAAAATGGAAATGACAGAGGACCTGAATGAATTGTTTGAGGTAGCAAAAGAAAAGAGTGAGAGAGTTAGGATGATTAGTCTTTTGCTGAGGTATGACAGTGAGATGCTTAAAAGGAGGGCCATAATTGCAAATGACTTTATGCGTGGGTTATGTTCTAAAGGAACTAGGATCTATATATGATGGATGGCTTGCATTTGAATGAATACGGTGTAAGGAGACTTGAAAAAGTGTTGCTGAATGTAGTGGATGTGCAAAATCAGGGAAACTAGATTTATTAAGGGGGGGGGGTAGATATACAGACCTTAGGGAGGCAGCTGAATGTATGAATGAGTATAATATGCCCAAGTGAATAAGGACAACAAATCAGAATGGGATATTTAATATAAGGCATCAAGGTAGGGATGGGGGTCTTAAATTCATATACACTAATGCTAGGAGTATTAGGAACAAGAAGGCAGAGCTTTTGGTTGGCACTTCAAGACCACAGGTTATTGGCATTAGTGAATCATGGCTAACTGTAGATAATATAGCTAGTGGAATTGAATGCAATGGATATAGTGTGTTCAGGAATGACAGGGAGAATAAAATGGGGGGAGGAGTATTGTTGATGATAGCTGATGAGCTGCAGCCAAGGAGAATAGAAGTTGAATTACAGGATAGAGAAAAGAGCACATTTGAGGCCATTTGGTGTGATGAGATTGTGGCTAGCAGAACAAAATATACAATTGGGTGCTGCTATAGACCAGGTGATGGAAAAGATGGTGGAGACAGCATGCACAAGCAAATGGAAGAAATGAGTGGAAGGAGGGTAATTATTATGGGAGATTTCAACAATGGTCGTATTGATTGAAATGAGGAGGGGACACACGGGAGGAAGGAATTGGATTTTGTGGTTATTAAGGGATAACTATCTGCAACAGCATGTAATGGAAAATACTAGGAGTCAGAGAGTGCTTTGACCTAGTAAATACATCTGAGGATTTGGCTGTAACAAATATGACCACATTGCCGCCAATTAGTGAGAGTGATCATAAGGTCTTGACCTGGGAGGTGGATAAATGTGTGGAATTTACAATTAAGACAGGGTACATGTGGAATTCCAGAATTGGTAAGTTTGACAAGCTTAGGAGTTTGATTGGTTCAGTGCCATGGCATGTACAACTGCAAGGACTAGAAGTTGATAGTGCATGGGAGGCAGTTAAGAAGTGTTTGCATGAAGCAATGGCTGACTGTATACCTAGAGTCCGAATAATAAATCAAGTAGGATGAATAACACCATTAAGCTTGAACTGCAAAAAAAGAAACAACTATGGAGAGAATTTAAGGAGAAAAGTGACCAGCAGGCACATGAACAGTATAAAGCGCAGGCCAGAAGGGTAACGAGTGTGGTAAGAAAAGCAAAAAAGGATTACGAAAGAACGTTGGCCATGCAGGCTAAAGAGAATCCTAAACAGTTTTTTCGATATGTTGCAAGTAAAAGGAAAAAGGGAAAAATGTATATGGCAGAATGATTTTAAAGAATGCCAATGGTAGGGAGGTAACTGAATCAGTTGAGATAGTTGAGTTACGGAGTGAGCACTTTGCAAGAATATATCATCCAGGTGGTGACATTGCAGAAATGAATGAACCAATAGATTATACGGGAATTGTGGTGAATGAAGTGGAGGTGAGTAGTCTATTGCATAACCTCAATGTCAATACATCTGTGGGATTGGATGGTATACCAGCTCGTGTCGTATGAGAAGCGGCTAAAGAATTGTCAGTACCCTTGACCATTTTGTTTAATTTGAATCTCGGGTCTGGGTTAGTCCTGAGGGGGGGTGGAAAGAAGGGAAAATAGTTCCACTGCATAAAGGTGGTTCCAAGACTGTTGTTGTAAATTACCAACCGATTAGCATTTCAGGAATCGTTGTCAAGGTCTTAGAGAAATTAGTCAAGAAAAGAATACAGGATTGGATAGATGAAAATGGGATATTGTATGGGGGACAACATGGTTTTGTGAAGGGTACATCATGCCTCAGTAACTTGCTCACGTTTTATAACACAGTGACGGCTGAACTGGATAAGGGTAATGGGTTTACAGTGATTCTAATGGACCTTGCCAAGGCCTTTGACAGGATACCACATGGAACCCTAATCAGTAAACTGGAGCAGATGGGGATAGATATAGGGTTGGTATGATGGATAGGAGGGTGGTTGATGGAGAGATACCAAAGAGTGGTTTATTCAGGAGTTGAGTCTAAAAGACGGCTTGTGACTAGTGGTGGGCTCTGTTCTTGGACCACTACTTTTCAATTTGTTTATCAATGATATACGGCTGAACCAACCATTACTGACCATGAAATTTTCTTCTTTGGCTGCTTCTCCAGCTTCCACTTTTGGCCTATCAAAAATCAGCTTGGCTACATATTGTTCGTTTGATCAACTAGACAATATTTTACTCTCACTTGATTATCACCCATAATTTAAGCATCGTTTCCATTTCACCAATAATCCCATGATGTTTACGAATTATGCTCGAATTCAATGATTGGCATTTTTCACAGCAGCAAGAATTCTTTCTTTATCTTTTATGACTGTTCTTACTGTGGATTCCTGTAGATCGAACTTCTTTGCTAGCTCACAAATTTTCATTCCGCCTTCAAAATCCTTAATAATGTTGAGTTTTGTTTCCAAAGTCAATGTTTTTCTTTTCTTGCTAGCATTATTATTTTTTAGGTGATAAAATTTTTATCAAGAACATAACATTAAACAATCGCAATGTTTGTAGACTATAAAAATCGTGTATGAATGGAGACTGTGAGAAACATGTCAGTTGTTAGATCTTGAATGGGGACGCTTTCAACAAAAAAGTCATTCATTCAAGATTTAACAAGAAACACAATTCTGAGCAAGAAATGCTTGCACTATTAGTTAAGTAAGAAAAATGTAAAAGAAAACCTGTTACAATTACCTTAGCAAGAAGTAAAGTTGAGGAGAAAATTGTATGGCTGCCTACGATGACGTAACGCCGCAACGGAAGCGTTCGTGGAAGGCAAGCTGAACTCGTGTTCGGCGAAATGAGCGCTCTTCAAGGAGCAGAAGTGTGATGCAATTGCGTAGGGGTGAATAGGAGAGCAAAGTGAGAGATCCTCCATTACGAAAAGAGGGTGCTACAAAGAAGAATAAAAAGCGAGTTCGCTCGGGTTTGAGCCCCCCCCCCCGTTTTTTCTGTTCCTGTTTTCTCGTGTGGACAAGCAGAGTTCTGACCGATCGACGACACCGGAAGTAATCTCCTTCCCGGCTGCTAGCTGAAGGAGTCGGGCATGCTATACGTGAGCTGATGGTAGACATCAACTAGGACCATCGGTAAAAGTTTACTGATGCGAAACAGCAGAAAAAGTTCCCCAAAAAGGACGGCCGAGATGACAATATCGATCCAGTAGACGAGCGTTTGTGCGGCAAAGTGCAAGGAATGGCGATTTGCGTTGATCAGCGTAACCTCCACATGGACATGACTCGATAAAGCAGAAAGATATCTGACTACAAAGGACGGACGAAAAGAAGCGCGATATCCTCTCAGGACACTGGTAACATACAGTAAATTCCTTATTCTTGTAACAATTAGTATTGGGGCAAGGAGAGAAGAACAGATTTCTAATTGAGACGAAAAGGGAACTTTTAAGTGACTTTTGTGCTCAGTAACGTGTTAATCATATTGGACTAGTAGTCTGAAAGCCTGAGAGTATGCAACACTTAGTTGAATGTGAATTGATCTTTGTTAGCAAGTTTTACTTAGAATTTTGAATTAGTGTTTTATGATGAATGTGTACTTATTTAACCTAGAGATGTAAAATTAGAGTATTTTGATAATTAGAATGTTCCTTATAGCTCAGCTAGTGAATTAGAATTTTGATATGATATACCTTTGATGTGTGGAAGTTTATTGTATGTAATTGTGATAATTAATAAACATGTTTTTTCTATGTAAGTCTGAGTTTGTCTGAGCATGAGACTGAATTTACCACTCGCTAATATTCGGACCTGTGAATAAGGGGAAATTAAAGAAAGTATAGAAAATTTTAGGCCATGACTGCAATGGTGAAGTTTCTATAGGCACTTAATACTTTAACAAGATTAGGTAATACTTGAACTCTGGGAAGGTTTCTTTGTACAAGAATTCTTCTGTACTAGGACTCTGGCTGGCGCAGCTACAATAAACAAATTTTGTCAGAGTTCCGAAAGGAGAAGTGGCCCCAGAGAGATAGGTTAGAGATTTCAGGCTTAGTAGGTACGACAGGGATTTAGGATAAAGAAATAACAGGAAAGTGACGCCATAGTAAAGGTGCACAGAGAAACATGAAATATATAACACAGTGCTTGTTCACAGCATGTGCGACATTGGCGAATGCGGCCGGCGCCGGAAAGATACGACTAGTGGTCAGGCGTGAAGCGGGACAGGAATACGTACATATTAGAAACCGCGTAACTCCGAATTCACATAAGTCCGGGTATTACTGTAATTATACCAGACACCTAGGATATCCTTATCTTCAGTTTTCATTTCACCTTTATCATCTTTGATTTCTTTTTCGGTACTCTTTTTTCCATTTCTAAGCTTTTCAATAGCCTCAAGAACATTTTGCCAGCTTCCTGATGTTTACTTTCTATTTTCTTACTGAAGTCCTCCCATGACTGTTATTTAGCTACTTTTATACATACCTTAGTTCTCTTCAATTTTTCTCTGTATTCTTTTAGGCATTTGCCAGGAAGTTTTGGTATGCTTTCTTCTTTTCCAGAAATGCTTCTTTAACTTCCTGTGTACACCATGGAATTTTTCTACCCTTAGAGACAACTTCACCACATACCTACCTAGCTGAATCAATCAATGTCTTCTTCAGAATTTGCAACTGAGTCTCAAAGGTTTTGGTTCTTGTTTTCAAACTGCTTCAAATTTTTTTTAATAATGTTTGTATAGTTGCATCTACAGTTTACCTGTGAAATTTAATTATTTTTAAAGCTTTCTTACATACTGTTCTTTTCAATGCAATATCCATCTTTATCCTGCTTAGGACTAAGTAATGGCTACTTCCAATTTCAAATGCTTTGCACACGCTTGTATCTTGAACCAGCACGATGATATCACTATCAACAATGAAATAGTCAATGAGATTTTTCTTATTTCTCGTGTCTTCTCTGTACGTGAACTTGAGCACATTTTTATGTTCAAACACAGTATTAGTAATGACTAGTCCGTATCCTGAGCAGAAAACCAGCAAATACTTAGCATTATTATTAGCTTTAGCCCTTTTCTCTAAATGTTCCCAAAACATTTCTATATGCTTAGTGGAATTCATTTTCTACTCTACTGTTTAGATCTCCAACAAGGACCACTTTTCCATTTTCCTTATGTCAGCTTCATGTTTCTTTATGCCATGCGTACAAATAAGTTTCAATGTCCATTTCCCCATTCTGAAGTATGTTGCACCACTCTATTTGAAACTTCAAGTAGAGTGGTGTTTATCAAGAAGTTTATCTTCATGTTTGGCGTTTAAAAGACTATTGCTGCTACTCCTTTTCCATGATCATTATTGTCTGAATATAATATCTCTAACTTATTATTTAGTAAGATCTCACCTGGTTTTGTCTTTTTTTTTTTTTCAGTAATGCAATTATGTAGACATAGTACTTTTCTAATTCTTCTGCCTGGTTGATTTCCTTTCCCTTATTACTCATTATACTGATGGTTCCTATCTTCAGTTTTTCTGATGATAGGTTTCTTCTTCTTCTAGACGTTGAATTGGAGCTTGTTCCAGTAGCTGACTTTTCACTGTTCGCCCTGGTTCCCTTATGAAACAGCTGGGGCCTTGTTTAACCTGGTGATGTCTCAGCCAGCATAAAATCTTATCATATTGTATGCATTTGTCGTTTAAGCCAATAAAGAGTACATTTTAGTCGGCTAGTCCCAAAGTACTAGCCCACTTTCATTCATTCAGTACCTAGTACATACCTACTAATGGGGTGCACCATGTGAAGATGAAGATTGGACATACGATCAGAACTACCAATCAGTTCTCTGCATTCGTGAAAAGCAATGTGGAGGTCTCCTCCCAGTTATTTGGCTTTGACCCTTAAAGCACTCCTATTATTATTATTATTACTATTTTAAATAACAGATTGTCTATTACATGTCAGGAGTACTGCATTACATGTGAGGTTATTATTGAAATGAATGAATGCATTGATTTCATTATAAAATTTATTTATTTGACGTGATCAGTGTAATTTAATTTAAATGTGCACGAGCTTTTCTGTTTTCAAGTAAAGTGTCATAATAATAACTCTTAATGGTGGTTTGTTTTTCTTGCTTCCCGACTGAAAACCAAATGTATGCACATATTGGGACATGCATATAGTGAGAATACCATACTACTCATGAAAGAAATTTTTGGAAATCAATAGCAGATGTTTATAATGTCTTTCATATTGAAAGAAAAACATTTAAAAATTATCAACTGTTATCTTATGGCAATGACAACTGTTGTGGGAAGAAACTATAGCAGGTTGAGCTTTTTAATGATTGCTTGTATTTTCTTAGTCTTTCATATAGAAAGAAAAATAAAGTTCTGAACCTTAAAGAAATAAAAGGATGGAAGTAAGTAAAGATGTTAATTTCTCTTTAATGACCTTTATTGCAAACCAGCAACTAAATCACAAAAACTAAATTGTTTTTGTGATTCTTTAAAAGGGAACGTCATAGTGTTCAAATTAAAGATTTCAGATTCAGAAATTTACAGAGTTGGAAATAAAATTTCTTAAATAAATTCATTGGTAGCCACCAGTGATCAAATAACTTGACAGTGAATCAGATGATGTTTTAAAATTGGGGGGTAAAAAAAAGTGTGAATCATGCGTAGAACTATGCTGAAAATTCACTCTCCAATTGTCTGTGATAACTGCAGTGAGGCTAGTAGGCAAGTGGATTTCTGGAGCCCTGATTACACACACAGTTAGATTGTGAGTAATTAATATTTTATCTACATGGGCAAATTTATTTATCACCAAGACTCAGCTATCTAAAAAAGTAAGTCACAAAGTTTATATATTTGTACTTTAAAGTATCCAGAATATAATAAAGTAAAAGGTTACCTTGGGCTTTTCCACAACTGCTCTCTTTATATCTGGATTCCATTCAGCTTGAACCAAATCACTTCTATAAAAAAAGGAAAGAACTACATTTCAGCTTTAAAGAATATGCAAGTGGTGAAAGAATTCACAACAAAATACATTCTAACAGAAAATAGTAATACCCTGCTTAATACTCATGTTAGAGGCTTAATAGAGTGAAACAGCACTAAGAAAGGATTAAAAATGTTATTTAATTCTTTCAATATTTCATCTCGGTCAAAGACATTGTCAGGGATTACAATATGAGACTTGTAACACACACACACACACAAAACTTAAGTGAAACATGTGGACAAAAGACTAAAGTCCTAACTAGGTGTAGCACCATCTGTGATACCTGTTGGCAGCCTAGAATGTAAACTGGGATCTCAAAGTATTAGTGTTTGCTGTATTTTGAGAAGTTTTATGTAACCATATTTATTTAGATTAGGTTGATTTTTCAGAGCAGCTGCCGATTCCAATCAATGCTTTCCCATTTAGTGTCATTTTGTTTCAGCACTCATGTTCAGTAATTCTCAAGCGCAGTCATTATCACATCATCGCTAACATTCATTTTGTCATTCAGTGTGCCTTGTGCAGAATACAGGTATGTCAGGTGCTGTATATTGTCTGGCAAATGCAGAGACAATATACAACAAATTGATTAGGAAGTAATATCGAAGTTTGAGGCCTGCAACTTTCACACCACACATTTCAAGAAACTCATAGAGAAAACAGATGAGGAAGTTAAAACAATCAATCAGGCAATTTCAGAAAGGCCACAACATTATGAATGCCATAGATAATATCTATAGCTTTACTTCAGAATTACTATAGAGAGGTCTTACTACAGAATTCCTCAGGAACTGCATCATAGTGATCACGTAAATCACTGACCGGTTCATCAATAATAACCATGAATATGAGCAGAAGCAAGGTATGCTTAAAATTATATCCTGCTAATAAGAACTGCTTCATGAAATGACAACACTTATTGCTTACATTATTCTTACATTACTTATGAAAGTCATCTTAGTAACTTTCATAAAAATAAAAAGTTATTTTTTATTGCTTAATAAAAGTTCATTATTCTTCTTCTTCTGCATTGTATTTCCACCTATCTAATAAAATATACTGTTAAAATTACCCCATTTAGTACTCTTTTGGTTAGTGCTACATATTCTAGGTAGCACTAACCAGGGTATTACTATTTTAGTGGCACACCAGAAAACATGTCACTAAGGGTGGCTGGTGTTGGTGGCAAAAAAAAAAAAAAAAATTCTGTGTATGTTTACATGGGAATTATTTAAGAGTTGAAGCTAGATAAATGAGAGAAGACATCCACAGAAACTATAAAAAATGACTAAGAACCGACTAGGGATTCTGAACTAATGTTCAGTTTTCTCTTCATCATTGCATATCCTGCTGGGTAGGCATCCACATTGTTGATGTCAACAAATGAGAATGAACAAGCAAATTGGGATTTTGCTAACCAAACTGTATTCTATATTAGCTGAAGTCATATATATGCTACAGCAGTGTGGCATATAATGTTGATATAAGTGATGTTACCAAGAAACTGGAAAACAAATTCTGTGCCAATGACTATACTGAAGGTACTAATAATGAAGAAATACATGAATACTTAATTTATGATAAATAATCAAAAAATTGTGTGAATATGAGAATGATCCCAATGTAAGTTTTGCTGATCTTGAGGAAAAAAAGAAAGTATTTAAGATATTGGGTTGGAGGATTATTTAAAATGTTACAATTCTATGGTGTAAATCAAACCTAATACAAAGCAATATAGAGGTTTTATTTAAATTGCAAATCAGCAATTAGATATGAAGGACATGCAGGAAGATGATCTGATATGAAATCAGGTATAAGATATGCCATCTCCACTATTATATAATCTATATTATTGTTAAATTAAAGATTCTAAGAAATTATATGCTTGTTTAATCCTTTATCCAAATGTAAGCAAAGTTTGCATGTGAAGTATCTTCACAATTAGGCTACTGTCTATAGAGGCTAATGACTTCACATTAAGAAGTCATTATGCAAATGCCATGAATTATGGGAAGGAGCTCTACCCAGATCGGTTTCAACCTTTATTTATTAAGGTCTCATCATTGGCATCTTAAATTAAAGGGTGCCAGTCAATTATATCCTTGGTTAATCCTGAAATATATGTGAAATACCTTCACAACTAGGCTGCATGCATTAGGGAATATTAAGGCAATTAATTTAAAGTCATTAGCTCTATATACAAAAAAGCCTAGTCATGAAAATACTTCACGCACAAACTTTGTTTGCTTACACTTGGATAAAGAATTAAACCAGAATATAATTTCTTGGCATCTTTTAATTTAATTTATAAACAAGTGAAAAAAAACTTTCACCAATGAGCTCCAATCTTGAGTATTTCAATAATAAGATGTTACACCTTTTCACTACTTGTAGATGGAAATACATGGCTTCTGCAATACTTCAACTTGACATCTTTCTGGGTCTGGCTCCCACTGATTAGCCCTTAAAGGATGAAACCAGGGTCTGGGCAGTGGCCCCCTCCAATAATGCATAACATTATAGACACATCCAAAAGCATGTGTTTTGCATTATGAATTACTTAGATAATTAATGTGATGTTGTTAGCCTCTATATATAAGTATCCTAGTCACTGAAGATACCTCACAAGTAAACTTTGTTTCCTTACACTTGAATATATGATTAAACAAGAATATAATTTCTTGGCGTCTTTAATTTAATTTATAACCAAGTGAAAAAAAAGTTTCAATATATACTATCTACCAATAATTGTCCAAACATCCCTGTTACTTGAAGTTAGTGAGCATTCCAGGTTTGTTAATAACATAAAAACTGGTGTATAGATAGTACGAAGCAATATTTCATCATAGCAGTTGAATACAGGTGGTATCGCAACATGACATGAACTCAGTGACTTCGAGAGAGATGTCATTATGGGCTGTCACATTGGCGGCATGTCCATATGTGCCACTTCCACTCAACTGGAGCATCCAAAATGTGATGTGATTAACAAATGGAGATGTTTTGGCATCACTAGTGCAGGAAAACCCCCCCCCCCGTCGTTTGTTGGGGGAGAAATGACCGAAAGGGACAGGGGAGTGTTAAAACAGGTGGCATGCAAAACCTGGCTACAATCGGCACAGACCATCTGTGATGAGTTCCAGAGTGTCAGTAACACCATGGTAAGCACTATTACTGTACAAAATGAACTTCATTTACTGGTTTTCAACAGAAGAGCAGTGGCATAGAAGCTGAACATCACAACAATGAACAAGACGGCTCATCTGGCTTAGTGCAAAGAGCATGTAAACTGGACAACTGACCAGTGGAAAACGGTACTCTAGAGGGATGAATCAAGGTTCACCTGTTTCTATCTGATGGCTAGGTGTGGGGGCAGCCTGGTGAATGCTTGTTACCATAGTGCATTGTACCCACCGTCAAATTTGGTGGTGGAGGAGTAATGGTGTAGGGTGCATTCTGCTGGTTTGGACTGGAACCACTGGTAATTGTCCATGGTTCCATGAAGGCAGACAAGGATGCAGCTATGAATGCCCTGGCTTGTGCAGAGTCCCGAACTCAACCCATTGAACACCTGTGGGATGAACTAGAGCGGTAATTGAGGTCTAGAGCTGCTGAACTCAGTGCTGCTTTGATGGAGTAATAGAGACAAATTCCACCTGATGTCTGCTGCACATTGGTGGAAAGACTCTCTCAAAAGGTACAGGAGGTGATCAAAACCAAAGGTGGACATGCCTGATATTATGGTTCACCTGCTGGTATCAATTGTAAATTGCTAACGTGTCCAGACAATTATTGGTAGATAGAGTATTATTGTTATAACAAACCTCTGTAAATAAGTGCCTCCATAACGCAATTGAAAGAACAACGATACATTGTGCCCTTCAATTGTAAAAGGCCTAAGTTTAATTCTCATCATGGCAAGAGGAATCTTTATATGAATTTTTTCAATTGAAGGCGAGTTAGCCAATCTCATATGGAGGTAGTAGGGTTTTTTCTCCCAGAAACTTGGGTTTTACATCCTGCATAAAGACAAATCGGGCCTTCAGAACATGCACAATTTAGAGACAAAAAAAAAAAGGTAGTGGTGGACAGTAGATGCCGCTGATGTAGAGGATGATGGTAGCAGAGGTTTGGAGTAGTGGAGACTGAGAGCAGGTGTCCTCTCTTGAGTCTTCAGACTCCTTGGAGGTGTCATAAAATAATAAATATTAATAATAAAACCACTATGGAATCAACACTCACTGTGAGAGGTCTCACTCATTCATTCATACAGAATTTTAGAAAATAATAGCACATTCTGGAAATGCATTCTGCTTATATGCCATTTTCTGTGTAAAAAATAAAAAAACTACTACTCATTCTTCTCTTCACCCGGACCTGCTCAGAAAAACAGCAAATGAATGCTACAAATGCAATGCAAAAACTGTGAGCAAGGGTAGACCAAAATAGGTGATTCTAAATTTGGCATTCCTGCCAAGAGGTATCAAATCAATGACTGAATAAGTACAACAAATGAATAAGATAGAAGGAATCCTGTAAAGTGTAATTTGAATAGCTGAGATAAGCAGGTACTGAGGTTCTGTTATAAATAACAGTTCAGGTTTAGATGCCTGTAGGAGATATGGTGGTGGATCATTTATGTTGGTATTAAGACATAAATGCTGGTTAAGAGGATGCAAAAGCTTTTTTTTTTTTTAATGTATTTCTATTGCATGATGGTATGCTCTTGAATGATGTCAATCAATGCTTGGTAGTAATGAAATTAAGATTCTGCACATTCAGCAAATATATGAAAAGATATGTTAAGAACCCACAATCCTTTCTGTATTCTCATATCAGTCCCTATCATGTCAGACACTACAATATCCTCCACTCTCATGATATACCTTAGAAAAATTGTCATTCAGTTATAACTATTTGCAAAAATAATGTTTTGGGACTTCTTTTAGATTGCTCAGCTAATTTCTGTCAATAATCTGATTTTACTTTCCTTACCATACTGTTTATCCTTCTTGACTGTGCTTTGAAATGATGATAAATTTGATCATGTTTCTCTATGTTACTTTCTCCAACTTTTTTTTCCCCCCAGTTCCTGATAAATGATGTCAATCAACCATTTAACTCCTACCTACTTTATCGTAACTTTGGATATACAATCTGATGACACTTCTTTAAAATGCCAATTGATCATCTCTCTCATGCACTGATAACATCCTACTGTTGAAGATTTCTTACATCACTTCTGCACTTGGACAACAGAAGTAACGTGAGAAAACTTCAACAGGAATGAATGCATTCTGAATCCCTTCAGAAACAACTCAAGTTTCTCTGACTGCAATTATAAACTGACAGTGAATAATTTTCTTTCTCCAAACACTCATCAGGTATTGCAAATTAAGCACTGTAACAACCATAAAACTTTTATATTTCCATGTTTGAGCATTTCTAGTCAATATCATCTACTCTAACTGCCTTTCAACATTTCTCATTTCTGAGTGCCTTTTTCTACCTCCAATACAATACAATACAATACAATACTGATATGTACTCATTACTCCTCTTCCAAATATCTTCTACCACCGTTACACCATGCTTTAATAATTTTTCAGTAAAATAACTCAAAACATCCAGAATGCCTTGATTTTCAGTTTTTATGTCACCTTGATCATTTGATTCCTTTAACATTCTCTGGTCCATTTCTGAAAGGAATCGGAGATGATCAAGGAAGCATAAAGATTGAAGTTTATAGGAATTTGAACATTCCAGAACATTTTTCCGTATTCATAATATTTATAATTTATATTCTTACTAAAGTTGTCCCATGGCATTTGTTTTAACTTTCTTAACACAGAACCTACCTTTCTTACATTTTTCTCAGTATTCTATCCTATTCTTCAGCTCTTATGTCACCTTTATGAATCTGTATTTCTTTTACACAATCTCTGATTTCATTTCTAAACTTTTTTCAATTGTCTGAAATGTGTTTTTTATTGTTCACAATCTTCCCATATTAATCTTTTTGTTCTTTTTATTTTATTGTTTATTTTTTATTCTTCTTATTTTATTTATTTTTTTGCTTGGCGAGTAACTTCTCCTTCACAAAAAATTATCGATTTGTTTGAATTCCTTTATACCAGAGGTGTCAAACTGATGCCCAGCAAAGCCTCAAGGAAAGATACAAAAAAAAGATGGTTGCTTTTTATAATAAAGCAGAAATATCGATTTAAACATTCAATTTATTTGTTTTCATATGACATTTATAGTTACAATATGGATGCAACAACCTGCTATAATATAATTGCAATAATAAAAGTAGCTGAAATGTTTTACTTGTCCTATAGGTTCTCCATTCACAAATGAAGAACCTATTTGATATCAAATTGATATTTTCAATGCTTCTGCCTATTTTCATTGTCTTTGTCTTGTTATTGCTGACCTTCATACCATATCTATTACAACAGTTATTCAATTTAGTCAGAGAATCTTGCAGACTTATAGCAGATTTATTTAGAAGTATAACATCGTCTGCATAAAGCAAAGAGCTGACATTAACATCTTCAATTCTGATATCATGTTTAATACCACTTTCCTTCATAATGTGATCCATATAGATAATGAATAACAGAGAGGATAATGTACATCCTTGTCTCACACCAGATTTAACATTAAACCATCTTCCTGTACTTCCTTCAATTCTAACTGCTGACTTACAACTCAAATAAAGGCTAAGTATTGCTTGATATAATGATCCACTCACATCATACAACTGTAGCATTTTGAATAGCTCCTCTCTTGGCACCTTGTCATATGCTTTTTCCAGATCTACAAAACTTAAATACAGATCTTTGTTATATTCCCATGACTTCTCAACTATTTGTCGTAAAGTGAATATCTGATCCTGACAGCCTCTATTTGGCCTGAATCCAGCTTGTTCTTTACCAAGCTTCTGTTCCACAATCCTTCTCAACCGTTTCTGAAGTATACTGGCATAAATCTTACTAGGAACACTCAGTAGAGAAATACCTCTGTAATTCTCACATTCAGTTTTATTTACCTTTTTATATAAGAGTACTATGAGAGCTCTACTCCAATCATCTGGAATTCATCCCTCTGTCCAGACCTTCTGAACTATGTAGTGCGGCCACTGTAAAACTTTTATACCACCATACTTGAGTATATCTGGTCGAATATCATCTATTCCAGCTGCCTTTCCACATTTCAGGCTTTTGATGGCTTTTTCTACTTCAAGTATGGATATGTATTCCTGATTGCATGCCTGGTCAGTGTTTATTTATTAACACTGTGCTGTCACTGAGTATTTTATTTAGTAATTTTTCAAAGTAATTACTCCATACAGCAAGGATATCTTTTTCTCCAGATTTCATTTCACCTTCATCATCTCTAATTCCTTTTACAGCATTCTTTCTCCATTTCTGATCTTTTTCAACAACCTCCAGAATATCTTATACCACCTTCTTGATATTTATTTTCTGTGTTCTTACCAAAGTCTACCCGTGACTTTTGTTTAGCTAGATTTACACAATGTTTAGCTTTCTCACATTTCTCTCTGTATTCTCTAAGAGCACAAGCTGACTTATTTGTCAGAAACTTTTGATACATTTTCTTCTTTTACTTCACTGCCTCTTTAACTTCCTGTGTCCACCATGGAGTTCTGATTATTCTATCCTTGCAGACAACCTCACCACATGCCTCTCGGGCTAAATCAATCAATGTTTTCTTCAGCGCTTGCCACTGAATCTCCAAGGTTTGGTTTGGTTCCTGTTGTTAAACTCTTTCATTTTTTCTTGAATAATGTTTGTTATTTTAGTCTATAGTTCACATCTGAGAGCTGCTCATCTTTTATTCACTTTAAAACTTTCTTACATGTTTTTCGTTCAATATGAAATTCAATTTTATCCTGCTCAAGACATGGTGTTTATCGTACAATGAAACCTGTGGAGACTTGCTATTCCTGAAGTATGGGGAATTGTCATACAAAATTGTGTAAAATAATTTTTATATATGTTATCTTATTTTAATGTAATGTGTTTTTCCCCTCTACATATATTTTAATTTAATTCTATAACATGCTACTGCACGCACATTGGGATTCCATTGTAATCATTCACCCTAACTGTGTACTCCTAGTATTGTTTGAATTAACTGTACTGACTGTACTGACGATGTCCTAAGATACTTAGGATGAAATATATACTAATTAAAACTTATTACTGTGGTTATTACATGTGTTTGTTTAGTCAAGACATGGTGATCACTTCCAATTTCAAATCCTCTGTACACTCTAGTGTCCTGCACTAGGGAGAAGGCATCACTGTCAACAATAACATAGTCAATGTTTTCTTATTGCTTATCTCTTCTCTCCATGTGAATTTATGCACATTCTTATGTTAGAACATTGTGTTAGCAATAACCAGTCCATGTCCTGAGCAGCAATCCAACAGGTATTTGTCATTATTATTAGCTTTGCTGTTTTATCCAAATTTTCCCAAAATATTTTTGTATGTCTGACAATCATTTCCTACTCTGCTATTTAGATCCCCAACAAGGACCAACTTTTCCTTTTTCATTGTGTCAGTTGCTTTCTCTAAACCCTCAAAAAATTCCTCCACTTCTACCTTAGTAGAACCTTCTTGGTGGAGATAGAGAGTTGTAAAGTAGGTGCCCTCCCTCGATGAGTCTTTGGACTCCCTGGAGGTGCTACATAATAATAACAATAATTCGATAGAAATATAGGCACAAATAAGTCTCATGGTCCAGTTCTCCATTCTGATATTTGCCCACATCGCTCTACTTGAAACTGCCTGCCATTCAAGAAGATTAGCCTCATATTTAGTGTTGAATACTATGGCTACTCCTTCTTTTCCGTGATTGTCATTGCCTGAATATAACATTTTGTATTTATTGCTCAGAAAAATTTCACCAGTTTTTCTTTTTTGTTTCAGTCACCCCTATTATGTTGATCTGGTACTTATCCAATTCCTCAGCTAGCTCCATTTCTTTGCCATTCAAGCTTATTATGTTGATAGTACCGATCTTGAACTCTGGTGATGTTGAGATGGGGTGTGTTTTAGGATTTGTTCCAGTAGCTGACTTTTCCCTGGTTCCCTGGCTAAAACAATGGGGGCTTGTTTAACTGAGCGACATCCCAGATGGCATGAAATTCTGTCATGTTGTACCATAATTTTATTGGTTTAAGTCAGTAAGAATTCAATTTGGTCGGCTAAATCCCAAATTGCCAGCCCATCCTCGTTCGTTCAGTATCCGGGAAGATACCTAACAGGGTGCACCACGAGGTCAGAAGCCCTGGTTGGTTCTCTGCATTCCTTTAAAGGCTATGTGGAGGTCTCCTCTCAGTTATATAGCTTTGACCCTTAAGCACCCCTATATTAGTTTAATATTCATTATATTATTAAACTAATATTGTTAAGAGAGAATTCCATCAAGCTTTCTTTTTTTTTTCTTGTTACAAAGTATGACAAGAAATTATATTCTTGTTTTAATCCTTTACCAGAAAACAGATGTGTATCACCACATTATTTTAATAATATGATGATACATAATTGACCTATGTATAGAAAATATATGACTTCTGCATTAATTTAACCACAATATCTTCCTGGGTCTATCTCCCACTGATGAAATTTCAATAAAGGTAGAAACCACTCTGGGCATTGACCATTCCTGTAATGCATAGCAACGTACACATCTGAAAGGATGCATATTTTATTTATTTTTTTTATGGAATATGAGTCAATTAATATGAAGTCAACAGCAAACCTATGTCCTTATTTCATCCTGAACAGCAATTTGGCAAGTGTTATTTCTATTCCAACAAATATTTCTATCTGTCTGGGATTAACTTTCTACTCAGCAGTTTAGGTATCCAACAAGAATATGCTTTTCATTTTATTCCAGTTTCCCTCTCTAATTATATTCCTCAGGCAACAACATTATCCAGAAGGAAAATATTAACAGAGTTCTACTATGTCAAACTCTGGTCAATCCTGCAATTCCAGCTTACATGAAAAATTCCACAGTGAAATTACATCCATTTCAGCAAAAGAATACACTACGACACTAAGGAGAAATGAAACGAACTGAGGACAACATGGATCTACTGGTCCATGTTATTCTCTCTCAGAAAATATCAATCAGAACTGCATTGTACACTTTTCGATGAAATTAAAAAACTATTCATAGTAGGCAAGAGTCTCTTCTTCAACTTATGCATAAGAAATTACCTTTACATAAAAACAGACAGTACTTGTGAATTATACTTAAATGTTGCCATTATTACATAAGTGCTTCTACTTTAAATCACTATAAAAAAAGTAATGAAACCACCACTGAAATGTATCTTACATATATGCACACCAATACTTACAAAACTGCTGATCTTTTTTCTATAAGAAGATGTTTCCTTTCTTCTAGAAGATGATGTAGCTGCATGCCTTCCTCTACTGATGACACAGGAAAATATGTTTTCTTCGCTGCACATTCTGGAAGTGAACAGTCACGAGGATTTCGAGCAGCAAAAAGCTCTTCAGAACTACAAATTTTTTAAATAAATATTTACCACAAATAATATTTTAGTTAACATTGGATTTCTCAAGAAAGCTATATAGTAGTTTTATCAACTGTATATTTTCATAGAAAGGCAACTGCTAATAACAAATAAAAAAATAAATAAGAATAAAAATAAAATACTATGAACAAAAATACTGAAATTTTCTTAATGTTGCAAACTGAATAATTACAAACAAATGTTCACTGGTTCTCTTCAGAGACTAGACAGTAACCCTTTCTACCTGGTCTCTGAAGAGAACCAACCAGGTCATAACAGCTGTCAGCCAGTGAAACCTTTATTATTATTGTCAACACCATACTTCCAAGGAGTCAAAAGAATCATTGTGGGAGGTACACACTTACACACGAAGCCCATCAAACCTGTATTTACCACAATATCAGAGAATACACTCCACTCAGCAACCACTTTCCATGGAAAGAATCTGCTCCTTCTATCCCTGCTCAATATTCCTCATGCAGCTTCCAGTGATGGTCCATTGTTCATTACTTCCTTCCTCCATCATATGAAAAATTTCCTTCACGTTAACTCAGTAACAATCCTTTACCCACTTAAATGTCTCAATCATATCCCCTTGCTTGCTCCTATTCACAAGGTTTTTCAAACTGCATTCACCCAATGTGTCTTCACATCCTAAGACCACCATCACCTTGGTCTCATCTGAATACTTTCCAATATATTCTCATCACCATGAAAACCAAGAGAACAAGTCCATGCACAATAATCCATACAATGGCTGATAAAGGCGTTACAGAATTGAACACAGAAATTCAATTTCTACAAGTTAAGGTCCTCAGCATCACTGCCATAATCTGATGTGATGTTTTCACAACTTGTGCAGTGCAAACTCTGAATTTCACATCCTTGTCCACCACCACTCCAAGGTGTCTTACCTCCTCAACTTCCTCCAAAATTACCCTGCCAAGTGTGTACTTTGCATCCCATTATTGTCTACTAAATTTCAGAACCTAACACTTGGCAACACTGAATTGACAGTTCCACTGCAGCAGTTACCAATTTCCCGCTTTCACCATTAACATCATCTTGCCATAATCATTCTTCTTTCTCCTTGCCACACAATTTTGCATCCTTCCACTCCTTTGGGACTTGTGCTGTTGCAAGACTCTTGTTAAACAGGTAGGCCAAGACTGATGCTAACTCTTTGGAACAATTCCTTGACACATATGATCTGTCATCAAGTCCTATTGCCTTTAACATCTCACATACTTAATTCCTGATGTACCTCTTCTCACTAAACATTAAGTCTTCTCTCATTTCATTCTCTACACCTCTAATTTCACACAGAGCACGAAGTACCCTGATGAACTGTACACTTAATACCCCAACTATGTCCACTGCAGCAGTTACCAATCTCCCATTTTCATCCATTATCATCATCATGCCATAATCATTCTTCTTTCTACTTGTCACATATAAACATTTAAACTCGAGAATTTCTTTTGGCCTGATTTGTTAATTTCTGCTCATACTGCACTTTTGCTGTCCTTACCAACTGAGTCAATCACCTGGTCTGCTATTTATAGTCTTTGTGCAACTGATTATTATCATTATTCATCTTGTGCTGCCTCCAAAGAGACTCCTTCTTCCAGATTTCTGCTTAATCCCTGTATACATTCATTTGCTACCTACTTTATTCAGCATTTTGACCTTCGGAATGCATTCACACACACTGATTCTGTTAAGAATTTCTTTGTCAGTTCCCAAGCGGCATTTATTTTCTTTCCATTCAACTTCTCATTTCATGCCATAGCTCCAAGTAGTCTCCTAAGCATGTCATAATCACCAGCCTTGTAACTCCACATGTATCATTGTTGTGGCCTTGCAAGAAGACTTGAATAAATTGAGTGATTGGGCACGGAAATGGGGATGTGAGTTCAATGTTGCAAAATGTAAGGTTTTAAAATTTGGAAAACAAAGATCGGATGCAGAATTTATGCTTGGTGAGAATATATTGTTGGAGGTAGAGGAAATAAGAGATCTGGGGGGAGATAGTGGATAAGGATCTAAAATTTATGGGACACATCGCCAAAATTGTGAAGACAACACAAAGACTTCTGGGAATGATGCAGAGGACACTGACGTGTTGAAGTAGGGAGTTTCTTGTTCCATTGTATAAGGCTTTGATTAGGCCACACATGGACTATTGTGCCCAGATTTGGCCACCGGGTTTTTCAGAAGGATGAAGAGATGTTAGAAAGGGTCCAAAGGAGACTGACTAAGGTATTTCTGACCTCTGGAATGTCGAGTATGAGGAAAGAGTGAGAAGATGTAATTTGCAGTCTGGTGGACAGGAGGAAGAGGGGAGATATGATAGAAATCAACAAGTTGGTAAGGGGGTTGTTATAAGATCAATGCTGGAGAAGTTCTACAGAGAATAGTGGGAGATCAGGGGAGAACCAGAGGTCATCCTTGGAAACTTATAAAGAGGGTGGGAGTAAGGGAGTGAGAGGCAGGTTTTTTTCGTGCAGAGTTGTGAATGATTGGAATGCCTTGCCTGAGTGTGTGGTGTCTGAAAGGAGTTTGAGTGTGTTTAAGACACGGTATGATGAGATATGCGTGTGATAAAGGGACCTCCCAGATGAGTCTTTGACTCCATGAGGTCTTGGGATAATAATAATAATAATAATAATATCCTTTATTCACAGAAGACTTCATATAGCTAACCACAATCCAGCTTTTATCAAAAACAATCAAAGAAGGTGAATATATGGATGCCTGGACAGTGCTCATATCTTTTAAGCAGTGCAAGCTACGTAACTCTGATGCCGGGGATTGTATTCTCATGAACTCTCTGGTCAAATTTCCAAAACTTTCTACTTAAATTTCTACGTATATTCGACTTGGAAATAAGATTAGATCCTTAATATCCCCTATTTCTATTTACAAATATATATTTTAGAAAATTGCTTATTAAATAATATTAAATTAAGAGCTTAAGATTAAGTTAAAAAGCAATAGCATATGCAAGATTTTCTTCTGATAAGGATTCATATTTTGATTTTCCTACAAAGCATGGAAGTGGTCTTCCTTATTTGTATTTTCTCCTTTTATCCTTCTGATTTTTATTCTGTTATTTTCTAATTCTGATGATTATAAATGCCTTTTTATCTACTGCTGAAAACCAATCAAATGCGATCTTATCACTCAAATAGTGAGATAATCTTTCTTGGTGATTTCACCGTCCACAATTCCAATGGGCTCTCCTTCCTTACTTTCACAGATCAAGCTGGAAGAGAAGCTGAATTGTGTGTGTGGTCAGAAATTGTTCCAACACTTGACCTTTTCATAAATAGTTCTCTCTCTCTCCAAACATACTAGTTCTGTTCTTGGCAATAATTGCCAAAAAGACCATGTTGTTCATTTTCCTTTTTCAGATCATCACTCTACCAGCCAACTCAGCTTCATATCCTATGGCACTGCAATGGTTTCAAATGGGATTATCTTTTATGCCTCTTCTACACTGTCTGATTATTGCTTCTGCTCACCTGATCTAAGCTATTGCTCTGATCTAACAATTGAAATTATTCTTGCTGGGATGAATGAGTTTATTCCATGCCCCTCAAAATCTCCAACCTTTCATAATCAAATTTTCGTTATCCAACAGATAAACCAAAACAGGCATATAATAATTTTCAAATTGAAAGCAGAAAAAAAGACCAAATGCACTATGCTTGCCTACTGCTCAACCATGTTTCTATGGTAAAATTGCAACATCTAGAAATAAGGTACATTTCTTTGATTCTATCTTCTTTTCAACTCCTGTTTAGACAGCCATGACCAATCTCCTCTATTATTCCACTAACCACCTGCAGTACACACTGTGTTATCTACTGATGGAAGGACAGAAAAACACTCATTAGCCTTGATAATAATAAGTCCTGTGGCCCGGACAGTATCCCTCTAGTTGTTAACAGTTTGTGCTGCAGAACAAACATACATCTTGTCTTTCTCGTAGAAAGGCATAGACATTGGTTGCACATGCTTACTAAATAACTTAAGGAAATTAGAACATACAATAGAATATACATTAAATTAAACTTTAATATATTTCCAATATTTCGGCAACGTCACGTTGCCATCTTCAAAGGAACTTACAATAAAGACACGTGCACACAGGCACTAAACACAGTAAATGAGAAACAAAGTGAGGAAACTATGGTTTTCCTAAAAGTCCTGATGGTGCACCCTAGCAGCCTAGGTAGGTATTCTTGGTGTTGGGCTGAAGGTCTCCTGATGTAAGCCTCCCAAATTTGGGGAAGTCTCATGCAACCAAATTTGTTGAGGTTTGGCATGTTTCTTAGGGCTGAGGTTGATTCCATGAATAGTCTTTTAAATTTAAACTTGCTACGGTGTACTATTGTGGCTTTCTTCCACCGTATTCTGTGTCGTGTATCCAGAGCATGGTCTGCAAGACCAGAATGGCTGTACTGGTGAAACCGATGTAGTCCTTGTGTTCTGAAATTCTGATATTCGCTGTCCTGCCTGTTTGGCCAAAGTAGGACAACTTACATCTGCAAAGGACCTGGTATACACCAGGTAAGTCTAGGGGCAGTGGTTGGTCTTTAGTGGAGTGGATAAACGATGCCAATTTTTTATATTGTCTGTAACCAGAGGTCAAGTCATGTTTTTTTAGGATTTTTCTCGAGGTGCCTCGGATGTAGGGAATGGTGATGGATTTAAAATAATCCTTGTTGTGAGGAGGAGGGGGGATTGTGGTTTACTGGTTTCAATATTTTTTGGATTTTTTTTGGGGGGTGGCCATTGGCTGAGAAAGTGTTGAGGATGTGATTTAGTTCATTGGTTAGGGCATTGCCATTTGAACAGATTAGTTTAGCCCTGTTGTATAGTGTCTTAACAACTCCATATTGTTGTGAGGGGAGATGGTGGGATTGTTGGTGAATGTATCTGCATGAATGAAAATGTGCCATTACGTCCCATAGTGGATGGCATTGATTTCTCCCACATACAAATTAGCTAAACATTTGGCCAAAGCGCTCACACACACTATACTGGCAACACACCATCACACATAAAACTCAGCCCACTTCAAAGCCAGATAGAAAACATTACACTCCAACAATATAATTATTATTATTATTTGCCACCTCCAGGGAGTCCTTGGACTCATCGAGGGAGGGCATCTACTTTACAACTCTCTGTCTCCACCACTCAACCTCATCCACAAACCACCTCATCTACACCAGGGATTGGCAACCTATTTGGAGTGAAGAACCATTTTTAAAATTATATCTGTTAAAAAAAAAATTAGGGAGGTGCATGTTTTTTTGTTTTTTTTTTTTACAGTAACAAGTTATCATACTTGTAAAACAAAGGGGTGACATGTCACATGAAATTATATGATATTTTAAAATATCAAATAATAAAACAAAGAATTCCTTCTCCTTACAAAAGCATATGTATAAAATCCAATAACATACCTATTTCTTTAATTTTTTTTATTTAAAATATCTTCTTAGTGCCACTTTTGCGTGTTGAACTTCTTCAGATAGTTTCTCAATATGCGGCGAATACGCCGTAATTTTCATTTTCAAACATGACGAAAGACTCAGTTGTTTAGTTGGTTTCTCAATTTACTTTTAATAAAATTCATATTAGAAAATATTTGCCCACACAAATATGCCGATCCAAAAATTGATAGAAGTCCAAATGCATATGTTTTTAACTGAATGTAAGTGTCCGGTAAACAATTCCACTCGTCAAATACAATCTGATCTTGCTTTTTTAAGATCTTCTATTTCAGACCATTTGTGTTGTATTGCAAGGATAGATTTTTGTCTTTCCAACTCCTCCAGGTCAGCTTTAAGATTTCTAAATTTTGAATTCCACAAATCCTTGGTTTTCAGGTCCTCTAACTCAAGTTGAAATGCAGCCTCATCAATTCCAGCAAAAGGTGAAAAATTTAATTTGGCAGGATTAATTTCAAGTGGTCACAATAAAAATGACATAGTTGCTTTGTTCTTTCTAAACTCCTCAAATCTCCCATTAAATTCAGATCGCATATTTACCACAATTTCTTTGAAAAAGGTTAAATTTATGGAATTATCAGCTTGTTCTTGTTGATATTTCTTCAATGTAGGAAAATGTAATAATGTTGCCTTTCTCTAAGTCTGTCGCAAACAAATATAATTTCTGTTCAAACGAAATCACTTCTTCTAAAAGCAAAACTGCTATATTTCCCTTTTCCCTCTAGTTTCTTATTTAGTGCATTTAAATGGGATGTCATATCCACCATAAAGTAAATTTTTGTAACCAAAGAGTATCTTCTATCTAACTGTGCATATTCAAGATCTTTTTGTCTTAGAAATAACTTGACCTCTTTAAGGCAGGTGGCAAATCGCATCAACACCACACCTCTGGAAAGCCATCTTATTCTGTTATGCAAAAGAATATCGGAATATTCGCAATTGATTTCTTTAAGAAGTTCACAAAATTTCCGATGATGTAGCGGTACTGCCATTATTTTGTTAACAATTTCTACAACCAAATCTATCACTATTGTTATCTCTTTTGGAAAAGTTTGTGCACAAAGTATCTCTTGATGGATTATGCAGTGAAAGGAAAACACGTAATGCAAAATTTGTTTTTAAAATAAAGAAACCTTTTTTTTTGTACCTTTCATACTCGCCACCCCCATCAGTCGAAATAGATATTATTCTGTTAATATTAATACCCTTACTTTTCAAGCAAGTAGTAACAGCAGATTCAATGTCTTCTCCACGAGTTTGTCCTGTAAGTGGCAGTATATCGAATAATTCTTCCTGAGGTCCTTGAGAGTTTATGTATCTACAAATAAGTACAATCTATGCAATGTCATCCACATCACATGATTCGTCACAGGCAATGGAGAATCCTGGTGTTGAATTTAGATCTGTAACCTGCTGATTTTTATATCTTTTGCCATTCATATAGTTCTGTCCCTTACAATCTTAACAGATAATGGCATGTCTTTTATTTTTGTAATTATTTCCGCTTTGTTTTTAAAATCGCAGAAAAGATATTCGAAACATTTTTAATAAAACATTCTTTCACATATTCGCCGTGCGTAAAAGGTTTTCCTCATTTAACAACTTCTTGAATGGCCACAAAACTAGCAATAGTTGTATTTCTTGATTCTTTTATCCATTTGGAAAATGAACATTTAGTTAGATTTACTTTGTGCTGCAACTCTTCTACTGTCTTTTTTCTTTCATCTCCCCGTTTTAAAAAATGTCTTTGTATATTTGATTTTTTATTATTTGAAAGCTTTTCATGACATATTAAACACATTGGAAATCCTGCTGTATTTGCTACAAATGTGTAGGTTCCGATCCATTCACTTTTAAACTACTGATTTTCTATCTTTTTCTTCTTTGCTGACATTTTAAATACTATAAAAATATTTTTATTTTATAATATTTAATTGAATGTTACAATATTCACGTTACCTAACACAATCACCAGTAAATAAAAGCATGGCAACGTTCACTACAAAACCTTTACTTATTTTAACAAAGTGAGCAGATTTACAGACCACACCTGCACTACATACGAAGACAATGGGCACATTCAGACAGGCAAGTGCAACCATAGCGCTACATGTGCTAGTCTAGCATGACTTCATAAATGTGTCCGAGCCAACTGCTCAATCGTAGCACTACCACAATGATCGCCATTCGCTACAAATTAATTTAATTTGTGGCGATTAATTTTCGCTACAAAACAGTGCTCTGCCTGGCTGATCACGCCCAATGTAAACTGACGTTTTTTTTGAGTATCGACATATGGTTAGGGGTCATTTGACCTACAAAATATTTCTCTTTACTTCTATGTTTAGATAGATCGTTTAATAACAAAAAGAGCCACAAGTATTCATTCAAAGAGCCGTATGTGGTTCCGGAGCCACAGGTTGCTGACCTCTAATCTACACCAATGCCATCTACTGTCCACCATCACCACTATTATTTTCACAGACAATCACAAACATCCATGCCCACAGCGAGATTCGAACCCGCAGCCTTTCGGCTGGAGAGCGGATACGCTAACCACTCGGCCAACCAGGCCGGCGACCTGGTTGGCCGAGTGATACATACTGACATAATGGTCAGTTTTGACGTCTCCTACTTATTCACAAATGTCCCACTCAAGGAAATCTTAGAGCTAATCCAAGCTAAATTTCCTCCTGATATCTCAGCCATATTTCAGTTCACAATGAACTCAGGCTATTTCATTTGGCAGGGAAAATTCTACAAACAAATAGTGGGGACAGCCATGGGTTCACCACTCTCCCCACCCCTGGTCAATTTCTTTATGGAGCCCTTTGAAGAGAAAGCCTTAAACTCTGCCCCACTAAAACCAACCATATGCTTTGCTACATTGATGATGTGTTCGCTATTTGGCCATATGGCTCTGATACACTCCTCTCCTTCTTAACACACTTAAACAACCAACACTCCAGAATTAAGTTTATCTTGGAAAAAGAGGAAACAACAGCCTCCCTTTCCTAGACACACTAGTCACCCACCAGCCTAATGGATCCTTGGTTTTCTCAGTTTATAGAAAACCCACCCATACAGGCAGATACATTCACCAACAATCCCACCATCCCCCCCCCCCCACACACACAACAATATGGAGTTGTTAAGACACTATACAACCTATACAACAGGGCTAAACTAATCTGTTCAAATGGCAATGCCCTAACCAATGAACTAAATCACATCCTCAACACTTTCTCAGCCAATGGCCACCCCCCCCAAAAAAAATCCAAAAAATATTGAAACCAGTAAACCACAACCCCCCTCCCCCTCACAACAAGGATTATTTTAAATCCATCACCATTCCCTACATCAGAGGCACCTCAGAAAAAATCCTAAAAAAACATGACTTTACCTCTGGTTACAGACAATATAAAAAATTGGCATCGTTTATCCACTCCACTAAAGACCAACCACTGCCCCTAGACTTACCTGGTGTATACCAGGTCCTTTGCAGATGTAAGTTGTCCTACTTTGGCCAAACAGGCAGGACAGCGAATATCAGAATTTCAGAACACAAGGACTACATCGGTTTCACCAGTACAGCCATTCCGGTCTTGCAGACCATGCTCTGGATACACGACACAGAATACGGTGGAAGAAAGCCACAATAGTACACCGTAGCAAGTTTAAATATAAAAGACTATTCATGGAATCAACCTCAGCCCTAAGAAACATGCCAAACCTCAACAAATTTGGTTGCACGAGACTTCCCCAAATTTGGGAGGCTTACATCAGGAGACTTTCAGCCCAACGCCAAGAATACCTACCTAGGCTGCTAGGGGGCACCATCAGGACTTTTAGGAAAACCATAGCTTCCTCACTTCGTTTCTCATTTACTGTGTTTAGTGCCTGTGTGCACGTGTCTTTATTGTAAGTTCCTTTGAAGATGGCAACGTGACGTTGCCGAAATATTGGAAATATATTAAAAGTTTAATTTAATGTATATTCTATTGTACGTTGTAATTTCCTTAAGTTATTTAGTAAGCATCTTGTCTTTATAAGCTGTACTGTCATCTGGCATCTATCCAACAGCTTGGAAGCAAACTTTTTTCCAGAACTGTTTCTAAAAAAAAGGGAGATAAAAGTCATATTGTCCAACTGCTCTCACTTCAACACTCTCCAAAGTTGGAGAACCAGCTTTTCACCACTTGAAACATCAGTTAATTAGTGATCACTAATATAGATTCTGCATTCTCATTCTACAGGAGACCTCACTAACTTTAACTACTGCTGAAACACGCCATGAAAAGATTTGGAGAATCTCACGGTTGCTCTTGATATTTCCAAGGCATGTGATGAAGTCTAGTATCTTATGGTCTCCCTTTGTAAGTGGACTGCCAGCTTCCTCTCTGACTGTTCATTGCATTGCATAGTAGACAGTTACATCAGATCAGTAAGTAATCAGTTACTTACTGATCTGATTTTCTCATCAATGTAATAGTACCCCAAAACTATGCTTTCATCTACATCTTTCTCCTAGACATCAATGATCTCTCACTGACATCCATTCTTATTCAAAGCTTTGCTGATGACAACACACTCCATTCCTCTTTATTATTCATGAAACCTTTCAGTACTCTGACGTCTGACACATCAAGATTTTCTATGCTCAAGGCTTTAAACACTAATCTAGCCATTCTCAAGTTGGGAGAAAATAATTTAGTAAAATTTAATGCTACCACAACATAATCTTTCCTTATTTCCTGGAAGAAATGCCATACCTGTTTGATAACATTCCACTCACCATCCAAGGTATTTTCTCTTCTTCTGTTTCACATCCTGGCATAAACACATATTCTCATCATTCTCCAAAAAGCTTGATATTCTTCTTTGTTGTAGACATTACTTCTCTTCTGCTCAACACTTAATAAATACCTAATTCTCTCAACCTCAGAATACATCAGAATACTGGAGTTAATCAAAAAAAAAAAAAAAACTATTCACTAACCATATGATCCCTCTCTCACTGACTACCTCTGATCACTTTATTATTGATGCTATGTCATCTCTGTATTATGTCTCTTCTAGATATTTCCATAGTGCTGCTACACAAAACTAGCTACTAACATTCCACTGTTTGGCAATAAACTCATCAAATTAATTTCTCATCTGCATACTTCTCTCTTTTGGAATGGTCTTCTCGTAGTGTTTTCTTCAAAAAATACTACCTCCAGTTCTTCAAGAAATATATTGTCAGATTGCTTTCTTCTTTCTAATGAAATGCCCACAAACAAGATGTTACAAAAAAAAAAAAAAAACTGTAATTACAAAATACTGATATATAGTCATTTAATATATAAAATAAACCTCCTTAATGGTATCTCCACCTTGACGAGGTAAGGAGGCTTGCACGCACCAATGACCTCAAGAGCTATGCCAGCAGTAGCTAAGCTACTGGTAGTGCCTCCCTAGCTGGATAGGTCAAGAAGTAGGGACCAAACTAAGAGAGAGAAATCTGATCCTCCAGGTTGGGGGTTTTTTGCATAAGGCTGGTTACCTTACCAAGTAAAAAATTTCTATAACTCAGACACTGGAATTTGAAAATTCATCGGATTGAAACAGCAGAAAATGACCAAGAATGAAGGAAAATGATTAAGAATCTCAGAAATGATTAAAGTAGCCATGTAGAATGTGGGAAGCATAACAACAAAGAAATTAGAATTGGTAAAACAACTAAAAAACTAAAAATATTAATATAGCCGTTATAACAGAAACAAAAAAGAAATTAAAGGGAACAAAAGAGATAGAAATAGAAGGTTTTACTATGTTATATAGTGGAGTGGACCAACATATCAGAGATTCTAGTGGTGTAGCCATTTTAATCAATAATAAATGGAAAAATAGAATACAAAAGTACAATTTTGTAAATGATCAAATTATAACAGTTAAATTAAAAACAAATAGAAACTACCTAAATATCATAGGCCCTGAAGAAGGTAGGAAAGAGGATTACAAACAATTTCATGAGGAACTACAAAAACAGTTAAATAATTGTAATAAAAATGACTATATATTAATAGCAGGATATCTTAATGCTCGAGTTTGAAATAATCCAATCCTAAATGTCTTAGAAGAATATGAAAAGAAATTTGCATGAATAACAATGCTCGAGAACTATACTTTTAATACTTTTAACATAACCAATATGTAAGATGAAAAGCCAAATGGCTATTTTTTCTGGCAAGGTTGATAAGTTAAGGGGATAAAAATCCCTTATTGTTTTTCAGCCAGTAAGCGAAACTAAGATCGAAAACTATGATTTGTAATGTTTCCTGCCTACGAACTGTTGGCGTATCCAAGCGTAAGTGACCACTTGGTAGTGCCACACCACGGCAACTCGTTGCAAAGGTGGTGCAAGCTCCCTCACTGTTCTTGATATTTTCTCATAATGTAAAACACACAGCTCTTAAGAGATGTAGTACTGTTTTACATTATAAGGAGAGGTCACTACCCAGACCGGTTTCAACCTTTTTTGAGATCTCATCAGTGAGTAGCTAGACCTAGAATATCAGAGTTTAAGTGAAAAGAACTTACATATACTTTTGCTATACGATTGCCAGAAAGGTGTGTCACTATATTATATTATAACTAGTATAACTAAGATGAAAAGCCAAATGGCAAAAAAAAAAAAAAAATAGCCGTTTGGCTTTTCATCTTAGTTATACTATGTTATAATATAATATAGTGACACACCTTTCTGGCAATCGTATAGCAAAAGTATATGTAAGTTCTTTTCACTTAAACTCTGATATTCTAGGTCTAGCTACTCACTGATGAGACCTCAAAAAAGGTTGAAACCGGTCTGGGTAGTGCCCTCTCCTCATAATGTAAAACAGTACTACATCTCCTAAGAGCTGTGTGTTTTACATTATGAGAAAATATCAAGAACAGTGAGGGATCTTGCTCCACCTTTGCAACGAGTTGCCGTGGTGTGGCACTACCAAGTGGTCACTTACGCTTGGATACGCCAACAGTTCGTCGGCATGAAACGTTACAGATCGTAGTTTTCGATCTTAGTTCGCTTACTGGCTGAAAAACAATAAGGGATTTTTATCCCCTTAACATAACCAATATGTTTTGCGAAAAAAGAATATAAATAAATATACTTGGAATGACAGAGAAACAAGATCTATAACTGATTATATCATAACTAATCAGAAACTAGCTCTATGTGTGAGAAATATACATGTTTACAGAGGAAGTGAAATTTTTTCAGATCATTATTCAGCGGTCTCTTATAAATACTAGCAAAATGGAGAAAGGAAGTAAACAAGAAACAAGAAATAGAACAAATATACAAAGTTCTATTACAAGAAGAAAGCAGTAGAATGCTATATCAACCACAATTAACAGATTATCTAAAAGCTCAAATCAGTGAAGATATAGAAAGCAGCCTCTTAAGTACTTGGAAAGAAAAATAAAATATTAAAAAGAAAAATAATAAAAATCTGGAACACAGACATAGAAAATGCAATAAAATAAAAACAAATGGCATATAAATCACGCCTTCAAAAACATACAAAGGAAACAAAAGAAATATAGCTCAAACAATAGTACAGAAAGCTCACTTCTTGGGACAGATTTATTAATAAAATAGAAGACATACATGGAAAACAAAACACAGCCTACAAAATATTAAGGAAATTAAACGATGAAGAGAGATACAGACAAATCAACATAATACCAGAGAAACAATAGATACGACCCAAATTTAATAACAGAAAATAATAATGAAGAAATCAGCACTGATATAAAAACCAATCAAACTGGAAAAACTAAAAGAAACAATAAAGGTATCAAAAAGCAGAAAATCAACCAATTAGATGACATAAATACAGAGCTTTGGAAATGTGGTGGAGAATATTTATATCACGGATTCTTAAAATTAATAAATAACTGTTGGAGGAAATGTGAGGTTCCATCAGATTGGTTAAAAGCTAAGGTTAACTCTACATTTAAGAAAGGAGATAGAGATGATGGTGGAAATTAAAGAGAAATAATTTCATTAAATACAGGTTACAAAATTTACACTAAAATTCTGAATAAGACTTAAAAATATTGCAAACAATTTACTCTAAGAAGAACAAAATGGTCTCAGACATAGAAAATCATGTATAAACAATATTTATGTGATAAAGCAAATTACTGAAAACAGACGAGAATTTCATTAAGAGACTCACATGGCCTTTATAAATTACGAGAAAGTTTTTGATAAAATAGAAAAAGCATTAGAAAACCAACTGCCTCTCTGTTTAGCCTTTATTGATTATGAAAAAAAGCATTTGATTCCATCAAAACAAGTGCAATATCAAAGCACTCCAGAATCAGGGAGTTCCTAGAAAATATATGGACCTCCTCCTCCAGGAAATATACCACACTGCAACAGCAACAATCCAACTTCACACAAGTAGAAATAAAATATCAATTGAAAAAGGTGTCCGACAAGGAAAGTCTATATTGCCCAAAATCTTACAGCAGTCCTTCAAGAAGTTGATATTTAATAATATCAACTGGACAAACCTTGGTATATAAATTAATAACAGAAACTCAACACACCTAAGATATGCAGATGTCATAATTTTTGCAAACACTCCAGAAGACCTTAATATAATAATAGAAGACCTATATCATGAAAGCAGAAAAGTTGGTCCAAAAATAAACAGAGAAAAAACTAAAATAACACCAAAACACATAATAATAGAAAACAATTTCTTGGAAAGAGTCTCTTCATATACATATTTAGGTCATTTCGTTGATCTAAACTATGGATTCCAAAAGGAAATAAATAGAAAAGTTCAACCTGCCTGGAGTGCATTCAGAAAATTGAAAAGCATTTTTCTAAACAAGGTTGTACCACTCTGTTTAAAAAGGAAGACATTTAACCAGTGTATATTTCCAGTCATCACATATGGTTGTGAAATTTGGTCTCTTAGAAAAGCACTGATAAACTAGCAACAACTCAAAGAAAAATGGAGAGGCTGATGCTAGGCATCACATTAAAAAATAAGAAGAGAAACTCCTGGATAAGAAGCCAGCCTTGTATTACTAACTTCATTCATCACCACCAGTGATTAAAATAGAAATGGGCTGGGCATCTATATTGCCCTAAACATCAGGTCAAGAACTATCCAACATCTGCACAGTTCTATCATCCATGGCTTTGAACTCATTAAAAGTTGTGGCAACACAACACTCTGGCAACCTATTCCACTCATTCACTACTCTCCAAGCAAAAAACCTAGTCCTAACACCCTTCTAACTACACTTTTACTCAGTTTCCATGGATGGTTTCTAGTTCTGCCACCAACACACCTGTAATGAAAAATTTCCTCTGAATTAATCTTGTAAAAACCGCTCAATAATTTCTATGTATCAACCATATCACCCCTTATCTGCTAATCAACCAGTTTCTCTAATCTAACCCACAAATCTTCAACCTGTTCTCGTAAGGTTAATTCCATAGACCTGCTACCATCTTGGTCACTCGGCTCTGGATCTTTTCCACCTCTTCCTCATCAAGAAACCTTGCTGCCCAGATCTGTGTTCACTAGTCAAGATGGGATCTTATCAAACGGAGTACAGTTCCACCAATGTGGTATACAGCTGGTAATGTTTACAACCCAAAATGGATAGCTTTACACTTTAAACTGACATCCATTTTCCTTTGCCCAGTCTGGTAATCAATCAAGATCATCCAGCAAAATTTGACATCATCTGTATTAACTATTGCTCTACCCCAACTACACATCATCAGCAAATAAACGAACAGTTCCTCTCAGATCCTTTCCCATTGTAAAAGTTCGATGCAGCAGAAATTTTCGTTCACCTAATGCATCGACCTTTTACTGAAGTTCAAACCTAGAGAACGTGTAAATATGTTTATTGTATTATCTCTTAGTGTTGTTTACAGAATATGTACAACCCAACAGGAATGAGTTTACTCCTTACAAAAACAAAGCATGTAAAATTGAAAATGCCAACGGCAACATGGAGCGGTTGGGAAGCCGTTTGATTCCTGTCTGCATAGTCAGTCGCAGGTGGCCTTCAAGGTCAGAGCAGAAAGGAACGAGTGAAATCAAACAGAAGTTCGCAGGCCGACAGAATGGGATTAAGAACATAAGAGAGGATAGCGGCAAAAGTTCCAGAATCCACTATTGGATTAGTAATATGAAAGAAGACAGCGGCGAAAATTCGAGAAACCAGCTATCACGTGATATTGTAAGGAGGATCCAAAACTTAACCCAAGGTATGGAATATGAGGGAGATATAAGTGACGAATTGGGGAGTGAAAGGAATCGACACCCAGAGAGATAGTCACCTAGTGAGCGAACCAGGAGGAGTTGCTGCCCAGATGTGGAGAGAATCTGATGGAAGGAATCCGGAGGTCGATCTATCATAAAGCCGTTCGAGTCTAAAAGCATGGATGTCCCGAGGCGAACAAGGGGGGAGAACGAAATGTCCAGATGCTATTCCGTACCTACAGAGTCTGTGAAAAGCCGACGATTGTAATCTCGCACGAGGTTTTTCCACACCGGAAAGTTGAACTCACACCCCGCTTGCTGACCCGATGAAGCCGCTGGTACTCCATGAACTTCGAGGTTAAGGAACCTAAAGCCCGAAGTGAAAAATAGGAACACCAGACGCTGTGACTGATAGAAATAGCCCGATGCATCAATAGAACAACATTTCACGTGAGTATGATATCATTTGTTATAAGTTACGTGTGCAGTAAGAAAGATATAATAACTGACTGTTGAGATTTATAGAATAGGATAGCCAGAGAATAACTAATGCGCTTTTTGTCATAGAAATTAATAGTTATGTGTAGATCGGAGTATAGCTAATTCCTGAAGAGTTACATGGGTTTTATGAGTGATCTGTAACTTGTAAATAGTTAAGTCTGTGTTTTGATATAATTATTATTATTATTACTACCCCAAGACCTCATGAAGTCAAAGACTCATCTGGGAGTTCCTTTTATCACACACACAGCTCATCATACAGTGTTTTAAACACATTCAAACTGTTTGCAGACACCACATTCTCAGGCAAGGCATTCCAATCATTCACAACTCTGCACGAAAAAAACCTGCCTCTCACTCCCCTACTCACACCCTCTTTATACAGTTTCCAGGGATGACCTCTGGTTCTCGCTTGATCTTCCACTATTCTCTGTGAAACTTCTTCAGCATTGATCCTATAACAACCCCTTACCAACTTGTAGGTTTCTATCATTTCTCTCCTCTTCCTCCTGTCCACCAGACTCTGCAAATTACATCTTCTCAATTTTTCCTCATACTCAACATTCCAGAGGTCAGAAACTACCTTAGTCAGTCTCCTTTGGACCCTTTCCAACATCTCTTCATCCTTCTGAAAACCCGGTGACCAAATCTGGGCACAATAGTCCATGTGTGACCTAATCAAAGCCTTATACAATGGAACAAGAATCTCCCTACTTCAACACATCAGTGTCCTCCACATCATTCCCAGAAGCCTTTGTGTTGTCTTCAAAATTTTGGCGATGTGTCCTCTAAATTTTAGATCCTTATCCACTATCACGCCCAGATCTCTTATTTCCTCTACCTCCATATATTCTCACCAAGCATAAATTCTGCATCCGATCTCTGTTTTCCAAATTTTAAAACCTTACATTTTGCAACATTGAACTCACATTCCCATTTCAGTGCCCAATCACTCAATCTATTCAAGTCTTCCTGTAAGGCCACAACATCTTCATGGTTCGTCCCAACTTTGCATCATCTGCAAACAACTGAATATCTCCATCCAAATCTTCATTAATATATCATTAATATAAAAGTTAAACAGCAATGGACCTAAAACAGACCCCTGAGGCACTCCACTAGTGACTTTCCTTTTCCTGGATATCGCTTCCCCCATACACAACTTGTTGATACCTATCAGATAGCCAGTCTCCAATCCAATGCACCAATCTAATATCCAACCCCATCTGCTCTAGTTTGACTGTCAACCTATCATGAGGTACTTTATCAAAAGATTTTGCAAAATCCAAGTATATTACTGTGTATCCTTTTCCTCTGTCCAAGGAAGCAGTCACTTTATTGTAATAAGTAAGTAGATTACTAAAACATGACCTCCCTTTAGCAAATCCATGCTGTCCATCAAAGATAATACCATTGTTATCAACCCAACTCTGGATCCTAGTTCTCACAAGCTTCTCCAACAACTTAACCACAACACCTGACACACAGATAGGCCTACAGTTTGATGCTTAAGTTCGATCACCTCCTTTATGAAGTGGTACAATCTTGCCCTCCTTAGGAACTTGACCGAGTGCAAGACTCATATTAAAAAAATATGTCAAGGCAGGCGTCAACTCCCTGGCACATTCTTTCAGAATACTTGTGATATATTATCAAGTCCCACAGCCTTATTAACATCTAGTTTACTCAACTCCCCATACACCTCTTGCTCACCTACAGTCAGTCTCTCCTCCCCATCATCAACTGCTCCCAATCCCTCCATGAAGTCGCATTCACAAGTGCAAGACTCATATTAAAAAAATATGTCAAGGCAGGCGTCAACTCCCTGGTACATTCTTTCAGAATACGCGGTGATATATTATCAAGTCCCACAGCCTTATTTACATCTAGTTTACTCAACTCCCCAAACACCTCTTGCTTGCTTACAGTCAGTCTCTCCTCCCCATCATCAACTGCTCTCAATCTCTCCATGAAGTCACATTCACAAGATTGAAAGATCTTTATGAACTGCTCATTAAGTCTCCACCACACATTCTGCATCAGCTGTCTTTATACCATTTTCTACAATCAATGTCATCCTTCCATAATTATTCTTTCTTTTGCTGGTTACATATCGAAAGAACTCCTTAGGATGCTTTTTGGCTTCATTAGCCAACTGCTGTTCATACCTCTCTTTAGCTACCCTCACCAATGAAGTCACCATCCTTGCTTGGTATTTGTAGACCTCATGGAATTGGTTATTTCCACTTCTCTTATGCCTCCACAATGCCCTTTTTCTCTGTATCGCATGCTTAATCGCTTTATTCATCCATCTCACACCCACCATATTTAACCTTCTCACCCTTGGAATAAATTTAGACATTGCATCTACTAAACAGTTTTTGAAAATCCCCCAAGCTGCACTGATCTCTTTTCCAGCTAACTCCTCATTCCATGCTACACCTGCAAGCTGTCTCCTGAGCTCTTCATAATCACCCCCCCCCCCTTGTAGTTCCACAAATACCCTTTTCTCACAGAGGTCCTTGCACTGCTGGCAACCACCCAGGTAATCACCTCATGGTCACTCTCACCAATTGGTGGATGATTTGACACTTCCATTTAAAATTACATCCTCTGATGAGATAACCAAATCCAAGACCCTCAATCCTCATGTGCCCTCTGTTACATACTGTCTGAGGTAGTTATCCCTCAAAAACTCAAGAAACTCATTTTCTTTACTTCCAGTTGCAATCTCATCATTCCAGTCTATATTGCTATAATTAAAATCACCCATAATGATCACCCTTTTCTTATTTGAAAAATTATCAGAACATATACATTAACTGATAAAATAATGTGTATGTTCTGATAATATAGATGCAGTTTAAACTAAGGTACTAAAATTCATGTGATAAATTAAGTAACATAAGTTAACTGAGTGACTGGAAAGGATTGACATGTATTTTAATGAATCAGGGTATTTGCTATTAATATCTTGTTATTGCTGTGACACCAGAGGATTTGACGTGTGAGATATTAGCTTAGAAAAGTTTCGGTTTGATTGATTTGAGATTTAACAGAGGAAAGTTCCCCTGTAACTTTGGTATTGTATATTTCTTACTTAGCATTCATTAAATAAGGCTTTTGAATTTTTACAAAAATATTGTTGACTGATCTTATTTCATCGCAATGCATTGATCTGAAATATACCGAGCCTGTAAGCGGGTAATCACTAGAATCATACTAGAGAGAGAGAGAGAGAGATGCCACGACTGTTAAGACTTTTTCTGAGATTTTGAAATTTGGTTAAATCATAGTCTGCCATAAGTTTTCTTAATTTCTTGTACCAATCTTGGGGCATGGAGGCATAGTCAGAAATTAATATAAATATCCATGGTACTCAGGTATAAGAAGTACTGAATCACTGAAGGCAGTATATGTAAAGGGACCACGAATGAATTATAAGAAAAAGAGTATAAACATAAAGGAGACGATAGAACAACGAACATAAAATATTACACCACATCATTAATGTACAAATTAAACAGTAGCGCCCCAAGAACAGAGTCCTGTGGAACGCCACTAGTCATGAGCCTACTTCTGGACTCTATTCCTGAATAAACTATTCCCTGATATCTCTCCATCAACCACCCTCCTATCCATTTCACCAAACCTATATCCAATCCCATGTGCTGCACTTTAATGATTAGAATTCCATGCAGAATCCTGTCAAAGGTTTTTGTAAAGTTCAGCAATATCACTGTAAACCTTTATCCAACTCAGCTGTCGTATTATAAAATGCGAGCAAGTTACTGAGGCATGACTTACCCTTCACAAAACCATGCTGCCACCCATACAGTATCGCATTTCCATCTATCCATTCCTATATTTTGCTTTTGACCAACTTCTCCAATACTTGGAAAACAACTCCTGATATGCTCTTCGGTCGGTAATTTGATACATCAGTCTTGATGCCTCCTTTATGCAACGGAACTATTTTCCCCTCTTTACACCCCCTCAGAACTACCCCAGAGTTGAGACTTAGATTAAACAATATGGTGAAGGAGGGCACTGACAATTCCTTCGCCCGTTCACGTAAAATTAGAGCTAGTATACCATCCAATCCCACAGCTGTATTCACATTAAGGTTCTGTAATATGCTATGCACCTCCACATTTCATTTACCTCAGTTCCCTTATAAACCTTTGATTCTCTCATTCCTGCAATATCACCAGAAGAATGATATACTTTTGCAAAGTGTTCACTTAGTAATTTTTCTATTTCGACTGATTCAGTTATTTCCTTACCATCGGCATTCCTTAAAATCATTATGCCATATACATTCTTTCTTTTACTTGCCGCACATCAAAAAACTGTTTGGGATTCTCTTTAACCTGCAATGCTAACTTCCTTTCATAATCTTCTTTTGCCTTTTTGACCACACTAGTTACCCTTCTGACCTGCGCCTTGTACCATTCATGTCCCTGCAGGTCACCTTTCTCTTTAAATTCTATCCACAATTGTTTTTTTTTTTTTTTTTTTGCAGCTCCAGCTTGATAATGATATTCATTCATTTAACTCCCACTTCATTTACTCTCCTGACTCTAAGTATGCACTTGACATCATCTCCTTTACCATTTCCCATGCACTATCGACATCCACCCCTTGCAGTTTTACATGCCATAGCACCAATCTAAGCAATCTCCAAAGCCTGTCATACTTACAAGCTCTGCAATTCCACATATACCTTGTCTTAACTGAAAATTCAACACAAGTAGCCACCTCCCAGGTCAGGACCACATGATCACTCTCACCAATTGGTGGCAATGTTATCAGATGCAGTTACTAGATCGAGCACTCTTGAACCCCTAGTATATTCGATTGCATGCTGTCTCAGATAATTATCCCTTAGTAACTGCATAAAATTCGTTTCTTTCTTCCCATGTGTCCTCTACTCCTTTCAATCTATGTTCACACAGTTGAAATCCCCTATAATAATTATCTGTCCTCCACTCATTGAGTCTATTTGCTGATACATACTATCTCCATCATCTTTTCCATCCACTGGTCTATAGCAGCATCCATCTGTATATTTTGTCCTGCTGGCCTCAATCTCACACCAGATAGCATCAAATGTGCTATTTTCACTGGCCTGTAGTTGAACTTCTACCCTCTTTGGTTGCTGTTCATCGGATATCATCAATAACACTCCTTCCCCATTCTTTTCTCTCTATCCTCTCTAAACACACTGTACCCTTCACGTTCTATCCCACTAACTATATCATCTTCTGTTAGCCATGTCTCACTAATACCAATAACCTTTGGCCAGGATGAGCCAAAGGTTATTGGTATTAGTGAGACATGGATAAATTCCTCCTGCTTGTTCCGAATGCTCCTTCATTAGTCTAAATAAGTGCAAAAGCCCCTTAGGCCACCACTATCCTGACACTTTATATTAACTATCCCATTCTGGATAGTCAGTATAAAGTTAGTAGCACTGGTTTGTACCACTAAGTTTTAGTACTACTGGTTTGTTATCAGTGGTACTAACTTAGGCATATTATACACATTCTTACACTCCACTGCCTCAATGATATCTGCATATCTACTCAACAGCTTACCCCCCCCCCCAAAAAAAAGTTCTAGTTTTTCTGATTCTGAACATCCACTTTCACTTCATTCAACAACACTTCTTACAGTCTCTGAACACCAAATTCATTCAGATGCAAATCATCCTTCTTGTTTAAGTCCTTTTGCCCAAACTCACTCTACACGTCCACAAACTCTACACCACTCCTCCTGCATAACCTACTCATCAAGTCATTTGCTATTTTAGTCCTTCTCAGTTCTACTCTGTCATACCGCAGCAACAGACTCACTATCTTAATTCTCTCCCTCTTCTCTTTTGCTACCTCCAGTAATTCTTTCATGTCCTCTCTCATGCCATACTTTCTCCTTTTAAATCATTTGTTCCAGCCACTACGATCATGTCTTTCACCCTACTCTTGTGCTCTAGTGGCCTCACTAACATCATTAATTTTCACACCAGGAAAGCGATTTTGTAAAACTCTCATCGATCACACCTTTTATGAGAGAATCGCCATACAACACTCGCTCCTTGATTTTCCTTTCTTTTTTTTTTTTCTTATCTCGCACTTCTTTCTATTATCAGTTGACATCACCACCATCATCTCGCCAGACATTTTTGCATTCACTCCACCCTATGTATCACTCCATGCAACTGAGCAATCTCCCTCATTCCAGCAAACCTTTCATTCTTCACATCAGTTTTACTATTCTTTCATTCAACACTTTTACTCTCTCTCTCTCTCTCCCCTACATTCTCATTTTCACTAAACTACAACACTCACACCTTAATTTTTCTTTCTTTTTTTTTTCTTCTTATCTCGCACTTCTTTCTTTCTTTTATCAGATGATCCACTCGCCAGACATTTTTGAATTTGTTCCACCCTATGTATCACTCCATGCAACCAAGCAATCTCCCGCATTCCAGCAAACCTTTCATTCAACACTTTTACTCTCTCTCTCTCTCTCTTCTACATTCTTACTTACACTAACTTTCACTTCTACATTCTTGCATTCTTTCACTCTCTCAGTTTCACCAGCTTTTGTTTCCTTTCTGTTTCTTTCATTTACACCATCTTTTCTCTTTTTAATCTGCTTTGCATTTATTGCCTCGTGTTCTAATAATATATCACACTTCCTACAAATCCATACCTTCCCTCATCTCCCATCCATTCTATCCACAAACACATCCCTTACATTTGGCCATGCACACATATTACACTCATGACATCAAATCAATTTTGTTAATGCTACTTGTTTTTCTCAGCACTAGCATAAATGCAGCAGTCAATGCCAGCATGAATGATTTGAGTACCATCATTGTGTTCTGTTTAATAAATAATAAATCTGACAATTTAATGAATCATGCAGACACACTTCTTTCTCAAAAATAAATAGTACAACACTAAATTTCAAAAAATATTGCCGATTATTACTCAAAATACACTTCTTTTCCAGAGATTCTTATCAATGATATACAAATTAGTGCCCTCTAGTGGCCGATACCTGTGTTGTTGAATGAAGTGAAAGTGGAGGTGCAGAATCAGGAAACTAGAGGTTTTTATTTGGTGTGGGGGGGGGAGAGCTGTTGAGTGGATATGCAGATATCACTGAGGCAGCTGAGAGTAAGAATGTGTACAATATGCCTAAATTAGTACTACAATTAACAAACCAGAATGGGTTAGTTAGTATTAAGCATCACGATAGCAGTGAACCTAAGGGGCTTTTGCACTTTATGTACACTAATTTCAGGAGCATTCAGAACAAGCAGGAGGAATTTTTTGCATTTGGCTCATCCAGGCCAAAGGTTACTGGAATTAGTGGGACATGGCTAACAGAAGATGACATAGTGGAATAGAATGTGAAGGGCATAGTGTGTTCAGGGAGGATAGAGAAAAAATAATGCAGGGAGGAGTGTTATTAATGATAGCTGATGAACTGCAACCAAAGAGAGTAGAGATTCAACTGCAGGCCAGTGAATATATATATAGCACATTTCAGCCTATCTAGTGTGAGATTGAGGCCAGTAAAACAAAATATACAGTTGGATGCTGCTATAGACCAAGGGATGGAAAAGATGATGGAGATAGCATGCATCGGCAAATAGAATCAGTGAGTGGATCACAGGTAATTATTATGGGTGATTTTAACTATGAGAACATAACTTGGAAGGAGGAGAGGACACACGGGAGGAAGGAAATGGAATTTATGCACTTACAAAGGATATTACCTGAGACAGCATGTGATGGAATATACCAGGGGTTCGAGAGTGCTCAATCCAGTAATTGTATCTGAGAATTTGTCTATAACAAATTACCATGTTACCACCAAATGGTGAGAGTGATCATATGGTCTTCACCTGGGAGGTGGTTAAATGCGAGTAATTTTCAGTTAAAACTGGGAATATGTGGAATTACAGGGCTAAAAAGAATGACAAGCTTAGGAGATTGCTTGGATTCATGCTGTGGCATGTAAAACTACAAAAGCTGGATGTTGATAGTGCATGGGAAGTAGTAAAAGTGTTTGAGGGAGGTAATGGGAGACTGCATACCTAGAGTCAGGAGAGTAAAGCAAGTGGGAGTTATATGGATGAATATCATCATTGAGCAGGAGCAACAAAAAAAGAAAAATGTGGAGGGAATTCAAGGAGAAAGGTGACCTGCAGGCACATGAACAGTACAAGGCACAAGTTGGAAAGGTAACAAGTGTGGTAAGAAAGGTAACAAGTGTGGTAAGAAAGGCAAAAGCAGATTATGCAAGGTTAGCAATGCAGGCTAAAGAGAATCCCAAACAGTTCTTTCGATACACTGCAAGTAAAAGATAGAATCTATTTGGCAAAATGATTTTAATGACTGATGGTAGGGAGGTAACTGAATCGGTTGAAATAGTAGAATTACTAAGTGAACACTTGGCAAGAGTACATCATCCTGGTGGTGATATTGCAGGAATGAGAGAGCCAAAGGCTTATACAGGAACAGAGGTAAATGAAATGAAGGTGCATAGCAAATTACAGAACCTTAATGTGAATACAGCTACGGGATTGGGTGGTACACCAGCTCGAATTTTATATGAATGAACTAAGGAATTGTCAGTGTCCTTCACCATATTGTTTAGTTCCAAGGGGGTGGAAATTATTATTATTAAGACATACCTCCAGGGAGTCAGACTCATCAAGGGAGGCCACATACTACACACACACACACACCAGCTATCATACTTATTCTTGAATTCATTCACACTGCTTGCACTCGCAACATCCAATGGTAATCCATTCCAATCATGCAAAAATATAGCCCTCATCCCCTCTTAGCAGCACTCATTCTCAGCTTCCAAGGATGCCCTCTTGTCCTTTCCCACCCTCCATAGAAAAATTCCATCAATTGAAATCCTGTATGACCTTTCAGAAGTTTATAAGTCTCAATCATATCACCCCTCTTTATCCTGTTTCCAAATGTGTGCAGTGTACAAATTCTCAATCTGTCTTTTATAATCAATATTCCACAATCCTGATATCATTTTTAACATTCTCCTTTGTACTCTTTCCAATATATCAGAATCACAACAGAAACCAGACCCACGCACAATAATCCAAGTGAGGTCTTATCAAGGCCTTGTAAACAGGCAAAATGACATCCTTATCTTTACATGTGAATGTTCGTTTCAGCATTACTATTATCTTTTGGGCTGTATTTGTAATCTTTGACACAGATTAAATAACAGTGGACCATGTACTGATCCTTGCGGTCACCACTGGTTACTTTAAATATTGCAGACTCACATCCCCCATAGACCACTTTTTGTTATCTATCAATCAGCCGTTCTCTTATTCTTGCTAATATTCTATAACCCAAACGCATTTTCTCCAATTTATGAAAGAGTCTATCATGCTGTATTCTGTCAAAAGCCTTAGCAAAATTCAAAAAGTATCATGGTGTATCCATTCCCCTTGTCTAGATCAATGGTAAAATTGTTACAGAATGTGAGCAAGTTGCTAAAACATGACCTTCACTTAGTAAACCCATGTTGTTCAGTGCAAAGTAGAGATTCACTTTCAACTCATTTCTGAATGTGTGCCCTAACCACTTTTTCCAAAAATGATCACCACCACTCCTGAAATACTAATTAATCGATAGCTGGATACACTGGTCTTTGCACCACCCTTGTGCAAAGGAATCAACATACATTCCTACCATTCCTGTAGAATCTTCCCTGTTCTGAGACTCATATTAAACAGTCTGGTCAAAGGAATAGCCAGTTCAGCTGAACACTCTTTTAGCACATGTGCTGATATCCCATCAGTCCCTGTTGCTGAATTCTTATTCAATTTGAGCAACAACTCTAATACCTCATCCTCATACACCTGTGTTTCTTCATCCAGTGAAGAGATAGCACTAAGCTCAATGTTGCTTACACCAGGGTGAAAGCTTTTAACAAAATAAGCACTCATTAGCTGAACATCCTCGATAGAATCATATCAATATCGAGTGGATAGAATCTAGTGGGTTGTCTTTAGCATGCAGAGTCAGTTTATTTTCATACTCAGACTTTGCTTCCATAGTTCCACTGCATAAAGAAGGCTTCAAGACTGATGTAACAAATCACCAATAGATCAGGATATATCAGGAGTTGTTGTCCAAGTATTGGAAATGTTGTCAAGAGCAAAATACATGAATGAATAGATGAAAATGGGATACTGTGTAGCTGGCAGCATGGTTTTGTGATGGTCATTGACTGAGGTCATTCCTCAGTAATTTGCTCACGTTTTATAATACAATGACAGATGAATTGGATAAAGGCTTACAGTGATTCTGCTGGACTTTGCAAAGGCCTTTGACAGGATACCGCATGGAATTCTAATCAGTCAACTGCATCACTTGGGGATGGATATAGGGTTGGTGAGATGGATAGGAGGGTGGTTGATGGAGAGATATCAGGGAGTAGTTTATTCAGGAGTAGAGTCCAGAAGTAGGACTGTGACTAATGGAGTGCCACAGGACTCTGTTCTTGAACCACTGTTTAATTTTTATATTAATGATATAGGAAAGGATCTGAGAGGAACTGTTCAGTTATTTGCTAATGATGCATAGTTGGGTAGAGCAATAGTTAATACAGATGATGTCAAATTTTGCTGGATGATCTGGATAATTACCAGACTGGGCAAAGGAGAATGAATGTCAGTTTAATGTGTCAAATTGTAAGGTTATGCATTTTGAGGTGAAAACATTACCAGATGTATACAATATTGGTGGAACTGTACTCCATGAAATTGATGAAGCCAGAGACTTGGGAGTGTTAGTGGATTGGGATTAAAGTTTAGAGGACACATAGCAAAAGTCGCTAAAGCAGCTCATCAGATCACTTGGTTACTGAAGAATACTTTGACGAGCAGAGACAAGCAGGTTATTGTTCCTCGTTTTTGAGTTTTGATAAGATCCCATCTTGACTAGTGAACACAGATCAGGGCAGCAGGGTTTCTTGATGATGAGGTGGTGGAAAAGATCAAGAGGCGAGTGACCAAGATGGTAGCAAATCTATGGAATGAACATTACAATAAGATACTTAAGTATAAAGAGCTAATAAGCTTCATTTCGGCATGAAAACATTACTAAAATTAAGGGGATATTAAATCCCACATAGTTTTAAAACCGAATAAGAAACTCAAAGATAGGAATCAGAGAGTTTCTTGCCGAATATAGTAAACTATAAAGTATCAGCGAACACTAGCGTTAGCCAATGCAAGTGATCCTAGTACGAGGTACAATCTCGGGCAACTCGTTGCAAAGGTGAGTAAAGTTCAGATCGCTATTCTTAGGTATTTTCCATAATGTAAAAACACATTTCCTAGGAAAAGTATGCTGTTATTACATTATGGAGGGAGGTCACCACCCAGACCGGTTTCAGCCTTTTTTGAGGCCTCATCAGTGAGTGGCTAGACCTAATACCGAAGTGTATAGCGAAAAGAACTTATATACTCTGCGAACGAGTTTTCCAAGTAGGTGCAACCATTAAGTTACTTAAGTATAAAGAGCTAATAAGCTTCATTTCGGCAATGAAAACATTACTAAAATTAAGGGGATATTAAATCCCACATAGTTTTAAAACCGAATAAGAAACTCAAAGATAGGAATCAGAGAGTTTCTTGCCGAATATAGTAAACTATAAAGTATCGGCGAACACTAGCGTTAGCCAATGCAAGTGATTCTTGTCCCTGTAGTGGTTCTCAGAAAAATCTGCAAAATACCCCTCTACAGCTGCATTCACCTCTTGATTCGAAGAAAAACTGATCAGTGAGGAAGAGTTTTAATTTTGGGAAGAGATAGAAGACAGAGAGCCAAATCTGGGGAAATAGAGTGGATGCGCCAACAAATTATAGTGCAGAACCCTTAGTTTTCCCATTGCCAAAACTTTGTGGGAAGGTGCATTGTCCTGATGAAAGATGATTTTTTTCTTCTGCAAACTGGGTCTTTTCTCATGAATTTTTTAGTCTAGTCTGGTTAAAAGATCGGAATAATATTCCTCAGTTATTGTTTTACCCTTATCAAGATAATTAATAAACAACCAATGCCATGACCTTTCCTGTTGATGGAACCAACTTTGTCTTTTTTGGCACTGAACAACCAGCTTTTGTCCACTGTTTTGACTGCTGTTTGGATCCTGTTGTGTAATGGTAAATCCACATCTCATCCATAATAATAAATCAACATACAAAATCAGTTTTATTATTGTTAAAATGCGCCAAGCACAAATGCTCCAAGCAAGTGCGGCACCCATCTTCCGCAAAAGCTTTTTCATTTGCAATTCTTCACGCAAAATATATCCTACACATTCTTTTGAAATGCCTATAGTCTCAGCAATTTCATGCACTTTGACTTACCATTCATCCAATAGCATATCGTGCACTGATTAATGATTTCTGGTGTTATTATTACATTTTTTGGACGTCCTTCACGTGGATCACCTTCAAGGCTCGTACACGATTGTTTAAACTCAGACAGCTGTATAAAACAAACTACTTGATAGAATGACTTGCAATTTCACATGGATGCTTATGAGAGATGTACCAACTTAGAAAAAAAAAAAAAATCTTGCAGTTAGTGTTGCCATCTATGGTTGAGGCCGAGAACTTTTCAGACCACACTAGTATGGTTCAGAAACATGGATGCTTTTAAAGAAAGATGAAAAGTGAAATATAATATGCAGAGATGAGATTTTTAAGAACAATTAAAAGGATGCACAAAATTGGATCATATGAGATATGCAGAGATCAAGGAATATAGAAAGAAATGAAAAGAATATCTAGCTAGGATGGAAAGATATCAGCTGCCAAGAGGTGAAGACCAGCGACTAGATGAAAAGATGAACAAAGCTGGAACAGGGAAATGCCTAATCTTTGAAGAGAAGAAGAAAATAAAATATCAGCTACATATACACACACACACACACACACACACACACACACACACACACACACACACACACACATATATATATACATACATACATACACGGGCAACCCTCATATAACGGGGTACTTATACAATGCGGTCTACAAATTGTAGTAACGTTGGTTGAACGCTGTACTTATACAACGCGATTTCGACATAAGACGGTCTACAAACTATAGTAACCCATTATCTTTTCATATATTTTTCAATGCGCAACTTAAAAATCAAATTTTATCTTCATTAAATTTGCGTCTCCCCGTATCGCAAATGTAGTTATAAGTAGCAAATTTATATTAGGGGAAATATCCTTCAGCACGCATGTACGTCAATTGTTTGCCATATAAAGTATTTATTGTTGAAAATTGTCTTCGTTTTCTGCCAGAAAAGCACATAAAAAATCATACGTGTGTTAATATCAAGCTGAGCACTTTATTTTTTGGTGAATTACATACGATATGTAATGCTTTTTTTTTATGTAAAAAAATATATTTTTATAGTAGTGGCCACTTAGAGTGCTTTTGCGTTATGGTTGAAAACGAAATTAGAGAATTAACTGATGGAGAAATAGATTTAAATGAGGAGGAACTGGGAAATACATTTAATAGATGACGTCGAGCCAAATGGCGGGGAAAGTTCTGCCGAAGATTCTGATTGTGATAAATCCGTTAAAGAATTCATTTTAAAGAAATTAACAGAAGGATTGGACTTGGCAAGAAATTTATTTTATGGATAATGATCTCTCAATGGAGCACTCTGGAAAATTCATGAGACAATTGGATATTTGTTTAGCTCCCTATTATGAACTTAATAAAAAATTGCAGCATAGTGGTAAGCAAGATCTTATTACTGACTTCTTGATAACTAAACCAACCAAAGTATGCAATGACAATTATACTAATGATATCCAAGTGATTTCATGTGATAACGACGTCCGGCCACTCGTAAATAAAGATCATCTACGAAATGTCAGTTTTGAAGAGCGTGATGACGATTAAAATATACACTTTATTTTATTTTTGCCTAAAACATTTATGTATATGTGCAATGAAGTTTACGCACAATTTATAATTTTTTATTATTTTATATTTTATACTATATGCTTCATAGTTTATTTGTTTTCTTAACTTACATGAATTATCTGAATTAAATATAAATATATTTTTGTTGGATATGTCATTGTTTATATAATCTTTTAAAAAAAAAAAAAAAAAAAAACGATTTCGGAACATAACCCTACTTTTTCTATGTGATCATTTATATAACGCAGCATTTTTGTGGAACCTACATCCATGTTATACGAGAGTTACCTGTACGGGGTGGCTATAATTAAAGAGAAGGTGTTCAGAGCCCTGTAGCAAACAATGTATCGAACGAAATTGAAGTAAACTTGGTATAAGCATAAATAAGTAAAATAAATATATAAATAAGTATAAAAGTAAAAAGATGCCAAGAAATTATATTCTTGGTTTAATGCTTTATTATTATTATTACAAGCAACTCCAAGGAGTCCTTAGACTCATCGCGGAAGGCCCTAAACATCATGTCCATCACAACTATTCGACATTCACACAGTATCTATCATACTTTGCCTTGAACTCATTCACTGTCATAGCATCCAAAAAAGACTGTCAGCTTATTCCACTCATTCACCACTCTAAAAGTAAAAAACCCAGCTCTAACACCCTTACTAACCACACTCATGCCCAGCTTCCATGGATGTCTCCTAGTCCTCCCACCACCAGTCCTGTTCTCAAAAATATCCTCTGAATTAATCCTATAGAAACTCTTCAGCATTTTGAATTTCTCAATCATATCTCCCTTTTCTGCCTATCGACCAATTTCTGCAACCCACAAATCTTCAACCTGTTTTCATAAGGTTTATTCCATAGACCTGCTATCATCTTGGTCACTTGCCTCTGGATCCTCTCAACCTCCTCCCCCATCAAGAAGAAACCTAGGTGACCAGATCTGGGCACAGTAGTCGAGTGGGGTCTTATCAAGGCTCGATACAGAGGAACAATAATTTGCTTATCTCTGCTTGTCAAAGTATTCTTCAGCATCCAAGTGATTTGATGAGCTGATTTTGCCAATTCTGCAATGTGCCCCCTAAACTTCAACCCTATCCACCAACACTCCCAAGTCCCTGGCCTCATCAATCTCCAGGAGTACAGTTCCACCAATGTGATATACTGCTGCTAACCTTTTCACCCCAAAATGCATAACCTTACATTTTGCCACATTAAATTGACATCCATTCTCCTTAGCCCAGACCTCCAGTCTATCCAAATCATCCTGCAAAATTTTGTCATCTTCTGCATTCATTATTGTCCTACCCGACTTTGCATCATCAGGAAACAAATGAACCGTTCCTCTCAGTTCCTTCCCTATATCGTTAATGAACAAATTAAACAGCAGGGGTCCAAGAACAGAACCCTGAGGCACACCATTATTCACAGGCCGTCTTTTGGACTCTAGTCCTGAGTAAACTGCTCTCTGGTATCTCTCCATCAACCACCCTCCTGTCCATCTCACAAACCCTATATCCACTCCCATATGTTGCAGTTTACGGATTAGAATTCCATGTGGTATCCTGTCAAAGGCCTTAGCCAGGTCCAGCAGTATCACTGTAAACCCATTACCCTTATCCAGTTAAGCCGTCACTGTGTTATAAAACCTGAGCATGTTACTGAGGCATGATCTACCCTTCACAAAACCATGCTGTTCCCCATACAGTATCTCATTTTCATCAATCCATTCCTGTATTTTTCGCTTGACCACTTTCTCCAAGACCTTGACAACGACTCCTGATATGCTGATCGGTCAGTAATTTGCAACAGTAGTCTTGGATCCTCCTTTATGCAGTGGAACTATTTTCCCCTCTTTCCACCCCTTTGGGACTAAACCAGACCCAAGACTCAGATAAACAATATACTCAAGGGCACTGACAATTCTTTAGCCGCTTCACGTAAGACCTGTGCTGGTATACCATCCAATCCCACAGATGTATTCACATTAAAGTTCTGTAATGGACTATTCCCCTCCACTTCATTCACCACAATTCCCATATAAACTAATGGTTCCTTCATTCCTTTAATGTCACCACCTGGATGATATACTCTTGCAAAGTGCTCACTCAGCAATTCCACTATATTGACTGATTCAGTGAAGTCACTACCATCAGCATTCCTTAAAATCATTCTGCCGTGTACAGTTTTTCTTTTACTTGCAGCATATTGAAAGTACTGTTTGGGATTCTCTTTAGCTTGCATGGCTAATTTCCTTTCATACTCCATTTTTGCTTTTCTCACCACACTCGTTACCCTTCTGGCCTGCACTTTATACTGGTCATGTGCCTGCAGGTCACCTTTCTGCTTAAATTCCTTCCACAGTTGTTTCTTTTTTTGCAACTCAAGTTTAATAGTGTTATTCATCCATTTAACCCCTAGTTGATTTTCTATTCGGACCCTAGGTATACAGTCAGCCATAACCTCCTGCAAATGCTCCTTGACCGCTTCCCATGCCCTATCAACATCCAGCCCTTGCAGTTTTACATGCCATGGCACTGAACCAAGCAATCTCCTATGCTTGTCATACTTGCCAACACAGTAATTCCACATGTACCATGTCTTAATCAAAAATTTCACACATTTAGCCACCTCCCAGGTCAAGACCCTATGATCACTCTCACCAATAGGTGGTAACATGGTAATATTCGTTACAGTCAAATTCTCAGATGCTATTACTAGGTCAAGCACTCTCAAACCCCTAATATTTTCCATTACATGCTGTCTCAGATAGTTATCCCTTAGTAACTGAATAAAATCCAGTTCCTTCCTCACATGTGTCTTCTTCTCCTTCCAATCAATGTTACCATAGTTGAAATCACCCATAATAATTACCCTCCTTCCATTCATTTCATCAATTTGTCTATGCATACTATCTCCACCATCTATTCCATCACCTGGTCTATAGCAGCACCCAACTGTACATTTTGTTCCATTAGTCTCAATCTCACACCAAATAGCCTCAAATGAACTCTTTTCACTATACTACAATACAACTTCTATTCTTCTTGGCTGCAGTTCATCAGCTATTATCAATAACACTCCTCCTCCCATTTTATTCTCTCTGTCCCTCCTAAACACACTATACCCTACACATTCTATCCCACTAACTATATCATCTTCTGTCAGCCATGTTTCACTAATGCCAATAACCTGTGGCCAGGAAGAGCCAACCAATGCCAAAAATTCTTCCTTCTTGTTCCTAATACTCCTGGCATTAGTATACATGAAATGCAGTGGTTCATCTTGATGCGTTATATTAACCATCCCATTCTGATTTCCTGTCTTTCGTACTGGCTCGGGCTCATTATATACATACTTAAACTCAACTGCCTCACTGATGTCTGTGTATCCACTTACTCCCCTCCTTAATAGTTCTAGTTTCCCTGATTTTGCACATCCACTCTCACTTACTCAGCAACACTTTTTCCAGTCTTCGCACACCAAATCCATTCAAATGTAAGCCATCCATCTTGTACAAATCCTTTCAACAATCAAACTCGCTCCACACCATACCGTCTGCATAACCTGCACATAAAGTCATTTGCGATTATGGCCCTCCTCCTAAACTCCTCTCTGTCATACTGCGGCAACTGACTCACTATCCTAGATTATCCATTATCCAAATGTAAGCAAACAAAGTTTGCACTTGAAGTTAATTTCAGGACTGGGCAACTCGTATATAGAAGCTAATGACTTCACATCACTTGCCTTGGTATCCCATAATGCAAACATGTATAATGTTTGCATTATGGGATACCAATTTACAGACAAGTATAATGCATTATCGGAAGGGTCACTACCCAGACCAGTTTTGACCTTTATTGAAGTCTCAACAGTGGGAGCCAGACCCAGAGGTGATACCAAAGTTGAAGTATTGCAGAAATCATATTTCCACATACAAGAAGCCAAAAGGTGTCACACCTTATTACTAAAACTCTGGATTAGAGATGTCAGAAGGTCTTCCACTTGGTTATACTATAAATTAAAGATGCCAAGAAATTATATTCTTGGTTTAATCCTTTATCCAAATGTAAGCCAACAAAGTTTGTGCCTGAAGTACGAGGGACGTCCAGAAAGTAAGTTCCAATGGGCTGTCAGAGAAACAAAAATATACTTACAAAAACTTTATTGGAAATTAAAGTAGACATCTTTCACCGCTTTTCTACATAATTTCTGCCACTGTTCAGGCACTTATCATAATGATGCATCAAGAGTTGTATACCTTCATTGTAGAAGGTTGCTGCACACAAACCACGTATTGACTGCTTCTTTGACCTCGTCATCGACTGGAAACCGCCGGCCACCAAGGAACGATTTCAGATGCTTGTACAGGTGAAAGTCGCTTGGTGCAAGGTCAGGACAATATGGGGGATGATGGAATCGCTCCCAGCTGAAGGTGGCGAGAAGTTATTGTGTTACGCCGACCATTATCATGAATCAAAACAACGCCCCTGGTAAGCATGCCACATTGTTTATTCTGGATCGCATTCAAGAAACAGATAACTGACCTAATGTCACATGTGGCAGGCAATTCGATTTGCTTAGACATTATAAACACACACCAGAAGCATATGCACTGCGAGAATGTCTGAAAATAGCACGAACCCCCTGCTAAGAAATCAACAAACTCAGCATGCATGCATGCACATCATTGCGATCGTAGTGCTGAAGTGAAAATATTTAAAAACAGAACTTACTTTCTGGAGATGTCCCTCATAGCTGAATCGTTTTGCAACTGGGCCACTCTGACACTTCCAGGGAGTCCAAAGACTCATCGAGGGAGGTCACCTGCTCTACAATGCTGTCTCCACCACTCAATCCACCAAATGACTGCAACTACCAAGGCCACCTACTGCCGACGACCACTAGTTTTTCCATAGTCACTCACAAACATCCATGCCCACGGCTGGATTCAAACCCGCAGCCTTTTGGCTGGAGAACGGATATGCCAACCACTCGGCCAGCCAGGCCGGCTTATGAACACTGAAATATCCCAAGGCGGAGCGTTCTCAATAAATGTGTATTTAGAAGTCAAAAAACCAAGTTTCAATGGGCAATAATCCAAGAGGTCAGAGCGATCTGAATTTGGAGAGCAACAAAGACAGTGAATACATACAACCAAGCACTGTAACTATTTGTAACTACAGACAATGAACAAGGGATTTTAGGTTTAGCATTCACTGATGTGGGAGGTGAAATGTGATGGAAGGAATTGTGCATTCTGGATAGCCTGAGATGACAACTGTTCAGGATTCCAGATGAGGTTCTGTGAGTAATAACAGGTCTGGTTTGATGAATTTAAGTAGTGGTTTACATCATTTGTTTATGTTAAGAATGCTTAAGTGGATGCAAAAGTTTTTTTTTATGGATGATTAGTATTTTTTTTGTGTTTTTTTCATTCTATTTTTCATGTGTTTTATGGGATTTTTTTTTATCTCATTTATTTATCATCTTCAGTGGATGATATCAAAGAACTAATTACAGAACAGTAGCAAGCAATATAGTTCACAAACAGGGATCCTGCAATGAAGGAATCAAGTCTCCTAGATGGTCCTGTATATATAGAAAAGTAATTTCTATATATAAGAAACATATTCCTATATATTTCTTCCACACACCATACTCATACTCACTCCAGAAGGATTGGCAAAGTGGCTGCAATACGATTTACCAGCATTAGAGTCCCCTGACGTTACCATGGATTCTGTATTGTTTACTAAGGCTCTGGCATGCACATTTGGTATACCTTTAAAGGAATATTACCTACACTGCATGGAAAGGGGAAAGGCAAAAGCCAGATAACTTGTTCAAAGGACTAAGCACGGAAACAGCCATTTCAGTTATCCAATAAGCAAGGTAGTAGAAGCATATTTGTACATTATAAAATGAGAGGAATATATAAAAGGAAGGAACTTCCTTTTAATCACTGGTCACTAAAATAAAATTTTACCAAATGTTCATTTATAAAACAACATGGATACATTTCCCACTGTGATCAGTACAAGTGTTTTAAAATTCTGTTATAATTATAAAATTATAATACCAGTACAGGTATTATAACATCTGCATCATGATTATTACAATTAATACTTTTTGTTTTAGATGTAGCAGGCCATACTCCATTATTACTTTGGATGAACAGTTAGCTTTCACATTCCTTCTAGGGGAGTGCTCCACAAAGAAGACATTTCCTTACACAGTATACACACTTTTCTCAATCTGCTCAGTTTATACTTTTTTTTTAATTTTTTTGAAAATTCCCATGCACATGATATTTACTTAATATGAAAACAATTTCCACCATAAAATAATTAGCATGTGGGGTATACTTTCATGTATTAACCTAGATAAAATTATCAAATTTCAAGCTGTAATAAATATAACACAACAATTTAAAGTAGAAACTAATCTTTAAATATCATCCAAGCAAATTTTAATTGTACTTCAGTCCAAGTGGAAGACTGATATTGACAGATGATTCTCCTTTTTCGTATCTTCTTATCATATCCATTTTTTTTTTTTTTTTTGGCTTAATAAGATTGATGCGTCTTAGTATTAGAGCTTGAAAGTGGCAGTACTTGGCCTGCCAACGGCGAAGTTCTAAAACACAACAAATCCATTCGCCAGTAGAGTAGGGATGCTTGCCAAGGCTGCCAGAGACAGAGGGGGTGGCAGCAGCAGGATATTTTACATATTACTGAAACTGTCACACTATAAAAAGCGCTTGGCTACTAATTTGCTAAGGGAGGTAAAAATAGCTATGCTATCGCCATTCACTACGAAGGTTCGCGGGGAAATCGCGGCCGTCCGAATGGAAAGTAGTAACTAGAAGCATGCACTTTGCACACAGCTGGCAACGAGTTGTATGCCTCTACTGTTTTTATTATTATTATTCAACAAAGCGGGTGCTTTATCAATACAATTTACAGGAATGCCCAGGTTGCCCTTAAAATAGTTCGTTTCAAACCACTTAAATGTAATATCTGGACCACGCAAACCGAAAACCTGTGAATCAACAAATAACATATCAAATTAAAACCGCGCGCACAGCTAATCTATATATTTCCTTGGAAATGTCTGTCCTGAAAATCGACAGATTCAGAAGACCATGCCAATCCAATATTGATTAAAAACCGATGTTTGCTATAAAATTTAGATAATATTTACCTCATCAGCAGAGAAGTATTCATCTGGGGAAAATTAGAAATGGTGAAATCCTCCATTTTCAAATAGACAGCACGTGTTTATTTAATTAATAACCACGAACTGAAGGTAATCAGATAATTTGTTGCACAACACACTTTCCAAAATCGACCATTACACAAATTCAAATAGTGCTTAAACTTCGAAATTACAATAATTAAAAATTAATAAATAACACATCCAAGATCCAAACCACATACATGCCTCATTACCAAAGGTTACTCCCCGTAGAGGAGAAAAATCAGCACGGAAGAGTAAGATAGCAAATACAGCTAAGAAATTATTTAAAGTAGCATATAAAAAAAATAAATAAAAAAAATAAAAAAAAGAAGAAATTCCTTTCACAAGTAAGACTTTACTCATTCAGATAAGAAAATCGTTTTTTATTAGTGATTAAGTGTCGAATTAACATTTTAATTTACATATTCGTATATTTATGGCAGTTCTAAGTAACAGTGAAAATGGTCTAAGTTATAAAAAAAAAGGTTTCATGATAATTGTGTTCTATTTTATTATTATTATTATTATTATTATTATTTTAACGGTGTCTCCATGGAGTCAAAAGACTCATCGCGGGAGACCCGACATTGACACACTAACCATTATTTACACAATACCTGTCATACCTCTCCTTAAATTCATTCACAGTTGAAGCATTCACAACCAGTTCTGGCAAAGCATTCCACCCATTCACAACCCTCCAAGTAAAAAATCTAGTCCTAACACCCTTCTTAACCACACTCTTACACAATCTCCAGGGATGACCCCTCGTTCTCTCACATCCTGCATTGGTCTTAAGAATATCATCAGTATCAATCCTGTAAAATCCCTTTAACAATTTAAATACCTCTATCATATCTCCTCTCCTACGTCTATCAGCTAGTTTTTGGAGCCCACAGATCATCAATCTATCCTCATAGGGAACATCCCACAGACCTGCAACAATCTTTGTAACCCTCCTCTGAATCCTTTCTACCACTTCCGCATCACCAAGAAATCCTGGCGACCAGATCTGTGCACAATAGTCCAAATGCGGCCTTATTAATGCCTTATAGAGTGGAATAATAACTTCCCTATCCCTGCTTGTTAGTGTGTTCCTCAACAACCATGTAATTTGATGTGATGTTTTGGCAATCTTAGTAATATGCCCTTTAAACTTAAGTTCTCTGTCCACAATAACTCCCAAGTCTCTTATCTCATCAACTTCCTGCAGTTCAGTTCCGTTAATATAGTAAACAGCATGCGATTTCATCCTCCCGAAGTGCATCACCTTACACTTAGCCACGTTGAACTGACAGCCATTTACCTCAGTCCATAGCGTCAGCCTATTTAAGTCATCCTGTAAAATATCCACATCATTTGAATTGATTATCGCTCTTCCCAATTTTGCATCATCAGCAAACAAGTGGATATTTCCATTCAAGGTATTTCCAATATCATTGATGTACAAATTAAACAATAGAGGACCAAGAACTGAGCCCTCAGGTACACCACTAGTCACTTGCCTTTTCCTGGACTCAGCTCCTCCGTAAACCACTCTTTGATATCTGTCCGCCAGCCATCCTTTAATCCAAATCACCATCTTCGGATCCAAACCCATTTGCTCTAATTTATGTAACAGAGTTCCATGTGGAATCCTGTCAAAAGCCTTTGCAAAGTCAAGCAGTATCACTGAGTAAGGATTTCCTTTATCCAACTCCACTGTTACTTTATTATAGAACGTAAGCAAATTACTTAGGCAAGACCTACCTTTCACAAAACCATGTTGCCCCTTATAAAGTATCATATTGCTGTCCACCCAGTCCTGAATTCTAATTTTAACTAATTTCTCCAAAATCTTAACCACCACTCCAGATATATTGATTGGTCTATAATTTGCAACATCAGTCTTAGAGCCTCCCTTGTGCAATGGAACTAGTTTCCCCTCTTTCCACTCTATTGGCACTTTACCAGAACTGAGGATTAAATTAAACATCCTGGTTAGAGGAGTTGCTAATTCTCTTGCACATTCTCGTAACACATGGGCCGATATGCCATCTAATCCAATGGCAGTGTTAGGTTCTATACTCTCATCTGTCAATGGCACATCTGACACTGCACTATCACTACGAAGATGGTACACTTTTGCGAAATGATCACTAAGCAACTCAACTATTTGATTTTCCTGTGTCAGTCGCCTTTATAGATCGCAGGAAGTGGCATGGTGTCATTCAAGTGATTAAATCGAGTGATTTACCACCATGGACCATGATGGTAAATCACTCGAAGAAAGAGCGTCGCAGAAAATTCAATTCTCGTCGCCGACTTGAGGCACTCTTACTAACCCCTTTTTTAAGACCGGTTCCTGAATTATCTATCTCTGGTAGAGAAAAGTGGGCTTTCTTTCCCCAGAGAGTAAGCTTTTTCGTCCCGTAAACTCAAGAAAAATCGACGGCATAACCCACACTATTTTCAGACAGTAAGCATAGTGTTAGGATTAGGGACCACAAGATGGCGGCACCTGTTATCTGCCACTCCTCACCGGATGCAGGTATAATTACAGTACTTCCTGACTTTGACCAGCTATCTGTGATTGGACAGCGGTAGAGATTGAACTTCCCGCTCAGTCTCCAGAAAGTTATAGGGCTAAAACAGCCTCTCCCTGTAAGGGAATAAAAAGCGTAAGCTGATATTTTTTCCCTGTGTTATTTTCTTATGGATAGGAATATATAGGAATAGTACCAAAAACTCGTATCCATACAAGTGATGCAGTAATAAGTAAGTGAGTAATTAAGTGGTACAGCATCATTTACAACAAATTAGGATACATTACAAATGAGAACAGCTTCAATTTGATAGTGAATAATACAGGGAACAATAAGTAAAATATAAAGAAAAAAAACTATACATAAGTTATAAACAATAAATATGGTCAGATGTTTCTCAAGTATCTTGTGCAATAACTTTCTGTGCAACATATAAGATCCTGTTTTATGAAAGATGAAAATAAATAATAAAAATAAATAAATCGGTTATTGTCTTTTATTGCATGTAGCAGAGCCTCCATAGCTCAGTCGGTATAGGTGAAGCCGTTTAGTAGGAAAGATCTGGGTTCTATTCCCGTCCAACACATGAGAAACCTTTATCTGGTTTCTTTCAACTAAAGATGAGGTAGCCAGTCTCATATGTGAGACTTTTAGGGGACTTTTTCACCCCCAAACTCGGATTTATCGTCCCCCAGAACAGGCAATCCAGCACCGTGCACATATACGGATCTTTAGTCATAACTAAAGGTATCAGGAATAATAATAATAATAATAATAATAATAATAATAATAATAATAATAATAATAATAATAATAATAACAAACACACTCCTAATCCCTCATCAGGAGGGCTCAACCCGTCCTAAGGGATGGGGGAAGAAAAGGAGATCCCCATACGAAATAAATAAATTGCATGTAAGGGATGGACAAGGTGGTTTTAGCCCTATCAAATTTTGGACACTGAGGAGTTATAAATACTTATATTGTCCACCACTAGTCAATCAAAGAAAGCCCGCACGAGATCATCATTAATTTAAGTGGCAGACAAGTGTCGCTATCTTTGGGTTTCTTAACCAAATTCAATATGGTATTCTCTGAAATGGTGTGGGTTATAAAAGTCGATTTTCTTGAGTTTAGAAGAAGAAAAACATGCTTGCCAATGCCAGAAACTAACCAACCATGGAACATACTGAAGAAACGATGATGAAAAAATTCTTCTAGTCAGCGACTACAAACGACTGGCAAAATGCCGCTGCGGATGCGAAATCTACTTCCAGAGAGCAACACAGGTCTTCAACGATTAATACAATTCATAAAAAATTGAGCAATAAATTATAATAGTTTATTGATGTTCATTTATTAAATTAGTTGAGTTCTTAATTTAAGTGTATATATAAAGATAATACTGAAATATTTTTGTAATTTATAATTCTAAAATCATTTTCAATAAAGTAATCTAGGCTTTTCCTGCTTTTTGCAGTTATTACATCACCTTACCAACAGTTATGTTGATATACAATTCTTTCCTTAAAAACGATAAAAGATTTCATTCGGTTTGAAAAGAAAAGAAGATATCTGTTCCCTTCAATATCGAAATCCCTGATGGTTAATCAGTTATCTCTTAGAGGTGGGATCTTCAAGCAGGCAGAATACAGCTATTGCCATATAATCTTATTGATATTGCACTGCTCAATGAAATATGCAACCAACATTATTAATGTTGCCTTTTTTATTGGACACAAAATTGTTACAAATCATCCATTATCCCATTCAATAATTCCAATATATCTACTTGATGGGATCCTCTCACTAACTTATACACATTAATCATATCGCTCCTCTTTTTAGTTGTACAATACTATTTATTGTACAATAAACGTATTGTATTATAAAAAGTTTAGAAAGGCCTATACAGCCTAGTGGAAGAAGTGGTCTTTGCATGCAAATCGCTAGGTAGTCCAAAGATAGAAGTTCTGAGAGCGATTCTAGTTGGCTACTATAGCTATTTTCAAACCTTTTCTTCCACCCGGTCGCGGGTTAATCGTGGACATTACAATGTCCATTTTTGTTCCATCACTACACTGCTTGTCCAGTTTAATAAATTTGAATTCTTTCTGGAGATCGTCATTAAAACTGCAGTTTCGCCTCTTTGACATTGCAAGAATAGACTTAAAGTTTAAAAAAATAAAACTTAAGACTTTAAAATTTTGAAATTTAAACCGCCTGCATTGAATAACAAATCTACCGGTTAACATAAAGACAAAACAAAAACTAACACTTCAGCAGAACATACGCCACGTCTGAGACACAAATGTTGCCAAATGGTATTTATTATTTTCTCTGAATAAATCACTGCAGATTTCGATATTTAGTGTCGAACAATGCAACTCCATGGTTATGCAAAATACTGGAATGCATGATATTGATATACGATTATAAGTTCTAAAAAAAAAAAAAAATCAGCTAACGCCTTTTTATTCCCGTATATACGGGAGTAGGCGAGGCCATTTAGCCCTATCTAACTTTTGGAGACTGAGTGGGCAGTTCAATCTCCACTGGTACCCAATCAGAGACAGATGGCCCAGGGCTATCACTAATTAAGCGGTACGCAGTGAAGAGAGACGGCTCAAATGTGCCGCCATCTCGTGGTCTCTAACCCTAACACAATATATTTAATGTCTGAAATAATGTGGGTTCTACGGTCGATTTTCTTGAGTTTACAGGACGAAAAACCCGAGTTTCCGGGAGGAAAAACCTGCTTGCCCGTGCCAGAGATCGACTAACTCGGGAACCGGTCGAAAAAAGGCTTAGAAAAATTTCTTCTAGTCGCCGACTAGACTCGAAACCAAGACTTCCTTCGTGCGGACTAGCGCGGTGGTGTGCAAACGCCACATCCACTGAGCTACACAGGCTATCGATTATAAGTTATGAATAATAATTTATGATCGACCAATATTAAAGTATATTTATAGGTTTTATTAAAAACGGGACAAAATTGACATGTTTATTAAAACTACGGAACGGCCGGGAAATATGAAAAAAAAAAACGGTACTGTCCCGTTCAAAACGGTATGTATAGTCAGCCTATATATGACATTTACCGAAGTTTATAGGTCTCTTTCATATCATCCGTTTTTTTTCCTGTTTGCTAGCATCTGCTATCACAAATTCTCATCTTTCCTCATAATATACATTCCACAGTCCCGATATTGATTTTACCATTTTCCTTTGCACCCTCTGCAATGTATCTGCATCATCTTCTTGGAAAATATTTGACCAGATCTGTACTCAATAATCCAGATGAGGACGTATCAAAGTGTAGTGAAGATGCAAAATGACTCCCTTAACCAATTTAATGTTTATTTCAGTATTGCAATTATCGTCAGAGTTCTATTTGCAGTCTTTGCTGGGTAGTCCATGAAATTCACTTTCCTATCTATTAAACTCCATGATCAGTAGAGTCGTCAGTCTCTTCTAGCAGAATCGTGCCAATTCATTATGCTACTGGATATCTCATGACACCAAAGCACATACTTGGGGAATAAAAGGCATTTGCAGATTTATTTATTCATAATTATTTCTTAGCATAAGTTCTAAATTAATCATTGCACCTGATAGGATGGTAGTTAGAGGCAAGTTTTTGCACCATTCGTATAGCAAAAGGTGGAGTGTTAGGCGTATCAGTCAATGTAGCATTATAAGTATTTTAGAAACTAAAGTGGTCTATATTCAATGATATCGAGGATTTTAGGTTCGAGGTTATATTTTGAGTGGGCATGTAATTTAAAGCACTTTTAAAATTGGTGATTTTTCATGAGAAAATTAGTGTATTACTGTACATTTTCGTGTTATTAGAGCCCTTTAGTGCCTATATGACATTTTTTGTACTGATATTGTCGGAATGGCACCAAAGCGACAAACAATGGCGGCAAAGACCTCGTTGACCAGCGATTTGACTTTGCGGGATTTTATTCAGTGCAATATGCGTGAAATGTATTCGTCGAGAAAATTAAGGAATATGTGAAAGAAAATTGAAACTGGGGAGAGAATACGTATTAAATGATTCAAAAGTGAGTGTCTGTTGGGGAAAGAGAACGAAGCAAATACTGACGATGATGGAAAATGATACTAAAGTGGAACGTGCGGTCGTGGAAATAGAGTAGAACGAAATGGACATTTATAAAGAAATTGCGCGCTTAAATGTTATCCTTCCTAGGACAAAGTGAGAAATATAAAATTTCAGAAGTGGTAAGATGTGAGCAAGGCTGAAAAGAGAAAGAAGCAGGTGATGGAAAAGAAGAATAAAGACCACAGGGAAAAAAAAAAACAAGTTAAGGGGAAAATAATATTCGGAAATTCGATGATCAGGAGAGTACTTAACAAAACTCTCAAAAATCATTTCTTGGATGCAAACATTCACGATATTAGCCACGCCATCCAGATTTAAAAAGGTAAGTCGAAGGAAATGATTGTCTTGGTTGGTTCAAATGATAAGAGAGGCGAGAAATATTCCATGAGGGAATATGTAAAAGTTATTGGAAGAGGCAAAACGGAAAGCAAGAAGGTGAAGATTGTATGTCTCCTACCACACTATATGTAAGTCACCTAGCACACTATAAAAAAAGCGAACTATGGAGGAGAGTGTTGGTAGCCAACGAATATATACCTAGATTGCACAGAAGAAATAATATAGGATTTGTAGATCTGTGGTCTGTGTTTGACTGAAAGAAGGATTTGCACAATTCTGATGGACGCATCTAAATGGTGTTGGCGTTTGGAGTCAGGAAAGAGCTTTCTCCGCCGGGCATTCCGAAGTGCAATTCAGGAAAACTTCAACAATTAGGGTAAAAGGAAATGAGTTTGTGTGAAGGTAGGATTCACCATGAGTGAGTGTGAGAATGAGCAGAGTCCGGTCTCCCAAGCAAAAAATATCGAATAGGGTAGTTAATTAACTGAGAAAGTAAAGATGGGTGGGAGCAAAAAAGGGATGCTGCATTTTATATATACTAATGCGTGAAGTATCAGGAACAAGCCGGAAGAATTTTTGGCATTGGTCAGTGCAACCTCCGAAACGTTATAGGCATTAATGGGACTTGTAGAGATGATATAGTTACAGGGATTGAATGTGAAAGGTTAGTATTTTCAGGGAAGACAGGATTGGGGAGGGGTACTGCTGATAACAGCAGATGAATTATAGCCAAAAAGAAGTATTCGGCTCATAAGAGACAGGCGTGAGAGTGGCTGTTCATTTGAAATAAACTGGTTTGAGATTAAGGCTAGTAAGACAAAATATACAGCTGGTTGTTGATATAGGCCAGGGAGAGTTCCACAGATGATCTGTAAGACATGCATCGCCAAATTAGTACAATGAGTACAGGTTGAGTGATTATTATGGGGGACTTCAAATATGGCGATATAGACTAGTAGGAAGAACGATCACATATCTGGAAGGAAACGGAATTTATTTACTGAAAGATAATTACTTAAAGAAGCATGTGATGAGCAGATTAAGTTGGGAGAATATTGGGCCTGGTTATAGATAGGAAGAGCTATCCATAACCAAGGTGACCACATTGCCTCCAATTCGTAAAAGTGAGCATGTCGTCTTGACTTGGGAGATTGTACAACATGAGGAATATTCTATCAAGAAGAGGCAAATGTGATACCACAAGGCAGGTGATTATGACAAACTTATGAAGAAACTTAAACCTCAGCTAAAGAAATCAGCTAACGCCTTTTATTTTATTCCAGTATAGGGAGTAGGCGAGGGCGTTTAGCCCTATCTAACTTTTGGAGACTGAGTGAACAGTTCAATCTTTACTGGCAGCCAATCGGAGATAGCTGGCCCAAGGCTATCACTAATTAAGCGGCACGCAGTGAAGAGAGACGGCTCAACAAGTGCCGCCAGCTCGTGGTCCCTAACCCTAACATAATATATTTAATCTCTGAAATTCAAACAGAATGATCAAAATGTAACGGCCTAACAGTTACTAAAGTGTATGTTTTTGAAATGTAACTCAATGCATTTGTTTTCACACCAGTTCAGTCTTGCAAATGCTAGACAGTGGCTAGTGAAACTTGTTGGCTTTTTGTATATTTTATCATTTATCTTCTGGTCTTTTAATAATAAAAGTGATTTATGGTAATACATCAGACCAAATATGTACAATTTAAATACTGTAGATATTGTTAGAAACAATAGAATTAGAGAAGAGGAGAGGATATTGAGAAGCATTTTGACACATGCATGTACATGGCGATGTACAGCATGTACCTGGGTGAGCCAGAGGACTTTTTACATGTAGCCCCCCCCCTTTCTCCAGGAACTATTTTGTCCCCTCAACGTTCAAGAAAACATTAAAAATTAAAAAAAAAAAACTCAGAAAAAAACGGCATTTTAATGGTTGAGATACTATTTTGCTATCTCCAAACTTGCCACGCTAGGTATTTCCTCAGTTGCTTAGTGGTGATGACGGCCCCAGTTGGCCAAATTCGCAGATTATCAGGTTCAAGACAGTTAAAATTAAGCAATGAATGGGTACAAAGAGAATAAAATAAGAACAAGAAGAAAAAAATATATTTATTTATTTACACAGAAATTGACTATGTTTAATGACATGTTTACAATTATTAACTGATTTAAACACCGAGAAAAAAATATAAGAGGTTTAATAAGGTATCTACTAGTTTCATTGGAAATGCCGACTTCGTCAGGTGAATAAAATACCAGGGAGTAAATAACATTTAAAAAATATATTGTACTTTCGACAAAAACAGAGTTTAGAACAAGGTAGTAGTTGTGTTTGAAATTGAATTCGAGCGTTAGTTCTGGCGTGAAGCATTTTGCGTGTGAATGACAAGCAAAACTGTATTACAGCGCTATATGAATCGGGCAGGCTGTAACTGAGATTGCTGTTTATGGTCGACAGCTATTTCTTTGGATTCCAAGATACGTCTTTCTAATTAATCGGAGCATTTATAGATGCTTGAAGTTAAGTTTCAGTCTATTTGATGTTGTCGTCCTTCAACATTGGTATTTGCAGAGAATAAAACCTGGCTGAATAGGGCACTAGCACGGGTTCTGTTGTAAGAAATGTGACGTTGGTGTTCTTCTAGGCGGAGAGGAAGAGATGGACTTTTCTGTCTGACTATAATAAGGTTTGCCGCAATGCTATGTGCTGTTTTAGGCACTTTTGCAATCTTCAATAAGGTTTTATGATAATAATAAGGTTTGCTGCAGCGCTGGGATTCAATTTCAAACACAACTACTACTTGTTCCAAACTCTGTTTTTGTCTAAAGTTCAATATATCTTTAAGATGTTGTTTACTCCCTGATACTGTATTCACCTGACGAAGTCGGCATTTCTCATGAAACTAGTATAGTAGTGAAACTTTATTAAATATTTTATATAGTATTCTCACTATTCTTGGTATTTAGGGTGTAGCTACTCACTGAGGAGACCTCAAAAAAGGTTGAAACCGGTCTGGGTAGTGACACCACCCATAATGTAAAGCACATCTCACTAAGAGATGTATACTAAAAATAGTAATGAGAACTTTACCCACCTTTACAATGAGTTGCCCTGGTGTTGCACCACCTTTACACTTGAACTACATTCAGGCACAAACTTAACTGTTTACTTACTTGGGATTAGGAGTAAAATAACCAAGTTTATAAAATTGCTTGGTAACCCTAATATATATATATATACATATACAGGGTGTTCGGGATAAATTTGACATATTTATAATTAATTATATTTTTCCATAAGTTACATGTATTAACACACACTTCTCTTCATTTAAAAGTTTGGACCCTTCTTCATTCATATACAAGATGTCAGAAAGGATGGATAGCTGGAACCCACCTGAATCATGGAAGAGAATAACTTGTATCATGATGATTCGTGCCCGCCATCAAAATAAGGATATTACGACTGCTGCCCAATGCTCCCTGAATACAGTAAAAACAATCAGGCATGAACTAGAGACTTGCAATGGTGACTACGAGGATGTAGCAAGAAGAAAGATCCCTAGCAGACGATCTGATTGCGTTCGTACAGCAGAATTCCTCGCAAATCTGCAGGAACAGGTGTTGAAGAACCCTGGCATTGGAATTCGGGCTTTGTTCGTGGAGTTGCTAACTGTAGTCAAGCCCTGGATAACAAGGGTAGCCAATGGTAGGCCGTATGTATGGCAGCAGGATTCGGCCCCTTGCCACACCTCTGGGAAAAGTCAAAAATGGTTGTCTGAAAATTTCTACGACTTCACCAGTCCAAATGTTTGGCCTCCAAACTCCCCAGACCTTAACCCCATGGATTATTTTGTATGGGGCGCAGTTGAAAAAGACACCAATCGCACTTCCAGTAATACAAAAGCCCAGTTAATGGATAAAATTAAAACAGTTTTTGCGGCCCTTCCCAGGGAGACTGTAGCATCAGCTTGTTCGAGGTTCCGAAGCAGAATTGAAGCTGTGATCGATGCTAATGGTGGTTATTTTGAGTAAATCTTGTTGATAGTATTGTAATTAACTCTGCCTGTAATGTTTTTTTGTCAATTCATTAAATTTAATAGATACAAAGAAGATTTTCTTTTTCCTTACGAAACTGTCAAATTTATCCCGAACACCCTGTATATATATATATATATATATATATATATATATATATATATATATATATATATATATATATATATATATATATATATATATATATATATATATATATATATATATATTGCGACTCTTCAACTATTGTTGCAATATATATATTGCAACAATAGTTGAAGATTGAAAAGTGCCTAAAACAGCACATATCATTACCTAGTTATCGATGAACGCTCTAACAAACAGAGAGAAGCAACTTATTTTGTCTCCCGGTTGCTTGGACACGTGGAAAAGTCAGAGCATATCCAGAGGCAAGATACCACGATAGTGGCAGATAATCTGCGGGATGTTCCATTTGTGGAGACAGTGAATATTTGTTGGTCGCAGAAGATATGTTAGAGACATATAAGTTGTTTATGGGATTATTGATTAATACGGGGGAAAGTTTGGAATACATGGCTAGTATTGTGTGAACTAGGGATATTTCCTGAAAATTAAAAAATTGTAAAACTGTCAGTGTCATTTGTCGGTAATTGAGTTTAATGCAAAATATGACAGTTATGTGGTCAGTGGACTTCTCCGATGAGTCTACGATTCCCATGGAGGTGCCTATAATAATAATAATAATAATAATAATAATAATAATAATAATAAAAACCTATATTTGTCTACGTGCTGATATGCTCATATGTACACGTGTACAATGTGATCAGAGTGTATCAAGTTTGAACATGATATAGGAGATAATATTATATTATATACTCTAATAAATATATAAACGTTTTTCCGATCTGAAATTGGCTGTTGGTTTAAATCTGAGGTTTAAAAACCAATGTTGAGTGTTGTTTTCCGCAGTGAAATCACATGTTCAAATATTGAAGTTATTCAGATTTCTATTGGTTGAACTTTTATCTCCTCCTTACGCATGTCACTTCGCGTAGTGTAAAGAGCGGGTTGTGGGTGTAGATGTTCAGGTGGTTTCTATTGCGACTCGTGAAATTTCATTGATATTGCAAACTTGCTTGACTTTTAAAAGTTATATTTATTTAATCGGAATTCTACTTCGCATTCTACGAAAGTTTGAGGAGTTGTCATTTGTTTAAATTCACAGTTATTAAATTCGGATAGCTGGTAGCTTATTTGCCTGGAGAAGTCCAGTGCTTGTAGTAGTGCTGCAAGCATATCCGAGAAAGTTCTGTGAAATCAGAGCTACGGCTTCGGCCACCGTGTTTATTCCACAACACATCACCGATGTCTCACATTACGATTATCAGAAGCAAACAGTTAAACTTTCATTATATTCTACTGCTCAAAAAGGTAAACGTTTATGTTTCGACATATTGTGTGTAATTGAGTTAAAACTTGCAACTTTATTTTTTTAATTATTATTTGTTTATTTTTTTAAATTCAACCCCCTGCAATTTAAAAAAAAGGTAGTCAAAATTTCGGTTATATATAAAGATTACACATATGTTTAAAATGACTCATCTACTTAGTACACTAGTTATCAAAGAAATTGCAGTGCTTTAAAACTTATTAACATTATACAAACACCTCATGGAGTCGCAACTCATCAGGCAATAGTACCATACATTCTAACAGTGATAATATTTATTATACCTCGTCTTAAATTGTTTTAATGTTTTCTATTTGTTAGTGTTCTTCATAGTATAGTATAATTTCTTTGTGCTGTGTTTATCACTTTTGCAATATGTCCTTTAAACTTACATTTTCAATCTACCAATATCCTTCGCTTCCTCTTCCACCTGTACAACGCTACAATATGATACACAAATATATTTACTGGTGTTAAAAAATCGATATCCCCACTTAAGTCACTTTATTCAAATTGCTCTGAAGCACCAGTACATTGCATCATTCCTAATCATTTATCCGGCCTGGTTAGCTTATCAACTCTCCAGCCAAAAGGCTGGGGGTTCGAATCCCGCCGGGGCCACGTATGTTGGCGATTTCCTGTGAAAATAGTGGTAGTGGTCGGCGGTAGATGGCGCTGGTGTAGATGAAGGTAGTTGCGGTTAGTGGAGTGGTGGAAACAGAGTTGTAGAGCATGTGCCCTCCCTCGATGAGTCTTTGGACTCCCTGGAGGTGTTATGTAATAATAATATCATATGAAGTAATTCTTAGTATCCAAACAGTTGAATATCTGCTTGTAAACTACTCATAGTAGCATTAACAAACAAATTAAACAGCAGTGGTTCTAGAACAGAAACCTGTGCAACTTCAATGGTAACCGTCCTCCTCATAGTCATTGCTCCTCTATACACTACCATTTGATATCTATTAGATAGCCAGTTGCTTATTCAGTCCAATTTTTCCATAACGTATATGTGGTAGCCTGTCAACGTCACCAAAAAATACAATGGATAATCGTATTTAGATCATTGCAAAAATCCAGAAGTATCACCGTATACAAATTGCCCCTATTCAGAACTGTAGTCGCCATATTATAAAATGTAACTAAAACAAGACCTCTCTTTAACAATCCCGTGTTCACCTCTATACAGATTCTTTTCCTACCTATCCAGTTCCGTATTCTGTTCCTAACAATCCCTCCAAAACCTTAACAACCGCTCCAGAAATGCAAACAGGTCTGTAATTTGAAATCTCTGTTCTGTTTTGCTATCACCTTTATGCAGTGTAACAATCTTGCCCTTTTTCTACTCATTAGGGATTGTTGAGGACACAAGACTCTCATAAAACAACCAAGTCAATAGAAGGGTCAGTTCCTTAGCACTTTCTTTCATGACATGTGATGAAATCCCATCTAGTGCAATAGTCTAATTCACATCAAGATGACTTCAACTATTATAGACTTCTATCTCATTTACCTTTGAGATACTGAGATGAATTATTAATTCTTCAACTTCCTGCTTCCTTAGAATAATATCATTACTGCCAGTATGAAAGACCTTCGTAAAAATGATCACTGAACAGTGATCGTTTTGCTATGGTTTTATTTATTTTTTAGGATTTATTTTTTTAACCTGTTTCACCAGTCTCTTCTCATAATCTAATTTCACCCTTCTTATGCATGCCACTCATCTTGCCCACACTTCGTAGATTTCATTTAACTGTTCACTTCTTTGAAGTTTATATTTTCTCTCCATGATCTTTTATTTTTTGGAAATTCCTACTTAATTTCCTTGTTCACCTATTTAACACCTATTTTGTTAATTCTTTTTCATTTAGGTATACAGTCTTTTATTGCCATCATCAGATACTTATTAACTGTGTCCATGCCATATTATTCTCTTTTCCTTCAATTTCCTTTTCCCGTAGAACTCCTTCAAGCTGTTTCCTCAGTTTTTTTCACACCTCCCATGTCAGGACTGTATGATCACTGTCACCAGCTGGTGGCAATGCTGATATGTTGTTTACAGTTACGTTATCTGACATTATTACTAAATCGAATGGAGTGCCATAGGGGAACTTTTTTTTGGGACCATTATTGTTTAACTTGTACATTAATGACATCAGGATTGGCTTTTGTGCTGTGCAGCTGTGTGCTGATAATGCAGAGTTGGGAAGCAGAGCAGATGTTGTGGCTTTGCAGGAGGATCTCAATAGACTATGGGAGTGAAGCTATCAGTTTAATGTTTCAAAGTGCAAGGTCTTGAAATTTCGTAGGCAAATTTGGGATGCAGAGTATACAATTAATGGAAATTTAGAAGGAGGTGGAAGAGATGAGAGATCACTCACTGATGGACAGATTTGAAGTTTAGGGGTCACTTTGATAAAATTGTAATAACATCACAATGGATTATGGTAATAAGGAGGAGGATATTGACATGCAGAAGCAATGAGGTTATGGTTTCCTTGTATAAGACTTTGATCAGGCCACATATGGACTACTAAGTGCATATTTGTCCACCTGGTGTTCAAGAGAATATGGATGTATTGGAGAGGATCCAGAGAAGGTATCAGTATCCAGAGAAAGTTAGTGTTAGGTCTGTGATTGTCAGATATGAGGAGAGATTGACAGAATGCAAGTTGTGGAGTCTTGTGAATAGAAGGAGAAGGGAATGTGATTGTGACATATTAGTTGGTGAGGGGTTGTTACCAGACAAGGGTACAATAACAGGCCATTCCTGGAATCTACATGTAATTTTGAAAATGGAGAGATGCTCATCTCCCTATATAGAGATGGTCTAAAACAGCTAACTGGTATCCCACCACATAAGTGGTGGGATACCAGGGGCAAATTCTCCATGCTTGTTATGCTTGCTGCGCAAGCTCATTACTTGAGAAAGAAGTAATATTTATTTGTTAATAAATGCATGCATTTATATTTATATTCCATTTAGGCTTTTATTTTTGTAGATAGAAGATGTCTTAAGCTTGCTCGGCAATAATTGAGTTTTGCATTGTGTATCGAAGGCCGAAGCTTACTCGGTTGTGGAGCCTCCAGGTCCTCACTGCAGCACTGTGATTTCGTATGCACGCATAGCCATTTCTGCTCCCTTCACGTCGTCTTAAACACAGGCCATACACAGTCAAAGTAGCTCTAGCCAGTGAGCTTCAGCCAACCTTTACAAGTGTGTGTGTTGCTTGGGAAAATTAAGTTACAACCAACTTTTTATGACTATGTTATTGACCAGTTCATAAAGCAGAACTGTAGGGTAGAATTTGAATTCAAGTAGCTAAATTGAAAAAGATAGAATATCATTTGTAAAATAAACGTATTTTATTTTACAAATTTATATGATTAAATGTATATAAATTTCTGAATATATAGTTATAAATGGTCAGTAATTCATTATTCCACTAATCCGACTTCAATCATACCTCCCACTCCCTGAATGATAACAAGAGCAACCGTGAATTTCAAGACCAGCATTCGTCCCTGTGGGATACCATCAGGACAGGTAACCTGTTTTGGTTAGAAGAACCTTGGTCAACCCCAGGTTGATCAAGATTCTTCTGATGTCTTTCTAGAAGAAGGCTTTAAGGACTATATGATGCACTGTTTCCAGTTTTAGTTGGAGTTGATTTGCATTGATTATCTATGTGACATGTTCAAATGTGTTGGGTTCAAATGTCAGATAGGAGTAACATGTAATAGAACTTTTTTGTGAAGGCAAAGGATAAGAGTGTATTAGGTATTACTGATGACTGTAGAGGAGTTATAGTTAAGTTGAGGCTCAAGAAAACAGTAGCAAAAGTAGCCTTGAGTCTATGTTCATTATGAGGTTCAGGTGAGCATAAATCTGTTTCATTGGATGTTTTGTTGTAGACTGAGTAATATAGAGAGAGGTGATGCTGAGATGTTTAGCCATTTGCGATTGGCCAAATGACAGGAAGTCGAAGCAAAATCTTACAGGTTTTTCTACAACTGTCTCAACCACTACACTGAACCTCTGCCACGAATCATCTCCATCAACGCTGTCTACCACCCACCTCCTCCACCACCACAACTAGTATTCTATGTCTGTAAATTGTGTGTGTTCTGAAGGGCTGATTTGTCTGTATGCAAGATAAAAAACCAGAGTTTCCAGAAGAAAAAATCCTGCTACCTCTGTATGAGATTGGCTAACTCACCTACGATTGAAAATCGTCCAGATAAAGATTCCTCCTGTCGCGACGAGAATCGAACGTAGGCCTATTCCAATCGAAGGGCGCAATGTACTGTCGTTCTTCCAATTGCGCTATGGAGGCGCTTAATTGTTGGAGATTGTACATGTGATAACATCTATAGAAGATGTAGTGTTAATAACAGATTATTTTGCCAATGTATGTCACATTGACTATTAGGAGTGATTCCTCATGAAAGTGTTTGGAATTTTAAGACAGTGGGACTGGATGAAGTATTAAGCGAATGTGCAAAGGAGCGAACACTTCCTCTTGACTTGGTTATTTAACAAGTCTGGAAAGAAGGGAGAGGGAATGGTTGTCTTTCACCACCACTCCTACTAATGGCCAGGTTTTGTATATTAGGAGTGGTAGTAAAGATGTTAGAGATAAATATAAAAGTTGGAGGGAAAATAATATTTCCACAGGCCATTATGGGTTTGTAAAGGGAATTGTTGTGTCCATAACTTTGTTTTGTAATAGGGCTGGACGGAGGAAATGCTAATATAGTGATTTTTTTTTTTTTAGATTTTGCAAGGGCATTTAGTACAATCCCATATAACAAACTGTTGTTTGAGTAACATATGGATGGAGAGTCAGTTGATTGTGTGGATGAAGGGATGAAAGCTTCATAGAAATTGTAAATTGTCTTGTAAATTGGGAAACCTTTATCTTATTGGGAGAAGTTTGATTGATGATATACAGTGGTTAGAGGATGATGCAAAGTTGAAAAGAACTGAATAGAGTAGACTTTACAAGTGGACTTGATTATACCGAGCGGGGTTACTAGTTCAGTATTGCTAAATATAAGGTTTTAACATTATTATTATTCAGGCCTCCATGGAGTCAAAAGACTCATTGTGAGAGGTCTTTCCTAGGAAACACAAAGTCTGTCATAACACTCATTGACTGCTCTTGCTCTCTCACCACTCTATCAGGCTTTGCATTCCATGGTTCAACCATCCTTCATGCAAAGAAACCACCACACACCTCTCAACAGTAAAGTCTTGATCATATCACCTCTCTCTCTCTTTCTTCTATCTACCAAACTCTGTGGTCCGCATTCCCTCAGCTGATCCTCATAACTAACATAGAACAGTTCGGAAGCATTTTTGTTATCTGCCCCTGTACCTTTTCCACAGTTAATTTATCTCCTTTAAATCCTGGGGACCAAATTTGAAAGTAATAGTCCAAGTGTGGTTTGATCAGGGTCTTATACAATGGTACGATAACTCTTTTATCTCTGCAGGTCAGCATCCTCAGTATTGCAGCAATCCTCTGGTTTACCTTCACCACCTTTTGATTTTGAAAGCGGGGAAATAGTATCATTTCACTCAATTGCGCTAATTATCGCACATATCGAATTCTCCTTAAGCAAGGTTTTCCTGTGTGTGTGTGTGTGTATATATATACTCTGCCAAATTTCATCAAAACATTATTATTATTATTATAATTCTTTTTTTTTTTTTTTTTAAATAAGGAAACCTGTGGTGAGATCATAATTAAAAGAAACACACGTATCAACCACAGTGAAAATTATTTAATGTAAATATTTCATCCTAAGTATCTTAGGACATCATCAGTACAGTAGTTTAAACAATAATAGGAATAACATATACAGTTAGGGCGCATGATTACAATAGAATCTCATTAAACGTGCGTAACGTGTTACAGAAGTAAAAAAAACAACAAAAAACTAACAATTATTTTACACAATTTTGTATGACAATTTCCCATACTTTAGGAATAGTAAGAATTTCGTTGCAGTTTAAATTTGGTCTGTGTAGTAGGGCTTCAGAACTTTCTTTATATAAACGTTCATGTTTATATAAAGATCTATGTAAAAGTTTAGACTTTTCCCAATGGATCCTATGACTCGGAACATCAAGACCACATTCATCTTTTTAAACCGCAAAAATTTGGCCTCTCTCAAGTGTCAACCCTGTAACCACCTCTCAACAGTTCAAAAGTCTCAATCATATCACCTCTCCTTCTATCCACCAAGCTCTGTAGTCCACATTCCCTCAGCCTGTCTTCATAAGTAACATTGTACAGTCCTGATACTATCTTTGTTATCTGCCTCTGCACCCTTTCCACAGTTAATTTATCCTCTTAAAATTCTGGGAAACAAGTATGAGAACAATGGTCCAAATGTGGTTTGATCAGGGCTTTTATACAATGGAACTAAACTCTTCTCTGTGCATGTCAGCATCCTTCTCAGTATTGCAGCAATCCTCTGGGTTACCTTCACCACCTTTGCAATATGTTTCCTGAATTTCAAGTTTCTATCAATCATCACCCTAGATCTCTTGTCTCCCCTATTTCCTCCAGTACAACTCCTCCTACCATCGATATCTCCAACTTCAAGACTTTACATTTTGCTGCATTAAACTGACACTCCCATTGATTTGTCCATCTGTCTAGTTTATTCAAATCCTCTTGCAGGGCTGCCACATCTGCACTATTACTAATTACCCTTCTCAGCTTCACATCATTTGCAAACAACTGAATATCCCCCTGCAATCCACTGACAATGTTATTGATATAAAGGTTGAAAAATACAGGTTCCTGTACTGAGCCCTGTGGGACCCCACTTGTAATAACCTGCTTCCTTGATATTGCCCCACCATATACAACTCTCTGATACCTATCAGACAGGAAATCCTGAATCCAGTCGAGTAACCTGACATCTAAACCCATGTGCTGCAACTTGATATCAGTTTATTATATGGCACCCTGTCAAGTGCCTTTTGCAAAAAAAAAACAACAACAAAAAAAAAAAAACGCAGCATATGCCTTTCCCTCATCAACTGCTCTTGTCACTTTATTATAAAAGGCAATCATATTACTAAATCAAGAGCACCCCTTAAAAAATCCATGGTGACTCTCATAGATAGCATTACCCTCATCAGACCAATGCTGTATATGGTCCCTCACAAATTTCTCCAAGATCTTAACAACTACTGATGACACACAGACTGGCCTATAATTAGACACTTCCAGTCTGCTACCACCATTATGCAATTGCACTATCTTAACTTCCTTCCATTCCTTGGGTACCTCTCCCATAGCCAGACTTTTATTGCAAAGTCAGGTCAACAGAGCTTCAGTTCTTTAGCACATTCTCTCAAAACCCAAGGTGAAATGCTATCTAGTCCCACAGCTTTACTGACATCCAGAGTACTCAGTATTTGGAACACACTCTCGTCTAAACCTCGAACCTGCCCTATCCCTCTAGTATTAAAACCTACTTCTATAGGATGAAATACTCCAATAAAGTGTTCATTGAACAACTCCACTATGTCCTCTGCATCAGTCATTCTAATCCCATTTTTATTCCACAATGTCATTCTTCCACAATCATTTCTCTTCCTGCTGGCCACATAGCTAAAAAAATTCTCTAGGATTTTCTTTGGACCTTAGGGTAATCTCTTCTCATATTCCAGTTTTGCCTTCCTTACCATATTAGTCACTCTCCTTGCCTGAGTCTTATATTCTTCATGCAACTGCTCTCCACCTCTCTCCTTATATCTATTCCATAACCTCTTTTTCACCTGCAGTTCCTGTTTGATATTGTTTGTCATCCACTTCACACCAAATTGTGTCTTCTTCACTCATGGAATACAGTTTACTATTGCTGTAACAAATATTCCTTCACAATTTCCTAAGCACCGATGATATCTTGCCATTCCAATTCCTCCCTCAATGGAACTGTCCCAAGTTGATATCTAAGACTATTATAGTCACCCACCTTATAATTACATATATGTTCCCTTCTTTTTGATAATCCTGCATGTCTATTCATCTTTTAAGTCTAAACCATATGGTTGCTCTCTCTCCAACTGGAGGAAGAAATGTCATCTCAGTTATAATCAGCTCTTCTGATGCTATGACCAAATCCAAAACTCTTGAACCTCTTGTTTTCTCTATTACATGTTGCCTAAGTGATTTGTCCCTCAAGAATTCTGGAAATTCCATTCCCTTATTAGTACATGCATTATCCTCTTCTCAATTTATACTGCTGTATTTAAAATCTCTCATAACAATCATTCTTACGATAAAGAGCCAGAGAGGCTATTTTTTTCCGGCAGCATAAATTAAGTAAAGGGGATAATAAATCCTTCGTTATTTTAAAACCGGATACGAAACTCGGAGATCGAAATCTAGGAGTTACATGCTGAAGAACTATCGGCGAGTCCAACCGTAAGTCAACACCTGGTACAATAGTAGGGTGTTGCGTGGTGTTTTGTCCATCCTACATCCTGGCTTCTGGCTTCTTATCCGCCATCTTGTTGGAACGTCATTCTTAATTAAATTAATTAATTGTAGGTTGATTACTAATCAAATATAGAGATTTTTATATTTATACTGCACCACCCTATATTCAGATTAGCCTATGCAAAGTAGTAGAATCAATCTTCAACTAATTTAACAATCTCATTATTCATACAGGCCGAGTTTTAAATTTGACACTAAAGGCTTCCGCAAGGTCCGATATCTTTTTGAACGGTGCAATGAAAGAGAATCAGGCACACATGATATTGAAATCAATAAAACAAAACATTTAATGCAGGGTTATATGACAAGTACATAAGCTTAACTTTGAAAACAAGATAATGCAAATAACTTAGTTCAACTGGTAATAACATTCACATAGATTTAGACATTCAGTCATCAAATCTATAGTTTTCCTATTAACTAAAATGGATCACACAGTTCAATATTACTGAATCTCTCAGTAATTATTCTAACAATTGTACTCCTTAATATATCACTTAGTCAGCAAACACATAATTTCTGTCATGAGGCAGTTATAACTTCAGGGGGAACTCTTTCAAGCATCTGACTACGGCTAATCTCAGCAAAACGCCACAGTTAATGTTGGGGTATAACATGAGGAGCTAACTCTTATATCTTCGCTTGTTATCACTCAGTTAGCAAACTCTAAATTCATTAATGGTGGTAGTTATTACTTCAAGGGGAAATACTTTCAAGCTTCTAACTTCGGCTAATCTCAGCAAAACACCACAGTTAATGTAGGGATATAACAGGAGGAGTCAACTCTTATATCTTCACTCAGAAATACAATAAAATAGGATTGTTCTTACCAGGTTAAATCCTTTGCATATCAGATTCACAGTAGGCTCATTTTAAAACTATATTCACTTATCACTCTGAAGCAACACTATTCAAAAGAAATCTTCTCAATGATAACTGAATTATTAGTCATCGCACTTCACAAATCTTGATGCACTTGCAATAAGGCAGAATACTTATTCTATGTGTACTTCTATATAACAAATTCAGCTTTGCACGATCCTTCTTTAAAACGACTTTGGAATACGAAGTAATTCGAACTCAGTAGAATAATTCTGAATTGCCTATTAATCTCCCAGTCCTTCATTAATTCCTATTACTGCAGCCCATAACTTTACTCCCAGCTGCCTATAAGTTTTCTCCTCGTCTACTCCATACTGTTGTGAATGCTTCTGCCCTGATTGTTCTTTGTTTACTTTCGCTTTCCGCTTATATACCTCCACTCTTCTTCCCGCCAAAATCGTTCTCACACTTCAGCTCATATCAACTCCTTACTTCCAATACCGTTGCTCACGTTCTAAGCTCGCACTAATTTTAACTCCGTCTCCATGACAACAGCCAAAACAAAACATAAACAGAAGCATTACATAAGATTATACCTTTTACATACAGTAATGAAAAAAAAAAAAATATTATAGTTACATAAGATCACACCATCATTTAGTAATAAACAAAATACAGGGCAATTATATGAGTAATACAGCCTAAACAAGAGACAATTTTTCCTCAAGGAAAAATTTTTCTATTTACATAAATCTCTGGAAGGATTCAGACTTTATATTTCTTTCTTTCGAGGTCTTAAATAATATCTAGTTTGGACAAATTTCCATGTCGCGTCACTACTTATACATTCTTCCCTTTTTTTTTTCTTTTATTTAAAGTTCTGTCATCCTTATGTTCTGGGGTAGCATAAAAGTCCTCTATTTATAACTAGAGAATTGGTCATCCGAGACAGGTTGTTCCTCCCTTCTTGAGTATTAGACCTTTTCTGCCTCGGGTTTATATGCTTAACCTTGTCCGTACCTTTCCAGTGGTTATTTGTTCTGAGCGATGCCCTCTTTTTCCTTAACACCCTTTCTATCAAATCCCCATAACAAACCAGTCGGTCAGGTCTGTTCTTAAACAACTTTAGTCTATCTGAATGAACGGTAAACATTTTTTCTCGGCTTGGTGTTTCTCTTATTTTGAAGTTCACTGGGGATGTTTTTTCGATAATTTCATATGGTCCTTCAGCACTCTTCCCTAGTTTACTTCCCTTCCTGTTGCTAGGTTGTTGTTCTAGGAGGACTAGGTTCCCTGGTTTTAAATCCTTATATCTCCTTAGTTTGTATATGCCCTTGCCTTTTGCAAACTGTTATTACTAGACTCCACCACTAACTCATATGCAATTTTGTTTTCCATTATCAGATTATTTAGATATTCATCAATGTCTGGGGATCCTGTGTTTGCTCTCGAGCTTCGAAAATCGCTGGGGAACAACGGCTCAAACCCATATAATATAACAGCCGGGGCCTCTTTGATGGCTGCATGCAGAGCATTTCTACATGCAAAGAGGGTGTGTGTGAGAGGTAATCATCCCAGTTCGATATTTAACTGCTAGCTAGTTTGGAGAGTGTCTGTTTGAGGGTTCTGTTCATCCTCTCGCACATTCCATTGCCTTGGGGGTGATAAGGAGTGGTGAATAGTTTTTTTATTTTCAGCAATTTGCACAACTGAAGCATGACTTCAGCTGTGAAGTTTGGGGAGTTCCATATCTGGAGATAATCAATTTGAATAGTTTGTTTGCCACGGTTTGTGCAGTTTGGTCCTACATAGCTGTGGCCTCTGGGAATCTGGAGAACATGTCAATCACAACTAATATATATTTATTTCCCTTCGAACTAGTTGGAAGAGGACCAATGATGTCCATTGCCACAGCTTGAAAAGGACGCATGGGGGGTGGGGAAAGGCTGGAGGGGGGGCTTTTCCACCGTGGTTTGACCTTTTCTGACACAATAGGCATGAGGACACATACACCTCATCATCCCCCCCCCACACACATTCCCTCCGCATGTATCTATCTTTTATTCTATTACAGGTTCTAAAAAAATCCCTGATGACCTGCTAAATCCGCGTCATGAAAAGTGTGTAGCACCCAAGGGATCGTGACTGTTGGAACTAATATTTTTTCTTTCCATTTTCCAGTGATGCCTGGTTTTGATAACAGAAGACCATCACTGTCTATGTGTAGTGTGTGGAGAACCGAATGTTCTCCTGTGAGTTTCTCGCCTTTCAAAGCCTTTTGATATACTCCCTTCCATACTGGGTCTTGTTTTTGGGCCTCTACGATGATGGATTTCTCCCAATTTTGAAGATGTGGGGGTTTGTTCTTGTTTTCTTCCATCCCTTCGGTTTTGTGTGTTAAGTTGATTATCCCACTACCTGAACAGTCATTCTCCTCTAGCTCAGTGTCTAATGATCTGGATAGGTAATCCGCAACTACGTTGTCTTTTCCTGGGATGTAATTTATTTCAACTTGTAACTCTTGCATCTCCAGAGCCCATTGAATAATCCTTTGATTCTTATCTTTCATGGAAGATAGGAAAGATAGAGGTTTGTGATTGGATCTTAGGATGACTTTCTGTCCCAACAACATATACTTAAACTTTCTGAGGGCATGCACAATTGCCAGTGTTTCTTTCTCAATGACTGAATAATTCTTTTCGGAGGATGAGAGTTTCCTGCTGAGGATAGCAATAGGCCTAAATTCTTTCCCTTCCTCTTGTTCTACGATGGATGCAGTGGTTTCATTTGAGGCATCTGCTGAAAGGTAGAATGGTTTTTCCAAGTTTAGGGTAAGTGAGGACAGGCGATTTAGTCAGGGCCAGGTTCAAGGATTGGTAGGCATACCTTTGTTCCCCCCCCCCCAAGAAAGCTTCATTCCCTTTTTGGTTAATTTTACAATAGGTTCCATCAATCTTGAGCACTCAGGAATGAATTTTCTGTTGAAATTTATCATTCCTAAGTACCTCCAAACCTGTCTTACAGATGTTGGGGATTCTCGCCTTTAATATGGCAGTGACGTTCTCTTGAGTGGGGACTATTCCAGCCTCACTTACAACATGCCCCAGATACTCAACTTCCTTCATGAAGAACCGACATTTTGAGCATTTCAAAGAGAGTTGTGCCTTGTTCATCCTGTTTAGAACACCCAGTAGGATTTCTTTGTGTGTTTTTAAGTCAGGAGAGTAGATTAATATGTCATCTTGGAAGCATATGACTCCCCTCCCTAACATGTCCGAGAGAACAGAGTTCATTTGGCACTGAGAACTCATGGCCGAGTTTCTGGACCCCTTAGGAAGTCGACAGAGTTGATACTTTTGACATCGTGTGGTGAAGGCAAAGTATTTCCTGTCTTCCTGCCTAAGGGGAATCTGAAAATAGCCAGAGTTCAGGTCTAATTTTGAGAAGTATCATGCTCCCTCCAGACCTATTAACAATTCTTCGATGTTGCATAGAGGGAAATCAGTGGGCTTGGTGACCTTGTTAACCTCACGTAAATCCAGTATAAATCTCAGACTTCCATTAGGTTTCGCCACCAATATGAAGGGGCTGTTCCATCGGGAATTTGATTTTTCAATGATGCCAGCCTTTTCATAGTCTTGTCGCAGTGTCTGAAGTTTATCCAGGTATTTAAGGGGAGGGGGGCTGATATTGTTTAACATACACAGGTGACTGTGTTGTGATCTGGATAGCACGTTCTACCTTGTTAGTGCAGGACAATGAACTAATATCCTCGGTAAAAACACTAGGATAATACTGGAACATCAAATGAATAAACTCTCTGATCTCTATCTTATCTTGTTCAGACCTTGATGAACTGATGGTATCGAGTAACAACTTCCCTTTTCTAATGCTTAGTTCCTCTTCTGAATTTATTACTTCTATTTCTAGTGCTTCACGTGCTCTCCTTTCATTCCTTGTCTTAAATTTTGGTTGATACTTCTTTCCACATAGTGATGTAGTTCCTGTGGTAAAATCGCACATGAATTGGTGTTCCTCCAGGAAATAAAGACCCAAAATGATTTAGTCACTTGTGTCAGCAACCTCCGGGAGAACAAGGAGATCATATGAGAAATCCACTGGAAAACAGGGTATGGAGAGTCTTGCATTCACTCTCAAAATTGCTAACATCTCAATCTTAGTAATTCCGATTATCTTCACGGGATTTTGTAACCGGGTGGTGTTATCAGGGAACTTATCAATGAACCTTCTTGCCAAGGAAAAGTGAATGACGGATACATGAGCTCCAGCATCAAGCAATATGTCACACAGGATTTCCTCAACTAATCCTCGTACAAGTGACAAGGGTAGTCTTCCCTTCACTTCTGCTGTTGCTACATTTTGCATCTTGTAGGTATTGTGACTCGGTGAATCTTGCCCATTTCCTTTTTTCTGTGGGATATCTTGTAGAAGGGAATTTATTCCTTTAATAATGATTAGCATATTTTATCAAATCAGGATCTGTTGTCTGTTTTATATCTGACATAAGGGTTTCCCTTCCCTTCTCTCTGTACCACTGGTGATGCTCTATCCTTGCCTTTTTATTCAGTAAGACTTTATTGCTGTTGAGGAGCTCTTGATAATCAGTATCTCTGTCGTGAGAGCGTTCTAAATTGTAATAGGTATTGTGACTCGGTGAATCTTGCCCATTTCCTTTTTTCTGTGGGATATCTTGTAGAAGGGAATTTATTCCTTTAATAATGATTAGCATATTTTATCAAATCAGGATCTGTTGTCTGTTTTATATCTGACATAAGGGTTTCCCTTCCCTTCTCTCTGTACCACTGGTGATGCTCTATCCTTGCCTTTTTATTCAGTAAGACTTTATTGCTGTTGAGGAGCTCTTGATAATCAGTATCTCTGTCGTGAGAGCGTTCTAAATTGCACTTGAGAATTGAAGAGGAGGGGACTACAGTATTGTAGTCTTCCGTTAATAATTGTCTCATGGAAGAAACCTGGGTCATTTCTTCTAATATCCTTTCTCTTTCCCTGGCTAAATTATAACACCCTTCCAAGTTTTTAGCTCGCTTTTTGTAGATTACTTCCATTAATTTGTCATGTAATCCCAATCTAAACTGTTGAAAGGTGATCCATTCCAGATGAGGTTTTTCCTCAGGGGAGGTTCTATAGATTGAGCAATGGTCTACAATCTATTAAAGTAGTTAGTTACATTTTCCTTATCACCTTGCACACATGTGTAAAACTGCCCAAAAGTTTGTATGGGACCCTTTTTATAAGAAAACTCTAAGATTAGCAATTCTTTAAATTTTTTGTAATCTAAAGTTTCTTTTAGAAATGGGGAGGATTGTCGGAAGGTTTTCGCTTTGCCTATTAGTTTGGTTCTGAGTAAAATCAGCAACTGAAAATCAGTCCAATTTGTAGGAATACATGGAGAACATACTCTAAACAGGAATGGTAAAAAATTGATTGACTTTGTAGTTTATAATAACCTAAAAATAATGAATTCCTTCTATAAACATAAAGACATACATAAATATACTTGGGCAGCAAGAGGATGGAAATCAATATTAGATTACTTTATACTAAATGAAAAGACATCAAAATTTTCACTAGATGTTAGAGCTCACAGAGGATATGAAATAAGCAGTGACCACTTCCTTATTAAAATAAAATTAAGATTACCACCTAAATGGCTACAAGTAACAAGAACAGAAAGAAAAATCGAAACATTTGTTTATAAAACTAGACTATTGAATGACACAAATTTACAATGGCTATATGAACAAAGAATTAACCAATATCTAGACAAAATAAAACAAAATGAAGAAATAGAAATAGAATGGCTTAATATAAAAACGATACTAAATGCAGCAGCAAACGAAAGCTTAGGAAAGACCAAAAAATTCAATAAAAGGAAAAAACTGAAGATCTGGGATGATACAATGAAAGAAATAATCAAAAAGAAAAAAGAAGCCTATCACAAATGGTTAAGCAGTAAAAGATTAGAAGATGAAATAGAATATAAAAGAATAAGAGCCATAACTAAAAGAGAAGTCAGAAAAAGACATAGAGAATCATGGAACAAATTTGTTTATAATTTAGAACATGATTTATATAAAATAAGACCCAATGTATATAAAATTTTGAAACACTTAAATGCAGATACCAAAGAAAACATAAAATTAAACACTGAACTGAAATTAGAAGAATTTCTAAATTACTACACAGAATTGTGGACAGACAAATATTTTAAAAAAGACAATTGGCAAACAATTAATGAAAAGGAAATAACTAAAGAATTAGAAATCAGCCTGAAAGAAACAAGAAACAGAAAATCACCTGGAGAAGATAAACTAGGTTCAGAACTATATAAAAATACAGGAACTAGATTCAAAGAAAGACTCTTATTATTTTTAAATAAAATTTATTCAACTGGTATCCCCCCCCCCAATAGAATGGAAAAAAGCAATTGTGATTCCTATCTTTAAAAAAGGTAATAGAGATGACCCTAAAAACTATAGAGGTATCAGTATACTAAATTCCTTTTACAAAATATATAGCAACTAAATTCCTGTTACTAATATATGAATCTTAAATAGCAAACTAATGAAATATTCTGAAAACTTTATTTTAGAAGTACAGAATGGATTTAGAAAAGGATGATCATGTATAGACCTGGCCTTTTGCCTAAAATTAATAATAGAGAAAAGAGAATACAATTTAGAAACACATATTGTATTTATTGACTTTGAAAAAGCATTTGACAAAGTTAAAAGAAACATATTATTTAACATATTAAAAGAAAGACAAATACCAATAATATCCTAAAAGCTATCACAAGTATATATGAAAATAATCAAATACAAATAAGATTAAATCACGAGCTATCATATACGAGAGAGATAAACCAAGGGGTCCAACAGGGATGTCCCCTCTCAGCAACTCTTTATAATATCTACTTAAATGAAATAATAATAAAATGGAATAAAAATTTACATCAAGGAATTAAACTTTCTCCTACAGTAAACTTGAACACTCTCCTCTTTGCTGACGACCAAATAATAATTACAAATTCTGAAGATAAACTACAGAAAGCTATTTTAGATCTAAATGAGATATCCAAAGATTATGGTATGATAATATCAACAGAAAAATCAAAAACTATGGCCTTTAAAGGACAAGATCCATCAAGAACTAAAATAGTAATAGATAACAAGATCTTAGAACAGTTGAATTCATTTAACTACCTAGGATGTACGATCACATATGAAAAAGATATAAATGTAAAAATTGCAAAATATTTAAAAATAACAGGTATAATTAACTCTATATTTAAACCAAACATAGTTCAAAAACAAACCAGACTAAAAGTATACAATACATTAGCCTTACCAGTCTTAATGTATGGAAGCGAAATCTGGACAATAAAACGAAAAGACAAAGATTAACAACAACAGAAATGAAGTTTATGAGAAAAACTGTAAAATATACCCTATTTGATCACAAAAGAAATGAAGAAATTATGAAAGAATTAAACCAAGAACCAGTAATAGAAAAAATTAAAAAATATAAACATAAATGGATGGAACACGTTCAAAGAACGAAAACAGAAAGATTACCAAAACAAGCCTTAAAATACAAGCCATTAGGAAAAAGAAAACCAGGTCGTCCTCTTAAACAATTCAACAATGACTTCTAGGGCCGGAACAGGCCATGCTAGGCCTAAATCCTTGATACATATGATGATGATGATGAAATATATATTTTTTAATTATCCAAACAAATTAAAATTGAATAAGTAAAAATTATTGAAATCAAATGGAGACTTAAAAAACAACAAATAGCGTCAAAATGTTCAAAGGCGGAAGGAATAAAACTATATTGTTGTTCACTTCACCCTGTCTTTTATTATTATTATTCAGGCCTCCATGGAGTCAAAAGACTCATCGTGGGAGGTTCTCGATGAGTCTTGATAGCCTCATCGAGGACCTCCTTGATAGACTCATCGATGAGTATCAAGAGGCCTATGAGGGAGGTCTATCTTGATAGACTCATCGATGAGTCTTGATAGACCTCCCACGATGAGTCTTTTGACTCCATGGAGTCAAGACTCATCGTGGGAGGTCCTTCTTAAGAAACAAAGTCTATCATACCACTCATTGACCGTTCTAGCTCTCACCACTCCATCAGGCAATGCATTCCATGGTTCAACCACCCTCCATGCAAAGAAACCACTCCTCACCCTCTTGCTCAGTTTCCTTTCGTAACTTCCAGGGATGGCCTCTTGTCATCACTCCTTCCTGTTGTTCAACCAAGCGAAAGAATTCCCCAGTGTCAACCCTGTAACCACCTCTCAACAGTTTAAGTCTCAATCATATCACCCCTCCTTCTATCCACCAAACTCTGCAGTCCACACTCCCTCAGCCAATCCTCATAACTAACATTGTACAGTCCTGACACCATCTTTGTTATCTGCCTTTGTACCCTTTCCACAGTTAATTTATCCCCTTCAAATCCTGGGGACCAGATCTGAGAACAATAGTCTAAGTGTGGTCTGATCAGAGTCATATATAATGGAATGATAACTGTTTTATCTCTGCAGGTCGGTGTCCTTCTCATTATTGCAGCAATCCTCTGAGTTACCTTCGCCACCTTTGCAATATGTCCCCTAAATTTCAGGTTTCTATCAATTGTCAATCCCAGATCTCTTGTCCCCCCTACTTCCTTCCTCCAGTATAACTCCTCCTATAGAGTATGCAGTCATACTCTATGATGAGTAATACTACCATAGACTATTACTCGTCATTCTGGCACTACAAGCCCACTGTCACAAGAATGAACCTTTCGCTATTGAATAAAGAACAGTTAATTGAGCTTTCAAGTGACAGTGGGCTTAAAATGCAATTCAGTGATCTTGGTTTGGCTCGATTCTGGATCTCGCCTTCAGTAAGAAGTGAATTTCCTGAATTATCTGAAGAAGCACTGAAAATCATCATGCAGTTTTCTACAACCTATCTTTGTGAGAAAGGATTTTCATCGCTCCTTCAAATAAAAATAAAATACAGAAATCGTCTTAGTGTGTGTGCCAATATTGGTCAACTTCGTCTTCGACAGAAGTTGACCAGTATTGAGATATCCAGCAACTCTGCAAAGGCCGAGATGCTGAACCATTTCATTAAAACTAAGTAGTAACATAATTATATCATATGATTTATTTTTGACTACAGTTTCCAATTATTCTCGTTACTGCTTTTAAAATTGATCCATTTCCAAAATCTGGGATGAAAACAAAAGTTATGCAAAGTGATGTCACTGTGAGGCTCAGCTCTGCTGGCAAGGAGTATAGCTGCCCGCATACCGTTCAGCGAAGTTCTGTATCTCGTACAGTCGCTTGCGGGAATATGCGGCCGAGCACACCGAATCTGTCGCATGCAGACGACAACATCCGTATAGTCATAGATTGTACATCACAACATAACTAATACAAGCAGCACACAGAACGAATATAAATAAAACTACCACACGATTAATGAATCTGCCAGATTTACGATGACCACTGTTGTACCTCTGGGTAAAACAGGACGGATATAATTAAAACCACCATCATAACATGATTAGTACAAATCACATGCGTACGGCATACGGTCATATGAAAATGCCCCCGACCACATGGATGGCACTTTGCGACTGACATTGTGGGTTGGACTGTTTATAAACATCAGGAATGACCTCGTATAACAGGATGTCTTAAATTTTTTTGCTGGTCATGTAAGCTCCTCAGGGTAATAAGGCGATTCGTATCGGCCAGAAGCGTGTTGTGTGTGTGAATGGGGGGGGGGATTAATGGCTGTGGGATGTTCTGAGTGAAATTTTTGGGTATATGCAGGGGATGGTTTGGACAGGACAAGGGATGGAATCCATGTATATCAAGTTCGTATTCAGTATTATGATGAATGGAGTAAGATAAGAACAACATTTTTCCCTCGTCTCACAATGCACTTAGCGAATGGAATAGTTTACATGTTGCAGGTCAAATCAGAGAGTACATGAAGATAAAAGTAGTTCTGGGGGGCTTCATGAGTGTGGTCAGATGAATGGGGATAACACATAAAAGTTGCTGTGGACAGATGAATGGGGATATCAGCAGGATGGCGCTCATATACCCATTCATTTGCCATAGCAAATCGGAAACTGATACCTTTTTATTTGTTTAATAAAAAACTTTGTTCTGTGATGATACACTTTTAATTGTTTACTTCCAATTTAATTGTGTTTCCATTTGTAAATGTATATGTAAAATGTTATATATATAATATATAAATGTTGGTAATCCCCATACACATTTAAAAAAAAAATTGCATAGCTTAGTGGTCCATAGAATTGTTTTAGGCATTTTACTGGTCCTTGGGCTTATTGAGGAACCCTGTTATAAGCATAAAAATATCACTTTCTATCATTATCCTCTCCAGACTCCACTGAACTTGGCGTTGCCTGATGTCTTTCCCCTTTCTCCAAGCACCCATTCCCACAAGAGGCCACCCCTGCTATCATCCACCCTGGGAATTCTAGTTTCCCTGCATTGACACACCAACTCATTCAGAAAACAGCAGTGTCTCCATCTCCAGATCTTATGTCCCTCCTCATTCAAGTGCAAGCAGTCTCTTTATACAGTTCCTTTCTGTCCTCAAATGCCCCCCAAGCATCCACTTATTCCAATCATCTCTTCTGACACATTCTGTCTATAATGTTATTCATTATTACTGTTCCTCTATTCAGCTCGTCGTTATCATACCTTGGCAACACACACACTATCTTTCCTTTGTTTTCTTTTGTACAACCTCGAGCATTAATCTCGATCTCTCGCCACCCAATTTACACTGCCTTTCAAATTATTCGTACCCACCATCACAATCATCTCATCCACCCTTTCACCCTGCTTAATTGTCATAGCCACACTTTCTATCATTCCTCCAGGCAAACACTCCTCTGGCATTCTGTCTTGCACACCATGGATCACTGAGTCTCCATACATCACACCTCTTACCACTCTTCCTTGATTGCTCATCTGCATCCCTCTCTCTCTCCCCTCTAACACTTTCTCTCTGTGTTCCCCTACTTACCTGCCGTCCTGGCATTACTCTATCCCTGTTTCCAGCACTCCCTCGCATTCTTCTTATTTCCTCCCTTCTACTGTTTCTATTCTCTCCTATTCTATCATTCTCATAACTCTCTCTCATTCCCTCTCTTCTACTGTTTCTATTCTCTCTTCTATCATTCTCTCTAATTCCCTCTCTTATACGGATTCTGTTCTCTCCTCTTCTATCAATTCCCATAACTCTCTCTCACTCCTGCTCTGATTTGCCTTGCACTCATCTCTTCCATTTACTTAATCTCATCTTTCACATTTCTGTACTCATTTCTGAGACATTCCACCTACTCTTTCAGCTCTCTCTCTCTCTGCAAGTTAGACATCTTACTTGCCATTCATCCTCCCAATTAAGACCATCTCCGGAAACTTCACAATTATTCAAACTTTCCCCACTCTTATTTCTTAATTCATATTTTACTTGTTATTCTCACCCTCTGACACACTGCTTGTCTCTCTGGGTTGAGATTCTTCCGCTCATGACGCAACGAGCTAGGTTATGGCAGTCTTTAACTCACTAAGGTCTTCCCATTGCATACATTTTGCACATATATGTACTCCCCCTTCTCTCACCCGCCACATATCCAACTGCTGGGAGACATACATACCACAAATACCACATGCCACAAATTCCTGTAGTATGTTATGCAAAATATAGTCCTTAAATGGGGGAGGACTTGGTGACATGACATTCATAATTGGAGCTGTAGCTGCTGATATCATTCAAATAGTGCCAAGTAACTACTACAACTAAACGCTCCGCTATACTATGTTATATGCTCTGCTATAAGCTAATTTACTTACTCGATGCTATAAGTATAAACTATACTAAATAACAAAAGCTTATCATCTTCTCTTCCACTCAGATATGTCCGACTCTGACCTCGTCTTCTCGGTAAGAAAAAACCAAAAATAACACAATATAAACAACAACTAAATTCCAAAAGCAGCACCACTGAAGGACACTTGTATTACTGAAAAAAAGTATAGCACAATTTGCGACAAAAGCCATGCTATACACTAATTAAAAACACTTTTTTTTTTTTTAGCACAGCTCCAATCTACCCCTTGTTCTTCATTTGGGAAGCAGAGATGGGATATATTTGAGGAAGTGGAAAAGATCTGCGAGGGGCTGATTAGCAGATAAGGACTTAAAATTCAGGGGACATATTGCTAAAATTGTGAGGGCAGCATGATGGATTATGTCAGTGATGTTGAGGATAGAAGTAAGCTACGTGTAGAAATAAGGAGATTGATTCCATTGTATAAGGGTTTTATCAGTCTTATATGGATTACTATGCATAAATTTGGGCATCTGGGTTTTCTAAAGGAAGAGATATTGGAAGTGGTCCAGGCACAGTTGACTGAAATAGTTTCTAGTCTCTGGAACGCTGTGAACAGAGATTGAGGAAATGCGGTTTGCAGAGTCTAGTAGATAGAAGTGGGAGGATCAATATCATTGAAGCATATAAATTGATGAGGGGTTATTTTAGAGAATAGGGAGAACAAGTGGCCATCTCTGAAAGTTTAATGAATGGTGTGGAGCAAGTTTTACTTTCCTCAGATTGTGGTCATCAGATAAGTATGACCTCCCATGATGAGCCGACTATGGAGGTCTGGTGATGATAAATTGTTCTTTATTGAATATGACGTGGCCTAAGATTGTTGGCATTAGTGAAACCTGGCTATCAGAATGAGATATGGTAAGTGGGATCGAGTGAAACGGATATACTATTTTTAGGAATGACATAAGAGACAGGCAAGGAGGAGTGCTATTAATGATATCAGATGACTTAAGTCCAGTTAGGGTAGAAATACAAGAAAACAATGATGGTAACAATGTCCCATGTAGCGATGAGTTTGAGTATCTGGTGTGAAGTGGAGGTTAACAGAATGATATATATGATGGGATGTTGCCACAGACCTGGCGGCTCAGTTGTAGGGGACGAAGAAATGCATCGCCAATTTAGCCTCATGTGTACCATGTGAATGATCATTATGGGTGACTTTAATTTTCCAAACATTGATTGGGTAGAAGAGAAATCTCATGATAAAGAACAGGAATTTATTGAATTGTTGCGAGACAACTTTCTCAAGCAGCATGTGAAAGAAGGAACTCGAGATCAAAGAGTTTTGGATTTGCTCATAGCGTCAGAAAGGATCTCTGTCAAGAATATGGCTATTTTACCACCAATCGGTGACAGTGATCATGCTGTTCTTTCTTGGGAAGTATCTAATTGTATTGAAGCCCTGATTAAAACAGGCTACATGCTAACTACGAAGCTGGAAATTATGATCAACTTTTGTTTTGACCAAAGAATACTATCTTTGGTCCCATGGTATCAGTTACTGAATGGAGAAAATGTCATCAATGCATGGGAATCTTTGAAAAAGTGTTTGAATGAGGTAGTATCTCAATATATCTCTAGCGTTCAAAGAATAAATCGGTTGGGAGTGAAATGGATATGCAGCTTTATTAAGCAAAGAAGATGATGTGGAAAGAATATCATGAGAATAAGGGTGAGAGGAATTATGAAATATATGAAGCTCAGGCCAGAAAAGTAATGAGTATTGTGAGAGAAAACTAAAACAGACTATGAAAAGAAATTGGCCATGCAAGTTAAAGGTAATCTAAAAGAATTTTATCGTTATGCCGCAAACAAAAGAAAGAATGAATGTGGAAGAATAACTTTATTGAATGCAGATGGTACACAGGTGTCGGAAGCTAAGGAGATTCTTCAGTTAATGATTGCTCACTTTCCTAAGATATATCAACCAGATTTATGTAGCATGGTGCACAGTGCTACTGCTATGTTGGATGAAGAGTTAGAGGTTCATGAAAATGAGGTTGAAGAGCTGTTGCATAACCTGGATAAGAATTTGTCAATAGGGACAGATGGAATATCAGCCTGTTTGCAAAAGGAATGTTCAGCTGAATTGGCTAGGCCTTTCACACATTTGTATAACTTGAGTCTCAGCTCAGGAATGATACCATAGGAATGGAAGGAATGTATGATAGTTCCATTGCACAAGGGTGGTGCAAAAACTGATGTGTGTCTAAGTACCGACCTATTAGTATCTCTGGTGTGGTAGTGAAGATTTTAGAGAAGTTGGTAAGAACTCACATACAGAAATGGGTAGACAAGCATTCCATACTCTGGAGGGAACAGCATGGGTTTAATAATGGAAGGTCATGTTTTAGCAATTTGCTCATATTTTATCCAATGCCCTTTATCCAACGGCTGAGTTGGATAAAGGGAATAGATACACTATGATAATGGTAGATTTTTCTAAGGCATTTGATAGGATACCACACTATAGTCTGTTGCGTAAACTGGAGAATATGGGATTGGAATATAATCTATTGACTTGGATCAGGGGATGGTTGAAAGACAGATATCAAAAAGTGGTATACAGTGGGTGTGAATCTGTCAGATTTAAGGTAACCAGTAGTGTACCTCAGGGTTCATTCCTTGGGCCATTATTGTTCAATTTATACATTAATGACATCAATCAGGGTCTATCATCAGATTTGCAATTGTTTGCTGATGATGCGAAGATAGACAGGGCAATCAGGAATGCTACTGATATTCAGCAATTACAAAATGATTTGAATAGACTGGAAATCTGGGCAAACGAAAATGGCTGTCATTTTAATGTTATTAAGTGTAAAGTTATGCATTTTGGTGTGATTAGAGTTCCAGTGGCATTGTATTAGCTGGGTTATTTTTCAAGAAACTGAAGAGGTGGATAAAAATTTAATTAAAGTTCACATAGCAAAAGTTGCAAATACAACTCAGAATATAATTGCTATGTTGAAACGAACCTTGACATGTAAGGATAAGGAAGTAATTTTGCCTCTTTATAAGGCTTTGATAAGACCACACCGGATTACTGTATGCAGATTTGGTCTGGGTTCCAAGGGGATAAAGAAGCTGTGGAAAGGGTGCAAAGAAGAATTACAAAGATTATATCTGGATTATCTGATTTAGATTATGAGAACAGATTGTATGTGGACTGCAGACTCTGGTTAACAGGAGAAAGAGGGGTGATATGATAGAGGTCTATGATCTTTTGAATGGGTGTTATAGCATTTTAAATGATGAAATCTTTCGCTATATGGAAGTGGAAGGAGGGGAGAGAACACAGGGCATCCATGGAAATTAAAGTTGTTCTCAGTCAAGAAAGGGGTAAGAGCTAGGTTTTTCTCCCAGAGAGCAGTGAGTGAGTGGAATAAATTGCCCATAGGGGTAGCGAGTGCATCTAGTGTAAATGAATTTAAGGGAAGGCAAGATAGCTGGGTTGGGTAATTTACAGCCTCCCTCAATGAGTCCTTGACTCTCTGGAGGTCTCAGATGATGATGATAGTAATAATAATAATAAAAACATCTTCAGTGCTTGTTGTAGAACAGTTCTAGAAATGTGAGTAGAACTCAATAGTGAAATACGTTCATTACAATGGAATCTTTTTTGACATGCATTCATGAATTACTGGGATATACATGTAGGTATGACTTAAATTATTTTGCAGTTAACAATTTCCTAAACTTTTGGAATTGAAAGGTAGTTATGATTTATGAAATTCATCATGAAAATGTCACGGTTTTCTTTCTGAAACAAAAATATATACAACTTGAAACTTCACACATAATAGTTTTGATAGTGTTTTTTCCCACCGATGTTCCTTGTTCTGAGATGGTCAATATTTATCCCAAGAATTTCCAATTGATACAAATTTATCCAAATTTACTGTCATTCTATGGATATTTTATTATTATTACATGACACATTGGGATGTAATGATTGTAGGGATCCCAATCATTACTCCATTGCTTTTCAAGTTCTTGGTGTGATTCATGATTGACTATGTGGGTATAAGGAGAATGTGGTGAGGATCCTGTCTCTTCGACATTATTGTATCTAGGCTGCTCCTAACATGAGTACATTCACCTTTGCAGCTGCATCTACATGATGAATAGACATTGCTCTGGGTATCTCCCCAGGGGCTCATTTATTTAATGGAGATTTGGCTCACTGTGTCATGTTACCATCATAGGGTTGTGGTATTTTAAGTTGAATAATATTGCCAAGAATTATCCCACCATCCCTGGTAGCAATACTGCTGTTGATCTGCGACTGTTTATTCGACTGGTTGTCCAGCTTATTTCACAGCTAGCCTTTTTATCAGAATGCTGTCCAACTATCTGCGACCTGTGGTTGCATTTAGTAGCACTCAGCTCTGCCCTGAAATGCTATTGTTATGCAGCAAGTAAAGAAAGAATGAATTTGAAATAACTACTGAATGCAGATGATGTGACAATGACGGATGCAAAGCGAGATTGTTCAACTAATGAGTAGCCATTTTGCTAAAAGCTATCAACCTGAGGGTTGCATGAACTGAATAAGAATTCAGCAAGAGGGACTGATGGGCTATCAGCATAGGTGCTAAAAGAGGGTTCAGCTTAACTGGCTATTCCTATAACCAGGTTGTATAATTTGAGTCTCAGAACAAGGAAGATTTCACAGGAGTGGAAAGAATGTATAATAATCCCATTGCACAAGGGTGGTGCAAAGACCGATGTATTCAACTATTGAAGAATCATCATCTCAGGAGTGGTGGTGAAGATTTTGGAAAAGTTGGTTAGAACTCGCATTCAGAAATGGATTGACAGAGAATCTCAACTTTGCAAAGAACAGCACGGGTTTACTAAGGGAAGGTTATGTTTTAGCAACTTGTTCACACACCAGTGAGTTAGACAAGGGGAATTGATGCACCCTGGTACTTTTAGATTTTGCTAAGGCTTTTGACAGAATACAGCATGGAAGACTGTTGCATAAATTGGAGAATATGGGATTAGATTATAACCTATTGGCATGGATAAGAGGATAGCTGACGGACATCAAAAAAGTATTTTTAGGGGGGACGTGAATCTGCAAGAATTAAAGCAACTATTGGTGTGCTTCAAGGATCAGTTACACGTGTTACATGTGTTATACAGCACATAATTGATTTATCCCAAAATGCATAACTTCACATTTCTCAACATTAAACTGACACACGTTATCTTTTGCCCATACTGACAGCATATTTAAATCATCCTACAACTCGGCACATTATTTTGATTAACTATTACTCTACCTCTTCTTTATCTCAAGGTTACATCGTGTGGTCAGCATTCATTATGAAGAATTTATGGAGACTAAAACAAGTGTTGGAATAATTACTTATAATTATGAAAATAACACATTATTATTATTTGACACCTACAGGGAGTCCAAAGACTCATCGAGGGAGAGTGTGCCAACAGCATCAAACGATTGGTCCTCTTCCAACTACTAACCACGCTCAAACTTATTTAACTGAGCCATCGAGGTCATCATTAGGTAAAATACATGTGTACAAGACACAAGATACGTGACACTACACAAAACTAAGATAAATCTAAATGCTTTGTTAATTGTTTATCCTAACATAACTTCTGATGGAAAAAAAAAATAAATAAATACAATAAAAAATTAGACACAAATATAAATTAATTTTTTTATGCATATAAGTATCCTTATAATAATATACAATGATGATAAAAAAATAAATAAAAATATGTTTAATAGTGGATTTACATTAAACACATCTCTACAGTCCTCTTAAGGTGTTCTTGTGTTGGGGTTCTGTCATCATGTTCTGGATACCATATAGTTGTAGATGGGTCCTCCAGGTTCTTGGAATTACTAATCCATCAGCAAAGGTTGGTCGATTGGTAGAGCCTCTGCTACTAATTGTCAGCAAGAAGTTAAGCAAGTTTGAATGCGGTTAGTAGTTGGAAGGGTCCCATCGTTTGATGCCGTTGGCACACTCTCCCTCGATGAGTCTTTGGACTCCCTGGAGCTGTCACATAATAATAATTATTATTGAGGTTTGGGTGATATTTCAGCATCTCACAAGTTTCCATGAACTTTCTTTCAAACCAGGTTTTGGTGCGATGTAGGACTTGCTTCCTTTTGAGTTGATTCTGTGACATGTTTGAAGTGCATTAGTTTAACAGACCTGTTTTACCATAGTGGAAGAATTTAATGTGATGTTTGTGTTCATCTTTTCTTATTGGGATAGTGTGCCCTGTTTCTCCTATGTAGCATAGGTTGCAGGTGCACTGAATTTTGTAAACCCTGGGTGGGCAAGGTGGAGAAGGGAATTTTTGTATGAACTAAGTATACTTTTTAATTTTGCAGGAGGTTGAAGGTTGCCTTAATGTTTTACTTATATAGTGTTCTGTTTTTTTTTTTTTTTCTGACATTCCCCTAATGTATGGTATGGCATTCTTGTAATTTATTTTTTTTTGCTTTTAATTATATTATTGTGGAGGATCTTGTGAACTGTTTTTTATTGTAGCCATATTTTATGAATATTTGGCAAATAATTTCATATTCCTTCTTCAGTGCCTGCTCACTGGAGTAAATTGTTAGGGCTCTTTGAAGGTACTGATGATTCTTAGTTTTTGTGCTGGATAGTGGTATGAAGTTATGTGTATGTATTGGCCTGTGTGTATGTTTGTGGTAGACCTTAAATGAAAGGCAGCCTGAGGGAAGACCATGCACTTCAAACATGTCACAGAATCAACTGGAATGGCACCAGAACGTGGAAGCTTGTGAGTGTAGCCATATTTTAATGTCCGAATCTTAACAAGAATGATGGATTAGCAATTCCAAGAATCTGTAGAACTTGTATACAACCTATATAGCATCCAGAACATAATGGCAGAAACCTAACACAATAAAACCTTATAAGAGGACTGTAGAGATGTGTTTAATGTAGTTTCACTATAAATAATTTCATATTCCTTCTTTAGCACCTGTCACTGGAGCAAATTGTTAGGGCTCTTTGAGGGTGCTGATGATCCCTAGTTTTTATGCTGGATGTTGGTATGAAGTTACGTGTATGTATTGGCCTGTGTGTAGACCTTTAATGAAAAGTCAACAAAGGTGGGGGGGGGGGAATATGATTGAGACATATTAGTTAGTTGGTAGGTGAGTGGAATGCATTGCCTGAGTGTGTTATGAATGTAGATACATTGAATCAGTTTAAGGCATGGTTGGATGAGCATTGTGTGCAATAGTGTGTACCTGCCATGATGAGTCTCTGCCTCCATGGAGGTCAGATGATAATAATAAAACTTATTTTTATTTATTTAATTTTTTATTATTTATATATTATTATACAAATACTTTTATGTATAAAAAATTAATTTTAATTTATATTTGTGTATAATTAATTAATTTTTTTTCACCAAGGTTAGGTTAGGGTAAACTATTAATAAAGCATTTAGATTTAGCTTAGTTTTGTGTAGTGTCACACAGCTTGTGTCTTGTGCATATGTATGTTTCCTGATGATCTTGATACAGAGGTTGAAAGATTGAGTGTTATTTTCATAATTTGAAAATCAAGGAGGCAGAAGTTACAAGTGAGGTCCTATAGTGCTCAATGGGACATACTGGGACCTGTATTGTTTAATGTTATTATATCAATGATATTGTCAGTGGATTGCAGGGGGGGGGGGTATTGAGGTGTTTGCAGATGATGCTGTTAGATCCTGAATGGAGAGCTTTACAAGTAAATTATTTTTCTAAAGGATATTTCCTACTAATTAAGGAGATATCTGCACATCAACTAATAATTATGAAGTATTATTTTATGTTATGTAATAATGTGTAGTTTATGTGTGGCATATAGTGAGAGTTATTCATGCATAACTGAAATGAGAAGCAAAGAATTGTGTGTCAAAATAGTAAGAATTGTGTAAGGGAATTGTTTAAGTTATTTGTAATTCCCATTAAGCTGTCTAGTACATTACTAAATTCTGAGAAAAATTATAAGTAGTAATCCGGAATAATCTCGTATAATCTGTACGAGTCAAGCGTAGCGATGGAGGCTATACCTACGCGGAAAATGACGTCAGAATGGCTACCTGGAATAATGTAACCTAACAGATTAGGGAGAGTGTAGGATCACCCAAGAGGCATGAATGATGGGGTTCGTGGGTGAAAACCATATCGAATAGAGGGCGCCCGAAAAGGGTGAATAAAAGACGAAGTGCACCATTTTATAAGGCTTTTTTTCTTCTTCGCTTCCTGGATTCGAGTTTTAGGAGGTTTGTCGGGGGGTTCGTGAGAGAGCGGTGGATCGACTACGGTGATGACGGATGGTGGGTTCTTTTTCTTGAGAATGCTTGAAGATTTCCAAGTGGAGCTGATCGCAATATGACAGCCTATGCAGAATTGAGCCTTAGCAGAATGTTCCATTGGAGAAAGTTTCCTGCAGAGCGATACACAGCATGGCACAGTCGGAAATGATTAAAAGAAAAGCGTAGTGCATCGCCAGGTGCAAAGACAGCCAAAGAATATACAGTAAGGTAACCCAGATCTACATGAGATGGCGGCATGAAATCTGAAAGGATCTGGTAATGTAAAGATTTTCATTCTATGTAAAAAATCGCTTAGAAAAATAAGAAGTTTGTGTATACTATAACTAAAGGACACTAGTAGAGAACTTTAAGTGAGAAATTGATTGAATTAATTAAGACCCTGTGTAACAAACAAGAATTGTTGATAGGCAGTATTTTGATTGAGAATGGTTAGGCTTGCTTAATGAAATTTAGAAATAAGATGGTTATTGGTAGAGTATTAATGAAAGTGTTCTGTGAATGACTTGTGAAAGGAATTATATCCTAGTAGTATTATGCTTGCACGTAATCTTATCTTTTCGTAATTGAAGGATTTAGCATACTCAGATTCATTGTGATTTAGTATGAACCTTAACTTAGAGTAAATTTTGATCCATTAAATAATTGAATTTTCTTAACTGTAAATGTTTTATGTTTTTCCAATAAACATGTTTTGTACCTTATACTTGAGTTTATACCTGATTACGAATTCAAACCACCACTTATGAAATAGAACCTTTTTGGCGGGAAGGAATTTTGATATAATTGCTTAAGTGAGATTCGAGTCACGACTGCTAACTGAATCTGCACAGCGCTAGCATGAGATTAATTATCGAGTATCCCTTTTGAATTTAGAATTATTTCCCTGAACAAGAGTCTCCTCTGTTATAGGATGTTGGCTGGCGCAGCATAATATAAATTTTGCCAATATCCGAATCGGAGATAATTCTGAATTAATATTTTAAGGGCACGACAGTAGATTAGAAGGTGGGCTATTTGGAGGTGGAACAAGATATAATATAGGGAAAACATATGCGAGATAACTATATATAACAATGCGAAGCCAATGAAGGGTTATCAGTAATAGTGAAGATGTGGCAGCCCTGCAAGAGGATTTGAATAAACTAGACAGATGGGTAAATGAATGGGGAATCAGTTTAATGCAGCAAAATGTAAAGTCTTGAAGTTTGGGATAGTCAATGGGAGGCAGCATAACCCAGAGGATTGCTGCAATACTGAGAAGGATGCTGACCTGCAGAGATAAGTTGTTATTCCATTGTATAAAGCCCTGATCAGACCACTCTGGAACTATTCTCAAATTTGGTTCCCAGGATTTGAAGGGGTAAATTAACTGTGGAAAGAGTACAGAGGCAAATAACAAAGATGGTTTCATGACTATACAATGTTGGTTATAAGGCTTGACTGAGGAAATGTGGACTGCAGAGTTTGGTAGATAGGAGAGGTGATATGATTGAGACTTTTAAACTGTTGAGAGGTAGTTACAGGGTTGAAACTGGGGAGTTCTTTTGCTGGGTGGAACAGGGGAAAGGAGTGAGGACAAGGGGCCATCCCTAAAAGTTATGAAAGGAAGTTGTGAGCAGGAGGGTGAGGAGTGGTTTCTTTGCATGGAGGGTGGTTGAACTGTGGAATGCATAGCCTGATAGTGGTGAGAGCAAGAATGGTCAATGAGTTCAAGTAGTGGTATGATAGACTTTGTTTTCTAGGAAGGACCTCATATGATGAGTCTTTTGACTCCATGGAGGCCTGAATCATAATAATAATTATAAGTAAAGTAATTACTCCATGTGTGTTTTTGTCTCCATAAATTCTTCATAATGAATGCTGACCACTATTAACCTTGAAAGAAAGCAGAGGTAGAGTAATATTTAATCAAAATAATTTGGAGAGCTTGCAGGATAATTTAAATAGGTTGTCAGTATGGGCAAAGGATAATGGGTATCAGTTTAATGTTGAGAAATGTGAAGTTATGTATTTTGGGATAAATTGATTACATACTGTGTAACACATTGATGGAACTGTAATCCATGAAATAGATGAAACTAGGGATTTACAGGTGGTGGTTGTAGACAAAGTTGAAATTTAGAGGCCATATTGCTCAGGCTCCTCATAAGATTACTTGACTATTGAAGAATACACTAATAAGTAGAGACAAACTTGTATTTCCTTTGTATAAGGCCTTTGTATTTCTACATCTGGATTCCTTTTCCCATGTCTGGTTTCCTGGGAATGGGGACATGGTGGAGAAGATTCAGAGGCGAGCGACTGAGATGGTGATTGGGCTGTGCAATGTTCCCTGTGTGGATAGACTGTGGGTGTGTGAACTGCAGAAGTTGGCTGAAAAGTGAGGAAGAGAGGAATGATAGAAACCTTTTAAAGGAGTTTTATATGATTGAGGTAATGCAGGAAATGCAGCATTTGACTAGAAGGGGCAGAACAAGTCATCCCTAATTGAGTGAAGGCATGGGTGTGCTGACTAGATTTTTTGCTTGGAGAGTTGTGAATGAATGGAATTGGTTGCCAGTGTTCGTTGTGAGTACTTTGTCTGTTAATGGGGTTCAAGGAGAAATATAGTAGATTGTGTGGATAATTTGGGTCTCCTGCAATGAGTTTTCCGACTTCATGGAGGTGCCAGTACAATAATAGTAATAATAAAAATTTTGACATGCTGTCATGTTCTCTGAACATTGAATAAATTTGTGAAAAATTTTACTGAATTTTTTATTTATTATATGGCAATGAAATGAATGGGTGCCTTACAGAAAAAACTACTTTGAAAATAAGGAGCACCCTACTATGCATATTTCAGACCACTGAATCATTGACATTGCCTGCAATCCTTGAGTAGGTATAGTATAAATATTGGACTTACTTTTTATACAATTATCAAGATGTATAAAGTTGCATATTGTCAGTTTTTCTTGTTTGTGGCTGCAGTATATATATTTGCATTTGTGGGGAGATCCTTTAGATGCAGGATGATTGAAGAGAGGTTGATCTATCTTAATATTCTTAGTATTCAGTGAAAGAGAATATTTTGGTGCATAGCAAGGAAAGCTAAATCTGGGTGAGGCTTCAAGGTGTATATTTTAAGAATGCTAGTTTTTCAGAAGTGCCTTAAAGTTAATATTGTGGAAGAGCAAGTCCATTGGATATGAAAGTGTTCATTGCAGAGGGTGATACTATGGTTCAAACAGGTGGTTATGGTGCTATTGTTAATGTTTTTAATTATTTCATTCTTTTGGCAGGAATGATGCTGATGTGAAAAATGATGGATGTACCATTCCTGTTGATAAGGATCTATTGGATAGACAACTAGGAAGGGAGGAGGAGCAATTGGATAGGAAGGGCAGACATCCTCCCCCAAATCCCAATTAGAAATTCTAGGATTTTGACTGTTTTGACCTGTTCTGGCAGGTAAAACAACCTGAGTGCATGGTAAAAGTGAATAAGTGAAAGGGTTTTATAGGATTGATGCATAAGAAACTTTTCAGTACATGCCAAGAAGGGGAGAACAAGAATTGTTATCAAGTATGTAGAGAGTAACTTAAGTATAAAGAGCTAATAAGCTTCATTTCGGCAATGAAAACATTACTTAAATTAAGGGGATATTAAATCCCACATAGTTTTAAAACCGAATAAGAAACTCAAAGATTGGAATCAGAGAGTTTCTTGCCGAATATAGTAAACTATAAAGTATCGGCGACACTAGCGTTAGCAAATGCAAGTGATCCTAGTACGTAGTACGATACCGGACGACTTGTTGCAAAGGTGGGGAAGGTCAGATCGCTATTCTTAGGTATTTCCCATAATGTAAAAACACCTTCCCCCACCTTTGCAACGAGTCGTCCGGTATTGTACTACGTACTAGGATCACTTGCATTTGCTAACGCTAGTGTCGCCGATACTTTATAGTTTACTATATTCGGCAAGAAACTCTCTGATTCCAATCTTTGAGTTTCTTATTCGGTTTTAAAACTATGTGGGATTTAATATCCCCTTAATTTAAGTAATGTAGAGAGTAATTTTATTTGATTATGGTGAATTGAATTGACAAAATCAGTAGCAGTAAAACTGAAGTCCTGAAGAAGAGATTTGAAGGAAATATTAAGCTAAATGACTATGTCGTGAATAAGTAAATTATTTTCAGCATCTTGGTTCCTATTCCCTAAAAGTTCCATAAAAGTCTAATATCTGTTAGTTTCTTTTATTCTGTAATCTTCTGTTAGTTTGTTATATCTGCTGTCTCTGCATCTTTAGATAAGAGGATAGTCTGAAAAGTTCTCGACCATAGATGACAACACTATTGGCAAGATTTTTTTTTTTCTAAGTTGGTGCATCTGTTATAAGCATCCATGTGAAATTGCAAGTCATTCTATCAAATAGTTTGTTTCATACAGCTGTCTGAAGCAAAAGTGTTGTCTGTATCCCTTGAAATGGATAAAATTGAGTATCGTGTGGTTATAAAATTCTTTGTAAAAGAAAGTTTAATGCCAAAAGAAATTCATTCAAAGTTCATAAAAGTTTATGGACACTCTTCTCCTTCGTTTTTGACAATTAAGAAATGGGCTGATGAGTTTAAACGTGGCTGTACCGGCCTTGAAGATGATCCACGTGAAGGACGTCCAAGAAGCGTAACAACACCAGAAATCATTGATCAAGTGCACGATATGGTATTGGATAACCGGCGAGTTAAAGTGCATGAAATTGCTGAGACTATAGGCATTTCAAAAGAACGTGTAGGATATGTTTTGCATGAAGAATTGCAAATGAAAATGCTTTGCACAAGAGGTGCTGTGCTTGCTCACTACAAAAATGCACTCACATGAAAATCTCTGAACAGTGCTTGGAGTGTTTTAACAAGAATAAAACTGATTTTGTGTGTTGATTTATTACTATGGATGAGACTTGGATTCACCATTACACACCAGAATCCAAACAGCAGTCAAAAGAGTGGACAGAAGCCGGTTGGTGTTCAGTGCCAAAGAATACAAAGTTGGTTCTATCAGCAGGAAAGGTCATGGCATCGGTGTTTTGGGGTGCTAAAGGCATTTTGTTCATTATCTTGAAAAGGGTAAAACAATAACTGGGGAATATTATTCCTATCTTTTAACCAGACTAGACGAAAAAAATTCATGAGAAAAGACCCAGCTTGTAGAATAAAAAAATCATCTTTCATCAGAACAATGCACCTTCTCACAAATGTGTTTTGGCAATGGGAAATTAAGGAATCTGCACAATGAATTATCGGACCATTCCTATTCCCCAGATTTGGCTCCCTCTGACTTCTATCTCTTCCTGAAACTAAAACTCTTCCTTGCTGGTCAGCATTTTTCTTCAAATTAAGAGGTGATTGCAGCTGTAGAAGAGTATTTTGCAGATCTCACTGAGAATCACCACAGGGATGGGATAATGGTGCTGGAGCATTGCTGGAATAAGTGTATTAAGGGAGATTGTTGAAAAATAAAAATAATTTTGAAATTATAAATTCGTTTTTTCATTGTTCGGCCTATAATTTCTGTATTAAATTATCCTTTGGTCGTATCTTCCGATAGAGTTCTTCATTTGCAATTTTCTGTATCCATCCTATTCTACTTGTAACAAGTTCTTTCAAATGCGAAAATTCTTTTTCTCGATTATTTATAACCCATGTTTCAGATCCATATAATACATTGCTAAAGATGCATGTTTCTAGTACTCTTAATTTTGCTTGTAGGTTGATCACCTTTGTTCTCCAGATGTTATCCATGGCCTTCAGATTTATTCTTCCCTTTACAATCCTGATCTTTATTTTTCTTTTACAGTCTCTCATATGTCATTTTACTTCCCAAATATGTGAATTGTTCTACATTTTATATATCAATTCCATCCACTTGTATTATCTTTTGTTTCATGTTCTTCTCACCAAATACCATTGTCTTTGTTTTTTCCAAGTTCATAAGTCCAAATCTCTTCCCTTCCTCATTTAATAGTTTCAATGTTTTTTGTAGTTCTCTTTTGTCTTCTTCAATAATAACAATGTGGTCTGTGAATCTCAGTTTGTTAATTCTCATTCTGTGTACTGATATTCCTTTTGCATCTTTCTTCACTTTGTCTATTGCTCTTTCTAAATATACAATGAAAAGCTTGGTGATATTGGATCCCCCTGTCTAATTGGGAAATTGCTAAAATGGTTAAAAACAAGCAGAGGTTAAAAACCTCTGCTTGTTTTTAACCATTTCCCCAAATCCTCACCTATTCTAACTGCTGCCATTGCATTCTTATAAACATCTTTTAATATGGATATTAGTTTTCTGTCAATTCCATAGGATGTTGCTTTCTTACAGTACCAACCAGAAAGTTGACAGCATCAACCACTTTCTGGTTGATGCTGTCAAATACCTTCTGAAAATCAACAAATCAAGTATATATGTTTTTTCTCCTAGCTTTCTCTGCTATTAACTGCATTGTCAAAATCTGTTTAATTGTACTTCTATCTTTCCTAAATTCTGCTTGCTTATCTGCAAGGTATGCGACCAATTGTGTTCTCAATCTTTCTGTCAATATCATCATCACTGCCTTACCTTGGTTACTTGTCAAAGCAATTGTTCTATAATTTTTACATTCTAGCTTATTTCCTTTCTTGTATAATGTCACTAATATCGATTTCACTCACTCCTCTGGCATTTTCCATACCATATTACATAGTTGGTGCATTTCTCTAACCATTCTTTCGCCACCATATTTAATCATTTCTCCAGTGATATTATCATTACCACGACTCATATTTTAGCTATCCTATTGCTTTTTCTACCTCTCCTCTTAAAATGTCCATTGTCATACTCATTACCTGTTGGTGATATCTGCTTCAATTCTTCAATCAATTTCCCAACTTCATCTAAATTTAGTTTTTCTTCATATAGCTCACTATAGTATCTTGTCCACTGCTGTACAATTTTATCTTAATTCATCAATACTTTGCCTTTTGACGCATCTTAATTCATCAATACTTTGCCTTTAATTGTGATCTGTTTTGGTTGCCTTCTTCTATTAATGGTTCTAATCGTCTGTACACCTCCCTAGTTTTGTGCTCCATGCTGCTGTTTAATATTATTGTATTGAGCTTCTAATCATTTCATCTTATCCATTCTGACTGCTTTTTTCATCATACTTTCTTCTGTTATTGCTCCTCTATTTGTTCTGATGTATCCCTTCTTCTCCTGTACTAATTTCAGGGTTTCCTGTCTAATCCACTTCTTGATCTCTTCTTGTGGTACTGTTTCTTCAGCTGCATTTTCTATTGTCTTCGTTACTCCTTTTCACTCTTAGATTTGAATGTTTTTCTTTTTTCACACTTTAGTTTCTCCTCTAACACTGTTCTGTACCTTCTTGCTGTATCTCTTCGTTTCTGATGATGGGATTTATATTTTTATTTTTAATTTCAACTTGATGTTTGCAATCACTAAGCTGTGATTCGAATCTATATCCGCTCCTTGAAAAGTTCTGTACTGATGTTATCCATCTTCTTTTAATTGTAATCATATCGATCATGTTCTTGGTTTTCCCATAATTTGATCACCACATCCATTTTCTACACTCCTTTTGCTGGAATCTTGTGTTACAGATCATCAAGTGTCCACAGCAAATTCTAATATTTTCTCAGCTCGTTTGTTTCTTTCTCCAAAACCATATTTTTCCATGATGTTTTCCCGACCATCATTTTCTATAACTTGGGCATTCCGGTCTCCTTCAATAAGTAGTATACTTTTTTTTTTTTGTTATTGTTTTTATCGTCTCTGTCAGATCTTTGTAAAATAAATCAATATCCTCATCTGTGCTGTCAGATGAGCAAACCTATTCAGGTTGCTGTTATATATGTTTTTTAAATTTGAGTTCATAAGAGTTGTGTGTGTGTGTGTGTGTGTGTATATATATAATTAGTAATTAATACCTCCCAATTAGTTAAGAACTAATTGAGTGGTGGGAAAGAAGAATTACAAAATAATGAAGGAAAAAATTATATATTGAAAATTAGTTTCTTTGTACAGGTGATGCTTCTACAGGATTATACAATTCAAAGACTTCTAACAAGGATGGCTCAGTGAATGGTTGATATGAGGGTAAGTCAAATGCCAACTTTTCAGATAATATTTGAATTTTTTTAGATGTTACTCAGTGTATAAAATTTAACTTCTTAGGTTATGTATCCATTTTTTTATACATACACAATAGGGTCGGTGCAGGGGTCGCCTCTTGTGGGAGTAGGTGCTTGGGAGAAGGGAGAATACATCAGGTAATGCTGAATCCAGTGGAGTCTGGAGGGGATAATGATAGGTATAGAAACAGTGACATTTTTATTCTTTATACTAATGCCAGGAGTATCTGAAATAAAGGAGATGAATTGGTGGCACTGATTGCATTAGCCGTTCCAAAAATTATTGTGATCTCTGAGATGTAGTTCACGGAAGATGATGATATACTAACAGGAATAGAAGTAGCAGGGTACAGCATATTTCAACAGGATAGGGAAGGAAAATGCAGTGGTGGAGTACTGCTTATGATAAGTGATGACTTATGTCCTCTCTGAGTGGAGGATTTGGATGGCAAGGACACTAATGGTTTTGAAAGTATATGGTGTGAGGTAGAGGTGGGCAAGAGAGGATATTTAATGGGGTGTTGCCACAAACCAGTTTATTTATTGTTTAGGTGGTTGAACTTGGCAAGTGCGTAAGAATGATTGTTATGGGAGATTTTAACTACAGCAGTATAAATTAGGAATAGGAAACTGAATGTAGTAATAAGGGAATGGAATTTTTAGAATTCTTGAGGGTAAATGTCTTAGGCAACATGTAGCAGATGGAACATGAGGTTCAATACTTTTGGATTTGGTCATAGTATCAGAATAGCTGATAATAACTGAGATGGCATCTCTGCCCCACTTGGAGAGAGTGACCATGGGGTTTTGACTTGGAAGACATGCAGGAGTATCAAGGAAAGAAGAGTGTATGTGGAATTGTAAGGCAGGTGACTATAATAGTCTTAGATATCAACTTGGGGCAGTTCTTTGGGGGGGCCAATTGGAATGGCGAGATATCACTAGTGCTTGGGAAATTTTTAAGGAATATTTATTAAAAGCCAGCACGAAGCACAATTGATCAGCTATTCACCTTAAGACAGCTAATAGAGAAGACACTAGAGTACAACCAAAGTTGCTATATAAATTTCATAGATTTTTGTCAAGCATTTGATTTGATTCGTAGAAGAGAACTGTGGAAAACTATGAAAGAATTTGGAATTCCCAACAAAACCATAAGAGTAATAAAGAATCTACTGGTTCCACCAACAGTTCTACTGTCACCAGACCTGTTCAATCTTACACTGGAAGAAGCAACCAGTAAGGCCTTAAACAAAGAAGACTCCAGAATCAAAATATATTGGGAAAACTATAACACATTTAAAATTTGCAGACAACATTGCATTACTTGCAAGCATGGAAGAAGATCTACAATGAATTTCTGATAAAATCATGTATAAAATTTGGATTAAACATAAATATAGACAAAACAAAAACTATGCAAATAGGAAAAAGAAACACCAATCTGAAAATTGAAATTGATAGTAAGAATCTAGATCAGGTAAAAAACTTCACCTATCTCGGAGGAGTAATTGAATACAGTGGTGAAATTACAAAAGATATAAACAAACAAATCAGTCAAGCATCCCAAACTTTTGGACGACTTAATAAAATATGGAAGTCAACAGACATCAAGCAAGTAACAAAAGTAAAAATCTATGAGACAATGGTCCTTCCAATACTCCTCTATGGAAGTGAATGCTGGAATCTCAAAAAGGCTGAAGAGAAAAAATTATTAACTACTGAAATGGTTTGGGTAAGAAGATTACTTGGAGTATCTATACTTAGACTTGGACTATATTTCTTAGTTTATCTCTGCTGGATAAACTAAGAAACAAAGACATAAGGAAATGACTAAAACAAGAAATAGCAATAATAGACAAAATTCAAGAAAGAAGACTGCGATGGTTTGGCCATGTAACCAGAATGGGAACAGAAAGTTTACCAACTAAATCCCTGAAGACAACAATGGAAAGTAAAAGAGCCAAAGGGTAGCCCAGAATTAGATGGATAAAAAAAAATAAAAGAGGACCTGAAAACCAAATCACAACAAGTGACACCAAACTGGACAGAATTGTTCAGACTCTCCAGGGATAGATGGAAGTGGAAAGAGTTCATTCGGCCTCATCATCATCATCTACATAGATGATGGAAGAGAGAAGGAGAAGATTTAGTAAAAGCAAGAGCTGTATACCATGACTAAAGAAGAGGACACAATTTGGTGTAAAGTGGATGACAAACAATATCAAACAGGAACTGCAGGTTAAAAAGAGGTTATGGAAGAGATATAAGGAGAGAGAGGTGGAGAGCAGATGCACGAAGAATATAAGACTCGGGCCAAAAGAGTGACTAGTTATGGTAAAGAAAGCAAAACTGGAATATGAGAAGAGATTGGCCATCAGATCCAAAGAAAATCCTGAGGAATTTTTTAGTTATGTGGCCAGTAGGAGGAGAAATGATTGTGGAAGAATGACCATTGTTGGATAAAAATTGGGGAATAGAGTGACTGATGCAGAGGACATAGTGGAGTTAATCAGTGAACACTTTAATGGAGTATTTCATCATTGAGAGGTAGGTATATTAATACTAGAAGGATAGGGCAGGTTTGAAGTTCAGAAGGCAAGAGGAGTGTGTATTTCAAATACCGAGTACTCTGGAAGTCAATAAAGCAGTGGGACTGGATGGGATTTCATCATGGATTTTGAGAGAATGTGCTAAAGAACCTGACAACTCCGTTGACCTGCTTTTCAATGAAAGTCTGGCCAAGGAGTTGGTTTATAGTTTATTTGGCACAAAAACTACAAAGGTCATACCGTGCCATACTAAACGTTACAACATTAGCATTTACAGAAAATTGTAAACAATATGTCTGTAAAAGAATAAAGTTCCGCAAAGCAGCATCTATTGATAAACAGAACTGCTGCAGAGGCACAGCAACACACAAGGTCAGAGGTTATTACAGTAGTGCAAAAATAATTAACAATATAAGTTAATGCACAAAATACGAACCACTAAGCCAAGGAATGCAGTATCTACATATATGTAGAATTATAATAGATGCTTTTATAGCAGTACAAAAATAGGCAAAAAGTGATTATTATATAATATGCATGGATGAAAATTAAATTTAGCAATGTAGTCTAAACTGAATTTACCAATACATATAAATAGAATTATTAGAAGGTACACAAATAGACAAGGTGTCCTGCAGCAGTACATGATTATTCAAAAAATAAAGTAGTAAATAAGATGCATACACAAAATGTATGTTTAGCAATGCAGTATCTACATATAAACAAAATTACTGCAGAGGTTTCAGCAGTACATAAATAGATAACAGTACAGGTTAACATATGTATATACAAAACAAGTCAAGAAAAGCAGTATCTACATGTAGTAAGATTACAACAAACATTATTATACTAATAAGTTTAGTTTAATATTTTATCCAAGTGTGAGCAAACAAAGTTTGTGCCTGAAAGTATCTTCAGGACTGGGGTAAGGTAGTTCAACACCAGGCAACTCGTTGCAAAGGTGGAGAAAGCTCTCATCACTCCTAACTCAGTATCTCCCATAATGCAAAGCACATCTCCTTGCGGATATGTGTAATGCTATGCATTAAGGCAAGGGCCACTACCCATACCGGTTTCGACCTTTATTGAGGTCTCGTCAGTGTGAGCCAGGCCCAGTAGTGGAGACACCAAGGCAGAAGCAATGAGAGGTCATTCCAACCTGTAGGAGTTGCCAAAGGATATACAACCTTATTATTAAATTACTCCGGATTCAGAGAAAGATGTTGGGAGTTTATTTTTCACTTGGTTAGACTATAATAAGTTTAGTTTAATCCTTTATCCAAGTGTGAGCAAACAAAGTTTGAGCCTGAAAGTATCTTCAGGACTGGGGTAAGGTATACAACACTGGGCAACTTGTTGCAAAGGTGGAGAAAGTCTCATCACTCCTAACTCAGTATTATTATACTAATACTTAGAGTCAGAAAGGAATTATTATTATATACAGCATATATGCATAAAATTTAAGTTTAGCATTATGGTATTTATATATTAACAAAATTACAGCAGGGTGATACGAATATACAAGATCAAGGCCTACGGTAATACATAATTGGTCAGATTTAACCATGAATAATATGTATTAAATATGACATTTTCTTTGGATTTTATTGGATCATGATTCTTTATAAACATATGTTCATAATTGTCTACCAGTTTCGCCAGCTGGAGTCTGCTGGCTTCTTCAGCACTTGGAAAATGCCTTACACTAGTTCTTTCAAAAAACAAATTCTTTCCACCAAAAAATTAAGTTCACATTAGAGTTAGAAAACAACCATCAATTACCGTTTTAGGACATATTAGTAAAAAAACAGGATAATGGACACATCAAGCTCACAATCTACCACAAACCTACAGACACTGGACGTTATCTTCATTTTAAATCTACTCATCATTATGCACAAAAAATTAGCATCATACATATGCTCAAAAACAGAGCAATAAATATCATCACGGAAGAAAAAGATCTACTTGATGAGCTCTCACTCATATCAAAAATGCTATCCAAAAGTGGTTATCCACAAAATTTATTTCAAAAGATTCTTTATAGAAACAACCCACAGCGACAACCTCAAATGACACAGTACACGTTGTCATACCTTATGCAGGCTCAGTCTCCACCAAAATAGCAAAAATCATGAAGTCTTTCAACATCAGGGTTGCCTTTAAACCTGTTTTAACTACACTGCACATGTTAAGATCTCCTAAGGACAGGATTGCTTTCTACAAATACGCAGGAGTGTACAACATCCCATGTTCCTGTGAACTGAATTATGTAGGCCAAACATCACGAAGCCTAGAAATCCAATAAAAAGAACATATTGGAGATGTCAACAACAACAGAACAGACACCTCAGGATTAGCCCATCATTTCTCAATTTCGAACCATTCCATTGATTGGGCTCCATGCTGTACATTGAAGAAGATTTCAAATGTAGAAACTTCAACGAAGGCTGCAGTGGTACTCCAGACAGGAGACAATCTCACTAGAAATCAAGGCATGATATTAAAAGACATTTGGAAAAGCTTAATAAATTCACTATGTTTAGCAGAACTGAATTACGCGAAAAACTGTAAAACGAGATCTACTAACAATGATTAAGTCTCCACGCTTTATGCTCTTAATGTCACGCGTCCTTTTCAAATTTTTTTTTAAACTGATTTTAAGGGCGTTACTGCATTCTTCTGTTGTAGCATTTAATGTTAGTGTAACCACTCTCATCCTGAAGAAGCCAGACAGACTCCAGCTGGCGAAACTGGTAGATTATGTACATATGTTTATAAAGAATCGTGGTCCAATAAAATTCAAAGAAAATGTCTCATATTTAGTATAAAAAAGGACCAAATATTAACAATCAAAATGAATAATATGTATGTATAAAAGTTAAGCAAAACAGCATTTACATATGAACAAATTTATAGTCAAATGTGTTTGTACAAATTAATTCTTTCTAAAAAATTTAAAACATCCTGCAATTTGTCTGAGTCTACTAGCATTTCCCTGAGTGTATATGGCTTGGTTAGATAGGTGAAAATTTCATTCCTCTATCGTGTAAATTTTTGACAATCTACCAGAATATGATGAGTAGTGAGATGTGTGTTGCATTTTTCACATATGGGACGGTCATCAGTTCTCAGTAAATGAGAATGTGTAAGGTGACTGGAACCTATGCAGAGCTTAGCAAGAACAACCTCCTTCCTTCTCTTTGTACGTTGACATAGAATGCCAGTGTTTAATTTCAGGTTTAATGTTATATAGGTTGTTTGTTAATGCTTCTTGCCATGTTGACTCCCACCGAGCAATTAGCTTTGATCTTATTAGCTGTCTGTAGTCTGTATATGGAACTGTCAAACAGTATGTGGAGAAGGTATGAGCTGATTTAGTAGCTGCATCTGCAGCCTCATTTCCTTTAATTCTGATGTGGCTGGGAATCCAACAGAACTAAACATCAAAATTAAGTATTTTCATTTTGTGAAACAGGTGTAGCACCTCATAAAGTACTGGATGTGGATTATACATAGGAGAGGAGATAGCCTGTAAAGAGCTCAATGAGTCTGTATAAATTATACACTTTTGGTAGAAGTTTTCTTTTATATGGATAAGTGCAAGCTGAATGGCATGTAACTCTGCTGTATAATGACTACAGTCTAGTGCATGGCCCCCACGCCAGTATTTTTGGCCCAGGGGCCTGCCAGGATTTTTGGCGGGCCCCCTACCTGTCGCTCAGGTTAAGAACAACGCATTGCTATACAGTCTACAGGATTTAGGATCAATTAGTTTAAATGATAACACAAAAGTAATATTTATTTAAAAAACTACCAACATCTATATAATACAAACTAATAATAATATTCAAAATTACTTCACTGTATATTTTCTAGCTTTTGTCGACGCAAATTTATCAATAATAATGTCAGTAAAATCAACTCGCTTAGCCAAATCATTTTCAATGCACAAAATTACTAGGTGATTAAGTCCTTCTTGGCTACTTGTGCTTCTTTGCCATGTTCTCAATGAATTGGCCAGTCTGCTGAATGATCTCTTAGCTGAAGAAACAGTAGCCGGTATTATGCAAAATAGTTTAATGGCGAGGCAGATATTGGCAAATATACCTTGCAGGTTTTTGTCATAAATTGCTTTCAGAGGTCTCTCCAGACGTGTTTCTGTGCCAAAAACTATCCTATGAATACTTTTAAGGTGAAGAATTTCATTCACTAACTCTTCTGACAGATATTTTTCATATATATTCACAAGTTTTTCTGCTTTTGCGATAAGTTGACCATCATCAAAGTTGTGGAAATTTAAAATAGGTGACAATAATTCACGTATATTATCTGCTGCTTAAAACCTTGTTTTTAAATCAATAATAATTAAATCCAATACTGGATAAATTACGAAAATTTTGAAATCTTGTTCAGATTCTACAGTAGTTTCTCCCTTTTCACAAAATTGAGGTTGCACACCGATTGCTTCAGCAACTACTTTTGCTTCTTGGACAACACTTTCCCATGAATCACATAAGTGCTGTATCTCTTGTGTGCTAATTATATCTTATAAGTGTGGACTCGACTTTCCTTGATATTCCTTTACTTGATATTCCTTTACTTATTATACAAAGTAAAGGAACATCAAGAGATATTCCTTTACTTTGTATAATAATGTTCTTATTGTCAATATTTGCTAATATTTTGTGCCAAAACATTGTCATTAACATACCTTTATAAGATCTGAAATATTTTTTCGAGCCTTTAATTGTGTTCAGTGTTGAAGGAGTCAATTCTGTGTCCATCTCTCTGAGAATGACATCTAACACAGCAAGTACCGGGATAATGTTTAACAATTGGGCACAAATCTTGAATTCTTTCACTCCACCTCATTTCTGAAAGACTTTGAAGAGATAGTGGTATGTGTCTTTTCAGTACTTCCCAGCGTGCAGGACTGTGAGCAAAGAAAGAGTAGAAGCTCTCTATATTCCCAAAAAATGTTATAACATCTGGGTTGATTTGAGTAGCATTGACTCCTACCCGATTTAGTGAATGTGCTACACAGGGAGAAAATAAGGCACATTTATTGTTCTTTTGTAAAATGAGAAGTTTTTTATGCCGCTTATTTTTCCACGCATATTTGCGCCATTGTCGTAGCCTTGTGAACAGCAATCTTCGTGAGGTATACTGTTTTTTCCAGAGTTGCAAGTATTTCTTCAGTTAATTTTTCTCCTGTTTTTCCAGAAGTTCATGAATTCAATGAAACGTTCATTGATTTCGAATTCGTTTGGGTCTTGGTTTTGTGATATGCATCTGAGAATTAGGAAGTTTTGTTCATTGTGGGAGATATCTGATGTTGGGTTTACTGTTATTCTGTAAAAAAATAAATTGCATCTCTTCTTTGGTCTAGAATAGTTTGCAGAACTTTGCCTGCGCAAAGGCCAATAAACTCATTTTGCGAATTCCATGACAAGCAGTGTGCATATCTTCGTGTTCTCTCTTTGAAATGTTAAACCTCTGGATGATAAAAATAATGTTATGTTTACAATCCGTTGCAGAAGTGCTCTCCACTTATTTGTTTCATATTGAATTAGTTGTAAAGTCTTTATCGATTCCATGTCCTTTCAATGACTGCAAAAGGGATTTCCAAGCCAGATATTCTTCTCTGTGTTCAGTACTATTTTCGTGAAGAGGCAACATATCATTCAATTTTTTTCAAGGCTTATTTCTATGCGAAAATCCTTCTTGGGCTAAACTGCCTAAGTTTTTGTTATTAGAGTCGCAAAAAATACAACATGGTAGAAAATAAAGAGTTTCTTCCGATACACCCCATGTTAACCATTCTCTTTGAAAATGTTCTCTTGTTCTTTCATCTTTCGTTTTTGTATAGAGCAAAGAATCTTGAAATTTCTTACCATTAAGATCTCTTGGCAATTCCTTATAAATCTTTTCTTGAAAGCTGATAGTTCGTACTATCTCTTGCCGTGTTATTTGAACTTACTCTGCGACAAGTACTAGGGTCATCATATTTTATATCAGATTTTTCAACAAGGCCTGCAACTAAAGCAGCAACTGTATTATATTCTTCCATAGTCACTCCTTCTGCAGGTTTTTCACTTGTGGCCTTTTCTTCAGTTGCAAGAGGTTTACATGTAACAGTCGCTTGACTTTCGACTGCCTTATGAGTTTCGATTTGACACTGATATTCTATTTAGATTTCAATGTCACAAACATTATCACCACTTTCACTATGATCAGTACTGGGAACTGTCTTTTACGTTTCAGATTTGAAAAATTTATGATTGGACGACCTCGCGATGCTTTCAATTCTCCCTCGGATTTAAGTTTCCTCTTCTGAGCTCCTGACTTATGTTTGTACTTTGAATCAGATATTGGGATTTTGTTTATTTAACTAGAATGTCTTTGCTTGCTTGAGAGCAATTTATTTAAATATTTTTAAAATCTCAAATTTGTATGATCTGAAAAGAAATAATAATTAAGTTTGTTTCATACAAAAAAATCATAACTAAAAAAGCTTTATATTTTCTTTTACTTACTAACTAGCAAACGTTTAATTCAAATAAGAGAAATTCTTTTCAAATAAAGAATTTTGTAGAAAATGTTCAGTTTCTTGAGATCATCTTAACTGACTAAAACTATCAAATAAAGCTTTCTCTTTTACAAATAAAATAAAATTCTCTCAGCATCCGTAGCATACGCAATGTAAGCACCGGTAGGGTATTGTGCCGGTAACGTCGGCACGCCATCAGCATTGAAACGATGGTGAGCATAGAAAGTGAGATGGGCGAACGAAAACTGAAAGCTAAAGTAAATCCTTTCAAATGGGAAGTTCAGAAGAATAACCATAAGTCTAAAAGATGGATAATGGGTTGGAAATGATTGCAAAAGTTAGTAGTCTCTCTCGGCACATATTCATTCATATTTTATAAAGTTTCTTTTTGTCTTTTGTTAGTCTCACTTAACTGCCCGACCCGACAATACGGGCCCCCTCATTCTGGGCCTCCAGGTTAGAGCCCTGTCAGACCCACCCTTGTGGGGACCATGGTCTGGTGGGATCTGATTTGAGATAATAATGTCAGGAAATACTGCAGCACAGCCAACAGAGGTATTATTTCTTGAACCATCAGTATAGATGGGTAAGAAATCAGCATGTGCTGCTCTATGTGCATTAAACAATTGCAGGTAAATGGATAATGGGGTATAGGATTTCTGTAGCTGACAAAGTGAGAGGTTGCAGGATGGTGGGTAAACCTGCCATGGAGGAATGCTGTTATGTTTAGTGTAGCTAATGTTGTCAACATTTATACTAACAGCTTGCACGGTTTCTTTAACACTCATACCAAGAGGATGTATAGTAATTTGATGTGTGTGATATTGAGCTTCCCAATGAAGAGAGAAGATACTATTCCATGTAAGGTGATCTGGGAGAGATTTTATTTTTAGGGCGTAATTAAGGGATAACTGTTTCCGTTGAAGTGATAGAGCCAGTTCATTTGCTTCAACATAGAGACTTTGAGTGGGTGATGTGCGAAAGGCACCAGTAGCTATCCGTATACCCTGATGATGGATGGAATCCAACCATCGTAGGTTACTCTGTCTTGCAGAACCATAGGCCTGGGACCCATAATCCAGCTTTGAATGTATAAGTGCATGATAAAGATGGAGCAATGAAGCTTGATCAGCACCCCACTCAGTAGAGGATAGAGTGCAAAGGAGGTTCAAAGTTCTTTTGCACTTTTCTCTTAGTTGACGAATGTGTGCTAGAAATGTAAGTTTTCTGTCAAAGATGAGTCCCAAGAATTTGGTTTCTGTAGCTACTGGAATAACAGTATGTCCCGTTTTTAGTTCAGATTTGTATTTTCTGTTGAAAACCTAAATTCATTATTAAGAGCCCACAGAGAGACATGATCAAGTGCTTTCTGAAGTTGACCTTCAATTAACCTTGTGTTACGAGAGTGACAGTAAATTGTGAAGTCATCAACGTATAGAGCATTGTTTACAGTGGGAGGAAGCTGTTCAGTGATTGAGTTAATTTTAATAGCAAAAAGGGTTACACTTAAGACAGAGCCTTGGGGAACACCTTGTTCTTGATGATATGGTCGAGATAACGTATTTCTCACTCTGACTTGGAAAGTTTGCCTGGACAGAATGTTTTTAATAAATATAGGGAGGTGTCCTTTGAGTCCTAGGTTATAGAAGTCTTTTAATATGCCATATCTCCAGGCTGAGTCATAAGCTTTTTCCATGTCAAAAAAAACTGAGACAAGATGTTCTTGCTTCAGAAATGCATCTCTTATACGTTTCTAAACGAACCAAATGGTCTAAAGTTGATCGGTGTTTACGGAAACCACATTGTGTACTGGAGAGAAGATTGTTGCTTTCTAAATACCAGAAAAGTCTGGCATTAACCATTTTCTCTAGTATCATTTTTATTCAGGCCTTCATGGAGTCAAAAGACTCATTGAGGGAGGTCCCTCCTAGGAAACACAGTCTATCATACCACTCCTTAAATGCATTGACCATTCTTGCTCTCACCACTCCATCTGGCAATGCATTCCATGGTTCAACCACCATCCATGCAAAGAAACCACTCTTCACTCTCTTTCTCACAGTTTCCTTTCGTAACTTCCAGGGATGGCTCTTTGTCATGACTCCTTCCCGCTGTTCAGCCAAGCAAAAGAATTCCCCGGTGTCAACCCTGTAACCACCTCTCAACAGTTTAAAAGTCTCAATCGTATCACTCCTCCTTCTTCTATCCACCAAACTCTGCAGTCCACACTCCCTCAGCCAATCCTCATAACTAACATTGTACAGTCCTGACACCATCTTTGTTATCTGCCTTTGTACCCTTTCCACAGTTAATTTATCCCTTTCAAATCCTGGGGACCAGATCTGAGAACAATAGTCTAAGTGTGGTCTGATCAGTTTTATATAATGGAATGATAACCATTTTATCTCTGCAGGTCAGTGTCCTTCTCATTATTGCCGCAATCCTCTGTGTTACGTTCACTACCTTTGCAATATGTCCCCTAAATTTCAGGTTTCTATCAATCATCAATCCCAGATCTCTTGTCTCTCCTACTTCCTCCAGTTTTACTCCTCCCATAGAGTATGCAGAATCCCATCGGTGCGTCCCAAACCTCAAGACCTTGCATTTTGCTGCATTAAACTGATACTCGCATTTATTTGACCACAGTTGACCAATCTGACATCCAGATCTATGTGCTGCAACTTGAATATCAGCTTATCATGTAGCACCCTGTCAAATGCCTTTGCTAAGTCTAGGAAAATGATAACATTACCCTCATCTGCCCAATGCTGTATATGGTCCCTCACTACTTTCTCCAAAATCTTACTAACTGCTGATGACAACACACAAACTGGCCTATAATTAAACACTTCCAGTCTGCTACTGCCCTTATGCAATGGCACTATCTTACTTTCCTTCCATTCCATGGGCACCTTTCCCACAGCCAGACTTTCATTGAAAAGCCAGGTTAAAGGCACTGTCAGTTCCCTAGCACATTCTCTCAAAACTCAAGGTGAAATACCATCCAGTCCCACAGCTTTACTGACATCCAGAGTACTCAGTATCTGAAACACACTCTCCTCCTGTACTTCTAAACCTCGAACCAGCCCTATCTCTCTAGCATTAAAACTGACTCCTCTAGGATGAAATACTCCAATAAAGTGTTCATTGAACAATTCCACTATGTCCTCTGCATCAGTCACTCTATTCCCATTTTTATCCCACAATGTCATTCTTCCACACTCATTTCTCCTCCTACTAGCCACATAGCTAAAAAATTCCCTAGGATTTTCTTTGGATCTTAGGGCCAATCTCCTCTCATATTCCAGTTTCGCTTTCCTTACCACACTAGTCACTCTTCTGGCCTGTGTCTTATATTCTTCATGCAGCTTCTCTTCACCTGTCTCCTTATATCTCTTCCATAACCTATTTTTTGCATGCAATTCCTGTTTAATATTGTTTGTCATCCACTTTACTCCAAATTGTGTCCTCTTCTTCACTCGTGGAATACAGCTTACCATTGCTGCTACCAAATATTCCTTCACAATTTCCCAAGCACTAATGATATCCCAGCCTTCCAATTCCTCAATCCACGAAACTTCTCCAAGTTGACATCTAAGACTGTTATAATCACCTGCTTTATAATTCCACATACGTTCCCGTCTCTTTGATGCTCCTGTATGTATATTCATTTTCCAAGTCAAAACCATATGGTCACTCTCTCCAACTGGTAGGAGAGATGTCATCTCAGTTATTATCAACTCTTCTGATGCTATGATCAAATCCAAAACTCTCGAACCTCTTGTTCCCTCTGTTACATGTTGCCTAAGACATTTGTCCCTCAAGAATTTTAGAAATTCCATTCCCTTATTGTTACATGCATCTTCCTTTCCCCAATCTATACTGCTGTAGTTAAAATCTCCCATAACAATCATTCTTCTTGCACGTGCCTTGCTCAACTGTCTCAACATCTTCTGGTCCCCACCCTCTGTGCTCCTTGGTCTGTAGCAACACCCCACTAAATATCCTGTCTTGCCCACCCCCACCTCACACCATATGCTTTCAAAATCATTAGTGTCGCAGCCTTCCAAAGCCTCCACTCTTTGAGGACATAGGTCGTCACTTATCATAAGCTGTACTCCACCACCAAGCTTTCCCTTCCTATCCTGCTGAAAAATGCTGTACCCAGCAACTTCTATTCCTGTTATTATATCCTCTTTTGTCAACCACATCTCTGTGATCCCAATAATCTTTGGCCAGGCTGATGCTATCAGTGCCACCAATTCCTCTCCCTTATTCCAAATACTCCTGGCATTGGTATAAAGCATACAAATGTTTCATTGTTTCTATACTCAGCATTATCCCCTCCAGACTCCACTGGGCTCACGTTACCTGATGTTGTCCCCCTTCTCCCAAGTACCCATTCCCACAAGAGACCATTCCTACTACCATCCACACTGGGACACACGGACTTGTTCAAAATAGCAATCTCTCCAGATGCCTATGTCCTTCCTCATTCAAATGCAGGCTGTCTCTTGCATACAATTCCTCTCTGCTCTCAAATGCACTCCAAGCATCCACATATTCGAATCCTCTCTTCTGACACATACTCGCTATTATGCCATTCAATATCACCTCTCTTCTGCTCAGCTCGACATTATCATACTTAGGCAACACACACACACACACACACACACACACACACACACACACACACACACACACACACACACTATCTTTCCTCTCTGTGTCTTCTTTCGTACAGCCTCAAGTAAGAATCTCATATCTCTCGATGTCCTATTTACACCATCACTCAAGTCATTTGTTCCCATCATGACCATCATCTCATCCACCCTTTCACCTCTCTTAATTGCCATAGCCACACTTTCTATCGTTCCTCCTGGCAGACACTCCTCATGCATCCTATCTTGAACACCATGGATCATTGAGTCCCCATACATTACACCTCTTACCACCATATACCTCGAATTGCTCACATGCATCCCTCACTCTCTCTCTCTTGAAACAGTTGCTCTCTGTGCTCCCCTACTTACCTGCCTTCCTGATATAACTCTATCTTCAGTCCCTGTGCTCCCTTGCATTACTCTCATTCCTTCTCTCCTGCTGTTTCCATTCTTTCCTCTTCTATCATTCATACAATTCTCTCTCTCTCTCATTCCCTCTCTTATACTGTTCCTATTTTCTCTTCTTCTGCCATTCCTATAACTCTCTCTCAATCCCTCTTCTCTACTATTGTACCTATTCTCTCCTCTTCTCTCATTCCCATAACTCTCTCTCACTCCTCCTCTGATTCGCCTTCCATTTGTCTCTTGCATTCGCTTAATTTCATCTTTCACACTTCTCATCTCATTCCCCAGACATTCCACCTGCTCTTTCAGCTTATCTATCTCTCTCTGTAAGTCAGCCATTCTTGTATGCCATTCAGTCTCCCAATTGAGACTAACTCCTTAAACTTTATGATCATTCAACCTTTCCATACTCTCCACTCTTATTATTTTATTCATACTTCTCTCGCCCTCTATCATACCCGTCATCTCTCTACATGGAGAATCTCCCGTCTCTGACTCAACGAAGTCAGTTATGGTCATTTCTAAATCACCAAGTTCCTCCCAAATCTTACAAAGACAGCTGGTCAGAGCAATGGGTCGGTAATTATTTGCTTGTGTGGGATCTTTTCCTGGTTTTGGGATAGCAATGACAATAGTCTTATGCCAAAAATTTGGAAACTCTTCCTCTGCAAGTATTCTATTGTATAATAAGAGAAGATCCATAGAGGATGATGGTAGATGTTTTATCATTTCATAATGGATGTCATCAGGTCCTACTGCACTAGGCTGAGATTGTAGGAGAGCTCTTTGTAGTTCTTCCTTGACAAATGGCAGATTATATGGCTGAAGAATGTGGTAGAAAAATTAAGCCTTTGTTTCTCTTGCCGCTCTTTCAGTATTAAAAATTCAGGAGAATATGAAGTTGTTGCTGAGATTCTAGCAAAAGTTTCTACCCAAATATCTGCAATAGCTTTGGGATCAGCATTAACACTTCCATTATGGTCTAAGGTAGACAAACAATGTGTTCTATATCTACCTTTCATTTTCCGGATTTTATCCCGTACAATTTTTGGACTGGTCATTTGATTAATTGATGTAGTAAATTGGATTCATGATTGTTTTTGACTCTGACGTCTTACGTAACGTGCTTTGGCTCGAGCATGCTTGAAAGCTATTAAGTTTGATGTAGTGGAGTATCTATGAAATATGCCCCAAGCTCTGTGTTGATCTTTTTTGGCTGTCTGACATTCTGGGTTCCACCAATGCTTCGGATAGAGTGGAAACCGAGATGATGTTTTTGGGATGGCGGCTGTTGCTGCCTGGACAATGCATTCTGTTATATATTTTACCACTTCATTGATAGGTGATTGACTGATGGCATCAGCATTAAATTTTGCAAGATGAGAGAAAGTGTTCAGTCCGCCTGGTCAATTTTCCATATAGGTATCCGTGTGGGTGAACATGGTTCCTGTGAAGACAGGAACCATGTTCAGAGAACCATTGCGCAGAGAACAGGAAAGTGATCACTTCCATATGTTTTCTTCAATGTCCCACGCGAGTAGTGGAAGAATGGAAGGGGGAGCAGATTGTGAGATCAATTGCAGAATATAAACGGGTAGGCATATGGAAGAATGTATTGAGTTTATTATTTAAAAGGGAGAGGTTATTATTATCAATGATTCGACCTCATCTGTTAGTGTTTGCACTACCCCATCAAATGTATGGGTTCAGGCATTTGCGAGATAAGGTTATCAAGATCTATTTCATTTAACTCAGCATTTGGTGGTAAATAAATTGAACATACTGTAATAAGAAATCCCACATAGAAGCGAATAGCTACTGCTACCAGAGAAGTATTAAGTTGGACCTGATGGAAAGGAATATGACCTGCCCACTAGGATAGCTACTTCTCCATGAGCAGGACCACCTCCAGTTCTGTCCTTACGTGCAACAGTGATATTCCTAAAGGTACGGTCCTAATTGGATTTTAAGTACATTTGTTGTAGACAGAAACAGAAAGGTTTGTGTTTCTGCAACAACATCTTGATATCTTTAATGTTCTGGCAAATCCCATGACATTTCCATGGTAAAAATTTTGTTATTGTCTTGATTTTATTGATTTGTCTGGTTTTCAGGAGGTTGAGGGCTTAACTTTGTCAGATTTATATTTATCCACTGTTTAAGGGAAGTATGGATGGCCAGTGTCCATCTCTTCCTCTGGTAGAGTGTTCAAAACATCAAATGTGTTAGGGTCAGTTGGTATGTTTAGTTTGCTTTCAGTGGGTACCGAGGTATCCATTTTTTCTGTGCGAGTGTCTATTGGTTTATCATTGAGTGATGTCTCCGCCATAATTTTTTTGACAGGTGAGTTTTCATCGAATGGGACCAATTTTGAAGTTGTCTCTGGAGTAAGGCCATAGGTCTTGTGATTAATGCACTCAACAGAGAAGCACTTGCAATCGTAAAGTTCAGGTATGGTGAAATTATCAGATGGTAGAATAGACATACATGTTTGAGTTGCTGTTGGCACTTTTTTGATTGTTACTTTTTCAGCATAAGAGGATCGTAGAACAGGTGTAATGGTGGCCAGCTTTCTTTTTGCATCCTGATATGTTTTGTTCTGTTTTAATTTTTTGTATCTCTTTTTCATCTTTCCATTTCTGACATGCACGAGAGTAAGCTGGATGATCTCCCTGACAGTTGACACATTTAGCTTTTTTTTTTCACAGCAAGATTTATTATCATGTTCTTTACTACCACATCGAGCACAGGTAGTAGAATCACGACAGGCAGTTTGGGCATGTCCATATCTTTGACATTTAAAGCATCTCAGCGGGTTAGGGATGCACATTCTAACAGGACAGCTGAGTTATCCTGCTTTTACAGATGTCGGAGGCCTAGATGTATCAAAAGTAAGGATGATGTTCTTGGTTGAGACCAGGCGACCATCCCTACATATCAGGATACACCTCATACCTGTCACTCCTTGATATTTAAGCTCTGAACATATCTCATCAGGAACATCAGGGAGATCACATTCTGATATCACTCCCCTACTGGAATTGAGTGTTCTGTGAGGTGTTACTGTAATTTGTATTCCACCCATTATCGTTGCTCTCAATAGTTTCTCCTAATGTTTACACATTTTTTCCACGAGGATATCTTGTCTTGTCAGATGTCATCTCCTTCCAGGAGGTTGACTACCATGAGCTTCCACCATGTATGGTTTTGTGCTTCTCTTTTGCATTCTTCATAGGACAAAAAGGTCCAGTCCTTAATATTTCTCATCCAATCTGTTCTTTGTTTTCCTCTTCTTCTTTTTCCTTGTATCATTCCTTCTAGAAGTGTTTTTTGTAGGGATTCATGCCTTAGTATGTGACCAAAGTAGGTGGTTTTCCTTTTCTTAATGGTTTTTCAACAGATTCCCATCTTCTCCAATCATCTCTAATATTTCTAAATTAGTTTTTTTGGCAGTCCACGGGACTTTAAGAATTCTTCTGAGGATCCACATCTCAAAGGCTTTTAGTTTATTTTCACAATATTTTGATATTGCCCAGATTTCTGCTCCATATAGCAGTGTTGACCATACGTAGCATTTGGACAGCCTAATTCTTGTTTTTGCTTGAATTTCCCTTGAGGTCAGAATGTTTTTCATGCTAATGAAGGTTGATCTAGCAATTTCTATTCTTCTTAATATTTCCTTATCACACTTCCCATTCTCTGTAATTAGTTGATCCAAATATATATAACTCTCTACTTGATCTAAAGTATTTCCTCTGATCTTAATATTTATATTGGGTATTTTCCCTTTTTCTCTTGTTACCAGCATGGTTTTGGTTTTTTTGAAGTTGAAATTAAGTCCATATTTTTCACTCAGCTTCAGCATCTCTTCTAGTAGGTTTTGAAGATCTTTTTTTATTTTCAGCTAGCAGAACCACTGAAAACTTAAAAGTATTTGCTGTAGACTTAACTATGAGACAAGCGATATCAATATTAGGACGAAAAATAAATCAAGAACTCAATAACCTAGGGTTTATTCAGCATGTTCTGTATCATCTGCATATCTTAAGTTGTTTATATTCCTATGCTGACTCCTTTATATCACCAGATATCCACGAGGATATCGCCAGAAATTTCTTGAAATTTCTAAACTTTTTTTGGATAAAGAAGTGACATTTTGGTTTTTCACCTGTTGCATGAATGATTAAAAAGGTTGGTATATTTATGTTATCTGATATTTTTTGTTTCTTGCTTCTGTTTCCATATGCTGTATCTATAGTATCAGTACATGGTTGGGACTTTGTTAGGGTCCCTGAAATATTTGAGGATGAAGGATTCATATTTAAGGACTTTAGTTCAGCACCAGAGCTCCCCACCCACCACGGAGCCACACATGGACGCCAACTACCTGGCAAGCAAAGACTGCCCAGGAGTGGAATGCCAGGGTTACCCTGGATGCTATACTGGCACTGCCGCAGGTCTAGGATCCAGACCCCGGACCATGGAGTGAGAGGCACTGCAACAAAGTTGACCCTTGCAGGCAAGCCCACTAGCCGATTGATCCTGGCTGGGCCATTCAGTACCGCCTATCTTGCTGAAGCAGGGGGCCAAAGTAGTGCAAGACTACCAGGATCGCCCCTTTCCTGATGTCCACGGGTCGCACAGCATGGCAAACACGGCGGCAGGGCATTGGAGCCCAGTGATGGTGGTCTGGAAAATGGATAGTGAAAAAGACTCAGGAGAAGTAGAGCAAAGAATATGGGAAGAAAAGCAAAGAAAAAGCGTAAGAATGAAAAGGGCCAGTACCATCACTGGGAGGTCCCCTCCAACGCGAACAGGTGCCCCACATGGAGGGGACCCAAGGAGTAGAAGGAGGGGTAAGATAGTACCATTGCATAAGGATGGTAGCACACTGGAAGTGTCAAATTATAGACCAGTTTGTGTTTCATCAGTGGTTGTTAAGATCTTGGAGAAATTAGTGAGGGACCATATACCGCGTTGGGCAGATGAGGGTAATGTTATCTGTGAGAGTCAACATGGATTTATTAAGGGGCATTCTTGCTTTAGTAATATGATTGCCTTTTATAATAAAGTGACGAGCAGTTGATGAGGGAAAGGCATGTTCTACCATTTTTTTGAATTTTGCAAAGGCATTTGACAGGGTGCCACATGATAAGCTTATATTTAAGTTGCAGCACATGGGTTTAAATGTCAGGTTAGTGAACTGGATTCGGGATTGGCTCTCTGATAGGTATCAGAGTTGTGTATGGGGGGGGGGGAATATCAAGGAGGTAGAAGGTTAAAAGTGGGGTCTCACAGGACTCAGTACTAGGACCTCTATTGTATAACCTTTATATCATTGTCAGTGGATTACGGGGGGGGGGGGTATTGGGAAGGGTTATTAGTAATAGTGCAGATATGGTAGCCCTGCAAAAGGAGTTAAATAAATTGGACAAATGGGCAAAGAAATGGGGGTGTCAGTTTAATGCAGAAAAATGTAAATTTTTGAAGTTTGGGATACATCAATGGGAGGCTGTACACCCTGTCAGAAGAACTGTACTGGAGGAGGTAGGGGAGGCAAGTAATCTGTGGAGGTGATGATTGATAGAAACCTGAAATTCAGGCAACATATTGCAAAGGCGGTGAAGATAACCCAGAGGATTGCTCTAACACTAAGAAGGATGCTGACAAGTTTTCTTTCCATTGTATAAAGCCCTGATCAGACCATACTTGTACTATTATTCTCATATTTGGTCCCCAGGATTTGAAGAAGATAAATTAACTGTGGAAAGGGTGCAGAGGCAGATAACAAAGCTGGTATCAGGACTGTACAATTGTAGTTATGAAGACAGGCTAAGGAAATGTGGACTACAGAGTTTGGATAGGAGAGATGATATGATTGTGATTTTTTAACTGTTGGTTGAACAGTCAGAGACCTGTCTAAAATCTGGAAGGATGGATCTATCTCCATGGGAACGAATTTGAGGAATTTGGATGCAGTTGTTTTTCCAACAGCAACTTATGGATATGAGACTTGGAACCTAAAGAAGTCAGATAAGAAATGGATATCTGCTTTTGAGATGTGGTGTTAGAGAAGGCTGTTGAGGATATCATATACTGAAAAGCGTACAAATGAATGGATGTTAGAAAAGATCAGTAGAACTTTAAAGCTCCTTAAGGATATTGACAGAAGAAAGTTAAAATATTTTGGACACATAGAAAGAATGGAAGGGGGACTTCTCAGAACAGTAATAGAAGGTAAAGTTCCTGAAAAAAGAGGCAGGGGCTAGACCATCAGTGAGATGGATGGATGATGTATGTGTGGAGTGACTGATCACTGATCTTCATAGAGTTGAGGCCACCAGAAAAGCAAACAGCAGGACTACATGGCGAGGCCTGGTGAGTCAACGAGCATCAGTGACCACACAGCATCTGTAGATGCCCAGTGAACATAGAGAGAGAAATGCCAATGAATCTCCACAGATTGGTTCTTGTTTCCACACTTTCATTTTTTTTCTTGAATAATATTTGTATATTTGAGTCAGCTCACTTCTGAAAACTGCACAACTTTGATTTTAAAACATTCTTACTTTCTTTTCAGTATATTTGATTTTATCCTGCTCAAAACTAAATGGTGATAACATGTTATTTCAAATATCTTGTATACTTTTATGTCCCGAACCAGCATGAAGATACAGATATCTTCATGCTGGTTCGGTCTCATTTACTATGGTATTGTTGATAAAGATATCAACAAAACCATAGTAAATGAGACTTTCTCGTTTATTGTGTTTTCTCTCCATATGAATTTGTGCACATCTTTAGTTGCAACTTGTATTAGTAATGACTAGACCATGTCCTGAATAAAAATTAACAAGTGATTACCATTTATATCTTTGCTCGTTTCTCTAAATTTTCCAGAACATTTCCATATCTCTGTAATTATTTCCTAGTTTACATCTCTGTAAAGCCAAGTTTTTTCTTGTATCAGCTGCCCACTATAATGCCTTGAAAAATTCTTTTATTTTTTCCTTAGAACCTTCTACAGAACCAGAATCAATCCTCAATTTATTTTATATAGCATGCCTTTTGAGAATATTATCCTCATTTAGTGTTGAATACTATTCATTTTCCATGATTCATTATTTGCATAGCTGAGATATTCAATGAGCAATTCATTCTGATACTGTTGCTTAGGCTTCTGTGGAGAGGACATGCTATGAATGTTATTATTCCACAATTAAAGAATCAGATAGAATAAAAAACTGTCTTTATTGATGTCTTGACCAGTTTCATGAAAATCAACCAGAGACATATGAGGAGGTTGTGTGCAAGGATTGAAAAATCAGAACTCAGAAGTAGCCAAGGAAAAGAAATCATATCAGATGTGTCTCCATATACCCTGAGAGAATACAGAGAAAATGTAAGAATGCAAACATGATGTAAAACTAGCCAAACAAAAGTCATGGAAAGACTGGCAAGAACATAGAAAATATCAAGAAAGTGACAAAATATTCTGAGGTCTATTGAAAAAACTTGTAAATGAAGGAAAGCCTACTTTGAAAGGAATCAGATGAGAAAGATAACTACAAGACCTTCAGATAAAGATATTCTAGATGGTTGGAGTAATTACTTTGAAAGATTGCTAAATTATTATTATAACAGAGAAGGGTGATTATTCTCTAGATAGAGAAGTTGAAAGAGCTAGCTTAAGATCAAAACAGGAAAAACAGCAGGAATTGACAATGTTCCATCAGAACTTCGAGAAGAGAAAGAATCAATTAGTAGTGCTCTTCACAAGCTTTTCCATTAGGTATAGAACACACACTGAGTTTAGCCAAAAGATTGGCACAGTTATTCCCATTCTAAAAAAAAGGAAAGAGCAAAAAGTGTAATAATTTTAGGATAGTTAGCCTCATCAGCCATCCAGAAAATAAAATATCAAAATATTTTTGGACAACTAATGTATTGAAGCAAAAATGGAATCCATATTTCTGGATTGTATTTAGAAAGAACAAGAATGGATATTTATATTATTGGAGAAAAATCATATCTCATCTCATCGGATTGGTAACGGGTTGAGTCCACTAAGAAGAAAGGTTCTCCACTTATCGCGATCTTTAGCCATCTCAATCATGACTCTATAGCTGGGTAGATGTGAACGTTCTTTCAGCAACTTTATCCAAGTACTTCTTGGTCTGCCTCTAGGTCTTTTTCTTCCGATATCCATTCAGAGCTAAATATGGGAGTCTATGAGGGGCTATTCTCTGAATATGACCACACCATCTCATTTGGTGCTTAATGATTGTGTCTATTATATTATCTGGGAAGTCTAAATCTGTTCTGACTTGATCATTAGTCTTGTGTTGCATCCAGTGGGTGTTATTAATTTTTCTCAGGCATTTCATTTCAAATGCTTGAAGTTTCTTGATTGGTTGTTGAGTTAATCTTCAGGCTTCTAAAGCATAAGTAGCCGTTGGGGTAATAATTGTTTTATATAATTTTAGACTCGTTGGGATTTTTTTATTTTTCCATATTTTGTTTAGTTTATTCATGTTGGTCCAACCTAGGTTTAGACTGTTTTACTGTTTCCATATTGTTGAGGTTACTAGATATAAGACTGCCAAGATAAACATTTTATTAATTTGTTCGAGCAGGTGATTTTCAAGATTTATAGAAATATTTTCTTCTTCTCTACCTATCTTCATTATTTTTGTTTTATGAAGATTTATTTTCATACCATAAGTTTTACAAGAGTCATTTAAAATATTGATAGTTTTTTCTAGCTGTGGTTTAGAATCTGCTAAAATAATATCATCCGTGTATTTTATGTGATTAATGTTGGTACCATTGATTTTTACACTTGGTTCATCGGCTATGGTTTTACAGACTTCTTCTAGGAAGAGGATAAAGAGTTGAGGTGAGAGAGGGCATCCCTGCATTACACCTTTCTCGACTCTGAAATTCTCGATTTTAATGTTGTTTGTTTTAACAAAAGCTTTGGTGTCTCCATAATAATATGTAATAAATGTTAAAATATCAGAATCCATTTTTATGTTTTTTAGGATAATAATCAATTTGTTTCTATTAACTGAATCAAAGGCTTGCTTAAACTCTATAAAACAACAGTATATGGGCAGGTTGTATTCCCAATATTTTTCTGCTATATTATTAATGGTGAGGATATGGTCTAAGATAGTGGATCTAAGTGGCCTGAATCCTACTTGGTTTTCATCTATGATTTTTTTCTGTAAGCACCTGTGTTCTCTTTTGTATAATTCGAATGAATAGTTTATAACTATGACTTAAGAGTGTTATGGGTCTGTAATTTTCACATATTCTTTTGTCTCCTTTTTTGTGAATTGGTATAATAATTTCTGTTTTCCAGTCAGTTGGAATTACTCCAGTATAAAGAATTTGATTAAATAAATTCATTAAGAAATTAATGGCTTCCTTGCCACCATATTTCCATAGTTCTATAGATATTTCATCTTTACCCGTAGCTTTTGAAAGTTTCATTTGGTTTATTGCATTTATAATTTCTGCTGAGGTTATGGGTGGTACCTTTTCATATATCATCTTTTCTGTTATTCTTTCTTCCTCCTGTTCTTTTTGAAATAATGTTTGATAGTAGTCCTTCCAAATTATTTTAATATTTTGTATTGACCCAGTTTCTAGATTGTTTTTATCTTTCATTCTTAATGGTTTATCTTTATAGATCTTAGTTAATTCTTTAATAATTTTGTATACTGTTTTATTATAATTTCTTTTATTAGCTTCTTCGCAGAGTTTTGCTTTTTCCTCCAACCAGTTATTTTTGGCAGATATGCACATTTTATCAATTTTGTTTTTAAGATTCTTATAATGTTGTTTATTTTCTTTTGTATTTTCTTCTGGAGAAAAATACATAGACTAATAAAGTAATGTACCTTATTTATTGACCTACAGAAAGCCTTTGATTCTGTTTGGCAATGCCCTTTAGAAAATTTTGCAACATTATGGAATAGACAACAAAATAATATAACTGATTGAATCCCTGTACTCATCTTCTGAAATGATGGTTTAAATCAAGGGAATTCATAGCACTCCCTTTCTAATGAAGCATGGAGTGAGACAGGGGTACAACAATATTATTTAACTGCATCTTCAAATATGCTGAAAATCAGGGGTTTCCAAGAGGGAAGGAATTTCATGGTTTCGGGTGGAGATTGGAACCATAATGTGAATGGATTATGTGTTAGGTATGAATTTTAAATACTGTATGCTTTTCAAATATAAAAGTTTTATTAATAGTTTTTCATTATATTTAAAATTTTTAATTAATGGTTTTAGTTGCTGAAGTCATTAGATAGAATTAACTATAGCTCGAATCCACAAATTTAGGATATTTGGACACTTGAAAGAAAATCTGTAAAAAAATTTTTAAGCTGACCTATAAATTTTATTTATTTATTATAACATAGATCTCCATGGAGTCAAGGACTTGTCGAGTGAGGTCACATACTACACATACCAGCTGTCATACTTGTATTTGAATTCATTCACACTGCATGCACATACAATATCCAATGGCAATCCATTCCAATTATGCACCACTCTATGAGAGAAAAATACCACTAAGGGGGGGGGATATTCATTCCCAGCTTCCAAGGATGCCCTCATGTCCTTTCCCCACCCTCTGTAAAATGAAAAATTCCATAACTGAAATCCTGTATTACCCTTGCAGAAGTTTGTAAGTCTCAATCATATCACACCTCTTTCTCCTGTTTGCTAGTGTCTGCTGTCTACAAATTCTCAATCTGTTTTCATAATCAGTATTCCATAATCCTGATATCATTTTTAATTCTTTCCTTTGCACTCTCCCCACTCTATAAGAATCGCCACGGAAACCAGGGGACCAGACCTGTGTACAGTAGTCCACGTGAGGTCTTATCAAGGCCTTGTAAATAGGCTAAATGACATCCTTATCTTTACACGTGAAAGTTCGTTTCAGCATTGCAATTATCTTTTGAGTTGTAATTGCAATCTTTGCTACATGGCCCCTGAACTTCAACTTCCTATCTACTAACACTCCAAGATCGCTAGCCTCATCAGTTTCTTCTAGCATAATCCCACCAATATAATACAACATTGGATATCTAATCACGTCAAGTGAATGACTTTACATTTACTGACATCCATTTTACCATACCCACAATTTCAGCCTATTCAAATCATCCTGCAAGTACTGCATCAGCAGCATTCCACATTACCCTTCTTATCTTTCCATCATCAGCAAATAATGGTATCTCCCCTATCAAATCCTTCTCATTGTTATTAATGTACAGAATGAATAACAGTGGACAAAGGACTGATCCTAGTGGTACACCACTGGTTACCTTAAATCTTGCAGACTCACATTCTCCATATACCACTTTTTGATATCTGTCAGTCATCCATTCTCTTATCCATGCTAATATTCTATAATCCATACCCATATTCTCTGATTTATGTAACAGTCTTCCTTGCTGTATTCTGCCTGTATTTTGCTAAGAAGCCTTTGCAAAATCCAAAAGTATCATGGTCATTATCTGTTCCACTTGTCTAGTTCAATGGTAACATTATTATAGAATGTGAGCAAATTGCTAAAACATGACCTTCCCTTAGTCAACCCATGCTGTTCATTGCAAAGCAGAGATTCACTGTCAACTCATTTATTAATGCAAGCAGTTACTAATTTTTCCAAAATCTTCACCACCACTCTTGAGATGCTGATTGGTCAATAGTTGGTTACATTTGTCTTTGTACCACCTTTGTGCAATGGGATTACCATACATTCTTTTCACTCTTGCAGAATCGTTCCCGTTCTGAGACTCAAATTATAGCTTGGTCAAAGGAATGGCCAGTTCAGCTGAACACTCTTTTAGCACCTGTGCTGATATCCCATGAACCCTTTTGCTGTATTCTTATTCAGTTTGTGCAACAGCTTTGATACCTTCTTTTCATCCACCTGAGTTTCTTCGTCTATTGAAGAGGTAGCAGTGAACTCTGTTACATACACCAGGTTAATAGCTTGTAGAAAACCGGGCGCTCGTCCTTGAACAGCTTCTTCTGCATCTATCACCCTCATACTATTTGCATTTGGTATAATTTTTCTTTCATGTTCATTCTTTCTTTTACTTGCAGCATATCGATAGAATTCTTGTGGGTTGTCTTTAGCTTGCAGGTCCAGTTTCTTTTCTTACTTAGACTGAGATATAAATACGTATTTATTTATCTGTGAAACTGAATATGATTTTTCAGAATTTTTTTTTAGATTTTTTTAATGGTATGATTTTTACACCCAGGAGCTGCTATTTGTATCAAAACTTTGTCAAATGATTCTATGAAACCAACAAAGTTGAAGCAACATTTTCAAAACTTTCATCCACAATACAAGGACAAATGCTGTTTTGAACATCATGGGAATGCTCTCAAAAAGATGAAGCTCGATTCAACAGGGGTAATCCAAGAAATGAACTACAAGGTTACCGAAGCTTTTTGTTATGGTACTGGCGATAGCAAAGAAAAAAAATCGCATACAATTGACAAAAACTTTGATTAAACCTCTCAAAATGCTGAAAATTATGTTGGGAAATAGATTGGAGGAAAAAAGAGTGCAGCTATTTCACTATAAAACAATACTGTTCAAAGGATAATTAGCGAGATGGCCAGTGACATCAAGGATCAAGTTGTGCAGGAGATCAAGTCTGCAGCATTTGGCATATTTGTTCACTCATGTTTATTTAAAGAGGAGTTTCTCTTTTGTTCTCCTCTTGAAACATCTACCAAAGCCTCAGATTTTTTGGAAAAAGTTTCATTCTTTTAATCAGAAAATCTTTTGTGAGATAATGTCCATGGGTGCTGTACAGATGGAGCACTAGCTATGTTGGAGACAAACTCTGAATTTTAAGCTTCTATGAAAAAAGCGAGCTCCAAAAGTGAAAGGCACTCATTGTTATGATCTATCACCAGGCACTGGTCTCAAAAACATTTCCATCTCCATTAGAAAAGGTTTAGGATCAAACAATTGAAATTGTGAATTTTATCAGAGGATCAGCTCTTAACTCATGACTTCTCAAGCAGTTACATATTGACATGAATGCATGTTATTAATTGTTTCTTTTCCATGCAAATGTTCAGTGACTTTCAAGAGGAAATGTTATTCAGTATTTGAGCTTAGAGATGATCTGAATTACTTTTTTGAAGTTCAGAGTAAAGCAAAATTTTTTTTGCCTAGTTGGATGATGAGGAATGGATCATGCCTTGCTTGTTTGGTTGCCATTTTTAAGCATCTGAATAAATCGAATCTTTAGATTCAAGGAAGGAATCTAAACATCATATTTTAATCGATTCCTTGAAACTTTCATGAGTAAGTTGCAAAATTGGAAGAGAAAAGTCAAGATAGGAAATGTTTCAATGTTTGAAAAACTGTTAAGAATTCTTTTCCTGGTGGTAATGAGGTGCTTTCAGAATTTATGAAAGATGAAATTTTTCAGCATTTGACAGCATTGGAAAATGATTTCAGCTGATATTTTCCTTAACTTAGTGATGAGAAGTTGGATGTAGTGTTTGATGAAATCAATTCAAGTTGTCAGTGGAAAAAGTTCCTGAAGATTGTCAAGATGAATTTCTGGAGCTGAAGACTGATTCAAGAGCAAGAGATACATTCAATGAGAAATCAGTCATGGAATTTTGGCCTTAATGTGTGATTCTTATCCTAAAGTTGCAGAAAGAGCAATTCATATAAACTTCCATTTGTGTCAACATAGTTTTGTGAGTTTGGCTTTTCAACTTTGTTGCAAATGAAAATCAAACAAGTAGGTTAGGGGTTGAAAATGACCTGTATTGTGCTCTTTCAAGCACTCTTCCTCATATCCAAGAATTGGTGAAGGAAAAACAATCAAACAGGTTTCTCATTAACTGTACTCTTTGTCTGAATTAAATGAATTATAACATCCTTGCATTCTTTTCAACTTTTGTTTATTGAAGTATTTTTTTTTGTTTATTGAAGTTTACTCCATTAATTAGTTATGAATATAAGAAAACTACTTTTATTCAAGTTTTAAAATTCAGCATTTTCTGTTGCTACTAAATTTGTAAAACTCGAATACAAAAATAATCCCAATCAGGGAGAAGGATATATATATATATATATATATATATATATATATACACACACACACACACACACACACACACACACACTAACATAAAAAAATTAATAAAATATTTTCTGGGTGCTTAAGGGTCAAAGCTGTATGACTGAGAAGAGACCTGCACATATCCTTTAAAGGAATACAGAGAACCAACCAGTTCTTACCTAATGTCCAGTCTGCACCTTCTCGTGGTGCACCCTGTTAGGTATCTACCTGGATACTGAACAAACGGGGATGGGCTGGCAATTTGGGATATAGCCAACCAAATTGTATTCTTACTGGCTTAAACCAATAAAATTATGGTACAACATGATAGAATTTCATGCCATCTGGGGTGTCGCCTAGTTAAACAAGCCCCATTGTTTTCGCCAGGGAACCAGGGTGAACAGCGGAAAGTCAGCTACTGGAAAAATCCTAAAACACACCCCATCTCAACATCACCAGAGTTCAAGATCAGTACTATCAACATAAGAAACCTGAATGGCAAAGAAATTGAGCTAGCTGAGGAATTGGATAAGTACCTGATTGACATAATAGGGGTGACTGAAACAAAAAAAGACAAAAACTGGTCTGGTGAGATTTTTCTCAGCATTAAATACAAAATGTTATATTCAGGCAATGACAATCAAGGAAAAGAAGGAGTAGCCATAGTATTCAACACTGAATACAAGGCTAATCTTCTTGAATGGCAGGCAGTTTCAAGTAGAGCGATGTGGGCAAATATCAGAATGGGAAACTGGGAAATGAGACTTATTTGTGCCTGTAGTCTCACAGAAGGTTCTACTAAGGTAGAAGAGGAGGAATTTTTTGAGGGTTTAGAGAAAGCAACTGACACAATGAAAAAGGAAAAGTTGATCCTTGTTAGGAATCTAAATAGCAGAGTAGGAAATAATTGTCAGACATACAAAAGTATTTTGGGAAAATTTCGAGAATAGAGCAAAGCTAATAATAATGGCAAATACCTGTTGGATTTCTGCTCAAGACATGGACTGCTTATTGCTAATAAAATGTTCCAACATAGTAGCGCCATTGGAAGAACGACGGTACATTGCGCCCTTCGATTGGAATAGGCCTAAGTTCGATTCTCGTCGCGACGGGAGGAATCTTTATCTGGTCGATTTCAATCGAAGGTGAGTTAGCCGATCTCATATGGAGGTAGCAGGGTTTTTTCTCCCGGAAACTCGGGTTTTTCATCCCGCATACATACAAATCGGCCGATCAGAACACATGCAATTTACAGACAAAAATTACTAGTTGTGGTGGTGTTGGAAGTGGGCGGTAGATGGCGTTGATAGAGATGATTCGTAGTAGAGGTTAGGTGTAGAGAGAATTGTAGATGTCCTCCCACGATGAGTCTTCGGACTCCTTGGAGGTATCAGGAATAATAATAATAATAATAATAATAATAAAAATGTGCACAAATTCACATGGAGAGAAACCGCAAGGAATAAGAAAAGTCTCATTGACTATGATATTGTTGATAGCGATATTGTCTCCCTGTTGCAGGACATTAGAATGTACAGAGGATTTGAAATTGGAAGTGATTACCATTTAGTCCTGAGCAGAATAAAATTAAATTCCATATTGAAAAGAAGACATGTAAGAAAGTTTTAAAGCAAATAAAAGTTGAGCAGCTCTGAAATGTAAACTGTAGACTAAAATACGCAAAGATTATCTAAGAAAAAATGAAAGAGTTTAAGAACAGGAACCAAGCCTTGGAGAAGAAAACATTGATTGATTCATCCAGAGAGATATGTGGTGAGGTTGTTTGTAAGCATGGCCGGTGGAAGCAGGCAAGCAGTGCATTCAGGTGCCGCTATGAAGGGGCCCTGCCGCCGAGGCACAGTTCATAAGTTCATTTTTAAGAAACAAAATTTTTATCATAAAAACAAAAAATTCTTAGAATGATGAATATTAAAATAAATAAGGATACACGGAATAAAAATTAAAAAAAATTGTATATTGCCTCCCCTTTGATCAGCCGGCTGTTTACAATTTTGCAGTGAGAGCAGGCTAAATGCTTGCCTGCAGATGTTGTGTCTACTGCAGTCTATCTTAAGTGAAACGTTGAATGGTTTTTATGTGCAGAAACGATTTTTTGTACAAAACATTTGTTGCTACTTTACCAGTCATATGGTACGCATCTCATTAGGCTACTGACAGTAGTGCAGTGCGGACTATTATTTCGTCTGTGTCATGTTATGTAATAATTTCTTGTGGGTATTAAATAGAAATGGAATCAAAAATTAAAAAAAGTTATCCGGTGCACAAAATCGTAAGCATCATGCTGCGAAAGAAGCCGATATTAAGAAACAAACTGGGGCTCTTAATAAATGTGTTAAAATATGCTGATGCAGTTTGTAACCAACTCGATACATCAGAAATCAGAGTTGAAGAACTGTGCACATCATCCAGTTTGCATGAAAGTACTATTGCAACTATTGAACAAGATAACAAGATGCATGATTTAAGTGAAAAACAGTTAGTAGAAGATTTAGTTGTAGTTGACCATGAAACTAACACATTGCTAGTCTCTGTAAATTTAGAAGATCCAGGTGAATGGGGAAATATTGATGAAAAATTAAGAGTTGTTTTAATTGAAATGGGGCCTGTTCAAAAGAAAAATATAATATATCCCAGAGATTCATATGGTCGTAAATTTGGCGACACGTATTTTAATAGAAAATGGAAAACAGGGAGCTCATGCCAAAAACATGGCTCATTTATTCCGAAACTTTAAATTCTGTTTTTTGCTTTTGTTTCAAACTTTTCGCTCCTACTGCATCAGGTAGTCTTGTAAAAGGTTATAACGATTGGAGAAATGTAAGTACAACTTTGCATAGGCATGAGACTAGTTTAACTCACATGAAAAATTTCTTAAAATGGAAGGAAGTTGATAAAAATTTAAAAAACAAAACTACTATTGATTGCCAGACTCAAAGCATGTATGAAATGGAAAAGAAACATTGGATGAGTATTTTAGAACGCTTGATTGAAATTATAAAATTCTTTGGTAGCCAAAATTTAGCTTTTCGTGGATCATCTGATAAATTATATGAAAGGAGTAATGGAAATTTTTTAAAATTAGTCGAACTGTTTCCTAAGTTTGATCCCGTTATGGAAAGTCATGTTGAAAGGGCCCTACAATGAAACAATAGAGTACACTATTTGAGTAAAGACGGTCAAAATGAAATATTGGAAACTTTAAGTAACGCAATCAGGGATACAATTTTATTATCAATTCGAAAATCTAAATATTATTCCATAATTTTAGGCTGCACACCGTATGCAAGTAAAACAGAACAAATGACCATTATTATTCGCTTTGTTTCCTGTGACAGTGGAATTGTCAAGATCAGGGAAAACTTTTTAGGTTTTGCAGATATATCAGATTCCACAGGACGTGGTTTATGTGCAACAATAATGGAACAATTGGCAAAATGGAACATTCCCATTGAAGACATGCGAGGTCAAGGGTATGACAATGCGGCAAATATGAAAGGGAAAAAATATGGGCTCCAAAATTTGCTTTTGAACAAACATCCTAGAGTTTTTATGTGCCATGTGCTGCTCATACTCTAAATTTAATCATTAACGATGCAGCCAAAATGAATGCAGATACAATTAGTTTCTTTGCAATTATTCAAGAAATATACAATTTCTTTTCACTATCTTACAAACGTTGGGCAATCCTTTTAAAGTTCGTAAAAATATTAACATTGAAACAACCATCAGAAACGCGATGGGAAAGTAAAATTAATGCAATCCGCCCTCTACGATATCAGTTAGGAGAAATTTACGATGCACTTTTTGAAATTTTAAATAATGAAAATTTTAATAAAGAAACTCAGCATGAAGCACAAACATTATGTGCTAAAATTAAGGACTACAAATTTATTTGCTCTTTTATAACTTAGCATGATTTACATAATAGAATAAACCCTGTGAGTAAAATGCTTCATGAAAAAATATGAACATTACGCTTGCATTAGAATCTAGCAAAAACTTAAAAATATTCTTACAAGAGTATTGATCAGATACAAATTTTAAAGAAGTTCTAAAAACGTCAAAAGAACTGAGTGAAGAGGTGGATGGAGAACAAGAATTTAAAACTGGTACGGGAGTTCTACGACGAAAGAAGACACAACAATTTGACTACGAGCATCATGACGAAACGCCACAATCGCCAGAAGATAAATTTAGAGTGAATGTGTTTTATACACTTCTAGACGTTGCAATGTGTTCTTTAATAGAACGTTTTGAACAACTAAAAACATATTATGATAATTTCAATTTCTTGTATAGATTACTACAAATTAATAACGAAGATTTACGAAAAAATTGTGATGATTTAGAGATTCTCTTGAAGGACGGTGACAATAAAGACTTAAATGCAATAGAACTATATGACGAGTTATGTGCTTTCCGGGATATTTTTCGGAAGGATAATTTAAATATTCAAAACCCTTTCGATATTCTTAATTTTATTGTGTCCAATAATTTATCTTACCCTAACTTTTCAATTGCTTTAAGAATACTATTAACCTTATTTGTTAGTGTAGCAAGCAGTGAATGTTTGTTTTCCAAGTTGAAATTGATTAAAACTTACTCAAGAACAAGTATGTCACAAAAAAAGCATTGCTAGTTTGGCGTTAATAGCTATTGAAAATGATATATATATGCGGAATTAGACGTTAAGACTATTATTTCTAATTTTGTGAATATAAAATCAAAATCCCTAAAATTTTATTTTAAAAAATTTCAAGTATATTTATGTAATTTAATTTATTTTCTGTTATTCTGTAAAGATGTTATTTTTTGAATACTTATGTTAAATGTTCTAATTATTTCTGAATTCTTTTCTTATTTTCTCATCTATCTTGAGTTTCTTTTATTTTCCTAAAAGTTAGTTCCATTTATAGAAATTATTAAAAATTTTTTACAAGTTACTAAGAATTTAGTAACTTGTAAAAGGCAAGAATTTTTTAAACTTTAGTTCAAATTAATTTTAACTTTAATTAAAATTTAATTTAATTTTGGGTCGGTGAGAAGACTTTAATCCCTGTATCATTATATTCAACGATTAAAGTGAAGTGGCTTTATCAAAATTGGTTTAACTTTTGAGAATTTTTTGAATATTGGGGATTTTAACGATTATCCTGCCTAGTCAACACCCCCAGTTCGTTACATTTAGCGAACCAACGTGTGGCTGTTCTGTCAAAATTTATTTTAGAAATTTCAAATAATTTAAATATTTATTATCGTAAAAGAACCACACATGCCCGGATTGTTACAGGGGTGCTTAGATAGAAATTTGCATGCAGGCAGCAAAGACTCTACCGCCAGTTCTGTTTGTAAGGATAGAAAAATCAGAACTCCATGGTGGAAATGGGAAGTGAAGGAAAAGAAGAAAGTGTATCAAAAGTTCCTGGCAAATAAGTCAGCTTGTGCTCTTAGAGAATACAGAGACAAATGTAAGAAAGCTAAACACTGTAAAACTAGCTGTACAAAAATCATGGTAAGACTTTGGTAAGAACATAGAAAATAAATATCAAGAATGTGGCAAGATATCCTGGAAGTGGTTGAAGAAGCTCGGAAATGAAGGATAGAGTGCTATAAAAGGAATTAGAGATGATAAAGGTGACATGAAAACTGGAGGAAAAAATATCCTTGATGTATGGAGTAATTACTTCAAAAAATTACTAAATGAAGTCAGTGACAGCACAGTGTTAATAAACACTGACCAGGCATGCAATCAGGAATACATGTCCATACTTGAAATAGAAAAAGCCATCAAAAGCCTGAAATGTGGAAAGGCAGCAGGAGTAGATGATATTCGACAAGAAATGCTCAAGTATGGAGGTATAAAAGTCTTACAGTGGCTGTAAATGGGTACTATGAAAGCTCTACTCCAATCATCTGGTATTCATCCATCTGTCCAGGCCTGCATACTTTAGAAGGCCTGGACAGATGGATGAATACCAAATAATTGGAGTAGAGCTCTCATAGTACCCATATATAAAAGGAGAAATAAAATTGCATGTGTAAATTAGAGGTATTTCTCTACTGAATGTTCCTGGTAAGATTTATGCAAGCATACTTGAGAAATGGTTGAGAAGGATTGTGAAAGAGAAGCTTGGTGAAGAAGAAGCTAGATTCAGTCCAGATAGAGGTTGTCAGGATCAGATTTTTACTTTATGACAAATAGTTGAGAAATTGTGGAATATAACAAAGATCTGTATTTAAGTTTTGTAGATCTGAAAAGGCATGTGACAAGGTGCCAAGAGAGAAGCTATTTAAAACGCTACATTTGTGCGGGGTGTCAGTGGGGCATTATATCAAGCAATACTTGGTCTTTGAGTTGTAACTCAGCGGTTAGAATTGAAGGAAGATGGTTTAATGTTAAATCTGATGTGAGACAAGGAAGTACATTATCCCCTCTGTTATTTATTATGTATATGGATCACATATAGATAATGAATAGCATATCACATATGGATCACATTATGAAGGAAAGTTTTATTAAACCTGATATCAAAATTTGAGATGTTAATCTCAGCTCTTTGCTTTATGCAGATGATGTTATACTTCTAAATAAATCTGCTACAAATCTGAAAGATTCCCTGACTAAATTGAATAACTGTTGTAATAGATGTGGTAAAAAGGTCAGCAATAACAAGACAAAGACAATGATAATAGGCAGAAGCATTGAAAATATCAACTGCATTGTGAATGAAGAACCTATAGAACAAGTGAAACATTTCAACTACTTAGGCATGATTCTTAGTGAATATGGTAAATTAAATATGGAAATATACAACAGAATCAATAAAGCTGGTATGGTAGGAAGTCTTACAGCAGATCAAAAACGAGTGCATTTTTGATCTGCTCTGAGCAAGGCACTCATCTTGCACAAATCTTTTTCATTTGCAATTCTTCATGCAAAATATATCCTACACGTTCTTTTGAAATGCCTATAGTTTCAGCAATTTCATACACTTGGACTCGCGAGTCATCTAATATCATATTGTGCACGTGATCAGTGATTTCTGGTGTTGTTACACTCTTTGGACGTCCTTCACGTGGATCATCTTCAAGGTTGGTACGGCCTCATTTAAACTTTGCAGCCCATTTCTTAATTGTCAAAAATGAGGAGAAGAGTGCCGATAAACATTTCATGAACTTGGAATGTTCTCTTGCCGTTAAGCCTTCTCTTATAAAGAATTTTATAACCACATGATACTCAATTTTATCCATTTCGAGGGACTTTTGCTTCAGACAGTTGTATAAAACAAACTACTTGATAGAATGACTTGCAATTTCATATGGATGCTTATGACAGATATGCGAACTTAGAAAAAAAAATCGTGCCGATAGTGTTGCCATATATAGTCGAGGCCGGGAACTTTTCAGACTACCCTTGTAAATTTTTCATGTAGTACTATCATATCCTGTACACCATTTGATAATGGTGTACAGGATATGATAGTACTACATGAAAATTGATAATGATGATAAAAGATTTTCAGTATTCCGTCCATATTATTTTAATGCACCTTTTAGTCAGACATTTTTGGAAGGGGGGAATGATATTTAGACATATGGTAAAGGGCGATGCATGGGGGAAAGAAGGTTGGGAACCATTGTTGCAAATGAAACCATTGGAGAATTGTGATATTGGAGTGACAGGAGGAGAAAGAAGAATAATCCATCTAAAGTTTGTTGATGATATTGATCTCCTAGTAATAAGCACATCATATCTTCAGGATATTACCACAAATTTAGCTCATACTCTTAAAATATGGCTTAACTATAGGTACCTAAAAAATCAAAAACAGTGACATATATCTGTGCTTCTGACCAAGAAGAAAGTGCTATATCAGAAACTGAAGAAATTCTTCTTGAAGATACACATATTGCAGCATTTGATCAGTTTAGATATCTAGGCAGTATCTTTAATAAAGATGGAAGAGCAAGACAGGATATTAGAACAAAAATTGCAAAAGCAACAACAGCACTCCAGAAATTAAAGATGCCAAAGAATTATATCTAGGTTTAATCCTTTATCCAAGTGTAAGCAAACAAAGTTGACGCGTGCAGTAACTTCACGACTTGGCAACTCGTATATAGAGGCTAATGACTTCGCATCACTTGCCTTGATATCCCATAATGCAAAGCGCATATCCTTATGGACATGTATAATGCTATGCATTATTGGAAGGGCCGCTACCCAGACCTGATTTGACCTTTATTGAGGTCTCATCAGTGGGAGCCAGACCCAGAAGCGATACGAAGTTTGAAGTAATGCAGAAGTCATATTTCCGTATAGAAGTAGCCAAAACGTGTCACACCTTCTTATTATTTAATAAAGTGTGTTTTGCATTATGGGATACTGTGGAAAGTGATGTGAAATCATTAGCCTCTATATACAAGGTGCCCAGTTGCAAAGTTAATTCACGTGCAAACTTTGTTTTCTTTCGCTTGGATAAAGAATGAAACCAAGAGTATGATTTCTTGAAATCTTTAATTTATAGTGTAACCAAGCGGATAAACTTTGAATAGCACTCTGGAAACTAAAACCATTAAGGACAGATCACAAGCTTAAAAGTAGAAAACAAATTACACCTTATTAGCACACTAATTAATTCAATATTTCTATACACAAGGAAAATTGCATACTCCAATAAGATGAAGAGGTTGCTGTCATTTGTAATGAGGTGATATAGGTAACTCTAAATACATGATCATGTTGCAAATAGTAACACAAAGAATCAATTTTTTTTGCCAGCCAAGAAATAACATCATAACAAAGATTTGAAGGAAAGAACTTATCTGGTTTGGTTATATCAGCAGATCTATTGGTCTCCCAGTGCAAGTTCTTGAAGTCCTTATTCCAGGAACTCAAAAAAAAAAAAAAAAGGCAGACCTAGAATAAACTGGATAAACAATATAAAAAATTGGACAGCTGCTTCAGTTAGAGCTGAAACCTAAGTGTCAGTCAAGGACTGAGTGGAAGATTTCTGTGAGGAATATTTCCTAACATCTACTTCATGGTCCTGATGTGAACTATGGGAAGGACAAGATGATGAATATATATTGGAATGAAGACATTATTTGGGAATAAGGAAAATGAATTTCTTCAATTCTTGAGAGACAGCTGTCTTAGACGGTATATAAAGGAGCGATGCAAGGATCTGATCATTTCATCAGATGTGGTTGTGAGTAGGATCTTTCCCTCAAGTTGGTGAGAGTGATTACCTGGGTGGTTGTGGTGGCTAGCCATATGAAGACTTTGGTGAGAAAAGTTCATATGTGGAACTACAAAGCTGATGTTTATGAAAAGTTTTGGAGACAGCACGGAGCTATAGCTGGTATGAGGAGTTACTTGAGGAAGAGATAAATCCTGCTTAGACTCTGACCTACAGATACTTAGGAGCATCAGTATTTTGATGGTCCAAAGGCTAAATAAGGTATGTCAAATAGATGAATGAAAAAATTAAGCATGAAATTTTGAAGAAGGCACTGTGGAGTGCAAGATGGATAATGGTAATAATCAGTTGCAGGAGGTGTATAAAGAGCAGGCTCGGAAGGTGACTCATTTGGTAAAGACATCAAAAGTGCAGTATCAGCAGAAATTAGTAAATCAGGCCAGTGAAAATTTTAGTTTTTTTTCAGTATGCTGCAAAATAGTAGATGGTGAGCGAGGTTTACTGGTGAGCGAGGAAGGGGGTATATGAGGAGTTAAGTAAGCTTGATGTCAATAAAGCAATAGAACTTGATGACATATCTCCACATGTCTTAAGGGAATGTTCCAGAGCATTAGTATCACCCTTGGCTTACTTATCTCTTTAACATGTCTTGCAACAGCGCAAGGCCCAAAGGTGTGGAAGGAAGGTAAAATTGTTTCACTTTGCAAAAGGTGGTGATAAGATTGTGATTAAGGTGTTAGTGAATGGAAGGAAACAAAAGTGGGTTGAAACAGCAGTATTCTCTGTGATTGTCAGAAGTTTGTTAAGCAGAGGTCAAGTTTTCCCAGTTTATTTATTTACTATAACACGTGACAAATTTGTTGGACAAGCGGGATGCATATACAGTGGTATACTTAGATTTTGCAGAGGCTTTTGATAGATAGTCAAGTTGGTGGTAACTAATTGAAACAGATGTTCTTTATCTTCTATATCACTGATATTGGGGTGGATTTAATTGGGGATATGCAACAGCTTGCAGATGCCACAAAATTGTAAAGGAGTAATCGAGTGGGTGCTGTGGTCATATAAGATGGACAACTTGAATATATTGTTTGAGTGGGCGAGTGAGTGGAACTGCCAGTTCATTGTTGCAAAGGGTAAGGTTCTAACTTCAGGTAGGCAATGAAGGAATGCAAAATATACACTTAGGGGGGGAATTTTTGAAGAACGATTAAGGAGACGTATCTTATGAGTGGTTGACAAAGACCTGAAGTTCAGCGGCCACATCACACAAATTGTGAAGTCATCATATTGGATTATGTCAATGATACAGAGGACTTTGACATGCAAAAGTGAAGAAGTTATGGTTCCATGGTATAAGCCTTCATCAGGCATCATATGGATTATTGTGCACAGCTATAGTTGCATGGTTTTTGTGATGATGAGGATGCATTAGAAATGGTCCAGAGAAGATAAGGTGGTAACTAGTTTTTGGAATGTGGATATGAAGACAGATTAAAAGAATGCAATTTTCAAAGTCTTGTCAATAGGAAGAGAGGGGACATGATCGAGAAATAAGCTGGAAAGGGGTTGTTATTGTGTTAATGTGGAAGAAATTTTTCATGGAATGGACTTGCAACCATGTGAGAGGGTTCATATCAGTAATTTGATTATGTGAATCTCAGCTTTATCCTCTGCAGTGGTTACCAGTAAAACATTTTTATTCACTGAAATTATTCTCCCATAATTTGTTCTTCTACCGGGTACATATTCAAAGAACTCTTTTTCTTGGCTTGGCTTGATCAAATGCTCACTCACACTGGCTATCCTTAGTGAGTCAGCTTCCAGATTGCATGCTTAATCTCTCTATTCATCCATTTCACACTTATTTAACCTCATGACCTCTGGAATAAAATATTACTGTCATTAAATAGACCTTGATAATTGTCCAGGTAGCACTCATCTTCTTTCCACCTAACTTCTCATTCCGTGCTATAGTTCTAAGCCATAATATCTTAAGATTTTCATAATCACCAGTTTTGCAATTACACTTATAGCATTTCCTTACAGAAGTCTTTATATGAGTGGCTGGCTACCATTATGATCTCATGATCCATCTGATCAACTGGAAAGAGATTCTGCATCTAATTAACAGTCAATCTTCTGATTGGATGATCAGATGTAATTCTCAAACTTTTTGCCATCTAGTTGTTCCTCAGGAACTCAAATTTATTTTTCTTTTGGAGTTTGAGTTTGCTATAAACTGGTACATTTTTTTATCATATCACAGGCTTTCGAATGCTAAATTTTTCTAATTAGTAAATTAATTCAGAAAATAATATGAAAATATTTATTGTTAATAATTTTAACTAAGGTATGGAAATAATCATAAAAAATACTGTATTTCATGATTTTTTAAAGAATGTTGCATTCCATAATATAAATATTTCAGTTCGTATTTTAATAGTTTTCCTTCATTTAAATAAGGAACTGTTTCCTTTGTAGTATTTTTGTGATAAAACCTTAGTTGGAATATGATAAATATGATACATAAGTTCATGTTCCATTACGTTTGACATTGCACATCTTGATTTTTTTTTGTTTAGTGGCCAGATTGGCTGGCACAACTTAAAACTATGAAATGGAGTTCCATGAATTAAGCTCGACAGCTTCTGGTACTTCGGTGTCTCATCAGAAATCATGGAATAATGTGCAGGTTGAATCTTGGTCTTATTATAAAGGTGAAGAACCAGTTATCAGTTCTTCCAGTGAGAGATGTATGTTAATTTTTATTTGCCGATTTCTGTGTAAAGCTCTATTCTAAATAATAATAATAATAATAATTTTTGTTTAATAATGTATTTACCTAATCCTTTTTATAAATAATGCAGTAGCGTTGAAATATTTAGAATAATGAAAAATACAATTTTTATTTTATTTTTTTGAGTTACATTTTCTATAACAGGGAATCATTGAACAACTTTCTCGACAGCCATTCAAGTGGAACTCTAGTTAGTATTAATGGCATTTCCAAGTTTTTAAAGAGAATTCTCTGTAAGGACCAAAAGGCTGCGAATCAAAATCCTGTCATCACTTGCCAGTCAAATTATACGTGAGCACACATTTGTATAAATTTTAAACCAGCTGTTTGTGCAACTGCTCCTGGTTGACCAAGAAAATAGTCTTTGCTATCCATTCTATAGACAGTGAGTCGGATCCCACAATGGCATGGATATTTGTGCATACCTTGGATAGCAGCAGACAGATTATTTTCATCTGTGAGACTGCCACCTTGCTTATCAGAGCTGTTTGAAATAGTTATGTTTCAGTTAATTTTTTCTGTTTATGATTAACATTAAGAACAATAATAGTGCAAGCATATTAATTATAACTTTTTAATCTTCAGAAATAAAAGATTTTCTGTTCAGTCTATAATTGGGTCATATATGGAGTTTACTTCTTACATTCAGAGATAAGGAAATCATCACTTCCTTATCTATCCACTTCTGGATTACTATGCATAGATCTTATCACCTGGATTTCTTGGAAAGGAGCAAGTGGTGGAGATAATCCATAAAGTGATCAGGATGATAGCCTATGGAATAGTCCCTATGTAGAGACTGAGGGTTTGTGGGTTCCAAAAATAGGTTGATATGCAAAAAAGAGGGAATATGATAGAAACATTTAAGTGACTAAAAAGTTTATAGAATTGATATAGGAAAATCTTTCAGCACTTGGCTAGAGTGCGACAGAACAAAGGTTCATCTGGAAATTGAGTAAGAGGGTGGTTAGTAAGTCTCAAAACTAGATTTATTTGAAGAATGGTGAATGAGTGCGATGGTTTTGCTAGTCTGTTGCGAATCCTTGGCCATTAATTGCATTTAAGAAGCCCATCCATTTGAGGCATCTGTTCATGGTGGAGAGGACCTGCCACTGGCAGGGGATTCTAATAGTATTGCAGTACTCTGGTCTCTGCTTCAGCAAGACTCATTGGCCCTGGCTGGCCTGGCCAAGATCAGTTGTCTAGTGGACTTGCTTGCAAGGGTCAAGAGTGTTGCAGTAGGTCTCCTTCCCCATGGTGTCTGGGGACAGGGTTGAAGGCTTGCTGTGGTGCTTATATAGCCTAGGCTAGTCCTGTCTTTCCACTCCTGAGCACAGTAATTGCTTGCCATCAGTGGACAGACATGTGTGGCTCCATTGTGGGTGGAGAGCTCTGGCATTGAACTGAACTCCTGAGAATGAACTCTTCCTCATCCTCTTGTTTATCAGGTGCCCTCAACAAGCCCCAAACCAAGTACAGAAACAATATTGTCACCAATGAAGAACCAAAGTAAGAAACAAAAACAGAGACTCCAATAAATACACCACTATTCCTAACATTGTTCAACAGGTGAACATCAAATTGGAAAATGTCACCCTTTATCTGAAAGGGTCTCCAAAACCTGTAGAGAAACTGTTCAGAAGATATCCTTATTGAAACAACTGCAGTAGCACAATCAGAAAAATTGCTCCATGCAACATCTATCAGGAAAATATTGATTAATCACAAAGTTTTAAATTTTTTTAGAGGCATAATATCTGAGTGGAACTGCCTCGATGTTCCTGATGAAGAGATGTTCTGAACTCAAGGACCAAGGAGTGACAGCCATAAGAAGAATCCCGATAAATATAAATGGGCATCTGGTTCCTATCAGAAACATCACCCTTATCTTTAACAATCAAAACCACTAACTTCTGTCAAAGTAGGATATCTCAATTGTTCGGTACAGATCTATATCCCAATCCCCTTATGATGCTTTAAATGTCAGAAATAATAATTCTCAAACTGCTTGTTGTGCCTCCACCATCTGTCTCATTATGCAGATTGACCATATATACTGTTTTAATCTATATCCCAATCCCCTTATGATGCTTTAAATGTCAGAAATAATTCTCAAACTGCTTGTTGTGCCTCTGCCATCTGTCCCAGTACGCAGGCTGACCATATACTGTTTTGAACTGGACACTACCATTTTTTTTTTTCATATTTCCTGGCTGTTCCTTCGTTTTAATAAAGATGTCAATTTTGTCCTGATTTTAATAAAAACTATAAATATATTTTAATATTGGTCAATCATAAATTGTTATTCATAATCTATAATCGTATATCGATATCTGCAGTGATTTATTCAGAGAAAATAAAAAAATACATGTTGGCAACACTTGCTTGTCCCAGACGCGGCATCTGTTCTGCTGTAGCATTAGTTTTTGTTTTGCCTGTATGCTAACCGGTGGCTTTGTTATTCAATGCTGGTGGTTTAAATTTCATATTTTTTAAAGTTTTAAGTCTATCTTTATAATGTCAAAGAGGCAAAACTGCAGTTTTAATGACAATCTCCAGAAAGAATTCAAACTTATTAAACTGGACAAGCTGTGTGGTAATGAAGCAAAAGTGGTATATCAACGTTTTAATAACCATTTTTCCATTGCTCACAGAGGCAGAAGTGACATCTACATAACTAGAAACATAAAGATGCTGAAAAGTCTCTGGCTTCAGTTAAAAACATCAGCTCGTTTATGGTGAGATGTGATAGAGAAAGCGATAAAGTGAAACTCTTGTTGCTCATCATACTGTGCTTCATGGGCCAAGGTTTTGCACAAATGACTGCTTGTCGACATTGATAAATAAAATTTATGAACCAAAATTTTCTTCAGCATGTACCAAATAGAGAATTTGGATAAAACAAAAAGCATTAGTCAGTTTAGATGCATCAAACAAAAGACATCAAACTTTTTCCTGTCATTGTGCAGTACTTTTTGCCAAATTGTGGTGTTCAAGACAAAATTATAGACTTTATTTCCTTACCTGGTGAAACATCTGACATACAGTGTGCTATGTTGCCTTACAAAACAGAATTGTTGCTCCGTGTGCAGATAACATGAACACCAGTTTTGGTGGTTGCAAAAGACTTGGCAAAAATGACGTGTAGCAAAAACTCAAAAGTGAACTGAAGAGGCAGATTATCAGTATTGGTTGCGGGGCACACATTATGCACAATTGTCTCCGGTGTGCCGTCGACTGTTTACCAATTGATATTGAATGTTTTGCAGTGAAAGTATACAAATACTTCAATATATACACAGAGTCAAAGAACTGAAAAACTTTTGTGACTTTGCAGGAAATAATAACGCTGAATTGTTAGAGCATGGAAATAGACAAGATTTTTGTTCTTGGGTCCATCAATTGACAGAATTTTAAGCATGTTTGATGAGCTTCGTTCTTATATTCTTTCTCAAGCAAAATGCCCTGTTAAGTTGCCAAAATTGTTTGAAGATCACCGAATGAAGTATTTGAAATTGTGGTTCATTTACAAGAGATCAAGTGTCTATGTTCTAAACATACATTAGCTTAATTGAAAAAGATAATATTTCAGCTACAGAAGTAGCCATGAACATTGAAAATCTTGTAAACAATTTAGAGTCCAGAAAAAGTGAAGTGTTTGTAACTACTGATGTCAAAAAACAACCGAAAATGTTAGTAGATTCAGGAGAAAATAATGAGGCTAAGTTTTTTGAGGTAGTTGAGAATTTCTATGAAACCAGCTTAGAATATGTTAACTAGTGGAAGTGCAGTTTAGGAAACACTAAGAAGTTCAAGTGGGTGAATGGAAAGAAATACAGGGCTGCCTGAACGAGGAACTCATCACACGCACAGAAACAGAAGAAGCTCGTGTATTCAATCAGTAAATCTATCTCATAAAATCTATAATTGTGAGGAAGTAGGATATATGGAATAAACAAAACATTCCTGATCTGATATATGGGTTCAGATTTTTTTCTGAAATGAGCAAAAATGTCTAGACTTCCAAGACTTTTGTAATATTGTAGATTTATTCTTTGTCTTCCAAGAAGTACAGCACCTGTTGAGAGAATATTTTCTGTTATGAACAGTATGTGGTCAAAGCAGAAATCTAGATTAAGTGTTGAGACAATGATGGCTATGTTAGTTGTAAGACAAAATTGTGTCATGGAGCGTGAGAAGTTTTATGATGTGTTGAAAGGCCAAAATTTGCTGCATGAGATCACATCATCGGAGAAATATTCATGGTACAATTGTGATGAAATACATTCCCCCTCTCTACGTCTACCTAAATTTTTGTATGGGTTCTGTCACTGATGAATAATGGTAAGCTCAATATGTTTATGTAATAAAACTTTTTATCGTTTTACTTTTCATGAATACAGAATATTACATAACCCCCCATCCTGTTTTGGACATCCCAATGTACCGTTGTTGTCTCAAGGAAATATCAGCCTACCAATATGACCATAAAGAACATGAGAATAAACACTAAGAGCAAAACACCAAAATGTTCTGTGTGGAAAACTATCAAGTATGCCGGAGGTAGAAGAAAAACAACAAAAAAAAAAGATATAAAACTTAAAAACAGAACAATGCATCGCATACCAGGAAGTGAAGAGGCAACATTAGCCACAATATCTGCTAAACCGACTTATACTGAGAAGGCAGCTGTAAAGATGTCAGTCGGGACATGGACAAGGATGTCAATTGCGCCTTCTCACAACTGCAACACCCTTCAAAGATATGACCTTGCTATGTCCTTTGAGCAAATAATAGAAATCATTATGGACTCACTCCTGAAGATATGCCAAAAGGGGATCCCACTACAGAAAAATCCACTTATTAAAAAAAATGGAATGTGCAACACAGAGGATCAGAGAGATGCCTCGAGACCCCCCCCCCACACACCACCATCTCAGGAAGATGAAACGATATGCTGAGTGCCCTAGAGAGAGAGAGAGAGAGAGAGTGGAATTTGACATCGTTTTGTATATTTTTTCAAAAGATGTCATAATGGATCCTGGCCATTCACAATTTCCCAAAAAAAGAAGAAATTCAACACTATTGAAAACACAATTGCTCATCATATCAGTGATATCAGTTGCCATAAGACTGTTGTAAATATAATAACACTATTCTGCATCTACCTCCCTCCTGCACAAGATAGTTTTCCAAATGGCCTATATGTCATATTGTAACTGCAATATGACGTATGGCCTATATGTCATATTGCAGTTACAATCACCCTTGTTTTTAATGGGAGATTTAAATGAATATAACACTCTGTATTATATCCGTTTAAATCTTATTTCTTTGGGGTGTCCGAACAAATAGAGGAAAAGGTGAGCATATGCTTGACAACAACCTATTTAGGAGTGATCATTTTCCCATGATATCGATTCTTTATACATGGGCAACTATGTACTACTACATCATGGATATCACAGAAAATTAAGCAAGCTGACTGTTCCAGGCAAACATTGTTTGCTTACACTTGGATAAAGGATTAAACTAAATTTATTATAGTCTAACCAAGTGGAAAATAAACTTCCAACATTGTTCTGTAAATCCAGAGTAATTTAATAATAAGGTGGTACACCTTTTGGTAACTCGTATAAGTAAATGTGACCTCTCCATTGCTTCTGCCTTAGTATCACCACATCTGGGTCTGGCTCCCACTGACAAGACCTCAATAAAGGTTGAAACCGGTTCGGGTAGTGGCCCTTCCCTTAATGCATAACATTATACATGTCCGCAAGGAGATGTGCTTTGCATTATGGGAGATACTGAGACAAGGAGTGATGAGAGCTTGGTCCACCTTTACTACAAGTTGCCTCAGTCCTGAAGATATTTCAGGCGCAAACTTTGTTTGCTTACACTTGGATAAAGGATTAAACTAAATTTACTATACTGACTGTTCCACCTTTTCAACATAAGCAGATTTTGATTCTGCAACAGTCATGGCTGCAGTTCCTAAAACATTGTCAGTTTTCATGTTTTCCTAAACCATGGTGGAATGATGATTGCATAGCAAACAAGCTCAGAAGAAAGCTTGAGGTATTTTCCATAGATAACCCACAACAAACAGTTGCTTTCAAACATGTCTTGGATCAAGCTTGTTACAACCATTATCAGAGCCAGAAGGAATCCTTAATCGAATTTACTTCTTTTATATTAAGATCTATCAACTGCAAAAAGCTATGGGGAAAAAAATCCAGAAAACGAAAGGCAGATATACCACCTACTGCTTTCTCTCCTTGAACACAATGGTTGCACAGTTGCTGATTCAACAATGGTTGTTGAATCAGCAACTGCCCAAAAAAACAAAACAGAAAAACAGCAAATCTAGTATTCTTCAAGTGGCACAGAAGAATGTAACAGGCATTATAACCAAAGAAGAAATGAAAGCTGGTTTGCTTCAATGTTGTCCAACTGCTATTGGACCAGATAACATCCATTATGAGATGGTAAAACATTTGTCAATGTCATCCATCGATCAACTGAATTTTTGAGAGCCTTTACAACAGAATTTTAATTTTCTGTGAGAGCATATTTCTGGATACTTGACCAAAGGCGATTATAATTGCCTCTCCTAAGCCTGGGAAGGATCCAAAATTCCCAAATACTGTCCAATTGCTCTGATCAGCTGCTTGTACAAATTTCTGGTAAAAATGGTTAATTCTTGTCTTTCATGGTTTCTAGTGAGAAACAACCATTTTTTTTTTTTTCCAGAACACAATCTGGCTTCTAGATGTTCTGGCTACTAAACATCTAGTCTGGCTGGAGGCATTCATTAGAGATGCTCTCCTAAAATGCGAGCATCTAGTATCGGATTTCTGTGATGTGATAAAAGCATATGTCACTGCTTTGAGATTGGAATAGTGAAAGATCTACATAATTTTAGTCTTATAGAGATTCTCCCTATTTTTATTAAGAACTTCTTATCTAACCAAATATTCCAAGTCTGAGTGGGAACTGCTCTCTCTTCCTACTGTATAACCAACATGGAGTTCCCACGAGACTTAGTTTTAAGTGTCATGCTTTTTGCAATCAAGTTCAATTCAGTAACAGAATAACTTCCACCAGCACTAAGTAATGCCATCTGTATGGATAATTTCACTATCTTCAGTCATTCCTGTAATATGAGGGTAATAGAAAGACAGCTGCCATTGACCATCTCTCAGAATCGACACTTACATATGGCTTCACAGCAGAAAACTATGCACTTTCCCCAGATGTAGTTTTCATTCTGGCCCAGAACTGACTATTACAATCACTAATTCCAGTTGCATCATAAGCCAAGATCTTGGAATTGATATTTGACAGCAAACTCAGTTTCCTCCCTCACGTCAGATAAAAGCTATAGAAATATTTTTATTTGGACTCTAGAAATAGCAGTAGACAACATAGCTCAGATGCCACCAAACTCACTTTCACTGTGTACATTGAAACAAATGAACTGCCCTTATCGTTTTGGTGTCCACAGCTGTCTTATATGTAACTAAAATCAAATCCCTGCTAGACTGCCCCACATGGGCAACTATTTTTCATCTATTATGACTGCCATAAAACCGTCAGTTTGTGAGTGTTTTGGTTTTCCGAAATCCCCCCCCCCCCTCCTGTTGTCTTCTGGTGGCTCTTTGACACATAGGCACAAAATCAGACTATTCAATTTTGTGTATATGGACTGCTCAAAATTGAAGGACCTAGTGGGATCTACTGTTGACGTTCCAGACTGCATTGTATTATTATTATGTGACACCTTCAAGGAGTCCAAAGACTCATTGATGGGAGGCACCTACTCTACAACTCTGTCTCCACACTCAATCCACCAACTATAATGAACCACATCATCTACACCAATGCCATCTACTATAGGCACAAATAAGTCTCATTGTCCAGTTCTCCATTCTCATATTTGCCCACATTACTCTACTTGAAACTGAATGCCATTCAAGAAGATTAGCCTCATATTTTGTGTTGAATACTATGGCTACTCCTTCTTTTCCTTGATTGTCATTGCCTGAATATAACATTTTGTATTTATTGCTCAGAAAGATCTTGCCAGTTTTGGTCTTTTTTGTTTCAGTCACCCCTATTATGTCGATCTGGTACTTATCCAATTCCTCAGCTAGCTCCATTTCTTTGCCATTCAGGCTTCTTACGTTGATAGTACCGATCTTTAACTCTGGTGATGTTGAGTTGGGGTTTGTTTTCAGATTTGTTCCAGTAGCTGACTTTTCGCTGTCCGCCCTTTGTCCCTGGTGAAAACAACGGGGAGCCTTGTTTAACCGAGTGACACCCCAGCTGGCATGAAATTTTGTCATGTTGTACCATCATTTTTTATTTTGGTTTAACCAATAAGAATACAGTTTGGTCGGCTTAATGCCAAATTGCCAGCCCATCCTCGTTCGTTCAGTATCCAAGTAGATACCCAACAGGGTGCACCACGAGAAGGTGAGGAATGGACATTAGGTTAGAAGCCCTGGTTGGTTCTCCGCATTCCTTTAAAGGCTATGTGGAGGTCTCCTCTCAGTCATACAGCTTTGACTCTTAAGCACTCCTTTTAATCCTTTACTCAAGTGTAAGCAAACATTAGTCATGAAGATACGTTTGTGACGTATCTTCATGACTAATCTATTTGTGTATAGAAGCTTTTGGCTTCATACCTATTGCCTCAGTAACTCATAATGCAAAAACATTATGGGAAGGGTCACTTCACTATCATACCAGTTTCAACTTAATTTGAAGCCTCATTAGTCGAAACTTGAAGAACTCAAATAAGTGACGTTAATTCTAGATTTTTTTTTCTTTTATTATTTCATACTCTTTTAGTTCTTTTTTTGTCTCCTAATTGTTGTTTGCATTTGTACTTTCATGTCATTTTATGCTTTATGTAGTTTTTGCCAATCTATAGAGTCTCTTGTCAATAAATGATTTTTTTCTTATTTCACAAAATATGCAAAGTTCTTTACATGTCGTATATTTGCACAAATCCCACTAGTGTATAAACTTTACAGAAGCTGTATGTGATACAGCTTGCACTAAAATACATTACATCGCATTGCTACGAAAGGTGCTTAATATGTTTAGACTCGCAAAGTTCTCTTGGCGCAATAAAAAGTCTAGAGCTACAAAACATCTCGTGCTCTGTGGAATTCAACACCACCTTCAGTTATGGAAGTTACACTTAGCTATGTGCTTCTGTTGAATTCCAAGCCATGTAGGGATCGGAAATGAGACTGCAGCGGTGTCAGCTCATTTCTCAGACCAACACTCTCTGCCTATACTGATTACACTAATTACTGGCAGATTATCAGACAAGCATTTCTATCCCATTGGCAGTCATCTTGAAATATAGAGACTAATAATAAGATCTATCTGTTTTAAATTAAGTTATGGTAGTCTAGTCTGTGTAGGGTTAGAACAGAGGAAGCTCTACTTGCATGGCTCCACATAGGTCATAGTCATCTCACATACTCGTTAGTGTGTGTGTGGGGGGGGGGTAACATGCCCGTGTGAGTTCTGTAATGCCAGACTTACCATTTGACATATTTTAATTGACTGTCTTCATTTTATGAAAGAGCGCACTCATTATTTTAGCCATTATTCATAACCTGTCTGAGTCCTATACATGCAGGCAGATTTTATGACTCAACGGATGTTTCTTTTATTTTTAAATTTTCATGGAAAATTAATAGTTTATTGTATATAGATCATTTATGCTATTCATATTTATACAGTTGTTTCTTGTGTAAACTATTTTTATACCGGTTGTTTTATTATTTATGTTTTATGAACTAGTCCTAAATAGAATGCTATTATGGTTGTCTGTTCAGGACTAGTCCATCTTTTGAACAGAAATCCATCAAATACTACCCATTATTATTAGCTTTGCTCGTTTCTCAAAATTTTCCCCAAACATTGCTGCATGTTTGATATTACTTTCCTACTCTGCTGTTTAGATCATGAATAAGGATCATTTTTTTCATTCTGTTACCTTTTCTAATGACTCAAAACATTCTTCCTTAGTAGAAACTTCTGTGTGACTAAGGCATAAATGCTACATTGTTTAATTCCACATTTTAATGTTTGTCCACATTACTCTACTTGATCTTATCTGCTATTCAAGAAGTTATACTCATGTTAAGTGCTGAATAGTATAGTTGTTTCTTCCTTTCCTGAATGTAATATCTCATAATAGTTATTTAGAACCTCACCCATTTTGCCTTTATTGTTTCAATTACAGCAATTATGTCGACACAGTTCTTCTCTAATTCTTTTGCTAATGTTGTTGGATTTGGTTCCAGTAGCTGATTTGGCTGTCCACCCTGGTTTGCCAAAAACAGCATGATTATAGAATTTTTTTTTTTGACTTGTTTGCAAAGTAAATTATACTTGCCAAGAAATTATATTCTTGTTTGATCCTTTACCTCAGTGTAAACAAAGTTTGTGTATGAAGTATTTACACAGCTATGCCACTTGTATATAGAGGCTGTTGACTTCATATTCAACTGCCTCGGTATCCCATAATGCTAAGCACACTTCCTATTGGGATACTGTCCATGCGGTTAGCCTAGTGGCTTTGCGCTTCGCAACCATATGCCTGGGGAAGGAGTGTCCTAGGTTTGATTCCCGTCAACGACGTGAGGAGCTCAAGGATCTTCCTCAGCCATAGCCAAGTTAGCCGTTTTGGGGCGTAGACAGCAGGGTTTTTCCCACCAGTTTATCTGGTGTTTTTTCATTCCGCAAGCAGGCAAACTGGTCTGAGGACACACATGGATTACAGTCAGGAATACTGACCCAGCCATAGGCCTGATTCGTCAGCCTATGCCAGTTCCGGAGCCCGGATAAAATTTGGGGGGGACTAGATGATACTGCGAACTCCCATAAAAAGGGGGAATGCTGTATCATCACATGGATTTATTTATTGGGATACTTAGGCTGTTGATGTGAAGTCATCTTCTAGATGCAAGTAGCCTAGTCATGAAGATACTCTATGCACAGACTTTGCTTGCTTACACTTCGGTAATGGATTAAACAAGAATGTCATAGTAAGTATAAGCAAGAGATTCGTAAGAAAAGGATGATGTGGAAGGAATACCGTGTGCATAATGATGATGTCTGTTATGAAAATTATAAGCAGCAAGCTAGAATAGTCACAACTGTTGTATTGGAAGCAAAGTCTGAGTATGAAAAGAAACTGGCCCCTGTGTGCTAAAGACACCCCCACAAGAATTCTGTCGATATGCTTCAAGTAAAAGAAAGAATGAGTATGAAAGAATAACTCTTCTAAATGCAGATGGCATAAGGGTTACAGATATAGACTAGGTTGTTCAACTAATGAGTGCCCATTTTGTTAAAAGTTATAAACCTGGTGTATGCAACATTCAGCTCACTTGATACCTCTTCAGTGGATGAAGAAACTCAGGTATATGAGGACGAGGTATTAGAGCTGTTGTACAAACTGAATAAGAATTCAGCAATAGTGACTAATGGGATATCAGCACGTGTGCTAAAAGTGTTCAGCTGAATTGGCCATTCCTTTGACCAGGCTGTTTAATATGAGTCTCAGAACAGGGAAGATTCAGCAGGAATGGGAGGAATGTATGGTAATTCCATTGCACAAGGAATTACCATACCGATGTATCCAACTATTGACCAATTGGTATCTCAGGAGTGGTTGTGGTGGTGAAAATTTTGGAAAAATTGGTTACGGCTCGCATTCAGAAATGGGTTGACAGTGAATGTTTAATTTGCAATTAGCAACATGGGTTTACTAAGGGAAGGTCATGTTTTAGCAACTTGCTCACATTCTATAACAATGTTACCATTGAACTAGGGGAATGGATACACCATGATACTTTTGGATTTTGCTAAGGCTTTTGACAGAATACAGATTGGCAGACTGTTGCATAAATTGGAGAATACAGGTTTGGGTTATAGAATATTAGCATGGATAAGAAGGTGGCTGAGTGACAGATATCAAAAAGTGGTCTATGGGGGATGCGAGTCTGTGAGATTTAAGGTAACCAGTGGTGTGTCACAAAGATCAGTGCTTGGTCCACTGTTATTCAATCTGTACATTAATTATTATTATTCGTGACACCTCCAAGGAGTCTGAGGACTCATCGTGGGAGGACACCCACTATACAACTGTTTCCACCACTACTACCAATCATCTCCATCAGTGCCATCTACCGCCCACCACCACAACTAGTATTTTTTTTGTCTGTGAATTGCGTATGTTCTGAACGGCTGATTTGTCTGTATGCAGGATGAAAAACCTGAGTTTCCAAGAGAAAAAACCCTGCTACCTCCATATGAGATCGGCTAACTCACCTTCAATTGAAAAATTCCGCATAAAGATTCCTCCCGTCACGACGAGAATCGAACTTAGGCCTATTCCAATCGAAGGGTGCAATGTACTGTCGTTCTTTCAATTGTGCTGCGGGATATTGGGAAGAATAAATTAAAGATACCAAGAAATTATATACTTGGTTTAATCTCCTTTATCCAAGTGGAAGCAAATAAAGTTTGCACCTGAAGTATCTTCATGACTGGATCAACTCGTGGCAAAGGTGGTATGACTTCATATCATTGATGTTGAGATATTGGGAAGGATTTGACAAGTGATATACAGCTATTTGCTGATGATGCAAAGATAGGTATGGTAATCAGGAACTGCTTATATGCAGTACTTGTAGAATGACTTGAATAGGCTGAAATTGTGGGCATTGGATAATGGATGTCACTTCAATGTCAATAATCACCTCGGCGTGATTAGATATCCAGTGTCGTATTATATTGCTAGAAGAAACTGATGAGGCTAGAGATCTTGGAGTGTTAGTAGATAGGAAGTTGAAGTTCAAGGGCCATTTAGCAAAGATGGCAAATATAACTCAAAAGATAATTGCAATGCTGAAATGAATGTTCACATGTTAAGATTAGGATGTCATTTTGCCTCTTTACAAGGCTTTGATAAGAACTTAGACTAGTGTGCACAGGTCTGGTCTCCTGATTTCCATCGTGATTCTGATATAGTGACTGGGTGCAAAGGAGAGTGAAAAAAATGATATCAGGATTGTGGAATATTGATTATGAAGACAGATTAAGAATTTGTAGACTGCGGACACTAGCAAACAGGAGAAAGGGGGGTGATATGATTGAGACTCACAAACTTCTGAATGGGTCTTACAGGATTTCAGTTATGAAATTTTTCAATTTATGGAAGGTGGGAAAATAACAAGCAGGCATCCCTGGAAGCTGAGAATGAATGCCACTAAGGGGATGAGGGCTGGATTTTTCTCTCATAGCGTGGCGTGTGGTTGGAATGGATTGCAATTGGATGTTGTGAGTGTAAGCATTGTGAATGAATTCATGAATAAGTATGATAACTGGTGTGTGTAGTATGTTGCCTCCCTCCGTGAGTCCCTGACTACCTGGAGATCTGTCTTAATAATTATAATATAATTTCCTTTGTAACCAATTGGAAAAACTCTCTACAACCTCACTGATCCACAGTATTTTAATGAGGTTATACACCTTTTTTGCACTAGTATATGGAAAATGTGACTAATTTTAAAGGGTCCCTGTGGCTTAACTATAAACAAATTACACCTTAACCACAGTAATTAACTTTAATGAAATGAAAATACAAATATTTCGTACTCAAAATAGCAGTACATCATCAGCGTGTAGAAACAAGCAAATGAACGAAGCGGGAATACCAGGTACATATAACAATCTATTTACTAAATAAAAACAGTTGTCATGTGCTAGAAATGAATATATTATTAAATAATATTGAAGCTATTTTTGATGTTTACATAGAATGAGGATCTCCCACACTTTTGGGGGAGAGAGACAATCGTTCCGATTCAGGTTTGGCGACGTGAAAGAGCTCAACTTTCTTTGAAAGTGTTTTATATTTAAAACTGCTTCTATGCAGAAGTTGAGCTTCATCCCATCAGATACAGTGTTAGTGTCAATACTATGTTGTGCCAGACCAGACTTTTGAGGTTTTATGTATTCAATATAATGATGTTCATTAATTCTTTTTTCCACAGAACTATCCAAAGTATGTTCAAATTACATTCACAAGGAATCTGCTAAATACCAGCTAATGATAGTTGACAGTTTATTAATTAAATTTCATATTTATAAATTTAGGGACACAAAAACACGCGTGTTGAACAGATTATTTTATTAATTACTAATAAAATAAAACTTGACGTTTCGACCCCTGTATCGAGGTCATCATCGGAAAGATACAAGTGTATAAGGAACCAAGTTACATGCTCTAGCCCTGTATACAGGTAAACTAAATCTACGTAGTTAATTAATCCTTTTCCCTAGCCTGACCTCTAGTGATAAAAAAAAATATATAAATAGATAAAATAAAAAATTAAAATTAAAAGAAAGAATTAATTAAATTTATTTATTTCCTTAAAAAATACAGCTTTGATGTGAGGTCAATAGGTTTTGCATACAAATAGTCTATTCATGAAGCTACTTCACATGAGCACTTTGTCTATGATTGGATGGTGTGGTAGCTGTGGTAACTGGGCGATGCCCCAGCTGGCATGGAATGTCATCATGTTTTATCATGCCAATGCAGAATAAATCTAGTCAGCTGAATTCGAAATTGCCAGCAAGTCTTCATTCATTCAGTATCCTGTACTTGCTAATAGGGTGCACTATGGAAGGTAAGGTTAGACATTAGGTCAGAAGCCATCAACAGAACGTCAGTGTGAAACATGAAGATAAAATTCTTAAATGTTGGCACTTTCAGATTTCATAATGAGGAATTGGACACTGAGAGAGGCATATTATGGTCTCCCAGAAATTAGTCTACTGTACTAAGTAAGAAGTGTAGGAAATTTTTGAATTATTTGAAAGGCAGCTGACATGAAGAAAAGGGAAAAGCTAGATCAAAGCTGTTTTGTTTGAGATCATCTAGGGCAGTGGTCGTCTAAGTGTGGTACGCGTACCCAAGGGGGTACTCAAGTCGATAAGTGGGAATACATCAAAAAAATTGAGTAATTAATTAAAGATAAAGAATATTACTTTCTTTCATCAATTAAACATATATCTAATATAGACAAAGACATTATCATGATCCTGTAAACTTCAATTTGCGAGTAGCACACATAATCAACCGTGGAAAAGCTGTCATGTTTTTTAAAACTAGGGAGTAAATCTTGACATTAGATACAACACAACTATGAAAAACGAATTTCAACAGAAATCTCTTCACAATTGGTGGATGGGACTGAAGTCTGAGTGTAGCAATTTAGTAAGCACAGCAAATGATGCACTCCTACCATTTGGTTCTACTTATTTATGTGAGGTATCATTTTCTGCAATGACAGGTATTAAAACCGAATATCAAAATAAATTAAACTTGGAACCAGACTTTCGTATTGCAGTATCAGAAGCCATCAAACCAGAATTTCAAGAAATTATGAAAGAAATGCAAGGCCATTGTTCACATTAAATATTGTAATAACTATGTTTGTTTGTAAGCTGTTAATAATAAAAATAATGTGTAAAAATACCTAGCTTATTTAATTATTATATGATGATACAAGGCATATTTCCTTTTTATAATACTTATTAAAATAGATTTTTGCTCAATCAATTGGGGGTACACGCTATTTATTTTTTCTGTCTTGGGGGTACGCGATCAAAAAAGTTTGGAGACCACTGATCTAGGGCAGCGTTTCTCAACATTTCTAAGCCCAAGTACCAGTAAAATGCCTAAAACAATTTTACAGACCACTAAGTTACAGAGAGCTGGGGGGGGGGGGGAGAATCAGCCCCGGCAGCACTTCTTTGGCGTTTAAGAAATCTTGCCATACTGTCTATAAAACAGTTAACTGTTCTCTTTTCGATAACGAAAGGTCGTTCTCGTGACTGCAAGCCTGAAATGGATCGCGAACTCACAGAAATTTCTTATAAAAGTTATTTGGAAAATATGTTTCAGATTTTTGAGGTGGTCACAAACCCTTTCCAGAAACTCAGAATCAACAAAAATATTATTTTCCACTAAAAAGGATTCCAATGTTGGAAAGGATGCAAATTGTCCGTCTTTTACATAATTAATCCATAAAACTAGTTTTTTCTCGAATGCTTTTATTTTGTCGTAGCCATCAAGAACAGTTAAAGAATTTCCCTGAAGGGAGAGATTTAGTTAATTTAATTTCAAAAAATGTCTGAAAGATAGGACAGTGTTGATAACCATGCTTCGTCAAAAAGGAGCGATGCAAAATTAGAATTGCTTTCATTTACAAATAATAAAACTTCGTGCCTTAACTGAAATAACTGTGTTAGTACTTTGCCCCTGGAAATCCAGCGAATTTCAGAATGAAGCAAAAGTTTGATATATTCACTGCCCATTTCATCGTAGAGTACTGAAAATAACCTGTTATTTAACGGTTGAGGTTTAATAAAATTAACTAGCTTTACAGCATTGTATAGTACAGTTTTAAATTCTGGTGGCATTCCTTTGGAGGCTAACGCTTCCCTATCTATGAAACAATATACAATTGTACCTTGGTTTGCGAGCATAATTTATTCCGGAAACGTGCTTGTAATCCAAAGCACTCTTATATCAAAGCGAATTTCCCCATAAGAAATAATGGAAACTCATGATTTGTTCCAAAACTCAAAAATATTCATATAAAAATGATTAATACAAAATACATATACTTTTGTATACCTTATATGTATACCTTTTTATATTTTTATTATTTAAATGTAATATACATAAAGTAATTGAATTTATTAATTACATTACAATTACATATTACAGTAATTGTATTAGGTAGGACGACTCTCATTGTCACTAATGGAATCACTGCTATCTGTTGACACTTTTTCTTTTTGTGCAACTTTATCAAGGAACCTATCCAAAGACACTTGCTTTTGCCTCCTTTTCAGGATTTCACGGAAATATGATATGGCATTGTCATTAAACAGATTCATCGCTCGCACTGCCACAGCCTTACTTGGGTGGTGCTTTTTTACAAAATTTTGCACTGTTTCCCACATTTTACACACCTCTCTAATCTCATTTGAAGAGAGGATGTCTCCATCTTTATCTCCTCCTCCATAACCTCTTGCTGTTGCTCGCGATGCAGATCCATCAGTTCATCAGTGGTAAACTCCTGGGTATGTTCCTCCTCCAGCTCTTGAATGTCGTCCTTATTCACCTCCAGTCCCATGGTCTTCCCCAAGGACACAATTTCGTCGGCAACTGGCAGCTCCTGTTCATGAGCAAACTCCTCGACGCAATCAGACCACAGTTTTCTCCAAGCAGAATTAAGGCTTCTCTTGGTGACCCCATCCCAGGCTTTATCGATGATCTTGACACAGTTTACGATGTGGAAATGATTTTTCCAAAACTCTTGGAGGGTAACATTAGTTCCTTCAGTCACCTCGAAGCATCGCTGAAATAGTGCCTCGGTGTAAAGCTTTTTAAAGTTTGAAATGACCTGCTGATCCATGGGCTGGAGTAATGGAGTAGTGTTGGGGGAGGAAGGAACTTGACCTTAATGAACTTGAATTCTTCCAGTAAGTCGTCCTCAGGCCTGGAGGATGAGCAGGAGCATTATCTATAACCGGCAAGACTTTGAGTGGCAATTTTTTTTCTAAAAGGTATTTCTTCACTGCAGGACCGAAGACCTCATTAATCCACTCAATGAACAAGATATGAGTGACCCAAGCCTTGCTGTTGGACCTCCACATAACGTTTACTGGCTCTTCTGCCAGTAAACGTTATGTGGGCTTGACTTTGAAATCACCGCTTGCATTAGCACACAGCAAGAGGGTGAGATGGTCTTTCGTGGGCTTGTGACCGAGCATTGCAATCTCTTCTGCTGTAATGTAGGTCCTCTTTGGCATCTTTTTTCCAAAAAAAGCCCCATCTCATCGCAATTAAAAACTTGCTGCGACAGGTAACGCTCGGAAACCATGAGCTTCTGGAACTCGGCAACGAACGCCTCAGCTGCCTTTGCGTCCGAACTTGCAGCCTCTCTGTGCCTTACAACACTATGAATGCCACTTTTCCTCTTAAAGTTATCAAACCATCCCCTGCTCGCCTTGAAGCCTTCTTCGTTTTCTGTAGACGTACCTCGCAGTTTACTTAAGAGATCGGTGTACAAGGCCTTTGCCTTCTCACAGATCAAGTTCTTGGTCACAGTATCACTTGCTAGTTGCTTCTCGTTTATCCACACCAAAAGCAACTTTTCTACATCTTCCAGAATACGTGGGTGTTGCTTTGATACTCTCGTGACTCCTTTTGCTACATCTAGCCACCATAGTTCTTCTTTAATACTGTGCAAATCGTTGACGTAGACTTCTTATAAAATCTTGCGATGGTGGCCACTTGCATACCTTGTTCGTGCTTCTAGGCTGACTGAGACCGAGCATGCGAGACGATTATCCACAATCCCGAGCGGCTTGTGATCACGTGACGCTCGGCAGACAAAGCATATAGGTAATACTCATATTGCAAGACCTTGCTCGTTTATCAAGTTAAAATTTATTAAAATTTTTGCTTGTCTTGCAAAACACTCGCAGACCAAGTTACTCGCAATTCAAGGTACCACTGTACCTGATTCATATCCGGAGCTACTTCCTTGACCATAGAAACAACCCCACTATGCCTGCCTGTAAGGCACGAGCTCCATCCGAACAGAAGCCTATACATTTTTCCCACTGGATGGACCCCTTTGTGTATTATGTACTTGTTGAGAGTGTGAAATATTTCTTCTCCAGTTGTTCGGGATGGCAAAGTTCTACAAAAAACAGAATATCATCACCATGAATGTTGTTATCATGCACATATCTTATGTAGCATATTAACTGCGCATCATTTGTAACATCAGTAGTCTCGTCTATTTGTAATGCATAATAAGGACTCTTCTTAACTCTTTCGATTAACTGAGATTCTATGTCGCCTGCCATATCATTAATTCTGCGACTGACAGTGTCATTTGAAAGAGGAATCAAATCAACATCTTTTAGTAACTTGTTGCCAGACATAGTTTTTACCATATCTTTTATAGCTGGAAGTAGTAAATTTTCCCCGATAGAATGAGGTTTCCCTGTTTTCGCTATGCGCAAAACATTAAGAGATAAGATGCTTCCAGTACCTTGCTATTAATGGAACCCATGAGTGAAATTACATCTTTCCCATGATTTAATGTCCGTAAGCATCGCTGAAAAAATTCAATTGGATTATTTTTCACATTGTGATGTGAAAAATAATCCAATTGAATTTTCCAAATTTTCCAACAACATTTAGTTTCTAAATGTCGTTGGAGTTTCACAAGTTTCATGCACTCATTTGACAACACTTCATAACAGAAAACACATTGAGGTTTCTGTTCACTCTTATCTCCACACCAAGTAAACCCGAATTCCAAATATGAACTGTTATATTTCCTACTATATATTTTCTTTGAACTGCTTGTTTCTTCTACTTTAACAGTATCAGATTTACTCGCCGTTACAACAACTGTATCACAATTAGGGTTAGCATCACCTGTTTCATTTGCTCTTCTTTTCAAAGTCCTAGTTCTAAGCCACTTTTACATTATTAAAAAATGTTTCTGAAAAATATATAAATATATATATACTGGGATTAACTCATGACACACTTTTTCGAAGTATCACTTAACACTTCTGAAGATATACTGAGCCTTGGTTGAAGGATGGAAACCTTCAATAATAAAAATCAGTAATCAACAAGCAATTGGTTGAAATGTGGATGATGCATGTTCTCTTCAAATCTGACAAAACAGCAAGAAGGTGGAAGCAATAAAACTATATTGTTGTTCACTTCACTCATCTTTTATTATTCATCATTCTGCTACAAATTTAGCAGCAGAATGATGAATAATAAAAGAGGGGTGAAGTGAACAACAATATTGTTTATTTGCTTCGGCCTTTGAACATTCTGGCGCTATTGGTTTTTTTAAGTCTCCATTTGATTTCAATAATTTTTACTTATTCAATTTTAATTTGTTTTGTTTGGATAATTAAAAAATATATATTTATATAATTCATTTAAGTCTGCCTGCGGACCACCTGTCACATCGTTGTGGACCATAGGTTGAGAAACACTGATCTAGGGAACTCAATCTAAGAAATTAAGGCTAGATATAGACATGTTTTGGGGAAATTTGGAGAAATAAAAGTATTATTATTGTCTTATTCTTGATTATATTTTAATACTGCATGATACAGAAGTATATGGGGGATTTTGAAGGAAGTGATCAATTAGTTTCGAATCAGATAAAAATGATTAACACATTCAAAAGATGTAAAGTTTGTAAAGATGTAAAACGTAATATTCAGAGTAAAGTGTAGAGCCATACAAATATTATTCAATTAAAAATGAAGAGCATAAAGATTTTGAAGAGACTGACTATCAAACTCTAAAGAAAACATTTATTCAACCAGGGAGGTGTCTCTTTATGTGAGGCACTTACTTGAAATGGTGAGGATCTCCCAGTGATGGTTCTGACCCTTTTCATTCTTTTTTCTTTGTTTCTTCCTGCATTCATGGCTCTGGTTCTCCTGAGTCATTTTGACTGTTGTCTTTCATACCACCATCACTGTAACCCAGTTCCTTGCCATTGTGTTTTCTGTGTTATTTGACCTGTGGACATACAGAAATGGAGATCCGGTCATCTTGCACTACTTGGCCTCTGCTTTGGCAAGATGGGCAGTACCGAATGGCATTGCCAGGATCGGTTGGCTTGTTGGTTTGCCTGCAAGGGTCACCAGTTTGGTTTTGAAGCAAGTCACTTTCCCCATGGTCTGGTGGGGAGGCAGGGCCCAAGGCTTGACGTTGTACTCATATGACATTCCATTCCCAAGAGTAATCCATGTGTGTGGAGAGCTCTGCTGCTGAATCAAACTTCTACTGACAATAACTTTTCATCCTCTTGTTTATCAGGGGCCCTGAATACTAGCCATTTGCAGAAACCATAGAAACGTTAACTGAAAATATTTAAGTTAAGGGATATTATATCCCAATGAAAATTGAAAATCAAAATAAGTTAACTGAAAATCAAAATAAGAAACAAAAGCATCAGAAGCAGCAACAAATACACCACTTTTCTTAATTATGTACTTAACAAGAGAAAATTCATTTAGTAAAATGGTATCTTTTTCATCCAAAAGGGTTCGGAAGGGTGGCAGTATCTCTAATATCTGCAAAGAAACTGTGTTCAGGAAATATTGTTATCAAAGTAGCAACAGTAGCAAAATCAGAAAAATTATTTCACATACAACATTTACTGAGGCAATGCCAATTATTTTTATCCCGTCCTCTCCCACAAATTTTTTTAAATTTTTCTAGAGGTGTAATGGCAGAGTGGGATCTCCTTGATGTTTTTGATGAGGAGATCTGAATTTATCTTAAGGAACAAGGAATGACAGCCATAAGGATTCTCATATGTAGGGATGGGCACACCTTTTTCCAACTATAAACATCATCCTTTCCTACAACAAACCAAAACCACCGTCAGCTGTCAAAGCAGGTTATCTCAGCTGTCCAGTAAGGCTCTATATCCTGAACTCTTTACACTGCTTCAAATGTCAGAAATATGTCATACTGAAACTGTCTGTTTGAGTATGACTGTTTAAAGTGATCAAAGAAAAAACTGATATGGAACTCTGGAACTCCCTTTTAAAAAAAAAAATTAATAGAATGTGCAAAGAAATTCAAATACATATCTCCAAAGCCTTTAATAGATGCCCCATTAACAGATAGTATGGATACCTGTGCTCTACCACTGAAGATAAAACAATAAATATACCAAGTACAGGCAGTGGAATTTGATGTCGTCTTGCATATTTTTTCAGAAATGGATGCTAGCCATCCACATTTCTCGGAAAAGAAAAAAATCCAAGACTAATGAAAATGAAATCTCTCAACATAGGAAGCCAGATGATACCACCAGAAAGAAACAATGAAAATATTCCTAAAATAGAATTGTTGTGGATTCCGACAAAACATAGATGACATAAAGGCACTCTTGCAGAAGTATATGCCAATGTTCCTACTTGCAGAAAATATTCCTGAAGCCCAGTGATGATAAGGAGGAGTCACCATTCCAGTAGACAACCATACACCCCTTTTCAGCAAGCTCCACTTAATACCAGTGTAAAGGCATTTGCTAGCTGAGGAACTCTGATAACAGTGTTGCATCTATCTTCCTACTTGAAAAGATTATCTTGATGATAATCTTGAATCTCAGGATAATCTTGATGATGTGATACTGCAGTCTCCCACTTTCTTTTAATGAGGGATTCAAATGGACAGTGCACTCTAGGGTAGTGCCCGAACAAACATCAGAGGAACAGTTGAGAGCTGGCGCTCAACAATCTCTCCATCTTGAACAATCTCTCTTTCTTGAACAGTAGGAGCAACACCTTCCACATGCCTGCTCAAGCATTCATTGCCATTGACTTGACTGTCTGCTCACCCACCCTCCTCTTCCCACTGTTTGAGTCAAACCAAGTCAAATCCTGGTGTTGCTTACTTTGCCAAATCATAAATACAGGGAGACCAAGTACAGTGGTTGCAAGGGAAAGTGTCAAGGCTACGTTTGGACAGGAGACTGGGTTCGCTCTTTATGGGCAGTATGTTTGCAAGTCTCAATTATCATTATGTGCCCTTTTTTTCATCTCTTCCTTCCCACATTTAATGGGTTACAGTTCAAAGAAGTGCAACTTTATTGTGGATCACACAAATTCTCTCATAAAAAGTACTTCAAAAAATCATAAACAACAAATAGTCCAAGAAGGAAAAAAAAAACATAAACTACAAAAATCCAACCAAAAAATATAAAAAAAACTCTAGCATTTATTCTTATCAGAAAAAGAAAAAAGTTATTGTATCCACTTAACCAACATTTAGTCATCTAAATCAGAATTACTATTCCTAACAGAGCCCCAACTGTTCTCAACAACCTCAGCTGTCCAAAGTGCACATTTCTTCTTCCACAAGGGTAGCACTTGTGCATTTGTCAGAACTGACATTCCATATTACAGATTGCAAAATCTCAAATTTCTTGTTTCATCTGCTTTGGCTCAAAATTTCTATACCAAACTAACCTGCCACTTTCATTTTCTGTCTGCCACTTTCATTTCTGTGAAGGCTTCATCCTCACAGAAATGAAGCCTTCATTTCACCCAAAATCCACATCCACTATCCAAGCCTTGGTTCTTAAAAGTGTGCCAATGCAATAAAAGAAGAACTTCATACCATGAGTGGCTTAAAACCAGAATTGCTGCTGCTGCTGCTGCTTGCTCTGGCTATAATGCAGTTCACAACAGCTGTAAGAGAATCGTCAACAATCCAAACTAGTTTGAAAGGGCCAAATACTACAAACTCACCTCTCAAAATGGCACTCGAGCTGTCTGATCCCTTGCCAAGGCCATTGGGAGCAGCTTTTGTCTACCATGTGAGAGTGAGAGTGGTGGAAACATTCCCATGTTTCCACCACTCTCACATTCTGATGCTACTGTTCACACCTCATCTAGGCTGACTTCCTGGTATCATCACTCTTCTCTTCTAATTCCTGTATTGGTGACCTGGACATAGTTTCTCAGCAGAAAGAAATCCAAAAAATCCATAAAATAATCTTGAGCACAACAAGGCATCTGGTCCTGATGGTATTCTACCTGTTAAAAATTTCTTCCCCAGAACTAATACCTCTCCTGTATTGCTTCTTCAATCTACTCCAGGGGTGGGCAAGTTCTTCGGTAATAAGAACCACATATAATACTTCTCATACATTTTTGAATGTTCAAGAGCTGCAGGAAATATTATTTTAAAACTGTATTTATAAATAATAAAAAATGCAACTATATAGTAGTCCTACTCACCAAAGAAGAATATATTTAATCTCTACTCATTGAAGGCTTTGATTGAGTCTTCATTTCTGCAGTTTAAAATCTGGCTTAGTATGATGTCAAAGCTGTTCTAAGAAGCTCAGTGAGGTGGCTGTTAGTGAGGATAGTGCGATGTTTTGACGACAAATTTCATTGCAGAAAAGAGAGATTCACAGCAGAGTATTCTGAAGCCAGTTTACTTTTCATACATTTTTGAATGTTCAAGAGCTGCAGAAAATATTATTTTAAAACTGTATTTATAAATAATAAAAAATACAACTGTATAGTAGTCCTACTCACCAATGAAGAATATGTTTAATCTGTACTCGTTGAGGGCTTTGATTGAGTCTTCATTTGTGCAGTTAATAGTTTAAAATCTGGCTGGTAGGATGTCAAAGCTGTTCTAAGAAGCTCAGTGAGGTGGCTGTTAGTGAGGATTCTGTGGTGTTTTAACTTGACAAATTTCATTGCAGAGAAGAGAGATTCACAGCAGAGAGTGTTCAAGCCAGTTTTCTGAAGATTGGGATACTTTGCTTCTGGGATTTATTTCCAAAAGTCAGTTACAGATGAGCTTTTATGTACTAGCTTCAAACCCACATCTTCCTGCAGCTCAATAAGCTCTGTCTTTATTGAAGCACTATCTGCGGTAAAAGGTGCAACAACAGGACATCCATCTTTTATGACATCAATCACAAAAGGATTCGCAAGAAATTCAAAACATGGCTTTAACTTTTTTAGTTTCTCAAACCTATTCTCAAAATCATTATAAAATGTTTCCAAGTTTTCTTTGTATTGTTTCAGTTTACTGTGTTTATTTTCAGCATCAGGAAAAGCGGTTAATCTTCATTTAAGGTTGGGAAAGTGCTCAAATTTCTTTGAGATCTCTTTGAAGAAGCTTTATTTTATTCTGAAAACTGATTTGGAAAGTTCTGTAATAATTTTGTTCCTTCAACAAACTTATTCAAAAGATTGGTAGTTGATAGCCATCTTACAATACAGTAGAATAAAAGGTCACTTGGCTTTTTTTCAAGCTCCAGCTCCTCAATACAATTTCTAAATTCATGGTGTATTTTTGGGCTTGTCTGAATGAAATTTACAGTTTCTAAAACACATAACATTGTTGAAGTTGAAGTGTTTGCTTACTAATGTCTGTAGATGCATCCAATTCTAAGCTGAAAACAATGCAGCTTTTCAGATCACTCTACAGTGAACATAAAATTGTAGAACTAATTTCAGAAATAAGTCTCTCAGCAGAGCAGGAGATAGGAATTTGTTCTATTGCCTGTTTAAGTTTTGAGTTCTCTGGAGCGAGAATTGCAATCACATCACTAATATTCTTTTTTACAGATTCTCCATGATATTCCAAGCTATAAGAAAACTAGCTTTAGTAGCCAAATCACTTTGCTTACAGAGGGAAAATAGGCTATTTTGTTCAGTGACTAAATTATATTTCACGTTTTATCTTGTTTTTTCACAGTTCTGATTCAGGAAGAAATTCAGATGCAAACGTTTTATGATTACATTCATGGTGGCGCTTTAAATTACTGGCTTTAAAGTGGCTGATGGTTGTATGACAGATAAGACACAGAGCCTTTTCATCCTTAACAGTAAAAGAAAAATCATCCTCCTATTGTTGATTAAACACACTCTTTTCTTGTTCGTATTTCCGTTTTATACTCTTCTGTTGCTCAGTCATTTTAAACAAGGGGTTTATAACTTTCACTAAAATAAATTTTAAGTATTTATTAATCAGAAAAGTACTAATCTACACTAGTTACGTTCCACTACCACAAAAAGTGCATAACTTGTATGTACTGCATGAAGAGTGATGATGATGCAGAGTCCATGCAACGGAGGTGGTGGGTAATGCAGCAATCAAAGAAGTCACTTTTGGAACTAATTTTGGCAGGAGCGACACAGACCATCAAATATCAACACTTGACCAACCAAATACAATAATAAAATCCACATCCACGTTAACAACCCTTTTGACTCGTACCATTTAAAAGCTAAAAATTTTAATTTTCAAAATATCGGTTTTTTACTTATTTTTAAAGTATTTACGAAATAAAATATTCTAATATTTGTACGTACTATAGATTATTAATATAAAACTTAAGAAAAAATGGTATTGAAAACCAATATTGTCTCTGGAGCTGCACAGAGTAGTTCTTGGAGCCACAGTTTGCCCACCGTTGATCTATTCTATTCAATTTGCAGCTATCCTATAGTATGGAAACAGGTCAACATCCAGCTGATTCTAAAGAAAGGTGATAAGTCAGCCAACAAAGTGCCATCCAGTTGCTTTCACTTCTGTTTTCTCTGAAACTGGAGAAGGCCATCAACAACCAACTCCTGTACCACCATGAGATCTACCATCTAATCAGTGACCAGCAATATGAATTCTGCCACTCCTGATCCACATCTGATTTTCTAGCTTTCATCACCCACTTCTGACTCAAGCCAGGAAAAAATTCAAAGAAATTGTTGTAGTCACTTTTGATATTTCAAAAGCATTTGATGAAGTTTGACACACAGAAGACTACTTAACAAACTGCCATCCAATGGTCTGCTTCCATGCACTGCAACAGGATGACCAACAGTCTCACTGGTCACTACTACATGTCATGGCAGACGGTTTTTTTCTCCTTAAATTTCCTCACCAATGCAGGAGTACCCCAGGGTTCTGTACTTTCACTCTCTCTTCCTCTTGTATATAGATGATGTCTTTGCACAGACTAAAAATCCTATCTCTAGCTTTGCTGATGACAATATGCTCCATTCCTCCTTTTCATTTGACAAACTTTGTAGCACTCATTTGTTTTAATCCTCAAGATCCATCACAACTAATGTCCCAAACTCTGATCTTCTAGCTATATTTTAATGGGGCAATATATTTTTGCAGTCTTCCAAACCTCAGTCCTGTCTGATCTTTTGCAAGAAAGAGCACACATTCCTTTCCTCAACCTTTCACTACTATCAAGATTCCCCTTCTTGGACTGACCTATACTTCCAACCTTATTGGCACAAACGCAGTTCAACAATAGCTTCTGCAGCCACCAGAAAAAGAAAACTGCTTGCAATGCTTTAGTTCATGCCTTTGCAGCTGCTAACTTGATACAAATCCAAAATCTGTCCACCCATTGAATATTGCTCGCACATTGTAGGGTGCATCAATATTCCTCCTAAGATTATTTGATTCTATCTAGATGAGAGCAGTCCATTTAATTAATGATCCCTCTCTCACAGATTTATTTCAATCCCTCTCCCATTGATGTTCATTTTCTGCTGTATGCCTTTTCCACAGATGTTTTCATGGCCGGTGTTCTGCTGAATTGACCGCTATCATTCTTCCACTTTCCTTCAAAATCATAAGTATGAGCTACTGCGCTAACCAATGCTATTTTACAGTACACTTTTCCTTTTGCTTGTACTTTTCCAAACCAGCATCTCTTCTGTTCTTTGGAACAGCATCCCCACTCTGCCTTTCCCCAAGGATTACTACCTAGAATTGTTTGAAAAAATGTCAACAGATTTCTTTTATCTTCTTATCCTCTTGTCCACACATAGCATGATATTCTGTAGGTCTTGTGACCTTTTGTGTGTAGGTACGATATTTAAAAAAAAATTAAAAAAAACATTGTGAAACTGAAGACATCGTGCATGGGAGTTAAAAGAAGGTTTAATACCAAAAGAAATTCATTCGAAGTTCATAAAAGTTTATGCGCACTCTTCTCCTTCATTTTCAACAATTATGAAGTGGGCTGCCAAGTTTAAATGTGGCTGTACCAACCTTGAAGATGATCCACATGAAGGACATCCAAAAAGTGTAACAACATGAGAAATCATTGATCAATGTACAATATGGTATTGGATGACTGGCGAGTAAAAGTGCGTGAAATTGCCGAAACTATAGGCATTTCAAAAGAACGTGTAGGATATATTATACATGAAGAATTACAAATGAAAAAGCTTTGCGCAAGATGGGTTCTACGCTGATCAAAAATGCACTCGCATGAAAATCTCTGAACAGTGCTTGGAGCGTTTTAACAAGAATAAAACTGATTTTGTGCGTCTATTTATTACTATGGATGAGACGTGGATTCACCATTACACACCAGAATCCAAACAGCAGTCAAAACACGGCTGTTCAGCACCAAAGAAGACAAAATCAGTTCCATCAGCAGGAAAGGTCATGGCATCAGTGTTTTGGGATGCTAAAGGCATTTTGTTTATTAATTATCTTGAAAAGGTTAAAACAATAACCGGGGAATATTATTTTGATCTTTTAACCAGACTAGATGAAAAAAATTTGTGAAAAAGACCTGGTTTGCAGTAGAAAAAAATCATCTTTCATCAGGGCAATGCACCTGCCCAGAAAGGTATTTTGGCAATGGGAAAATTAAGGGATCTGCACTATGAATTGTTGGAACATCCATCCTATTCCCCAGATTTGGCTCCCTCTGACTTCTATTTCTTCCCAAAACTAAAACTCTTCCTCGTTGGTCAGTGTTTTTCTTCGAATCAAGAGGTGATTGCAGCTGTAGAGGAGTATTTTGCAGATCTTAGTGAGAACTACTGCAGTGACAGGATAATGGTGCTGGAGCATCGCTGGAATAAATGTATTAGTCTTGAGGGAGATTATGTTGAAATATAAAAATAATTTTGAAATTATAAATTAGTTTTTTCATTGTTAGACAGAGAACTTTTGACTACCCTCGTAATAGCAGCCTTTTTACATGGGTATCTGTGTACTACATTACAGATATTGAGATAAATAAGAGTAAAATCGTAGAGGCTGTGAAAGGATCTGATTCCATTAAATCGACGTTAGTGATGAAGCAATGACAAGGTCCTATTGGTAATATAGAAAAGCTACTTGCATCATGGATAGAGGACCTGAACCAAAAGCACGTACTCTTTAGCACTAGGACCATAACTGCTAAGGCACCTGGGCTCTCTTCAACATGTTGAAGGAGAAAGTAGGACCTGATTACGACTACGATTTCAACCCTTCTCTGGTTGGTTGATGAGATTCCAGCAGCGTTTTGTGCTGCATGATGTGAAAATGTATGGTGAACCTGCAAATGCTGATGAGAAGGCTGCCAAGTAGTTTGTGAAGAAATTGGATAAAATTATTACAGAGGAAAATTATTTGTCACAGCAAATATTTAATATGGATGAAACCTTGTTTTGGAAAAAAATGTCTGAGCAGATAAAAGCTAAAATTAGCCTGGTTTCAAAACTCTTAAAGACCGTATTACGATTCTGTTATGTGGTGATATGGCTGAATATAAACTGAAACCATTTGTGATATGGCATAGTAAGAATCCACGAGCCTTCAAAAACATTAGGAAACATACTCTTCTAGTTCATTATTGGAGAAATAAGAAGTCATGGATGACTCAAATTGTTTGAGGATGCCTTAATCAATTGCTATGCAAGTGAAATGGAAGGCCATTGTGTGAAAGAAAATATAGAATTAAAAATTTTATTAATTCTAGATGATGCTTCAGGTCATCTACCTTACATCGGTGATCTTCTCCCCAAGATCATGTTTCTCCCTCCAAACACTACTTCATTGATCCAGCTAATGGATCAGAGAGTTTTGCAGTATTTAAGGCTTATTATCTATGGAGAATGTTTTCACAAGCCATTTCTGCCACTGAAGGAAACGATCAGACTCTCATGCAATTGGAAAGCATTCAATATTTATCATGCTATTAAATATATTGCTGAGGCTTTGGGCAAAGTGACCTCTCAAATGTATGAGTGGCATATGGAAAAAGACATTAAAAGGTTTGTGCATGATTTTGGAAGTTTTGAAAAAAATGAAAACGAAATTGTAAATTGAGTGAAGAAATGATGGGCCTAGCAGACAATCTGCTATGAGTTGAACTGCGAATGACAACAACACAGTTCAACTCATAGCAAGTGTCCACTTGAAGAGTTGACGAACGAAGAATTGGTCGAACTGGAGGAACAATGTGTTGCAAAAGAGGAAGAATGAGAAAAGGCAGTTAAATAATTCAGGGAAGGGTCTTGCAGAAATGTTTTCTGCAGTTAGCGATATTCTAAAATGGCTGAAGACATGGACCCCAATGTTGAACACTACTTATTAGTAGAAAGAAAAGTACAAGATGCATTTGTTTGCTATAAACAGATTTATGGTGAAAAGAAGAGAAATAAGCAAAGCATATTGGACATTTTCATCAAAAAAAAAAAAAAAGTTACACCAGGAAGAGCTGAAGCCTGGTCCTTCACATAGGGAAGGTAATGAAGATGTAATTGTGGAGTAAGATTTGGGTGATTATTCTCCTGTGTTATAGTGGCAGAACACACAATACAGTTTTATGAGGTTTAAAAATTAAAACGACTGTATATTTATTATGGTTAAGTCCCTAACCTTTATAACTCTGTTGATTTAAATGCATTGACTTCCATCCTTCCAGATGGAATGGAACCCCATTGTACGTCGAGGGATGATGTATATCCGAGAGGAGGGGATCCCCACAAGTTTTTGTTTTAAGTCATGCTTTTTGCAATCAAAGTTAACTCAATAACTAAAGTTTCTTCAGATGTACATAATGCCTTCTATGTGGAATGACTTCATCTTCTGTCATTCATGTAACATTTGGTCTTAGAAAGACAGTCTTCATCTTGATGCAGAATTTAGACTGGGACAAACATTGAAGCCAAGTTCTTGTTGCTCATATTTAGTCATAGAAAGCCACTTTTCTTCCTCGCATACATCATATGTGAGATTAGTGCCACAAAGCAATTGAACATCCTTTACACCCTGTCTTCTAACTCTTGGGATGCTGATGTTTTTGCTTTGATTGTACAGGGCACCGATTACATTCAAACTTGATTATGGGTCCCAAGTCTATTCTTTCTTCTGTCAGAGAGTGTACCCTGTGATGGCTAGATCCTTTTCATCAAGTCATAAGCATAGCAAATAGAACATTTCGAACCTACCATTCCTAGTCTGTATGTATTTCGAAGTGAGAAAGGTGGCTCATTTAATGGCAACAACTGTCTTTATTATATGCCACAAAAATAACATGCCTGCTTGACAATGCAATATGACCGACTATTTTTTGCTCTGTGGGAGAATCTGTATAACACCTATCAGACTGCCACACAACCCTTTGGTTTGTGAATATAAGCTCTCTTACAAATTCTAGGTATTGGGGTAGACAATGTAGCACAGATACCATTAAATACACTTCCACCACACATTCATACATATCACCATGCAGCTTCACTTTTGTCAGGGCCAGGCCATCCAAATTTTTTACACATTCTGTTGTCTACCAGTAATTTGTTCAAGCTCATAGAATTGAATATTCTGATTTTGTGACTGTTTACACTGACAGTTCAGAGTTCCTAACGGGATTTCTTGCTATTATTCCAGATGGCACAATATATGCTCAGATTCCACTAGAATGTAACAGCTTTGCTGCTAAGCTGTACAGTACAGACAAGAGTCTGCATTAATCTACATAAGATAGCATACTATATACAGATTCACAGGGTTCCATACGCAGAATAAGAAGTCTAGAGCTATGAAAACATTCAGTACTCTCTAGCTTCCAACATGTCCTCTGTTAGTTACGGAAGCTACACTTGCTTGAATGCTTAAGTTAGATTCCAAACCGCTTTAAAAGTAAGGGAATCAGGACTGCAGATACTAAAGCTAAGGCAGCTCTTTCTGACGCTTCCACCATCTGTCTGTGCCTTACACTGATTACATGCAGATTATAAAACAAACTTTTATCCCATTGGCAGTCATCATGGAATAGAGACTAATAATAAGTTCTATGGATCAAGTCTAGCTAAACTGTGGTAGTCTAGCCTACACGATCATAAAGAAGCTATTCTTTCTTAGTTCCCCATGGGTCATAGTCACCTCGTGCACATACACTCCTTCCTATTGAGGGATGATGGCATGCTTATGTATGTGAGTTCTTTGGTGCTGGACTAACCATCAGTCATATTTTCATTGACTGCCCTTATTCATTAATGAGCATAGTCACTATTTTAGACATACTCATAATCTGTCTGAGCCCTGTACACTCAATAAGATTTTAAGACAAACCAAATATCTCATTTGTTTTTAAATTTTTACAGAAAATCAATATTTTTCATTGTATCTAGACAGTTTACGTTATTTGTATAGTGTTCTTGTACATTGGTGTTTTAATACCTTGTTGCTTTTATCAGTGTTTTATGAACTGCTTTTACACTTTATTATTACTGTTATTATCACATCTTCCATGGAGTCAGCATACTCAATTTTGATCAACTGACAGCATATTTATCATATTGAACCTTAAAATCCTTAGCACTTCCTGCATTAAATATATTCTGGTAATGTGTTCCATTCGTCCACAGTTTTCCATGTAAAAAAAGAAAAAATCTCCTTCTCACATTCTTATTCACCATACTCCTTTTACGGATGGCCTCTGAAAGGTTCTTCCCGTCTCACTTGCTCGTTTCAATAATCCTCTGTATTAATCCGATAAAATCCCCTCACTAATTTAAACATCTCTATCATATCATATAACAGCAGTGGGTGATGAGGAGGAGAGACTATGAGTGAGGAAGAAGGATATGGGGAATTAAGCAAACTTAATATTAATTTGACTGTGATATCGCTGTGTAATGATATATCAAGGGATGAGTGTATATCCAAAAGGAGGGGATCCCCACAAGGCAGATATCAAACTCCCTGGTACAGGGAGTTGATATCTGCTCTGACTTAATTGTTTAATAAGTCTTGGGTCAAGTTCCAAAGAGTGGAAGGAAGCAAAATTGTGACATATCATAAAGGAGGTGACAGAATTAGAGTATCAAATTATAGACTAATCTGTGTGTGTCAGATGATGTGGTTAAAGTGTTGGAAAGGCTGGTGAGAATCACGATCCAGAATTCGGTTGACAACAATGATATTATCTTTGATGGACTGCACAAATTTGCTAAAGGGAGGTTATGTTTTATAATCTACTTATTACAATACGACGACAGCAGCATTGGGTATGAGAGATGGATACACAGTAGTATACTTGGACTTTGCAAAGCCTTTTGATAGATTCCTGCATGATAAGTTGATAGTCAAACTAGAGTGGATGGACTTGGATATTGGATTGAAGATTGGTTATTTGATAAATATCAGCAAGTTTTGTATGGGGAAGCAATATCCCATAAGAGGAAAGTCACTAGTGGGTCTGTTTTAGGCCCATTGCTGTTTAACCTGTATGTTAATGATACTGGGGAAGATTTGCATGAGAATATACAGCTGTTTGAAGATGATGCAAAGTTGAGATGAACTGTGAGGAATAGAGCAGATGTGACCTTACAAGAAGACTTGAATAGATGGAGTGAATGGGCACAGGAGTGGGAATACTAGTTCAATGTTGTGAAATGTAGGGTTTTAAAATATGGTATATACAATTTACTCATGGTCCTATACGAGTTGCCAAATGGTGTCTCACCTTATTATTAAATTACTCTGGAGTAGAGAAAGATGTTGGAAGTTTTCTTTCTTTTAAGATATCATTTCCATGGATGATCTGAATCCTTTCTTTTAAGCTTACATGGTGATCTGAATGCATTTTTGAAAATTATGGAGACAACTACCGTGTTTGAATAAAAACTTTAGTTTAATATAACTAAAATCTACATTTGACGTTTCCACACGGGCGACAAACGCTAAACACATTCCTTAGCCACCTGAACAAACAACACGAATGCATACAATTTACCATCAAATCAAAATTCGCTCCCGTTCCTAGACACACTAGTCACACGTCTTCCTTCAGGCAGTCTATCCTTCACAGTTTACCGAAAACCAACACACACTGGCCAATACATGCTAATTCATACCACCACCCATCACAAAAATATGGATTCATTAACACGCTTAAAAACAGAGCTACAACAATTTGCTCTAACCAACAAGCCCTGAAACAAGAACTAAAAATCATCAGCGACACATTCATAAATAATGGCTATAACAAAAATACTATTAATAAAATACTCCATAAAACAACAACAAAAACGAATCTAGATTACAGTAGAACCATAACCATCCCATACATTAAAGGGTTATCAGAAAAAATCAACAGAATCCTACAACATTATAACCTCAATGCCACCTTTAAACAACCCACTAAACTTAAAACCATATTCAACTCTTCTGAGGATCCTCTCCTCCCATTAGCACATCCTGAAGTCTGTTGCATCCGCTGCACCTGTAACTTACCATACATTGGTGAAACAGGATGAACAATCTCCATACGCAAGAAAGAACACATTAAATATAACCATTATGGTGAAGCAGGCCTCTCAGACCACGTGCTCAACACCTTACACCAAATCAACTGGAAAAGCACCCGCTCTTTACACCACACAAAAACTTGGTATGAAAGGAAATTTAAGGAAGCCTGCGAAATCCTGATAAACCACCCAAATATCAACAACAAAGATGGCATGAAAATTCCAAGTTTATTCTTTATTCTATTTTATTTCTTACTTGTACCAGGAGTTAGTTCCGGCAAATTTATTTAGTTTTAAACGACTGTGCCAGCCGGCAACTAATTCCTGATTCTTAGGTCTACTTTAATGAATCTCTACAATAATACTTAGTAATTGGAACACGTGGTATGCAGTCGCAGCCCCCCCCTTTTTTTTTTTACACAAATGTTTCTCCCTTCACTTACACAGGTTCGAAATTTTAATAAGTGGTAAGTCAGTCTCGTTTAACAACACACAAACTTTGATCTAAAACAAAGCATTTTAATATTACTAATTATAATATACATGAAATCAAGCAATGGTATTAATATACAAGAAATACATTTCTGCACACATGCAATGAGCTCATTCAATCTCTCTTACGTACCTCTTAAAATACAGGGTTATGCAATCTTAACTTAGAAGCATTATTTAATCAATGTTACTTCAGTGGTTTGCTCTAAGATTGAATGATACTTCTGTTATTATGTTAGTTCTGGCAATACTAAGTTGTTCAAATTTATACATGATATTTTCGCTCAATCTTATTAATTACAAATCTTATGAGAGTTAATCTCCTTGCTATAAGATTTATGCAATTCACAGGCTCAATGTACAAAGTAGTACCTTCAATCAATGCATTTCATATAACACTTGGTTTCTTGAACTGTTCCATTAAAAGTTCACACATACACATTTTCATAAGTCACAGCAGGAAGGTCCCAACAAGACGTTCAGTCCTAAACGGATCTCCTAGTCGGGTCAAGCAGGGTTATGCTTAAGATTTTCCCCTTTCTCTTTGTTCACACTGGTTTGTACAGCACTTCTTATGCATATAGGGTAAGAAATAATTGCCTTACCGGTTAATCTCCTTAGCGAAGTTGTCCCCTTGTTTTATGGCTGATCTTTCCTCGGATATGGCAAGATTTCCTTGTCGTTTAAACTGTCTTTCTTTACTCAAATCTTTCGAAGTGTTGAATCCTTCGAAGTAGTTACATTGGCGGTAACTCACCAATGGCCCTGTGTGCTGGTTCCTTGTTGTACAGTTGGATGGCTTGTGCATAATGGAACCCACTGCAACGTGGAGGGTTGCTGGAAACTGGCGACAAGCATCCTCAGCCTTCACGGCCTTCTCACTGGCACACAGGAAAAATGCAGGAAACGAGAGCATTTGAAGAGCACACCACGTTTATATCATGGCAGCGAGCGCCCTCTCTCTGTCTATGTCACTCACTCAGCCGTCTTTGATTCATCTCATACGGTTCACGTTCTTTACTCGGTGGCCTTTTTGACGGAACTCTTACTGCAGGGGTTAACGGATGACGTCTCGGATTTTTCTGCTGTGTCATGGACAAATACGTGATGATGAGACCCTCCGCTGATTGGTTAACAACTCTGAAATCACTTAACATAACTTTCCCTGTATCGGGCATGATTCTAACATAGTTTTTGAATTACCTTATAATAATATTATTGATTAAATTGCTATACTCTCAAATTACACTTTATTCATTGCTTCTATGCCTTTGCTCTTGAGAGCTCAAGCATGTCTTTATCTTAAGTGAGTAATTTCTTATGTTGTGGCTGAAACAAATGGCAGACACAGAGTGGGCCAGTTATTTCCGACACAACACAGGCCTCTTGGACCACGTGCTCAACACCTTACACCAAATCAACTGGAAAAGCACCTGCTCTTTACACCACACAAAAACCTGGTATGAAAGGAAATTTAAGGAAGCCTGCGAAATCCTTATAAACCACCCAAATATCAACAACAAAGATGGCATGAAAATTCCAAGGATCTGGATGGCACACATTCAGCCTACCTAATATATAAGATTCAGCATAGGTCAGGACTCTAACCAATCTTCAGCTAGTATTAGAAACCATTCCATACCAACTTGCTGGAATGTACAAGTATAATCATGATGTTAATATATGTATATACATAGATACTTGTTGTTGTGCCCAATGTATTTCTTCAACCAACAGATAACACTAACAATAGGACTCTAGCATTGATGTACTTTTTTTTTTCCATCTGAGGTCAGGCCAACAATTGTTGTAGCGGTTGGTCAGTATCTTTAACAAACCAGTTTAATTGTAGTATAGCTTGTTTTCTGTGTATAGTTGTATGCTCCAGAAGATGACCTTGACATAAAGGTCAAAATGTCGAATGTAGATTTTAGTTATATTAAACTAAAGTTTTTATTCAAACACGGTGGCTGTCTCCATAATTTTCAAAAATGTTGGAAGTTTTTTCCCACTTGGTTAGATTATATTAGTTTAATCCTTTATCCAAATGTAAGCAAACAAAGTTTGTGCCTGAAGTATCTTCAGGACTGAGGTGAGACACCTTTTGGCAACTCGTATAGGTAAATATGACGTCTCCATTATTTCTACCTTAGTATCACCACCTCTGGATCTGGCTCCCACTGACAAGACCTCAATAAAGGTCAAAACTGGTCTGGGTAGTGGCCCTTCTCTTAATGCAAAGCATTATACATGTTTGTAAGGAAATGTGCTTTGCATTATGGGAGGTACTAAGACAAGTGGTGCGAGATTAGTCCACCTTTACTACGAGTTGCCTCAATACTGAAGTTACTTCAGCCACAAACATTGTTTGCTTATACTTAGATAAAGGATTAAACTAAATTTATTATAGTCTAACCAAGTGGGAAAAAACTTCCAACATCTTTCTATTTGTATTCAGCAGCTTTGCTTAAAACTGCTCGTATAGTTGATTCACCCATTTTTGTGTTCTTGTCCTATCTTTGCTCTGGACTCAGAGCAAAGGCCTTGTTCATCTTTCTTTATTATTTCAATTTTTTCTTCCAATGAAATTGCTTTTTGAATCTTTTTCACACTTCCACTTTTTTGCTCACTAATTATTTTACTTATGATGAAAGGTTGGGAAAATACTTTAAATTAAAAAAAATAAGGAAAACAATTGCAAAGGAGGCACGAGATATAATTCATCAAAATGCTATGTATTAGCAGACAATATAAATTTTGGCAGTAAATTTGGAACATAGCATACATGGAAATAGTGTAGCATGCCATTAATAGGATGTATATATAGGTGCACTAATCGAATTTGGGTATAGAAAAAAGACACACTAATCAGAGGCGCATTAATTGAGGGATTGCTGTATTGATGCTAAACACAGTATCTGATGGGATGAAACTTGTCTTCTCCATAGGAGCAGTTTTAAATATGAATGCTTCTTCAGAGAAAGTTGTGAAACCCTTTTACATCAGCCTAACCTTAATCGGAACGATTGTCTTTCTCTCAAACGTTTGGGAGATTCTCATTATATGTCAACATCAAAATAATTTTAATATTTGTTAATATTAATTTCTAGCTCTTGGCAATCATTTTAATTGATAAACCAATTGTTGCGTGTACCTTGTATTCCTATTCTTTGATTTGTTTTTTGTTTCTACACTGATGATGTACTATTAGTTTCAGTACAAAATATCTGTACTTTCATTGAAGTTTATTACCATGGTTATCATGTAATTTTGTTGTTTTTAGAATATTATTATTATTATTAAGAGAGACCTCCAGGGAGTCGGAGACTCATTGAGGGAGGCCACATACTACATGCACAAGTTATCATACTTATTCTCGAATTCATTTACACTGCTTGCACTCACAACATCCAATGGCAATCCATTCCAACCACATACCAACCTATGAGAGAAAAATCCAGCCCTCACCCCCTTCTTAGTGGCATTCATGCTCAGCTTCCAAGGTTGCCCTCACGTCCTTTCCCCACCCTCCATAAATTGAAAAATTCTATCAATTGAAATCCTGTATGACCCTTTCAGAAGTTTGTAAGTCTCAATCATATCACCCCTCTTTCTCCTGTTTGCTAGTGTCTGCAGTCTACATATTCTCAATCTGTCTTTATGAACAGTATTCCACAATTCTGATATCATTTTTAACACTCTCCTTTGTATCACAACGTATCCTATGTATCAGAATCACAACGGAAACCAAGAGATCAGACCTGCGCACAATAGTCCAAGCAAGGTCTTATCAAGACCTTGTAAATAGGGAAAATAACATCCTCATCTTTACATGAATGTTCGTTTCAGCATTGTAATTGTCTTTTGAGTTGTATTTAATCTTTGCCACATGGCCCCTAAACTTTGACTTACTATCTATTAACACTCCAAGATCCCTAGCCTCATCAGGCCTCATTGAAAAAAGCTCAGAAATGGAAAACAGTTAAAAAGGAATTGGAAATGATAAAAGTTTCAAATGGTGAAGGTATTCTGAATATCTGTAGTAATTACTTGATTACTACAGATATTCAGATTGTAAGAATTAATAAATGAAACATACAGTAACAGAACAGTGGTAGTTCTAGTGTAATGCAATGAATCAGTGCGTGTGATAGAAAAGACATCCAAAACTTTAAGTTTGGAATAACAGCTGCACTCAGTACTTGACTTATGAGTGGATTCTGTTTCAGTAACTGTCAAAAATTAAAAAGGTCTTAATTCCCAAATCACTATATGAGCCAAAAGATATCTGAATAGTAGAATGTGTAAGTTTGTTTTATTATATTTTTTTTAGTTAATTATATTCTTTGTTTATAGTGAAATAACACAATGTAAAAATTTATAACTTAATTTCTGTAGAATATTCAATATTGTACAGAATTGAATGTACAATTGAATATTGTACAATAATTCAATATTCTGTGTACTGAATAATAATAATAATAATAATAATAATAATAAATAAAACAATGAGTGTACAGTGCTTCTGTATGCTTACCACTAAAATAATCAGCTGGAAACACATGAAAAAGAGTAATTCTTCAAAGCTGCTGTTTATTAATTAGACAATTCATCAAAAGAATCAGGGTAGGCTAGGTAACAACAATAAATATTTGGAAGGTTTGTGCTTCAATAGATGATATGACAGCTTGAGTAAGCCTTTTTAAAAATGTGTATACATTCCTTTTATTTTATGCATAAATTTTCTCTGTAGCAAGCAATAACTGTTTTCATCATTCTTAAGACTACTTTGCTAAATTTTTCCATGTTGGAATCCATCTAACTTTTTTCAGGACTGCTTTCTCTTGTCATTGTTCTGCTTTTCATTCTCTGTCTTCTATAGCTATTTTCTGTGCCTCTAGCTCTATAAGGTTCTTTGTTTGAGAGCTCTCTTCCCAGCTTTCAACAGTGACTAATGCAGAGGACATAGTAGAATTGTTCAATGAACACTATTGGAGTATTTCATCCTGGAGGAGTCAGTTTTAATGCTAGAGGGATAGGGCAGGTTCAAGGTTTAGAGGTACAGGAGAAGAGTGTGTTTCAAATACTGAGTACTCTGGATGTCACTAAAGCTGTGGGACTGGATGGTATTTCACCACGAGTTTTGGAAGAATGTGCTAGGGAACCGACAGTGTCTTTGACTTGGCTTTTCAATGAAAGTCTGGCTGCTGGAAAGGTGCCCATGGAATGGAAGGAAGGTAAGATAGTGCCATTGCATAAGGGCGGTAGCAGACTGGAAGTGTCTAATTATAGGCCAGTTTGTATGTCATCAGTAGTTAGTAAGATCTTGGAGAAAGTAGTGAAGGACCGTATACAGCATTGGACAGATGAGGGTAATGTTATCTGTGAAAGTCAACATGGATTTATGAAGGGGGTGCTCTTGTTTTAGCAATATGCTAGCCTTTTATGATAAAGTTACAAGAGCATTAGATGAGGGAAAGGCATATACTGCCATTTTCTTAGACTTAGCAAAGGCATTTGACAGGGTGCCACATGATAAGCTGATATTTAAGTTGCAGCACATGGGTCTGGATGTCAGATTGGTCAACTGGGTTCAGGATTTGCTGTCTGATAGGTATCAGAGAGTTGTGTATGGTGGGCAGTTTCAAGGAATCAGAGGGTTACAAGTGGAGTCCCACAGGGCTCAGTACTGGGACCTGTATTGTTTAACCTTTATATCAATGACATTGTCAGTGGTTTGCAAGGGGATATTCAGTTATTTGCAGATGATGCGAAGCTGGGAAGGATTATTAGTAATAGTGCAGATGTGGCAGCCCTGCAAGAGGATCTGAGTAAGCTAGATAGATGGGAAAATTAATGGGGGTGTTGGTTTAATGCAGCAAAATGCAAGGTCTTGAGGTTTGGGAAACATCATGGGACACTGCATACTCTATGGGAGGGGTTATACTGGAAGAAGTAGGGAAGACATGAGATCTGGGGTTGATTATTATTAGAAACCTGAAATTTAGGAGACATATTGCAAAGGTGGCGAAGGTAACACAGAGGATTGCTGCAATAATGAGGACACTGACCTGCAGAGATAAAACAGTTATCATTTCGTTGTATAAGACCCTGATCAGATCACACTTGGACTATTGTTCTCAGATTTGGTCCCCAGGATTTGAAGGGGATAAATTAACTGTGGAAAGGATACAAAGACGGATGACAAAGATGGTTTCAGGACTTATAATAAATTTAGTTTAATCCTTTATCCAGGTGTGAGCAAACAACAAAGTTTGCGCCTGAAAGTATCTTCAGGACTGGGGTAAGGTGGTACACCACCAGGACAACTCCTTGCAAAGGTGGAGCAAGCTACCAACACTCGTATCTCAGTATCTCCCATAATGCAAAACGCATCTCCTTGCGGATATGTCTAATGTTATGCATTAAGGAAAGGGCCACTACCCAGACTAGTTTTGACCTTTATTGAGGTCTCTTCAGTGGGAGCCAGGCCCAAGTGGAGACAAGTGGAAATACCAGGCAGAAGCATTAGCAAGGTCATCTCTACCTATAGAAGTTGCCAAATGGTGTGCCATCCTTTTTTAATAAATTACTCTGGATTTAGAGATAGATAAAGATAGATAATAGATAAATAAAGATAGATAGAGATAGATAAAGGATTAAACTAAATTTATTATACTCTAACCAAGTGAAAAATAAACTTTCAACATCTTTCTCTAAATCCAGAGTAATTTATTAAAAAAGAGTGGCACACCATTTGGCAACTTCTATAGGTAGAGATGATCTTGCTAATGCTTCTGCCTGGTATCTCCATTTGGGCCTGGCTCCCACTGAAGAGACCTCAATAAAGGTCGAAACTAGTCTAGGTAGTGGCCCTTCCCTTAATGCATAAAATTAGACATATCCGCAAGGAGATGTGTTTTGCATTATGGGAGATAGTGAGATAGGAGTGTTGGTAGCTTGCTCCACCTTTGCAAGGAGTTGCCCTGGTGATGTACCACCTTACCCCAGTCCTGAAGATACTTTCAGGCGCAAACTTTGTTGTTTGCTCACACCCAAGTGTGAGCAAACAACAAAGTGAAAAATAAACTTTCAACATGGTTTCAGGACTGTACTAGGATAGTTATGAGGATCAGCTGAGGGAATGTGGACTGCAGAGTTTGGTGGATAGAAGAAGGAGAGGTGATATGATTGAGACTTTTAAACTGTTGAGAGGTGGTTACAGGGTTGACACTGGGGTGTTCTTTCGCTTGGTTAAACAGCGGGAAGGAGTGATGACAAGAGGCCATCCCTGGAAGTTACGAAAGGAAACTGTGAGCAAGAGGGTGAGGAGTGGTTTCTTTGCATGGAGGGTGGTTGAACCATGGAATGCATTGCCTGATGGAGTGGTGAGAGTGAGAACGGACAATGAGTTCAAGGAGTGGTATGATTAGACTTTGTGTTTCTTAGGGGGTACCTCCCCTCGATGAGTCTTGATAGACTTTGTGTTTCTTAGGAAGGATCTCCCATTCAAGCCTCCATGGAGTCAAAAGACTCCATGGAGGCCTGAATAATAATAATAATAATAATAATCTTCATTTTCAACCCCTTATCTCCAACTCTTTAGCCTGCAGCATTATCTTTTCACAAGTCTCTTGTAAATCTTTTTCTTGTTGAATCTGTCCATGTACAAATGTGCATTTTCATTAGCTTCTTCCAAACACCTTTCATAATAAGCATAGTTGATATGGTGATGGTAGTAATGAAATAAGAGAAAAATTAGCCCAATCTTCAGCTATCATTATACAAGATAGCAGTATTTAACCTATTTTAACTTAGAAAAGAAAGACTTGATCCAAGGCCATGAATTACTTGGATATTGATGCAGTTAAATGACCAAAAGATAATTTCCGACAATATTGGAGCCCTGAAAAGTAAGACTGATCCGAAGGAAAAATGTTGATCGGAAGTTAATAATTTAATTGTAGTTAATAATTCATTAACTTAATCATCCTTAATGAACACTTGAGTATTAGCTATCATATAATCTGAAGAGAACACCCTGTTGCTGATATTTGTCTTAACGGCTGCATATTAGTGCTTATGATGAGGGAAGGTCTTGGTAAGAGTAGGAACAAGTAGGTACAGTAATATCTCAGTTATCAAACTCTGTTGGGAAATTAATTTGCTTGTTGATAATCAAAGGGTTGGTTAATTGGAAGTATAGTAACATTGTTCTATCTAAGATGTCTGATTATATTTTATTTAATTGAGGATTTGTTTACATGATGGTTAGATATTGAGAAATAGTTAATTTGCTTTTGTGCTATTTTCACAACTTAAATGGAATATTGCACCCAAAATCTGTTTCTCTAGCAATCAGAAGGTCCAGAAATAATAGAGAATAGGTAGTATTCTAGATGCCATTTATGAAGGTAAACTGAATGAATTTAAATTTCCTAGCTTGGCAATTGATAGATAAAGGCTGATGATAAAGATATTTAAATTAATAAAGGGTTTTTACTAGATTGATATGAATGAATTATTTGTAGAGTGTAGGGAGAGCATAGCATAACGAGTGGCAACCACTGGAAGTTGTATAACAGTATAGCGAACAAACAAGTGAAGTTATGTTTTTGTGGAAAATGGTAGTTAGTGAATAATATTGCATTGCCAAAGATTATTTTGAATGATTTTGTAATTGAGCAGTATAATCATTTATCAATTATTTTTGTTTATATATGAACGTCCACATATGACTGGGACTTCTTCCTATTAGCCTGACTCTGTGAAGGTTTGTGATTGTAATTTCATACATCTTATATAACTTGATGTGATGTATATTCCATGGATTTTTTTAAAATTTTTTTAAGACATAATTCATTATTCTCTAGATCATATTGTAAGACTTCGGTGGAAGGAGGCAGCCAAAAAGGTATTATGTATGCGTGATCCATGGGCAGAGTTTCACCTCGAACAACTGAAAACAGAAGTGGCCAAACGTTACCGTTATAATGCTATTCGAAAGACATGGATTGTAGATGAAATATTAGTGAAGATTGCAAAGGAAGTAAGTAATGCAGTTATTCCTTTGTGGATCTCAGTCAGAAATTGAAATTAAATATCTTTATTTTCATTGTTTTTTTAATGGCAAAATTAAATTTAATAATAGTTTGATGGGCTTATTTTTTCCCCCCTCTCATCTGCAGCCATTTAGCCGTGGTGCAATGCGTGCTTGCTACAGATTGTAAGTTTATTTTGAAATTTGTTTATTTACTTCTTTATCTCTTTTCACAGTGCATATAGTGTGTGTAAATGAATCACATGAATGCATATAAGTTTTGATTTTCAAAACCTCTTGCATTTATATATTGTGTTCACCAGATTGATTACTTTGTAATAGTTACTGTCTCATTCAATATTTGTAGTTGCCTATAAAATTATAATTACTTCCTTAACATTGTTTGTTTATTTATTTTGTCTCATTTTATTTATATTCAAAAGAAAACTATATAAATAAACATTCCACTTGAATTATATTGTATTATTTACAGTCATGATTTAACATGAATGTTGAGTCAATGTGCATAACAATTTCATTTAGGCTTTATCAACCAGATTCTTAATTTTTTGTTAAGATTTTCATCATCCATAGAATAGCCATAACCAGAAATTCTGTTGTCTTTAAAATTTCATCTTTCTGCTTTCTATTTTTGAGAATAATTCATGAATTGTTGATGAGAAGATAATATAAATCTCCTCCCTCAAAAAAAGGATTAAACTTATTCAACCTTAATTTACACTTGCTTAATTTATTCCAATTGATACTGGAATAAATTATTGCTTACTGTGGGTTTTTGTTTGATGTTAGCAACTGAGTATTTTCATAGTTCTGTATCTCATGTGTAATAACTTCTAAAATAGGATATCCTTTAGAAAATTAAAATTTTCCTCTTACTTAATGAAATTAGGTTTGCAAAAAGTTTTTATTGCTTTAGATAAAAATTACACAGTAGTGAGCTTGTTCTTTATTTTTGTTAATTGGAGTTTTGAGTTTACTTTCATACATTTATTAGAGTATCTTTCATTTTCTGTGATATTGACCACGAAACACTTAGTTTTGATAATGCATAGTTATCGGTTATAAATGTAAGTTTCTGTGGTTTAGCAGTTCTGTGGGAAGTTTTCATTATTGAGACCACATAATATAAATAAAGAGTTTTAATAAAAAAATAAGCAATTAAAACCCAACAAGTTTTGTATATCGTAAGACTGACATTATCAGGAGTAGTGGTACATAAAAGTTTTACACAACAATTAATTACACATCAGATATTTTTGACGACTACACAACTGTTAAAAAATAATTTATAAACCAGAATATAAATGGTAAATTTATTACTTTATGCATGTTGGAACATTGTTAGTTGTTTCTATCGTGTTCTGTGGTATCACGCATGCTAAATCCTAGATCTGTGGCAGTTAAATTTTTGATGAAAGCAGACCATACTTGATTAATTAAGACCACACTGTAAAATTAAGCTGTGATTTTCATTGCATTGTGTAGGGATCCTAAGCATTTGTGAGGCTTCATTAAATTTTCTTGTAAAACAGTTATGATCAATATATGACATTTTTGTTTGTTGCCAGAGTACTAGATGGCCAGTAGTTACTTCTCCTGTGGCACTTGTTATGTAGGCCAGACAGATCCGCATGTCTGAACATGTAAAAGACATAAAAAGAAGAGAGCATAAATCAGGCCTGGCATTCGACAATGAATGCCAGGCCTGATTTATGTAATAAAATATAACATTCACTCTTGAACTAGAACTGCACAAAAAAATTACTGTTCCTTGATATCCTTGAAGTAAACAAAGGGGAAAAAAAGTTATCCTTTTCTGTATACAGAAAATTTTCCACAACAAAGATTTTTAAATGATGCTTCACACCATCATCCATTGCAAAATAGAGGCATAATTAAAACTTTATGAAACAGGGCATACAATACATCAAGCATGCCAATTAAAAGGAATGAAGAACTGCACTACCTGAAACAGAACCTTGCACTTAATTATTTTGAACCCAAGACGATCAGAAAATTTTTAATACATCTCTTGCAACTCCCTTACTTAAACAAGATTTCCAAAATGCAATCACACTGCCTTACATCAAGAATGTCATAGACAAAGTTGCTGCATTACTCTGCAAGTACAACATAAAAGTGGCTTTTGTTCTTTATGAAATATATCAAGATTCCTACATCCACCAAAACCTCCACATCACCCTATGGAAAAACCAGATGTCTGTGAGATTCATTGCTCTTGTGGCATTTGTTATGTAGCCAGACAGGAAGGTCAGGAGAGATCCGCATGTCTGAACATGTAAAAGATGTTGAAAATAGAAGAGAGCATAAATCAGGCCTGGCATTCCACACAGCCACTACTAGCCATCAAGTACTCTGGCAAATAAACAAATGTCATATATGGATCGTAACTGTTTTACAAGAAAATATAAAGAAGCTTCACAAATGTTTAGGATCCCTACACAATGCAATAAAAATCAAGGCTTAATTGTACATAAAGTATGGTCTGCTTTCATCAAAAATTTAATTGCCACCGACCTAGGATATAGCACGCAATACATAGAACACGATAGCAACAACTAGCAAAGTTCCAACACACATACAGTAATGAATTTACCCTTTGTATTCTGGTTTATCAATTATATTTAACAGTTGTGAAGTTAGCAAAAATATCTAATATGTGTAATTAATTGTGTAAAACTTATGTATCACTATCCCTGATGTTCTAAGTCTTACGACATATGAAACTTGTCAGGTTTTAATTGCTTATTTTTATTAAAACTCCTTTATGTAATAATGTGGTGTTAATACTGAACTTCTTACAGAAATGCTTATTTATCATCTATGATATTCAAGTTAACTGCTGATGTGTTAAAGCAGAGAGAGAGAGAGATGGAGAAACTGGAATGAGAGGGATGTGAGAGAGAAGTACTTAATTTAAAGTAATCTTAACTTCATTCGTGTTTTTTTTTTTTTTCCTATTGTGTTTTCAAAGTGAAAAACATGAATGAGGTTAAGATTATTTCACATGAAGTTTTTTTTTTCTCTTCCATTCTATTTCTTAATTATTTCACCAGTAGATTGGTCACCAAATATTCTTCATAAGCACATTGGTACGGTTTAGTACATACGTGGATGGTCTGAAAAGTTCTCGGTCATAAAAGGAAACACTATTGGCAAGATTTTTTTTTTATAAATTGTTTTATCTGTCATAAGCATCCATGCGAAATTGCAAGTCATTCTATCAAGTACTTTATTTTATACAGCTGTCGGAAGCCAAAGTGTTTTCTGTATCCCTTGAAATGGATAAAATTGAGTATCGTGCGGTTATAAAATTCTTTGTAAAAGAAGGTTTAACACCAAAAGAAATTCTTTCGAAGTTCATAAAAGTTTATGGGCACTCTTCTCCTTTGTTTTCGACAATTAAAAAATGGGCTGCCAAGTTTAAATGGGGCCGTACCAGCCTTGAAATCCTAACAACACCAGAAATCATTGATCAGTGCACAATATGGTATTGGATGACCGGTGAATCGAAGTGCGTGAAATTGCTGAGACTATAGGCATTTCAAAAGAATGTGTAGGATATGTTTTGCATGAAGAATTGCAAATGAAAAAGCTTTGTGCAAGATGGGTGCCATGCTGATCAAAAATGCACTCGCATGAAAATCTCTGAACAGTGCTTAGAGCGTTTTAACAAGAATAAAACTGATTTTGTGCATCAATTTATTACTAAAATTAAAAGGAATGAAGAACTACACTACCTGAAACAGAACCTCGCACATAATTATTTTGAACCCAAGACGATCAGAAAATTCTTAATACATCTCTTGCAACTCCCTTACTTAAACAAGATTTCAAAAATGCAATCACACTGCCTTACATCAGGAATGTCATTTGGATTTACCATTATACACCAGAATCCAAACAGCAGTCAAAGCAGTGGACAGAAACCAGTTGTTCAGCTCCAAAGAAGACGAGGTCATGGCATCGGTGTTTTGGGATGCTAAAGTTTATTAATTATTATGAGAAGGGTAAAACAATAACTGGGGAATATTATTCCGATCTTTTAACCAGACTAGATAAAAAAAAAAATTCATGAGAAAAGACCCAATTTGCAGAAGAAAAAAATCATCTTTCATTAGGACAATGCACCTGCTCACAAAGGTGTTTTGGCAATGGGAAAATTAAGGGATCTGCATTATGAATGGTTGGAATATCCACTCTATTCCCCAGATTTGGCTCCCTCTGACTTCTATCTCTTCCCAAAACTAAAACTCTTCCTCGCTTTTTTCTTCGAACAAGAGGTGATTGTAGTTGTAGAGGGGTATTTTGCAGAACTTACTGAGAACCACCACAGGGATGGGATAATGGTGCTGGAGCATCGTTGTAATAAATGTATGTCTTGAGGATGATTATGTTGAAAAATAAAAATAATTTTGAAATTATAAATTCGTTTTTTCATTGTTAGGCCGAAAACTTTTGAGACCACCCACATATATGTGGGCAAAAAGGAAGAAAAAGAATAGACTGAATATCCTACAATCTTAATCATTATACTTTATGGAGGTAATAAAAGTGAACTTGGGCTGATGCTTTCCCAGATTTTTGATAGTTTGAGTCATCTTTATTCCCCCCCCAAAAAAAAAAAAATTCACTGATTGATAGTGGCAAAAGCTTCCGTTTTTATTATGTTTAATTCATGCTTTGCAGAAGAGATGAAGATCTTTCTTAAATAGAAATATCAATCACAGGCTTGGTATTTAGGTCTGTGACCCTTAATACCAATGATTTGAAGAGCTTCATAATTCTCAGCTTCATGAACAGTAGGAGGAGGGGGTGATATCATTGTGACATAAGTTGGTAAAGAGCTAACCAGTTAACTGAACAAATTTTTCATATAATGGAGGGAGACATTATCATAACAAGTGGCCTTCCTGGAAACACTAAAGGGGATTGAAACAGGAGAGTGAGGAGAAGGTTCCTTGCATGGAGAACAGTCCTGAGTGGAATGCATTAACTTAAGAGTGGTGAGTATAGAAAGGTGAATGAATTTAAGCCATGGTTAATTGATCTTATATTTGACAATGGTGGTGACCTGTTGCAATGAGTCTTTTGACTGTGTTAGTCTGTTAATAATAAATGGCAGTAACAAATGTCTTAATCTTGTACATGCATACTTTGTACAACATATATATTTGAGGGATACACATTATAGAATGTTATGTGCCTGTTACTTTGAGATCAGGAAAAGCAAAGATATTGCTAATGGGAGATTTAATGTGAGAAATATTGACTGAGACAAAAGAACTGATAATAAACATTGTGTTCCGAGCATTTTCATAATAGTTACTGAAGCATATAGTCTTGAATCCTAAAATGTTTGAGGAATTAGTAGTAGACCGTTATTTACTTAAACATTTTTTGATAGTGATGATTTTTGATTGTGGAAGAGGAATTAAGACTGGGGAGGGGTGAATGGTAATTACAAAACAGTAATGGAATTTCAGAAAAATTAACTTTGAAGGTATAAGAGAATTAAGAAGCATTAACTTGGAGACTTTTAGAAAGTGACACAAATGCAAATTGGTTAACACTGATAAATTAGCACCTTGTATAATGGCTAAATTTATTCTTAGATATCAGTTTCTTAATCAGTTTGAAGTCATATGAATGAATAATCAAACTCAAGAAAATGTGTTAAAAGAAAAATCTTTGGAAAAAAGTGTATATCTGATATATCAGCTATTGAATATGATAGATATAAGCGCCCATCTAGCATTAACTTATTTTTACATTAATTTCACACATCAGAGGTCTCATGACCAGTGTTCCATCAAAGCACCAGTCAAGAAGGGAGTGCATATGCCTAGTAATGTTGTTGAACACGCCAAACAAGTAAAAATAGGGAGATTATTAGCTTTTTTTATAAGACTATGAGGTGGCCACATCTTGACTATTGCACATAGTTGGTTACCTGGGTTTCTTAGATCAGGAGGCAGTGGAAAGGATCTAGAAATGAGCTCTCTATGAGGGTAGATTGAAGGTAGGGTTGCGGAGTTCAGTTTACAGGCAGAAAAGAGGGGTGGGCATGACAGAAACAAGTTACTAAAGGAATTCTATAACATTAACACATAAAGAATTTTTCAATCCATGATGAATAGAGAGAGAGAGAGAGAGAGAACTAAGTCTGCCCTGTAAGTTGTGTAAGAGTGATTAGTAAGGGTGTCTGTGGACTAATTTTTTTTTGCAGGGAGAGTGGTATGGATTGCCAGAAAGATATTTGAGTGTCCTGACTGTGAATGAGTTGAAGTATGTGGGTATTGTGTGAATAATTGTTAGGAGTTTTTCACGATGGGTATTCTGACTCTGTGGTGGAGGTACTTGTATAATAATATCTGTACATACTTATGCATCTCCATTGATCATACATAATCGCAAATAAATGAACTGAATAACTTTTAGACAAAGTACAATTTTGGGATAAAGAAACAATAAATGAGATTAATTTTCATAATACTGGATTTCCTAGGATATAATGAACACCTGAACTATATGCATACCCTGGTCATGTGACATGGGTATGCATGTAGTTCATAGAGAATTTCGTTGTAGCGAATCACTGCTTCTTTATGTTATTTTCATTCGTAGATGCATGTAATTATTTAATAATATTCTTAAGCAGTCATATATGTGCATAAAGCATTAGTATATGTTCTATTACATAAATAACAAACAAATTTAGAATTTTTTTCAAAGGTGAAAAAAGGTATTCTGAATAGCTTGGTTTTCACTCCAAGCTGTTTGATCATTCATCAGTCTGCACCATTAAAAGTTTTTTGTTTTGACAATCATGTTTATGGGTAACCAGTATTAACAAGCATGGCACTTTTCACTTATTTTTGTTTTTAACAAATATGTAATAGCATTAGTGTGAGGTAAGATTAGTGCAGCCTATCTCAGTACCTGATTTTTTTTTTTTAAATGTTTGGCCCATACACGAGAGGTTAGTTGATCAACCTATAGTACGTTAGTACTGTATATGGGTAGTGGGTTGGGAAAGGAGAAAGTTGTTCATATTTGATTTAAAAGTCTGTATATTGTATTCCTTGGTAAATACATCAGAGGGGAAGAATGTTCCACAGTACAGCAGTAACAGGGATGAAGGAGGATGAAAAGAAACTTGTTCTGTGGGTTTCAAGGTGCTATGAAAGGAGGTTAGGCAGCAGCTGTATGTGTTCCAATGGGCTTAGTACTGAGTGGGGGAATTATCGATGCTATTTCAGATGAACATTTGCCATTGAAATATTTATAGAATACACAAATTGCAGAGACCAAATGTCTGTGTGAAAGTGAGGAGAGTGAGATACATCATTGTCACTAAATTTTAATAATTTTAATATTAGTATCTAATGTAATAGGTTTATTAGTCTTCTTTTTCAGTGGAAGAAAAGCACCTTTACTTTGAATTTTATCTGCCATTATTAATACAGTTAAATAAATTATAAACAGTTTATTATTTACAGTGAAACACTAAAACTCAGAGAGATGCAGCAAGCAGTGACATTGTGAACAAACTGTTCACAAAAACTGCATATCAGCTGATTCACAACAGCATCATGTCACCAAAACTGTCATATGAACGAATTAAGCATTGTATAAATGGGTATTGGTCATAATCAAAAAGTGTCACAAGTGTATTGTTGTAAAGCAGAGTATTACTGTGGTAGATTCTGTTGGTTATCCACTTAGAAGCTTTCTCGTCTCTGTTTGGTCTTATCTACTGGTTTCTTTGGTGATGCTGATACAGTGGAGAGAGTGCAAAGGAGTGTATTAGGTAATGGGATTTTGGAATACAGATCATGAAGTTCAAGAATTTGTGGACTGCCAACAATAGCAAACAGGAGAAAGAGGGATGACATGGTTGAGACTAACACATTTCTGAAAGCTTATACATGATACTAGTAGAAGTTTTAATTTTATGTTGGGTGGGGAAAGGATGTGAGAGCATCTATAGAAGTTGAGAATGAATGCAGTGAAGAAAGGGTTGAGAACTACATTTTTCTTTCATAGAGTAGTGTGTGATTGGAATGGATTGCCTTTGGAGGTTGAGCAGGTAGTTCCGAATGAGTTCAAAAAGTATGACAGCTGGCATGGGTGATATATGGCCTCTTTCAATGAGTCCGTGATTCACTGTAGTCAGTAAAGTACTCTTAATAACCCAACCTGACTCCTGCTTCGACTTGTTTGGCAACTTCTCAGAACAAGACTTGCATAATCACTCTTCTCAATTGGAGGAAGAGTATCTATCTTGGTTCTGAATATATCATCTGATGCTATTACCACATTCAACACTCTCTCAAACCCCTGCTTCCCCTCTATAACATGTTATTTCAGGTAATTAATCCCTTAGCAACTGTATAAATTCTACTTCCATCTTACTTTGCCCCCTTCCTCCCCCCCAATCTTTGTCCCCATACTTAGTCTCCTATAATAAATGTTTAACCTGCACTCATTGTGCTATCTTCTGATACATGGTTTCTACATCTTCCTGTGACCCCCCCCCACCCCAGTTTAAACCAGCAATCAACAATATATTTTGTTTGATTGGCCTCTTTCTCACACCAGACAGCCTTAAATGAACCATATCCCCCGGACCTAAAATCTTCTAACTTCTAATTTTGTTGTTTGCAATTCTTCAAATACCTTACCTTCTCTCCTGTTCCCTCTATCTCCTCCTTGAAAATACTGTTCCCGACCATTTTTCCGAATGTATATTTTTATGAAAATTTATTAGTTTTCACTTTCTTAATACCAAGTGGAGCCTTAAGTAACGTAGAGAATCATGATTGATAATCATTGATATGTGTCAAGAATCGTTTCACCATCGCTTAAGTAATAGTTGGCCAGATTTTAATTAAAATTCATGGAGAAAATGCAAGATGAACCTAAGATAATTTCATTGGGGGCGAAGGTTGAAACTACTCCTAAATGGATATATTTACTACAAGAGTAAATCTGGTCCACAGGGTAAAATATATTGGGAGTGTAAAAAACGTAGAACGAAAGAATATTCGGCACGAGCTATTACAACTATGGATGGTCAAAATATGACAGTTTGAAAAGGGAGATGATCAGTCATCTCACTCCCATCCACCAAATAGAGAAGAAGCAGAGGCAGAGAATGTAAGACAAAATTTAAAACATAATGCCCAAGAACATCCAGAGCTTCAACCAGCTCAGATACTGTGAAATGAACTGCAGAGGGTGCCCTCAGGTATTTTAAGCTTTTTACCTGAACGAGAAAATTTTAAAAAATCCATTAGAAGGAAAAGATTACATGATCAACCAGCCAATCCTGCATCACTTCAGGAATTATTCCAGATTCCAGAAAGATACACTAAAACTCTTCAGAGTGAAAATTTTCTTCTGTATGATTCCTATGCTGACGAAGAAAGTCATGAAAACAGGATTATGGTGTTTGGAACTAAAGAAAATCTACAGATTTTAATGAGCAGTCAAGAGTGGTTTCTTATTGGTATGTTCAAAGTCTACCTCAGTATTTTTGTGCAAATGTTTACTGTTCTAGGAGTACTAAGAAGGCCTGGAATAAATCCAGAATATGGCGACAGTGTACTATGTATTCCATTGATTTATGCCTTATTAGCAAATCTTCTTGAATGCCATCTCATATCGGAGGTCGGCGACCACCTTGGCAAATTTTGAGCGGTTCTCAGCTATTCTGAACAGTCTCTCAGAGTTCATACCAGTCCACTGTCTGATATCTGCCAGCCAAGATTTTCTTCGTCTTCCTTGTCCTCTTCTTCCATTTATCTTCCCTTTTATAATCAATTGAAGTATCTTATATTTTTCATTACGAAGTAGGTGACCAAGATATGCAGTTTTCCTTCTTTTTATGGTATCTAAAAGTTCACGTGATTTCCCCATTTGTTTCAGTACTTCCTGATTGGACGTTTTTGCTGTCCATGGGATTTTTAACATTCGTCTGTATAACCACATCTCAAAGGCTTCAAGTCTTTTTATTGATGTTGTCTTCAAGGTCCAAGTTTCTGCACCGTACAGCAGTACAGACCATACATAGCATTTAACCATGCGTGTTCTAAGTTTAAACTGCAGTTACACAGTGTTGGTTTCATCAAGAGAAAATTTTTTCTTGCCATTTCAATTCTAACTTTTATTTCCATTTCTGGATTGCAATCTTCATTTAACCAGCATCCGAGATATTTAAACTTTGCCACTCTTTCTATTTGTTTCCTATTTAAAGAAAGTGCTAAATAAAGAATTGGTTTCTTACTTATGACCATTAATTTAGTTTTGGTGATATTTATTTTTGATCCCATTTTTTCACTCTCTGCATTTATTAGCTCCAAAAGATTTTGAAGATCCTGAATATTGTCAGCCAGAAGAGCTGTATCATCGGCATATCGGATGTTACTGATGATTTCACCATTTACACTAATCCCTTCCTTTCTTCCTTCCATGACTTTTTGAAATATGGCTTCTGAGTAGATGTTAAAAAGAAGAGGTGACAGCACACATCCTTGCCTTACTCCTCGTTTGATGTTAATGGAGTCTGTAATAATGTCATCAACTTGAACAGATGCCTTTTGGTTCCAATATAAGTTTTCAATGATCCTGATGTCTTTACCATCTAATCCAATTCTTTTTAATAGTACAATCATTTTAGCATGTTAGACTTTGTCAAATGCTTTCTCGAAGTCGATGAAGCAAATGAATATTACCTTGTTTTGGTCAATACATTTTTGAAATAAGATCTGAGAACAGAAAAGGGCCTCTCTTGTTCCCAAGCCGTTTCTAAAGCCGAATTGGGTATCACTGATGGTGTCTTCACATTTTCTGTATATTCTTTTTTGAATTATTTTCAGAAACATTTTGAGAACGTGACTCATTAGGCTGATCATTCTATAGTCATTACAAGTTTTCGCATTTACTTTTTAGGTAGCATGATGAAGGTCGACTGTAACCAGTCTTGAGGGATTATGCCTGTATCGTAGATCTTATTAAATAGCTTTACTAATATGTTAATGTTGTCGCCTTCTAATAACTTTACTATTTCTGCCGGTATTCTATCTGGTCCTAGGGCTTTACCATTTTTAGCTGAGTTCAATGTACATTCTATCTCTGATTTTAGAATGCATGGACCTTCCATATGTTCATAAGTATTTTCTGGGTTTTGTCTGTCATCAGTAAAGAGTTCTTCTATATATTTCACCCATTCTTGTATTTTGTCATCCTTTTTGGATATAATTTCTCCCTTTTTGTATCGAAGGATACAGAATTGTTTTTTCTTATATATACCTGAGGTCTCTTTCATCTTTTTGTGTAGATTAAAATTGTCATGTTTTTCCTGTAGAATTTCTATTTCTTTACATTAGCAAATAAAGAACAAAATTGCTACACTAAGATTTTGCATAGCATTTTGTCTTTAGCCCATGTTTTTGCAATTGATGTTACACAGCCAACTTGAATAATGTGCGACTTCGAATTGGCCATCATAAATAGCGTAAGTGCTGTGTTCCCAAATTCAACAGTATCTTGCTGTCTTTTCCACTTATCCCAATCTTTGTACAGAAGGATTCAGGTTGAGGGGCTACAAAAACTGTATAGCAACCCTGAAGATCATCAACTAAAGGGTGAATTACATGTGCTACTGGCTTTAACGTCTGTCCCTGTTGATGATGTTGTCATTGCCTTCAAAGAATTGAGAGAAGAGGTCTGCGATAATATCTTAACAATTTTTGATTACTTCGATTTGAATTATATATCTGGCCGAAGAGCACAGGAAAGAAGCCTTCAATGCCTCCTCATTATCCATGCACTCTGTGGAACCAATATGAGTCCACTATTCATAATCAATAACGGACGAACAACTTGAGCGAAGGGTTTCATAACTGCTTCCAGCAAGTAGCTGGAAAGCACTACCCCAGTTTGTATTCAGCTATAATAGAGTTACAAAAAGAACAAGCTGACTCTGAAACAGTGATACGTGAGTTCAGAATGGATAGAATAGTAAAGGCAGTACCAAAAAGGAAGTGGGCAGTTGTTCAGAAGAGTATTAAAACCATTGTCCTATCATATCAAAGATACAAAGAAGAGGGCCGAAGACTTGACTACCTCCGGTATATTGGATACAATTTCACTTTTTAGTAAGTCAATAAATTCATATATCCTAAGTTTATTTTATTATAAAGCTTATCTGTTTTAGCATGACTTTTATTAATATTTTACATTCTATTATTCGGAATTGAACATTCGGAAAAATATACATTCTAAAAAATGTCCATTCGGAAAAATGGTTGGGAATCGAAAATACAATACCCTTTACATTCTGTCCCTCTGACTATATCATTTTCCATCAACCAAGTCTCATTGATGCTTATAATTTTAGACCCATGCCAAAAACTCCTCTCCCTTATTTCTGATACTTCTGGAATTCATGTATATGCATTTCAACATTGTTTTGTACCCAAAATTACCTTTGTTTAATGTCATTACCAACCTGTTCAAATCAGAAACCTGTGAAATTGCATTTGGCATTGCATAATCACTTCTGTATACATGCTTATTTATTCCTGAGGTGCCATACACATGCTTGATTGGATATCCCCCCCCCCCTAATATTCACTTTCCCTGGTTTTGTACTTTGAAACTCTCATTAAATAATACGTTCTAAACAACTCCGAACATCTAACTCTGTGTTTAAATGTAGTATGTCAGGGATGTATAAGTCCTTTCATCCATCAAATTCACTCCATACATCAATAAACTGCACACCATTCCCCCTGCACAGTCTCCTCATTGCCTCATCAATCATGACCCTTCTTCTCAACTCTGTCATATCATACTAAGATAGCAGACTCACAAAAAGCGACTTCTTGACTCTTCATTTTCTCTTCTTTCAACAACTCATATCTTATTCAAATTAAGTGGATATTGAATCCAACATTATTTCAAAGCCGAATAGAGAAACTACAAGAATTTTGTGCTGAATATAGAAACTATAAAAGTTTTGGTGGATACAAACATAAGCAAACCTTTCATGACAGGGGAAACTCGTAGTAAAGGTGAAATAAGCTCTAATCACTATCCTTAGTATAATGTTATACATTATGGGGGGGGGTCACTACGCAGACTGGTTTCAACCTTTGTTGAGGTCTCGTCAGTGGGAGCCAGATCCAGATGTAAATACTCAAGTTGAAGTGATGCAGAACTTATACTTTACCATATGAGTTGCCAAAAAAGGTGTCACATCACAAAAGACACCAAGAATTACTGAAAACTTCTGTGATGCAAAATTATTCAAATTAAATGGATATTGAATCCAACATTATTTCAAAGCTGAATAGAGAAACTACAAGAGTTTCGTGCCGAATATAGAAACTATATATTATATAAAATATAGAATAAAGTTTTGGTGGATCCAAACGTAAGCAAACCTTTCATGACAGGGGCAACTCGTAGTAAAGGTGGAGTAAGTTCTAATCACTATCCTTAGTATTTCCCATAATATAAAACACATCTCCTAGCAGACAAGTATAATGTTATACATCATGGGGGGGGGGTCATTACCCAGACTGGTTTCAACCTTTGTTGAGGTCTTGTCAGTGGGAGCCAGATACAGATGTAAATGCTCAAGTTGAAGTGATGCAGAACTTATACTTTACCATACGAGTTGCCAAAAAAGGTTTAGCAATTTTATGGGGCAAAATTATGGGGGTCTATATATATATCATATATAGACAGCTCCCACTGACGAGACCTTTGTTGAGGTCTCGCAATGGGAGCCATACCCAGATGTAAATACTCAGGTTGAAGTGATGCAGAACTTATACTTTACCATACAAGTTGCCAAAAAAGGTGTCGCATCACAAAAGGCACCAAGAATTATGGAAAAAAAGAGAGCCAAAAGGCTTCACTTTGGCGATGCAAAGTATAATTTCTGCATCCCTTCAACCTGAGTATTTACATCTGGATCTGGCTCCCACAGACGAGACCTCAACAAAGGTCAAAACCAGTCTGGGTAGTGACCTCCGCCCCCCCCCCCCTAATGTATAACATCATACATGTCTGCTAGGAGATGTGTTTTACGTTATGGGAAATGGAGGAGGGTCACTAATCAGACCAGTTTCGACCTTTGTTGAGGTCTTGTCAGTGGAAGCCAGACCCAGATGTAAATACTCAAGTCGAAGTGATGCAGAACTTATACTTTACCATATGAGTCGCCAAAAAAGGTGTCATATCATAAAAGGCTTCACTTTTGTGATGCAAAGTATAAGTTCTGCATCACTTCAACCTGAGTATTTACATCTGGATCTAGCTCCCACTGACGAGATCTCAATAAAGGTCTAAATCAGTTTGGGTAGTGACCCCCCCCCCATAATGTATAACATCATACATTTTCACTAGGAGATGTGTTTTACATTATGGGAAATAGTAAGGATAGTGATTAGAGCTTACTCCACCTTTACTACGAGTTGCCCCTGTCATGAAAGGTTTGCTTATGCTTGGATCTGCCGAAACTTTTATAGTTTCTATATTCAGCACGAAACTCTTGTAGTTTCTCTATTTGGCTTTGAAATAATGTTGGATTTAATATCCACTTAATTTGAATATTTTTGCATCACTGAAGTGAAGCCTTTTGGCTCTCTTTTTTCAGTAGTTGTCTTTTATATCTTCTCTCATTGACCTTCTTATTTTATCTTCTTAACAATAATTCTTTCATTTCTCCTTTCTGCAAACTAACAGCTTCACTAACAACATTCTTATCTGTATTAAGATTCAGGTATCTTATAAACTGTCCCTAGTCTTTATATGGGACTGTCAGACAGTATGTTGGAAAAATGTGAGCTGATCTAGCAGCTCCATCTACAGTCTCATTTTCCGTAATTCCAATATGGCTGGGAATCCAGCACAACCAAAAATCCAAATTGTTTTCAGTTTATACATCAATAGTAAAACTTCAGAAAGCACTTAATGTGGATTATAAACATCAGAGGAGATGATCTGTAACTGAGTTTGTTTAAATTACACACTTTTGATAGCAATTTTCTTTTATGTGCACAGGTGCAACCTGGATTACATGTCACTCTGCTATATAATTACTGCAGTCAAGTGGGATCTGGTTGTATGTAGTAATATTTATAAACACAGCAAATGAGGTCTTAGATTTTGAATCATTAGTATAGATGCTCAAGAAATTTTAATGAGCTGTTCTGTTTGCAATAAACAATTGCCAGTAGACAGATGCAATATGACACTTTTGTAGTTAACAAAGTGAGAGGTTACAGAATGGAGTATAAACCAGCCATGCAGAAATGTGTTTAAGTTTCTTGCAGGTAATGTTGTCAACATTCATGCCAATAGCTCACATAATCTCATTATCATGCATACCAAAAAGGGGACATGTGGCAACGTGATGTGATATTGAGCTTCTCAAAGTGGACCTGTTATAGTTGTAGATGTTAATATGTTAGAAAAAGCATTGATAGTTGCTTTCTCGAAGTCAACCATTAATGTTTCGGGATCTAATGATGAACCCCTAAGCCCTTTAAGGCACTGAATAATCTGCTGTGAGTTAATTCTGATTTGCCAGAAAGCAAAGCAAAAAACTGCCATGGAATCCTTAGGGGTCTCATGCCACTCTCAATCCTGGATAAAGGAGGAGGGTCAGTCTGATGAGTGTCGATGCTGTAAAGAGAAAACACGATAGTTATCTGATGCATATACGATCAACAGCTACAACATGCCAGCTCGGAAGTCGTCCGGATCAACAAGGTCCTCGATACCAATTAAGTGATCAGGGGTTGGATTGAAAAGTGGGACACCAAAAGGAAACAGAAACTGAAACTAACAGAACTATTACCAGTAGGAATATGGAATGTACGGACACTTTGGATGGCAGGAAAACTAGAATTACTTCGTGAGGAAATGAAGAGATATCGGTGTGATATACTAGGACTGGCAGAGTTGCGATGGACATCAGCAGGAAAGATACATAGATGCGAAGTCATATGGTCATGGCATGACACCAAGCATGAAGTAGCAGTTGGTTTCCTTCTTAACAAAAAAGCTAGAAAGGCTCTCTCAGGCTACAAATCAGTCAATGAATGAATCATAGCAAGATTTCAAGCAAAACCATTTAATATATCAATAGTCCAGATATATGCACCCACATCTGACAGCACAGATGAGGATATTGACTTATTTTACAAAGATCTGACAGAGACAATGGAAGCAATACCAAAACAAGATGTACTAATTATTGAAGGAGATTGGAATGACAAAGTTGGAATATATAATGATGGTTGGGAAAGAGTCATGGAATAATGAATGAGGTAAAAAAATGTTAGAATTTGCTGTGGACCACAGTATGATGATCTGTAACACAAGATTCCAGCAAAAGGAGTGTGGAAAATGGACGTGGTGATCAAATGATAGGAAAACCAAGAACATGATTGATATGATTAAAAGAAGATGGATAACATCAGTACAGCAGTGTTGAACTTTTCAAGGAGCAGATATAGACTCGGATCATAGTTTAGTGATTGTAAACATCAAGTTGAAATTTAAAAAAAAAAAGAAAATATAAACCCCACCATCAGAAATGAAGAGAGCAAGAACAAGTGAAGCAGAAATAGGAAGAAGGTGCAGAACAATGTTAGAGGAGAAACTTAAAAGTGTGGACAAAGAAAAAAAAAATTAGAATCTTAGAGTGAAAGGAGTGATGAAGGCAATAGAAGATGCAGTTGAAGAAACAGTACCAGAAGAAGAGAAGATCAAAAAGAAATGGATTAAACAAGAAACACTGAAGTTAGTACAGGAGAAAAGAATGTTGAAGATAAGAAGGAATACATCAGAACAAATAGAGGAGCAATATAGAAGAAAGTGTAATGAGGTTGAAAATGCAGTCAGCCAGATAAGATGAAATGATTAGAAGTCCAATGCAATAATATAGAACAGTACTATGGAGAGCATAAAACTAGGGAGGTGTACAAAATGATTTGCGATATACTTCCGAAACATTAATGGTTGATTTCGAGAAGGCAACTATCAATTTTATATTAACATCAACAACTATAACAGGTTGTTTATTTCATATAGTACAAAATCTATATTGCAAAATTGTTGCCATTGGTTTGAAGTTATGCTATCAAACAGATGCTGAATTCAACACGAAAATTAAATGCTCCACAGTATTAGCATTTTTTTCCAGTGAGCGATGTTACTGATGGATTTGTTGAATTGACGATCCGCAGCAAAATGCTAATTATTTATGCAGCATCTCTTTTAATTTGCACAATTTTTAAATGATTTCATTATGTTATGTATCACTGATATTCACCTTATTTAAAATTGGCCTTTTCAATGAATTTATAATATCTTTTATCATCCATTGATTATTTACAAAAATGAATGCAAAATATCTTACGGCAAAAATGTCTTATGGCATAAATGTTTACAGCGAATTTTCCTAGAACCCTAGTCCATGTAGGATGATGCTCCAAAAGAGAGCTTATTTTTATGGCAAAGTTAAGAGACAATTGTTTCTGTTTAAGTGATAGGACCATTTCATTTGCTTCAATGTAAGGACCTTGAGTTAATACGTGGCTTTGGTGCCAGTTTACACTCATACTGAAATTTAATAGAATGAATACAGCACAAAGAACTAATTAAACAGCAGGTTTAATTGTTTTGATATTGTCTCTGTCAGAGAGAAATCTTCGAAAATACAATATTAAAATTTACAGCATGAAAACAAACACAAAATAATAAAGAAGAAATTAGATTATTTAAAGCTTCAAGTCCTATGACGAGCTCTCTTTATGGGTACTGTTGGCTAGCCTTAGCTGTGGTGGGAGGCCTAAGAAATAGTTTCCCAAATCTTGGGAAGTTCGTAGGCTTCTCATCTAACAGCGCACAGAGGGCACTCCCTCAGTAGGATTTTAGGCTTTAAATAGTTCTAATTTCTTTCGTTTTTTTTTTTTTTTTTTTTTTTGTGTTTATTCCAATTTTAATATTATTTCTGAAGCTGTGTCTTTGTCACAGACAAAATATCAGAATGATTTAGCCTGCTGTTTAATTATTTCTCTTTGTGCTATATTCATTGCATTAAATTTCATTATGAAAGACTTAGTGAACGATGTGTGAAAGGCACCAGTAGCTCTCTGCTATACACGTATTCCAGTGAACATCAGTCATTTTTCACATGGACATCCATGTCTGAGAACATCGTTATTGTAAAGGCATTAGTGCAAATAAACAGGAAATTGCTTCTATATATGTTCTCTTTGACATCCCACATGGGCAGTGGAAAAATGGCAGGGGAATAGATTATAAGATCTATTGCAGAATATGATCAGGTAGGCACATGGGAGAAAGTATTGTTTATTATTCAAAAGGAAATGTCATTATTATGAAGCATTCTTTCAGTGATACAACCCTGTCCATTTGTGTTGACACCACCCAACATCATGTTGTGTTTATTAAAGTTACCCATAAGAAGTATGTGCTCAGGCAGTTGCAAGATAAGCTATGAAGATTGATTTCAAGCATTAAAAACTTATTTTTTAATACTGACCATATACAAATATTTTAACATTCTTTGCCTACCAGTTTTGCTAGCAAACTGTCTAGCTTTTTCAAGGCGTTGACGCATAGATTGAACCAACAGACATACTAGCCAGTCTGGATATTGTGTCCCTCTTCACCAATGTACCAGTTGAAGAGGTAATAAACATCATTCAAGACCTCTTTCCTCTAGACATCACACAGATGTTTAAACACTGCCTTCAGTCTAATTTCTTCAAGGTTAATAACACCATATACCAACAATTAGAAGGCCTAGCAATGGGAAGTCCGCTATCACCATCTTGTGCAGACCTTTTCATGGAAAAACTTGAAAAAGAAATTCTCTCAACAATCTTCCCTAGACCATCTATATGGTGGAGATATGTTGATGATATTTTCATTATATGGCAAGATAGCTTAGAAAACCTAAAATCGTTTGTGAATAAAATCAACTCCATACATAGCAAGATAAAATTCACTCTGGAAGTTGAAAACAACAACCATCTGCATTTTCTAGACATCTTGATAAAAAGACAATCAAATAGTGTCAATTTATCTATTTACAGAAAGCTGACAGACACTGGAAGACACCTTCATTATACTTCTAACCATCACAAGACACACAAACTAAGCATTATTCATATGTTGAAAAATAGAGCACGTAAGTTTATATCAGAAGAGGAGGATACACAGACTGAAATCTCACTAATAGCCAAAACATTATCACAAAATGGATACCCTCCGAACATCATCAAAAAATATCTATACAGTGACAACCCCAGACAAGAAGAACCAAACTTCCAGCACATTTCTACTGTAGTGATTCCCTTCAAGTCGATTTCTTATCAAATAGCCAGAATACTAAAAGCACACAACATCATAGTGATCTTCAAACCAACCACCAGCATCAAACATTTTTTAGGATCACCAAAAGAAGGAGCCATTCTACAAATATCCAGGAGTATATTACATTCCTTGCTCCTGTGGTCTCGCCTACATCGGACAAACTTCACGAGAGTTTGGAGATCAGACAGACAGAGAGAGAGAGTACGTTGGTGATGTAAACCACAACAGAAGTATTTCTTCCGGCTTAGCACATCATTTCTGTACATCTAACCACACGATAGAGTGGCAAAATAGCTTCATGCCATATTTAAATGACGATTATAGACATCGTTTATTCAAGGAAGCCACAGTAGAGTTAAAAACTGGCGGAAACCTCAACAGAAACCAGGATACTATTCTTAACAGTTCATGGGAAAACCTCGTCCTCTCTCTAAATCCATCTGAACTACAGCTAGCTACTTCTAGTAGCAAGGCTTATACGTTGGTTAGACATAACTGGTAATTAGTTTACGGAATTAACAACGCAAATGAAGTATATTAATTAAAGGTAACTTTAATGAATCGCTTCTATATTTCGGCAACGTCACATTGCCATCTTCAGGAACATAAAGATATGGTATGTGCACGCAGGCACTAACACAAAGCAAATGAGGAAGAAAGCAAGAAACTAATATTGTTCCTAAAGTCCTAATGGTGCCCTCTTGCAGGCTAATTTGGTAGTCTTGGCTGTTGGGCTGAAGATCTCATAATGTAAGTCTCCCAAATTTGAGGTAGTTTCATGCACCCAAATTTGTTGAGGTTAGGAACGTTTTTTAGAGCGGCTGAAGATTCTTTGAATAATCTCTCGTATTTAAACTTGCTGCGATGAATTATTTTTGTTTTTTTCCAACGAATTTTCTGGTGGGTATCTAAGGCATGGTCTGCCAGCCCAGAGCGGCTGTACTGGTGAAACCGGATGTAGTCTTTGTGTTCTGAAATCCTGATATTAGTTGTTCTGCATGTTTTGCCAAAGTAGAACAATTTGCAGCTGCAAGGGACCTGGTATACACCAGGTAGGTCTAGGGGAAGTGGTTGGTCTTTGGTAGAGCGGATAAGGGATGCCAACTTTTTATATGGTCTGTAACAGGAAGTAAGGTCATATTTTTTGAGGATATTGGTTATTTTCTCAGAGGTGCCCTGGATGTAGGGGATGGTGATAGACTTGGTGTAATCTTTATTGTGGAGGGGGGGTTGTGGTTTACTGGTTTTAGTATTTTTTGGATTTTTTTTTTGGATTTTTTTTTTTTTTTTGGATTTTTTTGGGGTTATAGCCATTGGCTAAGAAAGTGTTGAGGATGTGGTTTAGTTCAGTAGTCAGGGCCTTGTCACATGAGCAGATTAATTTTGCCCTGTTATATAGTGTTTTTATAACCCCATATTGTTGTGAGGGGGGGGGGGGGGATTGCTGGTGAATGTATCGGCCAGTATGGGTGGGTTTTCTGTAAACAGAGAAAACCAAAGATCCATTAAGCTGGCGGGTGATTAAAGTGTCTAGGAAGGGGAGGGTGTTGTTTTCCTCTTTTTCTAAGGTGAACTGGACTCTGGGGTGTTGGTTGTTTAAGTGTGTTAGGAAGGAGTGGAGTGTGTCTGAGCCATGTGCCCAAATAGCAAACACATCATCCACATAACGAAGCCAAATAGTGGGTTTTTGTGGGGTGAACCCATGGCTGTCCCCTCTATCTGTTTGTAGAACTTTCCTTGCCAAACGAAATAGCCTGAGTTCATTGTGAACTGAAATAGGGCTGAGATATTGGGAGGAAACTTGGCTTGGATGAGCTCAAGGGTTTCTTTGAGTGGGACATTAGTGAATAGGGAGGAGACGTCAAAACTGACCATTATGTCAGTGTGATGGAGTGTGAGGTTTTCTATAGCTAGCTAGTGATCACATTATGTGTTTACAACAAACACACATGCGTGATAACACTGCCAACAATAAAAAATTTTTTTTTTTCTGCTGATTATGATCTGACACTTGTTTTTTACTAATTTGGGTGTGCTGATTTCAAATATCAAACCCATTTTTCTCTATCACGTCAGGTTTTTCCTCTATGGCATTTTCTTTTTGCTAATTTGTAAGTTTTTGATAGTTTTAAGGAGGCAGTACTATTTAGAGGATCAAAAAAAAATCGATTTTTTAATATTATTTTCTGAAAGTATGTACTTTTAGAAATCTGTTCCTAACTTTTTATCAAGAAATTCGAAAAATTCCCGAAGATATAGCCTATTATTCAAAGCAGTGCGAAGAATCGGAGTGCTCACCGCTCTCGCTTGTTAGTAAACGAATAAATGCATAAGAACCTGCAACGGCACATACTGGCGCTTTGAATGCGAGAGAGGCCGATAACCGACCTGATACATTTAGGTGATGAAAAGTAGGCGATGACAACTGCCTAAAACAAATGAATGCTATATGCGTCATAGCAGACAAAGAACGATCGAAATCAGTCAATCGTTAATCGATTGTGAAAGTATGATGAGCGTTTATAGCGTTTCAATAAAGTCTCTGGTTTTTTTTGTCTTGTTAATTGCATGTTAGTCGGCAGTGAAGAAAATACATCATGTCTACTACTCAAAATTGTGTCAATAGTGTAGATTCTTTCCGCTACATTTGTAGCAGCTTTACTGTTCCCAGTCAAAGGACAAATATCACTGATTTCGTTAAGAAAGTGTACTTTGCATACTTTGACGTAAAAATTGCAGATCAGGACAAGTCATGGGCTCCAAATAATGGAAGTGCTAGAAGTGAAGAAAATGGAAACAGTAGGAGAGAGGGAATGAGAGAGAGATGTAGGAGAGTGCTAGAAGAAGAGAGAATGGAAACAGTAGGAGAGAGAAGTATGGGAATGCTAGAAGAGAGAATAGCAGTAGAGGAGAGGGAATGAGAGAGACCTATGGGAATGAAAGAAGAGGAGAGAATGGAAACAATAGGAGAGAGGGAATAGTAAGAGGTATAATGTATGGTGACTCAATGATTCGTGGTGTTCAAGATAGGATGCGTGAGGAGTGTTTGCCAGGAGGAACAATAGAAAGGGTGGCTATGGCAATTAAGAGAGGTGAAAGGGTGGTGAGATGATTGTGATGGTAGGAACAAATGACTTGAGTGGTAATGTAAGTCGGGCAGCGAGAGATATGAGATTTTTGCTTGAGACTGTACAGAAGAAGACAGAGAGAGGAAAAATAGTGTGTGTTGCCTAGGTATGATAATGATGAGCTGAGCAGAAGAGCGGTGATATTGAATGGCATAATAGCAAGAATGTGTGACGAGAGGACTGGTATATGTGGATGCTTGGGGTGCGTTTGAGGAAAGAGAGGAATTGTATGCAAGAGATCGTTTGCATTTGAATGAGGAAGGACGTAGGCATCTGGAGAGATTGCCTTTCTGAACGAGTCAGTGTGTCCCAGGGAGGATGATAGCAGGGGTGGCCTCTTGTGGGAATGGATACTTGGGAGAAGGGAGACGATGTTAGGTAACACTGAGTCCAGTGGAGTCTAGAAGGGATAATGCTGGGTTTAGAAACAATGGCATTTATATGCTTTATACTAATGCCAGGAGTATCCGGAATAAGGGAGAGGAATTGGTGGTACAGATAGCATCAACCTGGCCAAAAATTATTGCGATCACTGAGACATGGTTGACAGAAGGGGATATAACAACAGGAATAGAAGTCGCTGGGTATAGCATTTTCCGTCAGGATAGGAGGGGAAAGTGTGGTGGTGGGGTACTGCTTATGATAAATGATGACCTATGTCCTCTAAGAGTGGAGGCTTTAGAAGGAAGTGAGACAAATGATTTTGAGAGTGTATGGTGTGAGGTAGAGGTAGGCAAGACAGGATATTTAGTGGGGTGTTGCTACAGACCCAGGAGCACAGAGGATGGGGACCAGGAGATGTTTAGACAGCTAAGTTTGGCAAGTGCAAGAAGAATGATTGTTATGGGAGATTTTAACTACAGTAGTATAAATTGGAGAGAGGAAGATGCATTTAGCAATAGGGGAATGGAATTTCTAGAATTCTTGAGGGACAAATGTCTTAGACAACATGTAACAGAGGGAACAAGAGGTTCAAGAGTTTTGGATTTGGTTATAGCATCAGAAGAGTTGATAATAACTGAGTTGACATTTCTCCCACCAGTTGGAGAGAGTGACCATATGGTTTTGACTTGGAAAATGAATAGACATGCAGGAGTATCAAAGAGATGGGAACTTATGTGGAATTATAATGCAGGTGATTATAATAGTCTTAGACGTCAACTTCTGGAAGTTTCATGGCGGGAGAAATTGGAAGGCCGAGATATCATTAGTGCGTGGGAAATTGTGAAAGAATATTTGTTAGCAGCAATGGTAAGTTGTATACCACGAGTGAAGAAGAGGACACAATTTGGATTAAAGTGGATGACCAACAATATTAAACAGGAATTGCATGTGAAAAAGAGGCTATGGAAGAGATATAAAGAGACAGGTGAAGAGAAGATTTATGAAGAATATAAGACACAGGCCAGAAGAGTGACTAGTGTTGTAAGGAAAGCGAAACTGGAATATGAGAGGAGATTGGCCCTATGATCCAAAGAAAATCCTAGGGAATTTTTTAGCTATGTGGCCAGTAGGAGGAGAAATGACTGTGGAAGAATGATATTGTGGGATAAAAATGGGAATAGAGTGACTGATGCAGAGGACAGTGGAATTGTTCAATGAACACTTTATTGGAGTATTTCATCCTAGAGGAGTCAGTTTTAATGCTAGAGGAATAGGGCTGGTTCGAGGTTTAGAAGTACAGGAGGACTGTATTTCAGATCCTGAGTACTCTGGATGTCAGTAAAGCTGTGAGACTGGATGGTATTTCACCTTGAGTTTTGAGAGAATGTGCTAGGGAACTGACAGTGCCTTTAACCTGGCTTTTCAATGAAAGTCTGGCTTTGGCAAAGGTGCCCATGGAATGGAAGGAACGTAAGATAGTGCCATTGCAGAAGGGTGGTAACAGACTGGAAGTGTTTAATTATAGGCCAGTCTGTGTGTCATCAGTAGTAGTTAAGATCTTGGAGAAAGTAGTGAGGGACCGTATACAGCATTGGACAGATGAGGGTAATGTTATCTGTAAGAGTCAACATGGATTTGTGAAAGGGTGCTCTTGTTTTAGCAATATGCTAGCCTTTTATAATAAATTTGCAAGAACATTAGATGAGGGAAAGGCATATACTGCAATTTTCTTAGGGTTAGCGAAGGCATTTGACAGGGTGCCACATGATAAGCTGATATTTAAGTTGCAACACATGGGTCTGGATGTCAGATTGGTCAACTGGATTCAGGATTGGCTGTCTGATAGGTATCAGAGAGTTGTGTATGGTGGAGCAGTTTCAAGGAGGCAGAGGGTTACAAGTGGGGTCCCACAGGGCTCAGTACTAGGACCTATATTGTTTAACCTTTATATCAATGACATTGCCAGTGGATTGCAAGGGGATATTCAGTTGTTTGCGGATGATGCGAAGCTGGGAAGGATTATTATTAATAGTGCATATGTGGTAGCCCTGCTAGAGGATTTAAATAAGCTAGATAGATGGGCAAATGAATGGGGGTGTCAGTTTAATGCAGCAAAATGTAAGGTCTTGATGTTTGGGAAACATCGATGGGATGCTGCATACTCTATGGGAGGAGTTATACTGGAGGAAGTAGGGGAGACGAGATCTGGGGTTGATGATTGATAGAAACCTGAAGTTTAGGGGACATATTGCAAAGGTGGTAAAGGTAACACAGAGGATTGCTGCAGTTATGAGAAGGACACTGACCTGCAAAGATAAGAGGGTTATCATTCCGTTGTATAAGTCTCTGATCAGACCACACTTGGACTATTGTTCTCAGATTTGGTCCCCAGGATTTGAAGGGAAAGGATACAAAGACGGATTACAAAGATGGTTTCAGGACTGTACAAGGATAGTTATGAGGATCGGCTGAGGGAATGTGGACTGCAGAGTTTGGTGGATAGGAGAAGGAGAGGTGATATGATTGAGACTTTTAAACTGTTGAGAGGTGGTTACAGGGTTGGCACTGGGGAGTTCTTTTGCTTGGTTGAACAGCGGGAAGGAGTGATGACAAGAGGCCATCCCTGGTAGTTACGAAAGGAAACTGTGAGCAAGAGGGTAAGGAGTGGTTTCTTTGTGTGGAGGGTGGTTGAACCGTGGAATGCATTGCCCGATGGAGTGGTGGGAGCGAGAACGGTCAATGAGTTTAAAGCGTGGTATGATAGACTGTGTTTCTTAGGGGGGGGGGGACCTTCCCTCGATGAGTCTTGACAGACCTTATGTTCTTAGGAAGGACCTCCCGCTATGAGTCTTTTGACTTCATGGAGGCCTGAATAATAATAATAAAAAAAAAAAAGGGTGACTTTCCTTATTTACTTTTTATTTGTTACATGGATGTTGAAATAATCTGGTACTTTATACTGGTATCACATCTGATGTTTCTTACTTGTGTTATCAAATGATTATCTGATGGTATCAGATAATCATTTCTTGACCCCTGTCCCTGGACCATGAAGTAGGAGACTTAATGTGACACTGTTGACCCTTGAGGGCAAGCCCACTAGCTCATTGTTTATTGCCAAGCCATCTAGGACTGCCCATCTTGTGAAGCAGAGGCCAAAGTGATGGAAGGCCATCAGGATACCTCTTTCTAGATATCCACAGATCACATGGATCCCATTGATGGTGTTCTAGAAGAAAGGATAGTAAAAAAGACCCAGGAGAAGTAGTGCGAAAAATATGGGAAGAAAAGCAAAGAAAGAGAGGAGGAATAAGGGCCGCTTCCATCACTGTGAGTTTCCCTCCCCCATAAATAGGTGCCCAATGAGACAGTGAATCCAGTGTGCACTATCAGATGCATGAATTAAATTGTTTCAGATACATAAGTTAACAGCTTAAATTTTTGTTTTTGTATATTGTTTTATTTTAGTACCCAGAAATCCTGTTTGCATTAAAGGACTGCTTTACTTCATTCTCTGTTATTCCTTTTGCATTAATCTGAATCGTTTCTTACTTTCAGCCTCAACCTATTATGTCTCCAATACTTCAATGCAGCAATCCATCCATTTTTTTGGTCTACCAACTGGTCTTTTCACATTTGGTTTTCTGCCTCTTGCTTTTCGATGATGCACTTTGATTGTAAAGACCTGGGTTTGAATCCCATCTAGTACTTAAAGAACCTTTATTAGTTCTTTTCAATTGAAGATGAGTTTGATGGCCTGATACAGAGACCATGTTACTCTTAAAAAAACTATTATTTTTATGGCTATTTTTGCCTGTTTTCGTTTTGGAGTGGCCCTTATTTTAAATACATTGGCTTTTTACTCAAGAATTCTGAGGGTATTATAAGTGTATTTTAAAGGTAAATATAAGCAGATTAATAGAAGAAGAAATTTTACACATACCTTGTTTGGAAGTTAGGATGTCTTCTTTCTCCATACTTCTGTTGTTTGCTGTTAAGAAAGGGGAGGGGTCAGAAACGTGGAGGTTCGGAAGCGTGGAGGGGGGGCGTTTGAGGCAAGGTGGGAAGATAAATTAGAAAACCCGTTTTTTTTTTTAAAATGATATATATTCATATACATACATTATTATATTGAAGGGCACTTTTTGGGGAAGGGTTTTATGGGAAACAGGCGGGGGAGAGCATTAACGGGGTGTGAGCCGTTTCGATCCTGTATTGTCATCGGAACATTACGGGAAAAGTGTAGGGCTATGTCATGACGGGTTGATGTGCCTGCTTTGTGGGAGGGGGGTTGTGTTATCGCTTATTGGTCGGAGTCGTGACCTAATTTTTATGTTTTGGAGCTTCCAACATTCCGAAATTAGGTAGGGTCGGTGGACGTTGATTGAGTTTTCGTCGCATTTTATGGCAATTGTTTCCGATATTCTAAGCATTGTTTTATTGTCTTGTTTGTCTATTATTATGGGTTTGTCAATTTGCAGGATATGTTTCTGTTCAAGTGTGTGAACTGCTATTTCTGTCTTCCCTGTACTCTGTATTCGATTTTTCTTTTTGATGTTGCGTTTTTTTGTATTTAAATATTTTGGAATAGTGATATTACAGTACTGGAAATGTTCTTGAAGTCCAGCCCATAAAGACCTGATGGTAGATCTTGTGTAGATGATATCACAGTCTTTTTGGCAAGGAAATTTGTAGACTACATTGTGGTGTTCTAGTATTTCTTTGTGTGTGAGCAATTTAGTGGGTTTTAGGAGAGTTGCTATTTTTGGTTCGTGGTGAATACTAGTTTATAGTCTGTGTGTTTCAAATATATATTTCAAATATAATATACAAATATATTTGTAGGCTTTGTATGTATTTTGAATGTAGGGCAGTTTGATAACCTTTCGTGTTGGGAAGTCTGTTTTGGTTGTAGGGTTGTTTTGACGGGTTTTTGCTGTTCTATTTGTTTAATTTATTAGTTGTCTGGGATAGTTGAGATTTTTAAAAATCTGTGTTAAATTCTTTAATTCAGTGTTGAGATAATTACGTTTAGTTGAGAATTTGTAAGTACTTATGAATTATGATAGGATGACCAATTTTTTAACTGAATATGGATAGTATGAACTGAAATGGAGGTAGTTTTCGATATGCGTGGGTTTGTGGTATATTTTCGTGGCTATTTTGTTGTTAGTTCTGATTAACGTCAGGTTTAAGAAATTGATGGATTTGTTCTGTTCTATTCTATTCAACTTCTATTTATTCTATTCACATGTTCTATTCACCACGAACCAAAAATTAGCAACTCTCCTAAAACCCACTAAATTGCTCACACACGAAGAAATACTAGAACACCACAATGTGCCTACAAATTTCCTTGCCAAAAAGACTGTGATATCACCTACACAGGTTCTACCATTAGGTCTTTATGGGCTAGACTACAAGAACATTTCCGATACTGTAACATCCCTATTCCAGAATATTTAAACACAAAAAAACTCAACATCAAAAAGAAAAATAGAATACAGAGTACAGGGAAGACAGAAATAGCAGTTCACGCTCTTGAACAGAAACATACCCTGCAAATTGACAAAGCCATAATAATAGACAAACAAGACAACGAAACAGTGCTTAGAATATTGGAAACAATTGCCATAAAATGTGATGAAAACTCAATCAACGTCCACCCACCCTACCTAATTTCCAAATGTTGGAAGCTTCAAAACATAAAAATTAGGTCACGACTCCGACCAATAAGTGATAACACAACCCCCCCCTCCCCCAAAACAGACACACCAAACGTCATGACATAGCCCTACACTTTTCCCGCAATGTTCTGATGACGATACAGGATCGAAACAGCTCACACCCCGTTAATGCTCTCCCCTGCCCCTGTTTCCCATATAACCTTTCCCCAATAAGCACCCTTAAATATATTAATCTATATATATTATTTTAAAAAAACGTGGGTTTTCTAATTTATCTTCCCACTTTGCCTCAGACACCTCTCCCTTTCTTAACAGCAAACAGCAGAAGTATGGAGAAAGAAGACATCCTAACTTCCAAACAAAGTATGTGCAAAATTTCTTCCTCTATTAATCTGCTTATTTACCTTTAAAATACACTTATAATACTCTGAGAATTCTTGAGTAAAAAGCCAATGTTTTTAAAATAAGGGCCACTCCTAAACGAAAACAGGCAAAAATAGCCATAAAAATAATTTGTAATCATATTTTTTTAGCAGAAGTTTTGAATTTTCTCCATGTTATTCTAATGTCTAAAGCATCTTCTCCAACTAAGCATATATTGTATATCCTAATTAGGATATCTGCATATCCTAATGTTATTATTCTGCTTGTGTTATATTTTATAGTTTCTTGCATGCATTTTTCTATAGCCAGGTTAATAGGATGTACTAAAGGACATCTTTCTTCAATCCTGTCTTAATAGCAGAAAGCTCAGATCTAATTCCATTTACCAATGCCATGCTACATCAGCTGTTAGTAATATAAATTTTGATTTAAGTTTATTATCTTATCAGGTATTCCATATTCATTTCATACTCCCCAAGGCATTCTCTGTGAATGCTATAAGGTTTTCTATAATCTATAAATAAAATATGGACTTATTGATTATATTCCCATTTTTCTCTAGTATCTGTAGGTGTTAAAATCTGGTCAATTGTGGATTTAATTTTTTGGAATCCTGCTTGATATTAGCCTTTATTTTTTCAGCATGTGGTAAGATTTTTTTAGTAAAATATTAGATAAAGGTTTGTAGCCTGCAGACAGCAGCAATATCCCTTTGCAATCTTCACTTTCAACTGTTATTGGAGGAGTTCTCTCCATTCTGAGGGCATCTCTTCATTTTCTCATATTTACTAGTTTATGTATTTCTGTAGTTAATTCATTACCATCATACTTGAGTTTGGCTACAGTTCTTCAGTACCTGGTGTATTATACCTTTTACTTCAACCAGTGAAGGTTTAAATTAAGGTTTTTACCTGAGAAAAATTCATAATTTTAAAATTCCTGATTGCTGGGAATAGTAGAAAGATTTCCAGAGAAGTTTGAGATTTTTTATAATCTTTTCCGACCTGAAATTGGCCATTTTCATTGCTTAAGAAATAAAATAATTGGTGTATTCCCAGACATTATAATCCCAATCCCACCAGCAATGAGCAAGTGATAGGGACTTGGCATACAGGTTCAGACTTCTTGGGAATGGGTTTGTAATTGCCTGGGATGTATTTATTCTTCCTTGCAGTGAAGCCACTCTGTAGTAAGATGCATTGGGTGGAGCTCAACTCTTGTTGGAGAGCTTGGGAATTGGAGTAGATAATATATACTCTGTTTGAGCAAAGATTTGAAGAGGTTTATTTTTTTGAGCTGGATGATGTGCTGAATTTTGTGTTAGCCTGTGAAGGCAGGTTTACATTGAATAGATGTAGTGGGTATTCTAGAAGGGGTTCGGGAAAAGGAGGACATCCAGGAAATCTAATTTCTATCCTTTTCTTTTTCCATGATGAAGTTTATGCATGGTTGAAGGCTGTTGATTTTGATTAAGAAGTTAGGGATATTTCTGAGTCAAGCCAGATGGCAAACACATCATCCACATATTGAAGTAAAAGGAAGGTTGGGATTGTACTGAAGAGAATGTGAATTCTTCATGATGCTTTAAATAGAAATTGGCAATGCAGGTGACATGGAGATTCCCATAGTAGTTACTTCTATCTGTTTCTGTAGATGAAAACATCAGTTATACACAAGCCTCAGTGAAGAATTCATCAGAATTTTTGACAAAAATAAAAATACCTAAACCTTTAGCCGGCAGACCTCATGGTCAGCGTTGATATTATTACATGACACCTCCAGGGAGTCCATAGACTCATTGAGGGAAGGCACTCTACAACTCTGTCTCCACCACTCAATCCTCCAAATACAACGAACTGCAACTACACCAACGTCATCTACCATCCACCACTAGTGACTTTCTTTGGCCACCAACTTAATTTTAGAATAAGATTACACTTTTTTTTTTTTACCAATAAATTTAATGATAAATTATGCCAACAAGTTTCACCAACTGGGCTGTTTAGCTTCTTCAGGGCATACAAATGGTAAAGACAACTCAAAGTCGTTAGTACATAGAACAAACGTATAAAATATAGCAAAATTAAAAAGACGCGTAACATCATACGCACGGAACGTGTGTTTCATTAGTTATTGTTGTGTGTGTGCGCACGCTCTGTAGTTTGCAGCAAAATTAAATTCTGTTCAAATTAAATCCTTCTTTGGAACTTTAGAAGGATAGACAACTACCATTTTTAGATACCCTAATAAAAAAAAAACACCAAGGAAATGGACATATCAGCCTTAAAGTCTACCATAAACCAACCCATACTAGACGCTATCTTCACTTCTCGTCTACTCGCCACGTTTCTCAAAAACTTAGTATCATGCACATGGTCAAAAATAGAGCCACTAGCATCATATCAGAATAAAAAGACCTCCAGGACGAATTAACTCATATCATAGACCCTGGTAAACAACGGATATCCAAGATATTTAATTAAAAAGATTCTTCATAGCAACCCCACTCAATAACAATCTGCCAAGACTCGACATAAATCCTCAGTTGCCATCCCTTATGCAGGAACAGTGTCAAAAAAAGATTGCAACACTCTTCAAACCTTTTGAAATTAGAGTAACTTTCAAGACGATCCAAAACATATTAAGGTCATCAGAAGACAGCAATGCCTTCTTCAAATACGCTGGGGTATACAACATCCCTTGCTCTTATGGTCTAAACTACATCGTCAGACATCAAAATGTCTTGAAATAAGAAAAAAGGAACACGTAGGGGATGTTAAAAACAACAGAATAGATAGTTCTGGATTAGCCCTTCACTTCTTCAACACAAGCCACACCATTGAATGAGACAAAAGTTCCATGCCTTATCTAGGATTAATTTTCCGTGTTGCAATTTCAAAGAAGCCACAGTGGTTCTCCATTCTGAAAGCAGCCTAAACAGAAATCAAGGAATGATCCTGCGTGACATATGGAAAAGCCTAATACGATCGCTAAGCTTGCCAGAATTTAATTTCGCTGCAAACTACAGAGCATGCACACACAACAATAACTAATGAAAGACACACTCCATGTGTATGATGTTACGCGTCTTTTTAATTTTGTTATATTTTATACGTTTGTTCTATGTACTAGCGACTTTGAGTTGTCTTTACCAATCGTATGCCTATGCCCTGAAGAAGCCAAACAGCCCAGTTGGTGAAACTTGTTGGCATAATTTATTATTAAATTTACTGGTAAAAAAAAAAAAAACACAGTGTAATCTTATTCTAAAATTAATTACAGTTATTAATGTGGGTTGATATAATTCATCATCATCCTTATTATCAGAGACCTTCAGGAAGTCTAGGATTCATTAGAGGAAGCCACACATTACTTTCTGTCTATGATACCTTCTCTTAAACTGATCCACACTAGATGTACTCACCACTTCAACAGACAAAAAATCTAGCTCTCACCACTTTAACCATGCACAAACTTCACTTCCATGGATTTGCCTCCTCTTCCAACCTTCTGTATAACAAAAAAAAAAAAAAAAAATCATTGATTGATATCCCATAACACCACTTTCAGAAGTTTATAGACCTCAATCATATCTCTTTTCTCTAGTTTGTTTGCAGCACATACTCTCAATCTATCCTTGCCTTTCCATAATCCTGATATCATCTCTAACACACTTTGCACCTAATTTCACAGCTTCTTTATCCTCATGAAACCACATTTGCGCAGTAGTCCTGGTGTGATCCAGGGCTTGTAAAGAAGCAAAATGAGATCCTTGAGTCTTCGAATTGCAGTTATCTTCTGAGTTATTTATAGTCTTTGTTATCTGATCATTGAACTTCAATTTCCTGCCCAAAAAAAACCCCAAGATCCTTAGCCTCATCAATTTCTCCAAGCATAATCCCACCAATATAATGTTGGAAATCTAATCACTCCAAGTTACATAACTTTACACTTAATATTAGAATGACAGCCATTATTTTCCTGGAGTCTTAGCCTATTTCAAATCATTCTGTAAGTTCATTATATCAGAAGCATCCCTGATTACTCTATATCTGTGCATTATCATCAAACAGTTGAACATTCCTGTCAGATTCTTTCCAATATAAAAATTAATAGAAAGATTGAACAATAGTAGTGCAAGGACTGATCCCTGAGGACAGCACTGGTCATCTTAAATCCATCCTCCTCCCCAAATCACTTTGATACCTGTCCATTGGTGAACTGTTTATCCAAGTCAATTGTGTGTATTCCAGTCCGGTATCATCCAATTTATGCAACAGGCTTTTTGTGTGATATCGTATCAAATGCCTTTAAAATTCCAGTATCAACGTGTCCATTATCTTTATCCATATACATGATCTCCCTTGACTAAATTCATGCTGATCCTTGCAAGGTATAGCTTATCCAACTCATATCTGTATTCGAGTTCTCACCAACTTTTCTGAAGTCTTCAAAACTACCACTCTGGAGATACTGGTAGTAAGACACATCAATTTCTGCACTACAATGAAACTATTATACATTATTTCCATTCTGTGGGATCTTTCTTGAGGTGAGACTCAAATTATACAATATAAAGGGCCTAGCCACTTCAGCTGAACATTCCTAAATGAATGTTCAGCTGTTTAGCATATGTCATGATATCTCATCTGGAACTATCACCAAATTCTTATCTACATTATAGAATAGGTCCTCTTAAAACTCCTTTTCGTGCATCTTTATCCAGGTTAGCAGTAGCACTGCATGCCATGTTAGAAATACTGGGTTGATAGATCTTAGAGAAGCAAGGGGTCATTTATTTGAACATCTGCTTCTGATACAAGGGCTACCATCTGAATTCACTAAAGTTGTTCTTCCATATTCATCTTTTTTTTTTTTTACTTGCAGCATAACAATAAAATTCTTTTGGATTAATTTAGCCTGCATGGCCAATTTGTTTTGATACTCAAAATTTGCTTTTTGTGCAATACATGTAACTTTCCTAGGCTGTGCTTTATAGATTATGCATATATAGATCATGATGTTCCTTCCATGTCATCATCTCATGTTCTTTTTTCTTAATAACATTGCACATCCGTTTCATCATTGGGATTTAGCCGACCAAATTGTATTCTTATTGGCTTAAACCAAAATACAAAATGATGGTACAACATGACAAAATTTCATGCTGGCTACAGTGTTGCCCGGTTAAACAAGGTCCCCGTTGTTTTCACCAGTGATCCAGGGCAAACAGCAAAAAGTCAGCTACTGGAACAAATCTGAAAACACACCCTAACTCAATATCACCAGAGTTAAAGATCAGTACTATCAACATAAGAATTCTGAATGGCAAAGAAATGGAGCTAGCTGATGAATTAGATAAGTACCAGATCGACATAATAGGGTTGACTGAAACAAAAAAAAAAAGACAAAAACTGGTGAGATCTTTCTGAGCAATAAATACAAAATGTTATATTCAGGCAATGGTAATCAAGGAAAAGGAGGAGTAGCCATAATATTCAACACTAAATACGAGGCTAATCTTCTTGAATGGCAGGCAGTCTCAAGTAGAGTAATGTGGGCAAATATCAGAATGGGGGAACTGGACAATGAGACTTATTTGGGCCTATGGGCCCACAGAAGGTTCTACTAAGGTAGAAGTGGAGGAATTTTTTGAGGCTTTAGAGAAAGCAACAGGACACAGTGAAAAAGGAAAAGTTGGTCCTTGTTGGGGATCTAAATAGCAGAGAAGAAATGATTTTCAGACCTACAAAAATATTTCGAGAAAATTTGGAGAAAAGAGCAAAACTAATAATAATGGCAAATACCTGTTGGATTTGTGCTCAGGACATGGACTGGTTATTACTAATACTATGTTGCAACATAAAAATGTACACACATTCAAAAGCAGAGAAGAGGCAAGGAATAAGAAAATAAGAAAAGTCTCATTGATAATGATGTTTTCTCACTGATGCAGGACACTAGAGTGTACAGAGGATTTGAAATTGGAAGTGATCACTATTTGGTCTTGAGCAGGATAAAATTGAATTTCATATTGAAAAGAATAACATGCAAGAAAGTTTTGAAGCGAATAAAAGTTGAGCAGCTCTCAGACGGGAAATGTAGACTAAAATACACAAAGATTATTGAAGAAAAAATGAAAGAGTTTGAGAACAGGAACTAAACCTTGGAGATTCAGTGATAAGCCTGGAAGAAAACTCTGATTCAGTCAGCCAGTCAGCCAGAGAGGCATGCAGTGAGATTGTCTGTAAGGATAGAAAAATTAGAACTCCATTGTGGATACAGGAAGTTAAAGAGTCAGTGAAGGAAAAGAAGAAAGCATATCAAAAATTCCTGGCAAATAAGTCAGCTTCTGCTCTTAGAGAATACAGAGACAAATGTAAGAGAGCTAAACAAAAGTCATGGGAAGACTTTGGCAAGAACATAGAAAATAAATATCAAGAAGGTGGCAAAATATTCTTGAGGTTGTTGAAGAAGCTTAGAAATGGAGGAAAGAGTGCTGTAAAAAGAGTTAGAGATGATAAAAGTGACATGAAAACGGGAGAAAAAGATATCCTTGAAGTATGGAGTAATTTCTTCGAAAAATTGCTAAATGAAACATGCAGTGATAGCACAGTGGTAAAAAACACTCAACAGGCATACAGTCAGGAATGCATATCCATACTTGAAATAGAAAAAGCCATCAAAGGCTTGAAATGTGGAAAGGCAGCAGGAGTAGATGATATTTGACCAGAAATGCTGTAGTATGGTAGTATAAAAGTCTTACAGTGGCTGCACTGCATAGTTCAGACTGCCTGGACAGAGGGACGAATTCCTGATTTTTGGAGTAGAGCTCTCATAGTACCCATATATAAAAAAGGAAATAAAACAAAGTGAGAATTACAGAGGTATTTCCCTACTGAGTGTTCCTGGCAAGATCTATGCAAGTATACTTGAGAAACGGTTGAGAAGAATTGTGGAAGAAAAGTTGGTGAAGAACAAGCTGGATTCAGACCAAATAAATGCTGTCAGGATCAGATCTTCGCTTTACAACAAATAGTGGAGAAATCATGGGAATATAACAAATATCTGTATTTAAGTTTTGTTGATCTGGAAAAGGCATATGACAAGGTGCCAAGAGAGAAGCTATTCAATACGCTACAGTTATATGGTGTCAAGGGGGAATTATATCAAGCAGTACTTAGTCTTTATTTGAGTTATAAGTCAGCAGTTAGAATTGAAGGAAGTACAGGAAGATGGTTTAATGTTTAATCTGGTCTGAGACAAGGATGTACATTATTCCCTCTGTTATTCATTATCTATATGGATCACATTGTGAAGGAAAGTGGTAGTAAACATGATATCAAAATTGTGCCTATAGTAGAAGTAAAATATTTCAGCTACTTAGGCACAATTTTTAGTGAAGATGGTAAATTAAATATGGAAATTGACAACAGAATCAACAAAGCTGGTATGGTAGGAAGTCAATTGAATAATTTCATATGGAATAAGAGAGAAATTAGTCGGAACACTAAATTAGCTGTATACAAGACAGTGTTCAAACCAGTTTTAACTTATGGATCTGAGAGCTGGGTCTGAAGTAAAACACTCGACCAAAGACTAGAGACTGCAGATATGAGAGTCCTGAGAAAGATTAGAGGCATGAACAGATGACATCGATGGCAATATCATATTAAAAATGATATTAGGCTTGACATTGTGCATCCAGGAATGCATTTGCAGAGCTAATCTCAGATGGTATGGTCACTTAAACAGAATGCACAAGGAAAGATTAGCAAACAAGTGTTCTCTGCCAGGTTGGCAGGAAAACGACCCAGAGGAAGACCATGATATAGGTGGATTGATACGGTACAAAGTGCCTTAGACGATAGAAATATAAGATCTGATAATGTTGGAGTCTTGACAAGTAACAGACTGATTTGGAGGATAATTGTAGATATTAAGTTAATCATCATGTCATCTTCCTTATACCCTCTTTTACCTTGCGGTGTCGAGGGTCTATTGATCATCGGACCTCACTCCGTTTACAGGATAAGGTGGTCAGCCTTATGCCCCGGGATGAGAAACCCCAGAATAAACTGGGAAAAAAACCCTGCTGTCCATGCCCAAGACTGGCTAACTTGGCTATGGCTGAGGAAGATCCTTCAACTCCTCATGTCACCGACGGGAATCGAACCTAGGACACTCCTTCCCCAGGCATATGGTTGCGAAGTGCAAAGCCACTAGGCTAACCGCACGGACATATTAAGTTAATGATGTAAATTTTTTATGTAGTACTATCATATCCTGTACACCCCTTGATGGTACATGGCAGGAATTTGATGATGATGATGAGGAGTGTACAGGATATGATAGTACTACATGAAAAATTACATCATTACTACATTACTTACTTCCTATCTACAATTTTCCTCCAAATCAATCTTTTACCTGTCAAGGCTCCAACATTGTCGGATCTTATATTTCTATCTTCTAAGGCACTTTTTACCATATCAATCTGCCTATATCTTGTTCTTCCTCTGGGTCTTTATCCTGCCAACATTGCAGAAAACACTTGTTTTGCTAATCTATCCTCTCCCATTCTGTTTAAGTGACCATACTGCCTGAGATTAGCACTACTAACACATTCCTAGATGCTAACAATGTCAAGTTCTTTCCTAATATCCTCATTTTTAATATGAATTTTTGCAATTGACGCCATCTGTTCATGCCCCTAATCTTTCTCAGGACTCTCATATCTGCGGCCTCTAGACTTTGGTCAAGTGTTTTATTTCTATCCCAGCTCTCAGATCCATAAGCTGAAACTGGTTTGAACTCTGTCTTGTTCACAGCTAATTTAGTGTTTTAATTAATTTCTCTCTTATTCCATATAAATATATTCACTTGACTTCCTACCATACCAGCTTTATTCATTCTGTTGTCTATTTCCATATTTAATTTACCATTTTCACCAAGAATTGTGCCTAAGTAGCTGAAATATTTTCCTTCTACTATAGGTTCTCCATTCACAATGCAGTTGATATTTTAAGGTTTCTGCCTATTTTCGTTTTGCTTTTCTTGTTATTGCCGACCTTCATACCAAATCCATTACAACAGTTATTCAATTTAGTCAGGGAATCTTTCAGACTTCTAAATGAATCTCACTGAATTTATTTAGAAGTTTAACAATATCTACATAAAGTAAAGAGCTGAGATTAACACCTCAATCGGTCATGATGTCTATAGAAGTCCAGGATATCTGGATACCATTCTGTAACACCTATTGAATAACATGGATAAGAAGTGCAATTTTGTCTCACTATTTCATCCACCATGGCCGGTGAAGAGGTTAACATCTCCAATTTTGAATATCAGGTTTAATACCACTTTCCTTCATAATGTGATCCATATAGATAATGAGTAAACAGAGGGATAATGTACATCATTGTCTGACACTAAATTTAACATTAAATCATCTTCCTCTACTTCCTTCATTTCTAACTGCTGACTTACAATTCAAATAAGGACTAAGTATTGCTTGATATAATGCCCCATTGACACCATATAACTGTAGCATTTTGAATAGCTTTTCTCTTGGCACCTTGTCATATGCTTTTTCCAGATCTGCAAAATCTAAATACAGATCTTTGTTGTATTCCTATGATTTCTCAACTATTTTCGTAAAGCAAAAATCTGATCAGCCTCTATTTGGCCTGAATCAGCATGTTCTTCATCAAGCTTCTCTTCCACAGTCCTTCTGAACCATTTTTCAAGTATACTTGCATAAATCTTAGCAGGAACACTCATTAGAGAAATACCTCTGTAATTCTCACATTCAGTTTTATTTCCCTTTTTATATATGGGTGCTCTCAGAGCTGTACTTCAATCATCTGGAATTCATCCCTCTGTTCATATCATCCATTTCATTCCCATCTTATTTGTTCTTTGAATTCTAGGGGCACATTCAGATAACTGCATCATTTAAGCAGCTCGTCAAAGCTGTCCATGCAATGCTGATATCTTTACCATTCAGTAACTGGTACTATGGGAACTGAACTCAGTATTCTTCTGAGTTTGTCATAATTTCTGACTCTCTGGTTCAGCATGTAATTGGTGCATTTCTATAATTAGCTCATATCCATTTCGGTATTTAATTAACAGTCACCAACAGGTGGCAAAACAGTCGCATCATTAATTGAAAATTCCTCATTTTCACTTCTCGTGTTAGAAAAAATCTAACACTCTTTTATCTTGTATTTCTTCTTTCGTGTACTATTTGCAAATGCTGACTCACAATAGCTCAGTTAATTCTCCTATATTATTACAAATTTTCTCTGCTACTCGATCAGTGTTCAGATAATTTGTCACCCATAATGATTATTCATTTAGTACCCAGAAGGGTAATTTGTTAATGAATTTCATCATTCTCACAGCTGAACTGCTAGGTCTCTAGCATTACCTACACCATGGTAGCATTCCACTTTGTGCAAGATAGCCTCACACTCACTGCCACATGGAATGTGTATTAGTGAGTTTGAGGCTATCCTCTCTCCCCATTTGAGGCAATCTTCCAACTCTATTTCTTCATTCCTTTCTAAAAATATTATGCATTCAGTTTCAGTTATATCTGACTCTTAGAGCTAGGTTTCACTAATGCCAACAATCTTAAGCATAACATGTTCACCAAGGTGACAAACTCAGCCACTTTGTTTTTAATGCTTCTGGCTTTTATGCAGTGTCTATGGCCCAGTTGACCAACTTTTTCTTTTAATTAATGTGCTTAACAGACTTAGCTAAATACGTACATAAATATATCTTCAGTAATTATTTTGATACAGCAATCCCTCGATTAGTGCACCTGATGCGTTCTTTAAAACAGGCGCATTAATCGAAAACGCACTAATCGTATATAATAACCTATGGGAAAAAGTATAATTCGTTCCTCAAATTTCTTTTTTGAACCTTAATTTTTTTATAAAAGAATTAAGGTATGTCTCATGGCCTAGTTAAAGGAAAATCATGAAGCTGAAAGACAATAAAACATATTCAGAATATAAATTTTATTATTCTACTTCTTAACAAAGAAATGAGCTAATGTAGTTTGGCGGGGATTTTGTTTCTTTTTTCATACAACTGACGGTATGACCCTATTGACTCTTCTGCAAATTTTACTGCTTCATCAGGGTCAGCCTCCATGCATTGCTGCTTAAAAACTTTGATTGTAAGAAAAATATTTTCAAATTGTTTCTCTGAAATCTCTTTTGGCTGACTATCAGTGGTTAAATTTTCTTCATATTCTTTGGGATCTTCCCGCTGTTCATCTAAATGTAGCAGGTCGGAATCACTCAGTTCTTCAGAATGAAATTTAATTAACTCTTGGACGTTATCATTGAAGGGGAGAAAGAAATGAAGGACGTACGAATTGGTCGCCATCATGCGAAATCACATGCTTTATAGATAAAATTTCTCAACTGTTATACAAGCAAAATAGTTATCACTTTAAAAACTACAATGATCATAAAAGAGAAGTTAATTTTCCAACGTGTAATAATAAACAACTCATCCCAGAAGAAGGATTGATTACCCTATTATTGGAATGGATTCTGCATGTGCAGAAGTGTCGAAGGGTTTAATCTGTGGGCGTACTATAGCAGATGACATAAATTTTGGCTGTAGAAATTTGGAACATAGTGTACATGGAAGTAGTGTAGTATGCCATGAAAAATAACTTTGTAAAATGTTTTAAATTGGTAACCAAATTATTTCATTCTGGCGACCGATTTTTTTTTAAATAGTTAGCCATAAAAATGTATAGATAGAAAAATTTTTAAAATCTGTAACATTTATTTTTAAGATGTATATAGTGCACTGATCGAATTTTAGAGGTGCTATATTTTAGAATGTGGTGTATGTATTATCAGGTTTTTTATTTTATTTTAATTTTATATTTTTAAAGATATACATATATTTTGTTTTCGTCTTGCATACTAAGACACTAGCAAATATGGTTTATAGTTATCTCTACTGCTATTTCATGTCTGTCTGCTTCGAACACTACAGCCAAATTATGTATGAAGTAAAATCTTAAATTTAAAATCTGCTATTTGACCATTTGCTGCTGAAATTACATTTTGCTCACAGTTTATTAATTGGCATCATTATTGTAAAGGAACTAATTTGAATCTAAAAAAAAATGTATAATATGAAACTCATTTCAGTGGTTCTGCACACTGTTGGTAAACAAAGTCTCTACGTGACAAAATATGTTTACAGGCACTCGGTATTATCTCCATTCTGCCTTATTCCTTCTGTATGATATTTTGGTAAATCATGTATTCCTGTCAGCATACCTTTTTGTTGGATCTGTTTGATCAATTGGATCACTTTTTTGCAGAAAACTACTGGTACTGAAGCATTTCTAATAGAATAGTTCTTTCAATTTCAGGAACAGATTGAAGTCTGGAGTGCTCTCATGTAAGAACTTTACTTGGAGGGCTAAGTGAAGAAACACCTGCTATCCATTTGTTTGTATAATATCAGATTCTTCATGTGAAACATGTTAGTCTTGCATTGTGCTTCTGGTTTGGTAGTTGATCTGAGTCAAATTCTTCCTGCATCTTGAAGTCTTGTTTTGTGTATCGAGAATATCTAAAGCAAGTAGATGATTTTTTACTCCATCAGGCTTACACCTGATATGAAGATAGATACTCTTACATTATCCTACTGGTCACACATATACTCTGTGCAGAACTTTTTGAAATTAAAAATTCTACAAGTTTGCACAGTATGAGATATAGGAACACTCTTGAGACTTAAGGAGAATGGATGGTCTCTGTATGAGTGACGGAGATTATGTACTCTCAATAAATGTCAATACTCCTACAATATCAACTATATAAAAGCATAGCATGCTTTCACTGCAGTCACTGTCTTGTCTGGGAGAACTTAACTCCTGTGGTGAAAGACTATTGGAATTTGTCCATGCTAATAGATTAGTTATTACCAATACCTTCTTCCAGAAACACCTATCATGTACCTACATTTGGACGTCATACGGTGATAGATCAAGGCACCAGATTGATTACATCCTAGCACCTCAACAGTAAAAGACAAGCATCTTTGATGTGTATACTTGTCCTGGAGCAGACTGACTATAGTTCAGACCATCAGCTAGTAAGAGCCAAAGTAAGACTTGTTCTAAAACTTTCCAAGTCAGACCCCTCCCAGTAGATTGGATGTCAGAGTAATCCCTAGTGGGTTCACAGTAGAAACATCAAAACAGTTGCATGAGCTTTTGGTGGTGGTGGGGAAAACATTCCTGAAATGCTCTATGAAGGAGTCAAGGTTATAATACAGAATGCAGCCAAGAAGTATGTAATCCTAATTAGAACACCAAAAGACCCATGAATCTCAGTTTCAACATGAAATCTTATTGAAAGGAGGAGGTCAGAGAAACAAAGATACACAGACTGAAGAATATAAGAGATTATAGAGAGAAATTAAGAAAGTCATCAGGGTGTACAAAGAACATTATTATGCTAAGAAATATTGAAGAGGTAGAGTTCCAGATGAGGAGACAAAATTATAAAATGTTTTGGTTAGATCATGATCTTAAACACACGTTAACCTAAATTGGATGTTATCAAAGATAGGAATGATGCAGTACTAATAGAAAAACCAGAAATCAAAAACAGATGGAGTACTCTGAGGAACTTACAGCTGAGAGGATAAGAAAATTTGTCAGAGTCCTCTTACCAGGAGAATTTTGATTTGGAACACCTCCATTTAGGTGAGGTTGTAAGAGCATTTAAGGAGCTCAAAAACAATAAGGCTCAAGGTACAGATGTAATCCCAATAGAATTTAAGACCATGGGGGGGGGGATGAAGGGATCGAGCATTTCATAGATTGATTATAAAGATGACAAGGTCATGGCCTAGAGACCAGATGGTCAGTTTTCATGCCACTGCACAAGAAGGGAGATAGGAAGGATTGCAAAAACTACAGAACTACTAGTTTAATCTCTTGTGCAATCAGATTTTATTAAAGATCATCCTAAATAGGATTGAGGCCAAAGTCTAGGCAGATTTCAGGAAAAGTAAGTGTACCAGAGTTCAGATCCTTTGCCTTACACAGAGCATTCAGAAGTATAGAGTTTAGCCTACCTTTGATAATGTGTTTCATATACAATTCCAAAGTTTTTGACTGTTCAGCATGTGAAATTGTGGAATGTAATAAAAAAATAATGGGTGGTCTTCATCACATTATCAGGTTGGTGACTAACTTGTATGGAAAACAAGAAGCTGTGGTAAGAATGGGCTCTGATTAACTGATTGGCTTCAAATAGTCAGGCAGGAGATTTAGACAAGGATGCCTACTATCTCCTCACTTGATTAGTATATGCTGAGGATATTTGGTGGGTTGAGAATTTTTTTTCTCATTTTCATTGATTTTTATATACTTTTGTATTTTGTACCTGGTTTGGAAACCCTTCTCTAGAGACCAAACATGGAACTTTTCAAGCTTCAGGTTTCCAGTTAATGGGACAGTGGTTTCACATTGGGTGATGAAATTCATCTCCCACCTAAATTTCCCCTAATCCTTTAGCTACCACTATCATAGCATCAATGTGCTATGGATTTGGTCACCTCTTCTGTGTGAGATTAATATAAAAATAAATAAAATTGGCAGCTATCTCTTCTTGTTGCTTACCTTGACCACTAGATGCAATCTGTTCCCATTCCATGGTATATGGTTTTCCATGATGATATAATATTATAGTCTAACAGATTAGCTTAGGTGTTGACTGTTATTCATGACTTTTTTTCTTAAATTTTTTTATAGCATCAATTGGTGTTGTTAATACAGTTAAAAACAGTACAAGCCATTAGGAAAAAGAAAACCAGGATGTCCTCTTAAACGATTCAACGATGACTTCTAAGGCCAGAACAGGCCATGCTAGGCCTAAATCCTTGATACGCATGATAATGATGAATACAGTTCAAAAATAAGTCATGAAAATATTATACAGTATTTTGCAAATAAAAGATTTTTGCTGTTATTTTTATGTAAGGATCTGGGTTAATGGATCTTAAGCAAAAACCAAGAATACAAGAAACTATATATCAATCACGTGCATAAATATATATATGCTGTCAAGATGAACTGAATCAGTGATGTTTAGAAGATCAATCCTCTGATATGAATCCAAGAAACCAAACCTCTCTTACAATTTTCATCACTCAGGATAATCAGAGTCATGTGAATGGCTTAGCAGAGGACGAGTCAGGAAAAGATGCTTTGGTTTCCAAACTCAGTGTGCAAAGAAAGAAAACACTTAACTGAAATTAAAATCTTTGAAAATATTTATATCAGTCTTAAATGTGTGAATTTATAAAAGACGACAGATTACAAAAGCTGGACAGAAGATACCGGAAACAGTGAAATGAGACATCTTAGGCCTTGTAGAAATTGAGAAAGAAACTCAGATCAGATAATGGATTTATAATGGAAACTTGCCTTTTCATATTGGAGGAACCAAATATGGAGTGGAATTTTTGAACAAAGGGAAACCAAACACATTAGAACTGATAGAATGAACACAAATCCTGTTTTTTTTTTGGGGGGGGGGATGTAACCATTTGACGGTATAGCATGGTATAGTAATGACCATACTCCAGGTCTGTGCACACCACCAAGTTCTCTTATCCACTAGATTCCTGAGTTGATGTCCAACACGACGTTCAATAAATGAATGCAGTCACATTCTGTTTAGTCTTCCACCAACAAAAGGTTGTAAACCTGTGGTACCCCATTATTGTGGGTGAAGTAAAGAATTATTATTATTTTTACATAATCTAGAAACTCTTCTGTAGTTGCATTCTGGCAGAATTAAGGCAGTTATATGCCATCTCTCCAAGAGGCCTTCTGATGCATTAAATTGTCTTCTCCCATGAATATAGCAACCAGCCTGTGAAACTGCTTCATAGCTATAACCTTGAATAGTAGAGGTTCTGGTAACTCCACATTATATTTAACATGTTCTTGAAGTGTATCACTTTCATTTCACTGCATATAAAGGAAGGAGGGGAAAGCAGAAGTCAAAGGCAAGTCCTTGCTCACTCTGGAGACCAAACATAGCACTTCAGCTTCCTGTTTTTCATTCTGCAAAATGCATGCACAATTAACATTTGGTTGGCTCTTAGCCTTAGTGAGTATCGTCTACCTGAGGGGTGAAAGTAAGCGAAATCATCAAAAGACCTGATCTGAAGTTGAGTTGTTTAGAAGCTGATTATTAGAGTTTTCTATATTTTAAGGATTTACTCATTGTATTTATTTTGATAGTTAATGTGTTGTAATAATTCTACTTAAAATAGTAGAAATTTAATTTAAAAAAATATATTTCACACCTCCCAGGAAGAAGCTGTCGACAGTAAACCAGAATCAGAACTGGAAAGCAACTTCAAACTATGTTGCCAAAAAATATATAGCAGATGTCACTCGAGAAGTATATTTTGAAGATGTAAGACTTCAAATGGAAGCAAAGCTGTGGGGTGAAGAATATAACAGACATAATCCACCGAAAAAGGTAACTAAGTTTAGTGTTAATTTATTGACTAGTTACTGCTGATATATATGAACGGTTTTCTCCCCGACCCTTAAGTTATGCATTTAATTTTGGTAAAGCCAAGATGTGGCTGAATTATAGCCTTATAAAGAGGGATGATAACTTTCCTATCTTGACTTGCTAGCCAATTTTTCAACATCCAAGTAATCCTTTAAACAATTGTGCCATATTTTGCAATATGCCATCTGAATTTCAACTCTGTTCACCATTATCCTGAAATTCTTAGTCTCATCAGTGTATGTCAGTCCAGTATCATCAAAGTGATACACGTTGTGTAATTCTCATCGGTCTTATCATAGTTTAAAGGAAAATAGATTTCAGTTTGGCCCTCTGAGCTCATCACTTTTTTGGTGTCGAAACAGTCCCTAATCCTCTCCTGGTCTCAGGATCAGTAAAACCTTTGCAAAATGCATTTCTGTTGCAGAAAAGCAACAAAAAAATCACAAACATCAATTCTTACCAAAAAAATGTTTTCATAGAATCACTCCTACTCAACCCCCCCCGCATCATCTTTTACGACTGATACATGGATGATATTCTATGCATTGGAGAACCAACACGCCTTACAAGCGTCCCTTAACGATTACAGCAACAGACTAAAATTCACCATAGAAACCGAACAAGACAAATCCATCAATTTCCTAACCCTGACATTAGTCAGAACAAACAACAAAATAGCCATGAAAATATTCCACAAACCCACACATATCAGAAACTACCTCCATTTTAACTCATACCAACCTTATTCGATTAAAAAATCAGTCATCCTAACACAATTCATAAATACTTGCAAGTTTTCAACTAACTGTAATTCTCAACACAGAAATAAAGAAATTAACACAAATTTTTTAAAATCGAAATTGCCCAACACAACTAATAAATTATCTCAACAAAACAGCAAAAACCAGGCAAAACAACTCAACAACCAAAACAAACTTTCCAACACAAAAAAATTATCAAACTGCCATACATCCAGATCCATCTGGAGGAACACAGGAGTCCATTACCTGCACTACAGCCATCTGGTGTAGCACACCATGCCATTGATATGAAACACCAGATCTAATGGAACAAAATGTCCTATTTATACAGGAGCAAATATAAATTGCAAATTATTTCTAAAATCTGCCATAGTATTATAATATTCACCAAATCTGAAAAAATTTGTCTATCTCACTTTACCCAAAATGGGAGACTTGTTTTGAGACATTCAGCAAATTTCCATAACACACTGATAGAGGGTGCTAGTTAGGACTTTCATACTCTTTCTTTTTGCCTTTCTGCTAGTGTGCACGTGTTTAGTTGTGTTTCATTGTGGCTATGAAGACATCTGGGTACAAAGGCAAAATATTGACATTGCATTTAATGAATAGTAATTTATTAGCTAAATAAATTTTGTTATTATTATATAAAGTAATTATTTGTGTTTTATCCATTAAACATCAGCATAAGTATGCTGATAATCCTTGAGCATGCACGTTCAGTTCGCACTGCAAAATTAGTATTTTTAATTACTAATTATATGAAGAGCCAAAGGCTTCAATTCGGCGACATGAACTTATTTAAGTTAAGAAATATTATATCCCATATTGTTTCTTAGCCAAATAAGAAACTCAGAGTTTCATGCCGAATATAGAAACTATATAAAGTTCGGCAATTCCAAGCGTAAGCAAATACCTGGATAGTGCAGCACCTGATCCTTTAAGATAGTGCAAGCTGAGGCAACTCATGAGTTAGACCTTGCACTGGGTCATCAGTTTGTCATTACCTTGCTAATCTTCTCTTTCCGTAGGCGACATATTTTTGATTTACTGATATAACTGATTTACTGATTATTAATAGATAAGCAGAGCTCTATTTTTATTGGAGGTAAAGCTTTGCTTATCTCTTTGTCAATATGAACAAAATGAACTCTATGAACCATCGGCTCGATGATAATATAAAGATTTACTGATTATTTACTGATATACTCAATGCAATTTGGAAAATTGTTGATATTTCCCCTATTAATGATAATTTCATTTCTGTAAATCATTATGTAAGTAGTAGTGACATATGTATTTTTTTTCTTTCAGGTAGATATATGTCAGATGTCCGTTATTGAATTTTTGCAACAGCAGCCAAGGAATACTTTGTTCCATTTAGAACACTACATTGAAGGTGATTACATCAAATATAATTCAAACTCAGGATTTATTAGTTGTGAAAATCTTCGACTGACACCCCAGGTATTCATGTTTGTCTACATAATAACTATTGTTTGGTATATAAAAACTCGAAAGTTTTATAAATCACTTAACTACAGGTAAGATTTTAGACTTTTTAAATAAAATTCAGTAAGATCAGGATTTACAGCATTGGGTTAGTAGGAATATGCATATAGTGAGCTCTTATAGTAAGGATTTTTTTGAGTAACAAACTTCATATGAACATGAATTTGATACGCTAACCACTTGGCCAACTGGGCCAAGTGGTTAGCGCATCCGCTCTCCATCCAAAAGGCTGTGGGTTCGAATCCTGCCATTAGCATGGATGTTTGCGATTGTCTGTGAAAATACTGGTGGTTGGTGGTAGATAGCATTATGATCATCATAGTTGCAGTTTGTTGTAGTTGGAGGATTGAGTGGTGGAGACAGAGTTGTAGAGTAGGTGCCCTCCCTCAATGAGTCTTTGGACTTCCTGGAGGTGTCACGTAATAATAATAAATTTGATACTGAACATTTAATCAAGTTTTGAATTTTCAGTAGCTATTGTTTTTCACTGGTTAAGAATAAGCAGATATATTTATGCTTATCCTTAAACCAGTGAATATGAACTATAAACTTTGAGAATTTACATTTCAGTTTACAATTTAATATTGAAGAACTCACTTATGATCATCATCTTGTCCAGTAGTAGGCCTAGAGGTATGTTATGGTCTCAGCCTATCTTTTGACTGCTCTTCTTGGTAGTCTCCATCTTCTAGAGATGTATCAGAGAAACTGTTGAGCTATCCTGATCCTCTGTATTCTGTGTATATACTGAATCATTTTTGTTTATATTGCTGAATATATTTTATTATAGTTGTCATATTTAGTTCATTCATCAAATCTTTGTTTTTCTTCTGATCCACTTACATATCCTGTGGTTTTTGTCATAAATTTCTTTTCATCTGATTTAAGCTATTTGATCTTGTTTTCTGACAGCCCTTGCCTTCACTCCCATATGTAAGTATTAATCTTACTAATGTCTTATATTCTTTAATTTTGGTATGCCTTCTAAGCAATAAATACAAAATGTTATATTCAGGCAATAACAATCAGGGAGGCTTTGAGCTGATAATGGTAGCTATGAAGGTCTGCAGAGAACCTGGAAATTGCAGGCTAACAGGGCTCTGGCACACCCAATTCCATGAAGATTTTTTTTTTTTTTAATCTGAAACATAACATGTCCAGGGAATCTGACGCCTCAAGAACTGCAGTCCAGAATCTCAATGAGAAATATTCTATGAGGACTCTCAACATACTTCAGCTTAACATCAATTGCACTCAAAAAAAGATGAAGAGCTTAAGAACATTTTATACAAAAATAACATCCACGTTGCATTTCTACAAGAAACAGAACTAAATCAAAATCTGAAGCTTCAAATCAAAGGTTATTCATTACTAAATCACTTAAGGAATTGACAGCATACATAAGAATATAAATTAAATTACACTTTAATAAGTATTTCTGATATTTCGACAATGTCACGTTGCCATCTTCAAAAGGAACAAAAAAGGCACGTGCACGTAGGCGCTACAACACAATAACTGAGAATGAAATGATGAAGCTATTGTTCTCCTAAAACCTCCAACCACTTCCCCTAGACCTACCTGGTGTATACCAGGTCCCTTGCAGCTGTAAATTGTCTTAATTTGGCCAAACATGCAGGACAGCGAATATCAGAATTTCGGAACATAAGGACTACATCTGGTTTCACAGGTATAGCCACTCTGGTCTTGCAGACCATGCTCTGGATACACACCACAGAATACGGTGGAAGAAAGCTACAATAATACACTGTAGCAAGTTCAAATTCAAAAGAGTATTCATGGAATCAGCCTCAGCCTAAGAAACTCTCCAAACCTCAACAAATTTGGTTGCATGAGACTGCCACAAATTTGGGAGGCTTACATCACCAGACCTTCAGCCCAATAGCCAAGAACGCCTACATAGCCCGCTAGGGGGCACCATCAAGACTTTTAGGAGAACAATAGCTTCATCACTTCATTCTCAGTTACTGTGTTGTAGTGCCTACGTGCAGATGCCTTTTTTGTAAGTTCCTTTTGAAGATGGCAACGTGACGTTGCCGAAATATCAGAAATATTTATTAAAGTGTAATTTAATTTATATTCTTATGTACGTTGTCAATTCCTTAAGTGATTTACTAATGCATAACCAACATATAAGCTTGTCTACGAGAAAGGCTATTCAACACTAAGGAAATACAGACTGGATCGTTCTTGTAGAAGTCTAGCTATACTCTTACAGACCCAACATATTAAATGTAAAGAAATCATATCAACTACATATAGCAATATAAATAGTAACACAGAGGCTCAAGCACTTCAAATATTTCTAATAAAACACATTACTACAATAGTCGATGCATAACACAGATAGAAACGCAACTAAGTCAAATGATTTTTTCAGAAAAAAAGTGACGTCATGGCCCAAAGAAATCATCAGGAAAATAAAGACAATTCATGTTAAACCACCTCGTATTTATGGATTACCAAAAATCCACAAAACTAATATCCCCCTACGCCCCCATAGTCGATAGCATAGATAGTCCTACATATAAACTGGACCAGCATTTAGCCAAGTTGCTTGTCCCCCCCCTTACTGGAAACTCCTATACTTTTGTAAAAAATTCAGTCCATTTCAAAACACTGGTTAAAAATCTTATCCTAAAAAATTCAGACATAATGGTTAGTTTTGGTGTCACCTCTTTATTTACCAGTGTACACTTATAGACACTCTTGATTTAATCAAATCTAAATTTCCCCTTGATATTTTTGAATTATTTAAATTTACTATGAATACAGGTTACTTTACATGGGGAAGGAAATTCTACAAACAGATTAATGGTACTGCTATGGGTCCCCCCCCCCTTATTAGCAAATTTTTACATGGAACACTTTGAAAACAAAGTATTGTCACAGCTACATACAAGCCACAAGTGTGGTTACAATATGCAGATGATGTATTTGCCATCTGGCCCCATGGACAAGACACTTTGGATGCGTTTGTCACCTACCTAAACAGCCAATATCCCACAATCCACTTCACAGTAGAAAAAAAATTGAATAACTGTTTGGGTGCCTTGCTTGCTCACAACAGATCAAAAATGCGCTCTCATGAAAATCTCTTTACAGTGTTCGGAGAGTTTTAACAAAAAAACTGATTTTGTGCTTCGATTTATTACTATGGATGAGACTTGAATTCACCATTACACACCAGAATACGAAAAGCAGGCAAAACAATGGATGGAAGCTGGTTGTTCAGCGCCAAATAAGACAAAGTTGGTTCCATCAGCAGAAAAAGTCATGGCATTGGTGTTTTGGGGTGCTAAAGGCATTTTGTTTATTAATTACCTTGAAAAGGGTAAAACCATAACTGTGGAATACTATTCCGGTCTTTTAACCAGACCAGATGAAAAAATTCATCTTTCATCAGGACAATGCACCTGCCCAGAAAGGTATTTCGGCAATGGGAAAATTAAGGGATCTGCACTATGAATTGTTGGAACATCTACTCTATTTCCCCAGATTTGGTTCCCTCTGACTTCTGTCTCTTCCCAAAACTAATACTCTTCCTCGCTGGTCAGTGTTTTTCTTCGAATCAAGAGGTGATTGCAGCTGTAGAGGGGTATTTTGCAGATCTTGCTGAGAACCACTACAGGGACGGGATAACAGTGCTAGTGCATTGCTAGAATAAATGTATTAGTCTTAGGGAGATTATGTTGAAAAATAAAAATAATTTTGAAATTATAAATTTATATTTTCATTTGTTAGGCTGAGAACTTTCCAGACCACCCTCATAAAATACCTAATGTTGAGATTGGATCAAATATCTTTTCAAACTCAATAAAGGCCAGAACTAAGGGTTTTCAATATTCATCTGTATTTTCAATGATTTGTCTTATTATATATATATATATATATGATTAATAGTGCTTTAGTTTTTTCTGAATCCTGCTCATTCTGGAGGTTAGCAAAAATCTAGTTTTTGTGTTTGTTGATGATCTTTGTAAAAATTTTATTTTGTTGAAAAGAGGCTAATTGGATGGTAACTTTTAATATCTTCTGCGTCTCTGCTTATAAAAATTAGCATTATTCTCTTCTATTTAAGGCTGGATGTATAAATTTTAATTAGCACAGTCATCACTGGTTTACCAACTGCTTTCATAAATTCTGTTGGCATCTCATCCTCACTGGTGCTTTCCCACTATCCATGCTTCCCATTGCATGTTGAATTTTTTTTTTTAAATATCTGGGCATATTTCTTTTCTTCAATTTGGAGTATTATAGTTTTGTTATATTATCAGTTTAATTCTTTTAGGAGATATCATATAATTTGATAATATATCACTGCGTATTCTGAAGGAATGTGCCAGGGAGTTGACACCTGCCTTGACATGTTTTTTTAATACTAGTCTTGCACTTGGTCAAGTTCCTAAGGAGTGGAAGGAGGGCAAGATTGTGCCACTTCATAAAGGAGGTGATCGAACTTGAGCATCAAACTATAGGCCTATCTGTGTGTCAGATGTTGTGGTTAAGTTGTTGGAGAAGCCTGTGAAAACTAGGATCCAGAGTTGGGTTGACAACAGTGGTATTATCTTTGATGGACAGCATGGATGTTTTAGTAATCTACTTATTTCTTACAATAAAGTGACTGCTTCCTTGGACAGAGGAGAAGGCTACACTAATATACTGGGATTTCGCAAAGGCTTTTGATAGAGTACCTCATGATAAGTTGACAGTCAAACTAGGGAAGATGGGGTTGGATATTAGATAGGTGCATTGGATTGGAGACGGGCTATCTGATAGGTATCAACAAGATGTGTATGGGGGTGCGATATCCAGGAAAAGGAAAGTCACTAGTGGAGTGCCTCAGGGGGTCTGTTTTAGGGCCATTACTGTTTAACTTGTATATTAATGATATTGGCGAAGATTTGGATGGAGATATTCAGTTGTTTACAGATGATGCAAAGTTGGGACGAACCACATCTTCACTACTCTTTATGGTTCGTCCCAAGATTTTAATAAATTGAGTGATTGGGCACAGAAATGGGGATGTTGAGTTCAATGTTGCAAAATGTGAGGTTTTAAAATTTGGAAAACAAAGATGGGATGCAGAATTTATGCTTGGTGAGAATATATTGTTGGAGGTAGAGGAAATAAGAGATCTGGGGTGATAGTGGATAAGGATCTAAAATTTAGGGGACACATCGCCAACATTATGAAGACAATACAAAGGCTTCTGGAAATGATGCAGAGGACACTGACGTGTAGAAGTAGGGAGATTCTTGTTCCATTGTATAAGGCTTTGATTAGGCCACACATGGACTATTGTGCCCAGATTTGGTCACCGGGTTTTCAGAAGGATGAAGAGATGTTGGAAAGGGTCCAAAGGCGACTGACTAAGGTAGTTTCTGACCTCTGGAACGTCGAGTATGAGGAAAGATTGAGAAGATGTAATTTGCAGAGTCTGGGTGGACAGGAGGAAGAGGGGAGATATGATAGAGACCCGAAGTTGGTAAGGGGTTGTTATAGGATCAATGCTGGAGAATTTCTACAGAAAATAGTGGGAGATCGGTGGAGAACCAGAGATCATCCCTGGAAACTGTATAAAGAGGGTGTGAGTAGGGGAGTTGAGAGGCAGGTTTTTTTCGTGCAGAGTTGTGAATGATTGGAATGCCTTGCCTGTGGTGTCTGCAAGGAGTTTGAGTGTGTTTAAGACACGGTATGATGAGATGTGTGTGTGATAAAAGGACCTCCCAGATGAGTCTTTGACTCCATTGAGGTCTTGGGGTAATAATAATCATAATAATTTTGCATATTAAGATTCTATTCTTACAATCTATGCTTTATCTTTAATCAGTGGTCCATTTTTATCTATAAGGATTGCTTAATTTATTATTTTCTGTTTTAATTCTGATCTTGTTTTGAAGTTTATTTCTTGTGATCTTTATTTCTTTATTCTTTTAGATAGTGCAGAGAATTCAGTTCTTATTTTGTCTAGATTCCTTCTCATTTTCCTTCTCTTTCTTTGGGTGATTCTCTTTCATTATTATTTATTTATTCTGGCTATCTCTCTGGAAATAGGCATAATAAACTGGATTACTTAGTTGAGCCTCTGTTGTTATCTGTTACTTTTTTAATCAGTATTATCAAACTTTTCTTGTCTCTTTTTGGAAGATCTTTGTCTTCTTCCTGATTTAGTGAATTAATAGAGAGTCTTACTTTTTTAATCAGTTTGTGTTTTGCCCATCTTTTATTGATGATGATTTACCTCACTAATATGTGGTGCTACATTGAAAGTATTTATTATACATGTCTTAGATATTTTCTTATTTCAGAACAAGTTGAAAACTGTCATATTTGTGTAAAATTTGAGATGGAAAAGAATATTTGTAAAATTTAATTTTAATGATATAAAATTTTTACCATTGTATTGAAGGTATCTTCACTGCAATAATGAAACAAATCCATATAACAGAATTGTTTTAAAAATTGCTGCCATATTGTAAGATAAGAAATGGCCAAAAATTCCTAATTAATTTAAAAAATTATATATACATATATAATAAGAAAATAAATTATGAATTTACAGAAGATTGATACATTGTTATTTCTTATGAAAGATAACCAAAGGCCAGCAGATGTTTTTAAATTTGGATGATGTAAAGGTCTCATAGCTCTTTGTATAAACATTCCATAAGGAATTTATTCTCTGTAGGGTGGTTTTCTTCCAAAATACTTTGTATTTGAGATGACATGTTAAGCTAAGCTGGATTACTTAGATTCATTTTACTGGATATAAGATTTATGTTCTTCACTGAGGGAAGCTACAGATCTATCCAGTTTTCTGAAGTATGACAAGTCCCAGGAGCTAGGGTTCTGGTAGATACCTGGTTAGTTGTTTTGTTGATAAAGGCATCATTAAAATCATTGTTTTAGAAAGGAACATTTGGTATAATTCAATTCTTGACATAAAAATTCCTCAGTAAAACATAAAGTTGGAGTAAGGCATAACAAAGTCTTAATGGTTCAAATTTTTTGACTTAGGGGTGATGTGAGAAGTAGCATGAATGCAATGATCAGTGTGTGTATGTGTTTCTTTTTGAAAAATTCAGAAGTGAAAACTATCATCAGGCAGATGAATTTAATAAACCGAAAAGCTAGGAGATTGTTTTTGTCCGCTTCTGGAGTGAACTGAATTTCATGATAAATTGTATTTATTGGGGTGCTTAAGGGTCAAAGCTGTATAACTGAGAAGAGACCTCCACATAGCTTTTAAAGGAATGCGGAGAACCGACCAGGGCTTCTGACCTAATGTCCAATCCTCACCTTCTCGTGGTGCACCCTGTTGGGTATCTACTTGGATACTGAACGAACGAGGATGGGCTGGCAATTTGGGATTTAGCCGACCAAATTGTATTCTTATTGGTTAAACCAAAACGAAAAATGATGGTACGACATGACAGAATTTCATGCCGGCTGAGGCGTCGCCCGGTTAAACAAGGCGGCCCCCGTTGTTTTTGCCAGGGAACCAGGGCGAACAGCGAAAAGTCGGCTACTGGAACAAATCTGAAAACAAACCCCAACTCAACATCACCAGAGTTAAAGATCGGTACTATCAACATAAGAAGCCTGAATGGCAAAGAAATGGAGCTAGCTGAGGAATTGGATAAGTACCAGATCGACATAATAGGGGTGACTGAAACAAAAAAGACAAACTGGTGAGATCTTTCTGAGCAATAAATACAAAATGTTATATTCAGGCAATGACAATCAAGGAAAAGGAGTAGCCATAGTATTCAACACAAAATATGAGGCTAATCTTCTTGAATGGCAGTCAGTCTCAAGTAGAGTAATGTGGGCAAATATGAGAATGGGGAACTGGACAATGAGACTTATTTGTGCCTATGGTTCTACTAAGGTAGAAGTTGAGGAATTTTTTGAGGCTTTAGAAAAAGCAACTGACACAATGAAAAAGGAAAAGTTGGTCCTTGTTGGGGATCTGCTTAGCAGAGTAGGAAATGATTGTCAGACATACAAAAATATTTTGGGAAAATTTGGAGAAAAGAGCAAAGCTAGTAATAATGGCAAATATCTGTTGGATTTCTGCTCAGGACATGGACTGGTTATTACTAACACCATGTTCCAACATAAAAATGTGCACAAATTCACATGGAGAGAAGAGGCAAGGAATAAGAAAAGTCTCATTGGCTATGTTATTGTTGATAGTGATGTTTTCTCCCTGGTGCAGGACACCAGAGTGTACAGAGGATTTGAAATTGGAAGCCATCACTATTTAGTCTTGAGCAGGATAAAATTGAATTTCATATTGAAAAGAATGAAATGTAAGAAAGTTTTAAAGTGAATAAAAGTTGAGCAGCTCTCAGATGTGAACTGTAGACTAAAATACACAAAGATTATTGAAGAAAAAATGAAAGAGTTTGAGAACAGGAATCAAACCTTGGAGATTCAGTGGCAAACTCTGAAGAAAACATTGATTCTGCTAGAGAGGCATGTGGCGAGGTTGTCTGCAAGGATAAAAAAATCAGAACTCTCTGGTGGACACAGGAAGTTAAAGAGGCAGTGAAGGAAAAGAAGAAAGCATATCAAAAGTTCCTGTCAAATAAGTCAGCTTGTGCTCTTAGAGAATACAGAGACAAATGCAAGAATGCTAAACACTGTGTAAAACTAGCTAAACAAAAGTCATGGGAGGACTTTGTCAAGAATATAGAAAATAAATATCAAGAAGGTGGCAAAATATTCTGGAGGTTGTTGAAGAAGCTTAGGAATGGAGGAAAGAGTGCTGTAAAAGGAGTTAGAAATGATAAAAGTGACATGAAAACGGAAGAAAAAGATATCCTTGAAGTATGGAGTAATTACTTTGAAAAACTGCTAAATGAAACAAGCAGTGATGACAGCACAGTGGTAAAAAACACTCACCTGGCATGCAGTCAGGAATCCATATCCATACTTGAAGTAGAAAAAGCCATCAAAGGCTTGAAATGTGGAAAGGCAGCAGGAGTAGATGATATTTGACCAGAAATGCTGAAGTATGGTGGTATAAGAGTCTTACAGTGGCTGCACTGCATAGTTCAGAAAACCTGGACAGAGGGATGAATTCCCGATGATTGGAGTAGAGCTCTCATAGTACCCATATATAAAAAGGGAAATAAAATTGAATGTGAGAATTACAGAGGTATTTCCCTACTGAGTGTTCCTGGCAAGATCTATGCAAGTATACTCGAGAAACGGTTGAGAAGAATTGTGGAAGAAAAGCTGGGTGAAGAACGAGCTGGATTCAGGCCAAATAGAGGCTGTCAGGATCAGATCTTCACTTTACGACAAATAGTCGAGAAAGCATGGGAATATAACAGAGATCTGTATTTAAGTTTTGTCGATTTGGAAAAGGCATATGACAAGGTGCCAAGAGAGAAGCTATTCAATACATGACAGTTATGGTGTCAATGGGGCATTATATCAAGCAATATTTAGTCTTTATTTGAGTTGTAAGTCAGCAGTTAGAATTGAAGGAAGTACAGGAAGATGGTTTAATGTTAAATCTGGTGTGAGACAAGGATGTACATTATCCCCTCTGTTATTCATTATCTATATGGATCACATTATGAAGGAAAGTGGTATTAAACATGATATCAAAATTGGAGATGTTAATGTCAGCTCTTTGCTTTATGCGGATGATATTATACTTCTAAATAAATCCGCTACAAGTCTGCAGGATTCTGACTAAATTGAGTAGATGTTGTAATAGATATGGTATGAAAGTCAGCAATAAAAAGACAAAGACAATGGAAATATGCAGAATGATTGAAAATGTCAACTGTATTGTGAATGGAGAACCTGTGGAACAAATGAAACATTTCAGCTACTTAGGCACGATTTTTACTGAAGATGGTAAATTAAATATAGAAATAGACAGCAGAACCAGCAAAGCTGGTATGGTACGAAGTCAATTGAATAAATTCATATGGAATAAGAGAGAAATCAGTCAGAACACTAAATTAGCTGTATACAAGACAGTGTTAAAACCAGTTTTAACTTATGGATCTGAGAGCTGGGTCAGAAGTAAAACACTTGACCAAAGACTAGAGACCGCAGATATGAGAGTTCTGAGAAAGATTATAGGCGTGAACAGATGGCATCAATGGCAGTATCATATTAAAAATGAGGATATTAGGAAAGAACTTGACATTGTGAACATCCAGGAATGCGTTAGCAGAGCTAATCTCAGGTGGTATAGGCGCTTAAACAGAATGGGCGAAGAAAGATTATCAAAACAAGTGTTCTCTGCCAGGTTGGCAGCAAAACGACTCAGAGGAAGACCAAGATATATGTGGATTGATACGGTACAAAGTGCCTTAGATGATAGAAATATAAGATCTGATAATGTTAGTCTTGACAAGTAATAGACTGATTTGGAGGAAAATTGTAGATAGGAAGTTAGTAATGATGTAATTTTTTTTATGTAGTACTATCATATCCTGTACACCTCTTGAGTGTACATTGCAGGAATTTGATGATGATGATGATTGTATTTATTTTTTGAGACAAAGAGTTGTAAATCAGATAGTCAACCATTCTATTTTACAAACATGTTGTACTATATCTGCTATTAAGCAATATCAAATTACTTAAAAAATATAAAATTACTTTCCCTAAAAATTGACAGTTATGTCAATTTTTAGGGAAAGACAACGTATACTATAATAATTAAAAAACTTTAATACTTCCTATATTTTGGTAATGTTTCACTACCATCTTCAGGGAACATAAAAATAATGATATGTGCACGCAGGCACTAACACTGAACAAATATGGCTGAAGACAACAACTGAAATCAGTCCTAGAGTCCTAAAAGATGCCCCCTAGTGGGCTAAATTGGGTAGTAGTCTTGGGCTGATGTTCTAAGAATGCAAGCTTCCCATATTTTAGGCAGTCTCATGCATCCAAATTTGTTGAGGTTTGGGGAGTTTTTTTAGAGCTGAGGCTGATTCCAGGAATAATCTCTCATATTTATACTTGTTATGGTGTAGTAAAGTGGCTTTCTTCCAGCATATTTTGTGGTGGGTGTCCATAGCATGGTCAGCAAGTCCTGAGTTGCTGTATTGGTGGAAACGGATATAATCCTTATGTTCAGATATCCTGATATTAGCTGTCCTGTCTATTTGGCCGTAGTAAGACAGTTTGCAAATAAAAGGGACATGGTATACTTCAGGTAGGTCTAGGGGAAGTCTTGGCCTTGGGGGGAGCAGATAAGAGGTGCCAATTTTCTGTATGGTTTGTAACAAATTGTCAAGTCATATTTTTTTAGGATTATTGTTAGCTTTTCAGAAGTACCCCGAATATAAGGAATGGTAATAGATTTGGAGTATTTCCTGTTATGGAAGGGGGGGGGGGGAATTGAGGTTAATTGGTTTTAATATTTTTCGGATTTTATAGGAGTTGTAGCCATTGGCTACAAAGGTGTTAAGAATATGGTTAAATTCAGTAGTTAGAGCATTGTTATTTGAACTGATTAAATTTGCCTTGTTATATAGGGTTTTTATAATCCCATATTGTTGCGAGGGGGGTAATTGCTGGTGAATGTATCTACCTGTGTGTGTTATTTATTATTTTTTTTTTTTTTAATTTTTAGCAAAATTTTTATGAGGTGTGTAAACATTTCCTAAATATATAGCAAAAAATGCATTGCTTCTTGTAATTAGAAATGTTTACATAGTGTGCCCATCAAGTAATGAGATTGATTTTTTTACAGGATGCCCTTTAAATAAAAGTAACAAACATGTTTATACTTTTGACCACTGGAGTGCGTTGTAATCGTAGGTGCAACTTTCGAGTCGGGTGACACAGCAGTTTTTGTGTGGCACTCATTGAAGTAAGAGTGTGTGAGTGGAGCATGTCAGAAGTTGCATCATGAAGCAAAGAGGTGTGAAAAAGTTTAGTGTAAATTAGGAAAAACTGCTACAGAAGTGTACCAAAACCTAAAAAAAAAAAAAAAAAAAAAAAAAAAAAAAAAAATTTACGTTGAATGTCCGAGCCTTGCACAGGTGTTCTTCTGGTGTTCAACATTTAAAGAGGAGGAAGGAGTCCCTGGAGGAAGAAACAATTCTGTGGCCTGCCAGTTTCTGCACAGACAAATGAAAATGTAGTGAAAGCTAGGTAAATTGTTGCCCATGACAGGTGAATAACCACTAGACTACTCACTGTACAGCTTGGTGTCAGTAAGGAAGCAGCCATATTAATCTTAGAAAGAGATTTGCACAAGAGGAAGTTTGGTCGAGGTTTGCACTGCACACGTTGACACATGAACAGAGAGAGAGAACACTACATTGCATGTTGTCAAAATTTCATCCATGCGGTTGATTGTGATGTGTTGCATAGAATTATCACCAGTGATAAAAGTTTGTGTTTTCAGTTTGATCCAGAAAAGAAATGTAAGAGCATGAAATGGAGTGGAAAGTCTTCTTCCTGGCAGAAGAAAGTCTGGTTGTAAAAATCACGTGTCAAGATAGTGGTCGTTTTTATGATGCTGCTGGAATATCCACTGTGAATTTATTTCTGAGGACACCACAATGAATGGTCAGTATTATTTTAGAGTAATGCAATGTCTGTATGCCCACATGTGACATCAGGAAAGAATTGTTCCACAACAATTGGTTTCTATTGCACCTATTCACTGCTTGTGAAGCAGTTTCTGGCTTCGAAGTCGATCTCTGTGATTGAACATCCTCCTCTTTGCCAGATTGGCTCCTGCAATTTTTTTCCTTCTCCAAAGATGAAGTATGTCTTGATAAGTGCTTCAGTGACATTGAGGACATCCAATGAAGTGTGACCAGACACCGAAGGAGGGTTCTCATTCAGAACTTCCACTGTGCCTTCAATCACCTGTATGGCAGATGTAAATGTTGTGTGGAGTTGGAGGGAGATTATTTAGAATCTGTGTAATTGACAATTCCAGATATAGTGCTTTGTTTTGATATAATAATTGTTGTCTTGTTACTATGTGGACAAACTGTGTATATAAGAAATCTTTATGTAGTTACCAGCCTGTTGCAATCTGTACAGTTATGATATTTAGTTATAAAAAAAAAAAACTCCTCTAATTTAATTTTTTTAATTTCTGTAACTTAAACTTTGAGAGAAGACAATATTGAACTTTCGAATGGCATTTTCATGCTATTAAATTGCCGTAGTATTTGCTGTTTTAGAGATATTTGTGCCATAGAGTACTGTTAATTATTTACATGAAAACACAAGGAATAAGTAATATTATTTATTTAGATGAAGCCAAATATTTCAGTATGAAAATGATTGGCCATGTTCGGCTGCAATGACAATTGATTATAAGGTGGAACGTAAATAATGGATTGATTTCAAACAATCCGATTGGTAGAATGACTTTTAACTTCATTATTTTTTAGAATCTAGGAATTAATTGACTCGAGACCAAATAAAAAAATTATATTTAATGAAACTTAATAAAACTATGTACATTGTAAATAAAATAAAATTAATAACTACAAAACAAAATTATTTGGATGCTAGGCATTTTAAATTATAACTATACTTTCGAGATCTTTTTATCCTTAGTGGATAAATTCATTCTCTCTGAGTCATTATATTAATGGTTTGCTTCACATGTACTTAATCAGTGTATCAGGCTGAAAATTATGATTTTTTACAATTTCCTACAAACAATAAATGTTAATCAGAGTGAGTTCTTTATCAGGCCTTCCTTGAAATCTAAAAAAAAAAAACCTTACCTTCCACAGGACTATGCAGTGTTTTCTTATTTAGCACATATTGTTCCATTCATCCTCACTGTTTCACTGGAATATAAATATTTTTACCTCAGGCAATATAATTACTAGATGCACAAATTCGTTAACAGAGGCGGGGGGGGGGGGATTTATTTTACTTCTTTATAGAGAAAAGTATCAAAGTGGAGCCTCTTCATTAAAGCCACTTTACAGTTTCAGATTTCACTAATTCTATCATATGTTCCAATGAAATAATATCACTGGTGTCCTTGAGACAGAAGATGAAACTTTGCATTTTGCGTTTCTTTGAACATTGAAATAGAATATCTACTTTTACTATTCACTTGTTGACTGTCTCAGCATTTCCAGTTAAAGAATTCACCTTGCTATAATTCCTTTTTCTGAATCTTCTATTAATTTATTTTGACTATCTAGTTTTCTTAAAAACTTACTAAAATGAAATTCTCTGGTCTGCATTTTTAAACTTCCCTTCTTTCTTTCTTTCTTGTTTTCTTCCATTACCTAAGTACTGAATGCTCTCTCTGTCAGTTATCAATCATCCATCAATATCCTTGGTGAGCATGCACCCTTGTTTCACTAAGCAAAAATTGAGAATCTAGTAATGGCTGACACATTATTGTTGTTAGAGAGGAGAATGTCTTTACAATGAACAGCAGATATCACAACACTTAACAGTTGTGAATTACAATAACTAACCATTGAAATTATTACAATTTTCAGATATCCAGCAAGTACAATAAATCTCACATACTTTACATTTCATTTAGCATAAAAGGCTTGGATGGAGGCTAAGAATTTGGAGTGGAATAAGGGAAGAAAGCCTTCATTCCTATGAGAATGATTTCTATTATTCAGTCTGAGAAGATGTTTGAATTAGAACTGAAGGAGTAGTTAAACCATGGGAAGGAGGAATAGAAGTCACTGTGGTCATCCTATTTAGCACCCTTGTAGTGCCAAGGACATGAGACTGAGAAGTGGTGAGTGACAGGTTGTTCTGTGACAAAAGAGACTTTGTATGAAGTTGCAATCTGAGTTACCAAGAGGGGAACTGACATCCACATTATAAATTGAAGGGGAACTTATTAGGAATTTCCAAGTGTGTTGACAAATTGAAGGGGGTTGTTAGGTATTCTGGTTGGAAGATTGATGGTGTGTGATAGGTCACTGCTAATGGCAAACATTTTGGCATCCCTGTCTGCTTGATCAATGAAACCGGAGAAGGGAAGCCAATATGAGTTGTGGACGTTGAAGTCCCCAAGAAAGATGACCTTACTATTGGGATATTTTGACTATAGAAAGCTGAGCTTTAGATTGAAGAGTTCAGAGTGATTAATGGAGTTTGAAGAGCAACAGACAGCATATAAAAAGGGCAGGTTGATTTGGTAGGAAAAATTTGAGAAGTTTTGCAATCTCTGGCGTAGTATGTCATTTCTAATGAATGCACAGGTGCCACTCTTGTGGAAGGAAGAACTGTGTAATGTGTTGTTGAGGTGGACGGTTGTTGAGGTTGCCAATTGAGTTTCTAATTGAATAGTAATTCTGGTTTAGATGACTGCAGGTGGTGGTGTACATTATTACTCAGGCCTCCATGGAGTCAAAAGACTCATCATAGGAGGTCCTTTCCAGAAACACAGTCTATCAAGACTTATCGTGGGAGGTCCCTCTAGGAAACACAGTCTATCATACCACTCCTTAAACTCATTGACCATTCTCGCTCTCACTACTATCAGGCAATGCATTCCACGACTCAACCACCCTCCATGCAAAGAACCACTCTTCACCCTCTTGCTCACAGTTTCCTTTTGTATTTTCCAGGGATGGCCCCTTGTCATCACTCCTTCCTGCTGTTCAACCAAGCGAAAGAACTCCCCAGTTTAACCCTGTAACCACCTCTCAACAGTTTAAAAGTCTCAATCATATCACCTCTCTCTATTCACCAAACTCTGCAGTCCACATTCCCTCAGCCTATCCTCATAACTAACATTGTACAGTCCTGAAACTGTCTTTGTTATCTGCCTTTGTACCCTTTCCACAGTTAATTTATCCCCTTCAAATCTGTGAACAATAGTCTTAAGTGTGGTCTGATCAGAGTCTTATACAATGGAACGATAACTGTTTTATCTCTGCAGGTCAGTGTCCTTCTCATTATTGCAGCAATCCTTTGTGTTAAATTCACCACCTTTGCAATATGTCATCTAAATTTCAGGTTTCTATCAATCATCAACCCCAGATCTCTTGTCTCCCCTACTTCTGCCAGTATAACTCTTCCAGTAGAGTATGCAGCATCCCATCGATGTGTCCCAAACCTGAAGACTTTACATTTTGCTGCACACTCCCATTCATTTGCCCATCTATCTAGCTTATTCAAATCCTCTTGCAGGGCCACCACATCCGCACCATTACCAGTAACCCTTCCCAGCTTCACATCATCCACAAACAACTGATTATACCCTTGCAATCCACTGACAATGTCATTGATGTAATGGTTAGACAATATAGGTCCCAGTACTGGTCCCTGTGGGACCCCACTCGTAACCCTCTGTCTCCTTGAAACTATCCTCTCCATACAGAACTCTGACCCTTATCGGACAGCCAATCCTGAATTCAGTCGACTAACCTGACATTCAGACCCATGTGCTGCAACTTAAATATCAGCTTATCATGTGGCACCCTGTCAAATGCCTTCACTAAGCCCAAGAAAATCGCAGTATTAGCCTTTTTCCTCATCTACTGCTCTTGTAAATTTATTATAAAAGGCTAGCATATTATTAAAACCAGTGTGCTAAACAGATGTTGCAGTGGATGTGGAAACTTTTTTTTTTGTTGGATTTTTGTTATTATGGTTCTTTGATTAAATTAAAAAAAAAAAATTTAAACTTTCTTTTTATGGGAGTATTTTTGTGATCTGCAGTTACATTTCTTTGGGTTGTGATCCATTTCATGTGGTAAGGAAGAGATGAAAAGTAAGTGGGGCATGCAGTGAGAGGTTACAGACTCGCAAGCATCCAGCCCACACAGAAGGAACTCTCCCATCCATAAATTCTCCCTGCCAAATGCCTTGGTAGTTCCCCTTGCAGCCATTGTATTTGGTCTCCCTCCAGTCACAAACTGGCAAAATATGTGGCTGCAGGATTTGACACTAGCTGATCGGGAAACCTTCAGATTCGTTACTAACTGTTGCTACTTGTATAAAAATTTTTTTTTTTTTAATCTGGATGAGAGAATTTTTCATTAACGTTCTAATGGCTAATGTATTTTATTCTGCATTTAAACTTACTAGTGAATTACAATTTTATAGTTTATTTTGCTATATTTAATAGGCTTTCAGTCATTTTACATTTGAATGCTCTGGACATGAATTGATTGTTGTTGACATCCAAGGAGTAGGAGATCTGTATACAGATCCTCAGATTCATACATCATCTGGCATTGGCTATGGAGATGGCAACCTGGGGACAAAAGGCATGGCTCTCTTCTTTCATTCTCATGTTTGTAATAATATATGCAAGATTTTAGGATTATCAGCATTTGATCTGGCTCCCACCGAAAAGAAATCTAACCACAAATTGGAAGCACTGCAGGTGAGCTTTATTCCTTCTTGTAATTATGAGTAGAATAATATTTCTATTTTCAGGGTTGAGTTCATGTTAATGGAGATTACAGCTAATGGCAAAACCTAATTAATCATGAAAAAAAAATAGCATACAGATTTAGAGAGAAAATTACAAAATTCTCTGCAAATTTCTAAAGCTTAAACTAATCAGATCAGATAATGTCATATGACTTGATACATTTTAAGAAGGGAACCCAAAATAAAATAGTAAATAGATTGAAAATAATTATATATATATATATTATCTTTAACTCCTTTTACAGCACTCTTTCCTCCATTTCTAAGCTTCTTCAACAACCTCCAGAATATCTTACCACCTTCTTGATATTTATTTTCTATGTTCTTGCCAAAGTCCTCCCATGACTTTTGTTTAGCTAGTTTTACAGTGTTTTGCTTTCTGACATTTGTCTCTGTATTCTCTAAGAGCAAAAGCTGACTTATTTGCCAGGAACTTTTGATATGATTTCTTCTTTTCCTTAACTGCCTATTTAACTTCCTGTGTCCACCATGGAGTCCTGATTTTTCTATCCTTGCAGACAACCTCACCACATGCCTCTCTGACTGAATCAATCAGGTTTTTTTTTTGCAGTATGGAGTAATTACTTCAAAAAATTGCTAAATGAAACAAGCAGTGATAGCACAGTGGTAAAAAAACACTCAACAGGCATACAATCAGGAATACATATCCATACTTGAAGTAGAAAAAGCCACCAAAGGCTTGAAATGTAGAAAAGCAGCAGGAGTAGATGATATTCGACCAGAAATGCTATAGTATGGTGGTATAAAAGTCTTCCAGTGGCTGCACTTCATAGTTCAGAAAGCCTGGACAGAGGGACGAATTCCCAATGATTGGAGTACAGCTCTAATAGTGGCCATATATAAAAAGGGAAATAAAACTGAATGTGAGAATAACAGAGGTAATTCCCTACTGAGTGTTCCTGGCAAGATCTATGCAAGTATACTTGAGAAACGGTTGAGAAGAATTGTGGAAGAAAAGCTTGATGAAGAACAAGCTGGATTCAGGCCAAATAGAGGCTGTCAGGATCAGATCTTTACTTTATGACAAATAGTCGAGAAAGCATGGGAATATAACAAATATCTGTATTTAAGTTTTGTCAATCTGCAAAAGGCATATGACAAAGTGCCAAGAGAGAAGCTATTCAATATGCTACAGTTATATGGTGTCAATGGGGCATTATATCAAGCAATACTTAGTCTGTATTTGAGTTGTAAGTTGGCAGTTAGAATTGAACGATGTACAGGAAGATGGTGTAATGTTAAATCTGGTGTGAAACAAGGATGTACATTATCCCCCTCTGTTATTCATTATCTATATGGATCACATTATGAAGGAAAGTGATATTAAACATGATATCAGAATTGGAGATATTAATGTATGCTCTTTGCTTTATGCAGATGATGTTATACTTCTGAATAAATCTGCTACAAGTTTGCAAGATTCCCTGACTAAATTGAATAACTGTTTTAATAGATATGGTATGAAGGTCAGCATTAAAAAGACAAAGACAATGAAAATAGGTAGAATTGTTGAAAATGTCAACTGTGTGTTGTGAACGGGGAACCTGTGGATCAAGTAAAACATTTCAGCTACTTAGGCACGATTTTTAGTGAAGATGGTAAATTAAATATGGAAATACACAACAGAATCAATAAAGCTGGTATGGTCGGAAGTGAATTGAATAAATTCATATGGAATAAGAGAGAAATTAGTCGGAACACTAAATTAGCTATATACAAGACAGTGTTCAAACCAGTTTTAACTTATGGATCTGAGAGCTGGGTCAGAAGTAAAACACTTGACCAAAGACTAGAGACTGCAGATGTGAGAGTCCTGAGAAAGATTATAGGTGTGAACAGATGGCATCAATGGCAATATCATATTAAAAAAACAAGGATATTAGGAAAGAACTTGACATTGTCTGCATCCAGGAATGTGTTAGCAGAGCTAATCTCGGGTGGTATGGTCACTTAAACAGAATGGGCGAGGAAAAATTAGCAAAACAAATATTCTCTGCCAGGTTGGCAGGAAAACGACTCAGAGGAAGACCAAGATATTGGTGGATTGATACGGTACAATGTGCCTTTCACGATAGAAATATAAGATCTGATAATGATAATATTGGAGTCTAGACAAGTAATAGACTGATTTGGAGGAAAATTGTAGATAGGAAGTTAGTAATGATGTAAATTTTTCATGTAGTATTATCATATCCTGTACATTCCTTGAGGGTACATGTCAGGAATTTGATGATGATATATATATATAGACAGGTGGCCCAAAATATACCTACAAAGTTTATATCCATTATTCTCTGCAATTAGCTGGTATAATTAGGAAAAAACTTAACCAACACATGATATCCATTCAAGCCGTTCATGTGTCATTTTTTGGACTTGTTTTTACTGAGGGGATCGTATCTGCACTGAGGTATAGAAACTTGCGTGAAAACAATTTCCTTCAGGGCTTCTATGGTTCTGATCTCACAGGTCACTTTTTCATGCAACACTGTGCTCGTCCCCATTGCACTGAATCCATTTTCCAGCTTCTGAATGAACATTTCTGTGGGAAATGTAATTGCTTTGGATTATCCATAGCAGTACAGAAGCGGAATTGGCTGGCCATTTTCTTCACCAGACCTCAGTCTTTTGGATTTTAAAAAAAAAAAATTTTTTTTTAAATTATTATTTTTTATTTTTATTTATTTATTTTTTTTTGTATGTGGACATCTCAAAGACAAATTGCATCAGAACAATCCAAAGACTTTGGAGGAGCTAAAGTCATCTATTGAGCATGAAATCTTGGCTGTGTACAATTTTGTGATAACACTGCGGAAGATTGTCGAGGTTGAAGGTAAACATTGAACATGTTGTAATATAAATGCCGTAAGATGTAGACCTTAATACGCTTTGGATGAGATTTGTATTCCTCCTTATTCAGGAATAATACAGCATTAAATTTGGTAGGTACATTTTGGACTACCCACTGTATATGTGTATATATGTTTATAAAATAGGGTGCTTAAGGATCAAAGCTGTATAACTGAGAGGAGACCTCCACATAGCTTTTAAAGGAATGCGGAGAACCGACCAGGGCTTTTGACCTATTGTCCAATCCTCACCTTCTCGTGGTGCACCCTGTTGGTTATCTACTTGGATACTGAACGAACGAGGATGGGCTGGCAATTTGGGATTTAGCCGACCAAATTGTATTCTTATTGGTTAAACCAAAACGAAAAATGATGGTACGACATGACAGAATTTCATGCCGGCTGGGGCGTCGCCCGGTTAAACAAGGCCCCCGTTGTTTTCGCCAGGGAACCAGGGCGAACAGCGAAAAGTCAGCTACTGGAACAAATCTGAAAACAAACCCCAACTCAACATCACCAGAGTTAAAGATCGGTACTATCAACATAAGAAGCCTGAATGGCAAAGAAATGGAGCTAGCTGAGGAATTGGATAAGTACCAGATCGACATAATAGGAGTGACTGAAACAAAAAAGACCAAAACTGGTGAGATCTTTCTGAGCAATAAATACAAAATGTTATATTCAGGCAATGACAATCAGGGAAAAGGAGTAGCCATAAAATACGAGGCTAATCTTCTTGAATGGCAGTCAGTTTCAAGTAGAGTAATGTGGGCAAATATGAGAATGGGGAACTGGACAATGAGATTTATTTGTGCATATGGTCCCATAGAAGGTTCTACTAACGTAGAAGTGGAGGAATTTTTTGATGCTTTAGAAAAAGCAACTGACACAATGAAAAAGGAAAAGTTGGTCCTTGTTGGGGATCTACTTAGCAGAGTAGGAAATGATTGTCAGACATACAAAAATATTTTGGGAAAATTTGGAGGAAAGAGCAAAGCTAATAATAATGGCAAATATCTGTTGGATTTCTGCTCAGGACATGGACTGGTTATTACTAACACCATGTTCCAAAATAAAAATGTGCACAAATTCACATGGAGAGAAGAGGCTAGGAATAAGAAAAGTCTCATTGGCTATGTTATTGTTGATAGTGATGTTTTCTCCCTGGTGCAGGACTCCACAGTGTACAGAGGATTTGAAATTAGAAGTGATCACTATTTAGTCTTGAGCAGGATAAAATTGAATTTCATATTGAAAAGAATAACATGGAAGAAAGTTTTAAAGCGAATAAAAGTTGAGCAGCTCTCAGATATGAACTGTAGACTAAAATACAGAAAGATTATTGAAAAAAAAATGAGTTTGAGAACAGGAATCAAACCTTGGAGATTCAGTGGCAAACTCTGAAGAAAACATTGATTGATTCTGCCAGAGAGGCATGTGGTGAGGTTGTCTGCAAGGATAAAAAAAAATCAGAACTCCCTGGTGGACACAGGAAGTTAAAGAGGCAGTGAAGGAAAAGAAGAAAGCATATCAAAAGTTCCTGTCAAATAATTCAGCTTCTGCTCTTAGAGAATACAGAGACAAATGCAAGAATGCTAAACACTGTGTAAAACTAGCTAAACAAAAGTCATGGGAGGACTTTGTTAAGAATATAGAAAATAAATATCAAGAAGGTGGCAAAATGTTCTGGAAGTTGTTGAAGAAGCTTAGGAATGGAGGAAAGAGTGCTGTAAAAGGAGTTACAGATGATAAAGGTGATATGAATACAGGAGAAAAAGATATCCTTGAAGTATGGAGTAATTACTTTGAAAAACTGCTAAATGAAACAAGCAGTGATGACAGCACAGTGGTAAAAAAGCACTGACCAGGCATGCAGTCAGGAATACATATCCATACTTGAAGTAAAAAGCCATCAAAGGCTTGAAATGTGGAAAGGCAGCAGGAGTAGATGATATTCCACCAGAAATACTGAAGTATGGTGGTATAAAAGTCTTACAGTGGCTGCACTGCATAGTTCAGAAAGCCTGGACAGAGGGATGAATTCCCGATGATTGGAGTAGAGCTCTCATAGTACCCATATATAAAAAGGGAAATAAAACAATGTGAGAATTACAGAGGTATTTCCCTACTGAGTGTTCCTGGCAAGATCTATGCAAGTATACTTGAGAAACGGTTGAGAAGAATTGTGGAAGAAAAGCTTGGTGAATTACAAGCTGGATTCAGGCCAAATAGAGGCTGTCAGGATCAGATATTCACTTTGCGACAAATGGTTGAGAAAGCATGGGAATATAACAAAGATCTGTATTTAAGTTTTGTCGATTTGGAAAAGGCATATGACAAGGTGCCAAGAGAGAAGCTATTCAATACGCTGCAGTTATATGGTGTCAATGGGGCATTATATCAAGCAATATTTAGTCTTTATTTGAGTTGTAAGTCAGCAGTTAGAATTGAAGGAAGTACAGGAAGATGGTTTAATGTTAAATCTGGTGTGAGACAAGGATGTACATTATCCCCTCTGTTATTCATTATCTATATGGATCACATTATGAAGGAAAGTGGTATTAAACATGATATCAAAATTGGAGATGTTAATGTCAGCTCTTTGCTTTATGTGGATGATGTTATACCTCTAAATAAATCCGCTACAAGTCTGCAAGATTCTCTCTGACTAAATTGAATAGCTCTTGTAATAGATATGGTATGAAGGTCAGCAATAAAAAGACAAAGACAATGAAATTAGGCAGAATCATTGAAAATGTCAACTGTGTTGTGAATGGAGAACCTGTGGAACAAGTAAAACATTTCAGCTATTTAGGCACGATTTTTACTGAAGATGGTAAATTAAATATGGAAATAGACAACAGAATCATCAAAGCTGGTATGGTGGGAAGTCATTTGAATAAATTCATATGGAATAAGAGAGATATTAGTCGGATCACTAAATTAGCTGTATACAAGACAGTGTTCAAACCAGTTTTAACTTGTGGATCTGAGAGCTGGGTCAGAAGTAAAACACTTGACCAAAGACCGCAGATATGAGAGTCCTGAGAAAGATTAGGGGCATGAACAGTTGGCATCAATGGCAATATCGTATTAAAAATGAGGATATTAGGAAAGAACTTGACATTGTCAGCATCCAGGAATGCATTAGCAGAGCTAATCTCAGGTGGTATGGTCACTTAAACAGAATGGGTTTGGAAAGATTAGCAAAACAAGTGTTCTGTGCCAGGTTGGCAGGAAAAACGACCCAGAGGAAGACTAAGATATGGGTGGATTGATAAGGTACAAAGTGCCTTAGACGATAGAAATATAAGATCTGTTAATGTTGGAGTCTTGACAAGTAACAGACTGATTTGGAGGAAAATTGTAGATAGGAAGTTAGTAATGATTTAATTTTTTCATGTAGTACTATCATATCCTGTATACCCCTTGAGGTATACACTTGAGGGTACATGGTAGGAATTTGATGGTAATGATGATGTTTATTAATTTAATTTAAATGACTTAACACCAAGATAATAAGGTTTAATGAGGACACCACTAGTTTCATTGGTAATCCAACTTCTTCTGCTACTACTAAATTGCAGTCTGCGCTAAACTGTACTACAGTTTTTAGATCTGTTGTTGTTATTGTGTAATGTTTTTGTCGGATTATTTTGTATATTTTTTTGTACTTTGACACCTGAAGAAGTTGGATTACCAACGAAACTAGTAGTGTCCTCGTTAAACCTTATTATTTATTATCTTGGTGTTAAGTCATTTAAATTAAATTAATAAACATGTTGTTAAACCGAGTAAATCTGCATACGAATATATACACTAGTGGCCAAAACTGTGGAAATCTTTTGGAAAAAGGGTATTTTTGAGGTTTGATGGCTCATAGCACCACTTTTTTTTTGGTGTAATGCCATAAAGTTATATATCAATGGAAAGATAATTTAATCAAGAATGTAATGCAACAAAGTTTGTTCAATTATCTGTATTCTGTGAAAAGTTATAACCAAATAACCAGAAAAAAGCACAACTTGGTTAGGTTGATATGAAGTCCACATTTCACTACTATATTTCAAAATTGGTTTGGCTATTGTTTTATATCGTTTTGTTTGGGTTGTTCTAGACATCTTTTTACTGAAATGTCTGTTCGAAGTTCCATTGACTACTAGGAATTTTTGTTTTATATATGCAATGTCAATTTTTCCATTGGACTTATGTAATTTCCTAGATATTTAAATTTGTTCACTTGTTCTGTTACTTTGTTGTGGATGACTAGTTTGCATCTTTTAATTTCTTTACCTTGAAATGCTATTGATTTCATTTTATTTTTTGAGATATTTATGTCATACTGTTCTTATTGTTCAGTATGTGTAGATTTTTCTGTAATTGGTCTTCATTTTCAGCAAAAATAACTTGATCATCGAAATGCAAAAGGCTGGTTAATTCCTATGATTTTGTTTTTCCTCTACTCTCTTGAAATTTTTAAATTTTTTCCATATATATATATATATATATGACAGAATGATCACTAATTCGGTTAACATACATAGTTTTATGAAAAAATTGAATGACTAGAACCGAGATTTAAGTAAAAAGGTTTTAATATAAAAACACTACTAGTTTCGGCCTGTAATAGCCTTCTTCAGGTGACATTATAAAAGAAAGAAAAAAACATTAAACATTGTAGATTAAAAGACTATGAACAATATAGACAGTCTTTATACATAATTAGCATGAAAACGTTGTAGTTGTATTTGAAGCTGTTCTTTTGTTTGTTGCATTGTTGGAAGAGTGTGTGCTTGCAGCCTCAAAAAAAAAAATAAAATAAAATAAAAAATATATATATATATATATTGAAGAGTATTGGTGATAATCCGTTTCCTTGAATAAGACCTCTGTTGGTTTTCATTTTTTCGGTTATTTCATTATTGGAGCAGAGCTACTGCGATCAAGCAGGTCCCCAGGTGGTGGATAGGGGAATGGCCATCAAAAATGGTGGTTAGCTGCAAATTCCCAATAAGCAGTCCCAGACCAAAGTGTGCTCGAGTCCCTGAGATGGCAGTCCCATCATCAGACTAGGCTGTGGATTGTTGGTAACCGCCCCAGCTGACAAATTCTACTCGCAAATTCAAGGGAATAAAAATTATACAGTCCAAACAGAAAATGAACTGGAATCGAAAAAAAGGACTATGAATTGGATACGGATCGGAACAGTAAACATAAGAGGCATCAATCACAAGATCAAAGAAATACAAAAAGCCCTAACAATAATGAAAATAGAAATAGCGGTAATTTCAGAAAGAAATTAAAAAATCAAAAGGTAATAATATAAAATCCTTTACTTTATTTTATTCCCCAGAGGGAATAGGTGAAACTCCTTTAGCTCTTTCATGGATTCCTGGATTTTCATCTTTCATGGTTATTTCATAATATTTTGTGGCTCTAAGCTCATGGCCACTAATGATTTTGAAGGCAGCTATTATGGGCCAATAGAGATGGCAGACCAACTGTCATTATCCTGCAATCCTAAAACCCAATCTCAAAAATAGCATGGATCCTTCACTGAAATTTTCTAAGTGAGTTAAAAGCATTATTGGAAGAAGGAAACCCTACTTTCTGTACAAAAGATCAGATCAGCTCAGTTGGAAACTGGTTGAAAAAAACCTATCTGAAGTATTTTTTTTACTCAGTGACTAGTATTGGACTTATTCGGGAGGTGGAATGAAATGTTCTGATAAATACCTAGAACGAGAATGATATTGAAGCAACTCTTATAACCACAAGAAACAACATATCTTAAAGCCATCATGTTTCATCAGATTGTAATAATTTCTTCTTTTTCTTTTAGAATATACAAAAAGACCTCAGAGGTTTTGAAGAAATTCTAAGGCATAGAAGGGTGTGGCTATCATCATGTTTTTTGTGCTGCAAGAAAAGTTTACAACTGAGATTAATCAAACTTTGTGTAAAACTTTAGGGGAACTGTGTCTCAGCATATCCAACAGTTGCTGGTTGGGTGGCCAAATTTAAAATTAGGCATCCTGAGACAACAGATGCCCCCAGGTCAGGAAGACTTTCCACAGCGATCACACCTGAAAACTTTGATGCAGTGCATGCCATGATCCTTGGTGATAGATGAATACCAGCCAGAAACATGTCAAATACTCTGGGGATATCCAGGGAATGAGTTGAAATCGTTATCCACCAACATCTGGACATGCAGAAACTCTCTGCGAAGTGGGTCCCTCAAATGTTTGAATGCTGACCAAAAGAGAGAATGTGCTGTCATCTCAAGAGATTTTGGGGTCATTTTGAGAAATCAAGTGCAAATGTTTTGGCTCATATTGTGACTGTTGATGAAAGATAGCTTAATCACTATGAACCAGAGACGAAACAACAGTCAGTGGAGTGAAGACCAGGAGTGGCCCATACATAAGCACTGCCGACACTGCAGCACCCCCAAGGAAAAAATGAAAAATTTAAATTTTGTTTGTGTTTATAAATAATAACAATGCTTACAACATTACATAAATGCAATACAACATGTTAAAGGTTACAGCTTATGTTTTGACAGTGATTGAATAATTGGAATTGCTCGATTAACACTTTAGATTACGAAACAAATACACTGCAATCTAACGCAGTGTCAGAATTATCAAATTCTCAGTTATTTCTGTGAGATACAAAATGTTTATTATTGGTGCGTGGTGAGGGTGAACTATTTTTTGCAAATCTTATTTTATTCTGTTAAAACAACATATAATTAATTATTTATTTATTATAGATACAAGGCTGTATTATGACAAGTGTCACTGTTGAAAATATGAAAAGAATTATTTTTTTCAATTATCGTTACATGAAACAAATGCACTGTGAGATCTAACGCAGTGTGAGAATTATTGCGTTTGGCGAAATGCAGCCAGGCTCGCCGATAATCGTTTGCGCTTGTGATTGTACGTTACAAGGTCATTCCAACACTGCTTGGTTGGGCAGAGTATCATATGCTTCCGCGTTATCTCTGTGAGATACGAAACTTATTATTGGTGTTTGTTTGTGGTGAGGGTGAAATATTTTTAATAAAGCAATTTTTTAATATGTAGATTTATTTATTAATAAATTGGTTGCTGATTAGGAAAAAATAATTTTTTAGTTTTTTATTTTTTATTTTATTTTTTATTTAAAGCACCCCCACTTAAAATTTTCACCTGCCGCTACTGGTGAAGACACAAAGTTTCTCCATGCCAAAGAAGTTCCAAACCCAAATGTCAGCAAGGAAGATTTCTGCCATTGTCTTTTGGGATATAGATGGTGTAATCCTTACCAAGTGCCTCAAAAAAAGGTGAAACTGTTATAGCAGCAGCTTACTCAACAGCTCTGAAGGAAAAAAAACCACGAGGAAACTGAGCAGAGGCATGTTGCTTTTGCAGATCAACACATCTGCTCGCACTGCTCATAAAACCCAGCACACAATACACAACTTGGACTTTCAATGTCTACCTCACCTACTGTATTTGCCAGATCTGGCCCTATCTGACCATTTCCTATTCCAAAATTTAAAGATGCACTTGAAAGGGACAAAATTACTACAGATGAAGTAATATCTGCAGCTGAGGATTGGTTTTTGCTAATTTTTTTTGCTAATAATATTTTTGCTAATTCTTTCATGGTGATTATCACAACTTTTCAGCATATCCTTGTAGAAGTCTTTCTTTCTGATAGTCCAGCATTATGGAACCATTTACTTCACAAGGTGATGTCATTGGTTCTATAATGTTGGACATAATGCTTCCAATGCCACAAGGCAGAAACCTGAGTTTCTACAAAGGAAAACCCTGCCACATCCTTGTGAGACTAACTCATCCTCATTTGTAAAGCCCTTACAATTATTTGTGTCCTAGACAGTATACAAAGTCTTTCCAGCCAAATGAACTTTGGAATTATCGAAATTCCTATAAATTCCTACTGTATCCCCTTATGGTGATTTCCTTCAAGACTCGCACCAAAATAAAACATAGCAGTGAGTCTCGAGTTAAGGGCTGAAGAACTTGAGACAAATATATAAGTACTTTGGTTGTTTCAGTACCTGCCACTGGGATAAAACTACTACTACACGTGAAGCAAAGCTGATGGGCTCAAAATCTAGTGATGTAGGAATGCTTTGAAGTGCCAGTGCCAACTGCAGACCAGATATCAGGAAAATAAAGATTGATTTCTGTTTCTATTGGATACATACTTCGCTGCAAAGGTTATATCGATGCACAAACTTCTGGCCATCCTCTTCCAGCCATTTTTCTGTCTTCTGTGCTTTTATTCCTTTAAATAGTCCAAGAACCTTTTTTTATATTATTATCTGAGACCTCCTGGGAGTCAAGGACTCATCGAAAGAGGCTATAAATCACGCAAACCAGCTGTCATACCTTCCCTTAAATTCATGCACACTAGATGCACTCACTACCCCTAAGGGCAAATTATTCCACTCACTCGCTGCTCTCAGTGTTCTCTCTCCACCTTCCATATAATGAAAAATTTTACCAGTTGATATCCTATAATACCCATTCAAAAGTTTATAGATCTCTGTTATACCACCCCTCTTTCTCCTGTTAACCCAGCGTCTACAGTCCACATACAATCTGTTCTCATAATCTAAATCCCATAATCCAGATATAATCTTTGTAATTCTTCTTCTTTCCACCCTTTCTACAGCTTCTTTATCCCCTTGGAGCCCAGGAGACCAAATCTGCACATGGTAATCCATATGTGGTCTTATCAAAGCCTTTTAAAGAGGCAAAATGACCTGCTTATCCTTACATGTCAAGGTTCATTTCAACATAGCAATTATATTCTGAGTTGTATTTGCAACTTTTGCTATGTGACCTTTGAACTTTAAATTCTTATCCATTAATACACCAAGATCCCATGCCTCTTCAGTTTCTTGTAGCATAACCCCGCTAATATAATATGCTGCTGGAATTAATCATGCCAAAGTACTTAACCTTACACTTACTAACATTAAACTGATAGTCATTTTCGTTTGCCCAAATTTCCAGTCTATTCAAATTATTTTGTAATTGCTAAATATCAATAGCATGCCTGATTGCCCTGCCTATCTTTGCATCATCGGCAAACAATTGCACATCTGATGTTAGATCCTTCCTGATGTCATTAATGTATAGATTGAACAATAATGACCCAAGGACTGAATCCTGAGGTACACCACTGGTCACCTTAAATTTGGCAGATTCACACCCATTGTATACCACTTTTTGTTATCTGTCTGTCAACCATTCCTTGATCCAAGTCAAGATTTTATATTCCAATCCCATATTCTCCAGTTTATGCAACAGCCTTTCGTATGGTATCCTATCAATGCCTTAGAAAAATCCAACATTATCATAGTGTATCCATTCCCCTTATCCAACTCAGCCGTAATTGTTATGAAATGCTAAAACATGACCTTCCTTTAGTAAATTCATGCTGTTCCTTTAAGAGCACATGTCTGGAACATTGCCTTATCACTCTTGACAAGACTTTCTTTAAAAAAACTTAAAAAGAAAGCATGAATCGATTTACTATCAGTGCCTAGACTGCAACATATATATGCAAAACAGAGCAGCTCTGCTATCTCCATTAGTTTGTTATATGAATATTTCTGTATATATTTTCCTTTTCTTACATGAATGATACTTCTCTTACATAAATGATAATGATGAATAAATTTTATATGAAAATCAATAAAAAAGGCAAAGACTATGAAAAATTAGCACGAACATTGAAGACATCAACTGCACCCTGAATGAATATCTTATAGAGCAAATAAAGCATTTCAGCTATTTGGCACACTTTTTAGGATTTATTAGAGTATCCAGAAAGGAAACACTTGTTAGATTCATGCTCAATAGTGAACTTATGCTAATGTATAAGGAGTTAATTATGTCCAGAAACTGAACTAGTTCTGTTTGAGTGAAAGTAGTTTGCAACGACAGTCTTACCTTTCTAGATACTCTAATACATTGCAACTCTGCTGGGAATATTGAATTTTCCATTTACAAGAAGCGATGCAGAAGTCATGTGATGATCCATTTCATTATATTCTGCCTGTAAAGGCAGGATATAATGAAATAGATCATCTGTCACTTAATGGATATAACAAAACCACAATACAGAAAATAATTGATAGTTATCATCCCTCTGCAAGATTGCATTCTGATGTTAAAAGAATCCACATACCCTTTATATTCTGATGTTAAAAGAATCCACATAGCACGGACTTGCTATAAATATAAATCTGTATACCACCTTCAAATCAGCCCCAAATTTATTTATTTCTTATCACCTGCATCCTTACCTAGTGTTTATCAAACACTCTGTTCCTGTCTATAAATTAAAGATGCCAAGAAATTATATTATTGGTTTAATCCTTTATCTAAGTGTGACCAAAGTTTGCATGTGAAGTAACTTCACAACTGGGCAACTCGTATATAGCGGCTAATGACTTCACATCACTTACCATAGTATACCATAATGCAAAGCACATATCCTTATGTATATGTATAATGTTATGCACTGTGGGAATGGTCACTATCCAGAGCAGTTTCAACCCTTACTGAGGTCTCATCAGTGGGAATGCATAAATGCATAACTTTACACTTTTCCACATTGAACTGACATCCATTACCTTTTGCCCATTTTGCCAGCTTATTTAAATCATCCTGCAAACTCTCAACATCAGCTTGATTTTTTATTGCGCTACCCAACTTTGCATCATCAGCAAACAACTGAATATCTCCCTTTAAGCCATTTCCTATATCATTTATGTACAAATTAAACAACAATGGCCCAAGCACAGAGCCCTGAGCACACCACTGGTCACCTGCCTCATCCTTGACTCTGCTCCTCCATACACTACCTTCTGGTATCTCTTCCTGAGCCATTCTCTTATCCATATCACCAGTTTAGTATCCATCCCCATCTGCTCCAATTTGCGCAACAATATTCCATGGGGTATCCTGTCAAAAGCCTTAGCAAAATCCAGAAGTACCACTGTGTAGCCATTTCGTTTTATCTCACGCAGATGTCATTCTATTATAAAAAGTTAATAAATTGCTAAGACAGGATCGACCTTTAACAAAACCATGTTGGGGCCTATAGAGTATCATATCCTGATCCACCCATTCTTGAATTTTGTCTTTAACCAACTTTTCCAATACTTTTACTACCACTCCCGAGATGGTGATTGGTCTGTAATTTACTACCGCAGTTTTAGAGCCACCTTTATGCAAATTGACTACTTTGCCTTCCTTCCACTCTCTAGGACCATACCAGAGTTCAAACTTAAGTTAAATAACCAAGTAGGAGGCGATGACAATTCCTTTGCACATTCACGCAACACCTGAGCTGATATTCCATCTAAACCTACAGCAGTGTTTGCATTTAAATTTTGCAATATAATAAGTACCTCTGATTTCTTAACTTCAATTCTCACATTAGTTATTGCTACGGGTACAGAGACATTCTCACTTCGGTGATAGACTTTTGAAAAGTGATCACTCAGTAACTCTACTATTACATCTGAATTTGTCACCTCAATACCATCAACACCCACTAAAGTTATCTTTCCGAAGTCATTCTTCCTCTTACTTGCCACATAGCGGAAGAACTCTTTGGGATTGCCCTTGTTCTCCTTAGCTAAAGTCTTCTTATAATCTGATTTAGCTTTTTCTTACTATGCTGGTACTCTTCCTAGCTAGAGTCTTGTACTGCTCATGGGTGTACTGATCACCTTTCTCCTTGTAAATTCTTCATAACATTTTCTTTTTTTGCAGATCAAGCTTGATACTACTACTCATCCATCTAATGTGTATTTTCTTTGTCTTCCTGACCATGGGGACACATTCTGATATTGCCTTCCTCAGATATTCGCTGATTTTATCCCATGCACTGCTAACATCTTTCCCCTGCAATATGTTCTGCCATGGGATGGCTGTAAGCTCACTCCAAAGCTTGTTATAATTGCCTAACCTGTAGTTCCGTATATATCCCTTCTTAAGAGAGAAATCCACAAATTTTCCAACCTCCCAAGTCAATACCACATGATCGCTCTCACCAGTTGGAGGTAACGAAGACACATTACTTATGCATATATATCCTCTGAACCACTGACCAGGTCCAGCACTCTCAAACGACGTGTCCCTTCAGTTGTGTGCTGTTTCGAGTAATATCTCGTAGAAGATGCATGAATTCCATTTCCTTTTTGCCACGCTATATTTCCTCCTTCCAATTGATATCACTATAATTAAAATCCCCCATAATAATCATTAACCCTGCACTCATTGCACTAATTTGCTGATGCATGAATTCAATATCACCCCCCTGGCTTATAGCAGCAACCAACTGTATATTTGGTTGCATTGGTCACTATTTCACACCAGACCGCCTCAAATGAACTATCATTCACATGTCTATCATCTTGATATACTACTTTCTTTGGCTGCAACTCATCAACTATCTCAACAGTACTCCTCCCTCCGTTCTATCTTCTCTATCCTCCCTGAAAATACTGTACCCATCACATGCAATTCCAGCGACCACATCTGCTGACAACCAAGTTTCACTAATGCCTACAACTTTTGGTGAGATTGCACTGACTAATGTCAAAAATTCTTCCTCTTATTTTGAATACTTCTTGCATTAGTATACAAAAATTGCAGATTCCCTTTATTTCTTGTACCAGCTTTAGAACTGATATAATGTCACTAATTTCAGTGGTCCCATGCTGATTTTTATCCACTCTATTCTGCAATTTATTTTGCGAATAAGGATCAACAAATATACAGTCAGTGCTTAAGTTTCTCCCTCCTACACTCAACCTTTTCAATTTTAGTTTCCCTGCTCAGTTATTTCAACTTGTTCAGAAAACAGTTAATTCTTCAATCGCTTATGACCTTCCATGTTTAGATGCAACCCACTCTTGCATACAGCTGCCATTTCCCTTCAAATACATTCCAGACCTCTTTTTTTTTTTTTTTTGTACATTCTTACAATCATATTATTCATTATCATCGCTCGTCTACTTAACTCATAATTGTCAAAACGATGCAGCACACACACTATCCTCCCGTTGACACTTTTCTTCTTCACGATATCTAACAATGTTCTTAAATCTTTTGCTACCCGATTTATACTGCCACTCAGGTCATTTGTACCCACCATAACTATCATCTTTTCTGCATCATGCCCTCTCTTTATTGCTAAAGCCACTCTCTCTATTGTTCCACCAGCAAAGCACTCCTCATGCATGCCACTCTCCATACCGTTAATCATAGAATCACCATATATTTTACCACTTATATCTTCATTCAAGTCCAAACAAGCATCACTCACGGCCTCATTTTCTACGCTATTCAGCATGACTCTCCCAGTTTCATTACTCACCGCTCTTTTACTTACTCCCTCACTCTCACGACATCTCGTTTCTTCTAGAAATCTTGTAACACGCGATCACATATTGCGTTGTGTTTGTGTGTGTGTGTGTTCAGAATTATTTGTAATCCCTGAAGATGTCTCAGTGACTGAGATGAAATATTGGAAGCATTAAAATTAGTTTTTAATCCTTTCCTAGTGCTGTAAATATCCTATTAAACCTCCAACCTGAAAACCCGATTAATCAGTGACTCATCTCTCAGATCTATATGGAAGAAAGCAAATATCTATGAGAGAGTGATGTTTGGTGTACCAAACATCACTCTCTCATCCCTTGAAATGGATAAAATTGAGTATCATGTGGTTATAAAATTCTTTGTAAAAGAAGGTTTAACGCCAAAAGAAATTCATTCGAAGTTCATAAAAGTTTATGAGCACTCTTCTCCTTCATTTTCAACAATTAAGAAATGGGCTGATGAGTTTAAATGTGGCTCTTCCAGCCTTGAAGATGATCCACGTGAAGAACATCCAAAAAGTGTAACAACACCAGAAATTGTTGATCAAGTGCACGATATGATATTGGATGACCGGTGAGTCAAAGTGAATGAAATTGTTGATACTATAGGCATTTCAAAAAGAGGGTGTAGGATATATTTTGAATGAAGAATTGCAAATGAAAAAGCTTTGCACAAGATGGGTGCCGCGCTTGCTCACAGTAGATCAAAAACACACTCGCATGAAAATCTCTGAACAGTGCTTGGAGCATTTTAACAAGAATAAAACTGATTTGCGTCAATTACTATGGATGAGACTTGGATTCACCATTACACACCAGAATCCATACAACAGTCAAAATAGGGATCAAAATAATTAATGAACAAATTAATTTGTTTATTAATTATCTTGAAAAGGATAAAACAGTAACTGGGGAATATTATTCTGATCTTTTAGCTAGACTAGACGAAAAAATTCATGAGACAAGACCCGGTTTGCAGAAGGAAAAAAAAAAAATCTTTCATCAGGACAATGCACCTGCCCACAAAGATGTTTTGGCAATGGAAAAATTTAGGGATCTGCACTATGAATTGTTGGAACATCCATCCTATTCCCCAGATTTGCTCACTCTGACTTCTATCTCTTTCCAAAACTAAAACACTTCCTCGCTGGTCATCATTTTCAAATCAAGAGGTGATTGCAGCTGTAGAGCAGTATTTTGCACATCTTATTGAGAACCACTACAGGGATGGGATAACGGTGCTGGAGTAACGCTGGAATAAATGTATTAGTCTTAAGAGAGATTATGTTGAAAAATAAAAATAATTTTGAAAATTATAAATTCGTTTTTTCATTGTTAGGCCAAGAACTTTTCAGACCACCTGCGTATTTGCTTTCTTACATATAGCTTCTATAATACAGGTACTTTCATTGACATTGTTTTGTAGTACTGGTCACCATGATTCCTTCTCTTTCTTCTAAGACATTAATAACAAAAGAAGTTGCCAATCAACATACACTTACTGCCCATTTCCAACTTAATAAACCAGCTTCTCTTTCTCTTCTTTCATTCCATCTGCCTATTGTCTTTGCAACACCCTTTCTCATATGTTTTCCCTAAAGACTGGTTGTAGTCTTTGGGGAAGTCTTTGTGTTCAAGCAACACATCTATGGATTTCTTCTTTCTCTCTTACCCACACACAACACATGTGCAGTGCTGATAAAGAATTCAAATTTTATCTAATTTAATCTTAATTGTACAATTCTTGCATTCATGTGACCAATTAACTCTTAAATTACTTGATAATTTAAAATAAAAATAAAAGAGAATTTCTTTATGCTTGGTGAGTTTTATAAATGTTATAATTTTTTTTCATTTTCATAATATGTATCGTTTTTATTTTCTGCATACAGCTTTCTTCTATGACACAGGTACGAAGTACAGAAATTGGTTTGATCAATCCATCTGAATGTGAAAAAACATGTTCACCTAAGCCTTTCTACTCTTCTGGTTCAGTAAGCAGTTCACCACCAAGTCCTTTGCAGTTATGTGATCATTTTGGCAAAACTATTGAATCCGAAAGTTTAAATTTTGATCATTGTATTATAAAGGATGACAACAGTGATGAAGAAATTAATGATATTTTGCTATCATTTTGTAAACCAGCAAAGCCATCCAGAAGAACAAGATATGATTCAGAAAACAGCTTTATTGATGTATGTCAGTTCATAATTTTTTTTTAAATTCTATTTTTAATTAGTCATTGCAAGAGAGCCTTCACAGGCTTCAGTTTGGGCTTAAGATAAAATTGTGTATCATATTAATTGGTAAATAGACAAAGCAATGTTTGTGGTATGAAATTTATGAATACCCTGGTTTCCATAATTAAGGACCAAAGAGAATTATTGCAATACCTCGAGGGTGGGATGAGGGGGACATATGAAAGTCAGGTATCTTATGTAAAAAATGACTGAGTCTGGTTATCATATGCAGATGAGTGTTGCTGTCAGTGATATGTGTGAATGAACCATGGCAGAAAAGTGGATGTTTGGAGTGCTTTACAATTTCATGTGTGGGGTGAGAGACATTTCCTGATAGAAAAATATTTTGTTTTAGCTTTAAGACATCATTTAACTGATAAATTCAGGTGGCAAGTCATTATGAGACTCGAGGCTGGCCAAAGTCAGGCAGAGCTAGCCAGAGGGTTGCATGAGAGTAGTCATTCAAAAAGTCACAATTCCAAAGATCTAGTGAAGGAAGGTCACTATCTACAACTGCAGTGAGACCCATATTATTAATTATCTGCTTGCCAAAACTGGAATTCTACCCCAAATCAGTTATGATCGGACCTTGTGTTGGCTACAGGAACATTGGTATCTGCTTAATGAGGTGGTCTGCATGCTCCTATTCCTACACTACAGGAGAGAACGTTTGAAATAGGCCAGTCAATTGATGGAAGTCAGTATTGGTTACAGACTATTCCTGATTTGCTTTACAAAGCGATACCAGGTATTCCCTTGTTTGGAGAGAACCAGGGACATGTTGTTATCCCTTTAATATCTGTGAAAGGGACACTAATGGTGGAGGTAGTGTGATAGTTTGGGGAGTCATTTCATTGGGGGAATGTACTGACCTGTACAGAACTTCCTAGCATAACCATGAATGCTGCAACTTATAGACATGGTTCTGGATCCCAATGTCCATCCATATGTGGATGAAATAGGGGAGACAGTTATTCTACAAAGATTACAGTGCTCGTCCTCATCGAGTGAAGCTGGTGGACTAGTATCTTCAACAAGAGACTGTTGTACATATGGAGTGGTCAGCCAAGTCTCTTGACTGTAATTCTTTCGAGCATGTCTGGGATGCGCTAGGTAAATGTGTTGCTGTTCTCAACCCATCCTCCCTTCCCTAAACCTTGAGGGACTTAGGAGAGCTTTCCAGGAGCAATTGTTGTTATTACCAGCTGAACTCCTGGATATCATTATAAACAGGATAAAAATCATTCTTAGCTCTGTATTGCTGTGAAGGATGATCGCATTCCTTATTGAGGCACTTTGACAATCTCATGTTGACCTGTTATTTCTGATCATTGTCTTCATGTACCCATTTGTTACTGAATTAAACTATTTATTTATGATTTTTGTAGGTGTTTCTCTTGCATCTCATATCATATTGCTTTTCATGAATTGCATAAAAATTCATCATTCAGGTTTTGAGTTAATCTTATTTATCTCTTTGTTCCTTAATTTATGAATACTAGTATAGATTACAAAAAAAAAAAAAAAAAAAATGGTAATGTATGGAACGCGCATAAAAATTGGGCAATCTCTAAAGACGTTATATTGCCACATTTTGTTAGATGTTATGAAAATACTCATTAAAGGCTCGATATCACTGATATGTCTTTTTTTACTAATATGACTTACAAACATTAAATATATAATGGGTTCTTCGATATCTGATTGTTGGTTAATTAATTTGCTTGCCACTTAAGTGGGGATATGTTTAACTATGTATGATAGGTAGGTAGTGCTGTTCTAGGAGTCATGTAACAATTTGATCAATTGAAAGAGTGGTGAACTGAGTTTGCTATTTATGCAACATTCAAATCAAGAGAGTTCACTATATGAATGTGTTTGACCATATGCTTTTTTTTTTTTTCGGTCACCAAATAAATTTTTAATATTCAATCTAAGAATAACCTGCAGAGTTAGTGCTTTATGCTGATATATTGTTGTTTTTTTTATGTCCCAGACATTGGCAGTACGAGAAGTTTTGGCTTAAAAATTAAGTTTCGTGTTGGACTATTTTCAGTAGAGATCCTCAGCAATAATGTTTTGCAGAGGATCTCTGTTTTACAAAAAATTTTTTTATTATTCCAAATTTTTCCATGACTTGTATCCAGGGGTTGGTAAGGTTAACAAGGAGGTCTATTGTAAAACGACACAATCCATATTGGTTCCTGTCCTAATTTCTAATTTATGCTCACGCTAGACCTACATATTTTACCATGCAGGTATTCGGAACCGAAATCCTATGGAATAGGTTGGTTATTCCTTATTCCTGCTATGTCTGTAAAAGCGTGTGTTCATGGGGCTGGTTTACCTGTTCTGGTGGACGAAAAACCCGGGTTTCCAGGTGAAAAAACTTCCTACCTCTATATGAGACCAGCTAACTCACCTTTAGTTTGAAAGAGACCAGATAAAAGTTCCTCACGTCACTGACAGGAATTGAACCCAGGTCTTTCTGTCCAAAGGGCTATACTGACTGAGCTACAGAGGCTGTTCATATTGGTTACTATGTATTAACTAATGGGTCTTCATGTGGTGAATAAACTAGCTGTTGATGACCTTCTCCATCACTTCCTAGTAATGATACATAGAGGATGGCACAAATTTTTTGTACAGCTGGGAGAGACACCATCTGGACCAGGAGACTTTAGTGTCAAGGTGGTAGTATTTTTCTGATGTCCTTCTCATGAAAGATGAGAGGTGATATGCTGTTGGTGGTTTGTTGAGTAATGGGATGAGATTTGCCTTGACCATCGGAAAAACACACACACACACACACAGAGATGCAAGAATGATTAAACAGTTATGATAACAGGTGATAAAGCTGAAGGGTTACCTACTATTTGAACAGGATACTAGTTTGGTGCATTTGGACTTTAAAAAATATTCTTTAAATTAAACTTTCCAAGAAATTATATTCAGTCAGATGACGAGTTTGAATAGATTGCAGTATGGTGGCTGCTCTTCTAAGCATGACACTCAGACTAGAACATGGGTCATCTGCACCTGAATGGTGTGGCATAGGAAGCAGCGGATGCCTTGATGCTTTCATTCCATTAGTCTCATTGCCAGAGCATTTGTACTGTAACAGTATGAAAACAACTCTGGCTAGTGCTGCTTTCAAAACTTGTTTTAGATTAGTTGATAGTTTTCTTGCATTGTTCTTTACTTTGGCATGAGCAGTATAGGTAGATGGAGTTTTCTATGAGATCCAGTTACTGTATGTTCACTTGTACAACTTGCTACATCTTTTTGAGATCTAAGACCTAATTAGGGTTATTATAGAATGGAATGGGGAATAAATGTTTCCATACCAATGAGGATTATTTCAGTTGCATATTTGGGTGAGAAGGCTAGAAACAATATCCCGATCAAGGGAATGAGGCGTAGAAATTGCATCAATATCTCAATTTGAACATTTTTATAATAGCATTTCATGTGGGTTTGAGTTGCTGTTTGTCTTTGCGATAAGACATCAGTACTAAGTTACGATATATGGTCACTAGTAAGGAAGAGGTTCAGTGTGTTTGGCAAGTGGTTAGTGTTAGCTTATCTCTGAGTAGACGTGTGAACGATTTGTGTAAATTTATGGAATAGTTGGTGACATTAGGAGAGTGAGATAGCAAATAAATTTGATAGAATGGGGGTAGAGTGATTTTCAGTCTAGGAAGGTCAATCAGGAGATCAATACTGTTTGGCATAGCGTATCAGAGTTCCACATGTACAGGTGCCACCTTTTGAGTCAAAATGAATTGAAGTGTATGATTGAAAAGTTGAGATGAGTAGCACTTGAGGATGTTGAATCTGAGTTTCTGTCAAGAAAAGCAGGAAACAGACTGGAGATGGAAATGAACATTTGGCTTTCATGGTGGATGTTAGATGCACTTGATTTTCTCACTTGCTTTTTTTTTTTTTTTATTAGCGCTATCCTAAATAAAAAAACAAAAAGGAAAAAAAAGCACTTTCTATACTTTTTAGGATAGATGCTAACTGAATGAGAAAAAATTTTAAAATTGGTAACAAGCCATATTTACCCCATTTGTTAAGCTATTGTCCTATTGTACTAGCCTTATCTCTGAAAAATTGAGGAAATCATCTCAACAGTCAACTTCTATACTATCTGGAAGCATCCAGTTAATCATTAATAGTATTATGGACTTATGATCTACTGCAGATCTTGCCATTCATCACCATCATTGTGAAATGGCGGTAAGGCAAAACCTGTGTGGCCTCTAGACATTTCCAGGCCATTTGAGCAGGCCTAGCAGAAGTAGTGGTTTTCAGTACACCTTTTGCAGCTGGATGACCAGTTTCTTCTCTGGTCATTCACTATGTGTAATGGTGGATTGCAACCTTCAGATTTTTCCACCAATTCTGGTGGAAAAATCTTAACCAGTGCAGAGCTTTTTGGGAATAACCCAAAAAACTATGCACTGTCACCTATGACATGACTTTCTCTCACTAAACCTCAAATCCCTCTTATAGTGCTGATGATAGTACACCTCTTTCTCTCTTCTATGCTGAAATATCCCAGCCAGGCAAGGTCTTTCGTAACCAGTGGCTCTGGTTATGGAAGATGTTTCATAGGAGTGAGAGAAATCATGTTAACTCCAATGCTGCCAAAATGCAATTATTATTAAGAGACCTCCAGAGAGTCAGGGATCATTGATTTAGGCTACATATTACCCACACCAGCTGTCATGCTCATTCATACTGCTTGCACACAAAACATCCAATGGCAATCCATTTCTCTTTCATGCACCACTCTGTAAAAGAAAAATATAGCTCTCACTCCCTTTTTCATGGCAGGCATTCTCAGCTTCGAAGGATGCCTTCTTATCCTTTTCCCACCCTCCATAAAATGAAAATTTCCATCTACTTAAATCCTGTATGACTGTTTCAGTAGTAGTTTGTGAGTCTCAATCATATCATCCCCCTTTCTTCTGCTTGCCGATGTCTATGATCTACAAATTCTCAGTATGTTTTTATAATCAGCATTCCACAAACCTGATATTAACACTTTCCTTTGCACTCTTCCACTGTATCAGAATCACCATGGAAACCAGGAGGCCAGACCTAAGCACAATGGTCCAAGTGTGGTCTAATCAAGATGTTGTAAAGAGGCAAAATGACTTCCTCATCTTTACATGTCAAAGTTCATTTTCACATTGCAGTTGTCCTCTGTTGTACTTGCAATCTTTAATATATGGTCCTTGAACTTCAACTTCTCATCTGCTAAAATTCTAAGATCCTTAGCCTGAACATTTCTTCTAGCATAATCCCACCAACATAAAATACAACATTAGATATCTAATCACACCAAAGTGCATGACTTTACCTTTACTAGAATCACATCCCCAATATACTACTTTTTCATATTCAGTCATCTATCTTTATATCCATGCTAATATCTTATAATCCAGCCCTATATCCTTCAGTTTATGCAAGGCTTCCATTCTGTATTCTGTCAAAAGCCTTAGCAAAATCGAAAAGTATTATAGTGTATCCATTCCCTTTATCTAATTCAATAGTAACATTATTATAGAAGATGAGCAAGTTGTTCACACATGACTGTTGTTTAGTAAACCCGTGCTGTTTATTGCAAAGTCAAAGTAGAAATTCTCTGTTAACCCATTTCTGGATGTAATCCCTCTGCAACTTTTTCTGAATCTTCACCACCACCACTCTAGAGATATTGATAGGTCCATAGTTGGATACATTAGTCTTTGCACAATCCTTGCAGAATGAGATTACCATACATTCTTTCCACTCCTGTGAAATCTTCCCTGTTCTGAGACTCAAATTATATAGTCTGGTCAAAGGAATAGCCAGTTCAGCTGAACACTATTTTAGCATCCCTGCTGATATCCCATCAGTGCTTATTGCAGAATTCTTATTCAGTTTGTGCAACAACTGTGATACCTTCTTCTGATACGCCTGAGTTTTTCATCCATTTAAGAGTTAGTGAAGAGTGAGTACAATGTTACATACAACAGGTTGATAACTTTTAGCAAAATGAGCATTCATTAGTTGAACAACCTCTTCTGCATCTGATACCCTCACACCATCTGCATTCATTAGTTACTCTTTCATATTCATTCTTTCTTTTACTTGCAGCGTAATGATACAATTGTTTTTGGCTTGTCTTTAGCTTGCATAGCCAGTTTCTTTTCGTACTCAGACACAGTACGACATTTGTGACTCTTCTGGTCTATTCCTTATAATATTTGTAACTGTCATCATCCTTATGCACACACGGTACTCCTTTCACATCATCCTTTGCGTACAAATCTCGTTTGATAATGTTACACATCCATTTCACACATACTCTGATGATTCTTCAAACTCTAGAGATGCATTCCGATATTGCATCATTTAGGTAATTTTTTAATTCTTCCTATCCAACATACTCTTCAGTTGTTCATAATTTCCTCTTTGTAGTTTGCATGTCATAACCTTTTCTGAATGGAACATTCATAAACTTAGGCACTGCCCAAGTAAGTACCGCATGATTACCGTGACCAACTGACAGCAGATTAGTTATGTCTTTAACTGAAACGCCCTCTAACAGTAATGAAATCTAGCACTCTTCCACCTCAAATTTCTTCTGCCACATGCTGCTGCTTGAGGAAGTTGTCTTGCACAGTTCAATAAATTCAGTTTCATTCTTCTCATGAGATTTCATTGCAACCCAATCAGTGTTTGGATAATTAAAGTACTGATTATACTTACTCTTTTTGCATCCATGGTCTTTATATGATGATCCATTTCTTCTTCACTAACAACTGATCCAATAGGTCTGTAACAGTACCCCATTATGTATTTGATCTAGTTGGAATGTTAATACTAGTTGAATGAGAACTTCAACCAGCATTAAATCTTAGTCCCATCTCCTCCAAGCAAGGTAGTTTGTCCACTTTAATTTTTTCTCCTACTTGCTACATAATAAAAAAAACTACATGTGTTTCTCCCTGGATTGTTGTAGTCTCCTCTCGTATTCTAATGTTCTCTCCTTACAATACTAATTACTTTCCTATCCTGAGCTTTATATCCCTCTTGACTATTCTCAATGTGTCTTCCATAATCTCTTTTTCATCTGCATTTCCTGTTTAATTTCTCTATCATCAATCTTGCTCCAAACTGCCTTATCTTCACTCAAAGTATGTAATCTGTCATGCTATCAACAATTTTTTTCTTAAATATCTCCCAGGGCACTACTGCCTCCCTTCCTTCAAATTCTTTCAAACATTGTACTTCTGCAAACTGATTTCTAAGTCTATGATAATTACTGCCTTATAATTCTGCATAAATTCCTTCTGCCTTGATACTTCTACATGGCTGGTGATTCCCTAAGTCACTCTCACCAACTGAGGAAAACTGACATCTCAGTCACAGTCAGGTTCTGTGATGCAGTGACCCAATCTAAAACTCTTGATCTTCTTACCTTTCTCACATGCTGCCAGAAACAGTTGTCCCCTCAAGAAGTCCAAAAATTTAGTTTCCTTAGTGCTGCATGCTATCTCTTCTTTCCAGTTTATATTACTAGTTCCAGGTCTCCCCATATCGATCACTCAATTTGCACTTGTCATATGAATTTGTCTAAAATATTGCAGAGTTAGAGTTTGGATGGAATAATAGTAGCTATAACAATATTGATAGTGCATTAATGCTTCTCTATACAAATGCCAGAAGTATCACAAATAAAGGGAATGAATTGGTAGTATTGATTGCCTCAGCCTGTCCAAAGGTAGTTGGAATCAATGAAACGTGGTTGAATGACAGAAAAAAAAAACTTCTGACAAATAAGAGTAGAAGGGTATAGCATATTTTGGCAAGAAAGGAAGAGTAAATGGGATGGTGAAGTGTTCTTTATGATAAGTGGTGTATTGTGTCCTCTCAGAGAAGAGAATTTGGAGAAAAATGATACTATTAATAGTAAGGGAAAAGAATTTCTGGAATTATTTCACGTCTAGTTGTCTTTGGCAACATGGCCTCCACAGCGCGATTGGAAGCAGGGCCACCATTAAGCTCTATGATTGGAAAAGACCTGCGTTCGATTCTTGCTGATGAGAGATATCTTTATGTTTTGGCCTGGTTGGCTGAGTGGTTAGCGTATCCGCTCTCAGAGAACAGAGAACGTTCGGTATCGAAGTAACTGAAAAGAGAGAGCTAATGGAAATTTAAGGATGCAGACCAGGGAATTTTGTTCTTATGAAGTTTATTTAGTTTTGTGACAGTCAGAAGGATATTAATATTAGATTCTGAAAAGGAATAGTAAAACTGTGAGTCTTTAAACCGGAGGAGTTGAGACTGTCAACAAGTAATTAGTAAATAAAAGATGTTGCAGTCTATGTTCTAAAGGAATGTTCGAGGAAATGCCAATTAGGAAGTTTCATCTGTCTTAAGGACGCTAGATATATTCGTTATTTCTACTGGAAAGGGCGACTTAACTTAGATATGTTGTTTTTGAACTAGTAGAAGAAAATTTTTTTCCCTGGTACAAAATTAGTAAATTGTGTGTCAAACTGAACTGCAAGAGGGAAGAGTATTTATACTTCAGTGAGGAATAATATTGTATACTACATAAGGATAATAAGAAAGGATCACCATGGAAAAGAAGAAGAAATGCTTATATTTTCGGAAAAAGCCCTAACAAAGAAACTGACTTTGAACATTTTTGTTGTTGTGAAAACAAGGTGTTTAGTCTGGTAAACGTGATTAAGTATATGTTAAACAATCCAATAATTGAATGAATCAGAGAATGGATAATTTTAATATTTTTGGATTAAAAAATCTCCAAAGCGTAGATTTATTTTAGAAAGCCTTGGATCCAGTATTTTGTAGTTATGTGACTTTTTTTTTTTTAAAGTGTAAATATTGTTTTAGTTTTATTAAATGTGTATTTTTTTTTTGTATTTGGTCTTGAGTCAGTGATTTTCCAGATTCTAAAAGAAACAATTAAACGTCATTGCACCAATCGGAATTGAATACCCTTGTGTATAACACTTGGAATAAAAAAAAAACAATCTTTATAGAGATAATCTCAAAACAAATTGCGATTAATAATATCTTCTCTGAACAGGAGTATGAGACTTCTGTAGCTGACAGAGTGAGAGGTTGCAGGATGGAGTGCAAACCTGCCATGGAGGGATCCTGTTATATTTAGTGTAGACAGTGTTGTCAACATTCATACCAACAGCTTGGGCAGTCTCTTTAACACTCATACCAAAAGGATGTACAGCAGTTTGAAGTGTGTGATAATGAGCTTTCCAAAGCAGAGAAAAGGCACTAGTCCATGTTGGATGATCTGGGAGAGACTTTATCTTTAGGGCATAAAGAGACAGCTGTTTCTTTCGAAGTGATAGAGCTGGTTCATTTGCTTGAACATAAAGACTTTGAGAGACTTTGAGTGCGAAATGTACCAGAAGCTATCTGTATACCCTGATGATGGATGGAATCCAATCTCTGCAGGTTACTCTGTATTGCAGAACCATAGACTTGAGACCCATAATCCAGCTCTTAATGTATAAGTGCACGATAATGATGGAGCAATGAGGCTCGATCAGCACCCCCCCCCCCCCACTCAGTAAAGGATAGAGTGTGAAGGAGGTTCAAAGTTCTCTTGCACTTTTCTCTTAGTTGACAAATGTGTGCTAGAAATGTAAGTTTTCTGTCAAAGATGAGTCCCAAGAATTTGGCTTCTGTAGCTACTGGAATAACAGTGCGTCCTATTTCTTAATTCAGGATCTGGGTGAAGAGTGCATTTTTGACAGAAGTGTACACAGACAGTTTTTTCTGTTGAAAATCTAAACCCATTACTAAGAGTCCACAGAAAAACATGATCAATTGCTTTCTGAAGTTGTCCTTCAATTAACCTCATGTTACGACAGTGACAGTAAATTGTGAAGTCATCAACATATATAGCATTGTCTACAGTGGGAATAAACTGTTAAGTGATTGAGTTAATTTTAATATCAAAAGTGTCACACTTAAGACAGCCTTGGGGAATACCCTGTTCTTGACGATATGGTCAAGATAGCGTACTTGCCACTCTGACTTGGAAAGTTTGCCTAGATAGAAAGTTTTTAATAAATACAGGAAGGTATCCTTTGAGACCTAGGTTATAGAGGCCTTTTAATATGCCATATCTCCAAGCTGTGTCATAAGCTTTTTCCATGTCAAAGAAAACTGAAACAAGGTGTTCATGTTTCAGAAATGCATCTTTTATAAAAGTTTCTAAACGAACAAATGGGTTAAAGTTGGATGATGTCTATGGAACCCACGTTGTGTATTGGAGGGAAGATTGTTGCTTTCTAAATACCAGAGAAGTCTGGCATTAGCTATTTCCTCTAGTATCTTACAAAGACAGTTGGTCAGAGCAGTGAGTTGATAATCATTTGCTTGTGTTGGTTCTTTTCCTGGTTTTGGGATAGCAACAACAGTTGACTTATGCCAAAAATTTGGTAACTTTTCCCCTGTAAGTATTGTATTGTGTAATAAGAGAAGGAGATCCATAGAAGATGATGGTAGATTTTATCATTTCGTAATGGATGTCATCAGGCCCTACTGCACTAGGGTGAGATAGTAGGAGAGCTCTTTTTAGTGCCTTCTTAACAAATGGCTGATTGTATGACTCAAGAATATTGATAGAAAAATTTAACTTCTGTTTCTCTTGCTGCTCTTTCAGTAATAAAAATTCAGGAGAATATGAAGCTGTTGCTGAGATTGTGGCAAAATTTTCTCCCAAAGTGTCTACAGTAGCTTTGGGATCAGCAATAACACTTCCATTATGGTTTAAGGTAGACAAACAGTGTTCTATATCTGCCTTTCATTTTCTGGATTTTTTCCCATATAATTTTTGGACTGGTCATTTGATTAATTGATGTAGTAAATTGGATCCATGGTTGTTTTTGACTCTGACGTCTCACATAATGTGCTTTAGCTTGAGCATGCTTGAAAGCTATAAAGTTTGATGTGGTGGGGTATCTACAAAATATATCCAATGCTCTGTTTTGATCTTTTTTGGCTGTCTGACATTCTGGATTCCACCAAGGCTTTGGATAGAGTGGAAACCGAGATGATTTTTTCGGGATGGAGGCTGTTGCTGTCTGCACATTGCACTCTGTTATATACTTTACCGCTTCAATGATAGGTGTTTGACTGACTCTGTCAGCATTAAATTTTGAAAGATGAGAAAAAAATGTTCCAGTCAACCTGATCCATTTTCTTCATAGGTATCCATGTGGGTGAACATGGTTCCTGTGAAGACATTGTGCAAAGAACAGGAAAGTGATTGCTTCCATATATGTTCTCTTCAATGTCACCATGTGAGCAGTGGGAGAATGAAATGGGAGCAGATTGTAAGATCAATTGCAGAATATGAATGGGTAGGCATATGGAAGAAAATATTGAGTTTATTCTTTAAAAGGAAGAGGTTATTATTATCACGGATTCTTTCAATGATCTGACCTCTTCTATTAGTGTTGGCTCTACCCCACAGAGTATTGTGACCATTAAAGTCATCTGCCAAAAGTATGGGTTCAGGCAGTTGCAAGATAAGGTTATCAAGATCAGTTTCATTTAACTCAGCACTCGGTAGTAAATAAAGTGAACATACTGTAATAAGAAATCCCAAAATCCCACAGAGAGCCGAATTGCTACTGCTTCCAGAGCAGTATTAAGTTGGACATGATGGAAAGAACTGCCCACTAGGATAGCTATTCCTCCATGAGCAGGACCATCTCCAGTTCTGTCCTTGCATACAACAGTGAAATTCCTAAAGGTCTTTAGTATGTTTCCTGTATACAGAACAGGAACAGAAAGGTTTGTGTTTCTGCAACAAAATCTCGATTTCATCAATATTCTGGCGAAATCCACAACAGTTCTGTTTTAAAAATGTTCCTGTTGTTTTGGTTTTATAGACTTGTCTGGTTTTCAGGAGGTTGAGGGCTTACCTTTGTAAGATTTGTATTTATCAGTTATTTTGGGAAAGTATGGACGGCCAGTGTCCATCTCTTCCACTGGTGGAGTATTCAATATGTCTGATGTGTTAGGGTCAGTTGGTAAGTTTAATTTACTTTCAGAGGGTACCGAAGTATCCATTTTTTTTCTGTGGGAGTGTCTGGTGGTTTATCTTTGAGTGATATCTTATATTTTAAAACATAGATTTAATGACTTAAATATATTTAAACACACACACACACACACACGTGTTCACTAGGCATCTACAGATGCTGTATGGTCACTCTGATGCTTGGTGATGTGCCACACCAGGCCCTGCCATGTAGCCCTGTTGTTTGCTTTTCTGGCTGCCTCAAACTCTCTGAAGATCAGTCACTCCACACACACACACACACACACACACACACACACACACACACACATATCATCCATCCATCCATCTCATTGATGGTCTACCCTTGCCTCTTTTTCCAGGAACTTTACCTTTTTATTACTGTTCTGAGAAGTCATCCTTTCTTTGTGTCCAGAATATTTTAACTTTCTTCTGTCAATATCCTTAAGGAGCCTTAAAGTTCTACTGATCTTTTCTAACACCCATTCATTTGTACAAATGATATCCTCAAATGATATAGGAATGGTATCCTCAACAGCCTTCTGTAACACCACATCTCAAAAGCAGATATCTGTTTATCTGACTTCGTAGGTTCCAAATCTCACATCCATAAGTCGCTGTTGGAAAAACAACTCCATCCAAAATCCTAACTTTGTTCCGATGGAGATAGATCCCATCCTTCAAGATTTTAGCCAGGTCTCTGACTGTTGTTTTAGCCATTCCTAATCTTTTTCTGATGTCTTCTGAACAGCAATTCTTCACATTAATAATGGATCCCAGGTACTCAAACTTGCTGGCTTCCTCAATTCTTTCTCCATTAAGGTACACTTGTTTCTCAAGAGCTTCTCTGTTTGTATTTATTTCCTTTAAGAACCATAATCTTTGTCTTGCTAGGATTGATTTGAAGTCCTCTGTTATTACTGATCTTGTTAACTTTGTCAAGAATTAGTCCTAGTTCTTCCATGTCATTACAAAGCAGTACTGTATCATCAGCATACCTCAGATTACTGATCAATCTACCTCCTATCCTAATTCCTGTCCTGAGCTCATCCAATGCTTCACACATGATGTCCTCTGCATATATACTAAACAAGCGAGGAAAAAGTAAACATCCTTGCCTAACTCCTTTTCCAACTTGAAGCCAGTTAGTCAATCCAACACCTGTTCTTACCGTGGCTTCTTGCTCCTTATACAAGTTGGCTATCAACCTGATAGTGTGTTGAGGAAAACCCATTATTTTCATTACTTCCAACAGTTTCACATGCTCAACACAGTCAAAAGCTTTAGAGTAGTCTAAGAAACACATTACCAGAGGGAGTCTGAATTCTTTATATTTTTTCTGATCTGTCTAAGGCAAAGGATCTATCTCTGGTGCCCTTACCTTTCTTAAAACCTGCTTGTTCCTTGGGCATCTCTGCTTTAACTTTGGCCTCAATCTTATTTAGCATGATCTTCAATAAAATTTTGCTTGCATGAGATATTAACCTAATAGTTCTATAATTCTTGCACACCTTCATATCACCTTTCTTATGTAGCAGTATGAAAACTGACTTCTTCCATTCTCTAGGCCATGATCCTATCTCCCATATCCTTGTAATCAATCTATGGAACACTCTTATCCCTCCGTCCCCTGTTGCCTTAATTAACTCTGCTGGGATTTCATGTGCTTGACTTATGTAGGTGCTATCAGCCTGGTGGGACTTTTAGCCTCAAGCACTAAGTGACGCCACTGGGCATGGTCCTCTGCGACTATCCACCACGTTTCGGTCTCCAGCCCGACAACCTGCAGGTCCTCCACCTTCTGATTCTCCCATCTCCTTCTCGGTCTCCCTGGCGGCCTCCCTGTTCGGGGTTGGGCCTCCCACACTTGTCTTGCAGTCCTTTTGGGGCCCATACGATGCAGGTGCCCCAGCCACTGGAGACGCTGGGCTCACAGCTCCATCAAGATGTCTACCGAGTTGTACATAGCGTGTATTGCAGCATTAGATTGCCTCTTCCAGACCTCCCACACTTGTCTTACAGTCCTTTTGGGGCCCATACGATGCAGGTGCCCCAGCCACTGGAGACGCTGGGCTCGCAGCTCCATCAAGATGTCTACTGAGTTGTACAAAGCGTGTATTGCAGCATTAGACTGCCTCTTCCAGACTCCGTCTGCCATGACCCCCCTCCATAGATATGTCATAGCATTTTGTTCTCAAATACTCTCTCAGGTGGTCTGCTTGCCTCACCATGAGAGTCCACGCTTCAGCACCGTAGAGGAGAACCGGTCTAATCAGAGTCTTGTATAGTCTCACCTTCGTAGTCAAAGACAGTATAAGCGAGGCAAAAAGGGGATGCACTTGGCAATAGGCCACATTCACGGCATTCACCCGATCTTGTTTCATCTGCACTGGAGCCTTATTGGTGTTAAGCTGCTTAATTGCTCTTTCAACTTCATGCCTAAGTGGAGGAGTTTCCAAATCAAAATTTTCCTGGTGAGAGGGCTTCACATTTTCTTTATCCACTCTGCTGTACCATTCCTCATAGTATTCTTTCCATCTGTTTTTGATTTCCAACTCTTCTGTTAGTAATGCTCCATTCCTGTCTTTGATGACATTCAATTTAGGCTTAAACTTGTGCTTTAAGTCACAAACTAAACAAAACATCTTTTTATAATTGTGCCTCCTCATCTGAAACTCTATTCTTCAGATTTATTAGTATAGAACTTTTCCTTGTTCTGCTAGATGGCTCTTCTGACTTCTCTGTGTGTTCTCTTGTATTCTTCAGTCCCTGTGTCTCTTTGTTTTTCCAACCGCCTTCTTTGTATTAGTTCCCATGTTGAATCTGATATCCATGGGTCTCTTGGTCTTCTTATTGGGCCAAGATACTTCTTCGCTGTATGCTATATTATCACCTTGACTCCATCCCAAGCATTTCTGGTGAGTTCTCCTCATTGTTCTCCAAAAAATCATCCAACCGATTTGATGTTTCTTCTGTGAATTCACTAGGAATTACTCTAATATCCAATCTAGTGGGATGTGCCTGATGAAGTTTTTGGAATCTTAGTCTTACTTTGGCTCTTACTAGCTGATGATCTATACCACAATCTGCTCCAGGACAAGTATACACATCAGAGATGCTTGTCTTCCACCACTGGAGAGCCAGGATGTAATCAATCTGGTGCCTTGACCTATCAATGTTAGATTTCCAAGTATAAGTCTGTCGTGGATGTTTCTGGAAGCAGGATCAAATATGCCGCACTCCGGCCTTACTCTTTCCCACTTTTTCATTTAAGTCCCCTAAGATGTACAGTATGTCTCTCCTTGGTAGGCAGTCAAAAACAGTTCGTAAGTTTTCATAGAATTCCTCATTCTCTTCTTCAGGCCTATCCGTGTGGGGTGCATAAACTACCACAATTGATACTGTGGTGGGCTGAGCCTTAAGTCTAATAGAGAATGATATCTTTGCCATAATTTTTTTTGACAAGGGGGTTTTAATCGAGTGGGACCATTTTTGGAGTTGTCTCTAGAGTAAGACCATAGATCATGTGATTGATGTGCTCAACAGAGAGGTAATTGCAATCATAAGGTGCAGGTATGGTGAAATTATCAGATGTTGGAACAGACATAAGTTTTAGTTGTTGCTGTTGGCACTTTCTTAATTGTTAACTTTTCAACATAAGAGGATCTAGGAGCAGGTGTAATGGTGGCTAGCTTTCTTTTTGCATCCTGATGTGTTATGTTTTGCTCTCTTTTCATTTTTTTTATTTCTTTTTCATTTTTCCACTTCTAACATGCACGAGAATAAGCTGGATGATCTGCCTGACAGTTGTCACATTTAGCTTTTTTTTGCACAGCAAGATTTGTTATCATGCTCTTTACCTACCACATCGGGCACAGGTAGTAGAACCATGACAAGCAGTTTGGATATTTCCATATTTCTGACATTTAAAGCCTCTTAGTAAGGAATGTACATTCTAACAGGACAGCTGAGACACACTGCTTTTACAGATGTTGGAGACTTAGGTGTATCAAAGTAAGGATGACATTCTTGGTTGAAACTAGGCGACGATCAATACGTACCAGGATGCACCACACCCATCACTCCTTGATCTTTTAGTTCTGAACATAACTCCTCATTAGGAACATCGAGGTGATCCCATTCTGATAACATTCCTCTACAGGAATTGAGTTTTTTATAGGAGGTGTTACTGTGATTTGTATCGCACCCATTGTCGTTGCTGTCAGTAGTTTCTCGGAATGTTGTCGACAATGTTTCCACAAGGATATCACCAGAACGCAATTTCTTAACAGTATTTGGGAGGTCCTGCCAGACCTTCCAAACCCTTTTGAATAAAGAAGAGTGACATTTTCCCTATTGGTTTTTCACTTGTTGCATGAATGATTAGAAATGTTGATACATTTATACTAGTATCTTATATCTTTTGTTTCTTACTTCTGTTTCCATATTCCATTTCGGTATCTACAGTATCAGTACTTGGTTGGGACTTTGTTAGGGTTCCTGAAATGTTTGAGGATGAAGGATTCATGCTCAAGGAGTTTTTGATTTTGCACTAGAGTTTCCCACCCACCACGGAACCACAATTGGACACCTGCTGACTGGTTAGCAGTAACTGCATTCAGGAGTGGAACACCAGGGCTTCTCAGGACGCTATACCGGCACTACAGCAATCTTAGGATCCTGACCCTAGACCATGGGGTGAGAATCTTACTGCAACACCATTGACCCTTGCAGTCAGGCCCACAAGCCAAATGATCCTGGCTGGGATATCCAGGACCACCCATCTTGCCGAAGCAGGGACTAAAGTAGTGCAAGACTACCACGATCTCCCCTTTCCAGATGTCCATGGGGTTCATCGCATGGTAATCATGGCAGCAGGGTGTTGGATCCCAGTGAAGGTGGTCTGGAAAAAAGGATAGTGAAACAGACGCAGGAGAAGTAGGGCAAAGAATGTGGGAAGAAAAGGAATGAAAAGTGTCAGTACCATCACTGGGAGGACCCCCCCCCTCCACCACAAACAGGTGCCCCACATAGAGGGAGTTTAGCTATGGGAAAGGTATCCATGAAGTGGAATGGTGTAAGATGGCACTATTCCATAAGAGTTGCGATGGTGGTAGTAGAATAGAGTTCTCAAACTAGACACCAATTTGTATTTCTTCTGTAGTTAAGATTTTGAAGAGATTAGTGAAAGTTCACAAGGGTGATTGTCATTGGATTGCTGAGAGATATTTAGTTGTTTCTAGTTGATGTTGAATCTGAGAAGGATTTTTATAATAGAGCTAATGTTGATGGTGGGTCACTGAAGGAGGAGGGGGTGTCAGTTTAATGCACCAGAATGCAAGATATTGATACTTGGCATCTGTTAATGGAAAGTTGAGTACTCTCCTGGTGTTACAGGAGGAAGTGGAGGGAAAACAAGAATTCTTGGGAAGATCGATAAAAAAACTTGAAGGTGAGGGAACATATCGTGAAGGTGGAAAAGGTAATCTAGAGAATTGCTCCATTGCTGAGAGAGATAAGAGTGGCAATTGTATAAAGCCCTGATCAGACATCATCTAAATTATTGTGCCCAGGATACAAGATGTGAAGAGGATACTGAGAAGGGTATAGAAGCAGAGGACAAAAATTATATCAGGACCGTACACAGTCAGTTATGAGAATAGACTAAGGGTATGTAGATTGCAGAGTTTGGTGGATGGAAGACGAAGAGGTTATTTGATTCTAAGATTTAAACTAGTGAGCAGCATTTACATGATTTGATTAGGCAGATCTTTCATATGATAGAATAGAGAGAGCAAGTGCTAGGAACCATCCCTGGAAGTTATAAAAGTTGGCAGTGAATAAGAAGATTAGAAGTGGCTTTTTTGCATGGAGGATGGTAAAATTGTGGAATGCATTGCTTAATATGGTGGTGAGAGTATAAATGAGTTTAAGAATGGTAGGGTGGATTTTATATTGTCCAAGATGAGCTCCCATGATGAGTCTTGAAATTCCATGGAGTATTAAAATAATAACATTTGGAGTCTGACTTAAATTGCTCTTTCCTATACTGATCTGGAGTTCTGAGTGATGTTGGGAAAATTCCCAATGAAATTTTATCCAGTCAGGGATTACAAACTTCCAGTGAAATTGCAGATTTTGGAGGTTGCATGTTCATATCATCTAAGGACACTCATTTTTCTTGCTGAAGTCCTCCCCCATTGAATGGATATCTGTTGTATTCTCATTTCTTTATTGTACTCAATTTACAAGGTTAAATAATGGAAGTAAAAGACAATTGGTATGAGCATTGAACCCACTCATAAACTTAATAAGTAATCTCAAATGAAATTGAATATCATTAAGTTCATTTCAGACGAATTATGGAGAAAAAAATGAATATCATTAAAAATCATTACGGTGATCAAGTCATTGCACTCATTCAGGATGATGTTGCATTAAAGATCATTTTAAATTAGTTGATTCATTTAAATCCACTATTATAAATGTTTTAACTTTTTCTTAATTTATTTGTCATTTACCGTGATTTTTTTTTTTTTTAATCCCAGCTCTTAACATTTACGTTATAAACATTTCTAGATTATACAGTAAACTTCTGTTGTATGCTATCAGCTTTGGAGTCCAGTCTGACTTTTGTAAGTTTTGACTTATGAATGGCCATCTGGAACACAACTATAAGTCCAGAAATGCCATCTATATTATTAACCATCACATCACACAATTGAGAGAATATAAGTTGCAGAGCCTTGTGAATAGGATGAAGAGGGATATGAATGAGACATATAAGCTAATCAGGGGTTTATCAGGTTGACATGGAAGAAATTTTTCATAGAATGGGAGAAGCGGGGTGGGGGGGGGGAAGGGAGACGAGAACATTGCTGGAAACTGTATAAGGAGGGTATGAGAAGAGGTGTGAAGAGCAGGTTCTTTATATGGCGAGTGGTTGGTGAGTGGAATGCATTGCCTGAGTTTGTTGTGAATGTAGACACATTGAACCAATTTAAAGCATGGTTGAATGAGCATTGTGTGCAATATTGTGCACCTCCCACAATGAGTCTGACTCCATGGATGTCATGCAATAATATATGCTTGCAGAACCTTTAACATAAATAGTGCCATGTGTAGTCAAAGAAGATGAATCTTTTATCAGCCATTCTTAACAAAAGGACTGAAAGATACATATGTGTAGTAGTTGTATCACATTACCAAGATGTATTTTCTATCACAACAAATATCAAGCTTTAAAGCTTGGTATTTGTTGTGGTAGAAAATACATCTTTACAAATAACATAGGGTTAGAAGCATTTCAGAAAAAATAGACATCAAGACTACCTTCAAACCCCCGACAAAATTAAAAAATTTACTCAGTTCTTCCAAAGATCCACTTCCATACCTGGCCTGCCCAGGGGTTTATAAAATCCAATGTAACCTATCCTACATAGGGGACACACAATCCTAATCAGAAAAGATGAACACAACAAATTAAATACCTCCATTATGGTAAAACAGGCCTATCAGACCATGCACTCCAAACATACCATAGAATTGTCTAGAAAGACACCAAGTCCCTACACTGCATCAAAACCTGGTTTGAGAGAAAATTCAAAGAAGCCTGTGAAATGCTGAGACTATCCAAACCTGAACAAAAATGACAGATTAATCATTCCAAGAATGTAGAGGCCCCATCTGCAACCCTTATAGCAACCAGAACAAGCCCAGAAGAAAATCTCAATATGAGAGGACTTTAGAAATGTTTAATGTAGTTCTGTTTTTAATTAATTTATTTAATAAAAAACAGAACTACATTAAACATATCAAAAGTCCTCTCATAAATATTTTCTGTGTTTATTTTTTATTTATTTTAATTAAAATTAAAATTTATTTTTATATTTATCGATTTTTGAAATTTAATTTTAACCTATAATTTTTTTAAAATTTAATATTATTTTAGTTTTTCTGCAAGAGGTCAGGCTAGATAAAAGATAAGCAGTTAGATTCATTTTACCTTTGTAAAGTGCAGTGGCATGTAGCTTGTACCTTATACATATGTATTTTCCTGATGATGACCTCAATAAAAAGATCAAAATATTGAATGTTACTTTCCTAATATTAAGTAAAGTAATTATTTTAACACATGTGTTGTCTCCATAAATTCTTAACTATGAATGCTGACCACCATGTAATCTTAAAAGAATGAGTAAGGTAATGAACAATCAATTAATTCCTAGAGTTTATCGCTTGCAGAACCTTCAACATAAACAGTGCTGCCATGTGTAGTCAAAGAAAATTAATCTTTTATCAGTCATTCTCATTAGAGGAAAAAAAAGGAAGGATTAGAAGATTGTATAAGTGTCTTTCCCCATAAGAGTGCTAATGGTGTAGAATAGAATGTTATTCTTTGTACGTCATTCTATTCTGTATGGTGTAGAATAGAATGTTACTGGAGTGCTTGTGTTGAGGAACAATTGGGTTTGAATGTATCAATAAAGCAATGCAAGACTGTGAATGAGATTATATTGAGGGTTGATGCAAACAATGCGATTGGCAGTGTGAATGAGATCTGAGGTTAATGTATTACAGCGTAGTAAAGTATGAGAAGGAAGGTAGTGAGCATATTGCTCAGATATAATGCAAAATTGAGGAGGAGAGCAGCAGTAATGGACATAATAGTGAAAATGTGTTGAAAGAGAGGCCTGGAATATGTGGATGCTTTATTGCATTTAAAGAAAGAAGAGAGCTGTACACAAAAGGGCTGCATTTGAACATGAAAGGAATCAGGCATCTAGATAGATTGTTATTCTTTGGGTAAGTATTAGGACAAGGACGCTAAAGTTGGCACAGTGGATGATAGAAGATGGCCTCTTGTGGAGATAGTTGTCTGGGAGAATGCAGTGCAGAGTCAAATGAAGTGAATAATAAGTATAGAAATATTGAAAATGTATTGATGTCAGGAATGAATTTGTAGTGTTGATAGCCTCAGCCTGTCCTAAGATTATTGGAATCATTGAAATGTGGTGATAGAAGATGTCCTTACAAGAATTGATATAGAAGGTTATAGCATATTTCAGTAAGACAAGAAGGATAAATGAGGCAGAGTGTTATTTATAATAAGTGGTAAGTTGCATCTTCTTGAAGTAGAGAATGTGGATGGTAATGGCTCTGGTTTGGAGAACATGGTATGAAGTGGAGGTGGACAGGACATGATATTTAGATAAAAGTTTGGTATACAAACTTTTATCTAAATATCATGTCCTATAGATACAAAGTGAGTAATCATTGAGCAAGTGCTATAGATTTTACTCCTATGGACTTTAACTATAGCAGTATAAATTGGGAAGAGGAAAGGATTTACCGTAGTAAGGGAATAGAATTTTTGGAATTCTGCAGTAACAAATGTCTTAAGTGATATGTAGTAGATGAAGAATAAGAGTGTTTGATTTGGTCCTAACATCAGAGATTTGGTCCTAACACATGTAGAACTATCATGAAGAAAGTAATTTATGTGGAATTATTATATGGGTCAGGAGGAGTTAGAAAGCTCAATGCAAGAGACTCATTATTCACACAACACCTGTCATACCTCTCCTTGAACCTTCAGTTTGTTCCAATGAAGTACTCAGAATCACCTCTGCAGTCTATTCCAACTATTCAGAACTCCAAGCAAAAAATCTAGTCCTAAAATAACAGAGAACCACAGACCTGCCACAATCTTTGTCATCACCCTATTTGGATCATCTTCCTCCTCTACATCCTCTCAGTATTCAGGTGACCAAATCTGCATACAAGATGAGGGTTGAAGGGGAATAATTACCTCTAGGATTTGTTTGTTTTTAAAAACTGATTTTTTGGATAAATTTATAAAATTCGAAAACTGGTTTTAGATACTAGAATTAATATGTAAAAATTAATTATTTAATTAAAAGCATTAACATTTTGACTTGAAACCGATGTATATGTTACAAATGAGGAATCAGAAGATGATGTAATTCTCTTGATCTAGATAACAACTGTGGATTCCCTATGTTCTCTGACAATTACTAACAATTTCCCAAATTTGAAATATTTGCAAATTTTTAGAAAATCTCCCATAAGAGTAATTTATTAAAAAAGGGTGGCACACCATTTGGCAACTCCCATTGGTAGAGATGATCTGCTAAAGCTTCTGCCTGGTATTTCAACTTGGGCCTGGGCTCCCACTGAAGAGACCTCAATAAAGGTCGAAACTAGTCTAGGTAGTGGCCCTTCCCTTAATGCATAACATTAGACATATCCACAAGGAGATGTGTTTTGCATTATAGGAGATACTGAGACAGGAGTGTTGGTAGCTTGCTCCACCTTTGCAACGAGTTGCCCTAGTGTTGTACCACCTTACCCCAGTCCTGAAGATACTTTCAGGCGCAAACTTCGTTTGCTCACACTTGGATAAAGGATTAAACTAAATTTATTATACTCTAACCAAGTGAAAAATAAACTTTCAACAGCTTTAGCCATCATTGCAGTATGTCCTCCGAACTTGCTAACAATGCTGTAGGGGGTAACCTTTTGTTCTCTCCCTTCCTGCCATGTACTGAAGAATTCTTTAGTGTCAACCCCATAACACCTCAATAAGTTATGCCTCTATTATATACTCTCTCTCTCTCTCTTTTTTTTTGTCTGTCAGCTAGTTTTTGACGCCCACAGACCTTTAGTCTACTGTCATAGAGATCCATAGATAAATTAAAGATGCCAATAAATTATATTCTTGGTTTAATATTTTATCCATCGCAATATATCTTCTGAACTTCTACTCCCTGCTCATAACCACTGGTCACAAATTTCCTGCAGTTCAGTTCCATCTATATAGCACACAGCTTGTGATCTCTTTGCAACATGAATGCAAGTTAGCCAGTCTCACACAGAGATGGCAGGGTTTTCCTCTCAGAAACTCAGTTTTTTTTTTTTATCCTGCAAACAGGCAAACTGGTCAAAAGAACAAGCACAATTTACAGATATTCATGACTTATAACAACACCACAAACACTTTTATCAACAAAGATGTTTTATTAACGCTAATATTTCGCTGATTTTCAACTCGGCATCATCAGAGCACAACACACATGTAAACGCGACAGCGAGTGAGTGAAACAATATAATTGCAAAAGACAAAAGATCTAAAGTCCTATTTTTGGCACCCTCTAAAAAAAAAAAAAAAAAAAAAACAGCAGTTATCCAGGAGTTTTTCTTAGGATAACCGTCTCCCAAATTTTTGGCAAATTAATGCAGCCATATTTGTTAAGGTTGGGAGAATTCTTCAAAGCCATTGCTGACTCAAAAAATAATCTTTCAGATCTATAACGACTCCTAAATAGCACATTCGTTTTCCTCCATCTAATCCTGTGTGAAAGAGTGTCCAAAGTGTGGTCTGCCAGTCCCAACTTGCCATAGTAATAGTAGCGAATGTATCTTTCATGTTCTTCCAGGCGGATGTTCACTGATCTTCCTGTTTGCCCATAATAGGCCAAGTCACAGTCACATGGAACTTCATACACTCCTGGGTGTGCTAAAGGGTGAAGTTTATCCTTTGGCGAGCGGATCAGCGTTGCCAGCTTGACATGAGGTTTGAAGGTGGTGCGAAGGCCATGTTTCAACAATACTTTGGCTATCTTTTTAGCGCCCTCTAACGCGAGAAAAAAAAAAACACCTTATTAAAACACCCCGTATTTATGGATTACCAAAAATCCACAAAACTAATATTCCCCTTCGCCCCATAGTTGATAGCATAAATAGTCCCACATATAAACTGGCCCGGCATTTAGCTAAGTCGCTTTCCCCTCTTACTGGCAACTCCTCTACTTTTGTAAAAAATACAATCCATTTCAAAACACTGGTTACAAATCTAATCCAAAAAAATGCAGACATAATGGTTAGTTTCGATGTCACCTCCCTATTTACCAATGTACCATTTATAGACACTTGATTTCCCCCAGATATTTTTGAATTATTTCAATTTACCATGAATGCAGGTTACTTTACATGGGGGGGGGGATTTCTACAAACAGATTAATGGTACTGCTATGGGTTCCCACCTCTCTCCCCCGTTAGCAAATTTTTACATGAAACACTTTGAAAACAAAGTACTTACCACAGCTACATACAAGCCACAAGTGTGGTTGCGCTATGTAGATGATGTGTTTGCCATCTGGCCCCATGGACAAGACGCTTTGGATGCTTTTGTCACCTACCTAAACAGCCAACCCCCCCAAATTTCACTTCACAGTAGAAAAAGAATCAAATAACTGTTTACCATTTATTGACACATTAGTCACCCGCCTTTCAGATGGATCACTATCTTTTTCTATTTACAGAAAGCCCACACACACAGGAAGATACCTACATAAACAATCACATCATCATCCAGTCCAACAGTACGGCATTTTAAAAACACTTACACACAGAGCCAGAGCCATTTGTTCTAACGATACAGCTCTGACCACTGAACTCCACTACCTGCGCCATACGTTCTTAGCCAACGGCTACAATCCCTACAAAATAGATAAAATATTACATAGGCCCATTACTCGGCCATCCCCTAATACACAAGAATACAACATGACTATTTCTATTCCCAGAGGTACATCGGAAAAGATAGCCAAAGTATTGTTGAAACATGGCCTTCGCACCACCTTCAAACCTCATGTCAAGCTGGCAACGCTGATCCGCTCGCCGAAGGATAAACTTCACCCTTTAGCACACCCAGGAGTGTATGAAGTTCCATGTGACTGTGACTTGGCCTATTATGGGCAAATAGGAAGATCAGTGAACATCTGCCTGGAAGAACATGAAAGATACATTCGCTACTATTACTATGGCAAGTCGGGACTGGCAGACCATGCTTTGGACACTCTTTCACACAGGATTAGATGGAGGAAAACGAATGTGCTATTTAGGAGTCATTATAGATCTGAAAGATTATTTTCTGACTCAGCAATGGCTTTGAAGAATTCTCCCAACCTTAACAAATATGGTTGCATTAATTTGCCAAAAATTTGGGAGACGGTTATCCTAAGAAAAACTCCTGGATAACTGCTGTTTTTTTTTTTTTTTTTTTTTTAGAGGGTGCCAAAAATAGGACTTTAGATCTTTTGTCTTTTGCAATTATATTGTTTCACTCACTCACTGTCGCGTTTACATGTGTTGTGCTCTGATGATGCTGAGTTGAAAATCAGCGAAATATTAGCGTTGATGAACATCTTTGTTGATAAAAGTGTTTGTTGTGTTGTTAATACCGTGAAAAAAATAAGTCATGAATAACCATCAACGCCTAAGCTTATCTGTTAGAACAATTTACAGATATAATACATTGACCTCATAGCCTTAGTTGTTTTATCTGTAAATCCAAAACAACCAATCTTCTTTCCACGTGCTTTTACCTTACACTTGGCCACATTAAACTGGTAGCCATTGACCTTTATACATTTAAGTCATCCTGCAGAATCGCTACTTCATCATCGTTGATTATTGCTTTTCACAGTTTTTCATTATCAGCATAACTGAATATTTCCCCTTAAATATTATTATTATTACCCCAAGACCTAATGGAGTCAGACTCATCTGGGAGGTCCTTTTATCACCCACACAGCTCATCATACCGTGCCTTGAACACATTCATACTCCTTGCAGACACCACACTCTCAGGCAAGGCATTCTAATCATGTACAACTCTGCACGAAAAAAAACCTGCCTCTCACTCCCCTACTCACACCCTCTTTATACAGTTTCCAGGGATGACCTCTGGTTCTCCCCCGATCTCCCACTATTTTCTGTAGAACTTCTCTGGTATTGATCCTATAACAACCCCCTTACCAACTTGCAGGTCTCTATCATATCTCCCCCTCTTCCTCCTGTCCACCAGACTCTGCAAATTTACATCTTCTCAATCTTTCCTCATACCCAACACTCCAGAGGTCAGAAACTACCTTAGTCGATCGCCTTTGGACCATTTCTGACATCTCTTCATCCTTCTGAAAACCAGGTGACCAAATCTGGGCACAATAGTCCATGTGTGGCCTAATCAAAGCTTTATACAACGAAACAAAAATCTGCCTACTTCTACACGTCAGTGTCCTCATCATCATTCCCAGAAGCCTTTGTGTTGTCTTCACAATTTTGGCTATGTGTCCCCTAAATTTCAGATCCTTATCCACTACCACCCTCAGATCTCTTATTTCTTCCACCTCCAACAATATATCCTCACCAAGCATAAATTCTGCATTCCATCTTTGTTTTCCAAATTTTAAAACCTTACATTTTGCAACATTGAACTCGCATCCCCATTTCTTTGCCCAATCACTCGATTTATTCAAGTCTTATAAGGCCATAACATCTTCACCACCCTTCATGGTTCGTCCCAACTTTGCATCATCTGCAAACAACTGAATATCTCTATCCAAATCTTCACCTATATCATTAATATACAAGTTAAACAGTAATGGCTCCAAAACACCCTGAGGCATTCCACTAGTGACTTTCCTGGATAGCTCCTACATCATTGATATACAAGTTAAGCAGCAGAGGACTTGTACTGAGCCTTGCAGTACACCACTGGTCACCTGTCTTCTTCTGGACTCAGCATATCCATACACACCACCCTTTGATACATGTCCATCAGCTACCCTTTAATCCGAATTGCCGGCTTCATATCCATCTGCATTTGCTTCACTTTATGCAACAGTTCTGTGTGGAATCCTGCCAAATGCATTTGTTAAGTCTAGCAGTATTACTGAGTAGCCATTTCCTTCATCTGCCCACATTGATGTTTCTTTATATGAATGCTAGAAGTATCAGGAATAAAGAGAATGAATTGGTGGTTATTATAAGACAATCAACTATAATAATAGTCTGAGCTTGCCTGGTTGGCTAAGTAGCCGCCTTTCTGTTCTCCAACTAGGAAGTTTGAATCCTGCTTTGGGCATAGACGTTTGTGATTATCTTTAGGCGGTAGATGAATTTCATTACATTGTGTGAGACATCATGCCAGTTATGAATTGAAGTGCCTTGAAAAATTTCCAGTTATGGTCAAGAGTAGGGTTTCTGGACTATGTATAAAATGAATAAAATTATAACAAATACACACACACATATGTATATATGTGTGACATTAATTAAAAAATAAATAAAAAACAAACATTCTTAACCTACCCACACATTTACATAAAAACCTTTCATGGGGAGTTTCTTAAGGGGGGAAAACATCAACTTCTTGATTCCATGGGAGGAAGAATTGAAGGAAAAGATATTTGATGTATGGGAGCTTGTCAGGAAATATGTGTCCATACCAATGGCATTCGAGTGAAAAAATTCATATTGCATTCAAGTGAAAAAAAATCGCACAATTTGATGGTAGAATAAATGACTAAGGAAATTGGAACTCATTTGCAGTGGGAATGTAAATGGTATAGTAAAGAAGACAAAATAGGAATGTTGTTATTATTACTATGTAACACCACCAGGGAGTCCAAAGAGTTATCATGGGAGGGCACCTACTCTAAAACTCTGTCTCCACCACTAAATCCACCATCATCTACACCAATGCCATCTACCGCCCATCATCACCACTAGTATTTTCACAATTGCAAACATCCATGCCCATGCAGGATTTGAACCTGCAGCCTTTTCTCAGGAGAGCAGATATGCTGCCCACTCGGCCAATCAGGCCAGCATACAAGAAGAGACTACAATATGAATACAAGGAGAGACTACCAGCAATATGATTCAGGGAAAATCCTCAAGCATTCCTTCATTATGTTGAAATCGAAAAGTGTTTACATTGCAATCCAAGAATATTCTGAGAAGTGACTGTGGGCAAATGACTTAACAAATGGAAATGAGGATCAACTGACTAATTCAGATGCTCAGGGGATAGGTTAATCTTTAATGTTCACTTTATTGGGGTATTTCATCTTGGGAAAAAGCAGGTTTTATTCTTAGAGAAATGGGAAAAGTTGAAAGCTTAATGTCAAAATCCAAATGTATGGTGATGTATGATGCTATGCATTATACATCTCCTGAAGGAGATGGGCTTTGCATTAAGGGTAAATATTAAGAATAGTGATCAGAGCTTATTCCAACTTTATCACGAGTTTCCTTGACTTGTACTACTACTTTACGGGTCACTTAGACTTGCATTACGTGCAAGCGCAAACTTGACTTATTTGTCTGTTTGCTTACTTGGGAAATGGAGTTAAAACCAGGTTTAAAAAAAAAAATAGCTTGGTATCTTTAACATATACCCAAGATAAAAAAACTTTCTACATCTATCTCTCATCCTGAGATTTTTATTTTATTTAATAAGACCTTTTGGTAACTTGTTTTGGTAAAATACTTATAAGCTCTGTACTACTTACCTTAGTATTTCTAGCCTGGCTCCCACTGATGAGACCTCAATAAAGGTCGATACCGGTCTGAGTAGTTGTCCCTTGCCTCTAATGCATAGCATCATACATCTCCTCAAGGAGATTGCTTTGCATTAAGGGTAAATATTAAGAATAGTGATCAGAGCTTATTCCAACTTTACCTTGTACGAGTTGTTTTGACTTGTACTACTTTACGGGTCACTTAGACTTGCATTACGTGCAGGCGCAAACTTGACTTATTTGTCTGTTTGCTTGCTTGGGAGTAAAAACCAGGTTTAAAATAGCTTGGTATCTTTAACATATATTATACCCAAGGTAAAAAATTTTCTACTCTTATTTCAGTTATCTGCTTGCCTTTTATAATAAAGTAATGATAGCAATTGACAAGGAAAGGCATATGCCCTTATGTTTTTAGATTTGGCAAAGGAATTGGACAAGAGACTATATGATAAGTTGATATTTAAGTTGCAATATGGTATTACATATCAGGTTAGTGAACTAGATTGGAAATGTGCTGCATGACAGATATCAGAATTGTGTACTGGTAAGCAGTATCAAGGAAAATGAAGACCAATAGTGGACTTCCACAGCGTTTGGTTCCGGGACTTTTACTGTTTAAATTTTGTCAGTGATATTGTCACTGAGTGTAGGTAGATATTCAGATGCTTGTAGATGTGGATAATGATTAAGTCTTTGGTGAATTGTCTATTGAAGAATGCAGCTGTGAAAGGCTATCTGCTAAGTGCTTCTGTATTCTTATTTTAAAATTGCTTTTTTTCTTTTACCAGTTTCTACCTTTCCACTTCAATCTCTGTGTTGGTGTTTCTGATGTTGCTGCGTTCTATTCCATTGTGTCTTGCTATGAACCAGCTTCTTTCTTTATACTGGTCTTTCAACTTTTTTCTTTTGGAGAAGGCCGTTCCTTTCCCCATTCAATCATATTCTGTTTTACTGCTTGTTTGAATTTTAACCACGCATTCCAATTTGACCCAGAGGGTGTGGAGTTTGGTTGAAAAGATATTATTTAGGCCTCCAAGGAGTCAAAAGACTCATCGCGGGAGGTCCTTCCTAGGAAACACAAAGTCTATCATATCACTCCTTAAACTCATTGACCGTTTTCGCTCTCACCACTCTATCAGGCAATGCATTCCATGTTTCAACCACCCTCCATGCAAAGAAACCACTCCTCACCCTCTTGCTCACAGTTTCCTTTTGTAACTTCCAGGGATGGCCGCTTGTCATCACTCCTTCCCACTGTTCAACCAAGCAAAAGAACTCCCCAGTGTCCACCCTGTAACCACCTCTTAACAGTTTAAAAGTCTCAATAATATCACCTCTCCTTCTATATACCAAACTCTGCAGTCCACATTCATTGAGCTGATCCTCAATAACTGACATTGTACAATCCTGAAACCATCTTTGTTATCCACCTTTGTACCCTTTCCACAGTTAATTTATCCCTTTCAAATCCTTGGAACCAAATCTGAGAACAATAGTCGAAGTGTGGTCTGATCAGAGTCTTATACAACGGAATGATAACTCTTTTATCTCTGCAGGTCAGTGTCTTTCTCATTATTGCAGCAATCCTCTGTGTTACCTTCACCACCTTTGCAATATGTCCCCTAAATTTCAGGTTTCTATCCATCAACTCCAGATCTTTTGGCTCCCCTACTTCCTCCAATAGAGTATGCAGCATCCCATCAATGTGTCCCAAACTTCAAGACCTTACATTTTGCTGCATTAATTAAACTGATACTCTCCATACATTTGGCCATCTGTCTAGTTTATTCAAATCCTCTTGCAGGGCTACAACATCTGCACTATTACTAATAACCCTTCCCAGCTTCGCATCATCCACAAACAACAGATTATCCCCTTGCAATCCACTGACAATGTCATTTATATAAAGGTTAAACAATATACAGTATGTTCCAGTACTGAGCCCTGTGGGACCCCACTTGTAACCCTCTGCCTCATTGAAACTGCCCCACCATACACAACTCTCTGATGCCTATCGGACAGCCAATCCTGAATCCAGTTGACCATCCTGACATTCAAACCCATGTGCTGCAACTTAAATATCAGCTTATCATGTGGCACCCTGTCAAATGCCTTCATATTATTATTATTGTTCCGGAAAACTCCAAGGAGTCGACAGACTCATCGAGGGAAGCCCTAACATCATGTCTGGAACAACTATTCAACATTCACACAGTATCTATCATATGTTGCCTTGAACTCATTCTCGGTTGTAGCACCCACAACAGACTCTGGAAGCTTATTCCACTCATTCACCACTCTCCAAGTAAAAAACCTAGCTCTAACACCCTTGTCAACCATGCTCTTGCCCAGCTTCCATGCATGGCCCCTAGTCCTCCCACCACCAGTCATATTTTCAAAAATATCTTCTGGATCAATCTTATAAAAACTCTTCAGTAATTTGAATGTCTCAATCATATCACCCCTCCTTCCCCTATCGTCCAATTTCTGCAACCCACAAATCTTCAACCTATTCTCATAAGGTTCATTCCACAGACCTGCTATCATCTTGGTCACTCGTCTCTGGACCCTCTCCATTTCCTCCCCATCACGAAGAAACCCTGGTGCCCATAACTGGGCACAGAAGTCTAGAAGGGGTCTTATCAAGGCTCGATACAGAGGAACAACAACTTGTTTGTCTCTGCATGTTAAAGTATTTTTCAGAAGCCAAGTGATTTGGTGAGCTGTTTTAGTCACTTTTGCAATGTGCCCCCCTAAACTTCAACTCCCTATCCACCAGCACTCCCAAATCCCTGGCCTCATCAGTCTCCTGGAGTATGGTTCCACCAATGCGATATACTGCTGCTATTCTTTTCACACCAAAGTGCATAACTTTACACTTTGCCACATTAAACTGACATCCATTTTTCCTAGCCCAGTCCTCCAAACTATCCAAATCATCCTGTAAAATTTTGACATCCTGTGCACTCACAATTGCTCTACCCAACTTTGCATCATCAGCAAACAAGTGAACACTTCCTCTCAAATCCTTTCCAATATCATTGATGAACAAATTGAAAAGCAGTGGTCCAAGAACAGAGCCCTGCGGCACTCCACTAGCCACAAGACGTCTTTTTGACTCCACTGCTGAATAAACCACTCACTGGTATCTCTCCTTCAACCACCCTCCTATCCATCTCACCAAACCTATATCCATCCCCATCTGCTCCAGTTTACTGATTAGGGTTCCATGTGGTATCCTGTCAAAGGCCTTGGCAAGGTCCAGTAGTATCACTGTAAACCCACTACCCCTATCCAGTTCAGCCGTCACTGTGTTATAAAACGTGAGCAAGTTACTGAGGCATGAGCTACCCTTCACAAAACCATGTTGTCCCCCATACAACATCCCATTTTCATCTATCCAATCCTGTATTGTTTTCTTGACTAATTTCTCTAAGACCTTGACAATGATTCCTGATATGCTAATCGGTCGGTAATTTACAACAGCAGTCTTGGAACCACCTTTATGCAGTGGTACTATTTTCCCCTCCTTCCACCCGCTCGGGACTAACCCAGACCCGAGACTCAAATTAAACAAAATGGTCAAGGGTACTGACAATTCTTTAGCTGCTTCTCATACTACACGAGCTGGTATACCATCCAATCCCACAGATGTATTGACATTGAGGTTATGCAATAGACTACTCACCTCCACTTCATTCACCACAATTCCCGTATAATCTACTGGTTTATTCGTTTCTGCAATGTGCAATATACTCATCATATGGTAGGGAGGTATCATCAGTTACCTCCCTACCATTGGCATTCTTTAAAATCATTCTGCCATATACATTTTTCCCTTTTTCCTTTTACTTGCAACATATCGAAAAAACTGTTTAGGATTCTCTTTAGCCTGCATGGCCAATGTTCTTTCGTAATCCTTTTTTGCTTTCTTACCACACTCGTCACCCTTCTGGCCTGCGCTTTATACCGTTCATGTGCCTGCCGGTCACCTTTCTCCTTAAATTCCCTCCATAGTTGTTTCTTTTTTTGCAGCTCAAGCTTAATGGTGTTATTCATCCATTTAACCCCTACTTGATTTATTATTCGGACTCTATGTATACAGTCAGCCATTGCTTCATGCAAGCACTTCTTTACTACCTCCCATGCACTATCAACTTCTAGTCCTTGCAGTTGTACATGCCATGGCACTGAGCCAATCAAAATCCTAAGCTTGTCATACTTTCCAGCCCGATAATTCCACATGTACCCTGTCTTAATTGAAAATTCTACACCTTTAGCCACCTCTCAAGTCAAGACCCTATGATCACTCTCACCGGTTGGTGGCAATGTGGTCATATTTGTTACAGCCAAATCCTCAGATGTAATTACTAGGTCAAGCACTCTCTGACCCCTAGTATTTTCCATTACATGCTGTCGCAGATAGTTATCCCTTAATAACCGCATAAAATCCATTTCCTTCCTCCCATGTGTCCTCTCCTCACTCCAATCAATGCGACCACAGTTGAAATTTCCCATAATAATCACCCTCCTTCCACTCATTTCTTCTAGTTGCTTGTGCGTACTGTCACCACCATCTTTTCCATCACCTGGTCTATAGCAGCACCCAATTGTATATTTAGTTCTGCTAGCCACAATCTCGCACCAAATGGCCTCAAATGTGCTCTTTTCTCTATCCTGCAATTCAACTTCTATTCTCCTTGGCTGCAGTTCATCAGCTATTATCAATAACACTCCTCCTCCCATTTTATTCTCTCTGTCATTCCTGAACACACTATACCCATCACATTCAATCCCACTAGCTATATCATCTACAGTCAGCCATGTTTCACTAATACCAATAACCTGTGGTCTGGAAGTGCCAACCATGGCCAAAAACTCTTCCTTCTTGTTCCTAATACTCCTAGTATTAGTGTACATGAATTTAACACCCCCATTTGCCCCAACCCTACCTTGATGCCTTATATTAACTATCCCACTCTGGTTTGTTGTCCTTATTTGCTCTAGCATATTATATTCATTCTTACATTCAACTGCCTCCCTAAGGACTGTATATCTACTCCCCCCCCCCCCCCTTAACAAATCTAGTTTCCCTGAATTTGCACATCCACTGCATTCAGCAACACTTTCTCAAGTCTTCTTACACCATAACCATTCAAATGCAAGCCATCCATCTTATATAGATCCTTTCGCCCATCAAACTCACTCCACACGTCCACAAATTTCACACCACTCGTCATACATAACCCACGCATAAAGTCATTCGCAATTATGGCCCTCCTTATAAACATTTCACTGTCATACCGTGGCATAAGACTAATCATTCTAACTCTCTCACTCTTTTCTTTTGCTACCTCAAACAATTCATTCAGGTCTTCTATCATTTCCATTTTATCTCCTTTCAAATCATTCGTACCTGCCACAACAATCATTTCTTTCACCCTTTCCTTTTGCTCTCTAATAGACTCAGTTACATCCTTTATGGTCGCACCAGGTTGGTACAAGTTTGTCAAATCCTCTACTAACACACCTCGTACTAACGAATCTCCATACAGCACTCTATCCTTCATTTTGTTCATGTTCACATTCATACGTCTATTTTTCCTGTCATACCTTTTATTATTGGTTGGTTCATTCAGTCGACTTTTGTTCATGCACTCTAGCTACTGTTTTGCCCTTTCTATCGCACCATTCAACAACGCAATCTCACTCAGTGCATCTATCTCATCTTTTTTATTCTCTGAGAAACCATTAATACTATCATTCACACTTTCTACATTCACACTCTCATAATTCTCATGTACAACCTTGCCGTTTCTTGTCATTTCGCTATTTTCTTCATTCTGAAGTTTGATAAAAATATCACACTCACGATCCGAAATATACTGCAATTCCTCATTCTCCTCACATTTTCTACACACATTCAATCCTTTATTATCATCTATCCACACTCCGACAGCACTCCTCAAAGGGTACATTTCACAGCTAGTACACTGACTCATTTCTTTCATAATGCCAAGAAAATAGCAGTATATGCCTTTCCCTCATCTACTGCTCTTGCAACTTTATTTTTAATGGCTAGCATATTACTAAAACGAGCGTGTCTTCACAAATTCATGTTGACTGTCACAGATAACATTACCCTCATCTGCCTAATGCTGTATACTGTCCCTCAGTAATTTCTCCAAGATCTTAAAATCTACTGATGACACACAAAGGAGCTGTCAGTTCTTCAGCACATTACTCAAAATCTCAAAACTCATGGTGAAATACCATCCTGTCCCACAGCTTTACTGACATCCAGAATACTCATATTTGGAACACACTTTCTCCTCCTGCACCTCTAAACCTCAAACCTGCACTATCCCTCTAGTATTAAAATTTACTCCTCCTGGATGAAATACACCAATAAATTGTTCATTGAACAATTCCACTATGTCCTTTGTGTCAGTCACTCTATTCCCATTTTTATCCCACATTGTCATTCTTCGACAATCATTTCTCCTCCTACTGGCCACATAGCTAAAAAAAATTCCCAAGGATTTTCTTTGGATCTTAGGGCCAATCTCTTCTCATATTCCAGTTTCACCTTCCTTACCATATTAGTCACTCTCCTGGCCTGTGTCTTATATTCTTCATGCATCTTCTCTTCACCTGTCTCTTTATATCTCTTCCATAGCCTCTTTTTTGCATGCAGTTCCTGTTTAATATTGTTTGTCATCCAGTTTACTCCAAATTGTGTCCTCTTCACTTATGGAATACAGCTTACTATTGCTGCTAACAAATATTCCTTCATAATTTCCAGAGTGCTAATGATATCCTGGCCTTCCAATTCCTCCCTCCATGAAACTTCCCCAAGTTGATGCCTAAGACTATTATAATCACCTGCCTTATAATTCCACATATGTTCCCATCTCTTTGATACCCCTGCATGTCTGTTCATCTTCCAAGTCAAAACCACTAAATATCCTGTCTTGCCTACCTCTGTCTCACACCATATGCTTTCAAAATCATTAGTGTCACTGCCTTCCAAATCCTCCACTCTTAGAGGACATAAGTCATCAAATGTATAGGTATAACTCCTGCATGAGCTAGCCAGTATGTTTTTGCAACATACTTATTTGGAATTTTGATCAAGGAGTTATCTTATTTGTGTGATATTGAAGCTCATGCTGAATGGTATATATTGTATGCACTGCTGAAAATCAAAACTCATTGTAGTTTTGTGGATAGACTTAGTTTTCATAAATAGCATAAGCTGTAATCAGCATATCTTTTATTTATTAGAATTATATATTAATAAAAATAGAATTAATAACTTTGAAAAAAAAAAGGTTGACTCTTCTTGATTATCCATTGTTATCTAGTAATTCAATTCCATTTGGTTTGACAGGAGAATGAAATTTCAATGTTTCAAGAATTGGTTGCACATAAAGCCAGATCATCTTGTGTTCAGCATGAAATTCAAACACGAAAGCAGCAATTAAGTGTTGACATGAAGTCTTTTGAGAATTCTATACTTGGTCAGGTATCTGAGAAGATTCATCTCTCTTTATTTTTTTTCTACTAATATCCACTGATTTTATCTGTTATATTATAGATAAAATTTTTGAAATGAAAATATTTTGAATGAAAATATTATTATTACTCATCATCTTCATGTAGTGCCATGATTTATCACCAGATCCCTCTCTACCGACAACTATATTTGCTCCACAATCCATCCACCTTTGCTGATCTTATTAAATGTATTTTGAAGTACATGTTTTTTCTTTTTTTAGCATGGTTTGCATACACTGTAAGAGGAAGAACCAGGCCATTTCTTGTATGAAACTGTCTAGTCAATCTCAGAGAATTGTAAAGGCTTGAAAAATTCAGAGATTTTTAGGAAATTTAATGCATCTGGCCTGCCATTCATTTGCTCTCCATATATAACAGAAAATTTAAGTGCTGATGTAAAATAAGTTTGAAAAGATAATCATAGTCTGCAGATGCCTTGCTACTTGACTGAAAATTTTTATAATTGTTTATGCTGATAAGTTAATATTTTTAGAATGCCTATTAACATTCCTGATAGTAATGGAATGTATGCTGCTTTATTTGTCTGTATATCAGAATGGAATGTTTAAGTATAACCAGTTTAAACTACTTGAATTTGTGGGTTAGCTATGCACTATGTTTATCAATTAATTATACTAGGGAGGAAATACTTTCATGTGAATTATGCAGTATGTCTGTCAGTTGTACCAATAAGGAAATGATTTCATAAACTGATTAAGTTTTGATACTGAAAATTTAGGTCTGTTTGACATCAGTCCATCGTATTTTGTCATACATTCCATTTATTTACTTTGTTTCCACTGGTTCTGTTGTGTTATTTGGTTCTAAAAATACTTTTTGCCAGTAAATATTATTTTTAAAAAATTAATATTATCTAATATAGCTATCATGTCTATACTCCATTTAAAAAAGTACGTCATACCAGTAATAAAAACATTGAGTTTGCTTGCAATTGCAGAAACTCGCCAAACTTTAATGGCTTTCATTAGCTCTCTATTATATAAAATATATACTTCTGGTAACCCAACAAATATCAGTGTATTGCCTCTTGTCAGGTGTTTTGTATTATGTACACTGCATAAGTGGCAGTTATTTTTATTTGTTGATGAAGCTAATTCACTTTTTTCACCTTCTGTTGGTATGTACTTAATCAGAAGAAAGTCAGTGGGAGATCATAAGATGTCATCAGTGGGACTTGCTCTTCCAAAATTGGAATAATGTTGAGTTCTTTCATATTAGAAGAGGTTTCCTCTCCTTGTTGTATTTGAAGGATTGTAATTTTGCAACATGTTCAGATACGTTGCTCTTATTGCAGTGTATTAGAACATGGTGTACAGCTGGCCTGGTTGGCTGAATGGTTAGCATATCCACTCTCCAACCAAAAGGCTGCTTGTTCGAATCCTGCCGTGGGCATGGATGTTTGCAATTGTCTGTGAAAACACCAGTTGTGGTGGGTGGTAGATGATATTGGTGTAGATGATGATGGTAGTTGCTGTTCATTGTAGTTGATGGATTTGAGTAGTGGAGACAGTGAGTTGTAGAGTAGGTGCCCTCACTGTCTCCACCACTCAAATCACGTAATAATAATAATGGCCCTGTCATAGAATCTGAAATCTGGATATACTACACTATTGTCCCATTGCCCTCAGCTACATATTCTTGAGAATAATGGAGAAGGTGATAAACTATTACCCAGGAAAATCTTTCCCAAATTTTGGAGAAGTTTAACACAAAAGATGGAAACTCTCATCCCAAATCATGGGAAGATTCAGGCAACTTTAATTCTCAGGCCTCCTGCTCAAAAGCTAAAGCTATCCAACAGCACCCTTAGAGGATGTTTCCTCATAGGAACATTATGGGTGCTGAAACTTCCATTCTGACTTTTTTTACTTGCTTCTGTATGTGCTTTTACAGTTTTAAGATTGTATTCCTGATGATTTCTCTGTGACAGAAACAAAATATTGGCACCTAAACTTAAATAAGTGTTTGTTAATTCTACATGGCAAAAGCATAGTATGCAAAGCTTAACAGTAGGGTAAATAGAGTCTGCGAGGTTAGCCTAGTGGCTTTGTGCTTCACAATCATTTGCCTGGGGAAGTAGTGTCCTAGGTTCAATTCCCGTCGACAATGCAAGGAGCTTAAGGATCTTCCTCAGCCATAGCCAAGTTAGCCGGTCTTCGGTGTGGATAGCAGGGTTTTTTCCCCAGTTTATCTGGGATTTTTCATCCTGCAAGCAGGCAAACCGGTCCTGTGAACACAGGCAGATTACAGTCAGGAATACTGACTCAGCTATAGGCCTGCTTCCTCAGCTATGCCGGTTCCATCATCATCATCAAATTCCTGACATTTACCCTCAAGGGGTGTACAGGATATGATAGTACTACATGAAAAATCATATCATTACTAACTTCCTACCTACAATTTTCTGCCAAATCAATCTATTACCTGTCAAAGCTACAACATTGTCAGATCTTATTTCTATCTTCTAAGGCACTTTTTACCGTATCAATCCATCTATATCTTGGTCTTCCGCTGGGTCTTTTTCCTGCAAACCTGGCAGAGAACACTTGTTTTACTAATCTTTCCTCTCCCATTCTGTTTAAGTGACCATACCACCTGAGATTAGCTCTGCTAACACGTTCCTGAATGCTAACAATGTCAAGTTCTTTCCTAATATCCTCGTTTTTAGTATGATATTGCCATTGATGCCACCTCTTCATGCCCTTAATCTTTCTCAGGACTCTCGTATCTGCAGTCTCTAGTCTTTGGTCAAGTGTTTTACTTCTGATCCAGCTCTCAGATCCATAAGTTAAAATTGGTTTGAACACTGTCTTGTATACAGCTAATTTAGTATTTTGACTAATTTCTCTCTTATTCCATAAAACGTTATTCAGTTGACTTCCTACCATACCAGCTTTGCTGATTCTGTTGTCTATTTCCATATTTAATTTACCATCTTCACTTAAAACCGTGCCTAAATAGCTGAAATGTTTTACTTGTTCTATAGATTCTCCATTCACAATGCAGCTGATATTATGCTTCTGCCTATTTTCATTATCTTTGTCTTGTTATTGCTGACCTTCATACCATATCTATCACAACAATTATTCAATTTAGGCAGGGAATCTTGCAGACTTGTAACGGATTTATTTAGAAGTATAACATCATCCGCATAAAGCAAGGAGCTGATATTAACATCTCCAATTTTGATATCAGGTTTAATACCACTTTCCTTCATAATGTAATCCATATAGATAATGAATAACAGAGGTGATAATGTACATTCTTGTCTGACACCAGATTTAACATTAAACCATCTTCCTGTACTTCCTTCAATTCTAACTGCTGACTTACAACTCAAATAAAGACTAAGTATTGCTTGATATAATGATCCACTCACATCATACAACTGTAGCATTTTGAATAGCTTCTCTCTTGGCACCTTGTCATATGCTTTTTCCAGATCTACAAAACTTAAATACAGATCTTTGTTATATTCCAATGACTTCTCAACTATTTGTCGTAAAGTGAATATCTGATCCTGACAGCCTCTATTTGGCCTGAATCCAGCTTGTTCTTTACCAAGCTTCTCTTCCATAATTCTTCTCAACAGTTTCTCAAGTATACTGGCATAAATCTTACCAGGAACACTCAGTAGAGAAATACCTCTGTAATTCTCACAATCAGCTTTATTTCCTTTTTTATATATGGGTACTATGAGAGCTCTACTCCAATCATCCGGAATTCGTCCTTCTGTTCAAGCTCTCTGAACTATGCAGTGTAGCCACCGTAAAACTCGTATACCTCCATACTTCAGCATTTCTGATCTAATAACATCTACTCCAGCTGCCTTTCCGCATTTCAGACTTTTGATTGCTTTTTCTACTTCAAGTATATATATGTATTCCTGATTGCATGCCTTATCAGTGTTTTTTATCACTGTGCTGTCATCATTGCTAGTTTCATTTAGCAATTTTTCAAAGTAATTACTCCATACTTCAAGGTTATCTATTTCTCCAGTTTTCATATCACCTTTATCATCTCTAATTCCTTTTACAGTATTCTTTCCTCCATTTCTAAGCTCCTTCAACAACCTCCAGAATGTCTTACCACCTTCTTGATATTTATTTTCTATGTTCTTACCAAAGTCTTCGCGTGACTTTTGTTTAGCTAGTTTTACAGTGTTTAGCTTTCTTACATTTGTCTCTGTATTCTCTAAGAGCACAAGCTGACTTATTTGCCAGGAACTTTTGATATGCTTTCTTCTTTTCCTTCACTGCCTCTTTAACTTCCTGTGTCCACCAGGGAGTTCTGATTTTTCTCTCCTTGTAGACAACCTCACCACATGCCTCTCTGGCAGAATCAATCAGTGTTTTCTTCAGAGCTTGCCACTGAATCTCCAAGGTATGATTCCTGTTCTCAAACTCGTTAATTTTTTCTTGAATAATGTATGTGTATTTTAGTCTATAGTTCACATTTTAGAGCTGCTCAACTTTTATTCTCTTTAAAACATTCTTATATGTTATTCTTTTCATTATGAATTTCAATTTTAATCTACTTAAGACTAAATGGTGATCACTTCTAATTTCAAATCCTCTATACACTCTAGTGTCCTGCACCAGAGAGAAAACATCATTATCAACAATAATCAATTAACAACATAGTCAATGAGACTTTTCTTATTCATTCCCTCTTCTCTCCATGTGAATTTGTGCACATTTTTATGTTGGAACATTGTGTTAGTAATAACCAATCCATGTTTTGAGCAGAAATCCAACAAGTATTTGCCATTATTATTAGCTTTCCTCTTTTCTCCAGATTTTCACAAAATATTTTTGTATGTCTGACAATCATTTCCTACTCTGCTATTTAGATCCCCAACAAAGACCAGTTTTTCATTGTGTCAGTTGCTTTCTCTAAAGCAACAAAAAATTCTGCGCAAATAAGTCTCATTGTCCAGTTTCCCATTCTGATGTTTGCCCACATTACTCTACTTGAAATTGCCTGCCATTCAAGAAGATTTGCCTCATATTTAGTGTTGAATATTATGGCTACTCCTTCTCTTCCTTGATTGTCATTGCCTGAATATAACATTTTGTATATATTACTCAGAAAGATCTCACCAGTTTTGGTCTTTTTTGTTTCAGTCACCCCTATTATGTCGATCTGGTACTTATCTAATTCCATTGAAGCTGAAAATGTGAAGCTGCTTTATCTGATGTGATTTTTTATAACTAATAAAAAAAATCTGTATGTCATTATAACAAAAAATAATAATAAAGTTATTAAATGTTTAAATCTCTTTATTGCTTATGGTCCACCCTCTATAATAGTTTGACTCTATTATTAATATGACTTATGTGTGTGTGGGGGGGGGGAGTATATTTTAAAAAAAAGATGTACACCATCTTTTGTGATATGAGATTATACAGTTGGGTATTAGGTATTCCTTGGGAATCTGCAACTTTACATACTTTTCCATCCAATTGGGAAAGGGTGTAACATGATTCATTGCCCAATATCTTTTCTGGAATGTTCGGTGGACCACTCAGTATTCTTTATACCAGTGTAATCTGCAACATTAATTGCTATGGCTGGCAGCAATTAATGTTGCATTCAGGTGACCTTTCATAAGAATAGAAACTGTGTTGTTGTACTACTAACCTGAACTCCTGGTTTAATTGTTTCCTACCGACTGCCAAATTTTCTTACCACTTTCTGAGCACACTTGAGTCTTGTTAGATCCCAGGGTCTTGCTTTAGATTTCTTGTTGTTTTTTTACTGTATAAGGTATTCTATGCTTATAAATTTGCATATGGTTTATGATGGGCCAGCACCGACAACACATAACCTCTCCCAGTTAAGCCAATTCCACTTTCCCATGGTGTGGCCTGTTTCACAAACAGGGTTTCACTGTCTTAGTTTTTAAGACAGTCTTATTGAGGGCCTTGCCTATTTAATTTGCTATTGGTTTCCATAGCAACATTTCTGGTTTCTTATCCACCACCCCTTTCTTCTTGTATGCGATATGGATGAATGAATAATTTTTATGAAGAATACCTTGATATTTTTTGTACTTGTTTTAAGTAGTAACTGATATATGCTAGAGAAGTAAGGCATATATTGGATATACAGGTATGAGTTGTCATTTTTACTGTGTGGAAGAAAATTCATTGCTGCTCTTTCCCTTAATGAACTTAAGGATTGATCTGACACTTATCTTGCTCTGTAAATCAAGAATTACCTATCTCTCAGTTACTGTCCAAGTTTTTGACCCAGATATGCTGATTTTCTGCCTTTCCAGTTATGTTGTATTTAATGTCAGAAGACCCAATGTTTTAAGGTTATGAATGAGTAGAGGGGTCATGTAATTTGAGAATTTTATTTTGTATATGTTGTGTTTATGTATATTTATAAATACACATGGACATATGCACACACACATATATGTATACGAGGGTTGGTTTGAAAAGTTCTCAGCCTAACAATGAAAAAACGAATTTATAATTGAAAAATTATTTTTATTTTTCAACATAATCACATTATCCCGTCCCTGCAGTGGTTCTCAATAAGATCTACAAAATACCTCTCTACACCTGCAATCACCTCTTGCTTCGAAGAAAAACGCTGACCAGCGAGGAAGAGTTTTACTTTTGGGAAGAGATAGAAGTTAGAGGGAGCCCAATCTGGGGAACAGGGTGGATGTTCTAACAATTCATAGTGCAGATCCCTTAATTTTACCATTGCCAAAACACCTTTGTGGGCAGGTGCATTGTCCTGATGAAAGATGATTTTTTTCTTCTGTAAACAGGGTCTTTTCTCATGAATTTTTTCATCTAGTCTGGTTAAAAGACCGGAATAGTATTCCACAGTTATTGTTTTATCCTTTTCTAGATAATAAACAAAATGCCTTTAGCATTCCAAACCACCGATGCCATGACCTTTCTTGCTGATGGATCCAAATTTGTCTTCTTTGATGCTGAACACAACCGGTTTCTGTTCACTGTTTGGATTCTGGTGTGTAATTGTGAATCCAAGTCTCATCCATAGTAATAAATCGATGCACAAAATCAGTTTTATTCTTGTTAAAATGCTCCAAACACTGTTCAGATATTTTCATGCGAGTGCGTTTTTGATCTGCTGTGAGCAAGCACAGCACCCATCTTGCGCAAAACTTTTTCATTTGCAGTTCTTCATGCAAAATATATCCTACACATTCTTTTGAAATGCCTGTAGTCTCAACAGTTTCGCACACTTTGACTCGAATCACACTGAAATTGGCTTAACAAGCTCAGTATTGCGGGAGCTTGGCCGTTTGGTAGTATTGAAGCGGGAGTTAAACCAGAAGGCAAAGCTGGCTGTCTTCAATACAGTCTATGTCCCCATCCTCACCTATGGTCATGAGAGTTGGGTAATGACTGAAAGAATGCAGACACGAATCCAAACGGCTGAAATGAGGTTCCATCGAGGGGTTGTGGGGCTGACAAGACTCGACGGAGTCAGAAGCTCTGCAATTCGGGAAACCCTCAATACTCAACAACTGCTTCTCCGTGTTGAGAGATCACAGTTACGTTGGTACGGGCACCTGGTCAGAATGCCACAAGAGAGGCTCCCTCAGCAGGCCCTCTTTGCCAAGCCAGAGGGTGGAAGGCCACGTGGAAGGCCAAGGACTCGCTGGATAGATTATATCCAAAACCTTGGGTGGACACGTTTGGGAATCCCACCAGAACACCTGAGCTTGTGGCAGAGGATCGTGACCATTGGAAGTTCCTCTTGCAGCTGTTTCCCCCATAACCCAATTAGGAAAGCTGGGCCTTGAAGATGTATGTATTGTACTACTGAATTTTATAACATAATTACAGAAATATGAGTTTTTACTATACGTAAGAATGGCACCGAGAACCTGTCACAACAGGGCAATGTCTAGAACTCAAGAACTCTTGTTACTACTGAGGAGAGCGTTTGTCCTAATGGACAAAAGTGATGCTGCTGCAGTGATGATAATTTATCTGAGGATAAGCTGACATTAGAAATATCTTGCTTAAAAGAAAATATTAAAAAATCGACTGGAGGAAAAAAAAAAATGTTTAACTAAACTTAGACAAGGACAAGCAGGAATGCACCAAACTTGGCAAGTATAATATTAATAACAACAAGGTAAGTCGATTAAAATCTAAGAAAAAAAAAAAAAAAAGGTGATATGGTATGGTGATTCAATTTTAAAATTTGCGCTTGCCAAGGGAATCGCCACTCATAGTTTCCCGCGCAAAAATTAAAGATATGACAAACATAAGTAAAAAAGAAAAAAGAAAAGTAAAAGAGATGGTAGATCTGGTAGGTACTAATAATTTAAGTAGCAAGGGTCAAAGCTGTATAACTGAGAGGAGACCTCCACATAGCCTTTAAAGGAATGCGGAGAACCGACCAGGGCTTCTGACCTAATGTCCAATCCTCACCTTCTCATGGTGCACCCTGTTGGTTATCTACTTGGATAATGAACGAACGAGGATGGGCTGGCAATTTGGGATTTAGCCGACCAAATTGTATTCTTATTGGTTAAACCAAAATAAAAAATGATGGTACAACATGACAAAATTTCATGCCGGCTGGGGCGTTGCCCGGTTAAACAAGGCCCCCATTGTTTTCGCCAGGGAACCAGGGCGAACAGCGAAAAGTCAGCTACTGGAACAAATATGAAAACAAACCCCAACTCAACATCACCAGAGTTAAAGATCGGTACTATCAACGTAAGAAGCCTGAATGGCAAAGAAATGGAGCTAGCTGAGGAATTAGATAAGTACCAGATTGACATAATAGGGGTGACTGAAACAAAAAAAAACCAGAACTGGTGAGATCTTTCTCAGCAATAAATACAGAATGTTATATTCAGGCAATGACAATCAAGGAAAAGAAGGAGTAGCCATAGTATTCAACACAAAATACGAGCCTAATCTTCTTGAATGGCAGTCAGTCTCAAGTAGAGTAATGTGGGCAAATATGAGAATGGGGAACTGGACAATGAGACTTATTATTGTGCCTATGGTCCCACAGAAGGTTCTACTAAGGTAGAAGTGGAGGAATTTTTTGAGGCTTTAGAAAAAGCAACTGATACAATGAAAAAGGAAAAGTTGGTCCTTGTTGGGGATCTAAATAGCAGAGTAGGAAATGATTGTCAGACATACAAAAATATTTTGGGAAAATTTGGAGAGAAGAGCAAAGCTAATAATAATGGCAAATATCTGTTGGATTTCTGCTCAGGACATGGACTGGTTATTACTAACACCATGTTCCAACATAAAAATGTGCACAAATTCACATGGAGAGAAGAGGCAAGGAATAAGAAAAGTCTCATTGACTATGTTATTGTTGATAGTGATGTTTTCTCCCTGGTGCAGGACACCAGAGTGTACAGAGGATTTGAAATTGGAAGCAATCACTATTTACTCTTGAGCAGGATAAAATTGAATTTCATATTGAAAGGAATGACATGTAAGAAAGTTTTAAAACGAATAAAAGTTGAGTAGCTCTCAGATGTGGACTGTAGACTAAAATACAGAAAGATTATTGAAAAACTAATGAAAGAGTTTGAGAACAGGAATCAAACCTTGGAGATTCAGTGGCAAACCTTGAAGAAAACCCTGATTGATTCAGCCAGAGAGGCATGTGGTGAGGTTGTCTGCAAGGATAAAAAATCAGAACTCCCTGGTGGACACAGGAAGTTAAAGAGGCAGTGAAGGAAAAGAAGAAAGCATATCAAAAGTTCCTGGCAAATAAGTCAGCTTTTACTCTTACAGAATACAGAAACAAATGTAAGAAAGCTAAACAGTGTGAGCTAAACAAAAGTCATGGGAGGACTTTGGCAAGAATATAGAAAATAAATATCAAGAAGGTGGCAAAATATTCTGGAGGTTGTTGAAGAAGCTTAGGAATGTAACAAAGAGTGCTGTAAAAGGAGTTAGAGATGATAAAGGTGACATGAAAACAGGGGAAAAAGATATCCTTGAAGTATGGAGTAATTACTTTGAAAAACTGCTAAATGAAACAAGCATTGATGACAGCACAGTGGTAAAAAACACTGACCAGGCATGCAGTCAGAAATACATATCCATACTTGTGGTAGAAAAAGCCATCAAAGGCTTGAAATGTGGAAAGGCAGCAGGAGTAGATGATATTTGACCAGAAATGCTTAAGTATGGTGGTATAAAAGTCTTACAGTGGCTGCACTGCATAGTTCAGAAGTCCTGGACAGAGGGACGAATTCCTGATGATTGGAGTAGAGCTCTTGTAGTGCCCATATATAAAAAGGGAAATAAATCTGAATGTGAGAATTACAGAGGTATTTCACTACTGAGTGTTCCTGGCAAGATCTATGCAAGTATACTTGAGAAACGGTTGAGAAGAATTGTGGAAGAAAAGCTGGGTGAAGAACAAGCTGGATTCAGGCAAAATAGAGGCTCTCAGGATCAGATCTTCATTTTACGACAAATAGTGGAGAAATCATGGGAATATAACCAAGATCCGTATTTGAGTTTTGTCGATTTGGAAAAGGCATATGAAAAGGTGCCAAGAGAGAAGCTATTCAATACGCTGCAGTTATATGGTGTCAATGGGGCATTATATCAAGCAATATTTAGTCTTTATTTGAGTTGTAAGTCAGCAGTTAGAATTGAAGGAAGTACAGGAAGATGGTTTAATGTTAAATCTGGTGTGAGACAAGGATGTACATTATCCCCTCTGTTATTCATTGTCTATATGGATCACATTATGAAGGAAAGTGGTATTAAACCTGATATCAAAATTGGAGATGTTAATGTCAGCTCTTTGCTTTATGCGGATGATGTTATACTTCTAAATAAATCCACTACAAGTCTGCAAGATTCTCTGACTAAATTGAATAGCTGTTGTAATAGATATGGTATGAAGGTCAGCAATAAAAAGACAAAGACAATGAAAATAAGCAGAATCATTGAAAATGTCAGCTGTGTTGTGAATGGAGAACCTGTGGAACAAGTAAAACATTTCAGCTACTTAGGCACGATTTTTACTGAAGATGATAAATTAAATATAGAAATAGACAACAGAATCAGCAAAGCTGGTATGGTGGTAAGTCAATTGAATAAATTCATATGGAATAAGAGAGAAATTAGTCGGAACACTAAATTATCTGTATACAAGACGGTGTTCAAACCAGTTTTAACTTATGGATCTGAGAGCTGGGTCAGAAGTAAAACACTTGACCAAAGACTAGAGACTGCAGATATGAGAATCCTGAGAAAGATTAGAGGCGTGAACAGATGGCATCAATGGCAATATCGTATTAAAAATGAGGATATTAGGAAAGAATTTGACATTGTCAGCATCCAGGAATGCATTAGCAGAGCTAATCTCTGGTGGTATGGTCACTTAAATAGAATGGGAGAGGAAAGATTAGCAAGACAAGTGTTCTTTGCCAGGAAAACGACCCAGAGGAAGACCAAGATATAGGTGGATTGATACGGTACAAAGTGCCTTAGACGATAGAAATATAAGATCTGATAATGTTGGAGTCTTGACAAGTAACAGACTGATTTGGAGGAAAATTGTAGATAGGAAGTTAGTAATGATGTAATTTTTTCATGTAGTTCTATCATATCCTGTACACCCCTTGAGGGTACATGGCAGGAATTTGATGATGATGACAAATATAGCATGAGAGAAGATATGAAAGGTCTTTTGGAAGAAGCGAGAAAGAAATGTGAGAGAGTAAAAATTGTAGGTTTGCTACCCAGATATGATAGTACCAAGTTAAGGAGGGCGATGATAGCAAATAATTTGACGCGTAGACTGTGTAGAAGAAATAGATGCGAGATTTTATATATGTGGAGCGAATATGATGGCAGAAATGACTTCTATAAGAGTGATAGGCTTCACTTGAATTCATTTGGCATCAGGAGCCTGGAAAAATTACTTCTTGGTATAGTTCGCCCACCGATTAGAGGTCCCTCGACACCTCTGCGCATGTCAGAAAAAGGAGAATCCATTCCGATAATAGGGTAATCAGTCTGTCTTCTGGGATGAGTTTATTTATTGTTACAGGTCAGAAAATTTAGCTTTTCTTTTACGAACATTGCTGTTTTTAAAGTGTAACTATTTTGCTTGTATAACAGTTGGAAAAATGTACGTAGAATGTTAACAAAATTAAAAAAGGTGTAGCATAAAACAAAAATGTAACTAAGTTTATTTTTAAGAGAGTTTCCTATAAAATAAAAATAATTATACAGAAAAACAGAAATTATTTCAAATGAACTTAGATATTCTAAACTTACAGTTGAGAGAACTGAGACACTTTAATGTCCTAAACTGATTAATTATTTATGACTTGTTGTGACTCTTTTAACAAACCCATGCAAAAAAAAATGTTGGAAAAAATACCATTGTCAAATTCTTTTAATCTTCAGAGTCATCTGAATCGGTGCCCGAATCGCCATCACTTTCACTTAAACTGATCTCCAAAGGTTTGCATAATTCTTCGATAATTCCATCTCTGTCCCAATATATATTTTCCAATGAGGTGACATGAGAGCATTATTTTCCCCACTTTTGAACTGTAATACTTTCAGTCGCCTGTTCTGAAAGCTTAAAAAGTTTCGACATGTCAATATCCCCAGTTACGTTGCGATGGTGAATGAAACTTTTCACTTCTGCCCAAACATACTCAATAGCATTAATTTCGCAATGATATGGTGGTAGCTTCAAAGCTAGAAATCCATGTCTTTGTGCGTCGTGTCGAATTTAAATAGTTTAGTTGTGGGCGAGTTTCTTTCGACCATATTATGAGTTCAATTTTTCGCATATCTGGGCAATGAGAAATGTTATTTGCAGAGAGCCAATCCGTAAGAACTTGCTTCTTATTAGACCAATTTGGGACTTTGTTTAATCGAATAGAGTGATATGAAGCATTATCAATTATAACAACAGCATTTTTAGGAAGGTTTGGAATCAGTTTTTCTTCTTCCCACTTTTCAAAGGTCGTAGAATTCATTTGCCCATGATAATCTCCAATAGTTGAATTGTCTTTGTATAGTAAATTTGAATTCGGTAAAAAACCCATATCTCCACCCGCGCACAAAATTATTATGCGCCGCGAGGCATTTCCAGTTTGTAGCACTCCACATTCTTCTTTAGATGGTCAACATTTTCCATAAGTTAAATTACTATCAATCCAAGTTTCATCTAGACACAATCGGTCTTTTCTCCTCCCTGAAACCTCTTATTTCTCTCAAATACTGCGTTCTAGATAAAACTATGTCACTTCGCTCCATGATAAGTTTCCTTTTATTCTGGGACTTTTTAAAACAAAATCCGATTTCATTAAGTATTTTCCTTAAAGTTTCTCTTTTCCAAAGAAAATTAATTTTTTCTTTAAGCACAGGAATCAATTTTGGAACAGTTGGCACTTTTTTCTCGACCATGTAAAATTCGTGAATAGTTCTTCTTATAACTTCTACATCAAAATCATTCAAAGCTACTGTTTCGATGATTTTCATTCTCTGGTGCTTTTTTTTAGGAGATTTAAATTTTGGTTTACCTTCACCTTTTGATTCCCTATGAATTCTTTTAACAGTAGACCCTGATACGCCAGCAATTGCACTTGCATGTTTTATGACTTGAGAAAGGGGAACAAGAAGACGGCCTTCTGACGATTCATTTTCACAGAATGTCAGCACATTATTCAATATTCTTTTGCAAGAGTTATTGAAACGTTTAACAACAGAATTTGTTAACTGTACTGGATCCATCATATAAATTAATAATAAAAATAAATGCAAAAAAGGGACAACAAAAATCAAGCTAGTACTAGTACACTGACAGACAAGAAAGCACGTGATTTTGCATGTTGGCGACCAATTTGTACATCCTTCATTTCTTTCTCCCCTTCAGCATGAATCAATTATTCTTGGCAAAATGCCAAGGAGTGATCTACAAATGGTGGGCGAACTATATGAGCCCTGCTGCCGAGAGTCAAGGAAACGAAATTATCAAGGGAGAAATGGAAAAAATGTATGTGAAAATTCAGCTATGGTATGTAGTGATAAAGAAATTAATGTCTTCGAACATGGTTATGTATGTGACAAAGGGATGGAAAAATATACTTTGGGTTCAGACCTTTTAATTATGTCTGGGGTGGGAAAAGAGAAAATTCTAGAACAAGACCAAACAGATTGCATATCTCATAAGAATAGGCTAGGTGGTAATTTATTATATCTCTACACATATACCAGGAGCATTAGAAACAAAGGGGTTGAGTTCATTGCTTTATTGAACATGACGTGGCCTAAGATTATTGGCATTTGTGAAAGCTGGGTATCAGAATCAGATATGGTAAGTGGGATCAAGCGTAATGGGTATACTATTTTTAGGAATGACAAAAGAGATATGAGAGGAGGAGGAATGCTACTAATGATATCAGATGACTTAAGTCCAGTTAGGATAGAAACACAGAAAAACCCACGTTGATTGGATTTTAATGGTATAAATGCAAACACAGATTGATAAGAAAATAACTATTTATTGACTTAATTGCTAATAGTTCACTGGTATTCTATCCAGCATTTTCAGAGCACATAAACAAAGTTTTTACAGTATCGAGACAACCACAATCCCATGTAACAATGGGACTAGTATGTGTAATTGTAGTGCGCAACACAAAGACTAAAGTTCCTAATTAGGCCATCTAAGTTGGTAAAAAAAAAAAAAAAGAGAGAGAGAAAGCAGGTATTAATTTGGTTTTAGGATAACTGTCTCCCAAATCTTTGGTAGATTTATACAGCCATACTTGTTGAGCTTTGGAGTATGTTTCAAGGCTTTGGTTGATTCGAGGAACAACCTCTCTGACTTGTAAAAGCTTCTGTGCAGCACTTTTGTTTTGTTTTTTTCAATTGATCTTGTGTGCAGGGGTATCCAAAGCATGGTCTGCTAGACCCGACTTCCCATAGCGAAATTGCTGGATATATTTTTTGTGTTCACTGAGGCAGATGTCCACAGTTCCTGTCTGTCCATAGTAGGCTCGATCACATGAACAGGGCACTTCATACACTCCTGGATGTGATAAAGGAGAGAATCTGTCCTTAGGTGAACGCATGAGAGTTGCCAATTTCACATAAAGTTTAAATACGGTGTAGTTGGTGTTTGTGAAGCACTCTAGATATCTTTTCAAATGTGCCTGTAATGTATGGGATGGTGACAGGCTTTGTTGTAGTCTTCTGTGGTAAACAGTGGGGGGGGGGGGATTTCTGGGAAGCATTTAGTATTTTATTTATCTTATGGAGATTATAGCGATTGGTCAGGAAGGTGTGACATAGGTGAGAAAGTTCAGCAGTGAGAGCAATGTCATTGGAACAAATTGCTCTAGCTCTATGGGTTAGTGTTTTTAGAATACCATATTGTTGAGATGGGTGATGGTGTGATTGTTTGTGTAAACCCATAAAATATATCTGGCACTTTTGCTATGGCAAGTCGGGTCTACAGACCTTGCTTTGGATACCCCCCCGCACACAGGATCAATTGGAAAAAAACAAAAGTGCTGCACAGAAGCTTTTACAAGTCAGAGAGGTTGTTCCTCGAATCAACAGAAGCCTTGAAGGCATCCTCCAAACCTCAAGAAGTATGGCTGTATAAATCTACCAAAGATTTGGAAGACAGTTATCCTAAGACCAAATTAATACCTGCTTTCTCTCTCGGTTTTTTTTTTTTTCCAACTTAGATGGTGCCTAATTAGGACTTTAGTCTTTGTGTTGCACACTATAATTGCTCATACTAGTCCCACTGTTACTCCGGATTGTGGTTGTCTTGCTACTGCAACAAACTTTGTTTGTATGCTCTGAAGATGCAGGATAGAATACCAGCAAAATATTAGTAATTAAGTCGATAAATAATTAATTTCTTATCAATCTGTGTTCGCTTCTATTCCGTTAAAATCCAATCAACATGTATGCCAAACACATAAGCCTTTTCACACAAGAAAACCATGATGGTAACAATGTCCCATGTAGCATTGAGTTTGTGTCTATTTTGTGTGAAATGGAGATTAACAGAATGAAATATATGGTGGGATGTTGCTATTGACCTGCTGGCTGAATTGCAGGGGACAAAGAAATACATTACCAATTTAGCCTTATGGGTACCAAACGAGTGATGATTTTGGGTGACTTTAATTTCTCAAACATTGATTGGGTTGAAGAGAAATCTCATGATTAGAAAGAACAGGAATTTATTGAATTGTTATTAGACAACTTTCTCAAGCAGCATGTAAAAGAAGAAACTCAAGGTTAGATTTACTCATAGCGTCATAAGGGATCTCAAAGAATATGGATATTTTACCACCAATTGATGACAGTGATCATGCTGTGCTTTCTTGGGAAGTATCTAATTGTATTGATGCTCTGATGAAAACAGGTTACATGCTGAACTACAAAGCTGGAAATTATGATCAATTCAGAGAATACTATCTTTGGTCCCATTGTATCAGTTGATGCAGAAAGAATATTGTACGAATAAGAGTGAGTGAAGTTATGAAATATATAAAGCTCAGGCCGGAAAAGTAATGAGTATTGTGCAGAAAGCTAAATCAGAATATGAAAAGAAATTGGCCATGCAAGCTAAAGGCAATCCAAAAGAATTTTATCATTATATTGCAAGCAGGAGCTGTTGCATAATTTGGATAATTTGTCAATAGGGACTGATTATCAAAACAAGTCTTAAATTAGAAACCATTAGGAAAAAGAAAACCAGGACGTTCTCTAAAGAGATTCAACAATGACTTTTAAGGTCAGAACAGGCTACTGTAGATTTAAATCCTTGAAAAGCATGACAATGATGAGATGGTACTCGAGTGTTGGAAGCCAATGAGATCGTTCAGTTATGAGTGCTCACTTTGCTAAGTTATATCAACTAGGTGTATGTAATCTAACAGATAAGCTTAGGCGTTGCTGGTTATTCATGACTTATTTTTCACGGTATTAACAACACCACAAACACTTTAATCAACAAGGATGTTTTATTAACGCTAATATTTCGCTGATTTTTAACTCAGCATCATCAGAGCACAACACACATGTAAACGCGACAGTGAGTGAGTGAAACAATATAATTGCAGAAAGACAAAAAGATCTAAAGTCCTATTTTTGGCGCCCTCTAACGAAAAAAAAAAAAAAGAAAAAGAAAAAAAAAGCAGCAGTTATCCAGGAGTTTTTCTTAGGATAACCGTCTCCCAAATTTTTGGCAAATTAATGCAACCATATTTGTTAAGGTTGGGAGAATTTTTCAAAGCCATTGCTGACTCAAAAAATAGTCTTTCAGATCTATAACGACTCCTAAATAGCACATTCGTTTTCCTCCATCTAATCCTGTGTGAAGGAGTGTCCAAAGCGTGGTCTGCCAGTCCCGACTTGCCATAATAATAGTAGCGAATGTATCTTTCATGTTGTTCCAGGCGGATGTTCGCTGATCTTCCTGTTTGCCCATAATAGGCCAAGTCACAGTCACATGGAACTTCATACACTCCTGGGTGTGCTAAAGGGTGAAGTTTATCCTTTGGTGAGCGGATCAGAGTTGACAGCTTGACATGAGGATTGAAGGTGGTGCGAAGGCCATGTTTCAACAATACTTTGGCTATCTTTTCCGATGTACCTCTGATATAGGGAATAGAAATGGTCATGTTGTATTCTTGTGTATTTGGGGGGGGCCGAGTAATGGGCCTATGTAGTATTTTTTCTATTTTGTAGGGATTGTAGCCGTTGGCTAAGAACGTATGGCGCAGGTACTGGAGTTCAGTGGTCAGAGCTATATCGTTAGAACAAATGGCTCTGGCTCTGTGTGTAAGTGTTTTTAAAATGCCGTACTGTTGGACTGGATGATGATGTGATTGTTTATGTAGGTATCTTCCTGTGTGTGTAGGCTTCCTGCATTTTAAAAACACTTACACACAGAACCAGAGCCATTTGTTCTAACGATACAGCTCTGACCACTGAACTCCAGTACCTGCGCCATACGTTCTTAGCCAACGGCTACAATCCCTACAAAATAGAAAAAATACTACATAGGCCCATTACTCGGCCCCCCCCCTAATACACAAGAATACAACATGACCATTTCTATTCCCTATATCAGAGGTACATCGGAAAAGATAGCCAAAGTATTGTTGAAACATGGCCTTCGCACCACCTTCAAGCCTCATGTCAAGCTGTCAACTCTGATCCGCTCACCAAAGGATAAACTTCACCCTTTAGCACACCCAGGAGTGTATGAAGTTCCATGTGACTGTGACTTGGCCTATTATGGGCAAACAGGAAGATCAGCGAACATCCGCCTGGAAGAACATGAAAGATACATTCGCTACTATTATTATGGCAAGTCGGGACTGGCAGACCACACTTTGGACACTCCTTCACACAGGATTAGATGGAGGAAAACGAATGTGCTATTTAGGAGTCGTTATAGATCTGAAAGACTATTTTTTGAGTCAGCAATGGCTTTAAAAAATTCTCCCAACCTTAACAAATATGGTTGCATTAATTTGCCAAAAATTTGGGAGACGGTTATCCTAAGAAAAACTCCTGGATAACTGCTGCTTTTTTTTTCTTTTTCTTTTTTTTTTTTTTTTCGTTAGAGGGTGCCAAAAATAGGACTTTAGATCTTTTTATCTTTCTGCAATTATATTGTTTCACTCACTCACTGTCGCGTTTACATGTGTGTTGTGCTCTGATGATGCTGAGTTGAAAATCAGCGAAATATTAGCGTTAATAAAACATCCTTGTTGATAAAAGTGTTTGTGGTGTTGTTAATACCGTGAAAAATAAGTCATGAATAGGTGTATGTAACATGGTGCACAGTGCTACTGCTACACTGGATGAAGAGTTAAGAGGTTCGTGAAAATGAAGTTGAAGAGCTGTTGCATACCCTGAATAAGAATTTGTCAGTAGGGACAGATGGAATATCAGCCCGTTTGATTAAGGAATGTTCATCTGAATTAGCTAGTCCATTCACATGTTTGCATAACTTGAGTCTCAGCTCAGGAACGATACCACAGGGTGGTGCAAAAACTGACGTGTCTAACTACCGACCTATCAGTATCTCTGGTGTGGTAATGAAGATTTTAGGGAAGTTGGTAAGAACTCACATACAGAAATGGGTAGACAAACATGCTATACTCTGCAAGGAACAGCATGGGTTTTACTAAAGGAAGGTCATGTTTTAGCACTTTGCTCATATTTTATAACAATGTTACAGCCAAGTTGGATTAAGGGAATAGATACACTACGATAATGTTGGATTTTGCTAGGGCATTCTATAGGATACCACACAAAAAGCTGTTACATAAACTGGAGAATATGGGATTGGAATATAAACTCTTGACAAGTCAAGAATCAGGGAATGGTTGACAGACAGATATCAAAAAGTGGTAAACGGTGGGTGTGAATCTGTCAGATATAAGGTGCTGTACCTCAGGGTACAGGTACTTGGTCCATTATTATTCAATCTATATATTAATGACATCATACCATCATACATGGTTTAACATTAGATGTACAATTGTTTGCTGATGATGCGAAGATTGGCAGGGCAATCAGGGATGCTACTGATATTCAGCAATTACAAAATGATTTGAATAGACTGGAAATTTGGGCAAACGAAAATGGCTTTTTCAGTTTAATGTTAGTAAACTGCAGGTTATGCACTTTGGCATGATTAGAGTTCCAGCGGCATATTATATTAGCGGGGTTATGCTACAAGAAACTGAAGAGGCAAGTAATCTTGGTGTATTTGTTCATAGTTTTAATATACCTGCTTAAATACTGTTTATCATCATCATTACGAGCCATGGGCACAGCACCCATAGGTGTCTGATGCCATGTTGACTGTATTGTCCCAGTGATATGTCTGTTCATTGCAGCATGACTTAATTCTTGAAGAGTTCCACCATACCAGTCTTAAATATCGTCGGCCCACTTATGATGAGGATGACCTCTGACATTTATTCCGCTCATTAGGCCAAACACCAATGACTTTAACTTTCTGTCACTTGACATTCTACAAATATGTCAAAAGAGTTTTAATTTTCTTTCTATGACTTTTTTGAAACAGTCTCTCTTTTAATTGTATCCTTCTGTACACTTCTTCATTTCTTATCTTCTGAGTCCATGCAATTCGTAGAATTTTACAATAGCACTTTCTTTCAAAAGCCAGTATTCTTCTCTCTGATTCCTTTGTCATTATCCAAGTTTCTCAACCATATAACATACTGCTAAAGATGTCTAAAGAATGCTTAGTTTGGTTTTTAAGCTGAAATTTTTACTCTTCCAAATTTTGTTCATGGATTTTAGTGCTGTTAAAGCACTAAAAAAAAGCCTTTGCAGTTCTAATATTAATTTCTTTTTTACAGTTTTTTGCACTTCTAATATTAATTTCTTTTTTACAGTTTAGATCATGTATTATACAACTTCCAAGATAGGTAAACTGTTCCACATTCTCAAGTTCCTTTCGCTCTACAATAATCTGCATAAAAATGCATTATCAGAATAATATTCCTAAAGCACTGTAAGATAGCTCAGGTTATTTCTCATCATCATCATCAAATTCCTGCCATGTACCCTCGAGGGGTGTACAGGATATGATAGTACTGCATGAAAAAAAATTACATCATATTAATTTTCTATCTACAATTTTCTTCCAAATCAGTCTGTTACTTATCAAGACTCCAACAGGATCAGATCTTAATTAGTACTACATTTGTACTGCAGTTAAATTTCTACATAATCCTGTCTGCTAATTTTAAAACTGTCTACAACTGTTAAAAATTTTAACCTTATTGCAGTTTGTTCTCCCACTCCAGGTGCAAATATAATTCATCCCTGCCCAGTGTGAATGGGTTATTCATCAGTCATCAGATAATTTTAAAAGTTCTGCCAAATGACTTAGCAAAAAATTATGTTAAGTATTTAAGCATTAGGAATCACTTCCTCTATACTTTTCACTCTTATCAGAAGTTGAATTGAGTGGAAAATAAAAATTGAATTCCTTAATCAACTTCATTCAAATGTAGGCTGACTAAGCATTAGTGCTGAACTATGTTGCCAAACATAATTTTGCATAATTGTAAAAAATGATTGGGTTCCTTCTACAAAAATAATGAAATAATGACTATAGTACAGTAACATAGTTATGCAGTTGTTCAAAATACCCAGAAGCACTTACTGTAGTGAAATAATAAAATAAGTTTACAACAAAAAAATATTATATTTAACATTATTACACGGATTGCATAGATAAACACTTAATAAAATGGTTTCATGTTACAGACTTGCAATCATTATGTCATACTTTTACTATGATATTGATAGCAGATATGTAATTGTATTACATATACATGAACACTGAATCATTCTTCGTTCTTATGCAGATACACTTAGATATGGCTAAATATCATGAACAAGGGAAATTCAGTGGTGTTGGTGATCCTGATTATGACCATGATGCTGCACTCTTTCATCTAGAACATTCTGCTAATTGTGGAAATCTTGAAGCTATTATGTGTATGGCCTGTATTTATATTTCACTTCCCCATGATCTTCTTGCAGATATTTCAGTCCCAGTAAGTGTAGTAACTTTGATCTAAATAATTCACTATATGCATGTATAGATGTAGGAAATTTATCATATGAAGTATATTTAGTTTGAAATCTCCATATGAAATTCAAATATATATTTATGTATTACTTATTTCCCCAGGAATCAAGGTAGTGTAGAATTCATACAGAATAATTAGATTGATGATGTGGTCAAAGGACAATGGAAAGTTATGAAAGTTCACTTGATTTGAAAACACTGATAGAATGAGACTTTAGGAAATAACTGAGGCTATAGGCTTTGGGTTGATAGCGGACAGGGACTAGAAGTTGAGAGGGCATGTTGCAAAAGTTGGCAAAATAGCTCAAAGGTTCACTTTTATGGTAAAAGATATATTGACAAGTTTTTTGTTGAAATGTAAACAAATATTATTATTATATTAATAATATTTGTCATGTTGTACCATCATTTTTTATTTCATTTTATTCAGTATAGAAATAGACAACAGAATCAACATAGCTGGTATGGTGGGATGTTGTTTGAAGAATTGTACTCTATTCCTGTATCTGACTGAATGGAAGCTATTTCTGCTTTTGGAGAAACTGATGTCAATTGAATAAATTCATATGGAACAAGAGAGAAATTAGTCGGAATACTAAATTAGCTGTATACAAGACAGTGTTGAAACCAGTTTTAACTTATGGATCTGAGAGCTGGGTCAGAAGTAAAACACTTGACCAACGACTAGAGACTGCAGATATGAGAGTCCTGAGAAAGATTAGAGCCGTCAACAGATGGCATCAATGGCAATATCATATTAAAAACAGGATATTAGGAAAGAACTTGACATTGTCAGCATCCAGGAATGCGTTAGCAGATCTAATCTCAGGTGGTATGGTCACTTAAACAGAATGAGTGAAGAAAGATTAGCAAAACAAGTATTCTCTGCCAGATTGGCAGCAAAACGACCCAGACGAAGACCAAGATATAGGTGGATTGATATGGTACAAAGTGCCTTAGATGATAGAAATATAAGATCTGATAATGTTGGAGTCTTGACAAGTGACAGACTGATTTGGAGGAAAATTGTAGATAGGAAGTTAGTAATGATGTAATTTTTTTCATGTAGTATTATCATATCCTGTACACCCCTTGAGGGTACATGGCAGGAATTTGATGATGATGATGATAATAATATTTGTTTATATAATAATAATAATATGCAGGAGAAAATTTTTAATATAATTCTTTCCTTCATGGTTACACAGTGATCAGAATTCATTATCCCTATCCTTAAAAAAAAAAAAAAAAAAATGACACATTAAATTGAACAATTTTGGTGAAGCAGGTCTCTCAGATCATGCTTCTAACATCTTACACCAAATTGATTGGAAAAGTACTTGTTCTGTACATCAACAAAAATTTGGTATGTACAGAAATTTAAAGAAGCCTGTGAAATTTTGATTAACCATCCTAATCTTAACAATGGTGGCACAAAAAATCGCAAGAATTTGGATGGTACATATTCACTCCACTTCGTTTTCCAGCAAACCCTGACTTTAGGACTCTAAGCAATTATTTCAGCTTTTATTGGCCACCATCCATACTGTTTTGTTTTAATTTATATATATACTTATATGAGCAACTTTCTGTGAACATGTTGCTCTTTACCTTAATTTATTTTTGTAACCAAATAGATAATAATAACAGGACTCTAGCGTTGATGTAGTGAGGGTTTTTTCCCCACCAGAGATCAGGTCAATAGTTTTAATGGTTGACCAAATCAATGTAACTTTAGCATACCATGATGATAGCAGTGCAGCTTGTTTCTTTATATATATGTGTATACTCCAGTTGATGACCTTAATGTGAAGGTTGAAATGTTGAGTGATTATTTTGGTTTATATTAAACTGAAGTTTTACTCTAACACATGGTGGTTGTTTCCATGATTTATATAATGAATTTTAATGCATTCATTTCAAGAGAGAGAGGGAGAAAAAGATCACTCTTAGGGGTAATTATCTCTCTTTAGAAGGCTTTGAATTTGAATATAAAAAAAGATGAACAACAGCCAAAGAGAAACCAGAAAGAGAGACAGAAAAAGCTGAGAAAAATTTGTATCATATCTAGAAAATGACATACAAAATAAGACCCGATGCATATAAAATACTTAAAACACTTGAATGCAGAAATTGCAAATATAAATTGTGAAATAGATTTAAAATAATTTTTGGATTACTGTACAGATCTTTGGACAGATAATACTAGCATAAAAAAAATTACACCAAAAACGTACAAAATACTTTAAATAATGAAAGAATTAAAGGACAACCTAAGTAAAATAAAAAATGGTAAATAAATCAGCAGGAGAAGATGGGATAAACTCCAAACTATATGAATTTTCTGGAAAAAAATTTCATCAGAGATTATTAAAATTTTTAAATAAAATATATACAAATAGACAAATACGAATAGAAGGAATACAAGTATAGTAATACCTATATTTAAAAAGTGGATAAAACAAAACTCGCTAATTACAGAGGTATTAGTGTATTGAATACATGCTACAAATTATATACTAAATTACTTAATGAAAATTTGAAAATATACAATAAAAAATTTTTATTAGAATATCAAAATGGATTTAGAAAAAAATACTCTACAATGGATGCAGCTTTTTGAAACTACTTATAAAAAAAAGAAGAGAATTTAATTTAGAAACTCATCTTTTGTTTATAGATTACAAAAAAGCATTTGACAAAGTAAAAAGATATATACAAAGAATAAATATACCTAATATTTTACTATATGCAATATTGAATATATGCAAAAATAATGAAATAAAAATAAATGAAAAAATGTCTGAAAAACAATATACAAACCATGGATTAAGACAGGGATGCCCTCTGTCTCCAACACTTTTCAGTATTTATATTAATGAAATGTTAATATAGTGGAACACCTTAAACAAACCAGGTATAGAAATTTCCCAGAATAACAAAATAAATACTTTATTATTTGCAAATGATCAGGTAGTATCATATAAGGAAATAAATGAAAAAATGTCTGAAAAACAATCTATAAACCAAGGATTAAGACAGGGATGCCTTCTGTTTCCACCTCTTTTCAGTATTTATATTAATGAAATGTTAATATAGTGGAACACCTTAAACAATCCAGGTGTAGAAATTTCCTGGAATAAAATAAATACACTATTATTTGCAGATGATAAGGTAATAATATCAAATAAGGAAGACAATTTACAAAGAGATATATGTAATTTAAACATTATAGTAAAACAGTTTTCAATAAAAATATCCATAGATAAAAAGGGAGGGGAAGTGCTGCTGATGATAGAGAAAGAATTAAGTCCATACAAAGTAGAGATGCAAGACGAAAATAGTACCAGTGGTTTTGAAGCAGTATGAGATAGAGGTGAATAGAATGAAATATTTAGTTGGATGTTGTTATAGACCTGGTAATGTGGATGGTAGTGACTATGAAATGTATAATCAAATTAGCCAAGCAAATAAGAAAAAGTTGATTATTATGGGTAATTTTAACTATGGCAATATAGACTGAGATGATGATATAGGAACCGGAAGAAAAGAAAATGAGTTTTTGAGGGACAACTACCTCAGACGATATGTAACAGAGGGTACACTAGGATTGAGGGTCTTGGATTTGATCATCTCACCAGATGATGTAATTATAAATAAGGTGTCAAATCGCCCTCCATTTGGTGAGAGTGACCATGAAGTGATTACCTGGGTGGTTGCCAGCAATGTGAGGACCTCTGTGAGAAAAGGGTATATGTATGGAACTGCAAAGCTGGGTGATTATGAAGAGCTCAGGAGACAGCTTGCAGGTGTAGCATGGAATGAGGAGTTAACTGGAAAAGAAATCGCTGCAGCTTGGAGGATATGCAAGAACTATCTAGAAAAAGCAACGACTCAATGTATTCCAAGGATCAGAAGGTTAAATAAGGTCAGGATGAATGAAGAGATTAAGCATGTGACAGAGAAAAAAGCCATTATGCAGGCAGCATAGGAGAAGTGGCAATAACCAATTCCATGAGGATTACAAAGACCAGGCAAGGAAGGGTGACTTGGTTGGTAAGGGTAGCAAAAGTGAAGTATGAGCAGCAGTTAGCTAATTAAGCCAAAAAGAATCCTAGGAAGTTCTTTCGATATATAGCCAGCAAAAAAAAAAAAAGAATGATTATGGAAAGATGACACTGATTGGACAAACTGACATAAGGACAACTACTGTCGAAGATATAGTGGAGATACTTGATGAGCAGTTCATAAAGGTCTTTCATTTTTGTGAATGTGACATCATGGGGAGATTGAGAGCAGTTGATGGGGAGGGGAGACTGATTGTAAGTGAGCAAGAGGTGTATGGGGAATTGAGCAAACTTGATGTTAATAAGGCTGATGTTAAGAAGCATAGTCTAGAGTATTTATGTTAACGTCTACCTATCGGCATGTTCTCCCCCCCCCCAAAAAAGAAAAAACACTAGAAAATTTTCCAAAAATCTTTTCCTGATTAAAATTTATTTTTTTATTTATGTTGTTTCGTTTCTTCTATTTATATACTACTTATGAATTAGCAGTGACATAAGGTGGAAATACCCTATAGCTCTCAGAAATCACTGCTGCTGCGAACGAAGTAGTGCTCGGGCAGACCGATACTTTGTTTGTCCGAGCCGAGCCAGAGGAGATTACGGGTATCATGTATTGGCAATCACTGCATATGCTCAGTCATAGGTCATATGCCATGCGTAGTGTGTATTCTCAAACTGTCTACTCAACTCAATCCCCCCCCCCCCCCTTCAAGATTAAATCCTGAGTGCGCCACTCCACTGAGTCTTTCCATATGTAAATATCTGCGTAAATATGCTTAGACCGAATCGAATTTTTTCTATTTCACACCTTACTTTTAACAATAACATTTGGTTGAAATTCACACATTTCATTTACTAAATGCTGTTTAAGTATTATATATAAATGAGGGAAGTGAAAAGTTCATTGCTAATATCTAAATAACATCTATTGTGAAAAATATAATGGAAGAAAAATCATTAATTTGAGGATAAAAGATTTCAAAAAGTATATTTTCCCCATATCTGAATGTCAATTAGGTGCCAATGGCAGTCAATACTAACATAAAATTTCACAGAAGTAACATTGACCTGGATTTACTTCTTGATATGCTGTATTTGTTTAAATGCAAGGACAAGCACTGTGAATTTTGGCAAATGTGATTAAGTGCGAAATACAAGCCTTCAGAAATGTATCGGTGGCAATTGATGCAATTTCTTGCAAGTTCTGCCAATATTAATTATAGTCCACTTATATCAAATTCAGACTTTTACAAGAAAACATTGTCCATTCCATCAAACAGTTAAATTTTAAAAGCTTAATATTAGAATTGTTTTACTCATTCCATGTTTTAAATTGTGTGCTTCTAACACTTTCAGCCAAGAGACATAATGTATTATGTAACTATTCGTTTTTATTATTATTATTATTATTATTATTCAGGCCTACATGGAGTCAAAAGACTCATCATGGGAGGTCCTTCCTAAGAAACGGTCTATCAAGACTCATTGAGGGGAGGTCCCCCCCCTATGAAACACAAAGTCTATCATACCACTCCTTGAACTCATTGACCATTCTCGCTCTCACCACTCCATCAGGCAATGCGTTCCATGGTTCAACCACTCCTCACCCTCTTGCTCACAGTTTCCTTTCGTAACTTCCAGGGATGGCCTCTTGTCATCACTCCTTCCTGCTGTTCAACCAAGCGAAAGAACTCCCTAGCGTCAACCCTGTAACCACCTCTCAACAGTTTAAAAGTCTCATTCATATCACCTCTCCTTCTATCCACCAAACTCTGCAGTCCACATTCCCTCAGCTGATCCTCATAACTATCATTGTATAGTTCTGAAACCATCTTTGTTATCTGCCTTGGTACCCTGTCTGAGAACATTAGTCCAAGTGTGGTCTGATCAGGGTCTTATACAACGGAATGATAACTGTTTTATCTCTGCAGGTCAGTGTCCTTCTCATTATTGCAGCAATTCTCTGTGTTACCTTCGCCACCTTTGCAATATTTCCCCTAAATTTCAGGTTTCTATCAATCATCGACCCCAGATCTCTTGTCTCCCCTACTTCCTCCAGTATAACTCCTCCCATAGAGTATGCAGTGTTCCCATTGATGTTTCCCAAATCTCAAGACTTTACATTTGGCTGCATTAAACCGACACTCCCATTCATTTGCCCATCTATCTAGCTTATTCAAATCCTCTTGCCGGGCTGCCGCACCTGCACTATTACTAATAATCCTTCCCAGCTTTGCATCATCTGCAAACAACTGAATATCCCCTTGCAATCCAATAACAATGTCATTGATATAAAGGTTAAACAATACCGGTCCCAGTACTGAGCTCTGTGGGATCCCACTTGTAATCCTCTGCTTCCTTGAATCTGCCCCACCATACACAGCTCTGATACCTATTACACAGACAATCCTGAATCCAGTTGACCAATATGACATCTAGACCCATGTATTGCAACTTGAATATCAGCTTATCATGTGGCATCCTGTCAAATGCCTTTGCTAAGTCTAGGAAAATGGCAGTATATGCCTGTCCCTCATCTAATGCTCTTGTAACTTTATCATAAAAGGCTAGCGTATTGCTAAAACAAGAGCGTCCCTTCACAAATCCATGTTGACTCTCACATATGACATTACCCTCATCTGCCCTATGCTGTATACGGTCCTTCACTACTTTCTCCAAGATCTTACTAACTACTGATGACACACAAACTGGTCTATAATTAGACACTTCCAGTCTGCTACCACCCTTATGCAATGGCACTATCTTACCTTCCTTCCATTCCATGGGCACCTTTCCAGCAGCCAGATTTTCATTGAAAAGCCATTAAACTTAAAACAGGTGAAAGGCACTGTCAGTTCCTTAGCATATTCTCTCAAAACTCGTGGTGAAATACCATCCAGTCCCACAGCTTTACTGACATCCAGAGTACTCAGTATTTGAAACACACTCTCCTTCTGTACCTCTAAACCTTGAACCTGCCCTATCCCTCTAGCATTAAAACTGACTTCTCCAGAATGAAATACTCCAATAAAGTGTTCATTGAACAATTCTACTATGTGTGCTGCATCAGTCACTCTATTCCCATTTTTATTCCACAGTATCATTCTTCCACATTCATTTCTCCTCCTACTGGCCACATATCTAAAAAATTCCCTAGGATTTTCTTTGTATCTTAAGGCTAATCTCCTCTCATATTCCAGTTTCGTCTTCCTTACCATACTAGTCACTCTTCTGGCCTGTGTCTTATACTCTTCATGCATCTTCTCTTCTGTCTCTTTATATCACTTCCACAGCCTCTTTTTCGCATGCAATTCCTGTTTAATATTGTTTGTCATCCACTTTACTGCAAATTGTGTCCTCTTGTTCACTTGTGGTATAAATCTTACCATTGATGCTAACAAATATTCTTTCATAATTTCCCATGCACTAATGATATCTCGGCCTTCCAATTCCTCCCTCCATGAAACTTTCCCAAGTTGACGTCTAAGGCTATTATAATCACCTGCCTTATAATTCCTTATAATTCTTGAAAATAAAACTGATTATTCCTGATTAGATTACTAATCAAATATCTAATACAGAGCACATTGTATTAGATTTTTAAGTCAAATTAGCTTGAAAAGAAAAATTCTTTCAGAGAATTTCCTCCACCTATGGTTTTAATCTTATTTAGAAAACTGATGGCAAGCTGTTCAAAGAAATGGCAGCTTGAATGAATACAACTCATCAAAACTGGTGTTCCTCAAGGCTCAGTTCTAGATAAGAGCATCCATTTATTATCTATATAAACAACCTCTGTTAAATGAAATTGAAAGGAAATCTAATCAGCTGTATTGATCATAAGGCAATAGATTTCTCATCAAGCGACATTCCAACATTAAAGCATAATGAGGAATCTGATTTATTAAGCCTGCATACATGGTTCAGTGAAAATAAAATCAAAATGAGCATTCCGAAAACTAAATTTATCCTATTTGAGCTGAAGGCTAGAGAATTAGTTCCTGTCAATTAAATATCATACCACTTCCTGCAACCCCAGAAGTGGCTGCATTTGCGAAACTACTCAATGGGTCTACAGCTACCAGTATCTGGGCATACATGTAGATCATAATCTAAAATGGAAAATTCATATCCAAGTTGTTATGACCAAATTAAGGTACATATTCTTTAGGAGGTGTAATATTAAATGCATTGTATCTCACATTTTTACAGACTATATTATGCACTGGTATACTGGAGAATTCGGTGTGGAATTTATAGCTTATTGGAGTACAAAAATCCCCTTGGCAAATTATTATATTAATTACAGTGCAGTTAACTGAACTCATTGACCTGTACCATACCCTCAGGCACGATGGTCTAATTTTCCAGATACCACAGGAAAAAAGTATCCTGGAGTGACATTTTGCATTCCTGGTCCAATAATCTTTAACTCCGAAATGAGAAGTCGGAAGCAGCTTTGAAGAGAGACAGGATTTAGACTGTTTCTTGGATTCAGAAATGACACTGAAAGATTGCTTTCTTTTATCTAGATCAGGGGTCGGCAAACTTTTTAAACCATTGACCCCTTCATGGAATCCTTGATCTCTTATTGATCCCCATCATGTTAAATAAATGAATAAATGTTGTCAGTAATAAATTTCTCAATTTAAAAATAATAATTCCTTCACCCTTTTACTTCATTATTGCTTCTTGATAAGAAAAATTTTAAAGAAATTTATAAAGAACATTAAAAATTTAATGTTCTTTATTTAATTTGACTCTTTGACCTCTTGGATAGCCACATTGATCCCCAGGGATTGGTATCGACCACTTCGCCAGCCTCTGATCTAGATAATCACTAATAGAGTTCAAAGTAGCTTGCAAATACTCCATGGAATATACATTCATTCATTCATTCATTGGGGTGTGAAGAGTGGTGAAGCGTAATATATAACCTCATCCACTCAAATGATAACCTCACCTTTTTGTGGTCCACCCTGTTCTAAAAGTACAAACTAGGAACTGGTGACCGAGTAAGGGAGATATAACCCTAACAGAGCAAATGTTGTTTTAACTGCCTCTCCAGAGGTATTAGATAGCAACCCTATCACTACCCTTTTTCAGCAAAAGGCTGCTAACCTGTCTGGAGAATGGGACAAGGATGCTATAATCAAAGCTCGTAGTTTTTTTGCATTTCTTCCAAAATTTGCCAACAATTTTCATCCTAGAAAATTTTCTGTTCTATTTGGCTATATTGATTTGTTGAATAATATACTGAAAATCCTATGATATATTGTACCGTTGTTAAAAAAAAAAAAAAAAAAAAAAAAAAAAAAGTGCATGGCACTATGAAGCAGCTTAGGGAACATGGATTTGATGATATTTGGGTTTCTGCATCAAATGAGAAGTATACAGTTGATGTATCGAGACCTAAGAGATGAAAAGGTCCTGAAGAGACAGAAAAGTGTGTGTGCCTGGTATAATCAAAGGCACACACACCCTTCTTCATCTCTTAATGTCCCTTTTTTCAACTCCTTTGTAGCGAAAGATATGGTCTGTATGCAAAGATGCTTCCTGATGGTATTTTAAAAAATATAAGGATTTTAATGGCCCAGTTTTTGACTACATTTGCTTGAAAACTGATCCAAAAGTGCTATTATTTTCTGATGAATTTGCCAGAAAGCCTATTAAAATTCTTGCAAGAAAATCAACTTCAGGTTGCATCCAAGGAAATTTATAAGATAGCAGAACTTATCATGTCGATTCTGAGTTCTGTTCCTAGCGTTGAGCATTCTTTTTTCAGCTATGAAGAGAATACATGTTATAGAGGAACACAAACACAGAAAAGGCTGTGCAGATTGAGCACCTCCATACATCACATCATGGGTAACACACACACTATCTTCCCTCTCTGTGTTTTCTTTTGTACAATCTCAAGCATGAATCTCAGATCTCTCACCACTCGATTTACACTGCCTCTCAAGTCATTCGTGCCCACCATCACAATCATTTCATCCACCCTTTCACCCACTTAATTGCCATAGCCACACTTTCTATCATTCCTCTGGCATCCCGTCTTGAGCACCACGGATTATCGAGTCTCCATACATCACACCTCTTACCACTCTATTCCTTGATTGCTCACCTGCATCCTTCACTCTCTCCTCTCTAACCCTTTCTCTCTATGTTCCCCCTACCTATCTGCCATCCTGGCATCACTCTGTCACAGGTTCAAGCACTCCTCGCATTCTTCTGATTCCCTCTCTCTCCTACTGTTTCTGTTCTCTCCTCTTCTATCATTGCCATAACTCTCTCTCTCACCCCTACTCTGATTTGCATTGCACTCATCTCTTCCATTTACCTAATCTCATCTTTCTTGCCTCTTATCTTATTCCCTAGACATTCCACTTCCTCTTTCAGCTCATCTCTCTCTCTCTTTCCTCCGTTTCTGAGCTTCTTCAATAACATCCAGAATATCTTGCCATCTTCTTGATATTTATTTTCTATGTTCTTACCAAAGTTCTTCCCATAACTTTTGTTTAGCTAGTTTTACACAGTGTTTAGCTTTCTTAGATTTTTCTCTGTATTCTCTAAGAGCACAAGCTGACTTATTTGCCAGGAACTTTTGATATGCTTACTTCTTTTCCTGCACTGTCTCTTTAACTTCCTGTGTCCACAATGGAGTTTTGATTTTTCTATCCTTGCAGACAACCTCACCACATGCCTCTCTGGCTGAATCAATCAATGTTTTCTTTAGGGCTTGCCACTGAATCTCCAGGGTTTGGTTCCTGTTCTCAAACTCTTTCATTTTTTTCTTCAATAGTGTTTGTGTATTTTAGTCTACAGTTCATATCTGAGAGCTGCTCAACTTTCATTCACTTTAAAACTGTGATCACTTCCAATTTCAAATCCTCTATAGACTCTAGTGTCCTGCACCAAGGAGAAAACATCACTGTTAAAAATAACATAGTCAATGAGACTTTCTTATTCCTTGCCTTTTCTCTCCATGTGAATTTGCACACATTTTTATTTTGGAACATGCTATTAGTAATAACCAGTCCATGTCCTTAGCAGAAATCCGACAAGTATTTGCCATTTTAAACTATTTGTAAATAGTATATATTCTAGATTAGTCTTTGACTCCATGGGGTCTTGGGGTAATAATTTATTTCTTTTGTAGTTGTTAATAATGTTATAGCTTTGATAAATTCCAAGTACGGTTGCTATTGTTTCCAGTGAAACATCATGTACCTATTAAATTATCTACTAAGAATAAAATTGTTAAATTTTTCTGACAATGGTGTATCGCAGAGAGGCCGTAGGCTAAACTTGCATCACACTACTGTTGTTATATTTGTTAAAAACAATGGTTAAGTTCTTAGTCAAGTGAAAAGTGCATCAATAGTTAATACTACAGTTATCCATAAATGTGACAATCTTATTGGTGAAATAAGAAAACTTTTAATCTGTTGTAGATTGACTAATCAGGTTGACATGCAATGCAGAATCATTTTTTACGTTTACGAAAATTATTCTAAATATTTCTTTTGCATAACTGATGTAAACAAATGCTTATGTACACCACGTATGTACGTATATGACTACTTAAAATGTTATTTAGCCATTACATGCATTCTGCAAGTAATTAAAAAGAGCAGTGATTAACTATATGATGAAATGCCTCCGTAGCGCAATTGGAAGAACGACGGTACATTGCGCCCTTCGATTGGAATAGGCCTAAGTTCGATTCTCGTCGCGACGGGAGGAATCTTTATCTGGTCGATTTCAATCCGTGGTGAGTTAGCCGATCTCATACGGAGGTAGCAGGGTTTTTTCTCCCGGAAACTCGGGTTTTTCATCCCGCATACATACAAATCGGCCCTTCAGAACACACGCAATTTACAGACAAAAATTACTAGTTGTGGTGGTGTTGGAGGTGGGCGGTAGATGGCGTTGATTCGTAGTAGAGGTATGGTGTAGAGATAGTTGAAGATGTCCTCCCGCGATGAGTCTTCGGACTCCTTGGAGGTATCAGGAATAATAATAATAATAATAATAAATGCACTATACAATAGTGATCTGAATCCTATAGTTTCGTATGATCAGGTATGCATATGTTGTTGTTATTATTAGACCTCCCTGGAGTCAATGACTCAGATCAGGAGATCATCCATTACACACAGCTCATCATATCTTGACAGGAATGCATTCAGTGTCTTCACACCTACTGCACTTGCAGGCAACGCATTCCAACCACCCTCAACTCACTATACAAAAAACAGTTATTACCTATTTGTTGCTTATGACCTATTTATACAGTGTCCAGGGATGGCCTCTTGTTCTCCCTTGTCTCCACTCATTCTATGAAAAATCTGATAGTCATTAATCCAAAAATTATCCTTTAATAACTTATGTCTTGACGATGCCTGCCTTCTTCTTTGTATCCTCTAGACTCTATAATGACATTCCCTCAATCGGTCTTCATGCTCAACATTCCAGAGACTAGAAACCACGTTAGTCAATCATCTCTGAATCCTTTACAATATACCTTCATCCTTTTGAAAACCCAGTAATGAAATCTTGCCATAGTAATCCATGTGCAGGCTAAATAAAGCCTTATACATTTGAGTCATTACATGTGAGTCTACATATCAGTGTTCCCCGCATCATTGCCATAATATGCTGTACTGTCCTCCTCACAATGTTAGCAAAATGTCTTTGAAATTTCAGGTCGTTATCCACTAACTCCACAGATCCCTTATCTCCACCACCTCCTCTAAGATATCTCCCCACCATCCTATATTTTGCTTCCTATCTGTGGCTCCCAAACTTTTAAACCTTATGAGGGTGTGCTGAAAATTTGTGATAATCATCGTGAAAGAATCGAGGTAGAACCACTTAACTTCACAAATTATTTTACATATTCTCCAAGAAGTGTTATACACTTGTTACAATGCTGCTACCATTGGAATCCTGTGAGAAAAAAAGTCTTTTCCTTCTTGCACAAACCAGTCCTCAGCTACAGATATGACTTCATCATCTGTGGTAAACTTTATTCCTTTCAAGTGTTTCTTTAAATTTGGGAATAGGAAATAGGCAGATGGGGCCAGGTTTGGCGAATAAGGTGGATGAGGCAGACATTGATACCCCAAGTTGTGCAGTGTGAGCAGTGCATTGTCCTGCAAAAGCAATATGCCTCTGCTCAGTTTCCTGGGGTGTTTTTTCCTTCAGTACCTCCTTCAATTCCTTCATAGATACTGAATAAACTGTATGGATGGTATAATCCTTAAGGTGAAACTGTTGCTGTAACAGTTTCACCTTAAGGATTATACCATCCATATCCCAAAATACAACGGCAAGAACCTTCCCTGCTGACGTTTGGGTTCGAAACTTTTTTGACCATAGAGAACATTCGGCTCCACTCCATTGACCATTGTATGTTCTCTGCATCATAATGACAAAGACATGCTTTATCAACAGTCACAATTGGATTCAAAAAAGAATACCTGATTTATCAAAATGACCAAAAATCCCTTGAGATCATAGCATCTGTTTTCTCTTTTTTTCGGCATTTAAACATTTGGGGACACAATTTGCTGAGAACTTATACATGTTCAGATTTTGTGGATAATGACCTCAACTTGTGCCTTGGATATCTCCAGAGTCTTTGCAATGTTTTTAGCTGGTATTTGTCTATCATCAAGGATCATGGTATGCACCACATCGATGTTTTCAGGTGTGATCACACGTAGAAGGATTTTCTGACCTGGGAACATCTGTTGTCTCAGAATGTCCAGGTTTAAACTTGCCCACGCATCTAGCAGTTGTTGGCTATGCTAAGAGGTAGACTGGGTCTAAAAACATCTAAAAAAATGCCAGGAGACAAAGGGGGCCCACCCACAACTATAAGGCTATCATTTAATTTTTATAAGAAATAAATAAAATTTTCCAAAAATACAAAAGTGGAAAAAAGGTAGAATTAAATTTTTAGGAAAATAAATGTATATTTTTTAGTAATTACAGTGCACATATATTGTACATATTACTGGTAGTATATAGTAGATAACAAATGTAAATACAGATTATAATTTGAATTAAAAAAAAATTTTTTTTTAAATTTTAAATAAATGGTGGATATTTTTAAATAGTTTTCTTATACTGAACATTTTACACATTAACAGGTAGTTCAAACGCATACTTCATGCAGTCCACTATATTAAGAACAATCATTTGAATTCACTAGATGATTGTGCTAATCTGTCAATAATTGCTTCTGCATCCAGTTCGCCTAACAATTCCTTTTCAATGAATAACGACATGTATGATTCCAAGTTCTCCTGAGACATGAATTTCTTGACCCTGTCTTTATGATCTTTAGCTTTGAAGGCCAATTTATTTCTGTGACTTCGAAAAGGAATTGCTTGCTTGCTTGCTTGCCTAACATCTTTATAATGTATAATCCTCATGACAATACTCCTCTGCTTCAACACTTCTTTCTTTTTTAATTAGTGAAGATGCAAAAAAATTATCTAAGGGTGCCATCATTAACTACATTGATAAATTACTGAACATTTCTGATGTGTTGTTGTCGACTTGTGTAAAGCCAAGCTCTGGCTAATACTCCTGTAGTCACTAAAGCTACATACAAAGGGTGATGGATTATAAGTGTAGGGAGATTCAAAGGCCAAGAAGTATGAACAATATGAGCACCTATTTTCTTTGTTATATGTTAGCCATTTTCTTGGGACTGAGTCATTTATAATTTTCCTCTCATACAAATGAGCATCAAATGGCAGATCAAGTGGCTGAAATAGATGTTCAGCAAAAAACTGTCTCAGATTTGCTCGTGATGGATATTGGAAGATTCCAGCAGTTGATCTTTCATTTTCTTCAGAAACCAAGTTATTTATGCCTGAAGGTATATCTGATTCCCTGTAACTAGTTGAAGCTGTGTGTTCAGATGTTGCAACTACAGGTAGTAAAGATACCGGAACAATGAAGCCAGAAATAGTACTGGGCCTGGGTTAATGAGTAAAGGACGGTATTGTATTTGTCTCTATATTCAAAGTAGCTCTTTCCTGTTTTTGTAACTCACAAGTCATTGCATCATCACCATGAATATTGTTTCTTGCTTCTTGATTATTTGTTTGCAGAACTGTACATTGATGGGGATGGTGGTTGTGATATTATAAAATCTGTAATAGACTGCCATCGCCTGGCTGATTCCTGCCTTTCTACTTCTTATCACTCTTTGCATTTCAGTGATCCCGATTTATGCTTTTTATTTTCTATGCTCGTAGGGGTAATATTCCTGAAATTAAAACTTAATTAAAAATAATTATTTTTAATGAAGTTGTAGAAAAATGAACATCTACAATTATGCCGCAAGAACACATCAATGGAATAATAGATGAGTCTATTATAACAACAATTTTAATAATCACAGTAATTTTAACTGTAGAGTAAATAAAAGGTACCATTATTTATTGAACTTGCATTATGCATATATACAGTCATTCCTCGACTTACGTCGGAGTTCCGTTCCATCAGGAAGGATGCAAGTCTGTTTGGACGTAAGTCATTACATTAAATCAACAGAGTTATAGGGGTTAGGACTTAACAGTAAGGACTTCTTATCGGTTAGGGATACTACTTCTCATTGGAACTTGCGGATTCACCATATATTTTCACATTATGCAGTGCAAAACATTACTTGAATCTCAAACCAACTGCAAGAAGTGTTGAATTCATAGTCACAATCGGGACCTGCTTTCTCCTTCAACATGTTGAAGAGACTTAGTACTTTAGCGGTTATGGTCATAGTGCTAAGGAGTATGCACTTTTGGTTCAGGTCCTCTATGCATACTGGAAGTAGCTTTTCCAATCACTGATATGACCTTGTTGCTTCATCACTATCGTCGATTTAGTGGAAGCAGATCCTTTCACAGCCTCTATGATTTTATCCTTATTTTTTAAAATGGTCGTCACTGTAGAATGAGACCATCCGAAGTCATGCAATCACACTGACTGGCTTACCACCTTCATGTTGCTTTATAACTTGCAACATTGTTTCAAGATCAATTGCTCACCTCTTTTTCTGTGATTCTGCATTAGTTTTTTTTATTGGGCATGTAGGGGCCATGTTGCACAAAATATTGCAAAATAATTAACAATAAATACACAAATAACATATTTTTCAAACACAAAATCAACAGAGGAACTGTTGAAGCCAAGTGCTGACTGCTGAGGGAGGTTGCCACTGAATGTTGCCACTGCATTGTTGCTAAATAAAAACCTCTTTACTTTACACTCACTTGTGTCTTGTTCAAAAATATAGTTGAAAATGTTATTTATTCCTTTATGGGATCACTGATGTATCTTTGAAAGGACGTAAGTCAAGGGATGACTGTATTATTATTTGAGACTGCAGCTTAAATATTTAGTATTTTTATACTAATTTTATGCAATGAAAGAAAATACATTATATTTAAATTAAAGGGCATAGGGCCACAGTATATAAAAAAATATTAATTAAATCCATACCTTTTTTGAAACACATAAAACACAGCAAGCACAAGGAGAAAAGCTGACGAAGCACATTCAAACTGAGGCTGACACAATGAAAAATATTTACTGTCTTTGCAATGCATTCAGTAGCTCGATACAAAGTTGACTCCGGCTGCACGTCACAATGCCAGGCTGGGATTCCAAGCTAAGCTTCATTGCGCAGTCGCAATATTAAAGATCCGAGCCTATATAGCGTATGCGTCGGCATCACATAACCCAAATCAGAATTATTTTTTCAGTCGTTTATTATATTCTTAAATATAAAGTATCCTCGAAAAATGATTTCATTAAATTTTTTTTTATTAAAATAGTAATACAATGTAGATTTTAGTTGCATACAGTAATAATATGGAACCTCTATTATATTTTCAAGCTACTGAAAGGTCATTAATATTTTTAACATATTGTCTGATGTTTAAGGGGGGCCCACTTGCCATCGGGCTAGCTGACATCCTGGCCAGTCTGCCACTGGCTATACTGGGGCACAGAGGTCCCCTAAATTCTCACGCAAAGTTTGGTAAATCTCAGTTGTGGACTTTCCTTGCAGCCAGAAAAACTTGATGATGGCCTGCACCTCTGCCTAAGAATTTCTTCAAAACCTCTGACATGTCTTCTTATATATCCTAAACAAAAAATAATAAATTGTTGCAATTAGAGGGAACATGTGTGCTAAAGGATTTTAAGATGTGTTCTTCCTTGTGGTTTATATCATTTGCTTTAATATTATTTTTGTTCTAGGTGTTTATCAGCACTTTTCAGCCCCCTCCTCCCCATATAGGTCATCATCAAATTCCTGCCATGTACCCTCAAGGGGTGTACAGGATATGACAGTACTACATGAAAAAAAATTACATCGTTACTAACTTCCTATCTACAATTTTCCTCCAAATCAGTCTGTTACTTGTCAAGACTCCAATATTATCAGATCTTATATTTCTATCGTCTAAGGCACTTCATACCGTATCAATTAACCTACATCTTGGTCTTCCTCTGGGTCGTTTTGCTGCCAACCTGGCAGAGAACACTTGTTTTGCTAATCTTTCTTCGCCCATTCTGTTTAAGGGACCATACCACCTGAGTTAAGCTCTGCTAACGTATTCCTGGATGCTGATAATGTCAAGTTTTCCTAATATCCTCGTTTTTAATATGATATTGCCATTGATGCCATCTGTTCACGCCTATAATCTTTCTCAGGACTCTCATATCTGCGGTCTCTAGTCTTTGGTCAAGTGTTTTAATTCTGACCCAGCTCTCAGATCCATAAGTTAAAACTGGTTTGAACACTGTCTTGTATACAGCTAATTTAGTGGTCTGACTAATTTCTCTCTTATTCCATATGAATTTATTCAATTGACTTCCTACCATACCAGCTTTGCTGATTCTGTTGTCTATTTCTATATTTAATTTACCATCTTCAGTAAAAATCGTGCCTAAGTAGCTGAATTGTTTCACTTGTTCCACAGGTTCTCCATTCACAACACAGTTGACATTTTCAATGATTCTGCCTATTTTCATTGTCTTTGTCTTTTTATTGCAGACCTTCATACCATATCTATTACAACAGCTATTCAATTTAGTCAGAGAATCTTGCAGACTTGTAGCGGATTTATTTAGAAGTATAACATCATCCGCATAAAGCAAAGAGCTGACATTAACATCTCCAATTTTCATATCATGTTTAATACCACTTTCCTTCATAATGTGATCCATATAGATAATGAATAACAGAGGGGATAATGTACATCCTTGTCTCACACCAGATTTAACATTAAACCATCTTTCTGTACTTTCTTCAATTCTAACTGCCAGCTTACAACTCAAATAGAGACTAAGTATTGCTTGATATAATGCCCCATTGACACCATATAACTGTAGCGTATTGAATAGCTTCTCTCTAGGCACCTTGTCATATGCCTTTTCCAAATCGACAAAACTTAAATACAGATCTCTGTTATATTCCCATGCTTTCTCCACTATTTGTCGTAAAGTGAAGGTCTGATCATGACAGCCTCTATTTGGCCTGAATCCAGCTTGTTCTTCACCAAGCTTTTCTTCCACAATTCTTCTCAACCATTTCTCAAGTATACTTGCATAGATCTTGCCAGGAACACTCAGTAGGGAAATACCTCTGTAATTCTCACATTCAGTTTTATTTCCCTTTTTATATATGGGTACTATGAGAGATCTACTCCAATCATCGGGAATTCGTCCCTCTGTCCAGGCTTTCTGAACTACAGTGCAGCCACTGTAAGACTCTTATACCACCATACTTCAGCATTTCTGGTCGAATATCATCTATCCCTGTTGCCTTTCCACATTTCAAGCCTTTGATGGCTTTTTCTACTTCAAGTATGGATATGTATTCCTGACTGCATGCCTGGTCAGTGTTTTTTACCACTGTGCTGTCATCACTGTTTGTTTCATTTAGCAGTTTTTCAAAGTAATTACTCCATACTTCAAGGATATCTTTTTCTCCCGTTTTCATGTTACCTTTATCATCTCTAACTCCTTTTACAGCACTCTTTCCTCCATTCCTAAGCTTCTTCAACAACCTCCAGAATATTTTTCCACCTTCTTGATATTTATTTTCTATATTCTTGCCAAAGTCCTCTCATGACTTTTGTTTAGCTAGTTTTACACAGTGTTTAGCATTCTTGCATTTGTCTCTGTATTCTCTAAGAACACAAACTGACTTGTTTGACAGGAACTTTTCAAATGCTTTCTTCTTTTCCTTCACTGCCTCTATAACTTCCTTTGTCCACCAGGGAGTTCTGATTTTTTTATCCTTCCAAATAACCTCACCACATGCCTCTCTGGCAGAATCAGTCAATGTTTTCTTCAGAGTTTGCCGTGAAGTCGGATACACAGTAGATCACGGACATAAATGACCTGAAAGGTATATCCCTCTCAAAACAAAAAAAAAAAAAAAAAAAAAAAAAAAAAAAAAAAAAAAAAAAAAATAGCCACACACATCTTCACTCCACATACCTTATAATTCATTTTTCAGTGAACTGTATTTTCTTTTAGATAAATTAATTGCCTTTCGATAAATTGTTTTTGGTGAACTCTCTGGATACCGGTTATTATACCTCTTTATAGGGCCATGATAAGATCCCATCTTAACTACTGTACACAGATCTAGTTACTGTGGTTTCTTGGGGATGAGGAGGAGGAGGTGGAAAGCATCCAGAGAGACGAGTGGCCAAGATGGTGGCAGGTCTATGGATTGCACCTTCTGAGGATAGGTTGAAGGCTTGTAGGTTACAGAAATTGGTTGATAGGCGAAAAGGGGGTGATATGATTGAGACATTCAAATTACTGAAAGGTTTTTACAGAATCATTATGGAGGAAATTTTTTATGACTGGTCTGGTTGTAGGAGAACAAGGGGCAATCATTGGAAATTGAACAAGGGTGTGAGGACTGGATTTTTTGTTTGGAGAAATGTGAATGAGTGGAATAAGTTTTCAGTGTCTGTTGTTCATGCCTTTACTGTGGATGGGTTCAGAGCAAAGTAGTATGATAGATATTGCATGAATATTGGTTAGTGCTTTGCATAATGTTTAGGACCTTCCTTGCCGAGTTATATGGACTCCATGAAGTTGCCCGTGTAATAATACCTCAACCATACTTTGGGGGTATTTTAGCTGGAACAATCAGCTCTATACAAATTTGAGGGTGTGGCATTGAGCATTTCTTACTCCCTCATACATGTGTAGAGGCTTAAGTGCTGTGAGGACATCATGTTGGAGGCTTAATGGATTTTTTACAACACTCAAAAAGAATTAAAATAGAATTTAATACTTCCTATATTTCGTCCTAGTCACTAGGACATCTACGGGGATTACAAAAACAATTAATGTAACATATACACAAATAACAAACAATACTAAGCCAAACCACGTGGGTGACACTAAAGTCCTATCTAGGTAGAGCGCCCTCTAAGAGCAGTAGTAGGTGGCCTGGAATGTAAGGTGGGAACTCTGGTGATGAGTGTTTCCCAAATCTTCGGAAGCTTAATGCAACCGTATTTATTGAGATTTGGTTGGTTTTTGAGAGCTGCTGCTGCTTCTAAGAAAAGTCTCTCTTTCTTGAATTTGCTGTGGTGGAGCATGGTGGTTTTCTTCCATGATACCCTGTGGGTGGTGTCCAAAACATGGTCAGCCAAGCCTGAATGGCCATAGTTGTGTTTGAAGATTTAAGATTTGTGTTCCTCTAGACGGATGGATGTTGATCTGCCTGTCTGTCCAAAGTATGCCAGCTTACAGGAACAGGGTACTTTGTAAACTCCAGGCAGAGAGAGAGGAGGGAGCTGATCTTTCGTAGAACGGATAAGGGTAGCAAGTTTGCGGTGGGGCTTATATGCTGTGTGTAGGTTGTACTGTTTTAGTATCTTGGCTATTTTTTCGGATGTGCCACGGATGTAGGGTATGGTGATGCCATTTTTAAAATCTTGTTGACGAGAAGGATGGGGAATGGGGGAGGAGTTGATTATTTTTTTGATACTGTGATCGCTGTAGCCATTGGAGAGGAAAGTGCTGTGGATGTGGTTAAGCTCAGTAGTGAGGGCGGTTCCACTGGAACAAAGATTGTGGGCTCTCTTGGTAAGAGTTTTAATAATGCCATATTGTTGAGAGGGGTGGTGGTGGGAGAGTTTGTGAATGTATCTGCCTGTGTGTGTGGGTTTTCTGTATACGGTGAAGGTAAGTGTATCATTAGGCAGGCGTGTGACTAAGGTGTCTAGGAAGGGTAAACAATTGTTCTTTTCCTTTTCCATAGTGAACTGGATTCTTAGATGTAGACTATTGAGATGACTGAGGAAGGAGTCTAACGTGTCTGGGCCATGAGGCCCAATAGAGAACACATCATCTCTATTGGGCCTCATCACATCATCTGAGTGGGGCTGAGTCTATGGCTCGTTTTTCGAAATCTTCCATATAGAAATTGGCAAGGGGGGGTGAGAGGGGGGGGAACCCATGGCAGTTCCCTCTGTCTGCTTGTAGATTTTGTTGTTCCAAGAGAAATACCCAGAGTTAATGGCAAAGGAAAAGAGATCTAAGATGTCAGCAGGAAAAACGTTTTCTAAGAGAGATAAGGTGTCAATTAAGGGAATATTGGTAAACAAAGAGGAGATCTCAAAGCTTACCAATATGTCTGTCTTATTCAAGGTTAAATTTTCTGTGAGGGCTTTAAAGTGGGTCGAGTTTTTTATATAGGAAGGGGACCTTCCGGTGAGGGGGATCAGAGAGTTGGCCAGCTGTTTAGATAGTCTATAGCAAGGTGCATTGGTGGCATCTACTATAATAGATGTTGTAAAAAATCCATTAAGCCTCCAACATGATCTTACTCCCTCATTGCTAACTTATATAGATGGGATCATTTGAATCTTTAGTACTTAATTTGCTCCTTGTATTTTCTTTTCTTTCTTTTGTGCTTATTAATGACAGACATCAAACACCAATATTATTATTTCATTTATATGACAGTTCCAAAGTGAAAGTTATGCACTACTGTACAAAATGTATGTATACATAAGTTAATGTATTCTTAATTGATAATTTATATAATTGTATTATGTATAATTCGAATTATTATTATTATTACCAAATTATTATTCAGGAGTAGAGTCTAGCAGGGCTGGGACTAGTGGCAGTCCACAAGGCTCTGTATTTGGACCACTACTATTTAATATGCACATATATAGGAAATGATTTGAGAGGAAATATTCAGTTATTTCCTGATGATGCAAAATTTGGTGAAGTGATTATTATGGGGGACTTAGACTGAGGAAATATAGACTGGAAAGAAGAAGGATCATAGGGCAGGAAGGAAATAGAATTTATACACATGCGAAGAGATAATTACTTAAGGCAGCATGCAATGGAGGTGACTGGTGTGGGAGAGTATTGGACCTGGTCATAGAATCAGAACAACTATCCATAACTAAGGTGACAGCATTATCTCCAATTGGTGAAAGTGATCATGCGGTCTTGACTTGGGAGATTCCTCATGTAAAACATGAGGAATAGTCTATCAAGAAGGGATATTTGTTGAACTAGAAGGCAGGTGATTATGACATGCTTAGGAAAAAGCTTAAATCTGTACCATGGCATTAATTACTGCAGGGTAAGGATGGTTGTAGTGCATGGGAGATAGTTAACGGTCATCTGGAAGTCGTAGTATTAAATTGTATAACTAGGGTAAGGAAGGTTAATCAGGTAGAAGTTGGATGGATGAGTAATATCATTAAGCACAAGCTGCAGAAAAAAGAAAAATGCTATGGGGGGGGGGGGGGAGTATATAAAGAGAAAGGTGACCAGCAAAGTCATGTACAACACTCAGGCAAGAAAGGCGACCAGCACGGTAAAGAGGACAAAATCAGATTATGAGAAGACTTCGAGGTGATTTTGTAGGCATTGTCCACAAAGTATTCCTGGTGAGATTTTTACAGAGTAGTTCACCATTGCTCCCCCCCCCCCCCCCCAATTTTATCTGGGCTTGGGACTTTAGTCGAAAGACACCAGATAAACTAAAGATTAACCTTAATGAGTGACGAAGGTCACGAGGAGTCAGAAGCGGATAAAATAGTTGAATTATTGAGTGACCACTTTGCAAGGGTATATTATTCTAGTGTAATTACTGCTTTAACATATGTGACAGACACTAATTTGGGAACAGAGATGGATGAATTGGATGTTCTTAAAATATTGCAGAATCTCAATGTAAATACTGCTGTGAGATTAGATAGGATATCAGCTTGGGTTTTGAGAGAATGTACAAGGAAACTGGCCTTTGACTAGGTATAGAATGGATGCATGACATAAGGGAGGTTCTAAGACTGCAGTAGAAAATTATAAACCAATCAGTATCTCAGGTGTGGTGGTAAAAGTACTAGAAAAATTGGTAAAAAAGAGAATTCAAGAATGGGTAGATAAAAAATATGATACTGTATGAGGGTCAATGTGGCTTTATGAAAGGTCATTCATGCCTTAGTAATTTACGAACTTTTTATAATAGAGTAACGGCTGAATTGGATAAAGGAAATTGCTACATGATGTTTTAGTTGGATTTTGCAAAGGCATTTGACAGAATAAAAGTGAATAACATGGAACTTTGTTTTACAAATTAGAACAAATGGGGATGGATATGATACTGGTTAAGTGGATAAGAGAGTGACTGTTGGACAGATATCAAAAAGATATGGAAGTGCAGAATCAAGTTGAACAACACGTGACTAGTGGTAGTTCGCCATTGCTTTTATCACCCCCCCCCCCACCATTTTATCTGGGCTTGGGACTGGCATATGGCTGGACGTATTCATGACTTAATCAAGGTGATGTGGAGAGCTTGCAGGGCTATCAGTGTGGACAAAAGTTAATAGGTGTCAGTTTATTGTCAAGAAATATAAAGTTATGTATTTTGGGATAAATAGGTTATTACAAGCGATGTATGATGGCACATTGAATGGCACTGTACTCCAGGAAAAAGATGAAGCTAAAGATTTAGGTGTAGTGGTAGACAGAGTTAAAGTTTAGAGGACATATTGCTGAGGAAGCCCATAAGATTACTTGGCTATTGAAGAACACATTAACCAAGTAGAGATAAAGAAGTTGTTTTTCCTCTTTATGAGGCCTTGATAAACTCACATCTGGACTACTGTGCTTGTCTGGTCCCCTGGGTTTCTTGGGGATGAGGAAACGGTGGAGAGGATTCAGAAGTGAATGGCCTGTGGAATTGAAGGTGTGTGGATTGCAAAAGATGGTTGATAGGAGAAAACAAGGGGATATGATAGAAACATTTAAGTTTTCATAGTGAAGTATTTATGGAGACACAACACACGTTAGAATAATTACTTATCATTAAGAAAGTAACATTCGATTTCCTGATGATGACCTCAATACAGAGGTCATCATCAGGAAAACATCCATATGTACAGTATTCAAACTACATGACAATACACTACACAAAAGTAAGATGAATGTAAGAATGTGTGTTAACCATTTATCCTAGCCTGACTTCAGGTGGAAAAAAAAATTAAATTAAAAAATAAATAAAATAAAAATAATAAAAAAATATATATAATAAAATAAATAATATAAATAAATATTTATTTATTTATTCTGCCTTCTTAGAGGAAGCTGCTTTTGACAGGGTGGCAGACATGGAATCAGTCCTGCTAATGGGTGACTTCAATGCACATGTTGGAACAGATGACCAAACGTGGAGGGGTTGGTTCGGAGGAACGGAGACCCTGAACTTAACGCGAATGGGTTGAAATTATTGGACTGCTGCTGTACTAACAGCTTGTCTATAATGAATACCTTCTTTCAGCACCGAGAAGTCCATAAGTATATCTGGTACAGAGATACGCTTAGACAAAGGTCTATGATTGACTTCTTTCTAGTCTCAGCAGACCTATTTTCCTCAGTGCTGGACGTTCGTGTGAGGACAGGGGCAGAACTGTCAACTGACTACCACCTTGTTGTCTGCACTCTATGGCTTCAGAAAATAAATGCTACCATCAACGCTGGTATGCCTAAGCAGCTATACCCCGTGATATGGGAGGCACTGGAAAATGAGGCTGTGAGGAAGAAATTTACAGATAACATCTCCTCCAGGTTCAAAGAGATTCCCAAGCATACTGCAGATGTTGAGGAGAAGTGGGAGCTGTTTAGAACTGCTTTCACTGCCTCTGCACTCTTATGCTGTGGCAGAAAGCGACTCAGTGTGGCGATGGGCAGTGAGAAAAGGACACCTTGGTGGAACAAAGAGGTCCAAAAAGCTGTCCGGTCAAAAAAGGAGGCCTACCTAACATGGCTTAGGGTCAGACCACCTGAGATGCATTTCCGGTACACTGAGGCATGAAAAGCTGCTGCTGAGGCAGTAAAGACAGAAAAGCAGAAGGCTTGGGAAAGATTAGACTCATCCTATGCAAATACAAACAAAGTATTCTGGCAGACCGTGCACAGCAAGGGCAATTAAGGCCTCTGATGGTGCACTTTTAAAAACCAAGAAGGATATCCTCCACAGATGGATGGAATACTTTGAGAACCTTCCTAACCCAGGTGGCCTGGCAATTGTAGACATCCAAGAGGTGCAGATCGGGGCGATGACTAGTCTCACAGCAGAAGAGATCCATTTAGCAATAAAATCGCTAAAATCGGGCAAGGCTGTTGGCGATGATGAAATTCGTTCCGAAATGCTTAAAGCCTTAAATTGAGACGGCATTCTCTGGCTGACTCGAGTGTGTCAGGCTGCTTGGATATCTGGACGAGCACCAAAGCAATGGAAGACAGGCATAATAATACCAGTCTTCAAGAAGGGACACCAGAGAGATTGCAGCAACTATCATGGCATCTCTCTGCTCAGCCTACCTGGGAAAGTATATACTAGGTGCTTGGAAAGAAGGTGCAGGAGCATACTATAGTTGAGTCAAAGTTCCAGGAAGAACAATGTGGCTTTTGTCCTGGTAAAAGCACAACTGACCAAATCTTCACTTTAAGGCAAGTCTTTGAGAAAACTTGGGAATATGCCAAGACTGGCTACACATGTTTTGTGGACTTGGAGAAGGCACATGATCTGGTTCCTCGGGATAAGCTTTGGCAAGTAGTACAGTAGTATGCAGTGGATGGCTAACTATTAGCTGCCATCAAGTCCCTGTATGAATGTCCAGAGTTTTGTGTCAGAGTAAACAGCACAAAATCTGAACCTTTCAGTCTCCACCAAGGGTGTGTTCTGTCACCCCTCATTTTCATAATATTTATGTACTGGATGGATAGGCACAGCCAAGGCAGCGAGCATGTCAGAATTGGAAGATGTAGCATTGGACGTCTGCTTTTTGCAGATCCTAGTTCTGCTTAGCTCTTCCACAGATGACCTCCAGCAGACCCTGGATAGGCTTGTAGCTGTTTGTGCAGACACCGGAATGAAGATCAGTCTGGCCAAAACTGAAACGTTTCTGGTCTCAAGACAACCATTTAGTGCACTCTACATGTCAGTGGAGTCCCACTGAGGCAGGTGGAGAAGTTTAAATACCTTGGGTCCATATTCACGAGTGATGGAAAGTGGGACGAAGAGCTAGATACTCGGATTGGCTCAGCAAGCGCAATATTGTGGGAGCTTGACCGTTCGGTAGTGTTGAAGCAGGAATTAAGCCAGAAGGGAAAGCTGGTTGTCTTCAATACAGTCTATGTCCCCATACTCACCTATAGTCATGAGAGTTGAGTAATGACCGAAAGAATGAGGACACGAATTCAAGGCTGAAATGAGGTTCCTTCAAGGGATTGCAGGGCTGACAAGACTTGACAGACTCAGAAGTGCAATTTGGGAAATCCTCAATACTCAGCCGTTGCTTCTCCGTGTTGGGAGATCACAGTTACGTTGGTACTGGCACCTGGTCAGAATGCTACAAGAGAGGCTCTCCCAGCAGGCCCTCTGCCAAGCCAGAGGGTGGAAGGCCAAGTATTTGCTGGATAGATTATATCCAAAACCTTGGGTAGACACATTTGGGAATCCCACCAGAACAGCTGAGCTTGGTTGCAGAGGATCGTGACTATTGGAAGTTCCTCTTGCAGCTGCTGCTCCCACAACCCAGTTAGGACAGGTGGGCCTTGAAGATGAATGAATATAAATAAATAAATAAATAATAGAACTACATTAAACAATTTCTGAAGTCCTCTTGTATTAAGATTTTCTTCTGTTTGGGGTTGTTCCAGATGCTATACGGGTTGAAGATGAGTCCTCCAAATTCTTGGAATTAATCCATCATTCTTATTCAGATTTGGAGAATGTTTCAGCATTTCACAGGCTTCTTTGAATTTTCTTTCAAACTAGGTTTTGGTGCGGTGTAGGGACTTGGTGCCTGGTCTGACAGACCTGTTTTACCATAGCGGAAGTATTTAATGTGGATGAAATAGGCCTGTCATACTGGTCTCTAATTGGACACTTCTATTCTAGAACCATGCTTGTGGCATGGTACTATTTTGTCTTCTTTCCACTCCTTAAGAACCTTACCCAAGACTTCCATTAAATAACCAGGTCAAGGGCAAACTAACTGTTGTGCACCTTCCTTAAAAATACATGGTGATATATCATCCCTTCCCACAGCCTTATTAATATCTAACCCAATCAATACCTGATACATCTCTGATTCTTTCATTTACACTCCTCTTAATTCTTGTCTCCCTTCTACATAAATTAAAGATGCAAGAAATTATATTCTTGGTTTAATCCTTTATCCAAGTGTAAGCAAATAGAAATTTGCACATGAAGTAATTTCATCACATCACAACTGGGTTATTTTACATATAGAGGCTAATGACATCACATAATTGCCTTAGTATCCCATAATGTAATGCACATATCCTTACGGACATGTATAATGCTATGTATTATGGGATGGGCCATATTCCAGACTGGTTTTACCTATATTGAGATCTCATCACTGGGAATCAGACCCAACCTTGGTATCGGTTCTGTTTTCATATTTTTATTTATTTATTTTATTTTATTATTATTATTATTTTTTTTTTCATGTGGACTTCTTCAATTGAAGGTGAGTTAGCCAATCTCATATGGAGGTGGCAGGATTATTTCTCCAAGAAACTTTAGGATTTAATTCTACATGTGCAGGCAAATTGACGATGAGAATACACAATTTATAGACAGAAATACTGTTGGTGGTGGTGGGCAATAGATGGCATTGATGGTTTTAGTTTTGATGTGTGTGTAATTGGGGAATTAAGTAGTACAGAAGATGGTAAGATGTGTGTAGTGGAGTAAAGTGCCCTTCCATGATGAGTCCTTGAGGTATCATATAATAATAATGTGGCAATAGCCTGTTGTGTCCATGATATATAGGATGATTAAAATTAAAATATCCCTATTTAAGGCCTCTGTAGCACTACCCAGTGATCCAGATGCTGCAAAATTTTGCAGGAATATATTGTGCATCATGCTGAAGCGATATCTCATATATATTCACTTCTTTAGCTGTTTCATTTTATAATTTTCTTACAAACTTTTCCTTATATATTATTATTATTGTTATTACACGAGTCTTCTGTAAATAACTGACATCACTGTCTGTTGTCTTGACCTTCAGTTTTGGCAGCAAAATTTCCACATCTGAATGGCCTTCAATACCTTTGTTCACTATCAAGTCGCCAACATAATCTTGTCTAATCCTCTTAACTTGGGGCAGAAATACTTTTACATTTTGTCATCCTTATAACTTCACATCAGAACTTAATATTAAATGAACTTAATGCATAATTCTAACCTTTACAATATTATATAATTTATGAACAATTCTATTTCATTCTTTAGCCAGTTACCTTTACAAGTTTACAATCAATATTTCACTGTTAATATACAGTAATGTACAATTTTGTTCCTTTTGCATGATTTGTGACCTTTGTAAAATCGATGTCGGAAATTTTTAATAAAATTTTACTGCATCGAATTTTACAGTGCCACAACCAGTTCCTTATCTTTTCATGTTAGAGTACTTCTTATCATAGCAGCACTACGATGTGCAGCGTTTGCAATACTAGCAATATGCTCTCCAAACTTCAGTCTACTCTCAACCTTCACACTCTAATCTCATCCACTTCATGCAGTACAGGACCATCGATATAGTACACAGCCTTAAATTTCTGAACTCTGAAATGCAACACCTTGCACTTATTGATATTAAAACTACAACCCCACTCTTTTGTCCAAGTAAAAAGTCTATTCAAATCTTGTTGAAGGGATTTAACATCAGCATTGCTACTCGTAATTCTTCCCAACTTTGCATCATCAGCAAACAACTGAAGATCCCCAGTCAGTCCACATGAACACATTAAACAGTCCTGCTGTTTAACTAGTTTACAAACTAGTTAAACAGCAGGGGCCCAAGAACAGTACCCAAGGGCATGCCATTGGTTGCCCCCCCCCCCTTTTTTTTTTGAGACTGCTCCATCATACTCAACTTGCTGGTATTGTTCAGAGAGCCAATCTCTGATCCATCTAACCAATATACTATCTGTTCCCATCCTCTGCAGCTTGTACATCAAATTATCATGTGGTAATCTATCAAACCCTTTTGCAAAGTCTGAGAATATCACTGTATATGATTCTGCTTTATCTAACACACTTGTCACCTTACTATAAAATGCAAGTAAGTTACTAAAACAGGACTTACCCTTTACAAATCCATTCTGACCATCATAAAGAATGCTATGTCCAGCAACCCAATTCTGTATTCTATTCCTTATCAATCTCTCCAACTCCTTGACCACAACTGCAGTTATACAGACTGGCCTATAGTTGGAGACTTCTGTTTTAGAACCATGCTTGTGGAATGGTACTATTTTGCCTTCTTTCCACTCCTTAGGAACCCTATCCACTGCAATTCTTTCATTATATAAATAGGTCAAGAGCATAACTAAGTGTGGTGCACATTCCTTAAGAATATGTGGTGATCTGTCATCCATTCCCACATCCTTATTCATATCTAACCCAACCAACATTTGATACACCTGTTTCTTTCACTTTCAGTTCTCCTAATACTTGCTTCTCTTCTATATATTGCACTGGATCATTTATACCAGCATGATATATGCTGATAAAGTGCTCATTCAATAATTCCACTATATCCTTTGCAGCTGTTAGTCTGCTGCCATGACTATCCATCAACGTATAATTATTCTTCCTCTTGCTTGCCATGTAGCAGAAAAATTCCCTTGAGTTAACCTTAGCCTGACCAGCTAATCTCCTCTCATACTGCACTTTTTCTTTCTTTACTATGCTCGTCACCTTTCTAGCCTGCACTTGATACAATTCATGGATCTGATCACCACCAACTGTCTGTCTTGTATCTCCTCCATAACATTTTCTTTTTCAACACAGCTTGCTTGATTTCACTGTTCATTCATTTCACTCCTACTTTATTTACTTGCTTAACCCTCAGTTTGCAGTCATACATTGATTTTGTCAGATACCCTTGTGAGTTTCCATGCATTGTCAACATCTTTTCCGCCCAGCTCATCTACCCACCAATGTACTGATGCTAACTGACTACAGAGCTTCCTGTAATCATTACTTCCACATGTATCCAATTTTGGCATTGACCTTTTCATGTTTCATCACTTGCCAAACAATACCTCGTGATCATTCCTACCAACTGGCTGCAGTGTCAACACTTCATTAACAACTACATCTTGTGAAGTTATCACCAAATCCAAAACATTAAAGCCTCTGATTGCTCCAGTCACGTGCTGCTTAAGATACTTATCTCTCAGAAATTCCACAAACTCTCTTTCCTTGATCCCATACACTATCCCCTTCTTCCAGTCTATTTCCTGTAATTAGTCTCCCATCAGGATCACCTTCTTTTTACATGCCCAACTAATTTGCCTAAAAATTTCACAATCAGTATTCCTGCATTCCCTGGCCTATAATGGTATCCTATCAGATATACTAATCTGTTTATTCCAACTTCGCACCACAGAGATTCAAAATCTGTGCATGCACTGTCAACTTCCACACTTTGCAGACACAGTTCCTCTGCAGCAATCATTGACAACACTCCCCCCCCTTCTCTTTTCACATCTCTATCTTTCCAGAAAATTATATATCCTTCTAACTCTATTCCTGACATCACATCCTCCTCAGACAACCAAGTTTCACTTATTCCAATTACTTTTGGGCATACTATCTCAATCGATGCAAAAACTCAGCTCTCTTGTTTTGAATATTCCTTACATTTGTATATATACATAACAATTACTATATGTTTCAAGTCATTCTACCAGCACCAACATTCTCTATTCTAGCTGCTATACTACACCTCTCTTCGGTTTGACCACTCCCATTTTCCTGATCCTGACTGTGATTTCCATTCCTACCTTTCTCATCCTCACCTTTATGCATTCCATCACCTTATGCTGCTGCAACCACATATCCACTGGTAGACTCTGATCACTTGCTACATTAACTTCTTGACTCTCTTCCTTCTCAGAAAACAATCTTCTTCTTCTGCAGCTTCTCCCACTTAAGTGGGGTCACTGTTGATAATGCGTCTCCTCCACACCTTCCTGTCTTGGGCTGTCACCACATCCAAGTTCTTCATCCTCAAGTCCTCTTCTACCAGCTCCCTACATCTCTTCTTTGGCTGCCCACTCTTCCACCTTCCTTGCACATCCATCTGCATGACCCTTCTTCCCACATATTCGTTCTCCCTCCTCATCACATGACCAAACCATCTCAACCTTGCCTCCTGTATTTTCGCTCCTAAGTTCGTAATTTTCACTGTTCCCCTGACATAGTCATTTCTCAGACGATCCTTTCTGGTCACACCACACATCCACCTAAGCATTCTCATCTCTGCTACTTCTATCCTGCTGATGTTATTTTTCCTCAGGGCCACAGTTTCTGTAGCATATGTCATAGCTGGCCTCACTACTGTCCTATAAATGTTGCCTTTCAGATTGATCGGCACCCTCTTATCGCATAACACTCCAGCCATCTCCCTCCAGTTCCTCCAACCCGCTTGTATCCTGCATCCCACTTCCTTCTCAGCCCCTCCATCTTCTTCCACTGTTGAACCTAAGTATCTAAAGTCTCTCACCTTCCTGATGACATTTCCTTCCAGCTCCAGATCTGTCTCCTGTCCTCTGCCCACTGTGCAACACATATACTCTGTCTTACTTCTGCTCAGTCTCATACCTCTCTCTTCCAGTACTTTTCTCCATCTTTCCAGTTTAGTTCCTGCTTCTTCTTCTCTTGAATCTGCACACAGCAAGATGTCATCTGCATACACCATTGTCCAAGGCACATCTTCTCTCACCTCCTCTGTTACCACCTCCATCACAATATTAAACAGAAATGGACTTAATGCTGACCTTTGATGCAAGCCAACTGTTACTTCAAAACTTTCTGTCTGTCCAAGACAGGTCCGAACACTTGTCTTCACATTTCTGTACATTTCCTGCAACAACCTGACATATTTCTCCGGCACCTTCTTCTCCCTCAGACACCTCCAGACTTCTTGCCTTGGCACTTTATTGTATGCTCTCTCCAGATCAATAAATGCCAGATGTAGCTCCCTTTGTTTCTCTCGATACTTTTCCATCATCTGCCGTAACCCAAAGATAGCATCTGTTGTTGATCTACCAGGCATGAAGCCAAATTGTTCCTTTGCAATCTCCACCTCCTCCCTCAATCTACCATCAAGAACCCTTTCTAGGATTTTCATTGTGTGGGACATCAACTTTATTCCTCTGTAATTTTTACAGTCTTGTGCATCCCCTTTACCCTTATAGATGGGGACAAGAGTACTCTCCCTCCATTCCTCGGGTATATTTTCCTGTTGGCAAACTTTTACGAACAGGTCCCACAGCAGGTCAATTCCCTCTTCCCCCAGTGCCTTCCATGCCTCCATTGGAATTCTGTCGGGGCCCACCGATTTTCCATTCCTCATCCTCTTCATGGCCTCCGTCACTTCCACTCTACTGATATTCTGCACCATCCCCTCAGAAGGCTGCCCATCTCCTCTGTGAGTCCTTGCATTTTCCTCATTCAAAAGTCCCTCAGAGTATATTTTCCATCTGTTTCTTATGTCCACATCCCTCCATAATACTCTTCCTTCAGCATCTTTGATCTGCCTCACATGTAAGATGTCCTTTGCTGCTTTATTTCTACATTTCATACCTTCTCAGAAACAATAGCCTTTTTAAATGCTCAGCACCAAGCCCATTCGAGTGTAATCCATCAGCTTTATACCATTTCAACTTCCCTTCAAATTCACTCCACGGAGTGAATATGATATTCAATTTTATACTGTTCAAAAGTAAATGGTAATTATGTTTCCTATTTCAATTCCCCAGGATAGTTTCATGTACTGAACTGGTGTGAAGATATCTCTTTCAATAATAAGACTTCCTTATTTCTCATGTCTTCATTCAATGTGAATTTGATACATTTCTGTGTTATTATCTCATATTAGTAATGACTAATCCATGTCATGAACAGATACCCAGTAAATACTTACCATTATTATTAGCTTTGCTTTTTTTTCTCTTTACAAACATGAAATGTAGATGCAGATAATGCCTCTATATTTCATATTTAGTCTCTAAAGCAGAGTTTCTGGATTGAACCTTTTTCAAGCCAATTTCAGCCTCCATCTAAAAATGAAATTAATCTTCTTAAAAATATTCTCAAATATTCATGTCTATGATGGGATTCAAACCTCATATCCTTTTGTTGGAGGGTGGGCATGTCAACATTTGGCCAATCAGGTTGTCACCAGTGGTTGATTCTTGGTATGAATATTTCAGTAGTGTCACCAGGGAGATGATGAAACAGTTGCTGTTGTCGTGTGGAGTTCCCCCCACAATTTTTCTTCATCCATCCCTTAGGATCGGTGAGGTTTGGCCTTGCAACGAGGGACTTGTAAGTATCTATTTTTGACTGTAGATCCGTGTGTGTTCACGGGGCCAGTTTGCCTGTTCTGAGGGACGAAAAACCGAGTTTCCGGGAGAAAAAACCCTTTACCTTCATATGAAGACTGGCTAACTCGCATTTAGTAGAAAGAGACCAGATAAAGGTTCCTCACATCATAGATGGGAATTGAACCCTAGTCTTTCTTACCAAAGGGCTTCGTCTATACCGACTGAGCTACGGAGGCTCGATGAAACAATTTAAAATATTGTATGATAAATGTATTTGTGGATGAACCTTTCTGATAGTCCTTAACTCAGTAAAGGTCTGTTAATAATGACTGCTCTTTCCAGTCAGTAAACTAGGTTTCACCTTCATCTTTCTCTTTACTGTTGGAATTGTGACATTACTTCAGTAATTTCATGCCAGATATCTGCTGTCTTTACTTCTGCTTTATTTTTTTTTTTTGTTATCTGATGAAGATCAGTGTATGATGTTTTGGAATAAACATATCCCATATTCCCATGTTGCTTTTTTTTTTCCAGTTTTTTCTACTTGACTGGTATCTATCTTATAGTATTGAAACAAGTCTACGTTGAACTCATTCCAAAAAAATAAATAAATAAAATAAAATAAAAAAATTAAAAAAAAAATTACCCTCCCTTCAAAGGAGTAAGCCAGCAAATACCATCATTGCTCTTACTTCTTTGAAATCTTGTGGGGAATTTCATTAACAGCTAAATAATTCACTGAGGCTCAGCAGCTAGTTATTGATAACAGTATAGATTTTTGCTTGTCCTAGATAAGACTTTTTTTTCAAAAGAAAGATTCCGGTATTGCAACCACATGTTTATTAAAATAAATAGAAATAAACATACCCGACAAGTTTCGTATGTTGTTTGACTTACATCTTCAGAGGTTAAAGGTAACTACATCCTCCAAAACCTCCACATCACCCTTTAAAAAAACCAGGTGTATATAAAATTCATTGTTCCTATGGTATCTACTACATAGGCCAGACGGGAAGATCGGGAAATTTGTATGAACAAACACCAAAAAGACATGCAAAAAAGGAGAGAACACAAATCAGGCCTAGCATCCCGCACAACTTCCACCGGCCATAATGTACTCTGGCATAAAACGAACATGTCTTATATTGAAAAAAACTGTTTCACAAGGAAATTTAAAGAAGCTGCAAATATTCTTAGAATTCCAATGCAATGCAACAAAAACCAAGGCCTAATTCTACACAAAGTTTGGTCAGCATTGATAAAAAATATACCTAAATCAGACCTCGCACAGTGTGAATGTAAACAACAGAATGTGACAACATCCAGCATTGTTCAAACTTAGCATGCACAGATTCTGCATTCGGATTTTTTAATTTAATGAACAGTTAGACGGCCATAACATCATAGATTGGATTATTTTCAGTAATTTCTCATTTCTTGTGTTTTAAACTTTTAGTTACTTTTAATCCTGAAGCTGTAAGTCAAACAACGTATGAAACTTGTCGGGGATGTTTATTTTTATTTATCTTAATAAACATGTGGTCGCAATACTGGAATCTTTCTTTTGAACCAGTAAACCACGGAAACCTACGCCTACAAAGACTTTTGGTATTTCTAGGGCATTGGATCAGGTCCACCATAGAAGCCTGCTCAGCAAAATTCCATCTTATGTGGTTTTCTTTTCACCCTTTGTAATTAGATCACGAGCTTCCTTTCTGGTTGCTGGTGATCCCCCTCTCAGATTTGCTGACCAATGCATGAATGTCCAGTTGCTCTCTATACTCAGTAATTATATTTCTTCTGTGTGTGTTTGTGTAACTGATTTTCTCACACTAACCTTCAATTTTATCCATAGCTCTACTAATGAAATGTGGTTTATCTCTTCATTTGGCATGCTCCAAGACCTTCCATAATGAATGCCTTAAACTCTGATCATAATATTTTTCTGTAATACTTGGATTAAGTATTAAACTTGGAGTAAGTATTAAACTCCTTGTGCTCTTCCTGGCCACAAAAATACACTGCATTTTCCCAATTTCTTTCAAGAGTGATCAGACATGAAAGACCATTACTTTTGATAATACATCTCCAAACATGATCAGATTTCTCCTCTTGGATTTGACGAACAAATCTGGTCTTTCATGTCTGAAACATATCACATCCATAGCCTCCTCGGTCTCAAAAAAAAAAAAAAATTCTCTTAACTTCATGACACTACTTCTTGCTTGTACAACTGATGATATTAAATCCCAAATTCACTCAAATTTAGAATGCTGCTGGACATCTGAAATGATGCACTAAAACTTTAAGGTTGGTTGATTCACTTCCTCCTTGATTTCTGATTTCTGCCTTATGCTTTTTCTGTAGGCATATGTTTGGACAATGTTATATTGAATTGGTTGTCTCCATTCCTCCACTTTCTTCCTAGACTTAGACAAGAGAGTCAGCTGGTCCAGTTTCACTGCCTAGTTTCATACTTACTAAACCAAATTTTCTTCCTCCTCCTCCATTCCCTCCTTCCCTCCCTCTCTCTCTCTTACATCTTTGGAGCAACCTTTCTCACTATCTTCCTCCATGACTGAAGTGTTCAGTTGTTCAAGAAACATGTTGATACATTCCTTCTTTTTCCTTAACCTCCTGCCCACACATGGCACTGATGTGCTATAGCTTTGGCAGCCTTTTTGTGTTTGGATTTAAAAAAAAAAAAAAAAAAAAAAAAAAAAAGCACCTCATGCTTAGTTATCAGTAACTTTAATTTCTTAGATTGTAATGAATGCTGTATCCTACATCTTCTCTCCCTCTGGGTATGTTCTTCTTTAGAAAGATCCAAAATCTGCCATCTTTGACAAAAAATTATCATCACCTACAATCTAACAGATGACAATTTTTAGTCATAGATGACATAGATTTTAGGTCTTTTTATCCACAAAATGCTAAATTAACATAAAAACCCACCTTACGTGGGTGGTCTGAAAAGTTCTCAGCCTCAGCCATAAATGGCAATGCTATTGGCAAGATTTTTTTTTTTAACTAAGTTGGTACATCTGTCATAAGCGTCTATGTGAAATTACAAGTCATTCTATCGAGTAGTTTTTTTTATACAACTGTCAGAAGCCAAAGTGTTGTCCATATCCCTTGAAATGGATAAATTTGAGTTTCATGTGGTTATAAAATTCTTTGTAAAAGAAGATTTAATGCCAAAAGAAATTCATTTATAGTTCATAAAAGTTTATGGACGCTCTGCTCCTTCGTTTTCAACAATTAAAAAATCTGCTGCTGAGTTTAAATGTGGCCGTACCAGCCTTGAAGATGATCCATGTGAAGGACATTCAAAAAGTGTAACAATACTAGAAATCATTGATCAGTGCATGATATGGTATTGGATGACAGGCAAGTCAAGTGCGTGAAATTGCTGAAACTACAGGCATTTCAAAAGAACGTGTAGGATACATTTTGCATGAAGAAGAACTGCAAATGAAAAAGCTTTGCAAAAGATGGGCACCACACAGAACAAAAACGCAATCTCATGAAAATCTCTGAACAGTGCTTGGAGTGTTTTAACAAGAATAAAACTGATTTTCTGCATCGATTTATTACTTTGGATGAGACTTGGATTCACCAGCACACACTAGAATCCAAACAGCAGTCAAAACAGTAGACAGAAGCCAGTTGTTCAGCATCAAAGAAGACAAGGTCATGGCATTGCTGTTTTGGGATGCTAAATTTTGTTATTAATTACCTTGAAAAGGGTAAAACAATAACTGGGGAATATTATTCCGATCTTTTAACCAGACTAGACAAAAAAATTCGTGAGAAAAGAACTGGTTTGCAGAAGAAAAAAATCATCTTTCATCAGGACAATGCACCTGCCCACAAATGTGTTTTGGCAATGGGAAAATTAAGGGAACTTTACTATGAATTGTCAGAACATCCACCCTACTCCACAGATTTGGCTCTGTCTGACATCCGTCTCTTCCCAAAACTAAAAATCTTCCTCGCTAGTCAGTGTTTTTCTTCGAATCAAGACGTAATTGCAGCTGTAGATTAATGGAGATTATGTTGAAAAATAAAAATCATTTTAAAATGATAAATTTGTTTTTTTTTTTTTTTCATTGTTAGGCCGAGAACTTTTCATATAACCCATGTACTCTATTTTACTCTTTTAATTCCTGCAATTTTGATTTCTTTGTTTGGCATTCATATAATATTATCTGTTAGAACCTCTTGTTTATTCTTAAAAACGGCATGTCAATTTTCCTGATTTTGCCTTTTTATGCACATAGAAACCTATCACATTTATACATTTTTATTTTTCTTCTTCTAGAAAAATAAAACCAATTCAATTATTGGACTTTCATTTATGGAACAAGCAGCTGAAGTAGGTAATAGGACTGCAGCAATATTCCTTGCAAAAGCTTTTGACACCGGAGAAAATCTTATAGATCATAGGTAAATTTAATGTAATAATTGATTAAATGTTAATTAATAGTCTCTTGTAAGGATAGAGTTCTTTGTATAATTTTTTTGCTATCTTCAACTTTCATAGTGAAACTGAAAACAGAAAATGTCCCATGAAACACGTAATAGTTACTGCATTCCTTTCGATTTTTCAAATTAATTATGATAATATCCTCCATTTAAATTGAGAGGTGATTTTCTTCATTGAGAGTTCCAAATCAAAAGATTTACATCATATTTTTGTGTAGTTTCAGCCAATACAAAATATAGTTGAGTCAGCTGGTAATATTCTTTCATTCAGTATCCAGTGGATAATTCAGTTCTCTGCATTTCTTGCAAGGGCTGCTTTAGTTATCTTATACAAATAATGGTAATTTCGAAGGAATTATTGATAGGAAGTGAGTAATAATGTAGACTTAGGTAATTGCGCCTCTGATGAAGATACATATCAGGAAAATAAGATAACTAATCAGACCTTGAGTGTGGTTTGCACTGGAATTATTCATTGTGCTTGAGTTTGCCATTCTGTTTTTAGAATTAATATGCACTTCTTTTTTTTTTTTTCCAAGTTACATAGATTTTTCATAAATCCCATATGTATAATGTATTTTTAATAACTTCTGTAATTTGTCAAAATATTTTGATACTATTTTTTTTTGCTATGAACTATTACAAATTTAATATATCTCTTACATGTGCTCTTGTTGATATAATAGAGGTTAATTTGAATTAGCCAAAAATTACAGATGGAGAGGAATAAAGTTGCAGATATAACCAGTAACAGAGATATTCAGTTTTTAGAGAAGATAACAAGAACAGGATGGAGGAATTAGTATATTAATGATGTAGTAAAAAAAAAATAGATCAGCAGGAAAGAAGAAGCAGGGACATATGAGGCAGAACATTTCAGGAAATCTGATCTGTGATAGCAGACCACCAGGACAAAATATATAGTTGATTGTTTATGGAAGTTTTTTCACTTGGCTATGCTACTAATTATATATTGGGTTTTATCCTTTATCCAAGCATAAGCAAACAAAGTTTCGCCTGAAGTACTATCAGGACTGGGGCAACTTGTGGTAAAGGTGGTATAAGTTCTCATCACTTGCCTTAGTATCTCCCATTATGCAAAGCACATCTCCTTGCAGACATAATTCTATGCATTAAGGGAAGGGCCACTACCCAGACCGGTTTCGACCTTTATTGAGGTCTCATCAGTGGGAGCCAGGCCCAGAGGTGGTGATATACTAAAGTGGAAGTAATGGAAGTCTTTTACTTCCAAAGTTCTATTCTCTGGTAGTCATTACTCTCCTTTCCAGCAACAACTTCTCCAGTTGACTCACATCATTTAAATGCACTCTCTTTTATACAGTTTCATCCACTTCTCAAAATCATCACACACATTCAAACTCCTTTCTCCTTGGATGGCTCTGCTAGTAAGAAAACTAATATGTGGCATGAAAATCAGGAATAAAAACAAAAAACAATAATAACAAAAAAGAATCCCTGAAAATAGGAACATAGAAAACATCAAGTATTCTGAACAAAGAACCTATACAACAAGTAAAACACTTCTGTTATTTAGTTAGAATTTTTAGTGAACTTGGCAAATATGTAAATAGATGACAAAACGAAACTGGGTATGATAAGGAGTCGCATGAATAAATTTATATCAATAAGAGAGAAATTAGTCACAATACTGAAGTAGCTGTATACAAGGCAGCATTTAAACAACTTTATTGGTTTGGAAACAAACTGAACATTGTCAGTGTGTGTGTGTGTGTGTGTGTGTGTAGAGCTAATTTGTGATATAAGAAAAATCTTTCCTCTCCCATTTCACTTAAACAGAATGGAAGAGGAAATATAAGCAGAGCCGGTATTTTATGCCACATTGACAGTAAAAAGACCAAAATCTTGGTGGAATAATGCAGTCAAAAGTGCTTTTGACTGCATTATTCAAAATAATAATGAGCCTTTAGTAAGAGCTGAAGTTTTAATGTTTGATCTGTTTTTTTAAGATCTTACACAAGAGTGGTTGCGAAATTTTTAAATGCACAGCCGCACTAAGCTGACTCATTTTGGGCAACTTATCTTAACACTTCAAAATTCTTTGCTTTTCTTGAAAAGATAAATCTTTGCTTTTTACTTGCTTCTGCCATAATGCTAAGGACTGTTCTTCTACACCAAATAAAAGAATGAAATATAAGATCTGATAATAATTGAATAATCAATTTTGACAATCAAAAATTGTTTAAGAATAACAGACTTTTCATGTAGTACTATCATAACATCAGGATTTAGATGATGAAATGCTCTGCCATTCTACATAAATTCTTTCCTTGTGTTAATGGTGATAGTGTCAGATTGTAAATTAGAGGATTAAATAGAAGAGATGGTGTTGTATAGTAAAGCAATGTGCCCTCCTATGATGAGTTCAAGGAATCCTTGGAGATTTGATTTATTTGGATTTACAACCAAAGCAACTCAGGCCATGAAGCCAGTGTTATTATGTATATTAATTGCATGCATTTTAATGGCCAGTTTATCTGTTTTGCAAGATAAGAAACCCAAGTTTCTGGAAGGAAAAATACTGCCAAGTCCGTATGGGACAAATCATTGGAGGTGCTATGTAATGATAAGAAAATAAAACAATTCCTCTAGTAAAGTAGGCACTTTACCTATTGATACAACTTCTGATGCCATTACCAGATCTGGTACTCTTGATCCCTGTTCTTCAACACCAAATACTACAGCAGATAATTATCTCTCAGTAGCTGATTCATTTCATTTCTATCCTGCCAAGGATAGAAATGAAATTGATAATAACTATAATAAGTACATGTACCCATAATAACTACATGTGCTGCATTCATCATACTAATCTGCCAATGCATGGTATCTACATTTTTCTGTACACCTCCTTCCTCCCCCCCTCCCACTCCTAAAACAACAATAACAACCAACTATTAATTATATATTGGGTTTTATCCTTTATCCAAGTGTAAGCAAACAAAGTTTGCACTTGGAGAGTACTTTCAGGACTGGGGCAACTCATGATAAAAGTGGTATAAGTTCTCATCACTTGCCTTAGTATCTCCCATTATGCAAAGCACATCTCCTTGCAGACATAATGCTATGCATTAAGGGAAGGGCCACTACTCAGACTGGTTTTGACCTTTATTGAGGTCTCATCAGTGGGAGCCAGACCCAGAAGTGGTGATATTTAAGTGGAAGTAATGGAGAAGTCATATTTACCTATACAAGTTGCCAAAGAGTGTCACACCCTTTGGCAACACCCTATTATTAAAATTCTCTGGAGTAGAGATAAGTTTATGGAACTTATTGAAGTGGGTGATATTGAAGAAACTAGCACTGAGGTTTATTGGAAAAAACATGCATCTAGAGATAATAGCTAACTAAGTTTGTCTTCTGCACTAAAACTAAATTTATTTAGCTGATTAGATTATTATCCCAATATTTTGTTACCAAAGTATCTTCATGGACATAAAGAAATACACCAAGCATGTGCATGCAGGCATACCAACAGAAAGGCAAACAAAAACTGAATATGAAAGGTGGATTCCTGCATTCCTAACTGGTGCTTTCTGCAGTGATGGAATCTTATGGTAGGTCTCAATACAGTGTTTCCCCAGATTTTTGGTAAAGTGAGGCATCTGAATTTGTTAATATTATTATAGTGTTATAGGAGAATGTTATAGTGCTGTGGTGGATTCTAGAAATTGTTTCTCAGATTATATATGCTTCATGTAAAGTGAAGTTTTCTCCCATCGGGTCTGGTGATATGCATCCATTGCATGGTCTGTTACTACAGAATCACTGTAATGCAAATAATGGACATAATTTCGATGTTCCTCTGGACAGATTTTTTTCTGATCTCCAGTCTGTCCAAAGTAAATTGCTTTTGCAGGAGCATTATTACTGTAGACACCAGGATGATCTAGATAAGTGGTTCCCAAAGTTGGCAGTACCATCCACTTTCGTAACCACTTTTGCAAAAGATCCAGGGGGGGGGGGGATACTGGCCTCATGAGCAAAAGGGGGCAGTGAAAGCATAAAGGACAAAAATTAGGTGATGAAAAAAATTTATCATCAAAAATTTTTATGATATAACTGCTGTATAATGTAAGTAAAGGTCATAATGGTTGCTTTATTTTCCAAGGAAATGTTCTTGTTCCTTTTTCCCTATTTTACTTGCAGTGTCGAGGGTTTTTTATTCATTTAACCACAACCGTACACAAGGATGAGGTGGTTAGCCTTATGCCTCCCAGTGTATCCTATGTCTGTAGAAGCGTTGAGTTCTCAAGGCCGGTTTACCTGCTTGCTGGATGAAAAACCCCAGATAAACTGGGGAGAAAAATCCTTCAGTCCATGCCCAAGTCTGGCTAACTTGCCAATGTCTGAGAAAGATCCTAAGCTCCTCACGTCAGCGACAAGAATCAAACCCAGGACACTCCTGTCCGAGGCATATGGTTGCAAAGTGCATAGCCACTTGGCTAACCGCACAGACCAAGGAAACGTACAAAATACAAGTTACAACTGATTGGCATTGAAGTCCGACGACAGGTCTTAACAAGCAAAGTGTAGGTGGGCACACACTTTCAGGTGATTGGGAATTTACAAGTCCGGTTCGCATCAGCAGGAACAGGTGCATGTTATGACTTGTTCACTGTATCATACTATAAATACGTGAAACTTATGAAATCAGTTTTAGATTGTTTCTGAATTGTGTGACAAGCAGTTAGCAATTTGATGTATTGCATAAAAATTTAGTGCATATTCAATACCTAGTTGGTACCTTACTTACACAGATTACACACAAAGCAAATTATTGTTGTTCCAATAAAACAGCAGATTTCACATGAGTATTTTTATGCCTTTTCTTGTAAAAATAATTTGATTTAGGTATGTGAGAAATTACATTCTAGCAATTTTGTAAATTTAACTCTTTTTAAAAGATAATATCATGGCTGAACCCAAGAACAAATGTAGGCAGTATAATATTGAATATTTGAAATACGGCTTTATTCAGTCAGCGTTACAAACAAAACATTACCAATGTGCTTGATTTGCCAAAAGGTTTTTTCAAATGAATCTAGGAAGCCTTCAAGACTAGAAGAACATTTGACGAAAGTTCATACTGATAAAAAAGATAAGGATTTATCATATTTTCAAGCATTATTGAAAATAATGCTTGAAAATATGATAAATATTTTTTCTAAGTCATTTAAGTTTCTATACATTTCTTCATCACCACCCTCCACATTCCTTAGTCTATAGCAACATCCAACTAAATATGTCTTCCTGTCAACCTCCACTTCACACCACACTGTCTTATAACCATTGCCACTTTTTCCCCTCTTTCATGTCTACTTTATGTGGACATAGTTCCCTGTTATCATTAGCAGCACTCTTCCCTCCTTTGTATCTTCGCGAAGAATACTGTATTCTTCTATTTCTATTCCTGTTAGGATATCATCTTCGTTCAACCATGTTTCACTTATTGCAATGATTTTGGGGTGAATAAATTCAATCTGTGAAACCATTTCATCTCCCTTATTTCTGATACTTCTGGCATTTGTAAATAAACACAGCAGTTCACTTTAGATCTATGACCAGTCCTACCCAAGCTACTTGTTGGTTGTGCTTTCCCAACCACACCTGCTCTTGCCTAATCACCTTTATCACCACTTACATGTTTCCACTCAGTTTCAACTTTCCCACCCGCATCACAATCTATTCCAATTCTATGCTGATCATCCCCATACATACATACATTCACTGCTACTTCCAACCATTGGAGACATGGTATACGCTGTATACCATGTCTCCCTGACCATCCAGGTACTATCTGTTTCTCTGTTCCTCATGCATTCTTGTTCTATCTTCATCTTTCACACTACTCCTGTTTCCACTGCCAAGCACATTTGTCTCTTCAGCACCGCTCTCCTGATCTTTCACTTCATCTCTTAATTCTGATTTCTTGCCTGCATCACACACACACAGTGCACTTCCATCCAGCAACACTTATATTAATATATATATAAATTATATATACAGTATGGTGCAATAAAACAGTACTGAATAAATACAAAGATATATGTTAAGGAGTACACAGGTGTTGAAGTTCAGTACTTTTTTTTTTTTGTCTTAAAAAATACACCTTTTTTGGAAGTAGTTTTCAATAGTCTTCTCTGAGACTTGGGTCCATGACATTGCTACCAAATGTAATGCATTAAGAAGGGAAATCTTTTTTTGCAGTTGCACTTGCATCAGATTGGTATTTTATATAATCAAGTCATCCATCAGTTGCAGTGAAATTTTCTTTGCCCATTGTTTTTTGCAAGTTCTTCAACTTTTTTTGATGGATCAAAGTCCCATTATTCGAAGCATTGTTTTCACGAACATTACTAAACAAATTTTTAATGCTGATTCAACTTGAGCATCATTACCAGATCGGGCTCTCTTCTGATCCATGTTCTCATTAGTAAGAGCTGAAGTTTCAATGTTTGATCTGTTTTTTAAGATCTTACACAAGAGTGGTTGTGAAATTTTTAAATGCACAGCCGCACTAAGCTGACTCATTTTGGGCAACTTATCTTAGCACTTCAAAATTCTTTGCTTTTCTTGAAAAGATAAATCTTTGTTTTTTACTTGCTTCTGCCATAATGCTAAGGACTGTTTTAACAAGCACTTAAAGTCAAATTCATTTACTGAATGAGAGCACAAAAAGAAATTTGAAAAATCACAATTACACTGTATTTATACTCCGCTGCGTTTGCCTGGAAGATTTAAGATTTACGGAAGAATAAGATTAAAGGAAGATTAACAAAAAAAAGACAGATTTTGACAAATGTTCTTTGTCAAATTTTCTCCTGATTAACCCTTATTTCTTAGAATTCTGAGACGCAAAAGGATTTTGATAACAATTTTGATGACATTCGAGGATTTTGATAAAAATAACCAGAACTTTGAATATAACAGATTATTTTTAGTTCATTTTAAATGGTGTGTTTTGGGACCGACTGATTTTGATAACAATAGCCGATTGATAATATTATCCGTGATCACAATAAGTGGATTCTACTGTGTAAACAAACATACAAATAATATAATACAACATTTCTGTGTTATTCTCTGACGATTAAAACATGCAATAAGCAAGTTTACTACTTAATTATATTTAAGTAGTCTCTTTTATTATGCTACTGCTGTCACCACTTGGTAGCTCCAGTAATACTAATATATACAATTGCATTGTAAATAGAAAGAAATTACATATATACTTTTAGATTATGTTATCATATAACAAAAGCATATTTCTTATTAATTCCATATTAATGAAATTTACACTCAGTATACATAACATGTAAAAAATAAACATAAGTAAAATGATTGTGAGATTTTTACAATGGCAATAAACAATATTTATATATAATTTTATTTTATTATTATTATTATTCAGGCCTCCATGGAGTCAAAAGACTCATCACGGGAGGTCCTTCCTAGGAAACACAGTCTATCAAGACTCATCATGGGAGGTCCCTCCTAGGAAACTCAAAGTCTGTCATACCACTCCTTGAACTCATTGACCGTTCTCACTCTCACCACTCTATCAGGAAATGCATTCCACGGTTCAACCACTCTCCATGCAAAGAAACCACTCCTCACCCTCTTGCTCACAGTTTCCTTTCGTAACTTCCAAGGATGACCCCCCCCTTGTCATCACTCCTTTCCACTGTTCAACCAAGCGAAAGAACTCCCCAGTGTCAACCCTGTAACCACCTCTCAACTTTAAATCTCAATCATATCACCTCTCCTGTCTTTATCTGCCTTTTACCCTTTCCAGAGTTAATTTATTCCCTTCAAATCCTGGGGACCAAATATAAGAACAATAGTCTAAGTGTGGTCTGATCAGCGTCTTATACAATGGAATGATAACGCTTTTATCTCTGCAGGTCAGCATCCTTCTCATTATTGCAGCAATCCTCTGTATTACCTTCACCATCTTTGCAATATGTCCATTGAATTTCAAGTTTCTGTCAATCATCAACCTCAGATCTCTTGTCTCTACTGTTTCCTCCAGTATAGCTCTACCAATAGAGTATGCAGCGTCCCATTGATGCATCCCAAACCTCGAGACCTTATTACATTTTACTGCATTAAACCGATACCCCCATTCATTTGCCCATCTGTCTAGCTTATTCAACTCCTCTTGCAATGGACTACCACATCTGCACCATTACTAATAACTCTTCACAGCTTCACATCATCTGCTAACAACTGAATATCCCCTTGCAATCCACTGACATTGTCATTGATATAAAGCTTAAACAATATAGGTCCCAGTACTGGTCCCTGTGGAACCCCACTTGTTACCCTCTGCCTTCTTGAAACTTCCCCACATACACAACTCTCTGATACCTATCCTGAATCCAGTTGACGAACCTGACATCCAAACCCATGTGCTGTAACTTAAATATCAGCTTATCATTTAGCCTTTGCTAAATCCAAGAAAATGGCAGTATATGCCTTTCCCTCATCTACTACTCTTGTAACTTTATTATAAAACACTAGCATATTACTAAAACAAGAGCGCCCCCCCTTAACAAATCCATGTTGACTCTCACAGGTAACATTACCCTCATCTGCCCAATGTTGTATACAGTCCCTAACTAATTTCTCCAAGATCTTAACAACTACTGATGACACACAAACTGACCTATAATTAGACACTTCCAGTCTGCTACTGCCCTTATGCAATGGCACTATCTTACCTTCCTTCCATTCCCTGGGTATCTTTTCTATAGCCAGATTTTCAATGAAAAGCCAGATCAAAGGAGCTGTCAGTTCCTCAGCACATTCTCTCAAAACTTGTGGTGAAATACCATCCCATCCCACAGCTTTACAATATACGTCCCATCCAGAGTACTCAGTATTTGGAACACGCTCTCCTCCTGCAATCTCTAAACCTCGAACCTGCGCTATCCCTCTAGTATTAAAATTTACTACTCCAGGATGAAATAACACCAATAAAGTGCTCATTGAACAATTCCACTATGTCCTCTGCATCAGTCACTCTGTTCCCATTTTTATCCCACAATATCATCCTTCCACAATCATTTCTCCTCCTACTGGCCACATATCTAAAAAATTCCCTAGGATTTTCTTTGTATCTTAGGACCAATATCTTCTCATATTCCAGTTTCACCTTCTTTACCATACTAGTCACTCTCCTGGCCTGTGTCTTATATTTGTCATGCATCTGCTCCTCACCTGTCACCTTATATCTCTTCCATAGCCTCTTTTTCACATGCAGTTAACTGTATAATATTGTTTGTCATCCACTTTACACCAAATTGTGTCCTCTTCTTCACTTGTGGAATACAGCTTACTATTGCTGCTAACAAATATTCCTTCACAATTTCCCAAGCACTATTGATCTTGGCCTTCCAATTCATCCCTCCATGAGACGTTCCCAGTCGATGTCTAAGACTTTTATTATCACCTGCCTTATAATTCCATATATGTTCCTGTCTCTTTTACACTCCTGCTTGTCTACTCATCTTCTAAGTCAAAACCACATAGTCACTCTCTCCAACTGGTGAGAGAGATGTCATCTCAGTTATTATCAACTCTTTTGATGCTATGACCAAATCCAAAACTCTTGAACCACTTGTTTGCTCTATTATATGTTGCCTAAGACATTTGTCCCTCAAGAATTCTTGAAATTCCATTCCCTTATTGCTACATGCATCTTCCTCTTCCCAATTTATACTGCTGTAACCTTCCTTCCTTCCATTCCTTGGGTACCTTTCCTGTAGACTTTCATTGAAATGCCAGGTCAAAAGAGCTGTTAGTTCTTGAGCACATTCTCTCGTAACCCATGGTGAAATTCAAATTCCATCCAGTCCCACAGCTTTTATTTAGCTCGTTTTACACAGTATTTAGCTTTCTTACACAAGCTGACTTATTTGCCAGGAACTTTCAGTTTGCTTTCTTCTTTTCCTTCACTGCCTCTTTAACTTTCTCTTTCCACCATGGAGTTCTGATTTTTCTATCCTTGCAGACAACCTCACCATATTCCTCTCTGGCTGAATTAATCAATGCTTTCTTTCAGGGCTTGCCACTGAAACTGCAAGATTTGGTTCCTGTTCTCGAACTCTTTTATTTTCTCCTGAGTAATGTTTGTGTATTTCAGTCTACAGTTTGTATCAGAGCTGCTCAAGTTTTATTCGCTTTAAGACTTTCTTACATGTTCTTCTTCTTTTCAATATGAAATTTAATTTTATCTTGCTCAATACTAAATGGTGATCACTTCCAGTTTCAAATCCTCTGTAGACTCTGGTGTCCTGCTCCAGTGAGAAAACATCACTATGAACAATAACATAGCTAATGAGACTTTTTTTTTTCCTTGCCTCTTCTCTTCATGTGAATTTATGCACATTTTTATGTTGGAACATCGTGTTAGTAATAACCAGACCATGTCCTGAGCAGAAATCCAACAAGTATTTGCTATTATTATCAGCTTTGCTTTTTTTTCCAAATTTTCCAAAAATATTTCTGTATGTCTGACACTCATTTCCTACTCTACTATTTAGATCCCCAACAAGGACCAACTTTTCCTTTTTCATTGTGTCAGTTGCTTTCTCTAAAGCCCCCCAAAAATCCTCTACTTCTATTTTAGTAGAACCTTCTGTGCGAACATAACCACAAACAGGTGTCATTTTCCAGTTCCCCATTCTGATAGTTTTATAAAGTTCTGTAGTTTTACTTAGTTATGTGAGAAATTCCTTTGCAGGACTTATTTTATCATTTTTATTCATTCATTCATTCTGCCTTATTTCAAATTCCTTAGAATATACAAAATTAAAAAGCTTCACTTAACTAATATACTTGCATATGTTTCTTTCAGTAAGTTTAAGTTTCCTTAAACACATCTTTCATTCATTTTCTGAAGTAGACATGAAGGATAATTGCTTAGATAACTGGAATATTACATTTAACTGAGGTGGTTTCAACTGCACTTGTAATGAAAAAAAATTTAATACAGATTCCTTATTGCTCCTTAGAACATATCACTTGCTTCTCATATATGAATGCTTGACACATTATACTGTTGTCCTTCAGTTATTAATTTCACAGTTCTGTATCCTTGGAGAGTAATAAAAGATAAATATAAAAACTTTTCTGGAATCGGAGACCTTAACTCTGTAGTGTTTTTGCTACCCTTCCTAGCTCGCCAGAATTCCTGTTACCTAGCAACAGCTGTTCTGAAAATGACAATTAACGTGCATGCCCATTAATGAGATTCAAGGTGAAACTGTAGTGAGAAAAATGACTGCTGTTACTACAGTGCTCACATGTGTGCAGTAATAGTGTGACTTACAAACACTACTATAAACAATCATGCAGTAATCATGCCGGCCTGGTTGGCCAAATGGTTAGCATATCTGCTGTCCAGCCAAAAGACTGTGAGTTCGAATCCCACCGTGGGCTTGGATGTTTGTAATTGTCTGTGAAAATACTAGTAGTATTGGTGGGCAGTATATGACATTGATGTAGTTATGGTGGATTATGGGTGGTGGAGAGATAGAGAGAGAATTGTAGAGTAGGTGCCCTCCCTCAATGAGTCTTTGGACTCCCTGGAGGTGTCAGGTAATAATAATAGTAATATACATACATCATTTCTGTGTTATTACCTAAGAATTACATTACATTAAGCAACTTTATTACTTATAACTACATTTAAGTCTCCATTTTATCACTACAGCTCAACCACAGCTCTGGTAATACTGAGCATACAACTGCATTACTAAATGTGAACAAATAGAACAAATAACATACCTTTAGATTATCTTATCATATAACAAAAACATATAACCAGAAATATGCAAAAAAATAACACTGCAAAAAAAAAAAAAAAAAAAAAAAACATAAGTAAAAAAAGTATGAGATTTTTACAATTCCTCTTCTTCCTATCCACTAGACTGTAAATTGCTTCTTATCAACATTTCTTCATATTCAACATTCCAGAAACTACGTTAGTCAGTCACTTCTCAGTCCTTCCCAATATCTATTCATCTGTTTGAAGACTAGGTGACCAAATCTTTGCACATTAGTCTTGATAAAGATCATACTAGAATTTCTTTACTTCTATAAGTCAGTGTTCTCTGCGTCATTGCCAGAATTTATTGTGTTGTCCTCATGATTTTGGCAATATGTCCTCTAAATTTTAAATCCTTATCCACCACCACCCCAAGATCTCTTATTTCTTCCACCTCTAACTATATATCCCCACCAAGTATAAACTCTACATCCCATCTTTCTTTTCCAGATTTTAAAACCTTCCATTTTGCTACAGTGAAGTGGCATCCCCACTCCCATACCCATTCACTTAGTCTATTCAAGTCTTCTTGTAAGGCAACAACATCTGTTCTACTCTTCACAGTTCTTCCCAATTTTGCATCATCTGCAAACAACTTCACATCCCCTTTCAATTCCATCTCAATATAATTAACATACAGGTTAAACAGCAATGGACCTAAAACAGACCCCTGAGGCACACCACCAGTAACTTTCCTTTTCCATGATATTGCTCCCCCATACACAACTTGCTGATCTCTGTCAGATAGCCAATCTCCAATCCTATCACTTATCTAGTAGCCAATTTCCAATCCAATCATTAATCTAGTAGCCAATCTCAAATCCAATGCACTTATCTAATATCCTATCTGCTCTAGTTTGACTATCAACTTATATGGTAATCTTTCAAAAGCCTTTGCAAAATTTAAATATATTACTGTGCTTCCATCTCCCTTGTCCAATGCAGCTGTTACCTTATTGTAATAAGTAAATAGATTACTAAAACATGACCTCCTTTTTTTGCTAATCTGCTGTCCATCAAAATTAATACCACTGTTGTCAACCCAATTCTGGATCCTGCTCACTAGTTGTGAAGAGGTGTTGGAGAGGCTAGCCTCTCCACGACACCTGACAAACAGATTGGCCTATAATTTGATGCTTGAGTTCTGTCACCTACTTTATGAAGCTGTACAATCTTGAGTTCATTCCATTTCTTTGGAACTTGACCAGACATAAGACTCATGTTAAACAAATATGCCAAGGCAGATGTCAACTCTCTGGCACATTCCGTCAAAATACTAGTGCCACAGCTTTGTTAACATCAAGTTTGCTCAATTCTCCATATACCTCTTCCTCACTCACAGTCAATCTCTCCTCCTCATCTACTGCTCTCAAACTCTCCATGATATCACATTCATAAGGATGAAAGACCTTTAGAACTTCTCATTAAATATCTCAACTATATCTTCTGCAGCAGTTGTTCATTCTGTGCTACACCTTCTTACAGGTGTAGCACAGAAGGAAGAGTCAAGTGCTATTCAAGAAATATATAGTAGAAGCAATGTCTAAATGTATTCCAAGGAGTCAGGAGGTTAAATAAGGCAGGTGTGAAATGGATGAATGAAGAGATTAAGCATGCAATACAGAGAAAGAAGACATTATGGAGGAATCATCTTATGTTTCCTCCATAATGTCTTCTTTCTCTGTATTGCATGTACTCCTGACTCCTTGGAATACATTTAGACATTGCTTCTACTATATAGTTCTTGAATAGCACTTGACTCTTCATTCTGTGCTACACCTGCAAGCTGTCTCCTCAGCTTCTCATAATCACCCACCTTGTAGTTCCATATATACCCTTTCCTCACAGAAATCCTCACATGGCTGGCAACCAACCAAGTAATCACTTTGTCACTCTCACCAACTGGAGGGAGATTTGACACCTCATTTATAATGACACATACTCTGATGGCATGATCAAATCCAAGAGCCTCAGTCCTCACATATCCACTTTGTTTTATGAGGTAGTTGTCCCTCAAAAACTACATTTTCACTACCACTACCAACTCTTTTGCTCGCTTACTCCCTATATCCAATGCCTCCATCACTTAATTCATTTTACCTCCCAGAAAGCAAATCTTGTGCTTGTTCACCACACCTCTAATAATCAAATCTCTGTACTCCATCACTTGCGAGTTTTTTACTTCTTTCATACAACATAATTTATTCTTGTCTTCTTCACAATTCCATGCATATCTATAGTTCTCTTCATTTTACTTCACATTCGCTTCATCCTCACCAACTCAATTTTCAAATCTTGCATCTGTTTTTCACTTTCATTCACTCTCACTATTTTGTTGTCAGTTACACAAACTTGTTTGCTGTCAATTAACGCTAAGATGGCTCTACCTGCTCGCCATCTTACCATTAATTGTACTCAGTTTTTTTTTAAATCTTTATAACATACTTTATTCACACTCTAAATATTCATGCTCTTCCTCTGAAATAACCATTTCGGTTACTACTCTGTTCCCTACTCTTTAAATGAGCCTTGTGGTCCATCAGAATATCATACTTCCTGAATACCCACACTTGCTCCTTTTTTTTTGTCTTATTCTGGCTCCACATAAAACATCTGCAACATCTTATGTATGCATACTACATTCACAGCACTGTACCATTCTTGAAAAGTTTATACCATTCACTTTGTCTTTTGTGCTGACCTATGCAGTGGTCTGCCTTTCACCGCTATTTTTTCTTTTTTTTTTTTTATAAGAGTGCTAACAAGAAATAATGAATTTAAAGTAATACTGCCTTAGAATTTATCCAGACACTGCATTTCACACTCAGCTATCACTTACACTGTAACACTCAAACTAAAAATTTAGACAGTATTGTCTCTCAATAAATATAAAATTAACTTATCTTGTCGTAGCACGCATGATGACCAATGTTTATCACTCGCAGCCTAGCAGGTGAAAAAGACATCTTTTTTTTTTTTTGCTCACTGGATGGCTGTTTAATTATTTCTCTTTCTGCTGTATTCATTCCATTAAATTTTATTATGCATGTAAACCAGCCCCTAAGCCTAAATGTGTGTTGAATATCCACTTGCAATCCACTGACAATGTCATTGGCATAAAGGCTAAATAGTAGAAGTCCCTGTACTGAGCTATGTGGGTTCAACAGTTGTGACCTTCTGCTTCCTTGACACCACTCCCTGATAGAGAATTCTCTGGTATCTATCAGACAGCCAGTCTACAGTCTAGTCTAACCTAATATCTACCCATATCTATAACTTAAATTTAAATATCAGTTCATCATGCGGCATGCTATCAAATGCCTTTTGTTAAAAAAAAAAAAAAAAAAAAAAAAAGGCAAGGGGGGGAGTATTATGCACCTTTCCCCTCAAACAACAGCTCTTATTACTTTAGTATAAAAGGCAAGCAAACTTCTGAAACAGAAGTGGTACTTATCAAATACATATTATCCTTGCTCATTACTGTATACAATCTCTCACTATTTGTTAAAATCTTAACGCCTACAGAAGAAATACAAACTAGTCTATAGTTTGAGACCTCCATTCTACTACCACCCTTATGCAATTGCACTATTTTACCCTCCTACTCCTTAGGCCTCTTTTCCATGACCAGACTTCATCAATGGAGCTGTCCTTAGTACATTCTCTTAAAATAAATGTGGTGAAATCTTATTCAATTTCACTGCCTTATTGACATTCAGAGTACTTAGTATTCAGAACGATTTCCTTCATGCATTTTTAAGTCTTGGTTCTCTCCCCCCCCCCACACATCCCTCTAGTAATAAAACCTACTTTTCCAGAATGAAAATCTCAAATAAAGTTATCGAAAAACTCTGCCACATCATTGGCTGCTCAGCATTTCTGCAATAATTTTTCATTCTGGTGTCTACATAATTAAAGAAGTCTTCGGGTTTGAATGGGCTAAAATCTCCTTATTCCAATTTTGTTTCTTTGTGACTCTCAACCACAGAAGGTTTATTTGTAAACCTGTAATGCATTCATACTGTGGGCAGGCTAGGGATTTTTATTTTATTTTTTTTGTTGATTTTATATATGTGTTTTCATATTTTTTTTACTTATTTTTTACATAATTTAGAAACTATGCTCTGGAGACCAAACATGGAACTTTTTCAAGCCACTTCAGGCCTCCAGTAAGCAGGGTGGTGGTGGTCTCACACTGGGTGATGAAATTCATCTCCTGCCTAAAGACGATCACAAATATCCTCAGGGGATTCGAATCCACAGCATGTTTATTGGAGAGTTGATATACAAACCATTTATTTAATCAGTCCTTACTATGATTGTTACTATCTTGGCCTGAGTCTTAAATTCTTCTTGCAACTGCTCTATATTCCTCTCTATACTTTTCCCAAAACCTGTTTTTCTTCTGCAGTTCCTATTTGATTTCATAATCATTCGCCTTGCACCAAAATCTACTTTTTCATTTACCTGACAGGTTGATCAAGTGGTTAGCATATCCCCTCTCCAACCAACATGCTGCTAGTTCGAATCCTGCTGCTGCATGGATATGGATGCTTGTGATTGTCTTTAAGGGTTAAGATGAATTTCATCACCCACTGTGAGACCATTGCCCCACTTATTGGAGGCCTAAAGTGGCTTCATAAAGTTTTATGTTTGGTCTGTAGAGCAGGGTTTCCAGACATAGGTAAAAAATTAATAAAAAATACGAAATATAAAAAATTTTAAATCAATCAAAATAATTTTTAAAAATCCTTTAGTTTACCCATGGTACGAATGTGCTATAGGTTTACAAATAAACCTTTCTTGGGTGGAAGCCACACAGGAAAAAAAAAGTATGCTTGCCATTACTGCTAACAATTCTTCAATATTTCCCATGCAGTGGTGATATCTCTCCCTTCCAATTCTTCCATATATGAAACTTCCCCATGCTGATTTCTAAGACTGTCATAATCATCTGATTTATTATTCCACACAAATGCCTTTCTTCGTGATACTTCTGCATGTCCATTCATCCTCTAAGTCAAGACCACATGATCACTCCAACCAAGTACAAGGATGACATCTCAGATACAATGAAATTGTATATGAGATGAGTATCAGTAATAAACAGAGTTTCATTCTGTTTATTCCTGATACTGTTGGCATTTGTATAGACAAGGATAAGTGTATTATCTCTGAGCCATTGCATAAAGGAATCTACAAGACTGAGGTAGCAACTTAGCAACAACTCAGCATCTTAGGAGTGGTGGGCAAGGTATTGGAGAAGTTGGTTACAGGAAAAATCCAGGAGTTTGATACTATATAGGGGCAACATGGTTTCATGAAGGGTAGGTAAGTTATGCTTCAGTAACTTGCTCAATGTTTGTAATAATATAGTGATACTGCTGGACTTTTCAATGCTTCTGAGAATAGACTGCATGGAATTCTGTTAAATAGTAGAACATGGGGATGGATGTGAAGTTGAAGTGAATAAGAAGGTGATTGATGGAGAAATGCCAGACAATAGTTCATTCCGGAGTAGTCTAGTACAAGGCCTGTGAATAGTCGCGTGCCTTAAGACTCTACAAATTAAACTACTGTTTAATTTGTATATTAATGATATAGTAAATGATGAGAGGAAGGAAGTATTCAGTTCTTTACTGATGATGTAAAATTGGATACAGCAATAGTGACCAAGATGGTGGCAGGTCTGTGGAATCATAAATCTTCAACTTGTACTCAAAAGGATAGTTGATAATTTGTGGATTGCAGAAATTGGTTGATGGGTGGAAAAGAGGTGATGTGATCGAGACATACAATTGCTGAAAGGTTTTTAAAGGATTGTTATAGAGGAAATTTTTCATAACTGGTCTGGTTGAGGGAGAACTAGGAGCAATCCTTGGGAATTGAGCAACATGTGAGGATTAGATTTTTTACTTGGAGAGTGGTGAGTGAGTGGAATAAGTTGCCAGAGTCTGTTATGGGTGCCATGACTGTGAATGAGTTCAAAGCAAAATATAATGTATAGTGCTTGTCACAAATGTTTAGTGTCTCCATCAGTGAGTCTTCAGAGTCCATGAAGAGTCCTACCATCCTACCTAATTATTAAAATACTGTGGATCAGAGAGAGTTGCAGAGAAAATTATACTTGCCAAGAAATTTTATTATTGTTTAAAGCTTTTCCCAAGTGTAAGCAGACATAGTTTGCCCATGAAGTATCTTCATGGCTAGGCTACTACTATATAGAGGCTGTTGACTTCACATTATTTGTTTTAGTATCCCATAATTCAAACCACTTACTGTCAGATGTGTATATTACTATGCATTATGGAGAGCTAATACCCAGACCAAGTAGCACATTTTTGCTACATGTACATAGATAATATGTGACTTAATTCAACCATGGTTTCTTTCTGATTCTGACTTCTGCTAATAAGTCATCAATGAAGATGGAAACAAATCTGAGTAGCGGCCCTTTCAAAATGCATAGCTATATACTTCCAATAGGAAGTGTGCTTTGTATTATGGAGTACTAAGGCAATTGATGTGAAGCCTGCATCTTCTGTCACTGTTTCTCAAAGGGTGTGCCACGTGGAAAAACGAAAAGTATTTTTAAAATGGGGAAAATAGGAAGAAATATAAAACAAGTAGTAAATATTTTCAACAGTATTATTTATTAATACAAAAGGGACAAGTAAATTGTAAGTAATACAAACTGGAATGGTTAAAATGAATGAGTTAATAATTACATAATTTTTATAATTTAATGAGAAATATGGGCTATGTACTTTTTGCACACAATTGTTTAATATGGAATCGAATCTCAGACACACACCCATAATTTTTGATCAAGAGAAAGAAGTCGCACCCGTTTCATTTAATGTTGCCCAATGCAGAAAATCCCCGCAAAAGTAGGTTGAAAAATATAGTAGTGTAGAGAGGGCATCTTCTGATAATACTGAGAACTCTTTTTGGCCAATTCCAGAATTGAAGTAGTGTTGTTTCCCTAAACTTGAGCTGAAAAGTTTGAACAGCTTGAAGTTGCCAACTTGGCAACTTGTATAGGTAAATATGACCTCTCCGTTGCTTCTGCCTTAGTATCACCACTCTGGGTCTGCCTCCTACTGACGAGACCTCAATAAAGGTCGAAACTGTTCTGGGTAGTGGCCCTTCCCTTAATGCATAGCAGTATACATGTCTGCAAGGAGATGTGCTTTGCATTATGGGAGATGCTGAGACAAGGTGTGATGAGAGCTTGATCCACTTTTGCTATGAGTTGCCAAGGTATGTACCACCTTACCTCAGTCCTGAAGATATTTTCAGGTGCAAACCTTGTTTGCTTATACTTGGATAAAGGATTAAACTAAATTTATTATGGAGACAGAGTTGTAGAGCAGGTGCCCTCCCCGCACCAAAAAAAGGAAGATATTATGTTTAATGCATTGCACTGTTTCAGACCTTATTGGGTACTGTCTGCAATAATTAATTTTGACAAATTTGGTATGAATGGGGTGGGGGGGGTGTAAATGGACAAGCATAAACTGCATTCTGACTATTGATCTTATAGTGCAAATTACATATTTTGTACCTAAGAGTTATACCTAAATATCTTGATGTACATTTTTAGTGATGATAATAAATTAAATAGCAAAATGGATAATAAAATAAGGCCTGGTACAGTCAAAGTTGATTCAATAAATTTAAAATACCAGTTAGGCTAGTGTGGTGCTTATGTGTTCAAATTAATATTAATGGTAACTTACAAATCTAACTGTTGGTTTAAAAATAGCATAGTTAAACACTGGTTGCAGACCATAGAATATTAACATGGCTTTATCACATCAGTGATAAAGCCATGTTAATATTCAAGAATCTAAATTGTGTAAATCTAAATTTCCAAAATGTGTGAATAACACTCTTTGGAAAAGACTCAGAGGAAGACAGAGATGTAGGCGGGTTGATGCTGTTAGGAGTGCTTTAGAACAGTGTTTTTCAACCACGGACCACAGGTGGTCTGCGATGATGGGACAGGTGATCCACAGGCAGACAAATTAATTAAATATATATTTTTTAATTATCTAAACAAAACAAATTAAAACTGAATAAGTAAGTGAAAATTATTGAAATCAAATGGAGACTTAAAAAAACCAACAAATAACGTCAGAATGTTCAAAGGCAGAAGATAAAAAACTATATTGTTGATCACTTCACCCCTCTTTTATTATTCGTCATTCTGCCGTTAAATTTGTAACTGTAACGGCAAAATGACGAATAATAAAATAGGGGTGAAGTTTCCGACAATATAATTTTATTGCCATAGACAGCACGACAAGATTTCTTAAAAGCCAAAAAAGTGCAGCCTGAGGCGTATTCCCCCCCCCCCCCCCAGCTATGACTCTGTAACTTAGTGGCTCGTAGAATTGTTTTAGGCATTTTACTGGCCCTTGGGCTTAGAAAGGTTGAGAAACGCTGCTTTAGAAGTTTGAAATGTAAGAGTTGATCAAATCAGTGACCTAACAAATAATAGGCCAGTTTAGAAGAAAGTCGATAGGAAACTGGCCAGCCTGGTTGGCCGAGTGGTTAGGGTATCTGCTCTCCAGCCAAAAGGCTATGGGTTTGAATCCCACCGTGGGTATGGATGCTTGTGATTGTTTGTGAAAATAGTAGTGGTTGGCAGTAGATGCCGTTGGTGTAGTTGTGGCTCGTTGTAGTTGGTGGATTGAGTGGTGGAGACAGAGCTGTAGAGTAAGTGCCCTCCCTCGATGAGTCCTTGGACTCCCGGAGGTGTCAAGTAATAATAAAAAACTAGTGAGGAAATATTAACATCGGACTGTCATAATATCAGATACAACCACCAGAGAGAGGGAGGTGGAGGGGGGATATGCATTAGAAAATGAATTTGTACCAACTATGGAAGTAGTAAGTTATAGTGAATAATTGGCTAAAGTGAATTCCTTTTATCATAGCATTGTGCTTATATATGGCTTTGATGAGGACTTTTCATTAGTTTGTTATAGGGAGTCACTTAACCAAAAACATATATATATCATATTGAACCTTACATACATTCCTCCATTTATTCTGTCTTAAAAAAAAAAAATGGACTTCTCACTCCTTTGTTCACTGTTGCTTATACAACTTCTAGGGACAACTTTTTGTTCCTTTCTTCCCTTACATTCTAATTGTTTCTGAATTAAATCTGATAAGTTGATGAAGCGATTTTAAGTATTTGTCATATCATCTCTTATTCTCCCATCCACAAAATTGCAGTTCACATTTTCTAAGACTCTGCTCTTAATTGTTCTCTATGTACCCTCTGAGTTTCATTATCACAATGGAAACCAGGTGATTGAATTTTCCTACAATACTCCAAGCATATTGTGATTCAGGCTTTGTACAGTGTACAACTAGTGCCTTATCTTTTCTTGTCCTTAACCTGCTCATTATAGCAGAAGTTGTATTCTTCATTATAGTAATCAAGCAGTGCAGTAATATAGTCTGTGTAACTCTTTCATCATTTTTCCAGTTTCTGTTGACCATCATCTCAAGTTCTTGAATTTCATTTAACTCCAGGAGTGCAATGGGACTCTGCATTCTAAAGTGCAAAACCTTGCACTTATTATAATTAAAATGGTAGCCTCATGCCTTTCTCCAAGTTGAATATTTAAATCTTATTTATGTTCAAGGCAACAAATTCACTGCATAAAGGAGATTCATATATAGTGGTGTACTTGGGTTCTTCAAGGGCCTTTGATAGATTGCCACATGAAAAGCTGGAAATTAAATTGAAATAGATGGGATTAGATAAGATACTTGTGAATTGGATAGGTAATTGGCTGTCAGATAGCTATTAGTAGGTTATATATGGAGGAGTGGTATCTCAAAAGGGGAAGGTAGAGTGCCACTGGAATCTGTTTTGGGTCCATTATTTGTAATGTACTTAAATGACATTGGGACCTGCTTAACTGGAAATATGCAGCTATTTGCCAATGATGCAAAGTTGGGAAGAGCCATGAGAAGTAGAGATGTAGCCTTGCAGATGGAGGAGTCTCAATCGAGTATGTGAGTGGAGCTATCAGTTTAATGTCGCAAAGTGTAAGTTTTTGAAATTTGCTAGGCAGGTTTGGAATGCAGTGTGTATAATTAATGGGGAAATTTTGGAGGTGGAAGAGATGAAAGATCAGGAAGTGATGGTAAACAAAGACTTGAAGTTTAGGGATCACATTGCTGAAATTGTAAGATCACAATGAAATATGTCAATTTGTCAAGGAGGACATTGGCATGTAGAAACAAAGAACTTATGGTTCACTTGTATAACGTTTTGATCAGATCACATATAGAGTGCAGATTTGGTTCCCTGGTTTACAAAGGATGTTTTGGAGATGTCCAGAGGAACCTTTACTAAGTCGGTGTCAGGTCTGTGGAATGTCAGATACGAGGAGAGATTGAGGGAATGTAACTTGCAGAACCTTGTGAATAGAAGGAGAAGGAATATAATTGAGACATACAGTATAAAGCTGCTGAGGCAGAGTTAACAAATTAAGCAAAACAAGTTAACAAATCAGCAGTGTTGGGTGAGGATCAAAAAATTCTAATTAGCATCCAGTAGCTGGATGCTAATTAAATACTAATAAGTAAAGGAAAATTTTTCAAATTACCAAAGATAACGTGAAGTAACCCGTCCCATGTGTCCACCTGAAAACATTCTTTGCTCTCAACCATGGTTTTCTGTCCTTCTTTCTGCCTATGTAAAAGAGAAGATAATTTTTCACAGATATTGTCATGGAAAAATTAGATCAGGTGATTGGAATACTCATCCGTTTCTAGAATTTGGCTCTGCAGCAGTCACCTTATTCTCTGCCAGGGAATATGATAAAGAAAAATTAATTTATTTTCTCTTTGAGTGGTTCAGAATTATACAAATGAGAGAAGAAAGAATTAAAGACAGCTTCACTTCAATGTTAAGAGCTGCAGGACCATTATGGCATCCATTATTAGGTGTTAAAGTCTATCAGCATCTTCTATGGATCAGCTGCTCTACTCTATAACAGATCATAAAAATGGATTTTTGAATTCCTTGTTTAGAGTTTAGTTATTGTAGCTTTTCCAAAGTTGGGTGAGGTTCAAAAAATTCTAATTAGCATCCAGTAGCTGTGACTAGTTTCTTATGCTGGGCAAAAATCTTAAGGAAAATTGTCAGCTCTCATCTGCTGTCATTAATGGAGAGAAAAAGTAATATTTTTTATACGACATAATCTGGCTTCTATAAATCATTTAACTTTAGATCACTTGAAACATCCATCAGAGATGCTTGTCCCCTCCCCCTCCTTCTCCAAAAAAAAAATATATATATCAGTTTTCATTGACATGAAAAATTTATGTGGGTTCAACATACTAAAATACTTGTACAGCTTTTGCTGTAGATGGTACTTCTCTGGCTTCATTAAAAATTTATATCATTGAACCTTATAAGTTCAGACCTTTTCAAGTTTAGTCCAACTGATTAAACATTCGGACTATGAGATCTGTGGAAAGACAACCTGAAGGTTACTAACCATCTTTCTTCCTAGGAACTTGCAAATAGTGCCTGTTCTGCTACAGATAGCCTTTATTCTAAGAGAACAATCGTGATAGAGATCAATTTATTTTTTTTTACTCATGTTTAATAAAAATAAACATTCTTTCTATATACATCAGCTAAGATAAGCAGATGAGCATCAGATATTATATTCTTGACATTTCCACTTCTTGGGGATACCCATCTGATGGTCACTTCGATGCATTTTTCTAGTTAAAACTTAATTATGGATCACAGGTCTTCCTCTGCCAAAAACATTCTTGGATGATAGATCCTATCCCTAGTCTTTATTGAAGCAAATGAGCATTTGTTGTTCCAACTCTAGTGGCTGTGTCTGCAATATGCAGCTAAAATAGAATCCCTGCCAGACCATCCTATGTGGACAATTATTTTTTGTCTGTTTAGCAACCCTGCATTAACACCCATTAGATATCTGTATTCCCCTTTAGTCTCTGTATAAATGAACTACCACAATTTCCAGATATTACAGACAGTACTGCACACATGCCACTTTGACATGACTGCATTCCACCATGCAGTTTTTCTGTATGTGCAGTGACCCTCTGAAGTGGGAAAAAAAAGCAGAATTTGTTGTTATTTTCATTTAGACAGAAAAAGCTTATTCCTGGGCCCTGAAAAATTGCAGCCTTCCAAGGAATCCCCCCCATTCTCTTTTGAACTGTCTGTGTGCACCCTAAGGGATAAAATCTTCTTGTTTCAAACACACCAAACAGAATACTCTAATTTTCTTCCTTTCTATGTATATGGTTCAAAATTAAAAGCGTTAGCCAAATCTGCTGCTAGCTTTCCATTACTGAAAAGATAACAGTAGATCTTGTGCTTTCCAACCTTTTTTTTTTTTTTGAAAAAAAAAAAGACACTGAAGAATCATTATTAATATCTGACCTCCATGGAGTTAGAGACTCATCATGGGAAGGTACACATTGTCACACACAATGATCATTCAGCATGCCTTCAACTGATTCAGCATGATTTATTGAATGATTTGCTTTGCATATGCTTAGTCTACAAGACTGAACGTGTTGTTATCCACAGTGAATTCCTACAAACAATAAATGTTCATTTGTCAGTGCTTTTTCAGGCCTTTTCTCGAAATATTAAAAACTTAACTTCTACAGTACTATGCAGTGTTTTCTTATTTCACACATATTGTTCCATTCCTCCTTGCTGTTTCACTGAGTATAATTATTCTTACCTCAGGCAATTTTATTACAAGCACAAAATATAAATTCTTTACCAGAGAAAAACAATTTCCTTTGCTACTTTATAAACACTGCATCAAAGTAGAGCTACTTAATTAAAGCCACTTTACAGTTTTAGATTTCACTAATTCCTCCACTTGTTCCAATAAAATAATTAATATCACTGGCACCCTTAAGACAGATGATGAAACTTTCCATTTTGCATTTCTTTGAACATTTTGCATATTCAACTTAATATTTCCATTTATTTACTATATACTTGTTGACAGACTCACTTTTCCAATCGAAGAATTCTCTTTGATAAGATTCCCTTTTCGGAATCCTCTATTAATATATTCCAACTGTCAAGTTTTCCTAAAAATGGGAAGGGGATGACCTGAGATCAAGGGAAAGCAGGTTAATTTGAAGAAGGTTCTAAGATGAATAAGCAGAAAAAGAAATGGCTCAAATTAAGCATGGAGAAGTCACACCTAATAAGTGGTATCAGTGAAACTTGCTGTAGATCAAGGAATGAGCTATTATGTTTGTAGACAAATGCTAGAAGTGTAAGAAACAAGACAAATGAAATGGTTGCATTAATTGAGTCTGTTCACCCAAAAATTGTTGGAATAAGTGAGACATGGTTAGATGAGGATGACATCCTGACAGGAATAGAGATGGCAGGGCATGATGTGTTTCATGAAGATAGAAAGGGTAAAAATGGAGGGGGGAGTGCTATCGAATATAGAGAAAGAGTTAAGTCCATACAAAGTAGAGGGAAATAGTGCCAGTGGTTTTGAGGCAGTATGGTGTGAGATAGAGGTGAATGGAATGAAATACTTGGTTGGATGTTGTTATAAACCAGGTAATGTGGATGGTGGTGATAATGAAATGTATAATCAAATTAGCCAAGCAAATAAAAAAAAGGGTGATCATTATGGATGATTTTAATTATAGCAATATAGACTGGAATGATGAGATAGCAACTGGAAGTAAAGAAAATTAGTTTTATGAGTTTTTGACAGACCACTATCTCAGACAGTATGTAACAGAGGGCACACAAGGATTTGAGGGTCTTGGATTTGATCATCTCATCAGAGGATGTTATTATAAATGAGGTGTCAAATAACCCTCCAGTTGGTGAGAGTGACCATGAAGTGATTATCTGGGTGATTGCCAGTAGTGTGAGGACCTCTGTGAGTAAAGGGTATATGTGGAACTAGGTATATGTCTAACCTGAGACAGATTGCAGGTGTAGCATGGAATATGGAGTTGGCTGGAAAGGAGATCAGTGCTGCTTGAGTGATATTCAAGAACTGCCTAGTAGAAACAGTTTCTAAATATTTGTATTCCAGTGGGTCAGAAGGTTAAATAAGGTAGGTGTAAAATGGATGAATGAAGAGATTAAGCATGCGATACAGAGGAAAAAGACATTATGGAAGCAGCATAAGAGGAGTGATAATAATCAATTCCACGAGGATTACAAAGAACAAGCAAGGAGAGCGACTTGGTTGGCTATGGTAGCAAAAGTGAAGTATGAGCAGCAGTTAACTAATGAAGCCTACGATTCATTTGGTTTGCTAATGAACCAAAAGAATCGTAGGGAGTTCTTTCGATATGTAGCCAGCAAAAAAAAAAAATGGTTATGGAAGGATGACATTTATTGTAGAAATTGTAAATCAACTGCTGCAGAGGATATAGTTCAGATATTTAATGAGCAGTTCATAAAGATCTTTCATTCTTGTGAATGTGACATCATGGATAGTTTGAGAGCAGCTGATGATGATGAGAAGAGACTGACTGTATATGAGCAAGTATTATATGGGGAATTGAGCAAACTTGATGTTAATAAGGCTGTGGGACTAGATAATATATCACTACGTATTTTGAAGGAATGTACCTGGGAGTTAGCATCTGCCTTTACATATTTGTTTAATATGAGTCTTTTGCACTTGGTGAAGTTTCAAAGGAGTGGAAGGAAGGCAAGATTGTGTCACTTCATAAGGGAGTTGACAGAACTCAAGCATCCGATTATAGGCATATCTGTGTGTCACTTGTTGTGGTTAAAGTGTTGGAGAGGCTGGTGAGAACCAGGATCTAGAATTGAATTGACAACAATGATATTACCATATTCGCTCGAATATAACTCGCACCCCTGATTTTACTTTATGAAAAAAGAAATTAAAAAGTCTTACATATACCTCTCACACGAAAAAAAGTTTAAACACGTTCGTGTCGGGGCGATAGTAACTTGCTTGATGAGGAAAAAAACACGCCCTTCCCCAACAGCCATTATACTGCAGAAGCAAGAACAACAAGTAGTTTTATTGTATCACTGAATAAGTGATACAATTGTGGTACAGATACATTTGCAGTTTGTGTAATATATTTGTCAACAAATAGTGCAATTTGAGACAACTGGGATAAAAACAGAACTAACTAATGAATGAATTTCATGTCCCCTCCCACAGAAAGTATGCAAAACTGTATGTTGTACTGCCAAACACAGTATCCAAATATTCAATTACATGAAATAATTGTTTGTTCAATTGTATTTGAAATTTTTGATTGGCAGTACAGATCATAAAAATTTGTGATCTGTCTTAATGACAAAGACAAATCACAAAGGCTAACCTAAAATAAAATTCTACCGCCGAACTGGAACTAATATGCCACTTAATTGTGTGTGTGTGTGTCCACCTGCCCGCCTGATATGGGAACGGCACGCAAACAAGCAGCAGTAAAATTCAACTAAAGGGTTGAAACTTTGTTTCAGTTGAGCCCACCCATGCAATGCGACTACAGACTACCATCACTGTCCATTTTGCACTCTGATTTCACTTCTCATTAGTCTTTCGTGAAGGATTGTTTATTACATATCTCAAGTCGTGTAAATTACTCGAAATTTTTGCTTGAAATGTGGAGAAACACTTAGGTTACAGGGCTGGTTTTAAACTCAAAGATCTTATGATTCTGATATGATAAAAGGACAAGCAAAAATGAAACTGTGTTTTAAGTTAATTACAGAAGCATTTACAGAAGTTAATTACATAAGTATATGAGCTATCATATACGAGAGAGATAAACCAAGGAGTCCGACAGGGATGCCCGCTTTCAGCAGCTCTTTTTAATATTTTTCTAAATGAAATGATATTAAAACGGAATAAAAATTTCCATCAAGGTATTAAACTTTCTCCTACTGTGAACTTAAACACTCTCCTTTTTGCCGATGACCAAATAATAATTACAAATTCTGAAGATAACTTACAGAAAGGTATTTTAAATTTAAATAAGATAGCCAAAGATTATGGAATGATAATATCAACAAAAAAATCAAAAACGATGGCCTTTAAAGGACAAGATCCAATAAGAACTAAAATAGTAATAGATAACAAGATTTTTGAACAGGTGAATTCATTTAACTATCTAGGATGTATAATTACATATGAAAAAGATATAAACCTAAAAATTACAAAATATTTAAAAATAACATGTGTAATTAACTCTATATTTAAACCAAACCAAACCTAGTACAAAAACAAACCAGACTAAAAGTATACAATACATTAGCCTAAAAGACAAAGATTAATAACAGCTGAAATGAAGTGTATGAGAAAAACTGCAAATTATGCTCTATTTGATCACAAAAGAAACAAAGAAATTATGAAAGAATTAAACCAGGAATCATTAATAGAAAAAATTAAAAATATAAACACAAATGGATGGAATACATTGAAAGAATAAAAACAGAAAGATTACCAAAAAAACAAGCCTTAAATTACAAACCATTAGGAAAAAGAAAACCAGTACGTCCTCTTAAGAAATTCAACAATAACTTTAGGCCACTCTATGCCTAAATCCTTGATAAGCAGTATGATGATGATGATGAGCATTGTCGCTAAAGATTCAAATATGTCACATGATGAAGTGAGTGGCAAATGGCATAAATATCTTTGATAATTAAAATTTAAATGCATTAATTTTTTAAATAATGTGAGCAATGATAAATTATAATGAATACTGAGAATTTAATTCTCATCATCATCATGCGTATCAAGAATTTAGGCCTAGCATGGCCTGTTCCGGCCTTAGAAGTCATCGTTCAATCGTTTAAGAAGACGTCCTGGTTTTCTTTTTCCTAATGGCTTGTACTTTAAGGCTTGTTTTTGGTAATCTTTCTGTTTTCATTCTTTGAACGTGTCCCATCCATTTATGAGAATTTAATTCTAAATGTCAATTTAGTTTTTGTCTGAAAAACTTTAGTTTCTGAAAATCCTCGAATATATCTCGCACTCATCATTTTTTAATTTTAATTTTTGGAAAAAAAGTGTAAGTTATATTCGAGTAAATACAATATCTTTGATGCATAGCTTTGTTAAAGGGAGGGTCATATTTTATTAATCTACTTATAGTAAAGCGACAACAGCATTGGATGTGGGACATGGAGACACAGTACTATACTTAGATTTTGCGAAAGCTTTTGATCGATTACCACATGATAAGGTGATAGTCAAACTGCAGCTGATGGGGTTGGATATTAGACTAGTGCATTGGATTGGAGATTGGCTATCTGATAAGTATCTGCAGGTTGTGTATGGGGGGAGCAATATCCTCGAAGAGGAAAGTCGCTAATGGTGTGCCTCATCGGTCTGTTTTAGGGCCATTGCTGTTTAACCTGTATGTTAATGATATTGGGGATGATTTGGATGGGGATATTCAGCTATTTGCATATTATGCAAAGTTGGGATGAACTATGAGGAGTAGAGCAGATGTTGTGACCTTACAAGAAAACTTGAATAGATTGAGTGAATGATGTGGGTAATGGGAGATTTCTTATTTCCTCCACCTCCAACAATGGGATATATTGTTGGAGGTGGAGGAAATAAGAGCTTGGGGTGATTGTGGATAAAGATCTAAAATTTAAAGGACACATTACCAAAATTGTGAGGACAACACAATGAATTCTTGAAATGATTCAGAGGATACTAAATTGTGGAAGTAAGCAGATTCTTGTTCTATTGCATAAGGCTGTGATTAGGCCACACATGGCCTACTCTGCATAGATTTTGTCACCTGGTTTTCTAAAGGATGAAGAAATGTTGGAAAGGGTCCAGAGGTGACTGACTAAGGTAGTTTCTCATATATGGAATATTGAATATTGAGGAAGGGTTAAGAAGATGCAATTTACAGTTTAATGGATACGAGGAAGAGGGGTGATATGATAGAGACATACAAGTTGGTAAGGAGTTGTTATAGGATCAATGTTTTAGAGGTTTTTTATAAAATGGTGGGAAATCAGAGGGGAACAAGAGGTTATCCCTGGAAGCTGTATATGGAGGGTGTGAGAAGCAGATTTTTTTGAATGCGAGTTGTGAATGATTAGAATTCCTTGTCTGAGTATATGGTGTCTGCAGAGAATTCGAATGTCTTTAAGGCACAGTATGATAAGCTGTGTGTATGACAAAGGGACTTCGTGGATGATTCTTTGACTCCAAGGAGTCGTAGGGCAATAATAATAATAATAAAAACTTCCTGAAACAAAATTTGTCTGCATTTTCAAACTTTCATTCTCTCTCTCCTCCTTCATTATCCTGATACTGAATGTTCTCTCTGGCTGCTGTCAATCGCAACAGTCTCCTCAGTGAGCATGCACACATGTTCAGCTGTGCTCCAGACGAGAAATTAATAACACACAATCTTTGTTAGCAGAAAGCAAATATGTTTATGACAAATATCACAACACTTATCAATTGCGAATTGCAATGAAAAATGCACAAATTATTACAACCATCCAATATATAGTAAGTACATCAAATGCTCAAATACTTTTCATTTCATTTTAACATGCATATCAATATCAGGCACATTGCAATTGCCGATGATTATTTTATGTACCAATTCTTGTTAAGTCTTACCTTCATATGCTTTGTGTGAGGGACCAAATACATTTTGAAAATGTATTTGGTGCCACAACATAATGCTGTTCTGCTTAATGAAGTTTTTTTCATAATAGCATAACAGCCAGTACAGAATAATGATGCAAGTTGTCATCTTGACAGGCATGTTTATTATACATTAAACACATTATAAATGGCATAATGTTGGATACTAATGCCCATTGCCACATTTTATTTCAGAACTTAGTGAAAAAGTAAAAAAAAAAAAAAAATGTAATTGTATAATTTATTATTGCACTGTCACTAAAAATAATCGCAAAGTAAAATAATAATTAATTGATTCATTGAGAGACCTCTGCTGGTATCATTTCATTTCATTTCATTTTTCCAAAACTGGATTTTAGATTTGAATTATTAACTTTATCAGTACAAGTAAATATATTTTTGTTTGGTCCTTACATTTTTTGTTAAGTCCTTACATTTTTTGTTAAGTTCAGATGCTCAGATGTAGAGAACACATACAGTTTACAGCCATAGAATACTAGTTGTGATGGTGGAGGTGGGTGGTAGATGGCGTTGATTCATAGTAGAGGTTCGGTGTAATGGTTGAGACAGTTGTAGGTGTCCTCCTGCGATGAGTCCTCAGACTCCTTGAAGGTGTCAGGAATAATAATATCTGCTAGATATGGCATATTTTGAAGCCAATAATCATTTTAAAAAATATAAATAATGAGTCATTCGATAAAAAAACAAGTTTAATTTCTCATGAATCCTTGCCAAAATTCTGCTTCCTGGACAATCCACTCACTTCAGTATGGAATAGCAAAGATGTTGTAATCCTTTTCTTCGCATAAGACTGCAAAAAATCTGACTGTAGCAGTCTGATTTTTTGCAGCCTTATGTGAAGTTTAAAGGTTTGAAGTTTCCACGAGTCTTTTCTTTTCAAAGTTCAAAGTCTTTTCCACAAGAGCCTGTCTGTCAACAAAAGAAGGTATCAATTGAGTATTAAAGTTTTTAGACCAAAACTTGTGAAGCGAACCCGCTAACTTTCTTCATCGTTGCAGCCACATGATCCATACCTTCCCTCACGCAGTTTATATGCAAGATATTCTTGTTTCAAAATACTTGTTGATTACTGTAAATATTTATTTCCTGGTTGTCTGTTTAGGAAGTTCCTTGCAGAATAATGTTCTTTCAAGCATTTTTCTTCTGGAATTCTTGTAAGGGGTAGTAGCTGAACCAAATTACTGACATCTGTAGACTCATCGGTTTGTAGCGAAAACATTTTTGAAATGATTATTTTCTGGATGAGTGTGGTTTCTGTATGAACTGACATGGTGTCATTGCATCTGCTGAAAGTATTATTTAAAAGTGGTATATTTTGATACTTTTGCTGCATTTGATGCACGTATAGTCTTTACAATTTCCAGGCAAGCCAGTAACATTAGTTACCCAGCAATGGTGTGAGGCTTTTTTTCTCTAGCCACTAGTTTGGCAACCTTAAAACAGGCTTCCTGAGCTTTAGTCTAATATTGTAGAAAGTTTTTTACCGTGGGTATATATTATGTTAAAGATACCAAGCAATTTTATAAGCTAGGTTTATAATCCTTTTTCCCAAGTAAGCAAACAGACAAGTAAGTCAAGTTTGCAGCTGCACGTAGTGCAACACTAGTCAACTCATTGTAAAGGTGGAGTAAGCTCTGATCACTTTTCTTAGAATTTTCCGGTAATGCAAAGCACATTTCCTTGCGGAGATGTATGATGCTATGCATTAAGGTAATGGCCACTACCCATACCAGTTTCAACCTTTATTGAGGTCTCGTCAATGGGAGCCAGACCTAAAAAAAAATGCCAAGGTTGAAGTAATACTTCACCCTTGGCATTTTTTTGCACACTTCAGAAGGATACATTCAGAAGTATAAGAACAAGCAACATGCTGTTGCACTCTATACAAGTAAATTACATCTGCATTGTTAACTAATCTTTATATTTAGCCTGTCCTCTAGTGAAAAAAAAAAAAATAAATAAAAATAAATAAATAAATAAATAAAAATAAAATAAAAACTACAATAAACTCTGCTAAAGTCCTCACGTGCTAGGATTCTTCTGGAATTATACAGTAAGATTACGATTATCTTCTGGATTTGTACAGTACAGGTACCTTGAATGTTCAAGGGGAAAAAAAAAAACAAAAAAACATTTCACTAGGTCTTGTATTGAGATTTTTCTTCGTGGTTGCTATGAAGGTTGTAGATTGCACATGTAACATACCATACATAGGGGAAACAGGGCGAACCATCCCAATCAGAAAGGATGAACACAAACGTCACATAAAATACCTCCATTTTGGAAAAACCGGCCTTTCTGACCACGCACTCCAAACATACCACAGAATTGACTGGAAAGGTACCAAGTCCCTACACCGCACCAAAACCTGGTTCGAGCGGAAATTCAAGGAAGCATGTGAAATGCTCAAACATGATCCGAATCTGAATAAAAATGGTCTAACAATTCCAAGAATGTGGAGGACCCATCTACAACCTTCATAGCAACCACGAAGAAAAATCTCAATACAAGACCTAGTGAAGTTTTTTTTTTTTTCTTCTTCTTGAACATTCAATAGCAACCTGTACTGTACAAATCCAGAAGATAATCGTAATCTTACTGTATAATTCCAGAAGATCCTAGTACGTGAGGACTTTAGCAGAGTTTATTGTAGTTTTTATTTTATTTTATTTTTGTTTATTTATTTATTTATTTTTATTTATTTATTTATTTTTTTTTTTCACTAGAGGACAGGCTAAGAAAAAAAAGATTAGTTAACAACATAGATGTAATTTACTTGTATAGAGTGCAACAGCATGTAGCTTGTTCTTATACTTCTGAATGCATCCTTCTGAAGATGACCTCAATACAGGGGTCGAAACGTAAAGTTATTATTTTATTATTAATCAGTAAAATAATCTTTTCAACACGTGTGTTTTGTGTCCCTAATTTGACAAATATGAATGCTGATCACCATGTAACCTTAAAAGAAAGAGTCATCATAATCCATGGAGATGTGACCCACAAGCAGTGCAGCCTCTACGGTAAACTAAAGCTACATAGTTCCATGTTAATTAATCGACTTGCCTTTTTGAAACGATGTAGATACAGCAACTTAATACCGAACTACATTAAACTAAAGAAGAAATTTACATCAGCTAAAGCGCTCCGTATCTATGCCAGGCTAGAAAAAGCTGTGTTAAGAGAACAAATTTACAAGACAAGAAAGAACTTAGCATTGACCAGGGCCAAAGTGTTACAACTGAAATTTGAGCTATCCAGTTACGTTAAGCAGGAAATTTGGAATATTTTAGACAGGATAACAGATGACTCGGCCAAGCACCTACTACTCAAAAACAAAGAACAATTAATAACAAAGTTTCAAGCATTAAAACTACAGGAAAGCACAAGACAATTCCGACGCAATTCCGACGCTATAACGGAAGAAGCAGCCAATCACCCAACAACACAGTTAGGAGCAACCAACCACCATTGGACCACTGTCAACAGCTCACACAAGGTGAACTCTCGCTACTGGAGAAAGGTTTAAATTACGGCATTGCTCTGAGGTCAGTAAATAAACTAGATATAATATATCATATTGAGAGAGGTTTAAGATCCCTCCTCGCCAATGTAGCTGCCAAAATACAGATGGAAACTGCCTGTTTACTAAATTCAACCAAAAAAAAAAAAAAATTAAGCAGCAACCTAAACAAAATGAATAAACTGGCCTTCAAATCCCTAAAAAATAACCGTGACATTATTATCACTAAAGCCGATAAAGGGAATGCCACTGTTGTCTTAAATCGGACAACCTACATTGAAAAATGAACCATTTGGTATCGGACCACAACACCTACCAAATGGTAAATTACAACCCCACGCAACGTAACAAAAAGAAAACTACTGAACTACTTAAATCAGTTAACACGTGGCCGGAAGAAACAATCAAAAAATTAATACCACAGTATGCCAGCGCGCCCAGAATTTATGGCCTGCCAAAAGTACACAAAACAGACACGCCATTACGTCCAATTGTGGAAGGAATTGACAGTCCGAATTACTACTTAGCCAAAAATTTAGTGGCCACACTCAAGGAATTGGTTGGTCATTCCCCTTCCTCTACATAAAAAATACACAACAATTCATAAACAAAATTAAAAATATTACACTCAACGACCAAGATCTATTAGTCAGCTTTGACATAATTTCCCTTTTCACCAGTGTCCCAATCAATGATACTATCCTACTCTTACAGAACATATTTCCACACGACATCACGGCCCTCTTTGCCCATGTACTCCACTCCGGATACTTCGTGTGGCAAAACAATTTTTACCTTCAAAAAGAGGGTACCGCCATGGGCTCTCCACCCCCCCCCCCCCAATAGCGAACTTTTACATGGAAGATTTTGAGCAACGAGCTCTAGAATCGGCATGCCTCAAGCCCAGAATTTGGCTCAGATATGTCGACGATATTTTCGCCATTTGGCCCCACGGCCGCCAAGCACTAGATACATTCCTTAGCCACCTGAACAAACAACACAAACGCATCCAATTCACCATTGAAATTGAAAAAACAACTCTCTTCCATTCCTAGACACACTTGTCACGCATCTTCCTTCAGGCTGTCTCTCCTTCTCAGTTTACCGCAAACCTACACACACACAGGCTAGTACATACACAAAACTTCTTATCACCACCCAACACAAAAACTAGGGTTCATAAGCATCCTTAAACACAGAGCTCAAACCATTTGTTCAAATGAACAAGCTCTTAACCATGAATATGAGACTATCAAACATACCTTTATAAAAAATGGATACAGTGTAAAAACCATTCACAAGATCCTCCACAAAGATATCACTAATAACAAAAAAGATTTCAAGAATGCTATTGCTATACCATATGTTAGAGGCATTTCAGAAAAAATAGACAGAACACTACATAAATACAACATCAAAACCACCTTTAAACCCCCGACAAAATTAAGACACCTACTCAGTTCTTCCAAGGATCCCCTGCCACACTTTGCCCACCCAGGGGTTTACAAAATAGATTGCACATGTAACATACCATACATAGGGGAAACAGGGCGAACCATCCCAATCAGAAAGGATGAACACAAACGTCACATAAAATACCTCCATTTTGGGAAAACCGGACTTTCTGACCACGCACTCCAAACATACCACAGAATTGACTGGAAAGGTACCAAGTCCCTACACCGCACCAAAACCTGGTTCGAGCGGAAATTCAAGGAAGCATGTGAAATGCTCAAACATGATCCGAATCTGAATAAAAATGGTCTAACAATTCCAAGAATGTGGAGGACCCATCTACAACCTTCATAGCAACCACGAAGAAAAATATCGATACAAGACCTAGTGAAGTTTTTTTTTTTTCTTCTTCTTGAACATTCAATAGCAACCTCTACTGTACAAATCCAGAAGATAATATTTTTTTTGTTTCTTTCTTTCTTTATTTATTTATTTTTTTTTTTCACTAGAGGGTAGGCTAAGAAAAAAAGATCGGTTAACAACGTAGATGTAATTTACTTGTATAGAGTGCAACAGCATGTAGCTTGTTCTTATACTTCTGAATGTCTCCTTCTGAAGATGACCTCAATACAGGGGTCGAAACGTAAAGTTATTATTTTATTATTAATCAGTAAAATAATCTTTTCAACACGTGTGTTTTGTGTCCCTAATTTAACAAATATGAATTGGTCTAATATTGTTATGGCCGATATCATGAAAGAACTTTTTTGTCTGCATTTGCAGTTGCTTAAAAAAAAAAAAAATTAAAAAATTCTTTATCAGTGTAAGACAGATGTTTTATAATCGGGTGCTAGCAAAGTTTATTCGGCAACATAACTTTATTTGACTTCAACTTTATTTGAAGGCAAATAAAACATTTCAGTTGAGGAACAGAAGATTGATCAGAACACACAAAACCAAATTTCAAATATTCATTGAGGTATTGTTGACTTGCACTCTTACACTTCTTTTTTGCATTGTACTGCAAACCTTTTGTCAGTGTCTTTCAGAAATGTGTCTATTGTGTGTAAATATTGGTAAAACATTAAATACTCGCATAAGATGAAATTAATAAATAGTCATACAATTCATGGATGAAGAAACAACGAACAGAACTTCAAAATTATCACACACACACATTTGCTGATGTCCATCCAATGCTACAATGCAAAAGTAACTAAAGAGAGTGAGTGGGTGGGCTGTGTAGTTTGGTTGCATGGCACCTACATTATGACATTCATTTAAATGAACATGAATTGTACCATTTGTCGCATATTTCACAACACACTTTCCACTTGATCCTGGCACACTGGTTGGGAAGCACTGGTCTAATTAAGTTATACTAGAATGTAGCAACTATACTTCTGAGTTGCACATCATAAAGCTTTCATTAAATGATATAAAAATGAAATGTGATTATTAGGTGCACTGTTTACATTATCAGTGCTCCAGAAATCCACTCACCACAGGCAAGTTATCTGAGATAAGTGTTGAGTGAATTTTCAGCCTCATTTTAAATGCATTCAAAATTTTTTTCACATTATTTACACTTCATTTTTTTATTTTAAAACATCATGAAGAACATGGCAATAGATTTGAGCTATGCTAAAAAAAGGGTTTTTAAACGGTGTATAGTGTGACTTATTGTCATGAATTGTGCTACATTTTTTCCTCTAATACAAGTGGTGCTGCTTTTGGAGCTTAGTTGTTTATATTGTGTTATTTTTGGGTTACTGAGAAGGTGAGGTCAGAGTTCGACCCATCTACAGTCATCCCCCATTAAAGGAATCTGTTTTGCATCACATACTGCAGGATTTTGTGGCATGCAGTGCTTGTGGTATGTATGAATACCGGCAGTTGAATATGTGGCGGGTAAGAGAGGGAGAAATGCATATATGTGCAAAATGAAGGCAGTAGGAGGAACCTAGTGAGTTAGATATTACAATAACCGACCTCTTTGCATCAGGAGCAGGAGAATCTCAACCTAGAGAGATGAACAGTTTGATGATGGTGAGATGAGCAAAATATAAATTAAGAAATAAGAGTGGGGAATGTGGAAAGTTTGAATAATTGCGAAGTTTTCAGAGATGGTCTTAACAAAGATTAATGGGATCTCTGAGACGTGGTTGACAGAAGATAATATGATAACAGGAATAGAAGTAGCAAAGTACAGCATTTTTCGGCAGGATAGGAAGTGAAACGCTGTGGTGGAATACTGTTTATAAGTAATGACTTATGTCCTCTAAAAGTGAAGGCTTTGGAAGGCAGTGACATTAATGGTTTTGAAAGCACATGGTGTGAGGTAAAGGTGGGCAAGACTGTCTTGCCTACCTCATATTCAGTGGGGTGTTGCTACAAGCCAAGGAGCACAGAAAGCAAGAGATGTTTAGGGCAGTTGAGCTTGGCAAATGCACGAAGAATGATTGTTATGAAAGATTTTAACTACAGCAGTATAAGTTGGGAGGAGGAAATTGCATATAGTAATAAAGGAATGGAATTTTTAGAATTCTTGAGGGACAGATGTCTTAGGCAAAATGTAATAGAGGTTCAAGAGTTTTGGATTTGGTCATAGCATCAGAAGAGCTGATAATAACTGAAATGACATCTCTCCCCCCAGTTGGAGAGAGTGACCATGTGGTTTTTGACTTGGAAGATGAATACACATGCAGGAGTATCAAAGGGAGAAGAGTGTATGTGTAATTAAAAGGTGAGTGAGTATAATATTCTTAGATGTCAACAAGGGGCAGTTCCATGGAGGGTGGAATTGGAAGTCTGGGATATCATTAGTGCTTGGCAAATTGTGAAGGAATATTTGTTAGCAGCAATAGTAAGCTGTATTTCCACGAGTGAAGAAGAGGAGGACACAATTTGGTGTAAAGTGGATGAAACAATATCAGACAGGAACTGCAGGTGAAAAAGAGGTTATGGAAGAGATAAGGAGATATGTGGAGAGCAGATGCATGAAGAATATAAGAATGAGGCTATGAGAGTGACTAATATAATAAGGAGGCAAAACTGGAATATGAGAAGAGATTGGACCTAAGATACAAAGATAATCCTAGGGAATTTTTTTTAGCTATGTGGCCAGTAGGAGGAAAAATGATTGTGGAAGAATGATATTGTGGGATAAAAATAGGAATAGAGTGACTGATGCAGAGGACATAGTGGAGTTGTTCAATAACCACTTTATTGGAGTATTTCATCCTGAAGAAGTAAGTTTTAATACTAGAGAGATAGGGAAGGTTCGGAGTTTAGCGGTGCAAGAGGAGAGTGTATTTCAAATACTAAGTACTCTAGATGTCAGTAAACTGTGGGACTCGATGTTATTTCACCTTGAGTTTTGAGAGAATGTGCTAAAGAACTGACAGCTCCTTTGACCTGGCTTTTCAATGAAAGTCTGGCTACGGGAAAGATGCTCAGGGAATGGAAGGAATGTAAGATAGTGCCATTGGAAAATTGCAGTTAGACACATCCAGTGGCAGACTGGATGTGTCTAACTATAGGCCAGTTTGTGTTTCATCAGTAGTTGTTAAGATCTTGGAGAAACCATTGAGGGACCACATATAGCATTGGGCAGATGAGGCTAATGTTATCTGTGAGAGTCAACAGGGATTTGTTAAGGGGCATTCTTGCTTTAGTAATATGATTGCCTTTTATAATAAAGTGACAGGAGCAGTTGATGAGGGAAAGGCATATACTGCCATTTTTTTGGGTTTTGCAAAAGCATTTGACAGGGTGCTACATGATAAACTGATATGTAGGTTGCAGCACATGGGTTTAGATTAGTCAACTAGATTCAGATTCGGATTAGTCAGCTGGATTCAGGATTGGCTCTCTGATAGGTATCAGAGAGTTGTGTATAGTGGGGCAATATCAAGGAGGCAGAAGGTTAAAAGTTGGGTCCCACAGGGCTCAGTGCTGGGACCTGTATTGTTTAACCTTTGTCAGTTACATTGTCAATGGATTGCATGGTGCTATTCATTTGTTTGCAGATGATGTGAAGCTGAGAAGAGTTATTAGTAATAGTGCAGTTGTGGCAGTCCTTAAAGAGGATTTGAATAAACTAGACAGATGGGCAAAGGAAAGGGGGGGGGTCGGTTTAATGCAGCAAAATGTAAAGTCTTGAAGTTTGGGATACATCGATCAGAGGCTGCATACTGGATTGGAGGAGCTGTACTGGAGGAAGTAGGGGAGACAATAGATCTGGGGGGGGGGTGATGATTGATAGAAAACTGAAATTCAGGAAGCATATTGCAAAGTTGTTGAAGTAAACCCAGAGGATTGCTGCAATACTGAGAATGACGCTGACCTGTAGAGATAAGAGTTATCGTTCCATTGTATAAGAACCTGATCAGACCACACTTTGGCTATTGTTCTCAAATTTTGTTCCCAGGATTTGAAGGGGGTAAATTAATTGTGGAAAGGGTATTGAGACGAATAAGAAAGATGGTTTCAGGACTGTGCAATGTTAGTTATGAGGATCAGTTGAGGGAATGTGGACTACAGAGTTTGGTACATAGAAGTAGGAGACGTGATATGATTGAGAAACTGTTGAGAGGTGGTTTCAGGGTTGACACTAGTGAGTTCTTTCGCTTGGATTAATAGTGGGAAGGAGTGATGCCAAGGGATAAACCCTGGAAGTTATAATAGGAAGCTGTGAGCAAGAGGGTGAGGAGTGGTTTCTTTGGTGGAGAGTGGTTGAACTGTGGAATGCTTTGCCTGATAGAGTGGTGAGAGCAAGAACGATCAGCGAGTTCAAGGAGTGATATGATAGACTTTGTGTTTCCTAGGAAGGGACCTCTCACGATGAGTCTCTTGATTCCATGGAGGCCTGAATACTACTACTAATAATAATCATGTCATTCACTGTCAAATTATTTGATCATGTGTAGCTGCCAGTGACTTTATAAATTAAGTTTGATTTCCAGAGAGTTGGAAATAAAACTTGTGGATCTGAAATTCTTAATTTGAAACCTACACAGTTGCCTTTTAAAGAATCATAAAAACACTTGCAATTTTAAGTTGTTGGTTTCTCTAAAACTCAAAATAAATCTTTCTTCCCTACTTTCTTTTGCCCTTTTATCTTGTTTAAGGTTCAAGACATTTTTTTTTTTTCTGTATGAAAAACTGTTCATGCTTTCATAATAATTAAAAACTCAACCTCCCATATCTTCTTTCTCCGAATGTTTTGTCATTATTGCTGTAACAACAATTGACAAATTTTAAACTTTTTTCTTTCTGTGTGAAAGACTTCATAAATATCTGCTTTCAAGTTCCAAAATCCCTTCATTTCTCATATGCCAATATTGTAATGTTCTTTTCACTCTGCAGATGCTCCAGTATGCATCACATTTCTGGTTTTTGTTTCAGTCATGAAATGAGAAAAATTAGCTACCATTATGTGTTATAGTCACAGTGCTTTCTTTACTTGAAAATAAATCTTGCGCACATGAAGTGTAAGAGAAAACAAGTCAATTTTCATATCAAGAATACATTTAAATTAAATAAAGTTTATAAATTTTAATAAAATTTTAATGAAACCAATGCATTCATTGAGTGTGATATTAACCTTACACAGATAATGCATGCCATATCTGTTAGATAATGTTATTTCAAAAAAAAAAAAAAAATTGTTGTGCTTTTATCACAGTATAATTTCAATACAAAATAAACTGATAATTATAAACATGAAAATTAAAATTGGCACAATCTAAATACTGTAGGACATTTATACATCTTATTCTTCCCAATACTTTATCCCTTAAGTAGGTGCATAATCGTAATATAGTATTGTCCTAAGCCATTTATTTGCATTTGCTCATTTTCACATCTCACATCATGTATTAACTTAGTTTAATTAAATGCTTGAAAATTTTACATAAAAAAGGCTTTTTAAATACTGTTATTTAAAAAAAATGCAGTTATCTTGCAAAGACAGGTCAAAGATTGGATCATGTGACTGATAATTGAAAAAATATATCCTGTATGCATATACCATAGGAAAAATTTTAATATGGAGTTATTTCTTTTTAATCTGATGCTCACTTATAAAAGGTTGTAAACTTATAATACATTAATATCATGGGTAGTCCAAAAGTTTATATACACAGTGGATTCCAGTTAATGGGGACACATCAGGACCAGAACACTTTGTCCCAATTAAGCGGCTGCCCCAATTATGGAAAAGGATAAAATATCACAAGTTAAAAATGTTTAAAAATAGACCAACTTTCAATATACCTTTGTTAACCATGTTTTTATTTAAAAAAACTAAACATAGACGTGTCAGTATACCTAAAGAGGTTAATTATACATAGGTCTATCAAAGAAACATATTTTCCCGATCACTGAAAATAAGTTTCTTATTCGGCTAAGAAATAATGTGGTGTTCAATATCCACTTAATTTTGAATATTTGAAGTTATTTTGGAGAAATTTATTAGTGTATCCTGACATGTTCCCTTTGTAGACTTCAGCTGAACAAAATCAGCACAGGTATCTAATTCAGATAAAGGACTGCCTTCATTGACTTCATGCATAAAGTGGCATCGTAATTCAGCAATAAATTTCCTGGCATCCTGGTTAGTCACTTGCACATGTTCAGGTGTGTCATCCTCATTACTTTCCTTGTCTTCTGGAGTTTTTAGGTGTTTTGCTGCAATTTGTTCAACAATCACATCCTCACAATCTTCATTTTCATTGTAACATTGAACGCTATTATCAATACATGAAAACTCTTCGTAGTTTCTGATGTGTTCAGTTCCAAAATGATTTCATTTTCATTATCAGTCATATCTGGCATTTTCTGGTCTGAATTCTTAATACTACAATGAGAAAAGCAGTTTTGAATTGTTTTTCTGCTTATTTCTCACACAATCTGTGCAACAAATTGTACTGCCTGTAAAATGGTAACCTTTGCACTGATTTCTTCTGCTGTTGAAGATAATGTTAGTAGATTTTCAGTTGTTTCAAGGATGTAGTGTACCAGCCTTCCGTAATGCAGTCTTCAAATTTTTTTTAGATTCCTTGTCCAGTGGCTGTGCCAGGAATGTGGTGTTAGCAGGAAGAAATTCAAGTTGAATGTTTTACAAACAATCGAATTGCAGGTGTGCAGCACACTTGTCCAGAAGCTGAAGAATTTTTCTTGAATTTTGTTTTAATTCTGCATCCCAACTCATTTGCCATTCTTGTAAAATAACAGAAGTCATATATGCGTTCCTGTTGGCATAATACAGAACTGGCAAACTGTCTATTCTAAGTCCTTTAAAGCGTCGAGGCTTGGCACTTTTTACAGTAACCAACAGCTTCTGTTTGTCACTTCTCAACATGTTACAGCAGCACAACATAGTAATGCAATCCATTGAAATTTTATTTCATGTCTGGTTTTCAATCACAATAACCAACCATCTGTAGCTTTAAAGCTCGCATAGCCCTGCTTTCTAGCTAATTCTTCTCACAATGTCTATTCTTCTTGCAATTTGTCCTGCTGGATTAATAAACATGTGATCATAGATTTTGGAACACAGGTTATCTCTGCTAGCTGATGATGATGACTGGTGTTAGATGGTTGGCTTTTTTATTTTGTCAATTAAGGTGATTTCATCTGCTAATGTTAATTTTTTCCTTGGCATTTTGACAGGAGCTTATGAAATAAAATAAATTGCTACACTTTTTACTAAAACTTTAACACACACACTCTTAGTAATAATATTTTTGGTTTATAGATCAAATGTTGATCAATTTTATTAATAAAATTGATCAACACTTGATCTATAAACCAAAAATATTATTTCTAATTCTCAGGATTATGAAAATAAACCTTCATTACACACATATATACACACACACACACACACACACACACACACACACACACACACACACACATATGTTTTAATCAAAAGTATGCTATGTAGCAGTCACTTAAGTAGAATCATTATACTGCCAAAATACGTGCGTCCTCTCTACTCTGTATCCTGGTGCTGACTGACAGCAATACTCTCTATGCAACTCGCTACACATGCACCATCTACAGCCACTGTCCTGATAAAGTGGCAAGGTGGCCCAAATAAGCAAAGCAACTTTGGGTTATATTCCTGCTTTGTTTCTGTTCTTCAATATTTGTCCAAAATAAATGGCTGCCCCGATTAACCGAAGTCCCAATTAACTGGAATCTACTGTGTGTATATATATATTTTTTTTACTTAATCCAGAAACTCTACAACAAACAAACTTTTTCAAGCCACTTTAGGCCTCCAATTTAGGTGGAAGATGCTCCAATCATTTGGAGGTATCTTTCACCTAAAGAAATTTACATTCATCCTTGCTAATGGCGAGGTTTGAACCTACAGTTTGTTGGAGAGTAGGTACATATCCACGCAGCTCACGAACCCAGCAAATTATGGTACGAATACTTGGAACATTATAGTTGTAGATGATGATGTATTAATTATAATAATAATAATAATAATAATAATATTCGAAGAAATAGTCAACCATGAAATTAGAAAAACAGACTGGGAACACCTGCAAGCAGATTCAGCAGATATCTTATACAACAACATTAAACTCACACTGGAGGAAATATATAAGAATGCTACAAAGAAAGTCAGAATTCGTTCAAAGACAACACAAAATCCTTGGATATTGTGTTGTTATAGAAATACACAGAAAGGATGCTTTATGGAAAGAATTAAAACGATATCCAAATAACACAGCTTTAAAAACTGAATATAAGATAACGAGGAATTGTCTTACAACACAAATCAGAAATGCAAAAAGAAGCTACTGCAGAGACAAAATAACCTCTGCACAAAACAACATGAAACAAACCTGGCATCTGATCAATGAGATGCTAGATTGTGTTCCCAACACCACCGCCTCCGAAACCATAAAACACAGCTTCATGAAAGATGCAAAACCTATCCAACAACTAGCAAATGACTTTAACCAATACTTTGCAGACTCCATCCAAGAATTGCACAGAAATATTCCCCCAATCACAAAACGTGATCCTCCACTTGGACCACAATGAAAACAGACATTATGGTTCCCAACCATAAAAGAAGCAGAACTTCTCTCTGCAGTACATCAAATCAAACCAAACAAAGGCCCAGGAATTGATGGTATAAGACCTAAAGATATAAAGCAACATGCAACTAGTTTAAGTCCTATCCTACTAAAATTAATAAATAAAATATTTAAAACAGGACAGATGCCAAGTATGCTAAAGACCGCCATAATCACACCCATATACAAACATGGAAAAAGAAATTTAATCAGCAATTACAGACCCATAGCAACATTACCAATTATCAATCAAATTATGGAGCAGATCATACTGAAGAAACTCACAGCATACACAGAGACCTTTCATATTATCCCCAAAACACAATATGGTTTTCAGAAAAATAAGGGAACAACATCTGTCTTGGAAGACTTCGCAGACGTAATTAATACCGCCTTAGACAAAAACAAAATTGCCATGGGGTAGTCTTTATTGATCTAACTAAAGCATTCGATACACTCACACATCAAACCTTGTTAGAAAAGCTGAGGCATGTTGGAATAGACAGGCCTCTTCACAGGTGGTTTACAAACTACCTTCAAAATAGAAAGCATAGCACACGTATCGAATCAAACCGAAGCAGAGAGCTACCAGTGACCTGTGGAGTACCGCAGGGAGCTGTACTCTCTCCAACTCTATTGAACATTTACACGCACGATATTAATCAGCTACCACTCAAAGGTAAGATATTCCAATACACAAACGATACAGCAATAATATCCATCCACAATAATGCAAGCATAGCCCAAACAAATATGCAACATGACATAAATCTGATCATAGACTGGCTCACGAAAAACTCCATACACCTAAACTCAGAAAAGACAAAATTGACGATATTCAGAAATCCACTGACGCTACCAGTTGATACCAAATATATAACCATCCAACATCCACTTTCCAACATAAACACACAGAACAGCAAAACCACTACAATCACTCAGGTTGAAACAATACGATACCTTGGAATTTACTTCGATGCAGTTATGAGCTGGTTTATGTGGCTATTCCACATAAACAATAAGTGGCAAACTCTACAGGTTAAAAGACATAGTTCCCATACGCCTAAAAACACTAATATACAAAGCACTATGCCAAAATATACTAATACGCTATAACAATGTATGCTTTCTGTGCACCCTACAAATTAAATAGATTAATGTCGCTACAGTATAAAATGATAAAACTGATCTTTTGGGAACAAAGAGAAAACAACGACCTTATATACATTGCAATGTCAGAACACAAAATACAGCAAAACATTTGTCACTATGCAACTTTGCTAGGACATTATTTCGATGCCAACTACAGGACAATCAGAAATACATACCGTATAACAATACCTCAGACAACTAATTATATCACATATAAATACAATAATCACTACAGAAAGGCCATGCTTAATTTCTATATCCCAGACATGATAAACAAATTACCTTTTGAATACAAAAACCTTACAAACTACAATAGCCTGAAAAGAGCTCTAAGGACATACTATGAACAAGAAACACTCACCCAAAATACTATACAAACTTAATGGAACACAATATTGTTTATTATTTTAACGGTATAATAGAACACAGAAACTAAGTAAATAATTAATTTATTGACTTGATGCTGATATTTCGCTGGTATTATAACCAGCATCTTCAGAGCACAAAAACACTGTTTGTCACAATACGCGAGACTAAAACAACATGGTGTACTTAACCAAAATTGTAGCAGCAACACAAAGACTAGAGTCCTGATTTTGGCGCCCTCTATCTGAAAAAAAAAAAAAAAAAAAAAAAAAAAAAAAACCGCTATCATATATTACTAGAGTCCTAGAAAAGTGTTAGTTTTTTCTTAATATGACTGTCTCCCAGATCTTCGGCAAGTTAATACAGCCATATTTGTTGAGATTTGGAGTGTGTTTTAGGGCTTCTGTCGCCTCTAAGAACAATCTCTCTCTGATTTATATGGGTTTCTGTGTAGTACTTTTGTGTTTTTCCAGTTGATCCTGTGTGCAGGGGTATCCAGAGCATGGTCTGCTAGGCCCGACTTCCCATAATGATATTTCCGGACGTATCGTTTATGTTCGCTGATGCGGATATTCACAGTTCTTCCTGTTTGACCGTAGTAGGCTTGATTGCATGAGCAGGGTACTTGGTAGACTCCTGGATGTGATAAAGGAGGAATGCTGTCCTTGGGTGAGCGGATGAGGGTGGCTAATTTGCTACATGGTCTGAATGTGGTGCGTAGTTTATGTTTATTGAGGATTCTTGAGATCTTTTCGGATGTGCCTTTAATGTAGGGGATGGTGACTGTTTTGTTGTAGTTCTCTGTGGTAGATGGTGGGAGGGGTTTCTTAGGAGTGTTTAGTATTTTGTTTATTTTAACTATCTAACTATATAAACACTCCTAAGAAACCCCTCCCACCATCCACCACAGAGAACTACAACAAAACAGTCACCATCCCCTACATTAAAGGCACATCCGAAAAGATCTCAAGAATGCTCAATAAACATAAACTACGCACCACATTCAGACCATGTAGCAAATTAGCCACTTTCATCCGCTCACCCAAGGACAGCATTCCTCCTTTATCACATCCAGGAGTCTACCAAGTACCCTGCTCATGCAATCAAGCCTACTACGGTCAAACAGGAAGAACTGTGAATATCCGCATCAGCGAACATAAACGATACGTCCGGAAATATCATTATGGGAAGTCGGGCCTAGCAGACCATGCTCTGGATACCCCTGCACACAGGATCAACTGGAAAAACACAAAAGTACTACACAGAAACCCATATAAATCAGAGAGATTGTTCTTAGAGGCGACAGAAGCCCTAAAACACACTCCAAATCTCAACAAATATGGCTGTATTAACTTGCCGAAGATCTGGGAGACAGTCATATTAAGAAAAAACTAGCACTTTTCTAGGACTCTAGTAATATATGATAGCGGTTTTTTTTTTTTTTTTTTTTTTTTTTCAGATAGAGGGTGCCAAAATCAGGACTCTAGTCTTTGTGTTGCTGCTACAATTTTGGTTAAGTACACCATGTTGTTTTAGTCTCGCGTATTGTGACAAACAGTGTTTTTGTGCTCTGAAGATGCTGGTTATAATACCAGCGAAATATCAGCATGAAGTCAATAAATTAATTATTTACTTAGTTTCTGTGTTCTATTATACCGTTAAAATAATAAACAACAGGAACACAATATATTCCTTCAGGCTTCCAGTTTAGCGACGCATCAATATATTCCAAGTTATTGTGCGTGCACGTGAGCACGAATTTCTCAATCATAGATTTCGTAGCTTCCCAACACAGCTAAAAAAAAAAAAAAACAATAAATAATGACCAACTGGTGTCATCCTCAGATAAGCTTACATATAAGCTTCGAGGATGAAAGCAGAGAAATTAGTTCTATCCATGATGTGTCATATGTAACCAAATGCATGTAATGTACATATCACATGTAAACCAATGTATGTACTTTATGTATTATATGTAAACAAATGTATGTAATAACTGTAACAAAAGCATGCAATATAGAGTGATTATATCCATTGATATTGTATATATAGAGTGTAAAATTGCAAAGAAACATCTGTAATAATCATTGATTATTATAATAATATACGTTGTAAACTGTTATTATTATTATTTAAAAAAACTTTATGTACGAGAAAGTATTTGTTATGCATAATTGTGTTCATATAATGTATGTAATTTATCTGAGAAATTCGTTTCACCTCCAAGGAGTCTGAAAACTCCTTTAATTAATTAAAACAAAAATCAAAATAAATGCTTTCTCTGAGATCTACCAGTTGGGTCATGTTGTTTCAGAGTTCATAATGTCTTGTGCATAACTAAAAGTACAGTAATCTACCATTTATCTTACCTTCAAAACAACGATCCTTCAATTAATCAACCCTTGCATATCAACCGGCTTCTGGTACAGCATCATGTAATTTAATTGTATTTCAGTTATTAGAATTACAAATTGCCTTTCTGATGTGGTTGGATACATGGTAAATTATAATGGTCACTCATTGATACTGTCCATTTTGAATTATTTATTATTTTATTTTTTAAATTTTTTTATAGTTTAAAATCATGGAAAAATGCTGTGTTTTGGTATAACAAAGCAATAGCTGCTGAATCAGAAGAAGATGAAGGAGGTGAATTTGATACTTATATCAGTGATCCAATTTATAAATTATTAGCTCGCCAAGCAGAAATGTATCGTCAAGGTGGCTATGGATTAGAGAAATCACCAGCTAAAGCAAGTAAGTGTTGCATTTTTTTTAATTTTTATTATTATTATTATTTTTATTTTTTTTTTTGGAAACTTGGTAATGAACTTCTTATTTATTAAAAAACTAGCAAACACAATGAAGAATAGAATACATAAGATATACAGGGTGATCAAAATTAAATTAATGGAAGTGAATAAAAATGTGTTATTTATGCTTGTCGCTTTTCTCCTTACACACACAGAAAAAATGACTATGCCTTTATTCAGTACATCATACAGCGCCCCTGGTGGTAAATTTTGGAACTACCGTTTTTTTTTTTTTTTTTTTTTTTTTTTTCCCCTTAGATATTGCTTCTGCATAATGCACAATGTATCCCTGTAAAGTTTTGTAGCATTCAGATTACTGAGTGGCACTCCATGGTCTTAAACAGGGATACTTTAATTTTGATCACTCTGTATAGGCCATGCTCTGTCTTGATCTTTTTTGGTTGCTTGGCACTCGAGGTTCTACCAAGGCTTAATAGAGTGTAAATCAAGATATTTGTGGAATTGCAGTTGTTTCTTGTAGACAATACAATCTGTGACATATGTCATTGCTGATACACAATGTATTCCTGCAAAGTTTCACATCATTTGGATCACTGGTGGTGATCCACAAGGCCTTAAACAGGGATACTTTAATTTTAATTACCCTAAGTAAAATACTTTCTACATATATATATGTAAAAAGTTTTTTTAACTTGGGTATAATATACGTTAAAGATACCAAGATATTTTATATGTATATAAATATAAACTTGGTTTTAATCCATTTCCCAAGTAAGCAAACAGACAAATAAGCCAAGTTTGCACCTGCAAAGTAGTGCAAGTCTGGGCAACTCATGGTAAAGTAGGAATAAGCTCTGATCACTATTCTTGGTATTTACCCTTAATGCAAAGCACATTTCCTTGAGGAGATGTATGATGCTATGCATTAAAGGCAAGGGGCCACTACCCAGACCGGTTTCGACCTTTATTGAGCAGAATCTGATCACTATTCTTAGTGATCAGAGCTTAATGCATAGCATCATACATCTCCTCAAGGAGATGTGCTTTGCATTAAGGGTAAATACTAAGAATAGTGATCAGAGCTTATTTCTCCTTTACCACTAGTTGCCTAAGACTTGCACTACATACGGAGTTGCCCAGACTTGCAGGCGCAAACTTGACTTACTTAGTAAATGGATTAAAACCAAGTTTATATTTATATACATATAAAATAGCTTGGTATCTTTAACGTATATTATACCCAAATTAAAAAAAACTTTTTACATCTATCTCTCATCCTGAGATTTTTATTTAATAAGGTCAAAGCACCTTGTGGTAACTAGTTTTGGTAAAATATTTATAAGCTCTGTATTACTTAAACCTTGGTATTTCTAAGCCAGGCTCCCACTGATGAGACCTCGATAAAGGTCGAAATCGGTCTGGGTAGTGGCCCCTTGCTTTTAATGCATAGCATCATACATCTCAAGGAGACGTGCTTTGCATTAAGGGTAAATACTAAGAATAGTGATCAGAGCTTATTCCACCTTTACCACGAGTTGCCTAAGACTTGGATTGCGTATGGAGTCACCCAGACTTGCACTACTTGCAGGTGCAAACTTGACTTGTCTGTTTGCTTGGTGATAATGGATAAGGATCTGAAATTTAGGGGACACGCTGTCTCCAAGGAGTCAAAAGACTCATTGTGGGAGTTCCTAGGAAACACAAGTCTATCAAGACTCATCGTGGGAGGTCCCTCCTAGGAAACACAAAGTCTATCATGCCATTCCTTAAACTCGTTGACCATTCTTGCTTTCACCACTCTATCAGGCTATGTATTCCACTGTTCAACCACCCTCCAAGCAAAGAAACCACTCCTCATCCTCTTGCTCACAGTTTCCTTTCATAACTTCCAGGAATGGCCTGTCATCACTCCTTCCTGCTGTTCAACCAAGCCAAAGAACTCTCCCCAGTGTCAACCCTGTAACCACCTCTCAACAGTTTAAAAGTCTTAATCATATCACCTCTCCTTCTTCCATCCACCAGACTTTGCAGTTCACATTCCCTCAGCCAGTCCTTCTAACTAACATTGTACAGTACTGAAACTGTCTTTGTTATCCGCCTTTGTACCCTTTCCACAGTTAATTTATCCCCTTCAAATCCTTACTACACAGACCAAACCTAAACCGCAACGACGTTCTTACTATTCCTAAAGTATGGGAAATTATCATACAAAACTGTGTTAAATAATTAACGTTTTTTTTTTTTTTTTTTTCTTTTGTACTACTTTAGCACGTTACGCACGTTTTCATGAGATTCTATTGTAATCATGCGCCCTAACTGTATGTTATTTCTAATTTTTGTTTAAATACTGTGCTGATGATGTCCTAAGATACTTAGGATGAAATATTTACAATTAAATAATTTTCACTGTGGTTTATACGTGTGTTTCTTCTAATTATGAACACACCACAGGTTTCGTTATTTAAAAAAAAAAAAAAATCCCATCAATGCATCCCAAACCTCAAGACCTTATTACATTTTGCTGCATTAAACCGACACCCCCATTCATTTGCCCATCTGTCTAGCTTATTCAAATCCTCTTGCAGGACTACCACATCTGCACTATTACTAATAACCCTTCCCAGCTTCACATCATCTGCAAACAACTGAATATCCCCCTGCAATCCACTGACAATGTCATTGATATAAAGGTTAAACAATACAGGTCCCATTACTGATCCCTGTGGGACCCCACTTGTTACCATCAGCCTCCTTGAAACTGCCCCACCATACAACTCTCTGATACCTATCGGACAGCCAATCCTGAATCCAGTTGACCAACCTGACATCCAAACCAATGTGCTGCAACTTAAATATCAACTTATCATATGGTACCCTGTCAAATGCCTTCGCTGAATCCAAGAAAATCGCAGTATATGCCTTTCCTTCATCTACTGCTCTTGTAACTTTATTATAAAAGGCTAATTATTATTAATAAAACCAGAGCTCCCCCTCAGAAATCCATGTTAACTCTCACAGATAACATTGCCCTCATCTGCCCAATGTTGTATATGGTCCCTCACTAATTTCTCCAAGATCTTAACAACTACTGATGACACACAAACTGGCCTATAATTAGACACTTCCAGTCTGCTACTGCCCTTATGCAATGGCACTATCTTACCTTCCTTCCATTCCCTGGGTATCTTTTCTATAGCCAGATTTTCAATGAAAAGCCAGATCAAAGGAGCTGTCAGTTCCTCAGCACATTCTCTCAAAACTCGTGGTGAAATACCATCCGGTCCCACAGCTTTACTGACATCCACAGCACTCAGTATTGGGAACACGCTCTCCTCCTTCACCTCTGAATCTCGAACCTACCCTATCCCTCTAGTATTAAAATGTACTCCTCCAGGATGAAATACACCAATAAAGTATTCATGGAACAGTTCTACTATGTCCTCTGCATCAGTCACTCTATTCCCATTTTTATCCCACAATCATTTCTCCACCTACTAGCTACATAGCTAAAAAATTCCCTAGGATTTTCTTTGGATCTTAGTGCCAATCTCTTCTCATATTCCAGTTTCATCTTCCTTATCATACTAGTCACTCTCCTGGCCTGTGTCTTATATTTGTCATGCATCTGCTCCTCACCTGTCTCCTTAAATCTCTTCCATAGCCTCTTTTTCACATGCAGTTACTGCATAATATTGTTTGTCATCCACTTTACACCAAATTATGTCCTCTTCTTCACTTGTGAAATACAGCTTACTATTGCTGCTAACAAATATTCCTTCACAATTTCCCAAGTACTAATGATATCCTGGCCTTCCAATTCCTCCCTCCATGAAACATCCCCAAGTTGATGTCTAAGACTATTATAATCACCTGCCTTATAATTCCACATGTTCCCGTCTCTCTGATACTCCTGCATGTCTATTCATCTTCCGAGTCAAAACCACATGGTCAGTCTCTCCAACTGGTGGGAGAGATGTCATCTCAGTTATTATCAATTCTTCTGATCCTATGACCAAATCCAAAACTTTTGAACCTCTTGTTCCTCTATTACATGTTGCCTAAGACATTTGTCTTTCAAGAATTCTAGAAATTCCATTCATTTATTGCTACATGCACCTTCCTCTCCCCAATTTATACTGCTGTAGTTAAAATCTCCAATAACAATCATTCTTCTTGCACTTGCCAAGCTGAACTGTCTAAACATCTCCTGGTTCCCACCCTTTGTTCACCTTGATGTTTAGCAACATCCCACTACATATGCCATCTAGCTTATCTCTACCTCACACCATATGCTTTCAAAATCATTAGTGTCACTTCCTTCCGAAGCCTCCACTCTTTGAGGACATAAGTCATCACTTATCATAAGCAGTACTCCACCACCACGCTTTCCCTTCCTATCCTGCCAAAAAATGCTGTACCTTGCTACTTCTATTTCTGTTATTATATCCGCTTCTGCCAACCACTTCTCAGTTATCCCAATAATTTTTGGCCAGGCTGATGCTATCAGCACCACTAATTCCTCTGCTTTATTCTGGATACTCCTGGCATTAGTATAAAGCATAAAAATGCCACTATTTCTATATCCAGCATTATCCCCTCTAGACTCCAATGGGCTCAGCATTACCTGATGTTGTCCCCCTTCTCCCAAGTCCCCTTTCCCACTAGAGGCCACCCCTGCTACCATCCACCTTGGTCATTCTAGTTTCCCTGCATTGACACACTGACTCATTCAGAACAGCAATCTCTCTAGATGCTTATGTCCTTCCTCATTCAATTGGCGGTCTCTCGCATACAATTCCTCTCTGTCCTCAAATACCCTCCAAGCATTCACATATTCCAGTCCTCTCTTCTGACACATTCTAGCTATTATGTTATTCAATATTACTGCTCTTCTGCTCAGCTCGTCACTATCATACCTAGGCAACACGCACGCTATCTTTCCTCTCTACATCTTCTTTCGTACTACTTCAAACAAGAATCTCATATTTCTTGCTGCTCAGTTTACATTACCTCTCAAGTAATTTGTTCCTACCATCACAATCATCTTATCCCCCCTTTCACCCCTCTTTATCGCCATAGCCACACTTTCTATTGTTCCTCCAGGAACACACTCCTCACGCATCCTATCCTGACACCACTGATCATTGAGTCACCATACATTACTTCTTTTACCATTCCCTCTCTCCTACTGTTTCCATTCTCTCCTCTTCTATCATTCTCATAACTCTCTCTCATTCCCTCTCTTCTGCTTATCCTATTCTCTCCTCTTCTATCATTCCCATATTTCTCTCTCATTCCTTCTCTTCCACTTATCCTATTCTCTCCTCTTCTATCGTTCACATAACCCTCTCTCATTCCCTCTCTTCTACTCTTCCCATTCTCTCCTCTTCTATCATTCCCAAACCTCTCTCTCATTCCCTCTCTCCTACTGCTTCTATTCTCTCCTCTTCTATCATTCCCAAAACTTTCTCTCACTCCTACTCTGTTTCGCCTTGCATACATCTCTTCCATTTTCTTAATCTCATCTTTCATACTTTTCATCTCGTTTACAGGACATTCCACCTCCTCTTTCAGCTCATCTATCCATCTCTGCAAGTTAGTCACTCTTACTCACCATTCATTTATCCAATCAAAACCATCTCTGTATACTTCACAGTCATTCAAGCCTTCCACACTCTTGACTCTTATTTTTTACTTCATACTTCACTTGTCATTCTCTCCTATCATACTACTCATCTCCCGACATCCATTTCCCATCCCTGAAGCAACTAGATCGGTTATCAAAATATCAAATTTATTGATTTCCTCCCACTGTCTGCATTTCGCACATATATGCACTCCCCCTTCTCTCACCTGCAAACATATCCAACTCCCGGGAAGCATACATCCTCAAACACTGCATGCCTCAAAGTCCTTTATTATGTTACGTATGATAGAGTTCTTAAATGGCGGAGGACTTGGTGATGCGCCATTTGTGATTGCAGCTGCATCTGCCATCATTCCTTACTGCCAAGTAAGTAACTACTAAACTAATCACTAAAAATATATATGAACACTGTATCACAGATATATATATATATATATATATATATATATATATATATATATATATAAATAAACACTGAATATAAACCTATATATATAAATATAACTCTATATTCAACTATACTAGATAGCGAATACTTATCTTCTCTTCCACCGCGAATGTTGCCAACTGTGACCTCGCCTTCTCGGTAACCCAAAAATAACACAATATATAACAACGAAACTCCCACTAAATAACACTTGTGTTATTGAGAAAAGAAATGCAGCACAGTTCACAAAGGAATTCACACTATTCACCATTTAAAAAAATACTTTTCCCTTCCACCACTGAAATCACCTGCCACGTGCTTCAGCGAGACCCTGCCGCCCTCTTTCCTTATGTTGGGATCAGAGGAAGTCAGAAGTAATGTGAGAGCACAGGAGAATGAAGCGAAGCAAGTGAGACTGAATTTTTCGTGAATGGAGAGGAAAATAGTGTGAGAGATGAGTATGTGAGAACAGGAATGCAAATAATAATAATAATGCTGCAGACAATGGTATTTATTGATCGTTTAGCACATTTTCAGATTGCAGAGGATTCTCATCTTATCGGTCTGGAAACGGGTAATTGTTAACTAAATAGTTACTATTAACAGAGTGAGATTCATAACTTTAGTGAGGTATATATATACTTCCCTCTAATGTGTAGAAAGGTGTATCAGCTATTGTTCATTTTAACTTATTTATATTATTTACTGCATTACCTCCCAAGAACAAAATAAATCTGATAATTTATTAAATCACTGATATTTCCCTGGATTTTTAACCATCATCCTTGGAGCATGAAAACACTTAAAATTGTAATAAAGAAAACAAGAAGAAGAAGAAAAAAAATTGTACTGCATTCTGGTAGAGTGCATATTAGTCTTTATCTGTTAACCACAGATGGATTGACAGGATGATGGTGGTCTTAATGCAAAAAGCTGCAAAAAGTTTGGGTGAATTAAGGCAGCATGCTTATTGTGGTTTGGTGAGTGTCTCATTGCTAATGTTTTTCCAAAAAAAAATTGATAAATAAAATCTTGATTACATTTATTTTACATCATTCCATGATTAAAAGTGTTGCAGACTGAGAGAGTGCACAGGGTTTGTTTTCCCATAGGGAGGAGGTAGAGGATGAATGATGCTTTGGATATGAGAAGTAAACACGAGGAGTTAGTGATAGTGGTAAGAACAAATGATTTGGTTGTGCATAGGGGGAATTTGAGGATGGATCTCAGAAGATTACTGAGGAGAGTGAAAAACAACTCTGTGGAAAGGGCATTGGTGTGTTGTTCAGGTATGATAATGATGAGTTGAGACAGTAAGTAGAAATTATTAATGGTATGCTAGCAAAGCTGTGTGAGGAGAGAGAGGGGGTGGGATGCAGCTTATTGACTTGCAGACTGTATTTTAAGAGACTAATGGAATTATATAAAAGAGATGGATTTGATGTAACTCCATGACATCCATAAAATAACTTATGTTGCCAGAAGGAAGTGTAATAAATAATGTGAACAAGGGATCAGAGGAAGTCAGAAGTGATGTGCAAGGACAGGAGAATAAAGCAAGTAAGACTGAAGTTTTTGTGAATGGAGAGGAAAATAGTGTGAGAGATGAGAATGTGAGAACAGGAATGCAAATTGGGTGGAGAGATGGGAGACTCTGGAGCTGGGGGACACAGTGTAAGGAAAGTGGATTCTGGAAGCAGTAGTGAATGTGTATACAGGAAAAGTCAGCATAGAAATGGATTGGCCTGGAGAGTAATTGAGTCTGGGGAGATATAGGGAGCAAGTGTTAAGTCACAGATGACAGGTTGCATAATTAGGACTGGTAATACCCTGAGAAATGAATTGATATGCTTATTTACAAATGTCAGGAGCAGGGCCGCTGAGAGGGGATGACATCTGAGACTTTTGTCATGGGTCTGGCATCGAAAAGGGCCCGACCGTTGGGCCCCGGCGTGTCGCATAACTGTGTTTATAATGCATGGTTTTAATTCTCGTAATAATACAACAGTGATAATGGCATATTGAGAAAGATACTGTATTTTGTTTTAGACAGACGGCTATGCTCTTTAGCTCGCCGTGAGTGTCCGGAAGACACTGATTCTCTTAGCGCAGATCGCTGTAGTTATAGCGGGTGATGACGTCAATAGGCATTTGTGTAAGGTTGCAGTCTGCTGCACTAGCGCTAGCTAGTAATTGCATTCACAGTAATGTTCCCTGCCAGAACGCTTGGTTCTTGTTAGTATTTTGATAGACGAAGGTTTTGTGATTGTTTGTAAAGTGTGCAACTGTATAGTGTAGGCCATGTGCTAAAAAATAAAAGTAAGTATTCTTATTCATTTGATTTTTTAATTATTAAAATTATATTTTTAATAATGAAAATTTGACCAACAGAAATGTATCATCATAAATCTGGAAATCAAAAACGAAAGGAGAAACTTGTCATGGGCCCGAAAATTTCTCTCGGTGGCCCTGGTCAGGAGTATCAGAAATAAAGGAGATAAAATTGTTGCATTCATTGATTTTATTCACTTTAAAATAAGTGATCAATTGGATTAGACTGGATAGGAATGATATTTTGCTTATGGGAATAGAAATGGAAGGGTAAGATATTTTTTGGGAGGGATTTCTGCTGTTGTTAGCAAGGGAATTATGCCAACACAAGATGGAGATACAAGGGGAAAATAGTGATGATAGTTTTGATGAAGTATAATTGTACAATGAGGTTTTTAAATATTTAGTTATTTCTTGCTTCGGTCACAGAAGGGAAGATGAAGAAAATTGTGTAATTTTGTTGTTTTATAGTTGCATATCTCCAGTCTAATCCATCCTACTATCATTAATATACAAGTTAAATAAGTGGCTCCAAACAAACCCCGTCAGGACACTACAAGTGACTTTCCTCTTCCGGGATACTACTGCATCCCATATACAATTTGCTGATATCTATCTGACATCCAGTTGCCTATTAAACTCACTAATCTTGCATCCAATTCCGTCTCCTCTAATTTAGTTATTAACTTGTGGTGTGGCAATCTGTCAAAAGCTTTTGCAAAATCTAAGTAGACCACTATGTGCACTTCCTTCGTCCAATACATTCAGCCCCTTGTCATAGTACATAAGTAAATTGATAAACCATGACTTACCATTAACGAACCCGTGCCGACAAGCAGAGAATGCCACTTTTGTCAACCCATTTCTGTATCCTAGTTCTCACCAGCCTCGCCAGTACCTTAACTACAACTCCAGATATACTGATCAGACTATAATTTGTAGCATTATTCTTATCAATGTCTTGAAGTGGAACATTTTTACCTTCCTTCCATTCCTTTTGGACTTATGCTGTTGCAGGACTTGAAAATAGTTAGGTTGGAACTGACACTAATGTCATGCAGCCATCCCTTAAGATATGTCAGTGTCATATTGCATTATTCATATCAAGCTTACTTAACTTATATATCTCTCTCGCTCGCTCAGCACTCAGTCTTCTATTTCCTCTACACTTGAGCTTCTCCTGATTTCACACAAAGAATGAAACATCCTTATGTTGATCGCTAAATACCTCGACTAAACCCTCTGCATAAAAATTTCACATAATCATTTTAGTTATTATGTATCCTGAGTGAAACTTTCATTATCAAGTTTTCTGTTATAAGATAAAGTAATTTTATCTTATAACAAAAATATGTGTTTGCATTTACTAATGCAGTTGTATGCTTAGTGTTACCAGAGCTGTCATGGTTAAAGCAATGTCGATATTAAAGGAGACTTAAACGTAGTTATAAGTAGTAAAACTTATTTACCATAGATTGTAATCCTTTGGGAATAACATAGAAATGTTGTGTGTATATTATAAATTAATTTATGCTGTTTAAAATAGTGTTTCTATGTCAAACACTCATAGCATACAGCTGCTTTACTAATGGAAGCCATGTTGTCACTTGAGTTTTGTTTTGAATCTTGGTAACGGACATGCGTATTAGTTGTTTTTTGAACAGCTGTTGCTGGGTAACTTGAACACTAGTAAACAAAGAATAGGCAAGCAGGGAAGGAGAGCCAAAAAGTGGAATGAACCACCAGGAGTTTTTATCTGCATCTTTAACAACTCTCCAAGGATACAGAATGGTGAAGTTAATAATTGAATGATGGTATAATGTATCAAGCCTTCATTGATTAGTGAAAATATTTTGTGCTTAATGAAAAGCAAGTGATGTGTTCCAAGAAGCAAGATGGAATCTACAGTAAAGTTTCTTTCTTTTATTGGAAGTGCATCTGGAACTGCTCATATAATGTATTCTTATTGTCTGAGTGTATTCTTCTTGCCTACTTCAGCAAAATGAGGTGGTGTGTTTATGGAAACTTTCTTACTGAAAGAAGACATGCAATAGTTAATAATGGTATAATTGTTAAATGAGGTATTTTAACTCTGGTTCTTTTGTAAAGAATGTGAGAGATAAGGCAGAGTAAATTAATAATAAAAATAATAAAATAAATACCACAAAGGAAGTTTTCATATGGCCAGGTGAAACTACAGCACTTTCAGCTGAATTCTATGTTTAGTTTGTTTTTGTAAAATATTTGATGTTATTTCCTTAGAACTGTGAGGCAGAGAAATGGCCATTCTAGGAATTAGCCATTTCCTAGAGTGGCCATTTCATTATTAATATCTAAATATCAATGTATTAAAACATTGATATTTAGAACAGTAGAAATTAATTCAGTACTTTTAATTTTATAGTAGAGAATAAGGGGTAAATTACTTAATATACAGAATTTGTATCTATTGTATATATATATTTGTTTATACCAAATATTTTATTATTTTTAAAATTGGGCTTCATTTTTTGAATATACACAACATGCTTATTTTGAAAGTCAGTGCCCTATCATGGATACGAATCTGAAACATTCTAACCAACTAAAATAAAATTATATATAATACATTGTTGTCTTACTCCTTGACCGACTTTAATATATGTGGGATGTACGTGAGGAATAACATGGTTGAAGCCAAGCTTCAAATCTAACACTCTTCAACAGTTACCAATTGACGTATATAATTAAAAACTGCCTATGATTTTTCTTGGCCTGATTTGCTAATTTCTACTGGTATTGCACTTTTGCTGTCCTTACCAAATGAGTCTCATTCCAGTACTACTTTTTATCCACTTTGTGCAACTCATCATCATATTCATCTTGTGCCACTTCAGCAGTGTCTTCTTTGAGATTTCATGCTAATTCCCTCATTCATTCATTTGATACCTATCTTATTCAGCCTTTTGACCCCCAGAATACCTTCACACATTGATGCTAAGTATCAATGTGTGACTAAGGAGCTGACAAAGTATCTCTTTGTCAGCTCCCAAGCTGCCTTATAAGTTTCTCATAATCACCAACTTTGTAATTCCTTTTACTCATGGAAGTCTTCATATAGTTAGCCGCAACCGAGGTGATCACTTTGTGATCACTCTCATCAAATGGAGGGAAGTGCAATACCCCACTCATAATCACATCCTCTTATGAAATAATCAGATCTAAAACTCTGATTCTTGAGTGCCCACCTTTACATACTGCCTAAGATAGTTGTCACTCAAGAATTCAAGAAATTCGTTCTTATTCCCAAATCACCCATAAAGATCACCATTCTCTTGTCATTTATATATTTCTACATCCCCACCCTTCACATTCCTTGGCCCATAGCAGCATCCAACTAAATATCTCTTCCTGTCAACCTTCACCTCACACCATACTGCCTCAAAACCATTTCCAATATGTCTGTCTTTCATTTCTCTTCCTTATGTAAGCATAACTTCTGCTATCAGCAGCAGCACACCCCCTCACCCTTTAAATTTTTATTTAAAAATTAAATGATTTTAAACTTTTTAAATTATTTTTTATTGTCGTGAAACAATGTACCCTTACATTTTTTATTCCTGTCAGGATATCATCCTCATTCAATTATGTTTCACTTATTCCAATAATTTTTGGGTGGATAAACTAAATCAATAAAACAGTTTCATTTCCCTTATTTCTGATGCTCCTAGCAAGCAACCTGTTGGTTGTGATATCCCCACTAAACTTGCCCTTGCCCAGGCAACTTTTTTTCACCACTTTATCTGTATATTCCTCTAACTCAACTTCTTTCCCCCCAACCCTGTTCATTCCATTCCTATGCTAATCATCCTCATATGCACATTCACTTCTATTTCAAACATCTACTCTTCCTATGCCATGTCTCCCTGTCCATCCCAACTTCCTCTGTTTTCCTGTTCTTGTATTCCCATTTGCTATTCATTTCTCACACTGCTCCTTTTTCTGTTAACAAGCACTTCAGTCTCAACTGTTCTGCTCCTGATCTTTCATTTCTTCTCTTACTTCCTCTGATCTCTTGCTCACATCAGTTGCTGCAGTGCCTTGTAGCAATCATTTCTCTGGTTCATTCACTCCAAGGCCATTGAAATGCAATCCCTCACTCTGTCACTGCAAACTGCAAGATATATGTTACTGAACTAGATTAAAAACAAAGATGTAATGAATAAACTAAATAACATATAATACAGTTTATCCAGTAATAAAGACAAAAACGGTTATACCATTTTTGGTGCAATCACTTAGATGCAGATCATCTAAGTGACAATCACTTAGATGCAGATCATCTAAGTGATTGCTTAAAACCATAACAAGCTGCAGAGCGTACTACTGAACAGGATGATGATCATAAAATTATTTATATTTAGAATTCATTTGAATGTTTGCTCTTGTAAATATGCATTAGTTCTGTACAGCCTGAATGATTAGAAGGCATTAGCCAATATCAACCACAGTTGGATATCAAAGCTAAAAAGGATAAAAATGCCCTGTTGTCCTCTTATAAGCAGAACTAGAATCTATGGACTACTATGTGAAAATAGAATTATCCGTTGCTTAGTTTGGTGATGTTTAACGCATGCAAAGTATTGGCTTCGGTTTGTGTATTCTTTACAATATCACGTAATAAGAGTTGCAATCAAACAAACACCCTGACTGGTAGGTTCAAATCCTGCTTAGACATGGATGTTTATCATTCTCTTTGGGTAGGAGATGAATTTTGTCGTCCAGTGTGAGACTGCCTTCCTGCTTACTGGAGACCTGAAGTGGTTTGAAGAAGTTCAGTGTTTGGATTCTAGAGCAAAGTTTCCAGGCTATGAAAAAATAAGTAAAAATACAAAAAAAACATAAAATCAATAAAAGTAAATAAATAAAGTAAAGTAAATAAAACCAAAAAAAAAAAATCCTTAACCTTCCTAGAGAATGAATATACTGTAGGTTTATAAATAAACCTTTTGTAGGAGCCACATAAAACAGTCAAAAATAAAGAAAATACCAACAGCAATATCGTAAATATTTACTAAAAATAAGGTGCAGATTGTAACAGTTGCTGCATGTAGCCTATAGTTAGATTTACTTCCTTGAATCAATAAAGTGCATAATTTAAAACATGTTTTAAATTATATATACAGCATTCTTGATTCAGAAGGACGTAACTCTTAGATTTCAAAGTCACTATTATCTAGGCTTTACCAGCAAGCTATTGCAATATGAAAAATCACAATCTCAAATTGCAGAAAGTTATTTTGCTTGATTATAAAGTAAATTATAATAGACAAGAAATAATATTCTTGTTTTAATCCTTTACCCAAGCATAAGCAAACAAAGTCTGTTGGTGAAGCATCTTCACAGCTAGGCCACTTGCATACAGAGGCTGTCGAATTCACATTAACTGCCTTATAACCCATTATTATTATTTGGGACCTCCAGATTATCTTCTCAGTCTCCTGGTTACTGCACACATGAACTCAAACACAAGAATTATCTCTCTTAAGAGCAAGATGACTAGAAATATTGGACCAGTTGTCTGTACTTGCCAAATTAACATCAAGGGAATATGTAGAGCAAAATGTGAATACCTCTCAAAGATTTTTACACAACATTGTTGACGTTCTTGTCCAAGAGACTCACTGTAAGGATGAGGATCAACTACACAACAGGGGACAAATTCCTGGATACAGTATCATTGAAGCCACTTACCATCGTGCACACAGCCTTGCCACCTATGTACGTAATACCGTAGAAGATTTCCACCTCATTACAACCGACATTGCCAATGGCATGCATCTGATAACAACTAAGATAGGGAGCATCACTATTACTAATGTGTATAAACCCTCAGCACTCTTATGGCCTCTAAGTCCTACCAGTGCATAACTACCTGCAATGCATATAGGTGACTTCAACAGCCACTACACGCCATGGAAATATGCTTCCAACAATGAATGCAGAGAGACTTTGACTGAGTGGGCAGAAATTCACTATATACACCTAATCTTCAATGCAAAAGATAGTTCTTCCTTCAAGTCAGCAGCTTGGAATAAGGAGTACAACCCCAACCTCTGCTTTATCACACAAGACAACAATGGATGACCGTTACCTACATCGAGAAGAGTTCTCTCCAACTTTCCATGAAGCCAACATAGACCAATTATATTAGAAGTAGGCTTACAAGTTCCCTCTGTCAGATCCTCCCAACATCCCCACTGGAACTTCCAGAAAGCTGACTGGGGCACATCGGTTACCTATCTAGACAAATATGCCTGTTGGATTCTGCCAACAAGCAATAATTACAAGAGATTCATGGGAGCTCTGTTGGCTGTAGATAAGAAGCCCATACCAAGAGACTTCCACAAGAGGCTTTCCTGGATGGAACGATGATAGCAGAAACCTGTATCAAGAATACCTATAGTGTGGTGACTCTGATATTGGAGATGAACTCATTCACAAGCCTTGATGCCAACCGACAGAAGAAATGGACTGAGATAGATAGTAGAAAGACTCACTTTTTGGCATTCCAGTAAGAAGGCGTAGAGCTTCTAAGAAAACTAGGTAGTGGCACCCTGACTGTCTGGGAACAATCAGCTGTTTCTCAAAACCAATACACATCACACATAGTCAATATATCAAGATATACTGTGAAGGACAAACAGCACACTATTCAAATAAAAAGAGAACTTACACATTCGAAGAATAGTAGACCGTCAGATCCTTAATATTTGCTACCTTTCACTTTTGAAGATATTAACATTGCTTTAATGGATATGAAACCAGCCAAGGCTCCAGGTTTCAATGGTATTCATCCTGACTTCAGCAGGAAGTCAGGACAAAAAACTCGACAGTGGTTGGCTTGTTTCTTCTTTGACTTCCTCCAGACTAGTAGACTTCCAAAAGAGTTTAAGAGAATAAAAATTATCCCTATCTTAAAACTGGAGAAAACTAAGAACAAACCATAACATTACTGACCATTTGCCCTGCTTAGTTGCTATTATAAGTTCCTAGAAAGGCTCATTTCAATAGAATTGCCCCAAAAATAATGGAACAAGTCCCAGTGGGACAGGCTGGATTTAGACATAAATGAAGCTGCTGTGGATCAGGCTTTGTCACTCACCACACTCATAAAAGCAAACTACCAACAATGCCTGAAAAAGCTATATCTTTTGTAGATCTTACTGCAGCTTATGATACAGTCTGGAGGCAAAGTGCAATTATAAGTTATTCTGTACAGTCCCATGCAGAACAACAGCTAAACTAATTGAAAATATGCTAAGCAGCTGCCTGTTCCAAGTGGTTATGGACGAGAACAGAAGTAAACAAAGAACACTGGATAATGGATTACTACAAGAGTCAGTCTTGGTTCTCCTCCTTTTTAACTTATACATTGCAGACTTGCCTACTACAGCCTCCATGAAGTTTTGTTATGCTGATGATGTTGCTCTAGCACCAAAAACACCAACTTTACTGCAATGGAAGACGTACTAACAAATGATCTTGAAATCCTAGTTACATACTTCTGCAAATGGAAATTATACTCAAACCCTAGTAAAACAGAAGTTTCATGCTTCCATTTGAACAATAATCGGGCTAACAAAGATTCAATCCTTTAAACCACATCTCATTAATATAGCATCCAAGTTAAAAACATGAAACAACATACTGCAAAAACTCTGCAGAACAACCTTGGGATATCTCAGCAGCAATGCTTTGCTGCATTGCTCTTGGTCTCGTTTACTCTACAGCTGAATACTGCTTACCTGTATGGCTGAACAGCACCCATATGTACTTGGTCGATGCTCAGCTTAACACCACTGTGTGCCTCATTTCTAGAACTGTGAAATCGACTCCTCCAAGCTACTGGTTCCTAGTGCTAAGTTACATCCCACTTCCACATCTCTTCAGATCCAACATTTTTCTACTTGGATATATCAAAATCCTGGAAATCCAAGATCTCCCAATCCATGAAGACATCCCACTCCTAGAAATAAATAGGCTGAAGTTAATGCATTTTCCAGTCCTAACAGCAAAAAATCTTGCAGAGACAAATTTTAACATGAAGGAGAAGTGGAAAGTCCTGGTGTAATACTTCAACAGGAGACTTCCATGATTTAGTAGACCCAATCCAGATGCTTTCAGGTTTTGACCTATCACAGAAAACTTGGTCTATCCTTAACAGAATTCACACCAATCATGACAGATGTGCAGACCACATTTATAAATGGAGCATGATTGCCTCATCCAGGTGAGAATGTGCTCAACGTGCATACCAGGGAAACCTGTTATATTTCATCCATGCTACACCAAGTGCAATTGATGGATAAGCAACCTAGACATACAGCTGTAGTCTATTCCTGAGTGTCTTCTTTATGACTGTTTTATATCATGTTTAAGTATTTTGTCTATTTCATACTAAATGGTTATATATATACTAAAGATGATTGTAATGTAACTTTTCATGTGTGAACCATACGCTAAACAAATAAATAAATAGTACTTCCATGGAGTCATGACACTCATTGGGATAGGCCCATCCTAGGTAGGTCTATCATGCCACTCCTTAAACTTATTCACTATTCTTGCTCTCATGGCTTCCTTTCTCAACTTCCACAGATGGTCATTGTTCTCACTTCTTTCTCTTGTTCTACCATAATGGCTCAGTCATATCACCTCTTCTTCTATCTACCAAACTTCACAGGCCACATTCTGTCATTCTATCCTCATAACAAACATTATACAGTCCTGATATCATTTTTGTTATCCACCTCTACACTCTCTTCAAGGTTAATTTATCTCTTTCAAATTCTAGAGACCAAATCTGAGCACAGTAGTCCTGGTTTGGGTCTGATGTGCGCTTTATACGATGGAATCACAACACTTCTATTTCTGCTGGTCATCATTCTTCTCAGTATTGCAGCAGTCTTCTTGGTTCACTGCCTTTGCAATATATGCCTTAAATTCTGTCAATCATCATCATCATGCCAAGGTCCCTTGCTAACCCCCATTTCCTCTAGTACAGTTCTTCCAACAGAGTATGCAGCCTCTTATCATTGTATTGCAAACTTCAAGATATTACATTTAGCTATGCTGACATCTCCCCATTCATTTTCCAGCATATTCAGATCCTCCTGAAGGGCTACCACATCTAAACTATTAATAATAACCCTCCCCAACTTGCGAAGAACAGAATATTCCTCTCCATTCCATTGACAATGTCATTGATATAATGGTTAAACAATACAGATCTAGTAATGAGCCTTGTGGAACTTCTGTCGTAATCTTCTGCTTCCTTGATACCACTTGTTCATACACAACTTCCTTTGGGATGTGTACATTGCTATGCACTTCAGAAAGAGTTGCTATCCTGACTAATTTCAACCTTTATTGAGGTTTTATCGGCGTGAGCTAGAGCCAGAAAGATATCGAGGTTAAATCACTGCAGAAGTCATATCTGTATACAATAGTTAAATTATATATCACCATTTTATTTAAATACTCTGAGTCAGAGATGGCTGTTCAGTTGCAAACTTGCTCATAATTGGGTAAAGTATTAAAACAAGAATATAATTTGTCTTATAATTTATTTATTAATGAATGGAAAAAAATTTTCTACAGCTTTCTCTGAACTAGAGTGTGTTAATATGCCATTTTACTACTTGTATATGGAAATTATATGAGACTTCATCAGTAGTGCACTACTGATTTAATCTTGGAGGGGTGGGGGGTAGTTGAGTAGACGATTTGAGAATACACACTACGCATTGCATATGACCTATGACTAAGCATCTGTAATGATCGCTAATTCATAAGTAGTATAGAAATAAAAGACATGACACAACATAAATTTAAAAAAATGAATTTTAATTAGGAAAAGATTTTTGGAAAATTTTCTAGTGTTCCCTTTTTCTTTGGGGACTAGGGCCCCTTGGCCCCCCCGTGGATGCACCACTGGACCTCATTAAGGTTGAAACAGGTCTGGGTGATGACTCTTTTCATAATATATTACATATACATCCAAAAGAAAGTGCACTGTGTGTTATGGTATTCTCACATAATGTAAGGTCAGCAGCCTCTATATGCAATTCAAAGAAAAGCAAAACAGAAACAGGAGTTTGTGGGAGGGAGGGGATACAAATGACTTAAATAGTTGAAAGTCTTTTTAACTTGGTTAGATTATAAATTAAAAAGTATACCAAGAAATTATATCTGTGCGGTTAGCCTAGTGGCTGTGCGCTTCGCAACCATATGCCTGAGAAAGGAGTGTCCTAGGTTCGATTCCTGTTGGTGATGTGAGGAGCTGAAGGATCTTCCTCAGCCATAGCCAAGTTAGCTGGTCTTGGGCATGGACAGTAGGGTTTTTTCCTCAGTTTATCCTGGGGGGTTGTTGTGTCCTGCAAAGCAGGTAAACCGGCCTTGAGAACTCAACACTACAGGACATAGGATACACCAGGGTGTAGGGGCTGACCACCTTATCCTGTGAACGGTTTGAGGTCCAATGATTAATAAACCCTCGACACTGCAAGGTAAAAGAGGGTATAAAGAAGATGAGAAATTATATTATTATTATTATTATTATTACGGGCAACTCCAAGGAATCCTTAGACTCATCGAGGGAGGCACTAAACATCATGTCAAGAACAAGTATTAAGCATCTGCACAGTATCTATCATACTTTGCTTTGAACTCATTTACAGTTATGGCATGCACAACAAACTCAGGCAGTTTATTCCACTCATTCACCACTCTCCAAGTTAAAAACCTAGTTCTAGCACCCTTGCTAACTACACTCTTGCTTAGTTTCCATGGATGGCCTCTAGTTCTCCCACCACCAGACCTGTTCTGAAAAATTTCCTCTGAATTAATATTTTAAAAACCCTTCAGTAATTTGAATGTCTCAATCATATCACTCCTTTTCCACCTATCAACCAATTTCTGTAATCCACAGATCTTCAACCTGTTCTTGTAAGGTTCATTCCATAGACCAGCTATCATCTTGGTTACTCGCCTCTGGATCCTCTCTACCTCCTCCCCATCAAGAAGAAACCCTGGTGCCCAGATCTAGGCACAGTAGTCAAGATGGGGTCTTATCAAGGCTCGATAAAGAGGCACAATAACTTGCTTGTCTCTGCTCGTCAAAGTATTCTTCAGTAACCAAGTGAGCTGATTTAGCCATTTTTGCAATGTGCCCCTTAAACTTCAACTCCCTATCCACCAACATTCCCAAATCCTTGGCCTCGTCAATCTCCTGGAGTACAGTTCCACCAATGTGGCATACTGCTGCTAATCTTTTCATCCCAAAATGCATAACCTTGCACTTTGCCACATTAAACTGACATCCATTCTCCTTGCCCAGTCTGCCAATCTATCCAAATCATCCTGCAAAATTTTGACATCATGTGTATTCACTATTGCTCTACCCAACTTTGCATCATTTGCAAATAAATGAACAGTTCCTCTCATATCCTTGCCTATATCATTAATGAACAAATTAAATAGCAGTGGGCCAAGAACAGAAACCTGCGGTACACCACTAGTTATAGGCCTTCTTTTGGACTCTACTCCTGAATAAACTACTCTCCGATATCTCTCCATCAACTACCCTCCTATATTCTTAATTTAATCCTTTATCCGAGTATAAGCAAACAAAGTTTGCATATAAAGTATCTCCACAACTGGGCTACTTGTGTATAGAGGCTAATGACTTAATATCACTTTGCCTTAGTATCCAATAATGCAAAGCAAACCCCCGTTTAGACATGTATAATACTATGCATTAGGAGAAGGGCCACTACCCATACCAGTTTTGACCTTTATTGTCTCATCAGTGGGAGCCAGACCCAGAACAGATACCCACGGTTGAAGTAATACAGAAATCATATATTTCCCATATACAAGTAGTGAAAAGGCGTATCACATTATTGAAGTACTCTGGATCAGAGATAGACATTGAATGTTTTTTCACTTGGCTAGACAATACATTAAAGATGCTAAGAAATTATATTCTTTGTGTAATCCTTGATTCAGGTGTAAGCAAGCAGCATTTGCATGTGAAGTATCTTCATGACTGGGCTACTTGTATATGGAAACCATGACTTCTGTATTACTTCAGCCTTCTTCTAGGTCTGGCAAGCAGTCCTTTCAATATTACTTAACATCATGGGAAAGACCAGGCATCAAAATTAGTGGTACTTGTGGGCACAGATGTCTTAGTTGGGGAGAAAAGAAATATTGATAGAGACTAGAAGTTGATGCAGCAGGTAAAGAAGAATAGTGTTGTTGTGAAAGCCGTAGTCGTGTTGTCCAGATATGACAACAGTGAATTGAGAAGGAGAGCAGATATAATGAATAGTAAGATGGCTGAGTTGTGTGAGGCAAAGGCAGAGGGTTCAATTTGCAAATCTGTGGAGTGAATTTGAAGGGAAAATGGAATGGTTTAAAGCTGATGGATTACATTTGAATGGGTTTGGCATTGGGCATTTAGAAAGTATTTTCTGAGAAGAAACAGAGTCAAGAAGTTAATGAAGGAAGCGATCAGAGTCTACATGTGAAGCAGGATAGCACAAATAAATGGATTGTATGATAGGAGGAAGATGGGTATGAGGTTGAAGATGTGGTTGCAGCAACACAAGATGATGGAATACATAAAGGTGAGGATGAGACAGGTAGGAATGGAAATCAGAGTCAGAATTAGGAATGAAAGTGGTCAGACCAAAGTGAGAGAGAGAGAGAGGTGTGGTATAGCAGCTAGAATAGAGAATGTTGGTGCTGGCAGAATGGCCTCAAACACACATGGATTGTTATATTTATACATAAATGTAAGAAGTATTCAAAACAAGAGAGCTAAGTTTGTTGCACTGATTGAAACAGTATGCTCAAAGATAATTGGGATAAGTGAAACTTAGTTGTCTGAGGAGGATGCGATGTCGGGAATAGAATTAGGATATATAACTTTACGGAAGGATAGAAATGCGAAAAGGGGAAATGCTGATAATTACAGGAGAGTTGTGTCTGCAAAGTGTGGAAGTTGATAGTACATGTACAGATTTTGTATCTGTGTGGTGTGAAGTTGAAATAAACAGATTAGCATATCTAATAGGATGCTGTTATAGGCCAGGGAATACAGATTGTGAAATATTTTGGCAAATTAGTTTGGCATGTAAAAAGAAGGTGATCCTGATGGGAGACTTACAGAAATATAGAATGGGAGTAGGAGAGTGAGTTTGTGGAATTTCTGAGAGATAAGTATCTTAAGCAGCATGTGATTGAAGCAACTAGAGGCTTGAATGTTTTGGATTTGGTGATAACTTCACAAGATGTAGTTGTTAATCAACTGTTGACACTGCTGTCAGTTGGTGAAAGTGATCATGAAGTTCTTGTTTGGGAAGATGAAACAAGAAACGATTACTTCCAAAAATGGATACATCTGGAAGTATAAAGCAGGCGATCATACGAACCTCTATAGTCATTTAGCATCAGTACATTGGGTAGATGAGCTGAGCGGAAAAGATGTTGACAGTGCATCTAAACTCACAAGATAGTATCTGACAAAAGAAATGTATGACTGCATACCAAGGGTTAAGCGAGTAAACAGAGTAGAAGTAACATGGATGAACAGTGAAATCAAGCAAGCTGTACTGGAAAAGAAAATGTTATGGAGGCAGTACTTCATGGATCAGATCTATGAAGAGCATAAAGCACAGGCTAGAAGGTGACGAGCATGATAAAGAAAGAAAAGGTGCAGTATGAGAAGAGATTGGCTGATCAAGCCAAGGTTAACTCGAGGGAATTTTTCTGCTATATGGCAAGCAAGAGGAAGGAGAATTATGGCAGATTAACACTGGTGGATAGTCATGGCAGCAGATTAACAGCTGCAAAGGATATAGGGGAATTATTGAACAATCACTTTATCAGCATATATCACACTGGTGTAAATGACACCATGCAATCTATAGAAGAAAGGCAAGTAGTAGAGGAATTGGAACTGAAAGAATCAGAGGTGTTTCATATGTTGGTTGGGTTGGATGTTAATGAGGCTGTGGGAATGGATTATATATTACTATGTATTCTTAAGGAATGTGCACCACAGTTAGCTATGCCCTTGACCTGGTTATTTAATAAAAGTCTAGCAGTGGGTAGGGTTCCTAAGGAGTGGAAAGAACGCAAAATAGTACCACTCCATAAGCATGTTCTAAGACAGAAGTCTCTAGCTATAGGCCAGTCTGTATAACTGCAGTTGGGGTCATGGTGTTGGAGATATTGGTAAGGAATAGAGTACAGAATTGGGTTGATGGACATAACATTCTTTATGATGGTCAGCATGGATTTGTAAAGGGTTGGTCCTGTTTTAGTAATTTACTTGCATTTTATGATAAGATGACAAGTGTGTTAGATAAGGGAAAATCACATAGAGTGATATTCTTGGACTTTGCAAAAGCATTTGATAGAGTACCACATGATAAGTTGATGTACAAACTGCAGAGGATGGGAATAGATAGTATATTTTTTAGATAATCGGAGATTGGCTCTCTGAACAATACCAGCAGGTTGTGTATGATGGAGCAGTGGCATGCCTCTGGGTTCTGTTCTTGGGCCCCTTGCTGTTTAACTTGTTTGTAAACGATATATCATTTGGACTGACTGAGGATCTTCAGTTGTTTGCTAATGATGCAAAGTTGGCAAGAATTATAATTAGCACTGTTGATATTAATTTCTTTCAGGAAAATTTGAATAGACTTTTTACTTGGACAAAGGAGTGAGGTTGTAGTTTTAATATCAATAAGTACAAGGTGTTTCATTTTGGAGTGTAGAAATATAAGGCTGTGTACAATATTGATGGTGCCGTACTGCAGGAAGTAGATGAGATTTGAGATTTCGGAGCGATAGTTGACAGCAGCCTGAAGTTTAGAGGGTATGTTGCTAGTGTTGCAAACACTGCACATCGTAGTGCTGCTGTGAGAAGTAGTACTTTAACATGTAGGGATAAGGAAGTGGTTGTGTCACTGTATAAGGCATTGGTCAGACCACATTTGAACTGTTGTGCTCAGATCTGGTCACCTAGTTTTCAGTGTGATGTGGAGACATTGGAGAGGGTCCAGAGATGAGTGGCTAAGACAATGTTCAGACTTTGGAGAGCTGGCGATGGAGAAAGAGAGAGATAGGTTGAAGAAATGTGGATTGCAGAGTTTGGTGGATAGGAGGAAAAGAGATGATATGATAGAAACATTTAAGTTAGTGAGATGATTTTATTAGATTAATCCAGAGGGGATTATAGAAAGAGTAAAGGGAAGAACCAGAGGTCATCCCTGGAAATTATGTAAAAGTGTTGTGAAGAGTGGATTTTTCACATAGAGAATTGTCAGTGAATGGAACACATTACCAGAATGTGTTGTTAATGCAAGGAGTGTTAAAGATTTTAAGATTCTATATGATAAATATATTGTCAGTTAATGAACCTCGCACAATGAGTCTACTGACTCCATGGAGGGTGTAATAATTATTATTCTACATGTCAAAAAAGGGAGGATGCTTTGCATTAAAGGACACTAAGGCAAGCAATGTGAAGTCACTGTATACAAGTAGCCCAGTCGTGAAGATACTTCATGCACTAACTTTTTTTGTTTATATTTGGATAAAGGTTAAACCAAGAATATAGCTTCTTGGCATCTTTGACTTAAATATTGATATAATATGAGAAAGGATATTAAAGAATTGCTGGATGAAACAAGCATGAAAAGTGAAAATTATTAGTCTCTTACCAAGATATGCTAGTACTAAATTCAGAAGAAAGATTTTGATGACAAATCATTCGTTGCACACTGTGTAGAAGAAATGAATGCAAGTTTTGGATATGTAGAGTGAGTTTTAAAGGAAGACCAAATTTATATAAGAGTGATGGCATACACTTGAATGCTTTTGGTATCAAGTCCAGATAAATTATTTATTTGTATGAGACCTAATAGAGAAATTCGTGGAAAGTAGATCATGAGGAGTACTGGCGAAAATCTGTGCATAAGAATGACTAAGATATGCAACTTTGTTAATGATATTGAATGGGCTTAATCAGTGAAGGGATTACGATGAAAGGATCAGTGTGTGTGTGCTCTTCTGATTAAGATTTACGTACTATGTTTAACAACATCTGCTTAGTTGAGGCATTAGATTAGGATGCTCATTCTTGTCTCTTATATATTTCTCAAAATAATTTTAAAAAAATGGGACATAAACTGTCAAGAGGGAAGTTCAGATTTCCTCAGGAAAAAATAAATAAAAAAATTTCAACAACAGAAATTTAAGGTCTTTTTTTTTTTTGCCTATTACGATGCTTTAATGTCAAGTAGTTGAATATTTGAAGTAGCAGCTAATTAAGGGTTAAATTGATAAATAGTAAATAAAACAAAAAATAGATGATTTTTTAATAGAAAAATGAATTTTCCACAAAACACATAACAGGTATACCTCAAAATGTGCCCAGTCATTGCACCTGAAATCCTAACAGTTTCTGACGTGTCCTTGTTTCTTATATGCTTCTCAAAATAATGTATCTTTTTGACACACACACACACACACAGTCGGGTCTCTTTTTATGTGGTAGATACGTTCCACAGAAAACTGCATATTAAAAATCGCACAAAAAAGACAACTTACGTTGAAAAATTAGGGAAACGTTTTACAATTTTCTAAAACCGCATAAAACTGAAGCAATGAATTAAAATACACTTAATTGCATAAAAAGTTTATAAAAATTCAGGAAAATAAGAATGCCTAAGTTTGTTTTAAAGGTTTATTCATTTAATTTTATTGAAAAGTAACATTTTTCTTTTTTTTTGCATTTTTCCATCAGAATTATCGTCACTATTAGACAATATTCGGCAACGCTTGCGAAATCACTTTCATCACCAGAAGATATAATCAGCGCATCAGATCTGTATGGTAAAGGCAATGGTTCTTCACAAACAGAATTAGCTTCACCTTCGTTCTGTGCTGATTTTTTTCTTCTGACAATGTAATCAGTGATTACATTGCGATGATGATTTTACTAATTTTTTAATACAGCTCGCGATATCCAGACATACAGTTCTTCAGGTCACGTTGGAATTTAAAGACTCGTTCAGAATTTATGTCATGAACAAGAAAATTATTTTCCAATGTATCTAAATCTTCTCCACCAATTTCATTGCCAAAGTAATGATTTCACCTGATAATGTAGATGTCTGGATGGTTGCAATGTTTGCAACACATCCAGGTCGAGCTGCTTTCCAGCAGGCATTTAAAGTTTGTGGTCTTATTTCAGCGATAGCAGATGTAACATGATTTAAGCAGTCCAAAATAGAAATTTTTTTCCAAACGTCAGTTACTGTTAATGATTCATTTTCTAGTTTATCCAATATAAATTGAAAAGTGTGCTTAATGTAATATTTTTTAAAAGTAGCAATTATGCCTTCATTTAATGACTGAATAATGTTTGTGGTAGATTCGTTCTTTTTATGTGGTAGATACGTTCCACAGAAAACCGCATATTAAAAATCGCACAAAAAAGACCTAACTTAGGTTGAAAAATTAGGGAAACGTTTCATAATTTTCTAAAACCGTATAAAACCGAAGCAATGAATTAAAATAAACTTAAAATCGCATAAAAAAAAGTTTATAAAAATTCAGGAAATAAGAATGCCTAAGTTTGTTTTAAAGGTTTAAAATGAACATATTGGGTAGAAAAAACACTACCTGCACGTTTGGATGTTCTAAATGCGGATGACTTGGTGCATTGTCAACAGTTAATAAAACTTTAAAATTGAGAGCTTTTTGCTTCATATATGTTTCCACTTTTGGTACAAAGCAGTTGTTTAACCATTCAGTAAATACAGCAGTTGTTATCCAGGCCTTTGTATTAGCCATCCAATATACCGGCAGCTATTTTAGATCTTTGCCTTTTAGAGCACGTCAGCTTAGAGATCGATTTACTAGGAGGGGTGTCAACATACGATCCCCTGATGCATTGCTACAAAGTAACACCATTACTCGATCTTTGCTTGCTTTTTTCTCTGACTTTGTGATGCAAGTTCAACTAAGCATTTTCTTCCAAAACAATCCTGTTTCGTCAATGTTAAACACTTGATCAGGACAATATCCAATATCTTCAATAGTTTTGACCAACTTCTCTTGAAAATGTTTGGCTGCTGTGACCTCGCCTGTAATCTTCACGTTATGAAATGCATTCCTTTTTAAAAACCCGGTTAGCCATCCTTTGCTAGCCGAAAATTCTTTATCAGCCTGGGAAGAGGAAGTAGATGCTCTAATTGCTCCATCTATTCATAAAACCGAAGAGCTTTTTATTTAATTAAATAACCACTTATAGGAATTCTTATTTGAGTTAATTCTTCAATCCAAATTACGAGTGCTCATTCTGTTTTTTTCTAATAAAGCATCTCTTGAGTATGATGATAATTTGGCACTTAGTTTTGTGCCAAAAATTACAGATTTTCTTATTGTGACTTCATTCTTTTTAATTGCTCTTATAGTAGATTCGCCTAAATTGAAATGTTTACCAATCGCCGTAGATCCCTCTCCTTTTGCTAAGTGATCTAAAATTGCAATTTTCATTTCCAAAGAAATTGCTTTTCTTTGGTGTTTTTTTTTTTTATCTCCATTGGACCAAATTAAATCTTTAAAATAAAAATTAGCAAAATTTAGACTTATGATTATGAAAAGACAGACACAAACTTACTTGCATGCAAAATTAAACTTCACGGACACTCACGGCTTACTTATTAATAATGTTACACCAGAATGTGCTGCAACACACTGTTCACTATGTACAACGGTACATAACTTTTGAAGTTATGCACCACATAACTTCAAAACCGCATAAAAAGAGACCCAAGTGTGTATATATGTATTTTTTTTCATTATGCACAAACTTGTAAAATCATCTTTCATTACTTTGACATAGGTTGTTATAATTATCATTGATTTTACTGTGTCATTATGCAATAAATTTTTCTCCTTTCTCCAATAAATTTGCTCCCTGATAAATCACTAAAGAAAAAACACTCCATTCATTCATTATAGACGAAGCCCTTCAGTTGGAAAAACCTGGGTTCGATTCCCTTCAGTGACATGAGGAACATTCATCTGCTCTCTTTTGATGAAAGTTTAGTTAGTAGGTCTCATATGGAGGTAGGGGATTTTTGTCCATCAGAACAGGCAAACTGGCCCCATGAACATATGCATCTACAGACATAGGACACATTGGGAGGCATAGGGCTAACCACCTTATCCTTGAGTTGTAGTTGCAAGACTAAAAACCTTGACACCATAAAGGTAGAAGAGGAAGAGTAAGAAAGAAAAGAATTAATTGAATTTTTCTTGATGTATGACATGTGCTAATGTGGACACTGAATTTATTATTATTATTACATGACACCTCCATGGAGTCCAAGGATTCATCACGGGAGGACACTCTTCCTCGCCATATACATCTCACCCTCTTCACTACTACTTAATTCTCCTGCTACCACACTACTATCATCATGATTGCCAAGATATAATTATAGTTGTTAAACAGATGGTGACATTTTTCCACTGAACAATTTTATTTAGTTCTGCCTAGGGTATAGAATTAAGTAGTTCAAAAGGATGAAAAGAAGCCCTTCTTATTTGTGTTGTATTACAGAATTCATCTACATAAAACTTACGTTGTGAATGCATCATAAAACTGTCAATCAAATTATGCAATAACACTTCAATAGCAGCAGGTAAATATACTTCATTTTGTTTCATTTTAATTTTGCCAATAAAGATTTCAATCTCAGCTCTGATTTCAAATACCAATGCATCTTTTAGTTCCCTGAATTGTAGGTGAAAAGTGTTTACATTGACTATGTAAGAAAGGTATTAATAATAAGAGAAATTAAAGAAATTGATAATTTATCGATGAAAGAAAGATATGATTTAAGTCCTTTAAAAAAAATAAAAAACAGTCTCTTGTTCTCTTTATCTTGGGTGGTTAGCTGTCTGCACTTAAAACAAATAAACAAAAAACCAAGCATTTTGATAATAGAATTAAATTCATACATGACTTAATAGAAGATAATACTTGCTCCTTCATATAACAGTATTTCTTTCATGGATGTTATATGAAAACATTTCATACTTGAAATGAGATGTTGAAAAATGGGACATATTGCAAAAGCAATCTGCAAGTTGTTCACCTGGAACATGACCACAGAAGTGAGTATACAAAAAAGACTGGAGATAACTAATGTATCTATACAAATACCAGTAGTATCAGTAATAAATAGTTTATTGCGTTGGTGTATACATCGTGGCTTCTGATTATAGCCATTGAGACCTGGTTCTCAGAAACAGACACTTAGCTATCAGTGAGTGTAAAGGGTACAGTATTTTTTTTTTTAAGAAGAACAGACAAAGGAGAAGAGAAAGCTAATGATATCAAATGATTTGAGTCCAGTCAAGGTAGAAAGCAATATTAATAAGTCATCCCTGTGAGATTCATTAGAATAACATAAGTGTGGCAATATATGATATTAATTGAAGAAGTACAACTCCATCTGTAACTATTAGTTAAAAGAAATATATATACATATATGTATATTAATACGAATGATTATCCATTGTATTTGCTCGGTATTGAAGATATGTTCATATTTTTTACTGACTTAATTCCGAGAATTAGACAAACAATTAATTTTTATTTAACACACATGTTTCGTTGGACAGCTGACTTCTTCAGGCATGAGAACATTGAAAATAAACATAAAAAACACCACAAAGAAACATTGTACCACTACAAAATTGACTATAAACTATAGTTAAGTTTGAACTGAAGCTACAGTCCAGGCTAAAATTCTGTTGTTAGGCATCTACGAGCATCTTTTGAACTGGATGTAATGAAACTTGAAGGCCAATTTGGTGAAGTCTCTCATTTCTTTTAGACACACACCTATAACACATTGAATGGAAATTCTAGAAATCTCTTCTAGAGGAGAATTTGGGTGCAGGTCATTATTATTTTATCAATGGAGGATAACGGTAGCTCTGATAAATGACACATTGTTATTTGGACCAGAAGTAAAACATAATTTATGTTCACGATGAGCCATCACCATCCTTTTCAGAACTACAGCATTTTTAAATGCTGTAGTTCTGAAAAGGATGGTGATGTGATGAAGCATTGATGTATTTTCATGTATGTGTTGCTTTTCTGTAAACATTAGATTGTTGTAAATTGAGGACATCCACAAATGAGAGTAACTTTTTTTTTTCTGACTTGAAGTGTGAATTTAATTCTTGTGTACTGAATTAATTCTCTTCAGAAATTCATGAAACTCCAACAAAGAAGTTCCAGACAACAAATACATGATCAACATATATGTACCAAATACAAGGCTTTTGATAAAAAAAAATATTTAGAATGGGTTGTTCAAGATGTTCCCTGTGAGTTGGCAAGAGTTGGAAAAATAAGAGATGCTGTAGCAGTTCCTTCTGTCTGTTTATAAAATTTGTTTTGACAAGAAAAATTAATGGCATTTATGACAAAGTTGAATAATCTTACAATATCAGAAAGAAAGTCATTATGTAATAATTATATTGTATCAGCCAGATGGATGTTTGTGAACAGTGAAGTTATATCAAAACTTATTAAAAAATCTGGTGACTGTAAAGATATTCCTGGGACTTTTTTCTTGAAATTCTATTTTTAATAAAGGAAAAAGAATTTTCAGTAAATGAGAGAAGTATTATATAACTTCAAGATTATATCCTACTTCATGAGTCTGATAAGTGTGGTTTGGCTAGCCACGCTTTATCAACTAGGCATAGAATTTTCTGGAATAAAACTAAAGTTCAACACTGAAGTTATTTTTTTTATTTAAAAGACTATATTGTGTCTAATAAATTGGAGTTATACTCCTGCAATTAATATCATATATTGTCACGCTTGCTTTGATTTTTCAAGTATTGTTCTAATTTCTCTCTTCATTATGCAGTGATAATGACTTAGCCAGAAATTATCTAGTTATTAAACAAATGTCATCCATATATAATTTTTGCAGTTGATTATTTTGGCTGTTACAAACAGTTAACCTTTCTGTCATATGGTGTCATAAACTGATGTGTGCACGAAGGCGGTACATGTTTTTAAACCCTTTTGGTATCCAGCTACTGTGTGTCTTGTCATAGCTTGGACATGGTTGCAGCTACTTTTGCCAGGTTTAACTTTCTTACCTGGGTTGCTCCGTCACTGGGTAAGATGGCTTCTATTTTTGTAGAAATGCTTAACCTGGTGTTAGTAAGGTGGGGGGTGTCACAGACCCCAAAGATATAGAAAGAAATAACTGTGTCATCGCCACCTTACTAATGATTACTAATGACACTAATGATTACTGCCCTACAGAACAATACTATAGGGCAGTAATCATTAGGATCATCAGTTGACTTATTGGATTGTGGTAACTCTATTTATCTTTGATTCATGCAAGTTTTGGGAATCATTCATTATTTATGATTGAGAAGAAAAATTTAGATAGCCATGATTTTGCTCTTATGCTAAGATAAGAAAGTCTCGAAAGATGCCATCATTGCCAGGAGCTTTAGACCTGTTTTAGTTATAGGGTTGCTTCAATTTCATCTAGAGTTACTGGATTGGAGTTTGCTGTAGATGTAGGACATGATGAGAAAACCTTTTTTGTAAAGATGGTGGATCTAATTTTTGGTATCCGTGATAATTTTGTGCTGAGATTTTTGCAATGCTGTTAGGGTTTATGACTTACAACTTGATGTGGTAAAGTTGAGGTTAATTTCTTCATGCCAGCAAACCCTTCTACCATTAGGCAAGGACCTTAAGAAGGCAAAAGCAGTGCCTTGATGGTTCTGTCTAGAAGGTTCATACTCTGCCAGAATACTACTTTCAGTTGGTCAGCATGGTGTATAGATTTTTCTGAATATTCTTGGGATGTGTTTCTTTAAGAAATTTAGTGAATTTTTCATAGTTATCAACTGTAGGTGGAATTATGTTGATGTTATTTTCAATGAATTCAGTAAATTTTAGCCAGTTTGCTTTCTTGAGATTACATTGGAGTGTTGGGAAGCTGTTTATTCTGGAGATTCAGTCCTACAATAATTAGGTGGTGTCTGTGTTGGCTATGGGAAAAAGAAGATATTACTTGATAGATTGAGATAAGAGGAGTTCCTTTAATATGAGTGGTGGTAAAGCAGAGGTCATGGGTTGCCTGTGATCTCAAGTTCTGGATTGAAGGTTCTGGGTTGTTTGTTGTCATAGAGAAAGAGAAGACTGTTAACATTCAGTCTGTCAGTTTCATGACTAGGTTGTTGTCATTATCGTATCCATGTGATGTAGTATGCAAGTTGAAATCCCTAAAGATAGATTGAAAAGTTGTAACCGAATACCAGTGAAAAGGTCACTTCAAATGGTCCAGAGATTCTTTCTAGATTTCCTTTTGCATAGATCGTCAGGCCATGTTTTTCATCAGTGAGAAGAATGTAACTAGGAAATGGTAATATTTCTTTGTGGAGGGTGGTGAGTTTCTTGTAGAGCAACAATGTCTAATTTGTGTCTGGTAAAGATATTATTTAGTACCTCTGATTTTAATCTAGTAAATTCCTAAATCTAGTAAAACCCTAAAATTACTAAAACAAATGCTCTCCACTGGAAAAATAATGGTTCATCGGAATTCATAAAAAAACCAGAACAAGGAAGCTGCAACAAGGATCTGTTCTCGACCCAGCTCTATTCAACCTGTACAGAAGTGACACCTGTCCAACAGCTAATCAAAATATTATCTGTGTTGATGACATAGCAACCACCACTCAAGACAATACCTTCCAAGGCCTTCAAGAAATAATAAGATCTGAGCTCACTAAATTACTTTGAAAGCTGGGGACTATCACCTAATCCCCAGAAAAACAGTTGTTTCAGCTTTCCACTTAAATAACTTCGAGGCTCATTGAAAAAACAAAAAAAAAAAAAACATCTGCAACAGGCTCTAATCTATGAAAGTAACCCTTGTTATCTTAGTGTCATACTTGAGCGCAGTCTAACATACCGATAACATTTGCAAAAAACTAAATTAAAGATATCTGCTAGGAACATCATAAACAAGCTCGTGGGCACAACTAGTAACCCTTTATTTTCTTAATTCGCTACTTATAACTACATACACGATATGGGCAGATGCAAATTTAGCCAGGGCGAATTTATATTAGGGGAAATACTCTTTAGCACATATGTACGTCAGTTGTTTACCGTATAAAGTGTTTATTTTGAAAATTGTCTTTGTTTTCTGCCAGGAAAGCACATTAAAAACCATAAGTTTGTTAATCTCAAGCTGAGCACTTTATTTTCTGGTGAGTTACTTACAGTATGTAATGCTTATTTTTATAGTAATGGCCACTTTTTCAATATGGTTGAAAATGAAATTAGTGAATTAATTGATTGGGAAATAGATTTAAATGAGGAGGAACTGGTACAGTTAATAGATGATGGCAAACCAAATGGCAGGGAAAGTTCTGCCAAAGAAAGATTCTAAAAATTCAGTTTACAGAAATTAGAAGGATTGGAATTGGGCTCTGGAAAATTCACAGGACAACTGGATATTTGATAATAATAAATTTAGTTTAATCCTTTATCCAAGTGTAAGCAAACAAAGTTTGCACCTGAAGTATCTTCAGGACTGAAGCAACTCGTGGTAAAGGTGGACCAAGCTCTCGTCACTCCTTGTCTCAGTATCTTCCATAATGCAAAGCACATCTCCTTGCGGACATGTATAATGTTTTGCATTAAGGGAAGGGCCACTACCCAGACCGGTTTTGATCTTAATTGAATGTTCAAGTATAGGTCAAACTCCAAAAACTCAGCATTGTTCCCTCTCTGTAACAGGGTCACCCTGCCACTGAGAAGAACTCTCAGAATTGGTTGGCTCTACACCGTGGCAGGCTCACCCCCACCACCGAGTAGAGCTGCTCATCCGAGGGATAACAGCAACAGCCATGCCTCAGTTAACTTCATGGGCTACAGCATTGCCATTCATTACCCCCCCCCCACACACACACACACATACACCCAGAACCTGGGTGACAGCAACAGCCGAGCCTCAGTTAAAACTTCATGGACTACAGCATTACCATTCATCACCCAAGCTTCCAACCGGTTTTGACCTTTATCGAGGTCTCGTCAGTGGGAGCCAGACCTAGAAGTGGTGATACTGAAGCAGAAGCAATGGAGAAGTCATATTTGCCTATACGAGTTGCCAAAAAATGTACCACTTTATTATTAAATTACTCTTAGAAAGGGATTGGAGGTTTTCCCCCACTTGGTTACACTATAATAAATTTTATTTAATCCTTTATCCAAGTGTAAACAAACAAAGTTTGGAGATACTGAGACAAGAAGTGATGAGAGCTTGGTTCACCTTTACCATGAGTTGCCTCAGTCCTGAAGATACTTCAGGCACAAACTTTGTTTGCTTACACGTGGATAAAGGATTAAACTAAATTTATTATAGTCTAACCAAGTGGAAAAAACTTCCAACCTCTTTATCTAAATCCAGAGTAATTTAATAATAAGGTGGTAAACCTTTTGGCAACTCGTATAGGTAAATATGACTTCTCCATTGCTTCTGCCTTAGTATCACCACTTCTGGGTCTGGCTCCCACTGACGAGACCTCAAAAAAGGTTGAAACGGGCTGGAAGTTTGGGTGATGAACGGCAATGTAGGTATGTAATGGGGGTAATGTAGCCCATTAAGTTTTAACTGAGGCTCGGCTGTTGCCCCTTGGATGAGAAATGAGCAGCTCTGCTCGGTGGTGGGTTGAGCCTGATACTTACTGAAGGGAACAATGCTGAGTTTTTGGAGTTTGACCTGTACTTGAACATTCAATAAAGGTCGAAACCGGTCTGGGTAGTGGCCTTCCCTTAATGCATAGCATTACACATGTCTGCAAGGAGATGTGCTTTGCATTATGGGAGATACTGAGACAAGGAGTGATGAGAGCTTGGTCCTCCTTTACCAAAAGTTGCCTCAGTCCTGAAAATACTTCAGACACAAACTTTGTTTGCTTACACTTGGATAAAGGATTAAACTAAATTTATTATAGTCTAATCAAGTGAAAAAAAAATTGCAGCATAGTGATAAGCAAGGTCTTATTACTGATTTCTTGGTAACTAAACCAGCTGAAGTGTGCAATGAGAATTATACAAATGATGTCCAAGAGATTTCAAGTGATGACGTCGTCTGGCCACTCGTAAATAAAGAACATCTACAAAATGTTAGTTTTGAAGATAGTGATGATGATTAAAATATGCAGCTTATTTTATTTTGCCTAAAACATTTATGCATTATGTGCAGTGAAGTTTACGTACAATTTGTAATTTTTATAAGTTTATACTATGCATTTGTTTCATTTCATAGTTTGTGTTTTCTTAACTTATATGAATTACCGGAATTAAATAAAAATATATTTTTGTTGGATATGTCATTGTTTATATAATTAAAAAAAAAAAAAGATTTTGGAACATAACCCTACTTTTTCTGTGTGATCCGAGTCTGTCATGACGCGATTTATATAACCTGGCATTTCAATGGAACCTAACATCTGCATTATACGAGGGTTACCCATACCTGATTACAGATCCAACTATCAAACCTCTTCGATACCTTTGGAGCTAGCCAAATAGGTTCACTACTGGACAAGGCCACTGTTGCCCTCTTATTATATCTGTGGTGAATTTCACAGTAACCCTTTTGCATGTGTGCAAAAGGGTGACTTTTCACTAGCCTGGTTGGCTGTGTGGTTAGCATACCTGCTCTCCAACCAACAAACAGGTTGCAGGTTCAAATCCCACCTTGGGCATGTTTTTAGGTAGAAGATGAATTTCATCATCCACTGCCCTACTTATTGGAGGTCTGAAATGGCTTGGAAAAGTTCCATGTTTGGTGTCTAGAGCAGGGTTTCTGCATTATGTGAAAATAAACAAAAAAAATACAGAAAAAATATATGAAATTGATAAAAAAATGTATTAAAAAATCCTTAGTCCACTTATGCTTATGGTACAAATGTACTATAGGTTTACTAATAAATTTTCGTGGGTGGGAACCACATAAAAAAAAAAGTGTGGTGCTGTGCGCTATGCATCATATCCTCAGGAACTTGCATTAACTCTCAGATAGTGCCGTTGTTAACTGAACTGTCAATCTGTATATAGTTTTACTCATTAATTATTATTTGACACCTCCAGGGAGTCCAAGGACTCATCGAGGGAGGGTGCCTGCTCTACAACTCTGTCTCCACCATATTTCTTGTATTGTTCTCAATATGCTAAATAAGTCCATATATAAGTTATTATTCCTATCATTATGTCTTCTGCTTGCTTCTCTGGTTTTTTCTCTAAACCAAAGACACTGAAATCATAGAAAAAGTGTAACAGTGGCAATGGGCTGGGCATATTTTGCTCCAATATGAGACCGACAATGAACAAAAGAAGTACTGGATTGAATACCACAGGAAGTAAGACAAGTACAATCACAATAGATAATTATTATTTATTATTATTATTACGTGACACCTCAAGGGAATTCAAAAACTCATCGAGGGAGGGTGCCTACTCTACAACTCTGTCTCCACCATCAATCAAAACTACAATGAACCACAACTACACCAACACCATCTGCCGTAGCCCTCCACTAGTATTTTCACAGACGATCACAAACATCCATGCCCACGGCGGGATTCGAACTCACAGCCTTTTTGCTGGAGAATGGATACGCTAATCACTCAGCTAACCAGGCTGGCAATCAGTTGTCATTAGATTTATAGGCACAGCATGGAGATGAAAAGCCATTTATAGTCTTGGATTCATCTGAGAAATGGCTTCATCTCTCAGTGGATCAGTAGTGGCTAATGATGATACATACATACGCACACACACACTGGGCATAAAGAGTTTAATTATAGCCTTAGGTATTTTTAATTTGCATAATACATTTAAATAGCTGTTTTGTAGTCGACATTTGACCATTATTTGATTGTTTCTTCAGGTCAGTTATATCAGGATGCTGCAAACCTGGCAATTGCATACATGAAAGGGAAGCTTGCCAATCAGTATTGCATATTGGCAGAAGAGTCTTGGGAAGAATCTGATTATAAATAATTTATCAGTTTATGAAATAAAAAATTAAAGAGAAGGAAGAATTACATTATGTTAAATTTATAACTTAACTCTTGATGATTTGGCAGGGGAGGGGGAGAAAAATACTTATTTCCTTTCTTGGTACTTAATTCTGTAATACGATAGACTAGACTATGTCCTTTACATGCTAATTTTTATGGTCATGAACATTTTTTTCTTATTTTCTTGTGCTGTATTATTATATATATTGTGTGTGTGGTGGGAATTGTATTTTATATATATATATAGCTCTCTCTTTTATTTTATTCCTCTCTCTTCTCTGTTGTAATCTGAAACCCAGATTTTATCTTTTTTCTTATTATTGTTGCTTTTTTTTTCTTCTTATACTGCAGAGATAAAGCATTGGATTTCATATATTCTCTGTCACTGTTGAAACATGTGAATCAACTAAAATTCATACATACAGAAAAGTGTCACTTTCACACAAACAAAAAAAACTTACAAACAGGTTAGGCTGCATATACAAATACATGTAATATAATTTTTAAAAAAATTTCATTTTCATTCTTCATGTTATTTTGTTAAAAATTTAACATTCTTTAATAATTTATTATAAATGAAATATAATAAATATTTCATTTATTTTTTTTTATTTTGCTGAATGTGAAGTAAAGTAACAAGTAAAGTTTTTGCATCTGTAGATATGCATTATGGGAAAAATGCAATCACTTTTTATTTATTTATTTTTTTTATACAGTATTCAAATAATTTCCCGCAATAGTCTGTAACCTGATAGAGATGCTTTGAGATGAACCCCTGAAATTGTGTAGACTGATTATTGCTCAGTCTTGGGTTATTTACTTTTAGCTGCTGAATTGTTGAAAATTTCTGCTGTTTAATAGAAATGTACATTTGTATTTTTTTATTTTTTTTTAAATATATTTAGGTATTTCAACATTAGTTTAATATGTAATCTTTAAGTTTTGATTTTATTTGTGATGTAATAGAACTAATTGTAGCCTCCACAGTTGATACAGTAAATCATTACATATAGTGATACAGTGTATGATGTGTTCAGTTTGATAAAACAGAGTTCAAAGTTAGTTATGCATAAATTGTAAGTTGTCTTGCATTAACAATCAACTAACTCGTTTCTTCATATTGTGATTCTGTCATGTTTCTTGTAGTCAAAGCAGTTTAATCTTAATAGATTGTGATTAATAAATAATTAATAGTTCTAGTCATGCGTTATGCCTGTACTTGTGCAAATATTGTACTGTAATAATCAATAATTGGCACATTTAAATAAAGAGATTCTACATGTTTAGATCATTACATATTATGAACTCCACTTCAACTAATTTAAATTATAATCTTTATGAAATAAGTAAAGTTAATAACTTTTACTGTTCTTTTCATGACATATCTGATTATTCTGATACAAGTATTAAAAAATAGGAGCATGAAAATTCATGAATTCACTTTAAAATCTCTTGTTTACAAAACTGTTGGATATAAAGTGAGGAAAAAAATATATATACATACCAGTAAAATTCTGAAATTGTATATAACAATCAGAAATACCACGGATTTAATAACTGAAATCAGTGGTATTTCTTATTGTTATATTATTATTATTATCAGACTTCCATGGAGTTAAATGACTCATCATGGTAGGTCCTCCACCACACACGCACAGCTCATCATACTGTGATTAAATGTATTCAGTGTTCCACACCCACAGCAACTTTCAGACACTATTCCAATCACCTTCCACTCTCCACACAAAAACTCTACTCCTTTCCCCCTTGTTCTCCCCATCTCAACCCATTCTGTGAAAAATTTGATCCACATTAATCTGGTAATAATCCCTTACCAGCTTATGTCTTAATCATGTTGTTCCCATTAAATGTACTCAACCATGTATGTGATTCATGGTGGAGGGCACCTCCCAGTGATGGTCCTGACCATAATCTTTTTCTATACTTCCCATAATCTTTGCTCTACTTCTTACTATCCTGTCTTCCAGACCTCCATCACTGGAATCCAATGCCTTGCACCATGTTTGTAGTGCAGTGCAATCCCTGGACATCAGAAGGAGGGGATCCTAGTAGTCTGACACTACTTTGGCCTCTACTTAGGCAAGATGAAGTCCTGAATAGCCCATCCAGGATATCAATCTGCTAGTGGGCTTACCTTCAAGGGTAAAGGGTAACAGTGTTTCTCCTTCCCTGTGGTCCAAGGGACAGGGTCCAAAGCTTGCTTTGAATTTCCCTGGGGTGGGGGGTATCCCTGCCATTCCACTCTCAAGCACCACTTGCTGGACAGTGGGCATCCATGTGTAGTGAACTATTGAGAATGAATATTTCTTCATCCTCTTGTATATCAGGGGCCCACCAAGTCCTAACCATATCATGAAACCATACAAACACCATCTGAAAATTGGAATTGGAATAAGAAAAAGAAACAGAAGCTGCAATCAGTGCACTGCTTTTCTTGATAATACATTCAACAGGGAACGTCATTTTGGAAAAATGTTATGCTTCATCTATCAGAGTAGGCTGGATCTCCAAAGTATGTAAAAAAAAGTTGCATTCAAGAGATATGCTTATCAAAGCATCAGCTAAGACACAATCAGAAAAGTTACTTCATGCAACATCTGTTGAGGGAATACCAGTTACGGTATCCCCCCCCCCCTCCAGACACACACAAACACAGTTTTAAAATTTCCCAGTGACATAATATTGGAGTAGGATGTCCTTGACCTACCAGAAGAAGAGATCTGTTATGAAATAAAATATCAAGGTATGACAGCGTTAGGAGTATACTTTATACAGAGGTATGGGCACCTGGTTCCCACCAGGAGCATTAACATTTAACAGACCAAAAGCCATCATCTGTCCAAGTGGGCTATCCTAACTGCTCGTTAAGGCTGTACTTTAAATGTCAGAAGTATGGTCATTCTCAAATGGTCTGTTGTGACTGCCATCTGCACGTGTGACAATAAAAACCATGAAAAAAAATTGCAAGAACAAAAACGAAATTGCTCTTATTGTGACACTTTATTCAGCTTATTCCCAAGCTGGAAATGAAAGGTGGAAGGAGATACAAAAAAAAAAAAAAAAAAAAAAAAAATCGGAACAACCATGCATCACTTAGGAGGCGAAGAGGCAGTATACCACAAAAGTGGCAACATCTTTTAAGCCCTTTTACACAAAGGAGGCGCTGTAAAAAAAAAAAGTTAACAGAGATCCAAACCTGTATGATGATATCATTTTCAAACAATTATAACATCCCTCAATCATGTGACCTGCTTTCCATCTCCTTCGAGCAAAGTAAGGAGACCAGTTGATATGAACTCGCTCCTGAGGACATTTCAAAGGAGGTGAATAAGGAAACATTCCTACAATGGAATTATCATGGTTTGGTTCAAAACATAGATGACATCCCTCTTGCAGAAATATAATGAAATATGCTTCTGCCTGCAGAAAACATCTAAAGCCAAGAGATGATCCAATATTACAAACTCAGACGTGCATGTTCTGCTATTTGATAATTTCACCATACTTGAACTTTATGATTGTGACCATGTTGACCGTATCAATCACAATGTACAGTCCTACTCCAAAAATAGTTCCATTCAATGAGAATCCACTTCTAAAAAAATTGTGGCAAGAATATCACTTAAAGACAAATGATCGTTCACAGAAAAAAAAAATGAATACTTCAGTATCCATTGAAAATAACTTGAACTTAACCCTGAACAATATCAGCACATCTAAAGATGCATTGATATTTTTCCTGAGATAGGATTGACACAGTCATCCATACTCCCCAAAATCTAATGAGATATATAAACCTGACAAGGGTAAGTCAACCTCACAGAAATCAGACAGTAGGAACATTTTAACAAGGGAACTGTTATTGTTTTTTTTTTCAGAATATCGATTATATCAAGCAATTACTGCAGAAACACAAACCTTTTTGTTCTTGTCTGCAGGAAACATTTAAAAGGCAGTGAGAAACCTACCATCAGGAATATCACTCTTGTATGCAAGAACAGAACTGGAGATATAAATTCAAGATACCAAGAAATTAGATTCCTGGTTTCATCCTTTATCCAAGAGTAAGCAAACAAAGTTTGTCCATGGACAAACTTTGTTTGCTTACACTTCGATGTTTACACTTTGTTTACACTTCGATGGACAAACTTTGTTTGTCCATCGAAGTGTAATGGACAAACAAAGTTTGTCCATTACACTTCGATGAAGGATAAAACCAAGAAGATAATTTTTTGGCATCTTGAATTTATAGTATAACAAAGTTGAAAAATTTTCAACGAGAACTAGTGATAGTTCTTGTTCTTGATAGCTCACCTCATGGGCAATCATACTCCTTTCCATCATGTTCAGATTAATGTTGCTCTGTAAGCAGTTGCAATTTGCCTATCTGTGTGCTTTATCACAGTATGGCCCAGTATATTTATCACCGTGTTTTGAATTAAATGTATCGGAACTTGATAATATCATATTGCAACTGCCTTATCCCATACTTCTAATGGGTGACTAATGGACATGACACTCTGTGGTGTAGTGCCAGCATGAATAGACAAGACAGTATCATTGAGCAAATGCTTGACAACCATGACCTGTTCCTTATTTTACAATTTGATTCTTCCTGTCATTTTTCCACTGTGCTCACATGGGGATGTCAAGAAATCTTACATGGAAGTAATAATTTTCCAGTTATTAGCACAATATCTTCACAGGAAACATGTCCTACATGGATGCAAGTAGGACATGCATCCATGTAGATGTGGAAAATGGACCAGGCTTGACTGGAGAACATTTTCTCAACTTGCAATGTTTTATACTGATACAGTGATCCAAACACCTATCAGTAAAGCATGCAACAGATTGTATTGTCCATGCAGCAACTCCAAATATATATCATCCCAATTTCCACTCTATCCAAAGCTTTGACGGAATCCAGAGTGCTATGCAGCCAAAATAAGATCAGGGAACACCCTACCACAACAAACTTAATAGAATTTAAATGTGGTCGGGCCAAAACTTTACGTGAGGCATCAGAGTAAAAAAACTATCCTGGATCCAAGTTACATCATCGATTAATCAAACAGCCAGTCAAAAATTGTATGGGATAAATTCCAGAAAATGAAATTCAGGTAAATAAAGAACACACTGATTGTCTATTATTATTATTCCTGGCAACTCCAAGGAGTCGACAGACTCATCAAGGGAGGCCCTAACATCATATCAAGAACAACTATTCGACATTGACACAGTATCTATCATACCTTGCCTTGAACTCATTCACGGTCGTAGCACCCACAACAGACTCTGGAAGCTTATTCCACTAATTCAGCACTCTCCAATTAAAAAACCTAGCTCTAACTCCCTTGTCAACCACGCTCTTGCCCAGCTTCCATGCGTGGCCCCTAGTCCTCCCACCACCAGTCATATTTTCAAAAATATCTTCTTGTCTATCTTGGAACATAGTGGACGTATAGTTGTTGATTGTAAAGCTATTGAAGACAGTTTGGGAGAAAACTTTGTCAGAATCTCAGCAACAGTTTCATATGATTTTCTAATTTTGAAAGAGCATTAGGAGAAACAGAAGCTATGCTTTTGTGCCAAGGGGATTTAGCCATACAATTAGCCTTTTGTTAAGGAGGAACTGAAAGGAACACTTCTCTCTCACCCCAGCACAGTACTCCCTGATTATAACATCAATTATGAGAGGAATAAATACCTCCCTTCATTATCACGGATCGCTTCATATTATACAACAGAATATTTATAGAGGAAGACTTCCCAGACTCTTAGCATAAGTCATCACTATCCCAAAACTTGGCTAGGATCCTGCACAGACCAACAATTATCTTTTGCCTTGAATATTGCTGTAACCTTTGCTGCAATTTTATTTATATATGTCGATGGTCTGAAAAGTTCTCGACCATAGATGGCAACACTATCGGCACGATTTTTTTTTTCTAAGTTGGTACATCTTCATAAGCATCCATGTGAAATTGCAAGTCATTCTATTAAATAGCTTGTTTCATACAGCAAAATACACTCTGAAGCAAAAGTATTGTCTCTATCCCTTGAAATGGATAGAATTGAGTATCATGCGGTTATAAAATTCTTTGTAAAAGAAGGTTGAATGCCAAAAGAAATTCATTCGAAGTTCATAAACGTTTTTGGGCACTCTTCTCCTTTCCTTCATTTTCAACAATTAAGAAATGGGCTGCCGAGTTTAAATGTGGCCGTGCCAGCCTTGAAGATGATCCACGTGAAGGACATCCAAGAAGCATACATATAACAACACCAGAAATCATTGATCAAGTGCAATATATATGGTATTGGATGACCGGCGAGTCAAAGTGCGTGAAATTGCTGAGACTATAGGCATTTCAAAAGAATGTATAGGATATATTTTGCATGAAGAATTGCAAATGAAACAGCTTTGTGTAAGATGGGTGCTGCGCTTGCTCACAACAGAACAAAAACGCACTCGCATGAAAATCTGAACAGTGCTTGGAGCGCTTTAACAAGAATAAAGCAGATTTTGTGCGCCGATTTATTACTATGGATGAGACTTGGATTCACCATTACACACCAGAATCCAAACAGCAGTCAAAAAGTGGACAGAAGTCGGTTGTTCAGTGCCAAAGAAGACAAAGTCGGTTCCATTAGCAGGAAAGGTCATGGCATCGGTGTTTTAGAATGCTAAAGGCATTTTGTTTATTATTTATCTTGAAAAGGTAAAACAATAACCTGGGAATGTTATTCTGATCTTTTAACCAGACTAGACGAAAAAATGCGTGAGAAAAGACTCTGCAGAAGAAAAAAAATCATCTTTCATCAGGATAATGCACCTGCCCACAAAGGTGTTTTGGCAATCGGAAAAATTAAGGGATCTGTACTACGAATTGTTGAAACATCCACCTTATTACCCAGATTTGGCTCCCTCTGACTTCTGTCTCTTCCCAAAACTAAAACTCTTCCTCGCTGGGCAGCATTTTTCTTCGAATCAAGAGGTAATTGCAGCTGTAGAGGTATTTTGCAGATCTTACTGAGAACCACTACAGGGACGGGATAATGGCGCTGGGGCATCGCTGGAATAAATGTATTAGTCTTAAGCGGGGGGTGGGGGACCTTTTTAGGATCAAGGGCGAAAATTCCTAATGTAAAAACTTCCTCGGGTGACTGGCAAATTTTAACTCTTATATGTAGTGTGCAACATATATCTCAAGTAAATGTGCAACTTTCTCATCTGATATATCTTTTAATTACAATTGTGTAGACATATAATTATAACAATCAAGCAAAGCTATATTTAATTTATTTAAAAAATTATATTTATTTTATTTTAATTGCACACCACGGGGCTTGGCCGCACGAAGGAAGACTTGGTTTCGAGTCTAGTCGGCGACTAGGAAATTTTTCTAAGCTTTTTTTCGACCGGTTCCCGAGTTAGTCGATCTCTGGCACGGGCAAACGGGTTTTTCGTCCTGTAAACTCAAGAAAATCGACCGTAGAACCCACATTATTTTCAGACATTAAATATATTGTGTTATGGTTAGGGACCATGAGATGGCGGCACATATGAGCCGTCTCTCTTCACTGTGTACCGCTTAATTAGTGATAGCCTTGGGCCATCTATCTCTGATTGGTATCAGTGGAGATTGAACTGCCCACTCAGTCTCCAAATTTTTTTTTTTATTTATTTTAACTGAGAACTTTATTAAAGCAATAATAGCATAATTAATGCTTCATCAAAGTTAATGAAGCTTTCCTTTAATCTTAAATTTTTAGTGAGAAGGCTGAAACTGCTTTTTTTTTGTGTGTGTGAAAATTTAGAAATATTAGCCGCCCTTGAGACGGCTACTCGTAGTTCATTGGCGAGATTTTCGTTAGCGAGTCTTGTACGAAGGTGGTTTTTTGCCAGACTTAATTTTGAAAAAAATTGCTCGCATTGATAAGTAGTACAAAACTGAGAAGCTATTTTCAAGGCGTTATTTTTTAAAGAAGGGAATTTCTCAGAATCAATAGATTCTGTATTATGACCTATATATATCTTATATTGGACTTAATTTCAATAAAGTCCAATATAGGCAGATTACTATATTTTGATCTCAAAGTGTTATCACACTGCAAATCAACTCTAATTGCAAGGAATCGAAAGCTTCCTCAGGGCGTATATCAAAAGGTATTTCAAATATTTGGAACTCAATTCTTTGATTTTTTTTGTTATATCTTCAAATCTCCTTTGAAGTTGATTCAAAACACTGACACTCATCAACATACTCACTTGTTGATTTTGGATTGTGTTCTTAATTTTGGAAAATGTGTAAAGCCATTTTTTTTTTTTTCAGTTGGATAAATAATTGAACCATCGATTCAAAGCTCTTGATATGTGTGAGCAAAGGGGTCATTAGCTGATTGGAGCCTTGTAATTTCAAATTTAGATTATTCAAATGACTAGTTATGTCTACTAAAATTGCTTAATCAGTTTGAAACTTTTCATCCTCCAATTCTTTAATGGGGACATCTTTAATGTCCAAGAAAATTTTCACTTCGTCTTTAAGTTCATAAAATCGCTTGAACATTTGAGCTCTACTTAACCACCTAACTTCACAATGGTACAATAAGTCGTCATATTCGGCTTCAAGATCTTGCAAAAATTCTTTGAATTCCCTGTTGTTCAATCCTTTACTTTTTATCAAATTAATGGCTTTGTTACTACATTCATGACGCTGTTCATCTTGAGTGACTTTGCACATAGATTTTCCATATGAATGAAGCAGTGGCACACGATTAAAGTATTTGGGTTCAATTGACGTTTCTTAAATTCATTCTTAATCAGAGCTACTAGCCCTTTTTCACGACCTACCACGGATGGAGCACAATTTGTAGCGTGACCACTCAGTTTTTCATACGGTAAATCGAAATTCTTTAATGCTGAATTGACCATTTCAAATAAATCTTCACCTTTAATTGTCCCCTTCATTGATTTTAAAGCAAGAAATTCTTGTCGTATATTAAAATCTGTAGTTATTCCCCATATAAATATAGCCATTTGTGCAGTATTTGACAGATCAGTAGTCTCATCGATGGCTAATGAGTAAAAGAAATCCTGCTGAATCTGCTTTCAAAGAAGTTTAGAAGTCATCAGCGATATCTTTAATATGGTCAGAAACAGTTCTTGATAGGCTAATATTTTTTAACAAACTCAATTTTTTTTTAACTCAATTTAAAATCTCGACGGCAGTAAGGATGCAATCGTTTACAAACTCACCTTCATTGTGAGTTTTAAGTTTTTTAGCAATTTGTTCACACAACACATAACTAGCTTGAGTTACAGATGGTCTTTCCTGAATAAGCTTTTTAAAAAGAGATTGGCTTTTGATTATATTTTCTTTCAAAGTCGCTATCTTCTCTAAACGTTCTGATCCTTTTAAATTTCATATTTCATATGCTTACTCAATGTCGTTCAAGATTATATTTTTTTGTAAATGCAACATGTTCGTTAAAAATAAGACAAATGCACTTGTCATTAATTTCAATAAAGAAGTATAGTTCTGTCCATTTTTCACAAAACAGAGTAGTACACTCACCACTTCTTTTACGCTTTTCACTACAACTTGTCATTAAAAAAAAAATAAAGCACTCACAGTACAGCATGAGAAAAACAAAGTCAAAACTCAATATGTTTTGACACGTGGGAAAATGTCATGGCGGTAATTGGGAAGCAACCAATCAGAGAAAGTCTGAACTTTGCACGCGAGAAATGCTGCTGATTTATTTTTATTTTAATGGCTTGTCTCGATTTGATGGTTGCCAGACGTATGACGATCATATTTTATGTAATATAGTTATGATTTTGATTTTGGTTTTGGCTTTGATTTTTGATTTTGGATATTTAATTATTTAAATTTAAATTTAAAATAAAAAAGAGCCTGTGTAGCTCAGTGGATGTGGCGTTTGCACACCACCGCGCTAGGCTGCACGAAGGAAGTCTTGGTTTCGAGTCTAGTCGATGACTAGAGGAAATTTTTCTGAGCCTTTTTTCGACCGGTTCCCGAGTTAGTCGATCTCTGGCACGGACAAGCAGGTTTTTCCTCCCGGAAACTCGGGTTTTTCGTCCTGTAAATTCAAGAAAATCGACCGTAGAACCCACATTATTTCAGACATTGAATATATTGTGTTAGGGTTAGAGACCACGAGATGGCGGCACATTTGAGCCGTCTCTCTTCACTGCGTACCGTTTAATTAGTGATAGCCTTGGGCCATCTGTCTCTGATTGGGTACCAGTGGAGATTGAACTGCCCACTCAGTCTCCAAAAGTTAGATAGGGCTAAATGGCCTCGCCTACTCCCGTATATACGGGAATAAAAAGGCGTTAGCTGATTTTTTTTTTTTTTGATAAATTTAAATTATTATAAAATTTTATTTACATGTACATACGAATACATCAGCAAAGGGGCGAATTGAAATAGACTCGCGGGCGAGGGCTTCCCCACCCTTGGTCTTAAGGGAGATTATGTTGAAAAATAAAAATAATTTTGAAATTATAAATTCGTTTTTTCATTGTTAGGCTGAACTTTTCGGACCACCCTCGTATATGTAGATACGGCATTGCTTAATGTGGTGCTGCGCAGTATAACAACGGAGGAGGTCACAAGATACCTCAGAACTGCAGACTAAACCTTGTTAAAGTTAGTAATGTGCTTCCAGCAGATAAACTGCCAATACATTGTACTGATGGAATTAGGGAAATAATACCGAGAAATCTACTACCTAAAAGCTGTGTCCGACCTGGCTATAAAACTGGGTCCATCATGATGGAAGGCATCAAAAGACAATGTCGCTCATCATCATCATGCTTATCAAGGATTTATGCCTGGAGTGGCCTGTTCTGGCCTCGTTGCTGAATCTCCTTAGAGGTCATCCTAGTTTGTTTTTTTTTTCCCTAATGGTTTGTAATTTAAAACTTGTTTTGGTAATCTCTCTGTTTTCATTCTTTCATTGTGTTTCATCCATTTATGTATATGTATATATATATACAGGTAGTCCTCGACTCATCCTCTGTGCTTGGTCGCTCAAAGTCAGACTTAAGTTCAAGTCTAGTCGCTGACTGGAGGAACTTTTTGTAAGCCTTTCTTTCTTTGGCCGATTCCCGAGTTAGTCGATCTCTGGCATGGCAAGCGGGTTTTTCCTCCAGGAAACTCGGGTTTTTCTTCCCATAAACTCAAGAAAATCGACCGTAGTACCCACATTATTTCAGACAGTAACATATCTTGTTAGGGTTAGGTACCAAGATATGGCAGCACTTGTCTGCCAGTCTCTTCATCGGTGGCTGCTGTAATTAGTGATAGACATGGGCCAGCTATCTCTGATTGGCTACCGGTGGAGATTGAACTGCCCACTCAGTCTCCAAAAGCTAGATAGGATATAAAGGTCTCGCCTACTCCCTATAAGGGAATAAAAGGCGTTAGCTGTTTTTTTTTTTTTTGATATAAAAGCAAATTTCCTTTAACATTGCCATAAACATATCCTATTTACGCGAATATAACTCGCACTTTTTTCCCCAAAAATTAAAGCTAAAAATCGTGGTGTGAGATATGTGTGGGTTTTCGGAAACTAAAGTCTTCACTTTTCCTTTGTAAAATCCTTGTATATATCTTGCACCACGATTGCTATTGCTATATCCTGCCTAGAGAGCAGTTTCCTTGTGTACATAGCTTATAGAAGACTATCTATAAGAAAGAATGTTTTTCTCATGTTTTCTTAAATAGAATTTAGCTTTGATGTAGTTTCTAAATAATTAATTAATTTGTAATATTTTTTTCACTAGAGGTCATGCCAGTTGAATAACCGGTGATAAAATCATTGTTTCTTTAGCTTACTGTGTGTAATGTAACTCAGCTTTTCCTTGTATATTTGTATATACTCCAGATGATGATCTTAATAAGAAGATCGAAACATCGGGAAATTAAAGTAGTTATTTATAACACAGTTGTCAAGTCAATAATTTCTAAAATGAATTTCAGGAAAAAAAAATCAGCCTTGTTCTTCACGTATAGGGAGAAGTTGATGCCGTTTTTAAGCCCTATCTAACTTTTGGAGACTGAGTGGGCAGTTTAATCTTCACTGGTCGCCAATCAGAGATAGCTGGCCCAAGGCTATCACTATCACTATCGCTAGTAAGTGCCGCCATCTGGTGGTCCCTAACACAATATTTTTTAATGTCTGAAAATAGTGTGGGTTCTACGGCTGATTTTCTTGAGTTTACGGGACGAAAAACCCGCTAGCCCGTGTCAGAGATCGAATAACTCTGGAACCGGTCGAGAAAAGGCTTAGAAAAAGTTCCTCTACTCGGCGACTAGATTCGAACGCCTTTTGTCGTGCGGTCAAGCGCTGTAGAGTGCAAACGCCACTTCTACTGAGCTACACAGGTTCTATTAAGGCTTAAAATAAACACTTTGTTTAAAGATTGTGCTGATTCTCTTGCACATTTTCGTAATACACTGGCTGATATTGACATCTAATTCCATGGTCAAGTTCACTTTAGGATCTTGAATATCGCATGCATCTAATCAGTCATTTTGACGAGTGGCTGCATCCGTCCTCACTAATGTCATTATTCTCGTTAAAGCTACTAACAACGTCATTCTTACGTTTACTCTCTCCATATAGCAAAGAACTATTTGGGATTTCTACACCCACCATCAGGTTGCTTCGTTTTATAATTAGCTTGGTCTTCCTTTCCATACAAGCTACTCTTATTTCTTATTGCTTTTTCTGCTCGTGGGCTTGCTGATCACCTCTTTTTCTTAACATTCTCTCGATAATTTTCCCCCAGCAATCCCTGCTTAATGCTGCTATTAATTTTATGAGTCCTTCCTGATTTTTTCTCTCGACTCTGAGTATACAATCTGATACTGCTTTCTTCATGTACTCCTTCACCATCTCTAATGAACTACTAATATCTGTTTTCTTCGAGTTCTACTCGAGGAAAAGAGATATTAGTAGTTCATAATACAATGCTCTAAGCTGACTCAATTTGTTTTAAGCACCTACTTTGTAACTCCATATAATCTATTAACAGAAAATTCTACGTATCTTGCAGTTTTTCTGGTTAAGTCGACGATCAACGTTTTCTTTCCTCAAGCGGAGGCAATGTGGTTTCTTAATTTCTCATGAGTTCTCCGATGCAATGAGAATATCCAGCACTCTCATACCTCAGCATCCACGATTATCGTTTTCGCAGTGAATTATCTCTTACCAGCCGTGTAAATTCCCTTTCCATCTCTCTCAATGGCCATACCTCCTCCTGCACTCGTGCTAATTTACCAATGCACGCAATTTACATTCTCATTTCTTTTACATTGCCCTCTGTTTCAAAAGCAATCTCACATGAACAGTTTTTTTATCCATGTCCTGATAAACTTCTACTCTTTTTGGATAAATTTCTTTTTCAATAATTAGCAAAACCGGAATGGTTTCTTCACCCTTTAAAATGAACGGTACAGATAAAATAGCCAAAGTCTTACAAGAACATAACTTAAGAGTTGCTTTTGACCTCTAAAAAAATATCCATAATGTTATGATCACCTAATCAAGCACATAAACCACAAAAGACCAGGAATTTATAAAAATCTATTGCAATTGCGATGTCAGTTACGTTGAACAGACGAGATATCCGTCAAAAAGAAACATTTTGAGAAAAATGCACATAAATGCGTATGATCCTTACATACTACCAACGAAAACCATCAAGCCAATCAGCAAATCACCAGTTTTGTGTTTTATTGTACCAGTGCGAAGAAATACACAATGTTCTTGTACGAAACCAGTAATTAATTTATAAAATTCTTACTTTTACATCTTACTTTTTTTACGTTGTGTTGCCAGCATCAGTCCAGGGGAATATAAACTTTAACAATATATATGGTGTTCTGATTACTGGACCATAAGATGCCGGCAGTAATTGCTGTACTTTTCTCATGGATGATAATTAATATCATGATAGCTTTAGTCCAGTTATCCGTGATTGACTGAATGTAGACATTCATCTGGCTACCCCTAATTCTTTAAAAGTAGTATGACTATTGTCACTTATTCCCTCTGTAGAATAAAAGCGTCAGCACGTTACATTTTATTTATTTATTTATAACACCCATTCTTTTTCACTCAAACTTCAACTTTTCAACCCACTGGCCTCTGGACCCTTTTCCACCACTTAACTCTCAGATATTTAGTCAAAGTTAGCCAAAACTGTGCACAGGAAAATGAATGCAGCTATATCAAACTCATTTAAAGAGGGATGTTAACCCCTTTATCAATACTTGTGCATTTTATTTTTTAATGTCCAAGCGGCCTTATGAACTATTATGTCTACTTTTTTTAATATATCATCTTAACTTTTATCCACCGAGATATCTAAATCCCTTCGATATTAATTTCCCGTACTCCTTTTTCATCAAATAAATAAACTACATACCTAAAACAAGTTCCTGGTCACAGATCCAACTATAAATCCGCCAGGGGTTCATTCTACCTCAATACTTCAGGAGTCAGCTAAACAGATTTACTACTGGACAACATCCTGTGGCAACTTATTACGTCTGCGGGGAACTTTATAGCCACCATTTTCCGTGTGTGTTTCTGTGCAGAGTATTCATCATATCACTCTGATGACTGTCCCATTCTCCAAAGGCATCAGAAATTTTCATTTACTCACATGCATGGACTGGTTAACTGAACTGTTAGTCTGTACATTGTTTTGCACAATAATTTGTATTTCCCCCATACCCTAACTAAATAATAAGGTAACGCCTTTTATTCCCTTATAGGGAGTAGGCCAGGCCTTTAAACTCTGTCTAGCTTTTAGAGACTGAGTGGGCTATCCAATATGAGGAAACACTATTGCAGTCTATCTGTAGAAGTGGAAATAAATATATAATTATTTATTTAATTTATAAATAATAAATATGTAAAAAAATTATAAATAGTTAACACCAATCAATTCCCAAAACATACAAATAGGCATATAGTTTGTCTGATTAAAGTCAGGAGAGTGCCGTAGGGCTTCACACAATTAAAAAAAATAGATGATGAAATTTGATCCTACTGTAGAATAGTATCTGGTACGATTCCAGTGAACTTTGTATCTAGTGGCGATGACATGAACCAGAACCACCAGATCCATGCTATTGTTCATAATGATATCAAAAATGTCTCTAGTGTTGATAGCATGAGAGGCAAGGATTAAACTTCAGTATCAAAAAAGTGTATATATATAATTTTTATGTTCTATTCTAATAGTAGCAGAATGGTCTAATAGTCTGTCCAAAGTAGTAAAGCTGATAATAACAGGGTATTTTATAAACAATAGTTAAGGATAGAAGTGATACCGGATCTTTGTTTGGAGGTAAGAAAGATTATATCTTCCCTGATGGTTTCAAGGTGCTGTACAAATTATACCCGTGAAGGGGACTTGCTATTATTATTATTATTATTATTATTATTATTATTATTATTCCTGACTCCTCCAAGGAGTCTGAAGACTCATCGCAGGAAGACACCTACAACTGTCTCAACCACTACACCGAACCTCTACTACGAATCATCTCCATCAACGCCATATACCGCCCACCTCCACCACCACCACAACTGGTATTCTATGTCTGTAAATTACGTGTGTTCTGAAGGGCCGATTTGTCTGTATGCGCGATGAAACAGCCGAGTTTCCGGGAGAAAAAACCCTGCTACCGCCGAATGAGATCGGCTAACTCACCTCCGATTGAAAATCGTCCAGATAAAGATTCCTCCGCCGCGACGAGAATCGAACTCAGGCCTATTCCAATCGAAGACGCAGTGTACCGTCGTTTTTCCAATTGCGCTATCTGTTCAGATGTTCCTTTAAGATAGGGTATGCTGATCCTTTTAACATCATATTGCAGTGTGGAAAAAGGATGATAATTTTAAAATATTTTCTGTATCAAGGTCAATGCGTGGATATATCTGTCTGTTAAGGATGTCTTCTTGTAAACAGAAAATTCGATATTAGCAGCAGAGTTACGATGTATTAAAGTATCAAAAAAGGAGAGATTGTTTTTAGATGCGCGATCTATAATGAACTTAATACGAGTATATAAGGCGTTAATTCTATCCAGAAATTGAAGTAGTTCTGTTTCAGACCAGATTTCAAACCTATCATTCCAAAAAACGTACTGAAATGCGAAGTCGAAGAGAAATGTTATTAGAAATTCAATCTTGTAAATGCTTCATAAAACAATTAGCCAAAACAGGAGATATAGGACTACCCATTGCAGTACCTTCGATCTTCTGAAATAATTTATTATGCCAAGTGAAATAGCCGAATTGAACGTAAGCTTGATTAAATCGGCGATGTCAGCAGACAAATGTGCTTGGGAAAGTTGGATAGTTTCTTGAAGAGGTATATTTGTAAATAATGGAACTAAATCAAAGGAAACTATAATTCCAGACGCTTGTAAATGAAGACCTTTAATTTTTTTTCTTGGATGAAAACTATTTTTTATATAAAAGGTGGTTTTCACAATACACTTTTATTATTATTATTATTATTATTATTATTATTATTATTATTATTATTATTATTATTATACGTCTATATGGAAGATGCGTGTTTTAGGTTTTGGAGTGTGCACAACGTTTCGTGTCATTTTGACTTAAACAATGCGTTACGTGGCCGCCCTTTTAGCCACCCATGGTGGAAACAGGAGTCCCACTCAAAGTGATATTGAGAAGATTCTTGGTAGTATTGGGATTGAGATTGATGAAGATACGCTGAACAAAGTTATCAAGGAGTTCAAGGGCAAAGATGTGAATGATGTCATTGAAGCAGGTAAAGCTAAGCTGGCATAGATAGTCGTTCCACAATTGCTGGTGGAGCGATTGTTGCCGTTGGTCGTGGTGCTGGAGGAACTGCACTTGGTGGTCCTGCTCCAGAGAAAGAAGAAAAGAAAGAAGAGTCCGAAGAATCTGATGATGATATGGGATTTGGGTTGTTTGATCAAATATATTGTAAAACATACTTTTGCCATGTTCAGCAAGTTTGTACGCTGTTGTAATAAAGTAATATTAAAGCAAAAGTTATTTTGGAAAAAAAAAAAAATTCGTAACACCTCCGAGGAATCAGAAGACTCATCGCGGCAGGACACCTAGTGTACAACTCACCACTCCGCCACTACACCGAACCTTAACAACCAATCAACTACATCAGCGCCATCTACCGCCCACCACCACCACCACAACTATTTTTTGTCTGTAAATTGCGTATTTTCTTTTATAAAAATCTTTTAAAATGTTTTGCCAAATAATAAGTGGGAGATCCTATGCAATGAACATTAATTGAAAACCAGATTTGTCTACTTTGTATGGCCATAATGGACGTTATGTTGTTTCCAGGTTTTCTGTCTTTGCCTTGAAAGAAGATCGTGAAATATTGAACGAAATACAGAGGAGTAATTATTATTATTATTTTATCGGTGTCTCCATGGAGTCAAAAGACTCATCGCGGGAGACCCGACATTGACACACTAACCATTATTTATACAATACCTGTCATACCTCTCTTAAATTCATTCACAGTTGAAGCATTCACAACCAGTTCTGGCAAAGCATTCCACCCATTCACAACCCTCCAAGTAAAAAATCTAGTCCTAACACCCTTGTTAACCACACTCTTACACAATCTCCAGGGATGGCCCCTCGTTCTCTCACTTCCTGCACTGGTCTTAAGAATATCATCAGTATCAATCCTGTAAAATCCAGTTAACAATTTAAATACCTCTATTATATCTCCTCTCCTACGTCTATCAGCTAGTTTTTGGAGCCCACAGATCATCAATCTGTCCTCATAGGGAACATCCCACAGTCCTGCAACAATTTTTGTAACCCGCCTCTGAATCCTCTCCACCACTTCTTCATCACCAAGAAATCCTGTGGACCAGATCTGTGCACAATAGTCCACATGCGGCCTTATTAATGCCTTATAGAGTGGAACAATAACCTCCATATCCATGCTTGTTAGTGTGTTTCTCAACAACCATGTAATTTGATGTGATGTTTTGGCAGTCTTTGCAATATGCCCTTTGAATTTAAGTTCTCTGTCCACAATAACTCCCAAGTCTCTTGTGTCGTCAACTTCTTGCAGTTCAGTTACGTTAATATAGTAAATAGCATGTGATGACACTTTGCCACGTTGAACTGACAGCCATTTACCTTTGTCCATACCGTCAGCCTATTTAAGTCATCCTGTAAGATATTTACATCATTTGAATTGATTATCGCTCTTCCCAATTTTGCATCATCAGCAAACAAGTGGATATTTCCATTCAAGGTATTTCAAATATCATTGATGTACAAATTAAACAATAGAGGACCAAGCACTGAGCCCTGAGTACACCACTAGTTACTTGCCTTTTCCTGGACTCAGCTCCTCCGTAAACCACTCTTTGATATCTGTCCACCAGCCATCCTTTAATCCAAATCACCATCTTCGGATCCATACCCATTTGTCTAATTTATGTAACGAAGTTCCATGTGGAATCCTGTCAAAAGTCTTTGCTAAGTCAAGCAGTACCACTGAGTAAGGATTTCCTTTATCCAACTCCACTGTTACTTTATTATAGAACGTAAGCAAATTACTTAGGCAAGACCTACCCTTCACAAAACCATGTTGCCCCTTATAAAGTATCATATTGCTGTCCACCCAGTCCTGAATTCTAATTTTTACCAATTTCTCCAAAATCTTAACCACCACTCCAGATATATTGATTGGTCTATAATTTGCAACCCGTCTTAGAGCCTCCCTTGTGCAATGGAACTATTTTCCCCTCTATTGGCATTTTACCAGAACTGAGGCATAAATTAAACTCTTTGATATCTGTCCACCAGCCATCCTTTAATCCAAATCACCATATTTGGATCCATACCCATTTGTCTAATATCCTGGTTAGTAGAGTTGCTAATTCTCTTGCACATTCTCGTAACAAATGGGCCGATATGCCATCTAACCCAATGGCAGTGTTAGCATTAAGGTTCTTTAATATATTAAGCACCTCAATTTCATCTATCACTAGACTCTCATCAGTCAATGGCACATTTGACACTGCACTATCACTACCAAGATGGTACACTTTTGCGAAATGATCACTAAGCAACTCAACTATTTAATTAGCTTCTGTAATTTCCTATCATCAACACTTTTTAAAGTAATCTTTCCATGGATATTCTTTCTTTTACTAGCCGCATAGCGAAAGAACTCTTTAGGATTTCTTTTGGATTCATCAGCTAGCTACCTCTCATAATTAGCTTTGCTTTCCTTACCATACAGGTTACTCTCTTTGCCTGTTCCTTGTATTGCTCATTGGAACGCTCATCACCTTTTTCTTTATACGCCCTCCACAACCTTTTCTTTATCTGTAACTCCTCTGTAATAGTATTATTCATCCATTTTACTCCGACTTGATTTCTCCTTCTGACTCTGGGAATACAGTCTAATACAGCTTCAAATACTCCTTGAGAATCTCTCACGCACCATCAACATCTCTCCCCTTGAAATTCTCATGCCATAGTACAGCTGAAAGCTGACTTCTCAGCTTGTTGTCATAATCACCAGCCTTGTAATTCCATATATACCCATTGTTAATAGAATATTCAGCACATCTTACAATATCCCAGGTCAAGACCACAAGATCCACTTGGGGAAAGCGATCCCCAACTGGAGACATTGTAACTAAATTACTTATGTTCTCTGATGTTATGACCAGATCTAATACTCTAGAATCTCTCGTCCCTTCCATCACATGCTGTCTCAGGTAATTATCTCTTGACAACTGTATAAACTCCATTTCCTTTGTTCCTTTTGACCATTCCTTCCCCCAATCTATGTCCCCAAAGTTAAAATCTCCCATAATAATTACTTGACCTTCACCCAGCGTGCTAATTTGCCAATACATGCTATCAACGTGGGCTGTTCAATAAGTAATAAGACTAATTTTACTGTGGCGAAACCACTCATCACAATATTAATTTCTGTGGAATAAAGAAATGTTGCTGTATGTATTAACAAAAGAGGTTGATAGATGGCGTATACGGGCTGATGTGCCAGAGTGTCACGTGACTAAACGCAAGTGCTCATCGGCGCGCCTGCGAGGTGCGACCAGTCTTCGAAATGGAAGCGTCCTTGGAACAGCATTATGCAATTAAATTTTGTGTGCGTTTGCAAAAATCGGCCTCAGACACCTTTAACATGATACGGGAAGCTTTCCACAATGAAACAATGTTGAGGGCAAGTGTTTTTCGCTGGCATAAAACTTTTAAGGAAGGAAGGCAAAATGTGGAAGATCTTGAACGTGAGGGAAGACCTTCAACGTCCATCACAGAGACAATGATCAACACAGCAGATTATCATCAAGCACGTCAAAAGGAAGCGTCCATTGTTGAAGAATGACTTCTTATTGTACCACGATAATGCAAGGCCACATATTGCTGGTTGTGTAGTGGACGTTTTGCAGAAGAACAACACAGATATCCTACCACACCCTCCATACAGTCCTGATCTCGCACCGTGCGATTTCTGGCTGTTTCCTCAGCTCAAGAAACCACTAAGAGGCCGCCATTTCGAAAGCAACAAAGCATGTGTAAAAGCTGCGGAGGCGGTTTTGAATGAACTCTCAAAAAACGGACTCTCACCTGTGTTTAAGAAGTGGGCGCAACGTTGGAAAAAATGCATCGCGTCTCACAGTAGTTACTTCAAAAAAGACCATGTAAATGATGACAATTAAAGGTAATCTGTTGTCTGTATAAATATAGTCTTATTACTTATTGAACAGCCTATGTACATTCTCCCTTATTCCCCTTGGATTATAGCAACAACCAATTAGATATTTCGCCTTGTTACTGTCTATCTCACACCAAACAGCCTCGAATGAACTGCCCTCTACATATCTGTCACAGTGAGGTACTTCTACCTGTTTTGGCTTTAATGCTTCGCTATCATTAATAAAACCCCTCCCCCCATTCTGTTATCTCTCTCCTGCCTGAAAATACTGTACCCCTTAGATTCCATCCTAATAACTATATCATTCTTAGTTAACCAAGTTTCGCTAATTCCTGTAATTTTTGGCATGTTGTACTAAGTAATAACAAAAACTCTTCACACTTATTCCTAATACTTCGAGCATTAGTATACATAAACCGCAATACTCCCTTCCTCCCATAATTTCCCTGTGTGCGAATTAGCCCACTTTGTATACTGTTAATATTCTGTGAACAATTAATCCCAAATTCACAGCAATTAATGACTTTAGTACTATTTACAGCTGTTTATATCACCTGCCTCCCTAGCAAATCCCATTTCCCTTTTTTTGACCCTTTACTCTATCTTTTATCAATAAATGTTCTAAATGCCAAGCTCCTAATCCATTTAAGTGCAAATCATCTCTCTTAAAATACTCCTTCCTTTTATCAAACTCATCGCAGACATTCATGAAATGAATATTATTATTATTATTATTATTTGACACCTCCAGGGAGTCCAAAGACCTATCGAGGGAGAGTGTTCCAACAGCATCGTAAGATTGGTTCCCTTCCAACTACTAACCGCGCTCAAACTTACTTAACTGAGCCATTAATAGCAGAGGCTCTACCAATCAACCAACCTTTGCCGGCATTTCTTTGCAAAACCTTTTACACAATCTTGACACCATTCCATTTACTATAATTGCTCTTCTGTTAAATTCATCACTATCAAATCGTGGTATCACACTCATGATCTTTACACTCTCATTCTTTGCATTCATTGCTATCATTGAATCCTTCAAATCCTGTCTGACAGAAAACCTTTTGGTACCTAGATCATTCGTCCCTATTGCTGCAATAATCTCACTCACTCTATCTTTCAGCAGTTTCAGAGCCCCAGTTATATCCTTAATTTTTGACCCTGGATAACACGCTTTAATTATTCTACCATCCCTCACACCCTTAATTATAGAATTCCCATACAGCACAACATCTTTTTTTGCTCCTTCTTAACATAACATCGTTTACTCCCACTGATGCTTGTTTTTGTCACTGATCTTCTCTCACATTCGTTAATATTGTATATCACTCAGAAATCTCTGTGTATCTATTTCTGCACTATTTATTCCATGCACATATTCACCTCTGTCATTCTCATACTTTGTCATCCTTAATCCCCCCCCCCCATACTTTCTATTCCATAAAAAGCATTAGAACATATTGGAATTCTGAAAGATAGACAATACAATTTGGTCCGATCAATATTATAAAATATATTACAGTTATTATTTAAATTAAGGGGATATTAAATCCCACATTGTTTTTAAACCGAATAACAAAATCAAAGATCGGAATCAAAGAGTTTCATGCCGAATATAGTAACTATAAACGTATCGGCGACTACTAGCGTAAGCTAAAGCACGTAGTTCAAGTACGTAGTACAGACTAGGGCAACTCGTGCTTTAGCTTACGCTAGTAGTCGTCGATACGTTTATAGTTACTATATTCGGCATGAAACTCTTTGATTCCGATCTTTGATTTTGTTATTCGGTTTAAAAACAATGTGGGATTTAATATCCCCTTAATTTAAACAATGTTTTACATCGCGAAATGAAGCCTATTGGCTCTTTACTTTAAATATATTACAGTCATTTAGAAATGTCCGTTCCTTTGTTTCAGGAGAACTTGCACAACACAGTCTACTCCACATGCTGCTTCTATCAGATACATTGGGATATGGCTGTATAAAACATGTATGTTCCCTATGAGACTGATGGCACCTAACTGCGAAGTCTTGATGATCACTTAAACTTGGGACATTACACAAACCAGATGTATCATCATTTATTACACTAAAACTTATGTGATTATATGAGTCAATTAATACTGGCAAAACATTTGATATATTAGATGTGAAATGGACTGCGCAATCTTTCGTTTCTACCTTGACATCAGATTCAAGAGGTGATACCATGGAAACACAAGATGAATAAAGATGTTAAGTAATCTGGATTGACATCCCTAGCAATTACAGAAGAAATAGTTGACTCAGATGACATAACAAAACTGAATGGGACAATACACTGTTATGCACACATTCACCTGAATTGATGAAAGGACTGTCATCACTACTCAAGATTGTGACTGGCAAGTGAGAATTAACTGTAGCATCAGAAACTGACAATACACTGTTATGCACACATTCACATGAGTTGATGAAAGGATTATTGTCATCACTACCTAAGATTGTGACTGGCAGGTGAGAATTAACTGTAGTATCAGATACTGAATGAGACAATACACTTATGTACACATTCACCCGACAGTTGGCCGTCAGCAACCAGGTGAACAATGATTGGTTTCCCTGCTTCGTGACGATCATAAGCTAAAGCTCCCTGGTGTATGCCTTCCACAGAATCATAGTACTTATTAGCAACTTCCAAAAAATTTTTCATTTTTAGGAACTCTGCAGATTTTAACAATGATGGAAGCATATCCCATGAAATGTTAATATCACCATGGTACATATATTGGACCATCAACCTTAAGTCGTTGAACTTCATATCATTTAATGTCACAACAGGATCACTACTTGGGTTCTCTAAAAATAAGCTGTATAGAAGAGTGCTGCTTGCAGATAGTACTATTTTGTGAGCCTTAAGGGTCATTCCTTCACACGATAATGTTACATCCACCAAACGTTCATTAGCAAGTAATTTATTAAAAGCAGATAATATATTAGGTATGTGATTGTGCCCTTTCAAACAAATTGTCTGTGATCTTGTTATCATATTGAGTTCTGAACTAGGATTAAAATAAAATACTATTATTAGGATTCTTTCAAGTACCACAAGTACCAAGTACCTCTAACTACATACTGCAGGATTTGCGAAAATGCTTCATCAAACAAATCATTACACAGACAACATTAAACAATAAAAATACAGAACAAAATTTACATGCGTTATTTGAAATAATCATCTCAGTATTATACACTTATTATTATTATTATTATTATTATTATTATTATTATTATTATTATTATTATTATTTTAACGGTGTCTCCATGGAGTCAAAAGACTCATCGCGGGAGACCCGACATTGACACACTAACCATTATTTACACAATACCTGTCATACCTCTCCTTAAATTCATTCACAGTTGAAGCATTCACAACCCTCCAAGTAAAAAATCTAGTCCTAACACCCTTGTTAACCACACTCTTACACAATCTCCAGGGATGGCCCCTCGTTCTCTCACTTCCTGCACTGGTCTTAAGAATATCATCAGTATCAATCCTGTAAAATCCCTTTAACAATTTAAATACCTCTATCATATCTCCTCTCCTACGTCTATCAGCTAGTTTTCGGAGCCCACAGATCATCAATCTATCCTCATAGGGAACATCGCACAGACCTGCAATAATCTTTGTAACCCGCCTCTGAATCCTCTCTACCACTTTCGCATCACCAAGAAATCCCGGTGACCAGATCTGTGCACAATAGTCCAAATGCGGCCTTATTAATGCCTTATAGAGTGGATCAATAACTTCCCTATCCCTGCTTGTTAGTGTGTTCCTCAACAACCATGTAATTTGATGTGATGTTTTGGCAATCTTAGCAATTTGCCCTTTAAACTTAAGTCCTCTGTCCACAATAACTCCCAAGTCTCTTGTCTCATCAACTTCCTGCAGTTCAGTTCCATTAATATAGTAAACAGCATGCGATGTCATCCTCCCGAAGTGCATCACCTTACCCTTAGCCACGTTGAACTGACAGCCATTTACCTCAGTCCATAGCGTCAGCCTATTTAAGTCATCCTGTAAAATATCCACATCATTTGAATTGATTATCGCTCTTTCCAATTTTGCATCATCAGCAAACAAGTGGATATTTCCATTCAAGGTATTTCAAATATCATTGATGTACAAATTAAACAATAGAGGACCAAGCACTGAGCCCTGAGTACACCACTAGTTACTTGCCTTTTCCTGGACTCAGCTCCTCCGTAAACCACTCTTTGATATCTATCCGCCAGCCATCCTTTAATCCAAATCACCATCTTCGGATCCAAACCCATTTGCTCTAATTTATGTAACAGAGTTCCATGTGGAATCCTGTCAAAAGCCTTTGCAAAGTCAAGCAGTATCACTGAGTAGGGATTTCCCTTATCCAACTCCACTGTTACTTTATTATAGAACGTAAGCAAATTACTTAGGCAAGACCTACCCTTCACAAAACCATGTTGCCCCTTATAAAGTATCATATTGCTGTCCACCCAGTCCTGAATTCTAATTTTTACCAATTTCTCCAAAATCTTAACCACCACTCCAAATATATTGATTGGTCTATAATTTGCAACATCAGTCTTAGAGCCTCCCTTGTGCAATGGAACTATTTTTCCCTCTTTCCACTCTATTGGCACTTTACCAGAACTGAGGCTTAAATTAAACATCCTGGTTAGAGGAGTTGCTAATTCTCTTGCACATTCTCGTAACACATGGGCCGATATGCCATCTAACCCAATGGCAGTGTTAGCATTAAGGTTCTTTAATATATTAAGCACCTCAATTTCATCTATCTCTATACTCTCATCAGTCAATGGCACATCTGACACTGCACTATCACTACGAAGATGGTACACTTTTGCGAAATGATCACTAAGCAACTGAACTATTTGATTAGCTTCAATAATTTCCTTACCATCAACACTTTTTAAAATAATCTTTCCATGGATATTCTTCCTTTTAATAGCCACATAGCGAAAGAACTCTTATAATCAATAGTTGTCATTTAACATGCAGTATATATGCTCAGATCATGGCAGGATTAGGCTTATCAACAAGAAAGCGATCACAATTCAATATTAAGCTTAACAACATCACTACCACAATCGCCCATTAGGCTTAATGCAAGACATAATGAATTATATTTAGTTTTCTCTTATATGTGCAAAGCCTTATTCAGAAAATATAGCATTATTATTATTATTATTATTACATGAAACCTTGAAGGAGTCCAGACACTCAGTGAGGGAGGGAACTATACCGTACAACTATCTGTTTTCACCATCTAATCTACGAAGTACACAGAACCGCTACTACCCTCATCATCTACACACAATGCTATCTACTGCCCACTGCCACCACTTCTAATATTTTTTGTCTGTAAATTTGTTTGTGTAAAATCAAGGCTTCGTGGGATTAAAAATCCGAGTTACTGGGAGGAAAAGCCTCCCTCCTATGTATCAGATCGAAGGTAGAGAAGACAAAAACCAATAAGTTCTAATGGATTGGAAAACAGCTTAAAATACTGAGGCGAGTGTTCTGAACAGCCCCGGCTGGTGGCGTGTGCGAAGTGTGCAATATACACAGGCGCCGCAGAAGAAAAGGCGCCTAAAAGATGTCAAAAAATATGAGATGAGAGTTTTATACTAACAACGAATAGTACAGAATGGTACATATAATTATGTACCATTCGGGCCCCTTCAGATGTTCCCGGAAACGAACAAATAAATTCTGAAATTGTATCCTGGACCGATTATATCACTGTAATTTTTGATTAAAATTTGTGAAAATATACCTAAAATAGTTCTTTATTTTTTGATGTGTCATAAATCAACTTATGATTAATTGTTGAGTTTCGTGTAAAAAAATTTGTATAAGCAGAACTAATTCGTATGTGTCATATTACTGTAACAAATCGGTTTTCTTTTGGTTTTCATTTCCTGTTTGTTTTATTCACACTTTATTCAAAAAAAACTTTTTTGGAAAGGCGCCGAACATTAATCGCACACACAAGAAAAATACTACTAGGCACCGGCGCTGGTTCTGAATATAGAGAGAGAGAGAGAGAGAGAGAGAGAGAGAGAAGGAGAGAGAGAGAGAGAGAGCAAGTATCAGTATGAAATGCACATTGTGAATTGAAGAGAACTTAACACTGTTAGCATTCAAAAGCAGAGATAATCTAAGGAATATAGGAATAAAAAATAAAAATAAAAAATAAGGTGTTTGAGGTTAAAGCTGTTTTCCTAGTAGGAAAAATAATCGGATTGAAACAAAAATTTCAGTCTATAGATCAGTTAGAAAAGGTTGTATTACTGTATAGAAGTGCCCCACTTATGGACAAGAGGGTGTCCATAATAGGGGCACTTCTATAGTGTCCATCATAGGCACACGAGGCTCTAACTGGGAACCCCAAAAGATTAGTTAAATTTAATGGTCCCAAACAAGGAGGAAGGGACCAGACCACTATAACGCTTCGCGAAAAGTGTAAGTGCGGCTCTGCCCATTACCCCCCCCCCCCCACACACACACAAAACTAGGACAGTGGTGTGGCGTTCTTTGATGAAAGCTTAACTAGGGAAACTTTGTTTTGTCTGGAATCGAATGCTCTCCTAGAATGAGTCCTTAGACTATTTACATGTGTCATGTAATAATAAAATAATAAAAACCAATGAAAGTCTCGACTGTATCGGACAGTTGACAAATAGCTCATTAATTTGGAACAATATAGTTCATAGAAAGTTATTAATAATGTAAAGCTAATTGTGTAGTAAGATCATAGTGTTCTGTGTACTGTGAGGGTACTGTACATACTGGGAACTGAGGATGATGACGATTTTTATAACACTGACATTTAATAGGTTTTCAATGTAACTACTCCATAAACTGAATAATCATGATTTATAGTTTAAATGTCATTTTATCATTCTGCTTCCTTTTTTCTCTATTTCTAAGTGTTCAATGGTCTTCAGAACATCTACCACTTTCCTTATATTTATAAAAATACAATGCCAGCCTAGTTGGCCGATTGTTCAGCATATCCGCTCTCCACCAAAAAGGCTGCGGGTTCGAATCCCGCAGTGTTCATGGATGTTTGTCGTTGTCCGTGAAAATACTAGTATTGGTGAACAGTAGATGGCATTAGTGTAGATGGATCCAATGGAGATTATTATTATTATTATTATTATTATTCCTGACACCTCCAAGGAGTCTGAAGACTCATCGTGGAAGGATACCTACAACTGCCTCAACCACTACATCGAACTTCTACTACGAATCATCTCCATCAACGCCATATACCGCCCACCTCCACCACCACAACTGGTATTCTATGTCTGTAAATTATGTGTTCTGAAGGGCCGATTTGTCTGTATGTGGGATGAAAAACCCAAGTTTCAGGAGAAAAACCCTGCTACCTCCGTATGAGATCGGCTAACTCACCTTCGAGTGAAATCGTCCAGATAAAGATTCCTCCAGTCGCGACGAGAATCGAACTTAGGCCTATTCCAATCGATCCAGTGGAGATGGAGAGTTGTTGAATAGGTGTCCTCCCTCGATGAGTCTTTGGACTCCCTGGAGGTGGCGCAATAATAATAATAATAATAATAATAATAATAATAAATAAATAAATAAATAAGCTAACTCCTTTCATTCCCATATGTAGTAGGCATGGACGTTTTATTAATATTTAACTTTTTTGAGCCTGAACTGCAGTCAAACCACTGTTAGCTAATCAGTGATAGCTGGCTCATGTCTCTCACTAATATTTAAACGTCATCCGATGGATAAATGCCAACATCTAGTGGTCCATATTTCGAACAAAACACATTACTGTTTGGTTTGGAGTGTTCAGGAGAAAATTTCCTTTTGCCTGTGCCATAGTGCCAGAGATAGACTCCTGGGAGCCTTAGTACTTCAGACGGTTTCGAAGATCCCTTCAGTTGGGCATCTGCTCTTTACCAACTGAAGAGTTAACCAAACTTATATGGTGTTGGCAGAGTTTATCCTCACGGAATGTCATGTTTTTCATTTCGTATACATGCAAACTGGCCAGATGAACACACTCAATTTACATATGAAATATATTTATAGAGATAGGAATAATTACCTTATCCTAGAATCATTGTTACAAAATCTAACGATATCATGGACAGTTATGGGCGCTTAAGAATCATGCTGCTAAAGAATATAAAAAAAATCAACTATCGACTTTTTCATTCCCTTATAGGAGTAGGTAAGGCCATTTTAGCCTGATCTAACTTTTGGAGACTGAGTGGGCAGCTCAATCTTCACTGGTATCCAATCAACGATAGCTGGCCCAAGACTATCACCCATTTTTATGCGTCACCTTATGAAGAGACAGCTAACAAGTGCCGCTATCTCTAGTGTTCCCTAACCCTAGTACAGTATTTTGATGTCTCTTGTAGTGTGGGTTCTACTTTGATTTTCTTGAGTTAAGGGGACAAAAAACCTGAGCTTCCTGAAAAAAAAAAAAAAAAAACCGCTTGCCGTGACAGAGATCTACTAACTCGGAATCTAGTCGAAGAAAGGCATAGAAAATGTTCCTCTAGTTGGCTAATAGACTAGAACTTAAGCAATTACTAAAATAAGGAGCCAAAATGGCTTCATTTCGGGCGATGCAAAATTACATTACATCCACTTTGCCTATAGAACTTAAGTCTTTCTTCGGGCGGCCGACTGCAGGTGATTCAAAAAATGCTTCTACTGAGTTACACAGACCTCTATACAGTATAGGAAGAAAAAAAAGTGGAAGAGACTGAACTGTGTGAAAAAAAGCAGTTAGAAGATTTTTTTTTAATCGAATTTCCTTTCGTTTTTATGGTTATGAGAATAATTTCATGCTGTGGAAAGTTTTGTTGCTCCCAAATTGAATGAATAGGTGGCTCTTCTGTAAGTATTATAAATCAGTTGCATGTGCATTGTGTTTACGGGTGTTGTCGTATGTGGGTTATAATGTAGGTAGATTATGACCTATTTTGGGATAGGGCAGTAATATTAGTAGGAGTACATATCAATAAATAACCTCCCCCACCCAAACTTTCCTTTTATTGCTTCAGATTCTGCTGTTTAAAATTCAGTATTAGTGGTAGATTTGTTATCTGTTATGATTTCTTTCCCAAGACATGACCATGCTCTCCAGCTGGTCTTTTCTTGCAATGGAATGATTATCATTATTAGTTAGGCGTTAATAAAAGTTACATGAAAATCCCACTGAGATAAAAAAAAAAAAAAAAAAAAAAAAAAAAAATTAGTAAGAGTGCATATCAATAAATAACCTCCCCCACCCGAACTTCCTTTTTATTGCTTCAGATTCTGCTGCTTAAAATTCAGTATTAGTGGTAGATTTCTTATCTGTTATGATTTCTTTCCCAAGACATGATCATGCTGGTCTTCTCTTGCAATTGAATGATTATCATTATTAGTTAGTCGTTAATGAAAGTTACATGAAAATCCCACTGAGATTAAAAAATAATAATAATAAAAAAAAAATACAAAACTTCAGAGGCATTTGTTGAGCTGCTGATTTAACCTAAAAAAAAGTGCGATTAAAAGCAAAACATCCTTAATATAGTGGCAAATAATGTAAATTACTAGCCTTTTGACTCTTTATTTTAGTAAGTAAATTACTAGTTTTATGGCATGCAAGTAGCAGATGTTCATGGGTTTAGTATTTCTACTAAACTTTAAATTTTTATTTTATTGCTTTATAATAAAACTGCATGCAGCTTTATCATATGATACATGATTTTTATTGCATCTCTTCTTTTTTGTTTGTTATTTATTCCCGTGCATTCCAAAATTTTCACTTGGAGTTGTTTTTAGCTATAATGCACACGGAACATCTTATAATCATTCACTACATAGCCATTTCTACCTCCTAACTCTTCATACAACTGCTCTTGGGAAGTGCAAGCAAGTATTGATTTCATTTCAGATTTCAAGTCTGCTTGTGAGAGAATTATTACTACTTACCAGACATCACATTTTTGTTTTTCTCTAAATGTGCTGAAGCAGTATTAGTATGTTTAAAGTAAAAACTTGTTTCCAAGCAGATATATGATTGAAGTATACTTCAATAGTGTGTTATTATTTTCTCCCACCCACCACCAAGGAATGCACACAGCCTTTGTACCATACAAGTTTAAAAGTACATGAAACTACTCCTTTACTGCTTACAAATATTGTCTAGCCTAAGATATTTTTGAGAACTTCTGTTACACATTCTTATACTCATTTTCCCACCTTTCCGTATCAGTCTACAAATAGGGAGAGTGGGAGGAACCATACATAGTATTTAGATGCATAATAAATTTTAAATGTACCATGTACCCCACATTGTAGTACAAGTAAAATTTTCTTATAAATTTATTCCTGTTTAAAACTAATTAATTATTGAAATTTAATATAATGGAATTGTTTTAGCTTTTCATAATCGATGTAATACAATTTTTAAAATGCATCAAGATGCTATGTTTATAATAGGAAAAATTTATCTAGTATTCTCATGTGACTTTGCAGCAATAATATTTTCTCATCTTTCAGAGTTCCTTATCATTTAAAACTGTTTAGTGGGGAGAGTTATACTCCCCCCCTCCCTTCTTTGCTAATGTTTTGTATTTGGGTTGCAAAAAAAAACAACTTATTTTTTAATCACAGGTGAGGTGTCACTCTTACGAGAGTACTCCCTCCCACAGAAACACAAGTCATCCTGCCAAAAAAAAAAAAAAAAAAAAAAAAAAAAAAGGCATACCAGCAGAGGCACAATAATACTTAATATAGCCTTAATTGCTCCAGCCAGAATTCTTAACAACAGCAACACAGATATTAAGTATGTTTTATTTTTTAAATTATTTTTTACATAATTTGCAAATTTTCTTCTGGAAATTAAATGGAACGTTTTCAAGTTACTGGAGGCTTCTAGTAAGTAGGGCAGTGAAATAATTTTTTAGCTAAAGATGGTCACAAATATCCATGTCTATGCATTATATGAACTAGCAATAAAGAGCAACTGATTTTCCAGTTCAGTATGTAGACCAGATGAGAGCGTCCAGAGGATTCATGAAGTGGCTGCAGTGCTATTTTTTTTTTTTGCAAAAACAATAGGTGTAACTACTCATTCTTTGCTAGCAGGAAAATTTGAATATTAAAAAGATACAAAAGTAAATTTAAATTTACTGATATTTTTACTTTATAGTGTGATAATGTTTTTGAAATAAGAACAGCAAATTAAGTATCTAACACATAGTCTATTAAGCATAAATTTATTGTACAAGCATATAAAGAAATAAGTAAAATGTATATGATAATTAAAAATATATATATATAGTACATATAATAGAAAAACTTACATAGGAATATCCTAGCAGTTGACCAGGTGAAAAATGTAAATTTCATTAAATAACTAAGCTTATACTAAGTAAATGTGTAAAAAGTTATGAAATATTACAAATTTCTAAATGTACTGCATCCAGATGTCACGTCACTGTTAATAAAGGTGTGCCAGTATGCTATACTGTTGTGTACCATTCCATCCCCATCACCAAAAGCACTGATTTGTGGTTGTGTCCAGTTACGAACATTTCAAGAAACCCATCCTCATTTAGTGCTTATGCTCGCACCCAAAATAGATGCAAGAAAACTATCAGTGCTTCCAAAACAGAGTTCAAATGAGCAAAAAGCAGAAAAATAGCAGCCTGTCCAAATGGCAGCCGAACCTTTTGGTCTCTCGCTGAAACAATTGGTCGTAACTTCTGTCCAACTCTATTCCCACCCTTGTCATATTCAGATATCTCTATTGCATCATCACCCACAGAAAAAGCCAATCTCCAGGTTTCACACTTCACTTCGAATGCACACATAACTGACAATGGTAATGCCCCCCCAACCATTCCAGATGCCCAACATACAATGCCCCCCAATATTCTTTTGCCAGAAAGAGATCCAAAAAATACTGCCCAAATTAGACACGTAAAAAAGTCACCTGGCCCTGATGGCATTCCTCCAATTGTCCTGAAAGTTTGTGCACCAGAAGTGACTCCTATCCTATGTCTCCTATATATACTGTCTTACTCCACGTATCTATCCTATATCCTGGAAATTGACCTATATTCAATCCATTCTCGAGAAGGGTGACAAATCACTGCCGTCTAAAGTAATAGGAAAAAAAATCATTAATTCCCAACTCTTAACACTTACTTGAATGCACCTAGCAAAAAAATGACCACCGCTATGGATTCCATTGCTGCCAATCAACAGGAGATCTGTTCACATGTGTCACCCATCTCTGGATAAATATCATAAAGAAGTTTGGTGAATCTCAAGTGGTTGTACTTGATATCTCTAAGCTTTTGACCGGGTCTGGCACAAAGGCTTACTAATCAAACTACAATCATTTGGTCTTCTCAGGACTTCTGTAGTTGGATTACCAGCTTTCTGTTTGGACACACACTATGTGTGATGGTGGATGATTCCTTGTCTTCTCACCATTCAACTAATGCTGAGGTTCCAGAAGGTTCTGTACTTTCGCTAACCCTCTTCCTGCTATATATCGATGACCTACCTCAGTTGACCTCCAACCCAATACACAGTTTTGCAAATGACAGCACATTGCACTCCTCTCTTTCATTTGATAAACCTTACTCTACACATTTAACATCAACCTACGGTCAATCACCACTGCCATCAATTCTAATCTCCGAGCCATCCTCCAATGGGGTTCAAATAACTTCATCAATAAAAAAGAACCATTTTTTTCCCCAGTATTCTTTTTGATGATACTCAAATTTCCAGACAATTTGAGATTTCTCTTCTTGGAATAACCCTGACATCAACCTCTACTGGTGTAAACACATGACAACCATTGCATCCTCAGTTTCGAAAAAACTAGGATTTCTCTTTTGCTCAAGACGTTACTTCACTCCTGAACAGCTGTTAACATTATACAAATCACCAATCCGCCCAGCTATTGAATACTGCTCTCACATACAGAGGAGAGCAATTAGACTTATTAATGACCCATCTCTTACCAACTCACTCCTTCCATTTTTGCACAGATGTTTGGTTTCTGCAATATGTGTATTCTATAAATATTTCCATGGCAAACATTCGTCTGAAATAGCATCAATAATTTCCCCACTTAGTCTAAGCTTGTTGGAACACATGCAGTTGCTGCTCAACGTCCCTTCACGGTGCACCTTGGAACTCTCAGAACAAGTTTCTTTTCCCTCCTTCATCCCTGCTTCTGCTGTATTGCAGAACAGTAGTCTTTTCCCTGATTTGTTTCCCAAGGAATACAATATACAGGTTCCTCCTTTCCCAACCCACTACTCATATATGGTATACTAATGTACTATAGGTCGATCAGCTAACCTGTTGTATATGGGCTCAACATAAAAAACCCTTCCTTGGATTTCAAACCAGCATCTTCCGAGTGTGTGGGGGGGACCTCACCCTCTACCAAGTGCGTCCCTTGGGTGGCGGATGAGGGAAGCCCAAACGGACAGCTCCGAATAATGAATAAGGAGCCGTGGACCAAAGGTGCACTTCAGAACCATGATCAGGAGAAGTGCTGTAGACTGCTGTAAATACCAGCAAGTAGAAGAAGAAAAAGGCCCCCAGTCCTGCGTGGCTCTTTGCGATTCCACCAAGGTGGTGGTGAGAAATCTGCAAGCGCAGGGGGGTGCTAAGAATCCCGCAGAGGAAGATAGATCACCATCTGGAAATTCGACCCTATTTATTAGTTCCTTCAACACTAGACCTCTGTCTTCTGACTCCCATATTGATTTCCTGCTTCAAGAACTGCAAAATGTAAAGTTTGATGTCCTCGCTATCTGTGAAACCCGAAGAAGCTCTGAATTAACAGCAGAATGGAACAATGACAACCAAATTTTCCTGGGAGCCTCAGATAACACTACAAGGGCTGAAGGAGTTCGCTTCATCATAAATGAAAAGCTAACTAAAAATATTATTTCTTGTACAATCCATTCTGAACAACTAGGAACACTAATATTAAAAATTGGAGAATCCATAACAATAAAAATAATAGTAGCCTACGCACCCACCTCAACAGCTGACAAAGAAGAAATAGAAAATTTCTATGAACACCTACGAGAAACATTACTGAAAAAAACAACATACACAATAGTGTGTGGAGATATCAACGCAAAGATTGGTACAGGATTTATTGAAGAAAAATACATTGGACCGTGGGGGAAAGGGGAAAGAAATGAACGAGGTGAACTCCTGGCAGAATTTGTAGAAGCAGAAAGGCTGTACATTATGAATAGTTTCTTTAAAAAGAGAACTGGAAAAAGATGGACTTTGCAATCTCCAAATGGAGAGACAAATTGCAAAAGAATATTAAAAAATGTAGAAGTCATTGGGAAAACTTACTGCGACATTCATTCAGACCACTGTCCAATAAGAGCCACTCTCAAAATACATAAAAAAAAAATGAAGAACGTGTATGAGCACAGTCCAACCATAAAAAACGCTCAAAACAGATAAACCCAGAAGAATTTAGAAAAAAGGTGGAAGAAACCGACTGGAAATTAAAAAATGACATCGACAAAGATTTAACAAACTTTAACAATAAATTAATGAACTGTAAAGAAGGAACCTTGTGTGAACTTCCTCCTAAGACCAGGAAATGCCTATCAGCAAGAACAATAGAATTATTGAAGAAAAGAAGAATACTGAAAGATACAGGAAAAGATCGTCTAGAATATAAAATTATTTGTAAACAACTGGGGCAGAATATCAAAGATGACTATAACATATATATAGAACAACAAAATTGGCAGAAGCAGCTAGCTCCGCAGTAGCCTAAAAAAAGTAGAAAAAGAAATAAATCTAAAGCAACCACTATCATCAGCCTTCATAGACAATCAAGGAAACAGAAATACAAACAGAGGTGAAATGGAAAAAATAGTAAAATCGTTTTATGAGAACCTTTACTCATCTAAAGAAGTAATCACAGCTTCAGTACCAGACGAAAATTTGGAAAATCTGGAAATACCATCTGTCCTACCTGAAGAAATAAAAATGGCTATCCACCATATGAAAAATGACCGATCACCAGGAATTGACGGTATTAAATCTGCTGAATTAAAAATGGGTGGACAAATACTCTTTAAAGCTCTAGCAGAAAGGTTTACCTGATATATACAATTAAGGAAAGTACCTACTGAATGAAAAACATCAAAGACCATACTTCTGCATAAAAAAGGTAATAAAGAAGACATCAGTAACTGCAGACCTATCTGTCTATTAGCACACACATATAAAATATTTGCCAGAATCATCCTAAACTGAATACAAACCACCATCAATGAAAATAGCTGCAAAGAACAGGCTGGTTTCAAAAAAAGGTTTTTCAACAATAGATCACATTCAAACTATTACTCAGCTAACAGAAAGATGCAGAAAATACCAGATCCCACTTTGTCTTCTTTTTATAGATTTTAAAAAGGCATTTGACACTGTTGAGCATAACGCAGTATTCCAAGCTTTAATAGAACAAGGCGTAGAAAAAGCATACATCCACGTCATAAAAGATATCTACAAAGAAAGCACAACAAATATCACCCTTTTCAATAACCCGATTAAAATTAACTTAAGTAGAGGAGTACGTCAGGGTGATGTCTTATCACCTAATCTCTTCACATCTACTCTGGACAGCATCATTCGAAAAATTGACATGAAAGATGGAATAAACGTTGATGGTGAAATATTAAATATCCTATTATTCGCCGATGATGTGGTATTAATATCTCACTCACCCAAACTCCTAGAATCAATGCTGAATAACATAAGCCAAAACTGCCAAAAAATTGGATTGGAAATACACCCTGACAAAACAAGATGGATGAAAAACAAATACTGTAAAGATCATACAATCACTCTAGAATCTCACACCATCGAAAAAGTTGAAGAATAGATCTACCTCGGCCGGTCCATAAAAATGAATAATGATATATCAAATGAAATAGCAAGGAGAAAAAGAGCTGCTTGGATAGCCTTCAACAAAATGAAATCAACAATTACCAACCAAAACATAGATATAGACATAAGAGCCCATCTTTTCAATAGTCACATCTTACCAGCATTAACTTATGGCAGTGAAACATGGAACACAACTTTAAAAGAAGAACAAAGCTTAATAACAACTCAACATGCAATAGAAAGAAGAATATGCAATACAAGCAAAATAGACCACGGAAGACACACAGAAATCAGGAAGAAGTCTGGACTCACAGATATAATAAAAACAATCTAAAACAGCAAAAGAAGATGGGCAGGACATCTCGCCAGAATGAGAGACAACAGATGGACAGTCAGAGTTACAAACTGGTATCCGAGAGATACCAAAAGGAAACCTGGAAGACCAGCCTTAACGTGGGAAGACCCAATGATTAAGAAAGTTGGAAGAAAATGGAGAAGAAAAGCGCAAGACAGGAATAGCTGGACTCTTTACGACCTGCAGTCATGGAGAAATCCTGACTGAAACCACAGGTCCATCGAGGTAATCTTCAGAGTGTAACTTTACAGCTATGTAAGTTATACTCTGAAGCTGAAAAAGGACAAATGTTTTCTTCTGAGGATCAGATAGAAAAAAATGGGGTCTGTGATGGCTGCATGGATTAGCAGTAGGGGTCCTGCCTTTAGCAGTATTCACATTTTATACTACTAAAATGATAGCATAATTGGACAAAGGCAATGACCACACCACGATACTGCTGGACTTTGCAAAGATGTTTGCCAGAATACCAGATGGAAAATTATTAGGGAAGTTGGACAAGTGAGAATGGATATCTGGGGGTAGCTGACAGACAGACACCAGAAAGTATTAATGTAATCAAGGAGAATGAGGGTGACTAGTAGAGTGCCTTAAGGCACTCTACTAGTCACCCTGTACTAGGGCCACTATTCTTTAATTTGTATATTAATGATACAGAGAATGATGGAAGCGAGAGTATTCAGTTTGTTGATGCAAATCTGGGGAGAGCAATAGTTGATAGAGTTCATATAGATATTTTGCAGGATGATCGAAATAAATTTGTAGTGTGGGGGAAGGATATTTGTTATCAATTTAATGTTGTAAAATGTAAGGTGATGCACTTTGGGATGAAAAAGATTACATACTTTGTATCCAATTGATGGTACAGGATTGGAGGCAATTGATGAGGCTAGAGATTGGGGATGATGGTAGACAATTTTTTTTTTATTTTTCACACATTTGATGTCTGCTAGAGGCAGTATGGTCACTCCCATACTTCACAGGATTTTGGGAGTGAAGTCTCCTGCTAGAATATGTGGTAGGGTCGCAGATTCCCTTTCCACACAGAGTTTGTAGGACAATCACAAACATCCATGCCCGTGGCTGGATTCGAACCTGCAACTTCTTGGCTAGAGAGCAGACATGCTAACCACTCTGCCAGCCAGGCCAGCAAGAAGTCATTGAATGGAATCATTGAATGTTGAAAAACATAATGACAAGTAAAGATATGGACTCTATTATCCCTCTTTATAAGGCTCTGATTCAGATTCATCTTGACTACTATGCACAGATTTAGTTACCTGGATTTCGGGGGGGGGGGATCAGAATGTGGTGGAGAGAATCCAGAGATGAATGGCCAAGCTGGTGACTGGAATTCTCCCTATCAGGATAGACCGAAGTTGAAGATTACAGCGATTCATTCAGAGTTAGTTGACAGGCAGAAGAGAGGGGACATGATAGAAATAGTATTCTATGAGACTCACACAGAAGAAATTTTTTGCCGCATGATGAGTAGGGAGAGAACAAGGGGTTTCCCTTGAAGTAGTGTAAGAGTTTAGCAAGTAAGAGTGTGCAGACTAGATTTTTTGCTTTGAGAGTAGTGAGTGAGTGAGTGGAATAGATTACCAGAGTTAGGTGAGTGCCCTGACAGTGAATGAAATTAATGGATTTAGTTATGTGAATAATGGTTAGTCAGATCTTAGACATATTTATTGAAATTAGGAAAATGCTCTGTGGTTGATGCCAATTCTAAAAATAGTCTCAGACATATTGCAACTTTTATGCAGTAGTATTTTCTTTTTTTCATTTAATCCTGTGTGAAAGTGTATCCAGTGCTTGATCAGCCAGACTTGAATTTTCATATAGATGATCACAAATAATTATTATTTTCTTCAAGATGAATGTTAATACCATTTTCCCCAAAGTAGGGTAAGTTGCAGGGACACAAGGAATTTTATATGCTCCAGGATGTGCAAGAGGATGAGGCTTATCACTTGGAGAATAATGAAGTTTCTAGCTGAATGTGTAATCTGATAGTGGCATGAAGATTTTAGAGCTATTTGGCTATCTTTGATATATATCCTGGATATAGGGGATTGGAATAGTTTTGTGATCTTGTGTCTGGTGTGAGATGGATTGTGGAGTATGCATTAATTTGTCATTTATAGGAGTTTGTGACACATTTTTACAGTGATTGGCTAAATGTTGTGTCATGAAGATAACAGAATTATGTGGCAAGACTTGTTATTAGAATAAATAACTTTCATTTTGTTGTATAATATTTTATATAAGAAATAGTTAATATTCTTTTCTGTTTATAGAAACCATACACATACTTAATGATACTTACATAAGCAGTCACACTATCTTCCTTCCCAGCAGTATGGTATCCTTAAAACATTTACACGCAAAGTTTGGGTGCTTTGTTTAATTATTTATTTTGTTTTTCTTGTGTTCTTAATACCAAAAGACACTTATGCAAACATCTCCACTGTCTATAGGTTTGAATCCTGCTGAGAGCACAAAGGTTTGTGGAATGTCTTTAGGTGGGAGGCGAATTTCATCACCTGATATGAAATCACCACCCTCCTCATTGAAGACTTGTAGTGACTTGAAAAAGTTCTGTGTTTGGTTTCTAGGGCAAGGTTGGCTATTCACACAAAACTGTTTAAAAATATTCTGAGTTTGTGCAGAACTGTACCAGAGTGAGTAGCTGCTGCATGGAATTACCAATGCCAATTCTGCAGAATATTGACAATGGAAACAATTGCATGAAATGTTGGCAGCAGGAACTGAGAGAGTGGAGTGATTCATGAGAGAAAGGTCATTGATTAACCTAATTGCCTTTTATGCTTAATTCAACTCTTAAGGTAGCATCCTGAATGATATTCAGTTGTTGGATGGATTTGTATAGAGTTAATAGCTGTGGTAAAATAACACTTCAAGCAAAAGAAAAATCATTTGTTTGGTTCTGAGGAGTGTTATGTTTATGCCAAGAAAAATTGGAGGTTGGGGGAGGATATTATTATTATTATTCCTGATACCGCCAAGGAGTCCGAAGACTCATCACGGGAGGATACCTACAACTGTCTCAACCACTACAGCGAACCTCTACTACGAATCATCTCCATCAACGCCATCTACCACCCACAACAACTAGTATTTTTTGTCTGTAAATTGCATGTGTTCTGAAAGACTCATCGTGGGAGGATACCTACAACTGTCTCAACCACTACACTGAGCCTCTACTACGAATCATCTCCATCAACGCCATCTACCGCCCACAACAACTAGTATTTTTTGTCTGTAAATTGCGTGTTCTGAAAGGCCGATTTGTCTGTATGCGGGATGAAAAACCCATATTTCTGGGAGAAAAAACCCTGCTACCTCCGTATGAGATCGACTAACTCACCTTCGATGGTTGTTATCAGGTTGACATGGAAGAGACTTTTCATAGAATGGGACAGGGAGATAGAACAAGAGGCCGTCCCTGGAAACTGTATAAGAAGGTTGTGAGCAGAGGAGTGAGGAGAAGGCTCTTCAGATGGAGAGTGGTTGGTGAGTGGAATGCGCTGCCTGAGTGTGTTGTGAATGTAGACACATTGAATTAGTTTAAGGCATGGCTGGATGAGCTTTATATGTAATATTGTGTCTTCTACAATGAGTCTCTGACTCCATGGAGTCAGAGACCCCAGATGTTAATATTAATAATAATGATGAGAAATCTTGCCTTGTTCAGATATAATTAGTTGCTAAATGTCTCCATTATTCATCACTCGTTTTGTGCTTGTCAAACTAGTTGGTTTAAACATTTTTGGCTCATCACCTTCTATATTTCCTTGCCTATAGTAACATCCCACTAAATATCTTCTCCTGTCCACTTGTAAAACTGTTTTGCAGGCTGGCCGGTGGTTAGTACACCAGACTGCACCATTTATTATTTATATGGGCACTCCATGGAGAGTGGTTAGGTTAGCATATTATTTATATGGGCACTCCATGGAGAGTGGTTAGGTTAGCATATTATTTATATGGGCACTCAAAAGACTCATTGCAGGAAACCCACTCAATCCATTAACACAATACCTATCATACATCTCCTTAAACCTATTCATTGTTGGGTTGCTCACAACCACCACTGGTAATCCATTCCACTCATTCACCACTCTTCAAGAAAAGAACTTGGTCTGCATACCCTTACTAACTACACTCTTAGACAGCTTCTAAGTGTAACTGTGCTTTCCCCCTACTTCCCATATATTGAAAAATTATTTCTTCTGTGTCACTCTTATAGTATCCTTTTAGTAACTTATAAGTTTCTATCATATCCTCTCTCCTCTGCCCTGTCAGCTAAACTCTGAAACCTACACACCCTCAGTCTATCCTCATTGGGAACATTCCAGAGATGAGGGACCAATCTGATGACAGGTTTGTCATCAGATTGGTCCCTCGTCTCTGAATCCTTTCCATCACCTCCTGATCCACAAGAAATGCAGGTGACCAAATCTGTGCACAGTAGTCAACATGTGGCTTTTTTTTTTTTTTTTTATGTTGAGCCCATACACAGGAGGCTGGTTGGCCAACCTATAGTACATTAGTACCATGTATGGGTAGTGGGTTGGGAAAGGAGAAATTTGTTTACATTTCATTTGAATGACTTTAAATTATATTCCTTGGGAAACACAGTAGGTGGGAGAATGTTCCACAGTGCAGCAGTTGCAGGGATGAAGGAAGAGGAAAAGAAACTTGTTCTGTTTGTTTCTAGGTGTACTGTGAAGGGATGTTGTGCAGCAGCTGAACATGTTCCAATGAGCTTTATACTGAGCAGAGGAATTATTGATGTTATTTCGGATGAGCATTTTCCATGGAAATATTTGTAGAATATACATACTGCAGAGACCATACGTCTGTGTGAAAGTGGGGGGAGAGAGTTGGTAAGAGATGGATCATTGATAAGTCTAATTGCTCTCCTCTGTCTCCTATTGAGTCGAGCATTTTGAGAGAGCTTTTAGGGGCCCCACCCCATATATGGGAGCAGTATTCAATAGCTTGGCGGATTTGTGATTTGTATAATGTTAGTAGCCGTTTTGGGGTGAAGTAACGTCTTGAGCAAAAGAGAAATCATATTTTTTTTGAGGTTGAGGATGCAATGGTTGTGATATGTTTATGCCAGGAGAGGCTTGATGTGAAGGTGAGTCCAAGAAGCGAGATCTCAAACTGTCTGGAAATTTGGGTATCATCAAAAAGGATACTGGGAAAAAATGGTTCTTTTTTATGGGAAATAGCACAGAACTGAATTTTATTGCCGTTGAAATTTATGTGGTTATCCGAACCCCATTGTAGGATGGCTTGGAGATCGGAGTTGAGAGTGGTGGTTGATGTTCTGTAGGTTGAGGTGAGTTGTGAAGGGTAAGGCTTATCAAATGCAAGTGAGGATTGTAGTGTGCTGTCGTCTGCAAAACTGTGTTTTGGGTTGGAGGCCTCCCCCCCCCCCTCCCATCCACGCTACTAGCTTCATATCCATTCCCATTTGCTCTAACTTTTGTAATAGTTTTCCATGTGGTATTCTGTCAAATGCCTTTGCAAAGACTAGCAATATATTCGTGTAGCCATTTTCTTATCTAGTTCTGCTGTCACTTTATTATAAAATGTGAATAAATTATTAAGGCAGTACCTACCTTTTACAAAGCCATGCTGCCTCACATTTCCCATCTATCTAGAATATCATATTCCTATCTATCTATTCATGAATTTTACTTTTTACCAACTTTTCTGATACTTCAACGACCACAACAATAATTATTGTTGTGGTGGTTAAAGCAAATTACAGACCAATTATAATTGGTTTGTAATTTGCTACTTCTGTCTTAGAGCTACCGTTATGTAATATCTATCTTACCCTCTTTGCATTCCTATGGAACCCTGCCAGAGCTGAGACTTAGATTAAAGAACTTTGTCAGAGGCACTGCCAATTCACGTACACATTCTTGGAGCACAAGATTAGACATACCATCCAGGCTCACTGCTGTATTCACATTGATATTTTTCAATATACTGGGTACCTTCAGTTCATCTACTGTACCTCACTCACATCAGTCTGTCGCCAAAGTAACTACAAAGTTACCACCCATGATATACTCTTGCACATAGCAACTGAACTATTTCTTCTGTTTCTGTCACTTTCCTACAATCAGCATTGAGTAAAGTTATATTCCCCTAATCATTCTTTCTCAGTTAGTAATGAATCCAGTGGCTTTCCAATCAGTTCGCATCAAATCCTGTTGCCATTTTGCTAGTTTGTCACTGGAGCTAGACCAAGTACAGTGTTGCAAGGGGAAACTGTTGAGGCCACATATGGATAGGAGATTGAGTTTCTGTGTGGATGGTATGTTTGCAAGTCTGTCACTTCTCATTGCATACCACCTTTTCTTTTTTACCTATTCCTCCCCACATTTAATGGATTGCAACTCAAAGAAACAACTTTACTGCAGATCAGAAAAGTTTTCTCAAAAAAGAAGTTAAAAAATTATAAAAGAAAAAAAAATGCAAAAGAAAAAACCATAAAAAACAACAGAATTTCAAACAAACAAACAAAAAAACATTTGTGGTCTAAATAGCAATATAGTTGATGTACACTACCCACAGTCATCTGAACCAGAATGCTATTTCTAACAGCACCGGCTGGCACCCTCCACAACCACTGTCTACCTCAACTGCTCAAAGTACTCATTGTACAGTTTCTTCCATCATAAGGGCAGCACAAGTGCATTCATCAGAACTTACACTATTTGTTAGAGATTGTAAAATCTGAAATTTCCCCCATTTGTTCTGTTTTGGCTCAAAATTTCTCTACCAAACCAACCTTTTACATGCTGTCTCTCACTCCCCAAACTCCATTAACCACTCTAATCTCTTCAACTCTCTCTCTAAAGTTTGAATTTCTACAATTGAAATATCCTAATAGTGCAGTCATCCTTCATGGAGACTTCGACGTATTCAACTTAAATTGACTTTCCTTTTCCAGTTTCACTGATCAAACAGACAGGATTCTGAAGTGTTTGTGATTGGCAATGACTTAACACAGATAAACAATCTCCCATCCAGAATACTTTAGAACTCTCTCCGATTTGCCAACAAATATGATCTCTTCATAACAAGCTCTCCTTCCAAGTATACTGTGAATGTCAGTTTTCCTCCTGGTAACTCAGATCACAACCTCATTCAGGTCTCCTTTGCCATGGAATAACCTTCACCCACCACTTCTCAGTCTCTTGTTCTTTGTCACTATCCTATCCTTCTCATCTGTTCCTTAGGATGGGTTGAGTTCCCTCTTAATGAGGGGTTACTGGCAAATTAATGCAGCCAGTTTGCCACTCCTCTGCAGCATCTCCTAAGGGCGATATTCATGACTGTAATCCGTGTGTGTTCACTTGGCTTGTTTGCCTGCTTGCAGGATGAAAAACCTCAGATAAACTGGGGAAAAAACCCTGTTGTCTATGCCCAAGACCGGCTAACTTGGCTATGGCTGAGGAAGATCCTTAAGCTCCTCACATTGTAAATGGGAATCAAACCTAGGGCACTCCTTCCCCAGGCATATGATTGTGAAGCGCATAGCCACTAGGCTAACCGCACGGACCCTTTGGCACTACTGGGTGCTTTTGAGTGATATAATTGTCAATCAAAGACAAGGCCAACTTATCGACATCACTGTTCTTCCAATTCTGAATTCTGACTAAGAACTGCTCCCTCCATTATTTCTGCTACAGAGAAATCAGAAAGAAGAATCCTTAATAAAGGTTGGTCGATTGGTAGAGCCTCTGCTACTAATGGCTCAGTTAAGTAAGTTTGAGCACGGTTAGTAGTTGGAAGGGGACCAATCGTTCGATGCTGTTGGCACACTCTCCCTCAATGAGTCTTTGGACTCCCTGGAGGTGTTAAATAATAATAATAATAATAATAATAATAAAATAACCTGGACACAAATAAGGCATCTGGATTCCACCTGTTAATGTTAAAAACTTGATAGATTGTGTGCTACGGAGTGCTCTCCTGTAATGAGGCCATAGTCACCATGAAGTGTTATGTAGTAATATGATTATCATATTGTAGTAATATGAGTAATATGATTATCATATTGTAGTAATATGAGTAATATGATTACTTCATATTATATCAATATGAGTAATATGAAGTATTCACATATAAATTATGTGAATACTTCAGAAATATAAAACCAGTTATTTTTACACTTGAACAATCCATTACCTTGCAGCTTAACATAAGGATATTGAAATTTAATGTTAAAGATCCTTAAGAATTGAAAATATTTTACATTAGAATTAGCATATTTTAATTTTTGAACACGCGACTGTCTTTCTGCAGCAAAAAAAAAAAAAAAAAACTATTAATAATTTTTTTTAAAAATGTTTATTTATCAAAAACAAGCTGTAATAATTTTTTTCTCCTCTGTACTACTCTGCTACATACATCTTACCGTCTTCTGTGCTACTTAATTCACCAACTACAAACAATAACGCTATTACTATCAACACTATTTACTGCCCACCACCACCAACAATATGTTTTGTCTATAAATTGTGTGTTCTCATGGCCGATTTGCCTGTACATGTGATGATAAACTCGAGTTTCCTTGAGGAAAGAGAGGTAACCCTGCTACCTCTGTATGAGATTGGTGGTTACTGATCTCATACTGAGGTAGAAAATTGAAAAAGCCTTGGAAAAAAGATTCCTCCTGTCATCATGACAAGAATCGATCCAATCTAAGGGTGTAATGTTCTGTTGTTCTTCCCATTGTGTTATGGAGGCACTATGTTATTTATACATATTATCAGTGACTTAATTTTATTGTATATAAGAAGTAAACTTAAATTCTTTTCAAATAAATACTTATTTAGTTATTGCTTCTTTCTCTGATAGGTTCTTGTGAAAAATATTGAGTAGTGTATATACTCATGACATACTTATGGACTGTGAATAGTTATGGTAAAGTGTTTACCCTTTCAACTAGTGGTCAGCACTGGAAAGAATTAAAATATTCTGGTGTTGATTTGAAAAGGGTTTCTGCTGTTCAGTTTTTTACTTGGGGAATTGGTGGTGATCATCAAGTGTACCTTTATATTCCAGTAAGAGATGTCCCTATTCGTTTTCAAGAAGTTACTTATGAAAATGAGGTAAGAGGGAAAGCTATCTTATTCTAATAGGCTTATTTTTGTAATATAGGTTATATGTAATTTTTATATTTTGAAGATTTCAATTATTCATGTATTTTCCATTTGATATACAGGTAACCCTCATATAACGTACTTATACAATGCGGCTTCGATATAACACGGTCTACAAATTGTAGTAACCATTGTTCAATGCAGTACTGTCTGCGCAGCTAGCCTAGTGGCTGTACACTTCGCAACCATATGACTGGGGAAGGAGTGTCCCAGGTTCGATTCCCATCGAAGACGTGAGGAATTTGAGGATCTTCCTCAGCCATAGCCAAGTTAGCCAGTCTTGGGCGCGGGCAGTAGGGTTTTTTCCACCAGTTTATCTGGCGTTTTCATCCCGCAAGCAGGCAAACCGGCCCCATGAACACGCATGGATCTACAGCTATAAATACTTAACCCCTCCATGAGGGGGCTCCACTCGCCCCAATAGGGACGGGGGAGAAAAAGGGAGGAAACTCCATACAAATAAATAAATAAATGAAGTACTTATGGAACACGGTTTCGATAAACATGGTTTACAAATTGTAGTAACCCTTTATCCTTTTGTTTTTCACTGTGCGACTTAAAAATCAAATTTTATCTTCGTTAAATTTGTGTCTGCCCATATTGCGCATGTAGTTATAGCGAATTTATGTTAGGAGAAATACCCTTTAGCATGCATGTAATTCAATTGTTTACTGTGTAAAGTGTTTATTGTTTGAAAATTGTCTTTGTTTTCTGCCAGGAAAGTGCATTAAAATCATAAGTGTGTTAATCTCAAGCTGAGCACTTTATTGGTGAGTTACATAATTAATATGTAATGCTTCTTTTATGTTAAAAATTTATTTTTATAGTAATGGCCACAAACTGCAATGAAAGGGAAAAAGCAACATCGAAAAGAAAATTCATTTCTCTCGAAGAAAAAATTAAAACCATTGATAGGTTGAAAAATGGAGAAAAACCAAGAGTTGTTGCTAGGACTTTGAATTTAAATGAATCAACAATTCGAACAATCAAACAAAATGAACATAAAATCCAAGAAAGTGTTATTGCTGGGTCAACGATAATGCAAAGCGCATTGCTCGTGTACACGATATTCTAATGGGAAAAATGGCAAAATGTCTAATGATTTGGATAGAAGATTGCACTCCAAAGAAAATTCCTTTGGATGTAAATCTTATTAAACAAAAAGCTCTCAAAATTTTATAAACATTTATAGTGCAGACCAGGGGTTCAGTGCAGATGACTCCGGGGGAATAAATGCCAAAATGCAACTGTATTTCGAAAAATAAAAGATCAGCTGCTGGATTCAAAGTTTCCAAAGATCGAATTACTCTACTGTTTTGTAGTAATGCATCAGATGATTACATGACAAAACCAATGTTTATTAAACGATCCTCACATCCTCGTGCTATGAAAGATTAAAATATGCATTTTATTTTATTTTACCTAAAATATTTATGCATTATGTGCGATACAGTTTACATACAGCTTGTAATTTTTATAATTCTATACTATGTATTTGTTTCATGCTTTATATGTTTTCTTAACTTACATGAATTATCTGAATTCAATAAAAATATATTTTTGTTGGATATGTTGTTGTTTATCATCATCATCAAATTCCTGCCATGTACTCTCAAGGGATGTACAGGATATGATAGTACTACAGGAAAAATGTACATCATTACTAACTTCCTATCTACAATTTTTCTCCAAATCAGTCTGTTACTTGTCAAGACTCCAGCATTATCAGATCTTATATTTCTATTGTCCAAGGCACTTTGTACCGTATCAATCCATCTATATCTTGGTCTTCCTCTGGGTCGTTTCCTGCTGTTGTGTCGGAAAAAAAATGGTGAGTCACCTTTTTTTCCCACCCAACATTAAGTTATCTCAGAAGGAGTGGATAGGGACATGCTTATGCCTCCGGATGAGAAATGTACTGACTAATGTCCCAAGGACATGTAAACATCCAAGTGTGTAAGCTCTGAACAGTGTTAAAATAACCCATGAGTTTAATAGAGAATAGTTGTAAATGAATTAGAATATAAAATTATGTATAAATTGCTAAGTAAATATGTATAAGCTAGAGCATGTTTTAAGCCATGTAAAAACAGTCCGTGGCCACGTACTGTTTTTACATTAAAACATGCTCTAGCTTATACATATTTACTTGGCAATTTATACATGATTTTATATTCTAATTCATTTACAACTATTCTCTATTAAACTCATGGGTTATTTTAACACAGTTCAGAGCTTACACACTTGGATATTTAATGTCCTTGGGACATTAGTCGGTACATTTCCCATCCGGAGGCATAAGCATGTCCCTATCCACTCCTTCAGAGATAACTTAATGTTGGGTGGGAAAAAAGGTGACTCACCATTTTTTTTCCGACACAACAAAGGCCCCCTCTTTAATTAAAATTTTTTCTTAACTAAGTTATTACAAAATTTCTTTGCCCTCTTTCCCTTTGTTTCCCTTGGTTCATTACTAGAAGTCTCTCCTGAATGAATTTTTTCTCTCAGTTCTCCACGGTGGGGGTGATGCCTTTCTGTTTTCCACACTACCCTTTTGTAATGGCATGATATCTGTAGGTGTCCCTTCGGTCTGAATATGCTGCTCATTATGACGTGTGTTCTGACTTTCAATTATGCTTTCTGATTCTACTCCTTTGTTTACAAGTTCTTGATCGTTCTTTGAATCATTCTTTCTTCCATGGAACAGCACAGTTGCTTTGGGATAGTTACAGGAGAAACCATGTTTTTTCAGGAAATCCTCCCCCAAAATTATTTCCACGTATGGGCATGCGTTTCTGGGCAGTACAAGGAAGTTATGCCATGCATGTAGGCCTTGTCCTACCAACTCTATTCTTAACCTTACCCGCTTTTGGGCATAAATCACAGGGGGTGATATCCCTAATAGTCTGATCAGCTTCCTTAATCTCTTAGTTCTCATTTTTATGAATTCACTCAGTTCCCTGATGCAGTTTTCAGACACCCGTTTTATAATTTTTATTCTATCTAGTTATTTCCCCTTTATCTATGTTCAACTATTATCTACACAAGAGATATCACCAAAATTTTTACTAATACTTAAGTTAATTCTCCCCTTAGTATCCCTAATATTTGTATTATGCTGTGCCTTTTGGGACATTTAGTTTAAGATATTATATACAAAAACAAGGAGAAAGAACTAAAATATGTCTGAAAGTGAAACTATGTTGCAGTCGTGACACTTTATCTCGTTTCTTAACACATTAATTTCCCGCATGATTAGGTTCGTATTTTTTAAGTGGTGCATTGGATAGCAATTTCAGACAACTCTTTTATCATTGAACAAAAGGTTTATTAAATTCCTTAACATGGTACAATTCAAATTTTAGTTATTACTCAATTCAGTGCTATACTAAATATTTACAAACTGAGATTAGCTTATCATAAGTATTTAAGCTATGATCCTATAATGGGTATTACGATCATGCCGCCATACACATTCAACACATAACTTCATATGACATGGACATATAAGATTAATGCACACTAATTAATTATCCAAACTCAAGTAGCTTAACTAAACCATTTACTGCACTAACACATAACTATGACATTTAACTTTCCTATACATTACAATAAACATGCAATATTCTCAGGACACGTAATTACTTATATAATATTAACACTAGCCAGTTTACTTTCATTATATTCTGTCAGACACTAAAGTCCTAGTATTGTTTTCTAGGTCACTTCAACAGTTCAGTATTAGAATAATGATAACTAATACAGACGAATCTTAGTTAATACGAGATATAATTTACAGTACCTTTCTTTCCTGAGTTTTCCATATTGGGCCTCTATCTTTTTCTGATTGAAGTATCCTGGTATAACCTCTCCGATAATCTGCTTCTCCTATGTTCCTTTTTGAATTGAACTATGCTTACGCGGTCTTAACTTTTCATAATTCAGGACACACTTTGAATCATCTATATAACGACTGTACAACTCGCGACGTGGATATTGATATCTTTGCAGCTTTCCCTTTCTCGTGGTTGTCACTGAAGTTGAAACACAAAGAATATGCTTTCTTTCCCTCGACTATACGGCATTCTTCGCTTCTTACATAGGAAATACGGAACCGAAATTCCACTCACTTTTGTTTCCGTGTTGTGACGACGGAGATATAACCCCTATCTCGCCACTCAGGAAAACACCATGAAATCACACGAAGGAGCTCGCGAAGAACTCTCCTGGAACAGAACCAAAACCAAAAGCCAAAAAGAGTCCCCTGGGGGGGGGGTTCTAACCCTTTTATACCCTCTCTCCTAACGGCACCTTCTCTAACTTCTTTTCTCCGCCCCCCTTTTTGACTTGACTTTACCGACCAATTAGGGTGGCGTTTTTCTGCCAAACGTCATTTGATCGGCGAGCCCGTAACGATTTCTCAATCTGGGAATTGACCCTAAGCGATTTTCTGTTGTTTTTCTTGTGCTAGCCTCTAATTTAATCCCCTTTCCAAAATTTTTCTATGAATTTAATCTCTAGCCTCTCACATACCATTTCTTATGACTAATCCTTTTCTGTCTTACTTAGATAAATTCTCTCTTTTATATCATATTACAACATTAATATATTCTTTCTTTTTGCTAGTTAGTTCAACAAACACCTTTATATTTTATATATTTTATTGGATGCAAGAATATTTTCTTTTCTCTTTTAAATAATTCATCTATTATCTTTTATGCAGGGTTTTTAATTTTTTATTCTTCATGTTACACCATGATAGCTGAGAATTCTACATTCTCAAGATATCAGGTGTAACACTGCCAACCTGGCAGAGAACACTTGTTTTTCTAATCTTTCCTCACCCATTCTGTTTAAGTGACCATACCATCTGAGATTAGCTCTGCTAACGCATTCCTGGATGCTCACAATGTCAAGTTCTTTCGTAATGTCCTCATTTTTAATATGATATTGCCATTGATGCCATCTGTTCATGCCTCTAATCTTTCTCAGGACTCATATCTGCGGTCTCTAGTCTTTGGTCTAGTGTTTTACTTCTGACCCAGCTCTCAGATCCATAAGTTAAAACTGGTTTGAACACTGTCTTGTATAAAGCTAATTTAGTGTTCCGAATAATTTCTCTCATATTCCATATGAATTTATTCAATTGTCTTCCTACCATACCAGATCTGTTGATTCTGTTGTCTGTTTCCGTATTTAATTTATCATCTTCAGTAAAAATCGTGCCTAATTAGCTGAAATGTTTTACTTGTTCCACAGGTTCTCCATTCACAACGCAGTTGACAACATTTTCAACGATTCTGCCAATTTTCATTGTCTTTGTCTTTTTATTGCTGACCTTCATACCATATCTATTACAACAGTTATTCAGTTTTGTCAGGAATCTTGCAGACTTGTAGTGAATTTATTTAGAATTATAACATTGTCCGTATAAAGCAAAGAGCTGAGATTAACATCTCCAATTTTGATATCATGTTTAATACCAATTTCCTTTATAATGTGATCCATATGGATAATGAATAACCGAGGGGATAATGTACATCCTTGTCTCACACCATAATTAACATTAAGCCATCTTCTTGTACTTCCTTCAATTCTAACTGCTGAATTACAACTCAAATAAAGACTCAGTATTGCTTGATATAATGCCCCATTGACACCATATAACTGTAGCATATTGAATAGCTACTCTATTGGCACCTTGTCATGTGCTTTTTCCTGAATGACAAAACTTACATTTAGATCTTTGTTATATTCCCATGATTTCTCAACTATTTGTCGTAAAGTGAAGATCTGATCCTGACAGCCTCTGTTTGGCCTGATTCCAACTTGTTCTTCACCAACTTTTCTTCCACAATTCTTCTCAACCGTTTCTCAAGTATACTTGCATAAATCTTGCCAGGAACATTCAGTAGGGATATACCTCTGTAATTCTCACATTCAATTTTTTTCCCCTTTTTATATATGGGTATTATGAGAGCTCTACTTCAATCATCGGGAATTCGTCCCTCTGTCCAGGCTTTCTGAACTATGCAGTGCAGCCACTGTAAGACTCTTATACCACCATACTTCAGCATTTCTGGTCAAATATCATCTACTCCTGCTGCCTTTCCACATTTCAAGGCTTTGATGGCTTTTTCTACTTCAAGTATGGATATGTATTCCTGACTGTATGCCTGTTGAGTGTTTTTGACCACTGTGCTATCACTGCTTGTTTCATTTAGCAATTTTTTGAAGTAATTACTCCATACTTTATGGATATCTTTTTCTTAAGTTTTCACGTCACCCTTATCATCTCTAATTCCTTTTACAGCACTCTTTCCTCTATTTCTTGAGCTCTTTTCTCCAATTCTTCAACAACCTCCAGAATATTTTGCCACCTTCTTGATATATATTTTCTATGTTCTTCCCAAAGTCCTTGCGTGACTTTTGTTTAACTAATTTTACATAGTGTTGAGCTTTCTTATATTTGTCTCTGTATTCTCTATGAGTGCAAGCTGACTTATTTGCCAGGAACTTTTGATATGCTTTCTTCTTTTCCTTCACTGTCTCTTTAACTTTCTGTGTCCACCAGGGAGTTCTGATTTTTTTATCCTTGCAGACAACCTCACCACATGCCTCTCTGGCTGAATCAATCAGGGTTTTCTTCAAGGCTTGCCATTTAATCTCCAAGGTTTGGTTCCTGTTCTCAAATTCTTTAATTTTTTCTTCAATAATCTTTGTGTATTTTTGTCTACAGTTCACATCTGAGAGCTGCTGAACTTTTATTTGCTTTAAAACTTTTTTACAAGTTATTCTTTTCAATATGAAATTCAATTTTATACTGCTCAAGACTAAATAGTGATCACTTCCAATTTCAAATCCTCTGTACACTCTGGTGTCCTGCACCAGGGAGAAAACATCACTATTAACAATAACATAGTCAATGAGACTTTTCTTTTTCCTTGCCTCTTCTCTCCATGTGAATTTGTGCATATTTTTATGTTGGAACATGGTGTTAGTAATAACTAGTCCCTGTCCTGAGCAGAAATCCAACAGGTATTTGACATTATTATTAGCTTTGCTCTTTTCTCCAAATTTTCCAAAACGTTTTTGTATGTTTGACAATTATTTCCTGCTCTGCTATTTTGATCCCCAACAAGGACCAACTTTTCTTTTTTCATTGTGTCAGGTGCTTTCTCTAAAATCTCAAAAAATTCCTCCACATCTACCTTAGTAGAATCTTCTGTGAGACCATAGGCACAAATAAGTCTCATTGTCCAGTTCCCCATTTGATATTTGCCCACATCACTCTATTTGAGACCGCTTGCCATTCAATTAGATTAGCCTCATATTTAGTGTTGATACGCCTTCTTTTCCTTGATTGTCATTGCCTGAATATAACATTTTGTATGTATTGCTCAGAAAGATCTCACCAGTTTTTGTCATTTTGTTTAAGGGTGACATAATACTCACCCCTATTATGTCGATCTGGTACTTATCTAATTCCTCAGCTAGCCCCATTTCTTTGCCATTCAGGTTTCTTATGTTGATGGTACTGATCTTTAACTCTGGTGATGTTGAGTTGGGGTGTGTTTTCAGATTTGTTCCAGTAGCCGACTTTTTGCTGTTCGCCCTGGTTCCCTGGCAAAAACAACAGGGGCCTTGTTTAACCCGGCGACGCCCCAGCCGGCATGAAATTTTGTCTTGTTGTACCATCATTTTGTATTTTGGTTTAAGCCAGTAAGAAAGAATTTGGTCAGCTAAATCCCAAATTGCTGGTTGTTTATATAATTAAAAAAACGATTTCGGAACATAACCCTACTTTTTCCATGTGATCTGAGTCTCGCATAATGCAATTTATATAACACGGAATTTTTATAGAACTTAATATCCGCATTATACGAGGGTTACCTGTATTATTATTATTATGTGACACTTCCAGAGAGTCCAAAGACTCATTGAGGGATGGCATCTACTCTACAACTCTCTGTCTCCACCACTCAATCCACCAACTATGCAATGAACCGCAACTACCATCATCATCATCTACACCAGTGCCATCTACTGCCTACCACCACCAGTATAATTTTCACAGACAATTACAAACATCCATGCCCATGTTGTAATTCGAAAATGCAACCTTTTGGCTGGAGAGCGGATATGCTAACCACTCGGCCAAACAGGCAAGCAAATTATTATTATTATATGACACTTCCATTGAGTCCAAAGACTCATTGAGGGAGGAGGCACCTACAGCTCCCTGTCTTCACCACTCAAGTACAGTGAACCACATCATCTACACCAATGCCATCTACTGCCACCACTAGTATTTTCACAGACAATCACAAACATCCATGCCTACAGCGGGATTTGAACTCCAGCCTTTTGGCTGAAGAACAAATACTCTGACCACTCAGCCAACCAGCCAGGTCAGCAACATCTAAGTTTAAACATCCAAGTTTTTAACAAACAAGCCAGGCTTGAAAAATTTCAGTAATGTGGATGACTGTAATTTCCAAAGTCCCTCACATTGATTATCCAAACTAAACATAGTTTATTAAGAATTCTTATATTTTCCTCCTTGAGATAATATATATTTTTTTGTTGAAAGTTTTTCCACTTGGTTATACTATAAATTAAAGATGCCATGAAATTATATTCTTGGTTTAATTCTTTATCCAAGTGTAAGCAAACAAAGCACAAGAAGTAATTTCACGACTGGGCAACTCATATATAGAGGTTAATGACTTCACATCACTTGCCTTAGTATCCCATAATGCATTGTAATATCCTTACATATATGTTAAAGCTATGCATTATGGGAAGGGTTACTATAGAAAGATGGAAACCCAGACCAATTTCTGCCTTTATTTGAGGTCTCATCAGTGGGAGCCAGACCCAGAAGTGATACCACGGTTGAAGTAATGCAGAGGTCATATTTCCATATACAAGTAGCCAAAAACATGAGTTGCCCAGTCGTGAAGTTTCTTTATGCAAACTTTGATTGCTTACACTTGGATAAAGGATAAAACCAAGAATATAATTTCTTAGCATCTTTAATTTAGATATAATATATAGTTTTTTAACCTAGTTCTCACGCATGAAAGATTTATAAAAACTTAGTACATTCACACCATGGGTGGGCTTGTTTGTTTTTCTGTTTTTATCAGTTTTATATTATTTTTTTATTATATTATGTATTTATTTATTTATTATTTACCTTTTCAAGAAACCATGCTCTGAAGACCAAACATGGAACTCTTTGAAACCACCTCATGCTTCTAGTAAGTGTGCTAGGGTTTTCACACCATGCAATAAAATTCTCCCACAAACTTCCATGCCCATAGTGAGATTTGAACCTGCAGCATATTGTTTGTTAGTGGATATGCTAACTATTTGGCTGACCAAACCAGCATTATAATAGCTAGATATATTGCTGATTTCAAGATATGTGGTAAATGTCAGTGTTACAACAAACTGCATAATCAATGCAATTTTAGATGAAGATAAGCTTTGATGTAGGATATCTTTCATTGTCTTCTTCTGATGAGAGTACAAGAAATATCAGTGTGAAGTATTTGACAAAACAAGATTTTCACAGTCTCACTGGCACTCCCATATAGTGTCAGGTTTGCTGGTTTTTTTTTTTTTTTTTTTTTTCGATGCTATAGGAGATAAGTCTGTATATAAAAAAAAAAAAATCATCATGCATGGAACCAGAAGGCAAGACTGCCATTTGGATACAAGACAAGTTCTTTTGCTTCTGATGATTTTGAAAGCAAATTTGTTTATTTTTGTAAGTGTCAGAGTCACACAGAGTGAATCTTGGGACTTCCGTTTTTAGTTGGCTGTAATACATTTTGCTTTTATTGCAGACTACCTTGGCACACACCGAGAAAAAAGATTCAAATACATAGATTTCATATATCACATAGATTCAAAGTGGAATGATATTAGATGGAAAGCAGTACTTTTCAACCAGGTAAAAGAATAAGAAGAATAATAGAAATAACAGCATTCTTATTGCTATCTGAGAATTACTGTGAGAGAGATATTCCAGTGGTCTGTACTGTATTTACTTGAATATAACTTGTACTTTTTTTTCCCAAAATTAAAATTAAAAAATCGTGGTGCAAGATATATGCGGGAATTTTTGGAAACTAAAGTTTTCAGAAAAAACTGAAAATGGGTATGACTTACAAGGAATCTCCTGTTCACCATCACTACTTCCTGCCTCGAGAGCAGTTTCCTTGTGTGCATCCTCAAAGTCTACCCAAATAGCATCATCTTCTTTCCCATTACTTCAAGCAAAAATTACCAGTAATTTACAAGACTTGAGATATGTAATGAACAATCCTTCACGATTGACTAACGAGAAGTGAAAGCAGAGCACCAAACAAACAGCAATGGTAAGCCAGTAGAGATTGAGCATCTATGAAGACAAGCATATGATTGTTATGGTATTAACAAAAGATTGCGTGACCCAATGACAAAGGTATTGAAAGTTTATTTTTCACTTGGTTAGAGCATAATAAAATTAGTTTAATCCGTTATCCAAGTGTGAGCAAACAAAGTTTGCGCCTGAAAGTATCTTCAGGACTGGGGTAAGGTGGTACAACACCAAGGCATAGGAAATACTGAGATAGGAGTGTTGGTAGCTTACTCCACCTTTACATCGAGTTGTCCTGGTGTTGTACCACCTGACCCCAGTCCTGAAGATACTTTCAGGTGCAAACTTTGTTTGCTCACACTTGGATAACGGATTAAACTAATTTTATTATAAAATGACAAAGGTAAGCTGACAGTTAGTTGAGTTGAAATGCTAATTTTCTTCAACCGAATTCTACAATATCTTAAACTGCCATAACAATATCATATATTTAAATTATACATATTTTTGGTCGTAAAATTTTTTGAAAAATATAAGACATTGATAAACTGACCATAGATTTTTAATTCGTACGTACGGTCATACAATATTGCCTACTGGTTTCGCTAGTAACTGACTAGCTTTTTCAAGGCTTGCACAGTACAAAAAATTGATAAATGCAAAAAAGGTTTAGAATACAAAAAATGTTAGTACCTGTTAGGTAGCTAAGGTAACACGTTCGCATGACATGTCTTTATGAATTGGGACTTTCTACTAACTATCATGAACACGCGTTACATGCAAACGCGTAATATGATTATTCGCATACTGTAGTTCTGTTGAACTGAGGGAATTAATTAGATTTTTCCAAGTATCGCTCAGTATGGCTCCTTGATTTCTGTTTAGGTTGCTGCCTGTACGTAGCACTACTGCTGCCTCTTTGAATAATTGATGTCTGTAATCATCAACTACTTAGGACATAGAGCTGTTATCCCAGTCTATAGTGTGGCTCGAAGTTGAAAAGTGATGTGCCGGAGGTGATCGTTCTGTTGTGATTTACATCGCCAATGTAGGAAAGACCACACGTGCATGGAATATTACACACACCTGGATATTTCTAAAATGGAACACTGTCCTTTGGAGATCTTAGAACCTGTCTGATGCTAGTAGTTGGTTTAAATACAACCACCTACTAGGTTGTTGGTTGTATTTAAACTTGATGTTATGGACTTTTAATAATCTTGCAATTTTGGTGGAAATTGAACCCATAAAGGGGATGACTGCTGTTGAAATTTGCTGGGAGACTGTTCTTTCTTGTTGGTTGTCTTTGTATAGAAATTTGTTGATGATGTTTCGAGGATAACCATTTTGTGATAGTGTTATAGTGATTTGGGACAGTTCTATCTGAACTTCTTCATCGTCGGAGATAAAGTTTCTGGCTGGCTTTCTCAACATGTGGATGATGCTCTGTTTATGTGACTATGATGGTTTGAAGTGTAATGTAGATATTGTCCAGTGTCCGTAGGTTTTTGTAAATGGACAGTTTGAAATTGTGTCCATGTCTTTTAACTAGTATGCCCAAGAAGTGTAGTTGTTCGTTGTTTTTATACTTCTAGAGTCAATTTGATTTTATTGTGGAGTGAGTTGATTCTATTGACAAACATATGTAGGTTTTCCATTTTGTCCTGCCATATGATGAAGATATCATCCACATATCTCCACCATATTGAAGGTTTAGGTAATGTTGGTGAAGATTTCATTTTCAAATTTCTCCATGAAAAGGTCTGCAGATGGTGGTGACAGAGGGCTGCCCATGGCTAGGCCTTCTAATTGTTGGTATACCTTTTTGTTAACTTGGAAGAAATTTGATTGTAGACAGTGCTTGAACATCTTTGTAATATCAGCAGGAAAGAGATCTTTGATAATTTTCATGATTTCTTCTACTGATACATTCGTGAATAAGGATACTATGTCTAGACTGGCCATTATGTCTGTTTGTGTTATCTTCACGTTTTTGAGTTTGTCAACAAATTGTTGAGAATTTTTTATGTAGAATTCTATTTGTCTGATTTTTCCTTTAAGTAAGTTAGCTAGGTGCTTAGCCAATAGGTAAGTGGGGGAGGACCTGCCATCCATAATGAGACAAACTTCCTGATCCGTAACATGAATACTTGGCCGGAAGAACTAAAAAAGAAAGCTTAAATCCTCACATCCCATGTATGGAGTGCCTAAAGTGCATAAGGAAGAAGTGCCACTTTGTCCGATTGTGGATGGCAGGTCCCCCACTTACTTATTGGCTAAGCACCTAGCTAACTTACTAGGTGCTTAGAACCTGTCTGACTAGCATCAGATAGGTTCTAAATTGGAATGGACAGGGAAATGGGGGAGGTCAAGGTGGACATGAGGACACTGAGTGAAATGCATAGGTCAGCGGTCGGCAACCTTTTTGGAGTGAAGAGCCATTTTTAAAATTATATCTGTTAAAAAAAAAATTTAGGGAGCCGCACGCAGTGATGAGCAACCAATGGTCCATGGGCTTCATGCGGCCCTCTCAGGTTTTTTGTGCAGTCCATGGTGTTCGTTTTGTACGGCAGAATTAGTATATTTTAATTAAGAATCTATTTTATGTTTACATGTGGATTTATTTGTGCATGTTAAAAAATTAAAATATACCTAAATAATGGAAAATAAATTAATATTTTCTTATCAAAGAAAAAGAAAATATTCTTTATGCAGATCGAACCGAGTATTTGATTTATTATTTAATTGCTCATCACTACTGTAAATTTAGAAACTACATTGAAAAATATTATTATTAAATTATTTATTCATTTTTTTTACATTAACACATTATCATACTTGTAAAACACAGGGGTGGCATGTCACACGAAATTATATGATATTTTTAAATATTAAATAATAAAACGAAGCTTTCCTCTTCCTTACAAAAACATATGTATAAAATGCAGTAACATACCTATTACTTTAATTTTTTTAAATTTAAAATATGTTCTTAGTGCGACTTTTGGTGTTGAACTTCTTGGGATAGTTTCTCAGTATGCGGCGAATACGCCGTAATTTTCATTTTCAAACATGATGAAAGACTCGTTGTTTAGTTGATTTCTCAACTTACTTTTAATAAAATTCATATTAGAAAATATTTGCTCACAGAAATATGTCGATCCGAAAATCGAAAGAAGTCCAAATGCATGCATGGAAGCTGGGCAAGAGCGTGGTTGACAAGGGTGTTTAGAGCTAGGTTTTTTACTCGGAGAGTGGTGAATGAGTGGAATAAGCTTCCAGAGTCTGTTGTGAGTGCTACAACCGTGAATGAGTTCAAGGCAAGATATGATAGATACTGTGTGAATGTTGAATAGTTGTTCCAGACATGATGTTAGGGCCTCCCTCGATGAGTCTGTCGACTCCTTGGAGTTTCCCGGAACAATAATAATAATATGTTTTTAACTGAATGTAAGTGTCCGGTAAACAATTCCACTCATCAAATACAATCTGATCTTGCTTTTTAAGATCTTCTATTTCAGACCATTTGTGTTGTATTGCAAGGGTAGATTTTTGTCTTTCCAACTCCTCCAGGTCAGCTTCAAGATTTCTAAATTTTGTATTCCACAAATCCTTGGTTTTCAGGTCCTCTAACTCAAGTTGAAATGCAGCCTCATCAATTCCAGCAAAAGGTGAAAAATTTAATTCGGCAGGATTAATTTCAAGTGGTCGTAATAAAAATGACATAGTTGCCTTGTTCTTTCTAAACTCCTCAAATCTCCCATTAAATTCAGATCGCATATTTACCACAATTTCTTTGAAAAAGGTTAAATTTATGGAATTATTATGAGCTTGTTCTTGTTGATATTTCTTCAACTTAGGAAAAATGTAATAATGTGCCTTTCTCTAAGTCTGTTGCAAGCAAATATAATTTTTTTTTTTTTTTTTAAGGTTACACGGTGATCAGCATTCATATTTATGAATTTAGGGACACAAAACACTAGTCCCTATCAAATCCCTACACTGTGCCAAAACCTGGTTTGAGCGGAAATTCAAGGAAGCATGTGAAATGCTCAAACATGATCCGAATCTGAATAAAAATGATGGTCTAACCATTCCAAGAATGTGGAGGACCCATCTGCAACCTTCATGGCAACCACAAAGAAAAATCTCAATACAAGAAGACTTGGTGAAGTTTTTTTTTTTCCCCTGAACATTCAATAGCAACCTGTACTACAAATCCAGAAGATAATATAACAATATGAACTGTATAATTCCAGAAGAATCCTAGTATGTGAGGACTTTAGCAGAGTTTATTGTAGTTTTTATTGGTAATTTTTTAATTTTTTATATTTTTTTATCACTAGAGGGCAGGCTAAGAAAAAAGATTAGTTAACAACGTAGATATAATTTACCTGTATAGAGTGCAACAGCATGTAGCTTGGTTCTTATACACATGTATCCTTCTGATGATGACCTCAATACAGGGGTCGAAACGTCAAGTTATTATTTTATTATTAATCAGTAAAATAATCTTTTCAACAAGTGCGTTTTGTGTCCCTAAATTCATAAATATGAAATATAATTTTTGTTCAAACAAAATCACTTCTAAAAGCAAAACTGCTGTATTTTCCTTTCCCTGTAGTTTCTTATTTAGTGCCTTTAAATGGGAAGTCATATCCACCATAAAGTAGAATTTTTGTAACCAGTGAGTATCTTCTAAATGTGCATATTCAAGGTCTTTTTGTCTTGGAAACAACTTAACCTCTCCAAGGCATGGGGCAAATTGCATCAACACACTGTACCTATGGAAAGCCATCTTATTCTGTTATGCAAAAGAAGATCGGAATATTCGCAATTGATTTCTTTAAGAAGTTCACAAAATTGCCAATGATGTATCTTGCCATTATTTTGTTAACGATTTCTACAATCAAATCCATCACTACTGTTATCTCTTTTGGAAAAGTTTATGCACAAAGTATCTCTTGATGGATTATGCAGTGAAAGGAAGACACATCATGCAAAATTTGTTTTTTAAATAAAGAAACAAAACCTTTTTTTTTTTGTACCTTTTATGCTCGGCACCCCATCAGTTGAAATAGATATTATTTTGTTAATATTAATACCCTTACTTTTCAAGCAAGTAGTAACAGCAGATTCAATGTCTTCTCCACGAGTTTCCTGTAAGTGGCAGTATATCGAATAATTCTTCCTGAGGTCCTTGAGAGTTTATGTATCTACAAATAAGTACAATCTGTGCAATGTCATCCACATCGCATGATTCGTCATAGGCAATGGAGAATCCTGGTGTTGAATTTAGATCTGTAACCTGCTGATTTGTTATATCTTCTGCCATTCGTATAGTTCTGTCCCTTACAATCTTAGAAGATAATGGCATGTCATTTATTTTTGTAATTATTTCCGCTTTGTTTTTGAAATCGCATTAGAGAAATTCGGACATTTTAATAAAACATTCTTTCACATATTCACCATCCTTAAAAGGTTTTCCTCGTTTAGCAACTTCTTGAGTGGCCAAAAAACTAGCAATAGTTGTATTTTTTGGTGCTTTTATCCATTTGGAAAATGAACATGTAGTTAGGTTTACTTTGTGTTGCAGCTCTTCTACTACCCTTTTTCTTTCATCTTCCCATGGATATGCTTTGTCAAATATATCGTATTTATTTAAAAAATGTCTTAGTATATTTGATTTTTGATTGCTTGAAAGCTTTTCATGGCATATTAAACACATTGGAAATCCTGCTGTATTTGTTACAAATGCGTAGGTTTTGGTCCATTCACTTTTAAACTCCCGATTTTCTTGTTCTATCTTTCTCTTCTTTTCTGACATTTTAAATACTATAAAAATATTTTTATTTTGTTAATATTTAATTTAATGTTACAATATTCAAGTTACCTAACACTATCACCAGTAAATGAAAGCACTGCAACGTACACTACAAAACCTTTACTTATTTTAACAAAGTGAGCGGATTTACAGACCATACCTGCACTATATGCGAAGACAATAGGCACATTCAGACATGCAAGCTCTACCGTAGCGCTACATGTGCTAGCCTAGCCTGACGTATTTGGTTCAATAAATTAAAACAACATAAAACAAATATTTGACAAATCAGTGGGTTTATGGATTCTTGCATTATCCATGATAATCCAAGATTAATGTAAAGAAGGATTATCGCGTATGATTTCAAAGAGTTCAAACATGAAAGTATTAAATTTTTCAGCATTGCATGTACTATTTTCAATTGTAAAATATCCTTGACTTAATGTAAAATGTCTTTGATTAAATATAAAATGTCCTTAATTTATTGCAAATGCTATATTTAGGGTTTTTAGTTTCTAATTTAATAAATAACATTCATTTTGCATTATTCAAATACATATTGTTTAATAACGAAAAGAGCCGCAATTATTCATTCAAAGAGCTGTATGTGGCTCTGGAGTCGCAGGTTGCTGACCGCTGGCATAGGTGATGGTTTCAGGAGTGTGAGGGCACAAGAAAGGATTAAGACAGTCAAGGTTGTGGGGGTGACATTTAGGTTTGGGAAGGGATGTAATATCAGTGATGATAGGAAGGAATGGACAGAGGGGAGTGTAGAGGAGTCATGTCTGAGAAGTGGGGTTAGTGCGACTTGTTATAGAAACAGAAATGAACTAGTGTGTATGTTTACAAATTCTAGAAGTATTCAAAACAAGAGGAATGAAATTGTAGCATTGATAGAGTTCATTCATCCACAAATTGTTGGTATGAGACATGGTTGAATGAGGATAACATTGACAGGAATGGAGATAGAGGGATATGTAGTCGTTTGCAAAGACAGACAAAGAAAAAAGAGAGGAGAAGTGTTATTGATGATGGCAGAGGAGTTGTGCCCATCTAGGGTGGAGATGCGAGGAGAAAATGTCAGTATGATTTTATCATACTGACAGTAGTTTTGAAGCAGTATGGTGTGGAGGTGGACAGAATGAAATGTTTAGTAGGGTGTTTCTATAGATGATAATGTGGAAGGCAATCAGAAGGAAATGGTTATACAAATTGGTCTGGCTAATAAGAAAAGGGGGATCATTATGGACGATTTCAATTATGGTAATATAGACTGGAATGAAGAGATGCCATCAGGAACCAAAGAGAGTGAATTTCTTGAGTTTTTAAGGATAACTACCTTAAGCATATGTAAAAGAGGCCACACATAGACTGAGTGTCTTGGATTTGATTATCTCATCAGAAGATATTGTTATAAATGAAGTGTTGCATCTAGCAAGCCACATTAGTACTTTTGTGAGAAATGTTTATATGCGAAACTATAAAGTGGGTGATTCTGGCAAACTCAGGAGGCTTGCAGTGATATCATGGAATGAGGAATTGCATGGAAAGGAAATCAAAGCTGCTTGGTCTCTACTCAGGAAGTATCTGGTAGAGGTATTGACCAAGTGTATTCCAAACGTCAGGAGATTAAATAAGGTAGGTGTAAAATGAATGACTGTAGAGGTGAAGCATGCAATCTGGAAGAAAAAGGCATTGTGAAAGTGGCACAAGATTAATGGAGATAATCAGTTACATGAGGAGTATAAAGAGCAAGTAAGGAAGGCAACTCATTTAGTAGGGATAGCAAAAGTGCAGTATGAGCAGCAGTTAGCAAATGACTGAAAGAAATCCTAGGGAGTTTTTTCATTATGTGGTAGAAGGAAGAATGATTATGAGAGAGTGATAAACACTAAGGAGGATATAGTAAAGATGTTTAATGAGCAGTTCATTAATATTCCATCCTTGTGATTGCAGACCTTGAACATGATGCAGAACTTGAGAGCAATTATTTATTTCGTTTGGGGGTCCCCCCCATCTTTCCCATCCCCTAATCTCTCATTAGGATGGGTTGAGCCCTCCTAATGAGAGATTAAGTATGTATTTTGTGACTGTAGATCTGTGTGTGTGTTCACGTGGCTGGTTTGCCTGTTCTGAGGGACAAAAATTCCATGTTTCTGGGTGAAAAACCCCTCAATCTCTGCATGAGACCGGCTAACTCACCTTTAGTTGAAAGAGACCAGATTAAGGTTCCTCAAGCATGGACAGGAATCAAACCTAGTCTTACCGACCAAAGAGCTTCATCTATACTGACTGAGCTACAGAGGCTCTTGAGAGCATTGGGAATGGGGGAGGAACCACTCGTGGTGAGTGAGCAGGAGGTATATGAAGAATTGAGTAAACTTGATGTCAACAAGGCCATGGGACTCGATGGTATATCACTGCATATGGAAAGCCTTTGCAAAATCTAAATTATTTTGTCTTGAGGGAATGTTTTAGGGAGTAAACAACAGCCTTAACCTACATTTTCAATATGAGTCTTAGATTAGCTCAGGTCTCCAAGGAATGGAAAGATGGCAGAATTGTTCTGCTAAAGGCGGGGGGGGGGGGTGATAAGATTAAGGCTTCGAATTGTAGGCCTATCTGTTTGTCTGGAGTTGTGGTTAAGATGTTAGAGAAGCTAGTGAGGAAAGGATTCAGAACTGGGTGGAGAGCAGTGAAACTCTCTTTAATAGACAGCATGGGTTTTCTAAAGGAAGATCATGTTTTAACAATCTGCTTACTTATCATAACAAGGTGATGAATAAATTGGACACGGAGGATGCATATACAATAGTATATTTAGATTTTGCAAAGGCTTTCGATAGATTGCCACATGACAAACTAATAGTTAAAACCTTGTTATCCAACAGATGTGGTTGGATAATAGATTAGTGTGTTGCATTGGAGATATGCTGTCTGATGGGTGTGTGTGTGGGGGAGTGATATTCCATAAGAAGAAATTCACTAATGGTGTGTCCCAGGGGTCTGTTTTGGGGCCATTGTTGTTTAATTTTATGTAAATGACATTGGAAAGGGCTTAAATGGTGATATACAGTTGGTTGCAGATGATGCAAAGTTGGGTAGAGAATTACAGCAGATGTTGTAGTTTTGCAAGACCTAAATAGACTGTCTGAATGGGTGAGTGTTTGGGGATGTCAAGTTAATGTTGCAAAATGTGAGGTTTTAAAACTTGGGAAGTAAAGATGGTATTCAGAGTACAGGATTGGTGCAGAAATTTCAGAGGAAGTGAAAAGATATGAGGGGTTATGATGGATAGGGACTTGAAATTTTGAGGATAACATTGTGAGGATAACACAGCGAATTATGGGGAACACTGACATGTAAAAAGTAAGGGTGTATTGATTCCATTGAAGTGAATATGTGTTATCCACATTTCAACCAATGGCTTGTTGTTTATTGATTTTTTTATTGAAGGTTTCCCTCCTTCAACCAAGGCTCAGTATATCTTGAGAAGTGCTAAGTGATACTTAGACAAAGTGTGTCATGAGTTAACCCCAGTATTATATATTTATATATTTTTTGGAAATGTTTTTTAATAATGGAAAAGTGGCTTAGAACTAGGACTTTGAAAAGAAGGGCAAATGAAACAGGTTGATGCTAACCATAATTGTGATACAAGTGTTGTAACGGCGAGTAAATCTGATACTATTAAAGAAGAAGAAACAAGCAGTTCAAAGAAAAAATACAGTAGGAAATATAACAATTCAAATTTGGAATTCGGGTTTATTTGGTGTAGAGATGAAAGTGAACAGAAACCTCAATGTGTTTTGTGTTATGAAGTGTTATCGAATGAGTGAATGAAACCTGTGAAACTCCGACGTCATTTAGAAACTAAACATTGTGATGTGAAAAATACGCCAACTGAATTTTTTCAGCGATGCTCAGGGACATTAAATCATGGGAAAGATATAGTTTCGGCCATGGGTTCCACTAATAGCAAGGTACTGGAAGCATCCTATCTCTTAAGTTTGCGCATAGTGAAAACAGGGAAACTTCATTCTATCAGGGAAAGTTTGCTATTTCCAGCTATAAAAGATGTGGTAAAAACGATGTTTGGGAACAAGTTACTAAAAGATGTTGATTTGATTCCTCTTTCAAATGACACTGTTGGATGCAGAATTAATGATATGGCAGGTGACGTAGAATCTCTGTTAATCGAAAGAGTTAAGAAGAGCCCTTATTATGCATTACAAATAGATGAGACTATTGATGTTACAAATGATGTGCAGTTAATATGCTACGTAAGATATGCGCATGATAACAACATTAATAATGATATTCTCTTTTGTAGAACTTTGCCATCCCAAACAACTGGAGAAGAAATATTTCACACTCTCAATAATTGCATAATACCCAAAGGGATCAAGTGAGAAAAAATGTATAGGCTTCTGTTCGGATGGAGCTTGCGTCCTTACAGGCAGGCATAGTGGAGTTGTTTCTATGGTCAAGGAAGTAGCTCCAGATATGAATTGGATATATTGTTGCATACACAGGGAAGCGTTAGCGTCAAAAGGAATGCCACCAGAATTTAAAACTGTGCTATAAAACGCTGTAAAGCTAGTAAATTTTATTAAAGCTCAACCATTAAATAACAGGTTATTTTCAGTACTCTGCGATGAAATGAGCAGTGAATATATACAATTTTTGCTTCATTCTGAAATTCGCTGGCTTTCTAGAGGCAAAGTACTAACAAGGTTATTTCAATTAAGGCACGAAGTTTCATTATTTATAAATGAACATAATTGTGATTTTGCATCACTCCTTGTTGACGAAGCATGGTTATCAACACTATCCTATTTTTCAGGCATTTTTTGAAATTAAATGAACTAATCTCTCCCCTTCAAGGAAATTCTTTAACTGTTCTTGATGCCTATGATAAAATAAAGGCATTCGAGAAAAAACTGGTTTTATGGATTAATTATGTAAAAGACAGACAATTTGCACCTCTTTGAACATTGGAATTCTTTTTAGTGGAAAATGATATTTTTGTTGATTCTGAGTTTCTGGAAAGGGTTTGTGACCATCTCAAAAATCTGAAACGGAATTTCAAAACATATTTTCTGAATAACTTTTATAAGAAATTTCTGTGGGTTCGCAATCTATTTCAGGCTTGCAGTCACGAGAACGACCTTACGTTATTGAAAAAAGAACAGTTAATTTAATTGAGTTTTCAAGTAACGGTGGACTTAAAATGCAATTCCATGATCTTGGATTGGCTCGATTTTGGATCTCACCTTCGGTGAGAAGTGAATTTCCCCGAATTATCTGAAGAAGCACTGAAAATCGTCATGTAGTTTTCTACAATCTATCTTTGTGAGAAAAGATTTTCATCGCTCCTTCAAATAAAAACAAAATACAGAAATTGTCTTAGTGTGTGTGTGCCAATCTTCGACTGAAGTTGACCAATATTGAGCCAGATATCCAGCAACTCTGCAAGGGCCGAGAAGCTCAACCATCTCATTAAAAGTAAGTAGTAACATAATTATATCATCTTACCTATTTGTTTAATAAAAATTAAAACTTTGTTCAATGATGATACACTTTTAATCGTTTACTTCCAATTTAATGAATTATGTTTCCATATGTATTCAAAACATTCTTTTAGATTTATTATGTTATAAATGGCACAGTTCTTTAGAAATGTTGGTAATTCCTACATAGGTTTTTAAAAAAAATTTCAAAAAGTCAAAACGACGTACAGGAAAATAAATTAAAAACACTATGTTTATTTTTGAAGTAAAACTTTAATTCCAACATTCTAAAATGTTATTTTTCTTGTTTTTCTGTTCGCAAAATTGTCCAAGTCTACATCACTCAGTTGCTGTTTTATAGATAGTATGGCAAGATTTCTTAAACGCCAAAAAAGTGCCGCCCGGGGCGGATGCCCCCCCCTCCAGCTATGCCTTTGTAAGTTAGTGGTCTGTAGAATTGTTTTAGGCATTTTACTGGTCCTTGGGTTTAGAAAGTTTGAGAAACGCTGGGATATGTCATGCAAGAAACATTCCCTTTCATGCACAGGTATTCCAACATGACAGAGCAACCTGTCACACATCACATGGTTCTAGAGCCTATTTATCAGAAAACTTCCCTGGGAGGCTAATTTAAAGATTCACAAAATTCCGTACCCTTCACATTTTCCTAATCTCACATCATTTGATGCCTTAATTTGGGATATGTTGAATGTTGACAGGTCATGGTGGGTATTCCACCATGACCTGCCTTCAAACCTTGATGAACTAAGGGATAAAATTACAAGATATGTCCAGAAGATATCCCAACCTTTATTCTCCAAGATGACACAGAACCTTCGCATGCACTAATAAACCTGTCTTGAAAGACAAGGTGCCCATTTCGAGCATGTAATTTACTATCGTTAATGCATTATTCAATCTAGGTTCCACTGACAGTTGTGGATGTGCATATCATCATGTGTAAACATAGTTGAAATGTGGATAACACATATTCACTTCAAATCTGACAAAACAGCAAGGGAAAGCGGAAGCAATGAAACTATATTATTGTTCACTTCACCCCTCTTTTATTATTGTCATTTTGCCGCTGCAAATTTAGCGGCAGAATGACGAATAATAAAAAGGGTGAAGTGAAAAATAATATAGTTTTATTGCTTCCACCTTTGAACATTCTGACGATATTTTTTTTTTTTGTCTCCATTTAATTTTCAATAATTTTTACTTACTTATTCAATTTTAATTTGTTTAGATAATTAAAAAATATATATTTAATTAATTAATGTAAGTCTGACTGTGGACCACCTGTTCCATCGTCGCAGACCACAGGTTGAGAAATACTGCTTTAATCTATCAAGACATTTTTCACATACATTAATGCTTGATTACCTAAACAGTTCACACATCTTTTACATTTTTCATTGTCTACATATAACAATTTTCGCAACTGCAAAAAATCAGAGCTAGATCTTCATACCGAAGCCTTCTGTGCTATTGACATGCATTTCTTTATGGACTTCATTTTCAGAAGCAGAAGCAATACGAACAAACAAGTAGCAAAACGCAATATAAACAGCAAAATTCGAACAACACTACTGCAGGACACTTGTATCTATACTGAAAAATGCAGCACAATTTGCGATCTAAAGCTACACTATATACTAATTTAAAAACTTTTTTTAGCACATCTTGAATCTATCACTACATTCAATTGCAACACTAATGTCACTGCTTATAAGGCAGGTGATTATAATAATCGTAGAAATCAGCTTGGAGCAGGTTCCATGGATTTGGAGGGTTGAGATATCATCAATGCTTGGGAACTGGTGAAGGAATATTTATTAGCAGCAATGGCAAGTTGTATACCTTGAGTGAAAAAAAGAGAACACAATTTGGTGTAAAGCAGATGACAAACAATATCAAACAGGAACTGCAGGGAAATCAGAAGTTATGGAAGAGATATAAGGAGATGGTTGGAAAGCAGATGCATGAAAGAATATGAGACAGGAAAGGAGAGTGACTAATATGGTAAGGAAGGCAAAACTGGAATATTAGAGGAGATTGGCTCCGAGATCCAAAGAAAATCCTAAGGAATTCTTTTGTTATATGGCCAGTAGGAGGAGGAATGATTTTGGAAGAATAACGTTGTTGGATGAAAATGTGAGTAGAGTGAGTGATGCTAAGGGCAGTGGAGTTCAATAAATGCTTTATAGGGGTATACCATCCTGGAGAAGTAAGTTTTAATACTAGAGGGATAGGGTGGGGTGGGTTCGAGGTGTAGAAGTACAAGAAGAGAACGTATTTCAAATACTGAGTGGTCTGGATGTTCAAAGCAATGGGACTGGATGGGATTTTGCAGTGTGTTTTGAGAGGATGCACTGAAGAACAGAGCTCCATTGACTTGGCTTTTCAAAGAGAGAGTCTGACCATGGGAAAAGTGCTCAATGAGTGGAAGGAGGATAATATAGTGACATTGCATAAGGGTGGTAGTAGAATGGAATTTTAAAGCTGTGGACTTTAAACTGTGTATTTCATTCAGTAGTAGTTAAGAACTCAGCTAAAAATAGTAAAGCCTTAGGCCCTGATAGAATACCAGCAGAAATAGTCAAGTTATTAGAAAGTGACAACATTGCTATATTAGTAAAGCTATTTAATAAGGTCTACGATACAGGCATATTCCCACAAGACTGGTTACAGTCGACCATCATCATGCTACCTAAAAAAGCAAATGCGAAAACTTATGACTATAGAATGATCAGCCTAATGAGTGATGTTCTCAAAATGTTCCTGAAAATAATTCAAAAAAGAATACAGAAAATGTGAACACACCATCAGTGATACCCAGTTCAGCTTTAGAAACGGTTTGGAAACAAGAGAGGCTCTTTTCTGCTCTCAAATCTTATTCCAAAAATGTATTGATCAAAACAAGGAAGTATTCATTTGCTTCATTGACTGAGAAAGCATTTGATAAAGTCCAACATACTAAAATGATTGCACTATTAAAGAGAATTGGATTAGATGGTAAAGACATCAGGATCATTCAAAACTTATATTGGAACCTAAAAGTATCTGTTCAAGTTGATGACATTATTACAGACTCCATTAACATCAAACGAGGAGTAAGGCAAGGCTGTGTGCTGTCACCTCTTCTTTTTAACATATACTCAGAAGCCATATTTCAAAAAATCTTAAAAGGAAGAGAGGAATGGATTAATGTAAATGGTGAAATCATCAGTAGCATCCGATATGCTGATGACACAGCTCTCCTGGCTGACAATATTCAGGATCTTCAAAATCTTCTGGAACCAGTGAATGAAGAGACTAAAAAAAATGGGATTAAAAATAAATATTATCAAAACTAAATTCATGGTCATAAGCAAGAAACCAATTCTTAATTCATCACTTTCTTTAAATGGGAAACAAATAGAAAGAGTGACAAATTTTAAATATCTCGGATGCTGGTTAAATGAAGAATGCAATCCAGAAATGGAAATAAAAGTTAGAATTGAAACGGCAAGAAAAAATTTTCTCCTGACGAAATCAACACTGTGTAACTGCAGTTTAAACTTAGAGCTTAGAGTACGCATGGTTAAATGCTATGTATGGTCTGTACTGCTGTACGGTGTAGAAACTTGAAAACAACACCAATAAACCTTAAAGACCTTAGAAACAACATCAATAAAAAGACTTGAAGCCTTTGAGATGTGGTTATACAGACGAATGTTAAAAATCCCATGGACAGCAAAAACGTCCAATCAAGAAGTACTGGAACAAACGGGGAAATCACGTGAACTTTTAGATACCATAAAAAGAAGGAAAACTGCATATCTTGGTCACCTACTTCGTAATGAAAAATATAAGATACTTCAACTGATTATAAAAGGGAAAATAAGTGGAAGAAGAGGACAAGGAAGATGAAGAAAATCTCGGCTGGCAGACATCAGACAGTGGACTGGCATGAGCTCTGAGGGACTGTTTAGAGTGACTGAGGTTCGCTCAAAATTTTCCAAGGTGGTCGTCGACCTTTTGATAGGAGATGGCACTCAAAGAAGAAGTAGTAGTTAAGACTTTGGAGAAATTAGTGAGGAATCATTTACAGCATTGGGCAAATGAAGGTGATGTTATCTGTAAGAGTCAGCATGGATTTGTTAAGGGGGAGGTCTTGTAGTAATCTAATTGTCTTTTGTAATATTGACAAGTGATTGATGAGGGATAGTCATATTCCTCCATTTTTTTGGATTTTACAAAGGCATTTGACAGGATGCCCCATGATAAGCTGATATATAAGTTGCCACACGTGAGTTTGTTTGTCAGATTAGTGAATTGGAGTGGAAATTGGCTCTCTGATAAGTATCACAGATTGTGTATGACTGAGTGGTATCAAATAAGCAGACGCTATAAAGTGATCCCACCTTGTGCTTCCACATTTTATCGTAATTGCAAGTGTTTTTTGTGCAAAATAAAGAGTAAACTAACAGAGGGTACTAAGGATCCAATTACTTCCACACAACTCGTCAGTATCCATAGTCCATCAAATCAGTTATTTTTTACGATTAAAAAACAGCCACGTGAAAGCGCTTGCTATGCCTACTGTGCAAAGTAAAGATGACGTCAACAAAGGCCAGCAACGAAAGATTACCTTGAGTCCTGTAAGCTTAGTACTGCCAATTACTAACAAACCAAATGCCAATACGAAGTACTGCAGCTGTGAAACCAAAGTTACCAAAAGAAAAGAAGTATATTGTGCGATTTCTGTTGCCACTGGCTACATACTTCCTGCTCGAAAATAGATGAATCGGCACACAAGCTTTTTACTGATCTCAGCCAGCCTTACTTCTGTACGATGTGCCTCCCTTCCATAAAACAGCTACTAAACCTAGGCAAACAAGTTGAAAACCTCGAACAACACCTTAATACTATGATCTATACCTTCTCCTCCAAAATCCGAAAGTTGGAAACTAAGCTTGAGATACTTGATGACCACGTGATCGCAAGTGCACCCTTGCCCTCTAATGAACTTCGCGAACTAATCACATCAGCAGTACACGAGTCACTTGAGGCCGAAAATAGAAGACTTAATGGTGTTATCCTGAATTTTCTAACAGAAAACGGTAAATCATTAAAAGAAGATGTCGGCAAACTAGCAGGAAAATGCAACTTTGATCCAAGAAATATCATCAAATGCCATCATTTTGGACCCATAAACAAAAGAAAGGACGGAACAAACTTTCCATGTCTTGCAAAAGTGACCTGCGACACACCGACAAACACATCCAAATTTATAATGACAATAAACAACAAGCTAAAGCAGCGCTTCCCAAACTGTGGGCAGCAGCCCCCCTGGGGGGCCATAAGTTTTGTTGGGGGGGGGGCTGTGAAATAATGAAAATTAAAACATTTTAAGACTAAGTAGTTCTTTTTTTTTTTTAATCTTAAAAGAAACACATTTAATTTTTATTATTTATTATTTCTTTTTTGTTATTTTTTATATTTTAATGAAAAAAAATCGCACATTGGTGTTGGTTCACAAATTTTGCTTCCTGCTTAGTTCGGCACTTAATGAATATTAGTAAATATATGCTTATTCATATAACTTTCATTTCAAAGGTATTGATAAGAAGCACAAAAAAAGCTTACAAATGAAAAATCTTGAATATAAATTGTACTGAATATAAATACAATAAATATTATAATAATATATGTGTGCATTACAATTTTTTTTTTCGATGGGGGGGGGGGTGTGAAATATTTTAATTTTTCCAAAGGAGGCCTTGACATCCATAAGTTTGGGAAGCACTGAGCTAAAGGATACTTGCCCCCAGTCGCGCATACGTGCCTGACCTGATTTAACTTTTGCCTAGAGAGAACAAAGATGTGAGCTCTGAAGACAACTAGAAGAAAAATGCCAAAATGGAGACAACAGTTGGATGATAGACTAAAAACAAACCAAACTAGTGCAAAAACCAAGTGATGTCACTAGTAGCCACCAAGGAGACCAGTATGCAGGAACTGCATAGGAAACGTGCAAGACCCTTGCGGTCAAATCCATGCCTCACAGAAACTTGCATATCCACTTCACCAACATCCGTGGCCTCAACTCCAACCTTAACACTATCATCTGCATTCCACCAAACCCCACCTACTCTTTTTAACAGAAACTCAAATCTCACCTTCCCAGCACTATCCATCTCAACCTTCCTAACTATACACTATTTAACTCCTTTCGACCTAAGGGTTGTCTGTGCATATATCTGCTCTGACATAACCCTGCCAGAGAGCACCTAACCTAGAATTGGCTAACTTCGACCTTCTTTGGCTGAAAATATCTCTCCCCCACTCAGTCAAATTCATCTGCTGTCTATATTGCTCTCCTAATACCACCAACCACTCTGAGCTCTTTCATTTCCTCTCCTTAAAAGTTGCTTTTCTGCAGTCCCACTCTCCTAACAGTGAAATCATCCTTCTGGGAGGTTGTAATATCCATAATACCGAAACATACTATTTGATTTTTAAGACCATGGGTTTAATAAACATTTATACAAATCGTCTACTAGTTTTGCTAGCTGTAACTGTCTAGTTTTGTCAAGACGAGAAAAGGTTATGCTAGTATTAAATGCAAAAAACAAAAGAATGAAGTAATGGTTTTTAACTGTTACTTCGTTACTTCATTCTTTTCTTTTTTGCATTTAATACTAGCATAACCTTTTCTCGTCTTGACAAAACTAGAGACAGTTACAGCTAGCGAAACTAGTAGGCGATTTGTATAAATGTTTATTAAATCCATGGTCTTAAAAATCATATAGTATGTTTCAATTTTAATGAAAAGGACCAAATAACAACTTTCAGTATGAACAGTCTAGATCCATAATTCCAATTGGCTTTCCTCTTCCAGTTGTACAGATCCTGCAGGCAGAGATGCTGAAACATTTGCCATCACTAACGACCTTACACAAATTGTTCAAAAGCCGACCAGAATACCAGATAACCCGAACCACTCCCCAAATATCCTAGATCTCTTCCTTACCAATGATTCCTCCAAATATGCAGTGAATGTAATGAGCCACTGGGTAATTCTGACCACAACCTAGTGCTCATCTCCTCCCCCATGTAACAACACTTACACAGTCACTCCCACACAAGAGTAGTTTGGCATTATAATAATGCCAATTGGGACAGTCTCTGAGACTACTATTCTTCATTCCCATGGTTGGATTATCGTTTCCGGTCTTCCAGTCCAAACATATGCACCAAACTTATCACCAAAGTAATCCTCACTGGCATGAAAACATACATTCCTCATACCACCTCTGAACTGCTGTCCCCTATCTCTAAACCCTGGTTCTCCAAAATATGTACTAAGGCTGTATAAATGAAAAATCAGGCATACCAACTGGCTCAAAATCAAGAGCTCCATCTTCCTTCAATCCTATACTGAAGCCTGAAACAGATGCAATAAAATTATCAATGCTTCTACAACAGAATTTGAACTGGCAAAAAGCAGGAAGCTTGCAGCCTGTCCAAATGGCAGCCATGCCTTTTGATCTCTCGCTAAGGCATTCGGTCGTAACTTTTGCCCTACACTGTTCCTACCCCTATCATACCCAGATGGCTCAATTGCAACATTACCCACAGAAAAAGCTAACCTCCTGGCTTCACACTTTGCCTCTAATGCACACATAACTGACAACGGCAAATGCCCTCCAGTCATTCCAACTGCCCAACCTACAATGTCCCCTGTATCCTTTTGCCAAAAAGAGATAATAAACCTGTTGTCTAAAGTAGACACAAAAAAAGTCTCCTGACCCTGATGGCATTCCTCCAATTGTCCTGAACGTCTGTGCACCAGAACTGACTCCTATCATATGCCGTCTGTATATACTTTTTTACTCCACTGGTATATATTCCAAAGCCTGGAAACTGGCCTATATTCAACCCATTCCTAAAAAGAGTGACAAATCACTGCCATCTAACTACAACCCTGTCTCGTTCACTTCAGTCCAATCCAAAGTGATGGAGAAGACCATCAACTTTCTGCTCCTATTTTACCTTGAAGGTGCCCAGCTATTAAGCGACCACCAGTATGGATTCTGTCGATGCCGATCAACAGATCTACTCTCATACATCACCCATCGTTGGACAAATGGCATAGAGGAATTTGATGAATCCCAAGTAGTTGCACTTGATATCTCTAAAGCCTTTGACTGGGACTGGCACAAAGGCTTACTAAGCAAACTTCCATCATTTCTACTGTCTCAGGACTTCTGCAGATGGATTGCCAGCTTCCTATCTGGACACACGCTATGTGTGATGGTAGGTGGCTCCCTATCCTCTCGCCATCCAACTAATGCTGGGGTCCCACATGGTGCAGTTCTCTCACCAACCCTCTTCCTTCTGTATATCAATGACCCACTTCAGTTGACCTCCAGTCCAATACAGTTTTGCAGACAACAGCACATTGCACTCCTCCGTTTCATTTGACAAACCCTACTCTACACAACTCACTTCAACCCACAGAGCATCAACCACCTTTTAATTCTAACCTCATAGCCATCCTCCAATGGAGCTCAGATAACCTTGTGAACTTCAACGCTAGTAAAACCCAGTTCTGTCTTATTTCTCACAAAAAAAGAACTATTTTACCCAGTATTATTTTTGATAACACTCAAATTCCTAGACAATCTGAGATTTCTCTTCTTGGAATTACCCTGACATCAAGCCTCTCCTGGTATAAGCATATCACAACCATTGCATCCTCAGCTTCCAAGAAACTAGGTTTTCTTTTGCTCAAGATGTTACTTTACCTCTAAACAGCTGTTAACCTTATACAAATTGTAAATCCACCCAGCTATCAAAACTACTCTCACATTTGGAATGGGGCTCCTAAAAGCTCCCTCAAAATGCTTGACTCAATACAGAGGAGAGCAAAAATACAATTTTATTAATACAGACCAGTTTACAATAAAAACATTTATTCAAACCTACCAGTTTCGCCAGCAAACTGTCTGGCTTTTTCAAGGCATTACGGAGATATGAAAGTTAGTAAATGCAAATTAAAAGGAACATAAAAAACGTTGTAAACCAAACTAGTAACTACGGTTACAAGTTTCGCGTGACAGAGATGACTTATTGTTCTTATTCATTATCACACATATCAACTAAAAAAATTTATCTATGCACTTCATTGCCGCTTGTTAGAGAAAGGATTCAACACACGAGATACGAACTTAATAAAAGTGATATTAATTGCTGCAAGTTCTTTGATGAAATTTCCAACAACTTAGAATACACCATATGGAATCAATTAGATCAAATGATACAATGCAGTTACGAAAAAACTTTCAAACTTTATAAGGACAAACAAATTAGGAAATTCAACGAACTTTACAAGAAACAATATCGGACACAAAACAACCTCCCGGATAACAAAGTGATTTTCAATTTGTCAAATCATAGCCTCACAAAAAATGAATCTGATATTCTCAAAAAAGGTTTTAATTTCGTGATTACGCCCAAACACATTCCTAAAATGGTTTTTATGTGTGGAATTGAAAAAGGCCTATATCCACTACCAAAAAACGTTGGCGACACTATTAGATTCAAAAGTACAATAATCGTAGCCAAAGCCAAACAACCTGTTCTCAACACGTCTCCTTATGATAGAAAGGCAATTCTCAACTTGAAGAAAAATAAAGACATCATTATTACAAAAGCTGATAAAGGAAATTCTACAGTTATCCTCAACTCTAAAGATTATTATGATAAGTTAAACGTATTACTATCAGACACTTCAACTTATAAAATCCTAGACAGAGACCCCACAATAAAAAATCATAATGAAACAAACCAACTAATCAGAAATTGTAACAATTGGCCAGAAGAAGTGAAGCGAACACTAAAATCCTCACATCCTATCACTCCAAGACTATATGGGACACCTAAAATACATAAACAGGATATACCTCTTCGTCCAATAGTTGATGGAAGATCATCACCAACCTACCTTTTGGCAAAACATCTTGCAAACTTATTAAATAATAAAATAAGATCAACAGAATCCTATATCAAGAATAGTCAACATTTTGTAAATAAACTCCAAGCCATTAAGATTGCACCAACAGACATGCTAGCCAGTCTAGATGTTGTATCCCTTTTCACCAATGTTCCAGTAGAAGAGGTAATAAACATCATCCAAGACCTCTTTCCTCTAGACATCACACAGATGTTTAGACACTGCCTTCAATCTAATTTCTTCAAGGTTAACAACACCATATACCAACAATTAGAAGGCCTAGCAATGGGAAGCCCACTATCACCATCTTGTGCAGACCTTTTCATGGAAAAACATGAAAAAGAAATTCTCTCTGCAATCTTTCCGAGACCATCTACATGGTGGAGATATGTGGATGATATATTTATCGTATGGCAAGACAGCTTAGACAACCTAAAATCGTTTGTGGATAAAATCAACTTAATACATAGCAAGATAAAATTCACTCTGGAAGTAGAAAACAACAACCAACTGCATTTTTTAGATATCTTGATAAAAAAAACAACAACCTAACAGTGCCAAATTATCCATTTACAGAAAGCCCACAGATACTGGAAGATATCTTCACTATACTTCAAACCATCACAAGACACACAAACTGAGTATTATCCACATGTTGAAACATAGAGCCAAAACGTTTATATCAGAGGAGGAGGATACACAGAATGAACTCTCACTAATAGCCAACACATTATCACAAAATGGATATCCTCAAAACATCATCAAAAAATATCTATACAATGACAACCCCAGACAAGAAGAATCCCACCGTCAGCACATTTCTACTGTAGTGATACCTTTCATCAAGTCAATTTCTTATCAAATAGCAAGAATACTAAGAGCACACAACATCAGAGTGGTCTTCAAACCAACCACCAACATCACACAAGTTTTAGGATCTCCAAAAGATAAAGTTCCATTCTACAAATATCCAGGAGTATATTACATTCCCTGCTCCTGTGGTCTTGCCTACATCGGACAAACTTCATGAAGTTTAGAAATTAGACAAAAAGAACATGTTGGTGATGTAAACCACAACAGAAGCATCTCTTCCGGCTTAGCACATCATTTCTGCACGTCTAACCACACGATAGATTGGCAAAACAGCTCCATGCCATATCTCGATGACAACTACAGACATTGTGTATTTAAGGAAGCCACAATAGTACTAATAATCGGCGGAAACCTCAACAGAAATCAGGGTGTAATTCTAAACAGTTCGTGGAAAAACTTGATCCTCTCTCTCAATCAATCTGAACTACAGCTAGCCAGTAATCACATTACAAGTCTACAACAAACACGCATGCGTGATAATGAATAAGAACAATAAGTCATCTCTGTCACGCGAAACGTGTAACTATAGCTACTAGTTTGGTTTACAACGTTTTTTATGTTCCTTTTAATTTGCATTTACTAACGTTCATATCTCCGTAATGCCTTGAAAAAGCCAGACAGTTTGCTGGCGAAACTGGTAGGTTTGAATAAATGTTTTTATTGTAAACTGGTCTGTATTAATAAAATTGTATTTCTATTATAAAATGACCAAAAATGTATAATTTAAACAAAGGAGAGCAATTAGACTGATAAATGACCCATCTCATACCAACTCGCTCCCCTCACTCTCACGTAGACGTTTGGTCTCTGCAATTATTTGTATCTTCTATTCACCTGAGACAGCATCAATAATTCCCCCTGCTCTGTACTAAGCCCATTGGGACATGTACAGCTGCTGCCTAACATCCTTTCACAGTACACCTTGAAACCCACAGAACAAGTGTCTTTTCTTCCTCCTGCATCACTGCTACTGCTGTACTGCGGAACAGTCTAAATGTCTTCCCTGACATATTTCCGAAGGAATACAACATACAGGCTTTTAAATCAAATGTAAACAAGTTTCTCCTTTGCCAACCCACTACCCATATACGGTACTAATGTATTATAGGTAGACCAGCCAACCTCTTGTATATTATTATTATTATTATTAAACAAGACCTCATGGAGTCAAAGACTCATCTAGGAGGTCCTTTTATTTCACACACATCTCATCATACCGTGTCTTAAACATATTCAAACTCCTTGCAGACACCACACTCTCAGGCAAGGCATTCCAATCACTCACAACTCTGCACGAAAAAACCTCCCTCTCACTCCCCTACTCACACCCTCTTTATACAGTTTCCAGGGATGACCTCTGGTTCTCCCCTGATCTCCCACTATTCTCTGTAGAACTTCTCCACCATTGATCCTATAACAACCCCTTACCAACTTGTAGGTCTCTATCATATCTCCCCTCTTCCTTCTCTCCACTAAAGTCTGCAAATTACATCTTTTCAATCTTTCCTCATACTCGACATTCCAGAGGTCAGAAACTACCTTAGTCAGTCGCCTTTGGACCCTTTCCAACATCTCTTCATCCTTCTGAAAACCAGGTGACCAAATCTGGGCACAATAGTCCATGTGTGGCCTAATCAAAACATTATACAATGGAACAAGAATCCTCCTACTTCTACATGTCAGTGTCCTCCGCATCATTCCCAGAAGTCTTTGTGTTGTCTTCACAATTTTGGCGATGTGTCCCCTAAATTTTAGATCCTTATCCACTATCACCCCCAGATCTCTTATTTCTTCTACTTCCAACAGTATATTCTCACCAAGCATAAATTCTGCATCCCATCTTTGTTTTTCCAAATTTTAAAACCTTACATTTTGCAACATTGAACTCACATCCCCATTTGCTTGCCCAATCACTCAATTTATTCAAGTCTTCTTGCAAGGCCACAACATCTTCACTACTCTTTATGGTTCGTCCCAACTTTGCATCATCTGCAAACAACTGAATATCTCCATCCAAATCTTCGCCAATATCATTAATATACAAGTTAAATAGTAATGGCCCTAAAACAGATCCCTGAGGCACTCCACTAGTGACTTTCCTTTTCCTGGATATCGCACCCCCATACACAACTTGTTGATACCTATCAGATAGCTAGTCTCCAATCCAATGCACTAATCTAATATCCAACCCCATCTGCTCTAGTTTGACTGTCAACTTATCATGAGGTACTCTATCAAAAGCTTTTGCGAAATCCAAGTATATTACTGTGTATCCTTCTCCTCTGTCCAAGGAAGCAGTCACTTTATTGTAATAAGTAAGTAGATTACTAAAACATGACCTCCCTTTAGCAAATCCATGCTGTCCATCAAAGATTGTACCATTATTGTCAACCCAACTCTGGATCCTAGTTCTCACAAGCTTCTCCAACAACTTAACCACAACACCTGACACACAGATAGGCCTATAGTTTGATTCGATCACCTCCTTTATGAAGTGGCACAATCTTGCCCTCCTTCCACTCTTTAGGAACTTGACCAAGTGCAAGACTCGTATTACAAAAATATGTCAAGGCAGGTGTCAACTCTCTGGCACATTCCTTCAGAATAATCGGTGATATATTATCAAGTCCCACAGCCTTATTTACATCTAGTTTACTCAGCTCCCCAAACACCTCTTACTCACTTACAGTCAGTCTCTCCTCCCCATCATCAACTGCTCTTAATCTCTCCATGAAGTCACATTCACAAGATTGAAAGATCTTTATGAACTGCTCATTAAGTATCTCCACCACACATTCTGCAACAGCTGTCTTTATACCATTTCTTCCAATCAATGTCATCCTTCCATAATCATTCTTTCTTTTGCTGGCTACATATCGAAAGAACTCCCTAGGATTCTTTTTGGCTTCATTAGCTAACTGCTGTTCATACCTCTCTTTAGCTACTCTCACCAATCAAGTCACCCTCCTTGCCTGGTCTTTGTAGACCTCATGAAATTAGTTACTTCCACTTCTCTTATGCTGCCTCCACAATGCCCTTTTTCTCTGTATTGCATGCTTAATCTCTTTATTCATCCATCTCACACCTACCTTATTTAACCTTCTCACCCATGTTATACATTTAGACATTGCGTCTACTAAATAGTTTTTGAAAATCCTCCAAGCTGCATTGATCTCTTTTCCAGCTAACTCCTCATTCCATGCTACACCTGCAAGCTGTCTCCTGAGCTCTTCATAATCACCCCCCTATATGGGCCCAACATAAAAAAAAAAAAATCAATTACATTGCCAATGGATTGCAGGGGAATATTCAGTTGTTTGCAGATGATGTGAAGTTGGGAAGGGTTATCAGTAATAGTGCAGATGTGGTATCCCTTTAATAGGAATTGAATAAAATGGACAGATGTGAAAATGAATGGGGATGTCAGTTTATTTAGCTAAATATAAAGTCTTGAAGTTTGGGATACATTGATGGGAGGCTGCATACTCTGTTGGAGAAACCAAATGGAAGAAGTGGGAGAGGCAAGGGACCTTGGGGTGATGATTGATAGATATCAGAAATTCAGGAAACATATTGCAATGATGGTGAAGGTAACCCAGAGGATTGCTGCAATACTGTCATCCCTGAAAGTTTTGAAAGGAAGTCCTGAGCAAGAGGGTGAGGATTGGTTCCTTTGCATGGAGGGCAGTTGAACTGTGAAATGCATTGCCTGATACAATGGTGACAACACGAACAGTAAATGAGTTGAAGTAGTCGTATGATAGACTGTTTTCTAGGGTGAGCCTCCCATGATGAGTCTTGTGACTCCATGGAGGTCTTTGAATCAGAATAATAATAATGATGCATTTGACTCTATGAAATGTCAGTGTAATATTTTTTTCATGTGGATTTTCCTGTATTACTTCATTCTCTACACACAAATATCTATCACAGAATGTTTCATTTTGATATTTTACCATTATGACATTATTGGGAATAATGAAGATGTATACTGATAAGAGCATCGAAGTTTATTAAGAACTCGCTCACTGCTGTAGGATCTTTCAACGCCTTTGGCTATGATTGTTGTCATTATATTGTGCAGTGCTTCAAAATGATTTCAGTGTAGATAATTTTAGTGTATTTGTTCTTTAAGAGATAATTGTGCCACCTGTTTTTTCCCATTCACATGAAAACACAAGGAAATAAGTAAATAATATTTATTTAAAGGCATATACTATATTTCAACCTGAATATTACAGGCCATCATTAGTGGCAGCGTTAGTTAATATTAAGGTAGAACACAAACAATGGATTGATTTGAAACGAGATCTGTGTTATGTTATACATAAAGCAATGCAAAGATATAACTGAGGAAACGTGTTATTTGTTATTGATAACTAATAATGGCCAGTTTTTTAATGATAGTAGTTATAACTATTATTAACTAATAATAGATAACTAATAATACAATGCTTCCTCAGTTATACCTTTGCATTGTTGTTTTATGCATAACATCACACAGCTGTCACTGTTTCAAATCAATTCATTGTTCTCGTTCTACCTTGTAATTAACTAACATTACCACTGAAGATGGCCTGTAATATTCAGGTTGAATATATGCCTTTAAATAAATATAATTTACCTATTTGCTTGTGTTTTTGTGTGAATTGCAGAAATTTTAGTATATAGTTATGCAGGTTAGTCAGGTTTCTAGTAGCTATTTTTATAGGAAAAATCTTTTGACATATTTGCCTGAATATTACTGACTACAGAAAGAGATGCCTTTATGAAGAGAAATAGCATGTGGATTTTTTTAAATTTTTTTAATGTCAATCTCGCATATAGGAGATTGTATAAATTGTAGTACATCATTGATGTTAGTGAGGGGACTAAAGAGAAAAGAAACCTGTTAATGGTTTTTTGAATAGCTCATTGAAGAAGACAAGTTTAGAAATTAGAGTCATGGAATAAGAGGAAGAGGAGGAAGTTCAGTGAGTTTGCAGTTGGATTGTGTATGAATTTACACCGACTTTATAGGCTCAATCTAACTCTATGTGAAAAACATATGCTTCTGCCTTTTTTTTTTCCCCTACAGATATTTCTATGCACATTTGCAGTAAAATGATAGTAAACTGTCATGTATCATTCTTTCACTTCCTATATGTCTATAATAAACAAACTGCTAATGGCAATGTCATTAGTTAGCCAAAGTGTTCTGTTTTGGACAGTATCAATAATTTTTAAGGAAGTTTAAGATTGAATGGATCTTAAGTATTAGGAGTAAGACTTCTTAAACTTAATATCTTGAGGAGAAAGAATGCGAAGTGTTTTTTTTTTTTTTTTTTTTTTTTTGAAAGCTACAAAGAGGCTATGGATGTTATGTGTTTGTGCCAGGAAAGGTTAGATCTGAGTGAGTGAGTGAGCAATTGATCTTGCAAGAAAGAAAACAGGACTTGTATTTTGGTTTAATGAATTTGATGAAGTTCTCATTTCCATTGAAGAAAATGGCATACAGATCATTGCTTAAGGCATTGGTTATAGATGCTTAAGGGTCAAAGCTGTATAACTGAGAGGAGACCTCCACATAGCCTTTAAAGAAATGCGGAGAACCGACCAGGGCTTCTGACCTAATGTTCAATCCTCACCTTCTCGTGGTGCACCCTGTTGGGTATCTACTTGGATACTGAACGGACAAGGATGGGCTGGCAATTTGGGATTTAGCCGACCAAATTGTATTCTTATTGGTTAAACCAAAATATAGAATGATGGTACAACATGATAAAATTTCATGCCGGATGGGGCGTCGCCCGGTTAAACAAGGCCCCCCCGTTGTTTTTGCCAGGGAACCAGGGTGAACAGCGAAAAGTCAGCTACTGGAACAAATCTGAAAATAAACCCCAACTCAACATCACCAGAGTTAAAGATCGGTACTATCAACATAAGAAGCCTGAATGGCAAAGAAATGGAGCTAGCTGAGGAATTAGATAAGTACCAGATCGACATAATAGGGGTGACTGAAACAAAAATGACCAAAACTGGTGAGATCTTTCTGAGCAATAAATACAATATGTTATATTCAGGCAATGACAATCAAGGAAAAGAAGGAGTAGCCATAGTATTCAACACAAAATATGAGGCTAATCTTCTTGAATGGCAGTCAGTCTCAAGTAGAGTAATGTGGGCAAATATGAGAATGGGGAACTGGACAATGAGACTTATTTGTGCCTATGGTCCCACAGAAGGTTCTACTAAGGTAGAAGTGGAGGAATTTTTTGAGGCTTTAGAAAAAGCAATTGACACAATGAAAAATGAAAAGTTGGTCCTTGTTGGGGATCTAAATAGCAGAGTAGGAAATGATTGTGAGACATACAAAAATATTTTGGAAAAATTTGGAGAAAAGAGCAAAGCTAATAATAATGGCAAATACCTGTTGGATTTCTGCTCAGGACATGGACTGGTTATTACTAACACCATGTTCCAACATAAAAATGTGCACAAATTCACATGGAGAGAAGAGGCTAGGAATAAGAAAAGTCTCATTGACTATGCTATTGTTGATAGTGATGTTTTCTCCCTGGTGCAGGACACCAGAGTGTACAGAGGATTTGAAATTGGAAGTGATCACTATTTAGTCTTGAGCAGGATAAAATTGAATTTCATATTGAAAAGAATAACATGTAAGAAAGTTTTAAAGCGAATAAAAGTTGAGCAGCTCTCAGATGTGAGCTGTAGACTAAAATACACAAAGATTATTGAAGGAAAAATGAAAGAGTTTGAGATCAGGAATCAAACCTTGGAGATTCAGTGGCAAACTCTGAAGAAAATATTGATTGATTCTGCCAGAGAGGCATGTGGTGAGGTTGTTTGTAAGGATAAAAAAATCAGAACTCCCCGGTGCACACAGGAGGTTAAAGAGGCAGTGAAGGAATAGAAGAAAGCATACCAAAAGTTCCTGTCAAATAAGTCAGCTTGTGCTCTTAGAGAATATAGAGACAAATGCAAGAATGCTAAACACTGTGTAAAACTAGCTAAACAAAAGTCATGAGAGGACTTTGGCAAGAATATAGAAAATAAATATCAAGAAGGTGGCAAAATATTCTGGAGGTTGTTGAAGAAGCTTAAGAATGGAGGAAAGAATGCTATAAAAGGAATTAGAGATGATAAAGGTGACATGAAAATGGGAGAAAAAGATATCCTTGAAGTATGGAGTAATTACTTTGATAAACTGCTAAATGAACAAGCAGTGATGACAGCACAGTGGTAAAAAACACTGACCAGGCATGCAGTCAGGAATACATATCCATACTTGAAGTAGAAAAAGCCATCAAAGGCTTGAAATGTGGAAAGGCCACAGGAGTAGATGATATTCGACCAGAAATGCTGAAGTATGGTGGTATAAGAGTCTTACAGTGGCTGCACTGCATAGTTCAGAAAGCCTGGACAGAGGGACGAATTCCCGATGATTGGAGTAGATCTCTCATAGTACCCATATATAAAAAGGGAAATAAAACTGCATGTGAGAATTACAGAGGTATTTCCCTACTGAGTGTTCCTGGCAAGATCTATGCAAGTATACTTGATAAACGGTTGAGAAGAATTGTGGAAGAAAAGCTTGGTGAAGAACAAGCTGGATTCAGGCCAAATAGAGGCTGTCAGGATCAGATCTTCACTTTAAGACAAATAGTCAAGAAAGCATGGGAATATAACAAAGATCTGTATTTAAGTTTTGTCGATCTGGAAAAGGCATATGACAAGCTGCCAAGAGAGAAGCTATTCAATACGCTGCAGTTATATGGTGTCAATGGGACATTATATCAAGCAATACTTAGTCTTTATTTGAGTTGTAAGTCAGCAGTTAGAATTGAAGGAAGTACAGGAAGATGGTTTAATGTTAAATCTGGTGTGAGACAAGGATGTACATTATCCCCTCTGTTATTCATTATCTATATGGATCATTATGAAGGAAAGTGGTATTAAACATGATATCAAAATTGGAGATGTTAATGTCAGCTCTTTGCTTTATGCGGATGATGTTATACTTCTAAATAAATCTGCTACAAGTCTGCAATATTCTCTGACTAAATTGAGTAGCTCTTGTAATAGATATGGTATGAAGGTCAGCAATAAAAAGACAAAGACAATGAAAATAGGCAGAATCATTGAAAATGTCAACTGTGTTGTGAATGGAGAACCTGTTGAACAAGTAAAACATTTCAGCTATTTAGGCACGATTTTTACTGAAGATGGTAAATTAAATATAGAAATAGACAACAGAATCAGCCAAGCTGGTATGGTGGGAAGTCAATTGAATAAATTCATATGGAATAAGAGAGAAATTAGTCGGAACACTAAATTAGCTGTATGAACACTAAAGATTAGCAAAGCAAGTGTTCTCTGCCAGTTTGGCAGGAAAACGACCGAGAGGAAGACCAAGATATAGGTGGATTGATACGGTACAAAGTGCTTTAGACGATAGAAATATAAGATCTGATAATGTTGGAGTCTTGACAAGTAACAGACTGATTTGGAGGAAAATTGTGGAATGAACCTTATGAGAATAGGTTGAAGATTTGTGATGTTAATGTGGGTTGCAGAAATTGGACGATAGGCAAGGAGGGGTGATATGATTGAGACATTCAAATTACTGAAGGGTTTTTATAAGATTGATCCAGAAGATATTTTTGAAAATATGACTGGTGGTGGGAGGACTAGGGGCCATGCATGGAAGCTGGGCAAGAGCGTGGTTGACAAGGGTGTTAGAGCTAGGTTCTTTACTTGGAGAGTGGTAAATGAGTGGAATAAGCTTCCAGAGTCTGTTGTGGGTGCTACGATCGTGAATGAGTTCAAGGCAAGGTATGATAGATTCTGTATGAATGTTGAATAGTTGTTCTTGACATGATGTTAGGGCCTCCCTCGATGAGTCTGTCGACTCCTTGGAGTTTCCCGGAACAATAATAATAATAATAATAATAATAGTATACAAGACAGTGTTCAAACCAGTTTTAACTTATGGATCTGAGAGCTGGGTCAGAAGTAAAACACTTGACCAAAGACTAGAAACTTCAGATATGAGAGTCCTGAGAAAGATTATAGGCGTGAAGAGATAGCGTCAATGGCAGTATCTTATTAAAAACGAGGATATTAGGAAAGAACTTGACATTGTCAGCATCCAGGAATGCGTTAGCAGAGCTAATCTCAGGTGGTATGGTCACTTAAACAGAATGGGCGAGGAAAGATTAGCAAAACAAGTGTTCTCTGCCAGTTTGGCAGGAAAACAACCAAGAGGAAGACCAAGATATAGGTGGATTGATAATACGGTACAAAGTGCTTTAGACGATAGAAATATAAGATCTGATAATGTTGGAGTCTTGACAAGTAACAGACTGATTTGGAGGAAAATTGTAGATAGGAAATTGATAATGATGTAATTTTTTCATGTAGTACTATCATATCCTGTACTCCCCTTGAGGGTACATTGCAGGAATTTGATGATGATGATGATGATGATCTTGACACATGGAATATTTGAGCACTGGAATGTCAAATGAAGAGGAGGAATGGAGCATACTATCCAAAAAACTGGATAGGATTTGAGGTTGGTGAGCAGAGATCATATGTGTACATTATTATTATTCATTATTATTATAAAAAATCTCCATGAAGTCAAAGACTCATCGTGGGAGGTTCACACACAGTTTATCATACTGTGCCTTAAATATGTTCGCTGTCTCTGCATTACCACATTCTCAGGCAATGCATTCCAATTACTTACCACTCTCCATTCAAAAAACTTGTTCCTCACACTCTCTTCATACTGCTTCCAGGGATGACCTCTTGTTATTTCCCCCACCTTCACCCATTCTATGCAAAACCTGTCCGACATTAAACTGGAAATAACCTCTTAACAGCTTATATGTCTCGATCATATCCCCTCTACTCCTTCTATCCTTCAATTTCTGCAAATTGCATTTTGTCAATGTCTTCATACATAACATTCCAGAGTCAATTGTCTCTGAACCTATTCCAATACATCTTCATCTTTTTGAAAACCAGGTGACCAAAATCTATAGGAGAAAACAAGTGCCAAAATTTGGAACCCTGTAGCATAGGGTTCCAAAATTGATAAGGAAATCTGAAGAGAAGAAGCTATCTACCATGATGCATAATAGATAACCAGAGAAAATCAGATATTCATTTACAAACATGCAGGGTCTTGAAATGCTGGTCTTGAAATTCATGCTTGCTCTTATTATCATTCAGGGATGAGAGGTGTGATTGAAGTCTGATTAGCGGAATAATGAATTATTGACCATTTAAAACTATATATTTAGAAATTTATGTACATTTAATCGTACAAATACAACATTTATTTTACAAATGATATTCTTCTATCTTTTTCAATTTAGCAACTTGAATACAGATTCTACCCTATGGTTCTTCTTTATAAACTGGTCAATAACATCGTCATAAAAATTTGGTTGTAACTTAATTTTCCCAAGCAACATGCACACTTGTAAAGGCTGGCTGAAGCTCACTGGCTAGAGCTACGTTGACTGCGTATGGCCTGTGTTTAAGCAACAGAGTGAGACTACATGAAATGGCTATGCGCGCGCATGAAATCACAGTGCTGCTGTGAGGACCCAGAAGCTCCTACAACTGAGCAAGTCAAGGTAGCTTTGAGTAGATGAGCCTTCGATACACAACGCAAAGCTCAATTATTGCTGCACAAGCATAAGACGTCTTCTGTCTACAAAAATAAAAGCCTAAATGGAATGCTTATAAATACATGCATTTATTAACAAATAAATATTACTTCTTTCTCAATTAATCAGCTTGCACAGCAAGCATAGCAAGCATGGAGAATTTTCCCCTGCTTGCATGCCTTTGAAAAGTTTCATTAAGTGGATTGCGATTTAGCATAATGTCTTATTGCTGGGAAAGGAAATGTCTTTTCAAGGAGGCTTTAGTGAAAAGGTATCATGAGGTGCTTAAATAGAATGTTGGTTTTACATTTAATGGTATTTTTGTATTCTTCCTTAAGTTGTTTGGGATGTAAACACTTGTGTTTCACATTTATATAAATACGGTCAGCCTTCTACCTAACAGTATGTGTTATGCATGCGTTGTCATTGGTGACAATGAATACAATGTCATAGATTTAAACATTGACTTTTCATTGTTTGTTATATGAAATATTCCTCTGTTTAAGTTTCTATATTTTATTCTCCTGTTGATTTGCTTATTGATAATATCTTTCCTCTGTTATTGTTTACTGAAGAAGAAAATTGCGACTTGAACTGTTAAATTATAAAAATAAAATAGTAATAAAAAATCATATTATTGAAGTGTTTCTTATGTTATTTTATAATTATATTGTAAAAATACAATGAAATTGTTTCTTTTATTCATGTGGAAGTTTCTGGAACATAAAACTACGTGGATACTGGAATGTAAACACATAATCTATTAGCTTAAAGTAATTATTTACAGCTGATGTTTCGCTAGCTTAAGCTAGCATTATCAGAGGCAATTTAACACTGCACAGTTAGTAAAGACAAACTAAAATGACCTGATTGTTTCTTTCATATCAAATGCTTGATTAACTGTATTTTACCCAGTTTCTTGATGACATATTGTTTTGAAAATTCAAAAATGAAAATTTATTATCTTTGTAGAGATGGAATCCATACGGAGGATTTTGCAGTAAACTGTTACCAACAGATAGACCACATTTCAGCAGCAAAGATGGTCTTCAGTCTTTGTTGACAGAAAATTTTAAACTTCCTTCACAGAGTTGGCAGTGGGAATGTGACTGGTTCATTGAGGACAATATGGAAGGACAGCCTTTAGAGCCTGAGGTATGTTTCTAGCAAATGTGAAAATGTAATAATTCAGATGTTTATTTTGTTGATTAGAACAGCAAAGCCGACTTTTTGAAGTTAGGTAGATATTATTGTAGATATTTAATCTCCAATAGATTTGTTACATACATTTTTAACTTAATGTTAAAGTATATTTTATTGATTTAGATGATTGTGCCATATCTGATATTCTGCTCTTTTTTGAATGCAGGAGGGGAGTCCCTCTAATAAAATTGCTTCTTAATCATCAGAACTATGAAAGTGTATAAAATGACAATATATTATATATTCAGTTTAGTTAACTATTTCACTATAATAGTACTTAAAAGTCTTGGCTAATCTGTGGAATCAGTAGTATTCTGAAGAAAATTCTCTGTAACAATCCAGTCTTTTAGTTCCTGTGAATTTGATATAGTGAGAGGTAACTTATAATTATATAACTATCTGAGTGATCACATGGTCTTCCCATAAGAAATTATGGGATTTAAATATAATTTTATATATGTTGACTTGCTGAGAGAAGTGGTTCTTTGGTTCTTTTCATAGATGAAACATAGTTCTTCAAGTCAAACTAAAACCAGTTTATGTTAAACATCCTTGTATTTATCTGCCTCCAAAGATTAACAAATCTATTATTCCCTTATAGTATATACTATACAGTATAAGGGAATAATAGATTTGACAGACAGCATCACTTAAGCTGTAAACAGCAATGTCACTTGCTCTCCCCTTCCTCTCAGAAACTTGGATTTTTCATTCCACAAGTAAGTTCACACTTGAAAAAGAATCATCAAAAGGTATTTCCTTTTGATGTACACATCCAGCATAAGCAAGATGGATCCATTTCCACTTCTTTCTACTGAAAGCCAACTTTTTCAGGTTGTTATATCCATAATACATCAAGCCCACTATCCATTTCAAAAACATGGCATCATAAAATCCCTAGTATCAAGAGCACACAACAGTTGTTCTGAAGAATCTTTAAAACAAGAACTGAAAATTGTCAGACAGCATACTAGCCTAACAGTCAAACTAAATGGATATAATCTAAGAATAACCCAAAAAATAATTAACCACTCATATACAGCAACCCAGACAATAAGAAACCCACAGGACTCCTATATTATATATTAAAGGCCTCTCTGAACATGTGGCAAATGTGATGAAAAAATATCAACTCATTGCTACCTTTAAACCCATCATCCAAATTCATAACCTGCTACCCTTTCCTCTAAAAAACAAACTCTCACCAATGATGCTATCTGGTATATACCAAGTACCATGTTTGTGCAACTTGTATTACTATGGGCAAATAGGAAGATCTGTAAATAAACATGTCTCTGAGCATCAAGATCACATCTGACTTATCAAGTTGGATGTGGTTTTGTTGTGCAGAAATCTGGCGTGGAACAACATGGAATTGAAAACACTAACCACAGGATCCAATGGGAAAACACCAAGCTGCTGCATAGATCTATATATAAACATGAATGTTTATATAAAGAAAGTACTAAAGCCTTACTTCATCGACCCAACCTCAATCATAATTATGCCTCACTATTCCAAAAGTGTGGGAAGTTGTTATCCTCAATTGTATTAAATAAATTTGTAACCTCTTAATTATTTTCAGCCCCAACAGTTTTAATCCATGAACATGCGACTATATACATAGAGGGATTCCAATTTAATGCATGCACTCTGTTTCTCTATTCAATTCCTTTTTTTTTGTTGTTGTTTGTACTGATGATGTCTTACGATACATAAGACAAAATATTCACATAATAAATTTATTTTTACTGTGGTAAAAATAAATTTATTATGTAAATTATTATGTAAATGATGTGCTATTTTATAGTTATGGATACTCCACAGGTGTCATTATACAAGGAACAATTACTCTTATCTTCAAGTATGCTTGCATAAACTTACTTGGATACTCAAAAGGGAAATTTTTATAATAGCTCTACTCTAGTCATCCATGATTAGATCTTCTGAATTATATAGTGTAACTACTATAAATATTTTATATACTTCCGTATGCAAGCAGGGTTACCATACTTTACATCTCCTCCATAATGTACATAACACCCTCTTTCTCAGAAGCTCTTTCATATTTCCTTGATTTACTGTATTTGCCAGCGTATAAGATGCTGGCCTATAAGATGCACCCCCTTTTTTGTACACATTTTTTAGGAAAAAAATTTTATCACTGAATATTATAATGAATTTACATAATGAAATTCAATAATTTTTTCTTCATATTCAGCTGGCATCTTTTGTGATATTTTTGTTTTAGTCCACATACATAGCTGGTTTCTCTTCATGAATTTTGAACACCTTGATGTTGATCCAGTAAAGTTGGCGATCCCTCTGTTAGTAGCTATCGCTTTCGCTTGATGAATAATCATTTTTGTAGACACTGAAAGTCCTGCTTTTCTGTGTTCTAAAATTCAAGTATTCAGTTCTGCCTCAAGTTCTGGCCATTTTGCAGTTCCACTTCGTAGGTTATGTTTACTGAGTTGCTTTTTTTAGATCCTCTTCCTGATTCCGCCAAGTTTTTATCATTTTCTCAGTTGGGGTGGCCCGAAATGCCTCTCTGCAGCCCTGTTTCCATGTTCTTTAGCATACGCAATCACACGTAGATTGTATGCAATATTGTAGCAGTCCCAATGTTTTTCAGCCATAATTTGCCAAGAAATTTAGAGAAAATTTAACGGCATACCTGTAATTTAACAGCTGTGATCATCGATGACAGCGCATACGCATCCACTGAACAATACGTAACTGGAATGCTCTCACACACACTGCAAGGAAGCAAGAAAGAAATCGCGTAACTCGGAAGTTCTGAGTCAGAACAGAGAAAATTTCCGGAAATGAAAGTAATAAAAAACTTAGTATCGGTCTATAAGACGCACCCTGTTTTTCAGACCTATTTTCAAGAAAAAAAGTGCGTCTTATACGCTGGAAAATACAGTACTCTTACTTTATTTATCCTCTTAACCTTAGAAATAAAATCTAACATTTTTATAAGAACTAATTTTGGATCAAGTCCCAGGGATTGCCAATTTCTCTCTTACGGATTAGCAACAATCCATGGCTTATTGCTAATTCATCTCCTTAATTTATCTTAGTCCTCTTTCTCTGCAATTCTTTACATGTAGCTTGTGCCTGCCTAGCACTTCAAGATCACATGATCTGATGCGAAGACATACTGTTCTGAAGCTCCTGTAAGATCAGTGATTTTTGTTCATTTATTAATTGTTTTCTTAGATTAATTGGCATATCTTTGTTGTATTTTTTTTTTTTTTTTGTATTTATGGTATTCATGCGTTCAGTATTATAGTTGTAGAAGTCCAGTCATAAAATTTTCTTGCCATATGCAGTCATTACTTTTAGCTTCCTGGGAGACAAAAATTAAAGATATAACAAACATAATAGGAAACCAAAAAAGAAAAATAAAAGAGATGGTAATTCTTGTTATAACTAATGATTTAAGTAGTGACAAATATAATATGAGAGAGGATATGAAAGATCTGTTTGAAGAAGCGAGGAAGAAAAATAAGAGTAAAAATTGTTTTCTACTGAGATATGACAGTATTGAGTTAAGAACGAGAGCTATGATATCAGATAATTCAATGTGCAGTCCGTGTAGAAGAAATGGATGCACGGAGTGTGTTTGATGGCAGAAGAGACTTGTATAAGAGGGATGGCCTGCACATGAATGGATTTAGCATCAGGAAAATGGAAAAATTACTTATTGGAATGAGACCTTGTTAATATTTAATGAATTGTCCTATAATATGTGCCATTGTTAATATTTAATGTGTATTATAAATAATATTTCATTTACTAACAATTATTTTTATTTTTGATTCCGAGTGTCCCTATATGTTATTATATTTGCACAAAGAGTTCACTCCAATTGGTGCAATGACTTTAACTCACTTTTTCAGAATCCAGCTAATCATTGACTCAACACCAAGTACAAAATAAACACATTTAATAAAACTTAAAACAACATATATACACTTCTAGTAAAAATACATAACTACAATTACAGATTATATGGATCCAAGGCCTTATTTAAAAATTATAAACTTACTCTTAAGACAAAACACTTTTTCTTTCACAATCAAAAAAATGTTCATAGTCTTTTTCTTTTCCTGTTAAGGCTCTTTTCCAGAAGTTACAAGGTTCTGTACTTCAATTTTAGGATCCCTTTAAAATTCCTTTTTACTGCCTCACACAAAACAAAATCAAGTTCCTTCCTACTTGAATATATCTTGGCCAGTTTATAAAAACTTAGTTTCAAGATTTCCCTTTTCTTTACTTATTCCTTCTTGAAACATATTATTTCCACTATTCCTTTTTCGGAATACAATATGAAATTTCCTTTTGACTGCCGCACACAAAAAATATCAAGTTCCTCCCAACTTGAATATTCCTCGGCCAGTTTATAAAAACTTAGTTTCAAGATTTCCTTTTTCTTCTGTACTTATTCTTTCTTGAAACATATTATTTCCACTATTCCTTTTTCGGAATACAATATAAAATTCCCTTTTGACTGCCGCACACAAAAAATCAAGTTCCTCCCAACTTGAATATTCCTCGGCCAGTGTTCTAAAACTTTCCGAACGCTCTCTTGTTTACCACTGTAACTTGGATACGCAACGCTTTCTTGTCAGCTGTCAATCAAACATCAAGTTCACTCCGGGAGCATGCGCACTTCAACAACGTCAGAAACTACGCATTGTAAAAATATGGCTGACTCGCTGTATCCACCAGCGCTGAAGAAAGTCTTTCATAAACACAAAATTCAACATTTAAAAATACAACAAACTTTCTTATAAATAATACAAATAATCAATTAGTAAGTACTTCAATATTTTTACTTCTTTACATATTACTTCTAACATAATATTTTCATAACGAGCACATCACAAGTGCAGACACTGCGTGTATGAAAACAAAAACTAACAAGCAATACTAATACGTAAAAATATTCAGAATTTTTAATATGATTATTTTTACATCCTGATGCCTAGAATCAGGGAAACTAGATTATCAACAAAGGAATGGAAAAATGTGTATGAAAGTGTAGCTGTAGCATGCAAACATGATAAAGGTGTGAATGGCATTGAACATGATTATGCATCTGGTGAAGGGATGGAAATGTACGCTTTTGGTTCAGACCTTTTGAGTGTGTCTGAGGAGGGGGAAAAAAGAATGCTGTACAAGGCTGCATAATAATACGTTGAATGTTGAATACGTTATGACCTAAGATTGTTGGTATTAATGAAACCTGGTTATCAGAATCAGATGTTGTAACTAACTGGGATCCTGTGTAAAGGTTATATTATTTTTAGGAGTAACAGAAGAGATAGAGGGGGGGGGGGGAGTACTACAATGTATTAGCAAATTACCCTGATGTGTACTAAATGAGTGATCATTATGGGTGACTTTAATTATCCAAACATTAATTGGATAGAAGAGAAATCTTTTGATAAGAATGAAGCAGAATTTATTGAGTTCTTGCAAGACAACTTTCTTAAGCAGCATGTGAAAGAATGTTAAATTTGTTCATAGTGTCAGAAGAGGTCTCTGTTAAGAATATGACTACTTTACCACCAATTGGTGACAGTGATCATGCCATACTTTCCTTGGAAGTAGCTGATTATATTGATGTTCCATTAGGGCAAATTGCATGCTGAACTACAAAGCTGGAAATTATGACCAGCTCAGGAGAATACTATCTTTGGTCCTATGATATCATTTACCTAATGGAAAAAATATTCACACAGCATGGGAATCTTTGAAAAAGTGCTTAAACGAAGCAGTATCTGAATGTATCCCTAGAGTTCGAAGAATAAATATTGTGAGAATGATAAGGATTTCTTGCTCTATTAAGCAAGAAATCCTTAAAAAAGAAGATCACGTGGAAGGAATATCATGAGAGCAGTAATGATAGATATAAAACACAGGCCAGAAAAGTAACGAGTTTAGTGTAGAAAGCAAAATTGGAGTATGAAAAGAAATTGGTTATGCAGACTAAAGGCAATTCAAAAGAATTTTATTGTCATGCTGCAAGTAAAAGAAAGAATGAATATGGAAGAATAACTTTACTGAATGCAGATAGTATTCTATTGTCAGTAGCTAATGAGATTGTTCATAAGTGCTCACTTTGCTGAGATATATCAACCAGGTTAATATGACAAGGTGCACAGTGCTATTACTAAATTTGATGAAGAATTAGAGGAGTGTGAGAATGAGGTTGAAGAACTGTTACATAATGCAGATAAGAAGTCAGCAATAGAGACAGATGGAATATCAGCATGTATGTTTTAAAGGCATGATCAGCCAAATTGGCTAGGCCTTTGACATATTTGTATAGTTTGAGTCTCAAGGAAAGATACCACAGGAATGGAAAGAATAGTTCCAATGTACAAGAGAGGTGCAAAAACCAATCTGTCTAACTACTGACTTATCAGTATTTTTGATATTGTTGTGAAGATTTTAGAGAAGTTGGTAAGAGCTTGCATACTGAAATGGGTAGACAGACAAGCTATACTCCTCAAGGAACATCATGGGTTTACATGGTAATTTCAACATTGCAATTATCCTCTGACTTCTCTTTGTCATTTTTTGCTATGTGACCTCTGAACTTCTAATTCCGACCCATCATTATGCCAAGATCCCTAGCCTCATCAGTTTCTTGTAATAAAACCCTGCTAATATACCACTGGAAATCTCATCATGCCAAAGGACATAACGTTAAACTTACTAACATTAAATTGACAACCATTTTTCTTCCTTCAATAATTTTTCTTGTTTATTTATTTTTTAAAAAAAGTATACTTATAAATTTAGTTTAATCCTTTATCCAAGTGTGAGCAAACAAAGTTTGTGCCTGAAAGCATCTTCAGGACTGGGGTAAGGTGGTACAACACCAGGGAACTTGTTGCAAAGGTGGAGCAAGCTACCAACACTCCTGTCTCAGTATCTCTTATAATGCAAAACACATCTCCTTGCAGATATGTCTAATGTTGTGCATTAAGGGAAGGGCCACTACCCAGACTAGTTTCGACCTTTATTGAGGTCTCTTCAGTGGGAGCCAGGCCAAAGTTGAGATACCAGGCAGAAGCATTAGCAGGTCATCTCTACCTATAGGAGTTGCCAAATGGTGTGCCACCCTGTTTTAATTAGGAGATAATTATAGGAGATACTGAGACAGGAGTGTTGGTACCTTGCTCCACCTTTGCAATGAGTTGCCCTGGTGTTGTACCACCTTACCCCAGTCCTGAAGATACTTTCAGGCGCAAACTTTGTTTGCTCACACTTGGATAAAGGATTAAACTAAATTTATTATACTGTAACCAAGTGAAAAATAAACTTTCAACAAAGTATACTTATACAAATCTTACTAGGAACTCTTGGTATGGAAATTAATTTCTAATTCAGTTTTACTTCCCTTTTTTTTATAGATAGGTTTTATGACAGCTATACTTTAATCATTTGGGATTCAACTCTCTGACCAGTCCTTCTGAATTGTGCAGTGTAGCTACAATAAAACTTCTGTATACTTTTATATTTGAGCATTGCTGGTTAAATATTATCTACTCTTGCTGCTTTTCCATATTTCAGATTTTTGATAACTTTATCTAATTCAATATTAATATGTATTCCTCGTTGCATTTCAGTTCAGTATTTTCTACCACTGTGCTTTCATTAATTAGCAACTTTCCAAAGTAATTATTTCGGACATCTAGAATATCTTTATCTTCAGTTTTTCTATTATCATCTGGTTCCTTTTACTGTGCCACTCTCTTTCTAAGCTTTTCAGTTGCCTCCAAAATATTTTGCCCTACCTGAATTTATTTTCTGTGTTCTTATGAAAGTCTTCCCATCACTTTTGTTTAATGACTTTACAGAGTGCTTCACTTTCTTACATTTTACTCTGTAGACTCTCAGAACACAAGTTGACTTACCAAGAAATTTCAGTATGCTTTCTTCTTTTCCTTCACTTCCTGTTTAACTTCCTGAGTCCACCATGGAGTACTATTTTTCTATCCTTGCAGGCAACATCACCACATTCCTCTCTGGCTGAATCTTCAAGGTTTGGTTCTAGTTTTCAAACTCTTTCATTTTTTTTTTCCTGAATAATATTTGTATATTTGAGTCTTTGCCTCATTCATTCATTTTAAAACTTTCTTTCATTATGATATTCAGTTTTATCCTGCTCAGAACTAAATGGTGATCACTTCTAATTTAAATCATTCATATACTATTGTGTTCTGAATCAGTGGGAAAACATTGCTATCAACAATAACATAATCAATGAGACAGCCTTATTTCTTGCATCTTTTCTCCATGTGAATTTATGCACATTTTTATTTTGGAATGTGGTGTTAGTAATAACTAATCCATGTCCTGAACAGAAAGTTTGCAGGTAGTTACTGATATGGCTGGGCCTGATTGGCCAAGTGGTTAATGTATCCGCTCTCCAGCTAAAAGGCTGTGGGATTGAATCCTGCCATGGGTGTATGGATGTTTGTGATTGTCTGTGAAAATACTAGTGGGCAGTAAATGGAATTGGTGTAGATGATGTGGTTCGCTGTAGTTGGTGGATTGAGTGGTGGAGACAGAGAGTTGTAGAGTAGGTGTCCTCCGTCAGTGAGTCTCTGGACTCCTTGGAGGTGTCATGTAATAATAATAATAATAATAATATTATTATTATCAGCTTTGCTCTTTTGTTCAAATTTTCCCAAAACAATGTCTGCTAGTCATCTTAATGGAATATATTCCATTGTGCTTGGTGTGTTCCACACACCCGGAAAATTCAGTCCATTCAAGATGGGTTGAGTCCCCTGAATTAGGGGGCTTTAGGCAATTTAACATAGCCAGTTTGCCATTCCTCTGCTGCTAGAAAATTTATGAAGAAATAATTTCTGAGAGGTTATTTGAAATAGATTTATTGATTTATATTTTTTTGAAATAAATAGTCATGAATTTTTATAAAAATCAGGACATTGCACTGTGACTGTAAATCATAAGGTGAGCTTTGTCATTGACTAGTGTTGACTTATCATGTATGAAGTAAGAGAAATGTAATTCCATAATAACTTCACCCAAGGAAAAGGCAAACCTTTTGGCATCAATTCTTTCCTCCAACTCTAGCCTGGGTGACTATGGCAAACTGGCCAATGCATGTCGCCTCTGAATGTTTTGCCAGAAAGACATCAGGAAAACCCTGATTAGCCTCTATACTAATAAGGCTCTTAGCCAGATAGTATCCCTCCAGTTGTGCTTAAAACTTGTGCTCCAGAATTTACACCCATCCTGTATCGTCTATATTATATCCTACTGGTATCTACACAACAGCATGGAAGCAAGCCTACATCCAAGAAAAAAAAAAGGAAGATAAAAGTCAGTCACCTAACTATCAACCCATTGCTCTCACCCAAGTACTTTCAAAAGTGAAGGAGAAGGTTATCCTTCTCCTTCACATTTGGAGTGTGCCATCGGCCTTGACGTGCATTTTTAATGGGTAAAGAGTGCAAAGGCAGATGAATGCACACTGACTGAAATTTTGTGTGCTATTAAAGGCTATTTGTGTGGGCTCTCAGTAGCACAAATGCTTAGTTCTATTCAGTAGATTACCTGTAGCTTGAGAAGTGAGGTGCTGGTAGTTATTTCTTGTGGTTTCTGGCTAGATAACTGCATTTTTTTTTAAAGCTGACATTTATTTTTATCTATTGTGAAAGCTCGAAGCAGTGTCGAAGATATTTTGTGTAACATTTTTAAACCAGAAATCTGAGGTCAAGTTGAAAATTGTTAAATTCAGTAAATCATGTTCACCTCTTTTAAATTAATGTAGTGTTTGCATTTCAGAAACAAAGGATTGAAGAACTTGATTAGCTGATGAGTCTCCAAGTAGTGAAGAAGCTGGTTGTTGATAACCTTCTCCTTCACTTTTGAAAGTACTTGGGTGAGAGCAATGGGTTGATAGTTAAGTGACTGACTTTTGTCTTCCTTTTTTTTTTTTTTTGGATACAGACTGATGTAGGCTTGCTTCCATGCTATTGTGTAGATACCAGTAGGATATAATATAGACGATACAGGATGGGTGTAAATTCTGGAGCATAAGTTTTAAGCCAACTGGAGGGATACTATCTAGTTAAGAGCCTTATTAGTATTGAGGCTAATCAGGGTTTTCCTGATGTCTTTCTGGCAAAACATTCAGAGGCGACATGCATTGGCCAGTTTGCCATAGTCACCCAGGCTAGAGTTGGAGGAAAGAATTGATGCCAAGAGGTTTGTCTTTTCCTTGGGTGAAGTTATTATGGTGCCATCAGGATGCACGAGAGGCCTGGAACAGGGAAGGGTAGAAGTTATGACCAACCACCTAAGCTAGGGACCAGAAGCTCAACTGCTGGTTGAGCAGGAGGCGAGTTTATTGCACTTCATTCCCATGAAGTCATATTTGGAATTGTTGATAATCTTTTTTTTTTCACACTTGTTTCGGGCTGTTGTGTAAGCTGAATGAGAAGCTGGAGTTTTTAATTTAAGCTATTGAACATATGCTGCATTTTTATCATGGACTGCAGAGGTGCAATTTTTTGAGAACCAGGAGTTTTTTCATCCAAAATGGTTTTGGAAGGGTTGTAGATCTTCAAAGGATATTCCGGAGATATGTGTATATTAAAAACTAAGACACAATTAGAAAAGTTACTTTGTGCAACATCAGAGGAATACCTGTTATGATTATCCCCTTCCCACAAAACTTAGAACTTTTCCAGATGTGTAAGATCAGAGTGGGATCTATTCGAACTACTAGATGAGGAGATCTACTCTGAAATGAAGGATCAGGAAGTGACAGCAATGAGGAGAATATTCATGCATAGGGATGATCATCTGGTTTTCATCAGGAACATCATCCTTACATTCAACACACCAAAACCACAAACATCAAAGTGGGTTATCTTGACTGCTCAGTAAGTCTCTACATTCCAAACCTATTGTTTTGCATCTCAGAAGTATGGTCATTCACAAACTTCCTGTTTTGTCTCTGCCATCTGTGCCTGATGGCAATAAAGACCATGAAAACAAAGATTGCAAGAGCAAAATACCAAAATGCTCTAATTTTGAGCAAGATCTAGCTTTAGAGCATGTCAAAGGTAAAAGCATGAGAAGGGGATCCAGAAAATAAAAACAGCAATGTCACTTATCAGGAGGTGAAGAGGCAGTATACCACAGGAGTTTTAGCAACATCTGGTAAATTCTCTTATGCAGAGAAGGAAGCTGTAAAAGAAAGTGTCAACAGTTGTAGCAACAACTGGTAAATTCTCTTACACAGAGAAGGCAAAAGAAAGTGTCAACAGGAATCCAAACTCATATGTCGATGAAGGAGAAAAATTGAGACTCACTCCTGAGAATATGCCAAATATGATCCACTACATGAAAGTCCACAAATAAAAAAAAAAGAAAAAGATAATGGAACAATCACTGCAAAGGATCAAAGACATGCCTGCAGATTCTATAATAAATGGATCATCAGTAGATGGTATGGTTACCTCCATTTCTCCTGAAGAAGATAAAATAATTCGTGCACCTAGTGCCTTAGAGCGATACAGTTTGAATGTGTCTTGGATATTTTTCCAGATGAAGAAGAAATGATGGATACTAGCCATCCTCATTTCTCTTTAAAAAAAAAAAATTAAGGCTAATAAAAACAAAGCTATACAACACAGAAAGATACCATCAAATAAAAATAATGAAAATGTTCCTATAATGGAATTGTCATGGATTCCATCAAAACATCAATAACATCGAGGTCCTCATGCATAATTATAAACCTATATTCTTCTGCCTACAGGAAATATACTTGAAGTTGAGAGATGACAAAGGATGGACCTGTTTATGAAGGAGTCGTCATCCTCGTGGGTAACCATATCTTTTCTCCAGCAAGTCCCACTTAATAATAACGTAGAAGCAGTTACTATCTGACTCTCAGTTGGAACTGTAATAACAGTATGCTTCATCTGTGTTCATTCTCCTGCAGATATTTCTCCTTTACTTTAATAGGGGGATTTAAATGGACACTACATTCTGTGGGGGTAGTGGTTGAACAAACATCAGAGGATTTCCAAAACATCTAGATAGTTTACACATTTCCTTAAGTCATAGTGGAATGACAGTTGCATAACAGCTAAAGAAATTCAGAAGAAAGCTTGGGGTATTTTCTGAAGATGCCCTGCTAAAACTGACCTGATTGCTTTCAAACTTGCCTGAGCTCAAGCTAGGCACATCTGCTGTCAGAGTCAAAAAGAATCCTGGATCCAGTATATCCTCCCATGATAAGAACAACTGGCACTAAAGAAGTCTGGGACAAAATCTGTAAAATGAATATCACCCACCGGTTCTGTATCCTTGAACACAGTGTATGCACAGCTGCTAATCCAATAACATTTGCTGACACATGTGAGAAGATTTTTCTTAAAACATCAGTAACATCTTCTTATTGCTCCCCTCCTGAGTAACTTGCCCCAAAAAAGCAAATAAGCAATGAATTCACTTTTCTATGAACGGCACTGAAGAATAATATAGGCCATTCACTGCGAGCATGTAGTATTAGTTTTTCTTGTTGTATAAAAAGAATATGACACTGCTTGGAAATTTGGAATATTGAAAAACCTAGAAAATTTTGGTGCCAGAGAGAGAATTACCTTCTTTTTATCAAGAGAACTCTGTCAAAATGAATCTTCTGAGTCGGAACCTCTCTCTCATAACTGTATACGCAAGAGGAGGGAGTCCTACAAGGTTCAGTATTAAAGTTATGCTTTTTTCAGTCAAGGTCAACTTGATAACAGAACAACTTCTTCTAACAGTAAATAATGTCCTCTGTGGATGATTTTACCATCATTCATGTAATATGCTGATCACAGAAAGATGGCTGCAGCAAGTCATTGACAATTTCTCAAAATGACACTAGCAAATGAGTTCAGATTTCAGCAGAAGGCGGTTTGTTCGCACTTTTGTTGCAGATGTGGTTTTCATCCTGACCCAGAACTTTGATTAGGATAAACATTTATCCTAGTTGCACTACAAGGCAAGTTCATGGGACTCATATTTGACAGCAAACTCAGTTTCTTCCTTCATGTATGTCGGTTGTGAGACATGCCATAAAGCAATGAATATCCTTTATATCTGTATCACATACTTATGAGATTGAAACACTGTTCACCATCAATCCATAAGAATTGCAACTGGTGCATTTCATACTTCACCAATTCCTAGTCAGTACACTGAGGCAAATGAACCACCTTTGTCCCTTCAACATCAACAGCTGTTTCTTTTATTCTAAATGAAAATAAAATTCCTGCCAGACCACATGTCCAACAATTTTTCATCCATAATCAGAGAATCTTACAACTCTTTGGTTTGTGAATAAAAGCTCTCCTACAAGCACTAGATACTGGGGTAGACAGCATAGCTCAGTTACCACTAAACACACTTTAACAGTGGCATTCATACATAAATGATTATTTATTACTCTCGCCAATCTGGAACATAAAAATTTTCTGACAAAAAAAAAATAATAAGAAAATCCACAATCCATTTCATATCAATTCCATTTTGTTCTTGGTAAGTTACCGAATCTTTTCAGCTGACACATATCTTTTAAAATATGAAATTTTATCCAAGAACTCATTGTCTGATATCTCTTTCATCAAAATATTTTCTTGTAAAACTAACATTTCTGTACAGTCAATCACACTTTTTGATGTAATCCATTTGAAGTGTTTCATCAAATCAGCTGCTTTCTCCATAGTTCCAAATATGACATGCAGTTGGTGTACAAGTTCATAATTTTTATTATTTTTATTTTTTATCCCACACAAGAGGTACAAGAACCTATTGCACATCAGTGCCATGTATGAGGTGCAGATAAGAGTTGAGAAAGAAGAAAACTGTTGACATTCTTCTTAAAGAGCTGTAGGTTTAAATTGTTTAGAAACACATCATTGGGGAAGGCTGTTCCAGAGGACAGAGGTAGATAGAATAACTGAGCAAGAGAAGCAGTATGATGAGTTTGTAGTTGTACTGTAGAGGGATGTTAGACAGCTGCTGCTCTTGTTTTAACAGGCCTAACAGCAAATGGAGGAATGATGTTTGCCAGTTCATTGGAGAAGAGATACAGAGCTGGAACAATGCATCTGTGATAGAGGTTGAAGAGAGCCTTGAGAGAAGGGTCATCTATTAGTTGAATTGCTCTCCTCTGTACAGTATCAAGAGTTTTTAAGGAAGGTTTTTATGTGCAATACTCCAAATGTCTGAACAGTATTCTAAAGATCGGCAGATTTGTATTTTATATTTTAGTAGCTAGGTGGGTGTAAAATAGCTTCTTGAGCAGAAAAGAATGCAGAGTTTTTCAGAAGCTGAGGAAGCTATTGATGTGGTGTGTACTATTACTACTTACAAAAATACCAATGGAGAAAACTTTTTGATGTATTTATTTAAACAGCAACTGTTCAAGTAAGGTAATACACAGACTTTTTCCTCAGTTTGAAACTAGTGCAACATTCAGCAGTACCATATGTTACTTAAAAACCAGTCCAGAATTACAATATCTTTTGCTCTTAAATGAGCAGCACTTTCTTTTAGCAGATGTGAATTAGAAATATGAAGAAAACAAACAATACCATAATTTTTTTAAGTGAGAGTAAGTTGGGTCTTAATTTTTTTTTATTATTATTAAGAGAGATGGCCAGGGAGTCAAAGACTCATTGAGGGAGGCCGCATACTACACACATACCAGCTATCATACTTATTCTTGAATTCATTCACACTGCTTACACTCACAACATCTAAAGGCAATCCATTCCAATCATGCACCCACCCTCTGAGAGAAAAATTTAGCCCTCACACCCTTTTTGGCAGCCTTCATTCTCAGCTTCCAAGGATGCCCTCTTGTCCTTTCCCCACCACCCATAAATTGAAAAATTCCATCAGTTGAAATCCTGTATGACCCTTACAGAAGTTTGTAAGTCTCAATCATATCATTCCTTTTTCACCGTATGTTTGCTGGTGTCTGTAGTCTACAAATTCTCAATCTTCTTCCTAATCAATATTCCACAATCCTGATATCATTTTTAACACTCTCCTTTGTACTCTCTCCAATATACCAGAATCACAACGGAAACCACGAGACCACACCTGCGCACAATAGTATAAGTGAGGTCTTATCAAGTCCTTGTAAAGAGGAAAAATAACATTCTTATTTTTACATGTGAATGTTCGTTTCAACATTGCAATTATCTCAAATGATAACTGCAAATGCAATTCAGGGGCCACATGACCCCTGAATTTCAACTTTCTATCTATTAACACTCCAAGTGAACAACATAGTTAAGGATATAAATTAAATTATACTTTAATAAATATTTTCAGATATTTTGGCAACGTCACATTGCCATCTTCTAAAGGAACTTACAAAAGGCACGTGCACGTAGGCACTACAAACACAGTAACTGGGAATGAAGAGATGAAGCTATTGTTCTCCTAAAAGTCCTGATGGTGCCCTCTAGCAGGCTAAGTAGGTGTTCTTGGCCGTTGGGCTGAAGGTCTGCTGATGTAAGCCTCCCAAATTTGGGGCAGTCGCATACAACCAAATTTGTTGAGGTTTGGAGAATTTCTTAGGGCTGAGGCTGATTCCATAAATAGTCTTTCGAATTTGTATTTGCTACGGTGTATTACTGTAGCTTTCTTCCACCGTATTCTGTGGCGTGTATTCAGAGCATGGTCTGCAAGACCAGAATGGCTGTACTTGTGAAACCGGATGTAGTCCTTATGTTCAGAAATTCTGATATTCGCTGTCCTGCCTGTTTGGCCAAAGTAAGACAGTTTATAACTGCAAGGGACTTGGTATACACCAGGTAGGTCTAGGGGAAGTGGTTGGTCTTTAGTGGAGCGGATAAGGGATGCCAATTTTCTGTAAGGTTTGTAACAGGAGGTCAGGTCATGCTTTTTTAAGATTTTGGTAATCTTTTCCGATGTGCCTCGGATGTAGGGAATGGTGATGGATTTAGAGTAATCCTTGTTGTGGAGGGGGGGGGGGAATCTGTGGTTTGTAGGTTCTAATATTTTTTGGACTTTTTTTAGGGGGGGGGTAGCCATTGGCTGAGAAAGTGTTGAGGATGTGATTTAGTTCAGTGTTTAGGGCCAAGTCGTTTGAACAGATTAGTTTAGCCCTGTTGTATAGTGTTTTCACTACTCCATATTGTTGTGTGTGGGGGGGATTGTTCGTGAATGTATCTGCCTGTATGGGTGGGTTTTCTGTAAACTGAGAAAACCAAGGTTCCATTAGGCTGGTTGGGTGACTAGTGTGTCTAGGAAAGGGAGGCTGTTTTTTTACTCTTTTTCCAGGGTGAATTTGATTCTGGGGTGTTGTTTGTTTAAGTGTGTCAAGAAGGAGAGAAGTGTTTCAGAGCCATGTGGCCAAATAGCGAACACATCATCAACGTAGCGAGGCCATATGGTTGGTTTTTGTGGGGCACCCATACAGGCAGATACATTCACCAACAATCCCCCCCCCCCACAACAACAATATGGAGTAGTGAAAACACTATACAACAGGGCTAAACTAATCTGTTCAAACGACTTGGCCCTAAACACTGAACTAAATCACATCCTCAACACTTTCTCAGCCAATGGCTACCCCCCCCCCCTAAAAAAGTCCAAAAAATATTAGAACCTACAAACCACAGATTCCCCCCCCCCTCCACAACAAGGATTACTCTAAATCCATCACCATTCCCTACATCCGAGGCACCTCGGAAAAGATTACCAAAATCTTAAAAAAGCATGACCTGACCTCCTGTTACAAACCTTACAGAAAATTGGCATCCCTTATCCACTCCACTAAAGACCAACCACTTCCCCTAGACCTACCTGGTGTATACCAAGTCCCTTGCAGTTGTAAACTGTCTTACTTTGGCCAAACAGGCAGGACAGCGAATATCAGAATTTCTGAACACAAGGACTACATCCGGTTTCACAAGTACAGCCATTCTGGTCTTGCAGACCATGCTCTGGATACACGCCACAGAATACGGTGGAAGAAAGCTATAGTAATACACCGTAGCAAATACAAATTCGAAAGACTATTTATGGAATCAGCCTCAGCCCTAAGAAATTCTCCAAACCTCAACAAATTTGGTTGTATGCGACTGCCCCAAATTTGGGAGGCTTACATCAGCAAACCTTCAGCCCACGGCTAAGAACACCTACTTAGCCTGCTAGAGGGCACCATCAGGACTTTTAGGAGAACAATAGCTTCATCTCTTCATTCCCAGTTACTGTGTTTGTAGTGCCTACGTGCACATGCCTTTTTTTGTAAGTTCCTTTAGAAGATGGCAACGTGACGTTGCCGAAATATCGGAAAATATTTATTAAAGTATAATTTAATTTATATCCTTAACTACGTTGTTCAATTCCTTAAGTGTTTTAATAATGCATAACCGACGTATAAGCCTGTCTATGAGAATTAACACTCCAAGATTAGATATTCAGTGACATTGGATATTTAATCATGCTGAGGTGAATGACTTTACATTTACTCACATTGAGCTGACACCCATTTTCCCATGCCCACAATTGCAGCCTATTCAAATAATTCTGCAAAGACTGCATATTAGCAGCATTCCTGATTACCCTACCTATCTTTGCATCATCAGCAAATAGCTGTATGTCGCTTGTCAATATCATTAATGTACAAATTGAATAACAGTGGACCGACCAAGCACTGATCCTTGTGGTACACCACTTGTTATTTTTTATTTATTTTTTTATTTTATTTATTTATTTTTTTATTTTATTAATCTTTGTACTGGTTATGGGCAGTACTACCCTTATATCACGTCCAGACATTTCGTCCAGACTTTACAAGTGTTTTACCCTATGCCTGTTCTAGTTATCATTGTAGTCATTCTCTGGTGGCAACGCCATGCCACCAGTGTGCTCTATAGGGACCTCAAGGAAAGAACTTTTATATCCTTCTGCATAAGCCCAAGCTGTTTTAAGTCCTTATAACTATCTGCACTTCCTTAAACCTTGCAGACTCAGATCCCTCGTATACCACTTTTTGATATCTATCAGTCAGCCATCCTCTTTTCCATGCTAATATTATATAACCCAAACCCATTTTCTCCAATTTATTCAACAGTCTATCATGCTGTATTCTCTCAAAAGCCTTAGCAAAATCCAAAAGTATCATGGTATATCCATTCCCCTTGTCTAGTTCAATCGTCACTTTGTTATAGAATGTGAACAAGTTGCTAAAACATGACCTTTCCTTAGTATACTCATGTTATTCATTGCAAAGTAGAGATTCACTGTCAACCCATTTCTGAATGCGAGCCCTAACCAATTTTTCCAAAATCTTCACCACCACTCCTGAGATACTGATTGGTCGATAGTTGGATACATCAGTCTTTGCATCACCCTTGTGCAATGAAATTACCATACATTCCTTCCATTCCTGCAGAATCTTCCCTGTTCTGAGACTCATATTAAGCAGCCTGGTCAAAGTAATGGCCAGTTCAGCTGAACACTCTTTTAGTGCACGTGCTGATATTCCATCAGTCTCAATTGCTAAATTCTTATTCAAATTGTGCAACAGCTCTAATACCTTGGCCTCACACCTGCGTTTCTTCATCTAGTGAAGAGGTAACAGTGAGCTCAATGTTGTGTTCACCAGCTTGATAGCTTTTAACAAAATGGCCACTTATTAACTGTGAACAATCTCTTCTGCATCTGTAACCCTCACGCCATCTGGATTTTTAAGAGTTATTCTTTCATATTCTTTCTTTCTTTTACTCGCAGCATATCGATAGAATGCTTGTGGGTTGTCTTTAGCACGCAGAGCTAGTTTCTTTTCATAATCAGACTTGCTTTCTGTACAACAGTTGTGACTATTCTAACCTGCTGCTTAACATTCATAATGGATGTCATCTCTATGCAAATTGTATTCCTCCCACATCGCCCTTTTCTTACAAATCTCTTGCTTAATAAGATTACACATCCATTTGACTCCTACTCTATTTTATTCTTTGAACTCTCAGGACACATTTTGATATCGCATCATTTAAGTATCGTTTAAATGCTTCCCATGCACTGTCGATATTCTGGCCATCTAGCAACCGATCCCATTCCACTGAAACTCGGTATACTTCTCAGTTGGTCATAATTTCAGGCTTTGTAGTTCATCGTGTAACCTTTTCGGAACATTCATAAATTAATTTTAATTAATAGATTTTGTTTATTGCATTAAAATATTTTCAGATGGAAATTAAAATAGCTGTTTAATTTCAGGGCTGGACATATGCCATTGATTTCCAAGCTCATTATAGTCCATATAAGAAGTGGAATTCAATGGTTAGGAGAAGGAAATGGATACGATATAGGAGATATACTGCAATGGATAGCTGGTCATTGGTATGTGTTAATTACCAACCAACCAAGGTTTATATATAATATACAATTGACAAATTCGTTAAATTCAGTGATATGGATTTAAAATCATATTGGCGGTTTTGGCATGTGATGTTAGGATACTGTGATAGCAATACATGAAAAGTTTACATTATTACTTATTTCCTATCAACAATTTTCCTCCAATTAGTCTGTTATCTGTCAGGACTCCAATTGTGTAAGCCACTTCTTACTGCATCTGTCTACATGGAAAAGGTAAAAGTTGAGCTAACCTTTCCTCTCCTATTCTATTTAAGTGACCATATCACCTGAGATTAGCTCTGCTTACACATACTTGAATGCCAGTAGTCAAGTTCTTTCCAAATATCTTCATTTTTAATACAAAATTGGTTTGAGCACTGCCTTGTATACGACTGTTAGACTAATTTCTTTCATTTGTTCCACATAAATTTGTTCATTTGACTACCTGCCATAACATCTTTGTTAATTCTATTTATTTCCACATTTAGTTTGCTGTCTTCACTAAAAACTTTGCATAAATAGCTGAAATGTTTTATAGATTTTCCATTCAGGATGCAGCTGATGTTTTTGGTGTCAACGTTCCTGCTTATTTTCAGTCTGTCATTTTATTGCTAATTTTCATGCCAAATTTATGATAGCAATTATTCAGTTTATTAACCACCTTACCGGCCATTATGGATCAAATACGCATCCTCATACGCTTCATTATCCATCATATATTTCAATGTAATATCAATGGTGTTACAATTTTAATATGCACTTTGCATCCATGATAACCTTGATGTCTATAGACGTCTTGGCCGGTAGCATGGTTAAAGGGTAATATTATCTGCATAAAAATAATTTAATTAAATATCTCCAATTTTGATATCAGGACAAATGCCACTCTCTTCAATAATATAATAAATTTGGTTTAATCCTTTATCCAAGTGTAAGCAAACAAAGTTTGCATCTGAAAATATCTTCAGGACTGAGGTAAGGTGGTGCAACACTAGGCAACTCTGAGAGCAAAGGTGGACCAAACTCTCATCATTCCTTGTCTCAGTATCTCCCATAATGCAAAGCACATCTCCTTGCGGACATGTATACTGCTCTGCATTAAGGGAATGGCCACTACCCAGACTGGTTTCGACTTTTATTGAGGTCTCGTCAGTGGGAGGCAGACCTAAACATGGAGATACTAAGGTTAACTGTTAACTTCTGTGGTAGATGGACCGAGTCCTTGGCTCTTTATCCCTTTATCTCTATTTTACTTTAGGTTGAGGTAGCTGGGTGGGTATTATGCCACTCTTTGTGAGCTTTTCGATTGGTTTTTATTTTAAAATGCTTTTTGGTCTTCTGTGTTTGAAGTGGTCTGTTGGGCTGTAGTTTGATGCCTGTCTTAGTAATTGGTTCTGGTGGTTTTCTGTTATTGCAAAGAATTTTTCTACGACGTTTTTCATGAGTGTCTTGATGCTTGGTAGTTTAGTATCGCGATGAAGTTGAGCATTTCTGACAAACCAGGTTGCATTTAGTGCCATCCCGAGGCACTTGTCCTGAGTTGGAGATACTAAGACAGAAGCAATAGGAGAGGTCATATTTACCTATACAAGTTGCCAACAGGTGTACCACCTTATTATTGAATTACTCTGGATTTAGAGAAAGATGTTGGAAGTTTATTTTGCACTTGGTTAGACTATAATAAATTTAGTTTAATCCTTTATCCAAGTGTAAGCAAACAAAGTTTGTGCCTGAAAATATCTTCAGGACTCAGGTAAAGTGGTGCAACACCAGGCAACTCCGAGCAAAGGTGGACCAAGCTCTCAGCACTCCTTGTCTCAGTATCTCCCATAATGCAAAGCACACCTCCTTGCAAACATGTATACTGCTATGCATTAAGGGAAGGGCCACTACTGAGACAAGGAGTGATGAGAGCTTGGTCCACCTTTGCTCGGAGTTGCCTGGTGTTGCACCACCTTATCTCAGTCCTGAAGATATTTTCAGATGCAAACTTTGTTTGTTTACACTTGGATAAAGGATTAAGCTAAATTTATTATAGTTCTAACCAAGTGCAAAATAAACTTCCAACATCTTTCTCTAAATCCAGAGTAATTCAGTAATAAGGTGGTACAATTGTTGGCAACTTGTATAGGTAAATATGACCTCTCCTATTGCTTCTGCCTTAGTATCTCCACGTTTGGGTCTGCCTCCCACTGACGAGACCTCAATAAAGGTCGAAACCGGTCTGGGTATGCATTAAGGGCCCTTCCCTTAATGCATAGCAGTATACATGTCTGCAAGAAGATGTGCTTTGCATTATGGGAGATAGTGATACAAGGAGTGATTTTATTTTATGCAGAGCTTGGTCCACCTTTGCTCAGAGTTTCCTGGTGTTGCACCACCTTACCTCAGTCCTGAAGATATTTTCAGGTGCAAACTTTGTTTGCTTACACTTGGATAAAGGATTAAACTAAATTTATTATAGTCTAACCAAGTGCAAAATAAACTTCCAACATCTCTTCAATAATATGATTTGTGAAAAGAGGGAGCCATCCACCATAACACATAGTGGATGACCAGAGAGGAAGCTGGAAACCCAGTTACAAAGTATGGCAGGTAGCCCAGAGGATGGCAATTTATGTAGCAAGCTTCGATGCCAGACATGGTCAAAAGTTCTGGAAATGTTGAGAGTGACAGCACAAACTTTTCTAAACCTTTTCATACCACTTGTCTAGTGGTGGGTGATATTAACTAGGAGGTCAGCTCTGGATCTTGAATAGCAGAATCCATACTGGTTGTTGCTGATTATTTGATGGGACTCTTGGTAGTAAAGAAGTTGGCTATTGGACTTTATCCATTATTTTGGAGAGCACTGAGGTGATGGTAGTTGGTCCATAGTTTGACTGTAGACTGCTATCTCTACTTTTCGGTATAAGCTGGTTATGTTGTTGCTTCCATGCATTGGGATAAGTACCAGCTATATATAATAGATTGTAAAGACAATACAGGACTGGTGTTAGCTTTAGAGCACAGTATTTGAGAACAATTGGAGAGATGCCATCAGCACCAGAAGACTAGCATCCCAGTTGTTTGGTAATTTCATTATGTCTTTTTGTTGAAAAACTACAGTAGGCATTTGGTGCTCAGATTCTGGTATGGTAGGAGATGGTTTCCCTTGGTTTTCTATGCAGGAGTACAAGGAAAAGAGTGATGTTAAGAGATCATCTTTTTGGGCGAAGTAACAGCAGTGCCATCAAGATGAGAGAGGGATGGAAGTGCAGGTGAGCAGAAGGTGTATCCAAGGGCCTTAGGAAGGAACCAGAAGGCACAACTTCCATTTCGACAAGAAGCGAGTTTTTTGATGTTATCCTTTATAAAGTCTGATTTGATTCTACTGATGATTGTTTTGCATATGTTGCATGCTTTGGTATAGGCAGAGTATGAAGCTAGGGATCTTGATACAAGCCACCTGCAGTAATTATGTTAAAGATACCAAGCAATTTTAAACCTGGTTTTACTCCATTTTTCCCAAGTGAGCAAACAGACAAAATGTCAAGTTTGCGCCTGCAATTGATGCAAGACTAGCTGATCCCACAGGTAGTGCAAGACCAAGGCAACTCGTGGTAAAGGTGAAGCAAGCTCTGATCACTAATCTTAATATTTACCCTTAATGCCAAAACACATCTCCAAGAAGGGGATGTATGATGTTTTGTATTAAAGGCAAGGGGCCACTACCCAGACCGGTTTCGACCTTTATTGAGGTCTCATCAGTGGGAGCCAGGCTAGAAATACCAAGATTTAGTAATGCAGAGCTTATAAGTATTTTACCAAAACAAGTTACCATAAGGTGTTTTAACCTTATTAAATAAAAATCTCAGGAGGAGATCTAAATGTAGAAAGTATTTTTAACTTGGGTATAATTATGTTAAAGATACCAAGCAATTTTAAACCTGGTTTTACTCCATTTTTCCCAAGTGAGCAAACAGACAAAATGTCAAGTTTGCGCCTGCAATGGTAACTTGTTTTGGTAAAATACTTATAAGCTCTGCATTACTAAATCTTGGTATTTCTAGCCTGGCTCCCACTGATGAGACCTCAATAAAGGTCGAAACCGGTCGGGGTAGTGGCCCCTTGCCTTTAATACAAAACATCATACATCCCCTTCTTGGAGATGTGTTTTGGCATTAAGGGTAAATATTAAGATTAGTGATCAGAGCTTGCTCCACCTTTACCACGAGTTGCCTTGGTCTTGCACTACCTGTGAGATCAGCTAGTCTTGCATCAATTGCAGCCGCAAACTTGACATTTTGTCTGTTTGCTCACTTGGGAAAAATGGAGTAAAACCAGGTTTAAAATTGCTTGGTATCTTTAACATAATTATACCCAAGTTAAAAATACTTTCTACACCTGCAGTAAGCTGAATGTTTTTTGTCAACTGCTTTGATACACTTACTGTTGAACAAGTGTTGGGAAAACAGATGAAGATTTTGTGTAGAGTGAGGGTGGATTGGAGGGGGGGGGTGAGGGTTTCATGCCACTGAGAATAATTTCTGTGACTTGTTCACATCAGAGATCAGGTGTAGGTGTTTGGATCAGATGAACAGAAGCAATAGTTGGACCAAGGAAAGGAGGAGTGGAAATTCTGGAAGCCATCTTAATTGACAGCTTCGTAGTGCCAGCAAATGCGAGGTCAAGTGTATCTGAGGAAAAGCATTATGTGAGAGAGAGAGAGAGAGAGAGAAGACTTGTACTAGATTGTGGTTTGAATTACCAGTAAGAGAGGTGATTTTTGTGCTGGATCTGGAAGGAGAACTGGTTAAAAAAGATTTCTGGTGTTGAAGAGTGAAGAAGGTTATCAGGAATTTGTGTAGGTAGATGTACAGTTTGCATAAAGTCATTGTTTCTGCCTCTCATCCAGCTCAGTCACTAGTGTTGGAAAAGGGAGAGCCAGTTGGAACTGTGGATGTTGATGTCACCTGGGAAGATGATTTCGTTGTTTGGATGGCTGGATTGCAGATAGTCAAGCTACTTAGAAAAGAATGTTAAGAGGTCTTAATGGTTATCAGAGTTTGGAGAACAGTAAATGTAGCAGATGAAAATCACTAGATGAGGCAAGGAAACTCTGAGCCAGAGGAGGTTGAAAACCAGGAGATTTTAAACATACCAGAGATTTTAATTTCTGGCATGTCATATCTCACAAAGGCACAGGCACCCTTGTGAAAGGAATCGTGAAATGTGTAATTTGGACACTGAAGGTGTACAGTAGTGGATGTAGATGCTATTTGGGTTTCTCTCAAGAGTAAAAGATGTTTTCTGGACTGTAAGCGATGGTGTATGTCATTAATGTTGTTGTTAATGCTACAGATTTAGTAAAGTGGATGTGAAAGTGAGCTTTTATTAGAAGATTCCAGCATGATTTTTATGTTATGATTGGTTGTCTCTCATTGGGCGATTCTTTTTTGTTGCAGTGTCAGTTATTATTTGTGTGATTCACCATTATTAGTTCATTCATGATTGGATGGAAGGATAGAATGGGGACATGCAGTGAGAGGAGATAGCCTGTTGCACATGTCATCCATACAGAAAGTGACCAGTGACCATAATGTGACCTTGATGGTGGCCACATACTACTACTCTGACTCCCTCTCAAGACATGACCTGGCACAGTATGTGGCAGCAGGATTATGCTTCAGTGGATTGGGATGACTCCTGACTTGCCACTGACAGGTTTGGGCCTGTGCACTAACTGGTCACTAGCTTGTGACACCACCATTTTAACTGATGCACCCTCACAATGGAGGAGGTTATGGATTGCTAAGTATGTTTGGTATGACCTTGAAGAGTATCATTCACATTGCATGGAGAAAAGGGGATGAAAGCAGAAACCGGAATCTCTGATCTGGAGATAAAAACATGGCATATATAGTTGATATTTCCTCTAACTAGAAGGTATCCCTTTATAGCAACTCATTAGAGGCCCTAGGATACCTTCAAGGGACAGATGAGAAGGGAAAGGAAGAAGGATATTTTCAGTTTAAAGGTACTCCTCTCCACCACTTCAGCTATATGAGCAGTGGCATTGTCATACATGAGAAGAAAATCTGCACATAGGGCTCAAGGATCTGTTCTCAGTATGTCTGCATAGTTACTGTATTCCACACAAGAACACTGCCTCCATCATAAGTGTCTCTTTCTCTGATGTTGGAGGGATGGTACTGTATTCCTCATTCTCTCCAAATCAAACAACATATAGAATCCATATATGGACTAAAATAGTACTCACCAGAGAACAGAACTGTACTCTCATTTGTCAGGGCTGCAAATCACATGTTCATAGCACCAGTTTTGACAAGCTCTATGGCAATTTTTGATCAATGGGATACAAACAATTTGCTTCCTTGTGTGCAGTCCACTTCAGTTGAGTCTTCTTAAAACAGTCTATTTGGAAACGTTTTCACCTGTGACCCAGCAGCTTAAAGAGGCCATTGGTTACAGTACATCATAGGGTTCTTTCTTGCTCTTAGAGCCAGATAGCCGTCTGTTGTGGTTAATGTAGTCCTTGGGTGACTGTGGTCTCTGTCTCCTGAAACTGTTCTTAACCCTGAGATGACACTTTGTGACTCATTAAGCCGACATGCCACATTTTCCAGCTTCCAACAGCCTGCCTTCTCAAAGAATAATCTAAAAGATGATGACGATTGCCATCCTGAAGTTCTGGAGATGTTGCTAAGCAACTGAGTAAGCCAAAACAGAAAATGAAGTGATGTGCAATCCCCTTTTTTCATAGGTACAAGTAATTTGCATTGTGTGTGTGTGTGTGTGTGTGTGTGTGTGTGTGTGTGTGTGTGTGTGTGTGTGTGTGGATCTTTTGAGTGGTAGATAAACTTTTGTTGGATACTCGGAATTTGCATGCCTGAATGCCTGCAATATCAAATATTCATTTCCTGAGGCACTGTTAAAAAATAAAATATTAATGAAAAATATTTTTTTCTGTTTATTTTGTTGAACAATGTACATGCCATTAACATTATTTTCTGTAACTGTGATATTTACGACTTCACGACACATTGTGAAGTGAGTGAAGCAGTTTTGTTCCATCAAATATGCTGCTAATTACAATCTGGATTATAATTAGCATCATATCAGTGATGTTAACCATTGCTGGTTAACATGTACCAGAAGTCAGTTTGCATACTCATGATTGGTTAATTGAGGGTTCATTTATTTGAAGGTCAGGTAATTGAAACATCATTATATTTACTAGTATAATTACATTGTTATTACTAAACACTATGAAAATAAGTCATTACCTACTAAAAATTTGCATTGCTGTGACTGTTGACAAACAAAAGTCAGTTGTCATGTTTTCTTAGATACTTTCACAATTATTTTTTTCTTAAACTCATTCTTAATTAACAGCATGTAATTGAAATAACTGATTTATCTTTTTTTTTTCACCACCAGGTACCAAGTATCCATGCTGATCCAGTACAGGAACCTTTTATTGATATATCTGTAGGAGGATATGACATTCCTGGAGGTGATACAGATAAGTTTGCTGTGTGGGCAGTAACAGTCTTGGGAAGGGTAAGTGTTTACTTATCGAATGAATATCAAATACTAATAGTATCCATCAAAAATGTTCTGAAGACAGTGGGTAGGAGTCACAAAAAATAATCCTGCACACAATAAGTAGCCCCCTCAACCCACAAAACATCTTTTTTTCGATGTATTCAACAGCTACATTATGTTTTATGGTCGGCTGTAAGATCATTTTTCAACTTCTTTAAAAATGTTGAGCATCCAGCTTTCACAGACCAATCACATTTCTATTACAACATCACTGTCAACAGTTGTTTTTAGGGAACACATGCACTAGATAATTATATCGTTTGCGCATTTAGAAAAATATATATTCAAAAACTCCGATATATGCTTCATCCAATGTAACACAGACATCATTATGGTTACTGACAATAACACTTTTTCATAACCTACCGAAGTTTGGGATTTAGCTGACCAAATTGTATTCTTATTGGCTTAAACCAAAACATAAAATGATGGTACAACATGACAGAATTTCATGCCAGCTGGTGTGTCATCCGGTTAAACAAGGCCCTGTTGCTTTTGCCAGGGTACCAGGGCAAACAGGGAAAAGTCAGCTACTAGAACAAATCCTGAAACACAACTCAACATCACCAGAGTTCAAGATCTGTACTATGAACATAAGAAGCCTGAATGGCAAAGAAATGGAGCTGGCTGAGGAATTGGATAAGTATACAGTAAAAAGTGCCTTAGAAGATAGACATATAAGATCTGATAATGTTGGAGTCTTGACAGGTAATAGATTGATTTGGAGGAAAATTGTAGATAGGAAATTAGTAATGATGTAAGTTTTTCATGTAGTACTATCATATCCTGATATGTTGTACACCCTTTGAGGGTACATATCAGGAATTTGATGATGATGACTGAAGTTCCAAGGATACCCTAATAGGAATTACCTATCTTGGAGAATTGCATATGATCACCTTCCAGCAAATGGAGATTCTTTAACATTGGAAACCCAGTCCGTGACATCTGTTACCAGTTGGAAATGGTAGAACATGCATTCTACAGCTGCCCTCTTGCCCTGTGTATTTGGAACAGATTATGTAATCTGTTGGGCATTCCATTACTTACAATAGACCAAGTTCTTTTTTTTGCAATAACCCCCACCTGTCTCATCAACAGAAGAAGATTTTTGCAATTAATGAATTAAAATACCATTTATCGAAAGTTAGGAAACAATATGGATTTGAAAACCATATTTATGTTCAGTCAGACGATTTTTGTATTTAGAAAGAAGCATACTTAGAGATACCAAATTTTTGACTACGAGTCAAAAAAATTTTGACACATTTTGCAATATTCAATAGGGGATATAAAATTATTCTGTCTAATTTTACTATAAGATGTTTTTAAATGGTTCCATCCCTTAGTTTACTGTGGTATTGCAGGAATGACTGGAGAGCAATCCCATGCAGAGAAGGCCAACTGAAGATGGTTAACTTTGATAAGGTTAACCATCTGGGTATCAGTCATCTTTGCACTTTAATTTCAATTGTTTTTTGGTTGTTCAGCTGCATGAGATAAAAAAAAGTAGAGGGATAGTGAAACAAAGAGCTGAGGCCTTTTTTTTTTACTCGATCTCTCATACTATCAGACTCTCTTGCAGTCCTATACTACTCTAGGCCTATGATGGACACCCTTTTACTTTTCCACCCCAGTAAAGGTCAAAACTGGTTTTCGTAGTGGTCCTTCCCACAATGCCTAGCATTATTCACATCCAAAAGAAATCTGGTTCACTGTACAAGTTAGCTATCAACTTGATAATATGCTGAGGAAATCCCATTAATTTTATTACTTCCCACAATTTCATGTGCTGAAGCTTTGGAGTAGTCTATGAAACATAATACCATAGGGAGTCTCAGTTCTTTACTTTTCAATAATCTGTCTGAGGCAAAGGGTCTGATTTCTGGCACCCTTTTTTTTCCTAAAACCTGCTTGTTCCTCATGCATTGCTTCCTCAACTTTGGACATAATCCTGTTTAGAATGATCTTTAATAAAATCTTCCTTGCATGAGAGATTAAACTAATGGTTGTATAGTTCTTTCAATCAATTATATATTTGGTTTTGCCCTTCTTCTGCACCAGTATGAAGATGAACTTCTTCCAATCTCTAGACCATGATCCTGTTCTCTCATATCCTTGTAATCAATCTCTAAAACACTCTTATTCTTCCATCCCCCTTTAGAATTGATTAACTACTGGGATTTCATCAGCATCCAGGGCCTTATTGTTGTTAAGCTGTTTAATTGCAAAAATTTAATTCCAAATCAAACTTTTCTTGGTTAGAGGGTGTAAAATCTCTTGTGGTGAAATAAAAAAAATTTTTTCACCTATATCAATTTTACATGCCCAATAAAATACATATAATTAGAAGTGTATATAGCATGCTTTATTGTAATAAATTTTGTAATATATTGTGAGAATAACTGAATGCAGAACCACATGTACATGTAACCAAAAGGATCGGACAGGATTATGCTAGTAAACTGAAGGTCAACAATAATCTCAAAGGTCACTGAATTATAGGAGTTTTGCTGCCAAAACCTAACATAAGCATGGGTGATGTCAGGGCACTTCCAGAAAATCTGGGAAGTTTGGAAGGTAAGCCAAGGAACGTCCAATGATATAAAAGACGGAGATTGAGGGGGGCAAGAGTCTCGCTTTTTTTTTTTGGCTTTGGAAGAACTTTTTGGGGAGGAGAAGAGTCGGAGTCCCGTTAGCGAGTCGTCCGGGGGATCGTGGAGAGTTTGCTGGCTGATATCCCCAACGTCAGGAGAGGTTGTATTTCAAGATATCCTTCCGAGATATTCTTCGACAAATGTACCGATCCACATGCATGCTGATTTGTCACAGTCGAAGCAGTTCCTAATATATGAAGAAATACATTACTTTTCCAAGGAAGGAATTTGCAAGAAGACAACCTTCGGATAGTGCTCGATCACAACTATCGCGCAAAAATGAGAAAGGAACCAGCTGAATTCACCCATATCCCTTTAGGACCCAGGACTTTACAAGATATTGTGAGCTAACTAGTAAGTAGATTGCCCTATGTTAATGTCCAAGATTGTGTGTATAGATCAGTGATTCTTAACTGGTGTTCCCCAGAACACTCGTGTTCCGCAAACTGGTTACAAGTGTTCTGCCGTTGAAAGATGTCACATAACACAGTTCTGAGTGTAATTGACTACTCTGATCCTAACAACTGAAGACTTCTATGAGCATTGACTTCTAAACCAATAGCCTGGTAGGCTCTATTAAAGGATTTTTTACCCTTGCAAAGAAAATAAACCCAAATATTATATCAACGCACTGTGCTTTGCACAGAGAATCCCTAAAACATTACTGTCAATATTGCAATATTAAAACCTGTACTAGGTCAAGTTGTAAATATGGTAAATTAGATCAAGTCAAGACCTTTAAAAGCACGCTTTTTTTTAAAAAAAAAAAAATTTTGCATATCTATGGAAGCCAAGTACGAATCTTTGCTTTTGCACACTGAAGTAAGATGGTTATCCAGTGATAAAGTGCTGTTCCGAATTTTAGAACTTAAAAATGAATTATTGGTCTTTTTTCAAAATGAAGGTGCAGATGCTTTTGTAAAATGTCTTCAAGATGATATTTGGTGTACTAAAATGGCATATTTAGCTGATATTTTTAATTACTTAAATAGCATTAATACAAGTATCCATTTTGACATTCACTGACAAATTGTCATCTTTTCAGAAAAAAGTATCTCTTTGGAAAAACTGCATATCAGAAAAAAATACAGTAGATATGTTTCCTTCACTCCATAAAAATATCAAGGAAATTATTTCCGTTATAACAGAACATTTAACAATATTGAAAGAAATGATTTCAAGTTACTTTCCTTCCTTAAATACACACAATTATGACTGGATACGAAATCCATCTGTCACAGTTAATACATTGAGTTGTGAATTTTTGTTACAAGAAGAACAATTAGTTACCTTGTCAAACGGATCGTATTCTAAAAATGAAATTCTCTGAAATAACTTTTGAGGAATTTTGGATTTTTGTCCAAGCCAAATACCCAGCTCTCTCTCTATGAGGGCACTGAATATTTTGTTACAGTTTTCAACATCATATTTGTGTGAGCTCGGTTTCTTAATATTAACCAATATAAAAACTAAAAAGCGTGAAAGACTTGCTAATATAGACAAAGAGACAAAAGTGACATCACATATTAGACCTGATATTGCTGAAATCTGCAAAAGCCGAAAAGCTCAAATATCGCATTAAAATAAGTTCCATTTTTATAAAAGGCAAGTCCATTCATATTTTTATTGTTAGTTTTATGACCCTAATTCTTTTGGTGTTTTCCAAATTTTTCTTATAATCAAAAGCGTTAATACATGTATCCATTTTGACATTCACTGACAAATTGTCATCGTTTCAGAAAAAAGAATCTCTTTGGAAAAACTGCATATCAGAAAAAATACAGTAGATGCATTTCCTTCTCTCCATAAAATGTCAAGGAAATTATTTTCGTTATAACAGAACAGTTAACAATATTGAAAGAAAAGATTTCAAGTTACTTTCCTCCCTTAAATACACACAATTATGACTGGATACAAAATCCATCTGTCACTTAATGCATTGAATTGTGAATTTTCATTACAAGAAAAACAATTAGTTACCTTGTCAATGGATCGTACTCTAAAAATGAAATTCTCAAATAACTTTTGAGGAATTTTGGATTTTTGTCGAAGCCAAATACCCAGCTCTCTCTCTATAAGGGCACTGAATATTTTGTTACAGTTTTCAACATCATATTTGTGTGAGCTCGGTTTCTTAATATTAACCAATATAAAAACTAAAAAGCGTGAAAGACTTACTAATATAGACAAGAGACGAAAGCTATATCACATATTAGACCTGATATTGCTGAAATCTGCAAAAGCCAACAAGCTCAAGTATTGCATTAAAATAAGTTCCATTTTTATAAAAGACAAGTTATAAATGACCCTAATGCTTTTGGTGTTCTCCAAATTTTTCTTATAATCAAAAGTGTTCTGTGACTTCAAAAAGGTTAAGAACCACTGGTATAGATGATTGATGTTCTGTTTAATTAATGGTGCAATGTGTTGAAGAGGTCAGAAAGCCTAATGTTTGTCTGAATGTGCATAAAAGAATATTGTAAACTTGAATATTGCTTGTGTTACCTAATGCTTACGTGCTATGTATAATTTTGCCTCTTACACCCTCTGTTCAAAAAGAAACTGAACTTTTCGAAAATAGAAGAAACTAGTAGTGCCACCTGTTGTATCTTTTTGTTGTCGAAAGCGGCAATCTTCATTAGTGTTGTATCAATTGTTTATGACATTTGTTTCATTAGAAGCCGAGTTATAGTGTCAAGAGTGACAGTGTGTTTTGACGAATGGTTGGAAAATTAGTTTCAAACAGAGAGCTGCGATTGACTTTTGTGTTAAACTTGGTAAAAGTTTTACTGTATGCTTCAAAAAGCATACGATAATGGATGCTTACCCATACTCAAGTTTACGAGTGATTTAAGCGATTTCATAGTGGTCGTGAGACACTTGAGGACGACGAAAAGCCAGCCCTTCCAAAAACTGGACTGAGCAAAGTTAACATCCAAAAAGTGCATGATTTCATCAAAGAAAGCCCGAAATCGTCCGTGAAATTGATTGAAGATGAATTGGGGATTCCAAAATCAACTGTGCACAACATTTTGACCGAGAGTTTGTGCCTTCGTAAATTGAATTCGCGATTTGTTCTCCACAAGTTGACCAACGACCAAAAAATGTATCGAATTGAACACTGCAAGGAGCTCATTAAAACCACTCACGAGGACTCAAAATTCCTTGAAACGATTGCTACTGGTGATGAAATGTGGCATTTTGAGTTTGAATATGAGCCTGAAACAAAGTTCCTGAGTGCTGAGTGGAGGCCATTAGAAGAGGGGCATCCAAGAAAAAGTCGCTTGGAGAAGTCAAAAGTAAAGACAATGCTGATTTGTTTCTACGATTCCAAGGGTATTATTCACAAAGAATTCATTCCGCCTGGCCAAATGGTCAATGGTGAGTTTTATCACGAAGTTTTGAAGCGATTGATAGTGAGAATTCATCGCTTATGGCATGAATATCGTGATGCAGGCAGCTGGTCACTTTTGCACAATAATGCACCATCTCATCGTTCGAACATTGTGAGACAGTTTTTAGCAAAAACCAAGTTTGTGTGTTGGATCACTTTCTGTATTCACTTGATTTAGCACCCTGTAACTTCTTTCTCTTCCCCCAACTTCATTTGCCGATGAAAAGAAAGCGATACAACACCATTGAAAACATTCAAGCGGCAGTAACCACGACCCTCAACAGTATCCCAAAAACCGACATAAAAAACTCATTTAACGAATTAATTGACTGTGTGAAAACTGTATCAAAGCTGAGGGAGAGTATATTGATTGAAATAAATGATTTGAATAATTATAATTGGCCTGTGTTTTATTTTCTATCTAAAGTTTGGTTTCTTTTTTGGACAGAGGGTGTATTATTGAAATCATTGTGTGTGGTTTATTCCACTAAATTAAAACCCATACTTGCAATTAAAAACAGATCCAAATGAATCAGTATAAAAAATCACTTACACATTCTCTCATACATACAGGATAATTCCCATGTTATATTTTTATGTTCAATATCATAATCATGGATGAATAAGGGTCAAAACTGGATAACTTGGAGGAGATTTCCATTTCCCCTTTTAAGAAATGTTCAGAATCAACCTTAGTCGATTTTGAACATCGGACATTAGGCCTTAGCCTAATGTCCAATTTCTAATGTCCAATTTTCAACTTCTTGTGGTGCCATGCCCTCCATTGGTAGGTATCTATCTGGATATTGAACAAATGAGAATCGACTGGTAATTTAGTCTGCCAAATTATATCATTGGCTTAGACCAAAATCCAAAACGATAGTACAACATGAGAGAATTTCATGACTGCTGGGGCATTGTATGGCTGAACTAGTCCCCCATTGTTTTTATCAGGAAAGTAGGGTGAACAGCTAAATGTCAGCTATAAAGAAATGGAACTAGCAGAATAATTAGATAAATAGCAGATCAACATGATAGTCATTATTGAAACAAAGAAGACAAAAACAGGTGAGATCTTTCTGAGCAATAAATACAAAATTGATTTTATTCAAGCAGTGATGATAAGAGAAAAGAAGGAATAGCTATAGTGCTCAAAACTAAATATGACATAATCTTCTTGAATGTCATGCAGTATCAAGTAGAGAGCTGGAAAAATATCAGAATGGAGAACTGAACAATGAGACTTATTTGTTCCTGTGGGTCCACAGAGGGTTTTACTAAGGAAGAAGTTGAGAAATTTTTCAAGGCAATAGAGAAGGCGGATGACCCAACAAAAAAGAAACATTGGGAAAATTTGGAGAAAAGAGCAAACTGCTAGATTTCTGTTCAGGACATGGACAAGTTATTACAAACACTATGTTATGACATAAAGATGTGCAAAAATTCACATGGACAGAAGATATGACAAATAAGAAAAGTCTCATTGACTATGTTATTGTTGATAGTGATATCTTCACATTGATTCAGGACACAAGAGTATACACAAGATTTAAAATTGGACGTGATCACCATTTAATTTTGAGTGAGATAAAATTGAATATCAAATTGAAAAGAAGAGTGTTTAAGAAAGTTTTAAAACAAATCCAAGTTGAGCAGCTTTCAGAAGTGAAGGCTGAAATGCATAATGCGTAAACATTATTCAGGAAAAAATGAAAGAGTAGAAAACACCAAACCTTGGGGATTCACTGGATCGATCAAAACATTGATTGATTCAGTCACAGAAATGTGAAGTTATCTGGAAGAGAGAAAAATCAGAACTCTATGGTGGACTTGGGGAAGTTAAAGAGGCAGTGAAGGAAAAGAAGAAATTTCATGGCAAGTAAGTCAGCTTGTGCTCTGCGAGAATATGGAGAAAAATGTAGGAGAGCAAAGCTGCATGTAAAACTAATTAACTGGAAGTTATGGGAAGACTTTAGTACGAACATTATTATTATACATGCTGTATAGAGTTTGGAGACTCATCATTGAAGATCCACACTAATGTTGATACACACGCAGAACATATCATACCTCTTATTAAATTCATTCACTGTCAGAGCACTCACAACTAATTCTGGTAATCCATTCTACTCATTTATCACTCTCCATGCACAAGATCTGGTCTGCACATCTTTACTAACCACTCTTACACAACTTCCATGGACAATTCCTGGTTCTATGACTATTTGTCATATATTGAAACATTTCTTTGTGTCAATTTCATGAAACCCCTTTAATATCTTATACATTTCTATAATCCCCCCCCCTTTTCTGCCTATCAACTAAACTTTGTAACCCAAACACTGTCATGCTATCCTCATAGAAGCATTCCACAGACTTGTCACTAGCGTGGTCACTCATCCCTGAATCCTCTGTACCACCGCCTGATCTCTAAGAAACCTGAGTGACCAAATCTGTGCACAGTAGTCAAGATGCAGCTAAATCAAAGCCCTATAAAGAGCGATAATAATCTCTATCTTTACTTGTTATGTTTTTCCACATCCAAGTAATCCTTCAAGGTATTTTACCAACTTTTGTACAATGCCCTCTGAACTTCAACTCTCTCCACCATTATCCCCAAGTCCCTAGCCTCATCAATTTCCTGCAATCCAGTACCATCAATATGATATACTGTATGCATCCTTTTCATTCCAAAGTGCATAACCTTGCATTTTGCAACATTAATTTGATAATTGTTAGCCTTGCCTACAATGACAATTTATTTAAATCATCCTGCAGGATATCTGCATCACCTTTATACAGGGTGTCCCAAAATTCACGCAAGAAGTAATTTTGATAGAAAACACAGGTTTTTAATTAAAAATTGTAATTTCTTATTGATTCATAAAGTATACAGTATAGGGTTATGCATGGAATAGCATATCGGGTAAATGGCCTCCACGGCTTTGCTGGCACATACGCACTCTTTTTGTCGAAATTTTCCATGCCCGTTTTGCATAAATGTGGCTGAATTTCGTTGATACAGCGCTCAATTTCCTCCTTCAAGGCATGGGTGGTCGTGGGCTTGTTGGCATAAACCTTAGATTTAAAAAAATCCCAAAGAAAAAAATCCAACGCGTTAAGTCACATGATCTGGGCAGCCAATTCTGATCACCAAAACGGGAAATTACACGACCAGGAAATAACTCATGCAGTAATTGAATTGTTTCTCAGGCTGTATGGCATGTGGCACCGTCTTGTTGAAACCACATGTCGTCCACATCCATATCTTGCAATTTAGGCACAAAAAACTGGATTATCATGTCGCAATAGCGAGCACCATTAACTGTTCTTGCCTTACCAGCCGCATTTTCGAAGAAGAATGGACCGATGATGCCTCCAGCCCAAAATCTGCACCAAACAGTGACACGTTGTGGATGCATTTGTTTCTCAACAATCACTCGTGGATTTTCTGAACCCCAAATGCGACAATTTTGTCGATTAACGAAGCCATTAAGATGAAAATGAGCCTCATCACTGAAGATGATTTTGTTCGAAAAATAAGCATCCACTTGTTGTTCCATAATCCATTCAACGAACTCTCTTCGCTGTGTGTGGTCAGTAGGCTTCAGTCCTTGATTCAATTGAACTTTGTAAGCATAAAGATGCAAATCTTTTGTGAGAATATGCTGTAGAGAGCTTCTTGAAATGCCCGATTCAAGATCATGGTGCCAAATTGATGTTCCTGGACTCTCAGCAACACTCTCACGAACTGTTTCGATGTTTTCTATTGAACGACTTGTTGAAGGATGGCCAGAGTGTATAAGATCACTAATTGATCCAGTTTCCTTGAATTTTTTTAATTAATCTTTTCACAGTTGATGAAGTTAAATCACTATTCCGACCATATTTTGTACGAAAATTGGGAACTGTAGCTGCCAAACCTTCATTATTTTTAAAATATTGCTCAACAATGAAAATGCATTGTTCTTTCGTGTAGCGCTCCATTTTTAATAACCCTGAACTGTCAGCTGTCACGCTGTCTTTTTTTTCTCATTGGCAACACTTTACCGCACAAATGGTGCTAAATTTAAATCTTGCGTGAATTTTGGGGCACCCTATATATAGTTTTGCATCATCAGCAAGCAACTGAACGTCCCCTCTTAAATCTAGCCTTATGTCGCTGACATACAAATTAAAGAGTAGTGGCCCTAGTACGGAACCCTTAAGTACTCCACTAATCAGTTTCGTTCTCCTAGATTCTACTCCACTATGTACAACACTCTGGCGTCTGCCTGTCAGCCACTCTCCTATCTACACTACTAGCTTCATATCCATTCCATTTGCTCTGACTTTTGTAATAATGTTCAATCTGAAATTCTGTCAAATGCTTTTGTAAAGCCATTAATAATGGATGTAACCATCTACTTTATCCAATTCCACTGTCATTTTATTATAAAATGTAAATAAATTACTAAGATAGGACCTATCCTTGACAAAGCTGTCCTGTCTGTTATAGAGTACTGTATCCCTATCCACTCAATGTTAGATTTTACCCATTGGCGGTGGGTGAAAATTTTAAGTGGGAGTGCTGCATATACAAAATAAAAAAAAATTCCTTTTTTTCCTAATCAGTAACCAATTTATTAATAAATAAATTTACATATTAAAAAATTGCTTTATTAAATATTTTACTCTCACCACGAATGCACACCAATAATAAAAGTTTCTTATCTCACCGAAATAATGCATGCAAGCGTACAATTTATCTGTAGCGACACTGCTCAAGGAACAGTGTCGGATTCACTTGTTATGTACAGTAACAAGTGCTAACAAATATCGGCGAGTCTAGCTGCAATTGGCCAAATGCGATAATTTCGACACTGCTTTAGATCACAGTGCATTTGTTTTGTGTAACGATAATTTTTCATGTAACAATAATTGAAAAAATATAATTCTTTTCATATTTTCAACAATGACACTCATCATAATTCAGCCTTGTATTTATAATAAATAAATAATTATATGTTATTTTAACAGCATAAAATAAGATTTACCAAAATTATTTCACCCTCACCATGAACACGCACCAATAATAAAAGTTCTGTATCTCACAGAAATAACGCTCGCAAGGATACAATTTATCTGTAGCGACACTGCAAAGAGAGCAGTGTCAGATTCACTTGTTACGTGCAGTAACAAATGCAAATCAATATTGGCGAGTCTAGCTGCAATTGGCCGAACGTGATAATTACGACACTACGTTAGATTGCAGTGCATTTGTTTCATAATCTAAAGTGTTAATCGAACAAATCCAATTATTCAATCAATGTCGAAACATAAGCTGTAACCTTTAACATGTTGTATTGCATTTATATAATGTTGTAAGCATTATTATTTATAAACACAAACAAAATTTAATTTTTTTGTTTTTTCCTTGGGGGGGGTGCTGCAGTGTCACAGCGCTTATTCTACAAGCCGCCACTGATTTTACCTTTAACCAACTTTTCCAATACTTGAACAGTCACTCCTGATTATTCATCTGTAGTTTGCTACTTCTATCTTGGAGCTACCTTTATCATTGGAACTATCGTACCCTCTTTCACAGAAAAATGCACCAGTGGCAGTGCCAGTTCTCTTGCACATTCATGTAGTACACAGGCTGCCATACCATCCAGGCCTACTACTGTATTCACATTGATATTTTTCAATATGCTGAACACCTCCTGTTTATCTACTTCAATTCTGACATGTCTGTCTGTCATATCAGCAACTTGAAAATCTCCACCTGGATGATATACTTTTGCAAAATGATCACTCAACAACTCAGTAGTTTATTTTTGCCTCTGTCACCTTCCTACCATCAGCATTGATTACAGTCATTCTACCATAGTCATTTTTCTTCTTACTCACTCTACAATGAAAAAACTCTTTTGGATTTACTTTGGCATGCTTTGCTAATTTTCTCTCATAATCTGATTTTGCCTTTCTTACCATAATAATCATCCTTCTTTCTTGCATTTTGTACTGCTCAGAAATATGCTATCACATTTTTCTTTATAATCCCTCTACAGTGTTTTTTTTTGAAACTGTTTTTATATCTCTAATCATCCACTAGTTCCCCACTTGGTTTATCCTCCTGAAAAGTAATCTGATACAGTTTCTACTGGATTAAGTGGAAGGGGGAAATTGAAAGGACAGATAGATGCATTGACAAAATTAGGAGGGAGAGAAGGGAGAATGTATATAAAGGAGTTAGGCTAGAATTGAGGGGGAGGATGTTAATGAATAATGCCTTTTGTGTGTGTGTGTGTGTCGAATAACAGAGAAATTAACCAAAGCAGTAAACAAGACAGTGCTTAAATATCTGAAAACTGAGTTAGAAATAAAGCATTGGATTAAAAGATTAGAGACCGGGGACATTAGATGAAATAAGAAATAAGGGGAATTATACAAGGGGTGTCTGAAAATTATCTTTTCAAAGACTCATTAAGTTTTTCTGAATACCAAGTTCTGACAAGTTTTCTTTATTAGATCTCCATTCCTCCCCTCAGTCACTATGAATCCACAACAGAAGGATATCGGGATTGTGTAATGCTGATTATGAAGTCAGATTGAGAATTTATAGACTGCAGACACAAGCAAACAGAAGAAAGAGGGGTAATATGATTGAGACTTACAACCTTCTGAAAATTTTATACAGGATTTCAGTAGATGGAATTTTTCATTTTATCGAGAGTGACGGAAGAATGTGAGGGCATACTTGGAAGTTGAGAATGAATGCTGTCAAGAAAAGGAGGTGAGGGCTACATTTTTCTCCCATTGAGTGGTGTATGAGTAGAACGAATTGCCATTGAATGGGGTGTGTGCAAGTGAATGCCTCCTTTATACAGTTTATCTTATGACTTCTGCAACAGGGTTGCCAGTTTTCTCTCTGGTGTGACTATATCCTCAAATGTCTTCAGTTGACTGTCAATCAAATATAGAGTTTTGCTGCATTTTTCATTTGGCAAACCTTGCACTATCCAGATCAAAGCTTCCAGAGTATTAACTTTTTTTATACTTTCACAATCATTCTGATTTACAAACCTCTCTGACACTTCTGATGTACTACTAACATTCTTCCTTGTAGTTCTCAAGCCACAGCACTGCTACGAATTTTGCTAAGGCTTTTGTCAGAATACAACATGAAAAACTGTTGCACAAATTGGAGAATATGGGATTGGATTATAAATTACTTGCATGGATAAGAGGATGGCTAACTGACATATCAAAAAGTGATATATTGGGGATGTGAGTCTTGGAAGATTTAAGGTAATGTGCTAGAAGAATCAATCCTTAGTCCATTGTTATTCATTCTATACATTAATGACATTGGGAAGGATTTGACATTGCTGATGACGCAAATATAGGTAGGGTAATTAAATGTTCTGCGAATATGCAGTACTTGGAAAGTGATTTGAATAGACCAAAATTATGGGCATGTGAAAACAGCTGTCAGTTCAACGTTAAGTAAATGTAATGGCATGCATTTTGGTGTGATTAGATATCCAATATTGTATTATATTGGTAGTATTATCATCATCATCATAAAATTCCTGCCATGTACCCTCGAGGGGTGTACAGGATATGATAGTACTACATGAAAAAATTACATCATTATCAATTTCCTATCTACAATTTTCCTCCAAATCAGTCTGTTACTTGTCAAGACTCCAACATTATCAGATCTTATATTTCTATCGTCTAAAGCACTTTGTACCGTATTATCAATCCACCTATATCTTGGTCTTCCTCTCGGTTGTTTTCCTGCCAAACTGGCAGAGAACACTTGTTTTGCTAATCTTTCCTTGCCCATTCTGTTTAAGGGACCATACCATCTGAGATTAGCTCTGCTAATGCATTCCTGGATGCAGACACTGTCAAGTTGTTTCCTAATATCCTTGTTTTTAATATGATATTGCCATTGATGCCATCTGTTCATGCTCCTAGTCTTTCTCAGGATTCTCATATCTACAGTCTCTAGTCTTTGGTCAAGTGTTTTACTTCTGACCAGCTCTCAAATCCATTAGTTAAATTGGTTTGAACCCTGTCTTGTATACAGCTAATTTAGTGTTCCGACTAATTTCTCTCTCATTCCATATGAATTTATTCAATTGACTTCCTACCATATAAGCTTTGTAGATTCTGTTGTCTGTTTCCATATTTAATTTACCATCTTCACTAAAAATCGTTCCTAAGTAGCTGAAATGTTTTACTTGTTCCACAAGTTCTCTGTTTACAATGCAGTTGACATTTTCAATGATTCTCCCTATTTTCATTGTCTTCGTCTTTTTATTGTTGACCTTCATACTATATCTATTACAACAGTTATTCAGTTTAGTCAGGGAATTCTTGCAAACTTGTAGCGGATTTATTTAGAAGTATAACATCGTCCGCATAAAGCAAAGAGCTGACATTAACATCTCAATTTCTGATATCATGTTTAATACCACTTTCCTTCATAATGTGATCCATATAGATAATGAATAACAGAGGGGATAATGTACATCCCTGTCTCACACTAGATTTAACATTAAACCATCTTCCTGTACTTCCTTCAATTCTAACTGCTGACTTACAACTCAAATAAAGACTAAGTATTGCTTGATATAATGCCCCATTGACACCATATAATTGTAGCATATTGAATAGCTTCTCTCTTGGCACCTTGTCATATGCCTTTTCCAGATCGACAAAACTTAAATACAGATCTTTATTATATTCACATGATTTCTCGACTATTTGTCGTAAAGTGAAGATCTGATCCTGACAGCCTCTATTTGGCCTGAATCCAGCTTGTTCTACACCTAGCTTTTCTTCCACAATTCTTCTCAACCATTTCTCAAGTATACTAGCATAAATCTTATCAGGAAACTAAATAGGGAAATACCTCTGTAATTCTCGCATTCAGTTTTATTTCCCTTTTTTATATATGGGTACTATGAGAGCTCTACTCCAATCATCGGGAATTCGTCCCTCTGTCTAGGCTTTCTGAACTATGCATTGCAGCCACTGTAAGACTTTTATACCATCATACTTCAGCATTTCTGGTTGAATATCATCTACTCCTGCTGCCTTTCCACATTTCAAGCCTTTGATGGCTTTTTCTACTTCAGGTATGGATATGTATTCCTGACTGTATGCCTGTTGAGTGTTTTTTACCACTGTGCTATCACTGCTTGTTTCATTTAGCAATTTTTGAAGTAATTATTCCATACTTCAAGGATATCTTTTTTTCCCATTTTCATATCACCTTTATCATCTCTAACTCCTCTTACAGCACTTTTTCCTCCATTTCTAAGCTTCTCCAACAACCTCCAGAATATTTTGCCACCTTCTTGATATTCATTTTCTATATTCTTGCCAAAGTCCTCCCATGACTTTTGTTTAGCTAGTTTCACACAGTGTTTAGCTTTCTTACATTTGTCTCTGTATTCTTTCAGAGCACATGCTGACTTATTTGCTAGGAACTTTTGATATGCTTTCTTCTTTTCCTTCACTGCCTCTTTAACTTTCTGTGTCCACCATGGAGGTCTGATTTTTCTATCTTTGCAGACAATCTCACCACATGCCTCTCTGGCTGAATCAATCAGGGTTTTCTTCAAGGCTTGCCACTGAATCTGCGAGGTTTGGTTCCTGTTCTCAAACTCTTTCATTTTTTCTTCAATAATCTTTGTGTATTTTAGTCTACAGTTCACATTTGATAGCTGCCCAACTTTTATTCGTTTTAAAACTTTCTTACATGTTATTCTTTTCAATATGAAATTCAATTTTATCCTGCTCATGACTAAATGGTGATCACTTCCAGTTTCAAATGCCCTGTACACTCTAGTGTCCTGCACCAGGGAGAAAACATCACTGTCAACAATAACATATAGTCAATGAGACTTTTCTTTTTCCTTGCCTCTTCTCGCCATGTGAATTTGTACACATTTTTATGTTGGAACATGGTGTTAGTAACAACCAGTCCATGTCCTGAGCAGAAATCCAACAGGTATTTGCCATTATTATTAGCTTTGCTCTTTTCTCCAAATTTTCCCAAAATATTTTGTATGTCTGACAATCATTTCCAACTCTGCTATTTAGATCCCCAGCAAGGACCAACTTTTCCTTTTTCATTGTGTCAGTTGCTTTCTCTAAAGCCTCAAAAAATTCCTCGACTGAAGAATTCTCTACAACCTGGACAATGAGACAAATAAGTCTCATTGTCCAATTTCCCATTCTGATATTTGCCCACATCACTCTACTTGAGACTGCCTGCCATTCAAGAAGATTAGTCTCATATTTAGTGTTGAATACTATGGCTGCTACTTCTTTTCCTTGATTGTCATTGCCTGAATATAACATTTTGTATTTATTTTGCTCAGAAAGATCTCACCAGTTTTTGTTTTTTTCTGTTTCAGTTACCCCTATTATGTCGATCTGGTACTTATCTAATTCCTCAACTATCTCCATTTCTTTGCCGTTCAGGCTTCTTATGTTGATAGTACTGATCTTTAACTCTGGTGATGTTGAGTTGTGGTATGCTTTCAGATTTGTTCCAGTAGCTGACTTTTTGCTGTTCGCCCTAGTTTCCTGGCGAAACAACGGGGGACTTGTTTAACCGGTGACACCCCTGCCGGCATGAAATTTTGTCATTTTGTACATTATTTGGTTTAAGCCAATAAGAATACAATTTGGTCATCTAAATCCCAAATTGCCAGCCCATTCTCATCTGTTCAGTATCCAGTTAGATACCCAACAGGGTGCACCATGAGTAGGTGAGGTTTGGACATTAGGTCAGAAGCCCTGGTCAGTTCTCTGCATTCCTTTAAAGGCTATGTGGAGTCTCCTCTCAGTTATACAGCTTTGACCCTTAAGCAAATGTTGTAAATATAACTCTGAGAATAATTGCAATGCTGAAGCAAACCTTGACATGTAAATATAATGAAGTCATTTTGCCTCTTTACAAGAACTTGATAGGATCTCACTTTGACTGTTGTGTGCAGGTCAGGTTTCCTGGCCTCCGTGGTGATTCTGAATACAGTGGAGAGAATACAAAGGAGAATGTTAAACATGACATCATGATTGTGTAGTGCTGATTATGAAGTGAGATTGAGAAATTATAGAATGCAGACACAAGCAAGCAGAAGAAAAGGGGAGTAATGTGATTGAGAATTACAAACTTCTGAAAGTTTTATACAGCATTTCAATAGATGGAATTTTTCATTTTATCGAGAGTGAGGGAAGAATGCTAGGGCATACTTAGAAGTTGAGAATGAATGCAGTCAAGAAAGGGAGCATGAGGGCTACATTTTTCTTCCATTGAATGGTTTATGAGTAGAACGAATTGCCATTGAATGGGGGGGGGATTCATTGATAACTGGTGCTGATAGTATTGCCCTTCTCAGTGAGTCCCTGAAACCCTGGAGGTCTCTTTTAATAATAATAACTTGAACACACACACTGTTTTATCCCAGAAATATCAGGAAGGTGGTTAAATATTCTAGAAGTTATCAAAAAAGCATAAAATGAAGGAAGGAGTACTGTAAAAGGAATTAGATGATAAAGATGATGACACAAAAACTGAAAAAGATTTTCGAGATGTCTAGAGATTGAAAGATTCTTAAATAAAACCAGCAGTGACAGCATAGTAGTAATAAACACTCAACAAGAATTGAATCAGGAATACACGTCAATACTGGTCATTTGTCTAATAATTATTTCATGTGGGATATTTCAAATGTCAAACTATTCTTGCTTATATTTTACACTTAGATGCTGCAACACTTCTCATTAGAACAAAAGTTCTCTTCACCAATACTTAAGTTAGCTTGTGCTTTTGACACTGCTTTGCTCTGTGAAGTTTTTGGCACCATTTTTAATCCTGTCTTAAACAGTATTTCTACAAATAGATTACGGAATGCACTAAATACAAAAAATCCACTAAAACTACAATGATATACTAAAGATACACCAATTAATCTTTAAAAAAATATTCAATAAATAAAAAAGAATGCTCCTGGATGACTCTTCAAGTTTAAGAAGCTCCCTAATGACATGTCTACACTCAAGATAGCTTCAACTGCAGATGAGGAATTTAACATATTATGTAGGCAGAGTTCATCCTCGGTATGCTAGAGCAGTGCTGTCATGAGGGTGTGGCGAAAAAGTCCGCTATTTTATATTGTATTTTTAAATTTCAGCAATACAGAGCTTTAGATACACAAATACTGCAACTCATTTTGATGGGGTTAATAGTAAGTATTTAATATATTACATTTAGTAAAATTTAACTTGTTACATTTAAATTTTTCAAAATATTTGTCATTTTTGGGTTAGGTGGGTGCAAGTTAGACACTTGCCACAGGCGCTTCATACCCTCATTACTGTACTGTGCTAGAGTTAAATGGTGGGGAGATTGATTGTAATGAGTGTCTTTTTATATATATATATATATATATATATATATATATATGTTAAAGATGCCAAGCTATTTTAAACCTAGTTTTTACTCCATTTCCCAAGTAAGCAAACAGACAAATGAGTCAAGTTTGCTGCTGCACGTATTGCAAGTCTAGCTGACCCTCAAAGTAGTGCAAGTCAAGGCAACTCATGGTAAAAGTAGAATAAGCTCTGATCACTATTCTTAATATTTACCCTTAATGCACAGCCCATTTCCTTGAGGAGATGTATAATGCTATGTATTAAAGGCAAGGGGCCACTACCCAGACCGGTTTCGACCTTTATTGAGGTCTCATCAGTGGGAGCCAGGCTAGAAATACCAAGATTTTAGTAATACAGAGCTTATAAGTATTTTACCAGAACAAGTTACCATAAGGTGTTTTAACCTTATTAAATAAAATCTCAGGATGAGATATAAATGTAGAAAGTATTTTACCTTGGGTATAATAAATGTTAAAGATGCCAAGCTATTTTAAACCTGGTTTTTACTCCATTTCCCAAGTAAGCAAACAGACAAATGAGTCAAGTTTGCACCTGCACGTATTGCAAGTCTAGGTTGACCCTCAAAGTTGTGCAAGTCAAGGCAACTCATGGTAAAAGTTGAATAAGCTCTGATCACTATTCTTAATATTTACCCTTAATGCACAGCCCATCTCCTTGAGGAGATGTATAATGATATGTACGGAGGCAAAACACCTTATGATAACTTGTATTGTATTAAATTATGGTATTAAAACACCTTATGGTAACTTGTTCTGGTAAAATACTTATAAGCTCTGTATTACTAAAATCTTGGTATTCCTAGCCTGGCTCCCACTGATGAGACCTCAATAAAGGTCGAAACCGGTCTGGGTAGTGGCCCCTTGCCTTTAATACATAGCATTATACATCTCCTCAAGGAAATGGGCTGTGCATTAAGGGTAAATATTAAGAATAGTGATCAGAGCTTATTCTACTTTTACCATGAGTTGCCTTGACTTGCACTACTTTGAGGGTCAGCTAGACTTGCAATACGTGTAGGTGCACACTTCACTCATTTGTCTGTTTGCTTACTTGAGAAATGGAGTAAAAACCAGGTTTAAAATAGCTTGGCATCTTTAACATTTATTATACCCAAGGTAAAATACTTTCTACGTATATATATATATATATATATATATATATATGGTATTGTAAGGTGATATACTGATGAAATCAGAATATTGCTGGGCTTTCACTAAAGTATACTTTGCTATTCACAAATTCCAACCAATTTGTGTAATGCGCAATATTTTTTATTTATTTATTTTTTATGGCTTAAAATTTGATAACATTTGACACATTTTATACACCATTAAGACAATCGATAAATAAGGAAATTCTAAATTTTATCAATTTTATACAAACAAGGCAACAGAAAAAAAAGAAAAATTGAAATTGCCATGGCATATATATTGATGAATTTGTAAAATTCTTCTCTGATATGGAATGGATGTGAGATGTGGTCAAGTGAGTTCTTGTTTGAATTGCAACATTTATGACAAGGAATTTTCATCTGCTTCTCTCTCTCTCTCTCTCCCCCCCCCCAACTGATTAAAAAAAAAATCTAATCTTGTACCTCTTTATGCTTAAAAAGATTTACATCCTGTAGAAAAGGCATAATTCCTGATAGCTCTATTGTTGAAATCTCTAGGCATGAAAAAGTTAAATATGCCCTCTTGGATATATTTAATTTATTGCATTGTACATTTAGGACTGTGGGTGAATTAAAGGTTAGATTCCAGTAATACCTTACCTTTCCACTGCTCATACAGCTTTTCAGTTATGATAATGGCCATTTTTATCACAGCTTTAATGACATGACACTCCCTAAATCAACCAATGCACAGTTTTTGTAAACTGTTTGTTTATGGTATCATTGCTCACTGCATCTTGTTGTGTTTTGCTGTGAATTATAAACTATTTATAACAGTTATTTTGTTTAATGTTGTTAATAATGACAGATAAAATTCATAGTTAGGGTGCTGTTGCTTCCAGTGAAAAGAAGAAGACATGTAAGCCTATTACATTACATACATTACGTTAAAATTATTAAATTTAGTGATGACGGTGTATTGAACAATGAGTGAAGCTGCAGGATAAACTTACCTCATGCTACTGTTGTTACAGTTGGTAAAAACAGAGATAAAGTGAAAAGTGCTACACTACTTAATACTACTGTTATCCATAAATGTAAGAATCTTATTATTGAAATGGAAAATCTTTTAATGGTGTACATTAATGACCAAACTTTGCATGTTCCCTTAAGCCAAGCTATTAAGAATGACTTTTTCATTTGCGAAAATTATTCCTAATTTTTCACTTGCATGTCTGATGTAAATAAATGCTTTATTTTGTTATTTTACACACATATGACTACATAAAAATGTTAGCTACAAGTGTGGGGAGGAGGCAGTGTTCTGGAACCTAACATGTCATATGACCAGAGTATGCTTATATCTGGTTTTCTTGCTTTAGAGACCAAACATGATATTTTTCATTCCCCTTGAAGCCTTTAGCACATTTACATTGGGTTGGGATAAAACTTCTTGGACTGTCCTTGATCTTGTAATGAGACACGTAATGTTTTCTCTTTCTTCTTGTTTGCATATCAGCAGACAGCACAAATCATGACATTCTTATTGAAACCATCACTGTGGGGGAGAGAATGGGAGGTGGAGCAATGTGGTTGTTTCAGGATAGATTAAAAATTAGTAATTAAGGAGAATCCTTAATTATTGACAAATGCAATGAAAGACGAAATGAAATAATCAAAGCTATAAACATGCAAGTTGAAGTTAAAAAGATGTGACTGATGTTAATGGCAAATATAAGGGAGGGAAAAGAACAGATATGAATAGAATACTTTTATTAGAGACAAATGAATTACCTAATAATTTCCTGTTGTGGTATTATGTGTGTATCCAATAAGTTCAGGTAGAATGAATTTCATGTGATTCTGTAATTTGTAGACATGCATTGTTTGCATTTATGATAAGCAGAAAAAAAAAAATATGAGGAGTGGAAAAGAAATTTGTTTGGAAAATATAAATAACTGTCCAAGAATTAACATAATTAACCAATAATTAAGGTGGGAAATGAATGTCATGCTATTGTAAGACCACTTCCCAGTTTATTGGAGGCCTGAAGTTGCTTGGAAAAGTTCCATATTTAGTCTCTAGAGCAGGGTTTCTGACTATGTAAAAAATAAATAAAAAATACAAAAAAACTAAAATATTAATAATATTAATATTTTATTATTAATATTATTAATATTAATATTAACAATATTAATAAAAAATAGAAAATTTGTGTAACTAGTGTACTATAGATTTAAACACACAGAAGACATTCATGGGTGGGAGCCACATAAAATGAACTGTCTATATATAGATAGCTTGGTACGAGGATGTCAAACATTCTTGGCCTCGACCATAAATGGCAACACTATTGGCAATATTTTTTTTTTCTAAGTTGGTACATCTGTCATAAGTATTCATGTTGAAATTGCAAGTCATTCTATCAAGTAGTTTGTTCTATACAGCTGTCTGAAGCAAAGGTGTTGTCTGTATCCCTTGAAATGAATAAAATTGAGTATCGTGCAGTTATAAAATTCTTTATAAAAGAAGATTTAATGCCAAAAGAAATTCATTCGAAGTTCATAAAAGTTTATGGGCACTATGAATTGTTGGAACATCCACCCTATTCCCCAGATTTGGCTCCCTCTGAATTCTATCTCTTCCCAAAACTAAAACTCTTCCTCGCTGGTCAGCGTTTTCTTCGAATCAAGAGGCGATTGCAGCTGTAGAGGGGTATTTTGCAGATCTTACTGAGATCCACTACAGGGATGGGATAATGGCACTGGAGCATCGCTGGAGTTAATGTATTTGTCTTAAGGGAAATTATGTTGAAAAATAAAAATAATTTTGAAATTATAAATTTGTTTTTTTCATTGTTAGGACGAGAACTTTTCAGACCACTCTCTTAAATGAACCAGATGTCAATCAGACCATTCATCTAGGCTGATTGTTCTGCTTGTCATATGTATTTTTCTATTTTTATTTATATTTTGCTTAGTTTTTGTTTTTATTTTTTTAACAGTTGTTACTGAATAAAATGATTTTCTTTTATTCATTGTTATGATCATTGTATGCTTTTTTTTTTTGCATAGTAATATATACAATAATATATATTTTTATGCAGATGTTTTATTTTAAAAAGTCACAATTATTACATTATTTTACAAGTTGATGTTTCATGAGAAAAGGATTGTATCCTTTTCTTATAAAACATAGAATTCATTTTTATTCACATGAATAAATGGATTTTTGCTCAGTATGCCTATTCTTGCAGAAGAGTGAAATGACACACATCTTCTCTCCAACAGACACCATACTGCATGTCCAAAGAAAAAGCCCTTATTGTGTCACTAAATACACTACAGAATAGACTGTTTACTAAAGTGATATTTAGTATAATTAGAAACATCTTGGATGAAAACGACTCTCCATAATGAAAAGCAACTCTCTCCTACAGACACTATTGCATACAGGCAAACATAACAAAACAAAAAGTTTTATTGTAGCACCAAAACACAGTATTTTACTAAATGCATTGTCCCAATAACCTACTTCAAAAGCAAATAAACATTTATATGTATATACTTAAAATCAGAATTCAATTTGAGATGTTCTGTATCATTAAGACAATTCACAAATACTGATTTCACAACTAAATGTAACCAAAAATATTCAAACTATACAAGGTGATCACAATTAAAGTATTCCTATTTGAGGAGTTGTGGATCACTATCCACTGTTCCAAATGCTGTGAAACTTTGCAGGAATACATTGTGCGTCATGCAGAAGCGATATCTGAGAAAAAAAAAAAAAAAGCAGTTCCAAAATTCACCAGCGGAGGCATTGTAAACACTAAATGCATGGAATTTGCATATCATGAAACTCAGCAATTGCCAGTAGGGTTTAAAAACATGGACATGGGATTTTCCCCTTCATTCTGGTTGTTATTACCATCCACAGTGATGGCACTAACCTTGCCCCTACATGCTTTGCTTGTGAAATTGTGCTACCTAAATGAATGTAATGCTGTTGATGCATAACTGTGAATTTCTTTGCCTGAACAAATGTTAACAAGATTCACTATCTCCTTGTGCTCTGCGATGATGATTGGTCATTTTGAAGAAATGGGATCGTTGGGAGTTAGACCTGGGAGAGGTCGCAAACCAATCAGTTCACAACAAGTGAATGAAGTTGCTAATGCCGTTGTGGAACAGACCATGAACAACAGCATTGGTTCCTGCAGTGCACGTGCTGTATGAAGACACATGGATGTGCCTTACACGACTGTCTGGAAAATTCTATGGAAGATTTTCTGCATTTCTACCCATTTGAGATAATCCTGATACAGGAGTTGCACCTGCAGGACTTTGAAAGTTGACTGACATTCGCTTGAACATTCCATGCTTGAGTGGAGTAGGATGCTGTGCGACCCTGAATGATTTTGTGGGGGAAATGAGGCTCACTTTCACCTGAGCTGAGCTGTGAATACCCACAATTGCCAGGGTATGGACTACACAAAACCTGCATGCAATCCAACAGATTCCTTTACATTCACCCAAAGTTACTGTCTGGTGCAGGTTTACATCTTCATTTATTATTGACCATTCTTTTTTGAGGACTTTGCCAGTTGGGTCCTGTAACTTGCTCAGTTACTGCCAAGAGGTATCATGATATGATAAACAACTTTGTTGTGCCGCAGCTACAGCAATGCCTGTGCATGGATTTGGTCATATAAAGGCCCTTCCACATGAGGTTCTTTGAGAACAACATTTCATGAAAGTCAGAGTAATCAGCTGTGCGTTTCCCACTACATGGCCACCTTGTTCACCTAGTCTAATCTGATCCTTCTGACTTCTGGGTTTGGGGATTTCTCAAATACATGGTTTATTGGAATTGTCCTGATAATCTCCCAGTGCTTGAAAGACAGAGTATTACACAGCATGTGCACAATATCAGTCCTTACCATTTGATACACTTTGAAAAGAATGCAATTTGTGGCATACCAGAAAGGGCAGAAGATTGAACAGTACAGCCTGTGAATACATAATGGAAGTGAATAAAAATATCTTATTTACGCTTGTGGCATTTTTCTCCTTCTTACACAACACATGTAGAAAAATTACTACATCCACGTTCGGTACATCATATAGCACCCTTCTGGGGGTGAATTTCAAAACTAGTTTTTTTTTTTCTCAGATATCGCTTTTGCATGATGCACAATGTATTTCTTGTGCATCATGCAAAATTAAAGTATCCCTGTTTAAGGTCTTTTGGATCACTGGGTGGTGCTTCACAAGACCTTAAACAGGGATACTTTAATTTTGATCACCCTATATATTTAAAACTTTGCAGAAATGCACCTATCCAATGTGGAAGGGACATAATGTGCTGTAAAGCAAGTTGCGACATTCCCTCAATAAGCGAAACATACAGGAGACATCTCCTGGCATGAATATTAATAAACATGCAAAGTTAATAAACAGGCTAATAATCAACTTTTTTTTTTCGTTTCATGAAAAAAAAAGCGAATTCTTAAAATATGTAATACTAAATCAGAAATGATTTAGTATCACATATTTTACTGATCTGAGAAGTTCTTGGCCTAACAATGAAAAAATGAATTTATAATTTCAAAATTATTTTTATTTTTCAAAATAATCTCCCATAAGACTAATACATTTATTCCAGCGCCATTATCCCATCCCTGTAGTGATTCTCAGTAAGATCTGCAAAATACCCCTCTACAGCTGCAATCATCTCTTGATTCAAAGAAAAACGCTGACCAGCAAGTAAGCGTTTTAGTTTTGGGAAGAGATAGAAGGCAGAGGGAACCAAATCTGGGGAATAGGGTAGATGTTCCAACAATTCATAGTGCAGACCCCTTAATTTTCCCATTGCCAAAACACCTTTGTGGGCAGGTGCATTGTCCCAATGAAAGATGATTTTTTTCTTCTGCAAACTGAGTCTTTTCTCACAAATTTTTTCATCTAGTCTGGTTAAAAGATTGGAATAATATTCCCCAGTTATTGTTTTACCCTTTTCAAGATAATTAATAAACAAAATGTCTTTAGCATCCCAAAAACCTATGCCATGACCTTGTCTTCTTTGGTGCTGAACAACTGGCTTCTGTCCACTGTTTTGACTACTGTTTGGATTCTGGTGTGTACTGGTGAATCCAAGTCTCATCCATAGTAATAAATCGATGCACAAAATCAGTTTTATTCTTCTTAAAACACTCCAAGCACTGTTCAGAGATTTTCATGCGAGTGCGTTTTTGATCTGTGTGGCACCGATCTTGTGCAAAGCTTTTTCATTTGCAATTCTTCATGCAAAATGTATCCTACACGTTCTTTTGAAATGCCTATAGTCTCAGCAATTTCATGCAGTTTGACTCGCCAGTCATCCAATACCATATTGTGCACTGATCAATGATTTCTGGTGTTGTTACACTTTTTTGGACATCCTTCACATGGATCATCTTCAAGGCTGGTATGGCCACATTTAAACTCAGCAGCCCATTTCTTAATTATCGAAAACGAAGGAGACGAGTGCCCATAAACTTTTATGAACTTCAAATGAATTTCTTTTGGCATTAAACTTCTTTTACAAAGAATTTTATAACTGCACGATACTCAATTTTATCCATTTCAAGGGATACAGTGAATACTTTGGCTTCCAACAGCTGTATATAAAAACTACTTCATAGAATGACTTACAATTTCACATCGGTGCTTATGACAGATGTACCAACTTAGAAAAAAAAATCTTGCTGAGAGTGTTGCCATTTATGGTTGAGGCCAAGAACTTTTCAGATCACCCACGTATAAAGTTTCATGATTAAAATGAAATAACTGCTAATTAACTTGCACTAGGCTGCCTTTTTAAATTCCCTTTCTTTTAATATTAATCTTATATATGAGTACAGTTGTCTCAGGAGGAGGCAATGGATCCAGGCATCTTAGTAGATAGGGAATTGAAGTTCATGGGACACATGGTGAAAGTTTTAAGGATTACACAAAAATCTCTGCTATAATGCAAAAAACACCAAAATGTAAGGATAAGGAGAAGATAGTTCCACTTTATAAGGTACTAATTAGGCCTCATTTGTATTTTTGTGACAGATCTGATCATCTGGCTATATTGGTGATAGGGAAACATTGGAGAGAGTGAAGAGGTGAATAACTAACACTGTCTCAAGACTCTGGAATATTGAGTATGAAGTCAGATTGAGGGAATGCAGTTTTCAGAGCCTGACAGATAGGAGGTGGAGGAGTGATGATTGAGACATATAAGCCAATGAGAGGAGTCTATCAAATAGATATAGGGGAATTATTACATAGAATAATGGGTGATGTAAGAACTAGAGATCCTCCCTGGAGGCTGTACAAGTGTCATGTGAGTCAAGAGGTGAAAAAAGAGATTTTTTGCTTGGCAGGTGGTGAATGAATAGAATGCATTGCTGGAATGGATGGTGAGTTCTCCAACAATGAATGTGTTCAAAGCTAGGTGTGATAGTTATTGTGGTCTATAAGTATTTGACCTCCCATGATGAATCTTTGGACTCCATGGAGGCTTCATTGCGTGTGTAGAGGCTTAAGTGCTGTGAGGACATCATGTTGGAGGCTTAATGGATTTTTTACAACACTCAAAAAGAATTAAAATAGAATTTAATACTTCCTATATTTCGTCCTAGTCACTAGGACATCTACGGGGATTACAAAAACAATTAATGTAACATATACACAAATAACAAACAATACTAAGCCAAACCACGTGGGTGACACTAAAGTCCTATCTAGGTAGAGCGCCCTCTAAGAGCAGTAGTAGGTGGCCTGGAATGTAAGGTGGGAACTCTGGTGATGAGTGTTTCCCAAATCTTCGGAAGCTTAATGCAACCGTATTTATTGAGATTTGGTTGGTTTTTGAGAGCTGCTGCTGCTTCTAAGAAAAGTCTCTCTTTCTTGAATTTGCTGTGGTGGAGCATGGTGGTTTTCTTCCATGATACCCTGTGGGTGGTGTCCAAAACATGGTCAGCCAAGCCTGAATGGCCATAGTTGTGTTTACAGATGTAAAACTTGTGTTCATCCAGGTGGATGGATGCTGATCTGCCTGTCTGTCCAAAGTATTCCAGCTTACAGGAACAGGGTACTTTGTAAACTCCAGGCAGAGAGAGAGGAGGGAGCTGATCTTTCGTAGAACGGATAAGGGTAGCAAGTTTGCGGTGGGGCTTATATGCTGTGTGTAGGTTGTACTGTTTTAGTATCTTGGCTATTTTTTCGGATGTGCCACGGATGTAGGGTATGGTGATGGCATTTTTAAATTCTTGTTGATGAGAAGGACGGGGAATGGGAGAGGAGTTGATTATTTTTTTGATACTGTGATCGCTGTAGCCATTGGAGAGGAAAGTGCTGTGTATGTGGTTAAGCTCAGTATTGAGGGCGGTTCTGTGGGTTCTCTTGGTAAGAGTTTTAATAATGCCATATTGTTGTGAGGGGTGGTGGTGGGAGAGTTTGTGAATGTATCTGCCTGTGTGTGTGTGGGTTTTCTGTATACGGTGAAGGTAAGTGTATCATTAGGCAGGCGTGTGACTAAGGTGTCTAGGAAGGGTAAACAATTGTTCTTTTCCTTTTCCATAGTGAACTGGATTCTTGGATGTAGACTATTGAGATTTTTGTTTTTGTAATCCCCGTAGATATCCTAGTGACTAGGACGAAATATAGGAAGTATTAAATTCTATTTTAATTATTTTTGAGTGCTGTAAAAAATCCATTAAGCCTCCGACATGAGGAGGCTTCATTGTTCGTATTATTAGATTTAATGTATTTCTTTTTTGCCCACTATTATTCCTAATGTGTTCATTGTTACGATCTTCCTTCATTGGGGAAGATTGAGTTGTATCTCTCCTCAGTCTGGGAAAAGACATGGTTAGTGAGTCTAATTTCCATCCATGCCAGCTTGCTATGTCTATAGATCATGCATGTGTACTTTGGCTGGTTTACATATTCTGTGCTATGTAAAACTCAAGTTACAGGGAGAAAAATCTCTGTTGCCTCTATATCTGAGCATCTAACTTGCCATCAGGTAGACTGTCTTAAGAATCCCTCGTATGCTCAATGAGAATGGAACCCAGGACTTTCTTATCAAAGGACAAGCACCATACTCATAAGTCAGTTGGAAAGGCTAAGCTAACTTGTGTTTTTATGTTAATTGATCAGTTACTATATTGAATGCAATATATTTCAGTTGTTGTATTAGGACTGATTTTTTTTGTTGGCTTTTCCCAATCCAGTGTATATTAAAAATATTCAGTATTTAATAAGGAAAATGAAAAACTTGTGTTCCTGATAGCCAAGATAGCATAGTCAGTTTACCATCCATTTATCTGCCAATATTCCAACAACACAGTGTTCTATTATACAAAGTAGCTTTTACCTTTGAGAAAGTAGTCACAACTTGCCATTGTTTTTCCCCATCACTAGCTTCTATACAGAAACTTCAAGCAGTTAGTTAGTTACCCTTAGGGTCTACTATTCTTATTAAAGGTCTGAGTTTGATATGTAGATAACATATTTGTAGTTCAAAACCATGGTAGCCAAATTCAACTGTTTCCTCAGCCATTTAAAGAAACATTGCTTCTGCCTGGTATCTCCACCTCCCACTGAAGAGACTTCAATAAAGGTCAAAACTAGTCTGGGTAGTGGCCAATCCCTTAATGCATAACATGATACATATCCGCAAGGAGATGTGTTTTGCATTATGGGAGATACTGGGATAGGAGTGTTGTTAGCTTGGTCCACCTTTGCTACGAGTTGCCCGGTTGTACTACCTTATCCCAGTAAGGTAGTGCACACCATATTCAGTCCTGAAGATATTTTCAGGTGCAAACTTTGTTTGCTCTCACTTGGATAAAGGATTCAACTAAATTTATTATAAAAATGTACAGTTTACAATAGAAATAGATAAAAAAAAAAATCTCCTTACTATTCTTGGATACACCTGTAACTTGCCTTCCACTGGCCAATGCGTTTCACAGATTCCCATTAACACCTAGTATAGAAACTAGCTATAATCAACACTTTGAAGAAGAGAGGAATCTCAAAACAGAATTAAATTTTACCAAATCAACTATTTTTTTGAAAAGTGGACATAGTAAGAAGATAATAGAAAAAAGTTCTGAATGAAAAAAAAAAACGTCTCAGAATAACAGTGGCTACAGCAAGGCCACATCTGTATCCTATATAAAAAGCTTCTCAGAAAAAAAATAAGTAGAATTTTATAAAAATATAATATCAAACTGCCTTTAAACCTCCTTTACGATTACAACACCTATCTAGCACTTCAAAGGTTTTTCAAGAATTGTAACAAATGTAACTAGTCCAAATTTTGATGCAATTTATTGTTGGATAGAAGGAAGTTTAAAAGTGAAGTTTGAGCTCTAAAAATGATTCTCATCCAGATTTTTGTTAACTTGTAGCTATATTAATTTTTCAAAAATCTGGGAGGTAAGTCACTTTTAAGTAAAGTTCAAATTAGCACTTATGAACATCCTTTTATCCAAAAATGAAAGACACCAAAATTAGGGCTAGTTCTTCCTTCAACGTATGCAGGTTCTAACTGATCCATTAGTACTTGTATGCAATGACAACTTAGTTGTGGTGTGAAGATTCTAGTTAAACTAACAAAATATTAGCAGCCAAAAAAAAAAAGTATTTGTTTAGTTCCTTTGGTGTTTTGAATCATACCTTTAATGTACTATGTTATATGATAAATTGACTTTACAGGAGTGACTTGAAAAGTTCTCGGCCTCGACCATAGATGGCAACACTATTGACAATATCTTTTTTTTCTAAGTTGGTACATCTGTCATAAGCATCCATGTTGAAATTGCAAGTCATTCTATCAAGTAGTTTGCTTTATACAGCTGTCTGAAGCAAAAGTGTTGTCTGTATCCCTTGAAATGAATAAAATTGAGTATCATGCAATTATAAAATTCTTTATAAAAGAAGGTTTAATGCCAAAAGAAATTCATTTGAAGTTCATAAACGTTTGAGCACCCTTCTCCTTCATTTTCGACAAGAAATGGGGCTGCCGAGTTTAAATGTGGCCATACCAGTCTTGAAGATGATCCACGTGAAGGACGCCCAAAAAGTGTAACAACACCAGAAATCATTGATCAAGTTCACAATATGGTATTGGATGCACCAGCGAGTCAAAGTGCATGAAATTGCTGAGACTATAGGCATTTCAAAAGAACGTAGGATATATTTTGCATGAAGAATTGCAAATGAAAAAGCTTTGCGCAAGATGGGTACCGCGTTTGCTCACAGCAGATCAAAAACGCACTCGCATGAAAATCTCTGAACAGTGCTTGGAGCATTTGAACAAAAATAAAACTGGTTTTGTGCATCGGTTTATTACTATGGACGAGACTTGTATTCACCATTACACACCAGAATCCAAAGAGCAGTCAGAAAAGTGGACAGAAGCTGGTTGTTCAGTGCCACAGAAGAAAAAGTCAGTTCCATCAGCAGGAAAGGTCATGACATCGGTGTTTTGAGATGCTAAACGCTTTTTGTTTATTAATTATCTTGAAAAGGATGAAACAGTAACTGGGAATATTATTCTGACTAAATGAAAAAATTCATGAGAAAAGACCTGGTTTGCAGAAGAAAAAATCAGGACAATGCACCTTCACACAAAGGTGTTTTGGCAATGGGAAAATTAAGGGATCTGCACTGTGAATTATTGGAACATCCACCTTATTCCCGAGATTTGGCTCCCTCTGAGTTCTATCTCTTCCCAAAACTAAAACTCTTACTCGTTGGTCAGCATTTTTCTTCGAATCAAGAGGTGATTGCAGCTGTAGAGGGGTATTTTGCAGATCTTACTGAGAACCACTACAGGAATGGGATAATGGTGCTGGAACATCGCTGGAATAAATGTATTAGTCTTAAGGGAGATTATGTTGAAAAATAAAAATAATTTTGAAATTATAAATTCTTTTTCTCGTTAGGCTGAGAACTTTTCAGACTACCCTCGTAATATAACACATGTGATCGGTATTCTCCATTCACATTTTAAAATGACAACACAGCTGATTGAGTGTATAAACCAATTATTGTGCCCATTTAGGATAATTTATGTCCTTTCTGTTTATATTTAATATATTTCCATGTTGAGAATATCAGCTTAATTCCACATTCATTATTGAATTGTTTCTGATATTTTGAAGGTGGTCTTTCGATATGGGGTCACAACTTCATGCCCTGAAGGTATAGGTTGGATTCCTGTGGAGACTCCTGGAAAATGTGAAGTTAGCCAGATAGCTGTTGGTCCTACAGGTTTAGTATGGGCTGTAACTTGGGATGGAAGTGCTTTGGTCCGAACTGGTGTTACAAGAGACAGACTTATTGGTTAGTCTTGCAAAGGATAGCCATTTTCTAGTATTCTAAGGTTATATTTTGTAGTTCTTAATCATACTGGTTCAAGATGAGAGAATTTATACACACACACACACTACTGCAATAATATTTTTGCAGTTTTAAAAGAGATAGTTATGTACATGTTTACTTTGGTCTCTCTTTCAGTAAAAGGTGCATCTGTCTGGTGTTGATAAAATTTCAGTAATCAAATTTTCATTAAATTTGTATGTCCTTATGACAACCACTGTAAACAGTTTGTGTCCTGGGAAAGTTTAAGTCTTTACATAAAATGTACTTCTATAGTGTTTTGCAGCTTTCTTAATGATGTCATTAATAAATAACTGGAGGAAATGTGAGGTTCCATCAGATTGGTTAAAAGCTAAGGTTATATCTATATTTAAGAAAGAAGACAGAGATGATTGTGGAAATTACAGTGGAATAAGTTTATTAAATGCAAGTTACAAAATTTATTGCAAAATCCTGAATAAAAGACTTAGAAATATTGCATACAATCTGCTCTCAGAAGACAAAATAGTTTCACACATGGAAGATCATGCATTATTGAAAAAAGATGAGAATTTAATTTCGAGACTCATATGGCCTTTATAGATTATGAAAAAGCTTTTGCTAAAATACAGAGAGAAAAACTATGGAATATAATGAAAAAAACAAGGATATCCATTACATTTGGTACAAGCTATACAAAGTTTATATAAAGATACAAAAATACAGTTAAGTCAGGGGGGCTCGTCTATAGGGGCCGGGCCCTCACCTATATTTGTATAACTAGCCCATTAATTGTAGTTTTAAAAAATATGTTTCTTGTAATTATTATTTTTTGATTTATTTCTAACATATTTTATTGTTTAATAAAAAAATTACTGTAGTATTTTGTGGCAATGTTGTATAATGTGATTTAGTGTGGTCTCTGGGGCCAGCCACAGCTGGCTCTATTATATACGTATAGAACACAGGGCATGTATGAGGCAAGTGCACTAGCGATCACGTTTGTTTACCGGGCGCAACGCTTATCTTGGGGCCAGTTTAGTCTGGCCCAGTCACTGTATTTTCACGTACGTACATAGTGCATGATTCTATGATTCTTTGATTGTGAAGCACGTGCACTAGCGATCGTGTTTGTTTACCGGGCGCAGCGCTTATCTTGGGGCCAGTTTAGTCTGGCCCAGTCACTGCGTTTGTACATAAATAGCAGGCGATTCTTTCATTGCCTTATTATTTATTCTTGTTGTTGATCTGTTTTATTGTTTTTAGTGTGTTTAATTATTGTTGTCATTTTTTGTTATAATTTATTTTAAAGTTTAAATTTTTATTACGCCCATAAACAATACATTTTAACCATGAACAAAATTGATAGTTTATTGGAAAAACTTTTCACGAAAATCTCGTAAGTTTTGACATTGATTTATAAAATAAATAATTACATTTTTTTTGTTTTAACACTTGAAAAATGAAAACATTTTGCAGGGCAGCCAGCTGGAGTCGAACCAGCGTCTTTGGATTTCCAGCTCACTGCTCTAGTCCGTTGAGCTTTTTTTTTTTTTTTTTTTTAGCTATGCCCGCAACTGCAAATCTTTCGAGGTTTCGTGTTATTAATACGTTGTTAATGTTATTAATCGTTGTTAATGTTATTAATACGCATTATACAACGTATATGTTACGTCCTAACAATTAAAAACAATTAATAGCTCAATGTATCAGTAGATTCTGACCAAACATTATTGTAATAGAAATAATAACTATAAATAAATAATAGAACCCACTATATAAATACAAAAAAATTAAGTTGTTTTTGGCCCCTGGCCCCACCTGTTTCTATTGTCACCAGCCGCCACTGAATTAGGTAATAAATTAACAGAAGAGATTGAAATAAATCAGGGTGTCCGACAAGGATATAGCTTATCTCCAACTCTATTCAATATATATATTGATCAGATTATTAAAATATGGAGAACAACAATAAAACAAGGTATCCAGTTAACCAGAAGAACCTGTTATCAATACAATGTTGTATTCAGATGATCAGATTATATCATAAGACATTGAATTTGACCTTCAAAAATCAGTTTATGAATTAAACAAAATAAGCCAAGAATGCAATTTAAAAATTTTACAAAAGAAAAAAGTTGTGGCATTAACCACGCTACTGGCCAAGGCGTCAAGGTTATCATGGATGTGAAGTGCATATTAAAATTATAATACCATTGATATTACATTGAAATATATGATGGATATGAAGCATCCTCATATGCTTCATATCCATGAAGCAAATGAGAGAGGACTTGAAAGTATTGTTAAAGGTAGTGAAAGAAAAGAGTGACAGAGTTAGAATGGTGAGTCTGTTACCGCGGTATGACAGAGAGGAGTTTAGAAGGAGGGCCATAATCGCAAATGATATTATGCGCAGGTTATGCGGACGGTGTGGTGTGGAATTTGTGGACGTGTGGAATGAGTTTGATGGGCGAAAGGACTTATACAAGATGGATGGACTGCATTTGAATGGACTTGGTGTGCGGAGACTGGAAAAAGTGTTGCTGAAGGAAGTGAAAATGGATGTGCAGAACCAGGGAAACTAGAACTACCAAGGAGGGGGGGGGAAGTGGATATCCAGACATCAGTGAGACAGTTGAGTGTAAAAATGTATATAATGTACCTGAGCCAGCAATAAGGACAAAAAATGGGAATGGGATATTTAGAATAACGCATCAAGATAGGGGTGGGACAAAGGGAACACTGCAATTCATGTATACTAATGCCAGGAGTATTAGGAACAAGAAGGAAGAATTTTTGGCCTTGATTGGCTCTTCCAGGCCACGGGTTATTGGCATTAGTGAAACATGGCTGACGGAAGATGATATAGTTAGTGGGATAGAATGTGTAGGTTATAGTATGTTTAGGAGGGACAGAGAGAATAAAATTGGGGGAGGGGTGTTATTGATGATAGCTGATGAACTGCAGCCAAGGAGAATTGAAGTATTGTAGGATAGTGAAAGGAGCTCATTTGAGGCTATTTGGTGTGAGATTGATACTGGCAGAATAAAATATACAGTTGGGTGCTGCTATAGACCAGGTGATGGAATAGATGGTGGAGATGGTATGCATAAACAAATTGATGAAATGAGTGGAAGGAGGGTAATTATTATGGGGGATTTCAACTATGGTAACATTGATTGGAAGGAGGAGAGGACACATGTGAGGAAGGAAATGGATTTTATTCAATTATTAAGGGATAACTATCTGAAACAGCATGTAATTGAAAATACTAGGGGTGTGAGAGTGCTTGACCTGGTAATAGTATCTGTGAATTTGACTGTAATGAATATGACCATGTTGCCACCTATTGGTGAGAGTGATCATAAGGTCTTGACCTGGGAGGTGGCTAAAGGTGTGAAATTTGTGATTAAGACAGGGTATATGTGGAATTACCGTGCTGGCAAGTATGACAAGCTTAGGAGATTGCTTGGATCAGTGCCATGGCATGTACAACTGCAAGGGCTGGACGTCGATAGAGCATGGGAAGTGATCAAAGAGCATTTACAAGAGGTTATGGCTGATTGTATACCTAAGGTCCGAATAGTGAAACAAGGAGGGGTTAAATGGATGAATAACACCATTAAGCTTGAGCTGCAAAAAAAGAAACAACTATGGAGGGAATTTAAAGAAAGGGGTGACCTGCAGGCACACGAACGGTATAAAGTACAGGCTAGAAGGGTAACGAGTGTGGTAAAAACAGCAAAAGCCGATTATGAAAGGAAACTAGCTATGCAAGCAAAAGAGAATCCCAAACAGTTCTTTCAATATGCTGCAAGCAAGAAAAAAACTGTACATGGCAAAATGATTTTAAGGAATGACGATGGTAAAGAGTTCACTGAACCAGTCGATATAGTGGAGTTACTGAGCGCGCACTTTGCAAAAGTATATCATCCAGGTGGTGACGTTGAAAAAATGAAGGAACCATTAGTTTATATGGGAATTGTGATGAATGAAGTGGAGGTGAATAGTCTATTACAGAACCTTAATGTGAATACATCTGTGGGATTGGATGGTATACCGGCACGGGTCTTGCATGAAGCGGCTAATGAATTATCAGTGCCCTTGACCATGTTGTTTAATCTGAGTCTCAGGTCTGGCTTAGTCCCGAAGGCGTGGAAAGAGGGGAAAATAGTTCCACTGCATAAAGGAGGATCCAAGACTATGGTTGCAAATTACCGACCGATCAGCATATCAGGAGTCGTTGTCAAGGTCTTGGAGAAAGTAGTCAAGGGAAAAATACAGGAATGGATTGATGAAAATGAGATACTGTACAGAGGACAGCATGGCTTTGTGAAGGATAGATCATGCCTCAGTAACTTGCTCAAGTTTTATAACAGGGTGACGGCTGAACTGGATAAGGGAAATGGGTTTACAGTGATACTGCTGGACCTGGCAAAGGCGTTTGACAGGATACCACATGGAATTCTAATCCATAAACTACAACATATGGGAATGGATATAGGGTTGGTGAGATGGATAGCTGGGTGGTTGATGGAGAGATATCAAAGAGTAGTTTATTCAGGAGTAGAGTCCAAAAAACGGCCTGTGACTAGTGGTGTACCACAGGGTTCTGTTCTTGGACCACTGCTGTTTAATCTGTTCATTAACGATATAGGGAATGGTCTAAGTGGGACAGTTCATTTGTTCGCTGATGATGCAAAGTTGGGTAGGGCGATAGTGAATGCAGAAGATGTCAAAGTCTTGCAAGATGACTTAGATAGATTGGAGTTCTGGACTAAGGAGAATGGATGTCAATTTAATGTGACAAAATGTAAGGTTATGCATTTCGGAGTGAAAAGATTAGCAGCAGTATACCACATTGGTGGAACTGTACTCCAAGAGATTGATGAGGCCAGGGACTTGGGAGTGTTGGTGGATAGGGAGATGAAGTTTAGGGGGCACATTGCGAAAGTAGCTAAATCAGCTCATCAACTCACTTGGTTGTTGAAAAATACCTTGACGAGCAGAGAAAAACAAGTTATTGTACCTCTGTACCGAGCCCTGATAAGACCTCATCTCGACTACTGTGCCCAGATTTGGTCACCTCGGTTCCTTCTTGATGGGGAGGAGGTTGAGAGGATCCAGAGGCGAGTGACTAAGATGATAGCAGGTCTATGGAATGCACCATATGAGAACAGGTTGAAGATTTGTGGGTTGCAGAAACTAGTTGATAGGCGAAAAAGGGGAGATATGATTGAGACATTCAAATTGCTAAAAGGATTCTATAGGATTAATTCAGATGATATTTTTGAGATCAGGACTGGTGGTGGGAGAACTAGGGGACACCCATGGAAGCTGGGCAAGAGCGTGGTTAGCAGGGGTGTTAGAGCTGGGTTCTTTACTTTTAGAGTGGTAAATGAGTGGAATAAGCTGCCAGAGTCTGTTGTGGGTGCTATGACAGTGAGCGAGTTCAAGGCAAGGTATGATAGATACTGTGAGAATGTTGAACAGCTGTGTGAACATGATGTTTAGGGCCTCCCTCGATGAGTCTAAGGACTCCTGGAGTAGCCCGTGGTAATAATAATAATAATATGCACTTCACATCCATGATAACCTTGACGCCTTGGCCAGTAGCGTGGTTAATGCCACAACTTTTTTTGATCCATAATGGCCGGTTACGTGGTTAAAGGTCGAGATCATGTTAGATCAAAAATAGTTATAGAAAATAAATTAATAGAACAGATTTATTTATTTATTTATACTTATGGCTACATGAAACTGGTAAGTGAAGAGTACAATCACAATTTCCAGCAACAAATGATGAAAATCTTAACGTATAAAAGTTCATTACATAAAAGGCACAACCAGCTTTCTAAGTCTTTCCTTTTTTTTTTTTTTTCAAATAAAGCAAAAGTAACTTGTCATAATCAAGCCAGGGGCAATTATCATCCTACTGTAACAAGTACGAGAAGGCTGCATGTTCTCACAACACTTCACAATATAAATGTAGTTGTATCCTAGGTTTAATTAGAGAGCAGTTGTGTCTTGTGTGAGAAAACTTGATCCATTAGGGGGGGGGGGGGGGCATTTCACATTACATCATCATCTTCTAACATGAGGAGTTCTGTTGATACCATGACGAGGACTATGAGAGTGACTAAGAGAATAACGTCTTCGTGGTGAGATGGGACCGTGATCTTCTGTTTCCTCCATAACCACTGCCACACCAACTACAGGTCAAGGTCCAGGCTGGAAAGCCAATTCAAGGCTTCATCCGTCACTTTGTGGATGTCCTGTAGGCCACAACCGTGAAATTGGCGCCTTGGGCAGTCATACACAATATGAGTAATTGTCTGAGCCATGGGAGAACAATCACAATAAGGGTGATCTGACAGTTCCCATTTATGTAGAAGGTAGCCACATCTGCCCTGACTAGTTCTGATCCTGTTTATTGATTGGGAGGCACGGGAAGGCTGTCTCAATCCCCCCAATAGAACAGATCACACAGTTTAATTATTTAGGCTGCATAATAATATATCTAAAAGATAAAGATATAAATGAAAAAATAAAGAAATTTCAGGAAATCTGTGGAACAATCAAATGGACACTAAATAAAAAAATAACAAGCCAAAATGAGAAACTCAACTAAAATTTTACAAAGTAATGGTCACTCCCACTCTATTATATGGTTCAGAAACATGGACTGTTAAAAAGAAAGATGAAAGTAAAATACAAGCTGCAGAGATAAGATTTTTAAGTGCAATAAAAAGATGCACAAAATTTGACCATACAAGAAATGAAGCCGAAGAGAACTAGATATTTATAACATAAATAAAAAGATCAGGGAATATAGAGAGAAATGGAAACTAGATATTTATAACATAAATAAAAAGATCAAGGAATATAGAGAGAAATGGAAAGAACATCTATTTAGGATGGAAAGATATTGGCTACAAAAGAAGTGGATAGATATAGACCAAAGGGAAAGAGAGACCAGTGGCAATATGGAAAGAGCAGTGAAGCTGGAACAGGAAATGCCTAATCCTCGAAGAGAGGAAGAAGATGATGAAGATAGTGTTTTGCTACTTAATGATATGCAGTTTATGTGAACCATGCAGAATTTTTCTGATGTACACATATTTTAGGATACCCAAACATTTTTGATATTTTCAAATTTTTTCCTTTAACGTATGAAATTATAAATGAAAAACATTAATCTAAATATAAGCTGTTTTGCTATGTGTAATACATCTCTCTTTTCAAGTTGTTTAATACATGTATGCAACTCACTAGCATTGTGACTAACCTTATATACTAGTCACAACATGTCCAAAGTGCCATCCATACTGAAAATAACCATCAATTGGAACAAGATACTAGGTCTAGACCAATACCTGGTAAAAGATAATCCCTCTCTCGCTTTCTCTCTCCAGCACTTCAATTTCTTCTTGCATCTGAACTGTGCACCATAGCATTGTCTACTGTGGAACCAGTGCTAAGTGGCATTGATATTAAATGGTATGCTCAGTGTTGAGAAATTGACACTGAGTTGCCATTCTGGAATGGTTCATAGTCATCATCATCATACGTATCAAGGATTTAGGCCTAGTATGGCCTGTTCCGGCCTTAGAAGTTATCGTTGAATCGTTTGAGAGGACGTTCTGGTTTTCTTTTTCCTAATGGCTTGTTTTGGTAATCTTTCTGTTTGGGTTATGGTTCATAGTGAATCTCGCTATTGAGATTTCAATGAGTGTGTAACATGACTCTTTGTTAAGATTGGAAATGCTGCATCACCTGTGCTTATCTAATGATTTTTGTTTGTCTGAATTTATTAAAGTAGAACCTCGCTTTTCATTGCAAGTAATAATTCATTTGATGAAACATTCATTCCAAGAATTGCATGCATCTCTCTCTCTCTCTGTACAGTGCTACAATCAGTAAATGATGAGCATTTTTCTGGTGTTGATTTATGTAGAATGTTGACGATATTGGTTAGTCAGCAGTTTTGTTAACCTTGTAAAAGTGGAGATGATGATGTTATACAGCTTTGTTAGGAATACTGAGTATAGTTGACAATCTTCTAGTGTACTAGGCTAATTGCCTCTGCCTGATGTATTGTATAAGGATTGATTTAGTATGGCCATCCACAGTGAAGTTGATGTTATGCATCTTGAACTTATTTTTAAGCCAATCAAATGCTTCATTATATCTCTTTGGCAAAAGTTTTTCAAATGTTTTTTTTTTTTTTTGTTGGTTTGGTTGAGCCAATGCCCATGAAAGTACCTTTTTTTAAATTAAAAAAAAAAAGTATGTGATTCAGAAACAGAGTATCCATGGCTAGAAAAAGTCAATATGGAGGGGTCACCTATTAAATTGATTGCCCTCTTCCATATATAACCCAAGGATTTTAGAAGTATCTTTGGAACAAAAAAGAAGTTTTGAATGCTTAGGAGGAGACTATGTATGTACTCTGTTATATGCCAGGATAAGCTATCTAGATGTGAAAGTCAGCCCCATGAAGAGAAACCTGGTCTTGACTGGAAATCAAAACATTATCAAAAATGAGAGGGTCTGAAGTAGGATCTTTCTTGCAGATAATAAAACAGGACTATGGTTTGACAGCATTGAAATTTCATAGATTATCTCCCCCACCCCTTGAGAATGAATTTCTACACTTGCAGAAATACTATATAATTAGGATGAAACATCATGTTTTTAATTAAAATAATTGTTACCATCTTATTTCAATGTTGTGCATTATAAACTCTTACATATTCACAAACTGGCAAAGCCCACATGCTTTTCTCTCTCTCTCTCTCTCTCTCTCTCTCTCTCTATATATATATATATATATATATATATATTTGCACCAAATGTTTCTAAATTGTTATAATCATTCCTTATGCCACTAGATGTCACCATCATATTATCACAAACTATCGGACACACTGAATTCACTGTGATGCGTGCAGGTTGTTCCTGGTGTGATTTTGTTCATTGCGGGAAATTAAATGTCTTTTTCCTAGCCACAATAAGTTTTTATTTTGGAAAGTTATTTCGATAATCATTCTTATGCATATGTTGCTGAGGAATTTTGCGAGAAATATCCAGGTACAGCAACTCCTCAGAACTCAACGATAACGAGATTAGTGCAGCGTTTTTGAGAAGTTGGATCTGTTGCAGATAAGAATCCCTCCAGAAGACAATTTATTTTAACTCATAATAAAATGGATGAGGTAAAGAGAGCACTGCAGTGATTCCCAACAAAAAGCCTTAGGAAACTTGCCATGCAGTCAACAATGTCATATGGTAGTGCTCAGAAAGATATGAGATTGTTACACCTTCATCCATATCGTGTGCTCTATGTCGTGTACTGAAGGACCCAGATAAAGGCAAATGAATAATCTTCTGCAGATGATTACACTCATTCATTGAAGAATGTGGTATAAAGATACTTGATACTGTTTTCAGTGAAGAGGCCTGGTTTCACCACAGCGGGTATGTGAATAGTCAAAACAGTAGGATTAGTCATGTGAAAATCTACATGCTTTTCATGAAAACGTTTTGCATACTCAAAAAATTGGAGTTTGGTGTGCAATATCACACTGTTGTATACTGGGACCCATTTTCTCTGAAACAACAGTGAATAGTTTTGTCTACCATGAGATCACACAGTTCAGCATTCCTTCATGTCAGTGAACACCATTGTAGGGTCTAGCAAGACAGTGCCACACATCAAATAGTACCATACGTTTTTTGCAAGAATATTTCAGCTACCATCTCATTTCGAAAAAATTGTGGTCTCCAAGATCTCCAAGATTGTTTTCTTTGGGGATATATCAAAGGTGTTGTTTATCAGAATAATCCTCACATGCTGGATGAACTAAAAATGAACATTTCAACTGCGATTGAAAACATCAGTGTGCAGGTGCTTCACAAGGTGGCATCAAACCTAGTAAAAAGAGTGTGAGTTTGCATTCCAGAAGGAGGCAGCCACTTTGAACATATGTTATAATGAGGTTCCTATTCTTCTTTTGTTATAAAGGTCTGATTATAACCTGTATTTGTAGCTGCTTCATTTTTCATATACTTGTAATTAACCTCAAAACAGATAAGTGTTATTTCTGGATTGCATGACTTTACGATCGCTCTGTACACACACACACACACACACACACACACGAAAAACATTTTGATATGTTTCCAGAATGACTTGCTTATCTATTAAGAATATTGATACCTGTTGTGAAATGTCATGAAAAGTTTTGCCTGTTTGTTTATTCAAAAATTTATCTAAAAGTTTATCCAAAAATTGCATTTTGAAAACTTAAGTGTTATTAAACTGCTTCCAGTATTCAAAATGTCTCTTTTAATTGAAGGAAATGGAGTACTTAGGAAAAAGTGATCCTGGAGTCATTATCTCTCTCTCTCAGTCAAATGTTAACATATTATATGAGATGGTAAACCTCTAAAGACAGTAAGGCAGGTCTTGCATATATGCAGGGATGTTACATTTTTACAGGAAATTCCTTCCCAATTGCTTGAGTTAATGAAACGTAATTTATTATTATTACATGACATTTATGTCATCAAATGACTCATTACGGGATGCCCACCATAATCATTGTTTACACAGTGCTTACTTAGTTGAATGTTATGAAAAAATGGATATCAGTTTTAAATGGTTAGATTATGAAGGGTGTTACACTTTTAAGACAGTTTGACAAGAGTTTACTAATTTATTCTAGCTTGTATAGTTTTTCTGACTCACACAACCAGCAGGCTGTGTTCTGACACTTAAGATAGTATGACAAGAGGTAATTTATTTAGCGTAGTCATTCTGGATCTGGCAACTTTTCAGATGGCTTGTAAAGTACCTCACCATGAAGTGGCTTGAAGGCTTGAAAAAGTACCTCAACATGAAGTGGCTTGAAAATGGTACTTCTCAAACCACTTCTTGGTGGGATTCACATTAAAAAAATTCTTTCTGCTGTAGGTAATCAGAACAAAGGAATGTAAAGAGGTCTGAGTGATAATTATCATTCAGACCTCTTTACATTCCTTTACGTTCTCCAAACACTGAATGATTATAATCATTCAGTGTTTGGAGACTGGTAAATCCAACAAATGAATTTTACTGAATGGGACAAGGAAACCTTGAGTCAGAGAAAGTCAAAAGGATTATAAATTAACCATTTATGGTCAGATTGGCGATGTCAAATTTCACAAAGGCACAGGTGCTACCCTTGTGGTGAAAAGAATCATGAAGTGCATAGTTTGCGCATTGGAAGTGGACAGTAATAGACATAGCTACAATCTGGGCTTCTGTCAGGAATAATATGTCTTGTCTGAAAGACTGCAAGTGGTGGTGAATGTCATTTATGTTTGTGTTAATGCAATGGATGTTAGTGGGTTTTTGGTGAAGAGATTCTGGCTTGGTTTGTATGTTTTGATGGGATTAGTTTGAGTGAGTGATGACATTAGTTTATGAATGCAACAGATCTGATATTTTTTCCTTTGTTCTGATTACCTACAGCAGAAAGAATTTTTTTTAATGTGAATCCCACCAAGAAGTGGTTTGAAAAGTACCATTTTCAAGCCACTTCATGTTGAGGTACTTTTTCAAGCCTTCAATCCACTTCATTGTGAGGTACTTTACAAGCCATCTGAAAAGTTGCCAGATCCAGAATGACTACGCTAAATTAATTACCTCTTGTCATACTATCTCAAGTGTCAGAACACAGTCTGCTGGTTGTGTGAGTCAGAATAACTATACAAGCTAGAATAAATTAGCAAACTCTTGTCATACTGTCTTAAAAGTGTAACACCCTTCATAATCTAACCATTTAAAACTGATATCCATTTTTTCATAACATTCAACTAAGTAACTTAAGGGAGGTATCATAGTAAGCACTGTGTAAACAGTGATTATGGTGGGCATCCCGTAATGAGTCATTTGATGACATAAATGTCATGTAATAATAATAAATTGCGTTTCATTAACTCAAGCAATTGGGAAGGAATTTCCTGTAAAAATGTAACATCCCTGCATATATGCAAGACCTGCCTTACTGTCTTTAGAGGTTTACCATCTCATATAATATATTAACATTTGACTGAGAGAGAGAGATAATGACTCCAGGATCAGTTTTTCCTAAGTACTCCATTTCCTTCAATTAAAAGAGACATTTTGAATACTGGAAGCAGTTTAATAACACTTAAGTTTTCAAAATGCAATTTTTGGATAAACTTTTAGATAAATTTTTGAATAAACAAAGAGGCAAAACTTTTCATTACATTTCACAACAGGTATCAATATTCTTAATAGATAAGCAAGTCATTCTGGAAACATATCAAAATGTTTTTCGTGTGTGTGTATGTGTGTACAGGGCGATCGTAAAGTCATGCAATCCAGAAATAACACTTATCTGTTTTGAGGTTAATTACAAGTATATGAAAAATGAAGCAGCTACAAATACAGGTTATAATCAGACCTTTATAACAAAAGAAGAATAGGAACCTCATTATAACATATGTTCAAAGTGGCTGCCTCCTTCTGGAATGCAAACTCACACTCTTTTTATTAGGTTTGATGCCACCTTGTGAAGCACCTGCACACTGATGTTTTCAATCGCTGTTGAAATGTTCATTTTTAGTTCATCCAGCGTGTGAGGATTATTCGACCATTCAGCACTTCATGATTCTTTTCACCACAAGGGTAGCACCTGTGCCTTTGTGAAATTTGACATCGCTAATCTGACCATAAATGGTTAATTTATAATCCCTTTTGACTTTCTCTGACTCAAGGTTTCCTTGTCCCATTTTGTAAAATTCATTTGTTGGATTTACCGGTCTCCAAACACTGAATGATTATAATCATTCAGTGTTTGGAGAATGTAAAGAGGTCATAATTATCACTCAGACCTCTTTACATTCCTTTCCATCAACCATCTTTAATCCAGCTATGCAAATAGTGAGGTCATCTTCTTGGATGACCTCAATATTCACAATTCAAACTGCCTCTCCTATTCCAGCACCACTGACGTAGCTGGATGAGAAGCAGAAGTCTTTGCTATAAGTAATGATTTAACACAAATTGTACATTTACTTGCTTGAATTAATGACAACCCTATTCACTCTTGAAATATCCTGGAGGATCTCTTTTTGACCAGTTCTCCTTCCAGATACACCATAGAGAACTTTGTGAAAAGATATACAGAGTGTCTTCTCTTGTACCAGAGGAGACTTGTACAATCTTTTACAAGTCTCCTCTCTCTCTCTCTTTCCCTCTCCCTCACAGAATGACCCTCCAACTATTCTCAACTTTGCATCCTCTGGTACTATGAAGGAACCAACTGGAATGACCTGAAATTTCTACTCCTCCTCCTCCTTTCTTTGGGCTGAGTGTTGCTTCTGCTCACCTGATCCTAACACCTGCTGCAAACAAATCACAGAAATTATTCTCACTAGAATGAAGGCCTTCATCCCCCATTTGGTCCATAATTCTCATCTGCTTTCTAAGCCCTGGTTCAACTGAAAGTGTACCAAAGCAGTCAAAGAAAAAAAAAAAAAAATTCATCTTACCACATGTGGCTCACATCAAAAACTCCAGTTTCATACTCTACCTATACCAAAGCATGAACATATACAAATCATTCATCAGTAGATCCAAATCTGATTTCATAGAGGCCAACAGCAGAAAACTTTCCTCTTGTCCAAATGGAAGCTGTATCTTCTGGTTGCTTGATAAGACTATTGGATACAACTTCTGCTCACCTGCACTTTCACCTTTCTCTCATCCTAATGGCACCACTCTTACTTCATCCAAAGATACAGCTGACCTCCTTGCATCATTCTTTTCTTCAAACTTCTGCATAAATGACCAAGGGAAATCATCCCAAAATATACCAGAATCCAAGCACTTTTTTTTGTCAAAAAACTACAGGGGGGGTAGGTTTTTGGACAAAAAGACATCAGGAAACTACTAAAAAAACTTGGAAACTAAAAAGTCTTTTTGTCCTGATGGCATCTCTTCATTTGTTCTCAGACATGGTACTCCAGAACTAATACCCATCCTGCATCATCTTTACAATCTATTATACATACCTGGTACCATTACATGAAAGCAATCTCATATCCATTCTATTCCAAAAAAAAAAAGGCTAAAGAAGTCTACCATCGAACTATCTACCAATTGCCATCGCCTCTGTCTTCTCCAAAATAATGGACAAAAAAAAACCTTCGTGGTGAGAGCCTTAAAAAAAAAATAAATAAATAAAAACTTTAGAGCTTTCTTTTAACAAACATAGTAGTAATTTGGAATTATCCTACGGAATCCTATGGCTAATATCAAATTAATCATATATGTCTGTACAAGATTTATATAGTTTTATAAACCAAACGTAACATTCAGGTTCAGAAATCCATTTCTCAGCTGAACAGCCAGTTTGATCAAAGTAGGATTGGTTGCAAGAACGTGGGAATTGATAAACAGGTGGCAAGTGATAAGAAGCTCAAGTTTTGTTTTGTAGAAATGGCAATAGTGTTGGAATTCATTCATAGTTTAAAGGCAGATGTGAGTTGCAACTTCTTGAGAATGTTTACAAGTTCAGCAGTACCTTTCACACAAGAAATAAAGATCCTATGTATTACACTTTTATTTGCTAGAAAAGGAGAGAAAAGATGAATTCGTTTGAGTCCCATTAGAATTGCAGCCCTTCATTGGTTAATGTTTTTAGTTAGAGAAATACTTCCTTTAGAATTGCAATCATTCCTTTACTAATTGGAAAGTTTTTCCACTTGGTTATACTATGAATTAAAGATACCAAGAAATTATATACTTGGTTTAGTCTTTTATCCAAGTGCAATCAAACAAGTTTGCACCAGGACTATTTTCAGGAGTGGGACAACTCATATATAGAAGCTTATAACTTCACATCACTTGTTTTCGTATCCCATAGTGCAAAGCACATATCCTTACAGGTATGTATAATGCTATGCATTACTGGAAGGTCACTTGTAGTATAACCAAGTATAATCACTTATAGTATAACCAAGTGGAAAAGCTTCCAACAACTATCTCTAATCCAGAGTATTTTAATAACAAGGTGATACCTTTTGGTAACTCTTATATGAAAATATGACTTCTGCATTACTTCAACCTTGGTGTCACCTCTGTGTCTGGCTCCCACTGATGAGACCTCAATAAAGGTTGAAACCGGTCCGGATAGTGATCCTTCCAATAATGCATAGCATTATACATACCCTTAAGGATATGTGCTTTACATTATGGGATACTAAGGCAAGTGATGTGAAGTGAAGTTATAAGCTTCTATATATGAGTTGCCCCAGTCTTGAAAATAGTTCAGGTGCAAACTTGTTTGCTTACACTTGGATAAAGGATTAAACCAAGTATATAATTTCTTGATATCTTTAATTTATATTCCTTGAGTAAGGCTTTTAGTTAGAGAAGTTCTTCATTGGAATTGATGTTGATAACTCTTGTTAGGTATTAAATACTTTTTATTTTTGGAATATTTTTTTACACTGAAGATGTTTTCAGATTTTCAAAATGATATATGGAGGACTGATTCACATAGCATCTGGAGATTTCTGGGTTATGCTATAAAGAGATGTAAAGAGAGAACTGTCAGTTTCATATTGGAGATGAACATCAAGAAAGGATAGATATTACTCTTTTTTAAGAGAAACTTAATCCTCATATAAAGATTGATTTTTGAAGAAATTCCTGTTGATTTTGAAACATGTTTCCAGGTGACAAACATATAAACTTATATCCAAAGAGTTGGGTTTTAAATGTATGGCATAGAATACTTTTCTTTTAAATGTTCCAAAAAAGTGTTGGTAAATATAGGAGATAATGAACTCAGGCTCTTCAATCTGTTTGTAGAATTTTCTTTTAAATGAATTATCCTGAGTTAACAAATAATTCTAAGATAATGTTATATGTGCTCCAGGGAGTCTAAGGATGGTAGGAAATTCCTCACAATCACTTCATGCTATGAGAAGAACCTGGACCTCACACACTGCCTAATGCAGACTTATTAACACTTCCAGAGGATCACCTCAGATCTGACCTTCACCAGCATAGACCCGAGATTCTCACTTATATCTATACTGTAATGTATAGAAATGAAGTGCAACTTGCATGTTTCTATTATATATCCTCTTCTCTCTTCCCTGACTTGGAAGGCCAAGCTCTCCCTTAGTCTATCTTCATGCACACAGCTCCATAGGCCACATCTGCCACTGGATATTTTTGACTCCCATCTTCATCAGAGTCCAGGTGACATATCTGTGCATAGTAATCCAGATGTAATCTTATCAAATCCATGTGATCACTTAACCACTTTAGAATTGTGGTTTCCCCACACCCCCACATGAGAAGCTACAAGGTCAATAGCGAATGATCAGTCTTCCTTTTACTTGCTCCATAGATAAAAATCCTTTAGCTGACTGGTTTTCATAATCTGATTTTGCCTTCCTCACTATTGACCCTCACTGTTCTGGCTTGGTCTTTATACTGCTTCTGAGCCTCATCAATCTCTCATGATGTCAAATTCACAACATTTTGTTTTTATGTCTTGCTTTAAAGTGTTATTAATCCATTTAATTCACATGTGATTTTTTCTCCTGTTTCTGAAGATGTACTCAAATATTTCCTTCAGAATGTTTGACTAATTCCCATGCACTGTTGATTCTGCTACCATACAATTTCACTTGTCCAGGCATTGCTTCAAGCTGCTATCTCTGGAGGAGGGGGGGGGGAGCTGAAAAGTTCTGATAAACACCTAGAACAAAAATGATATTAAAGCAACTGATATAACCACAAGAAAGGCTATATCTTAAAACCCTTTAACCCCCATGTTTCATCAAATTGTAATAATTGTTGTTTTTCTTTTAGGATATATTCTAGGATAGATATAACTTCATCAGAGGTTTTGAAGAAATTCAAAGACATAGAGTTGCAGACCATCATCATGTTTTCGTGCTGCAAGGAAAGTCCACAACTGAGATTCACCAAATTTTGTGTGAGACTTTAAGGGAGCCACAGTATATCCAGCAGTTACCAGATGGGTGGCCAAGTTTAAAACTGGGCATCCTGAGACATCAGATGCCCCTAGGTCAGGAAGACCTTCCACAGTGATCACACCTGAAAACATCGATGCAGTGCATGCCATGATCCTTAATGATAGACAAATATCAGCAAAAAAACATTGCAAAGACTAGGGATATCAGGGAATGAGTTGGGGGTCACGATCCACCAACACCTGGACATGCAGAAGCTCTCAGTGAAGTTGGTCCCCAAATTTTTGAATGCTAACCAAAACCAGAGAACCTAATGCTGTCATCTCAAGGGATTTTGGATCATTTTGAGAAATAAAGTGCAAATATTTTGGCTAATATTGTGACTGTTGATGAAACAGGGCTTCATTAGAGACCAAACAACAGTCAATAAAGTGGAGACACAAAGGTTCTCCACAGCCAAAGAAGTTCTGAACCCAAAAATCAGCAGGGAAAGTTCTTGCCATTATCTTTGGGGATATGGATGGTGTAATCCTTACCAAGTGCCTCGAAAAAGGTGAAACTGTTACAGCAGCAGTTTATTCAACCTGAAGGAATTGAAGGAGGTACTGGAGGTACAAAAGCAACACACCTCTGCTCAGCAAACTGAGCAGAGGTGTGTTGCTTTTGCAGGACAAATGCACCTGCTCACACTGCTCATGAAGCCCAACAGACAATACACAATTTGGGCTTTCAGTGTCTGCCTCATCCACCCTATTTGCTAGACCTACCCAATCTGACTATTTCCTTTTCCCAAATTTAAAGAAACACTTAAAAGGAACAAAATTTACCACAGATGATGAAGTCATATCTGCAACTGAGGACTGGTTTGTACAACAAGGGAAAGACTTTTATCTCAGATGATTGCAATTGAATCAGCAGCGTTGTAACAAGTGTCTGTCACTTTGTGTGGAATATATAGAATAATGTATAAGTTACATGGTTTTACCTCAATTCCTTCAGTGATTATCACAACTTTGCAGCATACCCTCGTAAGTTTATTCTAATCACATATCTTATTATTATTATTATTATTATTATTCAGGCCTCCATGGAGTCAAAAGACTCATCGTGGGAGGTCCTTCCTAAGAACATAAAGTCTGTCAAGACTCATCGAGGGGAGGTTCCCCCTAAGAAACACAAAGTCTATCATACCGCTCCTTAAACTCATTGACCGTTCTTGCTCTCACCACTCCATCAGGCAATGCATTCCACGGTTCAACCACTCTCCATGCAAAGAAACCACTCCTCACCCTCTTGCTCACAGTTTCCTTCCGTAACTTCCAGGGATGGCCTCTTGTCATCACTCCTTCCCGCTGTTCAACCAAGTGAAAGAACTCCCCAGTGTCAACCCTGTAACCACCTCTCAACAGTTTAAAAGTCTCAATCATATCACCTCTCCTTCTTCTATCCGCCAAACTCTGCAGTCCACATTCCCTCAACCGATTCTCATAACTATCCTTGTACAGTCCTGAGACCATCTTTGTCATCCGTCTTTGTATCTTTTCCACAGTTAATTTATCCCCTTCAAATCCTGGGGACCAAATCTGAGAACAAATTAAACCAAGTGTGGTCTGATCAGAGACTTAAAAAACGAACGATAACTGTTTTATCTCTGCAGGTCAGTGTCCTTCTCATTATTGCAGCAATCCTCTGTGTTACCTTCACCACCTTTGCAATATGTCCCCTAAACTTCAGGTTTCTATCAATCATCAACCCCAGATCTCTTGTCTCCCCAACTTTCTCCAGTATAACTCCTCCCATTGAGTATGCAGCATCCCATTGATGTTTCCCAAACCTCAAGAACTTACATTTTGCTGCATTAAACTGACAACCCCATTCATTTGCCCATCTATCTAGCTTATTCAAATCCTCTTGCAGGACTACCACATCTGCACTATTACTAATAATCCTTCCCAGCTTCGCATCATCCGCAAACAACTGAATATCCCCTTGCAATCCACTGGCAATGTGATTGATATAAAGGTTAAACAATATAGGTCCTAGTACTGAGCCCTGTGGGACCCCACTTGTAACCTTCTGTCTCCTTGAAACTGCTCCACCATATACAACTCTTTGATACCTATCAGACAGCCAATCCTGAATCCAGTTGACCAATCTGACATCCAGACCCATGTGCTGCAACTTAAATATCAGCTTATCGTGTGGCACCTTGTCAAATGCCTTCGCTAAGTCTAAGAAAATTGCAGTATATGCCTTTCCCTCATCTAATGTTCTTGTAACTTTATTATAAAAGGCTAGCATATTCTAAAACAAGAGCACCCTTTCACAAATCCATGTTGATTCTCACAGATAACATTACCCTCATCTGTCCAGTGCTGTATACGGTCCCTCACTACTTTCTCCAAGATCTTAACAACTACTTATTATAACTTATTATTATTACTTATTATAACTCTCTCTAATTGGAGGCATAATTAATAACACATCATTTATAGACAGTTTCTAGATCCACTGTGTTTGTTTGTATTGAGAGTCCCTTCCATCACATTCTGGTTAAGGTAGATATCCTAGTAATTTTATTAAGTTTCTTTTCTAATGTTACACACTTTTTTTTGTTTTTATACATTGTTTCCACACCTCTTTATGCACAGCATTAACTACTAGATTTCCTGTACATAGGATGCCATTTATTTATTTGTTTATTTATCTATTACCTTTTATATTTTGTCTAATGCTATTTAAAATTACTATATAATAACAATATATTAAAAAATTACTAGCTGTCCACTGCATTGGAACTGTCTGCAGGAAATTGATGAGGCTAGGAAAGTTGAGGTACTGGTGGATAGGGAGTTAAAGTTCCAAGGACATATGGCAGAAGTGGCTGAAATATCAAATAAGATTAGCTGATAAATTAATGATGCCAAGAAATTATATTCTTGGTTTAATCCTTTATCCAAGTGTAAGCAAACTAAGTTTGCTTGTGAAGTAGCTTCATGACTGGGCATCTCGTACATAGAAGCTAATGACTTCACATCAATTGCCAGAGTATCCCATAATGCAGTGTTTCTCAACCTGTGGTCTGCGACGATGGGACAGGTGGTCCACAGGCAGACTTATATTAATTAAATAAATATATATTTTTTAATTATCCAAACAAAACAAATTAAAATTGAATAAGTAAGTGAAAATTATTGAAATCAAATGTAGACTTAAAAAACCAACAAATAGTGTCAGAATGTTCAAAGGCAGAAGCAATAAAACTATATTGTTGTTCACTTCACCCCTCTTTTATTATTCATCATTCTGCTGCTAAATTTGTAGCAGTAGAATGACAAATAATAAGAGAGGGGTGAAGTGAACAACAATATAGTTTTATTGCTTCCACCTTCTTGCTGTTTTGTCAGATTTGAAGTGAACATGTGTTATCCACATTTCAACCAGTTGTTTGTTGTTTATTGATTTTTATTATTGAAGGTTTCCATCCTTCATCCAAGGCTCAGTATATCTCGAGAAGTGCTAAGTGATACTTGGACAAAGTGTGTCCTAACCCAGTATTTATATATTTTTCAGAAACGTTTTTTAATAATGAAAAAGTGGCTTAGAACTAGGACTTTGAAAAAAAGAGCAAATGAAACAGGTGATGCTAACCCTAATTGTGATACAAGTATTGTAATGGTGAGTAAATCTGATACTATTAAAGTAGAAGAAACAAGCAGTCCAAATCTCAACGTGTTTTGTGTTAGGAAGTGTTGTCAAATGAGTGTATAAAACCTACGAAACTCCAACATTTAGAAACTAAACATTGCAATGTGAAAAATAAGCCAATTGAATTTCTTCAGTGATGCTTAGGGACATTAAATCATGGGAAAGTTATAGTTATAGAGTAAATCTGATACTATTAAAGTAGAAGAAACAAGAAGTTCAAATCTCAACGTGTTTTGTGTTATGAAGTGTTGTCGAATGAGTGCATGAAACCTATGTAACTCCGACATTTAGAAACTAAACATTGCAGTGTGAAAAATAAGCCAATTGAATTTTTTCAGTGACGCTTAGGGACATTAAAATCATGGGAAAGTTATAGTTTTGGCCATGGGTTCCATTAATAGCAAGGCACTGGAAGCATCCTATCTCTTAAGTTTGCGCATAGCGAAAACAGGGAAACCCCATTCTATCGGGGAAAATTTGCTACTTCCAGCTATAAAAGATGTGGTAAAAACGATGTTTGGCAACAAGTTACTAAAAGATGTTGATTTGATTCCTGTTTCAAATGACACTGTTGGTCGCAGAATTAATGATATGGCAGGTGATGTAGAATCTCAGTTAATCGAAAGAGTTAAAGAAGAGCCTTTATTATGCTTTTAAAATAGATAAGATGTTACAAATGATGTGCAGTTAATATGCTATGTAAGATATGCGCATGATAAACATTCATGATGATATTCTGTTTTATAGAACTTTGCCATCCCGAATAACTGGAGAAGAAATATTTCACACTCTCAGTAATTACATAACACACAAAAGGATTCAGTGGGAAAAACGTGTAGGCTTCTGTTTGGATGGAGCTCGCATGCACCCTTACAGGCAGGCATAATGGTTCTATTGTCCGGATATGAATTGGGTACCATAGATAGGGAAGCACTAGCCTCCAAAGGAATGCCACCAGAATTTAAAACTGTGCTATACAATGCTGTAAAGCAAGTTAATTTTATTAAAGCTCGACCGTTAAATAACAGGTTATTTTCAGTACTCTGCGATGAAATGGGCAGTGAATATATACAACTTTTGCTTCATTCTGAAATTCACTGGCTTTCCAGGGGCAAAGTATTAACAAGGCTATTTCAATTAAAGCACGAAGTTTTATTGTTGGTAAATGAAAGTAATTCTGATTTTTGCATCACTCCTTGTTGACGAAGCACTATCCTATCTTGCAGACATTTTTTTGAAATTAAATGAACTAAATCTCTCCCTTCAGGAAAATTCTTTAACTGTTCTTGAGCCTATGACAAAATAAAGGCATTCGAGAAAAAACTGGTTTTATGGATTAATTATGTAAAAGACAGACAATTTGCACCTTTTCCAATGTTGGAATCCTTTTTAGTGGAAAATGATAATTTTGTTGATTCTGAGTTTCTGGAAAGAGTTTGTGATCACTTCAAAAATCTGAAACGGAATTTTGAAACATATTTTCCGAATAACTTTTAAAAGAAATTTCTGTGAGTTCGCAATCCATTTCAGGCTTGCAGTCACGAGAATGACCTTTTGTTATCGGAAAAACAACAGTTAATTGAGCTTTCAAGTGACAGTGGACTTAAAATGCAATTCCGTGATCTTGGTTTGGCTTGATTTTGGATCTTGCCTTCCATGAGAAGTGAATTTCCAGAATTATCTGAAGAAGCATTAAAAATCGGCATGCAGTTTTCTACAACCTATCTTTGTGAGAAAGGATTTTCATCGCTCCTTCAAATAAAAACAAAATACAGACTTCATCTTAGTGTGTGTGTGCGCGCGCATGCATGCATGCGTGCCTATCTTCGACTGATGTTGACCAATATTGAGCCAGATATCCAGCAACTCTGCAAGGGCCGAGAGGCTCAAACATCTCATTAAAAGTAAGCAGTAACATAATTATATTATATTATTTATTTGATACGCTTTTAATCGTTTACTTCCAGTTTAATTAATTATGTTTCCATATGTTTTCAAAACATGAATTTAGATTTATTATGTTATAAATGGCACAATTTTTCTAAAATATTGGTAATTCCCATTGGTTTTTAAAAAAATTACAAAAAGTCAGGACAACATATAGGGAAATAAATTAAAAACACTCTGTTTATTTTTGAAGTAAAACTTTAATTCCAACATTCTAAAATTATTTTTCTTGCTTTTCTGTTCGTAAAATTGTCAATGACATTGTCGAAGTCTATTTCATCACTCAGTTGCTGTTTAATAGACAGTATGGCAAGATTTCTTAAACGCCAAAAAAGTGCCGCCCGGGGCGTGACCTCCCCCAGCTACGTCTCTATAACTTAGTGGTCTGTAGAATTGTTTTAGTCATTTTGCTGGTCCTTGGGCTTAGAAAGGTTGAGAAAAGCTACCATAATGCAAAGCACATATCCTTATGAATATGTATAATGCTATACATTATGGGAAGGGTCACTACCCTGACTGGGTTTGACCTTTATTGAGGTCTCATCAGAGGTCTCATCAGTGGCTTAGAAAGGTTGAGAAAAGCTACCATAATGCAAAGCACATATCCTTATGAATATGTATAATGCTATACATTATGGGAAGGGTCACTACCCTGACTGGGTTTGACCTTTATTGAGGTCTCATCAGTGGGAGTGATATAAAGGTTGAAGTAATGCAGAAGTCATATGTCATACCAGACCCAGTCATACCAGACCCAGAAGTGATATAAAAGTTCAAGTAATGCAGAAGTCATATTTCCAAGAATATAATTTCTTGTTATCTTTAATTTATAGTATAACCAAGTGGAAAAACTTTCAACATCTATCACTAATCCATAGTATTTTAGTAATAAGGTGTGACACCTTTTGACTACTTGTATATGGAAATATGACTTCTGCATTACATCAACCTTGCTATCACTTCTGGGTCTGGGTTCCACTGATGAGATTTCAGTATGGGTTTTCTGTGTCTGGGTCACACCGATGACAATGGTTTTCGGCAAGATAAGTACTGTACTTTGGTTTTCTTTATTATTATTATTATTCGTGACACCTCCAAGGAGTCCAAAGACTCATCGCGGCAGGACACCTATTGTACAACTCTGTCTCCACCACTACACCAAACCTCTACTACCAATCATCAACATCAGTGCCATCTACTGGCCTCTACCACCACCACAGCTAGTATTTTTTTGTCTGTAAATTGCGTGTGTTCTGAGGGGCCGATTTGTCTGTATGCGGGATGAAAAACTCGGTGTTTCCGGGAGAAAAACCCTGCTACCTTCGTATGAGATCGGCTAACTTTCTTTCATTTGTTTTTAACTTCGATTTTATTTTACTGGTGCTAGTGGTGATTTTGCGTCACTAATACTTTTTTTTTTTTTAAAGTAAATATTAAGATTGCTGGTAGTGCAGTTAATATCTGTATTACTTTTGGCAGTGTCACAGCCCCCATTTTATAGTAACTCAAATAGAGCATTTGTTGGTGGTGTAGAATTATCTCAATATCAGGGGATTATTTAATTCTCATTCGTACGACTGAAACTTTTTTTTTTTTCTCTCTCACAATCAAATGCAGTAGATTTAGTCTTTTTTTCCCACCTTAAATAATGGTGCCAATTCTTTCAAGGGTGCAAATTCTAGGAATTGAAATTCCACGATGTGAAGAAGTGAGACGGGTGACTAAGGTTTTAAAAGAGATAGTTGATGGTAATAAGATTTATTCTTTTGCCTCTGTACAGAGGAAGGAAATATTTAACTGTAGTTAAAGATGGATAAAAGGCAGACTTACAGGGTTTAATTTTGAAGGCAGCACAGTTATTCCTATAATGGTTGGGAGCCAGTTTAAAACAATAAAAATCAAAATATTTCTAATGTAATATATATATGTGGAAAGAGCTGCACACCAGAACAAACAGCCCTAGCTCTATTAGTTAGCATTTCGAGGATCCCATACTTCCTGACTGGATGATGTGATTGTTTATAGCGGTATCTTCCAGTGTATGTGTGGTAGCATTCTAAAAATAGAAAAAGATAGTGAACTATATGAAAGATGTGTGACTAGTGTGTCATGAAACGGCTGACAATTGTTATTGTAATACCATGAAAATGAGATGAATGTTCAACACCTAAGCCTGGCCAAAAAGATCTGAATTAAAATTTGTTCAGATAAATTATTTCATTCCTTGTATAATTTGGACCTTTAATGTGCTGGCAATGTGCAATATACAGTCTTTTCCCTCTCAAATCAAGTCTTCCTTCCTGTAACCAGAATTCTTGCTGCAAAAGGATACCTTCCTGATTGGAAGAAATGCCAACTAAATCCACTAGGTGGGAGATAACCCTCATCGACTGGCAGAATATGACTACCAAGCTTACTGGAGGCCTGAAGTGGTAAATACTATGTTTGATCTCCAGACCAGGGGTTCTGGTTCCTTCCCTCCCCTCTTCTCCCTGGCATAACCCTTCAAGGTAATCCAAACATACTTACAGACCTAGAATTCCCTTTGTTTCAAGGGTACATTATTAAAAATTGGGGTACTGCATGCCAGCCACCAGATAGTGTACAGGCCTGATCCTGTCAGTAACAAGTCAGGAGGCTTCCTAGTCAACTAGTGCATAATCCCAATGCCATATCATGCCCGGAGAGGAAGTCTGAATAGTGGTATGCAGAAGGCGCTGTCGTGGCTATGTTATGGCAAGGAGACTATCACTTTCTGTAGGTCATGTACGAGAGTCTGTCTCTTCTTACTGCATGTTCCTACTGTATCCTTATATCTAACCATAATTGAACCCATAATCAAAATAAATCATATCTCAGCAAAAAAGACAGATTAAACACATCATACAAATCACACCATAATCTCCACAAAAAAGAAAGCTCACTTTTACATCCACTTTACTAACATTGGAGATATTAACACCAACATAAATAACATTCCCCATCCCTTAGGCATTCAAACCAGATCTCTTATTCTAGACAGAAACCCAAATTGCGTCTACATCTGCTAATCTCTACCTTCATTATTCATATTAATACATCACACTTCTTTTTGCAACAAGCTTGTAACCTGTGCCATTATGAGATCTGACATTGCTTTCTATAGAGTAGCTAATTTAGAATTCCATGCTTTTGTCCTCCTCTGGCTCAAGGTTTCCATGCTCCATTTAGTAATATTCATCTGCTGCATTTAATGGTATCCCAAACTCTGTAACCACTCTGACATCTTCATCTTCCTCTCAATGAAGCTTTATCCATCTGTAGTCCAGCTATCCAAATAGTGAGGTTATCTTCCTGTGTGACCCTTAATGTCCACAATTCCTACTGGCTCACTTTTTCCAACATCAGTGATCAAGCTGGATGAGATGTGAAAGTCTTTGCTATAAGCAGTGACCTAACTCAAATCTTACATTTACCTACCCACATTCCTGGTAACTTTCTTCACTCTCCCAATACGGCATCAAGGCCTGTAAAACAAATTACGATCGTTTGGTCTGCCTGGCACCCTCTGCAGTTAGGTAGCCAGCTTTCTCTCTGGTCATTCATTGTATGTTATGGTGGATGGTTTCCCACCTTCATGCTCTGCCACTAATGTAGGAGTGGCTCAGAGTGCTGTTCTATCACCTACTCTCTTTGTTGTGTACATAAATGACCCACTCTCAATCACTACTTATTCTCTTCACAGTTTTTCTAATAATACTATACATTTTAAAAAATGTTTATTTATTTATTTTTCTATATCTGATTCATGCAACCTGTAGTGCATTAGTATTGTGGGGGGGGGGGGAAGAGGAATAGAATAGAGGAGGAACCTGTTCACATTTTGCTTGAACAGCTGAGTGTCTTTGGGGAAGGCAGAATGGGAGAGACTGTTCCAAAGGACAAGAGTGGGTGGAATGATAGAGGATGTAGTGAAGTTGGTTCGATGAGTTTCAAGATGGACTGTAAAAGGTTGTTGGTTAGCAGTGGCTCTTGTTTTAATGATTTTGGAGGAGAGTGGAGGAATATTAGTGGCCAGTTTAGCAGAGCGCCATCCATGAAAGTATCTGTAAAAGAGGCATAAGGCAGAAACTGAACGTCTGTGAGAGAAGGATCCTTAATTAGCTAGATTCCCCTCTTCTGGATAGAATTGAGCAATCTTAAAGAGGATTTTGGTGCACCACCCAAAATGTGGGAGCAATATTCCATGGCTAGGTGGATTTGGACCTTGTATAAAGTTAGTAGCTGTGAAGGTGTGAAGTAGTGTCTTGTGCAAAAAAGTACACCAAGATTTTTGGTGGCTGCAGAAGCTGTAGTTGAAATATGGTTGTGCCAGGAAAGATCAGAGGTGGGTGCAGGTCAGTCCAAGAAGAGAAATCTGATCATGTTTGGATATCTCAGTATTACTCTCGAGATCCTCTCCATCAGCAAAGCTATGGATAGGATTGGAAGTCTGTGAAAGCAGGTCATTTATACAAGAAGAAGAGAGTGGGTGAAAGAGCAGAACCCTGGAGTACTCATGCATTGGTAGTGGAATCTGAGGATAGTAAACTGTTCACAATGACATGAAGTGAGTGACCAGTGAGAAAGTTGGCAATCCATTTGCAGAGTGAGGAAGGAAGACCATAGGATGGCATTTGGTGAGTAGGCTCCTGTACCAAACCTGATCATATGCCTTTGAAATGTCAAGGGCAACCACATGAATTTCTCCATGGCCTGAGTCTGTAGGTAGTGAAAGCAAGAAGATCAGCTGTAGAATCATGTGTGGTGGAATCCATACTGCTGGTCACTGATTAGTTGATATGTCTCTAGGTGGTTCAAGAGTTGGTTGTTGATGACTGCCATAATTTTTTAGAGAAAGGAAGCGAGAGCAGTTGGATGGTAGTTCTTTGGTTGACTTTTATCAGGTGTAGTTGTGTATTAGGTGTAGTTCTGGGACACAATTTTTTTAATGCAATAGGTGGGATATCATCAGCACCAGATGCCATGTTTTTGTTCAGGTTATTAAGAATTCTTTGGATTTATTTTTTGTCAGAAGACTATGGGAGACATGAAGGGAGCCGTTCTTTGTGGAGTGGCGGGAACTTTGCCCAGGTCATTCATTTGGCAAACCATAGTGTCCAGACTTCCAGATTATCATTGATCTGCATGCCATCCTTCAGTGGGATAAGGACAATCTGGTCTCCTTCAATGCCACCAAAATGCAGTTTTGCCTTTCCTGTTGCAAAGGATTTAGCTTGCCTACCCTTATACTCAGTAATATGCAAATCTCTCTCTCTCTGCTTGGAATGACATTTACGTTTAGGCTCTCCTAACATAAGCATATCAGTATTCTCAGCATCCAAAAAAACTAGGCATTCTTGCATGCTCAAGATGCTGTTTTACACTTGCTCAACTACTAACTCTGTACAAATCTCAAATCCTCCCAACATGAGAATTCTGCTCACGTGTTTGGGATGGTGCACCTGAAACCTCCCAAAAAATCTTAACACTCTCCAGAGGATAACAGTTTGACTCATAGATGATCCTGTACTCAGTTCAATCTGTTGCATGGGCAAAATCAGCACTTTGTCTATTCTAGAGGTGGTTTCTACTGTGTCTATACTTCAATGGTCACTGAACTGGCATCAGTCATTCCTCTACTTTCTGTTGGGTCTGTTAAAACAACACAATACTCCCTGTATCCCTTTTCAGTGGAACTACAAACACAGTGAACGCTTTCTCTTTTTCTTTAATTACATCTTCCTCTGTCATCTTGAATAGCCTTCCTTGTGAAGTATTTCCAAGCAACTTCAGCCTGTACAGCCTTCAAGAAAAATGTCGATAAGTTTTTTTCTCATTATTCACCTGCTCCTCACATGGCACTGATATGATTATGGGTTCTTTGATGTCTTTTTTATGGGATAATTATTTAAAAAATGATTTAGCTTCCCATCCCACATCTGTAAAGTTAGAGAAGGGAAGGTTTGTTTTATGAACATTATTTTAGGAAGATGATCTCACATTTTGGGTACTTAGACTATGAAATCAACTATAATTTGATTTCACAGTCTAAGTACCCAAATGACAGCATTATTGTCTGAATTAGGAAAGTGATAATAGCAGTAGATGAAAGCTAGAAACAGATATGGGAATCTTGAGCCAGAGCAGATGAAAAGGGTCAAATCATATATTTGGCAAGGAATATACGATTTGACAAAAGTACACATCCCTCTCTCTTTTTGAAACTTATGCAATATATATTTGTGATAACTGACATGTGGTCATGGTAAATGCCATTTGCAATTCAGTTTTTGTACCTGTATGTGGTGACATATGATGATTTGTATCGATTCCCTGGATGTTGCTGAAATAAATGTAGAAGTGCTTTTTATTGGATGAAATTTTTTTATTTTGGCTTTTTATGAGGATATATTTTTGTTATTTTGTTTCCAATGTTTTATTGTTTTCATAAATTTTCTGGTTTTTTATTATTAGTTCATGGAAATTTTTTTAAATTCCCAGGGACAGTAGTTTATGGTAAATTTGGTGTGGAAAACTTTGAGAGTAGGGACATACAGCTGAGGTGAGGGACTTGTGCTTATAACCCTCACATGTACTTGCCTGGAGTGCTCATACTCAAAGTGTGATCTGAGCGGTGTCCCATGCACACTGCTGTACTCACTCCTTCCAGGCATTCCCTAGTCAAGTAAGCAGTAGCAGGATTATTCACTGATTGGGAAGCCTCCATCAGATGTGTTATCAATGGGTTTTGTCCTGTGTACTGTCTGGCATGTTAGATCTTGACTGATAGCAAATGGTTAGCCATTCCTTCTGGCTTGATTTGTGAAGTTAGAGAAGGTGGAGTAGCCAGTTTGCGTTAGGAATGTTGTCTTCCTAGTCTCCTAGTAATGTCATAATTTGGATAATTGGATTGTGTGAAACCAACTGCTTGAATGAATTAGACAGCCATAATCTCCTTCATTTGAGCATCAAGCAATAAAGTTGTTTTCACAGGCTCTTTTTAGAGATGAGTAGGCAAAAAGGACTGGTGAAAACTGCTTTACTGCTGTACCCCCCCCCCCTCAAATGGAGGAGATTATGACTTCCTAATTCATTCATAGCAGTTGGATGTAATGCAAATTTATTATGATTGCATTATCTCTGCCTATTATGAACTCTTGTTCATAATGGATTTCTGTTGTAAATGAAACTCATATAGAATATTTATTTTTCATCAGTGTTTTTTTTTTTTGAAATTGAATATATGGTAGTTTTCATATATTCAATTGAAATATATATTTCATATATATTTCACTGCCACAACTTGCATACAGCTGTATGCAAGTTGTGGCAGTGAAATAAAGAGACTGCATGTGAAGTTCTTTAAAGTGTAGTGTCAAGTATTATTTTTTGAGTTATTTTTTAAATTGCTACAGTCATGTGTAATTTTTTTTTTTTTTTTAAAGTAAAAGTTCTTTCATCTGACATCTCTCACTGACACATACAGTTTACTAATGGAAGTACAACAGTAACACATCATGGAGTGAGGTATTGGTGTGGAAGGTAGTCAAACAGAAATTGGTTGTTATCAAGAAGATATATGTGTGATACTATAAGGTGGGTGATTATGAGAAGCTCCTTAGTCAACTAGCATCATTTGGGTTGATGAGTTTTACAGAAAACATGTTGACAGTGCGTGAGAAATTATAAGAGTACCTGATACAAATAGTACATAACTTTCACTGTTCATCTATCTCAATCCTACTGATTGAGATGGATGAAAGTGAAATTAATCAAGCAGTATGGCAAAATCAGTTGTTATGGAGGAGGTACAAGACAATTTGTAGTGGTGCATATAGAATATAAACTGCAAGCCAGAAAAGTGGAAAGCATGAGAAAAAAAGTAGAATATGAGATTGGCCAGTCAGATTCAAGCTAATTCAAGGGAATTTTTCTGCTATGTGGCAAGCAATTGAAAAAATAATTATGGCAGGTTTACGCTAATGGATAGTTATGATAGCAGAGTAACATACACAGTGTACCTGTTAAGTAATGAGATTGATTTTTTATAGGACAGCACTTTGAATAAAAGTAATAAGCGTGTTTATAGTTTTTGCCATTACAGTGTGTTCTAATCACAGGTGCAACTTTCGAGTCAGGTGATGCAGCAGTTTTCATATGGTAACCATTGAAGTAAGAGTGTCTGAGTGGAATGTGTCAGAAGTTGCATCATGGAGCAAAGAGCTGTGATAAAATTTCACTGTAAATGAGGAAAAACTGCTACAGAAGTGTAGCAAGACCTATAAAAAAAGGTTTATGGCAATGACTGTCTGGGCCACGCACAGGTGTTCCTCTGGTTTTCAATGTTTAAAGGGGGGGGGGAGTTCCTAGAGGATGAACCATGCTGTGCACAGCCGGTTTCTGTGCAGACAAATGAAAATGTGGTGAAAGCTAGGGAAATTGTTTCCGATGAGAGGTGAATAACCACTAGGCTACTTGCTGTACTACTTGGTGTCAGTAAGGAAACGGCCAGATTAATCTTAGAAAGAGATTTGCACACCAACAGCAATTGGTTTCTGTTGCATAACAATGTGCCTACATGCTTTGCATTGCCTGTGAAGCAATTTCTGGCTTTGACGTCAATCTGTGTGATTGAACATTCCCCCCCCCCCCCCCCACTATTCTTCAGATTTGGCTCCCACAGACTTTTTCCTTTTCTCAGTGATGAAGTGTGCCTTGAAAGGGTTAAAGGGAAGTGCTCCAGCTACATTGAGGACATCCAATCTGGTGTGATCCAGACTCTGAAGGAGGTTCCCATTCAGGACTTCCACCATGTCTTTGAACATCTGTACAACAGACATATATGTTGTGTGGAATTGGAGGGAGATTATTTTAACCTGTAATTGACAATTCCAAATATAGTTCTTTGTTTTGATATAATAATTGCTGTCTCATTATTTAACAGGCATGCTGTGTAGCAAATGATTTAGTGGTATTATTTAATGAACACTTCTTCATTGTATATCATACTGGTGTGAATGATACTGTGCAGCATGAAGAAGGGAGACAATTATTAGGAGAATTCAAGGCATATTACCACACACTAGGAATATGTTTTTCAGTATTTTTCCAGACAAAAAAAAATATCAATTAGAAACTATTTTTTATTTTCTCTAGTTTCATGAAAATTAGTTTATTTCACTTCATCTGGATAATTAAGTTTGTTATTTTTTTTCTTTATATCCTATCAAGAGAGACTTATCCTTTCTTCTTTCTTGATTTTTGTTTTTATATAATTTAAATTTCATTATTCTTCAAAAATATATATTTATTTTAATATATATATTAAAATAAATATATTTTACAAAATATATTTTGTAAAACATATTTATGTTTTACAAAATATGTATTTTGTAAAACATAAATCATTTGTTGTTTCCTGTTCTTCAGATGTATATGTTTTACTGTTTAATAATAAAAAAGAAAAATCTCTTATCAGTCAGTCAGTCTCTGTCTCTCTCTCTCTATATATATGTATTATATAGTAGTTACATTTATGCTGTAGTATTTTAATGTTTTTGAATTGGTATTTTCTTGTAATGTGTAAACATTTCTCAGGTAACCTGAAAAGGTTTACAGTACAAAGTATTAGAGAACAACTCTACAAAACTTGGAGATCATTGGGATATTCTTATGATTTATTGACTCTGTTTTAAAGCAAAGAAGCTGATCAACATTAAGTTTATTTCCGCATTGAAAAATGCAGATTTTTCCCCCCTTCTTTTGATAGAACAAACTATTCATTAAACATAATACACCCTCAAGACATAATACAGTTATTTAATAGCTTAGCTAACTGCCACAATGTTAATTCTAAATAACCCGACTGTGACAACCTGACTTAATCTTCACCATATTAGTCTTTCAACAGTTTTATGATTTAAAATATATAATTGAATATTTTTTGTTCATTTTTTTGATTGTATAGGTGCTGACTGGAGAGAAGTAAATCCCCCTGATATTGAACATCGCTTATTTCAACTTTCTGTTGGCATAAATGCTGTTTGGGCTATCACAAGAGATAGTAAGGTGAAGTCAAAAAATTGATACTTTAATATTTTAATTTAGTAACTGTATTGTATTGCCTTATTGCTACTTTAAAAAAATCTTGAATAAATTCTCCCATTCAGTTTCCTCATATATATTTCAGTTATGTACATGGAAGGATTAGGTAAAGTTACGATGTTAATCATAACATCTATTTATCCAAAGCATCAGTGATGTATTTGAACATGTGTGGATGCAGAGAATCTTTGTAAGAGCTTTTTCAAATGAAGATGTGGCACCCAGTTTAATTTAGAGATGACAAAAGGTTTTCTGTCCAGGAAACTTGCATTTTCTCCTGCAGAATGAACAAACTACTTTGAGAAAATCGTCAGTATTACATGATGTAATACTGACGATTTTCGTCAATATTACATCATGACTGCATGTTTTCATGCAGTCATGATGTAATATTTACTCTTTCATTAGAAAGACCTAAGATGCAAGAAATCTTTAATGAGAGCTTTCAAATGAATGTGATTTAGCTGGTTTCATACAAAGGTGATAAGATGTTTCTTCCTTTTGTCTCTTAGCCTTAGCTGCTTTGGCATAATCAGTCAACCAAACAGCTAACTCAGGATTACAACCTCCATCTCTTCAAAAAGCATCTTTCTTCTTTTTCTTAACCACTTACATGACATGTGCTAAAGGTTTGCAACCTGATCTGATATATTTGAATCAAAAATTAAAGTCGTCTCCAACAGAGCTCCATTTTAAAATCATTACCAAATTAAATATTTTAAGATAATGAACTTTTGTCGAAATATGTGACATAGTACAGGAATGTTTTCTGCTCCATTATGCATCAGTGATGTTTTATATCAAGGAATAAAAAAATCTGATAAAATAAAATAAAAATATTGTGAAATGAAAACAAAAGAGAAGAACTGTATAACAGAAAATCTTCCACTTCCTGTATGAGGTGGTATCAAAAAGTTTCGAGACTAGGTTTGTAACACGCAGCGCAAGGCTGCACGCACAGTCACAGGGAATACCTACCTTCATAAGTCAGTGTGCCAAAAGACATCATCCTGTGTACATCGGGATGCTGTGCAACTGATGCTATTCTGACCACCTGCGTTACGACATCTGCAATTTCATCATGGACTGCAAGTTAGAACAAAGAGCAAACATTTGAAAAAACGTGAAATTCGAGGATCATTACTGGTGACGAAACTTGAGTGTATGGGTACAACCCTGAGACAAAGCAACAGTCTTCACAGTGGAAGAGCCCATCATCTCCACGACCGAAAAATCGAGGCAGGTCTGCAGCTTGACCAAGTGCATGCCCATCATCTTTTTCGACATTCGCGGCATTGTGCATCGAGAATTCGTCCTCAGGGGCCAGACCGTCAATAGCGAGTTCTACTGTGAGGTTTTAAGGCATCTGAGGGAGGACATTCGGCGAAAGTGACCAGATCTGTGGTGCGCGAAAAACTGGATGCTCCACGACAACAATGCATCCTGTCACCGAGCTCTTCTCACATGTGAGTTTCTTGTCAGAAACAACATGATCTCACTTCTGCACCCACCCTACTTGCCAGATTTGGCTCCTGCAGACTTCACCCTCTTCCCGAAGATGAAGATCCAGTTCAAAGGTGGTCTTGACACCATTACAGAGATCCAGCGCGAATCACAGAAGGTGCTTGACATGCTTCGAAAAGTAGACTTTCAGGACACATTCCAGAAGTGGCAACAACACTAGGAGCGCTGTATTGATATGCAAGGGGACTATTTTGAAGGTGATAGTGTGTGTGTAAACGTAGATAAATAAAGTAATTTCTCGTAAACAGAGCTAGTCTCAAAACTCTTTGATACCACATCGTATTTCTTTAAATTCTATTGAAGGAAATACAGGAAGATGATTTGATGTAAAATCAGGTGTAAGACTAGGATACACATTATCTCCACTCTTACTTATCATTATGGATCACATTATGAAAAAAAGTGGCATGCAACCTATTATTAAAATTGGAGATATCAGATGTAGCTCTTTGCTTTATGCAGATGGTGTTGTACTCCTAAACACATCCAGTACAAGTCTCCAGGATTTTTTAACTGAATTGAATCCCACCAGGCATATAGAAATATTATGGAAAAAATTTGGAGACAAGGATAATAATAATAATAATAATGGTATGTGTTTGCTGGATTTCTGCTTTGGATATGGACTAGTCATTATCAACACCATTTTTCAACATAAAGCTGGGTACAAGTTCACGCGGAGAGAAGACACAGGAAATAAAAGCCTCGTTGACCATGTTATTCTTGATAGTGATATCTTCATGCTGGTTCACTTCAGAGTTTGCAGTTGCAAACTGAAGAAAACATTAATTGATTCAGCTAGGAAGGCTTGTGGTGAAGTTTGCTGCAAGGATAGAAAAATAAGAACACTGTGGTGAATATAGGAAGTAATCCTGGACAAGAGGAAAGCGTACTCAAAGTATCTAGTAAATAGGTCAGCAGATATACTAAAAGAATTCAGAGAAAAATGCAAGAGAGCTAATCTATGTGTAAAAGTAGCAAAACAAAAAAGTCACGAGAAGACTTTGGTAAGAATATAGAAGATAAATATAAGGAAGGTGACAACATTTTCTGGAGGCTATTGAAAAAACTTCGAAATGGAGGAAAGAGTACTATAAAAGAAATCAAAGATTGATAAAGATAACATGAAAATTGGTGATAAGGTTATCCTAGATGTCCACAGTAATTACTCTGAAAGACCAATAAATTTATCAAACTAGCAGTGACAGAACCTTAGTAGAAAATTAGTAGAAAAATATCAATTTACGTATCAAAGCTCGAGGTTGAAAAAAAACATCAAACATGTGGAAAGGCAATTGGTGTAGATGATATTCAACCAGAAATTCTTAAGAAAGGAAGTATAAAAGTTTTTCGGTGGCTACACTGCATAATTCAGTGGGCCTGGTTACAAGGTTGAATTCCAAATGATTGAGTACAGCTGTAATAGTCCCCATCTATAAGAAAGACAATAAAGCTTAATGTGAGAATTACAGAGACATTTCTCTACTAAATTTCCAGGTAAGGTTTATTTAATTGTGCAAGCATACTTGAAACAGAGGCTGCAGAAAATTATGGAAGAGAAACTTGGAAAAGAACAAGCTGGATTCAGAGCAAACAGAGGTTTTCAAAATCAGATTTTCACTTTACAATAAATACTTGAGAAATCATGGAAATGTGATAAGGATCTTTTGTAGATGTGTGAGAAAAGTTGAAATATATAAAACACATGCCAGAAAAGTTAAGATTATTGTGCAGAAAGCTAAATCTGAGTATGAAAAGAAATTAGTTATTCAGGCTGAAAGCAATCCAAAGGAATTTTATTGTTATGCTGCACGTGGACAAACAACTTCGGTGAATACCATCTGTATTCACTGAAGTGTATACTCAGATGGTACTGAGGTGTATACAGATTGTACTCAGCTGATGAAATTGTTCAATCAATGAATGTTCAATTTGCTAAGATATAGCAGCCAGGCTATGCACCATGTTACATACAGCCAGTTGTATGGTGCACAGTGCATGAGGTTGATGAGTTGGTGCATAAAATGGGTAAGAATTTTTCTACAGAGACAGATGGAATAACAGCACACATGCTAGAGGAATGCTGAAATGGCCCTTTGATATTATTATTATTAAGAGAGACCTCCAGGGAGTCAGAGACCCATCAAGGGAGGCCACATACTACACACATCAGCTATCATACTTATTCTTGAATTCATTCACACCACACTGCTTGCACTCACAACATCCAATGGCAATCCATTCCAATCATGCACCACCCTCTGAGAGAAAAATCTAGCTCTCACACCCTTCTTGGAGGCCTTCATTCTCAGCTTCCAAGGATGCCCTCTCGTCCTTTCCCCACCCTCCATAAATTGGAAAATTCCATCAATTGAAATCCTGTATGATCCTTTCAGAAGTTTGTAAGTCTCAATCATATCACCCCCCCCCCCTCTTTTTTCCTGTTTGCTAGTGTCTGCAGGCTACAAATTCTCAATCTTTCTTCATAATCAGTATTCCACAATCCTGATATAATTTTTAACACTCTCCTTTGTACTCTCTCCAATATATCAGAATCACAACGGAAACCAGGAGACCACACCTGCGCACAATAGTCCAAGTTAGGTCTTATCAAGGCTTTGTAAAGAGGCAAAATAACATCCTTATCTTTACATATGAATGTTCGTTTCAGCATTGCAATTATCTTTTGAGTTGTATTTGCAATCTTTGCTGCATGGCCCCTAAACTTCAACTTCCTGTATATTAACACGCCAAGATAACTAGCCCGATCAGTTCATTCTGGCCTAATCCCACCAATATAATACGATATTAGATATCTAATCATGCTGAAGTGAATGACTTTACATTTACTGACATTAAACTGCCACCCATTTTCCCATGCCCACAATTCCAGCCTATTCAAATAATTCTACGAAAACTGCATATCAGCAGCATTCCTGATTACCCTACCTATCTTTGCATCATCAGCAAATAGCTGTATGTCACTTGTCAAATCCTTTCCAATATCATTAATGTACAGATTGAATAACAGTGGACCAAGCACCGATCATTGTGGTACACCACTTGTTACCTTAAACCTTGCAAACTCAGATTCCCCGTATACCACTTTTTGATATATGTCAATCAGCCATCCTCTTATCCATGCTAATATTGTATCTAAATATATTCTAGAGGTCAGGAGGTTAAATAAGGTAGGTATAAAATTGATCAAATCGATATTAAGCATGTGGTCTGGAGTCATTATGGAGCAACATAAGTAGGGCCATCACCAGATTAGATCGTGCCCTGAGGCAAACAATTAAATATTACCCCTGATGGATAATAAGACAAAATTATAAAACAATCTCCAATTGCTATTTTATTACAAGAGAAACATTAATGCAAAACGCGTGGATAGGCTTATGTGTTCGTCAGACATGTTGTAATAGGTTTCACGGTATAAAAAGAACACAGATGGTTAAGAAAATAACTATTTATTAACTTAAAAGCTAATATTTCGCTGGTATTATATCCTCATCTGGATATAATACCATAATACCAGCGAAATATTAGCTTTTAAGTTAATAAATAGTTATTTTCTAAACCATCTGTGTTCTTTTTATACCGTGAAACCTATTACAACATTAATGCAAAACAATTACATAATAACATTAATTAAATGTTTGCTCTATCACACAATAAAACTATTTATAAGCTCTTCTAAATTTAAATTATAAGCTATGTCTGCCTCTCTTGATATAGTTGCTAGACCAACCAATCTTTCTTGGGTCATTTCTGTTCGCATATAATTTTTAGTCAGTTCAAGCTTGGAAAAACTTCTTTCCACACTTGTTATGTTAACAGGAATTGTTAACAATATCCTTAGGACAGTGGTTACATCGGGATAAATTTCTACAATATTTTGGTTGTATATATAACCAAAATCTTGTGGTCCTCACCAAAAATATGTTTGTGTAACTTGAGTCTCAGCTTAGGAAAGATAATACAGGAATGGAAAGAATGTATGATAGTTCTGTTGTACAAGAGTGGTACAAAATCTGATATGTCTAACTACTGAACTATCAGTATCTCTGGTGTTGGTGGTGGTGGTGAAGATTTAAAACAAGTTGGTAAGAACTTGCATACAGAAATGGGTGGAGTGACAAGCTATACTCTGTAAAAACAGTGTGCGTTTATTAATGGGAGATCATGTTTAGTCATTTGCTCATATTTTAACAATGTTTCAGTTGAGTTGGATAAAGGGAATGGTTTTTCTATGATACTGTTGGATTTTGCTAAGGCAATTGATAGGATACCATGTGAAAGGCTGTTGCGTAAACGGAAAATTTGGGTTTGGAATGTAACTCTTGACTTGGATAAGTGGATGATTGATAAGACAGGCATCAAAAAGTGATTTGTGGTGGGTATGAGTCTGCCAGATTTAAGGTGACCAGTTGTGTACCCTAGGGACCAGTCCTTTGACTGTTGTTGTTCAATCTATATATTAATGACATTAGGAGGGTTCTAATAGATGTTCAATTGTTTGTTGATGATTCAAAGATAAGTAGGGCAGTCAGGGATGTTACTAATATCCAGCACTTACATATGATTTGAATAGGTTGGAAATTTGGGCAAATGTAAATGGCTATCAGTTTAATGCTAGTATGCATGAAGTTATGCACTTTAGTGTGAAGGCATATTAAATGGCTTGACACTAAAGCCTTGTTACAGGATTATGCAACAAGAAAGTGATGAGTCTAGGAATCTTGGCATTGCGTTGGATAGGAATTTGAAGTTCAAAGGTCACATAGCAAAAAAACTGCAAATGCAATTCAGAGGATAGTTGCCATGCTGAAACAAACATTGATATCTGAGGAAGTCATTTTTGCCTCTTTCAAGGCCTTGATAAGACCATACCTAGACTACTGTGTAGATTTGGTGTCCTAAGTTCCTGGGGAATAAGAAGCTGTGTAAATGGTGTAAAAAAGACTAACATAGATTATATCAGAATTATGAAATGTAGATTATGAGAATAGATTGAGAGTATATTATTATTCAGGCCTCCATGGAGTCAAAAGACTCATCGTGGGAGGTCCTTCCTAAGAACATAAAGTCTGTCAAGACTCATCAAGGGGATATCCCCCCCTAAGAAACACAAAGTCTATCATACCGCTCCTTAAACTCATTGACTGTTCTTGCTCTCACCACTCCATCAGGCAATGCATTCCACGGTTCAACCACTCTCCATGCAAAGAAACCACTCCTCACCCTCTTGCTCACAGTTTCCTTCCGTAACTTCCAGGGATGGCCTCTTGTCATCACTCCTTCCCGCTGTTCAACCAAGTGAAAGAACTCCCCAGTGTCAACCCTGTAACCACCTCTCAACAGTTTAAAAGTCTCAATCATATCACCTCTCCTTCTTCTATCCGCCAAACTCTGCAGTCCACATTCCCTCAGCCGATTCTCATAACTATCCTTGTACAGTCCTGAGACCATCTTTGTCATCCGTCTTTGTATCTTTTCCACAGTTAATTTATCCCCTTCAAATCCTGGGGACCAAATCTGAGAACAAATTAAACCAAGTGTGGTCTGATCAGAGACTTAAAAAACGAACGATAACTGTTTTATCTCTGCAGGTCAGTGTCCTTCTCATTATTGCAGCAATCCTCTGTGTTACCTTCACCACCTTTGCAATATGTCCCCTAAACTTCAGGTTTCTATCAATCATCAACCCCAGATCTCTTGTCTCCCCAACTTTCTCCAGTATAACTCCTCCCATTGAGTATGCAGCATCCCATTGATGTTTCCCAAACCTCAAGAACTTACATTTTGCTGCATTAAACTGACAACCCCATTCATTTGCCCATCTATCTAGCTTATTCAAATCCTCTTGCAGGACTACCACATCTGCACTATTACTAATAATCCTTCCCAGCTTCGCATCATCCGCAAACAACTGAATATCCCCTTGCAATCCACTGGCAATGTGATTGATATAAAGGTTAAACAATATAGGTCCTAGTACTGAGCCCTGTGGGACCCCACTTGTAACCTTCTGTCTCCTTGAAACTGCTCCACCATATACAACTCTTTGATACCTATCAGACAGCCAATCCTGAATCCAGTTGACCAATCTGACATCCAGACCCATGTGCTGCAACTTAAATATCAGCTTATCGTGTGGCACCTTGTCAAATGCCTTCGCTAAGTCTAAGAAAATTGCAGTATATGCCTTTCCCTCATCTAATGTTCTTGTAACTTTATTATAAAAGGCTAGCATATTCTAAAACAAGAGCACCCTTTCACAAATCCATGTTGACTCTCACAGATAACATTACCCTCATCTGCCCAATGCTGTACATGGACTGCAGACTCTGGTTAACAGTAGAAATAGGGGTGATTTGATACAGGTCTATAAACTTTTGAATGGGTGTTACAAAATATCATTTAATGAAATTATTATTTATATAGAAGGGAGCAAAAGAACTAGAGGACATTCCAGGAAGTTAGTTTGTTTGTAGTAAAGAAAGGGTAAGATCTAGATTTTTTTCTCACAGAGCAGTGAGTGAGTGAGTGGAATAGTTTGCCTCTTGAAATGGTGAAGGCATCTAGTGTGAATGAGTTTAAGTGAGCACATGACAGCTAGTTTTGGTGATGTATAGCCTCTTACGATGAGACCTTGAAAGTTTCAGATAATTAAAATAATTATAAAATTTCACGTGTTCAGCTGGGGAGTATAGGAAGTGAGTGTTCCCCAGAGCAACTTAATTTGATTGTTTTTAATGCATTCTGGAAGATAAATCATGTTCATGTAGAGCAAGCATGGGCAACCTTTCCTAGTTCGGGGGTCAAATTATCATTCTGTCTCCTAATCAAGGGCCGGACCAAATTATTAAATAAAATAAATTAATATTAAATGAATTAAAACGAGTTGCTACTTCATATTTAATTTATTTATAATATAATGCTTTGGTATAAAGCTCTACATAAATTTTATAATATAATGAACGACATAACAATTTAATGTGAAGATTGGCCTTGTACTTCAACTACAAGACTATCAATATTGACGTTAATATTACTTAAGGATAATCGCATAGAATTTTCGAGGTTTTCATCTGTTATTCTTGTCTGAATTTTTGATTTATTGTATTTCATCCTCGAAAAAACTGTTCACACATATATGTGCTGCCGAAAAGACAAATGATTTTTCTTGAAAAGGCACGTAAATTTGTATATTTTTTTTCCCACCAAATAAAACTTATAAAAATCTGTCAAAGCAATGTTGTTAAATTGTGATTTTAGCACTAAATCTGCCTGAAGCTCAATAAGTTCCATCTGTAAGTTTTCTGGCACATTATTTACATCAGCATCCATCGAACGAGTAAATAGAGGGAATGTGGAGTCTTTGTTTTTGAAGTCGGCAAACCTTGTATCAAATTGCTCTATTAGTGCCTTCAGTTCATCTCCATAACATTATAAGGGATATTTTTATGAGTTGCTAGAGTAGGAAAATGATAACAATTTTTAGCTCTTATCTGACTTTCCAACAATCTTAGTTTATTACAAAAAGCTTTGACATGTCCATGCAGTTCATGAACCAATTGTCCTTATTTCTGCAATTTAAGATTTAGTTCGTTTAGGTATCTGGTGACATCTACAAGGAATGCAAAATCACACACCCACTCATCATCTTTTACTTGGTTAATTGTGTTTCCTTTTATGTTCATAAAATCTGCAATGTCTTGTCTCGGATCATAAAATCGTTTTAACATTTTACCTTTACTCAACCACTTCACTTCACAATAATAAGATGCATCTTCATAATCCGAAAATAGGTCTGCCATATACTTCTTAAATTGGCGGTGATTAAGTGTACGTGACTTAATAAAGTTAATACTGGCTACTACAACTTCCATAATATTTGTGAATTTAATCGATTTTGCACACAGATTTTGTTGGTGGATAATGCAGTGAAAATTTGTTAAATTTTCCCGATGAATCTGTAGTTCTATTGCTTTTTCATGAACTGTTCCAATAAATCCCTTCTGTGCATCAACCATTGCAGGGGCTCCATCAGTGCATATGCCAGATAGTGAACTCCATTTAAGCCCAAATCTCTTGAAGACTGTGTTGACTGTTTCAAATATATCTTCACCGGTAGTTGTTCCTTTTAATGGCCGAAGCACCAATAATTCTTCTGTGATGTTGAAATCTGCATCAACTCCTCGAATAAATATTGCTAGTTGTGCTGTATTAGAGGCATCGTTGCTGTCATCCATAGGAATTGAAAATGCTTCCAATGTAGCAATCTTCTCTTTTATACTTTTTTTGATATCATCAGCCATAATTTCTATCTGTCAGACAAGAGTACGTCTTGACAAACGAATATTCTCGAAGTCTTTTTTCTTTTCAGGACATATTATACTTGCAACATCCAGCAAGACAAATCAAGACAAATGACTCAGAATGCTTAGCAATTTTTTCGCTTGGTGCTGCGTTCTTTGCTTGTTGAACATTTGCTGCTGGGTATCCAAGTTCTTCTTCAACTTCTGTATTTCATCTTTTTGTAGTTGTCCATCAATTTTTGGGTGATCGGCATGTCTCGAAGTAAAGTGTCTCTTCTAGTTCTATTCTTTGTTGACGGATATGGATTTGTTGCACAGCAAACATACAGGCAAACCTTTATTCAGAATAAAATAATAATCCTGCATCCAGTTGTCTTGAAATTGATGATTCTCTGCATCTACTTTTCTTTTTTTTGCAATAACCCCTGACATTGACCCAAATTTATAAGCGATATTCAGAACTGTCAAACAAAACTGTCTTCTACACCGCAGGCACTGAACAGAACACAACATCAACGCAGGCACCGAACCGAATATAACATCAATGCAGGCACTGAAAAAAGCACAACACCAACGCAAGTACCAAACTGACATGTTGTAACACGTTCACACAAGCCGCTAGTCAAAGTGAGAAAGAGTCCTTGGTTGGAGAAAACATAGTGTGTTTTGCACAAGTCATATGACGTCAGCTTAATGTAAGTTAGTAGAACACACCATGTTTTCTTCCACCATGAATCAAACAAACTTCACTGAAATAGATTAGGGCCGGATCCGGCCGGGGGTTGCCCATATGTGATGTAGAGTATCTATTTTAGATATGATACATATTTCCTTGCCTGGCCTAGATAGGCAATAGATAATATCATTTATACCCAGTCTTTCTCTATTTAAAATAGAGAAAGACTGGGTATAAATATTTAAAATGATATTCAGTAGGTGTGGATGAAAAAGGTTGTTGGACCTAAGATCCACTAAGAGACATTAAAAAAAAAAAAAAGAAAAAAAAAAAAAGAGGTTTTTAATGACATCTCATAGGACAAAGAATTGATTTTTCAGTACGATTAGCTGTTTGTTTAGATTTTCAGGTATTTAAGTCTAAGAGACAAGCATATTATGTGTAAATTGTTCTCTGGTCAGTTTGTGCATGCTTAATAAACTGACCAGAAAACAGAGATTCTAGATGTCAAAAACTTGCATTCCCAAACCATGAGATATCAGTGGCACAGATTGGTAGGCCGAAAAAATTAAAATTAAAAAAAAAAAAAGCCACAAATCTGTTCTATTTTTTTCATACCAGAGAAAGTGATATTGTTTTATGGCAAAATGCTAGAATACTCTACATTACATACAGCAAAGCTGTTATGCTGATAGCATCATCAAATTCCTGATATTTACCCTCAAGGGGTGTACAGGATATGATAGTACTACATAAAAAATTTACAGCATTACTAATTTTCTATCTACAATTTTCCTCCAAATGAATCTTTTACCTGTGAAGGCTACAACATTGTCAGATCTTATATTTTTATCTTCTAAGGCTCTTTTTACCATATCAATCCACCTATTTCTTGGTCTTCCAGTGGGTATTTTTCCTGCAAACCTGGCAGAGAACACTTGTTTTGCTAATCTTATTTATTCTAAATTTATCCATTTGACTTCCTACCACACCAACTTTGTTGATTCTGTTGTCTATTTCCATATTTAATTTACAATCTTCACTAAAAATCATGCCTAAGTAGCTGAAATGTTTTATTTGTTCTATAGGGTCTCCATTCACAATGCAGTTGATATTTTCAATGCTTCTGCCTTTTTTCATTGTCTTTGTCATGGTATTGATGACCTTCATACCATATCTATTACAACAGTTATTCAATTTAGACAGGGAATCTTGCAGACTTGTAGCAAATTTATTTAGAAGTATAACATCATCTGCATAAAGCAAAGAGTTGACATTAACATCTCCAATTTTGATATCAGGTTTAATACCACTTTCCTTCCTAATGTGATTCCATATAGATAATGAATAACAAAGGGGGGGGATAATGTACATCCTTGTCTGACACCAGATTTAACATTAAACCATCTTCTTGAACTTTCTTCCTGCATCCAGCTTGTTCTTCACCAAGCTCTGCTTTCACAATCCTTCTCAACTGTTTCTAAAGTATACTGGCATAAATCTTACTAGAAACACTCAGTAATGAAATACCTCTGTAATTCTCACATTCACTTTTATTTCCTTTTTTATATATGGGCACTATGAGAGCTCTACTCCAATCATCTGGAATTCATCCCTCTGTCCATGTCCTCTGAACTATGAAGTACAGCCTCTCTAAGACTTTTATACATCCATACTTGAGTATTTCTAGTTAAATATCATCTCCAGGTGTCTTTCTACATTTCAGGCTTTTGATGGCTTTATCTACTTCAAATATGGATATATATTCCGGATTGCATGCCTGATCAGTGTTTTTTTTATCATTGTGCTGTCACTGATTGCTTCATTTAGCAGTTTTTCAAAGTAATTACTCACTACTTCAAGGATATCTTTTTTCCAGTTTTCATATCACCTTTATCATCCAGACTTGAAGTAGATAAAGCCATCAAAAGCCTGAAATCTAGAAAGGCACTTGGAGTAGATGATATTTGACCAGAAATGCTCCAGTATGGAGGTATAAAAGTCTTAAAGTGGTTGCACTACATAGTTCAGAGGACCTGGACAGAGGAACGAATTCCAGATGATTGGAGTAGAGCTCTCATAGTAGCTATATATAAAAAGAAAAATAAAACTGAATGTGAGAATTACAGAGGTATTTCTCTACTGAGTGTTCCTGGTAAGATTTATGCCAGTGTACTTGAGAAACGGTTGAGAAGGATTGTGGAAGAGAAGCTTGGTGAAGAACAAGCTGGATTCAAGTGCAATAGAGGATCAGATTTGCACTTTACAACAAATAGTTGTAAAGTGCAAATCAGTTAAAAAGCAACTGACACAATGAAAAAGGAAAAGTTGGTCCTTGTTGGGGATCTAAATAGTAGAGTAGGAAATGATTGTGAGACATACAAAAATATTTTGGGAAAATTTGGAGAAAAGAGCAAAGCTAATAATAATGGCAAATATCTGTTGGATTTCTGCTCAGGACATGGACTGGTTATTACTAACACCATGTTCCAACATAAAAATGTGCACAAATTCACATGGAGAGAAGAGGCTAGGAATAAGAAAAGTCTCATTGACTATGTTATTGTTGATAGTGATGTTTTCTCCCTGGTGCAGGACACCAGAGTGTACAGAGGATTTGAAATTGGAAGTGATCACTATTTAGTCTTGAGCAGGATAAAATTGAATTTCATATTGAAAAGAATAACATGTAAGAAAGTTTTAAAGCGAATAAAAGTTGAGCAGCTCTCAGATGTGAACTGTAGACTAAAATACAGAAATATTATTGAAAAGAAAATGAAAGAGTTTGAGAACAGGAATCAAACCTTGGAGATTCAGTGGCAAACTCTGAAGGAAACATTGATTGATTCTGCCAGAGAGGCATGTGGTGAGGTTGTGTGCAAGGATAAAAAAATCAGAACTCCCTGGTGGACACAGGAAGTTAAAGAGGCAGTGAAGGAAAAGAAGAAAGCATATCAAAAGTTCCTGGCAAATAAGTCAGCTTTTACTCTTACAGAATACAGAGACAAATGTAAGAAAGCTAAACAGTGTGTAAAACTAGCTAAACAAAAGTCATGGGAGGACTTTGGCAAGAATATAGAAAATAAATATCAAGAAGGTGGCAAAATATTCTGGAGGTTGTTGAAGAAGCTTAGGAATGGAGGAAAGAGTGCTGTAAAAGGAATTAGAGATGATAAAGGTGAAATGAAAACAGGAGAAAAAGATATCCTTGAAGTATGGAGTAATTACTTTGAAAAACTGCTAAATGAAACAAGCAGTGATGACAGCACAGTGATAAAAAACACTGACCAGGCATGCAGTCAGGAATACATATCCATACTTGAAGTAGAAAAAGCCATCAAAGGCTTGAAATGTGGAAAGGCAGCAGGAGTAGATGATATTCGACCAGAAATGCTGAAGTATGGTGGTATAAGAGTCTTACAGTGGCTGCACTGCATAGTTCAGAAAGCCTGGACAGAGGGACGAATTCCCGATGATTGGAGTAGAGCTCTCATAGTACCCATATATAAAAAGGGAAATAAAACTGAATGTGAGAATTACAGAGGTATTTCCTTACTGAGTGTTCCTGGCAAGATCTATGCAAGTATACTTGAGAAACGGTTGAGAAGAATTGTGGAAGAAAAGCTTGGTGAAGAACAAGCTGGATTCAGGCCAAATAGAGGCTGTCAGGATCAGATCTTCACTTTACGACAAATAGTCGAGAAAGCATGGGAATATGACAAAGATCTGTATTTAAGTTTTGTCGATTTGGAAAAGGCATATGACAAGGTGCCAAGAGAGAAGCTATTCAATACGCTGCAGTTATATGGTGTCAATGGGGCATTATATCAAGCAATACTTAGTCTTTATTTGAGTTGTGATTCAGCAGTTAGAATTGAAGGAAGTACAGGAAGGTGGTTTAATGTTAAATCTGGTGTGAGACAAGGATGTACATTATCCCCTCTGTTATTCATTATCTATATGGATCACATTATGAAGGAATGTGGTATTAAACCTGATATCAAAATTGGAGACGTTAATGTCAGCTCTTTGCTTTATGCGGATGATGTTATACTTCTAAATAAATCCGCTACAAGTCTGCAAGATTCTCTGACTAAATTGAATAGCTGTTGTAATAGATATGGTATGAAGGTCAGCAATAAAAAGACAAAGACAATGAAAATAGGCAGAATCATTGAAAATGTCAACTGTGTTGTGAATGGAGAACCTGTGGAACAAGTAAAACATTTCAGCTACTTAGGCACAATTTTTACTGAAGATGGTAAACTAAATATAGAAATAGACAACAGAATCAGCAAAGCTGGTGTCGTGGGAAGTCAATTGAATAAATTCATATGGAATAAGAAAGAAATTAGTCGGAACACTAAATTAGCTGTATACAAGACTGTGTTCAAACCAATTTTAACTTATGGATCTGAGAGCTGGGTCAGAAGTAAAACACTTGACCAAAGACTAGAGACCGCAGATATGAGAGTCCTGAGAAAGATTAGAGGTGTGAACAGATGGCATCAATGGCAATATCATATTAAAAATGAGGATATTAGGAAAGAACTTGACATTGTCAGCATCCAGGAATGCGTTAGCAGAGCTAATCTCAGATGGTATGGTCACTTAAATAGAATGGGAGAGGAAAGATTAGCAAAACAAGTGTTCTCTGCCAGGTTGGCAGGAAAACGACCCAGAGGAAGACCAAGATATAGGTGGATTGATACGGTACAAAGTGCCTTAGACGATAGAAATATAAGATCTGATAATGTTGGAGTCTTGACAAGTAACAGACTGATTTGGAGGAAAATTATAGATAGGAAGTTAGTAATGATGTAATTTTTTCATGTAGTACTGTCATATCCTGTACACCCCTTGAGGGTACATGGCAGGAATTTGATGATGATGAACAAATAGTTGTAGTAAAGTGAAAAGTTGAGAAGTCATAGAAATATAGCAAAGATCTGTAGTTAAGTTTTGTAGATCTGGAAAAAGCATATGACAAGGTACCAAGAGAGAAACTATTCAAAATGCTACAGTTATTAGAATTTCTTTTACAGCAGTCCTCCGTTTCTGAGCTTCTTGAACAACCTCCAGAATATCTTGCCACCTTCTTGATATTTATTTTCTATGTTTTTACCAAAATCTTCTCATGACTTTTGTTTAGCTATTTTTACACAGTGTTGAGCTTTCTTACATTTGTCTCTGTATTCTCTAAGAGCACAAGCTGACTTATTTGCCAGGAACTTTTGATATGCTTTCTTCTTTTCCTTCACTGTCTCTTTAACTTCCTGTGTCCACCATGGAGTTCTGATTTTTCTATCTTTCCAGACAACCTCACCACATGCCTCTCTGGCTGAATCAATCAATGTTTTCTTCCGAGCTTGCCACTGAATCTCCAAGGTTTGATTCCTGTTCTAAAACTCTTTCATTCTTTCTTGAATAATATTTGTATATTTTAGTCTACAGTTCACACCTGAGAGCTGCCAACTTTTATTTGCTTTAAAACTTTCTTACATGTTCTTCTTTTCAATATAAAATTCAATTTTATCCTGCTCAAGACTAAATGGTGATCACTTCGAATTTCAAATCCTCGGTACAAACTGGTGTTCTGCACCTTGGAGAAAACATCAACAAGACTTTTCTTATTCCTTTCATTTTCTCTCCTTTCGAATTTGCGCATATTTTGATGTTGGAACATGGTGTTAATAATAACGAGTCCATGTCCTGAGCAGAAATCCAACAAGCTAATTTGCCATTATAATTGGCAAAGCTAATAATAATGGCAAATACTCTCCAAATTTTCCGAAAATATTTTTGTATGTCTGACAATCATTTCCTACTCAGCTATTTAGATCCCCAACAAGGATCAACTTTTTATTTTTCATTGTATCAGTTGCTTTCTCTAAAGCCTGAAAAATTTCCTCCACTTCTACCTTAGCAGAACCTTCTGTAGCACCATAAGCACAAATAAGTCTCATTGTCTTGAACGGCGGGCAATTTCTTCTTGAAATTGCCTGCCGTTCAAGAAGATTAGTCTTGTATTTAGTTTTGAATATTATGGTTACTCCTTCTTTTCCTTGATTGTCATTGTCTGAATATAACATTTTGTATTTATTGCTCAGAAAGATCTCACCGGTTTTTGTCTTTTTTGTTTCAGTCACTCCTATTGTGTCAATCTGGTGCTTATCCAATTCCTCAGCTAGCTCCATTTCTTTGCCATTTAGGCTTCTTATGTTGATAGTACTGATCTTTAACTCTGGTGATATTGATTTGGGGTGTGTTTTAGGATTTGTTTAAGTAGCTGACTTTTTGCTTTATGCCCTGGTTCCCTAGTGAAAACAATGGGTTTCTTGTTTAACCAGGTGATGACTGAGCCATCATGAAATTCTATTATGTTGTACCATCATTTAATATTGTGGTTTAAGCCAATAAGAATGCAATTTGGTTGACTAAATCTCAAATTCCCAGCCCATCTTTCAGTGTCCAGGTAGATACCCAACATGGTGCACCACGAGAAGGTGAGGATTGGACATTAGGTCAGAAGCCCTGGTCAGTTCTCCACATTCCTTTAAAGGCTATGTGGAAGTCTCCTCTTAGTTATACAGCTTTGACCCTTAAGCACCTCGTTATGCATACCATTTGATTGTAATAAAAATAAAGTTCTGTTTTCATGATCATTATTGCTTACGGGGTCCAGTTGTCGTTGGTGTCTGGTGCTTGTTTCACTCTTTGCCATTTCTCTCTGTCCACTGCCAGGTGACTGAAATCCTACCTACTCTTTCCACACCACAGTTTCGCATCACTTACTTATTGATTTTCTGCTTATATCATCCACTGTGCCAAGCATCCGAGAGAGAGAGCGAAAGATAGAAAAGCAGGTTGTGGAAGGAGCATGAAGAAGATGGATGCAAAGGTGAGAAAGTGATTATGCAGGGCAGAGTGATGAATACACAAGGTGAGGATGAGGGCAATATGAAAGTAGCCCAGAAATGATAATAGTGAATTGAGAAGGAGAGCAGAGATAATGAATAGCAAGATATATGAATAGCAATAAGCACCCGGCCTGGCTGGCCGAGTGGTTAGTGTATCTGCTCTCCAACCAAAAGGCTGCGGATTCGAATCCCACCGTGGGCATGAATGGTTGTGATTGTTTGTGGAAAAACTAGTGGTGGTGGTCAGTGGTAGATGGCATTGGTGGATTGAGTGGTGGAGTCAGAACTTAGAGCAGGTGCCTTCCCTCGATGAGTCTTTGGACTCCCTAGAGGTGTCAAATAATAATAATAATAATATAATAAAAAATAATAATAAAAAGATGGCTGATGGTGTCAAACAAAAGCTATGCAATTTTTGAATGTATGGAGTGAATTTGAAAGGATTGCATTTGAAATGGTTTGGTGTTAGTCATTTGAAGCAAATTGTCATTTGCTGAGGGTGCACAGAATTGATATAAAGTGTGTCTAAGGATCTGAGAGAGAGAGAAGTAGGTTGTGGAAGGACAGGAAGAAGATGCATACAAAGAGAAAGTAGTTATGCAGGGCACAGTGATGGAATACGTAAGGGTGAGGATGAGGGTATTACTAATGAAGGTGGGAATAAGGAACAGAGAGAGAGACAGCAGTTCTCAGAGTGAAGGAGTGTATTATTACAGTAGGAGACTTGTATACTAATGGAAGGAATAGCAAAAATACGAGGTGGTATCAAAATGTTTCGAGACTAGCTCTGTTTATGAGAAATTACTTTATTTATCAATGTTTACACACTATCGCCTTCAAAATAGTCCCCTTGCATAGCAATACAGTGCTCCCAGCATTCCTGCCAATTTTGGAATGTGTCCTGGAAGTTTTCTTTTCAAAGTATGTCGAGCACCTTCTGCGATTTGCGCTGGATCTCTGCAGTGGTGTCAAAACGGCGACCTTTGAGCTGGATCTTCATCTTCAGGAAGAGGGCGAAGTCCACAGGAGCCAAATCTGGTGAGTAGAGTGGGTGCAGAAGTGAGATCATGTTGTTTCCGGCAAGAAACTCACTTGTGAGGAGAGCTTGGTGACAAGTATATTATCGTCGTGGAGCATCCAGTTTTTTGCACACCATAGATTTGGTCGCGCTCGCCGAATGACAATGGCAGCAATGTTGTGGAGTGTTCCCCGATGATCTTCATGCACAAGTTGCTGAATGGTTTCGACATTTTCAGGGGTTGAGCTCATTGAAGGTCTTCCTGATCTCTTGTCGTCTTCCAGTGATGTTCTTCCGCTCTTGGCAGTCTCGCTTGCCACTCAAGACACCTCGAACGACTCATTGCAGCATCACCATAAACTTGCCAAATCATGTCAAACATCTCTGTGGCAGATTTGTCCCATTTCATGCAGAATTTCACATTCGCTCATTGTTCTAATTTGCTGTCCATGATGAAATCGTAGATGTGGTAACTCACTTGGTCAGAATAGCACCAGTTGCACAGCTCCCGATGTACATAGGATGATGTCTTTAGGCACACTACTTATGAAGGTCGATGCTCCCTGTGACTGTGCGTGCAGCCTTGTGCTGCCATCTTTTGGCATGTTACAAAACCAGTCTTGAAACTTTTTGATACTACCTCGTAGAGCTGCTAAGTTTGTGGGATCTGAGGTCATTATCAAGGTATATTGTGGAATTACAAGGTTGATGATTATGAGAAACTCTGAAGTCAGCTAGCATGAATATCATGTATTGATAAGTTGCAGGCAGAAGAGGCTGATAGAGAATGGGAATTGATTAGGAAACATCAATCTAGCATCTGACATACATGGTGCACAAATGTATATTAAGAGTTGTGTGAATAAATAGAGTAGACATGAAATGGATGAACAGTGACAGTGCAGTATGAGAGGTGACTTGGCCATTCAGGTCAGAGATAATCCAAGGGAATTTTTCCATTATGTGTCCAGTGACAGGAAGAATAATTATGAAAGGGTGAAATGATACTGTGCAACATGTAGAAGGAAGTCAAAGATTAGAGGAATTAGAGATGACAAAATCAGAGGAATATCAACTGTTGCTTAGCTGAGATCTTAATTAAGGTGGATGGAATGGATGGCATATCACAACTTATTTTAAGGAATGTGCAAAAGCGTTAGCTGATTAACACCTCATCTCTTACCAACTCACTCCAATCACTGTTGCACAGGCACCTAGCATCTACTGCATGTATCTTCTATAAATATTTCTATGGTAAATATTCATAAGAACTATCCTTAATAATTCTCCCTCCCTCTCTCTCTCTCTCTCTCTCTACTAAATCCATTGAAACATGTGCAGCTACCACCCAACATCCCTTCATAGTCAAACTCCATATTCATAGAACAAATTTCTCCTCCATTTCTATTGCTGCTGTATTGTGGAACAGCCTTCCCTTCCATGTGTTTCCCATGGAATGCAATGCACAGGCCTTCAAATCCAACACGAACAAGTGATTCATTTCTTAAGTCTCTTTCCATTGACTAACCAACCTCTTGTGTGTAGGCTCAACATTAAAAAAAATGTCCTTGACATAGTTAGTTAATGAAAGTTTGTAGTGGGAAAGATTCTTAAGGGACAGAGAAAAGACAAAATAATAAAAAGCATGCTTCTAGCTTGTTATTATTTTGTCAAAAATATTGGGAAACTGATTAGAAATAGAATACAGAATTGGACATAGGATTCTCTATGATGGTCAGCATGGATTTTGAATGGTAGGTCTTGTTTTAGCAATCTGCTTCCATTTTATGATAAGGGAGATTCATATACATTGATAGTCTTGGATGATGGAAGGGCATTCAATAGATTACCACATGATATGTTGGTATATAAGCTGTAGAACTTTCTCATATAATGACACATGTACTATCCATAACTAGAGAAAACACGTGTGCCACAGTAAAATAAATTTTTAATTTTATTGTGTAAATATTTCATGTTATGTATCATAAGACATCATCAGTACAATTATCGAACAACAATAGGAATTAGAAAAACAGTAGAGCACATGCTTAATTTGTAATCCCTCTAGGTATACAGTTTAAGTATGCACTATATTGTTTTTCTAATTCAGTTCATATTGTTGTTTGATAATTGTACTAATGATGCCTTATGATACATGAGAGATGAAATATTTACATAATAAAATTTAAAATTTATTTTACTGTGGCATGCATATTATTCTCTAGCTATAAACTGTAGAAGATCAAAAATTGGATAATAAATTGGTTAGATGGATTGAAGATTAGCTTTAAGAGCAATACCAGCTAGTTGTGTATGATGAAGCTGTGTCTCAGAAGAGGAAGGTGACAAGTGATGCACCTCAAGGTTCTGTCCAATACTTGATACACTGGCACTACCTCCTTACACCCTGCTTATCAATGTATCTCTTATCACAGCAACAATCAAATGTGCAGTCTTTGCAGCAATTGCAATGTGCCCTCAGAACTTTAGTCCACCATCATCCCAATATCCTGGATCTCACCCAGTTGAAGCATGTTTCTGCCAATACAGTATACAGCCTTATATCTCAGCACTCCAAAGTGCAACACCTTGCTTTTATTAATATTAGAACTCTAACCAACTCATCTGGTGAAGCTAAAAATCCATTCAAATGTTCCTGAAGGTAATTAACATCAGCAATACTCTATAATTTCCCCCAGCTATGCTTTATCAGAAAAAATAAAAAAATAAAAAATGAAGGTCCCCAGTCTATTCACATGAAATATCATTAATAAATAAATTAAACAGCAGGCCCCAAGAACAAGGTCCTGCTGTTAATATATATACTGTATATATAAATATATACAAATAACATTTATAAGATTATGTAATAAATAATAGTATAATTATAATCATAATTATTATTATACTATTATATATTACATAATATTATATATGTTTATACAGTATATATATATATTAACAGTAGGGCCTTGTTCTTGGGGCCTGCTGTTTAATTTATTTACTAATGATATTTCATGTGAATTGACTGGGGACCTTCATTTTTTATTTTATTTATTTATTTATTTGTCTGATAAAGCATAGCTGGGGGAAATTATAGAGTATTGCTGATGTTAATTACCTTCAGGAACATTTGAATGGATTTTTAGCTTCACCATATGAGTTGGTTGGAGTTCTAATATTAATAAAAGCAAGATGTTGCACTTTGGAGTGCTGAAATATAAAGCTGTGTACTTTTTAGACTATTCATATTTGGTCTTTATATACTGAAATAAACACAAAAACTTATTCTGATTATATGACCATCGGTTTAATACACATATGTATTAACCAAATTTGGTTGCCTAACCGTTGTTAATGGTTTACTGTATTCTTTCGTTTTTTTGCATTTATTATTTTCTTTCACCTTTTTAGTCTTGACAAAGCTAGACAGTATGTTAGTGAAACTAGTCAGCGTTCTTGTACATATGTGTATTAAACTGATGGTCTTATAATCAGAATAAGTTTTTGTGTTTATTTTAAAGCTGTATACTGTGTTGGTGAAACGTGCTTCATTATGATGAGATTCAGGATGTTGGGAAGATGGTGGGCTAAAGTTCTGAGGGCACATTGCAATTGCTGCAAAGACTGCGCATTGTATTGCTGCTATGATAAGAGATACATTGATAAGCAGGGTGTAAGGAGGTAATGCCAGTGTATCAAGTATTGGTCATATCACATGTGAACTATTGTGCTCAAATTTAGATCTCCTAGTATGCATTGTTATGTGGAAATCCAGATGTGAATGCCAAAAGTAATATCAGGATTCTGGAATATTGATTATGTAGAGAGGTTGAGGGAATATAGATGCAGAGTTTGGTAGATAGGAGGAAAAGGGGTAATATGAAAGAGATAATTGGTGAGAGGATTTCACCAGATTAATACAGATTTGATTATAAAAAGAGGTGAGAGGGAAAGAACGAGATTCCATTCTTGGAAGTTGTGTAAAGGTATGGTGAAAAAGGGTGTTAAGAGTAGATTTTTCACATGGAGAGTGGTGGGTGAGTGGAATACATTGCTAAAATGTGTTATGAATGACAAGTTTCTAGTTAACTGGGCTTTCCACAGTGAGTCTGCAGACTCCAAGTAGGTTACTATAATAATAATAAAAATTATTATTATTATTATCATCATCTATACATTCATAGATTTCATAGATACATAATCTTGCCTTTATAAATGTTCTCCTAGGTTGTGATGGGAAGAAACTCAAATCTTTCCAATACAAGTTACTGTTTCACAACTGAAGCATTATTTTAATAAGACACAGAATCCATCAAAAATACATTTCTTTCTTTTTTTTTTTTTTTGGCAATGGAGTGAATAGATAAACTCTTCTAAAAGTTGAGGAATTACCTAGTTACCAAATTGTAAGTAGTCTTACAAGTATTCCTGTTTGATTCAGTTTAGAAGAGAATTAATAATATTAATCTTTTGGGATGATAAAAAAGATATCTATATATATATATATATTATGAACACCCTTCCAAAAAGTGTAAGGACTCATTTGTGAAGAGTCCATTTTGACACTTATACTTAAATGCCTAGTGTATCCTTGACCTTGCATGCTTTTCTAGCATTGACCCTAGCCACCTTTCAGGGATGACCCAAAGTTCTACTTCCACCATTCAAAGCTGCAAATTTCTTGTGCCTATACTGTAAAAATCACCTTACTAACTTGTATGTTTCTGTCATATCTTATCTCCTCTCCTCCATCCCTTAAACTTTGAAGATCATATTTCTTCAGTCTATCCTCACAGTGCACAATTCCATAGGCCAGTTATCATCTTGAATACTTTTGTTGAATCTTTTCAACTTTCTCCCCATCTGCTTGGAACTCAGATGACTGTATCTACACACAGTAATCCAAACATGATCTTATCAAAATGTTGTGAAGTGGTGAGAACAACTTCCTTATTCCTACAAATTCTATAATATTGTCTTGAACAGTGCTGTTATCTGATGTGATGATTAACCTACCTTAGTAATGTGATTCCTAAACTTTAATTCACTGTCCACAATAATTTTCACATTTTACGATTCATTGACTACTTCCAGCAAATTCCTATTAATGGCATACTTTGCCTGTAATACCCTCAATCCAAACTGCATAACTTTACACTTGACAACGTTAAACTAACATTCATTGTCATCATGTAGCATCATCAGCATACAATTGGGGTTTGCACTCAAGATCCTCCTCAGTGTCATTAATACATGTTAAAAGACAATTGTTTTAATACTTGCTAATGAGCTGTTCTCTTATCCATATCACAAGTTGATTTTTCATACTGATACCTTTGAGTTATTGTAACTTTCCACTGTAGAATTTTGTCAGATACTTTGATCACCACACTAAGATACTAATTGGTCTGTAATTTGCTTAATCAGTCTCAGCTCCACTCTTATACAAGTATAATGGAATTATATTACTCTCTTTCCACTCATTAGGAATCGTGTGTGCTGAGACAAGTTGAGCTTGTTTTCTTTCATGGTCATTCTTTCTTTTACTTGCTGTACAGATAAAATTTTCCCAGATTTCCTTTAGCCTGTTTGGCTAACTTCTTTTCAAAATTGTGATTTTGCCCCCCCCCCCCCCATATGGGATACCTGTGCATGGTGGAAGACCTCCCAGTGATAGTGCTGGCCTTTTTCATTCACCCTATTTTTCTATACTTTTCTACCTCTCTTCTTCGCTCTTCTTTTCCTGAGTCTTTCTTACTCTCATTTTCCAGATCACTGTCACTGGAATCCAATGTCATGCTGACTTGTTTTCAACTGTGGAATTTGGAGAATCCTTGTACTTTTGTATTACTTTTTGACATCCTGCTTTGGCAAGATAGGTGATTCTGGATTGCTTGACAAAGATCAGTAGTGTTGCCTGTAAGGGTTATTAGTGTTGCAGTAAGTTATCCCCCCCCCATGGTCTGTGAGTAGGGCCTAAGGCTTGTTGCAGTGTAATATAGCATCCAGAGTAATCTTTACATTCCACTTAAGTGAGCATTTATTGCTTGCCAGATAATGAATGCCCGTGTATGGGGATCTCTGGCACTGAACCAAAAAATCCTTTGAGCAAGATTGACAACATTAAACTAACATTCATTGTCATCATCTTTCATCCTCAAATTTATCAGGGACCCTCATAAGATCCCATCCAACTACACATACCGAACACACAGTTCAATAACAGAAATGAGAATGGATATCTGACACATATAAATCTACCAATGTGTCTCATCATCCATGCTATAGGTGAAGAGTAAATCAATTATATGTAACAGTTGTGAAGTTATCAAAACATCTGATATATGTAATTAATTGTTAATAGGATTTTGTTGTATAAACTTTTCTATACCAGTACCCCTGATGATATGTCTTACAACTTACGAAACTTGTCAGGTTTTAATAGCTTAATTTTATTAAACTTTTTATTTGCATCATAACGTGGTCTCCATACCGAAAACTTCCCACAGAACTGCTAAATACCACAGAAACTTATGTTTGTAACCCCTCTTTGTTCAAAAGGATTTCAGACTGGCAGAATCTCCCATAACAGTTTTAAAAAACATGTTCTGGTAATATTTTTATTGAAACATCATGTTAGCAGCACCCAGACAAACTTCTGAGAACAACATCATTGGGTGGAAATACAAGTCATGGTAACAGTTCATAAAACACTCAACTATTCTAGAGGTGTGCAATGTCAGAATGGGATATCCTTGATGTTCCAGATGAGTAGATATGTTCAGAGCTTAAAGATCAATGAGTGACAGATATGAGGCACTTCCTGATGTATAGGAGTGATTCTATCCAGGAACATCATCCTTACTTTTGATACATCCAAATCTCTAAAAGCAGGATATCTGAACTGACATGTCGGACTCTACATCGCTAATCCATGAAGATGGTTTAAATGTTAGAAATGTGGGCATGCCCAGATTGCCTGTTGTGGCTTTATCACCTGTTCCTGATATGGTAGTCAAGAACACGATTTCTTTCACTGGAAGTAAGCTAAATGTGTCAGCTGTGAGGGAGATCATTCTGTGTACTCCAATGCATGCCAAAAGTGAAAAGATGAAAAAAAAAAAAAAAAAAAGAAATACAAAAGATAAAAAGAGAACAAAATATATTATATTAGGATGTGAAGAGAAATTTAGCCACTACAACACCTTTCCTGATTTCTTATTCTGAGAATGCGTCAGTTGAGAAAAATTCATTATCTTAATAATTCTGATCTGTAAGAACCCACTTGTTAAGAAAATTATTATTATGTGACACCTCCAAGGAGCCTAAGGACTCATTTTGGGAGGACACAGTCTTCCTCCAACTACAAGATACTACTACCATCAACACACAGTGCCATCTACCACCCATCACCAGTAGTATGTATTGTCTATAAATTGTGTGTGTGTTCTCATGGGCAGTTTGTTTGTAATGCAGGATGAAAAACCTGAGTTTCCAGGAGGAAAAAACCTTGCTGCCTCCATATGAGATCAGTTAACTCACCTTCAATTGAAAAAGCCCATATAAAGGTTCCTCTCATCACAATGAGAATCGACTCTGTTCTTTTCCATGCAAAGGACACAATGTACAGTCATTCTTCCAGTTGCACTATGGAGGCACTTGTGTTATGGCAAGAATATTACTGGAAGAAAAACACCAGACACTCCTAGAGAAAAACTAGATAATTTTGCATCTTTTGAAAGTAAACTAAACTCATCGGCTGATCCTGACATATCAGGTAATGTATTAAACAATTTCCTAGAGGAAGAAATTAATATGGCTGTCCATACTTCTCAAAAACAGTTGACAAATACAAGCTAGACAAAGATAGGTCCATAACATCTTGTAAATCACACAAGTTTATACAGCCCAAAGAACAGAAAAAATTCCCACAGTGTTACTGTTGTGGATTCTGCCAAAGTATCTATAACATCAAGGTTCTTTAGCAGAAACTCAGAACATATGTTTCTGTCTAGAGGAAATATATTTAAACCCATTGAGGACTCCCCTCCTTAAGGCATTTCAGTATGATTCACAAGATCAGAACTGGAGATGGTCTTACCCATGGTAGAGTCGCTATCATACTTAGGCAGCCATACTCCTTTCCAGCATGAGCATGTATTCAGCTTAATACTGCTCTGGAAGTGGTAGCCATTTGCTTGTCAGTGGGATTTTTTATTACAATAAGTTCCATTTATTTACCATCAGTTCTGAGTTAAAGGAAATTAATTGTGATAATTGATATTACTACTGCCATATCCCACACTTCTTATGGGTGACTTTAATAGACACAACACACTATAGTGTTCAACACAGAAGCCGTATCCCTTCTTATTAATGGATGCGATACCTTTTTTCCATATGCCTACTCTTTTTTTTTTACGATAGACCTTGCAATCTGCTCCTCTGTTATTCTTCTATACTTAATATATTAAGTATTCCATACTTACTAATTTAATAAGCCGAAAGGCTATTTTACCGGCGAATATGTTAATAGAAAGGGGGATAGTAAATCCCTTTAGGTTTTTATAGCCAGTTACGAAACTCGGATCGAAATCCATAGAGTTTCATGCTGAAAAAACTATCGGCAAGTCCAAGTGTAAATGATCACTTGGGTAGTACAACACCAGGGCAACTCCATGCAAAGGTGGAGCAAGCTCCGTCACTAACTTTAATATTCTCTCATAATGTAAAACCCAGCTCCTAAGAGATGTATATATATTGTTTTATATACATCTGGGAGGGAGCTGGAGTTGATCTTTTCACTACTCTATTTTTCAAAGCTTTCATATCTGTGATTTCCAATCTTTGATCATTTATTTATTATTATTATGTGATACCTCTGGGGAGTCCGAGGACTCATCATGGGAGGACACATTCCTCTTCTCTGCTAAATACATCTCATCCTCTCCACCACTACTTAATTTTCTAACTATGACACTACCATCAAAGCCATCTGTCGCCCATCATCACCACCAACAGTATTTTTTGTCTGTAAATTGCATGTGTTCAAGGCTGATTTGTATGTACATGGGATGAAAAACCCGAGTTCTGGGAGAAAGAAACCTGCTACCACTGTATATGAGATCGGCTAACTCACCTTCAACTGAAAAAGCCTATATAAGGATTCTCCTCATCACGACGAGAATCAAACCCAGATCTTTTCCGATCGAAGGGTGCAATGTTCCGCTATTCTTCCAATTGCGTGCTATGGTGGCTATTATATTTCATACCCACTTTTTTTTTTTTTATGTTGTTTCCACTTATGAGAGGTTATTAGTAAACCTATAATACATTTGTATACCGTGAGTGGGTAAAGGAATTTTTTTTTTTTTTTTTTCATTTTTATCAATTTATATTGTATATTTTGTAATTTTTTATTTATTTTTACAGTCTGGAACCCCTGCTCTAGAGACCAAACAAGGAACTTTTTAAAACCACTTCAGACCTTTATGAACAGCTGCTAGCTAATGAAACCAAAAGTGCAGGGAGTTTCCCTAGGGTGTTTCTTTTAGTATGTAGCCAGCAGAAAAAAAGATTATTGAAGGATGACATTAATTGAAGAAACTGGTAAAAGAATAACTGCTGTGGAAGATATAGCTGAAATATTAAATGAGCAGTTCATAAAAGTATTTCATCTTTCTGAACATTTCCTTGGTCTTTTTTACAGTGTAGAGAATGCTTCATTATTTCAGCTGATTCTTTGAACACTCTTGAGTAAAAACAGTAATCAATGTGGAGCATTTCACTTTGTTGCCATTCTACTTAGTTTGTTTCCATTGTATGTGCTATGAGCTGTCATTTGTGCTTACTTTCATTCTCAACAGCCTTGAAGTGTTCAGATCAGCATATCTCACAGTCTGTTCTGTGTAGCATAGTCTATATCCACCACTCAAAAAAAAAAAAAAGTAGTCTACAAGATCATTTGCAATTGTGGTCTACACTATGTAGAATAGTCTGGCAGATTTGGTGAGATACACCAATTGGAACACTACAAAGACATAATAGAGCCTGAAAGAAACCACAAATCGGAGCTGTCAGCACATTCAATGGAAACCAAACACCAACTAGAATGACAATAAACTGAAATGCTTCACATTGATTACCGTTTTTTTCTCAATAGCATTCAAAGAATCAGCTGAAATGGGGAAGCATCCTCTTCAGTGTATCAAAAAAAAAAAACAAGGGACGATTTTACATCATGTCTGGTCTTGATTACTCCATCACGACACACTTGTATCTACCAGTAGTATACAGCAACTCACAAACCAGCAGTCATCATAGTAGCAAATGCATGCTTTCCATTGTTTAAACATTTACAGATTTTTTTTTTTACTAGAGACATTAACTGTTATTACTTGCTTTCTAGTTTTTAGTTTACTCATGTTATTTCTTGATAATGTGAAACAAAATATTTCACAAAACTAGTTGAAATAAAAATATAGTTTCTGTTTGACATTTTTGTATGATTTTTTATACCAAAAAAAAAATAGTTTTAAAGTAATTACTCCAGGCATGTAGATATCGACATCTTCACTTTTTATGTCACTTTTATCATAACTGATTCCTTTGGTGGTGCTCTTTCTCCATATATAAAGTGTTTTTTAGCCTCCATGGATTGAAGTGCTGGGAGTGAACTGCAACTGCTACGCACAGTGGATGACCCACTTTTTGCTAACTTTCTGACACTTAACTTCATAAATCTTAACATTAAAAGTACATATGTTTTCATTAGCTGTTTCCTATATCGAAAATGAATTAACTGCCAAAATAGCAAAGGTGAAGCAGATCATCAGAGAGACTGTGGAAATTGCCAAAAGTTGAGAGACGTTTAAATGAGCATAGGGAGAAAAAGGAAAATGAACAGGAAAATAAGAAACAACAAAGCAAGGAAACAGGTAAGTCAAGAAATAACGAAAATCAGGTAAGTGATTTCCTGATTTTTGTGATGTGACTTACTAAGTGACGTTGTCAGTAAAAAGAAAGTTATTTGGTATGGTGATTCTATAATAAAACATGCTATAGATGAGAGAGTTATAACATCATGTTTTCCTGGAGCAAAAATTAAAAATATAATGCAAGTAATTCAAAAACAGAAAAGAAAAGTAAACAAAATCGTAGTTGTAGTAATTACGAACGATTTAACTGGCGATAAGTTCAGTATGAGAGAGGACATGAAAGGGTTGCTGGAAGAGGCGAGAGTGACGAGTGAGAAAGTGAAAATCATTATTATTTTACCTCGCTATGATAAAAATGAATTAAAAAGAAGGGCTATGATGGCAAACGATTCGATGCATAAGCTGTGTAAAAGGAATGGATGCGAGTTTTTAGATTTGTGGAGTGAGTTTAAGGAAGATTGGATTTGTATAAGAAGGATGGCCTACACCTGAACACGTTAGGTATCAGAAGTCTGGAAAAAGTAATAACTATGAGACCTAATACAGAGAGTCAGGGAAACTAAATTAGGAGGAATGGTGTGAATGTGAGTGTAAGAGTGACAGTGGTATGTAACTGTGTTAATGACCCATTAACACAGTTATATTTCCTCTCCCATTCTTCTAATAAAGACTAAGTATTACTGATATTCCACTTGGTATCTTTAATTTATAGTATAACCAAGTGGAAAAACTTCCAGCAACTATCTCTAATCCAGAGTATTTTAATAGTGTGTGACACCTTTTGGCTACCTGTATATGAAAATATGACTTCTACATTATTTTAACCTTAGTGTCACTTCTGGGTCTGTCTCCCACTGATGAGACCTTAATAAAGGTTGAAACCAGTCAGGGTAGTGATCCTTCCCATAATGCATAGCATTATACACGTCTGCAAGGATGTGTGCTTTGCATTATGGCAAGTGATGTGAATTCATTAGCTTCTATATACGAGTTTCCCCAGTCTTGAAAATACTTCAGGTGCAAACTTTGTTTGCTTACACTTAGATAAAGGATTAAACCAAGTATATAATTTCTTGGTATCTTTAATTTATAGTATAACCAAGTGGAAAAACTTCCTGAAATTTATTTTCAACGTTCTTACTAAAGGCTTCCTATGACTTCCCATAATGCATAGCATTATACACGTCTGCAAGGATGTGTGCTTTGCATTATGGCAAGTGATGTGAATTCATTAGCTTCTATATACGAGTTTCCCCAGTCTTGAAAATACTACAGGTGCAAACTTTGTTTGCTTACACTTAGATAAAGGATTAAACCAAGTATATAATTTCTTGGTATCTTTAATTTATAGTATAACCAAGTGGAAAAACTTCCTGAAATTTATTTTCAGGAAAAACTTCCTGAAAATAAATTTCAGGAAAAACTAAAGGCTTCCTATGACTTTTAACTAATTTTACACAATGCTTTGCATTCTTACATTTTTCACTGTATTCACTAAAAACACAAGCTAAGTTAAATATGCAGTCACCTCCTTCATTGACTGCATCTTTAACTTCCTGAGTCCATGATGGAGTTTTTATTTTTCTATTATTGCATATTATCTCACCACATATTGCATATTAGCCATAGAGGTGTGATAATATTGCATATTATCACACCTCTATGGCTGACTCAATCAGTTTTCTTTAGGGTTTGCCACTGAATATCCAAAGTTTGGTTTTTGTTTTCAAACTCTTTCAGTTTTTCTTGAATAATGTTTGTGTATTTGAGTCTACAGTTCACATCTGATATCTGTTCAACTATGATTCATTTCAAAACTTTATTACACACCAATATGAAATTCAATTTTATCCTGCTCAGCACTAAATAATAGTGATAACTTCCTATTTCAAATCCTCTGTATACTCTTGTATTCTGAACCACTGAGAAGACGTCACTGTCATCAATAATATAGTCAGTGAGGCTATTCTTATTTTTTGCATCTTCTCTCCATGTGAATTTGTGTACATTTTATGTTGGAGTATGGTGTTAGTAATAATTATTCCATGTCCTGATTAGAAATTTAGCAGGTACTTTCCATTATTGTTAGCTGTACTCTTTTCTCCAAATTTTTTCAAAACATTCTTATATGTCTGGTAACCATTTCCTACTCTGCTGTTTAGATTTCCAACAAGGACCAACTTTTCCTTTTTCGTTGTGTTAGCTGCCTTCTCTTCACATTTTCCTTATTAGAACCTTCTGTCAGAACCATAAGCACAAATAAGTCTCGTTGTCTAGTTCTGCATCCTGATATTAGCTCTCATCACTCTACTTGATATTGCCTGCTAGTCAAGAAGATTATCCTCATATTTAATGTTTAATATTATTTCCTGAATATAAGATGTTGTATTTGTTGGAAAGACCTCACCTGTTTTTTGTCGTCTTTGTTTCAGCAACATCTATTATGTCGATCTAGTAATTATCCAATTCTTCTGCTAGTTCCATTTCTTTTCAGCTGATGATGCCAATCTTTATCTCTGCTGATATTGAGTTAGAGTTTGTTCCAGTAACTTTTTGCTGTTTGCCCTGGTTTCCTGATGAAAACATTGGGGACCTTGTTTAACCTGGTGATGCTGTAACCAGCATGAAATTCTGTCATGTTGTACCATCATTTTGGTTTATGGTTTAAGCCAATAAGAATACAATTTGGTTGTGGGGTTTAAGGGTTAAGACTGGATAACTGGGTGGAGACCTCCACATGGTCTTTTGGGGGAATGCAGAGAACCGACCAGGGCTTCTGACTTGATGTCTAATCCTCACCTAGTGTACCCTGTTGGGTATCTGCCTGTATAATGAACGAATGAGGATGGGCTGGCAGTTTGGGAGTTAGCTGATATTTCTATAGTTCAAAATATGCAAACAGTGAAGCAATCTTCTTTGGGTACCTCAACCTCCACAACTCAAATTGTCTTTTCTATTTCAATTTCACAGATCAAGATAGAAGACTCATGATGATATTTGCTGTTGGTGGTGAATTAACGCATATTGTCCACCAACCCACCAGGATACCTGATAACTCTCACCATACTCCTAATGCATGACCTGCCAACTAGTTCTTCCATATATACTGTATCAACTCTTCTCTCTCTCTTTGTCAGTCATTTACTGTAACCTCATGCAAGTTTACCTTTCTGCAGAACAACTTTCTCTCAGTCACACTTACTTGTGTGCTTTGGCACCATAATGTTGCGAGATTAGATGTTTTTCATACTGTATTTTTAACTCTTCCTACTCATGGAAGAAAGAACAAAATACATGGAGATAACTGTTCTCTTTACACAGACATCTTCTTTGAAATAATTTCAAATTAATAAAATAATTCTTGCTGTGATTGAAATCCTTCATCTTCCATTTTACTGGAAACAGCCAATCTTCTTCTCGGCCTGAAGCCAGGCTGGGAAGAAGTTGCTGTGACCAGGTCCTTGCCCTTACAACACAGATCGAAGCATGCTTCCAGAAGAAACTTAAATCAGAGTCACTTTCATTGACCTAACATCAGCTTATGACAGAGTCTGGATCAGGGGCCTCCTCCTCCTAAAGTTAGGCAATATTATAAAGTGCAAAAAACTTTCCAGCTTTTCGAATCCATTCTCTCCAACAGAAAGATCTGGGCCCAGATTCCTCCACAGTACTCTCCCACAGGGCTCTGTGTTAGCCCCTTTACTCTTCGATATTTGCATGTCTAACATGCCACATACTAGCTCAATGCAAATATATGTACACCGATGACCTAGCAGTCTTACACCAGTTTACCTCCTTTGCTAATATGGAAACAACCTTGAACACAGACTTAAACATCTTGGAATAGTACTTCAAGCAGTGATACCTGAAGCCAAATCCAACAGAAACTGTCCACAGCATTTCACCTAAACAATGCAGAGGCAAAGCAACATCTCAACCCCTCTTTTTGCGGCACGATGGTAGAACATGAGCCTCTCCCGAAATACCTTGGAATGAGCCTGGACAGAAGCCTAATCTATAAAAGGCACATCACCAACCTGTCCAACAAAATTAAAACGAGAAATAACATCGTTTCAAGGCTTGCTGGAACAACCTGGGGTTGTGGGGCAGAAGTCCTAAGGTCATCTGCACAAGCCCTTGCATCCTTTGCAGCAGAATATAATACTCTGCCACCGTCTGTGAAAGAATTGTGCACACCAACATCACAGACACCCATCTAAACTCTATCATGCACACAATTAGTGGGACACTGAGAAGCATCCCTCTCCCCTGGCTGCCTGTCCTATCCAACATTGCTCCACCAAATATACTAAGGAGACAAGCTTTGATTAAAGAATTCAATAAATTCTTTATACATTCTTTAGTCTTATTCTTTAATTTTTTTAAATTTTAATTTATTTTAATTCTTTATTCTTAATACAAAAATATTTTGGGAAAATTTGGAGAAAAGATCACAGCTAATAAAAATGGCAAATACCTGTTGAATTTCTGCTCAGGACATGGACTGGTTATTACTAACACAATGTCCCAACATAAAAATGTGCATAAATTCACATGGAGAGAAGAGGCAAGGAATAAGATAATTCTCATTGAGTATGTTATTGTTGATAGTGATGTTTTCTCCAGGGTACAGAACACCAGTTTGTACCGAGGATTTGAAATTGGAAGTGATCACCATTTCATCTTGAGCAGGATAATATTGAATTTCATATTGAAAAGAAGAACATCTAAGAAAGTTTAAAGCGAATGAAAGATGAGCAGGTCTCAGATGTGAACTGTAGACTAAAATGAGCAAACATTATTCAAGAAAAATGAAAGAGTTTGAGAACAGGAAACAAACCTTGGAGATTCAGTGGCAAGCCCTGAAGAAAACACTGATTGATTCAGCCAGAGAGGCATGTGGTGAGGTTTTCTTGAAGAATAGAAAAATCAGAACTCCATGGTGGTCACAGTAAGTTAAAGAGGCAGTGAAGGAAAAGAAGAAAGCTTATCAAAAGTTCCTGGCAAATAAGTCAGCTTGTGCTCTTAGAGAATACAGAGACAAATGTAAGAAAGCTCAACACTGTGTAAAAATAGCTAAACAAAAGTCATGGAAGGACTTTGACAAGAACATAGAAAATAAATATCAAGAAGGTGGCAAGATATTCTAGAGGTTGTTGAAGATGCTCAGAAATTGAGGAAAGAGTGCTATAAAAGGAATTAGAGATGATAAAGGTGTAATGAAAACTGTTGAAAAATATTTCCTTGAAGTATGGAGTAATTACTTTGAAAAATTGCTAAACGAGACAAGCAGTGATAGCACAATGGTAAAAAAAAAAAAACACTCAACAGGCATGCAGTCAGGAATACATATCCAGACTTGAAGTAGATAAAGCCATCAAAAGCCTCAAATCTAGAAAGACACGGAGTAGATGATATTTGACCCGAAATGCTCCAGTATGGAGGTATAAAAGTCTTACAGTGGGTGCACTACATAGGTCAGAGGACCTGGACAGAGGGACGAATGCCAGATGATTGGAGTAGAGCTCTCATAGTAGCCATATATATAAAAAGGAAAATAAAACTGAATATGAGAATTACTAGTTATTTTTCTACTGAGTGTTCCTGGTAAGATTTACACAAGTATACTTGAGAAAACAGTTGAGAAGGATTGTTGAAGAAAAGCTTGATGAAGAACACGCTGGACTCAGGCCAAATGGAAACTGTCAGGATCACATCTTCACTTTACAACAAATAGTTGTGAAATCATGGGAATGTAACAGAGATCTGTATTTAAGTTTTGTAGATCTGGAAAAGGCATATGACAAGGTGCCAAGAGAAAAGCTATTCAAAATGCTATAGTTATATAGGTTGTGAATGAGCATTATATCAAGCAGTACTTAGTCTTTAGTTGAGTTGTAAGTCAGCAGTTAGAATTGAAGGAAGTACAGGATGATGGTTTAATGTTAAATATGGTGTCAGACAGGGTTGTACATTATTCCCTCTGTTATTTATTATCTATACGGATCACATTATGAAGGAAAGTAATATTAAACCTGATATCAAAATTGGACATGTTAATGTTAGCTCTTTGCCTTATATGGACAATGTTATACTTCTAAATAAATCCACTAGCAGTCTGCAAGATTCCCTGACTAAATTGAATTACTGTTGTAATAGATATGGTATGAAGACCAACAATTACAAGATAAAGACAATGAAAATAGGCAGAAGCATTGAAAATATCAACTGCATTGTGAATGGAGAACCTATAGAACAAGTGAAACATTTCAGCTACCTAGACATAATTTTTAGTGAAGATTAAATTAAATATGGAAATAGACAAGAGAATCAACAAAGCTGGTATGGTAGGAAATCAAATGTATAAATTTATATAGAATAAGAGTGAAATTAGTCAAAACACTAAATTAGCTGTATACAAGACAGTGTTCAAACCACTTTTAACTTATGGATCTGAGAGCTGGTTCAGAAGTAAAACACTTGACCGAAGACTAGAGACTGCAGATATGAGAGTCCTGAGAAAGATTAGGTTCATGAAGAGATGGCATCAATGGCAATATCATATTAAAAACAAGGATATTAGGAAACAACTTGACATTGTCAGCATCCAGGAATGCATTAGCAGAGCTAATCTCAGATGGTATGGTCCCTTAAGCAGAATGGGTGAGGAAAGATTAGCAAAAAAACAAGTGTTCTCTGCCAGGTTGGCAGGAAAAAGACCCAGAGGAAGACCAAGATATAGGTGGATTGATATGCTACAAAATGCCTTGCAAGACAGAAATATGAGATCTGATAATGTTTGAGCCTTGACAGGTAACAGACTGATTCGGAGGAAAATTGTAGATAGGAAGTTAGTAATGGTGTAAATTTTGCATGTAGTACTATCATATTCCTGTACACCCTTTGAGGGTACATGGCAGGAATTTGAAGATGATGATGATGATGAATAAATTCTTTAGTCTTTGCCTAAAATCAGGAAACCGTTTCTAATCCATGGACAAACTCTCTTCAACTGCCTTACCATCAACATCTGACATGTGTAGACAATACTGGTCTAACAATTGCTAAACAAATGGCTTCCTGGTTGTAGATCCCTGTGCTCTGTAGCCTGGTTTTCTCTTTCTAGTAAGATTTGGCCATTTGTGGCTACCTACTACACTAATGGAAACTGTCAGGCCACCATTATTTTGGCTGTTCCCCCATAGTTCAGATGATCACTCATATTTTGAACGACTGCAGAAGGTGCACATTTCATGGTAACCTCCAACACGTCCACAAGGTGACATATGAGACTATTGATTCGCTTTCTGGACTAGACATTGACTTATAGCTGCATTGTATTCTTTTTGCCATAAGAATAAAAAACTCTTCACTTGTTCACTAATGTAAGTTACTTATAAATTTCTTTATCACCCCTTTCCACATTCTCTGGCATATAACAATCCAACTAAATATCACTTCCTGTTGACCTCTACCTCACACCAGACTGCCTCAAAACCATTTCCGCTATTTCCCTTTTTCATGTATATCTTATGTGAACATATTCCCCTGCTATCATCAGCAACAACCCCCCCCCTTTCTTCTTTCTATCCTTGCAAAAATGCTGCTGTTCAGCTACCCCAATGACATTCTGATCCATTCCATGTCTATGCTGATCATCTCCATACATACATTCACTACTACTTCCAACATTCATTCTCCTCATGCCATTTCTCTCTGTCCACCTCGGATACTCCTGTTTCCGTGTACCATTTCTCCTTGGTTATCCAGGCTCCCGCTGTTTACTTATGCCTCTTGCATTCCCATTCTCTCTCTCTCTTCATCTCTAACACTGCTACTGCTTCCATTGCTGCACATTTTAGTCTCTTCCATTCTCCTGATCTTTCACTTCACCTCTTACTTGTGATATCTTGCTAGCATCACATACTGCATGTCCATCTAGCAACAGTTTTTCCTGTTCACACACTCCAAAACCATTCAAATACAATCTGTCATATCTGTATAATTCCTTTCTTCCCTCGATTACATGCCATACATCCACAAATTGCACTCCCTTTTCCTCACACATATCTCGGCCAACATACCATTCACGATTCTGGCTCTCTATCTCATCTTTGTCATACCTTGGCAGCACACCGACAACCTTTCCTGCTGTACTGTTTTCTTTCATTCTCTTCAATAACCTCCTGATATCTGCCCTTACATTCTCCTTATGTTCACTTAAATCATTTGTCCCCACAACCACCACTAATTCTCTTGCTAGTTTCCTTCTCGTGTTCAAAGCATGAATTATCTTGCTCGTTATCCCTCCTAGTTAGCAAACCTTATAGATCTCTCTCATTAACTAATCCTTTAACAATGGAATCTCCATACACTGCTATTCTTGAATCTTTCATCACCTCTTTTCTTTTTCCCTTTTTTCTTTCATTCTATTCTTTTGCACTCTTTCATTTTTTGACTCAGTGCCTAATATCATTCTACATATTCTATTCCTTTTTTTTCATTTTGAATAACTCTTTCTTCAAATCTTGTGTTCTAGCAATTTCACTCTCTGTTGCTGTTGTAGTCTTGCTGCCTCTCGTTCTGCTGAGTCTTTCTTCCATTTCCTCATTCATACTTCTCTTTGCCCCAATCACTTATAAAGTAATTCAGTTTTATTAGGGAAATATAATCTGACAGCACAAAATGGTATGCAATATTTGAAGAACAAAATTTTTCTCTGCCTCCCAGCATTCAGTCAATCTGAACTTAATGATAGATTTTATTATGAGTAGTCAGAGATATAGAAATGAAACAACAAATGCAAAAGTGATGCCAAGTGCCGACTGTGGATCAGGGCCAAAGACTTGTGAGAATTACAATAAATATAAAGCTAAAAAATATAACTAAAAGATTTAGAACATGCAAGTGGGATACAGCTAAATTAAATGACAAGTAACACCGAGACTTTATTTCAGAATAATATAGCACAGCACATTGAAAAGAAAGAAGACCCCAACAAATGGATTATGATAAAAGAAGCAATACTGACTGCAGGAAAAAATGTATCAGGAAACAAAGAGCAAATTAAAAAAAAAAATATATATATATATATAGATTGACTGAAGAGATACTGGAACTAATGGATAATAGAAGAACCTGGAAAAACAACTCTAATGGAAATAAAGAATATAAAAGATTAGATAGACAAATAAAAAATAAATAGAGAAGAAAAATAGAGATGGATCAATAATAATTCCTTAAAAGTAGATTTATTTATCATATGGCTATTACATCGCAAGAAAAAGAAACATATACAATGTCGGTGACAATTATAACAGTGTGTATATAATTAAAATGTAAATAGACATATATATATATATAATCTAAACTCGACATCTCGAAATATATATTTATAGCACCAACACATTAAATATACAAACAACACCAGTAGAAATTACAAATACGAAAATGAAGATTCTTCTATCAGTCAGATATTAATCCAGTCAATAGTCGCAAGTTTTGGAACTAGAAAATCTTGTTCCTCTCCTTCGTATGCTCTCAGTGGGCATTCTTGGAGAATATGGTGAATGGTCCTTCTCACTTCCACAGTCACATTGTGGGGAACGAATTTTCTGGCACTTGTAAAAAAAAGTCTGCACATCGACCGTGGTTAGTCCTTAGCCAATTTAGAGTAATCCAAGTTTTACGCGGAAGGTATATCCAGGTGGTTGTTCTTCAATGCAGGGAAGGTTCTGCAGGTCTGGATCTGCAAACACCTCCCATTGGCATCTCCACTCTTGATTGACATCAAAATCGTCCTCTAGCAGTCTTATAGCAGTGCTAACAGGAGGATATCTCAATTTTGATCTATTTATTAAATTTGAAGCATCTCTATACACTGGAAGATGGGGAGTTTTCCTGGATCTTCTTAAAATAAGCCATTCTATAGGAGTATTCTTGATTGTCCCTGAAATAAGACGCATAGTATTATTGAGCTGTTTGTCAAATGGGTGTGTGTGCGCTGTTAATCCACACTGGAGTTCCATATTCGGCAGTGGAAAATACAAGGCCGAGAGCTGAGCATCTAAGTGTCATCACAGAAGCTCCCCAAGATGTTCCGGTCAGTTTCTGAATTATATTGTTGCGAGTCTTGATTTTAGCCGATGTGTTCAAGAGGTGTTTTTTAAATGTCAGAGACCTGTCAAGAGTTATTCCCAAATACTTCGGGATACAGTTGTGTCGAAGAAGTTGTTCATTAAGGTAAACCTGAAGTTCTCTATTGGCAAGTTTATTATTAAGGTGGAAGCAGCAGGTCTCAGACTTGTTGGTATTCGGTTGAAGATGCCAATTCCTGAAATATCTAGCAAGAGAGTCCAGGTCAGTCGTCAGACTTGTCTCTGTAGTTTCTGTTGAGCCACTACTTATTGCCAGAGCCCAATCATCTGCATATCCAAATTTTCTAGATATGGTATCTGGCATGTCTGAGATATACAAGCGTAAATAACATCGGAGAAAGGACAGAACCCTGGGGAAGCCCATTATTCAGTAATTTACTTCCACTTGTTTTGGTTTCCATAATAGCCTATTACTGAGCATATTATTGATAAGCGCAGTTGTTGTTTTGCATTGTGTAACTTTAAGTAGTTTATAAATGAGGCTCTGCCTCCAAGCCGTATCATAGGCGGCAGTGAGGTGGGTAAAGGCAACTGAAGTCTTAAGGGTACTGCTGAAACCCTACTTCTATATATGTAGTCAAAGATAGGACCTGGGCTATAGTGCTTCTGTTTGGTCTGATTCCTGCCTGTTCAGTAGGTATATGTTCCAGTATTTTGAGGACTATTCTGTTCAGTAAAAGTCTCTCTAATAATTTAAAATTTGGTAGCCAGAAACATGCATATTTACTACAGTGACGTAGAAACTCAGGGTGCATTCCATCAAACCCTGGAGCCTTACCTGGCTTCATCATCATCATCATCATCAAATTCCTGCCATGTACCCTCAAGGGGTGTACAGGATATGACAGTACTACATGAAAAATTACATCATTACTAACTTCCTATCTACAATTTTCCTCCAAATCCAAATACCCGGCTTCATTTCCTCCAATACATCCATCACTTCTTGATTGCACGTCTCTTTCAGTTTATCAAGATCTCTTTTAACTCGAGTATCATGGCTATTATTTCTGGGTGCTCTTGACAATGACAGTATTTGATTTGCAACTTGATTAGGAGACACTTTGGCTTTCTGTCTTTCTATTGGTGAAACTTCACCCAGTTTTTGTAGCAGACCCCATGCCCTATGGTTAGAGTGCTTAAAATTCAGAGACTCAACAGTCTCCATCCACTTGAGTCGATGAGCATCATTGAGGCTGTGCAATAATTCCTTGGTGATTTCTTGTTCTCCAATGTCCAAAAATTCTTGATAAAGGGTCTCACTCTTTTCATCCCATCCCAGAATATACTATTTTCTAAAACCTCTCGGGATATATTTTTTGTCGACTTTAATGACAGCATTTACAAATCTGCTATAGTTCCTTGCTATGGGTATTATCCAACATTTGTCCAGATCTTCAGCAAAGGCATTCCAGTTTGCTTTGCTGAAGTTTCAATGAGGCCAAGGAAAACAGGAGATCAGTGGTACCTGCAGCCCCACTTCAATGAATACAGGTCGATGTTGACTATGGGGGAAGTCCTCCAAAACTTTTCTTTTAGCCATCAAAGGTTTGCCGTTAATACTCTTGGAAACAAAACACAGATCTGGATTGTATTCTTAATCCCAGGCCACAGACTTAAAGGTGCCCCTATCTTTTGTGCCAAAGATAAAATCTTAAAAGTGGAGAAATTAGTATTCTTGTGTAGAGGCTTAAGTGCTGTGAGGACATCATGTTGGAGGCTTAATGGATATTTTACAACACTCAAAAAGAATTAAAATAGAATTTAATACTCTCTATATTTCGTCCTAGTCACTAGGACATCTACGGGGATTACAAAAACAATTAATGTAACATGCACACACAAATCTTACAATGCTAAGCCCAACCACGTGGGTGACACTGAAGTCCTATCTAGGTGGAGCGCCCTCTAAGGGCAGTAGTAGGTGGCCTGGAATGTAAGGTGGGACCTCTGGTGATGAGTGTTTCCCAAATCTTTGGAAGCTTAATACAACTGTATTTATTAAGGTTTGGTTGGTTTCTGAGAGCTGCTGCTGCTTCTAAGAAAAGTCTCTCTTTCTTGAATTTGCTGTCGTGGAGCATGGTGGTTTTCTTCCATGATACGATGTGGGTGGTGTCCAAAACATGGTCAGCCAAGCCTGAATGGCCATAGTTATGTTTGCATATGTAAGACTTGTGTTCATCCAGGCGGATGGATGCTGATCTGCCTGTCTGTCCAAAGTACGCCAGCTTACAGGAACAGGGTACTTTGTAAACTCCAGGCAGCGAGAGAGGAGGGAGTTGATCTTTCGTAGAACGGATAAGGGTAGCAAGTTTGCGGTAGGGCTTATATGCTGTGTGTAGGTTGTACTTTTTTAATATCTTGGCTATTTTCTCAGATGTGCCACGGTGTAGGGTATGGTGATGGCATTTTTAAAATCTTGTTGACGAGAAGGACGGGGAATGGGGGAGGAACTGATTATTTTTTTGATACTGTGTTCGCTGTAGCCATTGGAGAGGAAAGTGTTGTGTATGTGGTTAAGCTCAGTAGTAAGGGCAGGTCCACTGGAACAAAGATTGTGGGCTCTCTTAGTAAGAGTTTTGATGATGCCATATTGTTGTGAGGGGGTGGTGGTGGGAGAGTTTGTGAATGTATCTGCCTGTGTGTGTGGGTTTTCTGTATACAGTGAAGGCAAGTGTATTATTAGGCAGGCGTATGACTAAGGTGTCTAGGAAGGGTAAACAGTTGTTCTTTTCCTTTTCCATAGTAAACTGGATTCTTGGATGTAGGCTATTAAGATGACTGAGGAAGGAGTCTAACGTGTCTGGGCCATGAGGCCAAATAGAGAACACATCATCTACATATCTTAACCAGATAGAAGGTTTGAGTGGAGCTGAGTCTATGGCTCGTTTTTCGAAATCTTCCATATAGAAATTGGCAAGGGGGGGTGAGAGGGGGGAACCCTTCTAATCTAAGATGTCAGAGGGAAAATTCCCTCTGACATCTTAGATCTCTTTTCCTTTGCCATTAACTCTGGGTATTTCTCTTGGAAGAAAAAAATCCACAACCAGATAGAGGGAACTGCCATGGGTTCCCCCCTCTCACCCCAATATGACGTATTGAAACAACAAAGTTTCAATACATCGAGTGTTATATTCCTTATATCTCCGGTATTTCAGAGCCTATCGCAAGAATTTTAAAGAAATATGATTTAACAACTACGTATTCACCTATTAGCAAATTGTCTTCTCATTTTCCTTCTCCTAAAGACAAACGCTCAACTTTATCTCTTCCTGGAGTTTATCAAATTCCGTGCAACTGTGATCTCTCTTGTTATTATTATTATTGTTCCGGGAAACTCCAAGGAGTCGACAGACTCATCGAGGGAGGCCCTAACATCATGTCAAGAACAACTATTCAACATTCACACAGTATCTATCATACCTTGCCTTGAACTCATTCACGGTCGTAGCACCCACAACAGACTCTGGAAGCTTATTCCACTCATTCACAACTCTCCAAGTAAAAAACTTAGCTCTAACACCCTTATCAACCACGCTCTTGCCCAGCTTCCATGCATGGCCCCTAGTCCTCCCACCACCAGTCATATTTTCAAAAATATCTTCTGGATCAATCTTATAAAAACCCTTCAGTAATTTGAATGTCTCAATCATATCACCCCTCCTTCGCCTATCGTCCAGTTTCTGCACTCACAAATCCTCAACCTATTCTCATAAGGTTCATTCCACAGACCTGCTATCATCTTGGTCACTCGTCTCTGGACCCTCTCCACTTCCTCCCCATCTTGGACAATTATTTTGGACAAACTGGATGTTCTCTTGAAAAAAGAATCCAAGAACATCAATCATCCATTCTTCACAACAAACCTGAAAAGTCTGGATTGGCTCAACACGGGATTGAAACTGACCACAGCATCCTTTGGTCCAGGACTCGCCTCTTACATAGATCCCGTTATAGGTTCGAACGTTTGTTCAAGGAAAGGGTGGAGGCCTTGCTCCATCGCCCCAACCTGAATCGTAATGACTGTATATCTATATCAAAAATCTGGGAAAGTCTAATCAAGATTACTCATTAATTTTTTTTTTTTTTTTTTAATAGCAAATTCAATCATGTTTCTACTTCAAAATATTCTGTTTCATACTTAGTGATATAACATCACGCGGCGTATTCTAATTTTAACGTTCTATTGTTAGTATTCTAGCTTGTATTTTTTAGACTGTTCTTGTAATACCACTGACGATGGTCTGCTATTTCCAGACCGAAATATTTGGTTAAATAAATATCTTTCTTGTGATTACGTGATTATATCATTCAGTCTTATGTCGCAAGTATCCTTGAAACAACATAATCTTGATCATTCCACAGTTTTATTATTCTTTAAAGTTGAAAATAGTTGTTCACATAATTATGTGCTACCGAACATAGATAAAATACACCTAATTGTACATAACACATTGGGGTATCAATCGACTGATAAATAATTATAGAACTTTGGAATTCCAACATCCATATATTTTTGTTTCAATACTGAATCCCACTGGATTTCGATTATTTCCAACTGTAAATTGTCATGAACAGTTTCAACATCAATCGATGAAGGAGAAGTAAATAAGTGAAACTGATTTTCATATTTCTTAAAATCTAAAAATCTTCTTTCAAATTCATTTTCTAATAACTTAATATGATTGGCATATTCTGAAATTTTCAATTTCAGTGGTTTTTGTAATAATGATTGATAAAAATTTTCTTTTTGAATTTGTTTTTGCCTAAGTAATAATTTTTGTTTGAAAATGTTAATATTGTCAAATAACATGGTAACTACTTGATGTTTGCCTTGTAGCTTAAGATTAAGTTGACTAAGGTGACTTGTAATATCTACTGAAAAAGCCAGGTCCTTTATCCATTGATCATTTTTTAATATTTCGCATTCATAATTTTTCGATTCTAAAAAAAATGGTAATTTCGTCCAGCAATTCAAAGAATTGCTTTAAAATTTATGACTGGAAAGTCATCTAATTTCTGTATAATAAGGTAGGTCACTATACAGGTATCCCTTGATTAATGCGATTAATTAATCCCTCAATGTTACAACATATATCAAAATCGCGTTAATCAAATATAATAATTAATGGTAAAATTACAATTTGTCCATGATTATTATTATTATTATAATAAACTAGCAAAACAATATCTCTTCTTGAATTCATTTACAGACGAAGAACTCACAACTAAGTCAGGCAATGAATTCCACTCATTCACCAGCCTCCAGGCAAAAAACCGTGTTCTGACACCTTTGTTAACCACACTCTTCTTTAATTTCCAGGGATGACCTCTTGTTCTTCCATCACCATCACACAGCTGAAACATTTCCCCTGCATCAATCCTATAAAAACTTTTCAGTAATTTAAATGTTTATATCATATCCCCTCTTCTTCGCCTATCAACCAATCTCTGCAATCCACAAGCTTTCAATCTATCAATGTAGGGAGCATTTTTTACATCACTCACCAACTTGGTCACTCTTCCCCGAACCCTCTCCACAGCCTCCTCATCTCCAAGGAATCCAGGTGACCAGACCTGAGCACAGTAATCTAAATGTGGGAGTATCAACGATCGATTACTGTGCTAATAATTTGTTTTATATGGTACTCTTTTAGGAAAGATAAAAAATGAATGCAAAATAAATGTTTAATAAATACTTGTACCTACATTAGTTACTGCAATTTTTTCATCAAAAAAATTATCAAGTGTCGTTTGAACAGTTTTAGTTTTGTTTTTATCAGAATAAATTCTTTGATAACAAGCAAAATAACTCTCCAGCATGGCTGCATGGGAGGAATGATGTCATCATGCTGACGCCTCGAGGCTTTCATGTTTTTGCTTGGTAAATTTAAAGGCGTGTTAATTAAAAATCTTGCCGTGTATATCAAGGGATTGTCGCAATCAATTTCACTGCATTAATCAAATCCCGTGTTAAGCAAAACTGCATTAAGCAAGGGATACCTGTATTCACTTTCTATATCTTCTAGAAAGTTACTAAATTGGCACTGATTAAGCCCATGTGCACGAATATCATTTACAATTTTAATGACATTTTTAGGACATGTCCAATATTTAAAACTTTGGAGCATAGCGTTTGCTGATGAATAATACAATGAAAATGTTGAAAATTATTATTACCTTGTTCTTTGCATTTTTCTTCAGTTTGTAACAACTCCTTTAGCAACACCTGTCATGGTAGGAGCACCATCAGTTGCTATAGAAACTAGCTTTTTAACGATAAATCGTATTCATTCAAAACTTACATAAGGGCATCAAAAATATCAATTCCAGTAGTTGTATCATGCATTCTTCGTATTTATATCACATCCATGAATAAAAACAGCCAGCTGAGTGATATCCCGTACATCTGTACTTTCGTCAATTGCAAGTGAATCTGAAATGTTGGAATTATTGATTTTAGTTGATTCCTTAAGTTCCCGGCTATATCATCAATTCTACTAGCAATTATTTTGAGATAAGTTTATATTTTTAAATTTCTTTAATTGATCAGGACACAACATTTCAATTGCTTTAGTAATACATTCACGAATAAATTTCCCTTCAGTGAATGGTTTCGACTTGCTTGCAATTAAATATGATAACAAACAACTGATTTTTATGTTGGAGGTTTAATGGAATATTATCAGCACTGAGAAAGGATTAAAACTAATTTTAATACTTCCAATATTTCGTCTCCGTCACAGAGACATCTTCAGGGATTACAAAGAAACGTTTTGTAACAACATACACACATAAAATAATACAATAGTGAGTGAAATTAAAGTCCTATCTACGTGATGCACCCTCTATGGACGTTTGCAGGTGGCCTAGGGTGTAAAGAGGGATCTCTGATAATTAATGTTTCCCAAATTTTGGGAAGTTTAATGCAGCCGTATTTGTTTAAATTTGGTTGATTCCTGAGTGCAGATGCAGATTCAAAGAATAGAAGAATAGTCTTTCTTTTTTGAATTTACTATGGTGGAGCATGGTGGTTTTTTTTCAGGAGATCCTGTGGGTTGTATCCAAAACATAGTCTGCAAGGCTAGATTGACCATAATCGTGATTGCAGATGTATGACTTGTGTTCTTCTAACCGGATGGTTGCCTGATCTACCTGTCTGTCCGAAGTAAGCCAGTTTGCAGGCACAAGGTACTCTATATACTCCAGGCACTGAGAGGAGGGAGCTGGTCTTTGGTGGAACGGATAAGGGTAGGAAGTTTATGGTGGGGCTTAAAATCTGTATGGAGGTTGTACTTTTTTAATGATCTGGCTATTTTTTCTGATGTACCACAGAAATGGTGATGGCATTTCTGAAGTCCTTCTGAAATGATTGTCAGGGAATGGCGAAGGACTTTATTATTTTTTTAATTCTGTAGTCACTGTAGCCATTGGAAAGGAAGGTGTTGTGTATGTGTTTGAGTTCGGTTGAAAGGGCAGTTTCACTGGAACAAAGATTGTGGGCTCTATTGGTAAGAGTTTTAATAATGCCATATTGCTGAGAGGGGTGGTGGTGGGAGAGTTTGTGAATGTATCTGCCTGTATGAGTAGGTTTTCTATATAGAGAAAAAGAAGGGCTACCATTAGGAATGCGTGTTACTAAGGTGTCTGGGAAGGGTAAACTATTCTTATTTTCCTTTTCCATCATAAACTGGATTCTTGGATGTAGACTATTGAGGTGACTGAGGAAGGAATCTAATGTCTGGTCCATGAGGTCAAATAGAGAACACATCATCTACATATGTTAGCCAGATAGAAGGTTTTAGAGGGGAAGAGTCTATGGCTTGTTTTTCAAAATTTTCCATGTAAATATTGACAAGAGGGGGGGAACCCATGGCAGTTCCCTCTATCTGTTTGTAGATTTTGTTCTTCCAAGAAAAATAACTAGAGTTGATGGCAAAGGAAAAGAGCTCTAAGATATCAGAAGGAAAAACGTTTTTTAAGAGTGTTAAGGTGTCAATTAGGGGAATATTGGTAAACAATGAGATGATGTCAAAGCTGACCAATATGTCTATATTATTTAAAGTAAGATTTTCAATTAAGTTTTTAAAGTGGGTCTAGAATTTTTTACATGAGATGTGGTAAGACCAGTGAGGGGGGGGGGAGTCAAATTGTCAAAGCTAGCTAGCTGCTTTGACAATTTGTAGCAAGGAGCATTGGTGACATCTACTATAGGTCTTAGGGGAGAATTAGGCTTATGGATTCTTGGTAAACTGTATATAGGGGGGAAGGAAGAGAACCGAATGGTTTGAGTTTTATTGTAATGTCAGGAGGACACTATTTTAAGTAGGTTTTTTAACTTGAGTTTTTGTGGGATCATGTTCAAGTGGTATGTAGGTAGAGCGATCACAGAGAATAATATCCATTTTCAGATTATATTCTGAGGTGTTAAGAATGACTGTGGCATTACCCTTATCAGCTCTTTTCTTTCCGTAATTTTCTGAGGGTAGAGAATTGTCTGGAAGATAAATTAATTTTTGGAGGTGATGACTGGGAGAGGATGTTAGCTACATCAAGTCTGATGTTATTGGCTGTTTCTGGAGCTAAGTGAGATTCCGCGTTCAATGTTGTACATAATATCCAATACCAAAACTTCTTTAGGTGTGACGGCAAAATTATGTCCGAGGCTTAGGGCACTAACAGCATCTTCGCCGAGTCTTTTAGAAAATAGATTGAGTACTGTATATAACGGTTTAGAAAAAGTTTTTTTGTAATCCCTGAAGATGTCTCTGTGATGGAGAAGAAATATTGGAAGTATTAAAATTAGTTTTAATCCTTTCTCAGTGCTGATAATATTCCATTAAACCTCCAGCATGAATTCTTCACAGCACTTAAGCCTCAACACATGGATAACTGGTTTTTACCATAGCTCTATTATCTTCAATGGGTTTGTTAAATATACTTTGTTGATTTTGAAGTGTCAACTTTAATTCTGATAATTTATCTTAATGAAGTTTTGCAACATATTTGTCATAGTTTTCTTTATGATTTGTATCTTAATGCCTTTTAATATTATATTGTTTGCAAACTGCAAGAGAGTTGCTACATATCGGGCATAAATTTTTTTTTTCCTTGAATACAAAAATATTGTTACTCTCATTTTTCTTGAAAACTATGATGTTCTTCTTCAATTAATCATTTTTTAATCATACTGGTTGAAGGTTTCGACATTATTTTTATAAATTCTTTATTAATTATAAAGAAAACACTACTTACAACTGGAAAATTGCTAACGGCTGGCCTCCGATTGCTGTGGTCAGCAGATGTAGCTGCGTACGTACACTTGCTTGTTAAAATTCGGTAAAATTCGATATTTATGCAGTGGTGTAACAAGATTTTTTGAAATGACAAGTAGAACATTATTTCCTTTAGAAATTGCAGAGTAGTTTGGCGTATAAAATAATCTTAAGTGGAAATGTTAATTTTTTAAATATGTTTATTTAATTCACTGTTGTCAAAAGTTAAATAAGCATATTGGTTACAAAGTTTGGCAGGCCTCATTTGGCCCACGGGCCATGTGTTTCATATGCCTGCTGTAGGGAAAATTAGAGGTATGATCTCCTGATGATGTCAATGAATGGATGGGTAACAAGGGCTATTACAAGATCAAAAGAATGACAGAGGAATGGACACTCTGGGGTACCATGATTGCTAACCTTCAAATTGGAGAAGCTGCTTAAGAAGATCTTAATGATCGTGTTTAAAGCATCAAGCATCAGAGATCCTCTTACTGCAGCAAGTTCAAGATATCCTCTATGTTTTTTATTGAAAGCAGGAGGTGAAAGATGATGAATTTCATTGCCTGGTATGAGACCACCTGCCCACTTATCAGAAGCCTTAAGTGGTTGAAAAAGTTCTATGTTTGGTCTCTAGAGCAGGGTTTCCAGACTATGTAAAAATGATTAAAAAATTACAAAAAATATGTATATAAAATTGATAAAAAATGAGGAAAAAATCCTCAGCCCACCAACAGTACATATGTACCATAGGTTTAGTAATAACCTTTCATAGGTGGTAACCACATTTAAAAAAAAAAAAAAAGAAAAGAAAAAGGGATAGAGAGAAAGACTTTATTTGAGCTACAAAAGAATCTCTGCATATATTTCATACCATTATTGACACTTGTAGTTTTAGATCTGCAATCTTAGCTCACACATGAGCAACATATGAAAAAAAAATTCACCGTGCTCACACAAAAACTGAAGAAATTGTTTTGAATGTAATTTTTCTGGTGATAGAGCGAGATGCTTTAATGAGATAGAACGAGAAACTGATTTGACTGAATGCATTGTTAGATATTTATATAAAATTGCATTCAGTCAGAAAGGGATCACATTAGCTCCTATTGGATAAAATATGGTAATCTATGCTTCAAAACAACAACCCTTCAATTAACTGTCCTTTTGTATGTCAACCGATTTCTAATATAGCACTATGTAATTGTACTTCAATTAGCTGACCCTGCAATTATCAGAATGGCCAGTTACCTTCCTGGAGTGGTTGAATCAATCATAAATTACTGTATTTCAAGCAGTCCAAAGGCATTCAGTTAAAGGTCCTTGAATTCAATGATTGTTCTGGAGAAACCTTTATTTTAATTACAGACTATATAATAGAAGTTTTAAATAAGAATAATCTCACAGATTCAATGAACTTGGTTCAGACATTATCAGTAGCATCATGGATTTTTTTAAAACAAAAAAGGTAAAACGATGTATGAAAACAGTTTAGTGCAGTGGTGGTGAACCTTTTTATGTGTGCGTGCCAAAAATTTACAAATCAGTTCCTGATATGGCAGCAAATTAGATGCAAAGCACATCTCCTTGTGGACATGTATAATGCTATGCATTATGGGAAGGGTCACTACCCAGACTGGTTTCGACCTTTATTGAGGTCTCTTCATTGGGAGCCAGACCCAGAGGTGATACCAAGGTTGAAGTAATGCAGAAGTCATATTTTCGCCCCTTATTATTAAATTACTCTGGATTAGAGAAAGATGTTGGAAGTGTGACATCCTTTGGCAACTGGTATAGGAAAATATGACGTCTGCATTACTTCAACTTTGGTATCACCTCTGGGTCTGGCTCCCACCGAAGAGACCTCAGTAAAGATCGAAACCGGTCTGGGTAGTGACCCTTCCCATAATGCATAGCATTATACATGTCCACAAGGAGATGTGCTTTGCATTATGGGATACTAAGGCAAGTGATGTGAAGTCAGTTCACCTTTGCTACGAGTTGCCCCAGTCCTGAAGATACTTCAAGGGCAAACTTTGCTTACACTTGGATAAAGGATTAAACTAAATATATAATTTATGTCTAACCAAGTGAAAAAACTTCCAACGTCTTTCTCTAATCCAGAGTAATTTAATAATAAGGTGTGACACCTTTTGGCAACTGGTATAGGAAAATATGACTTCTGCATTACTTCAAACTTGGTATCACCTGTGGGTCTGGGTAATGCACTGAAGAGACCTCAATAAAGGTTGAAATTGGTCTGGGTAGTGACCCTTCCTATTATGCATAGCATTATACATATTCGCCAAGGAGATGTGCTTTGCATTATGGGATACTAAGGCAAGTGATGTGAAGTCAGTCTGCCTTTGCCATCAGTTGCCCCAGTCCTTGAAGATACTTCAGGCGCAAACTTTGCTAGCTTACACTTGCATAAAGGATTAAACTAAATATATGATTTAATGTTTGAACATGTTCACGTCAAGGCGATAACCCGCTCCCCGCAGTTAACATATATACTCCTTCCCCAACAGCCATTATACTTCAGATGCAAGAAAAACAAGTAGTTTTATTGTATCCTTGAATATGGTACAGAGCCTTTTGCAGTCTGTGTAATATATTTCTCAACAAACGGTGCAATTACAGACAGCTGGAATTACTAATGGCACTAACTAACAAATCACATGTCCCCTCTCACAGAAACTATGCTGTATAGACTCCAGCAAAACCATATGTTGCATCAGAAACACAGTATCTAACTAAAAACTATTGTCCAATTTTTCAATTACATGAAATAAGTGTTTGTTTTATTACATTTAAAATTCTCGATGTCATTATGACAGATCAAGAGCAACAGATAAAAACACTATATAACAGGGCAAAATTAATCTGCTCAGATGACAAGTCCCTAACTACTGAACTAAACCACATCTACAACACTTTCTTAGCCAATGGCTATAACCCCAAAAAAATCCAAAAAATACTCAAACCAGTAAACCACAACCCCCCCCTTCCGCTTCCACAATAAAGATTACACCAAATCTATCACCATCCCCTACATCCAGGGCACCTCTGAGAAAATAACCAATATCCTCAGAAAATATGACCTTACTTCCTGTTACAAACCATATAAAAAGTTGGCATCCTTTATCCGCTCTACCAAAGACCAACCACTTCCCCTAGACCTACCTGGTGTATACCAGGTCCCTTGCAGCTGCAAATTGTCCTACTTTGGCCAAACAGGCAGAACAACAAATATCAGGATTTCAGAACACAAAGACTACATCCGGTTCCACCAGTACAGCCACTCTGGGCTGGCAGACCATGTCTTAGATACTCACCATAGAATTCGTTGGAAGAAAACAAAAATAATACACCGCAGCAAGTTTAAATACGAGAGATTATTCAAGGAATCTTCAGCAGCTCTAAAAAACGTTCCTAACCTCAACAAATTTGGGTGCATGAAACTACCCCAAATTTGGGAGACTTTCATTTTGAGAACTTCAGCCCAACTGCCAAGTCAACCAAATTAGCCCACCAGAGGGCACCATTAGGACTTTAGGAACAATATTAGTTTCTTGCTTTCTTCCTCATTTGCTTTTGTTAGTGCCTGCATGCACATACCATATCTTTATGTTCCTGAAGATGGCAACGTGACGTTGCCGAAATATAGAAGTTATTTATTAAAGTTACCTTTAATTAATATACTTTATATGCGCTGTTAATTCCGTAAACTAATTACCAGTTATGTTCAAAACAACATAGTGCTTTTTTTGCATGTTTCTTTCAAAATATATATTGTTGTGACTGCCCAGTTTGTCATTTGCTATCTATTAACAAAACGTATAATAAATTTAGTTTAATCCTTTATCCAAGTGTGAGCAAACAAAGTTTGTGCCTGAAAGTATCTTCAGGACTGGGGTAAGGTGGTACAACACCAGAGCACTCCTTGCAAAGGTGGAGCAAGCTATCACTTAAAATCATATCAAAATATATGGTTCAATCATATTGCTCACAGTTCTTTATGGTGGTGAGGTTTGGGTTATCAAGCAGAAGGAAAATCAAGATTGACAAGCTAAAGAAAATTGATAAAACATCGTGGATGAAATGAAAACCAGTAAGGAGATAGAGAAGAATTACACTACCATATTTCAATAATAACAAGAGCCAGAGAAAAATAGTTACAGTGGTATGGACATGTGTTTGGAATGTCTACTAAAAGGTTTCCTCAAATTCTCTGAAATAGAAGAGTAGAAGGATCAGTTGATCCTTCTACTCTTAACATATAGAAAACATCAAGAGTATAAATGATCTGAACTCTTAGAGAAATAACTTGGCTGTGGGTAGATTGGAATGGAAAGCTATTGTTCACAATAGCCTTAACCTGCCTTAGACAGACGAGGATGATGATATTGAAAACTAAGGACTATATGTGGCTCTGACTGATATGAAAATTTTGCTAATGGAACATAGGGATTAGAAATTTATTGGCACAAAATTATCTACTATGGTTTGGTCAACTTATCAGTGAGGGATTACTAGAAGAATCTGACAAGTTCTACAAAGTTGTTTGCGAATTCTTTTGCATATTTTTAAATTATTTGGAAGAACTGACAAATTACTTCCAATGTGATTCCATTTTTCAGGGGTTTCACTAAATACAATACTCTAGTGGGTGGGCGTTTCAAAATCACTGGACAGAGTAAATAAATTCCTAAATATTTTCATACCCAAACTGCCTACAGTCAATTAAGAATTTTTGTTTACTGAAACAATGAGGATAAAGAAGTTTATAAAAGAAAAAAAGAAAAAGATGACATTCACAAAGGATACTGCACCTAATAAATGAAGAAAAAAGTTTTTGTACATTTGGATGTAAACTTGATCCCTTGTCAGCATACAATGTTAATTGTTGTTGGCTTTCAGTTTGCAAGGAATTAACTCCCCAGTTAAAAGAGTATTTAATATGTGGTAAACAGTATTTCATCATCGACACCAACGCCATCTGCTGCCAACCACCACCACCATTAGTATTTTCACAGACAATCACAAACAGCCATGCCCATGGCAGGATTCGAACCCGCAGCCTTTTCGCTGGAGAGCGGATACGCTAACCACTCAGCAAACCGGCCTGGCCTGGTTGGCTGAGTGGGCAACCATGTAAACGAAACAAAGCAAAAGTTTTATTGCAGCACTAAAATACAATCTAGCTTGAGGCACAACTCAAGTGAAATACAGCCCATCTCAAATATGTAAACATGAAAGGAATTTAGAATTCTAAAAGTAGCTATAGCAAATATCTTAACAATATGGCATGCATTAAATGTGTCTATGTGCTATTTTTAGCACCACAACAAAAATTTGCTTCATTTTGATTTCTTCTGTGCAGCATGATGCTTGTAGAGGGAGATGTGCTTTACTATATATGGTCATTTTTATTCTGGTACTAAACTACCAATATATACGGCTTACACAAACAGAAAGCACGGGACAAATTCAGTTGTCCTACCTGAAGGTCAAGAACAACAGAAGTCTCCTTGATTTGTCTCCTCCTCTTCCGAATTTGTTGAGTTAATCATTTTACTAGCTTTTATCTGACTTCACTTTCTGTTTATTCTAATACCAAAAAAAAAAAGAAAAAAAATCTATAACTCTAAAGTAAAAAATGAAAAGGTTTCTTTTCTCCTTCCACAGTTAAGAAATTCAAACAAGTGAGAAATAAATGAATATTTAACTCAGAGGCAATGTCCAAGAGTTTTTGTTCATAATGGTATCAACATTGAATGGCAAGGAGGGTACACAAGGATTGAAAGTTTTAGATCTGATCATTTCATTAGAGGGTTTGCACTTCCCTCGAGTTGGTGAAAGTGATCACATAGACTGAATAGCCATATGAAGACTGCTCTAATAAAAGGATATATGTGGAATTACAAGGCTGATGATTATAAAAAGCTTAGGAGACAACTTTGAGCTATAGCATGGAATGAGATGTCAAGCAGGAAGGAGATAAACACTGCATGGCATTTGATCAAAAGATATTTAACAACATCAATCTGCGAATGTATTTTGAAAGTCAAAAGCTGAAGTAGTTGTCAAATGCATGAATAAAGGGATTAAGCATGAAATTTGGAAGAAGAGGATCCTGTGGAGGCAATATAAGATGAATAATGGTAACAGTTAGTTGCATAAGAGTATAAAGAGCAAGCCAGGAAGGTGACCAATTGGTAAGAACAGCAAAACTACAGTATGAGGAGAAATTAGCAAACAAGACCAAGAAAAATTGTAGAGTTTTTCAGATATGTGGCAAGTAGAAGGAAAAGTGATTATGGTCAGATGATGTTAATGGATGAAAATAATGGTAACTGCTGCAGAAGACTTTGTTGAAGTATTCACTAAAACATTTATAAGAGCGTTTCATCCTCATCAGTGTATAATAATACACTCAAGTGTAGAGGACATAGGAGACAATGGCTTAATTGTGAGCTAGCAGGAGATATATATGATGAAATAAATAAGTTTCATGTCAATAAGGAGATAGGATTTGATAACTTATCACTTACTATCTTAAAGGATTTGGCAGTAGCATTGGTGTGCCTGTTTAATAAGAGTCTTACAACAACACAGGTTAGGTTAGGTTAGGTTTCAAGAGAGTGGAAAGAAGGTAAAATTTTCACTGCATAAAGGTGGTGATAAGGCTGTGGCTACGAAGTTATAGACCAATCTGTACATCTGGAGTCATGAAAAAAAGTAAGAGAGACTGGTGAGAGCTTGGATACAACAATGGGTTGATAACAGCAGTATATTCTGTGGTTGTCAGCATGGGTTTGTTAAAGGGAGATCACGTTTTACTAACTTATGTACTATAAGAAGGTGACAATTGTCTTACATCGAAGATTCATATACAGTGGTATACTTAGATTTTGCAGAATTTTGAATGATTGCCACACGACAAGCTATTAAAAATGGGATAAGATAACAGACTAGTGAGTTGGATTGGTGACTGGCTGTTAGATAGGTTTCAGAAAGTTGTATATGGAGGTGCGGTGTCCTGGGAGGGGGGGGAGAGCCCTGCGACACACTGAGGGTGTGCCGCAGGAGTCTCCCCCCTGTATTGGGGGCCATTGTTATTTAATTCATATATTGATGATATTGGGATAGCATGACTGTTTGCAGGATGACTTAAATGGATTGTATGAATGAGCAGATAAATAGATCTGTCAGTTTGATATTGCAGGCTGTAAGTTTTTAAAATTTTGTAGGCAATGATGGGAAGTTGTAAAGTCATCACATCAAATAATTGCAATGATACAGAGGACCATGATGTGCAGAAATAAAGAGGTGACGATTCCATTTTATAATGCCTCGTATGGATTATTGTGCACAGATTTGGTCATCGGTTTATAAGGTGACAAGGTGCAAGGATATATTAGAAGGGGTTCAGAGAAGATTTACAAAGGTTGGCAGTCATCTTTGGAATGTAATGTTGAGTAAGAGGTTAGATTAAGAGAATGTAAATTGCAAAACCTCGTGAATAGGAGGAGGAGAGTGGGAATATGATATATATATATATATATATATATATATATATATATATATATATATATATATATATATATATATATATATATGAAAGTTGTTTGATAAGTCTGTGCAAAAACAAAGAAAACAATTTTTTTGGGACAACATTTTTTATTTTTCAGCATAGTCTCCTTTGAGGTCTATACACTTAGTCCAACGATGCTCGAGTTTTTTGATCCTATCCATATAGTATGATTTGTCCAACTCTTCAAAATAGGCAGTTGTTTTGACAATCACCTCATTGTTTGATGAAAATCTCTTTCCTGCCAGCCGTTTTTTCATGTTTGGAAACAGATAGTAGTCCGAGGAAGCTAAATCTGGAGAGTAGGGGAGGATACGAAAGGACTTCGTAGCGTAAATTGAACAATTCTGCAAGTTCACACATTGACACTTTTGATCCGGGGTGAGCAAACGTGGCACCCATCTTGCAGATAGTTTTCCCATATGTAAATGTTCATGTAAAATATTATGTACACGGTCATTTGAGATGCCCACATCCTTAGCAATTTCATGCATCTTCACTTTTCTATCATCCATTACCATATCATGGATTTTTTCAATAATTTCTGGAGTGGTGACCTCAACAGGACATCCAGGACGTTCAGCGTCACTTCTCATTCATTTTTCACAAATCAAGGAACTTGATCAATTCTAATGAACACCAAAAACAGAGTAATAGATCTACCTGACTGAAACTTAGTGTGTGATTCTCCAACAGTTGCCAGCAACTAAAAATAACCTCAATATGTACTGGTGGTGGCATCTCTTAGACTTTCATGGACTTATCGAACAGCCCTCATATACACATACGAGGATGATCTGAAAAGTTCTCGGCGCCTTGACCATAGATGACAATACTATCGGCAAGATTTTTTTTTTTTCTAAGTTGGTACATCTATCATAAGCATCCATGTGAAATTGCAAGTCATTCTATCAAGTAGTTTGTTTTATACAGCTGTCTGAAGCAAAAGTATTGTCTGTATCCCTTGAAATGGATAAAATTGAGTATCGTGCGGTTATAAAATTCTGTAAAAGTAGGTTTAATGCCAAAAGAAATTCATTTGAAGTTCATAAAAGTTTATGGGCACTCTTCTCCTTCATTTTCAACAATTAACCCGTCTTTAATAAGGTGGAGTGTCACTGACCCCAAAGATTTTAAATGGACTATAACTTTTTAACAATGAGTAGTAATGAGTCATGCCTCAGTATAACTTCCCCTCCCGTAACTAGCTACTTGATGCCATAGACGACAGGCTGTCACACGCAAGCAAGTTTAGTTTGCAGAGGTGTAAAGTGTACTGAGTTCCACCAGACCCTGCCTTACCAAAAGTGTGACAATATTTACTTCAGAAATGTAAGTTGTTTTCATGTATATTCTTCTAATATATGAAACCTATAAGCAAATACATTTTCATAAATATTTAGAGTGTATTTTGAGAATAATATCTTTTTTTTTTTTTTTTTTTAACCAGATGAGTTACGAGCAGGGAGAACAGAGGTTACGTCAACTTATGGATGATGCTTTGACAGATGAGGAACATTTAGCCAAAATGATGATACTAAAATTGATTTAAAATTAGTCAGTAACCATGAGTTTTGTGGATCTGTGTTTTTATTCTGTAAAATTACAGGACACTTAATATGTAATCTAATATTGATTAAAAGGATATGGATTTCTCTAATACACTACATTATTTGCGTGGGCCTGTGGGACCCCAATTTACCACTTTTGTTACATTTTCCTACCTCACCAGTGCCGGGTTAAGAAATGGGCTGCCAAGTTTAAACATGGCCATACCAACCTTGAAGATGATCCACCTGAAGGAAGTCCAAAAAGTGTAACACCACCAGAAATCATTGATCAGGTGCATGATCTGGTATCGGATGATGGACGAGTCAAAGTTAATGAAATTGCTGAGACTGTAGCTATTTCATAGAATGTGTAGGATATATTTTGCATGAAGAATTGCAAATGAAAAAGCTTTGTGCAAGATGGATGCTGTGCATGCTCACAGCAGATCAAAAACGCACTCCCACGAAAATCTCTGAACATTGCTTGGAGTATTTTAACAAGCATAACACTGATTTTGTGCACTCATTTATTACTATGGATGAGACTTGGATTCACCATTACACACCAGAATCCAAACAGCAGTCAAAACAGTGGACAGAAGCTGGTTGTTCAGCCGTTTGTCTTAAAGATGTCTTCTTTAAGACAAAGTCAGTTCTATCAGCAAGAAAGGTCATGGCATCAATGTTTTCGAATGCTAAAGGCATTGTGTTTATTAATTATCTTGAAAAGGGTAAAACAATAACTGGGGAATATTATTCTGATCTTTTAACCAGACTAGACGAAAAATTGCGTGAGAAAAGACCCGGTTTGCAGAAGGAAAAAAAATCATCTTTCATCAGGACAATGCACCTGCCCACAAAGATGTTTTGGCAATGGGAAAATTAAGGGATCTGCACTATGAATTGTTGGAACATCTACCCTATTCCCCAAATTTGGTTCCCTCTGACTTTCTATCTTCCCAAAGCTAAAACTCTTCCTCACTGGTCAGCGTTTTTCTTAGAATCAAGAGGTGATTGCAGCTGTAGAGGAGTATTTTGTTTTGCAGATCATACTGAGAACCACTACATGGATGGGATAATGGTGCTAGAGCATCACTGAAATAAATGTATTAGTCTTAATGGAGATTATGTTGAAAAATAAAAATAATTTTGTAATTCTGAATTCATTTTTTTTTGTTGTTGTTGTTAGGCCGAGAACATTTCCGACCAGCCTCATGTGTGTGTGTATATGTTACGGTTAAAGTGATAAATCCTGTTATTATTAATAACAGGATTTATCACTTTAGAAGTGAATAATTTACGAGAATTGATCACTTTAAGCGGTTAAAGTGAATAATTCCTAGAGGAGTCTGGTAAACGTAATAAAAACATATTTATAGGTTTTATATATAGGTATTCATTCTCAATAGAAATTATAACAGCTTAGGTTACGTTACGTTAGGTTAGTTTATAATGAAAAAAGTAAGGAAAGTACTTCTTTTGCACTCAATGAAATCAGAAATCATAAACTTTTGATGGCTTTTTCTACTTCAAGTATGGATATGTATTCCTGACTGCATGCTTGGTCACTGCTTTTTTTCCACTATACTGTCATCACTGCTTGTTTCATATAGCAATTTTTAGAAGTAATTACTCCATACATCAGGGACTCCTGTTTTCATGTCACCTTTATCATCTGTCACCTAATTTCATCTAATTCCTTTTACAGCAGTCTTTCTTCCATTTCTGAGTTTCTTTAATAACCTCCAGAATATCTTGCCACCTTCTTGATATTTATTTTCTATGTTCTTGCCAAAGTCCTCCCATGACTTTTGTTTAGCTAGTTTTACACAGTGTTTAGCTTTCTTACATTTGTCTCTGTATTCTCTACGAGCACAAGCTGACTTATTTGCCAGGAACTTTTGATATGCTTTCTTCTTTTCCTTCACTGCCTGTTTAACTTCCTGTGTCCACCATGGAGTTCAGATTTTTCTATCCTTGCAGACAACCTCACCACATGCCTCTCTGGCTGAATCAATGAGTGTTTTCTTCAGGGCTTGCCACTGAATCTCCAAGGTTTGGTTCCTGCTCTCAAACCCTTTCATTTTTTCTTGAATAGTATTTGTATATTTTAGTCTACAGTTCACATCTGAGAGCTGCTCAACTTTTATTATCTTTAAAACTTTCTTACATGTAATTTTTAAATATGAAATTCAATTTTAACCTGCTCAAGACTCAATGGTGATCACTTTCAATTTTGAATCCTCTGTACACTCTGGTGTCCTGCACCAGTGGGAAAACATCACTATGAACAATAACATAGTCAATGAGACTTTTCTTATTCCTTGCCTCTTCTCTCCATGTGAATTTGTGCACATTTTTATGTTGGAACATGGTGTTAGTAATAACCAGTCCATGTCCTGAGCAGAAATCCAACAGGTATTTGCCATTATTATTAGCTTTGCTCTTTTCTCCAAATTTTCCCAAAATATTTTTGTATGTCTGGCAATCATTTCCTACTCTACTATTTAGATCCCTAACAAGGACCAACTTTTCCATTTTCATTGTGTCAGTTTCTTTCTCTAAAGCCTCAAAAAATTCCTCCACTTCTACCTTAATAGAACCTTCTGTGGAACTATAGGCACAAATAAGTCCCATTGTCCAGTTCCCCATTCTGATATTTGCCAACTTCACTCTCCTTGAGACTGCTTGCCATTCAAGAAGATTAGCCTCGTATTTTGTCTTGAATACTATGGCTACTCCTTCTTTTCCTTGATTGTCATTGCCTGAATATAACATTTTGTATTTATTGCTCAGAAAGATCTCACCAGTTTTTGTTGTTTTTATTTCGGTCACCCCTATTATGTCGATCTGATACTTATCTAATTCCTCAGCTAGCTCCATTTCTTTGCCATTCAGGCTTCTTATGTTGATAGTACCGATCTTGAACTCTGGTGATGTTGAGTTGGGGTAAGTTTTAGGATTTGTTCCAGTAGGTGACTTTTCGCTGTTTTCCTCAGTTCCCTGGCGGAAACAACAATGACCTTGTTTAACCTGGCGACACCCCAGCCATCATGAAATTCTGTCATGTTATTTCATCATTTGAAATTTTGGTTTAAGCCAATAAGGATACAATTTGGTCGGCTAAATCGCAAATTGCCAGCTCATCCTCGTCCGTTCAGTATCCAGGTAGATACCTAACAGGGTGCACCATGAGAAGGTGATGATTGGATATTAATTCAGAAGCCCTGGTCAGTTCTCCTCATTCCTTTAAAGGCCATGTCGAGGTTTCCTCTCAGTTATATAGCTTTGACCCTTAAGCACCCCTGTTTTTATGTGCCAACATTAAGAAAATAAGAAGACAGGAAAAAAAATGTTGAAAGTTTTTCTCTTGGTTATGCTATAAATTAAAGATGCCAAGAAATTATATTCTTGGTTTAGTCCTCTATCTCAGTGTAAGAAAACAATGTTCGCTCATGAAGTAACTTCACCACTGGGCAGCTCGTGTTAGTGGCAGGTAATGATTTCATGTCACTTGCTTTATTATCCCATAATGAAAAGCACATACCTTTATGAACATGTAATTTCATGCATTATGGGAAGGTTCACTACCCAGACTGGTTTGACCTTTATTGAAGTCTTATCAGTGGGAGCCAGATCTAAAAGTGATACCAGATTTGAAGTAATGCAGGTCATATTTCCATGTGCAAGTAGTCAAAAGGCATCACATCTTATTGCTAAAACACTCTGTATTTGAGATAGACTTGGAAGTTTTTTCGCTTGTTTATACTATAAATTAAAGGTGCGAAGAAATTAAACTCATGATTTAAACCTCTGTCCAAGTGTACGCAAACACAAAGTTTATGTGTGAAGTAACTTCACGACTGGGCGACTTGTATATGGAGGCTTATACAAAGCACATATCCTTACTATCCCCATGGCTTTAACAGGCCTTTAAGGCCCACAACCTTCCAAGCATGCTTGGATTTCGTAACTGAAATACGAGGATAGAATGGTCACTCCTGTGCCTCAAGGTATTCTTGGCTGTATCCCTGTGTGTTCACGGGGCCGGTTTGCCTGCTTGCGGGATGAAAAACACCAGATAAACTGGCGGAAAAAACCCTACTGCCCACGCCCAAGACCGGCTAACTTGGCTATGGCTGAGGAAGATCCTTCAGCTCCTCACGTCTCCGACGGGAATCGAACCTAGGACACTCCTTCCCCAGGCATATGGTTGCGAAGCGCAAAGCCACTAGGCTAACCGCACGGTCTACATATCCTTACAGACATGTATAATGATATGCATTATGGGAAGGGTCACTATCCAGAATGGTTTGACTTTTATTGAGGTCTCATCGTTAGGAGCCAGATCCAAAAGGGATACCAACGTTGAAGTAATGCAGAAGTTATATTTACATATACAAGTAGCCGAGAGGTGGCACACCTTATTATGGGATAATAAGGCAAGTTATGTGAAGTCATTAGCCACTTTATACGAGTTGCCCAATCATGAAGTTACTTCACATGCAAAATTTGTTTGCTTACACTTGAATAGAGGATTAAACCAAGAATATCATTTCTTGGCATCTTTAATTGACAGAAAAAAAACACCTATTTCTGTTTATAATAAAATTTTGTCAAATTTTACAGTGGGTTGATATCCTGAGAATTTTGACAGACATGGGGCTTGGCTGGTTTGTTATCATTATGCATGCAATACAAAAATAGAAATTCAATATTCTCCACTGCAAAACATACTTTGATGTTTTCTAATGCATGAAGTTATGTGTGCAGAGTTCAGAATAAGAAGTTTTTTGTACTGGAACTATGGGATTTTTCTTTTATTTCATCAGGAAATTTATGTAAATATTGAAAATATTACTTTTCTCAGAAGATGTTGATCACTATTCTGCTAATATATTCTTAAGTCACAATTCACAAATATTTTTTTTTAGGCACAACTTAGGGGGTTTGCCATATTTATTTTAATTTTTCCAAGGCATATGTGTAAATATCCCACTTGACAAGTCTTTTTACAAAAGTGCCATTGATTCTCACAATCTTACTGTATTGTGAGTTGACTGTATATATATATATATATATGTTATATTTGGAATAAAAATGGTCTTTGGTTTCACCATATTTAGGTGTGGTTCAGAAAAGGGGTAAAGGGTTTCAATTCTGGTGTAAATGATGACTATGCATTGGGAAGTGGATGGATAGAAATGTTTGGAGAGATGTCAATGATCAGCGTGGGACCACTTGATCAGGTAAAATAATTATAAATAATTATAGAATGTTCCAACTAATAAACTAAGTACTGAAAAAGTGATGCATCTTAATTTACTTTATTTTATACACCGCTTGGAAAGAAGACAGTGGACACAATACTATGAGGAACATACAGCCATGGCACTCACCTTAATAAGGTGTAGGATCTCCTTTCAATGCAATGACTGCATCAATCTTATACAGGGCATACTTTACACATGCATATGATACCAATAAATGCAAAATTTGGACCATTCTTCCTATAAGTATATAACGAGATCATGGACTGTTGTGGAATGGACTTCCCTTGACTTCACCTAATGCTCTAGTTCATCCCACAGATTTTCAATAGGGTTGAGATTAGGACACTGTGGAGGCCAGTCAAGTGTGATGGCATACATGTCCACAAACCATGCAGTTATGGCATCATCATCATTATGACACAGTGCATTGTCTTGCTGAAAGAGACAATGGTCAGTTCCATAGAAATGCCACAGATTAGGAAGCATAACATTGTCCAGAATGTTCAGATACCTCTCAGAGTTCAGTGTTCGTGCACCATAAATAGAGGCCTGAGGCTAAACCAGGAAAAATATGACCACACCATCACTGCCATCTCTGAATTTCATATTTTGAGTTACGCACTCTGGTAGGAGATGTTCATCAGGGATCTGCCATACCCACACCTGTCCATCTGTTTGGTAGAAGGTGTAGCATGATTTGTTGCTCTATAGCACAATTTTCCAAGTTTCCATGTCCCACTGTATACACTCTTTGGACCATTAATGATGACACTGCATGTTGGTTCAGGTTAAGTGGGGCTTGCACATTGTGGTCCTACCTTGAAAACCCATGTTGTAAGTCTGAGTTCTGAATGTTTTTGTGCAGATTTGTGTTCCAGTTGATTCCTGGAACTCTGCATTCAATATGTCAGCCAACAAATGGTGGTTTTTGCATGTTATCCTTTGTAGCACCGTACAGTCTTGTACGGTGAGTGTGATGGGCATCCACTGTGGGTAGCACTTGCAATTGCCTCCCTGTGCTTTCTTCTCAGTATGTTATCACTAATTGTTGACCTGAAATGGCCCAAATTTTCAACAATTTGCTGAACAGATAGTCTGCAACATGGCATCTTATCACAATGCCTCTTTCAAACTTAGTGATTATTGTTTTGTCCCTTCTCACAACCATTTCACCAGGACACAGGTGCACTGACTTGGGATTATAATATTCCTCTAATTTATACTGGCTACAGACACGTGACTCATTACATGGCATGATAAACCTTGCCCTTTGTGGTGTAGTATCCATTGATTTCTTTCCAAGCGGCGTAGAAGTCAATAAAAGTTGGAGAAACTATTTATAGAGTTTTGCAACATCTATGAAACACTTTTATTCTTTGTATAAAAAAATTAAAGAGCTAGACACTTTTGTTAGAATAGTTATGAGTATGTTAGTATATTGGAACACTATCCAAAGTGATCATTATGTCAGATGGGCCTAGGTACTCTACTTATCTTGTTTATAAAATCCACAGTGTTCTTTATATCAGTCTGTCTTTCCTACAGAGTAAGATAAGGAAGCTGCTTGTAGAGTTTATAAGTGGAACTGCTGCAATAAATAGCTAGTGTTTAAGGAAAATGTAATTTGTGGATTTTGGAAACACCATATTACCTAGGGGTATATTAATAAACTTAAATTTATATACTATGCCTCATGTTGGTTGATTATTTTAAGTAAAAAGAAAAGTAAAGATTTTACATCGGCATCCCCTAGGTCCATCTGACAATTACCTTCACAGTTTGGACCAGTTGCTTATCACAGCTCCATGTTTTGTATGTAAGATTGGTACCCAGTAGCATTAGTGAAGGATCAGAAGGTTTGACTGCTATATGAAAAGGGAAGTTTTATACATCTGTCCCTTTTTGAAGTCTGATTTGGATTTTTTTAATTTTTTTTTATTTTAAAGATACTGTGAGATGTAGTGTAGGTTGTAAACCTATGATTTGACTTGAGGCATTTCAAATATGTTGAATTTTTATCTACGAGTGTTTTGGTACACTTGAGTAGTGGTTCTTAGATTTTTTGTGGAGTGGTGATGTAGACAAGAATTATTTCACTTATTCATCAGAACCTTTTTTATGAAATTGGAAACAATAATCAGACTATGGAAACGAGGCATAGAAATTGTAGATATCATCCAATTTGCTAATCTAGTACTAATGGAAATTTATGGTGAGATTGATCTATAGAAAAGGAAATGTGAACCTAGAGGGATTGTTGGTTGGGGAGAAAGGTCTCAGTGTAGGGATTATCTAGTAATCTCTGTAATGGACAGTGTATGCTAATAATTTTGAACAGTAACTACTTCAACCTCTTTCTCTCTCTCTCTCTCTTTCTTTTGCAGCGAGACCAATGAAGTTAAAGAAGGAATTCTGTTTAATAATTTTGGACCCTGATCTCACTGTTTCAGTAATTAGGCTGTAGAAAATCAACTTTCAGATAACTAGAGAGAGATTTGAGTGGCAGAGTTAGGAGAGAGGCAAAGGCAACAAGTGAAAGCAAGGAAACATTTTAGCCAGAACACTGCACGAAGAGGAATTCTTGGTTTAGAAATCTCACAATGAACTTATTTCCTTCTTATGGAAGGAATTGTGTAGAGAGTAGTTTGAGCAATTGAGCCTTCCAGTTGAGGTTCTGCGAAAATTAACAGATCAAGTTTCACTGTCTATGAGTAGTGGAGCACATCATTTTATGTTTGTGTTAAAGCCATGAATGTTGATGAAGTGTTTGTGGAAGGTTTTTTTTTTTTGGACGCATTTTATTTATTTATTTATTTTATGGAGTTCGACCTCCCCCCCCCCCCGATATGTAATGTCATCGTTGGTGATTTTCATGGTTGGTTATATTGGTAAGTTAAGTAGGAGACAGTGAAGGATGAATGATTTTTTGACATGTCTCCTCCCAGGGAATGTCTAGTGCTCATATGCAGCCTCAACATTACCTTCGAATTGTGACTCATCATGTATAATGTGATACAGTAGGTGGCAATAGAATTACTTGTTAGCTGGTTGGGAAGTCTCCCACATTACTTACCATCAGCTTTTCAATCATGTGTACTTTACACAGTCTTGCCATAAGTACTGTTACAATATCCACATGACCTGGCCACCCCCACAGAATGCCTAAGTTTGATTCCGTTAGTGGGACTGTGGCAGCCAATATTTCCATGTTTATCAGTAGAGGGGGGGGGGGGAGTTGTTTATCTGTATGGTTAACTGAGTGGGGAGATCATGAGGACCATGTAGTTGTAATAGCACTTCACAAGGTTGGAATGCAGCCAGCTGTTATTTTCAGTACACTAAAAACATTTGAGATCTGTAGGATGTTTGTGTATTGGATTGTTAACTATTATAACGATACAGAAGATGCATCTGACTGCCAAAGAGCAGGTAGACCATGCTGAATTAGGATGCAATAGCTTGTGAGGGCTGTGAAGGCATGCGTCTGCTGTAATCCTGTGAGAATGCAGAAAGTGATATTGTGAGAGATGAATGTTTCACAGAGAATGATGTTGCATGTACTAACTGATGACCTGGGAGTGAGATCCTATTGTTGTACTGCTGGCAGTGTACCTAAACAACAGACACAGAGATATCCTCTTCACAGGTGAAATTCTCACCATTGAAGAGTCATTTAACTGCCAAAATGATTGAGTATATGTGTCATACACCCTGGATTCAGAGAAGTCATCACTCTGCATCAGTGGCAGGGGAGATGGTGTATCACAGGATATCCAAGTTGCATTTTTGCAAGAAAGGGATCAAAACCTCCACTAAAGTGTATCAAGACACTGTGCTGAAAGCTGTAGTACAACCCTAAACAACACCTTGTTTCATGGTAGGCAGTGGACTTTCCAACAGGACTCAGCCCCTGCACACAAGGCAAGGACCACACAACAGTGGCTGGAGGCGAATGTTCCTGACTGCATATCACCATCTGATTGGCCATCTGGAAGTCCCGATCTGAATCCGTTGTACTTCAAATTGTGGTTGGACCCTGAGAGAGTAGCCTACAAGAAACGACACCCCAGCATCACCAGCTTGAAGGTGGATTCGAGCAGTGGCACTTTTTCCATTGGATGTTGTGTGTGTTGCCATTGATATGTGGCCTCATAGACTTTGTGCATGTGTGAAAGCAGAAGGGGACATTTCGAACATTGAGTGCTGCTGTATGCATGTTATACAGCATATGGTTGTGGTTTGTATGTGCTGAAAGCTGTAAATGATTTACAAGTAGATTTAAAGGTTTCTGCACTGTTCAAGTTGTAACAGTATTTATGGCTAGACGAGGTATATCAGTCAGCCTGCAGAACCACTTTAAATGATTTACCCTCAAAAAGAGTAGGTACTGGCTTCCTAGTTAATTAGGGCATGTTCAGTATGCTTACAAAGAGTTAATCCGCATTACATAGGTGAAGCAAATACTTTCAAAATAGGGTTGGGACAGACACATCAGGGAGCTACTGTGAAGACTCAACATGAATGTGGCAACTTCAGACCTCCAATAAGCAGGCTGACATTTCACCAGGGCAATTTCTTCCAAAGAGTGTTTTAGCACTTCTGTGTACTCACAGAAGTGCTAGAACACTCCTTACAGAAACAGGTCATGCTTCAGTAAGGTTAAGTTGGCTTGGCTGGGAAAGGAGATATATATTGTGTATCACCAACTCATTAGTTGACGTTTAATCATTTCTAAAATAATTTCCATTATTTTGAAATGATTAAAGCAAGATCAAGTGATCAGTAATTGGTGTCAATTTTTCTATTTTCTGGGAGATGGAAGTTCCCACCTCTTCGAAAGTCTTACTAGATATAACTCTACTGAACTTCTTTATCTGCCCATTCTACTTATCTCCTTTCTCAGAAGGAAACTGTGCTCTGCAGTAGGTGGTTTATGATCTCGGACCTGACTTATGGACAGCAGTAATCTGCCTTCTAATACTTCTAAATTTAAAATATTGTGAAGAACCTGATGTGATTAATGTTGCTATTCAGTTGGCACCATTTTGCATTTCTTTGTACTCTGAATACGGGGACAGTTCTTTTTATGGAAATAAACAAAAGTGTTATAAAATAATCATGTGCACTTTTTGAAGAGAAAAAAAGGCAATTATGAGGAAATCACATAAGCTGGAAACAGTCCAGCAGAGATAAGAGGCAGTGCACAAATCAAAGATTTATAATTATGACTTATCAGAAATGTTGAGGGCAGAACTTTCATTTGGTAGGAGGTTGGTCATGTAAGTCAATATTAATATAATATAACTAAATAAAGGAGATGTGTACAAATAAATAAAACTGAATTGTTGTTTAAAATATCTGTATGAATGCAACATTACATTAACATTACTTATATTTTTTTTAAGGTCTGGGCATTGAATGGAGATAATTCGGTCATTTCATTCAGGACAGGCATTATAGATACTGAACTAAGTGGCAAGACATGGAAAGCAATTCAACTTCCTGTTCATAGCCATTTATTTAAGCGCAGTAGTGCTCTAAGTTTATTGTCCCAGTCAAGTTTATTTAAACAAAATGATATTCCTAGTAGTTCTGAAGGCTCCCAAGATAGTTCAGTTTCAGATACTGCTGATTATTTGAAATCATCACTTAGATCTAAGGTTGAGCATTCAGACCAAGCCTTACTAGATGATCTGGGAAATGATAATCATTTAACATTGTGTTCATCAGAAGATAATACTTGTGATATGAAGTTAACATCATTTAAGGATTCAGGATCTATCATTAATAACAGTGAAACTGCCTCTGAAAGTGATTATTTCACTTTACCAGAAAGTGAAGAATGCAAATTACCAACTAAAGATGATTTATCAATATGTAGTTATGAGGGTGATCCATTAAATAACTTTCAGGTTGAAATGTGGCCAAACATGGCTGAAGATAATTTAATGAATAATGTAATATCTTGGATATGTATTAGTGCAAGTGGATGTATTGTGAATACACAGCTTTTACCTAAATGGTTTTCTTCAGGTAAGGTAGATATTGATTGTAACTGGTAATGAATTAAAAACTTATTTAAATATTAAATATTTAAACAAACAAAATCTCTTCAAGAGTATTGAAATAATTTGTGTACAACAAAGGATTTCTGTTGTCATATTCTTTATTTGTGATTAGAAATCCTCTATAATTTAATATGAATAAAGAAAATAATTACTATAAACAACTAGATAAAAATGTATAAGAAGCAAATGGTTGTATAATACCAACAGAGGAGTATTGGAATAGGAATTTCTAGAAACAGGTTTTATAGTGCAAATTCAGTTTAATCACACTCCAGATTTACCCCCCCCCCACCACCAAATCCTTTATTCTTGTTCTTCAAATTTCTTGTCCACTGATTGTAGACTGACTGCAAAGTAAGCAACCTTTCATGTGTGAGTTTACTATTAGCAAACAAAACAAAAAATTGTGTGGATTATTAGATATAATGTGATGTGGAAACTTTGGATCCTCTCCACTGATTCCACGTCACACTATGTCTAATAATCCACACAATGTTTTGTTTTGTTATAGTAATCTCACACATTAAAAGTTGCTTACTTTGCAGATAAGAAGTATGAAAAACAAGAATAAAGTGACTAAGACAATATCAGAATGATGGCTATGGAGAGAGGTTGAAGAAATGCAGATTGCAAAGTTTGGTGGACAGGAGGTAAAGAGGTTTTATGATAGAGATGTTTAAGTTAGTGAAAGGATTCTATCAGACTAATCCAAAGGGGATTATAAATAGAATAGAAGGCAAGAGGGGAAGAATCAAAGGCCATCCCTGGAAGTTGCGTGAGAGTGTGGCAAAGAGGGCTGTGTGGAGGAGTAACTTTTTTATATGGAGAAAAGTGAGTGAATGGAAGACATTACTGGAATATGCTGCTAATGCAGAAAGTGTTAAGGTTTTAAGATTCAATACAGTAGATGTTGTCAGTTCAATGGATCTCCCATGATGAGTCTGCCGACTCTATGGGAGTGTAAAAATAATAATAATAATACAGATACAAGAAACAGCAGAAAAGTATTATTATTCAGGACCTCCATGGCATCATAACACTCATCATGGGAGGTCCATCCTAAAGAACACAAAGTCTACCATACCTTTCCTTAAATTCATTCACCGTTCATTCTCTCACTACCGTATCAGGCAATGCATTCCATGGTCTAACCACTCTCCATTAAAAAAGGCCACTCATTGCCTACTCACCATTACTTACTCGCCTACTCACCATTTCCGCTTGTAACTTCCATGGATAGCCTATTGTTTTTTCTCCTTTACGAAAGAACTCCCCAGTGTCGATCATGTAACTAACCCTTAACACTTTAGATGTCTCGATCATATCACCTCTCCTTCTGCTTTTGATCAAACTCTGAAGTCCACAAATCCTCAGTCTATCCACATAGCTGACATTTTGCAGTCCTTCTTGATGTCATTTTTATCCATCTCTTTCAAACCCTGGTGACCAAAACTGAGCACAATAATCCACATTCATATCAGACCACATTGCACAATCATCTAACCTTTCTATCACTACTGGTCAGCACCCTTCTCAGTATTACAGCAATCCTCTGGAAACTTCACCAACTTGGCAATATGTCCTCTAGTCTTCAAATTTCTATCAGTAATCATCCCAGGGGCCCTTGCCTCTACCATTTCCTCTGTTACAGTTCCTCCAACAGAGTATGCAGCTTCTCATCAATGTATTCCAAACTTCAAGACCTTACATTCAGTTGCATTAATCTGACACTCTCTTTCCCCATTCATTTCTTCATTTTCTAGCTTATTCAAATCCTTCTGAAGGGCTACTACATTGACACTGTTACTGATAATTCTTTCCATCTGGAGACAACTGAATATCTCCCTGCAATCTGTTGACAGTGTCATTAGTATAAAGGTTAAACACATCCACAAATATGGGTGGGGTGCTTAAGGATCAAAGCTGTATAACTGAGAGGAGACCTCCACATAGCCTTTAAAGGAATGTGGAGAACCGACCAGGGCTTCTGATCTAATGTCCAATCCTCACCTTCTCGTGGTGCACCCTGTTGGGTATCTACCTGGATACTGAATGAACAAGGACGGGCTGGCAATTTGGGATTTAGACGACCAAATTGTATTCTAATTGGCTTAAACCAATATAGAAAATGATGGTACAACATGACAAAATTTCATGCCCGCTGGGGCGTCGCCTGGATAAACAAGGCCCCCGTTGTTTTCGCCAGGGAACCGGGGCGAACAGTGAAAAGTCAGCTACTGGAACAAATCTGAAAGCACACCCTAACTCAACATCACCAGAGTTAAAGATCGATACTATCAAAATAAGAAGCCTGAATGGCAAAGAAATGGAGCTAGCTGAGGAATTAGATAAGTACCAGATTGACATAATAGGGGTGACTGAAACAAATAAGACAAAAACTGGTGAGATCTTTTTGAGCAATAAATACAAAATGTTATACTCGGGAAATGACAATCAAGGAAAAGAAGGAGTGGCCATAGTTTTCAACACAAAATATGAGGCTAATCTTCTTGAATGGCAGGCAGTCTCAAGTAGAGTGATGTGGACAAATATCAGAATGGGGAATTGGACAATGAGACTTATTTGTGCCTATGGTCCCACAGAAGGTTCTACTAAGGTAGAAGTGGAGGAATCTTTTGATGCTTTAGAAAAAGCAACTGAGACAATGAAAAAGGAAAAGTTGGTCCTTGTTGGGGATCTAAAAAGCAGAGTAGGAAATGATTGTCAGACATACAAAAATATTTTGGGAAAATTTGGAGAAAAGAGCAAAGCTAATACCTGTTGGATTTCTGCTCAGGACATGGACTGGTTATTACTAACACCATGTTCCAACATAAAAATGTGCACAAATTCACATGGAGAGAAGAGGCAAGGAATAAGAAAAGTCTCATTGACTATGTTATTGTTGATAGTGATGTTTTCTCCCTGGTGCAGGACACCAGAGTGTACAGAGGATTTAAAATTGGAAGCAATCACTATTTAGTCTTGAGCAGGATAAAATTGAATTTCATATTGAAAAGAATAACATTTAAGAAAGTTTTAAAGCGAATAAAAGTTGAGCAGCTCTAGATATGAACTATGAAAGAGTTTGAGAACAGGAACCAAACCTTGGAGATTCAATGGCAAGCCTTGAAGAAAACCCTGATTAATTCAGCCAGAGAGGCATGTGGTGAGGTTGTCTGCAAGAATAGAAAAATCAGAATTCCATGGTGGACACAGGAAGTTAACACATTCGCTGCCAACTACGAGTATACTCGTAGTTCGTATATGAGTTTCACAAGCCAACTACGAGTATACTTGTATGTTGATTTACTGACCTCCTATGCCAAATACGAGTTAACCCTTAGTAAAATTACCTTAATTTGGACCCTTGGATTCTGAATAAAGCAGAGAGCATGTCTGGGGGCTTGATAGAAGGGAAATAATTTCAACGAAAATATAGTATATTATGTATGTGCCTCAGAAGCCAACTACGAATATACTCGTATGTCGATTACCAACCTCCTATGCCAAGCATGATCTAATCCGTAGTATAACACGTAATTTGTAAATCAATTTAAAACTGATAAAAATCAATAAAAATAATAAAATGAAATCGATAAAATAAAAACCAATTTATTCAAATTACGAATGATACACTTTAAAACAATTTTCCACGCACAATGATGGTTTTTCCTGGCAAACAGGACAGTAATAACGTGTTTTGCATCGATGTTTGTTTCGTGTACATACTCGGCATGTCTTTGTCAGCGAATATTTTTTTCTGTAGGTGGTAAAATTTCCAAATAATGAAGATCCCTAATCCTGCTGATAATCTGTGATGCTGTAAGCTTATCCATTCCAACAAAAACTAAGAAATATTTGCACCAGAAAAACTTAACATTATAACCCACTCGTCAATGGCATGCTTTATGATAGTCACCATACCAAATAACATCCTTCTTTTTATAATCAACTTTACTTACCAGATTGTTGTTATTGCACATTGACTTACCCGATTCTGTGCTTTGTTGTCCATGTTGCTGCTGAACTTTTTTTATTCTACCTGAGTTCCTCTAAACACCACTCGACTTTCTGTAGTTCCCTCATCATCTGTCTAATAATCTGCTTTAGCCTAGCGATCTTGGAGGTTAAATTATTTTCAATATCCTCTTTAATATTGTCATTAGTGAGAAAACCTTGTTGACTCCTTCTCTGTTCTTGTTAGTGTTTCGTTTCTTCTGGATTTTTGGTGCCATTTTACACCTGTATTTAATATTAAAATATTACAATAAAAGTATGTTATAAAGACACTAAATACTCTAAAAACACAAAAATCTACTCTAATTTACGATAATACTCTAATTTTCTAAAGAAAAAACACAAAAAAAACCAGATAAAAATCTCAAATTTCACACAAGCACTAAATTACACTGACCACTCACAATATAATGTCGAAACCCCTCATCTGGTGTGAAGTGAAGGTTATCAGAATGAAATATATGGTGTGGTATTGCTACAACCTGGTGGCTCAGTTGCAAAGGACGAAGAAATACATCGCCAATTTAACCTTATGGGTATTAAACGAGTGATCGTTATGGGTGACTTTAATTTCCCAACCATGAGTGGGTAGAAAATAAATCTCATGATAAGAAAGAAGACAAATTTATTGAATTGTTGAGACAACTTTTTCAAGCAGCATGTGAAAGAAGGAACTCGAGGTCAAAGAATGTTGGATTTGCTCATTGCATCAGAAGGGGTCTCTGTTAAGAATATGGCTATTTTACAACAGATTGGTGACAGTTATACTGTGCTTTCTTGGGAAGTATCTAATTGTATTGCTGCTACGATTAAAACAGGTTACATGCTGAACTACAAAGGTGGATATTGTGATCAACTTAGGAGAATACTATCTTTGGTCCCATGGTATCAGTTACTGAATGGGAAAAACATCAGTGATGCATGGAAATCTTTGAAAAAGTGCTTAAATGCGGCTGTATCTGAATGTATCCTAGTGTTTGAAGAATAAATAGGTTGGGAGTGAAATGGATGTGCAAGAGATCCACAAGAAGAAGATTATGTGGAAAGAATATTGTGAGAGCAAGAGTGAGAGGAGTTATGAAATATATGACTCATGCCAGAAAAGTAACGAATATTGTTATTTTTAGAGGTACCTGTGGCATAGTATAATTATTAAAAGAACACGTAAGACCACAGTAATAACTTTTTAATTAATAAGGTGCAGATATTTAATACTAAAACTAATAGTACATCTTCAGTGTCACACAAACAGTTATAGGAATGGAATACAAGTAATGAACATTCGGTGGATCACCTATTAAAATACAATTGTTGCCGCTTGCTAGGAAATATTTGATAGAAAATAATAATTAATTAATATTTAAGATAATTGTTTTTTTTTAATAGATTATAGAAAATAAAAGTCTCCCAGATCTTCGAGAGAGAGAGACAATCATTTCAGTTTAAATTCGGTCGGTGTAAAACAGCTTCACAACTTTCTTTAAAAAGGCGTTCATATTTGAACCTGCATCTATGAAGGAGAATAGCTTTATCCCACTGGATATTATGAGTAGTGTTAATACTGTGTTGTGCTAGACCAGACTTCTGAGGTTTGTTGTATTCAATATAATATTGATGTTCTTTAATTCTTTTTTCCACAGAACGGCCAGTTTGTCCAAAATAAGAAACATCGCATTCACATGGTATTTGCTAAATGCCAGCCAAAGATAGAGATGACAGTTTATCTTTTGTAGAAGGCAATAAAGAGGAAATTTTGTTGATTGGAACATACGTGGGAATCAATTGGTACTTTTTCAAAATTCTACCTATAGGTTCTGAAATTCCTGGAATGTAAGGGATTGGAACTCTGCAGACTCTTGAAGAAACCTTAGGTATTGGAACATAAGATTCAATTATCTGTTGGACTTGATTAGGGTTGTAATTATTCGATTCCATTCACTTTTTAATGATGGAAAGTTCTTGTTGTAAGATTACTGGAGAAGAGCAAACTTTACGTGCGCTATTAATTAGAGATTTAAGAATGCCAAATTTTTGAGATGTATGGTGAGCAGACATTTTATGAATGTATCCCAGTAAATGTGGGCTTTCGAAAGACTCTTGTAGATAAGGTACCAGAAGAAGTTCGAGTAAGGAAGATGTTCAAAAAGGTAAAGTACCAGAATTTTCTTTTTCCATGGTGAATTGAATATGTGGGTGAAGGCTCTTTATCTGTTGTAGAAAGGTGGAAAGCTCATCTTCAGTATGTGACCAAATAACGAAAACATCATTGACATAACGATACCAAAGAGATGGTTGAGGATGAATGGATGAAAACATAGTGTCTTCGAATTGTTTCAAAAAGTAGTTTGCCAAAGGTGGAGAAGAGGGCTGCCCATGGCAGTACCTTCAACTTGTTTGTAGATCTTGTTTTTCCAGCTAAAATAACCTGAATGGATAACAAATTCGAAAATCTTTGCAATATCTGGAGGGTAATCTTTATATAATAAATTGACTGTGTCGGCTAATGGGATATTGGTAAACAGAGATACAATGTCAAAACTGACTAGTAACTCAGACTCTTTGATTTTTATATCCTTGATTTTTCAAGAAAATCTGTTGAATTTTTTATGTAGGATATGGAATGTCCAGTGAGAGCACTTAAAGAACATGACAAGACTTTTGCAATTCGATAGGTAGGAGAATCAATGCAATTCATGATAGGTCGCACTGGATATCCTTCTTTATGGATTTTCGGCAGTCCATATAGACGGGGAGTTCTTCCAAAGTAGGTACGTAATTTATCCACATAATTAAGTGCTCTCACTGGACTGTACCTGCTGTTAAGATTTCCGTTTAATGATTGATTTCGATGAAAAACACTCACAATAATGATAAAATGCAGGAGCACAAGTTTAGAATAGCTTATTCAACGCTGCTGCCTGGTGGAACGATATATAGGTATCTCCATGGAATCAGAACACTCATCATGGGAAATCCATTATTCACATATTAGCCTTTATTCATATAATACCTATCATATCTCGTCTTAAACTCATTCACTGATGAAGCACTCACAACTGCCTCTGGCAACCCATTCCACCTATTCACTATCCTCCCAGCAAAAATTTAGTTAAGACCCTTGCTAACCACACTCTTAAACAATTTCCATGGGTGATCCCTCATTCTCTCCCTTTCTGCATGTACTGAAAAAAGTCTTTAGTGTCAATCCTATAAACCATTTAATAACTTATATGCTTTTATCATGTCTCCCCTTTCTTGCCTATCTGTGCTGGATTTTGGAGTCCACAGACTTATTATTCTGTTCTCATAGGGAGCATTCCACAGACCATCTACAATCTTTGTCACTCGCCTCTGAATCCTCTCCACCAGTTCTTCATCCCCATAGAATCCAGATGAAAAAATCTGCATGCAATAGTCCAAATGTAGCATTATTAAAACTTTATATAGGGAAACAATAACTTATCTATCCTTGCTTATTAGTGTGTTCTTCAACAACCACATAATCTGATATGCTGTTTTGGTTATCTTTGCAGTATGCTTTCTAAACTTAAACACTCTGTCCACAATCATCCCCAAGTCCCTGGCCTCATCAGTTTTCTGCATTTCATTCCCATCAATATAATACAGCTTGTGATCTCTTCTTCCTAGAGCATCACCTTAACTTGGTCACATTAAAGTGACAGCCATTTACCTTTGCTCATGCTACTAGTCTGTTTAAGTCTTCCTGAAGGATTTCTACATCACCTTCATTTAACATCATTCTTCCCAGTTTTGCATCTTCTGCAGCCAACTGAATATTTTCTATCAAATCATTTCCTATATCACTGATGTCCAAATTAAACAACAGAGGACCAAGTACTGAGCCCTGGGGTACAGGTTACCTGCCTTTTTCTGGACTTATTAAACCAAAGTCTAACAATATCACCGAATAGCCATTTCCCTTATCCAACTCCATTCTTACTTTATTATAAAGAAGTAAGCTAATTACTAAGGCAAGACCTATCCTTCACAAAACCATGTTGTCCCTTATACAGTATTATATTTTAATCCACCCAGTGCTGAATTCTTTCACTAATTTCTATATAATACCTTAATCACCACTCCTAAGATTCTGATTAGCCTATAATTTGCTACTTTTATCATGTAGACGCTTTTATGCAGTGGACCCATTTTGTTCTCTTTCCACTCCCTTAGCAACATCCGAGTACATCTTAGTCATAGGAGGTCATAACTTCCTAGCATATTCTCATAATACAATGGACGATATGCCGTTTAATCTCATGACTGTGTGTGTATTGAGGTTTTGCAATATTTTAAGCACCTTCATTTCTTCAACCTCTTTTCTCCACATCTAGCATTGCAACATCACCACTTAGAAGGTACATCCCTGCAAAATGCTCACTCAGTAATTCGACCATTTTGTTTGCTTTTGTTATCTCCCTAACATCAGCAATTTTTAGTAATCCTTCCGTATTCATTTTTTTTTAATTGATAAAAAAAACTTTAGTATTTCTTTTGGCCTCATCAGCTAGCTTCTCCTCATAATTAGTTTTGTCTTTCCTTACCATATAGGTTGCTCTTCTTGCCTGTGCTTTCTGCTGGTCATGGACATGCTGAACACCTTTTCTTTATGTTACATCCGCAACGTTCTTTTCATCTGCAACTTCTTCTTAATGATATTATTCATCCATTTAACTCCTACCTGATTTATCCTTCTAACTCTGTATATACATTCTAATCTGCTTTCTTCAAAAACTTTTGACCACCTCCCATTCACCACCAACATCTCTCCCCTCCAAACTTCTTTATGTTACATCTGCAATGTTTTGTTCATCTGCAACTTCATAATTGCTTTGTAATTCCACATATAACACTTCTTAACAGAAAATTCTTCATGTTTGGCGATCTTCCTGGTAAGACCAAATAATCAATCTCTCCCCAAGCAGAAGTATTATAGCTAGATGGGTAACTATTCAGTTCTCTGATGCTCTGACCAGATACAACACTGTCAAACTTTGTGTCCCCTCAATTACTGTCTCAGGTAGTTATCTCTTAGCTTGTTGTATAAATTCCATTGCCTTCCCTTCCTGTGACTATTCCTCCTCCCAATCTGTGTTCCTATACTAGAAATCCTCTATAGTAATTACTCAACTTGAACTTATCATGCTAAATTGCCACCTACATTCATTTTTTTATCCTTTGGATTACGGCAGCAACCAGTTATATATTTCACCTTGTTGACATCCATTTCACACCAGATTCCCTCGAATGTGGTGCTCTCTGCATCGCTATCCTCCTTATATACTTCTGCTCTTTTCTGGCTTCAATTTGAGTGGTTGGCTATTAGAAGGTCACAACGAGCATAGTGTTAGTAATGAGCTTCGGAAAAGATAAGTGCTATTTTGCTTAATAATTGGTGGTATTGCTTGAATTTTAGTACACTGTTGTTTATTTTTGATCACAGTATGTTTGCACAATTGTTGGTCTGTGAGAATTGTTACTAACTTCATTAATTGAAATTTTTGAATTCTTGCCTTCTTTCCCTAGAACACATTGGTAGTACTCACGTGGTCAACCATGCAGGCATTGACTGGTGCAGCTAGGTGAGCATCACGAAAATCAAGTGCTGTTAATGATGTGGATTATTCAAGAATGGTTTGATGTCATAAGTGTAATATGTCTGCATGGCGAAATATGAGAGATGTGTTTGTGGAGAAACTGAACAGGAGACTGGAGAAAGTGTGGATTTGTAGGAAGTGCGATATTGTGTTAGAATATGACTTAACTGATGCAAAACAGATAGAAGGAATGAAAGATAGTGTAAAAAACGGAAACAGAATGAAACCTAGTGATACTGAGGGAGTAAGAGAATGCAAGAATATAGAAGCGAAAGTAAGTGATAAGGGAGTGAAACTAAGTATAAATGAGGAAACAGAAGTAAGGTGTAGCAGAGTGAGAGGCAGCAAAAGACTAGGGATGTGCTGGAGATTGAAATTGTCAGAATGCAAGATTTCAAACAGTTATTCAAAATGAAAAATGAAATGAGGAATATGCGGAGTGATATTAGATGTTTTGTGGAAACATATGAAAGTATGCAAAATAATGAATGAAAGAAAAAAGGGTAAAAGAGGTGATGAGTGATTTGAGAACAGCAGTGTATGAAGATTCCATTATTAGAGGATTGGTTAATGAGAGAGTCTGTAAGGTGCTATCCAGGATGGAGAATAAGCAAGATAATTCATTGAAAGTTTATTTTTCACTAGGTTAGACTATAATATATTTAGTTTAATCCTTTATCCCAGTGAGAGCAAAAAAGTTTGCACCTGAAAATATCTTCAGGACTGAATATAGTGTTGTACTATCTTACCTGGGTAAGTAGTACAACACCAAGCAACTCGTACCAAAGGTGGAGCAAGCTATCAACACTCCTATCCCAGTATCTCCCATAATGCAAAACACATCTCCTTGTGGATATGTATACTGTTATGCATTAAGGGATTGGCCACTACCCAGACTAGTTTCGACCTTTATTGAAGTCTCTTCAGTGGGAGCCAGGCCCAGAGTTGGAGATACCAGGCAGAAGCAGTAGCAATGTCATCTTTATCTATAGGTCATCTTTATCCAGAGGTAATTTAATAAAAAAAGGTGGCAAACCTTTTGGCAACTCCTATAGGTAAAGATGACCTTGCTTCTGCCTGGTATCTCCAACTCTGGGCCTGGCTACCACTGAAGAGACCTCAATAAAGCTCGAAACTAGTCTGGGTAGTGGCCAATCCCTTAATGTATAACAGTATACATATCCACAAGGAGATGTGTTTTGCATTTTGGGAGATACTGGGATAGGAGTGTTGATAGCTTGCTCCACCTTTGGTACGAGTTGCTTGGTGTTGTACTACTTACCCAGGTAAGATAGTACAACACTATATTCAGTCCTGAAGATATTTTCAGGTGCAAACTTTTTTGCTCTCACTGGGATAAAGGATTAAACTAAATTTATTATAAGATAATTCATTCTTAGGACATGAGAAGGAAATGAGCAAGAGAATTAATGGTGTTTGTTTTGGTACAAATGATTTAATTGGACATAAAGAGAATGTAAGGGCAATTATCAGGTGGTTATTGAGGAGAGTGAAAGATAACAGTATAGTGGGAATCATGAAAAGCTTCTTGAGGAAGGGGAGTGCAGTTTGTGGATGTATGACATGTATTTGAGGAAAGAATGGAATTATACTGACATGACAGATTGTATTTGAATCTCTTTGGAGTGAGTGAACTGGAGAAACTATTGCTAGATGGATGTACAGCATGTGATGCAAGCAAGAGATCAGAAGTAAGAGGTAAAGGGAAAGACCAGGAGAGTGGTATTGAAGAGAGAGAGAGAGAGGTGCTTGGAAATGGAAACTAGTAGTGTGAGAGATGAAGAGAGAACAGCAATGCAAGAAGAATATGGAAACAGAGAGAGCCTGGGAGCACAGCGAGACATGGTAGAGGGAAAGAGGATGTTGGAAGTAGTAGCAAATGTATGTATGGGGATGAACAGCTTAGAAATGGAATAGATTGGGATGTGAGTGGGATTGTTGAGACTGAGCAGATATATGTGGTAAGCAGGATAATGGGAGATGGAAGTACAGATTATATTTTAATATCAAGACAGTAAGAACTGTGGACATCCACCTCAGTGAACACAAAAAATATATCTGGCACTTTCATTATGGCAAGTCGGGTCTGGCAGACCATGCTTTGGATACCCCTGCACACAGGATCAATTGGAAAAAAACAAAAGTACTGCACAGAAGCTTTTACAAGTCAGAGAGGTTGTTCCTGGAATCAGCAGAAGCCTTAAAACATACTCCAAACCTCAACAAGTATGGCTGTATAAATCTACCAAAGATTTGGAAGACAGTCATCCTAAGACCAAATTATTATTATTTTTTTTTTTTTTTCAAAACTTTGGACTACTATTTTTGAAAACTTTCAAAGACTACTAATTGGACTAGTATTTTTCAAAACTTTGGACTACTGTTTTTTTTTTAAATTTTATTTATTTATTTATTTTATTTTATTTTATTTTTTTAATTTAGATGGCACCTAATTAGGACTTTAGTCTTGTGTTGCACGCTGCAATTACTTATACTAGTCCCACTCTTACACCGGATTGTGGTTGTCTCACTGTTGTAGCGAACTTTGTTTGTGTGCTCTGAAGATGCTGGATATAATACCAGCGAAATATTAGCTTTTAAGTTAATAAATGGTTATTTTCTTATCAATCTGTGTTCGCATCAATACCGTTAAAATCCAATTAAACATGTGTGATGAACACATATGCCTTTCCACACGTTTAAGGATGTACCTTGTTTGTGAATTTTGGTGCTCCATATATCCTGGGTGTTTTAATGTGGAAGGGCTTGAGTTTGTTCACTGTTTCTTTAGTCTAGGAAGTGACTTTGTTCAATAATTGCACACCTTATTCTTTTGCAAGTTGGTGGGATCTCAATCTATAATTTGGTATGCTGACTGATCTTGTAGAAGTGTGTGCATTTTGCTTTAATATTCTGTTGAATCCATCACCACAGTTGCATTCTCTTTGTCTGCTTTAGTTATGATAATGTGGTTATTGTTGTATAGCTCCTTTAGAGCAATGATTTCTTTATGTGGGATATTATTTTTGGGAGGCTTAGAATGAATTATGATGTTGGCCACATCTAAACGAATGTTACTGACTGTTGCTGGAGGCAGATTGTATATTCCCCATTCAGGTGGAAGCCATTATTTTGGCTTTTAGAACTTGCTTGGGAGTAAGAGCAAAATTGTATCCCTGACTTAACACACTAGTGGCTTCTTTGGTTAAAGTTAATGATGATAAATTCACAACAACACGATCGTCTTGTAATTGCAGTCATTGCCTAACACAGTGCTGTTGAAGAATTTCAAATTTTCTCTGGTGCGGGTTTTTAACTTTGATGAATTCTTTCTTTTTTGGCTGTTGTGTCAGTGATGCTGTCCAGGATATCCCACAGTTTGGGTTTAAAATATTATATAGTTTGTCATGTAGGGCGTTGATGGATGAATTTATTTTAGATAGCTCCAGGCAAGTAGCATTTATCTGTTCCTGTAATAGTGCTAAACTCACTTGTTTGTAAATGCACTATGCTTTGGCAGAGTGAAACTTGTTCTTAATTTTGACATAGTTGAGTATTAAATTTATATCTCGACACCTTTGAGAGACAACCATCTCAGGCAGTGTGTAAAGGAGGGCATGCAAGGATCAAGAATTCTGGATCTGATCATTTCATCAGAGGATTCAATTGTAAGTAGGGATTTTGCACTTTCTTTCAGTTGGAGAGAGTGATCATGGAGTAATGACCTGGGTTGCGGCTAGCCATATGTAATCTTCTGTGACGAAAGGATATGTGGACGTACATGGCTGGTGATTATGAGACGCTTAGGAGACAGCATGGAGCTATAGCATGGAATGAAGAATTGAGCTGTAAGCAAATTAATGTTGCTTGGGAACTGACAAAGAATTACATAACGGCATCAGTGTGTGAATTAGGATGTAAAATGGATAAATGAGGGGATTAAGCATGAAATCTGGATGAAGAAGAATGCACTTTGCAGGCAGTACAAGATGAATAATAGTAATAATCAGTTACAGGAAGAGTATAAAGAGCAAACTAAGAGAGTGACTCAGCTACTAGGGACAACGAAAGTGCAGTATGAGAAGAAATTAGCAAATCAGGCGAAGAAAAATGCCAGTGTTTCTTAGATAGGTGGCAAGTAGAAGTAGAATGCTGATAGTAAGATGATGTTAATGGATGCAAATGACAGAATGGTAACTGCTGCAGAAGGCATTCTTGGGGTGTTCAGTGATCAATTTATAAGGGTGTTTCATGCTCATCAGGGTGAAATCATGAGAAGCTGAAGTTTAGTGAATATAGGAGAGGATGGCTTAAAGCAGGAGGTATATGAGGAAATAAATAAACTTGATGTTGATACGGAGATAGGATTTGATGATATATTACCATGCATCTTAAGAGAATATTCCAGGGAATTGGCAGTAGCACTGACATGCCTGTTTAATAAGAGTTACAACAGCACAAGTTCCATGAGGGTAGAAAGAAGGTAAAATTATTCCACTGCATAAAGGTGGTGAAAAAGCTGTGGGTATAAATTATAGACCAGTCTGTATATCTGGAGTCACGAAAAAAAATTACAAGGAACTGGTCAGAGCTAGGATACAAAAATGGCTTGATAACAGAAGTGTTCTCTGTGTCTATCAGCATGGGTTTGTTTAAAGGAGATCATGTTTTACTAACTTACTTATGTACAATAACAAGGTGACAAATGTCTTGGACAAGGGAGATGCATATATACAGTAATGTATGTACTTAGATTTTGCAAGAGCTTTTGATAGACTGCTGCATGACAAGCTGTTAAATAAATTGAAATGAATGGGATTGAGTAATCGACTTCTGAGTTGGATCAGTGACTGGGTGTCAGATAGGTATCAGAAAGTTGTATATGGGGGTGCAGTATCCTGAAAGAGTAATGTCATCAGTCATTTTGCAGCAGTTATCATATAATTGGTGATGTGATATGAATTATCACATCATTGCTCATCAATGTGGCAAAGTGTAATTTTGAAATTTGGTAAGCAACGATGGGATGCAAATTATACACTTGGTGGGGAAACTTTATAGGAGATGAAGGAGGTGAGAGAGATCTGGGAATGGTGGTGAAGAAGGACCTGAATTTCAGGGGCAACATTACACAAGTTGTGAAGACATCGCATTGGATAATACGGAGGGCCCTGACATGCAGAAATAAAGAGGTTATGGTGCCATTGTATAAGGCTTTGAACAGGCATCATACGGATTATTGTGCACAGATTTGGTCCCCAGGTTTTCATGGTAATGAGGTTATGTTAGAAAGGGTTCAGAGAAGATTCACAGTGGTGGTCAGTTGTCTTTGGAATGTGGAGTATGAGGACAGATTTCAGAGAATGTAAATTGCAAAGCCTCATGAATAGGAGTAGGGATATGATTGAGACATATAAGTTAGTCATGGGTAGTTATCAGATTGTCATGGAAGAGATTTTTCATAGAATGGGGGGGGGGGGGGGGGGGGTAGAAGTAGAACAAGATGCTATTCCTGGAAACTGTATGAGGGTGTGAGCAGGGAAGTGAAGAACAGGTTCTTTACATGAAGATTGGTTGATGGGTTGAATGCATTGCCTAAGTGTGCAGTGAATTTAGACCCATTGAATCAGTTTAAGGCACAGTTGGATAAGCTTTGTGTGTGTGTGTGATAGTGTATCTTCCACGAAGACTCTCTGGCTCCATGGAAGTCAGATGTTAATATTAATAATAATAATCCTCTTCTGTCATTCGCCCCCCCCCCCCCTCCATCCTGTTCCATGTCCTCTCTGCAGATACTATATCCTTTGCATTCTTATTCCTATGACTAATCCCAGTAACTTTTGATGAAGTTGAGCTAACCAGTATCAAAAACTCTTCACTCTTATTTTGAATACTTCTGTCATTAGTATACCTAAACTGCAATATCCCCCCTTTATTCCACAACCTTCCTTACAGCTTGTGTTGCTTAGCCCACTGAAGTTAAGAAACTGGTGCTACATTTGGCATTATGTGATCATTCTCTGCGTTGCTAATGTATTGTGAGCCTGGTTGCCTAGATCCGTACTCTCTTGCATTCCCTCTGAACATTCTAGTTTCCTTAATTCTGCCCATCTGAACTCTAATGAAGAAAGAACACTTTCTCAAGACTCCTGATTCCAGTTCCGTTGCAATACAAGCCACCTTATATAATTGATTCCTTCCATTAAACAGACTCCCCAAATCCACAAACTCTACACCAGTCATTTTGCACAATCTGCACTCTGACTTATTTGTAATCATAGTTCTCCGTCTCAGCTCACCTCTATCATACCATGGGAACAGACTTAACTTTTATATCCTATATTGTAGAAGCACAAAAGGGGAGGAGGGTTGATTCAATTGTGTTCTTGTAACATGCTGTTGATTTATTATTATTCTTATACAAACACTACCTGGAGTTAAGATTCATCGTTATACATTTTGTGATGTAATTAAAAAATTTTTTTTCTGTTGTTTTTCTGTGACCACTGAAGTCTTGTTTGCTTATAAATTAAAGTTTACATTAAAAATTAGCATTTACCGTAAGTTTGTTCATATGAGCTGTCAGTTCATCTGATCAAATTTAATTTTGAAAATTCACTATTATATACAGAGCTCCAGAAATACACCGAATACATGTTTATTATTATGGGCTACTCTGTGGAGTCCTTAGACTCATCAAGAAAGGCCCTAAATATAATGTCAAGCACTATTGAACATTTGCGCAGCATCTATCATATTTTCATTCACAGTTATGGTGCCCACATCAGACTCTGGCAACCTATTCTACTCATTCACCACTCTCCAAGCATACACCTAGTCTTGATATCCCTGCTAACTACACTCTTAACTCTGTTTCCAAGGATGACCACTAGTTCTCCCACCACCAGACCTATTCTGAAAAATTTCCTCTGAATTAATCTTGCAAAAACCCTTCAGTAATTTGTATGCCTAAATCATATTGCCCCTATAACCCATACAATCTTCAGCCTGTTCTCATAAGGTTCATTCCATTGACCTGCTACCATCATGATCACTCACCTCTGGATCCTCTCCACCTCTTCCTCATTGCCAAGAAACTCTGGTGACCAGATCTGTATGCAGCAGTCAAGATGGGGTCTTATCAAGGAAAGAGGAATAATAACCTACTTGTCTCTGCTTGTCAAAGTATTCTTCAGTAACCAAGTGATCTGATGAGCTGCTTTTAGCTACTTTTGCTATGTGTCCTCTAAACTTTAACTCCCTATCCACTAACACTCCCAAATCTCTGGCTTTGTCAATTTCTTGGAGTACAGCTCCATCCATGTGGTAAATATATAGCTGGTAATCTTTTTACCCCAAAATGCATAACCTTACACTTTGCCACATTAAACTGACATCCATTCACCTTTGTTCAGACTGTTAGTCTCTTCAAATCATTCTGCAAAATTTTAACATCACACATTTATTAACTTTTGCTGTACTCAACTTTGCATCATCAGTAAACAACTGAATTGTTCCTCTCAGATCCTTTCCTATATCATTAATGTAAAAATTAAATAGTAGCTGCTCAAGAACAGAGCCCTGCAGCATGCTACTGGTATTACAGGGCTTCTTCTGGACTCTATTCTTGAATAAACTACTCTCTGATATCTCTCCGTCAATCATCCTCCTATCCACCTCACTAATCCTATATCCATCCTCATGTGCTGCAGTTACTGATTAGAATTCCATGTGGTATCCTGTCAAAGGCTTTTGCAAAGTGCAGCAGTATCACTATAAACCCATTACCTTTATCCAACTGTCACTGTATTATAAAACCTGGGCAAATTACTGAGGCAAGCTACCCTTCATAAGACCATGTCAACCCCCCCCCCCCCATACAGTATTCCCTTTCTGTGTATCCATTCCTGTATTTTGCTCTTGACCAATTTCTGCAGCACCTTGACTATAACTCCTGATATGCTGATCGGTGGGTAATTTGCTGCATCAGTCTTGGAGCCTGTTTTATGCATTTGAACTATTTTGCCCTTTTCACACGCCCTTGGAACTAACCCAGAGCTGAGACTTAGATTAAAAATGTGGTGAAGGGCACTGACAATTCCCTGGCATCTTCACTTAAAACTCAAGCTGGTATACCATCTAATCTCATGACTGTATTCACATTAAGGTTCTGTAATATGCACCTCTCATTTCATTTACCTCAATTCCTATATAAGCCTTTCCCTCTCTTGTTACTGCAATATATCCACCTGGATGATATACTCTTGCAAAGTGTTCACTTAGTAATTCTATTATTTCGACTTATTCAGTTATCTCCCTGCCATCAGCATTCACTAAAATTATTCTGCCATATACATTGTTTCTTTTACTTGCAGCATATCAAAAGAACTGTCGGCCTGGTTGGCCAACCAGGCCGACAGGTTGTGGGTTTCAATCCTGCTGTGGGCATGGATGTTTGTGATTGTTTGTGAAAATACTAGTGGTGGTGGTGGTGGGCAGCAACTGCACCAATTACCATGAACTGCATTGGTGTAGTTGCAGTTCATGGTAATTGGTGGATTGAGTGGTGGAGACAGAGAGTTGTAGAGTAGGTGCCCTCCATCGATAAGTCTTTGGACTCCCTGGAGATGTCATGTAATAGTCTTCTTTCACTTCGCGTTATTCCCGCTTCCTATGCAGGGTCCGCGTGTTACTTAGATGCGACTTCTTGTTAGTACCACTCTCAACCGACCTGTCACTGAGGGGGAGTATATTTTGACTGTAGAAGTGTATGTTCACTGGGCTGGTTTGCCTGCTTGCAGGATGAAAAAACCCTACTGCCCGCACCCAAGACCGGCTAACTTGGCTATGGCTGAGGAAGATCCTCAAGTTCTTCATGTCTTTGACGGGAATCGAACCTGGGACACTCCTTCCCCAGGCATATGGTTGCAAAGTGCAAAGTCACTAGGCTAATCATGTGGACATGTCATGTAATAGTAATAAGAGTAATTTTCTTTCATACTCTGGTTTTGCCTTTCTTACCACACTGGTGGTTACTTTTCTAGTCTGTGCGGTCACATTTCTCCTTGAATTTCCTCCACAATTTTTTTCATTTTTTGCAACTCCAGCTTAATGATGATATTCATCTATTTAACTCGATGTGCTCTCCTGACTAGGTATGCAGTCTGCCGTTACTTCCCTGAAACACTACTTTTCCTCCTCACATGCACTATCAACATTTAGCCCTTGCAGTTTCACATGCCATGTCACTGATGCAAGCAATCTCCTATGCTTATCATACTTACCAACCCTGTAATTCCACATATACCCCCCCCCCCCCTCTTAACTGAAAATTCCACACATTTAGCCACCTTCCAGGTCAAGACTATATGATCACTCTCTCCAGTTGGCAGCAATGTGGTCATATTGGTTATAGACAAATTTTCAGATGCAATTACTAGGTTGAGCACTCTCAAATCCCTATCATATTCCATCACATGTTGATTCAGGTGTTCCTTAGAAACTGCATAAATTATATTTCCTTCCTCCTATGTGTTCTCTCCTCATTCCAATCTATATTCCCATAGTTAAATTCTCCATATAATTACCTGCCCTCCATTCATTAATCCTATTTGCTGATGTATACCATCTCTACCACTTTTCCATCTCCTGGTCTATAGCAGCAGTATCCAGTAGTATATTTTGTTCTGCTGGTCTCTGTCTCACACCAGATAGCCTCAAATCTTCTATTTTCACTGTTCTGCAGTTGAACTTCTACTCTCTTTGGTTGCAGTTTATCAGCTATCATCAATAACACTCCCACCGCCCCATTCTTCCTTCTTTTCCCTCTATTCTTGCTGAACACACTATGCCCTGTACATTCTATTCCACTAACTATATCGTCTTCTGTCAGCCATGTCTTACTAATGCCAATAACCTTTGGCTAGGATGAACTAACCAATGCCAAAAATTCTTCCCCCTTGTTCCAAATGCTCTTGATTTTAATATACATAAAGTGCAAAAGCCCCTTAGGCCCACTGCTTTCCTGAGCTTTATACTACCTATTCCGTTCTGGTTTGTTACCAGTGGTACTAAATTAGACATTTTATACACATTCTTACAGTCAACTGCCTCACCGATGTCTGCATGTCCACTTAACAGCTTCTCCCCTAAAAGCTCGAGTTTCTCTGATTTTGCACATCCATTTTCACTTCGTTCAACAACACTTTTTCCAGACTCTGAACACCAAATCCATTCAGATGTGAATCATCCTTCTTGTATAAGTCCTTTTTCCCATTAAACTCACTTCACACCACTCCTCCTGCATAACCTATGCATTGAGCCATTTGTTATTATGGTCCTTTTCTCAGGTCTACTCTGTCATACTGCAGCAACAGACACTATCTTAACTCTCTCACTCTTTTGCTACTTCCAGTAATTCTTTCATGTCCTCACTCATGCCATACTTTTCTCCTTTCAAATTCAGCCAAAACAATCAACTCTTTCACTTTATCCTTTTTGCTCCAATAAGCTCACTGACATCATTAATTTTTGCATCTTGCTTTACAAGACTCGCTCCTTATTTTTCCTTCTCTCTTACTCGAGCACTTATTTCTCTTATCTTGCATTTCTTTCTTTCTGATATCACCCTACCTACTCACCAAACCTTTCTGCATTCCATTGCAGCTCCTGCTTCACCCTGTGCATCACTCCATGTAACTGGGCTATATCCCTCATTACAGGCACCTATTCATTCTTTACATCTGTCATATTACTATTTTTTCGATCAGCACTTTTACTCTCTCTCTCTCTCTTTCAATCATGTCACTGTTAACCTCTCTTTCAATCCTATCTGCCACATCACACACATTTTCACACGTATTTCAGTTCTGTCCATCACTCCAATCTCGTGACCTGATAAGCACTTATTTCTGAGATCCCTCAGTGACCATTGCTTTCATAGCATTTGTGACACACTTTCCCACCATTATCACTTTCAAAAATTCATGTCAGCAGCACCCAGGGATCCCAGGTGATCACCCTCCCAAGTATTAACTGGCTCAGCTATGCTTAACTTCAGTGATCAGATGAGAACTGGTTCTTTCAAAGCAATTTGGCTGCTGACAGTTATAGTTATCAGTTACTCTGATAACTCAGAGAGTTATCAGAGACAAGTGATGAGTGAATTTTCAGCCTTGTTCTTAAATGCATTAAAAATGTATTAATTTCTTCATATAATTTGCACATTTTTGTGTCATTTAAGAACATACCATTTTATTTTCCCAAGTTTTATTTCCAGAAAGTTAGAGATAAAACTTCTAAATCTAAAATCCTGAATTCGAACACTACAGCATTCCCTTTTAAAGAATCGCAAAAACAGATGCAATTTTAGTTGCCAATTTTCTCTAAAAGTCATAACACATAAACAAATCATCTTCACTCTCTTCTGTCCTTTTATCCCAATTAAGGTTCAGAACTTTTTCTTTCTGATAAGAAAGACTATGAAAAAACAAAGAGTCGTTAAAAACTCAACCTGCTGTATCTTCTTCTCTCAACAGTTGTTCTGTCGTCAGTGTTGTAAAACAGTTGATAACTTTTAAATGTTTTTATTTCTATGTGAAAAACTTCATAAATATCTGCTATCAAGTTCCAAAAATCCCCTTTCTCTCAGCAGTATTATAGTGTTCTTTTCACTCCATGCACACTCAACTCCCTGTCACACTTCCAGTATTCATTTCAGTCATAAAGCCAATAAAATGATCCTCCATCACATCTTATAGTTATGTAGGTTTACTTGATCACACACTTGATGTGTGCCAGAAAACCAGTTTTTCATTGCAAAACAAGTAAGTTATTCATATCATGAATACATTTAAATTGAATTATAGTTCTCATAATAATAATAAAAGTACAGGAATCCCTCGATTAATGCGCCTAATGCGTTCTTTAAAACAGGCGCATTAATCAAAAATGCACTAATTGAATATAATAACCTATGGGAAAATGTATAATTCATTCCTTAGATTTCTTTTTTGAGCCTTAATTTTTTTTATAAAAGAATTAGGGTATGTCTCAGGGTCAAAAGATGAACAGATAGATATTGGTACTCTGGAGTGTTGATTATGCAGAATGGCTGAGGAAATGTGGATTACAAAGTTTGGTGGACAGGAGGAAAAGAGGATATATGATAAAGACCTTCAAGTTATTTAAGGGATTTTACCAGATTAATAGAGAAGGAATTGTAAAAAGAGTGGACATTAAGATGGAGCAACAAGAGGCCATCCCTAGAAGTTGTATAGAGAAGTTAAAGGAAAACCATGAAGCTGAAAGACAATAAAACATATTCAGAATATAAATTTATTATTCTGCTTCTTAACAAAGAAATGAGCTAATGTAGTTTGGCAGGCATTCTGTTTGTTTTTTCCATACAACTGACGATATGGCCCTATTGCCACTTCTGCAAATTTTACTGGTTGTCTCTTCACCAGGGTCAGTCTCTAAGCATTGCTGCTTAAAAACGTCAATTGTATGAAAACTATTTTCATATTGTTTCTGTGAAACCACTTTGAGCTTGTCAGTGATTAAATTTTCTTCATATTCTTCGGGATCTTCCCGCTGTGCATCTAAATTCAGCAGGTCAGAATCACTCAACTTCTCAGAATGAGATTTAATTAACTTAGATTCATTTGAAAAGCCTCTAAAATCATTTGCACAATGTGGAAGAATGTGCTTCCAAACAGCTTGCATATTAATAGAAGTAATTTCATTCGACTTTGCGACTTATATAACCATGCTGAGATTTCTCTGATTTGTCTAGAAAAGTCTTGCAAGGCATTTGCTTCCAAAAAAAAAAGGCCGGTTTCATTGACATTAAATACGTGTTGATCACAATAGTCCCCTTCTTACACAATTTTCTTCAAAATCTCTGGATCTCCTTATCTGCTCTTGCCGCTTTGCCTGCGATTAGAACATTATGTAGGCTATTTCTCTTTTTGAAACGTTCAAATCACCCAGCACTAATGTGGAATTCTTCTTTTCCATCATTGATAGCCCTTTTTTCCAGGTTACAAAGAGACTTTTGATTTAATAAGGCCAGTGTTTAGCAGGATCCATTTTTGGTTACAAACTTCGATCCATGTAAAAAGAAGTCACTCTAATTTAATCGTTATAATACTTTGATTTTCAGTGCATGTATGATGAACTTGAAGCAGCCTTATCTTTCTCTTTGTATTTTTGTCCTATCTTTGCACTGGACTCACCTTGTTCATTTTCTTTAATCAGAAAAATGCTATGTAAAGCAGATTGCTGATCATATCTTGTGCAATTGTTTTCCTTACTTTTTTATTTTAAATTATTTTCCTAGCCTTTAATCATGAGTAAAAGAATTAGTGAACAAAAAATAGAAGTGTGAAAATGATTCCAATCAGATTACTTTTGAATCATTTTCACACTTCTATTGCTTACACATTCTTAAATGCTAACAATGTCAATTTCCTTCATAACATCCTCATTCTAAATATGATTCTGCCATTAATGCAATCTGTTCACTCACATAATTTTTATCAGTTCTCTCATATCTGTGCTCTCCAGTCTTTGATCAAGTGCTTTATTCTGAACAGCTCTCAGCTTCATAACTTAAAATTGATACGAACACCATCTTGTATATGCTGCTGGTTGAGGTTTTGACTAATTTCTCTCTTAGACACTATAAATTTATTCGAATGGGCTCCCCACCAGATCAGATCTCATTAATGTATTCTCTATTTCCATATTTAATTTGCCTCTTCACTAAAAATGAACATAAATAGCTATGTTCCTTCCTATTTTCACAGATTTACTTGCTGATTTTCATGCAAATTTGTTAGAAACATTCCATTTAGTTAGAGAATATTGAAGACCTGCAATGGATTAGTTTAGGAGTACATCATCATTGCATAAAACAATGAGTCAAGTTTATTTCCAGTTCTAATATCAGGATTAATACCACTTTCTTTCATAATGTGATCCATATAGATAACAAATAACAGTAATGTTCAGCTTGTCTCACACTTCAATTAATAACCTTCAGTTCTGACTTGCAGCTGAAATATAGACTATATATTATTTGATGTAATATACGATGGTGGTCTGAAAAGTTCTTGGCCTCGACCATAGATGGCAACACTATCGGCAAGATTTTTTTTTTTCTTCTAAGTTGATACATCTGTCATAAGCATCCATCTGAAATTGTAAGTCATTCTATTGAGTAGTTTGTTTTATACAACTGAAGCAAAAGTGTTGTCTGTATTCCTTGAAATGGATAAAATTGAGTAACATGCAGTTATAAAATTCTTTGTAAAAGAAGGTTTAATGGCAAAAGAAATTCATTCGAAGTTCATAAAAGTTTATGGGCATTCTTCTCCTTCGTTTTTGACAATTAAGAAATGGGCTGTCGAGATTAAATGTGGCCATATCAGCCTTGAAGATGATGCACATGAAGGATGTTCAAAACGTGTAACACCACCAGAAATCATTGATCGAGTGCACGATATGGTATTGTATGACCGGTGAGTCAAAGTGCATGAAATTGCTTAGACTATAGGCATTTCAAAAGAACATGTAGGATATATTTTGCATGAAGAATTGCAAATGAAAAAGCTTTGTGCAAGATGAGTGCCATGCTTGTTCACAACACACTTGCATGAAACTTAATCAAAAACACACGTGCATGAAAATCTCTGAATAGTGCTTGGAACATTTTAACAAGAATAAAACTGATTTTGTGCATCGATTTATTACTATGGATAAGACTTGGATTCACCATTACACACCAGAATCCAAACAGCAGTCTAAACAGTGGACAGAAGCCAGTTGTTCAGTGCCAAAGAAGACATAGTTGGTTCCATCAGTAGGAAAGGTCATGGCATCGGTGTTTTGGGATGCTAAAGGCATTTTGTTTATTAATTATTTTGTAAAATGGGCTGTTGAGGGCAAAACAATAACCGGGGAATATTATTCCGATCTTTTAACCAGACTAGAGAAAAAAATTCGTGAGAAAAGACCCGGTTTGCAGAAGAAAAAAATCATCTTTCATCAGGACAATGCACCTGCCCACAAAAGTGTTTTGGAAATGGGAAAATTAAGGGATCTGCACTATGAATTGTTGGAACATCCACCTTATTCCCCAGATTTGGCTCCCTCTGACTTCTATTTCTTCCCAAAACTAAAACTCTTCCTTGCTGGTTAGCATTTTTCTTCGAATCAAGAGGTGATTGCAGCTGTAGAGGGGTATTTTGCAGATCTTACTGAGAACCACTACAGTGACAGGATAATGGCACTGGAGCATCGCTAGAATAAATGTATTAGTCTTAAGGGGAGATTATGTTGAAAAATAAAAATAATTTGGAAATTATAAATTCATTTTTTTCATTGTTAAGCCAAGAACTTTTAACACCACTCTCGTATCTACACCATATAATTGTAGCATATTGAACAGCTTTCTTTTCTTGGCACCTTGTATACCTTATGAAATATACCTTTTCTGGATCTACAAATAAGTAAAGATCCTTGCTATGTTCCCATGATTTCTTAACTATTTGTGTTGTAGTGAAAATCGGATCCTGAGAATTTTTATTTAGCCTAAACCCAGCTTGTTTTCTCCAAGCTTCCCTTCTATGATTTTTCTTAGCCCTTCCTCAAGAATGCTTGCATAAATCTTACCAGGAGCAGTCCATAGGGAAATTCTTATGTGATTCTCCATTCGATTTTTTTTCCCATTTTTATACTTAGGAATTATGAGAGATCTAATCCAAACATACAGAATTCAACCTTCTGACCAGATCTTCTGAATCATGCAGCATAGGCACTGCAAAACTTATACTTCCAGATTTCTGATTGAATATCATGTGATGGAGTCTGAAGACTCATCACGAGAGACCCAAACTATCCACGCAATCTGTCATACATCTCCTTGATTCTGTTAACAGATAAAGCACTAACAACTGACTCTGGCAACCCATTCCGCTCATTCACAAATCTCCAAGCAAAACATTTAGTCCTCACACCCCTATTAACCACACCTTTATTCAGTTTCCAGGGATGACCCCTTGTTCTGGTCCCTCTAGCCAAGTGCTGAAACATTTTCCCTGCATCTATTCTATGAAATCCTTTAAGCAACTTAAATGTTTTTATCATATCCCTTCTTTTTCTCCTATCAACCAACTTCTGCAATCCATACACCTTCAATCTATCCTCATAAGAAACAATTCACAGACCATTCACCATCTTGGTCACTCACCTGTGAAGCTTTTCCACCGCTTCCTCATCCCCAGAAAATCCCAGGAGACCACACCTGAGCACCAGTAATCCAGATATGGATGAATCAAGACCTTATAAAGTTATTCCTTATTTATACTTGTTAGTGTTCTTCAATAACCAAGTAATCATGGGCTACTTTAGCAACCATAGCAATATGTCCTTTGAACTTTAAGTCTGTCTGCCACCACCACTAAATATCTAGATTCATCTATTTCCTGAAGTTCTTATCTTGACAGATGTCCTCTCCCTCCTGGAGCTTGACTACCATGTGACTCCACCATGTCCTGTTCTGTGCCTCTCTGTTGCATTCCTCACATGAGAGATAGGTCCATTCTTCTATATTTTTCATCCACTGCAATCTTTGTCTTCCTCTCTTCCTCTTTACCTCAACAGTTCTTGCAAGGAGTTTTTTTAGACAATTGTGTTTAAGAATGTCCGAAATAGCAGACTTTTCTCTTTTTAATTTCTTTTATCAGGCTTTTGTTTTCACTTACCATCTCTAGTACTTCTTTATTTGTCTTTCCATGATATCCTCACAATTCTTTGCAGCATCCACATTTTGAAGGCTTCCCTTTTTTTACACTTAAATTGGAAAGTGCCCATGTCTCTACTCCATATAATAATGTGACCATATGTAACATTTGGAGATTCTTAGTCTTGTTTTCAGATTTAATTCTCTAGATGTCAATAGGCTTTTTATATTATAAAAGGTTGACCTTGTGATTTCAATCCTTCTAATTTCATCTTCTGTCCTTCCATTCTCTGTGATCCATGTGTATCCATGTGTAAACGTGCTAAATTCCTTTAGCACATTTGCTAAAGGAATGTTCAGCCAAATTGGCTAGAGTTTTCACATGTTTGTATAACTTGTCTGAGCTCAGGAATGTATGATAGTTCAGTGTTTAGAGGCTTAAGTGCTGTGAGGACCTCATGTTGGAGGCTTAATGGATTTTTACAACATTTAAGAAGGATTAAAACAGAATTTAATACTTCCTATATTTCATCTCAGTCACTGAGACATCTTCAGGGATTACAAAAAAACTAATGTAACATAAACACAAATAACAAACAATACTCAGACCAACCACGTGGGTAACACTAAAGTCTTAACTAGGTAGAGACGCCCTCTAAGGGCGGTTGTAGGTGGCCTGGAATGTAGGGTGGGACCTCTGGTGATAAGTATTTCCCAAATCTTAGGAAGCTTAATGCAATCATATTAATTAAGATTTGGTTGCTTTCTGAGAGCTGCTGCTGATTATAAGAATAGTCCCGCTTTTTTGAATTTGCTGTGGTGGAGCATGGTGGTTTTTTTCCATGAGATCCTATGGGTTGTATCCAAGACATGGTCAGCAAGGCCTGACTGACCATAGTCGTGGTTGCAGATGTATGACTTGTGTTCCTCCAGGTGGATGGTTGCTGATCTGCTTGTCTGTCCAAAGTATGCCAGCTTAAGGGAATAGGGTACTTTATAAACTCCAGGCACTGAGAGAGGAGGGAGCTGATCTTTTGTAGAACGGATAAGGGCAGCAAGTTTGCGGTGGGACTTAAATGCTGTGTGTAGGTTGTACTTGTTTAAAATCTTGGCTATTTTTTCAGATCTGCCACAGATGTAGGGTGTGGTGATGGCATTTCTAAACTCTGTCTGATGAGAAGACTGGGGAATGGGGGAGGAACTGATTATTTTTTTGATACTGTGATTGCTGTAGCCATTGGAGAGGAAAGTGTTGTGTATGTGGTCATGTTCAGTAGTAAGGGCGGTTCCACTGGAACAAAGATTGTGGGCTCTCTTGGTAAGAGTTTTAATAATGCCATATTGTTGAGCAGGGTGGTGGTGGGAGAGAGAGTTTGTGAATGTATCTGCCTGTGTGCGTGGGTTTTCTATATACAGTGAAGGAAAGTGTACCGTTAGGAAGGCATGTAACTAGGGTATCTAGGAATGGTAAACAGTTGTTCTTTTCCCTTTCCATCGTAAATTGGATTCTTAGATGTAGGCTGTTGAGGTGACTGAGGAAGGAGTCTAACGTGTCTGGGCCATGAGGCCAAATAGGGAACACATCATCAACATATCTTAGCCAGATAGAAGGTTTGAGAGGGGCTGAGTCTATGGCTCATTTTTCAAAATCTTCCATATAAAAATTGGCAAGAGGGGGTGAGAGGGTAACCCATGGCAGTTCCCTCTATCTGCTTGTAGATTTTGTTTTTCCAAGAAAAATACCCAGAATTGATGGCAAAGGAAAAGAGATCTAAGATGTCAGAAGGAAAAACGTTTTTTTAGTTTGTTAAGGTATCAATTAATGGGATATTGGTAAACAATGAGGAGATGTCAAAGCTTACCAATATGTCTGTGTTATTTAAGGTGAAATTTTCTATGAGGGTTTTAAAATGGGTAGAGTTTAAAAGATAAGACATTATTGTTTATGTGACCATAGGTTTTTTAATTACTATATATGTTCATATAATAACGCCTACCAGTTTCTGGTAGGCGTTATTACTCCCATTACGCCTAGACTTTATGGTGCACCTAAAGTACATAAAGAAGAAGTCCCACTTCATCTGATTGTTGATGGCAGTTCCTCCCCAACATACCTTTTAGCTAAACATCTTACAGACAAACAGAATCCTATATTAAAAATTCTCAACAATTTGTTGAAAAACTGAATAATGTTACCAACAAAAACAGACATAATGGCCAGTCTGGATGTAGTATCCTTATTTACAAATGTACCACTAGAAGAAGTCATTAACATTATCAAAGATCTCTTTCCTGTAGATATTACACAGATGTTCAAGCACTGCCTAAAAAGCAAATTTCTTTAAGGTAAACAACAAGGTGTACCAACAATTAGAAAGCCTAGCCATGGGCAGCCCTCTGTCACCACCATGTGCAGACCTTTTCATGAAGAAATTTGAAAATGAAATCTTCACCAATATTACTCCTAAATCGTCAATATGGTGGAGATATGCAGATGATATCTTCATCATTTGGCAAGAAAGCATAGAAAACCTACATATACATTTTTAAAAATTATGGAGACAACTACCGTGTTTGAATAAAAACTTTAGTTTAATATAACTAAAATCTACATTCGATTTCGACCTTTATGTCAAGGTCATCTTCTGGAGCATACACACTATACACAAAAAAACAAGCTACACTACAATCAAACTGGTTTGTTAAAGTTACTGACCAACCGCTACAACAATTGTTGGCCTGACCTCTGGTGGAAAATAAATAAATAAATTATACATCAAAGCTAGAGTCCTGTTATTAGTGTTATCTGTTGGTTGTAGAAATACATTGGGTGCAACAACAAGTCTATGTATCTATCTATATACATATATTAATATCATGATTATACATGTACATTCCAGCCAGTTGGTATGGAATGGTTTCTAATACTAGCTGAAGATTGACTAGTCCTGACTTATGCTGGATCTTATATATTTGGTAGGCTGAATGTGTGCCATCCAGATCCTTGGAATTTTCATGCCATCTTTGTTGTTGATATTTGAGTGGTTTATCAGGAAAAATCAGAAAAAATCAACAGAATCCTACAACATTATAACCTCAATGCCACCTTTAAGCTACCCACTAAACTTAAAACCATATTCAGCTCCTCTAAGGATCCTCTCCTCCCATTGTCACATCCTGGAGTCTATTGCATCCGCTGCACCTGTAACTTACTGTACATTGATGAAACAGGACGGACAATCCCTATACGTAAGAAAGAACACATAAGACACATTAAATATTACCATTATGGTGAAGCAGGCCTCTCAGATCACGTGCTCAACACCTTACACCAAATCAACTGGAAAAACACCTGCTCTTTACACCATACAAAAACCTGGTATGAAAGAAAATTTAAGGAAGCCCGCGAAATCCTGATAAACCACTCAAATATCAACAACAAAGATGGCATGAAAATTCCAAGGATCTGGATGGCACACATTCAGCCTACCTAATATACAGGGTGTTCAGGATAAATTTGACATATTTATAATTAATTATATTTTTCCGTAAGTTACATGTATTAACACACACTTCTCTTCATTTAAAAGTTTGGACCCTTCTTCATTCATATACAAGATGTCAGAAAGGATGGATAGCTGGAACCCACCTGAATCATGGAAGAGAATAACTTGTATCATGATGATTCGTGCCCGCCATCAAAATAAGGATATTATGACTGCTGCCCAATGCTCCCTGAATACAGTAAAAACAATCAGGCATGAACTAGAGACTTGCAATGGTGACTACGAGGATGTAGCAAGAAGAAAGATCCCTAGCAGACGATCTGATTGCGTTCGTACAGCAGAATTCCTCGCAAATCTGCAGGAACAGGTGTTGAAGAACCCTGGCATTGGAATTCGGGCTTTGTTCGTGGAGTTGCTAACTGTAGTCAAGCCCTGGATAACAAGGGTAGCCAATGGTAGGCGGTATGTATGGCAGCAGGATTCGGCCCCTTGCCACACCTCTGGGAAAAGTCAAAAATGGTTGTCTGAAAATTTCTACGACTTCACCAGTCCAAATGTTTGGCCTCCAAACTCCCCAGACCTTAACCCCATGGATTATTTTGTATGGGGCGCAGTTGAAAAAGACACCAATCGCACTTCCAGTAATACAAAAGCCCAGTTAATGGATAAAATTAAAACAGTTTTTGCGGCCCTTCCCAGGGAGACTGTAGCATCAGCTTGTTCGAGGTTCCGAAGCAGAATTGAAGCTGTGATCGATGCTAATGGTGGTTATTTTGAGTAAATCTTGTTGATAGTATTGTAATTAACTCTGCCTGTAATGTTTTTTTGCCAATTCATTAAATTTAATAGATACAAAGAAGATTTTCGTTTTCCTTACGAAACTGTCAAATTTATCCCGAACACCCTGTATAAGATCCAGCATAAGTCAGGACTCTAGCCAATCTTCAGCTAGTATTAGAAACCATTCCATACCAACTGGCTGGAATGTACATGTATAATCATGATGTTAGTATATAGATAGATACATAGACTTGTTGTTGCACCCAATGTATTTCTACAATCAACAGATAACACTAATAATAGGACTCTAGCGTTGATGTATAATTTTTTTTTTTTTTTTACCACCAGAGGTAAGGCCAACAATTGTTGTAGCGGTTGGTCAGTAACTTTAACACGTTTGCTACCACGCTACTTCGGCATAGTCTGTTCCCGTACGTTGAGCAATTTCACTTCTTCAAGGTCAGTATGGTAATCTCGTTGCCGGCGGTAAGCGTCATAAGAGTATACTCGTAGTTGGCTTGTGCAGAGCATATACCATCTATGAGAATACACAGTTTTGATGCTAGCTCCACAAGCCAAGCATTTTCACTTCTTCAAGGTCAGTACAGTAATCTCGTTGCTGGCGGTAAGCTTCATACGAGTATACCCATAGCTGGCTTGTGTAGCTGGTTTACCAACTACGAGTATACTCGTAGTTGGCAGCAAACATGTTAACAAACTAGTTTGATTGTAGTGTAGCTTGTTTTCTGTGTATAGTGTATATGCTCCAGAAGATGACCTTGACATAAAGATCGAAACGTCGAATGTAGATTTTAGTTATATTAAACTCAAGTTTTTATTCAAACATGGTAGTTGTCTCCATAATTTTCAAAAATGTATTCGGATCACCGTGTAAGCTTAAAAGAAAGGAACAAACCTATATATGTTTGTTGATAGAATCAACTCACTCCACAACAAAATCAAATTTACCCTAGAAGTGGAAAATAACAAACAACTGCACTTCTTAGACATACTGGTAAAGAGACAAGATAACAATTTCAAACTGTCCATTTACAAAACGCCTACAGGTACTGGACGATATCTACATTATTCTTCAAACCATCATAGGCCACATAAACATAGCATCATCCACATGTTGGGAAATAGAGTCTGCAAATTTGTATCAGACGAAGACGAGGTTCAGACAGAACTGTCTCAAATTGTTACAACACTATCTCAAAATGGATGTCTCAAATTGTTACAACACTATCTCAAAATGGATATCCTCTAAACATTATCAACAAATTCTTGTATAAAGATAACCACCGACATCAAGAAACAGTCTCCCAGCAGGTTTCAATGGTCGTCAGCACCTTTATGGGTTTGGTTTCCACCAACATAGCGAGATTGTTAAAAGCTCATAACATCAGAGTTGTATTTAAACCAACTACTAGCATTAGACAGGTGTTAAGATCTTCTAAGGATAGTGTTCCATTTTACAAATATCCAGGTGTGTATAATATTCCATGTACATGTGGACTCTCCTACATTGGACAAACTTCAAGAAGCCTCGAAATCAGACAGAAAGAACATGTTGGAGAGGTCAATCATAACAGGACGATCACCTCCGGTTTAGCACATCACTTTTCAACTTCTAACCATTCTATAGACTGGGAAAATAGTTTATGCCCTACATAGACGATGATTTCAGACACCGATTATTCAAAGAAGCAACAGTAGTCCTACGAACAGGCAGCAACCTAAACAGAAATCAAGGTGCCATATTGAATGAGACTTGGAAAAATTTAATCAATTCACTCAGTTTGGCGGAACTACAGTACGCCAACAATCATATAACGTGTGTTCAGGACACGGACTAAAGATTCACAGTACATGCTGACATTGTCACACGAACGTATCAACTTAGCTACCCTACAGTTACTAATGCTTTTGTATTCTTTATACTTTGTACATTTATCATTTTTTTGTGTTTACCGTTCAAGCTTTGAGAAAGCTAGACAGTTGCTAGCGAAACTGGTAGGCGTTATTATATGAACATATATAGTACTTAAAAAAACCTATGGTCACATAAACAATAATAAGGCATATATTTTCACAATTCATGACCAATTATGAATACTTTAAATGGGTAGAGTTTTTTATATAGGATGTAGAAAGTCCAGTGAGGGGGGGGGGATCAGAGAGTTACCCAGTTGTTTTGACAGTTTGTAGCAAGGTGCATTAGTGGCATCTACTATAGGTCTTAGTGGGGAATTGTCTTTGTGGATTTTTGGTAAACCGTATATTCGGGGGGGATGGGAACAGAAAGGCTTGAGTTTTTTCGTGATGTCCAGGGGCCAGGACTATACTTTTTTTAAGTAAGTTTTTTAATTTTTTAACTTGTGTTTTTGTGGGGTCGTGTTCTAGCGGGGGTGTGGGTCGAGGATCTCAGAGGATAATTCCCATTTTCCGATTGTATTTCAGCATTAAGAATGACTGTGGCATTACCCTTATCTGCTCTGGTGATGACAATACTTTTCTCAAAAGATATATTTCGGTGATTGCACCACATTTTTTATTATTCAGTTATACCATATACTGAAATAATAGTTCCCAACAAGTTTCGTAAATTGTAGGATTTACATCTTCAGGGGGTAAATAGTATAACTTAAAGTTTAAACAAGAGAATTAATAAATACAAATCATAACCGTCTGGTTATTCGTAAACTCAAATCACAGAATGCAGATATAAAACGTTATCGACGTTGAACAATACTGGACGATGTCACGTGTTCTTGTTCTCGTTCATACAGTCCGAGCTCAGATTGAGGTAGATTGTTTATTAGAGCTGACCACACTTGATGGAGAATTAAGCCTTGATTTTTATTGCATTGGGTTGGGTTTTTTAGCATATTAGCAGCTTCCTTAAATTTTCTTATATAACTGTTGTTTTCTATGTATGACGAAGTCATACATAGAAAACAACAGTTATATAAGAAATCTACCAGAGTACATCATGTCCAGTGGAAGTGGTATGGAAATCAAGACCCATTTTTTGTTCTCTTTTGTATTGTACATCTTTTTGATGTTCAGCCATGCTTATTTCTCCAGATCTTCCTGTCTGTCCTACATAGCAAATCCCGCAAGAGCAATGGATTTTATAGACTCCTGGTTTTTTAAGAGGATGATGAGGTGGTTTTGGTGGATGTAGGAATCTTGAGATTTTTTCCATAGGAAGGAAGGCTACTTTTATGTTGTGTTTGTTCATTACTTTGGCTAGCTTATCTGTAACATTTTTGATATAAGGAAGCGAGATTGCATTTTTGTAATCCTGTTTTATTGTGTTGTTAGTTGGAGGCATTTTATGGATTCTCTTGATGGTTTTTGTTTCATATCCATTCTGTTGGAAGATTTGTGTTAAGTATTTTAGTTCTTCATTACATCTTTCTTGTGTGCTGGAGATATAGTATGCTCTGTCTCGAAGAGTTTTAATTAAGCTTATTTTTTGTGAATGATGGTAGTGTGAGGTTGCATTTAGTTGCATTAAATCTTCCTTCTCAGTATACAGGAAGCCGACAAACACTGGAAGATTTCTAAATGCAACCTCACACCACCATCCTTCACAAAAAATAAGCTTAATTAAAACTCTTCGAGACAGAGCATACAATATCTCCAGCACACAAGAAAGATGTAATGAAGAACTAAAATACTTAACACAAATCTTCCAACAGAATGGATATGAAACAAAAACCATCAAGAGAATCCATAAAATGCCTCCAACTAACAACACAATAAAACAGGATTACAAAAATGCAATCTCGCTTCCTTATATCAAAAATGTTACAGATAAGCTAGCCAAAGTAATGAACAAACACAACATAAAAGTAGCCTTCCTTCCTATGGAAAAAATCTCAAGATTCCTACATCCACCAAAACCACCTCATCATCCTCTTAAAAAACCAGGAGTCTATAAAATCCATTGCTCTTATGGGATTTGCTATGTAGGACAGACAGGAAGATCTGGAGAAATACACATGGCTGAACCCCAAAAAGACGTACAATACAAAAGAGAACAAAAAACGGGTCTTGCTTTTCATACCACTTCCATTGGACACGATGCACTCTGGCAAAAAACGACGATGTCATACATAGAAAACAACAGTTATATAAGAAAATTTAAGGAAGCTGCTAATATGCTAAAAAACCCAACCCAATGCAATAAAAATCAAGGTTTAATTCTCCATCAAGTGTGGTCAGCAGCTCTAATAAAAAATCTACCTCAATCTGAGCTCGGAATGTATGAATGAGAACAAGAACACGTGACATCATCCAGTATTTTTAAGTTATACTATTTACTCCCTGAAGATGTAAATCCTACGATTTACGAAACTTGTCGGGAACTATTATTTCAGTATATGGTATAACTGAATAATAAAAAATGTGGTGTAATCACCGAAATATATCTTTTGAACCAATTAGCCACAGAAGTCTATGCCTGCAGATACTTTTTTCTTTCCGTAATTTCATGAGAGCAGTGCATTGGGCAGACGATAAATTACTTTTTAGAGGCGAAGACTGGAAGAGGATGTTGGCGACGGCAAGCCTGATGTTATTTGCTATCTCCGGTGCTTAGTGACAGATCCCGCGTTCGATGTTAAACATTACATCAAGCACCAGCACTTCTTTCGAAGCGACTATGAAATTTTGGCCGAGGCTTAAGGCACTGACGGCATTGTCGTTGAGCCTTTTGGAAGATAGTGAGAGAAGGGGGAAAGCGCATATGCGCAAAGTGCAGGCAGTGGGAGGAAATCAATGAATTAGATATTTTGATAACCAGCCTAGTTGCTTCAGGGATGGGAAATGAATGTCGGGAGACGAGTAGTGTGATAGGAGAGAATGCTGAGCAAAATATGAATGAGAAAATAAGAGTCGGGAGTGTGGAAGACTTGAATGACTGAAGTTTTCGGAGATGGTTTTGATTGGGTAAATGAATGGCGGGTAAGAGTGACTAACTTGCAGAGAGGGATAGATGAGCTAAAAGAGGAGGTGGAATGTCTTGTGAACGAGATGAGAAGTCTGAAAGATGAGATTAAGAGAATGGAAGAGATGAATGCAAGGCGAATCAGAATAGCAGTAAGAGAAAGTTTTGGAAATGATAAAAGAGGAGAGTATAGGAGCAGTAGGAGAGAGGGAGTGAGAGAGAGGTTTGGGAATGATAGAAGAGGAGAGAATAGGATAAGTAGAAGAGAGGGAATGAGAGAGAGTTATGGGAATGATAGAAAAGGAGAGAATGAAACAGTAGGAGAGAGGGAATGAGAAGAATGCAAGGGAGCACTGGAATCAGGGATAGAGTGATGTCAGGATGGCAGGTAAGTAGGGGAACATAGAGAGAGAGAGAGAGAGAGAGAGAGAGAGAGAGAGAGGGATGCAATGGGAGCAATCAAGGAACACGGTGGTAGGAGGTGTAATGTATGGGGACTCGTTCTGTGGTGTGCAAGATAGGATGCATGAGGAATGTTTGCCTGAAGGAACGATAGAAAGTGTGGCTATGGCAATTAAGAGGGGGTGAAAGGTTGAATGAGATGATTGTGATGGTAGGAACAAATGACTTAAGAGGTAATGTGAATTGGACAGCGAGAGATATTAGATTCTTGCTTGAGGTTGTACAAAAGAAGACGCAGAGAGGAAAGATAGTGTGCATGTTGGATAGGTATGATAGTGATGAGCTGATTAGAAGAGCAGTTATATTGAATAACATAATAGCTAGAATGTGTCAGAGGAGAGGATTGGAATATGTGGATGCTTGGAGGGTGTTTGAGGGCAGAGAGGAGTTGTATGTGAAAGACCACTTGCATTTGAATGAGGAAGGACGTAGGCATCTGAAGAGATTGCTGTTTTGAACGAATCGGTGTGTCAATGCAGGGAAACTAGAATGCCCAAGGTGGATGGTAACAGGGGTGGCATCTTGTGGGAATGGGTACTTGGGAGAAGCGAGACAACATCAGGCAATGCTGAGCCCAGTGGGGTGTAGAGGAGATAATTCTGGGTATAGAAACAGTGGCATTTTTTATGCTTTATACTAATGCCAGGAGTATCTGGAATAAAGGAGAAGAATTGGTGGCACTGATAGCATCAGCCTGGCCAAAGATTATTGGAATCACTGAGACGTGGTTGACAGAAGAGGATATAATAATAGGAATAGAAGTAGCAGGGTACAGCATTTTTTGGTAGGATAGGAAGGGAAAGCATGGTGATGACTTATGTCCTCTAAGAGTGGAGGCTTTGGAAGGCAGTGACACTAATGATTTTGAAAGCATATTGTGCGAGGCAGAGATGGGCAAGATGGGATATTTAGTGCAGTGTTGCTACAAACCAAGGAGCACAAAGGGTGGGGAGCAGGAGATGTTGAGACAGTTGAGGGTGGCAGGTGCAAGAAGAACGATTGTTATGAAAGATTTTAACTACAGCAGTATAGATTGGGGAAAGGAAGATGCATGTAGCAATAAGGGAATGGAATTTCTAAAATTCTTGAGGGACAAATGTCTTAGGCAACATGTAACAGAGGGAACAAGAGGTTCGAGAGTTTTGGATTTGATCATAGCATCAGAAGAGTTGATAATAACTGAGATGACATCTCTCCTACCAGTTGGAGAGAGTGACCATGTGGTTTTGACTTGGAAGATGAGGAGTATCAAAGAAATGGGAACATATGGGAACTATAAGGCAGGTGATTATAATAGTCTTAGACATCAACTTGGGGAAGTTTCATGGAGGGAGGAATTGGAAGGCCGGGATATCATTAGTGCTTGGGAAATTGTTAAGGGATATTTGTTAGCAGCAATAGTGAGCTGTATTCCACAAGTGAAGAAGAGGACACAATTTGTTGTAAAGTGGATGACAAACAATATTAAACAGGAAAACTGCATGTGAAAACGAGGCTATGTAAAGAGATATAAGGAGACAGGTGAAGAGTAGATGCATGAAGAATATAAGACATGGGGCAGGAGAGTGACTAGTACGGTAAGTAAGGCAAAACTGGAATATGAGAAGATATTGGCCCCAAGATCCAAAGAAAATCCTAAGGAATTTTTTAGCTATGTAGCCAGTAGGAGGAGAGATAATTGTGGAAGAATGACATTGTGGGATAAAAATGGAAATAGAGTGACTGATGCAGAGAACGTTGTGGAATTGTTCAATGGACACGTTGTTGGTGTATTTCATCGGGACCGTATACAGCATTGGGCAGATGAGGGTAATGTTATCTGTGAGAGTTAACATGGATTTGTGAGGGAGCACACTGGTTTTAGTAATATGCTAGCCTTTTATAATAAATTTACAAGAACAGTAGATGAGGGAAAGGCATATACTGCCATTTTCTTGGATTTAGTGAAGGCATTTGACAGGGTGCCACATGATAAGCTGATATTTAAGTTGCAGCACATGGGTTTGGATGTCAGGTTGGTCAACTGGATTCAGGATTGGCTGTCCGATAGGTATCAGAGAGTTGTGTATGGTGGGGCAGTTTCAAGGAGGAATAGGGTTACAAGTGGGGTCCCACAGGGCTCAGTACTGGGACCTATATTGTTTAACCTTTATATCAATGACATTGTCAGTGGATTGCAGGGATATTCAGTTGTTTGTGGATGATATGAAGCTTGGAAGGGTTATTAGTAATAGTGCAGATGTGGTAGCCCTGCAAGAGGATTTGAATAAGCATGGGCAAATGAATGGGGTGTTGGTTTAATGTAGCAAAATGTAAGGTCTTGAGGTTTGGGACACATCGATGGGACGCTGGATACTCTATTGGATGAGCTATACTGGAGGAATTAGGGGAGACAAGAGATCTGGGGTTGATGATTGATAGAAATCTGAAATTCAGAGGGCATATTGCAAAGGTGATGAAGGTAACACAGAGGATTGCTGCAATAATGAGAATAAGATTGACCAGCAGAGATAAAAGTGTTATCATTCCATTGTATAAGACCCTGATCAGACCACACTTAGACTATTGATCTCAGATTTGGTCCCCAGGATTTGAAGGGGATAAATGTGGAACGGGCACAAAGACGGATAACAAAGACAGTTTCAGGTCTGTACAATGTTAGTTATGAGGATTGGCTGAAGGAATGTGGACTGCAGAGTTTGGTGGATAGAAGAAGGAGAGGTGATATGATTGAGACTTTTAAACTGTTGAGAGGTGGTTACAGGGTTGACAGTGGGGAGTTCTTTCGTTTGGTGAAACAGCGGGAAGGAGTGATGATAAGGATCCATCTCTGGAAGTTACGAAAAGAACCCTTGAGCAAGAGGGTGAGGAGTGGTTTCTTTGCATCGAGGGTAGTTGAACTGTGGCATGCAATGCCTGGTGAGAGCGAGAATGGTCGTTGCATTTAAGGAGTGGTATGATAGACTTTGTGTTTCCTAGGAGGGACCTCCCACGATGAGTCTTGTGTTTCCTAGGAAGGACCTCCCGCGATGAGTCTGTTGACTCCTTGGGAGGCCTAAATAATAATAATATATATGATTGCACGTGTTCTAGTTTATTTCTTTTTATATTGATGTATATTTTTGGTATTTCGTTTTCTCTTGAAATTATGAAGATTTTTGTCTTTTTAAAGTTGAAATTGAGGCCATACTGTTTGATGTACTTGAGAGTTTCATCTATAAGAATCTTGAGTTCATATTTTTCAGCTAGAAGAACCATGTCACCTGCATATCTTAGGCTATTAATGTTTCTGCCCCCCTACAATGATTCCTTTTGATCCTTCACAAAGCCATGTTGTCCTGCATATAGAATCATATTTTTATCCCCCTATGCTTGAATTATCTTTTTGGCCAATTCTTCCAGTACTTTTTTACCACCACACCAGAGATACTGATTGGTCTATAATTCCTGGATGCTGTTCCATCAGTGTGGTACACAGCTTGTAATCTATATATTTCAAATACATAACTTTACATTTCTCCACATTAAACTGAAACCCATTACCGTATTTTTCTGTGTACAAGATGCCCCCATGTATTAGATGAACCCTACTTTTTCAAACCCAACATAAAACAGAACGCCTTTGAAATTTTTTTAAATATTCAAAGTATATTTAGTAATTCAGTAATATTTTTAAGATATATACTAAGAAATTATGCATTACTCATGACAATCGTTTTTTAGTTTTGGACGTTTTTATGGACTAGTGCTCAAAATATTGTTATTGCTTTAACTTATCCCACCTAGTTGCAGACGTATGAATGCTTTCAGAGTTCTGATTGGTTTATTCAGAATCAGCCATTAATAACGTCAGTCGACAGAGTTAACAAAGGCTAGTGATTGGCAGAAGTCTGTTTGAAGAGACAAGGTACCAGCAGTTTTGCATTGGCAAGAGCGGGTCTCTCAAACAGTTATCCCCCCCATCGTATAAGTCGACCCCCAATTTTTGGTCTAAAAATTTTAGAGAAAAGTATCGTCTTATACACGGAAAAATGTGGTATCTTTTGCCCATACTGACAACTATTTAAATCATCCTGCAAGATCTCCACATCACTTTGATTAACTATTACTATACCTAATTTTGCATCATCAGCAAACAACTGGATATTTCCTTTCAGGTTATTTTCACATATATTTGCACATAAATGATATTGTGTATATCATTATTATTATTATTATTACGGGCGGCTCCAAGGAGTCGACAGGCTCATCGAGGGAGGCCCTAACATCATGTCAAGAAACTATTCGACATTCACACAGTATCTATCATACCTGGCCTTGAACTCATTCACAGTCATGGCACCCACAACAGACAGCTGGCAGCTTATTCCACTCATTCACCACTCTCCAAGCAAAAAACCTAGCTCTAACACCCTTGCTAGCCACTGTTGTATCGTACGCCATTCTTTTAAATTCTTATATCTTTTGATTTCCTTGAAGTCTTGCCAAAGTGTGGCACGTGGTATCACAAAGGAAATAGCCCAAGGGTCGAGCCAAAACATATGTGGCAGATACTTCGTTACCAACCTCTCGTTAAGTCCTAAGAAAATTTATTTATTTAAGCTGCACCACTTAAGAATCTTACATTAATTAGAATGTTAATCAAGAAGTTGGTAAGAAGGAAGTGAACAAAGATAACACAAGATATGCAATCGTGACCATGAATTGTGTTCAAAATTCTCCTGCCCAGATTCGTAACTAATTTAACAAGTGGTGCATCGAATTCCATTAAGAGACAAAATTGGTTAAAGAAAAATGAGGTTTATTTAGCATAATGTACATACTGCTAATAATATACAAAATAAGAAGGTTCCATTCAAAATCTAGTTAGGGAATAATTCATCTCTGACAACTCTTATACCTTCTATATAAAGCCCCATCAAAATTCAATCTACCTAAGTTACTCTACACATAACATATTTCTTACACTTTAATCTATATCTTTACAATCTCAGTCCACTCTTACTGTATAGATCAAATCCTGTTTAAACATTCTTAAATACACATAATATTCAGATTCATACAGTTTGTCCTTTCATAATCTTCTACAACAAGTCCTTTTTCATGCAGTCTCTCTTAATTGCTATCTTTGAGTCTCTTTTCATTAAAATTCTACACAATATTAATTTCTGGATTCTCAGACATATTAAATAATAAATTGTCTACTTATCTATACTTTTTTGTTGCTTTCTTTCCGATCGTCGATGTCTGAACGTGACCATCTCTTTGACTTCCATTATCACAGCACTACGGACACATACATCCCTCGATGTTCCACACGGCATAGCCTGCTGCAGTATCACAGGATTAGATTTTCTGGTGAAAAGCCATCCGATCGCATGCCATTGATGGACCTACACCCAGAGCTTCGATCGACCACGAGGTGAACACAGGATACCAAGGAGAAGAGAGAGAGGGAGGTAGGGGGTTTCTAACCCTTTTATACTTCCTCCCTAACGGCCACCACCATAGCTTTGGCCATTCACACACAGAATTTTCCGTCATGTGTGCCTGACGTCATATTGTCTGATTGTCTCCCGCCGCTTCTAAGCATGGTTCGCGAGCACGAGACTGCTCGGGGCAATTATCTGCTTTGCCCCCCAAACTTCGAGCTTACGTTTACCCAGATTATGTTGGTCTGGTTCTTACACGTATATTCACAATAAGGGTTAATTCACACTAAAGATAATGTCGACCTTAATTCAGCATTAAATTATACACATAATATTTGCACACTTTTCCTACATATTGTTTTCTTTTATACAAGTAAATAACATCTCATTACTTTACTATTCTTTCCTTTCTTTTCTTATTATTGTATTCAAAACTACTCATACCTAGATACCAAGCATATTTTAATGTTTCTTATTGGGTGTTCGCTCTGTTATACAATGATAAGATGAAACTTTAATATTCCAACTTATCAGGGTATAACACCACATTCTTGCCCAGTTTCCATGTATGGCCCCTAGTCCTCCCATCACGAGTCCTATTCTCAAAAATATCTTCGGAATTAATCAAGATTAATTCCGAAGATTTTTTTTTTTTTTTCAGGTGATATGATTGAATGTCTCAATCATATCACCCCCTTTTCTGCATATCAACCAATTTTTGCAACCCACAAATCTTCAACCTGTTCTCATAAGGTTCATTCCATAGACCTGCTATCATCTTGGTCACTCGTCTCTGGATCTTCTCCACCTCCTACCCATCAAGAAGAAACCCTGGCACCCATATCTGGGCACAGTAGTCTAGATGGGATCTTATCAAGGCTCGATATAGAGGAACAATAACTTGTTTGTCTCTGCTTGTGAAAGTATTTTTCAGCAACCAAGTGATTTAATGAGCTGATTTAGCCACTTTTACGATGTGCCCCCCTAAACTTCAACCCCCCTATCCACCAACACTCCTAAATCCCTAGCTTCATCAATCTCCTGGAGTATGGTTCCACCGATGTGATATACTGCTGCTAATCTCTTCACCCCAAAATGCATACCCTTACACTTTGCCACATTAAATTGACATCCATTTTCCTTAGACCATTCCTCCACTATCCAAATCATCTCGCAAAATTTTGACATCCTGTGCACTCACTATTGCTCTACCCAACTTTCCATCATCAGCAAATAAGTGAACACTTCCTCTCAGATCCTTTCCTATATCATTAATGAACACATTGAAAAGTAGTGGTCCAAGTACAGAACCCTGCGGCACACCACTAGTCACAGGCCGTCTTTTGGACTTTACTCCTGAATAAACCACTCTCTGATATATCTCCATCAACCATCCTCTTATCCATCTCACTAACCCTATATCCATCTCCATATGCTGCAGTTTACTGATTAGAATTCCATGTGGTATCTTGTCAAAGGCCATAGCAAGGTCCAATAGAATCACTGTAAACCCATTACCCATTATCCAGTTCAGCCGTCACTGTGTTATAAAACATGAGCACATTACTGAGGCATGATCTACCCTTCACAAAACCATGTTTTTCCCCATAATCCCATTTTCATCTATCCAATCCTGTATTTTTGTCTTGACTAATTTCTCCAAGACATTGACAACGATTCCTGATATGCTAATCGGTAATTTACAACTGCAGTCTTCGAACCTCATTCATGTAGTGGAACTGTTTTCCCCTCTTTCCACACCCTCAGGACTAACCCAGACCCGAGACTCAAATTAAACAAAATGGTCAAGGGCACTGACAATCCTTTAGCCGCTTCACGTACGACACGAGCTAGTATACCATCCAATCCCACAGATGATTTATTGACATTGAGGTTTTGTAATAGACTATTCACCTCCACCTCATTCACCACAGTGCCCGTATAATCTATTGGTTCATTCATTCCTGCAATGTCACCACCTGGATGATATACTCTTGCAAAGTGCTCGATCATTTATGTGGAAATTAAACGGTAATCACCACTAATCACCTGTTTTCACCTTGATTCTGCCCTTCCATATGCACTTTATGATATCTGTCCAGCAGTCACCCTCTTATCCACATAAAAAAATGTTCACATTTGACATCTGTAGATGCCGTATGGTCACTGCTATACCTCACTGGGTTTTGGGAGTGAAAGCTTATGCTAAAAAGTGGTTGGGTCGCACATGCCCTTTCCACACAGACAGTAGGACAATCACAAATATTCATGCCCATAGTGGGATTTAAACCTGCAGCCTCTTGGCTGGAGAATGCATATGCTAACCACTTGACCAACCAGGCTGGCAATATGACCAATGTCATATCCATTCCCATTTATTCTAATTTGCATAACAGAGTTCCGTGTGGAATTTTGTCAAATGTCTTTGCAAAATCCCACGGAATCATTGTGTTGCTATTTCCTTTATCCAACTTAGCTGTTACTCTATTATAAAATGTTAGTAAATTACTAAAGCATGACCAATCCTTCACAAAGCCATGTTGCCCCACATACAGTATCATATTTTTATCCTCCCATTATTGAATTCTCTTTTTCCCTTCACGTTCACAAGATCCTCCACAAAGATACCACTAATAACAAAAAAGATTTCAAGAATGCTATTGCTATACCATATGTTAGAGGCATTTCGGAAAAAATAGACAGAACACTACACAAATACAACATCAAAACCCCTTCAAACCCCCGACAAAATTAAGACACCTACTCAATTCTTCCAAGGATCCCCTGCTACACTTAGCCCACCCAGGGGTTTACAAAATAGATTGCACATGTAACATACCATACATAGGGGAAACAGGGCGAACCATCCCAATCAGAAAGCATGAACACAAACATCACATAATATAATTCCATTTTGGAAAAACCAGGCTTTCTGACCACGCACTCCAAACATACCACAGAATTGACTGGAAAAGTACCAAGTCCCTACACTGCACCAAAACCTGGTTCGAGCGGAAATTCAAGGAAGCATGTGAAATGCTCAACCATGATCCGAATCTGAATAAAAATGATGGTCTAACAATTCCAAGAATGTGGAGGACCCATCTACAACCTTCATAGCAACCACAAAGAAAAATCTCAATACAAGACCTAGTGAAGTGTTTTTTTTTTTTTTTTTTTCCTTGAACATTCAATAGCAACCTGTACAAATCCAGAAGATAATGGTAATATAACTGTATAATTCCAGAAGAATCCTAGTACATGAGGACTTTAGCAGAGTTTATTGTAGTTTTTATTTTATTTTTATTTATTTATTTTTATTTATTTTTTTTTTCACTAGAGGACAGGCTAAGAAAAAAGATTAGTTAACAACGTAGATGTAATTTACTTGTATAGAGTGCAACAGCATGTAGCTTGTTCTTATACTTCTGAATGTATCTTTCTGAAGATGACCTCAATACAGGGGTCGAAATGTAAAGTTATTATTTTATTATTAATCAGTAAAATAATCTTTTTAACATGTGTGTTTTGTTTCCCTAATTTAATAAATATGAATGCTGATCACTGTGTAAACCTTAAAAGAAAGAATTCTCTTTTTGACCAATTCTTCCAATACTTTTTACCACCATGCCAGGTAATGATTTTTCTATAATTTCCTCCTGCAGGCTTAGAACCTTCCTTATGCAAAGAAATTATTTTGCCCTCTTTCCACACTTCCTTGGAACTATACAATAGTTGAGACTTAAATTAAAGAGCCTATATAAAAATCCTCAGTAGTATTTTCTTCTGCAGCTCATGCTTAATGAAATTATTCATTCATCCAACTCCTACATGATTAACTCTCTGTACTGTAGGTATTCATTTTAATATTTCTTCTTCTAGATGCCCCTTAACTGTTTCCCATTCACTACTGATATCCTTCCCTTGCACTGTTTTATTCTGTTGCCTTGTAATTCCACATATACCCCTCTTGACAGAATTTTGTTTATGTTTTATAATCTTGTGAGTCAAGACTTTGGGTATGGATAGCTCTTCTGATCTTATGACCAGGTTATTACTCTCACATGCTGCCTGAAGTAATTATCTCTCAGTAATTATCTGCCATGTGATCTTTCTTCCTTCCATCTATGGAGATGGAAGGAAGAAAGAAAGTCCCCCATAATAATCGCTCGACCTGTACTCATTGTACTAATTTGTTGATGCATGTCTTTATCTGTGGAACCTCTGTAATTTTTCTCATTTGTTTGCTCGGTCTTTATTATTACTTCCAACCATCTGCTTCTTCCTCTTCTCAGCCCTGTTAATCTCCTACAACCAACTGTATATTTTGTCTTACTTGCCTTGATCTCACACCAGATTGTTTCAAATGAACAGCCACCCTCCCACCTATCTCCTATTCTTTTTGGCTGCAATTCATCTGCCATCTTCATCATCAGCAGTATCCCTCCCCCACATCATATCTTCTCTATCTTCCCTTAAAATACTAAACCCATCATGTTCTATCCCTGTAACTACATCATCTGCTGTTAGCCAAGTCTCACTAATGCCTATAACTTTTGGTGAGGTTGCACTAACCAATGCCAAAAACTCCTACTTGTTCCTGATACTTTTGGCATAAGTATATAGAAACTGTAGCATCCCTTTAGGCCTATACCAAACTTTATCTCCCAAATTGACTACCTTATTCACTATTTTTTGCTTGAGAGACTAGATTCCACACTTGGTCATTCTCACACTCACTAACCTCATGGGTGTCTTCACACAAACTCACCTGCCCCCCCCCCCCCCCCAAATTGCTTAAGTTTTCCTGAATTTGCACTTCAGCATGCTTAGTGAACAAAGCTCTCTCTAGACACCTAATACCAAAACCATTTATATGCAGTCCATTAGCATTATACCAATCTTTCTTTCTTTCTGTCAAATGCAGACCACAAATCCACAAAACCCACATCATACCTTCTGCATAACCTACTTATTGATTTATTTGCTACCATTGCCCTTCTCCTCTATCATATCTTCACCTTCTCACTTGTCAATTTTGTGTCTTCTAACAACTTCTTTACATCCGCCCTCATAAAATACTTTTCACCTCTAAAACATTTGTGCCAACCAAGACAATTAGTTCTTTCACCTTATCTTTCTTTTTTCCAGATGGTGTGACTAATATCATGAATTTTTGCACTAGGGAAACATGATTTTGTCACACTTTCATTAAGCACCCCCCCCCCAATCATTGGGTCTCTGTACATAATTTTTCTCATTTGTTTGCTCGTTCTTTATTATTACTTCCAACCATCTGCTTCTTCCTCTTCTCAGCCTTGCTAATCTTTCCCACTTCTACAGTTTTTAATTTTATGCTTTGTCCTGTGAAGGATAACGTTCTCACGTGCTATTCCTTTATTTATGTCCATTTTGTTCTCCTCTGTTTCCATGACTGCATATTTGACATTAATTCTGACATTTTATGTCATACCATCAATAATGTCCACTCTACTAATATTTGTTCCATTCTCATCATCTAATAGGCACTAACTTTTGAAACATTTAATAGACACTCTCTCTTTCCAGTTTCAATTTCATTCTACATATCCTTAAATTTTCATGATGAATACATCTCTCACACGCTACATTGCACAAAATTACGCAAAATCAAATCACTCGGCAGTGTAGTCTTTGCTTCCATTGTTCTACTGTGCATTGGCACCATATCAAGAATACAAGGCCTATACCAAAAGGTTTGGCAAAAAAAAAAAGTTAAACACATTTTTTCGGAAAAAATCACCTTTATTTCTCAACATAGTCTCCATCGAGGGCTACACATTTGGTCCAGCAAGTTTCCAATTTTTTCATCCAATCTAAATAGGATTTGTCAAATTGTGAAAAATAGTCATTGACAGCTTTGATGTCATCCTTCTTCAAAGAAAATGTTTTCCCACCGAGCCGAATTTTTAAGTTTGGGAACAAGAAGAAGTCACACGGGGCCAAGTCCAGAGAATATGGTGGATGTGGAACCAATTTGAACCTCAATTCGTGCAATTTTGCCATTCTGACGGCTGATGTGTGTGAGACAGTGTATTGTCTTGATGAAAGAGCCATTTTTTTTTTTTCAGTTCTTCTTTTAAATGGTCCAACAATGACACATAATAGACTCTTGTTGTCTTACTCTTTTCCAAATAGTCTATCATGATAATACTTGGGAATCCCAAAAAGCAGTGGTCATCCCCTTCCCAGTTGACAAAACGGTCTTTACTTTTTTTGGTGCTCTATCACTCAGCATTGTCCACTGTTTTGACTGCTGCTTGGACTCAGGTGTGTAGTGGTGGATCCAAGTTTCATCTACAGTCAGGAATCGGTGCAAAAAATCCTGCGAACTGCGATTAAACATCGCCAAACACTGCTTCGAAATGTCTTTTTGCATGTGTTTTTGATCGACAATCAACAATCACGACACCCATCACACACAAAACTTTTTCATGTGCAATTTTTCATGCAGGATATTATACACCCATTCAGTTGAGATGCCTACAGTCTCAGCAATCTTTTGCACTTTTACTCAGCGGTCTTCCATAACGATACCATGGATTTTGTCAGTCATTTCTTTAGTAGTGACCTCAGTTGGATGTCTAGAGCGCACTTAATCTTTGATGGACTTACGACCATGTTTAAACTCATTTATCCAAAAATAAATAGTCTTTAATGCTGGTGCAGAGTCATCATGAACTGCATCTAACTCAGTTTTGATCTGCGTGGCCGTCCACTTCTTCAAATAAAAGTGTTTTGTCATTGCATGAAACTCGTTTTTCTCCATTTTTATGAAAAATGTGAACACAATCATTTTTTAAATGTTTGCCAAATGAGAACTATGCATGACTCATGGCTAAAATTTTGCCAGGGGGTCATAAAAAAGATGATACATGCTGACACTGGTATGAATGAATGAATTGTGTCGCTTCTATTGGAAATTTATCATACTTTTCAAACAACCCTCATTTCATATTTAAACAAAAACAATACGAGATTTACTTACAAACTAAATAAAGCAGTCAGTCAGTTATCTGTTTAAACAAAAACTACAATAAGTTAACCTAATATTATCAACTAAAATATGAAAAAATTACTTATCCCTCAGGAGTTTCAGTAACCACCCAACACACACAATTAGCCACCCAACACCGAAAAGCTTCAAGAAAAAAACTCCCAGAACGTTTTACCACCTTCCTGATATTTATCTTCTGTATTCTTACCGAAGTCTTGATGTGACTTTTTGTTTAGCTACTTTTACACATAGATTAGCACTCTTATATTTTTTCTGTATTCTTTTAGTGCATCTGCCGACATATTTGCTAGCAACTTTTGGTATTATTATTATTATGGATATCTCCATGGAGTCCATGAAAATGAAAAAGATATAAACATAAAAATTGCAAAATATTTAAAAATAACAGGAGTAATTAACTCTATATTTAAACCAAACCTAGTTCAAAAACAAACCAGGCTAAAAGTATACAATACATTAGCCCTACCGGTCTTAATGTATGGAAGCGAAATCTGGACAATAAAACAAAAAGACAAACAAAGATTAACAACAGCAGAAATGAAGTTTATGAGAAAAACTGCAAAGTATACCCTATTTGATCACAAAAGAAACGAAGATATTATGAAAGAATTAAACCAAGAACCAGTAATTGAAAAAATTAAAAAATATAAACATAGATGGATGGAACACGTTCAAAGAATGAAAACAGAAAGATTACCAAAACAAGCCTTAAAGTACAAGCCATTAGGAAAAAGGAAACCAGGACGTCCTCTTAAAAGATTCAACGATGACTTCTAAGGCCGGAACAGGCCATACTAGGCCTAAATCCTTGATACGTATGATGATGATGATCTCCATGGAGTCAGTAGACTCATCGCAGGAGACCCAAACTATCAAAACAATATCTATCATACCTCTTCTTGAATTCATTTACAGACGAACTCACAACTGAGTCAGACAATGCATTTCACCCACTCCCCATCCTCCAAGCAAAAAATCTAGTTCTCACATACTTGTTAACTACACTTTTCATTAATTTCCAGGGATGACCTCTTCTTCATCCATCACTGTCACACAGCTGAAACATTTCCCCTGCATCAATCTTATAAATACCTTTTAGTAATTTAAATGTTTCTATCATATCCCCTTTTCTCTGCCTATCAACCAACCTCTGCAATCCACAAACTCTCAATCTATCAATGTAGGGAGCATTTTTACATCACTCACTAACTTATTCACTCTCCTCTGAATCCTCTCCACAACCTCCTCATCTCCAAGGAATCCAGGTGACCAGACTTGAGCACAGTAATCCAAATGTGGAAGTATCAGTGCCTTATAAAGGGGAATAACAACCTCTTTATCTCTGGATGTTAATGTGTTCTTCAAAAACCAAGTAACCCTATATTCAATCTTGGACACCTTAGCAATGTGCCCTCTGAACTTCATCTCCCTATCCACCAACATCCCCAAGTCCCTAGTCTCATCAATCTCATGCAGTACCGTTCCATCAAGTGGTACACAGCTGGTAATCTTAATCCCAAAATGCATAACTTGACACTTTTCCACATTGAACTGACATCCATTATCTTTTGCCCATTTTGCCAGCTTATTTAAATCCTCCTGCAAACTCTTAACATCAGCTTGATTTTTTATTGCGCTACCCAACTTTGTATCATCAGCAAACAACTGATTATCTCCTTTCAAGCCATTTCCTATGTCATTTATGTACAAATTAAACAATAATGGCCAAGCACAGAGCCCTGAGACACACACCACTGGTCACCTGTCTCATCCTGGGCTCTGCTCCAACATACACTACTTTCTGATATCTCTCAATGAGTCATTCTCTTATCCATATCACCAGTTTAGTATCCATTCCAATCTGCTCTAATATGCGCAACAGTATTCCATGGGGTATCCTGTCGAAAGCCTTAGCAAAATCCAGTAGTATCACTGTGTAGCCATTTCCCTTGTCCAACTCAGATGTCATTCTATTATAAAAAGTTAATAGATTACTAAGGCAGGATCGACCTTTAACAAAACTATGTTGGCCCCTATAGCGTATCATATTCTGATCCACCCATTCTTGAATTCTGTCCGTAACCAACTTTTCCAATACTTTTACCACCACTCCTGAGATGATGATTGGTCTGTAATTAACTACTGCAGTCTTAGAGCCACCTTTATGCAAAGGAACCACTTTGCCTTCCTTCCATTCCCTAATGACCATACCAGAGTTCAAGCTTAAGTTAATTAACCAAGTAAGAGGCATTGACAATTCCTTTTCACATACATTCACGCAACACCCGAGCTGATATTCTATCTAAACCTACAACAGTGTTTGCATTTAAATTCTGCAATATACTAAGTACCTCTGATTTATTAACTTCAATTCTCACATTAGTTATTGCTACAGGTACAGAGATATTCTCACTTGGATGACAGACTTTTGAAAAGTGATCACCCAGTAACTCTACTATTACATCTGAATTGGTAACCTCAATAACATCAGCACCCACTAAGGTTATCCTTCCAAAGTCGTTCTTCCATTTACTTGCCACATAACGGAAGAACTCTTTGGGATTACCTTTGATCTTCTTGGCCTAAGGTCTTCTCATAATCTGATTTAGCTTTTCTTTCTATGCTGGTAACCTTCCTAGCTTGAGCCTTGTATTGCTCATGGGTATGTACTGATCACCTTTCTCCTTGTAAATTCTCCATAACATTTTCTTTTTTTTTTGCAGATCAAGCCTGATACTACTACTCATCCAACTAACGCCTACCTTGTTTGTCTTCCTGACCATAGGGACACATTCTGATATTGCTTTCCTCAGATACCCGCTGATTTTATTCCATGCACTGCTAACATCTTTTCCCTGCAATATCTTCTGCCATGAGACGGCTGTAAGCTCACTCCGAAGATTATTATAATTATCTAACCTGTAAGACTATTACACTTTTTTTTTTATATAATGTTCGTCAAGTAGCTTTATTTTATTGTCCTACATGTTTCGCCAATTTTTTTCTATCGGCATCTTCAAGGAATACAAACTAGTAAGCTATATGACTAATTTTTTGTATGAATTCATACAAAAAATTAGTATTGAACGAGGGAATGTGCGTGTCTCGGGAACGTGATTTATTCATTATGGTTCATGATGTAATTGTCATGAAAGTTCATTTCTTTGATGTTAAATGATCTGATTAAAGCTTTCCAAATTTCTGGTAAGGTTAGACCTTGATTCTTGTTTAGGTTTTCAGTTTTACAGGCAACTGTATCTGCTTCCTTGAAGGTTCTTGAATGGTAGTTATCTTCTATATAGGGCATAAGGCTCTTATCCCACTCAGTGTGATGGTTAGTAGAGGCAAAGTGGCAAGAAAGGCCTGAAATGTCTTGTCTGTTGTTTCTGACATATCCTATGTGTTCTTTCTTTCTCGTTTCAAAGCTTCTAGGGTTCTGACCTACATAACTAATACCACATGAGCAAGGTATATTATATACTCCAGAGTACTTGTAGAATGGATGAGGATCTTTCGGTGATCTTAAAAATTTCCGAATAGTGTTGATTGGCTTGAATGCTACTCTGATATTATGTGGTTTTAGAAGGTTAGCTAATTTTTTGGAAATGCTGCTGACAAATGGAATAGTAATAGTACTGATGTATTGGACGTCTTCACGTTGTCTATGTGGTATATCAGTCAAGAGAATCTTGTTGTAGAGTCTTTTTGGATAACCATTTAAAGATAGTTCTCTGGATGTTGTGGTTAATTCCATTTGTAGGTCATTCTTATCTATTGTGTACTGTATAGCTCTTTTCTTGAGCATATGGATAATGCTAAGTTTCTGAGCTATATGATGAGACGAGTTGAAATGGAGGTAATGTCCAGTATTTGTAGGTTTTCTATAAACAGATAGGTTGATACTATTATTGGTTTGTTTCTTTATTAGGATGTCAAGGAATGGCAGTTTTCCATCTTTTTCAATTTCTAATGTGAATTTGATGGTATGGTGGAAACTATTGATTTGGTTAAGGTAATCCATTAGTTCTTCTTTCGTATGATCCCAAATGAGAAAGATATCATCCAGATATCTGTACCAAATTTTCGGTTTTGGAATGATCTGGGATAAGATTTTTTCTTCTAGATCTTCCATGAATAAGTCAGCACAAGGAGGGGAGAGGGGGCTACCAATGGCTAATCCGGTGAGTTGTTTGTAGACAGTTTTTTGCCAAATAAAATAGTTAGAAGTTAAACAGTGATTGAACAAAGTAGTGATGTTTCTTGGGAACAAGTTGTCTAAGATGTTGATGACTTCAACCACTGGAATGTTTGTAAACAGAGATGTAATGTCTAGGCTTGCTAGTACATCTTCTTCATAGATAGGGATGTTTTTTATTTTATCTATAAAATGTTGTGAGTTTTTAATATAAGTATCCGAGACGTGAATGTGTTGTTGTAAAATCTTAGCAAGGTACTTGGACAGTTGGTAAGTGGGAGAATAGATTCTGTCAACTATTGGACGTAATGGTATACCTTCTTTATGAATTTTAGGAACGCCATACAGTCTAGGAGTTAGTGGGTGCATTGAAAAAACCTCTAGAAGCTTTGAAACGAGAAAGAAAGAACACATAGGATATGTCAGACACAACAGACAAGACATTTCAGGCCTTTCTTGCCACTTTGCCTCTACTAACCATCACACTGAGTGGGATAAGAGCCTTATGCCCTATATAGAAGATAACTACCATTCAAGGAAGCAGCTACTGTCGCCTGTAAAACTGAAAACCTAAACAAGAATCAAGGTCTAACCTTACCAGAAATTTGGAAAGCTTTAATCAGATCATTAAACATCAAAGAAATTAACTTTCATGACAATTACATCATGAGCCATAACGAATAAATCACGTTCCCGAGACACATGCATTGCCTCGTTCAATACTAATTTTTTGTATGAATTAGAACCATCAGTTATAACCTAGTCTGTTACCTTCATATAGCTTACTAGTTTGTATTCCTTGAAGATGCCGATAGAAAAAAATTGGCAAAACATGTAGGACAATAAAATAAAGCTACTTGACGAACATTATATAAAAAAAAGTGTAATAGTCTTATAAATAATAGTCAAGAAAAAATTCAACACAATGAACAGGATCAACAAGATCACCAAACAAAAGGTACGCAATCTCGAAGGTTTAAAATGCAAAAAAGCTAGGTATTTAAACCATCTGACTTTTTTAAAAAGATGTAGAGACAATAGCGTGATCCCAAAATTTCTTCGTTTAAAACAATATTATATAACTAAAAAAGCTAACATGATTTACCAATGAACTTCATGTGCACTTCTCAAAGAAAGAAATTGCCATGCGAGATTCATGCTTAGCAAAATAGACTCACAGTCTATAACTTATTCACAGATAGCTCTAATAACCTTGACACAGAGACATGGCAACTATTAGACAATATGAAAAATTTTACCAAAACCTTTAACCACAGCCAAAAGACACAAATTGATAAATTCAATATGCTGTATGATAATCATATCAACTATAAACTGTCACTACCAGATAACCAAGTGATAATTAACCTATCTAAACACGTTTTAACTAAACCTGAGATCTCTATCCTCAAAAAAGGATTCAATTATGCCTTAAAACCTACTGCCATTCGTAAAATAACATCTGCAACTTAGAAAAAGCCTTCTCATTGCTACCACTTCCAATAGTTAATGACTTACAATTAAAAAGCAGCATAATCCTTTCAGCTCCGACAAGATCTCCTAACTCCAACTCTAACCAAATGGAAAGAAGAACGCTTCTCAAATTAAGAAATAATAAAGACATCATCATACTCAAAGCCGACAAAGGTAATAATACAGTTATATTAAATACTAAAGATTATGAAGAAAAAATTAAAAATCTATTATCTGACAGGTCTGTCTATGAAGTTCTCAGTAGAGATCCGACCATAAAAAACCATAATGACACCAATGAACTATTACGTGGAATGACTAACTGGCCTATAGAAGTAATAAGAAAGTTAAAATCAATGCACCCACTAACTCCTAGGCTGTATGGCGTTCCTAAAATTCATAAAGAAGGTATACCATTACGTCCAATAGTTGACGGAATCTATTCTCCCACTTACCAACTGTCCAAGTACCTTGCTAAGATTTTACAACAACGCATTCACGTCTCGGATACTTATATTAAAAACTCACAACATTTTATAGATAAAATAAAAAACATCCCTATCTATGAAGAGGATGTACTAGCAAGTCTAGACATTACATCTCTGTTTACAAACATTCCAGTGGTTGAAGTCATCAACATCTTAGACAACTTGTTCCCAAGAAACATCACTACTTTGTTCAATCACTGTTTAACTTCTAACTATTTTATTTGGCAAAAAACTGTCTACAAACAACTCACCGGATTAGCCATTGGTAGCCCCCTCTCCCCTCCTTGTGCTGACTTATTCATGGAAGATCTAGAAGAAAAAATCTTATCCCAGATCATTCCAAAACCGAAAATTTGGTACAGATATCTGGATGATATCTTTCTCATTTGGGATCATACGAAAGAAGAACTAATGGGTTACCTTAACCAAATCAATAGTTTCCACCATACCATCAAATTCACATTAGAAATTGAAAAAGATGGAAAACTGCCATTCCTTGACATCCTAATAAAGAAACAAACCAATAATAGTATCAACCTATCTGTTTATAGAAAACCTACAAATACTGGACATTACCTCCATTTCAACTCGTCTCATCATATAGCTCAGAAACTTAGCATTATCCATATGCTCAAGAAAAGAGCTATACAGTACACAACAGATAAGAATGACCTACAAATGGAATTAACTACAACATCCAGAGAACTATCTTTAAATGGTTATCCAAAAAGACTCTACAACAAGATTCTCTTGACTGATATACCACATAGACAACGTGACGACGTCCAATACATCAGTACCATTACTATTCCATTTGTCAGCAGCATTTCCAAAAAATTAGCTAACCTTCTAAAACCACCTAATATCAGAGTAGCATTCAAGCCAATCAACACTATTCGGAAATTTTTAAGATCACCGAAAGATCCTCATCCATTCTACAAGTACTCTGGAGTATATAATATACCTTGCTCATGTGGTATTAGTTATGTAGGTCAGACCCCCCTAGAAGCTTTGAAACGAGAAAGAAAGAAAGAACACATAGGATATGTCAGAAACAACAGATCATTAAGGTTAGACAAGAATCAAGGTCTAACCTTACCAGAAATTTTTAAAGCTTTAATCAGATCATTAAACATCAAAGAAATGAACTTTCATGATAATTACATCATGAGCCATAACGAATAAATCACATTCCCGAGACACGCGCATTGCCTTGTTTAATACTAATTTTTTGTATGAATTAGAACCATCAGTTATAATCTAGTCTGTTACCTTCATATAGCTTACTAGTTTGTATTCCCTGAAGATGCCGATAGAAAAAAATTGGCGAAACATGTAGTACAATAAAATAAAGCTACTTGACGAACATTATATAAAAAAAAGTGTAATAGTCCTATAAATAATAGTCAAGAAAAAATTCAACACACCTAACCTGTAGTTCTTTATATACTCAATTTGTGAATTTCTCTCCTTAAGAGAGAAATCCACAAATTTTGCAACCTCCTATGTCAATACCACATGATTGCTCTCACCAATTGGAGGTAACAAGGACACTTTACTTATGCATATGTCCTCTGAACCTATGACCAGCTCCAACACTCTCACACCATGAGTCCCTTCAGTTATGTGCTGTTTTAAGTAATTATCTCTTAGAAGGTGTATGAATTCCATTTCCTTTATGTCACGTGATATTTCCTCCTTCCAGTTGATATCACCATAATTAAAATCCCTCATAATAATCACTAACCCTGCACTCATTGCACTAATTTGCTGATGCATGAATTCAATAACATCTCCTGCACTCCCTGGCCTATAGCAGCAACCAACTGTATATTTGGTTGCATTGGTCACTATTTCACACCAGACTGCCTCAAATGAACTATCATTCACATGTCTGTCCTCTTGATATACTACTTTCTTTGGCAGCAACTCATCAGCTGTCATCAACAGTACTCCTTCCCCCCCTTTCTATCTTCTCTATCCTCCCTGAAAATACTGTATCCCATCATATTCAATTCCAGTAACCACATCTTCTGCTGACAGCCAAGTTTCACTAATGCCTACAACTTTTGGTGAGATTGCACTGACTAATGCCAAAAATTCTTCCCTCTTATTTTGAATGCTTCTTGCATTAGTATACAAAAATTGCAGATTCTCTTTAGTTCTTGTACCAGCTTTAGAACTGATATACATTCTGCTGATTTCAGTAGTCCCATGCCGCTTTTTATCCACTCTATTCTTCACATTATTCCACGAAAAAGGATCAACAAATATACATTCACCGCATAAGTTTCTCCCTCTTACACTCAACCTTTTCAATTTTAGTTTCCCTGCCCAGTTATTCAACTTGTTAAGAAAACAGTAACTTCTTCAAACTCTTATGACCTTCCATGTTCAGATGCAACCCATCTCTTGCATATAGCTGTCTTTTGCCTTCAAACATACACCAGACATCAACAAATTCCAGACCTTTTTTTTTTTGCACAATCACGCAATCATCTTCACAATATCTAACAATGTTCTTAAATCTTTTGCTACCCGATTTATACTACCACTCAGGTCATTTGTACCCACCATATCTATCATCTTTTCTGCATCATGCCCTCTCTTTATTGCTAAAGTCACTCTCTCTGTTGTTCTGCCAGACAAGCACTCCTCAGGCATACTGCTCCCATACTCTTAATCATTGAATCATCATATATTATACCACTCATAACCTCATTCAAACCCAAACAAGCGCTACTCACAGTCTCATTTTCTACACTATTCAGCATGACTCTCCCAGTTTCATTACTTTCCTTCAACACTCTTTTATTTACTTCCTCACTTTCACAACATCTCATTTCTTCTTCTAGACCCCTTGTGCTTTCATTCTGTTGACTCGCAATCACTTCCATACTATTCATTACTTAATCATTCACCAAAGACTTCGATTCTCTAATGAATAGAAAAATTCCTCCATTTCTTCATTGAAGAACCTTATGTGTTATCATAGGTACAAATAAATTTCATTGTTCATTTCCCCATTTTGAAGTTTGCCCACATAATTCTACCTTGAAATTGCCTTCCAATAAGAAGTTTATCTTCATGTGTGGTGTTAAATGCTATCAAAGTTCCTTCCTTAACTTTATTATTATTCCTAGTCCTTTATTTATTATTTAGTAAGATATCGCCTGTTTTTGTCTTCTTTGTCTCAGTAACAATTATATCCATATGGCACTTTCCTGTTCTTCTGAAAGTCGGATTTCCTTTCCATTGATTCTCTTTATATTGATTGTTCCTATCTTTAATCCTTTCAACTTTGTTGTGTTTGCTCACTTGTTTCATCTTTCTTTGTCTATATAACACCAATTATGTCCACAAGGTAATTTTCAGGTTTTTCTGAAATTTTATTTCCTTTTCATCGATTCTCATGTTTATGGTTCCTATCTTCAGTTCTTTTAGCACTGTATTTGCTTCAGTAGTTGACTTTTCACTGTTCTCCCTTGTTCGTTTCCTGACCAAAAAACAACAGGTGGCCTTGTTTAACCAGGCATTGCTCCAGCTAGCATGAAATCTCATCATGTTGTACCATTATGTTTATTTCTTGTTTAAGCCAATAGGAAGTACAGTTTTTTCAGCTAAGTCCCAAATTGCCAGTCCATTTGTTCAGTATCCAGTGGATATCTGCTAACAGAGCACACCATGTGAAGGGAAGGATTGGATATCCAGTCAGAACCCCCAGATCTCCATATTCCTTAAAGGTTATATGGAGGTCTCCTCTCAGTTATCTAGTTCTCATCCTAAAGTGACTTCTTGATAATCAGTACCACCTAAAAACATTTTCTCAAACATCCATACCACTGCGATTTGAACCTATCTCTAAGTAGGAGACTACTTTGTAAATACGAGATTACATTTGTTTAATCATTATCCCCAAACTATTACATTTGTTTTGCTCTAATGATATAATATACTATAACAATTAAATTTTGGGAAAAATTTAGCTAATAATAATAATAATATATATATATATATATATACACACACACATACACACACACTTTTTTTTTAATGTAGGTGGTACTTCTGTGAATTATTGGGCTGAGGAAAATTGGTACAAAGAAATTACTTCTAAATTGTGCATTCGAAATGAAAAAGAAAGAAAAAAATTCACTAGTTATGAGCAAGCAGTAGAGAAGGTAAGAAACACTAGAATAGTATAAAGAAAAATAAATTTCCATGCTCATTTGTTATAGACTTTAATACATGAATAAAAGCACTAGATGAATATCCTATGAATAAAATTATTGGTTCATAATTCCTGAATTTGTTCATTACTATTTCATGAACAGTGTTGTTAAATAAAAGGAGATTTTTAATTAATTTTTATTATTTGATCTCTTTATTTTTCTAACAATTATTTCTTTATTTTCCGAGTGTACCTATATATGCACAAGGGTTCGCTCTGATTGGTGCAATGACCTCTTTTTTACTATTGCTTTCAGAATCCAAAAAATCACTGACTCAAGACCAAAATACAAAATAAACACATTTAATAAAACAAAAACAATATATATATACACACTTCGAACAATATTACATAACTAACTACAAATTTAATTGGATCCAAGGCCTTTTAAAAATAAACTTACATTAGACTAAACATTGTGTTTTCACAATGACAAAATGTTCATAGCCAGTTTCTCTCTCTCTCTCTCGCTCTGTCAAGGCCCTTTTCCGAAGATATATAACTTTATTCTTCATTTTCATAGGATCCTTTCTCATCACTTATGTAGCACACATTAATTCTTCCTGACTCAATTCTGTCTTCTTTCCAATAGAAATAATAGTTAGATTCAGCATCCTTAAGACAGATGAAACTTCCTAATCAGAGTTTTCTCGAACATTCCTTTAGAGCGTAAATAGTAATTGCTTCTTTTATTCACTAATGCTCATTGACAGTCTTAACTCTTCCACTTTAAAAACTCACAGTTCTACGATTCCCTTTTCGGAATCTATTACTAATCTTCCAATTAGCATTTCCTCCAATATTCCTTTTAAAACATCTATAGCAATGTTTCCCTTTCATTTACCAATACTTATTCCACTTTAAATTTCATAGTTCCACGATTCCTTTTTTGGAATATACTATTAATTTTCTTCTGACTGTCACATAAAAAAACTTAAGTTCCTCTGAATCTAAATATCTGCTGGCCTGTGTTTTTATTTCCTTCCAGAACGCTCTCTTGTTTACTCCCATTACTTCGATACCGAATGCTCTCCTTGTCAGCTGTCAATCACACATCAAACTTCTCGGCAAGCATGCGCACTCCATGAAACTGGCAAGCAAGAAGTTAGGTATAATGGCTGATAGGTATAATGGCTGATATGCAGATTACATTAGCGACAAGAGAATGTCTTCAAAAAACACACACACTTAATATTTTAAGCTACTAATGAATTGTTTAAAGTAATACAACTATTCAAATCCGGTAAGTACATCAATTTTTTAACTTCTTTACATTTCATTTTGACAAAACTATTTCAATAAAGGGCACATCGCAAGTGCTGACAATGCGTGTTATAAAACTAAAACTAATAAACATACTAACATAAACAATACATAAAAATATTCAGAATTTTAAATTATGATTATTTTTACAGTGTCTTTGTGCATTCTTTCACTTAGTGGGTAATTTTGGCTGAATGAGAAGAAAATGTAAATTATTATTATTTATTTATTCTTATGGCAAAAGGAATACAAAACATCTACAGGTCAACGTCCAGTCTGGAAAGCCAATCCAGGGCCTCATCAGTCACCTTGTGGATGTCCTGAAGGCCACCGCCATGAAACTGGTGTCTTGGGTAGTCATTCACAATATGAGTAATTATCTGGGCCACAGGAGAACAATCACAATAAGGGTGATAAGCCTCCATTTATGTAGTAGATAGCCATATCTGCCCTGGTTAGTTTTGATCCTGTTTGTAGATGACCAAAATTTCCTGGGAAGAGTAAAACCAGGCTTTGGAGCACAGGGATCTTTTACCAGGAAGCCGTTTGTTGGAAGATTGTTGGACTAGTATTCTCTCCACATGTCAGGTGTTGATGGTAGGGCAGCTAAAGATAGTTTGTCCATGGACCAGAAGGGCTTTCTATATTATTATTAGTAGTAGTATCATATTAACATTTGTAGATTAACATCTGTACCTTAGTAGAGCTAATCTCAGGTGGTATGGTCACTTAAACAAAATGTGAGAGAAAAGATTAGCAAAACAAGTGTTCTCTTCCAGGTAGGCAGAAAAAAGACCCAGAGGAAGACCAAGATATAGGTAGATTGATACCGTAAAAAGTGTCTTAGAAGATAGAAATATAAGATCTGATAATGTTGGAACCTTGGCAGATAACAGACTGATTTGGAGGAAAATTGTAGATAGGAAGTTAGTAATGATGTAAGTTTTTCATGTAGTACTTTCATATCCTGTACACTGCTTGAGGTACATGTCAGGAATTTGATGATGATGATTATTAACATCTGACCTCCAAGGAGTCAAAGAATTCATTGTGGGAGGTCTATACTCTCTTATGCAAAAAGATCATCAAACTGTGCTTTAACCCATTCACAGTTTCTGCACTTATCACACATTCAGGCAATGCATTCCACTTACCAATCACATTCCATTCAAAGAACCTGTTTCTCACTCCCCTGCTTACATCCTCCTTAACAGTTTCCAGGGATGACCTCTAGTTCTACCCTTGCCTACCTCTACTCTGAAAAATCTCCTCCACATTAATCTGGTAACAATCTCTCACCATTTTATATATCACAATCATGTCCTCTCCTCTATTCACAAAGTTCAGTGCAAGTGGAATTCCTTCATACTCTCCTATTATCTGACATTCCATAGACCTGACACTTTGTAAACTTTCTCTGGACCCTCTGCAATACATCCTCATCTCCCTAAAAACCAGGTGAACAAAGCCTTATACAAGGGAAACTATAACCTCTTTGCTTCTGCATATCGATGTTTTCCTCGTTGTTGCCATAATTTATCATGATGCTCTTACTGTTTTAGCAATTTGATACCTGAACTTCAAGTTTGTGTCCATCATTCCAAGATCTTTCTCTCACTTCCACTCCTTTCAAATTTTTCTGCCATACATTAATTGTATACACTGCATTCCAGCTTTGTCTACCAAATTTTAAGATCTTGCACATTGCAGTATTAAGCTGAGAGCCCCTACTTATTTGTCCATTAACATAATCTATTCAGATCCATTCTCCTGTAAGGCTGGAACATTTGCTCTACTTCTCATAGTTCTTCCTAACTGTCCATCATTGGCAGGCATCTGCACATCTCCAGTTTAGCTGGTCCCAGTCTCATTAACACAAATTAAATTAAACAATAATGGTTCCAAAACAGAATTCCTATGGCTCCACTGGTAACCTTCCTCTTTTTGGATACCACTCTGCTGATACCTATCTAACAGCCAATCTGCTATTCAGCTAGTCTCTTATCTAATTCCAATTGTTTCAATTTAGTTCTAGCTTGTCATATAGCAGTCTGTCAAAGGTCTTTGAAAAATCCAAGTATATCATTGTATATGTATCTCTCTTATCGGATGAATTTGTCACCTTGTTGAAAGACAAGTAGCTTGCTGAAACGTGGCCTTGCCCTAACAAGCCCATGTTGACCATCATAAATAATACTGCTATTATCAACCCACTTCTGAATCCTATCCTCACCTTAACAATAACCCCAGACACAGTTGGCCTATAATTTGTAGCCTTAGTGTTATCTCCCCCCCACTCCTTGGCAAAGTGGAACAATTTTCCCCAACTTTCTGTTCCTTTGGCATTTGCCCAATTGCAAGATTCACGTTAAATAGCTGCACCGAAGACACCGTTAATACCATAGGGAATTACTCTCAGGATGTGGCAATATACTGTCAAATCCTTTTGTCTCATTAACATCAAGTTTTGTTAATTCCTCACATATACATTGCTCATTCACTATTAGTTCCTTCTCTGCCATACCCTCCACACTCCAGTTTCTCATGATGTTGCCTTCACGAGGATGAAATGCACTGATAACCTGATCATTGAATACGTCAGCTATATCTTCCGCATTGGTTACCAATCTGCCAGTGTCATAAACTAGCATCATCCTATCTTAGTCATTTTTTCTTCTCTGCTGGTTTCCTATTTGTACACTTCATGCAACTGATCAATACCAACATTTACCTTGTGTCGCCTCCACAGTGCCTACTTCTTCCAGATTTTTGCACTTTATCTCTTCATTCATCCATTTTACTGCTACTTTGTTTAGCATTTTCACTTTTGGAATACACTCCAACATTGCTGCTGTTCAATAGCTCTTAATTAGTCTCTATATCGCATCTGTCTCCTTTCTACTCAACTCCTTTTTTCCACACTATAGCTCCCAGTTGTATCCTAAGCTTTGCATAATTAACACCCTTGTAATGCCACATATATCTTTTTTTTTTTTTTTTTTTTTTTTTAATTTTCATATGATTGGCTGCAACCCAGGTGATCACTTTGGTCACTCTCACCAACCGAGAGAAGATTCCACATGGAGACTGTAAGGAAAGAAAAGAAATATATACCATTTTTGTCTTCTGAAAATGTAGCCGTGCAATATTAAAATAGATTTGGATATCTTTATTTTATTGTACTCCATTCACAATCACATCCTCTGATGATATAACTAAATCTGAGACTCTTTATTCTCATGTGCCTTCTGTTACATATTGCCTAAGATTGTTGTCTCTTAAAAACTGGGGAAATTCATTCTCCTTATTTCCTGATGTTATCTCTTCATTCTAGTCAAAATTGCCATAATTGAAATCACCCATAATTATTATTCTTTGCTTGTTCATTAATCCATGTTGCCTATGCATTTCTTTGTCTCCGCATTCCCTGATCTGTAGCAACACTCCACCAAATATCTCATTTTATCATCCTTCCCATCATACTGCTTCAAAATCCTGCCACTTTTCCCACCTTTTCAACACCCTCCCCCCTCTTATGTGGACATAATCCCCCCCCTTTTTTTTTTTTTCTCAGCAACATTCTTCCCCTCTCTTCTTGCCTTTCCTATCTGCATGAAAAACATAATATCTCTCCATTTCTATTCCTGTCAACATGTCATTCTCATCCAACCATGTTTCCTTTATTCGTACTATCATGTACTTCAATTCAATCAATGCAATAATTTCATCTCCCTTATTCCTGAACTCCTGCCATTTGTAAGTAAACATTACAATTCATTTCTTGGTCTATAACCAGTCTTACTCATGCTGCCACCATTTGTGACTTCTCATCACTTGGGCCTGTCTGCTCACCTTCTGTCCCATATATCCCTCTAGAATGCCCCCTACTTATTCTAAGCTGTTCCATTTATATGCCGATCATTCACATGCATGCATTTATTACTACTTTCAGAATACTCTCCTTATTCCATGTCTCTCTGACACCCTTGGCCTACTCCTTTCCCTGTCCAACTTGCATTCCTGTTCTCATATTCTCCTATCCATTCACAACCACATCAGTCTCATCTGGTCATCTCTCCTGCTGATTATTATACAGCAGTGTTTCTCAACTGTGGTCCGCAGCGATGGGACAAGTGGTCTGCAGGCAGACTTAAATTAATTAAATAAATATATATTTTTTAATTATCTAAACAAATTAAAATTGAATAAGTAAATAAAAATTGTTGAAATCAAATGAAGACTTAAAAAACAAATATTGTCAGAATATTCAAAGGCTGAAGCAATAAAACTATATTGTTGTTCACTTCACCCTTTTTATTATTCGTCATTCTGCTGCTAAATTTGTGGTGGCAGAATGACAATAATAAAAGAGGGGTGAAGTGAACAATAATATAGTTTTATTGCTTCCACCTTTCCTTGCTGTTTTGTTAGATTTGAAGTGAACATGTGTTATCCACATGTTCACTTCCATTTTAATGTTTACCAATTATGTTATCCATTGTAATGTTTACCAATGGCGTGTTGTTTATTGATTTTTAATATTGAAGGTTTCCCTCCTTCAACCAAGGCTCAGTATATCTTGAGAAGTGCTAAGTGATACTTGGACAAAGTGTGTCCTGAGTTAACCCCAGTATTATATATTTATATATTTTTCGGAAACGTTTTTTTAATAATGGAAAAGTTGTTTAGAACTAGGACTTTGAAAAGAAGGGCAAATGAAACAGGTGATGCTAACCCTAATTGTGATACAAGTGTTGTAACGGTGAGTAAATCTGATACTATTAAAGAAGAAGAAACAAGCAGTTCAAAGAAAAAATACAGTAGGAAATATAACAGTTCATATTTGGAATTCAGGTTTATTTGGTGTGGAAATGAAAGTGAACAGAAACCTCAATGTGTTTTGTGTTACGAAGTGTTGTTGAACGAGTGCATGAAACCTGCGAAACTCCGACGATATTTAGAAACTAAACATTGTGATGTGAAAAATAAGCCAATTGAATTTTTTCAGGAATGCTTAGGGACATTAAATCATGGGAAAGATATAGTTTCGGCCATGGGTTCCATTAATAGCAAGGCACTGGAAGCATCCTATCTCTTAAGTTTGCGCATAGCGAAAACAGGGAAACCTCATTCTATCGTGAAAAATTTGCCACCTCCAGCTATAAATGATGTGGTAAAAACGACGTTTGGCAACAAGTTACTAAAAGATGTTGATTTAATTCCTCTTTCAAATGACACTGTCGGTCACAGAATTAATGATATGACAGGTGACATAGAATCTCAGTTAATCGAAAGAGTTAAGAAGAGCCCTTATTATGCATTACAAATAGACGAGACTACTGACAAGTGATGCGCAGTTAATATGCTACGTAAGATATGCGCATGATAACAACATTCATAATGATATTCTGTTTTGTAGAACTTTGCCATCCCGAACAACTGGAGAAGAAATATTTCACATTCTCAATAATTACATAATACACAAAGGAATCCAGTGGGGAAAATGTATAGGCTTCTGTTCGGATGGAGCTTGCGCCCTTACAGGCAGGCATAGTAGGGTTGTTCTATGGTCAAGGAAGTAGTTCCGGATATGAATTGGGTACATCGTTTATATATAGGGAAGCATTAGCCTCCAAAGGAATGCGACCAGAATTTAAAACTATGCTATATAACGCTGTAAAGCTAGTTAATGTTTATTAAAGCTCGACCATTAAATATCAGGTTATTTTCAGTACTCTGTGATGAAATGGGCAGTGAATATATACAACTTTTGCATCATTTTGAAATTCACTGGCTTTCTAGGGACAAAGTACTAACAAGCTTATTTCAATTAAGGTACGAAGTTTTATTATTTGTAAATGAACATAATTCTGATTTTGCATCACTCCTTGTTGACGAAGCATGGTTATCAACACTATCCTATCTTTCAGGGAAATCTCTCCCTTCAGGGAAATTCCTTAACTGTTCTTGATGCCTAAGACAAAATAAAGGCATTCGAGAAAAAACTGGTTTTATGGATTAATTATGTAAAAGACAGACAATTTGCACCTTTTCCAACATTGGAATCCTTTTTAGTGGAAAATGATATCTTTGTTGATTCTGAGGTTCTGGAAAGGGTTTGTGACCACCTTAAAAATCTGAAACGGAATTTTGAAACATATTTTCCGAATAACTTTTATAAGAAATTTCTGTGAGTTCATGATCCATTTCAGGCTTGAAGTCATGAGAACGACCTTTCGGTATCGGAAAAGAACAGTTAATTGAGCTTTTTCATGAGAGTAGACTTAAAAATGCAATTCCATGATCTTGGTTTTGCTCGATTTTGGATCTCGCCTTCAGTGAGAAGTGAATTTTCCGAATTATTTAAAGAAGCATTGAAAATCGTCATGCAGTTCTCTACAACCTATCTTTGTGAGAAATAATTTTCATCGCTCCTTCAAATAAAAACAAAATACAGAAATCGTCTTTGTATGTGTGCCGATCTTCAACTGAATTTGACCAATATTGAGCCAGATATCCAGCAACTCTGCAAGGGCCGAGAAGCTCAACCATCTCATTAAAAGTAAGTAGTAACATAATTATATAATCTTACGTATTTGTTAAATAAAAATTTAAACTTTGTTCAATGATGATACACTTTTAATCGTTTACTTCCAATTTAATGAATTATGTTTCTATATGTATTCAAAACATGCTTTTAGATTTATTATGTTATAAATGGCACAGTTTTTCTGAAATGTTGGTAATTCCTACTTAGTTTTTAAAAAAATTACGAAAAGTCAAAATGACGTATAGGGAAATAAATTAAAAACATTATGTTTATTTTTGAAGTTAAACTTTAATTCCAACATTCTAAAATGTTATTTTTCTTGCTTCTCTGTTCGCAAATTCGTCGATGACATTGTTGAAGTCTATTTCATCACTCAGTTGCTGTTTTATAGACAAGATAAGGCAAGATTTCTTAAACGCCAAAAAAGTGCTACCCAGGGCAGATCTCCCCCCCAGCTACGCCTCTGTAACTTAGTTGTCCATACAATTGTTTTCAGCATTTTACTGGTCCTTGCCCTTAGAAAGGTTGAGAAATGCTGTTTTACAGTAATATCTTAGTTCCACTGATACCTTGTGTGGATCACTCATTACACTTCCTTCCAATGCAGCAACTTTTCCAAATTACAAAATGTGTCTGAAAACAACCCCTGTTTTAATTGTATTTTGTGTATTTCTTTAATAATTATTCAAGTATCATTGCGCATTGTTTTGCGTAATTATTGATACATTTTATTTTTATAATGCATATTTGTAATGTGAAATATAATAGGCAAGTTGCCAAGAAATAATGAAACTGTAAATAATTATTTACGGTTTATACACTTTTACTGTTTTTGACATTGCAACATAGCAATTCCGTAACCAATTTCCTCAGTATCTGGAGATTTTTATATGGATAAAAATACCGAAGAAAAGTGTGAATAATAATCTATCACTGAAGTTTTTAGAAATCATTTTGCCTCTAGACAAAGGCCATTACAGGAATGGAGAACCCGGAACAAATGCAACCAGTATGACGTCTAGCAACATATGTTGGACAGTTAGTGAAGGTTGTGTGTGTGTGTGTGTGTGTGTGTGTGTGTGTGGGAGGGGTGGAGAGAGAGAGAGAGAGAAAGTGTGGAAGATTTAAAATTATGGAATAATATGGATCCAGACTTTCCATAAATTAAGGAATCTATACACAAGTAGCTGAGACGTGAATATATTTCACATGCAAAACATTGTTTTGTTTCCTTGGGTAAAGGATTAAAGCCAAGTGTATAATTTCTTGGTATCTTTAATGTATAATAGAACCAAGGTAAAAAAACTTTCAACATCTTTCTCTCATCCAGAGATTTTTATTTATAAGGGTTAGCATCTTTTGGCTACTTATAAGATATACGTGACTTCTGCATTACTTCAACCTTGTTATCTCTCCTGGGTCTGGCTCCCACTGATGACACCTCAATAAAGGTCAAAACCTATCTGGGTAGTGATCCTTCCCATTGTGCATAGCATTTGACATATCCTAAAGGATATGTCAAATGTGTGATCAAATTGATCCTGTGTGACATATCCTTTAGGATATGTCACACAGGATCAATTGAAAAAAACAAAAGTACTGCACAGAAGCTTCTACAAGTCAGGGAGGTTGTTCCTGGAATCAACAGAAGTCTTAAAACATACTAAAAACCTCAACAAGTATGGCTGTATAAATCTACCAAAGATTTGGGAGACAGTCATCCTAAGACCAAACTTGCTACTTATACTAGTCCCACTGTTACACCGGTTGTGGTTGTCTCGCTGTTGTAACAAACTTTGTTTGTGTGCTCTGAAGATGCTGGATATAATACCAGCAAAATATTAGCTTTTAAGTTAATAAATAGTTATTTTCTTATCAATCTTTGTTCGCATCAATACCATTAAAATCCAATTCAACATGTGTGATGAATACATAAGCCTTTCCACGTGGTTAAATATCCTAAAGGATGTGTGCTTTGCATTATGCGATACATACTAATCAAGTGATGAGAAGTCATTAGCCTCTATATACAAGTAACTCAGACATGAATATATTTCACACATAAAACATTGTTTTGCTTCCTTGGATAAAGGATTTAAACTAAGTATATAATTTCTTGCTATCTTTAATGTATAATAGAACTAAGGTGAAAAACGTTCAACATGCTAATACCTTATTTTAATTTGTATTTGAGAGAACTGTTATCTCTTGGCCAGTATATGAATTGTCAACTTCTTGCAAAAAAAAAAAAAAAGTTAAAAAAAAAGCAATGGACAGTGCAAAGAGCAATGGACTAAGATGACAACCTTGCTTGACTCCTTTTGAATTTTAACTCGGTCTGATAAGAACCCATCAACTAGGAGACAGGTAGTAGCATTAACATAGGCTTCTTTAATAATGACTAGCAGCCTTTTTTCCACACCACAATTTTCTGGAAGATGTGGAACAGAAATGGGTGCCATACATTGTCAAATGCTTGAATAAAGTCCATCGATAGCATTGCCATATGGCTTCTTTTTCATACTAACTGGGTAGAGTATATTATGTATCAGAAATGGATTAAATTCTATTGTTCAGCCTGGAACTATATACACCTGTGCGCTTTTAATTATGGATCTCATTCCTACTTTGAGGCTGTTATTGTTAATGCAAAAAAAATCTTGTAGTCAATATTAGATAGAGAAATAGGCCTCCAGCTGTTGATTAAGATATGATCTCTATTAGATTTTGGAAGGGGGACGGTATGGCTTGCTACCAATTCATTCGGTATGTGACTATAGAGAGAAAAGAATTAAAAAGTATGACTAGAGCGGGAAGAATAAAATCCCATGACTCATGTTGTAAAGTTCTATCCCTAGACCTCAGATCATAGAGATTTTCTTGTCTTGCATGCTTTTTAGGCTGTGGTAACTTCAGCTGCTCTAATGGGTAATTTGAGCCTGTCTTGGATAAGAGCAGGAAGAGCATTAATGTTACAAGAGTTATAATTTCCCCCAGTACTATTGTGTATAAACATCTGTTTGAATTGTTTTTGAAAGGAGTCAAGGATGTCTTGTCTGGTGAACATGTCTTCACCATCCACACAGATTTGGGTATTAGTCCTTTCTTCATGGAATTTGGTGAACTGTCTGTTGAAGAATATAGATGGACCATCTGCTAAGTGTTGCTGTATTCTTATTTTAAAATGTCTTTCTTGCACTTATTTCTGCTTTTCCAGTTCCATCTCTATGTTGATGTTTCTAATGATGTTCCTGCATTCTATAGCATTGCATTTGTTTGCTACAACCCCCCCCCCCCCCTTTCTCTCTTTTCAATTTTTACCCACTTTCAACTTTTTTCTTATGAGGAAAGCCTGTTCCTTTCTCCATTCAATCATATTCTGTTTTTTTGGCTTGTTTGAATTTTAACCACATATCCCAGTTCCAGGTAACATTATTCCAGAATAGAAGGTGTGGAGTTTGGTTGAAAAGATCAATGGGAAATTTGGTGAAAGTGTTCACAGACTGGAACATACCTCAACTTGTTCCATGCAGTGGAATTTAAGCAGAACTGGATTATGTCTGGCATTGATGTCAAGATGTTTTATCTGAATTATCCTATTTATAAGGGAAGAAGAGATATAAATTCGATCAAGACAAGTACCAATACTTAGATCCATGTAAGTGTAAACCTAGAGATTAAAGTTGTGAATCCTCCCTATGTCTGCTAGTTGAGCATTGTCAAGATATATTTTTAACTGTGCATATCCCACATTTCTACTTTTGGAGTTTCATCCTATTTTGTCTAATGTGGAGTTTCAGTGCAATTCCAATCTCCAGCTACTGTGATGTAGTAGGCACCATATAAATATGACTACAATTCCTGGAAGAATTTTCATCTAACTGTTCCATTGAATGGAGCATAAACATTTACAAACCTTCGTAATAATGTTTTACAGTATAAACAACACCAAAAGAGGAAAAAATATATGTATTAAACTTGCTAATATTTTGCTGGTTTTCTCACCTCCATCATCAGAGCACAATTATAATTGTGATAGGCACAGAGTACTAAAGTATGTAATTGAGGAAAACAATTGAAATTGTAACTGATAACAGAATTAATATCTTTACATGGTGCCCTCTATGGTTCAGATAACCACAAAACTAATTTTGAGAATTCAGAGCTTCAGATCTTAAAATAAAAGTCTTCCAGATCTTTGGTAAATTATTGCAACCATACTTGTTGAGGTTGGGAGAGAATGCTTCACAACTGATCCTGATTTTAAAAATAGTCTGTCGGACCCATAATGACTTCTATGTAATAAAGATATTTTTCTCCATCTGATCCTATGTGAAGGAGTACTAACATTATTATGAATCATCAATGATACTTAAGCCTTTCTATTTCCAGCCCTGTTAAATCTTCCAAAGCTCCAATAAGAAAGAAGTGGATATCTGTCTGTTAAAGTTTTTATATCTTTATATGTGCTGAAGTACATTTCTTGGAGGGAAAAAAAAAAAAAAAAAAAAAAAAAAACAGACCAGTTTTGACCTTTATTGAGATCTCATCAGTAGGAGCCAGACCTAGAAGAGTCTGGTGAGTAGCCCTTCCTATAATGCATACCACTAAAGACAAACAAAAGGGTGTGTGGCCTTTGCATTTTGGGATACTAGGCAATTAATGTGAAGTCATTAGCCTCTATGTACATGTAGCCTAGTCATGAAAATACAGACTTTGTTTGCTTTCACTTGGATAAAGAATTAAACAAGAATATTATTTCTTGGCATCTTTAATTTATAACCAAGTGAAACAACTTTCAACAACTAACTCTAATCCAGAGGATTTTAATAAGGTGTTGCACTTTTCACTACTTGTATATGCAAAATGTATGACTTCTGCATTACTTCAACCCTGATATCTTCTCGACCTGGCTTCCACTGGTGAGACCTTAATAAAGTTCGAAACCCTTCTGGGTATTAGCTTTTCCAATATTGCATTATAGGATACTAAGACAATTAATGTGAAGTTAGTAGCTTCTGTATACAAGTAGCCTAGTCGTGAAGATACTTCACATGCAGACTTGGTTTGCTTATGCTTGGATAAAGAACTAAACAAGAATATAATTTCTAGCATTTTAATTTAATTTATAACCAAGTGAAAAAACTTTCAACAGTTTATATTCCAATACCATATTTTCCACAAGCCTTTGCATATGTACCCATGTTTTCAACAAGCCTTTCTACACATACCCATGTTCTCCACTTTATGCAACAGATTTTCATGTGATTTCCTATCAAATGCCTTAGCAAAGTCCAACAGTATCATAGTATACCCATTCCTCTTATTCAAGTCGTCCATAATATTATTATAAAATAAGAGCAAATGGCTTTAACATGACCTCCCTTTAGTAAACATAAGTTATTCCTTGTAATAGCTTTTTTTCTAACCATTTCTGGATGTAAGTCCTTATCAACTCCTCTAAAATCTTCATAGTTGCTCCAGAAATACTGATAGGCCAAGATAGAACACTTCAGTCTTTGCACCGCTCTTGTGTAGTGGGATTTTCATGTGTTCTTTCCATTCCTGAACTGAGACTCAAATGATACAAACATGTCAAGGTTCTAGCTAGTTCAGCTGAATATTCCTTTAGCATACGTGCTAATATCCTATCTGTTCCTATTGCTAAATTCTTACCAGGTTAAGCAACCGTTCTAGAACCTCCTTCTGATGCACTTGTATCTCTTCGTGCAATGTAGTGTTAGTAGCACTATGTTACATATATTAGGTTATAAAACTTAGCACTTGTTATTTGAATCACATCTGCTTCTGACACAAGGGTATTGTCTGTGTATTGCTTGGTGTAATGTCTCATTTATACCATATAACTGAAGTATTTTGAAAGGCATTTCTCTTGCCACCCAGTCATATGCCTTTCCCAGATCTACAAAACTTAAATACAGATTTATGACTTCTCAACTTCTGTCTTAAAGTGAAAATACAACACACAACATTTGGTCTGAACCCAGCTTCTTCTTCTCTAAATTTCTCTTTCACACTTTTCTTAGCCATATTTTCAAGTACGTTTGTATAAATATTACCTGGAAGATCCCATAAGGAAATTCTTCTGAAATTCTTGTACTCAGTATTCTTCTCTTTTTTAATGTAGATATATGTCTTCATTGGACTAGTTTTTCCTTTTTTGAGGAACAAAAAACCTGAGTTGACCAGGTCTTGCGAATCAAGGAGTACATCTGCCGTAAAACTTTTCATATCTCAATAAGTAGTCCCAATTGTATTCATTTTAAATATTTTCTACACTGTTCCGATAAGTCTTGTTTCATTCATAAGATGATGATGTAGAAAGAATACTATCAAAATAAGAGTGAGAAGAGTTATGTAATATATATATAAAGTGCAGGCCAGAAAAGTTAGAAGTCATTAGTTTGTTAGTTGTGTCACACCTGAAGGAGGTACTAGAATGCTGTTTGATGTAAATTCAGATGTGAGACAAGGGTGCATACTACCTCCACTGTTATTCATCATATATATGGATCACGTTATGAAGTAAAGTGGCATTAAACCTGATATCAAAATTGATGATGCTTATCTCAGCTCTTTTCTTTATGTAGATAGTGTTACACTTTTAAATAAATCTAGTACAAGTTTGCTGGATTCTTTAACTAAATTGAATAACTGCTATAGCAAATATGACATGAAAATCAGCAATACAAAAAATAATAATAATATTGAAATTAGGTAGAACATTCAACTTCATTTCTGAATGGAAACCTGTTAAACAAGTAAAACATTTCAGCTCTATAGGTACAATTTTTAAGGAAGATGGCCAATTAAATATGGGAATAATTAATAGAATAAACAGAGCTAGTAATCATACAGAGACCGAAATAAATTTATATGCAGTAAGAGAAAAATTAGTAAAAATACTAAACTAACAACATACAAGACATTGTTTGCTTAAGTGTTTGATGCCAAGATGGCAAGAAAAGAACCCATAGGAAGACCAAGATCTAGGTGAATAATACAGTCAAATAACAGCCATTTGTCAGAGAAGTTAGTAATAATATAAACTTCTTGTAGTACTACATAGTATCCTGCACACACATTGGGGATACATATCAGGAATTTGATGATTATAATATATATTATAAATTTATTATGTTTGGATTTATTATGTTTTTATATTTTGTATTATATTTGTTAATTATATTATGTATAGTTATGTGTTATTCTGTTTGTTTTGAATTTATTAAATATAGTATTGAGTAAATTTACAATGGCTTTGTAGCATACTGATAATGAATTTATATTATTTGTATATTTATTCCAAATTGTAAACAAGTTAATCTAAATATAAATAACTTAAAAATTCTGTATACAACTGACATTCTTTATTTTTCAGAAATCATGGATAAAAACAGGCGTGTGCCAAGTGTTGAGTAGCAATCACCAATGGATTGATAGTCACATTGAGCTTGAACAGGAATCCAAAGCTGAAACAAAAACTGGCTTTCTTTCTTTCTACTTTGGCTCAGTTCAGAACACAGTGAGGTTTCTTTTCTCTTTATGATGCTGAAGTATTTATAGGCATCAGTGCATTTAATTTATATCTCAATTTCATGAAATTATAATAATATTAATATTTCTGCCAGCTTTTTAGAATTTTTTTTTCTGACATATATTATACCAGGAGTCGGGAACCGGCTCTGGAACCGCATGCGGCTCTTGGCTGAACAAAGTGCGGCTCTTTTATATTGAATTAAAAGATACATAATTAATACAAATAACTAAATATTGTTTTTTGATACGACCTGTTCATGGTGCTAGATACTAAGCATGTGACATATGTTATGCATGAAATTTTATGACATGAACAACTGACAACTATGTTACATTTGAAATACCGCTAAATGTTAACCCTGCCTAAGGTAACTAAGGCCAGGGCGAAAATTTGAACTAATTGATCAGCTGTCCTGTCAAACACCATGGTTATTAGATACATATAGATTTTAACTTAAAAATAAATATTCTGTAGTTAACTTATTTATTGTGGTACTAAACTGGTGTTTAATTTAGTTTCAGGTAATATTATGCACAAATTAATTTTTTTTATGTTATTATGTTGAATTTGTGTTTTTACTTGCAGGTAAATTTATGATAATAACCCTCCTAATATGAGTTCAAGAAAAAGAAAAATAATTGAAGAAAACAGAGGATTCAATAAAATGTGGATAGAAAAATCTGCATTTATAGAAGTAAATGGAAATCCACAATGTTTAATTTACAATCTACAATTTTAAAATAACAAATTAAGTAATGTCGAACGACATTTTCAAGGAAAACATTTAGACTTCAGTAAAAAATATCCTGAGGGTGATAAATAGAAAACTAGCTATTGAAGAATTACAAAGGAAAACATTGCTTCACAAAGAAATTTGTCAACTTGGACGAAGTCTTCATCAAATACTAATGAAGCAAGTTTTTTGTTATCCCTTGAAATAGCAAAAGCCGGAAAACCTTTTACCGATGGTGAATTTCTAAAAAAAATTGCATGTATAATGTCTCTGAAATTCTATTTAAGGATATGAAAAATAAGGACGAGATACGTAAAAAAAATTAAAGATTTACCTCTTTCTGCTAGAACTGTCAAGGAATGGGAATGTAACAATTTGTGCAGAAGTTTCAAATATGCAAATTATGGATATTAATTCTGCCGATTTTATATCTATTGCGGTTGATGAATCAAATGATATTTCTGATATGGCACAATGCTGTGTGATGGTTAAATATATCACATCTTCCAGTATTCGAGAACTTCTTGATCTGCTAACACTTAAAGGACACACTACGGGTCAAGATATTTCAGAAAACCTTCTAACATGTTTACAGAATAAAAATATAAATATTAATAATGTAGTATGCATTGTGACTGATGGCACGCCTTCTATGATTGAGAAAATTAAGGGATTTGTTAAATTATTCTCCACATGGAGTTATTTCATTTCATTACATTTTGCATCAAGAAGCTTTAGTTGCAAATTTTTTGGAATTATTATCACAATGAAAAAGAGGATGGATGTTGTTGTGCCAATGATCAATTTCATCCAATTTCAGGCATTGAATCACAGACTTTTTGACACATTTTTAGAGGAACTAGGTAGTCAACATAAAGATTTAGTGACATTTACATCTTTACGATGGTTATCAAGAGGAAAAGCATTAAACCATTTTTTTTTTTCGGTGCTTAAAAGAAGTAATAGTTTTCTTAACCACTGAAAATTATAACGTAAATCATGTGGAACATCTCAGTAATTCCAAATGGATACAAAATGTTTGTTTTTTCCTTGATATGAGAGAACATTTTAATAAGCTAAATTTGAAGTTGCAAGGGAAGGGACACAGCCTTACAATTACTAGAGGAAGTCCTTACCTTTGAACAGAAACGAAGAGTGTTTTTCAAAGATGTTACCGAAGAAAAATTTATATATTTTGAAAATCTAAAAAAATATAGATTGAATTTAAATCAAGAAAAAGTTGATTGCAAAATATTCGCTGAAATGATTACTGTAATTTTAGATTCATTTACAAGCAGATTTCAGGATTTTAAAAAACCTTCAGGAGATGATGAAATTTATATTACATCTTACATTACAGATATTACAGATATTGAAGCTTTTCCTGGAATATCAATTACAGAACTACAAATGGAGCTTCTGGAAATTCAGAATATAAACATCTGGGTACAAAAACTTCAGGAAATGGTAGCACAAATTGAAGAAAATGAGAAAACGATGGAAGAAACACCATAGGAAATTATATTTAAATGTGGGAATTCTTTCCCAACTAATTATTCAAATGCCAGGCGACTTGCTTTTGGGGTTTTGACTCTTTTCGGTTCAACGTACAATTGTGAACAATTTTTCTCTTCAATGAGTTACATTAAAAATAAGTATAGGAACAAATTGACTGAGGAATGTTTGAAAGCCGAATTACTATTAAAGTGCATGACATACAATCCAGATTTAAGTAAATTGGCTGACAAGATGCAAAATCAAAAGTCTCATTAGTGAATTTTAAATTAAAACAATCAAATATCTATTAAAATACATGTTGTATTTTTGTTCGGACTAATTCTTTTTGCAATACAAATTCTGACTTTTTTGCAATATTATTATACATGTTAAACATGTTTTGTGATTAAAAACTTAATCAAACTTAATGTTGTTTTATTTATTGAACATATAAAAAGTTTATATGCAAACATAAAAGTTGTATTTGATATCTGGAAGTAATGAATTAAAAACAAATTTACCTAAGTTTGAACTAACTGCAACTTTGAGTCACCGGGAAAAATTGAATTAAAGTTGCGGCTCCCTAAATTTTGTTTTAATTAATTTTTTTGGTGGAATGGCTCTTTGGTTCCAAAAGGTTCCCAACCCCTGTATTACACATAATCTCGTTATCATGCTTCACCTTAAAAGAATCGATTCTTTTTCTTCAAGTACCCACATTGGCAGTGCATTTCATGCCTCCATTCTGCCTCTTCCTTATTGATTTCCTGCATTATTCCACAAACAGCCTCTCTTCTTATACTTTCATATACTGTAACCAAATTGATGTCCCCAGGGGGTGGGTAGTTATTTTGACTGATGGGCCTCATTATCATCTTAAGTAAGCAATGCAGGCCACACATTTTGTTGGTGTAGAAATGTGTTTGTTTAATAATAGCTCAAATTCATATTTTCCATTTATATATAGAGAAAATTATTAAGGATGAGTAATTAATCTTTCTCCTCTTCTTCCTAACAGATTTTAGGACAGGCAGCCTGTTCCAGTCTCATGCTATCTCTTTCTTGGTCTTCCAATTCTTCTTTTTCCACTTATTTTATATTTGTATAATATTTTTGGTAGTCTGCTGTTGTCCATTCGATTTAAATGTTCTATCCAGTTTTGTTTATACTGTCTTATGTAGTAATTAATTGGTTTTATATTCAAGGATTGTAAAATTTCTTCATTTGTTTTATGGTCCCACTTGGTATATCCAGCTGTTTTTTTTTTTTTTTTTTTTTTTTTTTTTTTTTTTTTTTTTTGAGAAATTTTATTTTTGCTGTTTGAATTTGTTTTTCAACATTCCTTTTTATGGTCCATGTTTCGCTTCCATATAGTAGAGTTGGTTTTGACAAGACGTTATGTAGTCTGATTCTAGTGTGTTTTTGTACTAGGGATGGCTTAAATATATTATTTATTATGCCATTTACTTTGACAAAAGTTTGATATTTTGGTGTCTATGTCATTTTCTTCTTCATATGATAAATCACATCCCAAGTATTTGAAAGTATTTAATTGTTCTAATATTTTATTATCTATCACTATGGTACTCCTTATTGGGTTTTCTCCTTCGAATGCCAGTATGGAATAATGAAAACTTTATATAACAGGGATAAACTAATTAGTTCAGATAACAATGCCCTCTCTACTGAACTTGACCATCTTCACAAAACCTTCTTACCCAATGGCTGCAATTCCTATCATATCCAAAAAGTATTAAAAACCAACCCCACACACCCTCTCCAGAATAGACACTACACCAAAGCTATCACTATTCCGTATATCCAAGGTACATCCCGAAAAAACTAACAAAAGTCTTATAAATACCAACCTTTCGACCACCTACAGACCATATAAAAAATTAGCATCCCTTATCCACTTCACCAAAGACCAGTCACAGTCTTTAGATCTACCAGGTATTTACCTGGTCCTTGTAATTGTAAACTATCCTGCTATGGCCAAACAGGCAGGACAGCCAACATCAGAATTGCTGAACATAAGGACTATATCTGTTTCCATCACTACAGTCACTCAGAACTTGATGACCATGCTGGGAAAAAACCATTCTACTCCATCACAGCAAATATAAATACGAAAGACTTTTCCTTGAATCTGCTTCTGTCTTACAAAACTATTCTAACCTGAGCAAATTTTGGTTGCATTTAACAGCTCCAAATTTGAGAAGTTCTCATCCCCTGCTCTTCAGCCCCAACAGCCAAGGACACACAATTTTAGCCCACTTGATGGCACTATTTAGGACTTTAGGCCCTCTTAGTTGACATGCTTCATCTTCATTATTTTATGTAGCACCTGTATAATGTATGTTTTTTATTCCCTGATGATGGCAGTTTGACTTTGCTGAATATTGGAAGTATTAATTAAACTTATTTTAGTTTATATAGTAGTCTACATTGTAATTTCCTTAAAAAAGACAGCAGAGTTCACATGTGAAGTATCTTTTTGACTAGGCTACTTGTATATAGAGACTGAAGACTTCACATCAATTGCCTTGGTATTCCATAATGCTAACAAAGCATATCTCCCTTCAGAAGTGCATATTGCTATGTATTATGGGAAGAGTCACTCACGCTAAACTGTTATTGAGGTCTCATCAATAGGAGCCAGACCCAGATGAGATACCAAGGTTGAATTAATGCAGAAATAATATATTTCCCATATACAAGTAGTAAAAAAAGGTGTATCACCTTGTTATTAAAATGCTCTGGACAATAAATAGTTGTAGAAAGTTTTTCTACTTGTTTGACCTGGCTTCCACTAATGAGATCTCAGTAAAGGTCAAAACCAGTCTGGGTAGTGACTCTTCTCATCATGCATAGCAGTATATGCTTCTGAAAGGAAGTATGCCTTGCATTATGGATTTGAAGTCTTCAGCCTCTATATCCAAGTAGCCTAGTCATGACTCCACTTACAAACTTTGTTTGCTTACACTTGGATAAATAATCAAACAAGAATATAATTTTTTGGTAAGTTTGATTTTAATTAAGCCAAAACAATGGTCAGCCCATGGAAAAGAGTAGAAATTACACCATTCATCCTACTTGCACTATTGTAGTGCCAAAGGACATGAAGCTGAGGATGAAGGCCATTTAGCAGGAAAGAACTTTTGGATGAGGTTCTCTTCATTCCCATGGAGTGCCAACATGTACAATTTGGTATATGTGTGGAGAACTGTTTAAGAAGAGATCAAGGATGTTGGGAGAGTGGAGAGGATTATCAGGTATTGTGATGTGCCAATAAACAATATGTGAAAGGCTGTTGCTAAGAGCAAATATCTTTCCATCTCTCTCTCTTTTTTTTTTTTTTTAATTCATAGAGTGGGAAAGTGAGTCAGATGCTTAAAGTTACCATGAAAGAAGATGAATTCATTGTCAGGGTATATGAACGGTAGATGATTTAGCTTTATAGACAAATAATGAAAATGGTCTCTTGGTGATAAGAATTTTGAGAAATAGAGACAACAAATGAATATAACTGCATGGGACAAGAAAATCTTGAGCTAGGGCAGATTTGTAAAGAGGAGATTACAAATTTACCATTTTCTGAAACAGAATGTCAGACTTCACAAATGCACTGGAATAAATCACGTAGAGTGTATTTTTTTGAAATATTAGGGTAGGATAGACAATAGTGATTAGCATTCCTAGTTGAGTTTCTGTTAAAAAATTCTAGATCAAGTTTAGATACATTGTTATAACCCTGGTGGGGTTAATAAACTCAATGTGAGCTGAGTGGTTAGGGAAACAGTTTTTGTCTCCTGATTAATGAAAGAGGTTTTTTTTTTTCTATAGGCAAATAGCATGGTGAAAGAATGACATAATTCAAACTTCAGAAAAAATTAATTTCTATTGAACAATAACATAATTTAATATTAACAGTTGATATGCTGATTACATAACTTAAACAGCTTAATAAGATTTGAAAAGCTTAATTAGAACAATAATCAAAGTAGCAATTTAACTACAAAGCTAATTTGATTATCTAACATGATCTTTGTTTAATACAATTTTTCATAAAATTCACAACATAAAGAAAATAGAAACAGTGGAGTGCTTAAGGGTCAAAGCTGTATAACTGAGAGGAGACCTCCACATAGCCTTTAAAGGAATGCGGAGAACTGACCAGAGCTTCTGACCTAATGTCAAATCCTCACCTTCTCGTGGTGCACCCTGTTGGGTATCTACCCGGAGACTGAACGAAGGAGGATAGGCTGGTAATTTGGGATTTAGACGACCAAATTGTATTCTTATTGGCTTAAACCAAAATACCAAAATGACGGTACAGCATGACAAAATTTCATCCCGGCTGGGGTGTAGCCCAGTTAAACAATTCCCCAGTGTTTTCGCCAGGGAACCAGGGCGAACAGCGAAAAGTCAGCTAATGGAACAAATCTGAAAGCACACCACAACTCAACATCAACAGAGTTAAAGATCAGTACTATCAACATAAGAAGCCTGAATGACAAAGAAATGGAGCTAGCTGAGTAATTAGATAAGTACCAGATCGACATAAGAGGGGGTGACTGAAACAAAAAAAAAAAAAACGGGTGAGATCTTTCTGAGCAATAAATACAAAATTTTATATTCAGGCAATGACAATCAAGGAAAAGAAATAGTAGCCATAGTATTCAACACTAAACATGAGGCTAATATTCTTGAATGGCAGGCAGTCTCACGTAGAGTGATGTGAGCAAATATCAGAATGGAGAACTGGACAATGAGACTTATTTGTGCCTATGGTCCCACAGAAGGTTCTATTAAGGTAGAAGTGGAGGAATTTTTTGTGGCTTTTAGAGCAGGGGGTGGGGAACCTTCTTAGTATCAAGGGCAAAAATTGCTAATTTAAAAACTTCCGTGGGCGACTGGCAAATTTTAACTCTTATATATAGTGTATGTAGTGTGCTGATGTACATACGCATACATCAGCAAAGGAGTGTATTGAAATAAACTCGTGGGCAAGGGGTTCCCCACCCCTGCTTTAGAGAAAGGAACTGACAAAAAATGAAAAAGGAAAAGTTGGTCCTTGTTGGGGATCTAAATAGCAGAGTAGGAAATGATTGTCAGACGTACAAAAATATTTTGGGAAAATTTGGAGAAAAGAGCAAAGCTAATAATAATTGCAAATACCTGTTGAATTTCTGCTCAGGACATGGACTGGTTATTACTAACACCATGTTCCAACATAAAAATGTGCACAAATTAACATGGAGAGAAGAGGCAAGGAAAAAGGAAAGTCTCATTGACTATGTTATTGTTGACAGTGATGTTTTCTCCTAGGTGCAGGACACCAGAGTGTACAGAGATTTTGAAATGCAATCACATCACTATTTAGTCTTGAGCAGGATAAAATCGAATTTCATATTAAAAAGAATAACATGTAAGAAAGTTTTAAAACTAATAAAAGTTGAGCAGCTATTAAATGTAAACTGTAGACTAAAATACACAAAGATTATTGAAGAAAAAATGAAAGAGTTTGAGAACAGGAACTAAACCTCGCAGATTCAGTGGCAAGCCTTGAAGAAAACCCTGATTGATAAAGCCAGAGATGCATTTGATGAGGTTGTCTGCATGGATAGAAAAATCAGAACTCTGTGGTTAACACAGGAAGTTAAAGAGGCAGTGTAGGAAAAGAAGAAAGCATATCAAAAGTTCCTGGCAAATAAGTCAGCTTGTGCTCTTAGAGAATACAGAGACAAATGCAAGAATACTAAACACTGTGTAAAACTAGCTAAGCAAAAGTCATGGGAGGACTTTCGCAAAAATATAGAAAATAAATATCAAGAAGGTGGCAAAATATTCTGGAGGTTGTTGAAGAAGCTTAGGAATGGAGGAAAGAGTGCTGTAAAAGGAGTTAGAGATGATAAAGGTGACATGAAAATGGGAGAAAAAGATATCCTTGAAGTATGGAGTAATTACTTTGAAAAACTGCTAAATGAAACAAGCAGTGATAACAGCACAGTGGTAAAAAACACTCAACAGGCATGCAGTCAGGAATACATATCCATACTTGAAGTAGAAAAAGCCATCGAAAGCCTTGAAATGTGGAAAGGCAGCAGGAGTAGATGATATTCGACCAGAAATGCTCAAATATTGTGGTATAAAAAGTCTTACAGTGGCTGCACTGCATAGTTCAGAAGGCCTGGACAGAGGAATAAATTCCCGATGATTGGAGTAGAGCTCTCATAATACCCATATATAAAAAAGGGAAAAAAAATTGAATGTGAGAATTACAGAGGTATATCCCTACTGAATGTTCCTGGTAAGATTTATGCAAGTATACTTGAGAAACGGTTGAGAAGAATTGTGGAAGAAAAGCTTGGTGAAGAACAAGCTGGATTCAGGCCAAATGGAGACTGTCAGGATCACATCTTCACTTTACGACAAATAGTCAAGAAATCATGGGAATATAATAAAGATCTGTATTTAAGTTTTGTCGATCTGGAAGAGTCATATGACAAGGTGCCAAGAGAGAAGCTATTCAATACGCTACAATTATATGGTGTCAATGGGGCATCATATCAAGCAATACTTAGTCTTTATTTGAGTTGTAAGTCAGCAGTTAGAATTGAAGGAAGTACAGGGAGATGATTTAATGTTAAATCTGGTCGCAGACAATGATGTACATTATCCCCTTCATTATTCGTTATCTATATGGATCACATTATGAAGGAAAGTGGTATTACACCTGATATCAAAAATCAGAAAAAATCAATAAAATCTTAAAAAAACATGACTTGACCACTTGTTACAGACCACATAGAAAACTGGCATCCCTTATCCGCTCCACCAAAGACCAACCACTTCCCCTAGACCTACCTGGTGTATACCAGGTCCCTGGCAGCTGTAAACTGTCCTACTTTGGCCAAACAGGCAGGACAGCAAATATCAGAATCTCAGAACACAAGGATTACATCTGATTTCACCAGTACAGCCACTCTGGGCTTGCAGACCACGCTCTGGATACTCGCCACAGAATAAGATGGAAGAAAGCCACAGTAATACACCGCAGCAAGTTCAAGTATGAAAGACTATTCATGGAATCAGCCTCGGCCCTTAGGAACATGCCAAACCTCAACAAATTTGGATGCATGAAACTGCCCCAAATTTGGGAAACTTTTATCAAAAGAACTTCAGCCCAAAGGCCAAGAACTACCAATATAGCCCGCCAGGGGGCACCATCAGGACTTTAGGAAAACGCTAGCGCCCTAGCCTCAGTCTCATTTGTTGTATTAGTACTTGTGTGCACGTGTCTTTTTAGTAAGTTCCCAAGAAGATGGCAACGTAACGTTCGCCGAAATATCGGAAAGTGTATATTAAAGTTTATTTAATCTATATTTCCAGTATACGCTGTCAATTCCTTAAATATTAGTTATTATGTCTAACCAGCGTATAAGCCTCTCAACAAGAATTTCAATACTTAGGCGCGATTTTTAATGAAGATGGTAAATTAAATATGGAAATAGACTACAGAATCAACAAAGCTGGTATGGTAGGAAGTCAATATTACAATGGATATTACAATGAAAAGAACAGTATGTAAGAATTTTTAAAAAGAATTAAAAATGAGCAGCTTTTACAGGTAAACTGTAGATTCAACTATACGAACATTAATGAAGAAAATTTGAAGCAGTTTTTCTCATTTGAGACAAGCTGAACCAATCAGTAACTAAACAAAACATTGATTGATTCAGCTAGGGAAATATGGTGAAGTTGTCTGCAAGGATAGAAAAATAAGAATATCATGGTGGACACCAGTTAAAGAAGCAGTCCTGGAAAAGAAGAAAGCATACCAAAAGTTCCTATAAAATAAGTCAACAGAATACAAAGAAAAATGTTAGAGAGCTAAGCTATGTGTAAAAGTAGCTAAACAAAAGTCATGGGAAGACTTTGGTAAAATTCAGGAAGATGGCAAAAAGTTTTCTGGAGGCTATTGAAGAAGCTTAGAAATGGAGAAAAGAGTACTGTAAATGGAATCAGAGATCATAAAGGTGGCATGAAAACTGAAGATAAGGATAGCCTAGATGTTTGGAGTAATTACTTTGAATGACTGTTAATTGAACCAAGTAGTGAGAGAACCATACTAGAATATTTCAAGAGGAATGCAAAGAGGAGTATATATCAATACTTGAGGTAGAAAAATCCATCAAAAACTTGAAATGTGGAAAAACAGTTGGAGTAGACGATATTCAACTAGAAATGCTTAAGTATGGAGTTATAATACTTTTGCAGTAACTACACTGCATAATTCAGAGGACCTGGTCAGAAGGTCAAATTCCTGATGATCGGAGTAGAGCTCTCATAGTACTCATTTATAAAAAAGAGAATAAAGCTGAATATGAGAATTACAGAGGAATATTTCTGCTAAGTGTTCCAGGTAAGATTTATGCAAGCTTACTTGAAAAGAGGCTGAGAAAGATTGTTGAAGAGAAACCTGGAAAAGAACAAGCTGGGTTTAAGCCAAATAGAAGTTGTCAAAATCAGATTTTCACTTTAAGACAAATAGTTGAGAAATCATGGGAATAGGACAAGGATCTATATTTAAGTTTTATAGATCTGGAAAAGGCTTTCAACAAGGTGCCTACAGAAAAGCTTTTCAAAACACTTCAATTATATGGGATAAATGGAACATTGTACAGAGCAATACATAGTCTATATTTAAGTTTTCAGTCAGCAATTAGAAATCAAGGAAATACAGAGAGTTGATTTGATGTAAAATTATCTGCATTCTTATTCATCATCTATATGGATCACATTATGAAAGAAAGTGGCATTAGGCCTGATATTAGAATTGGAAATGTCAAACTTAGCTCTTTTCTTTATGCAGATAATGATGTACTCCTAAACATATCTAATGCAAGTCTCCAGGATTCTCATTTGAAATGAAAATCAGCAATAAAAAGAGCACAAAACTATGAAAATAAGCAGGAGCATAGACAACTTCAGCTGCATTCTGAATGGAGATCCTATAGAACAAGTGAAATATTTCAGCTATTTAGGCACAGTTTTTAGTGAAGATGGCAGGTTAAATCTGGAAATAGACAACAGAATAAGTTAAGCTAGTATGGTGGGTATCTGGCTGAATAACTTTATATGGAATTAGAGAGTAATTAATCAAAACCCCAAACTCAATCAGAGACTAGAGACCAAAGATATGAGGATTCTGAGAAAAATTAGGAGAGTGAACAGATGGCATCAATGGCATAATCATATTAATAATGAAGATATTGGAAAGGATCTTGACATTATTAGCAATCAAGAACGTGTCAGCAGAGCTATTCCAAGATTTGTATGGCCACTTAAATAGAATGAGTAATGAAAGGTTAGAAAACAGGTGTTTGATGCCAAGATGGCAGGAAAGAAATCCTGAGAAAGACGGTCTAGATGGATTGATTCAGTCAGAGTTGGTTTAGAAGCACAAAATGTTACATATGACAATATTGGAGTGCTCGCAAGTAATATGCTGATTTGGATGAAAATTGTTGATAGGAGATTAATAATAATGTAAACATCACCATCATCAAATTCCTGCCATGTACCCTCGAGGGATGTACAGGATATGATAGTACTACATGAAAAAAAATTTACATCATTACTAACTTCCTATCTACAATTTTCCTCCAAATCAGTCTGTTACTTGTCAAGACTCCAACATTATCAGATCTTATGTTTCTATCATCTAAGGCACTTTGTACCGTTTCAATCCACCTATATCTTGGTCTTCCTCTGGGTCGTTTTCCTGCCAACCTGGCAGAGAACCTTGTTTTGCTAAACTTTCTTTGCCCATTCTGTTTAAGTGACCATACCACCTGAGATTAGCTCTGCTAATGCATTCCTGGATGCTGACAATGTCAAGTTCTTTTCTAATATCCTCGTTTTTAATATGATATTGCCATTGATGCCATATGTTCACGCCTCTAATCTTCCTCAGGACCCTCATATCTGCGGTCTCTAGTCTCTGGTCAAGTGTTTTACTTCTCACCCAGCTCTCAGATCCATAAGTTAAAACTGGTTTGAACACTGTCTTGTATTGTAGACTAAGTACAGCTAATTTAGTGATCCGACTAATTTCTCTCTTATTCCATATGAATTTATTCAATTGACTTCCCACCATACCAGCTTTGCTGATTCTGTTATCTATTTCTATATTTAATTTGCCATCTTCACTAAAAATCGTGCCTAAGTAGTTGAAATGTTTTACATGTTCCACAGGTTCTCCATTCACAACACAGTTGACATTTTCAATGATTCTGCCTATTGTCTTTGTCTATTTATTGCTGACCGTTCATACCATATTTATTACAACAGTTATTCAATTTAGTCAGACAGAGAATCCTGCAGACTTATAGCGGATTTATTTAGAAGTATAACATCATCCGCATAAAGCAAAGAGCTGACATTAACATCTCCAATTTTGATATCATGTTTAATACCACTTTCCTTCATAATGTGATCCGTATAGATAATGAATAACAGAGGGGATAATGTACATCCTTGTCTCACACCAGATTTAACATTAAACCATCTCCCTGTTCTTCCTTCAATTCTAACTGCTGAATTACAACTCAAATAAATACTAAGTATTGCTTGATATAGTGCCCTATTGACACGACCTAACTGTAGCGTATTGAATAGCTTCTCTCTTGGTACCTTGTCATATGCCTTTTCCAAATCGACAAAACTTAAATACAGATCTTTGTTATATTCCCATGCTTTCTCGACTATTTGTCGTAAAGTGAAGATCTGATCCTGATAGCCTCTGTTTGGCCTGAATCCAGCTTGTTCTTCACCAAGCTTTTCTTCCACAATTCTTCTCAACCATTTCTCAAGTATACTTGCATAGATCTTGCCAGGAACACTCAGTAGGGAAATACCTCTGTAATTCTCACACTCAGTTTTATTTCCTTTTTTATATATGGGTACTATGAGAGCTCTACTCCAATCATCGGGAATTCGTCCCTCTCTCCAGGCATTCTGAACTATGCAGTGCAACCACTGTAACACTCTTATGCCACCATACTTCAGCATTTCTGGTCGAATATCATCTACTCCTGCTGCCTTTCCACATTTCAAGCTTTCGATGGCTTTTTCTACTTCAAGTGTGGATATGTATTCCTGACTGCATGCCTGTTGAGTGTTTTTTACCACTGTGCTGTTATCACTGCTTGTTTCATTTAGCAGTTTTTCATAGTAATTACTCCATACTTCAAGGATATCTTTTTCTCCCATTTTCATGTCACCTTTATCATCTCTAACTCCTTTTACAGCACTCTTTCCTCCATTCCTAAGCTTCTTCAACAACCTCCAGAATATTTTGCCACCTTCTTGATATTTATTTTCTATATTCATGCCAAAGTCCTCCCATGACTTTTGCTTAGCTAGTTTTACACAGTGTTTAGCATTCTTGCATTTGTCTCTGTATTCTCTAAGAGCACAAGCTGACTTATTTGCCAGGAACTTTTGATATGCTTTCTTCTTTTCCTACACTGCCTCTTTAACTTCCTGTGTCCACCATGGAGTTCTAATTTTTCTATCCTTGCAGACAACTTCACCACATGCCTCTCTAGCTGAATCAATCAGGCCTTTTTTCAAGGCTTGCCACTGAATCTGCGAGGTTTGGTTCCTGTTCTCAAACTCTTTCATTTTTTCTTCAATATTCTTTGTGTATTTTAGCCTACAGTTCACATCTGAGAGCTGCTCAACTTTTATTTGCTTTAAAACTTTCTTCCATGTTATTCTTTTCAATATGAAATTCAATTTTATCCTGCTCAAGACTAAATAGTGATGTGATTGCATTTCAAATACTCTGTACACTCTGGTGTCCTGCATCAGGGAGAAAACATCACTGTCAACAATAACATAGTCATTGAGACTTTTCTTATTCCTTGCCTCTTCTCTCCATGTGAATTTGTGCACATTTTTATGTTAGAACATAGTGTTAGTAACAACCAGTCCATGTACTGAGCAGAAATCCAACAGATATTTGCCATTATTATTAGCTTTGCTCTTTTCTCCAAATTTTCCCAAAATATTTTTGTATGTCTCACAATCATTTCCTACTCTGCTGTGTAGATCCTCAACAAGGACCAACTTTTCCTTCTTCATTGTGTCAGTTGCTTTTTCTAAAGCCTCAAAAAATTCCTCCACTTCTACCTTAGTAGAACCTTTTGTGGGACCATAGGCACAAATAAGTCTCATTGTCCAGTTCCCCATTCTCATATTTGCCCACATTACTCTACTTGAGACTGCCTGACATTCAATAAGATTAGCTTCGTATTTTGTGTTGAATACTATGGCTACTCCTTCTTTTCCTTTATTGTCATTGTAGTCATGTAATGCTGTCATAGTAACCTGAACACCCCCTTAGGGGTACATATCAGGTGAATGATGATGTTTTATAAAACAGAGCAGTGTGACTCCATGTCTGTTCAACATGACAGGATAATATGGCAAACTTACCTTTGCAACATAAGATTCATTTACCACATAATGAATTATTATAGTAAGTTAATAATTACTTACTATAACAAAACTTGGATACTTTTCAGAACATACAAGTTTTCTTATTTAACCTGACACATGCATTCACTATCATTTCTCTTTTTCACACATAAAGAAATTTTCAGAGCATCTTCCTGATAATCATCTTTGGGCAAAGCTGCTGTAATTATTTGCACAAATGAAGGAAAATATATTCCTGCTAGAAAAAGTCCTTAGAATCTTTCTCCTGTTAAGAAAGATTAAATCCTTTCCACTAAAGTTTTACACTCATCTTCTTTCTGTAATCATCTTTTTTGCTCTTCACTTCTTTCAACATATATTATTGGAATTCATCAGCAGTAATCCTTCCTTCTCACATCCATTTCACTAACTTCAGGATTTAAGAACTAAGACTTCCTCCAGATAAGTCAATAATCCTTAGTTTTGAGACTTTGACTCTCTCATTTGTATAGATTATATGTGCCAATTTTAATAGTAACATGTGAATGGTAGTTATAATGTTGGAATATTTTTGTTCTTGCTTATTTGCATTACAGTCAACATCACAAGTACTGAAGATAAGCCATGCACTCTATTCCCCACCTCCTTTTAAAGTGCTTTTGTAAAAATACAGACATGAAAAATAATTTAAAAGTAAAACTGAATGTGTGTTTAGTGTGGTGAATAGCATTTAACCAAAAACAAAAAAGTTGAACAACTAACTAAAATAATACTGGAAACAGTAAATGCAACAATTCCTAAAGAAAATTGATACTGAATCATGATAATTCCGAGGCAGCAGAAAGAGCATATAGAAAGAAATGTAATGATGTGAGAAAAGCAGCAAAGATAGTCAAGAACAATTGGTTGGAAAACCAATGTAAGGACATTGAAAAATATTATGGCAAATATAAGACAAGAGAAGTATATAAGATGATCAGAAATATGAAAAGAAAATGGCAACCCAGTCTTATGACTATCAAGGATGAAAGAGGCACGACCTTAATGAAGATTGAAGAAATTTTACAGAGATGAACAAGATACTGCAGTGACCTATATAAAACACAAACTGACTAAAACATTATAACACAGGTAACCAATGAGTTAAAGAAATATCACTGCCAATCACAGATTTTGAGAACAATATCTTGGAAGAAAAAGTAAGAAGAAAAAGAAAATGGTTTGGAATTATTATTATTACATAACACCTCCAGGGAGTCCAAAGGCTCATCGAGGGTGGTTACCTACTCTGCAGCTCTCCGTCTCCACTACTCATTTCACCAACTGCAACTATCTTCATAATTTACATCAATGCCATCTACCGCCACTACTAGTATTTTCACAGACAATCACAAACATCCATGCCCACGGCAAGATTCGAACCCGCAGCCTTTTGGTTGGATACCCTAACCACTCGGCCAACCAGGCTGGCGACAATTACAGAACCATCATGCTCATAAGCCACCTCAGTAAGGTTTTGATGATTATACTAACCGAAAGACTAAAAAGCCAGATTGAGAATCACCTGGCAGATGAACAAGCAGGGTTCTGAAAAGATAGGATTGCCATACAACAGATATTAGCCCTTCGACACATCGCAGAAAAGACACGAAGAAAGAATAAAAAATAATTACAGTCGGGCCTCTTTTTATGCAGTAGATACGTTCCACAGAAAATCGCACAAAAAAGTCCTAATGTTGAAAAATCAGGGATACGTTCCATAATTTTCTAAAACCGCATAAAATCGAAGCAATGAATTAAAATAAACCTAAAATCATTTTAAAAAAAAGTTTATAAAAATTCAGGAAAATAAGAATGCCTAAGTTTGTTTTAAAGCTTTATTCATTTAATTTTATTTTGAAAACGAACATTTTTTTTAACATTTTTTCATCAGAATTATCATCGCTATTAGACAATATTCGGCAACATTTGCAAACTAGTGCAAAATCACTTTCATCACCGGAAGAGATAGTCAGCGCATGAGATCTGTATGGTAAAGGCAATGGTTCTTCACAAACAGAATTAGCCTCACCCTCGTTCTGTGCTGAGTTTTTTCTTCTGAGAATGTAATCGGTGATTAAACTTTGCGATGATGATTTCGCTAATTTTTTATACAGCTTGCAATATTCATACGTACAGTTCTTCAGCTCACATTGGAATTTAAAGACTCTTTCAGAATTTGTGTCATCAACAAGAAAATGATTTTCCAATTTATTGCACAGTTCAAGACCTTCTCGAATTATATTGGCAGTGAGGGGGGACAGGTTTTTCTTCCGCTTCACTATCGTTTTCTGGATCTTCGACGATATCTAAAGTTAATTGATATCCAATAATACCATCGTCACTTAAGGCATTATCCACAAGCAATTTGTCTACATCATTCTGGCTAAATGTATCAAAACCTTCTCCACCAATTTCATGTCCCAGTGTAATGATTTCAGCTGATAATGTAGATGTTTGCATGGTTGCACTGTTTGCAGTACATCCAGGCCAAGCTGATTTCCAGCAAGCATTTAAAGTTTGTGGTCTTATTTCAGCAATAGCAGATGCAACATGATTTAAGCTGTCCAAAATAGAAAAATTTTTCCAAACATCAGTTACTGTTAATGATTCATTTTCTAATTTATCCAATATAAATTGAAAAGTGTGCTTAACGTAATATTTTTTTTAAAGTAGCAATTATGCATTGATCTAATGGCTGAATAATGCTTGTTGTATTGGGTGGAAAAAACACTACCTGCATATTTGGATATTCTAAATGCAGATGACTTGGTGCTTTGTCAACAATTAATAAAACTTTAAAATCGAGAGCTTTTTGCTTCATGTATGTTTCCACTTCTGGTACAAAGCAATTATTGAACCTTTCAGTAAATATAGCAGTTGTTACCCAGGCCTTTGTATTAGCCATCCAATGTACCGGCAGCTGTTTTAGATCTTTGCCTTTTAGAGCACGTTGTCTTAGAAATCAGTTTACTAGGAGGGGATTCAACATTCGATCTCCTGATGCATTGCTACAAAAGTAACAATGTTACTCGATCTTTGCTTGCTTTAAACCCACTTGCTTTTTTCTCAGACTTTGCGATGTTGTAAGTTCGACTAGGCATTTTCTTCCAAAACAATCCTGTTTCGTCAGCATTAAACACTTGATTGGGTCAATATCCACCATCTTCAATAATTTTGGCTAACTTCTCTTAAAAAATTTTGGTTGCTTCTTCATCTGCTATTGCAACCTCACCTGTAATCTTCACATTATGAAGTGCATTCCTTTTTAAAAACCCAGTTTACCATCCTTTGCTAGCCGAAAATTCTTTATCAGCCTGGGAAGCGGAAGTAGATGCTCCAGTTGCTTCATCTGTTCATAAAACTGAAGATCTTTTTTGTTTAATTAAATAACCACTATAGGAATTCCCCTTTGAGTTAATTCTTCAATCCAAATTACGAGCGCTCGTTCCGTGTTTTATAATAAAGCATCTCTTGAGTACAATGATAATTTGGCGCTTAGTTTTGTGCCAGAAATGACAGATTTTCTTATTGCGACTTCATTCTTTTTAATTGCTCTTATAGCAGATTTGCCTAAATTAAAATGTTTACCAATCACTATAGATCCCTCTCCTTTTGCTAAGCGATCTAAAATTGCTATTTTCATTTCCAAAGAAATTGCTTTTCTTTGGTTCTTTTTTCTCTCCATCGGGTCAAATTTAATTAATTATTAATTAATAAAAAAAATCAGCTAAATTAACAATTAATTATTAATGAATACATTACAAAATTACCAAAGTGTTCCATAAAAATTTCAGGATTTGTGAAGTGTTTCCGTCATAGAAAAAGTTTGGGAAACGCTGGATTACCCTATTATCTGAATGGATTCTCCTTCTGTGGGCGTGCACCACATAACTTCAAATCTGCATAAAAAGAGACCCACGTATACATGCTTCGTGGACTTTCCAAAAGCCTTTGATAGCATTGAACAAAATATCATCTGGGCTATACTGGAATCATACATTATTGATGCCAGGCTAATTTGCCTATTGAAAGAAATCGACACGAATGTACAGGTGACTGTCAAGATAGGAGGCAGACGTGGAGCCTGGTTTGCCATTAATAGAAGCACAAGACAGGGAGACCCAATATCACCAGTATCTTCATTTCATACCTCAAGGGATTGTTGGACAGAATCAGAAATGAGGACTCAGGAATCTCCATTGGTGGAATAAGACTCAACCACTTGTGTGTTATAGATGACATTGTTTTACTTGAAGAAGACGAAATTAAACTTGAGCAAATGATACATAATCTAAATAGAGAAGGTAAAAGATACTAATTGAGAATGAATGTAGACAAAACAATGGTTTTTGGTAAAAGGGAGATTGGAAAAAAGATTATTGTAGAGGAAAAGGAACTTGAGAATGTGGAACAGTTTACCTATCTTGGAAGTTGTATAACACATGATTATCATCATCATCTTCCTGTTTTGTATTAGGCCTCGGAGCCTGTTACGGTGTCATCCCATCTTTTATATTGTGCTCCAACTGATCTCTTCCCCACAGGTTTGTATTCAAGGATTTGTTTGGTGATTCTACTATTGTTCATTCTTCCAATGTGTTGTTTCCATTTCCATCTATAGTTGTGGATATATTCTATTATTGGTTGTTCATTCATTTCTTCCATGATTTCTATATTTCTTTTATGATCTAACAAGGTGTATCCTGCGGTTCTCCTAATAAATCTCATTTCGCTTCAGTTATTCTTCTCTCATTCTTTTCTGATCGTCCATGCCTCACTTCCATAAGTCAGCACTGGTCTTGCCAGTGTTTTATAGGCCCTAATCCGAGTATATTTTTGTATTTTTGAGGATTTAAAAACTTGATTTATAATATTTAAAGCTTTATTGTAATTTGTAATTTTCATTTCTATGTCTTTTTCTTCTCTGTAGGTTAGGTGATATCCAAGGTATCTGAAAGAGTTGACATTCAATAATTGTATTATCTAAACATGTTTTACTTCTTATTGGTTCTCTTCTGTTAAAGGGAAGTACCTTTGTCTTCTCTTTTGAAATTTCCATACTAAATTTTTTTTACTATTAGATTAAGATGATGGATAGAGTATTGCAGATCAGTTTCAGAAGTTGCAAGTATAGCCTTATCATCTGCAAACAGTATTGTGTCTATTTTAGTGCATTTGTTAATTGGGATATAACCATGTATTCTCCAATCTCTTACTGTAGAATTCATATAGAACTCTGCCAAATGCCTTAGAATAATCAATAAAAGCAATATAGCTTTCCACATTGTATTTTTCATGCTTTTCCAATAAAATTTTTAAGATATGTATCCATTCGCCTATCATATCTTCATGGAATTGGGACAGTCTATTTTTCAGAATTTTACTATAGATTTTATATCCAGAGTTTAGGAGACTAATTGCTCTATAATTTTCACAGTTATTAATATCACAGTTATTAATATCTTGTTTATAGGAATAACTATTGCCTTTTGCCAGTCTTTTGGTGGTGGTTCACCATTCTGTATTTCATTTATTAGTTTAAGAAAACAAATTTTGAAGTTTGGGCCTGCATATTTGATTAATTCAGTACTTAACCCATTTTGACTTGGTGTTTTATGGTTTTTACAGCTTTTTAGAGTAGTTTCTAACTCGTCTATTGATATAGGATTCAAGAGTGTCTCATTATTGAAGTTTATTGTTTCAAAATCTTTATTAAGAGTCGAAAGGTTTTTATAATAGCTTATCCAGGTATTCTGTTCGATGGGTGAAAGATATGTGCCTTTTCTCTTAGATCTCTATTTAAATTATTTAACATTTTAAAAAAGTTTTGGATTGTGGGCATATAATATCTGTTTCAAGTTCAGAGACAAAGTTGTCCCAGGACTCTGTATGTTTTTTTCTTACAGCTTATTTAGCAATTGCTCTATTTCTCCTGTATTCTATATAGTCATTTTGAGATTTTGTTGCTAACTATTTTTTACAAGCATTCCTTTTGTCTTCAGTAATTTGGGCGATCTGATCATCCCATCTTCTAATTCCGTTTCTACTCAGACATTTCCTCTTCTATCACAGTGATTCATTGGCTACATCTGTTATAATTGTTTTGATGTTATTCCATTCTTCCTCAACAGTTTTGCCTAAGTTTATATTTTCTATTTTTTCATTAATTCCTTTTCTATATATATAGCCATTTAATGCTAGGGTCATTGAAAAGGCCAATCTTAAAAATGGTTTCCTGTGCAGTTGAATGGGCTTTTTTCATTAACCAGTGGGAATCTTAGGTTTGAAACAAGAAGAAAGTGGTCCTTTTCCAATTCACAACCTTGGTATACTTGTGTATCTAGAATAAATTTTGCAAGTTTTTATTAACTATTACATCATCTACAATTGTCTACGAACCATGTGCTGACCAAGTATATTTATGGCAGTCTTTATGCTTAAAGAATGAATTTGTGATTTTTAAACTATTGAAAACTGAAAAATCTATCAATTTTTTCCTGGTGTTATTATTATTATTATTATGTGACACCTCCAAGTAGTCCAAAGCTCATCGAGGGAGAACACCTACTCTACAACTCTCTGTCTCCACCACTCAAATCCACCAACTACAACTAACTGCAACTACACCAATGTCATCTACCACCCATCACCACCACCAGTAATATTTCCACAGACAATCACAAACATCCATGCCCACGGCAGGATTCGAACATGCAGCCTTTTGGCTGGAGAGTGGATACACTAGCCACTCGGCCAACCAGGCCACATATATTGCATATATGTTCTCTGTAGTTTCTACACAATCAGAAATAGGGTTGTCTCCAATTCTGGCACCAAGAATGGATATGTAATCATTTTTATCTACCTTGTTCCAGACATTTTGTAGCATATTGTAGAATTCATTACTTTCTTTCTCATTGCCTTCAATAGCAGCATAAACTGCTATTATTGTTAGGTGTTTTTGATTTAATTCTATTCAAGCCTGTAATATTCTTTCATTGTGATATATATATATATATATATATATATATATATATATATATATACACCTATGTGTTCCAAGTTGCCATTTTAAAAATATTTTCCTTTTTCCAATTCTTATCCTTCGTCGGGTCAAGTTGAGAATCCAATTTAGGCTGTCCAAATTTTCTTCCTTCATGAAACTTGAAAGCAAAGTAAGATGTCCTACAAATTGGTTTCTGGCCAAAGTGTATTAAGTCCAGTGATAAGACTGTTGCCTTTAAGCCTCTGGACCAACTTTTTGGAACTGTATTTCCTCAGTTCCTGATGTTATGGTTATTCCACCAATACTCAGATATCAGAGCCCCATCTGTTAGAATCCAGGCTGCACACATGGAGGTGGGATTGACATTTGGTTAGGAGAGGTTATATCTTGTGTTATCACTAACCCATTAGCTAGCTTTATAACACATGATCTAAACTGTAAAAAAGAAAAGGCTTCAACACTGCTAAAATCCATGGACAAAATTTGGAAGAGTAGAAACATAAGCTTAAAAACTAAATTAAGTGTTCTTGAGACATGCATCTTTAGCAGTAGGTAATATGGTTGTGAAACTTGGATAATGACAAAGGAATTGGAGAGAAGATTATCGTAAAATTCTACAAATTAGATGGACTCAGAAGATAAGAAGTGAAGAAGTGTACAGAAGGTATAATTAAAAGAGTGTTTCAAAAAATCATACAAAGAAAATTAAAACTCTTTGAACATATTTGTAGAATGTCAAGTGACAGAAAGTTGAAGTCATTGGTGTTTGGCCTAATGAGCAGAACAAATCAGAGGTTGTCCTTATCGTGAGTGGGCCGACGATATTAAAGACTGGTGTGGGGGAACTCTTCAAGAATTAAGTCATGCTTCAATGAACAGACATCACTGGGACAATATACTCCACATGGCATCAGGCACCTACTGGTGCTGTGCCCATGGTTTGTGATGATGATAAACAGTATTTAAGCAGGTGTACTAAAACTATTAATGTTGTTTATGTTGATATGGATCTTCTATGATTTTTTGGAAGTTTCTGGGTTGGGTTTTGTGTTTTGTTATTTTTTTGGTACTGTTTTTAGAGAATGAATGATTTATATGCATGCCTCCCACAAAGAGAGAGTACCAAATCTTTGGTCCATGTGTCACCTTGATAGTTCCCCTTTATACTACTATACTTCGATCCTTTATGACATGGCAAAGTAAGTGCCAGTACAATCACTCACTAGCTGATGGGAAAGCCTCCTGATTCATTACCATTGGGTTTGGTCCTGTGTGCTGTATACTAACTATAACCTCATGAGTGTATTTTTCAGCGCCATGAGGCTTTTACCCACACTTCATGTAAGAAGGGGAGAGTAGAAATCTATAGATATTTGCTCTGAGAAATAAACATGGCAACTGCTACTTCAGGCCTCCAGTAAACAAGTTTGTGGTGTTTCACTGTTCAAAGTTATCTCTAAGGGTCTAGATTTTGCTCTCTCAAGAGCACTCATTTTTGTTAATTTATTATCATCATCATTTCAATTTCATATCTATGGAGTCAAGACTTTTTGTGAACAGTCCTCACTCTTATTTAATAGTGAGTACTGCCAGGTTGTAACAGTGCTCATCAAGTAGCACTTTATGCTTGCTTACTGTATCTGCACTCTCCTCATAATATAAAATGCAAAAAAAACAGGAAATAACTCTCAAGAAGGGGTGAGGTGTAGGTTTGAGATCTTCTCAAAAAATTTTTAAAATATTTTCAAAATATTGACATAAAATTCACTGTTGTGACTAAATTGTTAATGCAAATTGGAATGAAATTAGGTATTTTGATATTTTAATATTCTGATGCAAATTAAAATTTAATTGTGCTTGTAGGATAATTAAGTAACAAAGTAGTTATAAATAATTAAGATTTTAAATGGTAATAGTAAATACAACAAGAAAAGTAAATTGGATTTTTTTTAATAATAAGGAAGTGAAATTTACAATAAAATACATAAGCCACTCACAGTTTACCTGTTTATCACACCTGAAGCCCCAGTATTTTCTGTTTCTTGAAAGTTTGCTGTAAAACCTGATGCAGCTGGCATGTTCTTGTCTCTTTTATACTTTTCAGAAAAATGAATGTTGTTGTTGTTTTTTTTTAATATATTTTTTTTTCCATTTTCCACATAACCATGAAAATCACTGCACTTCATTCCTTTTAAACAGGTTTTTATAATTATCATTGATTTTATTGTGTCAATACCCAATTGATTTTTCTCCTTGTTCTTTAATGAATTTAGTAAAGAGAAACCTCTTACTACTGAAGCTAGGGAGCTAGGCAGTGTCAAAATAAATGTAACAATGGTGTTTATATTCTCAAAATGAAAGTTTTCATTATGAAAGTGCTGGAAAATTTATTTTAACCCTTCACTAGCAGAAGTCTGATGATTATTCCAAAATTCATTTTTTTTCTTCAGTATAACTTTGGTATTAGCATTTCTTAAATAAATTATAAGGGCTGGGACAATCACTTGTGCTAATGTGAATAATGTTAAAGCTAGTAATGGTATTTTTCCACTCTACAGTTTTCATTTAGTGCTAGGCATAAAATAAATTGTTCAAAAGGATGACCCCATTCTTGCATGTATTCTGTTGTAGTACAGAATTCATATACCAAAAACTTAAATTGTGATTGCATTACAAATCATCATTAATCAAATGCTATTGTGCATAATAAAAACAACACTGCACTATATGTATAATAGCAATAATATCACTCTTGACTTATTGGCTCTGAAAAGAATAAAGACCTAACATTTTGATAATAGAAATAAATTCATATATTACTTCCAAGTAATAAGAATATAATATACTCATTTTTTATGCAACAGCTGAAATCAGATTTTGAAAAATGGGACATTATGATATTCTGACAGCATGTTTAGGGATGCCAGAAAATCTTTTGTGAACATGAGACTGTGTCATACAAAGTGGGACAGATGGGTATCCTATCCTACTCAAACTACATTAACATTTTTAAAATGTTTAACTCACCTATCTCTCTAAGAAAAAAATCTGTTCCTCACTCTTTTGTTTAGACTCTCCCCCCCCCCTTTCCACTCTAGAAGAAATGTCTTCTGCATTGATGTTATGTACACATCTCCACTCACTGTGAAAGGGGCTTTCCGTCAGATTGTCTTCATACTCAATATTCCAGACATCAGACTCTCCCTGAGTCATTCTACTTTTAATCCTTTTCAAAATCCCTTCATCTCCTCAAAAATCAGGTGAACAAATCTGGACATGGTAATCTATTTGCAGCTTTCCCAATGCTTGTACATTGGAACCTAAGTCTCTTTATTTCTGAATATCATTCTACTGTTCGCTTGGCCATAATCTGTTATGTTGTTCTCACAGTTCTCTCAGTTTGTTATGTTTCTAATAAGTTTATTTAGCTACAAAAATTTATGACATAATTTTCTTAAGTCCATTAATTTAATTTTTCCAATGCTTCCTTTAAGCACTGAATGAGTCTTACCACACAAACCAGTGTTGTATACACCAGAGATTCCAAGATATTTGACCTCATTCCGTGAATAATGGTGTGGACCTCTGCCAATAGGATCAGTGTATTCAAATAATAATTCATTATATTGACAAGTTCGTTATTGAATCAAATTTTTGTTTCAGATTTTTATCATATATGGAGATAATGGAAATTCATTATTATCACCATTATTATTAAATGATTTGCTGGGCTTTGTTGGCAGAGTAGTTAGTGTATGTGTTTTCCATCCAATGGAAGTTTGAATCCTGCTGGACATGAATGTTTGTTATTGTCTTTAGGTGACAGACAGAAGGTCTGAAGTGGCTTGAATGGTTCCATGTTTGGTCTCTAAAGCAGAGTTTCCAGACTATGTAAAAAATGTATAAAAATATGAAAAGACTGTATAAAATTAATTTCAAATTGTATAAATTATTTCAAAATGTATAAATTAATGTCAAAGACTTTTTCATAATCTATAAATGCTAAACAGAGAGGTTTTTGATTTTCTTCTGTTTTTTTAACATGATTTGCCTCAGTGCATGTATATGGTTGATTATACTCTAACCTTTTCAGAATCCAGCCTGCTCTGCTAGTTGTATTTTTAATCCAGAATATGTGTTATCCTGTTACTTATTGTTTTTGTAAGTATTTTACACAGAACTGATAATAAACTAATTGGTCTATAATTTTTGGCTTTTTTATCTCCTTTTTTTATAAATTATTTTTAATATTGTATTATTCCAGATTGTGGGTATTTTCCCTTGATCAGTACATAAGTTGATAAAGGTTTGTGAGATGTTTCATTAATTCTTCACCAGCAATCTTTATTAACTCAATTTGGATTTCATCCTATCCTGGAGGTTTTCCATTTTTCATTTGATATATAACTTCATGTACTTCTTTATAGGTTATTGGTAGTTTCAATTTATTTTCAATATTGGAGTTACTTCTATTATTCTGTATGGTTTTATCTGATTCATCTTTATAAAGTTCTTTGTAAAATTCTTCCAGTCTTTTGATAATTCCTTTTGGATTTCTTGTTACTATGCTATTCTTTTCTTTTATTGCTACTAAGTGTTTGTTTCCAATCATCAGGCTTCTTCTTAGAATTTTCATATTTTTGTTATTTTCTATTATTTGTTTGATTTTCTTGTATTATAAACTCTGATTTCATGCCTTACTCTTTTCCTTATAGTTTTGCATAATTCTGAGTATTGTATTTTTGAAGTAGAGTTTTTATCTTGTTTCATATCTTTTCTTTTTTCATCATGTTTATGATTTGTTGTGAAAATTTATTTTCTTTATTCTTTGCTGATGTAAAACAGGCAAAACACCTGCTCCTAATGTCCTTGATCATACTCTCCTTATACACTTTCCAGGGATGTCCCCTTGTACTACTCCCTTACTGCATTCTATGACAAATTTCTTCCGTTAACCTAGTAATAACCCTTTACAAACTTAGATATCTCAATGATATCCCCCTCTCGTCCTCCTATTCAGAAGGCTTTACAAACTGCATTCTCTCAATCTGCCTTCATATCCCACATCTCAAAGACAAATTACCACCTTAGTCAGTCTTCTCTAGACACCTTCCAATATATATACTTCATTACCATGAAAAACATGAACCAAATTGTGCACAATACAAGGCCTGACCAAGGCCTTACACACTGGAAACAAAACCTTTTTGCATGTAAAATTCTCTACAACATTGCCATAATCTGATGTGATTATGGCAATGTTGAAACATGAACCAAATTGTGCACAATACAAGGCCTGACCAAGGCCTTACACACTGGAAACAAAACCTTTTTGCATGTAAAATTCTCTACAACATTGCCATAATCTGATGTGATGCCCTCACAACTTGTGTAATGGATCTTTGAACTTCAGATCTTTGTCTACCACCTTTCCAAGGTCTTTTGTCTCTTGATTCCTCCAAAATTTCCCCACCAAGTGTATATTTTGCATTCCGTCATTGTCTACCATACTTCAGGACTTTACACATTGCAACATTGAATTGACAGTTCCATACAATTGCCCACTCATACAATCTATTTAAGTTCTCCTGTAAGACTACAATATCTGCTTGATATTGTAGTCACTCTCTCCAGTTTTGCATCATCTATAAACAGTTGTATGTTACCAGTTAAATCCCATCCCAATATTAATCTGCACATTAAATAACCATGTTCCCAAGATGCTCCCATAAACAACTTGCTGATTCCTACCTTGATACCATGACCCAGTTGCTTAATCAACTGACTAATGTAATATCCAGTCCATTCAGCTTTAGTTTAGTTACCAACTTATGGTGTGGCAGCCTATCAAAAGTCTTTGCAAAATCTAAGTATATCATTTGTATACATCTTCTTTGTCCAGTACATTCATCACCTTGTTATAGTACATTAACAAGTAAAACATGACCTCCCTTTAACAAACTCCTGCTGACAAGCACAAAGAATACCACTATTATCAAATTATCAACCCACTTTCACATCCTATCTTTCCCCAGCCTCTCCAATACCTTAAGTACAACTCCAGATATACAGATCGGCCTAAAATTTGTAACCTTAGCCTTAATACCTTGTGAAGTGGAAAAATTTGCCTTCCTTCCTTCTACTCCTTTGGGACTTGTGCTGTTGCAAGACTTGTTAAACAGGTAGGCCAAAGCTGATGCTAACTCCTTGCAGTATTTCCTTAAGAAACATGGTGATATATCAAGTCCTACTGCCTTATTGATGTCTAGTTTACTTAATCCCTCACATGTCTCTTGCTCACTCTCCATTAAGTCTTCTCTCAATATATTCCTTGCACTTGAGCTTCTGATTTCATACTGAGGATGAAACAACCTGTGAACTGTTCACTGAATACCTTGACTGTTTCCTCTGAATACCAATCTCCCACTTTCATCCATTATAAAAATTATGGAAACAACCACCTTCAGTTTAATAACTTCAGTTTAATATAAACCAAAATAAGCACTCGACGTTTTGGCCCTCATAATTAAGGTTAGCACATTAACCTCACATTAAGGTTTTGGCCCTCATATCTAGAGTATATCATTTTTTATATACACATATGTAAAAAAGAAACAACCTACATTACAATCTACACAGTATGCTAAAATTACATTCATTTAGTCAACCATTAAAACTACTGGTCTGACCTTTGGTGAAAAAAAAATCCAAGCTAGAGTCCTGTTATTATTATTATTATCTATTTGGTTAAAAATCATTAATAGATATATTAAGCTAGAGAGCAACATGCTCTCACTCATAATGGCTATAGCAAAAATACTATCAATAAAGTCCAACTTCATAAAAAAAAAATATATATATATAATATAGATTACAGTAGAACCATTGCATCCCATACATCAGTGTTTCTCAAAGTTTGGTACGCATACCCCCCCGGGGTACGCGAAAGGTCTTCGGGGGGGGGGGGTACGTGGCAATTTTCAGCTATGCATCATTAACGCATGGAATCATTATATTTCTCAACAAACAGTGCAATTAGAGACTGGGATAAAAATGGCACTAACTAATGAATCATATCTCCTCTCCAACAGAAACTGCTGTATAGACTCAAGCAAAACCATATGTTGCCAGTGCAGCATGTGGTTTTGCTTGACACCACTCCATCGTGAACGTGTTAAAACTAAATATATAGTGAATGTGTTTCATATATTATGGAATTCAGTTGAAGAGAATTAGCATTTCAACAGTTGAATTGAAATGCTAATTTGTCTTTGGTCCATGCGATCTTTTGTTAATACTGCATCAATCATATGCACTTCTTCATAGCTGCTCTACATATCTCAAGTTGTGTAAATCACTGGTAATTTTTGTTTGAAATAATGGGAAAGAAGATGAAGCTATTTGGGTAGATGACTTTGACTCTGCACACGAGGAAATTGTTCTCGATGCCTAAAGTAGCGATAGGGAGTAAGAGCTTCTTGGTAAGTCACACCATTTGCATTTTTTTTCCTGAAAACTTTAGTTCTGAAAATCCCGCATATATTTTGCACCACGATTTTTTAGCTTTAATTTTGGGAAAAAAGTGCAAATTATATTCAAGTAAATACGGTGATTTTTTTTAGCTTTCAAATTCTTAAGTATGGATCATTGAATTTATAAAACCCTCAAAAGAGAGCAATATAGCAAATACAAGTAGCGATAAGCAACAAGAAAACGTTGATATTGCATCTGGATCAAATGAAATAGATAAGGGTGTGTCATCTGACATCTCTAGAGAACCAACTAGGAAGAAGATGAAAAATCTTCGTAAGTATGATATGAATTACTGTACTTGAAATGTGGATTTTCATGGATGGGAAATGAAGAGGAACTTATTCCAAATTTTGTTCTATTAAAAATAAATCATATTTTTTGTTTACATGAACATATAAATTCAAATAACAGACATTTACAATGAAATATACTTTATTTATTTATTATTTGATAAGGGGGTGCTTGGTAATAATGAAAATTTAAGAAGGGGTATGCAGATATCTGAAGTTTGAGAAACACTGACATACATTAAAGGGTTATCAGAAAAAATAAATAGAATTCTATACTGTTATAATCTTAATGCTACTTTTAAATCACCTGTAAATTAAAAAACATATGCAACTCCTCTAAGGATCCTCTTCCCTCCCATTGGCCCTCCCTGGAGTATACTGTATCCATTGCCCCTGTAATTTACTTTATATTGGTGAAACTGGATGTACAATTCCTTTTTGTAAAAAAAAGAACACAAGCAACATATTAAATTTAACAATTTTGGTGAAGCAGGAGTCTCAGATTACACTCTTAACATCCTACACCAAATTGATTGGAAAAATACCTGCTCTTTACATCATACAAAAACCTGGTATGAATACAAATTTAAAGAAGCCTGTGAAATATTGATCAACCATCCTAACTTAACAATAATGGCGACATAAAAATCCCAAGAATTTGGATGGCACACATTCAGCCCACTTAAGTTCTTCAAGTTTTCCAGCAAATCCTTACTTTAGGACTCTAAGCAATAATTTCAGCTTTTATTGGGAATACCTGGAAGAACAGTGTAATAACATAGATGAATTATTTAAAAAAGAAAACACAGAGAAAGCCTATAAAGAAATTAACAAACTGACTTTCAAATTTAATAAGAACAGCAAAAACAATGCCATCAAAGATGAAAATGGAAAATTACTAATAGAATCTGAGGATATATTAATGGAATGGAAGAATTATGTTGAAAATCTCTATAATGGCGACAAACTTGATGTTGATATCAGCATAGAAAATCAAAATGAAATAATCTAGGACCTCCAATAATGCGAGAAGAATTTGATAAAGCACTGTCTGAAATGAGTAAGGGAAAAAGTCCAGGTGTAGAATTCCTGTAGAACTGCTACAAAATCTAGGTGATTTGACAAAAACCTTACTCTATCAATTAATAGCCCAAATCTATGATAGAGGAGAAATACTAAAGGAGTTTATGAAATCAACCACAATACCAATACCAAAAAATAATAATGCAAACAAATGCAGCAGCCAATTTAGAACAATAGCTTTAATCCCACATGTTAGCAAAATTCTGCTAAAAATTATTCAAAATAGAATTTATTCAAAAATAGATTGTCTATTGGACGAAGACTAATTTGGATTCAGAAAGAATAAAGGAACAAGAGAGGCAATACTCTGTTTAAGAACAATAATAGAGAGAAGATTAGACCTTAGTCAAAATACTTACATTTGCTTCCTTGATTTAAAGAAAGCGTTTGATAAAGTAAACCAGCAAATACTCCTAAATTGTCTAACTAATATTGGCATAGATTTGAGGGATAGGAAAATAATTTATCAAATTATTTCCATTCAGGAAACTAAAGATAAAATAAATAGTGGCATAAAGATAAATGGTGAGCAAGTCATGTGTATAAGATTTGCTGATGACATAGCCCTTGTAGCAGAAAACAGAAGAACGTTAAAAACAATGCTGGAATTACTAAATAATAACCTTGAAAAATATAAAATGAAAATCAACACAGATAAGACTAAAATAATTGTTACAGGCAAAATCCCTATCAATACAGAGCATATAGACATCAGTGGGGAACAAATAAAACAAGTTGAAAAGCTTTAAATATTTAGGTAGCCTAATAACAGAAGATGGCAGAACAAGAGAAGACATAAGATCAAGAATAAACAATGCAAAAGCCCAATTCTCTAAGACGAAAAGCATTTTAACAGGAAACCTCAACCTACAATTGAAAAAAAAATTAGTAAAGACGTTGATATGGAGCATTGCACTGTATGGATGTGAAACCAGGATTCTAGGCAGAGAAGATGTAAGAAGATTGGAGGCTTTTGAAATGTTGTGCTGGCATCGCATGAACAAAATAAAATGGACAGAAAAAAAATCAAATCAACACGTCCTGAGAGAGATAAACGAAACAAGAACTGTAATAAAATCGATCAAAATTAGAAGGGATAGTTGATTTAGACATATACTTCGACATGATGGACTTGTGAAAAGAATAACTGAAGGCAAAATAGAGGGGAAAAGCTTTCTTGACCAAGTCAAAGACAGCACAGGTTTGAGGAGTTACCAGGAGGTTAAGAAGAAAGCCAATGACAGAGCGGAATGGAGGAAATTGCTGCTAAGCTACCAGTCCCAAGACTGATGCAACTGATGATGATGATATGAGGAATTATGTGAGAACATGTTGCTGTCTAGTTTAATATATCTCTTAATGATTTTTAACCACATAGATAATAATAATAACAAGACTCTAGCTTTGACATAGTAAGTTTTTTCCACCAGAGATCAGGTCACTAGTTTTAACTGTTGAGCAGATTAATATAACTTAGCATATCATGTAGATTGTAATGTAGATAGTTTCTTTGTATATATGTGTATACTTCAGATGATGATCTTAATGTTAAGGTTTTAACGTTGAGTGATTATTTTGGTTTATATTAAACTACAAGTTTTATTTTAACATGGCAGTTGCTTCCATAGTTTTTATAATGAATGCTAATCACTGTGTACTATGAAGGAAAGGACTTTCATCCATTAACATCATCTTTCATAATCATTCTTCTTTCTACTTCCTACATAATAAAAAAACTCTGAAGATATTTTTCTTGGCCTGCTTTGCTTATTTATGCTGTTACTGCAATTTTGGTGTCCTTACCAACTGAGTCACTCCTGGCCTGCTCTTTATACTCTTCATGCAACTGAATATTGCCATAATTCATCTTGTGCTGCCTCCAAAATGCCTTCTTCTTCTTCCAGATTTTATGCTTAATCCCCTCATTCATCCATTTAACACCTACCGTATTCAGCTTACTAACCTTTGGAATACATTCACACATTGATGCTGTGAAGTATTCCATCATTTCCAAACAACATTTATATACTTTGCATTCAACTCTTTGTTCCATGCTATAGCTCCAAGCTGCCTCCTTAACCTGTTATAGTCACCAGCCTTGTAATTCTATATATATATATATTCTTTCCTCACAGAAGTCTTCATATGGCTAGCCATGACCCAGATAATCACTCCCACACCCACTTTTTCTAACACTATAATACATTTATTTCGTGATTTGCAAATTCCCTGGTTTATCAGTTCTTTTTTTTGTGAGTGGGAAACACCAACAATGGGATGTTAGTGTAAAACCTCACTCGCAATTAAATCCTATAATGAAATGAACAAATCCTAAACTCTCGATTCCCACATGCTTTCCTTTGCATACTGCTGAAGATAGTTGTCTCTCAAAAACTCAAATTCATTTTCCTTATTCTGAAATGTCTTTATTCCAATTACATGTATTGCCGTCATTAAAATCGCCCATAATAACCATCCTTCCCTTGTGCACTAACCCAAATTGTTTCTACACTGCATTGTCATCTCCCTCCACTTTCCCTAGCCTATAGCAACATCCAACTAAATATCTCTTCATGGCAACCTCTACCTCACACCGTCACCACTATTTTCCACTTTTATGTGAATACAATTCCAGTAGTCATGAGCAGCACTCCCCTACCTTCTATCCTTTCTCTCCCTGCAAGAAACACTGTACCCTTCCATTTCTATTCTCATCAGGATATTATCTTCATTCAACCATGTTTCACTTATTCCACTGATTTTGGAGCGACCAAACTCAATCATTTAAAACATTTCATCTTCCTTATTTCTGCTACTCTTGGTATTTGTAAATAAACAAGGCAGTTCACTTTTAGGTCTATAACTGGTCCTACCCAAGCCACTTGTAACCTTTATCATTCCTTACCATACATACATGGGTGGTCTGAAAATTTCTCGGCCTCGACCATAGATGTCAACACTATCGGCACTATTTTTTATTTTATAAGTTAGTACATCTGTCATAAGCATCCATGTGAAATTACAAGTCATTCTATCAAGTAGTTTGTTTTATACAGCTGTCTGAAGCAGAAGTGTTGTCTGTATCCCTTGAAATGGATAAAATTGAGTATTGTGCGGTTAAAAAGTTCTTTGTAAAAGAAGATTTAACACTAAAAGAAATTCATTCATGGAAGTTTATGGGCACTGTTCTTCGTTTTCGACAATTGATAAATGGACTGCAGAGTTTAAACGTGGCCGTACCAGCCTTGAAGATGATCCACGTGAAGGACGTCCAAAAAATGTAACAACACCAGAAATCATTGATCAAGTGCACTTTATGAGTATTGGATGACTGGTGAGTCAAAGTGCATGAAATTGCTGAGGCTACAGGCATTTCAAAAGAATGTGTAGGATATATTTTGCATGAAGAATTGCAAATGAAAAAGCTTTACGCAAGATGGGTGCCGTGCTTACTCGCAGCAGATCAAAAATGCACTCGCATGAAAATCTCTGAGTAGTGCTTGGAGCGTTTTAACAAGAATAAAACTGATTTTGTGCATTGATTTATTACTGTGGATGAGACTTGGATTCACCAGTACACACCAGAATCCAACAGCAGGTCAAAACAGTGGACAGAAGGCTGTTAGCATCAAAGAAGACAAAGGCAGTTCCATCAGCAGGAAAGGTCATGGCATTGGTGTTTTGGGATGCTAAAGGCATTTTGTTTATTAATTTTCTTGAAATGGGTAAAACATAACTGGGGAATATTATTCTGATCTTTTAACCAGATTAGACGAAAAAATTCATGAGAAAAGACCCAGTTTGCAGAATAAAAAAATCATCTTTCATCAGAACAATGCACCTGCCCACAAATGTGTTTTGTCAATGGGAAAATTAAGGGATCTGCACTATGAATTGTTGGAACATCAACCCTGTTCCCCAAATTTGGCTCCCCCAACTTCTATTTCTTCCCAAAACTAAAACTCTTCCTCACTGGTCAGCGTTTTTCTTTGAATCAAGAGGGATTGCAGCTGTAGAGGAGTACTTTGCAGATCTTACTGAGAACCACTACAGGGATGGGGTAATGGTGCTGGAACATCACTGGAATAAATGTATTAGTCTTAAGGGAGATTGTGTTGAAAAATAAAAAAAAAATTTTAATTATAAATTCTTTTTTTTCATTGTTAGGCCGAGAACTTTTGAGGTCATCTTCGTATTTTCTCAGTTTCAACTACCCCTCACATCTCAATCCATTCATTTCTATACTGATTATCCCCATATATGCTTTCACTACTACTACGTCTGGCATCCACTCTCCCTATGCTATGTCTCCCTGTCTACCCTTGTTTCCCCCCCCCCCCCCCCCCCATTTCCCTGTTCATCATGTGCATTTCCGTTCTCTCTTCATATCTCGCACTACTATTTCCATTATAAGCACCTAAGTCTCTTCCATTCCACTCTCCTGATCTTTCACTTCATGATTAGCATTAGTTTTAGTTATTTTGCTGTTCCTGCCATCCATGAAAGTTTATTTGAAAACTTATAGGACATTTTGTACTGTGAGTAGGCTAAACATCTACTTTTTTTTATCAACTTTATGTATATATATTTTTTTCTATTTTTTATTTTTTTTTCCCAATTTATTTTTACATAGTCTGAAAACCCTGATCTCTAGACACCAAACATAGAACTTTTTCAACCAACTTCAGGTCTCCAATAAGTGGGGCAATGGTCTGACACCAGGCAATTAAATTCATCTCCCACCTAAAGCCAATAACAAACATCCATGCCTATGGCAGGAATCAAGCCCACAGCCTGTTGGTTGAAGAGTGCATATACTAACCACTCGACCAACTAGGTCGATAATATATATATATATATATGGAGATCAGAAGTAGAAAAGTATATCAAGTTACTGGGGAAACAATAAAAAAATTTTTGCAATGAGAAAAATATTTTTGCAAAAAAAAAATAATAATAATAATAACAAATATTTCTTTTAGCAGTTATTGCCATGAATAAAATGAACATATATTGAACTTTTTTTCGTTGTTTAATTATGCATTATTTGACCAAGATAAGATTAAAAACTAACTTCATAAATACAATAAGTGAATGCTTATGCAGTAATGCTAATTATATTGTAGACTGTGGCCAAAATATTATGCTCATACTAAATAGAAACTGACATTAACAGTAAATCAATGTTTTTTTATATACACCTTGTGTAATGGAATTACCATACATTCTTTCCATTCCTGCAGAATCTTCCCTGTTCTGAGACTCATAATAAACACTCTGGTCAAAGGAATAACCAGTTCAGCTGAACACTCTTTTAGCACACATTCTAATATCCCATCAGTCCCTATTGCTGAATTCTTATTCAGTTTGTGTAACAGCACTAATACCTTGTCCTCATACACCTGAGTTTCTTCATCCAGTGAAGAGGTGGCTTCACTGGTGGATGTCTCAAAAAAATGTATACACACTTTGAATGATCATAAAGTTGGTATTTATTATAATATAGTTAACTTTCACATTGTAAAGTACACTACATAAATGTACTTTTCATCCCCCAACGTCTGTATTCAAACTGATGACTGTCCTGATCCAGGCACTGTTGATAATGTGCAGCAGTGGAATTGCAAACACTAAGAATCATTTTGTCTTGTAACTGGGCACATTCTCTTTCGATTGCTGCTTTCAAATCGTTGACTGTTGCCAGTTTTGAAGTGTAAACTTTATCCTTGATAAATCCCCATAAGAAGAAGTCCATTGGCACGATGTCTGGTGAATGCGTGGGGGAGGGGGGATATTTTACAGAACCTCTTCTTCCGATCCATCTGTTGGGTAGAGTCTCATCAAGATAGGCCCTCACATCTCAATGGTAATGTGAGGGTGCCCCATCTTGTTGAAAATAAAAGTCCTCTTGAATATGTGGCATGCAGCAAGTTCAAGTAATTGGCACCAGTTACAATACCATTGAAAAAGAATAGTCCAATTAATCCGTGTGCTGATAAGCCACACCACGCCGTCACTCCTGGTAAATTTACATGATGTTCCTCCATAACATGCGCGGATTCTCAGGTGCCCAGTAAGTGCAATTGTGCTGGTTAATTGACCCATTTAATTTAAATGTGGCATCATCACTCCACACAATTCGTCTTGGAAATTGTGCATCCTCTTCACATTTTTCCAAGTACCACTCACAAAACTGCATTCTCCTATCCAGATCATCTTCGTTGAGAGCGTGTACTCTTCTTGGGATGTAACTTTTCCAATGACTGTGCTTCAACATGCGATGGACACTTGATTTTGAAACTCCTATCTCACGAGATGCTTGTTGCACAGATTTTCTTGAACTTTGACGATACGTTTCAATCAACTTTTCTTCTGTTGCGGGCCTCGTAGCTGTTCATGGTCTTCCTGAACGGTGCTTATGGACATTTCGAACAGTTCCATCTTCTTCAAATTTATCTCTAATTCGAGTGATAGTAAGTCTCGTAGGTGGATCTCGTTGAAATTTTCTTCTAAACTGTCTTTGCACTTCCAGCGAAAATTAAGTGAGTTATCAGCTGTTGAAGTGTGTATACATTTTTTGAGACGCCCTGTATATATTACTCCCACATACAAAGATGCCAAAGTGCCTATAGAAATAAATGCTCTGTATGTGCAGGGGTTAGGAACAGAGTACTCTGTTGATATTCTTCTGAAACTGCTGGAGATTGTAGTCCTTTGGAAATGCTATACAAGGGGATCTGTTCTACAGAATTTAGTTACATGAAATGAAAGATGACTAGCAAATTTGGTGAGTATGCTCCTCAACTGTAAGGGATGTTGTGCAGCTATTGCTTGAGTTCCTGTAGATCTGGGAGAAATAGGAGGCATAATTGATGCTAGTTCTGCTATACAATGGCCATGTAAATCTGCAGAAACTGATCATCTATGAGAAAGTGACTGAAGAGGGTCTGTAAGAGATGTGTCATTAATCAACTGAATTGCCATTTTCTGGACAGCATCAAGAATCTTTAGGGGAGTTTTAAGTGCATCACCCAAAACATGAGAGCAGCATTCCAAGGTTGGCCAGATTTGGAATTTATACAGATTTAGTAACGGGTAAGAAGAGAGATACCATCTTGAGTGGAAAAGAATGCCAAGTTTTTTTGGAAGCTGATGATGTTATAGAAGTGATATGATTATGCCAGGGAACGTTTGGAGTAAGAATCAGTCCAAGAATGGGATTGGTCTTGACTGTTGAACTAATCATTATTAAAAGTAAATGGAGAAGATCTGAGGTTCTTTTTACAGATGATCTTGAAGCTTGAGACGTTTGAGCACTGCAAAGCTTGTTATATGAGTAGAGTATGATATCATCAGCAAAACTATGAATAGCATTTGCAGTCAAAGAGAACAGGTCATTTATATAAATCAGGAAGAATATGGATGAAATGACAGTCTTAATGGACACTTGCATTAACAGGACAATCTGAAGAGAAAATACCATCTGCCATTATGCATAGGAATTGATCTGAGAGAAAACTGACAATTCAGTTACACAAGGATAAAGACAATCCATATAATGGTCATTTTTTGAGAGGCACTCAATTCCAGATCCTATCAAAAGGTTTGGAGATGTCAAGAGCAACAGCACAGGTTTCTCAAAACCATTCCATGGAACAAGTCTGGAGGTGCATGATGTAGAACAGCAGATCTCCTGTGGATCTAGATAGCGAAATCCATACTGGTGGTCACTGATTAGGTTGCAGTTTTCCAAGTGTTAAAGAAGTTGACTATTGATAATCTTTTCCATTACTCTGGACAAAATTGAGCTGAGAGTAATAGTTGGTAGCTTCATTGTAGACATTTGTTACCATTTTTTGGAGAACCTTGCTGTGTATGGGCTTGCTTCCATGCTATAAGGTAGATGCCAGCTGAGTACAGTGTAGTTTTGAGATGATGAAGAGAAGTTAGTTCAGAAGCTCATCTCTTGAACACAATAGGTGGGATTCCATCATGACCAACTGCCTTTGTGGCATCTAAGTTTTTTGAGATTCTTTTGATGCCTTTCTGGCTGAAAGTCACAGAGGCATGGGATGCAATGTTCTAGACAAACAAGAAGGTAGTTGCCATGATCATCTATGGAGGAGTTGGAAAAGAAGAATGAATCCAGGATATCAGCCTTGTCTTTAGGTAGTGACACAATGCTACCATTAGGGTGAGAAAGAGGAAGTAGCAGAGTTGGACAAAATTTGTGACCAGAATGCATGACTGATAGTTGCACAAGCAGAGTTTTGTACATTTATCCTAGTTGAAGTTAGCTTTAGCCCTTTTAATAATGGTTTCACAAGTACTCTGGACATCCAAGTAGGCTGTAAAGGAAGCAATAGTTTGGTCTCAAGATCAAATATAATCTTGTGATAGGTTGTTTGCTTTTCTTTGACCACCTTGGCACACTCCTTGGAGAACATAGGTTGGGAATTTTGAACAGAAAGAAGACTGAATGCTTCTATTATTCCAGTTGGGATTATTTCTGTGACAAGATCATGAGTATCTGCATCTAATGAATGAAAACGGTAGTCTGGATGAAAAGAAGGAGTAGATGTGAGATAAGTCCATGCTTTTTATATAATGAAACCTGTGGTGAATTCATCACTAAAAACACACATACTAACCACAGTAATGACTATTTAATTCGTAAATATTTCATCCCAACTATCTTGGGACATCATTAGTACAGTAGTTCAAACAATACTAGGAATAACATACAGTTAGGGCACATGATTACAATGGAATTTCAATATGCGTGCAGTAAGATGTTATAGAAGTAAATTAAATATAACTGGGGAAAAAAAAAAAAAAAAAAAAAAAAAAAAAATATATATATATATATATATATATATATAAAGATTATTTTACACAATTTTGTATGACAATTTCCCATACTTTAGGAATAGTAAGAACGTCATTGCGGTTTAAATTTGGTCTGTGTAGTAGGGCTTCAGCACTTTCTTTATATAAACATTCATATTTATATAAAGATCTGTGTAAAAGTTTCGACTTCTCCCAATGGATCCTATGGTTTGGATTTTCAACTCCGTGTTGGGAGAGACCAGATTTCTGTGGTTTGAAAAGACGAATGTGGTCTTGATGTTCCGAGATACGTTTCTGATCAGACCTACCTGTCTGACCCAAGTAAGACAATTTGCAGGAGCATGGGATCTCATAAACGCCAGGTAACATCAGAGGTGAGAGTTGGTCCTTAGGAGAAGGTAACAAGTTATAGATTTGGTCGATAGGTTTGTAAGTAGTGGCAAAATTGTATTTCTTCATAATTTTTGAAAGATGTTCGGCGATGCCTTTGACATAAGGTATGGGAATCTTATGGACTTCTTCTTGTCTGGCTTAATGTGTGGGAAGGTGACTGTTGATTTTTTGAGTTGTTTTAAGATTATATCCATTTAGTATGGCTGTATTTTTGATTATTTCTAGTTCTTGGTTTAGGGAATCTTCAGAGGAGCAGAATTTGTGTACTCTGGAAACTAGTGATTTAATGATGCCAAATTTCTGAGATGGACGATGAGTGGAAGAATTGTGAATGTAGCGACCTGAAAATGTAGGCTTGCGATAGACAGACGTGGCGATGGAACCGTCTTCTTTTCTTTTAATGTGTAAATCCAGAAAGGAGATACTCTGTGGAGATTCTTTTTCTAGTGTAAAGTTGATGCGAGGGTGAAGAAGGTTTATTTTATCTAGAAACAGTTGTAATTCCTGTTCGGGATGATCCCAGACTGCAAATACGTTGTTGACATATCGTAACCAAATTTTTGGTTTGGGTTCAAAAGTGAATATTTTTTCTTCAAGGTGTTCTAGAAATAGGATTGCTAAGTTTGGTGATAAAGGAGATCCCATTGCTGTTCCTTCTTCTTGTTTGTAAATTTGACCTTTCCAGGTGAAGTAACCGGATGTAATAACAAATTTGAATAATTCTACTGTTTCTTTGTGGGGAATGTTCTTAAAGAGGGAGACAATGTCGAAGCTAATTAACAAGTCAGTTTTTAATAGTTGAATGTCTTTTATTTTTGCATGAAACTCTGTGGAATTTTTGATTGAAGAGGCTGAGTGGCCTATGTGAGGATGGAGAAGGTTAGATAAGAATCTTGATAACTTGTAAGTTGGACTGCTAATAGAATCTGCGATGGACCTGAGAGGAACATTAATTTTGTGAAGCTTAGAATGGTATGTCTTGAGTTTTTTAATTGTTTCTTCATCTAAGGAGGAGGTTTCATCAAGTAACTTGTTTAATTTCCTGAGTTGACGTTTTGTAGGATCATAATCCAGTTTGGCGTAAGTATTACGATCTTAGGGTAATAAATTCATTTTTCGGTCATATGAATTGGTATCAACAACCACAGTGGTATTTCCTTTGTCAGCTCTGGTAATGATTATATTTATATTATGTTTTAAGGATGTAAGAGCTTTCGATTCTGATGGTGGGATATTTAAGTCCGAAGGTTTGGCATCGTAAATTACTTTTGCTACCTCAAAACGAAGTCTTTTGGCTTCAGAACTGGAAAGATGGCAGATGTTTCTCTCTTTGTTATGTATGAAATCTAAATACGGGAAACATTTGGGTGAAATCGCAAATTTATGACCTCTTGCTAGAACATTTAATTTGTCTGTTGTTAGTGGACGGTTAGATAAATTGACTACCCATTTTTTCCATTGGTAATTTGTTAGTGATCTATAACTTGTTACCTTCTCCTAAGCACAAACTCTCACCTCTGATGTTACCTGGCGTTTATGAGATCCCATGCTCCTGCAAATTGTCTTATTTGGGTCAGACAGGTAGGTCTGTTCAGAAACGCATCTCGGAACATCAAGACCACATTCGTCTTTTCAAACCACAGAAATCTGGTCTCTCCCAACACAGAGTTGAAAATCCAAACCATAGGATCCATTGGGAGAAGTCGAAACTTTTACACAAATCTTTATATAAATATGAACTTTCTTTTTTGCTTCAGCACTTTCTTTATATAAATATAAAGAAAGTGCTGAAGCCCTACTACACAGACCAAATTTAAACCGCAACGAGGTTCTTACTATTCCTAAAGTATTGGAAATTGTCATACAAAATTGTGTAAAATAATCTTTATATATATATATTGTATTGAGTTGAATGACTTAAACCGAAAGTTAGGTAAAAAAAAGGGGGGTTTAATAGTAAAACACGACTAGTTTCAGCTTATAAAGCCTTCATCAGGTGACATTATAAAAGAAAAGAAAAAACTAAATACTGAAGGTTAAAAAAACTGAACAACATAGAGCGTCTCTATACATAATTAGCATGAAAACGTTGTAGTTGTATTTAAAGCTGTTCTTTTGTTTGTTGCATTGTTGGGAGAGTGTGTGCTTGCAGCATCACGTGAACGCCAGTACATGATTACAGCTGAATGACTATCTGGGAGGTTGTAGCTCAAGTTATTATTTAGATGTTCAGGGTTGAGGATGATTTTCCTAGATTCTACGATTTTTCTCTCCAATTCATCATGGCAACGAAAGCTGTTGGTAGATCTTGGGTTTTCATCATTAGGATTAGCCGAGAAAAGGATATGGCTTGATAAGGCACTGGCTCACTGTCTCTTGTAAGCAATGTCACTCATGTGTTCCTCCATATGTTATTCAATAGATTTGTCCGTCTGGCCAAAATAAGGAATATCACAATCACGCCATATTTTGTACACATCAGGATATTTAAGATGATGATGACAAGGTTTAGGGTGGCTTATTAAGGAGCAGATTTTTGAAAGTGGAGTGAACAAAGTTCTGATATTGTATTTTCTTAGAACCTTGTCTAATTTTTGTGAAACTGAACTTATGTAAGGAATAGATATATTGCTTTTAAATGTATTTATTTCTTCTGTGTGATGATTCAGAGGATTAAGAAGGAATTTTTCAATAATTCTTTCAGAATATCCATTAAGTAAGAAAGTAGTTTTGAGATAGTTGAGTCATCATTTCATTTGTGTCATCAAGAAGAGAGCGAGCTCTATGTCTCAAGGTACAAATTATTCCATGATTTTGGGCAGGAAAGTGATGGGATTGACTATGAAGATATCTGTTGGTATGTGTAGGCTTTCTATACATCAAAATTTTAAGTTTACCAGAAGAGCGGGTCAGTTTTACATCTAGAAAAGGCAGGGAACTATCAGTTTCAAGCTTGGCTGTGAACTTTATACTTGGATGTCGACTATTGAGATGTTCCAGGAAATCCATTAGGGAATCATATCCATGGCTCCGAATGAGGAAAATGTCATCCACATAATGTTTCCAAACTTTAGGTGTTAAAGTAAAGGAAGAGATAGCCTTGGCTTCAAAATCCTCCAAGTAAATATTTGCAAGAACAGGAGATAAAGGATTACCCATTGCCAGACCATGATTTCGCTTGTATATAGTATCTTGAAATCTAAAGTAACCGGACTTGATGCAATGGGTAAGTAAGGCCAACATTTTTTTGGATAACTTGTCTTTGAGTAATGTTATGACTTTGTCTATTGGGATATTAGTGAACAAGGAAATTATGTTGAAGCTAGCCATGATTTCATCTTCGTTAACTGTCACATCCTTAATGTATGAAATAAAGTCCGCTGTGTTATTGATAAAGGATGGAGACTTGTCTGAAAAACATTTCAGGTATTTTGCAAGATGTTTAGAAAGTCTGTACGTTGGAGAGTCAATACCTTCCACAATGAGACATAGTGGGGTGTTTTCTTTATGGATTTTTGGAACTCCATATATGCGTGGAATAAGAGGATGGAGAGAACGTAGAGACAGGCGAACGTTTCGAGACAGTTCAGTGGTAGTTTTTAATAAGTTGTTGGTACGATTTTGAAGTTCTCGAGTTGGATCTCTCTCAAGTATTGAGTTGGTATCACTTGGTAGTAATTCAAGCATCTTATTTTGGTAATCTTCAGAGTTGAGGATAGCTATTGCATTGCCTTTGTCTGCGGGAAGAATAATTATATTTCTGTTATTTTTTAACCTCTTAATTGCTTTGCGTTCTTTCAAAGAAATGTTATCTGCAGGTGGTTTTGCATTATTGATAATAGAGATGGATTCAATACGCAGAGGTTTTGCATCTTATGAAGGGAGGAATGAAGTAGCTTTTTCTATTTTCGTAAGGAGTGATTCTTTTGGGATAAATTTTGGAGAAGGATATCTTAAATATCCTGGTGTGTACAAAATATGGCGTGATTGTGATATTCCTTATTTTGACCAGATGGACAAATCTATTGAATTACATATGGAGGAACACATGAGGGACATTGCTTACAAAAGACAGTGAGCCAGTGCCTTATCAAGCCATATCCTTTTCTCAGCTGATCCTAATGATGAAGACCCAAGTCATACAGGCCGCTGGGACAGATCTACCAACATCTTTTGTTGCCCTGATGAATTGGAGAGAAAAATCGTAGAATCTAGGGAAATCATCCTGAACCCTAAACATCTAAATAATAACTTGAGCTACAACCTCCCAGATAGTCATTCAGCTGTAATTATGTACTGGCGTTCACGTGATGCTGCAAGCACGCACTCTCCCAACAATGCAACAAATGAAAGAACAGCTTTAAATACAACTGAAGAAAACAATCTTGAGGTGTTCAGTGATCAATTTATACAGGTGTCTCATCCTGATTAGGGCAGAATCACAAGGAACTTAAGTGTAACAACATAGGAGGGAATGGCTTAATTGTGAATAAGCAGGAGATGTTTGAGGAAATAAATAACCTTGATGTCAATAAGGCAATATGATTTAATGACGCATCACCATGCATCTTAAGGGAACTGACAGTAGCATTGGCATGATTGTTTAATAATAGTCTTACAACAGCACAGGTTTCAAGAGAATGGAAAGAAGGTAAAATTATTTCTCTGCTTAAAGGTTGTGGGCTGTGCTACAAATTGCTGGCCAATCTGTATATCTGGGAGAGATTGGTGAGAAGCAGTTTACATAAATGGGTTGATAACAGTAGTATTCTATGTGGTTATCAGCATGGGTTTGTTAAACGGAGATCATGTTTTACTAACTTATGTACTATAATAAGGTGACAAATACCTTGGACAGGAGAGATGCATATACAGTGGTGTACTTGGATTTTCGCAAAAGTTTTTGATAGACTGACACATGACAAGTTCTTAAAGAAATTGAAACAGATGGGATTGGATAACAAACTTCCGAGTTGGATCAGTGACTGGCTGTCAGATAGGTATCAGAAATTGTACATTGGAGTGCAGTATCCCACGAGAGCAAAGTCACTAGTGGTGTGCCACAGGTATCAGTTTTGGGACCATTGTTCAATTTGTATGTTAATTATATTGGGATGGGTTTAACTGGTGATATGCAGCTGTTTGCAGATGATGCAGAATTGTAGAGAGCAATGCAGAGTCAAGCAGTCATTTCACTGTTGCAAAGTGTAAGGTTTTGAAATTTGGTAAGCAACAATGGGGGGTGCAAAGTATACACTTGGTGGGGAAACTTTAAAGTAGGTAGAGGAGATGAGAGATCTTGGAGTGGTGGTGGACAAGTACCTGAAATTCAGGGGCCACATTGCACAAGTTGTGAAGATGTCACATTGGATAATGGCAATGATACAGAGAATCCTAACATGCAGAAATCAAGAGGTTATAATGCCACTGTTTAAGGCTTTGATCAGGCCTCATATGGATTATTTTGCACAGATTTGGTCACCAGGTCTTCATAGTTGTGAGGATATGTTAGAAAGGGTCCAGAGAAGATTCACAAAGGTGGTCAGTGGTGTTTGGAATGTGGAGTACGAGGACAGATTGAGAGAATGTAAATTGCAAAGTCTCGTGAATAGGAGAACGGGGGCAGGTATGATTGAGACATAAACTAGTCAGGGGTTGTTATCAGGTTGACATAGAAGAAATTTTTCATAGAATGGGAGAGGGGAGGGCTGTGAGGAGAAGGTTCATTGCATAAAGAGTGGTTGGTATGTGTGGAATGCATTGCCTGAGTGTGTTATGAATGTAGACACATTGAATCAGTTTAAGGAACGGTTGGATGAGCATTGTGTTCAATAGTGTGTACCTCCCATGATAAATCACTGACTCTGTGGAGGTCAGATGTTAATAATAATAATAATTTTATTTTTTAAGAAATAAAAGTATATTAAATATAGTAACTTTAATCGATACATTAGCAACGTAACTTTGCCATCATTCGGCATCACAAAAACAGTGATATGTGCATGAAGTCACCAATGAAATGTGGCTTAAGAAGGCAACTAAAGTCAGGTCTACAGTCCCAAATGGTGCCCCCTAGTGGGCTAGATTGGGTGACTTGGCTGTTGGACTAGAGATCTGAGGATGCGTTCATGCCAAATTTGGAGCAGGCTCAGGCATCCAAATTTGTTGATGTTTCGGAAATTTTTCAGGGCTGAGGCAGATTTGAGGAATATCCTCTTAGGTTTGTATTTGCTGCAGTGTAGTAGAACGGCATTTGTTTAGTGTATCCTGTGGTGGTTGTCCAGAGTGTTGTCATCAAGTCCTGAGTAACTGTAATGATAGAACTGGATGTAGTCCTTGTGTTCAGAAATTCTGATATTGGCAGTTTGGCCCTCTTTCTTGTTTGGCCATAGTAGGACAGTGTGCAACTCAAATGGGCATGGTGGACACCTTGTAGGTCTAGTGAATGCAACTGATCTTTGGTGGAGTGGATAAAGGATGCCAATTTTTATGTGGTCTGTAAGTGGTTGTAAGATTGTATTTCCTTAGAATTTTTGTCAATTTTTCAGATGTGCCTGGATTTATGGAATTGTAATAGATCTTGGGTAATTATGTTCCGAAGGGGGAAGGGGTTTGTGGTCAGGGCTTCAATATTTTTTGAGGATTGTAGCCAATCCCCAAAAAATCCACCTCCACATCACCCCATTGAAAAACAGGCACCTGTGAGATTCATTGCACTTGTGGTATTTGTTATGTAGGCCAGCAGGAAGGTTGGGAGAGATCTGCATGTCTGAACACAAAAGATGTCAAAAAAAGAAGAGAGGATAAATCAGGCCTGGCATTTCACGCAACCACTACTGCCATCAAGTACTCTGGCAACAAACAAAAATGTCATATATCGATAACTGTTTCACAAGAAAATTTAAAGAAATCTTACAATGCTTAGGATTCCTACACAATGCAATAAAAATCAAACTTAATTTTATGTCAAGTATGGTCTGCTTTCATCAAAAATGTAACTACCACAGACCTAGGGTATAGCACGCATGATACCACAGAACATGATAACAACAACCAGCAACGTTAAGGGGATAAAAATCCCTTATTGTTTTTCAGCCAGTAAGCGAAACTAAGATTGAAGACTAAAAAACAATAAGGGATTTTTATCTCCTTAACTTATCAACCTCGCCAGAAAAAAATAGCCGTTTGGCTTTTCACCTTAACAACCAGCAACGTTCCACCATGCATACAGTAATGGATTTATCATTTTTATTCTGGTTTATCAATTATTCAACAGTTGTGAAGTTATCAAAAACATCTAATATGTGTAAAACCTTTATGTACCCCTGATGATTTTTTGTGTGTCGTAAGTCTTACGACACACAAAACTTGTGAGGTTTTAATTGCTTATTTTTAATAAACTTCTTATTTATATTACAATGTGGTCTCAGTACCAAAAACTTTCCACAGAACTGCTTAACCACAGAAACCTATGTGTACATCAAGAGTTTAAGACTTTTTCTTCCAAGGTCCCCATGAAGAAGGCAATATGGTTTGTATGAGGTCTAAGGTAATTTTAAGTGGGACATTAGTGAATATAGAGGAGACGGAGACATCAAAACTGTCCATTATGTCTGTGTATATTTGTAAGTCGGTGAATCAGTGGCATCAACAATATGATGTAATGGCACATTTTTTTTTTTATGGATTTTTGTTAGTACATATATCTGGGGGAGGGGTCTAAAGTTATACAGTTTTAATTTGTTTGTGACTACCACCACAGGGTAAGAGGTAACTTTTTTAAGGAGTTAGGGTGTTCTGATCTGCGTATTGTTGGAATCATTGTCTATAGGAAAGTTGGTACACAGGTAAGCTTGTCTCTTTCTTCTAGATTGTTCTACCTATCTTCCTATACACAATGATTTTGCCACTGGGTTCACCACTTTCTCTACCCCTGACCAACTTCATTTCTACCTATGTCCAGTTCCACCATTACAGTCACTCAGGACTTGCTGACAATGTTTCGGACACCCACCACAGGACACACTTGAAGAAGGCCAGTCTGTTATGCTACAGCAAATACAAATCTGAGATGCTATTCCTTGAATCTGCCTCAGCCCTGAAAAATTTCTGAAAACTCGACAAATTTGGGTGAATGAGACTGCTCCAAATTTGGGAAGAACTCATCCTCAGATCTTCAGCCCAGTTTCCAAGATCACCCAATCTAGCCCACTATGTGGCATAATTTAGGACTCTAGGCCTGATAGTGACATTGCTGAAATATAGAAAAGTATTAATTAAAGTTACTATAATTAATATTTTAGTATATGTTATTTCCCAAAAAATAATAGTTATTATCTATCTTATTAACACTGTGCAATAAGCCAAAAAGGAACTTATGCTATGGAGAGTGATATTTTTACTAAAAAGAAGCAGCAAAGACAAAAGCATTGATGAGTGTACATTTGATGAGGATGAAGAATAAACACACTTTAACATTTGTGTGAAATAATTTCTTTATTATTATAATTTTCTTGATTTTAAAGGTTATGTTTTCATTTCTTTGAATAAATAAATCAATCAATGTTTAAGCATAAACTGCCATTTTTTGACCTTTATTTAATATTAACAGTATTATGGTCATATTTCATTGTTGGAAATGTAACCTCTGTTTTAACATTAAGTCTGTAGAAATAAATTCCAGCTTTACAAGTTTTTGCTTAACAAGCTTACACTAGGAATGAATTAACTCATAAAGTCATGAACGACCTGTATTAACTTTTGGAACAACATATGATTTTTTTTTTATTATTATATTTACATAATCATGCTTCACATTAAAATCAAGAAGAATTAAAATATTAAAATAAATATTTTGCAATAATTTCTAGAGGAATTTTGATATCATGGAAATTCGCTGTGTAAAGAATATCAGTGATCGATCAAAGCATATCCTTGCAGTTTGCTTCTCAAGATCTTCATCTGAAAATAATCCATTGAAATTAGCTTTCAGATCAGACAAAGAACTAGAAGAATGGGTAAGTATATGTTAAAAGTCTATATATGCACACTTTTTGTTGTTGTTTTTTTGTTCCTCTAGGTACTTCTTTTTGCTAGATTTTACTTCATTTTGTTATCTAGCAAAACCTTTTGCTAGATAACAAAATTTTTCACAATTAGCTATTTGTGACCATCTTGTACATTATTGTCGATTCTTAGACATTGCAAGATGAACTGTGAAGCAGCAACAAAATTAAGTCTCATCCATGGTGTATATGTTCCTGTTCTCATGGTACCACTTGTCAGTCTTAATGAACAGCTTCTTTTTATTCTTGAGGAACAGTTAAGAAACTAACAAACACAAACTGGTTAGCCTTAATATATCATTTTTTTTTTATTTCTCTTCATTTCATGTTAAAAACATAGTTGAATATAATTCAGTCTTTTATGTCAATTTTAATACTGCAGAAATAATTATTAGTTATAGTACATTATGTTAACTTTTAACAGTACTGATTTGCAACACCATAATAATTTATTAAGCTGGCAGCATTTTAATAATGTTAACAGCTATTGACAAAAGACACATTTGCAGAGAATACAAGGTGTGACAATCTAATTCCTGATATGCACATGTAAAAGCCTATGTTTGGAACTACATTAGTGGCTACTGTTGCCTTTGAAGTAGGCTCCTTGTGCACTTTACACCCTGGGGCATGCCACTAATGACTTTCTTCTTCTGGGATATCACTTCCCTATATACACCTGCTGATCCCCATCAAACAGCCAATCTCCAATCCAATGCACTAATTTATTATCCAATCCCATCTGTTTCAATTTAATTACTAGTTGGTCATGTGGTAATCTGTCAAAAGCCTTTGCAAAGTCTAAATATATGACTGTACGAGATGTGACAATTTATTTATTTATTCATATGGAGCCTCCTCTCCTTTCTCCCCCATCCCCATTGGGGCGAGTTAAGCCCCCTCGTGGGGGGTTAAGTATTTATGGCTGCAGATCCGTGTGTGTTCACAGGGCCGGTTTGCCTGCTTGCAGGAATGAAAAACCCAGATAAACTGGGGGGGAAAACTCTGGATGTGAGATTGTTTCTGCTGTCCAATCCCAAGACTGGCTAACTTGGCTAATCGAACCCAGGACACTCCTTCCCCAGGCATATGGTTGTGAAGCACAAAGCCACTAGGCTAACCACTCGGACGTGACAATTTAATTCCTGGAATTCACCTGAAAAAAAAAAAAAACCTACATTCGAAACTATACATTAGTAGCTACTGTCACTTTGAAGTAGTCCCTTGTGCATTTATGCACTAGTTTAGATAGTTCCTGTTTTTTTGGAAACAGGCCTGGAACTCTTTTCCAGAATGAGTTTCTTTATCACATTATGCTAGATATCAGCGATGTCAGAAAATCTTTTTCCTTTTAGCGCAGTCTTTAATTTTGGAAACAGCCAGAAATCACAGGGAGTTAATTCGGGTGAATAATTATTATTATTATTGTTCAGGGCAACTCCAAGGAGTCAACAGACTCATCGAGGGAGGCCCTAACATCATGTCAAGAACAACTATTCGACATTGACACAGTATCTATCATACCTTGCCTTGAACTCATTCACGGTCGTAGCACCCACAACAGACTCTGGAAGCTTATTCCACTCATTCACCACTCTCCAAGTAAAAAACCTAGCTCTAACTCCCTTATCAACCACGCTCTTGCCCAGCTTCCATGCATGGCCCCTAGTCCTCCCACCACCAGTCATATTTTCAAAAATATCTTCTGGATCAATCTTATAGAAACTCTTCAGTAATTTGAATGTCTCAATCATATCACCCCTCCTTCGCCTTTCGTCCAATCTCTGCAACCCACAAATCTTCAACCTATTCTCATAAGGTTCATTCCACAGACCTTCTATCATCTTGGTCACTCGTCTCTGGATCCTCTCCACTTCCTCCGCATCATGAAGAAACCCTGGTGCCCATAACTGGACACAGTAGTCCAGATGGGGTCTTATCAAGGCTCGATACAGAGGAAGAACAACTTGTTTGTCTCTGCATGTTAAAGTATTTTTCAGAGGCTAAATGATTTGATGAGCTGATTTAGTCACTTTTGCAGTGTGCCCCCCTAAACTTCAATTCCCTATCCACCAACACTCCCAAATCCCTGGCCTCATCAATAAGCAGGATGATCTAATTCGGTAATTAATTTTTTGGCCAGAAACTCTCTCCTGATGAGTGCACTGTGGCTTAGTGCATTGTCATAATGGATGATCTATTTTTCTGGTCACAATTCAGGTCTTTTATTCCGACAGACTCTCGTAATCTTTTCGGCATCTCTAAATAGCATTGCTGGTTGACCATTTGTCTCTGTTCAAGGAATTCATAGTGGACTAGTCCCTTGTGATCAAAGAAACACACCATGGTCTTGAAACTGTGAAAGTGGCATGCATGCTTTTTTCGGACGTGGCGAACTCAGGGGTTTTCCCACCACATGCTCTGGCATTTTGTTTCGGGATCATACTGCGGTTCATACCAAGTTATGTCACCGTAATTACTCTCGGAAACATGTGCTTATTTGCAGAAAAATCAGTTGCAACTTGAACCCACCACTGCTTCTGTTTGTCCATCAAGATCTGAGACATAAACTTCACAGAAATCTTTTGCATATCCAATTCTCCAGTTAAAATCACCCTGACTGTTTCTCAATTCATTTGCAATTCATCAGCCATTAATCACACACTTAATTGTTTACAGACCATACCAAATCTCGCACTCTGTTCATATTTGCATCCATCATTTTTGTTTTTGGCTGCCCACTTCTGGGATCTTGTTCACATAATCTCGCCTGCCTTTGAATCTCTTATGCCACTCAAAGACACTTAACTTTTTCAGAGCATCCACACCATATGCCACTTTTAACAGCTCCAACATTTCAGTAACAGTTTTGCCAATTTTCGCACAGAATTTGGTGTTAATGTGCTGCTCCAAATTTCGATCACACATTTTTATGTCAAAGTTTACATGCAGATCTCTATTTTTGCAATAGCCAACTACAAATGGTTTTATCAGCTTGAGGTTTATGCATGTATTAGTTAAAAGATGTACAAACATGATTACTCACATGACTCCAAATGGGCGACACTACATGGCCTTTCCGGGAATTAAATTGTCACACCTTGTACATGATATAACAGTCAAGTAGTTGTGGAAACACTTCAAAACGGAATAGATTAAAAAAAAATAGCATCCTGATGAGCTAATTTAAAGTGATAAAGGTTGTGTCTTAAAGTAATTGTATCTCAGATTTTAGAAAATTACATGGGTGGTCTGAAAAGTTTTCGGCCTAACAATAAAAAAATGAATTTATAATTTCAAAATTATTTTTATTTTTCAACATAATCTACCTTAAGACTAATACATTTATTCCAGTGATGCTCCAGTGCCATTATCCTGTCCCTGTAGTGGTTTTCAGTAAAATCTGCAAAATACCCCTCTACAGCTGTAGTCACCTCTTGATTCTAAGAAAAACGCTGACCAGCAAGGAAGATTTTTAGTTTTGGGAAGAGATAGAAGTTAGGGGGAGCCAAATTTGGGGAACAGGGTGGATGTTCCAACAGTTCATAGTGCAGATCCCTTAATTTTCCCATTGCCAAAACACCATTGTGGGCAGGTGCATTGTTCTGATGGAAGATGATTTTTTTTATTCTGCAAACCGGGTCTTTTCTCACGAATTTTTTTCTCTAGTCTGGTTAAAAGATCAGAATAATATTCCCCAGTTATTGTTTTACCCTTTTCAAGATAATTAATAAACAAAATGCCTTTAGCATCCCAAAACACCGATGCCATGACCTTGTCTTCTTTGGCGCCGAACAACTGGCTTCTGTCTACTATTTTGATTGCTGTTTGGATTCTGGCGTACTGGTGAATCCAAGTCTCATCCATAGTAATAAATTGATGAACAAAATCAGTTTTATTCTTGTTAAAATGCTCCAAGCACTGTTCAGAGATTTTCATGCGAGTGCATTTTTGATCTGCGTGGCACCCATCTTGCACAAATTTTTTTCAGTTCTTTTTCAATTCTTTATGCAAAATGTATCCTACACATTCTTTTGAAATGCCTATAGTCTCAGCAATTTCGCGCACTTTGACTCGCCAGTCATCCAATACCATATCGTGCACTGATCAACGATTTCTGGTGATGTTACGCTTTTTGGATCCTTCACGTGGATCATCTTCAAGGTTGAAGCTATCGTGTTTAAACTCTGGAGCCCATTTCTTAATTGTTGAAAATGAAGGAAAGGAGAAGAGGCTCATAAACTTTTATGAATTTCGAATGAATTTCTTTTAGCATTAAACCTTCTTTTACAAAGAATTTTATAACTGCATGATACTCCATTTTATCCATTTCAAGAGATGCAGACAACACTTTTGCTTTCAACAGCTGTATAAAAAAAAAAACTACTTGATAGAGTGACTTGCAATTTCACATTGATGCTTATGACAGATGTACCAACTTAGAAAAATAAAATATTGCCGATAGCGTTGCCATTTATGGTTGAGTCCAAGAACGTTTCAGACCAATCACATAATGTCATGTTGGAGGCTTAATGGATTTTTTACAACACTCAAGAAGAATTAAAATAGAATTTAATACATCCTATATTTCGTCCTAGTCACTAGGACATCTACGTGGATTACAAAACCAATTAATGTAACATGCACACACAAATCTTACAATACTAATCCCAACCACGTGGGTGACACTAAAGTCCTATCTAGGTGGAGCGCCCTCTAAGGGCGGTAGTAGGTGGCCTGGAATGTAAGGTGGGACCTCTGGTGATGAGTGTTTCCCAAATCTTCGGAAGCTTAATGCAACCGTATTTATTAAGATTTGGTTGGTTTCTGAGAGCTGCTGCTGCTTCTAAGAAAAGTCTCTCTTTCTTGAATTTGCTGTGGTGGAGCATGGTGGTATTCTTCCATGATACTCTGTGGGTGGTGTCCAAAACATGGTCAGCCAAGCCTGAATGGCCATAGTTGTGTTTACAGATGTAAGACTTCTGTTCCTCCAGGCAGATGGATGCTGATCCTAGATCTCTTTTCCTTTGCCATTAACTCTGGGTATTTCTCTTGGAAGAAAAAAATCTACAAGCAGAGAGAGGAAACCGCCATGGGTTCCCCCCCCCCTTGCCAATTTCTATATGGAAGATTTCAAAAAACGAGCCATAGATTCAGCCCCACTCAAACCTTCTATCTGGCTAAGTATGTAGATGATGTGTTCTCTATTTGGCCTCATGGCCCAGATACGTTAGACTCCTTCCTCAGTCATCTTAATAGCCTACATCCAAGAATCCAGTTTACTATGGAAAAGGAAAAGAACAACTGTTTACCCTTCCTAGACACCTTAGTCAGACGCCTGCCTAATGATACACTTGCCTTCACTGTATACAGAAAACCCACACACACAGGCAGATACATTCACAAACTCTCCCACCACCACCCCTCACAACAATATGGCATCATCAAAACTCTTACTAAGAGAGCCCACAATCTTTGTTCCAGTGGAACTGCCCTTACTACTGAGCTTAACCACATACACAACACCTTCCTCTCCAATGGCTACAGCGAACAAAGTATCAAAAAAATAATCAGTTCCTCCCCCATTCCCCATCCTTCTCGTCAACAAGATTTTAAAAATGCCATCACCATACCCTACATCCGTGGCACATCTGAAAAAATAGCCAAGGTACTAATAAAGTACAGCCTACACACAGCATATAAGCCCTACCGCAAACTTGCTACCCTTATCCATTCTACAAAAGATCAGCTCCCTCCTCTCTCGCTGCCTGGAGTTTACAAAGTACCCTGTTCCTGTAAGCTGGCGTACTTTGGACAGACAGGCAGATCAGCATCCATCCACCTGGATGAACACAAGTTTTACATCTGTAAACACAACTATGGCCATTCAGGCTTGGCTGACCATGTTTTGGACACCACCCACAGAGTATCATGGAAGAAAACCACCATGCTCCACCACAGCAAATTCAAGAAAGAGAGACTTTTCTTAGAAGCAGCAGCAGCTCTCAGAAACCAGCCAAATCTTAATAAATATGGTTGCATTAAGCTTCCGAAGATTTGGGAAACACTCGTCACCAGAGGTCCCACCTTACATTCCAGGCCACCTACTACCGCCTAAGAGGGCGCTCCACCTAGATAAGACTTTATTGTCACCCACGTGGTTGGGCTTAGTATTGTAAGATTTGTGTGTGCATGTTACATTAATTGGTTTTGTAATCCCCATAGATGTCCTAGTGACTAGGACGAAATACAGGAAGTATTAAATTCTATTTTAATTCTTTTTGAGTGTTGTAAAAAATCCATTAAGCCTCCAACATGATGTCCTCACAGCACTTAAGCCTCTACACACCAATCACATAATGCTATCATAATTGTTCAGATTTCCAGAATATTTCATTTTATTAGAGAATATTTATGTTGGAAGTTTATTTTTCACTTGGTTAGAATATAATAAATTTAGTTTAATCCTTTATCCAAGTGTCCAAGTGTGAGCAAACAAAAGTTTGCGCCTGAAAGTATCTTCAGGACTGGGGTGAGGTGGTGCAATGCCAGGGCGACTCCTTGCAAAGGTGGAGCAAGATACTATCACTCCTATCTCAGTATCTCCCATAATGCAAAACACATCTCCTTTAGGATATGTCTAATGTTATGCATTAAGGGAAGGGCCACTACCCAGACTAGTTTCGACCTTTATTGAGGTCGAATGGGAGTTCATGTCTCTCATCATCGGCCTTTGGAGAATAAAGCATGCTGAGGGTCAGCAAACAGTAAGAGAGGAGAATAATGAAAGATAGAGTAGGATAGTAGGAGGTAAAAGAGGCCCCAGTCAACCTGTTTAGCCTTATATGGCTAATTGGTCTGTGACACATATTCTCAATTTATCTGTTAAAAAAAAAAGAAAATTTAACCATAAAAATTTTGACTAATAGTTCACTTATAAATTTATCCTTAATAATTTCATCAGTTATCTATGAAGGAGATCCATTGACCTGTTTTGAAAACAATAATTTCAGTTAGAACTTTTTTTTTTTTATTTATTTTTATTTTTTTTTTTAAATTACATAAAAATCAAAGGACTTAAGGTCCGGTCAGTTGAACTGAAAGGGAACAAAATAAGGAACTTGCAGACCTGGTACCACTGGGACTTAGAATGGGGTAGAAGACTGTCTCTGGAGATGCCGCTCACAAGGAGCAGCACCGCCTCGCAGTAAGCCTTCGCAGCCCGGGTTCTCAGATCTACCCCCCTTATTTGGAATAAAGGAAACCGTGCCAGCGAAAGCTTTGTGGCGAGGAAGAACAGAGTGGTTGTTACTTTTCCTAGGGAGAGTTAGGTGGAGTTTTGGAGATACTAAAGAAATATACAGGGCTTGATGTGTCCCTGTATAAGAAAGCATATTTTCGGTGGTTTGCAGTATTTGTTCACAAATTTAAAGTCGCCTAGTAGATGTCTCTCTTGCGCAAGAAATTTAGGAAGGTAAAAAAAGAAACCTTTCCTTATTCCTGCGTACATTAAATTTGCGTCCTGTACCTGGGATTTTTTCCGTACTTTCCAGATGTGATACTTTAAGACGTTAATTAAAAAAATGGCAAATTTTTGGGTCTTGTTGACTGGTGGCGGGAATTGCAGGTGTATGACCTCTTCTAGTGATAGCATCGGGATTCCCAGTGCTGTGCTCAGTCTTTGCCAGACGCATTGGGCTGGTGGGCAAAAATAAAAGAAATGCTCCACCGTTTCCATGCCCCGGCAGACATCACAAAAGGGATCGCACGGACTGGGTACGTACCTAGATTTAACCTGTTTCACCGGGAGCCGCCCATAAGCTATTCGCCAGGCCAGATCCCAATGAAAAGGCTGTCCCCAGCTATTCTTGATGTTTTTAAAGAGAATTTCATTGTTTGTCCCGAGGTTTGGTGTATCACGCCTGGAGAGTTGGAAGAAATCCCAGTATACTGCTTTCGGTTTGTGTGTGAGGATTTCTGTTCCTTTGTCTCTAAGTACTGTGAGTGATTTTACTAGTGTGCGGTACCACTTGGGCACAACCCTTGCACGGGGTCCAGCATAGTCCATGGTTCCAAAGAGGGGGAGGAAAAGTCCTATAAAATATCTAATTAGGAGGCCTGAAATATGGTTTAAGTTTAAGGCCTTCCGTACGGTTTTGAATGTATTTGCATAAAGCAAGCTTTTGAGATCAGGCAGAGCGTACCCCCTTCTTCATGTTTTAGTTGCAGGTATTGTTTTTTAACCTCATGTTTTTTTTCATTCCAGAAGAAATCTATGAGTTTTTTGGATAATTGGTTTTCTTGTAGCAGTGTGATGCCTGTGATATTGATTGTGTGCATCAGCATTGGGGTAATGATTGTTTTTATCACTGTGGCTCTGCCATAAAAGGAGAAAAAGGTCAGTTTGAATAGACTTATCTTTTCCGTACTTATTTCCTGTAATTTTTTAACTGGTAAAGCTAGCGACTCAGAAAAGGGAACTCCTAGTATTGTTAGCGGCTGCGTATGCAGTGCTAAACCGTAGGGAAGTCCGATGTTATGGAAATTTCCAAAATTTTTGATTTTGGTTTTTTGTGCATTAACTCGGAGACCACTGACTATGCTGAAGTTTTGCAGTATGTCAAGATAGATGCAGATAGACTCAGAGTCTCTGAGTGTGGCCACTACATCATCTGTATATGCTACTATTTTGCACTGTTTGGAAACTTGGGGCTGTGGAATACCATTAATTGCAGGGGTGTTCTCTATTCTTTTGATGAGGGGTTCTAATGCTAGGGAAAAGAGAAGGGGGGCTTAGTGGGCAGCCTTGCCTAACCCCTCTCTTTATACGGATTGGTTCTGTCAGAAACCCATTAATAGACAGTTGTGTCGAGGCTTCCGCGTACATATGTTTAATTGTACGCCGAAGTTTCGGGCTTATGCCTACTTTTTTTAGGGTGTCATGTAAGTACGTGTGGCTGACGCTGTCGAACGCTTTTTCCAGGTCGGTGGAGAGAAGTGCCAGGGGGTATTTTTTTTCCTTGGTCTGATTAGGTCTCTTAGCAGGAAGAGATTAAATTCCATAGATCTACCTGGGATTCCATAGACCTGTGAACTTGTTATTATGTTTTCTATTCCGCCCTTAATGCGTGTACAGATAATTTTTGCGAAAAGTTTATAGTCTAGGTTAGTTAAGGAGATGGGACGCCAGTTATTTGACAAGGTCCGATCTCGGTCTTTTTTGGGGATAAAGATTGTATAGCTCTTAGCGAATTCCTCGGGGATATTTCCCGAAGTGAGGAATTCGTTAAAGATCTTTACTAGTGCTGGCAGTACAAGGTCCCAGATAGATCTATAGAATATCCCCAGTCCGTCTGGCCCCGGGGTCTTTTTTGGCTTTATCGTTTTGCATGTGGCTTTTATTTCAGCTGCAGTTATCGGCCTGTCATGCAGGGCGCTAAGATGCTCAGGAAAACGTTTGACGTCCCACTCACTGAAGTCATCCGTGCCCTGCTGGTCAGCGAAGATGCCGAGATACTGCTGGTGAAAGTGACGGAGTATTTCATGGGTTGAATTTAGAATCTGGCCTTTCTCCTCGATCTGGTAAATCGTTCTTTCATCGTTTGCTGCCACCCGTTGTTGATTGTAGAATGCGGCGGAGGGTGTTTCCAAATTTCTGAGATAGAGTCTCGTGCGAAAGTCGAGGTCATCGACTCTACTCTGCCGCTCTTGCTGCAGCTCTATTTCTACCTGTCTGATAAGATGTCCGCAGGGAACTCCGCTCCGTTCGCTTGACCGGTACCAGCCGAGTTCCCTGTAGAGATCCCTCAGCCGTTTACGTTGTTGGTAGACCCTTTCGCGCCCACATATTTGAAACAGTTCCTTAGCCTGCCACTTAAAGTGCAGCCAGTTTTCCCAGTCCCAGTTGATGTTTGTCCATTCATCACAGAGTTTCTGTAGCTGGTCACTAAAAAGACTGGGAAAGGTAGGAGGAAGCCTCCAAGGACCTCTGGCTGTTTCCATAACCTCTGGGAGTGTAATTTTTAAAATGACCAATTTGTGGTCTGTTGACATGTTGTGTGCTGTGGTGTGACGTGTCCTTTGAACATATTGTTCCAAGTTTTGGGACACGTACACCCTATCTAGTCTCGTTGATATCTGGCCGCGGCACCACGTTGTTTCTACCTTCGATGGGTTATTCCTCCTCCAGACATCGACGAGATCAAAATTTACACAGCATCTTTTTAGAGCGGCAGTTCCGCTGGTTCCGGAGTTTGCGTTCCTGCCTACTTTGTCCAAACGTGTGTCTTCCACACAATTCCAGTCCCCGGCTACTATTAGGTGTTCTGCTCCCAAGAGGTAGTTTTCAAGGGCAGAGAAGAAACCGCTTCTGTGGCATGGGCTGTTCGGGGCGTATACTGCAACAAGCCGGATGGTACGGCCACCGTACTTCCAGTCTACCGTTATTAGACGTCCCATGGCATCCTTCTGGACGTTGAAGACCCCCCCCCCCGTGATTGGGGGGGGCGAATTAGTATCCCCACCCCTCACAAGTGAGCATCCCCAAAGCACCAGTAGCTGGTGACTGGGTAGCTTCTCGAGAAGTTCTCCACGTCCCAATGCTTATAAAAATGGGTTTCTTGAATCAAGAGGATATTAATTTTGTACCTTAACATTAGCTTCCAGACAGTGCTTTGTGCGAAGGGGTTGCGTAAACCGTTGGTGTTTGAAGTGGGAATTTTAAAATCAATGTTGGTATTTGGAGGAAGGGGGGGTGTTGTCTGTTTGTTGCTCTACATGTTCCACCTGTGATTCACTATCAGAGTTGTTTGGAATATCTATAACGAGGTCGTTTTGAAATTCCATTTCTGTGATGCTATAAATGTCCGTGCTGCAGATATGTGAATGGGGTTCTGCAGGTTGGTCCGCTACTGGGGATAGGTTTCCTGTCTTTGTTACCGCCTCCTCAAGGGGCTGGGTGCCTTCGCGTTGGCTTGTAGTTTGGATGTTGTCCATTTCATCTTCTGATGAAAGTAGGCTGCTTTGTTTAGCCTTTTTTGCCTCTTCTGTTTCTGCCTCTCTTGTGCACTTTATTGGGGCGCTGGTTGTTACGACTTCTTCCTCTTTGCTGCGGGTTTCGAAGTTGGCTGTTATTTCCTTGATGTGGCGGGTTGCCCTGGGTGTCTTACCCGTTACGGGTTTCATGGAGGTTGTGTTTTCTGCTAGTGTTTCTTTTTCGGTCTGTTGCCGGAGCTCTGGAAAATCACTCCCTGGTGATACCTCAGGTTTACCGAGGGGTATAGCCCTGATCGGTATTATGGTCCCTCCAGCTGCTTCTGAGAGTGTTCTGTGCGAGCACGTGTCCACTTTATGGGTCAAGTCCCCACATTTAAGACAAGCTTCTGTGCAGTTTACTATTTTGTGCTCTGTTGATTTGCAATTTCTGCACTGTAGTTTTGGGCATTCTGCCCCTAGGTGACCCTCAGAGTTACATCGGAAACACAATCTTTTAACACCGGGTAGTTAACCATGACCCTTGTTTGGCCCACTAAAATGAAGTTGGGAACTTCCTTTTTCATATCCATCTGTATTTCAATGTCGCCTGTTTTCCAGCCTTTGTAATCAGCATGTTCAAATGCTTTGATACTAATAATATCGCCCCATTGGCTAAAAAATTTCTTGACGTTGTCTTCATTCTCCAGGTATTCCAAAGGAAATCTAGTTATTCTTAATGTTTTCCGTAAACTCCCTATTAAATAAGGTTTGATCGTTTGTCCTGCACAGGGGAAACCCTCTAATAATTTGCTTCTTGTTTGGTCATGTTTGACTACAATTTGGAATCTTTCTTTTGAGTACGGTGTGAAACCGTATATGTTTTCTGCCCCTACTGTATCAATCAGAGCTAACGTCCGCTCATCTGAGAGCTGCTTGACTTCGATGCCAAGCGTTCTAGTTCTGGTTAAGAATAACGCCATTGTTGGGGGAAGACCTAACTACTGGCTGTAGAAGGGGGGGGGAGGTAAAGGAGGGCGATGTCGGGGAACGCCCGGTGTCCCTCACAACAAGCGAAGAGATACCAGAAAGAATGGGTAAAAGAGCCAATAATAAGAAAAAAGGTCTTACCAACGCCGAGGTATTTCTGTAGAAAGTGAGCATGGAGCTCTCTCTTCGGGCCGCAGGAAATGGATCCTCGTTTGGACTGGTAGGCACAGGTTCTTTCTTCTTCGAACTGGAGCTGTCTTTCACGTCTTGGCGAATAAGGTCTCTTCAGTGGGAGCCAGGCCCAAGTGGAGATACCAGCCAGAAGCATTAGCAAGGTCATCTCTACCTATAGGAGTTACCAAATGGTGTGCCACCTTTTTAATAAATTACTCTGGATTTAGAGAAAGATGTTGGAAGTTTATTTTTCACTTGGTTAGAATGTAATAAATTTAGTTTAATCCTTTATCCAAGTGTGAGCAAACAAAGTTTGCGCCTGAAAGTATCTTCAGGACTGGGGTAAGGTGGTGCAACACCAGGGCAACTCCTTGCAAAGGTGGAGCAAGATACTATCACTCCTATCTCAGTATCTCCTGGCTGGTATCTCCACTTGGGCCTGGCTCCCACTGAAGAGACCTCAATAAAGGTCAAAACTAGTCTGGGTAGTGGCCCTTCCCTTAATGCATAACATTAGACATATCTGCAAGGAGATGTGTTTTGCATTATGGGAGATACTGAGATAGGAATGATAGTAGCTTGCTTCACATTTGCAAGGAGTCATCCTGGTGTTGCACCACCTTACCCCAGTCCTGAAGATACTTTCAGGTGCAAACTTTGTTTGCTCACACTTGGATAAAGGATTAAACTAAATTTATTATAGAGAATATTTAATAGTTTCTCAGAGTTATAACAGTTTATTCTGTGGTACCATTTTCCCCCCCATCAATTTAATCCTGTGTGAAGGAGTTATCTAACATATGCAATGTCAGACACCTCAATTGCCTTAGTAATGGTACTATGTGTATTTATATAGTTCTTCTCTGTCTTTATTAGGTTAACTTGCAGAAGATGAAATTTGTCTTGGGTGAAAGGATAAGAATTGCTGGTTCATGTGGATTAAAAGTACTATGGATATTATATTTATTTAGAGCTTTGGCTATCTTTTCCAGATGTATCTCATATATATAACATAGGAAATTGGATTGGTTTATGGGCAGGGCCATTCAGAATGTTATCTGTTTTACAGAAATTGTAGCCACTGGCTTTAAAAAAAAAAAGTGTGGAATAGATAAATGAGTTTTCAGAACCTTTGTCATATAACATTATGTGACAGTGTTGTAAGGAATGCCATATTGTTGGGTGTGACTGTTTATGAAAGTATCTTCCTATGTGTGTGTGTGTGGTGTGGTGTCATTCTATGTAAGCAGATAAAATGTGACTAATGTGAAGAAAATGCAGACAGTTATTTGATTCTTCTTTTTATATACTAAAGTATATCTTTGGACTTTGGCTGCTTAAGTACACTAAACATGTATATGTTTAAATCATGGGACATTAACAGACACATCAATATTACGTATCCAGACTAAAGATTTGTGGAAGCCATTAAAGTCCCTTCTAGTTATTGTTCCATTTGTATATTTTTCATTTCCATGCAATTTCCAGAATTGAATAGTCAATTTGAATTATTCAAAAATTTCACAGGAGAAATCTTTTTTAATAGTCCGTTAGTAAACAAATATTTAATATCAAGCTGATTATAATATCTGAATTTATGGAAACAATGTTTTTTGAAAGTAGGTTTGAAATTAATAAAATTGTTTTACAAATGAGGAAAAGTTGTATTATGGGGGGGGGGGGGTTCTGGAGAGCCAACTAGCAAATTAGCTATTTGCTAGTTGGCTAATTTAGCAAACTCTTTGGGAGATTATAAGTAGCACTATCTATGCTACTTCAGTGTGGATCTGGAGCTAAACTCCAGTTTCACATTGTGGATTTCTGAATTTTTGGAATTCTTTTCATCTAGAAAGGATGAATGTTTAATTTCATTTTATTAATGAATCCTTTGGTACAGAAAGTAACTTTTAGTTTGTAAAACTTTTTGTTTTATTTGTTAGTGCGATCCTGCTCTATAATCTAGTAATGTGATATTTTAAAAGATTAGATTTTTTCTTGAGTTGCTCAAGGATCAAAGCTAGATAATTGGGGGGGGGGGGGAGATACCGTCACTTAGCCTTATAAGAAATGTGGAAAACTAACTGTCCATTCTTGAACTATTATTTAATCCTCATTTTTGCTTCACCATCCTATTACTAGGTATCTATCTAGATACTGAAGAAATGAGGATGGGCTGGCAATTATAAATTTTGCCAACTGTCTCATTTCACAATGAAAATTCTGCTACTGGAACAAACCCAACCTCAACAGAATTCAACATAGGCCTATCGATGTAAGAAGTATCAATGGAAAATAAAGTTAAATTGGCAGAATTACTGGGGGGGGGGGACTGAAAAGTTCTGATAAACACCTAGAACAAAAAGGATATTAAAGTAACTGATATAACCACAAGAGAGAGCATATCTTAAAACCCCCTTGTTTCATCAAATTGTAATAATTTGTTCTTTTCTTTTAGGATATATAAGAAGAGTTGCTTTAATATCATTTTTGTTCTAGGTGTTTATCAGAACTTTTCAGCCCCCCCCCTCTAAATAAGTACCATGTTTGGTTTTGCCAAACAAAGAAGAGAAAGACAGGTGGAATTCTTTTAAATAACAGCTAGAAGCAGTGGCAGATTAAGGATAGTTGGGGCCCCTAGGCAAATTATATTTGGGGGGTCCCCCAAAAAAATAATAATAATAATAAAAAATAAAAGTTAGGTGGCAAATAAATGAAATTTTGTGCTTTTGAATTTTTTTGAACTTCTGGATTTTCCTGCTTGTTAAATGGTTAAAGGATGATAAGTAATAAAACTTTTTATTTTTTTTTAATTTTATTTTTTTAATTTTTATCAAGTTTTTTTTTTACAATTTTACAAAGTTTTTTTTACTTGCACTACTATAAAAAAACTCAAATAATGAAAACACGAAAAGTCACGCTAAAAAGTTATTTTTGAAACAAACACCTCACTCTTACACGATTCAATAACAAATGAAGTTAAGGAGAAACCAGGTAAAACTTCCTATCTCGTCCTTTTCGTGACCTCGAAGCTGTCAACAGCGCAGTGCACCGACATTGGTAATGCGGTTTAATTTAAAGCGTAGATAGCGGGCGCTGTTCAAAATACAAAATATGAAGTTTGTTAACTAGCGCCGACATTGGTATTGTGGCATTATTTAAAGTATAGATAGTGCGCGCTGTTCAAAATATGTATTAAAACGTAATAATTGTTTTGAAAAAATTTTTGCTCAAAATAATCAAGATTTTTATTATGTTTATTGAAAACATTAATCTATTTTAAATACTATAGGAAAATGTCTTGGCTTGAGGGCTCCCAAAACTTGAGGCCCCAAGGCATGTGGCTCATTGCCTTAATGGGTAATCCGCCACTGGCTACAAGGTTATAAGGCAATAATGATCGAGGAAAGGTCAGAGTGGCTGTAGTATTCAACACTAACAGCAGTGATAATCTTCTTGAGTGGCAAACACTTTGTTGTTAAGGTTGCAGATTGGACAGTGAGATTTATTTGAGCATATGGCCCCCCAGAAAGTTCTGCTATGGAAGAAGTGGAGGATTTTTTTGGGTCACTAAACAAGAAAAAGAAATCTAACAAAGAAAAAAAGAAAAATTGGTCCTTGTTGGAGAAGTAAATATCAAAGTAGGAAATGAATACTAGACAAACAGAAATGATTTGGAAAAATTTTGAGAAAAGAGCCAAGTTAATAATATTGATGGCTTTCTCTTCAGGATATGGACTAATACTGCATTTCAACATAAACATGCAAAAATTAACTTAGAGAGAAGATACAAAAAATAAAGACACTGTCATTGATTATGATAGTGATGGTTTTATGCTGATGAATCACACAAGTATACAGAGAATTTGAAATAGGAGTTAGCCATGACAACCCTTAAATGTAGAGAATTGGCCAAAGTAAATAATGATATTTGACCAGAAATATTCAAATATGGAGGTATAAAAGTTGTGAAGTGACTAAAGGAAGCACAGGAATTTTGCAGAACCTATTTACACAAAAATTGTCCAACGTGAACTTCATAAATCCAATATTTAAAATAGAGCTGCAATTGCTAAACCACTGATTACTGAAAAGAATGCTCAGATTCATAAATGATGGTGTCATGACCGTCAAACCTAGATATTAGAAAACTGGAAATGCATGATAAGATCAGATAAATCAATCTTCACACTATTTCCTACATTAGGATGAGTTTACATTTGGAGATAAGGAAGCCTATAATCCAAAATGCGTGGTTCCAACAGTAAAGCATGGGGACAGTTCTGTGATCTGAGCAGCAATAGCATAGTATTTTGTTGATTCCATTATTACTCTTCATGGCAGAATTATTACAAGTGATTATTTGGACATTTTAGGTAATCAAGTGCATCCCATGATTCGAACATTATTTCCAAACAATAATGTAGTATTCCAAGATGACAATGCCCCCATTCACACAGCTTGCATTGTACAGTTGTGGTTTGAAGGTGAACTTCACCATCATCCCTGGCCATTACAGTCACTAGATTTGAACATTATAGAACCTCTCTCTAGTCTGTTTTGATGATTAGAATAAGAAACAGATTCCCATCTTCAACATCTTAAAAACAACTTGAAGATGTTCTTCAAGAATAATGGTAGAAAATTCTACCAGGAACTATTCAAAACTTATTTAAGTTCATTCCAAGAAGAATTCAGGTTGTACCGAAGGCAAAATGAGGTCCAACACCATATTAATAAAGAAATATGTAGTATGTTTAACAAATGTTTCCATTACTTTGTCCTGTGTGTGTGTGTGTGTGTGTGTGTGTGTGTGTGTGTGTGTGAGAGAGAGAGAGAGAGAGAGAGAGGTCAAAAGACCTATAAGCACATTAGTGCCATATGTGGGTGCAGGTAAGGACTGAGATTGAAGTTTATTAATTGTTTTATTTATTTATTTATTTATTTTTTTGAAGAGTTGTAGATGTTTGGGAATACTTTGTGAGGAAGGTTGCCAGAGAGACAGAGGTGCATGGAATAAAAGAGGAAGAAGAGAAGCAGGCTTGGTTTGTTTGCATGTGCACAGTAAAGGGATGCTGGAAAGCTGCTGCTCTTGTATTAAAGCACAACAGAAAAGAAGAATGATGGTTGCCATTTCAGTGGAGCAATGCTCATCAAAGTACCTGTAGAATAGAGATGGAGGTACAGATAGAGGTTGGAATGAATCTGTAAAAGAGGGATCATCTATGGCAGGGGTGTTCAACCCATTGATCGCAGAGCGATTTTTGGTCGATCTGTTGTGTGTTCCTCCTTACTTGCAAATTTAATTAAAACTGAAAACATAATATTTTATATATCATTATTTTGTATTATTTTTAATTCGCTTTAAGTGTATTGCTATTGTTTATGTATTTTTCGTTAAAATTGTCAAATCAGTAATTTTCTTATAAGTCTGGGTAAATTAATTAATTTGGATCAGTTGAAGTCAAACAGCGAGACGAGTGAATACGATTATAAGCAAAGTGTAAAAACTTGATTGTAGCATAAATATTAAATATTCCAAAGCAGATTACATAGATTTTTTGCTTAGGTTAAGTCCCATGTGAATATTGTAAAAAAATAAACTTTGTTTGTCTCGGTATAGTTTGTATTAGATGTTTTTGTAAATAATCCTTTTGAAGCTAACTGTATATACTGCTTTAATAAGAATATGTTAGAGTGTTAAAAACAAAGGCAATGTTTTTGTTGCCAAAGCTGTACATGGCGGCATTAGAAAGATTGTTATTGAAACTTGTATGTATGAGAAAGGCTTGCAGGTTCTAAGTGTAAACATCTCCGAAGTCAGTCAGAAAGAGTTCAAACAACTTTCCGATGGCCGGCAACTTACAATCAAAAGAAAGCGGTAGAGAACAAATGGTGTGCCGAACTTGAAACTTAAGATGAAAGACTCATACCGATTCTTTGAGGATTGCCAAACTTCATGAGGCCTCAGAGGAAGCCTAATAAAAAGGGACTGAAGCAGAATGGGTCCCGGTTCCAGAATTGCTGTCAGAGAGGAGGCTGCCTGGTCCAGAGTCACCGTCAGAGAGACTGTCCGGATCCACGTTGCTTGAGAGAGGAGTTTCCCGCTTCCAGGAAGGAGCTTCTCAGTTCGAGACGTCACTAGAGAGAGACTACTTCTAGGCCGCAGACAGGGTTTCAAATTGCCAAAAGGAAGAGTTTCTAGGCCAGGTTAATGTCAGACATTCACCAGTGCATTGCGTTTTCATTACAATTGGATGAATCAAACGACTTCACTGATATTGCTGAGTAAATGGTATTTATTCGCATGGTATTTCAAGATTATTCAAGTAAAGAAGAACTTTTGAAAATTATACCATTATTGGGAAGGACCAGGGGAGAAGACATTTTTTTGGCATTTGATGAATTTGTGAAACAACACAAACTTTCTCTTTTTAAAGTTGTTTCTAATACTACTGATGGTGCTCCTGCAATGATAGGTAATAAATCAGGCTTCATTTCATTATGTAAAAATGATGACAAATATTCAGATTTTTTAATGTATCACTGTATTATTCACCAACAAGTACTGTGTAGTAAAAGATTAAACAGAAAAGATGTTTTGGATATTACATTTAAAATTGTAAATTGTGTTCGAGGAAAAGCAGTTATTTAAATTGCAAGCAATGATGATAGGGAACTTCTGTTGTACAATAATGTTCGCTGGCTCAGCAGAAGTCAATTTTTAGAAAGATTTCTTGTATTAATTAACGATATAAAAATTTTTTTTGATGGAAAAAAGGAGATATTTATCCACAATTTAGTGGTAAAAGATGGTTGTTACACTTATCATTTTTAGTAGATTTCTGTATGAAATTAAGCAATTTAAATTTTCAGTTACAAGGTAGAGATAAAAATTTAATTGACATGTTAAGTTCAATAAAAACTTTCCAACAATACTTACTTTTATTAAAGAAAAATATAAATGACCACGAATTTAGACATCTCCCATATTTATTAAAAATTTTTGAACAAAATCAAGAAATGCTTTGCAATGATTTAAAAGAATTTATTCGTGAAATTGAATTAGTTGAGGAAGAAATAAATTCAAGATTTAAAGATTTTAATAAAACTGAAATGATTGTATCTTTTATCAATAATCCATTTCAAGAAAACTTAAACATCACAGAAATTTCAAATAAAATTAGTGGGCTGTTTGATATAAACCAAGCTGAAGTAGAACTTGAGATAATAAACATTCAGAATAGTTTATATTTAAAATCAATAAATGATGAAGTCATTTGGAAGTATGCTCATGAAAAATTCCCAATATTAATTGATATTGCACGAGAAATTCTGTCATGTCAATTAAGAAACCAAATTACAAATGATCATTTGGATGATTGTCTGCGATTGGCCACTTCTTCATATCAACTTGACTATGAAAATATTGCGAGATCCAAACAATGCCAAATTTCACATTAACTTCTTTTTTTTTTTTAATCAACCAACATTTCCTATAACCAATATATTTTTTTTTTTTTTTTTGTTGTATTAAAATAATTAAAAGTGATAAATAAATTTTTACATACATAAATAAAGTTTTTAGTTGTGTATTTTTTTCTAGTTGTTTATTTTTAGTTATTATTTGTGCGTAATCAGATATCAGGTTGGGGAAACGTGATCTATATAAGAGAGTAGATCGCCGAATAACTTATATATAAGAGGGTAGATCGCCAAATAACTTTTTATAGAAAAGTAGCTCGCGTAGTAAAAATGGTTGAACACCACTGATCTATGGGAAGAATTGCTCTCCTCTAGACAGGGTCAAGAATTTTTAGGGACATTTTAGGTGCACCACTCTAACCACATGAGCTGTATTCTAGGAATGGGTGAATTTGAGATTTGTATATAGTTAAGGGTTAGTTAAGTGTAAAATAGCATTTTCAACAAAAGAGAATGCCTAGTTTCTTTGGATGCTGAGGAAGCTACTGATGTAATGTGTTTATACCAGGAGGGACTATAGTTAAATATTAGTCCAAGCAGAGAAATCTGATCTTATTCAAAACTTCGTGTCTAGTGATCTGTGTATTACTGAAAGTTATAGTAGGTGAGCTGAAATCCGAGATCTCTTTTGCAAGAGAAAAGGCAAGGCTGTGTTTTGTGGTATTGAATGTGATCAGATTGTCCTCTTCCTATTGAAGGATAGTACACAAATCAATGTTTAAGGCACTGGTTTATATATGACCTTGAAGCTTGGTACTTTATACTTCAGAATACTTCATAGTTTGTCAAATAAGTAGGATGGAAGGAGAGTACTATTGTCTGCAAAGCTGCAGATAGAATTAGTGCTGATTGAAAATAGGCTGTTTATATCCAGGAGAAAGAGAGTAGGTGATAAGACACTTCTCTCTCATTGGTGGTGAAGCTTGAAGAGAGCAAACCATTTATATATATATATATATATATATATATTTATCCCACACATGAGAAGTACAAGAACCTACACATCAATGGCATGTGTGAGGTGCAGATGAGGGTTGAGAAAGAAGAAATGTATTGACATTCTTCTTAAAGAAATGTAGGTTGAAATTGTTGGGAAACATCAGGAGGAAGGCTGATCCAGAGGACAGAGTTAGATGGAATAATTGAGGAAGAGGAAAAGCAGGTTCGATGAGTTGGCATTGTACTGTAAAGGAAATGTTTGACAGCAGCTGCTGTTGTTTTAACAGACCTAACAGCAAGTGTTGGAATTTTTTTTTTTCCCCACTTGGTTAGACTATAATAAATTTAGTTTAATCCTTTATCCAAGTGTAAGCAAACAAAGTTTGTACCTGAAGTATCTTCAGGACTGGGGCAACTCATGGTAAAGGTGGACTAAGCTTTCATCACTCATTGTCTCAGTATCTCCCATAATGCAATGCACATCTCCTTGCGGACATGTATAATGCTGTGTGTTAAGGGAAGGGCCACTACCCAGACTGGTTTTGACCCTTATCGAGGTCTCATCAGTGGGAGCCAGACTCAGAAGCGGTGATACTAAGGCAGAAGTAATGGAGAAGTCATATGTACCTATATGAGTTGCCAAAAGGTATAACCTTATTGTTAAATTACTCTGGATTTAGAGAAAGATGTTGGAAGGTTTTTTTTTTTCCCTACTTGGTTAGGCTATAATAAATTTTGTTTAATCCTTTATCCAATTGTAAGCAAACAAAGTTTGCACCTGAAATATCTTCAGGGCTAAAAACTGAGGAAGATACTTCAGGTGCAAACTTTGTTTGCTTACACTTGAATAAAGGATTAAACTAAACAGCAAGTGGGGGAATAATGTTTGCCAATTCACTAGAGCAGTGACCATAGAAGTACCTGTAGAAGAGACACAGAGCTGAACCATTACATCTGTGAGACAGAGGTTGAAGTGAGTTTGTGAGAGATGGGTCATCTATGAGTTGAATTTCTCACCTCTGGATAGCATCTAGAATTTTTAAGGCTTTTGGTGCACCACCCCGAATGTGTGTAGAATATTCTTAGGATGGGTGGATTCCGGATTTATATAGTGTTAGTAGCTGGGTGGGTATAAAATAGCTTCTTGAGCGGAAAAGAAGAGTTAGAATTTTTTTAGAAGCTGAGGAATCTATTGATGCGATGTGTTTGTGTCAAGAGTGGTTGAAGATGAATGTCAGTCCAAGAAGAGAAAGTTCATCCTGGCTGGTGATGTGTGTATTACCGAGGATAAGCTGAAATCTCGTTTTGTGAGAGAAAAGGCAGAATTACATTTTGGCAGCATTGAAGGTGACCAGGTTATCCTATCCCACTGAAGGATTGCATGGAAATCAGCGCTTAAGGCACTGGTTATATGATGATCGTGATGTAACGAGTAAGATGAGTGGAGAGTGTGCTAATTTGTAAAGCTATGGCTAGGATTTGTAATGATTGAGAGTAGGTCATTTATGTGTAAGAGATGTGTAGAAAACAGAGCCCTGAGGTACTCCTGCATGTTGCAAAGCTTGAAGAGAGGATGCCATGCACCATTACATGCAGTGAATGACCAGAGGGAAAGCTGGCTACACAGTTACAGTGGGTGGAAGGTAGTTTGCAAAGCAGACCTCGATGCCAAACACAATTTAAATCTTTAGAAATGTCAAGGACAACAGCACATGTTTCTCCGAACCTTTCTGTGCCATCTACCATGACTTACAGAGAACAACGAGAAGGAAAGTTGACTAGCCAATGACAGAGGAACCAAAAGATGGCAATTTGTTTAGTAAGCAGACTTGATGCTGTACATGGTCGAAAGCTCTGGAAATGTCAAGAGTTTCAACATGTGTCCAATGGTTGGTTATATATGCTACGAGGTCAGCTATGGATCTTGAAAAGCTGAATCTACACTAGTGGTTGCTGGTTAATTGGAACCTCTAATTAGTGGAGAAATTGGCTATCGATGACTTTCCCCATTATTTTAGACAGGACTGGGGTGAAGATATTACAGTAGACTTCTGTCTCCTGTTTATGGAATATGCTGGATGTGAGATTGTTTCTACGAATTGGGATAAGTACCAACTCTGTATAACACATTGCAGAGACAATGCAGGGCAGGTGTTAGCTCTAGAGCACATTTGACAACAATTGGAAAGATACCATCATTACTAGAAGACTTTTTAGTATTTAAGTTATTTAGAAATTTTCTGATGTCTTTTTGTCAAAAAACTTCCAAAGACACAGTTCCCCGGATTCTGGTATGCTCAGAGGAGGTTATATATGCAGGAGTTTGAGGAAAAGAGAAATGCTAGGAGGTTGGGTTTATCTTTGCATGAAGTAACAGTGGTGCCATCAGGATGAGAGAGAGAGAGAGAGAGATGTGGAAGTACAGGTGAGTAGAAGTTGCATCCAGTGGCCTTAGCAAGAGACTATTCATTTGGGCAGGAGGCAAGTTTTCTGCAGCTGGCCTTTATGAAAACAGATTTCGATCTTCTGGATGTTTTGCAGTTATTGCATACTTTGGTATAGGCAGAGTATGAAGCTGTGGATATTGATGCAAGCCACCTGCAGTACTGAATTTTTTTCTTCACCTGCTTTGATACACTTACTGTTAAACTAGGGCTTGGAAAGTAGACAAGAATTTTGGGTAGAATTGGAATTAAGGATAATTTGTGACGTGTTCAGAGCAGGTGTTAGGATTAGATGAGCAGAAGCAATAGTCAGACCAAGAAAAGGAGGAGTAGAATTCCAGAGGTCATCCCAGTTGGCAGCTTTGTAGTACCATAGGATGCAAGGATAGGAGTGGTGTGAGGAAGAGCATTCCTTGAGAGAGGAAACTTACACAAAATTGTGGTGTGAGTTGCCAAGAGGAGATGTGACCTCTGCAGTTTATCTGGAAGAGAACTGGACAAAAAGAAATCCCAAGTAGTTTGAGAGTGAAGAGGGTTATCAGGAATTTAACATGTTTAAGTTAGTGAGTGGATTTTATTGGATTAATACAGAAGGGATTATAAAAAGAAGGAGAAGGTTGATGTGATGATAATAATAATATGAAATTCACGTTGTTACATATGGTTATAATATATTCATGTAGCATTCAGTTGTGAAACTAAATAGTATGGTATCACGTGTAGAATATGATACATATTTATAATATTTTTCCCTTTATTAATAATAAAGGGGGCATGTAGTTATTTTTCACTGAATGGCAAAAACTACTTGACTTAGAAGAGACTACCATACAGCTTGTAAAGAATGCAAAGAATTCACAAAGGCTTCTGGTGCATTTTCTAGTCCTCATATTTTCATGATTTGCTCTTTACTATGAATCTACTTGAATACTGAATGAGCATATGTTGTGGAGCAATTTAGGATATGCATACCAAATTTTATTCTATATTGACTTAAATCACACAAAAGTAGGTTAGCTCATGATTGAGTTTCATACTGGGACAGTATGATTAAACAACATCCGTTGCTATCTTCATTTCAGGGAACCAGGACGAGCAGTGAAAAGTCAGCAAACTTTGCAGAATCGAAAACAGACATGATCATTATAAGAAGCATCAATGAAAAAGAGGTGGAACTAGCAGAAAATTATAGAAATACCATATTGACATTAATACATATTGAGCAGCATAAAAAGACAGGTGTAGTTATAGTATTCAACAGCTATAGTAGACAGCATGAACTCTTGACTGCCATGCAATTTCAAGTAGAATGAAGTTGAAACATTTTAAAATGGGAAGTTGGATAGTGAGATTTATTTGTGCTTATGATCTCACAGAAGGATTTTAGTGAGGAAGAAACAAAGTTGTTTATCAAATCGTTAAAGAGAACGGACAACATAAAGGAAAAGCTGATTCTTGGAGATAAAACAGCAGAGTAGGAAATTAACAATATATTCTGTTTATCTCAAGCAGTAATTCTATATTAATATATATATAATGAGATGAATAGTGGTGGAAGAATGGTAGAAAATAACAACAAATATATTCATGAGTCCATATTGGAAGTAGAAAATCAATCAGAAACGTGAACTGGAGAAAGGCAACTGGAGTTGATGATATTCAACCTGAAATTGTCATCATGGAAGCATATCAAGTCATCTCAAAAATTCTAGAAAAAATAACATACACCAGACTACAGAACTATTTACAGAAGTACATCATCTCACAAAACCAATACGGCTTTCAGAAAACAAAAAGCACCATCACTTTATTAGAAGACATCGCCAACACAATAAACAAAGCTCTTGACAAAAACAAGTATGCCGTCTTTATACTGCTGGACCTAATCAGAGCATTTGATACACTTGAACATGACATACTACTCACCAAACTACACTCAATAGGTATAAGAGGAACACTGCATACACGGTTCAAGAACTACCTCTCAAACAGAACACAAGTAACAAAAATAGGTACATGTCACAGTCGGGGTATATATACAAATAAAACACGGTGTATCTCAAGGTGCCATGTATTAACCAACTCTATTCAACATATCATTAACGATGTTACTATTATTACTATTACTATTATTACGGGCAACTCCAGGGAGTCATTAGACTCATCGAGGGAGGGCCCCAAATCATATTCATCACAACTATCTGACATTCATACAGTATCTATCATACCTCGCCTTAAACTCATTCACTGTCACAGCATCCACTACAGACTCAGGGAGCGCATTCCACTCATTCACTACTCTAAAAGTAAAGAACCCAGCTCTAACACCTTTACTAACCACACTTTTGCCCAGTTTCCATGGATGTCCCCTAGTCCTCCCACAACCAGCCCTGTTCTCAAAAATATCTTCTGAATTAATTTTATAGAAACCCTTCAGTAATTTGAATGTCTCAATCATATCTCCCCTCCTCCGCCTATCAACCAATTTTTGCAACCCACAAATCCTCAACCTGTTCTCATACGGTTCATTCCACAGACCTGCTATCATCTTGGTCACTCGCCTCTGGATCCTCTCTACATCCTCCCCATCAAGAAGAAACCTAGGTGACCAAATCTGAGCACAGTAGTCTAGATGGGGTCTTATCAAGGCTCGATAGAGAGGAACAATAACCTGCTTGTCTCTGCTTGTCAACGTATTCTTCAGCAACCAAGTGATTTGATGAGCTGTTTTGGTCACTTTTGCAATGTGTCCCGTAAATTTCAATTCCCTATCCACCAACACTCCTAAATCTCGTGCCTCATCAATTTCCTGGAGCAGGGTTCCACCAATGCAGTAAACTGCCTCCAATCTTTTCACCCCAAAATGCATAACCTTACATTTTGCCACATTAAACTGACATCCATTCTCCTTAGCCCAGACCTCCAATCTATCCAAATCATCCTGCAAAATTTTGACGTCATCTGCATTCACTATTGCCCTACCCAACTTCGCATCATCCGCAAACAAATGAACTGTTCCTCTCAGATCATTTCCTATATCATTTATGAACAAATTAAACAGCATTGGTCCAAGAACAGATCCTTGTGGCACACCACTAGTCACAGGCCGTCTTGTGGACTCTACTCCCGAGTAAACCACTCTCTGATATCTCTCCGTCAACCACCCTCCTATCCATCTCACCAACCCTATGTCCATTCCCATATGCTGCAATTTACTGATTAGAATTCCAATTATGGATATGTTCATAACATATCCATAAGAAGTCAAATATTTCAGTATGCAGATGACACTGCACTACTAGCAATCCACACAGACATCGACACGGATCTCTGCAAAGCATAACAAGACATGAAATGAAATCCCAACATACTTCCACCAAAACGCAATTCTAATCAATGGCACCAAAACACAGATGTTGATAATACACAACCCAAGAATCATATGCCCCAAATCACTATCGATACACTGTCACACATACCGCTGCATTAACAACAAAAATACCTGCCAATGTTCCGAAATCAAACCTGTAACACATGCAAAATACCTCATTCTCTATATAGATTCTCACCTTAAATGGACAAAACATATAGAATATCTACACACCAAACTCCGGATCATCGCAGCAAAACTTTTCCAAGTTAAAGATATTATTCCATCCGACATAAAAAAACTCCTATATCATGTTATCTGCGAATCCCTACTCAGATACGGTATAATATAACAGTCTATGCAAACACATCAAACAGCCACCTAACAAAATTAGAAACATTACACAGGAAAATCGTGTCAACAGTGATCTGGACACCTTACACACAACAACCAATATTCGACAAGCACATGGCGATACACAGTATTCTGAGCATTAAAAACCTGAAACACTACATGACATTAACAAGAAATTACTTCAACATCACCTATCGAAACAACAGAAACACATCGTATACACAACCCACAACAACTCTCTACATCCCTACACCCTTCAACAATTCATATGGCTCTTTTGTGAGATCACATCAGATACCCACGCAACTCAACAACCTACCAAGAAATTTAAAACACATAGATAACTACAGAACATTAAAACACGAACTCTGGAAAATATACCAACAAAGTTAATATACCATTAACACTAATATACACATCACAAATCACCAGCATCCAATGCCAACATCCCATACATAAAAAGTAACAACAACATAAATAGTGAAGGCTGAATCCCACTCTCTTCATGAAAGCTAACCCAAGCTTCGAAGTAGGTGGGATTAACTCTCCTCACCCAACCACACGTAATCCTTATAACCAAAGAAGCAGATTATGTAATAAAACAGTTAGTAAAGTATAGAACAATAAAGAAGATACTGAAGATACTGATTATATCTTCAGTATCTTATCTAATACTCTTATGTAACATGAAAAAATAATGTAATAAATTATTCTTAGAATTAAAAAATTATATAAACAAAAAAAAATTATTATACAAAAAATTCTGAATAATATTCATTGTTAACATTAGAAGAACATGTGGTGTATATACATAATATAGAGGCAAAAAATATTATTAAAAATTTTAGTTGAAATCAATGTAGAAAATGCAGCACTTAGAGCTGAATTCTTTAAAATTATAAGTTGCAATGTCACTCAAGATGTCTATTATATGTGTAAATATTTTAGCAATCAATAAATTACTATTACTATTAAAAAATTATTATTATTATTATTCTATATATTCTATATTCAAAAATTCTGTATAATCTTTATTCTTAATATTAGAAGAACATGTGTTTTAAATACATAATACAGAGGCAAAAAAGTATTATTAAAAATTTTAATTGAAATCCAATGTAGAAAATGCAGCACTTAGTGCTGAATTCTGTAAAATTATAAGTTACAATGTCACTCAAGATGTTTATTGCATGTGTAAATATTTTAGCAATCAATAAAAAATATTATCATTATAATAAAAAAAAAATATGTGGAGTATCTAATGAGGTTCAGACACACCACATTTTATTTTATTATTTTTAATTATGTGACTTATGTATTAAGCACTCTTATAAGAAAAAAATTGGGATAATTAAACGTATATTTCTGCCCATCTCCCATATCCTTCCCCCTCCATTTACTGTAATGTAATAGTTTCTTTTAATACTCTTCATGAAATTTAATTTACTGTTAGAATTAACACTTGTCTTTGTCTCTACAAAGTTTATAAAATATGTAATTCATTTTTTGAAATTTAGTGATTATTAAAACAGCTTTTAACTCTAGTTTGTTCTAAAATATCACAAAACTTCAGCAACACTTCATAATGGCAACAAGAGACAATGCATGAAGTTAGCAGTTTTCATAGTTGAAGAACTGCACTACGTTTTTGCCGGTACACATCAAGAAACTAGCATTATTTTACTTTTAATAGAGTGAAACTGTATAATAAAATTGTAACTTACCTGAAGGTTAATTTTACACATTGTTTCATGCTAACTCATATGAGGAGAGCTCCATTGAGTTTTACCAGCAATTTGAAGCTGACGTGCACATGTATAAACATTGAGGTATCACTGCATCTAAGGAACAGTTGTTGTTTATGTAGCTGTGGAGATAGAAGGAGAATACAGGTTCTTGTTTAGAGAGGAGAAAGCATTATAGGACTGTATTTGAAAACTTACAGATTTATCAGAAAGTATTTATTTCTTTTAACTGGTGTATGACACCAGAAGATAAAAATCAGAAGGCCTTTAATGTTGTTCATGTTATAAAAGGATAAACAGTAGCTCAAGTTTGGAGAGAGCAAATTCCAGTACTAGTGTGGTCTTTGTTTATTTAACCCTGTGTTTGTTTCTATCAACAGATGAAAATGAAGGCAAAACATTTTGTATCAAGCAGAAAGTTGTGTTTGTGTTCTGAACAGTGTTCTTCCTGATAGTCTGCATGCATTATAGAATACTAAAGATAAGAAGAAAACTGTATGATTCAGACAAAGAATGGAACTGAATTCATGTAATGAAATTTTGTTTAGAGAACTCTAAAGCCAACAGTTTAACTCTGTTTTCTCTTCATGGATAACTTTCTGGAGCAGGCTGAATTTTCTCATAATTGTTTATACTGCAATAGAACAAGTTCTTTATTTCACAAGCTAAAGTTGTTAATCATAGAAGGGATTTACAAAGAAATTTGTTTTCTTCATTAGAATTTTTTTTTTATTCCTCAAATTAAATTTAAATGAGTTAATAAGAGAGAAAGAGAAACTGTATATATATATATATATATATATATATATACAGGGTGTTCGGGATAAATTTGACAGTTTCGTAAGGAAAAAGAAAATCTTCTTTGTATCTATTAAATTTAATGAATTGACAAAAAACATTACAGGCAGAGTTAATTACAATACTATCAACAAGATTTACTCAAAATAACCACCATTAGCATCGATCACAGCTTCAATCCTGCTTCGGAACCTCGAACAAGCTGATGCTACAGTCTCCCTGGGAAGGGCCGCAAAAACTGTTTTAATTTTATCCATTAACTGGGCTTTTGTATTACTGGAAGTGCGATTGGTGTCTTTTTCAACTGCGCCCCATACAAAATAATCCATGGGGTTAAGGTCTGGGGAGTTTGGAGGCCAAACATTTGGACTGGTGAAGTCGTAGAAATTTTCAGACAACCATTTTTGACTTTTCCCAGAGGTGTGGCAAGGGGCCGAATCCTGCTGCCATACATACCGCCTACCATTGGCTACCCTTGTTATCCAGGGCTTGACTACAGTGTTTAGCAACTCCACGTAGCCATCTGAAGTCAACCTGAGGCCCTCTTGGAAAAAATGCGGAGGCATCACATTGCCTTCAGAGGATACACATCCGAAAACCATCACAGTTTGGGGAAATTTAGTCTGCATTACACGAGGAATGTCCATTGTACTGTATGCAAGCCATCTGTTATTCTGCGTGTTGTGTTTTTGTATTCAGGGAGCATTGGGCAGCAGTCGAAATATCCTTATTTTGATGGCCGGCACGAATCATCATGATACAAGTTATTCTCTTCCATGATTCAGGTGGGTTCCAGCTATCCATCCTTTCTGACATCTTGTATATGAATGAAGAAGGGTCCAACCTTTTAAATGAAGAGAAGTGTGTGTTAATACATGTAACTTATGGAAAAATATAATTAATTATAAATATGTCAAATTTATCCCGAACACCCTGTATATATATATATATATATATCTCTTAGGAAATATTTGTAAACAGATTTAAGTGAATAGAAAATTACAATCCTTTGTCTTGTATATGAGACTAAGAGAAGTGAATGAAATATATTATTATTATTATTATTCAGGCCTCCAAGGAGTCAAAAGACTCATCGAGGGAGGTCCTTCCTAAGACATAAAGTCTGTCAAGACTCACTGAGGGGAGGTCCCCCCCCCCTGAGAAACACAAAGTCCATCATACCACTCTTTAAACTCACTGACCGTTCTCGCTCCCACCACTCCATCAGGCAATGCATTCCACGGCTCAACCACCCTCCACACAAAGAAACCACTCCTTACCCTCTTGCTCACAGTTTCCTTTCGTAACTTCCAGGGATGGCCTCTTGTCATCACTCCTTCCCGCTGATCAACCAAGCGAAAGAACTCCCCAGTGTCAACCCTGTAACCACCTCTCAACAGTTTAAAAGTCTCAATCATATCACCTCTCATTCTTCTATCCACCAAACTCTGCAGTCCACATTCTCTCAGCCGATCCTCATAACTATCCTTGTACAGTCCTGAAACCATCTTTGTCATCCGTCTTTGTATCCTTTCCACAGTTAATTTATCCCCTTCAAATCCTGGGGACCAAATCTGAGAACAATAGTCCAAGTGTGGTCTGATCAGAGACTTATACAACGGAATGATAACCCTCTTATCTCTGCAGGTCAGTGTCCTTCTCATAATAGCAGCAATCCTCTGTGTTACCTTCACCACCTTTGCAATATGTCCCCTAAACTTCAGGTTTCTATCAATCATCAACCCCAGATCTCTTGTCTCCCCTACTTCCTCCAGTATAACTCCTCCCATAGAGTATGCAGCATCCCATCGATGTTTCCCAAACCTCAAGACCTTACATTTTGCTGCATTAAACTGACACCCCCATTCATTTGCCCATCTATCTAGCTTATTTAAATCCTCTTGCAGGGCTACCACATCTGCACTATTACTAATAATCCTTCCCAGCTTCGCATCATCTGCAAACAACTGAATATCCCCCTGCAATCCATTGGCTATGTCATTGATATAAAGGTTAAACAATATAGGACCTAGTACTGAGCCCTGTGGGACCCTACTTGTAACCCTCTGCCTCCTGGAAACTGCTCCACCATACACAACTCTCTGATACCTATCAGACAGCCAATCCTGAATCCAGTTGACCAATCTGACATCCAGACCCATGTGCTGCAACTTAAATATCAGCTTATCACCCTGTCAAATGCCTTCACCAAGTCTAAGAAAATTGCAGTATATGCCTTTCCCTCATCTAATGTTCTTGTAACTTTATTATAAAAGGCTAGCATATTGCTAAAACAAGAGCGTCCTTTCACAAATCCATGTTGATTCTCACAGATAACATTACCCTCATCTGCCCAATGCTGTACACGGTCCCTCACTACTTTCTCCAAGATCTTAACAACTACTGATGACACACAGACTGGCCTATAATTAGACACTTCCAGTCTGTTACCACCCTTATGCAATGGCACTATCTTACCTTCCTTCCATTCCCTGGGCACCTTTGCCAAAGCCAGACTTTCATTGAAAAGCCACGTTAAAGGTACTGTCAATTCCCTAGCACATTCTCTCAAAACTCGTGGCGAAATACCATCCAGTCCCATAGCTTTACTGACATCCAGAGTACTCAGTATCTGAAACACACTCTCCTCCTGTACCTCCAGACCTCATACCAGTCCTATCCCTCTAGCATTAAAACTGACTCCTCTAGGATGAAATACTCCAATAAAGTGTTCATTGAACAATTCCACTATGTCCTCTGCATCAGTCACTCTATTCCCATTTTTATCCCACAATATCATTCTTCCACAGTCATTTCTCCTCCTACTGGCCACATAGCTAAAAAATTCCCTAGGATTTTCTTTGGATCTTAGGGCCAATCTCCTCTCATATTCCAGTTTCGCTTTCCTTACCACACTAGTCACTCTTCTGGCCTGTGTCTTATATTCCTCATGCATCTCTTCACCTATCTCCTTATATCTCTTCCATAGCCTCTTTTTTGCATGCAATTCCTGTTTAATATTGTTTGTCATCCACTTTACTCCAAATTGCGTCCTCTTCTTCACTCGTGGTATACAACTTACCATTGCTGATAACAAATATTCTTTCACAATTTCCCACGCACTGGTGATATCCCGGCCTTCCAATTCCTTCCTCCATGAAACTTCCCGAAGTTGACGTCTAAGACTATTATAATCACCTGCCTTATAATTCCACATAAGTTCCCGTCTCTTTGATACTCCTGCATGTCTATTCATTTCCCAAGTCAACACCATATGGTCACTTTCTCCAACTGGTGGGAGAGACGTCAACTCAGTTATTATCAACTCTTCTGATGCTATAACCAAATCCAAAATTTTTGAACCTCTTGTTCCCTCTGTTACATGTTGCCTAAGACATTTGTCCCTCAAGAATTCTAGAAATTCCATTCCCCTATTGCTACATGCATCTTCCTCTCTCCAATTTATACTACCGAAGTTAAAATCTCCCATAACAATCATTCTTCTTGCACTTGCCAAACTTAGCTGTCTAAACATCTCCTGGTCCCCATCCTCTGTGCTCCTGGGTCTGTAGCAACACCCCACTAAATATCCTGTCTTGCCTACCTCTACCTCACACCATACGCTCTCAAAATCATTTGTCTCACTTCCTTCCAAATTCTCCACTCTTAGAGGACATAGGTCATCACTTATCATAAGCAGTACCCCACCACCACGCTTTCCCCTCCTATCCTGACGAAAAATGCTATACCCAGCGACTTCTATTCCTGGGATTTTAAAAGCTTGGTGAAAACTAGAATTGTTTTTAAAGTAGATGAATATATTAGAAAAAACCAGAAACACTTAAATGATATCATGATACTAACCTGACTGGATTTTATAGGTGCAGAAAAAGCAAAAACACTAAGAAAAAAATATATATATATTTCACACTTTAAGAGGCTTCACTTCATAATTCAGAAAGCTGAATTGTGGAAGAATAAATTAAAGCCTTCATAGTTCATGTAAAAAGTGGAAATAAAACATGTGAATTACAGAACAATCTCTCCACTGCTTTTTTGATTTAGGATTAGGACATTAGTTCAGAATATTGAAAGTTTATTTTCCACTTGGTTAGAGTATAATAAATTTAGTTTAATCCTTTATCCAAGTGTGAGCAAACAAAGTTTGCGCCTGAAAGTATCTTCAGGACTGGGTTAAGGTGGTACACACCAGGGCAACTCGTTGCAAAGGTGGAGCAAGATACCAACACTCCTATCCTAGTATCTCCTATAATGCAAAACACATCTCCTTGCGGATATGTCTATTGTTATGCATTAAGGGAAGGGCCACTACCCAGACCGGTTTCGACCTTTATTGAGGTCTCTTCAGTGGGAGCCAGGCCCAAGTCGAGATATCAGGCAGAAGCATTAGCAGGTCATCTCCACCTATATCAGGCAGAAGCATTAGCAGGTCATCTCCACCTATAGGAATTGCCAATTGGTGTGCCACCCTTTTTTAATAAATTACTCTGGATTTAGAGAAAGATGTTGAAAGTTTATTTTCCACTTGGTTAGAGTATAATAAATTTAGTTTAATCCTTTATCCAAGTGTGAGCAAACAAAGTTTGCGCCTGAAAGTATCTTCAGGACTGGGTTAAGGTGGTACACACCAGGGCAACTCGTTGCAAAGGTGGAGCAAGCTACCAACACTCCTATCCTAGTATCTCCTATAATGCAAAACACATCTCCTTGCGGATATGTCTATTGTTATGCATTAAGGGAAGGGCCACTACCCAGACCGGTTTCGACCTTTATTGAGGTCTCTTCAGTGGGAGCCAGGCCCAAGTCGAGATATCAGGCAGAAGCATTAGCAGGTCATCTCCACCTATAGGAATTGCCAATTGGCACACCAATTGGTGTGCATTAGCAGGTCATTAGCAGGTCATCTCCACATTAGCAGGTCATTAGCAGGTCATCATGGTGAGCATTAGCAGGTCATCTCCACCTATAGGAATTGCCAATTGGCACACCAATTGGCAAATCTCGACTGGGGCCTGGCTCCCACTGAAGAGACCTCAATAAAGGTCGAAACCGGTCTGGGTAGTGGCCCTTCCCTTAATGCATAACAATAGACATATCCGCAAGGAGATGTGTTTTGCATTATAGGAGATACTAGGATAGGAGTGTTGGTAGCTTGCTCCACCTTTGCAACGAGTTGCCCTGGTGTGTACCACCTTAACCCAGTCCTGAAGATACTTTCAGGTGCAAACTTTGTTTGCTCACACTTGGATAAAGGATTAAACTAAATTTATTATACTCTAACCAAGTGGAAAATAAACTTTCAACATCTTTCTCTAAATCCAGAGTAATTTATTAAAAAAGGGTGGCACACCAATTGGCAATTCCTATAGGTGGAGATGACCTGCTAATGCTTCTGCCTGATATCTCGACTTGGGCCTGGCTCCCACTGAAGAGACCTCAATAAAGGTCGAAACCGGTCTTGCTCCACACGTTGCAAAGGTGGAGCAAACTGGTAGCTTGCTCCACCTTTGCAACGAGTTGCCCTGGTGTGTACCACCTTAACCCAGTCCTGAAGATACTTTCAGGCGCAAACTTTGTTTGCTCACACTTGGATAAAGGATTAAACTAAATTTATTATACTCTAACCAAGTGGAAAATAAACTTTCAACATCTTTCTCTAAATCCAGAGTAATTTATTAAAAAAGGGTGGCACACCAATTGGCAATTCCTATAGGTGGAGATGACCTGCTAATGCTTCTGCCTGATATCTCGACTTGGGCCTGGCTCCCACTGAAGAGACCTCAATAAAGGTCGAAACCGGTCTGGGTAGTGGCCCTTCCCTTAATGCATAACAATAGACATATCCGCAAGGAGATGTGTTTTGCATTATAGGAGATACTAGGATAGGAGTGTTGGTAGCTTGCTCCACCTTTGCAACGAGTTGCCCTGGTGTGTACCACCTTAACCCAGTCCTGAAGATACTTTCAGGCGCAAACTTTGTTTGCTCACACTTGGATAAAGGATTAAACTAAATTTATTATAGTTCAGAATAGACTAAGAGAATGCGTAGAAGAAAAAACTTGGGATTAAACAATCTTGGGAAAGGGAATTCAGATCAAAATAGAGTTTATTTAAAACAAAATCTTTGATTCTTTATTTAAATAAACAGGTAAGAAATCATAGGCATATAACAAGGATCTGCATTTATTATTATTATTAACACCACACACACACACCTCCATGGAGTCAAAAGACAACTCACTAGAGGTAAACCTGTTACACGCAAGCCCATCAAACTGTGATTTAAACTCATTTGATGTATCTATATGTCAGGCAATGCATTCCACTAACCAACCACTCTCCATGCAAAGAACCTACTCCTTATGCCCTTGCTCATACCCCTCCTTATATGTCTCTTGTTCTGCCCCTTCTTCCATTCTATGAAAAATTTCTTTTGCATTAACCTTGTAACAACCCTTTAGCAACTTAAATGTTTCAAGCATATCCACTCTCTTCTTCCTATTCACAAGGCTTTGCAAGCTGCATTCTCTCAATCTGTCCTGATATCCCACATCCCAAAGATCAGCTACGACTTTTGTCAGTCTTCTCTGAACTCTTTCCAGTATACCTCCACCATGAAAACCATGGAACCAAATCTATGCACTAAGCCTGATCAAAGTCTTAAACAATGGAATCAAAACCTCTTTATTTTGACAAGTTAAGGTCCTCATCATTTCCATAATCTAATGTGATGTCTTCACAACTTGTGCATTGTGACCTCTCAACTTCAGATCCTTGTCCACCAACACTCCAAGGTCTCTTATCTCTTTAACTTCCTCCACTGACCAAATAATCAAATTTCTCTTATAAATTTGGTAAAAGTCATTCATATGAAAGGTGCCGAACAACAAAGTATATTAAATGCTCCACTTATATTATATTATATATATGGGAAGTAAGCTGAATAAATTTATATCGAATAATAAAGAAATTAGTCAAAACACTAAACTAGTTGTATATAAGACACTGATCAAACCAATTTGAACTTATGGATCTGAGAGATGGGTTAGAAATAAAACACATGATGAAAGACTGGAAAACCACAAATATGAAGTGAAGACATGCATCAGTGGCAGTATCACATTAAAAATGATATTAGTAGGAATGGACATGCTATTGTTAGCATTCAGGAATGTGTTAGCAGAGCTAATATCAGGTGGGATGATAATTTAAACAGAATGTGAGAGGAAAGATGAGCAAAACAGGTTTTCTTTGCCAGGTTGGACTAAAAAGATTGAGAGGAAGACCATGATGTAGGCAGATTGATACAGTAAAAAGTGCCTTAGAAGAACAGAAATATAAAATCTGATTGACAGATAACAGATTAATTTGGAGGAAATTGTTAATCAGAAGTTAGTAATGAGGTAACTTTTTCATGTAGTATTATCATGATATCTCCTGTTTCCCCCCTGAGGGTACATATCAGGAATTTAATGATGATGATGATTATAATAATTTTTTTTTAATAATAATAGTAATTTATTGATTGCTAAAATATTTACACATATAATAGACATCTTGAGTGACATTGTAACTTTTACAGTAATTTTACAGAATTCAGCTCTTAGTGCTGCATTTTCTACATTGATTTCAACTAAAATTTTTTAATAATATTTTTTGCCTCTATATTATATATATACTACACATGTTCTTCTGATGTTAACAATGAAGATTATTCAGAATTTTTTTTATAATAATTTTTTTTGTTTATATAATTTTTTAATTATAAGAATAATTTATTACATTATTTTTTCATGTTATATAAGAGTATTATATTAATGATATTATCACATAATAATCAGTATCTTCTTTATTGTTGTATACTTTACTAACTGTTTTATTACAGAATCTGCTTCTTTGGTTATAAGGATTACGTGTAGTTGAGTGAGGCGAGTTAATCCTGTTTACTTCGAAACTTGGGTTGGCTTTTGTGAAGAGAGTGGGATTTAGGCTTCACTATTTATGTTGTTGCTACTGTTTATGTATGGGATGTTGGCATTGGATGCTGGTGATTTGTGATGTGTATATTAGTGTTAATGGTATATTAACTTTGTTGGTATATTTTCCAGAGTTCGTATTTTAATGTTCTGTAGTTATCTATGTGTTTTAAATTTCTTGGTAGGTTGTTGAGTTGCGTGGGTATCTGATGTGATCTCACGAAAGAACCGTATGAATTGTTGAAGGGCGTAGGGATGTAGAGAGTTGTTGTAGGTCGTGTTATACGATATGTGTCTATTGTTTCGATAGGTAATGTTGAAGTAATTCCTTGTTAATGTCATGTAGTGTTTCAGGTTTTTAATGCTCAGAATACTGTGTATCTCCATGTGCTTGTTGGGTATTGGTTGTTGTATGTAAGGTGTCCAGATCACTGTTGACATAATTTTCCTGTGTAATGTTTCTAATTTTGTTAGGTGGCTTTCATTTTAAAAATTTTATGGAATTTACAACCGTGTTAAAAAAAAACTTTTTTTAAAAAGTTTTTTTTTAAAACCCTAAAAGAAAGGATTGTTGCGTGGCTGTTTGATGTGTTTGCATAGACTGTTATATTATACCGTATCTGAGTAGGGATTCTCAGATACTGTGATATAGGAGTTTTTTTATGTTGGATGGAATAATGTCTTTAACTTGGAAGAGTTTTGTTGCAATGATCTGGAGTTTGGTGTGTAGGTATTCTATATGTTTTGTCCATTTAAGGTGGGAATCTATATAAAGACCCTATATAGAGTCTGTATGGGAATCTATATAGAGACCATGAAGTTGTCAGAATATAATAATAATACTAATAATGATACTACTACTACTACTAATTATTATTATTATTAGTAGTAGTAGTATTATATTCTGACTACTCCATGTAGTCAGCAGACTCTTTGCAGGAGACCTGTTATTCAAGAAATACTTATAATACATCTCCTTGAACTCATTCAATGATGAAGCACTCACAACTACATCTGATAACCAATTCCACCATTCAGTATCCTCCAAGCGAAATATATAGTTCTAACATCCTTAGTCACACTTTTATAGAATTTCCAGGGATGACCCCTTATTCCCTCCATTCCTGCTGTGTATTAAAATAATTAAAATAAGCCTTCACTGTCAATTCTATAAAACTCTTTTTAATAACTTATATACGTCTATCATTTCCTTTCTTATTTGCCTATCAGCTAGTTTCTGAAGTCTTTAGACTTTTGATCTGTTCCAATAAAGAGCATTCCATAAACCTGCTACAATCTTGGTCATCCCTTCCGGATTCTCCCTACTGCTTCTTCATCTCCACAGAAGCCAGGCAATCAGACCTGCAGTGTTATGTTATGTAAATGAGAGAATCATGCAGAGCAATATATAAACCTTTACTTAAGTTGCAAAGTTGCAAATCAATTCATCACCACTGTTATTCATGTGTATGTAGATCATGTTATTAAGAAAAGTGCCAATAAACCTGATATCAAAATTGGAGAAATAGTAAACTCTTCCCTTTATGTAGATTGTTATACTCCTAAACAAATCCAGTATAAGTGTTTTGACTTTTCAACAGAACGGAATAACTGCACTAACAAAATTGTTATTCAGTATAATAGCATTAATAAAAAAGACAAAAATTATGAAACTGGGCAGAATTTTTTTGAGGAGGGGGGGGGGGGGATGACAGGATAGGTATTAACTGTATTCTCATTTCTTTAGTGGAAGTTATAAATTAAATATGAAAGTCTTTTCTTTGATTTTCTAATCTCTTCTCTCGTAGGACAGGTTTAGTTTTTCATGTATATTGATTCTGCATCTTCTCTTGTCTCATGCAAAATAGCTTATGTATATAGATAGATTGAAGAGACAAACTTGATGGAGTAGAAGTCCCAGTTGGATAAATTTATTTGGAATAAGAGAGAAATTAGCGAAATATTTGATTATAGAGCCTCTATAGCTTAGTCAGTGTAGACAAATAGACAAAGCCCTTTGGTTGGAAAGACCTGGATTTGATTCCTGTTGATGATGTGAGGAACCTTTATCTGGTCTCTTTCGACTAAAGGTGAGTTAGCCGGTCTCATATGGAGGTGGAGAGTTTTTCACTCTGAAACTCGGGTTTTTCATCCCTTAGAATAGGCAAACCAACCCATGAACACATATGGATTTACAGCCATGAATACTTATGACAATGTGTGGAAGAGATAGGGTCCTCACCACATGTCGTTACCCCTGTAGTTAACCATGAGTCACATCATGATAGTCAACCTCCTGGATAAGAGACAGCACTTGAATAGAATTTGATTATAGGAAAAAATCTCATACAGTACCAGATTGAGTAGACTTTGCAGTTACTAGTGCTCAGATTATTAAAAATATAACATCTAAAAATATTGGCAATCAGACAGATTACATTAATTTGAGGGAGGGGTACAGTTAATAGAAACTGGTACTGTAAACTACCATAATTTAATTACACAGTCATATCAGAATATCTTTTTCACCTAACTCTCTTTCTCCTCTAAAGTGTACATAGCAGGAAATGATGTTGATGACATGTAATTACCTAACTACATAATAAAAGTATCATATCCATATTACCTGACAACGAATGCTGTCAGTTAATATGGATGTGATATGATATTCACGTGACAAAGCAAGTTCTGCTTATACACATAATTAGTCAAGTGTCTGCCATCGTCTGAAAAATACCAACAATAAATGTTCTCATTTTCCGTTATTTTCAACTAATGGAAGTTTGCAGGGTGAGTAAATTATGTTAAATTATTATTATTGTTGTTATCTTCAGGTCTCCATGGAGTCAGACTGTTATAGGGGGGGGGGGAATCTCCTTGCCATACACACAGGTTATTATACTGTGCCTTAAATACATTCACTTCTCTGCAGACACCTCATTCTCAGGCAATGCATTCCAATCATTCACCACTGTCCATGCATAAAACCTACTTCTCATTCTTTTGCTCACACCCTCCTTATACAGTTTCAGAAATGACCTCTAGTTCTCCCACTATGGAAAACTTCTTCAACATTAATCTTGTAACAACCCCTTAGCAACTTATATGTCCTATCATCTCACCTGTCTACTAGACTCTGTAAATTGTATCTTCTCAACCTTTCTTCATTCTCAACATTCCAGAGACCACATAAAACCTTTATCGATGGTCTATAGACCCTTTCCAATATATCTTCCTCATTTGCACAATAGCCCATATGAGGCTTAATCAATACAATGGAATCATAATCTCCTTACTTCTATAAGTCAGTGCCTTATGCATAATTGCCTGAATCTGTTGTGCTGAACTCACATTTCTAACAATGTATCCCCTAAAATCCCTTTCTACTATCACCCCCGACATCTCTCGTTTCTTCCATCTTCTGCACTATATCTCCACCAACTGTGTACTCTACATCCCATCTTTGTTTTCCAAATTTTAAAACCTTATGCTTTGCATCAGTGAACTGGCAGCCCCACTCCCATTCACTCAGTCTGTTCAAGTCTTAGTTCTCTGAATATCACCATTCCAACCTTCCCCAGTATCATTAGTATACATATTAAACAGCAGTGGTCCTTAAACAGACCCTTGAGGTACACCACTAGTGACTTTCCTCATCTGGGATATTACTCTCACATACACAACATTTTCTGATATCTATCAGATAGCCAGTCTCCAATCCAGTGCACTAGTCTAATATCCAATCCCGATCCATTCTATGTTAACTATCAAGTTATCATATGGCAGTCCATCAAAAGACATTGTAAAATCTAAGTATATTACTGCATATCCATCTCTATTTTCAATGCACCTGTCACCTTATTGTAACAAGCAAGTAGATTACTTAAACAAGATCTCCCTTGAGCAAATCCATGTTGTTCATCAAAGAGAATACCACTGTTATCTATAATTTCTGAACCTAGTTCTCATTAACCTCTACACACTTTAACAACACCTGACACACACAGAATGGCCAATAATTTAAAGCTTGAGTTTTGTCACCTCCCTTATGAAGCGGTATAAACTTGACCCAATGTAAGACTCATATTAAACAAGTATCCCAAAACAGATGCCAACTACCAGGCACGTTCCCTCAAGCCTGTAGTGATATATCAAGTGCAACAGACTATCAACATCAAGTTTACAGAATTTACCATACCTCTTGTTCACTCACAGTCAGTCTCTCCTCTTTCCATTCTACTGTTTTTAGACTATGCATGATGTCATATTCACAAGGATGAAATGCTTTATGAACTACTCATTTAATATCTCAACTATATCCTCCACGGCAGTTATCATTTTACCATTTTCTATCAATGTCCATAATCATGAAGAATTGGTTTGGAAGGTACTCAAGCAGGAAAAAAAGTTGTTATCAAGAAGGTCTATTTGTGGAACTATAAGGTGGGTGATTATCAGAAGCTTTAAGCAAATAAATAGAGTAGGAGTGAGATGGATGAATAGTGAAATCAAGCAAGCAGTATTAAAATGAAGTTGTTATGGAGGAGGTACGAGACGCAGCAAACAGATGCATGAAGAATATAAAGTGCAGGCCAGAAAAATGACAAGCATGGTTAAAAAAGAAAAAGTAGAATATGAGAGGAGATTGGCCAATCAGGTCAAAGCTAATCCAAGGGAATTGCTATGTGGAAAGCAAGAGGAAAAACAATTATGGCAGGTTGATGCTGGTGGATAGCTATGGTAGCAGAGTAACCATAGCAAACAATATAGTGGAATTATTTAACAAACACTTCATCAGTGTATATCATAGTGGTGTGAATGTTGCTGGGCAACATGTAGAAGGGAATCAAGAATTAGAAAATTAACGGTGAAAGAATCGGATGTGTATCAAGTGTTGCTCAGATTAGGTGTTAATAAGACTATGGGAATGGATGACATATCACCACATATTTTTAAAGAATGTGAAAAAGAGTTAGCCATGCCCTTTTCCTGGTTATTTGATGAGAGTCGTGCAGTGGGTAAGGTTCTGTATATCTACAGTTGTGATCAAAATGTTGGAAAAATTGGTTAGAAATAGAATACAGGGTTGGGTTGATGAACATAGTATTCTCTATGATTATCAGCATGGGTTTGTGAAGGGCAGGTCTTGTGTTAGCAGTCTGCTTATATTTTTATGATAAGGTGGCAAATGTGTTAGATAAGGGAGAATTGTATAAAATGATATGGTGTGATACCACATGATAAGTTGGTATACAAGCTGAAGAGGATAGGAATAGATGGTATATAGTTGGCCTGGTTGGCCGAATGGCTAGTGTATCTGCTCTCCAGCCAAAAGGCTGTGGGTTCGAATCCTGCTGTGGACATGGATGTTTGTGATTGTCTTTGAAAATACTAGTGGTGGTGGTTAGTGCTAGATGGTGTTGATGATGAAAGTAGTTGTAGATGATGGATTGAATGGTGGAGACAGAGACTTATAGAGTAGGTGCGCTCCCTTGATGAGTCTTTGGACTCCCTGGCAGTGTCATATAATAATAATAATAATAATATTGGTTAGATGGATTGGAGATTGGCTCTCTGAACAATACCAGCAAGTTGTGTATGATGGAGCTATGTCTCAGGAAAGGAAGGTGACCAGTGGCCTGCTTCAGGGTTCTGTCATGTGGATTGACTGGAGATCTTCAAATGTTTGATGATGATGCAAAGCTAGGTAGAATTATCAGGAATAGTGCTGATGTTAATTCTCTACAGGAAGATTTGAATAGGCTTTTAGCTTGGACAAATGAGTGGGGTTGCAGTTTTAATGTTAATGAATACAAGTTGTTACACTTTGGGATACAAAGATATAAGGCTACATACCGTATTGTGGAGCTGTATTTCAGGAAGTGGATGAGATTCAGGATCTTGGAGTGATGGTAGACAGTGGACTGAAGTTCCCAGGGCACACCACATGTGTTGCAAAGACTGCACATCATATTGCTGCTACGAGAAAAAGTACATTGACATGTAGAGATAAAGAGGTGATAGTGCATCTATATAAGGCATTGCTCAGACCACACATGGACTATTGTGCTCAGATTTGGTCACATAGTTTTCACTGTGATGTAGAAACACTATAGAGGGTCCATAGATGAATAAACAAAGCGATATCATGAGTCACATCTCTCTGTTGGTTATGTAGAATGTTTGAGAGAATGTGAATTAAAGAAGTTGGTGGATAGGAGGAAAAGAGGAGATATGATAGTTAAAAGATTAATACAGTAGAAATCATAAAAAGAGTGGATGTTAAGATGGGAAGATGTGGTGTAGTATACTAGTGTATACTACACTTCAAACCTCGTTATGATAGACATGTTGCTGGTTTAGTGGGCCTACCACAATAAGTCTGTTGACTCCAGGTCTTATGGAAGGAAATTGAAACTGGTGAGTGGATTTGTTGTAAGGTTTTTGCAAGTGATTGTGAATGGCAAGGTTGATGTTGCATGCAGTATCATTTATTGAAAGAATGAAATAGTGTAAAATGAATAGAATGACCAAATGGTAATGGAAAATAAAGCCCATTCACATGGAATTTTTCACAGAACAAGGAGAGATTGAATGGTTGGAGAAATGCTTTGTGAATGGTATGACAATGCAAAAGCAAAAGAAAGGGGGATGTAAGGGGAGAGAAAGACTTATATGAAAGAGTTCAAGCATGAGAATAAGAATTTAATTTGTATGGGGATTCATTAATATGAGGAGAGTGCTTGAGTTGTTAGTGCAATGCATTTCCTGAGTGCAGGTAGTGTAAATAACTTCAAACTTCATTATGATAGACATGTTGCTGGTTTAGTGAGCCTACCACAATAAGACCAAATGGTAATGGAAAATAAAGCCCATTCATGTGGAATTTTTCACAGAACAAGGAGAGATTGAATGGTTGGAGAAATGCTTTGTGAATGGTATGACAAAGCAAAAGTAAAAGAAAGGGGGATGTAAGTGGAGAGAAAGACTTATATGAAAGAGTTCAAGCATGAGAATAAGAATTTAATTTTGTATGGGGATTCATTAATATGAGGAGTGCTTGAGAAGAGTGTGACAAAATCTTGTTTTCGAAGCCAACTACAGGACAGTCAGAAACACATATTGCATAACAAGACCTCAGACAACTAATTATATCACATATAAATACAATAATCACTATGGAAAGGCCACACGAAACTTCTACATCCCAGACATGATAAGCAAATTACCTTTTGAATACAGAAACCTTACAAACTACAATAGCCTGAAAAGAGCTCTAAGGACATACTATTAACAAAAAACACACACACAAAATACCATACAAACTTAATAAAATACAATATATTCATTGAGGCTTCAGTTCAGCAACGCATCAATACATTCCAGGTTATTGTATGTATGCACAGGTAGTCCTCGACTTACGACCCGTTTTAAGTTATATAGAAACTTAATTTATGAAAATATTATAACAGAAATCAAACAAATCAAGAAGTAACAAAAGACCTCGACTTACGTCAGAATCAACTTACGACGGAGAGGTTGGAACGTAACCCGTAAGACATATGGTTGCAAAGCACCAAGCCACTAGGCTAACCGTGCAGACACCAGGTCTGTAAGAACAAGAACACCCCATTATGTAATTGATCTTGATAGATTCCACTTCACACCAGATGGCTTCAAACTCAGTTCCACATGAAATATTGCTAGTAGTAGTACTACAATCATAGGTCTCAACTCTAACTGAATTCAAGTCATCTGATATCATTAGCAACACTCTCCCCTCCTCTCCTATCCTCTCTATCCTTTCTAAAAATACTTCCTAAAAACCCTTGACACTTGATACCAGTTACTAGTTCTGATTCTGATAGCCAGGTCTCACTAATACCTACAATCTGAGGTCACAACATATTGACTATGCCAACCAACTCTATCCCTTTGTTTCTGATACTCCAATCATTCATGTACGGACATAATAATCTAACTGTTTCTTCTTTTGTATTGTCTTGTCTGCAGTCTGCCTGACACAGTTGGACAACTTGCAGATCTCAATTCTATGACCTTACACATATAGACATCTTTGCACACATTTGATGGGTCCGAACCAGGCATACACAAACCCAAAATCATTCTCTCCTTGTCAACATTTCCATGACAAAGCCCATTTGCATCATTAATACAGTTGTATAACATTGTCGCTCTTACATTCACACCATTCCTCTCTTTATAATTTAGTTTCCCTGACTCTGTGTGTTAGGCATCATACCAGTTATTAGTTTTTCTAGACTCCTGATACCAAACGCATTTAGGTATGGGCCATCTCTCTTATACAAATCCAGTCTTCCCTCAAACTCACTCCACACATCCAAAAACTCTCATCCATTACTTCTACGCAGCCTACGCATCGAATCGTTTGCCATCATAGACCTTCTTCTTAATTCACTTTTATCATAGAAAGAGAAAATACTAACGATTTTCACTTTCTCACTCTTCACTCTTGCCTCTTCCAACAACCCTTTCATATTGTCTCTTATTGGCAGTTAAATCGTTTGTACCTACTACAACTACGATTTCATTTACTTTTCTTTTCTGTTTTTGAATTACTTGCATTATATTTTTAATTTTTGCACCAGGAAAACTCGATGTTATAACTTGCTCATCTATGTTTCATTATAGAGTCGCCATATCAAATAACTTCTTATTTTTTTACTAACAATATCACTTACTTGATTTCCATTATTTCCTTAATTACCTGTTTCCTTGCTTTGTTGTTTCTTATTTTCCTGTTATTTTCAATTTTTCTCTTTTACTATGCTCATTTAAGTGCCTCACAACTTTTTGCAATTCCCACATCATCTCTCTGATGATATGCTTCAATTTTGCTATTTTGGCAGTTAATTGATTTTAATTAACCTCCTCCATGTGCAAAATAACCTTGTTAGCAGGGCTAACCTTCTTGTTCTCACCCGGTGTGTTTTTTTTTGGCACCATTTTAAATGTATACTAATTATTGAAATATCATAATAAAAATATGTGATAAAATACTAAATACATTATAAAACACTAAAATCTACACTAGTATACTACAAAACATTAATTTTCTATGGGATTTGGATTTGCAGTTTAGCAGATCCAAATCCCAAATTAATGCTATATCTTTAGATGCCTGCCTGCAGTCTTTCAAAAATTGATATGAACAATTTAAATGTTATATTGAGTTAAGGAGAGATTACATTGGAAATAAATGATTCATCTTTGTGTACTTGTTCTTTTTTTTTATATGAATTTTGTCTTATTTAATGGGCACGTTGTGTAGGAGCACTGTAATTTGCAAAACTGTGGTGGTGGTTTTTCCCTTTCAGTCGTTTCCAACCCCAGGCGACTTTGCAGGCATTTTCTACAATGTATTATTTTTGTCATCGTCATCGTCTGAGCAATTCAGGTATAGGCTTTTTATGTCCTGTTCCTGCTCTGCAGATGAAGTTGATCTTTCCACCTTAATCTTGGACATCCGCGGTCTCTTCTTCCTGTAGGTTAATATTCATGTGCTAATTTGGGAATCCTGTTGTTATTCATCGTTTCTATGTGGTGTAGCCAATTTTGCTGATATTCTTCTATTTCTTCTTTGATGTTTTTTGTATCTAATCATTCTCTTATTTCTCTGTTTTTCTTTTTATCTAACCTAGTGAGTCCCAGGAGAGGTCTTAGAAACTTCATCTGTGCTGCTTCCAGTCTTTGTTTTTTTGTTTTAGAATCCAAATTTCACTTCCAAATTTGAGAGATGGTTTAGAGGTCATATTATTTAATCTTATTTGAGTTTCTTTAGTCATTTGTTTTCCAAAATTTCTTTTAATTATGCCATTCATTCTATTATAAATTTGTAGTCTTGCTTCCAATTGTGAATCAGTATTGTATTGTGAGGTTATATTTCCCAAGTATTTGAATTCTGTAACTTGTTCTATTATTTTATTGTTAAGCATAATTTTGACTTTTTGAATGGTGTTTCTACAATTGCCATAGCTTTTGTTTTTGTTTCAGAGATTTTCATTAAAATTTTTTTTGCTATTTCATTTAGATGGTTAGTTGCAATTTGGGTTTTATCTTCTGAATTTGAAATTAGTACTTGATCATCTGCATAGAGTATTGTATTTAGCTGTATATTATTTGTTAGTTTAACTCCATCTTTGACATTGTTTTCCATTCTTTTAGGATTCTGTTTATATAAATATCGAATAGGATTGGGGATAAGCCACAACCTTTTCTTACTCCTTTATGTTATAGGTTCTGATAATGTTCCATCTGCAAATTTGATGCAAATTTTTGTTTCTCTGTATAGACTTTTTATTGCATTAATTAATTAATTAATTTTATCATCTTGTAATATTTTCCAGAAAGATTTCTGTTCAAGTGATCATATGACTTTTCGCAGTCAATTAATAGAAGAAAAGCGGGCAGATTAAATTCTTTTCTTTTTTCTGTTATCTGTTGCATTGTGAAAGAGGCATCTGTATATCCTCTCCTGCTTCTAAAACCACACTGTTCTTCTTCTAAATAATTTTCTGTATATTTAATTAATTAGTCTGTTCTTTAAAATTTTTGCATATAGTTTAGCTGCTGCTATTAAGAGAGTAATGCCTCTGTAATTTCCATATTTGTCTTTGGGACCTTTATTACTGCTCCAGTTTCCCATTCTTTGGGAATCTTTTGATATTTCCAGATTGTTGAACAGTTTAAGTAGGTTTTTTCTTGAGCTATTGTCTGCATATTTAAAGAGCTCAATGCATATTCCATCCAGGCCTGAGCATTTTCTATTTCTTGAGTTTTTAAATTCTTTTTCTAATTCTTCCATTGCTATTTCTTCTGTACTTGCCTGTGTATCGATATCTTCAATTTTCTGAGTTTTGTCATTATTTTGTATTTCTTGTTTTTCATTCCACAATATTTTATAGTGTTCTATCTAATTCCCTTTGGAAATTAGATTATTTCTTAATTGGTCATTTTCTGTTGTTTGTAGTTGCCTGAAAATTTTAAAACCTATTCTTTGTGGTCCCTTTCTGCTTCTTCGTTTTAGAACCCTTTTCAATTCCAACTGTTTCCTCTTGATCCCTGGTCAACCCATTCCTTTCCTGCCTACACATCCTTTCACCTCCTCTTGGAGCATCCACCTTTCTCACGCTGTGTATCCCTGTCTACCCTGAGCCTCCCTGTTTCCCTGCTCCTCTTGCACACCCATTCTCTCATTTTCTATATTCCTACCACTCACTTCCCCATTCATATCCACCTCTTCAATCTCTCCTGCTCTTCCACATCACTCCCCCTCTTGATCTGATTCATTCTCTCTATTCACTTCTCTACCTTCCAGCAGCAGTCTCCCCAAGCGACTCACACCATAACCACTCAAATGCAGTCCATCGCTCCCATACAGCTCACTTCATCCCTCAAACTCATTCCACACATTAACAAAACTGTACTCCCATCTCCTCACACATTTCAGCCAGCATATCATTCATAATCCTTGCTCTCCGCCTCATTTCACCAAGTCATACCTAGGCAACACACTGACTACCTTTCCTGTCACACTATTCTCTTTTATCCTTCCAAGCAGCCTCCTGATATACATTCTGACATGCTCTTTGTCCTCTCTCAAATCATTTGTACCAATTAATACTATTAACTCTTTTGCTCGCTCCCGCCTCGTATCCAATTTTTATTTCATTTTCTTTTATTTATTTATTTTTTTTGGAAGCATAAGAAACTTATGTGATCAACATTAATAAGAGATTTCTTAGAGATACTGTAAGTGTAAAAATGCACTGTCAAGGGGCACATAATCGCTGGATGTTAACAGGCTGCTGTTGAACTATGCTGACATATACAAAGATTTAAATAAACATAAAAAAAAACTGAACACTAAAAATATTCATCTTTATTTATAATTCTTTTAATATATTTTCAAAAAAATTGTAACTCTGACTATACAGGGTGGTTCAAAATTCCACGTACAAACTTTGATGGAAGGTAGAGAACATCAAAATCAACCATATTCACATAGGAAAGCATGACTCGGAAACGCCATCCAAAAGTGATAGGGGGCGCTGTTTACCAGTGCTCCAGGTGAGCATTTGGGACTTTCTCATTCAATCTTTCGACATCGTACGAAGAACATGCGTAGTTTTATGAATGCTGAGATGGCAGACATGCACTTCGTATACCATTATGAATCCAACTACTGTTGAACTGTTCAGTTACGCCTAATAAATTTTTTTACACTACTTACTGCGTTGTATTATTTAGGGGAGAGTGTGAGGAATCGTTTTAGGGAGAGAGTGTTAGAGAGGATTTCGGATGGACTGGAAAGTGTACAAGATTGGTGGAAACATAATTCAAAAGTAATCCTGAGCTGTGCAATCGAGGTGCTTGGTGAGACATCTGGAAAGATTAGAGAGCAGAAGGAGGGTTGGTGGTGGAATAATGATGTACAAGTGGCAGTGACAGCTAAGAGGAAGGCAAAGCAGAAGTGGAATGAGTCAAGAGTGGAAGAGGACAGAGAGGTGTACAAAGAGAGAAAGCAAGAAGCCAAGAGAGTTGTGGCACAGGTGAAGGCCATGGCATATCAAGATCTGTATGATCAATTAGAAACAAAGGAAGGACAGAGGAAAATTTACCAACTAGAGAAATGTAGAAATAAAGCAGCTAAGGACATCTTACATGTGAGGCAGATCAAAGATGCTGAAGGAAGAGTATTATGGAGGGATGTGGACATAAGAAACAGATGGAAAATATACTTTGAGGGACTTTTGAATGAGGAAAATGCAAGGACTCACAGAGGAGATGGGCAGCCTTCTGAGGGGATGGTGCAGAACATCAGTAAAGTGGAAGTGACGGAGGCCATGAAGAGGATGAAGAATGGAAAAGCGGTGGGCCCCGACAGAATTCCAGTGGAGGTATGGAAGGCACTGGGGGAAGAGGGAATTGACCTGCTGTGGGACCTGTTCATGAAAGTTTGCCAACAGGAAAATATACCCGAGGAATGGAGGGAGAGTACTCTTGTCCCCATCTACAAGGGTAAAGGGGATGCACAAGACTGTAAAAATTACAGAGGAATAAAGTTGATGTCCCACACAATGAAGATCCTAGAAAGGGTTCTTGATGGTAGATTGAGGGAGGAGGTGGAGATTGCAAAGGAACAATTTGGCTTCATGCCTGGTAGATCAACAACAGATGCTATCTTTGGGTTACGACAGATGATGGAAAAGTATCGAGAGAAACAAAGGGAGCTATATCTGGCATTTATTGATCTGGAGAGAGCATACGATAGAGTGCCAAGGCAAGAAGTCCGGAAGTGTGTGAGGGAGAAGAAGGTGCCGGAGAAATATGTTAGGTTGGTGCGGGAAATGTACAGAAATGTGAAGACAAGTGTTCGGGCCTGTTTGGGACAGACAGAAAGTTTTCAAGTAACAGTTGGCTTGCATCAAGGGTCAGCATTAAGTCCGTTTCTGTTTAATATTGTGATGGAGGTGGTAACAGAGGAGGTGAGAGAAGATGCACCTTGGACAATGTTGTATGCAGATGACATGTTGCTGTGTGTAGATTCAAGAGAAGAAGCGGAAACTAAACTGGAAAGATGGAGAAAAGTACTGGAAGAGAGAGGTATGAGACTGAGCAGAAGTAAGACAGAGTATATGTGTTGCGCAGTGGGCGGTGGCCAGGAGATAGATCTGGCGCTGGAAGGAAATGTCATCAGGAAGGTGAGAGACTTTAGATACTTAGGTTCAACAGTGGAAGAAGATGAAGGAGCTGAGAAGGAAGTGGGATGCGGGATACAAGCGGGTTGGAGGAACTGGAGGGAGATGGCTGGAGTGTTATGCGATAAAAGGGTGCTGATCAATCTGAAAGGCAAAATTTATAGGACAGTAGTGAGGCCAGCTATGACATATGCTATAGAAACTGTGGCCCTGAGGAAAAATAACATCAGCAGGATGGAAGTAGCAGAGATGAGAATGCTTAGGTGGATGTGCGGTGTGACCAGAAAGGATCATCTGAGAAATGACTATGTCAGGGGAACAGTGAAAGTTACGAACTTAGGAGCGAAAATACAGGAGGCAAGGTTGAGATGGTTTGGTCATGTGATGAGGAGGGAGGACGAATATGTGTGAAGAAGGGTCATGCAGATGGATGTACAAGGAAGGCGGAAGCGTGGGCGGCCAAAGAAGAGATGGAGGGAGCTGGTAGAAGAGGACTTGAAGATGAAGAACTTGGATGTGGTGACAGCCCAAGACAGGAAGGTGTGGAGGAGACTCATAACAAACAGTGACCCCACTTAAGTGGGAGAAGCTGTAGAAAAAGAAGAAGACTGCGTTGTATTATTTCTGTATCTTTGTGTCCTTGTTAGTACCTTCTGGTGGCATTTCCGGTCATGCTTTCCTATGTTAATATGGTTGTGTTTGATGTTCTCTACCTCTCCTCAAAGTTTGTACATGGAATTTTGAACCATTCTGTATATATATATATATGAAAAAGTTTTAATGACTGTTACTGAGAGATAAAAAGATGACAAGATATATTTAAAAAGATACTACTAGTTTACTAGTTTCGTTGAATAGATCAACATCACAATCAAAGAAATATATAAAAAAATTACAGAGACTTAAAATTGTAATAACAGAACAAGTATAAAAAGACAGTAGCGTGTTTGAAAAACAATTATCTTATTATCATATTCCTTCAAATATGATAATAAGATCTACTTACAAAACTCAGGTCTGGCTATGGACAGCCCACTCTCTCCGATTCTCGCGGATATATTTCTCAACGATTTTGAAGAAAAAGCTATTAATTCCGTTCACTTTAAACCAAAAGTCTGGTACCGCTATATTGATGATATTTTCCTCATCTGGGAAGACGGTGTCAATAACCTCTATTTATTTTTAGACCACCTAAACAAGTGCCATGAAAAAATCTCTTTCACCTTTGAACTGGAATCTGATGACTGCCTTCCCTTTTTAGACCTCAAACTTACCAGATGTGCTGAGAGCATTAAATTCTCAATTTTTAGAAAGCCTACTCATACTGATAGATACCTTCATGCTTCCTCCCATCACTATCCCCCACAAAAATGTGGTATTATTTCCACCTTAGCTCACCGAGCCAAATCATTACTTACAGAAGAAACAGAAATTAAAAATGAACTCCTTTTTCTTAAAAAAACTTTCATTAACAACGGTTTCTCTCCAAAGAAAATTGACAAATTTCTTTCCCCCAGGCACTCAACTACTTCTGAAGATCCCTCTTCCCCAAGAGCCGTCATCTCCTTGCCTTACATCAGCTCTCTCTCACCAAAACTGGCCAAGATTCTCAAGAAATTTAACTTCAAAACTTGCTTCGCTACGCTTCCAAAACTTCGTTCATTACTTAGCAAACATAAACAGAAACATCTTCCTACTCAGTTTCCAGGAGTGTACAAGATTTTGTGTGATTGTGGAAAGCCATACTATGGGCAGACTGCCAAATCCATCCTTCTACGTTTCGATGAACACTGTAGAGATATCTCCTATAACAGGACTAGAGCTAGCGCTCTCTCTAGCCACGTTCTCTTTTCAGCTAACTCAGACGAAGGCCACCAACACATTGTAAACTGGGCTCAAACGTCTAACATCCATGTGTGCTACGATGAACTCGAAAGAAATATTGTCGAATCCAGGGAAATTTCTCTGGATTCCTCTCATATCAACAACAGCTTGAGTTACAATCTCTCTGATGCACACGTTGCTTCTGTTCAGTACTGGCGCACTCGCAATAGCGTGTAGTATACATTTGTTTGGAACTCATACTCGCATTTGTTTTTCAAACACGCTACTGTCTTTTTATACTTGTTCTGTTATTACAATTTTAAGTCTGTAATTTTTTTATATATTTCTTTGATTGTGATACCTGAGGATGTTGATCTATTCAACGAAACTAGTAAACTAGTAGTATCTTTTTAAATATATCTTGTCATCTTTTTATCTCTCGGTAACAGTCATTAAAACTTTTTCATAATATTCCAACCGAGTAAAAATGAATTTGCATATATATATATATATATATATGGTGGATGTGTGTATATACAGTGGATGTGGCATTTGCCCACCACAACGCTTGACTGCACGAATTTCAAATCTAGTTAGCAACTACAGGAAATTTTTCTAAGCCTTTTTTCTACCGGTTCCCTAGCTAGTCAATCTCTGGCACTGGCAAGCAGGTTTTTTCTCCCGTAAACTTGGGTTTTTTGTCCCATAAACTCAAGAAAATTGACCGTAGAACCCACATTATTTCAGACATTAAATATATTGTGTTAGGGTTAGGGACCACGAGATGGCGACACATGTTGAGCCGTCTCTCTTCACTGTGTGCCGTTTAATTAGTGATAGCTTTGGGCCATCTATCTCTGATTGGGTACCAGTGGAGATTGAACTGCCCACTCAGTCTCCAAAAGTTAGATAGGGATAAATGGCCTCGTCTACTCCCTATGCGGGAGTAGATTTTATATATTAGCTGATTTTATATATATATATATATATATATATATGTATATGTGATATTTTCCCAATGAATTTTAAAATAAAACAGTGTATTTCAACTTCTTTGTGGGACAATTACAGCACTAAAATGCTATCTGTTATCCACTTGAAAAAATTGAAAAAAAAATTTTTTTTTCATTTTTTGTTTATAATTTCATTAAACAGTTTTTCATAACATTTATTAATGAAATTGTTCTGCTCTTGTGGAGCCCAGGCCCAAACCATCTATCATATAGTTCAGGAATGTGAGTTAACGGCATATCCAGGTGAAGGACATTTTTGACCTATCCCCGGAGGCGATCAATTGGATTAAAAATCTAAATGTAAAAATGTAACTAAATTTTTGTTTGATGCTTGTCATATATTTAATGCCTGTATTTTATCTGTTTGTCTATGTTTTACTTTATATTTATAATTTTACATATTTGTATCCCATCCATATTCATATGTATTTCATGTTACTCCCTTTTAATGTGTATATGCCATTCAATAAATTTAAAAATGAAATTGTTTTTAGTTGGCAACACTGAACATTGCTTGCCGCAGTAGTAACAGAGTTTCTCATAAGCCTGAGAGAATAGCTGCATGGTCAACAACCATGAACGGAGATGTATATGTTTTCAATCCAAACAGAAACATGAAAACTGTTCCATTACACAAAATGTAAGTTCAAAGGCATTAGATATTTTATTTCTACTTTCTTTTAAATGGATCAGTTATGTAAGTACTTGATAATTTTTTTTATTATTTTCTTTATTTTTTTATTATATCTGACCTACACACAAAAAGTCCCAAGATCTCTAGCAGATTAGTGCCCATGTGTGGGGATATTTAGTATTGATCTTTTGCTATAACTGTTATTCTTTTTTTCTACAAGTAACAGATCTTAGAAATCATAAATTTTGAAATAAATATATCTGCCAGTATAGATAAGGAAATCACTAGATCATTATAAGCAGCCCTTATCAGATTAATGTTGAAAAGATTTTTCATAAAATTGGGGGGAAAAATAAGACAAAAGGCCATCGCTTGATACTGTAGAAGGAAGGTCTAAGTACAGGAGTGAAGAGCAGGTTTCTTGCATGTTGAATGATTAGTGATTGGAATTCATTGGCCTGAGAGTGTAGTGAATACAGAAAATGATTTGAGGGGGAGGCAAATAAAAAATGTTCTTGTTTTTATTCTATACCCAAGTTTTCAAGAAACTGCAAGTTAAATCACCCTAGTATTCCATAATGCGTAGCACTCTTTCAGATATATATTTGCATGCATAATGAGAAGGGTTCACTACCAAGAACAAGACTCATTGTGACCATATTGCTGCTTTCAGCTTTTGTTAGTTGAAAGGTAGGCATCAGTAACTGATGATAAATCATTTTAGTTATCAGTACCTCTTTAAATTAAGGCCTGTTTATCAGGAATTCCTCCTACTTTCATAGAAGTCAACTGAAAAAAAACTCAGATGAAAAACCTGAGATATTTTCATATATTTATATATATATATATACCCATATGGAAAAAGTTATTAAGAGTTTAGAGAAAAAATATGCAATTTTATTTACATTCCCCTCAAAATATGGTGAATGGATGAACACCATTGTCATTCAAATTGGACATCTTTTAATACTTTTTCTAGCTTTAGTAGTCTAATTATGGAGATGAACATCTGTTATTCCATTATAGATGTTGTCACTATCAGTTAGTAGATTTCTTTTTTTAGACTTCCATATGTGATACTTCATTTACTTAATTAGAAAGACAAAGATTCTGTGTTTTGCTCTCAGTAATTGGGATCGGGTTTGAGGTTATATTGTGAGTGGTCATGTAATTTAGCGCTTGTGTGAAAGTAGCGATTTGTATCTGTTTTCATGCATTCTTTCATCAGAAAATTAGAGTATTATGGTGTGTTAGTGTAGGTTTTCGTGTTTTTAGAGTACACCATATACGTTGGCGTATAAGACGACTCTCAAATACTACAGGAAACCCCTCGAAATCATGGCTTGTCTTATATGGCGAGTATAAAAAAGGAAGCTTTCTTGGATGAACATTTAGGTAGTTACAATACATCATTATATAAGAAAGGCAGTATTTATAAACAAATCAGATTAATTTTTTGTTACATAAATTTATTCAAAATATTACAATAGATGTAAGTCTTAAAAAACAAATAATAATTATTAACCTCAGTTTTCATGTTAAATTTTTTTCATCATCTTTTGAAAATAGTTCTTCAGATTCATTGTTTAAATGTTCGTCATATGGATCCCAGTTCGAATCCGGTGAATTGATCTCGTTTTCATTGTCAACAGTGTCCCACAACAGATTATCTTCCATACCATCCATAAGATTAGAGATACCACACTTTTTTAAATGGTTTTAAAAATATAATAAGCAATAAAACCACTGTTTTATTGCTTATCATATCAAAGCTCATAGGAGTTTCATCCATATTTCCAATATTTGACAACAGAAATTTATGTTTTTATCTCAACTGAATAATAAATTTATGGAAACTGGTAAGTTTGTGGTCAAGATCTCCTGGTAGTTTTTGAGCAATTTTCGTTTTTTGTTGTATTACTAAATTTTGTCTGTTCATATAACGATTACACCATCCTGAAGTAGTTTGAAATTCTGTACTTTCATCCGGATGCAATCTTGACCATTTTAGTGCATATGCTCTAATCATATTTCTTGTAACAAGACAACCATTCTGCCTTTGTTCGAATACTCATTCTGCAACTTGATTTTCCAGTTGCGGCCATTAAGTGATCCTCGTTCTCATCGCACTTTTTTTTTGCAATTTTTTTAAAATATCTTCTTTCTTCCTCCATTCTCTTACCATCTTCTCAGTTTTGTCAAACTTTCTTGCAGCAGCACAGTTATTAGTTTGCTTTGCCATTTCAATTACCCTTATTTTAAATCGAGCGTCATACTTTCTTCATTTTGTTGCTGGTTCCATGATTTTAAATAACAATTTTGATAATCCTAAAATTAAAAAAAAAAAGCAAAATTAATAATTAATTAAAATTGGGGCTAATAACTTTTAATTAGGGTAATTCATGTAAATACTAAATCTATGTTATGCAAAAAAATAACGGATATGCATAGATATAAAAATAACGAATATAACAACAATATCTAATGTTTCATTAATACAAGAAAGAAGAAATTGGGGGATCATCTTATACAACCGACATAAGTTTAAAACCTAAAAATAGCCTAAAATTTAGTCCTCCTCTTATATGCCAATCATCATATATGGTAAGTATATTTCTAACATTTTTATTACGATATTGTCGGCACAGTACCATCATGATGAACAATGGCAGCAAAGACCACGTTGTCTGGCGATTTGAATTTGCAGGATATTATTCGATGCAGTGTATGTGTCAAGAAAATTAAAGAATGTGTGGGAATTAGTAGCAGTACAGGTCAAGTGATTATTATGGGGGACTTCAACTATGGAAATATAGACTGGAAGGATTTATTTATTTATTGTATGGCAATTTACATACAGTTATAAAAGTGCATGTACATAAATCAGTACAAAGATGTAAAAGGTAAATAAAAAATGTAAATAACAAAGAATTAAAGTAAAACATAAGCAGTTACGCTTTCGGTGGACAAAGCACTTATAAGTTAAGATCAAGTTCTCTGATCCAGTCTATAACAGGCAGTGTCGCCTCCAGGAAGTCGCTTCTTTGACCTGTATATGTGCGAAGATTGCACTCAGTGGAAATATGGTGGATTGATTGGTTTGGGTGTCCACAGTCACACTCTGGTGAGGAAATTTTCCTCCACTTGTACAGTAAGCTTGCACATCTTGCATGGCCAATACGAATCCTGTTCAGTGTTATCCATGTCTTTCAGCTCAATTCCATACCCAGGATGTTGAGGAAGCACCTATCAAACCAAATTTCGTGTTGGGCATTAGCATTAATACTCCAGATTCGTTTCCATTGATATTTGGTATTATAGTTAGTCATTCTCAGATGTTTAGCTTCATGAAGAGGGAGCTTTCTTGATTTAAATCTGTTAAGCTGTAGTTCTGATATGTCATTATGTATAGGCAATTCCGTATTTCTCAGTATTTTGTCGTATTATTGTAATAGAGCGTCACGTCATCATAGATTTTGTGGTATTATATTACTCAGCATTGGAAGCCAATAAACAGGAGTTGTTTTTATGTTTCCAGATATAAGTCACATTGTGGTATTAAGCTGATGGTCAATTAGTTTAGTATGGCAGCTGTTGGGTGAGACTGGAGCAAAGTACTCCGTCACTGAAAAAACCAGATCGAGTGCAGATGTTCGCAGTGTGTTTGATGCTGCACCCCAGGAAGTGCCACATAATTAATGAATTATGTTATTAGAAGTAGAAGCAGTGTCCCTAAAATAATGAGGGATTTATTATCTCCTTAACTTGATGTTATTTTTAGTTCTTATTTTTTCAGCTGTGTTTTCAGTGTGTTTCTTATATGATAGAGTACAGTCGAGTGTAACTCCTAAATACTTAGGTTATTTATTATGGCGTAGGACTGAATTTCTGAATGGGATGTTCAACTTGTCTTGTGTCAATTTATTATTGAGATGGAAATCTCAATAATAAATTGACTGAGGCAAGGTCGTTTGTGAGGGTTTCCTCCGTCTGTCTTAGTTCTCTATTTCTGGTGTCTAGCACAATGTCATCTGCACAGCAGAATTTTCTGGATACTGTATCTGGCATATTGACTATATATAAGCTAAATAAGAGAGAGGCCAATAGTGAGCCTTGTGGTAACTAACCCATAGTTAAGTTTCGTCTGGTTGCTAATATTTTCTCCAAGGACAACATGGAAATATATATTACTGAGAATATTATTATTATTATTATTTTCGGGCTACTCCAGGGAGTGCTTAGACTCATCGAGGGAGGCCCTAAACATCATGTCCACACAACTATACAACATTCTCACAGTATCTATCATACCTTGCCTTGAACTCGCTCACTGTCATAGCACCCACAACAGACTCTGGCAGCTTATTCCACTCATTTACCACTCTAAAAGTAAAGAACCCAGCTCTAACACCACTGCTAACCACACTCTTGCCCAGCTTCCATAGGTGTCCCCTAGTTCTCCCACCACCGGTCCTGATCTCAAAAATATCCTCTGAATTACTCTTATAGAATCCTTTTAGCAATTTGAATGTCTCCATCATATCTCCCCTTTTCCGCCTATCAACCAGTTTCTGCAACCCACAAATCTTCAACCTGTTCTCATATGGTTCATTCCATAGACCTGCTATCATCTTAGTCACTTGCCTCTGGATCCTCTCCACCTCCTCCCCATCGAGAAGGAACTTAGGTGACCAAATCTGGGCACAGTAGTCAAGATGAGGTCTTATCAAGGCTTGGTACAGAGGTACAATAACTTGCTTGTCTCTGCTCGTCAAGGTATTTTTCAACAACCAAGTGAGTTGATGAGCTGATTTAGCTACTTTCGCAATGTGCCCCCTAAACTTCATCTCCCTATCCACCAACACTCCCAAGTCCCTGGCCTCGTCAATCTCTTGGAGTACAGTTCCCCCCCATGTGGTATACTGCTGCTAATCTTTTCACCCCAAAATGCATAACCTTACATTTTGTCACATTAAATTTACATCCATTCTCCTTAGCCCAGAACTCCAATCTATCTAAGTCATCCTGCAAGACTTTGACATCTTCTGCATTCACTATCGCCCTCCCCAACTTTGCATCATCAGCAAACAAATGAACTGTTCCACTTAGATCCTTCCCTATATCGTTAATGAACAGATTAAACAGCAATGGTCCAAGAACAGAACCCTGTGGCACCCCACTAGTCACAGGCCATCTTTTGGACTCCACTCCTGAATAAACCACTCTTTGATATCTCTCCATCAACCACCCACCTATCCATCTCACCAACCCTATATCCATTCCCATATGTTGTAGTTTACGGATTAGAATTCCATGTGGTATCCTGTCACACGCCTTAGCCAGGTCCAGCAGTATCACTGTAAACCCATTTCCCTTATCCAGTTCAGCCGTCACCTTGTTATAAAACTTGAGCAAGTTACTCAGGCATGATCTACCCTTTACAAAGCCATGCTGTCCCCTGTACAGTATCTCATTTTCATCAATCCATTCCTGTATTTTTCTCTTGACTACTTTCTCCAAGACCTTGACAACAACTCCTGATATGCTGATCGGTCGGTAATTTGCAACCATAGTCTTGGATCCTCCTTTATGCAGTGAAACTATTTTCCCCCTCTTTCCATGCCTTCGGGACTAAACCAGACCCGAGACTCAGATTAAACAACATAGTCAAGGGCACTGATAATTCCTTAGCCGCTTCACGCAAGACCCGTGCCAGTATACCATCCAATCCCACAGATGTATTCACATTAAGGTTCTGTAATAGACTATTCACTTCCAATTCATTCATCACAATTCCCGTATAGGGAATTGTGATGAATGAATCCTTCATTTTTTCAATGTCACCACCTGGATGATATACTTTTGCAAAGTGCACGCTCAGTAATTCCACTATATCGACTGGTTCAGTGACCTCCTTACCATCGTCATTCCTTAAAATCATTTTGCCATGTACAGTTTTTTTCTTGCTTGCAGCATATTGAAAGAACTGTTTGGGATTCTCTTTTGCTTGCATAGCTTGTTTCCTTTCATAATCGGCTTTTGCTGTTTTTATTTTACCACACACTCGTTACCCTTCTGGCCTGCACTTTATACTGTTCGTGTGCCTGCAGGTCACCCCTTTCTTTAAATTCCCTCCACAGTTGTTTCTTTTTTTGCAGCTCAAGCTTAATGGTGTTATTCATCCATTTAACCCCTACTTGTTTTACTATTCGGACCCTAGGTATACAATCAGCCATTACCTCCTGTAAATGCTCCTTGACTACTTCCCATGCTCTATCGACGTCCAGCCCTTGCAGTTGTACATGCCATGTCACTGATCCAAGCAATCTCCTAAGCTTGTCATACTTGCCAGCACGGTAATTCCAACAAGTTGTATTATTTTTCAACACGGCAGTACTTTCATTAATTTATACAGCATGCCCTCTCTCCAAACAGTGTCATATGCAGCAGTTAGATCAAGAAAAACTGCAGAAGTTTTTAGATTTCATTGAAAGCCCGCTTCTATTTATGACGTCAGCTCTAGAACCTGGTCATAACAACTACAATTAGGCCTAAAGCCTGCCTGTTCATTCGGAACACATTCAAAGATGGTGTTGCTTATGCGGTTATACAATAGTCTTTCCATTAGCTTATATGTGCAGCTTAGTAATGTGATTAGTCAATAGTTTTGTGGATCGTCAGTTGATTTTCCAGGTTTAGAAAGAGCTATTATCTTAGCTGTCTTAAAGTCTTTAAGTAACACGCCTATGTTCATTATTTCTGAGAAGGAACGGGTGAGCCATTTTTTGGTGTTTTTGCCAGCATGAACAAAAAATTCCTGGTGAACTCTGTCGAACCCTGGGGCCTTTCCTGTATTTATGTCGGCTGGTGCATTGTTGATTTCCTCATCGCTGAAAGGTCTTGCATATTCTGATTGATCTTGTAGTTTTCCCTTTAATTCTCTGGCTTCTCTTTTAACTTCGATGGTATAATTTCTGTCACAATGGCATCTCGAGATTTTAATAATATGATTACCAATTTGGTTTGGTATAACATCTGTCTATTTAGTAGTCACCATTGTAGCGCCTCCTAGCTTCCGTAACACACGCCAAGCCTTCCTACTGGATTGCCTAAGGTCCAGTCTCTCAATTGTTTTAGTCCAGTGTTGTTGTCTTGCAGCATCCAATTAGTGAAGGAGATTGTTTGAGATTTCCAAATCACCACTCTCCAGAAATTTCTCATAAAGTTATTCACTCAGTTTGTTCCATCCGGGGATATACTCCTTTCTATAGCTCCTAGGGATATGGTTTTTAGCTATAGCGATGACAGCTCCTACAAGTCGGTTGTAGTTATTGGATACAGGAGATATGAATCGAACACACTTGTCAATGCAGTGGCATATTTTTCTCAATCAGCTCTTTGAAATTCCATTTCGGGCGGGGAATTGATTGGACAAGAGGTATTTTTATGCCTACATCAAGGAGAACCGGCCAGTGTTGGCTGTGAGGAAAGTCACTGAGAACTATTCTTTCAGTAGGTAGAGATTCATGTTATTAGAGGTGATGAAACAGAGGTCAGGATTATGGTCTCTTCTCCATACTGCTGAACTGAAGGTGCCATGTCTTTAGCGTCAAAGATCAAGTGGATATTGAAGGCCTCAGCCCAGTCAGTGAGGGCTATACCGCATTCATCATTCTGGGTGTAACCCCCTAACTTGTGGTGGCTATTGAAATCTCCTGTGTATATTGTTGGGTGATTCAAAAGGGGGAAGACTTGTTGATGCCATTGAACGTTTGGTCGCTTGTAGACATTAACAAGCATCAGTTTGCCCAACTTCGTAACGACCAGATTAACATCATCATCACTTGATGCAGTAACAAGTTCGATTTGCACGATGTTGTTACGGACATATGTCGCTATGCCATATGCATGATAGTAGGTTGCTCCTGCGAGCTGGTAGCCATATATTCTCCCTCTTCTGTACAAATCTTCAGTGGCAGCATGTGTTTCCTGGCGGAATGGTACAGTGTCTATATTTTGGTCAAGAAGGAATTTTGAAAGGTACAGGTATCCCTTGTTGTATGCAATCTCACTTTATGCGTTTTCGCTATAACACGATTTTAAAAAGTTAACTTAAAAAATTGCAACTGGTAGCAATTTTGCAGTCACCCTGTGCATGGTCATGTGACTTTGTGCACACACTGCTTTGACAAGGTGGCATCGTGCTGCATGTCAGTCTCACAGAAGGTGTAGAACTAGTAAGCTTCATTGTTGGAGTCTTCTGCAATGCAGACATTATGGAAAAAAGAGGTAATTGTGATCAAAATACTTCCAAGACTAAAAACAGAGAAAAGCTGGAGGAAAACTTAGAAGTTATAAAGAGGTATGAATGTAATGAGTGCACATTCGACATAGTCAGAGCTACAGAAATTTCAGAATCAACTTTAAGAACAATAACAAATCAAGCAGAGAAAATAAAAGAAAGTTGTAAAAGTGTGACGAGAATGTTGACAACTAAGATAACACAGATAAGGGCACAAATTATGGAAAAATTGGAAAGGATGTTGGCCCAATGGATTGAGCATGAAAATCAAAGTGCTGTTCCGTTATCCACCTTGATTATCCAGGATAAATCTTTTGCTCCAAGTGCTGGGTGGTTTGAAAGTTTCAGGGTGCGACATTGATTCCATAATCTCAAGCTGACTGGCAAGGCTGCAGCAGCTGATGTTGTTGCTGCTGAGAACTTTAGAGCAAAATTTCTAAGTGTAGAACATGGTTATTTGCCTCAGCAAATGTTCAATCTTGATGAAACGACGAAATTTGCATATTTTTTTTATCAAAAAAAAAAAATCAGCTAATGCCTTTTTATTCCCATATATTTATTCCCATCCTCACCTACTCCCTATTCCCATAAGGAGTAGGCGAGGCCATTTTTAGCCCTATCTAACTTTTGGAGACTGAGTGGGCAGTTCAATCTCCACTGGTACCCAATTAGAGATAGCTGGCCCAAGGGCATCAATGATTAAGCAGCATGCAGTGAAGAGTGACGGCTCAACAAGTGCCGCCATCTCATGGTCCGTAACCCTAACACTCATATTTAATGTCTGAAATAATGTGGGTTCTATGGTCGATTTTCTTGAGTTTACAAGACGAAAAACCCGATTTTCCGGGAGAAAAAACCTGTTTGCCCCTGCCAGAGATTGACTAACTCGGGAACTGGGTCGAAAAAAGGCTTAGAAAAATTTCCCCTAGTCGCCGACTAGAGAAAATTTTTCTAAGCCTCAAAATGAAGTCTTCCTTCGTGCGGCTAAGTGCCATGGTGTGCAAACGCCACATCCACTGAGCTACACATGCTCTTATAAGTTTAAATAATTCATTCATTCAAATTTATTTTGCTCGCAGGTGTAAAGTTTTCGTTTTTTTTATCCTTCTGAAGAAACCCCTATTCCTATCTCACCCATGCTAAATTGAACTGACTTTATGCAATTTCGTGTTCCATGATTATTTCATAGAACCAATTAATTGCATAAAGCAAGAGACACCTGTATTCGCATTTTTATTTGCTGATTCTGAGATTTCTCGTCAGTTGGTTCTTGTAAGGACTGTTCATTTCTGATTGCTGCATGTAGTTAGTAGCCAGGAGATCCATGGATAGACTGGCGGCTGCCATGATCTCTCTAGTTCATTTAGCATTATCCAGGGTGCACCATGAGGAGGTGAGCTACATTTGACCTGTTATTCATGACTTACTTTTTAATGGTATTAACAACACTGAAATCTTTGACAAAGAGACGTTTTATTTACTGTTTATAATTTGCTGAATTTGAACTCGGCATGATCAGAGAACAACACACTTGTACACGTGACAGTGAGTGAGTGAAACAATACCATTGTAATGTACAAAAGATCTAAAGTCCTATTTTTTTTGGCACCCTCTAATGAAAAAAAAAAAAAAAAACAGCTATGCAGGAGTTTTTCTTAGGATACCCCCCCCCCCCCCGTTAACAAATTTTTACATGGAACACTTTGTAAACAAAGTACTTACCACAGCTACATATAAGCCACTAGTGTGGTTACGCTATATAGATGATGTGTTTGCCATCTGACCCCATGGACAAAACACCTTGGATGCTTTTGTCACCTACCTAAACAGCCAACACCCCAAAATCCACTTCACACTAGAAAAAAAAATCGAATAACTATTTACCATGTCTTGACACATTAGTCACCCACCTTTCAAATGGATCACTATCTTTTTCCATTTACAGAAAGCATACACACACAGGAAGATACCTACATAAACAATCACATCATCATCCAGTCCAACAGTGTGGCATTTTAAAAACACTTACACACAGAACCAGAGCCATTCGTTCTAACGATGCAGCTCTGACCACAGAACTCAAATATCTGCGCCATACGTTCTTGGCCAACAGCTATAATCCCTACAAGATAAATAAAATACTACATAGTCCTATTATTCTGCTCTCCTCTAATACACAAGAACACAACATGACCATTTCTCTTCCCTATGTCAGAGGTACATCAAAAAAGATAGCCAAAGTATTGATGAAACATGGCCTTCGCACCACTTTCAAACCTCATGTCAAACTAGCAACTCTGATCCGCTCGCCTAAGGATAAACTTCACCCTGAGACTTGGCATATTATGGGCAAACAGGAAGATCAGTTAACATCCGCCTGGAAGAACATGAAAAATACATTCGCTATTATTACTATGGTAAGTCAGGACTGGCAGACTACACGATCAGATGGAAGAAAATGAAGAATTGTTTAGGAGTCGTTACAGATCTGAAAGATTATTTTTTGAGTCAGCAATGGCTTTGAAGAATTCTCCCAACCTTAACAAATATGGTTGCATTAATTTGCCAAAAATTTCAGAGACTGTTATCCTAAGAAAAACTCCTGCATAGCTGGTTTTTTTTTTTTTTTTTTTTTTTTTTTTTTTTTTTTTTGTTAGAGGGCACCAAAAAAATAGGACTTTAGATCTTTTTCCATTACAATTGTATTGTTTCACTCACTCAGTGTACAAGTGTGTTGTTCTCTGATGATGCTGGGTTGAAATTCAATGAAATATAAGCAGTAAATAAAACATCTCTTTGTCAAAAATTTTGATGTTGTTAATACCGTTAAAAATAAGTCATGAATAACCTTCAACTAAGCTTATCTGTTAGATAGATTTTACCTGACTGGAAGGAAGAAAGATCACATGACAGAAAGGAAATAGAATTTATACACCTGCTGAGAGATAATTACTTAAGGCAGCATGTGATGGAGGGGGAAGGGATAGGAGTAGGAGAATATTGGACCTCATAGCATCAGAAGAGCTATCCATAACCAAGTTGACAACATTGCCTCCAATTGGTGAAAGTAACCATGCGGTCTTCACGTGGGAAATTGTAAAACATGAGGAATATTTTATCAAGAAGAGGTGTTTGTGGAACTACAAGGCAGGTGATTATGACATGCTTAGGAAGATGCTTAAGTCTGTACAATGGCATAAAACACTGCAGGGTAAGGATGTTAGTAGTGCATGGGATATTGTTAAGGGTCATTTAGAGGAAGCAGTATTACATTTGTGGTCTGAAAAGTTCTCGGTCTAGATCATAAATGGCAACACTATCAGCAAGATTTTTTTTTTCTAAGTTGGTACATCTGTCATAAGCATCCATGTGAAATTATTAAAAACAACACGTAAGTCCACAGTAATAACTTTAATTAATAAATAAGGTAGATATTTCATACTAAAAATAATAGCACATCTTCAGTGTTACAAACAGATAGGAATAGAATACAAGTAACGAATATTCGGTGGATCACCTATTAAAATACATTTTATTTTATTTTTATTTTATGCAATTATTAAAAATCATTAAATAAAGACTTTTATTTTATGTAATCATTAAAAAAACTAATTATCTTAAATATTAATTATTTATTAATTTCTTTCATTTCCTAGCTCGCGACAACAATGTATTTTAATAGGTGATCCACCGAATATTCGTTACTTGTATTCTATTCCTATCTGTTTGTAACAATGAAGATGTACTATTATTTTTAGTATGAAATATCTACCTTAAAGTTATTACTGGACCTACATGTTGTTTTTAATAATTATACTATGCCACAGGTCCCTCTAAAAATAAGATCCATGTGAAATTGCAAGTCATTCTATCGAGTAGTTTTTTTTAATACGGCTGTGTGAAGCAAAAGTGTTGTCGTATCCCTTGAACTGGATGAAATTGAGTATCGTGCGGTTATAAAATTCTTTGTAAAAGAAGGTTTAATGCCAAAAGAAATTCATTCAATGTTGAATTAAGAAATGAACTGCCAAGTTTAAATGTGGCCGTGCCAGCCTTAAGATGATCCACGTGAAGGACGTCCAAAAAGTGTAATATTGTGTCGGAAAAAGTGCCAATTCACTTTTAATGAGTCATCCTATTTCCGACCCAACATAAGATAACGTTAAAAACCATGGATATGGACATGCTTATGCCTCCAGAAGAAAATATGCATCTAGGTAATTCAGAACTGTCTAACCATTTTTCTAGTAGATATTAAGTGAATTTTGAGAAACCCATAACTTAAATAGATAATGTTTGTGGATTATTTAACAAAGGAAAAATTTGTATAAATGCTGAAAGATGTATATAAGATGATATATGTATTGAGCCATGTAAAAAACAGTTCGGAGTTGCGGTGACCAATCAGCCGCCGCTGTGTGCATGACGTAGTCACCAAGAGAGAGGGTGCTCACATTGACTATATAGGTTTCGGCATGTAATTCAGTCGCTCTCTTAATTTTCTGTTCTTGGTTCCTGATCCAAGTGCTGGATAGCTGTGAAGCTTGCTGCTGTACCCAGCAACATTCTCCCGTTGCTGTGCGTGCCATGTTGACCATAGCCATAACTGAGGAATGCGGCTAGAGTTCCAGAAAAGAGCCATTGGCTAGTCATGCCAACGTATAAGTCAGCGAAGAGGTGATCTTTTCGAAAAGAATAGAAGTATGTCGCAGACACCATAAGAAATATATGGTGAGGAAACCCGGAAGTCTAATTAAGGAAGTCCCAACAACTACCAGAAAAGCAAGAACAGTAAGGTGCAAGTTTTCGTATTAAAATTGAATAATAACCAAAGAGGGTATAGGAGCTCCATATAGTCAACTTCCATTTTGTATCTAAAGAACTGTTTCTTTTGGACATTTCTGTCTACGTCTAAAGAGCAAGTGACACCCTAAGCTTAAGCTGAGCTGGGAACCAAGATTTCGAACTGTTTATGTTGGAAGAAACATTTATATCATTGTGCTAAACTTAAATTTGAATATTAACTGAATTTTGGGGGAGGATAAAGCCCGAGCATAAGAGAGAATATTGGCCCATTTGAAATTTGCAAGACGGAGAACCTCTGATATGCTCCATACTAGGATTGTAGAATGTATCTATGTATATGTGTTATTCCTATATATGGGAACGGAGCAACTCTGTAAGAATTAACCGAGCCTGAACGTAGTTACACAAAGAAGAGTATGAGATTGCTAGTATAAGATTTTAGAGTAAACCTTTTGGATACATTAACTTAAGAAAGGGGGGGGGGAGTTCAGGCTCTTTAGAATTGGAATTTCTAACTAAAGTGTATATATGTATTTGTCCAAAGAAATGTATTTCTATAATTCAAACCTCATGAGTCTGTCATTGTTCTGAGAATTGAGTTACCACTTGTTAAATTTCAGACCATGCATAAGTAATAGGGGAATCCATTAGCAATTAAGAAAGGGGGACCACGACTGTAAACCACTTGATTCCTATATTGTTTTTCAGTAGTTTTAAATTGTGTCAGAATTCAGTTGCCGGCTGGCGCAGTCGACTTAAAAGAATATAAATTTGTCGGCAACGGAATAGCTGGGAATAAGTAAGATAAGTAAATAATATAACTAATAATAACAGGGCTAGTACGAAGACGTAACAGTAACAACGTTTGAAATCATTGATCAGTGCACAATATGGTATTGGATGACCGGTGAATCGAAGTGTGTCTAATTGCTTAGACTACAGGCATTTCAAAAGAACGTGTAGGATATATTTTGCATGAAGAATTGCAAATGAAACAGCTTTGCGCAAGATTGGTGCCACGCTGATATCAAAAACGTACTCACATAAAAATCTCTGAACAATGATTGGAGCATTTTAACAAGAATAAAATTGATTTTGTATGTCGATTTATTACTATGGATGAGACTTGAATTCACCATTACACACTAGAATCCAAACAGAAGTCAAAACAGTGGATGGAAGCCGGTTGTTCAATGCCAAAGAAGACAAAGTCAGTTCCATCAGCAGGAAAGGTCATGACGTTGGTGATTTGGGATGCTAAAAGCATTTTGTTTATTAATTATCTTGAAAAGGGTAAAACAATAACCAGAGAATATTTTCCAATCTTTTAACCAGACTAGGCATCTGTCATCAGGACAATGCATCTGCCCACAAAGGTGTTTTGGCAATGGGAAAATTAAGGGATCTGCACTATAAATTGTTGGAACATCCACCCTATTTCCTCAGATTTGGCTCCCTCTGACTTCTATCTCTTCCCAAAACTAAAGCTCATCCTCGCTTGTCAGCGTTTTTCTTCGAATCACGAGGTGATTGCAGCTGTAGAGGGGTATTTTGCAGATCTTACTGAGAACCACTACAGGGATGGGATAACGTGCTGGAGCATCACTGGAATAAATGTATTAGTCTTAAGGGAGATTATGTTGAAGACACTACAGTAAGAAAGAGTGTCTGACTGAGAAACGATGCTAGCAGGCACTTTAGTGTTTGAGTGTTTACCGAGCTACTACAACGCATATGTATCCGACCCAGTTTTACTGTTGAATCTACCTAATTGTTCTGTTTAATTTATTTTACATACATATGTATTTAAATTGATCAAGTACGTAATTACATACCATGTTTGATAAAAGCAGTGCAGAAAAGTTAGCAGAACTTGGTGTTAAGAAGACACGGAAATCAATCACACTTGAAAAGAAGATGGAGGTGATTCGAAGAATTGAAGATGGACAGACACGTACTAACGGTAGAAGTATGAACTTGCCTCCATCAACTGTTACTACAATTACAAAAAATGCAGATAGAATAAAATAGTCTGTGCAACAATCTACGGCAGTACTAAATGCAAAACATGTAATTTTTAGCAATGGTAAATAATTTTTCCATTTTTTTATGAAAAAAATTATTATCATTATGGGTGGATGACTTGAATCAGAAAAACATTCCTCTGATGCAGGCTGTTATAACGGAGAAAGCTAAAAACAATTTTTGAGGAACTTAAAAAGACAGATGGAAGCGAAGAAACATTTTTAGGAAGCAAAGGTTGGTTCATGAGATTTAAGTCTTGAAGTAAGTGCCATAGTGTCAAATTATGTGGTGAGGCAGCAAGTGCAGATGTTGCTGCAGAGGCTACTTTTCTTAATGAATTTCAAGACTGTGTAGAACAAAGAAGTTATCCTCCTGATCCCATTTTTAATGTTGATGAGACTGGGCTCTACTGGAAAAAATTGCCATCATGCACCTTCATTTCCTGCGAAAAACGTTCCGCTCCAAGTTTTAAAACTGCAAAAGATAGGCACGCTTTTGTTGGGTGCAGATGTCTCCTGATTTTTGAAGTTTAAACCAATGTCAGTGTACCATTCACAGATACCATGTGCCTTCAAGGGTCTAAAAGCCATGTTGCCAGTCTATTAGAAATGGAACAATTCAGCTTGGGTTACACAAGACATTTTTATAGATTGATACACAAATTGTTTTTGTCCTACCATGCTTCGCTTCTGTAAAGAAAATGATTTGCCAGCCAAGGCATTGCTTCTCTTGGATAATGCCCCTGGACATCCTCAAAACCTTGCTGATGTAAGAACACCGGATGTCAAGGTTATTTACATGCCCCCAAACACAACATCGCTTTTGCAACCGATGGATCAGGGGATTATATCACTCTTCGAAGCCTGTTACCTCTGTATAACATTTATGGAAATGATAAGAGTCTTGGACACTTCAGGAAAAAGTATTAAAGACTATTGGCAGTCATTCGATATTTTGAAGGGCATTAACAACATCAAGGCAGCTTGGAATGAAGTGTCAGCAAAGTGTTTAAAAGGAACATGGTGAAAACTTCTTCCAGCATTTATGCATGACTTCAAGGAATTAGAGCAAGAGGAGAATGTTATTGAAGACATTGTCAAGGTTGCGCGAGAGGTAGGATTGGACGATATTACAGCTGAAGATGTGACGGAAGTCTTAGAGAGCCATGATAAACTGATTTCCAATGAAGACTTAAAAGAATTAGCTGAACAATTAAGTCCACATCTAAAGGAGAAAGAAAATGAAGAAGGTCCTCTGAGAGATATGAAAATGGCCGATTTACAGTCTATCCTTACAAACATAGAGACATTGACTGATGAACTCTGTGAAATGGACCACGATTGGGAACGGAGTGCGAACGTAAAAAGGAGTAATCACATCTATTCAACCTTACACTGACCTCCCTAAAGAAAGAAAAAGAAAATCTATGCAGTTAACACTGGATAGATTTTCTTTTTCTTTCTTTAGAAAAAGAAAATCAATGCAGTTGATTCTAAACCAGGCACTTCAACATAGAAATATGTAATATCTTTTTGAAGTATCATATTTTTTGTATATAATTTTGTTTTGTTTTCGTTATTAATAATTTTATTTTAACAAATATATATGTATGTATTATCAAAGCTTTAAATATAATAATGTTACATATACTTCATGTGCATATTTTTTGACTGCGCAGAACATAACTTTGTACCTCCCATTAAAATTGGGTTCGTTTTATGCCAATTCGGTTTACACCCATTTTTTCAGGAACGGAAGTGAGGTGTAAACTGAGAGCCGTCTGTAATTTTGAAATTATAAATTATTTTTTTTTAGTTATTGCCGAGAATTTTTCAGACCACCCCTGTAAATTGTTTACCACGGGTAAGGAGGGTTAATTGGGATGATTAATATCATTAAGCATGAGCTGCCAAAGAAGAAAATGCTGTGGAAGATATATAAAGAGAAAGGTGACCAGCAAACTCATGAACAATATAAGGCTGAGGCAAGAAAGGTGACGAGCATGAGAAGGAGGGCAAAATCAGATTATGGTAAGAATCTAGCTGAGCAGACCAATTAAATCCTCAAGTGTTCTTTCATTATGTGGCAATAAGAGGAAGAATGACTATGGAAAATTAATCTTAATGATTGATGATGGTCACGAGGAGACAGAAGCCGATAAAATAGTTGAGTTACTGAGTGACAACTTCGCAAGGGTATATCATCCTAGTGAAGATACTATTTTTTTTCTATGTGTCAGACACTAATGTGCAAACTGAGGTAGATGAATTTGAGGTTCTTGGGATATTGCAAAATCTCAATGTAAATACATTAGATGTGGGATTAGATGGGATATCAGCTAGAGTTTTGCAAGAATGTGCAATAGAAGTGGTGATGCCTTTGACTAGGGTGTTTAATTTAAGTCTCAGCTCTGGTAGAGTTCCAAGGGAGGTTCTAAGACAGTAGTAGGGAGGTTCTAAGACAGTAGTAGCAAATTATAGACCAATCAGTATCTCAGGTAAAAGTACTAGAAAATTGGTCAAAAAGAGAATTCAAGAATGGGTAGATAACAATATGATACTGTATGAGGGTCAACATGGCTTTTGAAGGGTCGGTCATTCCTTAGTAATTTACTAACTTTTTATAATAGAGTAACAGCTCAGTTGGATAAGGGAAATGGCTACATGATGATTTTGCTGGATTTTGCAAAGGCATATGGCAGATTACCACATGAAATGCTGTTTCACAAATTAGAACAAATGGGGATGGATATGACACTGGTTAAGTGGATAAGATAGGGACTGCTGGACATATATCAAAAAGTGGTATATGGAATGGCAGAGTCGAGGCAAAAACAGGTGACTAGTGGTGTGTCACAAGGTTCAGTACTTGGACCATGCTGCTTAATTTGTATATAAATAATATAGGAAATAACCTGAAAGGAAATATTCACTTGTTTGCTGATGATGCGAAATTAGGTAGAGTAATAGTTAATCAAGGTGATATGGAGAGCTTGCAGGGCAATTTATATAGGCTGATTGCATGAGCAAAAGTTAATGGGTGTCAGTTTAATGTCAAGAAATGTAAAGCTATGCATTTTGGAATAAATGGATTAAAAACCGTGTGTCACATTGATGGCACTGTACTCCATGAAATAGATGAAACTAGAGATTTAGGGGTGGTGGTAGACAAAGAGTTAAAGTTTAGAGGGCATATTGATAAGGTTGCTAAGGTAGCCCATTAGATTAGTTAGCTACTGAAGAACACATTAACAAGTAGATGTAAGGAAGTTGTTATTCCTCTTTATAAGGCCTTGATACACCCACATTTGGATTACTGTGCTCAAGTTTGGTCCCATTGGTTTCTTGGGGATGAGGAAGCAGTGGAGAGGATTTAGAGGCTAGTGACCAAGATGGTGAGTAGCCTGTGGAATGTTCCCTATGAGGATAGATTGAAAGTGTGTGTGGACCGTAGAAGTTGTTTGATAGGAGAAAAAGAGGGGATATGATAGAAACATTTAAGTTGCTTGAAGGGCTTTATAGGATAGATGCAGGGAAAATGTTTCAGCACTTAGCTAGAGGGACCAGAACAAGGAGTCATCCCTGGAAGTTAAATAAAGGTATGGTTAGTAGGACTGTGAGAACGATTTTTTACTCGAGAGTTGTGAATGAGTGGAACGAGTTGTCAGAGTCAGTTGTGAGTGCTTTGTCTGTTAATCGGTTCAAGTAGAGGTATGATAGAATTTTTAGTTAGATTGGGTCTCCCACGATGAGTCTTTGTACTCCATTGAGGTACCCATATAATAATAATAATGAATATCTTATTAGTTTGGGGATATAGGTTTCCAGCTTGGTATAGTTGTAAAGTTTTATCTTTCTTTAGAATGTAGATTATGTAGCCTTCAGCTAATTGATCTGGAAATTCCAGTCCAATTTGTTAAAAATTTCCAAGGTATGGTGTAATTATATTCTTCTCTGTCAAGACAGCCTTGTTTTTGTATGAAAACTACTGTGATTTGATTTCTTGAGGTGTCACAGGTCTGTCTTGAAGCACAGAATGGTATTTTTTGAAGGATATGAGTGGGTCACTCGTTGTGTTTATTTTGTTAAAGTTCATTGATAGTGAATGTGGAAGGCATTTAGTATGTCTGACATAATTGTTAAGGCTTGGTTGTTGATTGAAATTTTCCTTATTATGCTGTCATCTGGGGATTTATTTGTTTGTCTAGACAGCAGATGTGGGAAAGGGTAACTGCAGAGCTCGGTTGCAATCTGAATTTAAATTCATGCTCTTCTAATTTTCTTTGCTCTTTTCTGTTCTGATTCTCTTCAGTCACGGCATTTGTTTTCTAATGATGGTTCTACAGTTACTTCGACCTCTTTGGACATTGATGAACTAATTAAATTATCTTTGTAGCTCTTACAGATGAAGTCTGTCATAATAGTCCCTGGTCTTTCCTCATTGTATAATGCATTCATTAATTTTTATGCATAAAGATAAGTCAGGATTTCCATTCCAGGATGTAAAGGTCCACATCGTACACATTCCAGCCACTGAATTCAAAACTTTTATTCAATACTGTGTTGTGTCTCCTTTAAGCAACTTCCAATACTTAACCTCTTCAATTCTCTGTGCATAGTTCAGCGAGATATGAATTGGGAACAGCCTTTATTAAATGCTTTGGTCAGTTGTTGCACACAGGAAGTTCTGATTGTTTGTATAAGCATTCTCAGATGTAGGCAATCTCATTCTGATAGACTGTTTTAGGAGCACAGTTACACCTCTTAGACAAGCAGTGTTGTTTATTTTTCCACTGATTAAACACTCAGGATATTTCATCTTTTGAGAAACCAGTCATTTCTGCTGTTTTCAAAATCGTGGCTCCACCCAAATAGACACCCACAATAAGCACTTTATTAAACTCTGAAAGATCCTTTGTTTTTCATATTGTGATCAACGCTTTTGACAATTGCTGACCAGCACATTCTTAAATAATTGCCTAGAACATGTGATGCACATGACCAAGTATTTTGCGTATATATTCTGCATAAGTGACATTTACTTATATACATAAGGGTTTCTAATTCAGTTGTCAGTATGTGTACATCAGTTGATGTGATCTTTAAATAGTTCAAGAAATTTCCTAACATTCTCTAGGGTTCTAGATTAATTGCTGCTTCCTCATCCTTAATAAATTATTAAGGATGAGGAATTAAAATTATAATTAATTACCTCAAGTTTGTGATCAGTGATAGTAGTTGCCTGGGTTAAATTGATGAGATATATGTAAATTTTAACCAGGTAAGTTTGTATGACTGGTCCATACAATTATTTGTTCTCTGATGTTGTTAGGTAAGTAGACTCCAAGGAGTCAAATAGATTTACCTTCCCATCCTATTATTCCTTTCATATCAGGCTCAATGGTCTAGCATTGCCCTGTAGCTTTCCTTCTTCTTCTTAGAAATCAAATAATAATGATAGGGTGGTTAATCCAATCTGCATTGTCAGCTATGGCTGTAAATTGTTTGTTTTCTTCTAGCTAGTTTGCCTGTTTTGCATGACAATAAACCAAGTTTCTGGGAGGAAAAACCTATCACCTTCATGAGACCAGCTGACTCACCTTCAGTTGAAAAGAACTGATAAAAGTCACTTACTAGACTGGATTGGAATCCAGGTCTTTCCTACCAAAGGGCCTGAGCACTAAGATTCTTAGTTTTACCTTTCCATCTCCAGTCGCTCATAATCAAATGTCATACTGCATCTCAATACTCTGTCTATACTTATGTTGTCACTGATTAATTTGTATATTAATGATGAAATGGAATGATTTCCTTTTCATCTTTACGGATGGTAGGGACAGCTATGCTACCATACTAGGGAAGTGAGCAAGGTGGTTTCTCGTTGCCTTCCTTGCCGTGCTATGTCGTATGGCTGTATCCTGTATGTTCACGGGTCCGGTTTGCCTGTTTTCGGGATGAAAAACCCCAGTCAAACTGGGTGAAAAACCCTACTGTCCATGCCCAAGACCGGCAAACTTGGCTATGGCTGAGGAAGATCCTTAAGCTCCTTGCATCTCCAACGGGAATCGAACCAAGGATACTCCTTCCCCAGGCATATGGTTGTGAAGCGTATGGCCACTAGGCTAATCGTGTGGACACATTAATGATGTCAAAAATTAATTAAAGGAGAGTATCCATTGTTTACTGATGGTATCAGTAGAGATCCTACAAAATCATTTTTGCCAAACTAACATTTGGATCAAGTAAAATGGTTACCAGTTTAATCTTACGAAGTGTAATGTATTTAATTATGTATTTAGGCTTATAATGTTTGAATCTGATCTTCAGATTTAATGGATTGAAAACTGCACAATTAAATAAACAGTTTTTCTTTGCATGTGGTGTGCTATCACAAATGATGTCTCTGTGACAGAGATGAAATATCGGATTTGTTAAACATGTGTTTAGTTTTCTGTGTAATTTCTGGGATGTTTAGATTGCCTTTCTTATTTATTGGTATGATTAGAGCTTCCATCCATTGAGATGGAATGTTGAATGTAGCTGTATTGCTGAAATTAATAATTGTTTTCAAAGCTCCTTTCCAGTATGTTTAATTGACTCCTCAGTTATACAGTTCGCTCTGTGTACTTATTCTTTTACACACTTAGTTTTTATTATTGTTATAATACAGCAAAGTTTAACAGGACAGTGGTCAAGTTGCCATCATTCAGGAAATTCATTATTATGATTGTGAGATGAAGTGTGTATGCAATATTTGCAATGGAAAGTGAAATGTTTGTGGGTGATAAAAAAAAAAGATTAGACATCATTGGTACTTATCAGCTGTCACCTCTATTCACTGGATGCATTGTATAATTAGTGATAGTCTTGCACCAGCTATCTCTGATTGACTGCAGGTGGAAATCGAACTGCCCCCCCTTGGTCTCCAAAAAGAGTTAAAACTGCCTCACCTACTCTCTATAGAGGAATAAAAGGCATTAGCTGATTTTTTTTTTTTTTGAAAAAATAATGAAATTAATGTCAGAATTGATTGTGCAATATGAATTTATAAAGGTATGGTGTGAATTGATAGACAAAAGGATTTGTATATAACTGATGGACTGACTGCCTTAGAATATTGGAAGTTTATTTTGCACTTGGTCAGACTATAATAAATTTAGTTTAATCCTTTATCCAAGTGTAAGCAAACAAAGTTTGCACCTGAAAATATCTTCGGGACCGAGGTAAGGTGGTACATCCTTTGGCAACTCGGAGCAAAGGTGGGCAAGGAGTGATGAGAGCCAAGCTCTCATCACTCCTTGTCTCAGTATCTCCCATAATGCAAAGCACATCTCCTTGAGGACATGTATACTGCTATGCATTAAGGGAAGGGCCACTACCCAGACTGGTTTCGACCTTTATTGAGGTCTCGTCAGTGGGAGACAGACCCGAGTGGTGATACTAAGGCAGAAGCACTGGAGAGGTCATATTTATCTATACGAGTTGCCAACTGGTGTACCACCTTATTATTAAATTACTCTGGATTTAGAGAATCTTTGTTTGCTTACACTTGGATAAGGGATTAAACTAAAATTGCCTTAGAATAGTTTTGGAGTTAGATGTTTGGAGAAAATGTTATTAGGTGAGAAGTTGAAAGTGCAAATTGAGAGAAACTAGAGGTATGGAGAGGGATGCAATCAAGCAAGTGTCCAGCCATCCCTGGGGAAAATGAATGTGAAACGATCACAAACAGCTGGGTACACTTCCCCATCTTTTGAATGCCAGAAATATCAAATTATTAATATTGCATGGGCAAGCATATCCATGGAGTCCTGAACTCATCGTAGGACATCCAAACTATCAACATAATATGTATCGTATCTCTCCTTAAAACCATTAACAGATAAAGCACTCACAACTGACTCAGGCAACCCTTTCAATTCATTTACCATTCTCCAAGTGAAAAATCTAGTCCTCTTATTCTGCCCCCCTCTAGCCAAGTACTGAAATATTTCCTTTGTATTAATCCTATAAAATCCTTTAAGTAACTTAAATGTTTCTATCATATCCTTCCCCCCCCCTTTTATTTTTTTTTGCCTATCAACTAACTTTTGCAATCCACAAACCCTCTATCTTTCCTCATAGGGGACATCCCACAGACCACTCACAATCTTGGTCACTTGCTTCTGGATCCTCTCCTCCACTTCCTCATCTTCAAGAAACCTAGGGGACCTGACCTGATCACAGCAATCCAGATGTGGTCATATTAAGGCTTTATAAAGAGAAATAATAATCCGTTATCTCTGCTTGTTAACGTGTGCTACAATAACCAAGTAATCCTGTGAGCTACCCTGGCTACTTTAGCAACATGCCCTCTAAACTTCAACACTCTACTACCCACCATATCCTTGGCTTCATCAATTTCCTGGAGTTCATTTCCCTCAATGTTGTATACTTTGAGGGAAATGAACTCCAGGAAATTGATGAAGCCAGGGGTATATGGTGGGTAGTAGTAGTAGTGTACAATGTGGTACACAGCTTAGGGAAGTGGAGGTATCCCAAAGGCACCTACCTCCTACCTGCCACATGTCAAAAGAACTCTTTGGAATTTCCTTTCACTTACTTGGTTAATTTCAAAAAAGAGGAATTTTTGACATTGGTCATCTCGACTTGGGAAAAAATTACCAAAATACGTAACTTGACACTTTTCCTCATTAAATTGACATCCATTATATTAGGCCCATACTGTTAGCCTGTTAAAATCATCCTGCAAGCTCTCTACATCACTTTGATTAACTATTACCCTACCCAACTTTGCATCATCAGCAAACAATTCGATAAATCTCTTCAAATTATTTCTTTATCTTTTATGTATGAACAACATTTTTATGTATAAACAGCAGTGGTCCAAGCACCTACTTTCTACTGGATTCTTCACCTCCACATACTACTTTTTGGTGTCTGTTCATCAGCCACCCTTTTATTCATATCACCAGTTTCCTATCCATCCCATTGGTTGCAGTTTGCATAAGAGATTCTATCAAACTCTTTTGCAAAATCCAGCAGTATCATCATGTAGCCATTCCCTTTATCCAACTGAGCTGTCACTCTATTATAAAAAGTTAGTAGATTACTAAGGCATGACCAACCCATGTGTTCCCTCATAGCGTATCATATTCTTATCCACCCATTCCTGAATTCTCTTTTTGACCAACTTTTCCAGTACTTTTTTCACCACTCCATCACTTCCAGCCACACAGAGACTGATGTTCTCACATCTGTCCCTGTCACTTCTACCATAATATCTTCACTTGGATGATATTCCCTTGCAAGTTGGTTAATCAATAGCCCAACTTCATCTGCCTCTGTCACCTGCCTATCATCTGTACTTATTATAGTTATCCTTTCCATAATCGTTCTTCCTCCTACCTGCCACATGTCAAAAGAACTCTTTGGAATTTCCTATCACTTACTTGGTTAATTTCAAAAGAGAGGAGTTTTTGACGTTGGTCATCTCGACTTGGGAAAAAATTACCAGCATCAACGAGGCCTAGTTAAAAGAAACTGATAAGGGTACAGGGATAGAATATAAGTGATATTGTATTTTCAGAGTCTAGCTGGAATAGGATAGGATAGGAGGAGGGGTATTTCTAATGACCTGAAGAACTTCCATCGACAAAAATAGAAGTTCAGGAGGATTTTAGATCTGAGAAAGATGGTTCGTCTGCAGCTATCTGGTGTGAGATTAGGGCCAATAAACAAAATACACTATTGGTTGCTGATATAGGCTAGGACATAGATGCCGAACCTATGGCACACGTGCCAGAGGTGGGATGTCCGAGAATTTTGCTGGCACGTCAACGATTTACAGGTGATATCCTTTTATACACTTATAAATTATTCAACTTTTTTTTTAATTGTTACAATACGTACAAGTTAAATTTTGTTTTACACGAGAGAGCAGCTATGAAGATGTGCATATGATTGGTGTTGTATTAACAAAAGATCTCGCGACCCAAAGACAACCTACAATTCTTGAGTTGAAATGCTAATTCTCTTCAACCGAATTCCATAACATCTGAAACTGTCATAACAACATTCACGACAGGGTGTTCTTTATCGTTCTGACAGAACTACTCATTACTGGCAGGCTTAACTCACACAGTTTCAATCCTTGGTTGAATTTTATTGCTGCTTGTTTATGTTTGAGCTGGCAAGGGAACTCACACATGCATTATATGGCATATTTTAATTCATGGTAGAATTTTATTAGAAGTTAGCCTTTGTGATCTGTCATAATGATATCGAGAATTTCAAGTGCAATAAAACAAATACTTATTTCGTGTAAATGAAAAATTGGACAATAGTTTTTAGTTAGATACTGTGTTTCTGGTGCAACGTATGGTTTTGCTTGAGTCTATACAGCATAGTTTCTGCAAAAGGGGACATGTTATTCATTAGTTAGTGCCATTTTTATTCCAGCTTCTCTAATTGCATTATTTGTTGAGAAATATATTACACAGACTGTAAAAGCCTCTGTACCTTATTCAGGGATACAATAAAACTATTTGTTTTTCTTGCATCTGCAGTATAATGGCTGTTGGGGAGGACGTGTTGTTAACTGCAGGGGAGTGAGTTACTATCGCCTCGACGTGAACATTTTTATACATTTTTCATGTACGAGGCACATGCAACGTTTTTTAATGTCTTTTTTCGTAAAGTAAAATCAGGGGTGCCAATTATACGTGAGTGTGAGTTATTTTTGGGTAAATATGGTAAGCGTTTCGCCGACAAGGTGACATCCTTCTGCTGCTTCCCTTGCTCAGCTAACTTCGATGGTGAGTTACAATGCATAAATATTTTTCTCACTACCGTTTTTTTTTTTCTTCAAACCGACATCATTAAAATCAATTTAATAATACAACAATCAGTTTTACACTGCATTATATTATAAATTTATATCATCATCATCATGCATATCAAGGATTTAGGCCTAGCATGGCCTGTTCCGGCCTTAGAAGTCATCATTTAAGAGGACGTCCTGGTTTTCGTTTTCCTAATGGCTTGTACTTTAAGGCTTGTTTTGGTAATCTTTCAGTTTGCATTCTTCGAACGTGTTCCATCCATTTATGTTTATATTTTTTAATTTTTTCTATTACTGGTTCTTGGTTTAATTCTTTCATAATTTCTTCATTTCTTTTGTGATCAAATAGGGTATACTTTGTAGTTTTTCTCATAAACTTCATTTCTGCTGTCATTAATCTTTGTTTGTCGTTTTGTTTTATTGTCCATATTTCGCTTCCATACATTAAGACTAGTAGGGCTAATGTATTGTGTGTGTATGTGTGTGTATATATATAAATTAATATATAAATAAATATTATAAATATTTAATTTATAAAATGATAATTATTTATAAAATATTACCTTGATGGACCCGTGTTTCACTCAGGATTTCTCCATGAGTGCAGGTCACAAAGATGCCTCCGACGATCTCGATCTTGAGCCTCTCTCTTCCATGTTATACCCATAGATTTCACTAGCGGATCTTCCCATCTTGTAGGTGGTCTTTCTGGTTTTCTCTTTATTCTTGGTTGCCAGTTGTATATTTGTATATATATTTTATAATTATAATTATAAAATATATATATTATAAATGTATAAATAAATAAATTAAGTTAGATTAATTTTCTATTAATTTTTCCTCTATTAAAAATTGCCCAACATGTCAGCAATTCGATTGGTAAATTTTTGGCGCTCACACATAAAACGTTTTGCCACCACTGGACTAGGATATCCAGAGGAAGATGTGGATCAGTCATGCATTGACTGATTAGTACACTGACTGCAAGCTGAGCAATTATAATTGGGCACTTCAAGTATGACGATATAGATTGGAAGAAAGAACAGAAACATGGCAATATGGAATGGAATTTATACATTTACTAAGGGATAATTACCTAAAACAACATGTTATAGAGGGGATCGGGGACTTGAGATTGTTGAATCTGGCAATAGCATCAGAAGATATATCCATAACCAAAGTAGACACTCTGCCTCCAATAGGGCGAAGTGACCATGCAGTCTTTTTCTTATTCTTGCTAAACAAGTGAAATTCTTAGTCAAGAAAGAGTTGAACTATAAAGCTGGTGATTATGGCAGGCATAGGAAAAAGCTTGGAGAATTGCCATGGCTTGAAAAGCTACAAGGGAAGAATATTAGTAGTGCATAGAAACTTGTTGGGAATTGTTTGAGAGAGGCAGTATTGGACTGCATATCCAGGGTCAGGAGGATAAACCGAGTATGGGTTACATGCATGAGTAGAGATATAAAACAGGAGCTGCAAAAAGAAAACATTGTTAAGAGAATACGCATGGATAGGCTTATGTGTTCGTAAGACATGTTATGATAGGTTTCACGGTATAAAAGAACACAGATGGTTAAGCAAATAACTATTTATTAACTTAAGGCTAATATTTCACTGGTCTTATATCCAGCATCTTCAGAGCACACAACACAGTTTGTTACAACGGCAAGACAACCACAATCCGGTGTAACAGTGGGGACAGTATAAGTGATTGCAGCTTGCAACACAAGACTAAAGTCCTAATATGGCGCCATCTAGGTAAAAAAAAAAAAAAAAAAAAAAAAAAAATTTCAAGTTTTGAAATAGTAGTCCAAATGATAAAAAATAAAAGTAATAGATATTAATTTGGTCTTAGGATGACTGTCATTATTAACTGTCATATTAACAAGTATGGCTGTATAAATCTACCAAAGATTTGGGAGACAGTCATCCTAAGACCAAATTAATATCTATTACTTTTATTTTTTATCATTTGGACTACTATTTCAAAACTTGAATTTTTTTTTTTTTTTTTTTTTTTTTTTTAATACCTAGATGGCGCCATATTAGGACTTTAGTCTTGTGTTGCACGCTGCAATCACTTATACTGTCCCCACTGTTACACCGGATTGTGGTTGTCTTGCCTTTGTAACAAACTTTGTGTTGTGTGCTCTGAAGATGCTGGATATAAGACCAGCGAAATATTAGCCTTAAGTTAATAAATAGTTATTTGCTTAACCATCTGTGTTCTTTTATACCGTGAAAACTATCATAACATTGTTAAGAGAATATAAAAAGGTGATCAGCATGATCACGAGCAATGCAAAGCACATGCAAGAAGAGTAACTGGTGTGGAAAGGAAGGCTAAAACAGATTTTGAGAGAAAATTAGCTAATAAGGCCAAAGTAAATCCAAAAGAATTTTTTGTAGTGTAGTAAGAGAAAGAATGATTATGGAAGGATAACTTTACTCAATGACAGATGCAGAAGAAATAGTTATACTACTAAACAATCCCTTTGCAACACTTTGCAGTTATTGATGTGAGAATTGAGATAAATGAACTGGGAGTGTTTGGCCTATTGAATAATAGCAGGGTGAATACAGCAGTGATACTGTATGGCATGTTGGCTTGTGTATACTCTAAGAATGTGCCAGAGAACTCTCAGTTCCCCTATAATAAATTTAGTTTAATCCTTTATCCAAGTGTGTGCAAACAAAGTTTGCGCCTGAAAATATCTTCGGGACTGGAGTAAAGTGGTACAACATCGGGCAACTCCTTGCAAAGGTGGAGCAAGATACCAACACTCCTATCTCAGTATCTCCCATAATGCAAAACACATCTCCTTGCCGAAATTAGTCTGGGTAGTGGCCCTTCCCTTAATGCATAACATTATACATATCCGCAAGGAGATGTGTTTTGCATTATGGGAGGCCAAACACTCCCAGTTCATTTATCTCAATTCTCACATCAATAACTGCAAAGTGTCCAACTGGATGATAGGATGTTGGTAGCTTGCTCCACCTTTGCAAGGAGTCTCCTGGTGTTGTACCACTTTACCCCAGTCCTGAAGATACCTTCAGGCACAAACTTTGTTTGCACACACTTGGATAAAGGATTAAACTAAATTTATTATAGTCTGACCAAGTGAAAAATAAACTTTCAACATCTTTCTCTAAATCCAGAATAATTGAATAAAAAGGTGGCACACCATTTGGCAGCTCCTAGAGGAGAAGACCTTGCTAATGCTTCTACCTGGTATCTCCACTTGGGCCTGGCTCCCACTGAAGAGACCTCAATAAAGGTCGAAATTAGTATGGGTAGTGGCCCTTCCCTTAATGCATAACATTATACATATCCACAAGGAGATGTGTTTTGCATTATGGGAGATACTTAGATAGGAGTGTTGGTAGCTTGCTCCACCTTCAAGGAGTCGCCCAGTGTTGTACCACTTTACCCAAGTCCTGAAGATACTTTCAGGTGCAAATTTTGTTTGCACACACTTGGATAAAGGATTAAACTAAATTTATTATAGTCTGGCCAAGTGAAAAATAAACTTTCAACATCTCAGTTCCCCTGATTATGTAATCTGCCTCAGCTCTAGTAAGGTTCCAAGGGAGTGGAAAGAGAGTAGAATAGTTCTGTTACATAAAGGTGGCTCCAAGACAGAAATAAAAAATTACTGTCCAATTAGTATCCCAGCAACGGTGGTAAAGTATTGGAAAAGTTGATTAATGGTAAAATCCAGCAGCAGGTGGCTAGGGATATGATACGCTATGGTGGGGAGCATGGCTTTGTAAAGGGTAATTTACTCACATTTTATAATGAAATGACAGTGGAACTGGAAAAAGGAAATGGTTACACCATGATAATGCTGAACTTTGCAAAGGCATTTAACAGAATACTGCATGGAAAACTGTTATATAAGTTGGAACAAATGGGAATGGATAGAAAGCTGGTGGCAGGGATTGGAGAGTGACTAACAGATAGACATCACAGAGTAGTATATAGTGCAGTGGAATCAAGGCAAACGAGCATTACCTGTGGAGTGCCTTAGGGCATACTAGGGTCACTACACTTTAGTTTGTATATATTAATGATATAAAAAATGATTTAAGGGGAATTGAATTGTTTGTTGACGATGCAAAACTAGAAAGGGCAGTAGTTGATAAAAGTGCTGTAGATATGCTGCAGGATGATTTTAATAAAAATGGCATTGTGGCCAGAGATAATGGTTGTCATTTTAAGGTTGCAAAATGTAAGGTAATGGACTTAAAATTGAAAAGGTTAGATACAGTGTATCACACTGATGGTACTGAATTGCAGGAAATTGATGAGACTTGGGAATAACAGCGGACAGAGAGTTGAAGTTCAGAGGGCATATTGCAAAAGTTGGTAAATAGCTAAAAGAATTACATGGTGGTTGAAAATTCATTGATAAGTTAAGATCGGGAGGTTATTATCCTTCTTTATAAGGCTCTGATTCACCTACATCTTGACACTACTCTGCACAAATTTGGCTACCTCAATTTCTTGGAGATCAGGAATTCTCTAAGGTGGATACAAAAGAAATTTTTCAATGTATGACAAAGTAAGTGAGAGTAAGGGATCACTGTAGGAAGTTGTGTAAGAGTGTAGTTTGAAAGCGGGTGCAGACTTTTTTTTTTTGCTTGAAATGGAGTGGTAATTGAGTGGAATGGATTGCCAAAGGTAGTTATGAGTGTCCCCAAAAGTGATCGAGTTTAAGGATAGGTACAATAGGTATTGTGTATGTGGGTGGGTAAGTCTACTGTGATGAGTGTTTTGACTCCATGGAGATATCCATATAACAGAATAATATTATATTAATAAGAATCATATTAATAATTGTTAGAAGTGAATGCCTCCATATCAGAGTAGGTTAATGTAAAAGGAAATGTTAATGAAAGGTTAATGTGGTTGTCACAAGACAACCACATAGTGCATGTGAAATAAAAGAAGTGAGCTTTGCTCTATAACAATTGCAGTTTTCTGCTGTTGCTGTAGATTAAAAGCTCACTCCTTTGAGCTCACAATTGCAGTAAACTGTAATTGTTATAGAGAACAAAGAGAGGAATTCAAGAATGGATGAAGATGAATAGTGCATCATTGACATAAGTGTATGTGCTAAGAAAGATATCACAAAAGTGGTGAAAGATAGTAAGAAAGTGTTAATGAAACAGCATGCTTATAAGAAGTCTTTCAAAAGGACTAAACATGAAGTATAACAAAAGCAAAAGCTTCTGGCAAGTGGTATAGTAGAAAAGAAGACATCACAGGTGAAAAGGGAATTAATGAGTGAAATGGGAAAGTGATGTAAGCAACAGGTGCTTTTCCACTCAATTCTATGTGAAGTATTCAGGGCATGATCAGAAAGGCCTACTTCACCATAGTTATTAAATTTAATGTGCCATTTATATTCCTTTCATCTGATAGTAATTGAGCATCCTGTTTCTCCTAAAATAGGGCAAATTACAGGGGCAGCGAATATGGTATACTCCAGGGTGGGCCAGTGGAGGAAGTGTATCCTTGGATGAGTTAAGTTCTTTAATTTTGTAGGAGGTTTAAAGGTGGCTTTCAGGCTGAATTTTGTAGTATTCTGTTTATTTTATCAGATATCCCTTTAATGTATGGAATGATTATAGTTTTATTGTAGTCTAGTTTATTTTTGTTTTTAAGTGAGGTTTGTGAAGAATTTTTAGGAAGGTATTGCTGATAACTTTTAATTCATCTTTAAGTGCTTGTTCATTGGACCAAATCTTTAAAGCCCTGTTTTTTTTAGTGTGTTAATGACACCTAGTTTTTGTGTTGGGTGGTGGTAGGAGTTTATGTGTATATATTGGCCAGTATGTGTAGGTTTCTTGTAAACAGTGAAGGAAAGACTGCCAGAAGGAAGACGTGTGACAAGTATATCTAGAAAGGGAAGTGTGTTCTGCTTTTCCATCTCACTTGTGAATTGTATGCATTTGTGTTGTTTGTTTTAGGTGGCTGAGGAAAGTATCTGAGACTATTAGATTTGTTTTACGAAATCTGAATTAGCAGTGGTGAAATCGCTAAATTAAATCCGGACATTGTAATTACTAGGGCCGTAAAGGCAGTGCCGCAGTTATTTTAAATAGAATGACATATTTGGAAAAAAATGAATGTAATAGTCTCAGACAACAGTACCTATCAACTTTTTAACTGTAACCCAACCAATTGAATAAAAAAGAAAATGGAAAAGCTACCTAAATCAGTCATTTCTTGGCCCAAAGACATAGTTAAAAAAATTACTTCTGCACTACGCTTGTTCCCCAAGAATTTATGGTTTACCAAAGATTCACAAACAGAACATACTGCTCCAGCCGATAGTTGAAAGTATATACAGCCCCAATTATCGCTATCACCTGGCCAAAAACTGGCCAACACTCAAGGAGTTAGTAGGTTATTCTCCCTCCTATGTTAAAAACACACAACACTTTGTAAACAAAATCAAAGACATCACACTGGAAAAAGATGATTTATTAGTCAGTTTGGACATCTCTGCTCTCTTCACAAATGTCCCAATCAATGACACAATCCTTCTATTACAGGACAAATTCCCTCCCGATATCACAGTGCTGATTGCGCATGTACTACCCTCTGGCTATTTTGTGTGGCAAAACACTTTCTACCTACAAAAAGACGGCACAACCATGGGCTCACTACTTCCCCTCCCCCCAATTGCTAACTTTTATATGGAATATTTTGAGCAACGTGCTCTAGATTCCTCTTCTTTAAAACCCAAAGTCTAGCTTAGATATGTTGATGATGTTTTCGTTATCTGGTCCCATGACTGCCAGACATTAGATACTTTCCTCAGCCACCTAAGCAAAACAACACATGCGCATATAATTCACAAGTGAGTTTGAAAAGAAGAACACACTTCCTTTTCTAGATATACTTGTCACACATCTTCTTTCTGGCAGTCTTTCCTTCACTGTTTACCGGAAAAAAAAAATGGTGGCAGCATTGTCATTCCATGATTTTAATTTAAATTTCATTTGTTTCGTTAAGTATGAGATCTGTTATATGTATTCTTTCGATTACATAAATGATTTGTGGATGTTTAGCACAGATGGAAGAAGGGTGTGTGTGTGCGAGCGAAGTGTGACCTGAACGAGGAACTGATGAATGCAAATATGAAATTGATGACAGAAAGTGTTAGTAACGAGAATGTGGCAGGGAACATGAGTGCACGTTTGAAAGAGAGGCGAAAAAATGTTAAAAAATCAGTAAAAAAGAAAAAGAGTGATTTGAAAACCGTAATGGATGTTAAAAGGGACGAAAGTGAGGTGAGAGTGGCGGAAGGAAATGAAATTGAGAGAACGAATGAAACTAGAAATGGTGTGACGCAGAAATCGAAAGTGAAAAAAATTGAAAGAATGAATGATAGCGAAAAATGAATGAATGATGGCAAAAGTTGGATGCATGTTGGACTGAAAGTACAGAAACAAAGATAGATGAATGAGAGTGGAAGTGAGAAGAATGATAGCAAAAGTTAGATGTATGTTGGACCGAAAGTACGGAAACAAAGAAGGATGAATAAGAGTGAAAGTGAGAAGAGGTGGTCGAGAGTTAGAAAGATAGAAAGATTGAATGATAGAGAGAATGTGTCGCGAGATTAGGAAGTTGAATTGGATTGGATAAGGCAAGAAATGAAATGGATGTGGAATGAAATTAAGAGAATTCAGGTCAAAACTATTAAAATAAATCTTGATGGCATGAAAGAGTTAACGAAATATGAGCTAGTGGCGTTGTATGGCGACTCCATTATTAAAGGTGTGCTAGAGGATAGAATGCACAAAGTATGTTTTCCAGGTGGAAAAATGAGTAGAGTGATTGAGGCATTGGATATGAGGTGGGAGCGAGCAAAAGAGTTAATAGTATTAATTGGTACAAATGATTTGAGAGAGGACAAAGAGCGTGTCAGAATGTATGTCAGGAGGCTGCTTGGAAGGATAAAAGAGAATAGCATGACAGGAAGGATAGTCAGTATGTTGTCTAGGTATGACTGTGGTGAAATGAGGCTGAGAGCAAAGATTATGAATGATATGTTGGCTGAAATGTGTGAGGAGATGAGAGTACAGTTTGTTAATGTGTGGAATGAGTTTGAGGGATGAAGTGAGCTGTATGAGAGCGATGGACTGCATTTGAGTGGTTATGGTGTGAGTCACATGGAGAGATTGCTGCTGGAAGGTAGAGAAGTGAATAGAGAGAATGAATCATATCGAGAGGGGAGTGACGTGGAAGAGCAGGAAAGATTGAAGAAGTGGATATGAATGGGGAAGTGAGTGGTATGAGTATAGAAAATGAGAGAATGGGTGTGCAAGAGCAGCAGGCAAACGGGGAGACTCAGGATGGACAAGGGTACACAGCATGAGAAAGGTGGATGCTCCAAGAGGAGGTGAGAGGATGTGTAGTCAGGAAAGGAATGGGATGACCAGGGATCAAGAGGAAACAGTTGGAATTGAAAAGGGTTCTAAAATGAAGAAGCAGAAAGGGAAATGGCCCAGTCTAGCATGGAGAGATCACATCGAGTGAGTGATATCAGTGGAACTACCTGTAGATCCAGAAAGGAGCTGTTGTGTTTGTATACGAATGCTAGAAGTATAAGAAACAAGGCAGATGAAATGGTTGCATTAATTGCGTCTGTTCACCCAAAGATTGTCGGAATAAGTGAGACATGGTTGGAAGAGGATGACATCCTGACAGGAATAGAGATGGAAGGGTATGATGTGTTTCGTGAGGATAGAAGGGGTAAAAGGGGAGGGGGAGTGCTATTGATGATAGAGAAAGAGTTATGTCCATACAAAGTAGAGATGCAAGACAGAAATAGTGCCAGTGGTTTTGAGGCAGTATGGTGTGAGATACAGGTGAATGGAATCAAATACTTGGTGGGATGTTGTTATAGACCAGGTAATGTGGGTGGTGGTGATAGTGAAATGTATAGTCAAATTAGCCAAGCAAATAAGAAAAGGGTGATCATTATGGGTGATTTTAATTATGGCAATATAGACTGGAATGATGAAATAGCAACTGGAAGTAAAGAAAACGAGTTTCTTGACTTTTTGAGGGATAACTACCTCAGACAGTATGTAACAGAGGGCACACGAGGATTAAGGGGCTTTGATTTGGTCATCTCATCAGAGGATGTAATTATAAATGAGGTGTCAAATCATCCACCAATTGGTGAGAGTGACCATGAGGTGATTACCTGGGTGATTGCTAGCAGTGCCCCTGTGAGAAAAGGGTATATGTGGAACTACAAGGGGGGGGGGGATTATGAAGAGCTCAGGAGACAGCTTGCAGGTGTAGCATCGAATGAGGAGTTAGCTGGAAAAGATATCAATGCAGCTTGGGGGATTTTCAAAAACTATCTAGTAGATGCAATGTCTAAATGTATTCCAAGGGTGAGAACGTTAAATAAGGTAGGTGTGAGATGGATAATAAAGAGATTAAGCATGTGATACAGAGAAAAAGGGCATTGTGGAGGCAGCATAAGAGAAGTGGAAATAACCAATTTCATGAGGTCTACAAAGACCAGGCAAGGTGGGTGACTTTGTTGGTGAGAGTAGCTAAAGAGAGAGAGAGAGAGAGAGGTATGAACAACAGTTAGCTAATGAAGCCAAAAAGAATCCTAGGGAGTTCTTTCGATATGTAGCCAGCAAAAGAAAGAATGATTATGGAAGGATGACATTGATTGGAGAAAATGGTATAAAGACAGCTGTTGCAGAATGTGTGGTGGAGATACTTAATGAGCAGTTCATAAAGATCTTTCAATCTTGTGAATGTGACTTCATGGAGAGATTGAGAGCAGTTGATGATGGGGAGGAGAGACTGACCGTAAGTGAGCAAGAGGTATTTGGGGAGTTGAGTAAACTAAATGTAAATAAGGCTGTGGGACTTGATAATATATCACTGCGTATTCTGAAGGAATGTGCCAGAGAGTTGACACCTGCCTTGACATTTTTTAATACGAGTCTTGCACTTGGTCAAGTTCCTAAAGAGTGGAAGGAGGGCAAGATTGTGCCACTTCATAAAGGAGGTGATCGAACTCAAGCATCAAACTATAGGCCTATCTCTGTGTCAGATGTTGTGGTTAAGTTGTTGGAGAAGCTTGTGAGAACTAGGATCCAGAGTTGGGTTGACAACAATGGTATTATCTTTGATGGACAGCATGGATTTGCTAAAGGGAGGTCATGTTTTAGTAATCTACTTACTTATTACAATAAAGTGACTGCTTCCTTGGACAGAGGAGAAGGATACACAGTAATATACTTGGATTTTGTAAATGCTTTTGATAGAGTACCTCATGATAAGTTGACAGTCAAACTAGAGCAGATTGGGTTGGATATTAGATTAGTGCATTGGATTGGAGACTGGCTTTCTGATAGGTATCAACAAGTTGTGAACGGTGTGCGATATCCAGGAAAGTCACTTGTATATTAATGATATTGGCAAAGATTTGGATGGAGATATTCAGTTGTTTGCAGTTGATGCAAAGTTGGGACGAACCATAAAGAGCAGTGAAGATGTTGTGAACTTGAAAGAAGACTTGAATAAATTGAGTGATTGGGCAAGCAGATGGGGATGTGAGTTCAATGTTGCAAAATGTAAGGTTTTAAAATTTGGAAAACAAAGATGGGATGCAGAATTTATGCTTGGTGAGAATATATTGTTGGAGGTAGAGGAAATAAGAGATCTGGGGGTGATAGTGGATAAGGATCTAAAATTTAGGGGACACATCGCCAAAATTGTGAAGACAACACAAAGGCTTCTGGTAATGATGTTGAGGACACTGAGGTGTAGAAGTAGGGAGATTCTTGTTCCATTGTATAAGGCTTCGATTAGGCCACACATGGACTATTGTGCCCAGATTTGGTCACCGGGTTTTCAGAAGGATGAAGAGATGTTGGAAAGGGTCCAAAGGCGACTGACTAAGGTAGTTTCTGACCTCTGGAATGTTGACTATGAGGAAAGATTGAGAAGATGTAATTTGCAGAGTCTGGTGGAGAGAAGGAAGAGGGGAGATATGATAGAGACCTACAAGTTGGTAAGGGGTTGTTATAAGATCAATGGTGGAGAAGTTCTACAGAGAATAATGGGAGATCAGGGGAGAACCAGAGGTCATCCGTGGAAACTGTATAAAGAGGGTGTGAGTAGGGGAGTGAGAGGCAGGTTTTTTTCGTGCAGAGTTGTGAATGATTGGAATGCCTTGCCTGAGAGTGTGGTGTTTGCAAGGAGTTTGAGTGAGTTTAAGACATGGTATGATGAGATGTGTCTGTGTGATAAACGGACCTCCCAGATGAGTCTTTGACTCCATGAGGTCTTGGGGTGATAATAATAATAATAAACCTAAATGTACTGGCCAATATTATACACATAAATGATGCAGTGAATATGGAATATATACCATATTCACTGCACCTGTAATTTGCCCTATATAGGAGAAACATTCACCATAGTTATTAAATTTAATAACTATGGTGAAACAGGTCTTTCTGATCATGCCCTGAATACTTTACATAGTGACTGAAAAAAAAGTGACAAAGTGACTGGAAAAGCATCTGTTGTTTACATCAGGCCAAAACGTGGTATGGACGTAAATTTAAGGAAGCCTGTGAAATTCTTATCAACCACCCTAATCTTAACAATAATGATAGTCTAAAAATCCCAAGAATATGGAAGGCACATATTCTACTCACATAACCTTTCTCCTTATGAGGTAATTATAAATAGCACAATAGTTATTCCAGGATCTTAAATCTAATATAACAATTCTCATGTTAAATTAGGACATTCATTTTGCTGTAATTAAACTATCTATAGGGAAAAATATTTTTACCTGATGCTGTCTTAAATAGAATATAGCTTTGATGTAGTTATTTTATTTTATTTCTAAATATTTATTTTAATTTAATTTAATCTAATTTTTCACTAGAGAAGCGTTGATGAAATCATTGTCTCTTTAGCATACTGTGTGAAATGTAATATACACTGCTCAAAACAATTAGGGAATATTTTAGTTTCTGTCAGATAATTATAAATTTCTGCAAATAATTATAACTATCGGGTACTTTACACACGAATAAATATTTCTTATTTATGGATGGGGTGTAATTGTTTAAATAATCAATATTTATTACAAATTTAACAAATTATACATTTTAGCATGAAAACCAGAATATCCCCTAATTGTTTTGAGCAGTGTAGCTTGTCTCTGTACATATATGTTTATACTCTAGATGATGACCTTAATATCAAGGCCGAAACTTCGGGAAATTAAAATTATTATTTCTAACATGGTTGTAGAGTCCATAATTTGTCTAAAATCATCCATATCATATTTGCACTCCATCGTGCAACCTCTCACTGTGCCATTTTAAGTAAGTCTCATACTCCATCTGTCTACTTGCATTTGTTGAATACACACTGAGGTAAGAAATCAGAACAGAGCATTCTGATTTCTTACCTTTCTATTCTGATTGTTCAAGATCTGATACCACTGTATGTTGAGCTACTGTGTTTCCTCACTACATTATTTCCACTATTATTCCCTTGAATGCAGTAATTATACAGTTGAGATGTATGCCATTCAGCTTGGGCTTGTGTACATAAAAGAAAACTGTACCAAAAATGTGTGGTTTATATCGACCCACTCAATTCATTACAGGGCCTCTCATGTGTACAATCCACATACACTGCTTTACGATAGATATTCTACACTACTGTATAAAATTAAGATCCATAATTTTCATGTTCATTTATGTGCTGGCATACAGTATTTTTACATACTGTATGTCAGCCCCCATATACAGCCTACAAAACATTTATAAGATCAGTGCTATTTAATCACTGACAGGAAGCATGGACAAATAAATTTCATGAGATTAAGCCTGAAATTAAACATTATTGGCATAGAAACAGTAGAAAGGAAATTTTTTTGCTAGTTTTCACATAGGGCACAGTCATCTTCCTTCCTGTGTTACTCTTAAGCATAGATCATGCAGGTTTTTGAAACCAGATCTGATGGAATAGGGTGGTTGCTTCTTATTCCTGTAGCATTTGTATGTCTGTAAATTGTAAATGTTCTTCTGGCCAGTTTGCCTGTCTTGTGTGATGAAAAAACCAAAGTTTGCAGGAGGAGAAAACCCCTGCCACCTCCATATGAGGCTGGCTTCCTCACCTTCAGCTTTTCAGGTGAAGGTGAGGTAGCCAGCCTCATATGAAGTTGGTAAAGGTTCTTCCTGTCCTAGGCAGAAATGAAACTTAGGTATTTCCAACCAAAGAGCAATGTCGAAACACACTGAGTGACAGATGCTCTGCAGTCATCTTACACATTTTTATGAATTGATGGCTGATGATCCACCTAAGTGTGAACAGTGCAACATTTGAAACCTTAAAATCCTTGATGCTACCCAGAGGTGAGCAATTAGGCTCATTGATGATCTCTCTCGTACAGATTCACTTCGACCTCTGTCTCACAGAAGCAGTGTTTCAGCACTTCTGTGTCTATTCTACAGCCACTTCCATGGTCACTGCTTTTCAGTTGCACCTTTTATTCCAAGGACAGCAGCTACCTAGCCTCCCTTCACTGTGCAACTGCAAACACACTGGACCTACTTTTCTTCTTCCTCTTTTATTCTGCCTACCTGTGTCCTCTGGAACAGCCTTTCTCACAAAATATTCCTAAACAATTACAATTTGCAGTTCTTCAAAAAACATCAATGAACTTTTATCTCAGTCCTCATCTACACCCCACACATGGCACCAACATCTTTATAGATCTCTTGACCTCTCATGTGTGGGATCAGCATTAAATAAAATAAGAACGTGTCTTGCCATTTGCCATATTCTAGTGGAGTGCCAGTACTTAAGAGGTGTCTGGAAAGGAATTTTACTAATCTGGATGAGTCATATACTTTCTAGCAGATCTTGTTGGATTCAAACAAATTGCATGAAGTTTTATCTTTTTACAAACAGTTATTTATACAGATAAGTTTGATCTTACCAGGAATACTCAGTAGTGAAATTCCTTTGTAATTCTCACATTCTCCATCTCCCCCTTTTATAGATGGGTACTATTGAGAGCTGTTATGCGTCCATGTTTGAACATTTCTGGTTGAATATTATCTACTCCAGCTGCCTTTCCACATTTCAGTTTTTGATGATTTTTTATACTTCTAGTATCGATTGCATTCCTGATTTGCATCCCTTTTCCTGATTGCATTCCTTTGAGTGTTTTCTACCATCATGCTATCACTGCTTGTTTTATTTAGCATCCTTTCAAATTAATTACTCCAGACATCTAGAATACTTGAGAAACAGCTTAGACAAATAGTGGAAGGGAAGATTGGCGAACAACAATCTGGATACAGGCCAAATCAGGATTAGATTTTCACTTGATAGTAAGTAGCAGAAAATTCATGCGAATATCGCAAGGATCTGTATATAAGTTTTACAAGGATCTGTATTTAAGTTTTGTAGACACCTAAATGGTGTCTACAAAAGAAAAGCTGTTCCAAGTGCCAAGAGAAAAGCTGTTCAAAACGCTCCAGTTATATGGAGTAAATGTGACGTTATATCAAGCAATACTTAGTTTATATTTGAGTTGTAAGCAGTGGTGAACTAAAAGGGGCTCGCATGAGCCCGTTGTCAAATTTTTCTCAAATTTGCGAACCCCTTGTTCTTGTTTACTTTTTTTATTTTAAAAAAAAAAAATTTTTTTTTGAAACATATTAATTATTATTATTATTACGGGTATCTCCATGGAGTCAGTAGACTCATCGCGGGAGACCCAAACTAGCAAAACAATATCTGTCATATCTCTTCTTGAATTCATTTACAGATGAAGAGCTCACAACAAAGTCAGGCAATGAATTCCACTCATTCACCACCCTCCAGGCAAAAAACCTTCTTCTGACACCTTTGTTAACCACACTCTTCTTTAATTTCCAGAGATGACCTCTTGTTCTTCCATCACTATCACACAGCTGAAACATTTCCCCTGCATCAATCCTATAAAAACCTTTTAGTAATTTGAATGTTTCTATCATATCCCCTCTTCTTCGCCTATCAACCAATCTCTGCAATCCACAAGCTCTCAATCTTTCAATGTAGGGAGCATTTTTTATATCACTCACCAACTTGGTCACTCTTCTCTGAACCCTCTCCACAGCCTCCTCATCTCCAAGGAATCCAGGTGACCAGACCTGAGCACAGTAATCCAAATGTGGAAGTATCAATGCTTTATAAAAGGGAATAATAACCTCTTTATCTCTGGATGTCAGTGTGTTCCTCAACAACCAAGTAATCCTATGTGCAATCTTGGACACCTTAGCAATGTGTCCCCTGAACTTCATCTCCTTATCTACCAATACCCCTAAGTCCCTAGCCTCATCAATCTCTTGGAGTACCTTTCCATCTATGTAGTACACAGCTGGTAATCTTTTAATCCCAAAATGCAAGACTTTACACTTTTCCACATTGAACTGACATCCATTTTCTTTTGCCCATTTTACCAGCTTATTTAAATCCTCCTGCAAACTTTCAACATCAGCTTGATTTTTTATTGCACTACACAACTTTGCATCATCAGCAAACAACTGAATATCTCCCTTTAAGCCGTTTCCTATATCATTTATATACAAATTAAACAACATTGGCCCAAGCACAGAGCCCTGAGGCACACCACTGGTCACCTGCCTCATTCTGGACTCGGCTCCTCCATACACCACCTAATGGTATCTCTCCCTGAGCCATTCTCTTATCCATATCACCAATTTAATATCCATTCCCATCTGCTCCAATTTGCGTAACAGTGTTCTATGGGGTATCCTGTCAAAAGCCTTAGCAAAATCCAGAAGTACCACTGTGTAGCCAGTTCCTTTGTCCAACTCTGATGTTATTCTATTATGGATAGTTAATAGATTGCTAAGGCAGGATCTACCTTTAACAAAACCATGTTGGCCTCTATAGAGTATCATATCCTGATCCACCCATTCTTGAATTTTGTCTTTAACCAACTTTTCCAATACTTTTACCACTACTCCTGAGATGGTGATTGGTCTGTAATTCAATACTGCAGTTTTAGAGCCACCCTTATGCAAAGGAACCACTTTGCCTAACTTCCACTCCCTAGGGACCATACCAGAGTTCAAACTTAAATTAAATATCCAGGTAAGAGGGGTTGACAATTCATTTGCACATTCACGCAACACCCGAGCTGATATTCCATCTAAGCCTACCGCAGTGTTTGCATTTAAGTTCCGCAATATATTTAATACCTCTGATTCTTTAGCTTCAATTCTCACATTAGGTATTGCTATAGGTATAGAGATATCCTCACTTGGGTGATAGACTTTTGAGAAGTGATCACTCAGTAACTCGACTATTACATCTGATTTTGTCACCTCAATACCATCAGCACCCACTAAGGTTATCCTTCCGAAGTCATTCTTCCTCTTACTTGCCACATAGCGGAAGAACTCTTTGGGATTACCCTTGATCTCTTTGGCTAAGGTCTTCTCATAATCTGATTTAGCTTTTCTTACTATGCTGGTAACCTTCCTAGCTTGAGCCTTGTACTGCTCATGGGTGTCCTGATCGCCCTTCTCCTTGTAAGTTCTCCATAACATTTTCTTTTTTTGTAGTTCAAGCTTGATACTACTGCTCATCCATCTAATGCCTGCCTTGTTTGACCTCCTGACCATGGGGACACAATCTGATATTGCTTTCCTCAGATACCCGCTGATTTTATCCCAAGCACTGCTAACATCTTTCCCTTGCAATATGTTCTGCCATGGGATGGCTGCAAGCTCACTCCGAAGCTTGTTATAATTGCCTAACCTGTAGTTCCGTACATACCCCTTCTTAATAGAAAAATCCACAGATTTTGCAACCTCCCAAGTCAATACCACATGATCGCTTTCACCAACTGGAGGTAACGAGGTCACCTTACTTATGCATATAACCTCTGAACCAATAACCAGGTCCAACACTCTCACACCACGTGTCCCTTCAGTTACGTGCTGTTTCAAGTAATTATCTCGTAGCAGATGTATGAACTCCATTTCCTTTTTGCTACGTGATATTTCCTCCTTCCAATTGATATCACCATAATTAAAATCCCCCATAATAATCACTAAGCCTTCACTCATTGCACTAAGTTGCTGATGCATGAATTCAATATCTCCCCCTGTACTCCCTGGCCTATAGCAGCATCCAACTGTATATTTGGTTGCGTTGGTCACTATTTCGCACCAGACTGCCTCAAATGAACTCTCATTCACATGTCTATCATCATGATATACTACTTTCTTTGGCTGCAACACATCAGCTATCATCAACAGTACTCCTCCTCCTGTTCTATCTTCTCTATCCTCCCTGAAAATACTGTACCCATCACATTCAATTCCAGTGACCACATCTTCTGCTGACAGCCAAGTTTCACTAATGCCTACAACTTTTGGTGAGATTTCACTGACTAATGCCAAAAATTCTTCTCTCTTATTTCTAATGCTTCTAGCATTGGTATACAAAAATTGCAGATTCCCTCTAGATCTTGTACCGGCTTTAGAACTGATATATAAGTCACTAACTACCGTAGTCCTATGCCGATTTTTTTCCCCTCTCTTCTGCAATTTATTCTGCCTATAAGGATCAATAAATACACAATTAAGCAACAAACTCATACAGAAACCTAATAAAAATTAGTCTATTTGGCAGTGTATAGATTATTTGGAATTATTGTTTCAACTCCTCTATAACAAATGCACCCAAGTTTGAAAATAAAATAAGTGCATGCACTCTCTTTACCCTTCTTCCTTCTGGTAGCCAATCGTATGGTAAAACCAGTAGCCAATCAAATGTTTTATAAAAGATTATAAAAGATTTCACTCTTATTATATTTTGATAGTTAAAAAATGTTTTTCTTATGTAAGATAAATTAACACAGTTGATTGTGTGCAAATATTTCATGTTTAGATCATGAAGTATTTGTTTAAAAATTATAGCCTTTAGAGGTTGATTGTCCTCTCATACTTTTCGATTGGAATTTGTACACAAGCTGTATTAATAAAAATTTTTAAATATGGCTTTTTTTTTTTTTTTTTTTTTTGCTTGACGATGTGAGCTCTTTGTTAAAATTTTCATAACTCACCACAGCTTGTAAGTCAGCAGTTAGAACTGAAGGAGATACAGGAAGAAGGTTTAATGTTAAGTCAGGTATGTGACAAGGATGTACATTATCTTCACTGTTATTCATCATCTGTGTGGATCATATTATGAAGGAAAGTGGCATTAAACCTGATATCAAAATTAGAGATGTTACCTCAGCTCTTTACTCAGTGCAGATGACATTATACTTTTAAACATATCCAGTATAAATGTACAGGATTCCCTGAATAAATTGAATAACTGCTGTAATGAATATGGTATGAAAATCAGCAATAAAAAGACAAAAACAGTGAAAATGACGAGTCCTTCTGAATTATGCAGTGTAGCTGGGAGAGCGAAGACATTGAAGACATTTACTGCATTCCGAATGGAGAGTCTATAGAACAAGTAAAATTTTTCGGTTTTTAGGCACAATTTTTAGTGAAGATGGCAAATTAAATATGGAAATTGACAGCAGAATTATGAAAACTTTGATGACAGAAAGTCAACTAAATAAATTTATATGGAATAAAAGTGAAATAAGTCAGAATACTAAACTAGCTGTATGCACTACAGTTTTAAAATCATTTTAACTTAGGTATCTCAGAGCTGGGTTAGAACTAAAACAGTTGATCAGAGCCTGCAGACCACAGATATGAGAGTTATGAAAAAGATTAGGGAGTGAGCAGGCAGCATCAATGGCAGTATTATATTAAAAATGAGGATATCAGGAAACACACTTGGCATTGTTAGCATTCAGGAATGTATTAGCAGAGCTAATCTCAGGTGGTATGGACATTTAGGTGGGAGAGCAAAGGTTAGCAAAACAAGTTTTATTTGCCAGAATGGCAGGAAAAAGACCCACAGAAAGACCAAGGTGTAGATGGATTGATACAGTAACAAGTTCTTTAACCTTTTAACTGCTGAGATACTAAATAACCAGTATGACCCTCCTTGCTGAATTATTTTCACAATTAAAAAATATTTTATAATAATATGAATAGTTACTATAATGTATTACACATTTTTGCACTGTTTTCTTGTATTAATTGAAGTCACTGAACAAAACTGTTATATAGGAATTTTATTTTCAAGTTAGGGATGTCCAAAATTTATCTTGAAATTTATTTGTTTATTCCATGTCAAATAATGTCACACACAACTTCAAGTGAGAAACACCTCCCCAAAAATACTTTAATACTTTAGTAGTGTGTGGTAATTTTGAAAGCAGGGGTATACATATAAGGCTATGCCACATTTGGCACATATACCAGCTCTCTTTTCTTTTTCTTTGCCCCAATGTGGTATTTGAACACACACATGACAATGCCTAGTGGGATTTGCTTTCTTGGGTGTGGGTGGCACGGGTATTAGGAAATGTCTTTCCCTCAGTCTGAGAGGTTCGTCACCCTGTGATGGTCATCCAGATGTAGTGGTCGGTCTTGGCATGTGGAACTTTTGAAAAATTTCTCTGATGAGAGGCAATTGAAAATGAGCATGTGTGATATTTTCACCAGCATGCACATTATACAAAATATTTGAATTGAGAACAGTGAGATCCAAGAGATGGAAAAAGAATTTTCTATACCATTTGAAGGCCTTTCACACACATTCAAGAGAACTGACCATCATGTCTGTTATATAGGAGTTATGTCTGTCCTGTCCACAGCCCCCATATTCCTATTATAATCCATGACACATTCAGGTTTCATTATTGGTGTGTTTGTTGTCCTGTCAACTTTCCCTGATTGTTTCATAGAGTCTGTGTGGGGTGTGGTCAACATACAAACTTTTCGTTTATCAATCCGTTTTACCACCATCATATTATCTGTGTCTGGATTCTACCTGTCCTTTGTCTAATTTTTTGTTCAGTTTCAGCAACCCTTTCCTGTTTTTCCTAACAGTCCTACATGCATTGGTACCATTTTTATGTAGCCAGTCATACAGAAGAGGGCCAGAATACCAATTGTCTAACCACAATGTGTGCCCTTTCTGCAAATACTTTGCCACTAGGGTTTGCACCACGGCCCCAGAAATTCCAAATTCACATTCTGGAATAATGTCTGTAGTTGCCCCTGTGTACACTACAAAATCTAACACATATCCGGTCTCACAGTCACACAACACAAAAACTTTGATCCTGAATCTATGTCTTTTTGAAGGAATGTACTGTTTGAACTGGAGGTGGCCCTTGAACAGTACTAAGCTCTCGTTAATACATATATTTTGAAAAGGGGTAAATACTTCACTGTAGGTTTTTCTCAGATGATCGATAATTGGTTGTAGTTTGTGTAGTCTTTGTCCCGGAACCTGAGTTTCATTGTTATTGAAATGTAAAATACGTAAAAGTAAAAGGAATCTGTCCCTGGACATGTAGTCTGTGAACTGTGGAGTAGCTATGAGGGGATCCTTGGACCAATATTCTGCTATTGTTAGTTTTTTTACCCTAGCCATAAGCATTATGATTCCAAAAACTATATATAATTCCTCTGGGTTAGTTTTCCATTTTTGCAAACGAGATTGGGGTGCTGATGGTAGTTACTGAGTCAAAAATACATAATATTTATTAGTTTCGTCAGCATTATGTTGCATTATATGAAGGGGGAAAAAATAGTTTGAAAAAAAGGAGATAAGTGAGTGCCATCAAACTTTCACCCTATTGCTCTCTCACCTCACTGCTGTAAATTTGTCCTTAATCTACATTGCTTAGTCCCAATATCATGGATCTGAAATATGGGTAATAAATCAGGAATCAAGAAAAAGAATTTTGGCATTTGAAAGAATTTGTTATAGGAAGATTCTAAGAATAGGATGGGTACAGAAAATGACAAATAAAGAGCTCTAACGGAAGATACAACCAAAGGAGAATCTAATGCAAAAGATTATACAGTGGAAGCTGCAATTATTTGAACACATCTGCAGAATGAGTGAGGACCAGAAGATAAAGAAATTCATGTTTGGTATTGTGGATGGTGTAAAGTGAAGAGGTAGACTATACAGAGAATGGATAGACGACATAAAGGACCGGCGTGAAATGGGTTTACAGAAACTGTGACACTGTGCACTGGACAAAAAAAGGTGGAAGAAGATAAGATAGTGAAAGAGGAATCGGACACCAATAGGCAGTGAGCCCATGGGATGAAAAGGAAGAAAAGGAAATATCATCTTTAACACTCTTTGCATCCTCTTCACTGTATCCGCATCACCCTGGAAATCAACAGACAATAGTCCAAGTGAAGACTTTGTAAAGAAGCAAAATGACTTCCTTATCCTTGCATGTCAATGTTCATTTTAGTATTGTAATTATACACTTCAGAACCCTGGTCAGGAGAAGTGTATAATGCGACCACAGCAAAGATGCCACTACTGCAACAACAGAAATGGTCCTGCATGGCCCACACTCACCTTTCTACAGCGGCGGTAAGCCGCCGATTGAGGCCAGGGGTGCTAAGAATCTCACAGGTGAAAACGGGCCACCTCTTAGGTCGATGAAAATGGCAATCGGTACCCTCAATACTTGAACTTTGGCAAGAGACTACAAAATAGATTTATTAATCGAGGAACTAACCAATATCAACTTAGATATCCTGCTAGTGAATGAAACAAAAAGATTGAAAGAACTGACAGCCAGATGGTACGATGGCTCACAGATACTCCTCGGAGCATCCTCAAACAATGGCAAACAAGACGGAGTGGGCTTCATTGTTAAATCCAAGCTCACCAAGTCGATCCTTTCTTGTAACATCATATCTGAAAGAATAGGTGTACTCCTAAATGGAATAACAAACAATATAACAATAAAATTAATATCTTGCTATGCTCCAACATCTGTAGCTGATAATCAAAAAATAGAAAATTTTTACGTGCATCTTGAACAGGCATTAATTTACAAGTCAACATACACATTCGTTGGTGGTGACTTTAATGGCAAAATAAGATGTGGAAAAGAAAAGGAAAGTTTATAGGACCACATGGCCTGGGAGAAAGAAATAGAAGAGGAGAGAGATTAGCTGAATTTGCTGCAGTTGAACAACTCTTTATCATGAACACTTATTTCAACAAATGCCCAAGAAGAAGATCGACTTTGCAATCACAGAATGGAGACACAAAAATTGAAATTTAACAAACTGTAAAAGATTGGTACAAAATGTTGGCACAATAAGTGAAACATACTTCAACATAGATTCTGACCACAGACTTCTCATAGCCATTATAAAAATAGACCACAAAAAAGAACAACATCAAACCACAAAAGACAACCCAAACGAATAGACTACCACAAGTTCAGGAACTACATAGAAGAGACCGAATGGACTATTAAGAAAACTGGTACATAAATGATAAACTATATTGACTTTATTAATAAATTCAACGAGTGCAAGAAAAAAATCAGAAATTCCTGTGAAACAAAAGAAAAGAGAAAGACTCTCACCTCAAGCTATAGAACTACTAAAAAAGAGAAAAGAACTGAAGAAATCTGAAGAAAATTTTCTAGAATACAAAATTACCATAAGTTGCTAAGGAAAAGAATTCCAGAAGACTACAAAGCTTTCAGGATACAAAAACTAAGAGATTTGGTCCCATGGCCACCAGACACTAGACACATTCCTTAGCCACCTAAACAAACAACACAAATGCATACAGTTTACAATTGAGATTGAAAAACACAACACACTTCCGTTTCTAGATACACTTGTCACACGTCTTCCTTCTGGCAATCTTTCCTTCACTGTTTACCGGAAACCGACACATACTGGCCAATATATATATATATACACACATAAACTCCTACTACCACCCAACACAAAAACTAGGTGTAATTAATACTCTAAAAAACAGAGCTCTGAAGATCTGCTCCAGTGAACAGGCACTGAAGGACAAATTTAAAGTTATCAGCAATACTTTTCAAAAAAATGGGTACAGTCAAAATACTATTAACAAAATTCTCTACCAAGACCTCAATAAAAAACAAAGACAAACCAGACTACAATAAAAATATAACCATTCCTTACATTAAAGGGACATCAGATAAAACAAACAGAATACTACAGAAATACAACCTCAAAGCCACCTTTAAACCTCCTGCAAAATTAAAAAGCTTACCCAACACTCATCCAAAGACCCACTCTCTCTGCTGGCCAACCCTGGAGTATACCATATTTATTGCACTTGTAACATACCATATATAGGAGAAACAGGACACACAATTCCTATTAGACAAAAAGAACATACACAGCACCTAAAATATAATAATTATGGTGAAGCTGGCATTTCGGATCATGCCCTGAACCTTACACAGAATTGACTGGAAAAGCACTAGTTGTCTACATCACACCAAAACATGGTATGAACTCAAATTTAAGGAAGCCTGTAATATTATTACCAACCACCCCAATCTGAACAATAATGATGGTCTAAAAATCCCAAACATATGGAAGGCATATATGGAACCTTCGGAACCTTCCTCTCTAAGAGCAACTATAAACAGGACTGTAGAAAATCCAGGATCCTAAATCAAAAATAACAATTGTAATGCTAAAAACAGGACATCAGTAACCATCATTGTTACTGAAAGAAAACTATCTGTAAGAAAGAATGTTTATTCATGTTATCAAAAATAGTATTTAGCTTGATGTAGTTTATAAATAATAATTTTTTTTTTTTTTCACTAGAGGTGTCATGCCAGTAGAATAACTTGTGATCAGTTCATTGTTTCTCTAGCTTACTGTATGTAATGTAACTTAGCTTGTCCTGTATATTTGTATATGCTCCAGATGATGATCTTAATATGAAGATCGAAACGCCGGGATATTAAAAGAGTTATTTATAACACGGTTGTAAAGTCCATAATTTCTAAAATGAAAAACTAAGAGAAGCAATGCAGGCAAAAACCAGCCTGAAAAAAATAGAGAAAGACTTTAATTTTAAACAGTCAATTCCATCTGCTTTACAGGATCAAAATAGAGAAAAACATACTAATATAAAAAGGATAAAAGAAATTATGCAGAATTTTTATAAAGATCTCTATGCGACTAAGTGCCAAGTTTCAGAACCCATCATTCCAAAACCAAACACTATACCAGATGTACTTCCAGAAGAAATAGAACATGCCCTCAAGAAAATGAGTAAAGGTAAAGCCTCAGGACTTGATCATGTTAAGACTGAAGAAATCCAACAAGGTGGACCAGTTATTTTCAAAGCCTTGACTGCCAGATTCACATGGTACTTCAAAGAAAGAAAAATTCCAGAGGAATGGAAGACCTCAAAAACCATACTTCTATTCAAAAAAGGGAACAAGGAAGACATAAAAAAACTACCATCCAATCCGTCTACTCTCTCTCACTCACATATATAAAATCATGAACAGAGTAATACTGAATAGAATCCAAAACACACTCTAAGACAACTCCAGAAGAGGTCACAATAGATCATATCCAAGTCATTTCACAACTAACAGAAAAATGCAGAGAATACTGAATCCCTCTATGTTTCTGCTGTATTGATTTTAAAAAAGCATTTGATACCACAGAACACAATGCAGTCAACAGTGCCTTACTACAAATAAATGTGGACCCTACTTACATCCCCATGATAAAAGAAATTAACAAAAATCGGACCACACAAATAACCCTATTTGATCAACCTATAAATATAGATATAAAGAGAGGGAGTCCACCAAGGTGATGTGATCTCCCAAAATCTATTTACCAGCACTTTAGAATACATTCTGAAAAAAATAGGCCTAAACGGACCAAGGTGATGTGATCTCCCAAAATCTATTTACCAGCACTTTAGAATGCATTCTGAAAAAAATAGACCTAAACGGAGGAATAAGCATAGATGGTAAAACTACAAATCCTTATGTTTGCTGATGATCTAGTACTGATATCCCACATCCCGAAAGACCTAGAAGAATTGGGTAAAAAAAATATACACAAACATCTACATAAGTGACAGTCACCTATGTATTAATAACATCCCTATAGAACAAGTTGACTCTACAATTACTTAGGACAAACAATAAAAACGAATAACGATATATCTGAAGAACTAGCAAAAAAGAAAGAAAGCTGCATGGCTATCATTCAACAGACTAAAGAAATACTGATCCAAATCTTGACATCTCTGCGAAGGCAAAACTATTTAATAGTGACATTCTTCCATCACTCACATATGGATCAGAAACATGGAATATGACAAGAAAAGAAGAAGAGACTCTCAGAATAACTCAGCGTGCAATAGAACGTAGGATTTGTAACATCAGCAAAATGGAACATGTTAGAAACACGGAACTAAGAAAGAGATCAGGCATAAAAGATGTGGTAACTACAGTATATGAAAACAAGGTGAGATGGGCAGGTCACGTAGCCAGACTCAGGGATACAAATGGACATATAGAATATTCAACTGGCAACCAAGAATAAAGAGAAAACCAGGAAGACACATACAAGATGGGATGATGCACTAGTGAAATCTATGGGTATAACATGGAAAAGAGAGAGGCTCCATATCAAGATCGTTGGAGGCATCTTTGTGACCTGCACTCATGGAGAAATCCTGAGTGAAACACAGGTCCATCACGGTAATCAAGGTAATTATCCTCTGAGCTGTATTTGTAATCTTTGCTATATGGCCCCTCAAACTTCAACTTCCTGTCTTCTAAACTTCTAGGATCCCTAGCCTGATCATATTCTTCCAGCATAATCCCACCAGTATAATATACCATTTGGTATCTCATCACTCTAAAGTGCATAACTTTGCATTTACTAACATTGAACTGAAAGCCAGTTTCATATACCCACAATTCTAGAATATTTTTTCCATACTATAATGTGTTCTGCCTATCATTTCCTGATCACCTACCTATCTTTGCATCATCATATGTAGTTCTGATTTGTTTTCCTCTTGAACAGTTTCCGCTGCAATTCTGTTACTGCTTATCTCATCTCATTATTAGTATTCATATTAATGATTGCTGTCCAAATTTTAATTTTTTTTTTTTTTTTTGCGTGTGTGATTATTGATTATTACACAATTTTATGTGCTGATTTCAAATATGTTTTTAATTTTTTCCTATCATATATAGTTTTTGAGAAACAAGTCTATACATTCCTGTGATATAAACACTATTAACAATATCATGCATGTAGAATGAAAGTCAACTAGAATGACTGTCCTAATGTCTTCCATTTATAAGATGAACTTGGTGTTTCACTATTCAGACCCCAACAGTAATCAGCTAACATAGCATGACTCCACTTCCCGTTATACCTGCCTTCCATCCTCATAATGTGCTGATGAAACCACTTCTTGTTTCATCACTTACTGACCTAAAATTTTGTGGGAAAAAGTCTAGATGTGAATTCAGAAAGTGTATTTTCAGAGACATCTTGAACCCCCGTGACATGATATGCATTGAGCATAGAAGAAACAATTTCTTTGTAATCTGAAGTTTGTGGTTGGCCAAAAAAAGTTTCCTGCAATTAACTTAAAATGTGTCCATGCATTAGCTTCCTTTTGGTTTAGAACTTATTCAAATTTTGGATCATTCATTAACAAACTAATTTCTGGCTCAGTGAAAATGGGTTCCTTTACTTTTGCATCACTTATTTTTGGAAATTTTTATTTCAAATATTGAAATCTTACTTCTTCCTGATTGCTTTCACAAAGTTTTTCATGAGTCCAAGTTTTATATGAAGTGGTGGCAAATAGATTTTTTTCTGTCTCTACCAATGGTGCATGTTAAACATTCTTTTCTCCAGGTGTGAAATGTGTATGCAAAGGCCACTGTTTAACAACATGATTACTTCTGGTCCTGCTGTCCCATTCACATAGAAATCAATGGTACTTAGTATATCCTATTTGTAACCGAAGCAAAATGACAATGACATTAAGATTGGCACTGATGTTCCACTTGTAGGCATCATAATTAATGTTTCCCAGCACTATTTTCATGTTTTGTGTTGTTTTTATGTTTCCTTCATAGTAACTGAATGGGCTATTGAGATGGATTGATTTACGACCCTGTTGTTCTTCACACCATTGTAAAGAACAACAGCTTTCATACTGGATTTTGATGAAGCAATAAAAAGTCTCCATTGAGATGGTGTGTGTGTGTGTTTAATGCCACAGGACTCCATTATCCCATTTCTGTTCAAAAGGTAAGGGTATCACTTTCACTGAAATAACTCATATATTCACTTTGATGGTGTCTGAAATATGAGACTTTAGTTCCTTCAGCTAGGAGATTCCATCCTTGCAGCGCCATGATGGTAAAAGTTCTGTGTGATCCTTTGTAAGATTAAGATCTATTACAAAATCATTCAATTCCTCTTAGGAGATTAAGTGTGAATTGTCATTTTTGACTCTGAAATCATGTTCCTTATCAGATATTTCCTGTTTCTTCACCATCACTCCTAGTGACTGTAGGTATTGGGTACTTCTGTACTGGCAAATCAACAGAATGAGGCACTGGTAACAAAGCTGATGCAACATTTGGATACACAATGTGTTTCTTATTTTTTATTGAAAATCCTGAAACTTTTGTAAAGCAGAAATAAGAATCAGTGAAATGAATGATTGGTTGTTCTCTCCAAATCACTGGAACACCAAATAGCATGCAGGATCTGGTTCTTTTCAGCCAAGCCCACAGATTAACCACACAGCTTGCACAGTGCACATATGCAAGGCCCAGCTTTTACCTTGATCACCTGCCTACCTTACAACCAAAATAACGTTTGTAGCTTCCTTAATTAATTTTGTAAATGGTCTCTGCTTCTTCTTCAGAGTGAACTCCCCACACATGTAGAAAAACAAAGTAGGAGAATTGACACACATACAAGACATTTTTGTGTCACACAGAGAATATGACACAAGCTATATCTGAGACTCATTCAATGAATAGACTATATAGGCTAATATTGAATGATATAATGTGTTACATCATCTTACGCAGTAGTTACATACGTATTGCTTATATGCGTATATGCTTCCAAAATACTATTTTAGACTTTTGTTAAGCTAATTTTATATTGTAGTAAGGAAAGATTATTGGATTTAGTTTGATAATACTGGTTTTTAAGTTTGCGCTATTTGAATTGATGATTTTTTGTATACTTGTGTGGTATTTAGTTAGATTTTTATGAACTCAGTATTGTCTCCACATGTAGTAATTATTCAACATCTGTTTTAGTACTAAAACTCCCCCCCCCCCAACATTTAAAGACTATGTTATTTGTAACCAAGTTGATGATTTTGTAGTATACCACATGTGTGTGTATGCAATGGATTGCATACACACACATGTGGTATGTATGCATCCCATTGTTTAAGAAAGTGACAGTGCAAGACAGGAATGTGTATGTGTTCATGAAATGCAGGAGACATGAGTGTCTCAGTCTCAGGCAGGCCTGGTTGGCCAAGTGGTTAGCATATCCACTCACCAGCCAAGAGGATGCAGAGGTTCAAATATTGTCAAGGGCATGGATGTTTGTGATTGTCTTACTAACCTGAAACTTTTGTAAGGTTTCAGGTTAGTAAGAATCAGATAAATCAGATAAAAAAAATCATCTTGATCTGGAGATTTAGCAGCAGCAGATTTAGTGCTTCGGAAACAGGTGATTTTCAGTTTGTATATGCCAGTAGCGTGTTGGAGGATGGAGACAAATGTTAAAAACATGCATATAGATTTAGCCCTGGGTAGTTTAGTGGATGAAGATGGTTTGTCTGGTGGCCATGATTGCATGTGTGAATGGCAATTGAAACCAGAATGTGTGGAGAGAGAAATAGAACTGCTGAGAGAGGAGATGAAAGGAATGAGGACTGAGTTGAGGATGGTGAATGAAGATGTTGAGAGTTTAGAGAGTTTGGCTAGTGTCAGAGGAGTGTGAGTAGGTGTAAGAGAACATCATCAAGTAGAAAGGCAAGAGAATGTGAGAAACAGTGGAAGAGAGGAAATTGCTGAAAGAGTGGAAGCAAAGGTGATGATAATATATGGGTTTAATGACTCAAGGACAGCAAAGGTCATACTGCACCATATCAGAGGTTATAGCAGTACACAAGGTAAGACAATCATAAAAATCCATGCCCGCATTGGGATTCGAACCCGCAACCTGTTGGTTGGAGAGTGGTACTCTAACTACATCAGCATGGAAGCAAGGGATATTGAGGTGAGAAGCATGAGGAAAGGAAAGGAGAGAGAGATTGGAAGCCATAAAAGTCAGGGATGCCAATAAGAGAAGGATGAATCTATTTGGAGTGTCATGTATGGAGATTCAATGATTTGGAGTGCAGAGTACAGTGCTTGCCTGCTGAAATGATAGAATGTGAAATGGCAGTGAGGAAGGGTGAAAGTGTGAAGGATATAATAGTAATGATTGGGATGAATGACCTGAGAGGTAGTGTGAATTTTGTAGCACAAGAACATAGTGCAACAGAAATGTGCCTGAGGAAAGATAGTGAGCTTGTTACCCTAGTATGATAATGCGGTATGCAGGAGAAGAGCAGTGATGATGAATGAGATGACAGCAAGAATGTGCAAGAAAAGGGTCTTGAATATGTGGATGTGTAGAATATGCTTGAGGACAGAAGGGAGCTGAATGCAAGAGATGGATTGCATTTGAATGTAGAAGGGTGCAGGCATTTGGAACGACTGTTGTTTTCTGGACAAGTGAGTGTGTTAGAACAGGGAAACTAGAATTGCACAGGTGGAATGTTGCAGGGATTGCCTCATGTAGGGATAGTGACTTGAGAAATGAAGGAATGTACACTATATTACAGGGCCAGTCGGAGTACGAGGGGAGTAATAATGTTCATAAGAATGTTGGCAATACACTAAATTGTCTGTATACATATGCTACAAGCATTGGGAATAAAGGGAATGAGTTTGTGACATTCATTCACTCAGTCTCTCTCCAGAGTTTGTTGGTATCAGTGACACATGGTTAACCGAGGAGGATGTTCTAGCAGGTAGTATAGCATATTTCGGCAGGATAGTGAAGGGTAAATATGGTGGTGAAATGTTACTCATGATAAGAGATAAATTGTGTGCTCTCAGAGTGGAGAATCTTAGTGGAAATAACACTAATGACTTTGATTTGAGAGCATATGGTGTGAGATGGATATTTATAGGACAAATATTTAGTGGGATGGTACTACAGATAGGGAATATAGATGGTGGTGAGCAGGAAATGTTTAGGCAAATTTGTTTGGCAAGTACAAAGCTACAATCGCTATGGGGAACCTCAAGTATAGTGATACAAACTGAACAGAGGAGATAGTGTGCAGCAATAACTGAACTCAATTTTTGGATTTATTGAGAGACAACTGTGTTAGGCAGCATGTGGTGGAGGGAAAATGAGATCAAGAGTTCTGGATTTGGTCAAGGATCAGAGGATCTGATTGTGACTGAGATGGCATACTTTCCCCCCTGTTGGTGCAAGTGACCATATAGTCCAGAATTGGAGGATGAATAGACATGGGGAGGTATCAAAACAGAAGGAAGTTATGTGGAATTATAAGACAGGTGACTATCATAGTAACCAGCAAGCAGCAGTACAATGGATGAAATTTAAAGGAAGCGGGGTCGTCAATGCACGGGAGATACTTAAGAAAACATTATTGACTGCAGTGACGTATTGTATACCTCAGGTGAAGAAGATAAAGCAATTTGGAGTCAAAGGACAAAAGTTAAAAGGGGAATTGCAGAAGAAAAAGAGATTATGGAAGGAATATAAAGAGAGAGGTGGAGTACAGTTGCATCAGGAATATAAGGCTCAGGCTTGGAAAGTGACTAGTATTGTAAGGAGAGAAAAATTAGAATATGAGAGGAGACAGGCACTGCAGTCCAAGGAGAATCCCAAGGAGTTTTTTTGCTATGTGGCAAGTAGGAGGAAAAATGATAGCGGATGGATTATCTTGCTGGGTGGAGATGGGAATTGGGTAACCAAAGCAGATGACATAGCTGAACTTTTTAATGATCACTTTTTTGGAGTATTCTATCCTGGTACTACAGGCTTTATTCCTAGAAGAATGAGTGGTGAAGTATTAGAAGTGAATGAAGAAGATGTATTCTGAATACTGAGAACACCAAATGTCAATAATGCAGGGGGACTAGAGGGAATTTCATCGTGTTTTAAGGGAATGTACTATGGAACTGACTGTGCCATTAATTTGACTGTTTAATGAAAGTCTTGCAATGGAGCAAGTTCCTGGAGAGTGGAAGGAGGGTAAGATAGCATGATTGCATAAGGGTGGTGGTAGAATGGAAGATCAAACTATAGGCCTGTTTGTATTTCTTTTGTAGATGATATTATTTATGCAGACCAGCATGGATTTGTTAAAGGGCACTCTTGTTTTAATAATCTGGTTACCTTTTACAATAGGCTAACTAGAGCAAAGAATAAAGGTAAGGCATACACCGTCATTTTTTTTTCCCATTGCATTTGACAAGGTGCCACATGACAGGTTGATTTTTAAGTTGCATGGGTTAGTAAATTGGATTGGTAATTGGCTCTCTCATAGATATCAGAGAGTTGTATATTGGGGAGCAGTATCAGGGAGTAGAAAGGTTACAAATAGAGTTCCACAGGATTCAGTCCTGGGGCCATTCACTAGTTACAGGGCTACAGATGTTCAGTTGTTTGCTGAGGTTTGGGAGGTTATCAGCAATAGTGCTGATGTTTTGGCTTTTCAAGAGGATTTGAATAAGCTTGAAGAGTAGGCAAAGGCATGGGGATGACAGTTTAATGCAACTAAATATAAGATTTTAAACTTTGGGATCTACAGGGGAAGGAATGCTTGATACTCACTTGGTGGAGTTATACTGGAAGAAGTGGAAGAAACAAAGCATCTTGGGATGATTGTGGATAGAATTGCTGCAATGTTGAGGAAAACATTGACCACAAGAGAGAAAAAGTATGCTGGTCCCATTGTATAAAGCTTTGATCAAACCACATCTGGATTTCTGTGCTCAGATCTAGTCACCAGGATTTGAAGTAATGAAGTAACCTTGGAGAGAATGCAGAGACTGATAACAAAAATGACATCAAGACTGTAAAATTTTCATTATGAGGATAGAATGAGGACATGTAGACTGTAGAGTTTAGTCGATAGAAGGCATAAAGGGGGGGGGGGGGGATATGATTGTGATATTTAAGCTGTTGAAGGGTTTTTATTGTATTAACATTGAGGGGATTTTTCATATTGTAGAATGAGGGAAAGAGACAAGGACAAGATGTCATCTCTGGAAGTTGCAAAAGGATGTGGTGAGTAAAAGGGTAAGAAGTAAGATTTTTGCATGGAGAGTGGTAGGAACATGGAATGCATTGTCTGAGAGGATGTCAAATGTGCTGACGGCGGATGATTTAAGGAGTGGTGGTACGATAAACTTTGTATTCACTAGTATTGACATTCTGCAACGAGTCTTGTGACTCCATAGGGATCAGGAAAATAATAATAAAATGTAGCATTAATTTTTTTTTTTTCTGTATTCTCTAAAGGCATAACTGAGTGACTTACTAGGAACTTTTGATACTGTTTCTGCCTTTCCAGGATTGTCTCTTCTCGACTCAACTGAACTAACCTTGACATTCTGTATTTTCTGTCCTTGCCGACAACTTCCCTGGTTGAATCATTCTGTGTTTTCCTCACATTTTGCACTTCTTTTTTAAAGTTTTGTTTTTATTTTTTTCTTCAATAATATTTGTATGTTCATTTAATTTGATTTTTTGTAAAACTTTCACACCTAATCTTCTTTTTAACTTTAATCAAATCCCTGACATGTATCATCAGAGGGTGTACAGTATATTATGATAGTACTACATGCATAAGTTTCATCATTACTTACTTCTGATCAACAGTCTTCCTCAAAATTTATCTGTTATCTGTCAAAACTCTAATATTATCGATCTTATATTACATTTTCTTATATCAGTCCATCTAGATCTTGCCTTCATTTGATTCTTTTTCATGCTGTCCTCGCAAAGAACACTTGTCTTGCCAACCATTCCTCTCCCATACTATTTAAGTGACCAAACCATCTGAGATATATAAGAAAAGTCTCATTGAGTATATTATTGTTGATAGTGATGTTTTCTCTCTGATGCAGGACACTAGAGTGTACAGAGAATTTGAAATTGGAAGTGATCACAATTTAGTCTTGAGCAGGATAAAATTGAATTTCATATCGAAAATAATGACATGTAAGAAAGTTTTAAAGCGAATAAAAGTTGAGCAGCTCTCAGATGTGAACTGTAGATTAAAATACACAAAGATTATTGAAGAAAAAATGAAAGAGTTTGAGAACAGGAACCAAACCTTGGAGATTCAATGGCAAGCCTTGAAGAAAACCCTGATTGATTCAGCTAGAGAGGCATGTGGGAAGTTGTCTGCAAGGATAGAAAAATTAGAACTCCATGGTGGACACAGGAAATTAAAGAGGCAGTGAAAGAAAAGAAGAAAGCATATCAAAAGTTCCTGGCAAATAAGTAAGCTTGTGCTCTTAGAGAATACAGAGACAAATGTAAGAATGCTAAACACTGTGTAAAACTAGCTAAGCAAAAGTCATGGGAGGACTTTGGCAAGAGCATAGAAAATAAATATCAAGAAGGTGGCAAAATATTCTGGAGGTTGTTGAAGAAGCTTAGGAATGGAGGAAAGAGTGCTGTAAAAGGAGTTAAGAGATGATAAAGGTGACATGAAAACGGGAGAAAAAGATATCCTTGAAGTATGGAGTAATTACTTTGAAAATTTGCTAAATGAAACAAGCAGTGATGACAGCACAGTGATAAAAAACACTGACCAGGCATTCAGTCATTAATCCATATCCATACTTGAAGTAGAAAAAGCCATCAAAGGCTTGAAATGTGGAAAGGCAGCAGGAGTAGATGATATTCGACCAGAAATGCTGAAGTATGGTGGTATAAAAGTCTTACAGTGGCTGCACTGTTCAGAATGCCTGGACAGAGGGACGAATTCCCAATGGAGTAGAGCTCTCACAGTACCCATATATAAAAAGGACAATAAAACTGAATGTGAGAATTACAGAGGTATATCCCTATTGAGTGTTCCTGGTAAGATATATGCAAGTATACTTGAGAAACGGTTGAGAAGAATTGTGGAAGAAAAGCTTGGTGAAGAATAAGCTGGATTCAGGTCAAATATAGGCTGTCAGGATCAGATCTTCACTTTATGACAAATAGTGGAGAAATCTTGGGAATATAACAAAGCTATTCAATACGCTACAGTTATATGGTGTCGATGGGGCATTATATCAAGCAATACTTAGTCTTTATTTGAGTTGGAAGTCAGCAGTTAGAAGTGAAGGAAGTACAGATGGTTTACTGTTAAATCTGGTGTGAGACAAGGATGTACATTATCCCCTCTGTTATTCATTATCTATATGGATCACATTATGAAGGAAAGTGGTATTAAACATGATATCAAAATTGGAGATGTTAATGTCAGCTCTTTGCTTTATGTGGATGATGTTATACTTCTAAATAAATCTGCTACAAGTCTGCAAGATTCTCTGACTAACTGTTGTAATAGATATGGTATGAAGGTCAGCAATAAAAAGACAATGACAATGAAAATAGGCAGAATCATTGAAAATGTCAACTGTGGTTGGAATGGAGAACCTTTGGAACAAGTAAAACATTTCAGCTACTTTGGCATGATTTTTAGTGAAGATGGTAAATTAAATATGGAAATAGACAAGAGAATCAACAAAGCTGGTATGGTAGGAAGTCAATTGAATAAATTCATATGGAATAAGAGAGAAATTAGTCGGAACATTAAATTAGCTGTATACAAGACAGTGTTCAAACCAGTTTTAACTTATGGATCTGAGAGCTGGGTCAGAAGTAAAACACTTGACCAAAGACTAGGGACTGCAGATATGAGAGTCCTGAGAAAGATTAGAGGCGTGAACAGATAGCATCAATGGCAATATCATATTAAAAACGAGAATATTAGGAAAGAACTTGACATTGTCGGCATCCAGGAATGCATTAGCAGAGCTAATCTCAGATGGCATGGTCACTTAAACAGAATGGGCGAGGAAAGATTAGCAAAACAAGTGTTCTCTGCCAGGTTGGCAGGAAACCGACCCAGAGGAAGACCAAGATATAGGTGGATTGATACGGTACAAAGTGCCTTAGACGATAGAAATATAAGATCTGATAATGTTGGAGTCTTGACAAGTAACAGACTGATTTGGAGGAAAATTGTAGATAGGAAGTTAGTAATGATGTAAATTTTTCATGTAGTACTATCATATCCTGTACACCCCTTGAGGGTACATGGCAGGAATTTGCTGATGATGATGAACCATCTGAGATTAGCTCTGCTAACATACAATAAGTTCTTTCCTGATATCCTCATTTTTAATATGATACTGCCATTGATGCTACTGTTCTTTCTTTACTGTTCTCTTATCTTTTTGAGAACTCTTGTATCTGTAATCTCCAGACTTTAATCAGTGTTTTATTTCTAATCCAGCTCTCAGATGCATAAGTTAAAACTGGTTTGGGCACGTCTTGTATACAGCTAATTTATTGTTTTGACTAATTTCTCTCTTATTCCATATAAATTTATTCAGTTGACTGCCATACTAACTTTGCTAATATTATTATCTATTGTCATATTTAATTTGCCATCTTCACTGAAAATTGTTCCTAAATAGCTGAAATGTTTTGCTTGTTCTGTAGGTTCTCCATTGAAGTTGCAGTTGATAATTTCATTGCCTTTATATTGCTGATTTTCATACCAGATTTATTACAGTAGTTATTCAATTTAGTAATTTGCTATCAGGTTTACTACCACTTCCTTCATAATATGATCTATAATAGATGATGAATGGCACTGCAGTTAATGTACATCCCTGTTTTTCACACCTGACTTAACATCAAGCCATCTTTCTATATCTCCTTCAATTATAACTGTTGACCGACAAATCAAATACAGACTAAGTTCTGCTTGATATAATATCCCCTTTACACCACATAATGGTAGCATTTTGAAAAGCTTTCTTCTTGTCATATACCTTTTCCAGGTCTATGAAACTTAAATGCAGATCCTTTTGTTATGTTCCCAGGATTTCTCAACTAGTTGTCTTAAAGTGAAAATCTGGTCCTGACAACTTCTATTTGGCCTAAATCCAGCTTGTTCTTCACCATGATTCCTTTACATAATTTTCCTCAACAGTTTCTCAAGTATGTTTGCGCTAATCTTACCAGGAGCAATCAGTAGGGAAGTACTTCTGTAATTCTCAGTCAGCTTTATTTCCCTTTTTATAGATGGGTATTATGAGAGCTCTACTCCAATCCACTGGCATGAAAATATACATTCCCCACACTACTCTGAACTGCCATTCCCAAACTAAACTCTGGTTCTCCAAAAGTTGTGCCAATGTGGTACAAATGAAAAATCAGGCATACCATAACTGGCTCAAATCAAGAACCCCATCCTCCTTCAACACCTATACTGAAGCCCGAAACAGATGCAAGAAAATTATTAATGCTTATGAAACAGAATTTGAACAGGCAAAAAGCAGGATGCTTGCAGCCTGTCCTTTTGGTCTCTTGCCAAGGCAATTTGTCGTAACTTTTGTCCATCATACCTAGATGGCTCAATTGCAACATCACGCACAGAAAAAGCTAACCTCCTGGCCTCATACTTTGCCTCCAATGCACACATAACTGACAATGGCAAATGCCCTCCAGTCATTCCAACTGCCCAACATGCAATGTCCCCTGTATCCTTTTGCCAAAAAGATATCATAAATCTGTTGTCTAAATTAGACACAAAAAAGTCTCCTGGCCCTGATGGCATTCCTCCAATTGTCCGGAAGGTCTGCACTATAGAACTGATTCCTATCCTATGCTATGCTATCTGTACACACTTTCTTACTCCATTGGTATATATCCCGAAGCCTGGAAACTGACCCACATTCAACCCATTCCTAAAAAGGGTGATAAATCAATACCATCTAACTGCCGTCCTATCTCATTCACTATCTAAAGTGATGGAGAAAACCATAAACTCTCAACTTCTACTCTACCTTGAAGGTACCCAACTATTAAGCGACCACCAGTACGGATTCCATCGAAACAGACCAACAGGAGATCTACTCTCGTACATCACCCATCACTGAACAAATGCCATGGAGAAATTCGGCAAATCCCAAGTAGTTGCACTTGATATCGCTAAATCCTTTGGCCTGGTCTGGCACAATGGCTTACTAAGCAAACTCCCATCATTTGGACTGTCTCAGGACTCCTGCAGATGGATGGCCAGCTTCCTGTCTGGACAAACACTGTGTGTGTGATGGTAGATGGCTCCCTATCTTCTCACTATCCAACTAATGCTGGGATCCCACAAGGTTCAGTTCTCTCACCGACCCTCTTCCTTCTATATATCAATGACCTACTTCAGTTGACCTCTAACCCAATACATAGTTTTGCAGATGACAGCACATTACACTCCTCCCTCTCATTTGACAAACCCTACTCTACACAACTCACTTCGACCCACAGAACATCAACCCCACTGCCCTTAATTCTGATCTCCAGGCCATCCTCCAATGGGGCTCAGATAACCTCGTCAACTTCAACGCTAGTAAAACCCAGTTCTCTCTTATTTCTCACAAAAAAGAACCATTTTCCCACAACAATGTTTTTGATAACACTCAAATTCCCAGACAAGACGAGATTTCTCTTCTCGGAATTACCCTGACATCAAGACTCTCCTGGCATAGATACATCACAACTATTGCATCCTCAGCTTCCAAAAAACTAGGTTTTTTTCTTTTGCTCAAGAATACTACTTCACCTCTGAACAGCTGTTAACATTATAACAAATCACAAATCTGCCCAGCTATCGAATATTGCTCTCACATTTGGAGTGGACTCCTAAAAGCTCCCTCAAAATGCTTGACTCAATATAGATGAGAGCAATTAGACTGATAAATAACCCATCTTGTACCAACTCGCTCCCCTCACTTCCCCATAGACGCTTGGTCTCTGCGTCTTGTATGTTCTATAAATATTTCCATGGGAAATGTTCATCTATAACAGCATCAATAATTCCTTCACTCCAGGGCCGTGCAACCCGTGCATTTGCACAGGGCGGCAAGTTTTTTGGGGCGCAGCAAAATTGGCCTAAACTATACGAAAAATAAATTCATAAAAAGCCATTTATTCCTTCTCTGTTGAAACCAGACTTCAGAATGTTGTTAATGAAATTTTTTCATAATAAAACTTTATTGCACTGTATATATATTTTTTAAATATCATTATCATTTAAAACAATATAGTATTATGTTGCATTTATTATCGCACTGTTAGTGTTAGCATCAAAGGACAATAGCAGAACACCTCTCTTGCATTTATTTTTTGGAGTTTACCAAAATTCATGGAACTCCATGAATTTTGGAGCAATAAATTTATTGATTTTTCAAATTAACTAAATTTTAATAATTGACACTTTGTTATTGTAATTTAATTAAAATTTACAGCAGGTGCATTTACTCTGCATTTGACGAGTACACTCATCTTCACTTCATTTTAATTACCCATGCAGCTTCAGAACAAAATCCCACCATTAAAGGGTAAACTAACTTTCTCTTTCTGTAAAAAAAATAGTTTATGATAATTTTTCACTAACTTATGAATTTTCATTAGTTAATGCTACTATTTAGAATATATGATCAGACATGTTGAAGCCTAGTTTAACATCATGGCTTTTACAAGGTGATTAAAAGATTTTTTTTAGGGTGAAGGGGCGGCCCTGCTCCTCTCTGTACTAAGCCCATTGAAACACATACGGCTGCCACCCAACATCCTTTCACAGTACACCTTGAAATCCACAGAACAAGTTTCTTTTCCTCCTCCTTCATCCCTTCTACTGCGGTACTGTGGAATAGTCTTCCCCCTGACATATTTCCCAAGGAGTACAATATACAGGCTTTTAAATCAAATGTAAACAAGTTTCTCCTTTCCCAACCTACTACCCATATACGGTACTAACGTACTATAGGCTGACCAGCCAACCTCTCTTATATGGGCCCAATATTTAAAAAAAAAGACATCTGGAATTCGATCTTCTGACCAGTCCTTCTGAATTATGCAGTGTAGCCATGTAAAACTTTTATACCTCCATATTTGACCATTTCTGGTTAGATATCATCCACTCCTTTTGCTTTTCCACATTTCAGGTTTTTGATGGCTTTTGTTTTTCTACTTCAAGTATTGATATATATTGCATTCCTGTTGAATGTTTTCTACCATCATGCTGTTCATTGCTTATTTCATTCAGCATTCTTTCCAAGTAATTACTCCAGACAGCTAGAATATCTTTATCTTCAATTTTCATGTTATGTCATCACCTTTATCATCACTAATTCCTTTTCATTACTCTTTCATCCATTTCTAAGTTTTTGAATAACCTAGAATAGTTTTCCACCTTCCTGATATTTATTTTCTATGTTCTTACCAAAGGCATCCCATGCTTTCTGTTTAGCTACTTTTATGCAATGTTTCACTTTTTTACATTTTTCACTGGATTCTCTGAAAGCGCAAGCTGACTTACTTACCAAGAACTTTCAGTGTGCTTTCATATTTCCCTTGACCAGTGGCAGACTCATGATTTAATCTTGGAGGGGGGCCGAGTCGAGTAGACTATTTGAGAATACACACAACGCATTGCATACAACCTATGACTGAGCATCTGCAATGATCGCTAATTCATAAATAGTATAGAAATAGAAGATACGACACTACATAAATAACAAAAATGGATTTTAATTAGGAAAAGATTTTTGGAAATTTTTCTAGTGTTTTTTTTTTTTTCCTTTGGGAGGTGCCAGGGCCCCCCTCTGGGTGCACCACTGCCCTTGACTATCTCTTTAACTTGCTAAGTCCACAATGGAGTTCTAATTTTTCTATCCCTGCAGACAACCTCAGCACATGCCTCTCTGACTGAATCAGTCAATGTTTTCTTTAGGGTCAGTAAATCTCAAGGGTTTGGTTCTTGCTTTCAAACCTCTTTCATTTTCTTTTCAATGGTGTTGGTGTTGCTGATTCTACAGGTCACTTCTGAAAGCTGCTGAACTTGAATTCATTTTAAAACTTTCTTACACACTCTTCTTTTCAATATGGGATTCAGTTTTATCCTGCTCAATGTTGAACACTTTCAATTTTGAATTCTCTGTATACTCTTGTGTCTTGATCCACTAGGAATACATCTATCAACAGTAACATAACTGATGAGACTTTTGTTATTTCTTGCATCTTCTCTCCCCGTGAATTTTTTCACATTTTTATGTTGGAACATAGTGTTGGTAATAACTAGCTCATGTTCTGATCAGAAATCCAGCAGTTGTTTACCATTATTATTACTTTGCTCTTTTATCCAAATTTTTCCAAAACATCCTCTATGTCTGGTAATCATTTCCTACTCTGCTTTATATCTCCAACAAGGACCACTTTTCCTTTTTCATTGCCAGCTGCCTTTTCTAAGGCCTCAAAAAATTCTTCCACTTCGTCCTTAGTAGAGTGTTCTTTAGAATCATAAGCACCATACAGTAAAGTAATTAGTGCAAATATCAGAATGGTGTCCAGTTCACCATTCTGATATTTGCACTAATTACTTTACTTGATATTGCCTGCCATTTTTAATTTTTATTCTGCTTGAAACAAAATGATGATCAATATCTGCATATGCCTGTATCCTGCATCATTTAAAGATATCACCATCAGCAGTAAAATAATAAATGCTTTTCTTGTGTGTTCCTCTGTATGTAAATTTATGCACCTCGTTATGTTGAAAAATAGTATTTGTAATAATTAGTCCAGTGTCTTGAACAGAAATTCTGCAGTTACTGGCCATTATTATTATTATTAGCCTTGAAAAAGATTTCTATATATCTGAGATTCATTTTCTACTATACTGTTTAGTCTTCAAAAAAGAGTCAACTTTTCCTCTATGTTTATGTCTGTTCCCTATCTAATGTATGTAAAAACTCTTCTCTATTAGAACTTTCTATGGAAATATTGGCACAAATAAGTAATTGTCGAACTTCTCATTTTGAAATTTGTCCACATCATGCTATTTATCTTTGCATTGTGTTAATTACTATAGCTACAACTTCCTTTTCCTAATCACTGTTACCTAAATGTAACATGTTATAGTCTTTGTTTTCTTCATCTCAGTAACACCAGTTTTGTTGAATTGATATTTCTGTAATTCCTCTGCAATATCCATTACTCTTCCATTGATTCTTCCACTGTAATGGTGCTGATCTTCACTTCTGCTGTTTGAGGCCTTTGTTCCAGTAGATAACTTTTCACCCACATATATTTGATAAAGTTGTACCATCATAAGTTCCAAATTGTCAGTTCTCTTTGTTTTGTCACTATTCAGAGTATCCAAAAATTCACCAAAAAAATTCGTCGAAAGGCAGTTTATTGACAATAATTTATCGAATAAGCAATTAATCAAAAGGCAATTCCTCATAAAAGCAATTCATCGAACAGCAATTAATAGTAAACACAATTTGTTGAAAACCAACAGTTCATCGAAAAAGGTGATGAAGTATAAGACATGAAGTGTATTTATTAAAAAAGAACTGCAGTTTTTAATGGATTAACTTGTGATGCAATTGAAGCTTAGCATGATATTCTCTTTATATATGTAGACTGGCTTTTTTTTTTTTTTTGAAGGATATTATTTCAGTCAGTATATGCATTTCATGTATTTTGTGTGTTTTATGCAATATGGAAAAGATTATGTAAAAATTCTTAATTATTATAATTATTATTATTATTATTATTCATGACACCTCTAAGGAGTCTGAAGACTCATCGCTGTACAACTCTCTGTCTCCACCACTGCCAAACCTCTACTACCAACAACTACATCAGCACCATCTACCGCCCACCATCACCACAAGTATTTTTTGTCTGTAAATTGCATGTATTATGAAGGGCCGATTTGTCTGTATGCAAGATGAAAAACCCGAGTTTCCGGGAGATAAAACCCTGCTACCTCTATAAAGATTCCCCCCATCATGACGGGAATCAAACTCAGGCCTTTTCCAATCGAAGGGTGCAATGTACTGTCATTCTTCCAATTGCGCTACGGAGGCACTAAAGAAGTTGGTTCCACTCAGTGACGGGCAGAACCACCCATATTCTAGGGAGAAGCATCCACTGGCAAAGCCCTTCACACAGGCCACACCACACCCTTCCCAGAGACTCAAAATGCTCTCTCAAGGATCCCCCCCCCCCAAAGAAAAAAAAAAAATCTAAGCCCACCTCACGAGAGCAAAATTCCAGAAGAAACCTGAGAAAGCGAAACTCTGCATCCATTTAGTCGCCTCTTACAACACGCATGGATTTGCAGTAGAGCTATTCTTATCCTGAGCACCACACTTCCCGTGTGGTGGCCGGGATATTCTTCCCCCTTTTGCTCCTCTCTCAAGGCAATGGTTGGTTGGGTAGCAGTACTATTTTACTAGGGAATGATTAGAGAACAAGCTGCTTTTCCATTGTTTTCCTTATCCAGTAAATGTTTTTGTCCGTAGGTGTGTGTGTGTGTGTATGGACACTGGTTTAATCCCACTGGTTTGTGTGATTAAATGCCCAAGATTCTGGGAGTAAAACCCTGCCATTTCCATATGAGACCAGATAACTCACCTTCAGTTGAAAGGACTGATAAAACTTCTTCACGTCATGCACAGGATTCGAATGCGGGTCTTTTTATCTAAAGAACTTCATTCGTACTGGCTGAACTGCGGCAGCCCATTTATTATTAGTAGTAATAGTAGTACAGTGGTATCTAGCTAATCCAAACTAATAAATACCGCGTTCGAATTAGTGAATTTTCCCTCGAGAGACAACAATAACTAGCATTTAAGACAAAAATAATCGGATTCTAATGGTAGTACATCAATTTAATTCTGTAAATAAATGAAGTAACTGATAGAAAAATAGCTACTGTACTGTAATGTAAAACTTAAAAAATAATACAGTACACAAGTTTATTTCAGTAAAAAATTTACTTTGAATGTACCTGTATTATTGAGGATTCTGATTTAATAAAATTGCATGGTTCGGTACATAACTTAATTTGCATAAAAAATATCATTTTCTTGTACACAACACAAAAAAAATTTCACAAAATAACACACAAAACAAGTTTTTTTTTATTTCTTTGTATTTCTTTTTGAATGCTTCTTCTCGGAGCTTCATTAGCAATAAAATTTTGTGGCATGCCGTATCATTCTGCTTAACCCATTCTATACACACATTAAAACTGTCAACTGCCTCTTCATGTTTTACTTTTTTTTCTTCGAGTTCTTTATCGTCATCATCATTTTCTAATTCATTCTTGTAACATCTGGATTTATATTTTTAACCAAATTATGCACGTTTTGAATTTCCTCTTTTTTGTGTATCACTGTAGTTATGTTTGGTAAATTCTAGAAGGCCACGGTTTTTTCCATGATGCTCGAATTGCTTCAGGTTCAACGGCTTCCCAAGCAGCAGCAGTAGCAACTGAGAATGCCACATCCTTCAAATTTATATTTTTTATTAATGTGGTAACGTCATAATTTTGGGAAATTACATTTAAAAGTAGTTCAGATTACTGGAAGGTTCAGATTAGCGAGATACCACTGTATTAATATATGACGTCTACATGCACACATGCACCAGCTTTATTGAATGAATTTTACTCCAATTTGATATTTGAACCTTTTACAAAAATTTGTCAAAATGTTCCAGTTTTCAGTTCAACTATATTTGGGGCTACAAAGGGACAGCATGTTGACATTTTATATTGCAGCAACTCTCTGACTTAGTGGAATATGTGCAAACATCAGAATTTTTAAAATGCACAAAGAAGTCTGTGTGGTTCAGTTTTAGTTCCAACAGGATCACTTTTATGAAAAAATTTTGGTAAAGAAGGTTCAAAATGATATTAATAGATCTTAACTATAAAATTTCATACAGCCAGAGAGCTGTATGAAATTTAATGAAATTTTATAGTTAAGATCTATATTAAAATTTGTCAGTTTTGATTTCAATCCGATCATTGATGTTGTGAAAAAATTAGGTGGAATGAACTTTTTTTTATCTAGAGATAAATCATTATCTACACAATAAAGTAGCAGATACACTTACAGAATAATGTTGTAAAATAACAATAAAATAATTATAACATCTAAATGACCATTTACATATCTGTACACCGGAGGTAAAGGGCACTATGTCCATTTTTTTACGGAATTAAGTTTTGGGTATGTTTTAATGTTTTGTTTTGCGCTCTTTTCAGTTGTGCAAAGCACTATTCTCCTGTGTGTAATAATAAGCAGATTAGCCAGTTGAAAAGGGCACTATGTGTCATCATGGTATCGAGGTAAAGAGCAGTATGTGGATAAGTAGCCGTTTACTTCGGATGCATAAAAAAATGGACATAGTGCCCTTTACCTCCAGTGTACAGATATGTTGTCTACATCTTGGGTGGCATTACGTATTCTTACCGAACACTTTAAAACAATAGTTTTCAAGAAAATTCATCTTTCAATGAATCGTAATAGACTTCATCCAGTAAATTATTGTTGAATTGTCGTGTGATGAACTGTCATTCAGTGAATTGTTTATTCAATAAATTGCTTTTTCGATGAATTGTCATTTGTTAAATCGTTGTTGGATTAATTGCTATTTGGTAAACTGCCTGTCTATGAATGGTTTTTGATGAATTTTATTTTTTTTATTAGTATAATTTTCGCTTGAGTATCAAAGGCATTTTCAGTACAAGAATGTAAAAAGCTAATTAAGCAATAACTAACAATGCAATAACAATTCCAAAAGGCACCACCTAAGTAGCTAATGTAAAATAACGCAACCTGGAGGACTAACCTAGCCTTCTGCGTAAAGATTTGTTTATATGGAAGGAATCTTATATAAGGTATAAAGGATTCCTTACTATTCCTTTTCTATAAATCTTTTCCATTGCCTAAGAGCCAAAAGTGGTAAACTGATAAGACATGAGAAAAATAAAAAATTCAACATCAACATGCAAATCATGGATTATTGCTGCTGACATTTTTAATAAGAAATCAAGTGTTTCAGTTATATTTTTTCTCCTACTGTAGAGTTAGAGAACTACAAATACTATTTGATGATGATCTTTCCTTTTATGAAAAGTTTAAAGGTTGTACTTGTAAGCATAGTAGTACTATAGATAGCCTGAGGATTAGTTAATCTGAAAACCCTCTGCTAGAGACCAAACATGCTAGTTCTTTTAATCTCACAGGCTATTGGATCTAGTTCTACACTGCTATGAATGGGAAAGTTGGAACCATCTAGAAATGTGGTCATTCACCTAACTCAGCAACAATTTAATTACAAAAAGAGAAATCACTTGATTTTCTGTAATAGAAAAACATCATCATGTATAATTAGCAATTAAGATACTTAAATTTAAGTATGATAAGATAAAGGTAACATGTGATGAAAGATGACCAGAAATTATAATTAAGTACACTTTAAATGTTATTTTTCAGTTATTTTCATGTTGGTATTAAAAATTTTCACTTGCTAAAAAAAATATAAACATTAATTACTTTAAACTTGTCTTAGAAAATTGAATACTTCTCATTTAGGTCATGGTTTTTACTTGGTGGTGGCCATCTACGTAGCATAGAAGCTTGTCCTCAAGGAGTGGTTTGGTCATTGGGTTACAACAATAAAGCATTTGTGTATACGTATGGTTATGGTGGCGGTGTATTCAGAGGTATATAATTTATTTTCTACTTCACATTTTTTTATGAGTTATAATTATGACTTTTCATAAGAATCATGTGCATCTTACCAGAGGCCTTTCAAATGATTATTAACCTCCCCCCCCCAACCGACCACATGGCTATAGACGTCAAGATAAATCTGGATATCTATAACCGTAAGTTGAATAACATGGATAAGAAGTGCAATTTGGTGTCACTATTTCATTCACATTGGCTGGTAGGGAGGTTAAAACAACTTAGTCTAGTCTGTTAAAGAACATGAATTGAAAGTAGTAACATTTTGAGAACATGTCTGTTATCAGTGTTGCATAAAATAAAATATTAAATTCAGCAGCATACTTTAAATAGTGCGACCGATCTAAAAAAAGTTTCGCAACATTCCTCCAGTAAAAAAAAAGGGGAGGGGGGGACAAGCAGGAAAGTGAACTTTGTTCTTCCCAAATCTTTGGACTCACTATTATACCATTAAAAATAAATAAATACATAAATAAAAGATTATTCGATGCATGTATTATGATGTACAACAAATTGTAGTATATCCTCAATTTAACTGACTACTGTTTACGAGAATCGTTGTGGGGGAGAATCTGTAAGGCATAATGCAATACTTGAAAATGATATTTCTTCAACAGAAAAGTTCGGTTACTAGTTTAACAAGACTTAGTAGTAGAATATAATATGCCCTCATAGTACAGCGTAATCAGATATCAGGTCAGCTGGTGGAGTGCTTTGTTGTATAGTCATACCACTGTTTTCATCAGAAAACCAGAATAATAATAATAATAAAGCTTCTAGTGACCTGAAGACTGTTCAGGTCACTAAAAGAACTGACCTGAACAATCCATAAAGAAAATGAAAGATTGATGCCTTCTACATAAAAAATACCAATGTAAAAAAATGTAGAGCCGGTAGAAGAATTAGAAAAATATCAAGTTTGCATAATTTAACCTTTATATCAATGATATTGCAAGGGGATATTCAGTTGTTTGCAGATGATGTGAAGCTAGGAAGGATTATTAATAATAGTGTAGATGTGGTAGCCCTGCAATAGGATTTGAATAAGCTAGATAAATGGGCAAATGAATGGGATGTCAGTTTAATGCAGCAAAATGTAAGGTCTTGAGGTTTGGGAAACATCGATTGGATGCTACATACTCTATGGGAGGAGTTATACTGGAGGAAGTAGGGGAGACAAGAGATCTGGGGTTGATGATTGATAGAAACCTGAAGTTTAGGGGACATATTGCAAAGATGGTGAAGGCAACACAGAGGATTGCTACAATTATGAGAAGGACACTGACCTGCAGAGATAAAAGGGTTATCATTCCGTTGTATAAGTCTCTGATCGGACCACACTTAGACTATTGTTTTCAGATTTGGTTCCCAGGATTTGAAAGGGATAAATTAACTGTGGAAAGGGTACAAAGATGGTTTTAGGTCTGTACAATTTTGGTTATGAGGATTGGCTGAGGGAATGTGGACTGTAGAGTTTGGTGGATAGAAGAAGGAGAGGTGATATGATTGAGACTTTTAAACTGTTGAGAGGTGGTTACAGGGTTGACACTGGGGAGTTCTTTCGCTTGGTTGAACAGCGGGAAGGAGTGATGACAGGAGGCCATCCCTGGAAGTTGCGAAAGGAGACTGTGAACGGGAGGGTGAGGGGTGGTTTCTTTGCATGGAGGGTGGTTGAGCCGTGGAGTGCATTGCCTGATGGAGTGGTGAGAGCAAGAACGGTCAATGGGTTTGGGAAGTGCTTGTGATAGACTTTGTGTTTCTTGGGGGGGGCTCCCCTCGATGAGTCTTGACAGACTTTATGTTCTTAGGAGGGACCTCCCACGATGAGTCTTTTGACTCCATAGAGGCCTGAATAATAATAATAATAATAATAATAATAATAATAATAATAATTAGTTTCACTTAGACTAAGAAGATCAAGGTCCTTCTAAGAGATATCCTTCTGAACAATAATATGATTTATTCAGATTCTAGGGATCAGGAAAATAGGAAAGTAGCTATTGTGTTATGAACTTCTGAATGGAATCTAATTTTAAGCAGAGTTATGTAGGAATATTTCAAAATAGGAAATTTAGCAAGTATTGCTTTTAGTGCCAACTTCTTAAAGAGGCAGCTGAAATAGAAAGAAAAAAAAAGGAAAGAAGAACTAATTCATATTTTAAATGTAAATGGCAGATTAAGAAATGAATTCTAGACATATATATTTTAGGAGCATTTGTGGTAAAGAGCAATATGTGTGAATCCCACCCACTGAAGGCTGTCAATCTATAGTACGTTAATATTAGTGTGCTGTGAGTGGGGTGAGGATTAATAATCTAGAAATTAAAAATGGAACTTTTTTCAAACCACTTTATTCTTGCAGTAAGTGAGGTGGTGTTCTCACATGGCAACGAATGTCATCTACCTGTTGGATTTCTGCACAAGACTAGTTGTTGCTAATGCTGTGATCCAACATAAAAATGTGTGTAAATTCACATGGAGAAATCACAAGAGAAATTGTTATATCATAATATTAATAAGCAAACATATAATACTGGGTTTTTAATTGGTTGGAGATTTGTATAGAGATGTAGCCTACTAGTTTTGCCAATTTGACTGTTGGCTTCATCTGGACACACATAAAACAACAACAAAAAAAAGCTTAAAACAGACCAGAAACAATCTAAAGTATCAGGTTAAAACATAACCGAATGCTAAATATTATCAAAATTCAAATGAAACGTTACACCAAACGCATGGGGCATATATGTTAGCAGTCATTGTTATCAAGGTGCGTTCTATAATTGGCTGCAAAGTTGAACTCCGATGTGTTGAATGATCTTATGAGTGTTTTCCAAATGTCACCAAGGATCATCCCTTGGTTATGCAGCTTGGTTATCCGAAAAAATTGATAAAAAAGATTATTTTCTCCAACCCCTCCCAACAGCAAACCCAAGAAACTCACTACAGGTCTTCTATTTCCATTCCTTTTGCTAGCACAGTTTCACAGAAAATTGCAAAACTACTAAGATCTCATGAGATCCAAGTGACCTTCAAACCAATAAAGACAGTTCGCAACTTATTACGGTCACCAAAGGACAAGCTTGCTTTCTCTATAAACATCCTGGAGTTTGCAACATTCCTTGCTCTTGTGGTTTAAATTAGACTTCTAGAAGTTTAGAAATAAGACAGAAAGAACTCATCAGGGACATTAACAACAACAGAAGAGAAGATAATTTCAGTTTAGCTCTCCATTTTTCTAATACCATTCACAACATTTGAATGGGATAAAAGTACTATGCCGTACTTAGAAGAAGATTTTCATACCTGCAACATCAAAAAAGCTGCAGTAGTGATCTGTTCAAGAGGCAGCCTTAACAGAAACCAAGAGGTGATCCTTGGTGACATATGGAAAAACACTCATAAGATCACTCAACATATTGGAGTTCAACTTTGCAGCCAAGTATAGAATGCACCTGTATAACAATGACTGCTAACATACACGCCCCCATGCGTTTGGTGTAATGTTTCATTTGAATTTTGATAATATTTAGCATTCGGTTATGTTTTAACCTGATACTTTAGATTGTTTCTGTTCTGTTTGAAGCTTTTTTTTTGTTGCTTCTTGTGTGCCCAGATGAAGCCAACAGTCAAGTTGGCAAAACTAGTAGGCTACATCTCTGTACAAATCTCCGACCAATTAACAACCCAGTTTTATAGATAGCGATCCCAATTTAAGAAAACTGTATACAAAATTTTATTCATTGGGAAAATCAAAAACTTTCAGAGGTGAATTATAGATTAAAATATACACACAAGTATTGGAAAAAAGTGAATGAGTTTTATAAATCAAACCTGAGAGAGAAAATTTAAAGAAAATGTTGATTAGCAATGGAAGAAGATAATTTTATATGAAAAAACAATAAAATAAGACCTCCCCCATAATAGATACAAGAAATTAAAGAAGCATTCCTTGAAAAGAAGAAATTATTATTGTTATTATTATTCTTGTAGAAAGGCTTCAGATGTCAGTTTTGACGTCTCCTCCTTATTCACAAATGCCCCCCCTCAAAGAAACCTTAGAGCTAATCCAAGCTAAATTTCCTCCCGATATCTCAGCCCTATTTCAGTTCACAATGAACTCAAGCTATTTCGTTTGGCAGGAAAAATTCTACAAACAGATAGAGGGGACAGCCATGGGTTCACCACTTTCCCCACCCTTGGCCAACTTCTTTATGGAGACTTTTGAAGAGAAAGCCTTAAACTCAGCCCCACAAAAACCTACCATATGGCTTCGCTACGTTGATGATGTGTTCGCTAATTGGCCATATAGCCCAGATTCACTCCTCTCCTTCCTAACACACTTAAACAACCAACACCCTAGAATCAAGTTCACCCTGGAAAAAGAGAAAAACAATAACCTCTCCTTCCTAGACACACTAGTTACCCGCCAACCTGATGGAACCTTGGTTTTCTCAGTTTATATAAAATCCAGGCAGATACATTCACCAACAATCCCATCACCCCCCCCCCACACACACACAACAATATGGAGTTATTAAGACACTATTCAACAGAGCAAAACTAATCTGTTCAAATGATCAAGCCCTAACCACTGAACTAAATCACATCCTTGACACTTTCTCAGCCAATGGCTACCCCCCCCCAAAAAAAAAAAAAAAAAATCCAAAAAATACTTAAACCAGTTATTTAAATTAAGGGGATATTAAATCCCACATTGTTTTAAAACCGAATAACAAACTCAAAGATTGGAATCAGAGAGTTTCTTGCCGAATATAGTATAGTAAACTATAAAGTATCGGCGATCACTAAGCGTCCGCTAAAAGCAAGTGACCCTAGCACGTAGTGCAATACCGGAAATCTCGCAGCAAAGTCGGTAAAGTTCTGATCACTATTCTTAGGTATTTTCCATAATGTAAAAACACATTTCCTAGGAAATGTATGCTGTTATTACATTATGGTGGGGAGGTCACTACCCAGACCGGTTTCAGCCTTTTTTGAGGCTTCATCAGTGAGTAGCTAGACCAAGTTAATACCAAAGTGTATAGCGAAAAGAACTTATACTCTGCTATACGAGTTTCCAAACAGGTGCAACTATTAAGTTACTTAAATATATAAAGAGCTAATAAGCTTCATTTCGGCAACAAAAACATTATTTAAATTAGTGATCAGAACTTTACCGACTTTGCTGCGAGATTTCCGGTATTGCACTACGTGCTAGGGTTACTTGCTTTTAGCGGACGTTTAGTGATCGCCGATACTTTATAGTTTACTATACTATATTCGGCAAGAAACTCTCTGATTCCAATCTTTGAGTTTCTTATTCGGTTTTAAAACAATGTGGAATTTAATATCCCCTTAATTTAAATAATGTTTTTGTTGCCGAAATGAAGCTTATTAGCTCTTTATATATTTAAGTAACTTAATGGTTGCACCTGTTTGGAAACTCGTATAGCAGAGTATAAGTTCTTTTCACTATACACTTTGGTATTAACTTGGTCTAGCTACTCACTGATGAAGCCTCAAAAAAGGCTGAAACCGGTCTGGGTAGTGACCTCCCCACCATAATGTAATAACAGCATACATTTCCTAGGAAATGTGTTTTTACATTATGGAAAATACCTAAGAATAGTGATCAGAACTTTACCGACTTTGCTGCGAGATTTCCGGTATTGCACTACATGCTAGGGTCACTTGCTTTTAGTGGACGCTTAGTGATCGCCGATACTTTATAGTTTACTATACTATATTCGGCAAGAAACTCTCTGATTCCAATCTTTGAGTTTCTTATTCGGTTTTAAAACAATGTGGGATTTAATATCCCCTTAATTTAAATAATGTTTTTGTTGCTGAAATGAAGCTTATTAGCTCTTTATATTTAAGTAACTTAAACCAGTTATTCACAACCCACCCACCCCCTTTCACAAAAAAGATTACTCTAAATCCATCACCATTCCCTACATCCTAGGCACCTCAGAAAAAATCAACAAAATCCTAAAAAAACATGATTTGACCACTTGTTACAGACCACATAGAAAATTGGCATCCCTTATCCGCTCCACTAAAGACCAACCACTATCCCTAGACCTACGTGGTGTATACCAGGTCCCTTGCAGCTGTAAATTGTCTTACTTTGGCCAAACAGGCAGGACAGCAAATATCGGAATCTCAGAACACAAGGACTACATCCGATTTCACCAGTACAGCCACTCTGGGCTTGCAGACCACGCTCTGGATACTCACCACAGAATAAGGTGGAAGAAAGCCACAGTAATACACTGCAGCAAGTTCAAATATGAAAGACTATTCATGGAATCAGCCTCAGCCCTCATCCTCAACAAAGTTTGGATGCATGAGACTGTCCCAGATTTGGGAAACATTCATCAGAAGAACTTCAGCACAAAGGCCAAGAACTACCAATATAGTCCACCAGGGGCACCATCAGGACTTTAGGAAAATGGTAGCTTCCTTGCTTCTTTTCTCATTTGCTGTTATGTAGTACTTGCGTGCACTTGTCTTTATTTTAAGTTCCCAAGAAGATGGCAACGTGACGTTGCCAAAATATCGGAAAGTATATATTAAAGTTGATTTAATTTATATTTCTAGTGTACGCTGTCAATTCCTTAATTATTAGTTATCATGGTATTATTATTGCATGGGACCACCACGGAGTCCAAAGACTCATCACAGGAGCCCATGCTATCAACACACAATATCTGTTGTACTTTCCTTGAACACATCTCCTGACAAAGCACTCAGATTGGCAATTCATTCCACTCACTCACTCACCATTCTACAAGTGAAAAATTTAATCCTCATCCTTGTGAATCACATCTATACTCAATTTCCAGAGATAATCCCCTATTCTGCTGCAATTAGCCAAGTGCTGAGATATTTCCTGTGCATTAATCCTGTAAAACACTTTTAGTTTGTATTGTATTTCCTATTTATCCTCTGCCAACTAACTTTTGCAACCCACAACCACTCAGTCTATCATCACAAGAACATACATACACACTATTTTGGTTACTTTCCTTTAGATTTTCTCCACCACCTTCTCCATCCCCAAAATTCTCATCTCTTATCTCTGTTTCTTAGTGTGTTCTTCAGTAACCAAGTAATCCTATATGCTGCCTTAGCTACTTTTGCAGATGCCCTCTGAACCTCAACTCCCTGTCCACTAACACCAAATCTCTAGTTTCATCCATTTGCTGGGTATACAGTCTGATATTGCGCTGTTCAGATACCCTTGACCATCTTTCGTGCATTGCTTACATCCATCCCTTCCAGATTCAGATACGGTGGGGCTATTTCAAGTTTCCTCCTAAGTTTGTCTTAATCACATGCCCTGTAATTCCACATATCCTCCCCCCTTCTTAACTGAAAATTCTATGTTTGGCTCAAGGCTACCTGATCACGCTCCACAGTCAGAAGCAATATCACCCACCTTAGTTATGGACGAATCTTTTAATCCTCAGACCAAACCATTAGTCCCCTCCATCACATGCTCTTTGATAATTCTATCTTAGAAGGTTAATAAATTCCATTTCTTTCTCACCATCTTCCAATCTTTGTTCTTGTAGTTGAAGTCTCTCATAATAATCACTCAACTTATACCCATTGTAATAATTGAGGAATGGATGTATTCACATCATCCCCTTGTCTGGAGCAGACTAGAGCAGACCAATTGTATATTTTGTCTTATTAGACTCTATCTCACACCAGATTGCCTCAAATGAATTACCATCCACACCCTTGTCTTCCTGATCTCCGAATGTTTTTGGCTGCAATTCATCTGCTATCGTCATTATTATCAGCCCCTCCCATCCCATTCTCTCTCTCTATCCTCTCTGAAAATATTGTATATCCCTCACTTTCTATCCTTGTGACATCATTATCTGGTATCAGCCAAGTCTCACTAATACTTATAACTTTTGGTGAAGCTGCATCAGCCAATGAAAACTTCTCCCTCTTATTCCTGATACTTCTAGAATCGCCTTAGGACCTGCCAACTACCTTTACACCTTATATTGACTAACCCATCTATTTTATTACTAGAGAGATTAGATTCTGCATGTTTAGGCCATTCTTACACATTTCATGGTTCCACTCACACACAAACACACACATATGCTCCCCTGCATCCACTCTGATAGCTTTAGTTTTCCTGACTTTGTGCTTTCACACTCTCAGGTGAACAATGTTTTCTTGAGATATCTAATTCAGGATCCACTTAAGTGCAATCTGTCAGCATTATATTATACTTGACAAGAAATTTGATTGTTTTAACCTTTACCCAAGTGTAAGCAAACAAAGTTTGCACACGAAGCATCTTTACAGCTAGCCAATATATATATATATATATATATATATATATATATATATATATATATATATATATATATATATATATATATATATATATATATATATATATATATATAAAGATACCAAGCTATTTTAAATATAAATAAACCTGATTTTTTACTCCATTTCCCAAGTAAGCAAACAGACAAGTCAGTCAAGTTTGCGCCTGCAAGTCTAGCTGACCCTGCAGGTAGTGCAAGTCACGGCAACTCGTGGTAAAGGTAGAATAAGCTCTGATCACTATTCTTAATATTTACCCTTAATGCAAAGCACATCTCCTGGAGGAGATGTATGATGCTATGTATTAAAGGCAAGGGGGCCACTACCCAGACCGGTTTCGACCTTTATTGCGGTCTCGTCAGTGGGAGCCAGGCTAAGAAATACTAAGTTTTAAGTAATACAGAGCTTAAGTATTTTACAGGAACAAGTTACCATAAGATGCTTTGACCTTATTAAGTAAAAATCTCAGGATGAGAGATAGATGTAGAGAGTTTTTTACCTTGGATATAATATATGTTAAAGATACCAAGCTATTTTAAATATAAACCTAGTTTTTTACTCCATTTTCCAAGTAAGCAAACAGAGAAATCAGTTTACCACAAGTTTACCACGAGTTGCCTTGACTTGCACTACCTGCAGGGTCAGCTAGACTTGCAACACTTGCACGCGCAAACTTGACTGACTTGTCTGTTTGCTTACTTGGGAAATCGAGTAAAAAACCAGGTTTATATTTAAAATAGCTTGGTATCTTTAACATATATTATACCCAAGGTAAAAAACTCTCTCTCTCTCTCTCTCTCTCTCTCTCTCTCTCTATATATATATATATATATATATATATATAGATCTGTGTTTCCCAAACCAGCTTGCCCCCCCCCTCAGGCAATTTGGAAGAAGTTATTAAATTTAATTTTAAATAATAATATAAAAATTAAATAATAATATAACTTTCAAAACATGAAATACATTATAAAAAGTATGTATTTTTCAGCATTTGCATATAAACAAATGTGAAATTTTCCTGTTATTAAATTCATTTTAGTTGTACAAATCCAGTATACATACACTAGAAAATAAAATTATGAAATTAAAATTTTAACAATGAAAAAAAAAATTAATGAGACACAATTTTTCTGTTGGGAAGAAGTTAGTTTGGTGAAATCCCATTAAGTATTTGTTATTTTTAGCCAAAGATGGGGCTCCATATCAAGAAGACCACTTGCAACATAAATGCAATTAAACATGTATTGATGTAGGCATTGGGGAAGGGACAGTACCTGAATACTATTACGGTTTATGGCATGAATGATTCTGAAAATTAGCAGAGATTACTGACCACATGCTATAAACTGTTTGAATTTGAACTTTTAAAACAAACAGTCTAAATCATGTAGTTGGAATGTGACCATGCCTTAGAACAAATGTAGCCATAACAGAGGTCAGTTGATGTATGTCAAGGGACACATTTTGCATAAAACGTCCTTTAGATTTTTTTAGTTATTAAAAAATTAATTAACTAATAGACCTGTAGTATCTGCAGCAATATGATAACAAAAATATAAAAGTGAAAAAAAATCAAAATTAAAAAAAGGGCCCAAAATCGCTAAAGAATTTTTGTGGGTACTTGAAGGTATTCATACCACATGTTGGAAAACAATGAAGATACTTCATACTCAAACTTTGTTTGCTTACATTAGGTAGTGTATTTGCTTACACTTGGATAAGGATTAAAACAAAAATATAATTTCTTGTCAAGTGCAATATACTTTAAAACCAAGTTAAAAAAAGCTTCCTATAACTATCAGCTTTATGTAATTCCTTTAGTCCATAAGTTTGCAAATGCATACCATTCCTTCTGCTGCACTGCTTACACATTGAATCATTTGTAATCATTGTCCTCAACTCATCTTTATCATAGTCTGAACAGTAAACTTACAATCTGTATTCTCTGTCTCTCTCTCTTGCTCTTCTTTTTCACTACTTTCAGTATCTCTTTCATACCTTTTCTCATACAGCATTTTCTATCTTTAAGTCATTAGTGTCTGCCAAAACAATCAATTCTTTCACTTTACCTCTTTTTTTTTTTGCTTCCTGACAGCTTGACTGATATTATTAATTTGTGTAGTAGGAAAACAACACTTAGTCATGCTGTCATTAAGTACTCTTGTTATTACGGGTCACCATGAATTTTATTTTTCTTCCTATTTTCCATCTTTTACTTAGTCTTATGTTTCTGACCTTACACCTTTGTTTGTTCGTTTTTTCTCTTTTTCAGACTTAACAGTTGAAACAGTTTATCAGAATTAGAAAGTTCTGATAAACACCTAGAACAAAAATAATATTAAAACAACTGATATAACCACAAGAAAGAACATATGAGGGTTGTCTGAAAAGTTCTCGCCCTCGACCATAGACAGCAACACTGTCGGCAACATTTTTTTTTGTCTGTATCCCTTGAAATGGATAAAATTGAGTATTGTGTGGTTATAAAATTCTTTGTAAAAGAAGGTTTAACACCAAAAGAAATTCATTCGAAGTTCATAAAAGTTTGTGGGCACTCTTCTCCTTCATTTTCGACAATTAAGAAATGGGCTGCTGAGTTTAAATGTGTCCGTACCAGCCTTGAAGATGATCCACACGAAGGACATCCAAAAAGTGTAACAAACACCAGAAATCATTGATGAAGTCCACAATATGGTATTGGATGACCGGTGATCAAAGTGCGTGAAATTGCTGAGAATATAGGCATTTCAAAAGAACGTGTAGGATATATTTTTCATGAAGAATTGCAAAATTGCATGAAAAAGCTTTGCGCAAGATAGGTGCTGCGCTTACTCACAGCTGATCAGAAATGTACTCACATGAAAATCTCTGTACAGTGTTTGGAGCATTTTAACAAGAATAAAACTGATTTTGTGCGTTGATTTATTACTATGGATGGGACTTGGATTCACCATTACATACCAGAATCCAAACAGCAGGCAAAACAGTGGACAGAAGCTGGTAATGGCATCGGTGTTTTGGAATGCTAAAGGCATTTTGTTTATTAATTATCTTGAAAAGGGTAAAACAATAACCGTGGAATATTATTCCAATCTTTTAACCAGACTAGATGAAAAAATTCGCTAGAAAAGACCTTGTTTGCAGAAAAACGAAATCATCTTTCATCAGGAAATTTACTTGCCCACAAAGGTGTTTTGGCAATGGGAAAATTAGGGATTCGCACTATGAATTGTTGGAACATCCACCCTATTCCCCAGATTTGACTCCCTCTGACTTAATAATCCTGCTGCCACATGCTCTGCTAGATTGTGTTTGGAGAGGGAGTCCAAGTAGCAGTATGTGGAAGGCACTATCAAGGCGACAAAATGGCAAGGGGACTGGTTGCTTTCTGTATGGGTGTCATGTTCACAAGTCTATCTCCAGGGGCGAATCCTGGTCTTGAAATTCATGCTTGCTCTTGTTATCATTCAGGGATGAGAGGTGTGATTGAAGTCTGATTAGCGGAATAATGAATTACTGACCACTTAAAACTATATATTTAGAGATTTATGTACATTTAATCATATAAATACAACATTTATTTTACAAATGATATTCTATCTTTTCCAGTTTAGCTACTTGAATCCAAATTCTACCCTATGGTTCTTCTTTATGAACTGGTCAATAACATCATCATAAAAAGTGGGTTGTGACTTCAATTTTCCCAAGCAACATGCACACTTGTAAAGGCTAGCTGAAGCTCACTGGCTAGAGCTACTTTCACTGTGTATGGCCTGTGTTGAAGACGATGTGAAAGGAGCGGAAATGGCTATGCATGCACGTGAAATCACAGTTTCGTGTGTGTGTGAAAGCTGCAGCGAGGACCTGGAAACTCCCACAACTGAGCAAGCCAAGGTAGCTTTGAATAGACGAGCAAGCATTAGCTTTCAATACACATAGCAAAGCTCAATTATTGCCATGCAAGCTTAAGACGTCTTCTGTCTACAAAAATAAAAGCCTGAATGGAATGCTTATAAATGCATGCATTTATTAACAAATAATATTACTTCTTTCTCAAGTAATGAGCTTGCGCAGCAAGTGTAGCAAGCATGGAGAATTCGCCCTGTCTATCTCTTCCCACTTCACTCTTTCCTTTCATCCAACAATAAACCAAAAATGACACAGACAAACAATGACAGCAATATTGCGATCAAAATAAATCTCCCCCAACAACCAACTCATTCAAACAAAAATTAAACCAAACATCCCAGAATCCCCCCCCCCAAAAAATAAAAATAAAAAATAAATAAAAAATTCACATTCACTTTTCAAACATTTTTGGCATAAATTCTAACATAAATGATGTTCATAACTACTAACAGATATCCAAACCTTCTCATAACAGAAACCCAAATTGAAGCAACATTAACCACAGTTCACCTTCACTGCCCAAATTATACTCTTCGTGATTCATTTAACCACAAGGGTGACATTGTTTGCCAGATAATTCCAAATTTAGAATCTCAGGCTTTTGAATACCTCTGGCTGAAAGTTTCCTTGCCTAACTTTGTAACATTCATCTGCTACATTTACCAGTCTCCAAACTCTGTAAACTACTCAGACCTCTTCATCTTTCTCTCCACAAGTTCAACCATCTTCAGTTCAACTATCCCAACAGTGAAGGCATCTCCTGGGTGACCTAAATGATCTAACTGGCTCCACCTTCTCCAACACTACCAGTCAAGCTGAATGTGATGCAGAAGTTTTTGCTATTAGCAGTGGTCTATGTAAATTGATCATTGCATATTGAATTTCTGATAATCCCCTTTCCCAATGAAACTTGATGGGTTTTTTTATTTTATTTTATTATATATATTTTTTTAAATTAAGGCCTTCATCCCACCCAAAATTCCCATCCACTTTTCAAGCCTGGTTCAACAGAATATGTATAAAAGTCGTTAAAGAAAAAAATTCAGCTTGGCACAGATGGCTTGCATGAAGAATCCCAACTTTATACTTGGTGTATGTTAAAGCATGCAATAAATCTAAAACAACTATTAGCAAATCCACCAGTAGCAGAAAACTTACTTCTTGTCCAAATGGCAGCTCTGCCTTCTGATTCCACACAAAAGCCACTGGATGCAACTTCTTCTCACCTGTGCTCCCACCCCTCTCTTATCCGGATGGCACCACTGTTACAGCATCCAAAGATAATCAGCTTTAGCTGACCTGGCATCACTCTTTTCCTCTAACTCCTCCATAGATGACGAAGACAAATCACCTCCTTCCATGCCAACAGCTGAGCACTTATATGCCTATGGCCTTTCAGCAAAAAGATGTAAGAATAATATTAGATAACCTGTACACTATAAAGTCTGCTGGTTTCAACTGTATCTCTCTATCTAACCCAAAAAGGGAGAAAAAAGTCAACCGTCCAACTACCTACCATTTACCATCACCTCAATCCTCTCCAAAATGATGGAGAAAATTATCAGTAGTCAGCTTCTTCATTACCTGGAATGTATGGATTTTATGTAGTGAATGTATGGAGTCTGCCAATCCAGATCACAGCTGATCTTTTAGCCTACATCACCCACCACTAGATATATGCCATGAAAAATTTCAAAGAAACATGCACTGTTGCTTTTGACATTTCTAGGGCTTTCAATCCTGTTTGGCATCTAGGTTTATTTTGTAAACTGCCTTTGTTTGGTATAGCTGCACTGGGGCAAAGCTTTGTTCAAGCTTTACCACCAGGGAATGCCTCAGGGCTCTGTTCTATCACCTACCCTCTTATCATACATAAATGATCCACTCTCAACATCAGTAACCACATCTTTGCCAATGATGGCACTCCATTCATCCTACTCCATTGACAAACCTTGTAGTTCTCAGGCATCCTAACATCGAGATCATCTGCAACCAGTGCCTTAAACACTGATCTTTGTACCATCCTTCAGTGGGACGAGGATAACTTGGTCATCACCTTCTATGCCACCAAAGTGCTGTCCTGCCTTTTCTCTTACAAAAGGGATCCCATCTCACCTTCCCTCATACTCAGTAATACACACACAGACAGGATGAACATTCCCCCCCCCCCCTTGGAACTACCTCCAACTTCTCTTCGCACAAACATATCACTTCAGTAGCTTCCTCAGCTTCTAAAAAACTGGACATTCTTTTCCACTGAAGAAGCTATTTTACACTCACCCAGCTACTGATCCTGTATAAATCCTAAATCCATCCTTAGAATACTGTTCACACATTTTGGATGGTACATTGAAAACCTCCGTTAAAAATTTTGATGTTTTCCAGAGGAGAGTGATTCAGCTCGTAGATGATGCTCCCTCTCAGACTCACTGCAACCTCTATCTCATAGATGCATTGTTTCAGCTCTATCTTTCTTCTACAGGTATTTCCATGGTCACTGCTCCAGTGAATTGGCAAACATCATTCTTTATCTTATTGTTGGCCTGTTAAAACAAGAGCAGCATCTGCGCAACATCCCTTTTCAATACAACTGCAGGACATCAGGCTTGATATTTCTCCTCTTCCTCATTTATTTCATCTACCTCTGTCCACTGGAACAGTCTCCCTCATAATGTGTTTCTCAACATATTAGTACTTCAGACTCCAGCTGTTTAAGAATAATGTCATTGATTTCTTCTTTCTCAGTCCTTATTTGTATCCCACACATGGCACTGATGTACTATAGGTATTTGTACCTCTCGTGTGTGGGATAAATATATATATAATTACTCCCTTCTTTGATGTGTATTATGACTTAAAGACCTCATTTATTTTAATTGTGAACAGGTGGATCTAGATTCTTATTATTATGTTAAGAACTATTATTTGGCATCTTGAAGTCATTGGTTAACTGTCCTGAATGGTTTTTTTGGGATCAGTTCATATCTGTGATCTTTTGGCCTATCATTTCTGTAGATGTTGAATAGTTGATGAGCACCTCACAGGCTTCTTTAAATTCATATTTGTGTGAATGTTTTATATATTTTAAGTCAGGGTGCATTTTCAAGTAATTTCTGTTGAATACATTGAGCACATGATCAGAAGTATCAAATTTCACATGCTTATTACATTTGATGTATTGTTTGGGTTCTTTTTTTTTTATATTGGTATTAAGCGTCTTCTTTCACCTGTAAAAGGCAAGTAGGTGCATTAGATTTAGTACTCTCCTGGAGGTCCAGGAGAGAAAAGGGATCCTTTGAAGAATTCATTGAGCCATTTCATTTTTGTGGATTTTAAAAAAAAAAATAGTATTAAGATGATACAGCTAATTCTCTTTTTACACAGCTTTTTTCACACAATTTTGAAATAACACGGTTTAGAAACCCAAAGCAATTCTGTTTTTACACTGTATATTTTGATTTAACACTGTTCAAATGGTGCTTATTTTTAAAATTTCTGTTTGAATTCAGTTCTGTTAAAAAGGGGTATTTCCATTATAATTATCATTTCCTAGTATGGTACATATGTACTTAAACTTGAATTTTGTGGAGCCCTTTGGATGTTTTAAATATCAAGGATTACTTCATGCTACAGAATGTAGACAAATACCAAATAGAACTTATATAGCGAAATGACACAAAAGTGTTGGTGGCTTTAAAGCAGCTAAGGGTCATGTGACTTTATTATTTTGCAGCAATGCTTCAGGAGATCGTATATTAAAACCATTACACATTTATCAAATCCCTAAGACTACAGGCAATAAAAGGTGTGGATTTTAACACGTTACCAGTGCACTGGAAGGCAAAAAAAAAAAAAGATTGGGTTACAAATGAAATTTTTAATGAACGGTTCTATCAATGTTTTGTTCCAGATGAAAAATTTTTTTGATTTTTTTGAGTTTGATGGTTTTATTGATTATAGACAATGTGCCTGTCCATCCTGTTTTTAGAACACCCGAATGTGGAATTTTGTTTTTTTGCCACCTAATACAACCACTAGACCAGGGTGTGATTGCTATCTTCAAAACTTCACATAAGAAGAACGTTCCAATACATTTTGGATAAACTTTGAAAATAACTAATTTTTCGTATTGGGTTTTCACATCTGGAACCATTCTTCTATTTTTTCATATGTGCTCTATTCTTTTTAACATGGTTTTCATTTACATGATTTTTTATGGAACTAATCTACCATGTAAATGGAGAATTGGGTTATTTATGAAACAATCTTATTTTTTTGCAATCCTTTTGACATGACATGTCATAACCATTCCTAAGAATACTTGATACTGCCAAAGAGGACACTGCTTAATGGGATGACCTCCATCCCTCACAGACTTCCTCTAATCACTTTCTCATAAGCACCCATTATCTGCATTACATCTTTTGTATAGGTTTTCATGGGTATTGCTTTACCAGACTGCTCACTACCATTCCTTCACCTAAGGACATAAAAATGCAAGTAGCTCTTGGTCAATATTCATGCACAATTCTGCCTGAAACTTATGTATCAAACTAAACTTCTCACCCTCCTCTTTCATTCTGTCAGCCTCTGTTCTTTGTATCAGTTAATTCCCCATCCCACTGCATTTTCCCCAAGACCATGACATCAACTGTCCAAGAAATGTATCAAGATTCCTTCTTTCTTCCTAATCATTTGCCCACACACAGCATTGCTGTGTTATAGATGATGTGAGACCTCTTGTTTTTATTTTCCTTTTTTTTTTATATCAGCCCTATCCACATGTAAGAGATTGCAAAATTCATAAAATATAATGTCAAGGAGAACCTGCCGAAATGTTTCTTAAAGAACTGGACCATAGAGGAAAACTGTGTGGAAACTCTTCCAAAGTGCAGAGATACATGGTGATCAAAATTAAAGTATCGCTGTTTAAGATCTTGTGGAGTATCACCCAGTGATACAGATGCTTTGAAATTTGCAGGAATACATTATGCATCATGCAGAATCGATATCTGAGGGGAAAAAATTGGTTTCAAAATTTGCCACCAGGACACTATATGATGTACTGACTGCGATAAGCAACACAATCATAAATAACACATTTTTATTCACATCCATTGTGAATTCACAGGCTGTACAGTTGAATGTGTTGCCCTTTCCAGTATGCCACAAACTGCATCCTTTGCACAGTATGTTCATCGGCAGAACGCAGCTGGTTGGAACTGAGTTGGGATAGAACGCAGCTGTTTAACTATGTTGTCTTTCACTTCTAAGTTATCAGGATGATCCCGAGAAACCCTGTCTTTGAGAAATCCCCAGAGCCAGAAGTCATAGTTAGATCAGATTGAGTGAATGAAGTGGCCATGCAGTGCGAAATGCATGGCTCTCATCAATCTGGCTTCCGTGAAATGTTCTCAAAGAACCTCCTGTATGGATTGATGGGGGCTCCTCCTGTGTGGATGGGTCCCCCCCATCCTGCATGAAAATGACTGAATCCATGCACAAACACTGCTGTACCTAGCACAACAAAATTGTTTATCATATCGCAATACATCCCAGCAGTAACCAAGTAGGTCACAGGACCTGACTGGTAAATGCCTACAAAGAAGAATGGTCCAATGATAAACAAAGCTGTAAACCCACACCAAACAGCAACTTTGGGTGAATACAAAGGAATTTGTTAGATTGCATCCACATTTTCTGTAACCACACCTGGCAATTGTGTGTATTCACAGCTCCATTCAGATGAAAGCGAGCCTCACATCCCCACAAAATCATCAACAGCCGTGCAGCATCCAACTCCACTCAAGCAAGGAATGTTAAAGTGAATGTTAGTTGACTTTCAAAGTCCTGCGGGTGCGACCCCTGTGTCAGGATTATCTTGAACGGGTAGAAATGCACAATCTTCCTTAGAATTTTTCAGACAGTTGTGTAAGTCACATCCATATGTCTTGATACAGCACATGTACTACAGGAACCAATGCTTGCTGTTATTCATAGCCTGCTTCACAACAGCAGTAGCAACTTTATTCACTTGTTGTGAACTGATTGGTTTGTGACCTCTGCCAGGTCTTGCTCCCAACAATCCCATTTCTTCAAAATGACTAATCCTTCATCACAGCTCACATGGAGATAGTGGATCTCATCGACATTTGTTTAGGTGATGAACACTGAGTACAGCAACAGTACTGCAATTGTTTAGGTAATACAGCTTCACAAGCAAAGCACGTTGAAGCAGGGTGCCATCACCATGGACTACATTAACAGCCAGAATGAAGAGAAAAATCCTGCCCATCTTTTTTTATGTCCTGGCACCTGCTGAGTTGTGTGATATGCAAGTTCCGTGCATTTGGTGTTTTACAACTGACCCTGGTGGTGAATTTTGGAACTCGTTTTTTTCTTTTTTCTCAGATATTACTTCCACATGATATACAATGTATTTCTGCAACGTTTTGAAGCATTTGGATCACTGGATGGCACTCCATACAAGGCTTTAAACAGAGATACTTTATGTTTGATCACCCTGTAGATGGAATGAAAGAGAATATGAAAAGTTAGTTCTGTATATTAGAAAACCGGATGATTAGATGTTAATCTGCTACTGCACATGTATTTATGGGCTTGAGGAATAGTAGAGGAATGGTGTCTGCCAGTTCTGCAGAACAGTCCATGAATCTATAGCGAATCTCTGAGAGAGAAATCACCAGTTTACTGGATCGCTGTTTGCTCAATGGTGTATCAGTAATTTTTAAGTAAGTAACAGTATTCTGCTGTAGGATTGATTTTGGGTCTATACAATTGGGAGTTGTATAGGTGAGAAGTAATGTTTGAACAGAGAAAGGTACTTAATTTTTTGGAAGCAAGAGATGCTAGTGAAGTAAATAATTCCACGAAGAGATATCTGATCATGCAGAAATCTGGGAATTATCAAAGGTGAAGGCAAATGAAGAGAGAGGTTTATTGTATGGGGATGAAATTTTGTGTTTTCATTGAAGTTGACAGGATTGTCATTGCTCTGCTGAAATATGGCAAGGAAATAGTGCTTAAGGTGCTGATTATGAATGAGCTTGTGATATATATACTGTGTGTTTATCAAATGAAAAAGAGGAATGAAGAGCACAGTCATCATAGGATGCATTGGATTTGAGGTTTTGTTACAAGGTCTTATGAATAGGAGAAAGAGTATGGGCAGAAGTACAGTGCCATGGGGTGCTCCAGAATTGGTAGTGAAATTTCATCTACCATTATGTGTAGTGAATGACTGCAGAGAAATTTTCAGTTCAGCTGCAGAGTGTGGACAGTAGCATAAGATGGTAATTTGGTAAGTAGACTTTTGTTACAAACTTGATTAAATGCCTTGGAAATAGCTAAAGTGACCATGTGGGTTTCACCAAAACATTCTGTAACCTGTGTTCCTAGTTGGATATAGTTTTCAATATCTGATGTCACTGAGTAAATAGTGGATTTCTACCTGTCAAAGGAACTGACTACTGATGACTTTCTCTGTTTTCACTAGAACCAAGGTGTGGCGGGATGACAGTTTGATGACCGGCTCTTTTCTTTTTCTTTCTTTTTCTTTTTTTTTCTTTATAACAGGTTGATTATAGCTCCATATGGTACATTACCTGATCTCAAACATATCTGGACTCCATAGTAGTAAATAAATAGATAGCATAGGATACCACCTTTGCAATACTCAATTCAGGAAATTTCTGCCTGCTACAGCTACCCTGATCAACTGTAAGCAATGTGACTGCAAAGTGGAAATGCCCAGGAGCAACAACAGCACAATTGTAACCTGATAGGCCATGTAAAATTACAGAACAGGACTACCGAGACATTGCATGAAAAAAATCGCATGCCCTCAGTTGAAACACTTGCTACTGAGTTCCAAAATACCTCTGCAAGCAACACACCAGCACCACAACTGTTGGTTGGGAGCCGAACGGGTTTCCATAGCCACACAGTTGCACACAAGCCTAACATCAGCAGGGACAGTGCCAAGCATTAGATAGTGATGATGTAAAGCATGCTGCCATTGGACATGAAGTAGTGGAAGCACATTCTGTAGAGTGATGAATTATGGTTTGCCATCTGGCAGTCTGACAGATGAGTCTGGGTTTGGCAGATGCCAAGAGAATGCTACCTGCCTGAATGTGTTGTGGTTAGCTATGTATTTTGTCAGAGGTCATAGTCTGTGACTGTTTTCACAGTTTGGGCTGCAGCTGTCCCCTCTCCTAGTTCCAGTGACAGGAATCATAATGATGTGTCCTATAATACATTCAAGACGATTCTCTGCTTCCAACTTTATGGCAACAGTTCAGTGAAGGCCCTTCCTGTATCAACAGGACAATGCCCCTGTCCACAAAGTGAGACGTGCATGAATGGTTTGATGAGATAGGTGTTAGATTTTGTGTTATGATGAGATGAGCAGGTGTCTAGATATTTTTGCTCAGATATTGTATATTCCAGATGAATATGAATGATTTTAGAGATAATACAAGATGGGCATTAGTTTTGTAGCAGAAAGTTTAATTGCTATAGGCTTATTATTAGGGAAGACTCATTGGTATCTAAGCTATTCGGGATTCTTCTGATGTCTTAGAAGGAAGATTAGTGAGAATTTTTTGGTGAAGTAGTGATAGTTTTCTTTCATCATCATTATTGAGGAAGCAGAGGAGAATGGTGCCAGGAGGTCAGCCTTGTCTTTGAGTGAAGTTACAATATACTGTATTGTTTGCATGTGTGTGTGAGAGAGAGAGAGGGGGGTGGTGGCATAGATGAGCAGAAGCTGTAACTCAGTAGCTTTAGCGATGAGTCGAAAGGCTTGAACTGCCATTTGAACAAGAAGCAAGTTTCCTGCACGTGATCTTTTCAAAGTATGATTTGGATTTGCTGATGATATTTTTGCAGTAGTTGCTTGCTGCCATGTAGACTGAATGCATTGCTGGAGGTTTGGTTTTGAGTCACTTATGATAAACTTAATTATTTTGTTGCACTTAGGAGCACAACTGGTGTGGATAATGGTCTGAGCTTTTGAGTGGAATGCAAAATGAAGACCTTCATTCTAGTAAGAATTATTTCTTGGAGCAGTGATCTGGGTAAGAAAAGCAAAAACAGTAATCTGTACAAGGAAAGGAGAATAGAAATCACTCAAGGTCATCTTATTTGGCACTGCTGTAATGCCATAGGATATGAAACTGAGAGTGACTGGTTCAAGGGTATTCAGCAGGAAATGAAACTGGATGATATATGGTCTGTGTTACCAAGAGGAGCTGTCTTCTTTTGTATATTTATCTGTAGAACTGGTTAAGAAGAGATCAAGGGTGTTGGGAGAGCAGAAATTTGTCAGGTATTCAGAAGATTGTTGCTGAGGACAAATATCTTTGCATCTTATAGGCTGTGTTCAAAGTGACATATGATAGGTATTTAGACACTGAGTAACATAGAAGAGAAGGGACGCTCTTCTCCTCTTTTAATAAGTCTTCGGTATCTCAATGTATCCCTAGTGTTCGAAGAATAAATAGGTTGGGAGTGAAATGGATGTGCAGCCTTATTAAGCTAGAGATCCACAAGAAGAAGATGATGTGGAAAGAATATTGTGAGAATAAGAGTGAGAGAAGTTATGAAATATATAAAGCTCGGGCCAGAAAAGTAACGAGTATTGTGCAAAAAGCTAAAAGGGAGTATGAAAAGAAATTGGCCATGCAAGCTAAAGGCAATCCAAAAGAATTTTATCTTTATGCTGCAAGCAAAAGAAAGAATGAATGTTGAAGAATAACTTTATTGAATGCAGATGGTATACGAGTGTTGGAAGCTAAGGAGATTGTTCAGTTAATGAGTGTTCACTTTGCTAAGATATATCAACCAATTGTATGTAGCATGGTGCTACTGCTATGTTGGATGAAGAGTTAGAGGTTCATGAAAATGAAGTTGAAGAGCTCTTGCATAACCTGGATAAGAATTTGTCAATAGGGACAGATGGAATATCTGCCTGTTTGTTAAAGGAATGTTCAGCTGAAATGGCTAGGTCTTTCACACATTTGTATAACTTGAGTCTCAGCTCAGGAATGATACCACAGGAATGGAAGGAATGTATGATAGTTCCATTGCACAAGGGTGGTGCAAAAACTGATGTGTCTAACTACCGACCTATTAGTATCTCTGGTGTGGTAGTGAAGATTTTAGAGAAGTTCGTAAGAACTTGCATGCAGAAATGGGTAGATAAGCATTCCATACTCTGCAGGGAACAGCATGGGTTTACTAAAGATACCACACGATAGGCTGTTGTGTAAACTGGAGAATATGGGATTGGAACATAATCTATTGACTTAGATCAGGGGATGGTTGACAGACAGATATCAAAAAGTGGCATACAGTGGATGTGAATCTGCCAGATTTAAGGTAACCAGAGGTGTACTTCAGGGTTCAGTTCTTGGACCATTATTGTTCAATCTTTACATTAATGACATCAAGCAGGGTCTATCATCAGATTTGCAATTGTTTGCTGATGATGCGAAGATAGGCAGGGCAATCAGGGATGCTACCGATATTCAGCAATTACAAAATGATTTGAATAGACTGGAAATCTGGGCAAATGAAAATGGCTGTCAGTTTAATGTTAGTAAATGTAAAGTTGTGCACTTTGGCGTGATTAGAGTTCCAGCAGCATATTATATTAGTGGGGTTATGCAACAAGAAACTGAAGAGGCAAGGGATCTTGGTATATTGGTGGATAAGAGGTCACATAGCAAAAGTTGCAAATACAACTCAGAGGATAATTGTTATGTTGAAGCAAACCTTGACATGTAAGGATGAGGAAGTAATTTTGCCTCTTTATAAGGCTTTGATATGACCACACTTGGATTACTGTGTGCAGATTTGGTCTCCCAGGTTCCAAGGGGATAAAGAAGCTGTGGAAAGGGTGCAAAGAAGAGTTACAAAGATTATATCTGGATTATGGGATTTAGATTATGAGGACAGATTGCGAGTATGTGGATTACAGACTCTGGTTAACAGGAGAAAGAGGGGTGATATGATAGAGGTCTATAAACTTTTGAATAGGTATTATAGTATTTCAAATGATGAAATTTTTCGTTATATGGAAGGAAGGCGGGGAGAGAACATGGGGGCATCCATGGACATTAAGGTTGTTCTCAGTAAGGGCATTAATTTACCCTTACGGGTAGTGAGTGCATCTAGTGTAAATGAATTTAAGGGAAGGTATGATAGCTGGGTTGGATAATTTACAGCCTCCCTCGATGAGTCTTTGACTCCCTGGAGGTCTCAGATAATAATAATAATATGCTCACCCATCCTTTTGTGAGCAAGGGAGATCATTAAAAAAATAATATGTTAAATTACTAAAAAATGAACTGAAGAAAAAGTCCAACTGGTTTTGAAACATTGTAAATGAACCTTATTTGTTATGAGCTGTATATACTTTTCACAAAAGTTTGCTCTAGTTAAGTAAATTCGCTGTTCCTTGGTTATATGGAACTTGTTATAACCAGTTCAGTATAACTGAAGTTGATTTCAATTCATCAGAGGGTATGTGTTTCTATGCTGCCTCATATCTTTATTAACTAGGTTTAGGGATGTACTTAAGCACTGTAGCAGTTTAATTTCTATCATAATCAAATAATATTCAGATAATAATTAATGAAACAAATACTCAAGTATTTGTTTCATTAGTTATTATCTGAATAGTTTCACAGAGTTCAGTTATTTTTTTTTTTAATTATTTAGGAATTCCAGGTTGTAGTGTAGAAGTTTATTCCATGACAGATGTTCGTTGCATATATGTGTATGAAAACCAGAGGTGGAATCCATTGACTGGATTTTCCACCAAAGGCCTTCCAACTGATCGCTATATGTGGAGTGATGAGACAGGTCGTTATCATTGTACCAAAGAAACTACTAATCCTCCTTCACCACACTGGCAATGGGTATGTCAGCTTTTTTTATACAAAGTGAGACTTAATTCTTCTGTAAGTCTTTTTATGGCTGATTTTGAGAACTTTTTTGCAGATTATTTCTAACTGCTTATTCAGAGTAATTGCCTTCTTAGCCAGCTAATATGCTGTCTCTTTTCCTGCTATTCCATGTGTGCTTTTATGCAGCAGAGCTCAATTCCTATTCTTCTAGAGCAGTGGTCGCCAAAGTGGTCGATATCGACCCCCAGGGGTTGATATAACATTGTTAGGGGTAAATTCGGGCTGAGGGGTCGATAGAAAAATATAAGACATCATTATATGGGTAATATTTAATTCAGTTAACTTGGATTACCACCATCCTGAATGACAACGCAATTAAGAGTGAATCGTGGGAACAGTGACATGAATAGAACCTGTAAGATGGAGCAAGGTCATGAAAATAGCTACTGAGGCCAATCAAGTAGGCCAAAATGACGTATTTACCAACAAACGGATGTTGGTGGTTCCTGCCCGGCCAGTGTGGTGGGAGCGAGATTGCAACACGTGTGCGGTTCTTATTTACTTATACTTACACGTATTTGATCCCAGTCTCGATTTTGCGCATCGACATACAAGTGAGCGTTAATGTTCTAAAATTCATCAACATACATATTATAATTCAATCGTTATTCATTCACGAACTAAACTTCTCTGTGTTGAAGAGTTGAGCAGGGCTGGTAGTAATACCAGTGATATTAATACCAGTAGTTTATTAATATCACTAGTAATACCAGTGATATTACTAGTGATAGTAATAGTAGTAGTAATAGTAATATAATAATATATACTATGTTATACATACAATAAACACTGTAACTATAAAAAAAACAATCTAAAAACTCACATAAGCATCTTTTTTGCGTGTCCTATTATAATTACGTAATAGTAAAATACAGGGGGTCGATAAAAAGTCAAGAAACTCTTGAAGGGATTGACGGTCAAAGAAGTTTGGCGACCCATGTTCTAGAGCATTGTTCCCTAAACTTTATGTAGCTGGAAACTTTTTTTTTTTTTTTCACTATATGTTTATGCAGCCTAGATTTGTTTTTTGCTGATTAAATAAAGTATGTAGTACCAGTAAAAATAAAGGATATTTTTACTATTATCTGATACCTGTTAGGCAGTAGGCCAAGACTAAGTATGTATATAATATATGGTATGCACATGTTATTAAGCTTGAATAAACAATAGTTACACATTTTCGTTGTTTATTTTTTTTTATCACTTATAGTTTGATTTTCCCTATCAACAGCTTGTATACCATATTTGAATTTTTATGTTTTTTGTGTACTGGGATTTTTTATTTTTATTTTTTCTTAAGCAAAGTTACTGGGCTTTGGACAACACTTTGGAAAAAGCTTCTGTAAAGTAGGAATCCTTACCAGTTTTTTTTTTTTAATGGCATCTATAGTGATCCTACTGTTAGTATAAAATGCTGCAGTTGATTGTTGAAAATTATTGAGCTCTAATTCTTCCAGAGAAATGAAAGTAAGTGTACAATGACAAGATGTTCTGCCTAATTTTTGAATATATGAATGTAATTTTAAATAGGTTTCTCTGTACTGATTTATTAAATAATAAACCAGTACAGAGAAATATATATATATATATGATATATCTGACCCACACACACGAAAGGTCACAAGACTTATAGCAGATCAGTGCCATGTGTTGGCAAGAGGATAAGAAGAAAGGAGGAATGTGTTGACTTTTTTTTTCTTTTTTTTTTTGAACAACTGAGGGTTGTATTCTTTGGAGAAAGCAGAGTAGAGGAGGCCCTTCCAAAGAACAGAAGTGTATGAAAGAAGCGGCAGTGAAGTTTGTTCAGTGAGTTTCAAGATAGACTGCGAAAGGGTGTTGCTTAGCAGTAATAATAGTGGCCAACTCATCAGAGCACTGTTCATGAAAGTATCTGCAGAAGGCAGAAATTGTGAGAGTGGGATCTTTAATTAACCAGATTGCTTTCTTCTGGATAGAATCAAGTGATATTAGAGAGGATTTTGATGTCACCCCAAATATGGGAACAATATTCCATGGTTAGTAGGATTTGGGATTTGTAGAGTTAGAAGGTGTGAAACTGTGAAGTAGCGTTTTGTCCAAAAGAGTACACCAAGTTTTTTGGCAACTGCAGAAGCTATGGTTATAATGCGTTTGTGCAAGGAAAGGTTAGAGATATATTATTATTATTATTATTATTACCACCGCAAGACCTCATGGAGTCAAAGACTTGTCTCGGAGGTCCTTTTATCACACACACAGCTCATCATACTGTGTTTTAAACACATTCAAACTCTTTGCAGACACCACATTCTCAGGCAAGGCATTCCAATCATTCACAACTCTGCACAAAAAAAACCTGTCTCTCACTCCCTACTCACACCCTCTTTATACAGTTTCCAGGGATGACCTCTGGTTCTCCCTGATCTCTCACTATTCTCTGTAAAACTTCTCCAGCATTGATCCTATAACAACCCCTTACCAACTTGTAGATCTCTATCATATCTCCCCTCTTCCTCCTGTCCACCAGATTCTGCAAATTACATCTTCTCAATCTTTCCTCATACTCGACATTCCAGAGGTCAGAAACTACCTTAGTCACTCTCCTTTGGATACTTTCCAACATCACTTCATCCTTCTGAAAACCCGGTGACCAAATCTGGGCACAATAGTTCATGTGTGACCTAATCAAAGCCTTATACAATGGAACAAGAATCTCCCTACTTCTACACGTCAGTGTCCTCTGCATCATTCCCAGAAGCCTTTGTGTTGTCTTCACAATTTTAGCGATGTGTCCCCTAAATTTTAGATCCTTATCCACTATCACCCCATATCTCTTATTTCCTCTACTTCCAACAATATATTCTCACCAAGCATAAATTCTGCATCCCATCTTTGTTTTCCAAATTTTAAAACCTTACATTTTGCAATTGAATTCACATCCCCATTTCCGTGCCCAATCTATCTATTCAAGTCTTCCTGTAAGGCCACAACATAGATATAGATGTTGAAAGTTTTTTTTTCACTTTGTTATACTGTAAATTAAAGATGGGAAGAAATTATATTCTTGGTTTAATCCTCCAAGTGTTTGCACATGAAGTATCTTCATGACTGGGCTACTTGTATATAGAGGCTAATGACTTCACATCGGTTGCTTTCATATCCCATAATGCAAAGCACACACACTCTTTCAGATATGTATGTGTGTGTGTGTATTATGCATAGCATTATACACATCTGAAAGTCTCCAAGAAGGGAAATCTGATTGTTTTGATATCTGGGTATTACTGAAAGTAAGGGAAGTGCTATTATCCAGACAGATTTCATCCCAGACCCAGAAGAGACTAACCTTTTATCCAGAGTATTTTGATAATAAGGTGTGACACCTTTTGACTACTTGTATAAGGATAATATATGACTTCTGCATTACTTCAACCTTGATATTGCTTCTTGGTCCGACTCCCACCGATGAGACCTCAATAAAGGTCCAAACCAGTCTGGGTAGTGGCCCTTTCCATAATGCATAGCATTATACACATGTGACAAAGTGTTGGTGTTGCTTTGCATTATGGATACTAGAGTAATTGATGTGAAGTCATTAGCCTCTATATACAAGTAGACCAGTCTCAAAGATACCTCATGCACAAACATTGTTTGCTTGCTTGCACTTGGAGGTATAGATCAGTTCTAGAAGAGAAATCTGATTGTGTTTTGATATCTGGGCATTAATGAAAGTAAGGGAGAGGGATGCAAACCCTTTCTTACGAGAGATCAGACAGACTGAGTTTTGGCAGCATTGAAGTCTACAAGGTTGTCATTACCCCATTGATATATAGCTAGGAGAGTGGAGTTTAGGACATTGGTCATAGTGGATCTTCTAGCACAACAAGGTTTGTCAAAATGAAAAGGAGGAATGGAGAGTGTACTGTCATGGAGTGTACTATGGATAGAATTGGAAGTTTGCAAGAGTAGGTCAGTTTTATACAAGAGAAAGAGAGTGGGTGAAAGAATGGAACCCTGGGTACTCCTGAACTGGTGGGGGAAATCTGAGAAGCAGAAACCATCCACTATGACATGTAGAGTGACCAGTGAGAAAGTTGCTGGTCCATTTGCAGTGTGCGGTAGGACCGTAGGATGGCAGTTTGCTAAGTGGGCCCCTATCCCAAATCTCATCAAATGAAATGCTTTTTAAATATCCAGATCAACTTTGTGAGTTTCTCTGAATTTTCCCATTGCTTAAGTATTGAGGTGGGTGGTGAAAGCTAAAAGATCAGCTGTAGATCACAAGTGGTAGAATCTGTATTGCTTGTCACTGTTAGTCGGTAAGTCTCTAGGTGGTTCAGAAGTTAGTTGTTGATAACCTTTTCCATAATTTTAGAGAGAACAAAAGTGAGAGCAATTAGATGGTAGTTGATTGGTTGACATTTATTACCTTTCTTTGGAATAGACTGGATGTAGGCTTGTTATCAATGCTGTAGAGTAGATCTAATCTAATCTAATCCTGTGGCCTCCTCTTTAAGAGAGTTGCAGCTGATGAACAGTCCACTTCCATGCCTCTCTATCTCTTGCTTCTGTAAGATTCTTGCCCGTCCAATTTTTGATGATGTCTTTCCATTGGAGTCGGGGTCTTCCTCTCTTTACCTCTACCATCCCCTGCAATACTATTCTGGGAAGCTCTCCAGAAGAACCCTCATCAAATGTCCTGCAAATGCTATTTTTCTTCTTTGGATACTAGCCATATAGTCTCTTTTCATTTTGAATATTTTAAGAACCTCTTCATTGCTCACTCTTTCAGTCCAGCTGATAAGATCCATTTTTCTCAAGCACCATATTTCAACTGCATTCAATCGGTCACTCATCTCCTTATTGATTATCCAGGACTCACATCCTTACATCGCCACTCTCCAGATCATTGTCTTGAGCATTCTTACTTTTAACTGTTTGTTCAGATTTCTGTTTCTTAATATGTGGTATAGTTGGAAAAATGCTGCTTTTGCTTTTTTAATTCTGTGCTTAATTTCATAATTAGATCTACTGTCTTCTGTTATCCAACTCCCAAGGTATTCAAAACTTTTTTACATTTTCTATTCTTCGTCCATTCAAAGTGATTTCCACCCCATCATTTCCTTTCCTTGAAATCTTCATCACTTTGGTCTTCTGAATGTTTATTTTCATTTTATCTCTCTCATTTCCAACTCTGTTCAGTCTGTTCAAAATTCTTTGCAAGCCTTCCTCTGTTTCGCTCATAAGTACAATGTCATCTGCCTATCTTATATTATTTATCAGGTGTCCATTTATCTTTATTCCATCCTTCAGATCTTCCAAGGCCTCTCTCATCATCCATTCACTATAAATATTAAAAAGCAGTGGGGACATCTCACACCCTTTCTTATGGGGAACTATTCAGTATCCTCTCCTTCAAATCTGACCCTGGCTTATTGAGTTTTGTATATTCTGAACAAAATTCTCATAATATTTTTATCTATTCCTATTTTATACAAAATATCAAATAAAACAGAGTGATTAACGTTATCGAAAGCTTTTTAATAGTCCACAAAGCATAGATATAAATCTTTATTGCACTCGATCATTCTTCCCCCCAATATCCGTAGTGTTGTGATAGCTTCCCTGGTTCCCCTGTTTCTCCTGAAACTGAACTGTGCTTCATTTAATTCCCTCTCTATCATCTGTTCCATTCTTCTATATATTATGTCGATTAGGACTTTTGCAACGTGACTGATCAAGCTGATAGTTCTGTGCTTGTGGCAATCCATTGTTCCTGTAGTCTTGGGAATAGGAATAAAAATAGATCTTACAAAGTCTTTAGGTATTATATCCTCCTCCAGACTTCTATTAAAGATGATGGACAGAAGTCTTATTCCTTCTAGGAATAAAGCTATAGGGTAGATATCAGTTGAATATTATAGATTGAAGAGGTGATATGGGATAGGTATTAGTTCTCAGGCATAAGTTTTTAACACAATAGGTGGGATACCATCAAGACCAGATGCCTCGTTTGTATTGAAGTTATTAAGGATTCTTTGGGTTGCTTTCTGGTGAAAGACTACGGATGACAGAGAGAGAAGGTCTTGGTGGAATGGAGGAAACTTTGTCCAGGTCATCAGTGCAGTAATTGGATGAGAACAGAGATACTAGTAAGTTGGTTTTGTCATTAGGTGAAGGTGACTACAGTACCATCCAGTTATAACAAAGCTGGGTACCTGGGTTTGCAAAAGTTGCACCCAGTGGCCTTTATTTGGGCATTATGTGAGTTTGCAGCATTTGGTCCTCTCAAAGTCAGATTTTGTCATTATACCTTTATAGCTATTGCAAACTGCAGTACAGGCAGAGTGAGCAACTGGAGTTTTGGTCTTGAGCTAGACATGGTATGCAGAATTTTTTTTCTTTTACTGTATTGTACACTTGTACGCTTTTCTTTTACATATTGTACGCTTGGATGGTAGCTGCGAAAAATGCCAAGGTTGAAGTAATACAGAGCTTATAAATTTATCTAAACAAGTTTCCATAAGGTGCTTTGACCTCATTAAATAAAAATCTCAGGATGAGAGTAAGATGTAGAAAGTTTTTTACCTTGGGTATATATTATGTTAAAGATACCAAGCAATTTTATAAGCTAGGTTTTTAATCCTCTTTTCCCAAGTAAGCAAACAAACAAGTAAGTCAAGTTTGCAGATGCACATAGTGCAACACTACGCAACTCGTTGTAAAGGTGGAGTAAGCGCTGATCAATTTCCTTAGAATTGATGCAAAGCACATTTCCTTGTGGAGATGTATGATGCTTGTGCCATATACAAGTAGTGAAAAGGTGTAATACACTTTATTATTAAAAATACTCTGGATTAGAGCAAGTTGTAGAAAGTTTTTTCACTAGTTATAAAGAATCTTCACAAGCAAACTTTCTTTGCTTACACTTTGAAAAAGGATTAAACAAAAATATAATTTCTTGGCATTTTTAATTTAATTTATAACCAATTGAAAAAAACTTTCTAGAAACTGAGAACTGGTGGGTGAAGGTTGGTAAAAGAGACTTATTGGAGGTTGTGATGTAAGTTACCATGAGGAGAACTGATATCCACTGTATACTTGGAAGGGAAGCTTATTAAGAAGAGATGAAGTGTGTAGCCAAATTGGAGGGGGGGGTTTGTTTGGTATTCTGGTAGGGAGATTAATGATCTGTGTTAGGCTATTGCTAATGGCAAACACCTCTGCATCCCTGCCTGTTTTATCAGTGAAACTGGAGAAGGGAAGCCAATTGTTGGGGACATTGACATTCCCAAGAAGGATGACCTCTCTATTGGGGTATTTTGACTGTAGAAAGTCAAGTTTTGGGGAAAATTAGCCAAAGATATCAGAGTGTTTTAATGGTGATGGAGTTTTGAGAGTGAGAGAGACAGCATATGAAAAGGACAGGTTAGTTTGGTAGAGAAATTTTGAGCCCAAGTAAATCAGCTGGGGGGGTTGAAGTTTTGGAACCTCTGGAATGCAACAAATGCTGTCCTTGTGTTTTGGGTTGTTAAGGTTGCCGGTTTGGGTTCTGATAAGAACAGTAATTCAGGTTTAGATGACTGTGGGTGGTTAACATTGTTTATGCTGCTGTTTAGGCCACAGACAAAGTGGATACCAGAACTTTTTTTGGGGGGGGGCAAGAATTAATGTTGGGGAGTTTTTTGTGGGAGAATTTTTGTGATCCACAGTAAAATCGTATTTCTTTGAGTTGTAATCCATTATATGGGGGAAGGAAGAGATAAAAAGGAAACGGGACATTCAATGAGAGATGACAGACTCACAAACATACTGCCCATACAGAGGAAACCCAGTTTTCCATCTGTACGTGGTCTTGACAGTTCCACCTGCAGTCACTGAAATTGGTATTCCTCCAGTCACAAACTGGCAAAATAAATGGCTGCAGGATTTGAAGCTAGCTGACTGGGAAGCTTCCAGATTCATTACTAATTGGTTCAGTCCCATGCACTAATCAGCAGCCAGCCTGTGAAACTGCTGTACCTTGAATTGGGAAGGGTCCACAGATATCCTAAAGTATGATTAGCATGTCTTTGAGGGGTATTACTCACACTGCATATAGAAAGAGAGGGGAGAAAGTGGAAACCTGGCTCTAGTGACAACATGGCTGCAGCCACTTCAGGCCTTTAATAATCCACAGTAATCAAGATGAAATCAAGATGGTATGATGAAAGACATACCATCTAGAGATCTAGTTCGCATTTCTACAAACAAAATTAGTAAGTCTCAGTGATTCAGCAGTTCTACTATAAAATGGTATTGAACAGTTGTTGCTTGTACCATTGCAGGTTTAGCAGAAATGGGGGATATGCCAGTTTTGCTGAATATCACCCATGAAAATATCTTCAAAAGAGATGCAGTTCATAAACTGACCATCTAGGGATGATGGCTGAAGAGAGTTTGTGGGAGAAAGGGTCACTTGAACTGCCCTTCTCCAAACAGCAAGAAAGTTTAATGGTGTTTTTAAGTGCCACCCTAAATAGGGGTAAAATATTCGAAGGCTGAATGGATTTGTATACAGAATAAATAGCTCAACAGATGATCCAAGTCAAAAAGAATGCAAAGTTTTTTTGGAAGCCAAACATGGGACTGTAGTGATGTGATGTGATGTGATTGTTGTGCAAGAGTCATTCTAAAATGGTAGATCTGATCTTAAGTTGAGCAATATGAAAGGCAATGAGAGGAGAAAAGGGATTTTATTTTTTTTTGCAAGAAAAAAGACAAAACTGTTCTGCAAGCACTGAAGTTGACCATGTTGTCATCATCACCCCCAACAAAAGATAGTGTGGAGGTTAGTTTTTAGGACACTTACTATAAACGATCCCTAAGCATGAAATGCCAGAGCACCACAAGGCTTGTTGTATGCATAGGATTAGTGGAGAATGCCATCATCAACAAAACTGAGGATTGGGTTTGAGGTCAGTTAGAAAAGATCATTTATGTATATGAAAATGAAAGTGGATGAAATAACTGAGTCCCGAAGAATACATGCATTATTTGGAAAATCAGAAAAGAGAACACCATCCATCATTGTCAGGCCCTCTCACTACCTTGGAAATGCGGAGTGCAACAGCGCAGGTTTCCCCATGCATTTCCATGATAAGTGTCAAGAGGCAGGTTATGTAGGTAAAGAGATCTACTGTGGATCTTCATTCTAATTTACATCTCCAGGTGTTAAAGAAGTTAACTGTTAATGACCTTCTCCATTACTTTAGACAGCACTGCAGTGAGAGCAGTTGGTCAATAGCTTGATGGCAGACACCAGTCACCTCCTTTTGGGCCTGCCTCCATACTGTGGGGTAGTGACAGCTGAGTATATACAGGGTGTTCGGGATAAATTTGATATATTTATAATTAATTATATTTTTCCGTAAGTTACATGTATTAACACACACTTCTCTTCATTTAAAAGTTTGGACCCTTCTTCATTCATATACAAGATGTCAGAAAGGATGGATAGCTGGAACCCACCTGAATCATGGAAGAGAATAACTTGTATCATGATGATTCGTGCCCGCCATCAAAATAAGGATATTACGACTGCTGCCCAATGCTCCCTGAATACAGTAAAAACAATCAGGCATGAACTAGAGACTTGCAATGGTGACTACGAGGATGTAGCAAGAAGAAAGATCCCTAGCAGACGATCTGATTGCGTTCGTACAGCAGAATTCCTCGCAAATCTGCAGGAACAGGTGTTGAAGAACCCTGGCATTGGAATTCGGGCTTTGTTCGTGGAGTTGCTAACTGTAGTCAAGCCCTGGATAACAAGGGTAGCCAATGGTAGGCCGTATGTATGGCAGCAGGATTCGGCCCCTTGCCACACCTCTGGGAAAAGTCAAAAATGGTTGTCTGAAAATTTCTACGACTTCACCAGTCCAAATGTTTGGCCTCCAAACTCCCCAGACCTTAACCCCATGGATTATTTTGTATGGGGCGCAGTTGAAAAAGACACCAATCGCACTTCCAGTAATACAAAAGCCCAGTTAATGGATAAAATTAAAACAGTTTTTGCGGCCCTTCCCAGGGAGACTGTAGCATCAGCTTGTTCGAGGTTCCGAAGCAGAATTGAAGCTGTGATCGATGCTAATGGTGGTTATTTTGAGTAAATCTTGTTGATAGTATTGTAATTAACTCTGCCTGTAATGTTTTTTTGTCAATTCATTAAATTTAATAGATACAAAGAAGATTTTCTTTTTCCTTACGAAACTGTCAAATTTATCCCGAACACCCTGTATATATATATATATATATATATATCATGTGGAGATGACAATGAACAGGTGCATATATCTCACAAACATAACTGTCGGATACTATCAGGACCAGAATCCCTTATGGTACTGGTCAAGATTCTTATGATATCTTTCAGGCAGGAGGCTTGTCATGTCATGTACTGTTCCACATAAACAAGGAGGTGATCTGACATTTTGGTGAGACATTTAAAGGCAGGAACACTGATGGATAGAACTGGTCTCAACAGCTTGAACACATGAACAGAAGTTCATGACTGCCATTAGCATATCTTACATGTCCTCCACATTTAGCCCTATCAGTGATTGTTTTACGAGTGTTGGACTTCACTCTAGGCCATGAATGAAGCTAAAGTCTCTGTCACAATCACTTACAATAAGCTGTTTTTTTTTGGACCATGCTGGAAAAACTTCCAACATCTATCTCTATTCCAGAATATTTTAATAATAAGGTGTGAAACCTTTTGGCTACTCGTATATGAAAATATGACTTCTGCATTACTTCAATCTTGGTATCACTAATTGGTCTGGCTCCCACTGATGAGACCTCAATAAAAGTCAAAACTGGTCTGGGTAGTGACCCTTCCCATCATGCATAGCATTATACATTTTTGTAAGGATATGTGCTTTGCATTATGGGATACTAAGGCAATTGATGTGAAGTCATTAGCTTCTATATACGAATTGCTCAGTCATGAAATTACTTCAGGTGCAAGCTTTGTTTGCTTACACTTGGATAAAGGATTAAACCAAGAATACAATTTCTTGGCATCTTTAATTTATTTTAAGAGAAGTGATAATAATCAATTCCATGAGGAACAGGCAAGAAGGTGACTCAGTTGGTAAGGATAGCAAAAGTTAAGTATGAACATTAGTTAGCTAATGAAGGCAGGTTCTTTTGATATGTCTTCTTCTTCTTCTGCAGCTTTTCCCACTTAAGGGTTGCTGTTTGTAGTGAGTCTCCTCCACAACCTCCTGTCTTGGGCTGTAGCCATATCCAAGTTCTTCATCCTCAAGTCCTCCTTCACCATCTCCCTCCATCTCTTCTTTGGCTGCCCGTGCTTCCTCCTCCCCTGCACATCCATCTGCATGACCTTTCTTCCCATATACTCTTCCTCCCTCCTCATCGCATGACCAAACCATCTCAACCTTGCCTCCTGTATCTTTGCTTCTAAGTTCGTAACTTTCACCGTTCCCATAGTCATTTCTCAGACGATACTTTCTGGTCACACTGCACATCCACCTAAGCATCTCTGCTACCTCATTCCTACTGATGTTATTTTTTCTCAGGGCCACAGTGTCATAGCATGTGTCATAGCTGGTCTCACTACTGTCCTGTAGATTTTGCCTTTTAGATAGATCGGCACCCTCTTATCGAATAGCACTACAGCTATCTCTCTCTCCACTCCTCCCATTCCCGGTCCTTCTTGTCAACAAGAATTTAAAAATGCCATCAGCATACCCTACATCCGTGGCACATCTGAAAAAATAGCCAAGATTCTAAAAAAGTACAACCTACACACAGCATATAAACCCCACTGCAAACTTGCTACCCTTATCCATTCTACAAAAGATCAGCTCCCTCCTCTCTCTCTCTGCCTGGAGTTTACAAAGTACCCTGTTCCTGTAAGCTGGCGTACTTTGGACAGACAGGCAGATCAGCATCCATCCGCCTAGAGGAACACGAGTCTTACATCTGTAAACACAACTATGGTCATTCAGGCTTGGCTGACCATGTCTTGGACACCACCCACAGCGTATCATGGAAGAAAACCACCATGCTCCATCACAGCAAATTCAAGAAAGAGAGACTATTCTTAGAAGCAGCAGCAGCTCTTAGAAATCAACCAAATCTTAATAAATACGGTTGCATTAAGCTTCCGAAAATTTGGGAAACACTCATCACCAGAGATCCTACTTTATATTCCAGGCCACCTACAACCGCCCTTAGAGGGCGCTCCACCTAGATAGGACTTTAGTGTCACCCACGTGGTTGGGCTTAGTATTGTATGATATTTGTGTTATGTTACATTAGTTATTTTTGTAATCCCCATAGATGTCCTAGTGACTATGATGAAATATAGGAAGTATTAAATTCTTTTTAATCCTTTCTGAGTGTTGTAAAAAATCCATTAATCCTCCAACATTATCTCTTTCTCCAGTTCCTCCATCCTATTTGTACCCTGCATCCCACTTCTTTCTCAGCCTCGCCATCCACTTTCATTGTTGAACCTAAGTATCTAATGTCACTGACCTTCCTGATGACATTTCCTTCCAGCTCCAGATCTGTCTCCTGGCTGCCATCCACTTTGCAACACACATATACTCTATCTTACTTCTGCTCAGTCTCATACCTCTCTCTTCCAGTACTTTTCTCCAACTTTCCAGTTCTATTCTGGAGTGAATAAAGAGGAAAGAAATGGTGTCGGAATTGTGGTGCGTGGTAGAATGAAGGGCGAAGTACTTGAAGTGGATAGGAGGAACGACAGGATCATACAAATGAAACTGGGTCTTGGAGAAGAGCAACTGGTCGTGTTATGTGTATATGCTCCATAAGTTGGCTGTACAGCAGAAGAGAAAGATGAGTTCTTTTGATATGTAGCCAGCAAAAATAAGAATGATTATGGTAGGATAGCATTATTGGAGAAAATCGTATAAGGATGACTGCTGTTTAGGATATAGTTAAGATATTTAATGATCAGCTCATAAGGGTGTCTTTCATCCTTGTAAATGTGACATCGTGGTCAGTTTGAGAGCAGTGGAGGAGGAGGAGAGACTGACTATGAGTGAGGAAGGGTTATTAAGCAAACTTGATATTAATAAGGCTGTGGGATTTGATGATAATATCACTGCATGTTTTGAAGGAATGTGCCAAATTATAGGCCAACCTGTGTGCGTGTCAGGTGTTGTGGTTAAAGTGCTGGATAGACTGGTTAGAATTAGGATCCAGAACTGAGTTGACAACAATAGTATTATCTTTGATGACAGTACAGATTTGCTAAAGGAAGGTTTAGTAATCTACTTACCTATTACGATAAGGTGACAGCAGCATTGGATGTGGGAGATGGATACACAGTGGCATACTTAGACATTGCAAAGGCTTTTGATAGATTATCGCATGATACGAAACTAGAGTGGAATGGATTAGATATTATACTTGTGCATTGGATTGGAGATTGGCTGTCTGGTAGGTATCAACAAATTGTGTATGTATGAGCAATATCCTGGAAGAGGAAAGTCACTAGTGGTGTGCCTCAAAAATCTGTTGGGCCACTGCTGTTTAACTTGTATGTTAATGATATTGGGGAAGATTTGAATTTGGATATATAGCTGTTTGCAGATGATGCAAAGTTAGGAAAAACTATGAATAGAGCAGATGTTGTGACTTTACATGAAGACTTGAATAGACTGAGTGAATGGGCATAGTGTAAGGATGCCAATTCAGTGTTGCAAAATGTATGATATTAAAATTTGGAAAACAAAGATGGGATGTAGAATTTACTCCTGGTGGAGATATATTGGGATCATTGGAGGAAATAAGAGATCTTGGAGTGATAGTGGATGAGAATCTGAAATTTAGAGTACATATTGCCAAAATTGTGAGGACAGCACAACAAATTCTGGGAATGATGTGTAGGGCACTGATTTGTAGAAGTAATAAGATTCTGGTTCTATTGTATAAGGCTCTGATTAGGCCCCCACATGGACTACTGTGCACAGATTTCATCATCTAGTTTTCCAAAGTATGAAGAGATGTTAGAGTGGTTCCAGAGGCAATTGAACAATAGTTTCTGATCTCTGGAATGCTGAATATGAAGAAAGATTGAGATAATGCAATTTTCAGAGTCTAGTTGATAGGAGGAAGAGGGATGATATAATAGAGACATACAAATTAGTAAGGGATTGCTATAGGATTAACTTTGGAGAGGTTTTTCATAAAATGGTGGGAGATTAGGGAGAGAAAAACAAGAGGCTATCCCTGGAAGCTGTGTAAGAAGGGTGTGAGCAAGGGAGTGAGAAGTTTTTTTGCGCGGAGAGTTGCGAATTATTGGAATGCATTGCCTGAGAGTGTGGTGTCTGCAGAGAATTTGAATGTGTTTAAAGCGTGGTATGATGAGCTGTGTGTGTATGACAAAAGACTCCTTAGTGAATCTGTGACTCCATGAGGTCTTAGGATGATAATAATATCACTACGCTCTTTCTCCCTCCTGTTTAACAAAAATATACATTAAGGAATGGGAAACTTTCGTTTTCCATATTGTGTATTTTAGCTAGGTGAATTCACTTGCGCTACACTTTCTCCCTCCTGTTTAACAAAAATATATATTACGGAATGGGAAACTTTCGTTTTCCATAATGTGTATTTTAGCTAGGTGAATTCACTTGGTAGAGTGTAATAGAAATTCATACAGTTTTGGATCAATTTTCTTTTCCATTGTATCGGGAGAGAACAAGAGGTCATTCTAGTGGGCATGGGTGTGCTTTCCTCCCTACCAGAAGGTTATTTATTGCCTACATACTCCATTGCATACAATACATATATTACATTTATATTTGTGTTTTTGTATCTATATTCAAATATACTTCTGTATTTTACATCCATATTTACTTCAATAGTTGCATTTATATTTCAATCTACATATATTTACACTATATAATCCTGACATTATGAGTCATTTATATTACATTACAACAACTGAAAACTGATCCTATTAGCAAAATTACATCATTTTGAATAATAATTTTGGAAAAGTTTCTGTTTTGACACCAGACATTCATCTCCTGAAGTGATGATATGTTGTAAGTCATCTAGATGGAGTTCAGTAACTGAAAATCAAAGAGCAGGTGGTTGACAATCTGTTGAACATGTGGATGACAGATGCAGAATGGCAATTCCAGAATATGGAATCTATGTAGGTAGTGTCTTAATTTTCCATGTCCCATTAATATTATAGTCAGAATGGAGAATGTTGTCTACTTTCAGTTGAAGTCTGCTCTTGATAGTCGGTACGAATTCCTTTCTGGTCGAACCATTTTTAGATGGTTTTCATTCTGCTGCCCACAGATGTAGGCTTATTTCTTCTGCAAGTGTTTTTATAGCTGATTTTGATTACTTTTTGTAAATTATTTCTAGGTGTTCATTAATAGCTGCTTCCTTGGCTCTCATCTGCTCTCTTGTTTCCTGCTACTCCAATGTGCCTTCCCCCAGCAGAACCTAATTTCTCATCTCTCTGGAGTGAGATTCCTTACCAAATTTCATGTTTTTTCTGTTATTGCTAGGTGGTTGTTTTAATTGGGTGTATAGTGATTTTACTGTCACTATAAATTGTTGTGGTCTTTTGATGAGAGGTGTTGAGTTCTAATTCTTGGAGATATGACAACGATTTAACTGTGGCAGATTGTCCTGCTTGATTGTTTGAATCAATGTTCTTGTATGATTGATTGTCTGTAGTATACTATGAAAGCACAGCTGGCATTTCCTTCTCATTATTATACGTTTTCTTAGCTGGGGTGAAGCCACTTACTATAGTGAAGTGGAAGTTCGTAAAGGTTGGGATCAATGTTGGCATTTTCGTCATATCTTCCAGAAACAACTACACATATAAAAGAGAATAATTGCATCTTTAAGCAGATCAGCATTAGACCAGTAATAATGCATGCTACTGCTCATGCATGTGTGAAAACAGTTGCAATTCTGCAGGTCTAAGATCTCTGTTCACAATACCTGTGTATTTCTTATGTTCTTCTGTTTTTCCTTATGAACCTCTGCAGATCATCCTGATTAAATAAGACAAATGCTGGAACACTTGCCATGAGTGGAATTGTCCTGGCTTATTCTCTACTGAATGTGAAAAAGACAAATGCTTGCATATCCTGAATGTTTAACAATTCTACATATCCTGGATGTATACTCAAAGATTACTTTGAACATATGGGATGACCATAAGTGATTCTTGTAGATAAACTTATATGTTGGTGATACATAACTGTCAATTTTTACGGAAAGACAGTGTATACTTTTATATTAATCAAAAAACTTTAATTAATACCTCCTATATTTCGGTAATGTTACATTACCATCTTCAGAGAGCATAAAATTAATGATATGTGCACGCAGGTACTAACACTGAACAAAGATGGCTGAAGACAACAACTGAAGTCGGCCCTAAAAGTTGCCTCCTAGTTTGGATAGTAGTCTTGGTTGTTGGGCTGTTCTTCAGGGGTCTTCAATGCATAGCCTGCAGGCCACCTGTGGCCCATGGAGCTCTTTGCTGTGGCCCACCGGCCATTTTGAAAAAATAACTACTTAACATTAAAACGGGATTAAATAATTAAGAATTGTAAGATGCTTTCCAGATTCACAAGGAATGCTGTGCATTTGATACTTCACATAAAATCCTATAAAAATAAATATTAAATAGACATGCTTCTTCAACCATCTACCAGCCCATGCGGTACTTAAGTACTAGTACTAATGTCGCAGGTAGATGGCTGAAGAAGTAGTTCATTCGAGTGCGCTGTCTAGTGCCTTATAATTTCAATGAAGATACATCTCGAAGGTTCTCGATACTTTGTTATTTTCATATAAATACAAGAGGATCTCATCCACAGTCAGTCAGTCGTGAACAGTGTGATATTCGTGTATAAGCGCACGCAGGTTTGTTGTGTCAGCCATAGCCTATTGTGGTTTTATATTGCCAGACTTTTTTCATTAGTGTGAGACATATTCAGTGGATAATAACCATTACACACCTGTTTGGATCATTTATTGGGTTCACCTTCCATCACTATGGCGTCTACGAGTAAAAAGCGTAAATCAAGTGATTCTCATCGGGTTTTTAATGAAAAGTGGACCAATTTGTAGTTTTTTGTGCTGATCGATGATAAGCCAGTGTGTTTAATTTGCCATGAGTCAGTGTCAGTATCAAAAAAGTTACGAATTTTTGTGGCTTTGTGTGGACAAAGTGAACCATCTCCAAATTGATTTAAAATGCCAGCAGAGTACATTTAAAAGGCAGAGGGAAGAGAGCGAAGCGTGTGTCAAAGTAAGTTATGTAATAGCTGAAAAAATTGCTAAAAAATCAAAAGCATTCCTGGACGGCGAATTTCTGAAAGAGTGTCTCATCGCTGCTGGGGATATTCTGTGCCCAAATAATAAGGAAGTCTTTAAAAAACCGATTTTATCTGGGATAGCTGTAGCATGACGTGTCGAAGATCTTGCCAATGACATTGAAAGAACTTAAAAAAAAAACAGTCGTCCAAATATACGTCATATTCACTTGCTTTAGATGAGATCACAGATGTGAAGGATACAGCACAACTGGCTATCTTTGTCCGTGGCATTGATCAACAATTCAATATGACAGAACTGCTAGCACTCGTACCTGTGAAGGGAACGAAAAGGCACTGATATTCTTGAAGCTGCCAAGAAAATGCTCCAGCTTTTCGACCTCAGCTTAACCAACCTGGAGGGTGTGGTAACTGATGGTGCCCCTGCTATGGTGGGAAAGAACGAAGGGTTTGTTGCGCTGCTACGGAAAGAACCGGAACTAGAAGAAAAAGATTTCGTTTTTATCACCACTGTTTAATCCACCAGGAGAATTTGTGCATCAAAATTATTGTATTTGAGAATGTCATGAAAGGTATTTGTGACTGTCGTCAACATTATTAGGCCAAGAGGATTGAATCATCGTCAATTCCAAGAGTTTTTGACCCAAGAGTGCGAAACAGATCACGGCGATGTGGTTTATTATAGTGATGTGTGTTGGTTAAGCAGAGGGAAGGTTCTTAAGAGTCTTTGACTTAAGGAGCAAAATACAGCAGTTCATGTAAACCAAGGGGAATCCGATTGCAGAATTTAATGATCCGAGGTGGATGACAGACTTTGCCTTTGTGACTGACATCTCGTTGCATATGAATGACCTGAATACACGGCTACAATCCAAAGATCAACTGGTGCACACCTTGTTTGATCACATCAAAGCTTTTGTGGCGAAGCTCAAACTTGGGGAGGCACAACTAGCAAAAAAAAGACTTAACTCATTTTTAGCTTCTCGCTGAGTTCAACTGTTCGTCTCTTGATGAATACGCTACAAAATTAGCCGTGTTGTGAAGTGAGTTCAAAGAGAGATTTAGTGATTTTTGTAACCAACAGTCTTTCGTAACCAAGTCTTCTTTAGATTTATTTTCAATGCCATTCAGTGTCAATCTGGCAAAATACCAGGCTCAGTACAAATCGAGCTGCTTGAACTCCAAAACAACTCTTCTTTGAGAGAAAAATTATTCAATGTATCCTTGCTTACATTTTACAAAGACTACATTTCTGAGGACGCATTCCCTAATCTTCGTCGGCATGCTTTGAAGATGTATGCTTTGTTAAGAAGCACATTATTATTATTATTACGGGTATCTCCATGGAGTCAGTAGACTCATCGCGGGAGACCCAAACTAGCAAAACAATATCTGTCATATCTCTTCTTGAATTCATTTACAGATGAAGAGCTCACAACAAAGTCAGGCAATGAATTCCACTCATTCACCACCCTCCAGGCAAAAAACCTTGTTCTGACACCTTTGTTAACCACACTCTTCTTTAATTTCCAGAGATGACCTCTTGTTCTTCCATCACTATCACACAGCTGAAACATTTCCCCTGCATCAATCCTATAAAAACCTTTTAGTAATTTGAATGTTTCTATCATATCCCCTCTTCTTCGCCTATCAGCCAATCTCTGCAATCCACACGCTCTCAATCTATCAATGTAGGGAGCATTTTTTATATCACTCACCAACTTGGTCACTCTTCTCTGAACCCTCTCCACAGCCTCCTCATCTCCAAGGAATCCAGGTGACCAGACCTGAGCACAGTAATCCAAATGTGGAAGTATCAATGCTTTATAAAGGGGAATAATAACCTCTTTATCTCTGGATGTCAGTGTGTTCCTCAACAACCAAGTAATCCTATGTGCAGTCTTGGACACCTTAGCAATGTGTCCTCTGAACTTCATCTCCTTATCTACCAATACCCCTAAGTCCCTAGCCTCATCAATCTCTTGGAGTACCTTTCCATCTATGTAGTACACAGCTGGTAATCTTTTAATCCCAAAATGCAAGACTTTACACTTTTCCACATTGAACTGACATCCATTTTCTTTTGCCCATTTTACCAGCTTATTTAAATCCTCCTGCAAACTTTCAACATCAGCTTGATTTTTTATTGCACTACACAACTTTGCATCATCAGCAAACAACTGAATATCTCCCTTTAAGCCGTTTCCTATATCATTTATATACAAATTAAACAACATTGGCCCAAGCACAGAGCCCTGAGGCACACCACTGGTCACCTGCCTCATTCTGGACTCGGCTCCTCCATACACCACCTTATGGTATCTCTCCCTGAGCCATTCTCCTATCCATATCACCAATTTAATATCCATTCCCATCTGCTCCAATTTGCGTAACAGTGTTCTATGGGGTATCCTGTCAAAAGCCTTAGCAAAATCCAGAAGTACCACTGTGTAGCCAGTTCCTTTGTCCAACTCTGATGTTATTCTATTATGGATAGTTAATAGATTGCTAAGGCAGGATCTACCTTTAACAAAACCATGTTGGCCTCTATAGAGTATCATATCCTGATCCACCCATTCTTGAATTTTGTCTTTAACCAACTTTTCCAATACTTTTACCACTACTCCTGAGATGGTGATTGGTCTGTAATTCAATACTGCAGTTTTAGAGCCACCCTTATGCAAAGGAACCACTTTGCCTAACTTCCACTCCCTAGGAACCATACCAGAGTTCAAACTTAAATTAAATATCCAGGTAAGAGGGGTTGACAATTCATTTGCACATTCACGCAACACCCGGGCTGATATTCCATCTAAGCCTACCGCAGTGTTTGCATTTAAGTTTCGCAATATATTTAATACCTCTGATTCTTTAGCTTCAATTCTCACATTAGGTATTGCTATAGGTATAGAGATATCCTCACTTGGGTGATAGACTTTTGAGAAGTGATCACTCAGTAACTCGACTATTACATCTGATTTTGTCACCTCAATACCATCAGCACCCACTAAGGTTATCCTTCCGAAGTCATTCTTCCTCTTACTTGCCACATAGCGGAAGAACTCTTTGGGATTACCCTTGATCTCTTTGGCTAAGGTCTTCTCATAATCTGATTTAGCTTTTCTTACTATGCTGGTAACCTTCCTAGCTTGAGCCTTGTACTGCTCATGGGTGTCCTGATCGCCCTTCTCCTTGTAAATTCTCCATAACATTTTCTTTTTTTGTAGTTCAAGCTTGATACTACTGCTCATCCATCTAATGCCTGCCTTGTTTGACCTCCTGACCATGGGGACACAATCTGATATTGCTTTCCTCAGATACCCGCTGATTTTATCCCAAGCACTGCTAACATCTTTCCCTTGCAATATGTTCTGCCATGGGATGGCTGCAAGCTCACTCCGAAGCTTGTTATAATTGCCTAACCTGTAGTTCCGTACATACCCCTTCTTAATAGAAAAATCCACAGATTTTGCAACCTCCCAAGTCAATACCACATGATCGCTTTCACCAACTGGAGGTAACGAGGTCACCTTACTTATGCATATAACCTCTGAACCAATAACCAGGTCCAACACTCTCACACCACGTGTCCCTTCAGTTACGTGCTGTTTCAAGTAATTATCTCGTAGCAGATGTATGAACTCCATTTCCTTTTTGCTACGTGATATTTCCTCCTTCCAATTGATATCACCATAATTAAAATCCCCCATAATAATCACTAAGCCTTCACTCATTGCACTAAGTTGCTGATGCATGAATTCAATATCTCCCCCTGTACTCCCTGGCCTATAGCAGCATCCAACTGTATATTTGGTTGCGTTGGTCACTATTTCGCACCAGACTGCCTCAAATGAACTCTCATTCACATGTCTATCATCATGATATACTACTTTCTTTGGCTGCAACACATCAGCTATCATCAACAGTACTCCTCCTCCTGTTCTATCTTCTCTATCCTCCCTGAAAATACTGTACCCATCACATTCAATTCCAGTGACCACATCTTCTGCTGACAGCCAAGTTTCACTAATGCCTACAACTTTTGGTGAGATTTCACTGACTAATGCCAAAAATTCTTCTCTCTTATTTCTAATGCTTCTAGCATTGGTATACAAAAATTGCAGATTCCCTCTAGATCTTGTACCGGCTTTAGAACTGATATATAAGTCACTAACTACCGTAGTCCTATGCCGATTTTTTTCCCCTCTCTTCTGCAATTTATTCTGCCTATAAGGATCAATAAATACACAATCAGTGCTAAAGTTGCTCTCTCTTACACTCAACCTTTTCAATATTAGTTTCCCTGCCCAATAACTTCAACCTGTTCAGAAAACAATAACTTCTTCAATCTCTTATGTCCTTCCATGTTAAGATGCAGTCCATCTCTAGCATACAACTGCCTTTTTCCTTCAAACACACTCCAAACATCAACAAACTCCAGACCTCTTTTTCTGCACATTCTTGCAATCATATCATTCATTATCATTGCTCGTCTACTTAACTCGTAATTGTCAAAACGAGGCAGCACACACACTATTCTCCCATTGACACTTTTCCTCTTCACAATATCTAATAATGTTCTTAAATCTTTTCCTACCCGATTTATACTACCTCTCAGGTCATTCGTACCCACCATAACTATCATCTTGTCTGTTTCATGCCCTCTCTTTATTGCTAAAGCCACTCTTTCTATTGTACCATCAGCCAAGCACTCCTCATGCATACCACTCTCTATACCCTTAATCATAGAATCACCATATATTTTACCACTATTAACTTCATTCAAGTTCACACTCATGGACTCATTCTCTACACTATTCAGCATGAAAAAAACCCGGTTGCCCGAGACGGACTAACTCGGGAATCAGTCGAAAAAAGGCTCAGAAAAATTTGCTCTAATCGACGACTAGATTCGAAACGAAGTCTTCCTTCGTGCGGTCAAGCGCCATGGTGTGCAAACGCCACATCCACTGAGCTACACAGGCTTTACAAAGGGCTCGTCCGGGCTCATCACATACTTATGTGAGCAGTTCTTCTCCAGAATAAAGCATGTGAAGTCCAAGACAAGAACTCAGATTACGAACCAACATCTCGAGAATACTCTGCGCATAGCGACTTCCAAAATTGATGGCAACATCGACAAGCTTGTCAAGGAAGAAACATTGCCAAGTTGCCCATTGACATTGTAAAAAAATGAATGTTTTCTTCATTAAATTATCTTTTTCAAGTATTGATTGTATTTACTTATCATGAATCTGACTCCTACCTATGCTCTTAAAGCTGCGTTTGTTTATTTTTATAGGATTTTATGTAAAGTATCAAATGCTGCATTCCTTGTGAATCTGGAAAGCATCTTACAATTCTAAATACCGCAGTAGACCCCCCCTGTTCTAAGTGATACATAACTGTCATTCTTAGAACATCAGGAAGCACATACACCCAACAACCAAGACTACTACCCAATTTAGCCCACTAGGTGGCACCTTTTAGGACTGTAGGACTGACTTCAGTTGTTGTCTTCAGCCATATTTGTTCAGTGTTAGTGCCTGTGTGCACATAACATTAATTTTATGCTCCTTGAAGATGGTAATGTAACATTACCGAAATATAGTAAGTATTCATTAAAGTTTTTTAATTAATATAACAGTATACGTTGTCTTTCTCTAAAAATTGACAGTTGTGAGCATACAGTGAATATCTTGTTTAACATGGGAAAAGTATAAAAGTGCAAGAAAATGGTAAGAAGAAGAAAGTATTGTATGAAGATTCAAGAATAATAAGCCTACTTGATAAGAAAATCAAGATATCATGTTTTCCAGGCAGAGATCAAGAATGTTAGTGAAGCGATTAGTTTGTAGAAGGAAGAAGTGAAAGAGTTGATTGATTTGCTGGGCACAAATTATTTGAAATTTGAGAAATATGCAGTGAGTGAGAGAGAGAAAAAGGGTATGAAAGAGTTCATCCCCCAATGTCTAGTTACATGTGGAAAAAATGAGTGTAAGTGCAGAAATGACTATGAACAGCTGGGTATGGTGTCCTGGGTTTTGAACCTGAATGGAATTGATAATGACATTATGCAAGGGTAACAGTGGGCCCAAGAGGATTTGAAATGCATGTACAGGAATGTCAGAAATAGAGGAGAGGAATTTTTGTCATTGGTCAGCTCAACTTGGCCAAAAATGATCAGGATTAGTGAGACCTGAGTGACAGATAATGATGTAGTTACAGGAATGGAATAGAATATAAGAGATATTGTGCTTTCAGAGAAGATAGAGATAATAGGGAAGGAGAAAGGGTATTATTAAAGATTAACTGAAGAACTTTCACAAAAAAAAAAAAAAATTGAAGTTAAAAGAGGGGTTTCTAGATCTTACGGAGATGATTCATGTGAAATAGAGGCAAATAGGACAAAATATATTGTTGGTTGCTGTTGCAGACCAGAAAGGCCAGAGGAAGATGTGAATCTCCTGCGTCAGCAGGTTAGTGCACTGAGTGCAAGCCAAGCATTTATGGATGACTTCAACTATGGAGATATAAATTGGAAGGAGGATAGAGCACATAGTAAGAAGGAAATGTAATTTAACGAGTTACTAAGGGATTTGAGTGTGTTGTATCTGGTAGTATCGGAAAGGTCTGTCTATAACTACAATAACAACACTAACTCTGATTGAAGGAAGTGGCCATGCATTCATGTTCTGGGAGGTTGCTCAACATGTGGAATTTTCAATCAAGAAAGGGTTTATGTGGAAATATGAAGCTGGTGATTACGACAAACTTCGTGGCAGCTTGAACGAGTGCCATGTTATAAGAAGCTACAAGGAAAGAATGTTGATCATGCATGGGAAGAGGTCAGGACCTGACTGGTTTTGACCTTTATTGAGGTCTGATCAAATATGATTTCTGCCTTACTTCAACCTTGGTATCACTTCTGGGTCTGACTTCCACTGATGAGACCTCAATAAAGATCGAAACCAGTCTAGGTAGTTGCCCTTCCCATAATGCATGGCATTATACTTGTCTGTAAGGATATGTGCTATGCATTATGGGATATTAAGGCAATTGATGTGAATTCATTAGCTTCTATATACAAGTAGTCCAGTCGTTGAAGTTGCTTCACACACAAACTTTTTGTTTGCTTACGCTTGGATTATTAAGGATGAAACTAACAATATAATTTCTTGGCATCATTAATTTATACATCTAGTATAAATAAAAAACATATGAATTAAAACCAGGTTATCTATTATTAAAGCAAATATTATAGGACACTGCATACAGACTTGCAGTTTATAATTGCCTTATTACTTTTTCTTTTCTGAAGAGATTCATTATAATCCATAGGAATTAAAACCATAAATCATTTCAGGTTTCTGATTGGGCTGTTGACTTCAGGGCTCCTGGAGGTACAGATAGTGAGGGATGGCAGTATGCTATAGATTTTCCTCGAAAATATCATGCATACAAAAGCTTTACTGATTATGTTCGGCGTAGACGATGGTACAGGTAATTAATTAAGTGACTAGATTTTACATGATGGTTGATCTATTTTAATCACTTAGTGCACAGAAGGGCTCAAGGGCTCACTTTAGTGAGTACGGGCATGGCAAACCCGAGGTACCTGATGCTGGACCATGCCTTACTTCATGTAATATACATCTGTTATATTATCTGTAGACTGGTCCCTCCCCTTTTTTTTTCTTTCCTTCTTTCTTTTCTTCTTGCTACCTTCCCCCCAATGCTATTAGAGTATTCGAGGGCTAGGGGTGAATCTTTCCTATTTTGCTATTTCATCTTATGTGGAAAGGGACTCTGCAACCCTACCACTTTCTTCTTGCAGTGACTTCACTCCAAAATGCTACTATGATTGTGCCTAATAACGCATCTCATGCTGCATCGGCTGTCGCGCAGAATAATCAGAGCCGCGTTCAGGGCTTAGGCAGAGGGTCCTGTTCGAGAAGTATATTACAGTCTCCATCAAAAGTCAGTGATACCGTGAATGAGCAACACAGAATGTATAAGATTAATCTTAGAAAGGAATTTTACATAGGTACACGGAATGCCCGGGGTTTACAGATGGGTACTCTTGAGATTGTCTGTAAAGAGATGGATAGGTATAAAATTAACATCTTGGGAATTACAGAGACCAGATGGAATGGAGAAGGTCACTTCAAAAGACAGGATGGTAAGCTAGTTATTTACTCAGGTGGTGACTCAAAACATCATGGGGTAGCTGTGATACTGAAGACAACTCAGGCAAGAAGCCTTCTTGGTTATAACCCCATTAATGATAGGATACTCTCCATTAGACTTAAGGCTCAGCCTACCAATGTATCAATTGTGGTAGTTTATGCACCCCACACGGATAGGCCTGAAGAAGAGAGTGAAGAATTCTATGAAAACTTGCAAACTGTTTTGGACTGCCTACCAAGGAGAGACATACTGTACATCTTAGGAGACTTAAATGCAAAAGTGGGAAAGAGTATGAGAGTCAGGCCGGAGTGTGGCATGTTTGGTCTGGGTGAACGTAACACCCATGGTGAAAGACTGTTGGAATTTGCCCGTGCTAACAGATTATTTATTACCAATACCTGCTTCCAGAAACATCCACGACGGACCTATACTTGGATATCCAACATTGATAGGTCAAGGCACCAGATTGATTACACCCTGGCTCTCCAGCGGTGGAAGACAAGCATCTCTGATGTGCATACTTGTCCTGGAGCAGATTGTGGTACAGACCATCAGCTGGTAAGAGCCAAAGTAAGACTAAGACTCCGAAAACTTCCAGGTCAGGCACATTCCACTAGATTGGATGTTAGAGTAATTCCTAGTGGATTCACAGAAGAAACATCAACTCGGCTGGATGATTTTTTGGAGACCAATGAGGAAATCTCATCAGAAATGCTTTGGGAAGGAGTCAAGATGATAATACAGGATACAGCGAAGACGTATCTTGGCCCAATAAGAAAACCAAGAGACCCATGGATATCAGATTCAACATGGGAACTAATCAAAAGAAGGCGGTTGGGAAAACAAAGAGACACAGAGACCGAAGAATACAAGAGATTACATAGAGAAATCAGAAAAGCCATCAAGCAGGATAATGAAAAGTTCTATACTAATAAATGTGAAGAAATAGAGTTCCAGATGAGAAGGCATAATTATAAAAGGATGTTTTATTTAGTTTGTGACTTAAAGCACAAGTTCAAGCCTAAATTGAATGTCATCAAAGACAGGAATGGATCATCAAAAACAGATGGAAAGAATACTGTGAGGAACTGTACAGCAGAGTGGATAAAGAAAATGGGGAGTCCTCCCACCAAGAAAATTTTGATTTGGAATCTTCTCCACTTAGGCATGAAGCTGAAAGAGCAGTTAAGCAGCTCAACAGCAATAAGACCCCAGGTGCAGATGAAATCCCAGCAGAGTTAATTAAGGCCACAGGAGATGGAGGGATAAGAGTGTTTCATAGACTGATTACAAGGATATGGGAGACAGGATCATGGCCTAGAGACTGGAAGAAGTCAGTTTTCATACTACTACACAAGAAAGGTGATATGAAGGCATGCAAGAATTATAGAACTATTAGTTTGATATCTCATGCAAGCAAAATTTTATTACAGATCATGCTAAATAGGATTCAGGCCAAAGTTGAGGCAGAGATGCCCAAGGAACAAGCAGGTTTTAGGAAAGGTAGGGGCACCAGAGATCAGATCCTTTGCCTTAGACAGATCATAGAAAAATATAAAGAATTCAGACTCCCTCTGGTAATGTGTTTCTTAGACTACTCTAAAGCTTTTGACTGTGTTGAGCATGTGAAACTGTGGGAAGGAATGAAAAGAATGGGTTTTCCTCAACACACTATCAGGTTGATAGCCAACTTGTATAAGGAGCAAGAAGCCACAGTAAGAACAGGTGTTGGATTGACTGACTGGCTTCAAGTTGGAAAAGGAGTTAGGCAAGGATGTTTACTTTCTCCTCACTTGTTTAGTATATATGCAGAGGACATCATGCGTGAAGCATTGGATGAGCTCAAGACATGAATTACGATAGGAGGTAGATTGATCAGTAATCTGAGGTACGCTGATGATACAGTACTCCTTTGTAATGACATGGAAGAACTAGGACGAATTCTTGACAAAGTTAACAAGATCAGTAATAACAGAGGACTTCAACTCAATTCTAGCAAGACAAAGATCATGGTTCTCAAAGGAAAAACAAACAGAGAAGCTCTTGAGAAACAAATGTATCTTAATGGAGAAAGAATTGAGGAAGTCAGCAAGTTTGAGTACCTGGGATCCATTATTAATGTGAAGAATTGCTGTTCAGAAGATGTCAGAAAAAGGTTAGGAATGGCTAAAACAACAGTCAGAGACCTGTCTAAAATCTGGAAGGATGGATCTATCTCCATGGGAACAAAGTTGAGGATTTTGGATGCAGTTGTTTTTCCAACAGCAACTTATAGATGCGAGACTTGGAACATAAAGAAGTCAGATAAGAAATGGATATCTGCTTTTGAGATGTGGTGTTACAGAAGGCTGTTAGGTGTTAGAAAAGATAGTAGAACTTTAAGGCTCCTTAAGGATATTGACAGAAGAAAATTAAAATATTTTGGACACATAGAAAGGATGGAAGGAGGACTTCTCAGAATAGTAATAGAAGGTAAAGTTCCTGGAAAAAGAGGCAGGGGTAGACCATCAATGAGATGGATGGTGTGTGTGGAGTGACTGATCTTCAGAGAGTTGAGGCTGCCAGAAGGGCAAACAACAGGACTACATGGCAAGGCCTAGTGTGGAACATCATCGAGCATCAGAGTGACCATACGGCATCTGTAGATGCCCAGTGAACACAGAGAGAGAGTGCACAGATGAAAATCACATTTCTGGGAATTTTATCTGGTTTTAAATTCTGAAGCTTTTCTTCAGCTTCTGTGATGTCTGTAATATTTATTATGTACAACTGAGCAGGAAAGATTATGGTTTTGAGTACTATGATTTTAAAAGAATAGGAAAGTGGCCCTATTTTCCAGTCTTCTAAGGTTTCAAAGTTCTTGTATATAAGCTCTTGAACTGACAATAAGTGGAGAAGGGAATTCCAAGTATAATGAGGGGCTCTCTCTCTTAGGGGTTAGTCCAAAAGGAATGCTTGCAAGATTCCACTTTCCAAAAACTTTTAATTTTGTCTTGCTGCATTAGTAGTTAATCCACTGATCTTGCAGATTTTTTTCAAAATACCAAAAGATATATATATATATGGAATCATTATCCTTCAAAGTGCCCACTACATCAGTGGCATATGCTAATACCTTATTTTCCTTCATTGTTGAAGGAACTGTTACTCCTCGCATAGCATGTGTATTCTTGAACCTTTCTTACAGGAAGTTGACAATAAGTCTGACAGGAACCCATTAACTAGGAGGCAGGTGGTTGAATTGGAATAGGATCCTTTGATAACGGATAGCAGCTTTTTTTACCTGCCCCAGTTTGCTTGATTATGTGGGACAGAAAAGGATGCTTGAGTAAGATCTACTGATAATACTGCCATCGACTTGATTTTTGTATTAACTAAGCAGATTATAGCAGAAATAGATTAAATTCTACTGCTCAGCCTGGAACTCCACACACCTTTGTGCTTTTAATTATGTATCTCATTCCCACTTTGAGTCTGTTTTTGATAATGTGGGAAAATATCTTGTAGTCAGTATTACATAGAGAAATAGGTCTCCACCTGCTGATTACGGTGTGATCTCTATTAAGTTTTGGGATGAGGATGGTATGGCTTGCTACAAATTCACTTGGTATGTGTCCTGACGAGAGGAAATAATTAAATAGTATAATTAGAATGGGAAGAATAAAATCCCTGGCCTTTCAGAAGTTCTATCCCTAGACTATCAGGTCCTGGGGATTTTCTTTTTTGGCATTCTTTTTATATAGGCTGTGTTAACTTCAGATGCCATAATGGGTCTATCAAGCCCATCTTGGATATGAATAGGAAACCCATTAATGCTCCAAGAGTTATAATTTCCAACAATAGTATTGTCTTCAAGCAGATTTCTATAGTGATTTTGAAAGGAGTCAAGGATGCCTTGAGTGGTGGATATCTCATCAGTAGGAGCCAGACATAGAAGTGATACTAAGGTTGAAGTAATGCAGACGTTATATTTCCATACACAAGTAGTTCAAAAAGGTATCACATGTTATTACTAAAATACTCTGGATTAGAAATAGATGTTGAAAGTTTTATCACTAGGTTATACTATAAATTAAAGATGCTAAGAAATTATGTTCTTGGTTTCGTGCTTTATCCAAGTTTTACTTATCTTTGTCTAGACAAAGAGGATGAAGAATTATGTCAATAAATCATTTTGTAAAATGTTGTTAATAAACAGTTGTGTAACTTTAGTTTGTGTTAAAAAAAACTTCAGCAACATTTTATAATAGCAATGGACAACATACAGAGTTGATAGTTTCAAGTTTTTCAAGAAGTCTTTCAAATTTTGAAAAGACATACATGTTGGGAAGGGGTTGTTATAGGATTACTGTTGCAGAGTTTTTCATAAAGTGGTGGAAGATGATGTGTGTGTGTGGGGGGGGGGGGGACAAGAAGTAATCCCTGGAGGGTGTGAGGGAATAAGAAGCAAGTTTTTTGCATGGAGAGTTGTCAGTGATTGGAATGCATTACCTGAGAGTGTGGTGCTGCAGAGAATTTGAATATATTTAAGGTATGGTGTGATGAGTTGTTTGTATGATAAAGATACCTTCCATGATGAATCTTGGTGATCCTGGGATAATAATAAATTCAAGAACTGCACTACATTTTGGCCGACAGATATCAAGAAACTATCACTATTTTACTTTAAATAAAGTGAAACTGTATAACGAAACTGTTTCATTCTACCTATACTAAGAGAGCACTATTGAGTTATACCAGCGGGTTGAAGCTAGTGCATGCATTGCACATATATTTAAAGCATCAGGACAGCTAAGCAACATGTGTTTGTGGTTGGTGTGAAGATTAGAATGAGAAGAAGTGAATGTGGGTTCCATTTAGTGAAGAGAAAGAGTTATTGGAATGTATTTGGAGACCTATAAATTTATCTGATAGTATGTATTCTTTCAAATGGTGTATGACCACCAGAAGTTAAAAATCTAGAAGTTCTCTAATATTATTTATTTTAAAAGGATCAAGTTTGGAAGGAGTAAATTCCAGTACTAGTTTTGATCTAGTGTTCGTTTATTTGACCCTGCATTTGTTCTTGTCAACAGAGAAATTGAAGACAGAAATTTTATTTCAGGCAGAAAATTATTTTTCTTCTAAACAATGTTCTTCATGATAGCTTGCGTGTATTACGGAATACTGAAGACTAGACAAAGAAAGGACCTGAATTCATGTAATGAAATTTTTTTTAGAGAACTGTAAAGCTAACAGTTATCCATTAAGAGTATTTTCTCTTCATGGATAACTTTCTGAATCAAGTTAATTTTTCCAGTGTTGTTTACATTGAAGTCCTGCAATATGACAAGTCTCTTTATTTGGAATTAGTGAGATGGCTCTCATTTAGAAATTGAGTGAATTGATTGTGTTGGAAAGGCCAGAGTTGTTAATCCTAGAAGGAATTTACAAAGAAATTTGTTTTCTTTGTTTTGTTTGTTAGTTTTATTTTTTAATTTCTGAAATTAAATGTGAGTGTAAGAGAGACAGTGTATCTCTTATGAATTTTATGTAAATAATTAATTTACATAGTTGTTTTAATTAAACAATATTTCTTTTGTATTAAATTTCTCTTGTCTTATTTATGAGATAAAGCTAAGAGAAAGTAATGTAGCGGATTTTAATAGTTTGGAGAAACTAGAATTTCTCATACTTAATGTAGATGAATATCAGAAAGAAACCAGAAATACTTAAATGATATTCATGGTACAAGCCTAACCTATGCTTCGTGACATTCTAATAAGAATAGAAATTGAGGGATATGATGTTTTTAATGAATACAGAAAAGGCAAGAAGGGATGGGGAGTGCTTCTGATGATAGCAGGGGTGTAAAATTTTGTAATAGTTTTATTGTTGTAATGTACGTACTACATAGAGCTAAAGTTTTTCCTTTATGTTTTTAAACTCACGCTTAATTGATATTCCCCCATTTTCTGCCTTGCCCTAATCTTTTTCTTACATATGACTGGCTTTAATTCTAATTACTGCCAGCCATATATCTACGACTTATTCAGTCCCTTACGCTCTTCAGTCTGGCAAAATTTATTTGTTTTTCGACTGCACCAGCCAGACTGTACTTCCAAGAGTGAGGGATTGAAATGTGGAATAACGGCAATGTAGGGGCTCATAAGTTGAACAGAAATTTCCCATTATCTTACTTAACACTTAGGTTAGTCGGGGAAAATTCCTACTAGCATACCGGTTCGTGATATTTTTTTGGAGATAGTACATTGACAAGTATCAGATCAGCGTGTTTGTTTACAAGTCATTTATTCTAAGAAATGCATGTACATTTGAAACAACAATTAGTTATGGCTACACTTCCCTAGCCTATCTTAAATCTTGAATATCATGCACTATTATAGAACACAGTACTATACACTATGCTATTATACAATACAGTATTATACACAATTAAGATAACTTATTGCATACCTTCTCACAGTTGTATATATCCATAGCACAAGAGTATCAACTTATCACAGCTACTCACAGATCTTCCTTTACAAACAGTCCATTATATTCAGCAAAAGTTCCATTAGGATATCTAATTTTTCTGTTTTGATAAGGACATTTCTCATTCTCACTAGAACGTCGCTGCAATGCATTTCATCCTTAATGGTGGCTTGATGGGAATTATGAGTGATATCCTTCCTTTTCTTTTCTCTGTAGTTGATGACCGGAAGCCTTTTTTATAGGAAAAATTTCTGGGGAGATCTGGACTTCATCTGCAAGACCTCTCCTTCAGTTCCCGGTCACAAATGCCAGTGGTTGCTGAGAGCACAGCAACCTCTGTACTTCTGAACTCTGGGAACACCCAGGAACCCCGATTCCTACTCACTGGTCGTTTAAATATCCTTTCCTTTCTTTGTCTTTACTTCCGCCTTTTTCGTGCTTATCCTCAGGCGTGTCGACATCACTTTCACGTGCCTTTACCAAAATCTTTGTTCTTGATGATTTTTAACCTTTGTGAGTCTTTGCGACTTTTCCTTTCAGGGCTTTCCTTTCCTTCTTTACTAATATAGGCAACTTTTCTGCTGACTCTTCACTTTAAGAAAGAATAATTCTTTTCCTTTATGTTGAGCACAATTGTTGTACAGGTAATATCAAATCATACATATTATTAAAAACAACACGTAAGTCCACAGTAATAACTTTAATTAATAAATAAGGTAGATATTTCATACTAAAAATAATAGTACATCTTCAGTGTTACAAACAGATAGGAATAGAATACAAGTAATGAATATTCGGTGGATCACCTATTAAACTACAATGTCATCGCGAGCTACGAAATGAAAGAAATTAATAAATAATTCATATTTAAGATAATTAGTTTTTTAATGATTACATAAAATAAAAGTCTCCCAGATCTTCGAGAGAGAGAGGCAACGATTTCGATTTAAATTCGGTCGGTGTAAAAAAGCTTCACAACTTTCTTTAAAGAGGCGTTCATATTTGAACCTGCATCTATGAAGTAGAATAGCTTAATCCCACTATATATTATGGGTAGTGGTAATACTGTGTTGTGCTAGACCAGACTTCTGAGGGTTGTTGTAATCAATATAATATTGATGTTCTTTAATTCTTTTTTCCATCCAAAATAAGAAACATTGCATTCACGAGGAATTTTGTAAACGCCAGCCAAAGACAGAGATGACAGTTTATCTTTTGTAGAAGGCAATAAGGAAGAAATTTTGTTGATAGGAATATAAGTGGGAATCAATTGGTACTTTTTTAAAATTCTACCTATAGGTTCTGAGATTCCTGGAATGTAGGGGATTGGAATTCTGTGAACTGTTGAAGAAACTTTAGGTATTGGAACATAACATTCAATTATCTGTTGGATTTGATTAGGGTGGTAATTATTAGATACCATTAACTTTTTAATGATGGAAAGTTCTTGTTGTAAGATTTCTGGAGAAGAGCAAACTTTATGTGCCCTATTAATTAGAGATTTAAGAATGCCAAATTTTTGAGATGTATGGTGAGCAGACATTTTATGAATGTATCTGCCAGTAAATGTGGGCTTTCGAAAGACGCTTGTAGATAAGGTACCAGAAGAAATTCGAGTAAGCAGGATGTCCAAAAATGATAAAGTACCAGCATTTTCCTTTTCCATGGTGAATTGGATATGAGGATGAAGGCTATTTATCTGTTGTAGAAAGGTGGAAAGCTCATCTTCAGTATGTGACCAAATGGCAAAAACATCATCGACATAACGATACCAAAGAGATGGTTGAGGGTGAATGGATGAAAATATAGTCTCTTCGAATTGTTTCAAAAAATAGTTTGCCAAAGGTGGAGACAGAGGGCCGCCCATGGCAGTTTACAAAATTCTTTGTGAATGCGATGTTTCTTATTTTGGACAAACTGGCCGTTTTGTGGAAAAAAGAATTAAAGAACATCAGTATTATATTGATTACAACAAACCTCAGAAGTCTGGTCTAGCACAACACAGTATTACCACTACCCATAATATATAGTGGGATTAAGCTATTCTACTTCATAGATGCAGGTTCAAATATGAACGCCTCTTTAAAGAAAGTTGTGAAGCTTTTTTACACCGACCGAATTTAAATCGAAATGATTGCCTCTCACTCTCTCTCTCTCTCTCTCTCTCTCTCAAAGATCTGGGAGACTTTTACTTTATGTAATCATTAAAAAACTAATTATCTTAAATATGAATTATTTATTAATTTCTTTCATTTCCTAGCTCACGACGACATTGTAGTTTAATAGGTGATCCACCGAATATTCATTACTTGAATTCTATTCCTATCTGTTTGTAACACTGAATGTACTATTATTTTTAGTACGAAATATCTACCTTATTTATTAATTAAAGTTATTACTGTGGACTTACGTGTTGTTTTTAATAATTATACTATGCCACAGGTCCCTCTAAAAATAAAACTCATACATATATTATACATTATAATAACTAATTTCTCATATATACTTTACATCAACTTTACATTATATCTTATGTATTATTCTGACTGAAGACCCATGTAAAATTGAGCATGATAAGTTATAGAATAACTTATCATGCGAGATTTTACAGGGGAATTTTGTTTGTGCAAGGTTGAAACACAAGTAGAAAAAAGTGGCAATGGTTTTGAATCAGCATGGTGTGAAGTAGAGGTTGATAGAATGAGATGTATGGTGGAGTTTTGCTGCAGACCAGGGAATGTGGAAGGTGGAGACAAAGAGTATAAGCAACTTGGCTTGGTGAGCAAGCAAAGTGTGATCATTATGGGTGATTTCAACTATGACAATATTGATTGGAATGAAGAGACAGCATCAGAGAATAAGGATAATGAATTTCTTGAGATCTTAAATGACAACAATCTTAGGCAGTACATAATGGAGGGTCCATGAAGGTTAAGAGTCCTAGATCTGGTTATATCATCAGAGAATATGGTTATGAACAGGGTGTCTGATCCTCTCCCAGTTGTTGACGGTGACCATGAAGTGATCACCTGAATTACAGCCGATCATATGGGAACTTCTGTGAGGAAGAGATTATGGAAAGCTTAGGAGACAGCTGGGTTCTATGTTGTGAAAAGATGAGTTGAATAGGAAGGAGATATATTCTGCATTTGCATTGATCAAGAGCTATTTAACAGCAGCACTGTCTGAGCATATTCCAAAGATGAAAATTTAGGAGTAAAATGGATGCATGAAGAGATTAAGTATGAAATCTGGAAGAAGAAGGTAATGTGGAGGTAATATAAGATGAATGTTGGTAATGATCAGTTGTATGAAGATCAGTTGCAACATGAGCAGACCACAAAGGTAACTTTTTTGCCGTCTTTACCAAAGACAGCAGAAGAGTAGAGCAGTATGAGAAGAAATTAGCTAATCAAGTTAAAAAAAAATCCTAGTGAGCTCTTTCGATATATGGCAAGTAGAAGGAAAAATGACTATGAGAAGATGATGCTAGTTGATGACACTGGCAGATTGGTAATCAATGTGGAGGATATAGTTGTAGTATTCAATAATCAGTTTATTTCATCCTCGTGACAGCAATATCATGAGAAGCTGAAATGTAGAGGGTATGATGGAGGAGGGATTGATGATGAATGAGCAGGAAGTATATGAGGAATTAAGTAAACTTGATATTAATAAGGCAGTAGGATTTGACAGTATATCACCATGTGTCTTCAGGGAATGCTCTATAGATTAAATGGTACCTTTGGCACATTTTTTTAATATCTAATCCACAAGAACTATAGCACATTAGTGCCAGGTTTGGGCAAGAGGAATGGAAGAAAGAAGGAGTCTGTTTACACTTTGCTTGAAAAACTGAGGGTTGTAATTTTTAGAGAAGACAGAGTGGGGGAGACTGTTCCAAAGGACAGAAGTGGATGCAATGAAGCAGGAGACAGTAAAGTTTGTTCACTGAGTTTCAAGATGGACTGTAAAAGGGTATTTGATAGCAGTAGCTCTTGTTTTAATGATTTTGGAGGAAAGTGAAGGAATAATAGTGGCCAGTTCAGCAGAGCACTGTCCATGAAAGTATCTGTAGAAGAGGCACAAGGCAGAAACTTGAATCTGTGAGAGAGGAATTGAAGTGGGTTTGTGAGTGAGAGAGGGATCATTAATTAGTATGAGTTATGCAACAGAGTGAGTCCCAAAGGAATGGAAGGTGGGAAAAATTGTTCCACTTCACAAAGGTGGGGGGGTTTAAAACTGAGGCTACCAATTATAGGCCAGTCTGTATGTCTATGGATGTTGTTAAGTTATTAGTGAACTTGGTGATGACTAGAATTCAGATGTAGGTTGATTAAAAGCAGTATTCTTTATGATGGTCAGCATGGGTTTGTTAAGGAGTGGTCATGTTTCAGCAGTCTTCATACCTATTACAACAAGCTAACAGATTCACTTGATAATGAAAGATCACATACAGTTGTGTACTTGGATTTTTCGAAGCCCTTTGATAGTTTGCCACATGACAAGCTAGTAGCTAAATTGAAACAGATGGGGGTTAGATAACAGACAAATGAGTTGGACGGCTGATTATCTGTCACACAGGTATCAGCAGGTTGTATATCGAGGAGTGGTATCCCAAAATAGGATGGTTACCAGTGGAGTGCCACAGGGATTTGTTTTGGGATCACTATTGTTTAACTTGTATGTTAACTGACATTGGGACCAGCTTAACTGGAGATGTGCAGCTGTTGACCAATGATGCTAAGTTGGATAGAGAAGTAAAGTTGACATTATGGCCTTCCAGGAAGATCTGAATAGACTATATGAGTGGGCAAATGAGTGGAGCTATCAATTTAATGTTGCAAATTGCAAGGTCTTCAAATTTGATAGGCAAGGCTGGGATGCAGTGTATATAATTAATGGAAAAATTTTGAAGGAGGTGGTAGAGATGATATAGAGGATGTGGGAATGATGATACATAGTGACTCGAAGTTTAAGGGTCACAATGTTAAAATTGTAAGAACATTTCAACAGATTATAGCAATAATAAGGAAGACATACAGAAGCAAAGGAGATTATGGTTTCCTAGTATAATGCTTTGATTAGGCTGCCTGTGGACTACTGTGTGCAGATTTGGTCACCTGGTTTTCTGGGGAATGATTATGTATTGGATAGGGTCCAGAAAAGGTTTACTGAGTTAGTGTCAGGTCTATGAAATGTCAGATATGAGGAGAGACTGGGGAGGGGGAATGCAACTTACAGAGCTTTGTGAATATAAGAAGAAGAAAAAATTGAGATATGAGTTAGTGGGTGATGTTACTGAATTAAGGTGGAGGAGATTTTTCATAGATGATAAGGAAGAAAGGATAGAACTAGAGACCATCCCTTTAAGCTGTATAAGGGGAGCAGGATCTTTGCGAAATTGAATGTGAGTGGCATGCATTGCCTGAAGGTGTGATGAGTGCTGAAACTGTGAGTAGGTTTAAAGCACAGTTTTGATGATCTTATTGCATGAGAGAATATAGACCTGTTGCAATCATTTGACTCCATGGAGATCAAACATTAATAACAATAATAAATTCACCACTATATTCAAGGAGCAAAGGAAACATTTATAAGAGGCTCATAAATGCTATTTATGGATTTGATGAAAAGGCTTGTGATAAAGACTTCTTGGAAAAACAGTATTTATTTTTTTTTAAATTTAGAAATGACTTAAAATGGTTGAATTGTAAATGAATGTCCATAAAATGGGTATTGATACTGTGGAACAAGTACTAGACATAACATCAGCTGAGTAGAATCTGATGAGGAATGTCAGCCCCTCACATGGAAAAAAGTTTCACCTAGTTGAAACAGATGAACCTTCAGAAAAACTAGAAAATACTGTGATTTCTACTTATGTTTTAAGTAAGAAGGAAGTATTAAGTCTTGAGAGAGGGTCTTGAGAAAAAGATGGATGCGAAGTTTAAGTCTCTTGTAAATCTTCAAGTTTGCTTCTGTCAGTGATTAAAGATCTTAAACAAGCTCAAGGAAATTCTGAAAGCAATAAATATAGGACAACAGATCACTCTTTTGATAAGATTAAAAGACAGCATTGAAAATGGAGAATCTACGTTGTCACATCTGCAATAAAAAGGACCAATAAAAAAGAGTCATATATCAAAGTTTTGCCCAGCAAAATCTTGATATATGGCTCTTTTCTGTGTACTCTTCTGGAGGAATTGAATAGGCTGATAATTTGAGCAGATAAGTGGTGATGCTAGTCTAATATAGGTAAATGTCATTAAATTCCTGATATGTATCCTCAGGAGGAGCATACATGATATTACAAGGGTTCGAGGATTATTTGAAAAGTTTGGTAAAAAAATAAGTTAAACTTTTTTTTTGGGAAAAAATAACCTTTATTTCTCAACATAGTCTCCATCGAGGTCTACACATTTGTTCCAGCTAGTTTCCAGTTTTTTTCATCCCATCTAAAAAGTAGGATTTGTCAAATTATGCCAAATAGTCATTTACAGCCTTGATGACATCCTCATTCGAAGAATATTTTTTTCCACTGAGCCAAATTTTTAAGTTTGGGAACAAGAAGAAGTCACACGGAGCCAAGTCCGGAGAATACGGTGGATGTGGAACCAATTTGAACCTCAATTTGTGCAATTTTACCATTGCGACGGCTGATGTGTGGGGACAGTGCATAGTCTTGATGAAAGAGCACTTTTTTGTGCCCCAATCTTGCCCATTTTTTCTTCGGTTCTTCTTTTAAACGGACCAACAATGACACATAATAGACTCCTGTTATTGTCTTACCCTTTTCCAAATAGTCTATCATGATAATTCCTTGGGAATCCAAAAAACAGTGGCCATCACCTTCCCAGCTGACAAAACGGTCTTTGCTTTTTTCAGTGCTCTTTCACTGGGCATTGTCCACTGTTTTGATTGCTGCTTGGACCCAGGTGTGTAGTGGTGGATCCAAGTTTTGTGTACAGTCATGAATTGATGCAAAAAAAAATCCCGTGAATTGCGATTAAACATCACCAAATACTCTGTTGAAATTTCTTTTCACATGCGTTTTTGATTGACAATCAACAGTTGTGGCACCCATCACACACACAGCTTTTTCATGTGCAATTTTTCGTGAGGATATGCACCCATTCAGTTGAGATGCCTACAGTCTCAGCAATCTCATGCATTTTCACTTGGCAGTGTTCCATAATAATGCCATGGATTTTGTCAATCATTTCCTTCATAGTGACTTCATTCGGGCGTCCAGAGCACGTTTCATCTTTGATGGACTTATGACCATGTTTAAACTCATTTATCCAAAAATAAATAGTCTTTAATGCTGGTGCAGAGTCCCCATGAACTGTGTCTAACTCGGCTTTGATCTTCGTGGCCGTCCACTTCTTCAAATAAAAGTGTTTTATCACTGCACAAAACTCGTTTTTCTCCATTTTTATGAAAAATGCAAACAAGGATATTTTAAATGTTTGCCAAATGAAAACTATGTGTTGCACGTGGCTAAAATTTTGGCAAGGGTCATGAAAAACATGATACATGCGACACTGGTATGAATGAACAGATTGTATCGCCGTCTATTGGAAATTTACCAAACTTTTCAAACAACCCTCATATCATTATTTTATTATGTAACACCTCCAAGGATTCCAAAGACTCATCGGGGAAGGGCACCTACTCTACAACTCTCCGTCCCCACCACTCACCAATCTACCAACTACAACGAACCCAACTATCATCGTTATCATCTACACCAATGCTATCTACTGCCCATCACCACTAGTATTTTCACAGACAATCACAAACATCCGTGATCACGGCAGGATTCAAACCCACAGCCTTTTGGCTGTAGAGCAGATACACTAACCACTCGGCCAACCAGGCGGCCATATTATGATAGTGCTTTTTTTCACTATATAATTTAAGGAAATTACAACGTACTAGGATATACATTAAAATTAAATTTTAATATATTTCTATATTTCGGCAACGTCACGTTGCCATTTTCAAGAACTTAAGTACAAGACGTGCATGCAGGCACAACAAACAGTAAGTGAGGAAGAAGTAGGAAGCTCATTATTTCTCCTAAAGTCCTGATGGTGCCCTCTAGCGGGCAATGTTGGTATTCTTGGGCGATTGGGCTGAAGGTCTTCTGATGTAGGTTTCCCAAATTTGAGGAAGTCTCATGCAGCCAAATTTGTTGACGTTTGGATCGTTTCTTAGGGCTGAAGCTGATTCCATGAAAAGCCTTTCATATCTATATTTGCTACGGTGTATTATCCTGGCTTTCTTCCACCGTATTCTATGGCAGGTATCCACAGCATGGTCAGCAAGACCCGAGTGGCTGTATTGGTGAAACCGGATGTAGTCCTTGTGTTCTCAAATTCTGATATTTGCTGTCCTGCCTGTTTGGCCAAAGTAGGACAGCAGAATTTCAGAACACAAGGACTACATCCGGTTTCACCAATACAGCCACTCGGGTCTTGCTGACCATGCTCTGGATACCTGCCATAGAATATGGTGGAAGAAAGCCAGGATAATACACCGTAGCAAATACAGATATGAAAGGCTTTTCATGGAATCAGCTTCAGCCCTAAGAAACGATCCAAACGTCAACAAATTTGGCTGCATGAGACTTCCTCAAATTTGGGAAACCTACATCAGAAGACCTTCAGCCCAATCGCCCAAGAATATTATTTTATTACCAACATTGCCCGCTAGAAGGCACCATCAGGACTTTAGGAGAAATAATGAGCTTCCTACTTCTTCCTTACTTACTGTTTGTTGTGCCTGCATGCACGTGTCTTGTACTTAAGTTCTTGAAAATGGCAACGTGATGTTGCTGAAATATAGAAATATATTAAAATTTAATTTTCCAAATTAATCTGTTATCAATCAGGACTCCAGTATTATCAGATCTTATATTTCATTCTCCTTAGGCACTTCTTGATGTATCATTTCACCTAGATTTTGGTTTTTCTCTGGTCTTTTTCCTGCCAACCTGCAAACGCCTGATCTGTGAAAATTTCCCCTCCATTTTGCATAAGTGACCATACCACTTATTAGCTATGCTCTGTGTACAAATTCCTGAATGCTAACAATGTCATGTTTTTTCCTAATATCCTAATTTTTGATATAAGTTGCCATTGATGCCATCTGTTCGCACCCCTATTTTTTCTCAAAACTCACATATCCATGGTCTCCAGTCTTTGATCAAGTGTTTTATTTAAAAGCCAACTCTCAGATCTACAAATTAAAATTGGTTTAAACACCATCTTGTACACAGAGAGTTTAATATTTTCGGAAAATTTCTCTTTTATTCCTTATACATTTATCCAGCTGACTTCCTGCAATACCAGCTGCTAACTCAGTTATCTATTTTCATATATAATTTGCTATTTTTACTGAAAATTGTGCCTAAACAGTTGAAAAGTTTTACTTCTTCTATACATTCCCCATTCAAGAGGCATTTGATGTTTTCAATGTTCCTGCCTATTGTCATAGTCTTTGTAAAGTAAACAGCTCAGTTGAATATCTCCAGTTTAGATTTCAGGGCTAATGCCACTTTACTGCATAATGCAATCCATATAGATGACGAATAACAGTGGAAATAATGTGCATAGATAAATATAAGGTTTTGAATTCTGGAATCCACAGATGAGAAGCTGCATTTTCTGTTTGCAGAACTACACTTGAGAAAGTCGAAGCAACAAAGGATCATTGTATAATACTTGATAGTGATATTTGAAGTTCAGAGAGCACCGCATGGAAAAAAAAGTGGCAATGATATTCTAGAGCAGTGTTCTCAAAGTGTGGTCCATGGACCACATTAGTATGACTGATGTTACTGGATGTAGCTTTGAATGTAGTCTTCCGAGTGTGGTTCATCAACACGTCGAATACATAACAGCATGTTTCCTGTTCATTTATATATGGTTTTTGTATTCATCATATATCTGGTAAAGTCAGGCATGAATTCAGGTCCCTCTTGTTGGTCTGTCTATGTAGTCTTGCATCCCTTTTGTTTTAATTGTCATGAACTTGTTTACCAACACTCTTTTTTTAATCCAGTTCGTTAGTATGGTGGTCCATCACTCATCTTCTTTTCTGGATAGATGTCCAGCCCATTTCCATTTTAGTTGCTTGTGGTGAAGAATGATGTCAGTGATACAAGTCTGGCTTCTTATCCAGGTGTTTCGCTTCTTATATTTTGATGTGATGCCTAGCACAGGCTCTCCATTTTTCTTTCAGTTGCTGCTAGTTTATTTGTTAGTGTTTTTGTTAGAGACCAAGTTTCACAACCATATGTGTATACTTCCAGTCATCAACTGGTTAAATATCTTCTTTTTTAAACAGAGTGGGCCATCATTGTTTTGAAAAATGCTTTTCAAATTTCTGAATGCAATCCAGGCAAGTTGAACTCTTCTATTTATTTCCTTTTGGAGTCCACAGTTTAGATCAGTGAGAGGACCTAAATATGTATATGAAGAGACTTTTTCCAAGAAATTGTTTTCTATTATTATTATTATTATTACCCAAGACCTCATGGAGTCAAAGACTCATCTGGAAGGTCCTTTTATCACACACACATCTCACCATACCGTGTCTTAAACACACTCAAACTCCTTGCAGACACCACACTCTCAGGCAAGGCATTCCAATCATTCACAACTCTGCACGAAAAAAACCTGCCTCTCACTCCCCTACTCACACCCTCTTTATACAGTTTCCAGGGATGACCTCTGGTTCTCCCCTGATCTCCCACTATTCTCTGAAGAACTTCACCATTGATCTTATAACAACCCCTTACCAACTTGTAGGTCTCTATCATATCTCCCCTCTTCCTTCTCTCCACCAGACTCTGCAAATCACATCTTCTCCTGGATATTGCACCCCCATACACAACTTGTTGATACCTATCAGATAGCCAGTCTCCAATCCAATGTACTAATCTAATATCCAACCCCATCTGCTCTAGCTTGACTGTCAACTTATCATGAGGTACTCTATCAAAAGCTTTTGCGAAATCCAAGTATATTACTGTTTATCCTTCTTCTCTGTCCAAGGAAGCAGTCACTTTATTGTAATAAGTAAGTAGATTACTAAAACATGATCTTCCTTTAGCAAATCCATGCTGTCCATCAAAGATTATACCATTGTTGTCAACCCAACTCTGGATCCTAGTTCTCACAAGCTTCTCCAACAACTTAACCACAACATCTGACACAGAGATAGGCCTATAGTTTGATGCTTGAGTTCGATCACCTCCTTTATGAAGTGGCACAATCTTGCCCTCCTTCCACTCTTTAGGAACTTGACCAAGTGCAAGACTCGTATTAAAAAATGTCAAGGCAGGTGTCAACTCTCTGGCACATTCCTTCAGAATACGCAGTGATATATTATCTAGTCCCACAGCCTTATTTACATCTAGTTTACTCAACTCCCCAAACACCTCTTGCTCACTTACAGTCAGTCTCTCCTCCCCATCATCAACTGCTCTCAATCTCTCCATGAAGTCACATTCACAAGATTGAAAGATCTTTATGAACTGCTCATTAAGCATCTCCACCACACATTCTGCAACAGTTGTCTTTATATCATTTCCTTCAATCAATGTCATCCTTCCATAATCATTCTTTCTTTTGCTGGCTACATATCGAAAGAACTCCCTAGGATTCTTTTTGGCTTCATTAGCTAACTGCTGTTCATACCCCTCTTTAGCTACTCTCACCAACCAAGTCACCCTCCTTTCCTGGTCTTTGTAGACCTCATGAAATTGGTTACTTCCGCTTCTCTTATGCTGCCTCCACAATGCCGTTTTTCTCTGTATCGCATGCTTAATCTCTTTATTCATCCATCTCACACCTACCTTATTTAACCTTCTCCCTTTGGTGTTACAAAATGATACATAACACTAAGTGAATGTTATGTTTCTTTCTGTGTTACTAATATATATGTATATATTTTTTTTTTCTTAATTTCTAAAAGTTGTGTTTAAATGTTATACATATTAAAGACTAATTTTAAATTCTTTTGGTTAACTCCTTAGAGCAGGGTTTCTCAAACTGTGTTCCATGGAACACTGGTGTTCCGCAGAAGGTGAATAGGTGTTCTGCGAGAAGTTCTGAAATTTGTCATTTTAGTTTTCTAAGCATTTTTCTTGAATGAATATTTTTTAGTAAAAATATTCTGAGGAGAATAATATTCGTGAATATGTCGAAAAGCTCAGACCCAGAACACCTAATAACATCTGTGTATCATTAATTTTCACACATCGAAACCTTTCAACATTTGGGAAAGGGAATACTGCTGTTTATGACAGGTCATAAAAATTGCCTGCAAGCCCATTACAACAATTGGTGTCATATCTTCTGTTCTCAAAACTGAAGGAAATGACATCTGTGTAGCAAATGTCAGTGACCAAGCAGCATATTTTTAAACATGGAAGTATTCATGAATTATCATTAATTTTCACACATTCAAATCTTTCAACAATCGGGAAAGAGAATACCACCGTTTATGACCGATCATAAAAATTGCCTGCAAGCCGATTACAAAATGGGCGGCATGTTCTCAAAACTTAACGAAATAACATCTGCATTGCTAATGTCAGTGACCAATCAGCAAGGAAGTATAAAGAAAATTTTTCCACTGAAATTGAAGATCAAGGTAGTCTGTATCCGGTTCTCAAATCTATTACTGCTGAATACTTTTTTCGCAAGTTCGTATTGCAGTGTGTAAGTGCTTGTTCTGAAACCGGAGTGCCGTGATTTTTTAAAAAGTAATAGGAATACAGAGTTAAAATCTGATATGAATAAGAGACAAGGCACTTTGTTTAATTTTGGTATTAAGAAATCTCATATCGAAGGTGTTTGTGATGGAACAGATAGTGAGTCATCCACCTGAAGCCTACAAAGATCTCCAGGATGTACAAAAGGATGGGAAAACTACCAGCACACAGGAGAAAAAGTCTGCATTCACTTGTAAGTACTTATAATAATATTATAAATACATTTCGTGATCAGAATGGGATATGTAAATGAAAATCAGCACAAATTAATTTAATGATGTTTGCCTGAATAAACTACGACATGCTACATTTCATTAGTCCAGTGATTGATAACTAATTTAAATGTAATTTATATTTGTCAACATGCCACACCGTATACATAAGTGTATTAATATTCTTTATGATTATGCCATAATTAATTATTAATACTTATATTAATGTATGAAATTGAAAAAAATTTGGAAAGGTATTTACGAGTAAATTTGTTGGGACCGGGCCCTCGGGAAAAAAAAAAATCAGCTAACGCATTTTTATTCCCATATATAGGGAGTAGGCGAGGCGACTTTTAAAAAAATAATTCTTCTTACTCTTTTAACTAATTTTATAATTAATATCTGATTTATTTCGAACTGTTTAATTTTTGTTACTGAACATTTTATCAAATCATTCTTATTACAATTGCTTTTACATTATTTGATACGGTTTAGTACTTTTCTTACAAGTATTGTTATAGTTCATATTTACTTTTGTGTGCTGCAGTCTTTTTTTACTATTTTGCATTATTCATTTACTTTTATTATTCGACATTTCTTATTTATAATCTTATTGTTTTTCATACTAAAGTTACCTTTACAACAAAATTCTATTTGTTTTTATTATAGCTCTGACAAATATTGGAATTTGAATATTATTGAAAAAATACCCATGGATTCTTGTTTAAAGACAGGAACTTTAACACAAGGAGGAGCAAGTACTTTTGCTGACACATCTACTTGTATGATTAGAGAAGATATGGAATTGCAAACTGCGGTTTCTTCAAAAGCTAATATTAAAGAACAAGAGTCATCTAAGAACAGACCAAAATGGAAGTACCATGAAAGTTATTTAAATTATGGATTTATGTGTATTGGCAATACACATGCTCTTGATGTTTTATGTAATAAAATACTAGTAAACAGTTCTTTGACTCCAGCTAAATTTCGTAGGCATTTCGAAACGAAACACACTGATTACAAAGGAAAAGATATACATTTTTTTAAGTGGCGACGTGACTCGCTAGAAAAATCTAAACTTCAAATGGCTACAATTGCTACAACTGAAAATGCAACAGAGGCATCTTTTTGTGTGAGTTACTGCATTGCACTTCATGGTGAAGCTCATACAATTGGTGAGATGCTCATTAAGCCTTGTGTGAAAGACATTGTATCATGCATGTTAAACGAGCAGGTTGCTAAAAAAAATAGATGCAGTACAATTATCAAATGATACTGTTTCATGCCGCATCAAAGATCTTTCTGCTGACATAGAAAAAGAGCTAATTCATCGACTTGGACTGCAGTGAATATTCATTGCAAATAGATGAATCTACAGAAGGCGCAGGACTCGCTGTATTACTAGTGTTTGTTCGTTACATATTTGATAAAAGTATTGAAGAAGATTTACTCATGTGCGAATATCTACAAGAAAAAACTACCGGAGAAGATATATTCAACTGTATTAATAATTATATTACAAAACAGCAAATCGGTTGGGAGAAGTGTATTGATATTTGTACAGATGGTGCTCAAGTAATGGTAGGAAAGATGAAGGGAGTTGTAACACGTATCCTGCAAGTAGCTACAAGAGCCACCAAAAGTCATTGTGTTTTGCATACACAAGCACTAGTAACAAAAAGAATTCATACATATTTAAAAACTATTTTGGATGAAGCCGAAAAAATGATCAACTATGTAAAGTCTCAACCACTTCAATCCAGATTATTTAAAATTTTGTGCAATGAAATGGGTAGTGCACATAATGCACTTTTATTGCATACTGAAGTGAGATGGCTATCCATAGGAAAAGCATTGAGGCTTTTTGAACTTCATAGTGAGTTAATGGTCTTCTTGATGCCACATAATTTAGGAACAAAATTTTATTGAATTATTAAGAAATTCTTCATGGTTGATGAGTCTTGCGCATCTGGCAGATATTTTTACAAAGCGCAATGAAATTAACTTATCATTACAAGGAAAGAATATTACAATTTTTAATACAAGAGATAAAATTGCATCTTTTGATAGAAAGTTGCAATTCTGGATTTCTACAGTTGAACAGAATAATTTTGATTGTTTTTCCCACCTTGCATGAATTTTTGACTGAAATAAATTCTGAAGTAAATGAAGAAGTATTCTAATGTAATTTTAGAACACTTGCATGATTTGCAATCAACTCTTTTGCAATATTTTCCAAAATCCAGTGAGGACAATTCCTGGGTTCTGAATCCATTTACAGTGACAGCTAAGCCAGCAAGCTTCAGCGCAAGTGACTATGAAAATCTAATTGACTTAATTAGTGACTCTGATTTAAAACAAAAATACAAGGAACTGCCAATAAATGATTTCTGGACAAGTGTGTCAAAACTAGCTATTTTTGTTTTACTTCCTTTTACAACGACATATTTATGCAAGGCAGGATTTTCATATTTTGCTGCAACCAAATCAAAGTCCAGGAACAGATTCAACGCTACACCAAATATGAGAATTCAACTTTCTGATATGTAATTTGTAATTACATATTAGAAATTTGTAATTCAAAGACCCAAAAACATCAGAGTCATTAAGAACTTAATTTGCAATATACGTTTTACTATTTTTATGCGTTTTGTTTTTACTAATTAACGTTTGACAATAAATTATTGTTTTTTCTTAACGCTTAGATTTACTCATTTATTTTATTTATATTTACCTAACCTACAAAACCAGCACACAGGAGAAAAAGTCTGCATTCACTCGTAAGTACTTATATTATAAATTTTTGGTGATCAGAATGGGATATGTCAATGAAAATCAGCACAAATTAATTTAATGATGGTTTAAGTGATGTTTAATTGATTAATAATTAATTATCAATCGTTAACAATTAATTATCAATCATTAATTAACAATAAAATAAACTAAATTACCAATTAATTATTAATTAATACATTACAAAATAACCAAGGTGTTCTGTAAACATTTCAGGATTTGTGAAGTGTTCCGTCATAGACAAAGTTTGAGAAACCCTGCCTTAGAGAATTAAATTTATATGATGTTTTCACAACTCTAAATAATTCATGCACACACATACATACACAATATATATATAATTTATTCATTTGTTAACTTGAAGAAAATGTAGATTGACTACTACTGGACCTTGGCAAGAATTAGGCCAAACACCTCTTCATGATATATCACTTCAGATAGATCACTCTGGGGAAACTGGTATACCAATAGCAGCTTGGGCCATTGCTACTAATGGAGATGTTCTGTATCGTCAAAATGTAACTCCTGACTGTCCAAAAGTAAGAATTTTTATCTTCATAAAGTCTACTAAAAATGCTTTTCTTTTTTCCATGGATTACAATTATTTGTGTGTGCTTATGTTCCTAGTAGTAACTTTCCAAGGAGGGGTTTCATATTCTGAATACTCTGTTACACACAACACATATAAACACAAGTATTTACATAAAGTTAATTAACAGTTTCATTGTTTGTATTTAATGCGTTTATGCTGGGTTATGTTTCACATGAGTTGCACATGTAATGGTAGCTCACTTGGCTTTGTAACATGTCCCATCTGCTTTGGATAGGTGGGCACATTTTTACACATTTGGAAATATACATGACATACTAATTTCAAGTTTTTCATGGTGTGATGCACCTACACTTGTAGAAATTTAAAAATATAAAGAATTTATAGAATTTCTCTTAATTATTGCTGAATTATAAAACCAGAAAGCAAAAAGAGTCTTTTCCCTTCTAGCATAACTTTGGTTTCTCTAGAAAGCATATGTAACAATTCATCACATGCCTGACAATGAAAAACTAGAAGTATGAGCTTATTTGTCAAACCACACCGCATCAACGTGTACAGAACAACACAATTTGTGTTGTGCTTTGCATGCATGTTTATATATATATATATTATATATATAATTTTACATTTATTAACTACCAAACCAGCCTTGATATGTTTACATATCAGTAATCAAGGATGTGAAGTATCCATTCAAGTTGATATAACATTTGGATACCATTGAAATAACATGAATAGGATGCGTTTATTTTTTATATATTTTATCCGTATGACCATTTGGATGGTTAACCACATTACTCTACTTCTTATATAATTATAATTTTATATTTAGTTTGTATATGTTACATTAATTGAAAATCATTTCTGTCAGCAAAGGCAAAAAAATGTTAAATAATTTTTTCTATTGGGTCACTCATCTCCTGAAGGGATGAGGTGTGACATCAGATATAATACAGATAAATTATTATTATTATTATTGATGAGTAAGAAAGTAAACATGGTGAGTCTGCTGCCTTGGTATGATAGGACAGAACTGAGAAAAAGGGCTATGATTGTCAATGAGAAGATTGTGTAGTTTATTGATGGACAAAGAGACTTATATATGCTCGACAGACTACATTTAAATCGTTTTGGAGTTAGATGTTCAGAGAAAGTGTTGTTTAGTGAGAGTGTGGTAGTGCAAAACCAGTGAAACTAGAGATATTAGAGAAGATGAAATCAAGAATGTGTTTGGCCAACCCTGTGATACGTGAGCATGTGTACAGTAATAGTTATGCAATGCCAAATGGGATTTCACAGGTTTCCAATTTGAATGGGTTCATAATAACATTACACAAGGGTAACTGTGGGTACAAAGGTATGTTGAAATGCATGTACATGAATGCCAGTAATATCAGGAATATGGGTGAGGAGTTTTTGGCATTGGTCAGCTTAATTTGCCAAAAATTATAATTTTTATAGGTATCACCGAGACCAGGTTGACTGAAAATGATTTAGTTACAGGGATAGAATGTAAAGGGTACTGTATTTTCAAGGAGGATAGATGGAATAGGACAGGAGGTGGAGTATTGCTGATTGTAGTCAAAGAATTACAACCAACAAAATTAGAAGTTAAAGAGGATTTTAGGTCTGAAGGAGATGGTTCATTTGAGGCTGTCAGGTGTGAGATAGAGGCAAATATGACAAAATATGTTGTTGGGCACTGCTATAGATCAGGGGGTATTTATACAGTTGCCAAGGGATAATTACATGAAACAACATGTTATAGAGGGGACAAGGGGGTTTGAGGGTGTTGGATCTGATAATAGCATCAGAAGATGTATCCATAACCAAGGTAGACACTCAGCCTCCAATTGGGGAGAGTGACTGTGTGTTCTTCTTCTGGTAATTTGGAAACGTGATGTTCTCTGTCAAGAAGGGATTTATGTTCAGCTATAACTCAGCCTCCAGTTGGGGAGAGTGACCGGGTGTTCTTCTTCTGGTAATTTGTTAACATGAAGTTCTCTGTCAAGAAGGGGTTTATATTCAGCTATAATGTTAAGATTATGAGAGACTCATGAGTCATCTTAGAACAGTTCCATGGCTTGAGAAGCTACAAGGTAAGAATGTCAGTAGCGCATGGCAAGTGGTCAGAGATTGCTTGAGAGTAACAGTATATGACTGCATACCTATTGTCAGAAGGATGAATTAAGTGGATTAGTAGGGATAAAAAGCAAGAGCTACAAAAAAGAAAAACATTGTGGAGGAAATATAAAGAGAGAGAAAGTGAACAGCATACTCATGAGCAATACAGAGTGCAAGCAAGAAGGGTTGACTAGTATGGTAAGGAAGGCCAAATCAGACTATGAGAGAGAATTAGCCAAAGAAGCCAAGGTAAACCCAAAAGAGTTTTTTCATTATGTAGCAAGTAAGAGGAAAAATGACTATGGTAGGATGACTTTAAACAGTGCTCATGGTAGAAAGGTGACTGAACCAAAAGAAAGAGTCTCTGAGTGATCATTTTGCAAAGGTGTATATTCCAGGTGGTGATTTTACAGTTGCTGATGTTACAGAGATGCATATCAACATTGAGGTAGATGAGCAGGAGGTTTTGAGCATATTAAAAAATATGAATGTGAACACAGCAGTGGGACTGGATGACATATCAGTACATGTACTATGCAAATGTGCAAGACAATTGGCATTGCCCCTGATGAATGTGTTCAATCTAAGTCTCAGTTCTTGCAGAATCCCAAGGGAGTGGAAAGATAGTTTGTCTGTGTATCTACAGACCAATTAATATATTGGGAATGGATGTCAAAGTATTGGACAAGTTGATGAAAGGTAAAATACAACAGTGTGTGGATGGGGATGTGATACTCTGTGGGCTGCATGACTATGTAAAGGATACGTCCTGTTATAGTAACTTATTCACATTTTATAATAAAATGACAGCAGAACTTGATAAAGGCAATGGCTACACCATAATGCTGCTCAACTTTGCCAAGGCATTTGACAAAATACCACATGGAAAACTATTACAAAATCTGGAGCAAATGGGAATGGAAATGGGAATGGATATGAGGCATGGTGTGTGTGTGGGGGGGTGATGGACAGACACCAGAGAATAGTATATGGTGGAGTAGAATCTGGGAGAATGATGACGACTAGTGGAGTACTTCAGAGTTCGGTACTAGGGTTACTACTCTTTAATTTTTATATCAATGACATAGGGAAAGTTTTAAGAGGGAATATTCAGTTGTTTGCTGATGATGCAAAACTGGGGAGAGCAATAGTTGATAAAGGTGATGTAGATATCTTGCAGGGTGAATTAAATAAATTGGCATTGTGGGCAAAGAATAATGATTGTCAATTTAATGTTGCAAAACATAAGGTTACGCATTTTGAATTTAAAAGGCTGCATATTGATGGTATTGGATTTCATGAAATTGATGAGGCTAGGGACCTGGAGATAATGGTGGACAAAGAGTTGAAATTCAGAGAGTATTACAAAAGTTGGTAAAATAGCTCAAATTACTTGGATGTTGAAAAACATGCTAACAAGTAAAGATAAGGAAGTTATTATCCCTCTTTATGAGGCTATGATTATACTGTGCATAGATTTGGTCACCTGGATTTCTTGGGGGACCAGGAATTGATCGAGAGGATTCAGAGACAAGTGACCAAGATGTTGACAGGTCTGTGGAAAACTCCTATGATGATAGGTTGAAGGTTTGTGGGATACAAAGTTTAGTTGATAGACGGAAAAGAGGGGACGTGATGGAAACTTTTAAGATATTACAGAGATTTTATAAAATTGATACAAGTAAAATTTTTCAGTATATGACAAATAGTCAGAGAACTATGGGGCCATTCATGGAAATTGTATGAGAGCGTGGTTAGTAGGAGTGTGCATACCAGATTTTTTGTGTTGGAGAGTGGTGAGTGAGTGGAATGGATTGCCAGAATTGGTTGTGAGTTCCATGACAATGAATGGATTTAAGGAAAGGTTTGATAGGATTTGTGTGCATGATGGTTGATTTGGGTCTCCCATGAGTCTCTGGACTTCATGGAGATGCCATAGAATAATAATAATAATAATTATTATTATTATTACTATTAGACCTCCAGATAGTTAGCAAGGATGCCTATTTTCTCCTCACCTGTTGAATATTTATGCAGAAGATGTCATGAGTGTAGCATTGAATGAGCTAAAGACAGGAATTGGGAAAGGTGGTAGATTGATCAGTAATCTGAGGGATGCTGATGATACAATATTCCTTTAATGGCAAGGAAGAATTAGGACAAATTTTGACATTATATATGACATGAGGGCTTCAGCTGAATCCTAGAAAGACGAAGATTATAGGTAAGGAAAAACAAGTGTACCTTAATGGAGAAAGAATTGAGGAAGTCAGCAAGTACGTGGGACTGGGATCCATTACTTAATGTGAAGAATTGCTAATCAAAAAACAGAAAAAGATTAAGAATGGCTAAAACATCAGACAGAGACTTGTCTAAAATCTGGATGGATGGATCTATCTCCACAGGAACAAAGTTCAGGATTCTGGATGTAGCTGTTTTTCTAATGACAACTTATGGATGTGAGATTTGGAACCTAAAGAAGTCTGATAAGAAAAGGATAGCTACTTTTGAAATGTGGTGTTAGAGAAGGCTGTTGAGGATATCATATACTGAAAGGCAGTCAAATGGATGGATGGATGCTAGAAAAAATAGGCAGAATTTTAAAGCTCCTTAAAGATATTGACAGAAGAATGACTTCCATTATTAAACCCATGCTGTTCCTTATAAAGTATATCTTGTTTGTCCACCCATTTCTCTATGCAAGTTCTTACCAACTTCTATAAAATCTTTACAATCGCTCTCGAGATATGATAGTTAGATACATCAGTCTTTGCACCACCCTTCTACAATGGGATTATCATATATTCTTTCCATTCCTTGAGGATTTTTCCTGAGCTAAGAGTCAAATTATACAAAGATGTCAAGGTCTGGCCAGTTTGGCTGAACACTACTTTAGCAAACAGGCTGATATTCCATCTGCCCCTATTGCCAAATTCTTATCCAGGTTATGCAACAGCTCTAGAAACCTCCTTCCTCATGTACCTCTATCTCTTCATCCAATGTAGTAGTAGCACTGTGCACCATGTTGCATACACTGGGTTAATAGATCTTGGCGAAGTAAGCACTTTTCATTTTTATTATTTTATTTTTTTTATTATTTTGCATTCATTATTTCACTTGCTTGCAGCATGACAATAAAATTCGTTTTGGTTGCCTTTAGCATGTGGAGCCAATTTCTTTTCATACTCCAACTTAGCTTTCCATATAATACCTCTTAACTTTTATGAGCTGAGTATTATATATTTCATAACTCTTCTTACTTTTATTCTCATGATATTCTTCCACATCATATTCTTCTTATGGATCTCTTGTTTAATGAGATTGCAAATCCTGTTTGTTCTTTGAACTCTAAAGACACATTCAGATACCACATCATTTAGGCATCTTTTCAAAGCTTCCCATGCTACTGATATCCTTTCTATTCAGTAACTGATTCATGGAACCAAAGCTGGTACTCTCCTTGTCTGAGTTTGTCATAAATTCCAGATTTACAGTTCAGCATATATAACCCTGTCCTGACTGAAACATCCATGTAGTTGGCTACTTCGTAGATCAGTATGGCATGATCACTGTCATCAACTGGCAGCAAAGCAGTCACATCCTTAACTGAGACACCTTCTGATGTAATGATCAAATCTAAAACCCTTTATCCTCATATTGCTTCTTTTACATGCTGCTTGAGAAAGTTTTCTCACAACAGCTCAATAAATTCTCCTTCATTCTTATCATGAGTTTTCTCTGCTACCAAATCAGTATTTGGATAATTTAAGTCACTCATGATAATTTCTCATTAGTATTTATCAGAGTAACATGTCGAGGCATTTCTTCATCCCCTGCAAATGAACCTGACAAATGCCTAGGGCTTCACCAGAACATTATTACCATTATTGCTCTCAGTTATTTCTATCCTAACTGGACTCAAGTCATGTGATATCATTAGTAATACTCCTCTCCTATCATTTCTAAAAATACTACATCCTTTACACTAGATTTCAGTTACTATATCTGACTCTGAAAGCCACGTTTTGCTTATGCCAACAATCTTATGCCTCCATGTATTCAATAAAGCTGCAAATTCAACTGCTTTGTACCTAATACTCCTGGCATTTGTGTATAGACATAACAAGTTGCCTCCTTGTTTTTACTTATACATAAATCTACAGTCTGCTTGGCCCAGTTGGACAACTTTCTATTTTCCCTCCCAAGACACCTTAACATGTATCTAATCCTGTAGCCTCCTCTTTAAGAGAGTTGCAGCTGATGAACAGTCTGCTTCCATGCCTCTCTATCTCTTGCTTCTGTAAGATTCTTGCCTGTCCAATCTTTGATGTTGTCTTTCCATTGCAGCTGGGGTCTTCCTCTTCTTCCCTCCACCATCCCCTGCAATACTATTCTGGGAAGCTCTCCAGAAGAACTCCTCATCAAATGTCCTGCAAACACTATTTTTCTTCTTTGGATACTAGCCATATAGTCTCTTTTCATTTTGAATCTTTTAAGAACCTATAAGTGAATATACATTAACATGTATATCCACTTATATTCATGATATTTTTCAATAATTTGATTTGTTGTAGAAAAGTTTTCCTAAATCCTGCTTGCTCACATTGTTAATTGCTTCTAGTTGGCCAGAGATTCTGTTTTGAATAACTAATGAACAACTTGTAGTTATGGAAATAAAACTAATGGTTCTGCAGCTATTTATATTTGATTTACAATTTTTTCTTGTGCAATAAGATTATCTTTGATTTATGCCACTGTTCTAGTATGGATACACTGACTGTTTTAAAATTCCACTGTTTTAGAATAGGTAACACTTCTAGTCCAAATTTCACGTCTTACTTTTGCAGCAATTTCTCCATTTTACAGTTCATGTATGGTATTCTCAACTCTGCTGCCAAACTCTGAGAGACAGCTCCTGGTATACAGTAATAGGTTTGAAAAGACAGAACAGTTTCTTATAGGAATAAACTTTTTCACGGCTAACCACAAGTTTTCTATCTGTCAAGGGTGCCATTTATAGATAACTTGGTGTTAGCTGTGTGGGATTAGATAATTTAAAAAAAAAAAAGTTTAAAAATAGCATCCTTATTGTATTCTTAGGTGCACTTTTGCATTTAAAAAATCTGTACAGCAACAACTTTTAAACGTGTCTGAATTTTGTGGGCGCTTATCTAGCTTCATCTGGAGGAAAACATTTGCCCATAGTAGAAGAAATCTAAACCGATATGTTACATATTATTATTATTATTATTATTATTATTATTATTATTAAACAAGACCTCATGGAGTCAAAGACTCATCTAGGAGGTTCTTTTATCTCACACACATCTCATCATACCGGGTCTTAAACACATTCAAACTCCTTGCAGACACCACACTCTCAGGCAAGGCATTCCAATCATTCACAACTCTGCACGAAAAAAACCTGCCTCTCACTCCCCTACTCACACCCTCTTTATACAGTTTCCAGGGATGACCTCTGGTCATTGTCTTCCCTGGGATAGTAAAAAAATAGTGGAAAGTGTGCACTGTTGACCATAAGTCATAAAAATTGCATGAAATCATCAGGAGAGAGAGAGAAATCAAGAAGCAAATAATGAAGTCACATTGTATAATAGAATAACATAAGCTCTTGACAAGTCAGATATGAGTAATTCTACTGAATGTTTGTGTAAGGGCTTGAAGTTGTATGAAAAATGTTCTTTTCACCTTCTGCACATAAAAGTTCTAAATTCTCAGACATTGTACCAAGTAAATACAGGGAAAACATATATGAGTATATGTTTTCTTCCATACACCAAGGAGCAAATGTTGAATTGGGATGTGCATCACCTGGTTACTAGCCTCCCCAGAGTGAAAGGAAGACAATTCCAACAGTGATTCTTCCTTCCTGTCCCCAAAAAAATCCCACAGGATATTGCGATGAATGTCCAAGCACTTCACTTCAAGAAAAGGAGCGAGTGTGTGAGAGAGGGCAGATATATATTTGACAAATGTTTCAATAAACATTATATTATATAATTGTTAAATTTTGAAAGTATGATGAAAGCAAACAGAATGTTTTGTATAAAATTACTGAACAAGATTTTCAGTGAAACATAATTTACATGTCACTATTTTGGTTATACTTGAAAAAAAAAAAAAAAAGTTGGATATGTGATTTTTTAAATCAAATTGTAAAACAAGTAAGGAGAGTTTGGCTAGCTTCTATTGGTCAGAAATATCTGGGTTTGATTCCTATCCAAGTCATGAGGAACCTTTATCTGGTCATTTTTGACTAAAATTGAGTTAGTCACTCTCATACGGAGGCAATGGGTTTTCTTCAAGAACAGGCAAACTGGTCCCGTGAACTTTATGACACTTCTATGGTCATAAATACCCCCCCCTCCCCAATGCCAGACTCTGCAACAAGCCAGTTGGGGTTTTCCACAGTCGCATAATCATAGCGGATCCAGCACCAAGCAAGATAAAAGAACTATAAAGAGGAAGAAGATTGCTTCTGTTTCTTGTGAGTTTTTTTTAATTGATTGATCCATCTCTTGTCAAAGAGGGAATCAATAACATCTCTTCTTTTACTGTTTTAAAGAACAGTTACTTCATGATACTTCATCGGATATTTGTATATAGAGGCTAATGACTTAAAACTAATTCCCTTAGTATTCCATAATGCAAAGCATACACCCTTTCAGATGTATATAGTCATGAATATACTTCATGTACAAACTTTGTTTGCTTACACTTGGATAAAGAATTAAATAAGAATATAATTTTTTGGAATCTTTAATTTGTTGAGATTAGCATATCACTTTCGATATCTCTTCATCGTTTTGAAAACCAAGTGACCAAATCTGCAAATCTGTTGTTCACAGTAGTTCATATATGGCTCAATCAAGCTCTTATACAATAGAACCAGAATCTCCTTACTATTACAAATCAGTGTCCTCTGCATCATTGCCAGAATGCGTTGTATTGTTCTCACACTTTTGGAACCACATCACCTAAATTTTAAATCTCTAATCACCTCAAGATCTCCAATTTCCTCCACCTCCAACAATATATCCCCACCAAGAGCAAATTCTGCATTCCATCTTTGTTTTCCCAATTTGCAAACCATACATTTCACAACATTGAAATGGTATCCTCCACACCCGTATCCATTCACTTAGTCTATTCAAGTCCTCTTGTAAAGTCACATCTGCTCTACTTCTCATACTTCTTCCTAACTTTGCATCATCTACAAACAACTGAATATCGCTATTCAAACCTTCCCCTGTATCGTTAGTATACAGGTTAAATAATAATGGTCCTAAAACAGACCCTTGAGGCAAACTGCTAGTAACTTTTCAAAGAAGTAGAAGGAAGGCACAATCTTGCCTTTCTTCCACTTCTTTGGAACCTGACCCAATGTAAGATTCATATGAAACAAATATGCCAAAGCAGATGTCAACTCTCTGGCACGTACCTTCAAAATACATGATGACACATCATCAAATCCCACAGCCTTATTAATATCAAGATTGCTCTTTTCCCCATATACCTCAGGCTCAATCACAGTAAGTCTCTCTTCCTCTTCATCAACTGCTCCCAAACTATTCATGAGGTCACATTCACATGAATGAAAGACATTTATGAACTACTCATCAATTATCAACAATATCTATGCAGTATTTGTCTTTATATCCTTTTCTCCAGTCAATGTCATCCTATTCGCTTGTATGGCGGGCTGCTAATAGAATCCACGACGGGTCTGAGTGGAATGTTATTCTTATGAAACTTAGGTAAGCTGTATATTCTAGGAAGTCTAGCATGGTATGTCCTGAGTTTTTTTTTTTATTGTGCACATTAGAAAATGGAGAAGAAAGGCCCAAAACAGGAATAGCTGGACTCTTTACGACCTGTAGTCATGGAGAAATCCTGACTGAAATCACAGGTCCATCAAGGTAAGTGAAAAATTGATGAATTAAGAAGTTAAGCATGCAATACACAGACAGAAGGTATTATGCAGGTAACATAAGATGAGTGGTAATAATTAATTTTCTGAAGAATACAAAGAACACACAAGGAGGGTTGAGTCGGTTTAAGGGTAGCAATAGAGCAGTAGTTGGCTAATGAAACCAAAAAAAAAAAAAAAAAAATCCTAGGGTGTTCTTTCGATATGTTACCAGCAAAAAATAAGAACATTCATAGTAGGATAACATTGACTGGAGAAAAGGATATAAAGACAACTGCTGCATAGATATAGTTAATAACACTGGCCAACAAAAAAAAAATTTTTTCTGCTGATTATGATCTGACACTTGTTTTTTACTAATTTGGGTGCACTGATTTCAAATATCAAACCCATTTTTCTCTATCATGTCAGGTTTTTCCTCTATGGCATTTTCTTTTTGCAAATTTGTAAGTTTTTGATAGTTTTAAGGAGGCAGTACTATTTAGAGGATCAAAAAAATCGATTTTTTAATATTATTTTCTGAAAGTATGTACTTTTAAAAATCTGTTCCTAACTTTTTATCAAGAAATTCGAAAAATTCCCAAAGATATAGCCTATTATTCAAAGTAGTGTGCAGATCAGAATCGGAGTGCTCACCGCTCTTGCTTGTTAGTAAACAAATAAATGTGCGTAAGAACCTGCAACGGCACGTACTGGCGCTTTGGTGGGGAGATCTTGAGGTGATGGTGGTTAGAGATTTAAAATTTAGGTGATGTGGTTCCAAAATTGTGAGAACAATACAACGAATTCTGGCAATGAGAGGGGAAATGAAACTGGAATATGAGCGGAGATTAGCCCTAAGATCCAAAGAAAATCCTAGGGAATTTTTTATATATGTGGCCGGTAGAAGGAGAAGTGACTGTGGAAGAATGATATTGTGGGATAAAAAATGGGAATAGAATGACTGATGCAGTGGACATAGTAGAATTGTTCAATGAACACTTTATTGGAGTATTTCATCCTGGAGGAGTCAGTTTTAATGCTAGAGGGATAGGGCAGGTTCATGGTTTAGAGGTACAGGAGGAGAGTGTATTTCAAATACTGAGTACTCTGGATGTCAGTAAAGCTGTGGGACTGGATGGTATTTCACCACAAGTTTTGAGAGAATGTGCTAGGGAACTGACAGTGCCTTTCACCTGGCTTTTCAATGAAAGTCTGGCTGCTGGAAAGGTGCCCATGGAATGGAAGGAAGGTAAGATAGTGCCATTGCATAAGGGCGGTAGCAGACTGGAAGTGACTAATTATAGACTAGTTTGTGTGTCATCAGTAGTTAGTAAGATCTTGCAGAAAGTAGTGAAGGACCGTATATACAGCATTGGGAAGATGCGGGTAATGTTATCTGTGAGAGTCAACATGGATTTGTGAAGGAGCGCTCTTTTTTTAGCAATATGCTAGCCTTTTATGATAAGGTTATAAGAGCATTTGATGAGGGAAAGGCATATACTGCCATTTTCTTAGACTTAGCGAAGGCATTTGACAGGGTGCCACATGATAAGCTGATATTTAAGTTGCCGCACATGGGTCTGGATGTCAAATTGGTCAACTGGATTCAGGATTGGCTGCCCGATAGGTATCAGAGAGTTGTGTATGGTGGGGCAGTTTCAAGGAAGCAGAGGGTTACAAGTGGGGTCCCACAGGGCTCAGTACTGGGGCCTATATATTGTTTAACCTTTATATCAATGACATTGTCAGTGGATTGCAAGGGGATATTCAGTTGTTTGCAGATGCGCCAGCCCTGCAAGAGGATTTGAATAAGTTAGACAGATGGATGGGGGTGTCGGTTTAATGCAGCAAAATGTAAGTTCTTGAGGTTTGGGAAACATCGATGGGACACTGCATACTCTGTGGGAGGAGTTATACTGGAGGAAGTAGGGGAGACAAGAGATCTGGGGTTGATGATTGATAGAAACCTGAAATTTAGGGGACATATTGCAAAGGTGGCGAAGGTAACACAGAGGATTGCTGCAATAATGAGAAGGACACTGACCTGCAGAGATAAAACAGTTATCATTCTGTTGTATAAGACCCTGATCAGACCACACTTGAACTATTGTTCTCAGATTTGGTCCCCAGGATTTGAAGGGGATAAATTAACTGTGGAAAGGGTACCAAGGCAGATAACAAAGATGGTTTCAGGACTATACAATGATAGTTATGAGGATCGGCTGAGGGAATGTGGACTGCAGAGTTTGGAGGATAGAAGGAGAGGTGATATGAATGAGACTTTTAAACTGTTGAGAGGTGGTTATAAGGTTGACACTGGGGAGTTCTTTCGCTTGGTTGAACAACGGGAAGGAGTGATGACAAGAGGCCATCCCTGGAAGTTACGAAAGGAAACTGTGAGCAAGAGGGTGAGGAGTGGTTTCTTTGCATGGAGGCTGGTTGAACTGTGGAATGCATTGCCTGATGGAGTGGTGAGAGCGAGATCAGTCAATGAGTTTAAGGAGTGGTATGATAGACTTTGTGTTTCTTAGGGGGGGATATCCCCTTGATGAGTCTTGACAGACTTTATGTTCTTAGGAAGGACCTCCCACAATGAGTCTTTTGACTCCATGGAGGCCTGAATAATAATAATAATATGCGATGCAATAGAAATACCCAGACCATTATAAAGAAATTATAAATAAAAAGTTTAATTCAGTAACAAATACCCATTTGTTACTGAATTACAAGATGTCAAAATACATCAGTAAGGAATGATGTTTTCATCCCTCACAGCAATGCAGAATTCACAATGATGTTTCATACTGTTTATAATGGTGTCAAGGACTCAGTTGGTAATAACAACCATTGCTCCTGCAAAGTTCTAAGTCCATCAAGGTTTTGGGAGAGGGAAGGTTGAGAGCAACAATGCTACCAAAAGCATCCCTGACATACTCAATAGGAGACCTGGCTTGTCAGGCCATACATACAGTAGTCTGTTCTTGAAGATGTAGTATTTTTAGTGTTAGTATTATCAAGTCTCCATGGAGTCCAAAGACTCATCATGGAAGGTCAAATACTCACAGACCATAATAACTATATCTTGCTTTGAACATATTCACTGTTGGATCACTCTTCATCCATTCCGGCAATGCATTCCACTCATTCACCACTTGCCAATCAAAAATTGTCTATACTCACTTGACTTGTACTGCCTCCAAGGATGACTTCTTGTTCTTACATTACCTATCATCCTATCTAATGATTCCCCTGTATCTATTTGGTATGCTCCTCTCACCAGCTTATACATTTCAATCATATCACCCCTTCTTCTCCTCCTCCTCCTATCTGCCAATCTCTTAAAACCACATTCCCTCAATCTTTCCTCATACTCAGTATTCCAGAGTCTTGAGATAGTCTTAGTTATTCACCTCTGAACTCCCTCATATGTTTCCCTATCACTGATATAGCAAGATGTCGAGATCCGTGCACAGAAATCAATGAGGCCTAATTAGCTCCTTACAGAGTGGAACTATCACCTTCTTATCCTTACATAGCAGCATTCTTTGCATTATAGCAGCGATTTTTTGAGTAACCCTTACAACTTTCTTGATGTGTCCCATGAACTTCAGTTCCCTATCTACCAAGATGCCCAGATCCTTTGTTTCCTCCACTTCCTAAAGCAAAGTTCCTCCAATGTGGTAAACCTCATTCCATCTTCTCTTGCCAAAGTCCATAACTTTACACTTAGCAGCATTGAAATGACATCTCTATTCAAATCTTCTTGTAACAACAACACAAGTATTTCCTGAAATTATTCTTCCTAATTTAGCATCAACTGAATATCTCCTTTTACATCATGAACTACATTATTGATATATAAGTTAAACAGCAGTGATCCTAGAACAGAATCCTGTGGCACTCCACCTGTCACCTTTTTTGAGACACTGCACCTACATATACAACTTTGTGGCTTCTGTTACTCAATCAGCCATGTAACCAAGCTGCCAAATGACTGCCAACCCCTTCCTGCCCAATTTGAACATGATAATTGTTTTATCAAAATCCAAATAAATCACTGTATAAGCATCTCCCTTCTTTTCATTCTTCTGGGACTGTTGCCAAACTTCTATTGAACAACCAAGTCAAGGGTATAGCTAACTCTTTTGCATGTTCCCTTTATATACGTGATTATATTCAGAGCCTAAATATAACTTAAATCTTAAGGGGAAAAAGTTGACTCATCCAAGGTATCAGTCTACTTTATATAAAATATTATTATAGGTGATAGTAATACATTCTTTAATTCTCACTATACATTACACATAATTATATTGAAAAAATAGGCTTTCTTTAAGGTGGGTTTAAGATGTACAGCACAGCTCATCACACCCTTCATTATTGTTCATAATGAATGCCGAATTTATATAAATTATTCATGAACAATGATTTAACAGGAAGACAAAATTCATAAAAACAAGAGAGCAGGTAGCACTTGATCTGGAATTAGACTTCCTTTTCTTCATGCACTTAATCACATGATCCTGTCTTTGACTTGCCTTCACAAGAGAATTGTATTTTTTTTAATAACAATATTAAAAAGACATTTTCTTTATGTAAAATTTTCAGGCATTTAATTATATGGAACTATGATAATATATTTGGGACAGCACCATATTATAATTGCGCACCTACATGAGGGATAAAAATGTTGGAAGAATAAGATGTACTGATGTACCATAGCATTTAATTAGACTGTGTCAATTTTAATTTTTGTGTTTATAACTGCCAGTTTATTTTGTTAATGAAATTTTATTGCGAGATAACAGATTTGGTTGCCAGGTTTTCATGATGACGAAGATATGTTGGGAAGGGTCCAGAGAATATTCATAAAAGGTGGGCAGTGGTCTTTGGAATGTTTAAGTATGAGGACAGATTGAGACATATAAGCTAGTCAGGGGTTGTTATCAGGTTGACATGGAAGAGATTTTTCATAGAATGGGAGAGAGAGGTTAGAACAAGAGGCCATCGCTGGAAACTGGATAAAGAGGATGTGAGCAGAGGAGTGAGGAGTTTCTTTGTATGGAGAGTAGTTGGTGAGTTGAATGCTTGCCTGAGTGTGTTGTGAATGTAGACACATTGAATCAGTTTAAGACACCATTGGATGAGCATTGTGTGCAATGGTGTGTACCTCCGACAATAAGTCTCTGACTCCATGGAGGTCAGATGATAATAATAAGTAACATTTTTTTTTTTTAAATAACAGGTTGTCTATTACATGACATGTAATAGACAACCTGTGTATATATGTGAGGTTAATATTGAACTAAATGAGTGTATTGATTTGATTAAAAATTTATTTATTGGAAATGGTAACTGTAATTTGTTTGAAATGTATTCATGATATGAAAAACTTACATGTTTTCTCGACTACTTAAAGTGTGTGAGATTTTTACTGTTTTCAACTAAAGCTCTATAACATGTAATGGCAGCTCATTTTTATTGCTTGATTGCTGAAACAGAAACTGAAAATGTGGAGCATGCATGGAGTGAAAAGAACCCTATAATATTGTGGTGAGAAAAATGAGGAGATATTTGCAACTCAAAAGCAGATATTTATGAAGTCTTTCATATAGAAAGAAAAGCATTTAAAAGTTATCAATTGAAATGTTACAACAATGATAACTGGACAACTGTTGGAGAGAGAGGAGATATGGCAGGTTAAGTTTTTAACTACTACAAAAAAAACAGTCTTTCATATAGAAAGAAAAATAAAGTTCTGAACCTAAAAGGAGTGAAGGAAGTGAAGATTATTGTGAATATGTGATGACTTTTAGAGAAAACCAGCAACTAAAATTGCAACCATTTCAGTGATTCCTGAAAAGAGAACACTGTAGTGTTCAAATTAAAAATTTTGGATCCAGAAGTTTTATTTCCAACTCTCTGGAAATAAAACTCTTTCCTTGCTGCACTTGTCACTTTCCTATCTTGCACCTTATACTCCTCATGCTGCTGATGGATAACCTGTTTTTTTATATCTCATCCATAACATCATCTTTCTCAGAAGTTCCTGCATAATTCCATGATTCATCCATTTCATTCCTACTTTGTAATCCTCTAAACTTTAAGAATACAATCTAACATTGCCTTTATTCCAGACCAAATCTGTAGCATTATTGATTGAGTCACCAAACATCACCTCTGTTTTCTTAATTTATCATAGTCCCCTGCTTTGCAATTCCACACATCTCTTGTTCCACAAAAGCTTGTACGTGGCTACCCACTCCCCATGTAAAAACCACATGATCACTCCCCAACTGGTAGCATCGTGGTGACATCTTTTATTATCACTGTATGTGATGATATTATTAGATCTAATGCTTGAGTTCCATGTGTTGCCTCAACTACATAAGATAATTGTCCCTGAGTAGCTCAAGAAAACTCTTCATTTACATGATATTTCCTGCTTCCAGTCAATATTTTCATAATTAAAATCACTCATTGTTATAACCCTCCTGTCGCTCACTAGTCTTATCTGTGTGAACATTTTAGAATCTTCTTCGTCCACATTCCCTGGCTTGTAGCAACATCATACTAAATATCTAAAATTTGTGCTAAACTCAACTTCTCACCTAATGGCCTCAAAGCCACTATCATTATTGCTTTGGTTCCACCTTGAGAGGATGTAACTGTTCTGAAATCATCAGTAATATCCCACCTCCTCTTTTATCTTTTTTATCTTTTTGAAAAATGCTATAGCCATCACATTCTATTTCCCTGGAGGTGTCACATAATAATAATTATCATCTTGTATGATAAATGTACCTGCATGTGGTTCTATTTCTTTATTTAGGAAATTACATCTATTGCAAGATAATTTATTTATTGAAAAATAAATACATACAAAACAATATCTCAATTTTTAATGGCTATGTTGTTATTTATTCATAATAATACTTTTGAAGCGAGGCTCCTTTTTTGAAAGAGCCACACATAAGTCACCACTTGCATTTAAGTGATTTCTGGCTTTTGTTTTTATGTGCAAAAGTGATGAAAATCCCATCTCACACAGGTAGGTGGTGGCACATGGTAAAAGTGTCTGCAATGCTGCTTTTTCCAGCTGTGGATAAAGTTCTAATGTAAACCAGAATTGTTCTAAGTCCAGTTGTTCAAATTCCATTTGAGTACATGCATTGGCTCGTATTTCAATAAGATCGTCTTTTATTAAATAGCTGTCCATCGAATCTGGGTTAAAATTTAGAAACTTCTCTCGCACCCCTGGAAATGCTTTCTCACACACCCTTTTAGAACAGTGGTTCTAAAAGGATGATTGCTGATCTCCTGTCTGTCCAAAATAAGCCAGCTTGCTGGAACAGGCATTGAGAGAGGAGGGAACTGATCTTTGGTAGAACGGATAAGAGTAGCAAGTTTACGGTGGGGCTTTAAAGCCGTGTCGAGGTTTTACTTTTTTTAAGGACCTGGCTATTTTTTCTGATGTGCTACAGATGTAGGGGATGGTGATGGCATTTCTGTAATCCTTCCAAAGAGACAGTCAGAGAATGGGGGAGGAACTGATTATTTCTTTAATTCTGTAATTGCTGTAGCCATTGGAAAGCTACAGACACTCATAGAGGGCACCTAGATAGCACTTTAGAGTCACCCCACGTTTTTCACTTAGTATTGTGTTGTATTTGAGTGTGTGTTACAAGAGTTATTTGTAATCCCTGAAGATGTCTCAGTGACAAGACAAAATATTGGAAGCATGAAATTAGTGTTTTAATGCTTCCATTTAATGGTTTTAATCCTTTCCTAGTGCTGTAAATATTCCATTAAACATCCAATATGATTCCTCCTAGCACTTAAGCCTCAACATCAGCCATGGGACCAGATAACAAAATCTTCATGAACATACCTAAGCCAGACTTTGGATTTTACAATAAACAGATCTAGAGCATATTGCTCAAAACCTTCCATATAAAAGTTAACAAATTCTCATCTGATATCAATGTGCTCTTTGCCCATGTGCTACGTTCTGTGCCAGCCTGGTTGGCCGAGTGATTCAAATCCCACTGCAGGTGTGGATGTTTGTGATCATCTTACCTTGTGTGTATAACCCTTGCTGACCTTGCACCATTAAAACCATAAATCATCATCACTACATTCTGGCTGTTTTGTGTGGCATAATACTTTTTATCTGCAAAAAAGAAGGCACAGTAATAGGCTCACTGTTATTCCCCCAAACTAATAACTTTTATATGGAAGCTTTTGAGCAACATGCCCTAGATTTCTTTACTGTAAAATTCAAAGTCTAGATTAGGTATGTTAATAATGTGTTCATTATCTGGTCCCATAGCTGCCAGACATTAGACGCTTTCCTCAGCTACCTAAACAAACAACACAAATGCATACAATTTGCAACTGTAATCGAAAGTCAGAACACGCTTTCTTTTCTAGATACACTTGTCATATGTCTTCCTTCTGAAAAGTTTTTATCAGTAAAAAAATTTTACTGATATATAAATACTTTTCATGTTTTGTTTATAGGGTACCTCATGGGTTCATGTACCAACAGATCAGCCATTTATTTCTTTATCAGTAGGAGGTAATAATGCTGTCTGGGCAATTTCAAAGTGTGGTTCTGCTCAACTCAGGCATGGTATTTCTTCTAAATGCCTTATAGGTAATAATTGTTAGATTGTCTTTTCAGGGGTGGTTTTTTTCATCTTTTTTAAAAATAATTTCACATTTTTACAGAATAAATTAATACTTTTAATCTTACTGAATAAAAATTGTCTCTTCAGTGTTAATCCCTTAATTGATTCTTTATATCATTTGCAGTTCCTGATATTCTCAGTTTTATCTGAACTGAATGTAATGACATTTTTTTTCATTAAGTCATCAGAGAGAGAGATTTAATTGATCAGCATTATATGCATGGCATTTTGATTCAGATTAACATACATACTATCTCATGATGCTCTGCACATCTAGTCAACACTCACTATAGCAAACATAATTATAACAAACTATTTGAAAGTCTTTATGAAAACTACATAGATATAATGCTGTTCGAAAGGAAATTCACTATAGCAAATTGTCTGCTACAGTAATTCCTCAGTTATCTGTCCACAGTTGGAGAGTAATCTGCCTTGTCAGATAAATGAAGGATTAGATAATGGAAGGTAAAATTACATGGTTGTTATACTTAGAAGATGGCTGACACTAACTCATTCAATGATTAGTTAATTGAAGATTTCAGTCATTTGAAGTTCAGATAGTTGAATAAAAATAATCACTGTGTAACAAGCTATTCCTGTATTCCTATAAGCTTGTAATCATGAGAACTACTAACATGGCTTAGATTAAATAATCCGGTTCCTTTGCTCATAGAGAGCAAATAACTTACTATGCTACTAAGGTTACCAACAAACAGCTGGTTATTTTAATGTAGACAATTGAAAATTATAATAAACAAAGCAAAAAAGAAAATTATATTTTGCTACCTTCAAACATTGGATTAAAAAAAAAAAAAAAAAAATTTTACAGCTGTTAGTGCAGAGTTGATGTTAAAATGACTTTCCCAAATTTTTGGTAAATTCATCCATACTTATTAAGTTTTGGGGAGTATCATTGCTGCTACTGCTGTCTCCAAAAATAGCACTTGTAATGACTGTCATGTAGCACTATAGTCTTCTTCCATTTAACCATGTGTGATGGAGAATTAAATTAAGTATTTTAACTGAAGCATTACATTCCAGTCCTAATTTGTGATAATGATAATAACAACTGTATTGTTTACGTTCTCTGAGGCAAATGTCAACAGATCATTTTCATGTTCATAACTGCCCAAGTTATATGCACAGAGCACGTTACATACTCCTAGATGTAATAGAAAATAGTATTTGTCCTTAGTAATGGATGAGGGTTTTAGTATGATATGTGGAGATTGTTTAGCACTTTCATTGTATTTTCAGATGTATGCAAAAACCAAAGCAAACCTATTCCTTTCTGCAATACTTGGAGTACATCTGAAATATGGCAATGGTATTTTGAGTTCTGTGGCAAGAGCTGTGTTTTTGGAACAGATAACCAAGGCTGTGCATGTTAATGTTTAGAGAATGCCATGTTACCAGTGCTTACATGATTTGTATAAGGATTGTCCAATATTTATGTTGGCTTTCTGTAAAATGGAAGAAAATAATAAACCATTTGAAAGATGTGTGCTAATATGTTGAGGAAGAGCAGAAAATTATTATATGTCTTCTGTTGTGACGTGTATTTTAGTACATTATCTGTTTAAATGCACTAAAAATGGATCAAATCTAATATGCTGGACCCTGGATCCAAACAGCACATTATATACACAGCATAGCCAAGTTACAGGTTTTAGAACTTAAAAATAGGCCCTTTAGTTCTTTCTGTTACAATTCTGCAAAAAGAAGGCACAGAATTGTTTCTAATACTACTTTATTAGAAACAATTTAATACAAAGATTCATGATAGATCTGACACCATGAGAATGCAGACAACAAGCAAAGGAGGTGATTGTGTTAGTAGATACTGATGATTTGAAAGAAGACAGATAAGGATAAGACAGACTATATGAAAGTATTGCTGGGAAAAAATAAGACAGGAGTGAGAAGGCTATGGTTGTGAGTTTGCCTCAGTATAGCAGAAGCAGGTTGTAAACCAAGATGCTGATTTATTTAGTGGCACATGACTCAATGTGTAAGTTGTGCAGAATAAGATTGGGAGAAAGGAATTGTATCAGTGCAGTTAAATGTATTTGGAATTATCTATTCAGAGAGAAAGATTGTTAACTTGTGAGAACATGAATGTGATTGGTCAGTGAAATGGGAGATGCTTAAACACTGATAATTACTCGTTTTGATGATTAGATGAGAAAAGTTGCAGCTAGTGATAATAATTAACTAACTAAATTTATTTAGCTACTAAATAAACAACTCAATCCTCAGGATCATCCTGCTGTCTACAGCAGTGTTTCTCAATTGCCCGGCCCTGGCATCTATTATACTGGGCCGTGAGAAGTTCTCCTGGAATTTGTCATTTTAGTTTTCTAAGCATTTTTCATGAATAAATATTTTATAGGGGAAATATTCGGAGGAGAATAATATTCATGAATTTGTCGAAAAGCACAGACCCAGAAGGGACCATGGAAGTATTCATGAATTATCGTTCATTTTCAGACATCAAAATCTTTCAACGTTTGGGAAAGGGAATACCGCTGTTTATGACCAGTCATAAAAGTTGCCTGCAAGTCGATTACAACAGTGGGTGGCATATCCTCTGTTCTCAAAACTGAACGAAATAACATCTGTGTTGCAAATGTCAGTGACAATCAGAAAGGAAGTATAAAGAAAATTTTTCTGCTGAAATTGAAGATCAATCCAGTCTATATCCTGAATACTGTTTTTTTTTCAGAAGTTTGCATTGCAGCATGCAAGTGCTTGTTTCGAAACCTGAGTGCCATGATTTTTTAAAAGTAATAGGCCTACAGATTTAAATTTTAATATGAATACAACAGTGGGTGGCATATCCTCTGTTCTCAAAGCTGAATGAAATAACATCTGTGTTGCAAATGTCAGTGACAATCAGCAAGTAAGTATAAAGAAAAATTTTTCCACTGAAATTAAACTTTGTTTAATTTTGGTGTTAACAAATTTCGTATGGAAGATGTTTGTGATGCAACAAATAGTGATTCATCCATCTCAGGCCTACAGAGCAATCTCCATGATATACAAAAGGAGGGGAAAACTACCAGCACATAGAAGAAAAAGTCTGCATTCACTCATAAGTACTTATAATAATATTATAAATTTTTGGTGATCACAATGGGATATGTCAATGAAAATCAGTACAAATTAATTTAATTATGTTGGCATGAGGAAACTATAATATGCTACAAGATTTCATTATTCCAGTGATTGATAACTAATTTAAATGCAATTTTATATTTTTTAACATGCCACACCATATACATAAGTGTACTAATACTCTTTATGATTATTCCATAATTAAGAATACTTATGTTAGTTTAAGAAAAAATTTGAAAGGTATTTACAAGTAAATTTTTTGGGACCAGGCCCTCGTCTTATAAAAAAATAATTTACCGGGCCACAGTCTCACAAAGGTTGAGAACCATTGGTCTACAGTTTCTTGGTCCTACAAACCAAAGTATGTGGGAAAAACTAGTAGAACAGTTAATGTCTGTTTGGAAGAACAGATATTAACTATGTCCAGTATCTACACAACAGCTGTTCTAGTATGGAAGGCTGTGTGCCATGGATATGGAGCACCAGATCCATTGAGAGAGAGCTCAACTTTCTCTCAATTACAAATCTCCGTCTATACCAAGTGAGCCTCTGTAGCTCAGTCGGTACAGACAAAGCCCTTTGGTCGGAAAGACCTGGGTTCGATTCCCGTCTATGATGTGAGGAACCTTTATCTGGTCTCTTTCGACTAAAGGTGAGTTAGCCAGTATCATACGGAGGTAAGGGTTTTTTCACCCAGAAACTCAGGTTTTTTGTCCCTCACAACAGGCAAACCGCCGTGAACACACACGGATTACAACCATAAATACTTAGGACAATATGTGGAAAAGATAGGGTCTTTACCGCATGGCCTTACGCCCGTAGTTAACCTCCTAGGTGGGAGATATAATTCTGGGAAACTATTTGTAGAATCCACCACAACACTATAAATTCTGCCCCCTCACATTATCAGTAATCTGGAAGACTGTTATCTTGAGCTTTTCAGAAAGAGTCCATCTTTGCACCCATAGAAGATGCCAATTAGGACATCAGGACACCACCTTGGATACCGTCTGTGTTTGCCTTCCTGCTCGTGTACTTGCATGCAGCCACATAGGCAGGAATTTAGCTCTTAAATTGGGTTCAAGGCTACATAGTGACTGGTCAATGAATTTAGCACTCTTGTAAAAGTGGTGATTTTCATCTGTTTTATTGTTTATCCCCTAGAAATTTAGTGCTTTATAGTATATTAGTTTAGATTTTTTGTGTTTTTAGTGTTTTATAACATATTTTTATTATGATATTGCCATATTAAATATAGTTTACAATTGCTAAGAAGAATATTGTAAATTAATTAACCTTCAAAATCGCAAAGTTTAAGCAGATTATTAGACACACAAGTGGGAATTACAGAAAATCGAGCAGTGTTTGATGAACATAGAGAGGAAAAGAAAATTAAGCATCAAAATAAGAAACAACAATGCATGGAATCAGGTTGGAAACAAGTTAGTAAGTAACAAAAATCAGGTAAGTAACATTGATTGTAAAATGAAGAATATTATTTGGCATGGTGACTCTATCATAAAACATGCTTTTGATGAGTGAGTTATAACTTCAAGTTTTATTGGATCAAAAATTAAAAATATAGCACATGCAATTCAAAATCAGAAAAGAAAAGTAAACGAGATCGTAACTGCAATAGGTACTAATGACTTGACTAGTGAAAGGGTTGTTGAAAGAAGCGAGAATAAAGAGTGAGAAAGTGAAAATTGGTAGCATATTACTGAGATATGATAAAGATTAATTAAGAAGGACTATGATGGCAAATGATTCGATGTGTAGGCCATGTAGAAGGAATAGATATGAGTTTTTGGATGTGTGGAGTGAGTTTGAGGGAAGATTGGATTTGTATTAGAGGGATGGCATACTCGAATACATTTGGTATCAGGAGTCTTGAAAAACTAATAATTGGTATGAGACCTAACACAGAGAGTCGGGGAAAGTAAATTATAATGGGAGGAATGGTGAGAATCTCTGCGTAAGAGTGAAATTGTTATGCAGCTATGTTAATGACAAGAATAGGCATTAGAGGAAAGGATTTCAATTTTGTGTACATTTAGTTTCAATTGTGTCACACAGACTACAGACAAAGGTATATAAAAGAACCTGCAGGTAGCTTACACGAATGCTAGGAGTATCCGAAGCAAAGGGATAGAGTTTGTTGCCTTGCTTATTGTTTGGACCTGAAATTGTAGTCATTAATGAGACCTGGCTATCAGAGTCAGACATACAAACTGGTATCGAGTGCATGAGATATATTATTTTTAGGAAAGATAGACAGGATAGGAGAGAAGGAGGAATTCTGCTAATGATATCGGATGACTTGAATCCATTAGTGTAGAGACCTATAATTGTAATACTAGTAACAGTTTTTCATTTGCCAATGAGTTTGAAGCCATCTGGTGTGAGGTGAAATCTAACAAGATCAGATACCTAGTAGGATGTCAGTACTGACTTGGTATGAATGGGTTGCTAGTGACAAAGGAATGCATTACAGATAAAGACAAGGGCATGAAAAGAGTAATCATAATGGAGGACTTTAATTATCCCAACATTGATTGGGTAACAGTAAAATCTCATGAGAAGAATGAAACTGAATTAATTGAGCTGTTGCGAGGCAGCTTGTGATAGAAGGAACTCATGGCAAAGAATATTAGATCTGATTATAGTCTCAGAGGGATTTTTAGTTAAAGACAGAAGCTTTTCTGATGGAACATTCATGAATGCTTACATACTGAACTACAAAGCAATAAATTATAACCAACTGAGGAGTACTGATACCAGTTGCTGGATGGAAAGAATATCGTTAATGCATGGGAAGCATTTAAAAAAATACTTAAATGATGCAATATTATTATTATTATGTGACACCTCCAGGAAGCCCAAAGACTCATCGAGGGAGAGTGTGCCAACAGCATTGAACGATTGAACTACTAACCGCACTCAAAGTTGCTTAACTTTTTGCTTGAGCTATTAGTAGCAGAGGCGTTACCAATCGACCAACCTTTATTGGCAAAAATGCTCTGGCGAGCATTGCACTGCAAAATTATATCTTCCCTAGTTGAAGGAAATGCCAACTGGACCTCTAAGTGGTAAATGCCATTCATCAACTGGTGAAATACTGCCACCCTGTTGATTAGTGACTTGAAGTGGCTGCAGTCATGTTTGGTCACTATATTAAGGGTTCTGGTTTCTCCCCCCCCCCACTCTTCCCATATGCAGTGCGAGTGATACCCTCAATGATATATCAATCATGCTGTAGGGGGCCTGGACCCTCTCCCATTCAAGGGTACAGCAGCAAAAGTTTCACAGGCAAGCTGCTGGTTAGTAACTAATCTGGAGGCTTCCCTATTAGCTGCATCAAATCATGCAACTACATATTTTGCCAGTTCGTGACTGGAGGGAGACCAAATACTGTGGTTGTAGGGGGATCTATTGAGGCAACGTATGGACAGGAGACTGAGTTCCCTCTGTGCGGGTGGTATGTTTGCAAGTTTGTCACCTATCACTGCATGCCCCTCTTCCTTTTTATCTCTTCCTCACAATGAACCACAACCGAAAGAAATGTTTCTACTGCAGATCTCAAAAATTCTCCGACACAAAATAGTTTAAAAAAAACATAAAAAACATTAAAAATCCAATCAAACAACCCACCAACACTAATTCATACCAAAAATGTTTCCATATCCATGGTTTAAATAGCAATATAAAGATCTATCAGTACTACTATTCCTTTCAGAATCCCAACTGGCAATCTCAGTGACCCAAACCACACATTACACAGTTCTTTTTTCCACAAAGGTGGCACTTGTACATTCTTCTGAACTGATATACCATGCTAGAGACTGCAAATTCTTGAATCCCCACTGTTGGATCTGCTTTGGCTCAAAATTTCTCTACCAAATCAACTCACCCCCTTTTCATGTGCTCTTTCTATCATTGTCCAAACTCCATCAACCACTCTGAACTCTTCACTTCTCTCGCTCTCTAAAGCTTGATAAATTTAGTTTAATCCTTTATTCAAGTATAAGCAAACAAAGTTTGTGCCTGAAAATATATACTGCTATGCATTAAGGGAAAGGCCACTACCCAGACCTTTGTTTGCTTATACTTGGATAAAGGATTAAACCAAATTTATTATAGTCTGACCAAGTGAAAAATAAACTTCCAACATCTCTAAAGCTTGACTTTCTGCAGTTGAACTATCCCAATAATGAGGTCATCCTTCTGGGGACTTCAATGTCCACAACTCATATGGCTTCCCTTTTCTAGTTTCACTGATCAAGCAGGCAGAGATGCTGATGTCTTTGCCATCAGCAATGACCTATCTCAGATCAGTCTTCCTACCAAAATATCTGACAACACCTTCCAATCTGCCAACACACTTGACCTTTTCCTAACAAGCTCTCCTTCCAAGTATACTGTGATCGTCAGTTCTCCTGTTGGCAACTCAGATCACAACCTCATACAAGTCCCTTTTGTCACTGAACAACCTTCACCCACCAGTTCACAGTCTCATGTCCCTTGGCACTACAAGGGTGCCAACTGGGAAGACCAACGTGACTTGTATTCCTCCTTCCCATGGTCTGACTACTGCTTCAGTTCGTCTGAACTAAATACCCACTCAGGCCAAATAACAGAAATCATCCTCACAAGAATGAAGGCTTTCATGCCTTATTCCACTCCAAATTCTCAGCCGCTATCTAAGCTTTGGTTCTCAAAAAAGTGTGCCAGTCCTGTAAAGGAGAAAAAAAAAAATCTCTGCTTACTACTACAAATGGCTCAAGACCAAAACTCCAGCTGCTCACTCTGCCTGTACTGCAGCCAGCAACAGTTGTAAAATAATCATCACCAAGTCCAAGTCAGACTTTGAAAGATCCAAATGCTGCAAGCTTGCCTCCTGCCCAAATGGCAGTTGCTCTATCTGATCCCTTCCAAAGGCCATTGGGTGCAACTTCTGCCCACCCAGGATGGTACTGTAGTTACCTCACCTAAAGACATTGCTGAGTTACTGTCATAGCTCGTCTCTTCCAATTTCTGCATTGATGACCTGGGCAAAGTTCCTCCACTCCACAAAGAAGCTCTCTTCATGTCTCCCAGTCTTCTGACAAAAAGAAATCCAAAGAATCCGAACACAAACAAGGCATTTGGTCCTGATGGTATCCCACCTATTGTGTTTAAAAAAATTGTGCCCCAGAACTAACAACTATCCTGTATTGCCTCTTCAATCTATCATATTCACCTAGCATCTACCCCACAACATGGAAACAGATCCACATCCAGCCCAGCCCATCCCAAAGAAAGGTGTTAAAATTCAATTAACTACTGTCCAATTGCTCTTACTTCTGTTCTCTCTAAGAAGGTCATCAACAATCAACTCTTGAACCACCCAGAGACATATCAACTAATCACTGACCAGCAGTATGGATTCCACCACTTGCAATCTACAACTGATCTTCTTTCTTTCGCCATTCACCTCTGGACTCAACCCATAGAAAAATTTGGTGAAACTCTTGTGGTTGCCCTTGACATTTCAAAGACATTTGATTATGTTTGGCACAGAGAACTACTTAACAAACTGCCATCCTATACTCTGCCTTCCACACCCTGCAACTGGATCACCATCTTTCTTACTGGTCACTCACTATGTGTCATGGTAGATGGTTTCCTTTCCCGAGATTTCCTCACCAATGCACGAATACCTTAGGGTTCTGTTCTTTCACCCACTCTCTTCACCTTGTATATTAATGATCTACTCTCACAGATTTCCAATCCTATCGAGTTCTTGTTACAAACCATATAAAAAATTGGCATCCCTGATCCGCTCTACTAAAGACCAACCCCCCCCCCCCCTAGACCTACCTGGTGTATACCAGGTCCCTTGCAGCTGTAAGCTGTCCTACTTTGGCCAAACAGGCAGGACAGCAAATATCAGAATTTCAGAACACAAGGACTACATCCGGTTTCACCAATACAGCCACTCTGGTCTTGCTGACCATGCTGTGGATACCTGCCATAGAATACGTTGGAAGAAAGTCAGGATAATACACCGTAGCAAATACAGATATGAAAGGCTTTTCATGGAATCAACTTCAGCCCTAAGAAACGATCCAAACCTCAACAAATTTGGCTGCATGAGACTTCCTCAAATTTGGGAAACCTACATCAGAAGACCTTCAGCCTAATCGCCCAAGAATACCAACATTGCCCACTAGAGGACACCATCAGGACTTTAGGAGAAATAAGAGCTTCAGACTTCTTCCTCATTTACTGTTTTGTCTGCGTGCACATGTCTTGTTCTTAAGTTCTTGAAAATGGCAACGTGACGTTGCCGAAATATTGAAATATATTAAAATTTATTTTAATGTATATCCTAGTACGTTGTAATTTCCTTAAATTATATAGTGAAAATTTATACTTCAGTGAGGAATAATATTGTATACTACATAAGGGTGAGAAGAAAGGATCCCATGGAAAAGAAGAAGGAAATGTTAATAATTTCGGAAAGGCCCTAACAAAGAAACAGACTATGAACATTTTTGTCATTGTGAAACAAGGTGTTTAGTCTAGTAGACGTGATTAAGTATATGTTAAATAATCCAGTAATAGAATGAGTCAGAAAATGGGTCATTTTAATATTTTTGGATAAAAAAACTCTGTAAAGTGTAGATTTATTTTAGAATGCCTTGGATCCAGTTATTTTTGTAGTTAAGTAATTTTATTTAAAGTGTATATATATTGATTTAGTTTTATTAAATGTGTATATTTTTTCTATTAGGCCTTGAGTCGGTGATTTTCCAGATTTTAAAAGAAACAGTTAAAAGTCATTGCACCAATCAGAATTGAACCCTTGTGTAAATAATAAACACTCGGGGTATAAAAACAATCTTTATAGATATTAATCTCTATATAAATGGCACAGTCGACAGGATTGGTTGTGACTTAACTTTATTTTAGATTCCAGAAAGTAAATCGTGACTCAAGTAAAATGGCTACAGGAGATAGTGATTCTAGTAGATAGTAGTAATTCTTCAGTTAAAGATGAGGAATTTTTAAGTTAAGTAATTCAACCTTTGTAATACCTTCATTCTCAGGTGATAGTCATGAAAGCATAGAAACATTTTTTAGATATGCAGAAAAAATTAGAGATTTAGGAAAATGGTCATATTTCCATTTGTTACTTATACTTTGCAATAAATTATTGGGCAAAGCCAAATCGTTCTTAAACACATCCCCTTTACAATAGACACTGACAGTTATGCCACATTTAAAAGTTTACTGATATCAGAATTTTCAAACATGGGAGAATTAGGGCTTAACATTTGGAAAATTCATTAGTGCATTCAAGGTAATAGGGAGTCTGTTTCAGAATGTCACAGACCTTGGAGCATTGCTTATAAATTTAATGTTTCATCTGAAGAGAGATTCTCTTTAGAATGGTAGCTGTTTAATCAGTTTAGGCATGGCCTTAAACATAATTGAAAGAAACAAGAAAAGGTTAAAAATCTCGAACAATGTTTTCAGCTTGTTAGGGAAAAGGAAGAGAGACTAAGAGATATATTTCATTCCACAAACAATAAACAGGTAAATTCTTTTCAGTATTATGAAACTTATTCTCACAACACAGTGGCTGCAGATGAAGTGAGAGAAGGGAAGTTTCAAAAATTAAAAGATGCTAAGAAAAAGAAACAGTCTAAAAGAAATTTCTGTGAATTTCACTGATGCTGTTCCAGAATCTGAGTCCTAGGTACAATCACATGATATTTGGCAAAAATAGAGGAACTAAAAACATTTCTTAGTGAAGAAATAGAAAGAGATAGCAGAGACCATTAGTTAAGGGACAGAAACTTCTGTTTAAGATAATATCTGATTTAACAATATCCAAGAATCCTCTTACAGATAATCAATCTTTCTCTTGCAAATCTAATTGTCTTGACAGAAATAAAACATCCCAAAAGAGATATGTTATAAGATGTTTCAGATTATTATTATTATCCAGGACCCCATGGAGTCAAAGACCCCTTTTATCATACACACAGCTCTTCATACCATGCTTTAAACACACTCAAATTCTCTGCAGACATCATACACTCAGGCAAGGCATTCCAATCATTCACAACTCTGCATGAAAAAAACCTGCTACTCATACCCCTCTCTACACAGTTTCCAGGGATGACCTCTGGTTCTCCCCTGATCTCCCACACCTCTTCCTCCTGTCCACCAGACTCTGCAAGTTGCAACTTCTCAATATTCCAGAGGTTAGAAACTACCTTAGTCAGTCGCCTCTGGACCCTTTCCAACATCTCTTCATCCTTCTGGAAACCAGGTGACCAAATCTGGGCACAATAGTCCATGCATGGCCTAATCAAAGCCTTACACAATGGAACAAGAATCTCCCTACTTCTACAAGGTTCTGTGATTTAAGTCTCAGCTCTGGTAGAGTTCCACCTTATAGTTCCACATATAGACCTTCTTGATAACTTTTTCCTGTTTGACTGCCTTCCAAACCAGTACCTCATGATCACTTTCACCAACAGGTAGTAATGTCGATACCTCATTCACAACCACATCCTGTGAGGATATCACCAAATCTAACACTGATAAACTTCCTGTTGCTTCCATCACATGCTGCTTCAGATAGTTATCCCACAGAAACACAACAAACTCATGCTCTTTGTTACTATACACTATCTCTTTTTTTCCAGTCCACATTGCTATAATAAATATCTCCCATTAAGATCCTCTTCCTTTTACTTGCTCAGCTAATTTGTTTAAACATTTCACAACAATACTCTCCACATTCTCTGACCTATAACACATCCTATTCGATTGATTTCAACTTCACATCCAACAGCTTCAAAAATAAACATATGTTGTATTATCTGTGTACTGGTCCCTGCCCTTCTTCCTTCCTTTTCTTCTTGCTCTTTTCCCCTAATACTAGTAGAGTATATGGTGTGAGGTCCAGGGGTGAATCTTTCATATTTTTCTGTTTCTTTTTCATCTTATGCAACAGAAATCTACCTTCTTTCTCAGTTTTTACCTCATCTAGAAAATTATTAGAAAATTAGGTTTTCTACAAAATTAGACTTAAGTCAAAACCACCTGGCTAAAGTAGGATGAATTGGACCTCATTATGCATCACTTAACCAAGTGCCAAATTGATGTTTTTGTTAAAGACACCAATTTGGCATTGGCCAAAAGGAACTTATTCTGTTTGGTGATTAGTTCTTTGAAACAAAACTGTGAAAATATAGACTTCTGCACGGCCTTGATTATTTTATAGGTAGGCTACATCATAAGTCAGATGGCAAACTAATCTCCAAAACACCAATTTGGCGCTTGGTCAAGTGATGAACGTGGTCCACTTGGTCTACCCCCCCCCCCTCAGATATATGGAAAGGACCTCTGCAGCTCTATCACTTTTTTTTAGCAGTGACTTTCCAAAATGCTAACATGTTTGTGCCTTACAATGCATCTCATGCTGGATCAGTTTTTGCACAGAATAATCAGAGCCATATTCAGGGCTTGGGCAGAGGATCCCATTTGAGAAGTATATTACATTCTCCAAAACAAGTTAGTGTTACTGCAAATGAGCAGCACAGAAGGTATGGGATTAACCTCAGAATTGAACTTTATATTGGTACATGGAATATACAGGGTCTACAGGTGACTACTCTTGATATTGTCTGTAAGGAGACAGAAAGGTATAAGTCTAATCTTTAAAGGTACCTGTGGCATAAATATAAATATTAAATTACACGATAACCACAGTAATTAACTTTAGTTAAATAAAAGTACAGATATTTCTTACTGAAATTAACAGTACATCATCAGTGTAGACAACAAGCAATTCAAAAGAATGGAATACAAAGTACATAACAGTCGGTAGATTACCAATTATTATTATTTTTTTTTTTTTTTTAACGTTGGGCCCATATACAAAAGGTTGGCTGGTCAACCTATAATACATTAGTACTGTATATGGGTAGTGAGTTGGGAAAGGAGAAACTTGTTTACATTTGATTTAAAAGCCTGTATGTTGTATTCCTTGGGAAATATTTCAGAGGGAAGACTGTTCCATAGTACCGCAGTAGCAGGGATGAAGAAGGAGGAAAAGAAACTTCTTCTGTAGGTTTCAAGGTGTACTGTGAAAGGATGTTGGGTGGTAGCTGTACGTGTTCCAATGGGCTTAGTACAGAGTGGGGGAATTATTGATGCTGTTTCAGATCATCATTTCCCATGGAAATATTCATAGAATATTCAAATTACAGAGACCAAGCATCTATTTGAAAGTGAGGGGAGCAAGTTGGTGAGAGATGGGTCATTTATCAGTCTAATTGCTCTCCTCTGTATTGAGTCAAGCATTTTGAGGAAGCTTTTAGGAGCCCCACACCAAATGTGAGAGCAGCATTCAATAGCTGGGCTGATTTATGATTTGTATAATGTTAACAGCTGTTTAGAGGTGAAGTAGCATTCTTGAGCAAAAGAGAAAACCTAGTTTTTTGGAAGCTGAGGATGCGATGGTTGTGATGTGTTTATAGGAGAGGCTTGATGTCAGGGTAATTCCGAGAAGAGCAATCTCATCTTGTCTGGGATGAGTGTTATCAAAAACAATGCTGCAGAAAAATGGATCTTTTTTGTGAGAAATAGGACAGAACTGGGTTTTACTAGTGTTGAAGTTGACGAAATTATCTGAGCCCCATTGGAGGATGGCTCTGAGGTCAGAATTAAGGGCAGTGGTCGTTGATGCTCTGTGGGTTGAAGTGAGTTGTGTAGAGTAGGGTTTGTCAAATGAAAGGGAGGAGTGCAATGTGTTGTCGTCTGCAAAACTGTGTATTGGGTTTGAGGTCAACTGAAGTAGGTCATTGATATACAGAAGGAAGAGGGTCGGTGAGACCCCAGCATTAATTGGATGGTGAGAGGATAGGGAGCCATCTTCCATCACACATAGTGTGCGTCCAGACAGGAAGCTGGCAGTCCATCTATAGAAGTTCTGAGACAGTCCAAATGATGGGAGTTTGCTTAGTAAGCCTTTGTGCCAGACCTGGTCAAAGGCTTTAGAGATATCAAGTGCAACTACTTGGGATTCACCAAATTTCTCCATGGCATTTGTCCAGCAATGGGTGATGTATGAGAGTAGATCTCCTGTTGATCAGCTTCAAATGAATCCGTACTGGTGGTCGCTTAATAGCTGGGTACCTTCAAGGTAGATTAGGAGTTGAGCGTTGATGGTTTCCTCCATCACTTTAGATAGGACTGAAGTGAGTAAGATATGGCGGTAGTTAGATGGCAGTGATTTGTCACCCTTTTTTTTTTTTTTTTTTTTTCAGGTATGGGTTGAATATAGGCCAGTTTCCAGGCTTTGGAATATATATATATATATATATACCAGTGGAGTAAGAGAGTATGTACAGACAGCATAGGATAGGAGTCAGTTCTGGTGCACAGACCTTTAGGACAACTGGAGTAATGCCATCAGGGCCAGGAGAATTTTTTGTGTCTAATTTAGAGAACAGGTTTATATCTTTTTGGAAAAATTATACAGGGGAAGAATTGTATGTTGGGAAGCTGGGATGACTGGAGGGCATTTACCATTGTCAGTTATGTGTGCATTGGAGGCAAAGTGTGAATTCAGGCGGTTAGCTTTTTCTGTGGGTGATGTTGCAATTGAGCCATCTGGGTATGATGGAGGGGAATAGTGTAGGGCAAAAGTTACGACAAATTGCCTTGGCAAGAGACCAAAAGGGATGGCTGCCATTTGGACAGTCAGCAAGCTTCCTGCTTTTTTGCCTGTTCAAATTTTGTTTTACAAGCATTGATAATTTCCTTGCATCTGTTTCAGGCTTCAGTATAGGCATTGAAAGGGGATGTGTTCTTGATTTGAGCCAGTTGTGGTATGCAGTAAGGATTACTTTTGTGATACGTTTAGTGTATGTTTGGACTGGAAGACTTGAAACAATTATCCAACCATGGGAACGAAGCATAGTAGTCTCAAAGACTGTCCCATTTGGCACTGTTATACCAAACTACTCTTGTGTGGGAGTGACTGTGTAAGTGTTGTTGCATGAAGGAGGAGATGAGCACTAGGTTGTGGTCAGAATTACCCAGGTGGCTCACTACATTTACTGCATATTTGGAGGAGGAGGTCATTAGTAAGGAAGAGATCTAGGATATTTGGGGAGTCGGGTTATCTTGTATTCTGGTTGGCTTTTGAACAATTTGTAACTGTGGTGGCAAATGTTTCAGTATCTCTGCCTGCATGATCTGTACAATTGGAAGAGAAAAGCTAATTGGTGTTATGAACATTAAAATCACCAAGGAGGATGATTTTGCTGTTAGGAGAGTGGGACTGGAGAAAATCAACTTTTAAGGAGAAGAAATGAAAGAGCTGAGAGTGGTTGGTGGTATTAGGAGAGCGATAGAGACAGCAGATGAATTTGACTTAGTGGGTGGGGGGAGATATCTTCAGCAAAAGAAGGTCGAAGTTGGGCGATTCTAGGTTAGGTGCCGCTCTGACAGGGTATGTCAGAGCAGATATATGCACAGATGCCACCCTTGGGTCGAAAGGAGTTAAATAGGGTATAGTTAGGAAGGTTGAGATGGATAATGCTGGGGGAAAGTGAGATTTGAGTTTCTGTTAAAAAGAGTAGGTGAGGTTTGGTGGACTGCAGATGGTAGTACAGGTATCCCTCGATTAACGCGGTTAATTAATCCCTCGATGTTATCACGTTAATCAAATCTAATAATCACTTGTAAAAATTACAATTCGTCCATGATCAATTACTGTATTAATAATTCGTTTTATATGATACTCTTTTAGGAAAGATAAAAAATGAATTCAAAGTAAATATTTAATAAATACTTGTGCCTACATTGTTTACTGCAATTTTTTTTATCAAAAGAAGTTATCAAGTTTGAACAGTTTTAGTTTTTTTTTTCTTATCAGCATAAATTCTATGACAACAAGCAATAAAACATAAAGAAAAAGACTGCAAATATATCCACTTAATTTGTACATGATAGTACAACTTAAGTGGATATTGAATCCATTATTTCATAGCCGAATACAGAAACTACAAGAGTTTCGTGCTGAATATATAGAAACTAAAAGTTTCGGCAGATTCAAGCATAAGCAACCTTATGGGCAACTCATAGTAAAGGTGGAGTAAGCTCCAGATCACTTTCCTTAGTATTTTCCATAATGTAAAACAGGGGTCACCAAACTTCTTTGACCATCGAACCCTTCAAGAGTTTCTTGACTTTTTATCAACCCCCTCTATTTTACTATTACGTAATTATAATAGAACAATCAAAAAAGACGCTTATGTGAGTTTTAGATTGTTTAATTTATAGTAACAGTGTTTGTTGTATGTATAATATAATAGCATATATTATTATATTGGCTTAACGTCAAAGGGATACGTTTTTTTTTTTTTATCCTTCTTAACATTACATATTTGATAGGAGGGATAATTAATATGTAAAATTTAATTTAGATAACAAAATAACAATAATACAATCATCTTTATATATATATATATATATATATATATATATATATATAAGACTTTTATTAACTTATGATAAATTTAGTTTAATCCTTTATCCCAGTGAGAGAGCAAACAAAGTTTGCGCCTGAAAATATCTTCAGGACTGAATATAGTGTTGTACTATCTTACCTGGGTAAGTAGTACACCAGGCAACTCGTAGCAAAGGTGGAGCAAGCTATCAACACTCCTATCCCAGTATCTCCCATAATGCAAAACACATCTCCTTGTGGATATGTATACTGTTATGCATTAAGGGATTGGCCACTACCCAAACTAGCTTCGAATTTTATTGAGGTCTCTTCAGTGGGAGCCAGGCCCAGAGTTGGAGATACCAGGAAGAAGCAGCAAGGTCATCTTTACCTATAGGAGTTGCCAAAAGGTTTGCCACCTTTTTTTATTAAATTACTCTGGATTTAGAGAAAGATGTTGAAAGTTTATTTTTCACTAGGTTAGACTATGATAAATTTAGTTTAATCCTTTATCCCAGTGAGAGCAAACAAGGTTTGTGCCTGAAAATATCTTCAGGACTGAATATAGTGTTGTACTATCTTACCTGGGTAAGTAGTACAACACCAGGCAACTCGTAGCAAAGGTGGAGCAAGATACCAACACTCATATCCCAGTATCTCCCATAATGCAAAACACATCTTCTTGTGGATATGCATTAAGGGATTGACCACTACCCAGACTAGTTTCAACCTTTGAGATCTCTTCAGTGGGAGCCAGGCCCAGAATTGGAGATACCAGGCAGAAGCAGCAAGGTCATCTTTACCTATAGGAGTTGCCAAAAGGTTTGCCACCTTTTTTTTTATTAAATTACTCTGGATTTAGAGAAAGATGTTGAAAGTTTATTTTTCACTAGGTTAGATTATGATAAATTTAGTTTAATCCTTTATCCCATTGAGAGCAAACTAAGTTTTATTAACTTAGTATACAATTTACTAACATTGCCAATGTGAAGGGTGTTCTTCATGACTCTTGACAAGATTAGCAATGTTGAGTTCAAAATTAGTAGGTTTCAGCCTTAAATCGCCATGGAATTCTATATCTATCTTATTTCTTTGTCTTTTTAAAATGGAATTAACATGGTTGAAACCAACGTCAACCCTGTACGAGCTTGGAAATGCAAGCAAAAAGGGATGTATACTTCAGAAAGTTTTGGATATTTTTCTACAACATTTATATTCATCCAAAAGTAACTTAAAGTTCTATATTAATAAAGCATCTTAGCTTCAAGATCAACTGACAATTCAATAAGTTCATCTTGTAAGTTACATTCGATATTTTCAATATCTGCAGAAAATGGCGTGATAACCCAATCTGGAATGTGCATATTTTCAAAATCTGCGAAGTGCAATTTAAAATCATCGCTCAAATTTTGAAGATGCTTTGTGTATATTTCTAAGTCTTTATCTTTTACTTCCAATTGCCGTAGTTTCGAAAAGTATTGAAAATCTTTTCGTAACAATGATTATTTAAATAAGGCTAATTTAGCTTAGAAGACTAAAAGAAGTGTCCGAGCTTGAATAATCGTGACATCTTTACCTTGTAGACGGGTCTGTACGTCATTAAATTTTGAAAATAAGTCCACCAAGTAGAAAATGTGATTCTTATTTCTCTTCATTTCATCACTCAAAAACAAATTAACATCCGTAAGAAACTCTAGGGTTGAGTCGAACAACTCAACAAATCTTTGTAGACTTGCACCTCTAGACAGCCATCTTACTTCAGTATACAAGAGTAATTGGTTTGATACTCATCATTTTTTTCACAAAGTTCGGCAAACAATCACGATTTAAGAGGATGAGCTCTAATTTGATTAACAGATTTAATACACACTCTTAGAGTATCATGCAGTTCGTCACTGAGAGTTTTTGCCACCAAATGGTTTCGGTGCAACACACAGTGAATAGTGCATACACTTTGAACTTTTTCTTTCAGAAAGGCAGCGAAACCTCGATAACGGCCCACCATTGTAGATGCGCCATCTGTGGCTACTGCTGTTATATTAGTAAATTGAATATCATACTTATTCCTCCAATCGCTGAAAAATTGCCAACCCTGTTCCATCACTTTCAAGATATTTTGCAAATAAAAATTCGTGAATAATTTGATGTTTGGTTTTACTATATCTTACATAAGCCATAAGAATAGAAGAACTATCGAATGTAGATTCATCAATTTAGATGGAGAACTTACTATTTTTGAGTTCTGATACTACAGTTTTTTCTACATCTTCAGCCATTTCACCAATACGTCTTTTCACGGTATTCGCACTCAATGGTAGGCATTTTAAATCAGGGCCAGAATCTTTTTTCATTATGGTTTCAATTACTTCTTTGATTGCGAGTATAACAATGTCCTCTTCAATTGTATATGGTTTTCCTTTTTTTGCTATATTAAAAGAAGTATTGTAGGAGGCTGATAATCCTTGTTTATTGTCAGCTTCGGCAGGTGCTTTCATAAATGATTTTATAGTTGGTCGATGTGTGTATTTCTCTTTCATTTCTTTAAAAAAGATCTTTATCTTTCTTATCGGGATGGAGATGATCTTTCATTTTTGCTGGTTTCATTGCATCGTTACTAAACGTTTTTTCACAAAGAAGACACATAGGTCTCGTTTCGCTTCTTAATGAAGCAATAAATCCGAGTTTCAAATATCTAACGAATATTGTCTGCATTTTTTAGAATCTGAAGCTGCCATTGTGGTTATTGTGGTTGTAACAAAATAATTAAAATTGAAGTCACTAAGCAGAAGTAATAAGTTTTAAAAGAGGTATACCGTGAGTAGACATATCGATACAAAATAAATAACGGAAAAAACTCACGTAGAAAGATTATTTAATAGTATAATTTTCGCCTGTGTGTCACAGGCATCTTCAGTACATTAAGCTCAAAATTAAACACTAACTGACAATTCCAAAAAGCGCCACCTAAATAGCTGGTGTAAGATAACTAAAAAGGTCAATAACTTTCCTAAAAAAAAAAAAAAAAAAAAAATACAATAAAAAGTTAGGAAAGATTAGCTGATTTGTAAAGTACTACCTCCCATAAAGGGGATAGATGTAAGCCGTCGGATCTGTTTAAGTTAGGAGAATGAAGTAGAGTTTCACATGTTTCTTTATAAAGGCGTTCCATGAGAAACTGACTTTTGTGAAGAACTCTCGTCTTTCTCCAATGAACTCTGTGTCTAGTGAAGATGGCATGTTCAGAAAGTCTGGACTTTTCAGGTTTATAGTATTCAATATAAGATTGAGGACAAGCATCCACATCTTAATCATCCAGGTGTGTACCAGATTCCGTGCTCTTGTGGATTATCTTATTTCGGACAAACGGGAAGATCTGCCTCTATTCGGCTAGAAGAACACCAATCTTATATTGAATACTTTAAACCTGAAAAGTCTGGACTTTCTGAACATGCCATCTTCACTAGACACAGAGTTCATTGGAGAAAGGCAAGAGTTCTTCACAAAAGTCAGTTTCTCATGGAACACCTTTATAAAGAAACATGTGAAACTCTACTTCATTCTCCTAACTTAAACAGATCCGACGGCTTACGTCTATCCCCTTTATGGGAGATAGTACTTTACAAATCAGCTAATCTTTCCTAACTTTTTATTGTATTTTTTTTTTTTTAGGAAAGTTATTGACCTTTTTAGTTATCTTACACCAGCTACTTAGGTGGCGCTTTTTGGAATTGTCAGTTAGTGTTTAATTTTGAGCTTAATGTACTGAAGATGCCTGTGACACACAGGCAAAAATTATACTATTAAATAATCTTTCTACGTGAGTTTTTTCCGTTATTTATTTTGTATCAGAAGTAATAAGTCTAAATAACATACCTACTCACGTATTTCTATAGGATGTACAAAACCAGCCCTGCTCAACTCTTCAACATAGAGAAGTTTAGTTCGTGAATGAATAACGATTGAATTATAATATGTATGTTGATGAATTTTAGAACATTAACGCTCACTTGTATGTCGATGCGCAAAAATGACACTGGGATCAAATACGTGTAAGTATAAGTAAATAAGCAATGTGTTGCAATCTCGCTTCTGCCACGCCGGTCGGGCGGGCACCACGGACATCCGTTTGTTGGTAAATACATCATTTTGGCCTACTTGATTGGCCTCCATAACTATTTTCATGACCTTGCACCATCTTACAGGTCCTATTCATGTCACTGTTCCCACGATTCACTCTTAATTGCATTGTCATTCAGGATGGAGGTAATCCAAGTTAACCGAATTAAATATTACCTGTACAATGATGTCTTATATTTTTCTATCAACCGCTGAGCCCGAATCGACCCCTAACAATGTTATATCAACCCCTGGGGGGGGGGGTCGATATCGACCACTTTGGCGACCACTGATGTAAAGCATGTGTATTACTGAAATAGAGAGCCAAAGGCTTATTTATCATACATGTTTAATAACATGTATGATAAATAAGCCTTTGGCTCTCTATTTCAGGAATACCTAAGGGTTTATTTATTTTCAGTTACAATCTAAAAATTATTGAACAGAGAATTAAAAAAAAAAACTAAACCATACTATACTGACATCGGAGGTTGCGGTATCTCTCAGATACAATTTACTGTCAAATATCAAAAACCTTTACATAACATGTGTTAAACCAAAATGACAGTCAAAAATAGTGGGAATATCACTCGTAACATGAATGCACAGCTACTCATGACCTCCAAGCTATACACTGAATTGTGTAAAAATATTTATATTAAACATTTTGCATATCTGTCACATCAGCTGCGAGCTCCGCAGGGTTAAAGGCGCATTAATCAAAACTCTTGCCGCATATATCAAGGGATTGCTGCAATTAATTTCGCCACGTTAATCAAATCCCGCGTTAAGCAACACCACATTAAGGTTGGAGTTAGGCCATGGATATTGGTGAAGTGGATATGCAATGTTCTGTGAGGCATGGATTTGACCACAAGGGTCTTGCACATTTCCTATGCAGTACCTGAATACTGGTCTCCTTGGCAGCTACTAGTGGCATCACTTGGTTTTTGCACTAGTTTGCACCAATTATTGTCTCAATTTTGGCGTTTTTCTTCTAGTTGCTTTCAGAGTTGGCATCTGTTCTTTCTGGCAAAAGGTTAAATCAGGTTGAGCACGTATGCTCGACTGGGGGAAAGGAAAGTGTCCTTTAGCTTGTTGTTTATTGCCGTTATAAATTTGGATGTGTGTGTCGCAGGTCACTTTCACAAGATGTGGAAAGTTTGTTCCATCTTTTCTTTTGTTTATGGCTCAGAAATGAGCATTTGATGACATTTCTGGGTTCGAAGTTGCATTCTCCTGCTAGTTTGCCGACATCTTCTTTTAAGGATTTACCATTTTCCGTTGGAAAGTTCAGGATAACGATGTTGAGTATCCTATTTTTGGCCTTGAGCGACTCGTGTACTGTTGATGCAATTAGTTCGCGAAGTATCAATGAACAAAAAGCAATTGGTTGAAATGTGAATAACACGTTTACTTCAAATCTAACAAAACAGCAAGGGAAGGCGAAAAAGCAATAAAATCATATTGTTGTTCACTTCACTCTCTTTTATTACTTGTCAATCTGCCACCACAGATTATTGTAGCGGCACAATGTTCATGGAATAAACATTCTACTGCTATTTGTTTGTTTTTTTTAGGTATCCATTTTATTATTATTATTAAAAGAAGCCTCCAGGAAGTCAGAGACTTATCGAGAGAGGACACATACTACACACACCAGCTATCATACTTATTCTTGAATTCATTCACACTACTTGCACTCACAACATCCAATGGCAATTTATTGCAATGACGTATTACCCTCTGAGAGAAAAATCTAGTCCTTACCTGCTTCTTAGAGACATTCATTCTCAGCTTCCAAGGTCCTGTCTCCACTCTCCATCAATTGAAATCCTGTATGATCCTTTCAGAAGTTTGTAAGTCTCAATCATAACTCCCCTCTCTCTCCTGTTTGCTAGTGTCTGAAGTCTACAAATTCCCAATCTGTCTTCATAATCAGTATTCCACAATCATAATATCATTTTTAACACTCTCCTTTGCACTCTCTCCAGTATATCAGAATCACAACAGAAACCAGACCTGTGCACAATATTCCAAGTGAAGTCTTATCAAGGCCTTGTAAAGAGGCGAAATAACATCCTTATTTTTACATATGAACGTTCGTTTCAACATTACAATTATAATTATCTCCAAGATCCCTGGCCTCATCAGTTTCTTCTAGCCTAATCCCACCAATATAATATGACATTGGATATCTAATCATGCCAAAGTGAATGACTTTACATTTACTGACATTGTGACACTCATTTTCCCATGCCCACATTTCCAGCCTATTCAAATCATTCTGCAAGTACTGCATATCAGCAGCATTCCTGATTACCCTACCTATCTTTGCATCATCATCAAATAGCTGTATGTTGCTTGTCAAATCCTTCCCAATATCATTAATGTACAGATTGAATAACAGCGGACCGAGCACTTATCCTTGTGATACACCACTGGTTACCTTAAATCTTGCAAACTCACATCCCCTGTATACCACTTTTTTGATATCTGTCAGTCAGCCATTCTCTTATCCATGCTAATATTGTACAACCCAAACCCATTTTCTCCAATTTATGCAGCAGTCTTCCATGCTGCTGCATTCTGTCAAAAGCATAGCAAAATGCAAAAGTATCATGATATATCCATTCTCCTTGTCTAGTTCAAGATGTGAACTAGACAAGATTCAGTTTCTCACATCAATATAGGATGTGAGAAAGTTGCTAAATCATGACCTTACCTTAGTAAACCCATGTTCATTGTAAAGTACAGATTCACTGTCAATCCTTTTCTGAATGCGAGCCCTTTCAGAATTTTTCCAAAATCTTCACCACCACTCCTGAGATACTAATTGGTCGATCGTTGAATGCATCGCTCTTTGCACCACCCTTGTGCATTGGAATTACCATACATTCCTTCCATTTCTGTGGAATCTTCCCTGTTCTGAAACTTATATTAAACCTGGTCAAAGGAATGGCCAGTTCAACTGAACACTCTTTTACACACATGCTGATATCCCATCAGCCCCTACTGCTGAATTCTTATTCAGTTTGTGCAACCGCTCTAATACCTCGTCCTTATAAACATGCCTTTCTTCATCTAGCCAAGAGGTAACAGTGAGCTCAATGTTGCATACAGCAGGCTGATAGCTTTTAACAAAATGGGCACTCATTAACTGAACAACCTCTTCTGCATCTGTAACCTTGATGCTATCAAGATTTAGAAGAGTTATTCTTTCATATTCATTCTTTCTTTTACTTGCAGCATATCGATAGAATTCTTATGGGTTGTCTTTAGCACACAGAGCCAGTTTCTTTTCATACTCAGACTTTGCTTTCTGTACTGCAGTTCTGTCTGTTCTAGCCTGCTGCTTCATATGTTTATAACAGACGTCATCCTTATGCATACGGTATTCCTTCCACATCGTCCTTTTCTTATGAATCTCTTGCTTAATAAGATTATAAGATTACACATCCAATTGACTACTACTCTATTCTTCGAACTCTCTGGACACATTCTAATATCACATCATTCAAGTATTGTTTAAATTCTTCCCATGCATTGTCGATATTCTTTCCATCCAGCAACCGATCCCATTACACTAAACTCAGTATACTCGTCAGTTGGTCATAATTTTCTGCTTTGTAGTTCAGCATGTAACCTTTTCGGAATGGAACATTCATAAACGTAGTCACTTCCCAAGTGTGTATCACATGATCACTGTCACCAACCGGAGGGAGAATAATTAAGTCTTTAAATAAAATGTCCTCTGACAACACTATAATCAAATCTAGCACTTTTTGACCTTGAGTTACTTCTGCCACTTGCTGCTTGAGGAAGTTGTCCTGCAGCAGCTCAATAAATGCATTTTCATTCTTCTCATGGGATTCTACTGCTACCCAATCAATATTTGGATAATTAAAGTCTCTCATTATGATTACTCTTTTTGCACTCATCTTTTCTATTTGGTGATGCATTTCTTCATCACTAGCAACCGATCCACCAGGTCTGTAACAACACCCCACTATGTAGTTGATCTTGTTAGATTCCACTTCACACCAGATGGCTTCAAACTTACTGCCACATGAAATATTGTTACCAGTATTGCAGTCATAGGTCTCAACTCTTAACTGGATTTAAGATATTTGATATCATTAGCAGCATACACCCTCCTCTCCTATCCTGTCTATCCTTCCTAAAAATACTGTACCCTTGACAATCGACACCAGTTAGTATGTCTGATTTTGTCCAGGTCTCACTAATACCTACAATCTGAGGTCGCAACATATTGCCTATTGCAACAAACTAGGAATATCAGAAACTATCCCTTTGTTTCTGATATTCCTAGCATTCGTGTACAGACATAATAATCTACCTGTTTGTTCTTTTGTCTTGTCTGCAGTCTGCCTGACACATTTGGACAACTTGCAGATCCCTATTATTCTCTAATGCCTTACACGTGTAGACATCTTTGCACACATATGATGGGTTCGGACCAGACGAACACAAACCCGAAATTGTTTTCTCCTTGTCAGCATTTCCATGACAAAGCCCCATTATTAACACAGTTATATAACATTGTTGCTCTTACACTCACATTCTTACCATTCCTCCCTTTATAATTTAGTTTCCCTGACTCTGTTTTATGTCTCATACCAGTTATTAGTTTTTCTAGACTCCTGATATCAAATGCATTCAGGTGTAGGCCGTCCCTCTTATGCAAATCCAATCTTCTCTCAAACTCACTCCATGCATCCAAAAACTCGCATCCATTCCTTCTACATAGCCTATGTAGAACTGAACTTATCACCAACTAAATCGTTCATATCTACTATAACTACAATTTCATTTACTTTTCTTTTCTGTTTTTGAATTGCTTCCTATTCAATTTTAATTTGTTTTGTTTGGTTAATTAAAAAATATATATTTATTTATTTAAGTCTGCCTGCAGACTACCTGTGCCATTGTCGCAGACCACAGGTTGAGAAACACTGCAGTATTAAGCATTTGGATGTCAGGTGGTTGGTATTACAAAAAAATAACCAATTCTGTTGTAAGTAATGGAATGCCCGACACATTACATAATCTGTTCCAAATATGCAGGGCAGCCGTAGAATGCATATTCTACTGTATCCAATCAGAGATCGGATCTCCGACATTAAAGCACCTCCATTTGATGGTATTGACTGGAAGATGGCCATATGCAATTCTCCATAAAGATCCCTTGTGTAAGGGTGTCCTTGAAACTTCAAAAGTTATGGAACAAAGTGTTGTCAGTACCCAACTGTGGACATGCATGATGAAAGAGATTAAAGATTTCTTTATACCAAATTTTACTTTTTTTAATGGAAAGAATGCCATTGCCAGAGGTTATAGCAGTCTTAGAGTTAAGTAGAGACTGTTGTGTTCAGGAGCAATCCCAGCTTTTGGACCTTTATAATCATTTACTCCAAACAGGGGAAGATGAAAATCCAGGTAGTACAAGAGAAGGTCTGTACATGTGTGATTGATTGGACTGCAATATTTAATGGAATTTTGAAGCTGTATTACTTAAATATCAGAATTTTAAGACTTGAAGCCTAAATCCTCCGTGCCTCTTTGATAGTAAAGAAATTCCTTTTTAATTTCTTGGTATTGGCTGAACCAAAAAAATTGCATGGGCTTACTATATAATTGCTTTTCTTCAGCTTCTGTGATGTCTGTAATATTTATTATGTACAACTGAGCAGGAAAGATTATGGTGTTAAGTACTATGATTTTAGAAGAAAAGAAAAGTGGCCCTATTTTTCAGTCAAAGTAAAAACTTATATACAAGAACTTTGAAACCTAAGTTTCAAAGTTCTTGTATATAAGTTTTTACTTTGACTGAGTTCTTGACTTTGTAAGTTCTTGAACTAGTATAAGTGGAGAAGGCAATTCCAAGTATAATGAGGGAGTTCTCTCTTAGGAGTTAGTTCAAAAGCAATGCCTCCATCAGAGTATGACCTTTGTAGTTTTTGTGCCAAATAAACTATATAAACCAACCAATCCAAAAACGTTTAATTTTGTCTTGTCTGCATTAGTAATTAATCTGCTGATCCTGCTGAATTTTTCCAAAATACCAAAAAAGATATACAGGGTGTTCGGGATAAATTTGACAGTTTCGTAAGGAAAAAGAAAATCTTCTTTGTATCTATTAAATTTAATGAATTGACAAAAAAACATTACAGGCAGAGTTAATTACAATACTATCAACAAGATTTACTCAAAATAACCACCATTAGCATCGATCACAGCTTCAATTCTGCTTCGGAACCTCGAACAAGCTGATGCTACAGTCTCCCTGGGAAGGGCCGCAAAAACTGTTTTAATTTTATCCATTAACTGGGCTTTTGTATTACTGGAAGTGCGATTGGTGTCTTTTTCAACTGCGCCCCATACAAAATAATCCATGGGGTTAAGGTCTGGGGAGTTTGGAGGCCAAACATTTGGACTGGTGAAGTCGTAGAAATTTTCAGACAACCATTTTTGACTTTTCCCAGAGGTGTGGCAAGGGGCCGAATCCTGCTGCCATACATACGGCCTACCATTGGCTACCCTTGTTATCCAGGGCTTGACTACAGTTAGCAACTCCACGAACAAAGCCCGAATTCCAATGCCAGGGTTCTTCAACACCTGTTCCTGCAGATTTGCGAGGAATTCTGCTGTACGAACGCAATCAGATCGTCTGCTAGGGATCTTTCTTCTTGCTACATCCTCGTAGTCACCATTGCAAGTCTCTAGTTCATGCCTGATTGTTTTTACTGTATTCAGGGAGCATTGGGCAGCAGTCGTAATATCCTTATTTTGATGGCGGGCACGAATCATCATGATACAAGTTATTCTCTTCCATGATTCAGGTGGGTTCCAGCTATCCATCCTTTCTGACATCTTGTATATGAATGAAGAAGGGTCCAAACTTTTAAATGAAGAGAAGTGTGTGTTAATACATGTAACTTACGGAAAAATATAATTAATTATAAATATGTCAAATTTATCCCGAACACCCTGTATATGGAATCATATATATCTCACACAGGATGTGTATTGTCAACTTCCTGTAAGAGAGGTTCAAGAACCAAAGAGCAGTGGACAAAATTCAAAAAGGAGGCAACCTTGGTTGACTCATTTTTGAATTTTGACTAAGTCTGAGAGGAACCCATTAACCAGAAGGTGGGTAGTTGAATTGGCATATGCTCCTTTGATAAATGATAGCAGCTTTTCACCTACACCAATTTACTGGAAGATGTGGAACAGAAAGGGATGGCAGACATTATCAAATGCTTCAGTAAGGTTTTCTGATAGCACTGCCATTGACTGCTTTTTGTATTAACTAAGCAGAGTAGCAGAAACAGATTAAATTCTACTGCTCGGCGTGGAATTCCGTACACTGTGTGCTTTTAATTACATATGTATCTCATTCCCACTTTGAGCCTCTTATTGATAATGTGGAAAAATATCTTGTAATCAGTATTAGATAGCATAATAGGTCTATTAAGATGTGATCTCTATTAGGTTTTGGAATGAGAACAGTATGGCTAGCTGCAAATTCACTTGATATTTGTCCTGATGAGAAAAAAAGAATTAAATAGTATAACTAGAATGGGAAGAATAAAATCCCTTGGCTTGTAGTAAAGTTCTATACCCAGACCATCAGATCCTGGGGATTTTCTTGTTTGGCATTTTTTATAGGATGTCGTAATTTCACATGCTGTAATGGGTCTCTTGAAGTCCATCACGGATATGAACAGGAAAGCCATTAATGTTCCAAGAGTTATAATTTTGAACAATAGTATTGTCTTCAAACAGATTTTTGTAGTGTTTTGAAAGGAGTAGAGTGGTAGACATGTCTTCACCATGAACACAGATTTTAGGGATAGTTCTTTCTGTGCAGAATTTAGTGAATTTTCTATTGAAGAGTGCAGTTGAAGGGCTGTCTGCTAAATGCCGTTGTATTTTTATTTTAAAATTTCTTGATTCTACTTGTTTCTGCCTTTCCACTTCTATCTCTATGTTAATGTTTCTAATGGTGTGCTACATTCTACACCATTGCATTGGTTTGCTACAAACCAGCTTCAATCCTTATATATGGGTCTTTCAACTTTTTTCTTTTGAGGTAAACATGTTCTGTTCCCAATTCAATCATATTGTTTTACTGCTCATTTGAATTTTAACCACATATCCTAGTTCCAGGTAACATTATTCCAATTTCATGGAGGCCTGAATAATAATAATAATAATAATAATTTGAACAGAGTGTCTGGACTTTCGTTGAAAAGATCAACGGAAAATTTGGGGTAAGCGTCCATGGCCCAGAACTGATTTCTAATTGTTCCATGCAGTGGAATTTCATTAGAACTGGATTATGATCTGAAATGTTGATGTCAAGATGTTTTATCTGATTATCCTATTCATGCGGGAAGAAAAGATATAAATTTGATCAAGACGGGTACCAATATTCATTTTAGAAATTATGGACTTTACAAACGTGCTATAAATAACTCTTTTCATTTCCCAACATTTCGATCTTCATATTAAGATCATATCATCATCTGGAGCATATATAAATATACAGGACAAGCAAGTCCATAATTTCTAAAATGAATGCTGATCACCGTGCAACACTAAAAGAAATGGGTACCAATATCTTGATTCATGTATTGTAAGCCTGTAGATGGGGATTGCAAATCCTCCATATGTTTACTAGTTGAGTATTGTTGAGATGTTTTTAACTGTGCATATCACACTTTTTTACTCCTTAGGTGTCCTCCTATTTTGTCTAATGTGGGTTTTCAATACAATTCCAGTCCCCAGTTGCTATAATTTAGTGGACACCATATAAATATGTACATATAAACATTAATGGCTTCTTGACCAAGTTAAAGACAGCACGGGTTTGAGGAGTTACCAGGAGGTTAAGAAGAATGCCAATGACAGAGCGGAATGGAGGAAATTGCTGCTGAGCTACCAGTCCCAAGACTGATGCAACTGATGATGATGATGATAATATAAATATGGCTCCAATTCCTGGAAGAATTTTCATCCAACTGTCCCATTGGGTGGAGCATAAACATTTATATACCTTATTACACATCTACAGTATTTTCAATTTATTGTCAAGATTCTCCCTTCTACATCCCTTTGGATATTACAGAATGACCGAAGGGGGGGGGGGAGATACAATAATAAGAACACCTCCTTCAGCCCTCTTAAATCTTCCAAAGCTCCAATAAGAAAGAAGTTGATATCTATTTATTAAAGTTTTTATATCTTCAGAAGTATGTTTCTTGGAGAAACAAAAACCTGCTTTTATGACATAGCATAAGTTTCAATATATAAGAGGGGGGGAGGTAGATATACAGTCCTTATGGAGGCAGTTAAATGTATGAATGAGTATAATATGCCCGAGCGAATAAAGACAACAAATCAGAATGGGATAGTTAATATAAGGCATCAAGGTAGGGTTGGGGCTAATGGGGGTCTTAAATTCATGTACACTAATGCTAGGAGTATTAGGAACAAGAAGGAAGAGTTTTTGGCCATGGTTGGCACTTCCAGACCACAGGTTATTGGTATTAGTGAATCATGGCTGACTGTTGCAAGTAAAAGGAAAAATGTATATGGCAAAATAATTTTAAAGAATGCCGATGGTAGGGAGGTAACTGAATCAGTTGATATAGTTGAGTTACTGAGTGAGCACTTTGCAAGAATATATCATCCAGGTGGTGACATTGCAGAAACGAATGAACCAGTAGATTATACGGGAATTGTGGTGAATGAAGTGGAGGTGAGTAGTCTATTGCATAACCTCAATGTCAATACATCTGTGGGATTGGATGGTATACCAGCTCGTGTCGTACGAGGAGCGGCTAAAGAATTGTCAGTACCCTTGACCATTTTGTTTAATTTGAGTCTCGGGTCTGGGTTAGTCCCGAGGGGGTGGAAAAAGGGAAAAATAGTTCCACTGCATAAAGGTGGTTCCAAGACTGCTGTTGTAAATTACCAACCGATTAGCATATCAGGAATCATTGTCAAGGTCTTAGAGAAATTAGTCAAGGAAAGAATACAGGATTGGATAGATGAAAATGGGATATTGTATGGGGTACAACATGGTTTTGTGAAGGGTAGATCATGCCTCAGTAACTTGCTCATGTTTTATAACACAGTGATGGCTGAACTGGATAGGGGTAATGGGTTTACAGTGATTCTACTTAGGGTTGGTGAGATGGATAGGAGGGTGGTTGATGGAGAGATACCAGAGAGTGGTTTATTCAGGAGTGGAGTCTAAAAGACGGCCTGTGACTAGTGGTGTGCCGCAGGGCTCTGTTCTTGGACCACAGCTTTTCAATTTGTTCATCAATGATATAGGTAAGGATCTGAGAGGAAGTGTTCACTTGTTTGCTGATGATGCAAAGTTGGGTAGAGCAATTGTGAGTGCACAGGATGTCAAAATTTTACAGGATGATTTGGATAGTTTGGAGGACTGGGCTAGGAAAAATGGATGTCAATTTAATGTAGCAAAGTGTAAGGTTATGCACTTTGGGGTGAAAAGAATAGCAGCAGTATATCGCATTGGTGGAACCGTACTCCAGGAGATTGATGAGGCCAGGGATTTAGGAGTGTTGGTGGATAGGGAATTGAAGTTTAGGGGAAACATTGCAAAAGTGGCTAAATCAGCTCATCAAATCACTTGGCTTCTGAAAAATACTTTAACATGCAGAGACAAACAAGTTGTTGTTCCTCTGTATTGAGCCTTGATAAGACCCCATCTGGACTACTGTGCCCAGTTATGGGCACCAGGGTTTCTTCGTGATGGGGAGAAAGTGGAGAGGATCCAGAGACGATGACCAAGATGATAGCAGGTCTGTGGAATGAACCTTATGAGAACAAGTTGAAGATTTGTGGGTTACAGAAATTGGTCGATAGGCGGAAGAGGGGTGATATGATTGAGACATTCAAATTACTGAAGGGTTTCTATAAGATTAATCCAGAAGATATTTTTGAAAATAGGACTGGTGGTGGGAGGACCAGGGGCCATGCATGGAAGCTGGGCAAGAATGTGGTTGACAAGGGTGTTAGAGCTAGGTTATTTATTTGGAGAGTGGTGAATGAGTGGAATAAGCTTCCAGAGTCTGTTGTGGGTGCTACGACCGTGAATGAGTTCAATTCAAGGTATGATAGATACTGTGTGAATGTGTTTAATTTGCCTGTGGAATCCTCATACATTCCATGAGAAAGGAGATGCTATGATTAGTGGAGTGTTTCTGGTGAGTCTTTAACTCCTAGATTTTGAGTGAACCTAATGAGGTCTTCAATCTGTGAAAGAGCAATTGTGTAGCCTGCTTCTTGTAAACTATTTTCTAAATTTTTACAATTGCTTTCCATTATTTCAATTTCATGTAGAGATGAAAATCGCATTAGAAAACTTTGAATCAGTAAACTTTATTATTTTTTCTTTAATTGTATCTCTTGCTTTTCCTTTATTAGCATCAGATAGTACTTCATAGCCCATAAATACTTCTTTTTCTTTTAAATGTAGTTCCGTTTTTTTTTATCTTCAATTTTTTTATTTATTCATCTGTCCATATTAAGTTCTTTTGGTTGTCTTACTTGCTTTTCTGTTTCTTCTCTAGTGTCTCCTTGTAGAACAGTTTCGTGCTTTTGCATTTCATCTTGTATCTGTTCAGTTGTTATAACAGGTTCATTATTGGTAATTTCAACTGATTTTGTTCCATCCATATTTGACTGGGAAAGTGGTTGTTGAGGTTCTGGAAATTTGGGGCTAATTTCTAGCTGATTTGGTTGCGCACTTTTTGTGATTTTACCAAGTGTAGTTTGTTTAAAAGTGCAGTCTTTACTAGACTGAATTGGATGATCCAGGAACTCTTCATTATGCCTCTCTGATATATACAGTATTCTAATTGTCTCTTCCAATGCATCCACTCTTTCAGCGAAAGCTCTGAGGACAGGTGTTAATGCAGAGTTCAGAACTTTCCCATTTCTGACAGGATTTGAGACACTGATTAGCAATATATCCGATCTCCATGCAGTTGAAACATTTAGATTTGGGGTAGTTGCCACCCAAGTGATTGTATGAACCACAACGAAGGCGCTGTCTCTACACTCCAGGATAGTTTACCATAACTCAGGTTGTACCGATGTTGACAAAATTTGGTATGGGTGTCTTCATATCCATTGTGAAGGTCACATCACCAGGAAAACAGTTTGGATCTTCACCTGATGAACTCTTGTATGTTGCTAATTTTACCCCAATTCGAGATCATCTGCGTAAGAATTTCATTACTGTGCTCTATATATTCCATTGGAAATCTTTTGACTTTTCCTGTTTTAACCTGGCTTCCAATCATTACAGGAATAACTGTGATGCCTTTGAAAGTAAAAACCCATAAGAGTATGTCCCTTGTTTCCACATCTTTAACTACAATTAAATATTTTCCTCTGCAGTTGAAACATATGGGGTTGAAAGAATAAATCTTACTAGTAATAATAATAAATAGTAATTTAATAAATAAACCTTAGTCACCTGTCTCACTTCTTCACATCCTGGAATTTCAATTCCTAAAGTTTGGACCCTTGGAGGAATTGGTACCATTATCTCAGGTGGGGAAAAAGACTGAAACCTTTGCATTCAATTTTAAGTGAGAGGAGAGAAAAAACCTTTGTCATAAGACTGAGAATTAAATAATCCCATGATAAAGAAATAATTCTACACCACTTCAAATGCTATGTTTAAGCTACTATAAAATGGCAGCCATCATACTGCCAAAAGTAATCCCATAATGCAGATATTAACTGCACTATTAGCAATCTTAATATTTACTTTAAAAAAACATGCTAGTGGCGTCAAAACCACCACTAGCAACAGTAAAATAAAATCAAAAGTGAAAAACGAACAAAAGAAAACCAAAGGACTTCTTATCTTGCCAAAATCTGATCTGTCATTAGTGAGATCCAGATACGAAGGTTGAAGTAATGCAGACATCATATTTCCATATACAAGTAGTCTAAGGGTGTCACACCTTATTACTAAAATACTCTGGATTAGAGATAGATGTTGAAAGTTTTTTCACTTAGTTATACTATAAATGCCAAGAAATTATATTCTTGGTTTCATCCTTTATTCAAGTGTAAGCAAACAAGGTTTGCACATGAAGTCACTTCACAACTGAGCTACTTGTATATAGAGGCTAGACTTCACATGAATTGTCTTAGTATCCCATAATGCAAAGCACATACCCTTATAGACATGTATAATGCTAAGCATTATGGGAAGGACCACTACCTTTTTTAATGAGGTCTCATCAGTGGGACCTATAATGCTTAGCATTATACATGTCCATAAGGATATGTGCTTTGCATTATAGGATACTAAGGCAATTGATGGATTCTAAGGGGGTGGTGATTGCATAATATGAAGTCCTTCACTTCATGATATATAACATATGGTCTCTCCCACTCAAATAACCACACTCACCTTCTCGTGGTAGAACCTGTTATTACAAATGAGGCTCTAGTGACTGGGTATTGGCATTATAACCGAAACATCTATACAAGAGTAAATGCATGTGTGGATGCTGAAGTAGCAGCCCTACTATCAGATAGGAACTCTCTGGGCCTAACAACCCGCAAGTCTCCAAAAATTTAATTACTGTTTCTTCTAAGTCAGATAAATAGTCTCCTTGATATCGACTAAAGCTTAAAAATTAGAACATGAATTGGCCTATGGAATGTTAAAATACTCTTAGAAATACGGAAAACTAGCACAACTAAGAAAGGAGGTGGAAAAATATAAAATTGAATTATAATAAATTTAGTTTAATCCTTTATCCAAGTGTAAGCAAAAATGTTTGTGCCTGAAGTATCTTCAGGACTGAGGCAACTCGTGATAAAGGTGGACCAAGCTCTCATCACTACTTGTCTTAGTATCTCCCATAATGCAAAGCACATCTCCTTGCAAACATGTATAATGCTATGCATTAGCATTATACATGTTTCGACACTTATTGTGGTCTCGTCAGTGGTGGTGATACTAAGGTAGAAGCAATGGAGAAGTCATATTTACCTATACAAGTTGCCTCACCTTATTATTAAATTAGTCTGGATTTAGAGAAAGATGTTGAAGTTTTTCCCACTTGGTTAAATTATAATAAATTTAGTTTAATCCTTTATCCAAGTGTAAGCAAACAAAGTTTGTGCCTGAACTATCTTCAGGACTGAGGCAACTCAGGGTAAAGGTGGACCAAGCTCTCATCACTACTTGTGTTATTATCTCCCATAATGCAAAGCACATCTTCTTGCAGACATGTATAATGCTATGCATTAAGGGAAGAGCCACTACCCAGACAGGTTTCAACCTTTATTCAGGTCTCGTCAGTGGGAGCCAGACCCAGAGGTGGTGATACTAAGGTGGAAGCAATGGAGAAGTCATATTTACTTATACGAGTTGCCAAAAGGTGTCTCACCTTATTATTAAATTACTCTGGATTTAGAGAAAGATGTTGGAAGTTTTTTCCCCCATTGGGATCCCACTGATGAGACCACAATAAAGGTCGAAACTGGTATGAGTAGTGGCCCTTCCCTTAATGCATAGCATTATACATGTCCACAAGGAGATGTGCTTTGCATTATGGGAGATAATGAGACAAGTAGTGATGAGAGCTTGGGCCACCTTTACCACGAGTTGCCTCAGTCCTGAAGATACTTCAGGCAAAACTTTATTTGCTTACACTTGGATAAAGGATTAAACTAAATTTATTATACCAAGTGGGAAAAAACTTCCAACATAAAATTGAATTATTGGGTGTTAGTGAAGTAAGATGAAATGGTACTGGCAGAATAAATTTTCCAGTGGCAATGTGTTTCTTTATTCAGGGATGCCTAATATGACTGATATACATCAATATGGAGTTGGAATTCTCATGAGCAAAAGATTTAGTCAAGCAGTGATTAGGTGGGACCCAATTTCAGAATGAATAATAACAGTAAATCTTAAAATTAAATTTGGAAAACTAAGAGTTGTTCAGTGCCATGCTGCAATTGAGAATGCATTCTTTGAAGAAAAAGAAAAGTTTTACAGTCTGTTTGATAAGCCCTTGATGATGTCACATGGTAATGAGAACATACTTCTCATGGGTGACTTCAGCACTAAAGTTGATACAAATAATGAGGAGCTGGAGAATGTATTGGGCAGGCATGGTTTGGGGGAGAGAAATTTAAATAGTGAACTGTTGGTGGAACTTTGTGGCAAATATAACTTAGTAATAGGTGGCACAATCTTCCAGCATAAGAAAATACATGAAGTAACCTTCATGTATTTTCTTATCAGATGGCAAAACACAGAATCAAATAGATCATATTGCCATCAGCCAAAGAAGTGCTAATATTGGCTCAGATCATCACCTAATAATAGGATACAGTTATATATTAAAAAAAAAAATCATAAGGGAAAACATTTAATAGACAGAAATTTGTTACTGCAATGAGTTTAAAATAAAGTTAAGGGAAAATATGGATATTAATTTTGAAGGAGGAGAGGATAAATGGAAAAAGGTAAGAAAATGTCCTTAATGATACAGCAGAACATGTTTTTGGATTTTCTAAAAAAAAAAAATGAAAGAAGAATGGTTATCGATGAAAACTTGGAGACTAGTGGACGTAACGAAAAAATTAAAGCTAAAATTATGTGCAAAAAATACTCCCCAAAAGGAAAATGAACTTAAAGACAAATATAACATTTTAAATTTAAAAAAATTAAGAGAATTGCTAGAAAAGATAAATGGCCATGGTTTAAAGAAATGGCATCAAGAGCACAACAAACTGTAGAAGTATAACAGTAGAGAGTTTGAGAGTATTATAAGAAAACTTTCTGTAGAAGTTGTGCAAAAGAATGTCCCAGTGAAGAATCTCGATGGAACTTGGAAAGCAGCAGGACATGGTGGTATCATGGCAGAGTTCTAAAATCTGACATGACAGCAATCACAGATGTGCTCTACTCACTATTCCAAGATATCTGGGAAAAAAGAGACATTCCCTAGGGATTGGAATACAGGAATAATAGTAAAAATACCAAAGAAAGGTGATTTGGAAAACTGTAATAATTGGAGGGCATAAATCTGCTATGTGTCATTAGGAAAAATTTCTGCAATTAATATTTTTGGTGAGTGCATGAGAAGAAAGCAGTCTTGTTTTAGGCCAAATAGATCGTGTAATAAACCACATTAACACCTTCTTTAATATTATTCACTTTTTATATTAATATATTGATGTATTTTATAATTATATATTAGTGAAATTTGACATTTTATGTTTTAGGATAATATTTCATGCAAGTAGCATTTTTATATTACCCTTTTTTTTTTTTTTTTTTTATTAATGTCTATTCTTTTAAATGTATGTTTTTAATCATTTATATATATGTGCTTTTACATTTTCTGTAGTTTGCACATGAAATAAATAAACTAACACCTTAAGAATAATAATCAAACAGTTAGGTGAATTTAACTCTCCTTTATATTGACATATATATACACATGCCAAAGGAATATCATGGAAAATAAATAAAACTTTGGCTGATCTGGACTATGCTGTTTGTGGATAATGAAAAGCCCTTGATTCCATTGCTAGAGATATTTATATACATGCCAAAGGAATATCATGGAAAATAAATAAAACTTTGGCTGATCTGGACTATGCTGTTTGTGGATAATGAAAAGCCCTTGATTCCATTGCTAGAGATTGTGTGTGGAATGCACTTCAAAACAAAGGAATGCCACAGAAAATAATAAACCTCATACAGGAAGGATATAACAAATTCCAATGCCAGGTACTGCATAGTGGATATCTTACACAACCCTTGCAAACTGTATCTGGAGTGCTACAAGAATGTCTGCTATCTCCCTTATTATTTATACTAGAGCTAGATCAAGTTCTAGAACAGACAGCAATGAAACATGCCAAAGGAATATCATGAAAAATAAATAAAACTTTGGGTGATCTGGACTATGCAATGTTGTGTCGGAAAAAGTGCTGATTCACTATTGGTGAGTCATCCTGCTTCCGAACCAACATACGGTAACGATTAGATCTAAGGATAAGGACATACTTATGCCTCCAGAAGAAAAGCTAAAAAGATAGTGTACATATGCTCACTCAGAAGTATGTCTAACCATCTGAAGTTGTAGATATTAAGTGATTTTTGAGAAGTCCATAATTAAAGTTGATAATGTCTGTGTAAAAATTAGCAAAGGAAAATTATGTATCAGTACTGAAATGTTATTATTAGATGTATATAAGATGATATATGTATTAGAGCCATGTCAAAACAGTTCGGAGTTGCGGTGACCAATCGCCGCCGCTATGAGCATGACGTAGTCATTGAGAGAGGGTGCTCGCATTTACAATATAAGGTCCAGCGCGAGATTCAATTGCTCTCTTGTTTTCTGTTCCTGCATTCCTGATCCAAGTCCTGGATAGCTGCAGAAGCTTACCGCCGGTACCCAGCAACAATCTCCCGGTGCTGTACGTGCCGTGCCGAGTATAGTCACCGAAGGAATGAGGTCGAAATTCCAGTATGCCAACGTGTAGAATACGTGGTGAGAAAACACGTAAGCGTAATCAAGGAAGTCTCGGCAACTCCGTGAAAAGACAAGAATGGTAATGTACAAGCTTTCATACTCATTTTGAATAGTAACTAAAGAAGGAATAGGAACCAAGGAATTAAGGAGCTCCACACGTTTAACTTTCATATAATGCCTAAAGGACTGTTTTGGACTAATCTGTCCATGTCTTATAAGCTAGTGCCACTCTAAGCTCATGCTGAGAAAGGAACCAAACCTTCAAACTGTTTATTTGGAAGAACCATTTATGACATTATGTTAGAAATTAGCTTGAATATTAACTAAGTTGGGGGAGGATAATAAAGCCTGAGCATAAATAAGAATATTATCCCATGTTAAAATACAAGACGGAATATGTCTGATATGCTCTAAACAAGGATTGTATATAACTATGTACATGTGTTGTTTTTTATATGTGGGAACTGAGTTACTCTGTGTGAATTTAACCGAGTCTGAACATAGTAATACAAAAGAAAGTGTGGGACTGTTAGAATAAATTTAGAAGTAGATATTTTGGATATCTTAACATAAAGGGGGGGGGGGGGAGTTCAGACTCTTTAGTATTGAAATTACTATTTAAAGTGTATATATGTAAGTGTTTAAAATAAATGTATTTCTTTAACCCAAAGTTCATGAGTCTATCGTTTTCTGAGATTTGAATTACCACTTATTAAACTTTTGGACCTGCATGAGTAAAGGAGGATCCATTGCCATAAGAAAAAAAAAAGGGGGGGGGGACCACGACTGCAAATCACGTGATTCCTTTAACATTTTGAATTGTTTGATTGTGTATCAGAATTCAGTTGCCGGCTGGCGCAGTCGTTTTAAACAATTATAAATTTGTCGGCAACGGAATAGCTGATGTCCTAAAGTGATAGATAATAGAAACTGCCAAATATAAATTAACATAAAAGGGATGAAGTCAAGACATAACAGCAGATGATGTATGTCTAATTGCTCACAGACATGCATATATCCAAAACAAACTATTCACATTACAAGAAGAATCCGTGAAAGTCAGTTTGAAAATAAATAAAAACAAAACAAATGAGAATCACTGCAAACAACAAGTCAGCAAGTACAATTGAAAATGGAAAATTCGAAACTGTTTCACATTTTACATATCTTGGCGGTGTTTAATTTGAAGATGGAGGAGCAACTGGAGATGTTGACATAAGGATTCAAAAGGCAAGAAGTGCATATGCTAAATTTAGTACAGTATAGAAAATGAAAAATATCCACATAGATACAAAATTAAAAAACTTTAATGCATGTATTTAATGAATTCTTTTATATTATTATTATTACCTCAAGACCCCATGGAGTCAAAGACTAATCTGGGAGGTCCTTTTATCACACACACATCTCATCATACTATGTCTTAAACACACTCAAACACCTTGCAGACACCACACTCTCAGGCAAGACATTCCAATCATTCACAACTCTGCACGAAAAAAACCTGCCTCTCACACCCTCTTTATACAGTTTTCAGGGATGACCTCTGGTTCTACCCTGATCTCCCACTATTCTCTGTAGAACCTCTCCACCATTGATCTTATAACAACCCTTACCAACTTAGAGGTCTCTATCTTATCTCCCCTCTTCCTCATCTCCACCAGACTCTGCAAATTACATCATCTCAATCTTTCCTCATACTCAACATTCCAGAGGTCAGAAACTACCTTAGTCAGTTGCCTTACCCTTTCCAACATCTTTTCATCCTTCTGAAAACCCGGTGACCAAATCTGGGCACAATAGTCCATGTGTGGCCTAATCAAAGCCTTATACAACGGAACAAGAATCTCCCTACTTCTACATGTCAGTGTCCTCCACATCATTCCCAGAAGCCTTTGTGTTGTCTTCACAATTTTGGCGATGTGTCATATAAATTTTAGATCCTTATCCACTATCACCCCCAGATCTCTTATTTCCTCTACCTCCAACAATATATTCTCACCAAGCATAAATTCTGCATCCCATCTTTGTTTTCCAAATTTTAAAACCTTACATTTTGCAAAATTGAACTCACATCCCCATCTGCTTGCCCAATCACTCAATTTATTCAAGTCTTCTTGCAAGGCCACAACATCTTCACTACTCTTTATGGTTCGTCCAAATCTTTGCCAATATCATTAATCTACAAGTTAGACAGTAATGGCCCTAAAACAGACCCCTGAGGCACTCCACTAGTGACTTTCCTTTTCCTGGATATCGCACACTCCCCATACACAATTTGTTGATACCTATCAGATAGCCAGTCTCCAATCCAATGCACTAATCTAATATCCAACCCCATTTGCTCTAGTTTGACTGTCAACTTATCAAAAGCCTTTGCGAAATCCAAGTATATTACTGTGTATCCTTTTCCTCTGTCCAAGGAAGCAGTCACTTTATTGTAATAAATAAGTAGATTACTAAAACATGACCTCTCTTTAGTAAATCCATGCTGTCCATCAAAGATAATACCATTGTTGTCAACCTAACTCTGGATCCTAGTTCTCAGAAGCTTCTCCAACACTTAACCACAACACCTGACACACAGATAGGCCTATAGTTTGATGCTTGAGTTCAATCACCTCCTTTATGAAGTGGCACAATCTTGCCCTTCTTCCACTCTTTAGGAACTTGACCAAGTGCAAGACTCGTATTAAAAAAATATGTCAAGGCAGACGTCAACTCCCTGGCACATTCCTTCAGAATACGTGGCGATATATTATCAAGTCCCACAGCCTTATATACATCTAGTTTACTCAACTCCCCAGACACCTCTTGCTCACTTATAGTCAGTCTCTCTTCCCCATCATTAACTGCTCTCAATCTCTCCATGTAGTCACATTCACAAGATTGAAAGATCTTTATGAACTGCTCATTAAGTATCTCTACCACACATTCTGCAACAGCTGTCTTTATACCATTTTCTCCAATCAATGTCATCCTTCTATAATCATTCTTTCTTTTGCTGGCTACAAATCAAAAGAACTCCCTAGGATTCTTTTTGGCTTCATTAGCTAACTGTTGTTCATACCTCTCTTTAGCTACTCTCACCAACCAAGTCACCCTCCTTGCCTGGTCTTTGTAGTCCTCATGAAATTGGTTATTTCCACTTCTTTTATGCTGCCTCCACAATGCCCTTTTTCTCTGTATCGCATGCTTAATTTCTTTATTCATCCATCTCACACCTACCTTATTTAACCTTCTCACCCTTGGAATACATTTAGACGTTGCATCTACTAGATAGTTTTTGAAAATCTCTCAAGCTCCATTCATCTCTTTTCCAGCTAACTCCTCATTCCACGTTACACCCGCAAGCTGTCTCCTGAGCTCTTCATAATCAGCCCCCTTGTAGTTCCACATATACCCTTTTCTCACAGGGTTCCTCGCACTGCTGGCAATCACCTCATTTATAATTACATCCTCTGATGAGATGACCAAATCCAAGACCCTTAATCCTCGTGTGCCCTCTGTTACATACTGTCTGAGGTAGTTATCCCTCAAAAACTCAAGAAACTTATTTTCTTTACTTCCAGTTGCTATCTCATCATTCCAGTCTATATTGTCATAATTAAAATCACCCATAATGATCACCCTTTTCTTATTTGCTTGGCTAATTGGACTATACATTTCACTTACACCAGCATCCACATTACCTGGTCTATAACAACATCCCACCAAGTATTTGATTCCATTCACCTCTATCTCACACCATACTGCCTCAAAATCACTGACACTATTTCCATCTTGCATCTCTACTTTGTATGGACATAACTCTTTCTCTATCATCAATAGCAGTCCCCCTCCCTTTTTTACCCCTTCTATCCTCACGAAACACATCATACCCTTCCATCTCTATTCCTGTCAGGATGTCATCCTCTTCCAACCATGTCTCACTTATTCCGACAATCTTTGGGTGAACAGATGCAATTAGTGCAATCATTTCATCTGCCTTGTTTCTTATACTTCTAGCATTTGTATACAAACACAACAGCTCATTTCTGGATCTACAGCTAGTTCCACTGATACCACTCACTCGGTGTGATCTCTCCATGCTAGACTAGGGCCATTTCCCTTTCTGCTTCTTCATTTTATAACCCTTTTCAATTCCAACTGTTTCCTCTTAATCCCTGGTCATCCATTCCTTTCCTGCCTACACATGCTCTCACCTTTTCTTGGAGCATCCACCTTTCTCACGCTGTGTACCCCTGTCCACCCTGAGCCTCCCCGTTTCCCTGCTCCTCTTGCACACCCATTCTCTCATTTTCTGTACTCATACCACTCACTTCCCCATTCATATCCACTTCTTCAGTCTCTCCTATCTTACTCTCCCGCTCTTCCACATCACTTCCCACTCGATCTGATTCATTCTCTCTATTCGCTTCTCTACCTTCCAACCACAGTCTCTCCAAGCGACTCACACCATAACCACTCAAATGCAGTCCATCGCCCCCATACAGCTCACTTCGTCCCTCAAACTCATTCCACACATTAACAAACTGTACTCCCATCTCCTCACACATTTCAGCCAGCATATCATTCATAATCCTTTCTCTCTGCAGTTCGATCACCTCCTTTATGAAATGGCACAATCTTGCCCTCCTTCCACTCCTTAGGAACTTGACCAAGTGCAAGACTTGTATTAAAAAAATATGTCAAGGCAGGTGTCAACTTCCTGGCACATTCCTTCAGAATATGCGGTGATATGGATGCAAAGAAAACTACAAACATTCATAAACTGATGTCTGCCGAGCATACTTCGAATTTGATGGCCACAAATTATTCTGGTTTTAAGGGAAAAAATGTATAATACTTGTGCCATAGTATTATAAATTATCTACAGTAAACACAAGGAAAAGTATTATTTATTAAATATACTGCCAAATATTTCAGTTTGAAATTAAACTATCGTCAATGGCTTTAATTTGTTAATTTCAAACTGAAATATTTGGAGTATATTTAATAAATAATACTTTTTCTTAAGTTTACATGTAGATAATTAATAAGGCCACAAATTATTACTAACGAAGACCTCTGGAAAAGAACAAATCAGCAAAAAGTCAACACTGAAATCAGAAAACAAAAATTTACTTTTCCTTGTGTTTGCATGTAGGTAATTTATAAGGCCACAAATTATTACTAACGAAGATCTCTGGGAAAGAACAAATCAGCAAAAAGTCAACATTGAAATCAGAAAACAAAAATTTAGATGGATTGGACATTACACTTAGGAAAGATCATTAAGAAATCTATCATGTTGCCCTGGAATGTGATCCAAAAGGAAAGAGAAAGCATGGCTGTCCCAAAAATACATGGAGGAAATCAACTTTAATACACTGTGAGAAGAAGAGTTTTGCTGAACTAAGACCAGTAGCAAGGATAAGGAACTCATGGGAAGCATTTACAGACTCCCTGATGTTCCTGATGGAATCTGGGTAAGGCAATCGATGTGAAATCATTAGCCTTTATATACAAGTAGCAAGCCATGAAGTGACCTCATGCACAAACTTTATTTACTTACATTTGGATCAAGGATAAAACAGAATATAATTTCTTGACATCTTTAATTTATAGTATAACTAAGTGAAAAATTTTCAATATCTGCATCGAGTCTATTTTTCCAATTTCATCATTTACTGTAGTTTTGTTAATGATGTTATTATGCCATCCTTAAATGGGGTGGTCTATAGATTGCATTTAATATCAAGGAGTTCTGTTAAGCAGTTTTTGTAGTCTCAGTGAGTTTTAAGGCTTCTGGTTCAGTGGGCCTTCAATGGTCCTCTCTTACTTGTCTGTTTTTTTTTTTATCCCCACTAGCCAGTGGTGACAGGTGATGTAGTCATGCTGAACAATAAATTTGTTATAGCAGTGGATAATTGGCTGAAATATTCAGGAATTGTTTGACTTACTTGAAAGAGGGAAGTCAGTAGAATCTACTATGGGACAGAGAGGATTGGTGGGTTTATGAATTTTTGGCAATATCGGTTGAGGTTTTTTTTTAACTATATCAGGTGGTCAAGATGTGATATTTTGAAGAAGCTGTTTTAATATTTTCTTTTGAGAATTAGTGGGATCATAATATAGTGGTTTATAAGTAGTGCAGTCTCTGAGCAAGTTATTCATCCTGCAGTTATATTCAATTGCACTGTTGACCACAGTAGAATTACTCTTGACTGAGATGAAATATAGTAGTGAGTAAATATGTTATTTAATTATTTGTATATGCTGTATTTATTCCATTAAACCCCATAATGCATTCTCTGTTTTCTTCAGTGCAGATAGAAAAGGTAACTTGGTAAGACCTGGGATTAGACTCCCAGGTCTTACCAAGTCTTTAACTGAAACAGTGGTTGATCACTGTATCATTTTATTAGCCAGTGAAAGTGTTCTTCAGAAATGAGGCATGCATCACTCTTATTCTCTGATTTGTAAAATGTCTTCGTGATAAGGACTGACTATTTGTCTGTATAACATTGGTAATTACAGTCCTTTATGGTTCAAATCATTCACCACTGAGGATTCTGAAATAATTAATTGTCAATTATGAAGGAGATTGTGTTTTATTAATGAAACAATTTCTATTATTACATATTTTTTATACTGATAGTAGAGATAAGCAAATTTTTTTTTTTTTTTTTTTTGAAATATACCAGGTGATGTTTGGTGTCATGTTGAGCCTCCTCAGGCAGGCTGCCATCTTCGTCAGATATCAGCAGGAAAAAGTACTGTTTTTGCTGTAGATGGCAACAACAGATTATGGTCTAGACAAGAAATAGTTTCAATATTTCAAGAAGGAACTCACTGGAAATTTGTTTCAGATAATGTTAGGCAAGTGTCTGTTGGACCTGAAGATCAGGTATGTCATTTCATATAAATTGATATTCTCCAATATTTTCTACAGTGAGTTACATGTTGATGATTTTAGGAGATATTTGAATTTTATGACTTAATCAACTGCTGTGTTCTCTGATTTTCCCTTTCAGTCGTTTCTAACCATAGGTGACTCTGTAGGCATTGGCCACAAAGTATTCCTGGTGAGATTTTTACAGGGTAGTTCACCATTGCTTTCCCCAATCCTCCAATTTTTTTCCAGGCTCAGGACCAGCATATGATTGGGAAGTATTCATGACTGTAATCCATGTGTGTTCTTGGGGCCAGTTTGCCTGTTCTGGGGGATGAAAAACCTGAGTTTCCGGGTAAAAAAAAACCCTACCTCCGTATGAGACCGGCTAACTCACCTTTAGTCAAGAGAGACTAGATAAAGGTTCCTCACGTCATGGACGGGAATCGAACCCAGGTCTTTCCGACCAAAGGGCTTCGTCTACTGAGCTATGGAGGCTCTACTGCTGTGTTGGGGAGGAGAATTAAAAACACTAAAAGCATCAAAAACAAATGCACTGCCAGGACTTGCTATTCAGTAACAATTCTAATTTAGCATTTTATTGTTAATAAAATATGCAGTATTCACTGAAAACTTGCATTAACATATTTAAAAAAAAAAGGAAGTGGAATTACTATTATTACTACTATTATTATTGTATGGGTACCTTAATGGAGTCCAAAGACTCATCACGGAAGACCCAACCTATCCATACAATCAATCATACCTCTTCTTGAACCCATTAACAGACGAAGCACTCAAAACTGACTGACAACCCATTCCACTCAATTCACAAACTCTGCACGCAAAAAAATCTAGTCCTCACATCTTTATTTAACTTCTAGAGATGACCTCTTGTTCTGGCCTCTATAGCCAAGTGCTAAAACATTTCCCCTGCATCAATCCTATAAAACCCCTTTAAGTAACTTAAATGTTTCTATCATATCCCTTCTTTTTCTCCTATCAACCAACTTCTGCAATCCATACACACTCAATCTATCCTCACATATAGAACATTCCACAGACCACTCACCATCTTGGTTGCTCACATCTGAATCCTCTCCACCACTTCCTCATCTCCAAGAGACCAGAGCTGAGCATAGTAATCCAAATGTGGACATATCAAAATTTTATAAAGAGGAATAACAACTTCCTTATCTCTACTTGTTTATGTGTTTTTCAATAGCCAAGTAATCTTATGGGCTACTTTAGCAGTATGTCCCCTAAATTTCAACTCTGTCTAACACCATCCCCATATCTCTAGCTTCATCTATTATACTTCCATCAATGTAGTACATAGCTTGTAATCTATTTATCCTAAAATGCATAACTTGACATTTCTCCACATTTAACTGCTACCCATTATCTTTTGCCAATACTGACAGCTTATTTAAATCATCCTGCAAGCTCTCCACATCATCTTGATTCACTATCACTCTACCTAATTTTGCATCGTCAACAAACAAATGAATATTTCCTTTCACACTATTTCCTATATCATTTATGTATAAATTAAACAGTGGTGACCTTAGCACTGAACCTTGCCGCACACCACTAGCCACTGGCTTTTGCCTGGATTCTGCTCCTCCATATACCACTTTTTGATATCTGTCCAGCAGCCACCCTCTTATCCACATAATCAGTGTCATATTCATCTCCATTTGGTCTAATGTGTGTAACAGAGTTGTATGTGGTATTCAGTCAAATGCCTTTGCAAAATCCAGCAGAATCATTGTATAGCCATTTCCTTTATTCAACTCAGCTGTCACTGAATTATAAGAAGTTAGTTAACTACTAACACATGACTGATGCTTCACAAAGCCATGTTGTCTCTCATAGAGTATCATATTCCTATCCACCAATTCTTGAATTCTCTTTTTGACTAATTTTTCCAGTATATTTGCCATCACTCCTGATTGACCTATAATTTGCTACTACAGTCTTTGGAACCTCCCTTATGTGAGGGAATTATTTTCTCCTCTTTCCCCGCCCCCTTGGAACTCTCCCAGAGCTGATGCTTAAAGAGCCTAGTCAGAGGCATTGCTTGTGCAAGTTTTGAGAAAATGGGCAAGTTCCCTTGCTCATTTCCTTAAAACATGAGCTAATATTCCATCTAAAGAAGCAAAGAATTATCAAAAGAATAGTAGTATGAAAGATATGAAGAATGAAGAGCTGGCTGTAATGAGGAAGATATTGCATTTATATGGAGTCCTTCACAGAACAAAGTGTGAGCCTCAGTAAATGCAGAAACATCTTGTGAATGGTTCAGCTTAACACAGAAAGAAGTGCGAGAAAAGTGAAAGCAATGCTTAACTAAATAAGCAAGGAAAATAAGAAGAGAGAGTCTTATATGGTGATTCTGCTATAAGAGGCACACTTGATGTGAGAGTGAGGAAATCGCGCTTCCTGGGTACAAAGATTAACAGTGTTAGTGAACCTATTAGAATGCAGAAGGGCAAATTGGAAGAGTAGATTGTTTTGATAGGAACAAATGATTTGAAAAGGGACAAGTATGAGAGAGAAGATGAAAGAGTTGCTGAACTTAGTAAAAGAGAAGAATGATGAGAGAGCACTTAAGGCCATTTGGTGTGAGATAGAGGTCTATCTATCTATAGTTCACTGGGAATCTACAGATGCCATATGATCACTCTAATGCTCAGTAATGTGCCTCACCATGTAGTCCTGTTGTATGCTTTTCTGGCGGCCTCAACTCTCTGAAGATCAGTCACTCCACACACACCATCCATCCATCTCATTGATGGTCTACCCCTTCCTCTTTTTCCAGGAACTTTACCTTCTATTACTCTTCTGAGAAGTCCCCCTTCCATCCTTTCTACGTGTCCAAAATATTTTAACTTTCTTCTGTCAATATCCTTAAGGAGCCTTAAAGTTCTACTGATCTTTTCTAACACCCATTCATTTGTACACCTTTCAGTATATGATATCCTCAACAGATAGCGGTGAGAGGATAAAATATGTGGTTGGTTGCTGTTATAGACCAGATGATGCATGTGTGTTGACAGATAAGTTCAATGGAGAGAGATGATGTAGTTATAGTGAAGCTGTTGCTATGATATCACCACCTCATTCTGAACTGACAGAGGTCAGTTCAGAATGAGGGCAATGATTGCAAATGAGTCAGTACATACGTTATGCAGGAGGAATGATGTACAGTTTGTGGATGTGTGGAGTCAGTTTCATGGACAAAAGGGCTTGCAAAAAGTGGATGGTTTGCACTTGAATGAATCCAGTGTTCATTCTCTGGAAAACAGATACTAGTGAGGCATGTGCAAGAATGTCCAAAAAATGCCAGAGTTAGTACAGCCAGTAATAAACTAGAATGGGATGATTAGTACAGAGCTTAAGGATAGCTGTGGGTCTAGCAGGCTGTTACACTTTAGGTACAGAATAGTCAGGAACATTTGGAACAAGGGGGAGGAGTTTGGGGCATTCTTTGTTTCCTCTTGACCAAACGTTATTGGCATTAGCGAGATATCGCTGACAGAAGATGATATAGTTAGTGGGATAGAATGTGAAATTATAGTATTTTCAGGAGGACAGAGAGAAAAGAATTGGGGGATATTGTTGATGATAGCCAATGAACTTCAGCCAAGAAGAGTAGGATTTGAGCTGGAGTCAGTGGAAATAGTACATTGGAAGTTATATGGTGTGAGATAGAGGCTAACAGGACAAAATATATTGTTGGTTGTTGCTATAGACCTGAGGATGCAAAGGATGATGCATATGCATTGACAAATAAGCTAAATGAGTGGCGAGCAAGTAATTATTATGGGGCAACTTCAACTATGGGAACATAGATCAGAAGAAGGAAAGAACATAAGGGAGGAAGGATATGGAATTTTTGCAGTTATTAAGGAATAATTACTTGAGGATCATGTGATGGAAGGTATACCAGGGTTTTGAGAGTACTAGTTCTAGAAACTACATTATTTGTCTTTAACCAAGATGACCACATCGCTGCCAATTGGTGAGTGTAACCATGTGGTATTGATCTTGAAGGGCGACTAAATGTGTAGAATTTTTAGTTAAGAGGGGGTACATGTGAAATTATAGGACAGATTTAGGAAATTCCAGAAGTAATAGCAGACTGCAGAAGGATAAATCAAGTGGGAGTCAAATGGATGGATAACATCATTAAGCAAAAGGAATATTTGTGGAGGGAATTCAAAAACAAAGGTGACCAGCAGGAATATGAACATTGCAAAGCACAGACCAAAAATCAGTATGGTAAAGAAAGCCAAAATCAGAGTATGAGAGGAAATTAGTGGTATAGGCCAAAGATAATAATAATCCCAGAGTTTTTGGTATGTGAAAGATGTGAAAGATGGAATTATCATAAAAGAATAATTTGCAAGGGTCTATCATCCAGGTGGAGGTATTGCAGTAACAAGAGAGGCAAAGGCTTATATAGAAATAGATGAACTGGAGGTGCTTAGGATATTACAGAAACTTCTTGTGAATACACTTGGGATTAGATGGTATACCAGCTCAAGTATTTCATGAAGATGCTAGGGAATTGGCATTGCCTTTGACCACATTTTTTAATTTCAGTCTCAGCTCTAGGTTGTCCTTTCCTTTAGTGTTACACGGTGATCAGCATTCATTTCAGTAAACTATGAAGACTAACCATGTTAGGAATTATTCTTATTATTTTGTGACACCTCCAAGGAGTCCAAAGAATATTCGTTGATTCTTATCATCGAATATACAGACTGGTCTATAATTGTAATAATTACTTTAATTTCCCTATGTTTTAACCTTCATATTAAGGTTATTATTATTATTAAGAGAGACCTCAAGGGAGTCAGAGCCTCATCGAGATAGGCCACATAATATACACACCAGCTATCGAATTTATTCTTGAATTCACTCACACTGCTTGCACTCACAACATCCAGTGGCGATCCATTCCAGTCATGCACCACTCTATGAGAGAAGAATCTAGCCCTCATCCCCTTCTTAGGAGGACATTTATTCTCAGCTTCCAAGGATAACCTCTTGTCCTTTCCCCACCCTCCATAAATTGAAAAATTCCATCAATTGAAATTCTGTATACCCTTTCAGAAGTTTTTAAGTTTCCATCATATCACCCCTCTTTCTCTTGTTTGCTAGTGTCTGCAGTCTACAAATTCTCAATCTGTCTTCATAATCAGTACTCCACAATCCTGATATCATTTTTAATACTCTCCTTTTCACTCTCTCCACTGTATCAGAATCACAATGGAAACCAGAAGACCAGACCTGCACACAATAGTCCAAGTGAGGTCTTATCAATGTCTTCTAAAGAGGAAAAATGACATCCTTATCTTTATATGTGAACGTTCGTTTCAATATTGCAATTATCTTTTGTATTTGCAATCTTTGCTACGTGGCCCCTGAATTTCAACTTCCTATCTACTAACGTTACAAGATCCCTAACCTCATCAGTTTCTTCAAGCATAATCCCACCAGTGTAATACGACATTGGATATCTAATCACTCCTGCGATACTAATTGGTTGATAGTTTGATACATCGGTCTTTGCACCACCCTTATGTAATGGAATTACCATACATTCTTTCCATTCCTGTGGAATCTTCCCTGTTCTGAGACTCATATTAAACAGCCTGGTCAAAGGAATAGCCAGTTCAGCTGAACACTCTTTTAGCAAAAGTGCTGATATCCCATCAGTTCCTATTGCTGAATTCTTATTCAGTTTGTGCAATAGCTCTAATACCTCATCCACCTGAGTTTCTTCAACCAGTGAAGAGGTAGCAGTGAGCTGAATGTTGCATACACTAGGTTGATAGCTTTTAACAAAATGGGCACTCATTAGTTGAACAACCTCTTCTAGGTCTGCAACTCTCACACCATCTGCATTTAGAAGAGTTATGTTTTCATATTCATTCTTTCTTTTACTTGCAGCATATTGATAGAATTCTTGCGAGTTGTCTTTAGTCACGCAGAGCCAGTTTCTTTTCATACTCAGACTTTGCTTTCCGTACAATAGTTTTGACAATTCTAGCTTGCTGCTTATAACTTTCATAACGGACATCATCCTTATGCAAAAGGTATTCCTTCCACATCATCCTTTTCTTATGAATCTCTTGCTTAATAAGATTACACATTCATTTGACTCCTACTCCATTCATTCTTTGAACTCTCAGGACACATTCTGATATCGCATCATTTAAGTAGTGTTCAAATGTTTCCCATGCACTGTCGACATTCTTCCCATCCAGCACCAATCCCATTCCCTGCTTTGTAGTTCAGCATGTAACCTTTTCTAAATGGAACATTCATAAACTTAGTCACTTCCCAAGTGAGTATCACATGATCACTGTCACCAATCAGAGTCAGAATAGTTACGTCTTTAAAAAAAATGTCCTCTGACAACACTGTAATCAAATCTAGCACTCTTTGACCTTGAGTTGCTTCTGTCACATGCTGCTTGAGGAAGTTGTCCTGCATCGCATTTTCATTCTTCTCATGAGATTTTACTGCTACCCAATCAATATTTGGATAATTAAAGTCTCCCATTATCATTACTCTTTTTGTGCTCATCTATTCTATTTGGTGATGCATTTCTTCATCAATAGCAACCAATCCACCAGGTCTGTAACAACACCCCACTATGTAGTTGATCTTGTTAGATTCCACCTCACACCAGATGGCTTCAAACTCACTGCCACATGAAAAAAAATTACCAGTATTGCAGTCTCAACTCTAACTGGATTTAAGCCATTTGATATCATTAGCAGCATACACTCTCCTCTCCCATCCTGTCTATCCTTCATAAAAATGCTGTACCCTTGACAATCGACACCAGTTAGTATGTCTGATTTTGATAGCCAGGTCTCACTAATCCCTACAATCTGAGGTCGCAACATATTGACTAAGGCAACAAACTCTACTCCTTTGTTTCTAATACTGCTGGCTAGGATCGACGTTACCATTTAGGCGAACTAGGCAACCGCCTAGCGCACAAGCCATGAAGGAGTGCAAAACTTCAAGCTATGCTTTATTCATACTTTACTAAAATATCAAAATTAAATAGTGATATATGATTTAGGTATTGATTCTTCCTTATCCCTCACACATCACACTATTATACTATTTAACTCTTGGTTCTTTTTTGTTCCTTGCCTAAATGATTTGAACTTACCTCTATTTAAAATTCAGTTAAGATAAATATTTTAAAACGTTAACATTTTAAAATATTAAATTTCGGTATTTTATAATTTTTTTTTTAATGAATTATAACAGAGAATTTTCAAATTAATTAAAAAAGAAAATAAAAAAGCCTATTAATTTACCTATCAATTTCACCTGAAAGACAATTTTATTTTGTTTAATGTTAATTAGAAACATTTTAGTTTATTAAATAAGGGGCGCACTTGTAAACTTTGCCTAGGGCGCAAAATAACCTGGCACCGACAGTGCTCCTGGCATTCGTGTACAGACATAATAATCTACTTGCATGTTCTTTTGTATACTCTTGTTATACTCTTGTCTGCATGACAGTTGGACAACTTGCAGATCTCTATTCTTCTCTAGTGCCTTATACATGTAAAAATCTTTGCACATATTTGATGGGTCCGAACCAGATAAACATAAAGTCGAAATCATTCTCTCCTCGTCAATGTTTAACGGAATAGTGATCCTCGTCGATCTCTATTCCGTCTTAGGTCTCATATATCATTGTCACTCTTACATTCACATTCTCTCCAATTCCCTTCATTTATAATTTAGTTTCCCTGACTCTCTGTGTTAGGTCTCATACCAGTTATTAGTTTTTTCTAGTCTTGATGCGAAACGGATTCAGGTGTAGGCCGTCCATCTTATACAAATCCAATCATCTCTCAAACACAAAAACTAGGTGTTATTAACATATAAAAAAAAATTACTTTAAAGATAAGGAAAAAGTGCAATAAATCTGATAAATATACTGCCATATATTTCAGTCTGAAATTAACAGACCATCGTCAGTGGTTTAAAAGCAGTTGTAACAAAGAAGGCAAACAATTGATTTATTTGAATTAGAGTGAGCTTTGTGATGTTAAATAAACAGTATGAAATAAATCATCAGATAGATGTAGTATCTAGTTGGTTTCTTAAGACCTTATGTCTTTATAAAATATCATTCTTGGTCTTAATAGTAAAAAAAAAAAAAAACTTTAATGATGTGTTATTCAAATTAGACTTTCCCATATTTTTGATAAGGATTAGACAGTCATTCCAATTCATGTTAGGCCGGTGAAGCACGGCCTCAATACTCTCCTTAAATAGGCATATTTCAGACCAAACAATCTTGTGGTCTTCCTCTATTCCATGTTGAGCTAATCCAGACTTATCGGATTTTTTGTGGAAAATACGACTGATGTTCTTTTATGTAATGTTCTTTTTTTTTTCTTGAAAATACACAAAGATTATTCAAGAAAAAATGAAAGAGTTTAAGAACAGGAACCAAACCTTGGAGATTCAGTGGCAAGCCCTGAAGAAAACACTGATTGATTCAGCCAGAGAGGCATGTGGTGAGGTGGTCTGCAAGGATTGAAAAATCAGAACTCCATGGTGGACACAGGAAGTTAAAGAGGCAGTGAAGGAAGAGAAGAAAACATATCAAAAGTTCCTCGCAAAAATAGTCAGCTTGTGCTCTTAGAGAATACAGAGACAAATGCAAGAATGCTAAACACTGTGTAAAACTAGCTAAACAAAAGTCATGGGAGGACTTTGGTAAGAACATAGAAAATAAATATCAAGAAGATGCAAAGATATTCTGGAGGTTGTTGAAGAAGCTCAGAAATGGAGGTAAGAGTGCTGTAAAAGGAATTAGAGATGATAAAGGTGACATGAAAACTGTAGAAAAAGATATCTTTGGAGTAATTACTTCGAAAAATTGCTAAATGAAACAATCAATGACAGCATAGTGATAAAAAACACTCAACAGGGATGCAGTCAGGAATACATATCCATACTTGAAGTAGAAAAAGCCATCAAAGGCCTGAAATGTGGAAAAGAAGCAGGAGTAGATGATATTCGACCAGAAATGCTCAAGTATGAAGGTATGAAAGTCTTACAATGGCTGCACTGCATAGTTCAGAAGACCTGGAGATAGGGACAAATTCCAGATGATTGGAGTAAAGCTCTCATAGTACCCATATACAAATAGGGAAATAAAAGTAAATGTGAGAATTACGGAAGTATTTCCCTCCTGAGTGTTCTTGCATAAATCTTAACTGGAAACAGTTGAGAAGGATTGTGGAAGGGAAGCTTGGTGGAGGACAAGCTGGATTCAGGCCAAATAGAGGCTGTCAGGATCAGATTTTCACTTTACGACACATAGTTCAGAAATCATGGGAATGTGACAAAGATTTGTATATTTAAGTTTTGTAGATCTGGAAAAGGCATGTGACAAGGTGCCAAGAGAGAAGCTATTCGAAACGCTACAGTTATATGGTGTCATTGGGGCTATATATCAACCAATACTCAGTCTTCGTTTGAGTTGTAAGTCAATAGTTAGAATTGAAAGAAGTCAGGAAGACGGTTTAATATTAAATCTGGTGTCAGACAAGGATGTACATTATCCCCTCTGTCATTCATTATCTATATGGATCACATTATGAAGGAAAGTGGTATTAAACCTGATATCAAAATTGGAAATGTTAATCTCAGCTCTTTACTTTATGCAGATGATATTATACTTCTAAATAAATCTGATACAAGTCTGCAAGACTCCCTGACTGAATTGAATAACTGTTATAATAGATATGGTATGAAGATCAGCAATAACAAGACAAAGACAATGAAAATAGGCATAAGCATTGAAAAATGGAGAACCTATAGAACAAGTAAAACATTTCAGCTGCTTAGGCACAATTTTTAGTGAAGATTGTAAATTAAATATGGAAATAGACTACAGAATAAACAAAGCTGGTATGGTAGGAAGTGAACTGAATAAATTGATATGGAATAAGAGAGAAATTAGTGAAAACACTAAATTAGCTGTATGCAACATAGTGTTCAAGCCAATTTTAATGGTAATATCATATTAAAAACAAGGATATTAGGAAAGAACTTGACATTGTTAGCATCCAGGAATGTGTTAGAGAGTTAATCTCAGGTAGTATGGTCACTTAACCAGAGTGGGAGAGGAAAGATTAGCAAAACAAATGTTCTCTGCTAGGTGAGCAGGAAAAAGACCCAGAGGAAGACCAAGATATAGGGGGATTGATGCAATAAAAAGTGCCTTAGAAGACAGAAATATAAGATTATAAAATTATCAGATCTATAAAAAATTATAGATCTGATAATTTTTTGAGTCTTGACAGGTAACAGATTGATTTGGAGGAAAATTGTAAATAGGAAGTTAGTGGTGATGTAAGTTTTTCATCTAGTACAACCCTTTGAGGGTCCATGCCAGGAATTTAATGATAATGATGTTCTTGTGTTCTTTTTTTCTATTGAGCATCCAGTTTGTCCAAAGTGGGAAAGATGGCAGTCACATGGAACTTGGTATACACCTGGAAAGGACATAGGTGAGCATTTATCTTTAGAAGAGGGGAAATACGTTCAGAGTTTATTAGTAGGAATAAAATTCACTACTAAATCATATTTCTTCAGAAATTTTGAAATCAGTTCTGAAATGCCAGCGATGTATGGGATTAGAACTCGACGTATTGATTCCTTATTGTTTGGAGTCAAACAGATGTTGTGTAGTTCTTTCAGAGAAGCCATTTTATTTCCTATATTGTTTGATAGTTGAGAATTCTTCCCATAGATGATGGGAGTTTTACAATTAGTCTTAGCTCGTCGAATTAAACACTTTATGATTCCTGTCTTTTGAGAAGGATGATGTGCACATTGTTGAAGAATGTGAAGTTATTGAAAGGGGTTTTCTGTTTAAACTGATGGGAAGCAGATGAGAAGAATGTCTAAAAATTATAATTTGTTGTCTCTTTCAATTTCCATAGTGAATTTAATATGAGGATGTCAAGTATTTATATTCGCTAAAAATGTTGGTAAGGTATCTATATCGTGAGGCCACACTGCAAAAATGTCTTCTATATATCTAACCCTAAATGGAGTTTGAGGGTGTATAGATGAAAAAATTATGTCTTCTAAATAAAAGTTGGCTAAAGTAGGAGAGAGAGAGAGTGGTATTCCTATGACAGTTTCTTCTACTTGGTTGCAGAATTTGTTTTGACCAACAAAGCATCCAGAATGCATCAATAATTCTAACAGTTTCACTATATCTTGTGGGAATATTTCAGAAAGTTGTTGTAAAGTCTCTTTGAGAGGTGCATTGGTAAATAGGGATTCTACATCGAAGCTAACCATGACATCAGTAGGTTGTATGGAAATGTTTTTTAAAAAAGAGTGAGACTTGCCTCTACATGATTTCAGTAAGTTTGATAAATTTTTGGCTATGAGATACATAGGTGAATCAATGCAGTCGGACGGAGAAGAATGTCTTTCTTATGGATCTTTGGTAGACTATAAATCCTTGATGTTCATGAAAAATACATTTTTTAACTTTCCTCAAGTTTTTCTCATGAAGGATTTGAATATTTTTCTTGTTTTCAGAGAAACATGTGGCATAGTTCTATACAATATATACACAAAAGCACAAAGTAAAAGTATTATTTATTAAATATACTGTCATATATTTCAGCCTGAAATTAACAGACCATCATCAGTGGCTTAAAAAACAGTTGTTACAAGGTAGAATGCAAACAATTGATTCATCCAAAATAGAATGAGCCATGTGATGTTAAATTGCCAATAGCATTATGCTTTCACTGAAGAAAAGGCTAATCATAACAGCGTAAAATAAATTGCACATATATATATATATAAAATTTATAATATCATACTAAACAGATCATCAGATAGATGTAGTATCTAGTTGGTTTCTTAAGATCTTATTGTCTTTGTAAAATATTTTTTATATAGTACAGCAATCCCTCGATTAGTGCACCTAATGTGTTCTTTAAAACAGGTGCATTAATCAAAAATGCACTAATCGAATATAATAAACTATGTAATAACCTAGCTGAAGGACAATAAAACATATTCAGAATATAAATTTATTATTCTGCTTCTTAACAAAGAATTGAGCTAGCGTAGTTTGGCGGGCATTGTTTCTTTTTTTCATACAACTGATGGTACGATCCTATTGCCACTTCTGCAAATTTTACTGGTTCCTCTTCACCAGAGTCAGTTTCTAAGCATTGCTGCTTAAAAACTTCGATTGTATCAAAACTATTTTCAAATTGTTTCTGTGAAACCTCTTTGGGCTTATCGGTGATTAAATTTTCCTCATATTCTTCAGGATCTTCCTGCTGTGTATCTAAATTTAGCAGGTCGGAATCACTCAACTTCTCAGAATGAGATTTAATTAACTAAAATCATTTGCACAATGTGGAAGAATGTGCTTCCAAACGGCTCGCATATTGCTAGCAGTAATTTCATTCGACTTGGCGACTTTATAACCAGGCTGAGATTTCTTTGATTTGGCTAGAAAAGTCTTGGAAGGCATTTGCTTCCAAAAAAAGGCCAGTTTCATCAACATTAAATATTTGTTGATCACAATAGTCTGCTTCTTACACAATCTCTGGATATCTCCTTATCTGTATTTGTAGCTTCTCCTGTGATTTGAACATTATGTAGGCTATTTCTCTTTTTGAAACGCTCAAATCACCCAGCACTAACATGGAATTCTTCTTCTGTTCCATCATTGATAGCCCTTTCTTTCCAGGTTACAAAGAGACAATGCTTTTGATTTAATAAGGCCAGTGTTTAGCAGGACCATTTTTGGTTACATTCTTCGATCCATGTAAAAAGAAGTCTCTCTAATTCAATCATTATAATACTTTGATTTTGAGTGCATGCATGACGAACTTGAAGCAGCCTTACCTTTCTCTTTGTATCAGCAGTTGATTCACCCATTTTTGTGTTCTTGTGCTATCTCTGCTCTGAACTCGCCTTGTTCATTTTTCTTTATTATTTCAAGTTTTTCTTCCAATGAGATTACTTTTCAAATCATTTTCACACCTCTATTTTTTGCTCACTAATTCTTTTAATCACGATTAAAGGTTAGGAAAATAATTTAAAATAAAAAAGTAAGGAAAACAATTGCACGTGATATGATCAGCAAAATGCTATGTAAAGCAGACGACATAAATTTTGGCGGTAAATTTGGAAAGTAGTGTACATGGAAATAGTGCACTATGCCATTAAAAAATAACGTTGTAAAATGTTTCAAATCGGTAACTACATTATTTCATCCTGGTGAGAGATTTTTTAAATTGTTAGCCATAAAAAATGTATAAATCAAAAATTTTTAAAATCTGTAACATTTATTTTTAAGATATACAGGGTGTTCGGGATAAATTTGACATATTTATAATTAATTATATTTTTCCGTAAGTTACATGTATTAACACACACTTCTCTTCATTTAAAAGTTTGGACCCTTCTTCATTCATATACAAGATGTCAGAAAGGATGGATAGCTGGAACCCACCTGAATCATGGAAGAGAATAACTTGTATCATGATGATTCGTGCCCGCCATCAAAATAAGGATATTACGACTGCTGCCCAATGCTCCCTGAATACAGTAAAAACAATCAGGCATGAACTAGAGACTTGCAATGGTGACTACGAGGATGTAGCAAGAAGAAAGATCCCTAGCAGACGATCTGATTGCGTTCGTACAGCAGAATTCCTCGCAAATCTGCAGGAACAGGTGTTGAAGAACCCTGGCATTGGAATTCGGGCTTTGTTCGTGGAGTTGCTAACTGTAGTCAAGCCCTGGATAACAAGGGTAGCCAATGGTAGGCCGTATGTATGGCAGCAGGATTCGGCCCCTTGCCACACCTCTGGGAAAAGTCAAAAATGGTTGTCTGAAAATTTCTACGACTTCACCAGTCCAAATGTTTGGCCTCCAAACTCCCCAGACCTTAACCCCATGGATTATTTTGTATGGGGCGCAGTTGAAAAAGACACCAATCGCACTTCCAGTAATACAAAAGCCCAGTTAATGGATAAAATTAAAACAGTTTTTGCGGCCCTTCCCAGGGAGACTGTAGCATCAGCTTGTTCGAGGTTCCGAAGCAGAATTGAAGCTGTGATCGATGCTAATGGTGGTTATTTTGAGTAAATCTTGTTGATAGTATTGTAATTAACTCTGCCTGTAATGTTTTTTTGTCAATTCATTAAATTTAATAGATACAAAGAAGATTTTCTTTTTCCTTACGAAACTGTCAAATTTATCCCGAACACCCTGTATATGGGCACACTAATCGAATTTGGATATCGAAAAAAAAAATGACGCACTAATCGGGGACACATTGCTGTATATTTAAATAAATAATACTTGTACCTTGTGTTTTCATGTATATATTGTATAGAACTATGGCAAAGTTTCTCTAAAAACAAGAACTTTAAAGATATGCTCCAGTGAGCAAGCATTTAAACATGAATTAAAAGTTATCAGCAGTGGCTTCCTGGAAAATAGCTACAGCAAAAACACTATCCACAAAATTCTTCATAAGACTCCCCTTAAAAAGAAAAATAAACTAGATTACAATTAAACTGTAGCCATTCTATAAATTTAAAAGGATGTCAGATAAAATAAACAGAATACTACAGAAATACAACCTTAATGCTACCTTTAAACTTTTTAAACTTCCTACACAATTAAAGAACTTACTCCACTTATCCAAGGATCCACTTCCTCTATTGGCCCACTCTGAGTTATATGGTATTCATTGCACCTGTAATCTGCCTTATATAGGTGAAACAGGACACATGACACACAGTTCCTATCCAAAAAAAAAGAACATGAATGGCAAATTAAATTTAATAACTGTCATAAATCTAGTCTTTCTGATCGTGCTCTGATTGCTCTAAGTTTTAAAAGAGGTAAACCGTGAGTAGACATATCGGTACACAATAAATAACGGAAAAAACTCACGTAGAAAGATTATTTATTAGTATAATTTTCGCTTGTGTGTCACAGGCGAAAAATTATACTAATAATTTTTTTTTTTTTTTTTTTTTTTAGGAAAGTTATTGACCTTTTTAGTTATCTTACACCAGTTACTTAGGTGGCGCTTTTTGTAATTGTCAGTTAGTGTTTAATTTTGAGCTTAATGTACTGAGGATGCCTGTGACACACAGGCAAAAATTATACTAATAAATAATCTTTCTACGTGAGTTTTTTCCGTTATTTACTGTGTACCGTTCTGATTGCTCTACATAGAATTGACTGGAACGGCACCTATTGTTTACATTACACCAAACATGGTATGAGCATAAATTTAAAAAGGTGTGTGAAATTCTTATCAACCACCCTAATCTTAACAATAATGGTGGTCTAAAAATTCCAAGAATATGGATGGCACATATTCTTCCTGCATAACCATTAACCATGGCAACACCAACTCCCTCAGTGAGTTGGTGTTGCCATGATTGCTAACCTCCAAGTTAGAAAAGCTACTTGAAGGTTAACAATCATGGTACACTAGAATGTCTGATCCTCTGCTATCCTTCTAATCTCATAATAGTTCTTTTTAACAATCTATTTCATTAAATTATCAACTCAAGAAGTTCTTGGTCTACAGGGAGATCTTCCCTCTAATTTTCCATCCAGTATTTTCAGACATTTTCCTTGCTGATCCTCTCATCATGTGTCCTGTCATCTTGCACCCTCACTTTATAAAGATCTTCCAGAAAAAAAGCCACGAAAAAACTGAAATGTGGAAGCACAGCTGGGTTGGGGATATTCGACCAGAGATGCTCAGATATGGAGAAATAAAACTTTTCTCTCTTATATGGGAGGGGATAAAATCCAAATCCAAAATAAATCCCCTCGGGAAACACTGGATAAATTCCCAGCAGGCTAAGGTGACTAGTAAAACATATTATGGCCAATCACGCAATATGTGGATATTAAATGATTACGAAAGGAAATGAGACGATATCAATTACTTCGACACAGACCTGTGCCTCAGCTGCTGATACAATTACTATGAAGACAGCTATTATAAAGACCTTTCTGAAGCTGTCGTGAACATTCCAGTCCACAACATCACACTCATTAGTAGGTGATTTTAATGCCCAAATTGGCAAAGACACTACCAGTACTACTAAAAATGTGGGTCAATATACTTATCATGAAACCACAAATAGCAATGGACATTCTCTTATGAACTTCTGCAATAGTCATAACATGATAATCACCCAAATTTCCCCATCCAAAAGAAAGACTATGGACCCGGGAACATCCAAATGGATCTCATTCCCAAATAGACCACATCAGTCAAGAACTGTCGAGCATATAATACTGTTGAACTAAACTCCAACCACAGAATAATCAGTGCCCACATTAAACTCTCACTAAAAGCTTCTAAAAATAACAGGCCTACAAGGAAACAATAGAACTGGAACAAACTAAATAACCTAGAAATTGCAGCATCTTTTTGCAGTACAATAGAAAACAATATGGAAGACATTCTTAAAGATCCAGTTAACAAAAAGTATAAGAGTATTAATGAAGTAATAAACATAACATTTAACAAAATTTTTGGAAACATCAACAAAAAAAGACTCGGAAAAATGGATTACTCCTGAAACTGAAAAATATATAGATGAAAGAAATAAAGCAAAGAAACTCTACCACTTAAAAGGAATGAAATAAAGATAAAGTAGACATTTTAAACAACTAGTTCAATGAACTAATGATGAGAGACAAGGAAAATCAAATAAATAAATACTCTGAGGAACTTGAAAAGTATAAGAAAACTGGAGATACTAGAAACACTTTTCAAATGATAAACCATATCTGTCATTACAAAACAAAAAGAAGTGGAAATATTGTCACACATGATAAAACCAGTAGGTAGCTATCAGTAAATTCAAACTTGATGAAAGAACGGAGAAACTACTTTCAAGAAAAACTGAATGCTGATATCCTCAATATTCAAGCCAGTTAGCAGACCTGCATCTAACCACCGCTCTACCAATAAATTATGAAGCTTCACTGAAAAGGAACTAAAAATAGCAATAGATCAAACAAAAGCAGAAAAATCCCCAGAGATTGATGTTTTTTAAACAGAAGCTTTTAAAAATGCTGGATAAAACATATAGCAATCTCCTTGCCATAACGAATCAAGCATTAAACACTGGAATAATACCTCAACGATGAAAACAAGGCCTTATTGTCTCTATTCTTAATAGAATGGATAACTACAGAGGTATTACTTTGCTATCAGCCACAGTTAAAATCTACAAAAAGGATGATCCTCAATAGAATAGAACCTCATTTAACCACTTTTAAGAAGGAAAAAAAACCAAGCTCGATTTCTAAAAAAAAAAAAGAAGTATAATAGAACATATTATTATTATTATTATGTGATGCCTCCAGGGAGTCCAAAGACTTATCGAGGGAGAGTGTGCCAACAGCATCGAACGATTTAATCCCGTCCAACTACTAACTCCGCTCAAACTTGCTTAACTTTTTGCGTGAACCATTTGCTGGCTGCACTGCATCAGGAGAATCATAGAAGGTTCATATGATAAAAACCTACCATTCATTTTAACTTTTATAGACTTCAAAAAAAAAAAAAAAAAAAAAGCCTTTGACTCCATTAATAGAGGAGCAATGTTTAAAATACTCAGCTTCTATGATCTACCCCTCAAAAATCATATAGGCAATCTCAGTCAGATTGCAATGCTACAGTAATCTTTAAAACAGAAAGAACGGAAGTCCTGCAAGGTGATGTACTGGCACCTTATTTGTTCTTGGTATTCTTGGACGATATTTTCCAGAGTATATTTTCAATCTTTAATTATTATTTTTGATGTAAATCTCTTCTCCCTTTGCACATTTTCATTTATCATGTAGTAATACCAAAGTTGAAGAACTTGGTTTTAACATTAGAACATCTACCCACACCATGCAAATAACTGATCTTAGCTTTGCTTATGACACTGTACTTATTGATACAGAACCAACAAATACACAAAAACATTTCAGTCTACTAGAGGCACAAGCTAAACTTATTGGTTCTGCAGATCAACATCCAAAAGTCCAAAGTATTCTCAATAGGATAAAAAACCTCATGCTTCGTATCAACAATAGGTCATTAGAAAGAGTCAAGGACTTTCGATATCTTGGATTGTACGTCAGCAATAGGAGACATCAATACAGAAAATGATGTTAGAAAATGTAAACAGCTGGCTCTATTCTTCCATAACAAACTTTGCCCCATCTAGAATAATGATTGTGGACAAAATTAAGACTATATTCCATGCAACCAGCAGATCGATCTTCTTGTATGGTTCCCAAACCTGGACTAAGCACTACAGATCTAATTAATTCCTTTGGAACTACGTCTCAGACTGATCCTTTAATGCACTCTGAGGAACCATGTCACTAACTTTATGTGCTAAATCTTGCTAAGAAAGAACCAAGGGATGCAGACAACACTTTTGCTTTAGACAGCTGTATAAAACAAACTACTTGATAGAATGACTTGCAATATCACATGGATGCTTATGAGAGATGTACCAACTTAGAAAAAAAAAATCTTGCCGATAGTGTTGCCATCAATGGTCAAGGCAGAGAACTTTTCAGACCACCTCGTACAAGAAGAATGCAAGTACACCTCCATATGCAGGTAGCCCAGGCATGAAGATACTTCATTTGCAAACGTTTGCTTACGCTAGGATAAAGGATTAAACCAAGAATCCCATAGACATATAGGTCGGTCTTAGAACACATGCAATTTACAGACAAAAAATACTAGTGGTGGTGAGAAATAGATGACATTGGTGTAGATCAGGCGTGGCCAACTTCATTCTATACGAGGGCCAATATATGATGAGTGATAGCATCATGGGCCACACACTTTTAGACAGAACTTAAATAAAAATAAACTCTGCATTTTTTCAAGGCAATAGTTATATGTATTGAATTACTATATTTGTTAAATCATTTTACTACTGGGAGAACAATATAAAATACTTGAAACTGATCACTGTAACCAGAGCAGAGCAAGTGACTTTCAATGATGTGTTGCTCTGGAGCACATAGAAATCTACCACTCCCACTACTACAACTCGCACAGAGAAGCAGTAGATTTTGTAAATTGAGTAATCTTTTTAAAGCAATTTTGATTCTGTGTTGAGAATATAAATTGTTTCCCTCATCAGAAATAATGAATATAACTAGTATACTGATCAGAAAATCTGTGGTCGAAACTAATAGCTAAATTGATAATACATATAATTTAATATAGTTTTTATCCTGCCGTGGGCCTGCTGTTGCCACTTATGGTGTAGATGATGGAGACAGAGTTGTAGAGTAGGTGTCTTCCCTTGATGAGTCTTTGGACTCCTTGGAGGTGTCACAAAATAATAATAATATTATTTCTTGGTATCTTTAATTTATAGTATAACCAAGTAAAAAAAATTTCAACATCTATCTCTAATCCAAAATATTTTAATAATGAGGTTGTCTATTTGTACATGGAAAATATGACTTCTCCATTACTTCAACTTTGGTATCTATTTTGGGTTTGGCTCCCACTGATAGTGGCTTTCTTCGAGAGGTTCTGATTGGTGGCTCATATTTGCCTGTCGCTGAATGGAGCCATTGATGAGTTTAGTCGTGATCCTTTAGGGTTACCCAGTGAGATTTAGAGTTTTGGAGAGGTATCTCTGCATTCTAACATACTTCAAGAAATGTCAAAATCAGTCCAGGTATTGGCCCTTCTCATAATGCATAGCATTATACACAAGGGTGTATGCTTTGCATTATGGAATACTACAACTGATGTGAAGTCATTAGCCTTTTATAGAAGTAGCACAGATGTGAAGACATCTGATGTGTCTTCCACATTTCTTTTTAAAAAATTCATCCTATAATTTGGGAAAACTGTTTGCTTTTCTCTTAACAATCTTTTTTCCTTTCTGATTAAACTTTGAATAAGTGAAACATGGTTGAATGAAGATATCCTAATAGGAATAGAAATGAAAGGGTGCAGAGTTTTTCGTGAAGAGAGCAGTGATGATGATGATAGCAGGGGAATTATGTCCACATAAGGTAGACATAAAAGAGGAAAATACTGGCAATGGTTGTGAGTGGCAGTTTGACAGGAAGACATATTTAGTTGGATGTTGCTATAAGCCAGAGAATGTGGAGAGTGGTAATAAAGAACTGTAAAAACAATTTGGATTGGTGAACAAAAGAAGGGTGATTATTATAGATAATTTTAATTATGACAGTATAGATATGAATGAAGAGAGAGCATTTGGGAATAAGGAAAATTAATGAATTCGGTTCTTGAGAGACAATTATCTCAGCCAGCATGCAGAGGGCACATGAGGATCAAGGGTTTTTTAGATCTGATCATTTCATTAGAGGATGTAACTGTGATTGGGGTTTCACACTTTCGTCCATTTGGTGAGAGTGATCACCTGGGGTTGTAGCTAGCCATATGCAGACTTCTGTGAAGAAAGGAAATATGTGGAAGTACAAGGGTGGTGATTATGACAAGCTTAGGAGACAGCTTGGAGCTGTCACATGGAATTAGGAGTTGAGCATTAAGGAAATAAATGATGCTTGGGAACTGACAAAGAAATACTAAACAGCATCAACGTGTGAATGTAGTCTGTAGGTCAAAAGGCTGAATAAGGTAGGTGTAAAATGGATGAATGACTGGCTTAAGCATTGAAATCTGGAAGAAGAAGAAAAAGAACACACTTTGGAGGCAGTACAAGATAAATAATGGTAATAATCACTTATATGAAGAGTAAAGAACAAGCCAGGATAGTGACTCATTTAGTAAGAAAAACAGAAGTGCAGTATGAGCAGAAATCAGGTAAAGAAAACCCTTAGAGATTTTTAAGATATGTGGCAAGTAGAAGGAAGAATGATTATGGTAGGATGATTTTAATGGATGGAAGAGGTAAAATAGTAACTGCTGCATAAGATATTATTGAGGTATTCAATGATCAATTTATAGGGGTTTTCATCCTCATTAGGGTGAAATCATGAGAAACTTAAGTGTAGAAGACATAGGGGAGGATTGCCTAATTGTGAGTGAACAGGAGGTACATGAGGAAATAAATAAAGTTTATGTCAATAAAGCAACAGGATTTGATGACATTGATGAACATCCACAATGTCACTGAAGTGTTCACCTTTCAAGGCACACTTTATCTTTGAGAAGAGAGAAAAAGTCTGCAGGAGCCAAATCTGGTTCCACACAGATCAACTTCAAAGCCAGAAACTGCTTTACAGGCAACACAGAGTGCGTGGCTGTGTTGTTGTGCAATAGAAACCAATTGTTGTGGAACAGTTCTTTCCTGACAAATTGCATGTGAGCATACACAAGTTTCACTACTTCTAAATAATACTGACCATCCACTTTGGTGTCCTCAAGAACAAATTCGTGGTGGATAATTCCTGTGGAACTGTCAGTTGAATGTTGTAAAGTGTAAGGTTTTGAAATTTATCAAAAAAACAATAATTGTTTTTTTGATAAATTTCAAAAAAACATCCATGTTTTTTTTGCTTCTGCTTCTCCTTCTGCTGAGGACAAAACATTCCATGTGCTGGTGTTTCATTTCCAAATCAAACTGAAAACACCAACTTTCATCACCAGTGACAGTTCTTTGCAACACATCACGATCTTAATCGACTGCATGGATGAAATTTTGACAACATTCAAACCGATGCTTTCTCTTTTTGTGTTTCAACATGTGCAGCAGAAATCTCAAATAAATCTTCTCTTGTGCAAATCTCTTTCAAGATTAATCTGATCATTCTCTTACCAACACCAAGCTGTGACAGGCAAATAACATAGTGGTTATTCGCTTGTCATGGGGAATAAGTTCCCTAACTTTCACTACATTTTCATTTCTCCATGCAGAAACTGGCCATCCACAGCATGGTTCATCCTCCAAGGACTCCTTCCCCTTTTTAAATGTTGAAAACCAGTGGAACACCTGTGCATGGTTTAGTCATCACCGTAAACTTTTAGGTCTTAGTACATGTCTATAGCAGGTTTTCCTGATTTATAGTCAAGTTTTATCAAGCTCTTTGCTCCACGATGCAACTTCTGACATTCTCCGCTCACTCTTACCTCAACAGTTGCCACATGAAAGCTGCTGCGTCATCAGACTCAAAAGTTGCAGCTTTCATTACAACACAAACTCTAGCGATCAGAACTATAAACAGATTTGTTACTTTTATTCAAAGGGTTGTCCCATAAAAAATCAATCTCATTACTTAACGGGTACACTGTATATCACCGCACATCTCAAGGGAACATTCTGGGGAAATCACAGTAGCATTGGCATGCCTGTGTAATAATTCTTACAACAACACAGGTTTCAAGGAAATGGGAAGGAGATAAAATTGTGAAAGCATGGTGATAAGGCTGTGGCTACAAATTACTGGCCAATCTGTATATCTGGTTGTGGTGATTGGTGAGAACTAGGATACAAAAATGGGTCGATAATAGCATTATTCTCTGTGATTATTACCATGGGATTATTAAAGGGAGATTATGATTTACTATCTTACTTATGTACTATAAGAAGGTGACAAATGTTTGAACAAGGGAGTTGAATATACAGTGGTGTACTTCGATTTTGCAAAAGCTTTTGATAGGCTACCACACAACAAGCTCTTAAATTGAAACGGACAGGATTGGATAACAGACTTTTGAGTTGGATTGGTGACTGGCTGTCAGATAGGTATCAGAAAGTTGTATATGGGGTGCAGTATCCAGGAGGAAGGTCACTAGTGGTGTGTCGCAAGGGTCAGTTTTGGGACCATAGTAGTTCAATTTGTTTATTAATGATATTGGGATGAGTTGAACTGGTGATATGCAACTGTTTGCAGATGATGCAAAATTGGGGAGAGCAATGCAGAATCAAGCAGATGTTTTGAAGGAGGACTTGAATAGATTGGATGAATGGGCAGGTAAGTGGAACCGTCAAATGAATGTTGCAAAATGTAAGGTTTTGAAATTTAGTAAGCAATGATGGGATACAAGGTATACACTTGGTGGGAAACTTTAAAGGAGATAAGAGATCTGGAAGTGGTGGTTAACAAGGACCTGAAATTCAGGAGCCACATTGCACAAGTTGTGAAGACGTCACATCGGATAATGGCAATGATGCAGAGAACCCTGACATGCAGAAATCAAGAGGTTGCGATGCCACTGTTCAAAAACCTTGATCAGGTTTCATATGGATTATTGTACACAGATTTGGTCACTGGGCTTTCATGGCGATGAGGATATGTTAGAAAGAGTCCAGAAAAGATTCACATAGGTGGCCAGTGGTCTTTGGAATGTGTAGTACGAGGACAGATTGAGAGACTATAATTTGCAAAGCCTCGTGAGGAGGGGGTTATATCATTGAGACGTATAAGTTAGTTAGGGATTGTTATCAGGTTGACCTGGAAGAGATTTTTCATAGAAAACGGGAGAGAGGGGTAGAACAAGAGGCCATCCCTGGAAACTGTATCAGGAGGTTGTGAGCCGAAGATTCTTTATATGAAGGGGTTGGTAAGTGGAATGCATTGCCTGAGTGTGTTGTGAATGTAGATATACTGAATCAGTTTAAGCCACAGTTGGATGAGCTTTGTGTGTGTCCCCCCAACGATGAGTCTCTGACTCCATGAAGGTCGGATGTTATAAAAAAAAAATCAGCTAATGCCTTTTATTTCCTTATAGGGAGTAGGCCGAGGCCTTTATACACTATCTAGCTTTTGGAGACTGAATGGGCAGTTCAATCTCCACCGGTAGCCAATCAGAGATAGCTGGCCTATGTCTATCACTAATTATAGCAGTCACTGATGAAGAGGCTGGCAAACAAGTGCAGCCCTCTCTTGGTACCTAATCCTAACAAGATACGTTACTGTCTAAAATAATGAGAGTACTACGGTTGATTTTCTTGAGTTTACGGGATGAAAAACCCGCTTGCCTGTGCCAGAAATCGACTAACTCGGGAACCGGTCAAAGAAAGGCTTAGAAAAAGTTTCTCCAGTCAGCGACTAGACTTGAACTTAAGTCTAACTTCGAGCGATGAAGTGCAGAGGATGCGAGCGCCACTTCCACTGAGCTACACCGGCCTGGTCGGATGTTAATAATAATTAGTTTTTTTTTTCCTTTCACCATATTTCTTCCAAAAACCTAACTTCGAGAAAGTAATTTGTTCTAAATCAACAGTTGTTCTCTCTCATTTGCTATATTCAACTTTCTTTAAAAATATAAACTTTTCTCAAGTACTGCTTCCTGGTATAGGGATATAATATAGTTGTGAAAATGAAAGCACAATGCTACAGTTGTTTAATGGCATGAAAATTTATTCAGAAAGTTTGATACTTTTTTTAGGTTTTCGACTCCCTCACAGTCTCCAAAAGTGATAGGCGAAAACAGCCCTCACATGTTCCTTATAGGAAACAAAAAGCACTAGCAGATTTACTTATTTTATTAGTTCCAAAACTAAAAGGAAATTGAAATGAATCCTTGATACCAATAAGTATCTTGATGATATGGTGTCTAACAAGATGTAGCTATACATTTTTTTATTGTTTATTATTTTTATTATTTTATTGTTAGACACCATATCTTGATGATATGGTGTCTAACAAGATGTAGCTATACAAAGATTTCTATGAAATCTTTGTATAGCTATAATGGTTCATATAAATCTTTGATTTATATGAACCATTACTTAAGAAATACTAATAAAAAAAGAATAAAACATTATACAGTTACTTAAATGTTTACATATATATAATAAAAATAATAAACTAAAATTTTGCCTTTTGTTATATAAAAATGGTTGTTTCTAAATTTAAAAAATATGATATTGCTAAATAACATGCATTCTACTGTGGGATTTAAAACCTGAGTTTCTGGAAGGGAAAAATCTGCTATCTCCATATGAGATTAGCTAACTCAGAATGTGAAGAACATGGTATTTTAAGAGAGGATAGAGAGAGAGAATGGGATGGTAAGAGAAAAATACTGCTGATGGCATCCAATAAAATGCATATAAAAAGAGTATGTGGCTGGGCTGGAGGAGATGGCTCAAAGGATCATCTGTGAACATTATGTAAAAATGTCTTTATTAAGGGTGTCAGGACTTGATTTTTCACATGAATAGTGGTAAATGATTGGAATAAGTTGCTAGAGCCTGTTCCAAGTGCTTTGTTGGTGAATGTATTAAAAAGAGAGATATGATAGGTACCGTATGGATGTTTTGTTTAGGTCTTCCAGGATGCATCTTTAGGCTTGGTAGAGATGCTTATGCAATAATAATTTCCAAAGTAGTTCTGGTAGCAGTGTTCTAGGTCTGCCAATTGCTGATATGGAATGTCTGATCTGATGAATGCACACATACTGTTCTTTTCATGACAGAAGGAATCATGTAAAGCATAGTCCAGATAACTGTGGCTACCAGGTATAGTTCAATGAGAAAATAACAGGTTTGTTTAGAAGCATGCATTTGTGGTGGTGCACATCTTTTATGTTGTGTGAAGATGATAAATATTGGTGAAGCAGTTGGATTTTTTTGTATTTATATGGATGTATTTTTTTATGATTTTTTTTTGTTATCTTTTGTATTATTGTAGTTTTTTATGATGTGATTGGCATTTTGGGGTCATCTGACTACTAAAAATTTAATTACAGAGCAATGAATGAATACTCATGTATTCATCTTTGCTCTGTAATTACATTTATGGTTCAAGAGTATTTATTGGGAATGATTACTGATGTACTGTAAATTTACAGCCTTTTGCGAGTTTTTCCTTTAAAAAAAAAACATGTTCAAATAGCGATCAGGAAACTTGGGAGAGAGGTTTATGTCTGTTGGACTCTAATGGGTAGTTTGCTCGGAGCACTCCTGAGATGAAACTGGACTGAAATTTTGCTTAAGAAACAAAGTATTCTATAAATTACTAGTTGAACAATTTTTGATTGGATACCACACAGAGCCCTGCTCTTGATACAGAGTATAAATACAAGGAATGTGAATTCCATTATGTTAGGTAATTTAAAAAAAAAGAAACAAGGGCAGTAAGGGCTATCCATTTTCAAAAGCACTGAAGGGCCTCTTTGAAACAGCTTCTAAGTACAATTAAACTGGAAACAGATTCTGTATATGAATACATACTCATTTGAATTTATTCTTAGCCTAGTAGTCTGGTATGAATTTTTGTTAAAAGTAAATATTCTCAGTAAATTACTACAAAATAAAAGAATGGACATGGCAATAAAACATATCCTAGTTATATCGATTGAAAACAAAGATTTAAATTTTGAGGACATAAAAACTGGCTTTGCTGAAAAACAGGTAAGACTTCAAAAACAAGTCAAGTAAAGCTGTTTAACTTAACTCTTTGCAAGTTTAACATGTAAAAGATTTAATAAATATATTTTCACAATTATTTTCTTTTTTTTTTAATCCAAAATGTGATATGAACATATGCACACTGGCATTTTCTAGTATATTTTTCCCACAAGAAATTTGGAACCCCCACTTTCATATCTTCCAGAGAGCCAGTACTCCTAACGGTAGAATTAATAACAACTGACTGGTATTAATGTCATTTTTGTAAACTATGGCATCTATCCTATAAACAGATGTCAATTTTATTCCATAAATATGCTGCCCTCCCATCAAATTTATAGTATAGTAATAACCTGCCTTACGATGCTTTTCAGTTATGACCAGCACCCATTTATGTGATGTTGCATTTGCTCATGCATTGGTTTTAGCAACATGATAAACTGGTAAATCAACCAATCAGCAATTTTCGTGAACTGCTTTACAACAATTAAAGCAGTTCACGAAACAACATCTCTTTGTGTTTCACTGTGAATCATAAATCTTTTGTAACTATTATTTTATTTTATTGTTGTTAATAACGGCAGATAAAATTCAAAGTATGCATGTTGTTGCTTCCAGTAAAAAGACAAAACTCAAACCTATTATATTAGATACAAAGATTTTTTCTATTCTATCAGTGGTCCTAACAGGCACTTAAGCACCCACGACCTTTCCAAGTATTCTTGGACTTTGCAACCATAACTCAAGGATAAGGTTAGCCATATAGCTATACAGATATAGGACACCCTGGGCATGGGGGTGTCCTATATCTGTAAATGTGCATGTTCATAGGGTTGGTTTGCCTGTTGTAGGGGAAGAAAAACCCATGTTTCCAGGTGAACCCCCCACTTCCACATGAGACTGGCTAGCTCACCTTCTGTCAAAAGAAACCAGATAAAGGTTCCTCATACCACTGACAGAAATCGAACCCAAGTCTTTCCGACCAAAGGGCTTTGTCTATACCGACCGAGCTACGGAGGCTCAGATAAAAATATAAAATTTAGTGACAGTAGTATACTAAACACTGAGAAAGTGTTTAGTATACTTCTGTCAAATCAAAATCAAAGATCAAGTGCTACACTAGTTAATAGTTATCCAGTAAAAGCTAGTGACTTTCAATCTTATCACCAATTGAAGAAACCTTTAATAGTTGTAGATCGATAGCCAAACAAGTTGGCTGTTCCCTTAACCACCTTACTGGCCATTATGGATCAAATACGCATCCTCATACTCTTCGTATCCATCATATATTTCAATGTAATATGAATGGTATTACAATTTTAATATGCACTTGGAATCCATGATAACCTGGACCTTTATATACGTCTTGAATAGCATGGTTAAGCCAAGCTATTCAGAATAACTATCATTTGCTAAAATTATTCTAAATTTTTTGTTTGCATAAATGATGCAAATTAATGCTTTATGTAATTTATACACATATATGGTTGCTTAAAAATGTCATTAAATCATTACATGCATCTTTAAAAAAAAAATCAGTTATTCTTTATACGACAAAATTTGACATATAACAGTGCTCTGGAGCCTAACATCTCATATGACCAGGATATACCTGTATTAGGTCTGCTACTTAACACTCTTATTGAATATCTGTGTGTATTATTTTCTTTTCTAAAGCTCATGAGTAAATTATTTTATATAAATTTAATCATTACACAATGGTTTCCATATTTCTCATCATCATCACTAAAAATGTTTAAGTTAATGCATATATTTGTATGCATTGTGTTATAATATCCAGTAAACTGCATCCATGAACGCAAAAGTTTTATTTATTTATTTATTTATTTATTAAGGTATGGGCAATTCTTGATAATGTAGAGACACCATATGGAACAATATCTGGGGTTATTTCACGTCAAATGGAAATTACTGTACAAAACAACACTGCCACAGAGTGGAGTAATGGAATTACTGTAAGTAATATTCATTATATTAGTAAATGAAGGAGAGGAAAAATACCTTTGTTTCACAATAAAAGCTAGTGACTTTCTACAACTTTCATAATACACTATAAATTAAAGATACCAAGAAATTATATACTTGGTTTAATCCTTTATCCAAGTGTAAGCAAACAAAGTTTTCACCTAAAGTATTTTCAGGACCAGGGGAACTCATATAAGGAAGCTAAGACTTCGCATCACTTGCCTTAGTATCCCATAATGCAAAGCACATCTCCTTGTGGACATGTATAATGCTATGCATTATGGGAAGGGTCACTACCCAACCAGTTTCAACCTTTATTGAGGTGAAAAAGTAAAGGGTTGCTCATCATAGGCCTAGAGTACTTAGTATAGGGGTGCAAGAGAGCCTGATAGTATTAGGAGATAAAAGACAGACAGATAGCATGAGAGAGAGAAAAGTCCTCAGCTCTTTTATATCATCATATAGCCAAAGGCTATCAGTTTTCCTTTTTCACCAATCTCATATAGATGAACAACCAATTGAAACTAAAGCACAAAGATTACTGATACCCAGGTGGTTAGCTCCATCTGGGTTAACCGCCTTGAGTTGGCTTTCTCTGCCTGGGATTGCTCTCCAGTCATCCCTGCAATTGACTATAAGACTACATTGAATTAAAAGAATGGAACTGTTTAAAAAACTTCTCATAGAAAGAATAGACAGAATTTTATCTCCCCCTCCCTGATGAATGTTGCATAATGTGGGTGGTCTACACCATCTAGTGATAAATTTGATATCTCCTAGAATGCTTCTTTCTAAATACAAAAAACGTCTGACTGAACAATAAAATTTCCACAATACAATATTATAAAGCATTTGAATGTCATATTGCTGGTTTTCAAATCCATGTTTTTTTCTAACCTTCCATAAATGATATTTTAATTCATTAATTATAAAAATCAAAATTCGCTTCCCATTGCTGACAGGTGGTGGGTATTGTAAAAAATAACCTGTTCTGTTATAAATAGTGGCATGCCCAACACATTACATAATCTGTTCCAAATACACAGAGCAAGAGGGCAGCTGTAGAATGCATGTTCTGCTGTTTCCAATTGGTAACAGATGTCACAGATTGGATCTCCGATGTTAAAGTACCTCCTTTTTTTTATGGTATTGACTGGAAAGCAGCCATATGCAATTCTCCAAGCATGATCCTTCCTGTTAGGTTATTGCCCTTGGAACTTCAGCAAGTTATGAAACAAAATATTGTTGTCAGTACCCAACTGTGGAACTTTGTAGCAAAAGATATTAAAGATTTCTTTATACCAAATTTTACTTTTTTTAATGGAATGAATGTCAATTCTGGAGTGTTTCAGCAGTCTTAGAGTTAAGCACAGAGTGTTGTAGTATTCAGGAACAATCTCAGCTTTTGGACCTTTATAATCATTAACCCCAAACAGGGAAAGATGAAACCCAAGTAGTACCAGAGAAGGTCTGCACGTGTGATTAGTTTGCAATATTTTATGGATTTTTGAAGCTGTATTGCTTAAAATAGCAGAATTTTAAGACTAGAAGTCCAAATCCTCGTTGCTTCGTTGATAGTTGAAGAAATTCCTTTATAACTTCTTGGTATTGGCTAGACCAAAAAAAATTGTACAGGTTTACTATATAATTGCTTTCTTCATCTTCTGTGATGTCTGTAATATTTATTATGTACAACTGAGCAGGAAAGATTATGGTTTTGAGTACTATGGCTTTAGAAGAAAAGGACAGTGGCCCTATTTTCCAGTCTTCTAACGTTTCCAAGTTGTTGTATATAAATTCTTGGACTGGTAATATTGGGTAAGTGGAGAAGGTAATTCAAGTGTAATGAGGGGTTCTCTCTTTAGGGTTAGTCCAAAAGGAATGCCTCCGAGAATCCACTTTCCATAAACTTTTAATTTTGTCTTGTCTGCATTAATAATTAATCCGCTGCTTTTGCTGAATTTTTCCAAAATACCAAATATATATATAGATATGGAATCATTATCCTTCAAAGTTCCGACTACATCATCAGCATATGCTAATACCTTATTTAACTGTTATTCCTCGCACAGCATGTGTATTGTTGGCTTGTTATAAGAAAGGTTCAAGAACCAATGCAAAGAGCAGTGGACTGAGATGGCAACCTTGCTTGACTCCTTTTTGAATTTTTACTGGGTCTGACAGGAACCCATTAACTAGGAGGCAAGTGGTTGAATTGGCATAGACTCCTCTGATAACAGATAGCAGTTTTTTACCTGCACCAATTTGCTGGAGAATGTGGATTAGAAAGGGATGCTGGACATTATCGAATGCTTGAGTAAGGTCTACTGATAGCACTGCGATCAACTGCTTTTTCATGTTAACTAAGCGGATTAGATCACATAGCAGAAATAGATTAAATTCTACTGCCCAACCTGGTACTCCATACACCTGTGTGCTTTTAATTATATATTTCATTCCCACTTTGAGCCTGTAATTGATAATGTGGAAAAATATCTTGTAGTCAGTATTAGATAGAGAAATAGATCTCCAGTTGCTGATTAAGGTGTGATCTCTATTAGGTTTAGGAATGAGGACAGTATAGCTTGCTACAAATTCACTTGGTATGTGTCCTGACGAGAGAAAGGAATTAAATAGTGTAACTAGAATGGGAAGAATAAAATCCCAGGCCTCACAATAAAGTTCTATCCCTAGATAGTGATGCCAAGGTTGAAGTAATGCAGAAGTCATATTTTCATATACGAGTTGCCAAAAAGTGTCACACCGTATTATTAAATTACTCTGGATTAGAGAAAGTTGTTGGAAGTCTTTTCACTTGGTTATATTATAAATTAAAGATACCAAGAAATTATATACTTGGTTTAATCTTTATCCGAATGTTTGCACCTGATAATATACTACCTGGCATCATAATACAAATTTATTATATAAATAATCTTTACTAACCTGCAATTCCTAAAATACAAATTGAATAAGAATCATAATTTTATTTATAAAAAATTTTATATAATTTAATTATGTTAATTTATATCAAAATCTATAGATAGAAAAAAAAATAGTTCCTATAGCAGCTTTTATTGAAAATATTAGTGCTGTGGTCAAGACCTTTTGGTAACAACTACAGGGAGTGAACATACATACATCTTCAAGGCCCACGTTTCCTAATTGGGTTGTGGAGGCAACAGCTGCAAGAGGAACTTCCAATGGTCACGATCCTCTGCCACCAAGCTCAGGTGTTCTGGTGGGATTCCCAAATGTGTCCACCCAAGATTTTGAATATAATCTATCCAGCGAGTCCTTGGCCTCCCACCCTCTGGCTTGGCAAAGAGGGCCTGCTGAGGGAGCCTCTCTTGTGGCATTCTGACCAGGTGCCCGTACCTACGTAACTGTGATTTCTCAACACGGAGAAGCAGCAGTTGGGTATTGAGGGTTTCCCGAATTGCAGAGCTTCTGACTCTGTTGAGTTCTTGTCAGCCCCGCAATCCCTAGAAGGAACCTCATTTCAGCCGCTTGGATTCGTGTCTGCATTCTTTCGGTCATTACCCAACTCTCATGACCATAGGTGAGGATGGGGACATAGACTGTATTGAAGACAGCCAGCTTTGCCTTCTGGCTTAACTCCCGCTTCAATACTACCGAACGGCCAAGCTCCCACAATATTGAGCTTGCTAATCCAATTCGAGTATCTAGCTCTACGTCCCATTTTCCATCATTCATGAATATGGACCCAAGGTATTTAAACTTCTCCGCCTGCCTCATCGGGACTCCACTTACATGTAGAGTGCACTGGGATGGTTCTCTTGAAACCACAAATGTTTCAGTTTTGGCCACACTGATCTTCATTCCGGCATCTGCACAAACAGCTACAAACTTATCCAGGGTCTGCTGGAGGTCATCTGTGGAAGAGCTAAGCAGAACTAGATCATCTGCAAAAAGCAGACGTCCAATGCTACATCTTCCGATTCTGATACACTCACTGCCTTGGCTGTGCCTATCAATCCAGTCCATAGATATTATGAAAAGGAGGGGTGACAGAACACACCCTTGGCGGAGGCCAATGGAGACTGTGAAAGGTTCAGACTTTGTGCTGCTTACCCTGACACAAAACTCTGGCCATTCATATAGGGACTTCATGGCAGCTAATAATTAGTCATCCACTCCATACTCCTGTACTACTGGCCAAAGCTTATCCTGAGGAACCTGGTCATATGGCTTCTCCAAGTCCACAAAACATGTGTAGACATTCTTGGCATATTATCAAGATTTCTCAAAGACTTGCCTTAAAGTAAAGATTTGGTCAGTTGTGCTTCTACCAGGACGTAGAAGCCACATTGTTCTTCCTGGAACTTTGACTCAACTATGCTACTGCACCATCTTTCCAAGCACCTAGCATACACTTTCCCAGGCAGGTTGAGCAGAGAGATGCCATGATGGTTACTACAATCCTTCTGGTCTCCCTTCTTGAAGACTGGTATTATTATGCCTGTCTGCCATTGCTTTGGTGCTTGCCCAGATATCCAACCAGCCTGACGCACTCGAGTCAGCCAGAGAACACCGTCTTGATTTAAGGCTTTTAGCATTTTGGGCTGAATTTCATCATCGCCAGCAGCCTTGCCCAGCTTTAGCAATTTTATTGCTAAATGGATCTCTTCTGGTGTGAGACTAGTCATTGCCCCGATCTGTACCTCTTGGATGTCCACAACTGCTGGGCCACCTGGGTTAAGAAGGCTCTCGAAGTATTCCCTCCATCTGTGGAGGATATCCTTCTCGGTTGTTAAAAGTGCACTATCAGAGGCCCTTAATTGCCCTTGCTGTGCGCGATTTCCTCCCTCAAAGGTGGCGGATGGTCTGCAAGAATTCTTCGTTTGCATTTGCATAGGATGAGTCTAATCTTTCTCCAAAGGATTCCCAAGCCTTCTGCTGTGCTGTCTTTACTGCCTCAGCTGCAGCTTTTCGTGCCTCAGCATACTGCAAACGCATCTCAGGTGACATGACCCTAAGCCATGTTAGGTAGGACTCCTTTTTTGCCCGGACAGTTTTTTGGACTTCTTGGTTCCACCAATGTGTCCTTTTCTCACTGCCCGTTGCCATGCCGAGCCGCTTTCTGCCACAGCATGAGAGTGCAGAGGCAGTGACAGCTGTTCTGAACAGCTTCCACTCCTCCTCAACATCTGCAGTATGGTTGGGAATCTCTATGAACCTGGAGGAAATGTCATCTGCAAAATTCTTCCTCACAGCCTCATTTTCCAATGCCTCCCATTTCACACGGTACAGCTGCTTAGGCCTACCAGTGTTGATGGTAGCATCTGATTTCTGAAGCCAACAAGGTGGTGGTCAGTTGACAGTTCTGCCCCTCTTCTCACATGAACGTCCAGCACTGAGGGAAATAGGTCTGCTGAGACTATAAAGAAGTCAATCAGAGACCTTTGTTCTAGTGTATACCTGGTATACACTAGAACAGGGATACTTATGGACTTCTCAGTGCTGGAAGATGGTATTCATTATGAACAAGCTGTTAGTACAACAGAAGTCCAATAATTTCAACCCCATTTGCATTAAGGTCAGGGGTGCCGTTCCTCCCAACCACACCCCCTCCCCATGTCTGGTCATCTGTTCCAACATGTGCATTGAAGTCACCCATTAGCAGGACTGATTCCATGTCTGCCACCCTGTCAAAACAGCATCCACTTCCTCTAGGAAGGCAGAGTATTCTGACTCCAGATTAGGTGCATAGGCTTGCACCACAGCCAAATCATGGTTTTTCATCTGAAGCCTTAACACACATACCCGTCTCCCCAATGGGATCCACTCAGCAACACAGTCTGACAGCTGGGAGCTTGTGAATATCCCCACACCTGCCTGAGCAGACATTGTCGGGCTCACTCCAGAGTAGTAGAGCTTCCACCCCTTATCCAGGTCGACAGTTCCAGAGCCTCTCCTCTTGGTCGAAAAAAGACCGACTAAGTCTAGTTGGTAGCGCTTGGCCACCTCGACCAGTTCCAACTCCTTCCCTGTCAGAGAGAAGATGTTCCAGTTGCCTAAAACAATAGTCTGGTGCCATTGTCGTTGCCATTTCCGTCCTTTTGCAGAACCATTTCTTTGTGCTGCCCCTAAACACCCCAAACAGGTAGCGGGCCCATTGATGGAGTTTCCTCTAGCAGAGTGCTGAGGAGTGGTGTCTAAGGGAGACTGTAACATATTTTTTGAATGGGTCCCTGTGCCTAAAACCCGAACGTGTCCCTTGGTAACCCGGGCGATGCGGTATGAACATTTTTTGATGGCCTGATCATGTTACAGTGTTTGATAATGTCCTGTTAGCACAAGACAAAATGACACAGCACAATAGGAAAGATTCCCCTCGAATACTCTAATAGAAGAAAGAAAGAAGCAAGGGAGGAAGAGGAGGGACCAGTCTACAGATAATATAACAGATGTATATTACATGAAGTGAGGCATGGTCTAGCATCAGGTACCTCGGGTTTGCCACACCTGTACTCACCAAAGTGAGCCCCTAAAGCTTAGGGAGTGAACTTGATATAATAAAAGTTGACCACATAATGTTTCTGCAAATACCTGTTTCTTGGGTAATATTATTTAAAAAAGCAATTGATTCATTGAAACTACAATAGACTCCACAACTTTAATTGTAAAATAGAAGAGCAATCAGACTAAGAATTAAAAGTATATAAAATTGTTTATTTACAATACAAAGTAAAAATAAGGGACCACTTATGGGTTAAAGCAAGATATACTAGGAGGAACCTTCACTCCCTGTAAGGAACATGGAGAACTGACCAAGGTTTCTAATCCAATATATAATCCTCATGTTTTGCAGCACATCCTGTTATTAGGTACTCAGTTTATAGTGCACCTTGCAACAAGAGGCAGATTATTTGAAAATGATTCTAGGAGCAACATGATGATTTTACCATACTTCATTGGTCTGTTCATTCAATAAATCTTAGAACTGACAATAACAATTCAACAGCTGTGCTAATCTTGGGGTGGGGGTACAGGGAATGCCAAATTAAACTGGGACTGAAATAAGCTAGCCTGGCTGGATGAGTAAATGGTAAGCCTACTCTCAAACTGATAGGCTGTGAAAGTTTTTAGGTGGGAAGTTAATTTCATTGCCTGGTGTGAGACCATCACCCTTATTGGAGGACTGAAGTGACTTGAAAGTGTTTAATCTCTAGAACAAGGTTTCCAAATGATGTAAAAATAAATAAAACAAATAAAAAGAATCAAATAGTGATGTGCTGTAGGTTCTTATACCACTGATGTGTGGAGGGAAAAAAATGCTTGCCCACCAGTGGTGCCAATGTATTATGTAGGTTTATTGTCATCATCAATTCCTGCCATGCATCATCAATGGGTGTACAGGATATGATAGTACTACATGAAAAATTTACATCATTACTAACTTCCTATCTACAATTTTCCTCCAAATCAGTCTGTTACTTGTCAAGACTCCAACATTATCAGGTCTTATATTTCTGTCTTCTAAGGCACTTTGTGCCATATCAATCCACCTATATCTTAGTCTTCCTCTGGGCCGTTTTCCTGCCAGAGAACACTTGTTTTGCTAATTTTTCCTCGCCCATTCTGTTTAAGTGACCATACCACCTGAGCTTAGCTCTGCTAATGCATTCCTGGATGCTGAAAATGTCAAGTTCTTTCCTAATATCCTCTTTTTTAATATGACATTGCCATTGATGCCATCTGTTCACCCCTCTAATCTTTTTCAGGATTCTGGTCTCTCGTCTCCGGTCAAGTGTTTTACTTCTGACCCAGCTCTCAGATCCATAAGTTAAAACTGGTTTGAACACTGTCTTGTGTACCGTTAATTTAGTGTTCCAACTAATTTCTCTCTTATTCCATATGAATTTATTCAATTGACTTCCTACCATACCAGCTTTGTTGATTCTGTTGTCTATTTCCATATTTAATTTACCATCTTCACTAAAAAATCGTGCCTAAGTAGCTGAAATGTTTTACTTGTTCCACAGGTTCTCCGTTCACTACGCAGTTGACATTTTCAATGATTCTACCTCTTTTCATTGTCTTTGTCTTTTTATTGCTGACTTTCATACCATATCTATTGCAACAGATATTCAATTTAGTCAGGGAATCTTGCAGGCTTGTAGCAGATTTATTTAGAAGTATAACATCATCCGCATAAAGCAAAGAGCTGAGATTAACATCTCTAATTTGGATATCAATTTTAATACCCATTTCCTTCATAATGTGATTCATATAGATAATGAATAACAGAGGGGATAATGTACATCCTTGTCTGACACAACATTCAACTATCTTTCTGTACTTCCTTCAGTTCTACCTGCTGACTTACATCTCAAATAAAGACTAAGTATTGCTTGATATAATGCCCCATTGACACCTTATAAAACTACAGCGTTTTGAAGAGCTTTTCTCTTGGCACCTTGGCATATGCCTTTTCCAGGTCTACAAAATTACAACACATATCTTTGTTATATTCCCATGATTTCTTAACTATTTGTTGTAAAGTGAAAATCTGATCCTTACATCTGCCTCTATTTGGCCTGAATCCAGCTTGTTCTTCAAGCTTCTCTTCCGCAATTCTTCTCAACCGTTTCTCAAATATACTTGCATAAATCTTACCAGGAACACTCAGCAGGGAAATACCTCTGAAATTCTCACATTCAGTTTTATTTCCCTTTTTATATATGGGTGCTATGAGAACTCTACTCCAATCATCAGGAATTCATCCCTCTGTCTGAACTATGCAGTGCAGCCACTGTAAGACTTTTATACCACCATACTTCAGCATTTCTGGGTCGAATATCATCTAATCCTGCTGTCTTTCCACATTTCAAGCCTTTGATGGCTTTTTCTACTTCAAGTATGGATATTATTTCTGACTGTATGCCTGTTGAGTGTTGTTTACTAGTATGCTATCACTGCTTATTTCATTTAGCAATTTTTCAAAGTAATCACTCTATACTTCAAGGATATCTTTTTCTCCCATTTTCATGTCACCTTTATCATCTCTAACTCCTTTTACAGCACTCTTTCCTCCATTTCTAAGCTTCTTCAACAACCTCTAGAATATTTGGCCACCTTCTTGATATTTATTTTCTATGTTCTTGCCAAAGTCCTCCCATGACTTTTGTTTAGCTAGTAGGTTTATTATTATTATTAATATTATGTGATTATCTGAGACCTCCAGGAAGTTTAGGACTCATCAAGGAAGGCCATACATTATGCACACCAGCCGTTATACCTTCTGTTAAATTCATTCACACTAGATGCACTCACCACATCAACATGCAAACTGTTCCATTCAATCATCACTCTGAAAAAAAAAAAAAAAAAAAAAAAAAAAAAAAAAAAAATCTAGCTCTTACCCCATAAGCTTAATTTTCATTGATGTCCACGTGTTTTTTTCCCTCGCCTTCCATATAACAAAAAATTTCATCAGACAATATCCTAACACCCATCTAGACCTCTATCATATCATCCCTCATTGTCTGCAAGGAAATTATTCTAATCTTTAAAGGTACTGTGGCATAACTATAAATAATAAATTACACAATAACCACAGTAATTAACTTTAATGAAATGAAGTTACCACACGGATTTCAGCACTCGATAAATTACATGGAGGTAATTTGCTTTTAAACAGTGAAGCAGCAACTTCAAATTGTAGTTTAACAAAAAAATTACCTCTGACAACACTCCTACGAATAAATGGATTGTGAATATTTCTGGATGCCCATTGTGTGATGCTGAAACTAGTGCATTAGCTAAAGGCCTTGACTTTGTTGTAGTACCTAAACACATCCTGTACCTCGATTTTTTGCATAACATCGAACACAGTCTGTCAGGACTTTCTAGCGAAGATGCTAATAAACTACAAATTGAAGTTGCTGGTTCACTTTTTAAAAGAAAATTACCTCCATGTAATTTATCGAGTGCTGAAACCTGTCCGCTAACCTCACTAAGAAAAAATAGCAAAATATCTATTTCAAAAGCCGATAAAGGAAAAGCAGTAGTGATAATGGATAAGGCTGACTATGAGAGAAAAGTAGACTGCCTTTTGCAAGATACCTCCAGCTATCAAGAAATCAAAATCGCAAATTAAACAATTAAATAAGCTGCTTGATGAAGTTGTCAGTTGGGATCAAAATACCATGGACAAGTTACGCACTCATTTTGGAAGAGCTCCTTGTTTATATGGCCTCCCAGCAATTCATATAGATGGTTATCCAGTAAGACCCATCATGAATTGTTGACTCTCCCACTTATAGAATTGCTAAATTTCTGTCATGTTTGTGAACTGCCCATACTGGACAATCCAGATCTTTCATCAAAAATTCAACACATTTTCTGAAACAAATCAAGGATGTTCAAATATAAGAGTCTGACTTGTTAGTCAGTTTTGATATTGTTCCCTCTTTACCAATATTCCATTATCTGACGCTGTCAGTTTATTATTTACTATTTGATGATTACCCTCCTGATATTGCAAAGATTTTTGCAATATCAGGATTACACTCCTTTTTATATTTGCATCCTGTTCCCAATCGTGGTCCATTTTGCAGAGTTCATCAGTCAATGTCTCTATGCTTGCAAGGATACACTGTAAATTGGCCGTTTTCATATCTCTCAGAGGACTTTCTTTGTTTTCTTTCTTTTCCTTTAGATGTTCAGCTAATTCTTTTAAGTCTTCATTGGAAAGCGGTTTATCATGGCTCGCTAAGACTTCTTTCACATCTTCAGCTGTAATATCGTCCAATCCCACCTCTCGCGCAAGCTTGGTAACATCTTCAATAACATTCTCCTCTTGATCTAATTCCTCGAAGTCGTGCATAAATGCTAGAAGTTTCTGCCATGCTCCTTTTAAACACTTTGCTGACACATAGTTCCAAGCTGCCTTGATGATGTTAATGCCCTTCAAAATATCAAATGACTGCCAATAGTTTTTCCTGAAGTGTCCAAGACTCTTACCATTTCCATAAATGTTATACAGAGGTAATAGGCTTTGAAGATTGATAATCCCCTGATCCATCGGTTGCAAAAGCGATGTTGTGTTTGGGGCATTTAAATAACCTTGACATCCGGTGTTCTTACTTCAGCAAGGTTTTGAGGATGTCCAGGGTGTTATATATTTTTATATATTATTTATACTTATTTATACTTCGTTTATACTTAATTAGTTTGTTACTTGATTATGTCCTTTCTTATTCAAACCTTATTCAATTAAAATCCTACCGGCTGTTCTATTGTTATGTCATTGCTTTTTCTATATATTCTGTTTTATATTTATCAATTCTATCTTTCTATCGCTATTTTACTTCCTCAGATATCAGGCCTAATATGCTTACATCTAGGATTGTTTACTCTTTGGATACTGGCAAATTTATATTTTGCTGCGCCAGCCAGTATCCTATCCTTACTCAGGGAGACAATACTAGATTCTGAGGCGTTATTACACAATATCTTACGTTAACATTGCCGTATAGATTCAGATTATTGCAGTCGTGACCTAAATCTATAATTATATACACTTTCTAATTCCTTCCTGCCAAAATAGGTTCTATTTTTTATAAGTGGTAGTTTGGAATCGTAATCAGGCGTGACTCAGGTTTAGGTAAATATGACATGTTTATTGGAATAGCTAAACACAATACACAAAAAATTCATACAATCAATTTGACTCAATACTAACTAAAAAGACTCTATTTAAGAGGTTAACATATTCTAAATTCTGTTTCATCATAAAGTGCGAAACACAATAACTGCATATTGGGATAGATAGCAAATGATATGAAGTAAAATTCCTTTCTATAATGTTATTCATAAGGTAATATAAACAAACATTCTAATGTTACTCAGTTACTAAAATCCACAATTCTGATCTGATTAAGTTAATCCTATCACATACAATTACTAAAGATCTTTTCCAAACAATTCTTCTTACTCTCTCAAAGGAGGTTAACTTTCTAATTAGAGAAAGTCACTGATTAGTAACTTTCTTTTAACTTTCTCTAATTGGAAAGTCTAACTTTCTAATTAGAGAAAGTTAGACTTTCTTAATTCTTAATTTCACATTCTTAATTTCACATTCGCAAACAATCTTCTCTCTTCTAATGAATTTTATACACAAAATAGAGTAATTTCACCTTACCGAACTTTTTCCGCGTCTTTCAGCACCACGTGTACTTCTGGTTACTTTTTGTCTATTGGCTGTCCTTACGTCAACGTAGGGATTACGCTATCTTGATTATTTCTGCCGAAAACAGACTTAAATCTTTGCGTTTCAAGAACAACTCGATGGGACTTCTCAGCGACAGCTTGATTCTGCTAGGACTGGAAATTTTTACCTTCAGCTCTGCATCCATTTTCAAAAAAGCCTGCTGTCTGACATGTTATCTTAGCACAGACACTTCATCCCCCCCCCCTTTTTTTTTCTGAACTGCCCACTAACTTCTAAACCACCAAACAGGAAAACGATACGACAAGAGAGATTTCCGATACAGCGCTCGTCCCCTTATACTCCTCCTTAGAGTGCCCTCTTTTTCCTCAGTCCCCTTTGCACACGACCCATATCTTTCACCCCTTGGGCTCATCCCTTGCTTTTTCCCGACACTGTTATGCTCTTGTATTCCCAGAATTCGCGTCAATATACGTTCCACTTAAGCAACTGCCGCCAGCGTTACTCTGTACACGTGTAGTTTATACCTTCCAAGAATTATTATTTAGTAACTGTTTGATGACTCACAGCTAATTTTACACAGCTTAAGTGAGGCTTAAATTAAGTCAGATTATCCCTCTTATAAAACATACTCTAGTAAAATCTTAATATGAACACAATAGATTAAATATATCGTACATGAAATAAGAAATGCAAATTTTATACATAAAGTGAAGAAGTTTCACTTTTAATTTTAGCTGATGTGCAGGTATTTCTCTTTTTTTTTTTTTAGTTTAATATGTTGGATTCTGATTGAATGATTTCTTTGCAAGATTTCTTCATTCAGGATCTAACAAGGGACATTATCCAAGAGAAGCAATGCCTTGGCTGGCAAATCATTTTCTTTACAGAAGCGAAGCACAGTAGGACAAAAATAATTTATGTATCAAACTATAAAAACATCGTATAACCAAAGCTGAATTGTTCCATTTCCAATAGACTGGCAGCATGGCTTTTAGACCCTTGAAGGCACATGGTGTCTGTGAATGGTGCACCAACATTGGTTTAAACTTCAAAGTTCCGGAGACATTTACACCTAACAAAAGCGTAAGTATCTTTTGCAGCTTTAAAACCTGGAGGGGAACGTTCTTCACAGGAAATGAAGGTTGCGTGATGGCAATTTTTTCCAGTAGAGCCCAGTCTCATCAACATTAAAAATGAGATCAGGAGGATAACTTCTTTGTTCTACACAGTCTTGAAATTCGTTAAGAAAAGCAGCCTCTGCAGCAACATCTGCACTTGCTGCCTCACCACATAATTTGACACTATGTCTTTCAAGTCCACTTACTTCAAGACTTAAATCTCATGAACCAACCTTTGCTTCCTAAAAATGTTTCTTCGCTTCCATCTGTCTTTTTAAGTTCCTCAAAAATTGTTTTTAGCTTTCTCCGTTATAACAGCCTGCATCAGAGGAATGTTTTTCTGATTCAAGTCATCCACCCATAATGATAATTTAATTTTTCCATTTTTTTATGAAGTTTACCCCTGCTATAACTTGCATGTTTTGCATTTAGTACTGCCATAGATTGTTCTGCAGACTGTTTTATTCCATCTGCATTTAGCAGTCGATGGAGATAAGTTCATGCTTCTACAGACATTAGCACGTGTCTGCCCATCTTCCATTCTTCGAATCGCCTCCATCTTCTTTTCAAGTGTGATTGATTTCCATGCCTTCTTAACACCATGTTCTGCTAACTTTTCTGCACTTCTTTTATCAGACATAGTATGTAATTATGTATGTATGTAAAAAAAAAATAAATAGAACAATTAGGTAGATTCAACAGTAAAACTAGGTTTGATACATATATATATCGTAGTAGCTCGGTAAACACTCAAACACTAGAGTGCCTGCTAGCGTCGTTTCTCAGTCAGACTGCACTACAATAAGAAAGCACGCATCCGCCGTTATTGTGAATCGTCGTAAACAGAGGACTGCCTGTATTTCAAGTCTTCTAAAAAGTACTTCTAATTGCATCCATCCACGTGGATATTGGTCTTGCTCTGGGTGTTTTTCCTGCCACAAAACACATTTTTGCTGACCTTTTCTCTCCCATCCCATTCTGTTTGTATGATCATATCATCTTAGTCAAATCTACTCCTACATTCTGAATGCTAACAATATGAAGTTATCTTTTAATTTTGGCCAACTTTTTCATTTCTAATCTGTTCAGCTCCGAGGTCCATCAATAGTTTGAACATCTCGTACATTCCAATTTAGTCTTTTTCTATTTTTTCTCCTCTTCCATAAGAGTTATTCTGCTGTCTGTGTCCATGTTAAATTTGCTATCTTCACTAAAAACTGTGCATAAACAGCTGAAATGTTTTACTTATTCCGTAGATTCTCCCATGCAAATGCAGTTATAATGTTTTTGACATTCCTGCCTATTTTCAATTTTGGTCTTTGTATTTGCTGAACTTCATGTCTAATTTGTTATAGCAATTATTCAATTTATTTAAAACATACTAAAGACTTGTACAAGATTTAATTGGGGCTGCATGATCACATCATCTGCATGAAGTACCTGAGTTCAATTTTGATGTCAGGTTGAATTCAGTTTTCCTTTGTAGTGTGTTGCTACCTTGACTTACATTCACCTTTACAGAGCATCTTTCTAATGCTCCTCCTTCAGTTCTAACTAGCACCCATATTGATCAACAGCTTCAATATAAAAGTTAACTATAGGAGGGACAGTGGCAAATCCATAGTGGTAGCATCTTTTTTTGTAGTTCTATAGCACAAGATGTTGCAGAGAGGCTGTGGTACTGGGCAGACATTTGTATAGTAAGAGAAGAATAGTGTTGATGATTGGGCATTGGTGAAAAGGGCAGATATGTCAACACTGACTGATAAACTTCTTTGCCTGAGTGTGATGTTAAGGTTGTTTATAAAAGTGCTGTTTATATATATGTGAGGGGGAATAATCTACTAACTCCTTAAGTGTCACTGCTAGTTTGTTGGTTAGTTGATAATTAGAGTTGTCATTCATTATCTTCAGTAATTGGCTGAAGTGACATTTTGTTTTCTGTATTTTTAGAAGATTAATCTTAGTGTGTATGTCAAATAGCACTATTTTGTAATATTGACGACATTTTCATTATTTGGCCCTATGACCTTCCTCACCCACTGAAACCCAGAACACACTTGTCACACATCTTCCCTCCAGAAGTCACTTTAAACTTACAATTACTAGCCAATACTTAAATGCAGACACTTATCACTACCCAACACGAAATCTAGGTGTGATTAATGACCTCAAAAATAGAACAATAACTATTTGCTCCAATTATAACAAGCTCTTAAGCAGGATTTGCAAATTATCAGCAGTGGCTATAACAAAATACAATTAAAACAAAATTTTTCATAAGATTAGTTTTAAAAATAAAACTGATTATAGCTAAACCATAGCCATTCTGTACATTAAAGAGAAGCCAAAAATATATACATAAATAAATAAAAAATAACAACACAGAATGCTATGCAAAAATAGAAGCTTAATTTACAAAATTAACCCTCTCATGCATGAATTTTTTATATTCGTTTATAAAAAAATTATAATGATGATACAGTACCATTCAATCTTACAGTATTACCATGAATTCATTAATTTTGCTAAATTTGTGCCCTGTATATGTTAAAAATGATGTCCTCATCTGAGCACATCATTTTTATGTGTCCTCATATGAGGCCCTTATGCATGAGAGGGTTAAAGAAATTATTGAACTCCTCCAAGGATTCACATGTATTCCACCTGGCCGTGTTGGTGTACCAAATCCAGTGCACCTGCCACATAATAGGTGGAAAAAGGATGCACAGTTATCCAATTTTGGTTCGTTTGATTTTTGAGCAGGAGTGAGAGAGAGAGTTATGGAAATGATAGAAGAAGAGAGAATAGGAACAGTAGAAAAGAGAGATTTATGGGAATGGTAGAAGAGGAGAGAATAGGAACAGTAGAAGAGGAGAGAGGGAATGAGAAGAATGGAGGCAGCACTGGAACCAGGGATAGTGTGATATCAGGAAGGCAGGTAAGTAGGGAAACTCAAAGAGAAGGTGTTAAAAGAGAGAGAGTGAGGGATGCATGTGAGCAATCGCAGAACAGGCTGGTAAGAGGTGTGATGTATGGGGAACTCAATGATCCGTGGTGTGCAAGATAGGATGCTTGAGGAGTGTTTGCCTAGAGGAACGATAGAAAGTGTGGCTGTGGCAATTAAGAGGGGTGGATTGAGATGATTGTGATGGGGAACAAATGACTTGAGAGGCAATGTAAATTGGGCATCGAGAGATATGAGATTCTTGTTTGAGGTTGTACGAAAAAAGATGCAGAGAGGAAAGATGGTGTGCATGTTGTTCTTCTTCTCTAATACCTTAACCACAACTCCAGACACACAGACTGGTCTATAATTCAAAGCCTTACTCTTATCACCTCCCTTATGAATTGGAACAATTTTACCCTCCTCTTTCCACTCTTTCGGAACTTGACCCAGTGAGAGACTCATGTTGAAAAGATATGCAAAAGCTGTTGTTAACTCTCTGGCACATTCCCTCAAAACACAAGGTGAAATAGCATGAAGTCCCACAGCCTTATTTACATCAAGTCTATTCAATTCCTCATATACCTCCTGTTCACTTCTGTTGAAAAGATATGCAAAAGCTGTTAACTCTCTGGCACATTCCCTCCTCCTCCTTTCCCACTGCTTTCAAATTCTGCATGATGAGAGATGGATAGGAGGGTGGTTGACAGAGAGATATCAGAGAGTGGTTTATTCAGGAGTAGAATCCACAAGACAGCCTGTGACTAGGTGGTGTGCCACAAGGATCTGTTCTTGGACCACTGCTGTTTAATTTGTTCATTAATGATATAGGAAAGGATCTGAGAGGAACAGTTCGTTTGTTTGCGGATGATGCAAAGTTGGGTAGGGCAATAGTGAATGCAGATGACGTCAAAATTTTGCAAGATGATTTGGATAGATTGGAGGTCTGGGCTAAGGTGAATGGATGTCAGTTTAATGTGGCAAAATGTAAGGTTATACATTTTGGGGTGAAAAGATTAGCAGCAGATTACTACATTGGTGGAACTGTACTCCAGGAAATGATGAGGCACGAGATTTAGGAGTGTTGGTGGATAAGGAGTTGAAGTTTAGGGGGCACATTGCAAAAGTGGCCAAATCAGCTCATCAAATCACTTGGTTGCTGAAGAATACGTTGATAAGCAGGTTATTGTTCCTCTGTATCGAGCCTTGGTAAGACCTAAATCTCGACTACTGTTCCCAGATTTGGTCACCTAGGTTCCTTCTTGATGGGGAGGAGGTGGAGAGGATCCAGAGGTGAGTGACCAAGATGATAGCAGGTCTGTGGAATGAACCTTATGAGAACAGGTTGAGGATTTGTGGGTTGCAAAAATTGGTTGATAGGCGGAGGAGGGGAGATATGATTGAGACATTCAAATTACTGAATGGTTTTTATAAAATTAATTCAGAAGATATTTTTGAGAACAGGGCTGGTTGTGGGAGGACTAGGGGACATCCATGGAAACTGGGCAAAAGTGTGGTTAGTAAAGGTATTAGAGCTGGGTTCTTTGCTTGTAGAGTGGTGAATGAGTGGAATGCGCTCCCAGAGTCTATGGTGGATGCTGTGACAGTGAATGAGTTTAAGGCGAGGTATGATAGATACTGTATGAATGTAGAATAGCTGTGATGAATATGATTTGGGGCCTCCCTCGATGAGTCTAATGACTCCCTGGAGTTGCCCGTAATAATAATAATGATTTCACATTCACAAGAATGAAATACCTTTATAAATTGCTCATTATATATCTCGACTATATCCTCTGCAGCAGTTATCATTCCTCCCTTTTCACCAATCAATCCCATCCTACCATAATCATTCTTTCTTCTGGTGACCACATATCAAAAAAACTCCTTATGATTTTTTTTGGTCGCTTTAGCTAACTGCTGCTCATACTGCATTTTTGCTACCCTTATCAAGCTAGTCATCGCCTGCTCTTTGTACTTCTCATGCAACTGGTTGTCATAAATACTCATTTTGTGTTTCTTCCATAATACCTTCTTCCAGATTCCCATACCTTATCTCTTGATTAATCCATTTTACACCTACTCTATTTACCCTCTTAACCTTTGGAATACACTCTGATATTGCCTCCATCAAATAGTTCTTAAGTATGGCCCAAGCAGCATTGATATCCTTTCCATCGAGTTCCTCTTTCCAATTTATTATCGCAAGCTGTTTCCTGGTAGCTTTTTGTAATTACCAGTCTTATAATTCCACATATATCCCTTTCTAATAGAAGTCCTCGAATGACTAGTCGCCCTGCAAGTGATCACCTCGTAGTCACTTTCACCAAATGGTGGAAGATTTGACACCTCATTTATAATAATATCATCTGATGAGATGATCAGATCCAATACTCTTGATCCTCGTGTGCCCTCCGTTATATGCTGCCTAAGGTCTTTCAAAAACTCCAAAAATTCATTTTCTTTACCCCAAGATACAACTCTTGCTTCCAGTCTATATTACCATAATTAAAGTCACCCATAATAATAACTCATTTCTTGCTAGCTAGGTCAATTTGCCTATACATTTCGTTCTCATTATCCTCCATATTACCAGGTCTATAGCAACACCCAACTAAATATTTCATCCTGTTTACTTCTACCTCACACCATACTGCCTCAAAACCGTGACCACTATTTGCACCTTGCAAATCCACCTTAGATGGGCACAACTCATCTGCTACCATTAACAGTACTTCTCCTCCCTTCCCTGTCTATCTTCACGAAAAATATATCCGTTCATCTCTATTCCTGTCAGGATGTCATCATCTAACCACGTCTCACTTATACCAACAATTTTGGGGTGAATAAACTCAAGCAAAGCAACAATTTTGTTCCCCTTATTTCGAATACTTCTAGCATTAGTGAATAAACATAAGAAATCATGCTTCTACAAGTCCTACGAACGTCACTCCTACAATGCGACTCTTCAATACCTTCCCCAGTCACTTCCTCTATATTATCACCGATTCTACAACTTTCCTCACACCTAAACTCTCTCCACCCATCCAAGGCCATCTCAATCTGTGTTTGCCCACTCACACATTCACCTCTGAATTCAGCATCCGCACGTTTCATAAAGTGTCTCCCCGTCCACTGTGATTCCCCCTCGTTTCCCTGTTTGTGTTGTACCTCCACTCTCTCATTCATAATATTCAGTGTATTGGAAAGATTTTTCTCATTTCTATAACCATTTCTTTTTTGATAAAATACCAAGATTACTTCCTATTCATATGCCATCTCCTATCCACTGCCATGATGCAACACATGGTTAACTAGGCATAATGACAGTAGTGAGGACCCTAACTCTTCCACATATTGTTATAAGTATCCATGGCTGTAAATCTGTGTTTATGTGTTCACAGGCCAGTTTGCCTGTTCTGAGAGAAGAAAAACCCAAGTTTCCAGGTGAAATAACATTACCTAAGTCTTTTGTTAAAAACTTGGTAACAAGCAACAGTATATGCTGTCATTTTTGATAGAGTAAATCAGCTAAGGCTAATAAACTATTTTTTTTGTTTGTTTTTAAATGTGTTTGCAATACTCAGAAAAATAATTAAAATATCTTTTATTTGAACTGGCTTTTTTTTAAACTAAACCCATCACAAAATAACTAATTATTACTATTTTGGTAACTTCCATGAAAAGTCAATAGATTCATCATGGGAGGCCCACTCAACCAGAAACATGTCTATCATCGTAATGAATTTTAAAGTTAGTTACACTCAGTGCATTCATTCCATTCACCAACTCTCCATGTAAAAAATCTATTCCTCACAGCCTCTTCACCATATCTTTATACATCTTCCAGGGATAGCCTCTCATTCTTCTCATCCTAACACCCACTCTTATTTCTTCTGTATTAATCTGATAGAATCCCTTAACTAACTTGAAGGTCTCTATCATATCTCCTCTTTACCTCCTGTCCACTAATCTCTGCAATTTACATTCTCTCAAACGTTCTTCATAACCAACACTCCAGAGTCATGGCATCACTTTGGTTATTCGTCTTTGGACCCCTCTCTAGTGTTTCCACATCACAGTGGAAACTAGGTGACCAAATCTGAGCACATTAGTCCATGTGTGGTCTGACCAATGCCTTATATAGATGCATCACCACCTTATCCCTACATGTCAATGTACCTAGTCTAGCTATAAATACTAGCCATAATTACGACTTGAACAGCAATAAACCTTTAATCTATCAGTAAATCATTTAGAGCTTTCAGCACATACAAATCACATGTCTAACATGCATATAACAGCATTCAATGTCTCCCTTTTGCCTTCACACATGCCTGAAGTCTGTGAGATGACATTCAATGGTGGCATGCACAACATCCAATAAAAATGCTGCCACTGCTTGCTCCAAATCTACCTTCATGCTGGCAATGCTAGAGTGTTGTTTCTTGCAGACTACTTACTCTCTTACACACCGACCACAATTTAAAGTCCACCAGATTCAGATTAGGACTTCCAGACAGCCAATCAGATGGTGATATGCGGTCAGACACATTCTCTTCCAGCCCTTGTTCTGTGGTTCATGCCTTGTGTGCAGGGGATGATTCCTGTTGGATGGTCCACTACCTACCATAAAACAAGGTGTTGTTCAGGGCCATACCACAGTTCCAATATGGTGTCTTGATACACATTCACAAGGTTTTAACCCCCTTTCTCACAAAAATACTGAATACACCCTGATACGTCACTCCCCACCACCACTAAACCTTCACTGATGATGATGGGATGGTGTCCAGTAGAATGACGATTGGCTCTCACCTCCAGGTCTCAGATAGTACACATGAGATCATTCTCTATGAAACGTTCATCTCCTGCAACATTGTCACAAGATAATGGTGAATGCATGCCTACACAGTTCTTACAAGCTGTTGCATCCTAATTCATCATGGTCAGTCTGTTCTTTGGCAGTCAGGTGCGTTTTCTATATTGTTATAACTGTTAATGGTCCAAATGTTGTTTGTACACTGTGCCATTAATGGAACCAGGCTTGTGCAATTCTATGGGCAGTGTGGGGATTTTCAGAAGTTTTAACAGTGTTTATGGGAAAATTGTGCACTTTTTATCATAGCAGCAATATGATGTGCAGTCTCTGCATTGCAAGAGACTGCACATTGCAGTCTCTTGCAATGTGCACTCAGAACTTTAGTCCACTGTCTACCATCACCCAAGATCCCTAATCTGATCCACTTCCTGAAGTACAGCTCCACAATACAGTAAGTAGTCTTATATCTCTTTATCCGAAAGTGTAAAGAGACACTATGATTCTACTATATCACCTTGCATTTATTAGTATTATAACTAAAATCCCACTCTTCTGTTCAAATCTTCCTGTAAAGAATTAACATCAGCAATGCTCCTGATAATTCTACCTAACTTTGCATCATCAGCAAACATTTGAAGATTCCCAGTCAGTCCACATAAAACATCATTAACAAATAAGTTAAACAGTAGGGGGCCCAAGAACAGAGCCCTGAGGAATGACACTAGTCACCTTCCTTTTCATGCATTGTATTATCATGGAGACCCTGCTCCATGATAATACAACTTTCACGAAGCCAATCTTCAATCCATCTAACCAATCTGTTATGTAATCCCATCTTCTGCAGCTTATACACCAAATCTGACATGTTGTAATTATCATATGCCTTTGCAAAGTCCAATAAAATTACTGCATATGAATCTCCCTTATCCAATGCATTCCTCACCTTATCATAAAATGTAAGCAGACTAAACAAGACCTGTCCTTCACAAACCTATGATTGACCATCATAGTTTTATGTCCATCATCCCAATCCTGCATTCTATTCCTAACCAGTTTTTCCAACATGTTGACCACAAATGCAGATAATACTGACCAGTATATAATTGGAAACTTCTGTGCTAGAACCATGTTTGTCAAGAGGTATTATTTTACCTTCTTTCTACTCTTTAGGAACCTTCTTCACTGCAAGACTTTGTTAAATAACAAGGTCAAGGGCATGGCTAATTCTTTTGCACATTCCTTAAAAATACGTTTTGATATATCATCTAACCTAAGCAACTGAAAGTTTATTTTTCATTTGGTTAGACTATAATAAATTTAGTTTAATCCTTTATCCAAGTGTGAGCAAACAAAGTTTGCACCTGAAAATATCTTCAGGACTTAGGTAAGGTAGTACAACACCAGGCAGCTCTTAGCAAAGGTGGACCAAGCTAACATCACTAATATCTCGGTATCTCCCATAATGCAAAACCTCCTTGCAGATATGTATAATGTTATGAATTAAAGGGAAGGGCCACTACCCAGACTAGTTTCGACCTTTATTAAGGTCTCTTCAGTGGGAGCCAGGCCCAGAAGTGGAGATACAAAAGCAATGGCAAGGTCATCTTTACCTATAGGAGTTGCCAAAAGGTGTGCCACCTTTTTATTAAATTACTCTGGATTTAGAGAAAGATGTTGAAAGTTTATTTTTCACTTGGTTAGACTATAATCACACTGAAGAGACCTCAATAAAGGTCGAAACTAGTCTGGGTAGTGGCCCTTCCCTTCAATGTATAACATTATACATATCCACAAGGAGATGTGTTTTGCATTATGGGAGATACTGAGATAGGAGTGATGTTAGCTTAGTCCACCTTTGCTACGAGTTGCCCGGTGTTGTACTACTTTACCTCAGTTCCCTAGAACTGGCCAGTCTGCCTGTTCTAGGGGACGAAAACTCGAGTTTCCATATGAAAAAAACCCTCTACCTCCTTATGAACTGGCTAACTCACCTGTAGTCGAAAGAGACCAGATAAAGGTTCCTCATTCTTGGACAGGAATAAAACCCAGGTCTTTCCAACCAAAGGGCTTCATCTATACCGACTGAGCTCTCTGACTCATTCTATTATTAAATAGTTTGACATATACTTAATCACTTCTTCCAGACTAAACACCTTATTTTCACCACAACAAAAATGTTCCTCAGAATCAGTTTCCTTGTTAGGCCATTTCCAAAAGTATAAAATTTTTCTTCTTACTACTTCATAAACAACATATCTAAGTTGAGCTCTTCATGTTTAGCCACTTGACAGTTTCAAATTTCACCAATTTTCATAGTACTCCAGTGTCCTTAATACAGAAGATGAAATTTTCCATTCAGTGTTTCCTCGAACATTCAATTAGAATGTCGACTGTAATATCTCATCTCCTCCAGTTTAAAGACTCAGTTCTACGATTCCTTTTTGAAATCTTCTATTAATATTCTCCTGACTTTCAGGTAAAACTTAACTTCCAAAGAACAAAATTCTCCAGTTGCTGTTCTCAAATTTCCATTAGCTCTCTCTTTGTTTTTCTTGTTACTCTGATACCGAACGCTCTCTGTCAGCAGTCAATCACCTATCAAACTTCTTGGCGAGCATGTGCACTCCATGTAAAATGCAAGTGAAAAGTTACGTATAATGGCTGATGCGTTGTCTCGTTAGCATAAACAGAACATCTAAACAAACCACCACAAATACCTCAACACTTAACAATTTTAAATTACAATAAAACAATTTAGAAGTAACACGACTGTGAGAATCTAGTAAGTATATCAATTTTAAATGGTTTACATTTCATTTTGACAATAAGAATATCAATAATGGGCACATCGCAGGTGCCGATGTATGTGTTACGGAACCAAAACTAATAATATATTAACATAGAAAAATAATTGTAAATTATGATTATTTTTACAGAGTACTTATACAATTAATAGGTTACTCATGCAAAGTGAATGTGAGAAGTGGAATTAAAATAGAATCAATAACTCAATCAAACTTTAAATAAATGTGTGTGTGTGTGTGTATACACACACACACATTTATTTAAACAATTTATTTATACACACACAATCTACCAATAATTGTCCTGACACCCCTGTTATTTGAAGTTATGGAACTTTCCAGGTTTGTTAATAACCTAAAAACTGGTGTGCAGATAGTAGGAAGCAGTGTTCCATCGTATTGAATATACAGGTGGTATGGCAACACAATGTGAACTCAGTGACTTCGAGAGAGGTGTCATCGTGAGCTGTGCCATTGCCGCTCAACTGGAGCATCTAAAATCAATGGTTGGCAATGTCATCAACAAATAGAGATGTTCTGGCATCACTATTGCAGGAGAACACCCAGGGCGGCTGCCAAAAATGACTGACAGGGACAGGAGGGTCTGAAAACAGTTGGCACACAAAAACTGGCTACATTCAGCACACCATCCTGATGAGTTCCAGAGCGATAGTAACACCATGGTGAGCACTAATACTACACAAAAAGAACTCCATTTACAGGGTTTCCATGGAAGAGCACCAGCACACAAGCCAAACATCACGACAATGAACAAAGCGGCTCATCTGGCATGGTGCAAATAGCATGTGAACTGGATAATTGCCCACTGGAAAATGGTACTCTGGAGAGTTGAATCAAGTTTCACCAATTTCCAGTCTGATAGCAGGGTGTGGAGGCAACTTGGTGAATGCTTGTTACCATAGTGTGTTGTACCCACATTAAAGTTTTGTGGTAGAGGGGTAATGGTGTGGGGTGCATTCAGCTGGTTTGGAGTGGGACTAGTTGTTGTCCATGGTTCCATGAAGGCAGCTCAGTACCTTGATATTCTGGATAATGAGTCGCTACCTACACCGTGGAATTTTTATGGAACAGGCCCATTTTACTATCAGTACAACAATGCCACATAACTGCATCTGTTATGGAATGGTATGAAGAGATGGGTGTTAAATGACTGCCCTGGCCTGTGCAGAGTTCTGACCTCAACTCTATTGAGCACCTGTAGGACAAATTGGAGTAGCGATTGAGGTCCAAAGTAGCACGTCCTCCATCTCTTGCTTAACTCAGTGCTGCTTTGATGGAGGAATGAGACAAATTCCACCTAATGTCTGCCGTACATTGATGGAAAGCTTCCTCAAAAGGTGCAGGAGGTGATCAAAGCCAAAGGTGGATATGCCTGATATTAGGGTTTGCCTGCTGGTATCAATTGTAAATTGCTAAAGTGTCTGGACAGTTGGTAGATAGTGTGTATATAAAGTAAATACAGTCAGGTCTCTTTTTATGCGGTAGATAAGTTCCACAGAAAACCGCATATAAAAAATAGCACAAAAAAGGCCTAACTTACGTTGAAAAATTGGGGATACGTTCCATAATTTTCTAAAACCGCATAAAACCGAAGCCATGAATTAAAATAAACCTAAAATCGCATAAAAAGTTTATGAAAAAGCTGGAAAATAAGAATGCCTAAGTTTGTTTTAAAGCTTTATTCATTTAATTTTATTGAAAAGTAACAAATATTTTATAGTGGAAATATTCTGAGGAGAATAATATTTGTGAATACGTCGAAAAGCTCAGACCCAGAACGTCTAAATAACATCTGTGTAGCAAATGTTAGTAACCAAGCTGTGTATTTTTGAAACGTGGAAGTATTTACGTTTCAAATTACAACAATGGGTGCATATCCTCTCTGAAAACTGAACGAAATAACATCTGTGTTGCAAATGTTAGTGACCAATCAGCAAGAAAGTATAAAGAAAATTTTTCCACTGAAATTGCAGATCAAGGTAGTCTGTATGCAGTTCTCAGATCTAGTAATACTGAATACTTCTCTTCACAAGTTCGTATTGTAGGGTGAAAGTGCTTGTTTCGAAACCGTAGTGCCTTGATTTTTAAAAAGTGATAAGCCTACAGATTTAAATTTTAATATGAATAAGAGACAAGGGACTCTGTTTAATTTTGGTGTTAAGAAATCTCTTATTGAAGGTGTGTGACGCAGCAGATAGTAAGTCATCCACCTCCAGGATGTACAAAAGGAGGGGAAAACTATCAGCACACAGGAGAAAAAGTCTGCATTCACTCATAAGTACTTATAATAATATAAATTTTTGGTGATCAGAATGGGATATGTTAATGAAAATCAGCACAAATATATTTAATGATGTTTATGTTTAATTAATAAAAAATCAGCTATTTAACAATTAATATTACAAAATAACCACAGTGTTCCATGAAAATTTCAGGATTTGTGAAGTGTTCTGTCGTAGAAAACGTTTGGGAAACACTGGATTACCCTATTATCGGAATAGATTCTCCTTCTGTTGACATGCGCAGAAGTGTCTAAAGGTCTCGTATCTTGAAGTTATGCAGTGCATAAAAAGAGACCCGAGTGTATATATATATTCTTGCAGAACATTCAGCCTCTACTAGGCTCAGGGTCCTATGAACAACACAAAAATTCCACTCAAAAGGGTTTAAAATTTTGAAATACTAATCAAAGATTATCATTTGCTTTGCAATCATACTAATCTAAATCAGGGAGATGGCATAAATTTTTCAAATTCTAAGAAAGGCGACCGTAAAACTCTCGCTAATAATCTAACATTATCTTGTATGTGTTTGAATCTTCCACATTCTTTAATATATGCATGAGTATACATGTATACACATACATTTGGGATTTGTTATTCTTTTATTTTTCACGCAGTTTTCATATTATTTCATATTTCACTTTACACGAATTAAACTGTTAATAGAATACATATATACATACATCTTCAAGGCCCACGTTTCCTAATTGGGTTGTGGGGGCAACAGCTGCAAGAGGAACTTCCAATGGTCACGATCCTCTGCCACCAAGCTCAGGTGTTCTGGTGGGATTCCCAAATGTGTCCATCCAAGGTTTTGGATATAATCTATCCAGCGAGTCCTTGGCCTTCCACGTGGCCTCCCACCCTCTGGCTTGGCAAAGAGGGCCTGCCGAGGGAGCCTCTCTTGTGGCATTCTGACCAGCTGCCCGTACCAACGTAACTGTGATCTCTCAACACGGAGAAGCAGCAGTTGGGTATTGAGGGTTTCCCGAATTGCAGAGCTTCTGACTCTGTTGAGTCTTGTCAGCTCCACAACCCCTCGAAGGAACCTCATTTCAGCCGCTTGGATTAGTGTCTGCATTCTTTTGGTCATTACCCAACTCTCATGACCATAGGTGAGGATGGGGACATAGACTGTATTGAAGACAGCCAGCTTTGCCTTCTGGCTTAACTCCCGCTTTAATACTACCGAACTAGTATTGAAGCAGGAGTTAATATTGAGCTTGCTAAGCCAATTCGAGTATCTAGCTCTACGTCCCATTTTCCATCATTCATGAATATGGACCCAAGGTATTTAAACTTCTCCACTTGCCTCATTGGGACTACACTTACATGCAGAGCGTACTGGGATGGTTGTCTTGAGACCACAAATGTTTCAGTTTTGGCTACACTGATCTTCATTCCGGCATCTGCACAAACAGCTACAAACCTATCCAGGGTCTGCTGGAGGTCATCTGTGGAAGAGCTAAGCAGAACTAGGTCATCTGCAAAAAACAGACGTCCAGTGCTACATCTTCCAATTCTGACAAACTCACTGCCTTGGCTGTGCCCATCAATCCAGTCCATAAATATTATGAAAAGGAGGGGGTGACAGAACACACCCTTGGCAGAGGCCAACAGAGGCTGTGAAAGGTTCAGACTTTGTGCTGTTTACCCTGACACAAAACTCTGGGCATTCATACAGAGACTTGATGGCAGCTAATAGTTGGCCATCCACTCCATACTCCTGTACTACTGGCCAAAGCTTATCCTGAGGAACCCGGTCATATGGCTTCTCCAAGTCCACAAAACATGTGTAGACATTCTTGGCATATTCCCAAGATTTCTCAAAGACTTGACTTAAAGTGAAGATTTGGTTAGTTGTGCTTCTACCAGGACGAAAGCCACATTGTTCTTCACAGAACTTTGACTCAACTATGCTCCTGCACCGTCTTTCCAAGCACCTAGCATACACTTTCCCAGGCAGGTTGAGCAGAGAGATGCCACGATAGTTACTGCAATGATTTCCTCCCTCAAAGGTGGCGGATGGTTTGCCAGAATACTTCGTTTGCATTTGCATAAGATGAGTCTAATCTTTCTCCAAAGGATTCCCAAGCCTTCTGCTGTGTGTCTTTACTGCCTCAGCATACCGCAAACGCATCTCAGGTGACCTGACCCTAAGCCATGTTAGGTAGGACTCCTTTTTTGCCCGGACAGTTTTTTGGACTTCTTGGTTCCACCAAAGTGTCCTTTTCTCACTGCCGGTTGCCACGCCAAGCCGCTTTTTGCCACAGCATGAGTGCGCAGAGGCAGTGACAGCTGTTCTGAACAGCTTCCACTCCTCCTCCTCAACATCTGCAGTATGGTTGGGAATCTCTTTGAACCTGGAGGAAATGTCATCTGCAAAATTCTTCCTCACAGCCTCATTTTCCAATGCCTCCCATTTCACGTGGTACAGCTGCTTAGGCCTACCAGCGTTGATGGTAGCATCTGGTTTCTGAAGCAGTAGAGTGCACACAACAAGGTGGTGGTCAGTTGACAGTTCTGCCCCTCTTCTCACATGAACGTCCAGCACTGAGGGAAAGAAATAGGTCTGCTGAGACTATAAAGAAGTCAATCAGAGACCTTTGTTCTAGTGTATACCTGGTACAGGGATACTTATGGACTTCTCAGTACTGGAAGATGATATTCATTATGGACAAGCTGTTAGTACAACAGAAGTCCAATAATTTCAACCCCATTTGCATTAAGGTCAGGGGTGCCGTTCCTCCCAACCACACCCCTCCATGTCTGGTCATCTGTTCCAACATGTGCATTGAAGTCACCCTTTAGTAGGACTGATTCCATGTCTGCCACCCTGTCAAAAGCAACATCCACTTCCTCTAGGAAGGCTGAGTATTCTGACTCCAGATTAGGTGCATAGGTTTGCACCACAGCCAAATCATGGTTTTTCATCTGAAGCCTTAACACACATACTCATCCCCTCAATGGGATCCACTCAGCAACACAGTCTGACAGCTGGGGGGGGGCTTGTGAATATCCCCACACCCGCCTGAGCAGACATTGTCGGGCTCACACCAGAGTAGTAGAGCTTCCACCCCTTATCCAGGTCGACAGTTCCAGAGCCTCGCCTCTTGGTCAAAGGAAAGCCCAGCTAAGTCTAGCCGGTAGCGCTTGGCTTCCTCGACTAGTTCCAACTCCTTCCCTGTCAGAGAGAGAAGATGTTCTAGTTGCCAAGCCATAGTCTGGTGCCGTTGTCGTTGCCATTTCCATTCTTTTGCAGAACCATTTCTTTGTGTTTCTCCTAAACACCTCCCCAAACGGGTAGCAGGCCCATTGATGGAGTTTACTCTAGCAGAGTGCTGAGGAGTGGTGTCTAAGGGAGACTGCAACATATTTTTCGAATGGATCCCTCTGCCTAAAACCCGAACGTGTCCCTTGGTAACCCGGGCGATGCGGTATGAACATTTTTTGATGGCCTGATCATGTTACAGTGTTTGATAATGTCCTCTTAGCACAAGACGAAATGACTCAGCAAAATAGAAAAGATTCCCCTTAATTGTTAATAGAATATGTGCTCTAATGCAATTTGATGCAAATAGCATAATTTTATTTTACTTTACTAAATTCTTCTCTTCTAACTGTTCCTTTACTTTTGTATCCTAGTGGTCCAATATGAACTGCTCTGCTCATTGGCTAAGTTTTTTATTGCTGTGTTAATGACTGTTTCAGTTTTCCCATGCAGTAGCATAGGAAATTGTACCCTATAATATTGGGGCAGTTTTCAAAATATCCTCTCACTGAAAGGGTATTTTACCAATTATTCAAATTTTCACACTAAAGGAAAATGCGTGCAGGTATGAATTTGCAAATGGTGCCATAAATCTACCTTGACTGGTGGATAAGAAAGATAGCACTTTGTAACATCTGTTTATCATTCCATTCTTGCTTAATTGCGAGTTGTTTTTGTGTCTTCACTTTAATACGATGAGATGCTCATCATGAAATACAAGTGTTTTATTATTACCTTAAACCACATGGAGTCAAAGAGTCATCTAGGAGAACCCTTTGTCATAAACATAGCTCGTCATATTTCCACCTTAAACACATTCAGATTCTCTGCACACACTACACACTCAGGCAAGGCATGCCAATCATTCACAACTCTGTTAAAAAAAACCTTCTCACTCCCTTGTTCGCACTCTCCTTGTATAACTTCCAAGGATGACCGCCTGTTTTCCCCTGATCTCCCACCATTTTATGAAAAACCTCTTCAACACTAATCCAATAACTCCTTACCAACTTGTACATCTCTATCATGTCACCCCCTTTTCCTCCCAGTCACTAAACTCTGTAAATTGCATCTTCTTAACCTCTCCCTCAAGATGCCCATTCACTCAATCTATTCAAGTCTTCTTGTAAGGCCACAAGATCTGTTCTACTCCTCATAGTTTGTCCCAACTTTGCATCATCTGCAAACAACTAAACATCCACATCCAATTCTTTTTCAATATCATTATTATCGCAAGACCCCATGCAGTCAAAGACTCATCTAGAAGGTCATTTTGTCATACGCAAAGCTCATCATACCATGCCTTAAACACACTCAAATTCTCTGCAGACACCACACTCTCAGGCAAGGCATTCCAATCATTCACAACTCTGCATGCAAAAACTGCTTCTCATTTCCCTGCTCACATCCTTATACAGCTTCCAGGGATAACTTCTGGTTCTTCCCTGATCCCCCACTGTTTGCTGTATAACCTCTCCAACAATGATCCTATAACAACCCCCTTACTAACTTGTAGGTCTATCACCCCTCTTCCTCCTGTCCACCAGACTCTGTAAATTGCATCTTCTCAATCTTTCCTCATACTCGACATTACAGAGATCAGAAACTACCTTAGTAAATCACCTCTGGATCCTTTCCAACATCTCTTCATCCCTTTGAAAACTAGGTGACCAAATATATGCACTATAGTCCATGTGTGGCTTAATCAGAGCCTTATACAGTGGAACAAGAATCTCCTTACTTCTACAAGTCAGTGTCCTCCACATCATTCCCAGAATTCATTGTGTTGTATTCACAATTTTTTCAATGTGTTTCCTAAATTTTGGACCCTTATCCACTGTCATCCCAAGATCTTGTATTTCCTCCACCTTAAACACATTCAGTAAGACCACATCTGCTCTCCTTCTCATAGTTCATCCCAACTTTGCATCATCAGCAAACAATTGAATGTCCCCATTCAGATCTTCCCCAATATGATTAACAAACAGGTTAAACAGCAATGGCCCTAAAACAGACCCCTGACACACATCGCTATTGACTTTCCTCTTCTGGGATATTGCTCATGCATACACTACATGCTGATACTTTTCAGATAGCCAATCTCTGATCCAATGCACAAGTCTATCAACTTATCATGCAGTAATCTATCAAAAGCCTTTGCAAAATTTAAGTATACTACTGTGTATCAATCTCCTTTGTCCAAGGAAGCTGTCACCTTACTGAAATAAGTAAGTATATTACTAACACATGACCTCCCTTTAGCAAATCTATGCTGTCCATCAAAGATAATACCATTGTTTCAACCCAATGCTGGATCCTAGTTCTCCCAAGCCTCTCTAACAACTGACACACAGATAGGCTTATAATTTGATGCTTGAGTTCTGTCCCCTCCCTTATGAAGCGACACAATCTTGCCATCTTTCCACTCCTTTGGAACTTGACCTAGTGACATATTAAACAAATATGTCAAGGCAGATGCCAACTCTCTGGTACATTCCTACAAAATACATGGTGATATATTATCAAGTCTCATAGTATTAACATCAAGTTTGCTCAATTCCCCATATGCCTCTTGCTCACTTACAGTCAGTCTCTTCTCCTCATCATCTGCTCTCAAACTCTCCATGATGTCAAATGGATTTCACATGAATGAAACACCTTTATGAACCGCTCATTAACTATCTCAACTATATCCTCTGTAGCAGTTGCTCTTATATGATTTTCTCCAATCAATGTCATTATTCCTGTTTTTGCTGGCTACATATCGAAAGAACTCCCTAGGATTCGTTTTGGCTTCATTAGCTAACTGCTGCTCATACTTCCCTTTTGCTATCCTTACCAACCAAGTCACCCATTCTGCTTATACTGCCTCCATAGTGCTTTTTTCTTCTGTATTGCATGCTTAATCTCTTCATTCATCCATTTCACATCTACATTATTTAACCTTCTGCCCCTTGGAATACGTTTAGACATTGATTCTACTAGACAGTTCTTGAATATCGCCCAAGCTACATTGATCTCCTTTCCAGCCAACTTCTCATTCCATGCTACACCTGCAAGCCATATCCTGAGGTTCTCATAATCACCAGCTTTGTAGTTCCACATATACCCTTTACTCACAGAGGTCCTCACACTACTGGCAATCACCCAGATAATCACTTCATGGTCACTCTCACCAATTGGTGGATAATTTGACACCTCATTTATAATTACATCCTCTGATGAGATGATCAAATCCAAGACCCTCAAATCCTTGTGTGCCCTCTGTTACATACTGTCTGAGGTAGCTGTCTGTCAGAAACTCATGAAACTAATTTTCTTTACTTCCAGTTGCTATCTCATCATTCCAGTCTATATTGCCATAATTAAAATTAGCTATAATCATTATTTTCTTATTTGTTTAACTAATTTCATTGTACATTTCATGGTCACTACCATCCACATTACCAGGTCTATAACAACATCTGCCAAAGTATTTCATTTTATTCTTCTCTATCTCACAGCATACTGACTCAAAACCATTGGGACTTGCTTATCTATCCTGTATGGACATAATGCTTTCTCCATCATCAACAGCCCTCCTCCCCTCCGTTTTTATCCTTTCTTTCTTGACAAAACACTTCATACCCTTCCATCTCTATTCCTGTCATGATGTCATCCTCATCCAACCATGTCTCACTTATTCCAACAATTTGTGGGGGAACAGATTCAATGCAACCATTTAATTTACCTTGTTTCTTATACTTTTAGCATTCATATACAAACATAATAGTTCATTCTTAGATCTACAGCAAGTTTCATTGATATCACTTATTAGATGTGACCTCTCCATACTTAACTCGAGCCATTTCTTTTTATCCTTATTCATCTTAGAACCTTCTTCAAAACCAATTGTTTTCCTTTGATCCAGGTCATTCCCTTCCCTTTTGTCTACACATGCATTCACATTCTCTTGGAGCTTCAACCTTTCTCATGCTATATTCTCTTGTCCACCCTGAGCCTTCTCATTTCCCTGTTTGTCTTGCACACTTGTTCTCTTATGTGTTATACTTATGCCACCCACTTCTTTATTCATAATCACCACTTCATTCTCTCCTTTCTTATTCTCCCGCTTTTTCACATCACTTCCCACTTGATCAGATTCATTCTCTGCACTCATTTCTCTACCTTCCAACAGCACTCTCTCCTTGTCTTTTCAGATGTCATCTCTTCCAGGAGGTTGACTACCATGAGCTTCTGCCATGTAGGGTTTTGTGCTTCTCTTTTGCATTTTTCATAGGACAAAAAAGTCCAGTCCTTAATATTTCCCATCCAATCTGTTCTTTGTCTTCCTCTTCTTCTTTTTCCTTGTATCGTTCCTTCTAGAAGTGTTTTTTTGTAGGGATTCATGCCTTAGCATGTGACCAAGGTAGATGGTTTTCAACAGATTCCCATCTTCTCCAATCATCTCTAATATTTCTAAATTAGTTTTTTTGGCAGTTCATGGGACTCTAACAATTCTTCTGAGGAGCCACATCTCAAAGGCTTTTAGTTTATTTTCACAATATTTTGATATTATGGTTTCTGCTCCATATAGCAGTGTTGACCATATGTAGCATTGGGACAGCCTAATTCTTGTTTTTGTGTGAATTTCCCTTGAGGTCAGAATGTTTTTCATGCTAATGAAGGTTGATATAGCAATTTCTATTCTTAATATTTCCTTATCACACTTTCGATTCTCTGTAATTAGTTGACCTAAATATATATTAACTTTCTACTTGATCTAAAGTATTTCCTCTGATCTTAATATTTATATCAGGTATTGTCCCTTTTTCTCTTGTTACCAGCATGGTTTTGTTTTGTTTTTAAAGTTGAAATTAAGTCCATATTTTTCACTTAGCTTCAGTGTCTCTTCTAGTAGGTTTTGAAGATCTCTTTTGTTTTCAGCTAGCAGTACTGTATCATCTGCATATCTTAAGTGGTTTATATTCCTGCCTCCTATGCTCCTTTAAATTCTTCTAATTGCTGGAAGATATTTTCAGTATAGAGGTTAACAATATAGGAAAAAGAACACAGCCTTGTCTGACACCCTTCTTTACTGGGAATTCCTCCAAGATTTCTCCTGATATTTTTATTGAGGCAGTTTGCTCCCAATATTGATTTATCAGTAATCTGGTATCTTTACCATCTACTCCTAAATTTCTGATGTATTTGATTAGTTGGTCATGTTGTATATTGTCAAAGGCCTTTGTGTAGTCAATAAAACATAAGTAGACTTCTTTCTGCTTCTCCAGATATCTTTCTATAATGGTTCTAATGTTGACGAGTCCTTCTCTAGTTCCTTTATTTTCCTGGAAACTAGATTGTGTTTCATTAATTCCGATTTTATGTTTATTTCTTTCTAGGATGATATATAACATAACTTTTGCTATTTGACTGATCTGACTGATTGTTCTGTACTCTTCACATTTGATTGTCTTCGATTTTTTAGGTATTGGTAGGAACATTGAGTGCTTAAAATCTTTTGGCAGGTGTCCAGTTTCGTGTATTTTGTTTCATATGTCAGTCAGTGATCTTATAGCCTTATCATCTAAAGCCTTTAGATATTCTGCCATAATTCCATCATTCCTGGAGTTTTTCCTGATTTCAGTTTCCTAATGGCATTCGTTACTTCCCAGGTAAGAATAGTAGGCCCCTCCAAATCTTTTTGCATCAACTTATCTATTCTATCAGGATTGTAGAGTTCCTTTGAATACTCTACACATCTATCCCTTATTTTGTCTTTCTCTATTAGGATGTTTCCACTGCTATCTTCAATGCAATGAAAGCCTATCCTTTTGCAAGATTTGCTAGTTAGCCTCCCAACTTTTTCATGAAGTTCTCTGGTTTTGTGCTTTTTGTCCGAAAGTTCAATTTCCTTGCATTTGTTGTTGAGCCATAGTTCTTTTGCAATCCTACATTCTTTCCTGATCTCCTTGTTTAAGTTCCTGTATTCAAGGTGGTTTTTGTGTTTCTTTCTTTCCTTCCATCATTTTTAATATCTTGTCATTCATCTAGGGTTTACTCATCATCTTCTCAAATTTGGGAATTGTTTTACTGCCTTTTTTATGCCCTCCTTAAATTTCTGCCATCTATCCTCGATCTCATCTTTAGGTTAAGGATACTTGGTGGAATAAGGAACATTACCGGCAGTGGATTGTGCCAGTTCTTTCAAAAATTTATCTTGTATTTCTTGATTTTTAAGGGAGCCAAGATCATATTTTTCTGTGGTTATAGGTTTCATTGTTTTCTTTAATGACCACAGGGTTGTGGTCTTATCCAATATCAGCCCCTGGGCATGTTTTGGCTTTTAAGATGTTATTCCTGAATCTTTTTTTAATCATTATATAGTCAATCTGGTTCCTGTAGCTGTCTCTGGGACTTTTCCATGTGTCAAGTCTTCTAGGAGGGTGGCTAAATAAAGTATTTGCTATTACCTGATTGTTTTCTTCACAGAACTGTATTAATCTTTCTCCTCTTGGATTCCTATGTCCCAGGCCCTGGTTTCCTATGCAGGAAGAGATCTTTTCTGATCCTACTTTAGCATTTAGATCTCCCATAACAATAATTATGTCACCTGATTTAGCGTTGCTAAGTGCATTTTGAATGCCTTCATAGAAACATTCTACATCTTCATCTGGGTAATCAGAAGTAGGTGCATATATTTGGACAATAAAAATATTAAAAGGTTGAACTGCAATTTTTAATAAAATTATCCTATCACTTATGGGCCAAAAGCCAAGTAAGGATTGTGAAATCTTATTTTTAGTACAAATACTACTCCATTCCTATGACTGTCTCCACATGAGTATATAATTGAATGGCTCTTTCTGTTTATTTTTCCACTATTAGTCCATTTGACTTCACTGATACCAGCAATGTCAATTTTCATTGCTTCAGGTTCTTGTATAAGGTTATCTAACTTTCCAGTTTCATATAAGGTCCTTACATTCCAAGTTGCAAGCCTTAAGAGAAGTTTCTGGGTTTTCAGACATGAAGGATCAAGAGATACCCTCCCTCCCTCCCTCCCTGGAGGGTTTAAGGTATCTTCGTCATATGCTATTTTCATAGTATCCATTTGACATTCCAGAGTTTCTTTCTCTTCTTCCCTGTAATGTTTCCAAGAGACAAAAGTTACAGAGGGTCCAACCTTGTCTCTATTGCTTAAATCCAACATGTTCTCTGTTTCATGGTTTACTACGGAAAGTTATGTGGTGAGGTTCCTTTCTCTTCCATGGTGAGTGACCACATTTGTTTTGTCTGTGTGCCCGGACTATATCACATAGCTGTCATGCCTTCATTGCCATTGTCAAATTAAATTTTGGTCATCTGCTAACTCTGCCATTCCAGTCTTCAAGTGCAACAAGGAGGAGACACTCTCCTTCACCACAGCATAAAATGCTGATACCCTCACTTAGTTTTGCATGCCAGTCAAGGCATGGTCCAGGATATGGCCACTCTACCAGCTACTGGGAGTCATAAGTGAGAGTTGCATGAGCAGTGGGGACCAACCCAGCCACCAAATATTTTGATGCGACTGCTGAGCAGGCAGAGGTGCTATCCCTACTACAACGTAACTAGCAATAAATTCAGTACAAAAGGGGATATGAAAAGATTGTTGGAAAAAGCGAGAGTGAAGAGTATATTAAGATAATAAAAATCGGTAGTATATTACCTAGATATGATGAAATGAATTATGAAGAAGGGCTATGGCAAACTCAGAAGTAATTGATGAGAGATTTTGGAGGTGTGGAGTGAGTCTGAGGGATGGCCTACACTTGAATGCATTTGAATTCAAGACTCTTGAAAACTTATTGATATGAGACCTAACACTGAGTCAAGGAAACTGAATTCTGGTGGGAGGAATCATGAGAATCTGTGTGTAAGAGCGATAATGTTAGGTAATGTGTTAATGATGAGAATTATTATTAGTATGGAAATGATTATAAAGAGAGAACAATTCTGTGTTCATCTGGTTCGGACCTATCAAACATGTGTAAAGATGTCTGCATAAGTAAGGAATTAGATAAGAACAGACAGCTACAAATTGTCAAACTATGTCATGCAGATAAGAGTATACAAAAGATCATTCAGGTAACTTATGTCTACACGAATGCTAGGAGAGTATCAGAAACAAAGGGGAAGAGTTTGTTGCATTAGTTAATATATTGGGATCTCCTATTGTAAGCATTAGTGAGACCTAGCTATCAAAAGCAGACTTTTAACTGGTATCAAGTACAAGAGGTGCAGTATTTTTTCCTGTGGCAGTGATTTTGAAGCCAATGGTGTGAAGTGGAGTCTAAAAAGCTTACATACATAGTGAAGTGTTGTTACAGACATTGTGGATTGGTTACTACTGACAAAGAAATGCGTCACAAAATAAATATAATGGATACAAAAAGAGTAATCATAATGGGGGACTTTAATTATCCGAATACTGAAATCGCATGAAAAGAATGGAACTGAATTTATTGAGTTGTTGCTGTTCTTCCTCAAACAGCACATGACAGAAGGAACTTGTGTTCAAAGAGTTTTAGTTTTGATTATAGTGTCAGAGGAGGTTTCGGTTAAAGATGTAGCAATTTTGCCTACAGTTGGTGACAGTGATCATGCTGTACTCACTTGGAAAGTGGGTAAGTTTATGAATGTTCCAATCTGAAAAGGCTGAATTACAAAGCAGGAAATTATGCCCACCTAAGGAGTATGCTGAGTTCAGCTCAATGGTATCAGTTATTGAATGGGAAAGGATATCCACAGTGTGTGGAATCATCATAAAATTTGGTGTATATAATATGATAGTACTACATGAAAAATTTACATCATTAATAACTTCCTTTCTACAATTTTCCTCTAAATCAGTCTGTTACCTGTCAAGACTCCAACATTATCAGATCTTATATTTCTGTCTTCGAAGGCACTTTTTACTGTATCAATCCACCTACATCTTGGTCTTCCTCTAGGTCGTTTTCCTGCCAACCTGGCAGAGAACACTTGTTTTGCTAATCTTTCCTCTCCCATTCTGTTTAAGTGACCATACCACCTGATATTAGCTCTGCTAACACATTCCTGGATGTTAACAATGTCAAGTTCTTTCTTATTATCCTCGTTTTTAATATGATACTACCATTGATGCCCCTAATCTTTCTCAGGACTCTCATATCTGTGGTCTCTAGTCTTTGGTCAAGTGTTTTATTTCTAACCCAGCTCTCAGATCCATAAGTTAAAATTGCCTTGAATACTGTTGTATACAGCTAATTTAGTGTTTTCACTAATTTCTCTCTTATTCCATATGAATTTATATAGTTGACTTCCTACCAGACCAGCTTTGTTGATTCTTTTGTCTATTTCCATATATTTAATTTACAATTTTCACTAAAAATCATTCCTAAGTAGCTTAAATGTTTTATTTATTCTATAGGTTCTCCACTCACAATGCAGTTGATAATTTCATTCTCTGTCTTGTTATTGCTGACCTTCATACCATATCTATTATAACAGTTATTCAATTTAGTGAGGAATCTTGCAGACTTGTAGTGGATTTATTTAGAAGTATAACATTGTCTGCATAAAGCAAAGAGCTGAGATTAACATCTCCAGTTTGGTTATCAGTTTTAATACCCATTTTCTTCATAAAGTGATCCATATAGATAATGAATAACAGAGGGGATAATGTACATCCTTGTCTGACACAACATTAAACTATCTTTCTGTACTTCCTTCAGTTCTAACTGCTGACTTACATCTCAAATAAAGACTAAGTATTGCTTGATATAATGCCCCATTGACACCTTATATAACTACAGCGTTTTGAAGAGCTTTTCTCTTGGCACCTTGTCATATGCCTTTTTCAGGTCTACAAAACTAAAACACACATCTTTGTTATATTCCTATGATTTCTCAACTATTTGTTGTAAAGTGAAAATCTGATCCTTACAGCCTGCCTCTATTTGGCCTGAATCCAGCATGTTCTTCAAGCTTCCACAATCCTTCTCAACCGTTTCTCAAGTATACTTACATAAATCTTGCAGGAACACTCAGTAGAGAAATACCTCTGTAATTCTCACATTCAATTTTATTTCCTTTTTATATATGGGTACTATGAGAGCCCTACTCCAATCATCTGGAAATCATCCCTCTGTTCAGGCCTTCTGACCTATGCAGTGCATGCACTGTAAGACTTTTATACCTCCACACTTGAGCATTTCTGGTCGATTATCATCGGCTCTTGCTGCCTTTCCACATTTTAGGCCTCTAATGGCTTTTTCTACTTCGCGTATGTTAAAAGTTTATTTTTCACTTGGTCAGACTATAATAAATTTAATTTAATCCTTTATCCAAGTGTGTGCAAACAAAGTTTGCACCTGAAAGTATCTCCATGACTGGGGTAAAGTGGTACAACACCACTTTACCCAAGTGGAGATACCAGGCAGAAGCATTAGCAAGGTCATCTCCTCTTATAGGAACTGCCAAACGGTGTGCCACCTTTTTATTAAATTACTCTGGATTTAAAGAAAGATGTTAAAAGTTTATTTTTCACTTGGTCAGACTATAATAAATAGAAACTAGTCTGGGTAGTGGCCCTTCCCTTAATGCATAACATTATACATATCTGCAAAGAGATGTGTTTTGCATTATGGGAGATACTGAGATAGAAATGTTGGTAGCTTGCTCCACCTTTGCAAGGAGTTGCACCACTTTACCCCAGTCCTGAAGATTCTTTCAGGCATAAACTTTGTTTGCACACACTTGGATAAAGGATTAAATTAAATTTATTATAGCCTGACTAAGTGTAAAATAAACTTTTAACATCTTTCTCTAAATCCAGAGTAATTTAATAAAAAGGTGGCACACCATTTGGCAGCTCCTATAGGAGGAGATGACCATGCAAATGCTTCTGCCTGGTATCTCCCCTTGGGTCAGGCTCCCACAGAAGAGACCTCAATAATGGTCGAAACTATTCTGGGTAGTGGCCCTTCCCTTAATGCATAACATTATACATATCTGCAAGGAGATGTGTTTTGCATTATGGGAGATACTGAGATAGGAGTGTTGGTAGCTTGCTCCACCTTTGCAATGAGTTGCCCAGTGTTGTACCACTTTACCCCAGTCCTGAAGATACTTTCAGGCACAAACTTTGTTTGCACACATTTGGATAAAGGATTAAATTAAATTTATTATACTTCAAGTATGGATGTGTATTCCTGACTGCATCCCTGTTGGCTATTTTTTTTTTACCACTGTGCTGTCATTGATTGTTTCATTTAGCAATTTTTCAAAGTAATTACTCCATACTTCAAGGATATCTTTTTCTCCAGTTTTCATGTCACCTTTATTATCTCTAATTCCTTTCAGCACTCTTTTCTCCATTTCTGAGCTTCTTCAACAACCTCCAGAATATCTTGCCACCTTCTTGATATTTATTTTCTATGTTCTTACCAAAGTCTTCCCATGACTTTTGTTTAGCTAGTTTTTACTCACTGCTTAGCTTTCTTACATTTGTCTCTGTATCCTCTAAGAGCACAAGCTGACTTATTTGCCAGGAACTTTTGATATGCTTTCTTCTTTTCCTTCACTACCTCTTTTACTTCCTGTGTCCACCATGGTGTTATGATTTTTCTATCTTTGCAGACAACCTCACCACATGCCTCTGGCTGAATCAATCAGTGTTTTCTTCAGGGCTTGCCACTGAATCTCCAAGGTTTGGTTCCTGTTCTTAAACTCTTTCATTTTTTCTTGAATAATGTTTGTGTATTTGAGTCTATAGTTTACATCCGAGAGCTGTGCAACTTTTATTCACTTTAGAACTTTCTTACATGTTCTTCTTTTCAGTATGAAATTCAATTTTATTCTGCTCAAGACTAAATGGTGATCACTTCCAATTTCAAATCCTCTGTACACTCTGGTGTCCTGCACCAGGGAAAAAACATCACTATCAACAAATAATATAGTCAATGAGACTTTTCTTATTCCTTGCCTCTTCTCTCCATGTGAATTTGTGCACATTTTTATGTTGGAACGTGGTGTTAGTAATAACCAGTCCATGTCCTGAGCAGAAATCCAAGAGGTATTTGCCATTATTATTAGCTTTGGTCTTTTCTCTAAATTTTCCTAAAATATTTTTGTATGTCTGACAATTATTTCCTGCTCTGCTATTTAGACCCTCAATAAGGACCAACTTTTCCTTCTTCATTGTTTCAGTTGCTTTCTCTAAATCCTCAAAAAATTCCTCCACTTCTATCTTGGTAGAACCTTCTGTGGGACGAGGCACAAATAAGTCTCATTGTCCAGTTCCCCATTCTGATATTTGCCCACCTCACTCTACTTGGGACTGTCATTCAAGAAGATTAGCCTCGTATTTAGTGTTGAATACCATGGCTACTCCTTTTCCTTGATTGTCATTGTCTAAATATAACATTTTGTAATTATTGCTTAGAAAGCTCTCACCAGTTTGTCTTTTTTTTCGGTCACCCCTATTATGTCGATCTGGTACTTTTCTAATTCCTCAGCTAGCTCCATTTCTTTGCCATTCAGGCTTCTTATGCTGATAGTACTGATCTTGAACTCTGGTGATGTTGAGTTAGGGTGCGTTTTAGGATTTGTTCTAGTAGCTGCCTTTTCACTATTTGTCCTAGTTCCCTGGCGAAAACAACGGGGGCCTTGTTTAACTGGGCAACATCCCAGCCTGCATGAAATTCTGTCGTGTTGTACCATCATTTTGTATTTTGGTTTAAGCCAATAAGAATACAATTTGTTCGGCTAAATCTCAAATCGCCAGCCCATCCTCATTCGTTCAGTATCCAGGTGCACCACGAGAAGGTGAGGATTGGACATTAGGTCAGAAGCCTTGATCGGTTCTCCGCATTCTTGTAAAGGCTATGTGGAGGTCTCCTCTCAGTTATGTAGCTTTGACCCTTAAGCGCACCCAATGTGTGGAAGTGATTAAAAAATATTTAAAGGATGCAACATCAGAATGTGTCCTTAGAGTTCGAAGAATAAATAGAGTAGGAATGAAATGGATATGTAATCTAATTAAGCAAGAGATTCATAAGAAAAAGATCATGTGGAAAGAATACTGTGTGCATAAGGGTGATGTCAGTTATGATAATTATAATCAGCAGGCCAAATGAGTCAAGTGTTGTACTGAAAGCTAAGTCTGAGTATAAAAAGAACTGACTCTGCAAGTTAAAGACAACCCAAAAGAATTGTATTGTTATGCTGCAAGTAAAAGAAAGAATGAATGAATGCAGACTGATGTATCCAATCACTCAGAAGTTCAGGAGTGGTGGTGAAGATTTTGAAAAAGTTGTTAGGGCTCGTGTTCAGAAATGGGTTGACAGAGAATCTCTACTTTGTAACGAACAGCATGGGTTTACTAAGAGAAGGTCATTTTATCAACTTGCTCACATTCTGTAATAATGTTACCTGAGTTAGATAAAAGGGGAATGAATACACCATGATACTTTTGATTTTTGCTAAGGCTGTTGACAGAATACAGCATGGACGACTGTTGTATAAATTTGAGAATATAGGATATGATTATTATTTATTTAGAGTATGGCTCACACATGAAAAGTTACATTAATCCTTAATATATATGGACATAGTAATAGACATATGTACAATAATAAGACATAATACAGTCATAAAAGAGACACTCAAGAATAGGCTACAACTGAATGTCTAGGTTGATTATCCAGTCGACTGCAATTGGTGTAGCATGGGATGATCCACATTCACACCTGGGTGAGGCAATCATGCCCCATTTGTAAAGGTGATCTGCACATCTGCCATGGTTGGTGCGGATTCAGTTAAGGGCAGACCAAGTTTTCCGAGGTAGGTCAAAACCCGAAGGTATCTGTGTTGGGTCCACTAATTCATGGAAGATCCCTGTTGAAGTGTTACACCAGGACTCTTTCCACTTCTCCTTCATGCTGAAACTTGTCTCTGCAAGATTTTTTGCTGTTAAGATTGGAGGATGCCTTGACTTTAGCCTGTTTATTTCTAGGGGTGGGATGTCTTCATGGATTTCCATGATTTTGCTGTATTCATGTAGAAGAAAGTTGGATCTGCGGGTGTGTGGAGGCAGGATGTTGCTTAGCACTGGGAGCCAGTAGGTTGATGTTGATTTTACAGTTCCAGAAATAAGGCGCATAGTGGTGTTAAGCTGGGCATCAACCAAATACACATGGGCGCTGTTCAGCCATACGGGTGAGCAGTATTCAGCTGTAGAGTAAACGAGGCCAAGAGCAGTGCAACAAAGCGTTGTTGCTGAGGCACCCCAAGTTGTTCCACATACAGGGTGTTCGGGATAAATTTGACAGTTTCGTAAGGAAAAAGAAAATCTTCTTTGTATCTATTAAATTTAATGAATTGACAAAAAAAATTACAGGCAGAGTTAATTACAATACTATCAACAAGATTTACTCAAAATAACCACCATTAGCATCGATCACAGCTTCAATTCTGCTTCGGAACCTCGAACAAGCTGATGCTACAGTCTCCCTGGGAAGGGCCGCAAAAACTGTTTTAATTTTATCCATTAACTGGGCTTTTGTATTACTGGAAGTGCGATTGGTGTCTTTTTCAACTGCGCCCCATACAAAATAATCCATGGGGTTAAGGTCTGGGGAGTTTGGAGGCCAAACATTTGGACTGGTGAAGTCGTAGAAATTTTCAGACAACCATTTTTGACTTTTCCCAGAGGTGTGGCAAGGGGCCGAATCCTGCTGCCATACATACGGCCTACCATTGGCTACCCTTGTTATCCAGGGCTTGACTACAGTTAGCAACTCCACGAACAAAGCCCGAATTCCAATGCCAGGGTTCTTCAACACCTGTTCCTGCAGATTTGCGAGGAATTCTGCTGTACGAACGCAATCAGATCGTCTGCTAGGGATCTTTCTTCTTGCTACATCCTCGTAGTCACCATTGCAAGTCTCTAGTTCATGCCTGATTGTTTTTACTGTATTCAGGGAGCATTGGGCAGCAGTCGTAATATCCTTATTTTGATGGCGGGCACAAATCATCATGATACAAGTTATTCTCTTCCATGATTCAGGTGGGTTCCAGCTATCCATCCTTTCTGACATCTTGTATATGAATGAAGAAGGGTCCAAACTTTTAAATGAAGAGAAGTGTGTGTTAATACATGTAACTTACGGAAAAATATAATTAATTATAAATATGTCAAATTTATCCCGAACACCCTGTAGTTTCTGCAGTATATTGTTTCTTGTTTTTCGCTTGGATGCTGTGTTAATGAGATGTGGTTTAAAAGATAATGTTCTATCTAGAGTGACACCCAGATATTTAAGGAATCTGTTGTAGTGTAGCAGTTCGTGGTTGAAGTAGACCATGAGTTCTTTGTTTGCCTGGTTATTGTCCAGGTGGAAGCATGAAACTTCTGTTTTGCTAGGATTTGGGTATAATCTCCATTTGCTGAAGTATTCTTCTGGGACTGCAAGGTCATTTGTTAGTGTATCTTCCATTGTAGTAAAATTGGTGTGTCTGGTGGCTAGAGCAATGTCATCAGCATAGCAAAACTTCTTGGAGGCTGTATTAGGCAAATCTGCGATGTATAAGTTAAAAAGGAGGGAAGCCAGAACTGACCTTGTGGTAGTCCATTATCCAGTGTTCTTTGTTTACTTTTGTTCTCATCCATACACACTTGGAACAGGCAGTTGCTTAGCATGTTATCAATTAATTATGCTATTGTTTTGCATGGGACTGCACGGAGCAACTTGCAGACTGCGCTATACCTCCAGACTGTGTCATAAGCTGCGGTAAGATCTACAAAAGCTACAGCTGTTTTCCGGCATTGTTGGTAGCCTGCCTCTATATGTGTGGTGAGTAACAGAACCTGATCACAGCAGCTTCATTTATGTCTGAATCTTAGGATATGATTATAAACTATTGGCATGGAAAAGAGGTTGACAGACTGACATATCAAAAAATATATAGGGGGAGGTGAATCTGCAAGATTTAATGTAACCAGTGGTATGCCTCAAGGATCAGTCCTTGGTCCATTTTTATTCAATCTGTACATAAATGACATTGGGAAAGATTTGACATGTGACATACAGCTATTTGCTGATGATGCAAAGATAAGTTGGGTAATTAGAAGTGCTGCTGATATGCAGTACTTGCAGAATTATTTGAATAGTCTGGAATTGTGGAATATCATAATGGTGGGATTATGCTTGAAGAAATTGATCAGGCTAGGGTTCTTACAGTTTTAATAGACAGAAGTTTAAGTTTGAGAGTCACATGGCAAAAATTGTAACACAACTCAGAGAATAATTCCAATTCCAAAATGAACCTTGACATGTAAAGAAAAAAGTCATTTTGCCTCTTTTCAAGACTTTGAGTAAGACCATTTTAACTATTATGTGTAGGTCTGGTCTGCTGGTTTCTGTGGTAATTCTGATCCAGTAGAGAGTGTCAAAAATGATATTAGGATTGTGGAGGGTAGATTGAAAATTTGTAGACTGTCGACACTTGCGCAAACAGAATAAAGTAGGGGTGATATGGTTGAGACTTACAAACTTCTGAAAGGGTTACACAGAATTTAATTAAATGGAATTTTTCATTTTTTGGAGGGTGAAGAAAGGATGTGAGGGCATCCTTGAGAATGTATGATGTCAAGAAGGGGGTGAGGACTAGATTTTTCTCTCAGAGTGGTGCATGATTGGGATGGACCGCTGTTGGGTGTTGTGTGTGAAAGTAGCATGAATGACAGGAACAGGTATGAGCAGCTGGTGCGAATAGTATGGCCTCCCTCGAGGTCTCTCTTAATAATAATAATGTTAGTATTAATAATCAAATTCACTTGATTCTATTGAATTCATTATTTTTTTCCATCGATACTTTCAGTTGCAAATGGATCAGAGAAGGCATTAATATCATGCAAAAATGAACACATTACTCATTAATTAGATATACAATCAGTTGTTATAGACCACCTGCAAAAACTGTGTCTGAATGTATTGTCATAAGCAGATTCAAATAAATAAATGGCCATCCAAATGTTCCCAAGTATCTATATTATAATGATTGGTTTATTAAACCAATCTGAATTTTTCAAAATAAGAAATAAAATATAAAAAGTCAAAGCATAACCAGTTATTTTTTTAAGGTTTTAATTTTTGCTGTCCCCAGACATTGCCTTAGTTTCATAGTGGATTATAATGGTCATGACTAGAGAGAAAGTTGTAAACTTTCCCTCTAGTCTCTAGTCCTCATCCCCTTCTTGACATCTTACATTCTCAAGGATGCCCTCACATCCCTTCTTCACCCTACAAAAAATGAGAAAGAGAGGATAGCAGGTGGACTGAAGATTGGCAATTTGTTTTGTAAGCCTCAGAGTCAGACACGATCAATAGCTCCTGAAACCTTTCCATGGCACATATCCAGTGGTGGGTAATATAGGTTAAGAGCCCAGCTGCGAATCTTGATTGGTAGGATCCATATAGTAGTCACTGATTAAGTGATAAGCATCTAGGTAGTGTAGAAGTTGATTGTTGTTAATTTTCTCCATTATGTCGGTAGCATTTCAATGAAAGATTGTAGAAACGGTAGATGACAGGTGTTCGTTCTAGCACAACATTTGCGTTCATTTGGAGATATGCCATCCTGACTAGAATACTCAAGTGTCCCAGATGTTTAGTATTATTCTCATGTCTTTGCTGAAACACCACAAGAGGCATATGGTGCCCAGTTTCTGGTATGATAGGAGGTAATTTCTTATCTGTGCACGAGTTGGAAGAAAAGATTGATATTAGGAGAGTTGTAGTAACAGTGGTGTCATCTTGACGAGATGTAGATGAAAAAAAGTTGCATTCATTGGCTTTTAGAACAGACCAGAAGGCACATCTTCCTGGACAAGGGGAGGTTTCTGCCATTGGCCTTTATGAAGTTAAATTTGGATGAGTTTGCTGATGGCTGTTTTGCAGTTATTGCATGCTGCATGCAGTAAGCAGAGTTTTTTTGTTTTGTTTTTTCTTCCCATCACTTGCTTTCTTAGTGAAGAATTTATGGATATACACTTTCTGTTGAACCAGGACTTTTAAAGTAGACAAGAATTCTGGAATAGAAATGAAAATCTTCATGTCAATGATAATTTCTCTGACTTGGTCTGAAGAGTGGAAGCAATAGTTGGACAACAGATAGAAAGTTCTGGATGTCATCACTTCATACTATTGTAGTGTCAAAGGACATAAGGTTGGAAGGAAGAGATTTGCATTACTGAAAAGAGAGATTAAACTGTTTATAAAGAGAGATTGTGTGTATTGCAATTGTAGAATGAGTTATCAGGAATTCAGATAGGCAGATGTAAAGTTTGTGTGAGGTAATTGCTTATTACAAAACTTCTGCATCTCTTCTAAATGAGATGAATGTTAATGAACAGAGCAAGGAAACCTTCAGCCAAAGGAATTCTAAATCAGATACTCTCTGATAAGCACTGTTAGATCTCACAAAGGGACAGGTGGTGCCCTTGTGGTGAAAGGAATTGTGAAGTGTGTAATTTGGACATTGGATTGGCTCATGTAGCTGCAATTCAGAATTTCTGGTTTGGATGAATAAAAGTGATGATGTACATCATTTATGTTAATATTTATGCCACAGGTGTTTGTGAAGTGGATTTGAAAGCTAGTTTTTTGTTGAGAATGTGGCATATTTTGTGTATTGTGCTTTGAAATTAATTAAATTTCAGATTGCAATGTAAATGGTAATATTGTATATTTCATTTTTGGTTCAGGGTTACGTGAAACGACAGAGTGGGGACATGCAGTGACATGACACCCATACAGAGAGTGACTAGTCTCTTTGCCATAAGGTGAACTCAACAGTGCCTCCCAAATACCACTGCTCAGACTCAGTCTTCAGGTATAACTCAGCAGAGTATGAGGCAGTGGGATCATTCACAATCTGACCAGAAGGCCTCCAGACTTGTTACTGACAAGTTTGAGCCAGTGTGCTATCAGGTGGTTGACTTGCAGCACCACCACGTTTACACCCTCAAAATGGAGGAAATTTTCAGTATGTTTGGCATGCTTTTGAAGGATATTATGCACACTGCATGCTGGAGGAAGAAGAAAATCCAGAACCCCCACTCCATAGGCCAAACATGGCTTTCATTCCTTCAGGCCTCTAATAAGCCAGATACCAATGCTTCATCGGAAGATAAAAGTCATCCACTACCCATGGGTACTGACACTTCCTTCAACTAGAAAGATATCCATTTGTAGTAGGAATGCCCTCAGGGCTAACAAGAGTCTTTTTTGTGGAAACTGCCCATACCATGGAAAGGCAAGATTAAAATAAACAGGAGAGGCTGCATATTTTGCAAATCACTTGCCCATTAATGGCCCAGTGGAGCTAAGTAGTATTGGTATGCTGCACAAACTGATCTTATAATTTACTGTTAAAAAATAAATAAAGTGAATATGTGCAATTTCTTACTATTAAGAGCAAAACAGAATAACAATAAGCATACCTCTCTTATATAACTGGAATGATTAACTCCAAGATTTAAGATAAATACTCGAGTTAAATTATAATGATGTTTTTAGAGAAAAAAGGACCCTTGTGATGTTTTATACTTCTTAGAGAAGTATTAAGAAGATTATCCCAAAGAATAAGATAGCTGAAATGGTAGAGAAAGTGGATGAGAAGTAGTTTCTCTGCACTGTATGAATTTTTGACCAGCAACTACTCTTGTTACCATGTTTACAGGAGGGGTGATGATCAGTTCAGTATTGAGGTCTAATCAGTGGGAGCCAGACCCAGAAGAGATGCTAAAGTTGAATGCAGAAGTCATATATTTCCTATATACAAGTGGTGAAAAGGTGTAACACCTTATTATTAAAATACTCTGGATTAGAGCAAGTTGTTGAAAGGGTTGTAAATTAATTAAAGATACCAAGAAATTATATTTATGACCTCAATAAAGGTCAAAACTGGTCTGGGTAGTGGCCCCTACTCATAATGCATAGCATAATGCACACTAAAAAAGGGATATGTGCTTTGCACTGTGGGAATACCAAGGCAATTAATGTAAAATTATTAGCCTGTATATACATATAGCTTAGTCATGAAGACACTTCACATGCAAACTTCGTTTGTTTACACTTGGATGAAAGATTAAACAAGAACATAATTTGATTGGCTTATAACTTCTGTCTTGGAGTTTCCTTTATGAAATTGTTTTGCTCTCTTTCCACTCCTGTGGCACTTTTCCAGAATTGAGGCTCAAATTAAACTACCTTGATCAGAGGAGATGCCAATTCCCTTGCACATTCTTCTAATATATTGGCTAATATGCTTTCTAATCCCATGGCCATGTTTGCATTAAAGTTCTGCAGTACATCTACCTCTATTCTTCCATCTGTCATTGGGCTATCTCAACCTGAATGGTACATACTTGCAAAATTATCACTCAGTAGCTCAACTATTTCATTTGCTGCTGTTAGTGCTCCGCCAGAAGCATTTGTTAAATTTATTCTTTCTTTTATTCATGCATTCATTTATTTTTCCTTCATTCTTGCCACATAGCAAAAAAACTCTTTGGGATTTCATTTGGCTTTATCAGCTAGCTGCCTCTCATAATTAGCTTTGGGCTTCTTTTTCTTCTTGGCTGTGCCTTGTAGTGCTTGGACTTGCTAATCATCATAGGAATTATAAAATCTATAATTCCTATCATAGATTTTTCTTCTTCTGCTTAATGATGCTATTTATCCTCCTGACTATGGGTATACAGTCTGATACAGCTTTCTTCAAATATTCCTTTCACTACTGACATCTCTCCCCTCCAAATTCTGATCCCACAGCCAGGGCTGCCGAGAGAAATTTTCAGGCCCGTGACAAGTCTGTGGTCCAGGTTTCACTTAAGAAAGTGCATCACTTTTGTTTAATAAAAAAAAGTCATATTAAACATTTATTTACAAAAAGTGTACAATAAATTAAAAATTCGATACATTACATACCATACAAAATACAAACATTAAATAAAAAGAGAATTTTTAAATTTTTATTGCCTCATCCACTTCCTCACTTTATGGTTAGCACACAGCCTACACTATACAGTTGCACACTTTACAAACGATCACAAAACCTTCATCTATCAAAATACTAACAAGAACGAAGCATTCTGGCAGGAAACATTACCGTGAATGCAATTACTAGCTAGCGCAACCGACTGCAACAACCTTGCACGAACGCCTATTGACGTCATCACCCGCTATAACTACAGCAATCTGTGCTGAAAGAATCAATGTCTTTTGGACACTCACAACGAGCTAAAGAGTATAGCCGTCTGTCTAAAACAAAACACAGTATCATTCTCGATATGCCATTATCCTTTATCATTGTTGTATTATTACAAGAATTAAAACCATCCATTATAAACACAGTTATGTGACACGTCAGGGCCCTTTTCGATGCTGGGCCCATGACAAAAGTCTCAGATGTCACCCCCCTCTTGGTGACCCTGCCCACAGCATGTAAACTGATTCTGCAGTTTGCCATAATCACCTGCTTTGTAATGCCACGCATACCTTTCTAACAATTCATTGGTTCATAAGAATTAATGGGAAGCAGTTAATTGTTTTTAACAAACACGTGAACATCAAATTTTTGTATTGATGAAGAAAGGTAAATAAAATTTAAACCTCATGTTTCTATCCATCGATCAATTCACTAGACATCAATAAATGCCCGGTGATATGCTGCACCAGTCCTGTTGAATGCAGCTATCTCATTGATGGTCTATCCCTTCCTCTTTTTCCATAAACTTTACTTTTTATTACTGTTTTGAGAAGTCATCCTTTCAGTATGTCCAAAGTATTTCAACTTTCCTCTGTCACTATCCTTAAGGAGCCTTAAAGTTCTGCCTATCCTTTCCAGCACTCATCCATTTGTCTGCCTTTCAGTATATGATATCCTCAGAAGCAGCTATCCTTTTCCTATCAATATCTTTAGGTTCCAAGTCTCACATCCATTAGTCACCATTGGAAAAACAGCTGCTTCCAAAATTTGCTTTGTTTTCATGGAGATAGAGCCATCCTTACAGATTTTAGACATGTCTCTGGCAGTTGTTTTAACCATTCCTAATCTTCTTCTGACATCTTCACATTAATAATAGATCCCAGGTACTTGAACTTGCTGACTTTTCCCATTAAGGTACACTTGTTTCTCAGGAACTTCTGTGTCTGTATTTCTTTAGAGAAGCATAATCTTTGTCTTCTAGGATTGAGCTGAAGTCCTCTGTTCTTACTGATCTTGTTAACTTTATCAAGAATTTGTCCCAGTTCTTTTCCTTGTCATTACAAAGGAGCACTGTATCATCAGCATACCTCAGATTACTGATCAATCTACCACCTATCCTAATTCCTGTCTTAATCCCATCCAGTGCTAAATGCATGATATTCTCAGCATAGATGCTAAACAGGTGAAGAGAAAGTAGGCATCCTTGCCTTACTCCCTTTCCAACCTGAAGCCAATACCTGTTTTCACTGTACAATTTAACTATTAACCTGATAGTGTGTTGAGGAAAACTCAGTACTTTCATTACGTCTCACAGTTTCACATGCTGAACGCAGTTAAAAGCTTTAGAGCAGTCTAAGAAACACATTACCAGAGAGTCTGAATTCTTTATTCTTTTCTATGATCTGTCTAAAGGCAAAGGATCTGATCTATGGTACCCTTACCTTTCCTAAAACCTGCTTGTTCCTCAAGTATCTCTGCTTCAACTTTGGCCTTATTCCTAATTAGAATGATCTTTAATAAAATCTTGCTTGCATGAAAGATAAATTAATAGTTCCATAGTTCTTGCAGTCCTCCATATCACCCTTCTTATGTAGTGGTATGAAAACAAACTTCTTCCAGTCTCTAGGCCATGATTCCATATCCTTGTAATCAGTCTATGAAACAGTCTTATTCATCCATCCCCGTGGCCTTCATTAACTCGGCTGGGATTCCATCTGCACCTGGGGTCTTATTGCCATTAAGTTATTTAACTGCTCTTTCAAATCAGGGGGTGTGCCGGCCATATGTGCAATGTGCATGATGCACACAGGTGCCAAAGAGGAGGAAATACTTTAAAAAAAAAAACGTTTTTTTAAAGTGATTTTTTTATTGGAGGGGGGGGGGAGATAGGAGCGCCAACTAAAGTTTAGCACACAGGCACTGGACACTACTGGCGTGCTACTGGGTATAAGGGCGCCAACTAAAGTTTTGCACACAGGCGCCAGACACTACTGGCGTGCCCCTGTTTCAACTGATGCCTAAGTGGAAGAGGTTCCAAATCGAAATTTAATTTAACTGGTGAGAGGGCTCCTCCAAATTTTCTTTATCCTCTCTCTTCTACAGTTCCTCACATCATTATTTCCATTATTTCCTGTGAGTACTGCTCCATTGCTGTCTTTGATGACATTCAACTTGGGCACTTTAGGTCAAAAACTATATGAAACATGCTTTTATAATTGTGCCTCCTCATCTGGAACTATCGTTTCACATTTTATTAGTATAAAATTTTTTTTGTCCTGCCTGATGGCTGACTTCTCTATATAATCTCTTATATTCTTCAGTACCTGTATCTCTTCAAGCAGCTTTTCTTGATTAGATCTCATCTGATATCTATGGGTCTCTTTGACTACCTTGACTCCTTCTCAAAGCATTTCAGCTGAGTTCTCACAAGTTCCCAAAGAAGTTACAAGGGTGGTCTGAAAAGTTCTTGGCCTTGACCATAGATGACAATACTATCAACAAGATTTTTTTTTTCTAAGTTGGTACATCTGTCATAAGCATCCATGTGAAGTTAAAAGTCATTCTATCAATAGTTTGTTTAATACAGCTGTCTGAAGCAAAAGTGTTGTCTGTATCCCTTGAAATGGATAAAATTGGGTATTGTGCAGTTATAAAATTCTTTGTAAAAGAAGGTTTAACCCAAAAGAAATTCATTCGAAGTTCATACAAGTTTATGGGCACTCTTCTCCTTTGATTTTGACAATAGGCTGCCAATTTTAAACATGGCCATACCAACCTTGAAGATGATCCACGTGAAGGACATCCGAAAAGTGTAACACCAGAAATCACTGATCAAGTGATTATGATATTGGATGACCGGCAAGTCAAAGTGCGTAAAAAATTGCTGAGATTATAGGCATTTCAAAAGAACGTATAGGATATATTTTACATGAAGAATTACAAATCAAAAAGGTTTGTACAAGATAGGTGCTGCACTTGCTCAAAAAAACACACTCGCATGAAAATATCTGAACAGTGCTTGGAGCGTTTTAACAAGAATAAAGCTGATTTTGTGCATCAATTTATTACTATGGATGAGACTTGGATTCACCATTACACACCAGAATCCAAACAGCAGACAGAAGCTGGCTGGTTGTTCAGCACCAAAGAAGTTCCATCAGAAGGAAAGGTCATGGCATTGGTGTTTTGGGATGCTAAAGGCATTTTGTTTATTAATTATCTTGAAAAGTGTAAAACAATAACCGTGGAATATTATTCCAATCTTTTAACTAGACTAGACGAAAAAATTCCCAAGAAAAGACCCGGTTTGCAGAAGAAAAAAATCATCTTTCATTAGGACAATGTACCTACCCTCAAAGGTGTTTTGACAATGGGAAAATTAAGGTACATGTTCCAACACTATGAATTGCTGGAACATCCACCCTATTCCCCAGATTTGGCTTCTATCTCTTCCCAAAACTAAAACTCTTTCTCGCTGGTTAGCGTTTTTCTTCGAATCAAGAGGTGATTGCAGCTGTAGAGGGCTATTTTGCAGATCCTACTGAGAACCACTACAGGGACGGGATAATGGTGCTGGAGCATTGCTGGAATAACTGCATTAGTCTTAAGGGAGATTATGTTGAAAAATAAAAATAATTTTGAAATTATAAATTAATTTTTAGGCCAAGAACTTTTCAGACCACCCTCGTAATGTTTCCTCTACAAACCACTAGAAATTACTCTGACATCTAGTCTAGTTGGATGTACCTGACTTTGGAAGGTTTTGGAGTGTCTATCTTACTTTGACTTTACTAGGTGATGGTCAGTACCAAACAGTCTACTCCTGGACAAGTATGCAAATCAAAAATTCTTGTCTTCTACCATTGGAGAGCCAAGATGTAATCAACCTGGTGCATTGACCTGTCGTTGTTTAGATATCCAAATATAGGTCCATCTTGTGTGTTTCTGGAAGCAAGTATTGATAATAGCTAATCTGTTAGCATTGGCAAATTCTAACAGTCTTTCACCATGGGTGTTACGTTCACTCAGACCAAATATGTAATATTCAGGGCGAAACTCATTCTTTCCCACTTTTGCATTCAAGTGCCCTAAGATGTAAAGTGCATGTCTCCTTGGCTGGCTGGCAGGCCAAAACAGTCTGTCGCTTTCATAGATTTCCTCACTCTCGTCATCAGGCCTGCCTGCGTGGGATACCATGATTGACACATTGGTAGGATGAGCCTCAAATCTAATACAAAGTATGCTCACATTTGAATTTATTAATTTTAGATTTTTTTTTACCTAAATGTATTATTTCAATATCAACTAAAGAAAAAATGTGAAATGCAATCAAGTGCATTAATGTATTTAATGAAACATCCTAATAATTCCCCCCCCCTTTTTTTTTTCTTCCTTTACTCTAGGGTGGATGGAATTATATCAGTGTTAGAGGATGCCAGTTGGAACAATTAGTTCAATAATCAGAACTGCTCCATGGTTATCAATCAGTTGAGATTGACTTAATTTCTATAACTGTTGATCATGAAAAATTTCATGGAAGCAAATGCTTATAAATTGTGTATTTTTTTTAAATTCCTAGATGCTGAAAAATACACACAATCATTCTTATGACAGGTACAGTCTCAAAAGTCAGAACTGCTCAAGAACTGATAGTTTTTAGAAATACAGAATTCCTGCAAAAAATTAACTGAAAATCATAAATCATGTTACTGCTGTATATTACTTGTTGAAAAAAAGTTTCATTCATTCATACTTTTCTCATTTAATTTCTCTAGGAATGCCCAAATTAAATTCACATTATTAATTTCTTATCATTAATTCAGAATCTTCGCAATTTGCCTAAAAGGAAGGTACAGCAAATTTTTCACTTTTCAATATTTTAATATTATTTCATGTTTTTAAATATATGCTATCTAGAAGCATCCATTCCCTCATATTCTGGATTTGTGATTTTGTATATCATGATTTGTACCTGAATTTTAAAGTACTGTTATTCTACATATCTCTCTTGAAACTAAACCTGATAGATAACCTGTAGACTAATAAGTATTGTTTAATTAAAAGTTTCAGTTATGCCATGTTAAATGTGAATGGAAAACTAAGAAAATATAACTATTGAATTAAAACTGAGGGTACCAAACAAGTAGTTCGGTGTTATAAGTACAAATTCTGGTTCTTTTATCTGATAAATATTGTACTCTTCCCCTCCCCCCTTTTTAAATTGAATATCTAAAAAACCCAATAGTTATGATAACTAATAATTAAGGAATTGACAGCGTACACTAGAAATATAAATTAAATAAACTTTAATATATACTTTCCGATATTTCGGCAAACGTCACGTTGCCATCTTCTTGGGAACTTATTACAAAGACAAGTGCACACAAGTACTACATAACAGCAAATGAGAACAGAAGCTAGGAAGTTAACGTTTTCCTAAAGTCCTGATGGTGCCCCTGGCGGGCTATATTGGTAGTTCTTGGCTTTTGGGCTGAAGTTCTTCTGATAAATGTTTCCCAAATTTGGGGCAGTCTCATGCATCCAAATTTGTTGAGGTTTGGCATGTTCCTAAGGGCTGAAACTGATTCCATGAATAGTCTTTCATATTTGAACTTGCTGCGGTGTATTACTGTGGCTTTCTTCCATCTTATTCTGTGGAAAGTATCCAGAACGTGGTCTGCAAGCCCAGAGTGGCTGTACTTGTGAAATCGGATGTAATCCTTGTGTTCTGAAATTCTGATATTTGCTGTCCTGCCTGTTTGGCCAAAGTAGGACAGTTTACAGCTGCAAGGGACCTGGTATACACCAGGTAGGTCTAGGGGAAGTGGTTGGTCTTTAGTGGAGCGGATAAGGGATGCCAATTTTCTATGTGGTCTGTAACAGGTGGTCAAGTCATGTTTTTTTAAGATTTTGTTGATTTTTTCCGAGGTGCCTCGGATGTAGGGAATGGTGATGGATCTAGAGTAATATTTTTTGTGAAGGGGAGGGGGGGGTTGTGGATAACTCAGTTAAGTATTTTTTTGATTCTTTTTTGGGGGGGGGAAGCCATTGGCTAAGAAAGTGTCACGAATGTGATTTAGTTCAGTAGTTAGGGCTTGCTCATTAGAACAGATTATTTTTGCCCTGTTGAATAGTGTCTTAATAACTCCATATTGTTGTGAGGGGGGGGTGATGGGATTGTTGGTGAATGTATCTACCTGTATGGGTTGATTTTCTATAAACTGAGAAAACCAAGGTTCCGTCAGGTTGGCGGGTGACTAGTGTGTCTAGGAAGGGGAGGTTATTGTTTGCCTCTTTTTCCAGGGTGAACTTGATTCAAGGGTGTTGGTTGTTTAAGTGTGTTAGGAAGGAGAGGAGTGAATCTGAGCCATGTGGCCCAGATTCTCAGTTTATAGAAAACCCACCCATACAGGTAGATACATTCACCAACAATCCCATCACCCTCCCCCACAACAGTATGGAGTTATTAAGACACTATTCAACAGGGCAAAAATAATCTGTTCTAATGAGCAAGCCATAACTACTGAACTAAATCACCTTCGTTACACTTTCTTAGCCAATGGCTATCTCCCAAAAAGAAACCAAAAAATACTTAACCCAGTTATCCACAACCCACCACCCCCTCCCCTTCACAAAAAAGATTACTCTAGATCCATCACCATTCCCTACATCCGAGGCACCTCGGAAAAAATCAACAAAATCTTAAAAAAACATGACTTGACCACCTGTTACAGACCACATAGAAAATTGGCATCCCTTTTCTGCTCCACTAAAGACCAACCACTTCCCCTAGACCTACCTGGTGTATACCAGGTCCCTTGCAGCTGTAAACTGTCCTACTTGGGCCAAACAGGCAGGACAGCAAATATCAGAATCTCAGAACACAAGGATTACATCCGATTTCACAAGTATAGCCACTCTGGGCTTGCAGACCACGCTCTGGATACTCTCCACAGAATAAGATGGAAGAAAGCCACAGTAATACACTGCAGCAAGTTCAAATATGAAAGACTATTCATGGAATCAGCTTCAGCCCTTAGGAACATGCCAAACCTCGACAAATTTGGATGCATGAGACTGCCCCAAATTTGGGAAACATTTATCAGAAGAACTTCAGCCCAAAGGCCAAGAACTACCAATATAGCCCGCCAGGGGGCACCATCAGGACTTTAGGAAAACGTTAACTTCCTAGCTTCTGTTCTCATTTTCTGTTATGTAGTACTTGTGTGCACTTGTCTTTGTAATAAGTTCCCAAGAAGATGGCAACGTGACGTTTGCCGAAATATCGGAAAGTATATATTAAAGTTTATTTAATTTATATTTCTAGTGTACGCTGTCAATTCCTTATTATTATTATTATTATTATTATTTTGACACCTCCAGGGAGTCACAGACTCATCGAGGGAGAGTGTGCCGACAGCATCGAACGATTGGCTCCCTTCCAACTACTAACCGCGCTCAAACTTACTTAACTGAGCCATTAGTAGCAGAGGCTCTACCAATCGACCAACCTTTGCCGGCGATCCTTAAGTATTAGTTATCATGTATAACCAGCGTATAAGCCTCTCAACAAGAATAATGATCATCCAATAGTTATGTGTGTCAATCTAGTCCCTACATGTAATAAACATTCCATGATTTCATTGAGATATTCTTATTCATTATTTCTGAAGAGAGTTCTCTACACAGTTCCAGTTACACAAAAGAAAAATTAAGTTTCAGCTATGTAAAAAAAAAAAAAATTGATGTATATAATAATGTATAAACTGCTGTAATGCCAAAAATAAAATGTAACACAGAAAAAAAAACTGTATATGTAAAATGTGTGTACTGCTACATTTTATATAAATATACACACATTACATTCTACACAACTTACTATTGGATTTTATGGTATACAGTGCTTGCAGCATACACATCCTGGCAGTTATAAATGTGGGAGGTGAGAGACAAGGGAAAATTTAGAAAACGAGAAGAACTTTGTGATTTAGAAATTAGCACAATGAACCTTGGCAGTATTATGTCAAAAACAGATGAATATCAACCAAGAGAGACACGTATCATGATCAAGGGTGAAGAAAACGAGTAGCATATGAGTGAGAATATAAAAGTAGGAAGTGTAGTAGATTTGAAAGATGGTGTTGATTGTGAGACTGAATGTCAAGCAAGAGTAGGTAGCATGCAGAGAAAGATAGATATGCTGATAGAAGTAATGGAATGTATCAGTAATGAGTTGAGAAACGTGAAAGAAGAGATTAGGAGACAGGAAAGAACGAATGCAAAATTTATCAGAGTAGGAGTGAGGAAGAGTTGAGGGAATGAGAGAAAGGCGAGACAGTGCAGGAGCCAGGGATGGAGAGATAACAGGATCGCAGATAATGAGAGAACAATGGGAGAAAGTGTGTCAGAAGAGAGAGAGAGAGAGAGGGATGCAGGTGAACAAGGAAGAAACAGAGTGGAAAGAGATGTGATGTATAATGACTTAAACTGTGGTGTGCAAGATAAAATGCTAGTAGTGTCTGCCTGAAGGAACAATAGATAGCATGACTGTCATTTAAGCGAGGTGAAAGAGTGACTGAGAAAATTGTGACTGTGGGCACTCTTACCACTCTCCACACAAAAAATGTGGTCTGCACACCTCTACTAACCACACTCTTACACAACTTCCATGGCCTCTAGTTTTATGACTATTTGTCATATTGAAAAATTTTCACTTGCATCAATTTTTTAAAACCCCTTTAATATCTTAAAAGTTTCTATCATGTCACCTGTTTTCAACCCTATCCTTGTAGGGAGTATTCCACAGACCTGTCACATTTATGGTATTATGGATAATACAGTAAATTATTATAATAGGGAATGAATTACATGTAATCCTATCAATTATAGTTATGCATGTACATATTTTTGATTAGCTTTGGTTAAAAAAAGGGGGAGGTGGATTGTGAATAAATCTCCCTGTACCACAGCACTGCACAGGCTCATGAAAACATGGTAAAATATGAATTTGAAAATAGTGGATAAGGGAAATCATTTGCAAGAATTTTCAATCTTACATCTGTATAAAAATTTTAATTTAGGACATTTAATTGGTATAGATGCTTAAATGTTGATTATCGTTCACGTGGCTGTTCACAGGAGGAAACATAAGTAATATCTTTATTCATTTGATAAAGTATTAGACCAGTATTTCATCTTCATCACCAAGGCATGCATGCAAACTCACCAGTAGGAAGACAACAAAGGTCAAGGGTAAAAGGCAGGATCCTAAAGTCCTAGCAGGTACCTTCTATTATTACAGTGATGGAATCTTGCTTTTTCTCCTGAAAGTCTCAAAATGATTGCTCCCAGATTCTGAGTAAGGTGAGGCAACCACTTCAGTGTTCTCAGAATTTAAACAGATGACTGCCTCACCTTGCCTTACCTTACTGAGAATCTAGGAGCAGTGGCATAGCTAGAGCTTTTGCCACTCCTCTCAATACACACCAAAAATATACAAAAAGTCAAAACGACATATAGGGAAATAAATTAAAACACTATGTTTATTTTTTGAATAAAACTTTAATTCCAACATTCTAAAATGTTATTTTTCTTACTTTTCCGTTAGCAAAATCATCTATGACATTGTCAAAGTCTATTTCATCACTGAGTTGCTGTTCTATAGACAGTACAAGATTGCTTAAATGCAAAGTGCTGCCCAAGACAGACACCCCCCCCCCCAGCTATGCCACTATCTAGGAGATAATCATTTTGAGACCTTCAACAGAATAAGTAAGATTCCATCACTGCATTATTAATAGAGGGTGCCGTCTAGAACTTCAGAGTCCTGCTTTTTACACAGTCTTTGTTTGCCTTCCTGATGGTGGGGTGTATACCTTGGTTACCAAAGCAAAATATCAGTCTAATAATTTAACAACTAAATAAAATTAATCAGTTAATCATTATCCTTAGACATGATTTCTCCTCTAAATAACAGCATTAATGTACACAGGTGGTGCAATCAGAAAGATGATCTGCATAAAGCAACAAAAGACAAGCATGTTTTCCTTGGAAAGAAATGTAAATGCATGAGGAAACATTACTGCACATATGTCTGATGGAAGGTTAAGACTGTTTTTGAGATTACTGAAATGTTGCAAATGAAATGAATAAAAAGTGCAAAAAGCAGAAATATTCCAGGGCTGCAGAGAGATTCATAACTTCACACATATGATAATGAGGACTACAATTTCAAAAAAGCTGGCAAAGGAATAAAATTGTCATTTTATACACACCTTAATAGTTTATTAAAGATAAACATTTCTCCTTTCTCAGAATAGCATGGTTCAGTATGAGTTGCCTCTGGTTTCACTCATTGCTGAGAAAGGCCTCTCCCCCTATGATGGGGGGGGGAGGATTGGGTCTACTTCTCCCATGGTGACCAGTACATATTGGAAAAGTGCATATATATATATATATATATATATATATATATATATATTGTATGCATGAATGAGTGAAGAACATCACAAACAACCATGCCCTTTGCCTGGAAAGCAGATATTCAAACCACTTGTCCAACACAACAATCAGTAAACTATGCATACAAATATGAATGACCAGTGTTGCACTATTGTAGATGTAAATGGTACTACCAGAACTAGGAAATGGTAATTTAATAGCTATATTAAAGATATACTATCAAAACAGCAACCAAATGTTTTGTCACTTAAGGTGAAGTATCAAAAGGGTATTCCCATGCATACTTCATTTTAATGTATCGATAGCAAACATGAATTTTGGCACTTTTACAAAAAAACGTGCCTGGGGTGGTTGCCTGGTACTACCAGAACTAGGAAATGGTAATTTAATAGCTATATTAAAGATATACTATCAAAACAGCAACCAAATGTTTTGTCACTTAAGGTGAGGTATCAAAAGGGTATTCCCATGCATACTTCATTTTAATGTATCGATAGCAAACATGAATTTTGGCACTTTTACAAAAAACGTGCCTGGGGTGGTTGCCTCGCCTCTGATCGCAGCTTTGGATAATAGGATGTCCACACGGATATCAACTTCTAACAGAAAATGATGCCAATGATTTTTATAGACAAGTACCATTAACACATTCCATATTTTTAGGATAAAATGCAGCCAAAAAAAAAAGTGGAGAGAGTACTCAAGTAATTATGGTACTCTTTTTTAATTAGCATCAACTTTGATATCAATTAAAATGGCTGCTTTATTGCTTTTATTTTAGTTATTTTTTTTTATGTGAATTTCAGTCAAGAAAGGTTCTAAACCTGTAACACCATAGTACCATGAGTGGGCTAAGAGTTAGATAATCTAGAAACCCTAATCTAGTGACAAAAGCACAGAATTTTTTTCCTCTTCTGAACTCCAGCAAGGATCTTGCACCAGTAATGAGTCATTGAAAATCTAAAAATTACCATAAAAACTCTAGTAAGAGATGAAATATGACACTCTTAATATTATAATGTACAGCAAATATATGCTCCTGGAGGAATGATTTCACTTTCCATTTGAATAGGAAAATTGTAATGGAGTCCGAGTTAATATCAGGAAAACTGCCTTGGAGTAAATTTGTGTGCAAGTTACACTTCAATAAACAAGGAAATGTTTATAACTTTTATTATAAGCATGAAAAACCATTTTGCAAGCATGTCGTAACAAGAAAAATAGCATAATACTTGCATGTTTCACTGATGGGGAAATTGACAAAGATGATAGTTTTCTTTGTCAACACAGAAAGAATGGAAGTAATTCTATGGCACCAGCATATAAATTGTCTATTATAACTTCAATAATTATGTATTGCATTGTTATATAAAACTTACATGATGCAGTTTCATTATACCTTTTGTCAAGAACATAAGAATTATTATCAATTATAACATTATTATAATATTATTAAAGATAAACATTTCTCCTTTCTCAGAATAGCATGGTAATAATATTAGGTATAATTCATCATTTGCTTGTAAAGTGATAAATGGAAATTTGATAGTGTTTGTCAGCATTTACTACAGACGATCGTGGACACAATCAAGCAATTAGTAACAGATTAAAAAAAAAAAATCTTTCAGTTGTATCTGTTTTATGTTTCAGAGTTACAGTTTGTACTAAAACATTCCTATTAATATACAATATTAAGTATTATCAGCATAAATTCTAAGCTAATACACAATTAATTACAAAAGAAATTAAAAAATCATCTGCAAGCATTTAGTTATTTTCCGAATCATATTGAGATTATGTTATATTTATAGCACTACAGTAATTTATATTGATTAGTTTCCAGACTGATCTCCTTCCTCTAAATAGAAAGTACATAAATGCACTTCAAATACTGTTAAAATATAGCTACATTAATTCTATCATTCTAAAGATAATTATTTCAGATAGCTTTTTTTATAAAACATTATAATTAGACTTCATATGCCTGCACTTTTATGACCTAACTGTTCATGGAAATACAGTTTGAACTGCATAATATATGAACTTTTTTATTCTTTAAGATATTATTATTAATATCCGACCTCTATGGAGTCAGAGACTCATTGTGGAAGCTACACGCTATTGCGCACAATGCTCATCCAACCGTGCCTTAAAATGATTCAATGTGTCTACATTCAACTCACCAACCATCTCCATGCAAAGAACCTTCTCTTCACTCCTCTGCTAACACCCTCTTGTTCTACTCCTCTCTCTATTTCTATGAAAAATCTCTTTCATGTCAACCTGATAACAACTCCTGACTAGCTTATATGTCTCAATCATATCCATTGCCCCTCTTCCTCCTATCACAAGGCTTTGCAATTTACATTCTTTCAATCTGTCCTTGTACTCCACATTCCAAAGACCACTGACAACCTTTGTGAATCTTCTCTCGACCCCTTGAAACAATAATCCATATGAAGCCTGATCAAGGCCTTATACAATGGTATCATAACCTGTATTTCTGCATGTCAGGGTCCTCCAGATCATTGCCATTATCCGATGTGATGTGTGATGACTTTGCAACTTGTGTAATGTGGCCCCTAAATTTCAGGTCCTTGTCTATCTTCACTGCTAGATTTCTATTCTCCTCTACCTCCTTTAAAGTTTTCCCACCAAGTGTATGCTTCGCGTTCCATTGTTGCTTATTAAATCTCAAAACCTTAAAACTTTGCACCATTGAACTGATAGTTCCACTATCTGCCCATTCGTGCAATCTATTCCTCCTGCAAGGCCATAACATCTGCTTGACTCTGCATTGCTCTCCCCAATTTTGCATCATCTGCATATCACTACTTAAACCCATCCCAGTATCATTAATATACAAATTGAATAACAATGGTCCCAAAACTGATCCCCATGGTACACCACTAGTGACTTTCCTCTTACGGGATACCACATCCCCATGTACAACTTTCTGGTACCTATCTGACAACCAGTCTGTTATCCAATCCCATCTGTTTCAATTTATTTAATAGTTTGTCATGTGGAAGCCTATCAAAAGCTTCTGCAAAATGTAAGTACACTACCGTATATGCATTTCCCCTGTCCAAGGTATTTGTCACCTTGTTATAGTACTTAAGTTAGTAAAACATGATCTCCCCTTAACATTGTGATAACCACACAGAATATAGCTGTTATCAACCCATTCCTGTATCCTACTTCTCGTCAATCCCTTCACCACAACTCCAGATATAGAGATTGGCCTATCATTTAAAGCTACAGCATTATCATCTTTATGCAGTGGAACAATTTTACCTTCTTTCCACTCCCTTGGAACCTGTGCTGTTTTAAGACTTATTAAAGAAGCATGCCAATTCCCTTAAGATGCATGGTGATGTGTCATCAAATCTTATCACAATGATCATCTTACCATGATCATTCCTCCTCCTACTTGTTACATATCTAAAAAAAAAAACTCTTCAGGGTTTTTCTTTTACTGATTTGCCAATTTTTGCTCATATACTCTACTTTTATTTTCCTTACTGAGTTACTCTCCTGGCTTGTTCTTTATACTCTTCATGTAACTGATTATTACCATTATTCATCTTGTACTGCCTCCAATGTAGTCTTTATCCATATTTCATGCTTAAGCTCCACATTCATCCCTTATACACATACGTTATTCAGCCTTTTGGCCTTCAGAATACATTCACACATTGATGTTGTCATGTAATTTCTTTGTCAGTTCCCAAGCAACATTTATTTCCTTAACACTCAACTTCTCATTTCATGTTATAACTCTAAGCTCTCTCCTAAGCTTAATCATAATCACTAGCTTTATATAATTCCACATATATCCTTTTCTCACAGATGTCCACGCATGGCTAGCCACAACCCAGGTTATCACTTTATGATCACTCTCACCAACTGGAGAAAAGTGTGAAACTCACTCACAATTGCATTCTCTGACGTTATGATCAGATACAAAACTTTTGATCCTTGCGTGCCTTCCTTTACATGCTGCTTGAGATAGTTATCTCTCAAGAAATTCATTTTCCTTATTCCAAATGCTATTTCTTCATTCCAATCTATACCATCATAATTAAAATCACCCATAATAATTACCTTTCCTTTGTTCACTAATCCAAGTTGTTTATACATTCCTTTCTTAATCACCACCCTCAATTCCCTGGCCTATAGCAACATCCAATTAATGTCTTTCTGTCAACTTCCATGTTACACCACACTGCCTCATAACCAATGTCACTATTTCCCTATTTCAAGTCTACTTTATGTGAACCTAATTCACCTGCTATCATCAGCAGCACCCCCCCCCCCTTCTTGCCCTTTCTATCCTTGTGAAAAATTTCCTTATTCCCTGATGCTATCTCTTCGTTCCAATCAATATTGTCGTAGTTGAAATCAGTCATAATGATCACCCTTTGCTTGCTTATACATTTCTTTGTATTGCAAGCAAAGGGTGCCGAATTGCTTATACATTTCTTTGTCTCCACCTTCCACATTCCCTGGCCTGCAGCAACACTCCACCATATATTTCATTCTATCAACCTCTACTTCACACCATACTGATTCAAAACCACTGCCACTTTTTTTCTTTGTATCTCAACCTTGCACAGACATAATTCTCCTATCATCAGTAGCCTTTCCTATCTTCATGAAAAACATCATATCCCTCCATTTCTATTCCTGTCGAGATGTCATTCTCATCCAATCATATTTCACTTATTCCTATTTTTAGGCATGTAAACTCAATCAATGCAACAATTTCAACTCCCTTATTTCTGACACTGGCATTCATAAATAAACATAACAGTTCATTTCTTGGTAAATAACCAGTCCTAATCATGCTGTCCCTCATCTGTGACTTCTCACCTACTTATGTCTGCTCATCTTCTGCACAACATAGCCTCTCAGACTCAACCCCCCCATATGTTCTCAGCCATTCCATTCCAATACTGACCATTCATATACTGGCATTTCATTACCACTCTTATACAGTTCCATTCATCCCTCAAACTTGTCGCACACATTCACAACTGCACTCCTTTCTCTTTACACATTTCTGGTAACATTCCATTCAATATCTTTACTATCTACCACAACTCATCATTGTCATACCTGAGCAACACACAAACTACCCTTCTTACCACATTGCTGTCTTTCTCTCTCTTCAATAATCTGCTGATATCCAATCTCACATTCTCCTATGCCCAATCAAATTATTCGTCACAACCACTAACTTGCTCAAAAGCTTACTTCTCATATCTAGTGTCTCAATCACACTGTTCATTCTCCATCCTGGAAAACAATTTGCACACCTTGTCATCCACCACACCTTTTATGATAGAATTTCCATATAGTACTATTATTGAATTATTCGCTACTTTCTCTCCACTATTTTTTTATTTTTTCACACTCTTCCATTCAAATCCACTACACGATTTCAATCTGTACATACCTCATTTCATTCAAGTCTTGCATTCCAACAGTTGCTCCCAATATTGCTTCATCAGTCAGGCACACTTCTGCTTCTGTAATTAATCTGGTTTTCCTTTTTTAATCATTTCCATATTCACAATCACATTCTCCACACCCGTATTCTCATTTCATTCTTGTAGCTATCATTCTTAGTCTTATGTTCATCACTACCTTCGTCTGGTATTCTTCACTTGAGGTTGCTAACTTTAATTCAAATTGCCACAACATTAGCATATCACACTTTCTACAGACTCTCACTTCTCTTATTTAATCTCTCAACAAACACATCTACCACATACATATCACATTCCTGGCAATGAACCATCTTGATGAAATCCACAGCACTCAACACATTCAACTTTTGTGCCACTATACATCTGGATATGACCTTGTTGTTACTGCCATTTTCCCTCTGTTGGAAGTGCTTCAAATTGATTAACTTCGAAATGCAAGAAGTTTTTGCAGACCATATGTCACAGAAGACTGAACTGTTCATCCTCTACCAGCAAAAATCTATCGTGTACTCTCAAATTCACTTTTCCTCTTCCTAAACATTTTGAGAGTGCACACACACAATGAATGAATAAATAAATAAATATATATATATATACACACACATATATATACACACACACACATATATATATATATATATATATATATATATACAGTAAAACCCCGAAGTTACGCGGTAGGTGGGACCAACAAAAAGCGCGCAAGTCGAATTCGCGTAACTCGGGGTATAATTTTGCATGTAATTTATATATACAAACATACAATTGGGATGAAAGGTTTACAAAAACACCTATATTTTTTAAGAAATATAATCATAATTGTAGTTTTTCGTACATAAAAAAAGAAAGTTATTTCGATGTCGATGGTTTCATAAAATCTAATAGATTCGTCTGACGGCATAATGTCTTTTTCTTGTCATGCAAAATTTCTTCATAGCAAGCTAATGATTTTTTTATTCCTTGCCTTGTGGCTACAATTCATTCCTCGCTAGAATCTATATCCTCCAAAATCTGTAAACCTTTCTTTTGATTGTTCTTACTGTGGATTCCTGCAGATCGAACTTCTTTGCTAGCTCACAAATTTTCATTCCGCCTTCAAAATCCTTAATAATGTTGAGTTTTGTTTCCAAAGTCAATGTTTTTCTTTTCTTGCTAGCTGTAGAAGAATAGGATTTGCTTCTTTTGGATTCACATTATTATTTTTTATGTGATAAAATTTTTTTTATCAAGAACGTAACATTAAACAATCACAAGGTTTGTAGACTATAAAAATCGTGTATGAATGGAGACTGTGCGAACATGTCAGTGCTTGTTCACAGCATGTGCGACAATGGCGAATGCGGCTGGCACCTGAAAGATACGATTGGTGGTGAGGCGTGAAGCAGGACGGGAATACATACATATAAGAAACTGCGTAACTCCGGATTCGCGTAAGTCAGGGTATGACTGTATATATATTATACACACTTTACTGCAAATAATTTTAAATTAATTAAAATGACAGAGGATGAGTTTTGGATTTAGCCATACCCTCAGAGAACCTGATTATGACCGAGATGTCATACTTTTCCAGTTTGGGAAAGTAATCATGTAGTCCCGACTTGGAGGATGAATAGACATGTGGAAGTATCAAGGCAGACGGCATTTCTGCAATCACAAGGCAAGCTACTATCATAGTCTTAGAAAATCAGTTGGAAACAATACAATAGATGAAAGAATTTGAAGGAAGAGAGATATTTAAGAAAAAATTGTTGACAGCAGTGGCAGATTGTATACTACAAGTGAAGAAGTTAAGGTAATTTGGAATTACAGATGTTAAGAGATTATGGAAAACAAAAAGAGGTGAAGAACAGTTGCTCAGGCTAGGAAAGTGGCTAGTATTTGTACTCACTTTCTACTCTAAGGAAAGGAAAATTAGAATATCAGAGGAGATTAGCATTGCCAATCTGAGGAAAAAAACCAAAGAATTTTTTTTTGCTATGTGGTAAGTAATAGGAAAAATTATTGAGATTACCTTACTGAATGGAGATAGAACTTGGGTAACCAATGCAGATAACCTAGTTGAGCTATTTAATAATCACTTTATTGGTGTTCCATCCTTGAACATCAGGCTTTATTTGTATGAAGTGTTAGAAGTGAATAAAGAATATGTCATTTTTTGTATTTTGTAAAGGCATTTGACAAATTGGTTTTTAAGTTGCAACATATGGGTGTGGATTGGTAGCTGGCTTTCTGGTAGATATTGGAGAGTTTTGTATATATGGAAGTAGAAAGATTACAAGTGGAGTCCCACAGGTTCAGTACTGAGACCATTATTATTCAATCTTGATGTCAGTGGTATTGTCATGGGACTACAGGGAAATATCAGTTGTTTGCAGATGATGTGACGCTTGATTCATACCCTCCATTTGTGGAGCCGACTTGTAAGCTGACCTTCTGCGATGCAGGTCAGCTTTGGACAATTATGTTTTGCTGTTATAACCAAAAATCTGTCTTTATGCTTCATGGTAGAGTTAGGGTGATCCCTTAACAAATGTTTGGAACATTCCATTGGTTTAAAAATACTTCCCAGAACCTGGATACAACACTGTGTGAGCTTCCAAACTCTGACAATATCAGTAATTCTTCCCTGTGTGAAACCTTCTGGATAATGTCTTTGAGACATTACAAGACATCCAAATTTGCAACTTTATTCCTTCATGAAAAGAGCTTCCTCTTCTACCTTTGCATGCAATTTGAATTTGTACCCACTTTCTACTCAAAATCATCAGTTATACAAATTGTCATAAGCTGATTCATCTGATTTTGTAGTTTTATCTTCAGAAATTTTGTATCTGTAGGTTTTGGACACCAGTGTAGCTACTTGAAACAGAATATATAAGTAGTTTAAGTTTATTATAAAACATGTGTATGTTCTGTTAGTTTTGTAAATCACTACTGATAGGTCAGACAAGGCAAAAAAACTACTCTGAATGCTTGTGGCAATGGAAGAAAATTAAATAAAATATCATTTGCACATAAATAATTCAGTAAACCACGTAATACCTTACTTTCTTTGACAAAGGCATTAGGATAGGGAACATTAAAAACTTTCTTCAGTGTCACTAAGGAGGAGTTTTATTCTGCTCAGTCACTTAAAGTTTTAGATTAAACTTCTTTAATTAGGCATGCATGCATGCATGCACACACACACACACACACACACACACACACAGAAGAAAAAAAATCTTGCTGCATTCTTTGAAGATCAATTTAGGAATCCTTTTAGGTAACATGAAACTTGGGGGGGGGGGAGTGTTTCAATAACCTACCTAATTTGACATTTAGCTTTCTCTCAGTTTGTCAATTTCAATAAACACAGTCAGCACTCAATATAGAGGAATATACCCTATCATTAAAAATTTTTACTTAATTTCTGCATCCACACACTAAGTTTTAGGTTAATTACTGTTGATAGTGCAAAGTTAAGAAAATTAACATTCTCAAAGCAGATAGTGCTTGGCCAATCTGTCATTGAAAGAATTATAACTATGGGACAATAACAGCATATCAAGCTTCTGCTAGGAACCACAAATCCTAGGCATATGATACTAATGGTAGCATATATATATAGTTACTTTATCATCATAAATGACTCATACAGAATAAAAAAAAAAAAGCGTCAAGGCCATAATTCTATTGTTACTTCAATCTATATCATGAGGAACATAGAAAGAAATATCCATTCCTTTATGGACACTGATCATTTCTGTCTGATTAGCAACAGCTAGTACTCTTTTTCATATAAAAATCCCCACTCTCAACCTGCATCATGAAGAAAGCAAAGCTGTACTTCTATACTGCCTCCATAAGAGATTATTTTAAGTTAACTAGGACTGTAAAGAAAGGAGATTAATTATTTTAAACCCCTTCTGATTACAATACAAAGTTGCCACTCCTTGTAAACTTGTTCATTGTTATCCTACCACCTGTCTGATTAAACAGTTGAATTACATAATAAAGTCGCAGTTTGAGAACAAGATGCAACTCGGGCCCTTGCTCATCCATTTTCATTTTTACAGGCCGCAAATTCAACTGCAGCTCATGATTACATTGATTCTCCTACTTGGAGATTGACCAAGCAAGTAAATGTTTGGCTAATTGTAAGCAGGAAAATCTGTAAGTTAACAAGAAAAATCCAGTCCTTTGTTTAGCTCTGAAGACTGTCAGATAATCACAAACAAAATCTTACACTTAGTCTCAACGCAGCTTCACCTATTTAGAGATATTCCTTTATCAAATGCAATAAAAAAAATTTTCTTAAGAAATCATTTCCTTGATGTTTTACAGATATTTCACATAAAAAGACTTTCTATAAGTGAAAGATACTGCTATGGTACACCCATTTCACTTTGCCATCTTTAAATCACAGAAAAGTGACATTTTTGCTATTTCGCCTCATGGAGTTTCTGGCATACATGCATTTAGTGCTTCATCAGTAGACACTATAATGAGTTATGCTTGCTCAATTCTTTCATTAATTATCCATGAACTCATTGTTTGTCTTTCTTTTTCTATATATTCTATTCTACTGGCTGCTGTATTCTCTCATAACACATATCACAGAAGGTGAGATTAAAATTAGAGCTTTTTCACTGTACATGTGCTTTTGATTGTTTTGTTCAGGTACTTCAAAAACTTGCCATAATAAAATGTTTTTTAAAAAAGAGAAATCCACTTTTAGAAAAAAATTAAATAACAGAGAAAAGCTTTAAAACTCATGAGCTATACAAGCTTGTCTAGAGCAGATGTTTTTCAAACATCATGTTTTATATAGGATTCGATAGTTGTTTCCCAAAAAAAGTATTCAAATGATTATTTAGATGCTGAAGAACACACACACACACACACACACACACACACACAGATAAGGAGTATACATTAAAGATGCCAAGAAATTATACTCTTGGTTTAACCCTTTATCCAAGTGTAAGTAAACGAAGTTTGTAGGTGAAGTATCTTCACAATTGGGCTACTTATCAGAGACTTCACATCAATTGCTTTAATACCTCATAATGCAAAGCATACCTCCTTTTGGATGTGTATAATGCTATGCGTTATGAGAAAAGCCACTACCCAGACTGGTTTCGACCTTTGTTTAAGTAAAGGGTCTTCTCCAAAAACTAGGCAATCCTTCAGATCACTAACCTCAATGAGGAACCCAAAAGATTATTCCTCCACAGGCTACTAGCCTGAACTGCTCATCATCCAGGGCAGAGCATCCACTGAGGGCAGCCCCCCTGTAAAGGCCATGTCAGTAGAGGCCAAACCATGCGCAGGTTCTAATTAAGTGTGGGTCTTCTCCAAAAACTAGGTGATCCCCCAGATCACTCTAACATCACTGAGTGACCCAAAGGATCATTTTAACTCATTAACTCTTGTTCATTCAAATATATTCAGCAGTGGTTCTACTCAGTGACAGGCACACACCCCAGCAGAACTGCTCATCTCACAGGGAAAAGCATTTACTGGGCCACACCAGTAGAAGCTATACTATAGGAAGGTGTTCAATGGAATGCAGTGATTGCCTTCAAGACTACTTCAGTGAATTCCCTCATATCTGTAGCATATTAAGGTGCAAGTATGCCTCTCCAAAAAAACTGGATGATCTACAAAGTCACTCTAAATCTCACTGAACTCATCACTCCAGACCAAGAAAGAGATACCAAGGTTGAAGTAATGTAGAAGTCATATTTTCCATATACAAGTAGCGTATAACTTTATTATTAAAATCCTCTGGATCAGATAGATGTTGAAAGTATTTTCACTTGGCTATACTATACATTAAAGATGCTAGGAAATTATAGTCTTGATTTAATCCCTTATCCGAGTATAAGTAAATAAAGTTTGTGCATGAAGTATCTTCACAACTGGGTTACTTCTTTACACAGACTAGTTAATGACTTCACATCAAGGATTAAACCAAGAATATAATTTCTTGGCATCTTTATTGCACTATAAGGGAATGGTGGAGAATATCCCAAGTCAACTAACCAAGATGATGACAAATCTGGAATGCCCCTATGGGGATACAGTGAAAGTCTGTGTGTTACAGAATTTGGCTGAGAAGTAGAAAAGATGGGATATGATAGAAATATAAGTTACTCAAGGAGATTTATAAGATTTATGCAAAGGAAAATTTTCAGTATGTGATAAGGGAGCATTGGCACACCCAGGTAGGGGACCAAGGGTCCTGGACCCCCAAAAAAGAAAGAGGAAAAAAACCTAGAAAAATTCCAAAAAATTTTTCCTAATTAAAATTCTTTTTTTTTTTTAAATTTATGTTGTGTCTTCTATTTCTATACTACTTATGAATTAGTGGTCACATACGGTGGGAATACCCTCTGGCTCTCGGAATCATGAACGTTGTGAACACAAGGCAAAGAAGTAGTGCTCGGGCGATACTTTGTTTGCCCCAGCCGGACCAGAAATCATGGGTATCGTATTGGCGATCATTGCAGATGCTCAGTCATAGGTCGTATGCAATGCGTAGTGTGTCTCAAATTGTCTACTCAACTCGCCCCCCCCCCCAAGATTAAATTATGAGTGCTCATCTCTTCCCCCCCCCCTCAAAGATTAAATCCTGAGTGCACCACTGTAAGGGGGAAACATAGGATCACTCTTGGACATTGTATAAGATTGTTGAGAACAATAGTCAATATCAGGACACCTCTTTATAGTAGTGCATATGACTATATATATCACAGCCACAGCTCATTCATGTATAAATGGAAGCACACAGTCTTGCAATCTTCATGGACAAACATAAACAGTGAAAGGGCCATACTGAAGAGCTCAGTGACATTTGAATCAGCAAGGGCAATGCCAAGCATCAGGTGAAGAGGTATAAAGTTCACCACCATTGGACTGGAGCAGTGAAAATGCATTCTCTGGACTGATAAATTATGGTTCACCATCTGACAGTTCAACAGATGAGTCTGGGTTTGATGGATACCAAGAGAACACTACCTACCCAAATTTGCTGCCAATGAGGTTTAGTGGAGAAAGCCTCATGATCTGAGACTGTTTTTCATGCTTTGGGCTTGATCCCTTAGTTCCAGTAACAGGGAATCTTAATGCTACAGTCTATAATTACATCCCAAATAATTCTATGCTTCCAACTTTAGGACAACAATAAGTTATTAGTTGTTTAATAGAGACATGCATGTTAGACATACTATATTTTTTTTGGATAACAGTTCACACATAAGAGAAAACTAAATATAATTTATTACTCCTATACTTTTACTCAATTTGTCATGAGCAAAATAATTCCATCTTCTTTCAGGGAGAAGACAGAAAAATGGGTTTATACAAAAATGCATACAGCATGCGTATAATATCAAGTGTCTCAGTCACAGCTATCTGGTAGGAGGAAACACTATTAGAGTTTAGAGACACAGGAATAGATGTATAATTAATTAATTTAAAAACAAACACATAAAAAATTAGCAGCGATCATTTCCCAAAACTTGGAAATAGACACACAGTCTGTCCAATTAAGATTAGGATGGTGGTGTAAGACTGCACATGATTCAAAAAAATAGACGATCAAATTTGAACCTACTGTAGTGTAGAATCTTGCTGTGGTTCCAGTGAACTCTGTGCCTAGTGTCAATGGCATGAGAAGCAAGGCCTGAACTTCAGAATCCAAAAATCTTATATAATCTTGATGTTCAATTCTAACAGTGGCAGAATGGCCAGTCTGTTCCAAGTAACAAAGATGACAAGAACAGGGTATTTGATAAACATTAGACAAGGATAAAGGTGATAATGTATCTTTGGTGGGTGGTAAGGAAGATGACGTCTGGGCTAGTTTGAAGGTGGTGTACAAATTATATCTGCAAAAGATCCTTGCTATTTGTTCAGATGTTCCTTTAAAGAATGGTATGCTGATCCTTTTAACATCAGATTGCAATCTGGAAGAGAGATAATGATTATCAAATATTTTTCAAGGTCTTGCTGTATCCATTAAATAATGGAATAAGTTATTTTATTTAATTTTCTAATAGAAGAGACACAGAAGAACAAACTATGCATGCTTGGTGTGCAAGGCTTATAATACCTATTTTTTTTGTGACAAATGATGATGTGAAGATGCATGGATGTATATACCTGTTAAGGATGACTTCTATAAACAGAAAATTCAATATTACCAGCAGAGTTACGATGTATTAAAGTATCCAAAAAAGGAAGATTGTTGTTAGACTCACATTCAATAGTGAACTTGATATGAGTATGTAAGGAGTTAATTTTATTCAGAAACCGAAGGAGTTCTGTTTCAGAGTGAGACCAGATTGCAAAGATGCGTTATCCACAAAAGGTAGTCAAATGCAAGGTCGAGAGGAAAATGGTGTTAGAAATCCGATCCCCTAAATGCTCCATAAAATAATCATCCAAAACAGGTGATATAAGACTACCTATCACAGTACCTTCAATTTTCTGAAATAATTTATTATGCCAAGTAAAATAGCCAGCACTGATAACAAACTGGAATAAACTGATAATGTCAACATGGAAATCTACTTTTAAAAGCTGTGTAGTTTTTGAAGTGGTATATTTGTAAACAGTGAAACTACATCCAAGGAAGCCATCGTTTCACTCTTGAAGATGATCCTTAATTTTTTTTCCTTTGAAATAAAGCTATTTTATATATATGAGGTTGTTTTCCCAGTAAAATTTCATGGAAGTCTTGAAAGATATTTTGCCAGATAATAAGTAGGAGATCCTATGAAATCAACTATCGAACATAATCAATAACCCAATTTGTGTACTTCAGGAAGGCCATAAATATGTGTGTGTGTGGGGGGGGGGGGGGGACGAGCATGATTAATCCACAAAAGTTGCAGATTCATGATGTGGAAAGCTTTCTAGAAGATTAAAGGTTATTATGGCAGCAGATGGTGGACCAACTCGCCTTTCATATTAAGAGCAAGAACTGGGATGAGTAGGCATCTGGATATTTTTGATCAGCTAGTGCCTTTTTCTTGGAGCGTGGTAAATAAGAGGAACAGTTTGCTGAAAGCATCATGCGTACTTCATCAGTGAATGAGTAAGCAGAGGTATGATAGGTATTGTGCGAATAATGCACAGTATGGTACTCCTAGCATCCAGTGACTATTACCTCTTCCATGGTGAGGCCTGCAAGGATGATTCCATAAGTTTCTGGTTCTATTAACTTTTAGAGATGATAGAAAGAAAACTGTCACTTTTTGACCTAATCTTCCTTTACTTCAACACACTTTTCACATCTCTGAATTAGCATATCTATGCTCTTGAAAAAACAGTTTGTACTTTTGTCTGCAAATGTCCTAGAACTGCATCTTTCACCTCATCATCTGCAAATTTTCTTCCTCGAAGGCTTTCTTCAGTTTTGAGAAGAGGTAGATCTGGGCTGTAGGGTGGTTGTTCAATCTCCTGGAAGTCATAATCCTTCACTGCAGCCTTTGCAACAATATCCATATGGACTGGAGCATTGTCGTGAAGCATGACTCAGAATTCCTCGTCTCTTTTCCTTTAAGGCATCATGCAGTTTGTGCAGGAGTGAAGCATAATATAATATTCTGCATTCATGGTGGTGTTTGTTTCCTTGAAGTCAATCAAGAGAATTCCATGGCAATCCCAAAAGATTGTTGCCATGATCTTCTTGGTGAACTGAGTGACCTTGGCTTTTCTCAGCAGTGCTTTGCATCACTCCATGAATTCCCTTTTGGAAACAGGATCACAATAAAGGACCATGGATTCTAGCACTTCCCTCTGATTCCCTTGACAAAGCTCTAAAATCTTGCAGGAAGAGGTCACATGATGCTCCTTCTGAACTGAAGAGAGGAGGTTGGGGCACCTACCTTGCACTGACCTTCATGTGAAGCTTCTCATAAATAATGCAAGAAAAGCAGTTGTTATAGAAAGACCCAACTTACTGAGATTTCTTTTGAGCTTCAGCCGTTTGTCACTGAGCAGTTCCTCCTCAACAAGAAAGCCTTTTCCTCAGTCATCACTTCAAGAAAGCCCTTCTTTGGTGAAGAACTATCACAACGCAGTACTCAAATTTTTAACATTACAGTGACTAAGCATGCCCCCCGTTAGTCAAATGAGTGCCTCCAACTGAATGACTCAGGTAAAGAGTTGAAATTGGTACACTAACCTCCCCATAGATGGTGCTATCTGTCATGCACAGCATTTTAAAATTGGCACAAATTTTATGTGTGAGGCCAGAAATTTTTGGAACCTATCTTGTACATGATGATAATAATAACAAAGACACTGAGATAATGATGGGTATCTCCATTTCTTAAGCTGCAACAGAGAAAAAAATCTTGAATCTTTATAATTACCTTATAGCAAACTACCAAAAACTCCCAACCAAATTCTGAATGGCACAATACCGTTCTAAAGAAAATTCACTATAGCTAACTATCCATTACAACAAATTAGTCCTATGGTCCCTATAAGTAACTACAGGCCAACAATTTTCCCACCCTTAAAGACCACTTTCCTCCAACTAGTGTGGTGCCAGGATTATATCATGATCAGACTGGCAAAACTGCAGAGATATCCCTTTACAAACATAGGAACTAAATTCTCAACACAAACACATTCAACTCAATTATGAGATTAAAGTTGAACATACAGTTAAATGCACTAAAATAAAGATCATCTGCTTCAGTCAGCTGTAGTTTGAATGAGAGTATTTCCTGCAACCGCATTTTAGAATACTCTAGATCATAACTGCAGTGAGTATATGCCATTATTCACATTTGGGCAAACAGTCTTAAAACATCTAAAGTAATCCAATAACTTGTTTGTTAATGTCTGATATCTCTCCTTAGTTCTTTTGCACTTAGTGAAAAAAATAAACTGCATATGTATTTGTTTGAACTTGCAGAACATTAATTTAAAAACTTTGCAAAATATTAATTCATCTGCTTACTTTCCAGTGTATTTCCCATTTATTCAAATGTCAACGGCTTCACTCTAACTAAACTTAAAAAAAAAAAAAAAAACATGTACATAGTTTTTGTCATTCAAGAGTCTTCATTTTGGATAAATGGTACATAATTGAAAATATCCTTAATATTATTATTACCACCCCCAAGACCTCATGGAGTCAAAGACTCATCTCGGAGGTCCTTTTATCACACACACAGCTCATCATACCATGTTTTAAACACATTCAAACTCTTTGCAGACACCACATTTTCAGGCAAGGCATTCCAATCATTCACAACTCTGCACAAAAAAAACCTGCCTCTCACTCCCTACTCACACCCTCTTTATACAGTTTCCAGGGATGACCTCTGGTTCTCCCCTGATCTCTCACTATTATCTGTAAAACTTCTCCAGCATTGATCCCATAACAACCCCTTACCAACTTGTAGGTCTCTATCATATTTCCCCTCTTCCTCCTGTCCACCAGACTCTGCAAATTACATCTTCTCAATCTTTCCTTACTCGACATTCCAGAGGTCAGAAACTACCTTAGTCACTTTCCTTTGGACCCTTTCCAACATCACTTCATCCTTCTGAAAACCCGGTGACCAAATCTGGGCACAATAGTCCATGTGTGGCCTAATCAAAGCCTTATACAACAGAACAAGAATCTCCCTACTTCTACACGTCAGTGTCCTCCGCATCATTCCCAGAAGCCTTTGTGTTGTCTTCACAATTTTGGCGATGTGTCCCCTAAATTTTAGATCCGTATCTACTATCACCCCCATATCTCTTATTTCCTCTACTTCCAACAATATATTCTCACCAAGCATAAATTCTGCATCCCATCTTTGTTTTCAAAATTTTAAAACCTTACATTTTGCAACATTGAATTCACATCCCCATTTCCATGCCCAATCACTCAGTCTATTCAAGTCTTCCTGTAAGGCCACATCTTCACTACACTTCATGGTTCATCCCAACTTTGAATCATCTGCAAACAACTGAATATCTCCATCCAAATCTTCACCTATATCATTAATATACAAGTTAAACAGTAATGGACCTATAACAGACCCCTGAGGCACTCCACTAGTGACTTTCCTTTTCCTGGATATCGCTCCCCCATACACAACTTGATACCTATCAGATAGCCAGTCTCCAATCCAATGCACCAATCTAATATCTAACCCCATCTGCTCTAGTTTGACTGTCAACATATCACGAGGTACTCTATCAAAAGCCTTTGCGAAATCCAAGTATATTACTGTGTATCCTTTTCCTCTGTCCAAGGAAGCAGTCACTTTATCGTAATAAGTAAGTAGATTACTAAAACATGACTTCCCTTTAGCAAATCCATGCTGTCCATCAAAGATAATACCATTGTTATCAACCCAACTCTGGATCCTAGTTCTCACAAGCTTCTCCAACAACTTAACCACAACTCCCCACAACACAGATAGGCCTATAGTTTGATCACCTCCTTTATGAAATGGCACTATCTTGCCCTCCTTCCACTCCTTAGGAACTTGACCGAGTGCAAGACTCATTAAAAAAATATGTCAAGGCAGGTGTCAGCTCCCTGGCACATTCTTTCAGAATGCGTGGTGATATATTATCAAGTCTCACAGCCTTATTAACATCTAGTTTACTCAACTCCCCAAACACCTCTTGCTCACCTACAGTCAGTCTCTCCTTCCCATCATCAACTGCTCTCAATCTCTCCATGAAGTCACATTCACAAGATTGAAAGATTTTTATGAACTGTTCATTAAGTATCTCCACCACACATTCTGCATCAGCTGTCTTTATGCCATTTTCTCCAATCAATGTCATCCTTCCATAATTATTCTTTCTTTTGCTGGCTACATATCGAAAGAATTCCTTAGGATTCTTTTTGGCTTCATTAGCCAACTGCTGTTCATACCTCTCTTTAGCTACCCTCACCAACCAAATCATCCTCCTTGCTTGGTCTTCTTAGACCTCATGGAATTGGCTATTTCCACTTCTCTCATGCTGCCTCCACAATGCCCTTTTTCTCTGTATCGCATGCTTAATCTCTTTATTCATCCATCTCACAACCACCTTATTTTAGCTTCTCACCCTTGGAATACATTTAGACATTGCATCTACTAAACCGTTTTTGAAAATCCCCCAAGCTGCATTGATCTCTTTTCCAGCTAACTCCTCATTCCACGCTATACCCCCTAGCTGTCTCCTGAGTTCTTCATAATCGCCCCCCCCCCCTCTTATAGTTCCACATATACTCTTTTCTCACAGAGGTCCTCGCACTGCTGGCAACCACCCAGGTAATCATCTCATGGTCACTCTCACCAACTGGTGGATGATTTAGAACCTCATTTATAATTACATCCTCTGATGAGATGACCAAATCCAAGACCCTCAATTCTCGTGTGCCCTTTGTTACATACTGTCTGAGGTAGTTATCCCTCAAAAACTCAAGAAACTCATTTTCTTTACTTTGACCAGTTGCTATCTCATCATTCAAGTCTAAATTGCCATAATTAAAATCACCCATAATGATCACCCTTTTCTTATTTACTTGGCTAATTTGATTGTACATTTCATTATCACCACCATCCACATTACCTGGTCTATAACAACATCCCACCAAGTATTTGATTCCATTCACCTCTATCTCACACCATACTGCCTCAAAACCACTGGCACTATTTCCCTCTCGCATCTCTACTTTACATGGACATAACTCTTTGTCTATCATCAATAGCACTCCCCCTCCCTTTTTACCCCTTCTGTTCTCACAAAACACATCATTCCCTTTCATCTCTATTCCTGTCAGGATGTCATCCTCTTCCAACCATGTCTCACTTATTCCGACAATTTTTGGGTGAACAGACGCAATTAGTACCACCATTTCATCTGCCTCGTTTCTTATACTTCTAGCATTTGTATACAAACACAACAGCTAATTTCTGGATCTACAGCTAGTTCCACTGATACCACTCGCTCGATGTGATCTCTCCATGCTCAACTGGGGCCATTTCCCTTTCTGCTTCTTCATTTTAAAACCCTTTTCAATTCCAACTGTTTCCTCTTGATCCCTGGTCATCCCATTCCTTTCCTGCCTACACATGCTCACCTTCTCTTGGAGCATCCACCTTTCTCATGCTGTGTACCCCTGTCCACCCTGAGCCTCCCATGCACACCCATTCTCTCATTTTCTATACTCATACCACTCACTTCTCCATTCATAACCACCTCTTCAATCTCTCCTATCTTACTCTCCCGCTCTTCCACATCACTTCCCACTCGATCTGATTCATTATCTCTATTCACTTCTCTACCTTCCAGCAGCAATCTCTCCAAGCGACTCACACCATAACCACTCAAATGCAGTCCATCGCTCTCATACAGCTCACTTCGTCCCTCAAACTCATTCCACACATTAACAAACTGTACTCCCACCTCCTCACACATTTCAACCAGCATATCATTCATAATCTTTGCTTTCCGCCTCATTTCACCACAGTCATATCTAGGCAACACGCTAACTACCCTTCCTGTCACACTATCCTTCTAAGCAGCCTCCTGATATCCATTCTGACACACTCTTTGTTCTCTCTCAAATCATTTGTACCTATTAATACTATTAACTCTTTTACTCGCTCCTTTCTCATATCCAATTCCTCAATCAATCTACTCATTTTAGCGCCTGGAAAACATACCTTGTGCATTTCATCCTCCAGCACACCTTTAATAATGGAGCCGCCATGCAACACCACGCGCTCATCTTTCGTTAAATCTTTCATGCCATCATTATTTATTTTAATAGTTTTTACCCGAATTTTCTTAATTTCATTCCGCATCCATTTCATTTCTTGTCTCATCCAATGTGCAATGATATCTATACTGAAAACAATTTTGACACTAAGTGCACTTTTGATAAAATAATTATTTTAATTTCTCCTTAAAAACAAATTATTAGTGCAAGCCACTATTACTATAAGCTGCATTAAATAAAGCTAATAGCAAAAGACATTCTGTAGCTATATTTTTAATAGTACTAGCAGTGATTAACTTAATAATGATATAAACATTAATATTTTACAGAAATTTTTCTCTTTTCATTGGTTTAGACATTCTCTACAAGATCTGTTATTTTGAAAATATTCTTACTTCCATCCATTGGCAATAAAGATATATTTGAAGCGGGTGGTATGTTAACTGGAAAAGACCCAAGTTCTATTCTTATCGTGCCAAGGGGAATTCTTATATGGGCTTTTTCAATTGAAAGTGAGTTAACTGATTCTATACAGAAGTAGCAAGGTTTTTTCTCCTGAAAAAACCTTGCTACTTCTGTATAGAATCAGTTAACTCACTGTTAACATCAGTTAACAATCCTGAAAACTCAGGTTTCTCATCCCATGCACAGACAAACCAGTCAGAACACATGCAATTTACAGACAAAAATACTGTTGGTGGTGGTGATGATGAGCGTATATGACATTGATGGTAACATTGTCGTAGTAGGAGAATAGTCCTTGGACTCCCTGGAGGGTCTTATGTAATAATAATTAAGCCAATCCAAGGGAATTTTTCTGTTATGTGGAAAGCAAGAGGAAAAATAATTATAGCAGGTTGACACTGGTTGATCGTTATGGTAGCAGATTGACCATAGCAAATGATATAGTGGAATTACTTAATGAGCACTTCGGCAGTATATATCATACTGGTGTAAATGATGCTGTGCAACATGTAAAAAGGAGGCAAAGATTAGGAGAATTAAAGGTGAAAGAATTAGAGGTGTATAAAGTGTTGCTTGGGTTAGATGTTAATAAGGCTGTGGGAATGGATGACACATAGGTGACGAACATGTTGGATTAGGGAGATTCCTATATAGTGATTTTATTGGACTTGGCAAAGGTGTATGATAGACTGCCACATGACAGATTGGTGTATAAGCTGCATAAGATGATATTAGATAACAGACTGGTTAGATAGATTGAAGATTGGCTTCCTGAAAGATAAAAGTAAATTGTGTATTATGGAGCAGGCTCAGAAAAAGAAGGTGACCAGTGGCTTGCCTCAGGAGTTCTGTTCTTGGGCCTGTACTGTTTAACTTATTTCTTAATGATATTTTGTGTGGACTGACTGGGGATCTTCAAATGTTTACTGATGATGCAAAGTTAGCTAAGAATTATCAGGAGTATTGCTGATGTTAATTCTCTACAAAGATTTAACGACCATTATCATGGGCAGATGAGCGAGGTTTAATTTTAATATTAATAAATGCAAGATGTACCCCAAAGTGGTACTTTGGGGTACAGAGATATAAACTGCGTACTGTATTGATGGGGCTGTACTTCAGGAAGTGGATGAAATTCAAGATCTTGGGATAATGGTAGACAGGTAACTAAAGTGCTAAGTGCACATTGCAAGTGTTGCAGAGACTGTACCTTGTATTACTGTTATGATAAAAAGTACATTGACAGGTAGTGTCTCTATGTAAGGCATTAGTCCAACCATACATGGACTATTTTGTTCAGATTTGGTTGCATATTTTTCATTATGATGTGGAAACATTATTGAGGTGCAAAAGATGAATGACCAAAGCGATATTGGGACTCTGGAGTGTTGGTTATGAAGAGCATTGGAGGGAATGTGGATTACAGTTTGGTGGATAGGAAGAAACGGGGAGATTATGATAAAGATCTTCAAGTTAGTTAAGAGATTCTACCAGATTAATATAGAAGATATTATAAAAAGAGGCCATCACTGGAAGTTATATAAAGATGTGCGAAGTAGGGTGTGATGAGTAGATTTTTTTTATATGGAGAGGAGTTGGTGAGTGGAATGCATTGCTGGAGTGCATTGTGAATGCAGGGAGTGTAAAAAAAATTCAAAGTTCATTATGATAGACATGTTGCTGGTTGAGTGGGTCTCCCACGATGAGTCTGTTAATGCTATGGAGGTTACCAAAATAAGAACAATTATTATATCTTGTAACAGAAAATTACTTAAAACAGTTAAGTCATTTTTATGAAGTCTGATAACAGACAATATATAAATTTACTTGCATTATAACACAACAGTCAGTACCTCTGTAGAATGGTTTTAATGATAATGTTTTTTGCATTCACCTGGGCCACCATCTACCTACATTTTTTCAATGAACATAAAGCAGCTTTCTTTGAATTCTTATCCATCTCTGTACTGATAATTCAAGATATGAGACCTCTGTTGGTTGTGCTACTGTGTTTCCTGATATTAAATCCAAACAAATTTTACTTAATGAGTAATTATACAGCAGAGTTTCATGCCATTCAGCTTGCACTTGTGCACATAAAAGAAAACTGCTACCAAAAATATATATGACTCATTCATTGAGTTCTTTACAGGCTATCTCCTCTCCTTTGTATAACCCACATGCAGCGTTTTGTGTGATTCTACAACTGTTATATAAAATGAAGATCATTAATTTTCATATTTGGATGTGCTGGATTCTCAACTGCATAGGGGCAGATGCCACTACTGTCAGCCCATATACTGTTTGTTAGTTCTGTATACAGACAGTTTATAAGATCTAAGGTGATTTATCAATGGCAGGCATCATGGCAGGAAGCACTGACAGATAACTTGCCCAAAATAAACATTGGAAGCCTAGTCAATGAAGAAATAGAACAGATGAAGTTCTTCTTGTTAGGGTCCACATAACTCAGTCATCTTATGTATGACTATTTAGTGATGGCTAATGACCCCAACCATGTGTCTCACTGTTTGTCATGTTCTGATGGAGTAAAGATTCATTACTTGTAGATTCATCTACAATGAAATTACACCATATATTATGCACAATAAATGTACAAAGAAAAACACTTCTTCACTGTGAAACCCATTAACTTACATAATTATCAGATATCAAATCATTTAAACAAATTAAAAGGCCTAACTCCATACATCATGCATAATAAACATTTTATATCTACAGGGTGGCCATAAAATAACTTTCCCTCTTTGGAGGCATCTGTAGCTAAAACCAATAAACAGAATGAGACCAAATTTTATATTGAGACTTTTGAAGGCATGGGGAGATGATTTCTGAAAAAAAAAAACAGATTTAGTACCAAAAGTCGTCGATAGGAGAAATGTTGGCTCTGGTGGAGCTGAAAACAAGCAGATAATTACATTAAAGGCAGATAAAATGGAATATAACATTTCGACGGTGTAAGCAACAGCCGCATCACTCATTCCAGCTGGATATGTGGCGCGTTACAATGATAATAAGAATAAAAATAATTAAACTAAAACAACAACTTGCGAGAGAGACAGAAATTAATGTAGCAATTGAACTCACAGGAAATAATGTTTTATTCTTCAGAATCAGGTCCCCAGGACCACATACACGATTTTCAATGTGCTAACCTTTCTTGTGTACAACAAATTGCATCCTGTGTGCAACATGCTCTACAGCTGAGCTTAAGGAGCAGGATTGGATGTTCATAACAGCCTGTTTTATGTTCTCTTTCGAGACATGCAAGTTGGGAACGCCACCAACATACACAACGGATTTCAAATACTCCCATAGCCAAAAGTCACATGGAGTGATGTCCAGGGATCGAGGTGGCCATGCCGTCGGAAAGAACTGACTGATAACCTTCTCATTATTGAAATGCTGATATAAAAGGCACTGTACTGAACATTCAATGTGTTGTTGTGCTCCATCCTGCATAAAAATTATGAAGTCCAAACATCGTCTTTGCCGCAATGCAGGAATGACAAATTTTACAGCATTCGTCGATAAATATCTCCAGTAATGGAGCAGGTTACAAGACCAGTAGGAGTAATACGCTCAAAAAAGTATGGTCCTATTATGAAATCAGCAGTGAAGCCACACCACACAGTTACTTTTGGAGAGTGCAGTGATACTTGCTGGATCGCTTGGGGATGTTCAGATGCCCAAATTCTGCAGTTGTGGGTGTTGACCGACCCATTCAGATAAAACTGAGCCTCATCATCCCACAATATTCTCCAAGGCCAGTCATTGTCGACCTCCATTCGGGCAAGAAACGTTAGCACGAAGGTCATGCGCTTATCATAATCTGCGGTAGTTAGTGCTTGCACACGACTGAACTTATACGGATAAAGCATTTTCCATAAGATTTTTCCAGACTGTACTATAAGCCATATCAAGTTTGCAAGCTATGACACGAGCCCTTGGACCAGTAGTGGTCCCTGTGTCGTCGAACACTGCAGTAGCAACGTCTGTTACTGTCTCTTCTTGCACTGCTTTCCGTCCCCTGCCAGGTCTAACTCCTAGTGATCCAGTTTCTTCAAACTTCTTATTCATAGTGCTCAGTGCTACAGCTGACATAGGACCTGTATGCAAGTTACGAAGCCTTCTAAATTCCCGAAGGGCAGCTACGGCATTGCACTGTTTATGGTAAAACAACTTAACAAGTAAAGCACGCTGAGGCAAGGTAGGATGCATGTTGAGCACAATTCATCAGTCATTCGAATAACTGCCAGAATGTTCCCAATCCCTTTTTACATGAAATTGGTGGCGCTGCTGTCACGTACACGCAGTAAAATTTGCATAATCCTTTTTACCTGCGTTTACTGCAAATATTTGACTGCTTTCAGCTCTGCAAGCGCCAAAATTTCCCCTATTGGCGACTTTTCATACTAAATCTTGTTTTCACAGAATTCATCTCCCCATGCCTTCGAAAGTCTCAATATAAAATGTGGTCTCATTCCGTGTATTAGTTTTGGCTATAGATACCTCCAAAGAAGGAAAGTTAATTTATGGCCACCCTGTATATGAAGCAATCTCCATCTCAAAGAAGATGAAACCAAAGCATGCTATCCATCTTTTTTTTAAGAGCAACATAATAACACTATTCTCTCTTAAAGCATCACATCGATTTCAGCTTACTTCAATCAACACAACTAGGGTAGCTATCCAGTGCTCACCATGAATAAACTAGTAGTTATTGTTATTATTGCACGTTCACCTCCATGCAGTCCTAAGGCTCACTGTGGGAGACAAACGTTTAACACAATATCTATCATACCTTTCCTTGATACAAAGCTTTGTACCACACTGATGGAACTGTACTCAGAAATAGATGAAACTAGAGATTTAGGAGGAGGTGGTAGACAGAGAGTTAAAGTCGAGAGGATATATATCTAAGATAGCTAACAAGATTACTTCGCTATTGAAGAACACATTAACAAGTAGAGATAAGGAAGTTGTTATTCCTCTTCATAAGGCTTTGATACACCAACATCTGGAATACTGTGCTCAAGTCTGGTTCCCTGGGTCTCTCGCAGATGAAGCAGTGGAGAAGATTCAGAGGCAAGTGACCAACATGGTGAGCGTTCTGCGGAATGCTCCCAATGAGGATAGATTGAGGGGTGTGTGGATGCAGAAGTTGGTTGATAGGAGAAAAAGAATACGATAGAAACATTTATGTTGCTTAAAGGATTTTCTAGGGCTAGGCAGGGGAAATGTTTCACCACTTGGCTATCAGGGCCAGAACAAGGGTATCATTCCTGGAAGTTGAATAAAGATGTGGTTAGTAGGGGTCTGAGGGACTAGATTTTTTGCTTGGAGAGTTGTGAATGAGTGGAATGGGTTCAAGGAGAGGTATGATAGATTGTATGGATAATTTCTGTTTCCTACAGTGAGTCTTCAGACTCCATGGAGATTCCTGTACAATAATAATAAATACTGGAATAAACATGGATACATTAAATAATGAATTTTAATATTAAAGTTAGTTTTAAACATGTTTTCAGTCAAGGAAGTGCCAACTTGGTTGGCTGAGTAAACATTCACAAATATCCCACCGTGGGCATGGATGTTTGTGAATGTCTTTAGGTGATGTTCAGTACCTGGTGCGAGACCACTATCCTGCCTGTTGAGATTTGACGTGGATGGAAAAAAAGTTCTAAAGCAGGATTTCGCCAGATTATCTAACCTCTAGCCCATCAGTTCCCAACCGGTGGTATGCGTACACCTGGGGGTACATGCTGGGCCGTTCTGGGGTACACGAAAATGATCAGTAATGGCAGAAAAATAAGTAAAGAACAAAATGAAAACGTTAGTTATGGAACAATAAATGTTAAGTTTGAATCACTGCTACTTTAAAAACAAGGGCTACAATTTATAGAAATTGGTTAAAACGGGGTACACAAGTGGAAAAAGGTTGGGAACCACTGCTCTAGCCTATCCAGGATTGCCTCTATATTTTGAAACGTCCTGTGCAAGATACGAATATGGACCCCAGATTTCTTGGGAAAAAAGCACACACAAAAAAGTAATTTTGTGGACTCAAAAAAAAGTTCTCACATTCTATCAATATGAATATTCATATCAAATTTTGAATAGAATTAAAAGTTTATAGGTGAAAAAATATATTAAATCTTTTGTCACAACTTGTAAAATTGAAGTTTTACTTAACTGACTGCCGAAAAACGAGTAATATTATGTCCAATAAAATAACTCCGCTGATGCATTTTATTTCCCATAAGGAGTAGGCGAAGCCATTTTAGTCCTAACTTTTGGAGGCTGAGGGGAAAGTGCAACCTCCACTGGTAGCCAATCAGAGACAGTGACCCCCAAGACTATCACTAATTATAAACAGCACCCAGAGAAGAGAGGTAGACAAGTGCCGCTATCTCGTGGTCCTTAACACAGTATGTTATTCTGAAATAGTGTGGCTTTTGTGGTCGATTTTCTTGAGTTTATGAAAAAAACCTCTTTCCTGTGACAGAGATCAACTAAGTCTGGAACTGGTTGAAGAAACAGAATAAGTTTCTCTATTCGGTAACTAGATTCGAAATGAGAACGGCTTAGGGCTAAGTATTATGTGCTCAAAATTTAAATATTTAGCTACTTTGTTTTCAGTTCATATAATCATGAACTGAAAACAAAAAACTAGTGTGATGATAAATTCTTGACAAATACAATATTATTATTATCTGAGGCCTCCAGGGAGTCAAGGACTCATTGAGGGAGGCTATAAATAATCCAAACCAGCTATCATACCTTTCCTTAAATTCATTCACACTGGATGCACTCACCATCCCTAAAGGCAAATTATTCCACTTACTCGCTGCTCTCTGGGAGAAAAACCTAGCTATTACCCCTTTCTTGACTGCAAATAAATTTAATTTCCATGGATACTCCCATGTTCTCTTCCCACCTTCCATATAACATAAAATTTCATCAGTTGATATCCTATAAGACCCATTCAAAAGTTTATAGACCTCTATCATATCACTCCTCTTTCTCCTGTTAACCGGAGTCTGCAATCAACATACTCTAAATCTGTCTTCATAATCTAAATCCCATAATTGAGATATCTTTGTAACTCTTCTTGTACCCTTTCCACAGGGCATGGCACTCTGAGTCAAGACTCAAAGCGGGAGACCCAACCTATCCACACAATCTATCATACCTCTCCTTGAACCCATTAACAGATGAAGCACTCAAAACTGACTGACAACCCATTCCACTCATTCACAACTCTCCAAGCAGAAAATCTAGTCCTCACACCTACTAACCACATAGATACTTTCAGTAATAACCTCTTTGTCTTCCCCCCCCCAAAAACCAAGTGTTGAAACATTTCTCCTGCATCAATTTTTCTCCTGCCTCAATGTTTCTTTCATATCCCCACTTTTTCTCTTATTCAACTTCTGCAATCCACACACCTTCAATTCAATCTATCCTCATAAGAAACATTCCACAGACCATACAGAAGATTCAGAGACGAGCAACTAAGATGGTGGCTCACTTCTGAATCTTCTCCACCGCTTCCTCATCCCCAGGAGACCAGACCTGAGCACAGTAATCCAGTGGATGTATCAAGGTCCTTTAAAGTGGAAAAACTTCCTTATCCCTACTTGTTAGTGTGTTCTTCAATAGCCAAGTAATCTTATAATGAGCTACTTTAGCAACCTCAGCAATATGCCCTGTGAACTAATTCTGTCTACCCCCATTGCTAAATCTCTAGTTTCATTTGTTTCCTGGAGTACAGTGTCATCAATGTAGTACACAGCATGTAATTTATTTATCTTAAAATGCATAATTTACATTTCTCCACATTAAGCTGACATCCATTGTATTTTGCCCATAATGTCAGCCAATTTAAATAGCCCTTCAAGCTCTCAACATTGCCTTAATTATTACTCTGTTTTCTCATCATCAGCAAACAACTGAATATTTTCTTTCCAGTTATTTCCTATATCATTTATGTATATATTAAAGAGCAATGGTCCCAGCGCTGCACTTTGCAGCACACCACTAGTCACCTATTTTTGGCTTGATTTTGCCCCTCCACATACCACTTTTTGATATCTGTCCAGCAGCCACCCTCTTATCCACTTAACCAGTGTCATATCCATCTCCATTTGTTATAATTTGCGTAAGTGTTCCCTGTGGTATTCTGTCAAAAGTCTTTGCAAAATCATTGTGTAGCCATTTCCTTTATCCAACTCAGCTGTTATTCTATTATAAAAAGTTAGTAAATTACTAAGGCATGAGCTACCCTTCACAAAGCCATATTGACCCTCATACAGTATCATATTTTTATCTACCCATTCTTCAATTCTGTTTTTGACCAAATTTTTCCAATACTTTTATCACCATGTCTGAGATACTGCTTGGTCCATAATTTGCTATTGAGTTTTAGAATCTCCATTATTATTCTTACCAAACCCAAGACCTCATGGAGTCAAAGACTCATCTGGGAGGTCCTTTTATCACACACACACAGAGCTCATCATAACGTGTTTTAAACACATTCAAACTTGCAGACACCACATTCCATTCTCAGGCAAAGCATTCCAATCATTCACAACTCTGCACGAAAAAAACCTGCCTCTCACTCCCCTACTCACATCCCTCTTTATACAGTTTCCAGGGATGACCTCTGGTTCTCCCCTGATCTCTCACTATTCTCGGTAAAACTTCTCTAGCATTAATCCTATAACAATCCCTTACCAACATGTAGGTCTCTATCATATCTCCCCCTCTTCCTCCAGTCCACCAGACACTGCAAATTACATCCTCTCAATCTTTCCTTACTCGACATTCCAGAGGTCAGAAACTACTTTAGTCACTTTCCTTTGGACCCTTTCCAACATCACTTCATCCTTCTGAAAACACGGTGACCAAATTTGGGCACAATAGTCCATGTGTGGCCTAATCAAAGCCTTATACAACAGAACAAGAATCTCCCTACTTCTACACGTCAGTGTCCTCCGCATCATTCCCAGAAGCCTTTGTGTTGTCTTCACAATTTTGGCAATGTGTCCCCTAAATTTTAGATCCTTATCCACTATCACCCCCAGATCTCTCATTTCCTCTACCTCCAACAATATATTCTCACCAAGCATAAATTCTGCATCCCATCTTTGTTTTCCAAATTTTAAAACCTTACATTTTGCAACATTGAACTCACATCCCCATTTTCCATGCCCAATCACTCAATCTATTCAAGTCTTCCTGTAAGGCCACATCTTCACTACACTTCATAGTTCTTCCCAACTTTGCATCATCTGCAAACAACTGATGAACCTAAAACAGACCCCTGAGGCACTCCACTAGTGACTTTCCTTTTCCTGGATATCGCTCCCCCATACACAACTTGTTGATACCTATCAAATAGCCAGTCTCCAGTCCAATGCACCAATCTAATATCCAACCCAATCTGCTCTAGTTTAACTGTCAACCTATCATGAGGTACTCTATCAAAAGCCTTTGCAAAATCCAAGTATATTACTGTGTATCCTTTTCCTCTGTCCAAGGAAGCAGTCACTTTATTGTAATAAGTAAGTAGATTACTAAAACATGACTTCCCTTTAGCAAATCCATACTGTCCACCAAAGATAATATCATTGTTATCAACCCAACTCTAGATCCTAGTTCTCACAAGCTTCTCCAACAACTTAACCACAACACCTGACACACAGATAGGCCTATAGTTTGATGCCCGAGTTCAATCACCTCCTTTATGAAGTGGCACAATCTTGCCCACCTTCCACTCCTTAGGAACTTGACCGAGTGCAAGACTCATTAAAAAAATATGTCAAGGCAGGTGTCAACTCCCTGGCACATTCTTTCAGAATACGTGGTGATATATTATCAAGTCCCACAGCTTTATTAACATCTAGTTTACTCAACTCCCCAAACACCTCTTGCTCACCTACAGTCAGTCTCTCCTCCCCCATCATCAACTGCTCTCAATCCCTCAATGAAGTCACATTCACAAGATTTTAAGATCTTTATGAACTGCTCATTAACTATCTCCACCACACATTCTGCATCAGCTGTCTTTATACCATTTTCTCCAATCAGTGTCATCCTTCCATAATTATTCTTTCTTTCAAGCTGTCTCCTGAGCTCTTCATAATCACCCATAATTATGCAGTGGAGATTCTAAAATTTTGTCCTCTTTCCACTCCCTTGGAACTCTACCAGACTTAAATGTTAAGTCTTAATTCGAACCCGTAACCTTTTGCAGGTTTGAATCCTGCTGTGGGCATGAATGTTTGCAATTGTCTATGAAAATACTCTGGTGGTGGTCAGCGGTAGATGGCGTTGGTGTAGATGATGAAGATAGTTGCAGGTGGTGGATTTGTGGAGACAGAATTGTAGAGTAGGTCCCCTCCCTCGATGAGTCTTTGGACTCCCTGGAGGTGTTACGTAATAATAGTAATGATAAAACAATAGTATAGATAAGCAACTAGCGACACAGATTTGACATAACGAAGGAGATAGTCTTCGTTGTGTCATGACCGTAGCCACCATTCGTATCCATACGCATGGTACTTTTGTACCTTGGGTGAGATAAGTTTTTTTTAAACATATACTGGAAAGTCTGCTCTAGAGACCAAACGGAGAACTTTTCAATCCACTGCAGACCTCCAATAAGCGTGAAGGTGGCTTCACACTGGATAATGAAATTCACTTCTCATGGAGAGGATAATCATGAACCTTCATGCCAATGACAGGATTTGAACCCTCAGACTGTTAGTTGAAAAGGAGATACAACTAACCAGGCGGGCAATTTTAACATATTGATTCCGTTGTTAATACAACAGAATTCAATTTAATACAATGGAATTCATGAGTGTTATTTATTTTCTGTGCCAAGCATGGGATCTCGTGGGACTGCACACCCACGAAGCCCTGAGCTTATCCATGGTATGGATGTTAGAGGGTTACCACCTCTTGTTAGTGGGATTCACATAAAAATTGAAATATGCTTTCAAATTGGTAATGTGGCCGGTTTGCAAGAAAGTGCCTACATCACATTATCAGGACGGCAGATTCTAGATGTTTAGCCGATTTTTTTTTTAATGCCTCTCTTTCTTTGAGAGGCTGAGGGTAGGCTCAAGTAGCACAACAAAATGTCCAGATGAATTTATTTTATGATGCTCTGTTTTTTAAAGGAATAATTTGAGATGCCAATAGGGGGAGATTAAGATCTATGACACAGTGCAATATCCTACATGGTTCTCTCTCAACTTTCTCTCTCTCACACACACACACACAGTTGCATCACTTGTTAAAGACCGACTTTGTCAAGTGGGTGCAGCCTAAGATATGATAAAATGTATCGACCACCTGAAGTGCATAAATTTTCTATAATTATGAACAAGCACCTCTTGCTTAGTAATCACTTTATCATTATTCAAAACAGCCACTAGTACTGCTTTTCTTATTCCACTTCACGGATACATTCATGGCTATCGTGAAATCATAGTTCAGTAGCTTTTCTTTAATTAAACGTTATTATTTAAATCCATGTAGGATATTGCACTGTGTCATAGATCTTAATCTCCCCCCTATTGACATCTCAAATTATTCCTTTAAAAAACAGAGCATCATAAAATAAATTCATCTGGACATTTTAATCTTTAATGGCATAATATCTGAGAGAATATTCTGAATTTATAATAGAAATTATTAACAGGTTTTGATTAAAGTCTTAAGAATTTACCAGTCTTCTGAATCTTGTTAAAAAGGTTATTTAGATGTAAATCTTTTCTGACCTGAAAATTTTGAAGATTTCTCTGATACAATTCTTGATTATATTACGCAACAACATATTAGATATGCATACAGTATTACTACTCAGCACCCTCTTCCGAAGGAGTAGGATTCTCGTTTATTCTGAAATCGAAACCTATTCTCTCCTCTGGCAATGTTCAATAAATTCAACAGAGGGCAGCACTCTTCTCCCATATTACACAGGCGTAGTGACGTCGGGAGTATCTTAGCAATCAAATGACATGTGGTAGTTGGCGTTTGGCGGGATGGTTTATCGCATTAAGGCGTAGTGGTTTTAATCCTGGGTTTTCTAATATTCTGTTTACGTCGTCCACCGCTAATTGCTCAACATTTCTCTAGGACGTGCTTGGAATACAGGAAATAAGTGGAGGCTTCCGTCCAGACGGTCTGTTTTATAAATCGGAGCTAAGCCGAGATATGCGACACTTGCTACCGTAAGATGCAGCGTACGGTTCTTTGGAAAGTGTCGTATTGAATGCGATGGTGTAACTTCCTCCATGTGTGCCCTGACAACTCCAGCATCCCACGTCTGCTCGAGCTACGCTGTATTTTGGACAATTCTTTTGATCGTTACTTACCACCTGGGAAAAGTGTGTGGCCGTAGCTATTCGTCAGACAGCTGCGACTGGGTCGGAAGGTGAGTCTTAAAAACCACGTGTATGTTGAATTTGAAACGTTCTCGCTTTTGTAGTAAACGTACAATCGACAAATTAGTTAGCAGCGTTTACGACACGTTGATGGATATTGGAACTGCCAATCATAGTACTCGACTACCTGCGCGCGACTATCGATCATTCCCGAGTACTACGATTGGCAATTTAAATGTACTCAATAAATTCGCTACTTGGTAAATATCCTAAAATGAAATGCGAAATTCCAACTACTAAAATATCTGCTACGTAACGAAAATAAACACTCAAAGTATAAGTAATTTCTCTGAGAAATGAATTGTAGTTTATATGCATCTTCTGGCAGTTGCACTAAAAATAATTCTCAGCATTGCCCTCATCCTCTGGGTTAAGTACGATGGTTGAGGAAATCAGAAAACAATAATTTGGAGGATTGGGGATGAGGGAAAAGGCTTCAGCACCTGCTTGTCCATAGGTTCTAATCGTCATTCCATTCGATTTGAGTCAATCATCTAATTTTTGATTCGGTTTATAATGAAACAGTAGTGAAGTCAGTCTGGAAGATATGGAAATTAATTAAGAGTTCTACATAGAAAAGGACATCAACAGTGAGCTGGCGAGGCTGAATCAGAATTAAGGCAGCTGCAGGAACAGGGCAGTTAGAGAAGAGTGTGGCTGCGCATTAGCAGAAGGTTGAAAGATAGGACAGTGGGGGCCCATTTGTGAAGAATGTAGAAGCAGTTAAGATGGCAGGCACACCTTCGTGTTTAAGAGGAGGGATAATAAGCAGTGACCGATGCTGTAGAGAGGAAGGAGGGAAAGTGTAGATGAATTGACTGTGTTGAGTAGAACAAATACGAGGAGGTTTGAATGAGGCAGCATGGGATTCGATTAGAGATGAAAAGAATTGGTGTACTGTTGGATGATAGCAGAGAGCTGAGGAGAAGGGCAATGATTAAGCATGATACGTCATCTACGATGCATGAGAAAACTGACCTCGAGTATCATCTGATTCTCGGGGTCAGTCATGCTGTCATCTGGGTGCATCGAGATAAATTTGAGGGTGGGGGAGTTGTTTTCTGAACTTGGTCTGCTTCTAACAGAGGGCAACGTGAAGCTGCGTAAGCTGATACCGAGATGAAGAAGCGAATAGAGGACACGGAAATTAACATTAAGCAGCAGCGTTCTGGGGGGAAGGCTATCGGCAAAAATGCGAGATGAATTGCGGTGGATGAAAAATTGGATCTCGGTGATTGTATCAGTGGGAGCAGCAAAATCAAAGGTGTTGGCCTGAAAGTGAAGAATTCTGGGATGGAAATGGAGAGCAAGCATGCCGGAGGCTAGAAAAGTTCCGTGTTTAGGTTCTAGAACAAGTTTCCGTATTATATAAAAACAAATCTTTAGTCCACCAACGCTACTAAAGGTTTACAATGCGATGGTGAACTTGTTGTGACGTAACTTGAACATAGTAAAAAAAAAAACATATTAAGCGCCTGTTCGAGGGAGAGTAAGAAATGAAAGGTGAGGAGTTTGTGGCCATGCTGGTTCAGCTAGTTGATCCCCAGATGCCTGTCAGTGAGGCCAGTTTGACACAAGATGACATACTGTCAAGAATAAAATATAACGAACACTATTTTGAAGAAGATAAAAGGGGGATTCTTTTGCAAGTGGAAGATGAAGGAAGCACTTGGGAGACTGATGTGAGGTGCTGGGAAATATTCGGGAAGATGAGATCAACGCTAGAGTAAAGAGTTCCTTAAGATGCAGGCAGCAAAGTGTTGGAGTTGCAAGACTTCATCATCATCAAATTCCTGCCGTGTATCCTCAAGGGGGTGTACAGGATATGATAGTACTACATGAAAAATTTACATCATTACTAACTTCCTATCTACAATTTTCCTCCAAATCAATCTGTTCTGTCAAGACTCCAACATTATCAGATCTTATATTTCTGTCATCTAAGGCACTTTTTTACTGTATCAGTCCACAGTGATTTTATCAATTACACAGTGATAATGCAACTTACCGCAATGACTGCATTTGGCGGGAGTGAGATTATGCGCTTTCACAGCGGGACGTGGCTAGTTGGTGCAAGCGTCTTCATTGAAGGAAAGAGAAGTGGAAAGTACAGAGCAAGAGACACTCAGGAAACCAGTGTAGATGATCGGTTGGCAACCTGAATACAGGGTTAGTTGACATGATCCAGCCGTGGAAGGGGGGGGGGGGGTCGGACCGTTATGTTCACGAGTTGTTTAATTTATGTTAATAAAGGTTTGCGATAAGATATTCAATTTTAGAAATTGAATATCTGCGGCGGTTTGTGAAGATCAACGAGGAAAACATTTCAACGTCAAGTGTTGTCATGCGTTTATGTGCTAAAGATACAAGTGAGGATAAAGTGATAGTTCCACTGTACAAGACGCTAATTAATCAGACCATTTGTGGCTTTCTGAGTACAAATGTAATCACGTAGGGAGCGTTTCTCAAAGGGTGATCTTCGGGTCCGTGGAACTTCCCGAGATACTTGGAAGGTCTCTGCTAGATCAAGACTGAAATACTCCTCCTTCAAACTTCATATTCGTGTGTAATTTCTTCATATACTTCAACCGAAACATATGAAAATCCAACTGTCTTCTATTAAGCCAGATTTGCAAAAATGTAAAATACCACTCTTCTTTCTTTCTCTCTCTCTCTCTCTCTTTAATGGAAAAAGGTTATTTTTCAAAAAAAAGTTATTCACAGTAACAAGCAGTTTACAAGCTAACAAGTAGTGCGTGATGTGATCGAGGAAAATCTTCGTCTCCTGTCCTCACGCGTGGAGTGCAGGTAATGCCTTCAATGGCGCACCCAGGATTTGATCTTGGGGGAGTGGGGGGGGGGGGGGTTGAACGGATAAAAATATTTTTAATACAATGAATTTGCATTAAAAATATTTTTATCCGTTCAACTTCATTCATTCAATAAAATTCATTAGGTGATTATAAAAATTTATTTCAAGAATAAAATCCAGTTTTCTTTTCTTTTTACAAAGCTCTTGAATTATTTCAGTCGTGGTTACGTGTGTGTATATATATATAGCAAAGCCAGTCCGTTCAATCGTGATTGTGTCATGGTAGATCTTAAATAGGTTTTTAAAAGGCGTAAGTTAGAAAATGACCTTTCACTGAAGCGTGTTGTTACCGGAAGCGTTGCAAATATTTTTAATAAGTTATAGATGTTAGGATATATCATTCTGTCACACTTTGAAACTGCATCAACGGCATTTTTGCATGGAGTTATTGCAAACGGTTTTTCAAATTTCTTATACCACAGCTTGAATTCGGCGTTCAAAATTGCTGGATTTGTATAAGGCAAATCAACGGCATAAAATTTACACAATTGACGAAAATCTTCTATTGCACTTGCTGTTCGAGCATCTTTTCTATTTGGTAGAAGAGAAAAAAAAAATATTTCAAAATGTTGCGGTGCCGAGTGAAACGTTCATGAAGTTGAGTCAATATTTGGTCAATAAATGGAATGAAATAGTTCTCCTGAAATACTCTTCTACAGAATCGGCTGGAACATTTGGACCTTAATGTTTGTTTTGATGAAGTCCTTGCCTTTTTAATGTCAATATTAAAATTATTGGCTTTTATACATGCTTCATCGTAAATATCTTTAAATGAAGAATCTGGTGTTTCACGAACGGTATTTAATTGAGCCACAACATCATCAACAAAATTTAGGGCAATTAAGAGGTCACTGTCAGATTTTTGCATTATTTTAGACAATGGTAAGGTGCACGCAAATATTTTTTGCAAGCTAAATAAAGATATTATAAATCTTAAAGATATTAATATTATAATATTATAAACAACAAGGACGTCCTGTCTTTTAGGAATATTGAAGAAATTGTGTACCTTTTCAATTATGCCAATGCAATTTCTTATTTGTCACAGATATAGCATTTCCAAGTGCCAAATTCAAACTATGTGATGCACAATGAACATATAAAGCTTGTCGATATTATTATTACATAACATCTCCAGGTAGTCCAAAGACATATCGAGGAAGGGCACCTACTCTACATCTGTCCGTCTTCACCAACCACAACCATCATCTACACCAGTGATGGCGAACTTTTTTTTATCCAGGTGTGTCAAACATCTTTTTTTAAATATTGACGTTGTTGATGTGCCACTTGCATACGTGCATTATAAATGTAACTACTTAATCATAGATGGTGACTTATACATATCATATTAGGCTATTTATTTAATAGGACATTGATATACAATCTATGAATTCATATTATACAATTAATTTAATAAACTGAAATTAGTTTTTTCATCAGAATACCAATATTTTTCAACATCCAAGGTGTGTCACCAGAAACCCTCAAGTGTGTCGGTGCTGACACGCGTGTCAGGTTCGCCATCACTGATCTACACCACCGCTGTCTACTGCCGACCACTACCACTAGTATTTTCACAGACCATCACAAACATCCATGTCCACGGCGGGAATTCGAACTCGCAGCCTTTTGGCTGGAGAGTCGGCCAACCAGGCCGGATATATGGATAAAAAGTAAAACAAAGTTTTAATTTTTATTAAACAAATAAATAAAATGATGTAATTATGTTACTATTTACTTTTAATGAGTTGGATGAGCTTCTCGACCTTGCAGAGTTGCTGGATATCTGGCTCAATATTGGTCAACTTTAGTCGAAGATCGGCACACACACTAAGACGAATCTGTATTTTGTTTTTATTTGAAGGAGCGATGAAATTCCTTTTTCAGAAAGATACGTTGTAGAAAACTGCACGACGATTTTCGACTTCTTCAAATAATTCGGGAAACTCACTTCTCACTGAATGCTACTTCAAGAATCGAGCCAAACCACGATCACGGAATTGCATTTTAAGCACAGTGTCACTTGAAAGCTCAATTAGCTGCTCTTTTTTCGATAACGAAAGTTCGTTCTCGTGACTGCAAGCCTGAAATGGATCGTGAAATCACAGAAATTTCTTATAAAAAGTTATCCGGAAAATGTTTCCAAATTCTGTTTCAGAGTTTTGAGGTGGACACAAACCCTTTCCCAGTGGTTAAATTCTAAACTAATAAGTTTCGGGGCACTATACAAAATAACCAATTGTATTTACCTTTTGAATACTATCCGGGGAAGCTCCAAACCTCCCCGTCCCTTTCATCACGCGTTCGTAATCAGGCTACAGTTGATATTGACTTTATATACACATTCAAAGCTGTAAACAGTTGTTGAAACAATAATGTAGGCCTAATTACGGTAAAGGGAGAAAAGTCACAAAACAGAAAAATGTTCCTACATTTTTCGTTTGCGAGCATAATCCTACAAACTAACCAATTGTATTTACCTTTGAATGCGATCCACTGGTCGAGTGTCCAGCAAGTCAGCAAATCTTTCCTTTCGTTCAGCGTATTATCGCATTGCAGCTGATGGGAATTCTGTTTCTGTGGATTCGTTACAGACCTCTTTCTCTTCCGAAACTACACACAAACTGTCATTACAAACCCTTTTGTATTAGCACTGTCATCCGAGATATTTTTCCGTTTAAAGAAGGTACCAATGTACTTATCCATAATTGAAATACCGTACTTACTCGAATATAACTCTCACCCCTGATTTTACTTTTGGAAAAAAGAAATTAAAACGTTTCGCATATACCTCGCAAATGAAAAAAGCTGAAACACGTCAGAGCAGGGCGAGAGTAACTTGCTACCGCAATAAACAACACGCCCTCCCCCAATAGCCCCTATATTGCAGAGGCAAGAAAAACAAGTACAGTGGTACCTTGGTTTGCGAGCATAATTCGTTCCGGAAACGTGCTCGTAATCCAAAGCTCTCGTACATCAAAGCGAATTTCCCCATAAGAAATAATAGAAACTCAGCTGATTCTTTCCAAAACTCAAAAATATTCATATAAAAATGATTAATACAAAATACATAAAGTAATCGAATTTATTAATTACATTACAATTCCATATTACAGTAAATACAATTAATTGTTTGGGTAGGACGACTTTCATTGTCACTAACGGAATCACTGCTATCTGTCTCATCGCAATTAAAAACTTGCTGCGGCAGGTAACACTCGGAAACCATGAGCTTCTGAAACTCGACAACGAACGCCACAGCTGCCTTTGCGTCCGGACTCGCAGCCTCTCCGTGCCTCACAACACTATGGATGCCACTTCTTTCAACCCTTTTCTTCATTGGGGTCATTGTCGTAGTACAGTTAATAAAGAACAGTCACTACATTTGGAAATAAAAAATAAAAAAATGCTTTACGCACACACACGTGGTCACAACGCTAGCACGAATGTTGACTATACGAATGAGGTATGCCGACTGAGACCGCGCAAGCGAGACGATTACCCACAATCCCGAGCGGCGTGTGATCACGTGACGCTCGGCAGACAAAGCGTATAGGTAATACAGTACTCGTATTGCAAGACCTCGCTCGTTCATCAAGTTAAAATTTATTAAAAATTTTTGCTCGTCTTGCGAAACACTCGCAGACCAAGTTACTCGCAATCCAATGTACCACTGTACTTTTATTATGTCAGTGAATAAGGTATAAGCAGTCTGTGTAATATTTCTCAACAAATAGTGCAATTAGAGACAACTGGATTAAAACGACACTAATTAATAAATCGCATGTCCCCTCATACAGAAACTATGCTGTATATATAGACTCAAGCAAAACCATATGTTGCACCGCAAACACAGTATCTAACTAAAAACTATTGTTATTAATTAGATTGTGTGAGTTCGTTCAGCAGCAATAAAATTCAACCGAAAGTGTTAAAATTCGTAAACGTGTTAAAACTACGATATGTATATATATACACACAAGGCTGGCCTTCTCTATAAAGGGGGCCCGGGTGCAAGAAACCTTTTGGGGCCCTAAAATAATTTTCAAAGGTAAAAATTAAAGGATTCGAAATAAACGTATTGTAAAACCTCTTACCTGCAAATAGGCACAGGAAAACAAACAAACAAAAAAAAAAAATCGAAATATAACAGGTTAACATAACGTTTACTGAACACAAAACAAACGTATTAAATTATTAAAATAAATAAATATTTAACAGAAACAAAAGTAACCTGGCTCACCAACTAGCGCACAAAAACTATTGACAATTAATTATTGTTTAAAGTAATAAAAAAAATTAATTTAAGCACATAAAAAAATAAATAGGTTTACTATTTAGAGGCCTAGTTTTACTGACACATATATTGCTTAATATGTACTTATTTAAATATGCGATTTTGTTTTTGCTATGTCATTAATAATTTCCAAAAAATTACAATTTTTGGCAATTTCCTTTTCGATGCTTAATGTAGCAAGTGCATTTAAGCGTTCTTCGCACATACTTGACCGAAGATAATTCTTTATCAATTTTAATTTGCTAAAAGAACGCTCTGCACTTGCTGTAGTAACTGGTAACGTAAAGAAAATTTTCAATACAGTTAGCACATTTGGAAATAGTTCATTATAACTATTATTTAATATATATTGCAATATGTCTTGCGCATTATTTACATTTTTTTTTTTTGATCCAAGATCAATTCTCGTAACAAATCAATTTCCTGGATTAAGTCTTGATTACATCTTTACTATAATATTTTACAAACTCCCTTGAGCGGTTTTCTAGTTCTTTTTTTTTATTGTTTTTATATCAGTGATTAATTCAAAATAAGAAATAACATTGGGTATATTTTTAAATCTCTCATCTATTTGTACAATAACAGTATCGATCACGACGTTGAAAAAGTGACATCTAAATTCTTCTACCGGTTTAGTAAAACTTCATCTTCTGCTAGTTCGGAAAATAATCTTTTTCTTTTTCGAATTATTTTTTCATGGAAGTCTTCGAAAATATTCAAGTTTCGTGCTATTATTTTTGCGTCGTCTAAAAATGTGTTAAATTTTGATCTTAAATTTTGGATTTCATTTTTAATTTTATTCACTAAATTAAAAGCAGAGTCAAGAACAATTGTTTTTGCTTGAAATAGTTTGTTGATACTATTAATTTTTGACAATATTGTAAACCACACCGATAAGCTTAAAATAAATGGCATTTCTTGTAATGAATCTAGTCGACTTTTAGCTTCGGATACTGCTGTATTATCATTAATTGCACCAATAAATTCTTCTAAGGCATTATAAGTTTGTTCAAACTGTGTATACACTGCTTTGACTGCGTCTACTTTGGCTTCCCATCGAGTATCACGTAATGGTTTAAGCTTAATGTTTAAATGGTTTGGTATAATTTCCCACCTTTTTGTAGATGCAGAAAATACGCAGTATAAACGTTGCAATATTCCGAAAAAATTTTTACAATATGTACTACTGGAAGCAGCATCACAAATTATCAAATTAAAAGAATGTGATAAGCATGGTACATAAATTGCATGAGGGTTTAAACCAGGGGTCGCTAAACTTCTTTGACCGTCGACCCCTTAAAGAGTTTCTTGACTTTTTATCGACCCCCTTATTTTACTATTACGTAATTATGACAGGACAAGCAAAAAAAAGACGCTTATGTGAGTTTTTAGATTGTTTATTTTATAGTTACAGTGTTTCTTGTATGTATAATATAGTATATATTATTATATTGGATTAACGTCAAATGTTAATAAGGACGTCAAAAACGTCCTTATTAACATTACATATTTGATAGGAGGGATAAATAATATATATAATTTAATTTAGATAACAAAATAATAATACAATCTTCCTATAGGTAATATAGGATGTACCACGGGCGGGAACCACGGACATCTGTTTATTGGTGAATACGTCATTTTGGCCTACATGATTGGCCTCCGTAACTATTTTCATGACCTTGCTCCATCTTACAGGTTCTATTCATGTCACTGTTCCCACGATTCCCTCTTAATTGCGTTGTCATTCAGGATGGAGGTAATCCAAGCTAACCGAACTAAATATTACCCGTACAATGATGTCTTATATTTTTCTGTCGACCCCTGAGCCCGAATCGACCCCTAACAATGTTATATCGATCCCTGGGGGTCAATATCGACCACTTTGGCGACCACTGGTTTAAACTAATTATTCTAGATTGTACGCCTTTATATGTTCCCTTCATATTGCTACTGTTATCGTATGCTTGCCCTCTACAATTCATAATATCTAAATCAAGCTCACCTATTCTTTTTAAAAGCGAATTTGCTAGTCCTTCACCAGTCACATCAGTTACTTTAATAAATCCTATAAATGACTCATTTATAATTAATTTTTTGTCTACAAAATTTACATATCTAATAATTATTGAAGTTTGTTCCTTGTGAGAAATATCAGGAGTACAATCTATTTGGATACCGTAATATATAGCTGCTTTTATATCGTCTTTAATTTTATTAAGGACTTCATTACCTAATGCAGCAATAATTTCCTCTTGAAATCTATGCGCCAAATGATGCACAATTCTTTTTTTCGTATTTTTAATTCTGTTTACATGATCCATTAACACAGGAGCATATTTACTTAATAATTCTATTAAACTCAAAACATTTCCATTATTCGGCGTTCCTATTGTTTCATTGGATCCTCGAAATGACTAAAAATAGAATTACATCTACAATTCTTGGGAATAGTAATTTTAGACGTTCCGTTTCTTTATTTATATTAATTTGATTTGTTCTGTCAACAGTGGAACATAAATTAAGCCTTTTTAATAATTCTCTTGCCAAGCAATAAAGGAATTAAAGTGACCAACAGAAAGCTCATGATCTCGAATTACAGATGACAGTTTTCTCCATTTATTAAAACCATATATAAATCGTGTTGATTGATCATATATTGATCAATATTGATCGTAGCAATTTCGTTGTCAGATTTATTTTGTAGCCATGAAAACAAATCTGCTTGTGACTTTTTGAGATTTTGCTTTTCTGCTGATTTCCTTTTTTGACACCCAGAGGGATACTTTCTTGGCATGGACATTATGGGTTAGGCTTTGCCTGTCGAATAAGTAAATAATATTAAATATTTTTATCCCATGAATTAACAAAGAGTTAAATAAGCACATACTTTTTACAATATTACAAAATTTTAGAAACACTCAAGGAACGTGTTTATTTTTTCGTTTGTTTACTTCAGTAAATCAGTTTCACCCTTATCTATCACTATTAAATGAGTTGAAATTAACGTAGTTGAGATCTAATCACGTGCAGACAACACTTCATAATCCTGAATATTGATAATACCTTTCACATAGCTTTAAAAATAACTTACCGTATTTACTGGAATATAACTGGTCCTCGCATATAACTCGCACACCTGATTTTACTTTGCGAAAAAAAAAAAAAAGAAATTGAAAAGTTTCGTGTAACCTCGCACAGAAATAAAAAGTTTAATCACGTTCACCTCATGGCAATAGTGACTCGCTTCCCGTGGCAAACCACGCACCCTTCCATACTAGCCAATACGTCTGCAGACGCAAGTAAAAGCAGGTCGTTTTATTGTATCACCGAATAAGGTACAAACATTTGCAGTCTGTATAATATATTTCTCAACAAATAGTGCAATTAGAGACAGCTGGGATAAAAAATGGCACTAGCTAATGAATCGCATGTCCCTTCCCCCCAAAAACAATGCTATTTAGCCGCAAGCAAAACCATATGCTGCACTGACAAACACTAAAAACTAGATGTGTGGGAGTCTGTCCCCCCCCCCCCCCAGCTCAAATGCAGAGCAACAATAAAAATCAACAGAAAGTGTTAAAATTCGTAAACGTGTTAAAGCTAGGAAATATATAGTGAATATTGTTATGGCACTTTCAGATATTGAATTTGGTTGAAGAGAATTAGCATTTCAATTCAAAAATTGTCTGCTGACTTTTATCTTTGGCTCGCGCGATCTTTTGTTAATACCGCACCAATCATATGCACATATCTTTACTGGCCTAGTACCATGGCTGTCTGTTCATTAGTCATTCGTGAAGGATTATTCATTATCTCAAGTCTTGTAAATTACTGTTAATTTTTGGTTGAAATAATGGGAAAGCAGATGGTGCTATTTGGGTAGGACGCACACAACGAAACTGCTCTCTAGGCAGGAAATAGCAATTGCAATATATGGGGGATTTAACGAAAAAAACTGAAAATCAATGTAAAGCAAATTTGCTTTTATATCTAATAAGTTAAACATATTAATTGACAATAAATACTTCCAATCCATATTTCAATGACTTACGATTTAATAAAATCCAAATACACTTTAGAAAACGGATACGTTCTTTACGAAACACGAAAAGATGTATATAAAATGACGGTAAAGGAGCCACGCCACGTCTGGATGCCTGACGAATAATGCAACAACTGAAGTAGACAATACTTGTACATCAGTATATCGCGGAGATATATCGATGGCTTGGAAATAGGATGTTTGTTTCTAATTTTCTTATTACTTATTATTATTGAAACAGTTGGTAGAGTTTAATTAATTGTTGCATTTTTATTTGGTATAGCTGTACATAATAAAATTGTATTATATTAACTTAAAATATGTGTCAGCGAAGATGTTTGAAATGTATTTTTTATTTAATTATTTTTCAAGATGAGCCCTGGGTTGCGTGCCTGAAAAAAGGCATTGGCATACCACGTTTGACAGGCATGTTAAGGGTTGTCCACCCCTGCTCTAGACTAATCATATATAAAGAATATAATAAATATTTTTTTCAACGGTTTCGATAACGAGCCAAATGATATAAATGTGCAACAGATTAGAAAAAAACTAATGATGAATCAGGCATTTTAGCATAAAAACGAAATCATGTTTGTTAATTTTATACACTGCATAAACGCATCAAAAGGGTTAAGCAAAAAACCCTAATATAATAGAGAAACACAGAGATATTATTATTACTGGGGGCCCTAAAATCCTGTCGATGAAATCCCTTCAGTTATAAGCAAAATGAGAAGAAGAAAAAATAAAATAAAATAAAATAAAATAAAAAATACGTTTCAGCAAATGTGTACCGACTCTTGCTGTTATGGCAGTTTCATGTATTATTGGAATTCAGTTGAAGAGAGTTAGCATTTCAACTCAATTGTCAGCTTGCTTTTTGCGCGATTTCCGAAATATATATAAATACTGGAGTTAGCTCACAACACATTTTGTCTAAGTATTACTTAGCACTTCTGAAGATATATTGAGCCTTTGTTGAAGGAAGAAAACCTTCAACAATGAAAATCAATAAACAACAAGCAATTGGTTGAAATGTGGTCATGTGGACAACACATGTTCACTTCAAAATCTGACAAAACAGCAAGGGAAGGTAGAAGCAATAAAGCCATATTGTTTTTCCCTTCACCCCTCTTTTATTCATCGTCATTCTGCCGCTACAAATTAAAATAGTGGCAGAATGTTCATGGAATGAACATTCTGCTGCTATTTTTTTTTAAGTATTCATTTTATTTTAATAATTTTTACTTATTTATTCAATTTTAATTTGTTTTGTTTGGATAATTAAAATATATAGATTTATTTGGTTAATTTAAACCTGTGGACCACCTGTCCCATCGTCATGGACCATAGGTTAAGAAACACTGCTATAGGGTTCTCTCACCTTATGTGATCCCTAATTCATAAGTAGTATACCAATAGAAGACACGACACAACATAAATAAAAAATGAATTTTAATTAGGAAAAGTATTTTGGAAAATTTTCTAGTGTTTTTTTTTAACTTTTTTGGGGGGGTCCTTTGTCCCCTCCTTGGGTGCGCCACTGAATGCCTTGATGGGTATAATCAACAAGTCGTAATTAACCAGTACAGTGGTTCCACGTGCCAGCCGCTAGACTGTACAGCGTCAAGAGGTTTCCCGGCTTGCTGACCCAGAATCGTAGGAATATGTCACGGCCACTCGTATTTGAATACGCCCTGCGGGGCAGTTATCCTACTAATATGATGTTCAAGTTACGTTACAACACTTCACCCCACTTAATGACTGCACACAGAGTTGTGCCACTGGTTGTCGCGATGAGCCCGTGGTACAAGAGCAAAAGAATATTGCCCGGTGTAGCATGTTTACACGTTGGGTACGACATGAAAAACTCGTAATTAAGCATTTCCCCACGTAAAAATGCAAATTATGCCCGTCCTTCAAACTCGGTATTATTCCCTATCAATTAAAATAAAAAGGGGGTGGGGCATTCTTTTTCAGACTTCCGTGGAATCAGATTCGTATTTAGAGATCGCTTCTTTGAAATAATTGTGTTAATATCAACACAAGTATTCGCGGTGTCTTTTGCTCTGTCTTATTCAAAAATGTTATTTCACTTAGTTTCGAAGCTGTTTTGCTATTTGCAACTGAAACTAACAAGTAGCACAAAGGTTTAGTAGTAGTGTTGACGTTTTTGACCTAAAAAAAAAAAGCAATCCGAGTCGTCAGTGATCATGATCATTGCCGCTTAGTCCGTTGAATACTGCATTAAGGATTAGACATTCCCTGCATTCTGCACCTCGTTTTTGTTTGCATCATCGTGCACCGTGTCCAAGGAGGTGGTGGTCCCCTACTAAATAAACATTTCCTCATTTATAATATGGCACTCGCGGTGCCAATAAATGTTATTTCCGCCCCACTTGAACTGCAGTTTCAATCTGTGGTTCAACCGTTACTAGCTCGGTTATACTCGATGAAGTCCGAAATTTAATTTTAATGCACGATAAGAAATAATTACTGAAATATTAGTATTTAGCAGATAAAACCTTGCCATGACGCATGAAACAGCATCCTCTTCCAGGTCTTTTAAAAAAGCACGAGGAACTCGAAGATGCTCTTCGGATTAGCCAAGCTTAATGGGATGTGGAAGATTTTCGCTTTTCTTAGTTTTATGGCCTTTTAATTTTTGGGTTGGCCAGACGAATCCTTGTTGTCCCTCGTTCCTTTTCCCACCCGAAAAAACTGCGATCGCTGTATTTACGGATAGTGTGCAAGGTGGAATGCCACTCAAGCATGCTCGTAAAAATATTCGGATGAACCAGCAACGTCCTTTTCTGGTGATGAAAAGTTTCACTACGTCAAAGTCACGCGCTGATATATATTTTTTGAAAGAAATCTCTTCCTTCAATCCCCGCCCGCCGGCACGATGTAGTCGACCAGAAATCTGACGTTCATTTCCTTATTACAGTCGCATTTGAACTATTTATCAGCCCAACGCCGCTTCCCGGATTTCGCGAGGCATCGGTCGTCGTTTAGTTGGTCCCAGCATTGGCGGAACGATGACAATGCGTCGTCATGGCGATCTTGCGGCACGCACCAAAAACCAAAGGGCCGTCATGTGACACGTGCCTGTTTGTTTGGGAAGGAAGTGATGAAGGCGATATCACGGTGCTGTCCTCGATGTTCAAATCCATTCTCTGCATGTGCACGAGGAGTAAGCGAACCCTGGTCAGTCGGGAATAGTTAGTTGCGCTTAACGGTAAGTAGGTTAAGTCCAATATTTTAAAACAAATAACGATGCCGTCTCGTTACAGGGTGGTGGAAAGTTTACTCGAACTGTCTTCATGGTCAAGAAGTGCGCGAGCAAATTACTTCAAAAATGTTTAAAAAATTCTTGATATCAGCGATCAGGAATTAGTGAAACGTTGAAAACTGCTGGAATTCTGCCTAGAAATGAAACGGTATATTTTTTCTAATTCGCTAGTAAGAGCAGAGTATTTCGCATCGGGAGGAAAAGATCGAGTCCTTCGCTGACATTCATGGAATCTCCGCAATTCTGTTGGATGCTATCCGCTCGGCCACACACACACACACACCTTGCAACTGTTTGAAATGAGTGAAAAAAGTTTACGAAAGAGATTCAAAATTAGCCTGAAGTGCCCTCTCTTTCCCCAGTCTCTAACAGTCATATTGACGAAATGGGAGAAAGACATCGGTTCGAATCCCATCGAGGCCTTTAAACCTGAGGGCGAGGCCGCCGGTCTCATACGGCGGGGGAAGGGCTTTCCTTCTAGTCAGGGATTGCACTTCTACTTTTATTTTATTTTTTTACCCTGACGTATTTGAGAAATAGCAAGAAGAGTGAAAAGATGACAAATGGATCCTAAAGCATGCCGGATGACTGCACTACGAGTACTGATAAGATGCTGAAAACGCCATGAGATTTCAAGAGTTTCTTCTTTAATACTGTCATCGAGTCTTGAAATTAGTCGAGAGATCATTTTGGAAGTACCATGCGACACAAATCCGTAATTACTTCATCTTCTTGCGGAAGCGAAATATTAAGCTGCGTAAATGCCGCTTACTGATTTACCAATCGTAATTTTGTAATCCTTCACCGTTAGTTTCTTTCACATGGGGACGCATTACGCAGTAGTTAATCTTCACCTTCGCATGATTTTATATGAAAATACGTCAGAAAAGTTCGCCAACTGCAGAGAGAACAAAATATCGTCGCCTCTGAAAAGCCAAGAAGGTACTTTTGTTCTTTAAATTTTCGTCGTACTTAAGTGCCCCCTTTTAGCGTTTGCCGAGAGAGAAAGTGTTTTGTTCCGGATGATGAGCTGCCCACAGGATGGCGCATGAAAGTATGCGCCAACAATAAAAACCACTTACTAATGGAGATGCAGACACTTAAATTTGCAGTTTCTCAGTCGAACGAACCTCGGTAAGAAAAAGAAAAAAGTCTTGATATGCGAAACTTAGGGAGGTTAGCTGACGCTTAGAAACGATGCGTAACAGCAACGAGTTGCGCTGCTGTCTGGTGCGTTCATACTTTTATAGCAGTCATTCGGGCACCACAAAACATCTTCTCAATGTTTTGCCGCCTATTCAGCAAACGCAGTTCATTGATTACCGCGACTTTCCCTAATATTTCTTTGGTGGTAAAAGTGGCTGCAATTCTCTTTTCAAAGTGAGGAGGGGTGGGAGAGAAATTTGTCACGCAGCCGAGTTCGGCTGCGCGATCTGAACGGAGAGGGGAGGAGAGAGACTTAGCAATGTAATGCACAGTTCCCCCCTTCAGAGACGAGCAACTCATTCCAAACAAGTTCCGAGTTTAATTCTTTCCCAGTCTTCAGAATTACTTATTTTAGCCAGTCTTGGCCAGTTTCGTTCCTGCTTGTTAATAAGGTAAATGGAAGAATCTGGTTAGGACTTGCACGTAATCGAATTGGTTCCCCAACGCACATTTAATACTATTACTTACGAAAATGCAAAGCAAAGTGGACCCCCCCCCCCCGAAAAACTTTATAATGAAAGATTGAAAGCATTATCAAGATGAAACTAATATAGCGAAATATGAAGATTATTATTATTATACGAGCACCTCCACGGAGTCCGTGGAGGTGTTCTAACACAACAGTCGAACCAAAGCACTTTATTGGAAAATCCTACATCATCCCACAAAACACCATTTCAATGGGACCTACCGTATCGCACAAGAGCCATCAAACCCGACGCAGATATTCAGTGGAGAATGTGGCACAATGTATTACCCACTCCAACTATATTGCGAAAATTTAACTCAGATAACTGCCTGTTCTGCTACCAATCAGGAACAGTCCGGCATATCTACTTGGAATGCCCAGTCAACACCCAATTAATCAGTTTGCTCGGAAAACGGCAGCTCTCACCTGTGGTAGTCTTCATACAGAAGAGGAGTATTTCACTCTCGTCCATGCAGAGTCAAATAATCATTCATTCTGCAATTACCTCTTTCACTGCGAAAGCAGTAATATTCAGCTTCTACCTCAGACATACAAGACCAGACAGCTCAGCAACTTCACAGAGAGAGGCAACTGACCAACTCCTTGCAGCCTTCAAACAAAAGGTGAGAAGACGGATCCTACACGAGCATCACCACCACCACAAGCAAAACAACACCTTAGATCTTTTCCACCAAGACTGGAATCCACGAATCTACTCCTGGCTGAGCAGGGCGACTGCATCATAGTCCACTTTCCAGCATATCCCCCCCCAAAGGAAAGGGGGAAGAAAGATTTTGTGTGCTTAACAGTGTGAATATCAATCAGCTGTCAACCTCATGTAAATAGATAATATTGTACTATAGTAACTGTTATGTTCTTACATATACATGTCAAAATAACTGTTAATGGCTGTAATTTAAAAAAAAAAGTAATTCGCCTTATAACTGATATTTCGAGGTAACATACCTCAACAAGAGTATGAGCATGTAACCTCTCTGCCTGACTGCAGAGAACCAAAAACCGGTTAATCCTGTACATAAGATTGCTGTTTACAATAAAAAATATATATATACACTTGTTTATTTTACTCCTTGAACTACGTTCAGGCGCAAACTTAATTGTTTGCTTACTTGGGATTAGAAGTAAAATAAACAAGTTTATAAAATTACTTGGTAACCCTAATATACATTACCCAAGGTAAAAAAAAAAAAAAAAAACTTATTTACGTATATGCAGTGGTATTGGCTGCAAATTATCGATACGATGAAAGATATGAACACGAAAAGAAAAAAAAACGGATGTGCTATGACAGTCATAACAAAGAGACGCAGAAAATCCTTTGTAGGGCTTTGGATCAGACAAGGCGATTGCTGAAGTTCCTGTTTGTTTACCACAATTTGTGGATGAAATGGTATCAGAATTTAAGGGACAAATTATATTAAAATGTAAACTTGGCTGGATATGCAGACAGCGTTGTATAACCTGCAGGTTATACTACAACGTCCAAGCAAATTAAGATGACCTCCAAGCACAATTACGGTATACCTGCGGTTTTAACGGATGCAGTGGAGGGTAAGAGTGGTGTCTGTCCTTAAAATTGAGAATCCCTCTTAAAAAAAAGTGTCGATTATGAAACCAGAAGTCCGTTAAATAACAAATTATACAGTTTGAGGGAAAAAAAAAACACGGCGCCACCATTGTTTGCGTGAAAACAACCCATTTCACTTGGTTATATCATCGTCATTAGTGTTCCGTCTCTTGACAGGTCCAATGGTATAACTCAGCAGATTCTCTTCCTCCAATTTCCTCTGTCCGTTATAAACACGAATACAAATTGATCGCATTTTTATTTTATGCTCCTCCAGTAGACAACACACGGCATAACAAATGAATCGCATCACTTTACAGAAAATGTAATCAGTTCTTCATCGCCGCAAGAAGTGGTCAGTCACTCTGCCACGTGTGATCAGGAGAAAGAAAGTGGGCGCCATCTGCTGAGAAGATACTCGCGATATAAAGCGATAAAGGTTTCGATCGGCTTGAAGAAAGCGTCCATTTTCAAATGAGTTTTGGAAGATGGCTGCTTACAAATAACGATCTCTGAAAGCTCGGAAGGGACAGTAACACGGGTGAACTCCAATAAGTGAATAAATCGTACATCTTAATGAGATCTTAATTGAGACGGTTTGATTTTGCATCTCGTGGCTCTTCTCGCGTTTTCTTTCAGTTTCATCACGAGCCACAACTTTCTCTCTCTGTGAATATCCAGAATCGCCATCTTTCTCTGGCCTCAGCAAAATAGCATCTTCTGTTATTTCCCTTTCGTTGACGTTCCTTGTGGTCCTCTTAAAGTCACCCTTTACGGTTCTTTAAATCGTCCACGTTTCCATTTTCGAGTTTTGGCCATTTGCTGCTTTCCAAGTGGCTGCGAAGATGGAAATTGCCGATTTCCGGATGGAACTTCTCGAATTTCGTAATGTACTTTGCCCGCACGTTTGTTTCTTCGGTCTCATCTTCTAATACGAATATTATCTCCTTAGAAAATGTTTTCAATCAATCAGCGAGTTAGCCGGTCTCGCAACTGGAGTTTTTAGTCTGTCGACCAGGCCAGGAGAACACACGCAATTGACACACAAAAATATTATAACCAAAAGCAGCTTCTTGTTGGTTTCATAAATGGTGCCGTACTGCCCGTATGTTCCTCACGGCCATTGGACCGTCATACGCTAATTAATTAAAAACGGACGCATAACTAACTTGACCCAGCACTTTCGTGTGTGTACATTCCACTATTGTATATGCGCATTAGGATTGCGATGTCGCATTGTTGTGCCTGGTGACAGTCGTACATTCATTCCGACTATGCATGTAGTTGGGAAGTACTTCAGTACCGACCTATCCAGTTTGCGAAATCCCACATTATTTCTTTAATTTTTATGATTTTTTAGACCAAATAGTTACGTGATAAAAAAAAAAAAAGGGGAAAAAAGTTCATGCGCACATGTGTCCGATTCAAATGGATGCGGAGATGGAGCTGTTTGAAACGGGCACGTGCAGCTCCGATGCTCGCGCGCAGATCTCTGTAGATCAGCACGCATCTCTCTGAATCAGATGTGACCAAGCAGTTGTGACCTGACGCAGTTTCGTATTAGACGCGCTGTTAAGAACGCCGCACATCTTCATGCATGCTGAATATGATGTTCGCTTACGGTTTTGATAATGGAAGCGCCGTTGCCGCTTGTAGAACAACCTGCGTGAGACTGGCTCTGTTCCCGGCAGTGATATTTCTTCTGAACGTTGAAATGAACAAAAGGCGGAAGAAGTGGAACCCTTTCTTCAGTCGGTAGAACGGAGTCTTAACACAAAGAATTTCTGCACTTATCTCGGTGCTGCACACACAATAAGAGTATGGAGAACATGACGTGCGCAAGGTTTGTATCCATTTCGCATCCAACGGATGCAACACCTTCTCGGAGCCGGTGAACGCAGTCGATTGGAATTTTGTCGGTGGGTAAATGCTAGTCGCCGATTAATTCCATTAATACCGATGAAGCTACTATCAACGACACTCATAACCGACACCCGTTCGGTGGTCTGAAGAAAATCCACATACCGCTGTAGAAACTAATTTCCAACATGGCTTTTTTGTCAGCGTGTGGTCGACAATCACTTGATTGGGCCTGCTGTGTTAAGAAATTGTCTTGCAGGGCTCGTCTATCTACAATTTCTGCTAAACGAACTTCCACTACTACTGGAGGATGTTCCCTTGGCTACAAGGATTGGTGTGTTCTTTCAGCACGACGGAGCTCCTGCACGTTATAGCCGTCAGGCAACACAATATCTAAATCGAATTTTCCCTGAACGATGGATCGGCGGCGGTGGTTCCGTTCCGTGGCCACCAAGGACTCCAGACCTCGATCCCTTCGATTTTGCTTGTGGGGATGGATGAAAAGCGAAGTATACAAAGAAAAGGTAAATACAAGAGACGAACTGATCGCTCGCCTTGTGGATAGTGCTGCTCTCATAAAACGACGACCTTAGAAGAACGACGTACTATTAGCACAAAAGTTGCGAAGTGCATTGAGGTTGGCGGTGGAATTTTCGAACATTTAGTCTTCTTCTTCTTCTCTTCCGTCTAAGACGGGTTGAGTCTTCTCTTGAGTAGGATCTTCCAGTCTTCTCTATTCCTTGCTGTTCGAAAAAGTTCCTTATATGTTCTGCATCCCGAGATGTTCTTTATTAATTTCAGCCAGGTAATTCTTGGTCTTCCAGGTCTTCTTTTTTCAGTTGGAAAAGTATTGATTAGGACGTTAGGAAGTCTGTCTGCATCCATGCGTACAGTGTGTCCAAACCATCTCAGTGAACATTTAGTATGAACTGTAAATTACAGGATTTGTCAATTATTTGTGTCATTCAAACGGTCAATAAATTGAATCCAGGATATACTGTGTTTATCCAGGTAATTATCGGTAATTATCCAGAATATACTGTGATTAAATGCTAACCGATATGCAGCAGCTTGACGCCCAAATATCTACAGAGAAATAAAAAAAACGGTGACTGCAAAAGGACGAATGCGATGTAAATCAATAACTAAATGGGAAAAAAAAACAATGAAATTAAAACAGAACAATCACCGAGCTGAAGGCTAATTAAAAAAATATCGGGATCTTTAAATTAAAATACGTGGAGAGATAAGATGTAACAAAAGAAAGAAAGAATTATAAATCGGTACTCGACCAACATAACACGTGTGAAAGAAGAATTACAAACATGAAAAATACGGCAGAGTAATGAAACCTGCGAATGAAAAAGCTGAGAGAAATAGTTAAAGCAAATGTGATGGAACAGAAAAGATTTATGAAGATTGTCAGTGACAGCTCAACAACGAATAAATAAAGAGAAGGTCGGAATGGAATGAAGATTGACAGAATGGATTCCAAAAAGAACAAAAAAATCAGCGAGAAACCAAATCTAAAACAAGGGCCAATTGGCGCGCACACAAAATCGACGAACAGGCTGCCCTGCATTGGTGTATTGTAAAAGCAACCGGCTGAATCTCCAGGAGGTTTCATGAGGTCGTCTCTTGAATTTTATTCGCTCGTTACACTTAACGTAATATGTTATGGCACCCCAAAAGGTGTTTATTACATGGCGTGTCTCCTTTTACATGAGGGTATAAATAACAGTGAGACCATGTAAAGGGGGACAAGCCATATAATAATAATAAAAAGACGCAACAGGAATTCCAGAACAAAGTTTCCAACTAAGATTCTTCCAGCTGAAGGTGGAATAAGCCGATCTCGTACGGGGTAGCAAGATTTTTCCACCGCGGAAACTGAAGTGTTTTATCGTAGTATACAGAAAAATCGGCTAGAGAACACACGCAGTTAACACATAATGCAATAAGTGGTCGGTGGATGGCGTAACGTGTAGATGGACTGCCCTCATGCGATGATTCGGAGTTAATGGGAGGCGTCACTTAGAAATGATAAAAATCCAAACCGACACCAAAACCCGAGTCTTTCTTCACAATGGGTCAGTATTTGTTGCAACGAATGGTCACCTGCAGAACTCTTTTACTCGAAGAAGGGCAGTTTTTGTCAGAACACACGCAATCTAATAACGTACGGGGGATACGTCACACGAAGTCAGCTGACCTCGGTTTAGAAAGATGAAAATCGGTATTTTCAACTGTTTAATAAATAGTCGACAATACTGACGAAAATTACTTTACCTGCCCCCCCCCCCCACACACACACTATAGCTTTATAGCATGATCTTTCATGACTATTTTTAGAATTTATTCTCAACGAACTGTCTCGTGCTCGTCGGTGGATAATCTGAATTTCTCTTATTTTTTCCCTTGCAGCAGTTCCCACGAAGACGTACGAAATTCCCGAAGCGTGCGGCCCATTTATCTTCGATGTTCCCAAGGCCGCGTTCGGTGGCATTATCCTCAAGGTGCTCTCCGAGTGGTGCTGCGATTAGGATCGTCCGGGAAGGATTTTCGGGGTTGCATCCGCGTAACTGCTGGCTCCAGAGGCGCGAGAGTGTATCTCAAGGGGAGGCAGCGACTGTTCCCTCTGTTTACTGCGAATGACAACAGCCATCCGGATCTCCTCAGATGTTTCGCGTCGGCCCGAGCCCAAGCAGCACTGTACGTCGAAGCAACCCATCTCACCGAAACTTTGCGAAAGAATATTGTCGAATTCGGCTACGACCTTCGACCCGTTGCGGACAGAAAGCTACGAGATGACCTGGAAGGTAATTCACAGATTTGTGTAGTTTTATTTTGATGCGCGTGTTTTGAACTTTTGCTGCTAATTCGTAACACACACACACACACGCATTGTCACTACAGTCTACAGCCGACAACAAAAACAAAAAGCAGATATTCATTTTAAAATGCGGGCTTTAACTGTTGATGAAATACGAACGAAAGGGTTACAAAGCATGAGAGAGAGATGAGCTTAGATACATGTTCAATGCATTTGGAAGACAGAGAAACGCGGCAAATGCCAATTACGAAGGACGACTGACTTGGAAAGTGAGCGTCGCTAGGACAGGAAGTGCGTTGGATCACGAGTTGGAGAGAGGGGACCTCGTTAATTCAGTTGCTGTCACGAGGGGCACCGTCAATGTTGGCTTATAATTTTGTTTACTTTACAGTAGAATAATAGGCGAGATGAGAAATCTCGTTCTCTCCATCTGAAGAACAGACCTCACGTGGGTAAACTTCCAATCCGCTGGTGTGTGTGTGTGGGGGGGAGATACTCGTAATGTAAAAACACAACATCAAACTCAAAATGATTTTCGAGCACCAATCATGACGCAGTACGAGGTGTGTGATCTATTTTTTTTTTTTTTATTCCTTTCATATTTCCCGCGCTACACACACGCATCTAGCACAGCTGCATCCCTCTTCGTATTATTCCGCGCTGTCTTCCGAGTAGCTTTTATTATAGATTTACTGTATTATACTTAATACAGTAACTCCGTCTCGTTCTGAAAAGTCGACGAATCTTGCGGAACTCGACGTTTTCAATCGGCAAACATAACCTGCTGTTATTTTTGACGAAATCTAAGTAAGGTAGTTCCGAAGAAAATGCAGCAAATTTATATATTTTTGATCGCAAAGTCCACCTCCTACTGTACTAAATTATTCGCAGAAATTTTCTCGACGAGATTTCGAGGAACGCGAAGCAATGGTGGTGAGCAGCACTCATCAAAATACCGTTAAAAATACGGGGGAAAAAAAAAAGTTCTTGCCTTCATCAACTACCTTTCTTCAGCGTTCTCATGCTTTAAGTCTCGAACAGTTTCCTAGTTGTTGTTTTGTATTTATCACAAACACACAGTAGGAATTGAGTAATTTGGACCATTCTTTCCCAACATGGACCCTTGACGAAAGCTTCAAATAACAGAACGTTAAATTGTTGGGGCTGTGAAACCACTCAAAGTCCGCTGAGAGCTACTCTTCCCATATCACAACGAATCGTTTAACCACACACGAGCTTTAACGGTATTCCGGTCAGTAATCCTGGCAACAGAAGGAAGGGGTGCACTCCTGTCTTAAAAACACCTGTTACGATCATTATTACATCCGAAAAAAGGCAGCCGCGAACAGCGTCGAGGTATGTGTGTGCGTTGAAGTACTTAGGGTACCGATATTTTGAAATTGTGGTCACGACTCAAGCCGTTGCCTACGAGAAGAACAGCGAAGGTCAATTTAGTCACCTGTTGATATTTTCCCCCTTCTCCGAGTTCAATCCTCTGCGGATTCCCAGGGTCGCAAGAGCTAAAAGGTTTCCGACGTCATAAAGGGCGGTCGTGATGACTGGGTCACAGGTTCATACCACCAACCTTATAGAACGCCCACTCATATTGCACGAAAGATTTCGTACTGCGGGGTGTGATGATCTCGGCCACCAGGGAACACTTCCTTCCCCGGATAAGAGATTGTTATCAGCCTGGCGCTGTTGGCACCACAGGAACAGCGGCGACTCTCGTTTTAGAGGGCGCTTCGCTTTACTAACCTCACCTTCAAAAGCGTCGGCTTTATGGGCAAACTTGCCTACATAATGTTTGATGCTCCCAACTCAATGCAGCTGTGTCCGCTTGAAATGGCTGTGTCTAGCCGAAGAGGCTAATACTAACTTGCCGGCTCTAGTGGGGATATTTCCCCCCCTACTCGAGCGGGATTTCGTTGCCGCATAGGCTTTATTATAACATTTCTGCTCCAAGTCGGCTGACTTAGAGTTTGTCTTTTATTTTTTTTTTTGCGAAGAGATACAAAACACGAGTAAAACGATTCCAGTCCCTTCCAGAACTAGAACTGTAGGGTTAGAGATACACAAGGAACGCAGAGGCCTCACAAAAGCTTTAAAAGAGATTATCACATCTACTCCTTAACTCCATATTGGGGTGGAAAGTTTTCCATCGTAGCAAAAAAATACAAATTCGAGAGATAAACTTCTGGAGGGCTTCTCTGCAAATAAAACATTTACCACTTTAAAAACTAGAATGTTCATAAAAGAAAAGCTAAGTTTCCGACTCATCCCACGAAACGGATTGATTACCCTATTATCGGAATGGATTATGCCATGAGCATAAATGTCGAAGGGTCTCGCATCTGTGGTCGAACTATGACTGAAATCCCTGTAATTACTTCCACCGCAACATCAGCGGCTACGGCCTCACCTGCAACTGCCATTCAGCGCTTCTACTCGAGAAACAGCAGCTAAACAGGCCACAGAAGCCGTTGCTTACCAGCGACAACAGCGCCAGTAAAACCGAGGACAGGACTCTCCCATCTGCAGCCAGTGATCCCTCCCCTGCAGAAGATATGCACTTGAAGAGGAGAAAATACCACACGTTACCTCCGCTGCCACCAACAGAAGCGACAAAACGGAGAGAGGAATCGGCTCCAAAGCAACAGAAGAAATAAAAATCCAGGACAAGAATATCGACAATCGAAATATCGGAAATGGAGCTGGATTCCCTCATCCTTTCAAGACAAGACAACCTTAAGGATAAAATCAAGAGGTACACGGAGTTATAATTCAACAACGACTCATAAGACCTCTGAAGATAAGGAAATTAGCTTCAAGATAAAGAACAGCAGACACGAATTGGAAGTCCTGATGAACTCGTGTTTCAAGCCTGCAGAGGCCGGATATTCCACTTCCCCGTACGGATAGTCCTTGCTCAGATTCTCCAGACGTGTAGTATCAAGGACTTAGACCCAGTATGAATGACCAATGACACCACCGACCTTTTGCGTCGCCTCGCACATCACAGGCATCCGATCACCATTCAGACACGAGGCGGTGTGGAAATTAATGCTAGCACATAACATCAGGCTATTGTTCCTGCAGGAAGCACATTATCACTGCAGAGACATGCAAGTTCTAGCCAAAAGTACCCCCTGACATTATACTGAACCTCCAGCTCAACACCATTCAATTTCTGGAGTTGGAGTACTTATGCTAGCCCCTCCCCCCCCCTCCTAGGAGCCTTTCACAGCATCCAGAGGGATGCGGGAGGAAGAAATCTCATCATAGACTGGAAGTACTGGGATGTAGCACCAGATCCGCTCCTGGCTAAGTAGGAGGGAATCCAACATCGGGAACATTGGAAATACAACTTAGAAATGCTCAGTCATCGATGTGTGGCGACATCCTAATCCCCACACCCGTGACTACGCGTGGTTTGGCCAAGGAGATGGTACTCAGCGGGACCGTTTTTACATAACGCCGTCGCTCCTTTCTAGAGTCGAGAAGCAAGTCAACATCAGCAGCATTTCGCACCACAAAATGATTGTGCTCAAGTACCACCATCATGAAAAATTAGAAATTGGTCCGAGACCCGGGAAGCTACTATCATCAGACTTCCCATCCCATTTCTTCGTCAAGCTTCACCATCTTGTCCCACGCTGACACTTGGTCGCACTTCAAACTTACGATGAAGCAAAATATGATAGAATGGGGCCAAGGAATACCATGTGATAACATCACCCTGGAAATCAATGTCGAAATACACGGAAAAGCAAACGCAAGTGAAGGAAAGAAATTTCAAGATCCGAACACACACACACACACACACACACACACACTTGCCCGCCTTTCACAAGAGTGGCTTTTCAATGTACAAAGTAATGTACAAAGTTTAGAGAGGAGCGAACTATAATCAATATCGCGGAGAAGGGTAACATCACCACTTCTGCCATCCTTCCAGAGACACTATTAAGAACTATATGCAGACGATGGTGCCTCTCCTGGAACATTACTACCCTGCCTGCGCACATTCAAGCAGGGTTGGATCGTCTTTTTACGGCGGCCGAAATAACAAATGGAAAGTTTTATCGTGAAGCATGGGACTTTATACTCCCCGTTCTCCCGGCACTCTACATCTTTCTTACCACCAGAAACGGGCCAGGCGAGTTCGTGAAGTGCTATATGGTGTTCATCCTCAAGGCCAACAGTGATTCCTCCGGGCATCGACTGGAAAACACGAATCTGTACAAAAATATTCGGAACCGAAGCTCAACAACGTGGGTTTCCATGGTAGGACCACAACATGCAAGTCCCACATTTCCTGACCAACATGCGGCTTCGCCTTCAGTGGTGAAAACAGCAGGACGTGGAAGCTTGGAAAGCTGTTATGGAGCGACGAATCATGCTAACCCTCTACCGAGCCGATGGACGGGTGTGACCGATGCCTGGTGAACGTCTCCCACCATAATGCGTAACGCCAACTATGAAATTCTGTGGCAACGGTGTGATGTTTGGACACCTCCAAGGAGTCCAAGGACTCGTCGAGGGAGGGCGCTTCTACAGCTCTCCGTCTCCACCAATCATACCGAACCGCCACTACCATCATCTACACCAACGCCATCTACTGCTCACCGCCACCACTAGTATTTTTGTCTGTAAATTGCGTGTGTTCTCAAGATCTATTTGTCTGTATGCGAGATGAAAAACCACAGATTTCGGGAGAAAAAAACTCTCCTTCGGCGCTAACTCACCTTCAACTGAAAAAGCTTATAAAGATTCCTATCGTCACGATGAGAATCGAACTCAGGCCTTTTCCAATCAACGGGCAATATACCTTCGTTCTTCCAATTGCGCTACGAAAGCTATCCTATCATCGAGGCGTTTCGAACACGCAGGAACATACTCTTAACTGCGACCCGTCTCACCGACTACGGATAGAAGTTACGAGAGAAACTATAAATGAGCTATGGTCCTCTTTTTCCTGGTTTGGTCTCGGACGTCTGTTTGTGGAGCCACGAACACTTAACTCCGAGAAGTATCTGAACATGCTGGACAATGCAATGCTTCCTACTTACGGAAATGCCCACTGTCTCTTTCTGCGAGACAGTGCACCGTGTCATAAGACTGCTGCTGTAACTGCGTTGTTTGTGCACATGAACATCTGTGGAATGAACTGGAGCGTCGGGTGAGGTCAGGGGACGTCCTCCCCACAACAGTCCAGGACCTCGTTACATGCGTCCAGGAAGAATGGTCCAAATTTCCCATTGATCGGTATCGTACGCCCCGCATGATTGCTGCAAACGAAAGAAGGTCCGACATCTTATTAAGGTGGGCGCCGTGGCTGTTTGTTCCTCACACACAGAGTGTTTCTATGATGCTCAGCCAACCCTTGGGTATTTCTTCTACCGCCTGTCTGGTGACAAAAGGCCACATAAACATATGGCCGGCAACGCTTCACTCCAGAGCTATAGTACTCTCGTAGATACAGAGGCGGTTACATCACAGCCCGTCATCAGGAGCAACTGTATCCTTATTACGTGGGAGGGGCGTAGACGCGTTAACCAGCGGATTTTCCCCCTTCGAATCGCCTATGCTCAGTGGTTTCTGCAATGTTGTACCGAACCCGGTTTCTTCATACAGTATATGTTTTTATGGATGAATCCAAATTCATCAGCATTCACGGTGAAAATTCACTCTGCCATTGCTTAGCGAAATATTTTTTATTTCATCACTTGGAATGTTTAGAATGATTGTATTAAAAAAAGTAATTAACCGATTTATACCAAAACAGAATTTAACAATACAAAATATTCAAGTAACTACTGAACTGCGCTGCTCTTATTCCACGTGTACACATGAGCAGTACACACACACATTATTCTGTAAATATATTGCCAATATTTTGTGTACTATTTATGCTGTGCAATTGTTGCACTTCTTGTAACCCGGATGAGCTCATGCTCTTGGGTTATGCATGGGATGTCTTTGTTTTACACTTTGTGAAAGAAAATTTCAATGAACAAGATGTAATCGGGTGATAATGCAAATGAAAATGTAATGTGACAATTCAATAAATAAAAAAATCGATGAGAGGGGAGAAACGGGGAATCCAAGGTGGGGGTAATGAATTTGGAGAAACGTCTCAAAAACGTAATTCTGATTAACTAATTTGGACAACGAGAAGCAGTTCAAGGCTGTGAAACCAGCAGATTATTTTGGTTCAGTGCACGTCCTCCAGTCGGTCTGTTTGCGGGAGTACAACCGCGAGTTGCTTAGACGGAAACCTTGCCAGTTCCGTATGAGAATAAAAGAACAGGTTCTCCCTCCCTCAGAGCTCATTTAGAAAGTTTCTTTCGTGACTTCTGACGGCGGGACGGACGGGTCCCAGTGAAGAGCGTGTTCGAAAGGCCTCGATGATGGAATGTTTTTTTTTTTATAATTATTTAATTTTTTTGGGTGGGGGTGTGAAAATGAGAGGAAGGTAGTTTGCATTTGCAAAGATGACTTTTGAAATGATACAAAGTACCCTCACTTCAGTCGGGTGGAATTCAATTAAATTCCGCGTTCGCTGCTAAAATTTCTCGCGTGATTCTAATTTTCAGTAGTGCACTTAAACGGAAGATGACGAAGTGTACTGCAGTGTATATAAGTCAAGAAATCTCCCGATGGTCACTATAAGAATGCTATTGCAAAACTCGTCGTCCTTATCATCTACCTGCGACTGTTTCCTCTCCCCCCCCCCCTTTTTAACTACCAATCTTGGCGGTATTACGATTACACGTTAACGATATTTTTAAACAGAAATCTACTCGCCACATGCGAGGAAAAAGGGACGAGTGGTTTGTTGGCTTCGTTCTAAATGTATTCCAATTATATATATATATATATATAAATCAGATAATGCCTTTTATTCCCTTATAGGGAGTAGGCGAGGCCTTTATATCCTATCTAGCTTTTGGACACTGAGTGGGCAGTTCAATCTCAACCGGTAGCCAATCAGAGATAGCCGGTCCGTGTCTATCACTAATTATAGCAGCCACCGATGAAGAAGCTGGCAAACAAGTGCTGCCATCTCTTGGTACCTAACCCTAACATATCTTGTTATAATTGAAATAATGTGGGTACGGGTACTACGGTCGATTTTCTCGAGTTTGCTGGATAACCGAGTTTCCGGGAGGAAAAACTCGCTTGCCCATGCCAGAGATTGACTAACTCGGGAACTCGAAGAAAGGCTTAGAAAAAGTTCCTCCAGTGGGCGACTAGACTTGAACTTAAGTCTGACTTCGAGCGACCACATGCATTATATATATATATATTATTATTTATTTATTTTTTTTTAAACGTCTCATTCGCTGTCGAGTTACTTGAACACGGGTGGCTGCCAACGAATTCATTAGAGAAGTTTTATTCCCAGAGTTGGAAATAAAACTTCATCATTATCATCATCATCATCATCATCATCAAATTCCTGCCATGTACCCTCAAGGGGTGTACAGGATATGACAGAACTACATGAAAAAATTACATCATTACTAACTTCCTATCTACAATTTTCCTCCATATCAGTCTGTTACTTGTCAAGACTCCAACATTATCAGATCTTATATTTCTATCGTCTAAGGCACTTTATACCGTATCAATCCACCTATATCTTGGTCTTCCTCTGGGTCGTTTTCCTGCCAACCTGGCAGAGAACACTTGTTTTGCTAATCTTTCCTCTCCCATTCTATTTAAGTGACCATACCATCTGAGATTAGCTCTGCTAACGCATTCCTGGATGCTGACAATGTCAAGTTCTTTCCTAATATCCTCATTTTTAATATGATATTGCCATTGATGCCATCTGTTCACGCCTCTAATCTTTCTCAGGACTCTCATATCTGCGGTCTCTAGTCTTTGGTCAAGTGTTTTACTTCTGACCCAGCTCTCAGATCCATAAGTTAAAATTGGTTTGAACACATTCTTGTATACAGCTAATTTAGTGTTCCGACTAATTTCTTTCTTATTCCATATGAATTTATTCAATTGACTTCCCACGATACCAGCTTTGCTGATTCTGTTGTCTATTTCTATATTTAGTTTACCATCTTCAGTAAAAATTGTGCCTAAGTAGCTGAAATGTTTTAGTTGTTCCACAGGTTCTCCATTCACAACACAGTTGACATTTTCAATGATTCTGCCTATTTTCATTGTCTTTGTCTTTTTATTGCTGACCTTCATACCATATCTATTACAACAGCTATTCAATTTAGTCAGAGAATCTTGCAGACTTGCAGCGGATTTATTTAGAAGTATAACATCATCCGCATAAAGCAAAGAGCTGACATTAACATCTCCAATTTTGATATCAGGTTTAATACCACATTCCTTCATAATGTGATCCATATAGATAATGAATAACAGAGGGGATAATGTACATCCTTGTCTCACACCAGATTTAACATTAAACCTGTATTAAATTAAACATTAAACATTAATCCTGTACTTCCTTCAATTCTAACTGCTGACTCACAACTCAAATAAAGACTAAGTATTGCTTGATATAATGCCCCATTGACACCATATAACTGCAGCGTATTGAATAGCTTCTCTCTTGGCACCTTGTCATATGCCTTTTCCAAATCGACAAAACTTAAATACAGATCTTTGTTATATTCCCATGCTTTCTCGACTATTTGTCGTAAAGTGAAGATCTGATCCTGACAGCCTCTATTTGGCCTGAATCCAGCTTGTTCTTCACCAAGCTTTTCTTCCACAATTCTTCTCAACCGTTTCTCAAGTATACTTGCATAGATCTTGCCAGGAACACTCAGTAGGGAAATACCTCTGTAATTCTCACATTCAGTTTTATTTCCCTTTTTATATATGGGTACTATGAGAGCTCTACTCCAATCATCGGGAATTCGTCCCTCTGTCCAGGCTTTCTGAACTATGCAGTGCAGCCACTGTAAGACTCTTATACCACCATACTTCAGCATTTCTGGTCGAATATCATCTACTCCTGCTGCCTTTCCACATTTCAAGCCTTTGATGGCTTTTTCTACTTCAAGTATGGATATGTATTCCTGACTGCATGCCTGGTCAGTGTTTTTTATCACTGTGCTGTCATCACTGCTTGTTTCATTTAGCAGTTTTTCAAAGTAATTACTCCATACTTCAAGGATATCTTTTTCTCCTGTTTTCATTTCACCTTTATCATCTCTAATTCCTTTTACAGCACTCTTTCCTCCATTCCTAAACTTCTTCAACAACCTCCAGAATATTTTGCCACCTTCTTGATATTTATTTTCTATATTCTTGCCAAAGTCCTCCCATGACTTTTGTTTAGCTAGTTTTACACACTGTTTAGCTTTCTTACATTTGTCTCTGTATTCTGTAAGAGTAAAAGCTGACTTATTTGCCAGGAACTTTTGATATGCTTTCTTCTTTTCCTTCACTGCCTCTTTAACTTCCTGTGTCCACCAGGGAGTTCTGATTTTTTTATCTTTGCACACAACCTCACCACATGCCTCTCTGGCAGAATCAATCAATGTTTCCTTCAGAGTTTGCCACTGAATCTCCAAGGTTTGATTCCTGTTCTCAAACTCTTTCATTTTCTTTTCAATAATATTTCTGTATTTTAGTCTACAGTTTACATCTGAGAGCTGCTCAACTTTTATTCGCTTTAAAACTTTCTTACATGTTATTCTTTTCAATATGAAATTCAATTTTATCCTGCTCAAGACTAAATAGTGATCACTTCCAATTTCAAATCCTCTGTACACTCTGGTGTCCTGCACCAGGGAGAAAACATCACTATCGACAATAACATAGTCAATGAGACTTTTCTTATTCCTAGCCTCTTCTCTCCATGTGAATTTGTGCACATTTTTATGTTGGAACATGGTGTTAGTAATAACCAGTCCATGTCCTGAGCAGAAATCCAACAGATATTTGCCATTATTATTAGCTTTGCTCTTTTCTCCAAATTTTCCCAAAATATTTTTGTATGTATATTTTTGTAGGAAATAAAACTTCTGGAACTGAAATCCTTGATTCGAACACTACAGCGTTCTCTCTCTCAAAGAATCGCCGAAACACTCGCAATTCATTGGTGCCAGTTTTCTCTGAGTCATAAAACCTAAGGTGATCATCTTCACTTTCTTCCCTCCTTTAAGGTTCAGAACTTTATTTTTCTTTCTAATGAAAGACTTCGTTTTTTTGTAGTAATTAAAAACTTTTTAATTAAGACGCACGTACCACCAAACACACAAAGCCTATGTCACTGTATGCAGCAACAAATGGTGTAAATTGGAGTGTAATAATGAAACACATCAAGACAATACTAATTGTACAATACAATTTAATAGAAAACTTCCAAACTAACATTGCTCCCACTCAACGGGGAAGGGACATGATATACGTCAAGAAACTTTCCTCTTGAAAGGAAACGCGGATGTGACGCCGCCTGGCGTGAACGTGTTCAAGCTACGATATCCGAGATCCCTCCTTCGTAGATCCACACTTCACCGTGCAGATATTCGAACCCAAATCGGAGTGTATCGTACCAGATACGGTAAGATACACTCTGGTATTTTCTATTCTGTTTCATTTAAAAAAAAAAAAAAAAAAAAAAGTTGCGCCCATTAAATTGATTTCACGCCCCCCACACACACATTTTTACTTTCCCCCCTCTTTTTGCTCAAATTTTTGTTATTTTGGCTAGAAAGGATGAAGGTCCTGTTTCCCCTGTTTTATATTGTTTACTACCTAATAAGACTCTTGAAACACGCAAAATTATTTTATATGATACATGAAATGTGGCCATTACTAGATCCCGAAAATATAACTGTTGATTTTGAAATTGCCATTCATCAAGCTTCTCGTATAGTATTTCCATAAGCCAACATAAATGGTTGCTTTTTTCATCTCGTACAAAATCTTCGTAAGCATTTAGCTTCATGCAGGCTTTTAACCAGATACAATTCTGATGCGCAATTCGCTTCAAATTCAAAAATGATCACTTCGCTTGCTTTCGTTCCAGAACAAGATATAATTTACGCTATTTCTGAACTTGAGAATCATTTATCCAATGAATATTATCCAATATCCAATCATTTATCCAATGGAATTTTAGAACGTAAACCGTTCTAAAATTGGAATTTTAGAACGGTCTAACGAACGCATACATAGCTCGTCTAAGGAATAATAGAACCAGGGCTCCACCGATTTTTCCCTCAAACGTTTGGTCTGTGTACCAAAGAACAATAAATGGAAGCCATAGGACAAATAATTTTGCGGAAGCCTGTCATCGAAAACTGCAACTGAGCTTTGGCAGCAGTCATCCAAATTTCTGGATTTTTATAAATGGACTACAAAAAAATTAAAAAAAAAAACATTATGTTGATTATGAAAGAGCAGTAGCAAGTTTTCAACATCAGCACAAACGGAGACGTTACGATGAAGCTGACCAAAGAATTTTGAAAAAAGTTATTAATTACGATAGAGAAAATACTATTATCGTTACATGACACCTCCAGGGAGTCCAAAGACTCATCGAGGGAGGGCACTTACTCCACAACTCTCCTCTCCACCAACTACAACGAACCGCAACTACTTTTATCATCCACACCAACGCAATCTACCGCCGATCACCACCACTAGTATAACAGAATATTTACGTGGTATTGCATATAACTATAATATTATTATTAGACACCTCCAGGGAGTCCAAAGACTCGTCGAGGGAGAGTGTGCCAACAGCATCGAACGATTGGTCCCCTCCCAACTACTAACCGCGCTCAAACTTACTTAACTGAGCCATTAGTAGCAGAGGATCTACCAATCGACCAACCTTTGCCGGCATGAATTAATAAATTCAAAAAAATTGTTTTGAATTTCATATACTTTTTTGTTTTAATGTATATATAATGTATAACATGTGTAAATATGTTTGCTAACTATAAAATAATATTAATAAATGAATTTATAAAAACTATGTTTTTTCTTTATTTTAATACTGTGCAATTATAGCTTTTCATTTTTAAATCATTTTCGGACCACTCTTTTTAACCATCTCTTTCTTAAACGATCCTACAAATTATGACATATGATATAAACGAAAATATATATTAACTAGCTGACTCATTTTTTGTATGGAAATTTCAATATAACTTCTATACAATAAAAATAAGCTTAATTATAAGCGAGAGTTTTCAAATTTTATGTTTATACCGTTCTTTTAACTCGTTTCTCGAAAAACTATTATTTAAATTTACCCGGTAATAGATCAACAGAATAGAATTGCATATTTGATCTTTTATTCCGTCGCCCAGTTGTCGTGTTCCCCTTCAACAGTGCGTAGCATTTCTAGTGTTAATAACACGATATACGTGTTCACGCGCGAAATGCGAAACATGCAATAGAGGCGGACTGCTTTCTGGAAAGCAGATATTTTAACACATACTCAAACACGTTCTTTGAAAGCGTGCATGAACTTCTTGAACAAAGTTTATTTTAAGATGAAATAAAAACGAAGCAGCTTTCTCTGGTCCGTAAATTACTGGAGTCTTGAAAGGAGGAAGAAAAATTGATTTTCGACGGTGGAAATCCTGCACACGGAAAATTCCAGACGAGAATTGGGAGATGAAACTTAACTTAGCAACACTGAAAGGAAATGCTCGCTCGTCAAATATGCCGAAGCCCGATTTCATAATTTTACAGAAAAGTCCATTCTTGGATCGTTTTAGTGTGGCGATCATAATACTTAATACATCAAAAAGGAACCTTTCCCGAAGGTTCCTTTTGCACTGCCGATACCCCGGAGTGCTGTTTGTTATCTTGCCGGTGTTCGTGTATCGGCTCTGGCCACCTCAGCCGTAGAGAAACACGTCCATCACAACTTTTCGCAGTATCGTACCGGACTTGAGGTCCGTGCACATCCTATTTCTGGGGGAGAACAGCAATCATTTCTCGAGCCTGACCTGTCGACTCCCCTGGATGGGGCAAAAATTAATAGCGATCTCACGTTAGGAAGCAACGCCCAGATTGCGTGGCTCCCTTTCCCAGGGATTTTCGGGGAAATGGGGGGACGGAGAGGGTCATCAACTGACAGCCGAAAGGGCTTTATCTCCCCACTCCTCCACCTCGTCTAAAAACTGCTCTGATATTTCACACCCACCAAACCAGTTGTTTCCCTCACCCCAAGCCCGATGCCCAGCAGCTTCAGAGGGCGCCACGCGGCTTGGGAAGTTCACATCATTTGTTGGGCACACGACGAACTGCCGAGTTCCTTCGCTTGTGCGTACTTCAACAAATATAATAAAAGACGGAATGAACAGATTGATTTTTTTTCCCGTTGGTAAAGTGAAAAACAGTCCTCCTTATGAGCTTGAGGTGGATCACTTAACAATTTTCGCAAGGTCCTCTGATTGCTAAAAGCATCCAATAAAAGCATCCGGAGTCTGTCCTCCTCCTAGTACCAGCCTCGCCCGATTTCGATACGTAAACTGAGCGGTGCAGATTTCTATGAAAATTATAAAACTTCCCAAGAGATGAACCCAAGGAATTACTTCTGTTTAGAATTTTTACCGTTAGGGACCCGAGTTAGGTTCGTAGAGGGTGTCGACCTTTTCAGCAGCAGCCTGATAGAGGGAAGCGTTCATTTATTGCTGATGGGAGCGTATGAACGGAAGATCGTCGTTGCTTTGGCAATAAACGCTCTAGAGCAGGGGGTCGGCAACCGGCGGGCCGCATGCGCCCCAAAAACGCATTTTTGCGGCCCATAAAAGGTTGACCATACTTACATGACACGTGGCCAGCATGTTAAATTATTTAAATAATACATTTCATAATATGAATAATAAATTCAAAATAATTTACTTCGTGATATCGCCGTGCAGCTTGGCGCGAGTCAACCGTGTCAGTCATCATGAGTGGGGATGACAAAGGCGACTTCATCCGACAACAACCGAGATTTTGGCGCACTTTTGCAGTCGCGTTCCCTGGTCTGTCTTTTAATATAATTCAATAACACCAACTATTATTTTCAGAGGATGCGTATTTGTAAAAAAAAAACGTAAAGTTGCAGATGAAGGAAGAAGGTTTAATGATGAATGGAACAGCAAGCACTTCTTTATTGAAAATGGGGTAAGCCTGTGTGTCATTTGTCACAAAAGTGTTATGAAAAAATATGTCCCATAAATTCAGAGGTCATGTGTCTTTATGCTTCCATTTTTATCAGAAGGGCGACAATTTCCGACAGGAGAGCATGCTTCATCGCAGTGAAGAATTTAAATAATGTTTAAAGCTACGCCGAGTATTTGAAAATTAAACAATTTTCAAATATAGGCAATTCTGTATAGTTCTTCCTTGGAAGATGTCAACGATGCGGAAAGGTCCGGTTGGTCGACAGCATCCACCACGGCTAATAGGGTTGAAAGCAAACAGGTGTACGAAACGCAGAGAAACATTCTGATCCGCGCGCTGTACTATCTGCGAACGTCTGCATAACGAGAATGGTCTCGAGAGCAGCACTTTGCGTTCAGAATGGTGGACCAAATTTCAACTTGCGGAGCATCCTTCAGTTTTATTTGCATGTTCTTCCGCGTTCATAAGAGTACTACGCGTCTCCAAATAACAAAACAAGAAATGTTGGTAGAGACTTCGATTTATAAATGCTTACTGACGATTAGTCGCTGGTGTGCTCAAGTTCGGAAAGCGACATACTTCCTGATTGGGAGCATTGAAGGATTATCGGCGCAGTTGAACTGAATTAATGAGGCAAACTGACATCACCGCTTACGAGAAGCCATCCAATCGGCATAGTCATTATTTATTACCCGATTAGCTGTAAATCAACTAAACACGGTTGATTGCTTTACGCATTCCCCCCCCCCTCCTCACTATGCAACCATGAGCAAATACGATAATCAAACAAACCTTTTTAATCTGAGTAACAAATCTCTTCAATCACGCGCATTCAAACTTTTCTATTGAAGAGTGGAATTAGGTGAGCCGTAAATTTGTCTTTCGACCTTGATCGAACCGGAAAGTGTTACTGCAAAAGGGATGTTTGATGCTCTGCTCAGGTCGCACTGTATCTCGCTTTGCGTTGCACGTGATGGGACAGGTGTTAGATGGATCGTAAAAATGGAGTTACTAAACTAATGAAAGAAAAATTCATTAATTTTGCGCTAATCACCGATCAGAACTACCGATTGCTGATGCCGTGAAATCCGTTACAGATATCAATAGATTTAAAGCAAACTTTGTTATCTATAGCGCGTCGCCAAAAAATGCCAGAGAATTGCAAGTGTGCGCAAACTCGCTTGATATCGAACTACTGTATTACAATTGGGGGAATTCTAAGCACGCGATGGGTAACATCGCATTTTCGGGCCGTTTCGAACAACTATGAAACGTTAGGTATAATCAATTTAGTTTAATCCTTTATCCAAGTGCAAGCAAACAAAGTTTGCGCCTTAAGGTATCTTCAGGACTGAGGCAACTCGTGGTAAAGGTGGACCAAGCTCAAGGTCGAAACAGGTCTGGGTAGTGGACCTTCCCTTAATGCATAGCATTATACATATCTGCAAGGAGATGTGCTTTGTATTATGGGAGATGCTGAGACAAGGAGTGATGAGAGCTTGGTCCACCTTTACCATGAGTTGCCTCAGTCCTGAAGATACCTTAGGCGCAAACTTTGTTTGCTTACACTTGGATAAAGGATTAAAATAAATTGATTATAGTCTAACCAAGTGGAAAATAACTTCCAAGAAACGTTAGGTAATCATTTTCAAGAAACAAAAATGATTGAGATCGAGACCAAAAAGAAAGACACACGGAGAAAAATTTCCATTAGACTTGAGTTTAATGTTGATGGTCTTCGGGAATAATCAGAGCTAAGTTTGGAATTGCGGGAACGGAATGTAGATCTCTACAGGGCGAATAAAGAAAATAGAAGTTGTTGTACGGCCTTTCATGAAAAACAAACGCTTCCGGGACAGTTTACAAAAGAAAATCTACGACTTCAAGGAGCATCACTTCGCTGGACTGATTACAGAAATAAATCTCCAATCGATCTGAAAGCAGAACTTGGAAGTAATCCGTAAAGGGCAGGCTGTTGAACGGTAAAAATACTGATTTGGCAGCGACGGCTCGAGTAGTTGATCAACACCGGCCCGAAGATATTACTGTCACGTGACATCGGGTGAGAGTGAAATTAGAGGATTATGAATTCGACTTCAGTTAAATGAAAGATGCAGTTCGTGGATTTCGGGAATATCTAACTGAACAGACGGTTTCAAAGAAATAATAATAATAAAATAAAAAATAAGCATTTAATGAACGCTCCGAGTACGATACTAATTTCAACAAATGAAGGTGAACGAGGATTTTCCAAATGATCTGATCGCAGCCCAACCAGAGCTTCGTCGATGAAGAAAAGAAAATCTTCACTACCATTCATCAAAATTGCAGATCCTCCGTTGATCCGCTGCGATCCAGCAAAAGATGTCGATTCATGGCTGCTCAGGAAGCGTCATTCAGCACTACACACAAATCATAAGGAACGAAGTCGGCATATTGTGCTTGATGAGAACTTAATATATTTTAAATAAAAATTATCATCATATACATTTCAGTTATTTTTATACCCTTGTAGAATAAATTTACGCCTAATAAACTGTTTCATCTTCTAATTTGTTTTTATTCTAAAAAAACATTATCACACTATCAAGTAACACTATCGGTACTTTTTTTTTTTTAGTTTTCTTTTCGTATTGTTTTAATTTTCAATTTCTTCTGTTAGTCAAGAATGAGTACCGACACGTTTTTTCCCAAGAAAAAAAAATCACTGGGTATGATTAATATTTGAGTAAAAATATTTTTAAATAAAAATGGGGAGAAATAAACTGCATGCAACATTACGGGTCTAAATGAAATCGATTTCTTTTTTGTATTGCTTACGACTTTTACTTTAAACTGGCAATAATAATCAACCAAGGAAAGTCTTATCCGCAGCAGTTATTTTCCCGTTTACAAAAAAACTCCTTTACGGCTTTCAGATAGAGGCAGCTTCATCCGCATGCCTCTACAGCACTAACAGTGCTGTAGGGAGAATTAAATAGGCCTCGAATTCTACTCTAGCGAGCAAGCGCCGTCTTTTAGGATGCTTCCATTCGCACTTGTCCTCCCCGCAAAAAGTTAAAAAGTGAAATCTTATTTGATGTTTGCGATCTTTAATGAGCGATTCGATTTGTGCTCCGAAGCTTTCTCAGTGTACGACTGTCTGCTGAATGAACTTCTCATCTTACTTCGCGCGAAAAATTTGCTAAAATTTTAAAAATATATTTCATGTTTTTTTAAAAGTGATGTATTTTCTTGCAGAATGCCGTCCGTGCAGAAGTGAGGAGATCCTTCGGCTTTACTGTGCCAGCGATTTTGGTAAGTGAGTTTTTCTCACCGAACGATAAACATTTTCATGCGAGAAATAACTTGCCGTCTTTTGACCACGACAAACTTAAAGCTGTTCTTCTAAACCAGTTCTGTTTTTCTTCTAAATCAAGGCTGTTATTCTATGAATGCTCACGTAACCATCATTTAAAAGAAAATATTTGATGTAGGAAGTATAATCAATGCTTCTGCATTGATCAAAGCACAAATCACATATTTCCCACCTGCAAGTAGTCAAGTGGAGCATCAACGCATTTTTTTTTTTTTTAATACTGCAGATCAGAAATAGCTGTATTAAGTATTTTTTTCGCTTGGTTGCAAAGTAAAATTATAATAGAATTCTGCAACGATTTAACTTCAGTAATATCTTCCTGGGTCTGGTTCCCAATGAGGAAAGTTCGAAACCGGTCTGGATAGTGACCCACAATGCATCGCAACTCTGAAATTAAGTGCGCTTTGGGGGATAACGAGACAATTAACGTGCAGTCGGCTGCCTTTATGTACGAGTAGGGTCATGAAGGTAATTCACTCCAGGGTTCCTTGTCAAGCAGCCATTTCGGATTGCATCTGAAGTGACAAAGCTGATTGCACTCGAACGCATAATTTCGTCTATCACTTCCCATTAACACTGAATCCACCCAATGTCAGTCCGATTCAGCTCCCTTAAGAGTTTCCTCAGATCATCTTAATTTTCCTTCGAAAAGTATGCCTTGCCTTCGTAACCACACGTACTCCAGAGAAGAAAAATGCGATCACCACCTGCGAGTGGTTCTGTAACGTGAGAGTTCATCACATCAGAAGCGAGTACGAGATCGTCGTACTTCCTCCTCCTCTTGTGGAATGCGCCATGTTGGTGCAAAAAGGGTAACAGATCCAGAAAAACCTACTATAAGCCAATTAGCATCCTACTAATCGGGATACTGATTGTGTATCATCTTGGCATGCCCTTCCTGTCTGCACGTTGCTTCAGCTCCACATTCAAATTCCTCAATATTAAAATGACACCAGGTCTTGCTTAAGAAAACTGTGGCAAGGTTTGTGCTCCTGATCGTTCGTGATAAAGCAACGAAGGAAGTACCGGAAAGGATACTTCTTTGCTTTGCACAATCCCTAATCAACCTTCAAGGAAGTCCTGTCTATTGACTTCAGACTGAAATTCCTCTCCTGGTTAGCAACAGAATTATTCTTAGTTTCACTGGCAAGTGTCCCCCAGCACACCAAAGTATTCGCTTATAGATCTTTTCGTCCGAGTTCGTAGTCCCTCTCCCCTTGATTATATTCTTGCTCGGGTAAGAGAGGCACTTATCATGATGATAACGCTTTTACCCACCCCCTACGGCATACTTTCCTTTCTCCAACGAAGAAATTTCATCCTCGCAGCAGTTTTACACCGCGTTTTAAAGGATTCTTGCCGTATTAATTCACGGATGAATCCGTTTTCGTCTCTTCCCTGCTATGATGGCTACGCAGAATATTGCATAGTTTGATAAGCAAACCAAACTCTTCGTAATGAGATTATCATAACTATCCCTTTGACGCGATATTTGTTTGCTGTACCATTTGTGTCAGCAAGAAAGAGCGTGCCCTTTTGTACCTCGCCAAGAATCCTGTCTGTCATGTCCTTTAACTGTGCTCCTTGTAAAAATATCCTCGTGCCACCCCACCTTGTCGTCAGATATTTCGCTTCTCTTATCAACAAGCATCCAGTCAGTGAGTTTGTCACTCACCTCGTCATCATTACATTTGCGGTCGGCACTCAATAACGCTGTTGCTCCTCGCCAAAACAGAGCTGTTCATTTTACTTTTTTCTTCTTAAATATTACTTCCACCTAGGCGAGGTCTCGGGACCACGGTGCCTTGCGTGGACGAGTGAAGAAGAAAGGAGCATATTAATGTGTTTCTTGAAGATATGGAGGTTGAATGCATTAGGGGAAATGGTAAAGGAATGAAGGAAGGGGATGAGAAATTGGTTTTGTGGGTTTGGCGCTAAACCGAATGTGAATGTTTATCGGCCCTCGTATTCGTACACGAATAGGGGGAAGCTGAGGAATGGTGGTAGCCAGTTCAGTGCAGCAACATCTCTGAAAATACTTATTTGTTCAAAAACAATGAAGAAACAGAACGTCTAGGGGAAAGCGAATGGATGGAGAGAAGGGTCATCTATTGAGCAAATAGCTCTCTTCCGAAGGAATATATCCTGAGGAAGGTATAGCACCCGGATGTGAGAACAGGTTAGTTCTCACGCATCCGGATGTTTCGTTCAAATGTTTAGAACGAAAAAGAATGCCAAGCTTTATGGCGGCTGAAAAGTATGGACGTGATGTGTTTATGCCAGGATAGGCTGGATGTAAAAGTCAGCCCGAGAAAAGAAACTTATCTTAGTTGGTAAGAAGAAGAAGAATGTTATGAAACTGGGGGAGGCATGATCGTTCTTCTGGGAAATAAGGCAGGATTGTATCGTGGTGGGATTAAAATTCACTAAATTACATTCACCCCGCTTGACAATAGCTAGAGGGTCGGCGGCATTTAAGGCCATGGAAGATCTTGAAGTTTTTGTCATATCACTAGTGTAAGGTTTTGTGAATGATGAGGAGGAATGCTGTCATCAGCAACTCAACGAACAGAATTGGACGTTAGTGAACAAATATCATTAGGAAGAAGAAGAATGCAGAGGAAAGCACAGCGCCTTGAGATACTCCGGCATTGATGAAAAAATCCACCATGACATACAACGGAAAACTAGAGCGGAAACTGGTAATCTACTCACAAAGGGCAGGGGGGGGAGGAATCATAATACGACATGGAAAGTATCAAGAGCGACCACGTGAAATTTTCGAAATCTTTCCATGCTATCTCATTCTACAGCAAACCTCTTTGCTAACTTTTCCCACCAAGGGTAGATAAGCGAGGTGTTCTGCTGTAGAAAGAGAATGGCAGGATCCATATTGGGGATCACTAATTAGCCGATGAATCTCTAGGTGGTTGTTTCGATTATTTTCGAGATGGACAATCGTTTGTTGGTTGGCTCATCTCCCATTTTAGGAACGGCCTGAATAAAAGCTTGCCTTCATTCTGTTAGACAGATGCCGTGCACGTAGGGCAGCTTGTAAAGGCGATACGAGGTGGGTGTTAGTTCTCTTAATACAACTGGAGAGTACCATGTGGGCCTAGGAACTTGTTAGTATCAAGGCTAATGAATATTTTCTTGTCCTTCTGATCAGAGGAGGTATAGCGAGGGTGGTTTGTGGAATAATGGGTGGGTTGTCTTGGTCATCTAAACAAGAGTTGAAGAAGCTGGCTGATGTCAAGAGATCCGACATCTTTAGGAGATGTTGCTATTAGTGTATCAGAATTAAGAGGCTAAAAGGGCAGACGTTTAGCTCACCAACCTTGGCAAGACACCAGAAGACTCGACTCCTATTTAAATGAGGAAAACTTGGTCCATTTTACCTCATAAAGTCTGCTTTAGATTTGTTTATTTCTTGCAGCTCTTAGGTCTGAAGTTTTTGTCTTGAACCAGTATGCGTACGCTGCATTTTTAGCTTGGATAAGTCCGAGGGAAGAGTAAGTTTAGTAGGGGTGAAGACACTCATCCCAAGAAAATTAATTTCGGGTATTAGACCTGAACGAGCAAGTGTTTGCCCAGACCATGGAAAGGATGCAGAGAAATCCTGAAATCCATCCTAATTGGCAACTTTCTAATTGGTTCCGTAGGATGTGATCGGATAGGAGAAAGATGATCTGCAAAGAAAAAAAAAAGTCTAGAGCGTTGGGAGAAGGTGGAGGATGGTGAGGATTATTTGGAATTCTGGTGGGTTGGTCATCACGGACTGCAACAATTCGGCTTCTCTTGCTGTTCGGTCTGCAAAGTTAGTGAAGGAGAGCCAGTTGAAAGCTCCAAGGCAGATTATCTTACTGTTTGAGTCAACGACTCAAAGAGATAATCAAGAAGGCCAGTATTTTCGCGAGAATTAGAAAAGCGGTAAAGACAAGGAAGTGAAATCTTAGGCCGAAGCAGATCATATAAAGGAGATTCCAGGTCTGATAACATGTTCCACCTTTCTGACCGAAGGCACGTGTACTGTGATAATGTCAGCTAAGCCGAAGATGACGTCACTCGAGATTCAGTGATGAACAACAAATCGTATCTGGAAAATGATGACGAAACGCATCTACATGGAAGGTTTTTTAATGGAATTTTGTGATTTTTAGAATATTTCTGGGTATATTATTTTATTTTATGCTTGATTAGTTGTTGGTTCTTTGGGAATTATAGACAAGGCAATTAAGGCTGTGAGGCCAGTCGGCGTGTTAAGTAAGAGGAAAAACCTGAAGAAAACATTCTCCTCTGTATGAGACCAGCTAACTCATCTTCAGTCAAAACGCCCTTATGAAGGTTCCTCGCATCGAGATTATTCGCAGCTGATTATTTGGGGGCTGGCCTGTGGAGAGGATTTCTCCACCACCACCACTCCTACTGTGTGGCAGAACACAGGGAGAAAGGGCAGAAACCAGAGATTCTCAACAAACGGAGCGGCGATCTATTCGGCATTTCCTCGGGTTATGGAGCGCGTGCTTTTAATGCGGTAATGCCTCGCTGGAGCTCCGTTTGTGGAAACAGGCCTTACCACAGGGTGGGGTTTAGCTTGACTGGGAAAGGCATCATTAGTCCATTCGTGGCTCTTTCGTGCTTATTTTATTGATTAAAATTGTCCCCATTTGCTCCTTAAATCTGTTTACACTTGGTTCGTGCGTCAGCAGAATTTGAAAAAGATGATCCACGTTAAACATTTACTGCATTCCGAAACTTATTTCAGCTGAAGGACTTTTATTAAGGTGAAGCTCCTCAGTAGAAATTTAACAAACCAACCAGAATTGAGCATTTAACACGTGCCAATTGAATATTGCCAGAGAAGGGAATACTAAGTATTTGGATAAACTGATGGGAATTCCTATTTTTCGACAGAGTTGGAGATGAAAAGTGTTACTCTTTTCCTGTTAATAGCATACTTTAAAAGAGACGGAAGAGTTCGCTTTTCCTTTTTGATGTGATTAAATGCAAAAATTGATACATTTTCATTTGTTTCGTTTCAGTGGTGCAAGGAACCATAAGTGGTCTTTACCACAACGAAGCCATCCAGAGATCCGAAATAACCGTCCGAGCGTCCAAGATATTGAGGAACAGTCGCCCGCACTTATGGACTAACTCGAAATACGGCACTGTGCACAGGCCGCTCAAGTGCGGCACTAAAATAGGAAGCGGGGAGTTCCTCTTCCTGGGAAGATGGATGCTTGGGAACCCGGTGCTGCACTGCGCACCCAGAGTGGCGGAATGGAAGAAGATCAAAAGAAGAGCTCTTCGGAGCGGAAGCAACGAATGCCAACTTGACTGAAGTTTTTTTTTTTTTTTTTTTTAAATATAGAATGAGGGCGTGTAGTGAAAACGCCACAGTCAAGCTCACCTGACGCGAGTATTTTTGCTGTATAAGTGAAGTCATCTGTGATTCTCCACGCACTAAAAGGACGTCTTTCTGCAGAACAACAACAAACCGAGAATTTTTGTTCGCTTTGTGAAATTTGCGACTTCTTCCAATTGGAAGATTTTAGTTGGTGTTTTACAGTGACACTTTTTTTGGGGGGGGGGGGGATTATACCGAACCATTTCGTAGGCAGTTAAGAGACATTGGACGACAAACGCCCTTGTAAATATTGTACAGAGTATAGTGTAGATCACCACTTATGGACAAAGGTCAGTCCGAAATCTGACCCTGTCTGATTACGCCAACAAAGATGTCTCCAACTAGGACGTCTGAAATGCGTTTCCTTTGTCATCACCAACGAATCGATTCTCATTTCATTAAGGTCATCAAAAGATGATTCTCTCTACGTTTCCTACGATCGCTTCGCTTGGACGTAACAGCAGGAAAAAAAAAAAAAGAAAACAAAAAAATCTTGCCCTGAGGAATGTGTAATGCTTGTACTGAACACGTTCGAGGTTGTTACGCATGTCTTACAGAAACAAATTCGTCCGAAAGTTCCGACTCGTATTATGACGGAGTAAGAGCAAAGCCAATCCCTCCGAAACTGAAAACTTACTAAAGCGGTGGACCCCGACTGGAGCGTTTCGTGATCAACTGTAGGCAGTAACAATGTCGCTGATTATCGAAAATTCGATTAACTGCCACCACGTTCAGCCTCCGACGAAAACAATCTCCAGTGGCCGTTTCGGGTTAATATTTCATTTCGGTTCCGATTATTAATTCCTGTGCGAAAGTGAAACGTGAACATGCTCCGGTTCCCGCTGAAGGAATTTAATTTCCGCGGTCTCCGTTTCATCTTATTTGGTCAACGCGAATAATACCCCCCCCCCCCCGCTTTCCGAACCAGTTCAAAATGCGGTTATACGTTTCTCGACATCTTCATGGACTTTTTATTTTAATCTGCGGACTTGAAAGATGAAAGAAACGCAGTGAATGGCAGATGCTTAAGAATTTTCTTCCCTAAAAATTCCTCCTTTTCGTGAGATTCGCCATCTTTCGCTGTCGTCATCACAATGGCCAAACATTTGTTTCATTCCAACCAATTCCCCGTGTTTCGGTCCTTTGGCTGCCCTGTGTGTTTAGGGGCCCTCGAAGTCGCTGTCCTTATTATTCGAATTAAAAAAAAAACGCTTCCCCCATTCAAAAATTTGACTTCTGCCGCCTTCGTTAACATAATTTGGCATTCGAGTAACTTCAGAATTTTTCTTTCAATTAAAAAAAAAATTGTTTCACTCTATGACAATCGACGAGACGTGCGCCGCACCACCTCACGGAATGCAACTCGTTCCAAACAAAAACAACGACGTTGCCAACCGCGCCTTAATAAAATCGGTCTCGTGACTTTGCTTGGGACGTTGATACGGCTGCAGTGATATCTTTAAGTCCTCTTAAGTAGCATTACTATTCTGCCTGAAATAATAATTTAAACTTAAAAACGGAACGTTACAGAACACGCGTCTGCGGGCCTCTCGCAAGTTGCAATTCTAATTTAAAAACGTGCATTTCCTGAAGTGTTACGTGAAGGAATGGAACGAAAGGACATTACCCTCCTATACGCGCATTGTCAAAGAGGACTTCAGGGTGCTCTCATCCGAGGCCAGTTGCCATCTCTCTAAAAGATGCGATGACATCCTCTACGACGTCACCTTGTCCCGGGATAATTCTACCACTTCTAGTTTCGGGTCGGTTTGTAATAAAAACTGAGGCGTCCGAGTTTTCTATAAACAAATGCGCGATAGCTGAGAACTCATGAAGATCCTCTACCTGATCGCGAGTCTGCCGCGTTCACTCCCTGAAAACTCGTTCAACTAATTAGAAAACAGTTTAATTTAGAGATGGCCTCATTTCTCAGTAATGAAACGTTTCTTGAGAAGTGTCAGTTAGCGAACTAAGATAACTGGCATAGAACTAAGTTCTATGCCGGTAAATGGCTTTCAGCCATTATAGATCTCAGGTTAGGACTTTTTTTTTTTTTTTTCCCCAAATAAAATATAAAATGAATAGATGCCGTGAAAGCAAACGCATAAGAATGGGCTATTTCGATTTTGATCCCCTCCCCACTTCTCCGTTGTAGACGGTAGTGGCGACACCATTTCTCTGCTTGGAGATGCTCTATTCTGTTCGAGTTCCGTTTATCTTGCGCAGGTCATAAATTACTCCAATAAGCATCGAGATTGGGTTTTTGAACGAAGCTGGCCGTTTACGTGTGTTCAAAGCGGATTCAAAGGGAGCAAATTTCACACGTGCTGAGCAAGAGGGATATAATCTGTTGCCATTTCTCTATTAGCTAGGATAGAAGTAATTATTACGTCCGAAGATCGGCTTTGAAGCAAAGCCGAGTTAACATCGTAGCAAGACGACAAGTTTAAGTTGAGCGTTGGCCAGAGAGAGAGAGAAAAATAATAAACTATTCGGCAGTATATCGAATGAGATGAAAGCGCGTCGAGTTGTGTTTCTTGCAGCATTAAATGATCGTATTTCTTTTTTAAAAGAAGAACAAAACATCACCCGTGCTGGTGCCACACTGAGATGCGTCAGTTCGTTTGCGTTTGTATGATTTTCAAGTATAGTCTGTCTTATTTAGTACTATTTTCAAATTAAACTTGTTGCATGTCATGTAAATATAAATTTGCATTCATGATTTTATACTTTTAATTTATTGTTTACTGAACTTCCGGGAAAAGAAACAGACGTCGTGGGTCATACACGAAACACGTCAATGTTGAAAATCAGCGTAAAACTGTTCTGATGATTAATATAACTGTATTTTCATGCGCGCAATTTTGATGTTTTTATCGCTTGCTGAATGACATTTTTAATCACGTACTTCATTCTGATATTGTGTGAATAATACCTTCCAAAACAAAATCCAAGAATAAAATTCTTTGATTTAAAGTATTTTTTTGCACTTAATCACGATGAAGATTTTTTTTTTTAAATTTTAAGATAAGTTTAAATATTAAAATTATTTGAAAACACAAGCTTCCCCTTTTCCGAAGTGCAATCCGAAAGTTCTACCTCAATGCAGTCGCGATTCGTGAGGTGTTGGCAGATCTTGGCGATTTTAACGTGAAAAACTGTTCGTCTCACTCACTCCACGAAACAGCCGCTGTTCTCGGCGGACAGTTATCAGCGTGTGCTGATTTGACATTTTTTGAATTAATATTTTATGGTGAGATCAAAAAAAAAAAAAAAAAAAAGCTGCAGCACCGTGTGCCGATATTATCCTCGGCGCTTTAAAATTAGTTGCTATTTCAAGTAGTTACAATTCACCGCCGCGAGTTATCATTAATGGAACGAAAATTTTGCTTACGTTTGTCAATATTTTAATTGCTTTTTTTTCCTTTATTCCAACCGCTCCGTTTACTACAACAACGGATCAATGACGAAAAATTCAGATTAAAAAAAAAGAATATATTTTATTGTTTTTTGCAGTTTTCATAAAAGCGACACAGCATCGTACTACCTACCGGCTATAAATCCCACCCTCCATCTGCAATAACTACGATTCACTTTACAAACAGTCCCTGTGTTCCAACCCTCAACGTTGATAAAAGTGTTCTTCCCACAAACGGGGCATGATTCGTCCCGTCCGACTGGTAAACGTGTTTATCGCAGCTGCTCAAGGTCAGTAGTCGTAGTTGTTGTGTGTGTGGAGAGAGAGGAGAGAGAGAGAGAGAGTCTGCACTTGTTGCCATCCAGTACCGTCGACAGGGTGTAGCATAGAAGCAGCCTGCCTCACAGCTCGGCTTAATAAGGGCGCTCGTTCGTTCAGCCTTATTGGGGCTAGGCGCCGTCGCTGCGCTAACAAGTCCTGTTAGCGTTGCGAATACTTCCGGAAAGAAGTTTTCCCAACCGATTAAAAATTATTTGCGAACAGCAATGGCCCAAGAAAGATATCGATAGAGGCGGCCATAGCTTATAATTTAAATTTAGAGAAGCTTATAAACAGCTTTATTGTGCGATATCCCCGTAGAGCAAACATTTAATTAATATTATTATGTAATCGTTTTGCATTAATGCTTCTCTTGTAATAAATACAAAATACCAATTGGAGATTTTCTTATATTTTTGTCTTATAATCCATCAAGGGGAATATTTAATTGTTTGCCTCAGGACGCGATCTAATCTGGCGACCATCCTTTTTTTGTACGTAGTTCTGATACCGATCGATCAGACAGCCAACAGTTAATTTCTCTGCACACTGATCGCTTGGGCGATTTTCATCCACATTAATTAACCAACATTACATTAGCTCCGGAGTGGACTTAGGGCCAGATGATCCTGTTCCAGGGGTCAGACGAATTTTTCAAGTGAGCAGGGTGGTGGTTTAGCACCAGACAGTTCGAGTCCTCCCCAAAGACTCGAACATGCACGCATGCCACACTAAAATTCTAATCCACAGCCTGTTGGTTGGAGAGCGGATCCACTAATCAAGTTGGCAAGAAGTCCCTGTACAAGTTTGATGCTTTTCCCTAATATCCGATGGCAATTCTCTTTCATTCGCTCTATGGCTGGAATGAGGTCTGTTTGAAAAACGCTAAGAAAATTCCGCCGCACATTTTCAACCCTTAAAAGAGTCTCGTTTAATGGTGACATCCCCCAACCCTCTCCTTGTCCCGAGAAACTGGGGAGTTCCCCATTCCTACCGCGAAAACACTTCAAGGCCCTAGTAAAGCCCCCCCCCCCGGATTAATTAAAAATAAGCACATTTCATAGTCATCTAACTCAACGACTCCTGTGTGAAAGTGCTCCATCGGTTGTATGCGATGCTCCAAAACTGATCGTCGGAAGAATTAGAAAACTTTGGTAGAACTTTCGGAAAAATGCGGTTCGGATTATGATCTCAGACATTAAAAAAAAAAAAAAAAAATGTTCACTATGTATGAGCTGTGTAATATCCAGTCTGGATTTTCTGTAAAGAATTATGTAAAATATTGTAATGCAATAAAATTCATTCTACTCGTGTTCACTGGCAGCAAGATTTGTATTGAACTTTGCGAGTTAAAGGTCACCAATTCATTCATTTGGTGGCGTCCCACTTCTGGGTTTTTAAACACGAAATTTCTCCAAAGGAAAAATTTTGATCGACCCACGATTTCATGAGCAGAAAATCAAAATTCAAATTTCCGCTACCTTCGCAACTCGGACCACTCGCCATTCACATTACGTCAACTCACTTTTAAGTCATTTCTGCAAACAAAAATGTCTCTGCAACTACACGCTTCCGATTCTTATTATATTATATAGAAATCGCTCTAACACGCGCACCTTATTTTAGCCAATGTGAACTGAAAATGTCCTGATTGAGCGCGCACACACACAGCAAATTCAGTTCCGTTTAATGAAACTCTCCAGTGAGCGGCATTTGAGTGCCGGCTTGTGATTGTTCACCATGAAAGGGGAACGCTACAAGTCCCCTCTCGCAAGATGGGAAAAAATGTCTTTATTTATATTTCAGAAAACACCCTCGCTGTTTCAAATATTAGACGACACGGTTTCTGCTAAGTTGCGTTCCGACTCCGGTTAATCGGTGTTGGCGTCTTAGAGGTCGCTGCACATTCTGGTCGCTAACCCAATAAAGAGGTCCTGTGTGAAAAACGTGTTAAAGGTCGCCACCACCAAAGAACTCGTGCAGCAAGCTAGCCTGGTGCTGGCGCCAAGCTGCAGTGGAAGAATCGTCCAAGGTCCCTTCTTTATTTGTCCTCCCACAACTTCAGCCCCACCCGCAGCGGAGGAGAAACACGTTTTCCTGCGTTCTTCCTGTGCATGAAGCCGCTCCCCCACCTTCCCTCTCGTGCTTTTTATCTTCGAAAGTATGACATGCGATACCGCAGAGCAGTGCAGACTGACAGTGTGATGTATTTGCCGGCAAATTTGACCTACCGCCATTTCTGTTGTGACCTGCTCGGTATTTACTATCGATGCAGCGCCTGCTAGCGACCGACTTGTAAAAAGAAAGAAATAACAGCCACACGATACTTACAACGATTCGCGCCCTTTTCAGAACTGCAAACAAACGAGGGGGGGGGGAGGATGAAAGAAGAATAACGCAAGCAGAGCAAAATTCGCAAAGTTCAAATGTTTCGGTTTATCAGAATTCCGGTGAACTACTCAAAAAATAAATTCCACAGCTCTGATCACACATCCCAATCAAACGAAATATAAACAGCGAATTTCAACCGGCTCGTTAACCTTCAGAATTACTTGCATTTACAATTCGTCAATAGACTTTCACTGCCGTTCGCTCTGCGCACAATCCCGTTTCTTTACGATAAGTTTTAAGCATGAATTTTCATTGAGTGAGATTACGAGTTTTGAAGGTTTTGATTAAAGTAGTGATCCATGGATTACGAGTTGATTACGGAAATTTTGATTTTTTGCATTGATAGTGAGCTTTTCAATATGTCAGGCAGATGAGTGATCTTCAACACAGCGTTCTTGCAGTTATATTTTGTGCAAAGTAAGATTTTATCTTACTAAAATTTTCTCAGGCGCTCTCCTGTTCCCTGCCCAGTGCCCGGCAGTTGTCTTCCGCCTTTAAAAAGGAGATTTCCACTGTCGAACTACACGCGGTGGTAGGAAGGGACAAGGCAGGTCCTGTTCCACGCGAAACGCTCTTCGAACTACAGATTAGGCGTAATCATGAATACTCCATATGATGACTTGAAGGAACTCCTTGCAGTTTTCAACCATGTTGGATACCTCCTTAACTCCAAGTGGCCCGGTAGGGTAGAGATCCACGAGATTACTGAAGTCGAATCAGAGGACTACCAACCCCCTGATCCACTTTCCAGCACTTCTCAAGATAACACCAAGGAGATTATGTCGCCAGCTATCGACCAGCCCCTAGTGGACTAAGATGACTCTACAGACTACCAAGTGGTCAGTAGAAAAAAGCGTAAGACGGAATCTCCAGCTACAGAACCTGAAACAACAGTGGAAGCAGAGGCTCAGCCCAAAGATAGGATAGCACAGATGAACACATCAGTACAGCCCGTTGAAAGAGCAGCTTCAGGGAACACTGCAGCTCAGCCCAAAGAAAGAATTCCACCAGTGATTCTAAGATCTAAAGACAAATGGTCGACAGTAGCAGAGGTGATGAAGAACACTGAAATCAAGTTCACCTCTGCTAAAAATTCAGATGAAGGTCTGCGTTCAACCAGGAGCATCGGACTACCGTCGGCTTACTAAATTTATGGACGAGCTGAAAATTCCATATCATACATTCCAACTAAAAAGCGAGAAAAACTTAAAAGGTAGTCATCAGAGGTCTAGTGGAAACAGTAACATCAGAGGAAATAGCCGCTGACCTCAAGTCACAAAGCTTAAAACCTATAAAAGTTTCGCGCATGTACCGTTGCAGACAAACGTCCCATGCCCCTGGTTTTAGTTGAAATTAGTAAAGACCAGAGAGAAATATATGACCTAAGAGTTGTCTGCAACCTAGTGATTAAGACAGAGCCTCTCAGAAGGAAGACATCTGCAGGTCAATGCTACTGCTGCCAGAAGTATGGGCATGCACAGAAGCTTTGTAGAGCAGAGTACAAGTGCGTTAAATGTGGAGATTTAACGTGCGAGATTTTACAAGATTTTGTAAAAACGAGATTTTGTGGAGATTTTACAGGTGCGTTAAATGTGGATGAGCAACCTTTGTAATTCGCCGGGTGAATTACAAAAGGTTGCTCATCCCATCCATCTAATATATCTAAAGCTAGAGAAACAGGAGTCCCATCAATCCAGAAGCATGCTACACCTCCTACACAAGAAAACCCTTTGCGAGCTTCTACAAGTAACAGATCGTACGCCTCAGTGGTTTCCTCACACACCAAATCAGCAGAAACTACACCAAGCAGTCAACACTCCGCCGCGATGCTTCCCGCCATCTTAGGAGAAATGCTAACAGATTTTAGCAAATCAAATCCCAACCAAGCTGATACAAACACATTTCTTAAAATACCCAAGTCATATTCTCAATCATTAATGGATAATCCGGCTATCACAATAAATTCCATACAGGTCGCATTCTGGAATGCTAATGGACTCAGTAACAACATTATAGAACTTCAAGAATTTGCTAATCACTTCAAAATTGATATCCTATTAATCAATGAGACTCATCTACTGCCCTTTGATAATCCCAAGCTGAGGAATTACTCTTTAATCAGAAATGACAGGCCCAATGCTAGAGGTGGAAGTACTGCAATCTTTATCAAGAAAAACATCCGTTACAATGAAATAAAAGCGATCCCTACAACTAATTGGAAAAAACGCATAGAAATTCACACCATTAATGCTGGCATTTTGAAAAATTTTCTATTTATAACCCTCCTGGCAGAACTCTGCTATCCTCTGATCTCTCTCAGCTGCTTGACACTACGGAAGCAACAATAGTGGCAGGAGATCTAAATTCAAAGCATCCCTTATGGAATAGCAGGTGATACAATTACAACGGAAAATTCCATCACAATTTTGCTAGGCTGAGAAATATCGCAGGTCCAAGTGAACCAACACACTATGGAACACACGGAAGGCCTGATGTATTAGATATAGCTATATTCAAAAACACATCTCATCAATTCCAGCTGCAAGTGCTTAACGACCTCAGTTCACACCACAACCCAGTACAACTAGGAGAGGATCCGGAACTCATACCCAGTCAATCCTTTACTAATTTCACAAAATTCAAGGCTATAATCAACACCATCATAGATTCAGTACCAAATATCTCCTCCCGTGAAGAAATTGACGCGGCAGTCAACAACCTAGAAAACAAAATTCAAATTGGCTTAGCGGCAGCCTCTTCTGTTTCCACCCAGGATCAAGCAAACCTACTTCCAGAAGAAATCCTTGCTCCAATCAGAAACAAAAACAAAATCAGACGCCGTTTTCCACAGCACGCTATCTCCTCAAGACCGCCGAGAGCTGAATAGAGCATCAAACTTCCTTCCTTAACTACAGAAATCAGCAATGGGAAAGAAAACCTTGTTCCCTGAAAGCTGAAGATAACCCTTTATTGAAACTGGCAAAAGCTCTCCGTACAGATCGTTCCAATATCCAGCCCATCCACGGAGAAAGATGTATAGTTTATAGGGACGTTGAAAAGGCAGAGGCTCTTGTAGATGCATTAGAACTTCAGTGCAGTCCCAACTACGTATATGCGAACCTGCCCTTCATTGAGAAAATCCACCGACGCGTTCATATTGCGCTTTGTCAAGCCTGCAGCCGTGAAAATATTTGCTACAGCTCGCCTAAAGAAGTCAACTCAAGAATTAGAAAACTTAATAACAAAAAAGGCCTCCGGTCCTGATGAGATTACTAACAAGACTATTAAGGCCCTTCCGCACAAAACTGTCATGCATTTGGTAGCCATTGTAAATGCAATACTCAGATTAAATTATTTGATAATCCAGGAAAAGCGCTTAATTACCACAAAGTTACAGACCCATCAGTCTCCTTTCATGTTTGGGGAAAATTGCAGAAAAAGTCATCCTCAATCGAACCGGGCACAGTACTACACAACAGATTCACGGAATTCATCACAACCGGTTTTAGTTGGCGACAACATAATACAGGAGCTATCTTTTTAGATGCTGCAAAAGCCTTCGATAAGGTTTGGCACAAAGGCCTCATCTATAAATTGTTTACAGCCAACGCTCCACAATACCTTACTAAGCTTATTGACTCCTTTCTAAAAAACCGAAAATTTCAGGTCAAGTTAAGAGGACTCAAATCCTCTTCGAAAAGAATCACTGCGGGTGTTCCCCAAGGCTCGTTGCTCTCGCCACTGCTTTTTAACATCTTTGTTGCTGACGTCCCTGGCACGACATCAACTACCATAGCTTGCTATGCGGATGAGAGAAATTCTCAGTAGATCTCTCAGACCGTACTTAGCTACGCAGCGGTTACAAACCGCAGCAACAAACCTAGAAAAATGGCTCAGGAAATGGAGAATAGCTGTGAATGCTGACAAAAGCACTGCCATTCTCTTCACAAGACAGTAGGCATCCCACTACAGAGAAGTCAAGCTTTTCAACACAGCTTTCCCATGGAAATCCAGCACCAAATATCTAGGTATTCAAGTAGATAACCGTCTCGACTTGAACTCTCATATCCATTATGCCTGCAGCAAGTCAAACTCCGCAATTATGCAACTTTACTCTCTTCTCAACCGAAGAAGCTGTGTCAGCACCGAAAACAAATTACGGATCTACTAAGCAATCGTTAGACCCACATTAACTTATGGATCAGCGGCTTGGGATCGCACCTCTCCTGGCAACATCAAAAAGCTACAGGTTATCCAGAACAAATGTCTCCGCATGATATTCAATGCTCCGTGGTTTGTCAGGAATATTCTCCTCCACCGAGATGTTGACATTTCGGATATTCACATGTTTCTCCGTGATACTGCCATTACGTATTTCACCAAAGCAGCTAATCATCCCAATCAACTCATCTAACTACGATAAAAACGATAGGTGGAAACACAAGCGTCCGAAAGCAGCCCTGCTCATCGGTACAGACGCTCCCACACTGCCCTAAAATGTGTAAGCCAGGTGCTCGATAAACTCTCATTAAATTAAGCTATTTTTCATAGAGATGAGGGGATTATAATCCACGGGATTGAGGTCCATCCAGTCACAAAAGTTTTGAGTATGAATTTTTATTATTTAAAATTAAGTGGATGTTGAATACCACATTATTTCTTATCCAAATAAGAAACTCAAAGATAGGAAATCTAATCTAAGAGTTTCATGCCGAATATAGAAAACTATAAAGATCGGCGAGTCCAAGCGTAAGCCAACACCTGGTAGTGCAATGCTAGGGCGACTCGTAGTAAAGGTAGGGTAAGCTCCGATCCCTGTTCTTAGTAAATTCCCATAATGTAAAACACAGCTCCTAGGAGATGTATTATTGTTCTACATTATGAGAGAAGGTCACTACCCAGACCGATTTCGCCCTATTTTGAGGTCTCATCAGTGAGTCGATAGACCTAGATGTAAATACTAAGGTTTCAATAGTCAGCTTATTTCTTTACTGTACGAGTTGCCAAAAGGTGCACAAATAGAATTACTGAAATAATTTGAATAATTTTACTTCGCCGAAGTGAAGCCTGTTGACTCTATTTTCAGTAATTGTATTTGTGCACCTTTTGGCAACTCGTACAGTAAAGAAATAAGCTGACTATTGAAACCTTAGTATTTACATCTAGGTCTATCAACTCACTGATGAGACACCTCAAAAAACGTCGAAACCGGTCTGGGTAGTGACCTTCTCTCATAATGTAGAACAATAATACATCTCCTAGGAGCTGTGTTTTACATTATGGGAATTTACTAAGAACAGGGATCGGAGCTTACTCCACCTCTACTACGAGTCGCCCTAGCATTGCACTACCAGGTGTTGGCTTACGCTTGGACTCGCCGATCTTTATAGTTTTCCATATTCGGCATGAAACTCTTAGATTAGATTTCCTATCTTTGAGTTTCTTATCCGGCTAAGAAATAATGTGGTATTCAATATTGAATAATTTTACTTCGCCGAAGTGAAGCCTGCTGGCTCTTATTTCAGTAAATGAATTTTCATGTTTTTCAAAAGATGGCTGCTCGCGTGTTAGTTTCGTGTATTATTGATGGTGAATTGCGAATTTGATTGATAATGTTTTTAGCGATTTATGCTTAGTGATGAGAATTATGTTAGCACCTGCTGATAAAGCATTTTGACTACGCAAAGTTTTTGTAAGTTTTAGGTGAGTAAATACTTTACTTTCAAAATCTTTAGTTCCATCAGAAATCATCTTCTAAGCCTATTTACTAGGCATACTAAATTATAACTTTCCTTCTGCTGGTAGACACCAGCGTGTGTCTACGGGATTTGCAAGTGGATCTTCCAAATCCACAGGATTATTGTAATTTGCTCGATCGTATCTTTACCATGGCAAAACCTCTGAACGAGACCATTTTCGGGGAGGTTTATAATGAATTCCTCAGACTGGAAAAACTGCTGAGTGATAACTGACAAGGAAAAGTTAAGCTTTTTGACACTTTCCCACCCTCTGCAGTCACAGAAGATAACCCGGACGATATAAGTGAGGAGTTCATTACTCAGTTGCAGTCTCCACGAGACTTTGAAGGGTGCGTGCGCGCAAGAAGCACAAAGCCGCCCATTGACTTCGGTATGGAAGAAAATACTCCCAGTTCCAATCCCTCGGCCTCCCCGAAAGAGAAGGTGCCACCGATCGTCGTCCGGTAGAAGAAAAGATGGACACACTTAAGGTCACCATGACAGACTCACAGATACAGTATCTCTCGGCCAAGAACATGGATGATGGTATCAAGATCCAGCCGGCTACTGTAACAGACTACAGGAAACTGACAAAAGAATACTCCACCTTTCCTCACTCCACACCTTCTCTCTCGGCTCGGAGAAGAATCTGAAGGTGGTCCTCCAGGGTGTCACAGGGGACATAACCACAGATGAAACAGAGGCTGACCTCCGCCACCAGGACCTGCAACCTATTAAGATCAGCAGAATGACTAGAGCGGACAAAACCCCTATGCGTCTGGTTTTAGTAGAAATCCATAAAGCCTATAAAAATATTTATGATTTAACATCAGTCTGTGGACTCCGGATCACCTCAGAGCCACTCCGAAAACGGGCATCTTCTGGTCAATGCCACAGGTGCCAGAAATTTGGCCATGCTCAAAGACTCTGCAAAGTAGAGAACAAATGCCTGAAATGTGCTAAGAACCATCCCCCCCACTAACACCTGTACAAAGCCAAAAACCACGGCGCCAAATTTTCCCCTATCGGCGGCTTTTGGTACTAAATCTTGTTTTCGCGGAATTCATCTCCCCATGCCTTCGAAAGTCTCAATATAAAATGTGGTCTCATTCCGTGTATTAGTTTTAGTTATAGATGCCTCCAAAGAGGGAAAGTTAATTTATGGCCACCCTGTACATCCCAGACATCTCTTCTTCACTGAATATCAGTGCAGTACTTCGCAGATGACGTCATGCACTGCAACCAACTCATCAAACAGATTATAATCAAAGAGATCGTTAGAAGCACAAAAGCCATCCTATCATCTGATAACGCCTAAACCTACAGTTTCCAAAGGGCGAGCGTAAAGCTCACAAACCACCCATTCTCTCAACAGAAACAATTTTCTTCGCCCATCCAACCAGTATCTCCACTGTTTCGTGATTAAAACGATGAATATTATTATTATTATGCGACACCTCCAGGGAGTCCAAAGACCCATCGAGGGAGGACACCTATATCTCTCTCTATCTCCACCAACTACAACTAACCTACACCAACGCCATCTGCCGCCCGCCATCACCACTACCAGTATTTCCACAGACAATCACAAACATCCATGCCCACGGCAAGATTCGAACCCGCAGCCTTTTGGCTGGAGAGCACATACACTAACCGCTCGGTAAACGTTGAACATTATTCGACTTCATTCTTCAATAAGTAACAGAATTAGGATAAATCTACGGCATTCCCAAACTTATGTTCTCTCTCTTCTCGTTTTGATGTAATAAATTTAACTTTCCACCAGTTCAGAACGGTCGGGGTCGTTGTCCACATACCAAGTTCATTTACACATACGTGTGTTTGTTTAATAAACAAAATATCAGGGTGTGGAGGTAATCGTGGAATAAAAAAAGGATGCCTAACGGATGGTGGTGAACATTTAAAATTTGTGTACTATAAAATTTATTAAAAATATATAAACATTGCTAATCCTTCGAAGCCAACATGCTAATGAAGCCTTCCAAACAAATAGTGTGGTAAAAATGAAGTGGCAGTTGAAATGCGTGTATTTCATTTCTAAGCAAGAGTGTGGATTCGACTTCTCAGTGCTCATTCCGACAAAACCCGTATAATTTAGTAATTAGAGAGAACGCAAGAAAAATTAAGTCGGCGTGATGGTACTTCTAATGGCAAGAAGCAAATGGACATGGCAGACAACAAACTCTATTTTAACGTTAGATGCACCCATGAATGTTAGGCAATAAGAATTAAAATCGACTAACGCCGAAGACTTTCGAAAACATCCAGCAATCGAACATTTAACCTATCGATGGTAAGCAAAGAGTTAATCGGCTCAGCTGTTGAAGACTAGTTTAAATACACTCTGCAAAGTGCTGTTCGTGTGATATTGTGCGTGCATCGGTAGACCTCCAGAGTGAAACACGATGTCAGTGGAAAAAACAAGGGTTAAGAAGCTAACCTATAACTTAAGGACGTTCGCTCAGCATCAGCAAGACTTCCACGACGTCAGTCCAGAAGACACTTTTTCTATTCCACGATTACCTCCACGTCAGTCCAGAAGACTGAGAGGTTTCAGAACTCATAGCAAACTGATGTGCGTGTGATGTGGGAAGGGTTAAGAGAGGAGGAATCTGTTGTTCTGTTTAAAAAGCTGGAGATTATAGTCTTCGAGAAATATGTCATGGCTGTTCTAGAGAAAAATGAACACGCAATGGAAAAAGAGTACCACTCCAATTAGCAGTTGAACTGTTAATGAATATCGGATAGTTACTGCATGCTAGATATGGAAATGATAGACTGCAATTTTATTTAACTGTACTTATGGAAGTATCGGTACCAAAAAAAACCTGAAGCAAGTCGGAAAAATAGTGATTGTTAACCTAAGCTGCTGTTCTCTTCTGAACGGCATCGAAAAAAAAATTTTGATGCCTTTAAAAAGGTCGAACGCATTTGTACAGACTTCAGCAGTTACACAGATGAAAGTAATTATGCAGTGACGTATAAATGTGATATGTTGCGCCAGAAAAGGCTAGTGAGGAATGTTCGTCTGTCTAAGAAGACGGATCTGGTCTTGATTGTTAAGATCAATGTTATCAAAAAGGTAAGGGGAAATTAGCTAAAAATTTCAGAGAGAAAAAGGATCAGACTCTTTCTGTAGCACTGAAAGTAAGGAGATTGTCACTCTGTTGAAAGACAGCTTGGAGATCAGAGTTTAGGCCACACTGGTTGTAGATGATTTGAAGCTCGGACTGTTTGAGCACTGCAAAGTTTGTCACGTGACTAGGATGGAAGGAGAGAGCCGTCTTCGGTAAAGCATTTGAGGCCAGTAAGAGAAGGTCGTTTATTTATATTAGCATACAGATAAATAAAGATATGAAATAACCCTCATAGCTCTGCTACATCACCCACACTCCTCCTATTGCGGGTGATGTAGCAGAGCCATAAAGTTCTTTTCATTTGCGGTGGAAGCAGTTTACAGAGACACTGGCCTATGAGGCCAGTGTCTCTGTAAACTGCGTGCATTCTTCTGGCTGATTTGCCTGTTTTTGTAGGATGAAAGTTTCCGGAAAGAAAACCTTGCCATCGCCATCTGAGACCGACTAACTCGCCTTCAGATGAAAATAAAAATCCTTATAAAGGATCTTCGCTTCCTAGACGAGATTCGAGCCCAAATCTCTCCGGCCGAAGGGCACAGTCGATACAGACTGAGCTAAGGAGGCTCAACGCCATTAGGAACCGTATTAGTAACGAGATTCCACCAAGAATGGCAATTGGCTGAGACGTCCTCGTTTCCAGCCCTATCGAATGCCTTGGAACTGTGAGTGCAACAGCCCAGACTTCTTCCAACCTTTTCTTGAAATGTCCAGAGTTGGATGATGCAGGCCACAACACTTGCCACAGATCTCGAGTGGTGGCACCAGCGTTCCAGATGCCAGCTAGTGTACCATCCGAGAAATGTAGTGTAAGCACTATTTCTGAAACATCTCTTAACCCCTTAATATACAAAGACGTCTGTGACACGTCTTTTGTTTATTGCACCAAAATTGATTTTGAATTTTGGTTTCACATATAAATACAACCGAGTATAGACGCTAGACAATCTTGTGCATATTTTCTTTCAGCCGAGAAAAGTTGCCAACGGCGTGTATCGGCTATTTCGTTTGCGTTTGCACAAATTCGTCACGATTTTTCAAATAATGATGAATTTGATCCAGCAAATCACCTTCGCCCAAAACATTCGCAGAAAAACGACCGCTTTCTGATTTTTAATTGGTACGTTAAGGGTAAGTATACTTGAGAGATACCATCAGAATTAAGTGTTTCTTATGTATTTAAGATTATTATACATTCTTTATTTTACTTGTAAATAAATAAATTCCGTGTGATGATACAGCGTTCCCCCTTTTCACGGGAGTTCACGGTATCTAGTCCCCCCCCCCCAAATTCTATCCGGGATCCGGAACCAGCATAGGCTGACGAATCAGACCTATGGCTGGGTCAGTATTCCTGACTAATTCGTGTGTGTCCTCGGACCGGTTTACCTGCTTGCGGGATTAAAAACGCCAGATAAACTGGCAGAATAAACCCTGCTGTCCACGCCCAAGACCGGCTAACTTGGCTATGGTTGAGGAAGATCCTTGAGCTCCTCACGTCGTTAACGGGAATCGAACCCAGGACACTCCTTCCCCAGGCATATGATTGCGAAGCGCAAAGCCACTAGGCTAACCGCGCGGACATTTTACTTGTGATATTATTTTTTGAAATTCACTATGCCTTAAGCTTGAAAAGATGAGTTCTATATCAACCAAAACTGCTAGTCAAGAGCCATACGAAGGCAGCATGGAAGGTTTTTTTTTTTCCTTCCCCATCCTCGCTATTGAAAAGAATCAAGTCGCGGGATGATTCTGTATGTCCAAAAAGCAGAACTCACTTTTGGTGGGATTCTGAGCATGGCCAAAACGGAAAAGCTTTCTTGAACTCGATTGGACCGATGGATCCTGAGAGGCAAGAACGATTTAATCTGCATCCATATTGCTGTCCCCACTTCCAGAATTGGATGAGTCAACCCAGACATGGTGAACCTTGAAGATCCTGTAGTATTTTACATTTACTATGGCGTCATTTAAGGAGACTTGGCTTTTTCGGTTGGAGAGCATCGCTTCTTTTATATTATTGTTTTTGTATGCCACACAAAAGACCGCCAATATTTTACTTTTAACTGTGGGTGAGCAAATGGACAGATAATTCAGTTTCAAATATGGAATCTTTTCAAGCCACTTGAGTCCTCCAATAAAAACATTTGTGGTCAAGTTGGGCGAAGAAAATCAAAAATACTCAGTTTTACAACTGGTCGCAAAATATATTATATTTGACAAAAAAAAAAAATGTTTTCATTTATTTTTTTTTCTTTTCACGCTTGGGTAAGGGAGAAAGAACAGAAATAGAATTTCTTCTCAAGTATATCCTAACATGAAAATCGTGGGCTACGTAAGGCTTGACTTTCATGTCCACGGCGGGATTTTTCGAAACTCTGCACGTTGATTTGAAGAAATGCTATCCACGCCCCTAACTGGGGCAGACAAATATGACCAAGAAGACTGCTAATTTGTCTGCATTTTAAAATTACGGCTATTTTAAAGAAGTGGTCCGTTTTCCAGACCGAGTCGTAAGGAAATGAGACGTTGATAAAGGCTGGTCCATGTCTTTTGAAATCCCTATTCCGTAGAATTAGCATGATCATCTGTGTCGCCCTGATCTAAATTTAGTCTGTTGTAGAGGCTGGTATGGTTCAGCAGTCGCCAATAACTTATGTGCACAAACAGGATAGGGACTTTGTGTGTGTATGCGTTGTGCGTGTGTGGGGAAGGGGGGAATTTGGTCAATTATTCGGCTCTACTGCTACCCGAGGAGTTTTAGATTTAGGGATCCCTCTAATTTCAATAATACGAGAGGGACAGATGCTAATCGCTTTACTTTTTTGGCTTTCGGGGGGGGGGAGCAAAGTGCATGAGCTTCTACCGTTAATCTGAGAGATCCCGTTTATATAATCGGCAGTATCTCGCGTCTGTGAAGGTCACTCCGCCTGAGCACATGAAACAGAGCCGCTCTGACTGGAAGGGTTTGATGGCGAAGTTTGTCGCTGATTTGTTTATTGAACGCTGGCCACCGATTCGTTTGCCTCGGAATTAAGCGTGGTTCTCAGTGATGGGTCAACAACTTGGTGGGCCCGAAAAGATTCTGGATCTCTGAAAATTCCTAAGTGAAGCTCAGTGAACAGGTGTTGCGAGATACCGAAAAATCGTACTCCACAGGTTTTCAGAAAACTTTCATACTTATTTGAACAGTAGGAACCTTTAAAATTTCTCCCTCTCTCTCTCTGGCTTGGTTGGCCGAGTGGTTAGCACGGGGGGGGGGCAACCTTTTAGGTCCCATTTGCCAATTTTTTCACGTAAGAGTTCAGATGCGCCATACAACTCTTGTCGCCTTGTCGACAAGAGTTGTATGGCGTCTTGTCTTGTCGCCTTGAAAATTCCCAGTAAAAATATACTAACAGACATTTAATACAGAAATGGTTTAATATTAAAATATTAAACTCAAACCCAAGCAGTTTTCCTTTATTCCAGGCTGATGTGTTTTGTAGTGCTTATTAAGATCATTCTAATTATGCGAGAAACTGTTTTTAAAAACAATGCACAAGCTATAAATAAGAACCGATTTTCCCCATTCACGCTTACTATCACCTTCTCTTTTTCTTTTGCACTGTGATGGGTAACTGAATGTAAAAACAAAGCTTAATTTTTCGAAAAGTACAAAATTGCAAATATTCCTAAAGGACGAGCAGAGCGCAACTCTCCAGCGCACGACTATCAATTATAAACCGACTGACAGTTTAACCTGCGACGTACCGCTGTTGCTAACGCTTGGCACCTGAGGTTAAACTTTTAGCTTTTTTTTTTTTTTTTTTTTTTTTTTATAGATCGTTAGGGTCCAATGAGCCGCTTCTAGTTATCCAATGTGCCACTTTTGGCGCAAGCGTCATAAGGTAGCCATCCCTGGGTTAGCGTATCCGCTCTTCAACCAAGAGACTGCGGGTTCGAATCCCGCCAAGGGCATGGATGTTTGCAATTGTCCTAACTGTTTGCCGTGTACATAGGTACTGTTGTGACCTGTGTCCTAGCGCAGTATGACCTTTGATGTCTTTGCACCATAAAAAATAAATAAAAATCAAGTTCTCTCCCCCTTGCCTTTGTTATAGCTTGCTGTTGTGTCAAGCAGCAGCGCGAGTTAAAAATCAGAATCCATCATTAATGTGCCTGGCGATGGCAGTCACTGACGATGCTCCGCGATGAATTTTCCACTAACTGGAATTTCATTTCGGTTTCCTTTCAATAAGCCCCGTGCGGAAAATAGCTCCCTGCCTGAAAAATCTTGCATGTAAATCTTTATCTGTTAAAAAACTATGCAAAAAAGTGAGCAAAATACGAGGCTGGTGTACTTGGGCTCGCACTATTTTTAATTAGTAGCACTGTTATGTTGGACTTTCAGGAGGAAGTGGAATGATTTTAAACTACAGCCACCCTTCCGTTGCTTTTTTTTTTTTTTTTTTTTTTTGAGGTGTGTGCAAACAAAGAGGAGGATAATTTTTTTATTTTATTTTATTATTTTCGCGTTCAGTAGTCTAGTTCTTTAATCAATTGGATTTTGGCAGACTGCCCTGCGAATGAAATTGAACCTCCAATGGAGAACAGAATAAATCCCGAGTCTTGAAATAAGTTCAGCTGGTGACTCTGCACACACACACACACACGCTGGTCTTAAGTCATTGCGATGACAATTTACGATTCAAACAACGAACGGATTAATTACTTCGATTGCTTTCGCACGCACGTGATATAAGAGCGTTGCCTTTTTGATGAGATCCGTGCCTTTACTAAAATTAATCGGCCCTTCGATCTGATGTCCGCCCTGATTGGGCGGACATCGCATTTTTATAATCTTCGCACTTGCTAATCGAACTTCGTGTGGGTTTGTAACTGTTTCTAACACTTCGAGAGTTTCTACTTCACAAACCTCTTCATCCTCAGAACCGAACATCAAGTAAACGAGCGAAGAGCGCATTCTCGACGCATCGTTTTGAACAGCGTTACTTTGGTAGTCACACGTCCACTCTTCGTATAACGAAATTGTAATTCTACGAGCCACACTGGATCGCGATTGAGGCGGGCCACGCCTCTATTGGAAACTGCAGGGCATTGCGGGTCAGCAAACACCTTGTCCGTGCGTGAAACGAAGGACGATCACGTCCTCCGACAGGAAGGGATTGAATTTCTGTCGGAACCGGAGATTTTATCCTCAAATGTCCCAAAGATAGAATGGAGGATGTTGCACTCGCATGATATTTCACTTAATTGTGACGCTTTTGACACCGCTGAACAGACTTCGAAAGCGCCGTTCGAATCACCATTACTTCAGTGCCCGAAAGAGAAATGCGCCGTCATTCGCTCAGATTCAAGTGCAATCTCATTTGAAAGGGGGGGGGGGAATCAAATGCACTTTCACAATCAATAAGGATGCGACCAAAACATTTAACTCCAAGTCTGTAACAAATAAACAATCGAAAACCTTGTAAATGTTATGAAGAACATGACGTCCGATTTTTTATGTTTTAAATCCTGTCAGATTTTTGTTTGTTTCACTGTTTTTCGGAATGTTCCTGTTATTTATTTATGGATTAAGATTTTATTTTTTCATATTGCTGAATTTCGATATCGCAATCAAATAAAAAATTCCCACCATAAGTCGTAGGCCTCCAAGGGGGGGGATGGCCAGGAGTAATCATATTTTATTATGTTTTAGAGATCGGTCTCTTACTTTTCTTTATGTGCTATATTTATTTTCGCTCTTAATTATTATTTAAATTTCATTATTTGTACTAGTGTGCCAATCGACCCACCCAGCTACATAAATTCGCCACTCTCCTAACAGCTTGGACCCTTTCTTAATCAACTCTAACTCCAGATATTGCCGTTAATGTCGGCTCACCTCGAGGTAGCTCCGACCATAACCTTGTCCACGTTACCTTTCCTGCAGATCGACCTTTTCCCTGTCAATTACACTACCTCTTATCCTATTGGTTCGATCGTAATGCCTTTCAGGATTTATATGTCGTGTTTATGATTCAAATAAAACCAGACACACAATACTTATTCCTTTGCTCATTTGACAATATATTCCACTATTGTTCGATCAGAAGAGTAATTGGAGACTAAAGAGGGTTATTATCGATGGTGTTGGAGTAGGGGAACTAGTTGAAATCGTGGACGTTTAAGTCGACCAAGAAGATGACTTCGCTATTTGGACAGCAGGTGGTCGAGTTTCATGGAAAAGGATGTGAAGAGATCCGAGTAGTTATGAATGTTTGGACACGTAAATGCAACAAATCAATGTTACTAAATGGGGTAAGGGAACCTTGAATCAGAGGTCAAAAGCAGGGGAGTCTAAAATAGCCAATTCTCTAGCAGGATATGTCAGATTTCACAAAGGCACCTGTTGTGCCTTTGTGAAATCTGAATTCTTTTCACCACAAGGTGTCATCGTTGTGGTGAAGAGAATCGTGAAGTAGCTGCAATGTGGGTTTCTGCCAGGAATAGGATGTCTGGTCTGGAAGACTGCAAGTGACGGTGGACGTCATTTATGTGTGTGTTAATGTAACGGATGTTGTTATTAAAGTGGATTAAAAACCTTTTTGTTTCATAAAACCTTTTTTTTTTAATATGTCAAATGTTGGAGATTATTGCAGGATCATTGATTTTATTAGAAAAAGAAATGCGAAAGATTATTTCGTTAGTACCAAGGAAAATGTCATGTAAGATACTAGACTTTTCGCCGCTGACATATCCCCCCCCCCATCCAAGGACGATACACTTAAGAAATTAACAGAAATGCTTACGCTAATACCAACATTAGCGATCAGAGATCTCCCCTTCTTTGTTAACGATTCCTTCCCTGTTACGCATGGATCACTGTCTGCGTGTCTAAGGGAAATATTCAAGAACTTCTCTTGTATACGAAACTACGTCTCTTTCTAGCCAATCAGAATCTCTCAGATAATTAATGCAGGTCACCAAACAGCAAAAGACTACCGAAAGATTTCTCGCCGAGACTGGAAAAGCAAAAACAGGCCTTCCGTTTGGAGAAGCCCTGCAAGGACCCCGTCTTTCAAGCAACAGTAGCCGTCACACAGAATATCTCTGACTTCGCCTGACAAGTACATTGCTTTCACCCCTGTAACAAATAGGAGAAAAAATAACTGAGGGAAACTGAAATAGAAAATTCATAAAAGGAAAAGTTTCCGCCTTCGGTACTTGTCCACCCACACATGGGTCGTTACGAGACCGCCGTTGTCCAGTGTCAATCGCTCATTTGACAGAACACGCCTGCAATCACAAAACCATATTATTGCGACTTGCCCACCTGTCACAGCAACTTTCTGGGCACGATTGATCGGAAATCCCGAGGGGTGGGGGAAGAACGGCTGCAGGTCAAGGAGACAAGAGGACAAAGCATCGACTAACCCGAAGTTTGGCTTAGCCGGGAGAGAAAACAAAACGCTGCTATTCAGCGCTCGTGTGACTGACTGGAGTGTTTGGTGGTCAATGTCGACTCTCAGCTGGAGATGTTTCAAGCCGGTTCTGTAGCCAATTTTCTCAGGCAATTTTTCCGATTTTCGATCTGTGTTTGCTGTTAAATTGTGTTGAATGAAAGATGGGGGGAAAGAAGGAATGAAAAGAAATTAACTGCAAACACAGCTTTCATTCGCTTTCCTTACGACTGATGTATTTCGCTTTTGTCTTCGTAAAAAACTCCCCGCAGTGAAGTGGCCACACTTTGGCCAAAAACGCAACAGGACTTCACACTTCATCTGCACACTAATGCGAGAGGCATTGAAGTAATTCAGGCGGAAGAACTCCGACAACCCAACCCTCGAACTATTATTTTTGCATAAGCCATCCCAAATACAGTCCCATTTATTTCTTCTGCATTTATTTTAATATTCGTCACTTATTTTTTCCTCGTGGTGGAAACAGTTGAATTTGAGCTAATGAGAAGTGCAACCGTGGGCACACATAATTAAGAACTAATATTTAAATCTATTCTATAAGACGAAATTTGAAACGTTTTTATGTGACGTTATTTGATATTTACTCTATATAAAATAAAAAAGGTGTTAGAAGATTTATTTAGTTTATTTATGATTATGCAGGATTATAAATATCTACTCTATACATTCATGAAATTATTTTTTCCTTACTTTATCTTTCTTCCATTAAAGTTCCTTTAATTAGAGGTTTCCAGGAATTTAAGATAAGCAGAAATTTGAAACGTTTTTATGTCATGAATGTGACATAAAATTGAAGATGTGACGTCAGCTTGGTAAATCATGACTTTTGGAAGGCGACGAAATGCGTAATGTTTCCCCCCCCACACACACACCTTTGCTACGAGTTGCCCTTGTGTTGCACTACCATTGGGTAGGTCTCTCTCTTAAAAGGTAGTGCAACACAGGGGCAACCGCATATAATCAGTCATGACCTACCAGCCCGGAAATCTGGGGGGGGGAGCGCCCCCATAGTTGTTACGAAAGTTACAAGGCGACTGGAAGACAACCGCGATTAACGCTGCATGGCTGGTGAAGTGACCAAGGCGGCAGTAATTACACCCGTTAATTGTGGGCATTCTTCAGCTGGCTTTCCCGCTTTGTGGAGAAACAAAGTTTCCGCAAAGACGTCCGTATGAGGCCGGCCAGCTGACCTTTGGCTGAAAAGGTACGAGTTCCTCGCGTCCTAAATGATATTTGAACCCTGACCTGTTTCTGGCCTTCCTGTTTATAAGGACATTGTCCCATTGAAGTGGCCGCTATCACTGATCTAAGAAAGCATAGCTTCAAATTTATCGAATCACCTTCTCATCCTTTCTTTCTTTCATTGCACCTATCTGTTCTTCGAAGCAACCCCCCCCCCCCAAGGCAGTCTGCAAATTATCACCTATTCGAGAAATACAGCAGCTGCTTTAACCGCTTACAACGTCAGTGAGCTACAGGATTTTCAACTTCAATGCAAGAACGAACTATTACACGGTTTGCACGAATTCCATTCAGAGATAACTTTTCACTTACTTTGAACACGACAAGAAATGAAAGTCCCACAAGTATCGTGACATTTCACTACAGGACTTTTCATCCCGCGAAACAGGCAGCCCTAGGCCCGTGATTCTGAATAACTCCATTCATCTTACCGCTAACAGTAATACGGGGCAAACGGGGGTGATATATATTTGCATCACGAATTTCACTTCTGTTTGCGTTAATGACATTGAAGCTCTGGACTGGTGATTAACTTCTCAATTGCTGACAGTTGGCCAACGACTAAACTTCTTATCCTAACCTAAGTTTGAAGAATGGGATGAGACTATCCCATGCCCCATCCCAGCCATTCACGTTCTCAAGACCAAAGCATCAGCTGAGACGATTACACTTTTATTTATTAGATAAGCCTTAGTTTATCGAGCAGTAGTGTGCTAACAACAGCCATAACTCGAGCGGGATTTGAACCCACGGCCTTTACGCAAAGTAATTTTTACCAACTGATTAATAAAAAAAAAAAAAGGAAAAATATTTGTGATCTGTAATAAGAAAGTGGGAGGGCGGATGCGTGTAATAACCACGATTCAGAGCAAATAAAAGGCAGCGGCTCTGGGCTGACCATGAGACTCGCAGTACCAAATAAAATTGAATTCTTACATCTGGTGGGTTAGGAACGGGAAGAAAGTCGCAAATGCGTTTTTTCTGTTATTAACCCTCTCATGAGGACACACAAAAATGATGTCCTCAGATAGGGACATCATTACACGGCACAAATTCAGCAAAATTAATGAATTCGTGGTAATACTGTAAGATTAAATGGCACTATCATCATTATAATTTTGTTATTGTTGATATCTATTACAACAGTTATTCAATTTAGTCAGGGAATCTTGCAGACTTGTAGCGGATTTATTTAGAAGTATAACATCAACCGCATAAAGCAAACAGCTGAGATTAACATCTCCAATTTTGATATCGGGTTTAATACCGCTTTCCTTGCTAATGTGATCCATAGAGATAACAGAGGGGATAACGTACATCCTTGTCTGACACCAGATTTAACATTAAACCATCTTCCTGTACTTCCTTCAATTCTAACTGCCGACTTACAACTCAAATAAAGACTAAGTATTGCTTGATATAATGCCTCATTGAGTTGTGGTCATTTCGTAGCACCCTAGTGAAGCTGCAGCACTTTTTACAAAAGAACCGTGTCGCTTTTAACACGACAATGTCACACTCCAAGTGATGCATGTTTTGAGGGAAATTACCTAAAAAAAAATTGCACCAAGTCCCTATCTCGACCCATCAGAACGGCGATCGCGTGCAGTGGAATACCGAGTGTAGGCCAATCAGAGCATCTAACAACGGTACATGGCCTGGTGATGGTCTTGTTGAAGAAAGATTGGTTCAAAATAAAGCCTAGCACACTACAGACGCATCACTGCTGCCAGGTTGCAGATAGTAAAAGTAAAGAGTGAGATACTAAAAAATCAAAACATTCAAATGAAATATAAATAACAGTCTTCATTGCTGTAAAATATTATGGTCATAATATGCAACAGTAATTAATAAAAACCGGAAAAAAAAAGTTGTGTTGGGCTGAAGAATAGTACGTACGTAACACACACACGAAAGTAGGTAGCTAAGGTATATGAGCACTTGTAATATAGTTCACGTAATTGTATCCATTTTATCCAGGCAGTCGCGAATCTAAGGCTTCAGTTTGACAATTGGAGGACGGATCATCGGCGTTCGAATAACGTCTAGGATGAGGAAACCTCCACGAAGTTCGACTCAGTCAGCCGGACTCAATAGAGGTGCCGGAGTTTGTCTAGTCAGATATTTTCATTCCTCAAGACAAACAAATGGACTTGAGAATCCGTGCAAACACAACGATCAACCTCTCAGTCCTGACAAAGTTGTAGCGAAGACGTTAAAAATGTAAGTGTAGCACAACGTCGACCAGAGTATGATCGCTACTGAATGCCGTTCGAGAGATTCGCATGCAGTACTATAATAGTTCAGTGCTTCCGAAACTTATGGATGTAAAAATTAAAACATTTCACGGCCCCCCCCCATCGAAAAAAAAATCGTAATACACACATAACATTTATTGTATTTATATTCAAGATGTTGCGTTTGTAAGCTTTTTTGTGCTTCTTATCAATACCATTGAAATGAAACTCATATGAATATGCATAGATTTACTAATATTCATTAAGCGCCGAAATACGCAGGAAGTTTCTTAAAACTTCCTGCGTATTAAATACGTTTCTTTTAAGATTAAAAAGAACTATTTAGTCTTAAAGCATTTTAAATTTGTTTTCATTATTTCACGGCCCCCCCTCAACAAAACTTACGGCCCCCAAGGGGACTGCGGCCAACAGTTTGGGAAGCGCTGCTGTCGTATGCATGTTTGATCGGCGAACTTTGATATTCAGAAGAAAAGAGCTCTTCCTCCCCCCCCCCCCCGCCTTGTTTACCAACCAGGATTTTTAAATGATTCGTAAAACTGCCAATATTTTAAATATCGGCGCAGATCAGGTAAGGCTTACCAATTTAAAGAAAAATCCTTTAACATCTAATTATTTTCATTTCGGCACTGCAGGTCAACGCATTATCAACAATTTTAACTTTAATTCAGCTTTTTTTTATTAAAAATTTAGATAAACACATTCAAATACACTTTCACGAATTAATATAGAGTTTAAATTACTTTAGAACATTTATTCATTTTGCAGAAGGCCTATTCACTTTTGTTTTTCCCTTTTGCGGGCCCAGTGCCTTTTAAGTAGCCAATCGGTCTGGCAGATTGCAGGGCGTGCACAGAAATTCTTGTTCACACAAGTTGCGTTGTCAACATCTTTTAAACTGCGTTAATATGATTAAGGTACTCTTTATGATAAAAATATCCACTTAAGGATACGAAGGCTACTGCGCCACTTGTTTCAACTCAATCGACGTCTGCACTGCCGCCACGTTTCTGAACGGTGCCTTGTTCCACCCCAGCGAAATGTCCCCAACTTTGATCTGGCAAATAGCTCAACTTTACAACAGTGAATTCACCCTACCCCGCCTTGATATATTACTGTCGTTTTCTTGCGTATTTGATCCGGCGACCTATTCCAGTCACCACCCTATGAAAGAATTTCCTCTTTTCTTACGTTCTGCATTATATTTAAGTCTTATTCTGCTCGTCATTCTTCATGTTTATAACACAAGAGGTTTGATTAAAGATTCGCTGCTTGTAATGTTTCGTTCTCTGCAGGAATCTTTCGAGGAATTTTCGGCTTACTAAATTTCGTGCTTCGATTCTGCAGCGTAACTGACACTGTGCAGGTTGCATTTTGATTTTTACGCTGGGCGACGGGGCACAGGCCTAAAACTATTCAAAATGCACGCGTGAATATATTTGAGACGGTCTACTGTGAACTTCGATAAGAAAGAGGCTTATCTGAGAGTTGCTCGAATAACATCCGAACCCAAAACATCCCTCGAGCAATGAGTGATACTTCTTGTTCGGAGGCGATTGCCGCGAGAGTGTTTGCTCGACTGCAAGTTCAGTGTAAATGCGCCGCGGTACGATACTTGATACCGCAACGCCGTTACCAAGGGAAGTAAGGAGGGGTAGGTCATAGGTTTTCAACATCACGCTCATCAGAGGAGTCCCTACAATGCAAAATGCCTGACAGTGCAAATTTAATACGCTGTTGAAGTCGCGGGACGTAAGAATACGCGACGTTCATTCATTACCGCACTTAAATGACAAAAACTGAAAATTTGAACCACAAAACGAAGTTCATCCTTTGCTGGTCTGCTACGGACACACTAGAAATCTTCCCCAACATCCACACACTTCCTAAAATACAAGCAGATAAATTCGATCATTATCAGTGAATGGCCCCAAAATTTTTTTTTTCTTTGAGGGGGGAAAATTTAATCAAATTATAATAAACACTCCATATTTTCCGTTAACGAGTTGACTTGAACCGAAATTTTAATCATTCTCGAGAATAAAGAACAGGAACAAAATGCACGCGTGAATATATTTGAGACGGTCTTAATCGCCAAATGGATCACGAGACCAATCATTTGCATGCCGTCAGTTTCTGTTACGACCTTAGACCGCTCTCTACAAATGCGTATCGACGACCAATTCCATTCGGCGGACAGTTTCTTTAGAACAGCCACCCTCCCCGTGTACCGAAGTTTAGTCGGAGCTGAACTGCGAGGCATGGGAAAACTTGTACAAAACCAAGGGGTAAACACTTCCCCACAGGAGCATAACTACGCTCTTTTTTTTTTTTTTTTTTTTATTACAAAAGACAGGAATTACTCGAATTTAAATCTCGGAGCAAGCTAGGAACGTACAGTAAAATCTCAATGTAAGAACGCCTGGCTATAATGTCAACTTGAACAAACTTTTTCTACTGCTGATAAGCTCGGGACTGACCAAACACGATTCCCAACTGAACTACTGCGCTTAGTCAAACACGGTTCCTGTAACAATATTCAAGTTGCGCGAGCCAGAATTTGAGCACACGCACGTGTCTAAAAGGTGTTTATGACTACACGGCTAAGCCGTTTAAATGGCTAGCCGAATTTCAAAGAGAAGTGTAGTACCGACTGCGTTTGACCACTGCATTTACACAGATTCCGAAGAGTATTAGTGCAAGCGTTAATCCTGTAAAGCTTTCGCTACTTCTTTCATTGCGCGCGCGCGTATACACACGCACTTGCTACCATCTGTCTACCACAGTTTTCGGCGAACAGCAGTGGCCGCTCTCTGGTCGAAGATCTCAAACACGCAAAGCTATTCGACTACTGCTGAAATAAAGTTTACTCACTTTGTCCGAAATGATCCCGTCGGCGCGTTTCCACGATGTTTTCAACCTCTCTGCATTCGGTTCTATCACGTTCACAAAAGAGCATGCTTGGAATAGACAATGGCGCTGCTTCTTCAAAAACGACCGGAGCACACCGACAAGTAAATACTTCCCTCCCCATTTAATTTACCCACGTACCGGTGCGAACTGCACTCGGGTAATTTCAGAGCGTCGTCACCAGAACGGAAAATGGCGCAAGAACAATCATGATGATAACGACACCTGGATGAAACAGTGTGCAGCCGGATGAATGCAGAAAATGTTCCGCGACGACGGGCATTTGTTGATAAATGAAAGCGCTTTGCGAGGTGAAGCTGCAGGTCAGTTCTGTTCGACTGCCTGTGCGGCCAAACACATTCAGAATTCTACAAAAACCTGAAGGCGAAGAGTTTCCTGACACAACAGCCGCTCTGGCTCGCCCAACTACGCTACGGAGGTTGATTTCGATTACTCAGACTTGCTGCAGCTGACGTCCATCTCTTTTCGTACTGAAAGGGGCAAGGTTTATTATCATCCCGCGACGCAGCCACAACAACACACAATTAACGAAATCGGCTTCAGCCTCAGTGGCTTCGACTGTAAATCCTAACAAGCACAGCCATGACGAGGGAACAGAACATTGGAGAGGACTCTGCCTTCTGATGATGAAATCGGGAGAGCGACGAAGGTGGTTTTGTTAAAAGGCGCACTGTTGTTATCATGTCACGAAAGTTTCCTGACCGTCGATGAAAATGTTGCAGAGGTGATTGTTCGATAAGATCGCAGCAAGTGAGTATCCATTTTATTACAACGAATCATTGACGCCCACTTCCGGAAGAGGAAAAAATAAATCAAATACGGCAAGCATTATTTTCCAGCACGCTCTTTGAAGACCACTCCCAACTATTGAGTTGTATAGTTGATAAGCAAAGCAATGGCAAAATCAATCTGTATTTCTTAGCGGTTTCCCAGGGCACACCTGCGACAACAAGCAGATTTAAACTGGCAGTGAACGTTTCATTTTTTTTTTTTTTTCACTGCTACGGAGTCCCCCCCCCCCTCTGAAAACAAATAACGGCTTTAAATATTATCCACAGTTTGCATTGCCACTAACAAACAAAAGGTGGCAAGAAATTAAAACCTTCAGTTAATAGCGTGTGGGTCTTTTTGGCTAAGATTGCTTCTTGCAGCCGTTTTAGCATTGATCACAGAAGGTGTCCTGAGCATTCTGGACCAACTAGATAGAATAACGTCCCAGAGGTCAGCGACTAAGTGGGGCACTGGCGTCGATCTACTGATGCTACGTTCCATATGATAGCACAAATGTTCAGTGGGATTAAAATTAGTAGAATTAGGCGGCCAGGGAAATCTGGGTGCACACAAAATACTTGGATATGCTTTTCGAACCATGCTTATATGCGAGAATAGAGCCTCCGTAGCTCAGTTGGTATAGACGAAGTCCTTTGGTCGGAAAGACCTGGGTTCGATTCCCGTCCATGACGTGAGGAACCTTTATTATCTGGTCTCTTTCAACTAAAGGTGAGTTAACCAGTCTCATACGGAGGTAGAAGGTTTTTTTTCACCCGGATACTCGGGTTTTTCGTCCCTCAGAACAGGCAAACCTTCCCCGCGAACACAGACGGATTACAGTCATAAAATACGTACTTAGGATGAGTTGAGGGCTCAACCCATCCTAAGGGACGGGGAAACCCCATGCGAAATAAATAAATACTGCGTGAATTGTGAATGGGCGTTGTCTTGCTGGAAAAGTCCAGGTCCATCGGACCTTGGTTTGAAACAATTCCCAGGTAAGAACTGGCGATCAGGGTGTGTTCAATGGGGACAACAGGACCGACCCAGTGATATCCCCATAATCAAGATACCGCAATCACCGACTGGCTGGAAGATGATAAAATTATTTAGGCTCATGAGTGTAAGTTACTGATGCCTTCGCTTGCAGAAGAAGCCTGTTTCATCACGTTGAAGATTTATTTTAAGACCGCATTCACCCTTCTCGACTATTTTCTTAAAATTTCACGATATCTAAAGAATATTCTCCTAGTTAGAGGAAATGGCAACTAGACCCATTAGTTGGTAGTAAACTTCATCGCTCGGTGAAATATCACCACTTTGCTTACTTGACGCCCGATGTTTCCGGTCTCCAGGGCAGGGTCCCGTTGGGTTCCGTACCCTCTATTTTCTGTACAGCCTGGGTGACACCTTTCAGGCATGGCAAACATTTCGACTATAATTCTCCCACATTTTGAAAATGCAGCAGTAAAATGCTTCCTCGGGCCCGCTACCAGAAAGTGCATGGTTTCAAAACTGTCGGCAACATTCACGATCACCTTGAGCAAAGTTTTGTTACCAATACTTTGCCACGTCGTGCCTGAAGGGGAATTGCGAGTGGTGGTATGTGGGAAACACGGCAAGGAGCCCTCCTCTTTCTTTCTTTCATTTTCTCACCCACTCCCTTTCTTTTCGGCTATTCAGAAATCAAACCATGAAAAATACAAAAACAATGACAGTATCACTGCGATTAAAAGTTATCTCTTCAGAAACTCAAACAAAAATTATAATCAAACAGAATACTCTAACCGGGAAAAAATAAATAAAAGAACACTTAAAAAGCTTAAGAAATCATTTTCATATCCACTTTTCGCCCCATAAGCGGCAGCATAAATTAGGTAAATCATCACAAACATCCTGACCAGACTGCCCTTTTGACAGAAACCAATACTGCAGCAGCAGCAATTGTCACCTTCACTGTCCAAATTAGATTCTGCACGGTTCCTTCAGGATGGCACAGGTCTTTGATATTGATTTCCAGAGAATCTCGAAGTCTGTTTTGATCTCCTCCGGCCAAATTCAGTTAATATCCATCCACTGTGTTTACTACTTACCAAGTTCTGAAAATCGCTCTGACCTATTCAACTTCTTATTCCTGAAGCTCTCTCTCTCTCTAATTTACCCAAACAGTGAAGTCATTTCCTAGGTGACCTCAACGTCCACCACTCATATTTCCTCGCAATTATGAACTTCTCTGCACTCTCCCAGTATCTTGATACTGGGATAATCAGTTCTACTTCTGGGTACAGCGAAGAGATCGAGTAACTCAGACCATTAACTTGTTTGCTCATCCACGGAACTTCCTTTACTCAACCATTCCCAAACTTGTGTCCATTGGTTACAGAAATTTTTCTCAGGTCTTCATTCTCCACTCCATACAAACCCTCCCTACAACTCTCCGTGGTAGCCATGGTTTAACAAAAACCCTTGAATAAAAATGCAGCATGCTTTATGTGACTTGCAGTAGGAACTCCAACTTCATATTCTGCCTACACCGAAACAAGTAACAAATGCAAAGCAGTCAACAGCCAGCTCAGATCTGATTCTGAGAGGACCAAAAGCAGAAAACTCGCCTCCTGTTCAAATAACAGTCGTGCCTTCTGTTCTTTTGCAAAACGATGAGATGCAACTTCTGCACACCGGTGCTCACCTCTCTCAGTCGGATGGCAGCATTATTACAGCAGTAAAGAATGACCGCATTCTTCTCCTGAACAGATGATGAAGGCAAATTGCCTCATACTATACTAGAAACAGTGGACTATATGTCTCCTGTGGATTGATATATTGTCCATCCAGCTACTAACTGCATAGAAATCTGTCCAAAATACCATTCACCTGTTTGAAGCGGTGCGCCTCACTAAAAATTCTTGATTCCATCTATAGAGGAGGTTGATTTGGCTGATAGTAGTTTACCGAGAGCGAGATCACCTATTTCACAGACAATCTGTTTCAACTCGATGTCTTTTCTGTAAGTACTTCCATGAACACTATTCCACCCACCCACCCAACGTCAACCATCCCACAACCACTTTCTTCTGAGCTGGTGGAAACACAAGCAACTCATGCCCAACATCTCTTTACGTACAGATGCAAACTCAGCGAACGTGTTTCTTTTCTTCCATCTGCTCTGCTCTCCAGAACAGCCTTCCTCGCCAACCTGCCACTTTTTAACCAAATTATGTAGGATAGAGAAGAGCGTCAGGTTTCCTCGTCACCTTCCTACACGTAGCGCTAAATTTAGTGCCACACTGCTAAATTTAGTCTACCTGTCATGTGTGAGATGATTGAATAAAAATCAAAACCTTCCAATCGCGGCTAGCAGCTTCATCCGGAATTTCGACATTTGCGGTGAACCTCTTTCAGTTATTTTCTAATTCTCCCGTTTCTTTCTGGATATCTTCATGTAAAGCTCTTTTTAAAGAAGGCTTAAACTTACCGACGTATGCTGCTGGTAAAGGTCTTTTATCCGTGTTGCATTTCCATAATTTGAACTGCATCACTTCTCTCACGCGTTACCTTTGGAGTGTTTTACTGACTTCTTAACACGGTCTTCGATACCCTAAGAATTTTTGAGTAGGGTGCTGTGTCAATTCACACGTCAGGAAAACAAGCGATGTGAATTCCATGTTTGTCTTGTTTTTAACGATGAATGGCGTCTATTTCCGCATGGCGAGCTTCCCTTTAGAACCGAGATTTCGTTTTAAACTCACAATGAAGCAAAGGGTCACTTAATAACTGGCTGGCCGAGTGGTTAACGTTTGGTTATTGGTTATTGCAAAGCCGAGTGGTGGCTTTGCAATAACCAATAGACTGTAGATTCCATTTGCGTCGTGTGTACAGATGTACGTGATTGTCTTTAAGTGGAAGATGTCATCGTCCCGCTAGTAATCTCGAGACCTTCATGAAGCGGTTTGAAAAAGTTCAGTCCCACGTTTAGTTTCGAGAGCAGGGTTTTCAAATTACGTAAAAAAAAATATATAAAAATATAAAAAAAAATTAAAAATTATTTCATCCACGATATTAATGTATTCTAGGTTTGCAATTTTTCATCGATGGGAGCCACACCATATAATAATAATAGTGCACATACTGGCCACTGAATTAGAAACTTATTTAATGCCGTGTTGGACCTCCTTTAGCGACTACCAATACCAGTCCTCTTCAATTCCATGCACATACTTTGATGAGATTTGGGTCAGGAACAGCCATCATCGAGTGCTTCAGTCAATCACTGTACACAGAGTGTTGTGTACAAGACGTTTCGGACGACGGCGTTCTCGTTCCTGACAGACTCTGTCAGGACCACAGTTACCTCTTAGACAAGAAATGGCGGTTATTTTTCCACAGATTAAACACCGGGATATCTCGCCTTTTTAGAACCAGTCAGCTCTGCCGTTTTCAAAATCGTGGCTTCCGCACCCACAATAAGCCCTTTATTGAAGTGCGAATGTTTTTGTGATCAACACTATTGACGACCACTGACATTCTCGAATGGCTGCCTAGAACGCCCAAGTATTTTGCATACACGCTGCGTAAGTGACGTTTTCGTACATCTGCGTAAAGGTTTCTAATTCAGTGGTCGCTATGTGTAGTAATAGAGAGTGTTGAAGAGACTGAGGAAAAGACAACTTGTCAAGATATGCGGGTGCATTCACTTTCGGCGCAAAATATGCGGTGACCATGAATAACTTGTTTTTACGGAGCCAGACCAAGAATTTCTGCAAATGCAAAAAATGCGTAAGTGCAGGGAATTGAATAAAGAAAATCACCTATTATCGGCAATGTATTATGTCGACAGTAGTCAGCAAGCACATCAGTGAAAGCGCTAGAATCAATGTTAACTGACGTGTTTAACAAACACATAAATCCCCACGTTTTAAATGAGCTACTGCATGCATTCTGGAGATACCAGACCATGAAAGGAACAAATAACATTAAAAGTCTCCCTTTTCCTTTAAGCATTAAGTTCTAATATTGTGCTATGAGCATTCGCAGCTCAGTAAGTTACGACGATGCCATTTGGTTGGAAAGACCTCGGATCAGAAGGACCTTGATAAGGGTGTTTTTATCTGAAGGTAGATTAGCCGGTGTTGAAGGGTCTTTCCCCAGAAAAAGAGAGGTTTTCATCCCGGAAAACAGGCAAAGAGCACGAAATATACAGAAATAGGAGGCTTCGGGAATAAGGATTAACCACCCTACTCCATAGGGTGGTTAAACATACAGGGTGGGGGTCTACGCGTATGCTGAAAACCGAACAGATCACTCTGCTCTCATTTTCAGCAATGCAATACTTAAATAAACAATAACCAGCGGCTCAGATACCCTACACTGCTTTATCTTAATATTCAAGTTATATTTAGCAGAAAATGTTTCATTACTTTTAGTCAAGTTCCGTTGTCAGATAGTCAAGAAACTGAAAGATATCAAATGAGCACACACACGTCTGAGAAATACGTAACTCGAAGATTAAAATTGCACCATTTTCTGATGGGAAAACTATTAAGATTTTCCTTCGGCGCAAGAAGACTTGTAAAACTCGATGTAGCTTGGAAGTACCAAATCGATTTTTACAGAGGTCACGCCTCCTGAGATTGTTACAAAAATAACCTTGTTCGTATCTACATATTTTATGCTAAATATTAATGTAAATAACCTTATGGGAATTGACTGTACTTACTGCTTTAACAAAAATTTCTAGAATGTCAAAAACAAAGGAAAGGCTTTGCCACTGGAACTTTGTATAATAGCTCTACATAAGGGCATAAGAAAGTTGGTTACGATTTAAGTGTATGAGAAAGTTGTTTGCGAGCTCTGCGCACCTTCAAAGTCAGTGTCAAAGAGATCGGCAAGTTTCCGCTGCCCGACCAGATAGGTTTAAAAGAGTGCACGGAGGAGAAGAAAGAACGGTTCGGTCTTAACAGAAGATCAAGGAGTCATGCCGAATTCTTCGGGGGTTACAAACCTTCGTGCAAGGTCCCGGAGAACGAGAAATAAAAATGGATTGAGCCGAACATTGTGGTCGGCAGGGAATCGGCAATTATCGGAGTTGGCAGTTAAAGACAGGAATATCGGCTGTAGGATCCAGAGAACCAGACGTTATGGCGAACCCACGCCAGAGGAGAAAAATGGGAATGACGAGAGAAGAGCCGTTGTAAATACCCGAGGCAGGTATTGGTCAGTTTTCTTTTTGCCGCGGGAGGTCAACCGAAGCCAAAAGCCGCACATCGATCTTCAAGCCTGAAACCTCTTGCCTGAGCTTTTTGAGTACCGGAAAATTGCAGTCCAAAGCCCGTCAATATCCCGACGAAACGCCTCCTGAAGCAAGACTTGAGTAATTATATTGAACAGTCATTTGGTATTGAAAAGGGAAGGTTTGTTTCTTTATGCTAAAAGTCTAACGGATAAGTAGAGAGAGTAACCTCCCTATCGCTTAATTAATGTACTTTGTTATTAATGTAAATAAATGTATTTTAATTATATGTCAATAGAGTGCTGCCTGATCTTTTATTTTGCAATGCACTGTTCCTAAATAAATTCCTATCTGTGAGCGGGAAACAACTAAGGCATTAAAAGTGAAGTTTAAGTACTTAAGAACCACTACTGTTTATGTAAACTTTATTGAAGGAATATATGCTAGAGAGAAAGAGAGAGAGAGAGAGATCTACCGGACGTATTACTAAGTCTTATGCCGATATAGAAATACTGGTGGCGCAGTCTTAACAAATCAATTTTCCAGTGTTCATAGGCATAGGAATAGTAAATGCGAAAGGTGGATAAACATAGTGTGCAACAGAATAAGTAAGAAAGGTTACAAAAGCAAAAGCAGATATTACAGACTCGCTTTCTTTAAAAAACCAATAAGTTAAATTGGCTTATTGGTGGAGAAACTGCGAAGAAAACCACACGCACTTCGATTAAGCATTTACGGTATATCTCCTCACAAGTGCAGAGTTCTCTCATGTTTTCTTTTCAAGATAAAACAAGACTATCGGCTAATAGCTAATATCGGAATAGCTAATACTGAGTATTACCTATTCCTGGAGAACATATCTTTGCCGAACGAGAGTATTTGTTCCAAATTCCACAGGATTCTTTATTGTCGATATGGAATGGTGCTTTAATATTTTAGCTAGCCTCATTTACCTAGCTCTGAAATCTTTTCTATAGTTTAGATGATGAGTGCACTACGTTCCTCTCTCCCTTCGACAAACTTTATACTGCTCAAATGATTCAAGCTTCACAACCTTCGATAACTGTCTTAACCACCGATCCCCTTACCATTTTAGAGCGGGAGTAAGATAATCTAGTGTATTTCAACACTAACACAATATCAGATCTGTAGCCAAGATTACATTTCTCTTCTTGGATCGAAGCACACTTCCAACCTTCTGTGGACAAACACATGTCAATTCATAACATCTAAAAAATCTCTGTTGTGTCCTCCGTTGTTCACCAATGAATAACCATAATACTTTATAAATCGCAAATCCTCTCGACCTTAGAATATTGTTCCAACTATCTCTGACGTCCAGATTATTTTAATAGCACAGATAAGCTATTTCACTAGTACAGAAGTCATATATGGAAAATATAAGACTTCTGCACTCAAATATAGGCCGAAACCAGTCTGGATAGCGACTCTTCCGATAATGTTTTTTTGCATTATGGGATATTAAAAGAATCGTGAAGTCAACCCACTCTACACAAGGAGCCTGATCGTGAACATACTTCACGCGCAAACTGTTTGCTTACACCTGGAGAAGGGATTAAACAAGAATACATATTATCCATTATGTTTTGTAACCCTACTTTTTCAAGTGTTGTGATATTTGAGGTGATGCACTAAAAACCTCAGTAAGAGTGCGCGACGCTATTGAGAAGAAGGAAGTCCACTTATCAAATTAACTGCTGTCTCACATATCCCCTCCAATCACTTTCTCATAGTCGCTCTCCTTAGTTGTCATTTGTTCAGAAATGACGGTGCTAATTATTTTACTATATATACACACTGCCCTGCCCAAAGTATCCGGACACCCCTAGACATAATGTAAGCCCTCCCATAAAGCACTGCATGGGATCTGCTATAAAAGGAAGGTAACAGACATCCAAGGCAATCAGTTTTGCAGAACACAGCCAGCATGCCAAAGACACGTCAGTTAAGTGATTTTGAACGAGGCACGATCATTGGGCGCCATATAAGTGGCAAGTCCATTCCGTGAGATCAGTGTTCTGACCGGACATCCACTGTACATGAAACTGTACAGAAATACGAGAAGCAAGGTGCTACAATGGTCGCACCACGATCAGGAAGAGCACGTATTGTTTCGGACCGCGACAAACGGGCCATTGCCAAAAAGGTCACGAAGACTTGTAGGACCACTCTTCGAGCCATCACAGCTGCTGTATCAGTGGACCCGGTTGCTTCTCCTTTCACCTCCCAGTTTGACCCATCAACATGAACAGTGCAGCATACGCTTCATGAGATGACGTTTTTCGTGTGGGCTGTGAAGAGGAAACCTTTCATCTCGGAGACGAATGATCGGCGGTGTCAAGAGCGTCAGCACTTGGCCAGTGACCAGTGGGCGAAAGCGATAAGAAGTGATAAGAATCGCTTTACTGTCCACCAATCGGATGGTCGTTTCTGGGTCTGGAGGTACCCTCAAGACAGAGTGGCCGAGACTGTCTTGTGCCTATAGTGAAAAATTGTGGTGATGGAGTCATTGTATGAATAATGTTCTGTTCTTCAGAACAGAACATTATCCATATGATCTGTTTCCATTGTCCATTATCCATGTGTGGTTTGGGCATGAGACTCAATGGAATTAAGTACCAGGAGGTGCTGCATAAAGGTGGTTCACAGAAGTTGGCATTAACCTGGAGAAGTTAGCATTAACCACATATGCCTGTACAAGTCACCTGTCACCAACCGCCATCAATTGTTGGAGCATTTGAACATATTTCACCAGAACAGTGTCGGCAACTTCTAGACTGCCTTCCACAATGTGTTGAAGCGTGGTATTGATGGTGAAAGTAAAAGTACAGAGCGAGAGAAAGGTTTGACCAATTAAAAAAATGAAGAATTAGCTGCAATGAGGGGAGATAGTTCGGTTGCGCTGAGTGATACATAGGGTTAAGCGGCAGCTACAGCGATTTAAAAAATGTCTACCGAGTGGATCAGCTAACAAAAAGAAACAAGTGCGTGATAAATGATAAATGAGATAAATGAGAACATGATCGGGAGTGAAAGAAAAATTAAGGAGCGAGTGTTATATGGTGATTCAGTAGTAAAAGGTAATAGATGAGAGTTTGACTAAATCGTGCTTTCCGGGGGCGAAAATTAATAATGTAAGTGAGGCTGTTAGAGCACAGAAGCATAGGGTGAAAGAAATGATAGTAGTGGCAGGAACGAATGATTTAAAAGGTGATAAATTTGCGATGAGAGAGGACTTGAAAGAATTACTGGAGGTAGCAAAAGGAAAGAGTGAGAGAGTTAAGATAGTTAGTCTGTTTTCCGCGGTATGACAGAGTAGAGTTGAGGAGGGAGTTTGACGGGTGAAAGGACTTATACAAGGAGGACGGTTTGCATCTGAAAGGATTTGGTGTTCGGAGACTGGAAAAATTGTTGCTGAATGAAATGAAAGTGGATGTGCAGAATCAGGGAAACTAGAGCTTTTAGGGAGGGTGGGGATGCTGTTGAGTGGACTAGCAGACATCAGTGAGGCACTTGAGTGTAAGAAGGTGTATAATATGCCTTAGTTAGGACGAAGGATAACAAACCAAAATGGAATAGTTAATAAAAGGCATTAAAATAGAGGTGAGGCTAGGGGCCTTGGGCACTTTATGCAAACTAATGCCAGGAGTATTGGGAATATGAAGGAGGAATTTTTGTCCTTTATTAGTTCTTCTGGCCACAGGTTATTGGCATTAGTGAGATATGGCTAACAGAAGATGATATACTTAGTGGGATAGAATATGAGGGGTATAGTGTGTTCAGGAAAGACAGAGAGAAAAGAATGCGGGGAGGAATGTTATTGATGATAGCTGATGAACTGCAGCCAAAGAGAATAGAAATTCAACTTCAGGATAGTGAAAATAGCACATTTTAGCTATCTGGTGTGAGATTGAGGTTAACATAACAAAATTTACAGTTTGGTGCTGTTATAGACCAGGTGATAGAACAGACGGTGGAGATAGTATGCATAAGCAAATAGACGCAATGAGTGGAAGGAGGGTAATTATTATGGGGGATTTCTACAATGGTAACATTGATTGGAGGGAGAAGAGGAAAAATGGGAGGAAGGAAATTAATTTTATGCGTTTACTAAGGGATAACTACCTCAGACAGCATGTAATGGAAAACACTAAGGGATTCGAGAGTGCTTGAGCTAGTAACTGCATCTGAGAATTTGGCTGTAACGAATATGACCACGTTGCCACAATTGGTGAGAGTGATCATAGGGTCTTGACCTGGTAGGTGGCTAAAAGTGTGGAATTTTCAGTTAAGACGGGGTGTATGCGGAATTAGGGGGCTCGTAAGTATGACGAGCTTAGGAGATTGCTTGGTTCAGTGCCATGGCATGCAAAACTGCCAGGGAAGGATGATGATAGTGCATGGGGGGTTGTTAAGGAGCGTTTGCAGAAGGTAATGGCTGAGTGTATACCTAGAGTCCGAATAGTAAATCAAGTAGGGGTTACATGGATGAATGACACCATTAAGCTTGAGCTACAAAAAAAGAAACATCTGTGGAGGGAATTTAACCCCTTAATGTACCAATTAAAAATCAGAAAGCGGTCATTTTTCTGCCACTTTTTTGGGCGAGGGTGATTTACTGGATCAAATTCATTATTATTTGAAAAATAATGATGAATTTGTGCAAACACAAATTGCGTTTGCACACAACAAGTTGCCAACGGCTATTTGTGCAAAAGCACAAATAGCCGTTGGCAACTTTTTAAACAAGCGAAATAGCCGATACACGCCGTTGGCAACTTCTCTCGGCTGAAAGGAAATATGCACAAGATTGTCTAGCGTGATGAAAGATGTGTCACAGACGTCTTTGTATGTTAACGGGTTAAGGAAAAAGGTGACCTGCAGGCACATGACCGGTATAAAGCGCAGGCCACAAGGGTGACGAGTGTGGTAAGAACAGCAAAAGCGGATTATGAAAGAAAATTAGCAATCCAAGCTAAAGAGAATCCCAAACAGTTCTTTCGATAAGTTGGAAGTAAAAGAAACAATGTATACGGCAAAATGATTTTAAAGAATGCCGATGGTAGAGAGGTAAGAGAATCAGTTGATATAGTGGTACTGAGCAAGCACTTTGCAAGAGTATATCATCCGGGTGGTGATATTGCAAATGAAGGAACCAACACAAATACTGTTCAATTTGTTCATGATATAGGAAAGGATCTGAGAGGAACTGTTCATTTATCTGCTGATGATGCAAAGCTGGGTGGAGCAATAGTGAGTGCACAGGATGTCAAAATTTTGCAGGATGATTTGGATAGATTGGAGGTCTGGGCTAAGGAGAATGGATGTCAATTTAATGTGGCAAAATGTAAGGTTATGCATTTTGGGGCGAAAAGATTTGCAGCAGTATACCACATTGGTGGAACTGTCCTCCAGGAGATTGATGAGGCCAGGGATTTGGAAGTGTTGGTTGATAGGGAGTTGAAGTTCAGGGGGAACATAGCAAAAGTAGCTAAATCAGCTCATTAGATCACTTGGTTAATGAAGAACACTTTGACGAGCAGAGATAAGCAAGTTATTGTTCCCTTTATCGAGCCTTGATAAGACCCATCTTGACTACTGTACCCAGATTTGGGCACCAGGGTTTTTTCTTGAAGGGGGAGGAAGTAGAGAGGATCCAGAGACGAGTGACAAAAGATGATAGCTGGTCTATGGAATGAACCGTACAAGAACAGGTTGAAGATTTGAGGCGTACAGAAATTGGTTGATAGGCAGAAAAGGTGTGATATGATTGAGGCATTCAAATTACTGACGGGTTTTTATAAGATTAATTCACAGGAAATTTTTCAGAACAGGTCTGGTGTTGGGAGAACTAGGGGCCATCCATGGAAACTGGGCGAGAGTGTAGTAAGCAAGGGTGTTAGAAGGTTTTTTGCTTGGAGAGTGGTGAATGAGTGGAATAAGTTGCGAGAGTCCGTTGTGGGTGACATGACTGTAAATGAGTTCAAAGCAAAGTATGATAGATACCGTGCGAATGCTGAATAGTTGTTCTTGATATGATGTTTAGGGCCTCCCTCGATGAGTCTAACGCCTTGGAGTTGCCTGTAATTTTTTTTTATTTATTTTTTTTTATAGTTTATTATCTCTCAAATAATTACATGAGTATACTAATATTTAGGCAACAATGCATCTTTTTCTTGCAAAATGGTTCAGTAAGAATTATAATTATTCTTAATATCATTATCATTTGCAGAATTTTTCATTGACACAAGAGTAAAAAGTGTGTATTATTACCATTAATAATAATCATAGTAATCGTGTTTATTATTAATGACTCACAAGTTAAACAATATTACTTATGTTGCAGTTTACATAATAATAATTTTTAAATTTAAATTTTTATTAAATATATAATTTTAAACTTAAATATATAACTGAAGTATTACTATCACATTTTCTGTTTACTACTAGAATTCATTACAGAATGTTAAGTGAATAATGTTAGATAAATACTGCTACTGGGATGTAACTCAACTGCACCCTCGAAGCTTTGTAATTAGCTTATCTGAGGGTGATACTGGTTATATATACATATATTTGTTATTGATTTGGTTGCTGTGTTGGAAGTAGACAGATCTTTGGGAGGTCAAATGAATGATCTGAAAGGTCGGATCAAAGTGAAATTGCCGATATATCCTGTGTTATTGCATCTGTCTTGATGGTTCACGTTCTTTTTTTTTATTGTGGGCTTCTTTTTGAACTATTTAGGAGGCTTTTTTCTTCACAGTGGCAGCCTTTCTATGTCTTCTGTGCTTTTAATTTGGATCGGCTTTGAAGTTTGTGACTTCCTTGTGAATATCTTGACATCTCTGGTCCACAAAAATTGGTAATTTTTTTCCATTTTTGCTTTTCTTGTTTGGTACAATAGATTCTGGTTGTTGTATGGTGTTAAATATTCGGATAGGAAGATTGGTGTATTGTCTTGCTGTGCGTTCAAGTCCTTGGCAACTGTTTTTTTCTGCCTGCTGGCTTTTATGAGATTGTCTCTTGTGGACTTGCTCTTAAGACGAATTATGACTGGTGCAGGTCGTGGGAAGCCTTGGTTTTTGCTTTTCCTAGGAATCCGATTTACGGTCTGAATGTCGTTAAGCTGTAGGGGGATATCAATTACATGGCCTAATTTTAAAACCACGTCTCTGAGGTTTTCTGTAGGTGCAGTTTCAGGAAGACCGTTTATGACAAAATCTTTTTTATGTTGTTGCTGATTTAAACGTTCGTATTGTAGTTTTAGAGAATGAAGTTCTTGATGGAACTTCATTCGTTCGAACGTCTCTTTCATCAAATTGTGTTGCCTATCTTTTAGTGCGTTAATGCTCATTTTAATGTCTTTTACCGTTTGCAACACTTCTATAACTGCTAAATTATTATGTTTTACTAAATCTTCATATTCGCTAGATTTTTTTATTTGTTCGTTCTGTTTCTTAAAGAGTTCTTGCACAAGATCTACTAAGCTGGCTTTTATAGTCACTAGACCGTTTTCTATTAGTATACTTAAAGAGTTTAAATTATTATAGGACTCACCTGCGTTTTTTTGTCTGTTCAGTTCGTCATCTGATTTTGCCTCCGGTATAATCAGCTGCATCGTAGGTGGCTGCCTTACGTGCGTTTCTTTGTTCCTCATGCAGATTACACACTTCCATCATCACGTGTTACATCGGGTTCATATTTATGTTGCCCGGTTGTTTCTGAAAAGCCGGCACATTTTAAGTGTAGAATCCTACTGCATTTCGTACAAGTTATATTATTTCCGTTGGACGATAACTCCTCCAGGCATTTGATACACTTCATGACTCACCTTTCTTCCCTTAGGCAGTGAGGCGTGATTATAAAGATGGCGACGTCCTTTGTTCTTCGCTGGTTGTTGACCACGGTCCTCTCTGTTCCCTTTTCAACACTTCAAAATTTGGTTTCTTCTTAGCCGATCTCGTTGAATTTTATATCACTGTCTTCGGCGTGATAAGTAGAGTTACTTGGGAGCACTTTCAACTTAAAACAGGAGTTGGAACCACTTTAAAACTATAAAAAACTGGAGCAGCGATATCACCGTGCGACCGTTCGTATGCCTACACAGCGCCCTCTTTAATAATAATAATAATAATAATAATAATAATAATAATAATAATAATAACATGTTAGATTCTAATGGTTCCTCCCCATTTGTGGATCTTTGACTAAACAATCTGGTAAATTAAAAGTCTATCTTTCGAACCAATACATAATGACATATATTTACATGCCTCTTCCCACTACTGTGGACCTTAAAAATTGGATATTATTTCAATACTAGGAGTGCACCACCTCGTTACTGACGATGAGCTAGCTAACGAACTCGAATTTCTAAAAAACGCCTTTCTACCAAATGACTACAAGGAAGCGTTGTCTCAAGACTTCTTAATCGAACGCCATTCGAGGTACTTCCAATGACGAGGAAATCAAAGGTTTTATTACTCTTTCATATATTGGCTCTACTTTCCATAAAACTTACAAAAATCCTTAGAGAACATAAAATCAAAAACTATTCACTCCTTTTATCAGGATGACATCACTCCTCCGATGCGTCAAAACTCGACATAGCTCCCTAAAATACCAAGGTGTTTACCGAATGTGGTGCGAGTGCAGGACATAATACTACGGATAGATAGAAAAATCTATTGAGCAACGCATTGCAGAACATATCAGAGAAGAAGTGAGTCCTCAATTCTGTCATCACATGTATTCTCCTCAGCTGACCCACAAGCCGCCATGGATGGCCCGTAGTTCTCCGAACACCAGACCTGTTCTGAAAAATTTCCTCTGAATTAATCTTGCAAAAACCCATCAGTAATTTGAATGTGGGACTCAATGAGGCCCCTCGGCAGTGACTCATCAAGTCGCATGGGATGAGTCCGAACTATTACTTGTTATAATAAGTAATAGTTCGGACTCATGGCCGATAGAAAAATTTGGGAATCCTTAGCAATGGCATTGGATCCCAAACACCTAAATATAAACCTAACAAGCAAATGGTGCTCAATATTGCGGCACACGCTTAGAAATATTTTTTTTTTAAAAATAATCGGATTCCTGTAAAACCACATGATCGTGGTCAAATCTTTTTCTGTTTCTTGCCTGTTGGTTTTCTTCTTACGCCTGAAGAAGTCTTTTATGAAACGTGTGCATGCTACACCAAAGCCTGCATGCTACTATATATATATATATCTGTAGAAAGTATTTATATCTCCTCCTGAGATTTTTATTTAATAAGGTTAAAACACCTTATGGTAACTTGTTCCTGTAAAATACTTATAAGCTCTGTATTACTAAAATCTTGGTATTTCTACTAGCCTGGTTCCCACTGATGAGACCTCAATAAAGGTCGAAACCGGTCTGGGTAGTGGCCCCTTGCCTTGAATACAAAGCATCATACATCTCCTCCAGGAGATGTGCTTTGCATTATGGGTAAATATTAAGATTAGTGATCAGAGCTTATTCTACTTTTACCATGAGTTGCCTTAGTCTTGCACTATGTGCAGGGTCAGCTAGACTTGCAACACTTGCAGGCGCAAACTTGACTTGTTTGTCTGTTTGCTTACTTGGGAAATGGAGTACACACACACACACACACACACACACACACACACACACACACACACACACACACACACACACACACACACACACACACACACACACACACACACACACACACACACACACACACACACACACACACACACACACACACACACACACACACACACACACACACACACACACACACACACACACACACACACACACACACACACACACACACACACACAAATATATATATACACGTTTTCTTCTCCGTCAACGTGGATGATGGCCGCCAACACATCGTTGATTGGCAAAAAACCTATAATATCCATGTGTGCTATGATGAACTGGAAAGAAGAATAATTGAATCTAAAGAAATATCACTTGATTCATCTCATATTAATAACAGCCTTAGCTATAATATTTCTGATGCACACATTGCCAATATCCAATACTGGCGCTCTAATACCAGCTCACGCACGTAATCAACTTCAGTTGGTACTCTAGCACGCATTCCTTTTAAATGTACTTGTTTTATACTAGATCCGTTAATGTATTTTTTCATGTGTCTGTTATTTTTATTTTGCTCTTTGCCAATGATACCTGAAGAAGTTGTATTTCAACGAAACTAGTTGTATCCTAACAATAAATTTGTCATTCTCGGTATAAAGTCATTTAATTTCCTTTTATATATATATATATCCTCAGGGGGATCACTTTAGTGAGTACGGGTATGGCAAACCCGAGGTACCTGATGCTGGACCATGCCTTACTTCATGTAATATACATCTGTTACATTATCTGTAGACTGGTCCCTCCTCTTCCTCCCTTGATTCTTTCTTTCTTCGGGAAACCCTCAATACTCAACCGCTGCTTCTCCGTGTTGAGAGATCACAGTTACGCTGGTACGGGCACCTGGTCAGAATGTCACAAGAGAGGCTCCCTCAGCAGGCTCTCTGCCAAGCCAGAGGGTGGGAGGCCACGTGAAGGCCAAGGACTCGCTGAATAGATTATATCCAAAACCTTGGGTGGATACGTTTGGGAATCCCATCAGAACACCTGAGCTTGGTGGCAGAGGATCGTGACCATTGGAAGTTCCTCTTGCAGCTGTTGCCCCCACAACCCAATTAGGAAGAATGGGCCTTGAAGATGTATGTATGTATGTGTATATATATATATTAAAGATACCTAGAAATTTTATACTTGGTTTTAATCCTTTTCCCAAGTAAGCAAAACAAAGTTTTGCACGTCAAATATATTCACGTCTAAGCTACTTGTATATAGAGGCTAATGACTTCATATCACTTGCCTCAGTATGTATCCCATAATGCAAAGTACAACCCCTTTCGGGCATGTATAATGCAATGGATAATGGGAAGGGCAACTACACAGACTCGTTTTTCGACCTTTATTGAGGTCTCACCAGTGGGAGCCAGACCCAGAAGTGATTCCAAGGTTCAAGTAATGCAAAGTCTGGCTTCCACTGGTGAGACTCAATAAAGGTCGAAACCGATCTGGGTAGTCGCCCTTCCAATTTGCATTGCATTATACATGTCCAAAAGGGGTTTGCTTTGCATTATGGGATACATACTAACTTTTTCTGTCTTAAAATTTTATTATGGGTTGGCCTGCTTTTGCTCATGGCAGGGTAGTCATACAGCACGTCTTTTATTGCAGCAATAAAGCATGTGTTCCTGTTTTTGGTTCATTTCCAGATTTGTGAAAAAAATGTTCATTACTGTTGTGAACAGCGACCAGTGTTCGCTTTCCCTCTGTATTTAGTGAGTCACTGAGTGAAGTGTGAATTCTAAATTAATAGTGAAACAAATTTAAATGCTAACAACTGTATTAATTCTGAATACTTTTTTTCCAAGAATTAAAGATCAATAAAATCGATGCAAAATTAAAATAATATATTTATAATTTATATCGACAAATAATTACATCAAAAAATGCTAAAAGACGTTTATTGATGTAACTATTTAATTACATCAATAATTATAAAAATTTATTAATGTAATTAGTACATCAATAAATTTATTTGTCCAATTATTTGTCCAAGCTTCCCCCCCCCCTGGAAAAATTTCTGTCGACGCCCACGCAACCATACGGTCAAATTAACGTGAAATTTGTAGCGCAGGTTGCATAACCCACACGACAACACACCCAACCGTAATGGGCACGCGACGGCACTGATATATATATATATAATCTTTTGAAGAGTTGCAGGTTGTAGTTGTTTGGGAATACTTCGTGAGTTCATGAGGAAGCCTGTTCTAGAGGACGAAGGCATATGGAATAAAAGAGAAAGAAGAAGAAAAGCAAGTTCCGTGTGTTTGCAGTTGCACAGTAGAAAGAACTGCTGTCATGTATTAACAGGTAGGTACAAAAGAAAGTGGAGGAATGAGAATTGCCAGTTCAGTGGCGCAATGGCCATTGGAGTGCCTAAAGAACAGACACAGAGCTGAAACACTGCGTCTGTGATTGAAGTGAATCAGTAAGAGAGGGATGGATCATCTATAAGCCGAATTGCTCTCCTCTGGACAGCATCTAGAATTTTTAGAGAAGTTCTAGGTGCACTGCCCTAAACATATAAGCAGTATTCTAAGCATGGGTGGATTTGGGATCTGTATATAATTAGGAGTTCGTTGGGTGTAAAATAGCCCCTTGAAAGAAAGAAAGAGAATACCTAGTTTTCTGGACGCTGAGGACGCTATCGATGCGATGTTTATGCCAAGTGAGACTGGATGTAGTCGTTAGTCCAAGCAGAGATCCAATCTTGTCTCGTGATTTGTGTGCTCTTGACGTTAATTGAATGTGAGCTGAGATTTCTTTTGCTGGAGAAGAGTAAGACTGTTTTGATCGCATTGAACGTGATCAGACTGTCCTAGGCCCATTTAAGGACAGTACGTAGATCGATGTTTACAGCACTAGCTGTAGATGATCTTGATGTCTGGGATATCTGCGCACCACCTGGTTTGTCGTTGTCGAGTAGGATGAATGGAGAGTGCTATCGTATGTAAAGCTGTGAATAGGATCAGTGGTGATTGAGAGTAGGTCGTTTATGTACATGAGAAAGAAGGTAGGTGATAGGACAGAGTCCTGAGGTACTCCTACATTGTGACAAAGCTCGAAGTCGTCTACCTTGACACGAAGTGAACGACCGGAGAGGAAACTAGCAACCCAAATTACAGAGGGTGGCAGGTAGACCAAAGAGTGGCAGTTTGTTTAGCAGACTTCGGTGCGAGACGCGATCAAAAGCTCTGGAAATGTGAAGAGCACTAGTTCGCTGAACCTTTCCATTGCAAGTGGACAATATCCACTGGATGTTGCCACTTTTAGTGAAAACTGCAGCCGCTCACTTAATCCTTAAGAAAAGTAAAGACCATATTCCTTTTCTTCCGATTTTTCGAGATTACTTACAGATGTAGTTAGTAACGATGATACAAAAAATTCATTCTTTCAGTCTTCTCCTCTCTCCCCTTTCACACTTGGAATACGAACTTTTTTCTTTGCCCTTGTATTAAGTTATGTATTAAAAAGACTTTTTTTAACTCGTAAAACATTCGGTTCAGGCGGCAAAACCTCCTTTTTTTTTAAATAATTGCCACTTGTTCTAATGAAGGTTTGTGTAACTGATTTGCCATCATTAAGATTCTGAACGCGCTTACGTTGGGAAATTCGTAGTTTGTCAACCCTAAACAGAAATCATCCTAGGGTCGGAGCAACCAGCTCAGCACTTTCTGTTAGACTTCTGGATTTGTTTTTTGTACTCTGCTCGTGTACACGTTTTTCATGCAATGCGTATTAAAAAGTAGCTTTTTTGAACCCCCATCACCCAAGTTGTACAGTATCAGTTTAACACACACACACACACACACACACACACACACACACACACACACACACACACACACACACACACACACACACACACACACCTGAATATAAAATAGCAGATTCTGGATATCGAAAATTATCAGGCGTTTCCCAAGAGATGGCGAACCATTGGCATGCAAGTCACGTGATGCTGCTTTAGATCATACGATCTAAAATACACATTGACATCTACTGTCGACTGATTTTTTAAACATCTAAAGACTTTCTGTCCCTCCCGGGAATGTATATCGCAACGTACGAAAAAAGTACTTGCTTGGCTTATTCTTTTAATATGGTAAGCTAATATAAGTTTCTGTTACCTTTTTTTTACGTTAGCTAAGGTAACTTTTATTATAAACTTATCACATGAAATGTAGAAGAGAATTTAAGGAACTTTATTTCTTAATTAATTTTTAAAATTAAAAGAACAAGTTAAAGTGAACAAGAGTTTGATTAATGAAGGATCCAGAAGCAGAAACAGTCGATCTTGAGCGCAGATAGGTATTTTTTGAAATTCCTTCTCTTCCTGGAAAGCTTTTTAAAAAACGTATTAAAAAACTGCGCAAGACTCGTGCAATTTCATATACTAGCTGAAATTAGAAACAGAATGACGACATCTCTCTCTATCTTTCTGCCGTATCCTTGTGTTCCAATGCACGCCAGTTAGAAATGCGACATCGTCCAAGGTACTCTTATCCACTACGTCCAGAAAGTTTGGGCATTCTGGAAATAGTTGAAATTTCCTCACTGCACTGAATTTTTGCAACTAATCGACAGAAAACTTACAGATCAAATTAATCAAATTAATTAATTAATCATCATTTTGATTAATTAATTATAGAACTTAACTAATTAATTAAAACGAAGTTCTTTCCCCCCTCCTTTCCCGAACTTTCCTTTACAAAAAGCCTTCTTAGATAAACGCATATTGGTTGTATGAACATATCAACATTGTTAATAATATTAATAGGATTCATATATAAATATATACATATATTTATGCATGTTAGGGTTACCAAGTAATTTTATAAGCTTGGTTATTTAATTCCTAATTAAAAAAAAATGAATTACATTTATGCATGTATACCATATATACCATTTATTTAATTATTCATATTTTAAATTCATATTCCAATAGGACATTTTATGGAAGTAACTGCCATTAACGAAGTTAATAAAACTGACTTTGTGGTATATGACCTTTTTGTTTTTTAGGCAAATGGTTCGCGCCATCCAGAACTCGAACACATGCATATCGTTATCAACAATTTTTATTCATTTATTTATTATTAACACTTGATATTGTTAAGAGCAGCCTCCGCCATTCATTTAGTTTAGACGATCTGTTCGGAATTGAACAGATTTCGAACGGGATTCGAACCCGGAAAGATCTGGGTTCGAATCCTGTCCATGTCGCGAATAACCTTTACGAGTCTTTTCAATCAAATGGTGAGTTAGCCCGTCTCAGGTGAGTGACATGTCGGCTGCATTAATTCGCCATGATCTAAATGCAGTATCCAAGAAGTCTGCGAAAATCCACAGCTCATCGTAGAGCTCGTTTTCAGTGGTGTTGTATCCATAAAAATTGGACAACACACCAAAGGGCCAATGCACTCTTTACAGGTGAACGTCGTTTTAGCCTTTCCTCCGATTCTAAACGACATTTGATCTGGGGTGAAAGTGGTACTGCTTACCATCGCGCGAATGTTCTTGAAAGGGATAGATACGGCGGTGCAGGATTCATGGTGTGGGGAGGCGTTATGCTTAATGGACGCACCGAGCTACAAGTGCTGGAAAAGGGACTGTGACTGGTGAACGATATTGCGACGAAGTTCTTCAACGTCATGTTCGATTGTTCCGTGGTGCTGTAGCCGAAGAATCCGTATTTATGGATGACAATGCCACACCGCATCGTACACGAGCAATGGAGATACTTCTAGAAACCGAGGATATTAATCGAATCGAGTGGCCAGCACGCCCTCCAGATCACGACCCCATAGAACACGTTTGGGACGCAATAGGGAAGCACGTCGCTGCTCGAAATTCCCCTTCAGAAAACAAGCAAGACCTTATCCTTGCTCTGAAGGAAAGGTGAGCCGGTTTGCCTTAAGAATTAACTCCTGAATCAATCACTTGGTGATTGATTCAGGATGTGAGAGCTGCATCGCAGTTCGGGGTGGACATATTCCATACTGAAATGTCTCTTCCCATAGTTTCCTGTAAGCACTGTACGTTAATTCCTTAACTAAGAAATTTATAACTTTTGTCAAAAACGTATTGCAATTTAATTTGTACGAAATTTATGACACATTTTTGTGTAATATAATTTATTAGTATGCTGGCAATAAATTTATGTCCACATTTAGCTGTAATCCTGGAAAAAAAATTTCATATACAGTAAAATGTAGTTCGTGCTTAGTTTTTGGACACGAGTGTAATTAGTGTAACCGAGAAAAAGAGGACGAAAGCAAGTGAGCTAATTCTAAGTAATGACTATGTTATATAAATTCGGGAAAGAGTGACCAAGAAAAGTAAGAAGGAGATGTAGTCATCAGCATGAGACAAACGTCTTGAGTGGGAGACACTTTCAAGTAGGCTGATGTTAAAAATTTTAAAATGGAGAACTGGACAATGAGACTCATTTGTGCATATATTCCACAGAAAGAAAAAGTGCAGGAACTTTTCAAATGATTAGAGAACGCATCTTGCATAAGAGAAAAATCGGTCCGTCCTTGTTGCAGTTCTGAAGAGCAGAGTAGGGAATGAATACCAGACATATAGAAAAGTTTTGGGAAAAATTCGAAAAAAAGAGCAAAGCAAATAATAATGTGAATGTTGGATTTTTGTTCAGGAGACGGACAAGTCATTACTAACACCTTAAAGATGTGCACAAACTCACGTGGAGAGAAGATACAAGAAATAAAAGGTCTCATTATCTAAGTTACTGTTGAAAGCAATATCTTCATGGCGATTCAGGACACGAGGAATGCAGGGGTTTTGAAACAGAAAGTGATCACCGTTTAGAGAAGGATAAAGCTGAAGTCACACTGAAAAGAAAAGTGTGTGAGAAAAACTTAAAAAAAAAAAAATGGAGTAGTCTTTCGAGTTGAACAGTTGACTCAGATACATACAAATATTATTCAAGAACAAATGAAAGAGTTTGAAGACAAGAACCAAACTTAGCCCGGTGGCAACATCCGAAGAAAGCACTGTTTAAAATACTAAAACAAAACTTATGCGAAAATTTTGACAAAAACGTAGAAAATATCAAGAAGGTGGTAAAATATTCTGGAGGTTATCGAGAAAAAAGAAAAGCTTAGAAATATAGAAAGACACACTATAAAAGGAATAAGAGATAATAAAAATGACATAAAATCTGATGATACAGAGATTCTGGAGTAATTAGTTTGAAAGGTTCATTGAATTAGGTTAACAGGAACACTGAGTGGTAGAAAATAGCCAAGAGGAACGTAGTCTTAAATGCAAAAACTGGTGAAATACATCAGTGGTCATATTATTACTTTAAGAGAAGTAGTCGAGAAAGGATAAGAATATAACAAGAATCTGTAACAAGGTGCCAAGAGAAAAGCTGTTCAAAGTTATACGGTGAACTTTGAGAATTCAAGGATGCGCAGCAAAATGTTGTGATGTAAAACCAAATGTAAGAAAAGGGTGCCCGTTAATTCCGCTGTTAGTCATAATGAATATCGATCACAGTATGAAGGAAAGCGGTGTTAAACCTGACATCAAAATCGGGGATGTTAATCTCAACACTTTACTTTATACGTGTGATGTTATGCTCCTAAATAAATCTAACAACAAGTCTGCAGGATTCCTTAATTAAACTGAATGACTACTTCAGGATATTTGACATGAAAAGACAAAGGAACACGGAAGGTATCACCTGTATCACACATTTTAGTAAGATGGCATTTTAAATATGGAAACGGGCAGTAGAATACACAAAGCTGGTATGGTGGGGAGTCAGTTGAATAAATTGTATGGAATAAGAGAAAGAGAGAAATGAGTCAAAACGCGAGACTGTTTTGAAATGAATTTCAACTGATAGATTGGAGAGTTAGAAAAGTACTTGCTCATATCATGATATGAGTCCTCAGAAAATCAGGGAACATTAACGGTAGAATCAAAGTGTAGACGACCTCTCGTTGTGCAGTCATTCCGACGAAAAGTATTTAGCTGGCTAACGGTTGACGATTTCTTTTCCCACTTAATCTACTTACATTATCATTTCGTATATTTAGCGTTCCCACGCCTCGTTAGCCAGTTCCACGAGCGTCTAAAATGCCGACGAAGAGCACACCAAAACAGAGATGGAACGATCGCTTCCCAGATTACAAGGTCATGAAACTCACCTAAGGCACACGGAAACTATCCCGTTCAGGATCCAACTCGTCCTTCGTCTGTGCGGCACGTTCAGCAAAAACAAGTTGGCACCAAGGTACGAACATATCAGCTCGAAGCCGATCAGATACGTATCATTTCAAAGTCGGAAAACGGCAGAAAAGTTCCCGACTGATGTGAGAAAACTTCTTTTCATCCCCTCGTGCTGCATACTTAAAAGGAGCGGAGCTGCGACTCCCTGTTTCGGGAATTGGTTGGTGGCGATTTCCCAAGTGAAAATGTGTTAGTCATACGTAAAAGTGTGACGGATAATCGTGCAGATGCATTTCAATCGGCAACGGCACTGCAAAAGTTAGAAGCTTCCGGATTCTATAATAGTAATAATAATAATAACAGCCATAATTGATTTCTAAATTTTCCAAAATCATCTTGACTGACATTCCAACTTAGAATTTTTACAAGATTTAGACCAAGTGCTGCATATGTGATTCATTTTCTACACCGGATTTAAATTAAACTTTTAATAATACTTTTTTCCCTCTATGTTAAGTATTTATAACACTTGTTCTAATATTCACAATGAAGATTATACAGAATTTTTTGTATAACGAATAACTAATAAAATAATAATAATAATAATTTTTGACAATGACAAGGTTTATTATCATACAGAGTATATATACACGAGACATATTTTCTGACATATTTTCTGTACAGTACAATTTATACTTTATAAATATAATTATACTTTTTTTTAAAGTAATTAAATATTCATCCACCGTATTATTTACATATGGACTGGCATGAATGTGCATACAATTCACTGTACAATGCAGTAATACAACTCACAGTTCAATAGTAATAATAATAATAATGGAATGATTTTATCAATGAACATTTTTTTTCATTGTCTTTTGTGTTTTTCTTTCAATATTTTTTTATAGATTTTGTATTTAATACAGATATTTTATTCTCTATGTCCGCGCGGTTAGCCTAGTGGGTGTGCGCTTCGCAACCATATGCCTGAGGAAGGAGTGTCCCAGGTTCGATTCCCGTCGAAGACGTGAGGAATTTGAGGATCTTCTTCAGCCATAACCAAGTTAGCCAGTCTTCGAAGCGGGCAGTACGGTTTTTTCCGCGAGTTTATCTGGCATTTTTCATCCCGCAAGCAGGCAAACCGGCCCCGTGAACACACACGGATCTACAGCCATAAATACTTAACCCCCTCCCATGAGGGGGCTCAACTCTCCCCAATAGGAGCGGGGGAGAAAAAGGGAGGAAACTCCGTACGAATAAATAAATAAATACTTCTCTATAATAATTGAGTCTACAAGTTACTGAGCACAATCTTTTTGATGTTTGTTTATTTGTTTGGGTGGCATTTCTGCTTTCTTCTCCGAAGTTTCTGCAAAGCTTATCTGAGGAAGATAATAGATGGCGGTGGTTTCGGGGTTTTGTTTCAGTAGCCACGTACATTTAACTGTTTATATGTATGTGCTTGGAAACTTATATATGAAGACATGAATGCTTTTTCGGATTAACGTGTAGAGGCGAGTACACGCGCCCACGGAATACCACTGCTTGAGTACGGTTTAACTTTTTTGAGAGGGGGGGGTTGGATTTGGATATGGCATGTTTGTGTCCTTGTAATTGTTTGAGAGGGATTTGTTATAGTGTGTGTGTGTGTGTGTGTGTGTGTGTGTGTGTGTGTGTGTGTGTGTGTGTGTGTGTGTGTGTGTGTGTGTGTGTGTGTGTGTGTGTGTGTGTGTGTGTGTGTGTGTGTGTGTGTGTGTGTGTGTGTGTGTGTGTGTGTGTGTGTGTGTGTGACAGAGAAAGAGGGGAGAGAGAGAGTAATTTCCCCATAATTTTCAGTCTCGCTGTAATATTTATACGGCGCCTGTTTCAGCTCTCTCTGTAGGTCCTCAAGTTTCTGTTGCCGACTGGCAGTTTGTTCATCACGTCAGGTATGCAGAAGTTTCAGGTGGCTTTTCCATTGTGATTATTATACTTATATGTTATGTAGTTTGCTGACTGTGGTCTTGTTATGTTGTTCTGGTTACTCTGCAAGTTGGACTGAAGTAATATTTTAGCATGACTGTGTAGCGGCATAAGTGTTTCACCTTAAATATTTTGTGTTTTGTCCTTGCTGCCGGTATAAGTGTAGGGTTTTCTCTTTGTTCCCAGAATATCAGTTTTACCATTTTATTTCGCAACGATTGTAATCTGTTTAGTTTGTAGTCTGTGCAGAATGCGTATGATGTAATTGTGTATCTTAAAATGTTTTCACATAATGCTTTATAGATTAGTATTTTTATGTGTGTCGGAGGAATGTCTTTTAATCGGTATAGTTTGCTTGCTATTATCCTGAGTTTGTTTGTATGGCTATTCCAACTTTGATCAGCATCGAGGTGAAGTCCGAGATAGCGTGTTGTGTTCACCTGTGTGATGGTTGTAGTTTTAGGATTAGCGCCTTGTGTATAGGAGGTTGGATAGTGAGATATTTAATTTCTTTGGGTAGGGTCTAGGGGTTTTTGAATTTCATTAGCTTTGTTTATTCAGGGTTTATATATATATGCCGTTTTTGGTTAACCAGTTAGGGATCTGATTGATGTCGTGTTGCATATTTGTGTAAGCGATATTTGCGTTGTTGGCAGTGTGGTCTGCGCATTGGAAGATTTTACTTTTTAGGGGAAGATGGCTAATATCGTGTGTGTGTATATGTTGAACAGAATGGGATATAGAACAGCTAATCGTGGTACTTCACAAGTTACTGGTACCTCTTTGCTGTGCACTAATCTTATACATGTGATGTGCTTTCTGTTTTTCATATATGCCAATGGAGTAGACGACTTCCGATTCCGATTTTTTTTTATTGTTCTTTCAAATATTTGCATATGTACAATGATCATCTATTCAGTATATTATTTTACAAGGTTCAGTACTTTGTGCTACATATAATGAGATTTAAATAGTAATGATGATAACATAGTTTTTTTTTTGTTTTTTTTAAATAACAATCACAGTAATAATTTACAATTATATTGTTCAGAGTTACATAAGTTGTACAATATTACATATCGTAGTTTACTATTTTTTTTTTTTCAAGTTTGAAAAAGTGTGATTATACAACAGTATTTACACATATGCAATCAAAATATTATATTTTCTAATTCTCACAAACATACAGCGTAAACTCATGATTTACATTTTTTTATTACATTGCATATATTTGTTAGTTATTACATACATTACATATTTGATTACATATGATACTTACATCACATACATTGGTTTACATGTGATACGTACATTACATACATTTGGTTACATATGATACATCTTGGATGAGAAGTAATTTCTTTGCTTTCATCTTCAAAACTTATATGTAAGCTTATCTGAGGATGACACCAGTTGGTCATTATTTATTGAGTTTTTTTTTTTGCTGGGTTGGGAAGCTACGAAATCTATGATTGAGAAATTCGCGCTCGCGCACGCACACACATACATACAATAACTTGGAATATATTGATGCGTCGCTAAACTGGAAGCCTGAGCGAATATATTGTGTTTCATTGAGTTTCATTGGTATTTTGGGTGCGTGTTTCTTGTTCGTAGTATGTCCTTGGAGCTCTTTTCAGGTTATTGTAGTTTGTAAGGTTTCTGTATTCAAAAGGTAATTTGTTTATTATGTCTGGGATGTAGAAGTTTCGCGTGGCCTTTCCGTTGTGATTATTGTATTTATATGTGATATAATTAGTTGTCTGAGGTCTTGTTATGCGATATGTGTTTCTGACTGTCCTGTAGTTGGCATCGAAATAATGTTTTAACAAAGCTGCATAGTGACATAAATGTTTTGCTGTCAGTATTTTGTGTTCTGACATTGCAGTGTATATAAAGTCGTTATTGTCTCTTTGTTCCCAAAAGATCAGTTTTATGATTTTGTACTGTAACGAGATTAATCTATTTAGTTTGTAGGGAGCACCGAAAGCATACGTTGTTATAGCGTATCTAGTATACTTTGGCATAGTGCTTTGTATATTAGTGTTTTTAGGCGTATGGGAACTATGTCTTTAACCTGTAGAGTTTGCCAGTTATTGTTCGGAGTTTGTTGTGTAGATGGTTTATGTGGCTATTCCAGTTCATATCTGCATCGAAGTAAATTCCAAGGTATCGTGTTGTTTCAACCTGAGTGACTGTAGTGATTTTGCTGTTCTATGTGTTTTTTATGTTGGAAAGTGGATGTTGGATGGATATATATTTCTTATCAACTGGTCGAGTCAGTGGATTTCTGAATATCATGAATTTTGTCTTTTCTGAGTTTAGGTGTATGCAGTTTTTCGTGAGCCAGTCTATGATCAGATTTATGTCATGTTGCATATTTGTTTGGGCTATGTTTGTGTTGTTATGGATGACTATTATAGCTGTAACGTCTGCGTATTGGAATATCTTACCTTTGAGAGGTAGCTGATTAATATCGTGCGTGTAAATGTTGAACAGAGTTGGGGAGAGTACAGCTCCTTGTGGCACTCCACAGGTTACTGGTAGCTCTCTACTTCGATTTGACCCGATACGTGTGATATACTTTCTATTTTGGAGGTAGTTTGTAAACCACCTGTGAAGAGGCCCGTCCATTCCAACATGCCTGAACTTTTCTAACAAGATTTGATGTGTGAGTGTACCAAATGCTTTAGTTAGATCAATAGAGACTACCATGGCAATTTTGTTTTTGTCTAAGGCGGTATTAATTACGTTTGTAAAGTCTTCCAAGAGAGATGTTGTTCCCTTATTTTTCTGAAAACCATATTGTGTTTTGGGGATAATATGAAAGGCCTCTCTATATGCTGTGAGTTTCTTCAGTACGATCCGCTCCATAATTTGATTGATAATTCGTAATGTTGCTATGGGTCTGTAATTGCTGATTAAATTTCTTTTTCCATGTTTGTATATGAGTGTGATTATGGCGGTCTTTAGCATACTGGGTATCTGTCCTCTTTTAAATATTTTATTTATTAATTTTAGTAGGATAGGACTTAAACTAGTTGCATGTTGCTTTATATCTTTAGGTCTAATATGATCAATTCCTGGGCCTTTGTTTGGTTTGATTTGGTGTATTGCAGAGAGAAGTTCTGCTTCTTTTATGGATGGGAACCATAATGTCTGTTTTGATTGTGGTCCAAGTGGAGGGTCTTGTTTTGTGATTGGGGGAATTATTTCTGCGCAGTTCTTGAATGGAGTCTGCAAAGTATTGGTTAAAGTCATTTGCTAGTTGTTGGATAGGTTTTGAGTCTTTCATGAAGCTGTGTTTTATGGTTTCGGAGGGGGGTGGTGTTGGGAGCACAATCTAGCATCTCGTTGATCAAGTGCCGGTTTGTTTCATGTTGTTTTGTGCAGAGGTTAATTTGTCTCTGTAGTAGTTTCTTTTTGCATTTCTTATTTGTGTTGTAAGGCGATTCCTTGTTATCCTATATTCAGTTTTTAAAGCTGTGTTATTTGGATATCGCTTTAATTCTTTCCACAGAGCGTCCTTTCTGTGTATATCTAGGATTAAGTTTTGTGTTATCCAAGGATTTTGGCCTGTTTTTGAACAAATTCTGACTTTCTTTGCAGCTTTCTTATATATTTCCTCCAGTGTGAGTCTAATGTTATTGTATAAGATATCTGCTGAATTTGATGCCATGTGTTCCCAGTTGTTTTTTCTTATTTCGTGGTTGACTACTTCTTCGTCTATTATTGTTTTTTGTCGCTTTTCTTCTGTGGGGCGTTGCATGGATATTGTCTTAGTGTGCAGGTTTAGAGCCGTGAAGTAATTATCTGCTACTTTGCATTTTATAACTGATGCAGTGTAACTGTTGGGTGGTGCTCGGACGTTTATGTGATCTAGGCAGGAAGCAGTGATAATAATTCAGAATATTTCTTCTCTAGTATATGGTGTTATTGTTGGTATTAGATTATACATGGATAGCGTGTCTAGGTATTGTACGGTGTTGTTCTGGTTTTCGTTTGCAATATTTATGTTTATGTCGCCAATTATCATTAGGTATTCGGTTGAGTATATTTCTTGGCTTGAAAGCCAGCAATTGAGTTCCTGCAAGAATTTTATCATGCTTAAGTTTGGTGGCCTGTAAATAGCATTTAGTATTATGGGATGCTGTCTATTTGTTGTATTAGTGATTTCGAGGCAAAGGGTTTCATCATGCTCAAATTGATAGGCAATTTCTTTTGCTATTAATTTATGTTCGATAAATATTAATATTTCAACCCCTCTTTTTGTTTGGCTGCACGATCAACGTTGTTGAAAGCCTGGAATTTTGAAGTTTGTGACTTTGAAGACTTTGAAGTTTGTGACTTTCTCAAGAGTATCTTGTCGTCTTTGATCCACAAAAATTGATAATTTTTTCTGTTTTTGCTTTTCTTGCTTGGTACATCAGATTCTGATTGAAAGGTGTTAAATACTCAGATAGAAAGAGTGGTGTATTGTCTTGCGTTGCGTTTAAGTCCTCGACAACTGGTTTTTTTCAGTCTGCTGGCTTTTATGAGATTGTCTCTTGTAGCCTTGCTTGTCAGACGAACTATGAGTGGTGCGGGTCGTGGCGAGCCTTGCTTTTTTTGTTCTTCCTGGGAATCCGATTTATGGTCTGAATATCATTATTCTCTAGGGGGATGTCAATTGCATGACCCAACTTTATAACTACGTTTCTGAGATTTTCTGTGGATTCACTTTCTGGAAGACCGTTTATGACAAGGCCTTCTTTATGTTGTTGATGATTTAAAAGTTCGTATTGTAGTTTTAGGGAATTAAATTCTTCGCGGAGTTTGGATGTGTCTTTTATCAATTTGTGCTGCCTGTCAGTTAGTACTTAATGCTGGTTTTAATGTCTTTTACCGTTTATAAGACTTCTTCGACTTTTGAATTATTAAATTTAACAAACTCTTCATATTCGCTAATTTTTTTGTTATTTGTTTATTCTGTTTATCAAATAGTTCTTCGACAAGATCTACTAAGCTGACTTTTATATTTTCTAAACCTTTTTCTAGTAATAAATTTACGGAATTCAAATTATAAGACTCACCGGTATTTTTTTGTCTGTTCAGTTCATCGTTCGATTCTGCCTCCGGCGTAATCAGTTGAGTCGTGGGTGGCGGCGTTTCTTTGTTCTCTCTGCAGTATAGGCATTTCCATTCCTCTCGCTTGCCATTCGATTTGTGTTGCCATGTTGTTTCTGAGATTCTGGAACATGTAAAGTGAAGATTCCTAAGGCATTTCCTGCAGGTTATATGACTTCCGTCGGACGGTAATGCCTTCAGGCACTTGTTGCACTTCATGACTCACCTTTCTTCCCTTGGACAACTGTAAAGATGGCGACGTCCTTTGTTCTATGCTCGTTAGTGACCACGGTGAACTGTGTTCAATTTTCAGCACACTCGGATTTTGGATTCCACTTGGCCGATTTCGATGAATTATATATCACTGTCTTCAGTATGACAAGAAAGAGTTACTTTGTGACACTTTTAAATTAAAACCAGGAGTTAGAACCACATTAAAACTATAAAAAACGGGACCAGCAATACAACCATTTAACCGTTCGTATGCCCACACAGCGCCCTCTCTTCTATAATAATAATAATAATAATAATAATAAAAATCAGCTAACGCCTTTTTATTCCCGTATACGGGAGTAGGCGAGGCCATTTAGCCCTATCTAACTTTTTGGAGACTGAGTGGGCAGTTCAATCTCCACTGGTACCCAATCAGAGACAGATGGCCCAAGGCTATCACTAATTAAGCGGTACGCAGTGAAGAGAGACGGCTCAAATGTGCTGCCATCTCGTGGTCCCTAACCCTAACACAAATATATTTAATGTCTGAAATAATGTGGGTTCTACGGTCGATTTTCTTGAGTTTACAGGACGAAAAACCCGAGTTTCCGGGAGGAAAAACCTGCTTGCCCGTGCCAGAGATCGACTAACTCGGGAACCGGTCGAAAAAAGGCTTAGAAAAATTTCCTCTAGTCGCCGACTAGACTCGAAACCAAGACTTCCTTCGTGCGGCCAAGCGCGGTGGTGTGCAATAATAATAATAATAATAATAATAATAATAATAATAATGGCAATTTTCAAAAATCTAGAGGGACAAAAGAGCAAATTCTTATTAATAAAATGATTCTCAGATATTCAAAAAGACGAAAAACTAACATGGATAGACTAACTTAAGCATAGATTGATTATAAGAAAGCTTTCAATTATCAAAAACGTACGTTCGTTTCTGGCTGCTGCTATGAAATCATGGAAAACAACTTTAATAGTTAATAATGAACGATTCGGAGATATCAGCATTAAACGGAGAATTTTCCAAGGTGATTCCTTGTCACCATTGCTCTTCAACATTTCTTTGATGCCTTTGTCTATGATTTTGAAGAAAACAAAACTTGGATATGAAATTCCTAAATGTAATATTAATATTTCCCATCTGTCGTAATGGATGACTTGAAGTTATATGGAAAATCGGAACAGGAAATAGACCCATTACTGAACACGGTTCGTATTTTCAGTGAGGACATCGAAATGGAATTTGGTTTAGATAAATGCGCAATTTTATCTATTAAACGAGGAAAAATTAATGACACTAGCAATTTTAATTTTGATCAAGAAAAATATACAAAGGCAGCTTCATCTAACGAACACTATACATACCTAGGAACATTAGAAGCCAGTGATATTCTCCACTCGAAAGTTAAACAAGACAGCCGCAGAATACACCAAAAGAGTTAGAAATATTCTGAAAACAAAACTAAATGGATTAAACACGATTAGAGCAGTGAAATCTTGGGCTATACCAATCATCCAATACATAGCTGGCATAATAGATTGGACAAAAGAAGACCCGTACAAATTGGACCCACAAAAGTAGAAAAGTAATGACTATGCATCATGCATTAAGTGATGTTGACCGGCTGTACCTATCAAGGAGAATAGGTGGACGCACAAGTACTGCTGCAAATGAGACAGACTGTGAAAGAAGAAATTAATTTTAAAAGTTACATCAACAATAGCAAGTGGCATAGCTAGGGGGGGGGGGGGTGCGGTCCGTCCCGGGCAGCACTTTGAACTTTTTTGAACTTGTGCATTTAATTCTAAAATACAGGCTCGAGAACTCAGTTCCAAATATTGTAATACTACTACAAATTTTCCTCACAATTGCTGTAAGTGTTGCTAGTTTTGAGAGGAGTTTTTCTAAATAAAATTTGATTAAGAATTATCTACATTACTATGAAATAGACTTCGCCAATGTCATCGACGATTTTGATAACAGAAAGCAAGATAAATAACATTTTAGAATGTTGAAGTTAAAGTTTTACTTCAAAAATAAACACAGTGTTTTAATTTATTTCCCTATACGTAGTTTTGAATTTTTGTAGTATTTTTGGTGTGTATTGAGAGGGGTGGCAAACTCAGGGACCGCCCAGGGCGGCAAAAGTTAAAAAGGTTAAAAGTTAAAAAAGGTTCTAGCTAACCACTGACAATAGCTCTGCGCAAATGCTTGAAGCAATTATACAAGAGGGCTTTCTAAAAGCAACAGGAAACAAATCGGATTAGAAAAAGGAACAACAAAATAATCGATATGTGCACTGGAAAAATAATGGACTGAAAAAATAAGGACGTCTGCATGTACTAGCAATCATGTTTGTTTACCGGGCGCAACGCCCAGTCACTGCGTTTGTACGTAAATAGCGGGCGATTCTTTCATTGTCTTATTTATTCTCGTTGTTGATCTGTTTTATTGATTTTAGTGTGTTTAATTATTGTTGTCGTTTTTGTTATAATTTATTTTAAAGTTTAAATTTTTATTACGCCCATAAACAATACATTTTAACTATGAACAAAATCGATAGTTTATTGGGAAAATGTTTCTCGTTATTAAGTCTAGAAGAAAAATTGGCCCCTATAGACGAGCCTCCCTTGACTATAAATCAATAATAGAACCCACTATATAAATATAAAAAAATTAAGTTGTTTTTGGCCCCACCTGTTTCTATTGTCACCAGCCGCCACTGGGACGGGGGGTATCCCCTGTTCTCAAAAGTAAAGGAAATGACATCTGTGTTGCAAATGTTAGTGACCAATCAGCAAGGAAGTAGGAAGAAACTTTTTCCACTGAAATTGAAGATCAAGGTAGTTCTCAAATCTAGTAATACCGAATACTTTATTCGCAAGTTCGTATTGTAGGGTGAAAGTTTCGAAGCCGTAGTGCCGTGATTTTTGAAAAGTAATAGGAATGCAGATTTAAATTTTAATATGAATAAGAGAAAGGGACTCTGTTTAATTTTGGTATTAAGAAATCTCTCATTGAAGGTGTTTGTGAGTCATCCACCACCAGCCTACAAAGCGATCTGCAGGATGTACAAAAGGAGGGAAAAACTCCCAGCACACAGGAGAAAAGTCTGCATTCACTTGTAAGTACTTATAATAATATTATAAATTTTTGGTGATCAAAATGGGATATGTCAATGAAAACCAGCACAAATTAATTTAATGATGTTTATGTTAAATTGACGTTTAATTAATTAATTACCAATTAATAATTAATTATCAAGTATTAATTAATAATCAACATCAGCTAAATTAACGATTAATTATTAATTAATACATTACAAAATAACGAAGGTGTTCCGTGAAAATTTCAGGATTTGTGAAGTGTTCCGCCGTAGGAAAAGTTTGGGAAACGCTGGTCTACAGAATGACGATTTCTTTCTAAATATATAATTTTGATACGCCGCACATGTTCTAATAAAGTGCCTCCATTAGATATAGTTTTGTTTCAACCCAAACTCGAAGATTTTGATATGCGGCTCTCAACGATTTAAAAAAAAATACCAGAAGGCTTCACATAAACACGTAACCAGCCCGAATGCCTCTCTCGAAGGGTCTTCAAGAGAGGCATAATCTGCTTCAAGAGCAACTAGCAATCCAAAGTTAATGCTAACTCCTCTCTGTCAGGGTTTATCTATTAATTAAAAAAAGAAAAGCAGTGAGAACAATATAATTTTAAGCGTTTGAAAACTGCGCACATCCATTTTTCGTATATTAACAGACGTTTTGCTTTCTTAATAACATTCACTAAAGCCTTACTATATGTACCACTCAAACAATATCGGATAATTCTCGTCTTAATAATGATAGCGTTATTAACAGTCTCAAGTTTCCATAATTTGTTAATATTTTCTACTGTGATATGCAGCACCCAAGTCTTGAAATGAGGTTGCTTCCTCCCGCACTCTCTCACTCTCTCTCTCACTTTTTTATGATAGAGGGCGGAAAATGCTTATTTCCCACTTTTGAATATAAAGGCAACTACTGAATTCGTGTAAACAAACTTAGGCGTCGGCAATTAAGTATGTTTTGCGGTAATAAACAACAACAACATAACTAACAAAATACAAAAAATACTTCTTAAGTAGCTGAGATTTACGAACACTACAAATAATCACTCGAAACTGGCAAGTATAGTTATATTATTATTATCATTATGGGACACCTCCAAATATAAATATAAAATTCACCATTACCTTGTATTTGATGAATCCGGCAGATTTTGTTAAAATACGTCATTCCACAGCAGGTAGAATTCTTGGTTGACGTACTGGTTCTTCAAAAGATGATTCATTTCTACATTCGAAATTACGAAAACACTTTCCAGTCAAAATTCAGAGATTATTTAATATTATGGAGGGTGGAACAATATTTTATGTCATCCTAGCATTATCTGAGTGAACGATAAGCATAACTCATTTCTGTTGCAAAACGGCGTTTCACATCATTAGCAGACGCTCTGCATTTACCCGAATAACAGTCTCGCATAAACAACAAAAAAGCTATCTGATTGGTCGAAAATGCTTCTTTACACTTATAAATGATAAATGAGCAAATTGATAAGACACACACACACACACACACACACACACACACACACACTTAGTGAGCTCACGAAAAGCATGTAAAAGATATATCATGAGCAGTCTTATTATTAATAAAATAAGTACGAACATGCACGCATTTGAAATGAATATGATTTTAAAATAACACAAAATTACTACAAACACTAACTGCACAAAAATCTTTATTAATAAAACAAAACAAGATAAAAATAATAATAAACACTATTATTTCGTGTAATATATTGTGATTATTATTATGAATATTATAAAAACTTCTAACTTCTATGGCTGGATGGACATCCCTTGGATTTTTATCCCGTAATCGGTATTTTTATTTATTTTTTAATTGTTTAAAGAAAGAAAGTTTTGAGCACTTGGCTCGCCCTAATTAGGGCTGTGTAGAAATATTTCAATCTGTGATCAGGGCCGCCTTTGGGCGTTTATGTTTCCATCTGTCTTTTTCATCGTAATCTGATGACTCACGAATGCGTAGGTTGGGATGGAGTGATGCTTGAGCAAAGTACTTGGTTGCTATCTGGAGGAGAAACGTAGGTATGTCTGGCAGGTTTCCGTCTTGATGGAGAATAGTGTTCCTTACAAACCACGGGGCATCGAAGATCATTTGGAGACATTTGGTTTGGATTATTTGTAATCTTTTAATGTTGCTAGGGTAGGTGTGGCTCCACGCTGGTGAACCGTAAGTCAGTATGGGTCTGATGATTGCTTTGTATATTCTTAATTTGTTTTCTGGGCTGACTTTGCTTCTACCGTTGAGTAGAGGGTAGAGTTGAGCAATTGCTGAGTTTGCTTTGTTGCAGGCATGAGAGATGTGGGAGCTGAGATGGTTATCTAGTTTTATTCCCAGGTATTTTGCTTCATTTTGCCATGGGATATCAGTATTGAACATCGTGACTGCTCTATGATGGTCTGCTTTCTTCCTTGTAAATAGTATGGCCGTGCTTTTGTCTGCATCGACATTAATTCTCCATATCCAAAACCATTTTTCAAGATTCATTGCTGCGCTTTGTAGTCGTTGTGTGGCTAGGTGTGGTCTGAGCGATCTGTTCAGTATCGCCATGTCATCTGCATAGAAAGCCATGGTGATTGATGCTGTGCTTGGGACGTCTGATATAAAATGTTGAATAGTATCGGAGATAATAGAGAGCCTTACGGGACACCTGCTGTGATACTTCTTGTAGTGGATCTGAGCCCACAGAGTTTCACTTGAAATTTTCGGTCTTTCAGGTAAGAGTCTATGATTTGGATGGAGTTTAGTGAATATTGTGCAGTTATTAGTTTGTGGATGAGGCCTTTGTGCCACACTTTATCGAAGGCTTTCGCCACATCCAGGAAGATTGCACCTGTATGTTGTTTCCAATTAAATCCGATAGTTATATAATCTATAAGTCTGTGGATTTGTTGAGTTGTGCGGTGACCAGTTCGAAAACCAAATTGTTCTTTTGGGATTAGGTCTAGATTGTCCGTTTCGTTTTGTAGGCGTTTTAGTATTACTTTTTCAGCTATTTTCCCTAGGCCTGACAAGAGGCTGATAGGTCTGTAATTCTGGGGGAACTGAGGTGCTTTCCCCGGTTTGTGGATGAGGATTATATCTGCCTGCTTCCAGCGAGTGGGGAAGTAGTTGAGTCTTACCATCGCATTTATGATAGCCACTAGATGCATTATTGTTTTGTGAGGGAGTGCTTTTATAATTTTGTTTGAAATCTGATGAGGACCTGGTCTTTTCTGTTATTGAGGTTCTTGATGATTTGGTATATTTCATTTGGCGTGGTATAGTTTGTATTGTCACGGGTGGTGGAACCATGAAGTGCATAGCGTACTTGCCTGTGGATTTTTCAATGAAGCGCAAGTCCACATGAGTGTAGTTTGGTTGAAATTGCAGCTCCAGGGTGTCTGCAAAGCTTCTGCTTTTTCATAATCTCGGTAGACTATACCTCTTACTCCATGGATTGGTTGTATGTTTGGGTGATCGTTGCGAAGGGCTTTAGTCATTTTCCATAATGAGTTATCTACAGTGTTTAAGGAGCTTAGTTTCCTCTCCCATAGTTTATTCTTATGGTCTTTGATTGAATATCGGACTAGGTTTGTTGCTCTGTTAAGCTCTTGTTTATCCTGGGGTGATAGTGTTGCATGGTATCGACGTCTAATCCTGTTTTTGTTGTTGATAAGCTTTAGAATCTCTTCTGGGAGCAGGTTAGTTTGAGCTGGAGTGGTAACGGTGGAGGCTGTTGCTAGGCCAATTTGGATTGTGCCTTCCAGTTTATTGATCGCTGTGTCTACTTCTTTGGGTGAGGAGATGGTTGGGACAGGGCCTGTGATGTTGCAGAGAGTTGCGTTGAGATTTCTGTAGGATTGTCCAGAGATGGTTTCTGCTTCTCCGGCAGAGAAGCAGTTTTGCGTTTAGGTCTCCCGCCACTATTGTTGCTTCGTCTGTGTCAAGGAGCTGGGAGAGGTCTGAGGTTAGGAGTGGTTTGCCTGGAGGGTTGTAGACTGAATATAGTTTTAGACTACCTATGTTGTTGGTATGTATTTCAATTCCAGTTTCTTCCAGGTCAAGAAACTGGAATTGAAATACAGATCAAGAAAACAACAACTACAGGTTTGTAGTTGTTGTTTTCTTGATCTCATTGTATCTTATGATATAGCCATTCCACCTCCTCTGGCATTGAGTCTACCTGTCCTAAGTAGTGTGTAGTACCTTATTTTGGGGTTGTCGCAAGGCCAAAGATGTGTCTCGTTGACTAAAAGGATGTCTATCTTATATCTTTCAGCAAATTCTTTTAGTTCTAGGAGGTTGTTGTTTAGCCCGTTAGCATTCCAATAAGCAATCTGTATTGAGTTAGCTATGGTGACTGTGTTATCCATTAATCATGAAGAAGATGACTTGTGTGTTTTTGAGGAATTTATTGGTGTCGGCCTGATTGGGATTTGTTTTGCTAAAGGCCGTTAACATCTCTCCTAGAGTAGGAGCTAGGATTGCTGCAGAGGTTTGGTTGCAAGATGCCAGTTTGTTATTATAGAGACTGCAGATGCATATGATTTCTCGGGAGTAACAGCCCGCATTCTGATTTCTGGTGTAGTTCTCTTCTGATTGGGAAGGGGTAGTGCCTCTCTAGCTTTCTGGAGGATGGATGGATGGAGTGAACATCCCTTGTAGTTGGCTGGGTGTGGGCCGCCACAGTTCACACACTTAGCGGGCGTGGTTCGTGGTTTGACGCAAGTGTGCGAGGGATGGTTGTCACTGCACTTGATGCACTTGTAACCTGCTTTACATAGCTTTTGTGCATGCCCATACTTTTGGCGGTGATGGCATTGACCAGCTGAAGCCTTTCTTCTGAGAGGTTCGGTCTTTACTGATCTCGACCAGGACCAGAGGCATGGGCGCTTGTCTGCTCGTTAATGCGCGATATCTCAATCGGCTCCAGGCCTTGTGAGCTGAGGTCAGTAGCTATTTCTTCAGCTGTTATGGTCTCAGCCAGACCGCTGATGACCACCTTTAGTTTTTTTTCACTTTTAAGCTGAAACGTGTGATATGGGAATTTCACTTCATCCATAAGTCTGGTGAGCTGGCGATAGTCCGAAGTTCCTTCTGGTTGAATCCAGATTCCTTCATCTGTACTCTTGGCTGATGTAAATTTGATGTTTGCGTTCTTCATCGTCTCTGTAATTAAAGACCATTTTTCTTTTGTTCTTAAAATTACTGGTGGAATCCTCTCTTTGGGTTGTGCCCTGGAGTCGGTCTCTATTCTTTCATCAAGTTGTGCTGTTAAGTCCATTGGAGTTGTTTTTTCCAAGGGTTGATGTATTATTTCAGGATCTGCAGCTGGCGACCCCTACTAGCGCTTCTTTCTGCTGACAACCTGATAGTCTGTAGAGTTATCTGAGTCCACTAGGGGCTGGTCGTTAACCGGCGACATAATCTCTCTGGTGTTATCTTGAGAAGTGCTGGGGAGAGGGTCAGGGGATTGACAGTTCTCTGTTTCAACCTCTTCCATTTGGTGGATTGCCACCTTTCCTGCCCATTTCCTTTGCAGCAGGCCTCCTACATGTTTGAAGATTGCCAATAGCTGCTTGAAGTCGAGCTCATCATAGGGAGAGTCCATAACTTGGCCCAAGAAAAAACAGCGGTTGCTCGGGTTTCCCGATTAGTTTGTAAGTGATCCTGTAGACTTTGAGAGTCCACTAGCTAATCCCGTAGACAGCTTAGAGTAAGCGCCTACCAGGAAAAAGTTAGTTTATTACATGTGACTATTCTAAACAAGGAGAAAAGGAGTTTCGAGAACTTACTTGGACACAGTGCAGAGACCTACCTCCCTAAAATACCATTCGTCCACCACTGGTTCTCATTGCGGGTGGGGCCTGCCGGCCATCAGACCTCTGCATATTTCATACAGAGGGGGAGATAGTAGGTCTCGAACTGTGTTAGTTCCAGTGCATTGCGAGCTGCCCGAAAAACCTTATATAAAATTCAACTAGGCAGAGTCTAAAGAAATACGTCCGATCACAACGATAACGATAGCCCTACTATGATCAACCTCAATCAGTTTCTATATTATAAAAAAAAAAAAATCAGCTAACGCCTTTTATTTCCTAATAGGGAGTAGGCGAGGCCTTTATACCCTATCTAGCTTTTGGAGACTGAGTGTGCAGTTCAATCTCAACCGGTAGCCAATCAGAGATAGCTGGCCCAAGTCTATCACTAATTATAGCACCACCGATGAAGAAGCAGGCAAACAAGTGCTGCCATCTCTTGGACCTAACCCTAACAAGATATGTCACTGTCTGAAATAATGTGGGTACTACGGTCGATTTTCTTGTGTTTACGGGATGAAAAACCCGAGTTTCCAGAAGGAAAAACCTGCTTGCCCGTGCCAGAGATCGAATATGAATATTATTTATACGAAAATTAAGTAGAATTCATGATTAGAAACTGCTAACTTGGAGAAAAAGGTTTAGTATCTTCAACTCCACTCCAATCCAGAATACATTGTTAGGTTCATCATTCCTCACCCTCGGTCCCACCTGAAAAAGTTAAATTACTTCGACCGGACATTTTGAATAAAAATTACGCCTTCATGGTATTTGTAAAAGATCGCCATAGTTATTTAATAAGTGAAAAACGTAAATTATAAGTGTTTTTCTCGATAACACATGCGTGTTTCGAGAGTCTAATAATTCCTATATATCATTGGTTAAATGAAGCTGGGGCTCTCCGGGGCCCGTTCCCGGAACTTTTTTTATGCACTGGAGCCGGAACATTTTTCTGTTTTGTGACTTTTCTCCCTTTACGGTAATTAGGCCTTCATTATTGTTTCAACAACTGTTTACAGCTTTGAATGTGTATATAAAGTCAATATCAACTGTAGCCTGATTACGAACGCGTGATGAAAGGGACGGGGAGGCTTGGAGCTTCCCCGGATAGCATTCAAAAGTAAATACAATTGGTTCTTTTGTATAGGGTACTGAACATATTCGTTTAGAATTTAACCACTGCTATATATATATATATATATACATATATATATATATATATATATATATATATACACACAGTCTGGTCTCTTTTTATATATATATATATATATACATATATATATATATATATATATATATATACACACAGTCTGGTCTCTTTTTATGGTGTAGATACGTTCCACAGAAAACCGCATATAAAAAATCGCACAAAAAAAGTCCTACCTTACGTTGAAAAATTGCGTATACGTTCGATACTTTTCTAAAACCGCATAAAACGAAAGGAATGAATTAAAATAAACCTAAAATCTCATAAAAAAGTTTATGAAAATAAGAATGCCTAAGTTTGTTTTAAAGCTTTATTCATTTAATTTCATTGAAAAGTAACAATTCTTTTTTTTTTTTTTTTTTTTACATTTTGTCATCAGAATTATCGTCGCTATTAGACAATATTCGGCAACGTTTGCGAACTGGTGCAGAAGAGGTGGTCAGCGCATCAGAACTGTATGGTAAAGGCAATGATTCTTCACAAACAGAATTAGCTTCACCCTCGTTCTGTGTTGATTTTTTTACTTCTTAACAATGTAATCCGTGATTAAACTTTGCGATGATGATTCTACTAGTTTTTTATACAGCCCGCGATATCCAGACATAGTTCTTCAGCTCATGTTGGAATTTCAAGGCTCGTTCAGAATTTGTGTCATTAACAAGAAAAGGATTTTCCGATTTATTGCACAGTTCAAGACTTCTCGAATCATATTTGCAGTGAGGGGGATAGGTTTTTCTTCTGCTTCATTATCCTTTTCTGGATCTTCGACGATATCCAATATCATCATCACTTAAGGCATTATCCACAAGCAATTCGTCTACATCATTCTGGCTAAATGTATCAAAACCTTTTCCGCCAATTTCCTGTGCCAAAGTAATGATTTCAGCTGATAATGTACATGTTTGCACTGTTGTAATATATCCAGGCCAAGCTGGTTTTCAGCAGGAATTTAAAATTTGTGGTCTTATTTCAGCGATAGCAGATGCAACATGATTTGATCAGTAGTAAATAGAAATTATTTTCCAAACGTTTGGATGTTCTAAATGCGGATGACTTGGTGCATTGTCAACAATTAATAAAATTTTAAAATCGAGAGCTTTTTGCTTCATTATGTTTCCACTTCTGGTACAAAGCAATTATTGAACCATTCAGTAAATACAGTAGTTGTTACCCTGGCCTTTGTATCAGCCATCTAATGTACCGGTAGCTGTTTTACATCTTTGCCTTTTAGAGCACGTGGTCTTAGAGATCGATTTACTGGGAAGGGGAGGGGATGTTTCAACATTCGATTCCCTGATGCATTGCTACAAAGTAACTTTGTTACTTTGTAGCAAAGAACAAAGATCGAAGTAACAAAGTTACTTCGATCTTTGCTTGCTTTAAACCCACTTGCTTTTTTCTCAGACTTTCCGATGTAAGTTCGACTATGCATTTTCTTCCAAAACAATCCTGTTTCGCCAGCGCTAAACACTTGATCGGGACAATATCTACCATCTTCAATAATTTTGGCTCATCATCTGCAACCTTGCCTGTAATCTTCACGTTATGAAGTGCATTCCTTTTTAAAAACCCGGTTAACCATCCTTTGCTAGCCGAAAATTCTTTATCAGCCTGGGAAGTGGAAGTAGACGGCTCCATTTGCTTCATAAAACCGAAGAGCATTTTGTTTAATTAAATAACCACTTACAGGAATTCTTAGAGTTAATTGTTCAATCCAAATTACGAGCGCTCGTTCCGTGTTTTCTAATAAAGCATCTCTTGAGTACGATGATAATTTGGCACTTAGTTTTGTGCCAGAAATGACAGATTTTCTTATTGCGACTTCATTCTTTTTAATTGTTCTTATAGTAGATGCGTCTAAATTAAAATGTTTACCAATCGCCGTAGATCCCTCTCCTTTTGCTAAGCGATCTAAAATTGCAATTTTCATTTCCAAAGAAATTGCTTTTCTTTGGTGCTTTTTTTTTCTCCACTGGGCAAAATTTAATTATTAATTAATAATTAATGATCAATTATTGATTAATAATAAAAATCGGCTTAATTACAATTAATTATTAATGAATACATTACAAAATAACCAAGGTGTTCCATGAAAATTTCAGGATTTATGAAGTGTTTCCGTCGTAGGAAAAGTTTGGGAAACGCTGGATTACCCTATTATCGGAATGGATTCGCCTTCTGTTGACATGCGCAGAAATGTCGAAAGGTCTCGTATCTGTGGGCGTGCACCGCATAACTTCAAATCAGCATAAAAAGAGACCCGAGTGTATATATAAATATGTGTGTGTGTGTGTGTGTGTGTGTGTGTGTGTGTGTGTGTGTGTGTGTGTGTGTGTGTGTGTGTGTGTGTGTGTGTGTGTGTGTGTGTGTTTTAAAATTATTAACTGACTTAAACACCGAGAAAAAATACAAGAGATTTAATAAGGTTTCACTACTAGTTTCATCGGAAATGCCGACTTCGTCAGGTGAATACAGTACCATGGAGTAAACAACATCTTGAAAATATTGTACTTTAGAGTAAACAGAGTTTAGAACAAGGTAGTGGAGTTGTGTTTGAAATTGAGTCCGAGTGTTGGTTCTGGCGTGAAGCACTTTGCGTGTAAACAGGGGCGCGCCAGTAGTGTCCGGCGCCTGTGTGCAAAACTTTAGTTGGCGCCCCTATTCCCCCTCTCTCCAATAAAAAAATCACTTTTTAAAAACGTTTTTTTTTAAGTATTCCTTCTCTTTGGCGTCTTTACTAACCTGGCGCCTGTATGCGTCGCACATATTGCACATATATACATACATACACGCATACATACAAATCGGCCCTTCAGAACACACGCAATTTACAGACAAAAATTACTAGTTGTGGTGGTGTTGGAAGTGGGAGGTAGATGGCGTTGATGGAGATGATTCGTAGTAGAGGTTGGGTGTAGAGACAGTTGTAGATGTCCTCCAAGGAGTCCGAAGACTCCGATGAGTCTTCGGACTCCTTGGAGGTGTCAGGAATGATAATAATAATAATAATAATATGGCCGGCGCGCCCCTGTGTGTGAATGATATCACGTGCAGGGGGCGGCTCGTGCATAGGCACTGTGGAACTGCACTACCTCCAATTTTTCTCGATATATATATATATATAAATACATTTATTAATTTATTTATATTTGCTTGTAATGTTTAATTTTATCATCAACAATTCTATACAATTCTCTTATTTTGTATAAAAAGTAATAAAAATCCATCTTGTAGCACTTAGGAAGGCGCTAGCAGCACTGTGTTTACCACAGTGTCATATTGCTATGCGCGCAAGCATCTGCACGCCATAGTGAGATGCGAGCTATTAGCGTAATGCGGCACTGTCCGTCGCGCAGTTCCACTGTTGTTTATATGCAGTTTGCTAGTAGTAGAGTGTTCATGGTGCTTATCGTGTTTACTCCGTCTCTTTAAATATTTGGACATTACAATTAAAGGATTTAATTGTAATGTCCAAAAATTGCAAATCCATTCCTTTAATTACAATTAAAGGAATGGATTTTATTTTTAAGTAATTTTGAATTATACTAAACTGTATAATTTTATCGATAACAAACAATATTTTTTCATGAAACAAAACAAGAAGAATATAACTATATAATTTTATCGATAATAAATAATATTGTTTTATGTTTAATTTTTACCATAATTTTGATATTTTATCCAAACACGTATATGCTGTACTTACAGTGTGTATGTATATTTCGAAAGTTGCAGCAACCCCACGATTTCAAGCCACGAGCCGCCACTGATCACGAATATGCCAAAACTGGATTACAGCGCAATGTGAATCGGGCAGGCTATAACTGAGATTGCTGTTTAGATGGGCAGGGTCGAGAGCTCTTTCTTTGGATTCCAAGATACGTCTTTCTAATTCATCGGAGCATTTATGGATGTTTGAGGTTAAGTTCCAGTCTATTTGATGTTGTTGTCCTTCAACATCGGTATTGGCCGAGAATAAAACGTGGCTGGATAGGGCACTAACACGGACTCTGTTATAAGAAATGTCGCGTTGGTGTTCTTCTAGGCGGAGAGAAAGAGATGGATTTTCTGTCTGGCCATAATATGGTTTGCCGCAACTGCAAATGATTTTGTTTACTCCTGGGAAGTATTACTTTGCCTAAAGTAAAGTGTTTTACTTTAGGTTGATTGAGGTAAGATCGGAGTTTAGGAAAGGTGGAGAAATATATTTTAACATTAAATTTCTTCAGGATTTTCGCTAGTTTAGGAGAAAGAGAACTTATGTACGGTAAGGAGATGAAGGCTGTTCGTTTCAGTTATCTTCATTACTATGTTGATTACGTACACTAAGACAATTATAGATATTTTTAGGTGAGTAACCGTTATTTAAGAAGGTGTTTTTGAGGTAACTAAGTTCTTGTTGAAGTTCCTCTTCTTCTGACAACAAGGATCTCGCCCGATTAGCTAGTGTGGAAATAATTCCTAATCTCTGATGGGATTAGTGGTGAGACGAAGCATGTAGGTATCTATCGGTGTGTGTTAGCTTTCTAAAGATAGAAATCTTGAGACCATCCATTGTTCCAGTAAGTTTTATTTCTAGAAAAGCTAAAACACCATTAACTTCTGGTTCGGATGTGAAGTTTGTATTTTGATGAAAATTGTTTAAATGATCCATAAAAGTTTGTAAGTTTTCTGGCCCGTGCTCCCAAATTAGGAAAATGTCGTCCATGTAACGTAGCCAAATTTTGGGTTTCAGTGTCACTGAGGAAATGGCCTTTTCCTCAAAATCTTCAGAAAAACGTTGGCTAGCACCGGAGACAAATGGCTACCCTTTGCCAAACCTCTGTTCTGTTTTGTAGATCTTGTCTTCAAATAAGAAGTAGCCTAATCCACACAATGCACAAGTAAGGCGAAAATCTTTTTAGATCACTTGTTTTTTAAAAGACTAAGGACTTCCTGGGAACGTTGGTGAATAGTGAGACGACTATGTGGAAGCTTACCATTCTGTCTGCTTCGTTAAGTTGGATGTTCTTTATCTTCGAGCCGAGTTTTTGATATATGAAAAGGATTTTCCTGTGAGATGTTTTAAGGAGGAAGCGAGATATTTCGAGAGATTGTATACAGGGGAGTCAATGGCTTCAACTATTTGTCTAAGAGGAGTGTTTTCTTTGTGGATCTTCAGAAGGCCATATAAACGGGGAATAAGTAGATGAAGAGAGCGGGGCAATAGGCGGATATTCCTAGATAATTCAGATATTGACAGGTAATGACAGATATTGTTTTGCTAGTTTGGGTCTCCCGCGATGAGTCTACTGACTTCATGGAGATACCGTAATAATTTTTTTTTTTTTTTTTTTTTATGTCTCAGATGAATTGCATACATAGTTGCTGTAGTAATTATATGTATATAATATTTATAACGCATTACAAGTGTGTATAACAGATACTTGCAAGTTAGTAATTTTCTTCCTCGAAGCTTAGCAGAGCTTATCTGAGGAAGATAATAGATGACAGAGGGTGGTGGTTTCATGGTTGTGTTCCTATAGTGGTCACAAGCCAGGTGTTGATTTTACTGTTTGTTGGTACGTGCTTGAAAGACTTCGACTGCTATTACAGTTTAACTTTTTTTTTTTTTTTTTGTGAAAATAGGGTTGGATTTAGACATGTAGTGGTAGTCTTGTAGTGGTAGTTTTTTAAGAGGGGGGGGTTGTCGTAGGTTTGTGTGTGTGTGTATGTGTGGTGGGGGAGAGAGAAACCGGAATTGCTCTAATTTTCGTTCTCGCTATAATATTTATATAGTGCCTGTTTCAGCTCTCTGTATGTTCCTAGGTTTCTGTTGTCGAACGGCAGTTTGTTTATCATGTCAGGTACGTAGAAGTTTCGGGTGGCTTTGCCGTAGTGATTGTTGTACTTATATGTTATGTAGTTTGTTGACTGTGGTCTTATTACCTGATATTATTTTGTTCTGGTTACTCTATAGGTTGGGCTGTAGTAATGTTTTAACATGACTGTGTAGTGGCATAAGTGTTTCACCATAAATATTTTGTGTTTTATCCGTGCTTCCTGCATAAGAGTGGGTTGTTCCCAGAATATCAGTTTTACCATTTTATCTTGCAACCATTGTAGCCTGTTAAGTCTGTAGTCTGCGCAGAATGCGTATGATGTGATTGCATATCTTAAAATGTTTTCACATAATGCTTTATAGATTAGTATTTTTATGTGGGTTGGGGCAATGTCTTTTAATCTGTATAGTTTGTTTGCTATTATCCTAAGCTTGGTATGTAGGTAGTTTGTATGGCTATTCCAACTTTGATCTGCATCGAAGTGAAGTCCAAGGTAGCGTGTTGTTTTCACCTGTGTGATGGTTGTGATTTTAGGTTCTGCACTTTGTGTATTGGAGGATGAATGTTTGACAGTGAGATATTTAGTTTCTATAGGCAGGGTTTGGGGGTTTTTGAATATCATTAGCTTTGTTTTTCCAGGGTTTATATATATGCCGTTTTCGGTTAACCAGTTAGTGATTTGATTGATGTCGTGTTGCATATTTTTGTAAGCGATTTTTGCAGTGTTGTGAATGGATACTATGGCAGTGTCGTCTGCATACTGGAAGATTTTACTTTTTAGGGGGAGTTGGCTTATGTCCTGTGTGTATATGTTAAATAGAATGGGAGATAGGACAGCTCCTTGCGGTACTCCACAGGTTACTTGTACCTCTTTGCTGTGTGCTGATCCTATACGTGTGATGTGCTTTCTGTTTTTCGTGTATGCTTTAAACCACTGGAGTAGACGACCTCCAATTCCGATATGGGTAAGTTTCGTTAACAAGGTTTTATGTGTTAGTGTGTCAAATGCTTTTGTTAGGTCAATGAATACCACTAATGTTATTCTGTTTTTATCCAATGCAGCGTTTATTAGATCTGTGAAATCTTCCAGGAGTGTTGCTGTTCCTTTATTTTTTTGAATAATAATAATAATAATAATAATAATAATAATAATAATAATAATAATAATAATAATAATAATAATAATAATAATAATAATAATAATTCTGAGGTGGATTTGAGGAGATTATTTGTCCGGTTATGTAGTTCTCTCGTGGGGTCTCTTTGAAGTTCAGAGTAAGAATTACAATCTAATAATTCACAGATCTTGAGGCGAGAATAGATCTAGGTGAAAATTAAGCCCCTTGGAGAGGGGTACATTTATTTCTGCCGTTGTAAGAATATATGAAGATTTATTAAAGAGTGTGTGAAGCAATATTAGAGGATGAACAGTCTTGCATACGTTTGAGGGAATCAAATTTCCTGATCAGTTTCTATTTATTGATGTTTTGGGTTCTAGCAGCAAAAAGTGCACTAGCAGATTTAGAATAATTTTAAACACGTCATTTAACCGAGTCAATTACTCTGTAAATAACCATACTCCTTCTGACGAGGATATCCAACATCTCATAAAAGGGTACTGGAAGATCCTTAAAAATGTTGGACTTTTCATAAACAGGCTTGTGTTCTTAAAAAGATGTAAGTTCCATTCAATCATCCCTAAGTTCTTACAATTTAAAGAGTCCATCCATACAAAACGAGCGCATATTATTTATCGCAAGGCCAAATTAGAACTTTCAGGAGAAAGGATTATGGATTCCAAACATAGTTTAGCTTCTTTGTTCTCGAAAAAAGGTACGTTAGAAAACAGCCCAGTTAGACAATATATCTTGGAATGAGACTAAACCTATTAGTGCACTTTTTTCATCCTGTTTAGTATTTAGTTTGGTGAGTAGTATGTCATGTTCAAGTGTATCAAAAGCTTTGGTCAAGTCAAGCAGTACAAGGACGGCGTACTTGTTTTTATCGAGGGCTTTGTTTATGGCTTCGGCGATGTCTTCTAATAAAGTGATGGTGCTTTTTGTTTTCTGAAAACCGTATTGGTTTTGTGAGATGATGTTGTACTGTAGATAGTTCTGTAGTCTGGTGTGTGTTATTTTTTCTAGATTTTTGGAGATGACTGGTAGGATAGCTATTGGTCTGTACTTCTCTGTAGCATTTCTTTTACCATGTTTGAAAATTGGCATAATTATCGTAGTTTTTAGTTGTTGTGGAATAATGCCAGTGTCGAATATTACGTTCACGAGTCTCAAAAGTATTGGATTTATTTGTTCAAAATGTGTTAAAAGCTCTATGAGTCTTATTTTGTCTATTTCTGGAGTCGTCTTTGGTTTTAGCTGTAAGAGCGCTTCCTTCAGTTCCTGTTTTGTTACGAGTGGAAAATACATCGTTTGCTGTTGACTTCGTGTTGGTAATTTTTTGTTGATCGTTGGTAGATTGTCTTTTTTGAGTTGTATGATACTGTTTTTGAATTCATGGTTGAATGAGTCTGCTAGTTCCTCTTGGTTTGTGTCCTGACCGAAACTTTTTGCAATAAAATCTTGTGCTGAAGTTTTCTCTTTCCGAGTCAGTAATTCGTTAAGTGTAGCCCATGTTTGCTTCGTATTGTAATTATATTTCTGTAAATTTTTGGAAGTAGTAGTGTCTTTTTTGCCCTACGAATTTTTGTTGTTAGTTGATTTCTTGTGTTTTTGTATAATCTTTGTAGTCGAGTGTTACTGGGTGACTTTTTTTGTCTTTTTATTGTTGTTATTATTATTAAAATATATATATATATATATATATTATTGAATTGTATAGTGAATCGCGTGTTGTATTATTGTATTGTAATAGTGTATACAATGTATAAATATAAAGCTAGTTTAAAAAATGTATATTCATATTTATAAAAAAAAAAATTACTGTGCTCTGCATTTTGTACTGAATCTTTGTAGTGCACAGAAAATATAATGATATGTTTCATTGTACATATGCAAATACTCTGTAAGATAATAATCCTTGTCATTGCAAAAAAATATTATTACAATTATTATGATTGTTATTATTACTAATTACACATATTAATTTTATTTACTGTAACAAAAGAGTACTCGGCGAGGAAACTTTGTATCATGGTGTTAAAAAAGTGTAACTATTCTGGAAGACCAATAAGATCATCATTGATATTTTTATTAAAAATTAGTATTATTATTTGACATTCAGTTATACCTATTGTTAAAACGCTTATATTACAGCGTTAATTGTGTTTATATACTTTTATGTACAAATAACTTCTTTGAAGGATAATAAATCTTTTTAAAAAATTATCATCATACGGGCATCTCCATGGAGTCAGAAACTCATCGCAGGAGACCCAAACTTTCAGAACAATATCTATCACACCTCTTCTTGAACTCAATGGCAGACGAAGCACTCCTAACTGAGTCAGGCAACTCATTCCATTCGTTCGCCACTCTCCAAGCGAAAAATTAGTCCTCACACCCTTGTTAACCACAATCTTCCTTAATTTCCAGGGATGACCTCTTGTTCTTCCACCATTATCCCGCTGCTGAAATATTTCCCCCGCATCAACCTTATAGAAACCTTTTAGTAACTTAAATGTTTCGATCGTATCCCCTCTTCTCCGCGTATCAACCAACCTCTGCAACCCCCAAACTCTCCATGTAGGGAGCAAACCTTACACCGCTCACCGACTTGGTCACTCGCATCTGAGAATTTTCTACCACTTCCTCCTCTCGAAGGAATCCAGGCGACCAGACCAGAGCGCAGTAATCAAGATGGGGACGTATCCGCACCTTATTAAGAGAGATAATGACTTCTTTATCTCCGCATGTTAGCGTGTTCTTTAATAACCGAGTAATCTTATGTGCTACCTTAGTAACCTTAACAGTATGTCCTCTGAACTTTAACTCTCCGTCTGCTACCATCCCTAAATCTCTAGCTTCATCTGTTTCCTGGAGTACACTCCATGTGATACTCGGTTTATAATCGATTTATCCCAAAGTGCATAACTTTACATTTCTCCATATTAAATTGACACCCATTAATTTTTGCCCACACGGACAGCCTGTTTAAATCTTCCTGCGAGCTCTCCCCATTGCCTTAACTATTACTCTACCTAATTTCGCATCATCAGAAAAAAAATGGAATATTTACTTTCAGGTCATTTCCTGCATCATTTATGTACAAATTGACCAGCAAAGGTCCAAGCACAGAACCTTTATTAATTTACTGATTTATTTATTAATTATGAGAAAGTTAAATTTCAATGGATTTGTGTGTTTCATAAGCGCAACTTCCTTTTGTAAAAGCCGCAAATCTTTCTGAAAAAAATTACTTTCCGAAGAGGAATTTAAGGTGGGAAAAACTATTAAGAAGAAGACGAGAGCGCCGTTCTTGCTCCACTCGGGCTTAGAACGAACCAACGCAGGTTTGCACTTCCTCTCGTGCGTTGCAATGGAACCCGTTCTCGAAGTTCACGGTTGCACAAAAAAACTGACTCGCGTTTGATTGCCCGCAAAATGCTGCCAAGTCACCGCATAAGAAATAAAATAAAAAAGCAGACGCACGTAGGAAAGTGAAGGCGACCCTGCGTAAAGTTTATTTCTGGAAAGCGTCGCTGCATAAATTTAGGCTGTGCTTGTTTTTATGGAGTGTCAAAGGGAACGAACGAATGTGCGGGAAAGAGAAAAGGATTTTATTCGCATCTTTAATCCACTGATCACTCTCGTTTCATTTTTTAGGGAAAGGAAACCCTGAAGGTTACATTTACCTTCAGGGTTTCCTTTCCCTGAAAAATATTGAAAAACAAAATTGTTTTTCAATTTTGCAATTGAAAAACAATAGCAAATTGTTTTGCTATTGTTTTTCAATAGCAATTGAAAAACAATAGCAAAACAATTTGCTATTGTTTTTCAATAGCAAACAAATTCAATTGTTTGCTATTGAAAAACTTCGTCCTCCTGGGGGAGGAGTGCCGCAGTTTATCCATTGGGGAACGGGAACGTAGCATTTCTCTGTATTTCGGTACAGTGATCATCCCGCACACAACCCTTCCTTTTGTGTGGAGGGGAGTCGTACTCGTTGCGCTCTCCGAGTGTACTTCGTAAGTGCGCAATAATCAGGCGGAAGAAACAGTCTTATAACAAGATGGCCTGTCGCAGCGACAAGCGAAGCGAATCGTTGTGATTGTTTTCATATCGCAACGAAGGTTGTACGAAACTAAAAAGAAGCCGCAGGACATATCTGGTGCAGAGGGCGAAGCTTGACGCTTTTCATATTCCCTGTTGTCTGTTTCGGGAGCAGTGATGGGAGAGATGTGTGAGCTATTTTAGCTCGCCCTGAGTGGGCAGAAGTGGTTGTTCGTCGTTGGGTGTTAGGATGGCTTTCGGTCTTTTATGTTTCCAGTGGTCATTACCGTCAATGTTTCCGGCTTGTTGTATCAGTTGGTTTGGATGCGTACATGTCTTCATAAAGAATTTTTCTGCTAGGGAGCATAGTAGTGGAGAAATGTAGGGGATATTTATGTCCCGGTGGATCTGGGCGTTCCTGATGAACCACGGGGCGTCCAGTATCATTCGCAGGCACTTGTTCTGTAGTCTTTGTAGCTTGAGGATGTTTGTCTTGGAGGTATGGCTCCAGGCTGGGGAAGCGTATATAATTGTGGGACGGATCACTGTCTTGTAGAGTAGAATTTTGTTTCTTGGGTTTTGTTTGCTGTGTCTGTTGATCAAGGGGTATAGTTGGGTGATAACTTTTGAAGCTTTGCTGCATATGCTCTTGATGTGGCTGTTGAAGCATAATCGCTTATCGAGAAGTATTCCTAGGTATTTTGCTTCAGCTTTCCAGGGGATTTTAGAGTTGAACAGGGTGATGCTCCTTTGGGGGATGCTCGTCTTCTTCTGAAGAGTATCGTTGTACTTTTCTGGGGGTTTAATTGTAGTCGCCAGTCTTTAAACCATTTTTCTAGATTCAGGATGGTGTCTTGTAGTTTTTTGGTGACGAGATGTGGTTGGCGGGATCTGGCTAGTATAGCCGTGTCATCTGCATAAAGGGCGATGGTGGATGTGAGAGGATTTTGAGGGATGTCTGCCATATAGATGTTGAACAGGATCGGGGCTAGCAGTGATCCTTGAGGAACTCCAGCGAGGATTTTCCGTTGGGTTGAGACTGATTCATTGATTTTGACTTGCATCCTCCTGTTTGAGAGGTATAATTTAATCAGGTGTATCATGTTTAGTGGAATGTTTGCAATGATAAGTTTGCAGAGGAGGCCTTGGTGTTAGATCTTATCGAAAGCCTTTGAGATGTCTAGGAAGACGGCTCCAGTGTGCTGATTTCAATTAAATACTGTGGTGATGTATTCTACCAGTCTATGGATCTGTTGGGTGGTCTGTGATTTTGACGGAAGCCAAATTGTTCTTGTGGAATGATATTTAGTCGGTTGACATGATCTTGGAGTCTGATGAGGATGATTTTCTCTGCTATTTTCCCTAAATTGGATAGCAGGCTGATGGGACGGTAATTTTCAGGTAGGTATCAGTCTTTGCCTGGTTTGTGAATTGGGATGATGTCAGCTATTTTCCATGACTGGGGGGGTGGGAGGAGTGCTGTCATTTGAGGATGGAGTTTATGCTGTTTGCCAGATTTGCTATGACTTTGCGTGGTAGTGCCTTGATGACTTTGTTAATGATGCCGTCGGGACGTGGGGTTTTTTTTGATCTTGAGATGGTTGATGATGCCGATTATTTCGATAGGTGAGGTAGGCATTATAGGGTTTGAATTGTCATCGGGACGATTTACTGTGAACCTGACTTTACGATGGATCTTGTATACATGGCTGATGTTTAGGTTCTCATATGCAGGACTGCATTATTTCTTTAGGTTTCTTGCTATGGCTTCGGCTTTGTCAGCATCTGTGTATGCAAGGTGCTGTTCTGCTTGGAGGGTGGAGGGATTTGCGCTTGTTCCTGAGGTTGTTTAGGAAATTCCATATGGAATGATCTGCTGTGGAGATGGAGGTGAGCGTGTTGTCCCATTGTTGATTCCTGTGGTACTGGAGAGCTTCTCGGACAGATTTGTTTAATTTGTTGAGGGCTGTTTTGTCCTGGGGAGCACGTGTGTTGTGGTATCTTTTTCTTTGTCTGTTTTTTTTTTCCTTTATTAAGTCCATGATTTCTTCCGGGAGACGGTTTTGTTTGTGGGTAATCGTGGATACTGTGGCTGCTGTTATGACTTTATTGATTTGATTGGTGAGGTTCTTTATTGCCGTGTCTATTTCTTTCTTGGCTTTTATATGGGGAACCGGACCAATGTGGTCTGGTATCACTTTCCTAAGTTTCTCCCAAACAATGGAGGTTTTGGGGGGGGGGGAGGTGACTGGTCTTTGCTCCCTGAGTGAAGTAGGATTGGGTTGTGGTCTGATGATAATTCGTTCAGTGCTTGAATGCTGTACTGGTATTTGATGTTGTGTAGGATGTCGGCTGTGCCAGTTGGGCTGTGGTGGGTTGGTTCGGTGAGTCCTGTTACGACAGTGTTGTTTAATCCTGTGTAGCTGAAGAGGATAAGGCCATTTTTATTTGTGGTTCTGTTGTTCCAGGAGGGATGTTTGGAGTTTAAGTCTCCAGCGACGATAATGGATTCATTTATGCCCAGTACAGCATCCAAGTCAGAAAACAGCAGGGTCTTAGCGGGGGAGTTGCAGGCGGCGTAGAATTTAAGTCTTCCAGTTGAGTTTGTGTGGACTTCGACACCGGTGAGTTCTAGGTTGGGGGTGGTGAGTATTCCATTGTGCCTGATGCAGTTCCTGATAAATATGGCTGTACTACCGCCTCTGTAGTCCAGTCGGTGATTTATATACAGTGTGTAGCCTCTCAGTTTTGGATTCTCTGCAGGTCTTAG